>NC_064246.1:31489745-36489745 GCF_003254725.2 Canis lupus dingo | reverse complement strand
ACAACTTAAAAAAATATATATTTAGGGATCCCTGGGTGGCGCAGCGGTTTGGCGCCTGCCTTTGGCCCGGGGCGCGATCCTGGAGACCCGGGATCGAATCCCACGTCGGGTTCCCGGTGCATGGAGCCTGCTTCTCCCTCTGCCTGTGTCTCTGCCTCTCTCTCTCTCTCTGTGACTATCATAAATAAATAAAAATTAAAAAAAAATATATATATATATATTTAATGTGTAACAGAATTATACAGTAACTTCCATGTGTCACCTACTGCCCCTTCCCGTTATCAGATTTTTCCATTTGTCTCAAAGATGTCCTTTTCAGTATTTTAATCAAGATCCAAAAAAGTGTCTTTATTGTATTTTTTGATGTCTCTTAAATTTCTTTTAATCTGCAACAGTACACCCCCATCCTATTTTTTGTTTAGACAGTGGTCATTTGTCCTGCTAAATTTTCCATATTGCAGATTTGGTTGATTGCATCTTTGAGGTGTCCTTTTAAGTTGTTCCTCTATCTTTCATATTTCCTGGGAACTTGTAGCTAGATCTAGAGGCTGGATTAATATCAGGTCAAGTTTTCTTCCGGCAGGAATGTTTTATAGGTAATATGTACTTCCTGTTGTGTCATATCAGCAAAGCATGTATTGTCGAGACTTTCTCACTTAATAATGATACTAGGATTTTTCAGTAGGTTCATGTTGTTGGCCTAATTAGTCTGTTAGAAAGTTCTTTAGTGTGATTTATATTAAGAAATGCATGTTTTGGTCTTTAGCTTGTGACACAGAACTCCCAAAACCTTGGCCTCTACTAAGTGTGACAATGATTATAAAGATGTCCTTTGTGTATGTCCTATGTGTATTTTAGTATGTTAATAAAAGACACACCTAAGATGGGAGCTTGATTGCCAGGAGAACCAACCTTATGATTAGAGGGCTGGAGCTTTCAATCCTATGTCCCACTCCTCTCTAGGGGGGAGATGGGGCTGGAGATTGAATTAATTCCCAGTGGCCTGTCATTTAATCAGCCATGCTTATGCAATGAAGTCTCCATCAAAACCCAAAAGGATGGGTTTTGGAGAGCTTCTGGTTTGGTGAACATGTGGAGATTCAGAATGAAGTGATAACTCTTGGAGGGGGCATCAAAGCTTCACACCCTTTGCTCATACTTTGCCCTGTGCATCTCTTCCATCGAGCTATTCATGAGTTATAACCTTTCATGATAAACTGGGGATCCAGTAAGTAAAATGTTCTATGAGCCATTCTAGCAAATTAATCAACCCAAGAAAGTAGGGGTTGAGGGAACCTCTGATTTGTAGCCAGTGAGAAGTATAGATGACAATCTGGACTTGAGACTGGCTGGCATCTGAAGTTGGTGGCCAGGGGCAGTCTTAGAGAGTTGAGTCCTTAACCTGTGGGATATGACGTTACCTTCAGGTATATAGTTATTTATTTATTTGTTTGTTTGTTTAGGGATTTTATTTATTTATTCATGAGAGACACAGAGGCACAGACACAGGCAGAGGGAGAAGCAGGCTCCATGCAGGGAGCCTGACGTAGGTTTCGATCCCAGGTCTCCAGGATCTCGCCCTGTGCTGAAAACCACTGAGCCAGCCGGGCTGCCCCCAGATATATAGTTTTAGAATTGAGTTGAATTGTAAGACCCTCAGCTGGTGGAGAATTACTTGGTACGAAGCCCCCAAACCCCACAGCATATAGGAGTGTTGTGCAGAATTGTATGCTCACAAACTTTTCGTCTAATGGTTTTGCATTGGTTGAATTCTTGAATTTGCATTAATTTATTACCTTCTTTTTGTTTCCCAGGAATCCATACCTGTTTTGTTTGTAAGCAGAGTGGGGAAGATGTTAAAAGGTGCCTTTTGCCCTTGTGTGGAAAGTTTTATCATGAAGAGTGTGTCCAGAAGTATCCACCCACTGTCATGCAGAACAAGGGCTTCCGGTGCTCCCTCCACATCTGTATAACCTGCCATGCTGCTAATCCAGCCAGTGTTTCTGCATCTAAAGGTAGGGGTTTCTCACATGGACTGGCCTAATTGTAGAACCTTGGATTCATTGGCAGTGTGATTTCCAGATGCAATGTGGCATGTCTCTTCATGTCCTCTCTAGCTTTTGTCAGAGTATCAGCATTTTATGTGAGAGAAAAAAAAATGATGGACTAGTCCAGTAGTTCCCATGTTGTATTCCATGGAGTCCTATTGTTACATGGTGGTTTCAAATATTTGGATTTCATGTGATACTTAGTTTGAGAAAGTGTTCTGCTGTATGTGTTCCTTTCCCTTCTCCATTAGACCAGAGTGTATTCTTTACCTGTGGACCCCTTATATCCATGGTTGTCAGATGTGATATTACTCAGAGATGAATTTAGGGCAGAATTAACGTTTTTGTTTTGTGTTGATTTTTTTTTTTTAATTGGAAACTTGTATCCTGAAACCTTTTTTCTGCTTTATAGTTAGGTTGAGAACTAAGGTTTCCAAAACTGACTGTGGATATATAGATAAAGTGAAGTTTTCAAGTCTATTCTCATTGGGAAAATAATCACTTAATTCTGTTCAGTGATAATGGGATCTCTTACTAATTTTCCTAAACCCAGTACTGTATTTCTACTGTTAAATGCTTGTGTGCTCAAAGAGCCCCTACTTCTCCCATAGGGGATTGAGCAGGAAAAATTTGCCAGACTTTTCTTCTAATTAGACTGGCAGTAACCTTTTATATGATTTCCTGAGCCTATAGATTTCATCACTTACGGACAATAATTTTACTTGCTTGATGAAAATTACAGTTTAACCACCAGTTTATCTTCCTCTTTTCAGTTACTATTGTGGATTGCATTTAGCTGGTTTAATAATGGCTTTTAGTTGGTGATATATGTTAGAGGACATATTTTATCTTAAAGAGGGTAGAAAGATTCATTCACCTAAAAGTTCAGGCTTTAAGAATCACACAGTACCAGGCAATGAAAGCATGCATTAGTCTTTCTCCCAGCTGGCCTTTTATTCTTATTGTGCACATCTCCCCTATTTAGTTTGAGGCTAATCCCAGGTTTCCTAGGAGTCAGGGCAGTGGATTGAATAGGGCTTTCCTTGGTGAGGCAGGCTCACTTAACAGTTGTAGGATCTGACTCCTTGTGGCAACTTAATGCATAGCTCCCATGTGAACTTTTCATAGTGAATTGTGTGTTTTATGATCCCTGTCCTAGTAGTGCTGCTTTCTATTAGTGACATTTTCTTACTGACAGAGATTTCAGTAACTCATGTTGTTTTTTATATTCAATCTCTTTTTCTTTTGCTCTTCTGGTTTTTCTGTTTCTCATAATTTTAGGTCGCCTGATGCGCTGTGTCCGCTGCCCTGTGGCATACCATGCCAATGACTTTTGCCTGGCTGCCGGGTCCAAGATTCTTGCATCTAATAGTATCATCTGCCCTAATCACTTTACACCTAGGCGGGGCTGCCGAAACCATGAGCATGTTAATGTTAGCTGGTGTTTTGTATGCTCAGAAGGTAAGACATGACTGCTTAGTGTATGAATGGTCTAAAGAGAGATTAATACAATATTCTAATTGCAACAAAAATTATTTTCTTCACATTACCACTAGAGAAATATTGGGAAGTAATGTCCTGAATTAATGACAACATAGCAGAACATTTAAACTTGTTTTTTTCCCCAGTAGGGAAAGCTTTTATTTATTTATTTTTGAATAATGACCTTATTTTTCTTAAAATGAGAACAAATGAAGGGTACCTGGATTGCGCAGTTGGTTGAGCATCTGACTCTTGGTATGTATGTATGTATGTATGTATTTATAAATTTTGTTTCAAAGATTTTATTTTATTTTATTTTATTTATTCATGAGAGACACACACACAGAGAGAGGCAGAGATGCTACACAGGCAGAGGGAGAAGCAGGCTCCATGCAGGGAGTCCGATGTGGAACTTGATCTTGGGACTCCAGGATCACACCCTGGGCTGAAGACAGGTGCTAAACCGCTGAGCCACCCAGGGATCCCCTGACTCTTGGTTTTAGCTCAGGTCATGATCATAGGGTTGTGGCATTGAGCACAGTCTGCTTGAGCTGTTCTCTCCCTGTGCCCATTCTTCCTTCCCTGCTCCTGCATGCATGCCTATGCACGCTCTCTCTCTCGCTCAAATAAATAAATAGATGTTGAAAAAAATAAATGATAACAAATGAAAGAAGAAAAAGACAAAGGAAAGGAAATAAAATCACCCTTGGAAAATGGAATTTGATCAAACAGTACAAACATCTAGTTAGAAGATGGGTAGGTTTGGGGGACTTCATGTACAGCATGGTAACTATAGTTAACAATACTGTATTGTATATTTGCAAGCTGCTAAAGAGTAGATCTTAAAAATTCTCACTACCACCAGAAAGAAAAAAATTACAACCATGTGAGATGTTAGATGTGTTTCCTAACCTTATTTTGGCAGTCATTTCAGTGTGTACATATATCTAGTCATTCTGTTGTAATTTTAACCTTCTACAATGTTCTATGTCAGTTATATCTCAATAAAGCTGGGGAAAAAAGGAAAAGTAAATTGGAGGTAAATAATAATAGTAATAAATAAATAATCCCCCCCCAAAATAAATAAATAAATAAATAATCCCAAATTGTCCCACCTGCCATCAGAAAAGAACATTGCCTAATTTTAAGTGATACTACCTAAGACATTAGCACATGTACCCAGAAAGCAGGGGTAGATACCTACATAGAAACAATTCTACAAGATGAGATTATATCATACAGTTGGTTACTTTTTTGTTAAATCATTTATTTATGAATTTAAAGGGAAGAAAGAAAGGGAAAGTGAAGGAATTTATTATGAATGTCTGTCAAGTGTTTCTTCACCATATAGATATTAATTCTTAAAAATTCTTCTAAAGTGGAGGAAAAATAAATTTTTTATCTTTTTTTTCCTTCAACTTAAAACGTACTTCTCCTTTTGAATGGTCAGTGTTAGGCTTCTTATATACATTTCCTTTCCATTCTTGACAGCCTGATTTTTACTAGTGAATGATTAGTAACCATCACTAGTCTGTTTACTCTGGTGCTTTTGTAGTTCTGATTTCCTTATTTTAATTTTTCTCATCAGGGGGCTGAACCTCTAGGAAGCACCCCTTGGAAGTATAATTCCCTGCTTGAGGCTATTTGTCATTTGCCTCTATACTAGAAGCATATGTTGGGTTAGTACAAATGTTTAGGCTACAAGTTCTTTTTTCTTAGACTGTTGTGGACATTACTTCACTATTTTTTGTTTATTTATTTGAGGGTAGAGGGAGAGAGAGCATGTGTGTGAGCGGAGGAGAGCGGTCGAGGGAGAAGGAGAGAGAATCCTAAACTCCACATCTAGCTTGAGCCCAACACAGGGCTTGATCTCATGACCCTAAGATCATGAGTTCGGCTGAAATTGAGTCCTGCTGGCTGAAATTGAGTCCTGCTTCACCGACTGAACCACCCAGGCGCCTCCTGGGGAAATACTTGAAAAGTCAAAATGTGTAATTGAATGACCATGCTTTTTGAGAAATTTAGATATGCTAAATAGTGCTAAAGCCAAAAAAGGCTTTTTGGCTGCTTTATGTGATTGAAAATGAATGGTACATGACAATTTAAGGAAAAGTTACACTTAACTGAATGGAGTTTGCACCAGGACATTGTTTGTATCCTCAAACTATGCTGTTAATATAAAAAATAAATAAAAAGAATGTTAAATGCAATAGTGTGAATAGAAAGGGAACTTTTGGTAGAGATGTTTAATTCACCAAGTGGACATTCTTTTTGTTCTATAATACCTACTCCTTATAACACTGTCTTGTGGTAAACACTGCTACCTATTTGTGGTATCACCCTTCTTTTGTTTAGAAGAAAGTTAAAGATAAGAGTTTGGTATTTAATAGCATTTAAATATAACTTTCTAGGGCAGCCCTAGTGGCGCAGTGGTTTAACGCCACCTGCGGCCCGGGGTGTGATCCTGGAGACCCGGGATCGAGTCCCATGTCAGGCTCCCAGCATGGAGCCTGCTTCTTCCTTTGCCCTTGTCTCTGCCCCCCGCACCCCCCCCCTTCTATCATGAATGAATAAATAAATAAATATAAAAAAAAAAACTATTATGCCAACCTTAGACTAAAAACAGGTTTCTGGGAAACTGAAGTGTAGCTCCAAAATTTTTTTCATTTCTTGGAGATGGGATGATAACACAGTTTCAGCATTAGACCATTTCTTTTTTTTTTTTTAAGGGAGAGTTTGGGGGGGGAGAGAGAAAACGTTATGAAGGTTCCATGCCCAGCGTAGAACCTGACCTGGGGCTCAATCTCACAACCCTGAGCCGAAATCCAGAGTCAGACACTTAACCGACTTAGACAACCAGGTACCCCAGCACTAGACCATTTCTAATTCTATAGTGGGATGAAATGAATGACATGGTTTAGAGTGAGGGTGCCCATGTTATAGCATTCCTGACATGGAGCATCCTAACTGAAAAGCTATCGAGTCCAATAATGGATACTCATAATGATAACTGAGTCCCCTAGAAAACTTAATAGCTGTAGCAGTGGCCCTCAAAGTGTGATCCATGATCCTTGTAAAGGGGCGAGGACCCAGAGACCCTTTTAGGGGCTTCCATGAAGTTGTAACTCTTTTCATAATAATAATAATATTTGCCTTTTATAGTTTGTTGACATTTGCACTGATCGTTCAAAACTAGCTGTGGGTAAAAACTCCTGGCACCTAATACATAACAAGGCAGTGGCTCTAAACCCTACTAGTAGAATCAGTGATTGTATTCTGTGTCACCACACACTTTTCAGTTTAAAAAAAAAAAAAGTTTCACATAAGAATGTCCTTGAATAAAATTTGATTTTATTAAATATCAGCTCTCAGGTGAACATTGTTTTAACAGAATAATGATAAAATAGAAAGTACACATGAAGTGATTCTGTTTCATACTGATGGTTATCTTAAGTTAAAGCACTCATGTAGTTGAGTGGCACCTGGGTGGCACTGTCAGTTGAGCGTCCGACTCTGAGTTTCAGCTCAGGTTGTGATCTCAGGGTTGTGAGATTGAGCCCTTGTGTCGGGCTCCCCACTTGATGGGGACTCTGCTTAGGATTTTCTCTCTCCCTCTCCCTTTGCCCCCACCTCAGGCTCTCAGCTCAGCAGAGCTTCTCCATCTTCCTCTGAGCCTCCCCCTCACTTGTGTGCACACACTCTCTCTCTCTCAAGTAGATAAATCATTAAAAAATAAAATATTTGCAAAAATGTACAACACTGAGCTAACAGTTTTTTATTTTGGAAGATATAGTTATTTTTTACAAAAATGTTATATAATAGATTTACAGTTATTTTTAAGTGAATTAATAAATATATATTTTTAAAAAGATTTTATTTATTTATTCATGAGAGAGAGAGAGAGGCAGAGAGAGAGAGAGAGAGGCAGAGACACAGGCAGAGGGAGAAGCAGGCTCTATGCAGGGAGCCCGATGTGGGACTTGATCCTGGGTCTCCAGGATCACGCCCCAGGCTGAAGGCGGCGCTAAACCACTGAACCACTGGGGCTGCCTGAATTAACAAATATTTTAAATTTTTCTTAGTTTTGGTTTCTCATTAATAAGTTCAATATTTTTAGCCTACATAAGCAACATTTCTTTGGGAATGTGCAGGATAAAATTGTCCTGAGTCCAGAAAGCCCGAGACCTGCTTTCCCACTAAGATTATCCTGCTATTAGACAACAGAGAAAGAGTAGGGCCTTAGGACATTTTTGCCCATGTATAAGAGAAAGCTAAAGGTGATCATCCAGAGTATTAGGATAATAATACGGTAAGTTGCTAAATTGAAAGGAAACAGTTCCTGGAATTCAGCAATATTTTTAAAATTTATTTTCTCTTGGGGCACTTGGGTGGCTCAATTGGTCAAGCTTCTGCCTTAGGCTCAGGTCATGATCTCAGGGTCCTGTAATTCAGCCCTGTGTCCGGCCTCCCTGCTAAGCAGGTAGTCTGCTACTCCCCCTCCCTTTGCCCTTTGCTCCACTCATGCTCTCTCTCTAAAATAAATAAAATGTTTAAAAAGAATTTATTTTCCTTTACCTCTCCCACAAAATGTCACTTTTTCCTCTTTTGGTTTCTTTTGATGGTTCATGTAGTTTTCCCTCTTCTGTCTTACTTGTCTTTCTCCTATACTTTCTCCTTTACTGCCACCAGATAAAGTCTCCTGCCTATTTCCCATCCATTTACCCACATTAATCATGTTGTTTTCTTTTCTCATATTTCAGCTCATAATCACATTATGTCCTTCCCTACAAAACTGTTTGCCACTATTTCCCCTCAGCTCTGTCCTTAGCCTTTCTTCGAGTATTCTTATGTGCAGATGTCTTTTTTTTTTTTTTTAAGATTTTATTTATTTGTTCATGAGAGATATGGAGAGAGAGGCAGAGGCTCCATGGGGAGCCTGGTGTGGGACTTGATCCCAGGATCCTGGAATCATGGCCTGAGCCAAAGGCAAACGCTCAACTGAGCCACCAAGGTGCTGTCCCTATGTGCAGATTTCTTTTTATTCTATATAACCTCCTTTTAAGGTCTAGTGCAAAGGGCTTATTGTAAATGAAATATTTCTATTCTGTTACGAAAGCCTGCTTATTAGTAAAAGGAAGATTTTTCTACCAAGTTCATGTGATTGGCAAATCACACAGTTAATGAGATTGTGACTCAGCAGATAACTAAGCATAAATAGGAATGTTCTAGAAGGTATGTCATTGAGGCAGGTAAGTTATGTGACTCTGCATCACTTTTAATGTCCCATGCTAAGATTGTTTGACTTATCCTACAGAATACACAAGAATAGCTAAATAGGAGTTTCAGAGTATAGAATACAGGCTATATGTATTGAGTAAGCAGGTTCTTCAAACTTTTTTTTTTAAAGATTTTATTTATTTATTCATGAGAGACACACAGAGAGAGAGGCAGAGACAGGCAAAGGGAGAAGCAGGCTCCCTACAGGGAGCCTGACTTTGGACTCTATCCTGGATTCCCAAGGTCACGCCCTGGGCTGAAGGCAGCGCTAAACCACTGAGCCACCTAGGCTGCCCCAAACTTTTTTTTTTTTTTTTTTAAGATTTTATTTATTTGAGAGAGGGAGAGAACATGAGTGGACGGGCGAGGGTCAGAGAGAGATCGAGAAGCAAACTCCCTACTTAGCAAGGAGCAGGAGACTCAAAGTTCGATCCCAGGTCCCTAGGATCATGATCCTAGATGAAGGTAGACGCTCAACCACCTGAGCCACCCAGGCACTCTTCAAACTTGTTTTGCAGCAACAGACTTTTTCCAAGTGAAGTATCCCTGAATTCAGCGTCAGTATCCAACAGATAAAAGGAGAGCTTCTCTAATTGAAAAGCAGTTGGGTCTTAAGTACACAGTTCTGGGGCAGCCCCGGTGGTGCAGCGGTTTAGTGCAGCCTGCAGCCCAGGGCGTGATCCTGGAGACCCGGGATTGAGTCCCACGTCGGGCTCCCTGCATGGAGCCTGCTTCTCCTCTGCCTGTGTCTCTGCCCCTCTCTCTCTCGCTCTGTGTCTCACATGAATAAATAAAATAAAATCTTTTAAAAAAAAAAAAAGTACACAGTTCTGACTTCAAGAAAATAAACCCCTCAAAGCTTGTTTTAAGAGCCTGCTGCAAATGATTGAGAAAAGGAAAAAGTCAGGATGAGTAGAAATTGTATAAAGATGGTGTCACAAAGTTCAGATTTTTGTGGGATATTACGAGTCAAAAAGGGCACAGTGAAATCCAGATGGATGTGGACATATACTTTGCTAAGGTCATTTTTTTTTTAATTTTTATTTATTTATGATAGTCACACAGAGAGAGAGAGAGAGAGGCAGAGACATAGGCAGAAGGAGAAGCAGGCTCCATGCACCAGGAGCCCGACGTGGGATTCGATCCCGGGTCTCCAGGATCGCGCCCTGCACCAAAGTCAGGCGCTAAACAGCTGCGCCACCCAGGGATCCCTACTTTGCTAAGGTCTTATCCCCCAGTAACTCTTCAGGATAAGACTTGGAATTACATGCTTGAGTCTAGCATGTTTGAAGCATGTTCATTTCTTACATAAGATAATAGTCTGCAACCATGAGGATTTCAGCTTCAGATATATAAATTGAGTCACTTTGAAAATCTTTAGGAAGTGAAAATTCTTTTTTTTTTTTTTTAGGAAGTGAAAATTCATTGTCATTGCAATATATGTAATTATCTTGGTGTCTGAAAACCTCAATGGAGAGGGGAGAACATTTATTTAACTGAAGTTTAGGCAACAAATCACATTAGTACCTGTGAATTTTGTCACCAGTGAAAATCACAGATGTTTCAGTTGTAAATACTTTAAAACATTTTGAGGGCAGCGTGGTAGCTCAGCGGTTTAGCACTGCCTGCTGCCCGGGGTGTTGATCCTGGAGACCCGGGATCGAGTCCCATGTCAGGCTCCCTGCATGGAGTCTGCTTCTCTCTCTGCCTGTGTTTCTGCCTCTCTCTCTCTCTCTCTCTCTCTCTCTCTCTCTGTGTGTGTGTGTCTCATGAATAAGTAAATAAAATCTTTAAAAAAAAAAATAAAACATTTTGAGATCATTGTTTCTGCTAGATCTTGTTATTTTTGTAATACAAAGAAACATACAACTCTAATCTCTTGTTCTATTCTTTTGTTAATTATATGTTAATATAACAGCATCCTTTTAATCTGGATTTATAAATGTTACGCTGATACTTAAGTATAAGTGTCAGATATTATTCAGGCCATTTAATCACTTGTTTAGTCTTCAAATGTGGTTATATTTACTGTTTGTTGTGGAAAATTTAGCCTTTTTTTTTTTTTTAAGTGAAGAGAAAGAAAGGTGTATATGCACATACTTGACTTTATTAAGAGGTTGACTTCTGATCTCACTGCCCTAACCTAATTTTGCCAATAAGATCTCATATTTATTTGCTGTAAATCTAACAAACCCTCAAGTTATGGTTCACAGGATCATTGGAAAGAGAATAGTGCTCTTACAGAAAAGTATTTCTGAATTAATTAAGTTACCACACCCTTGGCTGGGACATAAATAATTGGTTAGGAGCAAAAGCTGTTTCAGCTGGGTCATTATTTGTAGCCTTGTGATTCTGAGTTCCAGATTCTTTGATTCCCACAGGAGGCAGCCTTCTATGCTGTGATTCCTGCCCTGCAGCTTTTCATCGTGAATGCCTGAACATTGATATCCCTGAAGGAAACTGGTATTGCAATGATTGTAAGGCAGGCAAAAAGCCGCATTACAGGGAAATTGTTTGGGTAAAAGTTGGGCGATACAGGTGAGTGAGCATGAGGGAGATTGGCACTGATTTCTTTTACCATCTCATCCTCTGTTTCTTATGATCTCAGATACAGTGCTTAACTTTTTTCTATTTTTTTGTTAATAGTTTATCCAGTTAAACAAGGTCCACCATTATCCAGTTAAGCAAGGTCCTCCATTAATTTTTCACTGTAAAAGAAAAAAACTCAGTTTTATGTTTTGTGATTAGAGGAATAATATATATTCTCTGTAGAAAATTCATGAATGAAAACAAACCCATAACAAGGAAGATAGGTTGCTAAATTTTGGCTTATGTATTTGGAGACACACAATGTCACACACCCTCCAAATAATTGGCCTTGGAGTTTATACTCAGTTTTGTGTCTTTTCCTTTTTGAAATTATTTTTATTGACTATGGAACATATAAAAGATTATCATAAGATGCATGATTTAAAAGAATCAAAAAGGACCATCTATGTATGTACTTCTCATTTAAAGAACTAGCCTGTTGCTGGTACTTTTCAGGCTCCCTCCCTGACCCTCACTGAGTCCATTCTCTTCTCACCCCTAGAGATAACCATTATACTACATTTTGTGTTTTTTAATCCTTTGCCTTGCTGTAATGGTTTACCACATGTATAATATTTTGTTCTGTGTGTTTTAGACCTCTTCATAAAGAAATTGTTGCTATATTTTCTTGCATTTTGCTTTTTTCATTTACTGTTATGCTGCTGAAATTTATAGTAGTGCAGTGCTCTAGTTCATACTTTGCTGTTTTACATTTCTTTATATAGTCTTACAATATAGTGTGATTCGTGTATCCTTTCTTCTCTTTGAATTATAAGCATTTTGTCAATGTTCCTTAGTATTCATGCACAGTTTTTCTAGGAATAGGGGTTTCCATCTTAAATAGCTAATGCCAAATTGTCTTCCTACAGTGGATATGTAAAGCATTAATTTACATGCTTTTTATCTTATTTTGGGAGGAATTTGTAGTTGTCATTTTTCTATACCCCTCACGATTATTCAAAGTTTTCCTTTTTAAAGGCCAAAATGTATTTCAGTGTATCATATACCATAGTTATTTTATCATTCCCTAAGTGTTGAACATTTAGATTATTTCCAGGTTTTCATTCTTAAAGATAATACTTCAGTGAACATGATAGTCTAAGCTTTGTTGATATCTTCTATGAGATAATTGTTATTTATTGTTAAATTATAATTTCCTTTTATAGATTCCTTAAAGTAGAATAACTGAGTCTAAAAAGTGTATATGTGAGCACATCTGTGAGAGTGGGCATTTTCAGATTTTCAGCACATACTACTTATTTGTTCTCTAGTTATATTGTAAAAATGCACTAGTTTGGACTTTGATGTAGATAGACGTTGCTATTCCTTATTCCCGTCCTAAAAGATAGGTCATTTTCCTGGTGTTTTGCATTCTTCTAAAGTCTCCTTGTTTTCACCTTTTCCAGGTGGTGGCCAGCTGAGATCTGCCATCCTCGAGCTGTACCTTCCAATATTGATAAGATGAGACATGATGTGGGCGAGTTCCCTGTGCTTTTCTTTGGATCTAATGACTATCTGTGGACGCATCAGGCCCGAGTCTTTCCCTATATGGAGGGGGATGTGAGCAGCAAGGATAAGATGGGCAAAGGAGTAGATGGGACATATAAAAAAGGTAACTTTATCCTTTTTGTTTCTCAAGCCAACACAGACCTTTGTTGCCCTAGTACCTATTCTGTTATGTATTAGAATTCACATATATTCCATTAGCAGCTGTGTTCCACTCTCTGGGGCAGCTATAGGATTTTACAGGAAAGTTCATCCACATAATTCATTATTTTTGAGCCTAACCTTTATGGAACTGGATTTCCTTGGGAAGTTTTTGTTTTATCAGTTCTGTTTTCTCATCATCTCGTTAAGCACTGCAGCTTTGGAACTATTTTATAGCTTAAACCCTCTGGTTTACTAGACAAGAGTCAGAATCTTTGGTAGAATTGTGTTTGTTCCAGGGAAGTTATAGAGAAGTTATAGAGCAAAATTAAATAGTGAAAGTCAAAGCATAAATGTTCTGAATCAAAAGATTTTTTTTTTTAAGCACGCCTAGCAGTGAAGGGGACATTTGGGGTAGGAGATGAGTCAACTATGAGCCTTAGTTTTCTCTTACTATATAATTAGTAAAGGTTGCTCTGAGAATTCAGTGAGATAATAAAAACAAAAATCATCAGAGCACATAGTTGGTATCCCATAGTGATAATTATCTTCCTTTAGCTGTACTTTAAAAGATAGCATAGGTATTTCTTGTTAATTTGAATATATTTGGACATTGAAGAATAGAAGGTTTTGTATGGTGAGGTGAAGATTCTAAGTATGTGAAACTTTCTCATAAGGTAAAGATTCTAAGAAAGGTCTAAGCAGGTGAAAGTTCCTGGATGGGGAATGAGAATGATGACTACAGGGAACAAGTTTCAGAAAGGTTCCATTTGCCTCATGTCATTTCAGTGGGTCCTCACTTACTTGTTGACCATGGGGTTTCTGTGTAGGTATGGGCGATTAGTATTAACACTATAGGAGCTTGGCTTATAGTTTTATAGTCTTGGATGGTCAGGGAACAGTTGACCAACATCTTTTCCTATGTAGAGGTGGCCATCACAGAGGCTCAAGGGAGAAGAAGTTGTAGGGAATACCACAGATCTTCTGCTGAAGTTCTGGGATTCTGCTCTTTCTGTGCCTCAACTCTGGGCTAGTTGCATGCCTCTGCCTTCAAGGAATGCATGGATGGGGGAATCGGACACAGACACAAGCAGTTCAAAATGCTATTCATTGAGTGTTGTGGCAGAACTGTGCATGCTATGGGAGCAGACCAAGAAGAAGCATAACTGTGCTGGGAATCAAAGTTTGGAAGTCACGGATGTTTTTTTTTTCCAAGTAACTTTGAAGAGTGAACCATAACAATAATAGTTATTTGTTGTTTGTCAGTCCCTGTTCAGTTTGTCTTCTGCTTTAAGTCCTTATGGCAACTATATAAGTTAGGTGTGCTTGTCCTTATCTTACAAATGAGGAAATTGAGGCACATAAAAGTTAAATTACTTGTCCAAGATGCCAGTGCCAGTAAGTGAAAGAGGAAGGTTTCAAACTCTAGTAGTCTGGCTCTAGAATCTAAACTCTCACCCCTGCACTGACGGTGAAGAAGTTAACAAATGAAAATGTTGCTGACAAGAAGACAGCACATGTGAAAGCATACATTAAATCCAACATGTTGAGTGAGTGACCTCTAGCTATGTGGTATAGTTTAAGATGGGTTTGGGGGAACACAGGGCTATTAGCCAGAAAAGGTGGTAGGTAACTTAAATGATCAGGGCAGAGTTTCTAGAAATCTTTGAATAGAGTTTTGGGACCGTAGAAGGTGAGAGGCTGCAGCCAGGGCTGTCTGTGAGATAGCTGTTTTTGAGAGTTCCAGGCAGTCACAGTGAAGTATTCCTGGGGTAGAGAGGATGATGGGTATTTGAATAGACGTTATAGACTAGGCAGGACATGCTGAATAATAGAATGAAGAAAGAAGCGGTTATTGAAGAAAACTTAAGGACTCCAGGCAACATAAACTCTGCTAGATAGTTAACATGGAAATTGAGGAAAAAGGATGTTTTCTTTAAAGAATTGACAGAATATGAGGAAAGCTACAGAGAAGAAAGAGTGAAAAGAACTGGAGTTCTTTTCAGAGTTTTTAATCTGAGTTATAAAGAATAAATTTTTAAAAAGGAATGAAGTAAAATTTTGTTTTAAGTGGAAAAGAATGAGAATCTTAAGATTTTGTTGGAATTCTAAAATGTTACAAGTAATAAAAAACAAAAAAATAAAATGGTACCATTTTTAAGCATAAAACTGTACGGGACTTGAATACAAATCAGCTATGAAGATCTGTGTATTATTACAGCTAATAGTTGATATTAACAGATTGAATCTTAGGAGAGGAATAGGATGGATAGAGAATTAGGCAAGAAGAAGAAAACTTCAACTTTGAATTTTTTCCAGAGGAATGCAGCAAGTTACTTGGTACCTAGGAGACAGAATGTTTCTGGAGGCAGGAGGTTCAGAACTGAGGAAAGAATTAGGCTTAATTAAGGACAGTGACTTTGCTGAGCAAATGTAGTCTTGTTAGCAGGTGTTATTTGTCGGCTTTTTCAAATGATTTAGCTGGATTTGTTTTTGTTTTAAATTTTCCTCTGAAGGTGGTATGTAGTGCTAAATTATGTTTTGTCTTAATGCTATATCTAAATACCCTGGGGATTATAAATTAACTTGAAAATAGCAGTCCTATGTTCTTCTTAGTTTTCCATATAGTGCCGGCTGGTTTTTAAAAAGATTTTATTTTTTTGAGAGAAAGTGCGCACTAGCGAGGGGGAGGAGCAGAGGGACAGGGTGAAGCCGACTCCTCGCTGAGCAGGGAGCCTGACGCCGGGCTTGATCTTAGGACTCCGAGATCATGACCAGAGCCAAAGGCAGATGTTTAACTGACTGAGCCACCCAGATGCCCCAGTACTGGCTGATTTTTGTCTAAAATATGGAACTTCTCCAACTTCAAAGGGAAAAAAAGACAACTCCACACAAGATTAAGTGACTTGTGCTGTGTGTTTTCTTAGCTCTTCAGGAAGCTGCAGCAAGGTTTGAGGAGTTAAAGGCCCAAAAAGAGCTAAGACAGCTGCAGGAAGACCGAAAGAATGACAAGAAACCTCCGCCTTACAAACATATAAAGGTGAGAAAAGATCACAGGAGACTGTCTCTCCAGGAGAGACTGTGTTATAGAGTGCTGTCTTCCTGCTCTGTTCATGAAAAGGTTTGGAAGCACAAGCACAGTTGCTGTTAGATAGAGGTATGAACTTGAAAGATGAGTAAAGGTTCCAAAGCACTTTCCTAGCCCATTGTCTGCACTTTACATAAAGTCAATTGTGTGTTGATAACTTCTTCTGTTGCCTTGGAAAGTCTTCTTATAGAAATGGGCTGGATTAGATTCTGTGCGCAGGCAACATCTTGCAGTTTGAAGGAGATTCAAGAACCGTGATAAAAAATGATAAATAGCTCTGAGATAATGTGAATAATATACATGGTAAGTCTTCATGGTAATGGCTGATACTAAAGATACTTTAGGTAACCAGTATGATTAGGTTTCCCAAGGTCAGGAGAATTCCTGGTAGGTGTACCTAAGCCCTAATGTGTCTAATAAAAGAGTCATCACCATTTATCATCTGGGTCCAATGGACCCTTTGGTTTTTTTGTTTTGTTTTGTTTTGTTTTTGTTTTTTTAATGTTTTAAGTCATTTTTATAAATAATTTACAGATGTAAAAATACGGAAATAATGAACAAATTTATTAGACATTTTAGTAAGTACTTACTAAAACCTCTTTAAAAACCTTTTTATGAAGTTGTAATGTTCAGACATCAGAAAACATGAAAGAATACTATTGGATCTCTTAGCAAAATGAGACTGCCTGTGTTCTTATATAATATTTGTAATGATGTCATTCCTGAATAAGAATACCGTATTTCTTCTTCTAACAGAAAGTCATTATTTGTGTACCCATTGATACTGAGTTTCTGAAATCTTAGAACCTGAGTTTTCACATAGAGATCAATTTCACCACCACCTTTAGAATCTAATGTGGTCAAACACATCCCAAGTAGTCCATGGGACATACTTAAACTAAAAAACTTTTTTTAAAAAATCTGAAATTCGGATTTAGTCAGGTGTTCTGAAGTTTTATTTGCTCAACAGAACGACCCTACTAAAAGCAGACTACAACCGTACAAAAGCACACTACAAAATTTTTTTTACTTTCTGGAAAGATGATTTAATACTTTGGGCAGTGCAATATGGAAACTAAAGTGTGACTGTTTCACTGTTGCATGCATTAGCTTTTGTTATTGCATCATTTTTCTGTTCTCTTGTTAGCTTAGTCTTTTTTGGCATAGGTAGGAATCACTGAGTAAATAGGAGTAACCACGAAACAGTAAAATGTTATGAGATAAAAGAAATTAATAACACTAAACTTCCATAATATAGTTTAGATTTTTCAAAGGGTTTAATGGATGTACATGGTAGTTGCAGAATAGAATGAGAGGGTTTTTAATTTTTTTCCTTTTTTTAAAAAAAAGTAAGTTTTCTTTTTGATCTTTAGAAGACCTCTAAGAAAGAGCATGGAGTCCTCAAAAAGGAGAAAGTAATCTCGTTCTCACAGTCAGAGATGTCAGATAACAGCAAGGGAGGCATTTCAGAGTAGCACGTCAAGCATAGTGAGCTCTTAAGAAAGCAGCTTCTTGGGAGGGAGTGATCTAAAACACAGAATTTAGAAGCCAGCTTTTTTGCTCCATAACCCTTCCCCACCTTTTTCAAAACAAATACATTTCGAAGAAAAAATTTTAGAAGGATTGGCAAACTCTACAGTCCATGGGCCAGATCTGGCTTACTATGGTTGGGGGGATAAAAGAATGAAAATAATATTTCCAGGGACATGAAGATTATATGAAATCCAAATATCAGTGTCCATAAATGAAGTTTTATTGACACTTATCTATGATTATTTAGAAATTGGCTTTTGAAAAAAAAAAAAATTGTCTTTTGCTTCTTTTATGCTACATGCACCAGAAATCTATAGCCTGCAGTGCCCAAACTATTTCCTGTCTGACCTTTTACAAGAAAAGTTTGTCAATCCCTGATGTAGAGTGAGCATTTAACTGTACTTACTTACCTATCTGTATTGTTCTTAACTGTGTGTTTTTTTTTTTTTTTTTTTTGCTTATATTTTATGTTAGCCAAGAAACTTAACTTGGAATTACTAACAAGTTAGATCAGATTAATATCTGAATTTGAAAAATGAAACATACCTTTATAGAGAGAAAAGAAGTAGGATGAAACTTTTGTGGGAGGGAGGGCAAGTCAGGATGCTTTGTTGTTTTGTTTTTTGTTTTGTTTTGTTTTTAAAGATTTTATTCTTGAGAGAGGCAGAGGAAGAAGCAGGCTCCATGTAGGGAGCCTGACCTGGGACTCAATCCTGGGTCTCCAGGATCAGGCCCTGGACTGAAGGTGGCGCTAAACCGCTGAGCCACCCGGGCTGCCCAAACAAGGTCAGCGAGCCAGCCAGGAGATACTTTGAAACAGGGATGTATGTTTTATTAATGCCTTATGTGTAGACCTGCAGTCTGAGATGATTGAGTCAGTCTTTACCGTCTGTCCCCTTTGCTTTCCTCAGGATTGTGACTTCCTTTTGCATGTGCTAATAAAAGTATTCCTCCATTAATAAGATGTTTACAGGGCACCTGGGTGGCTCAGTTGGTTAAGCGTCTGCCTTCAGCTCAGGTCATGATCCCAAGGTCCTGCGATTGAGTTCCTGTCGGGCTCCCTGCTCACGGGATGGGAGTCTGCTTCTCCCTCATCCTCTACCTACCTCCCCCCTGCTTTTGCACGCTCTATCTCCCAAATAAATAAATAAAATCTTTAAAAAAAAAAGTTTATAAGGTTGTTTTTTTAAAAAACTTATTTATTGGGGATCCCTGGGTGGCTCAGTGGTTTAGCGCCTGCTTTTGGCCCAGGGTGCGATCCTGGAGTCCCAGGATCGAGTCCCGCGTTGGGCTCCTGGCATGGAGCCTGCTTCTCCCTCCTCCTGTGTCTCTGCCTCTCTCTCTCTCTCTCTCTCTCTCTCTATGTCTATCATAAATAATAAATAAATATTAAAAAAAAACTTATTTATTGAGGGAAAGAAAGAGCACCAGCAGGGGCAAGGGCAGAAGCAGTCTCCCCGTGAGCAGGGAGCCCAGTGGGGCGCTCGTTCCAGGACTCATATCATGAACTGAGCCAAAGGCAGACCCATAACCAATTGAGCCACCCAGGAGCCCTGAGAAATACACAGTTTTTGCCAGGATTTTGAAGTATCTGGGAAGAGATATGGCAGAGTTACATCCTTGTGTAAGGTAATATCAAGAACTGGTTTAAGGATACAATATATTTCTCTAAACAGATTGGAAATTTTATAATACTGTTAAAGAAGAGGAACACCTGGGTGGCTCAGTCAGTTGGGCATCTATCTGCCTTTGCCTCGGGTCATGATTCTGGGGTCCTGGGATTAGGCCCCACATCAGGCTCCTTGCTCAGTGGGGAGCCTGCATCTCCCTCTGCGTCTCTGCCTGCTGCTCACCCTACTTGTGCACTCTCTCTTTCTCAAATAAATAAATAAAATCTTAATATATATTGTTAAGATGCAAAAACTAAAATGTTGGAAATGAAACCTTTTGGGAATTTAGAGGATGGAAATTACTTTTGTTAATAGTGATATAATTTTATTTTCTTATTTATTATTATTATTTTTATAGCCCAATGCTGGACATGACTCACAACCCTGAGATCAAGAGTCAGATGCTTAACTGACTGAGCTACCCAGGCACTCATAGTGATTTTAGATGGAAAGGATGTGATATCTAGAATATTTGATGTGACATAATTAAATGAACATTAAAAGAATGAAAACTTAATTTAAAAATATGCTGTATTTAAGAGACTAGTAGACTCTGTACTAGATAGACTCTTTTCATATATTTCTTATCCTCACAATAATCTTGCAAGTGAAGCGACTTATCAAAATCACAGAACTCCTGAAAAGCCAATTTTTATGTATGAGATGGGTTTTTGAAGACTCAACAGTTTGACTATTCCCAATGAAATAATTCCAGGTAGGGGAGACTCATTCTTATAGTGCACAAATCCATCTGTGTTATGGAATGTCTATTTTTTCCCTCTACATTGTTGCTAGCATTTGAAAAGTGCTCAGGGCTTCGGTGTTAGAGCAGCTTTTTGACCTCTCTTTTTATCACACCAGATTTTCACTATAGTTTTCAGTACTAGCACCACTACTAACTAAATGCATGAGTGACATTGCTATAGTCTATTAAAAAGATTTCAAACTGGGCAGCCCCAGTGGTGCAGCGGTTTAGCGCCGCCTGCAGCCCAGGGTGTGATCCTAGAGACCCGGGATCGAGTCCCACGTCAGGCTCCCTGCATGGAGCCTGCTTCTCCCTCTGCTTATGTCTCTGCCCCTCTCTCTCTCTTTCTGTGTCTCTCATGAATAAATAAAATCTTAAAAAAAATTTTTTTAAAAAGATTTCAAACTATGATAATAAATATTAAAAATATTTCTTCACATACACAAACCCCAGTTTCCCAAAGACATTTTCATGCCTACCATTTACCGCTTAAGAATTCTTTTTTTTAGGGCAGCCCGGGAGCTCAGTGGTTTAGCGTCACCTTCAGCCCAGGGCATGATCCTGGATACCCAGGATCGAGTCCCACGTCTGGCTCCCTGCATGGAACCTGCTTCTCCCTCTGCCTGTGTCTCTGCCTCTTTCTGTGTCTCTCATGAAATTTATTAAATAAGTAAAATCTTTTTAAAAAAATTTTATTTTTTAAGGGACACCTGGGTGGCTCAGTGGTTGAGCATCTGCCTTAAGCTCAGGGCATGATCCTGGGGTCCTGGGATTGAGTCCCACATTGGGCGCCCCACAGGGAGCCTGCTTCTCCCTCTATGTCTCTGCCTCTCTCTGTGTGTCTCTCATGAATAAATAAATAAAATACTTTTAAAAACCTTTTTTTTTTTTTTTAACGTAGTGGCATAAGTGGTGCCACCATGTGGTAATAGCAGAAACTCAGTTTATACTTCGCTTGGCCTATCAGCCTTGAAATTAAGTTTTTTCATAAAGTGATTTAAAAAAATTTTTGTGGTAGCCATAACTTGTATATTAAAGTAAGGCTTTATGTCAGACTGCCCTGATCTTTATTTCCTCTAATTTTTTTTATTGTGTGGTAAAATATAGATAATGTAAAATAAATAAATAAAAATAGATAATGTAAAATTTATTAGCTTAATCACTTTCAAAGATACAGTTCAGTGATATTAAATGCATTTATGTTTGCAGCTGTTACCACCATCCATTTGTAGAATTTTTTCATCTGGTAAAACTGAAACTCTGTACCCTTTAAATATTAACTTCCCATTCTCCCCTTCTCTCATTCCTTGGCAACCACCATTCTACTTATTCCTCTATGATCTTCACTACCTTATATAAGTGAAATCATGTAGTATTTGTATTTTTGTTACTGGCTTGTTACATGTAACATAATGTCCTCCAGCTTCATCCATGTTGTAACATGTGTCAGAATTTGCCTTTCTGGGACGCCTAGGTGGCTCAGCAGTTGAGCACCTGCCTTTGACCCAGGATGTGATCCTGGAGACCTTGGATCATGTCCCACATCAGGCTCCCTGCATGGACCCTGCTTCTCCCTCTGCTTGTGTCTCTGCCTCTCTCTCTCTCTGTGAGTCGCTCATGAATAAATAAATAAAATCTTTAAAAAAAAAAAAAAAAAGAATTTGCTTTTCTTTTGAGCTGAATATTTCATTATTTTTACCACATTTTAGCTGTTGTGAATATTGCTGCTAAGTTCAAAATCTTGTCAAATGTGGCTACAACTTCAAAAAAGTCTTATCTCTTCTAGATCCTGAATTGTCTTGTATTGCCTTGCCTGATATACTCTAGTATGTGTTTCTTCTCCAGGTGAACCGTCCTATTGGCAGGGTACAGATCTTCACTGCAGACTTGTCTGAAATTCCCCGTTGCAACTGTAAAGCTACTGATGATAATCCTTGTGGGATAGACTCTGAGTGCATCAATCGCATGCTACTATATGAGTGCCACCCCACAGTATGTCCTGCTGGAGGACGCTGCCAAAACCAGTGTTTCACTAAGCGCCAGTATCCAGAGGTTGAAATTTTCCGCACGTTACAGAGGGGTTGGGGTCTTCGGACTAAAACAGATATTAAAAAGGTGAAGAAATTTTTTCATAATTTCTGATTTTTTTCTTTTTTGCATTTGTTTAATATGAGTAATTAATTATTCTTGATTAATATGAGAAAATGATCATTAGAGGGAAGATAACATAGTATAAGAATTAACCTTACTGTTGGGTCTTGCTGTATCCTAGAGTTTAGAGGCTTGAGAATAGTCTCCTTTACCTCTAAAGTCCTTAGTATTGATCATGTTCACTGTATATGAGGATAAAAAAATGAAGGGAATTCATAGAGATACTGTGGCCTTATTTATTTACTCTTTTGTGACAATCCTGGAATTTGTAGTTAAGATAAAGGGGATAATGAATATGTGATGACAGAGATGTTAATCACCTAAAAAATAAAATCTGTTTTTACTACGGGAAAATCGGGATCCCTGGGTGGCGCAGCGGTTTGGCGCCTGCCTTTGGCCCAGGGCGCGATCCTGGAGACCCGGGATCGAATCCCACGTCAGGCTCCTGGTGCATGGAGCCTGCTTCTCCCTCTGCCTGTGTCTCTGCCTCTCTCTCTCTCTCTCTATGTGACTATCATAAATAAATAAAAATTAAAAAAAAAAATTTACTACGGGAAAATGTGTTTTGGTTCATGGAAAATAAAGAAGGATTAGGCCTTCTCTAATAAAAGTGCAGTAACATCTTCAATTTCAAACTTAGAAGGAACTGCAAGTATATAGTCTTTGTGTAGAATAAATCTTATTTGACATCTTAATAAAATAAGCCTTATTCTAGTTATGCTTTCTGAAGAATTCTACTGAAATTGGTTTCTAGTAAAGGAAGTATATATCGGTTGGTCTGTTATTTGCTAAGTAGCTATTATATATCTCCTGTGTGCCAGGCATTGTGCTGTAAACACAGTGAGAGACATAGCCCATCCTTTCATAAAGTTCACATTCTAGCGGGGAGAGACATAGATCAAGTAGTTCCCCAATATAGAAGCACAAAGGGTTCTGGAGGCATGTGATAAACCAGGTAAGTGGCCTGAAATTAACTTTAAGAATATTTTAGGTTGAGAATTTAAAGGTAAGTAGTGATTGGCTTAGTCTAGTTGACTCCTAAAGCATTGTAGGCAAAGTGGACAGCATCGATGAAAGCCAGTATGATTGTAGTGCAGCAAGTCAGGAGGGGACAGTATTGTAAAATGTGGAAGGGCAGCAGGCCAGGGCATGGTCCACGGAAAAAAACATAGTTTATGGAAACTGACTTTCATGTTTTTGGGCATTTAAAGAGATCAACCATCTGTATCACCATTATAATGGAGCCCTAGCTTACTTACTTCATGTTGGTTGATCTTGAGTGTCCAGAGTATCCTGGTCTTTCTCATGGTGACAGTGATATGAGTGGGAGGTGTTTTTCATTGTCAAATAGTTGAAGCATATTTGTGTTTCTTGAATGAACCTTTGTTAAATTGACTAGGTACATGTATGTGAACTACTTTGGAGATTCTGTTATTTTCATGAATTAAAAAAAAAAAAAACAGTTTGGGAACACAGTTGTGCTTTTTGCCATTAAGAACTATTTCTTATTCTAGGGTGAATTTGTGAATGAGTATGTGGGTGAGCTAATAGATGAAGAAGAGTGCAGAGCTCGAATCCGTTATGCCCAGGAACATGATATCACTAATTTCTATATGCTTACCCTAGACAAAGTAAGTATTATTTCCATTGTTATAAGATTGTGAAATTGAGCCATTAGTGTGTGTAGGCATATAATTCACTGCCCAAAACAGTATTCCCTTACATTCATTCATAGGGTTAGTTAGCTTGGTCAGAGTTCTAGCATAGCTAAATTTGCTCATTTCTGGCTATACATCCATTGCCAAAGGCAACAAAGGTACTCTTTGCTTTCTTTTTGAACTGTCCAATATTAGTTGGGTATTCTGTCTTTTAGTATTTTTCCTATAGGATTAAAACCTGGAGCCAGCCAAGTAAATAATGATTCTTTCACCCTTTTATTTTAGATTGAGAAACTGATTTGTTTACTATTTAGTGCATTGAGAAGGTCATATAAATTGTAGAACTTAGCTTCTGAGACTAAGTCATCATTTCCAGTTATAGGAATTTGCTGATGAGTTTCATTTCATTAGTGCCTAGAATTATATTTGAGACTCATTCCTAATTCCAACATCCTAATATATTTATTTTCTATGTATCTGAGATTCTTCCTTATACCTGAATATTAGGGTCTGCTAGCTCCCTGTGACCCCTTCCATTGGCTATTATAACAGAATTCTCTTCTGATGTGAAACTTTGTGAACATTTATCAATTTGAACTCTTTGGTTTGTGAGATCATCACCTCCAGATATTCAGATCTTCGTTCGGGATGGGGTCTCAACATCAATATTAAAAACTCCTTAGGTGAGCGCCTGGGTGGCTCATTTGTTGAGCATTTGCCTTTGGCTCAGTTGTGATCTCGGGGTCCTGGGATCAAGTTCTCCCTCTGCCTATATCTCTGCTTCTCTCTCTGTGTGTCTCTCATGAATAAATAAATAAAATCTTAAGAAAAGAAACAAAACAACCCTTAGGTGATTTCTAATGTGTTGCCTAGGTTCAGGACCACCTAACTGAGAGGATGGGGCAAGCTGCTGCCTGTATAGCAGTGGTCCTCAAACTTGAGCATATATCAGAATCCTCTAGTGGGCTTGCTGTAACACAGATTGCTGGCCTCAAGAGTTTCTGCTTTATTATGTTTGAAGTGCAGCCCAAGAATTTGTATTTCCAATAAGTAATAGATGTGGTGCTATTGCTGGATTAGTGACTACACTGTGAGAACTCCTGGGAGAGTTAAACTTTAGAAATAGGAACTCCAACTTGTTAGAATACACGGGAAGTATCTAATGACCATCATCTCTTGGAATTTAAGGACCGGATCATTGATGCTGGTCCCAAAGGAAACTATGCTCGGTTTATGAATCATTGCTGCCAGCCCAACTGTGAAACACAGAAATGGTCTGTGAATGGAGATACCCGTGTTGGCCTTTTTGCCCTGAGTGACATTAAAGCAGGTAAGTGTCAATTAAGGATCCTGGAGCTAAGAAGGGAATTTCAGGTTTTATCATCTAAAAATCCCATATGTCTTATAACCCAAAATGAGGTCTGCAAACTCTTAGGGATACAGAAAAGACTTTCCAGGTGGCACTTGGCATAGAATATTTTTGTGGTGATTGGTGGTATGGCAAAAGATACATTAAGTATGTCATTTAACCAGTTTTTTTAATTGTACGGTTTTATGGCAATAGATCATTCACATTTTTGTGCAGCTGTCGCCTCTATCCATCTCTATAACCTTTTCATCTTCCCCAAGGGAAACTCTATCCGTTAAACACCAATCCCCCATTTTCTCTCCCCTCAGCCCTTGGCACCATGGTCAGACACTATTCCAAACATTACCATATTTAGTCTTCACAAAAATGCTGTGAAGTATATGGTATTATACCTGTTTTACTTGGATTCTTGGGTCTGGCACCTCTAACCACCCTGGGGAATATCCTGTGACTTCAGTCCTTATATCTCTCTTGACTGCTTTCAGTACATTTGTACTTGGAACTTTAGTCTTTGTCCATGTGGATGGATTCCTCTACCATTTCTAGCCACAAATTTTTCTTCTCTCTCCTCCCATATTCACTTAGCTCAATTAACATGGTGTGGGAATTCACAGACCTTGTTCTTATCCTCACTTAACTTCCAGTCTACATGGGTGGGATGAGAGGAATGAGACAGAATGTGCTCAGTGCTATGTGGAGTTCATGTGAAGCTGCAGCCTTGGCAGATGGAATCAGAACTTTTCAGCTTGCTCTACTTACTCATTCAACTTTGCTGACTTTTCATATACCTGCTCTGCTTTCTACCACATGTGTCATACTCCTTATCTTTTCCATTACCCTTTGCCATATCCCATAAGTGCAGACCTCAAGGATTGTTGAATAATGGACTCTTTTCTAGAATGGTATGAATCTTGCCTTTATGTACACCTGTACCTTCCGGTTTATCCTTTGTGCAGTTATGTTTACATAGTGGATGGTGAGTAAGCAGCAAGGTTGTATCAAATATCCTCCTATCTTATGTTTGTGTATATGGTTGAGTTGTATTATAAGCACATTAAATTAATGGAAATTCAGTTATAAACCCATAAGATTGTTTAATAAGAAAAGAATAGTGTGAGTAGATTATCTATCATTCAGTACAGTATTCCACAGTGGATGTGAAAGGGAAGACATAACCCTGCTGTTACCTTGGTCAGTCTCAGTTCCTGCAAGCTCCTTGCAGTATGAACCTCTTAACACGCCGTGAGTGATTGCAGGTTTTGTACCGTTTGGACCCCTAAAAATAAAGCAGCTGCTTTATAATTTGCTTAGCTCAATAAACAAATAATCTATATTAATCCAATATTAGATGAAAAACTATATATATATCAGTCTCATTGATGAAAGATAGGTCAGTGTGCAATGGGAAATCTAAGATTTAATCATTTTGACCAAATGATTATCACTTTAAAAATTAACGGTGAGGGGCAGCCCTGGTGGCCCAGCGGTTTGGCACTGCCTTCAGCCCAGGGCATGATCCCGGAGACCTGGGATCGAGTCCCACATCGGGCTCCCTGCCTGGAGCCTGCTTCTTCCTCTGCCTGTGTCTATTCCTCTCTCCCTCTCTCTCTGTGTTTCTCATGAATAAATAAAATATTAAAAAATTAACAGTGAACCGTTACCCCAGTGCAGAGTTAATCTCTTTGTATACATATATTAAAAATTCTTATATTTGTTAGGCCTTCCCTAACATGGTTTGAATTTGAATATTTGTGTGTTTTATTTGCTCTCAGTTTTGATAAGATTGACTTTTGACAGAAAGGGACAATTTGTCCCTTAAATCTGTACATCTTTTTTAAAAGTTTACAAGTTAGTGCTATGTGCATTATGTCAGTACTCTAAATAAGCTTGAGATTGTCTCTCCATTTAATAAATGTACTCTCAGGGCTCAAATCACCCAGCTAGATTGTGGTAGTAGGGATATAAAGCTGGGGCCTGTGTCTGATCTGTGGTGTAGAGTTCTCTAGTATTATTCTGTATTGAGATGTCTCTCCCTAAGTTGTGCTAGGTTTGGCACAGACCAACAGCTTTTCTTCATACTTTTATTCCCAATGCCTAGCACATCAGTGTTTTTGTTTGTTTGTTTGTTTGCTTTTGGTAATGAATTAATATATTTTGATTCTGAAAGGTTAGAAAACAACTTGGGATAATCAGAATCTCTACAGTAAAGGTTATTTTAAATATCACTTGTTAAGCTGTGTAAGTTTTTCTGCTATTAAGTTGTACTTGCTGATTAATAACATTACAAGATTAGATTTTATTAATATTTCATTAATATAGCTGGATTAGAGTTAATAAACCCCTTTCTAGCCTCTGAAAAATCTGTTCTGCAAGTCCATAACCTTTGTGATTAATACAGAAATAATGTAATTAAAGCCATAGATAGTAATATTTTCATGGTCTTTTATGCAGGCACTGAACTTACCTTCAACTACAACCTAGAATGTCTTGGGAATGGAAAGACTGTTTGCAAGTGTGGAGCCCCAAACTGCAGCGGGTTTTTGGGTGTAAGGCCAAAGGTACCTTCCAAACGTTTCCATTGCGAATAATGGTGTAGTCCTCCCACCCTAACCAGTGGAACAGCTGACTCTAAGATGTCTTTTTGGAATAATGACATTGGATAGTTGTCAGTAGGACAACTGGCACTTAACTAAGCATGTTGATGATCAGTTTGGTTATTCAAAAGCTGATCTTTGGGTATTTTTGAGCAGTCTGACTTCTAATTGGTAACACCTTTCTAGCTAAAAAAGCTGTAAAATAGGAATCCATAAAGTAGATTACTTCCCATGTCTTTATTGGTCTCAGCTGATCATACTCACATTTCCTAATAAGCTACTTAGATTCTTGGTATCTTATGTCCCATCTGTTTCTCTTTTTTAAGCTCTCAAAGAGTCCAATATTGAATTTAAGATTCTAAATGTAGTATAACACTGTGGATAAACATAGGACCCTTAATCTTACCATCTTAACAAAGGATAACCATTGTTGTGTCTTACTCCCTGGGTTTTTATGTGCATTTTAGCTGGCTTACAATTCTGTAAAGAAATACTTATAATTCTATATCCTGCATTTCTTAAATATTATAATTTTTTCCTTGCTGTCACATGGTCTTTTTGACTATTATCTTTAGTGACTGTTCAATTTTTGAATACACTGGTTGGACTGTACTAGATGAACATACATTCTTATTTTTCAATTAACTTACAGAACACTGAAAAGTGAAGTTTAATTTTCATGAAAAGTAGGCTACACAGCGACTCCAATTGGATATTTCCCATTATGCTCTTTTAATTATGGAAGTCAACATTAACAACTGAAAAATGCAAATTAGCCCAGAAACCAATAACTAAAGGGGGAGCAATAATTTTGAGCAAAAACACATGATGATAAACACCCACCAATTATTCTTTTATCAAATAAGGAAAGTTATGTTTATATTTTATGGAGTTTTTTTTCTTTAGTCAGTTAAATGGTCTTGTTCCTTAAGGTGTCCAGTTTATTTTTTCTCTATAAATCAAATTAATAACTGAGTTTAACAAAGGTTAATGGTATTACAGTCACTAGGAATGTCTTTCTGCATCCTTAACATCTATGTAACATTTCACACATGAAGCAGAGAAATTTAAGGGCAGAAGTTTAGAAATGGGAGATCACTGTGGGATAGTAATAAATCAGACTGATTGTGGATGTCTCCAGTCCAAGATAAATAATGTGATGAAACCCACGGGATTTGGTAACCAAGTGTGGGCTTCAGGGAACACAGAGGAGACCTGCTGGCTACACCAGGATCTGTCTTGGGGACTAGTGGATATGAACCTAATTTGATATAGATGAAGGGCACATAGCTTATTGTGGGCAAGGACCATGAGTTTTTTGTGCCTTACTAACATTTGACTCTTAATAAGTGCTCAGTGAAGGTTTGTTGAATAAAGAAATGTGTGTGTATACACAGATATGACACACATAGACAAACATAAAAGTAAAACTTAATGAAAGGAGAACGTTTAACACTAGCCTTATGTGTTAACAAAAAGAAGTTCATTTCTATTTCATTCAGGTGGTAAGAGTAGTTGATAGAAAAGTTAGTATTAATTTATTGGGTACCTATGATGTGCCAGGTGCCTTTCCTGCATTTTCTCTTATCTTTAGAACAGTCTGTGAGGACTGTCTCTTCCCAGAGGAGAGATGAGGCTCAGAGAGGATAGTTAACCTGGTCAAGATCACACAACTCATGTATCGACAGAATGCTGACTGCTCAATATCTGACCTCTAGAATCAGCCGATTGCCACAGAAGAAAAGTCAAAGAAATTCAAGAAGAAGCAACAGGGGAAGCGCAGGACCCAGGGTGAAATCACAAAGGAGAGAGAGGATGAGTGTTTCAGCTGTGGGGATGCTGGCCAGCTCGTCTCCTGTAAGAAGCCAGGCTGCCCAAAAGTTTACCACGCTGACTGTCTAAATCTAACCAAGCGACCAGCAGGTTGGTGACAAAATCCATTTAGCGTGCTGCTTGTTCTCTGCCAGAATTGTCAGAGCCCCATGGTCTTCCCATTTTATAGCATTGAAGGAGGTATGGTTCATATTCTCATTCTGGAAATAAAGGCTTGGAATCCTAGGTTAGAGAAGGGAACACAAACTTATTATATGTCAAGCAGTTTGTTTATATTTATGTTATGTTATTTTATCCTCCCAGCAACCCATAAAGATGAGACCTTTTCACCTTCCCATGATGCAGATGAGGAAAACTGAGAGTCCAGTTTGGTGAGATGACTTGTCACAATAGAGCATGTAGATGGAGGAGTTGAATTGAAAGCCAGGTTTTCTGACATCAAGGCCACTAAATCTGTTTCCTTTCAAAAGAAAGAGAGGTTGATATAGCATGGAGTTTGGGGTTAATTCAGTCAGTGAAGTGTGGACTAGACATCCTTTTAGCCCCCTTCACCCACTCCCTTCTGACAGAGAGGCAGCTCCATCAGCGGATATATGAGAAAGCTGCTTAGGCAGATAGAAGGTGTTAAGGAATTTGTGGCTGGCATAGCCGCTAGCTTTTGAGTGGTCGTTTGGAGTTAGAAGGATTTTAAGGAAGTTGGATATGTGGTCTGTTTTTATTGACAGAAGCAAGAAAGCAATAGGGGGCCACTCCATCTGAGGAGATTATACATCACAAGTGGCCTGCTCCCAGGAATTGCAGAGAGAACTTTGGGGTGGGAGTGAGAGGAGTTTGTCCTGAACTAGCTTTCCTTTGATGTATAGTTGCCAGGGGTAATGCAATAATAGAAACAGAGGTAGTGTGAGGGCAAGGCCACTTGACAAGTCATGTCAGGAAGTGGAGATGGAGAATTGTTTCAGGATCAATAGTTCAGGATTATAGCTGGTACAGGCTGCAATAGAACTTGTCTTGCATAGAAGCCAGGAGTCAGGGTTTATTTGGAAACTGAACTTGGACTAAAACACCATGGACATCAGAGACTCTCAGGTATCATGAAATAGGGCAAACAGATGGTAGGTCAGGATCTTTTCCACTTGTTCTGTGTGGACAATATAGGTAAAATTTGTGCTAGTTTCAAGACTTGAAACCGAGCAAAAGAAAATCTGCCCAGTTTTTCATATTTGTGTATCTCCTCCCTGTTCCTAAATATAACCAAATAAGTAGAAGTTTTAATAGCTGAGATTATCCCTTTAGAGTTGAATATTTAAAGGCTTTATAAAGACAAATGGAGTTTGCAAAACTGTGGAAGTAATGTCTTCACATCCTATCTAAGAGGAGCTTTGGGTTTTTACCCCCCCTAGAAATAGTCATAGAAATAAGAAATTACCACTGCCTATATGTTTAGTTGATAATCAGTTGGTACTTGGTACTTTGCTTTTATTTTTATGTGTTATACAGGAGAATCAGATTCTGGGGCCGGGGAGGTGTTAAGTGAGTGGCATGAGCTTTCTACAGAAGGTAGCAATTTGAAATCACTCCTTTGACGCACACTCAGAGCCACGGTCCATTTCATGCACCTTGCTTGTTTTCCTAAGTGTTTGTTTCACATCTTTGTTTTTAGGGAAATGGGAGTGTCCTTGGCATCAGTGTGACATCTGTGGGAAGGAAGCAGCCTCCTTCTGTGAGATGTGTCCCAGCTCCTTTTGTAAACAGCATCGGGAAGGGATGCTCTTCATCTCCAAACTGGATGGGCGTTTGTCTTGTACTGAGCATGACCCCTGTGGGCCCAACCCTTTGGAACCTGGGGAGATCCGTGAGTATGTGCCTCCCCCAGTACCGCTGCCTCCAGGCCCAGGCACTCACCTGGCAGAGCATTCATCAGGAGTGGCTGCTCAGGGGCCCAAGATGTTGGATAAGCTGCCTGCTGACACCAACCAGACACTGTCACTGTCCAAAAAAGCTCTGGCAGGAACTTGTCAGAGGCCACTGCTGCCTGAAAGACCTCCTGATAGAACTGACTCCAGGCCCCAGCCTGTAGATAGGGTCAGGGACCTTGCTGGGTCGGGGACCAAACCCCAATCCTTGGTATCCAGCCAGAAGCCATTGGACAGGCCACCTGCAGTGGCAGGACCAAGACCCCTACTATCTGACAAACCCTCTCCAGTGACCGGTATAAGCTCCTCACCCTCAGTCAGGTCTCAATCACTGGAAAGACCTCTGGGGACAGCTGACCCAAGGCTGGATAAATCCATAGGTGCTGCCAGCCCAAGGCCCCAGTCACTGGAGAAAACCCCAGGCCCTCCTGGCCTGAGACTTCCACCGCCAGACAGACTGCTTGTCACCAGCAGTCCCAAACCCCAGACTTCAGACAGGCCCCCAGACAAATCCCATGCTTCTTTGTCCCAGAGACTCCCACCTCCTGACAAAGTACTTTCAGCTGTGGTCCAGACCCTGGTAGCTAAAGAAAAAGCACTGAGGCCCGTGGACCAGAATACTCAGTCAAAAAATAGAGCTGCTTTGGTGATGGATCTCATAGACCTAACTCCTCACCAGAAAGAGCGGGCTGCTTCACCTCATGAGGTCACACCACAGGTTGATGAGAAGATGCCAGTGTTGGAGTCAAGCTCATGGACTGCCAGTAAAGGTCTGGGGCAGATGCCACGAGCTGTAGAGAGAGGCAGTATGTCAGACCCTGTCCTTCAGCCACCAGGGAAAACAGCCGTCCCTTCGGAGCACCCCTGGCAAGCGGTTAAATCACTCACCCAGGCCAGACTTCTCTCTCAGCCTTCTGCCAAGGCTTTTTTATATGAGCCAACAACTCAGGCCTCAGGAAGAGCACCTGCAGGGGTGGAGCAGATACCAGGGCCTCCCAGCCAAGCACCAGGCCTGGTGAAGCAGGTGAAGCAGATGACCGGAGGCCAGCAACTACCTGGACTTGCTGCCAAGAGTGGGCAGTCCTTCAGGCCTCTTGGGAAGGCCCCATCCACCCTCTGTACTGAAGAGAAGAAGTTGGCAACTGCAGAGCAGAGTCCCTGGGCCCTGGGAAAGTCCTCACCAGGGCCAGGGCTCTGGCCCATGGTGGCTGGACAGACAATATCGCCGTCTTGCTGGTCCTCTGGGAACACACAGACATTGGCACAGACTTGCTGGTCTCTTGGAAGAGGGCAAGACCCTAAACCAGAGCAAAATACACTTCCAGCTCTTAACCAGGCTCCTTCCAGTCACAAGTGTGCAGAGTCAGAACAGAAGTAATATGAGTAAATGTCACATGACCAGACCAGCTGCCCCCAGGGTTCTTGGGAAAGGGAAAATCATCTCTCTTTTCCCCTCTTAAAAAACAGACCCTCAACACTTTTCCACTGTTATTCTTTCCTTATATCCCAACACTCAGAACTCTTGTGACATTAGCCAGTGGGGGCATGTGGTTGTGTAAACCATGTATGGAAATCCAAGTGGGCCCTAGCCAAGGAGACAGACAGACTTCGGTCTTTTTCCTCCAATCTTTACACATGGTAACTTGAAATAAAAAGTCCACTCTGGAGTCAAGCATGGGATTCAATTCCACTGGTCAGGTTGGAAGGTAGAGGGGCTCTCAAAGCTATTTCTCTAGCCCTACTGAACCCCTCTGAGGGCACCTGATGAACACTTGGGAGGAACTGATATCTGTTCATATCAGTGGTGATTTCTTGAGCACTCACATGTGCTAGACCAGGTGCTAGTCACTGACAGGAGATACAGAGATAAAGAAGACCTGATCCCTGTGAGTCTAACATGCCTGCCTGGGTTCCCAGGTTGTTTTCACGAACCTTTGACCAGGAAATAACAGGAAGTTCTGAGGGGCCCTGGGGCTCCAGACTCATTTTGTAATGTCCTTTATGGCCCCAGAAGTAGTTGTGTTGAGTAAGTGTCCCCTGGTTGGGTGTGCTTGTGTGTGCGTGTGCATGCATGCACGCTCATGTGGAGGTCACTATAGGTGGGAGGGGGTTGCATTGAGGCCACGTGGAGCCATTGGCTGGGCAGCCACTACTACTGCTGTCTGGGTTGTGCAGTCTGAAACTCTGTCCTTGACAGAGCAGCTGGTTGTGGGGGGCTGGGCTCTACAAGGACATAGCTTTCCTCAAGTATAAGAAGGCAATTGGCAAGCTTACCTTTCTTTTCTACCTGTTTTCCTCCTTTTACATCAGCCCACCCCCATGCCCGCCCCCTAAATACTCAGGTGCTTTCAGATTTCAGAGTTGGGCAGTGGACATAGGGAACCTCTGGCAAGCTCTGGGCTACATCTACCACCAGCTCAGGGAGAGTGCCAGATCCTGATAGAAGATTCCCTCTCTTCTGATCCTTCACTCTCTTACCTGAATGGAGGGAGTCCTCTCCTTCACTGGTGGAGTCTACCACCCTATCCCTGAGAATCGCTGTGTTCTATATTGAGAGCACCTGCCTACTGACCTTGTTCAAAGGCAAGCCAGAACCCTTCCCCTATGACTGGCAAGATGGGGTGTTCAGAGCAATGTCCAGTCTGAGAGATGATTCCTCATAACTGCTGATTATCTGTTACTGCTGCCCTGAGCTGGGGCCCAAGGGCTGGGAAATCTGTTGGTGCTACCCTGCCCTACCATTCACCCAGCTCACCAACTGCCAACAGGAAGTGCTGTTTGGCCAGTTCCTTCCCATTCACTCACCCCTCCTTTTGTCCCTAGACCAAACATGTTTACCTCTCTGCTTTGCCAACTTAGCCAGCAGCTTTAGCCAACAGACCATCTCCTGGCCCAGATGTCTCCTGGCCATTCTGTTTCAGTTATGGCTTTTACACCCTCAACAGGATTCTGTATTTTGTCCCAATTTCCTCCTCCTAAGTTCTCATTGAGGTTACCCACATCACTTCTAAGGAGGGAACAATAGTTATAGAAGCATTTGCGCTTTATATAAAGATTAAAAGAATTTGCTTTTATTTCCCAAAGTCTGTCTCGGGTTGAGACACCTGAACTCAGGCAGAGGTGCGAGGCTGGGCAGGGCTGTCCCGAGTCTAGGGGCCTATCTGCATCCCACTTAGACCTCGGAATCTCCTCTGTAAATTCCACCTGCCTAGTTCTCCCCTTTTCATCCTCTCTTCCCACATCATGAGAGAAGAAAACTTCTTTGTTCAAAAGGAAGAGAAAACAAAGCATCTTATTTTCTTTTTAAAATTTTAAACCATGGAAAAGATATTTTTAAAGAAATCCACCCAGAACATTAAAGTTCGTTATATTAAGTATTTATCATGTGTGAGAATAATAAGTATATAACTGCAGCTAGTAGGTCCCTTTCCCTAATCTCTTAGGCTGTATGAGTAGGGTTTGCTTGGTGCCAGTCCTGTGCCCTTTTCTCTCCTGTCATCTGTAGTTGTGATCAGAAAAAGATATTCGCACTGCACTGTCAGAATCTCCTTTCACTATGTTGTGTGTTAAATTACCGTAGCTCTTTGTTTCATGAAATAAACTGTGAATTTGGGGGTGGGTGGGGTGTGTGCAGGCTATGTAAAAAAAATTAAGTGGAGAAGTTTGATCCTGAAATAGGCTTTGGTAGGTAATTGACTTGACATCCGCTCTCTAGATATGTCTCACAGGACAAGGAGTGAGGGAAAGGTGGGCCATAATTGGCCACTGTGATTTTGTTTTGGTTCTTTCCATTCTCCACCATTTGCTGGAAACTTCCTTCCAGAACTGCCTGGGAAAACAACTTTTGAGGTGTGCTTGGTTTGGGGGTGAGGGTGGGGGGGTGGCAGTTCTTTATCTAAATGGATAGACAACCAGGCTTTTGTGAGGGTTACTGAAAGGCTCTCAGGTAGAATGGAAACTAGAAATTCAGCTATCAGGCCCACCTCATACCTGATACCAGATTGTTAACATCAAGAAAGCAGTCACCATACAATTAGAAGCAGAGCCAGAAGGACTGTTGGGAAATTGAGACACTTGCATGAGGGTCAGTGGGGAGGGAGTAACCTTGCCAGCCCTTGGGGACTCTCCTGGAGCCCTGTACTGAGACCTTTTCTCCAGAGGGTGTGAATTGGCAGTTAAAAGGAAAGCTTTTCTCTTAGAATCCTGATCTTTGTGTAGGGTGGTATTTTGGTATTTGGCCAAGTGCCTGGAAATCAGGATCTCAAGAGAATGCCTCTGAGCCAGTCCCCAGGAAATGTTTCCAAGAGGGAAGCCATGGCTTCCATAGGTTGCTAAAGAACCAATATGTCTCCTAGCCCTGTTAAGTCAAAAGGACTTTATGGAAATTTGAATTCAAAGCCTCGTTTGCTTCTCCTTTGGAGAAACCCATTCTAATAGCAAAATAGCTGTCAAAGCTACAGAAGTATCCCAGGTTTTTAAATGTCTGCTTCCCCCATAAGTTACTGAGTTTGAGGTGATTTAAGTCACTGTGTTGATCCTCTAATGAATAACTACCAAATCTGCATCTTTAGCATCGATGGAAATAATTGTTTTATCACATTCTCTACCCCACACTACAGTCAGGGCACAAAGCGCATCAGTGATCCTTTCCCAGGTTCAGCAGCATCTCCTTACTGGAACTGGACTCCCAGGTCACATCATGAGAACAGAATGGCAGGAAGGAAGTATGGTCCTGGCAGCTTCCCCTGTGGAAAGGAATCAGGAAAGCACTAAACGTGGTTGGATTTTGCCCTCCGCTCCTATAAAGTGGGTTTTCTCCTAAGGCTTTTTTGGAGGATATTGTCATCCTTTTGGGGTTTGTCAACCAGGAGGTCGGAGTGGCCCAGTGTCCTCACCTGAGGTCATTGCAGGAAAGGAGCTTCCACAAGTCCCTTTTCCTGCTAAATAATGCTTGGGCTGCTTCATGTGCTAGACATTCCAGATCACTTAGAGCTAGGTAGCTGCTGCACGAGACTGTCATTGGTTATGACCAATTAGCTCTCAGCTGAGCTTCCTAGGGCCATTGCAGCAGGGCCAGAGGTTGCTGTAGGACAGATTGAAATAATAGATAATTGCTTTGAACACAAAAAAATGTAATGATGGTGCTAATTTTCTGGTATAAATAAGCACTGCCAAGGGTTGAGAGGGACTGGTGAATTGAGAAACCCAGGTTCCTGCTTTGGAGGAAGAAATTTATGTAGAATGGTTTCTTTGAGGCTCTATTAGAGAAAAAGGCAGAGCCTCAGTGAAGCCTGCACCCGACCCTGGAGTGGTTCAGTGTAATCCTAGGCAGAAGAGATGCTGTATCCAGACGAGGGTGGCCATTGAGTTTCTCAGGGCTGGTGTCACCTTGTCACCTGGTGTAGCCTCCGTCCACACTGCCTAGAACAGGTTGGTAGAGAGCTCCAGCTGTGGGGTTCTCCTGTTACCTTCTGCCCCTCTCTACCTCTTCCACTCTCATGGGAGCACCTCTATTGCTTATGAAAATTAAGGGTAATATTTCTTAAGGAAGTGGAAAGAGTTTATTTTAATTAGAAATCCACAGCCTGAGAAATGTTTCCTCCTAGCATAAGCAAAATCATGTTAAACTCTTACATGGTCCCTTCTCTAGAGCTGCTTTCCCATGACTTTCAAAACATCAGGCTATTGAGGGGCTTCAGTTCTAATATCCTGGAAGTCCAGCAAAGCTTTGTGGACAGGAGATGAGCCCAGGGAGTAGGAGCAAAAGTGAATGGTTGTGGTGCTTTAGACTTCCAGGGTAGGGCAGAAAACAGGCGGTCTCCAGGTCCAAGGTGGGTGCTGCTGTGTGTGCATGTAGAGTGTATTGAAGATGGGTGAGTGCAGCACACGGGAGCTCATGGGAAGAGCAGCTTTCTAAGTCTTGGCGAAGAAACAAGCTGACAATAGAGATCTATATATTTTTTAGAAAGGGGCGGGGGGGGGGTTGTCAGCTGAGGTCCATCACTGGTCTTTTGCCCCCTCCCTCCCCATAGATTGTCAGCTGTAAGTGAAACTCTTAGTGAAAATGAGGGGAACCCTGTAGGAGTCCCCATAAACATGTACTGTAATTCTTTGTATATAGAAAAAAAATTACTGTAAAGTAAAGTTTAACTTTACTCTTATGGCCCTTGCCCTGTGTTTTGTTTGTTGTCCGTGGGGAGATGTAGCTTAACAGGAGGGAGGACGGGTTTGGGGTAAGAGCAGAAACCAGCCCAAGATTAGTTCCCAGGTTGGGGACATGGGGAGGTGAACCCCTCCTCTAAGCATCTCCAGGAGTGGTGTGGGTTTCCTCCCAGCAGCCACCAGCTACCAAAATGTCTTTCATTTCTTTTGGGAGTGGCTGGTGTCAGTTTCAGCCTCTATATAGGAAGCTTCCATTACCCACGAAGGAAGGGTATTTTAAGGAATTGGTTTTAAAAAAGGAAGCGGAACCAGAGCATTTTCTGAGTGTGAGTCTGGGGAGTAGTGTGGGAAGGTAAGCATTCAATCCTAGCATTACTATTTGCTCAGGATCTTTGCTGCCCTGAACTGGGTAGTGGTCACCTCATTTTACAGATGAGAAATTCAAGCCCAAGTTACAGTCCCTTTTCTATTGACAGCTGAATTGGGATCCCAATCTGGATCCGTAAGACCTTTCTGTGTTGCAGAACGTAACAATTTTTCTTCATTAAACCACATTATATGTCCCTGGGAAGCTTAGGATTGAGCCACAGACATGACTCCAGGATTTAGGCATGACAGAAGTAGTGGTAGAACCTGCTAGTCTGAGTTAGGAGTGCTTGATCCTTTGATCTCTGGGCACCACTTAAGTGCCTGTCTTGCGTGAGCTTTGCATTTCCCCAAACCCAGCTTCTCACCTATCTTTGTCCCCCCCCTAAAGAATAGAAAAAGGCCCTTCTGTTTCTACATTATCTCAGATGCAACACTGGAGTGAAGTACTTGGTTTCCAAAAGGATAAGAGCTGGGAGGAGCCTTAATGTAGGAAGTCAGGCCAGCCAGGTGTCCCCAGAAAGAACTAGGTGTCTTGACACCTAATCCACACAGCAGGGAGAGGGGCTGAGTGTGATTCACAGTGCATCGATTTTATTTACAAATAAAAAGCCACTTAAATAATCTGCAGACACAAGTGCTTCCAGGGCAAGAGCCTGGGGTCCAAGTAAGCCTTTACCCTCCTCACACCCATCAGTCAGCCCAATGCTGCCTCCATTCCATGGGCCAGCACAGGCAGGTGCCACCTCTGCTGCCACGGGGACTGGGGGTAGCTCAGACGTATGACCACTCAAGCCCAGATGGGAGCTAGATCTAGCCCTTCTGGGGGAATTCCTTTAATTCCCCTAGACCAGGTGAGTGGTGGTGTCTCAGTGATGACAACAGCTGTAGAAGTAGGGGTTTGCCTTCTGGCCCAGGTCCACGCCCTTGTCCTCTGTCAAAGAGAGGTGGCAGCTCAGCACCATTCTGTTTGGGGATCAGGTAACTCGTGAAGGGGGCCAGATGCTGTGGGGCTACAGGAAGTCTCCAGTGTCTGGGGAAGCACACACCTGTCATCACCTGGAAGGCAGCCACACTGACGTAATCCTCTGCCACTTTCTGGAAGAGCTCGTCTGGCAGGAAAAAGGACAAGTCAGTGAGAACTCAAAGTCAGTGACCCTGGAATCACCCAACCCAGTAACTCAGCCCTCCAGGCTCTTCTCTGCCTCCTCTGATGCCCTGCCTATTCCTGCTGTGAGGCCCCCTGACAGCACTCACCCACACTCTGGCCTGTCTTGCTGGATGTTTCAAAGAGCTGAGCTTTGATATCTGTAAAGAGAAGTGACTAAAGCCTCCTACCTGAGAATCAGAAGCAAAAGGGAAGGCTAGCAGTTCAGGGAAATTAATGTACCCCACACATTCAGGGAGGCCAGAAGCTCTTCCCAAGGGATCTAGCCTAGCCATGGCAGCTAAGGCAGTTCATATTTTCTGTGCTCTACCCAAGCAGCCACCTCCCTCCCCCACCCCTGGGGAGCTGAGAACAGCTACTGTCTGCGTAGTCCTGGACATCGTGGAAGTCCACACGTCGACGCCGCCTGTCCTCCTCCAGCAGGTCACTCTTGGTGCCACACAGGTAGATCTGACAACCCTAGAGCAAAAGACAAGGTCAGGGTCCCTCCCATAGACCCCAGCCCCAGGTTTTCTGGTGAGGTCTGGCACTTACCTCCTCTAGGTTGCGCAGTTCCTTCACCCAGAACTTTGCCCGCTCAAAACTGCTACTGTCCGTCAGGTCTTAATACAGACACGCAGAGAACAACCAAGAATCAGGTGCTGTTCTCTAAGACCAGCCTGACATCCACCCCCTCTTGTTTGAGGAACAGGCCAGAACCTCTCTTACCATAGCAGACGATGGCAGCCTTCGCTCCCCGGTAGTAGATCCGGCTCATGGCCTCGTAGCGCTCAGAGCCTGCTGTGTCCTGAAGGGCAGGGGCGGCTCAGCCTGAGTTCCTGACCTACTCCCCAAGACTGCAAACTAGTACTACGTTCTCCAGACCCCTATTTTAAACTGGGGTCTGGAATAGAAAAATGGCCTCTAGTCAGCCAGTAACAGGCAGGAGAAAATAAGCCTCCTCAGGAATGGGTCTTAGGATTGCTTGCCCAGGGGACTTACCCAAATACCTAAAGTCACCGTCCGGTCTCCAACGGACATCACCTTGGCCACGAAGGCAGCCCCGATGGTCTGCAATCAGTGGCAAGCGATCAGGGCCGCGGGTGCCGGCCAGCTCCCTCCCACTCGTGCCGGGCCCCGCGCGGCGCACTCACGTTCTGATAGGGCCCCACCAGGAAGCGGTCGTGCACGTATCGTTCCACCAAGCTTGTCTTGCCCACGTACTCCTTGCCCAGCATCACCACCTTGACGTCCACGCGCTGCCCGCTCATGCTCTCTGGGCTGCCTCACCCGCCTCAGGGTCCTGAGCGGGGGCGGGAGGCAAACCCGGATCTCCGCTCGGGCAGGCAGCGCCCAAGCCTCGGCCCCTGACCCCAGGCGCCAAGCTACGCCTGGAGACACGGCGTCGGCGGGAGCTCCGGCAGCTCCCCCGTGTGCCCCACTCCTCGGCCCCCGGCGCTGACCCTCCTTCAAAGAGCCCAGGACTCAGGGCGGCCTGGGAGCGCGCGCGGCAGCGCCCTCAACGGCGCCGCATGCCGCCGCCCAGCTCGGCCTTCGGGCTCAGGCGTCGATCCGGCACGGACTCCTCCCCACAGAACCTAGGGGCCCCTTCAACCCGGGTCGGTCCTGCAGCGCCGAGACTCCCGCGGGCGAGGGGGGGCGAGTGTAAAGGGTGAGGGGGCGGGGCCGCGGGGTCACGTGCCCGGGCGCCGGAAGTGGTCGGTACTGCTCGGCTGCGCCGGAAGTTGCGCGCGGCCCGACAGCTCCTCATGGCGGCGGCGGCTCCTTGGGCGCGGCGTGGTGGTTACTGAGCTGCGAGTCTGGCGGGTGTGCGCCGAGTCCCGGCCCGGCCTCTGCGTGCCCCCCCCGGGCTTCGCACCCCTGATGCTGCGCGGGTGCTGAACCCGCCCCGGCCGGGACGATGGTGAAGTATTTCCTGGGCCAGAGCGTGCTCCGGAGTTCCTGGGACCAAGTGTTCGCTGCCTTCTGGCAGCGGTACCCGAATCCCTATAGGTACGTAGCCCTGAAAAGAGCAGTCCTCCCCCCTCGCTGTCTGGAGATGGAAGTGTAGGGCCAGGAGAGACTCGACATCGAGTCGGAGAGAGGGGATCGTCGGAACCATGGCCATCTTCTTTAGGGTAAGAAGACCCTATTCGAGAAGCGGCCAGGCCAGGCCTGCAAGATAGTGGGAAGAGGCTGGGCCTGAGCGGTGGTGCACCTGAGGCTGTAGTCCAAGGTTCTCTCATTTCGCAGTGGTGAGACAGGAAGAGGCGGCGGCACAGCAGTTGGGAGGGATCCTGAGGTTGGAAGTCCTGGCGCTGGCCTGCTTCTGCCTGTGGCGTTCTCCACTGGTGTAATAAATCATGAGGTCGGGTCAGCAAGAGGGCGGGAGTTGGAATTTGCCCTCGGATAGGCGCAACGGACTCTAGTTGAGGTCTGGGCCATACCACTTAACAATGCAAGTTTGAGGAAGGCATGGCCGTTCTGGGGTGGGAGGCCCCGGCTGGGAACCCCAACAGGCGGTCTTTCAGCATGCATGCTTCATTCTGATACTTGCAGCAAACATGTCTTGACGGAAGACATAGTGCACCGGGAGGTGACCCCTGACCAGAAACTCCTGTCCCGGCGTCTCCTGACCAAGACCAACAGGATGCCTCGCTGGGCGGAGCGACTCTTTCCTGCCAATGTTGCTCACTCGGTGTACATCCTGGAGGATTCTATTGTGGACCCACAGAACCAGACCATGACCACCTTCACCTGGAACATCAACCACGCCCGGCTGATGGTGAGAGTGCCCTCCCCTTGGTCCCCCAAAAGTAGCTTCAGGTATATGTCACTAGGGAGTCATGAAAGAATTTTTGTTGTCTGAGGCAAATTTGGGTTACTGGGGAGTGACAGCTGTAGAGTGTAAACTCTAGACGATTTTTTTCAGCCAGAGTCTCTGGACCTTTCACCTCTTTTATACTGTGGTGAGGGGTACTTGTTTTAGAGTTGTTCCAGGCACTAAATACAGAGCACCTTCACTGTACCTGGCACACATAGAGTTTGGGCCTACAGAAGTGATGCCAAGGAAGGGAGGCACTGATTTTCAAACAGGACTCCATTAAGCCATAAGCAGTTTCTTTGGTTGTGCCTCAGAGGGGAGAGAATCTGGGCCCCTTGCCTCCTGAGGATTAGAGGAGTTCCACCTTTTGTCTGTCTTATGTAATGGGGTTTTGCCTGAGATTTTGGGAGAGGTTCATATACCTTCTTTTTTTTTTTTTTTTTTTTAAGATTTTATTTATTCATGAGACACACACACACACACACACACACACACACACACACAGGCAGAGACACAGGCAGAGGGAGGATGCAGGGACCCCGATGCGGGACTCGATCCCAGGTCTCCAGGATCACGCCTGGGCCGAAGGCAGGAGCCAAACCACTGAGCCACCCAGGGATCCCCTCATATACCTTTTGATTTCAAAACGTGAGAACCCATGTTTAAAGGAACATCCTACAGTATCTTCTCACATATGAATATATTCTAAAAGCTTTCAGGGAACTCTCACTCTCTCAGCTAATCTTCACAGTGACTCTGGGAGGTAGGTATTGCTCTCTATTGTGCAAAGAGGGAAGTGAGGTTGAGAGAGGGGAAGTGTCACACAAGGTCATGGAGTGAGCTGGCACCTTGATGTTCTGCCCCAGAATTTTCTGAAGGCTTTACAGCTGACTGCCCTGAGGGCATAATCTGTGTTTTTATAAATTATGAAGATAGTGGCCTTGCTGTGAGCCAGATCTTTTAAGTGCTCCTCTTGGAAGTACTGGTTCACTTATGACATCACGAAAGCTGTGACGTTTGCCAGGCTTCCATTTCTGTTTCTACCGCTGGGGAGCTCAAGAGCTGCAGTGAGCAGAAGGCAGGCTAAAGGCACTGCACATAAATCTACCAAACAAAATCCAAGGTCAGGAGGGAACCGGCACATATTCTACTGATTTCAGGTTTATATGCCTTTTAATTTAAAGGGTCAGAAGAGAGGTTTTAGAGAGCAGAATGGCCTTTATGTTATTGCTCTCTTCCTGAAATGCAGGTTGGGAATACAGTAAGGGAAAGAAGTGGATTTTCGTTTTCTTGCCTCACCCTGTGACAAAGAGGCAGGGAATCAAATTTATGTGCAAGTTGGTAAAGTGAAAGACTCCCACACGATTGTGGTTGGCCTGACTCCCTGCACAGGTGGTGGAGGAACGATGTGTTTACTGTGTGAACTCTGATAACAGTGGCTGGACCGAAATCCGCCGGGAAGCCTGGGTCTCCTCTAGCTTATTTGGTGTCTCCAGAGCTGTCCAGGTGAGCAGCATTGTGAGGGTGCCAGAGCTTTGGGGGCCTGGGCACTTGGCATGAAGGCTGGACTCTAGGGATCAGTGGAAAGCTCAGAACCCATCCCACCACCATCCCCTTTTTTTTTTGGTAGGAATTTGGTCTTGCCCGGTTCAAAAGCAACGTGACCAAGACAATGAAGGGCTTTGAATACATCTTGGCCAAGCTGCAAGGTGAGGGGCTCTGGGCACAAAGAGAGGCTGGGGTCTGGTCCTAGCAGCCATGACTGACGTGGAATCTGTGGCTGTTTTACCATCCCACTCTAAGCCTGGGACCCCTCATCTGTACCCTGGCCCAAAGAGGGTGAATGGATGTCGTGGAGGGGTTGTTGAGGTAGGTCTCTGGTGTCTTCTGAAGCTGGCCCCTGCCCTTTGCTGCAGGTGAGGCCCCTTCCAAAACCCTTGTTGAGACAGCCAAGGAAGCCAAGGAGAAGGCAAAGGAGACGGCACTGGCAGCTACAGAGAAGGCCAAGGACCTTGCCAGCAAGGCCGCCACCAAGCAGCAGCAGCAGCAGCAGCACTTTGTGTAGCTAGCCCAGGCCCTGGTGCGGTAGGACACCTGACCACCCGGCCCAATTCTCTCTGCCTTTTTCCCCTTGTACTTTATTATTAAAAGTCCACTTCCAGCCCTTTCTACTGTCTGGGTGGTGGGTTGGGGGCGGGTGTCTTGTTTGGCCTTCATGGTGTAGCAGGCACATTGTCCTCTGAGCCGGGCCTGCCTGTTCCCACGTTGAGCAGCCAAAAGCAGGCACAGAGTGTTGGCCTGCTCAGGGTCACAGACTACATGCAGGTGTGGGGATGACAAATGCTAGTCTGTAAGCTCCGTGAGGGCAGGGCCCTTGGTCATGTTCTCTGCTATGTCCCAAGTACCTGGAACATTATCTAGCACATAACAGGCACTCAATAAATATTTTTTGGATTCAATCAGCCCTAGCTCTGGAGTCAGAAAGCTTTAGCTAGAATCTTGACTCCACACTGTCCTGGCTTTGGGCCTCAGGCAAGTTATTAGCTTACTCAGCCTCAGTGCCTCGCGTGAAATGGGGCCAGACAGCCAGCTCCCAGCTGTAGGGATTAAAGGGCCACTGCCTGGTACAGTGCAGTGTTGGTGATGGCTACTGATCTCATTTCCTCTTTTCCAGTTTGTGGCTGGGAGTTCCCCATTTTTATCAGGCAAGACCATGGACAGGAAGTTAGTAAAGAGGCTTTTAATGAAAATACTGTATAGTATCTGGGACAAAGGCCAGGATGCCTTCTCTAGGAAGGAATGTGAGGGCTTAAGAAGCTTCCCACCCCGCCCCACTTGGGGATAGTGGAGCTAAGTGCTACAAAGAGGGCCTGGAAGGATGGCCCAGACCAAGCTGCCTGCCCTGCAGGGCTCAGGGGAAGCCCAGGCACCCCCCCACCGGGAGGGACTGCCGACAGCCAGCGGCAGGGTGGGGGGGCAGGCACCTATTCCCACCTAAAGGTCCTTTTAGTTCATTCCAACAGGAGGTGACTCCGAGCAGCCCTGGAGGCTTGGGGAGGGCTCCTGCCTGGCAGAGCAGAGGACAGTCTGCGGGTAGAGGCCCGCTCCGGAGCGGTGAAGGTCATAGCCAGGTGCTGCTGCTGTGTGAGTAGCTGTGCTCCTGGCCCGCACTGAAGCCGCGCAGCAGCTCAGCCTCGCCCCCGAACACCAGGCTCTCCACGTCCACCTCCACCTCCTCTGCACAGGGAGGGTCCATCAGGAGACCTGGCCCACTCAGCCCACGCCACCCCTTGGCTTCGGGCACTCACCTTGGTCTGAGTCTGAGCGCTCGGAGGAGAGGCCTGAAGAGTCCAGGCTGTCTGCCCGCGGCCGCTCCCTCTCACCCGGCCCTGCCAGCCCCCGGAGCCACTCCAGCTGCCGCTGCAGGCTCTGCTGCTTGCTACGCAGCTTCTCCTTGAGCCGCCGCGCCTGCTGCTCCTGCTCCTCCAGCTTCTGCAGGTCCCAAGGGAACAAGGGCCTGGGGTCAGCTGCCGAGGGTGCAGGCCTCACCCCCACACCACTCAACAATGGGCTATGGCCACTTGGTGACTGCCTGCTCCACACAGTGGGGGCTTATTAGATCTGGGCCCCAGAGGGTTACTCTCACATCCTCCAGGGAGCCAGCTCTCCTTTGCTCTGGTTGGTCCTATGTAAATAGCCTGTGAGCTTCCCATGTTGAGGAGTTGGGGAAAGCACAATCTCAAAGGCCCTCAGGGCCTAGTCAAGCAACAGGAGTCTGGCTGCAAGCAGCAGAGACTGGGGAGGACTGGCTCAATGGCGAGTGGGCACTACAGCTCAAGAAGGTGGCTACCACTGTGTTCTAGCCAGTTATAGCCATATGCAAACAGGTCTGGTGCTGCCAGATTTCCCAATTTCTGTAAGAGAGGCTGGAAAGTCAGGCTTTTTCATGTCAAATGGCCTTTTAAGTGCTGCCAACTAATTAAAATTTTTAGAAAACTATAGAACAAACAAAGGCTACCAGTTTGTAACTCCTTGTCAGGACCCCCCCAGGATCCCTATAGCTTCAATATTAATCCCTTTCAAGCTGGGGTCCAGGGACTGGAGGACCAAGGGTTCTCCCACCAGAGCCCTTGGTGGGCAGAAGCCTGCATTCAGTCAACAAGGAGAGAACTGGGCAAGGGAACATTCCTACTGGGTATAGAAGGATGAGTAAGCTGTCTAGGCAAAGGTGAAGCAAGAAGCAGCATCCACTCCTAACGCTGGGAAAGAGGGTTGCAGAAGGGGAAGAGGGTAGGGGGACAGGGTGACTGGGTAAAGAGCACTAAGGAGGGCACATGATGGGATGAGCACTGGGTGTTATATTCTGTTGGCAAACTGAATTTAAATTAAAAAAAAAAAAAAAACAAGCAGAAGGAAACTGGGAAGATCATGGGGAATTCAGCTTTTCTGGTGGCGCATGGGGAGATAGGAGACCAAGAGCAGACCAGTGGCAAGACCTGAGTTGTAAAGGGCCTATAGTTTCACAGGAAGTAAGGAGTGGAGACTGTCCTGTCAGGAGCCATGGGAAGGAGACAGACCTGGACAGATCTATGTCCGCAAAGAACATTCTAGGGCAAGGTGGAGGAGAGCCCCAAGGAGGCAAAACAGGAGGCCAGGGAGTCCAGAAGAGGGGTGATAGGGCTTCAAGGAAGGAGCAATCGCCAGGTCCTGCCCCGCGGGCCAGCCAGCACCTGAGGGGTACACGTCCCAAGAACCTGACCAGGCAAGCTTCGTGTGAGAAATGGGCCTGCTACCAGGCCAGGGCATTCTTCAGCACAATAAGGAGACATGGGCACTATGGGGCAGTGCTGACAGTCTCTGAACCATGATTTATTTGCTGCATAGCACCTGGATCTGTGTCTACCACAGCCCCTGGTGCCTAGAACAGGTGCTCAATAAACACTTGAAGGAAACTTTAAGTCAGGGGGACTTGGGCCAGGATTATGACTCTGTCTCTCGTTAGCTGTACTGCTCGGTCCTTGGCCTGGCTGTGCCCCCAAATCTTCCTCTGTGAAAAGGGCCAGGAGGGCAGGAAAAGGCCTCTATGGTTTCCCAGGCCACTTCTGTACCACCTGGAGCTGCCAGGGCTTGAGTCCACACACCCACTCCTGCCCACCAGGGAGCGCTGAGCTTAGCCCAGGCAGCAGGAGGGTGCTGGAAGAGGGGGGACTGGCTTCCTGTGTCCCTCTGCTTGCCTGGAACTGCCTCCCAAAATGGCATCAGAATAGATGGCTCAGAACAGGAGGCCTTGGAAGGGTGGGAGAGGGAAAGTAAAAACCTCTGCTGTCCTAGGGACCCTGGCACATGACACATCAGAGTATTTCCAACAGCCATGCCCCTCTGTACGGAGGGGGAAATCAAGTCCAGAGAGGCTGAGTAACCTGCCTCAGGACTGAAGTGATAATAGTTGTAATAACCATGACCGTTTATTGGACAAACTCACTTAATCCTCAGAGCAATCCTCTTGAGTTATTTTCTGCTTTTCTTCCTACTTAACACATATGAGAAAAAGCACAGAGAACTGTACCGCGTCACACAGTTGGGCTCTGACCTCAGGCCTCTCTGCCCAGTTCCACACTCAGCCCTTCTCTATGGTCTCTCCCACAAGGTCTGGCAGGTTGGTCCCAGGGCAGGGGGTAAGCTCCTTACCTGGATATGCACCCTGGCCCAGCGCAGAAGGCTCAGTGTGGTAGAGCGGGCACAGTCAGCCCCCAACGGCATCTGTTGTTTTAGCTGCTCCAGGCACCGCTTCAGCTGGGCCCTCCTGTGGGAGGAGGGATCTGGAGGGCAGTGCCAGCCCAGCCTGGCAGGCCAGAGGGACAGCAGGGGGAGGAAAGGCCATAGAGGGTTGGTTCCTGGGCCCAGTGCTGTCAGGGCAAAGCTACGACTCACCTGCGTTTCTCCAGCTCGTTGTGCACAGACCTGCCAATGCCAGGGAGGATGGGGTAAGGGTACGTCGGCTACTACCTACACCCTCAAAAGTCCCAGGGGCTTAAGATCCACTATAGACGTGGTCCCAAACCAGCCTAGTGTGACTTTGTCAGCCTTGCCTTGAGCACTGGGGTCCGCAGGCAGAGGCAGAGACATGCTGGGGCCAAATGCTGGGAGGCCTGCTCTGGTGGTTGTGGGGTCCAAAGGAAGGGCTTCCTAGACAGAGGTGACAGTTGACCTGAACCAGAAACATGCTACCCTAGGTGGGTTAGTGGAGGGAGAGGCATTAAAATTGGAAGGGATAGCATGTGCAAAGGGTTGAGAAAAGAGAAGAAGCCTGCGGGGGTGGTGGGGGAATCGAGTGGAGATGTGTGAGTGGAAGGAGGACCCTAAAGTCTCTTGTTTATAGTTTGACACATCAGGGGTGCTCAAGTAGTCCCTGAATGAACAGAGGGGAGTGAAGAGATGGCAGGAGGGGTCTGAATTGCCTCCAGAGCAGAGGACGTGGCCCAGAAGATGCAAGCAACAAGGAGGAAGTGGGCAAAGGTGAAGCCCCATGAAGGATGGCACCCATCCCCCCTCTGCTCCCCACCGTCCCCAGCCCTCCTCACCGCCCACTGTCCAGCGCGCCAGAAGCTTGGGGCGATCGCTTCCTCCTCCGGTAGACTGGGCCTGGACTGCGGTGCGGGTACAGGGACGCGTAGCCGTGCTCGGCTTCTGCCGGAGAGAGCCCCGGCCCGCTTCAGGCTGGGTCTGCTTCCAGCAGGCGCCCCCAGCAAGGCCCGGTCAGGGAAGGGCTTTTGGCGCCAGGGCCGTTTCCCCAACCCCTCCCAGTCTGACTGCCCGTGGACCCCTCCCCCACCCCCAAGTTGAGGGCGGGGTGCCCCCGGGGCTACTGTCTAAAGCCAGGCAAGCATCCTTCTTGTAGGGAGCCAAGTCCGACCCAGGCCTGTGGCAGCGAGGCTGCCGCCTGGAGTCTGGCCAGGAGTTCTTCCTCACCTCTCTCGCGGCGCTCTAGGAACTCGGCCGCCTGCAGCAGCACCTGGATATTGCTGGCCACGGGTTCCATGTCGGCGACGGGTGGCGGCGGGTGGGCCTAGGGTGCTGGCCCGAAGAGCGAAGCGGCTGCACCACTTTTGTTACAATGTAACTGACACGGTGCAACAAACACAGGGGCCGGCCCCGCCCCTGGGACACCCCGCCCCCGGGACCGCCCAGCTCTGGACCCCGCCCCCTAGGAAGGGGCCGAGGAGCAGCCGACCACCTCTCCGAGCCCGCCCTTCTCCTCAGACTGCCGGGACTGCGAGGGGCGCCGATTCCGGCCCCCGCCTTACGAGTGAACCCCCGGGCTGAAAGGGGCTGCGTCTTGCCCATTTCGCCCAGCGACCCCGCGCCGACTGCTTAGGGCCTGCTTAGGTATCTCAGGGCCTCGGTTTCCAGCCCCAAGCTGACAGCGAAGGCTCTGCACCTAGAATGGTACTCCGGGAGCCCAGGGTCTCCAGCGGCCCATGGTCTTAGCTGCTGCACGTGGGCGCCGCAGGGGCGGGGCCGGCGGGCACCCTCGCCCATTTGCCGGCTGCCTCCTGGGGCTCGCTGGCGTCACCTGCGGGGCGGGGCCGGGGAGCTTCCGGGGCACTATTGGCCGCGTGCGGCCCCGCCCTCTCCCTCTGCTGGTCCACACATTCAGGCGGGAAAAGGAGCAGGTTTCAAATTTGAAAACCCGGGCCATCCGGGCGGGGTTGGGCGGGGAACGGAGCTGCAGTGCGCAGGCGCCAGGGGAAGGGGCACAGATCTGCTCCTATGCTCGAGGGTCTGTGCCCTAGCCGGCTTACCATCTGCCCCCGTTAAGTCCCCCACCCTCAGCTTCCTATTGTGGCGAAGGGGAATGGTCTCCTGGCTCCTCCTCATCAGCAGGGAAGCTACTGTTGCTACGAAACTGTCAATAGGGCACCAATTTCCCAAGCCAGGCCACACTCTGGAAACAAGCGAACTAGCTTTCAAGGGAGCCCTAAGTTCTTGAGCCCAAAGAGTTAGGTTCCTCTCCTGCCCCCGCTGCTTCTCAGCTGTGTGACTCGGAAGTGACCTCCCTCCTGTATGTTCAGGAAGCCCTGTGACGACAGCACTGTCGCAATATCAGAGCTCTTGCCCATCCATGCCCAGTACGTTGCAGCTATTGACTTCTGAGGCTGGTGTAACCAAACAGAGGTTTCTTCCTCCCACAGAACCCCTGGTTGCCTGAGTCCAGGAACACTTCTTTAACATGACTTTTTAGCCTCCCAAAGGGAGTCGATACACTGACCTCTAGGAGCAGCAGGAGCAGATGTGGCCACACCCGGGTGGAGGCAGGAAGATGAAAGCACCTGTTACAGGGTGCTGCACTATAGCCAGACTGGTGCTGAGTGTGAAATGGCTAAGAGGAACTAGATTCTGTATTAAGAGATACTCCTGGGAAACACATGATACATGGCAGTCAGTCCTCAGGAGAAAAACCTTTGAGTTTCTCTGAGTCACTCCCAGAGGAACTGCTGACATGCTCAGCCAAACTGCTGCCTACAACTGTCCACCTATGCACCCATCCATCCATTCACTCACAAGATATTAGCAGAGCAGTTAATGGACCCCAGGCTCTGTGCCCAGGACTGGAGAATACAAAATGGGCAAAACCAGAAAGGGTTCCTGCCTTTGCAGAGCTCACAGGCAAGGGGGGCAAGGATGGACACAGTTATCACAAAACGGAGTGACAGTTGTGCCAGACACTCACAGGAAAAGACACAGCATGAAGGCAAGTCCTAAGGAGCATTTGTCCTAATCAGGGAGGTCAGAGAATGTTTTTGGGGAAGACGATGAATGGGTAATCAATCTCTCTGTACAGGAGGTCTGCAGGGAAACTGCAGACACAGGAACAACAGGTGCAAAGGCCGGAGGATGAAAAGAATGTACACAGACCCAAAGGCCACTGTGGCTGGCATACGGCAAGCAAAGAACGCAGTGTGGGATGGTGCCAGAGATGCTGACAAGGCCCACAAGAGGCTGACTGGTCCTCCAAGCCTCCATCCACCGTCAGCTATGTCTGAAGAAAGGCCGTCACAAGGCTTGTGGATGAATTCCCAATTTCATTTCACTGAAGTCAGCACCCACACAGCACAGGTGCAAACCTACTATTCAGACACAGGCGACCCAGGAGGCCCAGCCCTGGGGGGTGGGGGAGAGGGAGATGGTGGGAGGGGTTCTGAAGGAGGAGGGTTCCCAGCAGCAGAGGGGAGCAAAACACACTTGAAGAGCTAGTGACCTCCGACTGAAGTTGTGAAAGTGAGAGCACGGCTGTAAGAGCACCAGAGTGACCCCACTGAGAAGTGGACTCTGTCCTCAGAGCCCCAGTGGGTACAAGACTGAGGCCCACCTGGCCTCCAAGCCTCCTACATAGATGGGTCCCAGCCACCAGCCAGGGGGACAGGAAGCAACACTTCCCAGAAACGGGGGTGGGGGGGGTGGGGGGGAGGTGGAGGATGGGAGAGGATTTGTCTTCTTCCTCCACTTGTAAGTTTCCTTTTTATCTTTGGTTTCCAGCTGTTGCCTATGATATGCCTGGCTGTGATTTCTCGGTATTTGTCTTACTTAGAATGTTGTGAGCTTCTGGAAAGTTTTTCAGTCTTTATTTCTTCAAATATTTTTTCCTGCCCTTTTTCTTTCTCCTCTTACTCTGATCCCAATGTCATATATCCTCAGTCAGAATATATCAATGCAAAGTGATGTTGTTAATGTTTTCAGGTTTTTTTTTTTTTCAATCTGTCTGCTTCAGTGTGGATAAGGCCTATTTGTCTTCAGATTCACTTATTCTTTCTTCTGTGAAGTCCAATTTGGTGTTTAGCCCATCCAGTGTGGTTTTTATTTTAGCCATCTTATTTTTCAAATCTAGAATTTCCATTTGGTCCTTTTTAAAGTTTTCTATCCATATCCCAGAATATCTCATTACCTCATGTATTGTTTTCCTAGGGCCATAACAAAGTACTATAAAATGAATGGCTTAAAACAACAGAAATGTAGTCTCTAACAGCTCTGGAGGGCAAGAGTCCAAAATCAGGGCTTAGCAGGGTTACTTCCGCCTGGCAGTTTGGTGGGACAATCTGTTCCAGGCCTCTCTCTGCACTTCTGGTGGCTGCCAGCAATCCTTGGTATTCCTCAGCTTGTAGATGTATCACTTAAATCTCTACTTCTATATTCACAAGCCCTTTCCCCCTGTGTCTCTCTGGGTCCAAATTTCCCTTTATTTTTCTTTTGTAAGATTTTATTTATTTATTCATTCATGAGAGACACACAGAGAGAACAGAGACATAGGCAGAGGGAGAAGCAGGCTATCCTAGGAGAAGCCCAATGCAGGACTCGATCCCAGGATCCTGGGATTACAACCCAAGCCAAAGGCAGACACTCAACTACTGAGCCACACAGGCACGCCCAAATTCCCCTTTCTTATAAGGACACCAGTCACTGAATTAGGGCCCAATATTAGGACGTCATTTTAACAGGTAAGTTACATCTGTAACAGGTAATTATAACAGGTAATTACATCTGTAAAGACTCTATTTCCAAATTAGGTCACATTCTAAGGTTCCGGATAGACAATAATTTTTGAAAAATACTCATTATATCCCTTCCCTCTTCCAGTTATTATTCTTTCCCCGTTACTTGTTATATATTTATAACAGTTTATGTCCATATCTGCTAATTCCAGTAACTTGAGGCTTTTCTGTGGAAATTCTATTTTTTTAAAAAATATTTATTTGAGAGAGGGAGAGTGCCAGCAAGGGGAAGGGCAAAAGGGGCAGGAGAGAGATAATCTTAAGCAGACTCCTCACTGAGCGGAAAGCCTGATGTGGGGCTCTATCCTACAACCCATGAGATCATGACCTGAGCCAAAACCAAGAGCCAGGTGCTTAAGTGACTGAGCCACCCAGACGCTCCTGGAACATCTACTGACTATCTGTTCTCCTGATTGTAAGACATGAAAGAAAGAAAATGTGCTTTATAATTTTTGATTGTAGACCCTAAGAGCAAAAAGAATATAACTATATCAAAGTATGTGTGCGTGTGTGTGTGTGTGTGTGTGTGTTTGTTTCATTCATTTTCCTAAGAGACCAAGCAAGTCCTTACCTATCTAGCAGTTAGAGCAAAGGGCTTATGATTTGGATTCCTCTTGAGTAAAGTTTTCTAAGGAATTTAGCCAACTGTACAGTAAAGTGAACACAGTCACCTCTTATACCAACCGCAAGGGAATTCCTAAAACAACTGCTGGGTATGATTTGCTAGGACTCACAAAATCCACTCACAGCTACAATACTCCCTGCATACATAGTGTGTAGTATTATAGTTTATTACAGGGAAAGGATACAGATTAAGATTGGCCAAGGAAAGGAGCTTATGAGTCTGGGAACTAGGAGATGCAGGCCTGTCACTCTCTCCCCATCCATTTAGGTCGTGTGACTTTCCCAGTACCAATGTGTGACAATGCACAGAGTACTGTGTACTAGGGAGGCTTTTCCAAGACTCAGTACTCCATTTTTGGGGCTCTATTACATGGGCATGATTGAGCACTCATGTGGTTGATGTCAAGTCTCCACTGGACTGATACCATGGGACCTAAAGCCCCACCTTAAATCACATTATTTGCTGGCTAGCCCAAGGCCTCTGGGCAAACAAAGCTCATCTTCCAAGAGCTGAGGGCAGAAGACAGAAACTTCTTTTGCAGCGAAGTTAAATGCCACCACCACTACCTTTGGCCAAGACTCTTACAGCAAAATAATCATATTCCCAAACATTTGGAGGGGCCAATGTGGAAGTAGGGATAGATTTAAAGAAACAACTAATATAAAGCTTATAAAGCTAGTACAGGGATCCCTGGGTGGCGCAGCGGTTTGGCGCCTGCCTTTGGCCCAGGGCGCGATCCTGGAGACCCAGGATCGAATCCCACGTCGGGCTCCCGGTGCATGGAGCCTGCTTCTCCCTCTGCCTGTGTCTCTGCCTCTCTCTCTCTCTCTCTGTGACTATCATAAATAAATAAAAATTAAAAAAAAAAAAAAAAAGCTAGTACATATTCATATTTTTTCCTAATTTTTCATTTCCCCCTTTGTATCTTATGATAAAGTGGAGCAGAGCTATTCAGCTTACATTGGGGCACCTGGATGGCTGAGTCAGTTAAGCGTTAGACTCTTGATTTCGGCTCAGGTCATGATCTCAAGGTTGTGGGATGAGTCCCACGCTGGGACTCCTTGTTCAGCAGGGAGTTTGCTAGATTGTTTCTCTTCCTCTCCCTGTGCCTGGCTTCCCCACCATGTGTGTGCTCACTTGTGCTCTCTCTCAAATTAATTAATTTATAAAAAATAAAAAAAAAAGGAAATTAGCTGACGGTGAGGTAAACCCAATGCTTTCTCAAGCTTTCTCCATCTGTGTTACTTCCTGGTTTTTTTTTTTTTTTTTTTTTTTTTTAAGATTTTTGTTATTTATGAATGAGAGAAAGAGAGCAGGAGGAGGAGCAGAGAGGGACAAGCGGATTCTGCACCAAGCATGGAGCCCAACACAAGGCTCGATCTCAGGAGCCTGAGATCATGACCTGAGCTTAAACCAAGAGTTTCACACTTAATCTGAGTCACCCAGGCACTCCCTGAGTGCGGGAGGAGGGGGGTGGGGGGCAACTCGATTTCCCAATACATTTGACCATTACTATGAATATCAGTATTGTAACAGGGCCACTGCTACACCCTATCACGCAGTGTGCTAGGATATGTGTCCTCAAAGGCTCTGGCACATTAGTAGAGTTCCATTCAGTCATTAACAATTTGTCCAGTCCATCATCACACAGTGTGACTGAAATGTCCCTCAGAGTGATGCCATTTAGGTTTGCAGACTCCCATTCAGTTTTTTTTTAGGTTCCAAAAGCAAGAGTGGTCTCACAGCAACATGAGTCTCCACCCTTTCAGGCACCAAAGCCACACTGTCATGCTTTCATTGCATAGGCCACTCATTCATTTCTTTACCCTTAGCTCCCATCTCTCCTCTCCTGTTACACCCAAACTTTTCTACTTTTGGAAGGGGTGTTAGGTTTGGCCACTGTTGCCAGTCCAGGTTGCCAAGAGAAATACTGTTTAGCATATGCTCCCCTCAGGCCTCTTCCACTGGGACAGGGCAGGGACAGGGGAGGATTCCCTGGGCGCAGAACTAAGGGGAGCTGTCAGACTGCTTTGCAATATAGCTACATTTAGTCGTAGCCCCAACTGTGCCAGGTGGGACAAAGGCACAACCTACCCCATCAGACCCTTAGGAATCTTGACATAAAGGCTGAAAAGTACAGTTTCTTACTTAGGGATCGCCCCTGCTTCTGGAACCTGGTCCTGGGACCATTACAACAGGTAGGACAGAGGAAGTTGAGGTGATGTGGGGGAAAAAAGAAAGTGTAGTGATATCAGCATCCTTCCCATCATCTCTTCTCCAAATCTACCCTCCCCCTGAAAAAGTAGAGGAATCTGTCTAGCGGGTACCTGCTCTGGGCCTCATGGTGAGTGAGCACACACTCACAAACATGTAAGCCAGGCCTTCATGCCTTTATTCCCCCATTTTAGACTTTAAAAAAATGTTTCAACTGCCTGTTCCAATTCTCCATTAAACCATTCCTTTGAAAATTATATCCCTCTGTCCACTGTTGAACATTATGTGCTATAAAATGTGTTCCTTGGTCTGAAGATATGTGATCTGACAATCCATACAGTTCTAGTATCTTCAGTTCCAGTCCTTTTATTGTGCCCTGAGCATTTTTACCTACCATGGGACTGGCTATCCTCAGCCCGGAGTACTGTCTGTTCCTGTCAGGGCCCGTTTGTACCCCTTGCCCTCCAGGTTTACAGGCGTCAGTCTGATTTGCCAGATACATGTGGCCACTGCCTGTCAGAAAAACCCAAACCTAGGGGCTTGTACCATTGTCCAGTTCTTCCATCATTGCTGGAAAAATAGCATACAATTCAGCCCACTGAATTGATTTGTTTTGATCTTCATCAGAGTAGTGGACTTCCAAACAGAAAACTGTCCATTTACCATGGAACTCCCCCTCCATAAACCAACAACTCTGCTGGTCGATGGAGAGCTTTTCATGGGGCGTTGCCTGAGGGCTCAGTGGCCATAGGATCCAATAGCTACTCAGGTGGTTCCAGAGCTGTCTTTAGGGAAAAGAGGCTCCTACTCAGGAGTACTTCCTCTCATTCTCCTGGTAACCTGTTCCGGTAGAAACCATTTCCGTTTTATGATGAAATACTTCTGGGCATTACCCTCCTCATTAAAGAATTTCCCCCAATATCACCCAAGGCATTGTGGGTTCAGTTTTCAAGGTTATTTTATGCCCTTTTATCATAGGGAAAATCGCAGTTCAGTAATCTCTCTCAAATGGGAATTTACTGTCGCAAATCCCAGCAATTGCCACTAGGTGGCGCTCGTAGGCTGCATATGGGGCTGTGTCCTTCAGCGAAAACCCTGAATGGGCCCCTGTAATCTCAGGGCTTCCCATTCAGCATGTCCAGTCAATACTGGCGCAAGGCGGGATCACCATGCCTTCCGTTACACATACAGGCGGAGTAGATTTAGCAGACTTCTTAAAGGCCCTTAGGATTTGGGTAACGGTAAATGAGCACGGACTCATGCTGAAAGTCACCAGCCGAACTATCCCCTAATGAGAGAGTCAGCCTGTCCCCTGCAGGGGGCCAGACAGGGACTGCTCCTCTAGCTATGAAAGCCCTAGACAGCATCACTGTTCAGTATAAGTCTGTCTGGCCCACACTGAAATTCTGTTGTTTACTATAACCAACCTCATGAATTATCTTAGCTACTGGAGAACTTGCAGCTTCTACATCAGCACCTGCTACTTCACCTTGCATTTTTATGTTCTGGGGACAGCTTCCTTCCTTAAGCCCAAGAACTACCTCTGCCAGCTCTGAACTTATTTTCTGCAACTTCCTCACCCTTCTCTGCCTGCAGAGAGTTGAAGAGAGTGAGTGCCTAGCTCTCCTTTAGGCTTTGGCCAATTAAGGGAATGTGGTGGCTGGTTTGATCTTCTGTGCAGACCACTCAAACTTTCTTCATATCAGTAATAAGGCTGTTTCCCTTTATTATCATCTGTGTGTTTACTGGAGGAACACTTTCAATTTCCTTCAAGAACTTTCCCTTTGCATTTACCACTTGGCTGACTGCTCAACACATGAGGCCTAGCTTTCAGCACACTTCTTTGCTCAGCTTAATAAGCATTTCTAGCTTTTCATTTAAAGTGAGAAATATAAGACTCTTCCTTTAACTTAAACACTTAGAGACCACTGTAGAATTATTAATTGGCCTAATCTCAATATTGTTGTGTCTCTGGGAATAGGGAGGCCCTAGGAGAGGGGGAAAGACAGGGCAACGGCCAGTTGAGCAGTCATAACACACACAACACATATCAATTAAGTTCATCATCTTGGGCAGCCCGGGTGGCTCAGCGGGTTACCGCCGCCTTCAGCCCAAGGCGTGATACTGGGGACCCGGGATCGAGTCCCACATCGGGCTCCCTGTATGGAGCCTGCTTCTCCCTCTGCCTGTGTCTCTGCCCCCCTCTCTCTGTGTGTCTCTCATGAATAAATAAATAAAATCTTAAAAAAAACAAAGTTCATAATCTTAAGTGGGTATAGTTCTTGGTGCCCCACAACAATTACAATAGTGACATTCCTGATCACAAATCACCATAACAAATACGATGATAATGAAAAAACTAGAAATATTGTGAGAATTACCAAAATGTAACACACAGATAGAAAATGGGCAAACACTGCTGGAAAAATCACCCCAATAGACTTGCTCAACACAAGGGTAGCCACAGGGATCCCTGGGTGGCACAGCGGTTTAGCGCCTGCCTTTGGCCCAGGGCGCGATCCTGGAGACCCGGGATCGAATCCCACGTCGGGCTCCCGGTGCATGGAGCCTGCTTCTCCCTCTGCCTATGTCTCTGCCTCTCTCTCTCTCTCTCTCTGTGACTATAAAAAATAAATAAAAATTAAAAAAAAAAACAAGGGTAGCCACAAATCTTCCATTTCTAAAAATTACAGTATCTGCAAAGCACAATAAAGTGAAGCACAATAAAACGAGGTATGCCTATACAAACTCGACCAACACTATTCCTTGCAGAAGCCAACCTGCTCATCCCAGGAAAATGTCAGGGAATCAAGAATTCTACCAGTGATATGAAAAGCTTGTTTTTCTGTGTTTCTGAATTTGTAGAATTACTCTGATGTGCAGTGCTATTTGGCATGCTTTCTCTACAGAGGAGAAACAAGATTTATTCTTTAACATGGAAAGACTTCCTTGGATGGCTGACAAAGTCAACCTTGGCACTGAGGCTGGGGTTTGGTAAAGCCCCAAGGGTCACATTCTTTACAACCTCTATCCTGCCAGAGGTATGTTTAAGGTCCTCAGTTTGCATTCAGGACCTAAGGGCTATCACGCTGGCTACTACTAGGTTTCACAGACAGAAGCTTTAACTAGATGGGCATCATCTTCCTTGAGATCCTCAAGTTTTCCCACATGCCTGACTTGCCAGGAAGTGACCTCTTCACCATCCTCAGGCTTGGACTTCATGGGCCATCAAACGAGCCACAGGCGGGCTCACTGGAGCACTGTGCAGGCACCTTTTCGACAGGTGTTCAGAGAGTGCTGAACAGCCCTGAGCGACACACAGTTGGGTACTGGCATAGTCACAATCAGCTCATCTAGCAACACCCTGGTAGGAAGGAGCAGGGACTGTGAGCCTACGTAGAGTTAGTGTCATGGGAAGTAAAGCTACTTGTTTGGCAATTCCTCAAAAAGTTAAACACAGAACTCCCACGACTCAGCAATTCTACTCCTGGGTATAGCCAAAAGGTACAAGCAACCGGAAGTATCCATCACCAGATGAATACAATGTGGTATATTCATGCAATGAAATATCCCTTGGCCATTCTATATCGATACATGATAACCTTGAGGACACTGAAACCAAGCCCTAACCCTAAAAATATGACTCAGTGAAATAAACCAGACACAAAATATTACATGACTACACTAATATTTGAGGTAAGGTATCTAGAATAGGCAAATTCAGACACAAGAGTGGAACAGAAGTTACCAGAGGGTATGGGGAGGAGGCAATGGGAGTTAGTGTTTAATAAGTAGAGTTTCAGTTCGGGAAGATGAAAAAGTTCTGGACATGGATGGTGGTGATGGTGGCACATTATAAATGTCCTTAATGTCACTGACCTTATACTTAAAAATGGTCAAAATGGTCAATTTTGTGTATTATGCATACAATTTATGTATATTTTACCAAAAAAAATTTTTTTTTAAAGGACGGTAATGTGGTCCAGGCAGTTTAACATTTGACCACTATTCTGGGTAGTTTTATACACAAGGCAGGTCAATTATGTCATATTTTTAAAGAATCATCATCTTAGTAAGACATCTTCCAGCAGATATTTTTCCTTAATAATAATTGAAGGTTCAGACCCCACAATTCCTAGAAGTCAGGTACATATCGACAGAAAAGCTTAGGCAGAAAACAAAAACGTAAAGGAAACCACCAAAAAACAACAACAACCAAAAAAACCCTTAAGGCCCACATCTACAAGATGAAACTATTTGGAGATTAAGCACAATGCCTGGGAGAATAAATGGGAAGTGACTCCATTAGACATCACTCAAGGAAATAAGAACTAAAATAAGATATGTTTTCATCTCTGTGGTCTGGGCAAGTGAGCATGTAATTTGCCCTATAAATGGTGGGTGAGCTGATCCAGGGGCAAATCAGAGGAAGTCAGGTCTTCAACATTCCAGAAGAGTGGAGGACATGACACTGGAAAACTCTGGGAGAATTACACCTAGACCTGAGGGATGGTCTCCCTCAGGTGGGATGGAGGTGAAAAGGGATAGAGTAGAAGTTGGTCAGAAATGGGAGAAACAGCAGAAAAAGAAAGGCAGGCAGGATTCCTGCCTTTGCACACCTGGGAGGGCTCACAGGAGAACCAGACCGGCTGCAAGAAGCTGTCTCCTCAGGTACCCTGCAGACATTGGATGAGCAAGATCGCAGCGGAGTAACTGCACCGGGGGCTCGGCCCAGGGGCTCCAGGTCCGCAGGACTGGAAGTACTTTATTTGATAAACCCACACAATTATGTTTTTAGCAAGGTCTTTTCTTTACTCAGTGAAAAACTAAGGTCATAATTAAGTTTCTACTTTGAGAGATTCTCACCCTTTTTCAGTCATAAACATCCCCAGGGCATGATCCTCTCCTGTCTGTGGGTGGATGACATCCTCTCACTTAAATCGTAAGTTGGCTTATTTAAGGGAACTTGCATTGCCGAGTATTCTTTGGGTGATATTAAATTTGTTCTCATATGATGTACAGGGATAAACAGAAACTGAAGCAATTCAAGTCATGGCGTTAACAATAGAGACCACATCTGGGGCACCTGGGTGGCTCAGTTGGTTAAGTGTCTGCCTTGGGCTCAGGTCATGATCCCAGGGTCCTGGGACAGAGCCCTAAGGGCTCTCTGCTCAACTGGGAGCCTGCTTTTCCCTATCCCTCTGGCCTGCCACTCCCCCTGCTTCTCTGTCAAATAAATAAAATCTCAAAAAAAAAAGATATAGACCACACCTGGCACTTGGCTGGCTCAGTCTGGGGAGCATGTGACTCTTGATCTTAGGGTTGTGAGTTCAAACCCCACATTGTATGGCCAATTATTTAAATAAATAAAAAATTTTAAGGCATTAGACCACACCCTAGAAACATTTATTTTTGCATTCTAGGTTTCAATTGCTATAAGCATATCTAAGGGGGAGGCTCCTTATCAAAATCCAGATCAGATAACTCAAGGGTACAGAGGGAAAAAGCTAGCGCTGGTCTAAAATTTAGCTCCAGAGCAGCCCGGGTGGCTCAGTGGTTTAGCACCGCCTTCCACTTGGGGCATGATCCTGAAGACCAGGGATCGAGTCCCACGTCGGGCTCCCTGCATGGAGCCTGCTTCTCTCTCTGTGTCTCTGCCCCCCCCCCCTTTGGGTCTCTCACAAATAAATAAATAAATATTTTTTAAAAAAATAAAAAATAAATAAAATTTAGCTCCAGCTCATACCTTTGGGGCATCCAGTACATCCCAAGGCAATACTGGCAAGTTTCCCCTTGGATGAAGCTTCCTTCAAGGGTGGCCATGCTCTGGGAAATTGAGAGGATGCTAACTAAATAGTGGGTCTCTGAGATAGAGAATAGGAGATTAAAATCTAAACTGGATTCTGTTCTCAGTTTGGAAATTTTCTTACTAAAGATTCTGAGTATCAGTAGGAAGGTGCTACTCTCTAGGGGTTGTAGTGCCTGTTTCTACCCTTGAGTGGAGACTGGGGCTCTAGGGTTTCAATGTCAGGCTCGCCCGCTATCTGGAGAAGACAGCATGCCATTACGCAATGGATTTTGGTCCAAGGTAATGAATACCGAAATTTTCCCAGTTTCATTCTAAAACAGAAAAAATATTTTTTAAAAATATTATAAAATATTTAAAATATTTATAAATATTTATACAATAAAGATTTTATTTATTTATTCATGAGAGACTCAGAAAGAAAGAGACACAGGCAGAGGGAGAAGCAGGCTCCCTGGGAGCCTGATGCGGGTCTTCATCCCAGGTCCCCAAGATCACACCCTGAGCCAAAGGCAGAAGTTCAACCGCTGAGCCACCCAGGCGTCCCAATAAAATAATATTTTTATTGGATTGTTTTATTATTATAGCTTTCCAAATATTTTGTGGTGATTCTGCATAAGCCACCACACAGGCTAGCATCTAATCCAGGATGCCCTAACAGCCAGTGTGCAGAAGACTCCTCTCAAAAATGCGGATTTCCATGCTCCACCACCTCCATTCTGGTGACTCATCCTGAGAACCGAGTTCCAATTACAGCAATCATTTGGATGTTTGCATCTCACCTTCTGGAGACTAGAAAGGAGAATGCTCATGTTTTTCAAAGACCTGGGCTTTGCAACCCAACACTCTGAAGAACTCATCTGGTTATTCGGCGCACAGCATGTCTGTTGTATATTAAAGTAGATAAAGTAGTCAGTAGTCACTTATCCTGATAACACAAACCTGTGGCCTCGCATGTGTAGGGATAACCCTTTTCTACCTGCCACAGTGGGAAGAAGTGGGTAGGTACCACATCCCCAAGAGTCAGTTAATAGAGGAGAGCATGAATACCCTTAGTCCAAATGTCCTAAATGTGGACTGCAGAGTCAACATGAAGTACTGGCTAAAGGCTCACATCTGGGACACGTGGGTGGTTCTCTGCCTTCCACCCAGGGCGTGATCCTGGGGTCCCGGGATCGAGTCCCGTGTGGGGCTCCCTGAACAGAGCCTGTTTCTCCCTCTGCCTATGTCTCTGCCTCTCTCTCTCTCTCTCTCTCTCTCCGTGTGTCTCTCATGAATAAATAAATAAAACCTTTTAAAAAAAAATAAAGGCTCACATCTGCAGTGGGAGATGCCTATTTTCCAACAATGAGATGACCAAAAACACAAGACCACAGGTTGACCAAGTCCAAGACCACTTCAGTGGGACACCTGGGTGACTAGTTGGTTGAGTCTGCCTTCAGCTCAGATCATGATCCTGGGGTCCTGGGATTGAGCCCTGTGTAGGACTCCCTGCTCAGCAGAGTCTGCTTCTCCTTCTCCCTCTGCCCCCCTCACGCATGCCCTCTCTCAAATAATCTTAAAAAAAAAAAAAAAAAAAAGACCACTTCAATACCCTTTCCCCTCCTCTACCTCCAATAAAAGTTTAGAAAGAGATAAAGAGATCACTAGGGGGGTGGGGTTGTGTGTATGTGGTCCAGTCATCTATTGCTACATAAAAGGCTACCTACCCCAAAGCCTAGTGGTGTACAACAATCATTTTTACATTCATGCGTTCTATGGATTGGGGATTGAGCATGGAAATGTGGTAAATCCTTCTCCACTCCTTGACATCTGGGCTTCTGCTGGGATGACTTGAGCTGACAGAAAGCTCAGATGCCTCCTTCCTTGCACATCTGGCACCTGAGCCCCAAAGGCTAAGAATGGGCAGCTGGAGCACCTGCACAGGGCTCCCTAGCAGGGGGCTTCAGGCAGTGGGAATAGGTAGGGTTTCTTACATAATGGCTGGGAGCTCCAAGGGCCAGTGTCCCTGCTAAACAGGTGAAGATACTTGATCTCTAGGATCAGGCCCTGGAGTTCACAGCATGTGACTTTTGTCACACTCCACTAATGGAAGCAATGACAGACCCACTCACACTCAAAAACAGGGAATAAGAATATCACCCCACCTCTTGATGGAAGAAGCATGAAAGAATTTGGGGCAGCATTGTAAAATCATCACAGGTCATCAGGAAGAGTAAATAATAAATAATAATAGAAGAAAATTTCCCAGAGCTGAAGAAAGACATGAGTTTCAAATTAAAAGAGGACCCCAAGCGCTAAGGAGAAAAAAAAAGATTCAAATCTGGACACATCTTGATGATGTTTCAGATCACCAAAGATAGCTACAGTTAACTGTTGAATGACATGGGTTTGAACTGTGCTTATACATAGATTTTTTTTTTTTTTAAGTAGGCTCTACATTCAGCATGGAGCCCAATGAGGGGCTTGAATTCACAACCCTGAGATCAAGACTTGAACTGAGAGATCAAGAGTCAAATGCTCAACTGAGTCACCTAAGGCGCCCTGGATTTTTTTTTCCAATAAATATAGTATAGTATTGTAAATGTATTTTCTCTTCCTAATGATTTTAATACTTTTTCCTCTATATAATTCCTCTATATAATACTGTATATAATACATTTAACATACAAAATATGTGTTAATTAACCATTCATGTTAAATGGGTAAGGCTTCCATTCAACAGTAGACTATTAGTTTTAGGGGAGTCAAGTTATACTAGGACTTTTGACTGGAGGGGGTAGTCAGTGCCCCTAACTTGAGTTCTTCAGGGTCAACAATATTCCCAAAAACTTCCAGAAAGAAAAACAATCTCAAGAGCAATAAGAATCAGATGAGGGGCAGCCTGGGTGGCTCAGCGGTTTAGTGCTACCTTTGGCCCAGGGCTAATCCTGGAGACCCGGGATTGAGTCCCACGTCAGACTCCCTGCATGGAGCCTGCTTCTCCCTCTGCCCCCCTCTCTCTCTCTTGAATAAATGAAATCTTAAAAAAAAAAAAAAAAGATTGCTCTCATTGGATCTAGAGTGAATCATGGCTCAGGATTCCAGGTATCTGGAGCTGTCAGCCAAGCAGTGGTGCCCAAAGAGTAGATCAGCTGAGCCTGTGCCACTGCACAGGCATGAGACCCAAATCTCCCAGTTTATCCATCTAGGTCATCTCCATCACATGACTTCACCTCAGCTCAGGCTTGCCCACTTCCCTAACATTCCCCCTCTCCACAAGATCTCATTTCCCTCCTAAATACTAACTGACCTGTGAAGTCTCCCAAATTTACCAACTTAACCATTTCAAGTCCTTCCCTCCTTTTTTTTTTTAAGAATTCATATTTTTTTAAAGATTTTGTTTATTTATTCATGAGAGACACAGAGAGAGAGGGGCAGAGACACAGGCAGAAGGAGAAGCAGACTCCATGCGGGGAGTCCGACGTGGGACTCGATCCCGGGTCTCCAGGATCAGGCCCTGGGCTGAAGGCAGCGCTAAACCGCCGAGCTGCCCTCCTTCCCTCCTTCTACATAAGAGATTCTCCCTCTGGTTGCCAATCCCCATTTGCATGAGCTGGGATTAGGTTCAGCTATATAAGAAAACCCAACACAATGAATGCATGCTCAGAAGTCGGTTTCTCTCCTTGTGAATGCCATCTACAGTGGTGGCCAGTCCAGGGATTGTAGCATGCTGCCCTCCAGATGGCCTCGTGCTCAGCAGCCTGTTGCCTGCAGGCTATTCACCCATGATCTCTAAGCCTCAAGCCTTCCTTTCTATGTTTTTGTGTGGCACTGGGTCTGGAACTCTGCACTGTCTCCCAGGCTCCTCACCCAGCCGTCCTCCTGCTGAGTTGTGCCACTGGGAGGTATCAGATGGAAGGGGAAGCAGGAAGAAGGGACTTCCTTTTTTCCAAGGCTAGTAGCAGCAACATGAGCCAGGCGGTTCCAGTAGCATAGGGCTTACCCTGCCAACAGAGAAAGCACTGGCTTTCCCAGGCTCCCTCCCGACTGGAGCTGTGCCTCTCTTGCAAGTTCAAATAATCATCAGGGTTCTACCTTCTCACAGGTCTCAGCAAAAACCACAGGACCCTCCAAGCTCCAGGGTTCTGGTAACATCACCTCTTCCTTTTTGTCCCTCTGGCAGGTATATGTTTCCCACACTGAATTTCTAGTATATCCCAGAGCCCCTTTTTGCTCTTTCAGCCATTCCACACCCCCATAACCAGCTCCCTATATTAAGCACCCTGTCTGAAATATCTAGTGTGCCATGATGTCCAGACTGGATCCTGAATCATAAATCTGTCTTTTCAGCCAGACTTTGCATTCAGCGAAGACAGGAACTATACCTCTGCATCCCTTGCCTACTGCCTAGTATATACTAGTTTACTAACAAAGATTTGTTGAATTAATTAGCCTTTAGTTCAGGATGGAAAATTGGAAATCAAAATAAAGCATGATAAAACCATGGACAAGATTATTTTAGTGCACAGTCATTGCTGATATTATTGACTAAAATCAAGAAATGCCAAGTATTGATTAAGAGATTTTTAAAAGATTTTATTTACTTATTCAGAGAGAGAGAGAGAGGCAGAGACATAGGCAGAGGGAGAAGCAGGCTCCATGCAAGGAGCCCGATGTGGAACTCGATCCTGGGACCACGGGATCACACCCTGGGCTGAAGGCAGACGCTCAACTGCTGAGCCACCCAGGTGTCCCTGTTCATGATTTTCTTATAACAATGCCCTGCCCTTTTGAAAACAAAAGCAAAGGGGTGCCTGAGTGGTTTGGTTGGTTAAGCATTCAACTCTTGATTTCAGCTCAGGTCATGATCTCAAGGGTTGTGAGATCAAGCCCTGGGTCAAGCTCATACTGGGCATGGAGCCTGCTTAAGATTCTCTCTCTCCTTCTCCCTCTGTCCATTCCCCCATATCCCCACTTTCTCTCTCTCTCTCTCAAAAAAAAAAAAAAAAAGGCAAAATAAACTGTTAGGACTACACCAAAATAAAAGTCTTTTGCACAGTGGGAAAAAAAAATTAACAAAATGAAAAGGCAATCTACTGAATGGGAGAAGATATTTGCAAATCATATGTCCAATTAGCGGCTAATATCCAAAACATACAAAGTTATAGAACACCAAAACCACAAATAATTCGATTAAAAAATGATGGGATCCCTGGGTGGCGCAGCGGTTTGGCGCCTGCCTTTGGCCCAGGGCGCGATCCTGGAGACCCGGGATCGAATCCCACATCGGGCTCCGGTGCATGGAGCCTGCTTCTCCCTCTGCCTGCCTCTCTCTCTCTCTCTCTCTCTGTGACTGTCATAAATAAATAAAAATTAAAAAAAAAAATGAGCAGAGGAACTAAATATACATTTTTCCAAAGAAGACATTACAGATGGCCAAGAGACAAAAATGCTCAACATCACTAATCAACAGGGAAATGCAAGTCAAAACTATAAGAGGTATCACCTCACATCTGTCAGAATGGCTAGAATCAAAAAGACAAGAATACATGTATGTGAGGATGTGGAGAAAAAGGAACCCTCGTGCACCATTAGGAACGTAAACTGGTCAGCCACGGTAGAAAAAATATGAAGGGTTCCTAAAAAATTAAATATAGAAATACAATATGATCCAGTAATTCCACTACTGGGCATTTACCCAAAGAAAATAAAAACACTAATTCAAACAAATATATGCTCTCCTATATTCATTGTCACATACAAGAGTCAAGGTACAGAAGCAAGCAGTGTCCCATACACAGACGAATGGGTAAAGATGTAGTATACGTACACGCAATGGAGTATCACTCAGCCATAAAAAAGAACAAGATTTTGCATCTGCAACAACACGGACGGACCTAGAGGGTATTATGCTAAGGGAATTAAGTCAGGCAGAAAAAGACAGATACCATATTATTTCGCTTGTATGTGAAATCTAAAAAAACAAAACAAAGCAGACTCATAAATATAGAGAACTGATGGTTGCCAGAGGTGCAGGGAGGTAGGGGGATGGGCAAAATGGGTGAAGGGGAGTGGGAGAGAGAGGCCTTCAGTTATGGTACGAGTAAGTCACAGGGATGAAGAGTACAGCATAAGAAATATAGTCGATGGGGGATCCCTGGGTGGCGCAGTGGTTTAGCGCCTGCCTTTGGCCTGGGGCGTGATCCTGGAGACCCAGGATCAAATCCCACATCGGGCTCCCAGTGCATGGAGCCTGCTTCTCCCTCTGCCTGTGTCTCTGCCTCTCTCTCTCTCTCTCTGTGACTACCATAAATAAATAAAAATTTAAAAAAATATATAGCCGATGGTATTGTAATAGCGCTGTACAGTGATGGCAACTATACTTGAGAGCATGGCCTCATGGAGTTGTCAAATCACTATGTGGTACACCTGAAATCAATGTAACATTGTACATCAATATTTCAGTTAAAAACTCAGCAAAAGCTTCTGATAGGTAAAGTTAACATTTACTGAAATATTATATATGGAAAAAATGCACAAATCTTAAGCTCAGTGAATTTTCACTGTTTCCCGAAGCCAAATGCAGGTCTATGTCCATCTTCATCTAACTCTTTGAATCCACTTTCCTTAATTTTGTTCCCCTTAAACAACATTACTGGTTGAGTTGTGTTCCCCAAAAAAGGTACTTGGAGTCCTAATCCCCAGGACTTCTGAATACAACTTTATATGGAAATAGGCTCTATGTAGGTCTAATCAAGTTAAGGTGTGGTCGTGTGGGTGGCTAATCCAATGTTATTGATGTCCTTATACAAAAGGGAAATTTGGAGTTAGAAGGGAGATGATGTGAAGAAAGCCATGCACTGATGGAGTCAGAGATTGGGGTGAGAGATGTCTACAAACCAAGGAAAGCCAAGGACTGCAGAGAATCTGTGAGACAATAAATTTCTGTTGTCTAAAACCACCAGTCCATAGGACTTAGTATGGCAGCTCTGAGAAACAAATACAAGTACTAACATTGCATAGATTATACTTACTAGACACTTTAAATTTGTTTTATACTATAAATATTCATTTCACCTGCTATCTCTACCAGACTAAGTTCCACATGGGACCAGAAATTCCTTTTACCCTTTATTGTATCCCAATATTTAAAACAGTGTGTGGGGCAGCCCCAGTGGCCCAGTGGTTTAGTGCCGCCTTTGGCCCGGGTGTGGTCCTGGAGATCTGGGATCGAGTCTCGCGTCGGGCTCCCTGCATGGAGCCTGCTTCTCTCTCTGCCTGTGTCTCTGCCTCTCTCTCTCTGTATCTCTCATGAATAAATCAATAAAATCTTTTAAAAAATAAATAAAACAGTGTGTGGCACAGAGTGGGCATGTCAGTATTACCTGCAGTCCAGAGAAGACCCCCTACATATTAGAAACCTTGATATATACACCGGCAAGAGGCAGGGCTGTTCTTAGCCTCAAATAACAGAAAACATGACTCACAGCAGTTTGAGCAAATACAAATTTATTTATTTTTTTTACATAAAAGCCCAGTGGTCAGGAGTCCAGGGCTGTGGCCGTACCTCAGTGATGCCCTAAGGACCCACACTCCATTTGCTCTGGTGTTCACTTCTGCCCTGGTGGCCACAGGGGGCCTCTGCATCTTTGGGGATCACCTCCACATTCCAGCAGGAAGAAGAGGGTGGGCAAACAGCCACACCAGCTGCTATCTGACGCTTTTCACTGAGAACCTCCTCAACTGACTGTCTCCAGCATCTCAGCAGGCACAACTCTCAAAGAACTACCCTACCTAAGAAGCTGGAAGATGTAGCTGAGCATTTAGCCTTCCGGCAATGGAAGAGGAGGAAGACGGGGGAGCAGTATCCAGAGTACTTGATTCAGTGATGCTGGGCTCATTTGGAAGGATGAATGTCAGTAAATATGTTGGGACAACTGGCTAGGCATAGTGGGAAAACCAGATCCCTTTATTACACCCTACACAAAAGTTAATTCCACAGAGATTACACACTAAATTTGAACAGCAAAATTGGGGGAAAAAATCTTTGGAAAAGATTAGTAAATGACATTAAAATGTAGACTGTATATCACATGACATCATTAGAAAAGCAAAAAGATAAGCATACTGAGTATCTGCAAAACACACAACCTAAGGATCACATGAAAACACATATGTCCACAAGAAAAAAGGGAGGGGCAAAAAATTAAACCATCATGGAGGAAATACAAACAGATCTTTGAGGATACAAAAATCCTTGACCTGATTAGTAGAGAAAGGCAAATTAAAACTTTTACACCTATCGGGACGCCTGAGAGGCTCAGTGGTTGAGTGTCTGCCTTTTGGCTCAGGGCATGATCCTGGAGTCCTGGGACTGAGTCCCACATTGGGCTCCTTGTGACAAGCCTGCTTCTCCCTCTGCCTATGTCTGTGCCTGTGTGTGTCTCTCATGAATAAATAAAATCTTAAAAAAAACCAAAACTTTTACACCTATCAGACTGTCAAAAAGTATACACTGACAAATATCGAGTGCTAAGAAATGGGCCAAAGGAATCTCAGTCACCATGGTGGGAGAAGAATGGATACAACCCATTTTGGAGAGCAATCGGACATCTAGTAAAACTGGAATGTAGGTAAATTACAATCTGGCAGTTCCTGCACACTTGTGCTTGGAGGGAGATGCGCTCAAGAACAGTTAGAGCAGCATTCTAAGACCAAAAACCTAGAATCCATCCAAACATCCAGCAGTGACCAAAGGGAGAGACTGGAGTCCACTCATGCCTTATCTCAGCCACGTGTAATGCAAAGATTCACAAACAATGCGCAATTTTAAGATCTGAGAAATACATCTGCGTACCATTGGTAATTTTTAAAATGCAAAATAATACTATGTACTTATGGATACATACCTCCATGGTAACATTTAAAAAAAAACACACACATTTAAAAAATCAAAATCCACAGCAATCACCTCCAAAAGGAGGGGCACATATTTAGGGCAGGGGACAAAAAGGGATGCAAGTGTGTCAGCAATATTTTATTTCTCGTGTTGCATAGCAGGCACAGGGAGATACATTTATATTTAACTTTTGTATGATGAAATAACTTGATTTTTTTAAAAAGATTTTTATTTATTCATGAGAGACACAGAGAGAGAGAGGAGAGACCTAGGCAGAGGGAGAAGCAGGCTCCATGCAGGGAGTCCGATGTGGGACTCAATCCTAGGACTCCAGGATCACGCTCTGGGCTGAAGGCAGATGCTTAACCGCTGAGCCACCCAGGCGTACCTGAAATAACTTCATTTTTAAATGCACACAGCAAAAATGTGGATTACAGCAGCATGATCCCACATGTAAGAAAAAGCGTATGTGAGAGCACACATTTAACCTTCTAGGGAAGCACCTCCAGGTATGAACTTTGAAAGAGATGCCAAGGAGACACTGACAGCTAAGAACAGACCACAACCACTTCAATATTGGCCTTCAAATCACTGGTCTAACACTGGCTGGTTCCCAAGCCTCTAAACTCATTCTAACCACCCAGTGTGGTTGTTTTAAAACTGCGATTGCCCTGCCGCCACCTGCCACCCCCCACCCCACCAATATACTCCCTTTGCCCACACCCTACTGACTTCTTAAACCCAAACTAGAGAATACAGAGGATTGACTTTCATTATCCAGGTGACTCCAATATGCAGCCAAGGGCAAGAGCCATACAGTACAGGATGCTAATCTGCCTGATAATTCAGTAATTCAGGGAAGGCCAAGACAGGGCCAAAATTAAAAGCCAAGTATGGCAAGTGTGGTGCTGATGACGGTGGTTGTAGCAGCCAGAGTTCCAGACCCAGGCCTCAGCTTTTTGTGTAGTGAGGACACAGGTGCTCTCCCTAAGGAGGGAGATGGTCAGTGAGACAGGTGCCACTCAACCTAGTGGATTTCCAGAGTCCAAGTGGTTTAAGTGTTGTGGAGAAAAATGAGTTAACACATGTCATCTGCTCAGAACCATGCCTGGCACATAGTAAGCACTCAAAGTTAGCTAATTTTCAAGTAAAGAAACCATCTTGAGAGAAAATGCTCAGTAAAATATTTCAATAAAGATCATGCTATTCTTACAGCTCCCAGCCCCATGAGAAGAAAACACAGCTCATACTTCTGTCACTGTGATCTTGTAAACAATCCTTTGACATCTAACCTGTGAAAGACAAGTATTACATATGCAGAGGACATATCGAGAAGGACAAGAGAGTGAAAAGTGGATCAATGAGGAGTCCAGGAGAGTGAAAGACTGACAGGAAAGTAACATCTCGCTCTTCACCTCATCACTTCTATCCATTTTTTATGAAAATCTAATCAAGAATGTGAATTACAGAAAGTCTCGTTATGACAGGAAAACGGGGTTGCTCTTGCTTTTTAAGATGGAGACTTAAATGTTATTTTGAGTGGGAAAATGCTGAAGATGGTTCTGGAATGGATGAGGACACACTGTTCCATGGGAGGGTGAGGGACATCTAAGAGCAGTCTGGAGAGCAGAGGCAGGCCATGGCCAGGATGGACAGACCCATGAAAGCTGCCAGATGATGGTGCTTTCTCTTCAGCTGCTGGCTGTCTTCCACCTCCAGTGCCATCTTTCTCCCTTTGAGGCATCCCAAAGGGAATACTGACTGACCCCAGCCTATCCTCCTGCACCCACAAATCCCTTCCAGCTCTTCCTGAAGCCCCCTTAGCCAGAGTTCCCTAGAGTTCACTTGGGCTTAGGTCACACCCTCCATGTGGCACCCCACATCGCCCCTAGCTGGAGTCTTCCACCCAGAGGCTCAGAGCACATGGGAGATGGCCCAGGGCCCCATCCCAGTGAGCCCGCCTGCTATGTGCCACCAGGCAAGTTTCACTTGACCTCCTAGAGCTGTGCTTCCCCACCTAGGAACAAGAGCACGGCACTTGCCTCCTGGGGCTGTGTGGCAGGGCCAAGGGGCAGAGGCTGAGAGCTGTAAAGCACTGGCCACCTGGAGGTTACTTGAAGAAAAGGAAAAGCAAACCCCTTAGGACAGTCACACAGCTGAGGTTGGTTATTTCATTTTATTTAGCCTATGGTCACATTCTGAGCCCTACCAAATTGCTCCTCCAGCCACACTTGAGGGTCGGCCTTGGGAAGCTCAGAGGGTAATAAGGCCAAGGTTCCCCAGTCAGCCTCCTCTTCTACCAACACACGCTGCACAGAACAAAATCACTGCTCACATCGTCAGGCACTTACCCCAATGTGGTAGTGTTCAAGAGCTGACTGCCAGTGTTCAAGAGCTGACTGCCAGGGCCCAGCTCCAAACACAGTTTCCTCCCTGCTCCCAAGATGCTGGGAACAGGCAAGGACCTTTGTCCGCAGCTGTGGGGATGCCAAACCCTATTCCCTAGCCCTGCAGCCTGTCCCTGCTGGGCATAAAGCAAAATGTACGAAAATACTTTTGTTTCTTTGAAACGGTTAAGAAATAAGGTCATCTTATTTTTCTTTTATAATCCCAGTAAAAAAAAGTTCACATTAGTGCCGGGGCCCAAAACTAGGCCCTTCCCTGGAACAGAGCACCGGCCACTCAGTAGAAACGCTTGTTCCGCTCCTGCCGCTTCTGAAACACTACGGCCCCCACCACAGCGCACACGATGATGCCCAAGAGTGCACACAGCAGCAGCAGGAACACCCGCCACCCGGTCAGGGGCCCACTTCGGAAGTTTCCAGTCGGGTCATCCACATTGTCTGGGGGAGAAGAGAAAGGAAGCTGAGGTGGCAAAACAGAGGTGTCAGGCAAGTCTCCCAGGAGACAGGAGAGTCCAATAGGACGGAGCAGAGTAACAGGCCACAGCCAGCCCTACTGGTGGAAGCTGTTTCCTGCTGTACCAGTGAGGGGCAGGGGAAAGGACAGAGGGATGATCCCAGTAGGATTGAGCTTCCCAGGATCAAAGTCCCAGGAGCCCTCTGCTAGAAGAAGCTGGTGAAAACTGGATTCCTGGCCTCCCCAGGAGAGCCTGAGTCTGCACAGGGCAGGCCTAACATCTGCATTCACAAACCCCACCCCAGCCCCATGCAATGGTCCAAGGTCTCCCTCTGTAGAAACACAGCTCTGGCCAAAGACTGCCCTCACACCTGGATGCATTCCATGGCTTCTAGGGGGTTACCCAGGTCTCTACTCCGGGTCCTTATGCTCCAGACACATCACTTCTTTGCCTGCTAACACCATCAACAACTGCCAGGAATGAGGCCCTGATACATGAGGTATCTCCTAGAATCCCAATCAAAGGATTCAAGTTCATCAGTCTATGGGGAATGGACTGGGGTCAGGACTCAGGTCCTTATGCCCTGTTCCTGCCACTTGGCCTCCCTCCTCAGCCATAACCCTCCACTCCTCACTGTGAGGGTGGCTCGAGCCTCCTCCCAGCCAGGCCTAGAATGCCAGCCAAGAGCCAACTTCCATCCTCCTTTCCCACACAACATGACCAGGGCAGGCCTGCTGACCTGGTCTCAACACCAGCCTCTCCCCTCCTCTGCCCCCTGGCTCTGCCTCAGTCACTAGACTAAGCCCCAGGACAGCACCTAGCCCAGGGCTGGGCAGAGAGTGGAAGCTGTGGAACCATCTGCTAAAGGAATAAAAGGATCAAAGACTCTGCAAATGAATTAATCCCTGCCTGGCCAAACTCATGGGGTTGCTCTGTAGCAGGTTTCCAAAAGCGCTCAGCAGCCAGAAACCCTTCAATCAAAGGTTGCAAAAAACATAGTGTACAGCAGAGTCTGTTTAGCCCCTGAAATGTTTACAAGCAGTTTGAATCTTAAAAAAGTGAGATGTCATGTAAAATGCTGGGTTCCACTCCAGCTCAGTCCACATGGTGACCTTGGGCTAGGCTGAGAGGCTCCTCACTGACCCCCTCCGGCCCACAGGAATGACATCAGGGCTCTTGGGGTGGATGTCCACACACACAGGATTTCACTTCAGCCAGAGCCCTTGTTCTGTGAAAACAGACTGGGGGCTAATTAGCATCATGGGAAGAATCCCAGGCGTGGGGTTTTGCAAAAAAACAAAACAAAACAAACAAACAAACAAACAAAAATAAACCTCAAGGTCAAATCTTGCCTTTACTTCTTTCTAGCTGAGGAAAACTAAAGGATCAGTTACCCTGGCTTATGGTGGGACCTACTGCCCAGGCCATTCATACCACCTACACCAACAAACTGGCCCCTCTGGCTTTACTGGCCATTAACCCAGTACCAAGCACTGGCAGAAGCAGACACCAGGTGTTCACATACCTACTCATTAGCACTGATTGCTGAGCCAAGACCCCTCCCCCAGGCCACACCCACAACTGGACTAGGCAAGAGCAAATAGACCACAGGCACTCAGCCAAGCCCCACCCAATGCCAGACCCAGGGCAGGATGGGCCTCAACCATGTACCTTTGGGTGACTTGAGGAAATTGACACTGGGCTCAATCTTGGTCCAGTCAATGTTCTCTTCGTCAGGCGTGTGTTCTACCATCAGCTGGAACAGCTTCATGGAAATGATGTCATGATTGTCTGCAGGACCAAGAGTTAGCTTTTAAGAGGCGTGGAGCCCGCCTTATGGCACATGGCCCATGCCCCTCCCCAGAGCATGACTGTTGCTCCAGTCAGGGAAAGTTGCCAGGACCCCAGGCAGAGCCCTATTCCTTACTACTGAGGGGCCTGTTTTCTTCCCAGCAACCTCCAACCACCCCCAGCAGGCAGTATTCCAGGGCCTGGAATCTCTCTCTAGAACTCAACAATAAGAAACACAGGAGGATGGGGCTCAGTGGTTGAGCATCTGCCTTTGACTCCGGTCATGATCCCGGGATCCTGGATCAAGTCCTGCATCAGGCTCCCTGCAGGGAGCCTGTGTCCTCTGCCTATGTCCCTGCCTCTTTCATGAATAAATAAATATTAAAAAAAAAAAAAGAAAAGAAAAGAAAAGAAAACCTGGGAGGAGACAGAATGGACAGAAATAAGCATGAGTTTTATACTCAAAATCACTTGGGTCTAAATCCTGAGTCAGTTTCCTTGTTTATAAATCTAGATGATAATCTCTACCTTGCCTGGTTATCATGCCAAGAAAATAAAAAAGTACATACAAAACAGAAAACAATACCCAGCGGATAGCATGTACAGAAAAGGACCTGCATATTATTCTATGGCTGGTTGAGAAGCCTGATCCTCCCAAGGGGCAGGCAGGCAGCTGCCAGGCACTCCTATCAGACACCCAAGAAGAGAATGCAGAAGAATGACTCAGCAACCAGCTGAGGGCCAGGTCCCAATACATGGGCAATGACTGTCCCCAAGGAGACCTGAGAAAGGCTCAGATCTAACCAGTATGGGCAGAAGGAAACCTCTGCTTGACAGTAAGTGATCACCCTATTTTGAGATGGGGAGGTTCAGAGCCAAGACGAGAGTCCTGGTCCCTTGATTCTAGTATCGACTCAGCTAATCAACTGGAACCTGAGGAAAAGCCTCATGTTAAGAACTCTGGAAAAAAAAAAAAAAAAAAAGAACTCTGGAGACTGGAAAAGAGAGAGCCTAAGGAGCAAGGACCTGGCCGCTGGGTCAGGCAGAGCCACGTGGGACCTGACAGCCCTGTGAGCACAGCCCCAGAGGCCCAGGGACAAGTCCTGACTCTGAAGTCAGACTGCAGTTGCCATCAGGGCTCTCCACTTCCTAGGTCTGTGAACGTGGGGAAATCCCTTCACCCCTCAGGCTCCCCATGATGTCAGGTGTATAAAAGGGAAGAGATCACTGCATCATGTGACTACCCAGGAGAGGTCTGCTGCAGAGGCTTGCATTCACAACCCTTTGATTAATGGTTAGGCACTACTATGTACACAACCATCTTTAGCACTCTACTGGACCTCTCCAAACAGCCTCAGAGAGTATCTACTGCCACAGATCTGGCTTTGTTCCCAGAACCTTCTTCTAACACAGGCTGGAATACCATCAGGTAAAGTTCCAGATAACCTGAGGGGAAAGATTGTGGTGGAACCCTTGATGAAACCAGATTGACATCCAGCTGGCACCTGATTACCAGGTCATCAACAAGCAGGTAATGATTCCCTAAAGCTGTATAACAAGGCAAAGGGACTTACTGGACCATTCTACCCATTTTTAGGTATATGATTAAAATATCCATACTAAAAACTAAAACCTCAAAAGAATTACTCTCTGGGGACCAAGTGGACCCAGAGATTTCCATAGTGAAAGAGAAGCTCCTGAACAGTGGCTGGAGTACAGGTCCTGGAAATGTCTATCCTGAGGATAAATAAGCCCTTTGATTCTATACATTCCTTCACACTTCTAGTCAATAGGAGCTAGTCCTGTACCCAGTGCCCTCTGAGGGCCTTAAGGCTTTCTGAGGATCATGGCCAATGGTCAATATCAAGTGACCCCTGTGGTCCAGTGAAGTTTGCACAGGCTGGCGGCACCCCAATGCTTACAGAGCACACTGTAGGCCCACACTGTGGGCCCTGCCTTTATGAAACTTACAGTTTGGTGAAGGGGACACAATGAAATAAATTATATGGTAGATTCCAAGACAGTTAAGGGCTATGAAGAAAAATAAAGCCAAGAAAGGTGCTAAGGAGTGCACCGGCGACTGGTGTGTGTGCAATTTTAAATAAGGGAAGCAGGGATGCCTGGATGGCTCAGTGGCTGAGCATCTGCCTTTGGCTCAGGGCATGATCCCCAAGTCCCAGGATCAAGTCCCACATCGGGCTCCCTGCATGGAGCCTGCTTCTCCCTCTGCTATGTCTCTGCCTCTCTCTCTCTCTCTGTCTATCATGAATAAATAAATAAAATCTAAAAAAAAGGAAAGAATAAATAAGGGAAGCAGAGGCACCTGGCCGGCTCAATTAGTAGAGCTTGAGACTCTAGCTTGTTGTGAATTCAAGCTCCACACTGGGTGTAGTGCTTACTTTAAAAATATATATATTTTTTTTTAATAAAAATACAATAAATAAATAAGGGAATCAGGGAAGGCCCCACTGTGGAAGTGACATCTGAGTAAGACCTGAAGGAGACATGGGTGAGGGTGAGACACAGGTATAAAAGCCTGGCAGGAGGGCACTGTTGTGGCGGAAGAACAGCTAGGGGTGATGTAAGGGAGGAGCCACAAGTCACAGGTGATGGGGTCGGGGAGGCAGTAGCACACAGGGTTCAGCAGACCACTACTAGGACAGACAGGGGCCTTGACTATGCAGGAGACAGGAGTAGTGATGAGATTTCACTCAAGCTTTAATGAACTCGTTCTGGCTGCTGAGCTGGGATAGATGGTCAGGGGCTGGTGGGGAAGAAGGGGACCATGTGGGAGGTTCATGCAGTCATCCAAGTGTGTAAAAGATGATGGCCCAAACCTGCCAAGTAATAAGAGAAGGGAGAGAAGTAGTCTGCTGCACTGACAAAACAAGGCCAGCAGGACTCACCAAAGGACAAGAGGCAGCGTGTAAGAGAAAAAAGAGAGACCACAAGGACACCAAGACTGTTTGGACTGAACAACTAGAGCAATAGAGGTGCCATTTATGCCGTGGTGGCAAGATGTGGGCTTCAGCTGTGGGCATGTGAAGGCTGAAATGCCTGTTGGGTATCCAGGGAGAGACGCTGAGCAGGCTGTTGGTGATGTAGGTCTGTAAAGGTCTGAGCTGGTGATGGAAATCTGGGATGCTGCTGCATCTGGATTCAAAGCCCCCTCGCTGCTAAAGAGAGGGGAAGATGGCTGAGGGAGTGTTCATGGAATAAGCCCCAGGTGTGCCAATATTCCCAGATGCTGGAAAGTGGTGGCAGAAACCCAGGTGCATGTGGAACCAAACAAAGGGAGTTCAAGAAAGAAAGTAATCAATGAGGTCACAAGCTTCCGACAGATCAGGGAAGGTCAAGACTGAGACTTAATGCCCTATTCATCCTAGACACTCACCAGACAGGTCACCAGTGCCAGCTGAGGCTCCAAAGTAGTAACCAGTGGGCAGGCGCACTCCCGTGATGTCAATGCAATTCTTCCACTCATTCTTGTCCTCTAGGTCAGTCATTACCTGCAGCCAGCCAGCAAGTCAAGTACACATCAGGCCCAAGCAGACCCACCTTCCTGAGCCCCCACAGACAGAGCTGGTCCCCGTCCCGCCTGCTCACCGTCAGCCGGCCCCGAGAGTAGCGCACAGCTAGGAAGGTATCATGATCACGGTTACGGAAGTCAGCCGTGCAGCCTGCCAGCTCCGTCCAGCGGCCATCTTTGCTATGGTCGTAGGACAGGGAGCCATTGTTCACCATCACCGAGATGTACGGGAACACACGCTGAGACGAAGACACCAGTTACTCCATGGCTGGCCCAGTCTGTGGGAGGCAGTAGGGGCGCCCACCACCCCAGTCCCTGGAAGCCCCTTTTGTGCTGGGACCAGGGAGAAGTCCTGGTCCCGAGCCCCCAGCCAACTGCTCAGCTGTTGCGATCCTATCTGAGGGAGAAAGCAGGCATACCTCCGTGGTCTCATCATTGGGATACGTGTCCAAGAAGATGGCTAAGCCATGGAAGTTGTCTTTGCTTCCAAACACAGGCCCTGGAATTAGAAGGAGATGCTGTCATAATGGAAGATAACAGAGTTGTCCCCCGGGTACTTGAAGGACAAAGTAACACCAGTATAGGAGGTGAAGGCAAGAGAAGTTAATCTGTGGTCATTCACCCAGGAGAGAGAAGGGATTTCTAAGGGAGGGGGAGGTGTCAGGGGTGCAGCAGGGAGGACTCAGAATCTGAAACCAGAACTGTTGAGGTAATAGCACCTGGCTGTGTGCTCGGACACATCAGGTGACAACAGGGCAGAAAAGACGCCTACAGCAAAAACCTTATCCTCTAACCCAGGGGTCGGGTCGGCAACTTTCTGTCAAGGAAACATTTCAGGCTTTGCAGACACATATGGTCTCAGTCACACAGTCTTCCTTGTTTTTGCTTTTTAAAAAATGGTAGAGGGATGCCGGGGTGGTTCAGCAGTTGAGCACCTGTCTTTGGCTCAGGGCGTGATCCTGGAGTCCCAGGATCGAGTCCCACATTGGGCTCCCTGCATGGAGCCTGCTTCTCCCTCTGTCTCTCTCTCTGTGTCTCTCATGAATAAATAAGAAGGAAAGAGAAAAAAAAGAAAAGAAAAGAAAAGAAAAGAAAAGAAAAGAAAAAAGAAAAGAAAAGAAAAGAAAGAAGAAAGAAAAGAAACGAAACGGAAAAGAAAAGAAAAGAAAAGAAAAGAAAAGAAAAGAAAAGAAAAGAAAAGAAAAGAAAAGAAAAGAAGAGAAAAGAAAAGGCAGGGCACCTGGTTGGCACAGTCAGTTAAGCATCTAATTCTTAGGAGTTGGCTCAGGTCGTCATCTCAGGGGCCTGGGATCGAGCCCTGCATTGGACTCTGCACTCAGCTCTGCTTCCTCTCTCTCTCCACCTTTGTCCCTTCCCCTGGCTCAAGCAGTCTCTCTAAAATAAATAAATACATCTTAAAAAAAAAAAAAAAGGGTATGGGGGACACCTGGGTGGCTCAGGTCGTGATCCCGGGGTCCTGGGATCGAGTCCCACATCGGACTCCCTATGGGGAGCCTACTTCTCCCTGTATGTATCTGCCTGTTTCTGTATCTCTCATGAATAAATAAAAAAAATATTAAAAAAAAAAAAAAAGGGTGTAGCACGGTAAAACCCCTCCTTGGCTAGTGTACAATACTAGGCCACAATGGGCCACAGAATTGAGCTACAGGATCCAGTGATCCCTCTTCCTATAGGAACACTCCCCAGAGCAGACTCGAAGTCTCAGGTTTCCCCCAAAGAAGAGCAGCAGGGCCCTAACAGGAGGATGCAGAATGTCCCCACCTATACAAGCACCTACCTACCTGGCACAAGGCGGTCCCGGGTGTACCACAAGGCAATGCCGTCTCCATGGAGATTTTTCTTCCCCGTACCATGGACTTTAAAGTGGACGTGCATCTCCCAGTCCTTGAGGAAACAAGGCTGCAGGGAAAGCAGAGAGCTGCTCAGAACTCCCTGGCCCATCCTGTCAGCTAGAGGTGACCCAGAGCAGGCCCATCTCCCTTCACTGAGACTGGCACTCTTTGGAACAGGGCCAGACAGCAGGGCAAAAGGGCCACGGACCAACAGAGTCCCTACCCACCACCTCTGGCATTCTCAGCAGGAAGGGAGAAGGCTGCTGGGCCTCCCAGGTGGGGGCCACACCCCCAAGGCTGCCTGAGGCTCAGACTGCCCATCCTGGCCCCAGTCTTCTCTTGGGCCTGGCCACAGGTTCTCAATTTATGACTCACTTTCCTCAACATTAGTCAAACCTATCAGCCCTGTCTGCTCTCTATCCCCACTGCTCCTGTCCCAAAATCTTGTGGAAGGATTACTACCTCTATCTGAGCCACATATTTTATAAAACAAAAAGCCCACTTGAGACAAAATAATGTCCACAGCAGGTTAACTGGATGGTCCTGATTCACATCCAGATCTGTCGGGACTCAGAAACTTGTGCTGTGTTTTCTATGCCTCCCATGACCTTCAGGCCTTCAACACAGAGTGCAACAACTCTTTTCTGGTCTCCTACCCCCACTGTCCTCCTTTCTAACCAACCTTCCAAACTGAGGGACTCAAGCCCAGGTCTGGATTACTCTAGACCCCAAAGCTCTTGGCCAGCACACTCCCACCTCTCACAGACCCGGTCCAGCTTCAGTGCGGTGACAGTGCCAGGGCTGGGGGGCTGCAAGGGTCATGCTCTGGGGTCCCTGTGCTACTGTGATAAGAGAAAAGTCAGGTACTCCTCAGTATTCAGGAGCACCAGGGGCAGAGCTGAGCAGTGTCCACAATAAGGGGAAAGCCTGGCCAAGGAAGCTGCTCATGAAAACTAAGGTGTTGACACATACTCTTAACAAGAATCCACTTGTAAGTCTGTAGATGGGTATGGGAGCAAGTGTTTAAACAAAGGCTGATTAGAAAAGTAAACTAAAACAAGATGTTGTTGACTTATCAGATTGGCAACTATTAAAGAGATCATCAACAGCAGTGTAGACAGGGATGGAAAGAAACACATGCTCTCAAACAACCAATGGGACTGTAGATCCTCCCATCTTCGTAGGACAATCTGGTTATTGCAGCTTTTTAATGGATCAAGGTAGATCCGTTAAGCCTTGACACTTGAAGATATCAAAGATATTAAGTGACTCACCCAAGCCTGAAATTCTTCGACAAGCAGTCTTACAAATACAGTATCTGGCACACAAAAGACAAGTTTATCAACAAAAACCAAGGTGGGGGGGGGGGGCAGGCTGATGGGAACTCCAGACACTGGACTTTCAAGTAACTGGTTTTCTATATTCAAGGAGATATAAGACTGAAAACTTTGGAAAATACTTGAAATTTTAAATAATCACACTATAAGAAAATAATGTAATGTAAAAAAATACAATAACTGAAATGAATAATGTAATAGATTAAAAACAGATGAAGAGGGATCCCTGGGTGGCGCAGCGGTTTGGGGCCTGCCTTTGGCCCAGGGCGCGATCCTGGAGACCCGGGATCGAATCCCACATCGGGCTCCCGGTGCATGGAGCCTGCTTCTCCCTCTGCCTATGTCTCTGCCTCTCTCTCTCTCTCTGTGACTATCATAAATAATAAATAAAAATTGTAAAAAAAAAGATTAAAAAAAAAAAAACAGATGAAGAGAGACCCAGTGATCTCAAGGCCAATCAGACAGAAAAAAAATACCGAGAAAGTGAGAATAAATGGTAGATACAAAACTGTCAGCAACAGAGTGAGAAACTGTAAGATACATATAGAGTTTCAGAATGAGAAGTGAGAGACCAAAGGAATATTTAAAGAGATGTCCCCATACTTACCTAAAACTGATTCAAAGACATTATTCAAAGAATCTTAAATCTTATAAACCAAAGGAGATGAAAAGAAAACCAAAAAAAAAAAAAAAAAAAGAAAAGAAAACCATACCTAGGCACTTTAAAAAGGGAGGAAAGAAGGAGGAAAAAAATAAAACCTTAAGAGCAACAAGAGGGGAAAAAAAACCCCATAAGATTATCTCCAAAGGAACAATTAACCTGATAAGGAACTTCTCAACAGAAATACTGGGAGCAAGAAAGTAACAGAATGAAACAGGGATGCCTGGATGGTTCAGAGGTTTAAGTTCTGCTTCTGCTTTCGGCCCAGGGCTTGATCCTGGGGTTCAAGGATCGAGTCCCACATCGGGCTCAAGGGGAGCCTGCTTCTCCCTCTGCCTGTGTCTCTGCCTCTCTCTGTCTCTCATGAACAAATAAATAAAATCTTAAAAAAAAAAAAAAAACAGAATGAAACATTTAAAAGAAATGTTACATTAAAACATTAAAAAAAATAAGAATTTTCTTATTAAAAGAAAATAGCAACCAATATAGGAGTCTATAATTAACAAATGTACCCTTCAGGAATGAAGGTAAGGGGCACTTGGGTGGCTCAGTTGGTCAAGCATCTGCCTTTAGCTAAGGTCATAATCCCAGGGTCCTGGAATCAGCCCTATATCAGGCTTCCTGCTTAGCGGGCAGCCTGTTTTTCCCTCTGTCTGCTCACCCCCTTGCGCTCTCTCCCTTTCTGTCAAATAAATAAATAATCTAAAAAAAAAAAAGTAAAGGTGGAATTAAAACATTTTTAGATAAACAAAAACATTAAAAGTTTCATTCAGGGGATCCCTGGGTGGCGCAGTGGTTTGGCGCCTGCCTTTGGCCCAGGGCGCGATCTTGGAGACCCGGGATCGAATCCCACGTCGGGCTCCCGGTGCATGGAGCCTGCTTCTCCCTCTGCCTGTGTCTCTGCCTGCCTCTCTCTCTCTCTCTCTCTCTCTCTCTCGAATAAATAAATAAAATATTAAAAAAAATAAAAATAAAAAAAAAATAAAAGTTTCATTCATCAGAGAAGGAAAATTATCCAGATCCAGGTGTAAAGTCAGAGATTCAGGAAGGAACATAGAGCAACCAATACAGTAAATGTGGGAGTAAAAAATCTAAATAAATATTTGACTGCAGGGTGCCTGGCTCAGTTGGTTAAGCTGACTTCTGTCCTCAGTTCAGGTCATGATCCTAAGGTCAAGCCTGGCGTCGGGTTCCCTGCTCAGCAAGGAGCCTGCTTCTCCCTCTGCCTACATCTCTGTCTCTCTCTGTGTCTCTCATGAATAAATAAACTCTTTAAAAAAAGAGAAAAGAATAAAGTAAGTGACAACAATGGGGTAATTAAAGTAGTTCAAGATCCTTGCATTGTCCAAGAAGAAGGTACACATTATCATTAGACTTTGGTAAAATATGGCTGTTTGTCTTAAACTCCAGAGTAACCACTAAAAATCAGGAAGCAAAGAACTTTCAAGCCAGCAGAAGACTAAAAATAAGATAAAAATTAACCAATCCAAAAGAAGACCACAGAGAAAAATGAACAGAGAGTAAGCAATACAAATAGAAAATAAAAAAAGAAGGTATAACCCAAATCCGGGTCACCCTGGTGGCTCAGTCAGTTAGGAGTCCAACTCTTGGTTTCAACTTGGGTTGTGGCCTCAGTGTGGTGAGGTTGAGCCCTGTGTCGGACTCTGCGCTCAGTGAGGAGTCTGCTTTAAGACTCTCTCCTCTCTCTGTCCCTCTCCTTTTCTCTCCCACTCTCTCTGATAAATAAATAAATCTTAAAACAAAAAACAAACAGGAAATGCCTGGGTGGCTCAGTGGTTTAGCGCCTGCCTTGGCCCAGGTCTTGATCTTGGAGTCCCAGCATCAAGTCCCACATTGGGCTTCCTGCATGGAGCCTGCTTCTCCCTCTGCTATGTCTCTGTGTCTCTAATGAATAAATACATAAAATCTTAAAAAAACAAACAAACAAAAAAACCCACATCATAATTATACTAAATGTGGAAGACTATATACTAATAAGCCTACATAAGATCTCTCTGTATTATTTTTTACAACTATAGACGAATTTATAATTATCTCAAAATAAATTTAATTTAAAAAGTAAATAAAAGGCAGCCCGGGTGGCTCAGCAGTTTAGCACCGCCTTCAGCCCAGGGCCTGATCCTGGAGACCCAGGATCGAGTCCCATGTGCGGCTCCCTGCATGGAGCCTGCTTCTCACTCTGCCTGTGTCTCTGACTCTCTTTCTCTCTGTGTCTCTCATGAATAAATAAATAAAACCTTAAAAAAAAAAAAAGTAAATAAAGGGACAACTGGGTGGCTCAGTGGTTGAGCGCCTGCCTTCAGCCCAGGGAGTGATCCTGGGGTCCTGGGATCAAGTCCCACAGCAGGCTCCCTGCATGGAGACTGTTCCTCCCTCTGCCTGTTTCTCTCTCTCTCTCTCTCTCTCTCTCTCTCTCTCTCTGGTTCCCTGCATGGAGACTGCTCCTCCCTCTGCCTGTTTTTCTCTCTCTCTCTCTGGCTCCCTGCATGGAGACTGCTCCTCCCTCTGCCTGTTTTTCTCTCTCTCTCTCTGGCTCTCTGCATGGAGACTGCTCCTCCCTCTGCCTGTGGCTCTGCACCACCCCCCCTCTCTCTCATGAATAAATAAATAAAATATTTTTTTAAAAAATTAAAAAGAGGGGATCCCTGGGTGGCTCAGCGGTTTGGCATCTGCCTTCGGCTCAGGGCATGATCCTGGAGTCCCGGGATCAAGTCCCGCATTGGGCTCCCTGCATGGGGCCTGCTTCTCCCTCTGCCTGTGTCTCTGCCGATCTCTCTCTGTGTGTCTCTCATGAATAAATAAATAAAATTTTTTAATAAATAAACAAAATAAAAATAACAAATAAAAAAATAATTAAAAAGAATAAAACACAGGGAATTTCTTCACAACACTGAATTCAGCAAGTTTCTTGGACAGGACTCCAGAGCACAGACAACAAAAAAATAAAGTGAATTTCATCAAAATAAAAAATTCCTGCACATCAAAAACACGGAGAGAACAAAAGGACAAACCACAAAATGGGAGAAAATATTTCCAAATCATGTGTCTCATAAAGAAGTAGTGTCTCCAGAATATACAACTGCAATAAAAAAAGAAAATTTCAAAATGAGCAAAGGACTTCACCATTTTTCCAAGGAAGAAGATAAATGGCCAATTAGCACATGAAAAATGCTCAATGTCATTAGAGAAATGCATATCAAAACCACAAGATACTCCCTCACACCCATTAGTATAGATGTCTATTATTAGAGAAAAAAAAAAAAAAAGGAATATAACAAGAGTTAGCAAGGATCTGGCTGGCTCAGTGGGTAGAGCCTGTGACTCTTGACCTCCAGGTCATGAGTTCAAGCTTCACACCAGGTGCTGAAATTACTTAAAGAAATGAATAAACTTAAAAAAAATAAAATTAAAAAAAATTTTTTAAAGTGTTGGCAAGCGGGGATCCCTGGGTGGCACAGCGGTTTGGCGCCTGCCTTTGGCCCACGGCGCGAACCTGGAGACCCGGGATCGAATCCCACGTTGGGCTCCTGGTGCATGGAGCCCGCTTCTCCCTCTGCCTATGTCTCTGCCTCTCTCTCTCTCACTGTGTGCCTATCATAAATAAATAAAAGTTAAAAAAAAAAAAGTGTTGGCAAGAATGTGGAGAAATTGGAACCATCATGCATTGCTGGTGGGAATGTAAAATGGTGTAGTTGCTACGGAGAACAGTTTAGTGGCTCTCAAAAAGTTAAACATGGGCTGCCTGGGTGGCTCAGTCAGTTAAGCATCTGCCTTTGGCTTGGGTCATGATCCTGGGGTCCTGGGATCAAGCACTCTAAGGGGATGCTCATCTGGGAGCTCCCTGCTCATCTGCAAGCTTGCTTCTCCTTCTGCCCCCGTCCCCTGATACATTCTTTCTCTCTCTCTCAAATGAATAAAATCTTAAAAAAAAAAAAAAATTAAACATCGAATACCATATGACCCAGCATTTCCACTTCCTAGGTATATACTCAAAATAACTAAAAGCAAGGACCCAAACACTCACGTACACCCATGTTCATAGCAGCATTACTCACAACAGCCAAAAGGTAGAAACAACCCAACCATCTAACAAGTAAATGTACTAACAAAATGTAGTGAACACACACAGGAACAATTATTCAGCCATAAAAAGGAATGAAGTACTGATACATGCTACAACATGAACCTTGAGCTATGCTCATTGAAATAAGCCAAACATACAATTATTCTATGATTTCATTAAATGAGGTCCCTAAAAGAGTCAAATTGAGACAGGAAGTAGAATATTGCTTACCAGGGGCTGTGGGGACCAAGGAATAAAGTCACTGTTTAAAGAGTACCGAATTTGTTTAGGAAGATAGGAAAATTCTGAAGATAGACGTTGGTAATGGTTTTCCAAGGTGAATGTACTTACCACCACTCAACTATACACTTAAAATGGTTAAGATGGTAAATTTTATGTTTATGTACATTTATAATAAAAAATGTGGGTTTTTTTGGATGTGCAGATACATAAATAATCAATTTTTGTAGATAGCCATTACATTTTTAAACACCATTTAAATGCTAATGAGTATCCTACTGAAGAGAAAGTTTTCATAAATTAAATGACTTAGAAGTAGGGCAAAAAGATTAAAATGACAAATTTTGTGTTTTACCACAATAAAAATAAACCAATAATCCCCTGAAAGCCTAACTATATGTTTACAAAATACAACTCTTAAAACATAAAGAAGTGGGAAAAAAGGAAAAGGGCAGAAAAAGATACAACATGCAAATGCTAACCAAAAGCAAGCTTGTAATAAATAAATTAAATAAATAAGCAAGCAAGCTTGTGCAGCTATACCAATAAGAAAGTTTAAAAGGGGACTTTCGGGATCCCTGGGTGGCGCAGCGGTTTGGCGCCTGCCTTTGGCCCAGGGCGCGATCCTGGAGATCCGGGATCGAATCCCACGTCAGGCTCCCGGTGCATGGAGCTTGCTTCTCCCTCTGCCTATGTCTCTGCCTTTCTCTCTCTCACTGTGTGCCTATCATGAATAAATAAAAAAAAAAAATAAATAAATAAAAATAAAAGGGGACTTTCTAATGACCATTTCTTTTTTTTTTTTTTTTCCTAATGACCATTTCTTAATGAACAAAAGATTTCATTTGCCAGGAAAATTTTGGCCTCAAAAATCTATAAAGCAGAAACTGACAGGATTACAAAAATAAAAACAAATCCAGAAACCAATTTTAACATACCTCTCTCAGCAGTTGATAAAAACAAGCGAAAATGTCAGGAAGAATATAGATATTTGAACATAGTCAGCAAATCTGACCAAGGACCTAAACAGCACTATACTTCAACCTGCTGAGAATCCACATTCTTTGCAGACATACAAAGAAATTTTTCCAAAAATCTGACCATTTGCAAGACTCAAAAGACTTCCAAGGATAGAAAGAATAGATTATATTCTTTGACCATGATAAAATCAAACTAGATATTAATAAATTTTTAATAACTAGAAAAGCCCTTATATCTTTGAAAAAACTTAAATAATCTCACCTCTACAAAAATCAGCCCAGAAACCAGATTTCAAATAGTCTTGGTGCCCAGGAGTTTTCTGCACCTGGGGAGAACACACTGAGATAAGACCCCCCACGCTGGTACAAGGTGTGCCTTCCAAGCATAAGGGCATCTGTGACCACGGAGATGAGAAAGGAACACCTACCTACCCTCCTGCCCCTCATATGTTTATAGGGAAAGGAGTTTCAGGAAAGAGTACACTTCAGTTGAAACCTGGAAACGGATTCCTACAGGACTACCCAGGCTTTAAAAGTCTCTGCATATAGCAGATTGAAGACTGCAGATCGGTGGAGGGAAATAGCAAGAGAGAGAGACAATATAAAACCTCTCAAAGAATTTAAGCAGGTGCAGGTGAGGTACCAGCTGAAAGTGATTTAGAAGTTGCTTTTGGAGGCAGAACATGACATGGCCATGGTTTTCCATCCTTACTGCAAAGCCGAGCCCTTTGGGAAGCTCAATAATCTTAATGCTCTGGCCCGTCCTGGGGCGAACTAAATCAGAACCACATGGCAATCATAAAGCATTTTACAGTTAGTGGCTTCCAGGTCTTTGCTCAAAACAGCTGGAAGGCAAAGCTAATCCAACAGTCATCATGAAACATTTTGATGAAAGATCACTACGTGATTTTGGGTTTTTAAACCTTAAGAAATTTAAAATATTGAGTAGCCCTGCTATAACAAAACTCCCTACATCTCCATCTACTATCTAAGTGAACACACATTGTCAGCATTACATCTATAAAAACAAAAAGCAGAAGTGGTTCTGAGGCCTGTCTCATTCTGATAATAATAGCCATCCAGATAGGGATAGGGGGACAACAGCTTATTGGGATGTTTATCAATAAATTTTTATTTTAAAATAATTATCAGGATGCCTGAGTGGCCTAGTGGTTGAGTGTCTGTCTTTGATTCAGGTTGTGATCCCAGGGTCCTAGGACTGAGTCCAGCGTTGGGCTCCCCGCAAGGAGCCTGTTTCTCCCTTTGCCTATGTCTCTGACTCAGTCTCTGTGACTCTCATAAATAAACAAAATATTAAAAAATAAAATAATTATCAAAAAATTGTGTAATGCATTTATTTTGACCAGTTGTATATTAATAATTATAATATTCCCCCCTAAAACTGGTAAAACTTAGTTTCAAGATCCCAACAAAGTTAAGAGGTTTAAAGTATTACATTTATTTTAATTGCAGAGAAATAAGAGAAGTTAATCAATAAGAGACTTTCAAGCATTATATATGCTGCATAGGACAAAATTCTGTGTGGGATGAAATGAAAATTCTAATTCAATAAAAAATAAACTGATATATAATTTGGGTTGATTCATAGTGTTTAAAACATACAGTGGATATCAAATTGAAATATTTAGATTCCACCGAATATACTGAAGAGTACTGAATAGTTTCATTTAAAAATGGCAATATTTGGGGGCTCAGTCAGTTGAGTGTCCAACTCTTGATTTCAACTCAGCTCTGGTCATGATCTCAAGGTCCAAGGTCGTACTCCCTGCTCAGCTTGGAGTCTGCTGCTCAGCTTGGAATTTGCTGAAGATCCTCTCTCTCCCTCCCCCTTTGCCCCTCCCTCCACGGGGCGGGGGAAGGGGGGCACACGCTCTCTCTCAATACATACATACATAATAAAATCTTTTAAAAAATAAAATGGCAATTTTTAAAAAAGATTTAATTTATTCATAAAAAAAATAAAGTTATTTATTCATGAGAGACACACACAGAGAGAGAGGCAGAGACACAGGCAGAGAGAGAAGCAGGCTCCATGCAGGGAGCCGTTGTGGGACTTGATCCCGGGACTCCAGGACCACGTCCTGGGCCAAAGGCAGATGCTTAACCGCTGAGACATCCAGGGACCCCCAGAATGGCAATATTTAAAATACACTGGAAACTACATCCTTTGCAAACATTTAAACTTAAGAAAAGCAATTTTGGATATCAATTTTTAAAAAGGGCAAGAGGGTATATACTTTCAGATAGTACATCAGCCAAAGAAGCTTAAATGCCATTCTGCAGCTTCCACACAAGGCTCCTCAAGATGGGGCCCAATTAGCCCCTTGGGCTTCCAACTCTCCTGTGCTCCAGCCATCAGACTCTTGGGAGTTCCAGTCACCTTGGGGCCACTCCTTGGTCTGGACTGCTCAACCCCCAAACAGCAGAAGCTACGTATTCTTTGCTCAGTCAACAGCAGGTGCTTAGGAATGCTTGCTAATTCAGTGCCCGTCCCAGAGTGATGGGGGACAAAGAGAAGTACAGAAAGCACCTCTTAAGTCCAATAAAGAGATGGTTCTTGGGGAAACACTAGGCAGAAAATTCTGAGTTCCAAGAAATTTCTTTCAGGAATTACAGGAAACAGAGGTGCCTGGGTGGCTCAGATGGTTAAGCATCTACCTTCCACACAGGTCGTGATTCCAGGATCCTGGAATGGAGCCCCATGTCTGGCTCCCTGATCAGCAGGAATCTGCTTCTCCCTCTCCCCTTGCTGGTGCTCTCTTGTGCACTCTCTCTCTCTCTCCCCCTCTCTCTAAAGTAAATAAATTCTCCAAAAAAAAAACAAAAAACAAAAAACAAAAACAACAACAAAAAAAAATTACAGGAAACACTCCAACCCTTTCAAGAATATCTGCAGGGCCAAATAGGAAAGTCTCTAGAAGTGAATGGAGACATGGGAGAAGGAAGATAATTATATCCCAGACTGAAAATTTCAGAATTCTTTCAGCATCACCATGCCACTGACAATGCTGACCAACAGCTACCTACAACCATAATTAACTTGTAGCTGAACCAATTTCTAAAAGTTCCAGCACTATATGTACCTTATTTAAAAAGTAATAAAATCAATGCCATACCAAACTCACTTCCATAAAAAATGTAACACATTAGGGATCCCTGGGTGGCGCAGCGGTTTGGCGCCTGCCTTTGGCCCAGGGTGCGGTCCTGGAGACCCGGGATCGAATCCCACATCGGGCTCCCGGTGCATGGAGCCTGCTTCTCCCTCTGCCTGTGTCTCTGCCTCTCTCTCTCTCTCTCTCTATCATGAATAAATAAACAAAATTAAAAAAAAAAGTAACACATTATAATTTTAAAAATTTATCTGAAAGGCCTAAGACAGAATAATGTGACAGGATGTGACTTGGAGATAAAGTTGTTAATGAAATACTGAGTGGGTGGCTCTCAAGCAGAGACACACCAGACGAGAAAGAACTAAGCAAGCATGAAGAGCCAGGAGGCAGTGTCCCAGACAGAGGGAACAACAAAGGCAAAGGTCCTGAGGCAAGAAGGCAGCCAGAGAGGCTGGAACAAAACCACCATTATTAACAGAGATGCCAGAAGCCAGACTGTGTAGACATGATGCTTATTTGTCCCTTTACAGGTGACCCCAAGCTCTGAGGATGAGAGTGAAAGCTGAAGAAAGTAACCCAGATGCCCCTAGCAGAAAGGAGAGAAGGAGCAGAAGAGACAGGCAGCTGAGGCAACATAAGGACAGTGTGGGCTCCCAGAACTAAATGGGGAAGCCATCCAGAATGGACCAGGGTGATGGAGAAAACTAGGACAGTGGCCAACAGCTTAAGCTCACAGAAAGTAATGTTATCAGGCAGGCTAGAGTAGGAGCAGTTTCTGCCCCACGCTGTGACCCAGCCCAAAATTAGTTCTCTTTCACTCCTTTCCGGACCTTGACTTCCTCAGTGTGGAGTCTATGTAGCACCTGATCTTGGCCACTGGTCATGTATGACATGCTAGTGACGCCTGAGGCTCCCTAACCTCTGGAGTAAAGGTCACAAAAATAAAACTGCCAACAAGTCCAGCTCCTCTATACCAGTGATGACAAGACCCTCAGTGAAGCACTGGGGAAGTGGACTAAGTCTGCAAGTATTTCTAAGGGACTCCTCCACTGTCCAGGGGGAGGGAGGGGGGCACGTGAAGAAAGTAAATTGCTGGGCTTAGATATCAGACAGATCAAAATTTAAATGCCGTTTATACCATTCACTGTCTGTGTTAGCTCTGCATAAAGCCATGACAGCGATCTAGTTCAAACAGCCTTTTGAAAATTAAATGCAATAGGGCATTTTGTGATCAGCGCTTAACACACACAAAATATCCAATAAAGATTCCATCTGTTCCATCTACCCCATTATTGAGAGTTCAATGCACACAGCCTGAGAGCTCCACTGTTTATCAGCTATGTGACTTTGAGTAAGGCACTTTCAACTGAGCCTTAGCTTCGTTCGTAAAGCGGAGATAACATCGCTTACTTCACATGGCTTTCGAAGAAACTAAATGAGAAAGGTGTGAAGGGTCAGGAGCAGCTCCTGACACACAGTAACTTCAAAGTCGCTTCAAGTTACTGGTGAGAGTTCCCAAGATGAAAACCTTAGGGGGAGGGGTGGAGGGCGCAAGCCTTCAAACCGAGCTCAGGTGTGTGGGTGCTGTGGAGACTGGGAGTAGCGGCTACTCAGGGTACACCTAGCGTCCTGGGAGCCACTCACCTGGTGGTTCCAGATAGAGCCCTCTTTGCTGCGCTCATCCGGGGTCAAACGCACGTACTGGCTCGTGAGTATAGTGCTGCCTTGAAAGTCCCAGAGGGGCATGGAGCTGGAACCGACCCCTGCAGGCAGAGACGGGCGTAGACAGGCGCGGTGAGAGGCCACGCCGGGACCGGCCTTGCCAGAGGCAGGAAACCCACTGAGGTGCTTCGCTCAGGGGAAAGGAAATCCCTTCGCCCAACCCTGTCCAGCCTCGCCCTCGCTGCACTCATTCCCACCCCAGGCCTCACCTTGGTAGGGCTTGATAAGCGAATGCTCCCGCTTGAGGTGTTCACTGTTACCGTCAGTTATATCAGCAACAACCGGCCCCAGCAACAGGAGAAGAAATAGAGGTGTAGCGGGGCCAGGGCCGGGGCCGGGAAGCCCAGGCCTCCCCAGGCACCGCCGGCCCCAGCCCCAGCGCCAAATCCAGCCTTCCGCCGCCATTCTCCGTTCCTCTCGGCCACTTCCGCCCTAGGACTTCCGCCTTCCGGGTGTCCCATCTAATGTCCTCCGGCCGGAAACCCTTCAACCCTAGTGTCACCGGAAAGCTAAAAAAGCAAAGCTTCGCGGCCGAAGGGAAGATGGCTTTATTTACTGAGCAGCCCCTCGATCTGGTCAAGTACTGTTCCATTTCCTTGGCAGCTCCGAGGAACCCACCGGCCAGCCTCAGCAAGGAGTTCTTACGACCGACAAGAGATGCAACCAATCATGGAACAGCACGTTAGGCTTGTGAGCCAATGAGAAACAGAGGGATGGTTTGACTAGGGGCAGCCCGGAGGTCGTCTGCGAAGCGAGGCATGCTGGGACTTGTAGTTTTGAGGGGGGCTTTTCGCGCGGGCTGGGTAGACGAAGACTGTAACGACCTCCTTGGAGTAACGTTTCCCAGTCTTGGGGGAAAGAATGCAGAATGGAAGGCGGAGGCCTGAATTCTAACTCCCGCGACCCTCGTATGCACTGAGTGGCCTGGCTGGCCTGTCCGAAGCCGCCGTCACTGGCCCTACCTCTCTCCTGGCTTCATGCCCTTGGAGATGTAGAATTCCCAGTTGAGGGCTTACACTACTCCCGAATCAGTCGGGTTTAATCAGGAGGAGCAGACCCGGGTCCTGTCCCGGGACACCAGTTGGGACCCATCCGCATTCAAACTGTTTGAGTGCTGCCCACTGCACCTGCAGCAGCCACGAATGGTCCAGGAAAGCGGCCTGTGGACCAGAGGTCAAAATCTGCTGGCCCACAGCCGTATAGAGTTCTGTTTTACCTGCTCGTGCTATTTCAATACAACGATTTAAATACAATATTTATATATTTTTAAATGTTTTAAAGATTTTATTTGCTTGGGCAGCCAGGGTGGCGCAGCGGTTTAGCGCCGCCTTCAGCCCAGGGCGTGATCCTGGAGACCCTGGATCGAGTCCCACGTAAGACTCCCTGCATGGAGCCTGCTTCTCCCTCTGCCTGTGTCTCTGCCTCTCTGTGGGCTGAAGGCGGCGCTAAACCGCTGAGCCACCCGGGCTGCCCCCAAAAAAGATTTTATTTACTTAAGAGAGAGCCAGAGTGCACGCGCACACATGCGCACATGCGGAGCGGAGCGCGGGGCAGAGGGAGAGGGAGAAACGGGCTCCTCGCTCAGCAGGGAGCCAGATTTGGAGCTCCATCCCAGGATCGTGACCCCAGCGGAAGGCAGCCGCTTATCCGACTGAGCCACCCAGGCGCCCCTTGGTATTTTCAAACCGACAGACTTATCAGAAATCCAAATTTCTAGGTTTTCGGGAAAATCCTGAAGGTCCAACCCCACTAGGCCCCGCAAAAGCCTTCCTCTGCTGACCTAGCCTCCCTGCTGGCCAAATGATAGCACCTGCTTGGCCCCTTTAGCTATTTGAGTAAATAACCCCTGTTACAGTGGAGAGGGAGTGTCATTTATTGCTCCTTTATTTCAAGAAGCTGCCCTTTTGAATGAATGAACATATTCAAGAATAAGTGCTGAGACATCTTTTCTGGATCACCTGTCTTTAAGTAGCTTATTAAAGTAATAGTCTTATATGTAATACAGACATATAATACAACAAAAGTCCCCTGCCACTCCCCTCTCAAAGAGTATTCCCTTCCAGAGATTTATATCTATACAAACAAGAATATGTACATTCCACTAGACCTGGAGGAAGGCTGGGATATTTTTCAGTTAGGGTCACCTCTGAAACCCCAGCATCTAAGAACCTCACTTGGCACAAAGGAGGTGATTAATAAGTAATTAGTAAAAATATGAATATTTGTTCCAGAACCTAGAATTGGGTCATGAAGAATGAGTAGGAGTTTCCCAGCAAGGGGAAAGGCATTATCAGCAGAGGGAACAGGAGATGTAAGGACCCAGAGGGATGCCTGAGAGCATATGGGATGAAAGCAGTTCGGAATGGCTGAGGGGAGGGAGAGTGTAGCTGAGGCCAGAACTTAAAGGGCCTTCAATTTCCAGCTAAGGAACATGGCCTTTTTCCAGAAAGCAATGGGATGGTTTTAAGCATGGGAGTGACCAGCATGGATTTCTTTGGCTATGGTGAGAAGATATTGGAGGGGGGTTACCCTCCCAAGATGGGGAGACTGAATAGAAGGTCATTATGACCAGATGAGAGATACCAAGACCTAAGCCAGGGAAGTCTCCAGAGGGAAGGGGCATCAGATGTCCCACAGAACAACTAGATATCAGTACTTGATATCTCCCTGTGGGAAGCCTGGGAGAGAGCAGTCGAGAGCAGTGTTTTGAGGGCTGGAGGTACCCTACCGCTCTCTTGGAGAGGAGAAAACCTGATAAGGACTAAGAGAAAATGGGAAGTCCCAGGGTTGGCCGGGGTAATGGTCAGAGCTGAAATTGGCATCCATGGTGGAAAGGTGAGGAGAGGAGGAGATGACCTTACTGGAGGTCAGAGTCTGTCACAGGGCCCTAATACAAAGCTCCTGTCTCCTTCCTCCTGTGGCTTCACAATCCCTCACTCTTCTACATTCAGCCAGCTAAGGGTAAAAGAGACAATGTGGAGGTCATATATTATATAAAAGTCGTGGCCCAGAAATGGCACACATTTCATTCATAATTTAATTGATGGGACTAGTCATAAGGCCACACCTGACTGCAAGTGAGCCTGGGAAAGTAGTTTAACCATGTGCTCAGAGGAAGAGGACATGAATTTGTGGTGAAGAGTCAGTTTCTGCCACTGAAGGGTTCAAGTCACAGCCTGAAAAGGACAGTAGGAGAGAGGATAGAAAACAGAAGAGGGGCTCAAAGCAGGGCGGGGAGTGACTTGAGGGCAGTAAGCCCATACTTAAGGTAAAACACAAGTCCTGTAGTGGGTGCATGCCGTGTATGAAAGTAGCAAACTGAGGACTCTGGCTAAGAGCCCCGAGTTCGGCTGACCCTGGGCCGGGGCTGGGAGGCAGCATGTCATTCTTCAGCTGACGGTACTACACTAAGGTGGGATTTTTACTTGAGAATGAATGCACAGGTGTCACACATAGATGCAATCGATCCATTCCCCTGCTCCGGGGAGAAGCATGTGCATACCTATTCGCACATATCGCCGGGGGAGCTGAGCATCTATGTGCCTGTATACAGTTGTGCCTGCCACATGCCCCTGTCCAAGGGACTATATATACACCCAGGGGTTTCTTATGAAGGGAGAGACTATGTGTTTGTAACACTCACACCCGAATAGCCTGTCTGCACATGATTGTACACACAAGGTGTCCATCTGTCTGTACACTTGGGCACGAGGCTGGGCCTCCAAGATCTTATCTGGAGATAAGAGGCAGTGCATGTGCATAACTGCCTGGGGGAGGGGTACTGAGTGTGCATATACCCAGCACACATACAGCAGGTGTGAGACCAGTGTGTGCTGAGTAGAGTCCATGTGTGCATATTTGGTACACATGTCCACACGAGCCCTTTCCAGTGTGCATAAAGGTGACTAAGTGTGCCCTTAGTCTGTGCACTCTTCTGTGTGCCCAGACGCGACCCTGGAGCTCCCTGGTCTGGGCCAGACCAGACTGGGCTTCTTCCTGGGCACACATAGTCCTCTTTGATGTGCTGGTGACTGTGTGGGGCGTTTGCCAAGGGCACACTGGTGGCATGTGTATGTGCATGTGAACGTGCCTGTGTGTGTGTGTGTGTGTGTGTGTGTGTGTGTAGGAAGAGGCATTCACTCTCTTAGACCTTGCTTCTTTCTGTGGTTCGGTTTCTATAGAGACACTTCCTGTGGCAGAGAAAAGAGGTAGTGAGCTGTGTTTCAGGATGTAAGGGCCCTCAGGAGCAGAGCTGAGCTCTCTCGTTGCCTGCCTGCCGCCGTGCAAGCTCAGGCCGGGGCTGCCCATGGTCCCCATGGTGGGCACTCCTCCCGGCAGGGACCCGTGAACAGCGGCGGCATGCCGGGGAAGCCCAAGCACCTGGGTGTCCCCAACGGGCGCATGGTGAGTGTGGGCTCCAGGCCAGGCCCGTGGGGAGGGGGTGGGCACACCCAGGGTGGAGCTCAGGAGGCACACCCGGCAGGGCTGGGCAAGAGCCTGCATGCTGCCAGAGGGCAGGAGAAGTTGGGGTACAAACAGGAGCAGGCAGTGGGACCTGGTGCCCTACCCTAGGACCCCCCAGATGACCCTGCTGGACCTGGGGCAACTGTTGAGATGAGAGCAGATACAGTGGGCATAGGCTTCTGGTCCCCACTCTTCCCTCTCCTGCCACTTTGGCACCATCTGGGGCTGCCTACATCCTAGGGCAGCAGGAACACCTGGCATGCCCTTTGACCCCTGCAACCCCCACAGTGGCCCAGACCCCCACATCTCACCTAGCTTCGGCCTTCCCCTCCTCACCCATATCCTGACACCCAAGGTCAGGTAAAGGGTAACCCTCAGTGGGTCACTGCCCTTCAGCTGGACCTGCTCCAGAGGCTTCCTGCCAGAAGGAGTAGTCTTTGGGTGGCCTGGGAAGGGTCAGCGGGGTCAGACCAGCTTGGTGCTGCTTGTCTGTTTTATTCCTGGGCTACCAGGAAGGGTGGGAATAGCTGGGCTCTAGGATGCCCTGGCTACTGCAGCCGACCCACCCCCTAAACCCTCTCCCTGGCTGCCTGGCCTCCAAATCAGAGCTGTGCTTGGACAGTCCAGCTTCTTTATTCATTCAGCTGATGGAGCAGGCTGTGTGGGGCCTTCCTTCTCTCCCTAGCATACCACCCCACTTGGCAGAGCCCCAGTCCCTCCTAACAACCCCAGGAAGGCCACACAGTGTCCTAGCCTCTAACCTGGCCCCGGCCTAGGACTATGGGACAAAACCAATGGGTCCAGAGAAACCTGGGTTCCAGCTGTGGCTCCATTATCCCTTACTAGAGGTCCTCTCTGACCCTCAGTTTCTTCACCTGTAAAATGAGGAAATTGGAACAATTCTCAAAGGCTTGTTGATATGATTAAGTGGAATGATGAATATGAGGCCCTTGGCCCATTGTGGTGCCTCTATAAACGTCAGCCCAATGCCTCCCTTCATTCTCAGCCCCTCTTCAAGGGTCCCCTGCTTCATTCAGAAACTGAGGTTTTACCCCACACTCCTGCCTCCTAATTCCAAAGACCTTCCTCCTCCTCTCCTTCTTCCAGTGTCTCTTTATTGCCCAGCCCCAGTTAGCTGGGTAGGAGAGAGGCAAACCCCACCAGGCTGGCCCAGTTCCTCAACTCACTGTCTTTACCATCAACCTAACTTTGAAAGTTCAAGAACCTAAGATCCTCACACTCCAACCCCAGAGGCATGACACTCAGATGTCCAGGCCCAGGAGAATGTCCACTCCCAATCTCACCCCAGAGGGCAGCTAAGTTGGTGCTTCTGAGCAGTGCCCAGAACTGCAGGGCAACTGAGGATGCCTCAAGACAGACCCAGTCTCTGCCCCTCCCACGTCAACTTATGGCTTCTCTGCCCCAACATCAGTCTTTCAGAGGAGGGAGGGCACCCAATTCTGCCTCCAGCCCTGGCTCCTTGCAACAACCTTCACACACAGATTTACCTTCAATCTTCACACACACAGACCCCTTCCTGGGTCTGTTCTGAACTCTCCATGTCACCTCTCGGAATCCTGAAGGTCACAAATTGGTTGCTTGCTGGCCACCAGTCATCTTTCTGAGACCATGCTCGGCTGACATGGGGGGGGTGGACAGGCATCAGCAGGGATGCACACAGAGACAGGTGTGGACCAGGCGTCAAGCTCCTTTCATGAGTTACCTCCCGAGGGTGGCTCAGAGGAGTGACAGGCTGAAGGCAGCCAGCAAGTTGAGGGGCATGCATTTGAACCCGACCTCTCTGACTCAATGCCATTGTTCCCCCACCTCCCAGAACTGCCTGGCTCTGTGCTCCCCTGCCTCCCCCTGCCACCACCTCCACCCACGGGCTGCCATTATTCCCTGCTGCAGCAGCTTCATTTGTCAGCCTCGTCTTTCTGCCACTCAGCTTGTCAGGCAGTCGCAATGAAACCTGTCACTTAGAGATGGCTCCCAGCCCCCTCCCAGAGACATCTTTACAGGACCCTGACTACCACATCATTTGTTCAGGCAGTCATTCAGTCAGCAGCCCCTCCATAGGCCTGCTCTACGCTGGCCCTGTCCTGGGCACTGGAGACCCAAACGTGTTGCCATAGCTCCTGCCCTCAAGCAGCTCCCAGTCTGGCAAAGCATAAAGACACAGGTACAAATACTAGAAGAAAATTCAGATTTGAGTAAGAGCCACAGGTCCAGGGTAGAGAAAGCTTGAGGAAGACCTGGGATGGGAGAACTGACTTGTTGGATCACTTTGGGCATTGTGGTATGAAGTTCTTGAAAGCATATGCCATCTGGAAGAGGAGGTAGCATGGGGAAGGGGCTAGATGTGGGGCAACACAGGGTGTGTGTACAGGGACATGGCCTAAGAGGAGGTTGGGCCTAAAGCCTAGAGAGTGGTGGTTATCATATCCTGTCACTCTCAGGGGGCCCAGTTAGCCATTCCACCTGGAGAGACCTTACCATAGCTCTGCCTGCATTCTTGGCATCCAGCCTGGGCTAGGGTTTGTCTCCACAGGGTTGACTCAGGCTGAAGGGAACTGGCACTCAGGGTTCTCTTTGCATATACCCAGAGAGGATCTTGGGGCCTCAGTTTCCCCAAACTAGGATCAATTGAGGTGATGGTACAGAGTGCCAGCACAGAAGATGCTAAGTAAATTGGCTCTCCCTTTGAGGTCTGACCTTTCCAGAGGGTGGAGTTCAAGAGGACCCCCTGGACCCTTTACCCCTGAATGGCTTTGCCCACCTGTATCCAAAGGGCTGAGGCCCTGGGCCTCCCAGCTCCCCTTGTACATCTCCTGTCTACACAGGGAGGCAGCTTAGTGGGAGGCAGGACTCAGGCTCCGGTTGGGAACACTTTTTTTTTAATATTTTATTTATTTATTCATGAGAGACACACAGAGAGAGGCAGCAACATAGGTGGAGGGAGAAGCAGGCTCCCTGAAGAGAGCCCAATGTGGGACTTGATGCCAAAACCCTGGGATCACGCCCTGAGCTGAAGGCAGGCTCTCAACCACTAAGCCACCCAGGGACTCGGGAACACTTAGCTTTTAACTTCAGCTCAGCTGCTTCCCTGCTATGCAACTTCTTTGGGTCTAGGTTTTCTTATCTGTAAAACAGGGCTATTAACACCTGCTACACAGGATAAAGATTTGAAGATAGAGTGAGAACACAGATGTGTATGTCCGAGAGTGCCCGTCACACAATTAGAGGTCAGAAATGTTGGGCCACTCCACTCTCACCCTAGTATCCTTAGATACCAGTGGCTCTTCCAGGGTCTAAGAAAAAAGGATGCCAAACTGAAGCCTGACCATGGGTCAGGAGTGTCACCTTCCACCACACCCTTCCTCATCATTTCTTCCCCTTTTCTCCCATTCACTTACCACTTCTCCTCAGACAAGCCAGGGTGGGGTAAGGCCAGCCCTCCTCCGCACAACTTCCCCAGGCCACGGAGCCTGGGCAGCCTGGAGCCCTGGTCCGCAGAGCCCCTGACAGCTGTGTACCTGCTGTTTTCACATACGTGCTCATTCTTCCTAGCAGCCCCAAGAAAGTGGGATGCTGAGCCCCATTCTACCCAGGGGGAAAACTGAGGCCCAGAGGTGAGAGTTACTTGCTCATGAATGGTGGAACTGAAACCAGACTCTATCCTAACTCCCTCCCACCTCAGTCCCCACGATCCAGATCAACAACCAGCAGGGCAAGAGGGACTGGCAAAGGTGAACTGCAGGCCACAGAGATGGGGCATTCAGAGGTGAAGGATCTCTGGTGAAGGGAGTGCAGGGCCTCATGGGAGGCAGAGGAGGACTGCTAGGGCCTTAGTGGCTGCTTCTTGGCCCCAGAGCAAGAGGGTGCTTGTGAGAGGGGGCTCAGGTTGGTTCCCTCTACAAATCAGGCTTGCTCTCTGGGAGCTACCAAACTGTAAGGAGAGAGAGGCCTAGACATGGGTGAGCAGAAGTGTGGTGGGCTGGAGGGCTCAGGACAACTGGTGTTTGGAGGGGACTGGTGTCGACGAGCCAAGACTGGAGAGCAGTGAGTTCAGTGAGAGGAGCAGGAGCAGATACCCAGCAGGAGAAAGCAGTGAAGCAGGAAACAGGAGTGTGAAGATGTGTGTGTGATAAAGTGTAGGATGGAGTGAGGGAGAGGGAAATGGGGGAGGCTATAGGGATTCATTAGTCAGGCCCAGGCTAAGCTTCAGCTGTAACCCAGCAACTGCTCCCCCCTCCACCCCCCAGGCAGGGAGCTCATGAGACCTGGGAGCCAGCCTAAAGACACTGACAGTCAATTCAACATAATGTCAAGAATAAAACAAAATCGGAGTATGGGCTGCCTACAGCCCCAGGTGCCTGGGCCCTATCTGCAGCTCCCACCCGCCCCAGCAGCCACGGGGGCTCTGAGCTAGGGAGAGGCTGAGGCCGGGGAAGGAGGGCAAGCAGCAGAGAGGCCAGTGGGTGAGGGGGGAGGGAGGACCAGGAGGCCACCTGAGAGGGGGAGGCAAGATGGTTCCTGGAGGAGCCCTGGACAGAAGATGGTGCCCGCAGCCCTGAGCAGGCAGGACAGGCAGGTGCACCAGGGTACCAGGAATGGAGGCAGCAGGCTGGGACCCTGGGCTTCAACTCATCATCTTCACGCACCCTGGGAGTTGGGACTTCCTCCAGCAGCCACTGGAGCTGACTCGGAAGAAGGGAAGAAGCTGTCAGATTCGAGGGTGCTGAGGAAGGAGGGCGAGGGCTAGGGTGAGCCCGGTGGGCCAAGGGAGAGCGTGTGGGGAGGGCAGATGCCTACAGATGGGTTCCACTCCCAGCCACATTCTGCACAAACTTTCGTTCTTCTTCAGCAGCCTCTTACCTCCACACTCCAAGGGGGAGAGGAGGCTCAGGGAGGAGCCCAAAGCCATAAAACTGGGAAAGGTCAGAGCTGGGATTTGAATCTGTGTCTGACAGACCCCAACACCTGTGTTCTTTCCTCCGTCGCGGGGCTAGCAAACTCGAAAGTGGAGCAGGGTCAGACACCAATACTAAGATAACAACAGCAATAACAGTATGGTTCATGCCGGATAGTGTTCTGAGTTCCTTAACTATATATTTAACTTATTTACATACAGCAACCCTTTGAAGTCAGGAAAAGTATTTGCTCCATTTCTATAGAAAAAGAAATTGAGGGATCCCTGGGTGGCGCAGCGGTTTAGCGCCTGCCTTTGGCCCAGGGCGCGATCCTGGAGACCCGGGATCGAATCCCACGTCGGGCTCCTGGTGCATGGAGCCTGCATGGAGCCTGCTTCTCCTTCTGCCTATGTTTCTGCCTCTCTCTCTCTCTGTGTGACTATCATAAATAAATAAAAAATTAAAAAAAAAAAAGAAATTGAAGGACAGAGAGATATAGCGCCTTATCCAAGATCACACAGCACAACCTGGAACTCAGGCAGTCTGGGGCAGCATCTCTCGCCATAAGTAGCATAAATGCATCAAACTGGCCTCAGAGACCCCTAAAAAGAACATAAGCCCCATCTAGGGAAGGCAGTTGCTGCTGAGTGCCAGCCAAAGTTGTCATGCTGGGAAGTAGTTTATATAAGACCCCTGGTTTTTTTTTTTCTTTTTTTTTTTAGAAATTTATTATTTTTTTTAAAGATTTTATTTATTTATTCATGATAGTCACAGAGAGAGAGAGAGAGACAGAGAGGCAGAGACACAGGCAGAGGGAGAAGCGGGCTCCATGCAGGGAGCCTGATGTGGGACTCGATCCCGGGTCTCCAGGATCGCGCCCTGGGCCAAAGGCAGGCGCCAAACCGCTGCGCCACCCAGGGATCCCAGACCCCTGGTTTTTAAATGTGGGAAACACTTTTAAAAATGAGGGGTACCTGGGTGGCTCAGTCAGCTAAGTGTCTGCCTTCGGCTCAGGTCATGATCCCAGTCCTGGGATGGAGCCCCACATCAGGCTCCATGCTCGCCCAGGAGTTGGCTCCCCCCTCTTCCTCTACCCCTTCTCCTGCTCATGCTCTCTCTCTTGCTCCATCTGTCTCTCTCTCTCTTTCTCTCTCTCTCTCAAATAAATAAATACGATCTTGAAAAGTAAATAAATAAACTAAAAATGAAAAAAATGTCCTACATACTTGCAGGCCAACTCTGGCCCACAGATGTGGGATCTGAGTGTTCCTAGGTGAGAGTGGGGAGCAAAGAGGGAGATTCCAGCTGGAAGGGCAGGGAGAGGCTTCCTGGGGATGTAACAAAGGGACAGGTGGTAGAAACTCCTGTGACAGGCCTAGTGAGAATATAGGATGCTAGAGAGAAGGAGAACTTGGGGATAATTGAACTCAGGTGGTGGGAAGAAAGACAGGAAGGATGTAGGGAAATGGGTTCAATGCCCTGATTTGGTGGTGGCAGAGGTGGCTTCCTTTGGGACTGGCTGAGTTGGAAGGGCTCATAGGACATTTGGGCAGAGATGTTAGCAGGAAGTTGGCTATATGGGTTTGGATCTGGGAGGGAGATGTAAGAGGGGGAAAGGGCAAGGAGTGGTAGAGGCCACCTTGTGTGGGTAGGAGATGAGGAGGAAGCTGGAGGAGCTGCTAGGAAGGTAGGAAGGACCGACGGAAATCACTGCGAGAGTCATTTTGAAAGGAGGGTTTCTATTTCACTAATGGTTGGGATTCCCAGAGAAGTCGGAGTTGTGTGTGGGGTGGGGGTGGGGTAAGGACGGAGTTGGTCTCTATAGCAATGCTATTCACAGTGTGGTCTATGGACCAGTGCATCAGCATTGCCTGAGACCTTGTTGGGAATGGAGAGTCTCTGGCCGCATCCTGGACCTGCTGAGTTTGAATCTCCAGAGGTGGGCTCCTACTGGTTATTTCAGTGCACACTAGAGTCTAAGAATGACTGTTCTATACTATAAAATAGCATCCTGGAACCAGCCTAAGGTGGAGTGGGGCCCAGGGTCTCTCAGGGTCTTCCTCTCCAAGAGGAAACAGTTACAACAAAGAGATCACTGGCTAGGGGATCCCTGGGTGGCTCAGCGGTTTGGCGCCTGCCTTTGGTCCAGGGCGCGATCCTGGAGTCCCGGGATCGAGTCCCGCGTCAGGCTCCCAGCATGGAGCCTGCTTCTCCCTCCTCCTGTATCTCTGCCTCTCTCTCTCTCTATGTCTATCATAAATAAATAAATAAATCTTAAAAAAAAAAAAAGATCACTGGCTAGAGACACCAGCAAACATCCATACAGCACTTACCACATGCCGGCCACTGTTCTAGATGCTAGAAATCTATTAAACTGATTTGATCCTCACAACAGTCCCTGGAAGTAAGCTACTATTATTATCATCATACACGATTTGCAGATGGAGACAAGCAAGTAACAAGTCACACAGCTTGTAAATGGCAAAGACAAGATTCAAAGTCTATGCTGATAACCCACCATGCTGTACACCTGGGCTTACCTAGCACGTGCTGAGGGAGGAGGGAACCAGGAGCAAATAGAAAGTAACTGGCATAAGTCCCAGCACACAGTGGTTTGCACATGATGGAAGGGGAGCCAGGAGGAGCCAGACCAAAATGCTGAGCAAGCAGTGACCTGGCTGGGAATGGCCCGGCCCTCCAGGTGGAGGAGAACACCGCTCCAGTCCTGGGGTCTGAACCCAGAACTGTCCCCTTGAGAATCCACCTGGAGCTCTGACTGCCTACCTTGGGTCTCTTATAGGTTCTGGCTGTCTCAGACGGAGGTAAGTGACAGAGGGTATGGAGGAGGCTTGCTTGGGGTGGGGGAGGGTATGTGGAAACAGGGTGGGGTCCCTGTCACTTGCTGTCTTTCCAGGGAAAGTACCTACAGATGGGGTTGGGCCAGGGGCTGGGGAAGGCCACAAAGTTTACCGCCCCTTGTCCATCCACCTACAGAGCTGAGCAGCACGGCAGGGCCTCAGGGCCAGGGCGAGAGCCGAGGAAGCTCCCTCAGTATCCACAGCCTCCCCAGTGGCCCCAGCAGCCCCTTCCCCACCGAGGAGCAGCCTGTGGCCAGCTGGGGCCTGTCATTCGAGCGGCTGCTGCAGGACCCACTGGGGCTGGCTTATTTCACTGTAAGCCTTGGGGCGGGATTGGGAGGGCAGATGGCAGTGGCCACTATGGTGTGTGTTGCAGGGGTGGGCAACGGGCATGGGAGAGGACGTGGATGGAGCTTCAGGCTGGCCAGAATGGTATTCCTCTGTTGGCTGCCTCCTCTGGCCCTTCTTTGGCACCTTCTTCCTCTTCTCTCTGCAGGGACCTTTCCTTGTCTCTGCCTCTCATTTTCTTTGTACGCCTTCCAATCTGGCCCCATCTGTCTGGCCCTATCTGCCTGACTTGGCTTCTTGGCCCTATCTCTATCCCAGTGTCTTTGATGGAATTCCCTGACCGGGTCTTTGTGCCTCTGATTTCCTCCTTCTCTGCGCCAGGAGTTCCTGAAGAAGGAGTTCAGCGCCGAGAATGTCACTTTCTGGAAGGCCTGCGAGCGCTTCCAGCAGATCCCGGCCAGCGACACGCAGCAGGTGAGGGAAGGGGAGCGGGGGCGGAGTGGTGGGACCGGAGCTGGGCCATGCCCTGGGCCATGCCCCTCATCTTTTCTTGTCCCTCCTCCAACAGCTTGCTCAGGAGGCCCGCCACATCTACGAGGAATTCCTGTCTAGCCAGGCGCTGAGCCCAGTGAACATCGACCGGCAGGCCTGGCTAGGCGAGGAGGTGCTGGCCGAACCACGACCGGACATGTTCCGGGCGCAGCAGCTCCAGGTCGGGGTCTCCCACGGCCTCGCGGGGCTAGGGGGCGTGGCCTTGGAAGAAGGCGCAAGAGGCGGGGCCAGGCCCGGGGGCGGAGGCTGGCGGAGGCTGGGGCGGGGCCGAGGGGGCGGGGCGGGGCCAAGGGGCCGGTGGGAGGGGCTAAAGCCTTTCCGGCCAATACTCAGGGCTTGGGGAGGCGGGCTGCGAGCCAAGCGCCGCCCCCGCCCCGCCCCGCCCCGCCCCCGGCTCACCTTCCCCGCGCGGGGCCTGCAGATCTTCAACCTGATGAAGTTCGATAGCTACGCGCGCTTCGTCAAGTCGCCGCTGTACCGCGAATGTCTCCTGGCGGAGGCCGAGGGACGTCCCCTGCGGGAACCTGGATCCTCCAGCCCGGGCAGCCCTGACTCCACGAGGAAGGTGCGGACGAGGGGCTGGGGGAAGCGGGGGCCAGGTGCAGATCTGTAGGGGTGTGCCCCTGGTCTGCAGGCGAGCTGGAGCCCGGCCTGGCGCCAGCGCCTTTCCTGTACCCGCAGAAGCCGAAGCTGAAGTCTGGGAAGTCGCTGCCTCTGGGCGTGGAGGAGTTGGGGCACCTGCCGTCCGCTGAGGGCTCTGGGGGTCGCCCGCTCCGGAAGTCTTTCCGCAAGGGTGAGGGTTGGAGGCCATAGAGAAGAGTTGCGGTGGGAGGTCGGGCAAGCTTTGATAATTCTTCCTTCCTCCTACTTTGTTCCATGGACATCTGTAAATCTGTGAAAACCGAAATAGAGATCCCTGTTGACCATCACGTTTCCCCGGTGTTTTGGTTTCCAGGCTAGACCCCAGAATTTTAGGAAGCCCTCTTAGTAGCAACACTTCCATGGTCCCGGGCCACGTTAGACTCCTGCGAGAGGGCTCCAGCCAGATCCACCTAGTTGTGGAGAAAGGGGTGTAGGGAGGAGGGGCTGTTCTGCTCACTGCTCCCTCTCTCATAGAACTGGCAGGTGGGGCTCCTTTGCGCAGAGAGTCCCAGGGCTCCCTCAACTCATCTGCCAGCCTGGACCTTGGCTTCCTTGCCTTTGTCAACAGCAAATCTGAGGTGAGCCAGCTGCTGGGAGGAGATGAGGTGCAGGCCAGGGCCACTACTCACTCACCTTTGTGGGGCTGCCATCATTTCTAGTCATGGTCCCCACTTCCACCTCCCTCCTACCAAGCCCTCATACTCCTTACTTTCTTCCTGTCCCCACCACATTGGGCCCCATGCATGGCAAGGGTTAGGTTGTGTGTGTGCACGTGTGGGTGCCTAAGTGTACACAGCAGGTGCATATGGGCCGGTGGGAGGACCTATCTCTGGGTGCCCCTACATCTGAGTGAGCATATACATGTTGTAGGAAGAGTGTCTTTGCCTGCCTAAAAGTGTACCCTTAGGTATGTGTGTTCATGTATGTGTGTGCCCCAGTGAGTTTACCTGTCTGTGTACCTCTTTGCATGTCCCTGAATGTGTACACATGACCTTCCCTCTGTTCCTGTCCTGAATCAGAGCCACCGGAAGAGCCTTGGGAGCACAGAAGGTGAGAGTGAAAGCCGGCCAGGGAAGTACTGCTGCGTGTACCTGCCAGATGGCACAGCCTCCTTGGCCCTGGCCCGACCTGGCCTCACAATCCGTGCCATGCTGGCAGGCATCTGTGAGAAACGAGGTCTCTCTCTACCTGACATCAAGGTCTACCTGGTGGGCAATGAACAGGTGTGAATCTGGCCTGGTCCCCAACTCTCTCTTCCCGATCCTGACTCCAACCCCATTCCTCTCTCTGTTCAGCTATGACCTCAATCCCAATTCCATTCTTATCCTCACTCCCTTCCTAATTCTAGTCCCCAACACAACCGTTCCCTCCCCCCATGCCCAATTCCAAAGCAACCCAGCACCAATTCCTCAAATTCAGGCTTCCAGTCTCATCCCATGAAAATCCTATCCCCTCCCCCCACTCACCCCCACCCAGAGCTTCCAGCACACCCATCATCTTCACTGTGATGCTCTAGGGAGGTAGAGTGGAGGAGAACCACTGCCAGAGCTGAGTTTCTCCCATCACTCCGAGAGTTCCTACTGGCCATCCTTGAAATGGCCATCAGGGACATCCAAACGCACCTAGCCCAAGAAAAACTACTTGAGATGCAAACTAGCATTAAGCTTTAAAGAGGAGTATAAGGACAAACTCACTTTAAACTGAACCAGCCAGTAAGGGAGGGGAATCTAAAGAAAGAATGCTCTGTTCTAGGGAGACCCTACAGGATTTCATTCACCCAGACAAGACCTAAGGCCCTGCCAGGTGGGTGGGCAGAGGGACCCAGGCCTGAGCTCTGTCTTCCAGATCCATAGGCTAGAAGTGAGCCAGGCAGGATGTGATCAGGGAAGAGAAGTTGAAGCTTCAGAGAGTTTCTGGGGGAAGGTAGGCTTTTCTGGCTGGTTCCAGGAAGGCTTCATGGAAGAGGCAGCTGTTGAAGGGAGAAGGAGGATGTGGAAGAGTTTGCCTGGCTCTGGGAGAGGATATTCTAGGCAGAGGAAACAGCTTAAGTGAAGTCCTAGATGTGGGTAAGAAATGCAGGTCAAGTTCTAGGACCTGGAGAATGGGACTGTGAGGGCAACTGTGGGAGGAGCTCTGCCCACTCAGGCCACCCATGCAGCCTCTGAAGCCCAGACGGGCATTCACGACTGCTAAATATAATTCCCCACCCACACTCCACCTGTCGCTGCAGCACATCATCGGCCTATCCCTGAAGAGGCTGCCTCCCTGCCCTGGGCTGGCAGTGGGGCCTATAGGGGCAGTAGTTACTACACCTACTGTTTATGTACCTACTGTGTGCCAGGCCCTGCGCCAGATACTTCACATCCTTCTGGCCTCACAGCGGTCTTGGGGGAGGGGCTCTTGTTGCAGTGAGGAGACGAGGAGTATCCTTAGTAGGTGGGGATGGAGAGAAGTAGACAAGGCCTGGGTAGCTGATCAAAGGTGGGTGATGAGGAAGGAAATGCATCCAGCTGGTCTGGTTGAGTTTCACATGCTTGAGAGACAAGGCAGCAGCTGTCCCAGAGGCAGGTCCTGGCCTGGCCTAGCCTGGGAAGAGGTAGCTCCATGATCCAGAACCTAGTCCTGCTCCTTATCCAAGCAGCCCCATTACCATTCGTGCTCACCCCACTCCCATGCTTCCTATAACACCATTTCTTTTCCAAAGCTGTCCAGCCTTTTTGCCATACTTTTGCCTGGACTTGGGCATATTAGGCTCCAACTCCAGCCAGCTGTCTTATTCCATTTGCATCTCTACCACCTACCTGCCCATTGGCCCATCCCTCTGACTTAGGGGCCCCAGTGGGGGCCATGGGAGGAAGTGAGGTGTTTCCCTCAGATCCTGGGGCTGGCTGGGGGTGGCAAGGGAGGAACTCTAAGACCTACCCGGCATCTGTAGAAGGCCCTGGTCCTGGATCAGGACTGCACCGTGCTGGCGGATCAGGAGGTGCGGCTGGAGAACAGGATCACCTTCGAGTGAGTGCCTCTCCTCCCAGGCTTGGGTCCTGGGTCTCAACACCTGTTTGGGCTCCAGTTCAGGCTGTTGTTCTACCTCTCAGGTCCTGCCCCTGGGGCTAACGGCATACCTGAGGCTAAGGGTTCACCCCGAAGTTATCCCACCTCCCCAGTTGAGGCTCCGCCCCTCTTGGACCTATCCCTGGTGGGTTGGGGGAGAGGTAGGTCCGCTCTCCACCCTTCTGCAGTGCGAGGGTCCCATGCAGGCTCGAGTTGGTGGCTCAGGAGCGCGTGGTGCGGATCTCCGCCAAGTCCACCAAGCGGCTGCAGGACGCGCTGCAGCCCATTCTGGCGAAGCATGGCCTGAGCCCGCAAGAGGTGGCACTGTGCCTGGTAAGGGGGAAGGAGGGGGGGGGGACGACAGCGGGGCAGGGGAGGGGTGGCAGGGAGCGGGCTGCTGACTTGTCCCCACAGCCTGGTGAGAAGCAGCCGCTGGATCTGGGGAAGCTAGTGAGCTCAGTGGCCGCCCAGAGACTGGTTTTGAACACTCTTCCAGGTAGAGAAACAAAGGCCCGGGGGCTTGGTCCCTGGAGGTGGCTGTGGCCCAGAAGGAAAGGGGTCCAGGTAGGAGACAAACACTAACGATGGCACTCTCTGCCACAGGTGTGAAGACTCCCCAGATTGGAGACATACCCCAGTGCTTCAGCCAGGTGAGAGAAAGGGCTCTCCCTTCTCCCCACTGTACCTCCCCTCCCAGCTGTGGCTCTGACTCCACATTCTTACAGGGCAGCCAGCCTAGAACCCAGAACAAGGCCATCCACCCTCCTCCACTGTCCCTCAACTCACTGGCTGAGGGGCCTGGTAGTAGCACTGGGAAGCGGCAGACCTGTGATATTGAAGGTACTTTGGGGATGGTGAGAGCTAGGGACCAGAAGCATTGGTGATCATTGAAAGTGGGTGCTGTGGAGAGAGACTTGAGCTAAGTCAGGGACCTGTATGTCTTTGGGGGCTGGAAGAGTGTCTGTTGGGGTTGGGGGACCAGAGGTCCTGAAGGGTGGAAGGGGGTTAGGAAGGCTGTGGTCATAGTAAAGGCAGCAAGATGGTAGTGGGCTGGCCGAGGCAGATCAGTGGGCCTCTTGACTCTGTGGCCACCCCTAGGCCTGGTGGAGCTGCTGAATCGGGTACAGAGCAGTGGAGCCCACGACCAGAGGGGCCTTCTTTGCAAAGAGGACCTGGTGCTTCCAGAATTTCTGCAGCTGCCTGCCCAAGGACCCAACTCTCAAGAGGCCCCACCACAGACTGAATCAGAGGTCCAGCCCAAGGGGGACACCTCAGACTCCACTGCCCACTCAGCCCTCTGATGGCTGCCCAACAGTCCAGGCCGGCTGCATGGCACCTGGCGGGCCAAGCATGCTGTGGGCCCACTCTGCATGCCCTGTCTGTGCCATGAGTGTCCTTGGCCCCTTCCTGCCATGGGCAGGCCCGCAGGAAGAGCTGGAAAGGGGTGGCGAGCAGGCTCAGAGGAGCCACACCCCACAGCTGCCACCACTTCGTCCCTCATAGGTTTGCTCACCCATCCCTTGCTGCCAGGTCACTAAGGGGAGGTGGGCCTAGCCTCCCCAGTACAGGCATGCCCAGCACAGAGGGGCAGCGTTGGCAGTGCCAGCCTTCCCACCCTGTGCTAAGCCTCAGCAGGGAGCAGGAGGAAGGGCTGGCCCCTCCTCAGGGAGCTGGTATGAGTAAGGCTTGGGGGTGTAGGCGGGCAGCCCCTTACTTTACTCACATAGGCTGCTGGATGTATGGATTTTGCAGTTGGCCTGGGGCAGCTGGGTTTGTCCTGGATGTACAATATTGTTATTATAATAGTAATTATTATTCTCCTGTGATGTGTGTTCCTTGTGTGCCAGTCTACCTGGTGTACCCCCGCTAAACTGCACTGCCTCTGTCACCAAGGTCAGTGCCAGGAAGCCCGTGGGGACCTCAGAATATGCCCCCTAACTTCCTGTTGTCAGAACTTCTCTTCCTGACTGCACAGAGTTATTTGGGGTGTGAATATGAGAGACAGAGTTGGGGAGGGAAGGAGAAAGGGGGGAGGGAGAGAGGAAGGACGGGGAGGGAGGGGAAGAACCCTCCAGGGAGCTGTGCCTCTGCCACCCGTCATCATGCTATTCCTCAGTCTCTGGATCTGAGTCAAGGACAGCATCTGATTATTGTCCTCTGCTTCTCCTGGTGCTTGAGTGTGTCTCTGCAGACATGGCTGTGGGCTCCTCTGGATGCATTAAAGTCTTGTGGAGGATACTTACTGGTCGTTGTGGTAGGGGCAGGTTCTGTCCCTTGCCTGCTTTGGCTGGGTGGTCATCCCTGTCCCTAGGCAGCTCTCATAGGGAGGGGGAGCAGGGAGGACCTCCCAGAAGGAGGGCCCAGTGTGTGGGCAGAGATGCCAGACTCAGTTTCGGTGCCACTGAGACAGAGGAAACGGGGAGACGTGGGAACCTCAAAAGGACACCTGGGGAGTGAGGGGCCCTCCTGCCCCTCTTAGGTCAAACTCTCTTCCCTACTCCAGTTCTTTGTGCTTGCTGTCCCCTCTGCCAGGAACTGTGTCCCCACCCCCATCATGGCACCTCACCCTTGAAAATCCTGGGAGAGATCAGTGGGGCCCACTGGCCCACCTCCTTTCTCCAGAAGTCAAACCCAAGCCTTTCTTGGGGGTCTTCAGCCCTCTGCCCCCTCTGCCCCCTCTGCCCATTTTGCTTGGCTGGGTTGACCAGACCCCCTAGCTGCTGAGGTGGGCTCATGACCCAGGCCTGGTCAATCAGAGTGTTGTACGAGACTGATCCTCTGACCCCAGTGAAAATTCCAGTCATGGTCATCTACCACTTCCTGGGGATTTGAACAGAGGACAGGCAGGGAGAGAACCTGTGAGTGAATGAAGCCAACACAGGAGAGCAGGATAGAGATGGGAGGAAATTCCTGAGAAAATTTCTCTGAACACCTAAATACACCCATGCCTGAAGTCAACTACCCCTAGACATTCTCATGTAGGCGGGCCAAAATATCCTTTCTGTGTGCATGTGCTTGTGACTCTGAGTGGGTTTTCTAAGACCTATAACCACAAAAGTCCTGCTTCATTGTTTAGCTTGAACACCTTGGTGGAAACTTCCCTGGTCACCTGATGCTGTGGTCTAAATGTTTGTGTGTCCCCACCACCACCACCCCCACACCAAAATTCATATGTTGAAATCTCAATCCCAAGGTGATGGCATTAGGAGGTGGAGTCTTTGGGATGGCTCCATCATGAGGGTGGTTACTAACCTTATAAAAGAGACCCCAGAGGGTTCCCCCACACCTTCCACCCTGTGAGGACGGAGCAAGAAGCAGGCTGTCTACAAGCTAGAAGAGGGCTTTCATAGACACCAAATGTGCTGACACCTCCATCCTGGACTTCCAGACTCCAGAACTGTGAGGAATAAATTTCTGTTGATTATAAGCCACCCAGTTTCTAGTATTTTTGTTATAACAGCCCAAATAGACTGATACCAGATATGAAGTACTCCCCAACTTTGTTCTCTACCATGCTGTCCAGTTTTCTTCCTTCATGGTGCTCATCCCACTCTGTAATGACCATGCCCTGATGGCAGTGACCCTGTCCATCTTAGTCACTGCTGTATCCCTTTGGCCTAGTGGGAAATGATTCCACAGCTTCAGATAGACCCAGTGAAGGAAGCAGGAACAACAGGGAAGTGGGGGTCCTGGACAGGGGACAGCATAGCACCAGGATCACAGTCTGTGGCCAGATAGGGGTAGGGAGACAAACTTGTACCACTTCCCCAATCGGCTATAGAACATCCCTTATACATTCTGGGCCCTGGGGCTTCTCCCTTGGGGGCAGAGACACTTTTCCATGTGCCAGGATAGAGAGTTAGGAACATCAGATGAGACATGGGTATCTTCCCAAAGTTGGCAGATCCTACAGGCAAGCCTACCCTTCACCCACCCCTGCCTTTCTCCAGACCCAGCAGTGATGCCTACTACTCTTACGGACCAACAAATGCAATTACCCCATGATAGAGGAGGTCGTGAGTCAGGTGGAAGAGCCTCTATAGATGTTAGCTCCTGTAGCAGGGAGGAAAATTCACATCAACTCAGGCCCCCAAGTTAGTTGTGTTCCATCCTTTTATCTCATTTTTATCCTCATGACAAAATAGCCTGGTGGGGATGACTCTAAGGCTACAGGAGGGGAAGTGACTAGTCCAGGATCCTGTAAGAAATTTATTGCTGGAGTTTGACCAGCATACGGGCTGTCTGAGTTAGGGACACACACCAGGGAGGGCCCATATACTGTAGGAACTCTTGATGGGAAGCCAGTACCCTCTCAGGGGAGGATACATTGATATGGCTGCTCTGGGGAGCAGCTTGGGAGTTTCTGCTAAAAATTAAAACCACATAGCATGTGGTGTGGGGTAACAAAAAGGTGGTGGTGTGTCTTTGCTCTGCCAATACCACACGGCAGACAAAGAATTGAGTACAGCATGTCTGCTGTGGAAAGTTCTTCAAGACTTGTTATTGTTTGGTAAAAAGAAAATAGAGCGATGCATATGACATGATACCTTTTTATAAACCACAAACATAGAGACACACTTATAAATATACAGAAAGAATAGAGACTGTTCTAGAGGATACATATCAGACAGGAAAATGGGGAGGGGACCAGGACTGGAGGTAGTAGTTAAAGGAGCTTTAATTTTCACTGTAGCTTTAGTGTTTTTTAAAGGATGCAACTAAAATACTCATAATAACACAAAGAACTTCTCAAGGCCACTTCTTTATCATGCTGGCCCATCATCCCTTTCTCCAGAAGGAGAAGCAACTCTTCTTTGGGTGCTTCAGCCACTACCTACTTTGGCCCACTTTGGCTGGGCTGTTGTGTCCCTCTGCCACAATCCCCCAATATGTCCGCTAAAGCTATCCTGGGCTGAGGGAGACCCAGTTCCCTCCTCCCAGCTCTGCAATCTCAGAATCCCTCAAAGTCCTGGGCCCTCACTGTGGTGATAGGGGTCCAGGCCCAGGGGCAGAAGGCACCAGGTGGTCAACCCGCAGGCTGTTTTAATGCACTGCATGGAGCTGAACTCCTGGGTGGTTGGGAAAAATCATGGAGCTGTTTCCCCTCACCCCACCAGATGGGAAGCTTAGAGGGGAGTCAGCCTGTCTACCTAGCACCCAGTGAAAGGAGGGAGAGAATACACATTTGCTGACTGTTCTACAGTCCCCAACACCCCACCTTACAGAGGACACAGGCAGAGAGAGCAGATGTGACTGCCTTGAGGATGCCCATAGGACCTGAGCCTCTGAGAGAGAAACTTGTTACCTGTCTCTGGTTCCCTTACCCCTCTTGAAATTCATGGGGGACAGTAAAGTGGATGGTATAGATGGGCACAGGGCAAGCACAAACCACACCATGACCTCGGCTCTGGGCCAGGGTGGGGGCAGGTAGAGGCATCAGCTACTCACCTGGAGTCTGGTTGGAAGTGCTGACACAGCTGTGGGCAGATGCTCCCTGGGGCAGCCATCGCTACCCCCAAGAGTGAGCACAAGGTGCACCCTGCAGGGGGCCTGGCCTGCTGGTCAGGTGACACCAGCTTCTGCGGGATTAGAGGATGGAATTCAGCTTTCACAGGAAAAGAAAGGCCCAAATAGGGAGGAACACACATGGTTGGTTACCCTGAATCAGATGCAACCCTGGCCCATAACACTGCACAAAAATAGGAGGCACCATTTATGTCCCTGGTGGTCCTGGCAGGTCCAAGAAAAGCTGAGAACATGGACACATTGGTGTATCCTGTGACTCTTGCATGGTCTAGGCAAGGGGTGCTCTGTGACCATCGCAGCTCCGGTGTCCAGAGAACTGGCTTAGAGGTTGAACAGAAGGAGGAGGCCAAGGAGAAGTGCCATAGAACTGACATCCACTTCCAGGCTAGCCCAGGATACTGGCTGCCAGAATGAAGTCCCAGCCCGTGAAGACAGGTGGGCAGCAATAACCCCACTGGCCAAGTAGGCTGCCATCTTCCAGCCCTATTGCTGAGGAGCTGGAAGCCAGACCCCAGACCTGGAGTGTGGAGTATACAGCTGGAGTTTGGAGTCTGGAGCCCAGACCCAGAACCTGGAGCCAAAAGCCTGAAGTCTAAAAACTGGAGTCTGGAGGGGTACCCTGGCTGGCACAGTTGGTAGAGCGTGAGACTCTTGATCTCAGGGTTGTCAGTTTGAGCCCCACATTGGGTGTAGAGATTACTTAAAAATACAATCTGTAGGGCAGCCCGGGTGGCTCAGCGGTTTAGAGCTGCCTTCAGCTCAGGGCCTGATCCTGGGGACCCGGGATCCAGTCCCACGTCGGGCTCCCTGCATGGAGCCTGCTTCTCCCTCTGCCTGTGTCTCTGCCTCTCTCCCTTTCTCTCTCTCTCTCTCTCTCTCTGTCTCTCATGAGTAGATAAATAAAAATAAAAATAAATACAATCTGTAAAAAAATAAAATAAAAAAATAAAAACTGAAGTCTAAGGGACACCTGGGTGGTTCAGCAGCTGAGTGTCTGCCTTCGGCTCAGGTCATGATCCAGGGTCCAGGAATCGAGTCCTGCATCGGGCTCCCTGTGAGGAGCCTGCTTCTCCCTCTGTCTGTGTCTCTGCCTCTCTCTGTATATCTCTCATGAATAAATAAATAAAATCTTAAAAAAAAAAAAAAAAAAACCTGGAGTCTGGAATCTCGGATTGGAGTTTGCAGCCAAGAACCTAGAGCTCAATGCCTAGGCAATGCTCCTGCTCTGCTGGACATCGGATGCCTGAGACTGGAGCCAGGAGACTGGAGCTCAGATCCTGGAGCCCAGAGCCCAGAGCCTGCATCTGAGAATTTACAGTTCAGGGCCTAGAGCTTCAGGCCCAGAATGTGGAGCTCAGGACCTGAGGTCTAAACCTATAAGTCTAGAATGTAGAAGCTAGAACATGAGAATGCCATCTGGGAGTATGCTATCCGCAGCCTCACCCTCAGGCCTGGTCCCTGAGGCCAGCATGAAGGCACAGGGCTGGAGCCACATGAGGAAGGGAGCTGCAGGGGAAGACGTGATTTCTGAGAAAAGCCCAAAGCAACCTCAGCTCTTTTGGACACAGACTTTGACCTCATCAGTCAATGAGTGACCAGTGCCTGGGCCACCAGGATTAAACATTACATAGGACACTTATCCCCAAACAAGGATGGGGCATCCTCGGGTCAGCTGCCCCTGCCCTGGATCCATGGATCTAATATAGCCTATGGTATTCAATCTGGAGAATGGGGCTTGGATAGAATAACATGTCAGGGCCCTGCCTGCCCTGTGCCAGGCAGCTCAGATGAAAGTCCAGCCTCTCAAAGGCAGGATAAAGTCAAGAGGGCCAGGGAAGGAATTGCTCTGTTCCTTAAGGGGAGGTGGTAGGTGGTCCCTGTTATGTCACCCAGCCCATTGGTGAGAATGGCTTCCTTGACCACAGAGAGAGGATGCCCCTTGTGCATGCAATGCACATTCATGTCTGCACCTGTGTGCAGTGGTACCGGCCCAAATACTGGGATAGAATGTTCGCTGCCATGTCCACAATGTGCAGCAGCATGCTGACTCAGAGTGGGGCTCATATGTTGGTTGGGAAAATAAAAATGTTAGTTAAAAGAGGCAGGAGGAACCCTGTTGTGGGATTACACTGGTCATTAGTTCTCAAAAAAGTCCAGTTCATGGAGGGATGGTCTGGAATGTAAGTTTTTCTTCTCTTGATTGTCCTAAAAATTTAGGTCCTGCAGAAAACTTACAGGCAGCAAACTGTATATTTAAGGAGCCGATGGAACTTAGCCGAGGATTACAGAAACTGCCGGCTGTGCCAACTTCCACAGCTTGCTCCGTTCTGGCCCAAGCACTTGTTCTTGGGATCTTCTCTTCTCTGCTCAGCAGTTATACTGCTCCCAGGGAAGCTGTTTTCATTGGCGTGACCAAATTCTGTCAGTCTGTCACATTTGTGTTGGTTGTGCTGTCCCAGCTCCCACCTCCTGCTCCTTCCCAACCCCATTACAAGTTGTCCCCGCCCCCTGTACTACCCCAGGACAGCTTGCCAGGTCACTAAACCTGCTCTGTTCTCACATTACCTGACAACTCTGCAGCATCTGGCCCAACTGATCAGGGTATCTCTCTCCAAACGAGGGTGACTCTGGCTTCTGGGGCACGTGCTTTTCTGCTCTTCTAGCCAATCCCTGTCACATCTGTTGGTTTCCTAGTGGGAAATCCCCTCTTTTTTTTGCCCTCTTCCACATGTGGGTGCTCCTCTGGGCTCAGCCCTTAGCCTTATCTCTCCTCCGTGTGCTGGTGCCTATTCTCCCTGGCGGTGGGGGGGGGGGGAAGCGCGGTGTATCTTCACAGGCCACACCTGAGGCCCTGGGGGCAAGCAAGATGCCAAGTCACTCTGGGCCCCAGGGCTGTGCCAGGACACTGGTCTTAGTACTAGCAGCGGCAGGTTTGAAAAGAGAGGGGTGACATAGTCAGAACTGATTTTGAAAAGCTGGCTGGCTGCTATTTTGGAAACTGGATTGGGGGACATAAGGGCAGAAGCAGGGAGAGCATTCATTGAGAGATGGTGGATGGGACCAGAGAGGTGGCGAAAGGATTAGGGAGCTCCTGCTGAAGGGAAATGGGGAATGCTGGGTGAGAGATGAGAGACAGGAGGGGGAGGAGGGGGAGAAGGACGTCAAAGAAGCCTGCTCTATTTCTGGCTCTGATCAGCGGACCGCATGCTGCTCATCAAGGCTTGGGAACATGCAGGAGGCCCTATTTGGGGTAAGGAGCACATCGTGTGCTTCAGACCCACAGATCCACCTGCTCATGCCAGAGGTACCTCAGACACAGTCTGTACAGACAGATCTTGGCATCTTCCTTCCAAAACTGCTCCTCTTCCTGGGTGCCATTTCTCAATGTGAGACACCTGCCAATCATCCAGGCTCCAGGCTCCCCCATCTGGGGGAGGCCGTGGCCAGAGTGCAAATGGACAGACAGGGCAGGAGTCATCACTCGGGGGACATGCAGAGTCTGTCACAGACTGAGAGGAGGCAGAAAGTGAATAGAAGGAGGTTGAGGTGAACAGAGGGGCAGCTCTCAGGCGTCCTGAAAACAACTCTGGTCAGCTCCCAAATTTTGGTGCTTTGACTAGTGCTCTAGCAGCCACCCTCCCAAATACATTCAGAAGCGGCCACTGTCCATAGCATTTTATAATTCTATCTCCTATAGTGCATTTGATGGATAACTGCGTCCTTCACAAAACCCCAAGTTCCGTGAGAGCAGGGCAGGTAGGCTTCAAAATTATCAAAATTCCTAGCTTTATTAAAAACTGCTTTATTAAAAAGAAGCACTCCTGGTTCATTAGGAGCACCTTGGATACTGCTGCTCCTGCATCAGGTCTGACCAGAGCAGGGCAGGGGAAAGGAAGAGGGCCTGTGGTTAAGGTCCCTGGACCCACTGTGGATGGGAGTGCTTGGACCCAGACAGCCTCTAGCCCAATGTGATTTTAACAGGTTTGTGAGCCCAAGGACGATTCTGACACAAGAACTTCCCTGGTTCAGCAGCACCCCTCCCACCCATGCACAAACCCCAATCTTACCCAAATCGCTCCCTCCGATTTGATGCGTTTCTGGGACACCCAAGGGTTCACTACATAAAATAGGTTCACGACAGAACATGATGCAACCATTAAAAACAACATTGGCACTGATTGTAAATACACAGGGAAAGCAATATGTAATGGTAGGTGGGAAAGGAGCAAGAGGCAGTCTTTCATAGACAATAAAACCTAGTAGGTTAAAGAGGTGCAGAGAAAAGAACGAGAGGCAGTGTTCTGTTAACAGCAATGTGTTAAAGAAGCAGGCTTGTTGGGATCCCCGGGTGGCTCAGCGGTTTGGTGCCTGCCTTCAGCCCAGGGTGTGATCCTGGAGTCCCGCGATTGAGTCCCATGTCTGGCTTCCTGCACGGAGCCTGCTTCTCCTCTATCTGTGTCTCTGCCTCTCTCTCTCTCTGTGTCTCTCATGAATAAATAAAGAAAATCTAAAAAAAAAAAAGAAGAAGAAGCACGCTTGTTTTTATTTTCCTTTTTGTATGAATGGAGACCTTTCTAGTAAGCAGCAGGTGGCTGATTGCCTGCCTCAGTTCTCCAGAATCTCCCAGAACAAGCCATAAGACCATATGGCTGATTTTCCAAACCAGGGCACTTTTTAAGTGGAAAGGAACTCTCAGCCAACAGCCCTACACCAGGAGTTGGCCAGGCAAACCAGGACTTACGGTCACTCTACCCAAAAACAATCCCAGCTGCACCTCTCCTCTGCCTCACACCCCTTCCACTTCCCTGAGGGTTTTGTGGCCTAAACTGACACAGCCACAGTGTGGTGGAGCTGGGATCCAAACCCAGGGTGGCCTTGCTCTCTGCTTTCAACCACTTTGACAGAGAGTCCATTGTGAACACTGCCCAGAGGATAACTCCACAATGCTTTACAAATTAAGTACAAACTAGCTAACATTTTTAAAAAGATTTTATTTATTTATTTGAGAGAGAGGAGAGAGCACAGTGGAGAGAGGGGAGAAGGGGAGAGGGAGGGGAGAAGCAGACTCCTCGCTCAGCAGGGAGCCTGACATGGGGCTGGATCCCTGGACCTAGGATCATGACCTGAATCAAAGGCAGATGCTTAACTGAATGAGCCACCCAGGTGCTCCCAAATTAGTTAACTTTTGTCACATTAAAAGGGAACTGTGCAGAAATGACCATCTACCTTGATAGGAAAGGCTGGGTCTGTGTCAATAGGAGATATTGAATAGGACTGCAGCTCAGTCAGGGGGCCCCAAGCTATCAAAGGGCAACTAATGAGCCAAGAGGAGTTGTTGACCTGAAATAGGGCTGAGAACTTAAAGGAAGTGGGGCCATTACCTTGGGAATGCAGCCATCTCAGGGACAGGGAGAGGGGCACAAGAATGTGAAGAGAACACATGCTCCAGGACTCTTGTAGGCACTGAGATGGGTCAGTTAGCTCATTGACTTCAACTCACTGCAAAAGAGCTTCTCTGGTTGCCATTTTGTTATTTTTATTTTTTATAGATTTATTCATGGGACGCCTGGGTGGCTCAGTGGTTGAGCACCTTCCTTTGGCCCAGGGCGTGATCCTGGAGTCCTGGGATCAAGTCCCACATTGAGCTCCCTGCATGGAGCCTGCTTCTCCCTCTGTCTGTGTCTCTGCCTCTCTCTCTGTGTCTCTCATGAATAAATAAATAAAATATTTAAAAAAAAAGATTTATTCATTTATTTGAGAGAAGGAAAGAGAGAGCAGGAGTGGGAGGGACAGAGGGAGAGGGAGAGAGAATCTCCAGTAGACTCCATGCTGAGTGTTGAGCCCGATGCTGGGCTTGATCTCATGACTCTGAGATCAAGACCTGAGTCAAAACTTAAGAGTTGGCTGCCCAACTGATTGTGCCACCCAGGTGCCCCTCTGATTGCCATTTTATAGGTAAAGTGACTTGCCTCAGCACTCCAGGCTGACTCAGAGATTAGATCAGGAGGGAGCTGGCCTAGCCAATCTTGGCTCAGCATTGAGTAGGAACTCAACTAATGTTCTTAGGAATGGGTGGATAGACATATGACTGGCTGGCTAGGTGGGTGGGTGGGTTCATGAATGGATGGACGGATGGATAATGTTGGACAGGTTACTCACATAGTTGCCCAAGCTAAATTTTTTTATTATTATTTTTTATTTATTTATGATAGTCACACAGTGAGAGAGAGAGAGAGAGAGAGAGAGAGGCAGAGACACAGGCAGAGGGAGAAGCAGGCTCCAGGCACCGGGAGCCCGACGTCGATTCGATCCCGGGTCTCCAGGATCGCGCCCTGGGCCAAAGGCAGGCGCCAAACCGCTGCGCCACCCAGGGATCCCCCCAAGCTAAATTTTGAATGGAACCCACTGCTGCTGGATCTGTTCAATCTTCCTCTCTTAGAAGGGAAGCTCCCTTCTCATCATTCATGTGAATCTGGGCCCCAATTCAGGCTCCAGAGTCCCATGAAAGGGAAACAAGCTTCTCAAAGGCTCCCTAAGAGCCCTCTCTGGGTTTTAGAAGTTTTGCAACAGACCTCATGCCATCATCAGCTTCTTGATCCAGAAATCCAACTGTCATATAGTTCCTCTTTCTGCCACGCTCCCCATCGCCCATTCCATTGTCAAAGTATCCCTGGGATGCATCTTCTCTCCATCCCTCCTGTTCCACTTGATTCAGACCTCATTGTCTCTCCTCTAGACCATCTCATCAGCCTCTTAGCTGGTCTCTCTGCTTCCAGACTTGCCCCCTTTGACAGACAACCCCCTTTTCTCCTACTAAAGAGACCATTCTAAAATGCAGACCAGGCCTTTCCTTTTTTTTTTTTTTTAAGATTTTATTTATTTATTCATAAGAGACACACACACAGAGAGAGAGAGAGGCAGAGACAAAGGCAGAGGGAGAAGCAGGCTCCATGCACCGGGAGCCCGACGTGGGATTCGATCCCGGGTCTCCAGGATCGCGCCCTGGGCCAAAGGCAGGCGCTAAACCGCTGCGCCACCCAGGGATCCCAGACCAGGCCCTTCCTGATCTGGCCAGGGGCTCCACATTCTCTCAGACACATCCTGGATTTGTGGTTACACACTGGAGACCCTCCCTGACTCAACACTATGAAGCCTTCCCAGATTTCTCTATTACTCTTTCCATCACATGCTCCCTCTCCTCCAAATGCTCCTAAGACCCACAGACAGATCCACAGACATCCAGGTTTGTGGCAAGACAAGAGTCCTGTCAGACTAAGAATGAGGAGAAGGGGCTGGAGCCATGAAATCTTTTTGGGGACCCTGGGAATAAAGTGCCTAAGTAGCATAAGGGTCTTTGCCTGAAGGCAAATGTGTCTGTGCCCTAGCTGGCTTGGGTCTCTTTCAGGCTGAGTTTCTGCATGGGGAAAGGGAAAGCCTGACTACAGACTCCCCCAGCAGAGCTGACGATTAGTAATTAACTGGGAGGAATCTCAGGGGTGAGGTTAATTGGGGAACAGAGAGAGGGCAGCTAGGGTTTTGGGACTTTGCCCTTGACCCAAGGGTATAAAGAGGAGGGTCCCAGCTCTGCCTCAGGCCCCTGGGGCTTCCTTAAGTAGCTGAGCAGGAGCTGAAACACAGAATCCCAAGGTAAGCCTAGGGCTCCTCACTCCCAAACTCATCCCCAAGCCTTAGAAGGAAATAGCCTATCGGTCTTGCTCCCTCACCTCTGCCCTAACTGTGCTTCCCCTTCCTGCACCCATAACATCTCAGTCCCAGTCCAACCCCGCAAAGGAAAGAACTCATGCACTTCTCTTCCAGCTCCCTGCAATTCCGCCAAATAGCCAAGGGCCCTTGGGACAACATAGGGGTGTGGGGGTACAGGCTGCTGATATAGACTGGGTATGCTCACCCCAACCACCAAGAACTCCTGAGGCAGTTCAGGGGGCTCTAAAGCATGCCAAGGGTTTCTCAGATTGGGGCGGGCATGGGGAAACCTCCTTACCTAAACCGGTCCTGGTCTGAAAGCCATTCATGGGAGAAAGGACATTGGTGTTTGTTTATTGCTGTGAGGGAGAGAGGCAGGTGGGGGAAAGAAGTTCGTTTGCGAAGGGAACTCCCAAACCTGAGATCCAGGCCAGTGGACTCTCCCGAGTGCACATCCAGCAGGTCCCATGAGCAAGCAGGTGTCCACGGCTCTTCTCTGCTCTCAGGATGATCAGAACTCCTCCCACACACACAGCCTTGGCCCACATCTGCAAGCTCTGCTGACACACGTTCCCTGGCCCCCTCTGGCTGCAGGGCACTCACAGCTCCTTTCCCTCCAGAGGCCGCTGCACACATGCCCTTCTCCCTCGCCATCAGGCGACTCCTACTCATGTTCATCTCAGATGAACAGCCCAGTCATCTCTGCCCTCCACCCCCTCCATGGGGCACTCTGGTGGCACCTGTATCTGTCATTAGAACCCTTGTTCCCATTGCCACTTTCTATGTGAGGGGTTACTTCATTGGCATCTGTCTCCCTGCAAGACTTGGAGCTTCCTGAGAGCAGGGGTTGTCCTTGTATTGAGTCATCACTGTACCCTAGCATCTAGCTCAGTGCCTAGGATAGAGTTGATACTCAACAAATACTTGTTGAGCAAATGAATACATGAATCTGGGATGAGTACCTGAATGTGCATCTCTGGTACATGTGGGGGTGGAGGATGTGCGTTAGGGATTGCACACCATGGGTATTTGTGCATATGATTATGTGGGTGTGGATGTGGACAGGGGCGTGTTAGCATGGGTCGGTTCCCAGGACACAGCAGTTGTCATTCAGTGTTACTACAGCTCCACGGTGTGCACCCAGGATGATGTCCTATGGAGAAAGGCTGGGGGCCCCAGCTGTCTCCCCACACCCAGTCCGAGGCGGACACGTGATACGTGGGACAGCCTTTGCCTATGTGCCCAGCCCTCAGGGTGAGTGCTGCTCCCATCCTTGGACCCTTAGTGCCCACAGTTGCTACCATCCCCGGTGAGGTCTCCACCCCTCTCCCTGCCCAGCACGTCCTTGACCCTGCCTATCCCAGGGCTTCTGGGAACTCCTTATCAGCCTCCCTCCCCAGTCCTGCATAGGATCCCAGGGACCTCCGCCTACGCCTTCCCCAGCCTGGGCCCTGTGGCCCTTCCTGAGCACGGCTGCCCCTATGGAGAGGTTCTGGAGTGCCATGACCCCCTGCCTGCCAAGCTGGCCCTGGAGGAGGACCAAAAGCCAGGTGGGCCTGGGCAGGGGTGGACAGCAAGGATGTCAGCAATTGATGCCTTAGCTCCTGGCCCCTGTGCTCACAACTGGCCCATCTCCAGAGCTGGGCCTGGCCCAGAAGCTGTGCCAGGTTGGCATGACATTCCTCAAGGTGCCACTGATGCTCGCCTTTCTGTACCTCTTCGTCTGCTCCTTGGACGTGCTCAGCTCTGCCTTCCAACTGGCTGGAGGTAGGACCAGAGAAGGGGACCGGGACAGGGTTCCTGAAGGGCATCAGGCAATGCTGGCTAATACTCCTCAGGGAAGGTGGCTGGTGACATCTTCAAGGACAACGCCATCCTGTCCAACCCAGTAGCAGGGCTGGTGGTAGGGATCCTGGTGACGGTGCTGGTGCAGAGTTCCAGCACCTCCACGTCCATCATTGTCAGCATGGTCTCTTCTGGCTGTAAGTTGGCCCACCAGGGCTAGGGAAAGAGTGTGGGGGGCTGAGTGTGCTGGATGGGGGCTGAGGTGGTGCATCAGAGCTGGGGGCCAGGAAAAGAAGTGGGGCCAGGGAGCTAAGGGCAAGGGGCAGGACTCCAGCATCTCCCACTCCATCTTCCAAGGCATGGCCGGGAATCTTAGCCAGGAGAAGTGCCTCAAGATTTAGGAAGGGTGGCAAATGGGGAGTCCAGACCCAGGAAGGCTCAGCTCCCTATCACCACATAGTCCTTTCTTCCATCAGTCAGGGAAACAGAACCTACTGGAGATATACATATGATTTATTGCAAGGAATTGGTTTATACAATTGTGGGGCTGGCTAAGCAAATCTACAATCTGTAGCAGAGGTTGTTGGGAAGGGCAGGCTGAAACTCTGAGGTGAAGCCAAGGCCGGATAGCCTCAGTTTTGCTCTTAAGGCCTTTTATCTCACCAGATGAGGCCCACTCAGATATCAAGAATAATCCCCTTTACTTAAACTCAACTGGCTGTAGAGGTGAATCACACCTGCAGAATACCTTCACAGCAATATCTAGGCCAGTGGACTGAATGAGTGCTGCAGCCTAGCTAAGCTGATGCATGAAACTAACCATCACACTTTGGATGCATGCACACACAAGCACAGATCTGCATTTGCGTACAGGACACGTGCCTCATATACATATATGTGCACATGCAGTGTATCCATTCACATGCACGCATATGTATCATGTATACTCACATGTACCTGTGACATCAAGGCTGGGCAGCATCATGGCAGGACTGCCCAGTGGAGGCCAGGACGTGGGCAGCGAGCTGGAGGGAGATGTTGTGGGGGCAGGAGCTAGGAGGCCCTCACACAGTTATGTAAGAGGTCCTCTCTTCTGCTAGTGCTGGAGGTGAGCTCTGCTATCCCCATCATCATGGGCTCCAACATCGGCACCTCTGTCACCAATACCATTGTGGCATTGATGCAGGCGGGGGATCGGACTGACTTCAGGCGGTGAGGGGGTAGAGTGGCGAGGGGCCTGTGTTTGTCGGGGGAGGGTGGTTCCAGGTGTCAGGAGCCCCTGGTATAAGTGCATCCTGGCTCTGGCCTGTCCTGCAATGTGGCCTCCCCACCCAGGGCCTTTGCAGGGGCCACAGTGCATGATTGCTTTAACTGGCTGTCGGTTCTGGTCCTGCTGCCCCTGGAGGCTGCCACTGGGTACCTGCACCATGTTACTGGGCTGGTGGTTGCCTCTTTCAACATTCATGGTGGCCGCGATGCCCCTGATCTGCTCAAGATCATCACAGAGCCCTTTACCAAGCTCATCATCCAGGTGGGGGCAAGGTGGGCATGGGGCATGGGGTGGGGGCTGGGGGATAGTAAAGACCCCTCTCTCACTCCCCCCACCCACATCTTGCCCACAGCTGGACAAGTCTGTGATTACCAGCATTGCCACTGGTGACGAGTCCCTGAGAAACCACAGTCTCATCCGGATCTGGTGTCACCCAGACCCCATGGGGGTGAGTCTCAGGTCTGGCCACAAGTAGTACTGTCCAGTCCCTTCCAGTCTCACAGCGGCTTTAGGCAGCTATTACCAATCAACTCAATCTAGCCTCATGGTTCTCAAAGTGTGGCCCGGCAGCACCTGTACCACTGGGAACTTATTAGAGCTACAGGCTATTCAGCCCTTCCCAAGACCTTAGTAGGTCCAGGGAAAACATATTAGAAAAAACTTGGGGGTGGGGTGGGATGCAGTACCCTATGTTGCAATAAGTCCTCTAGGTCTGCTCCATGCTCAAGTTTGAGAATCACTGATCTGGTTCAACCTGCTGGTTTCACAGGTAGAGAATAGGCTCCTAGAGGCTAAGACACTTACTGGAGCTTGTCCAGCCATTTCAGGACCCTGAGTACAGGTGTAGCAGTCTAGGGCTCTCTTCTCCCCACTAGGGTGCCAGGGGGAGAGTGATTCAGCTGTGCCATGTATTGGGGCCTACAGGGGAGGGGGTAGTGAAGGGGTTACAAGGATGCCTGGGAAAGCTAGAAAAACAGGGACGAGACAAGTGGGCCACATGGAAACCTCAGTGGAAACACAACAGCCACTTGTACTGATGTCGGGGCCCCTTCCCCAGAGACTGCCACAGAAGTGTCCTTCTGCACCGTGTCTACTGCCCAGAATGAAGATCTGTTTGGATCAGTTGGACACCTGTGGACCTGCCATGACCCTAAGCTCACAAGAAAGCAGGCAATCAGCATACTTTCTCACTCAGCCACGAAAATGGAAGTGCTTCATCAAAACTGTAATCCACAGTATTTGCTTCTTAATTGTCACATATAAGAAGCAACTCCACTTAGAACAAGATAGAAGGAAACCCGAAGCCCAAGGCTCCGCGCAGGTGGCCCCCTCATCCTTCCTGTTACCTGATGGCCCTTTATCCCAGCTATCCCTGCTTGAACGGAGAGCATCCTTTCAACCTGCCCTCTGTGGTTCCTTTGTGTCTGAGCAGTGTGCAGCTTTGGTTCGGCACTTCGGAGTGTTCAAGGCAGTTCGACATCAAAAGCCCATGTGGGCAGCTCTTGGGCTGGCTTTCTGACCCCTCCAACACAGTGCCACCTTCTCGCCAGCCCCGTGGGCACTCTCTGAGCTCTCTGAATTGACCAAATCCTTTTCACTTAATAGCAGAATCTGGATAACACAGAAATCACAGGGTTTGGTCTTCACAGAAAACCAGCCACAGGAGGGAGCTCCTCAGCCGCGGAGTACCGCCCGCGCTCCGAAAGCCCCGCCCCCGCCCCCGCCCCAGCGGCCTTGGGCAGGTGTCCCCTCACATGTGCCCCGGATGTAGCCCTCCCCTGATGGGATCCGCGCAAAACGCTGGCAAGGTGGACATGAGTATCCTGCCTTCCACAAGAGGAACCCAGGGCCTCGTGGTGTGGAGTAAGCCAGCCAAGTTCACGTGGCGGGGGCTGTCCTCACTGTCGCAGACGCCGCCTGCCTGAGTAGTGGTCTCGCGTCCCAGCTCTCTGGGAAGAGCCTCTCCTCGAGAGCAGTATCCACTTGGGATTTCCTTGGCTTGGACAGTAGCTGCGGGGGAGGGGGTGGCATACAAGCTCCCTGTTCTCACCCGCCCCTCTAGGTCAGACCACGGGGAACAGGGCTCTGCTGCCCTGTGCTTGCTCTCGCCACGTGTGCTGGTAGCTCCTCCCACACCAGACTCCTAATTTCCCTTTGGCCACCCAGTCTCCTTTCCAACCTGTCCTTGTGGCCTCCAACTTTCACCAGACTGGACCCAACCTCACCTAAACCAAGTCATCAAAGACAGTGTTGGGAATCTGAGGGTTTTCGAATAGTGGAAGAAAATCCACAGGCAATTGCAATTTTTTCTTAATTTTTTTTTTTTAAGATTTTATTTGAGAGAAAGAGAGAGAGAGAACGAGCAGGGGGAGAAGGGGTGGGGTGAAGCAGTCTCCCTGCTGAGCAGGGAGCCCCAACGTGGGGCTCAATCCCAGGACCCTGGGATCATGACCTGAGCTGAAGGCAGACACTCAACCAACTGAGCCACCCAGGTGCCCCGCCAGAGGCAATGGTTTAAACAAGCATCTTTTGAGGACCTGCAAAGGCGGAAAAACAGGATTTATCACTTGCCCATTTTACAGCTAAGGAAACTGAGGCTCAGAGAGGCTTACCCAAGTTCATACCATTGAGGTAAGATGAAAATCCTGGTGTAATCTGGAGCCCATACTTCTGAATCCCCATCTTGCTGCCTCTTCCAGAAGCCAGTGTGGTAATCCACCATGTATGTCCATTCTCCACTCTTCCTATCGGGCCTGAATGCCATGGGTGACAACCACTCCCAGACTGCTCCAGAGAGGCAGGTAGTGCTCTAAGAGGGAGTTCTCCTCTTTGCCACCAGACGGCGCTGCTGGCACAGTGATTTCTGTGTCGAGAAAAAGAAAGACCCTGGAGCTCCCTTTACCTTGCAGGCTGAACTACACACTGCACAAGCCACACATCCTGTATGTTTCTCCCCAGGGAAAGGATTCTCAGAGCCTGTGAGCTTAATTCTGGCCTTCAGTTTCCAGAGATGCCTCATTAATTTGGATGTTCCTACAGGCACTCAAATCCTCTCTTCCAAGATTCCTCAAAACTAGCCCCTGGGAAGAGGTTGGCAGCATTAGAACTCCTGCTGTAGGGAAGGAAATTAAGGCCCAGAGAGGTTAAGTGTTTGGTGCAGTATCACACAGCTGGGAAAGGTGCAGCAGGGGTTTCAGCTTAGGGCTCCTGGGGTTCATTTATTCTGTTCTTCCCACAGAAATCAGCACCCCACCACACACCCCTGGCCCAGGAAGGATGGGTGTGTCTACGGGGTATGTCCCAGACCCTGGGCGGCCCAGTTATTTCTCTAGGCTAGAGCTCCCACCTTCCTGACGAGGAAGGTGTGGGCCTGCTCCCTCCCCTCACCCAGTACCCCCCCCCCCCACCTGACCGTGCAGGTCCAGCCTGCCTACCTTCTGACATCCCCACCACCAGTCCTCTCTTGCACTTCACAGGTTCTATGCTGCCCCTGCCTTCTCCCACTTCCCCTACTGTGGGAGCTGTGCCAGAGCCCCGCAACCCCAGGCAGGAAGGTCAAGGGTCAAAACCCCAGAGGCCTGAGCCCTCAGCCTTGGCCTGCCCTTAGGCAGCCAGCCCCCAGTGGGACCCTCCCCTTCCAGCCGTTAACATCCTCCCTTAAGAAACCGTGGGTCGGCCCAGCCAGGTAAGGGGCACAGGCTGGTCAGGCAGCCGTTCATCTCAGGGATCATATGCCTCCCAGGGCTCCGGGCTGGTCCACCAAGGTCTTTCCCACTAGAGCCAGGATCCTCAGGCACAGCTGCAGGAGCCATTGATCCTGACCTAGGAAGTCAATCTCACACAAACACCTACGCACACACCCTTCCCACTGTGTAAGCCTAGATAGGCTCAGGGACAAAGGGGGGTCTAATCCTTATCAGGAGGCACAGTATCTTACGGAGGACTTATCATGAGATAAGCCTTTGGAGAGCACTTCACACACATTTTCTCCTGTAATTGTTTATAACAGCTCTTATGTCATCCTGCTTTAAACAGGCTCAGAGAGGTGGCATGACTTGCTCCAGGATGTTGGTATAAGAAACAGGACTGCTGGTATGGACAGCTGGAACACATTGGGGTACAGTGCCCCACTCACAGCAGCACATGTCACTAAAATAAACCAGATTTAAAGCCAGGCACCAGAAATAGTTCTTATCTCTATCATACATTTTATAAACGACACAGTTTGGAATAAACCCTAAAGGAGCTGTGACATTGAAGTGCCAGTGCCCTGCCTGAGACACTACCCTCAGCACAAGGGAGGTCTGGGGGTGTGGGATGCAGAACTTCCTGGGACCAGGGCCTAAATCAGCCTCCAGAGGAGGCAGAATGTGAATAAGGAAACGTTGTGGCTCTTGTGTTTTGCCTATGGCCCTGGGAGTAACTGCCCCTCACTGGGGCTCAGTTCTTCCTCGGGGAAACGGTTTCTGCTCATCCAAGCCCAGCCCAATTTTTCCTTTCAAGGCTGGGATCCTAAGGGAAAGATAAGCACCCCAGTTGCACTTGAGAAAAAATAATTCCTCGATCCAATGAGGCTGCAAATTAGTGGTCCAGAACAAACTGGCCCTCACATAATTGGAAAATATGGGGTTTCTCTTGTAGAATCGGGCCATTTGGCCATGCTGGCTTGTCCCTGGATGGTGACAGTGGCCTAGAGCTGAGTGGCTACTGCCCCTATAAGCTACCTGCCTAGTCCTGCGCCCTCTGAACTGGAGGGCCTCTCCAGGAGCCCCCCTCACTTTACTGACAGTAGGTGAGGGCTGAAGAAGAGTGGTTCCCCCACCTCCTGTACCCAACCTCCCCCTATAAAGATTTGAGCAAGAGGACAATGAAGTCTGGGCTAATGGTGCCTCAGGTGAGAAGATGGGGCACAGATGCTGGGGAAGCAGGGGGGGCACCAAGAGAGGGACTGGTAAATAAAGGATGGGCAAGGGAGGGTGTTTGGAAGGAGGGCCATGGTCAGAAGCCACAGGATCAGGATACCTCTGTGGGTCACAGTGAGGTCCAGATCAGCAGACTGATAGGACAGAGTGTTCAGAGGGCTGACCATGGCCAGATTCTTCTGCAGCAGGCATTTCCATCCCCATCTCTCTAGCAGAGGAAACAGGCTCAGAGTACAAGCAAATTATCCACAAGCATGGAGCCAGGAGGCCCACCTCCATCCTACCCCCTACCTCTCCCTAATTCCCATCTTATCCCCAACCCCAGGCTACATTTTCCTATATTCTAAGTCACTCTCCTCTTCATTTAGGTTCCGACCCTTATGCCCAGGGCAGAGGCGAACACCAGCAGGATGCCTGGAAATGCCTCCATGGAGAAATGTGAGTGCCTGCATCATGGGAGATGTCTGGCATGGTGGGGGCAGAGCTGGGCAGAGAAAGGGCTATCTCTCTCCTGGCCACTGCTGCTACCAGTCCCAGGAAAGCCAGCTGTCTACCAGCTCAGCTCCTGGACTTGGATTAGGCCCTGTTGTTGAGGCTGAGGGAGCCTGAGGTGGGTCCTTAAGTTCCAATCCTGAGAGGGCAGCAAAGGCAGGGGACTGGGATACTAGCTGTGGGGGGGTTCAGCTTTCAGCAGCTTGACACTTCTCCCTACTAGGCAACCACATCTTCGTGGACACAGGGCTGCCTGACTTGGCTGTGGGGCTCATTCTGCTGGCCAGCTCCCTGATGGTCCTGTGTACTTGCCTCATCCTCCTTGTCAAGATGCTCAATTCTCTGCTTAAGGGCCAGGTGGCTAAGGTCATTCAGAAGGTTATCAACACTGGTGAGCCCCAAGAACTGGGTGTGTGGGCCCCAGGATGGACCCTTCCAAATCTTAAGTCCCACCACTGCCTTGCTGTGTGATCACCCTGCCATCTCTGAGCCTCAGTTTTTCCCTGCAAACAAAGAAGAGGTTGGGCTGGGTGGTTTATGAGGCTCCTGAGGTGCTGGCAGCTGGGGATCTGTGACTGCCTCTGGCTGTGGTTCCATTCTAGTAGGTGGCTCTAAACAGATTCTCAGAGGCCACTGATTTATTCAACAAATACTCATTAAACCCATGTGCTCAAGCATGATCTAGTGCCAGGGATACGGAGGTGAGCCACAGAGATGGATCCTACCCTCAGGGGATTCACAGCCCAAAGAAGGAGATGGACATACAATGAAAGATAAATGATCAAGGGGGGATACATTCAGATATAGAGAGGAGTGACCAAGGAGAAAGCGAAAATGACAGAGAATATGGAAGAAGCTTCCTTCAATGGGCTTTCAGCAGCCTCTGTGAGGCTAAAATGAGTAGTAGTAATCGGAGGTGGCTGAAAAGTGTTCTGTGTGGAGGGAACAGCAAGTGCAAAGGCACAAACGCAGGAACCAGCTGGGCAGAAAGGTGGCCAGCAGTGTGGTGGGAGCTCAGTGAGTGAGGCAGGGAGGAGTCAGCAAGGTAACAGGGAGGAGCAGATCGTGCACCCCCCCACCCCCCAAGCTGTGCTCAGAGCCTGGACTTTATACGGATGACTTTATACTTGAAGGATTGGGGCAGGGGAGTGACACCATCTGATTTTCATTTTAAGCTTCATTTCAGGCTTTGGGGACAGGGCCTGGCACTGGCAGAGGCTGTGTAACAAATGCTGGAGTCAGGTGCATTTATGGATCTCTGAAAGCTTAGGGACAGGAGCAAAACAAAGTCTGCCAGAGGGCCAAGGTCCAGGAGGGCTTTGTAGCACATGATATCTGCACTGAGCCCTGAGGATGAACATTTAGAAGCGAAATGGATATCCCGGGCAGAGGAAATATTACTAAGCAATAGTAATGGAACCAGGCTGAGAAGAGCCTTTAATCCAAGATCAAGGAGGGCAGAGTAGAAGCCACTGCAGTTGAGCAGGGGACTGAACTGGCAAGGCCCTGCTCAGAAGCCAGCGTCCAATACCTCCTCCATAAGGGAGGTCCTGGCTGCCCTCCCAAAGCCCTCCTACTGACCCTACTGGGACGGGGGTGTCCTTGTAGACTTCCCCGCCCCCTTCACCTGGGCCACAGGCTACTTTGCCATGGTGGTGGGCGCCGGCATGACCTTCATTGTCCAGAGCAGTTCTGTGTTCACTTCAGCCATCACCCCACTCATTGGTGAGTGACCATGGCAAGGTGGGGGCGGGGGGGGCACTGGCAGGGAAGGCTAAAGGAAGGACCTGGGGAGAACTTATCCTCTCTGTCTGCCCCCAGGCCTGGGTGTGATCAGCATCGAGCGGGCCTACCCCCTCACACTGGGCTCCAACATCGGCACTACCACCACCGCCATCTTGGCCGCACTGGCCAGCCCCAGGGAGAAGCTGTCTAGTGCTGTCCAGGTGCGCCTGGGAGCCTGCCCAGGGCAAGACAGGGCTGTGACTGAGGCACGGTGGCACCAGACCCAGGGTGGGACACCATGGAACAAGGTTTTTGACGGCCCACTAGGGGCCACCCACTATGCCAGGCTCTGTGGACACCACACAGTGCAAAGTAGACCTGGTGCCACCTCCAAGGCCTTAGCATCTCACAGGTAAAAGTTAATCAAATAATCACACAAACAACAGCAGGTGGGATTTGCACTCAGGAAGGGGTGCAACCAGAGGGGGGCTGGCCCATTCTCGGGGGTCAAGGACAAGCAGGGGTCCAGATGGCAAAGGGGCAGCTGTTCTAGGAGCAATGGAGCAATGACAAGCCTGGGGCTGGGGCTGGGGCTGGGGCTGGGGCTGGGACTAGGGCTCAGACCAATGAGGAGGCCAGAGCTTGTGAGCCAGAAACTAGTATGCATCTTTTTGTTGCTGGGTTTGGGCACAGTCTGCTGGGGAATTTGTGAGACAGATCAGTGGGGAAAATGTGTAGAGTTAGGGCAGCATTTATCACCTGGTTCAAAAGTGTCTCAATATTTTACTAGGAACCCATCAGCCCTGACTTTCTTGCTGCCCAGGCCAGGCCTGACTCCTATTATCTATCCCTGCTGGCATGATGGGGAGTCGGGGCCCATGCCCACCTCAGCCCCTCTGCCCTCTCCTCTACAGATTGCCCTCTGCCATTTCTTCTTCAACATCTCGGGCATCCTGCTGTGGTACCCGGTGCCCTGCACACGCCTGCCTATCCGCATGGCCAAGGCGCTGGGTAAACGCACTGCTAAGTACCGCTGGTTTGCTGTCCTCTACCTCCTCCTGTGCTTCCTGCTGCTGCCCTCGCTGGTGTTTGGCATCTCCATGGCAGGCTGGCAGGCCATGGTGGGTGTGGGCACGCCATTTGGGGCTCTGCTGGCCTTTGTGGTGTTCATCAGTGTCCTGCAGAATCGCAGCCCCAGACACCTGCCCAAGTGGCTGCAGACATGGGACTTCCTGCCCCGCTGGATGCACTCCCTGCAGCCTCTGGACCGCCTCATCACACGTGCCACTTTGTGCTGTGCCAGGCCCGAGCCTCGCTCCCCACCGTTGCCTGCCAGGGTCTTCCTGGAGGAGATGCCCCCTGCCACACCCTCCCCCCACCTGGCACTGCCTGCTCGACACAATGCCACCCGCCTCTAGCCTGCAGCCCAAAACTGCCCCAGGGGCCGGGGAAGGGCCTGTGCTCGGTGCCACTGTAGAAGGGCAAAGGGGTGTGTCTGTGCACTCTGGGCATGGGCCTGTCCTTGTGCAGCTCTTCAGAGGTCTGAGCTTGTGTGACTGAGAGTCAGTGTGTATGCGTGTGTGGGCGTGTTCAAGTGAGACTGTGTGTCATCTTGCATGTGTGTACTAAAGCACCTGTGGGGGGCTGTGTGCAGGCTATGGGGCACCTGGTGAAATTTTTGAGTCCTTTGCCCACAAGAAGATCTTGTTCAGAGGCCTGTGTTTGGTTTTCCTGTACACGCAAGTCCGACTCGGCGCAGCAGGAGTAAGGGTGTGTCTGAGGACATGACTTGCAGCTGTTTGCTTGTGCATAGATGTGGGTGCCTGAGTCACTGGCTGAGTTCTCACCCCTCCCTGTCACCTTCCTTCCTCCCTGATACCATCCTGCTCATCCTCACCCAGTTGTTCTGCAGCACCGCTACAACTCCCTTTCCCAATACTTCGTGATGAAAAAGGAATTAAATTCTCATTTGCATTTAAAAATCTGCCTGCTCTCCATCTGGGGAGGGGGCAAGACCATGGCTTTGGGGTTCAGCAGCACTATTTCCTGCAAGCCACCCCAATAATCCTCCTAACCCTGCCTTAATGAGTCCAACCTCTGATTCAGACTTCCTGGGAGTCCCTCCTAGGGCCTGGGACCACCCCCAAGGCAAATATAAGAAAGGCACTCTGTACCATCCCCACCCACCCCACCCAGCTGACTTCTGGTCTCTCCCTGCCTCTAGACTCACCCACCTTACTTCCTCCCCCTTTCTGGGATAAGAACAAGTTCCAGCAAACAAATGACAGGTGAGGGCTTTGTTGGGAGACACTGAGGGAGGGAACAGGGAAGGTGAAGATGGGCAAGAAAGGCTAGGCCCTGGGCCCCAGCACAGAGTGGGTGGGGACCAGCCATCCTCCCTCCCACCTTTGTCCTTTATCTTTGAGCAATAATCAAGCCTCCCTTAATCCATCCAAACTTTTCAATTCCTCCTTTTCCATAAGGCCCCGGAGCTAAAGCCTGCAGTGTGAGGATCAAGGGGTGGGGGATACCTAAGTTCTTCCTTGCAGTCCAGGGAGTCCTCTGGGGCCTTTGGACCCCAAGAGGGAAAGAAGGCTCTAGGGTCCCAGACCTCATTGTGATGGTCTTGGACTTGTGCTCTCTTTCCACTCTTGTTGGATTTTGTGGGAGGAGATGCAAGAACCTGGGAGGGGACCCCAGAGCTGCGCTCCAAGCTACCAGCCCTGTTCCCTCATGCACTCACAACATTTGCAAAGGCTTCCTACTGCCAAGTAGAGGGGGTGAGAAGTACACTGACCTCCAGCCTGACTCCCTGACCCCATTGGGTCTAGCTGGGATGCACCTGGGAAGGGGTGTGGGAGGGGCTCCCTTTAGAGTGTGTCTTGGAAGTATGGAAAGTTTTTGGGAAAGGACTCTGGGAAGTCAGGCCAGAGGCCTCTGCAGGGCACTCACGGAAAGAGGGCCAGGAGCCGGGAAACCTTTGGGCTCAGAATCCCAGCCCCATTAGGTAACCCCTCTGTAAGAATGTTCCAGGAAACTGGTTTCCTCATCTGCAACTGCCCTGCATGCTCACAAACAGAGGATGAACCAGCCACGCCCAGCTGTTTATTTTGGCCCAGCTGCGAGGGCAGGTTAGCTGTCCTGCTAGGTGCCCTGCGTGCGGAGCCCGTTGATCAGTTCATGCGCTGTCTTATTGAGGATGCCGCCGTGCGCGCCACGACGGCCCATAAGCACAAGGAGCACGCGCGGGGTGTGGCCTACGCAGATGGCGCGCCCATCCAGCCCCTTAGTGCGTGCGTCCAGAACGCCATCGCCCTCAGACAGCAAGTGGTCACGGAGGACGCAGCAGCGGCGGCCTGCAATGCTCAGACCTGCCTGCAGGAAAGTGCGGCGGTCGGGCCCTGTGAGCACACCCACCTCCTGCGGGGATATGGCAGCCAGAAGGCCGCCAGGGCGTGATGCCCACACGCAGCGATTGTCCGAGTGGCCCACGATGGCCACGTCGTCAATACGCTGGTCCCGGAGCACTGCGCTGATATAGCCTTTCCAGTCTCCCATTCTGGCTGAGTGCGTCCCTCGCCTTGCACGTTCAAGGGATATCCAGCTGTGCCATGTGCCTGGAACCCGAGACACTGACGCACGTGGGGTCGGGTTTGTGATATTGAGGCATGATGATGTCACAGAGAGGCTATATACTCTAGAGAATGTATATGTGGGGTGAGGGAAAGAGGTTCTGAGGCCTGGTGAAGTTGTAAGGTTAGCCTAAAAGAGGAAATCGTGTTAAGTCTATATAACCCTTGAAAAACCAACTTAAATGGCTCACCAAGCACAGTGTGCTCGTGGGTTTTAGAACAAAATGAAAGAGGGATGCCTGTGTGGTTCAGTGGTTGAGTGTCTGCCTTTGGCTCAGGTTGTGATCCCACGGTTTCAGGATCGAGTCCCACATCGGGCTCCCTGCATGGAGCCTGCTTCTCCCTCTGCCTCTGTCTCTCAAGAATAAATAAATGAAACCTTAAAAAAAAAAAAAAAAAAAAAAAAAGAACAAAATGAAAGAGAGCAAGTCTGGACAGCCAGACCTCTCGGCCTGGTAACCATTCAACCCCCAGAATCCCCAGTTTGGTTCAATGTTAGGAACATCAGAATCTCCTGGAAATCTGTTAAACAGATTGCTGGGTTCCAGCTCAGAGTTTCTGATTCAGTAGTACAGGAGGTAGCTGGAGAATATGCATTTCTAACAAGTTCCCCGCTGAGGCTGCTGCTGGTGGTCCAGCACACTTTGAGCCCCACTGCCCTACTGCAAGTTGGGGGGAGTCATCTTCCACATTGCCAGCTCTGAGTCCACACCACTGTTGTAATATTAAGCATTTCTGACCATGGTTCTCAGCCTCTGCTGCACATGGAATCACCTGGAGAATTATCAAAACATACTACTACCAACACCCCAGTTAGAGATAACTGATTTAATTGATCTGAGGTAGTTCTCAGGCATAGGTTCAAAAAAGCTCCCCAGATGATTCTGGTGTGCAGCAGAGGTTGAGAACCTCTGTTCTACAAACTTCAAATGTTAAGATAGTTTCATATAAGGAATGATTTATGGAGTCACCTTGCTCAGGGCTTGGTACACAGAACAGCTAAGTAAATATTAACTGGACATGAATCTCTATATTTTGCTTAAGATCTCAATAGATTCTGTTCCCTGAGAGGTGTGGAGAACTGCAGCAGTTTACTGTCTTGGCATTTTCCATGGGGCCCCCTGAAGAGCTGTGCCTCTCAAGCATTTTTAAAGCACTTTATTGAGTGCCTACTCCATGCCTGCCACAGTGACGGTGCTAAGAGGAATGAAACACATTCCTTGCCATCCGTAATCCTAGGCCAGCCACCTTCCCATTCCAGAATTGCCCAGGAGGGAAGGACAAGTCCCGAAACAGTCAGGAATTGGTATGCTCCTGGATCCAGGTCACATAGCTGGCCACGTCGGTGTACACACCTGGCTTGTAGCGGTCGCCACAACCTGAACCCCAGCTGATGATACCTCGCAGGATGAGCTGGCGCTCTGAGGCCTCTTCCTCACACACTAGTGGGCCCCCGGAGTCACCCTGGGTCGGGGACACGAGGCTCAGCGCACTTGGTTTGGGGTCTGCACTTGACCGGGTGGAGGGCGCCAAGGCGGCCCACGGACTCACCTGGCAGGCGTCGGTGCCGCCCTCGAGGAAGCCAGCGCAGAGCATGCCCGGGATAAAAGAGGCTCCGTGTACTTCGGGGGCGGAGCAGCGCTGGGGAGGGATGAGCGGCACCTGCGCTTCCTGCAGGAAGCTGGAATATTCCCCCGCACCTACGAACCGAGAGCGCTTTCCTCACACCCCTCTCGACTTTGCTTGCCGCCCACTAATTAGCCGGTGAGGAAGAGAGTTGCTCTTAACACCATTTTACAGACAAAACAGAGAAGAGCGGGAATTTGAATGGGCGGGGCGGAGCAGGACTGCTTTGGAACCCCACTCCCCACTCCCACCCCCCAGTGTCTCAGAACAATGCTCCCCAGCGAGCGAACCGACTGCTCCAGCGCGAGGCCGGCATCCTTAGCCGTTGCATCACAGCGCCCAGAAAGAACCAAGGGAAAGTGTGATTCCCCCTGGACCCCTTAGGAGATTTGGATCCCCGTCCCCAGCAGTGAAGCCCAGGACCTGGCAGGAGCTGACTGCGAGGGCCCCCAGTCCTCCCCACGCGCAAGGTCGGCGCCGCCTGTCCCTCGTGGTGCCCAAACTGCGGGTTTTTCTCGCCTACCCCGGGGCCAGAGGTGTCCCTGCCGCCCCCAGCCTTCTGCCTACCCTCGAATAGGTGGCCCCAGCCGGCCACCTCGCAGAGTGCGGCCTCGGCCTGGGCCTCGGCTGGGCGGGCAGCGCCGCTAGGCAGGCAGACCGGCTGAACGAAAGGCGACGGGAGCGCGCAGCGGCCGTCCGCCGTCTCCTGCAGGCGCAGCAGCGCTAACCAGGCGGGGAGCACGGTGAGCCCCGGGCGCCGGGACTCCGAGCCCGCCTCCGCCCTTTCCCCTGGGCGCCGCGGGGCGCCGCCACGCACCCAGGTCGTGCTGGTAGGTGACGGGCGAGAAGGACTCGTGCAGGCGGTACGCGCGCACGGCCAGCGTCTGGCACTGCTCGCAGCTCCGGTTATGGCGGTCCTGGCCGAGCACCACCGTCAGCTCCCCCGGCGCCGGCCTGCGGGCGGGGGGTGCGGGGGCGCGCGCTCAGAGCCCGCCACAGGCCTCCTGCCCCCGAGCCCCTCCCTGGGTTTCGGCTCGGTCCTGGGGCGCCGGGGAAGGGAGCGGGAGCTGGGACGCGGGCTCGGGCGTCGCGCGGAAGCTGGGCGAGCGGGAGAGAGGAGCTGGGGTCCCCCGCGGGCGCCGGGCGGGCGGGGACTCGCCGGTCCTGCAGACAGTGAGCCGCCGTCAGCACCCAGCAGGAGGCGATGAGGCTGCCCGCGCAGAAGCTGTGGCGCCAGTACAGGGCGGCGATGTAGGGGTGCGCCCCGGGCAGGGCCACCAGGCCCCCGACGACGCGGCTCAGCGAGGACAGCCGCTTCCGGAGCCGCTGTCCGCAGCGCGAACTGGGCACGGCCGCGGGCTGCTCCCGCGTGGCGCTCGAGGCTGCGGGAGGAGCCCAGGCTGAGCGCGGGGAAGACCCGCCGGGGGCTGCCAGGTAGCGGGCAGCGCAGCCGCTGGCCCCTCGCCCCTTCCCCACTACCTGGGGTCGGGGGCTGGGGCTTCTGCAACGCTGAGGGCGAGGGCACGGGAAGGGTCGGACGGCCAGAGGGGACTTGGGTGGGAGGCAGGATCTGAGGGATCGCCAGGCCCGGTGCCTGGCATCGCGCCAGGCGGCAGTATTCCCAGCTTAGCCGGTCGCCGCTCCGCACGAAGCACCACGGGCGGGTGTCATTGTCCGGGTTCCTGTAACGGGAGCCGTTAAGGCGCGAGTAGCCCCAGAGGGCCCTGGGGCAGAGGGGGACACCCTGCCCCCCCCCCCACCCAGCGCACCGGCAGAAGGCGTGGTTGCCCAGCCCCCAGCTCAGCGCTTGCTCTGCAGGCACTTCCTGGTAGCTGGCCTCGGAGGCCCACCGCTGACACCGAGCGCCCGAGAGCGCAGCATCGGCCGCTCCGCGGTAGTCAAGCCCGCGGCCGTGGTAGCAGCGCGCCTCAGTGTCTGGGGAGAGAGGAGACTCCTTGCAGCCCGGAACCACGCTCTCAGCCACTTTCCCCACGCTCCTCCGCCCTTCCTCCCTGGGGGCGGAGCTCCCGCTCCTCTGGGTGCCGACTCACCCACGTCGCAGAAGCGTCCAGCGTAGCCGGTGGGGCAACGGCACAGGCGGTGAGTCTCTGCCTGGAAGCAAGTGCCTCCGTTGAGGCACGGGTTGGTGTGGCAGCCTGGCAGGTGGAGTGCATTGAGCCACCTCTGGGCCCAAAGACCCCCACAGAGAACTCCCCTTTCCTTGGACACACTACCCTGGGGTTCTAACAGCTTCTCTTCCCGACTCAGGCCAGTTCTCCGCCCATCCACTCACCCTGGCTGGCCACCAGCTTGCAGTGGACATCAGGACCCCTGCACTCGCACTTGGCCACACCGGCTGGCTCAAGCCTATGCCATATTTCTTTTTCATGGAAGAACTGGAGAAGCTGAGGCTCAAAGCACTTCTCTGGGGACAAAGGGGTGAGGGCAGGGGTCTCAGGAGAGGCTGGGATCATGCCAAGTCTCTGGGGATCCAGAGACCTCTTCAGTAGGCCCCGGACTGCCGTGTTTCCTCAGCATCTCCTCCCCTGCCTTCACCATCTCCTTACCTCTCTGGCAGTGCTTCCCAGTGAAGTGTTCTGGACAGATGCAGCGTGGGCCGTCTGGCATGTTCACACAGGTCCCTCCCTTCTGGCAGGGACTGTGTTTGCTGCAGTGGTCTGAGAGATGGACACAGTGGAAGTAAGAGTGGGGAGCCTGAATCAGACAGCCTGGCTCATGGAGGCCGAGTCCCTACCCAAACCTTGCTTGTCTTGTGATCTTGGCATTCCAAGTTTCCATGTTTTACTTCACCCACCTGTAAAATGGGGCTACCTTTTCCTAGAACTTTTCCCTCTGGAGGGATGGAAGAGTCTGGGTGGGCCCAGAATACCAGGTGTGTAGGGACTGATGTTACCCAGGAGAGTAACTAGTGGGGAGGAGAGGGCCCTGCACCACCCCCAAAGACTGTGTGTAGCACCTTTCACTTTCTTGGGCTCCAGACAGTATGCCCATTGCTGGTCCTGCTCGAAGTTGGGGGTGGTAGCACACCTGTAGAAAGAGATGAAGCTTCCCTGCTCTGCCCAAGGGGCTGGCCCACCCTTCCCTAATAGAGCCCCCTCTCTCCACGAAGGATTCCTTGGGCAGAAAGTGGGCAGAATCCATCTCCCCCAGGGCCCTGCTCCAACCCCTTCTGGGGAGTCTTACCAGGGCTGGGGGCCAGGCCGGCCCCTGTGGGTGCATTTATGGTACAGTTGCCGGTTGTACTGGAAAGGGAAGTAGCAGGGCTCCCCAGTGACAGTGAGAACTGCAGAGATAACACACTCCCTGATGGTATGCCCCATGTCCCCCTGCCCAGGTACCACCTCTCACAGTCTGGTTGAAAAATAGACCCTTGAAACAATTGCTGTGCCTTCAAGACTGCTTCTTGCTTAAGAGCTTCAGTTCTGTAGTCAGACATTTGGAGTGGACTCCTGATTTCACCACCCTACTAGTTGTGTGACCTTGATTTCACCACCTACTAGTTTGTGACCTTGGGCAAATTTGCAGCCCCCAGGCCTAGAACAGTGCTTGCCATAAAGTAGGCACTTAAAAAATACTAGGTGAATGTAGAAGTCACTTGGCCACTCTAAGCCTTAGTTTCCTCACCTGTAAAATGGCAATGATCATAGTATAGTTGACCTTTGAAAAACACAAGTTTGAACCATACTCACTATGGTGGATTATATGTGGATTTTTTCCAATAAGTACAGTACTATAAATGTGTTTTCCTTATGATTTTCTTAAAAACATTTTCTTTTCTCTAGCTTACTTTATTGCAAGAATACAATTTATAATACATTTAACATACAAAATATGTGTTAATCGACTGTTTACAATGTCAGTAAGGCTTCTGGTCAGTAGGCTATTAGTAGTTAAATTTGGGGGAGTCAAAAGTTCTACAAGGATTTTCTACTGCTAACCTTCTTGTTCAAGGGTCAACTATACAGTTGAAGAATTTTAATTTTGCAAGATGAAAAAGGTTCTGGAAATGGAGGGTGGTAATGGTTGCAGGACAATAGAATGTCCTTAATACCATGGAATTGTATGCTTAAGAATTATTATGATAGCAAATTTTATATTATGCATATTTCATAATAAAAATAACTTTTATTTTTTGAAGATTTTATTTATTTGAAGGGGAGAGAAAGAGGGAGAGTGGGGGATGGGGGAGAAGCAGAGGAAGAGGGACAAGCAGAGCTCAGCCAGATGCGGGGCTCGATCTCAGAACTCTGAAATCATGACCTGAACTGAAGTCAGATGCTTAACTGACTGAGCCACCCAGGTGCCCCTAAAAATCACTTTTAATGATGCAGATATAATAGTACAGAAAGCATAAATTTAAATGAAGAGCAAGTTAAAAACAGCATGTCAAATGTGGTCCTATTTTTGTATAAATATATTTACATATGCATCAGAAAGAAGTCTAGAAGGACATGCCCCAAAGTTTATAGGAGTGGTTTGTCAGAAGATAGTGGATTATGGAGGAATTTCTTCTTGCATTTCTGTAATTTCCAAAGTTTTACAATAAAAATATTGTAAAAAAAAAAAAAATAAAAAAAATAAAAATAAAAAAAAAATAAAAATATTGTTACTATTATTTTTTAAAACAGTATGGTCGAGGGATCCCTGGGTGGCGCAGCGGTTTGGCGCCTGCCTTTGGCCCAGGGCGCGATCCTGGAGACCCGGGATCGAATCCCACGTCGGGCTCCCGGTGCATGGAGCCTGCTTCTCCCTCTGCCTGTGTCTCTGCCTCTCTCTCTCTCTCTCTCTGTGACTATCATAAATAAATAAAAATTAAAAAAAAAAAAAAGTATGGTCGAGCCTCTCTATTTGCCATACTTGCAAATTTGCCTTCTTGCTAAAATTTATTTGTAATCCCCTAACCAATTCTCAGGGTGTTTATATGGTCATTTGTGGACATGCATAGGATGGTGAAAAGTTTGAGGTGCCTGAAGCATTCCCAGCTGAGGTGAAACAAGGTAATGCTCTGCTTCTTGTTTCAGCTCTTCCAGTGTAAAGAAGTGTCCTTTTCACAGTCGTTTAGAGCCACAGTTCTGAAATTTTGTGCTTCTGGTAGATGCTTTTACTGTTGAAAATGGCCCCCAAATACAGTGTTGAAGTTCCTAAGCGTAAGCAGGTCACTATGGGTACCACAGAGAGTATTTCTGTGTGAGATAAACTTCGTCCAGCCATGAGTTATAGTGCTGCTGGCCATGGACTCAGTATTTTTTTTTCTTTTTTTTTTTAATATTTTATTTAAATTCAATTTGCCAACATATAGTATAGCACCCAGTGCTCATCCCATCAAGTGCCTTCCTCAGTGCCTGTCACTCAGGTGACCCCAACCTCCCGCCCATCTCCCCTTCTGCAACCCTTTGTTTGTTTCCCAGAGTTAGGTGTCTCTCATGGTTTGTCTTCCTCTATAATTTTTCCCCACTCACTTTCCCTCCTTTCCCTTATAGTCCCTTTCACTATTTCATATATTCCACATATAAGTGAAACCATATGATAATTGTCTTTCTCTGATTGACTTATCTCACTCAGCATAATACCCTCCAGTTGCATCCATGTCGAAGTGTGGCTTCAGGATTAATGAAGCAATGGTATATTAAGTATGGTATCTTGAAACAGAATCACACATAAAACAAGCTTTAATGTTGACAGTTGATGAAAATGTTGAGACTCAAGCTCACAGAAATCTAACCTGATATTTCCTTTAGGAACAGCCATTCAGCATTTGCTAATTCAGTGTTCTCGGTGACTTAATAGGCACATGGCAACCATGAATGACAAGACTTGACTGTCTACTTCAGAGGGGTGTTGTGAGGCTCATATGAGATAATGTCTATCACATACTTAACACAGAGTCTAGCACATAGAATGTGCTCAATAAGCATTAGCTGCTGTTTTGTTATTAAAAGCACAGTGGCACTTGATGAGGGCCAAACCAAGAACAGGAATAAAAGAGGAGAGAAGAGTCTTAGGATGGACCTTTAAGATGCCAATGGGATGGACAGAGAGGAGGACGACTGCAAGTGGGTAATGAGACAAGAGCAGGGCACCTAGGTTGGCTCAGGCAAGAGAGAGGAAAGCAGTTTGGCTGGGTGTAGAAGGAAGAGGAAAGGAGGCAGAGACAGGCAGGGTTGGATGTGAGGGCCCTAGTGCCATGCTGAGGTCCTGGGTCTGGCCCCACTACACCAGGCTTACCAGGGCAGGGTCCATCTAGGTCACAATTCTAGGCAAATATTGAGTGCCTGAAAAAATATAGGCAATGGGGAGCTGCGGCATGATTTGAGGTGGGGGGGATACAGACATCTTCCACCTAAAAGGGAGCTTGATAAATAAAAGCTAATATAGTTTAATCATTTACCATGCAGCAATCTGTGGGCTGAAGGCTTCACATGGATTAACAACTCATTTCTCCTCCACAACCCTAAGAGGTGTACTATTTATGATTGGGAGCAATTGAAGCTCGGAGAGGTCAAGTCACTTGCCCAGAGTCACCTGCACATAAGTGATGAAGCCAAGATTCAGAGGCATTTAGGCACCAAAGCCCTGCTCTGATCCTTCCTTGTCCATCAAGGGCCATGGCCTCTGTGTAGCATGACTGATGCCTGTAAGATGTACTGAGGGAGGGAGAAGAGAGGCTAGGGAAACTAAAGAAGACTAGAAGGCACTGGACTGGGCACTCAGATACAGCTCAAGCCCTGCCCTCCAGGAGCACACAGTTTTTCATCACTCTGGGTCCCCAGTGCCCATGGGCACAAGACCAGACACATAGTAGACACTCTGGTCTGAATGTCAGCCAAAGTGGGGACAAAGTGAAGAATACCTAGGATCCCTCCTTGCGCTCCAAGAGCCCCAAACTGCCATTGGCAACACTCCCCACAGTACTCATTCGCACGCAAGGGTCTCTTAGGAGGTGCAGCCAGGGTACTTACCCACTGTGTGCTCGTCCACTCTGTGATTATGCACCTTGGGGGCTTTCCAAGGTGGAGTCTACAGAGGAGAGAAGATGGCAGAGAATTGTCCCAGGAAGTCATAGCCGGCCTCTGAACCTGAGCCAGTCCTCAGCTTCCTTTCACATCTCAGAAATGCAGAAATTTCCTCAAAAGACCTAGAACATTCCTTCCTCTTTCCATTGTCTCCTCAAGATCCCCTCCTCTGGAAATAAAGACTATGTCCTCCTATCCACTGGCTCTGGGTGTCTCTTTCTCCTCCACCTGGGCCTTATGGGTTATTCTTGCCTTTCCAAATAGGCCTCCCAGTCACCTGGACCAAAAGGTCATGATCAGAGGCCAAGGCTGTGATAGGGACTCCCAGGGCCATCCCAGCACAATTCTCCTTGTTCCCACAGCTCTCACCAAAAGTACTGACTCCAGGCTTCCCAGCAGGGACCCCAGGAACAGCAGAAGCCTCATGGCGTCTGTCTATTAGTCCAGCTGCTTGCCCAGGAATCCAGATCAATAGAATTGGTCAAAGGTCCCCGAGTCCTGGGAAGCAGACATTGGGTCAAGCTGCCCTCTTGGGCCTGGCAGGGCACAGGCTGTTTGTGGAAAGCCAAGCAGAGCAGCTTCCTTGCTAGGCCCCCAAGGGTGAGGGAATTGGGATTTGGTGTGTGTGGATAGAATAAGGAGCTGGTCTTCTCATCCTTTTCACAGATAGTAGGGCTGGAAGCAGGAAGAGGGACTTTATGTTTCAGGTCCTCTTGGGAGGATGTTAAGGAGATCCAAGAGAAGCTTCCTACTTCGGGGATCATAGCGTCTATGGGGAAGTATACTCGTTTTCTATTGCCGCCTAAAATTAACCAAAAACTTTGCAGCTTAAAACAATACCCTTCTATTCACAGATCTGTAGGTCGAAAGTCTGGCACTGTGATTGGGTTTTCTGCTTAGGGCATCATGAAACTGATCACAGCTGAGCTCTCTGGAAGGTCTAGGGGCAAAATCTACTTCCAAGGTCATCCAGATCATTGACAGAATTCAGTTTCTTGCATTTGTAGGACTGAGATCCCAGTTTCTTTGCAGGCTGTCAGCCAGGGCCTGGCCTCAGCTCCTAGAAGCTGCTTGCATTTTTGCCATGTGACCCCCTCCATCCTCTAAGTCAGCAACAGAGAGTCTCCTCCCATGTTGACTCCTTCTCACACTTTGAATCTCCTTTGCCAGAAAAAAGCCCGTTCCATGTAAGGGTTCACTTGAATAGGTCAGGCCCACCAAGGATAATCTCATTTGAAGGTCGATTTATTTGGTACCTTAATTACATTTGCAGCATTATTCTATAGAACATCTAGATTAGTGTTGGATTGCATAACTAGGAAAAAGTATGCATACTTGGGGCCATCTTAGAATTCTAGCTACCACAGAAAGGGAGCCAAGAAAGTAGATGATCCCACAAGAATAATGCTAAACCAAGGGACTCCTGGGTAGCTCAGTGGTTGAATGTCTGACTTTGGCTCAGGGCATGATCCTGGGATCTGGGATCGAGTCCCACATCAGGCTCCTTGCAGGGAGCTTGCTTCTCCCTCTGTCTGTATCTCTGCTTCTATGTGTCTCTCATGAATAAATAAATAAAATCTTAAAAAGAAAAGAAAAATGCCAAACCAAGAGATACTACTGAGATGTGCAGTTGGAGCACAAGGGAGGGACATGAAGTGGCATTATTGTTTCTCCTGCCCCAAAACCATTTACCTTGGTTCAGTAGGGACACCCTGATTTTTCCTTTGGGAACCATTCCTCTTTCACCCTCTCTGAATCTCTAGTGCTTCTAGCTCTACCCTCAGTTCTAGGGCTGGGGGTGTGACCTAGTTCTGGCCAATCAGAGCATGGTAACTCTAGACCACAGCCATTGGTTCAGGGATAAGCATATCCATGTTTGGCCAGTTGGAATCAGCCTTAGGACTTTGGCCAGAACTTTTGGGAAAAAGACACTTTCTTCTCACTGGTGTCACCAGGAATGCAAGCCTACAGATGTCGATGGCCATCTTTGTCACTGTTGGGGAAAGCCTGCCTGAGAATGAAGCCTACACATAGGAAAAGCAGAACAAACAGGGAAGGACGGGATGCTGTGGAAGGCAGATGTTCCCTGTTGATCTTCACCTCCGGGAATGCATGCTTTGTATAGTCTTCCCACATCGAGTCAGAGTCAGAGCTATTCTTTGTGTCCAATAGAGTATGACAGAAGCCCAGGTCACAAAAAGGATTGCAGTTTCTGCCTTAGTTTCTTGGATTGCTCACTCTGGGAAAAGCCAGCTGCCATATTGTGAGGACACTCAAGCAACCCTACAGAGAGGCCCATGTGAGGAGAAACTAGTATCACCTGTGGACAACCAAAATCAGTTTGAATGGGCCACTTTGGAAGTAGACACTGCAGCCCCAAACAAAATCTGGCTGCAACCTCATGGGAGACCTCAAGCCAGAACCATACAACTAAGTTGCTTCTGAATTCCTTTCTTTTCTTTTCTTTTCTTTTCTTTTCTTTTCTTTTCTTTTCTTTTCTTTTCTTTTCTTTTCTTTTCTTTTTCTTTTCTTTTCTTTCTTTCTTTCTTTCTTTCTTTCTTTCTTTCTTTCTTTCTTTCTTTCTTTTTTGAAGCTATAATTGATTCTTGAACTTCAGAAACAATGAGAAATGATAATTGATTGTTGTTGTTTTAGGCCATAGTTTTAGAGTATTTTGTTACCCAGCATTTGATGACTAATACAGATAGATTGATTCCTAATGACTTACCCCATCCCTCAGCTGAGGTGGGAGTAGGAATGTGATCCATATCTAGCCAATCAGGAAACTGTCTCTCTCTGTCCTCAATGATTGGTTCAAAATGAACACCTGACCCAAATCAAACCAGTCAGAGGCAGCCCCAGGATTTTTGCTGGAATCTTCAAGGTAGAGGCTTTCTCCCTCCCTAGAAATTGCCTCACTAGTAAGAAGTGAGCATGGGGCTGCTAGCAGCCATCTTTATTTTTTATTTTATTAAAAAAAAATTTTTATTAGAATTCAATTTGCCAACATATAACATAACACCCAGTGCCCATTCTGCCACATGCCCCCCTCAGTGCCCATCACCCAGTCACCCCAACCCCACGCCCACCTCCCCTTCCACTACCCCTTGTTCATTTCCCAGAGTTAGGTGTCTCTCATGTTTTGTCACCCTCTCTATTTTCACTCATTTTCTCTCCTTTCCCTTTATTCCCTTTCACTAATTTTTATATTCCCCAAATTAATGAGACCATATAATGTTTGTCCTTTTCTTTTTTTTTTAATTTTTATTTATTTTTTTTATTTATTTATGATAGTCACAGAGAGAGAGAGAGATAGAGGCAGAGACACAGGCAGAGGGAGAAGCAGGCTCCATGCACCGGGAGCCCGACGTGGGATTCGATCCCGGGTCTCCAGGATCGCGCCCTGGGCCAAAGGCAGGCGCCAAACCGCTGCGCCACCCAGGGATCCCTGTTTGTCCTTTTCCAATTGACTTATTTCACTCAGCATAATACCCTCCAGGTCCATCCATGTCGAAGCAAATGGTGGGTATTTGTCGTTTCTAATGGCTGAGGAATATTCCATTGTATACATAAACCACATCTTCTTTATCCATTCACTTTTTCGATGGACACCAAGGATCCTTCCACAGTTTGGCTATTGTGGACATTGCTGCTAGAAACGTCGGGGTGCAGGTGTCCCGGCGTTTCACTGCGTGTGTATCTTTCGGGTAAATCCCCAGCAGTGCAATTGCTGGGTCATAGGGCAGATCTATTTTTAACTCTTTGAGGAACCTCCACACAGTTTTCCAGAGTGGCTGCACCAGTTCACATTCCCACCAACAGGGCAAGAGGCTTCCCCTTTCTCCACATCTTCTCCAACATTTGTTGTTTCCTGCCTTGTTAATGTTCCCCATTCTCACTGGTGTGAGGTGGTATCTCATTGTGGTTTTGATTTGTATTTCCCTGATGGCCAGTGATGCGGAGCATTTTCTCATATGCTTGTTGGCCATGTCTATGTCTTCCTCAGTGAGATTTCTGTTCATGTCTTTTGCCCATTTCATGATTGGATTGTTTGTTTCTTTGCTGTTGAGTTTAATAAGTTCTTAGCAGCCATCTTTAAATCTCAGAGAGAAAAGTTGCCTGAGAATAAAGACAATACAGATCAAAAGCAAAGTCAGAAGAGATGGGAAAGACAAATTTTAAGTGACACTATTTGAGACCTGGACTCCAAAGACACAGAAAATCAGAACTACCACCTCTTCTTTTCAGTTACTTGAACCAATTTATTCGTTAAACGCCTCCCCCCCCCCTTTTTTCTTGCCTGAGCCAGTTTTAGTTGAAACCAGAAGTCCTAACTGAGGCAAGAATTCATATATTGTTACCAGGAAGTTCCTAAAACAAAACAAAACAAAACAAAACAAAACCCCTCACGATCACTCTGTAAGTCAGTGGCTTAAAGTAGGGAAATAATGACCTTAGTCACAGAGACTGGAAGGGAAAAAACAGCAGTGAACTTGCATCAGGAAACCTTCAATTCCATTTTGGTCACTAACCCCCCAGTATGACAATGGGTCAGAGGCTCAGTCTCTATGAACCTTTTTTTTTTTTTTTTAAATTCAAGTTAATGGGGTGCCCGGGTGGCTCAGCAGTTGGGCATCTGCCTTTGGTGTGGGGTGTGATCCCGGGGTCCCGGGATCGAGTCCCACATTGGGCTCCCCCCAGGGAGCCTGCTTCTCCCTCTGCCTGTGTCTCTGCTTCTCTCTCTTTCATGAATAAACAAAATCTTTTTAAATTTTTTTTAAAATTCAAGTTACTTAACATATAGTATAATATTGATTTTAGGAGTAGAATTTAGTGATTCATCATTCATGTGTAACACCCAGTGCTCATCCCAACAAGTGCCCTCCTTAATACCCATCACCCATTTAGCCCATCACCCTTCCCTCCCCTCCAGCAACCCTCAATTTGTTTTCTATGATTAGGAGTCTCTTATGGTTTGCCTCTCTCTCTCTGTATTTATCTTTTTTTCTTTCCCTTCCCCTGTGTTGATCTGTTTTGCTTCTTAAATCCCACATATGATGAAATCATATGATGTTTGTCTTTCTCTGACTGACTTATTTTGCTTAGCATAACATTTTCTAGTTCCATCCATGTTGTTGCAAATGGCAAGATTTCATGCTTTTTGATGGCCGAGTAATATTCCATTGTGTGTTTGTGTGTACATCACCTTTTTTTTTTCTAAGAGAGGAAGAAAGAGAAAAAGTTGGAGGGGCTGAGGAGAAGGAGAGAATTTTTTTTTCTTAAAGATTTATTTATTTGAGAGAGAGAGAGAGAGAGAGAGAAAGCCAGTTGGGGGTGGGGTAGAGGGAAAGAGAGACAAGGAGGCCCCCTGCTCAGCCAGAAGCTGGACTTGGAACTTGATCCCAGGACTCTGGGATCATTACCTGAGCTGAAATCAAGAGTTGGATGCTTAACCAACGGAGCCACCCAGGTGCCTCAGAAGAGAGAGAGAATCTTATGCAGGCTCCATGCCCAGTGGATAGTCTGATGCAGTGCTCAGTCTCACGACCCTGAGATCCTGACCTGAGCCAAAATCAAGAGTCAGGTGCTTAACTGACTGAACTACCCAGGTGCCCCACATCTTTATTATTCATCATTCAATGGACATTTGGGCTCATTCTATAGTTTGTGAGCCTTTATGATCCTTAATTGCCACACCTCTCTAGGAAGGGAGGGGCACTCACACTGCCTGGTCAGTTTGTTGAGATAGCTAAATGGGAATGCATTTGAAAGGGCAGAGCCTGAGGGCACCTGGGTGGTGGTGGCACAGTTTGTTTAGTGTCAGACTCCTGGTTCCAGCTCAGCGTCCTCATCAGTGGAGTCTGCTTAAGACTCTCTCCCTCTCTCTCTGCCTCCCCTCTTCCACCATCTGCACTCAGTCTCTCAAATAAATTAATAATAAAAAAGAAAGGGCAGAGCCTGGCATATGGTTAAGACTCAATCTACAGAAGTTTGCAAATAAACTTTCCCATATATACACATTCCCCCTTCTCAACAATTTCTACACATCTGCCCCAGTTCTCCCTGCACATCTGGGTGTCCAGCAACTTTGGACTAGAGCAGAAAGGCACCATCTTGCCCTGGCTTCTGTCTTCGTACAGCTGGGGTATAGGTCTATGGGATGAGAAGTAGGAAGCCATCAAGCTCCTGCTCACAAATGTCTGGATATACACACACAACATCCCACTTCTCTCTAGCAGAGACTTAGGGTATATATTTCAAGAAGTGGCAAAACTGTCTGTTCAAGTCAAGTTTAGGGGATCAGAAAGTACTCAGCCTACCATCCTTCACTTTTCCTCAGTTGGTGGCACCATTTTTCTCCCAGTTATTCAGGCTGTCACCATGGAACCTTTGTACAAATGGAAGCCACTCCTTCCTCCAGATTAGTGCTATCTGGCAGAACTTCTTTTCCGTGATGATGGAAACATTCTCTATGTTGTCCAATATGGTAGCCACACATGGCCATTGGATCTCCTCAAATGTCACACCCTGAGACCATTCCCCCCCTCACACTTTAGTATTTTGTCTTAATGTCACTTATCATTCTCTGAGACCATCCTATTTGATTATTACGGGTCTAACCTTTACCACCCGTCTAGCATGTAAGCAGAGAGCTCGGCTATCTTGCTGACACCACTGTATTGCCCCGCACCTGGTTCAATGCCTGGCACAAAGCAGGTGCTCTGTATTTTTGGATGAATGAATGAATAGGGATCAGAGAAACCTAGTTGAATCCGGCTCTGCCTTACTCTTACTCGCTGAGTTTGGGCAAGTCTTTGTTTTCTGTTGTGTCAAGCGGGAGAGGAGACAGTAGGATGTCCGCCTGGAGCCAGCCGCTGGACTTCTGGCACTTCTCAGTTCCCCACCTGTATAATGGGTGTGAGCTCACTCAAAGGTCTCAGGGTGGTAACGCTGCCTTATAAGGCAGCAGAGCCGAGGGCGGGCGAGGCCGTGTGGGTGGAGAGAAATCACAACATCCGGCTGGGGGAGCGGGGCGGGTGCCGGAGGCCGGGGAGCAGCTGCGGAGGCCAACCACCTCCTCTGGACCTCTACCCGCTTCCGATGTGCACTCTCCAGAACGGGCCAACCCAAAGGAATACCGCTGGACAAGTGGCTCAAAGCAGTTCGCAGCCGGCCAGCAGGAGGCCCAAGATAGCAAGTGCATCCCTACAAACCTTAGAAAAGCCAAGGATAGTCAAGGGACCCGGGTCACACCCTCCTCTGATGGCCCAATTGGAGTGCAGCGATTAGAATGACTGACGCTCCTTTGACCCAATCAAACATCCTGCTTCCGGGGCGTGACCCAGAGGACCCACCTCTGCTGTCCCAGCAGAGGGCTCGGCCCTAATTGGCAGTTCGCTATCCTACGAAGGCCCAGAAATTCGAACCTAGGGGCTGAACGCCCCGCTCAGGCCAACCAGGAAGAGATGACGTATAAAGTCCCGCCTCCCTTCTCCTTTGAGCTAATCCCTGGCTGGGAAGGCGGGGACTAATGAAGAGGCTGTCTAATGGGGAGACGGCGCGGGGAGCGCCCGCCCGGTTATTGGCCGCGTAAAGTAAACAGAGGGCGGGGCTGGGCGGGCCGGCGCCGGGTGGCCCCCGGGAGGGGGCGGGGCGTGAGCGGCGGGCGGCGGCGGCGGCGGCGGCGGCCGGGGAGGCCCGGGAGGCCGCGGCGCGGTCACTGCCAGCCGAGCGGAGCCGCGCCGATCGCCATCCGGCCCCGGGTCCCGCGAGCGTTCCCGGCCGGCGGCGCGGCCCGGCGGGCCCCGCGGCGCCGCAGCCCATGGAGCTCGAGAACATCGTAGCGAACACGGTGCTACTCAAGGCCCGGGAAGGTGAGGCGGCCGAACGGGCGGCCGGGTGCAGGGAACGCGGGCGCGCGGCCTCGGAGCTCAGCTGGGCGCCCCAGCAGCGAGATCCCTAGGGCAGCGCGCCCCGCACCCCGCGCAGAAGCTAGCCCTTCCGGCCGGTAGTCCTCCGCACCTGCCCGAGGGTGCCGGGGCCCAGGAAGGGGCGGGGGTCAGGCCACCGCCCTCGCTGCGCAGCGGGGCGGGGGGAGGGCGTGAGGCGGTGAAGAAGAGAGGAAGGAAGAGGGAAGGGTGGGACCCGGGTCCTTGGAGAGCCTGCCTGAGGTCTCCCCCAGGTGATAGGTGAGAAGATGCCCCGAGAAAGGGTAGCCTGCCCCACGTGCCTCGGGCCCAGACCCTGGCGCCCAGACTGGATCCGCGCAAAGTTGCTGCAGGATAAAGGTTTGGGGAATGAATGAGCGGAGCCACTGCGGTAGCACAGCCCACCCCGGTTGAGGAAACTACTGGTCACATATGTTGCTCTGTGCCTTAGGACACTGGGGACAAAGGCGAATGGGTTATGATTTCTGCCCTCAGGAAGCCCACCGTCTAGTGGGTCAAATGGGCACAGAAATAAGTGGGAGCTGAGCTTTGAAGGAAGAGAGCATGTGGAACTGGCAGGACTGTAAGTGCAGGCCTGGCAGAGGGAGCAAGTCTAGTGAATGTGTATTGAGTTCCTCAGAGCTCCCACTGCAAACGTTCCCAGGCACCTGCTCTCTGAGGGTCTTGGGGGACACAGAGGACCAGACCTGGTCCTCGCCTGCCATTGTCCACCTCAGTAACATAATCACAGAACGCTCATTCTGTGTCCTGTCTTGTCTAGGGTGCTGGGGATCAGCCGTGAACAAGACCCTTCTTTTTTGAACTCTAGGGCAGAGAGGTCATGACATGGTCATTTCTTCTCTTTCCTGGGCTTCTGGGCCAGGTCATCTGTTTCACTTTTCTGCTCCATTTTACAGGTGGGAAACAGGCCCAGCCTAAGGACTCACCCCCAATTCATACAGTGAGACTGTGGTTGCCCCAGGCCTAGGACACAGGATGCCCCCAATAGTGTGTAGGAAGCCCAGTGGAGCCCTCAGATGGCACAGCATCTGTACCCCCTTCCTGCCAGTGTGTGTTGCCCCCTGCGAGGTGCTGCTTGGAAGTAGGCATGGCAGGCCGGGTCCCCAGTGCTCGGAGTCTTACTTATCTCCTGTCCCTTATCAAGTCTCAGGGCTAGGCCTTCCTCCTAGCCTCTGGGGGCATCTGCCGATTCTGTTCTGCCTCGTCATCCAGCCAGCTAGGGAGGAGGGGTGGGGAGAGCCTGGCCAGGCCTCCCTCCTTAGGGCTACAGCCAGTTCAGGCTTCAGGCCTGCTAAGCACTGCCTTGCCTGGCCAGAGAGCATAGCACCTCCCGACAGGCTTCCTCAGGCCATGGGTTAGGTGTAGGGGGGTATGGCCAGACCTGGACTGATGCCTCCGCTGGAGAGCCCTTACCCAACCTGGTCCTGCCCCTCCCACCTGCAGGCTTCTAGACAAGTCTCTTCTCTCTAAATTTGAGTAACCCTTTTTGTGGAATGGTTGGGGATAGGACCTGAAAACTAAGAGAAATCCCTGTTGTCACTCAGTCCTAAATCCTGGCCCCTAGGCTGGCTGCATGGAAACCCCTTCATTAGCTGGCTGACAGCTTGGGGCTGGGCCTTTGCCACCTCCCCAAAGGATCTGAGGCCCTAAGTGGTTTGGGAACCCTGGGTATGTGTATTCACTGGACACCTAATGGATGTCAGCATGGTGTGTTTGGCGGGAGAAGGAGTGTGGGTTGTGGTCCTAGGGAGCTGGGTTTGAATCCTGCCTCTGGCACCCCCAGGCTTTGTGATCTTGGACAAATTGGTTCCTCATTTCAAGGCCTCTGTTTTCTCCCAAGGTTGTGCCTGGTACGGCAGCATTGCTCTGAGGATGAAGTGGGGCAGTGCTTGGGGGGCTGGGGTTCCGTCTTTCCTTGCCCAGGTGCCCAGAGGCACAGAGAGGGGGCCAGGCTAGGCTGGGGAGAAGCCCCACTGACTCTGGTGGCAGTTCCAGGACAGGATATTTGCATGTGACTCTTGCTGCTGCCTTGATGTGGCCTGGCGGAGGGGGAGGAGGAAGTAACTAGTGGGGGGAGGCCAGCGGATGGAGAGTTGGGTGAGGGACCTGTGGTGGGGTGGGCGGGTTGCGGGGGGGAGTTCCCCTTCTGGGGAGGCCTTGCCTCGGCTTGGGGGTGGGGGTCTGTTGCTCATTCACAGTGGAGCAATGACTGTGGGGGATGCTGGGTGCAGGCTGCAGGAGGGCTGCCAGCAAGTTTCCCAATGGGTGTCCTGCAACATTTCCTCCTCCAGGCAGCTTAGGTCACAGAAGCCCTGGAGGGACTCAGCTCTGCCCCCTCCCTGGAGCAGCCCCTTCCCCTGTGCCACTTGCTTTCAGCTGGGCCAGATTGAAACAAGGCTGGGGAAGCAGCAGGGAAACTGAGGCCAGGCAAGGGGAAGTGGCTGCCTGAGGTTGCCATGAGTTGTTGGAGCTGAGGCCCGACTCTTGCCACAGCCCTGCTAAGCACTAGGCACAGACTCTCCCAGGCACTCTGACAGCACCTCTGGAGGTGGCTTTGGATCCCTAGTACCTGTGAAGAAATTGAGCTCCTAGATGGGCCTAAAGTGTGAATTGGAGATTCAAACCTCTGTCTGTGGGGCTTTAAGACTCAGGCCTTTCCATTTTCAACCTCCTGGCTCATGGGCCACATCTGGCTAGCTCTCTAACATATTTAATTCACTTGGCTACAGTGGGTTTTTACAAAAAATACGACCCAGTATTTCACACAACAGTCCAGATCCCGGCTGGCCAAACTGAGCCTGCATTCCTGCCTAGCCACAGCCAAGCTGCAGCTGCCCCTATTGGAAGGGGTGGATATGGCCCAGTTCACCACACTCCCCACCACTCCCTGTTGCCTCCCATCTGGCTCACATTTACCATACCTATATGGCTCTCTAAGCACCTGAGGTGCTACTCTGGTCTCAGCAGCTACTGAGAGGGAGTCAGCTAGGTAGAATAAGGCAGGTATCTAGGCCATGGAAGCCCTTGTGTACTGAAGTGGCATCCCAAATGCCTGCCCTCTTGCCACCACATTGTTTGAGTCTCTGGTAGCTCTGATGCAGGGCCAGGTAATAGGGGCTTGAAGCTTCCTTAGGGACATAGGCTGCCCTCCTGCTTCTGGCGTCTCTCAGGCATGTTGCACATGTCCAGGAATCTCTTCCTTCTGTGCCTTGACTTACAGAGTTCCTATCACTGTCATGTCCTCTACTTTCTACACCTGAGAAACCCTTACCTGGTAGGAAGCAGCCAAGGCTTCCTGGAACCCCCTGCCCCCCTCCATTCACATCACCCCCCTCCCCCGGTCTGGTGGCCTTGTCTTCACCACCCCTCTTGGATCTTGCAGCCCAGGAGCCCCCAGCAGGAGGCCCAGGGTACCTTGGGTGTCCCAGAGCCCAGCGAGGGCATGCTGAAGCATGCAGAATGGAGACCTGTGGTGCCTCTTGGAGTGGGCCGGGCCTGGGCCTGGGCTGAGCCCAGAAGGCCTCTGGGTACACCGAGTGCTTGAGGGGAAGCGTGGTGGCTGTGGGACTGGAGACCCAGTGCCCCTTTGTTCCCGTAGGTGGTGGTGGGAATCGCAAAGGCAAAAGCAAGAAATGGCGACAGATGCTGCAGTTCCCCCACATCAGCCAGTGTGAAGAGCTGCGGCTCAGCCTCGGTGAGGCCTGGGTAGAGACTTGGAGGTGCTGGAGGGCCTCTCCTCAGACCTCACCCCTGGGGCAGAGGGGCATGGTGGAGGGTCCTGGGAGCAGGAAGATTGAGGCTGCACCACCCAACCCAGTTTCAGTTCCTGGGCTTGAGATGGGTGGAGAGCACAGTGCAGACAATGGGGGTGGGGGTTGAGGGAGGGAGTGGATGAGGAGCAGGGCAACGACATATTTGGGGCAGTCTGAGAGAAGCAGAGGAAAGGAGGGCCTGGCCTAGGGTTTGAGGGGTAGAGAGCACAAGGGAGGCTGGAGCCAACCCACAGATTGATGCATAAGGAGCCCCAAGCCTGTGCTTAGCACAGCCTAGCCTGGTGTGGGGTGAGTGTAAGGTGGGGGTGGGTGGGCAGCAAAGCCTTGACCAGAGGGGCCGGGACCCCGGCTCCTGCTTATCTTGGTTGAGGCCTCAGGTTTGTGCAGCACCCAGGGTTGTCTCAAGCCCTCTGATGGCCTGCATGTGGGCAAGGAGTATACCGTGGCTGCTTCCACCGCCTGGAAGGAGGCCTAGCCTTGAGCTCGCCGGAAGCCACAGCTTCCTCCTGCACTTTCGCCAGGCAGGCAGCAGGTTTGGGCCTAGCCTGGGCCGGGCCGGAACCTCACAAACCACACCCAAGCCCGGCACTGTCACGTATGTAGGTGGTGTGAACCGGGAGATAGCAGGGAAGGTGAGGGCCTACCTCTGGAGCCATACTCCTGGCCGTGTGACCTTGAGCTAATTACTTAGCTTTTCTGGGCCTTAGTCCCAAGGTCTGATGGAAATAAGAGTAATGCCCATCTCAGTGTTGTAGTGAGGGCTCTAAAGGAGATAATGGCTTCCATACTACAGGGCTAGGAGCTGCTGTTGGGGCCCAGGGCCTGGGTGGTATGGATAGGAGTGGCCCATTGGCAGTCTCCAGGTCTGGGAACCCAGTAGCTCCTACGCTTGCTTGCAGAACGTGACTACCATAGCCTGTGTGAGCGGCAGCCCATTGGGCGCCTGCTGTTCCGAGAGTTCTGTGCAACAAGGCCTGAGCTGACCCGCTGCATTGCCTTCCTGGATGGAGTGGTGAGTGCAGCCCATCCTGGCCTGGCCCTGAGTGGGAGGCAGAGGTCCCCAGATCAAGTGCTCTCCATCTCCTCACACCGTTAATGCGCCCAGACCCCAAGCTTTTCTGCCTCCCCCCTGCAGGCTGAGTATGAAGTGACCCCTGATGAGAAGCGGAAGGCCTGCGGGCGACAGCTAATGCAGAATTTTCTGAGCCACACGGTGAGTGAGCAGCGATGGAGGGATGACACCAGTGGGCAGAGCTCAGTGATGGAGAGAGGAATGACTGCAGCCTGGGCAGAGAGTGCCCTGGAGTCGCACCAGGTTCACCTGGCAGACCAGGGGCACGGAGCCCAGGAGGGTGGGCCAGAGCCGGTGGCTCCGCTTCACCCTGCCTCAAGGGTAGCAGTGGAACTGAGTTCAGCATCTGGGCAGGCCGGTGCACCACAGGCCCAAGATACTGGCTTTCTCTGCCCTGGGAGTGGGCAGCTGGCCATAGGACCCCCTGCACTGACCTATTTGTTGCCTGTCCTTAGGGTCCTGACCTCATTCCTGAGGTCCCCCGGCAGCTGGTGACTAATTGCTCCCAGCGGCTGGAGCAGGGGCCCTGCAAAGACCTCTTCCAGGAGCTCAGCCGGTAAGCCTCTCCCTGCCCACAGGCCTGGAGTTGTATCCTGAGGAGGGGGCTTCTGTGGGCCTGGAAGGCTGCGAACAGTTCAGCAGCTGGTGAGGGAGCTCAGCCTCTCACCCTAGCCTTGCATGCACTGTGTGAGCTTGGGCAGGTGGCCTTCCCTCTCTGTAGCATCTTCAGCTTCTGTATGGGTGCATGCCTCCCTTCTCTTTGGGTCAGCCAGAGGGTTGGCTCATGATGCTGCCTTTCAGGCCAAGCGTGCACATAGCAGGGGGTCTGGCCCATCAGGCCGAGAACTTGAGGTGTCAGGGGCTGACCAGTGGGCTGGAACCTCTCAACAGGCTGACCCATGAGTACCTGAGCATGGCTCCTTTTGCCGACTACCTCGACAGCATCTACTTCAACCGTTTCCTACAGTGGAAGTGGCTGGAAAGGTGAGCTCCCTGAAGGCTGGGAGTTGCTAGGACTCTCACGGGCCTTGGGGCCCTGCTCAGCCAGTGTTTGCTCTGAAATCCCATGCCCACAGGCAGCCAGTGACCAAAAACACCTTCAGGCAGTACCGAGTCCTGGGCAAAGGTGGCTTTGGTGAGGTAAGTGGCCATGCCAGAATCTCTGATGGAGTGGGAATGTGGGGTACGGTGGGCCCTGGACCAACCCCCGTCCCCAAACCCTTGTGGCCCCAGGAAGGGCACAGCTGGTCCCTATTTGCCCATCTGCCTTGGCTCCAGGTGTGTGCCTGCCAGGTGCGGGCAACAGGCAAGATGTACGCTTGCAAGAAGCTGGAAAAGAAGCGGATCAAGAAGCGGAAAGGGGAGGCCATGGCACTCAATGAAAAACAGATCCTGGAGAAAGTGAACAGTAGGTTTGTAGTAAGTACAGACAGGAGACCCCTCCCTTTCCCCTGGCCATGCACTTGCCCTGCCCTCCCCGCTCACCAGGCCAGATCTCTTCCTGCCCTTGGAAATACTTAGGAAGGGCAGGCTTGGGGTATTGACATCAGGCCTGGGGAGCAGGTGGGACCCCAAGGAGTGGCACTGAGAAGGATTTTTTGGGCGGCTGGTGCCAGCCTTGCCATCAGGTGGCCCCTGGCCCCTGCTTGAGGACTCGGGTCCCCTCGGCCACAGGTGAGCTTGGCCTATGCCTATGAGACCAAGGATGCGCTGTGCCTGGTGCTGACGCTAATGAATGGAGGCGACCTCAAGTTCCACATCTACCACATGGGCCAGGCCGGCTTCCCCGAGCCTCGAGCTGTCTTCTATGCCGCGGAGATCTGCTGTGGCTTGGAGGACCTACACCGGGAACGCATCGTGTACAGGTTCTGGGCTTTGGCCCTCCCTGTGGGGGTCTGTGGCTGGGCACGGGTGGAGGCTATGAAAGGATGCCAGTGTGCTGGGGCTGTCATGGCAGGCATAAGCCAGTTTGAGCCCTGCTGCGCACTGGCTTGGGGCGCCCTTAGCCAGGCGGACTTGAGAGCTTCTGGGTCTGGCTCACTCACGGGAATGCTAGTGTTGTCACCCTTCTCTGCCAGTCAGCTTCCTGCTCCCTACATTGTTTCCTTTTCTGGGAAGCAGAGACTGTAATTCCTGCCTTGTAGCTGGTTTTAGGGACCAAATGGGATGATGCAGTGCAGTGCACAGAGCCTGGCATGGAGGGCTTGGCAGCAGAGAGCTCTGTGCATTGTTGGGATGTTCAGATGAAATCACTGCCAGTAACAGCCCCATGAGAGGACAGATGAGTAGCCCCTTTGACAGGAAATGTAGAGTTAGCCACCAAAGTCAGTCACCTCAGCACTAGTGGTGAGCAAAGCTCCTGGTGCTGCCTTCCCAAGGACCTGCTCTCCACTTGCCTGGGGACTTGCAGGATGGGTCCTAGCTGGACAGATCCCCAGGCTGCCTCCCTCAAGTCGGGGCTGTGGTGAGCGAGGGCAGAGCTGTCCCTCACCCTGATGATAAATGGCTTCTGCACCTTGCTGCACTTCCCATTCCAGAAGACAAGTGAGCTAGGAGGTGGTACCGTCCTGTCTGGCTCCTCTGCATTTTGAACATCTGACCCTGCCCCTCTCTCCCCACAGGGACCTGAAGCCAGAGAACATCCTACTGGATGACCATGGTGGGTGAGGGGGCCACAGAGGTGGGATGCAGTGGAGTAGGGCAGGGTCTGGCCCACCTGTCTAATGGGCCCCCCCCTGCTCCACCTACATTCAGGTCACATCCGAATCTCTGACCTGGGGCTGGCTGTGCATGTGCCAGAGGGCCAGACCATCAAGGGTCGTGTGGGCACTGTAGGCTACATGGGTGAGTCTCCCTCCATCCTTACTTCTTTGCCCTTTGGACCCCTCCACCTCTGTGTCTCAGGGAGTAGAAAGAGGTGATAACTCTAGTTTATAAATTAGGACCAAGACTCAGCCAGGACCCCACACACCTGCGAATACACACTCACCAAATACTGAGCTCTTCCTATTTGCTGGGCTTGCAGGTGGCTACCAGAGGAGGAGGAGAAGGGGCTGATCTTATCTTCTCAGTCCTGCCCTCCTCTGACCTGCCCAGGTTCAGAGAGGAAGTGCCCTCATATTCCCCTTGGGGATATGTGACACAGCAGACAGAGCCCCAGTCACCCAGGGCCCATCTGTTGTTTGTTCTGTGACTGTGGGCCATATACTGCTGCTCCTAGCCTCACTTTGCCCAACTATAAAGCACTCATACTGACTCCCAGGGTTGCCTGAAGATGAAAAGAGGGAGGAGGGGCAAAAACCCCCATAAGCCCACTGGCAGGCAGTAGGCACACAGCAGATGAGTTTCTTTCTTTCTATATTAAATCCAGAGGTTGCAAACTGGTAACCACACAGGCCTAATGTGGCCTACATTTGTACTTAAATCAAATTGTTTTTAAAACTATTGGAATGAGTTGCCAACATTTGATAGGCCAGACAGCTTCACATTATAAAATACAAACTTCTGACTTCTTTTGAAAAATCAGAAGACCTGGCCTCCTGCAGAGCCACACTGGCTCCCTTTGATGGGGCATGTGCTGTCCTATGCACTGAAGTCCCTACCAGGCTGTTTAGAGTGCCTGCTGGCAGGCAGCTGTTTGAGCTGATACCCCATTTGAAGTGTGTTGGGCATTCCCAGGGCCCCAGGGCTTGGTTCCTGCCTCCTGCCCAGCCCTCACTCCCATTTCACTCTGCCCAGCTCCGGAGGTGGTGAAGAACGAACGGTACACATTTAGCCCAGACTGGTGGGCGCTAGGCTGCCTCCTGTATGAGATGATCGCAGGGCAGTCACCCTTCCAGCAGAGGAAAAAGAAAATCAAGCGAGAGGAGGTGGAGCGGCTGGTGAAGGAGGTGCCTGAGGAATACTCGGAACGCTTTTCCCCACAGGCCCGCTCACTCTGCTCCCAGGTAAGGCAGCCAGCAGGAGGCTGAGTGGCCAGGCCTGGGGCTGGGGGGTAGCGGGCACTGCTCCCAGGCCACCCTGACTGCCCCTGCCCTGGTGCAGCTCCTGTGCAAGGATCCTGCTGAGCGCCTAGGGTGTCGTGGAGGTGGTGCCCGTGAGGTGAAGGAACACCCCCTCTTCAAGAAGCTGAACTTCAAGCGGCTGGGAGCCGGCATGCTGGAGCCACCATTCAAGCCCGACGTGAGTGCTTTTCACTCCTGATCAGGGTGGGGCTCTTGGAGGAGAGGTCTAGACACTTTCAGTGCAAGTGTCAGAAAACCCAACTCAGATGGCTTCGCCAATAGAACATAACTCACCGGACTCAGGCAGATGGAAGGCCTCAGAATAGGTGTCGCTTTTGGCATACCTGGATCTGGGGCTGCAGCTACATTGCAGGAATTCCCTCTTCCTCTTCCTCCCCACTCTACTGGCCAGGATGCAGTCTTTACTTCCTGGCTGCTCTCTCTAGGGGATGGTAGTGGTGAATCCAGCATTTCAGGCCCACATCCTAAAAATGTGCATTCATCCTGAATCCAGCATTTCAGGTCTCCCTTCCTCGGCCAGCCCGGGAGACACGGTGTACGTCCTGCCCAATAATTTCAAAAGAGGTCCTAAACGGGGAGAGAAAAAAAAAAGTCCTAAGGCTAGTGCTTATTGTCACTGATGGCTCAGAGGCCCTCAGGGGCCACACTTGGATCACTTGCCCACCTAAAGTGCTGCTGGGGGCAGGGGGAGGTCAGTCTCCTAAAGAATGCTGTTGCCAGCAGGGCTAAGGAGTTATTAGGCTGACTGAATTCTGGTCGCCCACCATACCTGGTAGTGCTGACCTCACCCTTGTGGAGTCTCAACCCACTTACCGAGTGTCTCTGCGGGCAGAAACATCCTCGAGTCATCATATTCCAAGTGGCATGAACCCGGCTAAAACTTGTGTCCAACATGGAGCTTATTGATTCATTGGGCCAGAAGATCCTAGAGTAGGGCCAACATCGGGGTTTTGTGTGATGTTGCCAGGACTTCATCTCTTGGCTCTCCTTCAACCTGTTAATTGTCCTCCCTCTGAATTCAGGCTGCTTTGTGTGAAATCACAGGGAAGGTTGTGATTGGCCAATATGAAGTTCTGTGCCTGCCTCCCTCCCATATGTAAGGGGACTGGGTCCTGAGATTGACACTTCACCAGGACCTCTGGGGAGGCAGGAAGGTAATGGGCAGACTGGACTGATGGCTGGCAGCCACACAGGAACTGTTTATTCACTCAGCCAATATCTGAGTGCCCATAAGTGCCAGGCCTCAGAGATAAAGAGGTCACCATAACCCGGTCCTGCCTTCCTGTTGTGGTGGGGAGCATGGTGAAATAAAGCACTAGGACAGAAAGAATATCAGATAATATGAAAACAATAAACCCAGCTAAGAGGGAGACAAGGAATGGGGGGGGGGGTGTCTCTGAGGACCTGATGGTTAGGCAGAAGCCTAAAATATATGAAGGAGAGCGCCATGCAGAGCTTTGGGGTGAGAGCATTCCAGGGAGAAGGAGAAGCCTCTAGCAATAGAATAGCAAGGAGGCCAGTGTGGCCATAATGAGCATGGGCTGGGGGAGGCACAGGGTTTTATTCTAAGTGTGACAGAGGACCTCTGGGGACTGTACAGCAGGCCTGCAAGCTGTGGGGGCCGGCCCAGAGGTGGCGAATAGAAGCAAGAGGACAGCTAGGGAGCCACGCTTATGAAGGACTGTGTCTTGTAGGCCTCACCAGCACCCTGGGGTGTGGGCCTTGCTGTGAGTGATTGAACTGAGAGCAGCCTGCTCAGGGCCTGCCCAGCCATCAGGGTTACTACTTCCAGTGCACGTCATCTCATTTAACCTTGAAATCATCCCACCACCCCAGAGTCTTTTATTCAAAGCTAGAAATAAGTGCCCTGGAGTTTAACTTTTTAGAAGCAACAGATGAGAAGCAAGTTTGATGATGATATTTTTATTTTTAATGGTTTTGTTGAGATTTAATGCATATACTATATGATTCACTCACTCAAAGCGTGTAATTAAATGACTTTTGGCATATTCAAATTTGTGCAACCATCACCATAATCAATTTTAGAACATTCACATCACCTCTCTCCACCCACCCAACAAAAACCCTGGGTCCATTAGCACTCATTCCCCATTTTCCTCTCTTTGTGGCCCTGGCAATCACGAATCTACTTTCTTTCTCTATATATTTGTCTGTTCTGGACATTTCATGCAAGTGGTGTTATACAATATGTGGTCCTTTGTGACTGACTTCTTTCACTTAGTGTAATATTTTCAAGGTTTATCAGTATCGTAGGCTTGTATTAGTACTTTGTCCCTTTTTTTAATTAAAAATTTTTTTTAATTAATTAATTAATTAATTATTTACGACAGTCACACACACAGAGGGGGTGGGGGGCAGAGACATAGGCAGAGGGAGAAGCAGGCTCCATGCACCGGGAGCCCGACGTGGGTTTCGATCCCGGGTCTCCAGGATTGCGCCCTGAGCCAAAGGCAGGCGCTAAACCGCTGCGCCACCCAGGGATCCCTAAAAAAATTTTTTTAAAGATTTTATTTATTTGAGAGAGAAAGAGACTGACAGAGCACAAGCAGAGGAGGGAGAGGCAGAGGGAGAAGCAGACTCCCCATTGAGCAGGGAGCCCAATGTGGGGCTCTATCCCAGGACCCTGAGATCATGACCTGAGCCGAAGGCAGATGCTTAACTGACTGAGACACCCAGGAGCCCACCCCCTTTTATTTATTTATTTATTTATTTATTTATTTATTTATTTATTTATTCATTCATTCATTCATTCATTCATTCATGAGAGAGAGAGAGGCAGAGACACAGGCAGAGGGAGAAGCAGGCTCCATGCAGGGAGCCTGATGTGGGACTCGATCTCGGGACTCCAGGATCACGCCCTGCCCCGAAGGCAAGCGCTAAAAGGCTGAGCCACCCAGGGATCCCCTCTACCCCCTTTTTAGAAAAAGATTTTATTGGGCAGCCCGGGTGGCTCAGCAGTTTAGCTCCTGCCTTCAGCCCAGGGAGTGATCCTGGAGACCTGGGATTGAGTCCCACGTCAGGCTCCCTGTGTGGATCCTGCTTCTCCCTCTGCCTGTGTCTCTGCCTCTCTCTCTCTCTCTCTGTGTGTGTCTCTCATGAATAAATAAATAAATTCTTAAAAAAAAAAGAAAAGATTTTATGTATTTATTTAAGAGAGAGCATGAGCAGGGGGGAGGGGCAAAGGGAAAGGGAGAAGGAGACTCCCTGCTGAGCAGGGAGCCTGACATGGGGCTCAATCCCAGGATCATGACCTGAGCAGATGCTGAATTGACTGAGCCACCCAGGCACCCTTACTTTGTTCCTTTTTTTGAGTAATATTCCATTGTATGAATATGCCACATTTTATTTATCATCAGTTGATGGACATCGGGGTTGTTTTCACTTTGGGCTATTACGAATAATTCAATGAACATTGACGTGCAAGATTTGGTGGGGACATAATGTTTTCATTTCTCTTGGATATATACCTAGGATTGGAATTGCTGGCTAATAACTTTTAACCTTTTGGGGAAATGCCAGATTGTTTTCCAAAGCAGCTGTACCATCTTACATTATGATGTTGTTTTAATTGACATCCTTAATAGTAGGATTTAGAAAACAGTGTGAAGGTAGAAAAAGACACTGGCCTTCTGGAGTGAAGTGGGCTCCCAGCAGAGGCCCCAGGAGTGTGGGGGGTTAGGAGGACTATTCTAATCCTCTGATTGGCCATGAAGCTTGAGGAGATGGAGCAGGCCATTGGGCATCCTGGGACAGAGGACCTGTCAGCTCCAGTTCCTGCATGGGGATGTTCAGCTGAAACAACCAGCTAAGATTGTGCCTGCACGCACCTCAGCAGTTGCAACCCCAGACAGCCATGTGTGGGTGGAGGGGGTACCTGTCACTGATGCCCCAAAGCACTGTGGGGGCTAGTTGACTACAGCAGGTCAGCTACTATCGGCTAGGAAAGGCATGGCCTTGACGCAGCCTCATCAGTCAGAAGCAATGAGAGTGGGACGCCTGGGTGGCTTAGCGGTTGAGCGTCTGTCTTTGGCTCAGGGTGTGATCCCAGAGTTCTGGGATCAAGTCCCACATTAAGGCTTCCTGCATGGAGCCTGCTTCTCCCTCTGCCTGTGTCTGCCTCTCTCTCTGTGTGTGTGTCTCTCATGAATAAATAAATAAAATCTTAAAAAAAAAAAAAAAAGCAATGAGGATTAGTAATGATCCCTGGTTTACAAAGGGGAAATAACCTCAAAGAGGAGGGACTGCCATGTTTAGGAAGTGCATGGGGTACCTAGTTTCTGACTCCAAATCAGAGAGCTGCAAGGGTCTGGGCACGGCCAGGCCAAGGCTGGAGTTATTTTTCAGGGCTGAGCTGCCCGCATGCGTGGGCAGGCATGCTGTGTGTGCATGCTGGTGTGTGTGTGTTGCTCCTGTCTGACTGCTCTTTCTGTCCCCACCAGCCCCAGGCCATTTACTGCAAGGATGTTCTGGACATTGAACAGTTTTCCACAGTTAAGGGTGTGGAGCTGGAACCCACTGACCAGGACTTCTACCAGAAGTTTGCCACGGGCAGTGTGCCCATCCCCTGGCAGAATGAGGTAAGGACCTGCCCAGCTGGTGTAATGGGCTCCAAAGGAGCAGCCCCAGAGGCAGCTCTCACAGCTGCCTGTGCTTCGGCAGATGGTGGAGACCGAGTGCTTCCAGGAGCTGAATGTCTTTGGGCTAGATGGCTCAGTTCCCCCAGACCTGGACTGGAAGGGTCAGCCACCTGCACCCCCTAAGAAGGGACTGCTGCAGAGGCTCTTCAGCCGCCAGGTAACCCCCAATGGTGTCCTATCTCGGCTCCTAACCTGGCTCCAGGGGACGGTGGGTGGGAGGCAGAGCTGGTGCCCGCATGTGCTGGGAGTGGGCATCTTCCAGCCATGCCAGGTGTGCCCAGGGTCTCTGGCCTCATTCCCGCCTGTCCCCTACCCCTGGCTGGGCTCACGGCCTCTTTTCTCTTTCCAGAGGTGAGCAGTGTGGGCTCCCCATGGGTTGGCCTTGCTGCCCAGCCTCGGGGAGCCACGGGCAGCCCTTCCATGGCAGAGGCAAGATGTGGGCGAAAGAAGTCTGGTGCCCGCTCCCCCCCCCCAACTACTTCATTTCCTGCACCCTGGCACCTTCAAGCTGCTAGCTTTGCTTATCCATCTGTCTCCCCATGTTCTGCCTCCACCATCTCCAGAGGAAGAGGGTCTGGATGGGACCTTGTTCTGGCAAAGCCTGAGATCCCCCTGGACCCTCTTACTCCAGCCTGCTGCCAGTAGCCTCTGCACTGATGTCCACCCATGTCTGGCCTGAGCTGCTGCTCCAGGCCCCTCATGGGGATCCCACAGCCCAGAGCGCGGTTCCGGGCAGCTCCTGGCAGGGCCGCAGCCTGGGTGATGGCACCAGTGGCTAATGGCACTTGCTCTGCCTCTCTCCCTCCGTGTCTTCCCCATCCCTCCAGGATTGCTGTGGAAACTGCAGCGACAGTGAGGAAGAGCTCCCCACCCGCCTCGAGCTCCCCACCCGCCTCTAGCCCCCAGCCTGAGGCCCTCACCGGTGGTTGGCGGTAGCAGCTACTCCAAGCACTGTTTACAGTTTTGCACAGTGGTCTTCCCCATTGTCCACGCAAGTTGTGGCCTGGGGAACACAGCGGAGCTCTCCGCAGCGTCCTCTGCCCTTCAGTCCCTGTCTGGCTGAGTTCGGCAAGGCCTGGGCTGTCCCTGGGACAAAGGTGCGTCCCTTCAGCTCTTGTCTGTGGAGCTCGGGGCTTTCTGTATTTATGTATTTGTACGAATGTATATAGCAACCAGACCATTCTTAAGACCCACCTTGGAGCTGGCAGAGGGGCCACTGCCAAACTCAGGGCTCCTTGGGCCCAGTGTGGACAGGCCAAGGCCCTTGAGCCCCCAGCACTGTGCTCGCCACCGCCGACCTCCGAGTGAGACTCCTGCCTGCCTCTGCTGCCCCAGGCTCAGGCCACCACCTCTGGGGTCCAATGTTGTCCCTTCTCAGCACTTGTCAAAGCTGGATCTGGGGCCTCTGTATCCCCTAGGCCTGTGCCAAAGTGTGACCAGAGACTAGGCTGGCCGTGGGACCCATCAGCCCACTGCCCAGGCTGCCCCAGATGGGTATGCCTCTGCCTTGCAGCTCCCAGGGCGCCTTGTCCCACGTGCTGGGCCCTGTCCTAAAGACACCTCTCATAGAAACGCCCCGGCCCGGGCCATGGGAAGGGGGGAGGAGGTTGTCCCTGGCCAACTCTCAAACATTCCAGACTCCCTTCTTAACAATAGACACGTGTGCCCAGCAATAATCCATCCCTCCCTGTGTGTGCCTGTGGTATGTGTGTGTGTGAGAGAGAGAGAGATTGAACGTGTGCATGAAGGGGGTAGGTCGAGGTGTGTGTGTGCCTATACCCCAGGCCCCAGTTCTGGTCCTTCCCAGATTGTGATGGCCATCCTGGTCCCAGTGTTAGGGTAGCATGGGATTACAGGGCCCTGGTTTTTCCATATTTAAAGCCAATTTTTATTACTCATTTTGTCCAATGTAAGCTGCCACGTGTCTCTGAGTGAATACAGTCGAGCACATACCTGGCCAGCCGCCCTGCCTGCCTCTTTCTTGCTCCTGATGTTCCAGGGGTCTTCCTGCTTTCCTCACCCTGCTGGAAGTGGGAAGGGATCAGAGGTGGGCTTGGTGGGGGCTGCCTTTCCAACATGCCCTGGACCCTTCCCCCCTGGCTGATCTTGGCATAGCCTCTCCAGGCAGCCAGGCTTTGGTGGCCTCTGGGCTCACCTAGTGGGTTTCTCAGCTTCCTAAATGGGATGAGGCCTGAGGGAAGAAGCCTGGGTCCCCACTAGGGCATGAGTCTGGCTCTGCCTTGGGGAGGCAGACTTGGCTGGCAGGATCCCCTCCAAGGCCAGGGTGGCCTGGAGACCGGTTATGGGCTTGGAGCAGCCTGGGGAGCAAGGTAGAAGCTGCTGTTAGAAACATCTGCTCACTCTGTCTCCCCTGGACACCTGTTGTGTGCTCCGCCCAGGGCCAGTGAATTAAGCCATCCCTCTGCCCTGGAAGCAGGAAATGTGGCTGGGCAGAGATGAGACAGTGGTGATGCTGGAAGTTAGGTTGCAGCAAGGGTGGGTAGGGACCAGCCATGAGGGCATCAGGGGTTCTCTGGAAAGTTGAGCTAGGTCTTAGAAGAGACTTATCCACCTGGAGACAGGGATTGGGGAACATCCCGTAGCCTTCCACCTATGCGAAGGAGATGACGGTCTATTGACAAGTGTGTCTTAGACTTCATAAACCTGTTGCTACTCCATAGTCTCCCAATGCCCCCAGCCCTCCAAGGATGCTCTGTAACCACAGTCAGGGTTTGTTCCTTGCCTTTGGGCTTGGCTCCAATGCCACAGGGGCCTCATGAGGTTTGTAGTTGGGCAGTTCTGGGTTCAAGTCTCAGCCGGGCCACTTTTCAAGCTGGCTTTGCATAGGCCCTTCCCTTGTTGAGAAAGATGGGTGTGATACCCATCACTTCACAGGGCAACTGTGAGAATCCATGAAAACAGCCAATCACCTCCCTTTGCCCCTGTGTCACTGACAGGACCCTTGCCAATTAGAGGATTGGGTGCTGGGTGCCAAGCTGACGGCTGTCTCAAGGGCAGCCAGAAGGCTGTAAGCACTGACTTAGTGAAAGGGGCCCCTGTGTTGGTGGCCCAGCTCTTGATGGTATGTGGAGCATGTGCTGCTGCTTCCGTTAACAAGAGGAACCAGAGAGGGCCATGCCCAAGGTCTTCTAGCTGGTGAGCTGCTATTGCATGGTAGCAAGGAAGCCAGCTGAAGATGAAGCCGGATCCTACCTATAATGAGTAATGTTGGGGCCTGAGGTGCATTTGCCCTTCCGTTTTGGTGGGAGGGCAGTTAGGTGTCAGTTGGTCAAAGCCTAGCCCTGAGCAGGTGTACAAGGGCAGGTGGGGACCAGTTGGACCAATAGGTCCCTAGAGCACTCCACCTGCAAGTGGGTCAAGACCTCCCACCAAGCTCCCCCCGTGGGTTAGGTGGGCACCCAGGGAACTGGTTGGCTATAGTCCAGTTTACCTTAAAGCTCTTACTTAGGGAGTCCATCTCAATGGTGGGAGCTGGGGACCCAAACGGAGACAGGACCCCTGCCTGTTTGGAGCTCAGTCTGGTAGGGAGACAGAAATGGGAACAGGTAAGCCCCAGTGTAATCAGCACTGTCGCAGACATGATTCTAGAGCTAGTGGGGCTGCGAATGCTGAGGGACTGGGGCTGGAGGACAACACCAAGCAGGGAGTCCTCTTGGCCACAAAAGTCTCAGAATTGGTTCCCTCCAGGAGACAGAACCAGAAGTACCTGGGTAGAGGAGCCAGATGGATGGTCTAGGGCCTCTGGTGGTTTAGGATAACTTGGGGTAGGGTGGGTGATGATGGGTGGGTGAAGGGAACGACTGAGCCAAGTCTGTGAGCACCACGTAGGGCTTTGAAAGCCATGTTAAGGATGTGGGGCCCCATCTAAAAGGCAGGGATGTCCCTAAAGGATTTCAACTGGTTGTGTTGGGATGTCTGCCTAGTATGTACAAAAATCACCCCATGTTTACTTTGGGGAACCTCCTGTCTCAGTCCACGTGGTTTTGATGGGGCTGGGTTTGCATGCGCTGCATACATATACACCCAAAATGACCCCGGTGAGGCTGTTAGAGATCTTTGGTTGCAAGTGACGGAACTGTCCTTCAACTAACTTAGAGTGTTACGAGGATATGGGGGAACATGATAGGAAGAACCAGAACTGGGACACCTCCAGGGTCTTAGTCACAGACCCCATTCTCATTAGGGTATGATCCCCAGGAGTAAGATGCTACAGCCATGTTTGTGTCTGCATCATTGAGCCTTACTGCAAACCCAAGGAGCACAAAAGGCCCAGCTGGAAATCTGCTCACTGTGCATAGAGGGAGCTGGGCACTTGGGTTCACAGGTCCAGCATGATGGCACCCATGGGGTGCAGTGAGTCCCTCTGATGAAATAGGGTGCTTGTATCCAAAGAAAAGGAAATGGCTACTGGGTAGCTGAACATATTTTCTCTCTCCCGGCATGACCGACTGGATTGGTTCACTGATGTGACACTAAGCCAAAATGAGTTCAAAAATAGTCTTTTGGGGGCTTGCTTAGAACTACTAGGAAAGAATTGAGGTTCTCTTCTTTGGGGTAGGGTGGCAGGATATAAGCCTAGAGCTGTGGGTGTTGTCCTTGCCACCACCTGGGAATTTTCAAGAATGATGCAAACAGAAGAAAGCAGGGTGGAGAGAACAGATACACGTCTGATACCATTGTTGGGACACCTGGAACCAATTGTGATCACAGCTAAAATCTGCCTTTGGACTTATCAGTTACATGTGTCGAACACCTTTGGGCCCAAGCCTACTATTTGTTTTGGAGTTCTGTCACTTGCAAACCAAAATGTCCCCGCTGATGTGGTGGTGGTGTTTTTTGGAAGATTACCATAAGCATGATAGAAAAATTAGACTGGAAACAGAACCCAATTAAGAGAGACCGATGGACAGCCAGATTATTGACTTAGCGAAGACAGTGGGGCCCTTACTAGGAGTCCCCCCCCTATTCCCTGGGGATGAACAGGGTCCGTGAAGGCCTGGGCTATGGATCCAGGACTGCATTCTTCCTGTGTTACTTCTTAGTAGACCTGTGGTGATGTATGTTCCCTGGGGACACACTGGGAGGGGTTGTAAGTTGGGAGGGGGCCACATTTGGTGAGTTAGAACAACGCTGGGGTGCCTGCCTGCCCCAACTCTTGCCCACCGCATGTGTGCAGTGCCTCTCGGGTTGCGGCCGGGCGTGAACATGTGTGTGCTTCCCGGGTTAAACTGTGTATGAGTGTGTGTCAGGGGCTCTGACCTCGGCTGCTCGCTTTGAGCAACCCGTGCACTCGGCCGACTGTGCCCCCCTCCCGATCGGCGGGCGTGCCCCCGTCCGGCCAGCCTGCTGCCAGGAGCGGCGCGGCGCGGCGCGTGCATTTCCCGGGCCGGGTGCGCCCGGCGCCCCGCGAGCGAGTCTGTGCGCTGCGCAGCAGGTGGGCGCCGGGTCCTCCGCCTTCCGCTCCCAGGACACCTCGGCGGCGAGTGGGCTGGGGGGGCCTCTGCCGGCTGCCGCGGCGCGCACGCCGGGCCGGTACGCGCCGTGTACGAGCCCGTGCGCGCGCCCCCGGCTCCAGCCCAGCGCCCGCAGCCGCCTTCGCCGCCAGTCAGCTCCCCGGCGCCGCCGCCGCCTCCCCGGGCCGGGGGCTCCGTCCGCGGGGCCCGCGCCACTCGCCCCGAGCCAGGAGGACGAGCGCGAGGACGATGCCTGGGCCCGTGAGTACCGCGGCGGCGGCGGCGGCGGGCGGGCCCGGAGGCGGGAGGAAGATGACCCGGGGCTGAGCCCCTCCCCGCGGGCCGCTCCGCGCTCAGGCCCCGGGTCGCCGCCCCGGACCCCCGCCCGGCCAGCCCCTCCCCCAGCCTGTCTGGAGGGAGGGAGGGAGGGAGGGAGGGAGGGAGGGAGAGAGCGGGAGGGCGCCAGTGAGCGACGGAGCCAAAGCCGGGCGCGAGCCGCCACCGGCTCGCTTGGAAACGGTTGCCACAGCAACGGGGTTGCGCTCCCCGGCAACGCTGCTGCGGGCGGCGACGCCCCCTCCCACTCCTCCCCCACCCCGAGCGGGGCCACAGCCTAGGGGCGCAGGGGGAAAGGGGGTGCGGGGACTCCCCCTTGAGCGGTGGGGGTAGCGTCGCCAGTCTGGGCGTGCCTGCCTCCACAGCTCGTCGAGGATGGGGGTGGGGGGCGAGCGGCCCCGTGGGCACGAGCTGGCTCCCACGTGGCTGCAGTCGTCGCAGCAGGGCTCCTGGGGTGGCTGCAAACGTGGGGGCGGCCCAGCCCCTGGGCCTGCCTCGGGAGGCGGAGGAGGCGGCTTGGAGGCTGGGTCCAGCGTCTGCGCCCCAACACCCTCCCACCACCACCACTACCCCACTCGCCAGCGAAACGGCCTGACCCAAGTTGGGTGCCACAGAGGTGATGTCCCTTACCGAGGGAGAAGAAAGAAGCTCACATCCCTGCTCTTCATGGTCAGGGCATGTGCCCGGCAGTGGCTAGGACCGGTTGTGGGTTTCTGCTCCACGTTCCAAGCCCCCATTCTCCCGGGAGCGGTGGGAGCAGAGTGGGCAGGAGCAGAGGCAAGGACATTGCTGACCCAGGGAAGCCAAATGGGAGCGCCCTGGCCCATTGTCTGGATCACAAGTGTCTCTTGTCCGAGCACAAAGCCCAGACTGTGCTGGGTGGCATGCAGGTTGGCCGGCAGGCAGGCCAGCACCACATGGAGATGCTCTGTCCTCCAGGGGAGCTCCTCTGAGAGGAGAGTGGCCACTGAATCAGAGGAGATGACCTCTGGCTCCTCTCCCAACCTCCCCCAGCCCACAGCGGCAGGGTGCTGGGAGAGAAATGGTCCTCCTGCCAGCTCTCCCAGACCTGACTCAGCAGATGCCAACCTCCAATTGCAGACCTTAGACTCAACATCCAGCGACCACAACCACCCTTGGGTTTCTTTTCCCATCCAGCAAAGTGTCCTGGGCACCAGAGATGACCATAACCCCAGACATTTGAGGCCTTGACATAAGATGCCCTTAGATGAGTGCTGCCCTGAGTCAGTCCTGAGTCTCCCTCCTGCAGGCAGGGGTCCCTTTGGAATTATTCACAGGCTCCTTTCATTCTGTCCCTGCTCTGTGTGAGACCTCTGTTGAGTGTTCTGCGTCCCCTGTTCCTCTCAAGGATGTCTATTGTCCCCTATTCCTTTCAAGGATCATGCAAGGTAAGTTTATTATCCCCATTTTAGAGATGAAGACTCCCGAGGCTCAGGGAGGTAATGTTAATTTCCCCAAGGTCACACAACCAGTTAAATGGTGGAGCTAGGTTTCCAGTGATCCTTTCTCTACTGGCACAGCTGCTCTCTGCCTGCCACACACCATCTCTTGTGACCACAGAGAATAACTAACCATAGGGCCTTATAGAGGAGCATTCTTGACTTTCTTTCATATTCTTCCAGTGAGGAAATTCCCTATTTCTTTCAAGCCCTAGTACACCTTTCCCTCTTCCAGCAAAATCAGCTAGATTCTTGCTCACCCAGACACTCTACAGGACTGTGATGCTGCTAGGCTGGCTCCATTTTCTTTCTCTGGGTGAACCTGAGCAGTGAGGGCTACCTCAGTTACCTGGGAAACCCCCAAGGCCCTGGTTCTTGATTTTGGGGCTCTGTGGCCTGATCAGCTTGCAGCCTTGGCTGTGGTAGAATTCAGCAAAGATGGGTCCATGTAGTGCTGGCTGCTCTGGGTGCTTACTGTAGCTCAGGGAGTAGAAACCCAAATACCTCTAGGGCCCTGGGAGCAATGGAACGAGTGAAGTAGGCCAGGAACTACTCAGCTACTGTCTATGTCGCCACGTGAGAATGTGGACTTGGAATGAGCAGATAATTTTTAAGATGAACAAGGAATTCAGACTTCTATGTAAAATCTCCTGGGTTTTAAATTTGGCGACTAATCAGAGTATTTTATTTTATTTTTTAAAGATTTTATTTATTTTTTCATGAGAGACACAGAAAGAGAGGCAGAGACACAGGCAGAGGGAGAAGCAGGCTCCATGCAGGGAGCCTGACGCGGGACTCCATCCGGGTCCCCAGGATCACACCCTGGGCTAAAGGTGGTGCTAAACCGCTGAGCCATCTGGGCTGCCCTAATCAGAGTATTTAAAAAAATTGACTGTGGGGCAACAAAACATGACCATGAACCGTGTCCAGCTTGAGAGTCACAAGGCCATGACCTCTGGTCCATGGTAAAGTGATGGCAGTTTTTGCTGGGCCACTCCCCTTGTAGTGTAGATGTAGTGCCATGGGCTGGTTTCCATATTTGAGCCTCTTGGGGCTGCAAAGTGCTGGCATTTGGTTTGTCACGTGTGGCTGTGTACACCAGTCTTGAAGTATTTTCACTTCATCAGTTTTGCTCCTCCCTTGGCAATGCTAGGCAGATCTCATCATCCTTGTTTTACAGGCAAAGAAACTTCACCTCGGGCATGGGAACAGCTGGGACGGGGGCCACACAGCCTGATCAAGGCAGAAGCAGGATTTGCACCCTGGGCTCTCCCCTCAGTGCTCTGTGTGTTAAACCATGCTGCCTCTCAGAAGAGGGCATCCTCACCTCCCCCCAGCACCTGAGCTGTGGCCAACTCCCTAGGAAGGACAGAGAGGAGTACAGTAGACACTAAGCCACATAGGACCTCTCTGCCCACAAGCTCTCTGCAACCCCAGTCTCTGTTGTCCTGTTTGCAGTTTCTAAGCCCTGGGTTCCTGGCCCAGTGCCAGGGTTGGTTACAGAGGTGCTACCTGTAGGCAAGAGTGCCAAGCCAGTACTTGGCTTAGCTGGAAATGAGGCTCTGGTCAGCTGTATGCCTGGTGGACTGTGACAGCAGTCCTCTCTGGCCTCACTTCATCCGTCATGGTCTGGAAGGAGTATAAAATTGCTACCAGTGCCTGCCTGAAATGCCCTTCCTGCCAGGACAGTGGGCTTTGCAGTCACCTGGGCTTCACGACCTCCTGGCAATGTGGGCCTGAACCGGCCTCAGCTCCTAATCTGTAGAATGGGGTGGCAGCAGCCACCTTCTAGGTGTCCCTGAGATAATGACTGTGAAGAGACCAGCAGTGGGCCTGGCTTGTGCTGGGTATGCAGGTTAGTAGTAACTTCTCCCACCCCATACTCACTCTGTGTACCACATTCTCCCTCCCTCTGCTATCCCCTGCTCTGAGTCCCTGTCCCTTCACTTGATTAGCAGCTCTGGCCTTATATCCAGGGAACCTTATGACCCAGAGCTCCTGCTGTCTCGGATTCCCTCTGTCCACTTGAGAGCCCCTGACAAATGCCTCTATTTCCTCTTATTCACATGAATATATGGATCCTCATCTCATTTATAAACCACCCTGTGAGGGCCAACAGCTGGGTGGTGACTTCTCTCTCGGTGATGTTTTGGTGAATGGCTGACATTTCCCAGGAGTGAATGGGATGCAGACCCAGCTCTTGAGGTGTTCCCTGTCCTACAGCTAAAAGACCAAACAGGGAACTGGACATCTCCAGTCACCCTAAAGGATTTTGGAGCTGTTGCATGCCAGATGACAAGACAGATGCCACCTCTGGAGTTGCACACAGGCAGCTACAGCACGCTGTCACATCCCTGGGCTTCTCATCGAGCCCTGGGGAGTGAGGTGTCCTGGAGTTGATGTGTCCAGCAAAGTGACAGGCCATGAAGCTGAGTAATAAGTGTGGGGGCAAGAGCTTTGAGGCCATGGTGTAGGCCCCTCGGGGAAAGAAAGTGGGACTCTCAGTAGCTGAGGATGGGAACACAGGCTGGTTACAGTGGGAAGAGCAGTGTGAGGTGAGGCTGAAGAGGCCTTGGCAGGAACTTCTCCTAGAAGCCATGATCTAGGTCAGTTCTCAAAGTGTGCTCTCTGGACCACAACATCAGTATCTGCTGGGTATTTGCTAGAAAAGCAAACACTCAGGTCCAACCCCAGACCTACTGAAGCAAACACTGGGAGCAGAGCCCAGCACTCTGTTTGAACAAGCCCTCCCTGTGGCTGTGATGCTCATTCAAATTTGAGAGGCACCTGTCTAAACTATCATAAAGAGCAGGGCTGCCTCCTGAAGAGGTGGAGTGTTGCTAGAGGGCTCAGACAGGAGAAGGCCTAGGGGGAATAGGCAATGTGGAAAGTGGATAGGCTGGGCAGCACAGAGTATGGAAGGAGAGAGAGCAGTGGCGAGGGTGGTATAGGGGCCCAGGTGAGAGATGATGGTAGCTGGGCCAAGGCAGTGGCAGGGGGACCAAAGGAAGTGGACAAAGGTAAAAAGAACAGGATTTACCTTTTTTTAAAGATTTTATTTATTCATCCATTCATTCATGAGAGAGAGAGAGAGGCAGAGACATAGACAGAGGTAGAAGCTGGCTTCATGTAAGGAGCCCGATGTGGGACTCGATCCTGGGACCAGTGGGAGCAGGCCCTAAGCCGAAGGCACTCAACCGCTGAGCCACCCAGGCACCCCAGGATTTACTTTTTTTAAAAGAAAAAGAGATTTTATTTATTTTAGAGTGTGTGAGCAGGGGGAGGGACAGAGGGAGAGAGGGAATCTCAAGCAGAGCCCAGTGTGGGGCTCAGTCTCATGACCCTGAGATCATAACCTGGAAATCAAGAATAGGATGCTTAACCGACTGAGCCACCCAGGTGCCCCATAAAAAGGACTGATTTAGTGGATGGAGTGATTGGTGGGCCCTTTACTGAGATAAAAGCTCCAGTAAATCTTTAGGGTCTAGGACTGGAGTCCTGGGACTGGAGTTCTTCCTGCAGAGGAGCAATGTGGTAGGTGCCCACAGCAGTGCACCAGGCCCCAGAATAAGAAATCTGTGTGACCTTGGGTATCATTTAATCCCTTAAAAAAAAGATTTATTTATTCATGAAAGACACAGAGAGGCAGAGACACAGGCAGAGAGCAAAGCAGGCTCTATGCAGGGAGCCCAATGTGGGACTCGATCCCGGGACTCCAGGATCACGCCCTGGGTCTAAGGCAGGCGCTAAACCACTGAGTCACCCAGGCGTCCCATCATTTAATCCTTTTGAGCCAAGTGCCCTCATCTGTCAAATGGGAGGAATGCTAACCTCCTTTGTAGGATGCCTGAGAATGATTTGTGATGGCGTGCCTTAAGGACACACACATCTTTGCATCCCCAGCTCAGAAGCCACCATCTTAGCACTAATGTGTGTTTAGCATCTGTAAATCCTTTGCATGAACAGCTAGCTCAGTCGTCACCATGGTCATTGATGAGGAAGCTGGCATCATAGGAGTTAAGAAACTCACCCCCTGGGGTCTTGTTTTTGTCCCCCTGCTAAACTAGTGAGTGTGTGGCCTAGGAAAACCAAAGTAATACACTCACAAATTCAAATAAATCCAGATGGAATCCTAAAAAATGTTCAGATAACCTGTAAGAAGGTAAGAAAACAGAATGAAGAAACAAATCATAAAATGGCAGACTTAAGGATGAGGCCATCTGGAGGCACCACCCCTAGCACACAATTGGAGTTGGACAAGTGCAGTATTTGCTCTGGACAGTCTGGAGGGGTTGGGGAAGGGTATATAGCTGTGAGTAAGAAGCTGCAGGCAGAGTCTGCAGAGGGCTCCCCAGACACAGGCAAGAGCATGCACAGAATAAGCAGGAAACTTAAAGAAGCCTGGCCTGTTAGGAAGAGCTTCTGAAAAGGTCTGAATGTCTCTCTTGACATTTATGTATTGAGCACCTACTGTGGATTAGATGAGATGTACTGAGCAATTCCTGTGGGCTAGACAAAGTCAGGAAGAAGGCCTCAGGCAGGACCCATGTCCTCTAACCTGCCAGAGCACCACTGAGTGAAATAATAGCCCAGGAGGGAGTGTTTAGCATCAAACCCCTGCCCACTCAAATTGGTTATTGGTACCAGTGTGACATCAGAGAGCCTACCTCTCTCAGACCTGCAGCGGCCTAATGTGTACAATATGGCAATGGTTCTTGCCTCCTGGCTGAGTAGCCACATTAGCACCTAAAGGGTCTTGCATGTGGCCTGCACCCATTCACGTTAATGCCCAGTCAGCTGAGCTAGGCCACTCAGGGCAGAGAGTGTCCTTTGTTCCTTGTTGACCTTGGAGCTGCCATTCCTGTTTCTCAATTCACCCTATAGCCTTTTCCTATTCTTGACCTGAGGGCTGGAGGCCAGGGTCTTGCTGGGAAGGAACAGGAAGGTGTGTTTTGGCTACAAGTTGGCCAGTTGACCCAGTGTCTCCATTGCCGCCAAGTCCTCATGTTCAAAGTGCTCACATGCACCAGGCTCTTCATTTACATCTCAGGGGCCACATAAGGGAAAATATTGTGACAAACTTTGGATATAGACTCAGGCTAAAACCTAGTTCCTTCCTTTATTAGCTGTGTGACCTGGGGCAAGTCATTTCTCTGTCTGAGCTTGTCTCCTAATTTATCAAATGGGCCTGAGCAGGTGGTATTATATAGCACACGAGATTCTGAATGGAAAGTGCCTAGAACAAGGCCTGACATGCAGTAGACAGTTCTTGGCAGGTATTTCTCTCTCTCTCTCTCTTTTTTTTTTTTTTTTTAAGATTTTATTTATTTATTCATGAAAGACACAGAAGAGAGAGAGAGGCAGAGACACAGGCAGAGGGGGAAGCAGGCTCTATGCAGGGAGCCTGATGTGGGACTCGATCCCAGGACTCCAGGATCACGCCCTGGGCCGAAGGCAGGTGCTAAACCACTGAGCCACCCAGGGATTCCTGGTATTTCTATTTCTAATTCAGCTAAACTCCATCACCTCCAACCTCAGAAGTACCTTTTCTGATCTGGAGCTGTTCCTGCTGTGCAGGCCAAGGGGCCCCCTAGTTAGTGCCAGCCTTCTCAGAGCATTCCTGAAAATTCCTGTGGGCTCAGGAAAAGGAGAACAACAGATTTAATTAACTCCCAGTGACTGGCAGCATCGTGTTTTTATCTGGCTGCGTCGCCATGGCAGCCTCATGGCAGGGTTGTGGAGGGGGCGGGTGGAGCTATTGTTCTTACCATTGTCTGTTCTGGAACACAGGCCCAGGAGAAAGGGACTGGCACAGGGACCAAGTGGCACATGGCACAAGGCAGCCACAGAATCAGACAGGAGCCATCTGGGGAGAAGTGTGGGGTGGCCCCTGGCCTGGCTTCCCCCCAGCTTGCTGCCAGAACAGTCTGAGACAGCTTGATGTGGAGCCTAGGGCCCAGGTCCACATTGCCCCCAGACCTAATGTTGTGCACTGGACTTGCTGAGGAAGTGTGTGTGTGTGGGGGGGGGGAATGAGGCTGGTGGTAGAGGCCCACAAGATAGCTCAAGTAGCAGCACTTCCACCCCTGGCCAGGGTTTTGTGGCCAGGCTTGGGTTCAAATTAAAGCACTGCCATCTGCCATTTACACAGCTAACTGCTCCCTGCCTCATCTGTAAAATAGGAATAACAGCAGTTACCCCAAAGGGTTGTATGCGAAAGACCTGGGTAGTTAGGACATTCATGAAGGGCACACTTCTGTTCGAGGGGGTGCGGAACAGTCGCCTGCCACTCCTCACTCCGCAGTCAGGGTTCCCTCCTACATACATTTTAGGATACAAGGTTCCCTTCTAAACCCTGGCTGTGGTGAGGAGGAGGCAGAACTAGACGTGCCCATCTGCCCATCTGGAGTGATGAAAGACCAGGTGATACAGTAGCAGACGAGCTCCTTTTCCTACCTTCTGCAAAAACGGAAAGGGATTGAGAGGAAGCAGTAAGGCACACAGGACCTAGAGCAGTAGGGCCAAGTGGGGCTGCCAGTTGGTCGGAGGCTGGGGAACCCGAGGCTGAGCTGGGATCTGATGGGCGCAGGGGCCCAGAGGAAAGGACAAGACGGAACGGCCCACGCCCCGCGGGCGGTGCGGTGCAGACGGGGGCGGCCGTGGTACGGTACCAGCCCGGTACCAGCCCGAAGCGCCGCCTGAGCCCCCTCTCCCAGAGCGATGACGGCCGCGAGGCCGCAGTGCGCGCCTGGATGTTCCTCGCTTCGGGCGGCCCGGGGGAAGCGCGTCGGGGGCTGCCTGGCGGCGGCGCACGCACTGGGCTGAAGCCGGGCGTCGGTGGGCTGCTAGTAGGGCCGTAGGAGGTGGGCCACCTTTTCCCCGTCGCACAGCAACCGCCCCGGGACGCTCTTCAGCGCCCAGGGGTTAACCACCCGCCTCTGGAACCCCCTCCGAACTGGGGTACCCTCTGGGGGGTTGAACCTCCGGTGCTGAGGCTGAGTCTGGCTTTCGCGCGCCCCCTGCTGGCCGGCCCGGAGTCCCCTCGGCCCAGCGGCGGCGGCGGCCGGGGCTCAGATCCGGGAAAACCCTACCGGGGAACCCTCGGGGTGTGACGTCATCCGCGGTGACGTCACCGCCCCGGGGAGTGCGGGGGTTCCCGCAGAGGAGGCTTCCCCGGAACTGCGCAGGGCGCGGGCGCGGGCAGGGGAGTCGCCCGGGGCTGGAGCGCGCCTTCACCGCGCCCCGCGTCTGCCCTGCAGGTCCCGCGCGGCCCCGGGTGAGGCCCGCCCCGCGCCCGCCGGCGCCATGGGAAGGAGCGGGCGCCGCTGCTGCTGCCCCCCGCCGGCGCGCGCACGACGTGAGCCCCGCCGCGGGCAGCCCCCGGCCGCAGGTCCCCGAGCGACACTGGCGGCGCCCGGGAGCGTGGCGCGGGCCCGCAGCCGAGTAGAGGAGCCGAGTGTCTAGTGAAGCAACCGAGGACCCGCCGCCGCCATGGTGATGTCCCAGGGCACCTACACGTTCCTCACGTGCTTCGCCGGGTTCTGGCTCATCTGGGGTCTCATCGTCCTACTCTGCTGCTTCTGCAGCTTCCTGCGCCGCCGCCTCAAACGGCGCCAGGAGGAGCGACTACGTGAGCAGAACCTGCGCGCCCTCGAGCTGGAGCCCCTGGAGCTCGAGGGCAGCCTGGCCGGGAGTCCCCCGGGCCTGGCGCCGCCGCCCCCGCCTCAGCGCGGCCGCCTCGAGGCGCCGGCGCACGCGCATCAGCACGTGCACGTCCACCCGCTGCTGCACCACGGGCCGGCGCAGCCGCACGCGCACCCGCACCCGCACGCGCACCCGCACCACGCGCTCCCGCACCCGCCCCCGGTGCACCTCCCGGTGCCGCCGCGGCCCTGGAGCTACCCGCGCCAAGGTGAGTGCGGGCCTCCGCGGGGGCAGCGTGGGCCGCAGGGTGGGCGGGAGCGCTGCTGGCGGTGGGGGGGGGGGGGGCGGGCTGGGCTTGGCGGCTGGCCGAGGCCTCCGCGGGAGGCCGGGTCGGGTGGCCTCACGCCTCGCACCGCTCCCCACCCTGCAGCGGAATCGGACATGTCCAAGCCCCCGTGCTACGAAGAGGCGGTGCTGATGGCCGAGCCGCCGCCGCCCTACAGTGAGGTGCTCACGGACACGCGCGGCCTCTACCGCAAGATCGTCACTCCCTTCCTGAGCCGCCGCGACAGCGCGGAGAAGCAAGAGCAGCCGCCGCCCAGCTACAAGCCACTCTTCCTGGACCGGGGCTACACGTCGGCGCTGCACCTGCCCAGCGCTCCGCGGCCCGCGCCACCCTGCCCTGCGCTCTGTCTGCAAGCCGACCGCGGCCGCCGGGTCTTCCCAAGCTGGACCGACTCGGAGCTCAGCAGCCGCGAGCCGCTGGAGCATGGAGCTTGGCGCCTGCCGGTCTCCATCCCCTTGTTCGGGAGGACTACAGCCGTATAGAGGGGCGCCCTCTGGCGCCCCACCCGCGGACTCATGGCCTGACTGCGGGGCTTTTTAAATGCTTCCCTTGGACGGGGGGTAGGGGGGTAGGGGGTGGGGAGGGAGGGATTTCTTACCCCGTTTGTTACATTTTGAGGATAATAAAGGTGTGTGATCTGGTTTGGTACAAGAGGAGGGGCACCCACTGCTTGCGCCCAAGGCTCTGGTAGCCAGGCGTGCCTGGGCCTTGGCGGGACAGAACCTGAGTGCGCCTTGTGGCTGCAAACTGGCCTGAGGGTACAGAACTAAGCGTCATAGGCTGCTTCCCCTGGGAGCCCCAGACCTTCCCTGCCCGTGAGATCACAGGGAGGGCACCCCCTGTGACCTTGGAGGTGGGAAGAGTTGGGAATCGGGGGTCACAGGGCAGGCGGCACACCCCAGATCTGCCCCTGGAGGCCCGGAGCAGCAGGCCCAAAGGGATCTGGATTTCTTTATTAACAGACATCAGCACGACCCGTTACAGAAGTTTGTGCTTTCCAAAAAAACAGTTACTGAACGTGAAAAAGGAACCCAAGCAAAGAGGGAGGAGTTGGGGAGGGGCCATCCAAGCCCCGGGCCCCACCGATAGCCCTGACCTGATAGCCCTGACCTGATCCGCGCCTAGGGCCTCCAGCTTGGGACCTGCCCAGCAGGAGGGGGGCAGGAAAGGGCCTGGAAGCTGAGGGGCCCCATCTGGGCCTACTTCCTTTGGGCCAGGCGGGGAGGGGTCAAGGGAAGGGTGGGGAGGGGGTCCCAGGGAGCCAGAGCCCACGAGCCATTTATTGCCATGTTTTAAAATTCGTGCAAAATATCTGAAGCCCTGGACAGAGAATACAAAGTGATATTTTTCCAAGAAACATAAAACTAGGAAAAGAGGTGGGACATTTTCCCACCCAGAGCTCCCCCGACACCAGGCCCCAAGTAGGGTGAGGCCTCCACCCCGGCCAGCTGAGTGAGCAGGGAGGGCTAAGAGCTACAATCTGGACCGGGCGGGGAAGGGGTAGAATTTGCAACAGCGTCTCAACTACCAACGGGAGGAAAACCAGTCAACTGTACAAGTCTCCTATCAACTTTAAAAAAAAGAGAAAAGCTGTAAAAGTTGGGCCCTGTGGGTAGGGAAGCGGCCAAGTCCTGGGCCAGGGCCGGAATCCGGAATGGATGCCAGGCGGAGCTGCTGCGAGTGCAGGCGCGGCGGGCCGTCTGGCCAGAGGCCGACACAGGTGGGCGGCCTTGGCAAGGGCAGCCTGAGGGCAGGCACCACCGCTAATCACCGCCCTCGAAGCCCTCCTCCTCTTCTGGTACTGGGTCTGCATCCCAGCAGGTGATGTCGATTTCTGTGATGTCGGGAAGGGAGGAGAGTTAAGGAGATGGCCCAGCAAGCCCATGGCTGTGTCCCCCAGTCCCTGGGAGCTGTGGCTGTGTGTGTATGCAAACACACTTGAACCCAGCACCCCAGCATCACCCACCCCAGTACTACCTGGAGGTTTGTTGTAGAACATAGGAGGCGGGGCCTTTGCGCACAGCTCTTCCGATTGGGCGAACTCCTCCTCCTGTGATTGGCTGAAGTACCCCTCACTGGCCTGCAGGAGGAAAGCTCCAGGTCACTGGGCCCCACCAAGGAGGATTAGGGCTGACCTACAGGCCTGAACTCCGTTTCCCCAGCAACCAGTGATTCCATCAGTGGTTTCCAGGGAAACATGTCTGCTTTGAGCAAAAAAGCAGAGCTGGCCCAAGGAGGGAGAAGGGAACGGAGCTTCCCTCCAATCATGTGGGTCACAGAGGAAGGGGGTGCCTCTGCTAGAACCCTGACCACCACCCCTCCCACCAGACTGTCCCTGCCCCACCTGAGTCCCCTCCTTCTGGGTGGTCTCGCCATTGGTCAGCAGGTGGGGCTCTGGTTCTGGCTCCAGCTCTGGCTCCTGATCCAGCTCCTCTAGAGCGGAGGGCAGAGTTGGGACCTGGGAGGCAGCTAGGGGCTCCCCTTCTGTTTCCTCCTCTGGGTCACAGAAGGTAGCTGGCGGCTCAGGCAGCTCATCAAAATTGAGAAGGTTGGCACAGCCTTTGCCTGCCAGTGGCAGTGGCTCCTCAGCCACCTCGTCTAGCAGGGGTACCTCTGCCAGAGTGACCTCAGCACCCGAGGGCTCAGCCTGGGGTGTGGAGGCCTCTTCCCCATTGCCAGGCCATAGGTCGATGAGGCTGGCAGCGGCAGGGGTGATGGTGTTGGCAACAGCGGTGTCAGCAGTGGCAGTGTCGGTTTCATTGGCATCAGCTGCCGGGGTGTCAGTTGTGGCAGAGTTGGCCATGGCAGGCTCCAGAGGGACAGCCAGGACAGCCTGCTCTGGAGATGCCATGAACATCAAGTCCTCCGTGGGGCTGCTTTGCCCTGGGGGAGGTTCCGGTGCCTGTGGAGGCTCCTCCATGGGGCCAGCCCAGGCCTGAGGGGGTGCTGCTCTGGCCTCTTTGCTGGTCTCTTCACTATCCAGGCCGGGCCCAGGCTCCTGGGTCTCTGTCATAGCACCAACGAAGGAGAGACATGTGGTCAGCTCCCTCAGGAAAGGATGCAGGCCTGGGGCAGCCACCTTACTCTATTCGCCCACCCACTGGGGAGTCAGTAGCTTCCAGGATAGAAGGTTTCCACTAAGAGTTCTGTGCAGAGCACCTTCCGGCATAGCCCCTGGGCCCTGCTGCCCCTTTATCTCCTAGTGTTCAGGGAGACACACTCAGGTTTAGAGATGACAGGTCTGACAGCAACACCAAGGCTCCTCCCTGCCATCACCACTGCCAGGGCAGGACAATCTGGGTGACAGCTGGCTTAGATCCCTGAGGAATTGTTAGCATGGCCACATGGAGTTCCCAGCCCAGGGACTGGTGGGGGACCTGGTGCAGCTCAGGTATAGCCCCTCACTCACCTTGAGGGGGCGGTGGTGGCAGTGGTGGAGGCTGCGAGGATGTGACCTCGTCCAGAGCCCGCTCAATCTGTTCAGCAACAGGTGTGGAAGCCATGCTGGAGTCAGACGGGCTCCGGGTGGGGATGGGGGTAGGTGCCATCCTCCGGTGGCTGTCCAAGTGGCTGCCTGTGGAATAAACCCCCAGGCTGGTCAATGAGGGCCAGGGACCAGGATTGTCCGCCTTGGGGTCTGGCCAGCACCTCCTGTGTGGAGTCTGGGTGGGGGCTGGAAGCCCCCCAGGCCCTTGGGGGCCAGACCACAGCTCCAGATCCTATAAGCCAGGCACCTTGGGGCCAGAGCCCCTTCAGGGCCAGGGGAAAGAGGCAGGTAGTACCTGCTCTTGGGACAAATACCAGAGATCAGCAGTCAGGCTGGGGGAGTGAGGGTGGGCGCACTGCTGGGAAGCGGGGCCCTCCTTACCCCCCACCACTGTGGCCTGGGGCTGCTACCTACATGGGAGGGAGGAAGAGAGGTTTGGGGTGCGGTGACAGGTGATATAGGGAAAGGGAGTCCGTGGAGGGGAGGAGGAGGAAGAGGAGGAGGAGGAAGGCCCACTGTCCGATGCCTTTATGAAAGGGCAGTACGGACGACCTGCCGAGAGAGACAGACAGAGAGAGACAGAGGACAAGAGAGGGTCAGTCTCCCCCACCCCTGCCCTGAGGCCTCACCCACCCCAAAGGCTGGCCCTAGAAGTCCAAAGTACCCTCAGCTAGGGCGCACAATCAGCCAAGCTAGGCCACAGCCTCAAGCCACCAGAGGACTCCCACCAGCACCAGGCACGCACAGCAATGAGCCTGCCACACCAAGCCAGCCTCAGCATCACACGACAGCGTGCCCCATCCCTGGAGCCCCAGCCCAGGGCCAAGCACGCAGCCGGGGCAAACACTCAGGCCAGCGGACACAGCGGAAGGGTGCTTCGTGGAGGGAGGTAGAAGCGACATGGGGAGAGTCTCAACAGCAAGCACTGGGTGCAGGTTCCAGGCGGCTCAAACTCAGGGTCAGGCTAAGAGCCTGCCCCACATGCATCCACAGCCCTCAGCAAGACCTCGTTCAAGCCGAGCGGGGCCGCTCCCTGCAGCCAGTGGGGGTACCTCAGCCCAAGGCGGGGCTGCCCAGATGACCTCCAGTACTCCCCCATCGCTCAGCCAAGGCCACCCCTAACCCCAGCCTGAGCCCCTCTCAGCTCTGCCACCTGGGAGCCGGCGGGTGAGAGCACACGTGAGGAATGGCCTTGCCTTCTCCAAGGGCTCCTAGGGCAAGGCTTCCCTTCCAAGAAAGAGTCACAGAGAGGCTCAGGCCCCAAACCTGAGGAGTAGGATTCAGGTGGGGTTGGGACCTAGGACTACCTGGCCGGTGGTTGAAGGGTGAGGGTGCATCGCAGCTGCCTGCTGAGGCCGATGCAACTCGTTCCTGCTGCTTGAAGAATTCCCGCGGGTTGTCAGGCCGCTGGGCAATAATGGCTGCTGCCTCCTAGGGGTATGGAGAAAGGGTCAGGGTGGCCCGGCTGAGGCGAGCCCTGCCCACCTCACTTGCCCTCTCCCCAGCTCTCACCTCTACCTCTGATTCTGACTTCTTCATCTGGGTTTCTTCCTCCTCGTCCCGCTGGTCACCCTGGAAACCAAAGGGACAGGGTTCTGGGTACCGCACTCCCCCTGAGCTCTTGGCCTTCTTACAGGCCCCAGATTTTCTCCACAACCTGGAAGGAAGGGGCCTGGAGGTGGCATCTCTGCTCCCTTCACTACCCAGTCTCCTCTCCACCTGCAAGGCCCTGGCCACCTCATCTCTGGCTCAGATGGGCCCCCGGGTACCCAGCTCAGCTCCTCCTACTCCTGCATCCCCAGATCCAGGGCCACTCATGAGTGCTCCCTGCTTTGTAGCTTAAGTGTTCTTGGATCTCCTACCCCAGTACCTAGCCAGCCACATGCCTATCATTGCTGCCTTGATCTTCGCATCATGACCGAGAGCTTCCCATTAGTCACCTGCCTCCTTGCTCTTCTCTCATACAAGGATCTTTCCTAAATCCAAATGAGACCATGAATTTCCCTAGCTTAAAATCCCTTGGCGGGTTTCTCAAGAGTATAGTGAGTACTAGTTGACTAAGGCCCACAGAAGGCTTTTGTGTTGTGTCTCCAGTTTCTCTTAAAATGCCAGAAGCCCTGGCAACAATGGACACGCCCCAAAGCAACTACTGGCCAGAGCAGCGCTGCAGGAGCCCTCAACCCAGGCACCTCAACCCAGGCATGTGCTATCCCGTTTGCTGCAGTCCCCACCACAAGTGCATTCCCTAGTGCACTTTACCAGCCAGCTGCACTACAGTTTAGAGGCTGCGACCCCAGGAATAAAGATAGACAGGAGTTCCTTGCGTGTCCCCTGTTCCCCTTCCCCTTGTCTGATCTAGTCCATCACCTCTCTAACACTCACACACCCTTTAAGATGTAACCACAAAGTCCTCAACACGATGCAGTCAGAGTTCCTGGAATGTGCACATCATCTCCCCCCTCCCGTGCCTCTGCATGGAAGATCAATCTCTTGCCCCAAGTGCCCATCTCCCAGCCCAGGTCCAACTCTTCCCACTTCCATCCTCAGCCTGGATACTGCCTCCTGGAGAAGTGGTCCCTCGCCCATTCAGGTCATTTTGGGGTCTCCATGAGGTATTCTAGGCACACACCACAGATTACACAGTATCATAACTTCCTTTTTCTGGGCTCACTGCCCCTATCCTCTGTGGTGACACAGAACAAGAAGTGAGATCCAGCACAAGGTTCTGCTGGCATGTGTTTGCTCAACTGAACTCACTACATCAAAGCTTTTTAATTGGTGCTGCTCCTGCTGCCACTGTGGCTGATGGGGCAGGAGGGACTGAGTGCAGAGGGGAGGAGAGGCTGCAGGTAAGGTGGGGGACTTACAGAGCTTCTCTGCTTTGTGCATGTAATCTAAACTCAAACTTTGCTCTCAGGATACATTAAGAGAATGGCCTATCAAAGCATCCCCCTCAAGAGGGTTGTCATTCCAACCACAACTCTGCGTTCTTCCAGAATGAAGTCTCAAGTCCTCCTCTGACCTAGCTCTCTTTCCAATCCAATTTCCCTTGCTCTTCAGCGACTGGGCTCCAGCCAGGCTCCTTGCCTTCCCATAAATTACATCCCACCAGCCTTTGCTGGTGTTCAGCACCGCCTAGCGTGACCTCACTAGATGCCTTTGCCTCATTCAAAAAAAGGACTAGAGGCAAGCTCACCACAAAAGCCTTAACTACTAACGACGTGCAAAAGATTGAAACAAATTACGGGTACTGGGTAGGAAAAGCGAGATCAACACACTAATCACATGGTCAGAAGCACTGCTGTGCCTGAGTGTTTTCAGATACGTGGGGGCTCCCTGACCGCTCAGGCAGAAAGGGAACCTAGGCAAGGAACGCAATTCTTAAGCAGAACAACAGCTTAAACAAAGAGACAGCATGTTATGGTTCTAAATTCCAAAGTTGTCACATGAGACCTTCTTTAGAGGACCTGAAGTGGTAGGATCACCACACTGACCTGCTTGAATATCCACTGTCACTACCCTATGAGCCACACCTGAAGGGCCGGGTATAAGACTTTGCCTGAAACGTTGACAACTGGTGTAGATGAGTGATCACTTCAGGGGAATGCACTATTACTGTTCTTTCTACCTTTGTGTGTCTGTATGTGAAATTCTCTATAAAGCAAGCTTTTTCAAAACGACCTTGCTCTGAATGGATAAACAAAATGCGGTGTATACGTACAAAGGAATGTTATTAGCCTTAAAAAGGAAGACCTTCTGACACATGGATGAACCTTGAAGACACCGCACTAGGTGAAATAACCTAGTCACAAAAGGACAAATATTACGATTCCATTCAAATGAGGTACTTAAGAGTAGTCAAATTCACGGAAAGTAGAAAGGCAGTTGCCAGGGACCTGGGGGAGAAGAGAATGGGGAGTTAATGTTTAATGCGGACAGAGTTTCAATATGGAAAGATGAAAAAAATTGGAGATAAACAGTGATGATAGTTGTACAATGTAAATATGTTGGGAATCTTAATGCCACTAAACTGTATACTTAAAAATGGTTAAGATGGCACATTTTATGGACATTCTGGCACAATTCAAAATAAACTGATTCATCAATTACTTTTTAAAAAAGTTTTGCCCATCTTGCTCTCCACTGTTTCTAACACCTGGTACCCGGCAGGTGGCAAAGGTGTGCTGAATGAACAACTGTAGCTGGAGCTCACTAACCACACATCTCCACCCCCAGCGCTGATGTGACTGCAATGAACTCTGACAGCCACTTCATACCACAGTCGGCATGGCTGTCGGGTCTCCTCCCTCCCAGCCTCCTGCGGGGGTGACCCTCCTGGAGCTCATCTGGGTCCTCATGGCAAAACTGGCCATCACTAATCCACATGAGTACTGCCCACCTCCCACTCAGAACTCTACCATGCTCCACCCTAAATGACCTTGGCTATTTCTGAAATACAAAATTCAATTCAAAGCATGAAGACTCAACCCCAGGATGCTTCTGTGGGCCACCCCCAGTGTGTAGAGGTACGAGAACACCCCTAGAACTATACACACTTGTGTACAGATGCTCAGAACACGGGCCCAAACTCCTTCGTGTGGCTCTGCAGCACAACTGTGGTGGGGACCAGGTTTCCAGCCCCTCCAAAGTGCAGGAAGTGTGTCTAACCCACCCCAAGCTTCTCAGGCTCCACTGGGAGGAGGAGTTGGGGGGGAGGGGCAGGTCAGTGAGGGACTGGGTCAAGACAGATTTTCTCTTTCAGTCTACAAAATAAACTTCTCCAAGGAAGTCTCTTTCCACAGCCCAGGAACAGAGACCCACATGATTGGGTGGCAGGCCTGACACTCTGTGACACTCCCATGCCCATGCAGAGGTACTCCGAACACCCAGAACAGTCGTCAAGCCACTGATAACCAGCTCCTCCCAGGCCCACCCCCCTCAACAGAGGCCCAGTAACACAGGGACTATTCTCACTTCCCCTAACCAGGAGACTGGGAGCCCCAAACAAAAACTTACAAAGATAGACTGTTCCTTCAACCGTCGCTTGGCCTCCTCAGCTTCTAAAGTCTGCTGTTTCCTCCTGGAATGATAAGCGGGCATGCATACCTCAGGGTGGGTCCACATGCAGCCTGGAGCAAGTGGCCTAGGGTGGGGGCAGGGCCAACCTGTGCTCCTCGATCTGCTGTTCCCGTTCTCGGTAGCGCCGTTCCCGCTCCTCCTGCTCCTGACGTTCCTGCTCCATCCGTTCTTGCTCAAACCGGAGTCTCTCATCCAGGGCCTTCTTCCGCTCCTCCTCCTTCCTCAGCTCTTCCTCCTTCTGCAACCCCCCACACCAAGGCAGTGCAGGCCCTGAGCTGGGGCCCGCCCCTGCCCCTCCAGCCCCTCCCCAACACAAGATTGGGGAGGTTCTGTTTCTGGGAAGTTCAGCCCAATATGGCTCCCTCTTTCAGCTGGGGTAGCACACGAGATGGGACACACTGCTTAAGTGGGGGACTAGGGGACAGAGGCCAGAGCTATATGCCATGGGGCAGGATCAGGGAAGGACAGCTCAGCCTGAAAGCTGGGGCCAGGGTCCACACCTTGGCCTGCTCCCAGAACTGCTCACGGTTAATCCGCTTCATTTCGACAGCTGCATCAGTTTTCTGATAGGTGGTGCCCTGCAGAGTCAAACAAGTTGGCATGAGCGGGGAGAGGGAGGGGGTTGGGGAGGGGGGCTCCCTCCTGAGCATTCTGGGAGCTCCCATTCACAAAGGGTGAAGCCCTGGCCAGGCCAGCCTGTCCCAGGCACACTGACCACCGGCTCGGCGTTCTCATCCTCACGCAGGCGCAGGCGATGCAGCACGGGGCTGGAAAGCCGTGCCAGCCCGTTGGAGAGCCGCTGCCCGATGGCACCCGCATCTATGTCTTCCACGCTGCTGGCATTCACAATCACATCAACACCCTGAAGCGAGAAGGTGTGTTGGGACTGCCTGGCTCCTTCCCATGACTGCCCCCAGCATAGAGACCCTGCCCCCACCCTACCACCCTGCCCCAGGTCTGGCCCCACTCCTACCTGGAAGAACTCAGCCACCTTAGCCACGTGGCTAGCACAAGCACATTTTCGGGCATCAGGCACATCTTCACCAACCTGCAAAGTACCCAGCAGAGAGGGTCAGGAAAGGACAAGAGGGGACAGGAGCCTGAGGCCCTGGGCTCTCTTCCCAGGGGGCTAGCGGTGCTCTCTCCCAACGGTGTCAGTAGGTGACCTGGGGAGGAGGGTCACTGTTCTGGGGCCTTTACTCCCTTCCCCATCCCATAGCTGCATACCCAGTTGATGAGCACGTATTTTGGCAGAGCAGCCTGGGAATCCTTGACGCTGCAGAAGCCGTACATCACCTTCTGGTTCTCAAAGTGGCCAGAGAGCTCCTGCAAACCCCCATCTGGGGGAATCAAAGAGTTATCAAGCAAGCCTCTTCATCTCCTGAACCCTTACCCTGCAAAGGGGCTGGAACTCAAAGGGCAGACTTCTCTTATGGGCTCTACAGGCTCACCCAGAGATCTGGAGGTACCACAGTTCTGTGCTGGTGTGAGAAAGAGTCAAAAGGCAGGGGCAAGCTTTGTCTCTGAATCTCCCAGGGCCTGACTTAGGACTCGGGAAGTGTTTGTTCTTCACACATCCCATGTCTCACTCTTCGCACATCATCACCTCTCACAGTGCTAGAGCCCAGTTAGGTAAAATAAGACCCACTGGCTCTGGAGAAAGTAGATGTGACATGGGCCATCCTTGCCAGGCCCCCTCCTTCCTAGCTGTGTGGCTTTGGGCAAGTCACTGTCCCTCTCTGAGGCTCAGTCTTCTCATAATCAAAGAGCAAATAAGGCTCCCTCCTTCCCTGCCCTGGGGATCTGAGGGATGGCTGGAGGAAGGACACAGGCAGACAAGTGTGGGTCGGCTGGCTGCAGGCAGGGAGATGGCCTGGAGCCAGGTGGGTGGGGAAGAAAACCAGAGGAGGGGGTGGAGAGGAAGGCAACGGAATGGCTGGAATTCTTACCTCCTGATGCTGCAAGCTTGAGGTCATCTGAGCCATCCTCATATGTGTACAGAGCCCTGGGGAGAGGGAGGGGTGCCTCAGAGTACTGTCAGGGCCCAGGCTGCCAATTTTGGGTGGGGATGGCTCTGGGGAGGAGGAGGGACACTGAGGAGGCAGGACAGGGATAGGGGTTCTGGTCCAGCACTGCCATGTCATCATGACAGCAGGGCTAGGCACCAATTCTGGCTGGAGCCTGGGCAGGGGGAGGGGGCATAGTGAGGGGGCAGCCTGGGACTTGGTAGAGGGAGGCCCTAGGCAGGTGGGCAGTAGGCAAGGGGGCAGAAATCACTGCCTGGTCCCTGGCTTTGTGGAAGCCCATGTGTCCCGTTCTCAGAGCTCAGGCCCTGGCAGCCTACAAGCGGGTGTGAGATGGAAACTCCAAGGCGACGGTTCCTTGGTTACCGTTCCCTGGCTACCACAATCCTCAGCCTCCATTGGCCAGCGCTGGGAACCTACCTGGCATGTTCTTCAGTACCCACCGCCCCTCCCCCATGGCAAGGGAGGGGGAGGAGAGAGAACCTGGTGCTCTCTTCGCTGGGCATCCCTCAGTAACCATGGCAACCTGGCAACTGGCACATGACTGAGCCCACCCTAGCCACATTCTCCTGAACACAAAGGACCCCAGGGACATGCCCTTGGCCTCAATCTCTGCCTCTCAGAAATGGAGATGAGTTCACCGTGGTCACTCTTGTCACTCTTGCCCAGACTCAGACCCCTGGTGGGCATGTTCTCCTAGCCTTCTAGCCTTGCCTCTAGGCCTGGGCCAGAGCTGAGGCCCTGGCCCCCAGGGAATGCTAGCCTTTGCCTTCTGCCTTAGCTTCAACAGAAAGCCAACCCTAGCAGCCTTCCTCCTTCTTCCTCCTCCCTAGCTTTCTCTGCCCTGGCTTTTTCTCCCTAGAGGTAGTGGCCCAGTCTCCATTTCACAGAAGGGAAGACAGAGACATCTCCTCCTGAGAACCCAGTGGGGCAAGGGAGAAGGCAGCTCAGGGGGTCTCAAGCCCCTTCGCCATGCTTTCCTTTCCCTATTTCCAGGGCAGGTGGAGGAGGCAGCGAGGGTGGGGGTGGGGGGTGGGCTAGAAGACGGGGAGGCAGGGTGATGGAGAAGAGAAAGGGCGAGAGAAACAGGGAGTGAGGAGGAAGAAAGAGAAGAGAAAGGAAGTGAAGGGATGAAGAGAAAATGAGAAAGGGAGGGAGGGAGGGAGGGAGGGAGGAGGAGGGAGGGAGGGAGAGAAGGGGGAGGAAGGGAGAGCGGGAAGAGGAAGGAGGGAGGGGGGATGGAGAAGGAGGAGGGGAGAGGGAAGGAGGAAGAAGGGAGGGGAGAGGGAGGAGGAAAAGAAGGAGGCCCTGGCCCAGTCTCATGAAGTCAGCTAGAGTCACCACCTCACCAACGAGTCACCGCCAGTGCCACAGGGTCCCCTAGACCTCTCCCTCCGGAAAGGGACACAGGTGGGCTGTGGGGCTGGGAGCTCCCGGTCCAACTGTTGCTTGGGCCCCAACCCTGGCAGCTGCTTCTCAGAACAGCTGTCCCACCACCTGTCTGGCTACCCTAACCCACCACTGGGAACAAAGGGCCCTCAGAGAAACAGGAGTCTGCCCCTCTCCATTCCACAGACCAGGAACAGAGGCAGAACTTAAGAACCCTGGTCTCCAAACACTGCTCTAGATATCACACCTCTGTGGGACAACTTGCCAGCCTCTCCCAGGGCCCAGGAATGCCTGCCCTGCCAAGGACCCCTTCCATTCTCAACCCTTGCCTACCCACCTCTGGCCATCTTCTCCTGCTACAGCCACAGCCCTTGCCTGGCAGAAACCATACCTAAGCATTCAGCAGCCCTTCAACCCTGAGCTCTGCCCCCACCTGCCCTTCCAGCCAGACCTCCGTTTCCATACCAAACACTTGGGATGCGCTGGATGGCCTCTGGATCCCAAACTCAATTCTAGATATTTCCCACCCGGGAGCCTCTGCACATTAATTTCCCTCCACAGGAGGGCTAGACCTATTTATCCATCCCATGGGCCAGCCCTGACTGAAATCCTTCAGGGACCCAATGCCAGCTTCCCAGGAAGCCCTGTCCTAAGTTGCACCTCCTTAGAGCACTTACCATACCCCATAAGGGATGGCAAGAAGCCTCTAAGCCTATCCTAGATCTCATTAGACCTGTACTTCTCAAACACATCAGAGACAGCCAGGCCTGAAAGGGTGGAAGCTGTTGAAACCACAGGTATCAGGATGGGGTCCCAGGGATCTACATGTCTCTTCAGCTTCAACCCCTGGAAACAGACAACGCCTCTAACTGTAAGCTGTGTGAAACGGAGACATCCAATTCAATCAACATGCATCACTCACTGGGTCCCGGGTCCAGCACAGGGCAGAACCAGTAGGTATCTGTGATATTGACACAAACTCTGAGAAGCCACCGAGGCCAGAGACACTGGACTAGGGTGAGGTGGGCCTGGGATGTGCCACTCCAGGGAGATCCCATGTTCGGTTGAGGTGGGGACCAAAGGCAGATGGAGGAGCCCTCAGTCCAATTCCACTCTCAGGATGCTGGAGCTGGAAGGTGCCTTGGGGGTCCCAGATATGGTGGAGTCCCATCCCCTCCTTCTCTTTTCAAGAGGACCAGAGAGGAGCAGACACTTGTGTGTAGTTAACACAGTGAGTAGTGTCCTATCCAGGGCAACAGTCTATTTCAAAGGCTCTGCCACATAGGAGCAAGATCCCCCTCAGAGGTAAGTGAAGGCAGTACCATGCCTCTTGACCAAGACAGCAATTGTACCCAAGATCCACTCCTCTGGCCTCTGAGTACAGGGTCTGCCCCCAAGTCCTGAGACTCCACTATACTCCTGGTTCTGTACTGGGACTGGGGGCACTCATGCCCTACTCTGCAGGATGTGTTCTTCACATCCTCTTTACAAAACGCTATCTAGGCCCTCGGGAGTTAGCAAATGTCTGTATGTACGAGGGTGCATGTGTACATGTGTGTCCCACACACAACCCAGATGGGGGTGACGCATGCCAATGATGAATAACTTGCTTTGGCCACATGGATGCTGCTGAGTGGTGGGAGCCCAGGCCTCTGCTAAACAGAATGTGGTCCAGCAGCGGTTGTGTACCCCTGTGCTGGACTGCCAGAACCTTGCTTTTGGGAGGTTAGAGGGAAACGGGGTGGTGGTATATAATAACCAGCAGACCAGAGGACGAGTAGGGTGTTCTAAGGCAGGGCTGTGCCTCTGCAGGCAAGGCCCATATCCTAAGCCTAGTTCCTCCACCAGGCCAAGCGGGCCACTTGCCCTGAACTCCTCCCATGATCTCAGCCCCCATGGGGCAGGGCTGGGACAATGGGTGGGCCTCCTGCCGGCTCAGCCTGTGCTGGCCTCTCCTGTGACTGACCTGCAGGACTTGAGGGCTTTCTCCCTCATCCATCCCTCCAGGCCTGGCTGCCCGCCAGTGCTGCAGTACCATGGCATGGACGCCTGGCCATCTTGCCCCTCCTCCAGCCCCCGGGTCAGTGTCCCTACCTAACTGCCCTCCTAGGATGAGGGTGAGGCCAGCCCACGTGAGGGCCCTCAGACCTAGCCTCACTCTGTGCCTCAGTTTCCTTCCTGCTAGGAAAAGACCAGGCCTAGAGAACAGAATGGGCACCTGTCCCAGGAGAGAGTATTTTGGAGGAAGGGGATTCCTGAATGGGGCAGTGTGGGACCCCTTTGCTTTCCTGCCACCCAGGGGTCTCCAGACAGAGAGAGCAGGTGGTCCATCCCGTCTCAAGCTCAGGGCAAGACAACAGCCAGGAAAGGGAGAGAAGGTAGCTCAGCTTATCTGCCACGAGGAAGCTGACCACTGAGCCTGAGGCTTCGGGGCTCAATGGATGTACTCACTCTCTCCTTCCTGTTTGGGCGCACCCTCCACACTTGTGTGCCTGGGAGCCTCCTCTCAGGGACCCCAGCTGGCCACCTGGCCAGGCAGCTCCCGGCCCCACTGCCTAGTCCCCGCAGTCCCCTCCGGATCGGGGAGAGGAGGTCTCAGCTCGGCCTTCTCCGCGACCCCTGAGGGGAACAGGAGTCGCTCGGCGGCGGCTAGGTGGCGAGGAACACGGCCCCCTCGCACCCCGGCTCCCAGAGGCCCCCGGTGGGCGGGGCGCCCGGCCCCGGCCCCGGCCCGGCCCGCCCCGCCCCTCCCCCGCCCTAGCTCTCCTTTGTGCTGCGGCCGGGCCGGGCCGGGCCGGGCGGGCTGCGCTGGCTCCGCTGGCTGGTTCCCCGCCTCGTCCCCGCCCGGCCCGCTCCCGCCCGAAGGTGGCGAAGGTGCCCTTGGCCGCCCCGTGCACACCTGTCCCCGGGGCCCGGGGCGGCAGGGCGAGGGCGGGGGATGGGCTCCCGCAGGGCGAGCGGCCCCGGGCCCCGCATCTGGACCCCGCGCCTCCCCGGAGCGTCCGGCCACCGCCGCGGCGCGAGGCCGGGGCCGCCTGCGGGCGCCCGGGGCCGGCAGCGCCCGCCCGGCCCGGCCCCTCCCCCGGCGCGCGCCGAGGCAGCCCCTCCCGAGCCCCCCGGGCCGCTGCACCATTGCGGGGCCCCCTCCCCTCGCGGCTGCGGGGCGGCGGAGCCGGGCGGAAACAAAGGCGGCGGCGGCGGCGGCGGGGACAAAGGGGCCGCGGGCGGGGGCGGGGCGGGGGCTCACCAGTCGGCCGCGCTCTCCTCCCGGATCACCTCCTCGTACGCCGCCAGCAGCTCCAGGCGGTGGCCGCTGAAGCTGACGCCGGCCATGCTGCTGGCCGGACTGAGGCCGAGCGGACGGACGCGCGGAGCACGGACCGACGGCCAGAGCAGGAGGCGAGGAAAGAGGGAGCCGCCGCCGCCGCCGCCGCGAAGCCTCTGCAGCGCCGCGAGCCCAGCGAGCCGCGGCCGGGGGAGGGGAGCGGCCGGCGGGGGGCGGGGGGCGCAGGCTCCGCCCGGCTCGCTCCCTCCGCGCGCCCGGTCCTAGCGCCGCCCGGCGGGCCCAGGGGGAGGCCGCCCCCCTTCCCGGCCTGCCCCGGGCGCCCCCCGCCCCGCGCCCCGCGCCCCGCGCCCGCGCCCGCCCGCGCTCTGCGCTCCCGCACCCCGGCCGCGTCTCGCCCGCGTCCCCAGCCTCGCGCACGGTGTCCGCAGCGTGGGCGCTCACCCTTTCCCCCAGCCCCATACCCAGCAGCGGCACCACCTCGCGGGGTTCCCGTCTGCGGCCACCACCCAGGCCCGGCTTCCCCCCTCTCCTTTCCAGCTCCTAGTCCCAGGCCCAAATCCACTTCGCTCCGGTTGGCACAGCTCTACCCCGTGCTTAATTTCTCTCCGTCCCAGCCTTAGCCCCATCCCCCTGCCATCCCAAACCAGGTTAAACCCATCTCCATTCCAACCCTCAACCCCAGCCCAACTGGACCAGCCACCTTGGCCCGTATGCAGCCCATACCCACCTCTGAAAGGTCCACTCCTAGGCCACCCCCATCACTATTCACTGCCATCTGTGTCCCTACCCCACATCCAACCCATTTCTTTCCCAGCCTACTTCCCAACCACGCCCTCAGTGCGCACCTCCACACATTCACAATAACCACCTTCGCTAGCAGCACCCTCGTCAGTCCAGCCTACCTTATTCCCGTTGGGATCCCAGTTCCCAACCACACCCCTCCATCCCTGCCTCCTTGATTGTGCTCAGCCCCAACTTAGCTCAGTACTCCAGGATTCCCAACTTCTTTCCCATCCCTGACCCACCTCTCTCCAGAGCACTCTCTCAGTTCCTGGCTGCCCCCAAGGGCTGTCTCTGATGGGTCCAGCCTCCAATTCCTTTGCCTTCTCTCCCAAGCCTCAGGCCTCACAGAGGAATCCCAAGTACAGTTCCAGAAGCAGCATCTAACCCCAGACTCCCAGGGCAGGGTTCCAAGTACAGAAGTCCCCTACAAGGGAGTGGGCACCACTGCCAGGGCCTCATGGAACATCGCCACTCCTTGCTGAGGTGGGACCCTGAAACTCTCCCCAGCTTGAAGAAGCCTTTTCCACCTCCTACACAGCCTCCCACCCCCATCTTCTTGGGGGAGGTGACAGAATCAAGCAAGCTTTACTTGGTCCAGTCTGGGAGATGGAAAAGGAGGTGGCCCCCAGTTGGGCCTCTGAGTTCTGAGATGGGTAATCAGTTACACCAAGAGGAGAAGGAGAGCAGTGTGCATTGATTAGCAGTGAGTCCCAGTGCTTTCAAGTAGGAATAACCTCTTCAAACCCCTTAAATTTCACAGACACCTCCCTCGGGTACTCTGCACCTACTATGCCATGGACCCCTGACCCTGGTGATTTCTCCACAGCTGCCACTTGGAGCAAGGCCCTGGGCAGAGTCAGTGGGATTCTGGGGAGAGAGAAGACCACCCTAGGGCTGAGGGGTACTTGGGAGGAGTAGGTAGAGGCATCTCTGGCCTCATTCCCCTCTTACTTTCTTTGATGTGTCCCAGCTCAGAATTCCCCACCACCTCCTCCTCCCCAGCCTCCTGCTCACTCAATTTCACATCCAAAAAACAGAAGTCCAATGAGCATGCTCTCCCTTCCTCAAATTCCTTCTTCCCCTCAGCCACCTACAAACTGTCTCCAGCCACCCTACTCTCACCTCTTTGCCATCTATATTTTTAAATAAACTTTTAATTTTAGAACAGTTTTAAATTTACAGAGAAATTACAAAGATAGCACAGAGTCCTCATATGTCCCATGCCCCGTTTTCTCTATTTTCAGGGGAGAAAGAGGGTTCCCTGCTTACATGCCCTGGAGCCTACTCCTTTTGGTCCTCTTACCCTTTAGCCCTCTATAAATCTAAATTACAAATCTGCAATCTGGGATCCCTGGGTGGCGCAGCGGTTTAGCACCTGCCTTTGGCCCAGGGCGCGATCCTGGAGACCCAGGATCAAATCCCACATCGGGCTCCCGGTGCATGTTTCTCCCTCTTCCTATGTCTCTGCCTCTCTCTCCCTCTCTATCATAAATAAATAAAAATTAAAAAAAAAATAAATCTGCAATCTGTCTCCTTTTGCTCTGTTGTCCCTGGCACTGCTTCAGGGACAACTAGTGAGGTCACTAGTGACTCTTAAGTTGCCAAATTTAGTGGCCCCATCATGATCTTCACTTTCTTTTACCAGTGGGAGGAAGGTGATCACCAATCACCCTCTCTGAATCTGCCTTTCTTCAGCCACTTGTTACCCATGAAACAAACTCACAGGCCTGCCAGTTGAGGCCGGGTGGGGGTAGGACAACGGGGGCGGGGGTGTTGATCTCGGTGCCTCCTTGGAGCTCCCACCAGGCTTTCGTGTCTACCACTCCCAGCACTGATCACCCTTCAAATCACTAACATATTGGATCGCTCCGATCCCTAGAGTGCCAGCTCCCTTCTACACTGGGAGGCTGGTCCAGTGGCTTCTCTGTCCCTGGAGTAGAAGAGACAAAAAAGAGGGAGGATTCAGATCCAGAAGCTGGTCACTTGCTGTATGACCTTGGCTTAAAGGCTTCTCCTCTTTTTTTTTTTTTATTTTTTTTTTTTTATTTATTTATAATAGTCACACAGAGAGAGAGAGAGAGAGAGGCAGAGACACAGGCAGAGGGAGAAGCAGACTCCATGCACCGGGAGCCCGACGTGGGATTCGATCCCGGGTATCCAGGATCACGCCCTAGGCCAAAGGCAGGCGCTAAACCGCTGCGCCACCCAGGGATCCCAGGCTTCTCCTCTTTAAGTCTCCTCTTTGCTGATTTATAAGGATAAAATGTGACTGGATGGGGGCTTCGAAGGTGAGAAACCCCTCCCTTCTCCTGGAAGGCTGGCTCTCCCTACCTCCCACACCCATCTTCCTGTTCTGTGTTTCTCAACTCTCAGGGAAGGTTTCAAGACTGGCATGTTAGCCTCAGCACTTTTTCAGGATCAGCAGGTGGAGCCTTCTCTGCCCTGATCCTGCCCCTGCCAAGTTTGAACCAAGTACTTTCAAGAGTGCCCAGCATTGTTTCAGTGCTCAGAGCATCTCCCAGGCATCTGCCCCTGGTCCAGAGCCAGCCACTGGACCACATTAGCTCTGTTCCTGTCCATTGCTGTCACTGCACAGACTTTGCCAACCATGTTGCCCTAGACTCATTGCCAGACCGTTCTTGTCTTACTCATTTTCAACTATAAGATGGGATGATCATGACGGTGCCTACCTCATAGGATCTGTCTGAAGACTTTTAAAAAAATCTAAAAAGTGCTTAAAATGGGACAGCCCTGGTGGCGCAGCGGTTTAGCGCCGCCTGCAGCCCAGGGTGTGATCCTGGAGACCTATGATCCAGTCCCATGTTGGGCTCCCTGCATGGAGCCTGCTTCTCCCTCTGCCTGTGTCTCTGCCTCTCTCTCTCTCTCTCTCTCTCTCTCTCTCTCTCTGTCTCTCGTGAATAAATAAAATCTTAAAAAATAAAAAGTGCTTAAAGTGGCAACCGCACATAGTAGGTGCTATTGATGTGTTGGCTGTTTTTACTGTTTTACAGATGGGAGAGATTCAGGGAGGGGCAATGACTTGCCTTGAGGTGTGCAGCTGGTGAATGACAAAGTCTGGATGGGAACCCAGGTCTGTCCCATGTCACGTCACACCACAGGCTCTCCCTGTTTCCCCTCCTAGCACCCTCATTTCCAGGGGTGTGGCCCTGCCTAGAGTTTGGTCGGAAGTAGTTGTTTTCTTTCTTTCTTCCTTTCTTTTTCTTCTTTTCTTTCTTTCTCTCTTTCCTTTCGATTTTTTTTCAAGATTTTATTTATTTATTCATGATAGTCACACAGAGAGAGACAGAGAGGCAGAGACACAGGCAGAGGGAGAAGCAGGCTCCATGCAGGGAGCCCGACGTGGGATTCGATCCCGGGTCTCCAGGATCCCGCCCCGGGCCAAAGGCAGGCGCCAAACTGCTGCGCCACCCAGGGATCCCTTTCTTTCGATTTTATTTGTTTATTAGAGAGAGAGCACAAGCAGGGGGAACAGCAGAGGGAGAGGGAGAAGCAGGCTCCTCTCAGAGCAGGGAGCCCAATACAGAACTCGATCCTGGAACCTGGGATCATGACCTGAGCTGGAGGCAGATGCTTAACTGACTGAGCCACCCAGGCACCCCATCAGAAGTAATTCTTAATGCTGTAGCTGCGGAGACTACAGTGGGAGTCAGGGCAGGGGTCTGGGCTTGGAGGGGAGGAAATGTGCCCAGTGCTGTGGATGTCCAAGGTTAGGTATCTCTGTTCCTCTCCTCTGGTTGCTTTTCCACTGCAGGCTCCAGGGAGGAGCGGGTAGTCCAGGCCGTGGTCAGATGCAGAGACTGCTTCAGGGATGCACGCATCTCCCAAGTCAAACCAATGGTGTCAGCTCTGAGATTATTGGAACCACCGAGAAAGGCTCCTCTGGGGCTACTGAGCTGGCAAGATATGGGCCTGGGGCTGGTTGAGGGGCATCTTTGCCAATAACGGGAGACCCACCTGAGAATACAGCCATCCAGCATGAGGAAAACAGAGCTGAGAGATGGAGAGAAAGTAAGCTTGGAGAGACTCCTGCTGTCAACCTTCCTGGTTAAATGAGACAAATTATGCTTGCTTTTGCTTAAACTAGTTTGAATGGCAGCTGGAAGAGTCCTTCCTAATCTGCCTAATCCCCAAGCAGTAGTCATTCTTGTCAGCAGCAGGACAGGGTGAAAGCTGAACTGGCCTTTTAGTGCCTACGCTGCCCCCCACAACCCCCTGGCCACTCTGGTGACCTCCCCACACGATCTCCCAGGGTTGGGAGTTCTTCCCAGACTCCCAGCAAGCTTCTTGCCCCACTGTGGCCCCTGGAACCCTAGCCCCAACCCGCACCCCGTTAGGGGCCAGGGGTACCTATCCTCCACTCACAGGGTTGGGATTCCAACATCCCCGCCTGGCCACTGGTCCCTGTGCGCCATGGGGCCCAGTCCTTTGGCCCACAGCTTCCCTTCCCTGGCAGGGCTGCCTGGAGGGGGCCACGTGGGAGCTGGCACTGAGCAGGTGAGGAGGCAGCCCCGGGATCATCGGTTCTCTGTACTCTGTACTCCGTGGAAGTCTCTCGCCCTGCACCGCCTCTCTCCCCGCTGACTTCAAATGAGCTCGAACAGCTCAGAGCCGGCAAGAACCCCTCCCCTGCCTGCTGCCTCTCCAGTTGCCCACTCATCCCCCCCTCCCCCCCGCCGTGGGCTCTGCCACCCCGGTTGGAGACCATTCTCCAAGGGCGCTAATGGCCTCCCCTGCCTGGCACAAGGACATTTCCCAGTCCTCAGAGCCTCCACCCGCACAGCCTCACACCCCAGCTTGGGAACACTGTGATCCCTGCAGCTCTTTGGTGGCGGTGGTGGTGGGGGCAGCTGGGAGGAGCACTGGGGAGTACCTCAGCCTTTGATCCCCAAGCCCTTCTGGCTCGGTCACTCTCACTCTCTGAGCCTCAGTTCCCCTCGTCTGAAACAGGCCATTAATGACCTCTCTAAGTGGTTTTCTGATTAAATTATACATAAGCTATTGCTCTGTGGTTGAGCAGACAGAAAAGCATTAAGAACAGGTGCCCCCTGCTTGTGTTTATTTCCATCCAGGCTAGCTTCTCTTTCCTGAAATTCGGTCTCCACCCCTCTGCTCACCTTCCCCTCCCTGTCCACCCTCTCCCCCAACTTCCCCTTCTTCAGCCACCTTTCCCAGCTTCCTCCTTCCACACATCTGGGCTGTCCACTGACTTGACTGTGGTTGCCAGTGGTCGGGATTCCTCCTAGCCCACCATAGCCAAGCCTCTTGAAAGAGTTGTCTGCACTCTCCTCTCCTCTCATTCTACATCTCACCAGCCCTTCTGCTTGTCCCTCTCACCCTGGCCTAGCTCTCTGCTACACTGATCTGGCAAACATTGCTTTGTTGGAAATGTGGTGGGGACTCCTTGGCCTTATCTGCCTGGATAACACTGTTGGCACTTCTGGAAACACTCCTGCTCTGCCCTTACCCCCCTGCCCTGAGCTCTGCAAGGGGCTGTCATTTGTTTCCTCTGTCCCCTCATTGCTGTGATGTTGCTGCTTCCTGGCCTCTCACTTCTTCCCTGGCTGTCCTCATGTGGAATTTGTTCCACGTTCATTTTTTTTTTTTTTTAAACAGGTGAAGAAAGAATCAACCTTAATTGTCAGTGTCCAAAAACCAGATTTTACATAAAAGTCTGCATCTCTGGATGCTGTTGGTAAACTGTGAGATTTGTCACAGCTGGGCATTCCTGAATGGTGGTCCTTGCTTGGGGCCGAGAGTGGCTGCCCCCAGAAGGCTCCCCTCAGACTGCTCCCAGCAGCACTCACCCTCCTCCCCTGTGTGCTCTTGCTCACCTGTATCCATGGAAACCAAGCATGGACTGAGAGGGCTTCACAGTTCAAGAGAAGTGGGAGAGAGTACATTTCTTTGTGGAAGTGAAAGATACTGTGCTTAATATGCTAGGGACGTCTCCATTGAAAGGAAACCACATCTTACCTGCTTACCTCTGCTGTGACCTGCTGGGGCCCTGCTCCTCAACTCTCTTCTCTGGGCATCAATTATTTTTTTAAAATTTTTTATTTTTTATTTATGATAGTCACACACAGAGAGAGAGGCAGAGACATAGGCAGAGGGAGAAGCAGGCTCCATGCACTGGGAGCCCGACGTGGGATTCGATCCCGGGTCTCCAGGATCGCGCTCTGGGCCAAAGGCAGGCGCCAAACCGCTGCGCCACCCAGGGATCCCTCTGGGCATCAATTATAAGCATCTGTGGCCTCCCTGGTCCTGTCCCAAACTCATTCCTGAATTCAATCTGAGGTGAACATGGACTTGAATCTTCATCTGCTTCCTGTCTTTGTCACATAAATGTCCCACCCCACCCAGTCACAAACATTCATTGGGCATCCACTCTGTGCCAGGTGCTGTTCTAGGCTCTGGCAAGATGTGATGAAAAGAATTCAGAGAGCTCTGCACTCATGCTCTGGGGTTCCTCAGAACACAAGAGAGGCTGTCTCTTCCCTTGAGAAGGACGTGCCCAAGGACCTATTAAGAATGCCAGCAACTAAAAAAAATAAAAAAATAAAAAATAAAAAATAAAATAAAAAAAAAAGAAGGCCAGCAACTTCAGACATGCTAAATAAAGGTCCTCAGGCCACGCTGTCCTGGCCCGAGTTGGGGCCCTCTCCTCAGTCTCTCTCCTGTCCAGGCTTGAGGAGAGAGAGATGATAATTCTCCTATGATGGTGGGGGCATCAGGGGGCAGCAGGAAGCTCCAGAGAAGGATAGGGCCACCACCAGAGCCTCCAAGTTTTGAGACAGCAGGCAGAAGGGAGCTTCCAAGGGGCACTTGCTGATGAAGGGTGCTCAGTGCCAGCCAGTCCAGGCCCATGTGGCCATCTGCAGGTCTGGCATCTAGCCTGGTTAGTGGCTCAGGAGCTCTGAAAACTTAGGTCTCCTAACCTGCCATCTCTACAGTAAGGGTAGATGCCTCACAGGGTAGCTGGGAGGATGGCATGAGATGATGTGAGCAATGGCTGGTATATTCCAGATGCAGAGCAGAGTTGCCTTCATGCCCCTCCTCACCCCTCATCCTTCAGGCCCCCACTCTAGGCTCCCTGGGACTTATCACCGGGTCCCATCTCTGCCAAGTCACTTTCTGTTCCTCCCTTTCCGTGGCCCCTGCCCTTCCTCCGACTCCCTCTCCTTCTGTCCTCCTTGCTCACAGCTCTCAGAGCTCTTTTACAATACAGATTTGAACTGGCTGCTTCACTGTTTCATACTCTTCTGTGCCCTGCCACTCCCACCCCACCCACAAGATACAGTCCAGCTCCTTCACTGGTCACTTGTGGCCTTCCAGAACCTGGGGGCTGTGCTCTGCGGGGGGGTGCTCTGCTGTGGCATTGGGCTGTTGCCTCTGGGCCTTCACCCTGGCTGTCACTGTTTTTCACTTCCCATCTCTGCAGATGTACCTCCGAGCCAATCCATATCAGGCACCCCCACTTGTGTGGGTGCTGGGGCCCAGCAAAGGGGATCTCCCTTTACCTTCTCCCGCTGACCATGTGCTATCCAAGTCCCCATCACTAGGGTGACCAGGGTGGCCAGCCCTGGGAAAACCATCTTGACCTCCACCCTGCTGTGTGCCTCAAATCCCACCTCTCCTACGCACAGGTAGAGGCACATGCAGGACACAGCTGGATACAGCTTTATTGTGGCAGTGGATGTGAGCAGGGGTTGGTGTGGTCAGCACCAGTGTGTGGAGGGAGTGGGAGGAAATGGAGGGAGTGCGGGGAAATGAAGGGGATGGGGCAGGGCCCAGGGAACCCCAGGCTCAGGCCAGGAGTTGGGGTTGGGGTGACCTTTGCCAGCCCTATCCAGAAATCTGGGCCTGATGACTCCAGAACTGGAGCTCCCTCTGGCTGGGCTGGATGAGGCAGCAGTGGACAGGAGGGACTCACACATGGGAGAAGGCATGGCTCTTGCAGAGGGGCTTGTCCTTCTTAGAGTAGAAAGTCTTTCCTTCCAGGTTGATCTGGCATATCTGAGGACAGCCAAGGTCAAGCCACGTGGGGTTGGGGGTGGCAGTAGAGCCCCTTTCCCAACTCTCATGAATTCCAGAGGCAGGGAGTGGGAGGGAGGCTGGTGAGGAACACAGGGCGAGGGGGTGGGACCTGAGTCCAAGGTTGGGGGCACTCACCGCACACACAAAGCAAGTGTCGTGCCAGCTGAAGCCCAGTGCCTCCAGGAAGCGGTCCCCAGCATCGATCTTGAAGTCACAGCCCCGGCATTTCGTGCCAAACATCTTCTCATAGTCTGAGGATGGAGGCAAAGAGTGGGGGCCCTAGGTTCTCGCCTGCCCCACACCCTACCCCTTACCTGTGCCCCCCTCAACCATCCCCTACCTCGCTCGCAGTACGGTGCCCCTTCTTCCATGTAGAAGGCCCTGTTCCGAATGGGTGTCTTGCAGGCCGCACAGGTGAAACAATGCACGTGCCAGGTCATCTTTAGGGCATGCATGATCTCCTAGGAGGATGGTACAGTCACCAGGCAGCTTGGCCCCTCCTCTCCAGAGCTGGGGACACAGGAAGGCTGGCCGTGGGCCCTCTTCCTTCCCATGGTAAATGTTACATCTGTACAATCACCATTCCTACTCTATCTCTGGCACTGAGGTCTCCCCATTGATGTCCACCATGTCTTTCAGATTTGCCATGTCCAAAGCTCAGCTCATAACCTCTACACCCCAAACCTGCCTCTCTCACAGCTGTTCCTATCTCAGTTGATGGCAACTCCATGCTTCCATTTGCTCAGCTGAGATGCCCCTCTTTATCTCATATGCCACAACAAGTCTGCCAGGAACTCCTGTTGGGTCCGCCTGCATGATGCATCCAAATCCTGACCACTTCTCACTGCCTCCCTCACGTGGGAGGTAGGCCTCAGAGATCCCTGGCTTGAGTGACTGTACAAAACTGACCTCTGAGCTCCTCCTTCTGCCCCTTCAGACAGATATCAACCAGAACAAATCCACATTCCCCTCTGCTTGAATCCCTGCCTACCCTACATTTCCCTCTGGCCTATGTATCCTCTGCTCTCTCTACGTGGCCTCTTGCCCATGGCTGACGCACCCAGCAGGTCACTCTTGGGGCTTCACACCGGCTGTCCCCCCTGTCCGGGCTGTGTACCCCTGGTATGTCCCAAGTCTCACTGCTCACTGCCTTCAAGTTTCTACTTCAATGTCCCCCTCTCCATGAGGCCTGTTCTGACACCACCAGTTAATACTTCCAATCTGCTCTTCCAATGCCACATTCCCAACACCTTTAACTCTGTTCTCAATGCTTAACAGCTCTTACTAACACAGCAGCAGGTGATTTACTTATTGTATCTATTGCTTATCGTCTTCCTCTCTTCCCTTCTTCCTACTCAAATGTAAGGTCCAGGAGGGAATGAGACATGACTGTTCTAGGAGCTGATATAGTGCAACAGTGCCTATCCCCAGGGGTGCTCATCAACAAATGTTCGGGAATTAACCTGCTCCACTGGACTGGGGAGGAAGCAGAGGCTGGGGGCGGGCGGGGCGTTCTGTGTACTCCCTGGGCCTGGGCTGTCAATCCTGGGGACCTCTGAGCCAACCAGGGCCGGCAGTATTCAGATCTAGAACAGGCAGAGGGCAGTGTGGGGCTTCAGGGTGGGCCAGATCTGTGGGTCCCACCAGGCTCTGCTTCTTAGCTAGGTAACTTGGCCAATGACATCACCCTCTCTTGACACTTGGTTCCTTCCCTTGTGAACTGGGAACCTAATCCCAGCCTTGAAGGTTGTTGTAAGGATGGCCCTAGATTTGAGGCTGGGGGTCTCAGACTCTATGCCTGCTGAGGGCAGGTAGTGGACTCAATGGGGCAAGGTGTAGTTGGGGAGCACCTGTTTCTGCCTGTAGGGATGGTGGTGACCAATTCATGGAGCGATGCCTGGAAAGCTCAGGTTGAAATCTAGCTGTTGAAGTGAAATCTGACTCTCAAATACTGCCCATTAATTTAAAATGAAACTGTATACCAAGCAAGACACGTGGGCAGCATGTAGCTCTCAGATGGCCCATCTGTGCCCTCTGCATCTATGTCATATCTCACATACACCTCACAATCACCCTGGCCAGGAAGTTACTGACATCACTTTAGCGAGGCCCAGGGAAAGCGAACTGCACCAGGTCACATAGTCAACAGATGGCAGAAATGGGTTCTATGCTCAAGTCCAGCTACTCCAAAGCTGGCTCTTCCTATTGCCTGATGTTGCCTCTTTTCAAGAAGTAGAAAAAAGCTCCAGGGACAGGAACCTGGCTGCAAGCTGGTAGGACAGGGGGCTTGGGCAAAAACTTGGGCTGTCCAGAGGTGGGTCCAGTGTATGTGTGAGCAGAGAGGCAGCTTTCTGCTGGTATTCAGAAGAACTGGGAAGCCAGTTATCAATATTTATTTGATGCCCTTATTTCCTAAATCTGCCTCTCCTATCTCCACAGCCCTGACCCAGGCCCCAGTCGCCTGTTCCCCTTCTCTCTCCCCTTGCCCAGAGGAAGCTTGCTGCAGCATAGCTGACCTCATCAGCCTCAGCTCCAAACTCCTAACACAGCCCCCACTCACCTCTTCTGCCTCATCTCACACCCTTCTCAGGTGTTACCTTGTGACACAAGCTATTCCTTCTGCTTGGAGTACTCTCTCCTGATCCTTCTTTAAGCTAATTCCTACTCATTTTTAAAGTTCAGCTTAGAAAAAAAATAAAATAAAGTTCAGCTTAGACAGCACTTCCATCCATTCCTTCAAACATTCACTGATTGCCTCCTATATGTGGAGCACAATATAAAGCAAAATAGCCCTGGCCCCAGCACATGGAGTTCACACCTGGGGAAAGATGGGACAAAAGACTGGGGCTTAGTGAGCAAACTGTGGGGGACTTGGCCTGGTGAAAGAGTAGGTATCAGAGAAGATGGCTATCATTTCCTGAGGAAATGATAGGAGACCCACATGAGAAGGAACAAGGTATAGAGGGTGCTAAAACAGTATTCCTAGAGGATAGGACAGACTGTGCAAGGGCCCTGTGGGAAGAGAAATAGCACAGTGGCAAATGAAGTGGCCCACATGGCTGGAGCACTGGAGAGGGGCTAGTGGTGAGAGGTGAGCCTTAAGAACATGGGGTTTCTAATGGTCCCCAAACCAGGGTAGGTCACCTTTAATGTGTCCCTCACGCTCTGCAGCTTCCTTCCAACTCCACTGAAACTATCTGATTGCTCCATGTTTCTCTCCCCATGTTCCATGCTGATTTCCCAGGGCAGGCACAGTTCTGAGCTCTGGGTGCTGACAGGGAACGGCACTCCTTGCAGGGCAGGTAAGGCTTCTCCCCCTTACCTTACCCCCAGGATGAGGTGAGGGCTTTCTAGAGTTTGTCAGGCTGTGAGTCCCTGCAAGAGGGGAAGCTAGGGGCCCCTGGACCTCTGGGGAACATTACCCTGGGCTGGGTAGGAGAGGTTTGCCATCCAAGGCTTACTCCAGGACCTGGGAACCAGCTAGGCCCTATAAGGCTTGGCTCCTCATCTGTGCCTGGGTGATAACACTGTCCACTCAGGACAGAGGTGCAGCAGGACAAGAGTGCAGTGTAACACAGGGCAGTCCTCGAACAGAATGGCCTTGATTTGTGGACATCCAGCTCAAGAAAGGTCCTGGAATCCAGCCCATTCTCTTAGAGCAGTCCAATAGGGTGTGGCCCAGGCTGGCAGGGAAATGACTGTGATCTGGGCCAAAATTCCCTCACCTGGAAGCTGGGAATAACCAAACTGACTTCCTATAGTAGGACTGTGAAGCTGGATACCCACACACTGTAAGTGCCCCACAACACAAACTGTCATTACAATGACAAAGACTGTGATAATACCCATTCCCCCCTTCTTGTCCACTGATGGAATCTCCATTCTTTGCCGGGCACATGGCTGCCCCAAATAGCTGGTCTTTCCCAGCCTCTCTTGCAGCTCAGTATGGTCATGTGACTGAGATCTGGCCAACGGGATGGAAGCATAGCATTGGGTGGCAGCATCTTCTCAAGATAGCTGCCATGGGCCCTCCATCCCTTCATCCCCTTCCGGCTTCCCGCTGGCTGAAACGTGGCAATTTTAGTTGAGGTTCAAGAGTCATGTTGGACTATGAGTGTTAAGTAAGCCTGTGCTAAGAATAGCTGAGGAACAAGATACAGAAAACCAGATCTGCCTGTTAGTCCCAGAATGCCCACCTCTGCACTTTCTTAGGTGGGAAATAAGCAGCCAGTGTTTTAAGTTTTATACCGCTCGTGGTCAAGGTTCTCCTTACTGATATGAACATTACCACAGGGCTCCCTGGCCACATTTGGCAGCTCTGTATCTAGAAATAGGAGAAGCAGTAATGTCAGGAAGAGCCCAAGCTGGGAGTCAACAGTCCTGGGGCCACACCAGCTTAGCCCTCATCCTGTGCAGCCTTGGGCGGTTTCTGCCCCTCTCTGGGCTTCAGTTTCCATACATAGGCGACAGGAACCCCTTTAGCTTTTCGCCCTGCCTGTTCTGCCCCTGCTTCCTCTGGCTGTGCCTTGACCCCTGGCACCCTCTGAGTCCTCCCCGCCACTAGGAGCTCCTGGGGGCGGGGCCCAAACCTGTTACTTCATGAGGTGTCCTGGAGAATGGGGCACTACGTGGCACACCGTCCACACTTAATAAGAGAACGAATGGGGGAAGGAAGATGGCCCTTCCCTCTTTGCTCATGACATACTGACCCAAGTCCCAAGCCTGGTTCCCATCAGCATCTAGGTTGCCCTGCAGAAAACATGGCCAGGCTCTGCTGTGTGTTCAGCCTTAGTGGGAAGAACAGGAGTTTGATCAGAAATTTGTGTCTGGGGCAGCCCAGGTGATTCAGCAGTATAGTGCCGCCTCCAGCCCAGGGTGTGATCCTGGAGACCCGGGGATCGAGTCCTGCATTGGGCTTCCTGCATGGAGCCTGTTTCTCCCTCTCCCTGTGTCTCTGCCTCTCTTTCTCTCTCTCTCATAAATAAATAAATAAAATCTTAAAAAAAAAAAAAAAGAAATTTGTGTCTGGATTTCTGGCTTCACCACTGCATAGTCCTAGGCCCTCCAGGAACGCTGAGTTATCTTTCAGATCTCCTGTCCTCTCGTGCACTGGAGATGGCAGATCCTGTGGGTTAGCCTCCTCAAAGCCTGTCACAACCCCCTTCCTTTTTGCCTTCCTCTCTTACAGGAGATGAAGTCTAAGATACTGGGTTTGCCAACTTCCCCTGCAGTCCAGGTGCTCCTAGGATAACAATGCCAAACACTGGGATAAAGATGCAAGTTCCCAGTTTTTCTTCCAGAGTCAAAAACAAAACCTTGTTAAAATAATGCCATTTGGCTCTTCCCTCTCCTTTCTGTCTGCAACAAGAATATAAGGCCTGGGGCTGGCAAACAAGATAAAATAGGCTTGGGGACAAGGCTTTACAAGTCGCTAAGCATTTTGGAGCCAATAGCAGGAAAAGCCTAAGGACATCCTTGAGCTGGAATGCTTGTGACTGAAGTAAATAACCTGTTTTGTTGAGGTTTTATCCTTGTAGATGAATGTAAGCCCACTGACAGCCACTGTGATCAGGGTGGACCTACACTCTTCAGGTAACGTTTTATTTCAGGGAACCAATCCTTCCTCCCTCTGTCTGTGGTTTGGGTGGGACCACCTGACCACTGCTTTGGTGGATGCTCCCCAGGCCTGGCTAGTCTTGGTCTAGAGATGGGCACGTGACACAAGCTATTCCAGTGAACACCAGCACTGGGACCCTCACTGCGCCAGCTGGCACAGGGGTGCTTCTATTCTCTCTGTAGTGCTAGGCTGGAGAGATGTAACCCTGGAGCCACCATGGCACCATCTTTGCCACCTTCCAAGGAAAAGTGTGCAGGGAACGAAGCCAACACAGACAAAAGCAGAGGCAAGTGATGAGAAAAGTCCTGATGGCTTCAAGACCTGCACGATGACCTGGGCTTGGAGGTAGTGCCCCATGGGCTTTCTGACTGTTTGAACAAGCACATATACCTCCCACTTTTCAAAAGTGAGTATTATACCACTTTGCTTTTGTGACAGACCCACTAACTGAAAGAAATCTGAAAAGGAATTTTGCTTTTACCAAAAAACGGTGAAAAGTGAAAAAGAGTGTTTAGCATTTGTCTTGCAGTGAGCCACTACAGAGGTGGTACATGCCCCTTACCGGAGCAGGTGCCCTGGGAGCCACACTCTGTACCCCAGCACCGCGCCACCCCAGCACCAGGCCACCCCAGCATTGTGTCATCCCAGCACTAGGCCACCCTGCATCAGGCCACCCCACACCAGAGCACCCCAGCACCGCACCACCCCAGCATCAGGCCACCCAGCACCAGGCCACCACAGCTCCAAGCTGTGTCTGTGAGCATCTGTGCTTTCTCTCAATTTACTTTGTGCATCTGTGAGCAAGATGTGTCCTCAGGTACCAGAAGAATGTATAAGAGATTATTTTTTGGGTCTGGGAACACTCAGATTTCCTTCCATATGAATTAACAGTACTTGCTTCTTCACTTTATGCTATTTTGGCTTGTGAAAGTTTCCACAGGAACACTCTACTTTCAGAGAGCCAGGGACACTTGGACACTCTTGTTTGCTGGAGCCCCTCTGAGTAGGGTTTTAGTCATTTGTGAGGAGGATCTTGGTTAACATAAAATGAGGCTAATATTGCATCCTGTTTATTAAGATGCTAAGGATCCAAAGGAGAGGGGAGAGGCCCAAGGCCTGAGTTCCTCTGTAGTAATCTTTTGATGCTGACAGAGTCAGATTCACCCTCCCACCCACCCACCCACCAGCCCCACTCACGCCTGTGATCTTCTTCTTGCACTTGGCACAGCTGGGTGCATAGCGCACATCATAGCAGGGTGGGCAGAAGATGGCACCCTTCTCCTCAAAGAAACCGCCCTCTTCCAGGACCTTCCCACACTGGCTGCACACAAATTCCTCGGGGTGGTAGGCATGGCCCAGCGCAACCAGGTATCGGCCCCTGAGGGGGAGGTGAGGGCAGTAAGAGGGAATGTAGGCAAATGAGGGAGGGGGCCTAGCCAGAGCCCAAGTGGGTTTAGGGAACACCTATTTTGAAGCCTTGAAGGGAAATGCATTCTCCCCATTTTCCAAATAAAGGAGAAATAGGCTTGGGAGGTGACCTGAGTGTTGACACAGTGATGTAGTTGCACTGCTTCGATGACAAGAAATGAGTGACAGAGGCAGTGTTGGAATAAGAAGAAGTATCACACTTGGTGGGGGCTGCTGACTTGGGCCTAATGAGACAAACCAGAGGAACTGGTGCCCTGGGGGCAGGAGGCCCAGAGTGCCTATTGGATCTGAACACCAGGGGGTAACTGAGCCCACCCCGGTGCCACCCTATCTCACCTGCCTAGTCCATCTGGCCTGGGGAGGGGCCGGCAGGTCCCACATAAATGAGGGTGTCTCAAGAAGGGGGTTCTTTGCAGAGCCTAAGAGCTGACAGGAGTCAAGAGCCATGGGACCATAGCTGAGAACTAGCAAGGTTCTTAGAAGCCAGTACACTTGACTCTGGGGGTACTGTATGACCCTGCTGGATCCGAGGCAATAGTGCAGAGAGGGAGGGGCCTTTGGCCTGTCTGCTCTGAGAGCTGAGGGTTGGCAGAGAACAAGTGAACAGGAGGGAGAGCGGGGACGGGGGGCGGGGGGGGGGAACAGGCCCTTTCCTGCCCAGAGAGTGGCCATTCTAGGGGTGCAGCTTGGGTGTGTTGTTGGCACTTCCTCCATTTCAGCAGGCAAAGGGGAAATGCTGATAGAGGCTGACGTGGGGTGGGGTGGGATGGGGGAAACGATGCAGAATCTGAGGACCTAGGCCAGGTCCCTGCCCCCAAATGCAACTGGAAACTAAATCCTTATCCTCCCACAGTGACAGTTGAGATGAGTAGGGAGAGAGTCTGGGGCGCAGAGGTCAGAAAGATGCCAGGGCCAGGCCTCAGGATGGAAAAGGCCAGAGTAGCAAAGGAATAGGCCACCCACCGGATGACCTTGTGGCAGTGGTGGCACACAGGAGTCTTGCCATTGTTGCCACCGCCTGCTCCCGTGCCCCCTCCGGCGGCTGCCTGCACGATGGAGGTGCGGTTCTGCAGAGGTGTGGGTGTGGCTGGCTGGCTGTGCCGGGTCAGCACCGTGCTGGTCTTGTCCGGAGCGTAGCGCTCAGCAAATCCAGGATCCACGGCCCAGGGTGGGCGGCTGGTGGGGCTGAGGGTGGTAGGGCCTGCCGAGGCCAAGGAAAGTGGTTCCAAGGAGGTGCCCAGGGACCCCAAAGGCCAAGGGTTCGAGCCAGGGGTCGAACTTGGAGGGGCCTCCCCCACCTGCATGCCCCTGGAGGCTACCCACCCTTCCCCAGGCCCAAGCCCACTCTCTCTCACCAGGCCAGGGTTCCTGGGGTGTAGCTGAGGCTGGGGCTGGGGCTTCTGTCCTGGGCACCTGGCTGCAAGATCTGCCGTTCAAGGCCCTGTATGGTTGAAGCTCCTGGCATGGCCCCACCCCCCAACCTTGGGCCTGCTGGCCCCATGGGAAATGCTTGGGTGCATGAGAGCTGCTGGGCTGGACTCCAGGTCCCAGAGGAGTAGGTAGGGGTAGGGTAGTGTCTCCTAGCCAGGTTCCAGCCGGCAGGTCTATTGTACAGAGCTGGGAGGTGGAGGGAGTGTGCTCCCTTCTGGGGCAGCTCTTGGGGCTTCCTCATCCCAGAGATCTAGCTCTGATGGCAGGGTCCCCTTTGCCAGGTACCACCCCTCATTGAGACCCAGACTGGCATGGCCCACACCAGGTCTGAACCATGTAACACTCCCAGAGCCAAAACAAATCAAGCCCACAAAGATAGAAGGCAGAGGCAGAGGAAGCGAGGCTGAGAATGTTTATTTCCATGCTTCAGCCAGCACAGACCTGGCAGACAGTAATACTGTAGGGCAAGGAGGGGAGGCAGTGTCAGACAGAGCCAGGCCCTCTGCTAGGCCAGCAAGAGGCTCAGTCCAGGGGCAGGAAAAGAGTGGGTGAGGTAGGCAGAAGCTGCAGTGGCCAGGGGAGGGGGTGCCCCGGTGGGAGGAACAGAAAGAGAGAGGCAGAGAGGGTAGCCGGCCAGTGAGGGCCGGGCTATGACTGCACGTTGAGCACGTGGGCAGAGCGCTGGTGGTGCCAGTCCCGGAGGCGGGTGTAGCGTGGGCTCTGCAGCTCCAGGACATACTTTTCCCTGGGGGGCAGAGAAAGAAGGAGGAAGAAGTAGAAGGAGAGATTGAAGGGAGGAAGGGAGGGATGAAGGAAGGAAAGGAGGAAAATAGAGAGCCCTGGAGGCGGACCCTCAGGTGCAGACACAGGGCAGTGGCTGGAATGGGAGAGGCAGGAGGTGAGAAAGAAGGGCTATTGTCCATCGTTTTACCTTGATTTCTTCAGGTGTTCCTCATCCGGGTCTTGCACTGAGAGAGCAGAGGCAGGCATTGACCGAGAGAAGACAGAGGGCCACCCCAGCCCTGAGCCCTGGCAGAAGGTCACAGGGCACCAGAGCAGGCTCCAGCTGAGCCTAGGCCCAGGCCAGGGGCCAGCAGGAGAGTCTGCCCTGCCCTGGGCTGGCACTTACTGAACTCGGTGCCCGTGAGGTGGGCAAGGATGCGGAAGGAACGGGACTGGCTTGTCCCGGGCCGAGGCCGCCAGTCCTCTGTGTCCTCCATCAGCCGCTGCTTGCTGGCATCTGGGACCAGCGGCCGGAGCGGCTGTCTGTGGGGAGGGTGTGGCTCAGAACCTCACGCAGGAGTGGGCAGTGGGGGCAGCCCCTCCCCAGATTGGTGCATGTGGGTTATGGTGCTGGGAGAGTGGGGGAGGGCAAGGCCAGGGCTGGGAGGAGGGTGGGGTGGGGGGGGTGAGGGAGCTAAATGAGAGGAAATGAGGGTGGCTAAGGTGGGGAGGGACCACCGCCCAGAATGCCAAAAAGAAGGAAGAGAAGGACAGGCAGAGGGGGCTCACTGACTTGTCAGGGGTCTGCACCTGTGAAGGAAATAGACAGATGGACAGATAAAGGGACAAAGGGACAGACACAGGAAGAAAAACGGTAAGGGGTCAGAGTAGCCAGGGGCAAGGCTGCACTGAGTGGGGCTCAGTTACGTGACACCACACCCCAAACCTAGGCCACCAGTTGGGGGGCGCTGCCTGGCTCGGAGCACCCAGGAAGGCTGCGCCTGCCCAGGAGCCACACCCTCAGAGGGGTCCAGTGCCTGCAGCCCCACCCCGGGGTCGCTGCCGCAGGGTTCCAGCCAGGCTGGGGCACAATGCAGACTGAGCAGCAGTGGGCAGCGGGAGCGGGGGCGGGGGCGGGGCAGCGGGGGTGGGGGGGGTGTCGCGCGCACGCGGCATGGGCGTGGGTGGGCAGGACCGACATACCCATTCTGCTGCAGGGCGTTGTCAGCTGGCAGGGGTACCCCAAAGGGCCGGGCTGTCTTGTTGAGGGAGGCGCTGGGTGCAAAGGTGTACCGCGGGGGGTCTGCGGTGGGGGCCAGGGCCTGGGCGGAGACAGAGCCGGGCAGGGCGGGGGAGGGGGGACATGGGGGCGGGCGGGGGGCCGGGGGGTTTGGGGGGGTGCGAAGGGAACTCTGGGCCCAAGGGGGATCCCCCCCACGCGTGGGAAGGACAGCGGTGCTCCAACCCCCACACCCACACATCTGGCTGGAGGAATGGGGGAGGGAGGACTCAGGTTTCAAGGGGCCCATTTGGGAGGGATGATCTCAGCCCACACGGGCCATAAGGCAGACTAACTGGGGCAAGATGAGTGAGGCTTGTAGCACAGGCCAGCGGAAGGCAGCAGACAGACAGGCAGACATGCGTGGTGCCCAGACCGTGCGGCAGAGCCCAGCCCAACCCCCAGTTTCCCAGACTCTCCCAGCTCTGGCCTCCACCCTCTACTTCCGGCCAGGGATAGGGGTATCAAGGCTCCTTGCTCCGGGGGAGGCCTAGTCAGTCCAGCAGTCCAATCCCACCCTTCCCACCGCCCAAATGGACTGCTCAGATGTCCCCAGCCTACCTTCTGCAGTTTGCTCTGGGCTGGCTGGGCCCTGGAGGAGAAGGGGAAGAGGTTAACAGTGGGCCAGGCCTCAGGGTGCCCCCACCCGCCAAGCAGGCTGGCGCCCTTGTACCTGCTGAGACCTAGGCTCAGGTGCTCCCCACAGGCACGAATCTTGTTCTGGGCTTCAATGTGCGTCAGGCCCCCCGCATTCTCGCCATCTATGCTCAGCACCCAGTCACCCACAGCCACACCGGCCTGTGCAGCTTTGCCTCCAGGAGTGAGCTGCAGACAGATAGAAGGTCACAGGGACCCCAAGCCTCTGCAGACCAAACTGAGGCCAACATTAGTCAACCCTGCTTAAACTGCTCCACTTCTAGAACCTGGAGGCCTCTTCATTCAACATTATCTCTGGGCAGCTGCTGAATACTCAAACAATCCGGGAGGGGTGGGGTTTACCTGAACTTCACAAATACCCCAATCTCCCCGTTTGTTTAGTCATTTGTTCACCTCCCATGACCCTTCTCCCTACAGTGCAGAAAATGCTGTGACATCACCAAGCAGCCACCTTCAGGTTGGGCCCCAAGCTGCTCAGCTCCAACCACAGCCTCTGAGCCCCCTGCTGGCCTCCTGCCCAAGCTGTTTCACCCATCCTCTGGCTTGTGTAAATGGCGAGTTCCTCCATGATACTGCTAGGTGCTCTCACCTCATACTCCCAGCACCCTGTCCTGTGGCCATCTGCAGGGTTCTGCCAGGACCCTCTGAGAGCCAGGAATAGACCCCTGTCATCTCCAGGGACCCTGTGAAGCACTTGAAGAGGACCCATGGTGTCAGCTGGGGCTGTCAATGAGTGTCACCCCGAAGCCTTCAATTGCCACATCACCCTCTCCCCCGGTCTTTTGGGCTCTGCCTTGGGAATCCCTGCTTCCTGTGGCAAATGAGGGGTAATAGGGCTGGCAGTAATGGTCACCACCAGCATGAAGTGAGATTGTCATGAAAGAATCAGGACTTGGCCTTGAAGTTAGGAGGGGCCACCAGCCCTTTGAAAGTCCCAGTGGGGTATTTCCCAGACCCCTGATAGAGCTAACCTTGACAACCCCACTGGGCGCTCTCAGCCCTCTAGTCCAGAGGCAGCAATCTAGAAAGAGGTGGTGCAGCTGTTCATGGGTCTAAGCCCACAGAGCTGCCTCGGCATCTGGCAAGGGGCCTGGCATTAAGTAGACTTCTATGGGGAAGTGCTGGAAGGCAAATTCACATTTTGTAGGTTGGGGGGTAGGACTGCAAGGTACTGTCATGTCCATGACCTCAGGAGGCTCCTCAGGCTTACAGACTGAGCTGAGGCTGGGAGAGGGGAGATAGGAGGTTCTAGAGAGACCTCCAGAAGGCAGAGAGACCAGATGCAGAGACTGACAGCACTAGGGCAAGAAGGGAGAGCTGGCTCTATTTCATGCCTGGGAGGTTAGAAGGGCAAACCAGCTGGGTGCCTCCTTCTTTGCTAAATGATAAGAGCACCTTACATTTATTCAGCACCTAGTATTGTCACATACTGATACTGAATCTTCCAAAAACCAGGAAATGGGAGTCTGAGATTATATGCATTTTGCACACAAGAATAACAGAGAGGTTATGTAACTTGCCTCAAGCTGCTCAGTAAGACGCAAGGCTAGGTCTGATCCTAACCTCAAAGCTCCACTACACTAGGCTACCTCTGCTGAGTGTTGGAACCCAAGTCAGGTCAGCCCACCTAGGACAACTCCCTAAACCCCTGGCTGGGTCTGGGACATAGATCTTTCTCACTTTTAGTTCAATCCAACAACCCCTTATAACGAGCATAGAGAAGTGATACCCTTGAAAGGAAGTGACTTACTCAAGGTCATGCTGAGTCAGTAGAAGGGAAACCTGGTCCAGCCACTCCCTACCCACACAAGCTGGCTCCTGGGAGGTGTGGGCTAAGCCTGAGGTAGAGGTCTTGGGGGGTGGGCAGGAGTAGCTGGCTCCCAGGGAGGGGTAGGGATTTGGGGATGACTTCCTTTCCTGAGTGAGGAGGACAGGATAGAGGAGTGGTCAGAGAGGTAGAGAGAGAAGCAGGAGAAAACCCTGGGTGTGGGGTGGGGGGCTGGAGAGAGAAGCAAGGCAGCCTGAGTAGTCAAGGAGGGGGAAAGCCAGAGAGTTGGACGCTGCATGGGGTAGGGGTGAGTCAGCCTGAGGGCTCTAATGAGCAGCCCAACCCCCAAGTCTCAGACATTACCTCATCTCCCAGGCCTGGGCCCACAGCCAGCCCTAGCCCCTCCCTCCTGGGGTCAGGGGAGAGGGAGGAGCTGACCAGCTCAGAAAAACCCACCCCACCCGCCCACCCACCCACCAGGGCCTAGGTCCAATTCCAGGGCTGGGCTCAGCTTGTGGCCCCACCTACAGCTAGGGCTGCTGACAAGGGTGCTCAGGACCAGAGTGCCCCCAACAGGCCACATCTTAAAGTCCATCCCTCAGGCTACTATGTTGCTCATACCCACCAATGAAGAAATTGAGTCTCAGAGTCCTACAGCCAGCCTTTCTCGGCTCCTCGGACTCTGCTCACCAGTTGGCCATCCCAGCATGGGGCTGCATTCTTGGGCTTATAAGGCAATCCCCTGACACAAGGAGGAGCCAGCCCCTAGCTCCGCCCCTACCAGGGCAGGCCCTCAGGAGCTGACATTAGAACCCTAGAGCCCCATCCCACACTCCTGCTTTGGGTCAGAGGCCACTGCATCCTGAATAGGACCAGTGGATGAAGATGGAGAAATCTCACAGAAGCTGGAAAGTGCTCCCCTCCCCACCAAACTGCAGGCCATCCCAGTGCTTGAATTCAAATCCCTGTTTTGCCATGGAATCACTGAAAAGGTCCCTCTACCTCTCTGAGCCCCGAGTTCCCTCGTCTGGAAAAACAAGATGACAACTGCTATTCCCTAGGCGGCAGTGAGACTGAAGTGAGATCCTGCAGTCAGGAGTGCCCTGGCTGGGGCTTGGCTCCAAGCATTGCTCCTTCAAGCAGCTTAGATACTTCCCAGAGACCTCAGGCTCACCTCCTGCAGAATCGGCATCTCCCTAGGGCCTCAGAGGTGGCCCCATGAGCTTTGTGGAATGGCATCGAGTATGGGGCAGTGGTGGGGAACTGTGGGTGCTCCTCTTCCCATACAAACCTAGTTGGGAATCTTGTGGCAGGTCCAGCACATCTCTGGACCTAGATATCTCCTGCTCTATTGTACCTGCCTCACTCCTGCTCAGACTCCTCCAATCCCCCACTAGAGACCTGAGCACCCAAAGACTGCCGGGGGGGGGGGGGTCCTCCCCCAACATTGGCTCACCCTGGAGATGGAGAGGGGCACATTGAAGTCCTTGCCCCCCTGCAGCCGAAAGCCCCAAGGTGCGGGCCCCTCCAGCACCACCTTGAAGGAATCCATGGCGCCTGCCCCTAGGAGGAAATAAAAGGTAAGCCAACAGCATGATGGGTGTGCAGGCAGGCCCAGCTCTAGAAACCAGCCTTGGACCGGTGCCAGGCAGGCACGAGCAGCCGCTGAACACAGCCAGGGCATCAGTAGGTGGGCACCTTGTCAGGTGTCGCTGGGTTTCTGGCTGGCAGAGCTCATTCTGGAAAAGTCGGAGCAACCCGTCTTCCCCGGGGACTGGTATGATGAGGGGTTCCCCTCATTCAGTCGAAGTTCTTTGCATTCAGAAATGGGCTGCAGGGCTAATTTGACACGGTCTCCCCTCAAAGCCAGCCTGAAGCCTCGGACAGACAGCGGGTGAGACAGCGCGTGAGTCGGCCGGCGGCCCTCTCCCCCGCCCCCGGGTCTCGACAGGCAGGCCGCGCTGAGGCCCGCTCGGACTATATAAGGCGTGTAAGCTGACACTGTGCGGAGCCGGCGGAGGGAACGCTCGGGGGCTCGGGACGCGAGGGGGAGGGGTGGAAGGGAGGCGGCTGGAGCGGGTCCTAGCCGCTCCCGGGCGGTACAAGCTGATGAGGGCTCCTGTGCTCTGGGGGCGACCGGGCGGGGCCGCGGCCCCCGTGGAGATCGGTGAGGTCTAGGACCCCAGAGCGTGGCCAGGGAGGGGATTCAATCAGGAGCCCTGTGGGGGTGGCCCCTCCCACACAGGCCCAACACTATCCCGGCGTGACTCAGTTTCCCCCGTCCCTCCCCCGCCCCAGGCCCCATGCATTGGCCGAGTCCCGGGCGCAGGGAGCAGCGCAGGCGCCAACCAGCCCGCGCCGCGGCGGGCTTCGCCACAGGAAGGCGGGGGCGGGGGGGCGGGGGGGGCGGGGGCCCAGGCTCGCGGGAGGAAGCGCAGCGCGGCCTCGACTCCACTGCCCTTCGTGGTCCCTCGCAGGCTCCCGCCCTCGGCCTGGCCTAGCCCGAGACGCCCCGCGCGGTCGCCAGTACCTGCTCCGCCCCGCCGAGGCGCCGCTCGGTGGCCGGCCCCGAGGAGCCGCGCTGGGATCCGCCGCCGGGCTCTGACCCCGCCTCCGCGGCCGCCGCCCGCTTTGAGCCCGCGGAAGTGGGCGGAGCCAGAGGCCACGCCCCGTCGAAGTCCCGCCCGCGTCCGGCCTCCTGCGGCGGCGAAGCCCCGCCCAACCCTCCCGCCCCGCCCAATCACCGAGTCCCGTTCTGCCTCGAGCTGGAAGGCCGGGGCGGGACCCCTGGTGGGGCGGGGTCTGGGCTGCGGCTCGCCTAGTTTGGGAGTCCGCGAGCAGCTCGCCCAGCCGCTTGCGCCTCCTCTGGCAGAGCCGAAAGAAAGCGGCCTTGGAAATCAAACAGACCTGGACATCTTGAATCTTGGTTTCCTCCTCGGAAAAATGGGGCAATAATACTCGCCTTGCAGGTCCATCGTGACCTATAGGCATTGGTTGGCATAAGGTGCAAGCCATCCGCGGCTCCAGAATTTTTAAATCGGAGTGACTTATGGGTGTGGAGCGTCTCGAGGTGGGGTCCGTTGAGGTGGGACAGGGGAATCTGGAAGCTAGGTTTGTAGAACCCTCTAGAGAAGGCAGAAAATAATGGCAGGGGCAGACAGAGTTGCAGGGAGCCCCTGGCTTGGCTCTGAGCCTGACCTTTGGGCCCTTCCACTTCCTGACTCCGGGCAGCCCTGCAACGACCCCACACTCTTGAAATGGTCTGTTGCCCGGTACTCTATTCCTGAGAAGGCAGCACTGCAGTGCGGATGTAACAGGACGACTTTAGCAGGGGTGTCAGAGTCCCCACTTTGTCACTAAGGTCATCCCGGGCAGCTAGCACAGGTGGCAGGGAAAACTGAGCAGAAACAGCAGGGTGTGGGTGAGTGAGTGGGCGTCGACCCCTCAGCTCCCTCTAGGGCATGGTTGCTGCTCTTCTCCGCACTCTGCCGTCATCACATTATCCTCTCCTCCTGCGTCATTCCTCCCACTACACAAACTTCTGGAAAAGTTATCTTTAAAGGGACGCCTGGGTGGCTCAGTCGTTGAGCCTCTGCCTTCCACCCAGGTCCTGATCCTGCCTGGAGTCCCCGACCGATTGAGTCCCACATCGGACTCCCCGCAGGGAGCCTGCTTCTCCCTCTGTTTCTCTCTGTGTGTCTCTCATGAATAAGTAAAATCTTTTTTAAAAAGTTATCTTTAAAGAAGTCCTCTCTTGGGATCCCTGGGTGGCGCAGCGGTTTGGCGCCTGCCTTTGGCCCGGGGCACGATCCTGGAGACCCGGGATCGAATCCCATGTCGGGCTCCCGGTGCATGGAGCCTGCTTCTCCCTCGGCCTGTGTCTCTGCCCCTCTCTCTCTCTCTCTGTGTGTGACTATCATAAATAAATAAAAATTTAAAAAAAAAAAATAAAAAGTTATCTTTAAAGAAGTCCTCTCTTGGGATCCCTGGGTGGCGCAGCGGTTTGGCGCCTGCCTTTGGCCCAGGGCGCGATCCCGGAGATCGGGTATCGAGTCCCACGTCGGGCTCCCGGTGCATGGAGCCTGCTTCTCCCTCTGCCTGTGTCTCTGCCTCTCTCTCTCTCTCTCTCTGTGACTATCATAAAAAAACAAAAAAGAAAAAGAAATCCTCTCTTGACTCCACCTCCCCTCCAAATACTGCTCTTTTATTCTACTCCTTTAGAGAGTAAAATTTCTCAAAGGAGTTGTCTATAGCCCTGTCTGCATTTGCTTTCCTCCTGCTCTTTCTTGAACTTGCTCCAGTCAGGCCATTGTTTCCACCAGTCCTCTGAATTAATTCCCTCTTCTCATGGTCTCCAGTGACCTCAAGGGTACCAAGTCAGTGGGGATTTCTCAGCTGTCCTTTTACCCTGCCTGGCAGTAGCACTGGTTCAGGTGCCTTTCCCCTGCCCCTGGCTTCAGACCTCCTTGTGCCGCTGGCTATTCCTTCACCTCCTTTGGCAGCTCCGCATCTGCCTCCTAACGTGACCATGAGATGTTCTGTTCCCTGACTACATTCATTCACTGGGATTCCATCTCGTCCTGTGACTATCAATAACACCTATATGCTAAGGACTCCCAAGTTACATGCCCAGTCTTGACCTCTCTCCCCAAATTCCAGGCTCTGATATCCGACATCCTATCCAACCTCTGTGTAGAGGTCTAGATATCTCGATTCATTATATCCTAATTTAAACCTGTGATTTTCCACCTCTCTAACTTCTTCCTCACCTTAGTAAATGGCATCACCATTCATCCACCTGATCCAGCATCAACTATGACATTATCTTTCCCTTCTCTGTTCTACCCTAGATTCTGCAAATTCTACCTAGAGAATATGTTCCATATCTGGTCACTGCTGTAAACTGTTGTCTCAGCCATTTGTCTTGTGCTGGACACCTTAACAGTCTCCTAAAAGATCTTCCTCCTTCCACCCTTACCTAATCCAGAGTCCATGCAGCAGCTAAGGTGATATTTTTAAAGCAGAGATCACACCATGTCACCCTCAGCTTTTAGCATTCCAGTGGGCTCACGTTGCACTTGAAATAAAACTAAGGTCCTTAAGATGTACATGACATTAATAAGCTGGATCTACTTCCTACCACTCTCCTCCTTGCTCACTCTACTCCAGTCACTCTGGCCTCCTTGCTGTTCCTGCCTCAGGGACTTTGCAGTTATAGCTCCTTCTGCTTGGAAGAGTTTCCCCTGATATCTGAACAACATGCTCTCTCACTTTATTCAAGTGTTGCCTCCTCCAAGGGGCCTTCCCTGATCATCCTATCTAAAACAATAGCCCCTTGACACGTCACTCACATTGGGCACTTAGTCCCTTACCCTGCTTTATTTTTCCCTGTAGCACTTACCACCATCTGACATATCAGGTGCTTGTTTCTTCATTGTCTTTTGTCCTCATTAGAATGTCAGTCCCATTAGAGCAGGGACTTGTCTGTCTTGTCCACCATTTCCCCCAGTGCCTATACACAGTGGATGTGAATGACAGATGAAGGGAGGATGGAGAAAGTGAAGCAGCAAATAGTAAGGAACAAGTGGCAGCCTGGGGGTCCTGGCAGTCCTCCAGCAGATGACCCTAGGGTCCCATTCCTTGGCTTGTGCAAGGCTCAGGCCTGAATGAAGCCACCAATGTTCCCTGCAACCGCAGCCCAAGGGGAGGAATAGGCCCCAGGCTAGGACACAGTGCCCTCTAGTGTCCACAACACCTGCACCTCCAGGATGAGGCCCTAGAATCCTGGAGATTTGCAGACTTTCTCTCTCTCTCTCTCTCTTTTTAAGATTTTATTTATTTATTCATGACAGACACAGAGAGAGACAGAGAGAGAGAGAGATGCAGAGACACAGGCAGAGGGAGAAGCAGGCTCCATGCAGGGAGCCTGACGTGGGACTCTATCCTGGGTCTCCAGGATCACACCCCGGGCTGAGGGCAGTACTAAACCGCTGGGCTACCGAGGCTGCCCCACAGACTTTCTCTTTTATAGGCTGATTGGAATCTCACAAAAACTGCCATAAACCAAAGGGGCTTGGATCTGTAATACAAAAGCATGCCAGACCAGAGACCCGGAGTCCTAGGTTCCAGTTCTGGCCATGACCCTAATTCTCTGGGTGACCTTCAGTGTGTCCTGGGATTTACTGGGCTGTGAAGGGCTGGCTTGCCCTGTGGGGTAGTGGGGTCCTTGCTGCAGCCAACCTGACGGGAGCTTCCTGATCTCAGCTTGCTTTATGGCAGGCAGCCTGATAGATCACGGGAAGACTCTCCCTGTCATAGAGAAGACATTCCCCCGCTTAAGTGGGGCCAAAATCTACCTTCCCATGACTCTAACAACAACATCCATCCAAACTTTTCTCTCTGTGGTCAGCACTGCACAGAACCCCACTGCCCACAACTCCTTTCACACATTGCATTTGGAGAAGTCTTTCAGACCTCCAGAAGTCTAGTGTGCAGTTGGATTCTTAAATCTGGAGTTCAGGGAGACAGGTCTGTGCTGAGATATACCTTTGGGAGTTGTGAGCATTTAGATGGTCTGTGAGATCTGGAGACAGAATTGCCTCACTTAGGGCAATGGTTCTCCACCTTGGACTCATGCCAGAATCATCTGGGAGATTGAAAAACTGGACACTGGTGCCCAGGCCTCACCTAGACCGATGAAATCTCAGCCCTTGAATGCAGGCCCAGTTGTGAGCATTTTTAAAAAAGCTCCAGGTGATTCTGTGTGGAGCCAGGGTTGAGCTGCACTGTGTCTGAAGCCAGAGCCCCAGGCAGAACTCTAGCAACTCTAGCAAGCAAGGAGCCAGCAGAAGCTGGAAAGGAGAGATTCGTGAGGAGGGAGGAAAATCAGGTGAAGATGGTGTTTTAAGAAGGGATGTCAAGCGCTGCTGAGAAGTTGGGGAGGCCATGTTGCTTTTGTTTTGGGGACGAAGCAAGTTGATGATCCCAATAAGAGCGATGTAATGGATCAGTGGGGACCATGGGGAGACTTGAGTTGGCTAAAGGGAGAGTAGGAGAAAGTGGAAATGAAAGCAATCAACGACTCTTTTGAGGAGTTTCACTGTGATGAGGAAAAGGGAACAGGGAGGTGGCTGAAGCAGGAGAGGTCAAAAGTTTCCTTTAAAGATGTGAAATTGGGGGGCCGGGGGGCCCTCAGGTGGTTAAGCATCTGCTTTTGACTCAGGTCATGATCCCGGGATCCTGGGATCGAGCCCCTGCATCATCTGGGCTCCCTGCTCAACGGGAAGTCTGCTTCTCCCTCTCCCCCTGCTTGTGCTCTCTCGCTCCCCATCAAATAAATAAAATCTTAAAAAAGAAAAATAGATGTGAAATTATGGAGCATGTTTGCATGCTGCTGGAAAGGATGATGGTGGTGGGATTTATGGGCTGAGGGGAGGGGATGGCTCAGTTTGCTAAGCTGGGAGAGGCACTGGGGTCAGGGCTTGCCGGCTGTGGAGCAGACACTTCTGTCATTGTCTGGCTGGAGGGAGACAGTGTGGCTGCTGGTGCACTAGTCAGTGAAGTGGTGGTGGGAGGTTGTGGGTGTTCACTTCTGTCAGCTGTGATTTCTCTAGGATTTCTTTGAGATGAGAACGGGTAGGGATGGAGAGGAGAAAGTGAGAAGGTCTCGGGAAGGGAAAAACCCACTCTGGGATGTAGGGTCTCTTGGGAGAGGCTGTTTATCTGAGCTTTAAGATCACAGCATGAGAGAATATGGTCAGCCCGGTTATGTGAAGTTCTCTGGGCATGGCCGTTGCCAGGGTGCAGGCATGGAGGGGAGCTGGGTTTACCTGAGGCTGAGCACTTTGCCAGACAGATAAGACAGAAGAAGAGAGGAACACCAGGGGGTTGCTCCATCGGTGGGGCAAAGAATCGAAGTCAGACAAGGATGGTATGGCAGACAGCAACTGCACCGATGGGAAGGAAAGGGTCATGGAGGTCAGTGTAGCTGAGGCGGAACTTTATGGGCCAGCTAGAGGAAGTAGGCTGGAAGGAATAAAGGAGGTGGCCAGAGGTGGATGCTTGGAAATAAGATGGTGAAGAAAAAAAAAAAAGGGGAAATAAGATGGTGAAGACGGAGTGGCACTGTCATAAAGAGGTTCAGGATGTGCTATTGGCATGGACTGCTAAGGCAGAGTTGTGGTCAAGGGGCTGGGGGCAAGATTCCTGGGGGCATGATGTTTCTGTGCATGGAGGCCTCAGGGATGGTGGCAGGACTACCATGAGGGCACTACAGTCTTCAAGAGACTTGCTTTATCTCCCTCTGGAATGTGAGGTCCTCGAGAACAGAACCTCAGTCTTATGGGGTACCAGGGTGGCTGGGTGGGTTCAGCGCCCAACTCTTGATTTCTGCTCAGGTCCTGATCTCAGGGTCACAAGATCCAGCCCTGAGTTGAGGCAGCTGAGCATGGAGCCTGCTGAGGATTCTCTGTCTCCCTCTCCCTCTGCCCATCTACCACCCTGCTCACATGCACTTTTTCTCTAAAAAACAACCAAACAAAACAAAACACAAAAACAAAAGGACCTCGCTGTCTTGAATATGGCTGTGTCCCCAGTGCCTGGCACAAAGCAGGCATGCAGTAAAACTCTAAGGAATGCCTGGTGGGGGGATCCCTGGGTGGCGCAGCGGTTTGGCGCCTGCCTTTGGCCCAGGGTGCGATCCTCGAGACCCGGGATCAAATCCCACATCGGGCTCCCAGTGCATGGAGCCTGCTTCTCCCTCTGCCTATGTCTCTGCCTCTCTTTCTCTCTGTATGACTATCATAAATAAATAAAATTAAAAAAAAAAAAAAAAGGAATGCCTGATGGGTAATTTGACTTCTGTCCTTGGCAGTTGAGGAGACTGAGGCCTGAGGTTCTCCAGAACTGTCTACACATTTTTGAGCCTTAGTGGGGAGCAGGTGTTTTGGTGGGGCAAATCTTTGAAGTTCCTTCCACCTACCCTTTCCCCATCCACCCACCCACTACCTCCTCCCCAGCTCAGGCTACTTGGTCTCCAGTTGGGCCCCCTCAAATTTGTTTTCCACACTGCTCTTAACATAATCTCTCTCTCTGCTGAGGATGAGACTAAGCTCGTTCACCTACAGGATGGTCAGACCCTCATGCTTGGCCACCAACTCCCTTTCAGCCCCTGGGTGTCCTCTGTGACCATGCTTTTCCATTCATCTCTGGGCCAGTGCATAACCCACTGTCAGCCAGGGAAGACCTGGAGCTTGCTGCCCACCTGGTAAGGCCCTGCCTGCCCTTCACACTTAATTCAGAGGGCACCTCATTCATTGGCGAGCCCAATTTTCCCTCCTGCTTTATTGTCCCAGTCATTTTTGTTGCACAGGACTACATGGGTCATAATGACCTGCATCCCACCCATCTGTGCAAGTGGACTTGAGCACATGAGTCACAGAGGTCACATCCAGGCGGTGTGTGTTCCCAGAACCCAGTACAGGGCACTGATGTTTGCTACAATGCACGCGAGTGAAGGTGTGTGTCTGTGTGATCGGTGAGTGCCACTGCGAAGAGCTGAAGTGAGAAGCTATATACTGTGAGCTACAAGATGGAACCAAGAGCAGAGCTGGGAGGTTTTATTACCAGCAAATCTGTACACTGTACACTGAGGGGCTGGCAGGATACACGAGAGGTCCTCCCCAGCCTGCTTGCCTCATCCCCACAGGCCAGAGTGGATGTGGGGGTGTGTTCTGGATGTCCATTGTTTGCCCTGGCCCAGGGACAGCAGAGCACCTTTCTCTCCTGCTGTTGCAGAGCCATCAAGGGCTTTCATGGCCGGTCACAGGGGGCAGGGCCCTTTTTCCGCTCTCGGCTCAACAGCGTCACCAGCTTGGCCTTGAAGCCTGAGTGAACACTGGGACGACTGGAGGCCCCAGCTTCATCACTGTCGCCCAGCTCCAGTTCCAGCAGCCGCCGGTACTGGGCCTCCAGGCTGCTGTCTTGGGTGGAGCCAGGCCAGCCCAGGTCCTCACTGTTGTGGTAGATAGGGCTGGCCAGGGGGCTGCGGTGGCTGGGACCCTCCTGCTCGGGGTCCCTATCCCTGGGCAGCATGGGGCCTGCCTCCAGCATGCCTAGGTTCTCATAGAGGTGCTCGGCATTGCTTGGGGGCCCACTGGCCCGTTTGCACACTGATGCATAGAGCCCAGATGGTGGCTCATCTTGGGGTGCTGGGCTCAGCAGTAGGGGCAGGCTCTGGGGGCCGGGCTCAGCCAGGCGCACCCTGCGGGAGCTTTGTAACTCAAGGCCTGGGGGCACCTCCCGCAGCTCTCCTGGTGGGTCCAGGGAGGGCAGGGAGATGGCCCGAGGCAGAGGACAGGGCCGGGGGCCAGCCAGCTCTGGCAGCCTTTCCCGCTGGCGAGCAATGGCAGTGGCCACAGCCCTGCACAGGTCGAGGGCTCGGGGGCTGCTGAAGGCGAAGAGACCCTCACCCGAGTCACAGCGGCGTCCAGCTTCAAAGGAGAACATGCCCTGGACACAGGGTTGGGGTGGTATGGGTGGGTTAGTGGCAGAGGGACCTGGGCACCCCTCAACCTGCCACCCTCCCAAGCAGGGCCAGCAGAATAGGGTGGCTGCCCGGCACCTCACCTTGTCAGAGCCGAACTTGCGCAGGAAGTGGTAGGGCCAGGTGTAGAGGGCCTGGGGGTTGGAGGGCTCCCTCAGCTGGATGGCGTCTTGGCCTAGCACTAGGAGGTGGGGCCCCTTCAACTGGCAGCGGGTGGCAGCCTCGGTCCTCTGCACCACCACTGGAAACTCACCCACTGCAGGCAGGAGGGTGGCGAGGGCATCAGGTATAGCCACGTGGGTTCCCCACAGGTCCCAGCCCTGGCTGCAGGATAGCTGAGGCTGCCCCTGCACCTCTCTGACTCACCTTCCTGCCAGGAGGAGTAGATGGAATTCTCTTCCATGGGGACCAAGCCCCTCTTGGAAGCTTCTACCTCTCCTGGTCCCGAGGAACACTCCCCTGTGCCCTGGAGAATGAGACAAGGTCAGAAGTTAGAGCCCTCACCCTCATTCCTCTTTCCACATCCTGTCCCCGGGGCCAGTAACCTAGGACTCCAGGACAAGCAAGGACATCCAGAGACCTGGGTGCCACTGCCAGTTCTGCCTGTGACACACTGCATGACCCTGGGCACCCCTCTGTTTCCCCACCTGCAACCCCCCAGGCTCCCCATTGAGGGTGCCATGAGTTGTAAAGTAGGGGCACATAAGAGGACAAGCCCATTGCATGTGTGCTTGGCCAGGGGCTATGCCTGCCGGTGTGTGTCCCTAATAGCTTGGAGTGATAGAGGGGTGGGACGCGTGTGAGTGAACGGCTACTCCATCCAGGCCTCTTTCACCATCTCCCCTTCCCAGCCCCTCATCCCCTTACATCCTCTGAGCTCTGACTATCAGCACTTCCACCATAACCATGTTGGCCCATGGTAGTATGGCCAGGGTCACGTGCAACAGCTTCCTCACTGGTCTCCTTGCTCTTTTGCTCCTGTTCATTTCCTTTTTTTTTTTTTTTAAATGTAAAATACTGTGGTAAAATACACAATGTAAAATTTACCATTTAACCCATTTGAAAGTATACAATTTAGTGGTTTTAGTATAATCACAAGATTGTGCAATGGTCACCTTTATCTAGTTCCAGAATTAAAAAATATATATATATATATTCATTCAGAGAGAGAGAGAGAGGGGATCTCTGGGTGGTTCAGCAGTTTGGCACCTGCCGTCGACCCAGGGCGTGGTCCTGGAGTCCGGGGATCGAGTCCCACGTCGGGCTCCCTGCTTGGAGCCTGCTTCTTCCCCTGCCTGTGTCTCTGCTTCTCTCTCTCTGTGTCTCTCATGAATAAATAAATAAAATCTTTTAAAAAAAAAAAAGAGAGGGATCCCTGGGTGGCACAGCGGTTTGGCGCCTGCCTTTGGTCCAGGGCGTGATCCTGGAGACCCGGGATCGAATCCCACGTCGGGCTCCTGGTGCATGGAGCCTGCTTCTCCCTCTGCCTGTGTCTCTGCCTCTCTCTCTCTCTCGTTTTTTTTTTTTTTTTTTTTTTTTTTATTTATGATAGTCACAGAGAGAGAGAGAGAGAGAGGCAGAGACACAGGCAGAGGGAGAAGCAGGCTCCATGCAGGGAGCCCAACATAGGACTTGATCGCCGGTCTCCAGGATCACACTCCGGGCTGCAGGCGGTGCTAAACTGCTGCACCACCGGGCCTGCTCTAGTTCCAGAATTCTTAAAAAATTTATTTATTTATTTATTTATTTATTTATTTATTTATGATAGAAAGAGAGAGCACAAGCGGGGGGAGGGGCAGAGGGAGAAGCCGACTTCCTGCCTGCTGAGCAGGTAGCCTGACATGCAGGGTTCAGGGCTCCATCCCAGGACCCGGGGATCATGACCTGATCCAAAGGCAGACGCTTAACCAACTGAGCCACCCAGGGGCCCCTAGTTCCAGAATTTTTTTTTTTTATCATTCCACATTAAAATCCATTAGCAGTCTCTACCCACTCCCCCTTCCTAGCCCCTGGCAGCCACTAAGCTGCTTTCCCTATAGATTTGCCTATTCTGGGTGTTTCACATAAATAGAATCATACAAATATATGGTCTTTTGTGTATGGCTCCTTTTAATTAGCATGATGTTCTCCAGGTTCATTAATGGTATTAGCATGTATCAGTACCTCATTCTTTTTTTTTTTTTTTTTTTATGGTCAGGTAATATTCTTTTGTATGGATAGAATACATTTGGTGTACCATTCATCAGTTAATAGCACCTTTGAGTCATTGTGATTAATGCTGCTCTGAGCATTCTCATACAAGCTCTGTTTGAACACCTGTTTCAATTCTCTTGGGTATACACCTACCAGTGGAATTGCTGGGTCATACGGTAACTCTATGTTTAACTTTTTGAGGAACTAGGCTCATTTCCTTTTGGTCCATAATAGACTCTATGAAGCTTTATTTTTTTATTTTATTTTTCAAAGATTTTTATTTATTCATTCATGAGAGACACAGAGAGGCAGAGACACAGGCAGAGGGAGAAGCAGGCTCCACACAGGGAGCCCGACATAGGACTTGATCCCAGGACTCCAGGATCTCGCCCTGGGCCTAAGGCAGCCGCTAAATCGCTGAGCCACCCAGGAATCCCTCTATGAAACTTTAAAGCTTTCAGTCCCTGGCTCCCCAAAACTTCCTCCAAAGGCTTCTCCTCTCAGAATAAGACCCCAAACTCCAAATGTGGCCCAAAGTAGTTTCAGCTGGTTCCCACCAAACTCTCCAACTTTGCCTCCTCCTAGGCTCCCTCCCCACTCCTTACCCTCCAGGCATGGTGGCCTTTCCACCTCTTTGATATACCAAACTTTTCCCTGCTTCAGGGCCTTTGCCCTTGCTACTCCAACCGTTCAGGATATTCCTCAGGCCTCAGCGTCCGGATCACCCTTGCCTCAGATCTTTGCTTGGTGAGTTCTTATTTGTCCTTGAGGACTTGGGCTTACTGCCCCTTCCGAAGAGGCCTTCCCATCTAACAACCCACCATTCATTCCTGGTCCCACCAGCCTTTCATTTTCTCCACAGCATGAATGGCCATGTGAGATTCATTCTATGGATTTAGGGGGCTATTTCCTTAGGCTTGTGGGTCCTTGGCAGGTACTAGCTGAGTGCCAGGATGTGAGTGACCACGGAGATGAACAAGGTGGGGGTATCAGGTAGTCCACTTCTGGCCCCGGATGCCCTGCCCAACCGCCTTATGCTCACCTGGAAGGCCAGCTGGCAGATGGGGCCCATCCATTCCTGGCGATGCTGGGCAGCCAGTAAGTGGCTTCGCTCTGTGGTGGTGAGCAGGAAGGCACCAGTATCTTTGGGGCAGCTCTCACCATCAGCAGGCAGCACAGACACGCAGTCAGCCAGGCGGATGACCCGCCGTTCCCCACGCCGGCAGGGTCCTGCAGACCTGTCGCCTGCTGGCCCCAGGCCACCATCCCGGACATCCCAGCTCTCCAGCCGTGCCACACCTGATGGTCCTCCTGCATACAGCAGACCCCATACCTTCCGCCAGGACTTCTGTGGGAGGTGAAGATGGGGGAAAAGACCCTTGAGTGGCAGTTCTCCCTGTAGCTCAGCTCAGCACAAACTGCTCAGCAAATGTTCCTGGCCACTCAGGCTGGCCTCTGCTTCCCTCAGATCCTCAGGGCCATAGAGAAGGAGGCCTTGCCAAGGTCAGACCAGCAGGGGGAAGAGTCTGTGCTTGGGGCCAGGCAGCTGTGGGTTCAAATCCACCCCACCAATTGCCTTTGACCTCCAGGAGCACTAGTACCCCCATCTCAAAAAACTAAGAGTACACAAAGTTGGGGCTTCTACTGGGTTATGTCTCTGAAGTATCTAGTAGTTAAAGCAGACCACCTGATACTATCATTATGTTGGTGCCCCTACTCCCTTCCTCACCAAAGAACAGGTCCCTTTGGACCATGGGACAAGGACTGAGCCAGGAAGGAGGCCTCAGTCTCATGATGGCAAGGAAGGAAACATGCAAATAGCATAAAGCAAAGGAAATAGACTGTTTATCTCCCTGGGCAGCAGCTGCAGCTGAGCTATGAGGGTGCAGGGCCTCCTGCCTGGGGAGACGTAAACTCCCCAACTATGTCCCATAACAGGGCTATAGGGACTGAGCCCTCCTATGTGGGGTGGGGTCGGAGGGATCCTCCAACTAAGCCTCCAGCCTTCTCTACAGGGGCCTTGGTGCCTCTACAACATGGGGCGGAAGGCTATCAGGTCAGTCAGCTTCTCAGCTCAGCCCTGCCCCAAGGTTTGGATTCTTAGATCCTCCCCACTCTTGGCTTCCCCATCCTTGAACAGGGCTGGCTCTCATAAAGGCCCACTCAGCCCAACCCACTCAAGCTGAGAATGGGGCTCTGTTCTATTCCCCAGCACCTTGGTTGGGTCACCCACCCTGACTCCCTTCCCCATTCTCCCAGGTCTTGGTGGGCTGAGGCTGGGCCAGAGGCCTACCGCCCTGGGCAGCTGCTGGGCAGCCAGGGTCCCCACCTTGCCGAACTTGACGTGCTGCTGGTAGAGGATGCCGTCCTTGATGGGAGTCTCCAGAGGCTCCATGGCCGCTGCCAGGCCTCAGGACTGCCACTCTGAGGGCCTGAGGAGACTGGTGACAGGCCAGAGGGGAACTCCTCACACTTCCCCTTCTGGCCACTTCCCCCTCCCTCTGTTCAGAGAGGCAGCTGCAGGGCTGGGGGGAGGGGAGTCCGTCTTCAGTAAAGGAGGTAGGATAGGGGGTGGGGACGTCACATATACCTTCCTCTGGGTCCTGGGGCCCCATATGCTCACGTGGGCCTGGCAGGGGCCTCAGACTACTGGAGAGCAGATGACCTAGGCCTGTACCTGGGTCAGCTGACTGTGAGTCATATGCTCTGACCTCTCTTCTGTGCAGGGCAGCTGTATACCCCAGCGCCTGATATTCCCACAGCCCCGTCCCTGCCCCAGGACCCCCCTCTAGCCAGACTGGCCAGTTCCTTGCTTTTTCTCTTGAGCCTCAGTCCCGCTCTGCTTATTTTAGAACTGTTTCTAATATTCACTTGGTCCCGTCTTTACATCCCTGTTCATTATTTCCCCTTTGAACCACTGTCCCACTGTGGTCCTTTCAACCGAGCCCAAACCAACCCATCTCTCCCCTTCCCAAGCCTTTCCCGACTGCCCCCCTGCGCTGGGGCATAGCCTGGGCTCCTCAGCGTGGCACCCAAGGTGCCCTGTTCCGGCCTCCAATTGCCTCAGCCCAGTGCCTCCAGGGAACCCCTTACCACTGTTCAACTTGATCGCTGGGCTGCCTCTAACCCTGGGAGGCCCCACTTTCTCACTTTTGCTGTGCACAAGGGCCCAATCAGTGAACTCCGGTCCTCGCAGCATGGCCCGGTCATGTATGGGTGGCATGCCCCCAGTGGGTCCTGGAGAGCTCACATACTCTTTTTAAACTTTGCTTGTTGCCAGGCATCTTTTTTTGCCTCACCTTGCTAGAGGCTACTATTGGGGCTATGAGTCTGAATTCTGGGGACAGCCTCATGTCATTCAATGTCGCTTTTACAAAAGCATGGGTAACCAGGCTGAGTAATACCATTTAGGGTCACATGTGGGGTGTCAGCAGGAAATCTTTTCCAAGGGCCTGCCCACCTGGCTTTGTGTCCATTGCAGCCTGAGCAGCCTTGAGCTCCAGCATTAGGACACCCTGTCCTTTGCATTCTCATTGCATTTCAATGATGAGGAAATCGAGGCTCAGAAACATTAAGTAACTTGCCTAAGGCCAAACACAAAGTGACAAACTGTGACTTGAGCAATGGCTGTCCTGCTGGGATACAGCATGTGCTGCTAGTGGCTCTTCCTCTGCCTGTCCCTCGCCAGATGCTGACATCCTACTCCATTTGCCAGGAGTCTCCTGCTGCCACCCCCAATTATTCCTATCTCCTGTCTCTCCCACTTACCTAGGAGCTTCCCAACAGGTGTTTGCCTGGATTGCTTGGATCCTGAGCCCAGCAGGGAGCTGGACACAGAGTGAGGTCACCGAGTGCTAGTGGCCTGAATAGCAGTCCTGTGGCATCTGCTGGCCTCTCAGCAAGGGGAATAGAGAATTCTCTACTGGCAGTCTGTGGGCTGTGGGCAGTGTGCACTGGCAAATGGGCAGGGGGGCTGAGGCAGGAAGTCGCCTCCCAAGGGGCCCCAGGAGCTTCATACAACAGACAGGAAGGGGGAGGCTGGGGCAAGGTTGGAGATTATAAGAGCCAACCAGAGACCAGAAAACCCAACCATTTCCCCTTGGCCCACCAATGCAGTCTCTCCTTTAGTCACAAATACAGCTAGCCCAGAGGTCATACCCAGAGTTCCCAGCAGGGGGCCCCAGCTACATGGCCCTTCCTACAACTAAGACCCAGCAGGCCCAGTGTTGGCAGTAGTGGTGGGAGATACTAGTTCCCTGAGTTGGAGGGGCTATGGAGGTCAGAGGGTGAGAGCTGCCCAGGAAGCAGGGATCAGGCAGCGAAACACAGAGGCAGGGCTGGGCTGAGACCAGGGGCTTGTGCTTTAATGATAGCCTGGGGTAAAGGGGAACAAAAATAGTAATTCTGGGGGACACAGGGAGCAGGCAGCCAGGCCCAGCCTGGCCCAGCCCAGGCCAGCTGGGCCAAGGATGCTGGCTTTTTGTCCAGGGGGCTGGTGTATGTGGTTGGTAGCTGGAGACTGAAGCCTCTCAGAGACAAGGGACGACAGATGGCTCAGAAGTCCATGGAGCTGTGGGCCAGGTAGTCCTTGCGGCCGATGTTGCTGACCTGCTTGGTCTGCATAGCCTCGAGTTTGGGGCAGTCAGTGATTCGATGGCCCAGGCCCCCACAAAAGGCACAGCCACGCTCTCCTGGGGACACAAGGATGAGAGTCCGCGTGATTGCAGGACCAGGCACCACACCCCAGACTTTGGTTTCCCATTAGATCCCTCCCCCAAGTCCTATGATGTGCAGCATGGACCTGTTTTATGGTGTTCCCCCTAACTCCCCCACTGGACCAGCGTCTCCCAGCCCACAGTCACCTCCAATGTCCAGCATGGACTCATCCCCGCAGTGCAGCACTTGTAGCACAGGAGGCACCTTCTGCTTAGCCTCCAGCAGCAGGGCTTTGAGGTCCATCAGCACCGACTCATCTGTGGGGGTATTAGGGTATTAGGAACTCTGTGGCCTGCAGCCAGGACCTGGGTAGCCACAGGCAGAGGACCCAGGGAACAGCTGAGGTGGCCCTGATGGCAGCCTTACCACAGGCCTTGTTGATGAAAGTGGTTGCGATGCCTGTGTTTCCTGAGCGCCCGGTACGGCCGATACGATGCACTGCAGAGAGGAATAGAGCCTCTGGCCTACTGTCCAGGGTCTGGGGGCCTAGCCCACACCCTTGACCCCGAGCTCCCCACCGTAGTTCTCGATCTCCTCAGGCATGTCATAATTTATGACATGCTGGATGGCAGGGAAGTCCAGGCCCTTGGAGGCTACGTCTGTGGCCACCAGGACATCCTTCTTGCCCTCCCGGAATGCCTCGATGGCTTTTGTCCGTTCCTCCTGGTCTGTGGAGGGTTAGGCAGGAGCTGTTAGAGTAACAGGAGACTGGGGAGTAGTGGTAGGCCCACTGGGCAGGGAAAGAGATTAGGTGAGGGGCAGCAATGGCAGCAAAACCTATGCCTAGGAATGCACTAACCCCTGACCTTTGCCCCCATGGATGGCCACTGCCTCGACCCCTTTCAGCAGCAGGTATTCGTGGATGGCATCGACATCTGCCTTCTTCTCTGCAAAGATGAGCACCTGTCCAGGTAGGCCAGCTTCAGTCATGAGGGTGGACTCCAACAGGGCATGCCCGACCTTCTCTCCAGCATTGTTGCGCATGTTGCGCCCACCACCCCCTCCCCTTATCCCAGGGATCCTAGGCCAGGCTGGCTGGCTGCACTTACGGGTGGGGGTGTCTTCTGTAGGCACTCAAGCAGGTATACCATCTTGGCCTCTTCCTTGACATATTCCACCTCCTGCCACCACAGGAGTCAGGTCAGGTGGGCCTTGAATGGGCTCACCAGCCATGGCTCAGTCATAGTGCCTGGGCCCCCAATCCTGGCCAGTAGGATACCAGAAGCTTCCTGCTATAAAGGGCTGGCCGCCCTAAGAATGCTTCCTGCTAAGGGCTGGGGCTTTGAATGAAACCCTCGGTGCCCACAAGGTGGCCCCTCAACCCTACTCCAAGAGTTTTTATGAGACCTAGCCAGATCCAACCCTCACGAGTGAGACTCTACTCATTAGGAGCGCTTGCCCACCTGGATGACATCCAGGCTGGCGGCCCCAGCACGCCCCACGTTGATTGTGACAGGCTTTACTAGGGCACTCTTGGCAAAGTTCTGAATTTTCTTAGGCATGGTGGCACTGAAGAGCAGGGTCTGACGCTGGCCCTGAGGAAGAGAGGGCTAAAACTGAGGGCAGGTAAGGCCTGGGAAGGCCAAGTAGCTGGGATGAAGCCCCCCAGTGCAGGGCCAGTAGGTGGGTAGTGCCAGGCCTCAGGGCCTGCCATGGCTGAATGTTTTGTGCTGGGGGCAGGGATGCCCCAGCCAGGCTGGGATGGGCACCTTGAAGTAGGAGAAGATGGTGCGGATGTCGCCCTCGAAACCCATGTCAATCATGCGGTCAGCTTCATCCAGAGCCAGGTAGCGGCAGATATCTAGGCTGACCATCTTCTTCTGCAGCAGATCCATGAGGCGCCCAGGGGTGGCCACCATCATGTGCACACCACTGGGGATCAAGAAGAGGCCCTGAGATCAGGGCTACCTGCCCGTCCTTGCACTTAAGTGTTGGCATTCTGCTCATTTTGCCCTCTGGCCTCCTTCCTCTCTCCTTATCACTTCTATCACCCTCTCCTACTTGCAAAACACAGCTCTTCTGGAAGAGGCTGCAGCCTTCCAGAGCTCCTCCCCAGCAATGATCAACTCTGCCTAGCACACCTTTCCCTCTTCAAGGTCATTCCCCTTGCCCCCAAGGAGGGCTGTCCTGATCTCCACATAGGCCACAGTTGGTGCTCTCACAGCTCCCTCTGTAGGTGTTGAAGGGTTCGCTTTTCTGGTAGGCTAAATTAATATTTTCTGTATCTAATTGTCCCTGAGACCAGGAATGCCTTGGAAAGAAGGACGTGTGTCTGGTCTGTCCATGACCTCAGAGCCTGGTCTAGGGCAGTGTCTCCTTGGCACTGTCTCTGGGGGACTGTACCAGGTGGAAAGGCCATGGATCCAGCCCTGCCCTAGTGCCTCAGCCTCCATAATGGGTCACACGGAATGACCCTGACCTTCCTGGACACCCTGGGTCCCCCAACTCTGTCTTCTGCCAGGAATGTCCTGACTCATGACTTCCCAGATGACCTCATTCCATCTGCTGTGCTCCCACAGTATGTTACCACAGCCTTCTGTCCTACCCCAACTGATTAGATAAGGAACTCCTTGAAAACAAGGGGTCCACAGAGGTCTTCTGTAAGGGTCTTAGGAGTAGCTAAAACAAAGCCTGTCTAGGGGCTTTAGCTTGTCTAGGGGCTCTGGAGAAGCCCACAGGGTAGGGGTGCTTGTGCTCACTGTCGAATGGTTTCCATCTGCTCTTTGACAGACATGCCCCCGATGCAAAGAGCGCAGCGCAGGAGTGGGGAGCTGTCCTCTTGCAGTAGGCGGCAGTAATACTCCAGGATACCATGGGTCTGCCGGGCGAGCTCCCGCTGTAGGCACAGGGCAGAGGTTGGCACCAGAAAGCAGTCCTGTCTCTGCCCTGCCCTCTAGCCTGATCTATCTTACCGAGGGGCAGATGATGAGTCCGTAGGGCCCTTCACGCTTGGAGAAAGGTAATCTCTTTTCTTGTTCCAAGCAGAACATGATGACAGGCAATGTGAACACCAGGGTCTTCCCTGAACCCGTGAAGGCGATACCTATCATGTCACGGCCAGATAGACTGTTGGAGAGAACAGGCCTGAGGATCAGGTTCAGTAGAATGTAGAGAATGAGTCTCCAGATGGACACCGAGTGATCGCTCCTCCCTATCACCTCCCTCTTCAGGGCCCCCAGGTCCATACTCACATGGTGGGGATGCCCTGGATCTGAATGGGTGTTGGATGGTGGATGCCTTTCTTCTTCAGGCCTCTCAGGATGGCTATGGAAAAGAACTTCAATATCATCCTTGTGTCTCACAGACAGTTTATCAGGCTTGTAGAGCTGTAACATTAGCACTACCCTCTTCAAGTTACCCCACAGAAAGAGAGAGAAAAATACTTGTCCAAGACCTAGCATAAGAAGAGGCAGGGTTTGCACCCAGGTCTGTTTAAGGCCAATGTCACCTACCCACTGAAGCTCCCTAATGGCAGAAGACAGTGAACAGATACATTTGGGGCAACTGAAATTCAAACCTAAATCCCTCTATTTCTACTGGCTAGACCCATCACTGCAGATGCTGAGCTCAGTGGGGGCTGGGACACAACCTCACAGTTGTTTGACTACCAAAGTTCCCAGGTACCTGCAGGAAATTTCATTTCCTTGAAGCTCTTAATGGGTGGTGGGATACCATCTCCTTCCACCAGGATGTGGTACTTCTTCCGAACGCGTTCATGCCGCTCTTCAGACATGCTCAGGACATAACGGGGCGGTGTCCAACTGTGAGTAGGTGGTGGGGGTCAAGAGAGGCCCACAGCTGGCTCTGGGGTGTCCCTGCCAGCCTCAGCCATATACCATTCCAAGTAACAGTGACTGCCTTCCTACAGACTGAATAACATACCTGGTTTTGATTGGATCGTCGTATGTGATTCCCTTGGCCATTTCCTTCACTGACATCAAGGCTGAGGAGACAGATGTGGCTCAGGGCTGGGTCTTGCTTCCCAGAGCAGGCCCTTCAAATTTAACTAACATGCCTGAGGTTGGGGGAGGACGCTCAGTCTACCTCCCCACCCTGCCCTGGCTATAAACATACCTCGGCCCTCAGCCACACTTTCCAGGATCTTTTCCTCTTCTTTCAGTTGCTTCTCCTTGGCAGACTCCTTGCGGGCTGAGGAAAGCAGCAGAAGTCAGAGAGGCACCAGAGCACTGCACCAAGCTGAGCGTCCCCGCTGCTTTCCAGCTCACCTTCAGCCTTCTCTTTGAGGTGCTGGTGCTGATCCAGGAGGCTGACGTTGGACTGAGGGCCCAGTGGGATGTCGTCCTCATCTCCCCGGGGCTCGCTGCCGCTGTCCTGCTGCTCCTCCTCCGCAGCTCCTTTGCGTCTTCGTTGCAGTAGCTTCTGGAGCTGAGGTTCCACCAGCGCCCCTCAGAGACCAGCCCAAGACACAACGAAGCATTGGGCCCAGGGGCCCTATGTCAGGATCTTGGCTTCTGGGAGAAGGACCTGCACCCTGCGACGTGGAGCTGCCCTACCCCTCAGGTCAGGTTGTTCGTCCCTCCTAGCCGCAGGGTCACGGCCCCAAGTACTGACAGCTCGCTCCACTGGTGGCCACCCCCCGCCCTCCCCCGCCCTCATTCCTCTTCCAAACCGGGCCCTCACCAGTAGCTGCCGGCGCTGTCGCAAAGGCACGTAAGGCACGTACTCTTCGTCGTCTTCATCCTCCGTCTCGGAGCGGCTTCCGGTAGCAGTCACCTCGTCGGTGCGAGCCCGCTGCAGATATACATGAGGAAAGCTCAGGCTCCGGCTTTCACTGCCGCCGGCCACCCGCGCGGACACTGGCCTCGCTCCTACCTTCCGTTCGGGTTCCGAGTCCTCCATTCTTCGCTGCACGCATGCGCGCTCCGGGGAAACCCCGCCTCAACTTTTGAGTGAAGCCCAATCAGATGTGGAGAAGCGGAACGTGGGCGCCTAGCAACGACCTCGGAGTGCCGGGTCGCGCGGAGGGACAAACTTGCCCCTGAGGCCCCGGCAGGGCGCTGTCGGAGTCCCCCCAGCGCGGCGGCTCGTTTGTTGCCAGGAGCGAGGGCAAGGCGTCAGCCAATGCATTATGGGACGCTGGGTGACTTGGAGCATGCGCTAAAGGCTCAAACCAAGCCTAGGGAAAGGTCGGCTCTTGAGTGGAGACCGCTCATCTGCGTCTGACGTCATCCGGCACGTCCATGTCGGGCATGGGCGCGGGGGGTGGGGCGTGTGTGGCTTGTGGAAAAATCAATCGACTTACACCGCAGCTGACTGGCAAGCTCGTCAGTGTGAGAGGACACAGATCTTCAGAATAGTTGAGGGCTAAATGCGAGTGACTGTTTTTTCGCGGAGGGTCTGTGTACATACATACGGAGCGATTATTATTGTGCTACAACAGAGGTTAGAGTAGCTCACTGCCTGGGGAACCAGAGAAGGCTTTGGAGAGACGTGCCTCTGAGCTTCCAGAGGTATAGACTCTCGGAACAGGGAGTGGAGGAAAGGGAGAGCTTTCAGACTGAGCGTCCTGCAGGAGTGAGGGTCTGGGCGTGTGCAAGTGCAGATTCCTCAAGGAGCAAACTGATCGTGTGCCCAACTGCTATGGGGTGGCGGCGGCCAGGGCTAACGCTGGATAGGTTAGGTTGGGCCCAGAGCCTGTTTTGAGAGAGAGAGAGAGAGAGAGAGAGAGAGCAGGAACGAGGAGCAGAGGCAGAGGGAGAGAATCTCAAGCACAAGCAGACTTCACACCGAGCATGGAGCCTGAGGCGGGATTCCATCTCATGACATTGAGATCATGACCTGAGCCAAAATCAAGAGTCTGAGGACTGAGTCACCCAGGCACCCATCACTAGGGACTTTTAAAGAGGAGTGATCCCTCACTACAATTTTTTCCTTCATTCATGTATTTATTATGAGCATGTACAGGGTGTTGTGCACAGTGCTGAAGCAGATAAAAGATGAAGAAGACACAAACCTGGCTTGTGAGTTTATGGATTAGTTGAGACAGAAATATAACAGGTCTTGAGGTTAAGGAGAAATATTCTAAGACAGATAAAGTAGTACTTTTGGAAATGTCACAAGGCAGGCAAATGGATTCTCATAGTAAGAATGGCCTTTCAACTGGAATGTGAAGGATAAGCAGGAAATGAAGGAAAGGTAATCTGCAAAGAAGGAAACATGTGAGCAGAAGTTAGGAGACCTGAGGGTGCTAGGCCTAGGAGACTGAGGTCATCTGGTGTGGCTGGAGTAAAGTGCTGGGAGGCCAGGCATGGATGGCTTTGAATACCACCCACAGGTCTTTCTCTGTAGGTAAAGCAGCTCCTTGATCAGACATGCACTTTTTGAACAATGAGGCAGAATTTTAGATACTTATGCCAGTTCAGCAGCAGGGCAGGAGCCTGGTGCAAGAGTTGAAGGGAGAGAGGAACACAGATAATACATATAGAGACAGGTTTCACAGGGGCATATGCATACTTCCTTGGGGATTAGGAAAGGCCAGAGACCAGGAATTGTGAGCCTGTGGGTGATGCTTTTTAACTTCTTTAGAAGAGGAAGCTGGCACTGACTGCCCATGGTGAGGTTCAACCTGGGAGGAAGGAAGGGGGAGGGAATGGTCTCTGATTCTGCTCTTGACACTCTTATAAAGGGCTCTTAGTAACTGTGTGGCCACAGCCTCCACTGCTCCCCACATAAGCTCAGGTTAAGTGCCAGATTTAGAAAATGGGGGCAAGGAGCTAGAGCACAAATGTGTGCAAGGCATTTATAAACGAATCTATTGTATTAAAATCTGAATTTACGAACCAGATCCACTGCAGGAGATGGGACGTAGGAATGAGTAGTTTGTTTTACTTTATAGAAGGGTTCATCATCCTCAACTCTCAAGTTAATTAGGCTACAAGTCTCATTTCCATTAGAAAGTCAGATCCAATTGATATAAACTCCATGTGCTTAACTTCCCTTGACAATGGTCAATAACCCAGGCTACAGGTGTATAGTCTGTAAAGGCCTCAAGCCTTTCCCAGATCCCTTCTCATAGCAGCTGCCAAGACAGTCTCACTCCTCTATCTTGCAGAGGGGACACGGCCTGGGGAAGGGGCTGCTCCAGGTCATATACCAGAATCCTCCCAACAGGAGCAAAGTGCAGAGATGCTGCTGTTATACATGCCCAGGCTCTTAGCCAAAATGAGTGCGCTAAAGTCACTTTCCTGTCTTAGCTTTAATTTTCTCATCTGTAAAATGGGATAACAGTCCCACTTAGAACCGCTGTGAGAATTAAGTGGAAACTACCAAACTGTTGACACAAAGTATGTGCTCAGTGAGGCTAATGACCAAGGCAGATCCCATGCTTCTGAGTACATTCCTCACCTCACCCCTGCCCCAGACCAGCAAAACCACCAACACACTTGACTCTGTGTCCAAATGTTGTTTTATCTTTCGGCAGGAAAGATCTTCACAGTATCAAAAGTAAAGAATTGAAAAACAAGAACAAAAACAAACACAAAGAGAGCAGTGTTGGGCCAGCAGTACCATCAGCCCCTAGCCCACAGGCCAGTCCAGCCCCCAGGCTCTGAGTGAGGAGGCTGCATAGCACCAGGAAGTGGCTCTGCGGAGGTCCTGAGAGGCCCCAGCACAGCACAGCATCCATTCAACTTTTGGTTGGTCCAAGATGGCGAGGAGCAGGAAGGATCTTGGGCAGGGGCGTAGGGATGTGGAAGAAGAAACTGCAGACTTTCAGTTGGCAGTTGGGGTCTCAGGACACCCTGAAGAAGCTTGACCCGGCAGGGGCTGAGAAAACAGGAAAGTATGGCTAGCCTCCCTGTGTTGGCTCTGGGTTTCCATGGGTCCCCATGGGCAGGTACTGCTGCCTGCTATTTTTGCTCCTCAAGCTGAGCATCCTGAATAGTCTTCCTTGATTACCTACAGCAGAGGACGCAGGTTAAGACTCTGCCAGGAACAGCTCTCCTGTAATGCATCTTTCCAAGGCAGGGTAGTGTAAGAGCCCAGACTCTGGCCTTTGGTTTCCTATGGACAGGTAGGGGAGAGGCAGCATAAGCACTCTGACTCCTGCCTCAGGCTCCGGTACACAGCCCAGTCTAGGTCCTGAATCTGTGCCAGCACTGCTTTTTCATTCACTCTCAGGGCTCCCAATCTCACTCTGAGGAGGGTGGGAAAGGTCAATGGAGAGCCCTTATGGTGGGGTGAGGCAGGGAGGGAACATCTCTTGTCTTGGGAAAGAGATCAACCAAAGAGGGAGTCCCTGAGAGAAGATGGCCCAATGAGGTTTCCTGGCTGAGTGGGGCACTGGGCTGTGGGAGGAGGTGTGCCCCCTTTTCTCTCAAAACAGGCAACAAATGAAAGTGCCTGGGGTTCCCATAACTCCTGGATCCTGTGGAAGTGGACAAAAGAGGCAGGAGGCCACCCTGACTTTGGCAGAAGCTCTTTAGGATGTGGACTTTTCAGTTGGCAAAAGATCAAGGAGCCTAGTCCCTTCAGAGAGAGGGACTGAAGTGAATCTAAAGACAGACCTGACTCCAGGCAACCTAAGGTGCCATAGGGAGCCAAGCCCCAGGCTGCCCTGGCTTCAGGCTCTCTGGCTGTTCCTGGGGGGCTGAGGCCAGCATCAAGGGTGGGGAATCCTGACCCAAGAGAGGACAAGGGGACTCGGCTGAGGGTCTGGGAAGTCTACTGCCCTGGCCCAGAGAGGAGCAGGAGGAAGACAGGTGAGGACATCTTGGGGGTTCCTGAGCTCAGCTCGCCTGCCCTGGTTTCTTGTTGCCTTAAGGGCAGTTTTGTGGTTGCCAGCCAGCAAGGCCTGATCCCAGGGAGAGCACAGGGTTAAGATAGGGCATTGCACAGCCATTAGGTTGCAAACCCACCATCAAGGCCTGCTTGCCTGCCAGCCACCCTTCTCTCCTGCATTATGGTTCTCGGTCTTCTGTTCTCAGTCCAGAACATCATCTGATATGTCAGTATTTCACACAAAAGGACCTGTATAGGTGGTTGGAAGAGGAGCCCCGAGCCCAGCTGGAGGCCAGGTCTCTTCTTCAGGAGGCAGCTTAGCTATTAATTTATTCATGGGGCTTGTTCATTTGGGGAGAGCACTTACCAAGTCCTCCATTCCTCAGTGACCTTGCCAAAGCCTTGGTCTAGCTCATCTATCCTCTTACTGATTCTTTGGGGCTAGTTTCTTCTTGTACGGCTTTAGCTGGGAAGCAACCTGGTAGCAAGTGGCCTACTAGGCCGGGCAAGTAAGACTCATCCCTGAGGCTAATAATGTCAGGGGTGATGGTAGTCCTCTGCGGATTAAGGCTGCTTTTAGCTATTTGAGAGGCAGATGGTAAGGGAAGTAGAGGCCTGATGGAGATAGCCCTGGGTTGGCAGTGTGGGAAGGGTCCTTCAGGAACACAGGCAGGAGGGGTACCAGGAGGGTCTGGCCCAGGAAGGAGAGATGGAAGGACAGAGGCCTAGGGGTGAGTGGCCACAGGAGAAGAGATGGGGCCTATATCTTCAGAGAGGGTAGCTGTCACTGTGGAGGTACAGGGGTCAGGGCTGGCAGGCCACTAGTCCAACTCTATGTGCCCCACAGCATGGGGACACTGAACATGACAGAACCTAAGGAGACGGAGTACAGAGCAACACTTGGGGGTCTCCATACCTCATTGAACTGTGCTGGGAGTGGTTTTCTTGAGGCTGAAGTTGGTCCAGTTCACAGCAACTTTCTGACGAGTTTGCTTTGCAGAATCCAAACAGAACCTATTATATTTGAGACACCAGAAAAGCATAATCAGAGGTTCCCCCTCTCCCTGCTGGAGCCACAGATCCATGTGTCCTGGTCACTAAAGGAACCAAGTCAGCTCTGTACAGCCTCCCTGGCTCCAGGGTATCAGGATCTAGCAGGTTATGAGAGTGTTGCTGGCTTTCTGGACAGGGTGTCCACGAGCCTAGGGAACAATCTATGAAGAGACTGACACTGCCTCAGGATACAGAGTCACTCCTCACACTGTACTTTCCTTTGGCTACACTGGGCTTTTTTCTTCTCCCCTAGGTTATTGTGTGTTGCTTTCAGCCACAAACCTCTGTCACAAAGGCCCTGTTTTACCTGGCCTACTTGTTCTTCTCTCTCAGGTCTTAGCTTGGGTCCCACCTCTTCTGGGAGTGCTGCCCACTCCTACGTCTTAGCTTGGTCTGCAGCCCCACTTCTAGCTGTCTCGTCACAGCCCCATGCCCTTACTCCTCCAACAGCACTTACCGCTGGACTGTGTGTTTATGGCTCTCTCTCCCTGTTAGACTATCTGATTTGCCTCCAGCCCAGAAATCAGCCCAGGCAGGGCAGAGGACGTGCAAGTGAATAAACAAGTGAACAAAGCTAGAGAAAGCTCTGGTTCTTGGGGTCTGACATGCCTCCTTCTCCCTGTCCCTTACACCTTCCCAGATGCTGTGCCCTGCTTGTGGATACCTGGGTTCTAGCAGATAGACTGCTGGGGGAGAGCCTCTCCAGGGTGTCAGGCTGAGTGAGGGTAGGCGAGAAGGCATCCTCACACCTACCTCTTGAAGTATTCCACCTCCCGGTCAGTCTCATCCATCTCCACCCCATCCATGTCCTTGGGCAGGAACACATCGTCTAGGAAGACACAGCCAGGAGGGCTCAGTGCCCACGGCCAGGCCTCTGGGGTCATGCTCTCGGGGCAGCACTGCCCACACACGAGGTCTACCCTCCACCCTGTGGCCTGGCTGGGTGGGGGGTTAACCACTCAGTTCCTGGTGCACTCACCCAAGGAGGCGGCCGTCTTCTCCTGCTTGTTGCGGTTCCGGCGGCTGCGGCCCTTGCCCTGTGGCAAGCTTTGTGGCCTTGCTGGGCCTGGGGGCTGCATAGACTCCTGCTCCAGAGGCTGTGCTTTGGCCTCGCCTGGCCAGTTTCGCCAGGAGCTGCCCTTCTCGTCAGCTTTGGGGCTGCCAGCCCAGCCTGGTCCTGGCTGGCTCCCCTCTCCAGCCTCAGCACAGCTGCCCACCTTGGAAGGCTCTGGGGCCTTGCCTGGGTGCTTGGAGCTGGGGGTCTGGCCCTTGGCATTGGGAGCCTCAAGGCTAGCTGGGGACCGGGGGGCTGGGCTCGCCTCATTCTTCTTGGACTGACTGCCCTGTCTCTTGCCCTTCCGCGGCTTTCCACTTGAGGCCACAGGCTCAGATAGCTCCTGCTTGAAACTGGGAACCTCCTTTGGGCTTGGCTCCTCAGGGCTAGGGTTGCCTGGCTTGGGTGTCTTGACCCAGATCACCCGGGAAAGATTGGGCACTGCATTGAGTCTCCTCACCAGCCCATTCTCAGGGATGATACCGGGAGGGGGCCCCCTCACCTCTGTCCATGGTGGGTGAGAGCCTCTCATTTCTGTCCATGGTGGGGCTGGCTCACCTGGAACTCGTAACGTGTGGTTCTGAGAGGACCCCAAAGTCAAAGGGGACAGGTCAAGGTTAATGTCAGGCCGTTGCTCTGATGAGCCATTGAAGTTTGAGGGGGATAGGTTCTGGGGCTCTGGCTCAGCAGCCCCTTCCTTAGAGAATCCATTGCTGTCCATGTTGAGCTCACACACACTGAAGCTGGCACGGATAGAATCCTTGACGGTGTTCTTGATCTCTTGCAGACGGCTGCTCAGGAAGCTGTTGACCCGATCCAGCTCCCGGTCAGGCCACTCCAAGAGCCTCTCCCTGGTAGGCCTTGGCTCCCGGCTTCCAGAAACACTTCGATTCACCTGCTTTAGAGCTTCTGCTGCCAAGTGGGCCTTCTCCTTTTCCTGCCAATATAAGCAGCAGTTTCAGCTGGGGCCTGGCAGCTGCCAGGCACAATGTGACACCTGACACATCAGCCTGGGGCCTGGCTTTGCAACTAACTGGCTAAAGGCAAGGTCCTGTCATCCAGGCCTGCTCACCCACCCTGCAGGAGTGAGGGTGAAATACAATTAGATAGGTACATGTTCTGGGGATGAGACAGTTAAACTCACAGAGGAAAGGTTTTATAGTTTGTTCATTCAGAGCCCCAGTGTCAGTCTTAGGGCCCAAGACCACTAGGACTCAAAGGGATAAGAATGCAGCTAATTGCACCTTGCCTTCCTGGCCTGAACTAAAACAACTCACTCATTTGCTGAGTCTCAGTGGACTCATCTGCAAAAGGCAGACAATAATTCTGGAGTGAAGACCAAAGTGGGGATGCAGGTGAGGGAGATGGCTGCTACAGAGGCATTCTCTCCAATTCTGCTGGTAGTAGGGAAAAAAAGCTGTGACATCATGGGAGGCCTTTCAAGAAGTAAGTTGGGGCTGTGAGACCACCAGGGTAGGTCAGACTGCTCTGGGTGGCAGGAATGTGTGTATGGGTTCTATGGAAGAGGGAGAAGTTCCATACAAAGGCCACTCACCATTCAGCTGTCTCAAGTCATCAAGCCCTGCTTAAAGTGTGCCCGATGGCATACACTGGACAGCTACATGGGGCCCCACAGCAAGATGTAAAAGCAGCCCCCCCTCTGCCCAGGTGAGAACTGGGAGGCCAAACTCTGTCAGTGTTGACAGACCCAGTTCTGGAGAATGAAAGTGGAAAGTCTGTGGGCTCTGAGTCACCCCACCCCTCTGCCCAACCCCCACACACCAGCAGGCCAAGGATGCCTTTCAAGGGAGACGGGAGACAGATGTCAAAAGCCCATGGGAAGGAGGTAGTGGTGTTGGTTGGGCCAGGGATTGGATGACTTCCACCATTTTACATATTTCTAGCTGATCTGGGAATGGAGGGGGAGGAAAAGGAAACTGGGGAGAGAAAAGAGGCTTGCCACCACCTCACAGTCAACTTAAAGGGGTGACCCTGTGCCCCAGCAGAGCTCTGCGATGGACTAGTACCACCACTGTGGGACCTTGGACAAATCACTTACTCTCTCTGAACCTTACTGTCCCCCTTGGTATATTTGGGAGAAAAATAGTCTACCTATACCTCACAGTGTTGCCAGGACACCTGAGAGAGCATATGTCCCTTCCCCCAGGTGCTGACGAGGCTGTGACTTGGCACTGTGGTACTCAGGTGTGGAAGCAGCTCGGTCTGGAGCAGTGTTTCCAGCCCTGTGCCATGGAGTTTAAGGCCACGGCAGAGATCTGAGGCCACAGGGAAGAACGAAGGACTGGAAGGCCCTCCACATCACTCCTCCCCTACACCAGCACAGCCAATTCTGTTAAGATTGGAGGTTCCGTGGAGGATTTCAATTGCAAAAAAAGAGCTCTGCTGCTAAACAAGTCTGAAAACAACAAATTAGAGGAAGTGACATGGAACCACATGCGATTTGGTAGTGAGAGGAGAACATAGAACACACTTTCTGTAATGCGCCACGAGCCTGATCCTTCTCACATCTCATTTAATCCTCACAACTGCCCTTATTGTGCCATTATCCTCAATTTGCAGATGAGTACACTTGACTCTGGAACGAATAAAGACCTGGCCCAAGGTCACACAGCTAGAAAAGTGGCAGAGCTGGCTCAGCACACCCAGGTGTGATCTGCAGTTCCTAGGTCTTTCAATCTTGTTTGACGATCACTTCTTGACCACTGACTGTGAAGCACTGGGCTGGGCTCTGCAGAATTCAGCTGTGCATGAGAAGTCTGTTGGGGGAGACTAACATGCAAACATGCTGTTGAATTCTGAGTGACAGTGACAAGAGCTACAGGGAAGCACAAGATGCTCTGGGAACCCAGACTGGGCCATCAGGGGTGCTTCCCAAAGGAGGGAGTATCTCACTGGGTCCTGAAAGGTGACTGGGATAATCCTGGAAAGTGAGACTAGCACCTTTTCGGCAGCAGGAGGAGCAAGTGTAAAGACTGGGGAATGGGCCCATATAATCTTTAGGGAATGCAAACTTGCACAGGGAGAGCTGGATCCCAGGTTTCTTTTAGGAATGAGGGGTGGGAAGGCCAGCAGGGAGAGAGATGGAGTGGGCAAACTAAGCAGGGGCTGAAAAGCCCTGCAGGCCAAGCTCAAGTCTGGGTTTGACAGTGAGGGCAATGTGTGGCCACTGAAGGCTTTTACAGTTGCAGCAGTAGGGTGGAGGGAAGTGGGTGGTTTGAGCTTTTGGGAGGTCACAGGGCCAGGACTCGGTGACAGGTGAGAAAAATGGGATGAGTCACAAAAGCAACACTGATGCCTATTGGTGCCGCTGCCGTTTCCCTGACCAAGTGCGTTCACTCTGTTGAGCCTTTCTGTGCATCACTGTTTCATTCCTTGCAACCATCTGAGTTAGGCTCTACTGTTATTCTCATGTTGTGGATGAAGAAACTGAGGCTTAGAGGTGAAGTGATTTGCCCAAGGTCATCCAGCAAGTGTGGTAGAGCCAGGTTTCAAACTCAGGTCCGATTCCAAGGCCCGGTGCTCTCGATCACCATGATGCATTCCTCCCAGAATGGCACCCTGGATTCTGGTTCGGGCCACTGGGTGGATGGTGGTGCCATTAACTGGACAGACAACAGAGAAGTAAGAGCAGGCCTCCTTGGAGAGAGAGAACAAGCTCAGTGTTGGATGTGCTCAGTCTGAGTACCAGTAGGACATTTGGGAGGAGGTGCTCAGTAGCTGGACAGCAGAAGCTGTCAATGTGAAGTGTGGGGAGGAAAAGGTAGACATAGTGAACCAGGAACAACACTGTCTAGAGAGCTTTACTTTGCCAGGGAGAGGGCCTTGAGGGGGAGGGTCAGAGAAAGGAAGAAGAGTCCAAGAAGGAGACAGAAGAGAGGTCAGAAAAGGTGAGAAATGTGGAGGACACAGTATTCCCGCTGTTCTTCCACTGCCCCCACCTGGCTGAGGACAGAGGAGCCAAAGAAACCATATTTGAAAAGGACAACCAATACAAAAGGTAAGATGTTGCCTAGTGGACAAAGAAGATGGGACAGGAGAGTATGACTTAACAAAGATGTCACTGGTGGTTCTGTGGAGGGGAGGGAGAGGAAAACGATTTGCAATGAACTGACTGGAAAGCCAGTTAATGCACACAACATTTTTCAAGAAATTTAGCTGTGATGGGAGTAAAGAGTTGAGATGAGTGAGAGAGAGAGGCCGTACACTCAGGACACAGTGACATGCTGATGGGAGCCAGCCCAGGAAGCCGAGGTCAGATGGAGGTGGCAGGAAAGGACGGCATGGCCTTAGGCAGAAGGGGTAACTCTTCTCTCATGACTAGAAGAGAGTCTGCAGGTAGAGTGGTAAGATGTTTGAGAGAGTGCCTGTCCACTGGCTTTTTCCTTGTTGAAACAGGAAGTGAGGTCATCTAACAAGAAAAGTGTGGTGGGGAATGCCTGGAGGTTTGAGAAGAATTTGGAGGTCTGACAAAGGGGCTATGGTGAACAGAAGTGATGAAGAACAAGTAGACTAGGGGCTACCTGAGGCCTGCTAGGCAATGTGAGGGCTCAGGCAAGTGGGAGACCATGTGTCCTGGGTACCACAGACAGATGGGATCGAGCACTTTCCTTGAGGTGTAAAAGGGGGGAGGGAAGGGTCAAACTGAGGGCTACGAGTTTTTGAGTGGGTGTAATGTAAGGGCCACAGGGCCAGGAATTGAGAGTACTGGTAAGACAGTGAGTGAATGATGGTCAGAGAATCTCTATGGCCTTGGAAGTGGAGAAAGGGGCAGGTGACAGCCTTCAGTGGATGAAGAGGAGTGGCCGGGAGATAACAGAATCAGGATCAGTTTCAAAGGAGCAGGGGTTAGTACATGAGAGACAGTCATGGTCTGGAAGTGGTATAAGGGAGTGGAAAGATACTCAGCTTTATTGGTCTCCTGAGATGGGAGAGAATGAGCAGTCTCCACTGGATGGCTCCCAGGGGAAGCTGTATTTTTGGTGGACAGCCAGATCATGGTTAAGTTTGAGAGGTAGGAGAAGGACAACAGAGAGGAGGCTGAAGCATAAACAGATACTGACCATGACTGCCTATCACATGACCTTGCAATTGCCTGGTGCCTTGCTGTACTCTGGTCTCTAGACTGGACTGGATAGGCAGAAGCTGTGCAGTAAGGTTCTGAATGAGTGAGTAGTGTGATAAATGGCAGTTGAGAGAGATGTGCAAGGTAGAGTGGCAGTACAGTAGAAGGAGCTACCTGAGGAAGTCTGAGCTTGGAAGGAAGTTGCCAGGAGGAAAAGGAGGGGAGAGAAGAGTGTTACCAGCATTACCATCAAAGGGTTAGGGCTGTGTGGGCAGAGATTTATGGAAAGTGTAACAGGCCTAGGAACTTCAAAGTGTGCTTGCTTGCTAGGACCTAACTGGGAACCACTGCCTTAAAAAGCCAAGGAAGGCTAGAGACCACTGTTGCCCACTGGACACTTCTGGTCAGCCAACACTGAATGGGAGAAAGTGCTGACCATTTTCTGAAGGCAGTGGTGGAACCCCTTGGCTTACTACTTCAGGCTGCAGGGAAAGGTTCCTGGTTTGTCCTTTGGGGTGGAAAAAGATGTAGAATTGCTGCTGCTTTCCAGAGCACCAGGGCTGTTTGACCACCCAGGACCTGGCGCTAGCTGTCTGTCAAACCCAAATCTTCGCCTGCTGGGCTCCTGAGTGTGGCACTGTGCAGATGCAGCTGGGGGCAGGCAGGTGAAGAGGTAATGAGGTGGCAGGGGACGAGCCGCCCAGCCCTGGGCTTGCTTGGGAGCAGGGCTATCCAGGAATAGCTCACTGGGTTCTTTCCTCAGCCCTCTGAGGAGCTCACTCAGCCCATGGGCTGGGTCATTCCCATGGCTTCAATTATATCTCCAAGCTGGCAACTCCCACCCCACACCTCCATCTCCACCTTGATGTCTCCTGAGAATCTCTGAGCCAATGTGCCCCAATTGAATTTCATCTTCTGCCAATGCCATCCTTGATTGGCGAATAGCACACCATTCTGCCAGTCACCCAAGCAAACACCTGGAAGACATCCCTGACTCCTTCATCTCTATTCCATAATCAGATCACCAGAGCAGTCATGTCTGCTTCCCTTGCTCCAGACCCACCATCCATCAGCTTTCCCTGGGCCTCCATATTCCTTCCCAGAATGTCACCCTCCAAGTTACCTTCCATATTGCCAAATAGTCATGGTAGAATACAGATTTGACCAAGTGAATCCTTTGATAAAAGCCCTGCAGTGACGTCCCCTCAGCTATGGGATCAAGTCAGAACTATTCAGCTGGACCTATGAGACCCTTTCTCATCTCTACTAGCTGTCCTGTCTCTCTTCTATTTGAGCTTTGGCTACCCCAAACTGCTGTGCATGTGCTATGCCTGCTGCCAGAACAACTCTCCAGATGAACCTAACTCACAACTCACTCCCTACAACTCAACTCTGAAGTCAGCCTCTTGGTAAGCCATTTCCAGCATTCCCTGGCAGGATGGGGGGCTTCCCTCATGCCAGGGCTTGACACCTGCTAATGTGCTCGTCCAGTTTTATGTCAGTCTCTCCACTGGACTGAGCTTCTCCAGGGTGAGAACTGTGTCATGCTTTGGCTCCCGGTACTTGCAGAAGTGTTTCCTGAATGAATACACAACTGACTGACCGAAGCAAGTCCTTTGCTTTGAGGAATCCAGCAAGCACTTCTGAGGCCAAGACTCGTCTCTCCTCCAATCCCTGGCCCCAGGCTCTCTGACCCTGACGCCTCCCAAACTCATTCAGACCTTCCCATAGCAGTGAGCTGTGCCAAGGTTTCTGGCAGCCAGCACCATCTATGCCCCAAAAGTCCTGGGGGTAGGGGCAAAGGATTCCTCAAGGAGGAGAGGCGGTAGAGCTAGGCTCCCCCCCCACACCCACCTTCTTTTTCAGCTTGTGCCGGGCCCGCTTGGCGGCCCTGGCGCTGTTGGGGACTTTGGGCTCCGTGCTGTTGATGAATTCCAGCAGCTCATCCACATCTCGGTGGTCCACGGCGGGCTCCCCAGGGATCCCGCCCAGGGCGCCCCCCTTCATGGGCGGCTCCTCTTTCCGCCTGGTCAGCCTCGAGCGGAGCTTCTCCCGGATCTCTGTATAATTCCGACTCGTCGGGGCAGCGGGTGGCTGGGGGAGGGGGAGGTGCTGACGTTACACCCTGGGCCTGGGAAGCCCGGAGCACTCCCACCCGCTGGCACCGAATGTGTGGCAAGAAGCGAGACAACTGTTCTTTCTACCATAGCCACAAAGGCCAAGTGGCTTCAGCCTTGGCCAGGCTCAGAGCTGAGGCAGCAGTGGGCGGAGTGGGAGGTACGTAACAGCATTCTGAGCACACTGACTTGGGAGCCAGGAAAGCAGATTTGAGCCCGGGCTTTGTCACTTGCAAGCTGTATGACCTTGGGCAGGTCACTGAGTCTTGTGTGCCTCGATTTTGTCATCTCTAAAATGAGAATAAAACCCCCTGGCTTAAAAGTGACTAACAGTGTAATTACTTTCACCAGTTCTGTCCTCAACTGCTCTACCCTAGTCAGCGGCCCTTTCCTCTTCACCCTATGAGACTTCTGAGCTGCCTTCGCCCTCTGTCTGGAGACAGCATGTACTCTGCCCTGAGCCTCCTGCCTGGTGCCGTCTGTGCTCATGGCCTGTCCCTTGCTAGCTCTCACGCTTGGGGGACTGAGAGCCTTTGCTTCCATTCTGCCTTCATCACACACAAGTGTTCGCTTCTCTGTGATTATACATATATGCATGCTCATCAGAATCACAGCTTTGTCTCTGCCATTTCCTTTCCTTTTGCCTAAGAAAAAAAGTCAATCTTAAGAGAAACCATGAGAAAGCAAAGGTAGCAAAGTGTTTAAAAATCCCTGCCTCACAAATGTGCTGTAAGGATCAAGCTAGTGGACGCAGGTTGCGAGGACTCAGAGGGTACCAGTGTGGTTATTACCCCATGAGCAAGGGGGAGGCCTCTGGGGAGAGGAGTGCTCCTTGGTTCACCTTGACTGGCCCCCAGCCCTCTGGCCTGGGCAGGCTCACTCACCGCATTGTGGCCGAAGAACTCACAGTAGCAGCAGTCACAGAACTTTCCATCTCTCTGATGAGTGGAGGATGAGGTGCAGGAGCTGCGCTCTGAGCTGCTGTCCTCTTCCTCACCCAGGCCCTCATCTGCCTCGCAGGGCTGGGGCAGCTGGCAGGCCAGGCCACTGTGTGTAAACTTGTGCCCTTTGCACCCAGGATCCCTGCTGTTGGGGGAGAAAGATAAGCCCACAGGTGAGGGAAGGCATGACAGGAGCAAGCTGCAGCAGGAGCCTAGGGGAAGCATCCCCACCACTGCTGTCCTGACTACCCTTTGCCTGTCTCATCCCACACAAAGCCCAAGGCAGTCAACCCTATCAGTGCCTCTCACAAGAACAGGGCAAACACCCTGACTGTCCCTAAGGCCCAGCTCAATGGCATTATTCTGGAAAGGTAGGAACCTCATGCCTCCCGTGCCCACACCCACTGAGTAACCCTCCTGGACGCTGAAGGAGGGTCACATAGTATGTGTGTATATCTCTCTATCCTGTTGTATACCACACTTTACTGTGATGGTCTGTTTGCCCACCTGTCTTTCAGACCAGACTGTGCATTCCCTAAGGGCAAGGACTATGCCACTTCTATTTTTGGGTCCCAGTGTGCATGTGCAGCATAACAGTATACACAGTAGGTATTCAGTGTAGGTGTCTGAAAACAGATTAGAGGGCTGATGGCTTTCCTGGAGCATCCGAAGGAGGTCGACAAGGTCAATTTCCTTTCATCCTCTAAGGTCCTTAGACGGAGTCTGCCCCAGTGGGTGGAGCTGCCTTAGCCATGGGGCCTTAAAGTCAGGAAAGTAAATGTGCTTAGTGGGCTAGACTCTATGAGTTACTTTACTGTTTGGGCCTGGTACTCTGGTTAGCATATTATTTCTTTTTTTCCCTTTTATTTATTTATTTATTTAAATTCAACTTGCCAACGTGTAGTATAACACCCAGTGCTCATCACTGGGTGACAGGTATTAAGGAGGGCATGTGGTGAGATGAGCGCTGGGTGTAATACTGTATGTTAGCATATTATTTCTAAGTGTCTCCCACGTCCTGCAAAATAGATGTTGTTCTCTATTCCCATCCTGCAGCAGAAATAACTTAAGGGAGAGAGTGCTTAACTGCTTTGCCCAAGGAGTGGCTAGGACTCAGCCTGTGCCTGTGTGCAAAGCTCATGCTCTCCCATTGTACTGCTTTGCCTCTGGACTTTAGGAAGCACTGGGGATATCATGTAATATAGACTATTTTTCCAGGGTAAGAAAAAACCTAGGCCCACAAAGTACCATAACTGGAGCCAGGAGAGCAAGAGCCCTGGGTTGACTATCAGAAGCTGGAATGCTTGGGGGCTGGGGACATGGAATGGGAGCCAGGAGAAAGGGCAGGATGAGGAGCAGTGAGGAGGTCTGGCTCCCAGGGTAGTCTGTTGAGCAAGGAGCAGAAATGGAGGGGCATGAACCATTATCAGTGGTACTCAGAGCAGCTTAATCCAAACTGACCATTCTTCACTCACATTAGCAAAATTAAAATACTTGAGTATTTTAATAGTGCTCCTGGGAATATGAAGAAACTAACACTCTAGTATTGGTGGTTACATCAATTTGGAGAGCCCTTTGGAAAGCAAATTTTCAATGTGTTAAGAATCCTTCTCAAAAAACATCCTCTCATTCCTTAAACTGAGAACGTTTTTCATTCTGAGGGATCTATTCCAAGGAGGAAAAACCCAAAGGGAAAAAGCTTTAGGCAAAAACATCTTTAGAGAGAATTTTTACACAATGTTAAAATACTGGAATGACTTCAATCATAAGTAACTGGAGAAGAGTGAATTACACTATGCAGAATATTCTCCAGCCTTCGGCTGAGGCCCAGAAGACCACACAGGAGCCAAACAATGAATGCTGAGTGAAACAGGACAATGAAAAACTGGAAACTTTATGGACACCACCACCATTGTGTGGGAAAGACCTGTAGGGAAAACTGCTAACAGTCTTAGTACTGGAGTGGTGGGATTTTAGAATGACAAAATATAAATGCAGATTAAACACAGACTTGATTTATAATATAAAAATACACATATTTATATTCCCCAAAGAATGTTATCTTCCATATATACATTAATATAAACTCTCTCAGTACTTAGAGTTACTTCAGGGAATCTTTAAGCCAATAATTCTGGACTTACATCAGATTTCGGTGTGAGGATGTTTACTACAGCCTTGTTCTTAATGGCCAAAAACTAAAAATCCCCAAATGTCCAGGGATAGGAGAATGATGAAATAAATTATACTAGAGGTATGTAAAACATTTTTGGTCACTTGAAAGTTTTTTGAAGAATTTTAACAGCAGGGGGAGGGTATGGGAGTGTCTGGGTGGCTCAGGGGTTGAGCATCTGCCTTTGGCTCAGGTGGTGATCCCAGGGTCCTGGGATCAAGTTCTGCATTGGGCTCCCCACAGGGAGCCTGCTTCTCTCTCTGCCGATGTCTCTGCCTCTCATGAGTAAATAAATAAAACCTTAAAAACAAATTTTAACTGGGAAAGTGATCTATAATGTTAAAAAATAACTATACAAGAATGTATAAACACGGACCTACTTTATATACAGAGACATCAGGAAGAAAATATACCACAGTGTTAGAAGTTTATCTTTAGGGGCACCTGGGTGGCTCAGTTGGCTAAACCTCTGACTCTTGATTTTGGCTCAGGTCATGATCTCAAGGTCATGAAATTGAGCCCTGCTTCATGCTCTGCACATATTGGGGAGCTTGCCTGGGGATTCTTTCTCCCTCTGCCCCTCATGCTGCTCATGTGGACATGCTCTCTCTCAAAATAAATAAATCTTAAAAAAAAGAAAAGTTTATCTTTAGGTTGTGAAGAAATTTTTCATTAGACATCTCTGAATTTTTCCAAGTTTTTTTTTTAATTTTTTTTTAAATTTTTATTTATTTATGATAGTCACACAGAGAGACAGAGAGAGAGAGAGAGGCAGAGACATAGGCAGAGGGAGAAGCAGGCTCCATGCACCGGGAGCCTGATGTGGGATTCGATCCCGGGTCTCCAGGATCGCGCCCTGGGCCAAAGGCAGGCGCTAAACCGCTGCGCCACCCAGGGATCCCGCCGCTGCGCCACCCAGGGATCCCTTTTTCCAAGTTTTTAAAAAACAATAAACATCTACTTCTTTTATGATTGTAAAAACTATACAAAAGATATAGAGTCAGGATGCCTGGATGGCTCAGTGGTTGAGCGCCCACCTTCGGCCCAGGGCATGATACTGGAGTCCTGGGACTGAGACCCACACTGGGCTCCCTATGGGGACCCTGCCTCTCTCTCTCTCTCTCTGTCATGAATGAATAAATAGAATCTTTAAAACAAAAAACAAAAAACAAAAAAAGACATAAAGTCTACCTTTTTTATTTAGAAAATATTTATTTATTTAAATAAATCTATTATAATAGATTTATTTATCTATCCTAGAAAGAGTGTGAGTGGGGGAGGGGCAGAGGGAGAAAGAATCTCAAGCAGACTCTGCACTGAGCATGGAGCCTAATGTGGGGCTCCAACCCATAACCCTGAGATCATGACCCAAGTTGAAACCAAGAGTCAGACGCTCACCCGACTGAGCTACCCCAGTACCCAAGGAATCTACCTTTTAATTTCTACCCCAAAGGTATGCTTTGTAAAGCTTCTTAGGACTCAAAGTTGAAGTTAGCAGGGAGTTAGCCCTTCACACAGCTCACTTACCTGTGAGTGCTAGGGAGTTGTTGAGAGCTGGGAGGTGGGAGGAGAGGCCCACCACAGTGCCCACTGCAGTGCCCACTACAGGGGTGGCTGCACCCTGAGAATGGTGGAGGCATCTTCAGGAGCGGCATGCTGGTGGAGGGCAGGTGAGGGTTCTGACATGCCCCTGGGGTGTGGGGGGCGGCAGCAGCGGCAACTGGGCATTCTGAAGCCTGGGCAGGGAAAGGTGCTGCTGGGGTAGCAGGCAGCAGGTGTGGGTGGGGTGGTGAGCCAAAGGATCCGGGGTGAGATGGGATCAGTGACGCTGGCTGCGGGTGGTGGCCGGTGGGGCTGTTAGGTGGAGCAGTGAGGTCTGAGTGCCGGTGGTGCTCCGAGATAGAGAAAACCTCACCTGTGGATGGATGGGGAAGAAGGGGGTCAGAGTGAGAGCCAAGACCCTGGGAAGGAAAGCCCAAGGGCTCACTGCCACAACATCCTGCTTACTCTAACCACAGGGAACCTGTCTGGGGACAGCCTCTCAGCACATGTGAGCTTTTGGGAAAGTCTAGCAGTGCCTCAGGCTGGAGAGTTTTCCCTGCAGGGAGCAACTTGGCTGGACAGACTCAAGGTGCCAGATCTGAGAGAGGAGGCACCAGGAATGCCCACCCTATGGAAGACCACATCACCTTGGTTGTGGCACAAACAGGGGCTGTGTGTTCTGTCTCTTGGGGTCTCTCTAGGACTTATTGCTTGCAGGCATTCCTCAGGTACAGGAAAGGGTCTACAGAAGCCAGTGGAGCAGCAGGGCAAAGTTCTGCCTCTGGGCCTTGAGGACTGAGGCTGCCAGAGTATGCCAGACTCTGAGGTAACCCAGATTTCAGAGAAGTAGGAAAGGCTTTGACGATTATCTGGCTTATGCATCAGAATAAATGAACTTCTACTCAACTCTCACAATACTGGGAGCAGCACCCTTTTGGAGAACTCAGATCTCAATTTTGTTATTATTCTTATTTTAATTCCAGCATAGTTAACATATGGCATTACAGAAGTTTCAGGTCTTCAATTTAGAAAGAGACAGTAATGAATATGTCCACAATACTTCAAAGACCCAAGACTTTTTTTGTTGGGTCTCTAAGGGTTATCTCAAGGGTCTAAAGAAGGCTTACATAGCTGTGAACTTGGCTAATAATCCTGGCAGCCTGCACCGTCAACTTCTTGTGGATAGAAGTACAATGTTTTTATATTTGTCCTTTAGGTGGAGAACAGGAGGCTTAGGATGGCAAAAGCAGCTAGGTCCTCTGTGCAGTCCTCCCTGCAGATGTTAGGTGGCTAAAGTCCAAACTCCCTAAGGACACTCCCAGACTCCACTTTCTGTTCAGCCAGTGTTTACCATGTTCCCTCCTGCATCTGAAGGGAGCTATCAGAGCCAATGACAATATTTTTCAACTTCAGAGTTCTGGGGAAAGGACTGCCATGGAGACAGCCAAGGACTAGGTTACCCCCGCTTCCATCAGAACAGCTCCCCTTTTACTTATTTTAATAACTGACCTGATTTGTCTAGTGAGGTGGTTAGGGAAACATGGCTCTCTGCATTTATATGGCCTGGCTCTCTCCCGAGCTCAGAAACTCACCAGGGATGGTAGGAGGACTCCCGAGTGAGCTACCCGGCACAGCCCCACTGGAGTGCGGAGAGTTCCAGAGGCCCGAGAGCTTATGTGCTGACAGGAAGGAGCTGGGATCCCAGTCCCCTGAGTTCCCATGGCAGGAGGAGGAGGACGAGGACGATGAAGAGGAGGACGAAGAGGAATGAGAGTCACCCCCACAAGACTGTGATTTGCAGGATGTGTGTGACAAGGAGATCTGGAGAGAGGGGGGAAGAAAAGGCTCATGGTAAAACAGCAAACATCAGAGCCAACCCTCTGCTGCCTTAACTTACTCAGTAGCACCTCCTCCTCCAGGCCCTGTGCCATGGCCAAAGTATAATTCCCACAACTCCAGGTGCAAGGGCAGACATGAACCAGGCCTTTGCTGGGAGGAGCAGTGATGCTCCCAGTAAAGTGAAGTGTGTGGATACTGGTGAGAGTGACTCTGGTAGAGATACAGACTGCCCGTAAACTATGGGCCTTTGGGGAGTCCTGAGAGCTGCCAAGGAAAGGAAGGGTCAAGAGTCTTGAAGCTGACACAATCCTGGGGTATAAGAGGGGGACTAGAGGGGAATGAGAAACAAAGTCTGACTGTTGTAATTCAGGAGATGCCACTTAGATGGCTCTTGGGCATCTTGGAGGCCTAACTTGAGGCCCACAATAGACCTTCAAACCAACCTTTGCCCTCTGCATCACACTGGTTGGCTTTCAAGCTGCCACAGAGCTGAAGGCAGCATGGTGATGTAGAAAACAGGCAGAATCTCCAGCAGCAGTACCTGCAAACAGGCCCTCACACTGCACAGGCTCTCCTCAGGGGCAAGGGGGGGCTACCTGAAGCCTTTCTGTTCTTGCCCTGACTGTGAACCCAAGCCGCTACTTGCTGTGTGGATACAGCCCAAGCCCTTCAGGGTCTGGGTGCAGGGGCTGCCGGAGGAGAGCCGCCAGAGAGAACAGGGAAGGAACAGCTCAAGAGCCTGATGTCTCTGGGCAGGCAGCCCTTCTGCATTCAGCGACCCCCTTCTCAGCCGTTACCTACCGCCACTGCATGCTCTGGACCTGTCTGCCTTTCATCTTCCTCCATGCTCTTTCGGCAACTCTGGCAGACCCATAGAGGCATCTCGCCTAGGAGATTCTTGACAAGCTTTGGCATGAAGTCAGGGGGCAGCTTCTCACCCTGCAACACCAGTCCATTTTGGGAAGGGCCTTCTTCCCAGCCTTTGCGTTCCCGATGACATAGCAGGCAGCAAGTCTGCACAGACTGGGTGGAGGTGGGGGGAACCTGTCCAACAGACAGAAACAGGGTTTCCCAGGAAGGGAAAGGCTCTGCTTAGAAATGATAATAACAACACTAATAACTTCACTTATTATGTGCCAGGCACTGGGTTAGGCACTTTCTATACATAATTTTAGTCCTTGTAATAGCTCTGCAAACTAGGTGTTATTCTTATTTTATTTTTTAAGATGAAGAAACATTTCAAGAAGTACATTGCCCAAGGTTACAGAGCTAGTGAGTGGCTAAATTAGGATATGAACCCTGGTTGACTGCAAAGCTCATGCTCAAATGCCAGGATATCTCCAAATCTTGAAGGTTAAAGAATGATCCTCTTCCTTCTCTGGTATGTCTGGGAGAGGCCACAATTCTTGGGCTGTCTGTATAGTCCACAGACCCTGGGGGTAGGAGAGACCCTTTCAGTTAATGTTGAGTTTGGGAGAACATATGGGTTTCCTGAAAGCTGCACAATTCCATTAAGAATGGATGTGCAGCAGCATTTTGGAGAAGGGGTTTGTAGAGCTAATCAGAAAGCATTAATTCAGTAGAAAACAGAGTTGGAGAGAAGGTAAAGCAGACCTTGGTGCTTCTGAGAGGTGGTGAGGTATGGTGAAAAAGAACCTGAGCTTTTGGAAGTCACCCTGACCCGCATTCTAATGGCTGTCTGAGCATACATTAGCTGGGTGACCTTGAGCAAGTTATTTGACTTTCTGAGCTCTTATTTCCTACCTACTTTGCAGAGTTGATGTGAGACTCAGTGCATAAACAGTGAAAGTGCCTAGCCCTGTGCATGCTCAAAGTATAGGCCCAATACACAGTAATTATTATTTGGACTTTTTTTTCTTGTAGGACAAATGACATAGAAGTATAAGTCTATAGATTTTTATGTCACATTGAGGGGTACTGATTGGGAGACTGATTTCATTTAATGACCCCAATTAGTGGCTTTCCTATATTCTGCAACTTTGGAAGGCAGCTATGCTCACCATTATACCACCAATGTCACTGCTTCCAGGACTATTCTGCAACTTTGTAGAACGCTCTCTGCAACTGGGGTTTGTTATGTCACTTTCTTTGGCCAATGAGATGTTAGCAAGTTTGCTGTCAGCATAAGCTTGAAAAGTATATATGCATTTCTACTTGCTTCTTTGCATGGCTGGGCTTGCTTGCTCTTGAACCTATGCCTACTATAAGAGCATGACCAGGCTAGCTGTTGGCAGGATGTGAGAAACATGTGGAGAAATCTGAGTTTTCCTCGCTGATTGGCCAGTGGATCAGATACATGAGTGAGTCCAGCCAAGCCAGCCCCATTGGCAGAAATACCCAGTCAACCCAGAAACTTGAGAAATAATAAATGGGGTTGTTTTTAGCCACTAAGTTTTGGGGGTGGTGTGTTACATGCAATAGTTATATTAACTGATAAACCTTCCAAACTTACCCACCACTAGGTAACAGGTAGTTTGCAGAGGCCTAAGCAAAGGAATAAGGGTATCATCCTCATCCTACCAAGAAAATAAATGCCATCATCTTTCTCGAATAAAATCACCTTCTCACAATATGGCATCAGGATATCCTTAAATCTGTAATGTTACAATTACACTGACCTGGGTCTCTGGTTTCTAGAAAAAGAAAGGAACCAAGTAATAGTGCTAGGAGCATAATGAAACATTTGGGGAAGAATAAGCACCTTTAGAAAGAGTACCAGAGAGAGAGAGAGAAATCTTATACGTGGAACTTATGTGAGATACTGCCTAAAAGGTTTCTGTCAAGGAACGTTTGAGTGGACAAGGCAGCTGCTTAACTGTAACTGTAAAAGGATATAGCTTCTAACCTACTGGTGGTATCTCATGGAAAGGAAGGGAGGTTGATGGAGAAGGAGGGTATTCAGAAAAGTTGAAGCAAAAGAGGCCTTTTTTTTTTTTTTTTTTTAAGATTTTATTTATTCATGAGAGACACACAGAGAGACAGAAAGGCAGAGAGACACAGGCCAAGGGAGAAGCAGGCTCCATGTAGGGAGCCTGACGAGGGACTCAATCCCGAGTCTCCAGGATCAGGCCCTGGGCTGAAGGCAGCACTAAACCACTGAGCCACCTGGGCTGCCCAAAAGAGGCCTTTTTGAGAAGTCTCCCCAGGAAACTTTTCATAGCTATAAGGTACCATAGTAACTCCAGAGGGAGGAGGTAAGGCCAACACCCAAGCCTCTTTCCACTGATGGTGACCATATTCTTAAGAAAAACACTAGGACATGTAATTTTACTACAAGAGAGTTTCATTTCACTTGGGTACTAGGTTCTAAAGTTACTATATAAGAGAAAAATCTTGTGTAATAAAATTATTCTGAAATTCTTTGTATGGTCTGTGAAGTACTATAATATATAGTTTTGGCACAACCGAGATATCAAATGTATAACATATATGACAATGTTCAGTAAGTGGGTTTTTTTTCTTTTAAAAGCAAATATAGAATTATTTTAAGTTAAACGTATGATCAGTGTGATTGTACTTAGTGCCAAGGTACCTGTGTGGCACTGGGTACACTGGAAATAACGCTGGCTTTGCCACTAATCTTGGGCCTCCACCACTTACTGGCTGTAGGATGTTGGGCCAGTTCTATTCTAGTCTCTGTCTCTTCATCTGTAAAATGGGATTAAGTCCTAACTTGTAGGGTTGGCTGTGAACATTAAATGGACAAAACACCTAGAACAGTGCCAGGCCCAAAATAGGTTGCTCAACATACAGTACTAATTATGAACATGAGGGGAGTGATAGGAAACAACATTTAAAATCAGGACTAGGCTTGAAAACTATAGAAAATACGGTCACTATATTTTATAATACAGGCATTTTTCACATGCAATGAATTTAAGGTGACTTTTAGATAACTTAATCTCTGCCCACTACCCCATGAAATCATTCTTTAAGTTCCCCAAATATTCTTTGTACTCTCCTACTCCTACCTCATGCCTTTGCTAAAGGGGATCCTCTGTTTCAAATCCCCTTCCTTCCCAAGTTTACCAGTAAGTAACTAGGCAAGGCTTAAATACAACTTCATCCAAGCTTTCCCAGAGAGTCTCTCTTGTAATTCACCTCTCCTGCCCATATCTCCATAGCATATTATGCCTTGGTTATAGCATCTGTGCCTTCCACTTTATTTATTTATGTGCATTTCCTGTCCCTCTACTAGGTTGTGTTCCTAGAGGGCAAGGATCAGGTCTGATTCTTTTTTTTTTTTAAGATCTTATTTATTTATTCATGAGAGACACACAGAGAGAGGCAGAAACACAGACAGAGGGAGAAGCAGGCTTCATGCAGGGAGCCTGATGTGGGTCTTGATCCCGGGACTCCAGGATCACGCCTTGGGCTGAAGGCAGGCGCTAAACTGCTGAGCCACCCAGGGATCCCCAATCAGGTCTGATACTTGTCTGGATCTCTAACAGTGTAGCACAGGGCATGGGCTCAGCTGGGCACATAGTGGCTAAATCAGATTTGTTAAGTATCACTATGGCAATACAGCTTAGTGAGACATTGCTTAAAATTTTGAAATTTTGCTTCTCACAGGGAAAGGCCATCTCCTTCCCCTAGACCTTCACTCAAATGGTTCTAATCTCAAGTATGAAAAGTGGAAGATCGCATTCCTTGGGGATTACAATGAGATGGCCTCATTCACAGAAATAATGTGGTTTTTCCTAGAGCCAAACTGGCCCACATAATAAATTTTAGCCATCAACAAAAGTGAATTTACAGGACAGGCTATCTTTCCAGTTAAAGGAAGAAAACATAGGGCTTGGCAAGCTAATTAGGTCCTAACTGAAGCAGGGATGACACCACCTATACTGCATTCGGTTGCCCAGAGAATTAAGTGACATCAGTGATGCAAAACTTAGCCCCAAGTGTTCCATGCAGTAGACACTCAAATCTATTACCTAGGCCCTTTCGCTGTTCTGTTCTTAATAAAGCTACATTGGAACCTAATTATCCACTGTCCTGAGTTTGGTATACTTAAGTTTTTCTTTCTGGGCCAGGCAATTATTGGGGCTCCCCCTTAATGCTGTTTTAACTCTTAGCCTTGGGTCTGACCCCGAATACAATGCCTGGTGGGGCACTTTTTTCTCTGACATTTTCATTACTACTGCCAGGAGACAGTGAAAATCCCAAGCCCTGGAGATGTTATATTTAGTCAATACTATCATTGTTTCTGTAAATTTTTGCTTTGGTAGAGAAAAGCTCCTGGTTCAGAATTCCTTTTGACTGCAATCTCCTGCCATTTTTCAAATTCCTGGCAATCATGACCCCTTATGTCCCTTAGTCAACTCAGGCTTTCAACTAGCTGTTCTCAAGCTGCATCAGGCATTAATATTTCCACATGAGATCATGAACAATAAATGTTTATCAAATGAGTGAAAACAACCATTTTTCTTAACACAAAGGCTAGGGAACTGGTCCTTAAACCCAGCAGCCCTGGGCAACAATCATTCCTTCTCACTTCAGTTTAAATTTCAGAGCCTCTCCAGATAAAGGTCTAGTCCTAGATAAAAGATGGAGGAAGAGCAAGGAAAGGTTCTAGGAGTTTTTTTAAGATTTGGGATCTGCTCAAAAAAAGTTCCAAGATTAAATTCTGCTTCACTCTAGGCAAAATCAGCATCTCTGGAGAGTGTGAAGTTACTCACACAGGGGATCCAAGTTTTAGCATGCATATCTATCTCCAGGGCAGTCAAGAACTCTAGACTGTGGCCACTCCCAGCCCAGGGGGCTGGTGTGTGCAGTCATTAAAATCATTCTCTCTGCTCTCTTGCCTGACCAGGCCCAAGACTTTTCTGTCTTGGCCTGAGAAACATTATGCTAGGGTATTCTAGATTTTCCTGGATAAGAATAGTTAAAATCAAAGGAAAAGAAAGCCAGTTTTTCTCATGAACATCATTTTTACTTGAAAGAATGACAAACTACTTATTCAGACTTGGAAACTGCCATTTTCCCAAAAAATGAACAAAATGAGCTTGTCACTTCAAGGAAAACAACTTTTTGTTTGTGGCCAATGACAAAATTCAAGCTTTGAGGCAAAAATCAGAACTCTGGAAATTTGGAATTTAGAATTTTGTATCCACCATCACGAACTTCCCAATACTTAAAAGACTTTTCTGGCGAAAATAGTGGTGATAGTAACACATGTAGTCTTTTGATTACATTATCTGTTTGGGGCTGATTTTTTTTTTAAGATTTTATTTATTTATTCATAGAGAGAGAGAGAGAGAGAGAGAGGGGCAGAGACGCAGGCAGAGGGAGAAGCAGGCATCATACAGAGAGCCTGACGTGGGACTCGATCCAGGGTCCCCAGGATCACGCCCTGGGCTGCAGGCGGTGCTAAACCGCTGCACCACTGGGGCTGCCCTGGGGCTGGATTTTTAAAATATGCTTCAATGTAGTGCAACCGATGGGATACAGAAACATATATGAGCATCCCGTTTTTTGTTTTTTTTTTTTAATTAAGCCAGACAAAGAAATTTGTGAAAATAAAAATGAGACCATTTTTCTATTTTTTTGGAAAATGTATTTTTCATTAAAATTGTTTATGTTAACATGATAAGCTTAATATTATTAAATGAATTAGTAACAAAATATTTTTAAGCTTTCTCAGTTTTAATATTTAATTTGGTAAATATCAATAGATGAAACCAAAAACGGAAAGCTCTTTTGGGTCCTCAATAATTTTGAGGAGTATAAAAGGGTCCTAAGACTAAACACTGAGAAATGCTAACGTAAAGCCTCTATTGGTGCCTGTCATCTGGTGGGTGTACAATAAGCAAAGTGATTATTAACAATGATACAGTTCATGGCATATCTGGATAGCTTTTGGGGCATGAATAAATTTTCCACCTCACCACAATTTGGTAATTGCTCGGGAATAATCAAGGTCACCAGACCAGGCAGCTTTCAAGGTCTGCTTTGAAGCTGGATCTAATATCCAGCACTAAACCTGCTCTGATTCCTCTTATGGATTCCTTTTAATCCCAAGAGTTTGTGTATGCTTGTAGAGGATTCCCCCAAGAGATATGTTGTATCTAACCAGTGGCCCTTCAGTAGCTTCCAAATCCTATTCTGAAATGACCCCATTAGAGTACCCTATTCTCAAGGCACCCAACCCCTGTGACCAAGGCAGAATGAGGGCAATAGAAACAGTTAAAATTCCCTTCCAGAGGCCAAAAAAAAAAAAAAAAAAGAAAAAAAGATTAATCCCTAGTTTAGCAAAACTCATCAGCCCAGTCACTACCACTTATTCTTCCATTCACTTCATTCAATGAACATGCTCAGAGCCCATTCTCATTGTGTTAAGTGCTGGGAAACACCAAATGATATAGAATCCCTGCCTCAAGAACACATGCTTAAACAAGGCAGGTTCATGCATGAGGCTGTCAATGCTCCCAAACTCCTAGATGCCTCATACTCATTTTGGAGAATTGGGCAGGAACACAAATTAAAAAAACACACAGTTAAAGTTAATGTGACAAAATAATGTACACATTCAACCAACCAACCAACCAACCAACCAACCAACCAACCAACCAGGACCCTGGGCTTCTCTACTTCATGTAAGCTTATTTAATGTGCTTTCTCATGTACTTATCCAGTTTGAGGATCTCCTTCCTTTAGGTCCTCTTTCCTACTTTGGTCTCTCTTTAATTTCCTGGCTCCTTTCTGGTTAAGCTCACTACCATGGCACCTCTGGCCCCTGAGTTTCATGATTTGGCCTCAGTTGACCTCTCATGCTTCATTTCTGTGCTTAATACCTGACAATCTTAGGTTCTATTAGTACTGCTTCTTTAATACACCTTGCCCTGGAAACCTGAGCATCTCAGTTCTACTCAGCAAGTTTGCACTCATGCCCTAAGATCTTGGTCAAAGGTTAATACAGCTTTTGCTGGACCACGCTAAGTAGAACTAATTCTTTTTTTTTTAATTTTTTTTAAAAAATTTTCATTTATTTATGATAGTCACAGAGAGAGAGAGAGGCAGAGACACAGGCAGAGGGAGAAGCAGGCTCCATGCACCGGGAGCCTGACGTGGGATTCGATCCCGGGTCTCCAGGATCGCGCCCTGGGCCAAAGGCAGGCGCCAAACCGCTGCGCCACCCAGGGATCCCTAAGTAGAACTAATTCTTTCTGCCCCAAGTCCCTGGTGGAATGACAACTCTTTGGAGGCAGGGAGTGCATCTTAGTCATTTAAGTGTGCCCAGGAACCTAGGCTTGGCTTGGATCTGACACATAGCAGACATTCATTGAATACATAAATAAATGCCTAAAGCCCACCTGGCTCCATTTCAGTTGTTCTACACAAAGGATAGAATCTAAAGACACAGATGAACTAGCCCTTTCCTGGATATGCTATGCTAAAGGCATAGCTCTGTCACTTTGGGTCGCTGATGAAAGGGTATCAGTGCTAAGAATCTCAGACCACTCTAATGCTGGCAATCAGAGCTATAGTTAATTCTTAAAGAGGTGATAGTGCCTCAGTGCCCTGGAGCTTTCACCCAAAATTCCCACTCAGGCTGTTGGCTCAGTTCCTTCCTGAAAGAACAGCTGTTTTACACTAGCTGGTTTACGGAGAATCCACTCTGATTGTACAAGCTCAGTCAAGGATAAGGCAGAGAGTCTCTGACCCCAGTAGCCTTCCACCCTAAGGCTAGCTCATCTGTTGAACCTGCAGCCTGGGTACAATCATCCACAGGAAGGCCTATTATTAACCTAGAACTTCAGGCAAATCATATTACCTATTCTGTCACCCCAGCACAGATTTCTCATGGGTAGAAGAGTATAAACTTTGGAGACAGACTGTTCTGAGTTCAAATCCCAGTTCTGCCATTTCAGTATGATCTTGGATTATTACTCAATTTCTTTGAGCCTCAATTTGCTCTTTTATGAAATGAGAATAAAACCATACTTCACAGAGTTGTGAGGACAGAAGGAAATAAATTATATAAAGTACCTGGCCTGGGCCTGGCACACAGTAGGTGCTCAATACCCGTTAGTTTCTTTCCTCTTCTGTCCTGGAAGAAATGACAGGGAAACTTACTAAGTGAGACTTGCCCAATCCAAAGTTATTACTTGAAGCACGGGACAGAGAACTAGACAGGTGACCTTCAAGGCCCCTTTGTATGCCCCCCCATCCACAATCTCTGGCTACCACTTCCTAGTAAGACCCTTTAGTGTTTCGGGGCCCTGGTTTCTGCCTTAGATTCCCTATATCACTTTTTCAGAGTAGATGAAGAGATCTATTCATTTCAGAATGGAGGGGGAATCACAAAGGGAGCTGGAGAGCTGAGAGCCTGAAGGGAGGGACTGAAGGGAGATGGCCTAGGACTGCAGCATGTTCATCCACATACAGGTTGAAGGATGAGGGTAGGACCATGGGCACAGAATCAAAAGGTACAAACATGGGGCCTTTTCTGGGATGCAAGATCTCTTCTCTTTAGTCCTTTTCTGCTCTGCACATTCCACTCCTTTCCCTAATATCCGTTTCTTTCCCCAAATTCATAAAGCACTCACACCTGCTCTCATGCTGTTCTCACTGCCTCTTCCTTTTTAGGCAATCTGGGTATTACATTCTCCTAAGTCCATAGGCAGAACTACCTATGCTGTGCTCTGGGATGCCCTAATACTTATCATGTATCCGTTTTTGAAATCTGTCTTCTCTATAACACTGAGAATGCTGGAAGCAGGACCTGTGTCCCATGACTCACTGCATCCCAATCATTCAGCACCAAGTGGATATTGGGAAACGTTTGGATACACAATGTTTAGCAGTTGGAGAATATTATTAACAGGGCAACAACTGGAGAAGTCTGTTTTTTGTTTTTAAAACTAAAGATGTTTCTTTCTATTCCTGCTTATGGAAAAGCTCCCCTCTCTGGGAAGTCCATTCTTTGAAGAATATACTAGGCTTCCACAAAGTTCTCCATGCGACCCTCAACTCAGCAGTTCACAGACCCAACCATGCAACAGAACCACCTGGGGCAGTTTTACAACCATACATTCCTGGGCTCCAGACCTAGAGACTGATTCTGTAGGTATGGGACAGGGTCCAGCAATACAGGGGATCTGATTAGTTAGGCTGGGCTGAGGGAGAGGTAGAGTCAAGTAATCACAGCTACTTCTTCCACTGAGATTGCTTCCTCTCATGTTATCAGAGAATTTACCCAAAAACATGTTCACATTCTTTTTTTTTTTTTTTTTAAAGATTTTATTTATTTATTCATGATAGTCACACACACACAGAGAGAGAGGCAGAGACACGGGCAGAGGGAGAATCAGGCTCCATGCAGGGAGCCCGACGTGGGATCCGATCCCAGGTCTCCAGGATCACGCCCCGGGCCAAAGGCAGGCGCTAAACTGCTGCGCCACCCAGGGATCCCCATGTTCACTTTCTTATTTAAGAGTTTTCATTGTGGGGCGCCTGGGTAGCATAGCTGGGTAAGTATCTGACTTTTGGTTTTGGCTCAGGTCATGATCTCAGGGTGCTGAGACTGAGCGCTGCTTTGCGCTCCATGCTCAACCGTGGAGTCTTTCTCTCTGTCCCTTCCGCTAGTGCTGTCTCTCTCTCTGAAAGAAATAAAGTCTAAAAAAGAAAAAAAAAAAAGCTTTCATTGATTCTTCACTACCGACAGAATAAAGCCCAAACTTGGTGTGGCTTTCTAGAACCCTGCTAATCTCTCTTCAGCCTGATCTCATGCTACTCTGCCTGAGTTGGGCAGTTCTTGCCTCTGGGTCTCTATATTGCTTTTTTTTTTTTTTTTTTTAAGATTTTATTTATTTATTCATGAGAGAGAGAAAGAGAGAAGAGAGAGAGGCAGAGACATAGGCAGCAGGACAAGCAGGCTCCATGCAGGGAATCCGATGTGGGACTCGATCTGGGAATTCCAGGATTATACCCTGAGATGAAGGGAGACGCTCAACTGCTGAGCCACCCAGGTGTCCCATCTATATTGTTTTGTTTAGATATTTTCTCCCACCTTCTCCTTTAAAGGAACTTCTACTCAACCCTGAAGCATCAGCTCTGAGAAGTCTTCTATAGGCTATCATATCTGTGCATCTTCAATACCAAATATCTGTAATAATAATCGTGGCTACCACTTGGGCTAAGTGCTTGATATGCAGTACTTGCTACCCTAATCTGAGCCTGGCATCACCGTCATAGATGTGCGAAAACAAACTAAGAAGGCTAAAACTCTTCCAAAGGCTGCATACCAGGATCTAGGACTTGAATCTTAACTCAGAGTAAGTGATGTTCTTCTAGCCTAACTACAAATAATATATACATGTGGGCAGAGACTGATTAACCTCTGCATCCCCAGCTAGCCCAGGGCCTGGCACAGATCAGATGTCCATTAGTGTTTGTAGAATAAATTAATACCAGGTCAGGTGAGAGGGAGACTGGGTGTGGTGTGTGTATAATGGGCCTAAATGAATGAATACCAGCCTGGCCCAGCAGTAAAGGCTTCTAAGAACAAAGTGGAAAAAAATCTAACTTTTACTTCTTTTATTATAATTTGGTTTAACAGCCACTTATTGAGCACATAAGAACCATGCACAATAAATACCCCACAAATGAATTAAAACATAGCCACTGCTCTCAAAAATTCTAGGTTCAGTATATAAAGATGTCAGTATCTTAACAGTCCATCTAATATCAGATATTAAGTTTATAGCTGGGGGACATTTTAAGGAAATTAAAAATAAAAAATCTTAGCCTTTTAGCATTTCTACATAATGAATCTCTATTGGCTTACTGAGAAGAAACAGAGGTGGCAGAGATCTCCTGCTTGGTATCATTTCCTACTACTTGCAATGAAAGTGGTCAGGCTGGGTGGGCAGTGATTTTAAGGGGGAGGTTCCCAGGTATAGGGACTACCTTATTCATCTCTGTGTCCAAAATAAAGGCCCTGGCACAGAGGTCGTAATGCTTACTGTGTGGATTAAACATAATGAAACGGTTTCAATAGACACTGACTGATCCTCTGCTCCAGCCTCTCAAGGGAGCAGGTTTAACTCTGAGCAGTGGGGAACCAGGTCTCTAGAGTCTCTTTAAGCTGGGCTGAGCAGGTCTTAGCGGATGCCGCAGAGAGATGAAAGATGAGAGATGGGAAAGGCAGGTTGAGCTCAACCAGCTCCAAATGCTGGTTTACAGTCTGGCAAATCTCCTGAGGGTTTACTGAGTGTGCACCTGGATTGCAGGCTCAGTGGTCCAAGAGCGACCAAAAGACAGCAGAACTGGCAGGTGAGAACACTCAGGCTTTGGATGGCCATCTGGCACAGTTCCCACTATCTCTGACTCCTGCTCTTGCCTGAGGAGCCTCGATGTACTCGGTGCTACGTGGGTTGCTCCACATTCTCTTATGATGTTGCTGACGAGGCTTAGAGAGAGGAAAAAACAGGCCCAGGGTCACAAAGCTAGAAAGAAACTGAACTTGGGAGTTCATCCCAAGTCTGGAATAACTAAACACTAAACAGTCTTATTTATCTGCTTTGTATGTTTTTTTCCTTTGCTAATAAGGCGGTAACTGTTTCAGTCTTATTTAGTAAATGAGGATTTGCATTTTAGTGAACAGATCAATAGAGTTTAGTGACCTGAAACAACTTAAGGACTTTTGGGCTAGCTCAAGGTTCTGCATTTAAATGCGAATGAGTTATGTAAATGAACAAAAGGGACTGGGATGGAACCAGAATGGTCAAACTTGAACTCAGAGGAATCATGGCTCTTCTAGCCTAACTACAATTACTGTATACACGTTCTCTGGACCGTGAGCCCTTTGTGGGCAGGGACCACATCGGATTCACTTCGCATTCCCAGCTAGCCCAGGGCCTGGCACAGATAAGGTGACCTTCATATCATGGGCAGACACTATTCAGACTGCACATTACTGCCTTGCAAAAATGTGGGCACAGCAACACCAAATTTTTAGTTTTAAGGTACAAATCCAGTTTGTGGGAATCTTTTGGTTTTTAAAAAATTGGCTCAAATCAAAACAAAAATAAGACAATGTGTGACTTGGTATGTTAGAATCTGTCTGTGTGGACTAGAAATGGTCCTATTTGCTGTCTTTTGCTTCAGTTTGGCATGCAACACTGAGTTTCACTTTATGTATTCACTCTGTGTACACAGAATTATAAGCAGCAGCGGGAGACAGAGATCCTCACCAAAGGCACACTGGTGGGCCAAACAAGGACCCCAACCCTTTCAGTGGGTGTGTTGTATCAGGGAGCAAAAGCTGCTTCTGGTATCCAGAAACCCCCACCCCAGTGAAGAAGTAGGATATAATCAGAAGGGAATTTGTCATTTATTTCACCTCTTTGTGGCTATAGTTAAAAAAAAATTTTAAAAAAGCTTTGTTAAATCCCATACAGTATACAAGAGTGTCCTTTTTTGGCACAGGGGGAGGGGGACACCTGAGATCTACAGTGGGAGTTATTTGAGCAAATGTTTACTTGCTCTGAGTTTCTGTTCCTTCATCTGAAATATGGGGTAATAGTATTTATATCCTTCAGTTCATTCATCAACATTTGTTAATCACCAGGCACAGGGGTACAAAAGTGACTGACATGGTTCCTGCACTCTCAGAATTTATGTAGTAAAAGCAGACTAAAAATTAAACCAATAATTATTGGTTTATGTGATGAGTTAACTCATCACATTTGTACTAAATGCTGAGGAAAGAACAGGGGTGGTGGAAAGATTAGAAATATGGTATGTAAAGTGTCTGGCATGAATAAATTAATGAACTGGTAGGTCAAGCAGTGGAGATGAAGCTTATAGCTCTTAAGAAAGCTGTGTCCTGGGGATCCTTGGGTGGCGCAGCGGTTTGGCGCCTGCCTTTGGCCCAGGGCGCGATCCTGGAGACCCGGGATCGAATCCCACGTCGGGCTCCCGGTGCATGGAGCCTGCTTCTCCCTCTGCCTATGTCTCTGCCTCTCTCTCTCTCTGTGTGACTATCATAAATAAATAAAAATTAAAAAAAAAAAAAAAAAAAGAAAGCTGTGTCCTGAATAAAAACTAAATAGTTACGCCATTACCCAAAATTCTGGCCATGAGTACTATAGCTTAGCTAAGTGGCAGGGGACACTAAAGTGTTGCTGGTGAATAGGAAGGAGAGGACCTACCCTAACACTCCGCTTTTGGATAACAGCACTCCCAGGGTGCCCCACAGAAGGGAAAGGAAAGCCAGAGGGAGAAGCAGGTTCAGAGTCTAAAGTCAGATCAGGCAACAGTGGGGTCCAACCTGGGGAGCTGCCTCCCAGGGTAGGGGGTGGGGTTGAAGGTGGGGCTTCTGACACTCAATAAGTGGTGACATTTTCATTAATTAAAAAATTTTATTGTGATCTGAAACACAAAGGAGATCAGCATCAAAACTGGGTTATAATAAGCACAGGTTCTCAACAGATTCATTCTCTCTCATTCACCTAGTTATTTGACTCTGTGTCACCAAGGCCCAGGGCTAGGCATGAAGGAACAGAGATAGATGACAGTCTGTGCCCTTGTGGAGTTCACAGTGCAGTGCAGGGAACAGATACATCAACAGAATGTCTCACTGAAGAATGGAGGGTGCTAGCAAAGGGAAGCACAGGGGGCTGTGGGCACAAAGGGGGCACCTCACGCAATGGGGAAGGTAGGGAAGGCTTTCTGGGAATGGTACCCCAAATGGCATCCCCACTCACATGCACAATTCCAGAGATTCTACTAGAAGGCTGTCAAGAGCCATGCCTTCTGGCTGCACCAGCCTCCCAGAGTCCCCTGCTGCCCGATGCAGTGTCTGCAGAGCCAAACGCATCTTCCGCCACGCCTCATCCTCATCCGGCGCTGAATCCGACCCTCCAAGACTCCTGCAGGAGCCTGCCTTCCTTGGCAGGCTCAGCCAAAAGACCAACTCAAAACTCTTTTGTCAGAGCAAGCTTAGGGCGAGCCACCCAGCCCCAGGTGCCACAACCCTCCCAGAGCAACTGTGGCTCATGCCACCCCCGGCTCTCAGTGAACACTGGCAGGGTACCTCCCATAATCTCCTTTGCTCAAAAGAAAGTGACCTTCCAGGTGACAAGCTGGAAGCTTTGCTGAGTCCTGCTACTGCTCACTCTCTGCAGGATTCACCAAACCCAGGGATCTGAGGGTTGGGGAGGGCCACGTTGTGGGTCAGGGGTGTAGAGGGAAGAAAGGGCAGGCTTTGCTAGTAGGTTTACACTTCAGGCCAGAAGCCGCACTAAATAGTCTTCTGGGCAGCCTGGCTGTCTGTTCCAACTGCTCAGCTGGGTGGGGAGAGGAGGGAGGCCCTAAGCGACATATGCTGAGGGCACACAGCTGCTGAGGGGGTAGTGACTGCAGGCAGTGAGGGGAAAGGGTGGGGCCGCTCCCGGGATGGGGAGTGGGAAAAGCCTGCAGCCTTCAACGCCACAGCGCCCCAGGCTGGCCTGTGGGTAGGTGGGGGAGCAGGTGGGCCCAGGGGGAGGTGGAGGGCAGATTGCTGAGCTGTGGCCTCAGGAGCAGAGCCCAGTCCCAGTGTGGGTATACGACCAGAAGGTTTAGCCCCTGCTCCAGCCTGGAGGCGGCAGGAGAGGGCAGGCAGCCTGGCCACCGAACAGGATGGACCACGCTTCAGCCTGGGTCCAGAAGGGTCCAGCCTTCACTCCCGCTTCGGGGGAGATAGCCTCAGCCCCAGTTGCTGGAGGAGGATGGTCCATCCATCCCCAAGCTCACCCTGGCCCCGCTCCCGGGAGGTCAAAGTGCCGGAGCAGCCGGACTCGCCTCGAACGCTCCTACCTGCGGTCCGGGCGCCAACTTGGGCTCGTTTTCCTCCCTGGGGCCGTCGCGGTCCGGCTCCACGGGCGCCTCCGGGGGCCCTGCACCCGCTCCCGCTTCCAGGCTCGGCGGCGGCGGGGGCTCAGGAGCCTGGGGCTTCTGTTGCCCCGCCGCCCGCATCCGCTCGCGCCGACCCGCGCCGCCGCTCGGCCTGCTCCGCCTCCGAGTCATGCCGCTGCTCGCGCCGCTCCCTTGCTCCACTCGCGCCGCCACCGCCGCCGCTCCCCTCGCAGGACAACAGCCAATATGGCGGCGCCCGGCTCCCCGCTCTGCTGCTGCCAGCAGGTCATAGGGCGCGGCGTCCGCGCCGCCGCACTAGCCCCCGAGGCTGCCTGCGCCATTTTGAATAAGGTCACTACCTAAAGTTCTGTGAGAGTGAGAATCGAATGGACTCGCGGGAAGCGACCTGAGCCAGGAAAGGGTGGTCACTGTGGTAACCGTCCTCCACGGCCCTGGGCGCTTAAGAATTGCCTGTTAAATGGAGGAGTAGATTAATTTCTAGAATACTTTCACACTCGCCATCTGACTCCTCACGCACCACCGTGTCGTTCCCATTCTGCAGCGGAGAAAGTCGAGGCTGCTCTCGAGGCTAAGTGGCTGCTCTACATCAGCCAGCCAGAACGTATGGGCTCGGGGTTGGTCTGAAGTGAAAGGGAGAAGGAATGGTCTAGGTCTTTTTTTTTTTTTTTTAATTTATTTATTTTTATTGGAGTTCAATTTGCCAACATATAGCATAACACCCAGTGCTCATCCCGCCAAGTGCCCGTCACCCAGTCACCCCCACCCCCCGCCCACCTCCCCTTCCACCACCCCTTGTTCATTTCCCAGAGTTAGGGGTCCCTCGTGTTCTGTCTCCCTCACTGATAGGTCTAGGTCTTTATTTGCAACGTCCGGTCGCCTGGGAGTCCCGCGTTCGGTTCTTTGGACAGCAGAGCCCAGACCCCGCTTCTGCCCCAGTCTGGCGGAGAAAGAGGACAATTAAGTACACAATTTACAACCAGTGCGATGAAGATGAGATGACTGGGGCACATAATCAGTGTTTCCGCAAAAGTGGTATGTGCAGGGAGGATTTTGAGTGGTATGCAAAAGGAACATTTAAAGATGTAATAATTGTGGGACGCCTGGGTGGCTCAGGGGTTGAGCGTCTGCCTTCTGCCCAGGGCCTGATCCTGGAGTTTCAGGATCAAGTCCCACGTCGGGCTCCCTACATGGAGCCTGCTTCTGCCTCTGCCTGTCTCTGCCTCTCTCTATGTCATGAATAAAAACAAATAAAAGTCTTAAAAAATAAAAATGTAATAATTGTGTATTGTTTTTATTATTATTATTATTATTTATTCATGAGAGACACAGAGAGCGAGAGAGGCAAAGACACAGGCAGAGGGAGAAGCAGGCTCCATGCAGGACTGGATCCCGGGACTCCAGGACCACGCCCTGGGCCAAAGGCAGGTGCCAAACCGCTGAGCCACCCAGGGATCCCCAATTGTGTATTGTTAATCTTTTTTTTTTTTAATTTTTATTTATTTATGATAGTCACAGAGAGAGAGAGAGAGAGAGGCAGAGACACAGGCAGAGGGAGAAGCAGACTCCATGCACCGGGAGCCCGACGTGGGATTCGATCCCGGGTCTCCAGGATCGGGCCCTGGGCCAAAGGCAGGAGCGAAACCGCTGCGCCACCCAGGGATCCCCCAATTGTGTATTGTTAAAGTGAGTTTTCCCTCTCTCCTTTTTTGAATATATGAGACATACAAATGGTACAAATTTTTGAAAGAAGTTTTGAGTGCAATCTCTTATGCCAGGCCAGTGGTACCCTGAAACTATATGGTCGTTATATGTAGAGTTGCTATATGTATCAACAGGCCAGAATTAGGACATGAGCCTAATTAATGGGAACCAGGGCTATTTTGAGAAGAAAGACTACATGGCCTTGGAGCTTTCCTTAACTGCCAAAGAATAAATGGAAAATACTTCATCTCATTATAGGGATTAGTGCCATCATCAAAGATTTAAAGGCTTCACGGTGATTCCCACTACATGAACATTACTTCTTAGTTTGGCCAGAAGATAGATAGTATCTTTTATTTTTATTGTGGTAAAATATGCCTAACATAAAACTTAACGATCATAACCATTTTTAAGCGTATGTTCAGTGGTATTAAATACACTCACATTGTGTGTAACCATTATCATCATCCATTTCCAGAACTCTTTTCATCTTGCAAAACTGAAACTATATACTCATTAAATAACTCCACATTCTCCCTTCCCTGGCAACCACCATTCTACTTTTTTTTTTTTTTTTAAAGATTTTATTTATTTATGATAGTCACAGAGAGAGAGAGAGAGAGAGACAGAGACACAGGCAGAGGGAGAAGCAGGCTCCATGCAGGGAGCCCGACATGGGATTCAATCCCAGGTCTCCAAGATCGCGCCCTGGGCCAAAGGCAGGCACCAAACCGCTGCGCCACCCAGGGATCCCGCCACCATTCTACTTTCAAAAAATCTCTTTTTCTCCACACCAGCCTTCGATAACCACTATTCTACTTTCTGTTTCTATGAGTTCAACTTTTTTTTTTTTATATTCTACATAGAAGTAAGATCATGTAACATTCAGTTTTTTGTGACTGGCTTACATCACTTTGCAAAGTGTCCTCCAGATTCATCCATTTTTTAAAAAAAGATTTTGTTTATTTATTTTTTTAAATTTTTATTTATTTATGATAGTCACAGAGAGAGAGAGAGAGTCAGAGACACAGGCAGAGGAAGAAGCAGGCTCCATGCACCGGGAGCCCGATGTGGGATTCGATCCCGGGTCTCCAGGATCGCGCCCTGGGCCAAAGGCAGGCGCCAAACCGCTGCGCCACCCAGGGATCCCAGATTTTGTTTATTTATTCATTCATGAGAGACATAGTGAGGCAGAGACACAGGCAGAGGGAGAAGCAGGCCTCCCCAAAGGAGCCTAGTGTGGGACTCTATCCCGGAAACGGGGATCACGCTCTGAGCCAAGGCAGTTGCTCAACCCTGAGCCACCCAGGCGTCCCTCAGATTCATCCATGTTGTTGGAAATGGCAAGATTTTCCTTCTTTTGGGGGGATTAATAATATTTCATTGTATATGTATCATATTCAGATGCTTTGTATATAATGTATACTCTTATACTTTGGTATTTTATGTGTTTTTTCACATATATACATATACATGTGTATATGTATATATGTATATGCCACATTCTTTTTATTGATGGAGAAGATAGATGGTCCTGAAGAATGAGAGAGCATTATGGCAAACTTATTCTGGTAAGGACTCCAGTTGCTGGTACTTTTTCAGAGTGGTCATTCTTGGAGCACATGGGTGCTGTTGCTGGTTTCTAATAGACAACTATGGGTCTAGTATACCGTTCCTTCTACACCAAACCTCAGGAATAGTTGTGTTCCTCTGGAAGGTGCTGTAGTAAACCTTTACTATCTTGTTTCAGGGGTATGTCACTTTCTGAACACACTTATTTTACAGAAAGTTTTGACCAAATCACCATTCTATTGGCTCTTAGGCGCTACTGTGACACTGATGACATCATCCTGATGGACCGAGAACAGGAAATAAGAGATGCCTTAGATGACTTGGTAAGCATGATGTGTGTGCTAAAAGGCAGATAGTAGATCTCACAAATATACAGTGGTCTGTCTGTGGGGGCGTCTGGGTGGCATAGTCAGTTAAGTGTTGCAACTCTTGGCTTTGGCTCAGGTTGTAATCTCCTTGTCATGAGATCAAGCCCTGCTTTGGGCTCTGCATTTAGTGTGGATTCTGCTTGAAATTCTCTCTCTCTCTCTCCCTCTTGCCCCTCCCACTCGTGCCCACCCCCACGCTCTCCCTCTCTCTCAAATAAATAAAGAATATATATATACAATGGTCTGTCCACTTGGTGCACTATCCAGGGGTCTGGGATATATTGAGATGTTTCCTATAAAATGAAGGACAAGTTGCTGTTAATCATACTCCCTATCACTAATAAAGAAGTACAGTACTTTCTGGGCTTCTTTAGACTTAGGTGGTAAAATATGCTATATTTAGGCATATTGGTTTTTTTTCTTTTAAAGATTTTATTTATTTATTCATGAGAGACAGAGAGAGAGAGAGGGAGGGAAAGGCAGAGACACAGGCAGAGGCACAGGCAGAGAGAGAGGGAGGGAGGGAAAGGCAGAGACACAGGCAGGAGGCACAGGCAGAGACACAGGCAGAGAGAGAAGCAGGCTCCATGCAGGGAGCCCGATGTGGGACTTGATCCCGGGACTCTAGGATCACACCCTGGGCCAAAGGCAGGCACTAAACCGCTGAGCCACGGAAGGATTCCCAGGCATATTGTTTTTTTGTTTTTTGTTTTTTTTTTTGGCATATTGTTTTTATCTATTACTGGCTCACTTGAAAGTTGTCAACTTTAGGGTGGGATCATATGAGGAGAGAAGCTTTTTTTATTGGATCAGATGGCAGAGTAAGTAGTTCTACCTTTGATTTTTATATTTAGGCATTGGATTTTGGAACAAAGTTATGCCGTCCTTCGGCAAATAGTTATTCTCCTTTTGAGGTGCTCCTGGCTTGCTCCGAAGGTCTGGTGAAATTGCTTGCCTGACCATGGCATACCAGGTTATCATGTGACCTGAGCTACCATGTTATCTGATCTACTCAGCCATAAAATCAGGGGTGGTCAGCAGCATTCCATTGCCATGGGGACTGACATATATGGCCTGGGTCCAAGCAAGCCCTAAAGGCACAAGTACAGGCAAACCTACAAGTACACAAGTAGATTTCCTGAGCAAGTTGTTTACATTCCTCTCCTGCTACTGATATCCATGGTCTCATGGAGAATTGTTTATGATGAACTGCTGGAGGAAGAAAAATCTAAAGCCCAGTTTATAGATGACTCTGCACAGTATGTTGACTTCAGCCAGAAGTGGTTGCTGAAGATTCCCAGTCCAAGAGGGCCTAAAGGACTTAGGAAAGGGAAGTGTGCTTGGAAGCCCTAAAGTATAGATACACTGATTCCTGGGCATTGGATAATGGTTTAGTCTTTTGGTCAGAGATCTGGAAGGAGACAGACTGAAGGTTAATGACAGGAAATTTTGAGGAAGATAAATGTGCATAAAGTGCCCAGATAGCTTCAGAGCATAAAGTGATTTGTGCCTCAGATGAACATTCACCAAATGGTCTTCACTATGGAAGAACCTCTTTTTTTTTTTTTTAAAGATTTTATTTATTTATTAATGAGAGACATACAGAGAGAGAGAGGCAGAGACACAGGCAGAGGGAGAAGCAGGCTCCACACAGGGAGCTGGACATGGGACTTGACCCCAGATCTTCAGGATCAGGCCCTGGGACTTGATCCCGGGTCTTCAGGATCAGGCCCTGGGCTGAAGGCAGCGCTAAACTGCTGAGCCACCTGGGCTGCCCTGAAAGAAACTCTTATACCTGGTGGGCAGTATGACCCTTGTGACTATCAGGCAGTCCCCTTCCTCTGCCATTTTGGGACTTTCTCAGCAGGTTTATGACAAAACTGGCCTGGCAACACGGACTCCCTCTCACAGGTGGCCTTGCCACTATTAACGCTCAGTCCAGTTTGTCAGTCCCAGGAAACCAGCCTAAGCCCCCAGGGTGGGGGGCTTACTTGAGAAGACTAGCCAGCTACATTGGACTCTGTATTAGTTAGGGTTGGCCAACTGCTCTAACAAACAATCCCAACATGTTAGGGGTTTAATAACATAATACTTTAGTTCTTGTTCATGTCACAGTCCCATGACTGTCAAAGGGAATTTACTTCATACAGTCATTCAGGAATCCAGTCCTCTCCTATCTTGTGACTGTCCTTTCATCTATGTTCTTCATTGATCTAGGGGATGGGGAAGAAGATAGAGTGAGGGTTGCATGGGATGTTTTTATGAGCAATTCCCAGAAATGACTATATGTCATTTTCACTCACATTCTTTGGTGAGATGTTAGCCACATGGCTCCCCATCACTGTAACGAATCCCTCCCACTCCATCCCCTTTCCCCAGGCCACCACTGATCTGATTTCTGTCTCTATGAATATTTTGCATTCCATACAATATGAGCTATTTTGCCTGAGTTCTTTCTTTCCCTCAGCATAATTGTGATGCATCCATGTTACAGTGTGTATCCATAGCCCATTCTTTCTTACTGCTGGCTAGTAGTCCATTGTGTGGAAGTACCATAGTTTGCTTATCCATTCAACATTGATGAGTAGTCATGACAGATATTTCTTATATGTTAAATTAGCTTATTATGCTACTCTGAAAACTGGAAGAAAAAAATTTTAAATCAAGTATATAATATACTGAAATTATATCTTTTGCAACTGAGATATATATATATATATATATATATATATTTTTTTTTTTTTTTTTTTTTTTTTTTTAGGTTCTAACTTAAAAATGTATGAAGTCAGGGCCAGCTTCATGGATGCACCTGTGCAGCCACTTGGGGCACCACATTCAGAAGGGCTCTGAGCTTGGCTTAATGCCCTGCCTTTGTCTTCTTTAAATTCTTTCTTTAAATTTTATTAAGATTTTTACTTTAATTCAGTATAGATAACATACAGTGTTAGAGTAGTTTTGGTGTACAAAATAGTGATTCAATAATTCTGTATGTTACTCAGTGCTCATTATAATAGGTGTACTCCTTAATTCCCTTGGTATTCTTTTTTTTTTCTAAATTTTATTTATTTATTTGACAGAGAGAGAGAAAGAGAGAGAGAGAGAGATAAAACAAGCAGGGGGAGAGGCGGGCAGAGGGAGAAGCAAAAGCAGACTCCCTGCTGAGCAGGGAGCCCAAAGTGAGGCTCCTTCCTAGGACTCTGGGATCATGACCTGAGCTGAAGGCAAACACTTAACTGACCACCCAGGTGCCCCTCCCCTTGACATTCTTAATAGGGTTTGAGCAAGAGGCCCACATTTTCATTTTGCACTGGGTGCTACAATTTATTTAGCTGGTCCTGTGCAAGAGGGTGTGGAATTTTTTTTTTAATGAGTTTATTTTATTGTTTTTAAATCTTTTTTTTTTAATATTTTATTTATTTATTCATGGAGACACAGAGAGAGAGAGAGAGAGGCAGAGACACAGGCAGAGGGAGAAGCAGGCTCCATGCAGGGAGCCCAACCTGGGACTCCATCCTGGGCCTCCAGGATCACACCCCAGGCTGCAGGCGGCGCTAAACCGCTGCGCCACAGGGGCTGCCCAAGTTTTTCAAACTACTTCTATGGGGCATACAGTCAAAGGTGTGAAGGCCACTGACCTCATCACCTAGGTCTGTAAGGGCTCAGGTGTGGAACACAAAATTCAGTTTGCCAGTTCTACCCTGTGACTTACTTCCCCTCCTACCCATTGTGGTGGGAGCAGAACTAACTAGTTGTTTGAGTGGAGAGGAGGGCAGGGGAAATTGTAAGGGCAGTGCAAATTAGATTGCTATCTTGGCATTGTTTCCCATCCACACGGGTGTTTTTGGGCACCAGTGGGCCTTCCACAGATATGGGCTTCAGCTTGCCCCAATGCAGTTACTGAGTCCCACCCAGCTCACCACCCTCATCTTGGCTGGCTGTCCAGAGAAGTGGTTCCACTAGAGGAAAGGAGATTAGGGCCCCACTTCCCCTTGAGTTCTGGAGTTGTGCCTCAGTGTAACTAAGGACTTTCTTTTTTCTTTTATAAATTTTTATTTATTTATGATAGTCACAGAGAGAGAGAGAGAGGCAGAGACACAGGCAGAGGGAGAAGCAGGCTCCATGCACCGGGAGCCTGACGTGGGATTCGATCCTGGGTCTCCAGGATCGCGCCCTGGGCCAAAGGCAGGCGCTAAACCGCTGCGCCACCCAGGGATCCCAAACTAAGGACTTTCTTGGCACTTTTTGAGGGATAGTCTTCTTCCTCTCCCTCAATCCTTCTCACTCTAAACTTGAGAATGGGTTTGTATCTTTGGGCAGGAGGGCCTGGGACTGATTCTCCCCACTTTTCCCGAGAGAGAGAGGAGAAGGAATAAAGTTGGAGAGGATGAGAGAGAGGATCCAGTGTGAAAGGTCTTGAATCCCAGGTTGAGATTTGGACCTTCATGAAGGTGGTGGAGCCTTGGCACAGAGGAAGAATGAAACAGAAGGTCCATGTGAGGCACTCTGGGAGCAGAAGTACATTGCCGTGATCCTTCCCAAGCTGTCATGGGCCTCACTGTTACAGTGACTATAGGAGAATCTGTATGGTGCAATTCTAACACATTTTTTCTTTTTTTTCTTTTTATTTATTTATTTATTTATTTATTTATTTATTTATTTATTTTACTTATTTATGATAGTCACAGAGAGAGAGAGAGAGAGAGAGGCAGAGACATAGGCAGAGGGAGAAGCAGGCTCCATGCACCGGGAGCCCGATGTGGGATTCGATCCCGGGTCTCCAGGATCGCGCCCTGGGCCAAAGGCAGGCGCCAAACCGCTGCGCCACCCAGGGATCCCTAACACATTTTTTCTAGGTGGTAAATAGAAAATGGCTAGTGAAGTAGGTCACTTTATTAGAGCAGCTGGTTATTGTTCCTAATCCTAAGTGGGCAAGAACAATTGAACCTATGCTACAGGGCCCTGAGAGAAGACCATGGGGGAAGGAGGGAAAAATTTGCAGATGGTGTTGAAGAACCTGAATTAGCCTGGAGTGTTTGGGAAACAAATCTCTCAAAGGAAGGACAGGCTTCCTCCTCCTCACCACCCTATCATCCATCTGACCTCCAAGTCTTGTTGATTCTGCCTCTAAAATATCTATTCCAGCAAGGAGAAATCTCTGTTCATAAATTCACCTGTGCAAGAAATATAATTAAACTTTTTTAATAACTTAATTTCTATTTTGAACTCCCATTCTGCTTGAGTGACAGAAACTTCATCTTGGCTAATTGAGGGTTTTACCCCTTCCCTGAGGCTTGTGTTTAAGGCTTCATCTAGTATTTGGGTGGGAGTTTGTGTGTGTGTGTGTGTGTGTGTGTGCGCATGTGTGTGTATGTATTGGGGGGGTCTTTCTTTTATTTAAGATTTTATTTGTTTATTCATGAGAGACACAGAGAGAGAGAAGCAGAGACACAGGCAGAGGGAGAAGCAGGCTCCTGGAGGGAGTCCAATGTGGGACCTGATCCCAGACCCTGGGATCATGCCCTGAGCCAAAGGCAGATGCTCAACCACTGAGCCACTCAAGCGTCCCTGGGGGATCTAGTTCTCAATGTCATCTGCCTACACAGATACTCGTGGAGATGTCTTTGGTCCCATTGGTGGCTGCTGAGACCTGGCTGTTCTCACACGTCTGGTAGAGACCCCAGCTTTCTTCCTGCTGCATGCCACTCTTGCCTGTGGGAATCTTGCTGTGGTTAGCTAAGGTCCTTTTTTGGCTAGACATGCCTCAGAGCCATCTCCGTGATAGGCATTGCTGCTTCCCAGGGCAACATTCCTCTCTGCTCCTGGGTTTTCTGCCCTGTACTCCAGCCTCTGTGAACTCTCATCACTTCCCTCCATCCTCCTCTTCTGCACTCCCTTTTCTCCAGACCTCAGAAGCCCTCATTTTGAGGTCTCTGGAGAACCCCCAGTAGTCGGCACTGTGTCACTAGTCTTACTGACTAAGGTTCTAAACATACTGGAAAATGAAGCAAAGGAGAGGCAGGTGAAGGCCAGTACATTGCCTTACTGCTGACAAAGGCCAGGGTGGAGCATTTGCTCAGTGTGGGCAACTGAACCCCTGAGTTTGTTAGACATTCCCTGCCCCTAGTCATGGCAGTGCTCAGCTGGGTGGGTCTTCCTCCGGAGCCCCTGGAGGGGCAGTGGATGTGGCAGATCCTAAGAAGAAGAGAACTGAGCAGATGCACTGCATTCTTCCCAAATACACATATCAGATGAGTTTTTCTCTCTCTTAGGCAAAGAAGTATCCTCTGGCAGAGCCTCCCTATCTCCTTTTGCTTATGAAGTTTCTTGAAACTTTTTGGCTATGTCTGAGGTTTCTCTCCTTGTCCCTAAGGCCTTTTTGAAACCATCTATAGCAATATTTAAAATTTTTAAAATAAAACTTAAAAAACAGACAAATGTAGACAGAATTCTATAATGAATCTCTTGCAGCCATCATCCAGCTTCTACAGTTTATCAACTCATCGCCAATCTTGATTCATCTGTCACCCCCCACTCCCACCCCAACTCCTGTATTAATTGAAACAAGCCCAATACATCATACCAGAAAGACTTGTTTTCTGTCCTGTCACATCCCGCTCCCGAGGGGCAGTGAACACATAATGGACTAGATATTTGAACAGGGTGGGGGGATGGATTACCAGAAAAAAAACAAAACAAAACAAAGGGTAACATTATAAAAACATTATCCTGCCATAACAGTGAGGCTGTTTCCATTTTCCTTACCACTGTTGGAATTCAGGATTCATCATTTGTCTCTGGTGACAACCTCATCATTAGTCTCCTTACTGCTTCTCTCCCTCTGGATTACTGGTGTTTCTTCAAGCGATGACTCATATCAGAATCCCTTGGAAAATGTTAAAATGCAGATCCCTGGGCCCCTCTCCAGTCTTGCTGAATCACACACACTTTTTTTTCTTAAGATGTTATTTATTTATTCATGAGACACACACACACACACACACACACACACACACAGAGAGAGAGAGAGAGAGAGAGAGAGAGAGAGGCTGAGACACAGGCAGAGGGAGAAGCAGGCTCCACGCAGGGAGCTTGATGTGGGACTCAATCCCGGGACTCCATGATCACACCCTGAGCCGAAGGCAGGCGCCAAACCGCTGAGCTACCCGGGCTGCCCTGAATCACACACTTTGAATGTGAGTTCCAGGTGTGTTTTATGAGCAGCCTGAATGATTCCAATCCACACCCATGCTGGGAACTGCTGTTCCAATTCAGCCTTCATGCTGTCCTTTTATTTCATTTTTTTAAAAAAAGATTTTATTTATTTGACAAAAAGAGAGCACAAGTAAGGGGAGCAGCAAGCAGAGGGAGAGGGAGAAGCAAGCTCCCCACAGAGCAGAGAGCCCAGTCTAGGGCTTGATCCCAGGACCCCAGGACCATGACCTGAGCCAAAGGCAGATACTTAACCATCTAAACCACCCAGGCACCCCTGTCCCCTGATTTCAAACAGAGTCTGACTATATTTCCCTAGCTGAGAACAACCCAAGGGCCCCCCGCTCCCACCCTCAGGGTAAGTTCCAAGTCCCCAGATCTGGTATTTAGGGCCCTTTGTGAGAGCTGGCCTTTGCCTATAGCAGCCTCTTCCCTCACGACTGTTTCCCTTGAACCCTGGGTTTCAACCCTATCTTACAGCCTTGATATGCTCAGCACTGTATTCTCTCCTTTATTCCTCCTGAGTCTGATAAACTTGTACTGATCACTAGAGGGCCAGTCCAAGGGTTTCTTCTTTGAATCCATCTGACTCACTCCTCTGTACATTGTAGCAGAAAGATGTGGGATTCAGACAGACTTAGATTTTGCCACTTACTGGCTATGTGACCTCAGGAAAACCCTCCATTTTTCTGGGTTTCAGTCTTATCATGTAGAGAATGGGGATAAAAATAGTGTCCCATGGGGCTGAGACATATGATCACAGTCCTTAGCACTGGAGGGAGGCAAAACTTCACCTCCATCCTCTTAGGGTCTCCAGCTGGGCCAGAGAACTAAATGGACATAAGACAAATTAAAAGGAGAAAAACATGTAGATTTTTACATGTGCATGGGAGCCCCCACAAGCCACCCAGGCGTCCCGAGAAAAGTGTTTATATACTAGGTTGAACAAAGAGTCAATTGTGGAAAAATAGCTAAAATACATGAGGACACTAAAGATAAGAATTATTTTAACAAAATCTACTTGTTCGTATTTCTCTGGGCCTTGACTCCTTCTTTCTGGTGATAATATTTCTCTCCTCCTGATATATATAGAGAGACCATCTTTCACATGGGAGTTTTCTCTTCTGCTTTCAGGAAGTAAAAGGGAGGTCAAAGTTCCTTTTTTGTACCTGCTATTTTTCAGGGGACTTGAGCTCAATAATCCTTATGCCAGAGAGGCATGTATTGGGGGTGGTGTATTCTGCTGCCCTTCAGCACAGAGCCTGACACATACCGTAGGGTATTTGTAAGCAAAGGTATCCTAACAAGGCCTTGGCCAAGAGAGAGTTAAAGGCTAAGGTATCTTGAAGTACTGTGGAAACTGGGAAGCCCGGGTGGCTCAGCAGTTTAGCGCCGCCTTCAGCCCAGGGCCTGATCCTGGAGACCCGGGATGGAGTCCCACATCGGGCTCCCTGCTTGGAGCCTGCTTCTCCCTCTGCCTGTGTCTCTGCCTTTCTCTGTGTGTGTGTCTCTCATGAATAAATAAATAAAATCTTTTTTTTTTTAAAGAAATACTATGGAAACTAATATAGCCTGCCCTGCAGAAGTCAGCTAATACAGTAATTTATTATGGAAGCAATAATGAGGTCATCACCATTCTGTTGGCCAGTAATAGCTCCACCACAGTGCACTATGACTCAGAGTTTGCCCCTCCAGCCCCCTGCCACCCATTGCCCTAGAGAGAATTTTCTAATAGGTATGATAATGTTGTAACTTAGTGTTTTAGTAATTTTCTTTTCCAAAGTGAGTTTTGATTTATGCTCTTCCTGGTTTCCTACTGAAAGAGTCAAATGGAAGTCATAGGAAAAATTCTTCTGCATCACTGGAAATGGGGAAAGGTCTCACCCACACTCTTGAGAATATATAGTAGTGGTAGGGAATCATTCAGATTAGGGCAGAGATGGGGAGTCTTCATGGGGCAGCCCACTCTCACAACTCCCTAGTCCCTAGTTTACAATGGGGCCAGCCGAGGAGAGAACTAGTAGTCTGCAAGGGATGTGAACTCCAATAGGTTTGGAGTCCACATTCAGGGATTGGAGTCTGTGGGGAGTGGGGATCCTACATTGCTCACATCCACAATGCCCAAGACATTGGCTTCTTGAAAGTGATGTGGCTTCTTGAAGAGTAGTTAATGCAGGGTGACTTCTATGTAGCCACCCACAGAGGTATGTGATGGAAGCTTCTGCTCAGGATGCAGGCAATAAAGGGGGTGTCCATAGAGAATTTAAAAAACAGTAACACCAATTAAAAGTTGATCTGTAGGGATCCCTGGGTGGCGCAGCGGTTTAGCGCCTGCCTTTGGCCCAGGGCGCGATCCTGGAGACCCGGGATCGAATCCCACGTCAGGCTCCCGGTACATGGAGCCTGCTTCTTCCTCTGCCTGTGTCTCTGCCTGTCTCTCTCACTGTGTGCCTATCATAAATAAATAAAAAAATTAAAAAAAAAAGTTGATCTGTAAGAAGGTGGCTTCTTCAGAGAAGTTAATTGGGGAGAGGGACTGTTTTAGTAATAAACTACACCAAAGCTTAGTGGCTTAAAACAAACATAGATATTATCTCATATCATTTCTCTTTGGTTCAGGAATTTGGAGCAGATCAGCTGGGTGTTCTGGCCCAGGGTCTAGTGTGAGGTGCAGTCAAGATGTCCCTTAGGGCCACATCATCTGAAGGCTTTGATGGGGCTGGAGGATCTCCCAAGATGGTTCACTCATCTGGCTCTTGGCAGGAAGTGGTTCCTCATCATGTGAACTTCTCCACAGGGCTGCCAGAGTGTCTTCCTCACTTGGTGGCTGGCCTCCCTCAAGTAAGTGATCCAAGTGAGAGCAAGGTAGAAGTGCAACACCTTTATGAGCCTGCCGTGGAAGTCTCATGTTCTCATTTCTGCAGCATCCTATTCGTTACACAGATCAGCACTGTTCAGTGGGAGAAGGGGACTACACAGGACCATGAATACACTAAGGAAGAATCATTAGGGGTCATCTTGGAGGCTGGCTATCACAGGCCTGCTGTCTTGTGCATCCTTGGATTACCAAGATGGAGAAGATAAGAGAAGTCCCCCAATCCAAACACAAAGTATTATTGAAATGTAAATTTGTGTTCAGCTTGAGAAGAAGGAAGAGGCATCTTCAGTGCCAGGAGAAAGAGGCACATCATTGTAGCAAGTAAAGCCTTGAAAGCCTGTGAACGACAATGAGTGAATGAACTTTAGAGCCTGGAATTTACATCTGACCTCATGCTGTCATAGGATATATCCAGTCTGTGGGTAGCAACTTAGGACACAGCAACCTTGACCTACAGGTCATCATGCTGATCTACTAAATGGATGACATCATGCTGACAGGAACAGTTCAGATTCCTCCCCATAAAGAAAAAAGTTGCATGTCTTTTAATGTTCCTATTAATTGGCTTGGGGCCCTATTCATCATCCCAAGAATGTCTTCCTTCCTATAGTAGGTTTACAGCTTGGCTGTCCTGGCCAGTCTTGGGTGCAGAATAAGACCCTGGAAAACTTGTTTGCAGTATAAGACTCTGGAAAGCTTGAGGAATCTCCAGAAGCACCCTGTTTTTTTTTTTTTGGCTGCTGGCTGCAGAGCTCTAATGTGTGGCCAGAGTCCACCAGGGGTGGGAAAATCTGTTCTGGGGTGTGGAGTTCCCTTAGGAAGTGGGGGCTCTGCCACCATCCATCAGACTGATACCACTTCTGTACCATCAGTGGCTCTTGGAAGGAGAGAAAGTGGGAAAGTCCAGGATCTGGCTCACCCTGGGCATCTCCTTGAGGGGAAAGCCAGTTCTTCTCCAATAGAGCCTCCAGAGACTCTGATGTTTGGCTGGAACACATTGGTGGCCTTGAATTTGGGGGCACTTCTTTCCCTCCATTCCAAAATCCACTCTCATTTCCTATATTAGAGGTGGGACATCCACTGGGGAGATGAGAGGAAACTAAGTTGGCTAAATTCTTCTCTGTAGATCAGTCTTTCCAATTAGTTACAAAGGTGACAACCTCCCTTGAGAAATCTTTTCTTGGAGGGCACCTTGTGGTAGAAATGCACTACACTTCTAGCCTCATCATCCAAGGCTGAGGATTTCTACATTCAAGATAGCTTTTCAGAGACCCTGGGTTGTGGAGAAGGCATTTTCTCATTGCCTCATCTGGCAACCACTGCCTATTCTCTGGGCCTCCCTTATATGGGTGATATCCTTAATTCCCATGGGTAAGTCCTCTGGTTCTCCTAGCTCCTCAGATACACCCAGGACATGTCAATCCTCAGCTAGACCTCTGCACATCAGCCAGAGTGAAAGCTGAAATCCTCAGTATGGTCTATAAGGCCTTACCTGATCCTCTTCTACTTCTGAGCCCCTCCTCTCCCCCTTGCTGGCATTGTTCCAACCACTTGGCCCCTTACTCTCCATGCTCCCACCTTAGGGCTTTTGCATGTGCTGTTTTTTCTGCAAGAAATGTGGTGGCTGACCACAGGATGGATGATGGTAGCTCCCACCCAGAATGTAGTCAATGAAGGGTGTGTCCACAGATAATTTAAAAACAGTAACACTGGGATGCCTGCGTGGCTCAGCTGTTGAGCATCTGCCTTTGGCTCAGGGCATAATCTCGGAGTTCCGGGATGGAGTCCCATATCAGGCTCCCTGCATGGAGCCTGCTTCTTTCCCTGCCTGTGTCTCTCCTCTCTCTCTGTCTTTCATGAATGAATAAATAAAACCTTTTAAAAAAAACCACACACACAGTACCACCAGTTATAAGTCAGTCTGCCTTTTATCATCGTCATGCTGGCAACTCTAAATGATGTCACATAAAGTACTACCACCCCCCAAAATCTGTAGATCTAAGTTCTAAACAAATGTTGTGGTTATTGATTGTTTTAATGATACATATATGTGTTTCAAATCAGCATGTTTGTATTACTTATCTTCTAATAAATAGAAACACTGTGTTCTACATGGAAGTTAATTGAGAGAACTCCCAGTTACACCATCACAATAACAGCCATCCTGCCCTGCCTGCTCCCTTCCAAGCTCAAGCCCACAAGCCTTCTTTGCAAGAGGAATACCATAACAGTTTGGAATTGTTGGAGCTACATTCATGAGCAATCTGTATCTTCAGCCCCCCATGATAGTATATATTTTTGGGTTTAAACAGAAGATTCCAAATAAACAAAGATAGCTTAATGATTTTATTTTTTAAAGATTTTATTTTTTATTTATTCATGAGAGACACAGAGCGAGGAAGCGAGAGAGAGAGGCAGAGACACAGGCAGAGGGAGATGCAGGCTCCATGCAGGGAGCCCGACGTGGGACTCCATCCCAAGCCTCCAGGATCACGCCCCCGGGCTGCAGGCGGCGCTAAACCGCTGTGCCACCAGGGGCTGCCTTAGCTTAATGATTTTAAAGACCAACTGAACTTGAGTTATTTCATTTCTGTCGTCCTATATGTGACCACATTTATTTCCGTTTGATAGAATAAAATAGTAAGAGGGAGAAAGAACAGTGAGGTATAACACTGTTTGTTTTTTTTTTTTAAGATTTTATTTATTTATTCATGAGAGACACAGAAAGAGGCAGAGACATAGGCAGAGGGAGAAGCAGGCTCCCTGCACACAGCTTGATGCGGGACTCAAAACCCGGACTCTGGGGTCACACCTGGAGCTGAAGGCAGATGCTCGACCACTGAGCCACTCAAATGTCCCAGAGATATAACACTGTTGTTTGGTTTGTTCAAATTGTAGTTCATAAACGAAATATTTTAGTGAATTTGACTAATATCTTTGAATTTAGTATTTGTGTTTAAATTGTTAATTTCTATTTTAAAACTAAAAAATGAATCAATAAAACTTTACATCAGTGGTATGATATAGTAGTTGCCTCATACTTTTATAGATGTTTTAAATTTATTTATTTAAAAAATCATGGCAAAACGTACATAAGTTTACCATTTTAGCCATTTTAAAGTGTACAGTTCAGTGCATTAAGTCCATTCATGTTGTTATTCACCCATACCCACCATCCATCTCCAGAACTTTTTCATCTTACAAAGCTGAAGCTCTGTACCCATCAAACAGTAACTCCTCTCTCTCCCCTCCCCTCAGCTCCTGCACTCATTGTTCTACCCTTTGTCTCTGTGAGTTTGACTTTCTAGCTAACTTATAGGAGTGGAATCATATGACAGATGTTTTGGTTTCATTCAAATTCACCTATCGGTTAATTTACTAAACAGTAATAACTGGGCAATTATTTACATACCATTGTATTAAGTCAGATTATGAGAAAGAAAAACAGCCCTTGACATCTGGGTGCTGGCCTGGCACTCACAGTTAGGCCTGAGTGCTCTGTTGAATGTGACCAATTTCACAGAACATCAACATTAGACAAGGTCAAGTAAACAAGACCCTACTCACTACTCAGGTTTGGCCACAAAGACATGAGCATTGTCCAGATCTCCAAAAATGGCCAAATGATCTTCTATCCTGGCTCATATGAATGACTGCTGTTTCTTCAACAGTCCTGACTTTAGCTTTCTTTCTTTCATCCTGTTTTATAGATAACATATGTTGAGATACCTAGTCATAGAATTATACCTCCTTCCAATTCAGAGCAAAGCTCTGAACCCTCCTCCCGAACACCTATCAATGAACCCACATCTCATAATAAATTATTTCCAACTGCTTCTTACTGAGATGCTTCATGGTTCCCCTGTGATGTGTGCTCTTCCTCACAGCAATAAGAAATAAACCCAACTTGTTCAATTGCAGTTGAGCTCCTGGTGGTCTTTGGCTGGAGCACATTGACAGAAATGGGTATTCAGCAAGATTCAACGGAAGTCTTCACTACCTTGGACCAGGACCCTTGAATCGGTAATGGTGTGCATATCTGAAATGCCTGTGTCTACCTGCTTGAGGTGTTGCCCAGTCTATGTGCTGGAGGCAAGCTCATGCTGCACTGAGCTCCGCTATTTTGTTGAAACCCTTCAGCATTGACTTTCTTTTGTTTTACTAGGAATAAAGCCTCTTAGGATTGTTTTGGTTATCTGATTTGATTTGTATCATTCCTTGGTAAAATTGTTTTCTAGCCTTCTAATACTTATTCTATGGTCTGTCTCTCTGGTGTCTTGAGACACCATGAAACATTCTTTTTTTTTTTTTTTGATATTGTAACATGAAAATTCTTTTTTTAATTCATAAAATTGATGTATAATATTGTATTAGTTTTAGATGAACAACAGTAACTTGAAAAATGTATATATTACAAAATGATCACCATGACAGTAATAGTTAACATTTGTCACTGCACATAGTTGCACATTTTTTTTCTTGTGATGAGAACTTTTAAGATCTACTTTCTTAGGGATGCCTGGGTGGCTCAGCGGTTAGGCATCTGCCTTCAGCTGGGGGTATGATCCTGGAGTCCCAGATCGAGTCCCACGTCCGGCTCCCTGCATGAAGCCTGCTTCTCCCTCTGCTTGTGTCTCTGCCTCTCTCTCTCTCTGTGTCTCATGAATAAATAAATAAAATCTTTTTTAAAAAAAAGATCTATTTTCTTAGCAACTTTCAAGTATGCAATTAACTATATGTATGTATGTATTCAAGTATGTATTATTAACTATAGTCACCATGTTATACATCATATCCCCTGGACTTATTTATTTTATAACTGGAAGTTTGTGCCTTTTGATCACTTTCACCCATTTTGCCTACCCCCATCCCCTGCCTCTGGCAAACACCAATCTGTTCTCTGTTATCTATGAGTTTGGTATTTTTATTTATTTTTATTTATTTATTTATTTATTTATTTATTTATTTATATTTTAAAAATATTTTATTTATTTATTCATGAGAAACACAGAGAGATAGAGAAGCAGAGACATAGGCAGAGGGAGAAGCAGGCTCCATGCAGAGAGCCCGATGTGGGACTCAATCCTGGGACTCCAGGATCACTCCCTGAGCTGAAGGCAGACGCCCAACCACTGAGCCACCCAGGCTCCCAAGTTTGGTATTTTTATTTTTTTATTTTTTATTATTTTTTAAAAATTTATTTATTTATTTATTTATTTATTTATTTATTTATTTATTTTATGATAGTCACAAGAGAGAAAGAGAGAGAGGCAGAGACATAGGCAGAGGGAGAAGCAGGCTCCATGCATCGGGAGCCTGATGTGGGATTCGATCCCGGGTCTCCAGGATCGCGCCCTGGGCCAAAGGCAGGTGCCAAACCGCTGCGCCACCCAGGGATCCCCAAGTTTGGTATTTTTAGATACCACATATAAGTGAGATGATATGATATTTGTCTTTCTCTGTGTGACTTATCTTACTTAGCGTCATGCCTTCTAGGTCCATCCATATTGTTGCAAATAGCAGTATTTCCTCCTTTTTATGGCTGAATAATATTCCACGGTATGCATATACCACATCTTCTTTATTTATTTATCCATTGATGGACGCTTAGGTTGTTTCCATGTCTTGGCTGTTGTAGATAATGTTGCAGTGAACATGTGAGTGTGGATATCTCTTTTTGAGATAATTATTTCTTTTTTTTTTTTTTTCAGATAATACCCAGTAGTAGAATTCCTGGATCATATGGAACATCCATACTCTTTTCCATAGTGGCTGCACTAATTTGCATTCTTACCAACAGTGTGCAAGGGTTTTCTTTTCTCTACATCCTCACCAGCACCTGTTATTTCTTGAAGATGAAAATTCTTTTTTTTTTAAGATTTTATTTATTTATTCATGAGAGACACACAAAGAAAGAGAGAGGCAGAGACACAGGCAGAGGGAGAAGCAGGTTCCACGCAGGGAGCTTGATGTGGGACTCGATCCCAGGTCTCCAGGATCAGGCCCTGGGCTGAAGGCAGTGCTAAACCGCTGAGCCACCCGGGCTGCCTTAAGGTGAACATTTTTTAGGGAAAGATGGGCATAAACCAGATTAACCTGTTTTCCAGCTGGCCCCATGGGCCTTTGGACATACTTTGTCTTAGGTCATCATTTTAAAACCTTAAAGGATTTCTTCTTTGTTCCTTATGTTGCAGAGAACTATTTTGTTCAGTTTATTCCACCTGAATTTAGGAAGTTCGTTCTGGCCCTGGTGGGTGATAACTGTTAGGCCTCTGGCCAAGGTCCAGAAAAATAGAGTTATACATGTACCATCCTGTGGGCGACCACGGACTAGCTGGAGTAACTGAACCAAACCAGGCCCGGACTTGCATCCCTCATTCACTCAAAAGGCTTGGGAGCCTAAACGGTGAATGGTTGGTAGACGCTTGAGAAAGGGCTTGAGCAATGGTTCTCAGGGCTCACTTGTACGTGATCGCCCACATAACACAATAGATACAACTTATTCTGGCCTGGTCATAAATGTAAATAAGGGTCTGTGCTGTCCTTGCTGGTCTGTTTACCATATCTAATATTCCTTTGAAGTATGCACATCTGGAGCAACAAGCTTATCTATTTACCAAGGTCTTCTGGCACCTGTGAGTCTGTCTTGCATGCTGAGAAAGGGGAACTTTGGAGGGTTTCACAAACCTGCTAAAAACAAACACCTTCTTAGCTTTGTTTTGCTCATGCTATAAAATGTTGTAAACCCTTGAATACAGCTGGCACTGCTTGGACATCATCCACTGTGTCCTGCCTGTCCCCATCTCTTTACTTTTCTTTTATTTTCCTCATCCCCTTATCCTCAGGACCCTGAACGTGTTGCCGCAGTGCATGCAACACCATCCTTATGGACAATTCAGTTCCATGGCTTCTTTCTCATTTAAAACTATGCCTACTCCAGGTCAAACACTTACTTCCTGTATGTTTTCTCACTGTAATACCACCAACTTGTATGCTTGGTTCTCTAAGTGGTACAATTTCACTAGTGATTGTTGGATTTGCAGTGGCCACTTTGGGGAGATTTTGACATTGAAAAGATTGTTCATTTAGGACAAAGTATTTAGAACAAAGATTGTTCATATATCAGGACAAAAAGCAAAGAAACCCTCACGAATCCTCTTGCATATCAAAAAGATAGTTTTATTTAATGTAGGAAGCACAGCACTCCTTCATTTCCATACCTCAGAGATTAATAAGGGCTGGCTTTCTAATTGTATGGCTTAAGAAAATAGTCAAGGGTCCAAGTTACTGTCTAAATCAGCTGTAATGTAGTTTCTTTGTTTTTCTTTTCTTTTTAAAAAATATTTTATTTATTTATTATTTATTTATAATAATAATAATAATAATAATGTATTTATTTAGAGAGAGGGAGAGAAACAGTGCATGAGCAGGGGGAGGGGCAGAGGAGGAGGGAGAGAATCTCAAGCAGATTCTGCACCAAACATGGAGAACAAAGTGGGGCTCTATCTCATGATCCTGAGACCGAGACATGAGACCCTGGGACCACAACCTGAGCTGAAACCGAGAGTTGGACACTTAATCAACTGGTTTCTTTTTTCTTTTCTACATGTAAACTTTCTTCTCTCTCCTTGTAGAGGAGATGGAAGTAGGCTTTTAAAATGACAATTTTAAAAGGGTGCCTGGGTGGCTTAGTGGTTAAGGGTCTGCTTTTGGCTTAGGTTGTGATCCCGGGGTCCTGGGATTGAGTCCCACATTGGGCTCCCTGCATGGAGCCTGCTTCTCCCTCTGCCTTTGTCTCTGCCTCTCTCTGTGTGTCTCTCATTAATAAAGAAATAAAGTAAAATAAAATAAAAATAAAATGACAATTTCATATTGGTCTAAAGCCAGGTTCTTCTCAATCCTTTTGTTCCTCTCTCCTCGATTCCCTCTCAGGAAATTCTAAAAATTAGCTATTAAAAAAACTACAACTGCATAAAGCAAAACCCCCAGAACATTCTTAGTTATATGCACACTAGAAATATCTAACTCTAAAAAACAGTAAGTAAGAACGAAAAGGTTATCAATTGTAGTTTTTGATATGTGTGTGGACACACAAAAATTTATGTTCAGAATAGCTTTTGTTGTAAGATAGAAAAAGCTTTAATTCCAAGCTAAAAGAGCTTTTTTTTTTTTTGGCATGAGTGAGTCTTTAAAAAGTTGCTTACCATATAAAAATAATGTTAGCACCGTATTTTGGTTTGTACAAGACCAAGGGTAAATTTCACATGAATTGAACTTTCTAAATTTCCTGGTTGATTTCTTGAGTTAAGTTACCACTGTTTCTGTAACTTGTTTTGAATGAAAGATGATATGTATACAATTTTATTTAACTAAATGAAGTTAGTTCAAATAATGGAATTTTTTATTGTGGGAAAAATACGTTATAACATAAAATTTACCACTTTAGCTATTTAAAAAAAGATTTTATTTATTTATTTTAGAGAGAAAAAGAGAGGGGAGGGGCAGAGGGCGAAAGAGAATCTCAAGCAGACTGCACTGAGCTCAGAGCTCAATGTGGGGCTCGATCATGTGATCCTGAGACCACGACCTGAGCTCAAATCAAGAGTCAGACGCTTAACTGACTGAGCCACCCAGGCACTTCAATTTTTTTTTAAACTTTATTTTTAGAGAATAGATTCACAGCAAATTGAATGGAAAGTGCATGGAATTACTATAAACCTTCTGCACCCACATGTGCATAGTCTCACCCACTTTCAACATCCTATACTAAGACGGTACATTTGTTATAATTAATGAACCTACACTGACACGTTATTACCCAAAGTCCATAGTTTACATTAGGGTTCACTCTAGATGCTGTACATTCTATGGATTTTGATAGATGTAGAATGACAAGTATCAATCATTATAGTATCATACCCAACAGTTTCACTACCCTAAATATCATTCATGGTCTGCCTATTCATCCCTTCTTCCCTCCCGATCCCCAACAACCAGTGATCTTTTTTACTGTCTCCATAATTTTGCCTTTTCCAGAGCTTCATATAATTGGAATCATATAATGTGTAGCCTTTTCAGATTGGCTTCTTTCACTTAGCAACATGCATTTGAGGTTCTTTCATGTCTTTCTATGGCTTTGAGCTCATTTCTTTTTAGCACTGCATAATATTCCATTGTCTGGATGTACTACAGTTTTATTTACCTAGTGAAGGACATCTTAGTTGCTTCCAAGTATTATAGCTTTGAATCAAGCTACTATAAACATCAGTATGCCTATTTTTGTGTGGACATAAGTTTTCAACTTATTTGGGTAAATAAATAACAAGGGTATGATTGCTCAATGGTATAGTAAGAGTAAGTTTAGTTCTGGAAGAAACTGCCAAACAGTCTTCCAAAGCAGTTGTACCATTTTTTATTTCACTAGCAGCGAACGAGAACTCCTAGTGCTCCACATCTTCACATGCATTTGCTGTTTTCCTGTTCTGGATTTTGGCCATTCTAATAGTTGTATGGTGGTATCTCATTGTCGTTTTAATTTGCATTTCCCTGATGACACGATGTGGAACATCTTTTCATATGTTTATTTTCCATTTGTATTTCTTCTTTGGTGAGTTGTCTGTTCAGGTCTTTTGCTCCATTTTTTAATTGGATTGTTAGTTTTCTTATTGCTGAGTTTTAAGACATGGAAGAACATTTTTAAAAAGATTTTATTTATTTATTCATGAGAGACACAGAGAGAGAGAGGCAGAGACACAGGCAGAGGGATAAGCAGGCTCTCTGTAGGGAGCCTGATGTGGGACTTGGTCCCAGGACCCCAAGATCACGTCCTGAGCTGAAGGCAGACGCTTAACCGCTGAGCCACGCAGGCATCCCATGGAAGAACATTGAATGCATATTGCTAAGTGAAAGAAGTCAGTTTGTACTAGCATAGCCCTTTATGAAGGAATTTGAGCAGCTACTATTTGCTAGGAGCAGCTACTATTTGCTAGGTGCTGTTTTTTTTTTTTATAACTTTTGGGCAAAATAGTATTCAAGGAATATCACATATGTGTATGTAAAAATTCAACTTTATTGTGAAGTGTATCATACATAGAGTAGAGTACATAAAATGAATATTTTGGAAGTTGGAGGTTGAATAGTTGGAAGAGAAATAATGTGGATAGCTGCATACCCATCACTCAGGTTAGGGAATAGACTGTTCCCAGAATAAGTAATCTCCTGTGTGCCCCTACACTATAAAACATTCCATGTCCCCCACATCCTTCCAGATAACCACTAACCTTAGTTATTAATTAGTATTAGTCTTTTTTGCTTTCTTTTGTAGTTTTACTATAAATAATGTACTCCTAAATAATGCATTGTGTAGTGTTGAAACCCCCCTTAGGAAACTTAAACCTTCCTGTAAATGGAAAAGGCAGTATGGTCATTGTCAGATAAAGTTCCAGAAGATAAGCTGAGCAGAGGTTCTGGGGCATAGCCTTGGCTTCACTGTCCTTGAAAGTTTCTAAGGGCCCCTCCCAAAGAAGTCAGTGTGCAAGATCATGAGTGAGGCCTGGATGGTCTCACTGTAGTTGGGATATCCCACAGGGCTGACGGAGTTCACAGGCGCTGCACATCTGGCAGTAATATGATGGGAAAGGGGTATTTCTATGCAGTGCGCTGAGCATGCCCAGCAGAGAGAGGAGAGTAGAAACTTTTTTTTATATAAACCAAGTACAAATTAAAATTAGGATCAGGCTCAGCTGGGCATCTGTCTTCTGGTTATTATTATTATTATTATTTTAATTTTCACGCATTGCTATTTACTCTTCCCTTTTTTAAAAATTTTATTTTATTTTTGTTTAAATTTATTTATTCATGAGAGACACAGAGAGAGGCAGAGACTCAGGCAGAGGGAGAAGCAGGCTCCATGCAGGGAGCCCGACGTGGGGCTCGATCCCGGATCTCCAGGATCATGCTCTGGGCCAAAGGCAGGGACTAAACCGCTGGGCCACCCAGGGATCCCCTACTCTTCCTTTTTTTTTTTTTTTTTTTTAAGATTTATTTATTTACTTATTCAGAGAGAGCAAGAGAGAGGCAGAGACACAGGCAGAGGGAGAAGCAGGCTCCATGCAGGGAGCCCAACGTGGGGCTCGATCCTGGGTCTCCAGGATCACACCCGGGGCTGCAGGTGGCGCTAAACCGCTGCACCACCGGGGCTGCCCAACTCTTCCCTTTTTAAAAAAAGATTTTATTTATTTATTCATGAGAAATACACACACATACAGAGAGAGAGAGACAGAGAGAGAGAGAGAGAGAGAGAGAGAGAGAGAGAGAGAGAGAGGAAGGAAAAGCAGGCTCCGTGCAAAGAGCCCAATGTGGGACTCGATCCCAGGATTCCAGTAGCATGCCCTGGGCTGAATGCAGGAGCCAAAGCTGAGCCACCCAGGGATCCCTTGTCTTCTGGTTATAAGATGATGAAGTGAAGATGGACACCCAGGGATTCTCCTTCAACATTCTTCTGGGCGGGGGGTTCCTTCATTTCCTCTGTGTTCCTTTCTGTCCTTTCAGTTTTGTTAACCCATCTCTTTCTCTTTTGTTTTGGTGAACAACTTCTCCCAGGAGCCTTTCAAGAAGAGGTGTTTGGGAGGTCCATTTTTTTAGACCTTGCATGTGTGAAAACATCTATATTCAATCTTCCTGCTTGATTGATAGTTTGTTTTGGATACAGAATTGTATATGGAAATAATACTCCTTTAATATTTTGAAATGACTACTCTCTTGTCTTATTTCCAGTGTGGTTTTGATAAATTTAAAGCCATCTGACTCTTGATCTTTTTGTATATGTGACTTGTTTTTTCCTCTCTCTCTTAAGGTTTAGAATTTTCCATTTGCCCTGAGTGTTCTGAAACTTCACAGTAATTTTCCCTGGTGCGGGCCTATAGATTTTTGAAGGGTATTCCAACCTTCAAATCAAGATCTTCAGTTCTGGCAAAATTCCTTCAATTACTATTATTTATTATGATTGTTGATTATCTCCTCCCTTCCATTTTCTCATTTAGATGTTTAAGGAGAGTTGCTCTAACTTTTCTCATAATTAATCTTTTTTTCTATCCCTTTTCCTTTGCTTTACTTCCTGAGATTTTTCTCAAATTATCTTCCAACTTTTACATTGCATTTTTCTTTTAAAAATTTTTAACATTTATTTTATTTTTTAAAAAAGATTTATTTATTTATTCATGAGAGACACAGACATAGGCAGAGGGAGAACTAGACTCCCGGCAGGGAGCCTGATGTAGGATTTGATCCTGGATTCTGGAATCATACCCTGAGCCGAAGGTAGACGCTCAACCACTGAGCCACCAAGATGTCCCCTCCCCCACCTTTTTTTTTAAAGATTTTATTTATTTGACACAGATCAAGAGAGACAGAGAGAGAGAGAGAGAGAGAGAGAGAGAGAGAGACAAGGAGGGGGAGTAGCAGAGGGAGAGGGAGAAGCAGGCTCTTTGCTAAGCAGGGAGCCTGATGAGGGGCTCGATCTCTGGACCCTGGGAACATTACCTGAGCAAAGGCAGATGCTTAACCAGCTGAGCCACCCAGGTGCCCCCCCCCCCTTTTTTTTTAAATTTAGATTCAATTTACTTAACAGATATACCTTGCATTTTTCCATTTATGCTTTCAGGTTTTATTTACTTATTTATTAAAGATTTATTGGGGTGCTTGGGTGGCTCAGTTGGTTGGGCATCTGCCTTCTGCTCAGGTTATTGTCTCAGTATCCTGGGATTGAGCCCTGTGTTGGGCTCCCTGCTCAGTGGGGATCCTGCTTCTCCCTCTCCTTCTGCCCCTCCTCCCTGCTTGTGTGCTCTCTCTCTCTCTCACTCAAAAAATTTTTATGTATTTGAAAGGGGGAGGCAGAGGAAGAGGAAGAGAATCTCTAGCAGACTCCTCAGTGAGTGCAGAGCCTGACGCAGGGCTTAATCCCAGGACCCTGAGATCATGACCTGAGCTGAAATCAAGAGTCAGACACTTAACAGACTGAGACACCCAGGTCTCTTATGGTTTCAGGTTTTGTTTTTTTTTTAAGATTTTATTTATTCATGAGAGACATAGAGAGAGAGGCAGAGACATAGGCAGAGGGAGAAGCAGGCTCCATGCAGGGAGCCTGATGTGGGTCCTGCCTGCGTTGAAGGCAGCGCCAAACCGCTGAGCCACTGGGGCTACCCTGCTTTCAGGTTTTAAATTCCCAAGAGTAGTTTTTTCCTTCTTCTTCTGAATCTTTCTTCTTCCTTTTTTCCTTCCCTCCTAGCCCTTCCTTCCTTCCTTCTATCCTTCTTCCCTTTCTTTGTTCTTTCTTTTTAGAAACAGCATTCTTTTTTTTTTTTAATTTTTATTTATTTATGATAGTCACACACACAGAGAGAGAGAGAGAGAGAGAGAGAGAGAGAGAGAGAGAGGCAGAGACACAGGCAGAGGGAGAAGCAGGCTCCATGCACCGGGAGCCCGATATGGGACTCGATCCCGGGTCTCCAGGATCGCGCCCTGGGCCAAAGGCAGGCGCTAAACCGCTGCGCCACCCAGGGATCCCTAGAAACAGCATTCTATTATTTGTTTTAAGGGCATATATAATATATATACCCATATATATTAGAGATTATTTAATTTATTTGAGACAGAGAGATAGCAAGAGAGAGAGCATGAGCAGAGGGGAGAGGGAGAAGCAGTTTCCCTGTAAGTAGGAAGCCTGCTATGGGGCTTGATCCCAGGACCCTGGGATCATGATCTGAGCTGAAGGCAGACACTTAACCAACTGAGCCACCCAGTACCCCAACGATATATATATTTTTAAATATCAATGATAGCTTTAAAAATCTTACTAATTTTAAAGTTTACATGCAGTAGTATTCACTTATTTGGGTGTACAATTTGAAGGGTTCTTTTTTTTAAAAAAAAGATTTTATTTATTCATGAGAAACACACACACAGAGAGAGAGAGAGAGAGAGAGAGGCAAAGACACAGGCAGAGGGGGAAGCAGGCTCCATGCAAGGAGCCCGATGTGGGACTCGATCCCAGGACTCTGGGTAGACACTTAGCCAACTGAGCTACCCAGATGCCCCTAATTTGAAGAGTTCTAACACATACATAAAATGTTCTTTCCCTGAATAGCATCTATTTCCTATAGTGTCTATTACCTCCACATTGATTTTTTTTCTCTTTTGCTTCAATGTGTTAGACATTTTTCTCAGATGTCTGGCAACTCCTGGTTCCTTGTTCATTGTTTATGATTAAAACTGGAGGCTATGAGGGATGCCTGGATGGCTCAGTGGTTGAGCATCTGTCTTCAACTCAGGTCGTGATCCCGAGGTCCTGGGATAGAATCCTGCATCAGACTCCTGGCAGGGAGCCTGTTTTCCCCTCTTCCTATGTCTCTGCCTCTTTCTCTGTGTCCCTCATGACTAAATAAATAAAATCTTTAAAAAAGGGTAAGAATCTTTAAAAAACAAAACAACTGGGGACTAGGGAAACGTAATGGGAGCTCCACAGTGGGTGATGATGTGAGCCATTTGCTGGGGGGTCAGATTTTCCAGGAAAAAGCCCTCCAATCTCCTGCCTAGAGGGAGGGGTGTGGCTGCCATCACCACCAGGCCCTGAGCTGGGGTTGGGGAAGTAGGGGGCATCCTTGCATTTAGCATTTTCTATGCATTCAGTTACTTAACTGCCTGTTTTTGCTATGCCATCCTGTCTTATTCCCTTAAGTATATCTTTATTACTTATTAGCTTAGACTAGTATCTATTTACTCTTCTGCTGGGAAAGATGAGAAAGTCAGCATATTTGTATTCTCTTCCACCACTTCTTAAGCCAGTTTTTAAAATTATTTCTAAATCTGTGTCCTGGAGCCATAAATCCTGCAGTTGTTTTTGTCTCTGCTGTACATTTAAATGCATTCAGTACAAAACCACTGACTTTGTTGCTGGCGTAGTCACTAGTTTTTCTATTCATCTTTGGCTGAAAATCATCTTCTATGACAGTGCTTCTCCAACTTTTATGTTCATAAGATTCACCTGGGGATCATGTGAAACTGCTGATTCTGGTTAAGTAGATCTAGGACGGGGCTTGAAAGTCTGCAAGTCTGACTGGCATCTCCCACATGAGGCTGATGCTGTAGATGACAGAGCAAGTAGTGAGATTCTAGCAGGCTATATACCTGTTATATATACTATATATATATGCTATATGCTATATATATATATATATACACACACATACTGGATATATATATATATATATAATTGGAGTTTGATTTACCAACATATAGTATATCACTCAGTGCTCATCCCGGCAAGTGCCCCCCTCAGTCTGTCACCCAGTCACTCCAACCCCCCGCCCACCTCCCCTTCCACTACCCCTTGTTCATTTCCCAGAGTTAGGTGTGTCTCATGTTGTCACCCTCACTGATATTTCCCACTCATTTTCTCTTCTTTCCCCTAAAATCCCTTTCACTATTTCTTATATTCCCCATATGAGTGAAACCATATGATGATTGTCCTTCTCCGATGGACTTATTTCACTCAGCATAATATTCTCCAGTTCTATCCACATGGAAGCAAATGGTGGGTATTTGTCATTTCTAATGGCTGAGGAATATTCCATTGTATACATAAACCACCTCTTCTTTATCCACTCATCTTTCGATGGACACCAAGGCTCCTTCCACAGTTGGGTTATTGTGGACATTGCTGCTATAAACATCGGGGGCAGGTGTCCTGGCGTTTCACTGCATCTGTATCTTTGGGGTAAATCCCCAGCAGTGCAATTGCTGGGTCATAGGGCAGATCTATTTTTAACTCTTTGAGGAACCTCCACACAGTTTTCCAGAGTGGCTGCACCAGTTCACATTCCCATCAACAGTGCAAGAGGCTTCCCCTTTCTCCACCTCCTCTCCAACATTTGTGGTTTCCTGCCTTGTTAATTTTCCCCATTCTCACTTGTGTGAGGTGGTATCTCATTGTGGTTTTGATTTGTATTTCCCTGATGGCAAGTGATGCAGAGCATTTTCTAGCAGGTTCTTCATGAGTTCTGAAACTTTGAAAACATCTCTCTGTTGCCTTGATACTTGTGTGAAATTTGGGCATGAAGTTGGGTCATATTTATTTTCCTCCATCACTTTGTAGACATTGCTGCATTATCTGCTGATATTGAAGGTTGCTTGGAGTTTCTGAAGGCAGCCTGATCTATCCCTTCCAAGTGGCTTGATTTTTGTGTGCTTGTTTCTTTTTGGCTTGAATGCCATGAGATTCTTGCTTTATCTGAAATTCAGTGTCTTTGCAGGCAATGTCTCAGTGCTGACTGATGTATGAGAGCTGTTTTCTGGGATAGGGTGTAGTGCCATTTTGAATGCGTGGATTCAAAATTTCTTCTATTTGGTAAGAGTCACCTGATTTTTGTCTTGTTTTCACCTGAGTCATTTTTTAAAAACTAAGATATATTTCACATCCTATTATTATAGTATATTTATCCTCTTAAATATACAATTCAGTGGTTCTTAGTACAGTTGCAAGATTGTGCAACCATCACTACTATCTACTTCCAGAACATTTTCATTGCCCCAAAAGGAAACCCCATACCTATTAGGGGACATTCTGTTTCTTTCCTTCTCCAACCAATGACAGTTTACTAACCTACTTCTGTCTCTATGGATTTGTCTATTCTGGACAATTCACAGAATTGGGATCATACAATATTATGACATTTGTGTCTTTTTCCTTTCATGTAGCATAATGTTTTCAAGGTTCATCCATGTCATAGCATGTATAGAATTTCCTTCCTTTTTATGGATGAATAATATTCTATTGTATGGAGAGATGGCATTTTGTTTATTCATTAACTGATAGACATTGAGTTGTTTCTACTACCTGCTATTTTCTTTTTATTTTTTAAAAATATTTTATTTATTTAAGAGAGAGAGAGAGAGAGAGAGAGAGAGAATGAGCAGGGAGGAGGGGCAAAGGGAGAGGGAGAAGCAGACTCCCCACTGAGCAGGGAAGCCTGATGTAGGGCTCTATCTCAGGACTCTGAGATCATGACCTGAGCCACAGGCAGATGCTTAACTGACTGAACCACTCAGATCCCCCTACTATCTGTTATTTTAAAATCGTTTTTGAGTATTTCTTTTCTTTCTCTTGTTTCTTCAGGCATTCCAACTATGTGTCTAGTAGATCCCTTTTGCTCTGTGTCTACCATTTTTCTCTAATCCTTTTTCCTTATTCACTCTATTTCAATCATCTTTCTTAATTTTCTCAGTCCTCTCCTTTCCGTCTTTGCTTGTTATCCTCAGTGCCTTCCCATCCTCTCCTGGCCTCATGTGTAGCCTTTCATTCATCGACAGTCAAATTCTCATCTTTCTCTTTTTCCTGAGCTCTGCTAGAAAAATTTGTTTCCATTTCTTTCTGCTCTTCTACCATTTCTTCACTGCGCACTTATATTTTGACTTTGTCTCACATAATGGAAGTGATACACTTTGTACATTCTGTGAGTTCTTGGAGGAAAAGCTTTGTTCATAATAATTCCCTGCGATAAAATCTTTTTGAGAAATGTTCTTCATTTGCTCCTTTACTTAATCTCTATCTTCCTCCCTGCCACTGCCACCCCCTGCCTCCCCACTACAGATTCTTTGCCTATTCATTTTGTGGTTGAATTCTTCTTAGATTAACTGTTTTCACAAAGATGATACTGGGGAGAGGCCAGAGTATTTGCACTATCTCATGGGGAAGCCTAATAAGAAGGTGTTTGGGTCTGAGGCTGCTAACCTCTCCTTTGCTGAACTGATAAAGAGCAGCAGCTGTAGGGCTGTTACCTCTCCTGGAGTCCCTTTCTGCTTCCCAAGGTTTGCCAGGTGCTCCTTATCTCTCTTAGCTCCGTGTCTCCTTCCACTCTACTGTATCAAATGTGCTTGTTTTCTTGGCCTCTAGATCTGTGTTCTGTGTTGGCCCTGCCTTGAAGGTCTCCCTATATGGCCTCGTAAAGAGCTATGGGCTCCTGCCTATATGGCCTGCTGTTCCTGCCCTTGGCAGTCCTTCTCATTGATTCTACAATTTGGAGTTAGAGGTTTCCCTCCTTAAATCAAAGATGAGGAGTTGCTATTCCTCATTTTCTTTGCTGCTTTTCGTGGGTTTGGGGGAAGAGGCAGACAGAAAGTCATAAGAAGTCATGGTCATATGTACTTCTTGATAAAAGAACACCAAAAGTAAATGCTTAAGAAGAACTAATGAAGATTTGGAGCTACCAGTCCCTTCCTTAATTATAAAATGAACGCAAAATTAAATACACATAAATTTCTGAATTTAGCTCAAAATTGTTACAGGGGTACTTACCCCCTCCCCCATACATATTCTAGTTTATGATAGTAAAAATACATGAAATGCTTCCTTCAAAACCAAATTTCAAATGTATTATATAGTTCATATTTTAACTCAAACCACACCAAAAGTTGCTTCTGAATTTGAAGAAAATCCAGCCATCTCCATAATATGGTAGCAAACAATTATCTTATAGGAAGGCAGAAATACTACATTATACAAAGGAGCAATGGGTGTAAAACACTTGGCAAACTGTTGCTCCCATTTGAAATCAACATTGGGTTTTTCTCTCTGCCGCTTCTTCTCCATTAATTCATATCAGGAACCCATCCAGTGAGACCCCTTTGGGGAAATGAAGCTCTTCATCAGGCCTGGGCCCTTAGGAGGGTACCTGGGCATCTCTCACCTGGTGCTGTGTTGGGCCCTTGCAGGGTATGTGTCTCTTGACTTTGATTTGGGCCTCTGTCTCTCAGGAGCATTATGACCTATAAAGGCCCATAGCTCTTTGTGAGGCTGCCAGAGGCTCAAAATTCCCTGAAGTCATGATTGCCCAGGGCTCTCAGCCTTGGTGTTTTCCAACTCAGCTGCTAAAGTCAGTTCTCCAGGTCATCTGGCCTCTGTCTCCACGGTGCTTGGTGTTCTCCACTTCTCCCTACAGGCTATTGCTGTCCTTATGGCAGTCTTCACAGCCTCCCCATGGCTTAAGTGAAACCTGGGTCCCTCCCTTGTGACCCCTCATTATCCCTTGCCTGAGCCTCTTGGTGCTATTAAAAAGAAACAGCAGGACCCAGTAGAGTCACTTGTTCTGAGCCCTATGTTAGCAAACCAAGACTTAATACCTAATCTCATTGTAGTTTCTGTCCCTTTCAGGAATATAATCTTAACTGGTGAGTATTGGTGAGTTAATCCACCTGATAGATCTCTTTCCTTCCCCAAAGGCAGGTGATCTTGCTTGAAACAATCCATGCATTTTCCTCTTCTGCCTATAAAAGTTTAAAAAAAGATTTTATTTATTTGACAGAGAGAGAACACACAAACTGGGGGCGGGGTGGTGGCAGAGGACTTGCAGACTCCCTGCTGAGTGGGAGCCTGACTTGGAGCTCGATCCCAGGACCTCAAGATCATGACCTGAGCCGAAGGCAGATGCTCAACTGACTGAGCCACCCAGGTGACCCTAAAAGCTTTCTATTTTGTATAGCTTCTTGCAGCTCCTTTCTATCTGCTGGATGGGATGCTGGCCTATTCATGAATTATTGAATAAAGCCAACTGGATCTTCAAATTTACTTAGTTGAATTTTTCAAAACCATGCCCAAGATGAGATTGGAGTGTCCCCATGCTGTAGCCACCTCCCCATAATTCTGCCCTGCTGTCCCTTTGAAATCCTGTTTGGGCTCATTACCCTTCTCTATATTCCTCCCCACTACCCTGGAAGCTCTGGACCTGTGGCTTTTGGCTTCTGCTGTAGGCCTGGGAAATTTCCAGGGCTCACTCTACTGTGAAGAGTTATCACTGTACTTCCCCTGGATGCGCACAGCACATCATTCCCTCCACCCCCTTATGATCCTGATCCCTGGGCATAGTTCTATTTATGTGAGTGTCTCTCCCAGACCACTAGTCTTACTCGTTTGTGTCCCATTGTCAAAGTGAGAGTCAAGCCCTTGATCCCCCCTAGGTCTGTTTTAAGAATAAATGAAAAGACTAAAAGGAAGGAAGGCAGGCAGAGAAATAGTCTCTGCTCTCCTCTGCTGTCCATCATGCTCCTGCCCCCACCTGGAAGCCTTTCTCTGTTTGCCAGTTCCACAGGACACTTCCTTCCTCCTCCTTCTTCCCTCTATAGCCCTCATCCTCTGGGACAAGTCCTCCTGTCCCTGCCTTCTGTTCTACTTCTTCCTTCTTCTTAGGTTAAGGGAGGCAGCTGGAGGCCAGAGCGGCCTGTGGCCAGTAGAGGGCAGGCATCCTCCCATTTGAGACGATTGCCTGTCTCAGTGCCCGGGACAGGCCAGGGAGGCGCAGGTGAGATTAAATAATGGTGCCTTGGTACTGACCCCTTGGCCATCCTGGTGTCTGCAGCTGGTGCTTTGCTCAACAGCCTCTGCAGGGAAGGATTTGACGATTGACTTGGGGGTACCTGCTGTCCTAGGAGGCCTTAGGGAGGACCAGGAAGAGATGAGGTTCTGGAGAAGGTGGGTGACTTGAGCCTCCATTGGTGAGAGGCTCAGGGAACTGATGGGGGAGAGAGGCCAAGGAGGGGCATGGGAAGAGCTGGAGAGGGAGAATTGGAAGGCCCAGGTTGGTGGTCCCCTCTGTACAGCTGTTCATTGCTGCCTGCTGTCCACTCTTCTATTCCAAAGTGTCACAGACAAATAGAGGGAGCAGACTGTCTAGGAACTTTCCTGGAGCTAGAAAAGAGTGGGTGGAGGGTCAAAGAGTTGTGTTTGACCAGGTCTGATTCTTCCACCTATTTATTCCTTTTAAAATATTATGAGGGGCGCCTGTGTGGCTCAGTCTGTTTCAGCTCAGGTCATGACCTCAGGTTTGTGGGATCAAGCCCCATGTTGGGCTCTGAGTTGGCATGGAGCCTGCTTGGAATACTATCTCTCCCTCTGCTCCTCTACCTTGCACCACTGCTTGTGCTATAAATAAATAAATAAATAAATAAATAAATAAATAAATAAATCGGCAAACAGACAAATACAGAAGTTTGACAGTGGACTCATATACTCTTTTTTTTAAGATTTATTTTTAGAGAGAGTGTGCGAGAGGGAGAGAGAATCCCACATGGAATATGGAGCACGATGAGGGGCTCCTAGGCGCCCCCTAAATGTATTCTTTAGATTGAATAATTACCAAGATTATGTTGTATTTGCTTTGTCACTTTGTATTTTCAGGCATCTCGGACATTTTGCCATTTTACCTTTAAACTTTGGTATATATATCTTTAAAAAAAATGACTGTTTCCTTTATAACCATAATGCCATTATCATACTTAAATTAACAATGGTTCTTTGGTGTCAACTATTAACAGTTCATAGATGAATTTTTTAGTGTATTTTTACTGTTATGTGTAAAGGCCCGACATTTGGACACGATGATAACTCTTTAAGTCTGTTTTCTTTTTTTAAAAAAGATTTTATTTATTTATTTGAGGGAGGGGAGAATGCACAAGTGGGAGGAAGGGGCAGAGGGAGAGGGAGATGCAGACTCCTCACTGAGCAGGGATCCCTACACAGGGCTCGATCCTGGGACCCTGAGATCATGACCTGAGCTGAAGGCAGACGCTTAATTGACTGAGCCACCCAGGCACCCCTCTTTAAGTCTGTTTTATTTTTTATTTTTTAAATATTTTATTTATTTATTCATGAGAGACACACACAGAGAGAGAGGCAGAGACACAGGCAGAGGGAGAAGCAGGCTCCATGCAAGGAGCCCGATGTGGGACTCGATCCTGGGTCTCCAGGATCACACCCTGGGCTGCAGGCGGCGCCAAACCGCTGCGCCACCAGGGCTGCCCTTATGTCTGTTTTAATGGCAAGCAGTCTCCCTTTTATTCTGAGTCAATGACTGATCATCCTGTAGAATGGCTCTCAGTCTGTCTGTACAGTAGGCAATATTGCAGCTCTGCTCAGCATCCCTTACTGGCACATCCAATTCCTGGCTGCAGTGAATGTTGGCTGCTAAGGGCTCACAGCTGCCCCCTATTCAGAATTGCTTCTAGAGAATTGCTCTTGGCTAACCTGAGTATACCTTCTTCACCATGGCAGGCAGCCAGTGAGTGACTGACACAGGGGTACTGAAGTCTTGGGGGGTCCAATCCTGTGGTGGTGGTCACATTCCAGAGCTTTGGTGGCAGCAGGGGGGGAAATTAGAAGAAGCCTAGGTTTCAGCTGAAACCACTCATTCTTAGCCCTTTTCCCTGTCCTACTCTGCCTCCTTCACTTCCCTGCAGGTTTCTCTTGAGAGCCTTTGCACAAGATTCCTGGTGTAACTGTGTTTTTTAGAAGACCCAAAGATAGTTTACTTGCCTTCTTAGAGTGTCATTTAACTTACACCTCGATTTCTTGAATATCTATAAATGGAAATGATACTAGAGGCCTGATTAAATTCAAGTTTAATTTTAAATTTTTTTTAGAGAGGGGGAGAGAGAGAAAGAAAGAGAGGGATTGGGGAGGGGTAGAGAGAGAGAGAGAGAGAGAGAGAAAGAGAATGAGTCTTAAGCAGGCTCCATACCCAGGGCGAAGCCTAATGTGGGGTTTGATCTCACAACCCTGAGACCATGACCTGAGTGGAAACCAAGAGTCAGCTGCTTAATGGACTGAGCCAACCAGGTGCCTCTACATTTAACTCTTTATAGCAAGATTACATCATCAATGATCTGTATGCTTCATATTGCAACTCATATGGAGGTCTGTCCTGCTTTGAGATAGACTACAATGGATCAGTGAGTTTAATCTTTATTTTTTATTTTTTTTAATTTTTATTTATTTATGATAGTCACAGAGAGAGAGAGGCGCAGAGACACAGGCAGAGGGAGAAGCAGGCTCCATGCACCGGGAGCCCAATGTGGGATTCGATCCCGGGTCTCCAGGATCGTGCCCTGGGCCAAAGGCAAGCGCCAAACTGCTGCGCCACCCAGGGATCCCGGATCAGTGAGTTTAATCTGATCTCTCTGCCATGAAGTTTCCCATCAACCTCTCATCTAAGGACTTTATCTACTGATCATTGCCTGACTCTATTTTTTTTCCAAATTTTAATTTAAATTCTAGTTAGTTAACATGTCGTGTAATGTTGGTTTCAAGAGTAGAATTCAGTGATTTATTACTTACGTATAACACCCAGTGCTCATTACAACAAATGCCCTCCTAATATTCATCACCCATCTAGCCTATTCCCTGCCCACCTCCCTCCATCAACCCTGCTTTTTCTCTATCTTTAAGAGTCTCTTATGGTATGCTTCCCTCTCTTTTTCCATTTTTCCCCCTCCCATATGTTTATCTGTTTTGCTTCTTAAATTCCACATATGAGTGAAATCACATGGTATTTGTCTTTTTCTGAATGACTTATTTCACTTAGCATAATACACTCTAGCTCCATCCATGTCATAGCAAATGGCAAGATTCCATTCTTTTTTATGGCTGAGTAATATTCCATTGTGTATGTGTATCACATTTCTTTATCCATTCATTATTGCCTGACCCAATTTTTCCAGTAGTGGCTGCAAGATGGTGATTTTTCGAATTCATTTTCTTTTTAAAAAATATATATACATATATATTTAAGTAATTTCTATATCCAACATGGGGCTTAAACTAACAACCTTGAGATCAAGAGTCCTACCACTCCACTGATTGAGCCAGTCAGGCACCCCTCTAATTCATTTTCTAACTCCTTTTTTCTAACATAATTTCTTCCACATTTATTAGCTGGAACATTTCTGTAGGGAAGAACTTTCCTTTATCAATTAAAAATTGTTGTCTTAGAATGTAACTCATTCAGGAAAGGCTACTTTCCTATTAATTGCCAATGCTCAGTCAAAAGGTGATGCTGTTTATTTCCAATGGTGTTCTATTACCATTATTACTCATGTTGTTGTTTACCTTAATATTACAATATTATAATAAATGCATAGGTTCTTTAATTGAAATAAAATAAATAAAATTTAATTTAATAAAATTTAATTGAAATAAAATTAACTATTTTAGCCATTTAAAAGTGCATAGCTCAGTGGTTTCTAGAATATTCACAATATTGTTCAGTTATGGTCACTTCCTAATTCCAGAACATTCTGTCACCCAAAAGGGAAACCCACATATCCACTAAGCAGTTACTCCCAGTCCCTGGAAACCATTAATTTATTTTCTGTATTGGATTTGCCTATTTTGGATGTTTCAGATAAATGGAATCATACAATATGTGGCCTTTTGTGTCTGGCTTCTTTCCTTAGCTTAATGTTTCCAAGGGTCATTCATGCTGTGGCATGTAGTACTACTTCATTATTGACTAATATTACATTGTATGGATATACTGCATTTTGTTTATCCATTAATCACTGGGTATTTGGCTTATTTATATTCTGGGCTATTAGGAATTATTTTGCTATGAACATTGAGGTATAAGTTTTTGTGTGAACATATCTTTTCAATTCTTTGAATAAATACCCAAGAGTGGAATTGCTGGGTCATATGGTAACCCTCTATTGCCTTTTAGAGGAACTGCTAAGCTGTTTTACACAGCTTCTGCTCTATTTACATTCCCACCAGCAATGTATGAGGTTCCAATTTCTCCATATCTTCATCAATACTTGTTATTTATTATTTAAAAAATTATAGCATCCAGGTGTGAGCTAGTATCTCATGTGGTTATGGTTTGGATTTCCTTAATGATTAATGATGTTGAGCATCTTTTTGTGTGCTTATTGGCCACTTGTATATTTTCTTTGGAGAAATTTCTATTCAAATCCTTTGCCCCCCTTTTTTTTTATTGGGTTTTCTTTTTATTGTGGAGCTGTAAGTATTCTTTATATGTTTTGGATATTAGATCCCAGACTTTTCACTATCCTGATAGTATCCCTTGATGTATAAAAGTTTTAAAGCCATCCCATCCTCAGCTTTGAGATGTAATTGACAAATAATAAGTGTTAGTTTAAGGTGTATAATGTGATGATTTCATTTACATCTATTTTGTGAAATGAAATCACAATAAAGTTAGTTTATATATCCATCACCTCATGTAACTACCTTTTCTATGTGTGTGGTGAGAACATTTAAGATCCATTCTCTTAGCAAATTTTAAGTATATAATAAGATATTGTTAACTATAGTCACCATTTTGTACCTTAGATCCACAGGACTTATTCTTATTATAACTGAAAGTTTGTACTCTTTGACCTACTTCTCTCCATTTTTCCCACCCCCTCTTACCAATCCTTGGCAACCAGCATTCTACTCTGTTTCAGTGAGTTCTGTTTTTTAGGTTAGTTTGCTATAGTTCTACTTACGAGTTTTGATTTTGTTGCTTGTGCTTTTGGTGTCATCTCAGAAAAATTGTTGCCAAGACCAATGTCAAGGGGTTTTTCCCCTATGTTTTCTTTTAGGAGTTTTACAGTTTCAGGTCACATGTTTAAGTCTTTCATATATTTTGAGTTAACTTGCAAGTGGGGTAAGATAGGAGTCCGATTTTACTCCTCTGTATGTGATTATCCAGGTTTCCCAACACCATTTCTTGAAGAGATTATCTTTTTTTCCACTGAGTATTCTTGGGGCTCTTGTCAAATATTGGTTGACCATAGATGTGAAGGTTTATTTCTGGGCTCTCAATTATGTTCTATTGGTCTATGTATCTATGCCAGTATCATATTGTTTTGATTATGATAGATTTGTAGTATGGTTTGAAATCAGGAAGAGTAATACCTCCAGCTTTGTTCTTCTTCTTATTTTTAAAAGATTTACTTATTTATTTGAGAGAGAGAGAGAGAGAGAGAGAGAGAGAAAGTGCATGATTTGGGAGAGAGGCAGAGGGAGAGAATCCCAAGGAGACTCCCTGTGGAATGCAGATCCCCATGAGGGGCTTGATGTCAGGACCCATGAAAACATGACCTGAGCCCAAACCAAGAGCTGGATACTCAACCAACTGAGCCACCCAGGTACCCCTCTTCTTTCTTAGGATTGCTTTGGTTATTTGGAATCTTTTGTGGTTTATATGAACTTTAGGATTTATTTTTCTGTTTCTGTGAAAAATCCCTTTAGAATTTTGATAAAGATTATATTAAATCTATAGATGGCCTTGGATAGTATGGAAATTTTAACAAGATTAATTATTCCAGTCCATGGGACACTTAGGACACATTCCCATTTATTTGTGTCTTCAATTTCTTTCATCAAAGTCTTAAAATTTTCAGTGTACAGAGTGACTCCTTCACCTCCTTGGTTAAATTTATTCCTGAGTATTTTATTATTTTTGATATTATCGTGAATGGAGTAATTTTCTTTCTTTTTCAGGTATTTTAGTGTTAGTATTTAGAAATGCAACTGAAGGGCACCTGGGTGGCTCAGTCGTTAAGCTCCTGACTTTGGTTCAGGTCATGATCCTGGGACTGGGCTTCATGTCTGGCTCTGTGCTCAGTGGGGAGTCTGCTTGTCCCTCTCCCTCTGCTCCTTCACCTGCTTGTGCTTTCTCTCAAATAAATAAATGAAATCTTTAAAAAAAAGAAAAAAAAAGAAATGAAACTGATTTCTGTATGTTGATTTTGTATCCAGCGACTTTACTGAATCTCTTGATTAGTTCTTTTTTTAAAAAGATTTGTTTTAGAAGAAAGTGCATGCACAGTGGGGAGGGGCAGAGGGAGAAGGAGAGAGAGATTCTTAAGCAGACTCTCCACTAAGTGTGGAGCTCTATCCCACAACCCTGAGATTATGACCTGAGTTGGAATCAAGAATTAGATGCTTAATAGACTGGGCCAACTAGGTAGCCCTGAATTTGTTGATTAGTTCTAACAGTTTTTTTTGTGGAGCCTTTAGGATTTCTTATATATAACATCTATAATATATATAACATATGCTATATCTATAAAGACAATTTTACTTCTTCCTTTCCAATTTGTATATCTTTTTTCCCTTGCCTAATTGCTCTGGCTAACACTTCCAGTATATGTTGACTAGGAGTGGTGAGAGGGGTACCCTTGTTTTGTTCCTGATTTAGAGGAAAAGCTTTTAACCTTTCACCATGAAATACAGTGTCAGTTGTTGGCTTGTCATGTATGCTGACATATGTTCCTTCCGTGCCCAATTTATTGAGAGTTTTTATGATGAAAGGATGTTGTATTTTGTCAAATGCTTTTTCTACATCTATTGAGATAATGACAGTGTTCTTTTTTTTTTTTAAGATTTAATTTATTTATTCATGAGAAACACAGAGAGAGAGAGAGGCAGAGACATAGGCAGAGGGAGAAGCAGGCCCCCCAGGGGGAGCCTGATGTGGGACTCAATCCCAGGACCCTGGGATCATGTCCTGAGCCAAAGGCAGATGCTCAACCACTGAGCCACCCAGGTGCCTCAGTATATGGTACTTTTAATGTGCTGTAGAATTTGATTTGCTAATATTTTAAGAGATAAAATTAAGAGATATTTGCTAATATTTAAGAGAATTTTTGCATTCATATTGATGAGAGATATTGGCCTGTTGTCTTCTTTCTTTACTATCCCTTATCTGGTTTTGGTATTGGGGTAATGCTAGCCTCTTAAAATGAATTTGGAAGTAAGTGTTCCAGGCAGCCCTGGTGGCTCAGCGGTTTAGTGCCGCCTTCAGCCCAGGGCCTGATCCTGGAGACCAGGGATCGCTGCACAGAGCCTGCTTCTCCCTCTGCCTGTGTCTCTGCCTCTCTCTCTCTGTGTGTCTCCCATGAATAAATAAATAAAATCTTAAAAAAAAAAAAGGGAAGTGTTCCTTTCTCTTTAATTTTTTGGAAGTTCAATGAGTATTGGCATTAATTATTCTTTAAATGCTTAGTAGAATTCTCCAGTGAAGCTATCTGGTCCTCGGCTTTCTTTTTTTGGAAATTTTAAATTACTGATTCAATCTCCTTACCCATTGTTGATCTGTTCAGATTTTCTATTTTTTCGTAATTAAGTCTTGGTAAATTGTATATTTCTAGAAATTTATCCATTTCTTCTAGATTGTCCACTTGTTTTGGTGTTCTCTTAACATTGTCTCTCATGATCCTTTGTGTTTCTGTGATATCAGACACATAATATCACACAGATATCTCCTCTTTCATTACTGATTTCATTTATGAGTCTTCTCTCAGTCTAGCTAAAAGTTTGTCAATTTAGTTTATTTGTCAGAGGGAAAGCGGAATCTACACCTTCCCGGCCAGCGGTAGCAACTGCAGAACTGCAGGAGACAATCTTTCTAGACAAGGCAGTTGAGGAGGAGGGAGCGATTGGCCGGGGGGTGGTTGGCTTGGGGTGCAGTCCGCACCTCGGGAACGTTATTGCGCGTGGAACGGCTGCCTTGGGGAGACTATTGCCCAGAAGAAAAGATGTTTGGTTTTCACAAGCCAAAGATGTACTGAAGTATAGAGGGCTGCTGTATTTGCAGAGCGAAGTCCTCCAGTTCTCGATTCACTGACAGTAAACGCTATGAAAAGGACTTCCAGGGATCCCTGGGTGGCGCAGCGGTTTAGCGCCTGCCTTTGGCCCAGGGCGCAATCCTGGAGACCCGGGATCGAATCCCACGTCAGGCTCCCGGGATGGAACCTGCTTCTCCCTCTGCCTGTGTCTCTGCTTCTCTCTCTCTCTGTCTATCATAAATAAATAAATAAATAAATCTTTAAAATAAAAAAAGAAAAAGAAAGAAAGAAAAGGACTTCCAGAGCTGTTTTGGGTTGCATGAAACTCGTTCAGGAGACATCTGTAATGCCTGTGTCCTGCTTGTGAAAAGATGGAAGAAGTTGCCAGTAGGATCAAAAAAAAAAAAAAAACCTGGAATCATGTGGTAGATGCAAGGGCAGGACCCAGTCTGAAGACTACTTTGAAACCAAAGAAAGTGAAAACTCTATCTGGAAACAGGATAAAAAGCAACCAGATCAGTAAACTACAGAAGGAATTTAAACGTCACAATTCTGCCGCTCATAGTACCACCTCAAGTGCCTCCCCAGCTCAATCTCCTTGTTATAGTAACCAGTCAGATGATGGCTCAGACACAGAGATGGCCTCTGGCTCTAACAGAACGCCGGTTTTTTCCTTTTTAGATCTCACATACTGGAAAAGACAGAAAATATGTTGTGGAATTATCTATAAAGGCCATTTTGGGGAAGTCCTCATTGACACACATCTATTCAAGCCTTGCTGCAGCAACAAGAAAGCAGCTGCTGAGAAGCCGGAGGAGCAGGGGCCAGAGCCTCTGCCCATCTCCACTCAGGAGTGGTGACTGAGGTTTAGGTAGAAGGGGAACAAAAATGATTTAAATTTTGGAAAGAAAACAAAGCAACAAAACCCTCCTATTTTTAACTTGGATACATGCTATTCTGCCAAAAGACAATTTCTAGAATAGTTTTGAATGAGTTATTTCTTCTCCAGTTCCATAAACTCTGAAGCCAGTGTCTAGCTTACTGAAAGAAAAAAAGAAGTGTACGTAATATTTAAGATGCTGAGTATTTCATAGGAAAGCTGAATGCTGCTGTAAAGTGCTCTTTAAGTCTTTTTTTTTTTTTAATCCCCTTCTAATGAATGAAACTAGGGGAATTTCAGGGGACAGAGATGGGATTTGTTGTATGATAAACGTATGTAGTTTTAGTCTTTCTATATTGAGAAGCAGTGGTTGGGGCATTTTTTAAGATGGCTATCCTTGTTTTCCTTCATGATAATAAATTTGTCATAACTCAGTGACATGGACTTGCCCCTAGAGGTAGTTGTTAATAATTCTGAAAAAATAAGGTCTTGCCAAGGTTCTGATGATTCAAACCTGTACTACTGAATATGAAGCAGGACAGACTAAGCTCTGGTGCAAATACCTTGAAGGAGTAATCTCTAAATATACAGGGAGGTAACCTGACTGTATATGCTGCATCCTGTGTCACCTCCATATTGATATTTGATAAAAGATTTTTATCTATATTGAAACTTCTAAAGCAGAGTCAGATCTTTGGGGAAATGTCAAGTTTTAGGATGAGCAGTCCTAGATGAATAGTACCAAAGCATTACCACCTGGTAGAGATCACATTCTGTTAAAAAGGTTAAATTATCTTAAAAAAATGTACAAGTCTTCAGGATGGCACACACAGAAAAACAAAGGTTAATGCTTCTTGGGGCACATTTCTTAGAGGGCTTGCCTAGTGTGTAAATAATTGACTTTTGTTTGTGTTACATGACAGGTGACTTCATCGAAAATCTGCACAATTCAGTTTTAGCTCTGGATTACTTCAGTTGACCTTTGGAAGGTTTTATCTGTGTGGAGTGGTTGTTTGACTTGTTTTAACCTATTAGGGTTTTGGGTGTTTTTTTTTTTTTTTTTTTTTTTTCACATATTAAAGTAAAATTCTACTAAAAAAAAATGTAGTTTATCTTTTCAAAAAGCCGGCTTAGTTTTGTTGATCTTTTAAAAACTGTTTTTCTGGTCTCTATTTCCTTTATTTCTATTCTAATCTTTGTTATTTCCTTCTTTCTATAGCTTTAGGCTTAGGTTTTTTTCCCCCTAGTTTTTTTGAAGTGTAAAGTTAGGTTGTTTGAGATCTTTCTTTTTTCTTAGTGAAGGCATTTATCACTAGAAACTTTCCTCTTCAAACTGCTTTTGATGCATCCCACAAGTTTTGGTAATTGTGTTTCCATTTTCATTTGTTTCAAGTTATTTTTAATTTCTTTTTTGTTTGAAGTATACTCCCACTACTCTGTTGGGAGGCTCTGCTAAGCCACAAGAAAAAGGGCATGAATGTATTCTTCTACTGCTAGGATGCCATGCTCAAGAAGGGAATAAATAATTGTGAGCAAAGAATATAATCTATATTTGTGTCCATCTCTTGAGCTTGGAACAATGGCTTGCACAAAATACATGCACAGTAAATACTTGTTGGATGAATAAATGAATGTATTTTCTTTTTTGTTTGGCTACAAGAATGGGTTGAAGTAGTGGTTGTAAACTCAACTGCCAGTAAAGTCCAAACATTCAAAAAGGGGGAGGGGAGATTGTGGTAATTTGTGACTTGTTGCCCTATTAATATGTGTCAGGATAAGGTCTCACTTCCATGGGTAAGGGACAGGGTCCCCCTGGAAAGGGTGGTCTTCTGGGGTTAATCATTGGGGAAGAGGCAAGTTCTCGACAGACAAAAAAAAAAGGAGGGGAGACAGTGGCAATTTAGAAAGGCATATTCCATCCAAGGATTTCAGCCAGTTGTGGACATGAAGGAATGAAGACCCAACAGAGCCAGAAATCTTTATTTCTTTTACTATTAAGTTAGTAACAGAGCTGAGGGATAGCTTGGTGAGGCACATTCCTTCCTCATAAGAGACTGAAGTGACACAACCACAAGCCAAAGAACACCTGGAGCCAGCAGAACCTGGAAGATAAGAAAGGAATCTTCAAGCAGACTCCTCACTGAGCACAGAGCCCAACATGGGACTCAGTCTTATGACCCTGAGATCATGACCTGAGCTGAAACCAGGAGTTAGGTGCTTAACTGACTGGGGCACCCAGGTGCCCCCATATATAGCCTTTCTTATATTGAGGTATGAACCTACTTTGTTAAGGGCTTTTATTGTGAATGGATGTTGTACTTTGTCAAATCCTTTTTCTGCATCTACTGAAATGATCATATGATTTTTATCTTTTATCAGTGTGATGTATCACATTGATTTGCAAATATTGAACTACCCCTGAATCCTGGGAATAAATCCCACTTGAACGTGGTGAATGATTTTTTAAATGTATTATTGGATTCTGTTTGTGAGTATTTTGTTGAGGATTTTTACATCTTTGTTCACCAGAGATATTGGCCTATAGTGCTCTCTCTCTCTCTCTTTTTTGGTGATGTCTTTATCTGTTTTTGGTATCAGAGTGATGCTGGCCTTATAGAATGAGTTTGGAAGTTTTCCTTCTATTTTTGGAATAGTTTGAGTAGAATGAGTATTTTTTATTTATTTATTTTTATTTATTTATGATAGGCATAGAAAGAGAGAGAGAGGGGCAGAGACACAAGAGGAGGGAGAAGCAGGCTCCCTGCAGGAAGCCTGATGCGGGACTTCATCCCAGGACCTAGGGATCACAACCTGAGCCCAAGGCAGACACTCAACCACTGAGCCAGTAATCTGTTCAAATTTTTTATTTCTTCCTGCTTCAGTTTTGATAGACTATATGTTTCTCGGAATTTATCCATTTCTTCTAGGTTGTCTAATTTTTTGGCATATAGTTTTTCAGAATATTCTTACAATTGCTTGTATTTCTGTGGTGTTGGTTGTTATTTCTCTTTCATTTTTGATTTTGCTGCTTTGTGTCCTCTCCCCCTCCCATCCCCCCCCCTCTTTTAATGAGTCTGGTTAGAGGTTTATCAGTTTTGTTGATCCTTTCTCCCTCCCTCTTTCTCTCTTCCTTCATTCATTAAGTAGGCTCCACGATGCAGGGCTTGAATTCATGAACCTGATACCGAGATGCAAGGTGAGATCAAGAGTTGAACACTTAAATGACTGAGCCATCCAGGTGCCCCTTGTTGATCTTTTCAAAGAAACAGCTCCTGGTTTCATTGATCGATTGGTTTTTAGTTTCTATATCATTTATTTCTGCTCTAATCTTTATTATTTCCATCCTTCTGCTGGCTTGGGGTTTCATTTGTTATTCTTTTTCTAGCTACTTTAGGTGCAAGATTAGGTTGTTCATTTGAGATTTTTCTGGTTTCTTGAGTTAGGCCTGTATTGCTATAACCTTCCTTCTTAGAACTATTTTTGCTGCATCCGAACATTTTGGACCATTGTGTTTTTATTTTCATTTGTTTCCATGTACTTTTTGATTTCTTAGCTGACTCATTCATTGTTTTTTTTTTTTTTTAAAGATTTTTATTTATTTATTCATGAGAGACATAGAGAGAGGCAGAGACATAGGCAGAGAGAGAAGGCTCCACGCAGGAAGCCTGATGTGGGACTCCATCCCAGGACCCCGGGACCACACCCTGAGACAAAGGTGGACACTCAACTGCTGAGCCACCCAGGCAGCCCCCTGTTCATTGTTTAGTAGCGTGTTATTCAACCTCTGTATATTTGTGGTCTTTCCAGTTTTTTTCTTGTGGTTGACTTCTAGTTTCAGAGCTTTGTGGTCAGAAAAGTTTCATGGTATGACTTCGATCTTTTTGAATTTGCTGAAGCTTGTTTTGTGGCATAATATGTTATCTATTCTGGCTAATGTTTCATGTACACTTGAAAAAAATGTATATTCCGTTGTTTTGGGATGGAATATTCTGAATATATCTGTTAAATCCATCTGTTCCAGTGTCATTCAAAGCCACTGTTTCTTTGTTGATTTTCTGTTTGGATGATCTGTCTATTGATCAAGTGGGGTGTTAAAAGTTCCCTACTATTTTTAAAAATACTTATTTATTTATTTTAAAGAATAAGAGAGCATGGGGCAGGGAGGGGGCAGAGGGAGAGAGAGAATCTCAAGCAGACTCCTTGCTAAGCATGAAGCCCCATACTATTGTTGTATTACTATCAATTAGTTCCTTTATGTTTGTTATTAACAGATTTGGCTGCTCCCATGTTGAGTGCATGTATATTTATAGCTGTTATATCTTCTTGTTAGATTGTTTATTATTATTAATTATTATATAATGTCCTTTGTTTCTTTTTACAGAATTTGTTTTTTAATTTTTTAAACTTATTTTTTAAAACAGATTTTATTTATTTATTCATGAGAGACACAGGGAGAGAGGCAGAGCCATAGGCAGAGGGAGAAGCAGGCTCCCTGTGGGGAGCCCAATATGGGACTCGATCCGAGGACCCCAGAATCATGCCCTGAGCCAAAGGCAGATGCTCAAGTGTCTCTACTTTTTTCAGACTTTGTTTTAAAGTCTATTTTGCCTAATAAAACTATTGCTACTCTGGAGTTCTTTTGACATACACTTACATTATATATATATATGTATATTTTTATATACTTGCATTATAAATGTTTTTTCTATCCCCTCACTTTCAATCTGCAGGTGTCTTTAGGCCTGAAATGAATCTTTTGTAGGGAGCATATAGAGGGTCTTGTTGTTTTTTTTTTTTTTTGTTTGTTTGTTTTTTATCAACTCTGTCACCCTATGTCTTTTGATTGATTGGAGAATTTAGTCCATTTACATTCAAAGAAATTGTTGGTATATATATATCCATTTTGCGGTTGTTTTTGTAGTTTTTCTTTGATCCTTCTCTTTTTCTCTTTTATGGTTTGCTGATTTTCTTTAGTGATACACTTGCATTCCTTACTCTTTATTTTTTGTATATCTATTACTATTTTTTTATTTGTGCTTACCATTCAGTTTATTTATTTATTTATTTATTTTTACCATTCAGTTTATATATAACATCTTCCACATATAGCAATTTATATTAAGCTGTCACTTATTTTTGAACTCATTCTTTTTTCTCTCTTTTTAAAGATTTAAAAAAAAAATTATTTATTCATGAGAGACAGGGGTGAGGGGGCAGAGATACAAGCAGAGGGAGAAGCAGGCTCCATGCAGGAGCCTGACGTGGAACTGGATCCTGGGTCTCCAGGATCAGGCCCTGGGCCAAAGGTGGCACTAAACCACTGAGCCACCGGGGCTGCCCCTGAACTCATTCTTTACTCATGCTTTACTCCTCTTTCCTTCATGTTTGAGATATTCATTATCATATTTTATATCCTTTTATTTTATGCTTCTTTTGATTGAGTTTTACAGATAAAGTTATTTTCGCTGCTTCTGTGCTTCCTATTTTTCTTAGTCTTACTTAAGGTTCTTGTTTTTCACTCACAGATTCTCCCTTACATTTCTTATAGGGCTGGTTTAGTGGTCATGAATTCTTTTAACTTTTGTATGTCTGGGAGACCATTTATCTCTCCTTCTGTTCTGAATGATAGCCTTGCTGGGTAGAGTATTCTTGGCTGGAGATTTTCCCTTTCAGCACTTTGAATACATCATGCCACTTTCTTCTGACCTGCAAAGTTTCTGCTAAAAAATCATCTTACTTTAGGGTTTCCTTATGTGCTCTATCCTCTGACCAGAAGAGTTTTCCTTCAGCTAACTCCTATTATGAGTCTTCGTTCTAAAAATCAGACCTTCCTGACCATCTAGACTAGGCTAGGACTCCCGTCATGTTTCCCCGGGCCTGTGCCATTCTCAGAAACATGCATCACCCTTATGACTTGTTCAATCTCCTGCCTCATTTGGTGTTGGACTACAGGCTCTGTGGGCAAGGATATGCTTATCTGGGTCACTGTATTTCCTTTGCAGTGGAGAGCAGAACACCCCACTCTTGGCTTTGAGTGAGGGAAATGAACCCTAAGGTCACATTTTCTTTTTCTTTTCTTTTCTTTTTTTTTTTTTTTTAGGTCACATTTTCTGATCAGAAGTTACTCTCCAATGGTTTCCACATCTCCTCCTGAGACTTCAGGTAAGTCTTATGGATACTTTCAGAGACTAATTGTAGCTATATCTACAAAAGGGCAGCAATTCCAAGGCTTGCAGTCATCCCTCATGAATATCCCAGGGGAATGTGAGTCTCTCAGGGGCCAGGAGCTGGGGCTGTCATGACTCCCCTCCTCATGTGGAATCTCCTTTTTTTTTTTATTTATGTATTCATGAGAGACACAGGCAAAGGGAGGAGAAGCAGGCTCCATATAGGGAGCTTGATGCAGGACTCGATCCTGGGACTCCAGGATCACTCCCTGAGCCGAAGGCAGATGCTCAACCACTGAATCACCCAGGTGTTCCATGGAATCTCCTTTTAATGACATCCTTGGCCTTGACATTTTGGACTTGATTTTGTTGAAGGTGCCAACCAGTGAATTTCCTTATAACAGAAAATGTCCAAATCAAATGAGAGATGATTATATTCCAAAAGGGCAACCAGTACAGGCTTTGTACAGGCTAAAATTTGGATAAGATAAGGCAGAAGCAATGGGGCATGGATGCCTGGTCATATACACTTGTATGTGCATGTGAAGGTTGAGTACAGGGTATGCTCAATATAATGGAAACAGTAATTTAGAATGCTATAGAAGCAAGCATCTCCTGAAAAAATTTAACCAATGACATTATAGGGACCAAGACTGACTGAAAAATGGTAGGAAAACCAATATGCTCATCTGATCTGGAAAAACCCAGAAGTCAGGGTAACAGGAATGACACAAATCTGTCCAGAACCCAGAGACAGGCATAGGATCATCAAAAACACTCAGGTTATCCAAAAGCTGGGCCCAAATTGGACTTTTCTGGAAAGGGCTCTCCACATGCTGCCAAGGCTTCTGGGGACACATCCCTTCATCCCAATCATTTTGGGATCAGTCTCCCACCACTGTATGAAGGGCTTCATGTTAATATCTGGTTAGACACATAAAATACCAGAATGAATTGCAGAGAAGGAGGAATAAATATTTAGGTTAGAAAGCATGCAGTTTAATTTCACTCTTATTTCTCCGTCTTGGGACAGTTTATCCATCCTGTTTAACACAGGGGTTGGGAGCACCCTTATACCTTTCTTCCTTAGCATCATGGAGTCACAAAGGAGCTCACAGCTTCTTCCATCCAAGTATCTCCAATTGGAAACCCATCTTCTCCCCAGTGCTGGCTGAGGAACCAGTTCAAAGAGGTCCTCTGTCCCCCTTCAAGTAGCAAGGAAACCCTGTGGGGTTGGGAGCGGTAGGGAAAGCCAAGAGCCTTTCCAAGCCAAGCCACTTCTCATCAGTCAAAAGAAGGATAGTGAGTGGATGCTAGGTCTCTGGGGCTTATCTACATTAGCTTCTTGGCTTAAGGAAGCACTTGAGGTGCTGCATCTGCCAGATGCCAATGGCCACAAGGATGAAGGTCTGTAGAATGGACCACAATGACACTCACTGATTGGTGCTCTTATTGGTCTGCCAGAAAGGTACCTGGCTAGGACTGAATCGTCCTTCTCCTCCAAGAGCTGGAAGACTCACTCTCTGTGAGGTTACACATTCCTTGTCCCAACTGGGGCAGCCAAGCCCCTCACCCTCCAGTACTCCTGTTCCTTCTGGATCTGCTCTGTCTACTCCACTTGCTCTACTGGCTACTGCATGCACAGATGCTGCCAGGTCAGCTTGTTGTTGGCCGTAAATTCCACATAATCATTGGTGCATTCACCCAACTGCATGTCCAAGTGAATGGTCTGGGGAACAGGGAAGCCAAAGATGGTGGTGAGGGGCTCTGGCTCCATGCACTTGCCAGAAACCCAGCTTCCATGCCCCAGTGTGGACCTGAACTGGCAGTTCAGTTCCTTACGCTCAATGACTTGGGGACTGGCCCTGCTCCATCCAGGTGCTGAACACCAGATCAGGATCTTGCCTGCATGGAGTTTCATGTTCAAAAGACAGAAGGGATGAGACAACATGTTAGAAACAGAGGTCTAACTCAGTATTTGAGACAGGCTAGAAGTTCTGTGTTGGTGGGAGGCGACAATGGAGAGCCTGGGAGCATTGAGATGCAGAAGAGCTCTGAATCTCGCGCTATGGAAGCTTGGTCTTTACCCTAGGGATGGCAGGAAATAAGGGATTTCCTCTCAAAGTTTCCCTCTCAAGGTTCCCTCTCATCCTCATCCTGTGTACTTACTTCCTGTAAAGCCCCAGCCCTCCTCAGTAGGCACTGCTGTACCCTTCTCACCCCAGGGACTGAGATGTTGAGGCCTGAGATGGTGGACCTCTTGCCTGCCACACTCACTAACTTGCCAATATAGAGGAGGGCAAATTGGATGGACTCGATGTGAAGGCCGATTTGGCACTTTTGGGGAGACTAGGAGGTAGGTGATGGTGAAGCTGCCCTGAGGGGCTATACTGATGGATCAGAAGTTTCTAGAGGAATCAGCTTCCACTGAGCACATGTACCTGCTTCTAGGAGAGGAAATCTGGGGGTATCCTAGTTCTAGATCCCCATAGGCCAGGCCAGAGGGGAGGATGTAAGGGAAATGGCATCAATTTGGGCTGGTAAGTCTCAGATCCCAGCATTGCCAATACACAATGTTCTGTAGTTTGCAAAGAACATGGCCCAGATCAATCCTTCTTGCCTGTGAGGAGACAGGCCCTCCTTTGAGAAATGGAAGGCTAGGCATTGATTCTGAAGGCTTGGGGAGCTGTAGGCCATCAAGACCTGTCTTACCTAGTTCTCAGTATCCTATCTAGTTCTCAGGGTCTTTCCCAAATATGAACAAATTGATCCACTGTGGAGAGGCCTGCTTCTTTTCTGTGGTGTGGTCTGTTAGCTCAGTCGTATAGTTTCTTAATGGAAAAAATAGTACAGAAGTTCCTCAAGAAATTAAAACTAGAACTACCATATGATCATCCAGCTTTCCCACTTCTGGGTATATATCCAAAGGAAATGGAACCATTACCTGGGAGAAATATCTTTACTCTCATGTTCATTGCAGCATTATTCACAATAGCCAAGGTATGAAAACAATTTAAGTGTCTGTCAATGAATGAACAGATCAAGAAAATGTGATATATGTATTCTCTCTTTATATACAATGGGATATTATTCAACCTTAAGAAAGAAGGAAATCCTATCATTTGCTATGACATGGATGAAAGTAGAGGGTGTTATACTAAGTGAAATAAGCCAGACAGAGAAAGACAAATACTGCCTAGTATTACTTATATGTAGAATGTTTAAAAAAAATTAAAAAGTCAAACTTACTGAAACAGAGTAGAAGAATGGTTTTCAGGGGCTGTAGGTTGGGAGATAAAGGGACACATGGGAGAGGAAGGAGTCAGGTACTAACATGCCCATGAGTCACTAAAAAGGAGCCTGAGCCCTTCTAGAAGAAAAAAAAACACAAACTCTGGATGATTTGGGAGATCCTAGAACAGAATGACATGTGTTGCTTCCCCAGGTGAAGCCCCAGAGAGTCCATGAAAGAATGGTGGTGTGGTGTGCGTAGGCAGGTGGGGTTCAATGTGGTGTAGAGCAGCAGGAGGGGTCCAGAATCAGCATTTATACACCAGACCTGAAGGTGTCTTGCGGCTGGCAGTGAAGGACACAGTAATGAAGGACACAGAAGTGACTTATGTTAGTTGACAACCAAGGATCAGAAACCCCTTCCCACACTTCCCGATAACTTGACACCCTTTAAATCCTCCAGAACTGAGAAGCAAGCCAATGGATGGATTAGGGGGCCCCTGAATTAACTGAGATTATGTTAATTAGAGAGAAATTAAGTCCTGTGCGTATGTGGAATAAATTGGTTCCTATCACCTAAGGTTTAAGTAATCGTAAAATTTCTTCCTGCTCTCTCATTTGTTACATACATAATTATATAGGCATCAAAAATTGTATATTTTGCTAGTACTTTATGTATGTATCTACCAATCTAAGATGGTATGTAGTACAGTTTAAAATGAGTATTAGTGGGTTAGCCACAAGGTGGTACTAGAAAGCTATCTTGGTCTCTTGGTGCTTCGACTGTTACAGATTTTACTAAGCAACTGTGAAGCACTGTAATAATGGCAGTAATCATAGTAAAAGTTGAAATAATGGAAGCATTGGGGTCATGTGAGGCAGTGTTTGTATTTGAAAATCATAAAAATAGACTCTCTGGAAGATGCTATCAAATAGTTTGTACTCTTCTACTTCTTCCTATCCATGTCATGTCATCATAGAACAACCTGATCATTACCTGAAGCATCAAACACTAATACATTCAGTACATACAGGAAAAATATAAATTGACATGCTCTCTTAAGCCATAGAGTTTTAACATTTAAATGAGTATTTTTACAAGATGTGTGCCTTAAAAACATCTGGAACATCCTGAAACCATCTCTCAAACCCAAAAAAGTTCAGCCCCCAAATGTGAACACAATAGTTCAGCAAAGGTATTGTGTAACTTCTGGAGCACTTGCTCTCATGCTGTGAATGAGGAAAGAGAAGTACCTCTTTCTGGTTTGTCGCTTTTTCTTTTCTTTTCTTTTCTTTTTTTCTTTTTTTTATCCTTTGTTCACTATTTTGTTTCTTAAATTCTTCACATGAATAAAATCATATGATAGTGGTCTTTCTCCAATTGGCTTATTTCGCTTAGCATTATACTTTCCAGCTCCATCTATGTTGTGGCAAATGGCAAGATTTCATTCTTTTTTATGGCTGAGTAATATTCCATTGTGTATAGGTACATATCTTCTTTGTCAGATTCAACTCTAGAGAACAAACAGTTGGTTACCAGAGGGGAAGGGGGATGGGTGAAATAGGTGAAGGGGATGAATAGTACACTTATCTCAATGAGCACTGAGTAATATATGGAACTGTTGAACCACTATATTGTACACCTGAAACTAACATAACACTGTATATTGATTACACTGGAATTAAAAGAAAAAAAAGTGCCTCTTTTAGGCAGTCTTGCTAGGTTCCATCCTTCTCCTCACCCCTCTCAAGTAAATGTAATTTTATTTATTTATTTATTTATTTTTATTTTATTTATTTATTTATTTATTTATTTTTTATTTTTTAGTAAATGTAATTTTAAAGCGATATATAGTAAAAACAGAAGAGGTTTAGAATAGCTCACAGGGAAGAACTTTCTAAATACAAGGTTGGTAGAGAAGGGAAAGTACCATGTCACAACCCTGAAGACCACTTACTGGGAACATGGAGAGGTAGGCTTAAGAAGAAAGCAGTGACTTGATGTGATCCATGGGAGTCTAGTCCATGGTCTGGTAGCAGGGGAAATTTATTTTCCTAGGAACTGGAAGCACTATATGGATTTAAAGATAGGAGTGACATAAATATGTCAGCTGGCATATGTCCTTGCAGAATTTTAATGAAACCATGCTGTTAGGATGCCAGTCAAGAGTAGGTGCTAAAAATCAAGTGTGGAAATGATGACACTTTGAAGATTTAACTGTGTTTGTGAAAAGGATCAGATGGGAATCTATGGGAGGATGCAGCAGGGTGGGGGGAATGATGCCCCCAGTTTTCTCCCTCAGGAGACTGCTAAGAAGAACTTGAATGTGAAGAAGGGGAGTCTGTCGGTCCATGCAACCCTCTCTTGGGAACCCCTTTCTGGGGTCATCAGAAGAGAACATCAAAAACCCACTGGGAGAAGAAAGGTTTATCCCTGAATATTCAATGTTTCCATTTTATTAAAGAATATAGTTTTAATTTTCATATTAAGTTTTAACTTTACTCTCAGTATAGTTAACATACAGTACTATATTAGTTTCAGGTGTACAATGTAGTGGTTCAACACTTTCATACATCACCCAGTGCTCATCACCACAAGTGCCCTCCTTAATCCCCATCACCTATTTCCCCCCATACCGCACCCCTCTCTGCTGGTGACCATTGTTCCTCCTCTATAGTTAACAGTCTGTTTCTTGGTTTGTCTATGTCTCTCTCTCTTTTTAACTTTGCTTGTTTGTTTTGTTAAAGAATTCAATTTCTAAAGCCTAGGTCAAATGTATCCTTGCATGTAGATGAAGAAAAGGATTAGATATGTTTTTCTGTAGCTTGATAATGCATTTATATCCCACAAAATAATGAAGTTCTTTCCCCCATGGCACACTTAGTACTTTGCAGATATAATACTTTGTCTCTCACTGGTATTTTATTTTAAAATATTCACAAGCAATCACTGACTTTGAGTGGTGAATATGCGGATGCTCTTTGTACTACTCTACTTTTGGAGCATGTTTGAAACTGTTAAATTTTTAAAAAATCATTAAAGTTTTTTCCAACTTTTCCAACACATATCATGTTAGTAAACCCATTTCATATGTGAACCAGGTTAAGAGAGAGATGTTCCTTTAGGAAATGCAACCACCTTGTTTGATTGATTCATCCAAAAGCAGACAGAAAACTCAGAGCCTGAGAAGTGCACTGAATGTATCTAAAAACAGAACCTGCCTAGTAATCTCTGGGAGAAGAATAATGTTTAAGAATATTCCCTTGCCAGATGTTTTGGGGAAATTTCTTTCATGCCTGATTTGGCAAATTGACTCATGGCTAACACTGGAAGGGAAGGGGGCCACATGATTAAAAGGAGATTGTATTAGTCAGCTCAGGCTGCCATGCCACAAGACTGGGTGGCTTAAATAACCAAAGGTTATTTTCTCACAGTTGTGGAGGTTGGAAAGTCCCAGAGTAATGGCTGGCAGCATCTGGTTCTGGTGAGAGCTCTCTTCCTGGCTTACAGATGGATTCCTTCTTGCTGTGTGTTCATGTGACCTTTCTTTGGAGAGAGTGTGTGGCAAGGGAGGGAGCAATCTCTTTTGGGTCTCCTCCAATAAGGCACTAATCCCATCATGGGAATCCTCCTAGGCTCATCTAGCCCTAATTACCTTCCAAAGGCCCCATCTCCAAATTCCATCAGAGTGGGGCTTACGGTTTCAACATGTATATTTGAGGGGGCCACAACCATTCAATACCTAAGCCTGATGTAAAGAACTTCAGAGTAATGTGCTAAAATTTGTGTGGACTGTAACAAATTCAAGTGATTCAAGTCTCCACAAACTATTCCCTAACCTTAATCCTTTCATACTTCCTCTCCTGTGTGGCAACTAGTCTATCACTCAGAGTAGTGGAACCCAAGAAGTACACTGAATTCACATTAGTGCCTTCACACTTCAGTCCCTTCTCCTCCTACCCACAAGACCTATCTAATGGAACTATTTCTACAAAATTTTAAATCAATGCTAAGGGCTGAGTCTTTTGGGGGCATTTCCATTTTAATAGGGTATGTTAAAGAAGAACCTCCAAAATGAAGAAAAAAAATCTCCTCTACTATAATTTCAGGAAATGCTATATCTAATGAGGAGTTTGCAAACTTGGGATTTCATCTCATTAAATCACCACATAGAAGTAGTCAATATTCTCTTGGCTTATGAGACTGGCCTTTGTCAAGAATTAGGTAAGAGGTGGGCCGAGGACAATTTTACCTTGCCAATAATGGGTGAATGAAACTTTATGGCAAATTAATAATGGAATTTTAGAAATATCAGCTAGATCAAGTTATAGATGAGGAAATGAAAGTATAGCTTAGCTGGGTGAATTGCCCAATACCGCATAGCTCCTTGAAGATCCAAGACTAGAACACCTTTCTATTATACCATTTCACATGAATGCTCCAGTTCTGCTTCATATCATTAGACATCAAGACCAGCCTCTGGCAGCACACTTTCCCTCTAGACCTGTTAATGAGGAGGTGGATAAAGGGACTATTTCCTTACCAGCAGGCCTTTCATTTCTTAGCTCTGAGCAAGAAATTCTATAGTTTCATGCTGTGTTGGGCCTCAGAGATTTCTTTGTGGCTTCCTGTTAAAGCAAACCACACATGTTGAATTGCCAGCTGTTGCCACCCCACCTTCTCTATTCATAATTTACAACATCAGGCACTTTCCAGGTCTTGTTGCTTCCTTAATTATCAACACAATAAAATAACAAGCATAAGTCTATTCTACCTTCACAGGTTCCTGGGAAGGTCTCACTTCAGAGAGATCTATGGGGTCAGTGGAGAAATGCTGGATTTAGTACATGTTTCAGACATGAAGCCACCTTCTCTATCTCTTAGATCCCTTCTGATTATCCAGTGTGATTGTGGTAGATAGGCTGCTCCTGGACCATTTGGTCTAATGCAACTTTGACACTTGGCTGTTGGGAGCAGCCAGGAATGTGGAAACAGCATAGTGAATTCATTGCTTCCATGTTCATTTGAGTTTATGAAGAAAAGGCATATTAGCCCTTGGATGGATTAATAACAAGGAAGAATGTTAAAGGCATTTTGGGACATTGTAAAAATTTTCAAATACAAAGTAAATGGAGTATAATGAATCTCTTTCACCTAGCTTCAACAATCTGCCATTCTCAATCTATCCAACCTTTATACATTTCCCATTCTTAATTATTATCAATTTTAAAAATTAAAATATATGTACACTGAAATGCACAATTTTTAGCTATATAATTTAGAAATGGCTATACCCACGTAATCCATACCCCTATCATCTTCTTTTGGCACATTTAAAATATGTAAATTGGTAGGTAGGGAAATTGTATGCTTTAGCTTTTCTCATTTGCAAATCATGAAACATTGCTGTGGATGTTCCTCATTTGGGGGATCTTCCCTTTTGCCTCCTGTCCTCTCATTTCAGTGCTGCAAGATCAACCCTTTCTTCTTCACCCTTGTTTCTGATACTGTTTTTCTCTGCACAATTGGCTTTGGGTTTCTACCTACATCCTTGGATTTGAGGAGCCAAATGAGATTTCTAGTAATTTCCTTTTTCTTTTTTTTTTTTTTTTTTTCCTTTTTCTTTTCTTTTCTTTTCTTTTTTTTCTTTTCTTTTCTTTTCTTTTTTCTTTTCTTCCTTTCTCTCTCTCTCTCTCTCTCTCTCTCTCTCTCTCTCTTGCTCTCTTTCAATTTTATTTATTTGAGAGAGAGAAAGTACAAGGAGGTTGGGGGAGAGGGAGAAGCAGGGATCCTCAGAGGGATCCCCCCTCTGAGCAGGGATCTCAGTGTGGAGCTTGATCCTAGGACCCTGGGATCATGACCTGAGCTGAAGGCAGACACTTAACTGAGTGACCCAGGTGCTCATCTAGTAATTTCTTCATTGGCTCCACCTGTCTCAGATAAGAAGCCTATTCTAATCTCCTCCCAGAATGCTACAGGCCAGCTCACTCTTGATTATTTTGCCTGATAGGAGAGAGAAATGGAGTGGTTAGTCCAACCTTCTTAGCCCACCCAGGGAACCAACTGGAAGGGAGAAGGGGCATAGAAGTAACAAATAAAATGCATTCTTTTTAATTACCCCAAGTCTAATGAATACAATATGAATGAAATGGAAAGGTATAAGAGAAATGCGTCAAGCTATTTCTGATAAAAAGAAAGGAAAGTGAAGTAGGGCTTTTGGGCTGAGCATCAGGGTGATAATTCTTGCTTTAAATCTCCCACCTGAGGCAGTATATTTCAGCCAGATACACAACTAGCTACATACTCATACCCTAGAAAAAACATACATTCACAAGAAGTTTTCTGAAGCAATATATATTTATGTAATATATTTCTCTATTTCATTAAGAAAAAAAAAAAAAGCTTGTCACTGTTTCACTAAAATAATTTTGTAACCCTTAGTTACAGTTTGAAAACCACTGCCTAAAGTCTAAGACGGGGGTTGGGACTCCTCTCTCTGGTATTCTTGGTCTCATCATTTCCTTCACTGGGAGCCAGTTTGATCCTTCACAGAGTATGGTTTCTCAGCTTGAATCCAGGATACCTAGGCTCCTTATAAGAGATGATATTTAGCTAGGGATTATTTGAATCCAGCCAATACTGAGTATCTGCTAGATGGAAGGCTCCTCTTCACAGCCTGCCAAACCCACCATAGCTAGGGTGGAGGCAGCTGGAGAGCCAGCCATTGTCCGAGGTAATGAGCGAATGCTGATGCTTCATAATTGTGCACATGCTCAGCCTGCCCACTAATTCCCTGTTGTGTTTGCCATACCCTCCAGCCACAGGAAGAAATACAAGCCTCTCATTGGGTGCTGTGTGTGCAAAGAAAGTACCAGGCCCGTTCTCCAGAAATTTAATTCAAGTTAGTAGAACTAACTTCCTATATCTGAACCCAGAAAGAAAAATATTATAAAAAAAGGTTGGATGATATTACCTATCCAATAATAACGGCCTTAGAAATATTATAGTGCATAGCATATATAGATTAGATTTTTTTACTTTTTAAAAATTATTGAAGTATAGTTGATATACAATGTTATATTAGTTCAGGTGTACAACATAGTGATTCAACAATTGTATACATTATTCAGTGCTCACATGGTAAGTATAGTCATTATCTGTCACTATACTTTGTTACAATATTATTGACCATATTTTCTATGCTGTCCTTTTAATCTCTGTGATTTATTTATTTTGTTTTTTTTTTTTTTATTTTTTATTTTTTATTTATTTATTTATGATAGTCACACAGAGAGAGAGAGAGAGAGAGGCAGAGGGAGAAGCAGGCTCCATGCACCGGGAGCCCGACGTGGGATTCGATCCCGGGTCTCCAGGATCGCGCCCTGGGCCAAAGGCAGGCGCCAAACCGCTGCGCCACCCAGGGATCCCCTGTGATTTATTTATTTTGTAGCTGGGATTGTGTATGTCTTAATTTCCTTCACCTATTTCACCCATCCCCCTCCCCTCCCCTCTGGTAACCACCAGTTTGTTTTCTGAATTTATGAGTCTGTTTCTGTTTGTTCATTGGTTTTGTTTTTTAAATTCCACATATAACTAAAATCACATGGTATTTATCTTTCTTTGTCTGACTTATTTCACTTAGCATAATACCCTCTAGGTTCATCCATGTTGTTGGCAAATGTCAAGATCTCATTATTTTTTATGGCTGAGTGATATATATATATATACACATAATCTTTATCCATTCATCTACCAACAAACATTTGGTTTGCTTTCATGTCTTGGCTATTGCAAGTAATGCTGTAATAAACATAGAAATGCATTTATCTTTTTGAATTACAATTTTCATTTTCCTTAGGTTAATACCCAGAGGTGGAATTACTAGATCATATGATACTTCTATTTTTAGTTTTTGGAGGAACCTCTATACTGTTTTCTATAGTGACTCCACCAATTTACAACCCACCAATAGTGCATGAGGGTTCCTTTCTTCCACATCTCACATCCTCACCAACACTTACTTCTTGTCTTTTTTATTCTAGCCATGGTAGAGTTCTTTATATATCTTGGATATTGAACCCCTATTGGATATATCATTTGCAAATATCTCCTCTCATTTAGTAGATTGCCTTTTCATTTTCTTGATGGTTTCTTTCACTGTACAAAAGCTTTTTATTTTGATGTAGTCCCAATTGTTCATTTTTTCTTTTGTTTCCCTTGCCTGGGAGATATATCCAGAAGAATATCGCTATAGTTGATGTTCAAGAGATTACTGCTGATCCAGTTTTATATAAAAATATAATAATGGAAAACAACAACAACAACAAAACAAAAACAAAAAAATAATAATAATGGTTAAATTTCACCTGGCTCTTCCTGGTGATCCATATAATATGTTCTACATGAGTTACATCCTGGAATTTTTTCAATATCCCTATGAAATAAGTAATATGATAACCCTCATTCACAGATGGGGAAATTGAAACTCAAAGACGTTAAGTAACTTGTCCAAGATTACCCAGGAAGTAATCAGTTTTGTCAGGGGTTGAACTCAGGCTATCTCATTTCTGTGTGGACACAAAGATGTGCCACTTGATTCTTCTTTAAGAAAGTGCTTGTATCTTCAGCTGCCAGGAGTGCTGTCAATGTCAGCTTTCATCTGTCAAAATGTTTAGGGATTGATTCAGCCCCAAAGAAACTCCTTGACCTGAGTCACAGCCTTCTTAGAGCTGTTTATATCCAGTGACTGGTTTAGGTGGAGATATAAATGCCCCGCCATGGCAGGCCAACATAGGGCAACTCTGAAAGATCAGCTTAGCTCTAGAGCTTCCTTTCAGATCATCTAAGTTTGCCATCAGGTCTATACCAAGCTGTACTTTTCTGTCTGTCCAATCTTGTCTCCTTTGTCTTTTTCCCACATTCCTTTTGAGTAGTTTCCTTAGTAAATATTCTACACACCAAATTTTTTCTCTGCATATGCTTTCCTGAGGAAAAAAATAACTGTAGCAAGTGAAAATACTCCCAAAGGGTAGATCTTCAAGCTGTCATCCACTTTGTGCAGAGAGAAATGGCCCAAAGTTAGAATATATACAGAGTCATAGTAATGGCAAATGGCCTAGCCAGTTAGACAGGAACATGAAAGGAAGAAGAATGGAAGAATAGGGAGACAAGAATGGGTAGGGACATGTGAATGGACATATGGCAGTGGATGAAAAACATGTAGACCTTTCTATTATATATTAAAGTCCACCAAAGGGCATCTACCACAGAAGAGACACTAAGCAACCAAGTAGACAAAATGACTCAGCCAGATGTCAGATAGATCCTGTCATCAGCCAACCCAGTGCCAGCAAAATGGGCATAGAATAAAGTAGCTTTGGTGACAGAAATGGAGGCTATCCATGGACCTAACAACATGGGCACTAACTTAACAAAGCTAATGTCGCTGCTACTGCTTCCAAATATACAGCCTGCCATTAACAGAGACTAATGGTAGGCCCCCACTATGGCACTCATTCTTTTTTTTTTTTTTTTAATTTTATTTATTTATTCATGAGAGACACACAGAGAGGCAGAGACATAGGCAGAGGGAGAATAGGCTACCTGTGGGGAGCCTGATGCAGGACTTGATTCTGGGACCCCAGGATCAGGACCTGAGCCAAAGGCAGACACTCAACCACTGAGCCACCCAGGTGCCCCAATGGCACCCGTTCTTTGAGGAGACTGACCATTTGATGGCAAGTTGAGTACATTGGATCACTTTTTCTCCAAAAGGGCCAGCAATTCATGCTCACACTGGACACACAGTCCTGGTATAGGTTTGCCTTTCCTACCTTCAGGTCTTCAGTCAATGTTACTAATCCAAAGGCTTACAGAGTGTTACTCTATTGACATGAGATCCCATAGAGCACTGAAACAAATCTGGTAACCCACATTACCTGAAGTGTAGGAATGGGCTCATGACCACAGGACCCACTGGTCATATCACATACTGCACCAGCAAGAAGCTGCTTGGAAAAAGTAGAACAGCCTCCTAGAAGCACAGCTGAAGTAGAACAGCCTTCTAGAAGCACAGCTGAAGTGCCATCTTGAAGGTGATACTTTATGAGAATGGTGAGCCACCCTCCAGGGCATGGCATATATGTTGAATCAAAGATTTCATACGGAGCTGCATCTGTGATAAGAAGTCTACATGGGTCAAAAAAACCAAAGGGTGGAAGCAGGAGTGACCACACTTGCCTCAACTTCCTATTGGGAAATGATCCATTTGGGAAATTTGTGCATCTTGTCCCCAAAGCTCTTGCCTCTGCAGGGTTAGAATTCCTCTTCTGCAGTGGAAGACCACCTCCACCAAGGATACAGATATCAGCAGGCAAGAAGAGTCACTATCTTGGCTGAGGTAATTGACACTAATCATCAAGAAGAGCAGTGCTCTAATTACATAATAGAGGCAAAGACAGTATGTTTAGCACACAGATGACTTATTTGAGCACTTCTTTGTTCTCCCTTCAGTTGTAACAGTAAATGAACAAGTGCAGCAATCACAGATGAGAATCTGGATTGTGTCACCAAGTAAACAGCCTAGACCAGCTCTTGAGGGTGAGGAGATCTAGACTTGCTAGTGGAGAAGGGAGACAATGATTAGCATTTGGGACCCTAGGACCTACAGGATTGTAATTTTTCCCACTAAACTTTCCTTTCTAAGATTCCCCCAGAAGGAGAGGCCCACCAGAATCGTGGAGAAGAGGCTCCCTCAATATATATGGACTGGATCCAGTGGCTCAAGGAGTGACTTGTGATGAACATGGAAATGTACCCCACAGTTCTCCCTTCAGGAAAGGACACCTGGGTGGCTCAGTGGTTGAGCATCTGCCCTTGGCTCAGGGCATGATCCTGGGACTCTGGGATTGAGTCCTACATCGGGCCTCCTTCATGGAACCTGCTTCTCCCTCTGTCTGTGTCTCTGCCTCTCTCTGTGTGTCTCTCATGAATAAATAAATAAAATCTTTAAAAAAAATAAAAAAAGACTTTTTGGGGTACCTGGGTGGCTCAGTGGTTGAGTGTCTGCCTTTGACTCAGGTTGTGATCCCGGGGTCCTGTGATCAAGTCTCACATCAGGCTCCCTGCGGGGATCCTGCTTCTCTCTCTGCCTATGTCTCTGCCTCTCTCTGTGTCTCTCATGAATAGATAAATAAAATCTTAAAAAAAAAAAAAAAAAAGGACTTGTAGCCCAGCTTCTAAGAGTGCTGTCAGAAGACAATCTTGAGCTGCCAGTCCATCGGGAACAGACTCTCTACTTGGGCATACTACTCTTGAATTTTTTGGATTTTCTTCCTCTCACTTCCCACCACCCCCACCACATAAATAAGGATGATAAATACCTTTCTCTACTCGATAGCATTAAGTAAGAAATTTAAACATTTAAATCAGTACTTACTGATTTGTCATAAGGGCTCAATAAAAGTTAATTGAGTTTTCGCAATTCTACTTTACTGTTTTCTCTCAGGAATTTACAACGTCATTTTATAATAAATAATTGGTACTGTGGATAGGGGAGGCAAGTCACCATTAAACTATGTAATTCTAATGATTTTACTCTCAAAATGTGTGCTTCAAGCTAAGAGAGCTCTGGAACATCATTGTGACCTGGAGAGGTGAAGGAAGGCTTCCTGAGGGGTATGGGAGCTTAGTTGGACTCAAAAACACCCTGCGGAGAGAAAGGTGAGCAGAGGGCACTGGGAGCAGGTGTGTGTGATTGTCCCATTCCAACTCTAGCATGTGGTCCTAAGCAGAATTTGGAAGGGCAAGTATCAGGTAATTAAGTTTGCACAGTGTTGTAATGGTTTTAACCAGTAACTTTAGACATATAAGACACTATATAATGTATACAGTATAGTGAAGTGTACTACAAAAATATGAAGTATTATTATAACCAAGAGGAATCTGAGAAGAAAAAAACTGGATAAGGATATGTTAGGCTATGCACTCATCTGAGATAAATACATAAAACCTTTGAAATTGTGACATTAACCATACTGTTAGATTTATGGCCATGGGTATTGCTCTCATTCCAAGCGCCTACTTTACATTTATCATCTTTACATTCATCTGGCATCTCTATTTTCTTTTTTTTTTAATATTTATTTATTTATGATAGACATAGAGAGAGAGAGAAGCAGAGACACAGGAGGAGGGAGAAGCAGGCTCCATGCTGGGAGCCCGACGCGGGACTCGATCCCGTGACTCCAGGATCGCGCCCTGGGCCAAAGGCAGGAACCAAACCGCTGAGCTACCCAGGGATCCCCATCTATTTTCTTTTCTTTTTTTTAATTTATTTTTTATTGGTGTTCAATTTGCCAACATATAGAATAACACCCAGGGCTCATCCCATCAAGTGCCCCCCTCAGTGCCCGTCACCCAGTCACCCCCACCCCCCCACCCACCTCCCTTTCTACCACCCCTTGTTCGTTTCCCAGAGTTAGGAGTCTCTTATGTTCTGTCTCCCTTTCTGATATTTCCCTGGCATCTCTATTTTCAATGTCTTACAAATTTCTACCTCTTCTAGTAACCTTTTCAGCTGAAATTTCATGTGCTTCATATCAGCTCAGAAGCAAATTCTTTTCTGGAAGGTTGCATCTATCTGTTCAGCCATTTCTGAATTACCCAAGCATGAGCAAATGTTGTTTAGGAAGGTTGTCAAGATCTACTTTTTGTGTGTTCAGATTTAATTCAAGATGGTTTAAATTTAAACCTCCAGAGCTGTCATGCACATATTCTGTCAGGAGAAAAACATTCTTTGCTTTGAAATATAATTGGTTGAGGTTTAGATTCTGTTTTCTGTATATATGCAGTGTGCTTATGAAGAGATCTACTTGAATCCTGGAAAATAGTTTGGGTTTCCAGACCCTCCATACGTGTGTATTTAGAAAATGTTTGCCTCCTTTCTTTTCTTTTCTTTTCTTTTCTTTTGCCCCAAACCATCAATTGTCTAGGAGGATTTGAGAGTAACAACTCCCATCTGGCTGTATGTCAGACAGTAGTAAAAGTTTTATTCTATGAAAAAATAGGAAAATAAAGATTCTAAAGATTTATTTATTTTTAAAGAGATTTTATTTATTTATTCACGAGAGACACAGAGAGAGGCAGAGACGTAGGCAGAGGGAGAAGCAGGCTCCCTGTGTAGAGCCTGATGCGGGACTTGATCCCAGGACCCTGGGATCACAATCTGAGCCAAAGGCAGATACTCAACCACTGAACTACCCAGGTACCCCTAAATATTTATTTTTTAGAAGCTTGAGCATTGGTCCTTGTTCTATTGTAGACAGAAATATTTGTGTTTACATTAGTGTCTTTTAAGCAAATACTATTGGATATATTGACAGAATTTTTCTAAGATGACATTCTATTCCTTGTATGAGTTATAAGTGCCCAGAGTCCTGGAAACATACAGAATTAAAAAGAACTGAAGTAGGAAGGAGTGGATGGGGCAGAGAGGGGGGAGAAGAGAGCAAAACCAGCTTCCTTCTAACCTGGTAGACAGTTTGAAGACATAGGGATGTCTTCTAGTTCTATAGCTGCATGACAAATGACCTCAAAACTTAGTGGCTTAAAACCACAACAAAATTTTATTACTGCTACGTATCTCTGGGGTCATCTTGGCTCAGTTGGACAGTTTTTGCTCAGGATCTAGAATCATCTGAAGACTCTCATTCACTGGTGTCTGGCATCTGGGCTGGGAAGGCTTGAACATCTGAGGCTCCTTGGGCAGCTCTGTCTTTACATGGTTTCTCTAACATGGCAGCTTAGTGTGGACCAAGGTCCCTGTCCCAAGTGAGAGAATGGAATTGGTAGTATCTTTTCTCGTTTGGCCTCAGAAGTCAAGAGAGTCATAAAGGCCCACTCTGGTTCACGGGGAGGCAGACAGACTCCATGTCTTAATGAGAGGTGCACCAAAAAATCTGCAGATGTGTTTTATTTTTTTACTTTTTATTTTTTTGTATATTTTTAAATTGGAGTTCGATTTGTCAACATATAGCTTAATACCCAGTGCTCATCCTGTCAAGTGTCCCCTTGTCACCCAGTCACCCCAAACCCCGCCCACCTCCCTTTCCACCACCCCTTGTTTGTTTCCCAGAATTAGGTATGTCTCATGTCCTGTCACCCTCTCTGATATTTCCCACTCATTTTCTCTCCTTTCCCCTTATAATCCCTTTCACTATTTCTTATATACCCCATATGAGTGAAACCATATGATGATTGTCCTTCTCCGATGGACTTACTTCACTCAGCATAATACCCTCCAGTTCCATCCACATGGAAGCAAATGGTGGATATTTGTCCTTTCTGATGGCTGAGTAATATCTATCTGGTCTAATATTGTATATATAGACCAAACCTTCTTTATCCATCATTTGTCCATGGACACAGAGGCTCCTTCCTCAGTTTGGCTATTGTGGCCATTGCTGCTATAAACATTGGGGTGCAGGTGTCCTGGCATTTCACTGCATCTGTATCTTTGGGGTAAATCCCCAGCAGTGCAATTGCTGGGTCAAAGGGCAGTTCTAATTTTAACTCTTTGAGGAACCTCCACACAGTTTTCCAGAGTGGCTGCACCAGGTCACATTCCTACCAAGAGTGCAAGAGGCTTCTCCTTTCTCCACATCCTCTCCAACATTTGTTGTTTCCTGCCTTGTTAATTTTCCCCATTCTCACTGGTGTGAGGTGGTATCTCATTGTGGTTTTGATTTGTATTTCCCTGATGGCAAGTGATGCAGAGCATTTTCTCATGTGCTTGTTGGCCGTGTCTATGTCTTCTTTGGTGAAATTTCTATTCATGTCTTCTGCCCATTTCATGATTGGATTGTTTGTTTCTTGGGTGTTGAGTTTAATAAGTTCTTTATAGATCTTGGAAACTAGCCCTTTATCTGATACGTCATTTACAAATATCTTCTCCCATTCTGTAGGTTGTCTTAGTTTTGTTTACTGTTTCTTTTGCTGTGCAGAAGCTTCTTATCTTGATGAAGTCCCAATAGTTCATTTTTGCTTTTGTTTCTCTTGCCTTCGTGGATGTATCTTGCAAGAAGTTACTGTGGCCGAGTTCAAAAAGGGTGTTGTGTGTGTTCTCCTCTAGGATTTTGATGGAATCCTGTCTCACATTTAGATCTTTCACCCATTTTGAGTTTCTCTTTGTGTATGGTGCAAGAGAGTGGTCTAGTTTCATTCTTCTGCATGTGGATGTCCAATTTTCCCAGCACCATTTATTGAAGAGACTATCTTTCTTCCAGTGGATAGTCTTTCCTCCTTTGTCGAATATTAGTTGACCATAAAGTTGAGGGTCCACTTCTGGATTCTCTATTCTGTTCCATTGATCTAGGTGTCTGTTTTGTGCCAGTACCACACTGTCTTGATGACCACAGCTTTGTAGTACAACCTGAAATCTGGCATTGTGGTGCCCCTGGCTTTGGTTTTCTTTTTCAATATTCCCCTGGCTATTCAGGGTTTTTTCTGATTCCACACAAATATTAAGATGATTTGTTCTAACTCTCTGAAGAAAGCCCATGGGATTTTTTTTTTAATTTTTATTTATTTATGATACTCACACAGAGAGAGAGAGAGAGAGAGAGAGGCAGAGACATAGGCAGAGGGAGAAGCAGGCTCCATGCACTGGGAGCCCGATGTGGGATTCGATCCCGGGTCTCCAGGATCACGCCCTGGGCCAAAGGCAGGCGCCAAACTGCTGCGCCACCCAGGGATCCCCAGCCCATGGGATTTTGATAGGGATTGCATTGAATGTGTAAACTGCCCTGGGTAGCATAGACATTTTCACAATATTAATTCTTCCAATCCATGAGCATGGAATATTTTTCCATCTCTTTGGGTCTTCCTCAATTTCTTTCAAAAGTGTTCTGTTGTTTTTAGGGTATAGATCCTTTACCTCTTTGGTTAGGTTTATTCCTAGGTATCTTATGGTTTTGGGTGCAATTGTAAATGGGGTTGACTCCTTAATTTCTCTTTCATCAGTCTTATTGTTAGTGGATAGAAATGCCACTGACTTCTGGGCATTGATTTTGTATCCTGCCACACTGCCGATTTGCTGTATGAGTTCTAACAATCTTGGGGTGGAGTCTTTTGGGTTTTCTATGTCCAGTATCACGTCATCTGCAGAGAGGGAGAGTTTGACTTCTTCTTTGCCAATTTGAATGCCTTTTATGTCTTTTTGTTGTCTGATTGCTGAGGCTAGGACTTCCAGTACTATGTTGAATAGCAGTGGTGAGAGTGGACATCCCTGTCTTGTTCCTGATCTTAGGGGAAAGGCTCCCAGTATTTCCCCATTGAGAATTATATTTGCTGCGGGCTTTTCGTAGATGGCTTTTAAGATGCTGAAGAATGTTCCCTCTATCCCTACCCTCTGAAGAGTTTTGATCAGGAATGGATGCTGTATTTTGTCAAATGCTTTCTCTGCATCTATTGAGAGGATCATATGGTTCTTGTTTTTTCTCTTGCTGATATGATCAATCACATTGATTGCTTTACGAGTGTTGAACCAGCCTTGCATCCCGAGGATAAATCCCACTTGGTCATGGTGAATAATCTTCTTAATGTATTGTTGGATCCTATTGGCTAGTATCATGTTGAGAATTTTTGCATCCATGTTCATCAGGGATATTGGTCTATAATTCTCCTTTTTGGTGGGGTCTTTGGTTTGGGAATTAAGGTGATGCTGGCCTCATAAAATGAGTTTGGAAGTATTCCATCCCTTTGTATCTTTCGGAACAGCTTTAGCAGAATAGGGATTGTCTCTTCTTTAAATGTTTGATAGAATTCCCCGGGGAAGCCATCTGACTCTGGAGTTTTGTGTCTTGGGAGGTTTTTGATGACTGCTTCAATTTCCTCCCTGGTTATTGGCCTGTTCAGGCTTTCTATTTCTTCCTGCTGCAATTTTGGTAGTTTGTGGTTTTCCAGAAATGCATCCATTTCTTCTAGATTGCCTAATTTATGGCATATAGGTGCTCATAATGTGTTTTAAAAATTGCTTATATTTCCTTGATATGGGTTGTGATCGCTCCTTTTTCATTTGTGATTTTACTAATTTGAGTCTTTTTTAAAGATTATTTATTTATTTATTTATTTGTTTATTTATTTACTTATTTATTTATTTATGATAGACACACACAGAGAGAGAGGCAGAGACACAGGCAGAGGGAGAAGCAGGCTCCATGAAGGGAGCCTGATGTGGGAGTCGATCCAGGGACTCCAGGATCGCGCCCGGGCCAAAGGCAGGCGCCAAATCGCTGAGCCACCCAGGGATCCCCGTGTTTTTTCTTTTTAATAAGGCTGGCTAATGGTTTATCTATCTTATTAATTCTTTCAAAGAACCAACTCCTGGTTTGGTTGATCTGTTCTACAGTTCTTCTGGTCTCTATTTTATTGAGTTCTGCTTGAATTTTTATTAACTGTCTTCTTCTGCTTGTTGTAGGTTTTATTTACTGTTCTTTCTCCAGTTCCTTTAGGTGCAAGGTTAGCTTGTGTATTTGATTTTTTTCCAATTTTTTGAGGGATGCTTGTACTGCAATGTATTTCCCTCCTAGGACTGCTTTTGCTGTATCCCAAAGATTTTGACGCAAATGTGTATTAAAACTACCACAGGAATTCTCAGACCTCTGACAGAAAGCCTGGGACAGAATACTGAGTCATACCCTACATCACAAATTGGTTCATTGCGGTTCCCCTTCAGCTGTGGCGGAAGGATACCGTCGTGCTAAGTGCTCCTGCTCTGGAGTTAGACTGCCTGCCTGGGCTTGCCTCTGCCCTGACACTTGCTAAGCCTGGAGCTTTAAGCAGGTCTGGGTGCTTCAGTTTTCTTATCTGTAAATTGGGGATAATGAGAGCTAACATTTGTTGAGTACTTAGTAGGTGTCAAGACATTGTTCTAAGTGCATTATATACTATCTCATTTTATAACCAAGATACCCTATGAGGTAGTTACCTACCTCCTAAAACGTAAGGTTGATAATAATAGAGGTATCATTCAGGTCTGTAGTGAAATGAGACCATCTATTATGTTCGCTCTTGATGTTAATAAAACTGTTGGGGGCAAAAACGAGTGACATCAGGTCAGGAGCTGTTTCCACAAATGGACCGAGCGTGCGCAGTGCCGCACAGGAGGGCAGGTTGTCCACGGCATAGTGCCGAAGACAGTCGGAGCTAAGGAGGGTCAGGTTTCTTGACAGGTGTTAAAATGCACAACCCCCCGACATTCCGGGTCTCATCAGGGGCCAGGGGTACAGAATCCAGCGCAGTCTTGCAGATTGGGACCAGGAGTACAGCTTTGAATCCGCAAAACGGGGAGTGTTCATCTTTTCCCTTAAAAGAGATCCGCGCCTCGGGGCAGTGGGAGGAGTCGTGGCGGGGCACGGCCGCGGCTGCCTTGCGTGCTCGTGCTCGTGCTCGTGCTCGTGCTCGGGCGTCGGGTCGCGCTGCGGCGGGGTCCACGGGGCTGACAGCCCTCCAGGGGCCTCCCCCTGCGCCCTGCGGCTCCCGGCCACCCTCGGCTCCCAGCTCACCATCCACCTTCCCCCTCCGTCTCCGCCACGGTACCGACTCCGACGGCCTCGCGCCCGGCCCCCAGCCCCGGCAAACCCGGAGGGCTGGAGTCCCGCGCCCGGCGCCCGCGGCGGCCACTGGGCACGCTCCGTTGCCGGGCAGCGGGCAGGGTCGGGGCTGCCCGCCTCGCGGATCCCCGGGGCCGCGCGTCCTCCTCTCCCCAGCAGGCGGCGGCGGCGTTGGCGGCGTTGGCGGCGGGGACACGCCCGGCACCGGGAGGAGGAGCGGGTGCGGCGCCTCGGGACCGGCGCCTTAGCAGGTGCTGGGCGGTACGCGAAGCCGACTGGGGCGCGGCCCGGCTCTCCGCGCTGCCCTCGCCCTCCTCTGCCCCTTGCCCCAACTTCCAGCAAGTGGCTCAGAAGCTCCGGGGAGACTTGGCTGCAGCTCTGAGGGCGCGTCGCCGGCTCGGCCCGAGGCCAGGGGCTGATGTGCTCGCCTCTGCGGGCGGCAGCCGCTCCAACTTCCCCCGGCGCTGTCTTTGTCGGGGTGTCGGGAGCCCCTCCCAGGAGGCCGGTCCCCGCGGTCTGGGAGCGTTCGTGCCTGCGCAGACGCGGTCCCGGCCCCTCGTCGCAGGCAGTGGGGCGCTGCCGTGCCGCCGCGGGCCCTGGCTGTCAGGACGCTATCGCGTGGCTCCGGCATCGGCGGCGACGTCAGTCAGTCGGGCCGATCAGTGGACAGCCCCGGGCCGGACCAGGATAGGGACGCGCTCCCGTGACAGCGTGGGGCATGAAAACGGGCTGCGAGGAAGTCTCAGGTGCTGCAGAGCCCCGTGTTCCAAACTGCGGAACCCACAGGAAGGACACGGCTTACCACCCAGGACTGCTCGGGGGAGGCCGAGCGGCGCAGGCCCGATCGCAGGACGGGCTGGAGGCGCGTGGATCCCCTCGAGCGGCCGGGGAGCCCCCGCGGGGGTCAGGGCGCTTCTGCGGACCGCTCGGCACCGTCGCTGTTTGCTTGAGATTCCCTACGGGGCCGTGTTGTTGCGTCCCTGTTGCCGCAGAGCTTGGCAAAATAATTACTTCTGCCCACATTTTTATCACTCATCACACACTGATGGTGAAGAAAGTACTCATGACGTTTTATGATATAAACCCTTCTTTGAAGGGTTGACACCGGGCACTGAAGACCTTCTACGCCGAACTTTGAATTGCCTTCCAGGAAGGCCACCGAAGTTGTGTATTACATGTTAGTTTAGCCTTCGTTTTGGTAATAGTAAAGATCCCCGAAAATCCCAGGCTGCTTGTCTTTGCCTATTTAGAGAGAAAAAAAAAAAAAAATAGCGAATTCCCCTCCTCCCCAATTTAAAAAAAGATCTCTAAAACAGGTAGTTTGACATGTAAGATTTTGACAATTAAAACTATAATTTATTTGGAACTCGATTCAATTATGATGACTGAATTTTATTTTCTAGAGTTTCACTGGGAAACATTAGAAAGGTATCAGAAAATTTTGTGGAGTAATTCTATTCTGAAACTTAAAAAGAATGTAATTCTGAGTGACATCACATAGATTTTCATCTGGAAGTCTTTCTCTGCTTGGGTTCTGTGATAAAACATTTTGTCATATAATTTAGACTTTTTTTTCCTGCTTGATAAGTTACTTGAATGCCCATTATCTTATTCACAATAATAAAAACAATGTACATTTTTCACATTAGGATGCACAAAGAATTTAATTTCACATGAGCAAGGGTCCATACAGAAAACTATCAGAATTCTCTCCTTCCCTTCCCTTGATTTGGCCTATTAATATGTTGCTTTATCTGAACTACACTTTCTGTACAACTGTTACATTATTTTGAGTGGTGGCTGTATCTCTCCTGAAGGATAATGAATTTTGTAGGTATAATTTGAGGACTTTGTTTTGGAGGATGAGGCACTATGTATAAAGGTGTGATAGTAAACTGGAGATTTCATATTTTTCAGATTAGAGTAGAAACTGCCTAAGGCAAAAGTGGAAAAAAACTATCATTCCTTGAGCCATATCACTTTAATACATCTGCTTGTAAGTTGAAAGGTATGTGCAATAATGCACCCTAAGCCATAGCTTCACCTGTGGGCAGAGTTGCTCTGGAAGTTATTGTATGCTGTGAAAAATTTCCATTATACGAGGGGTTAGTTCAGGGATGGCAATCTCACTGCAAGGGGGCGCCAAAAACCTCTCTAGAAGTTTAGTACCTTTACATAGCAAACACAGTTTTACCTGGAATATATGTTTATTTGATACAGCTTGGAAAATGGGATTAATGAAGGTAAGTGGCATTAAATGGCTCCCTTTCTGGAACTGCTCCTTTGTGCTACTTTTGTTTAATGACCTTTACTGATCACTCTATAGTGGGTGATAAGGAGTGCTGTGAATTTTCTCTTTTATAGACATGAGAGTTATACACTAAAACCTTAAAAATCTTGGATTCTTTAAAGGGTGTTAATTTCATGCTCATGGTACATCACTGTATCTGTTAGGATTTTGTGGGATGCCTGGGGTGGCTCAGTTGATTGAGTGTCTGCCTTCAGTTTAGGTCATGATCCCAGGGTCCTGGGATCCCAGGGTCCTGCTCAGCGGGGGAACCTGCTTCTCCCCCTCCCTCTGCTTATGTACTCTCTCTCTTGCTCACTCTGTCTCATAAATAAATAAATAAAGTAAGTAAGTAAGTCTTTTTTAAGAAAAGGATTCCAGTTGGCTCTATGTATTGGAAAATTAATGGGACAATCAAATAAAGGTGGACTTTTTTCACCTAAGACCTCTGGAGGTGGTTCATTCAGGCTGGGACAGCTATTCCACAGTGGTGTCAATGCCCAGCTTCCTTCCATCTTCCTGTATCACTATTCTTCATATAAAATATTTATCCTTATGGTTATCTCACAGTCTTAAAGTGATTGCTCCATCTCTAGCCTCATGTACAGGTTCCAAGGAAGAAGGTATAAAAGAAGCTGAAATGAGCAGTGCCTGTATCATTAAAGCAGAGCTTTTTCTAATCCCTTAATTGAAATCCTACTGGTCAAACTATCATGCAGTAGAGTTCTTTCAGTAGAGTTCAAGGAGGCATATAATTCTATTAGTCACATTGCTACCTAAAGAAAATCTGAGTTCTGTTACTAAGAGCAGGGAATGGATATTGAGTAGACAAGTAGCAACCAAACATATAATAAAACTTCCATGGTAACCCTCAATCTGGAGTGTCTGATCTCAACTATACTAGCTTTGGTCCTTTGCTTAACTCTCATTCTCAGACAGGAGTAGGCTGGAGATCTCATGTTTGGAGGGAAGCTAGTGGAAGATAGATGGAGACCAAGAGGGGAAATGTCAGGGCATACCACCTCAGGAAGATGGAGGTAAAGTGATAGGGCTTTGAATCTTCAATATTCTCTTCACCCATACTTCCCCAGCAGGCTGACAAAAAAGTCACCAGCTCACTGGAGATTCCTGGAATTGCTGCCTCTGTTCCGGAACTCCCAGCCTTCCACTGGGGCCCAGAATCATCTCCATGGATGGTTAAGCTGGAACAGATAACTGTTATTTGGTGGAACGAAACTGCAGCTTGGACAGGGTAGAATTGGGGCTGTATAGTGGGACCACAGTGGGCTCTTCTGTGCATTTAATTAACTTTATGATGACTTAACCCCATATTTTATGGTATTGAATTTTTGGGTCCCTATTTATCATGGTATAGGAGGTGGTGGGGTTGTTCTATTTGTTGAAATTAATTTCCCTTTGTAATTTTAAAGCTTTCTATTTTTACCTTTAGGTTTAAGAGACTATCTTGAACATTTGACAAATAGTAAAAACCAACGTATATCTTTATACCCAGTAGCCAAGCCTCAGCGCAAATGCTGATGCCTTAGAGAGAGCTTCCTTGACCACTATATCAGAATATATATTCTGGTCATTCCCACCATTTTTCACTAGCATAGTACCAGGGGCTTTCTTCCATAGTACTCTTTGCAATTTGTAATTGCATTTCTGTTTCCTACTTTGTTTGCCTGTTTATTGTCAGTTTCAATCTTGCACTGGATATAGCTTCAGGAGGATAGGAATCATGCTTATTTTGCTAAAACAGTACACTCAGGAGAGCCTGGGTGGTACAGTGGGTTAAGCATCTGACTCTTGATCTCAGCTCAGGTCTTGATCTCAGGGTCTTGAGTTCAAGTCCCACATTGGGCTCCATGCTGGGTATGGAACCTACTTAAAAACAAAAAAACACAAATAAACAAAAAGCAGTACACTCAGGACCTAGCACAGTATTTTCCATAAGGTATTAAATTAGCAAATTTTGATGAAGAAATGACTGAGTATAAATACTGGTATTTTCATGTATTTTGAAAAATCTTTCAAGCATTTTCATTTCCAAGCATATTCCATGTTTATAAAGTATTTTAAATCTGAGTGTATTTTATTAAATAAAATAACATCTTTCTGGTCATGTAAAAGATATTCTTGTTGAAAAATTAGAAAATGGGGCAGCCTGGGTGGCTCAGCGGTTTAGCGCCACCTTTGGCCCAGGGCATGATCCCAGAGACCTGGGATTGGGTTCCACGTCAGGCTCCCTGCGTGGAGCCTGCTTCTCCCTCTGCCTGGGTCTCTGCCTCTCTCTCTCTCTCTCTCTCTCTCTCTCTGTCTCTCATGAATAAATAAATAAAATCTTTAAAAAAAAGAAAAATTAGAAAATGCAGAAATGTTTAAAGATAAAATAAAAATTACCAATTATCCCATAACCAAGGAATATCATTCTATTTTCCTGGTGACATAGCTGCATCATGTCATTCCCCTAGTACATTAAAAACGGTTGGATAGGGATGCCTGGGTGGCTCAGACAGTTAAGTGTCTGATCTCAGGGTCCTGGGATCAAGTGCTGCATCTAGCTCCTTGCTCAGCGAGTAGTTTGCTTGAGATTCTCTCTCACTCTCTGCCCCTACCCTTGCTTGCACTCTCTCTCTCATAAATAAATTAAAAAAAATACTTTCCCCCTTAAAAAAATGATTTGATAAAGGGAATGACATCCTCTGTTTACAGATAGGAAGATTTAATATTGTTACTATAGCAGTGCTCCCTCAAGTTGACCACAGATTTTTTTTTTTAAGATTTTATTTATTCATAGAGAGGGGTGGGGGGCAGAGACACAGGCAGAGGGAGAAGTAGGCTCCATACAGGAAGCCCGACTTGGGACTCGATCCCGGGTCTCCAGGATCACACCCCAGGCTGCAGGCGGTGCTAAACCACTGTGCCACTGGGGCTGCCCTGATCCACAGATTTAATGCAAACTTTCTCAAAATCCAAGCTGCCATTTTGTTCAGAAATTGACAATTTGATCCTAAAATAATAGGAAATTCAAGGGATCTAGAATTGTCAAAACAATCTGGAAAAAGAACAAAGGTGGAGGATTTACACTCCCCAATTTCAAAACTTACTGCAAAGCAACAGTCATTAAGACAGTGTGGTATTGGCAAAAGGATAGATCTATAGATCTGAGAGTCCAGAAACAAACCATGTGTCTATAGTGAATTTATTTTCAACAAGGTCATGAAGACAAGGGTTTCAAAATCAAGGGTGAAATAGGGAAAAAAATTGTTTTCAACAAATGGTGCCAGGGCATAGCTACATGTGAAAGAATGAACTTGGACACTTTCTTCACAAATAAAGTATATATATTCCTCATATACAAAATATATGTATTCCTCACATAAAAAATTAACTCAAAATGGATCAAAAACTTAAATGTTAAGAGCTAAAACTATTAAACTCTTAGAAGAAAACATAGGACAAAATCTTTGTCACCTTGGATTTGGCTATGGATTCTTAGATATAACACCAAAACAAAGGCTACAAAAGAAAAAAATAGATAAATTTGGCTTAATAAAAAAATTTAAAACTTGTGCTTCAAAAAGACACTATTGGAAACATGAAAATCAACCCAAAGAACGGGAAAAAGTATTTACAAATCATATACTTGACAAGGGACTTGTATCTAGATTATATAAAGAACTCTTCCATCTCAATAATAAAATGACAAATAACCCAATTAAAAATAGACAAAGGATCTGAACAGACTTTTCTTCAAAGAATATATGCAGATGGCCGATAAATACATAAAAAGGTGCTCAACATTATTAGCCACTAGGAAAATGCAAATCAAAACTTAGTGAGACACTACCATGCATCCAGTAGGGTGGCCACAATCAAAGATAACAAGGGTTAACAATGATGTGGAGAAACCAGAATCCTCATACACTACTGGTAAGAATGTGAAAAGTTGCAGACACTTTGGAAAATAGTCTAGTAGGTCCTCATAAACTTAAACATAGAATTAACATATATTCCAGCAACTCTACTCCTAGGTATATATGCAAAAGGACTGAAGACCTATCTCCTCACAACAAATTAGTACATGAATGTTAACAGCAGCATTATTCATAAGTCAAAATATGTAATCAATCCAAATGTCTATCAACTAATGAGTAAATGGACAAGATGTGATATATCCATACAATGGAATATTATTCAGTCATAAAAAGGAATGAACTACTGAAACATGCTACAACATGAGTAAACCTTGAAAGTATGCTAAGGGTCCAATCACAAAAGACCACATATTATATGATTCCATTTATATGAAATATCCAGACTATACAAATTTATAGAGACAGAAAATAGATTAGTCGTTGCTTTAGGGCTTGGGAAAATGGGGGGGGGGGATTTAATTTATTTAAGTATTATTCTATTCTTGGACATTTAGACTGGTTCCAATTAGTTGCTTTGGAATTTTGTTAAATCTAAGATGCTATAGATTGGAACACACCATTGTTTCCTGTACCAATAAGATACATATCATTGAGTAGATTTTTACTTTTATTTTTAGTTAAAGTTCTGCCTTGAACTTCTTTAGTCAGAGATTTTATCATATTTTAACTGTTGTGTATACATAAAAAGAAAAACAGGCTGATCAGATTGTTCAGAAAGAATCCTAAAATTTCTTCACATTTAAAGTACAAGTCTTGGGGCAACCCGGGTGGCTCAGCGGTTTAGCGCCTCTTTGGCCCAGGGAGTGATCTTGGAGACCCGGGATCGAGTCCCACATCAGGCTCCCTGCATGGAGCCCGATTCTCTCTCTGCCTGTGTCTCTCTGTGTGTGTCTCTCGTGAATAAATAAATAAAATCTTAAAAAAAATAAAGTGCAAGTCTTCCAAATCACTTTTTGGTCAGAGTATTGATATTGGGTTTCACTACCTCAGTAGCATCCAAATATTCAGATGCAGCATTTCTTTAAAGGAGGCTCCACTCTTTTCTGTAGGATTGTTTAAGAGGCTGACACCTTTTTGTAATCATTGATGTTGGTATTTCTGGTCTTACCAAGAAGGTGTTGATGGAAGATTCTCAGGCAATATCCAGGACTTGTATTCTTAAGCATTGAGAGTTATCTAGTCATGCTACCAAGAGTAACAAGGTGATTCATGCTGCACACACATTGGTAACTATGTCAGTGCCAGGCCAGCAGAATTATAAGAAACATTCAGGTTTCACAATATTAAACTATGCAAGAAGCCTAAAATATGATATTTTATATAACGCTAGAATAAACACCTTCATGGTTCCATGTACTGCATTATTAAAGAATGAGTCTAAACTGGAATTATCAGTGAAATGTATCAATTAGAATTGATTGCAAACATTTGCTTTGTCTTCTTTAGACAGTAACAGCAATTACAAGAGGTTTTCAAGTCGAATGGAGAATACTGTAGTGTTTAAAGAACTAAAGGTTTACATGTTAAGCAGACTCTATTATTCTGGAGAGTTAGCAGAAATATGGTTTGGGGAGGCTCTCTAGCCTCTCTCTAGAGGAATCATTTGGTTTTAAAAGTTACAGGAAACACTTGAACAGAAGGTAAATGGAGTAGAAAGATTATGACTTCTAGATTTCTTGCCTCATGGCCAGATAGATTCCCATGACATAAGGATTATTCTTAGAGGGAATAAGTCTAGAACATAGTTTTTAAAAGAGAGCCTTTGATGATATTCAAAGAATAGCATAACCAAAGCCAAACTTTGAAGAAACTGAATAATACTGAAAGCCTCAAAGCTATAGCTTTATATCAAACTGTAATGTTGCTCAGAAAAACACAAATTGAACCTAAGTGAGGGATAAAAGGAAATTTATTATAACTAATATGGAGAAAATTTTCTTTTTTTTTTTGGAGAAAATTTTCAATGGGACAAATGTGGTACCTAATCATCCATAAGAGCCAATTCTGGTACACATTATTTCCTGGTTATTGGATCACACATTCTTCATATCTAAAGACTGTTAAGAATCTTTTAACACAGTGCTTCCCAAAATTGGGTCATTTGTCTACCACATTTATGAACTTTCCATATCACTGACCACAACCCCTCCCTTGAATTTAAGGCAGGTATGTGCAGTAACTGCATATTTGACTTGCATCTCTGAAGGTATCACAAACTTACCATGTACAAAACAAAATTCCTGATTCCTCTTCCCAGCTCTTTTTCCCTCAGTTTTCTCCATTACAGCAAATGGCTATTCCCTTGCTAGAGACTCAAGTCAAAAAATAAACTCATCCTGCATTCTTCTCTTTTCTAATAGTACCTTCAGTCCATCAGCAAACCCACCAATTCTGCTTTTGTTTATTTTTAGAAGATTTAATTTATTTATTCATGAGAGACATACACAGAGAGGCAGAGACATAGGCAGAGGGAGAAGCAGGCTCCCCATGGAGAGCCTGATGCAGAACTTGATCCCAAGACTCCATCTCAGGACCCCAGGATCATGACCTGAGCCAAAGGCAGACACTCAACCACCGAGCCACCCAGGTGCCCCCCAATTCTGCTTTTAAATTATAGCTTCTATCTGACAGTTTCTCATCACCTTCTTACCTTAGGTCCAAACCATCACCCATCTCAACACTGAAATTTAGTACAACAGGCTCCTCCTTCTGCCCTGGCCCCCTCCACCCTCCAGGCACTCAGATTATGCATACTGCAGCCAGGTGACCTATTAAAGAGTAAGTCAGATCATGTTATTCTTGTGCAACATAAGGGCACTGGATCTGAGTCAGACAAGTTGGATTCACCCTAGGCTCTACTACTAAGTAATTATGTGACTTGGTACCAGTACCTGCCCCTGTCTTAGTTTCCTTACCTATAAAGTGAGATAATAAAACACTCATCTGTGCTATCTTCTGCTTAGGGTTTGTTGAAATCCTTAAGTTTATAGATATAGTTTTCATGAAATTTGGAAATTAATCAGCCACTATTTTTTCAAACATCTTTTCTGTTCCTCCTCTAATTTCTTTTTGGGATTCCAATTATGCATATATTAGATTGCTTAATATTTGCCCACTTGTCATTGAGGCTCTATTAATTTTTTCCCTGTCTTTTTTTTGTGTGTATGTTTCCTTTTGGATGGTGTCTATTATTATATCTTCAAAATTTCTGGTTTTTTCTTCTGCAGTGTCTAGGCTGCTATTAATCTAATTCATATTTCATTGTATTTTTCATTTCTAGAAGTCCCATTTGAATATATGGAATGTATTTACAATAGCTACTTTAACTTCCTTGTCAGCTAATTCCATCATTTCTGTCATTTCTGGGTCTGTTTCTATTGATTAATTTTTTCTACTGATTATGGGACATAATTCTGTTTCTTTGTGTGCCTGATAATTTTTGATTGGAGGCAGGATGTTATAACTTGTTGGGTTTTGGCTTTTGGTATATTCTTTTACTTTGTTCATGTGATTGTCTTTGGATTTGGGGGGAGCTTTCCTTTAAGCTTTCTTAGGCAGGATCAGAATAATTTTCAGTCTAGGGTTAATTTAGCCTCTGCAGATCTCTGGAGCGCGCGCTCTCTCTCTCTCTCTCTCTTTTTAAAGATTTTATATCTTTATTTATTCATGAGAGACACAGAGAGAGAGACAGAGACAGACACAGGCAGGGGGAGAAGCAGGCATGATGTGGGACTCCATCCTGGAGCTCGATCCTGAGAGTCCAGAATCACGCCCTGGGGGAAGGCAGGTGCTAAACTGCTGAGGGATCCCCATGGAGCTCTCTCTTTTTGAGGCTTTCCCTTCTCTTCCCTCTGCACCACAAATTCTGTCTGCCTTGCATTTGCTGAACTTTGATCTCTCTCTCCTCAACTCAGTGCGATCACTGGGTATGGTGGATTCCCTCTCCTGTTCTGCAGCCTGTAAACTGTCTCTAGGCAGTAAGTTAATCTAATTGTAGGCTCTTCTTGCCGGTTTACTTTAACTCAGGGCATTTAGTACTGTGCTGTTATACAATGTCTGGAAATCATTATTTCTTATATTTTGTCTGGGTTTCTAGTTGTTTTAGGTAGGAAAGTAAATCCAGTCTCTGTGATTATCTGGAGACCTGAATTGGCGTCTTGAGTTTTCTTTTTCAGTGTCTTAAAGTAAGTCTCCCTCTTTGGAAGCACTCTGTTTATTACGTTTACATGTAAATAATTCTATGTTAGCATTTATATGCAATATCTTACAATTTTGAAGCTACTGCCTACAGTCTAGGCCCACGCATCTTCGTCTTTTTTTTTTTTAATTTTTATTTATTTATGATTGTCACAGAGAGAGAGAGAGAGAGGCAGAGACACAGGCAGAGGGAGAAGCAGGCTCCATGCACCGGGAGCCCGATGTGGGATTCGATCCCAGGTCTCCAGGATCGCGCCCTGGGCCAAAGGCAGGCGCCAAACCGCTGCGCCACCCAGGGATCCCCTCATCTTCGTCTTTTTTATTTTTTATTTTTATTTTTTTTTTTTTGTTTCTTATCTTCGTCTTTTTTAAAGAGCTAACATTATTTTTTTATTTTTAAAGATTTTTTATTTATTCATGAGAGACACAGAGAGAGGCAGAGACACAGGGAGAGGGAGAAGCAGACTCCATGCAGGGAGCCCAACGTGGGACTTGATCCCAGGTCTCCAGGATCATGCCCTGGGCCAAAGGCAGATGCTCAACCACTGAGCCACCCAGGTTTCCCAACAGCTAACATTATTGAGGCGCCTGGGTGGCTCAGTTTGTTGAGTATCCAACTCTTAGTTTTGGCTTAGGTCATGATCTGAGCCTTGGTGAGATTGAGGGGGTTTCCAGCTCAGGGTGGAGTCGGCTTCAGATTCTTTCTCTGTCTTCCTCCCTTTCTGCCCCTCCCTGCACACATGTGCTCTCTCTCTCTCTCTCTCTTAAATAAGTAAACAAACAAACAAATAAAACCTTAAGAAAAAACCCAGCTAATGTTATTGAGTGCTTAATCTGTGCTAGGCTGTATGCTAAGCCAATGCCTCATCTATATGACCTCAGTTATTACTTACAATAGCCCCTTTGAACAGATAATTATTATTATGTGCAATTTAAAGACAAGAATAACTGGCACAGAGATACTGTTATTTGCTAAAGTTTCCACAGTTAACAAGAACTAAAATTCAGCTGATGTCTCTGGTTCTCAAATTAAAGTCTTGACCACTATTCAGGGCTGCTTTTCACATGTGTGTCTTTCAGATATTCTCTAACAGCTTTATTGGGATATAACTTGCATACTATAACATTTGCCCATTTTATGTGTACAGTTTAGGGTGCCTGGGTGGCTCAGTTGGTTAAGTGTCCAGCTCTTGATCATAGCTCAGGTCATGAATTCAAGCCCTGCATTGGGCTACATGCTGGGTATGGAGCCTACTTAATAAATAAATAAATAAATAAATAAATAAATAAATAAATAAATAAACAAACAAACAGGTTTTTTTTTTGCAGTATATTCACAGTTTTGCAACCACCATCATAATCAATTTTAGAACATTTTTATCACCTCAGAAAGAAGCCTTGTACCCTGTAGCAGTATTCCTCTGTCTTCCCCCAGCCTTCCCAGCCCTCCGCAACCATTCATTTACTTTCTGCCTCTATAGATTTGCCTACTATGGACATTTCATCCAAATGCAATCATACATTATGTGGCCTTTTGTTGCTTATGTTTTGGTGACATATCCAAAGAGCCTTTGCCTAACCTAAGGTCACCTATGCTTTCTTCTGAGAGCTTTTTGCTTTTGTTCCTACATTTAGGTCTATGATCCATTTTGAGCTAATATTTGTGTATGGTATGAAGAAGGGGTCCAGGTTCATTCTTTTTTTTTTTTTTTTTTTAAAGATTTTATTTATTTATTCATGAGAGAGACAGAGAGAGAGAGAGAGGCAGAGACACAGGCAGAGGGAGAAGCAGGCTCCAAGCAGGGAGCCTGACCTGAGACTAGATTCCGGGTCTCCAGGATCACACCCTGGGCTGCAGGCGGCGCTAAACCGCTGCGCCACCGGGGCTGCCCAGGTTCATTCTTTTGTATGTGGATATCCAGTTGTCATGTTGTGCCCAAGATTGCGAATCCGAGAAACCACCAAGGAGCCGACACTCATGCAAGTACACGAGGGTTTATTTACAAGCTCGAGCTTGGGTCCAAGTATACTCCACACAGCAGAGCAGGGCCTTGGACCCCGAAGTGGGTTACAGCTGGGTTTTTTATGGGCTGGTCTAGGGGATTTTCAGAAGGGGTGGAGGAATTTTTCCCCCATTCCAATATGGGGGAAAGGGTGGGGGAGTATCTTAAGATCTGATATGGGATTCTCTGCCGAGGGCATTCCGAGCTTTATTGTCTTTCCGATATGGGATTCCCTACTTAGGACATTCTGCAGTTTTTCCTGTAAAGTTCAGCTCTTATTCCCAGGGGCCTAAGATCGCTGTACTTGTGCTAATGCTAAACTTCAGGTGGAATGGCCTTAATTTTTCTCGGCCTCCGCAGTCATAGCACCATTTGCTGAAAAGTCTATTCTTTTCCCATTTTCTTGACACCTTTGTCAAAAATCAATTGACCATAAATGTAAGGGTTTATTTCTGGACTTTCATTTCTTTTCCATTGATATATATGCCTTTTTTTTTTTTAAGATTGATTGATTGATTGATTTATTGATTGATTTGACACAGAGAGAGAGCAGAGCACAAGCAGGGGGAGTAGCAGGCAGGGGGAGAGGGAGAAGCAGGCTCTCTGCCTGAGCAGGGTCCCAACTCCAGGACCCCAGATCATGAGCGGAAGGCAGATGCCTAACCTACAGAGCCACCCAGGCGCCCCTATGCCTATTCTTTGTTTTGTTTTGTTTTGTTTTGTTTTGTTTTGTGTTTTTTTTTCCCTATGCCTATTCTTATACCAGTACTATGCTGTCTTGATTACTGTTGCACTGTCATAAGTCTTGAAATCAGAAAGTGTGAATCCTTCTACCTGGTTCTTTTTTTCAAGATTGTTTATCTGTTCTTAGCCCCTTCAGTTCCCATACAAATTTTAGGATCCCATACAAATTCCCATACAAATTTAGGTCGAATTTCTTCGACCCGAGCAGCTGGGATTTTCTGATAGGGGTTGCATTGAATCTACAGATCAGTTTGTTCACATGCATTTTTAGTAACTTTATTTTTTCAGGATATATATTTTTTTTTTTCCCTAGCTCACATTTTTATTTTACAGTCCTTTTATTTTGAGTCAGTATATTAGTGAACATCTAAATAATGACATATGTTTATGGAGGCTTTTGTAGTTTATAACCAATTAGTACACACATTATCTCCTGTCATCCTTGCAAAAGGAATTAATCTATTTTAAGACAAGGAACCACGAAAACAAAGCCTCTGGAGGAAGGATGAATCTGTGGCCCTACTTGAGGGCTTTTTCCATCATACATGCTGCCAGGCTAGCACAAGAAAATATGTTTTCCCCAAAGCCTTACATTTCTTTACTGTTTAACTTACCCAAGGTCTATGGTGAGGGTGAATTTTCGTTTTATAACTGGCTTCTTAGCATAAGTGGGAATGGCATTTGAATATTTGGTACAGAAGGTTAGGCATTTGCATTCTAAATGAAGTTCCATGGGAGTCTCAGCTGGGGGAGACTCCGTTCTGCAAATTGAAAATCTCTTTAAGCGTTAGTCCCAGAGTAGAAACCCTATGGAGAGAAAGGGCATTTCCTTGGAGAACAGTTAATTGTCAGCTTCTCATTGTCATTTCAAAATGTCAGTTTACATATGTAAACGAGTAGTTCCTAAATTCCTGCCATTGGTTGTTGCTGACTTACCTGATGGGAAGCAAAAAGTTGGGTCAGCACGCCTGGGTAAAGACTCCTGGACTTACTTATTTTTCAAACATTTGGATTTCTAATGAAGTGAGAATGTAAATGGAACACATTTCTAGATTGACGAATAACCATTATATGAGTCTATCTGATGGGACAGATGTTAACTGAGTTTCAATGTAGCCCTCAGTTGAATATTTAGCTGTGAAACTTGTGCTTAGAAAATTCTAGATAGGGGATTCCTGGGTGGCTCAGCGGTTTAGCGCCTGCCTTCGGCCGGCCGGGGCGGGGCGTGATCCTGGACCCCCGGGATCGAGTCCCACATTATGCCTGCTTCTCCCTTTGCCTGTGTCTCTGCCTCTCTCTCTCTGTGTCTCTCATGAATAAATAAATAAAAATCTTTTAAAAAATTCTAGATAGATGAGCTTTTTGTTTATTATTATTATTTTTTAACATTCACAACAACTGATGTAGATGGAGAAGATACTTAAAATACATTTTATTCTAGACTTGATGTTGGTGTTAATTGAGCATCTTTAACAAAATGGCAAGTGCCATTGGTTTCACCTGTTGTCTATTGTTGAAAACATCAATATATGCAAATTTGTCAGATAGATGAAGGAATTAAGAAAATAGGTGGGGTGAAGGGCAGCATTTTTGTAAAAATGTGGCTGTATTTCCTTTAAATGTCAGAATTTTTCTTATTTACAAAAATTCAGGACTTCTTTCTGGGAAATAACAAGCTTCTAACAGAACATTCTACATATAAATTTAATGCTTTTTTTTTTTTAAGATTTTATTTAGTTATTCATGAGAGACACACAGAGAGAGACAGAGACATAGGCAGAGGGAGAAGCAGGATCCATACAGGGAGCCCGATGTGGGACTCTATCCCAGGACCCTGGGATCAGGACCTGAGCCGAAAGCAGACACTTAACCGCTGAGCCACCCAGGGGTCCCTGATAGCAGTTTTATATTTTTATAAGCAAATAGTGTCCCTCATCCTCCTCTACCTTCTTGTTCCCTAAATTCCTTCATTCCTAATCACAGTTACTGTCCTAGTGTCCTAATCTGTAGGCTTAGCCCATCCAGGCCTCTCTCCATGGAAACCAAAGTCATTTTTCTCTAACATTTTTCTATAACTAAGCAGGAAGCTCTTCTTTGAAATCCTTCAACAGTTGTCTATTTCTTAAGGATATGTTTGGACTCCTTCCAGGGGCATTTATTTTAAGGCCGTTGGCCATCTGGTACAGTAACTATATCTCTGTCCAGCATGACCTGCCACAGTCCGCCATCCAGTACGCCTGCCCAGCTGTTCCAAGCATCATGCTTTGCACACACAACTCCTTCTGTTAAGTGCCTTTCATCTACCCGATGAACACCTTATTATTTCCTAGACTCTGTTCTCACACAGCAATTTCTCTGGAGACTTACCTGATGCCTCAGGACGTTACACACACTTCTAGGCTAGCTATGCTCACATTTCATATTTTTACTGTTTCCATTTCCTGCCTTTCCATACTAAATATAGTTAAGGCAGAGACTATGCTTTTTTTTTTGTCTTTGTAACCTCAGTGCCCAACATTTAATAGAAACTGAATAAATAAATAAAAGTATTCATGGGGTAATAGTTTTTCACTAATTTATTGACTACTTGTATTTCTAATTTGTGAATTTTCTCTTTGCTCATTTTTTTCCATTAGGAAATTTGTGTTTTTCTTTTTGATTTATAAGAAGTCTTTATGTATCAGGGACATTAGTCTTTTGTCAGGTTGTAAATGTTTTCCCCTAGTTTTTGCTTTCTTTTAAAATTTGTGTTATCTTTCGCAAAATATAAGTTAAAATTTTTTTTAAAGATTTTATTTATTCATGAGAGACAGAGAGAGACAGAGAGAGACAGAGAGAGGCAGAGACACAGGCAGAGGAAGAATGCAGGCAGCCCAATGCGGGATTTGATTCTGGGTCTCGATCCTGGAACTCCAGGATCATGCCCTGAGCCGAAGGCAGGTGCTAAACCGCTGAGCCACCCAGGGATCCCCAAGTTTTAAATTTTAATGGATCCAAATCTGTCACTTTCTTCTTTTACTTTTGCCCATGCTAAGGCTCTAATGAACTCAGGACATAAGTACTGATATTATTTTCTTATAGCTATCTTATGGGTTCATTTTGTAATTAAATACCTAATCCCTTTGAATTTATGTGCATATAGTTTACATGATAGGAAACATCATTTTCCCCCAAATGGTTAGTAAATTGTCCTAATCCCATTTAATGAATCTGTCCTTTCCCTATTGATTTGAAAGTACCCATTTTATTGTGTACTGACTTTAAAATATATATTTGCATTTGATTATGATCCTACATTTTCTTTTATTGATCTCCATGTTCTTGTATTAATACTGTTACTTTATAATATTGTTCAGTATTTCACATGAATTGCCTTCCTTCATCGTCTCTCCTGAGCACCTTCCCCTGCCCTCCCTAAAAAGCCATCTTGGCTGTTTTCAGGCATTTTTTCCTCCCAAAAGAACTTTAGAAATTCCATTGAACTTTAACTGGAATTGTGATACATTTCTAAAGTTTTTTTAGAAAGAATTGGTATCTCAGTAAGCCAATTGTCAGCCACTGGTTTTTCTCATATTTATGACTTATTTTTTTGTTTTGTTTCTATCTTTCCTTCCAAATATTTTTGGTTATCATGAGTGGAGCTTTTAAGAAATTTTTTTTTCTAGTTGATAACTGATGGTATTATATATATTTAAGCTACTTTTTTGATTTGTTCAAATATTTTATTCATTCAGCACATATTTATTGAGTGTATTCTATGTGATATACACTCTTCTAAGCACTGTGAGTATAGCAATGAGCAAAAGAGACAAAATTCTCTGCTCTCAAGAAACTTAACATTCTTTCTCTGGGGGGTAGGGGAATGAGATAAATAGTAAACATGAAAACAAAATATGACCTGTCAGATGGTGAGAAATACCAAATAATAGAGAAGGGTGGGAGGTTAACTTCAGCATTAAATAAAGTAGAGGAGACTTCACTGAGAAAATAATTTTTGAGTGAAGACTTGAAGAATTAGGGAATAGTCTTTTATTTATGAGGATAAATAGGTTCCTAATTGAAAGAACAGCAAATACAAAAGCCACGAGAGGGAAGCTGGTACATTTAAAGAATAAGGAGGTCAGTGTGGTTAGAGTGAGAAAGGGAAGAGTGGTAAAAAGACAAGTAAGGAGGCAGATTTTACAACCTTGTAGGTTATTGTAAGGCCTTTGGGTATTAGTCTGAGTGAGCGTTTCCTGCTTAATTCTGAAAGATTGTACTTCTTCCATTTTCTTACTTCCCATAAACTCCTCTGCCCATTCAATTCTCACATCTGTCCCCCTCATTGATCCATATGATCATTGATACATATTGATACATATGATCACTCCATGGAAATGGTGCTAAGTCTACCAGTGGTCTTCTTGTCAGTAAATAAAATAGGTATTTCCAGTCCTTGCCTTATATCCCTTCTCAGTGGTCAATTGTATTGTGTTGACTATTTTGGCCTCTGGAAGCACCCTCTTTCCCAGATCCCATGACCCACAGTCCCCTTGCTTTTCCCCCACTGCTGTGGCTCTTCCTTTTCTATCTCATTTTGCAGGCTCATCCCTTCTCTTTGGCTATTGAGGACCAGGATTTCTCAAGGCCTCAACTTTTCCATTTCGCTCTAGGCAGTTATTATTAAGGAATGTAAAATCTGAATAGTTCTATAACTAAAAATGAAATTAAAACAATAATTAAAAAAATGTCCACAAGGAACACTCTAGGCCCAGGCAGCTTCACTGGCAAGGTCTGCCTAATATTCAAAAACAAATAATTCCAGTCTCATATAAACACACATAATTTTATTTTATTTTATTTTATTTTTTAAAAGATTTTATTTATTTATTCATGAGAGACACAGAGAGAGAGAGAGAGAGGCAGAGACACAGGCAGAGGGAGAAGCAGGCTCCATGCAGGGAGCCTGATGTGGGACTCGATCCTGGGTCTCCAGGATCACACCCTGGGCTGAAGGCAGGCGCTAAACCGCTGAGCCACCCGGACTCCCCAAACACACATAATTTTAATACCAAAATGTGACAAGGCTAGTATAAGAAAGAAAAGTTATAAGGCCAATTTTACTTTTGAACAGAGATGCAAAAATCCTAGACAAAACACTAGGAAACTAACATCAATAATAAATATCACGTATTTTGACTATGTTGGGTTTGTCTCTTAAATGCAAGTTTGGTTGCATTTGGTTTAACATTAGAAAATTAATATGATTCAACATATTAACAAAATTAAATGAAAAATACCAATTTTTAAGAAATAAAGCATAATATTGTTTAATTTTTGCTAAGAAGCTGGAATCAGAATAATTCTTTGTATTCCTATTTGTGTATTTTTTCCTGCCTGGCATTTTCCATTTTGATTAGACTGATTTTCAGCCAAAAATATGACAAACTCTATGGGCATGTGTTGTGCCCAAGATTGCGAATCCAAGAAACCACCAAGGAGCCGACACCGATGCAAGCGCACGAGGGTTTATTAGCAAGCTTGAGCTTGGGTCCAAGTATACCCGACACAGCGGAGCAGCGACTTGGACCCCGATGTGGGTTACAGCTGGGTTTTTTATAGGTTGGTCTAGGGGATTTTCAGAAGGGGTGGAGGAATTTCTCAAGTTCTGTTTACATTCTGATATGGGGCTTTCAAGGGCATTGAGCTCTGTTCTCATTCTAATATGGGACTTTCTACCACGGTTGTGGGCTCTGTTGTCTTTCTGATTTGGGATTCCCTGCCGAGGACATTCTGTAGTTTTTCCTGTAAAGTTCAGCTCTTATTCACAGGGGCCTAAGATGGCTGTACTTGTGCTAATGCTAAACTTTAGGTGGGATGGCCTTAATTTTTCTTGGCCTCCACAGTTTCACTTGTCTTTGTAGACCAAACGTGTCTAGCTCAGACTTCTCTTTGGAGCCTCAGACTTGCATAACCAAGGGACTCCTGCTTATCTCAACTGCCTAACTATCATCTCCCACCAGATATTTCTAAAACATCTTGAAATCCACAGGTCCAATGTTGGACTTATGATCTCCTACCACCAAATCTAATCTTCCAGTTTTGCTATCTCAGTGAATGTGATGACTATGCACCCACATACAGAAGCCAGGAGAAATCTTGCCATCATTTTTGACACCCTCACCATCTCCCATATTCATTTCATCACCAAGTCCTACTATTTTCCATCTTTATTACTCCCACCCTAATTCTCTCTAAACTTGGAGGACTGAAATATTCCTAGCTGACTTCTGTGTCTTTTTGGGCCCTCCTCCAATCCAGTCTTCACACGATAGCCAGAGAGTTCTTTTTGAAATGCCAGTCTGCTCATATGGCCCCTGTTTAAATTCCTCCAAGTGAGGCAAAAACTTCAACTTGGCCAATAAAGGCCTGCATGGTTCTGCCCCCTCCTTCCTCTCTTGCCTCATCTTGTTCTCTCTCTTCCTGGCTCTCCGTCTAGCAACCACTCTAATCTTTTTTTTTTTTTTTTTAAGTTTTATTTATTTAAGTAATCTCTACACTTAATGTGGGGCTCGAATTCACAACCTGAGATCAAGAGTCATGTGTTCTCTCTACTGAGCCAGCCAGGTGCCCCTCTAGTCTTTGAATGTCAATTTCTCCAGTGCATTCTGCTCTCAATTCCCTTTTGATTCTCATGCAGCTGAATACATCCAGCTATTCCTGAACTTGTGTGCTCAGCTCCAGGGTCAGTCTTTCAGCCTTCCTTGGTCCTCTCATCTTCCTTGCCTCCAGAGCATTTATTTAAGTTTGTAATATGTTTATTTGTGGGAATTCTTGATTAATGTCTTTCTGGCACACTCAACCACGAACTCCATGAAAACAAGGACTGTGCCTGTTTTTGTTCACCACTGAATGCTCAGTCCTGGCTCAGTAACCTGGCACATTGTAGGTATGCAGTAAATATTTGTGGCGAGAATCAATGTAGTTCCCTTTTACTTAGAATGAAACCAAAAAGGTACATTTTTGCATAACTGGCACACACTTTTTAAAAATTTGCATAAGCAATTTATTTCCATAAGCATAAAAAGTATCCTGTTTGAGAAGTTTCTAGGTTTTTCTAGAGTTGATGGAGAAGATCTGATAAAACTGCCCTTTATCTTTTGTATATACCACCTGAACTCAGGATTGAGTAAATGCAAAGATTCTGTGCTAATAGCTATCCAACACTGTTAATGATATTTCCAAATATATTAAAGATGTTGTTTTGATTCAGGTAATATCTACTATTCTGGAGGCTTCAGGAAATGAGTGCAGCCTGAGGTGCTTTTCCCACCATTTCTGCTGAGCACTGTGCTTGAGACTATGAAACAGGCAACCAGGAAAGCCCAAGTCTGTGCCCAGATTTGAGAACAGAGCTGTGAGGTGTTTTAAAAGGAGGCAAGACATTAGAAATGACAAATACCCACCATTTGCTTTGATGTGGATGGAACTGGAGGGTATTATGCTGAGTGAAGTCAATCGGAGAAGGACAAACATTATATGGTCTCATTCATTTGGGGAATATAAAAAATAGTAAAAGGGAATAAAGGGGAAAGGAGAGAAAATGAGTGAAAATATCAGTGAGGGTGACAGAACATGAGAGACTCCTAACTCTGGGAAACAAACAAAGGGTGGTGGAAAGGGAGGTGGGTGGGGGTGACTGGGTGATGGGCACTGAGGGGGGCACTTGACGGGATGAGCACTGGGTGATATGCTATATGTTGGCAAATTGAACTCCAATTAAAAAATAATAATTAAATTAAATTAAAAAAATAAAATAAAAGGAGGCAAGAGAAGTAGAAAGTGGGTGAATGGCTGGGTCAGCTTAAGTCTTATCACCACATGGACAATTCCAGAAGGCCAGAGGCCCAGCTCTATGACTGGTCTGCAACTAGTTTTAAAGTACTTTGGCCTTACTTTGACAAATCCAGCAAGAAGAGTGCCAGTTTTGTTTTTTTTTTTAAGATTTTTAATTTATATATTCATGTATTCGCAGAGAGAGGGGCAGAGACACAGGCAGAGGGAGAAGCAGGCTCCCCCCCGCCGCAGGAAGCCCAATGTGGGACTTGATCCCTGGACCCCGGGATCATGACCTGAGCAAAAGGCAGACACTCAACCACTGAGCTACCCAGTTGCCCCAAGAGTACCAGTTTTTTTTTTTTTTTTTTTTTTTTTTATGATAGGCACACAGTGAGAGAGAGAGGCAGAGACACAGGCAGAGGGAGAAGCAGGCTCCATGCACCGGGAGCCCGACGTGGGATTCGATCCTGGGTCTCCAGGATCGCGCCCTGGGCCAAAGGCAGGCGCTAAACCACTGCGCCACCCAGGGATCCCAAGAGTACCAGTTTTTAAATCATGTTTATTCCTCTCAGTTTCTAATGCCTATGTGGGCATTAACAGGGGAAGGTTCTCATGCGTATGGGTTCAGTGTTTTTACTTTATCATTCAGACTGACCTTCATTACTAAAAACATTTTTAACTGTATCAGTAAAGTGATCATTTTTGTTTATTTAGTTGTATGCCCCCCTCTGTTTAGTAAGCTCTCACTCCTGCTTATCTTGGATGCCTGATTCATGGAAAGAAGTTTGCTTCTAGCAGCCCTTCCCGAATTAAGAATCTTTTTGGAGCAAAGGATCTCTTTGGGATTCTACTGTAATCTGTAGCTTCCAGAATAGTTGCTGTTGTAGACAATGCTGGGTGTTTTTTTCTGATGCAAAGTGTCCAGGCTTTGTGTGTGTGTGTGTGTGTGTGTGTGTCCAGGCTTTAATGACTGTTCTGATTATTCCTTGTATCCAAGAAGCAGGTAGTGTAGAATTGTGATGTTCAGAATGGATTCTGGAGTCCTAATCCTGACTCCATCATATATAAGCTGTGTGACTTTAGATAAGTATTTAACACTTTCATCCCTAAGTTTCCTGATCTGTACAACAGGGGTACAATAGTACCTATCTTTTCTATTATTATAAATAAGGTTGTTGAGAATGGGAAACGAATTACTATTTGAAAAGTGAGTTACTGTTTTTAGGAGTACTTGGCTTATCATAATTACTGTGTTTCTTAAATAAAATAAAATAAATGTGATAAAGTTCCAGAAATCAGTACTTCTTAAATTTCAGTGTGCATAGAAATCATTTAGGGGTATTATTAAACTGCAGACTCTGACTCTGCAGTTCTGGTGTGGGACCTGAGATTTGGCTTTTCTTTTCTTTGCCTTCCTTCCATCCTCCCTTCTCTCTCTCTCTTTTTTTTTTAAAAGAGGCTCCACACGCAGCATGGGGCTTGAACTCATGACTCTGAGATCAAGAACTGAGCTGAGATTAAGAGTCAGCCCCTTAACCCACTGAGCCACCCAGGTGTCCCTCTGCATTTCTAGCAAGCTCCCAGGTGTTTGTTGCAGATGCCGCAGGTGCACAGGCCATCGTCCTTGGAGTAGCAGCAGCCACAAGTAAAGCAGCAAGCTATATATCTGTCTCCCAAATTCTGCTCAGATGGGACAAGCTACATTTAGAAGAAACAGAGGCTTAAAAATGATTCTCTCTTTTGCAGCTCCGTGGGCACAATGCTTACAATGTAGAGGGTGAGGCTATTAGGGGAGCCTGGAGCAGTGTGCTGGCTCCCACATTCCTCTGTCAGCTTTTAATGGGGGTGAAGCCATTATCCTTATTGCTGGAAGTTCTCCTGTCAGCTGGGGGTGAGCCACTGATGCAGTCTGTGTCTTATGTGTGTCAGGGGAAAGAGAAAGAAAAGAGGAAAGAATGCTGATGAGAAAAATGCCCAGGGAAAGAGATCAATGCAAATATTAGTTTAATAGAAAGTGAGCACACCTAAGAGAGAGTGCCTGTGGCTCTTCCACTGAGGGAAACACACTGAAAAGGTGCCTCTGAGGACGTGTCAAAGGCCTCAATCTTGAACCTCTTACCTGCCTCCTGATTGTTAGCATCTCCAATGGAAACAGGGTTCTTTTCATTTAAGCCATTCCCCAAATCTACCTGTGGCAATGATGAAAAGCTAGAAATAACTTCAGCTACAAACACTTGATCTCCTGGGCCCCACCCAGGAACCTGACATTCAAAATCATTAAAATTCAGCCTGTGTAACAGTCATAAATAACTCAGCCTTCGCCTGCCCTGGGGTGTTGTACCCAAAGGAGGCAGTGGTAAAGATCAGGATTCATCTATGTAAGTTGGGTAGCAGGTTAATTTTATTTTATTATTTTAGTTTGTAGGCATTAATTTACAGATGTCACCTATATTATTTTGTGTGTACCAAATGCTACATCATTGTAACCTTTTTACAGGTTTTAAGCATAGGTTCTGGAGTTGGGCATTGGATTCTAGTTTTTTCGCTGTGTAGGTTACTTAACCTTTCTCTGCCTTTTTCTTCATTTCTAAAATGTATAGGGACCATTGTGCAGCACCATGCTCCTTTGTTAGTATTTCTGAAATCCAAAAAGCTTTAAAACTTACTAGCTTTTCCATAAGGTTGCTGCAAACTCACTAGGAAGCAAAATTTGACCCTGAACAGACCAGAGTACTTATAGTCTTTATTTATATCACTTAGTGTGATTGTTCAGATCTGTGGCTGTTTGTTTGGTTATTGATTTTTTTTAAAAAAAGATTTTATTCATTTATTCATGAGAGATACACAGAGAGAGGTAGAGACACAGGCAGAGGGAGACGTAGGCTCCCCACAGACGTAGAGCCCCATGTGGGACTGGATCCCAGGACCTGGGATCATGCCCTGAGCAGAAGGCAGCCGCTCAACCGCTGATTCCCCAGGTGCCTCTGGTTGTTGATTACAGGTGTATGATTATCAGTGCCACCCAAATCTCTCTGGGGGTATTATGCACACTTCCCATTACAACACATTGCCTTCCTAAAATTCAAACTATATCGAACTCTAAGTAACTTGGAGACCTGTACTTTCCACCTCAGAGGGCTGCTGTGAGGATTATGTGTGGAAATTTATTCTGAGTGCCTATCATGTAAATTATATTAATTATAGCAGACCCCTGACCTTATTTGCTAAATAATATTTATTGAATCCTTACCATGTGTGGGTGGAGGGTGGCAGTGGTGGTGAGAAGGCAAAATAAAAGATGCCACCTCTGTCCTTGAGGAGCCTCAGTCCAGGGAAGGGTGGACATGCAGGTAAGGAAAGCTATGCAGGAGGGCAGGTGCCCTTGCAGGCTGGAGCCACTGGCATGCAGCATCAGCTGAGCTGAGTGCTGGGCACGAGGAAGGCTTTTCCAAATACAGGATAAAGAATGAGAGTGGGATTGCAGTGCTGGGTGTGTGTGTGTGTGTGTGTATGTGTGTGTGCGTGCAAGAAGTCCAGTAGGACTGGAGCTGTGGCAGCGTAGAGAGAGGAGGCAAAAGTTGGGAGGTAGGGGGCATGAAAGACGGGGTGTGTTTAGGAAAGAGTTTGGATTTTACTCTGGAGACCATGGACAGATGGCAGAGGATGAGGTGACACCTCTGAGCATGTGTATGTGTACATCCTCAAGGTGTAATTCATTTCAGTCAGTTATTGTTTGCTTGATACTATTTAGTGTATGAATCTACATGCGCAGGTGCATATTATTAATCTCAGATTAATATTTTTAGTATATTCTGCATAATAGCATGTTTGTCCTTCTCATAGAGCAAACTTCAGTACTTCCAGTTAATGAGGATGATGTAGGAGCATCTTTTTGAATTTATATGCTCTCCATATAATTTTTGTTGATGCTTCTTTCTTTGAAGTTATTTACATAGTTAAAATAATTTAAAATGTTTTGTTCAATTAGTCTTCCTTAGGGTTTTATTATAACTGATATTCAACTAGCAGAGTGACACTTTATCAAGGAAACCACAACCATCTATCTGCTTCGAGCCTCAGATTCTTCTGCAGAATCTACTGAATTATAGGAAAGCAAAAACAAAGCCATCCTTTTTATTTTATTTTATTTATTTATTTAAGCCATCCTTTTTAAGTAAGGAGGAATAGGAACAGATTTTTAGGAGGTTCTTTAAAAATATTCATTTCGTATTCATTACTTTAATAATTCTTAAATTAGTCCCAGCACCACCCCCAGCCCATAGACTTTCTCTTCTATGACTTTCTTCCTGTTGTCCTGTCCAGTTTAACTGTGGAGACACATTAAACACCTGGAAGGCAGCTGGGATCAGCTGGGACCAGAATGAGTGGGTATGTTAGGTGAGTTGGCATCGCAAGAGTGTCATGCCTAGGGGATCCCTGGGTGGCTTAGCAGTTTAGCGCCTGCCTTTGGCTCAGGGCATGATCCTGGAGTCCCCAGATCGAGTCCTGCATCAGGTTCCCTGCATGGAGCCTGCTTCTCATGCCTGTGTCTCTGCCTCTGTGTGTGTGTGTGTGTGATGGATAAATAAATAAAATCTTTTTTTTTTTTTTTTTTTTATGATAGTCACACAGAGAGAGAGAGGTGCAGAGACATAGGCAGAGGGAGAAGCAGGCTCCATGCACCGGGAGCCTGACGTGGGATTTGATCCCGGGTCTCCAGGATCGCACCCTGGGCCAAAGGCAGGCGCCAAACCGCTGCACCACCCAGGGATCCCCTAAAATCTTTTTTTTAAAAAAAGAGTGTCATGTCTAAAAGAATCCCACCTGTGACAATGTGTCTGTCAAAGGAGAGGATTTGTTAGAGGTGATTGCTAAAATGTGCTTTCAAGCTGAAAAATTCAATAAGGCTGTGCATTAGTCATCTAGACAACCTTCTTCCCAGGATTTCTGCTGTCAAGTGGCTCTTTGCCATTAACATTCATCATCAAGTAACCATTGCTCAGCCAGTCATTTGTCACCTCACACCTTGCTCTCAAAGCCCTTTCTGAGAACATTAGCATCAGGCAGATAAAGTCAAATCAACAGTTATGTATGGGTCCTGTTTCGTCTCTGCCTTCCAAACAAATGATTCATTAGGGCATAGTTGCAATGATGCCAGTGCCACCTGAGAGCAGGTGGGGAACTATGGCCCTGCACCTGTGTATGTGTCTGTGATGAAAGCATAACCCCAGACTTGAATGTAATGGCATTCTTACTGATCTTCCTAAGTCCCAGCTATGCTCCTCATAGTGTGGTAGGTTATCTGCAAGGATAGCTGCCCACAGTTCTTCCCATTCCTGTGCATGTGTGTGGCTTCTCCATCAACCAGACTGAATCTATTTCCTTCCCCTTGAATCTGGTTGACCGTGACTTGCTTTGACTGGTGGAAGCCAGTGGCAGTAATTCTGTGTGACTTCCAAACCTAGCCTTAAGGGACCTGGCAGTTTCGATTTTTGTCCTTCTGGAAGTCCTACTATATAAAGAAAGAAATCTGGGCTATCCTACTAAAGAGATCATGAGAAGAGAAGTCTTGGAGGATGAAAGACCAAGTGGAGGAGAACTGAGGTGCCTTGCCCATGGCTGACCATGAGAGTGAGTCCATCTCGGTTGTTCCAGCCTCAGCCAACCTCCCAGTTGATGCTTTGTGGACCAGAAGAACTACCCAACCAACCTGGTTGACCTGCAGAGCCATGAATAATTATAAATTGTTTTTTTAAGCCAGTAAATTTTGGAGTGGATTGCTACACAGCAGTAGAAAACTGAAATACTTGGTGTGTAGTCTGACAGTTACAAACCTCAATTTTCTTAATCTGTGAAGTGAGCATTATGTAAGTGGTATCTGCCTCATAGGGTTGTAATGGTGACCAGTAAGATAGTATAAATAAATGTTCTGGATAAATTATAAATTGAATTTAAAAAGCTAATTGTTGGGGATCCCTGGGTGGCTCAACGGTTTGGCCCCTGCCTTCCGCCCAGGGTGTGATCCTGGAGTCCCGGGATCAAGTCCCACGTCGGGCTTCCTGCGTGGAGCCTGCTTCTCCCTCTGCCTGTATGCCTCTATGTCTCTCATGAATAAATAAATAAAATCTTTAAAAAATAAATAAATAAAAAGCTAGTTGTTGAATTATTACTCTTTTTTCATCTCTTCCTGAAGAATCTCTTGTTTTACTTTAAGGCCTTTTGTTATAGTACAGAGAGAAGGAAGCCCCCCCACCCAGAGGGTCTACATATAAAGAAATACAACTTCAGTCAAGTATTTAACACATTTTTCTTAGTATTATTTTTCTCTACCTTTAGCCATTTTCTTTTAATATTTTGTGATCTATATATCTTTATATATATATATATCTGTATATATTTATTTGCATACATAGTAACATGTCAATGGTTGGGAAGAGGTTCTCCTCTAAATTACTTCATGCAGGTCATTATAAACGATAGGGTTTGGACATGGAGCCTAATCTCTTTTCTGCTTTGAAGTATGCTGCCGAAAAAGTAATATTTAATTATGGAGCTTCACATAAATGTCAAGCATGGAGAGCAGGGTTTGGAACACACTAAGTGCTTCATAAGTGTTCACTGTTGTTATTATAATAAAGGTACATTCCCTCTTTCTAATCTCTCCACAGACACCCCCAACCCCACCCCACACTCCACTTGAAGCGCTCCCAGACAGTTTGGTTTCATCTCAGGGGTTTGAAGTAGAGGTGAGAGGGCATCATCAGGTGTGGTCAGAAGAATGCCACTAGGTAGGAATTCTTTTTTTTTTTTTTTTTAAGATTTTATTTATTTATTCATGAGAGACAGAGAGAGGCAGAGACACAAGCAGAGGGAGAAACAGGCTACATGCAGGGAGCCCAACGCAGGACTCAGTCCTGGGTCTCCAGGATCACGCCCTGGGCTGAAGGCAGGCACTAAATGGCTGAGTCACCCAGGGATTCCAGGAATTCTTATTTAGCTTCTTGAGTGGCACTTAAAGGGGCTAAACTGTGGTGGCATGTGCTGGCCTACGTCATAGGTAGGAAAGGAGAATACACAGTTGGTGGACAAGGAAATATGCATGAGAATAAAACAAGCAGAGAGGATGTGGGTCAGAGAGAGAATGGAGGAGGAGAAGCCAAAGGAGGGGAAATGCTGTCCTCAGGAAGGATGAGTCAGAACCTACCAGGCCCTTCTGTTAATACATTTTGACAATAAGAAGGAAGACTACCTGCCCTTTTCCAGAATAGAAAGGTACGTCTAAAAGGACTTGAGGAATTTGTGTTCTGTAGACCAAAGATGATGACGGTGCATTGCAGAAATGCTCCCTCTTGAGGCTGCATTTCCTCAGGCATGTGTGTACGTACATACTTTGGAAGAGTCAGTTTAAGAGGAATGTGTTTCAAAATGCTTATGAAAAGAATTCCAAAATCCTCTTTAGAGAGCCTTATGGAAATTCTGAACTACCTCACAAGCATTTCTTAATGTAGTGTGTGCTGTGAGAACATCTGTTAAGTGGCTTCAGAAGTGTGCTCAGTCCCCTAAGGGTCTGATAAGCAAATGGTCCTAGCCAAAGTGCTTTATCTCCTATGGTTCACAGGCAGCTCTGTTCATGATGCTGCTGGGTTTGGAAGCACCATGTCAGTCAAACACTGTTTATTATATTTGCTGTCTAGAGCCACTGGGTCCTCAGCAGGGCAGGCCACAGCTGAGCCCATGGCAGCATGCAGCTCCTTCCTTCCTCCCAGAGACCCTTCAGCAGCCTAAGCCTCTGTGGCCTGTCAAGTTCCTAGAGGTCGTTTTCCAGGCTTAAATTAATAAACTAATTCAAGGTAAGGTATTGATAACAAGGTAACATTTAATGGTATTTCTTCCCAACCCAATATTTGATTTTAATTCTGAACTTTTACTTTAAGTCAAAGAAAGAGTCTAATGAAAGAATTTCATTCTTGGGGGAGACTTGGGAGAGGGTATATACGGGGAGAGACCCTTCTAATGTCCGTCAAATCATATCTTAAATTCACTAAAATATTGGCAATGCATTCCTCAAATTGTACATAATGAGCATGTGTTCCTTTTGTAAAGGAAAAAGTAAACTTTTTTGTAATAGCATAAATAGTGCTCCAAATGCAGCTGTATTCTCCACCTACATGTGAGACCACCCAGGGCTCCCCATCAAAACAAAGGTATTCTTTTTTTTTTTCCCTCCCTGCAGGAGTATAAATTTTAAAAAGTTTCTAATCAGGCAATACCTATATTTTAATATCATCATTTATTTGTTGTGATTTGTTGATACTGCTAGGATCAGTTTAGACACATGTGACCAAAGATGTAAACTCGTGGTCTATTTTTGTCTTCTTTCCTCTCCCAGACCCACATGTAGCCTGCCCTATGGCTTCATACCTGTAACCCAGGGGCAGTTTCCCCTCAGAGCCTACTCAGTGACTCTTCCCAGTTTCAATACTGCTCTTTTCCGGTTTCACTTTCCCCTGCTCTGCTTCCCTCAAAAGATAAGAATCTTGGGTAAGATAACTCCTTATTTGTCCCTTTGTCTTTAGATAAAAGTCCATAGAAACCATCAGGAGAAAATGGGTGACTGGCCACTGCGGAGGCAGTACCGGCTAGTGTTTTGTTGAGAGTACATACCTGGTGCGCTCTGTGGAAGGAAGGGAGGAGGGGAGGGGGGAGGAAGGAGAAGAGGAGGAGGGGAAAAAAGGAGGGAGTGTGGGAGGGAGAGAAGAGGGGAGGAGGGGAGGAGGACAAGGAGAGGGGAGGGAGAGAGAAACGGGAGGGGAGGGGAGGAAGGAAGGAGACAACTCTTTCTCAGTTCCCAGTTACAGTGTTGAATCCCTGACATCACTATATGTATCAGTCTTATTTTACTCTTGTTCTTCCTTTCCTCAACCACCTTTTCTGCTTTTCACACATGCAGGAAGACCTTTATTAGAACATTCTTCAGCTGTGTCTTTTCCTGGTTAAGTAACTTGTTTCTTTTAGCTTTCCTTATAGGTTCTGTTCTGTAACTTTTACAATTAGCTGTTTTTCTCTCACTTAAATCCCTGGTACTGAGAGATATCAAACTGTTTTTTTGTTAAGTATCCTCCCTGACCTGAGAGTGATTACACAATTGATTAGTGAACAAACTGTGCTGTATTATTCCCAGTAAGTAAATGAGCTGGCCCTCTGTAGGATTTTCCTGATGACTGTTAGAGATTGGGCACTGATGAGTAGGTGAACATTTATGGTAAATTAAAGCACTGGACTAAAAAAAAAAGAAAAAAAGAAGCACTGGACAGTGTTAACTTTTATCTGTTACATGCCATATATATGTGACATGCTATATATATTTATACCAGGTGCCCTGGTTCTGATTTTCTTAAGGTGACAAATTTATAATGCCAGGAAAAAATATTGAGAACTCCTTAATATGCAAAAACAGGAGATTTATTTCTATCAATAAGCACGCAAAATCTTGTTAAATGCTGGGGTCTGGGGGCACCTGGGTGGTTCAGTGGTGAGCATCTGCCTTCTGCTCAGGTCATGATCCTGGGGCTCTGGGATCCAGTACTGCATCAGACTCCCCGCAGGAAGTCTGCTTCTCCCTCTGCCTATGTCTCTGCCTCTCTCTCTGTGTGTCTCTCATGAATAAATAAATTAAAAAAAAAAAAAAAGCTGGGGTCTGTATGCCCTATAGCTGAAGGCACTGAATCAAATCTGAAAAATAAAAGACCTTAGGGGTCATGGACCTAAGGCCCTCATTCTGTCAGTAGGGTTTGTCAGTCTGAGGAAGGATATGTTAATTCTCTTACTTGAGGACTTTGCTGCCTTTCTTTGTTATGGGGACTCTATTCTTGTGTCTTGCTTTACTTAAGATTAATACTTAAACAAAATGTTTACCCTGGAAAGATTTTTCTTATGTGAAGCCAGTTGTGTCTGGAACTATGATATTTTCATGAGTTATGTGTCCTTACCAGATTCATAGCTTTTCCACATGTGCTCTTCCTTCAAAAGTTACACACCAAGAAGAAAGGAGATGTGAGACTGAATCCATTGATGGAACAATCCCCCCATCCTGCCCCGGATGCTCCATCTCTCAAAAAAGGGCTATCCTTCTTGGCATAATTAAAAACATTTGGAAACTGAGAGGAGGTGAATGACAGAAATGGGATGTCATCCTGTCCTGTTGTGAGATGTAGTGTGTGCTCCTTATTTTATGGTGGCAGTGACCTTCACAATTCAAGTGCATTGTTCTACATAAGTCTCATTTTCCTTCTTCCTCCTCCTATTCCCCTTTTCCAGGCCCTGCCATCTCTCACCAAATAATGGCCAGATTCCAGCCCCACAAGACTCCTGAAGAAGGTCCACAAAGCCACAACTATTTGCTGGCTCTCTTCCAAAGATTCCCCCGGAATGAGAGGCAGCTGGCGGTCTGTCTCAAAACGCTTTCCCTTAGTGGGCTGCCCCATGGCAGTTCCAGACACTGCTGGACTTTTGGCACAAGCACAGAGGCCCCGTGTGTTGAACAGTCTCAGAAGTTGCATCTTCCATCTCTGAGAAAGCTGATCCGGAGAGAGAGAATGTGGGGAGGATGTGTTTATATGAATTCTAGCCAATTTAATAGTGTCTCCAGTTAAAAAATATCTTAAAAAAAATTCCTTGGGAGATGAGCCATGTATAAGAGAATGTCAAAATGTATTCATGTTGTACATGTGGTCTTCCTCATCTGTCAAAAGAGGTGACTGGACTAGATATTTCTAAGATCTTTTCTGGCCATAAATTCAGCTGTAGAAAAATCAAAGTGGGGCCGTAATGTACCTAGATACCTGCAAACCCTTAGGGAGAGAGGTTTAATCAGACCTGAGGAAAGGCGGATGCAGGGAGCCCTGGTCCAGTTACTACAAATCATAGGAATGTCAGGTTCCCAAGACTCCCTAGATTTGGTACCTGAAACCAATGTAGGACTTACACAAGGAAGGCTGCTCCAGCATTCCTGGAAAGCGGGGATGGAAAATTAGACTCGGGACCATATTCTGAGGTAGAGAGAGTTTAAGTGCCTGGGCTGTATCTGAGATACAGATTTGTGATCATTCAGATTAGGAGACTGTATTGTGTTACATTAAGCATACACCTCTGCCCTTTACTAGCTCTGACCTTGGATAAATTACTTAAATTCTTTGAACCTCAGTTTTTTTATCCACAGTAGTACTTCCTTCCTAGGGTTATTATGGGGATAAGTGACACAAAGCAATGTAAAGCTCACTTTATTTATTTTATTTTATATATATATATATATATATATATATATATATATATATATATATTGGAGTTCGATTTGCCAACATATAACACCCAGTGCTCATCCCATCAAGTGCCCCCCTCAGTGCCTGGCACCCAGTCACCTACCTCATCCCCCCCACCTCCCTTTCCACTACCGCTTGTTCATTTCCCAGAGTTAGGAGTCTCTCATGTTCTGTCACCCTCTGATATTTCCCACTCATTTTCTCTCCTTTCCTCTATAATCCCTTTCACTATTTCTTATATTCCCTGTATTAATGAAACCATATAATGATTGTCCTCCGATTGACTTACTTCACTCAGCATAAAGCTTACTTTACATTACCATTGTTCTTATCATTGGGTTAGTTGGCCTAGAAACTGATTCGAGGACTTCAATACAGAGAATTATAATACAAAATGAGCCACTAAAAGAGCTATAATAACTGATGAATGATAGAAGCCTTTTCCATTAGCATAACTAACAGAGCCAGGAGTTAGTAGCAACCAAAGAAGGAGACAGATGTCCTTTAAGTCCCAGTAATGAAACCAGACATTGGCTTGAGGACCAAGCCCCATCCTTCCCTGATTTCCTCAAGGACAATGGCTACCCCACCCTTCCCTTGATTGTCTTCAGAGTTGTATGGTCTGGATGTGGACTATACAGTTGTTGGCCAAGTAGATGTGGTGTCCACACGACTCAGTCTTGCTTCTTTTTTGCTTGCTTCAAAGAAAGTCAATCCAGTCATTCTTGAAGAATAGCAAAGGACACCCAATGCACAATCTACAACTATAGTTTTAATAATTCTAATATCTCTTTATCATTTTCCTTGTAGCTCTCCGGAATCTCTTCTCATCTCTTGCTTTCAACTTTCAGCTGACACCCTTTCCAGGCCTTCAGGCTCTTTTGTTTTCCCTTCCTCCACTTACCAGGGATGAGCAAACTATGGCTTGCCAGGCAAATTTGTCCTATAACCTATTTTTGTGTAGTCCTCAAACTAAGAATAGTTTTTATATTTTTATTTTATTTCTTAAATATTTTATTTATTTATTCATGAGAGACAGAGAGAGAGACAGAGAGAGAGAGAGAGACAGAGACACAGAGACACAGAGACACAGGTGGAGGGAGAATCAGGTTCCATGCAGGGAGCCCAATGTGGGACTCCATCCCGGGTCTCCAGGATCATGCCCTGGGCTGAAGGCAGTGCTAAACTGCTGAGCCACAGGGGCTGCCCGGTTTTTATATTTTTATTTTTATTTTTTTTTATTTTTTATTTTTTTATTTTTTATTTTTTTTTTCCGGTTTTTATATTTTTAAAGTGTACAAAAAAATAAAGAATTAGTGACAGAGACCCTTGTGAACCGAGAAAATACAATATTTACTACCTGTCTCTTTATAAAAAATGTTTACCAACACCTGTTCTATACTGCTCTCTCTTCTTCACTGCAGAGAGAACTTGTTTTGTTTTGTTTTTCTAATTCCTCATTTGTCTTTGTTGGCTATTCATCTGCCCTATTAACCCAATCTGCAAATCCACAGTGGGGATGGAGGTAGAGAGGAGAGGAAGAAGTTGTGAACTCTCATGCATAACATTTCTTGTCCCTGTCACACCATGATTCCAGCAGCAATATGAAAAATCAGGTAATGTCTTTCACTATCAACCAGAGTAATTATCTGTCATTATCAAACTTCTGATATAATCCCATTTCTTTCTTTTCCGTTCTCTTTCCTGTTCTCTCTTATTCCTCTTGTCTTCATTTGCTTATTGAAAAATTGACTGGAAATTAGTTTCTTACAGCTCTTTTAAAGGATAGGGTTCTCTCCTCCACCCTTACTTCTCTTTCTCTCTCTCTTTCCTTCCTACTTTCTTGCTTCTTTCCTTCTTCTCATTAAACAAGCATCTATTGAGGACCTTCAAAAGCCAAGACTCCAAGGACAAAAAATATGTGATACTTGCAATGGAAACACTGTTGAGGAGACAGATAAGTAAATGAATAACTACACTGCAGAGTGTGAAGTGCCCATGGTAAAAAAAGAGATCAAGATGTTGTAATCCGACTGAATATGGGGCAAAGAGGGAAGCCAGGGAAGGTCAAAACAAAGAGGCAAGCATATAAGGGGGGACAAGGCAATCTAGGCAGGGTTGGCAACACATACAAAGGCTCAGAGATGAGAGCTGTGGAGACATAGTTAAAATACAGTATTTGAGAGAGTCAGGAGGAAGCAGATGCTGAAGGGCTTGAGATTCCGGAGGAATCTATACTTGTTCCTAAGGGCAGCAGGCATCTATTTAGGAATCTGAAACAGAGGAACAAAATATCCAGATTTGTGTTAAATAAAGAACCCGGAGGCTCCATTGAGAGGAAATGCCAAACTAGAGATAGACCAGTCTGGGGGCTGTCACGGCAACTGGGTGAGGAAAGATGGGGGGGATGCGTGAAGGCAGCCTCAGTAGCAAAGGCCCAGAGGTAATAAGGTGACCATTAATATTAATAAGGGCCAACAATAGTTAAGCACCTACTGTGTGCTAGCCTTTTGCTGAGCACTATCCATCATTGTTTCATTGGTTCCTTGCAATAATCCTACAGGATACATATTGTCATTGTCTGTATGTTACAAATATGGATACTGAGGCTGGAGAAGATTGAATGGGGTGATTACCTGAGGCCCCAGCCTAGGATTTTGCTTCTCCATCTCTCATCAGTGGTAGGGGTCTCTGGCAGAAAATTTGTGACTGACCATTGGATTATGCTTCCTAGGCCTGTCAGTTGGGAGATGCCCAGGGAACTGAGAGACCTTCTGAGGGCATCTGCCACGTTATTATTCATCCCTACCTCCCCTGGGGCAAGTTTCATTAGTAAAAGTTTGTTTTTTACTATATTCATTAACTGTACTTCTCTGTGATTTATTCAGATGCTCTTTCTCCTAAGCTATCTACATCTACCTGTCTAACTCCTCCTCTTATTTCAAGGTTCCTGTCTCATCACCTCATACAAGCCTCCATCTGTCCCTTTTTAGCCACTTTCAATGCACTCAGCATGACTTCATAGTCAAGTGTAGGACTTGACTGAAACCTTACTTTGAGCCTGTTCATCACCAGCAGTCTTGCACTCCCATCCCCTGGCTCTGGTCTGCCTAACTGGTCAGTAACCTGAGCTCTTTACATCTTTTCCAAATTGAAGTTTGGTTCCCATTTTTCCATTTGATCTCTTTTTCAACCTGTTTTTTTTTTTTTTTTTTTTTTTTTAATTGTTTCCTTAGTTGAGATCTTGGCTCTGCATTGTGGAATGTCAACCCAGAGTGATCCTTGGCCCCTAAAGATTGTATCTGTGATATTTATTTAGTTTCAGAAACTGTGGTCTCAGAAGACACTATCCCTACACCCTGCCATGAGTCACCTCCCAGCTAGGGAAGTCTATATGAGAAAGCTCTTAACACCTTCCTGGACAAGCCCTGCATTTTGATTTCTGTCTTCTCTCCTATAGGATTTAGGAAATGAATTATAATATTAGCCCTTCTCTATCAACTAAAGTGTAATGTTTTTTTTTTTTTTTTTAAATTTATTTATTTATGATAGGCACACAGTGAGAGAGAGAGAGGCAGAGACACAGGCAGAGGGAGAAGCAGGCTCCATGCACCGGAAGCCCGATGTGGGATTTGATCCCGGGTCTCCAGGATCGCGCCCTGGGCCAAAGGCAGGCACCAAACCGCTGCGCCACCCAGGGATCCCAAGTGTAATGTTTTTATATTATAACAGTCATATATATTCTAGTGATTTCCCCAACCAAATGTAAAAATTTCTTGAAAGATGAGACCATACCATAGTTTTTGAGCTTCCCCACAGTGCTTAATAGTGATGAGAAAAGTGTTAAGATACTTGAAAATTATTTGTTTATGTGGTCCTTTCTAGAATGTTCTAAGTTATATCTAAATGTCATTTTGTACATAAACTTGAGCCCAATATGGTTGAATGACTCTGCTTTAGACCATTATGACATAATATAATCCCAGGATAGTAAGAGTAAATTTTCTAGGAGTTACCACATTTAATCTTTACAATAATGATGTGAAGTGCATCCCCATTTCACAGATGATATTCAGAGAAGGATGTAAGTTTCTTTCCAAAAGTCATACTGCTTATAAGAAAGAGTCACTGGGATTTAAAACCAGGTTTATCTGCCCCATATCTGGTATTCTTAATCTAACTCAGCTCTTGGGCCTTATCATGTGGCAGATGGGGCCCCAAGAACACATCTCTTCAGATATAGAATCACAGGGGCACCTGGGTGGCTCAGTGGTTGAAGGTCTGCCTTTGGCTCAGGCTGTGAACCTGGGATTCTGGGATTGAGTCTCACATCAGGATCCCTGCTGGAGCCTGCTTCTCCCTCTGCTTATGTCTCTGCCTCTGTCACTGTGTCTCTCATGAATAAATAAATTTAATTTTTTTAAAAAAGATATAGAATCACAAAGATATAGATGTGGAAAGGACCTTAAGAATTTCTAGTGAAAATACTTTCTTCCTTGTTTTCTTTTCTTTTCTTTTCTTTTCTTTTTTTTCTTTTTTTCTTTTCTTTTTTTCTTCTTTTCTTTTCTTTTTTCTTTTCTTTGCAAATAAGGAAACAGAGGGACAAGAGACACAAATCTCTTGCTGAAGATCACAAAATAAGTTGTCAGAGCCCTAGGACAGGGATCAGGTCTCATTTTGTGCATTCCACGTAGGAAAACTAACTTCCTGCCCAGATCCTGACAGTTCTGCTTGCTCTGTCACTAGGTTTTATAGACTGATGATGGCCAACAGCTTCAGGATTGACTTTAGGACGCATTTGTCAACCTATGGGATAGTTTCCAAAGAGAAACTCACAAGACACTGAAGGAGCAGACATTCAGCATGACAGCAGCATATGTTGGGGTGCTTCTTGCCCCCCCCTCACTAAAGTTTACAGAGTATATTTACCCATTCATTCTATACCCAAGAGCCACCTAATCAATAATAAAATTCCTTAGAGTTCCGGAATAGCTCTATTACCTGGAAAGGAGATAAGAAGCTCTTTGTAGTGAAAGCATCTAAAGAATCAAGAAGGGGGTGGAGGCGTCTTGGGGAGTTGCTTTTCGAAGTATGGCTCAGGGAATTTTGAGCAAAAACAGATATCTTCTAAGCACTGCACTATTTCTGTTTTATCTCCAAGTGTTGCGTATGTATATGTCTACATGTGAGTATATGTGTGTATCATCTGTTGCCCAGATTTTTGTTAAATGCAAATATTCAATGACCCCCATCAATTCAGGATTTGAAGTGTGATGCTCCTACGTGATCTTTTTTTTTTTTTTTTTTTTTTTGGCAGTGCTCCTACATAATCTTAAGGTAATTGTCATTCTGTGTGACTACTTCCTACCTCCCTGCCTTTATTTCTGGACGACACAGAACACAAAGAAGATAAAGGAATAATAACAGAGAATGGATTTTCCCCTCTCCCTTTTGGGCCCCAGTCAGTTGAGCCAGTGTTTATTCAGCACATGGCCATGTGAGGCTCTGTGCTGAGGGCAGCCAGGGGACACACGGATGAGAAATCCTAGTTTGCAAGAAGCTAGTGTGCTGGACTCTTTTTTGTTTGCTTCTGCTTGTCTTTCCCTATTTCCTCTGTAAGAAAACAGTACTGGGACCAAAATAAAATTGTCTTAGCTGTTTTACTCCTAAGGGTAAACATAACACTGGATGTTTGTCATTGTAGACAGCAATAAAGATAAACTTTTAAAGAAGGCTTGAAAAATATTTTTAAAGCATTAAGCTGACAGAGAGGCTGGAAATCTCTTACCCCGTATATGCTTCTTTCAATATTATCTAGGATTCTCAGGAGTAACATAGATACTGAAGAAAGTGGGAGGGAAGGGAAGAAGAAATAGAAGCCGACTTAACCTCTGGTTTATAAGGTTTTGACATAGCTAATTAATAGCTATAATTAATAGCTAAATTAATAGCTAATATGGGAAAAAATAAAACAATTGTTATGAGCATGAACTTTTGGTTTCTGTAGATTATTACTAGACACCTTATCTCATTACTCTCTCTCCTGTTCAAACTCTGTATTGTTAATATTTGAAAAAGAGAATGTGGAAATTTTATTTCCATTTTATTTATTTATTTATTTCCATTTTTAATGCTTCTGTATTCTTGGTCCTTTTTGCTTTTTTTCCTCAAGTTTTTATTTAAAATCTAGTTAATTAATGTATAGGGTAGTATTGGTTTCAGTAGCAGAATTTAGTGATTCATCACTTGCATATCACACCCAGTGCTCATCACAACAATGTTGTGCCCTCCTTAATGCCTATCACCCATTTAGTCGATCCTCCCCCACCTCCCCTCCAACAACCCTCAGTTTGTTCTCTATCATAAGAGTCTCTTATGGTTTGTTTCTTCTCTCTTTTTTTCTTTCCTTCCCTTGTATTCCTCTGTTTGATTTCTTAAAATCTACATATGAGTGAAATCATATGGTATTTGTCTTTCTCTGACTGTCTTATTTTGCTTAGTCTAATACACACCATCCATGTCATTGCAAAAGGCAAGATTTCCATTGTGGCTGACTAATGTTTCATTGTGTATACACACTACCTCTTCTTTATCCATTCATCAGTAAATGGACATTTTGGCTCTTTCTATAATTTGGCTATTGTCGATAGTGCTGCTATAAACATTGGGGTGCATGTGCCCCTTCAAATCAGTATTTTTGTATTCTTTGGGTAAATACCTAGTAGTGCAATTGCTACGTCTTAGGGTAGTTCTATTTTTAACTTTTTAAGGAACCTCTATATTGTTTTCCAGAGTGGCTGCAATAGTTTTCATTCCCACCAACAGTGAAAGAGTGTTTTCCTTTTTCTGCATCCTTGTCAACATCTATTGTTTCTTGAGTTGTTCGTTTTAGCCATTCAGATAGGTGTGAGGTGGTATCTCGTCATGGTTTTGATTTGTATTTTCCTGGTGATGAGTGAAGCTGGGCATCTTTGCATGGGTCTGTTAGTCATCAGGTTGGCTTTTTTGGAAAAATGTCTATTCTTGTCTTCTGCCCATTTCTTTACTGGATTATTTGTTTTTTTGGTGTTGAGTTTGACAAGTTCTTTTTATATTTTGGATATTAACCCTTTATCAGATATGTCATTTGCAAATATCTTCTCCCATTTCAAAGGTTGCCTTTTAGTTTTGTTGATTGTGTCCTTCACTGTGCAGAAGGTTTTCATCTTGACGAAGTCCCAATAGTTCATTTTTGCTTTTTGTTTCCCTTGCCTCCGGAGCTGTGTCTAGTAAGAAGTTGCTACAGCCAGGTCAAAGAGGCTGCTGCCTTTGGTTCTCTTCTAGGATTTTGATGGTTTCCTGTCTCACCTTTAGGTCTTTAATCTATTTTGAATTAACTTATATAAGTGTCCAGTTTCATTCTTCTGCATGTTGCTGTCCAGTTCTCCCAATGCCTTTTGTTGAAGAGACTGCCTTTATCCATTGGATATTATTTCCTGCTTTGTTGAAGATTAGTTGACCATATAGTTGTGGGTCCATTTCTGGGTTTTCTATTCTGTTCCATTGATCTATGTGTCTGTGTTTGTGCCAGTACCACACTGTCTTGATAACTACATAATATAGCTTGAAGTCCAGAATTGTGACACCTTCAGCTTTGCTTTCCTTTTGCAAGATTGCTTTGGCTCTTTGGGGTCTTTGTGCTTCTACACAGATTTTTAGGATTGTTAGTTCTAGCTCTGTTAAAAATGCTATTTTGATAGGGATTGCATTAAATAAGATCCATCTCCTTGTAATTGATATTATAGCCAATTATTCTCTGCCACCCTTCCCAGAGGAAAACTTGGTAAATTAAGGAAAATTTTTTCTGGGGCACCTGGGTGGCTCAGTGGTTGAGTGTCTGCCTTCAGTTCAGGTTGTGATCCTGGGATCCTGGGATCGAGTCCTGCATCAGGTTCCCTGGGGGAGCCTGTTCCTCCCTCTGCCTATGTCTCTGCCTCTCTCTGTGTGTGTCTCTCATGAATAAATAAATAAATCCTCAAAGAAAAAGAAAAGGTTTTCTTTTTTACTTATATAATTTTTATTTAAATGCTAATATCAACTTAGTGGTAAAATTAATAGCTAATATGGGAAAAAATAAAACAATTGTTATGAGCATGAACTTTTGGTTTCTGTAGATTATTACTAGATGCATGATCTTCAGTAAGTTAGTCAAACTGTATGAGTCTCAGTGTCTTCATATATAAAGTAAGAATAATAATGTTAGGTGTGCTCTTTATTAATGTGCTTAGTTCTCATAACCCTATGGAATAGATCTTTTATAGATAGGAAATTGAGGAAAAGTCAGTTTTAGTGACTTGCTTCCCCCTGACCACATGATAAATAAGTGGCAGAGTTGAGCTGAAAACCCAGTCATGCACTAGAGCCCACATTCTTAACTTCCAAGCTGTTGCTTCCAGGTGTACCCCTTGAAAGCCACATTGTCACGGCCTGTTGCTGTTGGCGTAGAAATAATTGAGTTAGTGCCTGGATGCTTCTAATAGCACCTCTGCCCCTAGCTTCCTTGTACCTCAGAAAGCTCTTCATTCACTGTTATGAGTTGAGTTGTAGACCTCCCAAGTTTATATGTTGAAGTCCTACCCCCAGTATGTCAGAATGTGACCTTATTTGGAAATAGGGTCATTGCAGCTCATACTGGAATTGGCTGAGCACGTAATCCAGTGTGACTGGTGTCCTTTTAAAAAGGGGAAATTTGACACAGACACCCAACAGGGGAGACTGCCTTGTGCAGTTAAGAGTTACACTGCTGTGAGTGAAGTAAGTACTGGCAGGGAGGAGAGGAGCCTGGAACAGGCCCTTCCCTGGAGCCTTCAGGGAGAGCACAGTCCTGCCCACACCTTGATCTCCGACTTCTGGCCCATGGAACTGTTAGGCAGTAAATGTCCATTGTTGAAGCTACTCTGTTAGTGGTACTTCATAACCATGGTCCTAGCAAATGCCTAAACCACATGCAGCTGATGTGGTTGGGCCTTACCACCATTCAGGCTGCTCTTTACCTCTTCTCGACTCTCCATCTTAATGCCCTCCTTGCTTCTCCCCATCTGTTCACCACCTCGGACTCATCCCCTTTCTTCCTCTGGCAGCATATGCTTGCACTTTCTACTCCACTGAGGCCATGGCCACTTGTTTTTCTTTTTTTTTTAATAATAAATTTATTTTTTATTGGTGTTCAATTTGCCAACATACAGAATAACACCCAGTGCTCATCCCGTCAAGTGCCCCCCTCAGTGCCCGTCACCCATTCACCCCCACCCCCCGCCCTCCTCCCCTTCCACCACCCCTAGTTCGTTTCCCAGAGTTAGGAGTCTTTATGTTCTGTCTCCCTTTTTGATATTTCCCACACATTTCTTCTCCCTTCCCTTATATTCCCTTTCACTATTATTTATATTCCCCAAATGAATGAGAACATATAATGTTTGTCCTTCTCCGATTGACTTACTTCACTCAGCATAATACCCTCCAGGTCCATCCACGTTGAAGCAAATGGTGGGTATTTGTCATTTCTAATGGCTGAGCAATATTCCATTGTATACATAGACCACATCTTCTTTATCCATTCATCTTTCGATGGACACCGAGGTTCCTTCCACAGTTTGGCTATTGTGGACATTGCTGCTAGAAACATCGGGGTGCAGGTGTCCCGGCGTTTCATTGCATCTGTATCTTTGGGGTAAATCCCCAACAGAGCAATTGCTGGGTCGTAGGGTAGGTCTATTTTTAACTCTTTGAGGAACCTCCACACAGTTTTCCAGAGTGGCTGCACCAGTTCACATTCCCACCAACAGTGTGAGAGGGTTCCCTTTTCTCTGCATCCTCTCCAACATTTGTGGTTTCCTGCCTTGTTAATTTTCCCCATTCTCACTGGTGTGAGGTGGCATCTCATTGTGGTTTTGATTTGTATTTCCCTGATGGCAAGTGATGCGGAGCATTTTCTCATGTGCATGTTGGCCATGTCTATGTCTTCCTCTGTGAGATTGGCCATGGCCACTTGTGAGACCTCTCCCTTTCCCTCATCCTCCTTGGGCTGTTGCTCTTCCTACCACACACGTTAGTTTTCCCAGGCTTGGTCCCTCTCCTGCTTTCCACGTGTTCCACTCATATTAATTTCCGTAATTTCAAGTACTGATCCTGCACCCTTAACTCTGAAGCTTATGCCTGTAACCCAGCTTGTGTCCAGCGCCCATGCCCTTCATTTACAGCTGCCTGGCAGTGTGCCTCACCTGCAGCCTCTTCTGTCCTAATTGCCCTCTAAATGGAGCAAGTTGTCTGACCTCTGTACCAGCTTCTTCTCTCTTCTCTTTTCCACATGCAGTCAACCAGACCCATGCCCTGTCTTTCCCATGCCTTCCTGCCAACAAAGTTGCCAAGACATGTTGTTGATTCTCTGTTTGCAGCGCCCCCCATGGGCACACTTCTGATTCCCTAGACCATTTCGCATCCTCTCTTGAGCAGCTACAGTAGCTCGCCTACTGTCCTTCCTGTCTACTCATACTAGCTTTCAGCCTCTTCTTCAGATGCTTCCAGAGTCACCTTCTCGTCATACAGTTATGCTCATATCATGTCACTACCCTAGCAGAGCTGAGCCCTGATTGCATACAGAATAAAGGCCCATCTTAAATTTGCATTCAAGACTCTTTTTTTTTTTTTTTAAGATTTTATGGACTTATTCATGAGACACACACACAGAGAGGCAGAAACATAGGCAGAGGGAGAAGCAGGCTTCCTGTGGGGAGCCTGGTGCAGAACTTGATCCTGGGACCCCGGGATCATGACCTGAGCTGCAGGCGGAAGCTCAACCACCTCAATCCAGGTGCCTCTCAAGGCTCTTCTTTATTTATTTATTTTTAAAGATTTTATTTATTTATTCGTGAGACACACACACACACACACACACACACACACAGAGGTAGAGACACAGGCAGAGGGAGAAGCAGGCTCCACACAGGGAGCCCAATGCGGGACTCGATCCCAGGTCCCCAGGATCATGCCCTGGACCAAAGGCAGGTGCTCAACTGCTGAGCCACCCAGGCATCCCAAGGCTCTTCTTTAATATGGCCCCAGCTCACCCCAGTATTGTCCCCTAAGATAATCAAGGGAGACCAACAATCCAACAGGAAGAGCTTTATTCAGACTGTTAATGGAAACTTATAGTCTGAAACCAGATTTTATCATTCTGTCAGAGGTGACCTGGCTCAGCTGAGTTCATTCATGTTAACAAAATTCATGAAGGACACAGCATCTGCCCTGATTGCCTTTCATATCTGAGTATACAAGGATGTGGCCTTGATTGGATTTTTGTGTTTCCCTAACTACAGGATTATCTCACAGGATATATTACTTCTGTAGATTTCTAACCTCATTTACAGTGTTGGTTTCTTTGTTCATTCATCTGTTTATATGTTTGTTAATTAATTAATTTATTTTTTATATGTTTGCTAATTTAGATAAGAAGCTGCCTATCTCTAAATTCTAGGGGCTCCTTACTATTGAGCTCCTCAGGATTTCTCTGAATAAGTCTTAGGCCACTGCTCAGCAGCCTCTGAAGTCCTGAAAGGAACAACACCAGCTGGTCCAGCCAGGGCCAGAAAATAAAAATGTGCAGCATTCTGGAGTTAAGGGTACTGACAGTGGGTGAGGAAGAAAAAAGGAGCTGAAGAAAGGCAGTTGAGAGAAAGGAGAGAAGCTGAGCTACAAAGGAAAACAAATGGTTCCTTTGTGAGGACTAGCACAGTGCTGTGGTTCACTTATATTACGTACCCCTCACCCCCTGAATGATCTTCACAAAAGACCATAGGCTGAGGAGCTCAAACAATAGAAATTTGCTCACTCACATTTCTGGAGGCCAGCAAGTCCAAGATCAAGGTGCCAGCTGATCTGGTTTTTGATGAGGGCTCCCTTCTTGGCTTGCAGATGGCCACCTTCTTGGTGTGCCCTCACATGGCAGAGAAAGAAATGTCTCTCTCTTCTCAGAAGGCCTATTGGATTAAGGCCCCACTGTTATGACCTCATTTAACCTTGATTACCTCCAAAAGACCGTATTTCTAGACACCATACATTGGGGGTTAGGGCTTTGACTTATGAATTTGGTGGTAGGGGGCACAATTCAGTCCATAGCACCCTCCCTCACAAAAGAGTGTACATAAAGGGTTTTTCCCCCCCCTTTGCCTTAGTGAAAGAGAGCTGCTGGATAGTGAGATACTCAGGAATAGTGTGATTAGAGATACAATAAGTTCTGACCCAACAGAACTACCAAGAGGTCTAGGTTATTTGCTAAACTCGAAAGCAACTCATCCTGATATCATCTGTTATGTTAAGTGAACCTATGGGCTTCAAAGATAGTTCTTCTATTGGGCAGTCTAAGTTTTAATATCTTTTGGACTATGAAGAATTGGACCCTTGATCTAGGAAGTTCAACTGAGTTTGGTTGGAATTAATTTTCTTTCTTAACAGAAAGCTGAACTATACGGATGAGTTCCTCTTAAATCCTTCTTCGAGTTTGGGTTCTTTAGGTAGGGATGTCCTAGGTCTGGTTTCCCAGGAAACAGACTCTGATGGGGATTTGGGTGCAGAAGCCTTATTGGGAAGCACTCTGGGGTCGTCAGCACCTGTGAGGGAATCCCAGGAGGTGGGATTAGGTAGGTTGGGAAATTGAACTGTGACACTTTTACAAGATGTCTCAACTGATCTTATGGAAAGCTCTGGAAGTAAGATAGGACTTCAGCACATCCAGGAGTTGAAGAAAAGGGCCAGGCCTTTGCACATCCTTATCAACCAGTCACTAGATATTGGCTGTTTCTTGGGAAGGGGTGTAACTTTGGGTAAGGAAGTCCCCTTTTACAGAGGGCAATTCTCAGAAAGGGACTCCATCATGAACCTTCAGCAGGTAACGTTGGTAACAGCTTCAGCCCATAAAGAGGGTGTCTGGTGCTGCATCACTGCATCCACCCCACAGGATGGGAGCCATTAGTTATGCATGCATTAAAATCTGTTGATATTCCTCTGCTTGGAATTCAGTTTTTTTTTTTTTTTCCTTATGGTTGAAAGATCATTCTTGTTCTAGAGGCTAAAGATTTTTTATGTTGGAGCCCTCTAAAAATGCTGGGTGGTGGTCAGCTAAGACTAGTAATTGTCAAACTAAAAATGCACAGTATTTCCAGTCATGTCATTACAGGCATAAGGGAAGGAGGAGCTAGAACTAGTTGTGCACTTCCCTGAAAATTACTGATAGTACATGTGATGAGGAGCAAGTTGTTGACAAGCCTGGACATTTATCTTGGAGGCGCTCGTTTCTGCAGACATACATGTGGTTTCGGTAACTTTCTGGGCTTTAAAAAAATTTTTTTTCTGAGAGTTTTTATGTTCATTAGCTAGAATTAGCTGAGGAGTTATGAATATGGAATATGGCCCAGTGCTATATAGTATTCCTGAACACTTGACTGTTAATTAGTGTGGTTAGGTTTAATGAACTCATTTAATAACAATATTCCTGCTGAGAATTTTAATGGGTACTAAATTCTAAAATTTAATAATGTAAAACATATTTGTAGAGTGTTAATAATGGTTGCAGGATTTTCAGAGAGTAAAATACTGGAAGGTTAAATGTAATGGATTAATTAAATAAGAAAGCCCAAATTATCTTTCAAAGAGACTGCATAGTGCTATTCATTTTGTTTTAATGAATAAAGCAGGCCATAGCAAGTGCCATTTGTGTACATTCTTTGAAAAGCAACATTCAAAACTTGCAAATTTAGACCAGAGGAAACTCAAACACAGCAAAATATTCTGCTTGGCAAACAGAGTTTTGTTTTCTGTACTGAATAACTATTTTCTTTTTTTTTTTTTTTTTTTTTTTTTTTTTTTTTTTTTAAAGATTTTATTTATTTATTTATTTATTCATGAAAGACTGAGAGATAGAGAGAGGCAGAGACACAGGCAGAGGGAGAAGCAGGCTCCATGCACCGGGAGCCCGACGTGGGATTCGATCCCGGGTCTCCAGGATCGCGCCCTGGGCCAAAGGCAGGCGCCAAACCGCTGCGCCACCCAGGGATCCCTGAATAACTATTTTCTTACAAGATGTCAACAATATGTTTCTTCCACGTAGAGAAATCAGCGGGAACTCTCCAACCACCTTCGGAATAGCAGCAGCTTGTATCAGTGGTGGTCCGCATAAGCATTTGGGAAATATTTTTAATTGCTTTAATTGCATTTTAGTGAAATGACACAAACTTCTTACAGACTTTTCAAAACAAGCAATTCATTTAAGTTGGCTAAAAAATTTTAAGTTGGTTATAAATGTCCTTCATGTGATATGTTCAAAATAATTTTTAGCAAACTTTTCAGGATGTTAAGTGTGCTTTGTAATTCATGATCCTAATGAATTGTTTGGACCTAGGGGAAGTGTACCCCTCAGTTTTCCCATCTGTACAATAGGGATAGAAAAATAATGCCAATTAGGATGTGATAAGGCAATGTGTGATTAAGTGTACACACTTTGAGTTCTCCACAGTCCTCTCAGGCAATTTTATTTGAGGATGAGTTTTGTGGATTTTGTTTGTGGAGAGGTAATTACTCCAGACAGGAGTCCTGGGGAAGAATATTGAACTCATTTTCTACCCCTAGTAGATTATAGAGGAGTGAATTTTGAGTTTCTGAAATATTAAAAAAAAGCCTGGAAGTTGTGGTTTCCAGTCAAATCCATTCCCATCACATTGGGAAGTCACATCAGTTAGGAATGTGCTTAGTTATTTTATTTCAGGCATCAAGAATTTTTGGGTTAGGTGGTTCAATGATGCCTTCATTGAGTATCTATCTATCTTTCTTACCATCCTTTTAAAATTTATTTTTATTTTTATTTTTTTTAAGATTTTATTCATTTATTCATGAGAGACACAGAAAGAGAGAGTCAGAGACACAGGCAGAGAGAGAAGCAGGCTTCATGCAAGAAGCCTGATGTGGGACTCAATCCCAGGGACTCCAGGATCATGCCCTGGGCCAAAGGCAGGCGCCAAACTGCTGAGCCACCCAGGGATCCCCCCCCCTTTTTTTTGAAGATTTTATTTATTCATGAGAGACAGAGAGAGAGAGAGAGGCAGAGACATAGGCAGAGGGAGAAGCAGGCTCCATGCAGGGAGCCCGATGTGGGACTTGATCCTGGGTCTTCAAGATCACGCCCTGGGCTGAAGGCGGCACTAAACCACTGAGCCACCCAGGCTGCCGTCTTTCTTACCATCCTTAAAATGCGTGTTGCTGCAGGGCTGCAAGATGCCCTGCCCATTTCCAGGTAGCATGTTGCAGGCATGAAGAGGAGGGAAAGAGGAAGTAGGAAATGGCACCTGTATCAAGAAAGAAAAGCTTTCCCAGGAAACAGCAACGTTTGTTTCATTGGCTGCAGACTAGTTCATTATATGGATGAAGTGCAGTTTAATTTCTCCTGGGGGTAGGTTTTGTGGGAGTTATGTATGGCACCCAGTTGGGGAGTAACAGACATGTTAAAGGAAGACAAAGACCTGCAGCTCTCAGATCCAGTAGTTGGTGTTGACTTAGTGTTTGTCAGGCCACACAGGTTTCTAGTGTTGCTTCCTTTTTTGCCCTCATCTGCCATGCTCAGCCTGATTCTGGTTCTGAGCTCAGGCAAGGAGATAAAAAGTGAGCCTCAAGTACTCTGGGTCTCAGCATCTGCTCACATTGGCTGCCAGACAGGCTCCAACCTGGTGTCCTAGTTCTGATACCCAAGTCACCACATTACATTGTTTCCTGTGCCTGACTCCCTGCTTTGGAAACCTACCAGTCCTCAGTCCCTAGAGAACCTGGCCTGCCTCGATCTACCTTGTTTCTCTCCAGGGAGAGAAATTCTATCTTTGAGCTTCTGCCTAATGGCTGGGGTTCTGCCTTCTGCGGACAGACTCACTTAATGATGCCTCGGGCTTCAGAGCATCACCAGTTTCCATGACACCAAATCCCTGGCTTGGCCTCCACTTACCAGTCCACCACCATCACCACTATACATGCACACATACATACACATGTTTGATCAAAGTTATCGTGGTTTAGAAAATCAAATTCATAAAGAAAAATTGCACTGTTTTGTCCATTCCTCCCTACTCCAATTCTTTTCTGTTGAATACTTATTTTTTTAAAAGATTTTATTTATTTATCCATGAGAGACACAGAGAGAGAGAGACAGAGAGAGAGAGAGGCAGAGACACAGGCAGAGGGAGAAGCAGGCTCCATGCAGGGGGCGCGACACGGGACTCCATTCTCGGTCTCCAGGATCACACCCTGGGCTGAAGGCGGCGCTAAACTGCTGAGCCACCAGAGCTGCCCTGAATACTTAAGATAATATTTTAGCTGTGTCTTCTTGTGTGCCTCTAGAATTTATAATTTGCTTATATTGCTATTTCTTCTATTTTGCTCCAATTGTAGATATTCTGTATTGATTTTCTACAAGGAATATGTGGATCTGGTGCCCTCCCCAAATACACACCAACCTCCCCTTTACTCATTCTCCTAATCTTAATTTTTGGTTAGATCAATATTCAGATTTCTTGTTACATAAGGAAAGAATCAACTCTTTTGCTTAAGCCGTTTTTACTTGGTCATTGGTTCTATGCAGACAAACCAATGTATCCTGTTTCTATCTTTCTTGTGAACAGCCTCTTTTTGGTGGATCCCTCCTTTAGTAGTTTCCTGAGAAAGCATCCATGGTGGATCAGTATTTTGAGAAACATCTTGAATTTGATTGATAGTTTGAGCATAGAATTTGAAGCTGGAAATTATTTTCTCTAGGGATTTTGAAGAGATTGTCCCAGTGTTTTTTGGCACTCAGAATTGCTATTGAGAAAGTAGGTGTCATTTTGATTCCTAATCCCTTGTATGAGATCTGTCGTTTCTTTTTCTTTCCTGGAAGCTTTTAGAATCCTCTTTGCTCAATGTTCTGAAATTTCATGTTGATCATGTTGATGTGTTTTAGTATAGGCGTAGATCTTTTTTTTTTTTTTTTTTTTGTAATCCATTTTGCTGGTCCCAAGAAGGACCCTCTCCTATGGAATCAGATATCCTTCAGTTCTAGGAAATTAAACAAAAATTGTCTCAATGTTAATTTCCTCCTTTTCAGCTTCTCTGTCATGTTTTGGAAACTCCTGTAATTTGGATATTAGATATCCAAAAATTGTCTGTCTCCTCATAATTTTACTTCATCTCTCATACTCTTAGTATTACAGCTCTATTTTCTGGGAGATTTTCTCAATTTTACATTTCAAATTTTAAAATTATTATTATTTTTTAAAGATTTTATTTATTTATTTAAAGAGACACACAGAGAGAAAGGCAGAGGGAGAAGCAGGCTCCATGCAGGAAGGCTGATGTGGGACTCGATCCCAGGGCTCCAGGATCACACCCTGGGCCGAAGGCAGGCACTAAACGGCTGAGCCACCCAGGGATCCCCCTCAAATTTTTAAATTAAAACTTAGTTTCTGCTTTTCATTTCTCTGCATGTTTTTTAAAACTTCTTATTCTTGTTCCACGAATATTCTACCATTATTTGATTCTATACATACCCCTATGATATTTTTTAGAAGTTTTCTTACGTTCCAGCATTTTTTGTCTCCTCTGAGTTGTCTTTCTTTCTTTCTTTCTTTCTTTCTTTCTTTCTTTCTTTCTTTCTTCTTTCTCTCTTTTATGTTAGATACTGTCTTTAAGTATCTAGTTGTTGGCTGTCTCTTCATATTTGAGAGTAAGGTGGGGCGCCTGGGTGGCTTAGTCAGTTAGGCATCTGACTTCAGCTCAGGTCATGATCTCAGGGTCCTGGGATGGAGCCCTGCATGGGGCTCCCTTCTCAGTGAGGAGCCTGCGTTTGCCACTCCCCTGTTTGTGCTCTTTCTCTCTCTCTCTCTGTCAAATAAAAAAATAAAATCTTAAAAAAAAAGAGTAAGGCGTAAAAAAGTTGATTAGAAGGTGTGTGTGTGTGTGTGTGTGTGTGTGTGTGTGTGTGTGTGTTTAGGGGAGGAGAACTGTTTGGCCAGTGGGCTTCACTATAGGATGATCTGAGAGGGCTGTTTCATTGGGTGATCCATCCCTCCCCTGCCCAATATATATCGGTATTTTCCTTTGGCCCAGGTAGTATCTCCAGAGGGACATCCTTCAGTCTCCTGCCTGGTTAGTAGCAAAGGTTCTCAGAGCTCAGTGGTGGAAAAAGAGCCAATGGTCTTATCATTCAATGTGTGGACCTTCCTTTAACTCCCCAATTTCAGGATGTCACTTTTATCCTCTGAGTGGTGGCTCAGAATCCAGAATCAATTTGGGATCAACTACTGTAGAGGATAAATGTCTGGTTTCCTTCCTGGGTTAGGAAGACTTGAGGTACTGGGTTGGGGGTAAGTAAATAGGGATCCCGTGGCTTCTCACATACACTTTCAACTAGTTCACCTGTTGGGAGCTCTATGTACACTCTCTGGCTCTGTTTCTAGGCCTGTCCCATGGTGTTGCTTCACTTTGTTTCTCTGCTGCACTAAATCCGCCCATTTTTGCTTTGCAATTTATGAAATTTAATTCTAATCTTCTCTTCTGTCCTTGCCATTATAGAATCAATTCTTATTATTTACAATAATTATGTTCTATGAAGTTGCTTCAAACACTGAATTATAAACACTGAACCATTGCTGCAAGGAAATACAGAACTATCATCTGTGCACCTCATCAACTCATCAACTCATCAATACAGAACCTTGTATTATGTGTATTTCTGGTTAAAGAAACCTCATATAAAACATAATATTGATTCGTTACTATCAAAGTCATGACCAGCAGTACTGAAGTGTATTTCTGAGGGAAATGAATCCCATATGCATTTTCTCCAGAAGGTGCATTGCAGCCTTCTTGTGTTCAGGAACTCTGGACAGTGCTTCTGCACCATGCCTGGGGGGAGTTTTGGACAGCAAAATTACCAACAAAAAGCACAGAAATGCAAAAAACATACCTCTAAATAGACTATGAAAAGGATGCTTGTGGGGATCCCTGGGTGGTTCAGTGGTTTGGCACCTGCCTTTGGCCCAGGGCATGATCCTGGAGTCCTGGGATCGAATCCCACATCGAGCTCCCTGCATGGAGCCTGCTTCTCCCTCTGCCTCTCTCTCTCTCTCTCTCTCTCATGAATAAATAAATAAAATCTTAAAAAAAAAAAAAAAAAGGGCAGCCCTGGTGGCGCAGCGGTTTAGCGCCGCCTGCAGCCCAGGGTGCGATCCTGGAGACCCGAGATCGAATCCCACGTCGGGCTCCCTGCATGGAGCCTGCTTCACCCTCTGCCTGTGTCTCTGCCTCTCTCTCTCTCTCTCTCTCTCTCTGTCTGTCTCTCATGAATAAATAAATAAAGTTTTTGGAAAGGAAAGAAAAAAAAGATGCTTGTTTATAGTGTGAGAGCTGAAGGAAGAAATCAGAGTGTGGCTTTGTTCAGCTTCAGTTGGGAACATGAGCATTAGGAGTCCCAAATTTTTCATATCTTTGAGCATGTCCACGAATGACTGTGAAATCACCATGAGTATTGACTTTGGAGTAGAAATACGTTTTAGAGAATAGGCAAATTCGCAAATACAGAATGGGCAAATAATGAGGATTGACTGAAAAAAAAATGAGGATTGACTGTAGTTTTATGCTTTGTAAAACTCCTTTATCGTGTCAGAGTGGTTTCAGGAAGGATTGAAAGGAAACAAGATAAATAAGTGTATTAAATCCACCACATGTAGCTAGAAGTCTCTGAAATCCTAGTTATTTTGTGTAGGACCCACTGATACCTGCTTGTCTACAATGATATGGCAGATTTCTTCTGCCTCTTCCATCCATATTCATCCCACTGGGCTCAGCCAGGCCCAGACCCCAGCATTCCTCAGGTAACCCAGGCCTTCAGCAAGCTGGGCTGTGCTGAACCATGCCACAACATACCAATATAATGGATAGGTTTTTAAAATATCCTGGGATTGGTGGTGTGCTAAGCTGGCTCATACTGGCTAACAAACCCAATTGCTAAATTTTCAGTAATTTTGTGAGGCCATTATTAAATATAAGCATTGTTAAAAATTAAATCACATAAATTTGGAATTAAATACATTAGATTAACAGCAGAGGTAATAAGTACTGAAAACTCATCACCTCCTGATTGCTACCAATGTTCTTGAGGTTATTTATGTTTCTTTATCTGGATAGTGGATAAGCTATGTCATGTTGTGCTACTACGCATCTTGTCCAAGTCCACATTCAGTGATATGACAGTGATGGTTTAAAATCAGCAGTGATTTTCCATTTATACCATGGAAATCAGCAAATGCTCCAAATTTGGGCTTTTTCTCCCCAGAGCGCCCGTTGTTAAACATTCATTAGTATATATTTATAGCCTGAAAAACTGTGTGGAATTGAGTAAAAATAGAAATTAACTGACTGAGTTGATGAGGAAGGAGAGTAGCTAGAACCAAAGATCCAAAGACATGCATTGGCTTCTTGGATTTAATTAGGCAGAAATAAAGAAGAAAATGAAATGAAGACTAGTAGAACTGAGTCACAGAAAAGGAATCTGGGCCCTTCTTGCAATGTATTTTGAAGAGTCTGACTGAGCTGAACTAAAAGATCTTGTACATATTGTACATGTAAAGCTAAAGCTTCTGTAATTTTAAAAAAGATTTTATTTATTCATGAGAGACACAGAGAGAGAGGCAGGGAAGAAGCTGGCTTCATGTAGGGAGCCCAATGAGGGACTTAATCCCAGGACTCTGGGATCATGATCTGAACTGAAGGCAGTTGCTCAACCACCGAGCCACCAGGCATCCCTTGATTCTTAGTTTTTGTTGCAAACTCTGGTTTGGGGAGCCTGTAATACACTGTTTTTGAGGCAAGAAGAATTGCTGTCAGGTTTATATATTAAAATTTACTTCACAGACATGGTCCCTACTCGAAGTGTTAGCCCTTGAAGTAACCTGAAAGACTTCATAAAGTTACTCAGGAAATGAGGCAAAAATGCTTCCCTGGGTTGTTTGGTATAATCTTAATGTAACAGAATTTTTACAAGTAATCCCATCAGGTTTATTTTCCTTTCCTTTAACTGTTGCTAGTTTGTATCTAGCTTATTTGGGGTGCTATTATTGCATCTACTTTTTTCCATTCCATGGACAACATAAAACCATTCTTCTAAATTGCATTGCCTAATCTTAAATATGTGTCATCTGTGGCCCATCAGTGAACTCATTTTTTCCCAGTTGAGATATAATTCATGTAATATACAATTCACCATTTTAAAGTGTATAATTCAGTGGTTTAAAATATATTCACTATGTTGAGCAGTTGTCACCACTATCTAATTTTGAACTATTTCCGTCATATCCAAAAGAATCCCCATACCCATTAGCAGGTATGTTTTCAGTTATCTTGGACATTTCCCTACACTGGAATTGCTGGGTCATGTGGTAATTCTGTGTTTAGTGTTTTGAGGAACTACCGATCTGCTTTCCAGTGGATTCATTTCCATTAGTCGCTCCCACTTATGTCCTTCCTTGTTCAGTTCTCCTGCAAATGTGCATCCCTTTCTGGTTGGTTGTGCCCACTGCGATGTTCTGTGAGAGAAGTGATATGTCTGACCTCCGTGAATGAGGTGCCGCTTGATGCAGCATGCAGAATAGCTGCTTTTGTTTTGTTGTGTTCGCTACTTTTTGGGAAATTATTTATTTATTTATTTATTTATTTATTTATTTATTTATTTAGGGGGGGGGAGTATTTATTTAAAGATTGTCATAGTCCCAGAATTGTGGTATGTGATTCCTTTGTGGCTTCTGTGTCTATTCTCCCTTCACTTTGATAAGTGGCTACATTCTCATGTTCATCTTCTTGAGGATGAGGATGATGGTGGAAGTGATGGTGATGATGACATCACAACTCACTAGGTGCTTTCCCTGTGTGAGGCCTTGTACCAAGAGCTTCACATACATGATTTCATTTAGTCCTTGCTACACCTCCCCTTTTACTTACCAGACCAAGGTTTAAATCAATGAAGACATTTCACATCACTGGAAGTTGGCAGAATGGCGGGGAGGTGCTGCTGGGCTGGGGCCTCCAACTTCTTGGAAGGGTTAACATGTGTCTACTCAAGTTTGGCCCTTTTGATTCCAGTTTGCCCTACTGTATTTGCAAACTGAGATCACAACTGAAACTTATATCAAATAGAAAAGAAATAAGGCCTCAGACAAAGCCACCATGTGGTTTCAAATCCTCTACCTGAAAATATACATGGGAGACAAAATGAACACAGAAGCTGGGTACAATCACCTTGTAAATTCTGTAATGTTTAAGTCTAATATCCTTCTTAAGTAGCACTAGGAAGATGATTTCCTGTTTTCACTTTAGTGTGACATTTTACACATACACATCATGAACCTAGAAAAATATACACTAGTGATTATTAGCTTTCAAGCCCCACGATGAAAATTCTTTCTCTCCAAGATTCATCATGATTGTAGCCTTTCATATATGCAAACTGTTGTGTGCCTCAGTGGGCCTGCCTTGCTGCACTGGTGCTGAGGGACATCACTGTTTGCTTAGTGAAGCACCATATAAGCTGTGACAGTGTTTCTCCAGATGAAAGCATGGCCACTAGTAGCATAGTAACAAGCGGCTCTGCTTTATGAAATCTAGATTTTTTCTAAAATGCTTGTAGATTTAAAAACAATTACAGGAGTTTTAGAAATGATCTTAGGCCAGAGCATAAAAAGGTAATTCACAAGATAAGAGAAAGAAATGGCTGACAGATAAATAAAAATCTAGTCAACCTTTAGTTCAAGAAACTGTAAACCAAAATGAGATATAAATTCTATCTATGTATTTATTATTTTTAAGAGATTTTATTTATTTATTTGAGAAAGAGAGAGAGAGCACTAGCAGGGGAAGGGGCAGAGGGAGAAGTAGACTCCCTGCTGAGTGGGGAGCCTGATGTGAGGCTGGATCCCAGGACTCTGAGATCATGACCTGAGCAGAAACCAAGAGTTGGACACTCAATCAACTGTGCCTCCCAGGTGCCCCCACTGAGTTAAAATGTCTAATTCTATGGCTATTTGGTTTTTGGATTAGTTGCTTGAATTTTCTGGCAATAATAAAACTTACTTTGCAGCATTGTTCTGGAGATTAAATAAGGCAGACAACAGCTGTAAAACTCTTAACACTTTGCCAGGTGCATCATGTATTATCAAGACATGGTAGTTATTTCTCCCCTTCACCAGATGGGCCAGGTTCAAGGTGCCTTTAAGGCCGATATAAGGATGGCACTTGTTCCCCTTTCTGGAGGCTCTTGTTGTGGATCCAAGCAAACCTCACTGAGATTCTCTGCAGTCAGGGTTTCTGCTTGAACCTGCTGGTAGGATAGCAGGGACACTCAATTGTCTATGTAAGATGCATGGCCTCAAACTTAAAAGTAATCTTTACTTCTTATTTTATTTCTTATTGCTTTTCTATGAGTGAAAGTTATTTTTCAAACATTATTCTGAATGTGTAGCCAGCTATATTTAGACGATTTGAACAAAAATGTAGTTTAATTGTGCTTTCACAAATGGGTACAGATGTAGACTACAAATGAGATTGTAGAGAATTATTTTTATTACTGGTTCAGAGGAGAGGGCAGAGGACCATGATAGAGTTTAAGCTTGAGGAAAATCTGCATTACATTTACGTAGGCAAGAGTTTATTATGTCCCAACAGAATGGGTATGATTTGCGTAATTTCAGAAAATTCCCCAAAGGGACTAGAATCGTTACTCCATAGTATAAGTGAATTTGTGACTGCCTTGATTTTTCAGTTAAAATCAGGTATCTATATGCAGCCTGATCTTTTTTTTAAATAAGAACTTTTTAAATTATTATTTATGATAGTCACACAGAGAGAGAGAGAGAGAGGCAGAGACACAGGCAGAGGGAGAAGCAGGCTCCATGCACCGGGAGCCCCATGTGGGATTCGATCTCGGGTCTCCAGGATCGCACCCTGGGCCAAAGGCAGGCGCCAAACCGCTGCGCCACCCAGGGATCCCTATGCAGCATGATCTTAAGCTAACAACTCCTTTCCTTCATCTGGAAGGAAATAAAACAGCATAGAGCTGGATACTAAGATGTGAATTGCAAGGAAGATGTCTGTAATTAACTTAGAAAGTACTGTTTGTGTTTAAATTCACCATAATTTTTCAAGATGAACAAATTGCACATTAGTCCAACCAAGAAGTAAGGCTCTTAACAAGTGTAAATGTACAAATGTAAATTTTTTTCCCCCTGGTCTCATTTTGTAAGATGAACCTGTGAACTTTTAATTTATACATTGGTTTGAAGTAATTAGCCTCTGAATTGTCTAGCTTTTGAGACATCATTATTTAGAAAAGAGATAGACCATGGAGAGCATACTGGTTTTCTGGAATCAGCAGAAGAAAAATGATACCCTTGACAGAAAATCATCATGTTATATTGTTATATTTTCAAAAGGAAAATATAACATAGTCATGTAGACATATGCTAGAGACTTGAAATATTTATAAATCTTTTTTGTTTTGCAAAAACCACAATATATTTTGTATGACTCTTTCCCCCCTAAATCATGTTGTCTGGTAGGTTTTGAGCACTTTTTTTTTTTTTTATCTTTATAAAGTTTGGAGAGTGAAAGAGTTCAAATTCTCTCCAACCACCAGGTAATTAAATATTTTTTAAAATAGATTTTATTTATTTATTTAACAGAGAGTGAGAGCACAAATAGGCAGAGTGGCAGGCAGAGGGAGAGGGAGAAGCAGGCTCCCCGCTGAGCAGAAAGCCCCGTGTGGGGCTCTATCCCAAGACCCCGGGATCATGACCTGAACCAAAGGCAGATGCATAACCAACTAAGCCACCCAGGTACCCCTAAATCTTTTAAAAATATCGTATAAACTATTGTCCATATTACATAAGTCACCTACAGAAGATTAACTAATGAGTTTTAGACAATCAAAGTGGACTATTGTCCAGGCCAAGTGTGAATTGCAAGCTACTAAAATCTCTTGGCAGGATAACAACCAGAATAACACGTAAGTGGATACATGGTAAGAAGGCGTCTGATTTTCTCTTGGCAAGGCACTGGAATGCCAAAGCTAAGCTTCTTGGCTCACTTTTCTCTGACGTTGGCTCTTTAGATACCAAGATTCTGACTGTCACTGTAGACCAGGTATGTAGCTTTTTAATAAATGCTTTACACATGTACGTGAATCAAAATTCACAATGTGCTGAAAAGGATAGGTGGCAGAATAAGTTTCTATCCCATTGCTGTCTTCCAGACACAGTGCTCCCCATCTCCAGAGGCTGTCCCTGGTAAGGTTCCTTAGATGTCCTTCCAGAGATAAGCTGTGCATCAAAGGCACACAGATGCACATTCTACTTCTTTTATGCATATGGTTGTATAACATATACACTGAACTGCACCTGATTTTTTTATTTTTATTTTTATTTTTATTTTTTTTCACCTGATTTTTTTAAAAAAGGGAGATTGTGCCACCATTATATAGAGCTACCTCATTCTTTTAAAAGGCTGTTTAGTGTTCATTGCATAATATGGATGGACTTTATTTTATTTGCTACACCCCCACTGGTGGATGTTTATATGATTTCTATCTTTTGCTAATACAAACAGAGCTGCTTTGAATGAATCTATAATTCATTGTTCTGCATACATAGCATATCTGTGGGATAGATATTTTTAGAAATAAAGTTGCTGGTCAAATGATATATGCATTTTTTATTTTGACAAATGCTGCCAAACTGCAGTATACCTTGTGTAAGTTATACACCGACTGGCAGAGTATGAGAGTGGCATGTGCTTTTTAAGTCCTAGACCTGGCCTTTGTCATAGAGGGTTGTATTTTTCTGAACCTGGTCACGGTCCAGAGCCTTTGGGCTAACTTATGTTACATTGATGACTTTCCATCTGTGATAGAGGACTCATTTTCCAACACTCTGGGACACTATTTTATTCCAACCATTTGAAGGCATTGCTTACAGCCTTAATAGGAAATAGGCATATTTCTGTGCTTCCTCATAGATGAGGGGATCAGGGGAGGTGCTCTGCTTGAATTGAAAGCCCTTGAATTTTAGTAATGTGGAGGCATTGGAGAGGTTAGTTTATTTTCCTTGATTTGAAAATCACCATAGGAGGGAATCATCCCAACCTTCAGTAAAGAAAACAAACTGAAGCTTTGAACTTTATTTTTTTTAAAGATAAATTTATTTATTTATTTATTTATTTATTTTTAAAAGCTTTTATTTATTCATGAGAGACACACACAGAGAGAGAGGCAGAGACACAGGCAGAGGGAGAAGCAGGTTCCCTCCTGGGAGCCCCATGCAGGACTCTATTTTGGTATGCCAGGATCACACCCTGAGCCAAAGGCAGACACTCAAACAAAGGGCCACCCAGTTGTCCCTAAAGATAAATGTATTTATTTATTTGAGAAAGAGAGTGAGCAGGGGGAGAGGCAGATGGAAAGGAAGAGGCCGATTCCCCACTGAGCAGGGAGCCCAATGTGGGGCTCCATCCCAGGACCTGTGATGAAAGGGGACACTTAACTGACTGAGCCACCCATGTGCCCCTGAAGTTTTGACCTTTAAAGCTGAAGTGTTGACGGTGGTGTCTCACTGTTGTCACTTCATCACTGAGCCACTATTCTGCTAAACAGACATCACATGCTCACCCCAGGGTCTAGCTCCCTGCCATCTTTGGGGGGGAGCTACATCCCTGCCCCCCTACTGCTTCCTTCCCTTGGCTTCTTCACCTGCATTTCCTCTCCTTCTTATCCAAACAGCTTTTTCTGACACCTGTTGGAACTTTATCACTTTTCCCTAAGCCATATCACTTCTCCCTAAGCCACTATCATAACACAGCAGGTCCAGGCAAGAACCAGGGCAAACTCTCTTTGATTTTCATATCTATAGATCTCCCTCCTGTGCTTGCTGCTTTATAATCTGTGACGTAGTTTGTATTCCAAACTTCTAAAACATAAAGAGCCCTTTTTGTTCAGTTATGTAAAGCACCCAGTTCACAATGCTATATTTTAATCCTAATTTGTATTTTAAAATATAAATACATACATATTTTAGAATTATGGTTCTGCATGCAATTTGAGTGCATGTAATTCAACAAACCCACCCTAAGTGCTTGAATTTAGTCAAGTAAGGATAGCTTTTTTCTTCTTTGTTTTAAGTCTACTTCCTGATTCCAAGTAGTAGAAAAAAGAATAAATTATTTTAACTTAAACAGATTTATAACTATAAGGTTATGATGGTATTTCTGTGGGCTGTTTCCCCAGTACAGGGTTCACTAATCCTGAACATGGACTTAAATGTTGTGGCCATGTATACTTGCTTCCATTGGCATGATCTGTCCAGGTGAACAAAATGGGGAGCTACCAAGGATGCTGGCATTATTGGTATTTGGTACCAATGGCTGTTTGGTACCATTCCATACGACATCTGTCTCCATGGACTAAGGAATTGCCTTAGCCACATTCATGATGCCTAGAACAGTGCTACTCAGAGAAGCACCCACAATGCTTTTCTTACCTGACTGCAACAAAGTAAGCACAGGAATTGGAAAAAAGGTGTTCAGAAACTTATGTCAAACTGACAGAGTTGAATCTAATTTTTTAAATTGAGCTTGTATTTTTTCTATGTCCTTTTAAAATCTATTTTTTCCTCCTGAACACTTGTGTTATTTTATTTTGCAAAATATGAATCTGTCACAGATTAGGTTTTCAAAAATAATCTAGAAAATTCCTCAAATTTTAGTCTAGCTTGCAAGGCAGATGCATTGCTCTGAAAGTTGTTGCCTTGGCTTGCTTTCCTAGTATGACAAGTGTGATATCCTCATGTAAAATTTCAGGAAATGAGACACAATGACAAAATTCCTTGCCTATGGCTGCTATGTATACCAAAATTAAATCTTTCCCTTCTCATTTCTGTCATCAGACTGTGAGGCCTCATTTGTTTTTCATGTTATATTTTAATTAGAATCTGAGAGAATGAATGGAATAAGAGAAAAGTAGTCATGAAAAGAACATTGCATTTTCTTATCCTTCAAAGAAAAGTTCAATAACATTTCCTCCCATATTATTTTTCCTTTAGTGCCAGTTTCTAGACTAAAGTACTTTGGAAGATATTTAGAAGAATTTTAAAAAAGATTTTATTTATTTATTCATGAGAGACACACAGAGAGAGAGGCAGAGACATAGGCAGAGGGAGTAGCAGGCTCCCTGCAGGGAGCCTGATGCGGAACTTGATCCCAGGACCCCAGGATCACAACCTGAGCCAAAGGCAGACACTCAACCACTGAGCCACCCAGGTATCCTGGAGGATTTTAACACAGAATTTGTGCTCAGAAAAAGTTTTCTGTGTGCTGGATTTTTTAAAATGCTGGTGGAGAGTATATAAAGTAAATTTGGGGAAATTTGCAGGTGTTACAATGTCAGCTTCAGGGAGAAGTTTGGGTTTCTGTCCCGGCCAAAGTATGACCTAAGAGCCAGAATAAACATTGACGATGTTGCCTGTTCTTTTTTTTTAAAGATGTTATTTATCTTAGAAAAACCACCACCTTAAAATATTATTTATTTATTTATTTGAGATTGAGAGAGAGAGATAGTGTGAGTGTTGGTTGGGCGGAGGGGGCGGGGGGGGGGGGTGGCGATTAGGGGAGGAAGGGCAGAGAAAGAATCCCAAGCCAACTGTGCTGAGCCCAATGTGGGACTTTATCTCATGACCATGAGCATGACCCCGAGATCATGACCTGAACCAAAACCAAGAGTCAGAGACTTAACTGACTGATCCACCCAGGTGCCCTAATAACAACATCACATGTTCTGAGTGACAACATTTACCTATATGGCAAGCATTTAGCTGTGTGAGCAGAGTCAGGTCGGTGTCAAGTACACATTTGGAGCCTATTATAAAAAATGTATTAGCCAAAAAAAAAAAAATGTATTAGCCTTGGTTATTTGACTGAAGAGCACTTGATGAAAATTTTTGCTTTATTTTCTACTACCACCTCCAGCCATTCCTCTTTTACACTGCAAAAAATAGAGTTACAAGTTTATCACTGATAGCAGGCTGTGAGTCCTTTGTATATGAAAGACATGTAATATGAATCTTTCTGCCTTGATGAAAAAATGTGGGTGCAATTGTCTTTTTATAATTATGGTATTTTGTGTGTGGTGTAATTTCCCCATGAAAGTGTGACCTAAAATGATCTGAAAGGATAAGTATTCTGGAAGTGTTGTTAAAATACACTTAGAAATAATTTTTAAAAAGTGGCACGCTTGTCCAAATCTTACTGCTCCCAAACTTAAATCTCTGCAGTCTTTTCCAATATCCTCTCATTCTGGATCTTTCAGATGTGACTGTCTTGCCTAATTTTTGGATCTGGGAGGAACATTAGTATTATTAAGAACCACTTACCTGTTTGTCATACTGACCACTATTACTAGTGTATTCAATTAGTAAGGATTTACTGAGTGCTTACTTCGAGGTTCTCTGTCTGTCACTGAGATCACAGAAGAGGTGCCCTTTGTTATTCATTCATCCACCAACCTGTTTAACTACCTGCTGTGAACCAAGCATGGTTCCAGGAGCTTGGGACAGGCCTCATTTTAGAAGGAACTGATAGACTTTGTAAAACGGAGATATCTTTTAAGGGTATGATAAGGATAAAATGAAATAATGTTTCTAAAGTACTGGAACCAGATACTCTAAATGAGTATTTTCCCCCAGGAATGGCAGAGATTGCTTTTAAGAAGTTTTTGCAAATCATTGTGCAGATAAACTGAATCTTGCTTAGTATTAAATGCTAATTTACTGATTAAAAATAATCCAAGGGGCAAACACATTAAAATATTTTCTTCTTCTGGAATATAGAAAACAGCAAATTGAGAGATTTCCAAAACAACAAACAGTAAGAGGATTAGAAATCGATCACATGTGAAAAGAATTACAGAAGATCTTTTAAAAATATATATAAAAGTAAAACTTTGTTTGCCTATGCTTTCTTCCTGAATGTTGGCTTTTAATCACTCTCGACATTTTACTTGGAGAAGGCGGACCTTCATGTCAGTGGCTGATCTTGGCTATTCATTATTTCCATGAACTCTCAGGAAGTTCATTCTGAACATCAGAAAGAATTAATATCACAGTAACTCAAGTCTAAGAAGACAAAGCTGATGCTTCCTCTGGAAACATACCCCTCCTTCCACCTGCCCCCTAAAGTCTGATAAATATTTCAACTAATTTTTTTTTTTTTTTTGTCAGTTGTAGTGGATTCAACATGAATTTGAATCTGACTGGATTTCCTTTTGCAAAAAGCGGGCATTTGTGATTTGTTTGGTTTGTGTGTCTTATGAATAGGAGGGATGCCAAAATTGGAAAATCAGCTGCAAAGAAAACCTACAGATTTATGACACAACGTTTTTTTTTTATATTCAGGGGAAATGCCTCCAGTTTCATAATTCTTTCTTTACCTAGAAGTAATAACTGACATTTGTAACAATTTCCTTGCTTGACTGATGCTATTGCCTGAAGCTTTTTGAGGATATTGTACTCTATTTTATTTTCCTAGTGCTATTCAATAGAACTTTTTGCTATGATGGAAATGTTCTATCTCTGTGTAGTGCAGGGTGGTAACGACTAGCCACATGTGGCTTCTGAGCATTTGAAATGTGGCTATTGAACTTGCGTAAATGAGAAAATGAATTTTTAATTGTATTTAGTTTTAATTAATTTAAATGTAAACTTAAATAGCCACCTAATGTGTAGTGACTACCATATTGAGCAGTGCAATTCAGGACCATAAATATTAATTCACAAGAGTTAAAACAGGTTTCAGCATAGACAATATTGAGGAGGTTGGTAGTTGGAGATTCTGGTTTTGCAAATTTTTTTTTTTTTGATGGTGGGAGGGGGCAGAGGGAAAAGGAGAGAGTGAATCTTAAGCAGACAACTCCATGCTCAGCATGGAGTACAGTGGGGCTTGATCTCACAACCCTGAGATCATGACCTGAGCTGAAATCAAGAGTCAGACACTTAACTGACTGAGCTCCTCAAGTGCCCTTGGTTTTGCAAAAGGTTTTATCTTATATTCCATTGGTTGTCTTGATCTCAGGTCTTGATCTCAGGGTCATGAGTTCAAGCCCTGAGTTGGGCTCCATGCTGGGTGAAGAGTTTTAAAAAAAATTCCATTGGGTGTGAAATTTCAAAGAAAATTTTTTGAATATTTAGAATAAATTAGATAAAGTGTTTCTTCTTTCAATCTTGATTTTTGTTTTATCTTTCCTGTTTTTCCATATTCTTTTCAAGTTGGTAATCTTAATTAAAAGCATTTTTCAGATATAAGAAAAATAAGGCCAACAGCTTCATCATTTCTAGCTGTATGTTCTTATGAAAGAAAGAGACAGATGAGAGAGAGAGAGAGAGAGAGAATGAATAGTATGCTCAAATTTGAGTGGGCCTTATCCTTAAATGTTTGTTACTTTGGCTGACTTTGCTTTAAGATAATAATGGGAAGTTGGGGCACTTGGGTGGCTCATTTGGGTGAGCATCTGCCTTTGGCTCAGGTCATGATCTCAGACTCCTGGGATCAAGCCCTACATTGGGTTCTCTGCTTAGCGGGGAGTCTGCGTCTCCCTCTCCCTCTACCCCTCACCCTACTTGTGCTCTCTCACTCACTCTCTCTCAAATAAATAAATAAAATCTTTTAAAAAACCATAATGGGAAGTCCAAGATGATTTCACTTAGTTTCTTAGGATTCATGTCGTATGCCATTTTGTTTGCTATGGCATTTCTTTTTCCTTCATGGCGTTTCACAATCTCATTCCATTTGTTCACAAACTATAACTGACACTTTCAAAAATTTTTAATTAAAAATATATCCTAATTGACATATAATTGACATACAGTGTTATATTAGTTTCGGGTCTGCAATATAGTGATTCAACAATTCCATACATTACTCAATGCTCATAGCAAGGAGTGTACTCTTAATCCTCTTCACCTATTTCACCCATCCTCCTACCCACCTCCCCTCTGGTGACCATTTTGTTCTTTGCATTTAAGTCTGTTTTTGTTTGTTTGTTCATTGGTTTTGTTTCTTAAATTCCACTTATGAGTGAAACATGTGATATTTGTCTTTCTCTGACTGACTTATTTCACTTAGCAGTATACCCTCTAGGTCTGTCCATGCTGTTGCAAATGGCAAGATTTCATTCTTTTTTATGGCCAAGTGATATTCCATCTTCTTTATCCATTCATCTATTGATGGATTCTTGGGTTGCTTCCATAATTTGGCTACTGTAAATAATGCTGCAATAAACATAGGGGTGCATATATCTTTTCAAATTAATGTTTTATTTTCTTTGGATAAATAGCCAGTATTGGTATTACTGAATCCTATGATATTTCTATTTTTAATTTTTTGAGGAAACTCCATGCGGTTTTCCACAGTGGCTTCCCCAATTTGCATTCCTAATAACAGTGCACAAAGATTTCTTTTTCTCAATATCCTCTCCAGTATTTGTTATTTCTTGTCTTTTTGATTCTAGCCATTCTGACAGCTATGAGGTCATATCTCATTGTGGTTTTGATTTGCATTTCCCTGATGATTAGGGATGTTGAGTGTTATTTCATGTGTCTGTATATCCTCTTTGGAAAAATGTCTATTCAGGTCCTCTGCCCAGTTTTAAACTGGATTGTTTGTACAACTAATCTTTTTTAAAAAAAAATAAAGATTGAATTTTTAAAAGGAGCCAGGATGCGGTTTTCCATAGCAGTGTCTTTTTGCCTTCCTCTTTAATACCAAAGCACCATTTTATTTTAAGTAATCTCCACACCCAACATGTGTTTCAAACTCACAACCCCATGAGCAAGAGTTGGCATGCTATTCTGACTGAGCCAGCCAGGTGCCCCCTAAAAGCAACATTTTAAATTGTAGAACATGTCTATGCCCCTAAATAAAGTTTGTTGATTAACTGAAGCCTGTATTTGCCAATTTACCTTCATCATATATATGAAGTTTCAATTAAATGGAATATTTCCAATAAGGGGTTGATCAAAAACAAATGAAAAAATCATTCGTACACTCATCACTTATTTATGATTACCTAGTATATGCCAGGTTCTGTTCTTGGTATTGGGAATGTAACAGTGAACAAAACAGACAAAATTCTCCACCCTCATGGAGCTTAAATTCTAGCAGAATCTTTTTTGTTTCCACTTCCATAGATATTTTTTCTAAAATATCTATTTCCCTTCATCTTGCAGGTACATAAATTATCACAATCTAGTGTGTTTGTTTAGTTGGTTTTGATTACTAAGATTTCTGACTTGCCTTAAAGCTCTCATTCCTCAGTACTGTTGGTATAGAACCAAAATTCTACTCTGATGCACTTAAGGAGCCCTTTAGCAAATAGCATCAGCTGCCTAACCTGCCCCATCCTGATGTAGTTTGTCAGCCATGGGGCATGAGCTTTAGTTTGTTTTAACGACCCCAGGTGGATGACCCCAGGTGATTACGATGTGCTGCCAGAGTTGAATACTATCAGCATATAAAGCCTTGAGGGATATATACCAGAAGATATTTTAAGACTTAATGATACCAACTTGTTTTGTTTTGATTTGTGAGTGCAAATTAAAATGTACAAGAAGCAATGAAGAAATGGAATTGAAGGTTCTTTTTATCTAAAATCTAGCATTTTATTTACCTACTCATTTCTTTAGCACTTATTATATTTCAGGTGTTAGGGTTTTGAAGATTAACAAAGAATGAGCCCTGTTCTCTATGAATTTAAATATAGTAGGGGAGTTCAGAAACTTTTCTGTAAAGGGCCATATAGTAAATATTTTTTCTTTTATGAGCCATATAGTCTCTGTCATAACTATTCAACTCTACTGTTGTAGTGAGAAAGCAGCCATTGGCAATCCATAGACAAATGGGTGTGCCTGCATTCCAATAAACTTGATTTACAAGAATAGGCAATGGTCTGGATTTGGCTGCAGGCCTTAGTTGCCAACCTCTGGGCTAGTGGAAGAAAGAGAAAATAAATTGGTAATTACTGTAGAGTGAAGTGTATGATCAAAGTGAGCACAGGTACTTCAGTAACACAGAGAAGGGGATGAATAGGATGGGGTCTTACCTGAAAGACTCAAGAAATGTTCTGAAGGAGATGCTGTTCAAGTGGATTATAAAGCATGGATTGGAGTTTGAAGAAAAGGAAAGGAAAGGATGCTCTTAGATAGAGAGATAAACGTGCAAAGGATGGGCATGTAAAACAGTACTGCCTCTTCTGGAAACTCAGAAATCCAGTGGGGCTAGAACTCAGGTTGCCCGCTTGGGCAGGAAGATGTGGCTAAGAGAGAAGCTGGGCCATATTCTCATGGTCCTTGGCTAGGACATGAGAAACATTGGGTATGGAGCTGAAAGTCTTAGGGAGCACATAAAGGATTTTAAGCAGACAGGAGTAATTTATTGGATCCCTGTTGGGAAGGAAGAGATGCAGTAACTGTACTACTGTGGTAAACCAGATGGAAAATGATGAGTGGCAAACGTTTGCAGCATGGGATACATATGAGCGCCATTTAGACTACAGAATCTCTCATCTTGGTGACTGCTTGCATGTGAGGATAAATGAGAAAGAAACATCTCAGACAACTTCTAGATTTCTGGCTTGGGTGACCGATGGCATAATCTATGTAGATGGGAGGAGTAAACTTGGGGAGAGGTAAAGATCATGAATTCAATTCAGGACTGAGTTCAGGATAAATGTAGGAAACTGAAATGTAAGCTTCCCAGTAGAAAACAAACTGCTACTTAATCGGACATGGAGATTCGGTGGGAGTCAGTGTGCATAATGATGGATAAGGCCATACATTTAGATTAGGTCACCCACCAAGAGCCTGTAAAGTGACAAAACAGACAGCAGTGGACAAGGCCTTGGGTAATATGCATATTGGAATCCAAATTCTGAAGAAGCAGTCAAATTGAGGTAAGCAGGAAACTGGAAGACAGGGCTGTTACCGAGGCTGAGGGGAGTTTTTTTTTTTTTTTTTTTTTTTTTTTTAAGACAGGGAATACTTTATTCAAACCCATCAGAGAAATGGACAGCTTGGGTCTGTAACAAAATGTCATGTTTTAAAGCATAGGTCAGTAATTGTATATGAGAGTATACACTGCTACATACAAATTAACTGATCAGAGCACAACTTTTCAATGTTCAAAACAGAATAAGCTTCCCTGTAAAAGCAGCACCTTTGTGACATTTTTAACTTTAGTATTCCTCTTCTTCTTCTTCACCCTCTCCTTCAACAGAATCCACACCAACCTCCTCATAATCCTTCTCCAGGGCAGCCATGTCCTCAAGGGCCTCAGAAAACTCTCCTTCCTCCATGACCTCACCCACATACCAGTGAACAAAGGCACGCTTGGCATACATCAGGTCAAACTTGTGGTCCAGGCGAGCCCAGGCCTCAGCAATGGCTGTGGTATTGCTCAGCATGCACACAGCTCGCTGTACTTTGGCCAGGTCTCCACCGGGTACCACAGTGGGAGGCTGGTAGTTAATGCCCACTTTGAAGCCAGTGGGGCACCAGTCCACAAACTGGATGGTACGCTTGGTCTTGATGGTGGCAATGGCAGCATTGACATCTTTGGGAACCACATCACCACGGTACAACAAGCAGCAAGCCATGTATTTACCATGGCGAGGGTCACATTTCACCATCTGGTTGGCTGGCTCAAAGCATGCATTGGTGATCTCTGCTACAGAAAGCTGTTCATGGTAGGCTTTCTCAGCAGAGATGACAGGGGCATATGTGGCCAGAGGGAAGTGGATGCGGGGATAGGGCACCAGGTTGGTCTGGAACTCTGTCAGATCCACATTCAGGGCTTCATCAAATCTGAGGGAAGCAGTGATGGAGGACACAATTTGACCTATCAACCTGTTTAGATTAGCGTAGGTTGGGCGCTCAATATCGAGGTTTCTACGACAGATGTCATAGATGGCCTCGTTGTCTACCATGAAGGCACAATCAGAGTGCTCCAGGGTGGTTTGGGTAGTGAGGATGGAGTTGTAGGGCTCTACTACAGCTGTGGACACCTGGGGGGCAGGGTAGATGGAGAACTAGCTTGGACTTCTTGCCATAATCGACAGAGAGACCTTCCATCAGCAGGGAGGTGAACCCAGAACCGGTTCCCCCTCCAAAGCTGTGGAAAACCAAGAAGCCCTGAAGACCCGTGCACTGGTCAGCCAGTTTCCGAATTCAGTCCAAGACAAGGTCAATGATCTCTTTGCCAATGGTGCAGTGCCCTCGGGCATAGTTATTGGCAGCATCTCCCTTGCCTGTGATGAGCTGCTCAGGGTGGAAGAGCTGGCGGTAGGTGCCAGTGCGAACTTCATCAATGACTGTTGATGGACTGGCTCCAAGTCTACAAACACTGCCCTGGGCACATGCTTGCCAGCGCCCATCTCACTGAAGAAGGTGTTGAAGGAGTCATCTCCTCCCCCAATGGTCTTGTCACTTGGCATCTGGCCGTCGGGCTGAATGCCGTGTTCCAGGCAATAGAGCTCCCAGCAGGCATTGCCAATCTGGACACCTGCCTGGCCAACGTGGATCGAGATACACTCACGCATGGTTGCTGCTTGGCGGCTGCCGGGCGGATGGCCTGAGGGGAGTTTTGTGAAGGCTGCAAGCAGTGCTAAGAAAAGTGTTTCTGAGGTTCTGTGGTATGAATACTTTGCAGAGAAGGCAAGTGAGGACATAGAGACGGGGAATTAGACTACACGGAACCTTAGCTGAAATGTGGGCAGCTCAAACACTGCTGCTGGGGCTATCAATTGGCTATAAATGTTTCTAAAGGGATGTTTGGAATACTGTATTGAGAAATTTGACCACTTAACAACAACTAATTCCACTTGTAGAAAATCATGCCAGGAAAAATAATCAAATACCCTGTAATTGGTAACGATGAACAAAATGTCCAAAATGACATTTAGATCATCTCATTTGATTGATTCCAAGAGACACACCCTGTAAATGCTTACTGATATGAATGACATGGTTCATTTTAATTGTTTTACCCTTTAACCCTGGCCTTAGATCAAATTTGTTTTGTTTGAATTAGCTTTTTATGTGTTAGATTTTTTAAAATAAGAAATATTTAAAATACTGAAGGGCAGCCCTGGTGGCCCGGCAGTTTAGCACCACCTTCAGCCGGGGGTGTGATCCTGGAGACCCAGGATTGAGTCCCATGTCAGGCACCCTGCATGGAGCCTGCTTCTCCCTCTGCCTGTGTCTCTGACTCTCTCTCTCTCTCTCATGAATAAATAAATAAAATCTTAAAAAATAAAATACTGAACATTACAGAGTATATAAGGAACACACATGTACCCATGACCCAGACTGAAAAGATGTTCACATTGTGTCATATCTGCCTATGATTTTTTAATATGACAAATCCATGTTAAAATCCCTTTTAATACTCTTCCCCAGTCCTGTTCCCCTCTCTCCCTCTCCACTTCACAGTTGATATTTATGCTTCCTGGCTTTGTTTTTATTACTTGCCTATGTATAAATCCATTTATAAATTATAGTATAGTTTTATATATTTCTAAACTTTAGTTAGGTGCTGCTATTGTTCATATTATTCTTCAATTTGAAGTTTTCACTCAACACTCTTTGAGATTTATTTATGATCCTATATTGCACCTATATGTCTTTCAAAAACTTCATTCTATAGTGTTTTGTTACCTGATAAAACCTCAATTTATACATTCATTCTCTGTTGGTAGGCACTAATTCCTGCACACTTGTGTTCTTGAGTTCCTCACTTATTAAAAGGAGCTAATAAGAGTATAGACCTTATAGGGGGTGGTTTAAGGATTATGTTAATATATGTAATGCACTAGCTCAGACCCCGACACACAATAAGCATACAATGAACATTAGCTATTCTTATCAGTATGACCATTAATATTGTTATTTTTTTATTAATATTGTTATTAAGCTCTTTCCAAATCTTTGCTGTAACAGATATTGTGCATTTCTCCTTGTATTCATGCATAAGTTTCTTTCTTTTTTTTTTTTTTTTTTTTAATTCATAGAGACACAGAGAGAGAGAGAGAGGCAGAGACACAGGTAGAGGGAGAAGCAGGCTCCATGCAGAGAGCCCGACGCAGGACTTGATCCAGGGTCTCCAGGATCACGCCTTGGGCTGCAGGCTGCACTAAACCGCTGCACCACTGGGGCCTCCCCATAAGTTTCTTTTTATTAATTATTTTTATTTTTTAAAATTAAAAAAAATTTTTTTAAAGAGTATTCCTTTGAGAGAGAGCAAGCATGAGTTGGGGGGAGGGGCAAAAAGGCAAGGAAGAAGCAGAGTCCGCACTGAACAGGGAGCTCGACATGGGGCTTGACTCCTGGACTCCAAGATGGTGACCAGAGCTGAAGGCAGATGCCTAGCTAACTGAGCCACCCAGGCACCCCCAAGCATAAGTTTCTTTAGCATATACAACTAAAAGTTGATTTTCTGGTTGAAATGTATGTTTAACTCTACTGTTTTGGATGTTACCCATATCATTTCTAAAGAGATGGTACCAGTTTTTCTTCCACCTATAGCACATGAAAGTGTCTTATTCCTTGCCAATACTTGGTATTGTCAGACTGTCATTTCTGCCAATCCACTTGGTATTGAAACGGTATCCCACTGTTTGTTTTAATTTGCATTTTTCTTGTGTGTAGTGAGGTTGGGATAAGAATCTTTCACATCTTTTTTTGACCATTCAGGTTTTCTTTCACATTAATTTTCTGCTCATTTTTCAGTTGGGTTGTTATCTTTCTCTTTTGCATTGTAGGAACTTGTTATATATTTAAATGCCAATCTTTTGTCTGTCATATCTTGAATTAATGACTTATTTGGTTTTTTAAAATTTGAAAACATTACTTTTATCAAAGCACTTGGTGCACAAGGTAAAAAAAAAAAAACAAATAAAATGGTATAGAAGAGTGACAAAACACAAGCCTCCTGCCCTGCCTCCCTCCTCATGCCCACGCCCACTTCTCAGGGGTGGTTTTTTTCTACCATTTGTGCTTTTCATTCTCCTAATCATTTTTTTCATTAAGTGCTTGTACCTTGTATCCTGATATATCAATGTGAACAATATCTCTGTGTTCTGTCCTATGAAAGCTAAGGCTGGCCCCACTGTTCTCAGCTCCATTCTCAGTATCACCATTCATCTTCCTGGCCAGCTGCTCCCATCTCTCTCATATGTTGCTGAAATTTGTTGAAATCCCTTATCTTTGATAAATTCTTCTCTTTTTATATTAACTGTGGTTTTGTTTGCTTACTTCCTTATTTGTTTTGTTCTTCACTTTAATTATTTCACTTGGGAATGATGATGAAATACAAATATGTTTGTTCCATCCAACAGCTATCCCCAGAAATTACCAGCAGTAGCCCAGAGCCTATATTTTTTTTGTCTTATTTGCGATTTTTCACACTTTGAATATTTATGGAACTGAAATTAGAGTCTTCTAAATTACATTTTTGTGTGACTCCAATTGAACAGTTAGGGGCAAAGTGAACCTTCAGGCTTTTTTTGAGTTTTTTCATAAGCAACTCTTTCTGGCCTACCTACCAAACTCTGTTGAGAACTGTGAATAGAAGCATCTACTTCTTACTCAAAGTAATGATGGCTTTTGCCTAGCCTTCATTCCAACTGGGTTTGGGATTTAGTATTATTGTGAGGAAGAATAATGTTTTTCTCTGCCTCTAAGCCTCTGAGATGCAAGCCCATCTTTTCCATTAGCGATTCCTGATGTTTGGCTGTGAATTTCCCTGAATGATAAATAGCTTCCTTGAATTTTCTCGATTCTTCCTTGAATTTCTCAATTTCTTTATCAGTTAAAGGAAGAAGAATAGCCAAGAGACAAAAAGGCTTTATATGCAGAAAGTAATAACTGTACATTGTGAAGACATGCAGTATTGAGCTAGAATCATCGATCTTCAGTTATATTTTAATTTTGCTGCCTGGTGACTGGTGTTCCCTCCAGAACTAAATATTATCTGACTTAGCCAGTTCCTCTTTTGTAAACTGGAATCTGTTCCTTTCTTGCCTCATGGTAATATCCTCTGAAGGTAAGATACGCATACATAAATATGAATAAATATGAAAAACTTTTAGAGCAATTGTAGAAATGATTAAAGTAAAAAGTCAATTTATAAGACATTTATTTACTTAGAAGAAATTTGGAGGTTAAAATGTTCACCACATTTTTGAGAAATTAACCAAATATTTGCTGTGGTTATTGCTGGGTAGAGTGACTGCAAATAATTTGTGTTTTCTTCTTTTTGCTGTCTACATTTTCTATAATGAATGAATGTATTTTCTGAAATAATGTACAAAAGTTTGGTTGTTTTTAAAATTTTAAGGCAGGTGCCTTCTGTGAGATATTGCTGTTACTGCAATAGTTCTCCATTATACTATCTTAGTTTTGGTCCCCTGCTGCTTAGTATCTCTTCTGAGAAGTGTTCCTGGTCTAGAGCAAGGAAATGGTCATGCTGTTCTGTCACTAAGGCTGCGGGCTATTGTTTTTATGGTGTCCATTGCTGTTCATACTTACTGAGCATTCCATGTGCTGCCTTCTGTGACAAAATACAAAGAGAGTCATATGTAGGGAAATACCAAATAAATTGGGGATTCTCTTCAAAAGATTGATCATGGGACGCCTGGGTGGCTCAATGGTAGAGTATCTGCCTTTGGCTCATGGTATGATCCCGAGGTTCTGGGATGGATCCCACATGGGGCTCCCTGCATGGAGCCTGCTTTTCCCTCTGCCTGTGTCTCTGCCTCTCTCTCTCTCTGTGTCTCTCATGAATAAATAAATAAAATCTTAAAAAAAAAAAAGTGATCATTTTGGATGCACCTGGGTGGAGCAGTTGGTTAAATGACTCTTGTTTCGACTCAGGTCATGATCTCAGGGTTGTGGGATTGAGCCCGCATTAGGTGGGCTTTGGGCTCAGCTTAAGACTCTCTCTCTTTTTCCCTCTCCTTCTGCTCTCCCACTTGTGCTCACTCTTTCTTCCAAATAAATAAATAAATATTTTTTAAAAAGTGATCATTTTTAACTTCTGAGAGTTTTATGAATCAGTCCATCAAAACAAATGTAATGGAGTTCTGCTGTGTACAGGGCAACGTTCTGGGTGCTACACAGATCTTACCTGAGATTAATGCATGGCCAACAATTTATGAAAGTAGCACAGTATGTTGTAGAAAGTTATAAAATACAGATAGGCAAATATAAGAGTGAAAACACCATTTTTTCTACCATTCAGAAAATATTGCTGTTAACATCTTTTTATGTGAACTTCTGGAATTTAGAAAACCTCTTTATTCTCTACCAAACCTAACTATTAAGACTATTATCTGAAAATATAAAAAATAAATTTCTATAATAGAATGTGAAAGTTTTATATTAGAACATGGGCTCTTCCTTTCTATTTGCATTACTGCTTTAGCAAGTCTTAGATGAATCTGGCTAAATATGAGGCTGTATTCAGGGAAAGGCAAAAAAGAGAAGCATTTGAATGCATAAAACAAAACAAAACACTGTTCCAGTATATCAGTTACTTATTGTTGGAGAGAATCATAAACTCTCATTGGCAGAAAGAACAAGAACTTACCCTTGATCTCACATCTTGGGGTCAGCTGGAGTGGCTCTTCTTAGCCTGCAGTTCTACAGTTTGGCTGAGGTGGCTCATACTGGGGCCCAGACCAGAGGGTTCATGGCTACCATGATTTGTTCTTTTCACAGTGATGTCAGAGGTGGCAGGGGATAAGCCCAACTATATAAACATGTACCTGCTAACATCCCAGGGGACCAAAGCAAGTTCAATGTCAAGCCTAAAGTTAAGGGATAAGAAAAGACATATCTGCCATGAGTGTTCTTAGCCCTGGCGCCAAGGCAAGGGTATGGATAGACGATACTACTACGGAGAAATGAAAAATTAAGACTATTAATTTACTCTACCATCCCAACTTTTCATGTGTATATTTATTTACTCATCTATCCATCCATCTCCCCTACAGATAAGAAATATATAAATATATGCACAGGCATATACATGATATACAAATGTACACACACATATACACAAGATAAAACAGGTAGCTATGTGTAAAAAACATTTACGAAACATGAAAATGGAATAGCATATGTAAGCAGGATAATTGGCTATAGAGACTGATATAATATAGTTGAAAAACCCAATTAAGAGTAAATATAAAAGCATTTTGGGGACAGGACCAACAGAAATTTGATAATAAATTCAACATTAGGGACCAGGGAGGGGGAAATGAAGGTGAGGAGGAAGTGAAGGAGATACTAAAATTATCTACAATTCTGTGTGCTGAAGGAAAGTGGGGAGACCAGAGTAGCACAGACCAGGAGCAGGAATGTGTGAAGGGGGGCTACAGGACAGCAGTTGGTCTTGCATGGTTAGGTTTCAGATAGCAGCAGACATCAAATTGGTCATGTCCTCAAAATGATTGGACTTTGGTGGCATGTTGAGACAGGAGCACTAGTTAGCTTTGTGACCATGGACAAGTTTCTAATGTTTCTTCCAGCTCTTAAATTCTGTAATGCATTGTCCTTTATTGAGACTTACAGTTGGAGCAATATGAACAAAATGTTTCCCCAAGGAGTGCAGATAGAAAAAGAACAAGACTTGGGGTACCTGGGTGGCTCAGTTGGTTAAGCATCTGCCTTTGGCTCAGGTCATGATCCTGGAGTCCTGGGATTGAGCCCCTCATTGGGCTCCCTGCTCAGCAGAGAGTCTGTTTCTCTCTCTGCCCCTCACCCTGCTTGTGCATTCTCTCTCTCTCCCCAAATAAGTAAAATTTAAAAAAAAGAAACAAACAAGACTTATATATCGGGGGCCAAATGGTGTCCTCTAGATAAATGCTCTTGGCCAACATAGCGTTGTTCTTTCTAATTATTTTTAGTTTTGTTTTTTAAATTTGAAAGCGTATAGGCTGGATATACTTCTCTAGTCCATCCCCAGACTTGACCAACCTGTCTTGTCTTAGATCTACCCACTTCATACATTTACATTATGTCCTAGTCCTAGAAGATATTTGTGATTTTGACCCCAGCTCTGGGTCTTAGGGATAATTGTTGATGGGAAGGTGGAAAATACTCAAAGAAAATCAGGAAAAAAAGAGGTAAGTAAGCACCAAGTCATGAAAGTTGGGATTAAATAGCCTTTTATTTATTTTTTAAAGGTTTTATTTATTTATTCATGAGAGACACACACACACACACACACAGAGAAAGGCAGAGACATAGGCAGAGGGAGAAGCAGACTCCATGCAGGGAGCCCGAGGTGGGACTTGATCCCAGGACTCCAGGATCACACCCTGGGCCAAAGGCAGGCGCCAAACCACTGGGCCACTCAGGGATCCCCTAAATAGCCTTTTAAAGAAGTGTTAAAATTCACTGATTGGTGCAGAAAGCTGAAAAACAAGCTTGTTAAAATCTTTATTGTTCTTTTACAATTGGACTACATTTTAAACTCTGCCAGGTATAGAAACAATGTCTTTTCTATATTCTGAAACCTTATCCTGCAGTGAGATTACAGGGCTATGCTCTACAGGTGCTCCATCGATTTCAAAAGAAAGATGGGGAGGGAGAGTGGAGACAGGAAGGAAAAGAACCAAAGGATTCAGAGTTGCCTCATTTCCAAATAAGTGAATAGAGTTCATGTCTAGAGTCACCCAGATGAAACGGGTCTTTTTTGCACACTCACCACTTTTCTAGAAGCAATAAGAAAGTTGGAAATAGGTTTCCTGTGTGTGGATATATTCACAGAAATGCTATTTTCTCCCCCATTAACCATGTTCTCTTGCCCAAATGTCTCTCCTAACGAGTTTTCTTCTGTTCACCCTTCCTGTAGAAATGACTTGTTGATGGTCTGTTGCCAATTGAATATGGAAGAGTCTGTGGCTGAGATCATGAACCAGTTGGGCGCAGATGAACATGGGAAGATTTCCTTTCAGCATTTTACAAGGTGCCGCATGCAGCTGGTTCGAGAAATTAGGAAGGAGGAAGTAGGTCTTTCTGAGAAGTCAGACAACTCCTGTAAAAAGAAGCTGAGGGATAGAATTGCATTGTGGCCCATGAGCAGCGACAACAGTTTGGGTAGGTACCACCAGATGACAGTTTGGTAACACCCCGCTAGCCTTGCTTGGCAACCACCTAAAAGGGGTATCCTGCCCAGCCCACTGCCCACTTATCCCCGGACTGTCTTCTTGGCCACACTTTCTCTGGGTCATATGCCATGTTTTCTCCAGTTCTGTCCTACAGAGTTGATTGCTTTCTTTCTTTCAGTTCTTCCATTTTCTAAGTGTAATAATGCGTAGCCATGTAGCTATTGGAGAGGAAGAGTACACTGGCTGGGAAAGGTGGTGTCTGCATCAGCAGGACTCAGAAACTCTTTGGGGACTTCAAAGCTTAGGGCAACTCTGTGCAGTGAAGTTCTGAAAAAAAAAAAGAATCCATCTTCTATTTGCTTAATCTTTAAAATGTTTTCTACAGAGTTTTCCTGTTCGTATTGTTTCCTATGAATGCAAGGCAGGTGAATTAGAAAGAAAGAGCCTACAAATGTTGATAATTACTGAAGCTTGAGTGATTGGAATGTGGGGCTTATTGTACATATTTTTGAGTATATATATATAGTATAATTTTTATATATATAGTATAATTTATATATATATAGTATAATTTTTTACAATGAAAAAGTTTAAAGGAGGGAGGCATCTGAAAGGATAGCCCGAACAAAGGGATAGAGGAAAGTGTCTGAGTTTTCTACTTATATTTTAGGGAATTTTTTTTCCTTGAAAATATCTCCTGGACCTGCCTCTCTCTCTCTCTCTCTCTCTCTCTCTCTCTCTTTCTTTCTCTCCTAGGTAGATCTAGTGGCAGGAACAAAGCTCCATGTTAATTGTCCATCATTTGTTAAATATATACTAATTAGCATGGATAATTATGCAGTGCCCCACAAAACACACACACAAACACACACACATCCTGAACAGTGCTCTTGACAGTGGAATCACTTGGAGCATTATTGAGTAATTGAAATAATAAACTTGTCCTTATATCCCCTATGACTTACTATCTTAATGAATTCCATTTTAGCTTCAAACCAGATGTCTGATAATGCATGTACTCTCAGCATAATATGTAGAAATATTTAATTTTTGAAGTAACATTTTTCTGAGTATTAAAATCATTTATGTTCATTATAGAAAAATAAGGTAAAAGAAGGCAAGCAGAAGAAAATAAAAATCATCCTTCATATCTCACATCCAGAAATAATAATCACTGCTTAGATTTCTCCCTCTCTTTCTCATATGTGTATGTATATATGTGATTTAATTGTTTTTTGCTAATTTTTTCCACATGCTTTCTATATAGTTTTATATCCTGCAATTCTTCTTTTGCATTTTCCTCGTGCTTTTAAATAGCAGTTGAAAGCTTGATTTGTAATAGTTGTATGACATAAAAAGGACATGCGGTAATATTTATTAAATGAAAGAACGAGTGGAATTCTTTTTGCTAAGCTGTGCTTTCTAATTTTTCTGCCAAGAACATGGCCTTCTTATATAAATTAATAAGTCCACAAATATATATATATTTGAAGTAAACTGTGGTATATCCCAATAAGTGAATCCCATGTGGCCGTTGAAGTAATATTTAATGTGTATATAGGCGGAATACTTGAATGGGAAAAAAACTATTCTGTCAAAAATTGTATTTTAATGTATAGTATATATTTATAAATATTCTAAAAGAGGCTGTTTTGACAGAATTGCTGCCCACATCTAATTGGATGGGCCGTCTCATATGACTGCCTTAACTAGGGAAAACAGGTGAAAAGCAGTTCCTTTCAACCTTTGTAACTGTATGCTCAGGAGAAATAAGAGGTAGCTGAGAGCTGGTGAGTCATAAAACGGGTTGTGAACTGAGGAAATGCCAGCAGGTGTGCAACCTTATGCCAGTTTATCCTGGTAGTTAAAGCCTCAGAGTCAGATCATTTGAGTGTGAATCCTGGTCCTGTCTCTTCCTACCTCCATGACATTGGACAAAGTTACCCAACATCTCTGTATCTCAATTTCCTCATCAAGTGTAATGTGAGAACAATTACTGATATTTGGAGGAGTGCAGAAGCTAATATATTATAAGAAGCACATAAAACAGTGCCTAGCCCATAATAAGCACTAAATACAAATTAATACTCTTGTTATTACCACTAAGTTTTATTTCCTGCTAATTGTCACAGTTCAATCACATATATTTAAAATTCTACAGTAATTAAGCAGAGTTACGTGTGCAATGAATCCTTCTCTTTTCCACATTGTTAATCTTCCCTTCTTGACTCTATGTAGATAAAATGGAGTTTTCCCACCCTGGGGTCGGGGAAGCCCTTACCTGGCTCCATGTACCTTCCAGCTCCTGTGCCACTTCTCTGCTTTCTCTTCACAGCTGATCATTTTGAAGAGTTCACCTGCACTGAATGCTTACCAGTCCTCATCAATGCCTTCAACCCACTCTTCCCAGCTTGGGTTGTCACCACTCCACTGAACCTGCTCTGATTGCCTCTATGTTGAACAACTCCATGGGTTTTTTCCTCATCTTGATCTTTGCCATTTTACTTGGCTAACTATTCCCTCATTCTGGCTGTACTTTATTCTTTTGGGCTTCTCCATATCACATCATCCTGGGCTTCCACCCACCATTTTGGCTCCCCTTTCTCAGTGTCAATCTCTCAAGTTGCCTTGGGGTTATAATCTGTCCTTAGATGATATAGTGCCCATATACTATTTCAGTACTAGCGACTTCCATATATGTATCTGGCTCTACTCTTTCCCATGAGCTTCAAAATCAGGTAAAAATGACACATATTCCTGATGTCTTATAGACCTCTCACCCTTAATATGACCAAAAGGATTCTTGATTCCGTTCCTCACTCTTTCCCCCAGCGCCATTGATCTCCCAGATCTCCACACGTAGGAAATATCAACATGCTCTAGTTTGCTCAAGCTAATAAATCCTGTTGTCTCTTAGGTCAAAGTACATCCAGAATCTGTCTATGTCCTTTGCCCTCCTGCCACCACCCTCATCCAAATCACCATCATGTCTTGCTTTGATGACTGAAATAGCCGGTAACTGGCCTCCCTGATTCCTACCTTGACTTCCTACATTTCATTCTTTATTCTGCAGTTGGAGTGGTCCTCTAACATGAAAACACATTTAGCTCATTCTATGCCTGCAGCATTTAGGTAATAATTCCCATTACCACCTAAAATGACATCCAAATTCCTTACTGCAGTCTGGCTCATACCCACCACTCTAAGTTGTTATCATACGGATTGCCCTGACTAATTATGCATGTTCTAGCCACACTGACCTTCCTGCTGTTCCTCCCATTTAGCAGATTGAACCAGACTTCAACTTTTGCCCTGGCCCTTTCCTCTGATCTAGAACCCTCTTCTTTCTGACCTTCTCATTGAATGACTGGTTCTTTCCTTTTATTCGATTTCAGCTTAAATATTCCTTCTCTAGAGGCCTTTTCACATGCCCTTTTTTGCTTCATACAACTTTTTCCTATCTGACATTACATTATGTACTTACTCAAAGACTTATTTATGTATGTCCTCCAGTATGATCAAAGTTCCATCAGAGTGGAGTACTGATGACCTTGCAGGGGTACTACTAATACCCTCAGCACTTGGAACAGAGCTTGGCACATTAGAGATGCTTAGTGCCAATTTGTGGAAGAATTGAATGAGCAATGCACTGTGTCCGTGCTCTTTTAGGGACATGGCCACACAATGCATGGTTCCAGACACCAAGGAACTTAACAATTTAATTGTGAAGTGATAAGCACATGACAAGTTAAATAGCAATGACATTTAAGTTAGAGTCAACAGAACTTCAGAAGCAGCTGAATGGTGGAGGAGGTAAGGCGTATAAGGAAAGCAAAGAAAGACTGTAAACAGAAGTTTCAGGAAAGCTTTGAGATTTTACCTGTAGCTGCAATATGGAGAGAAGTAGAAAGAATGTTGTACTGATGTGAGAAAAGCCTAAGAAAAACTTAGGTTTAACAGTTAAGTGTCAGAAGGACTTTATTGTCAGTTCTGACATTTCACAGCACATCCACAGTGGGGAGTTGAGTTGGCAGAAAAAGAAGAACCATCAAAACATTACATGCTCAACTTGGAAGAGGAATTTCAACAGATTCATTTTTCTCAAATGTCCTCCACAGAACACTGATTTCACATCATAAATATTACGTGAAGAAAGAATTCCTTTGTTAAATACATTTGAAAGTGTTGGATTAAACTAGATTAATAGTATGCTTTACTGCAAGACATCTCTTTAATATGCTAATATTTCTTGAGACTCTCCAGGAGAATAAAATATATAGCATTTAATTGACCATAAACCTTAATTTACAAATCTTCTCTTTGTCTTCGCATTCTCTGCTCAAGTATACTTTGGGGAAATATTAAGATATTTGAACAACTAGATCATAATAGAGTTTTATATTTATTTTAAATCCTCTTAGAAATAATACTAAAATTTTTTTATGTCTTTCAGGCACCAGTTATATAAAATTAAGTACAGCAATAACAATAGTAAGGATGGTTAAGAATGACTAATATTTACTGTGCACAAGGAAACTTACTAGGCATGTTATTTGTATTATATACTGGAAAGATAAATTCCTGGTCACCACTGAGTTGCTATGAAATTTAGGCTACATTCTTGATTATTCTGAGCCTCAGTTTTCTTATCTCTAAAGATACGAGTTAGTAATACCTGCAGTATAGGATAGTTGGAAGGACTTAGTGAGATATTATTTGTAAAATTCCTGCACAGTGCCTATTCACATTAGGTTTTCTTTTTTTTTTTTTTTAAGATTTATTTATTTATTTATGATAGACATAGAGAGAGAGAGAGGCAGAGACACAGGAGGAGGGAGAAGCAGGCTCCATGCCAGGCGCCGGACGTGGGACTCAATACCGGGACTCCGGGGTCGTGTCCTGGGCCAAAGGCAGGCGCTAAACTGCTGAGCCACCCAGGGATCCCCCTCACATTAGGTTTTCAATAAATAATAGTGTTCCTATAATTAGCATTATCATCTCTAATTCTTGTGCTAACTTTCAAGTTTAGAATAGAATCCTCCATATATAGAGGACACTGAGGCTCAGAGAAGTTACTTGACTTGCTGCCTGCCACAGAGCTAATAAGGATTTGAGAACACTAAGACATTGCTAATTGAAATAGTTGATTCTGAGTTCCCCATAACTTATAAAAATGGTTTTGATGATCAAGATGCCAACTAAAAAGAACGTTGCCTTCCGGAGGTGAGTCCCAGAAATTGCAGGCACATGGTTCCCGGGGTCTTGAGAAGAGATATGAGAGAACAATTCCTGTTAGGGAAACCTATCCCTTTGGCAGTGAAGTGACTACATACATTATACCAAGATAGTAATGGGGTTTTGTATGTGCTTCCTAATTTCCAGTGAAAAACAAGTGATTTAGGTTTATTATAATTATTTGTAATTTTCATTTAGAAATTTTGTGATTTAAATTTTTTCATTTTAAAATTTAAATTTAAAAATTAAATCACATTTTTTAAACTATGATTTAAACGTTTTTCAGTTTTCTTTGTGATTAAGAAAGACTGGAACAAAAAAAAAAAAGAAAGACTGGAAATAAAAATTCATGGCCTTAGGTATTTAAATATGTTAGCAATTGCAATAGAGCCTTTAAACACACCCTTTTAAATAAGCAGGTTTTTTTTTTAACCTCAACCATACTGTGAACTTTACACATGGTTTCCACATACATTTGTCAAATGTGTGAATTATGTGAAAAGATAGAGCTTCAGGGGATGAGCATTGAAAAAACCCCACTGAGGGACCCCTGGGTGGCGCAGTGGTTTAGCGCCTGCCTTTGGCCCAGGGTGTGATCCTGGAGACCCGGGATCGAATCCCACGTCGGGCTCCCGGTGCATGGAGCCTGCTTCTCCCTCTGCCTGTGTCTCTGCCTGTGTCTCTGCCTCTCTGCCTCTCTCTCTCTCTCTCTCTCTGACTCATAAATAAAAAATAAAATAAAAAAAATTAAAAATTAAAAAAAAAAGAAAAAAACCCCACTGATTTGCCTGAGAAGTGATAAAAGCCTTCAAGTTTTCCTAATAGGTTGTTATAAGCCTATACTTTTCAGATCTTTGGGGGCATTCATTTTTCTTCCTTTGGTCAGGTCTCAGAGAGCCCAAGAACTTATTTGAATCAAATCCCTATGGGTTTTAAAGCATTGTTTAAGACAGCAGACATTAAAACTGTTAATTAATACAACTAAATTTAATGTATGCTGAGATTAGAACACTGGGCAGTTTCCAATAACCTGTATCTTCAAAGACACTTTGTTGGTCTTGCCTTGAGTTATATTCCCACCTGATGTGTCAGCCTTCATTACTGCTCTGTTAATGCCCCTGTACAGGATCCAGCTGGAATATGTAAAGTACTGAAGTGTCTCAGAGAAACTAGTAACACGACTTTTCCTTCACAGGAACTCAAAGTAAAAAATTAGATCAAAGAACATATAGTTTAGACAGGAAGGTCTCCAAACCTCATAAGCCTAAGGGAAAAAAATCTAAGGAGATACTGATTGCTTGGCAGATTTAAAGAAATAAATAAGCTGTCCCTTGAATTTTCATTTAGTATCTTCCTTTCAAAAAATTAAAACTACAATTAGTCAATATACACCAAACCTGTGTAGTCCTGACATATCCCAATTCTTCCTGAATGAATGTACTCTTAAATATTGTTGGGGCTGTTTCTGTGTATAAAAAAGTTCTTCTAAATTCTTGAAACAAGTTAAGTGAGACAAGAAGGTATTTTCCAATTCAGCTACATTATCCTAGTATGTAGGATTCTGGCTAGTGAATAAGAAAATAAAAAATGGTTTAAATCCCCTATGGGGGGCAGCCCGGGTGGCTCGGCGATTTAGGGCTGCCTTCATTCAGCCCGGGGCACGGTCCTGGAGTCCCAGGATCGAGTCCCACGTCGGGCTCCCTGCATGAAGCCTGCTTCTCCCTCTGCCTGTGTCTCTGCCTCTCTCTCTGTGTGTGTCTCATGAATGAATAAATAAAATCTTAAAAAAAAAAATCCCCTATGGGTTCTGTATGAGCAATTATTAACCGCCTTTTAAATAAAATCACTCAGGGGATCCCTGGGTGGCTCAGCGGTTTAGCGCCTGCCTTTGGCCCAGGGCGCGTTCCTGGAGTCCCGCGATCGAGTCCCGCGTTGGACTCTTAGCATGGAGCCTGCTTCTCCCTCCTATGTCTATCATAAATAAGTCTTAAAAAAAAAAAAATCAAATCACTCATGAAAGTGATTCATTGTTAAAAGTACTGCCTGACTAGCATAGAACCAAACTGAAGTCACAGTAGTTTTTGGCTCCAGTTGAAGGTTTCTGGAAGTTTGTTTTTTTGTTGGTGGTGGTGGTAGTTTTTTACATACTCTAAGCCGTGTGTCACAGAGTGAACAATATGTTTATTTAATTTATTCCTAAATTGAGAGTTAGAATAGGATTCTAAAGTTTTTAAGTAATAGATATCATTTCACACTTTCTAAAAAATGATTCCAACAAGTACAACATAGTTTTATTGTATTACAAAGTATTGTATTGATTTGCCAAAATTTTGTAGTTTGGAAAGGGAATTGCCTTCTTTATTTATTTAATGTTTTAATTCAAATTTCAGCTAGTTAACATAGTGTAATATTAGTTTAAGGTGTGCAATATAGGGATTCAACCTTCCCTACATCACCTGGTGTTCATCACAAGTGCCCGCCTTAATCCCCATCACCTATTTAACCCGTCTTCCCACCCACCTCCCTTCTGGTAACCATCAGTTTGTTCTTTATAGTTAAAGTCTGTTTCTTAGTTTGTCTCTCTTTTTCATTCTTTTTCCTTTGCTCATTTGTTTTGTTTCTTAAATTCCACATATGAGTGAAATCATGTGTTATTTGTCTCTCTCTGACTTATTTCACTAAGCATAATACTCTCCAGCTCTATCCATGTCATTGCAAATGGCAAGATTTCATTCTTTTTTAGCTGAGTAATATTCCATTATATATATTGGGAACACTTGGAAAGAATATCCGTTGGGAAAAAGACAGTCTCTTCAACAAATGGTTTGGGAAAACTAGACAGCTACCTGCAAAAGAATGAAACTGGAGTACTTTCTTACACCATAGACAAAAATAAACTCTAAATGGATTAAAGACCTAAATGTGAGACCGGACACCATGAAAATCCTAGAGGAAAACACATGCAGTAACTCCTTTGACATTGGCCATAGCATCTTCTTTCTAGATATGTCTCCTGAGCAAGGAAAAAAAAAAAAAACAACTATTGGGACTACATAAAAATAAAAAGCTTTTGTACAGTGAAGGAAACAAACAATAAAACTAAAAGACAATCTATGGAATGGGAGAAGATATTTGCAAATGACATATCCAATAAAGAGTTGGTATCCGGGAACTCTGGGTGGCGCAGCGGTTTAGCGCCTGCCTTTGGCCCAGGGCGCGATCCTGGAGACCCGGGATTGAATCCCACGTCGGGCTCCCGGTGCATGGAGCCTGCTTCTCCCTCTGCCTGTGTCTCTGCCTCTCTCTCTCTCTGACTATCATAAATAAATAAAAATAAAAAAAAAAGAGTTGGTATCCAAAATATATAAAGAACTTATACAACTCAACACCCAAAAAACGAATAATCCAATTGAAAAATGGTCAGAAGACATGAATAGACATTTTTCCAAAGAAGACACACAAATGGTCAACAGACCCATGAAAAGATGCTCAACATCACTCATCATCAGGAAAATGATCAGTGAGATCAAAACTACAGTGAGATATCACCTCACACCTGTCAGAATAGCTAAAATTAACAACACAAGAAACAACAGGTGTTGGTGAGGATGTAGAAAAGGAGGTATCCTCTTAGACTGTTGGTGGGAATGCAAACTGGTGCAGCCACTCTGAAAAATAGTATGGAGGCTCCTTAAAAAATAAAAAATAAGGGCACCTGAGTGGCACAGTCGATTAAACAACTGACTCTTGATTTCGACTTGGGTCATGGTCTCAGGATCATGAGATTGAGCCCCATGTTGGGCTCCATACTCAGTGTGGAGTCTGCTTGAGATTCTCTCTCCCTCTTCCTCTGCCCCTCTTGCTTGTGCTCTCTCTCAAATAAATAAATCTTGGGGGCGGGGGGAGGTAAAAATAGAATTACCCTACAATCCCACAATTACACTGCTAGGTATTTACCCAAAGAATACAAGAAGACTAATTCAGAGGGATACATGCACCCCAATGTTTATAGCAACATTGTCTATAATAGCCAAATTATGGAAACAGCTATTTCACATTCTTTTGTCATGTACTGATAATACTGTCAAGCAACTGTAGATTGATTGTTCTTTAGACTTAGGTTGGGTAGACTTGGTCAGTTCCTTGATTAATTTAGTTGACTTATATCTCTTTTTATTAATCAGTGCCCTTCCTGTCCTTGGGCAGTCCCTAAACCCCACTGATTTGTCTGTTCATACTTCTCAGAGCCTAGGCTTCAGAGTGCTTTGGAGCTCCCTGCTTCATTTCTTAGACCATTCCTTTTTTTTTTTTTTTTTTTTTTAATTATTTTTACGTAAGCTCCATACCCACTGTGGGGCTTGAACTCATGACCCTGAGAACAGGGATCTCATGCTCTACAGACTGAGCTCCTAAGCACCCCCATTTCTTGGAACATTTTTGCAGCCGTGAAAAGAAGTATGGGCTAGACTAACAAATGGTGTGAGACCACACAGAGAGACCCAGGCAACAGCTAGCATCTCAGCCCAGACACATGAATGTGCACATTTTAGTTCCTCTATCTCCAGTCGAGCTACCAGATGACTGCAAGTCATGTTACTGATTCTAGGTGAGATAAGATGGAGAACTGCTCAGGTGAGCCACGCCTAAATTATTGACCCCAGAATCATAAGAAACAATACATTATTGATGTTTTAAGCCATTGTTTTGTGATGGCTTGCTATGTAGCAGTAGATATGTGTTACACATAAAGAATTACCCTTAAGGGACATCTGGATGGCTCGTTGGTTAAGCGTCTGCCTTCTGCTTAGGTTGTGATCCTGAGGTCCTGAGATCAAACCCCACGTCAGGCTCCCAGCTCAGTGGGGAGTCTGCTTCTCCCTCTCTGCTCCTCCCTCTCCACTTTTGCTCACTCTTTCTCTCTCTCAAAATCTTAAAAAAAAAATACCCATAAGTTTGTGTAATTATTATGAATATGAATCAAGACAAAAGACCCAAAGCCATCTATAGATTCAATGCAATCTCTATAAAAGTTCAATGCATTTTACTCACAGAAATAGAACGCTGCGCCACCCAGGGATCACTAGAACAAATAATCCTAAAATATGTATGGAACCATAAAAAACCTGAATAGTCAAAGCAATCCTGAGAATGAAGAACAAAACTGGAGGCATCACACTTGCTGAGTTCAAGCTATATAATGAAGTTATAGTAATCAAAACAATATGGTATTGGCAAAAAAACAGACACATAGACCAGAGGAATAGAATCAAGAGCCTTTGACAAGGGTGCCAAGAATCCTCAGTGAGGAATGGATAGTCTTCTCAATAAATAGTATTGGGAAAACTGGATTTTCACATGCAAAAGAATGAAATTGGGCCCCTGTCTTACACCATGAACAAAAATTAACTCGAAATGGATTAAAGGATTAAATGTAAGACCCGAAACTATAAAATGAGTAGAAGAAAACATAGGAAAAGCTCCTTCACGTTGGACTTGGCAGCAGTTTTTTTGGCTATGACGTTAAAAGCACAAGCAACAAAAACATACATAAGTGGGACTACATCAAACTAAAAGGCTTCTGCACGGCAAAAAATCAGCAAAGTGAAAAGGCAAACTATGGAATGGGGAAAAATTTTGTAAACCATCCATCTGATTAAGAGTTAATATCCAGCTGAGTGAAGTAAGTCAATGCTGAGTGAAGTAAGTCAATCGGAGAAGGACAAACATTATATGTTTTCATTCATTTGGGGAATATAAATAATAGTGAAAGGGAATATAAGGGAAGGGAGAAGAAATGTGTGGGAAATATCAGAAAGGGAGACAGAACGTAAAGACTCCTAACTCTGGGAAACGAACTAGGGGTGGTAGAAGGGGAGGAGGGCAGGGGGTGGGAGTGAATGGGTGACAGGCACTGGGGGTTATTCTGTATGTTAGTAAATTGAACAACAATAAAAAATAAATTAAAAAAAAGAGTTAATATCCAGAATATATAAGGAACTCCTATAAGCCAATTAGCAAAAAACCCCAAACAATCCAAATTAAAGATGGGCAGACTACTTGAATAGACTTTTTCCCCAAAGAAGATGTGCAAATAGCCAACAGGTACATGGAAAGATATTCAACACTACTAACCATCAAGGAAATGCAAATCAAAACCGCAATGAGACATCACCTCACATTTGCTGGAGTGACTATGGTCAAAAAGACAAGAGGTAACAAGTACTGGCAAGAATGTGGAGAAAGGAAATCCTTGTGTACTCTTAGTGTGGATGTTAATTGGTGAAGCCACTGTGGAAAGCAGCATGGAGGTTCCTCAAAAGATTAAAAATGGAATTACCATATGATCCAGGGATCCCACCTCTGGGTGTATATCTGAAGGAAATGAAATTACTATTTTGAAGAGGTATCTGCACTCCCATGTTCATCACGACATTTTTCACAATAGCCAAGACATGGAAACAACCTAAATGTCCATTGATGGATGGATGGGTGAAGAAAATGCTAACTGAAATAAGACAGAGACAGACAAGTACTATGTGTTCTCATTTATTTGTATAATCTGAAAAATCTGAACTCAAAGAAGTAGAGTAGAATGGTGGTTGCCAGGGGCTTGGGGGCAGGAGAAATGGGTATAAGCTTAGCTATAAGATAAGTAAGTTTGATCCAATGTACAGCATGGTGACTATAATTAATTATATTATATTATATTCTTGAACGTATTTTTATAGTTGAAAAATTTTAAGAGTAGTTTTTTTTAAGAGTAGATCTTGAATGTTATCACCACACATATACACAAAGGGTAATTATGTGAGGGAATGGAGGTCTTACCTAACCTTATTGCATTAACCATTTTGCAATGTATATCAAATATATCAAATGATCACTTTACACACCTTAAACTTACATATGTTATATATCAATAACATCTTAATAAAGCTGTAAAAAAAGACAAAAGATATAAATAGAAGTAGTACAGAATTATATATGATCAAATAAAATATGTGATGTGAGCAAGATGTGCTAAAGGAGATGAGAAAGGGAAATCATTACTGGACAGAGATACCAGAGGAGACTTTTGGAAAAAAATAAAGCCCAACCTGATCTTGGAGAACTAGAAAGAAGTGGAGGAATATAGAAATAGGAAAACACACCTAGGTAGTGATGTGTTAGAGAGTATTTGACCTACAATTGAGTTAAATGTCCTTGTGCCTCACACTGAGTTATGTAAACATTTGGGGAATACATAGAAGTGGTTGTGGGATGCTGAGAAGTTTACTAAATGCCCCCAGACAAACACAGTACATAATCACAACCATCAGTGTAATTGGTTATTTGGAGGAATATACCTGATAAGTTTTTTACATTTTGAATTAAAGCAAATGTTAGTATCTGAGAAGTAGAATTCAAAATCCATATGAATTTTCAATGTAAAACATGATATTTCAAAGAAATTTCTGGCTTGGGGTAATTCAGTGTATCTCCTAGATTTCTTTGACTCCTCTCTGCCTTTGTGGTACTTTGGTGAAAACCGAGAGAAGCACTGTATTAAAGGATTCCTTCACATGTACAAACCTTAAAGCTTCTTTCCCTTCTTGTTTATCTTCTTGGGCTGTTTAGGGCCCTTGACATTTAAGCTGATGATTGCTCTACCAGATAATAATTTACAGAGCCCATCAAGATCAAGGAGTAAAAACAATCTAAGTTTGCCCAAACACTGTTAAGATCATGAGCAAAGACATTTTCTAGAATGGCCATTGCAATGGCTTTGATGAAGAAGAAGAAGGAAGAAGAAGAAGAAGAAGAAGAAGAAGAAGAAGAAGAAGAAGAAGAAGAAGAAGAAGAAGAAGAAGAAGAAAGAAGAAGAAAAAGGAAGAAGAAGAAGAAGAAGAAGAAGAAGAAGAAGAAGAAGAAGAAGAAGAAGAAGCAGCCCCAACTGAGTATATACAGGGAAGTAATCCTGTAATGAAAGTGTATTTTTAAAAATATTTTTAAAAAATAAATAAATACATAAAATAAAAATATTTTATTTATTTATTCATGAGAGAGAGAGAGAGAGCGAGGCAGAGACACAGGCAGAAGGATGAGCAGGCTCCATGCAGGGAGCCCGACGTGGGACTCGATCCCAGGTCTCCAGGATCATGCCCTGGGCTGAAGGTGGCGCTAAACCAGTGAGCCACCGGAGCGTGGGGGGGGAGGGGGGGACGAAAGTGTATTAACATAGAAAAATCTTTTTTTTTTTTTTAAGATTTTATTTATTTATTCATGACAGACACAGAGACAGAGAGAGAGAGAGAATGAGAGAGAGAGAGGCAGAGACACAGACACAGGCAGAGGAAGAAGCAGGCTCCATGAAGGGAGCCCAATGCGGGACTCGATCCCTGGTCTCCAGGATCAACCCCCCGGGCCCAAGGCGGCGCCAAACCGCTGGGTCTCCGGGGCTGCCCAACATAGAAAAATCTTGGTTATCTAGCAGCAGCTATATGTGGCAAATCTTGCTTTCAAATTATGAGCATATTTAAGGATATAATATGATAATCTCCTTAATATGTCTCAGATTTAGCAAACTGCAAATCAGCAATATCCACTAAAACAAAACGTTTTCCTTTTTCCTAACGCAGAGGAAATAGAAAACATTAAAATAGAAAATCCTTTAAGGTTTGGCTTAGCCTGAGAAGTCTTGTCATTTGCCATAGAGAGGCCAAGAGATCTTCTGAACAAAGAAATGGGAGAGGATATTATAAATCACTTCTCCCTCAACCCCTATCAAGTTATGTCCTCACTGGTTATTTGAGGCATTGGGGGGTCTCAGATAACTGAACCCACATATTAAAATTTAAGTACAAAATAGCTAATGAAATCAAAGATAACAATGACTGACACTATTCGAGACAGTGAAAATAATCAGATGTATGTTATTTATCAGACTGAAAATGTTTCTGTATTGGATATATTTGAACTTTGATTCCTTGTGTTAGTTTGGTTGTTCTTTTTCTGAAGTTTAAATTCTGCACTTAAAATGTCAAATTCCATTTGTAGTACATTGACTATTATCTCTCCATCCTGCAGTCACTGCAGACAGGAAAAGCTAAAGGACCGTATAAGAAGAAAAAAAAATTGGTGTATTTCTTTTGGCTTAATTTAATTTAATTTATTTGAGAGAGAGGGAGAGAGAAAGAAAGAGAACAGTGTGGTGGGATCAGGAGAGAGAATCTCAAGCAGTGCAGAGCCTGAAGCAGGGCTCAATCTCACAGCCCTGAGATCATGACCTGAGCTGAAATCAAGAGTCAGATGGTAAAAAACTGAGCTACCCAGGTGCCCCTGGTATATTTCTTTTTTAAACTTTTAAGCAAGTATGTATAAGATCACAGATTCTCAGATATTTCTTGAGATATTAAATAGTGTAGATTTCTTTTGTGAATTATTACTCTTGTAAGTCACTGTGCTGTTCTGTAGTAGTCTAAATTCTTGGAAAATGATGTCTCAAGTAGTGCACACTGGTTCTGTCTTACTTCCTGATTTTGCCTTTTATTGATATTTCTGGCTATTTGGTGCTGCTCCCTTTGAATATGTTATTTTAGCCTCCTTCGCAATGGCATTAATTACTTCATTTTAGTCAGCATAAAACGAAAAGTTCCTGGGAATCCAGGTGTGTTTATCTCAGGTGGTAATCCTCGCTTGAGGGGCGTCCCTGATAACCTGTGTTGATTGGATCTTTTGAACTGACATATAACACAATGAGATTGTTCATCTGTTTTCCCTCTAGCATGATTTAGCTGAAGCAGTTCATTGAAAGTCACTGTTTTTATGGGATGTTGAAGCCATTCCAATTTCAGTGGCAGTGATACAACTTGGCACAGTTTTAGATATTTTCATGGAGTAACAATGATTCCTTGACTGAGATAAAGGCTCAGTCTGCTTGCCAAAAGTGTTTAATTTGGCCAGACTATTTCGTTGTCCATTGTTCATTCTGGAGAATCTGTCACTCAACATTATAATCACAAAAGGCTCAGAAAGGCTCATTTTGCTTCTTGTTTTATCTTATAAGACTACTGCAAGTTCACTGGAGAACATAAATGAAAGGGCATTATAAGTAACTGGTTAAATCAATTACATTTTTATGGTTGTTTTGGAAGGATTTTTGTATGGTTTCCAGTTGATCCATTTGTGTTTGCTATCTACAAGAAAAACATTTTCACTTCTAGTTGAAGCAGAATTTAATCTGATATGTTGTGTATTTATTTAGCTCTCATTTTCTGGATGTATATCAGTCAGTTCTAGATAAATTTTAATTACTAACTAATACTGTGTCAGATTTGTTCTCTTGGTATTTGTAGTGTTTTCTTTGATTTATCTGACTTGAGATTTAGAGTCCTTTGATAAAATTGTGCCCTGTACACAGTACAGCCCAGAGGGTCTGTTAAATATCCTCTGGTTTCTCTGTATAGTATAGATGAGGAAAAGAAGATGGATGGGTTAAATAATAATAATTTTCAGGCTACAAAGTTAGTGGGTGGTATGGCTGGGGCTAGACCAGACCTCTCCTGACACCTGACTTAATTGTTCTAATATTCACACTGCTGCGTTCTTTTCTATTTTTCTCCTGCCATATTAACAAAAACTTAAAATTCCAGTCTCCACGACTTTTTTTTTTCTTATTAGAAGTTTCTACAGCAAGATGGGCATCCTGGGTGGTGCAGCGGTTTAGTGCTGCCCTCGGCCCAGGACGTGATCCTGGAAACCTGGGATCAAGTCCCACGTGGGGCTTCTCCCTCTGCCTGTGTCTCTGCCTCTCTCTCTCTCTCTCTGTGTCTCTCAGGAATAAATAAATAAAATTAAATTAAAAAATATAAGCTTCTACAGCAAGATTAGGTGTGAAAATGCCACCCTGGACTCCTAAAGAGTAAATTTAGTTCCCAATTTCACCTATTTCAGTTGTTGTTTTTTTTTTTTTTTTTTTTTTTTTTATTTCAGTTGTTTTGATACCAAAACCAAAGCACTCAAAATGCTTACCTCTTTCTAGCATTTCTTTTTACTTAGGTTGTATTATCTTTCTTTTTTTTTCTTTTTTAAAGATTTTATTTATTTATTCATGAGAGACACAGAGAGAGAGAGGCAGAGAGAGAAGCAGGCTCCATGCAGGGAGTCTGTTGTGGGACTTGATCCTGGGATGCTGGGCCCAAGGCAGGCCCTCAACTGCTGAGCCACCCAGGCATCCCTATCTTTCAAAGAATTTTTCACAGAGAGTATCTCATTGGAGTAACAATAACTAGGCCCAGAATCTCAGAATATACACATGGACATTTTCCCTTGCTGTGTATATGTTCACATGGAACTTAGTGAGATGTAATCCATCTCCAAACTTGCCTCTGGATGCTTCTGACTCTTAGGCAAAAGCCCTATTAACAAAAGCACCCCATTGTAAGTGTATGCCTCTTGTATGACTTTTGAGACTGTTCTATGGTATATACTTAGATCTATGAGATAATAGCCCTGAGAAGGGTGGGGTGTTCTCTGAAGGGGAAGGTGATTACTAACAGTTTCTCCCAGTCCAACACCTGGGGAAGAGTAAGTCCTCAGACATAGAACTGCAGCTCCTGAGGGTTGCAAATGCTTACTGAAGGGCAGGTAGACAGTGTAAGTAAGTGAAGGACCAGATGGAGGCTCCAGCAAACTGGAAGGCATGTGCCCATTTGCAAAGGGGTAGCTAATGGTCAACTACAGCCAAATGTTGCAATGTGAGATTAGGGTCCACATGTTTGCAGATCTTGCATGTTCGTGCCTGTGTGTGTGTTCAATGTCAGACATATTTTTGCTTTTATTAAGTATGATTTCTCCAAATTCTCAGTGCTGGTGGCTAAATTTTTAGAGTTCTTAAGTAGAGCAGAACTAATAAAATATATCTGTGGGCCAGATATAGTTCATAACCCACCAGTCTGCAGCTTCCACAAGAAATGGCTTCTAAGTCTTCATTATCTTGCTTTTGAAATGAGAGGAATTGGATTGTCTAGTCTTATGCTCTTGAATACTGGGAACTGTAATAATACCCATGAGATAGAGCTTTACTAGGAATTATGATGAGGTAGAGCTTATATTCTAGACATTTGCAAAATCTTTTATGAATTCTGCCATTTTGCTGTTTTGGGATATTGAGGAAAAAGTGTTGTCCACTCTTGAACAAAAAGGAAACAGCTCTGCCTCCTTATGGCCTGGGAATGGTTGTAGGGATAATTAGAGGGAAATCCTGGAGGGGAAGGTGAGTCGTGAAGGACAACAGTTGGGATTATAAGGTTTTATTCCATCATCTATTGTGGAGATTCTCCATCTATTGGCAGCCTTGTAGGATGAGAGGTTTGTTTTTATTAAGGAAATTAACTTTCTTACACCTTTCTGCTGATTTGCTTTGCTGTTGACTAATTTATACCCTGAGAGTCTATTCCTTTGGCTTATCCCCAAGAAATGCTTTTTCTAAAAGCCGACTACCAGAAAACATACTTAGTCTTATCAGTCATTCATACTGTATATTAATAAGATGACCATATTTTTTTACTTGAAGTGGCTTTACTGAGGATCCATGAGAAAGGTCCTGAAGGACAGTAGTGGGATGAAGAAGAGTTAGAGTTGTGGAAGAAACCTGAGGAAGGAAGGGGGTGGCACTTGTGAAAACCATTTTGTCTGTTTCATTCCTGCCTAGGCCTGGTCTGCTAAAGTTCCCATTCATCTAGGGTAGGATAGATCACTGTTTTCTCAGCTAGGCCTAATAGACTACTATAGTTTTGGGAGTGGTGACCTGAGATCTGGAATAGGTCATATGGCCCAAAGGGGCAAACAACCAAAGAGCACTAGATGTCTGAGGAATTCCTCTAAAATGAAAAAAAGAGACCAAAAACCAGTAGAAAAAAAGGTTAATTTAAATGGAGTGGAGACTCTACAAGGAGAATACTCAAAATAATTCCTTGTTAATCTATTTTGAAATACAGGAGAAAATATTGTATATACACGCACACACACACTCTGAATAGGATAAAAGAAACACTAAAAAAAAAAAACCTATGTGGAAAAAATATAACACACATTATAAACTCAACAAAGAAAAAGTGGAAAATAAAGATAAGAAGGTCTCCCACAAAGGGGAGCAAAAAGACAAAGAAATATAAAGTAGGGGAGAAAAGATAAGAATCAGAGGGCTGGTGTAGGATGACTACCACTCGGAAAATCGCTGTTCTAGAAAGAGTAAACAAAAAAAAACAGAAGAGAAGAAATCATCTACAAAATGGTCCATGAGATTGTCTTGCAAACTGAAGGATGTGAGTTTCTTAATAAAAAGAGCCTCAGGGATCCCTGGGTGGCGCAGCGGTTTGGCGCCTGCCTTTGGCCCAGGGCGCGATCCTGGAGACCCAGGATCGAATCCCACATCAGGCTCCCGGTGCATGGAGCCTGCTTCTCCCTCTGCCTATGTCTCTGCCTCTCTCTCTCTCTCTCTCTCTCTCTCTGTGACTATCATAAATAAATAAAAATTTAAAAAAAATTAAAAAAAAAAAATTAAAAAAAAAAAAAAAAAGAGCCTCAGGTATCACCTACCATAAAGTGTAAGGACACAAATCACTGGGAAATTTCATAACATTAGAGACAAAGGAAAGATTCTTCAAACTTCCAGAGAAAATATAAAACAGGACAAATAAGAACGATTTGGAATCAGAATGGCTTCCGACTTCTCAAAAACAATGACAGTTATTAAATGAGCAATGTCTTTAAAATTTTAAAGGAAAATGGTTTCAACTTAGAATTCCTTACTGACTTATTAATGAAGTATAAGGATAGAAGATAAGTGTTTTCCTTTTTTTTAAAGATATTTTTTTCTATTTTTTAAAAAATATTTTATTCATTTATTCATGAAAGACCCACAGAGAGAGGCAGAGACATAGGCAGAGGGAGAAGCAGGCTCCCTGTGGGTAGCCTGATATGGGACTTGATCCCAGAACCCTGGGATGATGACCTGAGCTGAAGGCAGATGGTCAATCACTGAGCCACCCAGGTGCCCCAAAGATAAGTGTTTTCATGCAAAAGACTTTGAGTGCAAAGTTTCAGAAAATTTACTTCCCATGCCTAATATCTTCAAAATCTACTAGACCTCCAAAAAAAAAGGAGATCACCTAGAAAGAGAAATACTTGAAACCATGAAACAAAGAGTGAAAACAAGTTAGAAGTGAAGTGTAATGGGGTGCCTCAGTGGCTCAGTCAGTTAAGCATCTGCCTTCAGCACAGGTCATGATCTCAGGGTCCTGGGCTTGGGTCACCACATTGCATCAGGGCTCTCTGTTCAGTGAGGTGTCTGCTTCTCCCTCTGTGCCTCCCCATCACTCATGATCCAGAAAACAACATGAAAATACAAAAAAAAAAAAAAAATTATAGGGAAAACAAAAGAAACTGTTCATTAAAAGAAGTAGTCATAGCCCATTTGTGAATATATAGTTTACATCATCACAATTCATATAGTCATAATCAAAGAATCAATATTGATTCCCATATCAAGTAGTATAGTTGATGTCAAGACATATTATCTAGCAGAAAATAATATTAAAAGCTGAAATAAATATATTTTAAGTCCTCCTTTAACATACATCTATATCAAAAAAAAAAAAACATACATCTATATCTAGCAAATAGTAAAGATTTCTGAGTCTAAAATCTAAGTGATTGAGAAGACCTGGATTATCAAGCCACTTTTACCTTGAAACTATTGTCTGAACCTGGTAAAATCAAACTTTGGATTACATAACCACGTGGCCCCTAAGAACAAAAAACAAATTTCAAGGACTGCTCAGGTGGGGAATCTAATAAAAGATATATACCCTCTTGGGACACCTGGGTGGCTCAGTCATGGAGCATATGCCTTCAGCTCAGGGCGTGATTGAGTTGAGTCCTGGGTCTGAATCCTACATTGGTTTCCATGCATGGAGCCCTCTGCCTGTGTCTCTGCGTCTCTGTCTGTATCTCACATGAATAAAATTAATATATATTATATATATAAATATATATTTATATATATGCCCTCTTTTTCAAAAGCTAGACTACTAGAGGGCTCTTCCCTCTTTGTAAGGTTGAACCAGAAGTACAACAGTCTGTATACTACCATCAGAATATTCTCAGGGAAATTGCCTTGGAGATAAGCAAACCAGTTCTAAAAGAATATCCAGAAATAACTTTCTTTTTTTTTTAAGATTTTATTTATTTATTCATGATAGACACAATGAGAGAGAGAGGCAGAGACATAGGCAGAGGGAGGAGAAGCAGACTCCATGCAGGGAGCCTGATGTGGGACTCGATCCCCAGCCCGGGATCATACCCTGAGCCAAAGGCAGATGCTCAACCACTGAGCTACCCAGGCATCCCCAGAAATAACTTTCAAAGGAATATGGGCAACTCAGTATCTAAAATTACTGAGTACAAAAGGAGCAAGAATTAGCATGAAAAAAAGACCCATCAAGATTTCATTTATTGGAATCATCAGATTCAGAATACAAGGTAATTATGTTTACTATGTTCAGAAAAAAAATCCAAACTAGCAAAAGAAAACCAAAAGCTAAATGAACATCTAGAAATGAGAAATCTTGTAACTGAAATAGAAACTCAATTAAAGTTAACAACAATGAAAAGAGAATTAGTGAAATAGAAGAAAGTTTAGAGGACATTATTTAGAAAACACAGAAGAAGAAAGGGATCTAAGAAAAACTAGTAAGTCTCAGAAAAGTTTAACATAGGATAGAATCTCCTATGTTGAGAAGGAGAGGAAAGAATGAAATAGAAGCAGCATTTGAAATAAAGGCTAATAATTTTTGAAAACTAATAAAAGATTGTAACCAGTAGATTCTGAACACCAATGAGTCCTAAGCAGGAAAAATGGAAAAATATATACAAATCAAGTAACATAATTAGATATTAAGACATATTATAGTGAGCCTGTGGAATACCAAAGACAAAGGGCAATCCAGAAAGTTTATTTTTCCTTCTTAAGAGGTAGATTACTTTCAAAGGAGCAACATTTAGGCTGAGAGCTCACTCTTGAGAACAATGGAAGGCAGCAGACAGTGGCATTCCTTTGTCCTCTATGTACTGAGAAAAAGTAACTGACAACATACCATACATAGCAAAAGTATCTTTCAACAACCAAGATGAGGGATACCTGGGCAGTTCAGTTGGTTGAGCATCTGATTCTTGATTTTGGCTTAGGTCATGACCTCAGTGTTGTGAGATCAGGCCTCATGGTTGGGCTCCACACTTAATGAGGAGTTTGTTTGAGATTCTCTCTCTGCCCTTCTCCTCCCATGCTCGTTTGTGTGTGTGTTCTCTCCAAAGTATATCAATAAATCTTTTTTTTTTTTTTGAAAAAAGAACCAAGATGAAATAAAGACATTTGAAGACAAACATAAACCTAGAGGAGACCTTCATTAGGAGAAATTCTAAAGGATATATTTCAAGCAAAATGATAGTGGTTCCAGATAGAAGTTCTGAGTTGCAAGAGAGAAAGAAGAATAAAGAAAGTGGTAAATATGTGGGTAAACATAAAGAGTGTAAAACAATAATACTTTGTCTTGGAGATTTTAGGGAAAATAAATATAAAATAATAGTAGCTTATAAGTTTGAGTGGGATGAATAGACTAATGTTTTCTAAGGTTCTTATATTGTCCAGAGAAACATAAATATATTGATAAACTATATATTTTATTTTATTATTTTTTTAATAAATTTATTTTTTATTGGTGTTCAATTTGCCAACATATAGAATAACACCCAGTGCTCATCCCATCAAGTGCCCCGCTCAGTGCCCATCACCCAGTCACCCCCACCCCCCGCCCTCCTCCCCTTCCACCACCCCTAGTTTGTTTCCCAGAGTTAGGAGTCTCTCATGTTCTGTCTCTCTTTCTGATATTTCCCACTCATTTTTTCTCCTTTTCCCTTTATTCCCTTTCACTATTTTTTATATTCCCCAAATGAATGAGAACATATAATGTTTGTCTTTCTCCAATTGACTTATTTCATTCAGCATAATACCCTCCAGTTCCATCCACGTCGAAGCAAATGGTGGGTATTTGTTGTTTCTAATGGCTGAGGAATATTCCATTGTATACATAGAGCACATCTTCTTTATCCATTCATCTTTTTTTAAAAATATTTTATTTATTTATTCATGAGAGACACAGAGAGAGGCAGAGACACAGGCAGAGGGAGAAGCAAGCTCCATGCAGGAAGCCTGATGTGGGACTTGATCCCGGGACTCCAGGATCACACCCTGGGCCAAAGGTAGGCACTAAACCACTGAGCCACCCAGGGATCCCCTCCATTCATCTTTCGATGGACACCGAGGCTCCTTCCACAGTTTGGCTATTGTGGACATTGCTGCTATAAACATCGGGATGCAGTTGTCCCGGGATAAACTATATATTTTAATAAATTAAGGATGCATGTTGTAATTTCTAACATAATCATTAAAATAGAAAAAAATTTTTAATTTTATTTCTTTCTTAAAGTTTATTTATTTATATAGTTAATTAATCTCTAGACCCAGTGTGGGGCTTGAACTCATAACCATGAGATCAAGAGTCTCATGTTCTTCTGGCTGAGCCAGCCAGGTGCCCCTAGGAAGAAAATGTTTAACTCTCAAACATACAGGTTTAAAAAAATGGAATGAGAGAATTTTCAAAAAGGCAAGAAAAGAGTGGCACCTAGCTGGCTCAGTCAATTAAGAGTCTGACTGTTGATTTTGGCTCATGTCATGATCTCAGGGTCATGAGATCAAGCCCTGGGTCATGCTCTGCTCTGGGTGTGGAGCCCGCTTAAGATTCTCTCTCTTCCACTCCCTCTGCTTCTCCCCCACTCTCTCTCTCTTTCTCTCAAAAAAAAATTTTTTTAAAAAGGGAAGAAAAGGGATCCCTGGGTGGCGCAGCGGTTTGGCGCCTGCCTGTGGCCCAGGGCGCGATCCTGGAGACCCGGGATCGAATCCCACAATGGGCTCCCAGTGCATGGAGCCTGCTTCTCCCTCTGCCTGTGTCTCTGCCTCTCTCTCTCTCTCTCTCTGTGACTATCATAAATTAAAAAAATAAAAATAAAAAAAATTTAAAAAATTAAAAAAGTGTCTTATTTCTTCCTTTAAAAAAAATAAATAAAAAAAAATAAAAAGGGAAGAAAAGAGAAATAAATATAGAACAAATAGATGTACAGGAAGAACAAAATGAGATGAAAGAACTTAATCCTTGTATTAGTAATTCAATTAAATGTAAGTAGATTAAATTCTACAAATAAAATATAGATGGTAAGAATGGATTGTAAAAATCTGCTTGGTAGTGTTATTGATTTGTAGGTTCATTCCACTGTATTCAGAATATAGTTCAATGAACCTACAAATCAATGACACTGCTCAAACTCCATAAGATGGGAAACTAAGGAACATACTTTGAAATAACCCATGGATCTAAGACAAAATTATGAACATTCAAAGATAACTTGAGGTATACCTGGGTGGCTCATTGGTTGAACATCTGCCTTAGACTTGGGGCATGATCCCTGAGTCCCGGGATCGAGTGCCACCTTGGGCTCCCCACAGGGAGCCTGCTTCTCCCTTTGCCTGTGTCTCTGCCTCTCTCTCTTTCTCATGCATAAATAAATAAAATCTTTTAAAAAAATAATTTGAATTGAAGGATTATGAAAATATCCATTGAAATGCAGTACTTAGAGGAAATCTGATGGCTTTATAAGAAAATGAAAGATACCTCTCTATCTACGTAGACAATGTAAGAAAAGGGCTGAGTTGAACATCTGTTTCAAGAATTTAGAAAAATAGCACCAAAATAAAAACAAAATAGAAGGAAAGATATAACAAAATAAGGAATATTAATGAGATATAAAACAAGCACACAATATAGAGGCACAATAAAAACTAAAGATTTTTTTAAAAAAAAATACTTATGAAATTGATAACTTCACGGCAAGATGGCTAAAGTAAAAAAAAAAAAAAAAAGGCACAAATAATTGTTAAAGAGAAAAAATAAAGACCATTAGAGACCTGGGATTGATTACTGAGTGGAAAACAGACAACCCAATCAAGCATGGAGTACAGGAAAAGTTCTCTAGGTTGAGGTTTGGTGGAAAAGAAGACCACAAATTGTCTCAGTCCTTATCACAAATGTGAAACACCTGGGCACAGTTGATTGGCTATATCTGGATTTTTTGGTTAGCTATACACAGGGCTGGCTGAAGGTCATATGTTATATAGATAAGGCATATATGTAACAGAAGTAGGGCATCCAGGGGTCTCTGATATGCACATGTAGCAACTAAGTCAAGCCTGTCATCCTGCCAAGCCAACACTATTTTTGGCAGAGTAGGTGGCCAAGTCAGGGTTTGTTATAATCAATATAAGGAGTGCACAGGAGACATCACTATAGATACTGTATACATGAACAGAAAGAAAATAGTATGAACAGTTTCTGCCAATATTTTAAGAGGGATGCCTGGGTGGCCCAGTGGTTGAGTGTCTGCCTTCGGCTCAGGGTGTGGTCCCAGGGTCCTGGGATTGAGTCCCGCATCAGGCTCTCTGTGTGGAGCCTGCTTCTCCCTCTGCCTATGTCTCTACCTCTTTGTCTCTCATGAATAAATAAATAAAATTTTAAAAACAAAAAAATAAAAAAATAAAAAAAAATTTTAAAAGAAATAAGGAAATTCCCAGGAAAATATAACTTACTAAAACTGATTTATTAAGGAATGTAAAATCTGAATAGTTCTAAAACTAAAAATGGAATTAAAACAATAATTTAAAAAATGTCCACAAGGAATACTCTAGGCCCAGGCAGCTTCACTGGCAAGGTCTGCCTAATATTCAAAAACAAATAATTCCAGTCTCATATAAACACACATAATTTTATTTTATTTTATTTTTTTAAAGATTTTATTTATTTATTCATGAGAGACACACAGAGAAAGAGGCAGAGACACAGGCAGAGGGAGAAGCAGGCTCCATGCTGGGAGCCCGATGTGGGACTCCATCCTGGGATTCCAGGATCACGCCCTGGGCTGAAGGCGGTGCTAAACCACTGAGCCACCCAGGCTCCCCAAACACACATAATTTTAATACCAAAATGTGACAAGGCTAGTATAAGAAAGAAAAGTTATAAGGCCAATTTTACTTTTGAACAGAGATGCAAAAATCCTAGACAAAACACTAGGAAACTAACATCAATAATAAATATCACGTATTTTGACTATGTTGGATTTGTCTCTTAAATGCAAGTTTGGTTGCATTTGGTTTAACATTAGAAAATTAATATGATTCAACATATTAACAAAATTAAATGAAAAATACCAATTGTTAAGGAATAAAGCATAATATTGTTTAATTTTTGCTAAGAAGCTGGAATCAGAATAATTTTTTGTATTCCTATTGTGTATTTTTTCCTGCCTGGGATTTTCCATTTTGATTAGACTGATTTTCAGCCAAAAATATGACAAACTCTATGGGCATGTGTTGTACCCAAGATTGCGAATCCGAGAAACCACCAAGGAGCCGACACCAATGCAAGCGCACGAGGGTTTATTAGCAAGCTTGAGCTTGGGTCCAAGCATACCTGACACAGTGGAGCAGCAACTTGGACCCCGAAGTGGGTTACAGCTGGGTTTTTTATAGGTTGGTCTAGGGGATTTTCAGAAGGGGTGGAGGAATTTCTCAAGTTCTGTTTACATTCTGATATGGGGCTTAAGGGCATTGAGCTCTGTTCTCATTCTAATATGGGACTTTCTACCACAGTTGTGGGCTCTGTTGTCTTTCTGATATGGGATTATCTGCTGAGGGCAATTCTGAGCTCTGTTGTCTTTCTGATATGGTATTACCTGCTGAGGACATTGAGGACATTCTGCAGTTTTTCCCATAAAGTTCAGCTCTTATTCACAGGGGCCTAAGATGGCTGTACTTGTGCTAATGCTAAACTTTAGGTGGGATGGCCTTAATTTTTCTCGGCCTCCACACATGCCAACCAAAGAATATGTGTGATGCTTCTCATTACAGAGCACAGGCTCAGATTAGCATTATCTCCATTCAATCTGTTACTTAAAAATTAGAGATTCATGGGCTCACTGAAAACATGGTCCATTAATATGGATTGTAAGAGAAAGATAAATTGATCTGAAATATACTCTCTGTCTTCTAACCAAGAAAGACAAGTCTTTTTTTTTTTTTTTAATCTTAAACTCTGTGGACCATAAACATTAGCCCCCCAACCCCCAAGCCAACCTCAGGTTCAAATGAAACTCAATTAATACTTCTTTGCTCTAACACTCATTTTAACACTTGCCCTAAACTCTCCTTTTGAATTCTTTAGCCCTAAATCAATCCTCTTGCTTATCTCCTTCATATATCTTGTTTAGACAAGCGAAGATAATAAGCTGCCAAATATTATTTTTGTTTTCTTAAAGCTAAAGATGCTTGCCTCAGCTATGCTTTCATAACTAAATTATTAACTGCCTAAGGGCAGACATTTCCCTTTTTATATTAAATTTAGCAAACAGAACAATAGAATCTAGAGCTGGAGAAGAGTTTTAAAGGTTATTTATTCCTGCTTCCTTTTGGTTGTCTCTAAAAGATTTTCCATTAGAAGTTCTCAAGCCTGTGCTTAAACACATTAAGGATCATTGAACTTATTTGTACAGAGTGGGACATTAAGAAATAACTAGTAATGATGATGATGTTGATAAGCACATTTCCTTAAGAAAAATGCATTTCTTCATTTCTTTCCTTTTTGTCATCTATCAATAGTCTTGGAGTAGGGGGAAGGGAATTGCATTTCAAAATAGATCTTCTATCCTATTCCCGATGTTTCATTGAAATTCAGTACATTGTCTCTAGATAGGACACATGTGACATAGATTCAAAATAGAACACTAATAGGCTCACTTCCCAAAGATAGCCAAAGGGTGAAGAACTGCCTGTTATCATTGGGAGTTTATATTGTTTACCTTCCTTTAGTAGGACAAGCACTTTGCATTGCTTTTGTTTTTTTGTTTTGTTTTTTGTTTTGTTTTGTTTTGTTTTTCCCAGAAGGATAGGTAGGCTCTATTTATGTATCCTTTCCCACCTAATTTTCCTTGTGACCACAGACCAGATTTTTAAGACAGTTGGCCTACATTTGCAATGTAATTTGTGCTGGAGGAAGCTAGAGGTACTCATTGGGCTCCTGAATTTTATACCAAGCATTGACATTAACAAATGACCAAAGACTCGTATCGTGCTTCTCTTCTGGACTAAATGATTTACTGCTGTTTCTGTTGATGTGAGTATTATATGGATAGTAAATGTGCTATGAGAGGGAAGGCTGACAGCTGGCAGCTTATTTGTTCAAATCCTCCCACACTTCTTTCTATGGTAATGGTGTGGTGGTTCTAAATGCAGAAAGGTAGCTAGCTGCCTCTGGTGTTTTGAAAGGATTATTTTCTCTCTTGCCACTGAAGGTAATAGATTAGGTAATGTTCCCTTTTTTTTTTTTTTTAAGATTTATTTATTTATTCATGAGAGATACAGACTGAGAGAGAGAGGCAGAGGCACAGGCAGAGGGAGAAGCAGGCTCCCTACAGGGAGCCTGATGCAGGACTCGATCTGGGATCCCAGAATCACGACCTGAGCCAAAGGCAGGCACCCAACCACTGAGCTACCCAGGCATCCCTAGGTAATGTTTTCTAAACAATCCACATAAATGAAAAATTCATGACCACTAGATACGGACAGTATCATAGGATACTGTTAATACAGGTCCCAGGACCGCCTAACCACTCTGTGTTATCATCTGCCTATGATATGATGAGAGGCTCCAGCATTCACATGAAGGATGGAAAAGAAGGAACTGCAGGTAAAAAATAGAGGGGTAGCAAGGCTGGCCAAGGCACAGATAGGATGAGTAACTCATACCTGCTCTGCTTTTGAGCTGCTGCTGCTGGGCTGTGTAGATTTCCTCATGGTGCTGGCCACCACTTTGGGGAAGGTTAGCTGTCTTTGGCCAAGTAGAATATGGAGACAAAGTCTCTCCAGCCTGATAACCAAAGACTTTGACTTAACTAATGGAATATTCCTTACTCAGAGAAACATGACCTAATTGGCTATTATTGTCTTTACAGTAACCCTATATTAAGTATGAAGCCATTGATGAAATTTTAGCCACTGGTTAGGTGCCAAAGGTTTATTTTTCAACAGATACCTTTTAGAAGTTGGGAGAGAGTGTAGTCTCCCCCATATACTGTTCCCTAGTAAGTTGTCCAGAATGGATGACAAATAACTACAATTGTGAGATGGGGTAAGATGATTGCTAACGTTCGTTGATCAGTTATTATTTGCCAGGGATTGTCTAAACGTTCTCTGTATTTTTATCATGCTTAATTCTTGCAACACCTCTGTGAAGGACACCTTAGTATCTCCACTTTAAAGATGAAGAAACCATGGCTTATGTTAAGTAACTTGCTTGAGGTCACATAGCAAGGAGTCAGGGTGACTCTTGATTTGACCCCAAGCAATCTGACTACAAAACCCCAGCTCTTAACCCCTATCCTATGCAAACAGACAACATCTATAAAAATAAACTGAAAGAGAGGAAATGTTGTCTTCTCAAACTAGGGGAAATGATTTAGTCATTCACAGGCTGTGGGTAGAACTAAATAAGATAATATATGGAAAATGCTTAGAACAGTGCATGGCTCCTAGTGGCTTTGAGTAAATGTTAGGTGTCTTGATTGTTGTTCCTATATCTAAGGTGACTTTTTAGTGTTCTAAATGCTTTGCCTTATCCTCATGGGGGCTTGGCCTGCTGGGAAGTTTGCATAGACCCTTTGGTGAATAAGCACAATGATTGCAGGCCTTGGAGCCGAACCTGGGTGGCACTTTGAAATGGGATGAGAGCATTAGCTTGTAGCTGCCATATACCCAGCAGAACAAGGGTCTTGATGTTTGGTGGATTTTCTGTTCTAGTACTTCTCTGAGAGCAGTTTCCCCAGTGATGCATTTTATAAACATGTCAAAATGCCACTTGTTTTCTGTGCTTTTCTGATAAGGCAAACATTTATAGTCTGTGCCCTGCCACCTTTAAACACTGAATATTTTGGTTTAAAATAAAATAATTTCACCTTGCCCCTTACTTCAGAGTGCCCTAAAGACTTTGGTGGCAGAAATGATGGCAGCAGGGACCTGTGTGTGCAGAGACCTTGAAGCCCAGTCAGTGCTTTGGCCTTTGGTATTTTTTTTTTTTTTAAGATTTTATTTATTCATGAGAGACACAGAGAGAGAGAGAGAGGCAGAGACATAGGCAGAGGGAGAAGCAGGCTCCCCATGGGGAAACTGATGTGGAACTCAATCCTAAGACCCCAGGATCATGCCCTGAGCAGAAGGCAAATGCTCAACTACTGAGCCACCCAGGTGCCCCTGGCCTTTGGTCTTTAAAGGGATGTCATGCAGTCAGTTTCCTTCCTGGCCCAGAGAGCAACTGCTCAGTTGGTTGTTATGGACTAAGTGTTTGTGTTCCCAAAATTCATATGTTGAAGCTCTAATCCCCCAGTGTGAAGGGGTTTGGAGATGTGACTTGTGGGAGGTAATTAGAGTCAGATGAAGTCATGATGATAGTGCCTTCATGATGGGAACATTGTCCTTATAAGAAGAGACCAGAGAGCCTGGTGAGCATGGAGGAACTGTAGTGTTATCCATGTTAAGGAAAAGAAAGCACAGCTACCTCCCTGAGGTCAACAGGCTTTTCTTGAGGTCAGCAAGGGAGTGGAGTGAGGCTGGCAGGAAGCTGAGTGTGAGCTTGGAAACATCAGGTATCACGATACTTCAATGGACAAAAGGAAGATGGTTATAACATCTACAGTTTTGATGGTTTTCAGTGAGATCATCCCAATTAACTGACTAACTTTGTCTCAAGAATGTTGGTTTTTATCCAGAAAAATCAGATATAAAGTCACATTGAAAGAGAGTAATGGAAATAGTGTACTGTATTTTAAAAGTACACTTCCCTTTTTGGGGTCCATTCATGTGGATGCCAATGTGATTGATTGACTCTGCTACCCAGCAGAAGATCTGAGTTCCTCAGCATCACTCCAGCAAAAATTGTTTTTTAAAGATTTTATTTATTTATTCATGAGAGACACACAGGAGAGAACGAGAGAGAGAGAGACGCAGAGACACAGGCAGAGGGAGAAGCAGGCTCCATGCAGGGAGCCCAACGTGGGACTCCATCCCAAGTCTCCAGGATCAGGCCCTGGGCTGAAGGTAGCACTAAACTGCTGAGCCACCCGGGCTGCCCAAAAATTGTTATGGTCATAGCATGAGGGCCTTTTGATCTTGCTGTTTAAGATGGAGCTTGGCTAACCTGATAATATGACTCTGCTAGAAACTGGATTTAGGTCTGTTAATACAGTACCATAAAATCAGATGAAGCTTTCTTGGGTCATCTTATTCCAGAACTGTTGTATTATTTGAAAATGAGACTCCCTGTTTGCATAGAGATAAAGTTCAAGTGTTTAATTTATTTTGATTTTAAAAATTAATTTCCATGTTGCTTTTCCCATTCAGAAGTGAAACGCTATGGTACCACCACCATGGATAATTCAGCCATCCACTCACTAAATGTATATTAAATGCCTGATGTCAAAATTAAAAAAAAAAAAAAAATAATAATAATAATAAAAGGGATCCCTGGGTGGAGCAGCGGTTTGGCTCCTGCCTTTGGCCCAGGGCGTGATCCTGGAGACCCGGGATCGAATCCCACGTCAGGCTCCTGGTGCATGGAGCCTGCTTCTCCCTCTGCCTGTGTCTCTGCCTCTCTCTCTCTCTCTCTCTCTCTCTCTGTGTGTGTGTGACTGTCATAAATAAATAAAAATTAAAAAAAAAAATAAATAAATGCCTGATGTCCTAGGCCATGTGCAAGGTACCAAGTACTGCCTGATGTCCTAGGCCATGTGCAAGGTACCAAGTACTGCGATGAAACATGAAGGCAAGGGCCCAACCCTCTGCTTGCGTGTCTTCCATAGGAGAGAAGAAGCCTTCCGTGATTCAATGCATTTTCAACTCCGACCTCAGTCTGTCTTCTTGCCACGTGTTGCTGGGCCAAGGCAGAGAATGTGAGACAGCTAGGTGGTTGGCAGAGATCATTCCGAGTAGCAATGGGAGGGAGGGCAGGCATTTCGCAGGCTTTGTGTAAGAAAACAAAATTGCCCTTGCAATACAGTTGATAGACTTTAATAGTAAAAGAAACTTTGAGGGGCACCTGGGTGGCTCAGTTGGCAAGTGTTTGACTTCAGCTCTGGTCATGGTCTCCTGGTCCTAGGATTGAGTCCTTTGCTGGGCTCCCTGCTCCGAAGGGAGTCTGCTTCTCTCTCTTCCTCTCACCCCTCCCCCACTCATGTGTGTGTGCACTCTCCCTCTCTCAAATAAATAATCTTTAAAAATTAAAAAAAAATAAAGCTAGGGCAGCCCTGGTGGCCCAGAGGTTTAGCGCCACCTTTGGCCCAGGGCGTGATCCTGGAGACCCTGGATCAAGTCACACGTCAGGCTCCCTGCATGGAGCCTGCTTCTCTCTCTCCCTGTGTCTCTGCCTCTCTCTCTCTCTGTGTCTCTCGTGAATAGATAAATAAAATTTTAAAAAATAAAAAAATAAAGCTCTGAGCAGTTGCAAACATAGTGACTGCTTTGATTGTCTGCTTTGATACAAAGACCTATCACTCCTATCACTCCAGCCATACAGCACTCAACAGAAAGAGCGTTGGGTCAAACTGACTGAAGAAGATTGGAACATGAGCTACAGGGGAAAAACATCCTAAGTGGTTCCAGACAAAGATAGTTTACCTAATCGCATTGATTAAACTCACCAATACCTAATAAGGGGAGATTGGACATTCATATCAGAACCCACTGTACATAATTTGTAGTTTGTTATATGTATAGGATCATCTGTATATGTTCTTATTTCATAGCACAAATGGCATCATATTAATGAGGCCCTCTCTTTTATTTGGCCATTAAAAGTCAGGTATTGAAGACCACCAATATGAAAATTTCACAGGCAAGAACTATGATTTGTCACACTCACTGCTTCATCCCCAATACCTAGCACAGTGCCTGTATATAGACTTTGTCATGTTTTCTAGCTGCCCAGGGCTTTGTAGACTCTCCCTGTGCAGGAAAGGTCTTGCCTTATACATCTTGCCTCCCCAAAGTAGAAGCAGGAAAACAGATCTCCCAGTCTTCCTCGCAGCTAAGGCACAGAGGCCTGGGCCCAGGCCACACACCAGCCAGCTCCACCCAAGGGACTTCTGTTCAGAAGTGAGCAACACAAAGAAGAAGGCTTTGCCAAAAAACTAATTTTTCTACCCAAGGTGACAACTGAAGCAGCAGGCTTTCTCTTCCAGAGAGCTTTCCCTGAGCATCCCCACTCCTCTCCAGATCTACTTTGTCATTGTACTTTCCCATTGTATTATAATTATTAGCATTTTATTAGGTTTTAATCTGTTGTAATAGTTAAGTTCTTTTTTTTTTAAGATTTTATTTATTTATTCATGAAGGACAGAGAGAGAAGCAGAGAGAGAGAGAGGCAGAGACAGAAGCAGGCTCCATGCAGGGAACCCGACGTGGGACTTGATCCCGGGACTCCAAGATCACGCCCTGGGCCAAAGGCAGGCGCCAAACCACTGAGCCACCCAGGGATCCCCAATAGTTAAGTTCATACTAGCTGCTCTCATGACTAACCAAAAATATCCAGTGACTCAAACACCAAAGGAATTTCCCTTCCCTAATCACATAAATTCAAAACAGGGTGCCTGGGATCGGCAGACAGCCCTACTGCAGGAGATAAGTCAGGCATCCTCCATCTGTAACGGTGGCCTCACTGTTTATGCCACACAGCTTCCAAGGGTGCTGTGCCCATTTGAACCAGATCAGAAGGCAAAGGACATGGAGAGTCGCACGCTGGGGGTTTTAGGAACCAGGGCTTGAAGTGATGCTTGTCACTTCTATTCACATTCTACTCCTCAGAACTCAGCCACATGGCTACACCTAACTGGCAAGCACAGTCTAGCTTCCTGAAGCTTCTTCCAGGTAAGAGAAAATTATGATAAAGTGCCATGTCTTAACTTTCTGTCTTCTCACTTCCTCACCTGGGGAAAAGGATTACAGTAAGAAGGCTGATCATATGGTAACCCTGTGTAAATCACAGACAGATGTGGCTCTGCTCTGGATTTCCTTTTCTTGGCTCTCTGATGCTTTTTTGCTAAGTAATTCTTTTGGGGGGGCATATAGTCATTGGATAATTATTTCTGAATGATTTGCCTAAAACTGCTTTTATCTCCAAGCTCCCCCTGTGTCCGTTTGAAAGAGAAAGTGCTTAGCATGCAGTCTGCATGCCACATGTTTCTGACATGCTGGCACGTGGAAGGCTTGCGGGGTTCCAAATCATTGCCTATTGGCCACCCACAGGCTAATGAAGGAAATGTCTTTTTATTTCCCCTACCTCTCCTGGACATAGGTGCCCTCTCAGCAGCCAGGGAAAGCTGGGAGTACGACTCAGGTGCCAGGGACCTCCAGAGCCCAGACTTGCAGACTCAGTGGGGCTTGCAGAAGCTTCTCGAGTACAGCAGACACTGTTTGCATCAGCAGGCTGCTGCCCTCCACAAACTGCTCAGTCACGGCATTTTGGCAGCTGTGTAGGAGGAAGCTATTTGGAGCTGGCCAACACGGTGAGTACTTTCTATATATCTTTTGGCCTGTGTGCATTCCAAAACAGATTTTAATTCTGAGCTCCAGGGGACATACTGGGTATTGTCTTTCTTATGAAGCTAAACACTGTACCATTTATAGCATTGCCAGTCATGTTAAGTGCTCTGAACACTTGTGACCAGTGGCTTCACTCTCATCATTAGGAGCAGTGTGGACTCCTAAAAGGCGTTTCAATGAAGTCTGTAACTTGTATGGATTGAATTACTAGAGTAACTACATCAGCTTCTCCATGACTAGAGTTCCTATATAGTACCAGACATTACGAATTGATAGGTTACAATCCTTTCTGTTCTCTAATTTGGATTTGAGTCATTTAAGGTACAAAGAGGAAAATATTTCATTGAAAGTTTGATTATTGTATCTGCTTGTACTTTAAAAAGTATTTTCTGCAGACAACTCCCTTCCTGCTGACCATTGCCTTGGAGCAGTCTTTCCTTTCCTGTGTACTCACTAAACCTCTATTGCCTTTAAAATATACATTTTGTGTTGAAAATGGTGAAGCAACTTAGCATTTCATTATGTTTATTTTAACCTTCCCTTGGACCTTGGAATGAATCACTACTGGGGTGACCGTTTGGTGAAGAGCTCTTGTCTTCGAAGCCTTTGAAGTCAGAGCTGGAGAATGTAGCAGGTGTGGCTGATGGGCTGGTCCATTTTGGGTGACACGCAGATAGTTTATAAATTGAGATTGCTCTACAACCACTGTGGGAAAGGGCGATAAACCTTCCTTGCTTTTTGAAACTGAAATTTGAATGCTAGAATAAACATTTTGACGACTTCACTTATATATATCTACAGTCTGCTTTGTTGTAGACTAGTGATTTTCAAACTTCTTGTGTTTGAGGTACACTTCCTAATTCTGACATTTTGGGTGAGGTGTTTGAAGGAACTAACAATTTGAAATATAGCAACAATAATTAAAATACAGTTCTTAGACAAATCCCAACTAAAGGACATTCTATAAAATACCTGATCAGTTCTCTTCAAAACTGTCAAGGATACCAGAGGCAAGGAAAGTCTGAGAAAGAGAAACTATCACAGCTCAGAGGAACCTGAGAAGATAAGACAACTAAATGCAGTATGGCACCCTAGATGGGACATTAGGTAAAAGACTAAGGAAACCTGGGTAAATTATGGGCTTTAGTTAACAATCATGTGTCAATATTGGTTCATTAATTGTGACAACTATACCATAATAATGTAAGATGTTAATAATACCAGAAACAGGGTGTGAGGTATATGAGAACTATCTTTGCAACTTTCCTGTAAATCTGTAATATGCAGAAGTGTTCACTTTATTAAAATTCATGAAGTGCACACACTTAGAGTTTGCATACTTTTCATATATATATTTTATGTTTATTAAAGCTTTTGACATGCATAATCAATAATGATGACTGTTCATTGGAATACATTGGATAGGTATAAAAAGAAAGAAAAGGAGAGAGAGAGGCACAAAGAAAGAAGGAAAGAAAGAAAGAAAGAAAGAAAGAAAGAAAGAAGAAAGAAAGAAAGAAGAAAGAAAGAAAGAAAGAAAGAAAGAAAGAAAGAAAGAAAGAAAGAAAGAAAGAAAGGAGAGAAAGAAAAAACCATAACCCCGCAAACACCAGTTGTACAGCTCACTTAAGGTGATCCCTTGGTGAGAAGGAGACCATAAATACAGATGCAGGCACTGAAGTCCTGTGACTTCATTATCACAGTGTGTTTATTTTCTCACTGAATTAAACATTTCAAAACAATGGGGTTCCTGGCTGGCTCAGTTGGTTAAGCATCCAAGTCCTGATTTCCAGGCACATGATCTCAGGGTGGTGAGATCGAGGACCTCATTGAGCCACGAGATGGGCTCTGTGCTCAGGGAGAGTCTCCTTGAGATTCTCTCCCTCTGCCCCTCTGCTCCTTCTCCACCCCTACATGTACTCTTGAGTTCAACCTCTCTCTCTGAAAAACAAAAAAAGTTTGAAAATTTCAAAATATTACTTAAAGGCACAGACCCTAGGTAATGCCCTTGGGCCCTGTGGTAGAGTGCATTGTTGCACCCCGATTTTTTACCCTTCCCTATATCTTCACCATTTATCTTGTGACTTTGGAGTCTTCCTATCGAACATGAGAAATAATAAATGATTGTGATTTTAACTATTGTTCTTAGGGTGGTTTCCTTCACAGCAATTGTGGACTCAGGATCTGTTCTCAGGGATCCATGGAGCCCACTTTGAGGAATGCCTCACATAGGTGGTCAAAGAAAGCAAGTGCCCTCTCTAAACTGTACTCCTGGTCAATCTCTTCACTCATATACTCACATTATACATAATTTATGTTCCTTCTAAAACAAATCCTGAACTAATAAAATCAAGTTCTATTTTTTAAAAAATAGCTACTAAGAGCAAAAGACATTTTATCAGTGTTCAGTTTGGAGACAGAAAGCACACAGTAATTCACACAGAGAAAATTTAACATAAAAAATTATTAGCTAGTAGAAGGAGCTTACTTGATAAGGAGTAAAGAAAATTTTAATGAATACAGGAGTAGCACGTGTAAGAGCAGCCACTCTAAAGCTGAGGAAGAAACAAATTTAGAAGAGGGCCCTCTCCTCACCAGACCCCATTGAAAGGGAGTGGCTGGGGACCACTGGATGGCAGAGAAGTTCCAGAGGATGGTACAGGCCAGGGCTGGTGAGCAGGAAACTAGTCCTCTGGAGTGTTGGCCCAACTTGCTACCCACCCATTTGGGTTTCTGCAAGACTCATTTGCAACGAGAACATCACTAGGAAGGTGCCCATCAAGGTGCCAGAGGAATTCACTGGGAAGCAGCCTACTGTCATGGTGCCAAAACCCACTGGGGAGTCCCCCAAGTGGTGCCACTATATATACCATGAGTGAGTAACACTGGCTGTCTTGTGCTACTGGCCTCCATCCACCATAAGAGCAAGCAGGGAAGAAAAATAGCACCAAAGAACCAGGATGAGAATTCCTTATTGAAGAAGGAGAAGGATGGCCGGGTGGCTCAGTAAGTTGAGTGTCTGGCTCTTGGTTTTGGCTTACATCATAATCTCAGGGTCATGGGATTGAGCCCCGAGTTGGGCTCTGCACTCAGTGTGGAGTCTGCTTGGGATTCTCTCTCTCCGTTCCCCTCTGCCCCTTTGGTCATGATCTCTCTCTTTCTCTAAAATAAATAAATGAATATTTTAAAAAGAAAGAAGAAGTGTTTGCAAGGTCCAGTTTCAGTATCACAAAGCAAGACAAGGAAAGGATGAATTTGGAGATGAGAGGCAATAAATCAATAACTGGCATAGGCATTTCTAGCATTGAGAAGCTTCTGGGAGCTTGCTATACAAGCTTTTACTTTCTAAGCATCCCTTCCTTTTTCTTCTACCACCAAATACCTGTGTTCCCCTCCTACCAAAGACAGGAGGATATTCTGACTTTGAGGCTTAACACATTGTCCAGAATGCAAAGGCAACAAAATGGTGATGGAGCTTATAGCAATTAGAGCTTTATCTGAGAAGCAGATGGCTACACAAGGTCTACGGTAAGGGATTTACTGTAAGGGGTAGAGCTGACGTGAACATGGGAGCTGGTGGAGCAATCTGTGCAGGCTGTTGACTGTATCTCGGGTTGAGCCTGAGATACTCTAAGTCTGTCTAATCAGCATGCCAGAAGGAAAGCTGAGTGCAGAGGAGGCAAAGACAAACCAGCATACACGAGGACAACTTGAAACCCATAAGGACGGAGTGGAACCCAGTTCTGTTGTCTTATTACCATGACCAACCTCAGTGCTGTGGGTGGCCTCCCGGGGAAGTTGGCACCAGTTAGCCTGGAGCTGCACACACACCTGGCCCAGGGCAGGAGAAGCAGGAGGAGGAGACTTGGGGGATCTGGAGCTGCTACCAGCCTGATACACCAGGAGGTGAGCAGCAGATTAATAACATCCAGAGCATAAAAAAATGGGACTTCTTCACTTCGACCTCCTGGATTTTGCACGAAAGGTCTCTCATGGCTGTACAGAATCACACAGGAAAGAGAACTCTACGAAACATCTTTTCGGTTTATCTAAATTGACTCAGTACCAAGCTACAGAGATGGAACTGCCAATACCATGCACACCTAACTCAGAAGGCTATCAGCAAAGCAAGATGAGACACTTCAGGAGTTTAGTAAAAAAAAAAAAAAGAGATGCAGTGAGAAAAATGTTAATAGTGAATTATATTAATAATTATGATCATAAAGAAGATTCTCACAATTTTAATTCAACTTCCAATGCCCAGATGTTATCACTAGCCTAAAGAAAAAAAAAAAGCTGCTTAGACTGTTGGATAAACAGAGCAGCAAAATTGTTATGTCAGTTTTTAGGTCCTTTTTTTTTTTTTTAAGATTTCATTTATTTATGTGAGAGAGAGCTAGGAGAGGAGCAGAGGGAGAGGGACAAGCAGAGAAGACTGTGTCTAAGCTGAGTGTGGACCCAGACATGGGGCTCAATCTCATGACCCTGAATTATGACCCAACCTGAAACCAAGAGTTAGATGCTTCTTTTTTTTTTTAATTTTATTTATTTTTTCATGAGAAACACAGAGAGGCAGAGACATAGACAGAGGAAGAAGCAGACTCCACACAAAGAGCCTGATGTGGGACTTGATCCAGGCACTCCAGGATCACGCCTTGAGCATAAGGCAGACGCTCAACCACTGAGCCACCCCGGTGTCCCAAGAGTCAGATGCTTAACCAATTGTGACACCCAAACACATCATTATGTCAGTTTTTAAATTTGATAATTTTATCTGTACAACTCCTGTCTTTTTTTTTTTCTCCTCTAAAAATGGAAATCACAGCAGGCTCTGTGGTACAGTGGGTAGCGTATTAGACTTCTAGAACAGGTAAAATGTAAATCACTTTTGCAGAAAGACTTTAAGCATGAAATTAAATCTTAAAATGGACAAAGTTGATGGTCCAAAGGATTCTAAAATAACCTGGCCTTGAACAGCAAGATGTAGAATGCAGGCAATACTCTCTCCACCTACATAAAAATGAGGCAACTGTGCTTATAATGTCATCATTTGAAATGTTAGGGAAAATTCATGAAGCATAGATAGCTGGCTTTTCAAATAACAAACAACACAAAGTCAACTGTACTGTTTATCTCTCCATATAACCTATTTTGTTTATTTACTGAAATTCAGCTTTAATCATTTGGAAATAACCATTCAAGATTCTGAAAAGTTTCTATCAACCCTATATCCTAGACCTTCTATAGCCCCTCAAAAAAAAAAAAATCCAGTATTTTATTTGTACTGACTCAATTCTCTGAAAACCTAAAGGGTAATAAGTATACCCACTGCTTATCAAGAATTTATACAAGAATTTCTTGTTCTTTGATTCTGAACAATGCCCAGAAGAGGGTGCTCTCAGATCAGCTTTCTTTAACCACAACCAGGATACATCCTCCTAACCAAAGGTTTTGACATGGCAATCCCAGATTTGGCAAGAACCATAATGATCATAGCATCTTAAAATTACAAAAGGAGAAATGGAAAGTTCTCTAAATTAAATGCAAGTCAGAGGCACATAAAAAAAACTGATGAAGATCTTCTAAGTGACGGAAAATGAGGAGACAAATGATGACTTCAACTTTTCATCAACTTTCTGTATTGATTCAAATACTTTATATTTTGTGCATGACTTCTTTTATAGTATACTCTTAATTGACATCAATTAATTAATGTCTTTATAGGTAAAACTTAATAAAGCTGGTAATGAATACTTAAAACAAGTAGTATGACTAATTTATCGATAAATTGCTATTTTGTTCAGAAATTTATCAGTGTTGTAGCTAAAAAGTAAAACTTCAGTTATAGCTTATATTTTATATCAGCTAACCATGTCACTAAGAATCTATAACATCACTATTAATACAATTACACTCTTCCCTGAAATACAAACCTTTGGAGAGAAAACCTGTCAGAGAACACACAGTACATTTTTCTCACTGCATCTCTTTTTTTTTTTTTTTACTAAACTCCTGAAGTGTCTCATCTTGCTTTGCTGATAGCCTTCTGAGTTAGGTGTGCATGGTATTGGCAGTTCCATCTCTGTAGCTTGGTACTGAGTCAATTTAGATAAACCGAAAAGATGTTTCGTAGAGTTCTCTTTCCTGTGTGATTCTGTACAGCCATGAGAGACCTTTCGTGCAAAATCCAGGAGGTCGAAGTGAAGAAGTCCCATTTTTTTATGCTCTGGATGTTATTAATCTGCTGCTCACCTCCTGGTGTATCAGGCTGGTAGCAGCTCCAGATCCCCCAAGTCTCCTCCTCCTGCTTCTCCTGCCCTGGGCCAGGTGTGTGTGCAGCTCCAGGCTAACTGGTGCCAACTTCCCCGGGAGGCCACCCACAGCACTGAGGTTGGTCATGGTAATAAGACAACAGAACTGGGTTCCACTCCGTCCTTATGGGTTTCAAGTTGTCCTCGTGTATGCTGGTTTGTCTTTGCCTCCTCTGCACTCAGCTTTCCTTCTGGCATGCTGATTAGACAGACTTAGAGTATCTCAGGCTCAACCCGAGATACAGTCAACAGCCTGCACAGATTGCTCCACCAGCTCCCATGTTCACGTCAGCTCTACCCCTTACAGTAAATCCCTTACCGTAGACCTTGTGTAGCCATCTGCTTCTCAGATAAAGCTCTAATTGCTATAAGCTCCATCACCATTTTGTTGCCTTTGCATTCTGGACAATGTGTTAAGCCTCAAAGTCAGAATATCCTCCTGAACTTTATTTGATGCAGAGTTCAGAGTTCTATTATTTTAGAGATTGCTATAAATCTACATATTTCAGTCAATACAGGAAAATCTTTAAGATGCCTGGGTGGCTCAGCTGGTTGAGCATTCAGCTCTTGATTTCAGCTCAGGTCATTATCTCAGGGTCATGATATTCGAGCCCTATGTGGGGCTACACCCTGGGTATGGAGCCTGCTTAAGATTCTTTCTCCTTCTCCTTCTCCCCATCCCCTGCTCCCGCTGGCACATGCACATGTGCTCTTTCACAAAACAAAAAAGAAAAATCTTTAAAATGTGTGAATAAATAAGGAATTTATCAGTAAATAAGGAATATAGATTTTTTAAAAGATTTTATTTATTTATTCACACAGAGACACAGAAAGAGGCAGAGACATAGGCAGAGGTAGAAGCAGGCTCCATGCAGATTCCATCCCCCAACCCAGAATCACACCCTGAGCCAAAGGCAGAGGCTCAACTGCTGAGCCACCCAGGCATCCCTTTATTTTATATACATTTTTAAAAATATTTTATTTATTTGTTAATAAATAAGTAGTGGCAAGATAGGTAAGAATCACCTTTTTGGTTAACATTTGACCAACTCCTCATGTCTCATGCTAGCTTTTGATATCTCCCCCTTTCATCATTCCAAGTATGGGATACTGAAGTTTTTTATATTTGTCAGTTGCCACTATCCTTAACATATCTCCCTCTTGTTTAGATCCACTGCCTTGATATTTTAAAATTAAAGGACAGGGTATCACTGGGTGGCTCAGCGGTTTAGCGCCTGCCTTTGGCCCAGGGCATGGTCCTGGAGTCCCGGGATTGAGTCCCACATCGGGCTCCCAGCATGGAGCCTGCTTCTCCCTCCTCCTGTGTCTCTGCCTCTCTCTCTCTTTATGTCTATCATAAACAAATAAATAAATCTTAAAAAAATAAAAAATAAATAAAATTAAAGGCCATGAAAACTCTTAAAATGTTATAAAAAATGGAAAAAAAAGATTACTGATGGTCCTTTCAAAGTCATATTACAGGCCCCTGCAAGTCATCTAATGCCATAGAAGATGGAGCTGTGTTTGGCTTACTGTTTACAAAGAAAGGTAGCAGAATATGCCACCCCAAAACATGAACGTCTGAGTTCAGGACATGTTACCCCCAAATATGCATTGGTATTTTTATTATTTTGAGCTTTAAGTACTTGAAAAAATAGCAAGTGCAGGGAGTCTTTCTCTGAACTCCCTTTATCTGCCTCAAGACAGATCCTCCAAAAGGAAATCAACTATCATTGATCCTCTTCCAGGAGATATATCAACTAGGGCAAATTGACTTCCATTACAGGAAAGAAGGCTAGAAGTTGTCCCCACACCCAGACAGACTTCATCACAAACTGCCATTTCTCCCATCTGTTCTTCTAAGGACCCAATCTTTCCCCAAAATCATTTACTTTCCCCTGAGAGGCCTATATCCCTCTACCCTTTCCCTATGAAGATGGTATTTAATCCTGAATTCCAAGCTATCTTGGGGAGGTACTCAGTTTTCCCTGGGCATCCCATGTATATGTGAGGTGTTCGTGTTAATAAACTTGTTTCTTTTCTTTTTTTTTAAGATTTTATTTATTTATTCATGAGAGACACAGAGAAAGAAAGAGAGAGAGAAAGAGAGAGAGGCAGAAACACAGGCAGAGGGAGAAGCAGGCTCCATGCAAGGAGCCCCATGTGGGACTCGATCCTGGGTCTCCAGGATCACACCCCGGGCTGCAGGCGGCACTAAACCGCTGCGGCACTAAACCGCTGCGCCACCGGGGCTGCCCTAAACTTGTTTCTTTTTTCTCTTGTTAATGTGTTTATTACAGGAGTCTCTACTAAGAACTCAGAAGGGGAGAGGGAAGGGACCTCTGGCTGGCTCAGTCAGTGGAGCCTGTGACCCTTGATCTCTGGGTTGCGAATTCAAGCTTCATGTTGAGGGTAGAGATTACTTAGAAATACAATCTAAAAAAAGAAAAAGAAGAAGGGGGATCCCTGGGTGGCGCAGTGGTTTAGCGCCTGCCTTTGGCCCAGGGCGCGATCCTGGAGACCCGGGATCGAATCCCACGTCGGGCTCCCGGTGCATGGAGCCTGCTTCTCCCTCTGCCTATGTCTCTGCCTCTCTCTCTCCCACTGTGTGCCTATCATAAATAAAATTAAAAAAAAAAAAAAGAAGGGTAGAGGGAATATTATTTTTCCTCCACTACACTATTGACTAAGATCTAGACTCTGTAAATTTACATATTAATTTGCAGAAGATTGGTAACTTATCAATGATTTTTGTCCAGGTAAAGATGCAAAATAATTTTTTTTTCCAGCAGAAAAGATAACCTCAAATGTTACCTTTTATTTGCCCTGGTAAGACATTAGCTAGTTTTTTTTTTTTTTTTTTTTAAGTAATCTCTATATGTTGGCAAATTGAACTTCAATATAAAAAATTAAAATAAAAAAAAAAAAGGGGGGGATCCCTGGGTGGCGCAGCGGTTTGGCGCCTGCCTTTGGCCCAGGGCGCGATCCTGGAGACCCGGGATCGAGTCCCACGTCGGGCTCCCGGTGCATGGAGCCTGCTTCTCCCTCTGCCTGTGCCTCTGCCTCTCTCTCTCTCTCTCTGTGACTATCATAAATAAATAAAATTAAAAAAAAAAAAAAAAAAGGGACGCCTGGGTGGCTCAGTGGTTGAGCGTTTGCGTTCAGCCCAGGTCGGGACCCTGGGGTCCTGGGATCAAGTCCCACATTGGGCTCCCTGCATGGAGCCTGCTTCTCCCTCTGCCTATGTCTCTGCCTCTCTCTCTCTCTCTCTGTGTCTCTCATGAATAAATAAAATAAAATCTTAAAAAAAAAAAAGGAAAGAAATTACAATACTCCTTATAGGAAGAATTTTAAATGTGACAAAGGTCTTTATTTATGAAAATGAAGATGCTCTCCAAGGATTGAAGCGTTGCTATTATTACTATTATTTGCGTAAAATCTGCAAATACAGGATCAGCGGTTTAAGTTAGTGGTTTCTTTCTGGAAAGTTTCTCTGTTCTTATTTAGCAGAATCTGAGCTTATTCTTACTTTTCCTCTTCTGCTTTTTTTTTTTTTTTTTAAGATTTTACTTATTTGAGAGAGAGAGAGAGAGAGAGAGAGCATGAGGGGGATAGAGGGGTAGAGGGAAAGGGACAAGCAGAGCAGACTCCCCACTGAGCAGGGAGCCTGACACAGGTATGTATCCCAGGACACCTAGATCATGAACTGCGCTGATGGCAGATGCTTAACCTCCTGAGCCACCCAGGCGCCCCTCCCCCTCTGCTCTTAGTTTAGCTCTGCTTCCTCCATGTCTTTGTCACAAATGAAAAGACTGACCAACTTCTAGGGTGGCCAGAGGGATCCTCATCTTTCTCCCCTCAGTTTATTCAGATTGTGAAGGGATTAATCTGACTCTTCTTACCAACAAATTATCATCAATAAGATGCACAAAAGGCAGGCATACGATCCTTTTGAAACTTTTAATCTTTGGGAATGAACAGAGGCCTGCATTACACATGTTCATTCTACTAGAGAACAATGGCTCCCAGATATTGCAAATCCATGGACAAGTAACATTTCAAAAAATTGAGACCTGCCAACATTTTATGCCGCCAAAAATTAAAAGCCACTCTACCTACTACCTAATACCATAATCATTCCATAAAAGAAAGGACTTTTTTGGCACAAAGTTAGGTAGGTATCTCTAAATAAATAAATAAATAAATAAATGGAAAAGAAATTTAATTACATGGAAGAATTAACAGTTGTTCCTGTTTTACCCCATATTTCCATTAACTGGTAGGAACTTTGGCATGGATGAGGTTCCCTAGCACTGTGGGTATGGACTTCACCCACATACACTGTGCTTGTATGTCTGACATTGGGCAAGCCATTTAACTTCTGTTGGCATCTATGTTGTCATAAAATAGGAATAATAATACCTTCTTCATATGATTGTCCTGGAAATTGAGGTAGTGCATAGATAGTGCTTAATACTATCATGCAAGTAGGTGCTCAATAAATACTCATGGTTGTTATTGCTGTTTTCCTCATCTAATTATCAGAAATAAGCCTTGAGAGTAACTTATAAGTGGATAAGTTTGGGGTGGAATTTGGAAACAAAAACATCTTGAAGAAAGGACATCTCTCAAGAAGATTTCAAGATTTTGAGATACTAAGCACTTTTATGAGCTTGGAGCTGTCTCAAAGATGTTGTTGTTAAAAATTATGTTGAGGGGGATCCCTGGGTGGCACAGCGGTTTGGCGCCTGCCTTTGGCCCAGGGCGCGATCCTGGAGACCCGGGATCGAATCCCACATCGGGCTCCCGGTGCATGGAGCCTGCTTCTCCCTCTGCCTGTGTCTCTGCCTCTCTCTCTCTCACTGTGTGCCTATCATAAATAAATAAAAAAAAATTAAAAAAAAATTATGTTGAGGGGCACCTGGGTGGCTCAGTGGTTAAGCATTGGCCTTTAGCTCAGGTCATGATCCTGGGGTCCTAAGGATGGAGTCTTGCATTGGGCTCCTTGCAGGGAGCCTACTTTTCCCTCTGCCTGTGTCTCTGCCTCTCTGTGTGTCTCATGAATAAATAAATTAAAATCTTAAAAAAAAAGAAAAGAAATTATGCTGAGTAACCTTATATGTAGAATTCATTTGGAATTACCAGATGATCCAAATGGGTAATAATTCCTACCTTTATCTAACCTCTCCATTTAAAAAATGTGTGAGATGTGGAGGCCCAGATTAAAAAAAAAAAAAAATCCTCTTAATGTCTGTCACATAGAAGTAGTAGAACCAGGACTAGAGAGTGGCTTTCCTGACACCCCACTGTGCCCCTGCCCTGACTAGGGGATTTCTCTCTCCACTGGCAAGAGAAGGAATAGCTGTTGGTGGGAAAGGAGGGACCCTTGTGTCTGTTCCTTAGGATCTTTGCTACGGGATCCCTGGGTGGCGCAGCGGTTTGGCGCCTGCCTTTGGCCCAGGGCGCGATCCTGGAGACCCGGGATCGAATCCCACGTCGGGCTCCCGGTGCATGGAGCCTGCTTCTCCCTCTGCTTATGTCTCTGCCTCTCTCTCTCTCTCTCTCTCTCTGTGACTATCATAAATAAATAAAAATTTAAAAAAAAAAAAAGGATCTTTGCTACTAGGCTCTGGGTCACTCTTCTCTGTTCTGCTTGTGGTGCTGGGTTGTTGTTCTTATGTCATCTACATTCCTTTCTACATTCGATGGATGGGATCGAATCCCACATCAGGCTTCTGGCAGGGACTCTGCTTCTACCTCTGCCTCTTTCTGCCACTCCCCCTGCTTGTGCTCTCTCACTCTCTCTGAGAAATAAATAAAAATCTTAAAAAAAAAACCTTTCTCAGGGATCCCTGGGTGGCGCAGCGGTTTAGCGCCTGTCTTTGGCCCAGGGCGCGATCCTGGAGACCTGGGATCGAATCCCACATCGGGCTCCCGGTGCATGGAGCCTGCTCCTCCCTCTGCCTATGTCTCTGCCTCTCTCTCTCTCTCTCTCTGTGTGTGACTATCATAAATAAATAAATTAAAAAAAAAAAAAAAAAAAACCTTTCTCAGACATAGTGCTCATAAAAAAATATAGATATAGATGTATGTATGTATGAACACAACTGCTATAGATCTCACAAATTCAGACACATACCCCAGTAAGTGTGTATGTATATATATATATCATTATATATTATATATAATATTAATACAATTATATTATATGTTAATATAATACTATATATAATAATCAATGAACATAATATTATATAATATATTTTATATATATATTCTCTCTCTCTCTATCCTATCTGGTGCCATCTCCCAGGAACCCACAGCCTCCCCATGATTCAGCCCCTAAGGGGTGGGTGCTGCCCCGCTGGGGCCTGGCACTGCTGCCAGTTGGCATCTGGCAGACATATGTTCTAGATGCTGGTGGCTGTGCCACGCCAGTTGTTAAATACTTTTAATATCTCTTCTACCCTCTGGCAACCTGTTGGACTAAAATAATAAATCCAGTTTTAGGGTCTGATAAGAGTGTGGACATGAACAGATATTGAAGTGGTGGGAAGCTATAAGATCTTACTCTCTTAGTAATTTTTTCAATGATTCTTTTGGAAGGGGTGCCTGACTGGCTCATTTGGTGGAGCATACAGCGTTTGATCTAGGGGTTGTGAGTTCAAGCCCCAAGCTGGGTGTAGAGATTCCTTAAAAATGAAATCTTAAAATAGTTGGATAGTTCAACAAGGGGTTCATATTTTATTCTGTTGTCTACTGTCTTTGGAGTAAGATCTCTGGTTTGCCAGGATAAGGGAATTTTGCAAATTTTAAAGCACACACTAGAAGGCAGTGGCCCCATATGTACACACCCAACAATGACCACTTTCTCCACATTTCTCTGCCCTTCCTTTGTGTAGGGGAGGTGGAGAGGAGTCTCCTCCACATCATACAAAGCCACTTATGTCTGAAGTGTTTTATGAACATAGAGCAGCTGCTTGGGAGCGCTCTTTCATTCCTTGCAGTTTCTTTTCCATCCTTCCAGTCATTTCTCAGTGGGGCTCTGATAGTAGAGTTATTATTCACATCATAATGTCCTTTTTCTTTTTTAAAGACAAGGCAAAGGAGAGGTGGGAAACATACACTCCTAATTTGGGACAGTATGGTTTTCTATCTTTGCATTTTCGAATAAAGTCATGAATTAAGAATGAAGAAGAAAAGTATGGTGAAGGATTCTTGTATTCTGCATGCCCAGAGGCAAATACCATTTACCCAAGTCTGCAGAGCTGCCCCCTTGGCCACAATCACTAAGGAGAATCAGGTTTCAACTCTGTTTACCTCTCCTGCGGGCTCCTAAATAGCTTGCTGAGAGAGGTATAGCTGGTCTGTGTGATGAAGACAGCGGATAAGGGTGGGTGGGCTTAGAGACTGTGAAGCCATGAGGCTGTGAATGTGCAGAGCTCTGGGGGTATTGAAGAGAGAAGTTCCAGTGAAGGTGAATCATGGCATGGAGCTCAAGAGGAAAGCAAAGGGACACTAAGAAGTAGATCAGTGGATTATTTATGATTCTACCTTTGATGAAATCTAAGGAACCTAAATAAAAGGTCTAATTTATTTTTAATTACTTTTGGTTGTTGTTTCTTTGGAAGGGATAACCCTCTGAACCTGGATTATGTGAGTCCCTAGATTTATACAAGTTATATATAGAATGCACTTACTGGGGTGTGTTTCTGGATTTGTGAGCATCTATAGCAGTTGTGTTCATACATGCATACGTATATCTATATAAGTTTTTAAGTGTTTGAAGTATTTGTTCATTATGTTTATTCTTAAGGGGCTTATGGGAGATAAGATGCTCTTTTTTGGATTCACTCAACCAGCAGCTTTGGCAGGGGGTGGTGGGAAGGACACCTGGACCCTCATAACATTCGGTGCTCTGCAACATGGGGACAGGGGGTTCCTTCTTCATTTCTCTTGGTGTTGCTAATAATATTCATTGAGCATTTACTGTATACCATGTATCATGTTAAGTGCTTGACTAGATTATCTTGCTTAGTCCTCACAGTAACCTTATGCTACATGTATGGTTATGATCCCCATTTAAAGATGAGGAATTTGAGGATGAGAAGGGTTGCCTACGGCGCAACACGAAGGATACAGCAGGCTGAGATTTCAATGCAGGTTGTCAGACTCTGCAGCATGGCCTTCTGTGGCCATCATTTCTGTGACCCCAGAGGAAGGAGGGATACTTCAGGCATGCCATCGCCAAATCATCCCTTCTTCTGATCAGACAGACAGGGTGCACTGTGGTCTCTTGCACCCTGAACTGGCTACGGGGTTTCTGACCTTATTCCTTCATAGTACAGTGAAGATACCCAGGCTTTTCTGTTCTGAGGAGAGCCTAGGCCATCTCTCTCTCTCTTTCTCTCACACACACACACATAGACACATACATTTGTTGGTTAGGTTTTCATGTCACTGATTTTTGTATAAAACATTGTTACTGGAGAGTAATTAAAACCCCTGGTCGATTTATAGTGGGGTCTCCTGACATGGTTGTGTAGTTATTTATGCCTAGATGACAGGGAAGATTAGCATTAAATGCTGAGAGCATTGCATCTGCCACTGTGATGCAGTTAGAGGCATCTATCAAAGATGCATTTGGAACGCAGAGGCCTAGGTCTAATTGCCAGGAATAGTGCAGGCTTTCCTCAGCATCACTTAAAGGTAGAGAGAAGAGTTAGTAGTGAGAGAGGTGGACCCTCACCTTACCTTGTCAGTAGATTCTTCAAGGTCAGAAGAGTAATCTCTTCCCCAGTCCTGCATCTCTTGGGTCTTCGGGGTAATTATCCTTGTGGCACGGATGAGGGCAAAACCTGTCTCTAGAGACAGGAGCAGGCAGAAGGACTAATGTGTCCTGTTACTGCTCCTAATTGGTCACATTTGTTAAGTGTTTATTATATGCTGGATATTCCTAGGGTGGGGGCGGGGTCTTGCCTATATCATCTCACCTAATCCTTAGATGGCCAACCCTGCTTTTAAGCCTGATCCTTTCCAGCCCTCCCCTAGCTATCATTTATTTTGCCATTTGTTTCTCTGGGGATTGGAGGGGGGTAGGGTGGGGAGGGTAGGGAGGCACTGCCTGCTTAGAAGAGTGGCATTCGCATAAGCTCAAGAGAAAATAAACATTGCCAATGACTCAGGCAGAAAAGGATTAGCAGATTATGAATTATGTGTCAACCTTACTTCTACTGAGAATCACTTTGATAGATTGTATTCTGTGTTTACAGATGTCAGTGTAATATGTTTCATGCTAAAATACAATAAAGGTTAGTAGTAGCAGTGTTATAGTAACCCAAATGTCAACTGCCCCTTTGTTCTTCAGTTTCAAATCTGTCTGTGTCTTTTCTAATTTTGTCCTCATTGCAATCCAGAATTGGAACTCAGAGAACTAAGAGTCCATGGTCACAAATGAATTGGTGAAAAAACAAACAAACAAACAAACAAACAAACAAATGAATTGGTGAGCAGGGCACCTGGCTGGTTCAGTCAGTAGAGTGTGGGACTCTTGATCTCAGGATTGTGGGTTCAAGCCCCACGTTGGGTATAGAGATTACTTAAAAATAAAATGTTAATGTGGTGCCTGGCTTGCTCAGTCAACGGAACATGCAACTCTTTTTTTTTTTTTTTTTTTTTTTTTTTTTAAAGATTTTACTTATTTATGAGACACACAGAGAGAGAGGCAGAGAGAGAAGCAGGCTCCCCTCAGGGAGCCTGATGTGGGACTCAATCCAGGGACTCCAGAATCACGTCCTAAACCGAAGGCAGACGCTCAACCATTGAGCCACCCAGGTGCCCCTTAAAAAAAAAATCTTAAGGGCATCTGGGTGGCTGTGGGGTAAGCATCCAACTCTTGGTTTCAGCTCAGGTCGTGATCTCAAGGTCTTGGGATCAAGCCCTGCATCAGGCTCTGCTCAGTGCAGAGTCCGCTTCAGATTCTCTCTCTCTCTCCCTCCTTCTCACTCTCTCTCTCCCTCTAAAATAAAATTTTTTTTTTTTTTCAAAAAAAACCTGAATTGGTGAACAACATGGGTTTTGTAAGGGGTGATGATATGGAGAGACATGTAAACCATCTCCCTCCACCTCTACCTTCTTAAGCAATGAGTTTAAGAGTTCATATTGGATACTTATATCCTCTGGAGACCCTCCTCATCCCAGATCTGAGGCTTTTCTCTCTATGTGCTACACCTTTTTCCTCAGCAGTGCCCTTGCCTACTCTTCCCTATGTCCTTCTCCTTCACAGGAAGGATGTGAATTCCTCTCCTAATATCCTATGTTGTAGTTTAGAAACCATCTTTTGTTACTAAATACATCCTTAGCATCTTATGCTTCCTCTCTTTGCAGTTTATCAAAGTATTCCTTTCAAAGAAAGTCTACTTAACAGAAATTTTAGGGGAATAAAATGTTTGTTTCATTATAGAAATAGGCCTTATTGGGACACCTGGTGGCTCAGCAGTTGAGCATTTGTCTTTGGATCAGGGTGTGATCCTGGAGTTCCGGGATCAAGTCCCACATTGGGCTCCCTGCAGGGAGCCTGCTTCTCCCTCTGCCTGTGTTTCTGCCTTGTTCTCTCTGTCTCTCATGAATAAATAAGTAAGTCTTTAAAAAAAAATAGGCCTTATTAAGACAGAATTCTGAAATGAAGGACCATTTACAGAATCTTGACTGTAAATATGTAAATGGTCTGACATTGCCCAACTCAATTCAGACATCTTACGTTTAACAGTACTTGAAGGGGTTCATTAGCATGGGAATTTATGAATATGACAGACTACTGAGGATCCCTGAATCCATATTTTGCAGTGAGAACCACAGAAAATTCATATAAACTTAATATAGCACCACAGACCACCTGGTGGCTCATTTGGTAATGCATACAACTCTTGATCTCAAAGTCATGAGTTCAATTCCCATGTTGGGCATAGAGCTTACTGAAAAAACAAAAACAAAATATAGCACCAAAACTACAATAATATATTGTGATTTCTACTGTATGTCCTAACTTCCTCTTTACTATGAAATCAGATATAAACTTTAACCAGACAGTCCTGGTTCTCTTGGGGTTCTTCTGTATGCCCCATATTACTTTTATTTCTAGTTTTGGTTCATAGTTAGATGTGAGAAATTCAAACCATAACACATTCAAACATTTTTTTCCACTCATGCCCATTAATAGCTTTAATCTAGACAAAATATCTAATTTATAATCAAAGGTGTAAATGAAACCCTAATTCCTGTATTTGCACCCCCTTCCCTCATCACCCCCCCCCCCCCCCGAATCATCTCAGGTTGTCTTTTTACAATGCATTTCCAATTCCTGGCTTTCACCATGGCTTTTCAGAATTCAGGTACATCAGGATTATCTCTCTGTTAGAGTTTGTTGGCTGAAAATGTTTACGATGAATCCAAAAAGGTAACTGTGGTATCAGAGGGGTAAAACTATATCAGGGTTGGCTATGGATGGATGATTTAAAATTCCCATGAAATTTAATTGTGGACTGGCTTCTTTTATAAGCAAAATACAGGTTTATGCTCTTGAAAGCCTACCTTCAAATGAATTAAATCTTGATTGGAATGGCATCATGCATTGTAATACTTTCCATTAAGCAAATGGCTTTTAGTTGTTCAATACAATATGCAAGATTATCGCTGAGATTTAAGTTTCTCTGGGCCCACAGCACTTTGATTCTGGGTGATAGCCTAATTAGCAACAAGAGACTTTGCAGGGATATCCAGGGAAATCATATGAAAATGAGAGTGACTGATGTCCAGAAGGGGAAGAATTTTTATTTCAAACTTTGTATTGGGTCATTAGAAATATATTGAGAGAAACTTAGACAACCAGAACAACCAGGGTTTAATATACTTCTCCAGATAGGTTTTGTTTTGAGGTTGAGAATTCGGTTTGAGCATGGTTATTGTGTGAATTACTAAAAGAGTATCCATCTCTTCAAGGACTGTCCCTATAACGTCACAGAGTGGAGTTGTTTAGAATTGGTGGCAAGAAAAAAACTCTTTTTTCTACCCACCCCAACTTCTTTATCTCAATAGGAGGTCTAAAAATGATGCCAAAGGGACACCTGGGTGGCTCAGTGGTTGAGCATCTGCCTTTGGCTCAGAGCGTGACCCCGGAGTCCCGGGATTGAGTCCCACATGGGGCTTCCTACATGGGGCCTGCTTCTCCATGTTCTGCCTCTCTCTCTCTCTCTCTCTCTCTCTCTCTCTCTCTCTCTTTCTCTCTGTGTGTGTGTGTCTCTCATGAATAAATAAAATCTTTAAAAAAACAAAATAAAATAAAAATGGTGCCAAAATCCTCTATGTAATGAACAGTCATCAACTTTTATTTTCCTTTTCTAATGAGCTAAGAAGGGAGGCTGAAATTAAGGAAACGAATATTTGTAAAATGGCAGCACAGAGTGACAGCTGCAGATTTGAATGGATTGCCAGCTGCCTTTAGACTCATAGAAAGAAATAGAGGTAGCATTCCTGGTGCTATTTATTTTCTTCCTTATATTTTCTGTATCTTCCAAACAATCTAAAATCAGTATTAATGACTTTTATAGTGGAGAAGGGAAAAAACTAAAATATCTTAGTTGTGACCAGTATATATTACATATAGGCTTGGGAATACTAGAAGGATAATTACCAACATGAAAACAGTGTTTTATCTTGGAGTAATTGAGGTGACCCTTAATTTTTGATTTTCTTTCTCTTTTGCACATTTGCATTTATTGATTATTCTGCAATTCACATTACCTGCATAACAAATGAACGTTTTTCCACAGGGAGCATTATCTACATGATTCAACATTAAGTTTCTATTTTGAAAAAGCATACCCATACCAAAAAGTAAACATTTGTACTGTAAAATTTGTTCTTGTTCTACGTCAACATTTTAGTTTTAGCAAGTAGATAACTCTCCTACATTTGGAACTGGGTTCAGTGGAGTTCAGAGACTGCTTCAAAGGAGGCCATGAGGCGGTGCCTGGCTAGCTCACTGAGCAGTGACTGGTGATCGCAGGGTCAGGAGTTCAAGCCCCACAGTGAGTGTGGAGTCTAATTAAAGAAAAGGAAAGAAAGGCAAAGGCCCTGCGGTCCTGCAGAAATCAGCAGAGATCTCTGTTGCTCTCTCTCCTGCAGCAGCCCAGAGGCCACAACTGGCCAAAGTAATCATGACAGTAATTAGATCTTTTCCTCATTCCTAATGCTTTCAAACCATTCCTAATCATTCTTATTTGAGCTCCTGAATAACTGAAGAGTAGATATAGCAGGCCAAGCATCAGCATTTCTTCCCCATACTACAGCCCCACTGAAGTTTTTAAAACAGCAGATCAGGGACGCCTGGGTGGCTCAGCAGTTGGGTGGCTGCCTTCAGCTCAGGTCATGATCCCTGGGTCCTGGGATCAAGTCTGCATTGGGCTCCCTGTGAAGAGCCTGCTTCTCCCTCTGCCTGTGTCTCTGCCTCTCTCTGTGTCTCTCATGAATAAATAAATAAATCTTTAAAAAAACCAACAGAGCAGATCACATTAGTCTTCTGCTAAAGACTCATTAAAGGATCCCCAGTGCATTAAGAATATAACTTAAACTCTTTACAAAAGACCCTGCCTGATTTGTCTAAGACAGCCTCTGTGACTTCATCTTTCCCACTTCCCCGTGGAAATAAGCTCCGGCCACACTGCCCCTCCCCACTGTGTACAGCTCAGGACCTTCACTTGGCGCCCCTGTTCCCGAAAGCTGTTCTTCATCCTGCTACCATGGTGGCCACCTTCTCCTCAGGACTGACTCCATTTTATCCATCTCAGCCTAAATATCGCCCTTCTCTAGGAGGCTTTACCCAACCTCTGTGTTTAGATAGGCAAGTTCTGCCTCTCACCCAATCTCTTCTGTAGTAGTTATCTGTGGCTGTACAACAAATCACCCCACCTTAGTGGCTTAAAACAACAAACATTCATTATCTCACACAGTTTCTGTGGATCACTAATCCAAGTGTATGTGTGTGTCTGTGTGTGTGTGTGTGTGTCTGTGTGTGAAGGGGGTGCTGGGTTCGTTTGGCTCAAGGTCTCTTAAGAGCTTGCAGTCAAGACTTCAGCTAGAGCTGGGGTCATCTGAAGGCTTGCTTCGGGGCTGGCAGCTCTGCTTCCAAGGTGACTCACTTGCCTGCCAAGGCAGTGCTGGAAGTTTTTCTATTTCCAGTCAAGTGTTTACTTGTTTATTGTTTTTCTCTCCCCACTCATTCACTCTGTCCTCTGCACCCAGTCCAGTGCCTAACACATTATTGTTGCTCAATAGATACTTATTGAGGGGGATCCCTGGGTGGCTCAGCGGTTGAGCGCCTGCCTTCGGCCCAGGGCGTGATCCTGGAGACCCAGAATCGAGGCCCGTGTCGGGCTCCCTACATGGAGCTTGTGTCTCTGCCTCTCTCTCTCTCACTCTCTCTCTGTTTGTGTGTGTGTATGTGTCTCTCATGAATAAATTGTTAAGTTTTTTAGTAACTAGATGGAAATGAGACCGCCAAGGCAAGCGAGGGTCCAAGAACAGATTTTATTGCAGGCACCCTCGGGCGAGGTTTCACGACTCACGGGGGAAAGAGAGTGAGTCGAGGAAGTCGCGCCAAGACAAGGTGGTCGGGGGTTTACATAACGTTGTAAGGCAGAACGGTTTCCTATTGGTTGGCTCATATGCAAAGGAAGGACTGCAATCCAACCAGTCAGAGTGACCCTCCCTATGCAAAGGAAGGATTGCAATTCGACCAGTCAAAGGTGACTTCCTCCTCTGGGGCTTGAAGGGCATTGGGTTCGGTTGGGGAAGTCCAAAGGAGAGGTGTAAGGGTCTGCTCAAGCTGTCGTCCCAAGTGGAGGTGGTGACAGGAACCTCAGCCATTTTGGCGTATCCGCCATCTTGAGGAGTTTCCCTTCCCGCCTGGCCCCAACATAAATAAATAAATCTTTAAAAAAAATAGTTACTTATTGAATGAATAGGAAACCCCTACCTTCTAACTCAGTTGATTGCTTAAAACAGGGAGTATAAATCGGGATAAAATGAACTAATTGTTGTGCCCAAGATTGCGAATCCGAGAAACCACCAAGGAGCCGACACCGATGCAAGCGCCCGAGGGTTTATTAGCAAGCTCGAGCTTGGGTCCAAGTATACCTGACACAGCGGAGCAGGGACTTGGACCTCGAAGTGGGTTACAGCTGGGTTTTTTATAGGCTGGTCTAGAGGATTTTCAGAAGGGGTGGAAGAATTTCTCCCAAGTTCTGTTTACATTCTGATGTGGGGCTTTCAAGGGCATTGAGCTCTGTTCTCATTCTAATATGAGACTTTCTACCATGGGCGTGGGCTCTGTTGTCTTTCTGATATGGGATTATCTGCTGAGGGCAATTCTGAGCTCTGTTGTCTTTCTGATATGGTATTACCTGCTGAGGACACTGAGGACATTCTGCAGTTTTTCCCATAAAGTTCAGCTCTTATTCACAGGGGCCTAAGATGGCTGTACTTGTGCTAATGCTAAACTTTAGGTGGGATGGCCTTAATTTTTCTTGGCTTCCACACTAATGTTGATTTCATCCAAAAAACTTTAACTGAATAATTGGATAAGGGTAGGAGAAAGTGATTTCCTCTTTATTTGCAGAGACACTTTCATTTATTTCAGTTGGGAAACTAGTAATGTACAATTTTAACTTTTTTCCTTAATTTTTTAAAGTGAAACAGTTCACAACAGATTTTTTTTGGTATCTTTTCCTGTGGGATCATTTTATTTACAGTTGACTCTTTTTTTTTTTTTTTAAGATTTTTAAATTTATTTATTCATGAGAGACACAGAGAGAGAGAGAGAGAGAGGCAGAGACACAGGCAGAGGGAGAAGCAGGCTTCATGCAGGGAGCCAGACGTGGGACTTGATCCAGGGTCTCCAGGATCACGCCCTGGGCCAAAGGTGATGCTAAACTGCTGAGCCACCTGGGCTGCCCTACAGTTTACTCTTGAACAAGTTTGAACTGCATTGGTTCACTTATACACAGATTTTTTTTATTTTTTATTTTTTGGTATATACCGTATTGCAAATGTATTTTCTCTTCCTCATGATTTTTTTTAATAGTTTCTTTTCTTTGGCTTACTTTATTATAAAAATATAGTATGTAATATACATACCATGCAAATATGTGTTGACTATTTGTTTTATCAGTAGGACTTCCCCTCAACCCTAGGTTTTTAGTAGGTAAGTTTCTGGGGAGTCAAAAGCTATACACATGGGCTCCTGGGTGGCTCAGATAGTTAAGCATCTGCCTTTGACTCAGGTCATGATCCCAGGGTCTTGGGATGGAGCCTGGCTTCTCCCTTTCCCTCTGCCCTTTCCTCCCAACACTTGTGCTCTGTCTCTCAAATAAATAAGTAAAGTCTTTAAAAAAGAGTTATACACAGATTTTTGACCATGCAAGGGTCAGTGTCCCTAACTCCAGGGTTGTTCAAGGGTCAACTATAGTTGTTTCAATACATTCATGAAAAGAAGCTTTAATGCAGAAATAATAAAAAATTTACTACCATCATATAAGAATCAGTAGGTAGGAGTGATTTAAAATCAAACTATAATGGTTCCTTATTTATTTATAGGTTTTCCCCCACTAGATGGTAAAGCTGGGGAAGCCACAGTTGTAAGTTCTCTATATCCTTGCACTCAAGTGTGGCAGGTAAATAAGTAGTGTCCACATCAACTGGGATTTTGTTAGAAATGCAAATCTTGGGTATCCCTGCAGACCTAATGAATCAAAACCTACATTTTAACAAGTTCTCAGGTGATTCATATGCACATTAAAGTTTGAGAAACACTGCTCTTTAATATATAACCTGGGGTTTACATTTTAGGAAGACTTTTTATTTAACAAAAATGAGCATTTGCTTTTCTGGAGTCAACTTCAGGAATAAAGTTTCCATCTTCTAATAACTGAGATGCTTCTAATTAGGAAGATATTTTTTATACATTTTAAGTGTTAACTACAAAACTTCACCATTCTTGAGTTTCCTAATGTGGCCTCTGCACCTGCCTGATGCAGTTCCTCCCACATACAGAAGGCTGAGCTTTGATGTAGGTTTTACCTCAAATTAGTAAACTGGTAAAAACTTGTTGCTTCTGTTCCTGGAACCAAGGTTTGATAATTGGGGTTGAAGTTATTAAAATGATATGACCCAGAGAATAATTCTTTTCCATATTGTTTTTTGAAAATTTTTTTTCATACTTGTTTTATTTCACATTGGGTTTTAAAACTTAGCTATATTCTAGTTGAGTTTCTAGACTTCAAATTAAAAATAGAAATTCTGTATTTTCGGATTTCAGTAGAAATGAGAATTGCTTACCCATTCTTGTTTTTGTTTTCTTTCCTTTATATTTTGTAGTTTCACTTGTTCTGAAGATATTTCATGAAAACAGAGCAAAATGACCACTGAACCATGAGTGTGTGATGAAATATTGTTTCATACCTTTGTGTGTGTGTGTGTGTTTATTAGATAAGCTCTACATCCAATGTGGGGCTTGAACTCGTGACCCAGAGATCAAGAGTTGCATGTTCCACCGACTAAGCCAGCCAGGTGCCCCTGTGCCTTTTCTTTTAAATAAAAATTTAGCTTTGGCAAATTAGAGCAGCTGAATTTCCTAAAATTTAGCTTTTGGCAAATTAGAGCAGCTGACACAATATTATTGTGTCAACTATGGAAGTATAGGATATTTAAGAGTAGTTGAGAAAGTATCATTAGTGCTACACTAACACCCTTGAGAAAGGCAAAAGAATTCAAGTCAAGCCTCTTGTCACATTTCTAAAATCTGGCCAAATTATATTTAAGGGCAAGATCTCATCTATATACTAATTTATTCACTGAGGTTTCATTCAGAATGTCCCCCTGCTGGTGACTGGGCCCAGGGTTGGGCTGCAAAGAAGAGGGTGTAATCTGTGAGGGAACTACCTTTTTTGAAACAATAGTTTGGTCAGAGAACTCTGTGAAATTTTTTTTTAATTTTTATTTATTTATGATAGTCACACAGAGAGAGAGAGAGAGAGAGAGAGGCAGAGACACAGGCAGAGGTAGAAGCAGGCTCCATGCACCGGGAGCCCGACGTGGGATTCGATCCCGAGTCTCCAGGATCGCGCCCTGGGCCAAAGGCAGGCGCCAACCGCTGCGCCACCCAGGGATCCCAATTCTGTTAATTTTTTTTTTAAGATTTATTTATTTATTTATGATAGACATAGAGAGAGACAGAGAGGCGCAGAGACACAGGAGGAGGGAGAAGCAGGCTCCATGCCGGGAGCCCGATGTGGGACTCGATCCCAGGACTCCAGGATCGCGCCCTGGGCCAAAGGCAGGCGCCAAACCGCTGAGCCACCCAGGGATCCCCCCAACTCTGTTAATTATTAAACTAGTTACCGACTGGTGGAAAGTTTTCTTTGCCAGTTAGTACTCTGTTCCTCTCAGAATTTTTTTTTTTTTTTTTTTTTTTTTTTTTGCAATGACTCTGGTGCATTTTCTTAGTCTCGTATTGTGTACAATTTTATCATCATTGGAAAATCTGTTTCCTGAGACTTTGAATCAGCATTTCTTTCATTTTCAATGTATTTCTCACTTATGACCCATTGCCATATCTGCTACTTAAATTCAGTTTTTTTAAGACAGCTTGTGTGTATGTGTGTGCATGTATGAATATATGTATGTGTTACTACATATTAAGTTGGGTACACATATGACTGTGGGTTTTTCTGGGAAGACATAGTATATGCATATAAAAATACAGAAAGCCAAGATATTGTGTGTGTGTGTGTATACATATATATATATATATATTTTTTTTTTAAGATTTTATTTATTTATTCATGAGAGACACACAGAGAGGCAGAGACACAGGCAGAGGGAGAAGCAGGCTCCATGCAGGGAGCTCGACGTGGGACTCGATCCCGGGTCTCCAGGATCACACCCCGGGCTGCAGGTGGCGCCAAACCGCTGCGCCACCGGAGCTGCCCTACTGTGTATATTTTTGTAGAATTTTAGATACCTTGTTAAACATGGAAGCGGGGGATCCCTGGGTGGCGCAGCGGTTTGGCGCCTGCCTTTGGCCCAGGGCACGATTTGCCTGTGCCTCTGCCTCTCTCTCTCTCTCTCAATCTGTGTGTGACTATCATAAATAAATTAAAAAAACAAAACAAAACATGGAAGTGAGTCCAATTACAAAAGATTAGGAAAAAAATACCTTTGAAACAGGGATGTAGAAATGTCTTTTGGTTATTCTGTTTGACATATGGAGGTGATGGTCGTGGTACTATAATAGCCATGCTGCCATTATGTACTTTTTAGAAAATAAATGAGAAGGCCAGGACAAAATTATTCTGAGAAATGACTTTTGGGCCCCAACTGTCCACTCTTTGAGTCAGATATGCCCAGGAGTAGGCAAGATACGAGGAAAACTTCTAACCTGTTTTCTCCAAGTTTTATAAGACAAAGGGGCCTGCTGATGCCTGCATCGTGATGTCCTGCAGTAGTTTAACCAGGAACCATGGCAAAGGATACTCAATAGTTCCTAGATCTAGCATGCTTGAAGCTTCTTGAATATCAGTATTTTCTTTTAAGATTTTATTTATTTATTTGAGAGAGAAAGAGAGAGAGAGAGAGAGCAAGTATGAGTGGGAGGAGAGGGGAGAGGCAGAGGGAGAAGGAGACTACTTGCTGAGCAGGGAGCCCAACGAGACACAAGGCTCTAACCCAGGACCCTGAGATCATGGCCTTTGTGGAAGGCAGATGCTTAACCAACTGAGCCACCCAGATGTCCCAAATATCAGTATTTTGAAAGAATTTAGCCCAATGTTTAACTTTGAGTTTGGTCTCAGATTTGTTACTAAATCTGAAACTGAATACATACATAATTTTATTGAATCATACATGGAACCAGAGGTTAGTTTCTCTCAAATTGAATTTTGATTTGAAAAAGATCAGATCCGATCAATTCCCTTTTATCTTCTCTTGCTTCAGCTCACAAAAAATGCTCATTCCACAGCTCATAGTTCCCCAAATTATGACCAGCATGCCACTGTTGGTAGGAAGCATGATTCCAGGTGATACCTCCACATATAGCACATCCAGTCATCAAATAAAACTATAACACAGGAGGAGTGCCTGGGTGGCTCAGCCGGTTAAGAGTCTGCCTTCAGCTCCGATAATGATCCTGGAATCTTGGGATCGAGCCCCACCTCCAGCAATAGGGAGTCTGTTTCTCCCCTCCCCGCCCTCCTCATGCTCTTGCTCACTCGCTTGCTGTCTTTCTCTCTCAAATAAATTAGTTAAATCTTTAAAAAACAAAAAACTATCACAGGAGACAAATAGAATTCCCATTTTAGTGCTCTTTCTGTCTTTCTGTTTACATCGAGAGAAAAACCTCATTTTGGTGCACAAAGGGCTTTAATACGTCCTTAACTTTGCAAACCCTCCTTACAAGGAAGAGGCAGGCCCCAGGTTCAGAGCTTTGGATGGGTAACACTGTTTAGTTAGAATTTATTTTTGTAGTTGCCTTCTGCTTATGGCAAATGATAATTCTTTTCTATTATTGATAGTATTAAAATTTTATTTTATTTTATTACTTTTAAAGCTCTATGCCCAACTTGGGGCTTGAACTCACAATCCTGAGATCAGGAGTTGCATGTTCTATTGTCTGGGCCAGCCAGGTGCCTCATAAATTTTTAATTCAATTAATTAATTAACTAACTAACTAACTAATTAATTAATTTTTACAGTAGATTCCATGCCCAGTGTGGAGCTTGAACTCACAACCCTGAGATCAAGAGTTGCATGCTCTACTGACTGGACCAACCAGATGCCCCTACATTTTTTATTTTAAATAAATATTTTAAAATATAAATCTGAATTAAGGAAGAGTATTAAATAGAATATAGCACAGATGGCACATGGTCTGGCAAAAGTTATAAAGGTGATACGTGAAAGGCAGGCTTGTAAATACTTGTGTTTGCATATCTGTTTGGGTACTTACTAACTTTGTGACTTTGAGGAAATTATTTCATCTTTGAGCTTTTGTTGTCTTCATCTCAAAATGGCAATAACATACCCTGTATGTAAAGAATGTAACATTGTGCTTTAAAAAATGAATGTACTTAAAATGTAGCTCCTCCCCATCTAACTACACTCTTCAAAACTATTTATTTATTTATTTATTTATTTATTTATTTATTTATTTTTAAAAGTTCATTTGTTTTGAACTTCTGTTTTTTTTTTTTAATTAAAGTTTTTTTAAATTTATTAATGAGAGGCATACAGAGAGAGGCAGAGACACAGGCAGAGGGAGAAGCAGGCTCCATGCAGGGAGCCAGATGTGGGTCTTGACCCAGAACTCAGGGGTCACGCCCTAAGCCCCTAAGCAGGCGCTAAACCACTGAGCCACTCAGGGATCCCAAAACTTCATCATTTATATCTGATTTCCTCCACAGATCAATCTCGAGCCATCCCCATACAGTGCAGTATCAATAATTGGAAATCATCGGGCCTCCACCTCTTTATAATTCATTTGCTTCCCTTTTGTCCTTGTATGACTTATAAAGCACTTAAGTTTCCGATGTGTCTTGTGATATTTAAGCTATAGAACATCTGAAGTCTGTAAGACTATGAATATCAAAGCTGAAATAGAGGGATCCCTGGGTGGCTCAGTGGTTTGGTGCCTGCCTTTGGGCCAGGGTGTGTCCTGGGATTGAATCCCACGTCGGGCTCCCTGCATGGGGCCTGCTTCTCTCTCTGCCTCTCTCTCTCTCTCTCTGTGTGTGTCTCTCATGAATGAATAAATAAAATCTTTAAAAAAAATGCTGAAATGATATTCTGATAGTATTTTTCCTTTTGATATTCACAAAATGGTTCTGGAATTTCTGGGACATCTGGGTATTGTGAGGTAGCCAACTTGATGGTGTACCTTTCCCCATTTGCATCTTCATTAGCCCATCCACACTGGCATTGTTGAAGGCATGTGGATTGCATTTACAATTTACATGGCCATATGCTATGATTCCATTTTTAAATTCTATTTGTGGAATGAAGTTTTTATGGAAAACATTTTGCTACAGAGTTGTGAATGTACTTAGGAAGATCCATGTAGTATATCATGACAGCTCTTTCCCTATCATCACCACATGCACTCACCACCTCCTTATTTGAAGGGCCTTCTCTAACATCTGGCCATATACATCCATTTTTGGTATGATCATTCATGAAACAACTGCTGGTACACCTGTATATATGTGAATGATGGCATATCTGATTAAGTAGACACTCCTATTAAAGTGTCATATGCTCAAATAAATCTCCCAGTGTCCATTTCAATATAATGCAATAAACTCACTTTCCCAGCAAACTCAGAAATTACAAGCCAAGCCCCATGTGGACCCAAGAGTCTGTTAATTCCACATATGGCCAATTCCCTGAAGGAAAATGTTTAAATACAGTCTTTTTTTTTTTTTAAGTGGGTTAGCTAACAGAAAATTTAATTCATATGCTAAAGTGTGTCAGGCAGCTGAGTTCCAGCACCCAGTTCATCATTATCTTGAATTGTGGGTTTAATCAAGTTCCTTCACTTAATGTGAATATTTGTATTCAAAACCTAGCATCCTGCTTTAAGGAAAATGCTCACCTTTTATTTCTTTTGGATAGTCCTCAGCTTTGGGAAATCCCATGAAGACAGCCAATGAAGTGAATCTAATTGGGTGGTGGAACACGAGAGCTTTCATTAAAATAGCTTTGTCCAAGGAGACATTTTCACTCTACTTTTGTATCCGTTCCAGTGCTGTTTCCATTTTATTTTGCTTAAATTAAAAGGGAATGTTATTACAATGAAAGCTTCGTTTTAGAAACATAGACCTTTTTTTTTTAAGATTTAATTTACTGGGCAGCCCTGGTGGCACAGTGGTTTAGCACCGCCTGCAGCCCAGGGCATGATCCTGAAGACCTGGGATCGAGTCCCATGTCAGGCTCCTGCATGGAGCCTGCTTCTCCCTCTGCTGTGTCTCTGCCTTTCCCTCTCTCTCTCTCTGTGTCTGTCATGAATAAATAAATAAAATCTTAAAAAAAAAAAAGATTTAATTTATTTATTCATGAGAGACACACAGAGAGAGGCAGAGGCAGAGGGAGAAAGGAGAAGCAGGCTCCTCACAGGGAGCCCAATGCGGTACTGGATCCCAGAACTCCAGGATCATGCCCTGAGCTGAAGGCAGCCATTCAACCGCTGAGCCACCCAGGTGTCCCTAGAAATATAGATCTATAGGATCAAGTCAGAGAGTTGGGCTGACTGCTGCATTAGTTGACAGATTTTGTATGTCTGCCCCAGGTTGGAAGGGCAGTTTGGATACAAAGCCAGCACATGTAATGGAGTTTATTTGTTCAGGGCTGGGCAGCAGATATAATAAAATTATACACTCTCTTTGTGTAACCCTGTCTTTTATATCTTCCTGTAGTTGCTCATTCATTCATTTTTCAGATGTAAATTAAAAGTGGAGGTTGAAGATTAGATGTGCCAGGGCTCATGTGGGCTCTATGAAATGTAGTTTCTCTCACTCCTTCCTGGATCAAGACAGAAATATAAATGAGCTCTAGGAGAACATTCAAGCCTTACAAGAATTCATTTCTGTCAAGAATAGGTAGTTGGCTTTGCTAGCAGACGTGGCCTATGAATTTATTTTCCTCTTGTTCTTATTATTTGTTATTGTTCTTTTAATTCAGTTAGCAATACAAAGGGTTTTAAGCAATATTCTCAAATTATCTTTATAGTCTTTCAATTGTAAATATGATTAATGTGAAGCAGGTTCTTTTAGAAGAAACATCCCTTGAAAGTCTACCTTGAGTCCAAGCGGCGTCTGGGTACTTTGCAAGGAGAAACAATCCATTCATCCCAATCTTTTGCTGTCATTTAAAAACAAAACAAAACAAAAATCGGTCAAATGAAGAGCATTTGATCTCTCTGGATGCTATTAAGATTATTTACATAACAAACTTGACTCTCTAAACTAGTCTGGTGCCACAGAACTTAGTATTAGGTTGAACTGTTTAAAATTCATGCTGTTTACTGTTTATGTTCTATGAAAATGTTGATTCCATGAGATTCAATGTAATGCCTATCAGCTGTGGAGCACCTGCTAGATAAGTAACTGCGCCCAATATCTGAAGACTATGCAAACTTTAACAATAGAAAAGACAGTACTTTGAGAGCTGCTATTGTTAGGAATTTGGGGATTTCCTAGTGGGGATGAGGGTATATGAATGAGAGCACCGCACTGAGTGTGGGATTTATAACTTAACATCTTCTAATCCTAACCTTAAAAGAGCCTCATCCAGTGGTGAAAATCACCAGTTGTATTTGCGAAGAACATGAATACTGACTACAGTTTATAATGTATTTTTTTTAATTGTTTCTTGTTAAGACGCCTGGGTGGTTCAGTGGTTGAGTAGACACTGAGCTACCCAGGCATCCCCCCTCTCTATGCTTTTCAAGCACATTGTTCATATACCTCTGGGTTAGCAATGAAGTCTCTTTTTCATGTTCATCTCCCTCCTAGAGTGTGAGCATATCAAGGGCAGGAGTTCTGTCTTTGTGTCTCTCCAGTACCTGTCAGATTGCTTGGCACAGACTCATTCATTCGTTTAATCTCCGAATCATACATTCATTCCAAATTGGACCCTCTTAATAAACTTCCATTAAATAAATGGATGGATGAATGATACTTTGTTTTAGAGCTAACTTGTGAAATCCATGGGCAAATTTCAGGGTGTATGGTTGAAGCTCCCTACCCATTGCATAGCCAGGTAAGCATGTGAGAAAAACAGTTACTACCATCTTGAAACCATTCAGTTATCCTCACTGTTCTTTGGATTAACTCAAACTCTTCATATGTTCTATAAGCTTTATAAGTCATTGCCTATGATTCCAGCTTATTTCTTCACATTTTCCCATTTATCTCCATGTTCCAGCCACATCAGCCTTCTTATACTAACTCACTGTGTATTCCTTCCCTACTAAGCCTTTGCACATGCTGCCCAGTGACCTAAACAACCCTTTCTCCCATTCTTCACCTAGTTAACTTCTGCACATCCTTTCGATCTTAGCCTACATATCTCTTCCCCGAAGACCTCCCCTCTCCACTCACCTAGGCTAGATCTAGCTCTCCTGTACTCTCGTGTTTCTATACTCCAGTCCTTCAGAGCACACACTACAGCTCCTAATTTTATGTTTATTTTTTATGATTAGTAAAAATGTATCAGTAACCTGTTGCCACATTAATGTTGTGTAATAAAACACCACAAAATTTCAGTGGCACTCGGCAGGAAATGTTTATGGCTCAAGTATTTGGAGTCAGCTGCAGGCTGGCAAGGCAACTGTCGTTCTTGGTTATAGAGGCTGGGCTAACGCTTGTATCTGGGGAGGAGCTGCCTGACTGCTGATCTGAGACCGGGGCAACTGCTCTGCATGTCTCTCACCCTCCAGAAAGCTGTCTCAGACACACTCTCGTGTTAGTGGCAGATGTGCAGGAGGTCACATGGAAGGCTCTTGAGGTGGCATAGGTACACCATTACTTCTGGCTTATTCTAGTGGCCAATGTAAGTCTTATGGACAAGTCCAGAATCAGAGTGGGAGGGCACTGCAAAGTTACAAGTGAAGACTTGTTGACAAGGAGTTGTAAAGGTTGGGGCCATCTTGCATCCTACCACAATGTGACTCTAGGATCAATGGAAGCCAATGCTGGTATCTCTTTTTATTCACCATTCTTTCCCTAGTACTAAGCAAGATGCTTGATATATAGTTGTTGATAATATTTCTTGAATGAAGGCCTGACTGAATATGAAAAGACATCAATCTGTTACTGATATCTCAAAAATCTAGAGAAATGTTCATTTTTGGAGGATATGCCTGCCTTAAGAAAAGTAAAAGAAATTCAGAATTGTCATCTATTCCTCATTCTTTAAATTTCCATATTGCCCCCAAAACAGCTGTTTGCATTGTGGGATTAGATTTTCTCATGAGATACATTTCTCTCTCTATTCTTGTTGCCAGTAAGAGTGTTTGAAAATAATTTCAGGGACGCCTGGGGCTCAGTGGTTGAGCATCTGCCTTTGGCTCAGAGTGTGATCCTGGGGTTCTGGGATTGAGTCCCACATCGGGCTCATTATATGGAGCCTACTTCTCTCTCTATGTCTCTGCCTCTCTGTGTCTCTCATGAATAAATAAATAAAATCTTAAAAAAAAATAATTTCAAATGAAAAGAGTTAAACATGAGCTGTATGAAGAAAGGGGACAAAAACTTAATATATTGGATATGATGGAAAAATAGGGTAGCTTTTGCTAGTTTAGATAGTAGCCTGTGCACACTTTCTCATGTTCTATAGACTTTCACAAAATAGTCTCTGAAGGGCCAACAGGAGGCCGATGGTGCATTCAAATAGCATGTTCCTAATAACTGGGAAAATAAGTCAAATATTTTCATTAATTCTAGAGCATGAAATCCTAAAAAGATCCTACGGGTATGAGACACAAACAGAAAGGAACAGAAAGGGGTGCCTGGGTTGCTCAGTTGGTTGAGTGTCTGCCTTTAGCTCAGATCATGACCTCAGGGTCCTGGGGTCAAGCCCTGCATTGGGCTCCCTACTCAGCAGGGTCTCTGCTTCTCCCTCTGCCCCTCTTACCTTCTCTCTCTCTCTCAAATACATAAAATTTTTGAAACAAAAAGAAAGGAACTTGAGCTGGAAAGGAAAGACAGAAAGATTGGCATTGTCAAGAATGTGAAACCTTAAATGGGCTTCATATTTGGTGAGTGGTAAAGGAGTTGGGGAATATGGATTCAAATGCTGCTGGAAGTTCTATAGGGATATGAGAATAGGGTTGGGTGGCTCAGTCCAGTGAACATCTGCCTTTGGCTCAGGTCTGATCCCAGGGTCCCAGGAGTCTGCTTCTCCCTGGCCTTCTGTCCCTCCTCCCTGCTTATGTTTTCTCTCTCTCTTTTTCTAGTAAATAAATGAAATCTTGAAAAAAAAATAGTATGAGGATAATTTAACTGAACCATGTAATTTGGTATCTTTAATAAAGAAATGTATTCTTTGATTCTGTCTTCACTTAAGAAATAATGCCTCTTTTCTCCAGGGGTGACATTCAAAATACTTGATAAAAGGGAGTAGTCACAGTGATGGAGGAAGGTTCTAAAGTCCTTGATTATGTCAGTGTTAGTCCTCTGGCAGCTACACTGTGGGAAATTTTGGGAGTTTCTGGAGATAGGAATGGGGTAGCTGCCATGGGGCAGTGGCTGGTCAGGAAGTGGACACTCTCTGATTTGGGACGGTGGTTATTTACCAACTAGACCAGAATTATTTCTATTTTCTAATACTCATACAGCTGATAGAAGGTAATGGTCATGCAACTCTGCAAATATACTGAAAACCATTGAATTGTACCATTAAAAAGTACATTTTGGGGTGCCTGGATGGCTCAGTTGGTTAAGTGTCTGATTCTTGGTTTCAGCTCAGATCATGATCTCAGAGTCCTCCCATGTCAGGTTCCATGCTCAGTTGGGAGTATGCTTGAAAATTCTCTCCCTCTGCCTCTCCCTCCGCTGCTTGTGTGTGTGCATGCTCTCCCTTTCTCTAGCTCTCCAATAAAGTTATGGTGATGGCCAGACTTAATGAGAGTGCCTGGTAGTCACATGAAAAAACGTTAACTGGAGTACAAGTAAGTGTCATGGCTAGAGATGCTGATCACACAGCATTTGCTTGGAGGGGAGAGTTTGAGCTCATGTAGCAACCATGCAAAGCAACTGATGATAGCTGGGAGAGATAGTCTGGAGCCTGCTCCTCGGGCTTTGGCTTGTCCCTATGGAAAATCCCTACCACGGCTGCCCATCCACTGGCACTTCCTGGACTCAGTCAGGGATGACTTTCCCCAACCTGTACTTGAGAACTTCCTTCTTCAGTCATCAGCTTGGGACAATGCCAAGCAAACTGTCTTCTTTGTCATTAGGTCTATGAGGCATACTGGATTAATTATTTCTCTTTTTGGGCAGCTCTTATAACATATTCTAGCTAAAAGAAAGTATTGGAATGATGCTGTTTTAGCCTCCCAAAGAGCCCCACAAATAACAGTGGCAGGCATTTGGAATTCATTTAATTTAAGCATATTCTCCAAATTTTACTACATCTATTTTCATGCATCCACTTAATAATATATTTTTTCATTTTCTTTTCTAGGAGAATGACCATAATATGCAAGCACTCCTGGGAGGATTTTACCCCCCCACCCCCTTTTTTTAACTCCCTTGGATTTCCAAATCCCTAATCTCCACTGATTATTTTTCCTTTCTATAGAGAATTTGATATAGTTTAAAGACATTTGGAGAACAAATGAGTAAAGGTTTGGAAAGATACTTTGAATATTTAAGACAAGATGACACAGATATTTATTGGGTTCCAAAATATCAGATAGCGAAGAGATTTTTGAAACATCACATGAATGATGAGATGTGAATCTCAACTAGGAATTCCCCACTAATAATGACAGGGATGTTGATGCCAAATGATTCTAGGTTGAGAATACCTAGGATGGGGGGGAGGCAGCCCATGAATGCAGTTACCTTACAGGGTTTCTCTGTTTGAGTTACATTTGCCATTGGAGAAGACTGGAATTTTGCTTGTTCTATGTGTGAGATTTAATCTGGAAATAGTTTTCAAGTATTTCTTTTCTTAGCAAATTTTAAACACAGACTAACCAAATTATCTACTGCATTCCATCTATTTCACAGCAGTAAGTCATTGGGCCTAAAAGCAATGTAGCTGATTTCATAAACAATAAGGTGAAGACCCAGCATGATGGAACAGACTTCAGTTACCAGTTTAGGGAGGGGTCCACTATGGTAATAGCTCAGAGTTTCTAATCCCAGTCAAAAAGGAACTCCAGGATAACTTGACCGAAGGGGCATAGTACAGGGAGAAAAGCTCAGAAATAGAAGTAATGATTTTGATTTAAGACCTCATCCAGGGCAGCCCTGGTGGCGCAGCGGTTTAGCGCCGCCTGCAGCCCGGGGTGTGATCCTGGAGACTCAGGATCAAGTCCCACATCAGGCTCCTTGCGTGGAGCCTGCTTCTCCCTCTGCCTGTGTCTCTGCGCCTCTCTCTCTCTCTCTGTGTCTCTCATGAATAAATAAATAAAATCTTAAAAAAAAAAAAAAAGACCTCATCCAATAGTTAAGTAGTGGTGAGGCTTTGGGGCAACATGCTTCTCAAAAGTTATCTCGCTGTGCTCTCTCAGCTTTTCCCTTCCTAGTCAGTATTCAATCCACACAAATCTAGCTTCTATTTCTCTCCACCATTTAATGAAATTGCTTCTTTCATGGTCACCAGTGATCTCTAAAACCAAAGGACAGGGCAGCCCGGGTGGCTCAGCGGTTTAGCGTTGACTTCAGCCCAGGGCGTGATCCTGGAGACGGGGGATGGAGTCCCACGTCAGGCTCCCTGCATGGAGCCTGCTTCTCCCTCTGCCTGTGTCTCTGTCTCTCTCTCTGTGTGTGTCTCTCATGAATAAATAAATAAAATCTTTAAAACAAACAAACAAACAAACAAAAAAACCCAAAAGACATGCCAGTCCATTTCATTGAAAACTCCCATCTAGTTCCTTGTCTTCTTTTTTTTCTTTCTTTTTTTTTTTTTTTTTAAGATTTATTTATTTGAGAGAGAGAACAAGAGAGAGAGAGAGAGAAAGTGAGTGCAGGGGGGAGGGACAGAGAGAGAGGAGAGAGAAAATGAGAGAGGAGAGAGAATCCCAAGCAGACTCCTGGCTGAGCATGCTGCTCGAAGCAGGACTCCATCACACAATCCATGAGATTATGACCTGAGCTGAAACCAAGGGTCAAATGTTCAGCCAACTCCCAGCCACCCCTGTATTTTTTTTTTAAGTAGGTTCCATGCTCAGTGTGGAGCTGGAACTCACAACCCCAGATCAAGAGTAACATGCACCACTGACTGAGCCACCCAGATGCCGCTCCTCCGGTATTTTTTTTTAAGATTTTATTTATTTATTCATGAGAGACACAGAGAGAGAGAGAGGCAGAGACACAGGCAGAGGGAGAAGCAGGTTCCATGCAGGGAGCCTGATGTGGGACTCGATCCCGGATCTCCAGGATCACACCCTGAGCTGTAGGTGGCGCTAAACTGCTGTGCCACCGGGGCTGCCCTCCTCCAGTAGTATTTTGACACAAATCCCATTGTGTCATTTCACCCCTAAATATTTCAATATATATCTATACAAGATAAAGACTTTCTTTTTAAGATAAAGACTTTTTAAAGTATAACCTTAAGACCATTAACACATCTAAAAACTAATAATTTTTAATATCATCAAATACCTGAAAAGTATGTTTCTGAACGTCTCATAAAGATATAATTTTTACAGTCAGGTTGTTTGACTCAAGATCCCAATAAGAACCACACATTACAAATCGTTTGCTATGTCTATAGGTTTCCCCTTCCATTAATATTTCACCCATTAATTTGCAATTTATTTGAAGAAACCAGATTGTTTGTCCTGTAGAGCTATAGTCTGGAATTTGTTGATTGCACTTCTGTGATTAACATGTTCCTGAGCTAAGATGGCCTCATAGGTGGTATTGTATTCTTCCATCAAAAGTCATGTGTTTGGTGGTGTGTCTTTTTGTGATGGCAGTAGATGTGCTTTATACCTAAATCTATTAATTCATTGGAGGTTGTAAAATAGGAATATTCCACTTCTATCAGTTCTTCATTCATTCACAGGAATATTTCTATAAAGGAGAAACTTTTCTTTCTTTCTTTTTAAGATTTTATTTATTTATTCATGGGAGACACAGAGAGAAAGAGAGCACGTGGCAGAGGCACAGGCAGAGGGAGAAGCAGGCCCTGCAAGGAGCCCGACATGGGACTCAATCCCTGGTCTCCAGGATCAGGCCCTGGGCTGAAGGCAGCGCTAAACCGCTGAGCCACCGGGCTGCCCAAGGAAGAACTTTTCTTTTGTCTTTTTTTGGTTACCTGGTGGTAAGGTTTGTATAGGGATAGATTTCCCAGGCACCTGGTGGCTCAGTCACTCAGTAGGGAGTCTGCTTCTCCTTCCTCCTCTCCCCCCTCTCCCTGCTAGAGCTCTCTCACGCACACTCTCTCTAAAATAAATAAAGATAAAATCTTTTTGGGGGGACATCCAGGTGGCTCAGTGGTTGAACATCTGCCTTTGGCTCAGGGCATGATCCTGGGTCTCACATCTGGCTCCCCACAGGGAGCCTGCTTCTCCCTCTGCCTATGTCTCTGCCTTTCTCTCTCTCTCTGTGTCTCTCATAAATAAATAAATAAAATATTTTGTAAACCTTTTTTTAAAAATAGAATAGATTTACCTTGTAAAAAGTGTAAAAATATCTCTGCCTTGTTCAAAGTCTTCCCGTGGCATCTTCACCTTCATGTATACAGAATGAAATCTGTGGCCCACACAATACCCTGCATAGTCCGGCTCCTCCATCATCTTTTTCATCATGTTCCAGCATACTCTCTACCTTTTTATTGAAATTTAAAATTAAATTAAATAAAAAACTTTAAGTTATTTGGAATTTATTCACCGTAAGAAGGTGAAGTCCTTTCCTACCCCTGGATTTTTGCACCTGCTGCTCCTGCTGCCTGGTCACCTTCTCCCACTCTCTACCTATTTTGGATCCTTTTTGACCTTCTGATGAAATGTCATCTCTTCATTGAGGCCGTCTCTGACTGCTTCCCTTAGTGGGCCTGCTCTGCCTCATCATGGCTTCTGTTTAATTCTGTGTTAACACCTTCTTAATAAAGAAGTTGTGACTGTCTTCTTTATTTATTAATCATTTTCCACCAAGCACTCTAGCTCTGTGAAAGCAAGGATTTCTTTCTGTCCCATACACTACTGAATCCCAAAGCACAGCACCATTTCTGGCATAAAGTGGATGCTTTTCTTTCTTTCTTTCTTTCTTTCTTTCTTTCTTTCTTTCTTTCTTTCTTTCTTTCTTTCTCTCTCTCTCTCTCTCTTTCTTTCTTTCTTTCTTTCTTTCTTTTTTTTTTTTTGAATAAACACCACAAACTTGCTGACCCTGCATATCCTCATCTATATAAGTGTGATGGGCTGGGCTGGGCTGGGTTGAACTAGGTGATTATAGGATTTCTTCCACTTTTTAATGTTGTCCTCTCTGAGGACACATAGACCAAGACAAAGATTATCCAGTGCAGTGCTTCCTGAAGCAAATGATGTCTGTGATGGGACAGGCCATTGAGGCTGTCTGGAAGCTCCCAACCTGGGACTCAGGCCTGGCCCAGCACCTGAGAGAAGAGCTGGCTTGGTAATCGATTGAGCAGAGGGCCACAGGAGTTGGGTTAGGGAGAGCACTTTTGAACTCATGGGGATAGGACAATGGGGTAGGCTTACAGATTTAGGGCAGGAAATTCTTTTCAGTGTATACTTTGAGGGCTCCCTGACTTTTATGACCCTTAAGGAATTAGGGGTTTGGAACTTCCTGCATTCCCATGGGTTTGAAATCTCCCTTTCCCCTGAAAAGTCACTTTCTTCTTCTCCAGGAAATCCCACCAATTTATCATTATTTAAAAGCATTCTTTCTACAATGCAAATGCTTTGGGCTTGTTTGAGGAGATTATGAGTATTTTTCACCTTTGTGTGAATTACATTAATTAGACTGCTTTCTTCCTAAATCTGTGGTGTCAATGTTGTGCTTAGGTTAAGAGACTCAAGGGTAAGGGGGACAACTTTGGGGTTTGGGTCCTTGTGTGGGCTGGAGGAGCACAAGCCTGACTTTGTACAGAGCAAGAGTGGCTTGGATACCCTACGGGTAGAAATAGAGGGCTTAGGGATCCCTGGGTGGCGCAGCGGTTTGGCGCCTGCCTTTGGCCCAGGGCGCGATCCTGGAGACCCGGGATCGAATCCCACATCGGGCTCCTGGTGCATGGAGCCTGCTTCTCCCTCTGCCTATGTCTCTGCCTCTCTCTCTCTCTGTGACTATCATAAAGAAAGAAAGAAAGAAAGAAAGAAATAGAGGGCTTAGGCCAGCTTGTCCCAAAGTTTTAGTCAGTTTCCTTAATGCTGGAGCTTCAAGACTTTTATCCAAGATTGCTTTGATTAATCTGATATTCATTACCAGTAGAGGGTACAGACAAGACCCAGAATATTATCCCTACTGTGTAGAAATCCACTGAGGTCAGCAGCCATGCATAGAGGGGCCAGACTGCCCCTGATAGCAGAAAGGCAGTACCAGTATGGCTACAGTATGCAATCAGCATACAGACATGTCCTCTCACTTTCCCAGGACTGCTGCTGCCTCTTGTCCCAGAGATCAGATGGAAAGAGATTAGCCTCTAGGACAGACAAGGCCCAGGAAGGAAGGGAACTCAGGGTCTTGCCCAGTTGGAAAGCAGGTTTTTCTCCTCCTAGACTTGCTCTCTGATCCTGATAAACACCTCTGCTACCTCCTCCTGCTCACACATCTTGATGGGAGCTTACTTTCTGCTGAAGCAGAACTTGGAGCTCTTCTAGAGGGATCATGTCAAAGCAGTGACAATATGGAAGGATTTGTAGGCATCAGTTATATACTCGATGACATGTTGAGGTGCTCTTTGCGTTTCTTGGGTACTTAGAATGTTGATGCAATTGTAGTCTTATATACAACACTATCTAAGCTTTCTTGATAGTAGAGAGTCCCAGTTTGATTTTTTTTAAAGATTTTATTTATTCATGAGAGACACAGAGAGAGAGGCAGAAACACAGGCAGAGGGAGAAGCAGGCTTCTCAACACCGGGACACCTGCACCCCGATGTTTCTAGCAGCAATGTCCACAATAGCCAAACTGTGGAAGGAGCCTTGGTGTCCATCGAGAGATGAATGGAAAAGAAGATGTGGTCTATGTATACAATGGAATATTACTCAGCCATTAGAAACGACAAATACCCACCATTTGCTTCGAGGTGGATAGAACTGGAGGGTATTATGCTGAGTGAAGTAAGTCCATCGGAGGACAAACATTATATGGTCTCATTCATTTGGGGAATATAAAAAATAGTGAAAGGGAATAAAGGGGAAAGGAGAAAAAACGAGTGGGAAATATCAGAAAGGGAGACAGAACATGAGAGACTCCTAACTCTGGGAAATGAACAAGGGGTGGTGGAAAGGGAGGTGGGTGGGGGTGACTGGGTGGCAGGCACTGAGGGGGGCACTTGATGGGATGAGCACAGGGTGTTATGCTATATGTTGGCAAATTGAACTCCAATAAAAAAAAGAAAAGAAAGAAAAGAAAAGAAGAAAAGAAAAGAAAAGAAAAGAAAAAAAAGAAAAGAAGCAGGCTCCTCACAGGGAGCCTGATGCAGGACTCGATCCCTGGACCAGGATCACAACCTGAGCCAAAGACAGATGCTCAACCACTATGCCACCCAGGTATCCCAACCCGTTTGATTTCTCTCTCTCTTTTTCTTTTTAACCCGTTTGATTTCTGACTAGACTAAGAGGTTAAGAAAAAAAATCACAAAATATTTAAATTCTAGACTCTCATGGAATCTTAGCTTGGAAGAAAATGAATTTGGACTCCCCCTCATTGCATGAAACTGTTTTCTACATACTATTGGCTTTCAGTGTGCCCACCAGCCTTTCCCCCAGGGCAGAACAAGGTCAGAGGTCAAGATCACAGCTGCTCTATTCCTGCGTTGACAGATAGCTCTATGGTCTTCTTTTCTTGGAGGTAAAATTTAATTATAAGTTATTTTAGTCTTCATTACCTCTCTACCATCACAAAGAGGAAATTGGATGACTCATGAAAGAAATATGCTATTAGTGGTATATATGTCTGAAGTCTTCTCCTTACTGGTCTGTACATTGTCCAGTTCTTGCCAATTCTTCCTGCTGAAAAAGGATGAAGAAACATTAGAATCCTCTGCGTCTCCAAGCCTCTCCAAAGCAAATCTCATGTTTTGGGTCCTTGGCCCTTTCCTTTCTTCCTTTTTCAGGAACTTCGCTCCATCTCTGTATCTCCAGGGTTTCCCTTAGCTGCAGATGGCTAGTCAATGTCACTTACCTGCTCTAAGAAACTAGGCTGTCTCCCGAATTCCTGTCACCATCAAATTTATGGAAAGAGTCATGTGCATGGTTACCATCCCCGGTTCTTCCTCATTCCCTGTGGTAACCTGCATTCTGTCTCCTTAGTTTTGCAGACATTTCTCTCTGAAGGACATTCAGGTCTTTGAGATGCTCTTTTATCAGTCTTGAGGCTTCTGTCCCCTCTCTAGCTTACAATACAGATGCTTCTACCTCTATCTTGACATCTTCCTTTGACTCCCAGACTCCAGGTTCCTCTGGTTATATTCTTATTTCTCTCATTGGCCTTCCCTACCGTTTCCTCTTTTATTCTTTCCCCTGGATGAAAAGACCTTCTTTAAGATAATGTCCTTGGATCTTTTTTCTCTGTCCCCTCTTCCTTGGCAACCTCACCTGACTTCATGGTTTTATTGATCGAATGGGGGGTCACCCCAAGCCTTCATCTCACTCTCAGTCCTGATGTATCTCTGTGGCTACATTTCTAGCTTCCTGCTGAATGCCTCTCCTTGAATACCCAGTTGCTACCTCAGACTTACAAGATCTCAAACATAGTTTATTCCATAACCTATTCCTTTTTTGGAATCCCTATTTTTGTTGAGGACATTGTCTGAAACCCCATTCAGCCACATTCTAGATCTATAAGTCATATTTAAATTCTCCTCTTTCCACCACAGTTTCTTTCTACTCTCTTCCATAAAGCCTCCTAACCTCTGCCGCCTCCTATCCATTGGCATTGCCCCAACTTTTTTTTTTTTTTTTAAAGATTTTATTTATTTATTCATAGAGACACAGCTAGAGAGAGAGGCAGAGACACAGGCAGAGGGAGAAGCAGGCACCACGCAGGGAGCCCGATGCGGGACTCGAACCCGAGTCTCCAGGATCACACCCTGGGCTGCAGGCGGCGCTAAACCGCTGCACCACCGGGGCTGCCCGGCATTGCCCCAACTTAATTCAGGCTTTTGTAGCCTATTGCGGGACTACTGGGAATAGTCCAATTGGCATGTTCAGTTACCACTTTCAATTACCACCTTACCACTGTTGCCAGACTTCCGTGGAGTTGCAGCTTCTGTGGTGGATAAGTATGAAAGTCATGGTTTAAGAAAATATTCCATATAGTCAACATTACTCTTGAAAATGCCTTATATTGTTCACAAAGTAAAATCTGCAGTTATACTGCTTCTTAAAAAGTTCAACAGTGCCTGTTTTTTCCTCCAGTCTTGGAATAGGTCATTTTCCTTTGGTTGAACACCAGATGAAGTCATCTGCTCGGCTTTAGGGACCATCTAGTATTAAAAAAAAAAAAAGTTTCTTTAAACACCAGAATCACACTCAACACTAGTCTATTTGAATTCATGTGAGTTACTCATGAGTGTGGTACGGATCCATTGGAATGTCTCAAAGCATAGCTCTGATCCTATTATTTCTGTGCTCAGAAACCTTTAGTGGCTCTTTATTGCCTATCAGAAGTCCCATTTCTTTAGTCTGGTACTCAAAACTGTCCATGATCTGTCTTTAACTCATCCACGTTCCACTTTAAAACGGAACACCTGCCATTTTCCACACATGCCTGGCACATTCCATCCACCATCCATACATTCTCTCACAGTGGTCCCCTGTATGGGGTACCTTCATCTAATTCCTCATTTTTGCTGGACTCAGCTATTCTTCAGAAATCAACTCACATGCTATGCTGCCTCTCCTAAGATTCCTTCACAGTTCTCCTACAGTTAAGTCCAGCCAAAATCCTGTTTCCTCCTCTGAACTGTAATACATCTTTACTTGTATTGCTTTCATGAGAAGTTCCATTTTCTACCTAGAACTGTCATTTTCTTTATGTTTTATGAGACTATAAACTCTTTATGGGTAGGGTTAATGCTTGAGTCACACACACACACACACACACACACACACACACATATATATATATTAAGATTTTATTTATTTATTCATGAGAGACACAGAGAGAGGCAGAGACACAGGCAGAGGGAGAAGTAGGCTTCCCTCAAGGAGCCTAATGTGGGACTCGATCTTGGATCCCAGGATCATGCCCTGAGCTGAAGGCAGATGCTCAACTGCTGAGCCACCCCGGTGTCCCTCCTTTATATTCACCACCATCTGTACATTAAAGCACACACTCAGTTCTCAATGTTTTTTTAAATGATTTTAAAGATTAAAAAGATTTTTTTTAAAGATCTATTTATTTGAGAAAGAGAGTGCATGGGCCTGGGCATGAGGGAGAGGAGAGGCAGAGGGAGAGGGAGAGAGAAAATCTCCAGCAGATTCCCCATTGAGCATGGAGCCTGACTCTGGGCTCCATCCCACGACCTGAAGACCACAACCTGAGCTGAAATCAATAGTCAGACGCTCAACTGACTGAGCCACCCAGGTGCCCCTAAAAATTTTATTTTTAAGTAATCTCTACACCCAACATGGGACTTGGACTCACAACCCCGAGATCAAGAGTTGCATGCTTCACCAACTGAGTCAGCCAGGCTCCCCAGTTCTCAATAGGTTTATTTTATTTTTTTTACTTTAAAGATTTTAATTACTTATTCATGAGAGACACACACAGAGAGGCAGAGACATAAGCAGAGGGAGAAGCAGGCTCCTAAACACTCTTAGGGACTCTATCCCAGGACCCTAGGATCATGACCTGAGCGGAAAAGGCAGACACTCAACTGCTGAGCCACCCAAGTGCCCCCTCAATAGATTTTAATGAGTAAATAAGAAAAATAAATGTGGCTTCCTTTTTTTTTAAATAGATTTATTTATTTAAAGATTTTTGTCACACACAGAGAGAGAGAGAGGCAGAGACACAGGCAGAGGGAGAAGCAGGCTCCATGCAGGGAGCCCCACGTGGGATTCGATCCCGGGTCTCCAGGATCGCGCCCTGGGCCAAAGGCAGGCACCAAACTGCTGCACCACCCAGGGATCCCTAAATGTGGCTTCCTAAGCCCTCCCCATGCAGAAGTGTTTCTCCCAGTGTGTTCTAGTCTGGCAATGCCCCAGAACTTTGGACCTTGTGCTCCCCCAAAGCAGCAAACTCTTCTTTATCCCAGTGCCTCTATCAGGCAATGAATGAACTCTCCAGGAAAGCAGCTGGGTAAGAAGATAAATGCAAGTGATCGAGCTCTTTGCTCCTTCTTAAAGAGCAAAATAAACATCCTATTTGATTAAAAAAAAAGAACAACAAAACCAGATCTTGAAAATTAACAATACAATGGCTTTTTCATAGAAGGCTCTAGGAAATGCCAAATCTGTCACTGGGGATGGAGACATTTTGTTCCCATTGTCTAGAAAGACTGTTGAGGCCTCTTAAGCAATCCCGAAGACCTACTGTTTTAAGGATCAGAACATTTTTCAGTGTATTTCAAGTTCAGTGGGACTTTAAGCCTTATGGAGAGGAAAATTCCTCCCCTTCCCTGGACAGGGATGCTTTTACCTCAGGGAAACTCAAAGATGAAGGGAGATCTGGTTCCAAGAGTTGACTGGATAGAACAGGCTCTTGAAATCTTTTCTGGGCCTCCTGGGTGGCTCAGTGGTTGAGCGTCTCCCTTTGGCTCAGGGTGTGATCCTGGTTCGATCCGGAATGGGATCCGGAATCGAGTCCCACGTCGGGCTCCCTGCATGGAGCCTGCTTCTCCTTCTGCCTGTGTCTCTGCCTCTCTCTGCCTCTCATGGATAAATAAATAAAATCTTAAAAAACGAAACAAAACAAAACAAAAAAGAGAAATCTTTTCCGATTCATACTCCAAATCCCAGAAATACAAACCTAGCTCTGCTCAGGTAAGCAGTTAAGATTTTTAAGGAAGAGTATGGGAAATGTAATATTTAAAAGGACTGCCTGGGGTTGAGGAGGATGAGAAATTGAAACCTATTTTATATCTTTCAAGGGATGGGGCATCTTTATTATGGACGTGCAAAAAATGTAATCCGCCCCAGCGACAGAGAGGGAGTTTGACAATGAATTTACACCCTCGGAGTCGACTTTAGACCGATCAGGGAAAATGACCTCTCCCACTCTTGTAAAATCTTAATGTGCCATGAGAAGCGTACGGCGCTGCCTGATGTACAGTGTTCAGATTTGTCTTGACCTTATTAAATCATGGAAAGTGGCTTCAAGGAGGAATCAAAAAAATGTTTTTCCTGCACAATTACTTAGGTGGCTTTCCCTGTTCCCCGTTCCTCCTCTTCCTCCTGGTCTTGGTCTTGGGTCCCGTAACCGCTCCCGCAGAGCGCTGGCAAGGTGCCTGCGCCCCCCGCCCCCTCTCGGGCCCCGCCTCCGCCTCCTCCGCCGCCCGCCGAGCGCCGTGTTCCATCCGGAGCCGCTTACAACTCGGCACGGCCCAGAAGGGAAACTTGGCGGCGGAGCGCGCCCCGCGCCGGCCCTCTGGCTCTCTGTCCTCCCCGGGCCCGAGGGCGGACCCCCGCGGCCCGCCGCGCTGCTCGACCTCGGGAGCTCGCCGGAGCCCTCCGGGGCGCCAGGTCCCGCCGGGAGGTGCCCTCCAGCCGGGCCATGAGGGGCGCCGGGGCCCCCTAGGGGCGGCGAGGCGGCGGGGGTGGCGGCGCCCGGATCCCCGCGGCCCGGCCCTGCAGCCGCTGCCCCCCGCCCGGCCCCGCGGCCCTCGGGACCCTGCGTCCTTCCCGGGGCTTCCTCGCCGTCCTGGTTGAAGATGGCTGTGTAGACCGGAGCGCGCCGGAGGGACCAGGCGGCGGGCGCCGAGCCTCGTACGCCCGAGTCAGCGCTCTGAGGCCGGGAGGCGGCGAGGGCGGAGGAGCCCGGCGCCGGGGAGCGCAGTCATGAGTTCTGGGGTCGCCGCGAGGCACGGAGACGACCCCGCGGCCGAGCTGAGCGAGGTAAGGACGCCGCGGCCGGGAGCGCGGCTGCTCGGGCCCCCGCCCCCGCCCCCGCCCCCGCCGGGCCCCCCGAGCGCTCCGGCGGGAGGCGGCGCAGTGGAGGATTCCGAGATTTGTTTGCATCTTGTTCTAACTTGTGCCGCTTCCGACCTGGGCGGGCCTGACACCGCGGCCCGAGACAGGGCTCGGAGGAGACGGTTCCCGCCGCGTCCCGGCGCCGCCCCGCCCCGCCCCGGCTCCCCGGTCACGGTCGCTGCCCTTCCGTAGCACTCGGGGACCCCGAACCGAGCCGAAGCCGCCCAGTGGCCAACTCGGCGGAGCCGGGGAGCCCAGCGGACTGTTGAGTCTGCCGCTTGGCGCCCTAAGCGATGCGTTCGGGTAGGTCCGGGCGCGGCGGCCCATCCCGGCCGAGGCCCCTCCCCCCCAGGCCCCTCCCCCCGAGGCCCCCCCAGCCGAGGCCCCCCCAGCCGAGGCCCCCCCAGCCGAGGCCCCTCCCAGCGGCGGCCCCTCCTCCCGAGGCCCCTCCCCCCCGAGGCCCCCCCCGGCCGAGGCCCCCCCCGAGGCCCCTCCCGGCCGAGGCCCCCCCCCAGGCCCCTCCCCCCGAAGCCCCTCCAGGCCGAAGCCCCCCCCCGGCCGAGGCCCCTCCGCCCCGAAGCCCCCCCCAGGCCGAGGCCCCTCCCAGCCGGGACGGGAGACCCGCGCCGGGGACGGAGCGCACCGAAGCCGCCCGGAACTTCACTTCCTGCCCGGAACCGGACCCCTGAGTCTTTGAGGCAAGATAATGTGCAATCCCCGTTTCCCACGGTAACAACCACTCGAGTGTTGGAGACTAGCCCTGGAATTAAAGCTACCTCAAACGGTATGCAAATACGTGAGCGGGAAGATGCTCACCGCCGCCTTCTTTGATGACTTTAGGGATGCCTCGGGCACATCGCCCCTCCCCCGCCGTCCCCAGCTTTGAATACCTGAAAAGTGGCCGCGGAAAAACCTACAAAACTGGATGCCCAAAAGAGAGGAGGGAATCTGTGGGACTCGTGTCTACAGCAGGAGGGTCGGCGGCTGTGGGGTCTCCCCATAACACCATCACTGAGCTATTTATGGGGCAAAAGTAGAAATAGTCTGTGCTTCTTGAGCACGGCTGAAGAGCGTAAAGGGGAGGAAAAGACCATGTAAAAACAGCCGGAAGGCAGATAGGGGTGATGTCAGATTACCAACCGTGAAGGGAAAATGAAAGGATAAAGCACCGGTTGGAAGGGAGAGGGCTGGAGATGGGGAAGAGGGGGGGTGTAGATGGGAAACCCGAGCAGGCCTGCGGCTGGTATCCAGCAGTGGTGCCCTCGGCCCCAGCCTGGAGCTCTGTGTCTTGCTGCTGCGCTGTTCCTGCTCTGGGTTTGGAGTAGAATTTTGAAGTGTTGGTGAATGAGGTAGAGGCACTTCCTAATCCTGGTGGTTTCTGCAGTGATGCAGATGGTGGGGACATCCTAAGCGAGGGAGGGCGTAGCCTGAAATCAGGGGGAAGAGGCAGGAAGACCTAAATGATTTTTGCCAGTTTTACAAGCAGGAAGAGGTTTCACATCTAAAATAGGACCTGGGACCCTGCTCCATTGTTCACGCTATTTAAGGAGAATCCTGTGACTTACCTTGTAAGATCACTTAAAAATAAAAAATGGAAAGGTGTTTATCTTGCAGAGAATCTTCCCCTCGTCCTTCATGTTGTTTATTTCTATGTGGCAGCTTTAACTCCCCATCGCCTAAAGTGTGTTTAGTTGCCTTTGTTTTAAAAATGAATTCCAGGTTTGGGATGAAGGTTTCTAGAATGCTGACTAGGGAAGGAGATGGAGTCTGGGCTGACTTGCATGGTGCTGGTGTAGTAGTGAGTACGTTAGATGAACCCAGGGTATCAATGAAAATTCAGGTAGGAGATTCTTTGCCTGGTTGTTTGTATCCATTCCTTGTGTACTCCTTAGAAGACTTGTGGTGGAAGTAAGGAATGGAGGATGCTCCGTGGTCCCTGCTTTAATTAGAGCAATCCTATTTGAGCATTGTAGGGCATAGTTTTTTGTCTCCGAGGAAGTAAGTTTCTGGCCAATCATGTCCTTTACCAAATTTTCTTTACTTTTTCTCAGTGTCTGCTCATCATTTCTTACCTTCTTTCCGGCCTTCTTTCTAGGTTCAGTGATTTAATTGTCCCTTCTGTTCTCCCCCCCCCCCCATCCTAGTTTCCCTGCAGATGGGGGTAGTTGCAATAGTCTATAGGGTAGTTAATTATTTTTTGGACATACTTTCAATTAGGATATGTGTAAGAGAATTTGTAAGGCAAGGGGGTGGTGTGTGTGGTTCATACTTATGGACCTTGAATCTCAGGTCAATCGATCATGGGACTGACCTTTTCTATAATATCCTCCAATCTGAATACAATTCATTTGTATTTCTCACAACAGGTCTTTAGTGTAAAAGAGTTTCTGTCACAGTCATTTTTCTCTTAAACACTGGTTTTGCTTTAAGGTCTTTTTTTTTTTTTTTTAAGAGAGAGAGAGGCAGGCAGAGACCCAGGCAGAGGGAGAAGCAGGCTCCATGCAGGGAGCCTGATGTGGGACTCGATCCCAGGTCTCCAGGTTCACGCCCCGGGCCGAGGGCGGTGCTAAACCGGGTGAGCCACCCGAGCTGCCCTGCTTTAAGGTCTTTAAGGACAAAATTGCCATCCTCCTTCGATGGTTGGTTCATCCTCCTCACCCGGAGGGTGAGGCTAATAAAACCCATCAGGGACCTCTTTAGTACCATATTTCTTATTGGCTGGGGCTGGGAGCCTGAACACTGTGCACAGGTCACTGTGGGGTCAGATTCAGCCTGTTGTTCACCAGGCATTTCAGGGGCAGGAAAAGGCCCAGCATCATCCTGGATGTCAGAAACAAGAGACCTCTCTCCTTGGTGTGGGCTTAAGAGCTAACCCCAGCTACAGAGGCCCTCCAGCCATAGGAATCATTGACTCTTTGGCAATAATATTGTCACTGATTCCATAATATCCTCCATAGCAGGGAGTGACTTGAATCAATTTCTAGTTGTAGTCTTGCCCCACTGGGTGCTAGCCCAGTAGCTGCTGGGGTACTGCCTTCCGTCTATGGTGTTCCAGGAATGCTTGGAGGGATTTGGGTGTGAGGGCCGCATGATTAGTAGGAGAGCTAGAGCTGGGTGTTGAGCATGAGGTGTTTTGCATGAGTGAGAACTTTTACGATAGAAAAACAGGAAATTCATGAATGTGTCCCGTTTGTTTCTTAAGTGGGAACAATAGCTGTTTAAGATCCTGTGAGATGATTATAGGAGAGTAAAATTGCCTCTACCTATGGGCATTCAAAACCTTTTTGTTGATCCATGACCGCAAATGGCTTATATCAAGTCTGAATGCTTTAACCCAGAGCAAACTAATCTTTAGCATTAACCCCAGTAGTGCCAAAGAAAAATCTGAAGTGTGATTTGGCTATTCTCTTTTCTTGGCTATTAGCTGTCCCTATCAGAGAATCAAAGGATGTTTTTCTTTTTCTACTGTGCGCCTAAGGAAGGACTTCAGCACCAGCCAAATTGAAAGTCCTCAGGAGATGAAGTACACTTTCAGCAGCACTATATTTGAATTCTCCCAGCTTTGTCAAGGGCAGGCTCTTAATTCTTCTTTTCATTGCCATGGATTTTTAGTTAGCACTCTGTTCTGTTTGTCTTTGTATTCGTAAAACTTGTGGGACCAGTATGTAGTTTACCTTGCTTCACCATCACAATCACATCTCTTAGGGATGCCGGGGTGGCTCAATGGTTGAGCGTCTGCCTTTGGCTCAGGTGGTGATCCCTAGGTCCTGAGATGAGTCCCACATCAGGCTCCTTGCAGGGAGACTGCTTCTCCCTCAGCCTATGTCTCTGCCTCTCTTTCTCTCTGTGTCTCTCATGAATAAGTAAATAAAATCTAAAAAAAAAAAAAAAAAAAAGCCCAAAACAATAACATCTCTTAGTTCTTAGAGTAATTCAGATTGTGGGAGAAAGCTATAGTGTTACCAAGGTATAACTTAAATTCACTAACCTTTACAGAAGAGCTGTCTACTGGATCTGCTTGTCTGGTGAGAAGCTACCTATTTATGCAGCAAAATAAAAATTGCTCTTCAAGAGTTCTTTCCTGGTGATCATGAAGACCTCTGGGGATAAACAAAAAAAATCTTTCCTTACTTAAGAATAATTTGTATGAAGAAGTCAACTTAGATTGTTTGCCTTTTAAATATTAAACAATGGGGAATCCCTGGGTGGCTCAGTGGTTTAGCGCCTGCCTTTGGGCTCAGGGCGAGATCCTGGAGTCCCAGGACCGGTCAGCGTCGGGCTCCGGGCATGGAGCCTGCTTCTCCCTCCTTCTGTGTCTCTGACCAACCCCCCCCCATCATAAATAAATAAATAAATCTTAAAAAAAATTTAAACAATGAACAGGTAAAATTCTCCTATCATCATTTACTCTGAAACCTTAGTTGTCCCTGAAAGTCCTACTTCTCTTACTCTTTCCGTATCTCTTTATTCAAAGCAGCTTTCATGAGATGATTCCACTTCAGAATAGTAGGCTATAGAGGCAGCGTTGAGTGCTTTCACCATTACCTTGTGCAGTTTCTGTAGCTACTCAGCATTTTCATTAGGAAGTCACTTTATATAGGAGAAAACGGCCATCTCACGGATGTACGTAAGCTTTATCGTTAGGTTACAAAATACCAGAGCTGGAAGGGCCTGTGAGATCACCTAGTATTCTCACACTCTTTTATACTTTTTTTTTTTTAAGATTTATTTATTTATTTATTCATGAGAAACACACAGAGAGACACACACAAACACACAGAGACATAGGCAGAAGGAGAAGCAGGCTCCCAGCAGGGAGCCCGACGTGGGACTCGATCTCAGGACCTAGGGATCACGACCTGAGCTAAAAGAAGACGTTTAACCACTAAGCCACCCAGGTGTCCCATGATCACTTTTTTTTTTTTTTTTTAAAGGGTACTCTATCTCTTTCTCTCTCTCTCTTTTTTTTTTTTTTTAAAGATTTTATTTATGATAGACATAGAGGCAGAGACACAGGAGGAGGGAGAAGCAGGCTCCATGCTGGGAGCCCAACGTGGGACTCAATCCCGGGACTCCAGGATCGCGCCCTGGGCCAAAGGCTGGCGCTAAACTGCTGAGCCACCCAGGGATTCCCCCCCATGATCACTCTTTTGAAGGGAATCCCTAAGTTACTTGGTACTTCCTTGTAATGAGTTGTGTAATGTCTGTCTCAGCTGTAGACCATTGGCACCAGAGGGGCAGTGTCAAGACCTATCACAGAGTCTGGCATGTAGGTGTTCTACAAGTGTTTGGATGAATGAATGCCTTGCCTCTTCTCTCCCTTTTGCTCTTTACACATATAGAAATTGAGGAACTGCTTTAACTGTTTTTGTCTGAGGCTTTTTTTTTTTTTTTTTTTTGACTGTCTGGTTGTGCAACAAACTGCCCTCCAAATTTAGAGGCTTAAATCTTATTTGTGCCTGATTTTGCAGTGTTGGGCAGAGTTCAGGGGGGAAGACTTGTGTCCATGACTGGAGCTAGAAGGTCCTTTTACAAAATGGCTAAATCACACAGCTGGCAGACCAGTACTGGCTGTGGACTGGGAGATCACCTCGAGTCTCTTCCACACGGACCTATGCCTGCTTGGGTTTCCTCTCAACATGGCAGTTGGGTTCCAAGAAGGGAGAAGTAGAAGCTGGCAGTTCTTTTAAAATGTAAGATTGAAACTGGCAGAGTCACTTTTATGTGTCTGTTGGTCAAAAACAGTTTATATGCTTAGCCCAGCTTGAAGGTGGGGGGGTATATAACAAAGAATTTACAACCATTTTTAATCTACTCCTGAGGCCATAAAATGACAGAACCTTGTCTAAAACCCTGGTCTCAGGGTGGCTGGGTATCTCAGTATGCCTTTGGCTCGGGTCATGATCTCTGGGTCCTGGGATCGAGCCCCACATTGGGCTCCCTGTTCATCAGGGAGTCTGCTTCTCTCTTTCTTCTCTGCTCCTCCCCACTGCTCATTTTCTCTCTCTCTCATAAATAAAAAAAAATCCTTAAAAAAAACCAAAACCCTGGTCTCTTAATTCTTGGTGCCTCACAGTAGTTTTTGTTATTTTGTGTCTATTTTGTTATTTTGTGTCATTATCCAAACCCCTATGAGAGACATTTTGTTACCCTCATAATACAGGTGTGGAGATTGAGGCAGAATGAGGTGAAAACACTAGTAACCGAGGTTTGCCAGACTGTTAGTGGTGGAATCAGGATCTGAACCCATGTGGTCTTTTCCCCCAGGTCCTTCATTTGTACATGGCTTCCTTTCATCAGTTTCTCTTACTCTCTCAGCTTTTGATTGCATGTTCCTAGGAGCCTATTCTGTATAATAGGCCTGTTTAACTTGATTGGTATTGTTATCTCTATGCAATACCCAGATAAAGGTTATTGATAAAAATGAAATGGAGGGCAGCCCTGGTGGCTCAGCGGTTTAGTTTGCCTTCGGCCTGGGGTGTGATCCTGGAGTCGTGGGATCGAGTTCCGCGTTGGGCTCCCTGCGTGGAGCCTGCTTCTCCCTCTGCCTGTGTCTCTGCGCCTCTCTCTCTCTGTGTGTCTCTCATGAATAAATAAATAAAAATCTTTTTAAAAAATGAAATTGATGTGAAGGTGATGGCAGTGACCATATCCCTTTAAAGTGGCTGAGGAATTCTCGGCATCGTTCTTCCTAAAAGCACATCTGTCAATAAGGCATAGGGTGATCCTCATCTGGGAGAGCCTTCCCTTCTGTCCTTGTCCCTTGTTTATGGCTAGGGAGATAGGGGCACCGTGACTTCTGTCCCACTGCTTGTGTACTCGGGCATCTGAGGGGTTAGCGCCACTAGGTGTGAGGTGTCAGAATGAGCTTAAGGCTTCCTTTGTCATAAGAATTTGCATTCTCCCACCCCTGCAGGTGGGGCGCTAGGCTCCTACCATAGCTGGCTACATCACTGTGGGGCTGCAGGGGGCTAAGGTTGGTGAAGAAAGCCAAGGAACCCAGTGATGTTGGTGGCCAGGGCTGCGTGGCAAGGCAGCTGAGGAAGCACAAGCTGAATGTGACTGTGGGGCCATGAGTCAGACCCAGCTGGCCAGGGCAAGTAGGTCAAATGAGGCTGGGACCAGGTGGATGTCAAAATAACAAGAAAAAGGAGAAATACATTATGAGAGGAAGAGGTTATTAAAGACCAGGTAGGTGCTTGGGACTGAGGTGGCCACAGATGTGAAAGCTGGGAGAGAACCTTGGTTCTGGGGATGGCTTTTGTCTAATTGGGAAGTCGTAAAATGAATTCTGAGACCTCTTCATATTAAAGAAGTACTTACAGGAATGTGGCTACCAGATTTGAGGTGCCAGAGCTTTGAGTGAGTGGAGGCACCCATCTAGGATAGGAAATGTGATGGCACACTCAGGAAGTGAACTCAAGGGTGCTGCTTCCACAGCTGCCTGAAGCTAATTTGCCCAACTCAAGTCATGTGAAACACTTCCTCCAAAATGAGACTGGAACTGGAAGATAAAAGCTGCATTTGTGGCAAAATTAAGAAGGTGTTGATGAACAAAGACTTCAAATTTAGGTTTGATCCAAGGAATCAAATTTCAGAAAACCAAGATTATTTAAAATGTAATTTCTCGATTCTGGGAAAGAGGTTCGTATTGGCAGGATCACAGAATCAGACAAGCCAAAAAAAAAAAAAAAAAAAAGACTCTGAAAGCTGATAATAGTTAGGATGTGAATTTTACATCAGGGAATGTCAGGGTAGAGATGAATTATGTCCAGTAATTTTCTCACTCCCTCCACCCCCTACTGCACCCAAATTCCTAACATTGGTATCTTTCACTCTTGAGAGAAACAAGGAGAGAATAACCTGGATTGCACAGATAAACTGAAGTTCAAATTACAGAGTAAATATTTACAGGACATCAGAGCTATTTCTAGCAAATGTCTCTTTTTCCCCTTGCTGAACAGAAATAGCCAAAATTAGTTCTTGGGGGGAAAAAGGACCCATTTTTAAAGGTTTGAATTACCATAAGGAGTAACTGAGGTTGTAAAGTGCCTTAGCTATACAAATCTTTCAAGATAGTTCTTAAACTCAGCAAAGAAGTTGAACCAAATCAAGTCTAGGAAAAACAAAAATCCTGAATTAGCAGCTGTTGATTCTACTTGCTATATAAGAAGCTATAGGTTAGGGTTTGTTAACTTTGTAAATAAGCAATAAAAACCTGTTGGGCTGGGAAAATTGTGTGCTAAAAGCTACTTGATGCTTTGGCGGGTGGGATATTTTGAGGCAGATCCCCTTGTCATGATGCGACATATGGGGCCAGAGATGGAAATATATTTTAAGCCAAGGCTATAGTGTTTGATTACCTGAAAACAGAAAGTTTCACAAAACCTCAGTGGGTGTGCATGCATGTCAGTTAATGATTCCAGCTGGACTTGTAAAAAAAAATATTGAAACAGTTGTCAAGGGAAGAATGCCAACATGGAAAGAGATTGCCTGGCAATTAGAAAAGCAGTGGAGTTCTGTGGTTGGTTGCATGATAAGAGTGGGAGTAATTGCTTGTCCCTGTTTCCTATGGGCTGTGTGGACTTGTCCACAGAATACGTGGCACGCTAGCAATGACTTCTTGCTTTGTCAGGGCCCCTCCTGGCCTCCCACATTGGTGGTTCCTTCCCTCACCTGTGTTCAGAACACTTATTATAATTATCTATAGTCTCCATGGGAGACCCTGAGATCTTTGCAGGCAGGGACAGAGGAAAACCCATCAGTATTGCCAGCCCCTGGTGTCTATGTGACGTGGTAGGGCATTAGTAAACTTTGAAGTTACTTGCTTGGCCCAAACTGCACTTGACATTATAGCATAACAAATGTGTTGGGTTAACCACTTCTAGTTTGGTTGAAGGGCACATTTGGGAATTTAGTTTGGTCATATTACCATAACCTCCTCTCTATTCCCCATTTGTTTATTCATTCAACAAATACTGTATGCCTTCCATGCTAGGTGCTGTTCTTAGGTATGGGGATATAGAAATAAAACTGATACGGTCCTTGTTTGAATGGATCCTACATCCTAGAAGGAGGCAGACTAGACACATGACAGATGTATGTCCAGTGGTTACATGTGCTGAAAAGAGAAAATATACAGAGAGTAAAAGTGGAGGATGCTTATTAGAGTGATCAGGGAAGACCTGTCTATGGGAGTCTTTGGATTGACCCTGAATGAAATGAGGGATAGGGCCATGCAAAGATGGGAGATGATCTTTTCACTCAAGGGAAGAACAAAATTAAGGTTAAGCCTTTGACTCTTGACTTCAGCACTGGTCATGATTTCAGGGTTGTGAGATGAAGCCCTCCCTAAGTTGGGCTCTATGCTCTGTGCACAGAGCCCACTTGAGACTCTCTCTCTCCCTCTTCCACTCATGCATGTGCTCTTTCTTTCTCTGATAATAAATAAAATCTTAAAAGAAGGAATGGTTTAAAGAACTGAGTGGCACAGATATTGGCCATGAATGATCTGAAAACTGCCCTCCCTGGATGGTTGGTTCAGTGTTGACAGATGCTGTTAAATAGAATACAGGTGGGTTCTGAATTAGGAAAACTGGGTTCTACTTTCCACTGTCACTTGGACCAATTTCCTTCAACTATTTAGAATCATTGACCTTATTGCTATGAAACTTAGTATCAGTTTGTTGATTAATAGCAAACATAGCTCTAAGGAGCTTGGAATGCTGACACTTGTTTTCCTATTGAGTTATCTGGCAGTCAGATTATAACCAGAAAGTTGTCTGGTGAGCCTGGAACTGGACAAAGGGATGCTTCCGTTAGGTGGTACCATTAAGCCATTCTTTGATGTAATGCTTCTCTTATGCAAATTATTTGTATGACTGATGAGGAAACTGAGGTCTGAATAAGGCTGGCCAGGGGTGGAGGGGGAAGTGTAGAACACAAAGTTGTTGTTGTGTTGTTGTTGTTGTTTTAACTCCAGGGATAGCTTTTGCGCAGTGGCAGTATTGTAGCCAATTAGGTTTATCTGAGGCACGATTATTGCTAATTGAAAACTTTAACTCCAGGGATAATTTTTCCTCTTCCTTATATTCTTCTATTTCTGTATCACAGGATTTGCTTTAAAGTCTGCGTCTTGGGCAGCCCCGGTGGCGCAGCGGTTTAGCGCCACCTGCAGCCCAGGGCGTGATCCTGGAGACCCAGGATCGAGTCCCACGTCAGGCTCTCTGCATGGAGCCTGCTTCTCCCTCTGCCTGTGTCTCTGCCTCTCTCTCTCTCTGTCTCTATGAATAAATAAATAAAATCTTAAAAAAAAAAATAAAGTCTGCGTCTTGGGGCACCTGGGCTGCTCAGTATGTTAAGTGTCCCAACTCTTGATTTCAGCTCAGGTCTTGATCTCAGGGTCCTGAGATTTGAGCCCCAAGTCGGGCTCCTTGCTGAGGATGGAACCTACTTAAGATTCTCTCTCTCTCTCTCTGCCTCTACTCCGTAACTCCCTCAGATCATGTATTCTTTCTAAAAATAAAGTTTTTTTTTTTAAAGTGTGTGTCTTGCAATATTCTGTACTTCTCTTAGAGGAAGCCTAATTCTTTAGTAAACTTGTCTATATATGACATTAATACTAAATTGCACTATTAAAATAATTAGAAGGATTTATTTTTTGTTTTGATCTTTTGGGTATATTGTAGTAGTCCGCTCTAGGTGGGTTCCTATTGGCTGAGATAGTTGGGGCTTAACAAGTCTTAAAAATCCAAAGGAACAGGGATGCCTGGGTGGGTCAGTGAGTGGTTGAGTGTCTGCCTTTGGCTCAGGGCATGGTCCCGGGCTCCTGGGATTGAGTCCCGCATCGGGTCCTCACAGGGAGCCTGCTTCTCCGTCTGCCTATGTTTTTGCCTCTCTGTCTGTCTCTCATGAATAAATAAATTCTTAAAAAAAAATCCAAAGGAGCAGTTGTGTTCTGTTTTTGGTGAAATAATGAGAGATGGGCTTACTGTTTAGATGGTTTGCCAGCTGCTCTGTGTTGATGGTTGCATGACTTGGTCAACCCTACTGTCCTTTTTGAAAAACTGCGGTAAGCTATACAGAACACATAATCTCCCATTTTAACCAATTTTAAGTATGCAGAGCTGTGGCATTACTACATTCACATTGTGTGCATCCCTTATCATTCTCCATCTTCAGCACATTCTCATCTGCCCCAACTAAAATTCCGTACCTATTAAACACTAACTCCCCATTTCTACCCCAGCCCCCTTCCTGGCAACCACTCTTTGACTCTGTCTCTCTATGAATCTGACTAATCTAGATCCCTCACTAAGTGTAATCAAGACATACTTGTGTTTTTGTGACTGGTTTATCTTCCTAGCTATGTCTTCAACCATCATTAATACCGTAGCATGTGTCAGAATTTTCTTCCTTTGTAAGGCTGATTTTTTTTTCCATTTTGTTTATACATTCATCCTATTTTTTTTCATCCTATTTTGTTTTACATTCATCCATCAGTGGACACCTGGGTTGCCTCTCCCTTTTGGCTGTTGTGAATAATGCTGTGACGAACATGGATGTACAATTAATTACCTGAGTTCCTGCTTTTCTGTTTTTAAGGTATACACCCAGAAGTGGAATTGCTAGACCATCAGGTAATTCTGTGTTTAAATTTTTGAGGAATTGCCTTCACATTTTCCATAGTGGCCTCTGTGCTTTACATCATCCCCCCCAGCAGTGCACAAAGGTTCCAGTTTCTCCACATCCTTGCCGACACTTGTTCTTTTTGGTGCTGCTTTGCTTTTGACCCAATAGCCATCCTAGTGGGTGTGAGGTGGTAGCTCATCCTGGGTTCCATTTGCATTTTCCTAATGATTCCTAAATATTTAGGATCATCTCTTGTGCTTATCAGCCATAGCGGTCTTTGGAGAAATGCCTATTTGAGCCCTTGCCTGTTTCTTTAATTGAGCTGTTTGGGTTTTTTGTTGTTGTTGTTGTGCCATAGTTCTTCCTGTAGTTGGGGTATCCATCCCCTACCCCTTTTATCCTTTGTGCTGGTCTCTTGTTATGTTTTGTGGTTGGGGCTTTGCAGGCACTTTTGGTATTTCCAGATGGAGCGACAGCATAAAATGAGGCAGGAGAATAAAGCGCTTCCCCACGGAAAACAAACAGACTCCGCCCAAGCCAGGAGGCTCCTTCCTCCACTGTGTCCAGGAAGAAGTGGTTTCCGAATGCATTGTGGGGCCAGCTTGTGCTTCACAGGCACATGACCAGCAGCTTTTCCTATGGAGCTAGAGCTAGACACCCCCTAGCAACATTGGGCATGCACCAGAGTTTTCTGTTCACGGCAGTTGAAGAGTTACTTTGCACATGCTGTGATTTCACAGTATTTTTTTTAAAGATTTTATTTATTTATTCATGAGAGAGGCAGAGACCTAGGCAGAGGGAGAAGCAGGCTCCCTGCAAGGAGCCTCATGTGGGACTTGATCCCCAGAACCTGAGATCATGCCCTGAGCCAAAGGCAGATGCTCAACCGCTGAGCCACCCAGGCATCCCATGATTTCACAGTATTTAAAGAGGAGTTTTAGGAGAGGGTTTTAGCAAGGGCGTGGGGAGGGCTGTGGAGAGTAGCCAAGAAGTCTGAGGCTGGCGTGTTAGATTAGATAACTGTTACTTTATTTCTTGGTGCTATGAATCTAATCCTGGTTAAACCAAATCTAATTTATTTTCATGCTTGATTGGGAGCACTTTTGATTAAGTGTTTGGATGACAGTAAGCCCTCATATAAGAGGGCTAGTGTTGAGGAATGAGCTAGTCCAGAGGCTGCGGTGCCCCAACTGATGATTAATAGAGTAATAATAGTGAGCAGTGGCAAAAATAGAGACACGAGGAGTTTTTACTTGTAGCTTAGAAGGGATAGATTTAAACTCAAACGTGGGATCCTCTTTTCAGGATACCTTGGTACATGTGGGGAGAAAGTAGTCCACCTTCTGCTATGACTAGTAGGGACTTCCGAGACTGGGTTTTCACTTGGGGCTTCTGAGTTGCTTATGAAAATGCTGTCTGGACACAAGTGTGATTATTGGCAAAGGATGGGTCTGATGCTGAGAAAGCTGCCTTCAGACCCTTCAATTCTCAAAGTGTGAAAGACAGAGCATCTATCTTACCATCTTACATTAAAAATGGCCCCAGCTAGTGATGGTGACATACAGGGGTTGGGGAATATGTCGAATGATGAGGAAAGGCTCTGGTGTTTTGGCACCTTCTGTACTACTCTACTGAGTCAGGTTACCTCCGTTGTCTGTGTGTGAAACTATGCTGTGGTGAAGCTGTTTACTCTGAAATCCTAGCTCTGCCTCTTCCTAGCTGGGTAGTCTGATAGTTGCTTTTCTGGGCTATGTGTTCCCTATTATAAAATGGTGGTGTTAGAATAGTATCACCCACCTTAGACAAATGTTGTGAAGGCCAGGAGATAAGCCTTGGAGCACTTATCAAAGTGTCTGGTAAATACTATTGTTATCTTGTGCTGCTGCAGTGATAACCCAACTAACTTGTCATTGTTTTGCTCTGATGGTGCTTACTTGCCACAGTGATGGTGCCAGGGAGAACAGAAGCACTTTATAAACAGAACATTAGGAGCTGTGGTTGGAAGCACTGGAATAATGTAAAAGAAGTTCTTAAGTGTAGATAGATAAGTCATGAAGAAAATATCTAGGGATCCCGAGTCTTACAGCCCCCTGATGATTTTGTTCTCTGGATCTTAATGCCAAAAACTCACTAGGAGGGAAACTGTTGTTTTTTTTTTTTAATAATAAATTTAGTTTTTATTGGTGTTCAATTTGCCAACATACAGAAAATAACACCCAGTGCTCATCCCGTCAAGTGCCCACCTCAGTGCCCATCACCCAGTCACCCCTACCCCCTGCCCACCTCCCCTTCCACCACCCCTAGTTCCTTTCCCAGAGTTAGGAGTTTTCATGTTCTGTCTCCCTTTCTGATATTTCCTACCCATTTCTTCTCCCTTCCCTTCTATTCCCTTTCACTATTATTTATATTCCCCAAATGAATGAGACCGTATAATGGAAACTGTTTTTTCTAAATATTGGCAAGTCTTCGAAAAGAAAGGTGGCTCATTTCTTTTCTTTTTTTGGGGGGGGCAGGATTCTTGGAGGCAGAATGTTAATGAGCTAACAAATGGCACGCAACACTAATTGCTTTCTGTTACTCTTTTGGTATATTAATTGTTTTTATTTTTGTCTGGGCTGTAGCGTCTTCAGTCCCTGTTGTGCCCAGTAGAACCACACCTATTGCTGATGGAAAGTGGGAGAGAGAAGGGGATCAGCACCCCCACCCCCCACCCTGGCCCAGGAGGAGGATGCACTGTCAAGAAACAGATGGTGTCCTTGTATTGTGTGACTCCTTATTTCACGAAGATGAGACTTTATCAGGGATGCATGCTTGTGGATTCCCTTACAAGTTTTGATCTGGTAACTGTGGGGAGATAGCGGTGCCGTGGGAGCTTTGCTTGGGCCGGCAAGAGTGCTGGAGGAGCCCCATCTGCTGGAGGGGTGACGCAGGCCTGGGTACATGGGTCTGAGAGAGCTGGAGTGTGCCCCACAACCCTGAAGGCCTTGCTGGTGCTGCTTGTGGCTAACATTTTCATTTGAAAGAAGGTTTTTGTTTTTGTTTTTTCTTAAGTGTCTTGATTGAGGTTTTATCTAATCATCAGACAGGAGGAAGTGGTAGAGTGACGTCTCTCCTGCTTGAAAGTTGTTAGGTTTGGTCCTTTGCTGAAGAGTATGTGCCTGAGGGCCACAGGAAGGAGATGGCCAGGGTTGGAGGCCTAAATGAGCCTCAGGCTCTAAGTTTCACTTTTCTGGTCGTGATGTGAAGTTTTGGACGCCCTGAGCTTCCACCTCAGTGGACACCTGCAGTGATGTTGCCCAGTCCCATGGCTGAAACTAGTCCCAGGACACCTGGGTGGCTCAGTGGTTGAGTGTCTGCCTTTGGCCCGCATAGGGCTCTGCATGGAGCCTGCTTCTCCCTCTGCCTATGTCTCTGCCTCTCTCTCTGTCTCTCATGAATGGATAAATAAAATCTTTTAAAAAAAGAAAAAAAAGTCTCTCATCAGCTAAGCTGTGGCCTCCCAAGTCTGTGTCTGATGATGTGAATATCCAACGTGGAAAGCTGGAGCACAGGTCTTAGGTAAAACCAAACATCTTGCTCCTCCCTTCTGCCCTTGGAAACAGAATTGCACACTATTCTCTCTTCCTGCTTTTCCTTCCATGGGGACAGCGGCGCATCTTAGACCCTACAACATGACACCTCCTTCAGGAGGCCTGTCTCAGCTTCCAGTCAGTGCTTGCCAAGTACCCCATGCAGGCTGGCAGCATGACTCATTTCATTGACTTTCCCCCAGCACTCTATCATATGACGTATTTATGTATTTCTCTGTCTTAGAAGCTTACCTGGTGGGGGGTGGCCCATGGCCAGAAATTTTTTTTTTTTCTCAGCATACTTTCTAGGCTGACAAGATACATGACAGTTAATAATCAAGAAAAGCAGTTAAAAAATATACCCACAAACTAAGAGGTAGAAAAAATACACAAAGGGCAACTACTTATTTATGACCTAGTGATGTAAGCCCTGCTATCCACGCTCAGGTTCCCTGTCCCTGCAGATAGATCCTGGCTATACCTCCCTTCCATCTTGTCCTGAAGGCAAACACTGAGCTTACCTTCAGGAGACCACCCAGTACGACTGGGGTTGGAGAGAGATGTTTTCATCTGTGTCTCATGGGAGTATCTGAGGCTGGCTGGTGGTCTCTCTTAAGAAGAGAGAGCAGAGTGGAAGCTGATTGGAAGTAGGTTCCAGGCCTGGGATGGTAAGAGTAGCTCCAGGAGCTGGAATTAGATGATGTTATTATATTAGAAATGATAAATGTGGAAGACAACAATACTAAGATTTCGTTGAAATATTTCAAGTGAAGCAATTACTTCTGTTTCATCTTGCAAGTATTTTTCCCTTTATGCATTTCAAAGTCTAAATCTATACTTTCTAACACATGTCACTTTCATGTCAGAAAAGTCATGTTCAAATGCATCCCCATTAGAAATTACTGTTGTCCATTCATACTGTAACCTAAAGTAAAATCGTAGAACTCACAAGAATGGTTAACCTAATGTCTCTAACCTTACCAAGATTTTTTTTTTTCCAAATTAGAAATGAGTATGTGGTATTTAAGGATGAGGATGTGGAGGATAATTCTATATATAATTTTGCACCACATCCAAAATGACATCCTTTTCTACAGAGGTAGGGAAATCCCTGCATTTAAGTGTCAGTATTCATTTGCAAGTGGCAGATATATGTTAATTGCTTTTCTGGGGTGAATGATTCTTAGTCTGGTGGGAAGGATAAAGATTTCAATTCATTTCACTAATTTTAAAAATTCCAGTAGTCATAGGTTACTATATGGAGCTTATAAGTCATTCCAGTGAGGTCTGGGTTATTGGGTGGATTTCCTTGAAAATGTGGCATTCCTCAGTGGTAGAATGAAGTCTTCATCACAGCAGTCAGCAGACGATGCTGTGGGTGACTCTGAGTGCCCTGAATTGCTGGTGCTGATGTGGGTTGGATGGAAAGATGGGCATGTATTATGCCTTGAAATGATGAGGCTGATGCAATATCTTAGAAACACTTCTTAGCACAGCAGTTGGAATTGGAAAGTTAGTATGATCAGTTACATAGAGTTCTGAGGTTTATGATAAAAAATTTATCTTTTCATTGTTCTTCTGTCAAAGAGCCCAGGTAAAGACTGATGGTCTTTTCCCACCTTTAATTCACCAAGTAAATGGAGGAAAGAATTTAAGTTGCCTTTTTTCCCCCTAGTAATCTCTATGCCCAGCATGGAGCTCAAACCCATGACCCCAAGACCAAGAGTTGCATGCTCTGCTGATTGAGCCAGCCAGGCACCCCTAAATTGTGTTTTAAAAATACTCTAACAGCAGCTCTTTCTGCCATGGGGTCCTGTCTCTGTGCTTTATTACCTTTTATGCGCTGAAAAAAAAAAAAACTCTAACATTAATTATTAATAGGAAGAGGCCAGCTTAAGAAAAAAAGACATTAGTTTGTAAATTTGTGGATAACATAAACCAGACTATATAGTGGTAAAAATGAAGGCAGTTACATACAGTATTAAGGAGTAGCAATCAAAAGTGTGAAGCACTTTGCATGCATTTTTTAATGTCCTTTCCCAGCTTAAAACTCTTCATTTCAGGGTACCCAAACCCTCAGCCCCTGGTGACCCCTGTAGCTCAATCTCTGGCTGCCTCTCACCCTTATGTTCTAGTTTCCAGCCACCTCAATTACTTTTAGTAACTTGGAGGTGCCTGACTATCCCTTGGTCTCAGAACTTCACATCTGCTCTTCCTACACTACCCATATCTTCAACTGTTGTGTATCTACCTTATGTTTGTTTCTCTCCTAGGATTTAAGTGTGTGTCCTTTCCAAAGTCTTTCCCGATATTCCTACTCTGGTCCGGATGCTGTGCTGTCTCCTCTGCTCTGATGGCATTAGCTATTTCTGTGTTCTAGCCCTTCATATACTGCACAGGCCTGTGGACTTGATATTTCCTACCAAAGTGGCTGCTATTCACCACTGATAACTAGCACCTGCATAGAACCTAGCTCTCTGCATTCCCTTTAGAGTGAATGACCTTAATTTAAACTTTGCAACAGCTCCATGATAGGATAAGGGCCCTATCTTTAGGGGCGTTTGTTTGGTAGTGAGCTGTTGGAAGCTCAGACAGATTAAGGGTCTTGCCCAAGACCCTACATCCAATAGGTGGCTGGGCCAAGTTTAAACTGGAGTCTGATTCCAGAAGTCCCTGCTGTGTGTGCACAGTGCTTACAGCCTTCTCAGACCATGTGGTCATGGCCTTAAGAATGGGCATCTTTGTAGGAACTCGGATTGGTGGGGGTTGATAGGTTGTAGGGAAGGAGGGGGATTGAGGATGATATCCAGGTTTTTGAGAGGATTATGCTGATAGGTGAGGTTGGGGTTTTGTGGAAAATCTTAATTTGTAGGGAATGATGAGTCTGGATTTGAGCATGCTGAATTCGAGATGGCTGTTGGTCTTCAAAGGGGAAATGTGCAGTAGGCTATGTGATAATAGGGCTCAAAAATTGGTCAGAATTTGGGAATCTTTGGCCTTCATGGCTGTTTGCTCCCAGTGCAGAGGAGCTGATGGGCTCTGTTCCAGCCACTCCCAGTAGATGCCTGTGCCTCACAGAACACATAAATAAGGAGTAGAGTGAAGCAACCAGATAATGTGTGTATTCAAATGCAGCTCAGAGAACTGTAGTCTCTGCCTTCTAGCATTGGATGTATATGTAATATACATATTGATGCCGATGGTTCAGAATCAGCATTATAATTGAAATAAGTTATGTTTTTTAAGTTTTGGTTCTTTAATTTTTAAAAAAGATTTTATTTATTTATTCACGAGAGACACAGAGAGAGGCAGAGACACAGGCAGAGGGAGAAGCAGGCTCCCGCAGGGAGCCCAACATGGGACTTGATCCTGGGACTCCAGGATCATGCCCTGGGTTGAAGTCAGGCGCCAAACTGCTGAGCCACCCAGGGATCCCCATGGTTCTTTAATTTTTTAAAGAAAAATTTGATTAGCTCATCACACATGAGCATTTCTGCCTTTGATTGTTCCTTAAAGAGCAGGGTAAGGAGTAAGGGGCATGTGGTTATAATCGTAAAAGTAATGCATGTATATACCAAATTTGGAAAATAAAGGAATAAACAAGAAAGTCTTATACTATCAGGTAACATTTTGGTATGTTCTTTTAGTAAAATTTCTTTAAATTAAAAAAATTTAAGTTCTTTGTATTTTCTTTAAAAACACATTTTAATAACTCTGAAGTTTTTTATGGAATGTAACATGGACTATTATTGAATAAATAAGTTTTCATTGTTCATATAGGTAATGTATCAACACAATTTTGTTTTCTTATATCTTTAGAGCAGATGGAGGGAGGAGCAAGATTGAGAGGGAGAAAATGTGTGTAAATGAAGAAACTGAGCAGTATATTGTACAGTGTTGCTGTCTGACGTTAAAGAAGAAAAAACAAAGGTGCCTTGGGGTCCTGGGATGGTCTTTGTAAAGTAATCCAAAGACTAAGAAGATCAGTGTAAACACACACACACACACACACACACACACACACACACACAGGGGCTGTAATAAATTGGGACCATCTGTTAGGTTCTACCTAGGCCTGCTTGCTTAGTTTTCTGACCGTTCCTTATTTCAGAATGCGTTTCAAATGGTGGCAGAATGCTGGGTGTCAGATGGCACCAGGGATAAAGTGCAGCAAGGCCAGCAAGGCTGGGCAGCAGATCTGCAGCCAGCCTGGGTTGCTTCACAATTCCTTATGATTAACTTTTGGGACCAATCTAACTGTGGCCACTGTGGCCTTGACCTTCTGATCCGTGGGGCTGTAGGATGGGGATTATGGGGGGAGAGGGGTTAGGGAGTGAACTCACTTTTTTTTTTTTTTTAAACCACCATGTGTGAAGCCAATTTTAGAATGCTGTTTTTAAAGAGAATATTTCATGTGCACATCTAAGAATGTATTGCTTCCTTCTTATGTGTGTTGATATTAACCTGTTTCTGCACAGTCTGCTACTAACCTATTGTTGCAGAGTTTTCTGTGAACCCATCTATTTGTAGGAAGCTTAATCCCTGGGGTCCCATGGAGTCCCTTTTTTTTTTTTTTTTTTTAAAGATTTTATTTATTAGACACACACACACACAGAGGCAGGCTCCATGCAGGGAGCCCAATGTGGGACTGGATCCCGGGTCTCCAGGATCATGCTCTGGGCCAAAGGCAGTGCCAAACCGCCAAGCCACCGGGGCTGCCCAGTCCTTTTTTTTTTTTTTTTTTTTTTTTAAAGATTTTATTTATTTATTTATGGTAGACAGAGAGAGAGAAAGAGAGAGGCAGAGACACAGGCAGAGGGAGAAGCAGGCTCCATGCCGGGAGCCTGGCGCGGGACTTGATCCTGGGACTCCAGGATCGTGCCCTGGGCCAAAGGCAGGCGCCAAACCGCTGAGCCACCCACGGATCCCCCTGCCCAGTCCTTTTTAATTATAGGGGCTACTGAAATTTATTTTTTGGCCAAAGAGTGTTACCATTATGAATTGCTAACTAGTATTTCTCAGTTTTAATGCTAACTTTCTATAAATAACAACAAAATTATTACTTGAAAGCCTACAGTTAAAGGCTTTATTTAATTTTTGTTTAAAGTGGGTATGGCCTGTAGTGCCCAAGATCGCGAATCCGAGAAACCGCCAAGGAGCTGACACCGATGCAAACACACGAGGGTTTATTTACAAGCTCGAGCCTGGGTCCAAGTGTACCGGACGCAGCGGGGCAGGGACTTGGACCCCGAGACTAGGAGGCTTAGCAACTTTATAGGGGCCAGTGGCCAATGGGATAGGCAGAAAGTCGCAGTCATACTGGTCTGCTGAGCCGGATTTCCGGCTAGGGTGTGTCCTGGTCTTTGACTAGGGTGGGGCAGTGCCCTAAGTAATAAGCAGGTCAGCACCAGGCGGGTGCAGCCCAAAATAGAGTCAGTCCTGGTCTGCTTGTCCAGGGGTAGGGGGTTTTGTTCAATTTCCTGGGTCCCACATGGCCAAAATGCTAATCTAGAACAACCTCCTGGTTTACAAACTATGCCAGGTAATCAATTTAGCTCTTGGAATCAGCCTATTTCTTTTTTCAGAGTAACTATTTCTGTTTTTGAAGGGAGGAGGGCCTGCTTTGTAGCTTCAGATTTTGTTTTTTGGGAGTTTATGGTCATTGTTTTTCATTTAAGGAGTTTTTTTTTTTTTAAGTTTTTATTTATTCATAAGAGAAAGAGAGAGAGAGAGAGAGAGAGGTGCAGAGACACAGGCAGAGGGAGAAGCAGGCTCCATGCAGGGAACCCGATGTGGGACTCCCAGTCTCCAGGATCAAGCCCAGGGCTGAAGGCGGCGCTAAACCGCTGAGCCACCCGAACTGCCCATTTAAGGAGTTCTTTAACCCTGTGGCCCTATCCTGGATGACCTGTCTGGAGGCTGTGGTTGCTAGGATGGTCTCAGGTCTTTGCTGCTTTCAGGAAGTAAAGGGAAGGCCGAAAGCTGAAAATTGGCTTTGCTTTCCTCTGAACCCCAATCCCTTCTCTGACATGTTGAAAGCTAACCTGGGAACATAGGCAGGGTACAGGGAAGTGTCAGAGCCTGGTTTCCTGCCGAGAAATGTCATTGAATACAAACGTATTTTCTCAAGCATAAGCTACAGCATTCATTCATTCAGGAGTAAGACTGAAAATAGAGTTGGTTGTGGGAATTTTTTTTTAATTTTTTAAAGTTTATTTATGATAGTCACACAGAGAGAGAGAGAGAGGCAGTGACACAGGCAAAGGGAGAAGCAGGCTCCATGCACCGGGAGCCCGAGGTGGGATTCGATCCTGGGTCTCCAGGATCGCGCCCTGGGCCAAAGGCAGGCACCAAACCACTGCGCCACCCAGGGATCCCGGTTGTGGGAATTTGGATGGTGAAAGCCTTCATACTTGGTGATTCCAATACCCCAGGATTAGGTCCATCAAAGGATTGTAGCAGAAACTTGATGGAATGATTGGAAATGTTTTCGGAGTGCTAGTCTGGCTTCCATTTCATTAGCCCTCAAAGTATCCTTAGTCAAAATGAAGTGATCCCAGCTTACTACAGATGCTTCTCTATTGGTTTCCCTCTTTCCTGGGAGGAAGCTGGTTTGTTAAGAATTACCATTCCTAGCAAGGCAGAGGAAGGAACTGATCAGTTTCTAATCCTGGAATCTGCTTTATGCTCTGCTCTAATTGCTACTACACATTAGAACAAGCATCCAGGCCATCAGAGGAAGTAGGTGTTGTCTGATAGTGTGGCTGAAGTAAGTCCCTGTGTGGCACTCATCAGTGACTTCCTGGAAGTCCCCCACCCTGCTTCATATGGCTGGTGGGTGTACCATGTTCAGAAACTTGTGTGTGTTGGAGAAACTGTATTTCTCTATAGAGAGCTAAAACTCTGCTTTCCTCTGTGTGTCAGTGGTACAGATAAACCTGAGAGCAGTCCATAATTAGTGGAATTTAGGGGCACAACAAAATAGGCAGAATTGGGAGGATGAAGAAAGAAATTGGGAACAGCATATTTTGTGGAGGAAGATTTTATTAACCTATCTACTCTTTTGATATCACTGTGTTTCTTTCATCACCCTGTTTACTATGGAGGAGTTTCCTGATATTTATTACCTTGTCCATTTGCATAGTGTTATTTGCATTTCTTAATCTGAATTAATCATGAAAATGCCCTCATTTGGTCCAGCTGACTCAGCTTGGCACCACTACATGCCTACTCTCACCCCTTTTCTAAAAATTCTATTTCATTTTTTCTCTACATGCACATGTTAAGTGGTTTAAAGTGTGTGGCCTCATCCTAACATCTCATGCTGAATTTATTCGTGCCCTACAAGTGTGGAAGCACCTTCAGTGGCTTGGAATGTTTGGTATTTTATGTGTTCTGCTGGAATGCCTAACACAATATGAGAGGATCAAAGAAGACTCTTTTGAAAGACTATATGTTGAAGGCATGACTCTGAATAGCGGACAGAATCCCTGACTCAGCTTTCTATAAATTCCCCGCGACCTCATTGCTCATCCACAGGACTTTCCCTGTAGGTGCTTTTGGAAATTCTTGAGCAATTGGGAAGCCTGTTCCCCTTGTAGAGTATCCTGGAGCTGGTAATGGAACTTTGCCAGAAAAGGTAAAGGACACACAGTCATGGCATTCCTCCTGTTTGCTAGAGACTATGTATTGGTTCAGTCATTGGTAATGAATCACTTTCCTGCTTTGGAGGAAATTCTGCTTTTCTTTAAACTCCAAAAGTTTGTCCAATGTCACTTTTAGCCTTCCAGGAACTGTTCTGATAAATACAAATACAATAGATTCTTTTCTTTCTATTATCACGGAACTAATGGTTCTCTCTCCTTAGTTCATTAACGTTTTCAGATTGATGAAATGGTAATAGTGACTTTATTGCTTGCCCTGTTTCTGTCGTACCTCTTGCTGGCAGGAATCCACGCCATCTTGTCAACATTAGTATGTTTTTTGTGATGCTGTGCTGCCTACCCACATGATAGTGGGTTTTTTTTTAAGCTTGATGGAAAATTCAAATGAATAAAGGACAACACAGTAAAAGAGACATAGTCTATGATAGGAAAATAATGTCCCTTAATTCATTCACTGAAGTGTTTCCTTGCACTCTGTGCATTATCGTATTCATTTTTAAAGAATAATTACTGTGTTTTGTTGAAAGAATGGGCTCATAAATTCTAAGAAACTAATTATATTTTGTTACTGGTGTTGCTAGAATTCTAATAAGCTTATTCCTATTTCTAGTTTAGCTGTTAGAGAAGGGAACGTATCCTAAAGTGGACAAATGTATTTGGTAATTAAAAATTACTGAGAGAGAAATAATGATATTTTGTCATTGGAAGAGTTTTCTAACACATGGTTATGCTGAGAGCAGCATGGTAGAGCCTGATTTTAAATTGAAGAAGGAAATAAAACTGCATCTTTATTCTTTATGTAGCTCTGTCAGAGGAGGAATTAAGTGAGGGCATATTAACTTGATCATACTTATAGATTCTTCTGAGACTTAAGAAAAAAATCCATAGTATTTATATGGATGATGGAAGATCTCAAAAAGTTACCAGCAGAACAAAGATGGCTATACCACTAGGCTTCCAGTGTTAGAGGTGATAATGCTGACTCACATTTGAGTGTTTACTATGTGCCTGGGAGGGTAAGGAACTTGAGACCAAGGTGAAATAACTTGCCTAAGGTCACAGAGTAAGTGGCGGGCCCCAGATAACTAAAGCCATATTTAGTTCCCTTAGGTGAAACTGAAAGAAATCAAGAAAAGGATAAAATATACACAAGCTAAAGCTAGTCAAGCTCCAAATTTCAATGCAAAAAAACTGAGTTAAAGTATATTCAATTAATCAGTCATCTTTGATTATCCAAATATTCTTATTCACTTGAATTTCTGTTAAGGTAACCAACTGTGTCATTAAGAACCTTTTTTTCTTTTTGTTTTTTCTTTTTAAGCTTGGTCTTGTACCTGTGGGTTATATCTGTCTTCTGTTTAAGATTCAAGCCTGAAGGCATCACTGTACACAATGCTTAACACTTGCCTAATTTGTGAATCCAGCATTCTGGGTGGTTGGTGGAAGAGATAATGACTCTGCCATTGTTAGTGATGGGGAAACTGAGTCAAGGAAAAGCAAAAATATTTCTTGCCATAGGAATCCCCAGCAGTCAAGTCAGTAGCATTATATCCTGTGAGTCTGTGCTTGGGAACGTAAACAAGGACCTCTTAGATAAAAATATTTCCTTCTGTTAAAGTAAACTTACTTGATCATTTAAGGGTCCAATTCCAAATAGTACTGCTGTAATCACTGACTTAGTTAAATTGCTTAGTTAAGCTAGATTAGCTGATCGACAATTTAATGAAGCAAATATATTTTTGTCTTTCAGCAAACTTAATTTCTTCAAGGAGGGATTAAATTTTAAGCCCATACATGCCAGTATTTTACTTGTGGATTTCCTTAGTTTTTGCAGAAAAATTTAAAGAGGTAAAGTGAAATAGTTGTCTCTGTGTCCAAGGCTTTTCTTAACACCTATGTTGGTAGCATTTGGGCCCTTTATTTATTTATTTTTTAAAAAGATTTTTAAAATTTATTCATGAGAGACAGAGAGTCACAGACATAGGCAGAGGGAGAAGCAGGCTTCCTGTGGAGGGCCTGATGTGGGACTCGATCCTAGGACCCTCGGATCATGACCTGAGCCAAAAGGCAGATGCTCAACTACTAAGCCACCCAGGTGTCTCTGGACCCTTTAAATGAAAGAGCAAAGACCTCCCAGGCTACTTGGAAGACCACCTGCATGGGAGTTAGTGGGGAGCAAAGGTCACCTGGGGTTCCATGTTGGGGTTTCCCTTTCTCTGCTTTGGGAGCAGAGACCTTGTTACCATTTTCTCTGCTTCGTCTAGTAAGCTGAAGAGTTAAAATAGGCCTGTGTCAGAAAATAGGCCTGTGTTTTTATATCCCAATATGTGGGGTAAAGTGAGTCAGGGAGAGATGGGGGGGAGCACTGCGGGGATAAGGATGACACGGACATTTTGGGAGTCTAGGAGCCTGGAATTTTCATTCTGTAAGAGGTCAGCCCACGGGGACTAGACTGAGTGCTTTATTTTCTTTATCTTTTGTTTTGTATAGTTCTTTTTCATGACACTAGAAATGAATTTGATGTGTCTCCCGAGTAAATTTTGGAATTCTATCAGTGAAAAAGGCTAAGTCCAGTCTCTCAAATCAACACACCTGCACGGGCTCCCCCTGCCCCCTCACTCTGTTGCACTTAGCTGAAGTGAATGCCTCCGGGGCTTGGATATCTAGACACCCATGACCTAAAGGTGAATAGCTGTATTATCCATTACTGACTCTTAAATGATTACCTTTGTTACCACTTCCCATATTTAGGAAGGCATACACTGAAATGGCTGAAGAAGGAATCTATTTTTATTATGTCTTAATCAGGACATTAAGTCATAAGCAGATTTTTCTTTTTCTTTCCAGAAGTGATTAAAGCAATGTAGATCTAGCTCCTTTAGGTGCCTTTTCCTATTTAGCATTCTAAACTTTGTGGTAGGTAGAAGCAAATTTTGTTAAACTGCCCTGCTCTTCCCATTTCTCTTCCTCTGAAACACCTTCTTATGCTCTCTTTCCTCTGTAGATAAGTTTCGCATACCCTGTGTGCTTAAAAATTTTAAAAATGTAATTGTACTTTAGTCAAAATATGTAGTTAGGCTTTGGTGCTGAGCTCTTTGTACTTCATGGCCTTATCTCTGAACTCAATCTTGCCACCGCGAAAGAGAAACACAAGCAGTGTGTCAGTGGGGGTACTCTTGCTACCCTGCTAGTAATCATCTTTATTGCCATACGTTTCTCCTGATTGCTGCTCTGACATTTCCATGCAAATTACCAAGAGCAGCTGAACTAGATAAATTAGGCCCTTTCTGACCAAATAAAAAACCATTGACATATTGGCATTGCTAAACTCATTAACAGTATTAGCCAGGAGTCCTGCTTTTAGCAGAGCTCCATTCTGGGCATGTGACTCTAGGTTGGGCAAGATAAAGACCTTATGGCTCCTAATTAGCAAGTGTAATAAATGACAGTTTGTGGGAGTCTCCGTATAACATAAATCAGATTTAGAAAGGGAATACAACTTAATAATTTGTGTCAGTGTCAACGTAACAAAACAGCATCCGAAAAAGGTGAAGGAAAGGCTTTTTTGGATGCATTATCCATTACAGTAGTTCAGTTCCAGTTTAACCACCTAAGCATCCCTTATTGTGTGGGCCTTATTCGAAAAGGCTGATGGTGAGGAGTGTGCTGGCCTCTGGTTCCCTGAGGTAGAGCCTGTCTGAGTCAAGGAGCCCCATCTCCACCTGGAGAGAGATTTTACGGCTCTGACTCTGACACCAGGAGAAGAACTTGCCTGCTGGTGTTTCCTGGGGTTTTGTAAGGCCAGAATTATATGCCTGACTGGTCTGACTTGTTTCTTCATCCCTGGCTTCTTTGTCAAACCTCCGCCGCCCTTGGGCCGCATCGATCTTTCCACTGCTACCTACCCTGTTGTAATTTTTGCTGCCATTTTTCTTTTGTCCCCTTGGTTCCTGTTGCTTCTTCCCTGCATCCCTTTGAGAAGCGAGTCTGACCTTTGGAGATAATACCAGTTGGTGTTAATATTCCTGTCGTTGTGTTCTCTCCTAACCAGTCAGGATGCTAGTGGGTAAAATCGTTAGTTTCTCTGAGCTGGTGTGGCTTAGCTGATGGTTTCTCTCCCCTCAAGCCCAGTGCTGGGAACCACCCTAGAAGCTGGTTAAAACTAGTTCCCAGATAACCAAAGATGAATGATGATTAAAAAAAAAAAAAAAAATCTACTTCCCCAACTAAGAAGTTTTTCTGTTGCCAACGGTTTCTGGAGTGTTCTATTAGACAGTAAATGGGTAACTATTTCTAGGAGTGCGCGGTATACTTTAATGGCTGATAAATGTAGGGACACCGTATGTAACAGTATTCCATTTTTGGGCTGCTGGGTGGAAGGAGGATACAGGAGATGCAATGCCAACTGCCCGAGCTGCCTTTTGACCCTCACTGGGAGATAGAACACAAGTCCATGTTCTTCTGTTGGGTCAGATATCAAGTGAGTCTTAGAGATTAATGCTAGGTGTTGAGGGAAAGAGACATCATGGTCTGGGATGGTCAAGGGAAACTGATGAAGATGGTACATCCTACAGGACCTCCAGTCAGCAGGAAAGGGGGATTTCTGGGGGTACTGGTGCTGTGAGAGTGAGGCTGAGAGAGACTCAGGCAGAGTTGAGGGGGCAGGCATGACTAGATGGGACTCCATATGGAGCGGGAAAGCCGGTGTTCAGCCAGGCTCCCGAGGACCTGTACTTGATACCAGCACCCATTGGCCACTTCAGGAGAACCCACTGCGGAGCTTTAGCAGGGGAGTGGGGCTAAAAAATGGGGCTTTGTGGAAGAGGACTCCTGAACGTCTTTGTGTAGGATTATCGGACAGGGAGATGTGATGTGGCTGGGAGGCAGAAGACTCCAGGCATTGTCTTAGTAACCCATGGTTGCAGAGAGACTGGGCCTAGAGGGAGATGAAGAATTGCTGGGTACAAGAGTGACAGGATTGACTGGAGACTGTGGGAGAAAGGAGCAGAGAAGGGTGGAAGATGGAGCTGGGGTGGTGGGGGTGGCGGTGGTTGTCCACTATTCATTTTACTTTCTTTTGCTCTAAGCCTGGTTCTATTTCAGCAGACATATCTTATTTACAAGATGTACAAGTGCAGAACTTATTTTTAGTAGCTTTATTAAGATCTTCATATACCATACAATATATCCATTTAAAGTGTATAATTCGGTGGTTTTTAGATCCACAGAATATGCAACCATAATCACAGTCTAATTTTATAACATTTTCATCATCCCTGAAAGAGGAACCCCATTAGCAGTCACTCTCTCTGCCTCCTCACTCCTAGGTAACTACTACTCTACTTCTGTCACTGTAGATTTGCCTGTTCTGAGAATCCTACATTACGTGGCTTCTCGTGACTGGCTTCTTTCACTTAGCATAATGTTTTCAAGGTTTCACTATGTTATAGCATGTCTATGTGACGCTGGGTTCTGATATGGCTGTTAGGTGGAGAAATAGTGCCCTAAGAGAGAGGCTTGGAGATTGAGTGGCCTGTTAGATGGGAGTGATAATGCCACCTTCTTCCTAAAGTTATCATGAAGATAAGATAATGTATATGAACATGAAATAATTTTATATAAACGGAGAGGTTTTTATGACCTGTTTTGCCAATGAGGCAGTGAATGTGAGGGGTGATGGGATAAAATGTAGACCTCTTTACGTTTGGGTTGATAGCAGGTAGTGTGTGAATTGCCAGCCTGGAGAGCCTCTTGGGAAGTCATGTGTGGTGAGTCAGTGGTTAAGTTCATGCAAGCTGATGAGCTTCTCTTGGGGCAGAGGTTAAAGAAGGAGTGCAGAGGACTGAGATGGGGGAAAGGCCTGCTGTGGGAGGGTGGGAAGCAAAAGCTGCAGAGAGAGAGATAGAGCACGCGAGCGCCAGTCCTAGGATGCATGGCAGTGTTAAACCTGTTCTGCTAAAATGGTTTCATCATGCAATCATTGCTCAGTTCTCTTAATTAGCTAACTGTTGGCCAAGTCATGTCTGTGCAGGATTCTCTGACCCAATTTATTATTGGCCCAGGCCCACATGCTAACTGGTCAGTAACTTAGGCCCTTATTTTAAAAACAGAATGAAATAAAACAGTAGAGTACCCTGGGCTGGAAATGTGACTGGATCCCAGAGCCAAGATTCTACTATCTAGTGCGTTGGCTTGAACTTGACACCCAATCACTTTGAGCCTTACGGTTTTATTTTTTGTCTGTACATGATCATTGGGTCCCTTGCTGGGATACTGAAGATCATGTCACATGCAACAGGATGTGCAAACAGGCCTTGAAAGTGCTAAGATGTCTTGAAACCTGAGGGACTGGTGCTGTCCCATCTGCTGCCCTACCCCTCCTAAATAAACACAAATAAAGCCAGGTGTAAGATAATGGGAATTTCCCAAGGACTAACTGGTTGCGTTTGTGAGAAGCCCTCTGTGTAACTAACATACTTGCCAGTGGTGTAATTGATTGCTGCTGGGTAAATACGAGTCCCACTTTGGGAGATGGAACATCCAGTCTGAATATTTTTCTTTTTTTTTCTGAATATTTTTCGTATGTGAGGTTTCCCCCACTGCACCCCCAAGGAGAGGTGGTGATTTTTTTGTAGTGGGTGGTGGTAGTGGGTGGTGTGTGTGCATGTGGAGGGATGGTGAGTGTGGACAAGGTGGAGTGGGAGGGGGAAGCAAGCAAAAAAGAAATGTAGTTTGAAGATGGAGGTGATCGTCAGCTGAGCTGGAAACCAAAAAGTATAGATATTTTTCAAATTTCTGGGAGAAGGAATGAAACAAAGGGGAGCCATAAGAAAAGAACATCCATTTTTGGGGCATCTGGGTGGCACATTTGGTTAAGCATCTGAATCTTGGTTGCAGCTCAGGTCATGATCTCAGGGTCCTGGGGTCAAGCCCTGCCTCAGGTTCTGTACTGGGCGTGGAGCATGCTTGAGACTCACTCTCCCTCCGCCCCTCCCTGTAGTATTTGAGAGATATTTTCTCTCTCAAATAAATCTTAAAAAAAAAAAAAATCCATGTTTGCTGGAGTTTGGCATGGGACCTAGGGTTTTAATAAAAGTTGAAATCAACTGCCTGAAACTGCCCCATACCGTGAGAGTCTAATTAGACTTGGCCTGGGAAGGAGATTTCTTAAATGAATATAGCTTGTCTCCTCCTGTATATTGGTAGGCAAGGTAGATGCTTAAAGTATAGTTTATCTAGGTCTCTCCTCATTTTCTTTTTTTTTTTTTTTTAAGATTTTATTTATTTATTCATGATAGAGAGAGAGAGAGAGGCAGAGACACAGGCAGAGGGAGAAGCAGGCTCCATGCAGGGAGCCCGACGCGGGATTCTATTCCGGGTCTCCAGGATCGCGCCCTGGGCCAAAGGCAGGCGCTAAACCGCTGCGCCACCCAGGGATCCCTCTCCTCATTTTCTAGGAACCACCCTGCACTCATTCATACTGCTACACTGGGTCCTGTGCTCAACCCATCTCCTGGGCATTTGGAAGCAGGGTATAATTTCACTCCTAACTTGATTGTCTTTAGAACAGAGGAGATGCAAACCCTGGTGGCTAATGAACTGGAAAGGGGGCTTAGTCTGCAGTGAGGGAAGGATGAAGGAGATGTGCACAAAAGAGCAGAATCAAGAGATGTGCTCATGTTCCTGCATGGTGCCCGCGAGCTCCTGGGGATCCCTGTATACTTAATGACAAAGGGAAAGGGAGTTGGTCTGCTCTTTTGCCTAAATTATCTCAAGTGGTATTGGGAACTTGCAACCAAAGGAGCCCTAATGAATACAGTGGTTAAAAGAAGTCTGAGATTTTTATAGCTGCTTTAAGGACCTATTAGAAGGTGAAGAGGATGTAAGTAGGGGGCTGAGTTACTGAAAAAGCGGCCCCATAGAGAGAGCTGCTCTGTCCTTCTGAGTGCAAATGTTGAAGTTGGAGCACTCTGTAGTCTTGCTCTGAACCGAAAGGAGAAGCATTTATTAAAGATAGGTTGGGGCGAGACTATCACTTCACTGTGCTGCTTTTCAATAGAATTGTCTGTCTCCAGCATTAATTTTCTAAGGGTCTCCAAATGCTCAGAGGCATTTAGGAATTGGGCCCAGAGCAAGGCAAACATTTGCTATAGAGGGCCAGATAGTAAGTTTTTTAATTTTTTGTGGGTCATAGGGTCTGTGTCGCAGCTCTTCAGTTCTGTCCTCTTTGGATGAAAGCAACCATGGGCAACATAGAAACAGACCAGTATAGCTGTGTTCCAGTCCCAAGATTGCAGTTTCATGTAATTTTTGCTTGTTAGGAGATACTGGTTTTGTTTTGTTTTGAGAACCATTTAAAAATGTAAAGGCCTTTCTTAGCTTGTAGGTCACACAAAAACACACGGTGAGGTGGATCTGGCCCATGGGCTATAGTTTACAGACTCTTCCAGCATGATGTGGAAGCAAAGGGACCCTTCTGTTACAATAGCTCAGGCATATGAGAACAGCTTTCATCAAGAGTGAGTCCTGACTGTTTTAACCTTTACATTAACCCCACCAGATCTCTGTAAGATTGCTGGCTAGTGTTGTAGCCAACCCTTGAGATTGAGGGAGGAGTTTAAGTTCAGTGAGCTAGTTTTAGAACCGGGAGGTAATGATTACTAGGCCAGTCGTTTAGGTGCTTGACCCATGGCTGAGACTCACTGCATTGACCTGGAGCAGATGCAGTTTCCTCATGCAAACAGAGAAATCAAGGCTCCTAGAGGATTGTGTAATGCTTTATGTGCAGCCCAAAGCAGAATTACAGAGTTTATAGCTTTCTACTCTGTAGTTTAGCTGCTGAAATTCATGCCTTCTCTTACTTAGTAGCTGAAAGATCTAAGTATGTTGTTTTTTTTCAAACTGTTGATGTATAATTGACAATGAATTACATTTAAGGTGTATAAGCTGAGAAGTTTTGATACTTGCATACACCCATGAAACCATGACTGCAATCAAGATACTGAACATAACCATCATCCCCCAAAATTTGCCTATCTCCATTCCCCTTCTCTTTTTTAGACAACTGCAAATCTGCTTTCTGTCACCATGAACTAGTTTGCATTTTACTGAATTTAATGTAAATGGAATCTTATGTACTTTTTTGTGTCTGGCTTCTTTCATTTGGTATAAAGATTTTAAGATTCATCTACATAGCACATATCAGTAATTCATTCCTTGTGGCTGAGTAGTATTCCATTATACGGAATTTATCTCTGCCTCTGTTGACGAACATATGAATTGTTCCTACTTTTTGGACATTTCAAATAAATTTTCTGCTAACATTTGCCAGTAGGTCTTTTTATGGTGTCCTTTCTTTGGGGTAAATTCCTAGGAATGGGATAGCTGGTCACATGGAAAGTATATGTTTAACTTTTGAAGACACAGACTGTTTCCTGAAGAGTTGTGATACTTGACATTCCCAGCAGCATGTTAGAAGGGTTCTAGTTCCTCCGAATTCTTGTGAACTGTGCTCGGCTTAGGAAGCAGCGTTAGGGGGCATTTACCTGATACGCTCTCTTAAATACAGAAAATCACATCCTGTGGATCACTTAATTTTTGTTTCCAAAGAGCACTAACATACAGCCTCTCTTTTTCGTTCACAGGACATTCCTGTAAAATGAGCAATTTAAAGGAGCAAGTAGGATGTGTGACTGAGGCAAAGTCTGATTGTTTGGCTTCCAGTCTGACCAGGGTGCCGGTGGTTCTTCTTTCTCCTTCTTCTTAAATAAAAGCCCATTGACATTTACTTTCCTTTTTTAATCCCTTGGTTATGTTGCTTTTGCCATGTTGATGTGTGAAATTTGTGTCTTGATCTGTGTGGAATTGGCATTCTCAAGTCTAGCTGTTGTTGGCCGCACAGTGGACATCTCAGGAAAATTAAGATGCTCCTGTAGATAGTCCCTTAGGTAATAGCTGTATTAACAGCTTTTACTTTTCAGAATGGCTTCCCTGCGATAAAATTATTGCCATCTTTTTGCCCTGTCCTTGATTTATGTTACTCTGAGAAATGGAATGTTGCTGAAAAAATGTGTGCATCGCAGTAGGCGAGTTTTAAACAGTTGGAAAGAGCCGTGTTGTAACAATGCCAATTCCGTAGCTCGCGAGGTGGAAGTTTGTCATGTTGGACCTGTAGCTCTTCAGCTGTCCATGTGAACCAGGGGCACTATTGATTAATCCATAGTAACCCAGCTATGATTCTTTAGTAGAACAGCCAGTATCTGATCCAGAGTCAATGTACCGAGAAGACATCTCCTCTTGTACATTTCCATTTCCTTTGTCTTTGGCCTTCGGCTTCCATTCAAGGGTCCTCTTCGTCACAGTCACTTAGATTTGCGGCAGTCCCCCCTAGCTAGTCAGGCTGGAAGGCTGTCTGCCCTCTGTGACTCCAGCAGATGCTGCTAAACTGTTGTTTGGTCTAGAAGAGACATCAGCACTTTGGTTGTTAGGGCCACTCTCTTGGAAAGTCTTTTCTCTCTACTGTGGGGAGACCTGGGTATTTTTAGTTTCTTATCAGCTCGGGGCAGGGGGGCGGGAGTAGTGGTGGTGGTTCTGCAGACTCACTGCCATGAGGCAAATGGAAACCTGAAGTAGATTTTACTTGAAGGGCATTAATAGGGAATATTCTGAAAAATATACAAGTAGGAAAAAGCATTTTTCAAATTGAATTTTGAAAAATGTCACAATTCCCGAGGTGCCTGGGTGGCTCAGTGGCTCAGTGGCTCTTAAGAGAGCCACTTTTAAAAAGTGACCTTTTTAAAAAAGGTTCTTGCAGGGGACACCTGGGTGGCTCAGGGGTTGAGTATCTGCCCTTGGCTCAGGTCGTGATCCCCGGGTACTGGCAATTGAGTCCCGCATCAGAGTCCCCTCAGGGAGATCTTTGCCTCTCTCTGTGTCTCTCATGAATGAATAAATAAAACCTTTAAAAAGAAAAGTTTTTTCTCTATTAGACAAAACAGCCACAAAACCAAACCCAAAACTTTTTCCTCAAGCAGAGGAGGTATCTATTCCTTTAAAAGAATTTACAAATGAGCACTCATTAATACCAAATTTTTACACTGATGGGAAAGCCTGACAAATGTTATCATCTTCAAATTTAAAAACAAAAACACTGAGTTCAACATCACTGACAAGCAAAAAAGAACGGATTACTATTCTGTTGTCCTATTCCATGCCATCCAACAGGAAAGAAATGAGGCCTTGACTTTTGGCACAGGAGTAAAAAAGAAGCATGCATTTACTTAGATGTTTTTTTTCCCCCAAAGACTGTCCTTTTGTAATTTTGACAGAACAAATGGGTTTTGTCTGAAATCCAAGACCTTTCTGCTAATCACTTCCTTTTACTACAACATCAACACAATGCTATAGAATTCCTGAAAGCTATTTTGGAAACATGATATTCGACACCATTTAATGTTACTGAAGTATGCACAAAGCTACCAGGTGATTTAAAAAAATTTGAAGAATCCATGCATCCATCTATCTGCTAATAAAGAACTGGTAATAAAGATTGATTAACTAATCCCTCCCCAACTCAAAGCATTACTATTTTCATGTCTGTCTCAGATTTTTTCAAAATACAAGGTCCATGCAAAATTAAAGACCTGTTCTCCTAGGATTCCCAAAAACAAAGGCACCCTCTGGGACACCCTGTACTTCCAAACACCTTCAATATTTTAGCACATAACTATGAATTGAAGCTCAACAGATTTCCAGCAAAAGTAATGTCAGCTTCATGACTCTAGAATCAGATTACTACCTGTACTTCAACTATCACATTTGCCATCGGATAGAAAGGGAGAAAGTAAAAAATATACCTTGGCTTGAATTTTATGACAAAGGTTACCTTTTGGGGGGAGGGGTGGTCAGATCACTTATAAATCACCTCTTTTTGACTGCCAGATTCAGGGCTGAGCCCATGTTTTAGGCCTTTATCTTCTCATTGCCTATCACAACACCTTTTAAAAGATGGTACCTAAAACAAACAAAAAGATGGTACCTGCAATTACTGTTTACTGAGCATTTATGTACAAATATTATCTATCTATATATGTTATATATAGATATGTATCATCTTAATAATCCCTGCAGTGACAGTAAAAGATAGAAATGGTTATCCTTTTTTTTTTTTAATAGAAGGAAACTGAAGGGAAAGTAATCCCCAGTTAGCTTTTAGTTAACACAACTAAGATGCAACCTCAGGCTTGGCCCTACACAAGTGGTTCTCAAACTATGGTGTACATCAGAATCACCTGGAGAGCTCATTAAAAGAAAGACCTGGGCCCGCCCCCTGATTTTCTGATTCAGCGTGTCTGGAGTGGGGCCTGATAATTTGCAATTCTATCAAGCCGCTCCCCCTCTGCTAATACTGCTTATCCAGAGACCACACTTTGGGAACTATTTTTTTTTTCCTTCTAACCCATGTTAGCCAATGTGACCTTGCAGAGGGTTCAATGTGCAGGCAGAAAGCAAATAAAGGGTAACACAGCCACAAAGTTTATATAGAATAAAAAAGTGGGAATTCTGACACTTTTTTTTTTTAATTTTATTTATTTATTCACAAGAGACACAGAAACAGAGGGAGATGCAGGCTCCCTGCGGGGAGTCGGATGCGGGACTTGATTCTAGGACCTCAGGATCATGACCTGAGCCAAAGGCAGATACTCAACCCCTGAGCCACCCAGGTGTCCCCTGCAAGAACCTTTTTAAAAAAGATTTTATTTAAAAAAAAAAGGAAAGATTTTATTTATTTTAGAGAAAGAGCAACCATGAGTGGGAGGGGGACACTGAGGCAGGGAGAGGGACAAGGGGATTCTGTGCTCAATCCCATGACCCCGAGTTCACAGCTTGGGCCCAAACCAAGAGTCAGATGCCCAACTGACTGTGCCACCCAGGTGCCCCTGCCATTAATTTGTAAGAAAGTACCCTGGCCAAATTGCATGCACTCATCGGTTGTATACATTATGTACAGCTTTTGCATGTCAATCCTATTTGTCCAAGTGGTTAAAAAAGAAAAAAAGAAAATACTACTTGGTGGATTTTTAAGGACATATGAAAGGACACCCAGTTATCTGAAAAGGCCATTAAAATACTCCTCCATTTTCTCACTACTTAGCTGCGTGGGGCCAGGTTTTCTTCATGAACTTGAACCTACACAACGTGTTGCAACAGAATGCATGCAGAAGCAGGCAGAAGTCTCTGTTTCGTTAGTCCAGACATTGCATCTTTGCAAATCTCTTCAACACCATGCCATTCTTCTCACTGAATCTTTTTTTGGCAGATCTACCGCTCATTAAAACTATTTTATGTTAATATGCAATTTAAAGTATTTTTAAATGAATAAATATTTTAAAATTTCCCCAGTTAATCTTGTATATGGTAATTATGATAGTCATAGCCCACATGACCATGGTCTTCCAGGGCCTTAGTAATTTGAGCGATTAAAGATTCCTGAGACTAAAATGTTTGAAATCTACTGGGTTAGATGAATTTTTATGTTGATTTTTTTTCTCAAAGTTGGAAGTAATTGATTGCCTGTTTCTACTCATGAATTTGTAATGAATTCAGGCCACCCTGAAAGATAATCTTCATTAATCAGTTAAATTACTCATCTTTTCTATCTGTTTGAGAGTCCTTTTGTAGTGAGTGAGAACTTATTTATACATCTTGTTAGTTGAAGTTTCACTTTTCGTAGAATAAATTTTTACCTGAGTGAAATACTGCATTCTGTGATAGCCAGAACAGTGTCACACATATAAAATAGCTTTTATTCACTTTTACTGTGATGATTAGTGTGTGCTCGGGGTTGGAACCCTCCTAGATGGAAGAGTAATAGCCATGCACTCCTCCCATCCCCCTCCAGGTTTAAGCTGATTCCTGGAGATAAAGAAACAAGTACTTCACAGCTCTCTTTTCAAACGAATTTTGAAGCGTACTAAGAGCAAGATGCTTTCCAATTAATTTTGTTTTCCTGTGGTAAATGATAATGAGACATTAAATGACTTGGAGGTGGGAGTAGAGTCCGTTACGGGGCAACTTCGCTATTTCGAAGGCTGGCTGTCGTCTTACCTGTGAAGTAGACACATGAGTTAGAAGTCTGGACTGAATGATTTTGAAGGACAGCCTTGTGCTCTGAATAGTATTCGCTATTTGGCTAAATGAAAATGTTCATTTTTTGGGGCTGTTTCAGTTGGAATTCATCTATAACAATGGAGCATCTCTCAAATTATTAAGGATGGAAAATAAGTGCATTTCTCTATAATGGAGTCATTTTTATGGTTCCTTTGAGGGTGGAGGAGTACCTTTCTAAGAGAATTTATTTGGCTTTAGTTATTAGAAACAAGAACGGGGTTCTGTGGGGTGTTTTTGTCTTGCTTTTTGCTATTGTAGTTCATAAAATGTGGGTGGTTTTAAAATAAAACCCCTTTTAGATTTTTTTTACTCCCAACACATGATATATCTTACAAGCTAAATAGATCACTTAAAGATATTTTGATAGAAGAATTTTAATAGATACCAAAGAGCATAATTATGTGGTCAAACAGAGGAGTTCAGTCCCTTAATTTACTGTCAAATTACCTTAAAAGTTTTAATTAGCATAATTAAGTAGGATAAGTTATAAGATCTATTACTTTCTGTATTTTTATGTGTTCCCTCCCTGAGTCACTGCATGTAACAGGAGACTTTCAATTTAATTACCTTTTCCAGTGCAGGCCAAGTGTGAGGCACAAATGGTTACAATGTGGATGAGTGCATGTCATAAACGCAATTGTTTACAACTGCACTGAGTCCCCAGTGTTCCTAAGACATTCCTTCTATTTCAGCTGGTCTGTTGGCTTCTCAGTATTTTGATTGCTACCCAAAGAAAGAACACTTTGATACCAGGATTCAATATACATATAAATGTATTATATTAATACATATATAATGATTGCTTTTACCCTATATAGTGTACTCTCATTTCTTAAAAATCCTTTTTAAAAAAAAAATAGTGGTTTCAGGCTCCCTTGCAACCAGCCCACTGAAAAACACTGCCTTGGACAACTGTCTCTGTCACTCATTGCAATGGTAACTTGCTATCTTTTCTACACTCCTGTGTGATCACTTGGGTCAATTTCAGCAGATGCCCTCGCCTCCTGCTTTACAGAGCCATTGAGTAGTGACTTTCTTCAGCTTGTCACCAACCTGTACATTCTGTGGTGGTACCACTGAGCCACCCAGGCATCCCAACAGTAACCATTTGAAGGCAAGTATTGTCTTATAGTCTAGAATATCCACAACATCTGGCAGAGCATCTGATCTAGTGGATGCTTACTTAATATTGTTAAATAAGCAGTGCTAGGATGAGGATAAGCTTGATTCAATTAAAGTGGTGGTGTCAGCTGGCAGCCTCTTGCATGGAAATGGGAGAACCAGGAATAACTCTAAAGAGAATAGGGTTTGGCACTGCTAAACATCATGCTGGCTTCTTTTGAGTTAGAATCTTCCATTTGGGGATGCCTGGGGGTTGAGCAATTTGCCTTTGGCCCAGGGCATGATCCTATAGAGTTCTGGGATCAAGTCTCCCATTGGGCTCCCTGCATGGAGCCTGCTTCTCCCTCTGCCTGTGTATCTGCCTCTCTTTCTGTGTATCTCATGAATAAATAAACAAAATCTTAAAAAAAAAAAAAGCATCTTCCATTTGGATTCAGTTTATTTGGGGTGTGGTGAATTACCAGAACAATAGACACCCAGTTTAAAATATAAATTTGTTAAAAAAAAAAAGCATTGTTTTTTCGGACGCCTGGGTGGCTCATGAGTTGAGCACCTGCCTTTGGCCCAGGGTGTGATCCTGGAGACCTAGGATCGAGTCCCACATCGGGCTCCCTGCATGGAGCCTGCTTCTCTCCCTCTGTGTCTCTGCCTCTCTCTCGCTGTATCTCTCATGAATAAATAAATAAAATCTTTAAAAAAACAACAACATTATTTTGGCTTTTCTGAGCCATTGTTCAGTAAATAAAGGAGAGTTTACTGGTGAATGAAATGTTGATGTGACTGAATCCGACCAAACAACCACTCTTGAATTTGAGAATTTGCTATGTTTTGAAATATTACTAGATTGGTCTAAATTACTCCCTTCACCATGCTTGCGTAACTTAATCCCATACTCTGGCCATATTTTATGTGTTTGTAAACTCTCTGCCCCATTTAGTGGGGCCCATGAGGACAAATATGGTGTCTTGTCAGCTTGATGTCCCATATTCAGCACAGGAATTAGTCTGTGGTTGGGGCCAAGTAAGTATTTAAATGAAAAGCTCTGTGGAACGCTGCACAACATCCTATTCTTTTTAAGGCTGAAGGTAAAAGATAGGGTCTTTGTGACTCTTTGTCCTTTGGAGCAAAGTATAAAGAAAGAGGTTATGTATTAGATCTTTCTGGTTTGCAGATGACAGAAACCCGACTCAACCTAGGTTTCATTGAAAATGGAAAATGATTCCTTGTTTCAACAAGGAAAATGTCCCCCAACAACAGACCTGCAACATCTAATAGACAGGAGTTAGTCTTCTATGACAAGGAGCCCAAAGGAAGTCCATTGAAGGCCAATAGAGGCACTCTGGGTGAGTTCTTGACTTTGGAGGTCATTTTGGACTCTTAGACCTCATGCCCACCGTTCTTTTTTTTTTTTTTTTTTTTAAGATTTTATTTATTTATTCATGAGAGACACAGAGACATAGGCAGAGGGAGAAGCAGACTCCCTCTGGGGAGCCTGATACAGACAGAACTTGATCTCAGGACCCTGGGATCACAACCTGAGCCAAAGGCAGATGCTCAACCACTGAGTCACCCAGGCGCCCTTATGCCCACCATTCTTAATGTGTGGTTTTCATCTCCAGAAGCAAAATGTTGGGAAAAACAGGGAAGGGAAAAGGATAAGGCTTTCTCTTTCCTAAGTCTTGGCCTTTTATCCTAAGGGAAGCCACTCCAAGGACCTTGGCTTTAACTGTGGTCACACTGCAAAGGAGGTTAAGAAATCAAGGATGGGAAATGGAGGTTTTCTCAGCTATCAGTACCTTTCACGCTTATACAGGGAAAATCTAGGAGATGGTTTACTTTTTTTCTTGGTTAGAGCCAGAGACTCAAATACCTCTATTAAAGTGGTGTCCAAATCGATAAAGATAGAAATCTGTGTTACTATGTGTAGGTCACTTGAAGGGAGATAGTCTGATTATCTAAGTCAAATTCTTTCTTGAGGTGTAGTCAGTTGCTCAGGATCATGGCATACTTTTGTTTGCTTCATATATGGAACAGGACGATCTTGTGTAGCCCTGTTCTTCCTGGACCTTCTAATTGCCTGTCTTTCCATTAGCAGAAGTATCATGTGTTTTCTTTCTCTTGATGCTAGAATAATGTGTTCTCAATGATACAACTTTTTGGATATTTTTTCTTTAATTTACTGCTTTCTAAGACTTGCTTACACAGCTTTTGTCGTGAAATTTATTTTCCTTTTTTCTACTTTTTCTTGGAGTCTATAGCTTCCTCTTATACTCCAGCAGTATTAAAAATATATCTACTTTGAAATAAGTTGTCAGAAAGAGCACATGGCAACCGTACTTTGAACTTATGCTTATCTGCTCTCATACTTAATTGGTAATTTGGCTGGGTATGAAATGCTAAGTTGAAAATAATTTTCCCTAGCATATGAAAGGAATTTCTTTCTAGCAGCCCATGTTACTGAGTCCTATGCCTTCATATGGACTTTTCTTTGGAAGCTTAGAATGTTTTTTTCTAGATATTATGAACTTTCATGAGAATCTTTTTTCATGTATTCTGCTCAGTACTTGTGGGCTCTTCCACTGGGAAAATTGTGTTCTTCAACTCTTGGAAATCTATTTCTTTCATTACTTCCTTTCCATGATTCTCCCCTTGGGGGTAAATTCAGTCAGTTGACATTAGATCTCCTGGATTAACTCTTATATTACCTTATCAAACTTTGTCTCCCCCTCCAGGCCCCCAGTTTTCTGGGAATTTTGTTGCCCATTTATTTGGCCCTTCTATCACATTTTTAACTTCAAAAGTCAAGTTTTAATTCTGTATTCTTTTCCTTTTCATAATTTGTTTCATGTATGTATTATGTGTTTTCTGTTGTCTTTGACTACACTCAGATTCACAACCCCCGCCCCCCTTCTCTCTACTTCATGGATTACAGTCTCTTTTCTCTGGATCAGTTCTGTTTCACACTTGTCTTTCTCTTTTGTTCCTTTAGTGTTCCTCAAATCTGATGATCTTTGGTTACCTATTTGTATTTGCAAATGTACCTTGTGGTTACAGGTAACTGACTTACTCTCTCTCTTTTTCCAAACATATACCCGTGCTGACCTTTTACTTTGTTGGCAGGGCTGACTCTGTGTTCTGAAACTGAGGGCACAGTATGTCAGAGAGTAGGTTTCAGTTTAGGGTATATCAAGGTGGGGTCAGCAGGACATGTTGAGTTTCCCTCAGTGCCAGAGAAGAGGTCCCCACTGAGGGATGCTTTCCCTCCTGGCAGATAATTTGCTTGTTTTGGGAGCAAACGTCTGACTTCAGACCCAGGGGATAATGCTGTCCTGCCCTGCCTTTATAGGCTAAAGAAGGCTCAAGCGAGGCCCCCATTCTGCAGGTGTGCTTCAGACTCAGTTTCTACATTTCTTTTTTAAAGATTTTATTTATTTATTTGACAGAGAGTGTGTGCCCAAGCAGGAGCAGCAGACAAAGGGAGAAGGAGAAGGCTCCCTACTGAGCAGAGAGCCTGACATGGGGCTCGATCCCAGGGCCCTGGGATTGTGACCTGAGCCAAAGGCAGATGCTTAACTGAGTCACCCATACGCCCCAGTTTCTACACTTCTAATCTCAGTTCCTGCCAACTTCCAATTCTACTCTTGCTTTTATCTGCTTGTGTCCCAAGCTCTCTGCTGCTTTATTTCTCATTATACTCTCATATTACTTACTAAATTGTTAGTCCATGGATATGCCTCTGTGGGTTGGGAAATGCCTTGCTGCTTAATCTAGAAGCCCTGCACTACTACATTTTTAAAGACTTATTATATTTTTGAGAAAATGATACCTTTTTAAAAAAGACTTTGACAGAGAAAGAGCACAAGTAAGCAGAGCAGCAGGGAGAGGGAGAAGCAGGCTCCCCACTGAGAAGGGAGTCCGATTTAGGGCTCAATCCCAGGACCCTGGGATCATGACCCGAGCTTCAGGCAGACACCTAACTGACAGCCATCCAGGCATCCCGAGAGGGCGAGAGGGCGATACTCCTGTGGTGAAAACAAAACTCAAAAAGTGGAAGGAGGTGCAGGGGCAGGTCAAACTCCCTCAAGCCCAGGCTTTCTGTTGTTCAGGTCCCTCTTCTGGGAGCAACCACTGTTAGCAGTTTTCTTTCTCTACTTCCAGAAGATTTATAATATGTGTACTAAAGAAAAAATCACTTTGGTAGCTTTATATAGAAGGAATCAAAGTTGGAGAGAGGCAGGAGAGGGAAGCGGGAGTCTGGGGGTACCATATTAACTTTAGTGGTCCAGGCAACGGGTAAGGTCTGCACCGAGGTCTGGGGCTGGGAATGAGGGGCGGGTGCTTGTTGGTGCTAGCCACTGGTTGGGTATTGGCAGGATGTCAGTAAATGGTGGCATAGAGAGTAACCAAGAGGAACAGGCCTCTTGGTTGACTTTTGTAGTGACTGAAGAGTGGGGTTTCATGTGTATTAACCCAGTGACTTTACAGAGAATGGGAATGCTTTCATTGTCCCCAAATCTATGAAACTTTAATAATTTGCTGTCTCTGCTTATGTTCCTATTCCTTTTACACATTTCTTCAGGCCACTGGAGTTTCTGAGACTAACCTTCTAAAGGAATTTTAACAGTATCCTAGTCATTGAACATGTATTATTCCCTCTTTCCGTAGTACACTGGACACTCTGCAACCAAGGCTAGCCTATGGGCATATTTGGCTGGGCACAGTGTTTCATTTTCTTTTTTTTTTTTTTTTTAATTTTTTAAAATTTATTTATTTATGACAGTCACACACAGAGAGAGAGAGAGGCAGAGACACAGGCAGAGGGAGAAGCAGGCTCCATGCACCGGAAGCCCGACGTGGAACTCGATCCCGGGTCTCCAGGATCGTGCCCTGGGCCAAAGGCAAGCGCTAAACCGCTGCGCCACCCAGGGATCCCCAGTGTTTCATTTTCAACTTAAGTTGACATTTACAAAAAATTGAGACCTCCCCAAACTTGGATTTGGGCTTCTCTTGACAAAGAAGATCTGGTTACACTGCAGTGGTCTTCCTCCTGGTAGTAATGGGCTAAGTCTTCACAGAGGCTGCCCTGTAAGATGGGCCATAGCTTCTCCACTTGGTCAGAGACCCTACCACTCTATCTGCCTGTGAACTTGACCCTGCAGTCTTGACTCAGTTACCCACCAAGCCCCTGTGGTCCTGCATTAGTCATTCTGGCTATAAAGATACAGCTGTAAAAGATTCCAAACTATCAGAGAAGCTGTCTGTAGCTTAAACTTTTTGTACACTTTCTTGCAGTTTTTTTTTTTTTTTTCCTCTAAGCACAAATGAATGGGATCATATGGAAACTTCAATTCTAAAAGTTGAAATCTAACCTGGGGAATACCAATGTTTTTGTTTAAAAAGAAAAGAGTAGACAGCACTGATTAAAAGTTACGAAAGGGAATACGTTCTAGCTGGGCCAGACTGACGTAACTATTCCTGATGATGTGGTTAGCACTTCTGCCATTCACAAAGGCAGCGAAGTGACAACTGGAATTCTCCTGAAGTTCATAGGCTAAGAGATGGGATAACTTTATTTCCCTCAGGACAATAGTGATGTATTGACGTGGAAGAAACTGGAGCTGAATAAAATGGTTTTGATTGTATTGCTGAAGCAGTACCCTAAGGAAGCCTTCTGGATAAAATCTCTGCCCCTTAAGTTAATAAGGAAAAAGGTATAAATCCTTTGTTGCAGCATAATAGTTGGAAAGAACATTGTCACTTGAGATCGTTTATTGGAATGATGTGCCTTAAATTTACCTCTTTTGGGGGCCACATTTCCTTAAGACCATCCTAGGGCGTTTCCTTTGTGTGTGTAGGTCGACCTTGGACTCACCCCAAGATTTCCAGTCACCAGGACATAGGAAGTGGAGGGAGTAGTAGTATTACATATACTTGAAACCCAGCCTATTAGAAAAAGCCACATACATTTTCCAGTGTTGGCCGTCTTTGTCTTCAGTTTTGAGTCACTCACCGAATACTTGATCTTGAATTCCCTAAACTGCTTATATAAACAGTTCCATGCACTTCTCAGGAATTGTGTGACATAACTTTGTGATTGATGTTAAGATTCCAATAGCAAAGAACACATGGTTACAGGAAAGGTCTGGTAATCTAAGTACCTTTGATTAATTTATAAAGGTGTGTGTCTCAGCATGTAAGAGGACAGACATAGGCCGTGTACTGTGGTAGTGGAATAAATTGGGTTGATGACCCAAAGAACATGGGTTCCAGTTCCAGCTCTGTCTCTGTCTTGCTGTGTGACCTTTGAGCAATTTCCTCTGCATCTCCTTTTCCTTTTGTATAAACTGAAGTGATTGAACTGACTGATGGTCTTCCAAGCAGTGTTCACATCTCCAACATTTGAGCAGTCATTTACTCTCATTATCTTTGCTTGAGAGATTAAGAATCTTGGGGAAGATGCTCCTCAGGGACTATCTGATCAGAGACATTGTTGGCCTCTTCTTCCCTGGGGTAATGGCAGAATGTCCAGTGTAACTTCTGACAGTGGTGCATCTTCATGACCAGCTTTAATGCCTGCTGTATGCAGTGCATCTTGGAAACACCGTGGGAAGCAAGACTGGCTTTGTGGGGAGACCATCTTTTCTCTCTGGGTTTCAGAATGCCAGGGCAGTTCTGTTCTTTCTAAATGTTTCTCTACTGTTTGGTAGTGGTTTCTGAAATTCAGCAATATTACTTTCTTTAATCTTTTTCCTCCTTCTTGAAGATTGTTTTGCAGTCTGAAGAGGCAAGTTACATGGCAAGACTTAAATCGTAGAGGATTGATTTAGCAGATGGCAACATTGGAGTGTTGGGAGGTAGATGGGGACACCAGAATAAGGGACGAAGAGTCAGTCAGAGGCCCTTTGACACTCTGGCCCAGGCCTGGTCCTGGTGGAGCAAGTATGGAAGTGAGCTGAAGCCTGCTGTTCTGTATATTCTGCTCCTGATGTCCAAGAGTGGTAGATGTACTCTACTTGCTCTGAACACACAGACACAAACAGAAGCAGCCAAATCCCCACCCCCTACCCCAAGCATGTCTGTGGGGTAAGCCAGGAGAAAGGGAGAGAAGATACAAAGGAGAGGAAATAGCTAATACAACCAGAGCTGGGTGGAGGCTGGAAAGGATGGGATTGCAACATAGAGTGTAAGGGTTTGTCAAATGTGACAGGAAGCCTCCTTAAAACAGAAAGCTATGAAAGAAGAGAAGAGGATATGGTTTGGCCACTGGGGAGATGGGGTCTTTAGAATTGTTTATCTACTGACTTGTCCTCAGTAAAGTGGGGAAGTCTTCCTGCCCTCATCGCTCTGCTGACCTCCTCATCTTTCTCTGTTTTATTTGGTTCTGAGTGGATCTTTATGCTGTTGGGATTGGCATTCGGAGGAGAATAGCTGTAAACAATAGGGACTTGGCTCTGCTTTACATCTGCTAAGCATTCCCTTTCTGAGTCTGCAGTGTGGTGTCCAATGGGGCATTAAAACAAGGGAGGGATTGCCTCATGCGCACTGAGAACCAGAGTATTGTTCCATCCTATGCCTGGGGCAGAGAACCTTTCTATGTTAGAACCCTCCTGTTAACCATGGAATAGGAAGGTGGTGACAGCTTTACCTTTTGGAACCCTCCTCGCTAAATGTGTTGGCTCAAGAAAGCTTGACTTCTGTCCCTTTTAACATTTAGAAAATCACCAGAGTTTCAATGCTAAGGAAATTCAGGAAGCAGCCAGATCATCTCTTACACACTGTCCTCCTATTTCTATTTCACTTACATATAAAATTGATTTTTATGTTTAGCCGGGCCCTGAGGAATGGTCACACGTAATGAAACTGGGTATTGTACTTGATCTGATGAATATTCTCCTGTGTGACTCTGATGTATTGCTACTTGTTGAAAGCAAGGAGATGGCAGGCTGAGGGTAAGCCACTCCTGTGGGCTCCTGGCTTAATTGTAGATAAAGCAGAGCCCTTTGTTGAAAGGTAAAGAAGCCAAGAAAGGGAAGCTGGGTGTTTAGGGAAGCCTTGGCAGAGACATCCTATAACATAGAGCCTGAGAATCTCAGAATGTTAAGGCTGAAAATGTTACATATCAGCAAAGTCTAGCCATATTTTTACAAGTGAGAACACTGAAGCTCAGTAGACATGCTTTTGTCCGAGGCTGCATAGTACCTGGTGGAGAAGAGCAGTGACTAAGGTGCACTTGCGGCTTCAGACTTAATAGTTTAATTAAGCTAATAATTTATTAGCTTATGTCCTTGGTCAAGTTCTAGAACTTCTCAGTGCTTCATTTTCTGCAATTAAAAAAAAAAAAAAAAAAGAAGGAACTAGTAGGGTTTGCTTTGTTGGCCTGTTTTGGAGGTTGAGTTCATGAACACAGGTAAAAAGCTTAGCACAGCACATGGTAGCCTTTCCTGCTCAGCGCCTTAGAGCTGGTGATATTGTCAGAACCCATTTCCTGAATCATAGTGCACAGAGCCTCCTGTTATATCTCCCTGCCTTTCAGATTTTTCTGATTTTATTATTTCCTTATAGATTATCAATGTAGATTGTTCAAGTTCCCATATCTCCTTTTGGACCATTTTTATTGCTTAACATCAGCTTTCTTAACTTTTTTTTTTCTAATACACATGATCTTCTAGTCACCCCATCCAATCAGTGTGTTTTATCTGTATTCATTGAATTTGATTCCTTGAGCATTTAATTTGTGAAGCTCCTGCCTGGCTTTCTTTTATGTTCTGTCTTCATTCTTTTTTCTTTTTCCCCTCTGTCTTCATTCTTAGCCTCCTCTTGAGGCTTTTCCCTCTCTGTCCCCTTTCCTGACTGCCTCCTAACAATGGCCTGTACTCCAGGCTGAGCTCTGGAATGCCTTGGATAACTCCTTCATCCTCAGGGGTTGGCTATTACTTTTCTATGATTCCTGACACTCTACTTCCTGGTGTTTTTCCAGAGCTGTAGTTCTGCACCTGATCTCTGCCTTTGGGATTTGTCTACCCATGTGACCACACTCTACCCCTGCCACCACCTATCCGGGTATCCCTGACATCCTTCTCTCTTGTCATGGAGACCCCATCCTTCTCTCTTGTCATGGAGACTCCCATACCTTTACGTGAAGATTTAAAGCTTCCTTTGATTCCTCCATCTTTTATCCTGCGCCACATCCAGTTGATGGCTGTATCCCATTGGCCGTTCTCTGAATGTTCTTTCTTATACCTGTTCACCCTTCTCTTCACTGGGCCCAACCACCTAGCATTTGAACTGCTGGCCTGCTCATAGATTTCCCTGATGCCAATCTTCTTCAGTCTGCCTTCTCCTGCATTTCCAGCACTGTTCTCCTTAAAATGCTACCTTGTATGCATCAGTTTTATTTTTACTAAAACTTCTATCTGTACCAGCAGAAATTTTTATTGGCTGGTAAGGAAAGTTGCAGTTCTTTAGCCTGTCATGGAGGACATTCTATAGCTTTCCTACTTCCTTCTCATCCCTATTCCCATTGTTCTCCGTTTTCTGAAATCTGTCAAGAGCCATTCCAAAGTGTTGGGATGGGACTGTGATGGGACTGTAAGCCCACCATCCATCCCCTCTGAGAGTGCTCTCTTGTGGCCCTTACATATGGTCTACCTTTCCCACCAAATGTCCCCCAATGTCACAAAGCCTTCTTTTGCCCCTGCCCTGCCCTTGGCAAAGGCTCCCTCCTCTGGATCCCTGTAGCATTTTTGCTAACCATATTATTATCTATGTTTTCATGTATATCCCTGGCTTCTTTAGTAGTTGTAAACTGCTCCAGGGCAGTGATTATGTCCTAAGAATGTAACCAGAACCCAAGGGTGCAGGAACACCTGGTTTGGCCACATGACCCTGACAAAACCTAAAGGCCGACCAGTGGTGCTGGAACAAGAGAGGAATTTATTTCAGTGAGACCAACGCCGGGAAGAAAGTAGACTTATGTCAAATGCTGCCTCTGAAGTGCTGGAAATACATCTAAGTTTATATAGGGAAAATGTGGGGCAAAGGTCCGTGGGTATGTGCAAATGAGTAGTAAAGGCCAGGTCGCTCATTATTTTATAGTCAGTCCTATGGTGGGGTCAACAGTGGGGTGTGGGGGGTCTTGCTGGCCCAGGGCAGGCATTATCACCTGAGGGGGTAGTTTGGGTTCCCATCCAGGGGATGATTTGCCCACCAGGTCTTTTGCCTGAGTTAAGCAATGAGCAGGAAACAACTTCATCAATTAGAAAGTATAGCCTGCGGTCAAATGGAGGAAAAACCCTCTTTCAAAACTATATCTCCAGTGTCCAATACCTTCCTTTTTAACAAATAATTTGAGGACAAAAGTAGAAAGAATAGGCTCCCTAATGGACTGAACAAGAACTGAGTGAGGAAAACTGCATTAGCATCTCACTTGTGCTTCTAAAAGTCACCAAGAACCTTACATGTCTCCTGAGTATTCTGGGGCTCCGTTTTTACATACTTCAATATGAAGGGAGCAGAGGTCACTTCTTAGCTCCTAAACCTAATGGTACATGAGTGGCTCCAGTGATTGGATTTGGAAACAATATCTGCATTGCAGCCTTCCCATCCCTGTTAGAAATAAGCAGGGGAGTAGAATGGTTTACAAAAGCACTAACTTAGTAAAGACAATAGAGGGAGTTCCAAAATATAGTGGAAGGATTTTTCCTTACAGTCACAGAAAGTGATGAGACAACTTTCAGAAAATAATGAAAAGCCTAAGTGGAGACAAAAGACAATATCCCCTCTTAGGACTCATTTACTTGGCTCTCAGCCTTTCTGTGTCCTAAATAGGATTAGCTGCCTCTTCTTTCCATTCCTCTGAATTCCTGGTTGAATTGGCAATAGCAGGCACTTACCAAACCATTAACTTGGCCCTTCCTGTTCTAAAAATTAAATCCACCCCTTCTCCCCTGACCCATCCCTCAATCTGGAAGACATAATCTGAATTCCTTTTAGTTCCATGGTACATCACTGCTTTTCTTTCTACTTTTCTTTCCCCTTTATATCCTTTTTCCTTTAAGTGAAGATGAAACTTTGCACAAGAAGTTGCTCTTAGAAGAATGGATTTCCCGTTTACTAATGTAAAAATGTTTCAATAGGTAGGGATCTCACTATACAAAATTTCTAATGAGGGGCAAGCAAGTAAAAATATTTTAAACTGTCTCTGGAACTCTCAAATTTTAGAATCTGAGTTGTTTGGCATAGTCTTGATATTCTGGCTCAGTGCTCTTTTCTACTATTGTTTATCAGATTCTCTTCTAATATAAACCATCTTTGATAACTGAATCCAAATGTTTCTCTTTTCTGCTAAAACTTCATTCTTTTTTGCTCCCCATCTTCCCTTTGGGGAATATGTTTGGTTAGGGCCTTATTCCAAAGCCTTTTTAATAAGATCTTTTCCTAAAACCTCTGAAGTAACACTGTTCTCCTTGGCCTTGGTGCTAATGTGAAGCCCTGGCTTCCAGACATTTTCTGATCCCAATAGATGTTGATTACGTTGTTGGCCTATACCGCTGGTGACTTTTTTTTTCCCTCTAAGTGGCAGTTGCTGTGATTGAATGAGTTTTAAATTGTCTCAGTGGGAGTTCTTTATGGCTTGGATCCTTTCAGGTTTTCCATCATTTCTTGAGCAGGGGGATGAAAATAAAAAGTATGAGGCTTTGTCAGGCATGTGTTACTGAAACTGAGAAGCTGTACCCCTTAGGAAGTTTGCAGGGTGATAGCACAGCTTCAACATTAATCACTAGGAGTTTTGTTTCTTACACTGGATTCCAAACCAACTATTATCCTCGTGGTACATATCTTGTTGGCCGTGGTCCTTGGTTGCTCCAAAGTTACTGTGTGGCAAGGACTGAATTTAACTCTGCTAACCCTTCTCTGGCTAGTTAGGTTGCTGATGACTTCACGTTTAACTTAATCAACTTAAAATGTTCAATTGGGTAAAAAAGATCAGACAATTTGGAGAACACAAAAGAAAGAATATGAGAGATTTCTTTAGTTTGTTCTTCAAGGGTCTTTGGGTTGAAAATCCATGGAGGAAAAAAATTATGTCCTTTCCAGAAGCAAGAGCTATTCAAGTGACTTAATTGAACAGGTTTGTGTGATTTTTAAATTTTTAACCCACATTAATTAATGGATACTAAATTTTGCATACTTGTGGGCAACATTGCTAGTTGAACAACAATTGAAGATTTTATCTGGCAAATTTATTGTTAGAGTGGACCTACACTTCATATATATTGGGGGAGTTCTACTTATAAGAATTTATAGATGTGGTGTTTGGAGTATAGAAGTAAGGTGAAACATTGTTTTCTGAATTATTGCTATCTTTGCTATCAGTCTCTAAGAGGAGAACTCTGTAAACTCAGTGACATCATTTCTTTTTTTAAAAAATAAATTTATTTTTTATTGGTGTTCAGTTTGTCAACATACAGAATAACACCCAGTGCTCATCCCATCAAGTGCCCCCCTCAGTGCCCGTCACCCAGTCACCCCCACCCCCCCACCCACCTCCCCTTCCACCACCCCTAGTTCGTTTCCCAGAGTTAGGAGTCTTTCATATTCTGTCTCGCTTTCTGATATTTCCCACTCATTTTTTCTCCTTTCCCCTTTATTCCTTTTCACTATTTTTTATATTCCCCAAATGAATGAGACCATATAATGTTTGTCCTCCTCCAATTGACTTATTTCACTCAGCATAATACCCTCCAGTTCCATCTACATCGAAACAAATGGTGGGTATTTGTCGTTTCTAATGGCTGAGCAATATTCCATTGTATACATAAATCACATTTTCTTTATCCATTCATCTTTCGATGGACACCGAGGCTCCTTCCACAGTTTGGCTATTATGGACATTGCTGCTATAAACATTGGGGTGCAGGTGAGTGACATCATTTCTTCAGTGGGAGAGTGGGTGTGGATTTGCACTAATTTTGTTTCCTTCCTTTTGAAGTCTGACATTTCATCTTTCAGACTAAGTAAATTCTTAGTCACAAGAAATACTCCTAGTAGCCAAATGCATGTTATTTAAGTTTTTTTTTAAGCTGAGATGACTAAAGTTTCATAATGTATAGGCAAAACATCAGAGCAGATGTTAAACACATTCTCCCTCCAGTTCTAGAGATTGTATCAAGTATTATATAACATGGAGTATTTCTTCCATTTACTCAGAGCATAACTATTAGAAGATAAAAGTATATCATGGTTGTTCCTACTGGCTTTAATATTTGTCTGCTTACAGATTACCTCACTGTGGGTATTTATTTTGCGTATATATAGTTGAAATATAAATGATCGTTCCATGTGTTAAAAGTACATCCATAACTGAGACCAGAATTACATTAGAGACACGATTGAGGGTGGGGGTGACAAAAGCTTGTTCCCATTTAGAAATCTGTTTATTAAATAAGCCAAATCTGTCAAAATCAATTATTTAGATTTAGATAATTTTGATATTTCCATATATATTATATAAGGAAATACCTGAATCATATTTTTTTGTGTATTTATAAGGCATTCATCCTGGCTTATTCAAAACTTAACTAATGTTAATATTATTAATTACCTATTAATTATAATTATATATTATAATATATAATAATATATAATATATTAATAATATTATTATATGATAATACTAATATTAATCAGATCCTGTTACCTGTATACTGCTGCTGAGCATTTGGCATTCTGATCCACTACATGGCATCATGTATAGCATTCAAACGTGGGTCAGGCTGAGTGTTGGATGGCTGGGAGAGCAGAGGATGATGGTAGTAGAGCCTGAAGCAAGGAGAGGAGATAAGGAAATGCTGGATATATTTAGAAATACCATAGTGTTAACTCTCTGTGACATGGGGCAAATGGAGGGCATCACTGAGAGTTGAGCCAAAGAGCCATGAATCCCATTGCCAAGGCTTTGAATACCAGGCTGGGCTGGTAACAGTCCAGGAGTCAAAGGGAGCCAGTGAGTTTTTAAACATGAAGAAGGGTAAAACAGCAGATGTGGCCAATACTCTTGAATTATGTTCCAGAAACCAAGGTTTGGCTTTCGTGAATGTTCTACATCTGCTAAAGCTTTGTTGGCATGTGAGTTAATATATTTTTAATAAGTCTTTTTTTAAACTTCCCTTTTATATGTGTTGATGTTTCATTATTGGAGAAGGGTTGATGTAACTGCAATAAAATTCTAGATCATGCCATTACTTGATACATCCTATTTAAAAAAAAAAAAAAGGAAAGACATGGTTATAGATAACCATTTCTAGACCTACGCTTCTGGAATATATTGATTGCAAGATGTAGGATGCAGAAGGTGTGGTTATTAGTTCCAGGATTCAGTAGATTGCTTGACTCGATGTTTTGGCTTAAATTCTTCATATAATAGGTAATTCACTAGAAACAGAAGAATCTCTCTACATTGCACCTCACTGTGAACTGGGTTTGTTTGATAATCCTAGTCTAAATGGGGGGAGTGGAAGCTCTTGCTACCACCGATTCTTCTAACTTGGTGTTTGCTGGTGTTGGTCTCGTCTGATCCTTATTGTGAAGTCACAGCTTCACTTTCTCAATTTCCACAACACCTTTTGCAATTCCTTCTGGTGAGATTGGAGAGGATGACTTTCTGAGCAACCAAAGTGGGAAGTGTACAATTCTTCATCCTGCATAATCTTGAGCCATGTCAATCTGGTTACATTTTCTAGTCATGTTCTGCTCTGTTCACCTTCTTGATGTGTAATGCCTGTAAATTGCCTGGGCTAGGTCCAGCTGTGCAGTGCTGGTCCACAAAGTATTGGTCTTTTGGGCGACTGTTTTGTAGAAGAGGCACTGAATGTGCAGGAATGTGTAGGAAACTCAGATTCTTGAGGTTATGTTTTTCTTGAAGATTTCTTAATAATTTACCTGTATTTGTTCAAATCTTCCTCTATTTGTATAACTTTTTAAAAATATGAATACAAGACAGTTTTTGATCCAGTCAAGTTGGTCCTTATCCTGCCTGTCACTTCAAATTCTGTTTGGGTGGCATCTTGGTTCTGTCAGCATATGTTTTGGCTGTCCCAACTAGAGCAGTCATCTAAAGTTTGAGAATCATGGTACTGACATAATTGCCAATAGCTTGAGTAAGTGTAGAATAAGCCAGGATGAATGCCTTGTAAATATACAAGAGGTCTCTCATCCCCCAATTTTCATCTTTCAGCCTGGCCATCTCTTGACACAAGGAACTCAGATGATCTCCTGGAAGAATTTGTTAATACCTTGCTGAAGCCCAGAATATTGTGAATGAATCCAGGCATACTAGGCATACTGGTCTCCTGCAAGAGATGGTTATGGTGGGGTATTTGGTTAGCACCAGTAAGGGAAGGAGTTTAAGGGGTCATGGAAAAAATTAAAGACCTTATGAAAGGGAGAGCTCTCATTTTACACTATATTACAAGAATTGGTCTCTCATTTCTGTTGAGAGTAATTCCTCAAATGTATGGTGCTCTTGGTCATTGGCTTTTGCTTAAAAGAATATGAAAAAGCTGATTGGAAGCTCTATGAAAGTAGGGTGGTCTAGCTGATAGGTGGTTTTCAGCCAACTGTTTTACCAGTCTGAATATCCATACAATAACTGAAGGTCTTGTGTGAATTTTTCCAGAGAAGACTCCTAGTCTTCTTTACTTTAGGAGTATCTGTTTGGCGTTTGACATTTGGAGGAATAAAACTTTGGAGAAGGAAAGCAGCAGTTGAGTCCCAAGGCTCAGAATGCATACTGCTATTTCATGCCCTTTCTTTCCCCCTGATTCCAAGCCTTACTTGAGTTGCGCATAAGTGCCTGAGGTCTACAATCCTCAACCTTGCATTGTATCGGGCTTTCTTGTTGAAGGAATTTCGTCAAGGTGAGAAGACACCACGTCTGTACCTAGGAAGGGTTAAAGCAGAGACCTGGGCATCCAGCCTCTTTCTAAATGAACTTTCAAACAATCTCTAAGTTTCTAGTGTTGTCTCACTGCTGTCCTCCATGGTACACAGTGTCTCTAAACCCGACCCTTTTTGGGTTTTTGCGACGGCAAATTGTTCTCAATATCTTCTCTGCAGGTTCTTTAGGCTGTAGCAGAGTTGAGGAAGTTAGGTCAGGCCTTGCTCTGTTTTGTCTTCCCCAAATTTCTTGGAATTAGTCTTCAGCTATTTTCCTTCCTATTCTCTTGCCTTCATCTATTTCTTTTATATATATATTGAATATATATTATGTACATCATAAATATATATTTTAAATATATAATACACATAACTTTAATATGTAAGTAAGATGTAAGCATATAATATATACATATATGTGATAAATATATATAAGCTAAAATATATGTATATTTTGCATATAAACTAAAATATATCTATATTTTGCTTTACCATTACATTGTTTAGGTGACTTTGGAAAGGAAAGATGAATAGTGAGTCGTCAATCTGCTACATTCAACCGGAGGCCTCTATTATTACCTAGATAAAGACTGGAAGTTAGTAGAGGTTTTTATATAGTTATATCAATATGTCATATAACCCACCCTATTATTACTATGAAATTGAAGATATTTCTAAATGACCTACTGATGTTCCTCAGTTTCTGATTTAACTGATTGATTGGGCAACCAAAGAATATGGCAGTATGTTGGTGCTTGTGTTCTAGAGGCTACATGATATCCTGGAAAAGCAATGGTATGGGAGACTAGACAAGGGTATCCTCTCACTTAACTGTGTCTAAGTTGAATTACTCCCCCTGTAGGATCCAGTTCCTAAATAAAGGGTCTGTTCTTCAAGATGACTTTAAGGGTAAACAATCTGTGACTCTCTATGCAAATGGCTGAAGGAGAGGGCAGTTTGTGTGAAAGCTGTGTATCTCCTATGGGGTCTTTAATCTGGATCCAGAGACTCAAACCCAGAGGAACTGAAATCCCTGTGGAATGTCATTGCCTCATCTGTAAAGCAGAGCACAGGGGCCCACTCTAGTTCCCAGCTCTTCTGGTTCTGAGGCTTCAGTTCCTGGAGCAGATTCTGGTTGGCTATACTATAAAGTCCCATCTGCTCTTCTGTGGCAGCTGGTGTGTTAAAACGGTGTAAATGAAATCACCCAATTTGTTCTCTGTGGAGTATAGGCTAGAGAGCTAGAAACTGTTATAATCAGCAGTATACTCTCTGAGGAAGGTCAGTGTGATAGCGCAAGCTCCATTGAAACTATCCTCCTATAAATAGTCCTGCTGATATATTAAACAAGCCATGATAGGGAGGAGAGATGGATTGAGTATCGTGAAGCTATATAAACGAGAGGGTGGAATTTGGGAATCATGTTATAGACTCATATCCTGTTGAGTTGAAAGATCTGGGCAGATTTGCTCTTATAGCCTTATAAATATGCATCTAATTAAAGGCAGGGAAGTTCAGTATGGTCTAAATTCTATGTTTATCTCAGAAGTTTAGAAACCTTTTCCAAAACAACAACAAACAAAATTAGCTTACAAAAGTTACAGGTGCAGGAGGGATTTTACTCTCAGCATCTATTCATTTTACTTGTGCATATTGACCTCCGGGAAGACTCAACTCACTTGGATCCAGTTCCAACTCCAGGCCACTCACTATACTGGGGAGAGGGTATTATGACTGTCCTCTCTCAGGCAGCAGACCTCTGGCAACCACACAGAGGGAAGAGGAGCTTTCCCCCAAAGGACCAGGGTGGGTAGTCACAGGCCCCACCACTCTGTTTCATATGTGGAAAATACAACCACTTATGAAGATTTAATTGGTGGAACAGGAAACCAAAAAGCAGGATTTAGATTTTTTAAAAGTAGAAAGGAGCTTTTGGAGGATACAAATGATATATGAATCCTCTGATGAGATTTGTGTCTTAAAATTGGATCTGAGCCCTGTGTGGAGAATCCATCACTTAAACAGAGTTGGAAATTAGGAGAGCAGGTAAAGATCAGAAACTGGTAGAACCTGGCACAGAACCAGGACTCTGTCTTTTTCAGTGTTAGGATTAGACCCAGAGAAGAGCTGGCAGTACCTTGTGGGAAACCTGACAAATGAGAAATGTGTATGTGTGACAAATGTGCATATCTAGCATGGTTGACTATGATAAGCATCTCAGATTTGGGCTCCCTCCACACAAGCCATTTCCCACTGGAGCATTTGCCACAAATGTGCTGCACTTTGATGGATCAGACCTTAAGTCCCCACTCCATCGGGACTTTATAACTGACGGTCTTTTTAGTTGTGGCCGAATCCACCTTCTGCTCCCCAGAATTATGGTTCCAGAGATTCCATGTGTGAGTTTCAGCAGGTACATCAATCAGACCCCTGAAAACATATGAGGAGAAGGTCCATTCTACTTACCATATTATTAGGGTGTTACACTGTAGGAGCTGAAGAACTACTGCTTTCTGAGAGTCACCCTGGAGAAACGAAGTAGCCCAGCTTCCTCACAGAGCTCCTGTTCTGGGATTCCAAACTCCCATTACTAAATTTGTTTCAAAGAGAGCCCACAGTGTAATGGGATGTTTCAGTGACAGATTTATTCCTGGGGCTGTCTGGGTTAAAACACAGAACGCGTTTTTATAAAGAGGTCTTGTTATCAATAGGATAGCAAACATGAGGAATGCTGGTGTTACTGGATAAGCTAATGGTCTCCAAACCTCTCTGTTTAAAAGTGAGAAGTTAGAACTTTTACAGTTTGTATTGCCAATTTCTGTATATTTAGAAATTGCTTTTCCCACTGTATTAATGTTATGTATTTTATAAACTAGGCATTAAAGAAAAAAGTGAGAAATGAATATTTTCACACTCCAGTGAATTGTCACAATTACTTTATCTTGGAGGACTTTGGTTTGAACTATATGGATTAGATTTTGCAGAGTAAACTGGAGATATGCCTCAACCCCTTTCTTGGACTATTTCCCTGGAAAATGTGTGCAGTTTTTTTTTTCAATTTTTTAATTGAAGTTTAATTAACATACAGTGTTATTGGTTTCAGGTGTACAACATCTTGACTTGACAATTGTATGCATTATTCACATATATACTTATATAATAAGTAGTCACCATAATAAGTATAGTCACCATCTGTCATCATACAACATTATTACAATATTACTGACTGTATTCCCTATGCTGTGTACTCTGCATCCCTGTGACTTATTTTATGACTGGAGGTTTGTACCTCTTAATCTGCTTCACCTATTTTGCCCACCCTCCCCACTACCAATTTGTTTCCTATATATAAGAATCTGTTTGCCTTTTTGTTTTTTGTTCATTTGTTTTAGTTTTTAGATTCCACATGTAAATGATATAATGTGGTATTTGTCTTTCTCTGACTTAGTTCACTTGACATAATACCCTGTAAGTCTCAAATTGTAAAGTCTCATTTATTTGTTTATTTTTTATTTATTTTTTTTAAAGATTTTATTTATTTATTCATGATAGTTACACAGAGAGAGAGAGAGAGACAGAGACACAGGCAGAGGGAGAAGCAGGCTCCATGCAGGGAGCCCGACGTGGGATTCGATTCCAGGCCTCCAGGATCGCGCCCCGGGCCAAAGGCAGGCGCCAAACCGCTGCGCCACCCAGGGATCCCAAGTCTCATTTTTTTATGGCTAATCCTCTGTGTGTGTGCTTGTGTGTACATGTCGTATCTTTTTTTTTTTTTTTAAGATTTTTATTTATTTATTCATGAGAGACACACAGAGAGAGGGAGAGGGGCGGAGGCACAGGCAGAGGGAGAAGCAGGTTCCACGCAGAGAGCCCGATTCGGAACTCCATCCCAGGTCTCCAGGATCAAGCCCTGGGCTGAAGGCGGCGCTAAACCGCTGAGCCACCCGGGCTGCCCCATGTAGTATCTTCTTTATCCATTCATCTATTGATGGATTCTTAGGCTGCTTCCATATCTTGGCTATTATGAACAATGCTTCAATAGACAAAGGGGTACATACATCTTTTCAAATTGGTTTTTTTGTTTTCTTTGAGTAAATATCCAGTGGTGGAATTGGTGGATCATACGGTAGTTCTGCTTTTAACTTTTTGAGGCTCCTCCATACTGTTTTCCACAGTGGTTATACCAATATATGTTCCTACTAAGAATGCAGGAGAGTTTGTTTTTTCTCCACATCCTTGCCAACACTTGTTTCTGATACTGGCCGTTTTGACAGGAGTAGGGTGATATCTCATTGTGAATTTGATTTGCATTTCCCTGATGATGAGTGATGTTGAGCATCTTTTCGTGTGTCTTTTGGTGATCTGTCTTTGGAAAAATGTTCAAGTTCTCTGTTTTTATTTTATATATATATATTTAAAGATTCATTTAACAGAGTACACAAGCAGGGGGAGCAGCAGAGGGAGAGGGAGAAGCAGACTCCCCACTGAGCAGGGAGCCCAATGCAGGGCTTGATCCCAGGACCCTAGGATTATGACCTGAGTTGAAGACAGATGCTCAACCGACTGAGCCACCCAGGTGCCCCTCTCTGCCCATTTTTAATCAAATAATAATTGTTGTTATTTTGGTATTGAGTTGCGTTTGTCCTTTATATATTTTAGATATTAACCACTTGATGGATATGTCATTTGCAAATATCTTCTCCCATTCAGTAGGTTGTCTTTTGGTTATATTGATGGTTTCCTTTACTGTGCAGAAGCTTTTTATTTTGATGTGGTCCCAGTAGTTTATTTTTACTTTTGTTTCCTTTGCCTCCGACATATTCGTAAGTATGTTGCTAAGGGTGATGTCCAAGGTATCATTGCTAAGGTTTGCTTTTAGGAAATTTATGGTAATAAGAGCTCACATTTAGGTCTTTAATCCATTTTGAGTTTATTTTTGTGTATGGTGTAAGAAAGTGGTTCAGTTTGCAAGTGGGTGCCTAGTTTTCCTAGCGCCATGTACTGAAATGATTGTCTTTCCCACATTGTACCTTCTTGCTTCCTTTACTGTAGATTAACTGACCATATAGATGTGGGGCTCTTGGAAAATGTTTTAAATTCTAAACAACCATTTTAACAAAAATGGGAGCTATAACTTTGTTATATATTTAAGACCCCAAGTATTTTCTTGCTGCCACATTGTATCACCCTAAGACTCTGGGGCAAACGTTGCTAAGGATGGGATTGCGTCCTCACTGTATACCACTGTGGTGTGGGAGCGCAAACACGAATCCCCTGCCTTCTTCAAGGTGCTTACAGTTTCTTCTAATCTCCTGGCTCTTTGTCAATGCTTTAAACTCTGAGATTTAACAGCCTTTGTATTTGAAGTAAAAACAAACCACCACCACCACAAAATCTTAAAGCTGGGAGAAATCTGTGAGCAAAATTTATTTTAGCTTAAATTACTGGGTGGTTTTATTTTAACAGCTTTAGTGAAGAGTTTTCTGAGAAGACAGAATAAAATGCAAGACTTGGTTTCTTGGTGTTACCATGTTTAACTGCCAAATAGAGAAAAAAAAAAAAAAAGACTAGAATGAAATCTACAAAATACTAACAATTAGTCATGGATCGTGAGGTCATAGGTGGCTTTTTTCTTTTTCGTTTCCCAGTTTTCAGTGATAAAATTGCTTTGTTTATAAAACAGGATAAAAATTCCAAGTATTAATGCCATTCTAAAGTGCCAAAAGGCATCATTTTAGGACGTGTGATTTTAGGACGTGTGCATCAACAGGTGATGATAGGCATGGTAATATAAGTTGATATTTTACTGCATTTTGTGTTCTAAACTCCTCAGGTGCCCCCAACCCTGAAGCTTTGTCATTCTTGCAGTGCCTCCTTTCTGAATGGAAGTGACCATAACATTAAGTGTGTGTGTTGCTGTGACTGCTGCCTACGCCATGTGGGAAACTGAATAGGGCAACATTCTTGGTCTGTTTGAGAATTGGAATATCAGAGCTCTCCATTATTGTGGAAGGAGGGAAAATCCATAAGGCACACTTCCTTCCTTTTGGAATTCCTGCTTCAGTTTGGCCTTCCTTCTGCCCACCGTACTCAATTCATGGAAACTATTTTTCTGTTGTTGCTGAAAAATAATCCAGTTTTGATAATTTAAGCATGCAGCGACCCTTATTGTTTTTCACTGCTCTTGCTGTAGAAGAAATTAGATCACCTGCAATATTTTGTATCCAGCCAACATGCATCAAAATTCCCGTCTGTGTTTTGCTTTGAGCCTTGGAAATTTCAGAATCAGTTAGAAATTATAGTGAAGCTGAGACTGATCAATGAGGAAGCCCAGTGTTATTGTTCAAAACACAGTCTCTTGTAGCCCGTGTGTGTGTACAGTGCTTTCTGTAAAATACAATTAGCTCTGATTCCCTTACTTGTTTTAGACCTGAAGCCTTTGTGTTTTCCCCTCTGGCTCTTTGTTGGACAGCTGTCATTTTAAAGTAAATGACTCTTCTGTAGATTTGAACTTTACTTGGATTTTCCTTGGCATAAATAAGATTAGGTAATTTTATGACCACCTAATCCTAGAGGCACCAGTTTTCCTAGTTTGCAATTTTATTATTGGGCTTCTCCAGAAAAATATTGTAAGAACATTAAGATAAATGAGCTGTAGAAGCAGTTGGCAGTTGCTTTCCATGGAGCATGCCCGTTTATTTCCCCATCACGTGGCACATGATGTCAGTGAAAATATCTAAATCATATTAAAATATCTTTGAGCTATGAAACTCAAATTTCTGAGTTAAAATATAATGGTCAAAACCCATTAACAAATAGAAATAAAATGTATACATTACACCTCAGTTATCTCAGTCTATTTATACCAGTTAAATATTTAACCTAAAAATAAACTGTATTTTGTGGTTACTATCAAGAAGCAGGATGCTTTAGTGAACTGTATATGCCAAGATTTTTTCCCTGAAGGGATACACATTTCCAGCTTTGAACAGACAAGTTGAGTCAATTAGGAAGTATTTATTGAATATCTTGAGGGCTTTCAGTACATTAGAAGCCTCTTTTACCACTCTCTTTCCAAATTTAAAAAAAATATCAGAGTGAATACAGCTTAACTTTACGGTCTAACTTCTTTCTCTCTCTTCTTTGCTATATTGTCTTGCATTGAAGTATAGTGAACACACGATGTTACATTAGCTTCAGGTGTACAACAGTGATTCGACAACTCTCTATGTTCTGCTTTGCTCACCACAAGTGTAGCTACCAACTGTCTGACAAGTCTGTCTGCCACCAGCATTTCTGGGATTTGTTGAAATTTGCATTCCAGATTATTAGTGTCCTTTTTGGCTTATGTGATGAAGGTACAAATGTTTCAAACCTGGAAGTCAAGTATACCTCACCTTCTAACTGCCATCTTGTGCCCTCTTGGGAGTACGCGGCTTAGTTGTTTGCATCAGAGGAACTTGAACAGGGGATACTGAAGCCAGCATCTTACCATATTACAGAATTGCCATTTTGGAGGCACTCAAGGGTCTGACCTGAACGTGGGGAATCCAGTCTAAGTAGGTTAGGAAACCAAGGACATGGTAGCAGGAGCATTTCCAATGCTGCCTTGGTCTTTTGGACTCCCAAAAAGTGTGGCAGACCCTGACAGAGTCTCAGGAGGCAAATTAGGCAGAATGTTCAGATTCTAGTTATTTCTGTTTTTGCAAAGTTAGAGCTGCAGAACTGGATGTAATGAAGGAAAAGGATATCCCCTCAAAATGGTTTTGTTTTCTGAAGAACTGGAAATTCTGGAAGTTTGTTTTTGTTTTTTTGTTTTGTTTTGTTTTTTAAATCAGAATAGTAACTCTACTGAAGTATCATGCCCAAAGAAACTTCCTTACTCCTGTAGTGAAGATGTGCTTCTACAAGTTCTAAATCTTGTGTAGTTCTGTGATGAAAGGGGTGTGGATCAGGAGAGTGTTTCCCAGGCACTTTGCCTTCAGGTGGTATGATAGTTAAATCCACATCCACCATTTTATTATAACCCACCCCCTTCTTTATAATTGGATCTTCTTAATTCTCAAATGCGAAATTCCATTTAAATATACTTTTTCTCTGTGGCTCATTTACTTTTCTCATACTAAGTGGGTTAAAGAAATTAATCTATTTGCACAGCTGAATCAGATTTAAATTTATTTGGGAATTTCTTTTGGGAAGGAGCATGTCATGTGTATGTTTGGGTATTGGAATCTTTCTTTTTTTAAAATAAATTTATTTTTTATTGGTGTTCAATTTACCAACATACAGAATAACACCCAGTGCTCATCCTGTCAGGTGCCCCCCTCAGTGCCCGTCACCCATTCTCCCCCACCCCCCGCCCTCCTCCCCTTCCACCACTCCTAGTTCGTTTCCCAAGAGTTAGGAGTCTTTATGTTCTGTCTCCCTTTCTGATATTTCCCACACATTTCTTCTCCCTTCCCTTATATTCCCTTTCACTATTGGGTATTGGAATCTAATAAGGAAACTGGTGTTTTTATCTAGAGGAAAATTTTTCTTTGATTCATTTCACGTATCTACTGAAATCATACTTTTGGAAGAACCCAAGCTGTGAAGTGAAAAGAAAGATGGGAGTTTTTTGTTGTTGCCTGTATTGGTATATTTTTAAGTCAAACCCATTTTTATTGTGGAACAATTTAGGATTTATATGGCATCCTTCATCTTGGGCAGCTCCTTGAGCAGAGTCATCTCATCTCTAAAGTTAGAGAAAATCTGTCAGGTACAGCCTGGGAGAAGCAAAAGAAGTTCTAGGGAATATTTTAGGAGTATTGTGGGTAAAGCAGCTGGAAGTTAGCCAGAACATTGAGGTTACCATTTAAATCTGTGGTGGGGAGCTCAAGAATCCTAATTGGATCAGGACCCTGGTTTTATGTCCTCTTATTCAGATATTTATGTCTCTTTCATCTATCTTTGAGCTGAATCGCTAGAACCCACGAGCTGGTCATTCTGTAAGGAACCTGGAGCTGCTTTTAGCAGCTTGGGTTTTTATTTGGAGTCTGCATATCCGGGATCCATGAAGTATAGTATTATGTACAAGGCTGGGTGGGGCTGTGAGTTTCCTTGAGGAAATGGGCAGGAAGAAGAGTACTATTTTAACTGGTTGTTTTTTTTTTTTTTTTTAAGATTTTATTTTTCACACACACATGCAGAGAGAGAGAGGCAGAGACACAGGCAGAGGGAAGAGCAGGCTCCCTGCTGGAAGCCTGATGTGGGACTCTATCCCGGGTCTCCAGGATCACGCCCTGGGCTGAAGGTGGCGCTAAACCACTGAGCCACCCGGGCTGCCCAACTGGTTGTTTTCTATTTATAATATTTATGCTCAGTGTTGCTTTCTGTTTTTCTATCTTTTTGAAGGAAAATTGAAAACTGGGTAGAGATAGCGACCTTTTCTTCAGGAATTTTTGGTTTTGTAGAAAGCCTGAATAGGGGCACCTGTCCTGGCATCCTAAAGCATAATGCTGTCCCACAGTACATTCCTCTACCCTGATCTGATGCAGAATCACTGCTTCTAGTCACATTTCACAAAGGAAGAAGTTGGTAAGCTTACTTGCATGTACTCTTAAGTGTTGCTCTCAAGAGGCCTCCTCTTCTTGGCAAGTTTGTAACACTTGATTGATTTCTTTTCCTTCCTTCCTTCCTTCCTTCCTTCCTTCCTTCCTTCCTTCCTTCCTTCCTTCCTCCCTTCCTTTCTCTTGACACAGAGAAACACATAGGTTGAGGGAGAAGCAGGCTTCATGCAGGGAAGCCTGATGTGGGACTCCATCCCAAGTCTCCAGGATCATGCCCTTGGCTGAAGGCGGCGCTAAACCGCTGAGCAACCCAGGCTACCCCAAAGCACTTGATTTTATCCAAACATATATTTATGGGAGATTTCAGACTTGTTCTAGTAACGTGTGTCAATGCGAAGAATTCATCTCCTGTATGCTAAATGTTGAAAGTGACCATGGGTCAAAGTAGCAGCTTTATTTAAAAGTGATTTTCAGTATTAAGACAATATATCTGATAGGTTTCTTTATGTGTTTAAATGTCTTTTCCTCATCAAAGCAATGATTAGGCAATTTCATTTTCATGAGCTATCAGAACATTCCTGAAAGTAGGTCAGCACCACTAAATTCAGTTAGTCAACAAATATTGAGTGCCAATTATTCTTTTCAGCGCTAGTAAGAATGGATCTTTGTATTTACAGTATATGGTAGGTTTACATTGTTATGCCAAGTGGCTCAGAACATTTTTCCCACTCATAATGGTAGAATGCGGTAGAATTTATTCTCCAACATATACTCTTTAGTCTCTCTTTCCTTTTCCCCCCCAGGGTCTCCCCATCCTGTGAATTATCTTCTGTTTGGGGGCAGGGGATGATCTGATAAGCAGAATTGGTTCTGACAATCAAGACCTTCTTGGGTCACCTGTTAGTGTGACTTATTTCATAGTAGTTATATTTGAATATTATTTGTAATCTAGGGATTTGGGCAGCTAAATATATCTTAGGTGACTTGGGATGGATTTGGATCTAAGTCTCAAAATGTTGATTTAATGGTAAATGTTTCAGCCTTTCTACCCCAAAGCGGCAGACTACATCTGGCTAGAGTGGGGGTAGGGGAGACCAGAGGGAGTGAGAGAGAATGCACACACATGCAAGTAAAGCACCACTTCAAAACTATAAACCACAGGGAAATGGGTGTTTGAGCCTATTCTAAATCACTGGATAGTCTCTTGGAGTAACAAAAGACTTGTCACACCTGGAATTTCAGACCTACAAGTGGAAGAGACTTGACTGCATTCATGTTTGTGTTTGGAGACAGTAGCATGATTACTTTGGTCACTTTTTCTTTTTCTTTTTTTTTTTTTTTTGTCACTTTTTCTTAAGTGTGCCCCTTGAGGTACTTCCTAGTCTGAGCCATTGAGGGGGACATTTGGGATCTAAGTTTAATGATTTAAGATACCTACAGGAAAACAGCAAAAACCCTTTTGGTCACTGCTTCCCCTGCCATGGGTATTTTCAGCCTTTACAACTCCTATGGTACCTTGTTGTGTAAATAAATATTCCACATAGCCTCCAAAGTATTTGTTTCCAAGGTGCCTGTTTCCTTTGCTTTAATAGTTTTAGATAAAGTGAATGGGCTTATGCCACCCATTTACTCTTGTAAAATTTTGTTTCATTAACATTAGTTTTTTTCAAGTTTACAAAGAATTGGCTGCGTGCTCAGTGATCAGTCTCCCTCATTTTAAGTAAACAGGTTAAGAGTAGCTCATTTGCAAAACCGAAAAAGCATGATCCTTCTGAAGGATTTGTATCTTAAGATTGGTTTTTTAGGTTGGAGCAAATTTACTGGTGATGTGTGAGAATACAATACAAGCTGAGCTCCTAGATGAAATTAGAGTTGGAAATGTGACAGAATTTCTTTTTCTTTTAAAAATTTTATTCATTTATTCATGAGAGACCCAGAGAGAGAGGCAGAGGCACAGGCCGAGGGAGAAGCAGACTCCCCACAGGGAGCCCGATGTGGGACTCGATCCCAGGATCACGCCCTTGAGCCCAAAGCAGATGCTCAACCCTTGAGCCATCCAGGCATCCCGTGTGACAGAATTTCTAAAGCAGAGAAGCTCTTTTTTTATAAGGAAATGGAGAGTCTCATGAGAAGCATTGAAATAGGAAAATGTTCCTATGCCTTACTCCATTAAAAAAAAAAAGAAAAAAAAAAAAGACTTAATCTCTGCCATTTTCACCAATGACTGAAGAAGTCTAGGCTCTTGAAATTTTTTCACCCCAAGGAAACATTTCTGGAATTAGATAAGAGTTTTGGAGAAGAGGGTGTACTTTTCAGAATGAGGACTTGGAAAAAAATTTTTTTTAAAAAGATTCCATTTATTTATTCATGAGAGACACAGAGAGAGAGAGGCAGAGATACAGGCAGAGGGAGAAGCAGGCTCCCTGCAGGGAGCCCAATGTGGGGACTCGGGATTCCAGAATCACGCCCTGAGCAGAAGGCAGATGCTCAACTGCTGAGCCACCCAGGCATCCCGAGGACTTGAAAATTTTGATTGCAGTGTGTAAATTCTGCAACCCAAGGAATTTCTGTCGCTGGAAAAGTGTGTGTTTGGGCTCATCTCTTCAGAATTGGGAAATTCCTTGCAAGGTATAGGAAGTACATGGGAACAGGCTAATCAGAGGGGAGACAGTCTCCAGATTTATTTATTTATTTATTTATTTATTTATTTAATTTTTAAAAAGATTTTTAAAATTTATTCATGAGAGACAAAGGGGGGGGGGCGGTAGAGACACAGGCAGAGGGAGAAGCAGGCTCCATGTAGGGAGGGAGCCTGACGTGGGACTCAGTCCTGGGCCTCCAGGAGACAGTCTCCAGATTTATTTATCTATCTATCTATCTATCTATCTATCTATCTATCTATCTATCTATTTATTTATTTAATTTTTAAAAATATTTTTAAAATTTATTCATGAGAGACACAGAGAAAGAGAGAGAGAGAGAGAGAGGTAGAGACACAGGCAGAGGGAAAAGCAGGCTCCATGTAGGGAGCCTGATGTGGGACTCAGTCCTGGGCCTCCAGGATCAATCCCTGGGCTGAAGGTGGTGGTAAACTGCTAAGCCACAGGGGCTGCCCATTCTCCAGTTTTTCCACATCTGTGAAACTCATCTACTGGAAGAGTCAGTGCAACTCTAGTTTTTGTTTAGAGAAATCACAGTCAAGAGATGCGGTCCTATGGCCACGTTCATGTAACTGAGTGGAATGGATACCAGCATTACATTACAAAATGTAATGTAAATACTAGTAAATGTAAAAAAAAAAAAAATACTAGTAAATGTATTTACATTAAAATGTAATGTAATTAAATTAAAATAAAATGTAAATACTAGTTACACCAAATACTAGTATTTTTCATCTGCAAGTTAGTGATTTATGGTATTATGGTAATTTATAGCTGCCAAAGAGGAAGAAGAGTAAACCTTTTTCCAAGTTAGGCTACATTAACATGTTCTGTTAATGTTCTTTCTGCTTTGGATGGACTAGTTTTTAATCCTTTGGATGAGAGGCATAACTTTGCCAAATTGAAAAATTACTGTGAATTGTTTTCTCCTTTTTAAAGGAAGAAATGTCAGGTGACTATAGCTTTTTTCAGTTCACTGGCTGGAAGAATAGTGAGATGGGCAATGTCACATACAAGAATTTGATTAGGGACCTCTTAACATTTGTGTTAGCAGATTGATTTGTTTGTTTTTTTTTTTTTTGATTGATTTGTTTTTTAAAACACAGTGGTGGTGGTATTTATGAGATGTGAATTCTCTGGCCGTGTCATCTAAAATTGGACTACCTCAAAGTCATTTCTCAAGGACATGGGTCGGTTAGCTCTCCTAAGTATCTTCAAGTTGAATTTTTAATGTAGATATTTTTAAATTGTGAAAAGAGGTTTTAAAATCCATGACCAGTTTTTTTTTTAAAAATCCTATTGCTACTTTAATTTAGTAGGATAAAGGATTAGATAGTTGAAATATTTAATAGACATTTTTAGAATCTGCTATATAACTGCTGATAGGGATTGAGAATTATTGAGGTGGTGTGAACACTGCAATTTGCTTTTCTCTGACTATATATCAGAGAGAATTCTTGTAGAGCAGAAATGTAGCATATATAGTAATTGCCAAAAAGTTCTCTAGTTCTGTGGGTTATCACTACGTAGCCCGGCCTGGGGTATTGTGTTCAAACCTATATAGAGAGCATTAGAAAAGGCAGAGTTGGACCTGTGGGCCTCAAAAGTATCTGTTCTGCTAACTTGAGAATTTTTCATCTTTTTTAAAAGCCAACTTGTTGGTGTATAAGTTAAAATCACTAATACTTTATTGGGTGCTCAGAAAAATATATAATTGCAATTTCTGGTTGCGGTCAGTCATCATGTATATAATTACAGAATATTTAACTGGACACTCTCTAAAAGAATAAGCAATTCCTGGAATTTTAAATTAGCTTTTAGTTCACATGTAGTACTGTGGCCAGGATGCTGTGTACATAGATGGGGGACCTTGTCCTTCCTTTTGCTCGGGCCAAAAGTGTTGGAGCTTGCCTTGAATCTTCGTCCTTATGCCCCCAAGTCATTTAGCCTCTAGTTCTAAAAACTACCTGGAATCCAGGTAGTGTGCATAAGCACAGCCAGCTCACCATCACCTGTGTCATCTGTTGCATTTTTTGTTTTTGTAACTTGCCTCTCTCTATCCACCATTGCCTTTCTACAGTCTGATCTCACCACAGCAACGGAATGATTCTTTTAAAATATGTCAGTTCATGGTATTCCTCTTCTCCACACCCTCTTTCCATTCACTCAGTATAAAAGCTGAAAGTTGTAAAAGTGGGCTGTAAGACCCTGTATGGTCACTTGCTGCCACCATCTACAATTTTCCCCTTGTTCTCCTGCTCCAGACACAGTGGGTGCCTTGCTATCCCTCTGGCATGCTGACAGCGTCTCTCTCAGGACCAGAATACCCCAGATGGCCACATGATTTGTTCTCTCACTTCCTGGAAACCCCTTCTCAAATGTCACCTTAATAGTGAGGCCTTTTGGATCATCCTATAAATATGGCAACATACTCCCTACCCCTCTGCTCCTACATTGCCAGCACCACCTGATTTTTTCCAGTATGTAATTTGTTCACATACCTGTTTTTGTTTATGTATATTTATATGAATACAAACATTTATAATAGAAACCTACACACACACACACTCACATATATATATGATTTAAAAAACATAAAATCTTTATCATCCCCTGACTAAAAGTATAAGCTTTATAGGGGCAGGAACTTGTTTTGCATCCTACTGTGTTCCTGGCAGCCAGTATAGCCCTGGGTACATCATACTTAAGGATAATTACAGAATGAATGGAGTTTGGGTTCTTCTCCCCCCCACACCGCCAAAGTTGCAAGAATATATTTTATATGATTTTTGATAGAGAAAATTACTGATAACTATTTTCCTGAATAATTTTAATTTATTTTTATTGAAAAATGTTAAACCTTGAGAACAGTTTCAGGCATAGTATAATGAACATGGGTATACCTTTCACCGATTCTAACATTTTGCCATTTGGATTCAATCCCTCTATCTATACTTGGGTTTATAAGTTATTTTCTGAATTTGAATTAGACCCATTCATGGGTCATGACCCTTCATAACTAAAACACTTCAGGGTCTCTCTTCTAAGGACAAGGACGTTCTCCTACATATCGGTAATGTAAGTATCATTCCCCCAAAATTTAACATTGATACAGTACTACCGCCTTATATAGGCCATATTTAAATTCCCCTGTTGTCTCCATAATGTTCATTGTAACTGTTTTTAAACACCCAGGATCTAATCAAGTTTCATCAATTGCATTAGTTTTCACGCCTCTTAATCTCCTTAAATCTAGAACTTAGTTCCCTAGATTTTATTTATTTAGTTTTTTAAAAGATTTTATTCATTTATTCATGAGAGAGACACAGAGGCAGAGACATATGCAGAGGAAGAAGCAGGCTCCCTGCGGGGAGCCTGATGCGAGACTTGATCCCAGGACCCTGGGATCACAACCTGAGCCAAAGGCAGATGCTCAACCACTGAGCCACCCAGGTGTCCCAGGTCCTTCATGACATAACATTCTTTTAGAATCTGGGCCAGATGTTTGATAGGATTGTCCTTCAATTTGGGTTTATCTGATTGTATAATTGGAGTCCAGGCATGAGAATATTTTCAGCAGGAGAATAACCCAGGAGATGTGGGTGCTTCCCAGACCATCGTCAGTAGGACATGTCATGTCATTTTGTCTCATTATTGGTGATGCCATCAGAGATTGTTGGTTTAAGATGGTATCTGCTAATTTCTCTCTTATAAAGATCTCCTTTTTCCTTTTGTCATGAATGATCTCTGAAGTGATATTTTGAGACTATGTGGTTTCCCAACAACCTTTCAAGCAGTGGTATCAATTTCTACTGAAGATTCTTGCCTGAAACAATTACTGTAGTGGCTGTAAAATGGCAATTTTCTTTCTTCTAGGATTCCTTCTGCATTAGTTGGTATTCTTCTCTAGAAAGCTTTACCCACTGTATCTCCCTTGTTTTAAATCTTGCTCAGGGGATCCCTGGGTGGCTCAGTGGTTTAGCACCTGCCTTCAGCCCAGGGCATGACCCTGGAGTCCCGGGATAGTGTCCCACATCAGACTTCCTGCATGGAGCCTGCTTCTCCCTCTGCCTGTGTCTCTGCCTCTCTGTGTGTCTCTCATGAATGAATAAATAAAATCTTTAAAAAAAAAATCTTAAAAAAATAAAAAAAATTGTTCAGTATCAGAATAGTGAATTATTTTCTATCCTGTGTGCTATAATCATTACTATTATTTATTTTGATACTCAGAATTGTCCCAAATTTGCCTAGGGGGAGTTCTATATCCCACTTTTGAAGAAGAAACTAATTGAGGTACCTTTTTTTCAAGATAGTTAGATATTTGAAGAGTAAAGAAGTCTACTAAGGATTGGATAACCTTGGGATCCCTGGGTGGCGCAGCGGTTTAGTGCCTGTCTTTGGCCCGGGGGGGCGATCCTGGAGACCCGGGATCGAATCCCACGTCGGGTTCCCGGTACATGGAGCCTGCTTCTCCCTCTGCCTGTGTCTCTGCCTCTCTCTCTCTCACTGTGTGCCTATCATAAATAAAAAATAAAAAAAAAAAAAAAAAAAAAAAGGATAACCTTGAAGGGAACAGGTATATGGTAGATTCCTCATGGGGAAAGTGAAGGAGCCTGAGATGTCCCAGGGTGAACAGCCTTGTTCAGCTGGCTTTTTGCCAAGTACTCTGTACATCCGGTCTGGCTGAGGCAGGTCTGGAAGTGAGCTGCTTCTCTCCTGGAGCCGTCCTTACCCTGAGTAGGGCAACTTGGCAGAGTCTGGGAAGGCCAGGATCTCTCACTGCAGCAGTGATTTCCAAATGTAGGTGATCAACTGGAGAGAGATTCTGGCTGTGTTTTGTTTTGTCTTGTTTTTTTAGTGCAACATCTAGACCCATAGTGTCTCTTTGTATTGGGCTCCATACCTACTCTGTACATTTACAGGTTTTCCTTTGGTGATCTTCATATCTTAGGTTTGGAAATAAGTTTTTTTTTTTCCCCTTTAATAGGGACATGAGTAATCATATTCTGGTCTGTGGGTTTCATTGACCCCCAGACTCATTAGGGCTAAAAGGCATAATCTGTGGATTGATTGCAAGTAGCCTGGCATCGGTTCTGTTATACTTAATCCCTTCAACTGGTTTTGGTTAGCCTGGACTGGCCTTTACCCCAAAGGATGTGTTGGCTCAAGAGAGAACCATGAGGAGCATAGCTGATAAGCAGTCATCCTTACAGATTTTTTTCTTTAGGATTTTCATGACAGGTGCTAAAAAGTGGGGAGTAATGGAAAGTGATAGATTTAATTGGAGCAGGGGAGAGAAGATTCCTCACTCTTCACTTATATGACCAGAACAGAATATGTTTGACCTCCGTCTCTCCTACTTTACACCTATTATAGTTGTAGAGAAGTAGTATATGCCCATGAAAAATTTATAAGCAATCGCAGTTGTTTCCACCAGACTTACTTAAGCTTTACTCTCTGCTAAAACATGCAATTTGACCTTTGTTTAAGGATAGAAAAAAATCATTGGGGTAGTATAATCCATATTTACTTAAAGCACAAGATTAGTCCATGAGTGAATGAAGCACCCCAGCTACAGGATTGGAACTGAAGTCAAATTTGGGAACCATGTTCCTACCTGGAAGCACCATATTAGATAACTTGAGTTGCCATGAAGTATGGTTCAATTCAGGAAAGAAAGCCTTGTAAAGTGGATGTCTTGAGTTATCTGAGATATGGTTACATACTATATGATACATGATATTTATTGGTGGGGTTTCCTATTCTGTTATCTCTAATGTTTTGATGTCTTTTATAGCACCCGACACACCAGACTGTTTGACAAAACTGAGGATGCTTATATTTTCTGGTGTACTGGAGAAAAGTGAAATTTATAATTTAAAGATAGTTTTGGGACCCGGGAGAAACTGATTAACCTGGAGATAATGGCAGAGACAATTGCAAGAAGTTAAAATGTGCATTAGAGCATTATGGGCAATTTTTGTTAGCCATCCAAAATTTTGTAATGCTCTGATGCTAACCCAAATTACTTAATTTGTTCCTTTTAGAAGTAGGTTGTCCTATCACTTTGGTTGAAAGGTAAAATGAAATTCAAAGCTTGGTTTTGGTGCTACTGTTAAACATATTTGATCTAACTGCATTGCTTTATCCTTAGCAAGTAATAGTATACATCCTTAATTTTCACAGTATACAAGACAGGTGCAATTATCCCCATTTTCAGATGCAACAAGCAATATTAAGATAAATCCAATTGAAGTCACTCAGCTGCCTAACAGCAGAGACAGACTGTGAACTCCATCTCTTTGAGGCCAGGACTATTCTAAAAGACTTTTCCACTGATGACAAATAGTATTTATCACAAAGAAAAACATTGTAGTTTTCTTATAATTTCATATCCCAGCAATAAATGCTTTTAATATTTGAGGGCATGTTCATTATTGGTTTTAGAAAGTGTTCAATTAGTTTACTTAAAGCTTGTGAAAAAGCATATGGAAATTATTGAAATTATAACATCTTTTCTCTAACGGGGTTTAATAACTTAGACCTTCTCATTAAATGGTTAGTTACTTGCAAATGGAGCATTTAGACACAAATATAACTTAATTTGAAAATAAAAGCTGTCATTTGAAAGCCTGATTTGTTCCATGCACAGTCTTCTCCAAACTTTCCTGTCATGTTGCATCCTTGTACAGAAGTGTTTGTGGATTTCCCCTTGCCTGCAAACATCTGAGCACATCTCATTTTTTCTCTCTTCTGGCTCTTGCCTTTTCAGTGACGTTAGTCCCTTCCCAGGGACTCATAGTCACTGTTTTTCGTGCTCCCTGGCCCTTCTTAAGTATGTTAGTAAAACTTCCCTCTTTGTCCTAACCCCAGGAAGATTTCTTGCTCAGCACAGACCTTATGGCCTGCTAGCCCTCATCTTAAGCCCAGTTGCTTCATTTCTATAGTTAAGGCATTAGATGCAGTCATTTAATACCCCCTCTAGCTCTGGCACTGCATCATTCTCACTGCTTCTGGGGTGACCATGATCATAGTCTGTAACTCTCCATCCCATGCCAGTGACCCAGGAACAAGTTGGTGTCTGTAGAGTTTCCCTGGGTTGTGATTCCCAATCTTTTGTTATAATTATGTGAAAAGATCAAGGAGGTGAAGGACTCAGTGGGGCATGCAGTGCTCATTGGAGTGGAGGGTGGAGAGGGTGCAAGTATGCAGCAGAAGTGACTAGCAGGATTGAGCCAGATTGCATGCTGTTCAATGAATGCCTGGAAGTAACTCTTGAGGCCCAAAGAAAGTTCAATAGGAATAAGGTGGGACAAGTGGAAGGTTGACCAGAAAGAGAATCTTGGTGGGGAGTGAGCTCTTAGAGATAGAGCAATTCTAAATGGTGCCTGGCCTAAGTTGTGACTCCCTGAGGTGGAGTGGACTGGAGATCTTTAGAACGGCAGCTGTCAGAACACCTCCATGGCAAGTTTTAGAAGGAAATTGATTGATAATGTTATTCAGTGGAACATAGGGGAAAGCATATCGGGTTTAGTGTTACAGCTGGGTTCAGGTCAGAAATTCAGATAATGAGCAGCTTAGTGACATTGGCATCTTTGACTCTGTATGAATCTGTAAATACCCATTTCAGAGGTTATCACCAAATCAGGCAGTATACCGAAAGGCCTTAGGGAATCAATAATGCACTATGTAGATCCATCCATCAGTGGTTGTTTGGTCCTTGTGGATGTAGCCTCTTTCTGAAGCCCCTTCCTCTCAGTTCTGCAGACTGAGTATAAACTGGGAGTAGGGCCACCACTTCTACATCACTTATATCCTACCAACTTCTTTTTTTTTTAAATTTTTTATTTATTTATGATAGTCACACACAGAGAGAGAGAGAGAGAGAGAGAGGCAGAGACACAGGCAGAGGGAGAAGCAGGCTCCATGCACCAGGAGCCCGACATGGGATTCGATCCCGGGTCTCTAGGATCACGCCCTGGGCCAAAGGCAGGCGCCAAACCGCTGCGCCACCCAGGGATCCCATCCTACCAACTTCTTTTCACTTTTCAGCCTATCTATACTATGTAATTAATTGATTTCTGACAAAAAATGTTCCTAAGGAGCCACTTGATATTCCCTGGTTGATTTTGTGTCTGTGAAAGGGAATGTGAACTTAGATTGACCTCATTGTCTCTGTAAGAGATTTGGAGTTAGTAGCAACTGTGTATCACCATTGTTTGAACTTCCGGAAGCTCCTTTTTATGACCTTTCAGTTGAGGTGTTTACTGTCATTTGAAGAGCTGCTGTTTGGATTAGTGGTGGTACTTTTGGAATTTACACAGAAGAAAACATACTGTTTACTGAGTCTGGGAGTCTTAAAAGGCTTCTGTACTTCCCACAGCGATGTTAAAAAAAAAAAATTCAGTGTTGTGCCACCATCAGAAAATTCTTAAAGATAAGAATATTCCCTCCAAGGAAAATAAACATTTTTAGTATTGGGCTGCTCTAAGTCAGGCTTGGAATAGTAAAAAGAGCTTGCATGCATTCAGTAATAAAAGCAGGCTTTTTTTTTTTTTTTAAAAAGGCAGGCTTTTTAAAAGAGGGTGGAGAGGAGAGGAAACCATTAAGGGCCCAAGTGAAAAGATATTACACAAGTGTGCCCCACATAAAGACTATCCCATTATAAAAAACTTGTGAACTTGAAAAGGTAATGGAGGTAGAGGGGAATTCACCGATCTATGAAAACAGTCATTAGTAATATTTCCAAATCTTTTTTTAGATAATTAAATTATTTAAATTCACGCTGGTGATGGTACAGCTTGAAGCCTAAATGTTAGAAGTGAAGATTAATTGAAGATCAATCAAAAGTAGAGATTAGGGACAGCCCCAGTGGCGCAGCGGTTTGGCGCCGCCTGCGGCCCAGGGTGTGATCCTGGAGACCCAGGATCGAGTCCCGCGTTGGGCTTCCTGCCTGGAGCCTGCTTCTCCCTCTGCCTCTCTCTTCACTCTCTCTGAATGAATAAATAAATCTTTTAAAAAAAAAAGTAGAGATTAAACATGTATGATAACTTGTTGTTTGGAAAGGCACAAGAATTTGGCCTGGATGTACTGGTTTAGGACCTTATCCATAGAGCAGAAGTAACTTGGAGAAGAGAAGCCTACAGGAAGGTGGGAGGCAGCTTGAGGTTTTTGAAGAATGTTCACGTGAGAATGGTACCAGGTCTGTCTCTTGGAATTCATGGAACACTTGATCAAACTTTTGCAGGATCTATAGCTGTAAAGTAGAAGATGGTAACTTAGGTGGTCTAGCCATCCAGCATGCTTGCAGAGTGAGTAGGCCACCGTTGGGCCTCCAGCACCCCCAGGCTACTGTGGCACAGCCAGTGGTGTGATACAAGGGGAAGATTCCTGGGTCTTCCAACTTGGTTTTACAGGAAGGAAGTTGAGATCTGTACTTGAAAACAATTCTCCAGAACAGGTGCCTAGGAAGAGGTAATAAGTGTGGAGATGATCAGCACATTAGCCAATAGAGTTGCTTTACATTCTGAGTTTTCAGAGTCTCCCAATTACAAATGATTCAGGTATAGGATAAAAAGTAGTGAAGAGGGATCCCTGGGTGGCGCAGCGGTTTAGCGCCTGCCTTTGGCCCAGGGCACGATCCTGGAGACCCGGGATCGAATCCCACGTCAGGCTCCCCTTGCATGGAGCCTGCTTCTCCCTCTGCCTGTCTCTCTCTCTCTCTTCTTCTCTCTCTCTCTCTCTCTCTGTGACTATCATAAATAAATAAAAAAAAATTAAAAAAAAAAAGTAGTGAAGAAAATATGGTCTACCTAGAATCAGACTGTCTAGTTTCATCTTTATCATCTCTTGGCTGTGTGTCTTTGGGGAGGTTGCTTAACTTTTCTATTTCCTTACCTGCAAAATAAAGATATCAATACCTACTTCAAGAATTGTGTATTACTTGAGTTATTGTTTGTGAAAGACTTTAAAATAGTGCCTGGCACATAGTAAGCTCTCTGGAAGTGTTGCTGGTATAGCTTCAGAACAAGGATCTTGAAGTTTCATGTAGGCCATCAGGAGTCCTTGGCCTAGAGACCCGAAGAGAGAATGCTAGTACGTCAGGGCTTGGAAGGAGTGTCAGGTGTCAAGCTAGATATACTGCAAGTGAAATACATATTTGGTGAAGTGTCAAATCTCTAGACCAGTAATAGAAACAAATCTTCCCTTGTTGATGACTTTGCCATTGTGTTATCTAGGTTAGGAACCTTGACTCCACTCCCTTCTGAATCACCATTTAATCTTTGCTTTAAAAAATTCTCAAGTAATCCACCTTCTCCTCTAATTCCTGCTTCCACTCCCCTTGCTGCCTCTCCTACCCTGTCCCTGCAACCAGTCATCCTGTGTCAGGCTGAGCACAGCCACCGGGGAGATTTTATCTAGCACCTGGCTCCACACATTGAAGTGTGTTGGAGGACCCAGGCTGGGTTAGGGACCTTGGTGGACCTTGTTCCACAAGGAACAACATGGCTTTTTGACTCAGGGGGTCATGGGCTCCATGTGGCTAGATCTTTTAAACAGAAGCCAAAAATCCAAATTTGTATATAAATCCCCAGAGTTTTAAACTTGGTAATTAATTCAAATGATTCACAAATAGAATATGCTTATGGGCCAGCAGGTCTGCAGCCACTAGTTTGTGAGTTCTCTCAATGTCCAGGTCTAGGCATGCAAGGCCTTCTGTGACAGCCCTCCTGCTTGCTTCCCGGTCCCACCTCGTTGTACTCCCTGCATCACACTTGTAACTGCCCTTAGAGCTGGTGGTGCTTTAGCACCTCATTGTTATACCGGTGTCTCTGCCCCTATTCGTGAAATCCTGGCTGCCTGGAATGTGTGTTTTGACCTCCTCACACCTGGCATGGCACATCTTACCCCCTTACATTTTTGGGAAAATAGCTGAACCCTAGGCACTGTGCTACAGTGATGGGTGGGCTAGCCCTTGCCCTGAGTGCCTTTGCCATCCCTGGCTCAGGTGTCATGCCCTCAGGGGGTCTTCCTTGAAGACCCCTTCTGCAACCTACCCCAGTAAGGTTCTGCAACCAGTTCTAATGTGTGTGCATTTTTCCACACCGTCAAGTAATTCTTAGATGCCAAGTAGGTGACCTACAATTCAGCTAAGTTCTGATATTACTTCCCTGGAGATAGCTTCATATCCCACAAGTTAAGAGCTGAATCCCACGAGGCTGCCCTCTACTTCAGATACCAAGTTCTTTTTTTTTTTTTTTTTTAAGATTTTATTTATTTATTCATGAGAGACACAGAAGGAGAGAGAGGCAGAGACACCGGCAGAGGGAGACGGAGACTCCATGTAAGGATTCCAACGTGGGACTTGATCCCGGGACTTCAGGATCAGGCCCTGGGCCAAAGGCAGGCACTAAACCACTGAGCCACCCAGGGATCCCCAGATATCAAGTTCTAGTCTAGGTTATTACCTGTACTTCTGATTGATTGGCTATAAATCAGAGGTTTCCATGATCCCTCCTTGGGTATGATTAACTTGCTATGGTGGCTCATATTGTAGAACCTAAGAAACTAGTTTACTCATTAGATGATTGACTTATTACAAAGGATCTCAAAGGATACAAATCAACAGCCAGATGAAGAGATACATAGGCCAGGCTGTATGGGAGGAGCTGTGGAGTTTCCATGTCCTCTGACCCTGCTGTTCGCCTCTGAATTTCCACATATCCATCAACCCAGAACCACTACCTACCCATTAGAATAGCTAAAAGTAAAAAGACTGAATAGAAAATGATTGGCATGAACGTGGTACGTTTGTAAAATCATTCACCCATTTGAGAAACCAGTTGGACAAATTTTTTTTTTAGATTTTATTAATTTATTCATGAAAGACATACACATACAGAGAGAGAGGCAGAAACATAGGCAGAGGGAGAAGCAGGCTCCATGCAGGGAGCCCGACGTGGGACTTGATCCCTGGACACCAGGATCACACCCTGGGCCGAAGGCAGGAGCCAAACCTCAGGGATCCCTCAGTTGGACAATTTCTTAAAACTTAAACATACACCTACTGTATCACCTAGCCATTCCAAACACACACAAATGTTCATAACAGCATTGTTTACAGCAGCCAAAACCTGGGGAAAAACCCAGATATGCCCATCAGCAAGTGAATGGATAAACAGACTGCTATATCCATTCAACAAAGTGCTCCACAGGGGCACCTGGGTGGCTCAGCGGTTGAGCATCTGCCTTTGGCTCAGGTCATGATCCTGGGGTCCTGGGATTGAGTCCGGCATCGGGCTCCCTGTGAGGAGCCTGCTTCTCCCTCTGCCTATGTCTTTGCCTCTCTCTCTCTCTCCATGTCTCTCATGAATAAAATCTTTTTAAAAAATTTAAAAGATAAAGTACTCCATGATAAAAAGGACATTGATACATGCCATAGCCAGCATGGATGCATCTCAAAATATGCTAAGTGAAACAAGATAGAAAAAGTACAGGGATCCCTGGGTGGCGCAGCGGTTTGGCGCCTGCCTTTGGCCCAGGGCGCGATCCTGGAGACCCGGGATCGAATCCCACGTCGGGCTCCCGGTGCATGGAGCCTGCTTCTCCCTCTGCCTGTGTCTCTGCGCCTCTCTCTCTCTCTCTCTCTCTCTGTGTAACTATCATAAATAAATAAATAAAAAAAAAAAAAAAGAAAAAGTACAGAGCGTATGACTGCATTTATATGAAACTATGAAGCACAAAGTAATCTACAGTGACAGCAGATCAGTGGTTGCCTGTGGTTGGGGAAATGGGAAGGGGCTGAGGTACTTTCTGAGGGTCACTGTCTTCATTTTGGTGATGGTTTCATAGGTGTTTCATTGGCCAAACTTTTCTGTCTACTTGGAATGTGAAGTCGATTATATGACTGCTATACCTCAAAACTTAAATCAGAAAGACAGGACCTATATTTATTTGATCTTATCTATTGTCCTAGAATATATCCTTGCTTATAATAGGTGCTTGTTAGTTATGTCCTTAAGTGAATTTTTTTGTTTTTGGAAAAAGTTGGATGTGGGAGAAGGTGGGTTAGGGAAACATGTAAGGAATCACTACAGAGTCTACAGTTGAAGCTTCATTTATTCAAATGAAGGCTGGCTAGGACCATCTTTCCTTTTAAAGTATTTGAGCATTTCTTTGATAGACTTGTTTCTGGAAGAAAGACTAAAACAGAGCTGTGTTTGGGGCATCTGGGTGACACAGTCAGTTGAGCATCCAACTCTTGGTTTTGGCTAGGTTCATGGTGTGAGGGTCATGAGATTGAGCCCCAAGTCAGGCTCTGTGCCCAAGGGGGAGTCTGAGATTTTCTCTTTCCCTCTACCCTTCCTGCTCATGAGTGCTCTCTTTCTCTCTAAAATAAATACATCTTTTAAAAAAAACTAAAATAGAGCTTTGTTTTAGGTGTGACAGAGCCTTAGACTTGTGTGCCTTTATGCTCAGGGGGGTCTGATGTACAGGAAGGAAAATCCCGTCTTTTATAGGTGAGTAGACTGGGCCTGAATAGTTGTAGAACATGGGCTGATATCACAGTATGGCTTTTACTTAAAACAGTTTCACTTTCATTAGCTCTCCTGTTCATTAATGAGTCCTGTATGGTGGATGCTTTCTCCAAGTCACACTGCCATGCCAGTTTGTTTTCCTGCCTGATTCTGAGAGAGAAGGATGTTCATTCTTACTTTCAGGAAACCTGAGTAAACACGGAACACAAATTATCCAGAGTCTGAGTCTCCTAAATAATTTACATACCCTCAGTGTTTCTGCTGGAAATGACCTTAGTCACTTTATCCTTGGATCCTTATACTGATGTTTTTAGAAATTCCAAGTGAAATGAAATGGAGAGAAGAGTTTCTGTTCAGCTGGGTTGGCTTTATTTGGATGGTTCCCCGGGAGAGTGTGATGAACCAGTTACTTGAACCTGGCTGGTCACCTGGGTGTGGGGCTGAGAAGGCTGTGTGAAGGACAGTGGGAGCTAATCTGAAGGCCAGTTTGGGTGGTTGGAGCAGGATCAGTACCCTCATCACAGCTGACCCAGACCTTCTGGACCATGTTTGAGGGACATGAAGTTTACCTTTAACTTAACATGTGTGTAGTCTGCAGGGATTGGAGACAGATCTTTGTTATGGAAAATTCCAGCCATATGTAAAAGTTGGGAAAAATAAATAGAGGGGGGTTCATGATACCGTCCCCTAGAGTGGACTTCTTACACAGTGGTTTTATTTTAAAAATTAATGACTACCAATAATATGCTATTAATATGAGAAATGATTTATTCTATGAGACATTAATGTTTTAACCTCACACGTCTTTAAGTAGACTTTTTTGAAAATATAAACACCATGTTAAAACCATTTGTAGATAAATTTGTGGATAAATAGACCAGTTGATCACTGTTGTTTTTTAATTGCAGATTCTTAATGCTAATAACTTAATATTGGAAGTCACAGCAGGAGTTGAGGGCCCCAAGGAAAGGCCTCTGGAGTGAATTCATTGCCAATGGCTGTTTCCTCAAACCTCCCTGCTCACAGACTGCCCGGCACCTTCCAAACAATAGTTTCCAAACTGACTTGGCAACTGACAGCTTTGTTCAAATGAGATCAGCACCCCAACATTGAAAACAACCACAGATCTAAAAGGAACGAACAGGTTATGTCTCCAGGCATTGACAGCAGGAAGTTGTAAACACTTGCAGGAGCCAGAGGACGTTTTAGAAACAGTGGTCTTAATACAGTTCTCCCTTACACAGAGATTTATCTTAGACTCTATCCCTACTCCTGTTAAACACACACACACACATTCCATATTGTCAATAATATGTCGAGGATTTCTATGGATAATCTTGGTTCTAGGTTATTTCCAAAGCTGCTCTTATTATGTCACTCCTATTTAGAATGATGGTTATTAATTAAAGTAGCTAAATATTTAAAAGTGAGGTTTCTTCGTGTCTGAGTATATCTTGAGTTGCACAAAATATATTGCCAAACACATTGTGTGCAAATCAAAGGTTTAATAATTTAAAATGCCTGAGAGGATGTTGACATTCTAAAAGAATTCTATAGTAAGTTCATTTGTTATGTGAAGAAATGGCTTCCTAACTTATCTGAGGGTAACTTACTTTTGACCTATGTGAATCAAAATGCACCCACACTTTGGTGGTATGAAGTTCATTTCTACCTCTAGGCATTTTCTCATTAGTTGCCTATGTGGGATTCGTAAGAAAGAGGGGAAAAACCCTAATGCACTTAACTGATTATCCTGACCTACCTTCCTAGCCTCCTGGTTGAGTGGATGGTAATGTCAGTAATAAGGAGAAAGCAGAAGCACTCAGCAGATCACACAGTGCCCTTTGCCCTTGTCTGACATTCACTCTGTTCCTGAAACACTGTTCTGCCCAACCCCCAGCCTTTTAGCTTAGTGACAGAACTACCAGCTAATCACGAGATGCAAATGTTGGAGATACAGAAGAATAAAATTAATAAAAGCTAGGGTATGGATCCACCTACCCAGCATACATTATACGGGTTATTTATTATAGATGAAGCATTTATAAGCCAGTCTCTTTTACTTAGGTTGGTGAGTAAGGGAAGCTGGATAGGGACCTTTCCCATCCTCTTCCCTGCCTATCTTCTTAGGAACCCAGATGCTCAGGAGTTGTGGCTCCTTTCTGAGCTAAACCATTTGCAAAGTCTGATCAATAGAGAATATAGATCAAGCTGCAGAAAATACAAATACTGAAGAATTAGGTTTTGCATGTTTACACTATACTTCCCTGGCTCCCCAAAATGTGTTGTGTTGGCACAAGAGCAGAATATTTTGGCATGATGTGCACACAATGCACATGTCCTTTTTGACCGCTCAGTGTTTCTCCTGTCTCCTGGGAAGAGATAGGATAATACTTCTATGGGCAATGCTCAGTGGGCTCTGCCTGAATTCTCTGGTTTCACTCCAGAAGATAAATGACAGCTCTCTGGCCATCCATCAGAGTCACGTGATGCAACCAGAGTGTCAATTTAGGAGTATAGGCAGAGGGCAGAGCTTTTCCCCTAATTAGCTTAAGACTCCACCTTTCCCCCTAATTCCCAGCCTCTCCCAAATGTCTTAATATACTGATGAAATATCTGTGTATTCCCCTTTTGGTGAATTTATTGGTATTATTCCCTCTTTTTGTTTTGACTTGTACAGAACTTAAGTATGTCTGCCCCATCCCCATAGAAATAATCTTTACTTTTTTTTAAAGATGAACTTTTACATATATTCATTAATTTGTAAAAAGTGTCTCAGCAATAATGAGAGGTTAAAAATCACTTACTCAAAATTGTCGTTTTGAATACCAAAATATCTACTCTTAAAAATTTATATCTTGAATTCTAAGGCATGTGTTACAGCTAAGAAAAGTAATGGTAAAGTCAGTCAGGGAAAGACCATTTACAGAACGTTTTGTTGATTTCACTTAGTATCAGCACTAATGTTTTGTAACTGATGAAGCTTAATGGAGGAGAGGCAAAAGCTCCGCTCTTAGAGTCTGATGTCTTATTTTACTGATATAAGATCCAGCCACTTGTTTTTATAATGTTAAATCTGAACCAACCACCTGAACCTGGGCTCTTGCCATGAAAAGTTGAAATGTGCTGCTCTAACACAGATAACACTAATTACAGCCATGTTCATTGCCAGTGTACTTGGAGCCTTAAAGCAGAGGAATTTGTCCATAAAAATAACAGCTCCTCTTTATTGAGCACTGAAATTGCTTGACAAGGTGTGATGGGCCTTTTATACATATTCTTGGTTTCACAACCACCTAGTATCTCATCATCTTCATTTTATAGATGAGACCACTGAGACCTGGAGAGTAGATACATTGAAATCATACAGCTAGGGATCCCTGGGTGGCGCAGTGGTTTAGCACCTGCCTTTGGCCCAGGGCGCGATCCTGGAGACCCGGGATCGAATCCCACGTCAGGCTCCTGGTGCATGTAGCCTGCTTCTCCTTCTGCCTATGTCTCTGCCTCTCTCTCTCTCTCTCTGTGACTATCATAAATAAATAAATTAAAAAAAAAAAAAAAAGAAATCATACAGCTAGAAAATGGCAAATACAGGCTTTTACCCTTATCTTGAGGAGGAATCCCCTAGTCAGAGTTTCCACCTTGTCACCTGTGTTGTCTAGAAACAGGTCAAAAACTGGTAACACAAAATTGAACTATTGTGTTTTCACCAGTGACCATGGCTGAACATTTTTCACAGCCTCCAGATACATTTATTTTTGAAATACCTTGTAAACACTCATCTGCCTTGAGGATATTGTTTAGATGGCTACTGTGTGCCTGTGCTGTGCTGAATTATAGCTGTAACTCATGGGCCCTGTCCTTAAGGAGCCTAGTCTGTCTGGGGAAGACAAGCTCAGAGAACATTGCACTGCAGGTTTGTGATGGAGGGATGTTTGGGTGCCATGGGAGCCACAAGGGAGGGAGAATGTGTCAGGTGGGAAGACTGCCAGATCCTGGGGACACCACCTTTACACCTTTACTGGCAACAGAATAACAGAATCCTGTGAAGGCACAATCACCAAGGTAGGTAGGAAACCCATAGGAACAGTTATCATAAGTAAAGCAAAGCTCGACAAACTTTTTCTAGAAGGGCCATATAGAAAATGTTACATTTGACCTCTGTCACAACTACTTTGCCCTTCTAACCGCAAAAGCACACCGTTGCCATGTCCATGAATGGGGATGATGGCTGGGTTCCAGTGAAAGTTGATTTATAAAAACAGGCAGCAGGCCATGTTTGGCTTACAGGCCATAGCTTCCTGACCCCTGGAATAGACTTGTTACCCAACAAGGTATGACCAGAAAAGGAACAGCTCTGACCGAACAACAAAGAAATTGGTGACTACTTTGAGAGATGAGTATGGTTATTCTAGCCTCACCTGGCATACATTAGGCATTTAGTAAGTATTTGTCAAATGACTGAACTCAGGCTTCGAGTTTGTTGCAGGCTGTAGGCAATATGGTAGTGAAGGAAGAGGAGAATGTGATAGGGAGTCTGATTCAGATTCGAAGTGAATTATGTCTAATTCACTCTATGTCTAAATTACTTGATGTTGTATTCTGAAGAAAAAATTAACGTGTTTGAAAGCTTATTCTTTTTTTTTAAGATTTTATTTATTTATTTATGAGAGACATAGAGGCAGAGACACAGGCGGAGGGAGAAGCAGGCTCCCTGCAGAAAGCCTGATGCGGGATTCGATCCTGGGACCCTGGGATTACGCCCTGAGCCAGCAGACATTCAACCACGGAGCCACCCAGGTGCCTCGCTTATTCTTTTAAGTGGATTTATGATGTTGGCCACCTGTTTTGGGCCCTGTGGGCATTCTGTTGTTTTCGGTTTTGTTTTTTGTGAGGAGAAGAGGAAGTGCTGGTGTTTAGTGTCCGAAAATACTCAGCTAATGGATGCTGAAGAAAGTTTTGATCCCTTATTAAAAAAATCTTAGGGGATCCATGGGTCGCGCAGCAGTTTAGCGCCTGCCTTTGGCCCAGGGCGCGATCCTGGAGCCCCGGGATCTAATCCCACATCGGGCTCCCGGTGCATGGAGCCTGCTTCTCCCTCTGCCTGTGTCTCTGCCTCTCTCTCTCTCTCATGAATAAATAAATAAAATCTTTAAAATTAAAAAAAAAAATCTTAGGATCTGTCTCATCCACTGGGGCACCGTCAAAATTCTTGGAAATGACGGAGGTTTGATAAGGCTTAACCGTCAAGGTGCCCGTTTATTTGTCGCATAGGCGATTTTAGCAACCTCTCAGTGATGTCAGAGCATTTGAGCTTCATTTCATATTATTCTTACTTCTGAACATCTATGATGATGTAACAAACTAGCTTTGTTGTTCCAGTTACAATGACAATAGTCATTCACACTTAAGTTGTACAAAATTAGTCTTAGTAATTCAGTTTAGTGATCTTTCGGGGGTACCCAAATGAAGTGTTTTGTTCCATTTTGGGGAAGGTGGGGCCTGTCTCTGGCACTCATGATTGATGTGGGGGCACAAGGCTAATAGGATAGGCTTTGCATTTGTTTTTTTTTTTTTTTTCTCCTAAAGATTTATTAGAGAGATAGAGAGAACACAAGCACATAGAAGGAGAAGGAAGGAGAAGCAGGCTCCCTGCTGAGAAGGCAGCTTGATGCAGGGCTCCTTCCCAGAATCCCGGATCATGACCTGAGCAGAAGGCAGACACTTAACTGACTGAGCCCCCCAGGTGCCCCTGCATTTGTTCTAATACGAGGATCTTCCTAGAGTGACAACCGCTGACACCATAGTCACAACTGGGCCTTCCCAAACCTCGGGTGAACCATTTTCTTTCCTTCAGGACTGAGATGATCTCTTCCTGTGTGAAGCCTTCCACCAAAGCTTCCAGAATTTGTCCATAGTCACTTGCTTTTGTTAGGTACTATGCTAAAGACAAAGATGTAAAGGTAAATGGGTCCTGGTTCCTATCCTGGGATTCCTTATCCATAATAGGTATCAAGAGAGTACTCTGCACAAGGTTCTGTTCTAGTTCCCTTAAGTTGTTTGACATCTGATAGAGGAAAGAGGTATGCTACTAGGCATTTGTGCTCGGTATAGGTTTTATGACAGTAGCTTAAAGGAGAGGCACAGAGGAAATATCCAACCCAAACTTAAAGGCATGGATGCAGGTAGCCAAGTAAAGTGTGGGGGTGGGAGGGAAGACAGGAATTGTGTTCTGGGTCGGGTGGAGGGTTTGTGTGCCGAGTCCAGGGTCAGGGTTGAGCATGGTGATTTGGAGGTACTGTGTTTCAGTATCGCTAAACCAGGGCCAGGTGGCTCTGGTGACCTGGACTGTATCCTGATGGTAACGAGGAACCACTGACTGATATTTTCAGAGGGCCCTGTATTGAAGCAGAGGTCTGAAAGATGTGTCTGGCTGCCAAGTGGAGCATGGCTTAAAAGGGGAATGAGAGTAGAGGCAGAAAAAACCATCAGCAGGCTGAACTGATCCAGGTGAGAGTGGCCGGTGAACTGAGTGTTGAGCAGGGAAGTAGAAATTATACAGAATTTAGGTGCCGGAGTTGACACGGGTAGTGGGATAGACAAAGTAGGAGGACTCAAGGCACAGAGCTGGCTTACTCCCTGATCTCAGGTGCATCTCTATTTTAGCACATCACATTTTATTTTTAAGTGGTAATTTTTAGGTTATTGAGAAGCTTTTGAGCTTCTCAAGTTGGACCAAAGCTATTCAGGGATGTTGCATGCATAGGGCAATGTGAGCATGCAAAGTAACTCGGTTAATGGCCATGGATTGACCAGAAAGTTCTGTGGACAGGGCCCACAAGAAGGGACCCCTGAGCACAGACCTTTGAGCACCAGGTGGTGTCTCCCCATTCTCCACTCTGGTGTCCTTTGTGGGCTTTGAGACCATGCCTAAGGGGATGAGCAGGGGGCATGTTTGGGCTTTGGCCACAACCCATGGCACTTGTCAGGGCTGCTTGGTGTGGCTTTGTGCTTTTGTGCACTCAAACCATGGTGCACAGCCTCGTGTTTAAAGTCTGGAATATGGAGACAGGGTGGGAGGAGGGACCCAGAGAGACAATAGCTCTGCAAAAACTGCCAATCCAGCAAATTCTGACTTGGCTGCCTGGGTCCCTTGTGCTGTGTTTTGTGTGCGAAGGGGACTGGGGGGAATGAAAGATGTGTCCTGTGGGGGCGGGTGGGGGGAGCTTTGGCATTCAGCGGGCTGTGGGTATTAGCTGGTGTGTCCTCTTCTGAACAGAGTTGCCTCTGATGAGGGAGTTACACAACTGTGAGTGACCAAGGTAACAAAGGGAACTGGCAGGTCCACTGTGAGTGTGTGTGGAAGATAGCACGTGTCTGGAATTAGAAATTGATCTTCACTTTTTTCGTTGAGCGGTTTCAGAATGGGTGAGCCCAGTTATGGTGGCACTTCCCTCTGTGCGTTGGGAAGGACCTGCAGCCTGCTCCCTTGCTCTCTCTCGCTCGCTTGCTCTCACTCACATGTGCTTGCTCTCTCACGCGTGCTCACTCTTGCACTCTCTCTCACATGCTCTCTCTCCCTCACTCGCTCACCCTCTCTCGCTCTCTCCCCTCCCCTGCCCACTCTTTCTCAGCCTCTGGTGCCCCCTCTCTTGCCCAACTTGAGCCCCATCCAGACCACTGGTGGCCTGTTGGTCTAGCTAGCCTGTTGCCGGCCTGTGCATTCCTTGGGTGCCAGTATTGTTCTCCCTGTGACTGAATCTTTTTATTGGGACACTGCCGGCACCAACTGCCGGAGCGGTCATGGCAGTAACGAACATCCAGAATGCTGTGAGCATTTGCCCATGACGCTGTACACGTCACAGCGCTTCCATAATCAGCTTTAGCAGATTTTGTTCGCTCTGCCTTCCAAGCGCCCCTGTGCTGTGTAAGTCTTAGGGAGGGCAGTGTGCAGATGCCGTGTCCCATGTCAAAGCCCCGTGGCCTCCTGTCTTATCAGCCGGCCACCCTGAGCTCCTAAGGACTCTGACTTTTCTCGTTTCTTCCCAGATCCGTGAGTTTGCTTCCTCACCTCCAGAAGATCCTATAGGTGTGGGGTGCTCAGTAGGAAACAGAGACCCCAGGAAGAAGTGGCAAATTGGAACAATGATGACCTGGCACATGAGAGCAGCAATTTCAGTTCCTGCAATCTTCTAGAAAACAGTCTTGGTTAGGTTATTCTAAAACACAAGTCAAGGAACCTTTTCACTGAGAAGGAAGCCTCACAGAATAGGATTCTAAAATGCAGAAAAACCAGTACACTTCAGAAGGAAGGAGGAACATGACAAACAGAGAATATGTGTTTGGAAGGAATTAAAGATGAAAATGGTTAGCAACAATCAAAGGTAAAGACAAATCAGAATTGAATGGGAAAGAGAAGCAGTAGCAGGAAGGAGGGTAAAGCTTGGAGCAAAATGTTTTTTTTTTTTTAAGATTTTTTTTTTTTTAAAGCAACAGAGCAAACTGATGCCATAGAAATTATGCAACCTGCAAAGTACAAAAATGTGTCCCTCTGAGCTCCATGCACACGGGAACGGCATTCTGTCTAGTTTTGTGTTCTGTGCCTGGGATTCTGTACCTTGGCATTCAGTGTGTGTTGGTTCATGGTTAGTAGAAGGAACAGTTTATCGGAGTAACGGGCTGGGAGTTGGGAGAATGAAATTTCTAGTGGTGATAAATGGTCCCTGAACTGGTGGAGATTTTGTGTTTGAATAATGGCAAGCTACAAAAAAAAAGATGGTTATATTTAGAGGCTTACATTTTTGTTGTATATGTATAACAACTGCATGCTAACATAGCAAAGCTGTCTGTAGGGTGGGATTCTTTTGGTTTTAAAAGCTTAGGCTACATGTAGCAGTTCAGTGCTTTCCAAGAATGGGATGAAGCCTTTTCTCTGGCCTTCCCGGGAGAGGACTCCGGTCATAGAGCTCTGCCTGATGGTGGCTGTCAGCAACAAATGTCCATGTTGAAAATATCTAAGGATTTAAGATTAGTGAGAAGGAAATGTGTACCATGCTGCTTGGTCAAGAAAGGGGTCTGGCCTTTCTTTTTTTTTTTCTTTCTTTCTTTCTTTCTTTCTTTCTTTCTTTCTTTCTTTCTTTCTTTCTTCTTTCTTTCTTTCTTTCTTTCTTTCTTTCTTTCTTTCTTTCTCTTTCTTTTCTTCTTTCTTTCTTTCTTTTCTTCTTTCTTTTCTTTTCTTTCTTTCTTTCTTTCTTTTCTTTTCTTTTCCTTCCTTCCTTCCTTCCTTCCTTCCTTCCTTCCTTCCTTCCTTCCTTCCTTCTTTCTTTCTTCTTTCTTTCTTTCTCTCTCTCTTTCTCTCTCATTCATTCATTCATTCATTCATTTTTTTTTAAATAAAGATTTTATTTATTCATGAGAGACACAGAGAGAGGCAGAGACCCAGGCATAGGGAGAAGCAGGCTCCCTGCCAGGATCCTGATGTCGAACTCAGTCCCAGGACCTCAGGATCACACCCTGAGCGGAAGGCAGATGCTCAATCACTGAGCCACCCAGGTGTCCCAAGGTTCTGGCTTTTCTTGCCTTTTTGCATATGTGTGTATTCTCTCTCTCCCTCTCTCTTTCTCTCTCTCTGAATTGATAAAGATAGATTATATATGTAATTTATGTACAAACATAATTTTATTTACTAATGTATTCTTATTGAGAGATCTAGTGAGGTGTTAGTTATCAAATACCCACCGGTTTTTAAATGCCAGACATTAGTAAGCTGCACTTTACTAAGCTGTGATCATTTAGAATCTTCTAGCATCTTACAGACATTGTCTTAGAGAAAGTGTATAGTAACTAAAGAATTGTAGATACTTTTTTTTTTCGTGTTCAGATTCTGATTTCAGTGAGAATCCATTGTAGTTTGCAGTTTCTACTTTTCAGGCATGTCACCCATAACTACTCCTGTTTTTCATGATTTTGAAAATTTGGTTTTTACAATACGTTTGTTTCTAATACAACCTCTTCATTCATGTGGAATGATTCAGGAGGATAGGTGAGGGATAGAAGTTTCATTCCTTCATCCCAGTGTAAGCGCAGACTCCTACTAATCCTGCCACATATGCAGACACTTCTTTGCCTAAGTAGGCATGAAACAGCCACCATGTCTGTCCTCTGAACTTACAGATGCCCTGACAATACCTTATGTGAAAAGTTACTATGGAGCAAATGTGACTTTTCTGGGGGCAGAATCCTGTGAACCTAGTTGGGATCCAATGGTGAGAAGCCTCCAAGCCAGTGGCCATATGCAGGATTGTTCTAGAACTGAGAGGTGGGCACACAGGGCAAGGCTGGGCTTATCAGATTCCCTGGTCTTGTTTGTCCTCGGGTGGAGTGGCTTCCCACACTTCCAGCGCATCCACACAGCTCACACACCACTAATCTTACCAATGAGAAATCTTCCCTGACCTCTGCTGAAATAGCCGTCAATGTTGACAGAGAGGTGAAAAGCTGAAAGTAGCTGCCTCTGCAGTGATACCTTTTGATGAGCAACTTGGAATGCTAGCCTCACATTTCTGGAGTATGGGAGTGTGTGTGCCTTGTTAGTGTGGGTCCTGGCCCTTAGTGGCTAGATTGAAACTTTACTCCTTTGGTCGGTGCTAAACTGCTTTAAATTATTGTTCTTACAGCTCTTCCCTCGCTGGAAATTAATTTCATCATTCAGGGAGCTGTCCTAGTACCAGTCCACCTTGGTTTCTCCTCATTCCTGGTTCACTCAGGTCAGGTGTTTTCTTTTTGCTTGAATAGTTTTCGTGTTCATGTACCCCTAGACATACAGTTCACTTTCACTTCAGCAAATTCCACCTTCAGATTCCTCACCTCATTTGTCTTCCTAATTCCTGATGCCTTCCTGAATCCCAGCCACATGAAGTTTGGAGACATAAATTCATCAGATACACTGGCGGGCTCATATCAGTTTAGGTTTTATATGTATGTTGAGTGGGGTGTGTGTTAGTCTTATATTCCTTGCATTCCAGACTAAAATAGAAGTTTTATGATTAGGGCCTCCTATGCATTTTCTAAACTACTCCCATTTGGATTTAGTAGAGCACCAAACTCTAATAGGTGCTAGATGAATATTTAAGAGAGAGATTTGGGGAGGAGGAAGAGATGATACAGGCAAATTATGGGAAGGTATATTTAGATGCTCTCTAATGCCTGGCCAATGTTATTTGTCTGTGGGAAAAAATGTCTATTTTATTGTTGAGGGCTTAACACTTCACTCATTCTAGCTACAGCTTTGTCACCACATTCCCTGTCCTAATTTATCCCTCTTTTAATCCCAAAGTATGTGTTACAAGAGCCTACTGAATGTAATAGGTTGTGGTGGTGGCTGTAATAAAAAGAAAAAAAACCAAGTACTTGACCATATGTCCTTTAAGTCAGGTGGAGACTGTATCTTACAAATCTTTTTTTTTTAAGTTTTTAATTTTAATTCCAGTATAGTTAACATATAGTGTTATTTTAGCTTCAGGTGTATAAAATAGTGATTCAACAATTCTGTACATTACTCAGTGTTCATCATGTTACATGTACTCTTAATCCTCATCACCTATTTCAACCATTTCCCACCACCCACCTCCCCTCTGGTAACCACAAATTTGTTCTCTATAGTTAAGAGTCTGTTTCTTGCTTTGTCTCTTTCTCTTTTTTTCTTTTGCTCATTTGTTTTGTTTCTTAAATTCCTCATATGGGTGAAATCATATGGTATTTGTCTTATTTTGACATATTTCACTTAGCATTATACTCTCTAGATCTATCCATGCTGTTGCAAATGGCAAGATTTCATTCTTTCTTTCTTTTTTTTTTTTTACAATAGAATATTTTTTTTAGAGATTTTATTTATTTATGAGAGATACAGAGAGGGAGAGAGAGAAGGAAAGGCAGAGACATAGGCAGAAGGAGAAGCAGGCTCCCTACAGGGAGCCTGACATGGGACTCGATCCTGGCTCTCCAGGATCAGGCCCTGGGCTGAAGGCGGCGCTAAACCACTGAGTCATCTGGTCTGCCCTCATTCTTTTTTTTATGGCGAATACTCCATCATATATAAATACATATGTACACACACACACACACACACACACACATCTTCGTTATCCATTTATCTATCAATGGACACATGGGCTGATTACGTAATTTGGCTATTGTATATAATGCTGCTATAAACTCAGGGGTGCATATATCCTTTTGATTTAGTGTTTTTGTATTATTTGGGTAAATACCCAGTAATGCAATTACTGGATTGTATGGTAATTCTATTTTTAATTTTTTGAGGAACCTCCATACTCTTTTTCCACAGTGGCCGCACCATTGTACAAATTCTCACCAACAGCATACAAGGATTTCTTTTTCTCAACATCCTTGCTGACACCGGTGGTTTCTGTTTTTGGTTTTAGCCACACTGACTGGTGTAAGGTGATATCTCATTGTGGGTTTGATTTGTTTTTCCCTGACGATGAGTGGTGTTGAGCATCTTTTCATGTGTCTATTTGCCATCTATATATATTCTTTGGAGAAATGTCTGATCATGTCTTCTGCCTATTTTTTAATTGGATTATTTGTTTTCTGGGTGTTGAATCTTATAAGTTCTTTATCTATTTTAGATATTAGCCCTTTATCGGATATGTCATTTGCAAATATCTTCTCCCATTCAGTTGGTTATTGTCTTTTAGTCTTGCTGATTGTTTCCTTTGCTGTGCAGAAGCTTTTAATTTTGATGTAGCCCCAGTAGTTTATTTTTGCTTTTATTTCCCTTGCCTCAGGAAACATATCTAAAAAAAATATTGCTATAACCAATGTCAGAGAAAGTACTGCTTGTACTCTCTTCTAGGATTATTATTATTTCAGGTGTCACATTTAAGTCCTTAATCCATTTTGAGTTTATTTTTGTGTATGGTGTAAGAAAGTGGTTGGCTTCATCCTTCTGCATATAGCTGACCAGTTTTCCCAACACCGTTTATTGAAGAAACTGTCTTTTCCCATTGGTTATTCTTCTCTGCTTTGTCGAAGATTAATTGACCATATAATTGAGGGTTTTTTTTCTGGGTTTTCTGTTGCATTGATCTTTGTGTCTGTTTTTATGCCAGAACCGTACTGTTTTGATCACTACAGCTTTGTAATATAACTTAAAAACTGGAATTGTTATGCCTCCAGTTTTATTTTTCTTTTTCAAGATTCCTTTTGGCGGGGATCCCTGGGTGGCTCAGTGGTTTAGCGCTGCCTTCAGCCCAGGTTGTGGTCCTGGAGTCCCGGGATCGAGTCCCACGTCAGGCTCCTTGCATGGAGCCTGCTTCTCCCTCTGCCTGTGTCTCTGCCTCTCTCCTTCTGTGTGTCTCTCATGAATAAATAAGTAAAATCTTAAAAAAAAAAAAGATTGCTTTTGGCTATTTGGGGTCTTTTATGGTTCCATGTAAACTTTAGGATTGTTTGTTCTAGTTCTGTGATAAATGCTGTTGATCTTTTTTTTTTTTTTAAAGATTTATTTATTTATTTATTTATTTATTTATTTATTTATTTATGATAGACACACAGAGAGAGACAGAGAGACAGAGACACAGAGACCAGGGATCCCCAGGGATCCTCAATGCTGTTGATCTTATATCTTACAAATCTTATCACTGCTGATAGAGATGGCTTTAAGTATGGACACATATTTATAGCAAAAATGAAACAGCCTCTAGACACATTCATTTACAAATTTAACAAAAGCATCCACTACTCCCCACTTCTACTTTGTGTGTGTATGTGTGTGTGCCAGCTAGACTTAGTTTTTGTGTGCTCCCCCACCCCCGAAAGAATAGATAAGATGAATATGGAACCTAACCAAAATATGATATCCCAGGAAGTAGATGATTCTATATAGGAATAGCCGTGGAAAGAGCGTGTTAGTAGGATCAGCTGACACCAGTAGTTATAGTCTAATGTTTGAAAGCAGCTCCTTTTCTGTTCTGAGTGCAGTGGTAGCTTTGAATGAGAAAAACATATCTTGCTTTTTGCTTTACAATTTAATATAAAACTGTTTTCCCAGAAGAAATTTCTGTACTGAGCCTTTATATTAAAATTATTGAAGCCATAAAGGTAGGCATGTACCCAAAGCCTAAAGGAAATCAGGATAGGTCTAAAATAACTATAGACATTCTGTCATCTTTCTATTTCCTTTGTAATCTTTATGGGCTCTGTTTGGGGAAACCCAGTGGAATTGCCTTACCCACAGTCTGATGTTTTCTTGTGTTGCTTAGGCAGAGCATGGCTGATTGGGAGCCATTGATATATGGCGATCAGGAACAATAACATTTTGGGAATGAAAATAATTTTTGAAGCCTTACTTCCTCTACTTCTAAAGCATTTTTAATAGGTTTGTTCTTTATGACTTGAGGTAAACATGTCAGGTATTCCCTAAAATCTGAATGAATTCTGTATCCATGACTTAATGAATGTCTTAGACATCAATCTTGAGATGTAAGAGCCTGTCAGGAAAACCCAGACCCTTGATACAGAAAATAATCTTGTTCTGTTGGATATACAGCTTCTGTAAAAACCCTGGTTATAAGAGGTGACGTTAGCGAAGGTATCTTAAGAGGCAGTCTGTATCAATCCACTTCTTAAAGTTTTTTAGGATCTGTCCCTGGATAAAATTAGATCACTATAGGATATGGATGTAGTACACTGCATCCCTTAACCCCTCACAGAATGATTTCAGAATCTGACCTTGATTTTAAGCCTCTGAATTTTATAGTGAGTTATATTAAATAGGAGCATTAAGAAACACATGTCTGTATTTTCGTGACCATGTTGTTAGTGACATTGTGTTTGGGTAATATAGTTGGGATCTCTGTAATTCTTCAAGCAAGAGATGTATCTTTAAAGAGCTGAATATTTTAAGAAATAGATGTTCTTACTTTTTAATGTGGTGCTCTTATTAGCTAAAATTTCTGTGACTTCCCCTTTGTTTCAGTTTCTAATAAACTTTAAAAGGAAGGTGTTCTCTTCTTCACAGCAGTTGTATTTGTCTGTTATGGTTAAGAAACTTGTGGGTCTTTTTTTCTCCATTCTTTTTCACCTCACATTTCAGATGAGAATGAAAATCTTATCCTATTTCAAAGAATCAAGTTGAAGAAAGTTGCAAAGGTCATTATCCAAAGGACCTGGTCCCTCATTTTTTTTTTTTTTGTACAGGGCAGCAGCCTGAGACAGATGCGAACCATCTGGGAGGCAGATATAAATAGCTTCTGGGTGTTGCTGAAAGGTGATAGTTTTCCTTCTGCATAAGATTAAGGAACTTTGTGAAAAGGAGTTAATCTTGGCCATTGGGATAAAGGACTGATAGATGCCAACTTCCTTACTCATAAAGTTGGCATTGCAAAAGATTGATGTGAATTATCCAACTTAAGAGTTATCATACTTTGTGACTTTGTTTTGTCTTTAGTAGCACAACCTTTTTAAAAAATTCATAGGCTAGCCCTTTTTGGCAACATCTTCGTTTCATCCACATTAGCTCCTTTGGATACCAGGAGCAGGTGAATTGAAAGGTTTAAATGGAGACGAAGTTATAATCATATAATCATAGTACAAAGTGGAAAGTGTGGGATTATTATCTACATTACCTTTGGTAAGCAAATATTGCCTATGAGTAAGCATTTGGCCAGGTAAATTTTCTCCTTCAAATGGAAGGTGAAGTTCAAACATGATTGAAGTCTCAAACATCTTAGGTTCCACCTCTGCTATGAGAGGCCCCCAGGCCCCACTAGCTCCCGCTTGACACCTTTTCATTGCACTTAGGGCCCCTGGTGAGCCATTGGCGGGGGGTCCTCCAGACCTAAACCCACCAGAGCATCAGCTGGATCAAAGCGACTCTGAAAATTGAGGCAAATGCTAGGATCCTCATTCAGCTGGCCATTCGAATGTGAAGCTCTGCAGGGGTGGGGGGGTGGGGGGAGAAGCATTTTTTGTATAGCTAACAAAAATCATTGTGTTGAGGTTCTTTTTATAAGTGTATTATCTCTTAAGCTGTTACCACTGGCTTGGATTAGAATAGACCACAGCTATGCCTCATTTTCACCCAGTAGGTATAATTCTGAACAGTTGTGAGCATAACTCTTATATATGAACTCATATTTTAAGTATTCTAGGGAAATCCTTTATTCGAGGGAGCCCTGCTGAGAATCATTTTGTAAAGCACTGTGCTCACAGTAAGCACTGGATAACTACATGGATGGACAGATGAAAAGAAGGATCCTTGTGTATGAACAACCCTTTGATCAGAGCCATTGTCTATGATTCAGTTTCTCTAGAAACTCTGTCTCCCAAACGGAGTATGGATGTCGCTGGGCCCTGCTCCAGTAATGACCTCTGTATGACTATCATCATACTGTGTTAATGTTGATTAAAACAGAGTATACTTTCTGAATGCTTACCCTGAACCAGGCCCTATACTAAACTCTTTCATCTATTAGCTACTTTGATCCTCCAGGCAGTCCATGAGATGAGGAAACCAGAGTTTAAAGATGCTTGGCCATGGCTTGCCACATTCACGTACCTGGTAAATGGTGGAGTCTGCTTTCAAATGTGAGTCTGACCCCAAAGCTTCCAAAGCTTCCCTGAAGACATGTCTTTGTTACCCATGTGTGTGTCCACTAGTTGCTAGCCCTCTGCAAATCTGAGCTCTGTTCCACGCACCTTTGTCCCACTGTGCCTGGTATATAATAGGCTCTTAATGTGGATGAATGGAGAAGGAAGGACCAAGATTGTCGTTGGAGGACTTGGGTCCAACTCTGGTTCTGGCACCAGATAAATCATTTAACCTCCAGAGCACCATGTAAATTAGGGAACTAATCCCTGCCCTCCCTGTATCATAGAGCTGTTGTGAAGGTCAGATGAGAAAGAGCTTATGGAAACCAGAAGGAGCTATTTAGGAAGGATTCATAAACTAATTACATAATTTACCTATTTTAAAAATTCAAAACAGTTCAAGGCTAGGGTTCCTCAGAGCACCTGAAATATTTAAATATTTGGAAAATGATTAAGGAAAGTATAGGGGGACTAAGATTTTAATCAAGCAGGAGGAGAAAGTGCTTTAAGATAATTCAAAGTCTCATGGTGTATATACACATATTGGCAAATGAACAAACAATATGAATCCCATTAGGTGACAAAAAGCATCCCAGGTTAGTGACAAAAAGCATCCCAGGACACTGAGTGGGGAGTCTGGGGACCAGGGTGCTCAGTGGAGCTTGGATGCTACCTTTCCCAAGGAACTGCCTTCATTTTGTGGCCAGGCCTCAGTTTCCCTATCTGTAAAATGAGATATTTGGATCAAATGACTCCAGGCTACAGTGATCTGTCATTCTAAACTTGGGTGTCTGGGGCAATCCTGGAGGACTGAGTTAGTTGTTCAGTTGTGTGGTTGTTCATGCTAGATGCTAGCACAGTGTTTGCCACCAGCTTCTGGCCTTTCTCCAGGCTGGCAAAAGGGCTGGATAGACCTTCACAGGCTGAGACAACAGAGAGGACCATCCCTGTGGTATCCTTTAGGTATCCCATAGAATGGTGCTGGATTCCACAGCTAGTCTGTGTATCGCATCAAGTTAGGTTCCTCATTAACACCTTTAGCTCTATGTCAGTGGTCTTATTTGGGAGAATGTTCTATTCCCCTTGATACCCCTAATCCAGCAATTTGAAACCGTTCAATTTCCCTTATTTAAAGCAAGTACAGTTTTTTTCTTAAGGTACAATATAAAAATGTTCTTTAAGACTTTTCTTTCAACCTTAGAACTATTTATACTCCTTAAAAACTTCAAGCTTTCAAGACTGATAAGAATGTGCCCTGTGATAGCATCTTGGGTTTTGTCATATTTATTTTCAAGCACATTGTTTAAACCTTTGTGTTGACACTGGCAGGTACACAGAGCAGGAATGACAATCCACATTTTACAAATGGCCTAAAAGGGGAAGGAAAGCACAGGGCACAAGGGACATGGCGAGCTGGGGCTCAGGCTTTGTCTCCTTTATCCTGTTTAGTCCACCTTCTGAATGATGCAAGGCCACATTCATGGACCTGACAATGCAGGCTCCAGGTCATGCTCTTGTGACAGCTGAGAATATGAAGCCTCAGATCTCAGACTCCTTGCATACAGGCCTGGGGCTGGTGGCTATTCTGCAATCCCCTTCTTCTGATTCTTAGGGCTGGTCTTCTCACTACCTCATTGATTTTCATTCAGCACTTCCCGTAAAAGCTTCAGACAGCACCTTCATCTCACCAGCATAGAACACATCAGGTTTTAGGGACTCATTGAGGAAAATGCTAGTAAAGCAAGAATCAGGAGAAGGGAAAAGAAGAAAACAACGAGCACTTGGACGGCCTGTCTCCTTATCCAAGAGTGGTAAGCAACCCTTGTGGTGGAAACCCCTTCTACTTTGTTTATAAAACCCTAAACCAGCCCCAGTCTCTCTGCTTCAGCTTTGTCATGCATTTAGGGAAAACTGGACATTTCCAGTTTTCATGCTAAGGACTTGTATATTTTTTTCTATTGCGAATTTGCATTTATCAGTTGCTTATATGTAAGACTTCAAAATGGATTCAATTTAGTTTCCCAAATTAACCCACCTTGAATTCGAGATCTAATATCCAACTAAATGCAAAAGACATTATGATCAGAAAGTAGTTGAAATTAGCTTCCCTTCTGGTAATAATTGTCAGACAGCAAGCAAGCACCTTTGGGATGATTCTCCCACTTAATTTCTCGATGGCTGTGCTCTCTGCTCCCATTCTCCTGTCAAGGAGGGCTGTCTCTGCAGAGACAGCCCACAGTTGCTCTCTCCCCCGCCTGGCATTTCTCCTCTGTGGGCTTCGCTGCGAACCCTCAGAACTGCCCAACTAGTTGGAACAGAGACTTGAATAAACTTCAAGTATTTCAGTGGTAAAAGTAAATCTTTATTTGGTGCATATTTTTTATTTCAGTGTATTTCTGAGGAAAAGAGGTTGGATTTTGGTTAGCTATCATCACAGTTTTAAAACTAAAAACCTTTGTGTTCAAAATCAGTAAGTAGAGCTTCTCTGAGGAAGAGAGCTCTGTGTGCACTGGGCTTCATCTGCTGAGCCGGCTTCATAACTTAACATTGAGTGCTGGAAAAATCCTTCGTGACTACTTTATATATGGCCTAGCATTCCTATTCTTACACGTAATGCTGATTAAACTGTTCTTACAAAATCTCAGGACTGCCTCTCCAGGCACGTATGCTAGTGGTTCTCTGGGAATACCCAGTGATCTCTCTGATGGTTCATAGGCTCTGAGCTTATCCCCCTTATTTATCTTATCTGCTTAGAAAGGTTGTGGAAGAGAGATCAGTGTTCTCTGCCAGCCATCATATTTTAAAAACAGGATAAAAATTGCTGCAAAAGATGAGGAAGTAGAGAGGATAGGTCTGTAGTGTATTTGGTTCCCTGGCACTTTCTCTCAGGTTTAGTTTCATTTACCTCTGTTAAGGAGCAGTTTCAACTAGATGGACTAGGAACCAATCTTCGTAATTATTTTAGCCCTCTTAACTATACCATAGTTAGTCTAGATTATCTGAGAATAAAATGCCATGTTGCTTTGCCTTGGACCTACTGGCCAAGAAATCTAATAGCAAAACCCATACATCTGGTATTTTTTGAGCTCATCTTACCCTGGCATTTCATATGCAGCCTTTATTTGTAAGCTTTTGATTTGGTGGTAGTGGTGATGTGTATAGCAATGATACGCTACCATCAAAAACCTAAGAACGATTTTTATCACTGCATCTGTGTAAAATCCAGCCGACTTTTCTCATCCTGGTGTGTGAATTTTCTCATCACCTGGTTGTGTGGTTGAATATTGGTTGCTGAGTTGCTTTGTTAAAGCCACAGACTTTGGAAGTGAAATCATCACACCAAGTGATCCCGGTTTCTGTCAATTCTTCTGTAAATAGCATGTGCCTGGGGAGTATTGTCTGGCCCCCAGGGAAGGTCAGCAAAGTGGTTGTGAGACAGGGTAATCTGGTCTGGGTCATGCTGAAAGCTCTTATTGATATGGAGTTAGTCTCGGTGGATAGAACGCACTGTCACATGGTCATCTCTGTGATTGAGAGGAGTGAGATGGGAGGCCAGTGGGGGGAAGGGGATGCTGCTGAGTCACTGAGTTCATTAAAAGGCTACTGCATGGCCAGGCAGCAAGACCAATGCCTGGACTGTGCTGCCACCACACCCACACTTCTGGGTTGGTTAAGACTCCACTCCATGCCAGGCAAGGAGGACAAGAGCACTTGACAAGGTAGGAACCCAAGAAGCTGATCTCTCTCACTGGGCCCATATATCTCTCACACAGCCCAGAGCCCCTGGACATATTCATGGGGGTGGAAGAGTGAGACCCCAGCTGGATTGCGGGACCTCAGCCTCTGGTTTTTCCTGAGGGCAGGCTTCTCTGTGCAGATGCAAACGAGGCTAGCCACTAAAAGATTTCCTGCCTTGGTGGCTCAAAAGTTCTGAAAGGGAAAAGAGGAACTTGTGTATGTGTTACAAGTAGCAAGCAGTCGAAAATACTATTTCTCCAGATTGGGCATAATTTAAAGTCACATTTAAACTTGGCAGTGAGCACTTGTTGTTTGAGTGGGGGAAAAACATGGTTGAGAATGTTAAATCATTGTTCCGTCATGCGTGCCATACAGTTAGTCTGGAGCTTCTTCTATACTACTAGAAAAAGTACAAAAATGACCAACTTTTGTCTGCATCAGGGGAAGTGGAGTCTGTTTAGAGGGGGGGCAGTGAGGACAAGTCATGATCTAATAAATGTGTCTCACCTCTCTTAGAAAAAGAGGATAGTTTTCTGATCTTTGCCTTAAATTTTGTTTGCAGCCTTATTCCAGTATGTATGAGTGTGTGCCTTATGCTAGATGGACGTGGTGGGTGTGTTTCTGTGACCCTACCACGTACACTGTAGGTGTATCTGAACGACTGCTAATAAATGAACGTGTCTAGAAAAGGAACTATAAAGATGAGTCTGGAGACCAATTGTATGTGTATGTTGTCAATAAACACTGAAAATTGGTGGTGGCTGGAGAACGCCTTTCAAAGTAAACTCTGAATGATGGAACTCCTCACTGTCCGTTATGAATCCTGGAGAATTGATTTTGGCAAATCTTGATTAAAAAATGGCTGCTTGGACTAGGGGAGTCTTTTTTGTAAGAAGTCATTTCCCCCTGAAGGTCTCTGTGCATTCAGGTAGAAAATAGAAGTTGCTTTATTTTTTTCAATTTCTTTCTTCTTCATCCCTTCCCTTCTTTCCCTTTTGCAAAGTTGAACATTGAGTTCTTTTCATCTCAAGTTGTTAAGAGGTGTCTAAGGCAAGGAAGGCAGACAGCAGATGTTTGGTGGCTTTGGTGAATGGGGAATTAGTAACAGAGTCTAGATAGAGGTTGTGCAGGGTCGGGGAAGAAAGAACGCTTGTTTTGGTGTAAGAAGAGTTTGCTGTTTAATTGGTTGTGTTGGCAGCCAGTAAGGATTGGGAAGGCAAGAGAGCAAAGATGAAGAGAACAGGGTGTGTGGGGGGGAGTCATTCCTTGCTCCTGTCATCTCTTTCCTCTTTCCTGGCTTGAGTATAGCCTGTCTGGCGTGTTGCTTGGATGACCCATCAGGAAACCACTTCATTCCTGGCTCCCCTGGTCTCAGTTAGCTTGAGTCTAAAAACTTACTTGATTTAATCTGTCCCTCCAGCAGAATAAGACTTTCCCTTTTTAGAGAGAAAGGAATGTGTGTCTTGGGCATTATGGACCTCTATTAAACTAACCTTCCTGCATAATTAAATTACTTACTTTGAAGTGAAGGAACACCTAAATATTAAGGGTTGAAGTGGGATCCAGAACATGGTTTAAATATTTCTTTCAAATTCTAATAGAAGTTTTAAAAAGGAGAATGTCGAAAGTATCAACTGGGGAGAAAAACAAAACGTAATTAGTTCTTGAGTTTTGTAAGTCACCAGCAAGGTGACCAAATGAGGCTTCATTTAACTTGGGGCCCTTGGTTTATGGAAGGTGAAATTCTAGATTGCAGTGGGCCATTCATTTCTAAGTCTAGATCTGAACATCTGTGATGGCAGATTAATTTTAGAGGGATAGATGTAATGGCTCAAAATAAGAGTTTAAAGATTTATTTATTTATTTGAGAGAGAGTGTGTGTACACAGACATGTGAGTGGGGGGAGAGGGAGAGAGAGAATCCCAAGCAGACTCCCCACTGAATATGGAGCCTAACATGGGGCTTGATCTCACAACCCTGAGATCGTGACCTGATCTGAAGCCAAGAACTGGAGGCTTAACCGATTGAGCCATGCAAAATAAGAATGTAAGTTTGATCTCAAACTGCCATACTCCAAATAATCTGCAGATTATCCATTACAGAAAATGAACTGCTTATGTACTGCATGGTTAAGTTCGTTTGTGCTGAAGAAATGCACACTGAAAGATTTGGCCTGACAAACGTCCACTCCCTCTCTTGGCTTTATGGAGGACAGCACTGGTTCCCCACCTGCTAAGGGGTCTTCAGATCTCATCCCTGGACATGGCCAGATAGCTGTGGGGTAATATCTAGCTTCAAATGCCTTCATTGTTCTGTCTTCCGAATTCCTCTTTGTTTTTGTGAATTGACCCTCTTGCTTATGAGGTTGACTAGATTTCTTTTTTCTTTTTCTTTTTTTTTTTTAAAGGATTTTATTCTTTTGAGACCGAGAGAGCATACTTGAGAGAGAGAGAGAGAGAGAGAGAGAGAGAACACAAGTGGGGGACGACCAGAGAGAGAGGGAGAAGCAGACCCCCCACTGAGCAGGGAGCCCGAAATAGGGCTTAATGCCAGGGCCCTGAGCACATAACGTGAACCGAAGGAAAATGCTTAACCAAGTGGCCACCTAGGTGCCCCCCCTTTTTCATTTCTTAAGTTTTATCTAACATTACTATTATATTTGAAAAAAGTAAGCTTTCTATATCATCTCAGTTTGCTCTGTAGACCCAAGGTCTAGACTGAGCGGAGCTGAGAAGCTAAGGATGGGAGAACATTTCTCTCTCAGTTGAACCACTGGGTATTGGTGTTGGAAAGAACCCTGTTAGCCCTTCCTTTGTAGTCTTCTCTGTTCTAGTGGGGAAGGGATCTGTGGAGACACATACGGTGATGCATTCTTAGAGAACAGGTATTTCACTGTGAAGTTGTCATCTTGACGCGAGGCTGCTCTCCTGCACTTTCCCTGGATGGCTTTCTTCAAACGAGATACCCCTTCCCATTGCTCTGAATTGCTTCCACCAAGGCTGTGCTTGTAGGAGATCAGCTTTCCTTCCTGAGTTCAAGTTCATGGTAGTGATCGCCCACAGTCTATGCATTTGTGGTGATATTCTAGCTCCCTTTTATTCTTTCCTATTGGGTTTAAAACCCTTCTGTTTATTTTATTTTATTTTTTAAAAAATATTTTATTTATTTATTCATGAGAGACACAGGGAGAGAGAGAAAGAGAGAGGCAGAGACACAGGCAGAGGGAGAAGCAGGCTCCATGCAGGGAGCTGATGTGGGACTCGATTCCAGGACTCCAGGATCACGCCCTGGGCTGAAGGCAGGCGCCAAACCGGTGAGCCACCCAAGGATCCCCCCTTCTGTTTATTTATTCCACTTCCACTCTAGCTAGGTTCTAAGTTTTACCTAAGTGTCTTTCTCTACTTCCCAAATTTCACATTACAACTGTTCACCTTAAAACAAAACAAAACAAAACAAAACAAAACAAACTGTTCACCATGTCAGTTTGTCATTGCAAAATTTTTTTTCACCCAAGTTCGGGAGCTGCCCTTTCTCCCCTGTTAGGGGGTCCTCATTCCTAGTGCCTTATATACTGCCTCAAAAATAAAAATTGTGGGCAGCCCAGGTAGTTCAGTGGTAGGTCAGCCCAGGTAGTTCAGTGCCCCCTTCGGTCCAGGGCCTGATCCTGGAGACCAGGGATTGAGTCCCGCGTCGGGCTTCCTGCATGGAGCCTGCTTCTCCCTCTGCCAGTGTCTCTGCCTCTCTTTCTCTCTGTGTCTCTCATGAATAAATAAAAATCTTAAAAAATTTTTTAAAAATCGTGTTTTGCATTGTCACAAATGTTGTTGCAATCCGTGTCCACCTTATCCTTAAAAATCCATGACCTTCACCTGGAGGAAGGCAGGAAAAGACTCCTTCGGGCTTCAGGACTGCCCTCAGAATGTCCAGGAAGTTTTAATGGTTGTTCCTGTATAAAAAAGCAGATGAGGAGAGGAGAGAAGAGGGTAGGGTCAGTGTTGGCAAGCTCTTGCATCCTTCTCTGTGCTATGGGTCATTTTCTTCAGGAAGTCTGCATCTTTGGGGAGTCATAATCTCATCTGCAGGGATCTCCAGCTCCCCACTCCTCGAATTCCCCTGGATCTGCCCTGAGACCTCTTATGGCTTTGGATGCAGTCCCTGCTCTGTAGGGCTGTGGCCTCACTTCCTTCACTCTTAGCCTGCTTGTGACTCATGTTAGATAACGAATCCCTTCAAGAACCTGAAAGCTGCAAACCTTCCTCCCAGAGGAAAATACACATGTTCAATTTATGTCCAGTTTCAGGGGATTCAGCATATCCCACTCAAGGTGTGTGCACTCTGGGTGAAGGATCCAGTGCATGAGCCATACACATTGTTGCTTCGAAACTTGGCAATTTCTTTTTACTGCAGTCTGTATTATAGATTGTTCTGCATGCTATGTGGTTTCATTTATAATGTACTTTTGGCCTTGGTGCATGCAGTTGGGTTAATCACAGTTCATATCACCCTCATTACTGGTCCACACAGGGCCTTCCTCTGTCACTTTTATTTTTGTATAACAACCAACCCTGTGAACCTACCCCCAACTCAGAAGCAAGAGCTTGGCCATATTAACCTCACCTGAGCAGTCCCACCTACCCTAGCTGGCATCGCCTCTCTGCCTAATCTTAAACCAATTATTGCCTGGCTTTTTTCAGAAGTAATTTTGTCACATTTCTACATCTATTTTTTCTTTTTTTAAAGATTTTATTCATTTATTTATGAGAGACATAGAGAGGCAGAGACATAGGCAGAGGGAGAAGCATGCTCCCTGCAAGGAGCTTAATGCGGGACTCAATCCCAGGACCCCGGGATCACGACCTGAGCTGAAGGTAGATGCTCAACCACTGAGCCACCCAGGCACCCCATATCTCTACATTTCTAAAGGGCCAGCTGGATACAGTTTCAGTTCCTAACTCCTCTCAAGAAAACTGTAAGGTCTCTGAGGTTTTTAAATCTAATATGTTAAATATATTTTAATATTTAAAGGAATTAACATATTTTAATATAAAATATTTTAGTCTTTAGTTTCAAATATCTGAATGCCCACTAAGTGTTAGGTACTGAATGGCAGGGGAAGGTGGAAGTAAAATGACAGCCCTGATGTGTGTCACTCAGCTCGGGAAGAAGATGCTAGAACCCTTTAGACTCAAATAATTACACCAACAGAGACATAAATCAAACCACCTCCTGTGGGTAATGCCATTTCTGTACATGGTAGGAGACCTGTTTTTAGTCAGATGTATACATATTATGAGCAAGAAAACCTGCAGTGCCCCCACTTCCCTTGGATTTGAATCCCTATCGGCTCTCAGCGTGGCCAGCAAGCCCCTCCTTCCATCCTCACACCTGTGCTGTACCTCCAGCTCACATGGCATTTGGTGGCATGCTTTCATCTTCTCCTCACATGACTTTCCTTCCCCTCTCTTTCCACTTAGGTTTATAGAAGATGACATAGTGTGGTACAAAAAGCACAGGCCTTGGTGTCAGTGAACTTGGATTCAAGTCCCAACTCCCTGACTCTGGACCTTGAGCAGATGACTTAATGCCTTCCCCTCTCCTTCTTGAGGGCAAAGTGATGATAGTAGTAACTCCCTCATAAGGTGTGCTATGAGGAGTGAATGAAATCAGTGCCCTGAAGACAAAGAAAACACTTAGTACGTAAGACACAATAAGTTTTCAATAGTTGAGGCTATTTCTAATTGTTTGGGGCTGCCATGGTGCAAGAGATAGCAGAAGGTAAAAATGATGAGACAGGTGGGCTTTGTCAGGTGCAGTGTGAGACATTAAACTTCTGCATGCTAGAAGAGGCCTAATAAGAGCTGTTTTTGATAAGAAAGAAGCCAGTCACAGTGACCTCCAGCCCAGGACACCCTTCTTCAAAAAGTCTAAAGTCCTGTTTCCACAGTATCAACATGGGTTACCATTTCCTGTTCCTGTTACTACATGGATGTGTTATGTGTACAGAACTAGGGCTCAAGCTTTCTGAAGGTAGAGACTGTGTCTTTTATTGTCAGTGTTCCACACAGGATGGCACCCTTCATAAATAGTTGCAAAGAAAATCAGTGGAGGTTCTAGACTACTGGCCCCAACCAAGACTGGAACCCATAGACATGCTTCTGTTTGCCCACAGATATTTTTTTAAGTTAGCATTGGTAAGTAGCCCTCTCATATCAAAATACTTAACTTAAAAATCCAGATTTTTGGATTTTCTTACAGAATTGTCTAGCAACACAACATCCACATTCCCATCTGGCTGTGAATGCTGATGTTGAGAAGCACATACCCAGTGGTAAGCAGGGCCTGCCTTCTCCAGTCTGTCAGGGACCTCACTGTTCCTTAATGTTCACCTGGCCTGCCTCCCTTATCTCTCACCTGTCTGACCTCCTGGGCACTGGAGTTTGTTATCCCATCTCCAGTGTATAGCAGGGAGGAAGGTTAGATATCCATTTAGTACTTCTTCTAAGACCTGACACTGGGTCCTGGGGCAGGGCAAGGAAGATGGGCATGAAGAACAGGATGAGTATCCACAGGAGGACAGGTGGTTCATGTGCAGGTGTGACTGCAGTGGGAGATGGCATGTGCCCAGTGAGTGGGAAAGGACAGAGTTGGACAGAGGGGTGTCTGCTTCTGGGGGTCTCAGGAATGAGACTTAGCTCTTTAAGGATGACACTTTGCTGTTTCAGGGGAGAAAATGGCCTTCTCTCTGGAGGGAGTGACATATGCAGGAAAAGACAGCTGTGTCTTGACCAGTTTGACCTACACATGGAGGAGCAGAGGGAGCTGGAAAGGGAGGAGGGATCAGACGAGTGACCTTGAAGGCCAGACAGTGGCATTTGGAAATAGGCACTAGGGAACCACTGTAGATTTTTGAGAATATTGTGATCAAAGGAGCTTGAGAAATGAACATTCTTTTCAGTTGTCAGCAAACAAATGTGACATGTGTCACTTCATGTGCTTGGGTTTTACAAAATGAGCCCTCTGTATGCTGGTTAATTTTGCGCAAGTGCTATTTCTGTAGTTGGTGCTGCTGCCATCAGGTGACCAGTGGTACCTGCAAACATGAGGTAGGAGCGACAGGTAGGTCGCTGGTCTTCAGGTGTGGGTAACGGGGGAAAAACAGGAATAGCCCACAAAACATGCTTTCAGGGAAAGATAAATATTACCTAAGCTTTGGTTATTATTCTTAGAAAAGAATGATTAGAGGAGGAATTCTTAGGTGTATAAGTATTGATGGAAGCAAATCCCAATTAGTCTATAGACCTCAGTGTACAAATTGGCCCCACAAACAGGTAGAAATGCACATGTATGTGTGACTAAAGAGCATAAACTCTGGGAAAGTGGATCCCAAGCTATTAAGTGGTTTCCTATGAACAACAGAATTTGCTTTTACTTTATGTATCTCTGTATAGTTTGAATTGGTAACAATGAGTAAAATACACACAGATACAGGATTTGACAACAGACATGTTTCCTTTATGGAAAGAATTTAGACAAACTAGGGAAAATACTTCCAACAAATATGTTACTATCCTCAGATATGGTAGAAACATCTGGTATGCTGAAGAATCCCTAGAATTTGTGAATGTTACCTTACAGGGTAAAAGGGACTTGGCCTATGTGTTTAAGAATCTTGAGATAGGGTCACCTGGATGGTTCAGTGGTTGAGCATCTGCCTTTGGCTCAGGGTGTGATACTGGGTCCTGGGATCGAGTCCTACATCAGGCTCCCTGCGAGGAGCCTGCTTCTGCCTCTGCCTCTGCCTGCGTCTCTGCCTCTCTCTGTCTCTCATGAATAAATAAATAAAATCTTGAGATGGAAGTGTTATCCTGGATCACCTGATGGCCCTAATATGAAAAGGGCCTTTATAAGAGGGAGGCCGGAAGATGGAAGTGGAAAGAGAGAGATGTGATGAGGAAAGCAGAGGGCCAGAGTCCAAACAATCTGAAGAGTGAGGCTGGTGGCTTTGAAGATGGAAGAAGGGCCCCAAGCCAAGGAATGCCAGCAGCCAGCAGAAAGCAGGAGAGGAAGGGAGGGACTCTACCCTAGCCACTCTGGTTGGATCTCAGTCCTGCAGATACCTGGATTTTGGCCCAGTAAAACCATTTCAGATTCTTGACCCCCAGAACTATAACATAGTAAATGTGTGGTTAGAGCAGCGATGGGAAACTAAGAGTCTGAGTGAATGAGAAACTCCCCTGCTGTCACTCAGCAAGTGCTTCTGTGTCCAGTCCATGTCATGTGTCATCTCTCCTGAGCCCTCACAAACTTGTGGGGAAGGTGGTATAATTCTTATTTGCAAGCAAGTGAAGTATAAGGTTTAAATTGTATGTCACACAGTTAGTGTCAGAGCTAGGATCCTCTCTAGTCCACATGACCCCACAGCCCATGCATATGTGTCTTTAAACTGTACCTCTTCGGAATTACATGCAAAGGACATGCTAAATTGTAAGCAGTGGTTGGGGTACAAGTGATATTTTCTGCTTCTAGGGTTTTTTTTTTTTTTTTAAGTTACAAATTTTCTAAAGAGAATATATAATCTTCCAGAGGTGGGTGAAATACTGGTCCTTTGCCTCTTAACAGTTTATCATCAGTGACAACAAAGCCTCCCAGAGAATGTTTTTCTTCTGGATTAGAAACCCTCTCTGAAGTGGGGTTCAAAGTGTGCTTTGATCTAATAGTGTCGCCTTATCAAAACATTGCCAGGTTTTGTCCTGGGTGAGTCTCAGCTGTGGGATTGTGTTCAGGGCCAGGTGAATGGGTGCCATGGTGATGGTGGGGTGCAGATGGCAGGGCACGTGGCCCAGGGCCTAAGCTAATGGGGAATGTGCACCACCAGGGACTTGGCACCAGCAGGCTGCTCGGCTTAGTTGCTCTTCTGTAATCAGTTGTGTCACTTTACTGTCACATGCAACTAAAACTCAAAAAGAAAAAAGTCACCCCATCCTTAGCTCTGTGACTTTGCTTCCTTTCTGTTTTTCCTCATGTACACAGAGGTGCAGCTCAAGCAAAAGTGCTGCTGATGATAGGGAGGTAATCTCTGCCTGCATCACTGTGAGATCAGAGTCCCCATGGTTGTTATCTCCACATCCCATGGGTCCCCTTCTCCCCCTGTCTGCCAGCCTTCCTTTTTCCAGCTGAGGTGACAGCCTCTCTCTGGGGACACACGGCCCAGCAGTAAGGCCTTCTGGGTGCTCTCCAGATGCTGTGACGTCATGCTCTGGGACCAGCCTGTTTCCCCACAGTGCAATCTAGAACAGGGTCTCACCAGGATCAGTGCTTCTGCAGGGGTCAGGGCCAGAAAGAGAGGGGTTAAAAAAAGGCAGAAGGAGAGGTTAGTGGCAGGAGCAGAGCCGACTGGGTATGTGCTGCAAGGTTCGGAAGCTGACTGGGAGGTGAGTGGGTGGAGAATGCGGTGAGCACCTCAAGGAATTCTCGAAACCCGAGAGGTCAGGAGAACTAAGGTTAGGAAAACGTGTGACCATCTGTTGTGGAAGCTGATAGGGGCATGCCAGCCTTCTTAACCCTCTCTTCTCTGACATTTCTCATGTCTGGGTGGGAAGAAATCAGGAGCGTGGACAGGTAAACAGCCTCTAGCTCCTGCTCAGACATCCGGAATCTGTATGCAGTGTGATGGGTGTTTCTAAAAGACAGTGATTGTGGTTTGTGCATTTGATGCTTTGTTTTATTTATTTATATATTTTTTAAAGATTTATTTCTTTTTGGGGGTGGGGAGAGTGAGCAAGAGCAGAAACACGAAGTGGGGGGAGGAGGAGAGGAAGAGGGAGAAAGAATCCTTCAAGCAGACTCTCTGCTGACCCCAGATATCTATATGGGGCTCAATCTCATGCCTCTGAGGTCACAACCCTGAGATCTTGACTTGAGCCTGACCCAAGAGCCAGCCATTCAACTAACGAGCCACCCAGGTGCCCCGATTTCTATTGTTTTAAAACTGATCTTAAAAAAAAAAACAAAAAACAAAAAACCCTCTGATCTGCCTGCTGTCCTGGTCCTGCCTGCTGTGTGCAGTCATGCCCCCCTCAGACTCCCCGCCCTGCTCTGGCCTTCCCTCCGTAGCCCTCTCTTACTTCAGGGTACTTCTCTTTGGCCCTATGCGCAGTTGTGGATGTGGTGAGGGGAATTGTTTTCATGGGCATTTCCGTTTCTATTCTGAAACTTGAGGAGTGTTTATTCTTCTTTGCCTCTCAGGATGAGGCAGGCCCCCAGGAAAAGGAAAGGCTCTGAGGGTGCTTTCTCACACGGCCCTCTGCCTGTGCTGTGGGGTCCCTTGGCACAGCCTTTCCATGTTTCCAGATGCTGTAGTTCTCAACCCCTGAGGGCTTTCTGCCTTATTGTGCAGCCCCTGGTGAATATCACTGTACCCGCTCCTGCTTTTACCCTAGCACCCCCTAGGCGTTGTGGTGGTTTTGTCTGTCTGTCTAGTTTCATCCACAGAAGGGAGAGCTCATCCTGAGTAGCTCTGTACTCTTCGGCTGTGATGCATGGACAAGTTTCCTCCCTGCAGTGGGGTTTTTCTTGGTTTGGATTCAGAATCATGTCTTTACTGTGTTCCAAGGGCCTCCTTGTCCTGCGGAGTGCCTCCCTTGAAGTTTTTTTTTTCTTTGTTTCTTTTTTCTCCCTTTCTTTCCTTCTTCCCTTCCCTTTCCTTTTTCCCTTCCCTTCCCTTTAGGCTCTCAGGGGAAGGCAAGAGAAGGGGAGTGACGGGTGCAGCAGAGGGAGAGGGACAGAGAATCCTGAGCAGACTTCACACTGAGCACAGAGCCTGACTTGGGGCCTGATTGCTGGACCCCCAAGATTATGACCCAAGTGGAAACCAAGAGTCGGATGCTCAACTGATTGCACCACGAAGTTTTTCTGACCTTAGAGAATTCCGATAGCCTTCCTTTTCCACCAGATTTTGCCCTTGCCAGGAAGGCCAAACAGCAGGATCTGGGAAGACACAGTTAGCTCTCACTTGTTGGTTCTCAGTCTCCTTCCCTGTAGCCCATTTAGCTGCATATGGAAATGGAGACCAACTGCTTACCAGAGCCTTTGGGACTTGAAGCAGCCTTGCAAATGCAAGCAGTAGATGACTAGCCCTCTCATATCTTGTCACCTGACCTGAAGCTGTGGAGTTAGGTCACTTGACTACAGTTTGGTGGGCAGGAAGTAGGGGACATCCTAGGGACTTTCACACATGATTGGATGCTCATGGAAGACAACAAGTGGAAGAGTGCTGGGCTGCATGGTGGCAAGGCTGGGTATGACTGGCTGTGTAGGCCAGGGTCTCCGTAGGGTAATGCTGCTGTCTTGGTAACCAAGCAAAGGAGGAACCCCAGGGGCTCCTCCTGCAGGAATATTCTACAGCTGTTGTGGTAATTATAAGGCTGCTTCTTTATGTGTGTGACTGTCCAATTAAGATTGTGGCTAATGAACGGAAAATGGCTAGCCTTGTAAAATCAAATTTGGTAGTCCTGTCCGTGTCCTTGAACACAAAGTACTTCTCTTAAAGCTTAGCTAGGGTTGTACCAGACTCTGATCACTGCTTTAGCAGTTGGAGACTCTGGTTTGCTCAGGGGGTTTGCACTCACTTTGATTTACTCTCTTGTGCAGCATGAAATAGAAGGATGTGTATACACTGTGGCATAGTGATAGTTGGGAGTCTTGGAGTTACCCCAGTCCTGGCTCTGCTTTAGCAAGTCAGTAATCCTGGAGGGTCTGTTCAGTTAACTCCTAGACTCCATTTTACCACCTGTAAAATAGGCTTGCATCTAAAGGGCAGGCTTTTACTTTGAGACTTTTTTGATGATGATGAGATGATGATAGTTAAGCACTTGCTATGTGCTAGGCGTATTAGGTGCTTTAAGTACACTAGTACACTATTTAACCATAATAGTGCCTCCGAGGAAGATTCTGTTTTTGTTTTGTTTTGTTTTGTTTTTAAGATTTTATTTATTTATTCATGAGAGACACAGAGAGGTAGAGACACAGGCAGAGGGAGAAGCAGGCTCCATGCAGGACTCGACCCCAGGACTCCAGAATCACACCGCGGGCTGAAGGCAGGCACCAAACTGCTGAGCCACCCAGGGATCCCCAGATGCTGTTTTTTTACCCACCATTTTACATGCAAGGTAACCAAAGTTTAGTGAGGCCAAAGAACTTTACTAATGCATGAACAGATTGCAGAGACAAAATTCAAAAGCATGATTCTGACTCAAAGGCTCAAATTTTCTAATCACATTGAGATGTGAATAGAAGTAAATGTTAAAGGAAGGTTTCCACACCCATCCATTTATCAAAAATTAAACTTCAATCATATGATTTGTCGTGGGATGAGAAGCAATAGCCACTCTCAATGCAGTGCTCACAGGAGTATAAGTTGCTACTACCATTTATAAAGCATTTGGGCAACTTTCCAGAAAACTGAAGGTAGTCTAACAGTTCTACTTATAGATGTATCTGGGAGATGCTCCTTCAAGCACAAGGAGACAAGTAGAGGGCTTTCCATCACCATGCTATGTATAATAGGAAACAAATTAAGGGCAGCTGAAACTTCTAGCAGTAAGTAAATTGATGAAACATGGAATTATATGATGGGATACCCTACAGCAGTGAAAACAAACACCTTCTTAAGCTAGCCAAGGAAAAGGAAGCAGTTAGAATGAATACTTTATTAATTTGTTATATCAGTGTAGATTATTTTACTATGGCAAGTGGGAGCATCATGTTAAAGGCTGTGGATAAGAGAACACTATGCATAAAATTTAAAGGAAGATAAACAATTTTAGACACTTATGGAAAGTTATGTTACATGAAAACCTGGTAGGGCAGGTTCACACCAGCTTTGATGGGGTAGCTGTCTTTGAGGAAGAGAATGGGATCAAGGATGGCCAAAGAGGGGCCTTCTTCAAGTGTTAGCTGTAACTTATTTCATTTCAAAAAATCTGGAAGCAAATACAGCCAAAGATTGACATTTATTAAATTGAAGTAGTCAGTACATAGTATCATGCTCTACTGTTCTGTACATCCTAAATATTCCTTGCAAAGATTGTCATATGTTCTTGCTTTGAACTTTCCTTAGTAGCCACATATCTCCATCGTTTGAGGGTAATTGGATTTTTTTTTTTTAAATAAAGGGCAATTGTCATTGAAAATGAGTGAGGTAGATAATAAACCAGGAGAATGCTGTCTTTTAATGGAGGATTTGGTGTGGCTGTCAGGGAGAGAGAGTAAATATCTGAGTGACAGCAGCGTTGGAAAAGCAGAGGCCTGTCCTCGCGAGCCGACTTCTCCGGACAGAGTGCATCCATATAAATGTGTGAGTTGGTCCTGCTTGTTAATAGGTCACCCTTGTTACTGACCTGCCTCACAGCCAGATTGTTGTGTTTTCTGATAGACCCTCATGGTCTGTCTCTGTTCCTGCCACCTGGTCCTTCAGGCCATTTTTCTCAGTTTCAGTGTAAAATTACATTAGAACTTCAAAGTTTTTCTCTCCTGTCTTGTGAAATCAGGGCATGGCCTATGGTGAATCCCTCTATCAGAGCATAACTGAGCCTCACACTGCATGGGACAGTTGACCCTTGGTCACAGTATAGGATGCCAGACTCATCCAGAAAGGATGTCAAGTTTAAGGGCTGTGGCTGTCAGTAGGGCTCTCTGGTTTTGGAAGCCTTTGGAAGCAGTGGGCAAGTCTGAGGTGTTAGGGATTCTGTTCAGGTGTATCTTCTAGATGTGTTCCAGTGCTCTGCTCAGTGATTGCTTTTTACGGGACTTGGCAGACAGCCTGCCTCTTCCAAGGTGAAACTGTCTCTGGGCTTTGCAGTCAGAAAGTCTGTTGTGCAAAGTTTCACCTTGTCCTGTGGAGGGGAAAAGCATTTCTCTTCTCACATTTACTTTTCCTTGTGTAGCATCATCTTCTCATCCACATTGTCTAATGCTGGCTTTTAATATTCTTTGCTCTGTTTTAATAGTTCATTGAACTTGGAATTTACTTAAGTAAAAGGCATGGCTTTGGGGTCGGGCATTTTGATTCTTGGCTCTGCCATTGACTGACTAGCTTTGTGACCTTGGGTGCATTATGCAGCCTCTGAGACTCCGTTAAGTCACACTTAGAAGAACAGCAATAGCACCTTCCCTGAAGGGCCATTGTGGTGATTAAATGACCCAATGTGTGTAGAGTACCTTTGCACATGACATTCAGGTTAAATGTTGATTGCCCTCTTGCTACGATACCCCTCCAAAAAATGTATGACCCCAATCTGGATTCCCCTCTCTTCCTCTGTGCTGTTGAGTTGTTGGTGATACAGTTTTACTTGATGATCAGGTTAATCTAAGGCCTTCAGCCTCTTGATCAGATTTACTTACTAAATAATATAAATTTTGCAACCATTCACATGCAGTCTCTGGGACAGTCTTCTTGAGACTAAATTGAGACTGCCAAGTATGCAATGCCGGAACACATGAGTCTGTGTTTCTTAGCTGTTAGATGAAGGTGCCAGAATAATTTGAAACTTTTTTTTTTTTTTTACCTCTTTTTGGTAAACAAAGATGAATTTAGTTTGTCAGCTGGCTTTTATCTTTTCATGAAGCTTGACCACATCCAATCATGGCTATGATGACTTTATAATGGAAAATGGGGCATCCAGAAACAACCACAGGCTTAAATGTAATATGGACAAGCTGGCTCTGCTATCAGCTATATCTGTTATTTCAATTCCCATCTGAGGTTTCTACCTCCTTAACTCTAAATAATGCATGACCCCTTTTACATCCTCTTTTCAAGACCCTGGGAGAGAGAGAAAGGCTTCTTTATGGTTTGGTTTACTTGTTCCTACTTTTCCACGTCTAGAATGATAATGGGATCATGCTCCAGCAGGCCTGCGCACTAAATTTGTTCATGCTCCTGTTGTTATATCTTTGTCCCTCAATTTGTTCTGAGTACATGATAGAACTGGAAGGAGCCTGGCTTATAATGTGGATTCTATCTAACGTGCTGTGGCTCACATTTGTGAGAACTTACCTCTTTGAGAAAAGTTGAGTTTTTCTTTGTCATGAGTGCACACATTCACTTTTGGTTCTGTTAGTGTGTTTTATTGCAACATTCTCTACTAAAGGATACTTGAAGGTTGTTTGGGAGCTCGCTAAGTGTTTGTTACCATACAGCCTGCACAGCCAGTGTAGACTCTAAATGATGTAGTAGTGAAATGGTGTTTAAGGATGTGTCATTCGTCAACTACGAATACCTATTTCAGGAATTCTGTAACACAGGAGGGACATGTGGACATAATGGGTCAATGGTTAATCTAGAATTTAGGATTAGATACTCTTGGTGTCTTGCTGGATCCCCAGAGAATTCCAGCTCTGGGGGAAGCTGGCACTGTTTCTAGGGGACATGGGGTGCTTCTTGGGCTAGTGCTCTCTCTCTCTGTGCATGTGGGATACCTACATAAAGCACGGTGTCCTGCTGTGGTATTAAGAAGTGGGACTACCCTGAAAATATCTCCAGAATGCTTTGTCTTAGCTCTGAAATATCTTGGGATCCTCTGATTCTTCCAATATCCTAGTCTGTTGAGGGTGCTCTTAGGCCATTTTCATTAGGAGGAGGAAGAAGAAGAGGAATCCACGTCCTGGTGTGCCTGGGTGCAGAGTCCATGCTTTTAACTACCCACATTTATATACGGTCTTGTTGCTTTTCAGCAGTGTGGTGAGAAATAAATGAGATCATGTAAATACAGATTGAACCACACACAATAAAGGCTGTCAAGGTTTTCTTTTAAAAATAGGAGAACTCGGAAGAAAACAATCTAATTTGGCAAGGAAACCTTGGAGTCAGCTTCTGGGAGGAGGTAATATGGAGGGTAACCTGGAAAAGTTGTAGGGATACAAGAGTGTGGCATTAATACATGTAGGGCTGGTGTGGCCACATTGTGTGTGAAGGGTGGAAGGAAGACTGGTAGTGACAGGACAGTGTGAAACGGAGGAGGAACAAGAGATGGAAGTTTCGATGTGCTTGGAATGGTTGGTTGAGGGCAGATGTTGAGCCTCACAGTGTCCTAAATCCCAAAGGCCAGCATTTTGCAAGCATTCCCCTAAAGCAGAGGCTCTCAGGCTCAGCATTTTGGGGTGGGTAATTCTTTGTCACGAGGGTAGCCCTGAGCACGGGAGGCATTTCACAGCATCCTTGTCCTCTTACCTACTATGTGCCAGTAGCACCCCTCTTTGCGGCCCACTCCCATTGTGAAAAACCACAAATATCTATAGACGTTGCTTGGGAATGGAATTGCCTCTGGTTGAGAAACACTGCCCCAAAACAAGGCAAGCTTAGGAAATGCCCACCTGTCAGGAAGCTGTGCACAGCCAGTGCTGACCTTCAGAAGGGTTCATAGCTAGCTTGAACATTCAACATCTCAGGACTAGTAGAGGTTTTCTCTGAAAAGTGCACATGTGCTTTACTTTGTTCTTTAATATATCCATGTCAGTCTTAAAAATACTTTAAGTGACTGTTAAATCAAGTGAAGTGTTGTTCTAGGGCAGGCTTCCACAAACCCAATACCAGGCTGGGTAGGTTAAATCAATGAAGTGGGCTAGAAGGTTTCTTTGTTTTTGTCTAAAAGATGTTAGGGCTTCTGGTGCCTCAGTCAGTTAAGTGTCCAGCTCAGAGTTGTGAGATCAAGCCTCAAGTTGGGCCCCACGCTTGGTACAGAGTCTACTTGAGATTGTCTGTCTCTGCCCCTCCCTCTGTTCATATTTTCTCTCTTTCAAATAAATAAAATCTTAAAAAAAAAAAAAAGATGGGAGCACCTGGGTGGCTTAGTCTGTTAAGTATCTGCCTTCAGCTCAGGGTCCTCATGATCTCAGGGTCCTGGGATCGAACCCCATGTTGGGCTCCTTGCTCAGTGGGGAATCTGCTTCTCCCTCTGACCCTCCCCACCCCCTGTGCGCTTGCTCTCTCTCTCTCTCTGTGTCTCAAATAAACAAAATCTTTTTTTTTTTTTAAGATTTATTTATTTATGGTAGACATAGAGAGAGAGAGGCAGAGACACAGGAGGAGGGAGAAACAGGCTCCATGCTGGGAGCCCGACGTGGGACTCAATCCCGGGACCCCAGGATCGCGAAAATCTTTTTTTTAAAAAAAGATGATGTTAATCATGGAGGGCCATGGTTGTGGGGGACGCTGCCTTCACTTCTAGCCCACTGTCACAATGTCTGCTTCAAGCCTTGGCTTGCTAGAGTTCAGGATGTTTAAAGAAATCCACAAACATATTTTCATGATAAATCCATTCATATTTAAAAGAGGCTCAAAGGAGACTGTGCAAACCAAACATGATGTATCTGAATGGTCAGTTTATAACCCCCTTCCCCTCAGAGCCACCTGTGTTGTGGCTTCAAGTGCCTACTGCCACACACTCTGTCACCCATGCTCTGGGTTCCCCCACTTCGAGGGAGAGGGCCTCTGAGCCATCTAGACCATGCTTGTCTGGTAGGAGGGATACCTAGTAACTTGAGAGCACTTGAGTGCAGCACAGGGGTGGGGGGTGTCCTCTAGGAACCCCCCGGGGGATCCCTCCCCTGCTTAACCAGCAGCTCTGATCCATTCCTACTTCAAGCCTATTACATGCTGGGTTTATGTATCACTCCTTCCCCCCAACACACATACACCCCATCTCTTCAGTAAAAAACCTCCACAAACTTTCTCCTTTTGCCCATTTGCAGATCTCAGGGACCTGGTGCCTAACACCTGAAAGCGCATTTATTCTTCCTTCTCAAATCAAGGAGGCCAGAAGTGAGTTCATTTGACCAGTGTGGAGGTGGAAGGGATTAACTCCTCCTCCACATTCCCCACACAGACTCTGTTACTGTGTTTTAGGACACAGTAGAGTTCCTTGGCAGCCATGAGCATGCTTAATTCACCATGAACTTAGGGTGAACTAGAATTCCTAAATCTCTTTTATATATTCTGCTACCAAGCCATATTTCTCTCCTGCATTTGTAATAAATTATTTTAGCAATGCTTAGGGATAGTAATGACTCGAGTGCCTGAAGTTGGTAAAGCTGCGTGTTGTTCTCGGCAATCCTGGACTGCTGCTGAGTGTTCAAATATGTTTGCTTTTTAACATAATTGTCCTTACCTTCTTGTTGGCAGTCAGTTTTTTTGTAGTTATCTGTGTGGCCATCTCTGGCCCTCATTTGCTGCTTCTAATTTCTTAGGAGTTGGGAATTCATGTGTCTAGGAATTTCAGAATTCTATCACCAGAATTTCTAGAATTTTGTGCAGGATAGATGGTCCCTGCATGTGGAACTTTAAGTATGGATCTGAGTATGTGAGCACAGTTTGGACAATAATGTCTCCTTTGCTGGTTAGAGGTATTTATTTTCTCTTCCAGTTTTCAGGTGTGTAGAGGAATTGTTCCCTGTAGAACTTCTATCTTGTCAAGTAAGACTTGGCTGAGAAACTCTTCCCATTCAGACAGCCACTCTTCCTCACCTCCTCATCTCCCCCAGCTGCATGAGGAACTGGGACCTCATTATGGAGACCACCTAGATAGGACCCAGTCTTGGATGCATTAAACTCTTGATGTCCACTCTCTCCTCGAAAAGGAGAAGTTTAAACCATCGTGGAAAAGCCATTTACACATGGAATGGTTAACAGCCTTCTGTGGCCTAAGATTTAATCCATGGTTTTTGACCAATGTTACTGTAGTTGGCGTGGTGGTACGTAGTCATTAGATCCCCCATGAGCTCCCCTGGAGGTCTTTGCCATCTTTCTCTCTCCTCCTCAATTAAGAAGTGGAGGAGATGGGTGGCTTTGTTGGTTTAGTGTCTCTGACTCTTGATTTTGGCTCAGGTTGTGATCTTGGGGTTATGGGATCAAGCCCTGCATTGGGCTCTGCACTCAGTGGGGAGTCTGCTTCCCCTTTCCCTCTGCCCCTTCCCATTCCTGTGCCTCCCCCCCCCCAAATAAATAAATAAATCTTTAAATAGTGGAGGAGATGAGATTTGGGTTTGGGCACAGAGGTTCTCAGAATAATTTTTTCTTTCACTAGAGTGTATGTCTGTAAGTCCTTTAAAAAATTAAGATTGCTTATTTCAGAGTATAATTCTAGATTTGGAGATGTGAAATTGAAGCTAGTAGCTGTCTAGTATATCTCTATTAGTGGAACATAAAATTTTTACACAGAAGCTCTATCTTTGGACATACTCATTTGACTTATACCTATCCATTTCTTCTTTTGACATTATTAATAAAAGCAAGCCTGGTTGACCTCTGTTCCTATAGGATTATAAAAACTGAGCCACTATAGAGGAAAGCCATGTGCTATTCCACAAATTAGCAAAATAAAGTTTTGCAAGTTGGTTTAATTTTTCTTTCAACATCTTTCTGATCAGCCCAAACAAATTAAGTTATGCCTATAAGTTAAGGAAAACTAATTGAGTTGGTGGGAGAGTGGGTGACAGAGAATTAGAAGCTGATGTTGTAGCTTTTTTAGACTATCTAAAGTAGAAACAGAGCTTTGGGTTAAGGACCTGAATTATCCCACTATGTTCTGCCAAAGTATCAATACTTTGTATTGCCAAATTCATCTCAACAAATACATGGTGCTAAGAAGCGGGAAAACAGTATCATAAGAGCAAACTCTAATATTAAGAGATGACAGTTCTTTGGAAGATTGCTAAAAATCCCAGCTCTCTCCTCTAATGAAGAGTCAGGTGGAGATGGGTTTTGGCATCAGACATTCATTCTACTCACCAGCTTTGTGACTTTGGATAGTTACTCTAACCTCCATGGATTTCCATTTGTATGAGTGAAAAATAAAATTGGGAATTGTGAAGATTGGGGAGGGGATGGAAGGGAGTAGAGTAGCAGGGGCTAGATAATGAAAGTCCTTTACCATCTTCTCACATCTTGTGTCAGACAGAACATTAGAAAATTTGGGCAAGCATTCCTCACCAGTTAGGGTTTCCAGATAGGTCACACCCCTGGATGGTTTTCTTTGGGGCTTTTAAGATGGAGTTTTTGCAACTACATAATTCTCTAGGTATCTGTCTAGCTCTGGGTCGATATTCCAGGCAGGATATTGTGCTGGATACAATATTCCTATTAATGCAGCTGAGTTTGGATTGTCATTTGGGGCATTTAATGCAGTGTTCTTCTCCATGCATATTTGCAGCCAAAACCCTTGGGTGAGGCTTGGCCCTCTCCTCAGGAGAGCCATGTCTTGGGGGAAGAAGGTTGCTGAGTTAATGACCTTGATATTTTAATCAGGACTGAAAACCAGTTGTATACTCTTTTCTTTTTCTTTTCATCTTTTCTTTTTCTTTTCATCTCATTTAAGAAAGGAAAATAATTTTTTAAAATTTTATTTATTTGAGAGAGAGAGTGAGTGAAAGAGCACGAGCAGGGGGAGAGAGAGGGAGAAGCAGACTCCCTGCTGAGCAGGAAGCCTGATGCGGGACTCCACCCCAGGACCCTGAGATCATGACCTGAGCCAAAGGCAGACGCCTAACTGACCAGGCCACCCATGTGCCCTGAAAAGAATGTTTTTAAGAGTAGTTTTATAGGTTTTCTCCAACCTGGCACCTAAAGGAAAAAAAGAAAGATTTGAAAAAGGTTGTATATTGAAAACATTGAAATTTAGCGATACTTAGTTTTAAAAAATCTTCTCAGGGCAACTGGGTGGCTCAGTGGTTGAATGTCTGCTTTCAGCTCGGGTCGCGATCCTGGGGTCCTGGGATCGAGTCCCACATCGGGCTCCCCACAAGGAGCCTTCTTCTCCCTCTGCCTGTGTCTCTGCCTCTCTCTATGTCTGTCGTGAATAAATAAAATCCTTAAAAAAATAAAGAAAATCTTCTCTCGGTCATGCACACATAGCTTAAACTTTTCAAACCTCCCTCCAGTTTGAATCAGGAGGCTATAAGGGACTGCATTTTGGCTGCTAGAGCAAGGAGACTCTAACCTTTTTTTTTTTTTTTTTTTTAAGATTTTATTTATTTTTAGAGAGAGCACAAGTAAGGGGAGGGGCAGAGGCAGAAGGAGAGAGAGAATCTCAAGCCAACCCTGTGCTGAGTGCAGAGCCCGTATGGGGCTCCATCTCATGACCCTGGGATAATGTCTTGAGCCAAAATAAAGAGCTGAAGGCTTGACAGACTGAGCCATCCAGGTACCCCTTCCCTTCTAAATCAGTAACAATACGGAGCAGCTGGGCTTCTGAGAGCCCCAGAGCCCCAGCTGTGTAAGGCCATCTTCTAGCAGCTACATACCCAATATAAATCAAAGGATGCTTTCACTTAAGCTGTTCTACCCACCTGGATACCTTCCACCCAGAATGAGAATTCTTTATACCTGTTGAAATCCTACTCCCAGACTTAGCCCAGATGTTCACTCTCCAGTAAAATCTTTCTAAGTCACCACTGGTGGGAACTTCATGGAGTCTCCCGTGCTGTCTGGTGGCAAATTATTGAGATTTGCACTCTGGCCCTATCATGAACCTGCAGTGGCAGTATGGGCAACACAGTTGTTCGGTATACACCTTTCCATTGTAGATGGTCAGGTCCTCACTGGCTAAATATGCAAGGAGTGTTGACTGTCTGCCAGGCTTTGTGCTAGGAGCTAGACATGGCTTAAGTTTAGGCACTCACCATCCCATATGGAGCTAGCATGTAAATACAAAACTCACCGTTCACTGATGTGAATGGTGTTATATGGTGAAAGGAGGTGACAAATGCTTTAATAGCTTCACATAAGTGTCTCTGTGTAACTTTTGAAGGTCTTAACTTTTGAAGTTGGGGACTGTCTTATTAATCTTTACTTCCATGTCTAACAGAATGCCTGGTGCCTAACAGGCACCCCAGAATATGCATATTAGATGAATCACCATTTAGTTAGCAAAAAGTATGTGTGCCCAATTAACCACACTGTAACACCGGGTCTGGCTTGATGCTCTGATAGAAGAACAGACATGAAGAGTTCCTTTCACATAAGCCATTTGGTAAATGCTAATGGAATGAAAACATTTTATGTGATACGTATAAGGCAGTTTAATCCCTTCTTTTTATAAAAACTTCCTTAAAAGCATGTCAGTTATGAGGAGCTCCCCTGATGGAGAAACTGACCTGACAGGTAAGAAGTGACCCTGGTGAAGAAGAGCACTGTGACTGTTACCTTATGAAAACATGAATGAGGACGCTTCCAGCAGAGTCCAATGAGCTGACACGGAGCACCAGGCAGTTCTACCTGGTGAGAGCAGCTGGGCCTCTGGCTTCGTGGTTAGGGAAGAACAGATGATGCAGAAGCACAGCTGGCAGGGAGCTGGTCCTGGGGAGAGCACCGTGGGGACTGTTAGAAGCACCAGGATGGCAGGCAGGATGGGCACTCAGAATGCATGGGGGGTCCTGCAGTCACAGCTGAAGAAACTCACTTATCCTTTACAGTGACCAGTTTCATGATCTTACTTTTATGCAATGATGGTTTGGGGGCTGCAACTTTTACTTGTGGAGAAAGGAACTATCCAGATGGAGGATCTTCATTTTGGTTTGAGGTTTGCATTTTGTGGTTAACACTGTAAGCCCAACACCTCTCATTTGTCAGTGCTGCCACGATTTCCATTCATTCATACTCCTCCTTTTGCTGCACCTTTCCATTGGACTAGGTATCCAGTAGCTGGGGAAACTGAGACCCAGAATATAAAGTCAGATTTAACCTCACTCTTCTGATGGCAATGTGTAGTCAGAATATAGCTAAGGGCACTGTGCATTCTCTCATTTTTATTCCATTCTATAGTTAAAGATGCAAGGTACTTTTGTTGGATGCTATCCGTTTAGTCTTTGGAGTTCATATATATTATCTCTTACCTTCTTAAACACTGACTTCAGCTACTAGAAACAATGCAGCAGCCAAGCTAAATTCCTTTGAGTCTCAGTAAAAGTATAGCTCACCAGAATCTATTTCTGAATTCTAACTGGGACATTTCAAGGCTGGTCATAGTTTTCCGGCAAATAGTACTGGTCTAAAATTTGCCCCATATGGTCTTTAAAGAGGCCTGTGTGCATCCAGAGGCATATTTTGTCAGCAGCAGAACCAGGAAAACTGCTTCTTGGGAATCAAAGCTTCAATTCAAAGTCTATCTTTAGGAATTGTCTAAATTTGGCAACTGTCTATATTGTCTGTTTCTGGTGATTTATTTATTTATTTATTAATTATTTTTTTAATTTTTCTAGATTGCCTAATTTATTGGCGTATAGCTGTTCATAATATGTTTTTAAAATCGTTTGTATTTCCTTGGTGTTGGTAGTGATCTCTCCTTTCTCATTCATGATTTTATTAATTTGAGTCTTCTCTCTCTTCTTTTTAATAAGGCTGGCTAATGGTTTATCTATCTTATTAATTCTTTCAAAGAACCAACTCCTGGTTCTGTTGATCTGTTCCACAGTTCTTCTGGTCTCGATTTCGTTGAGTTCTGCTCGAATCTTTATTAGCTCCCTTCTTCTCTTGGGTGTAGGATCTATTTGCTGTTTTTTCTCTAGCTCCTTTATGTGTAAGGTTAGCTTTTGTATTTGAGTTCTTTCCAGTTTTTGAATGGATGCTTGTATTGCGATGTATTTCCCCCTTAGGACTGCTTTTGCTGCATCCCAAAGATTTTGAACGGTTGTATCTTCATTCTCATTAGTTTCCATGAATCTTTTTAATTCTTCCTTAATTTCCTGGTTGACCCTTTTATCTTTTAGCAGGATGGTCCTTAACCTCCATGTGTTTGAGGTCCTTCCAAACTTCTTGTTGTGATTTAGTTCTAATTTCAAGGCATTATGGTCCGAGAATATGCAGGGGACAATCCCAATCTTTTGGTATCGGTTCAGACCCGATTTGTGACCCAATATGTGGTCTATTCTGGAGAAAGTTCCATGTGCGCTTGAGAAGAATGTGTATTCAGTTGAGTTTGGATGTAAAGTTCTGTAGATATCTGTGAAATCCATCTGGTCCAGTGTATCATTTAAAGCTCTCGTTTCTTTGGAGATGTTTTGCTTAGAAGACCTATCAAGTATAGAAAGAGCTAGATTGAAGTCACCAAGTATAAGTGTATTATTATCTAAGTATTTCTTCACTTTGGTTAATAATTGATTTATATATTTGGCAGCTCCCACATTCGGAGCATATATATTGAGGATTGTTAAGTCCTCTTGTTGAATAGATCCTTTAAGTATGATATAGTGTCCCTCTTCATCTCTCACTACAGTCTTTGGGGTAAATTTTAGTTTATCTGATATAAGGATGGCTACCCCTGCTTTCTTTTGAGGACCATTCGAATGGTAAATGGTTCTCCAACCTTTTATTTTCAGGCTGTAGGTGTCCTTCTGTCTAAAATGAGTCTCTTGTAGACAGCAAATAGATGGGTCCTGCTTTTTTATCCAGTCTGAAACCCTGCGCCTTTTGATGGGGTCATTAAGCCCGTTCACATTCAGAGTTACTATTGAGAGATATGAGTTTAGTGTCATCATGATATCTATTCAGTCTTTGTTTTTGTGGACTGTTCCACTGAACTTCTTCTTAAAGGGGAATTTTAAGAGGCCCCCTTAAAATTTCTTGCAGAGCTGGTTTGGAGGTCACATATTCTTTTAGTTGCTGCCTGTCTTGGAAGCTCTTTATCTCTCCTTCCATTTTGAATGAGAGCCTTGCTGGATAAAGTATTCTTGGTTGCATGTTCTTTTCATTTAGGACCCTGAATATATCCTGCCAGCCCTTTCTGGCCTGCCAGGTCTCTGTGGAGAGGTCTGCTGTTACCCTAATACTCCTCCCCATAAAAGTCAGGGATTTCTTGTCTCTTGCTGCTTTAAGGATCTTCTCCTTATCTTTGGAATTTGCAAGCTTCACAATTAAATGTCGAGGTGTTGAACGGTTTTTATTGATTTTAGGGGGGGATCTCTCTATTTCCTGGATCTGAATGCCTGTTTCCCTTCCCAGATTAGGAAAGTTTTCAGCTAGAATTTGTTCAAATACATATTCTGGCCCTCTGTCCCTTTCGGCGCCCTCGGGAACCCCAATTAAACGTAGGTTTTTCTTCCTCAGGCTGTCGTTTATTTCCCTTAATCTATCTTCATGGTCTTTTAATTGTTTGTCTCTTTTTTCCTCAGTTTCCCTCTTTGCTGTCAACTTGTCTTCTAGGTCACTCACTCGTTCTTCCACCTCGTTAACCCTCGTCGTTAGGACTTCTAGTTTGGATTGCATCTCATTCAATTGGTTTTTAATTTCTGCCTGATTAGCTCTAAATTCTGCAGTCATGAAGTCTCTTGAGTCCTTTATACTTTTTTCTAGAGCCACCAGTAGCTGTATAATAGTGCTTCTGAATTGGCTTTCTGACATTGAATTGTAATCCAGATTTTGTAACTCTGTGGGAGAGAGGACTGTTTCTGATTCTTTCTTTTGAGGTGAGGTTTTCCTTCTAGTCATTTTGCTCAGTGCAGAGTGGCCAAAAGCAAGTTGTATTGGGAAAAAGAGAAAAAGAGAGGAGAGAAAGAAGGAAAGAAAAGAGAAAGAGAAAAAAAAAGGGAAGAAAAAGAAAAAAAAACGAAAAAAAAAAAAAAAAAAGAAGAAAAAGAGAAAGAAAAAGAAAGGAGAAAAAAAGGGGGTGGGGGAAGGAAACAAATCAAAAAGCAAAACAAAACAAAAACAAAAACAAAACAAAAACAAAAACAAACAAACAAAAAAAGAACCACCGGGGAGTATCTTCTGATTCTGTGTTCTTTAAGTCCCTTGGCTTCTCCTGGAAGTTGTCCGTCTAGCTGGTGTTCTGGGGGAGGGGCCTGCTGTGCTGATTTTCAGGTGTTAGCAGTTGGGGGAGCTGCTGTGCCCCTGCCTGGTGCAGGGCTCGGTGGGGGTTGTTTACCCCGTGAGGCCGCAGGAGGAACAGCCCCAGTGGCGGGGCAGCTCTGGAAACCTGGATTCAGCTCCGGCAGGAACTCCGTCTGCAGGGCCTGGAGGCTCCGGGGCGGGGCCGCTGATCTGCTCAGCTGGGGCAGGAGCGTCCTTGCGGTCCTGGGCCCTCCCAGCCTCTGCCTGTCCCCGGGGAGGCCGGATCCTGGGCTGTGTCCCGGCGCCCTGTGCTCCGGAGCCTGCGCTGGTGGATTCGCGCTCCCGGGCCGCGCAACCCCCTCCGCGGAGCTGCCGCCCGAGCCCCTCCGAGCTGCTCCTGGAACCGCGCAGCCCCCACCGCACGGAGCCTCTTCTTCTGCCCGAGCCCCTCCGAGCTGCTCCCGGGGCCGCGCAGCCCCCTCCGCGGAGCCGCCGCCCGAGCCCCTTCAGCTGCTCCGGGTCCCGCCGGGTCCCGCCGTGCGCGCTGCAGCCCTTAGGGAGCTCGGCGCACTCTCCTGGGCGCGCAGTTGCTGTTACTGTCCCGGGGAGCCCGAGGGCATCCCCGCCCTCCTGGGTCCTGCTCCAACTCCCCGCGAGCCCCTTTCCGCCCGGGAAGGTCGGTGCAGCTCCTGCGTCTCCGGGACGGGGCTCTCCTGTCCTGGGGACACTCGCCCCGGCCTCAGCCCGGCTCCTCGCGGGGCCCCTCCCCCTTGGAGGCCTTTGTTCCTTTATTTCTTTTTCCCCGTCTTCCTACCTTGATAGATGCGCGAACTCTTCTCACTGTAGCATTCCAGCTGGTCTCTCTTTGAATCTCAGGCCGAATTCATAGATTTTCAGGATAATTTGAAGGTTTTCTAGGTAGTTTGGTGGAGACAGGTGATTTGGAGACCCTACTCCTCCGCCATCTTGCTCCTCCCCCTTTTTTTAATTTTTATTTATTTATGATAGTCACAGAGAGAGAGAGGCAGAGACACAGGCAGAGGGAGAAGCAGGCTCCATGCACCGGGAGCCTGACGTGGGATTCGATCCCGGGTCTCCAGGATCGCGCCCCGGGCCAAAGGCAGGCGCCAAACCGCTGCGCCACCCAGGGATCCTGTTTCTGGTGATTTAAATTAAGTTGTCTTCATTAATTTGTCTTCTAGTTCATGAAGACATTTGTTAGTCTTAAACTTGGAGCTTAGAAGAATGGATATAGGTTTTTAGGGTACTGCTATATCAATATAATTTAATCAATTTGGCTAGTCGAAGCTATGGCTCTCAAAATTAGAAGAGGCTACTTAGGATTATTTCAGACTAAGTCATAAACAGGGTTAATGACAGTTGGCAACATAGAGTGCTGAATGGGGATAGGTAAGACATCAATGACTTCACATAATTATACATATTTTTTTTAATTAGAGAAATAATTTTACCCTTCATAAAATATAGGAAGTCGGAAGAATACTAAGTCAAAATTACTTAAAATTCTGCATCTAGATATATTTGCCATTTCCCTTTTATTATTTTATTTTATTTATTTATTTTATTTATTTTATTTTGTTTAGTTTTATTTTATTTTTTATTTTATTTATTCTATTTTACTTTATTTATTTTTGTTTTTATTTATTTCTTTTATTATTTATTTATTTATTTATTTATTTATTTATTTATTTATTTATTTATTTATTTATTTAATTTTATTTTTTAAATTCATGAGAGACACAAAGGCAGAGACACAGGCAGAGGGAGAAGCAGGCTCCATGCAGGGAGCCTGATTGATGTGGGACTCGATTCCAGGGCTCCAGGATCATGCTCTGAACTGAAGGCAGACACTCAACTGCGGAGCTACCCAGGTGCCTCCTTTTAATATTTTCTGTTGTATAGAGAAAAAATTGAGATCGTCGAGATCCTAACATGTGCAAATGTGTATCTGTTTTGGATAAGAAGGGCTGACAGTGGAGTATAAGCATTTCTATGTCTGTAGTAGGAATTTTTGTGAAGCCGCTACTTAAGGGCCACCGGCCCACCCCCACCCCCCTGCCTGGAAGGTGAAGAAAGAGCCCATGAGCTACAGTACTCTTCTCCTGTCTGTCTACTCTCCTCTCACCAATGTATCCTGGACAGGGTTGAAAGCAGGGGGGTGAAAATGGAGAAAGAGGAGGAGATCAGTAGTCCTTTTTTTTTTTTTAATTTAAAGATTTTATTTATTTATTAGAGAGAGAGGGGGGCAGAGACACCGGCAGAGGGAGAAGCAGGCTCCATGCAGGGAGCCTGATGTGGAACTTGATCCTGGGTCTCCAGGATCAGGCCCAGGGCTGAAGGTGGCGCTAAACCACTAAGCCACCAGGGCTGCAGGTGGGTTCTTTCTGTGATGGAGTCCACAAATCTGATTCATAACATAATTGATTTTTCTTCATTAGGTTTCTGAAATTCTGGAAGCACTGTCCTGAAAACTTGAAATGTGTAAAGTTTTGAATTCAAAAACGGTGGAGGGCAGCCTGGGTGGCTCAGCGGTTTAGTGCCGCCTTCAGCCCAGAGCATGATCCTGGAGACCTAGGATCGAGCCCCACATAGGGCTCCCTCCATGGAGCCTGCTTCTCCCTCTGCCTATTTAAACAAACAAACAAACAAACAAACAAACCAACAAACAAACGGTGGAGATGGGTCACTGGGGTCCAGAGTGGACAAAGAGATAGTGCTCTGGGAGGACAGCAATGATGAGCTTACCTCTGTGCTATCACTGGGGGAGGAGAGTGTCAGGCCAGCACTGCTCATTCTCTGTACAAGTCCTCTTCAGCTACACTCACAAAGTGGGAGTAGAAATACCTAAGAAATTATATACCAGCATGTGAAGCTACTTTTCAGGTAATTCAAAACCAAGACATAGGGATGCATAACAGTAGCTTCAGTGAACACGCCCAAAGCTCTTGGTGAGGGATCATAGTGGGCTGAGTGTTAACTGTGCTAAATCGTTTGATACTTGCAGTACCCATTGCAGCTAGCTGATTAGGGAGGTAAAAAAAAAAAAAAAAAGGTCTGTGTCTAAGGCTCTGGCTCTTGTCAACACTGGTAGGCTTTGGCTCTAATGGTCCCCAGTGTGAGTTGTAAATAGGTGGTATATCCTTGCACAATGCACACGGTTCCTAATTGAGTTGCCGAATTTTAGTGTAAAATCCTACTGAATTCAGCCACATCCTGTTGTCTTTCAGAGAACTTGCATACAATTAATTAGTAAATAAGGCAGTACACTAATTTCTTAAGAGGAATAATGGAAACCAATCCAATTTATCTATATTTAACAAAATCCTGCTATCTACTGGGTTTTTTTTTTTTCTTTAAGTCTTAAAACACAAAGCACAATGGTAACCCCCCAAAAAACCTTGAACCAGTTTTGGGAAGAATTTCCCTCGGATTTCCTCTGTAAGGAATCTAGAGCCAGTCACGAAGAGTGCTGGGCACTGGCCCTGAAGTAGCTCTTGTGTTCCTAACAGCCAGTGTACTTGGCTCTAACAGCATTTGAGAAGACAAATGTACCCGGTGCTAGGCTGCAAAGGGATGAAAGCAGTGTTGATCTTCATCTGTCAGAACAATTAACATGAGTAAAATACTTGCCCTACTTAAAGGAGATGGAGGGAGGGAAAGAGGAGGAGAGGGGGGAGTGTGCTCTGTACTACTGTTCATAAGATTAATGTTGCTGTATGGACAGAGAGAGCACTGGATTTATTTTCTGAACATTACATGGATTTACAGGGATGTCAGTTATTGCTGAAAGCACAGACTGTGTTCTTAAAGGGTCTCTGTAGGGTATTGAATGAGGCAGGCACAGAAGAAGCATGGGGGTGGGGAGTGGTGCCTGAAATATATAGCATTTTTAACAGTAAAGTATGACTTGTTGACCATTTTGTCTTAAACTCTGCTAAATTCAAGGCTTAAAGGTAACTTAGATTCTTAAAGAATGTATAAATATTGTTATAAGATTTTTTTTAATAAAATAAATAGAATAGACAGACATAGGACTGAAGTGACTTGAGACCACAGCTCCATGTTTGCAGGAGGACTTGAGATCCCCTTTGCCTTCCATTAGAGCTGGATCCATGCTACCAGGGTGGGAGGAAAAGAAAACAGCATATTAATTAAGAATGAGACATCTAGGAGGATTTTATTATTCTTTTTTTTTTTTTTTTGGATTTTATTATTCTTTGACAGTGGAAGTGGAATGGGAAAATTGTTGAGGTTAGCAAAAGAATGATAGAAGATGACAGTTTGTGTGAAAAATAATATTTACATGAGTGCTGAATCAAATTTTAATTATAGGGAAGCCTATTGAGGAAGGCATCAGGCTGTTGGCAGAAGTTCAGCTGTTGCTGCCAGGGCACGACTTGGGGGCAAAGAGGGAATATAGTGGAGTGACCGACGGCTGTGGGCAGATTGGGTAGTGATTATATTATTCCTTTGGATATGCTCCCTATGATGTCCCTCGTAAATGAATTTCCTGCCCCGTGAGCCACTTCTCCCTGTTTGTTCTTCTCTTCTTCTAGTCTGCCAGTTAGGAGATAAAATTCAGAGTCCTCTGCTGTCAGTCATGGCTTTCATGGTTCAGTTGAATACTTAGCCACCTTGTTAGAACAGCTGCTGGGTGCTGAGATGTCAAGATGGTCCATTCACCACTGGGATGTCCTCTTTTTGACCGGGGACAGCAGAAAGGTGGCATCCTAGTTAATAGACTGAGAACTAAGAGTAGCTCTAGAATTGCTCTTCTCATATCTTTCTGGAACATATTCCACTTGCACCTTCTCTGTCTGAATTCCTGCTTCTCCTTCTCTGTCTGAGCAGCATCTCTTCTTTTCTCTGGTCCTCATCACCACTCACAGCTTCCTTTCATGCTCTTTCCTCTCTGTGTGCCCAGTACATGTTCTGATCTCCCCATTTCCTATAATTACGCTAACCACTGCTCTGAAAAGGAAAGTCATTGAAGAATTGTTATTTATATTGTTCTTTCAGCACGAGAAGTGATATACAGTACTCAGAATTGCATTTAGAGTGTTGACTCTGGCTTTGAAGAACAGCTGGGAGAGAAGGCCAGAGGCAGTTAGGAGAGATGGCCAAAGCACTCTTACTGCAGTCCAAGTGAGGCAATGGCATCCTGAGTTAGAATGATGATAGTAGGCTGGGGAGGAGTGAATAGTTTCCAGAAAGATTTATGAAATAAGATAAACAGAAAGTAATAAGAATGAGGAGTAGTGAGGAAGAATTCAAAAAAGGATGCCCACGTCTCTGGCTTAAGCCAATAGGCATGTAGAGCCTGGTGCTTGGCACCTCTTGGCTCATTTAGTTGAAGCAGCCAGCAGGGCAGCACAGTGATGGTGGGCGGCGGGGGGTGGCATGGGTTGGCTTTGCAAGAGAAGAGGACAGGTTGGGTTTGGAATGCATTGAGTGTATCTCTGGGTACAGAGGTCTGATACAGGTCCAAGGTATAAGGGAGCCGTTACCATGGCTATTGTGTTTGCGATCAGTGTTTTACTTCTATGTGAGGCACCTGATAGAGCTTCAACAGATGTCATTCACTGTTCACAAGAATTCTGTTGACAATAGTTGTTTTTGGAATTCCAAGTGCCAGCAGCACACTGCAAGAAGTGACTTTCCAGATTTGAGAGTTAACTATTAGCTATTGCACACAGGGCACAGTTCCTATGCTCTTGCCACTGATGCTGGGCATCAATGCAATCCTTCAGAACCTAGCCTTATGCCAGCCTTACATCTTTATTATTGTAACCCCCTTACTTTTAATAAGGCATTTTAATATATAAGAAAAGGGAATTTGAGAATTATTTCTTAAGGAGAGATCCAAACGCGAAGCACTTACCTGTTATAACAGACACTTTGTTTGAGGTGGAGAAAATAGAATTATCTCTTTAATTTTCTAATCGATACTTGAACTTGACTTTTTAATTTTTTTTTTAATGGCAAAATCAACTCCTTGAGGGCAGCCCAGGTGGCTCAGCGGTTTAGCGCTGCCTTCAGCCCAGGGCCTGATTCTGGAGACCCGGGATCGAGTCCCACGTTGGGCTCCCTGCATGGAGCCTGCTTCTCCCTCTGCCTGTGTCTCTGCCTTTCTCTCTCTCTCTCTCTCTCTGATGAATAAATAAATAAAATCTTAAAAAAACAAACAAACAAAAATCAACTCCTTGAAAATCAGCACAGGAATGTAGCCAACAGACTTGAAACTGTTTCACTCCTGCTGGTTGGGAGTAGGGTTAGGGATGGGGGCAGGAAAAAAGGGAGTATTTAATGCAGTGGTTTTCAAACTTGTTTTTTATCTGGACCTATGCTGATCACAGCATATTAAATTTACTCTAGAATGATTCATGGGTCAAGACCCCCAGGTTGAAAATGTGATAAGTACTCCAGGGATAGCTTGGAACCAACCACTTTCTCTTTCTTAGAGTTAACTGTATGTTAGAATATAAGGAATACCATGTGATCTTTAGTTTATTCCCCAGTTATTCCATAGCAAATTTGCAGTCTCATACAACCTCCCTAATGTTTTTCTGAGCAAGTTGAACGAGGCTTTCAAAAGTCAAATTATGATGGATATAATATCATCTATACTTATCTGTCACTGCTTCCCCTGCAGTTTGGCTAATTGAACCCCAACTCTAGTAATCTGATTTGCATTTTCCCTGTCAAATGTGCCACTCTATGAATAGCTAAATTAACTGAGTCTTCCTGGAATATACCCAAATGTTGAGAACCATTTAGGACTTTTCAAAACCATTTGGTCTATTAGCTCTGTCTTGAGATAAGCAGAATAAATGATTCCCTGACATCAAAGGGAAACTAATTGTAGTACCTCTTTCCAGCTTTGAGTCATCAAAGCTTGGCTGTCTCAAGTAAGTTCTAATAGGGTTCATTATTTTGTTTGTTCTACGTTTGATAATTCTGAGATAATTTTACATTTGCCTTGTTAATATCCATTTTTCAAAATTTGTTGACATGTCTATTTATTTTCAAGAATAATAATTTATTAACCTTCCCTTTCAAGGCACAAAAGCTATGCGTTCTGTTGGAACAAGTCAAATACATATAAGTATCCCATGAAAAAGCCAACCTTTTCCTCCTATATTTCCATCTTCCTCCTTAATGCATGTTAACAAGTTGCTGTTTATTCTTCAATACCCATGTATGCTCATATAAAACATATAAATATGGCAAACATTTTTATAGAAATCAGACTACATACATCCTAATTTTAACTTCTTTAAAATTTCAACAATTTAAAATTTTTCTAAGATCATGGTTTTCTGAGATCTCCAGATCTCGTTCTTTTTCAAAGCTGCAAAATATGGATATGTCAGTTTATTCATTTGCTCCCCTGTAGATGAGCACTCTGTGTTTTGGTTTTATTCAGTTGTTGTCATCATTACATTGCTATAGTACCTTTGTAAGTAGATCCTAAAATGAGTAAATTAGGTCAAAAGAGGTGCTCCCTGGATATCCTAAATAATACATGTGATCCTTACCAGTGGGCTGAGCACAATTCACATCACTCCTTCCAGCCTCTACCAGTAGGCTGATTTTTCTTAGTTGAGATCCTTTAGCAAGGCACTGAGTCAGCCCATCTGTTGGATCCAGGTTGCTTCTCTCTGAACCCACCCATGTCCTGGGCCATGGGTCTTTGAAGGTCCTAAGTCTTTCTTAGCATTGGCTCTTTTCTTTCTTTCTTTCTTTCTTTCTTTCTTTTTTTTTTTTTTTTAAAGATTTTATTTGTTTATTCATCAGAGGCAGAGACAAAGGCAGAGGAAGAAGCAGGCTTCCTGTGGGGAGCCCAATGTGGGACTTGATCCCACGACCCTGGGATCACACCCACAGCTGAATGCAGACACTCAACCGCTGAGCCACCGAGGTGTCACTCCTCTATGACTTTTTTTTTTCTCTATGACTTTTTAAAAGCAATTTGCTGACCTCTACTACTCAATGACGATACAAAAGGGACCCCATTCTAGTAAGGTTTCTGTGATTCTCAAGCATATATTTCTACTTGGTTATTTTAGTCCATCTTATTATACCCCAAAGTTCCTCTTCTCTTTCTTTTGTCCTTTGTGTTGCTATTGCAGTAATTTAGGGAAGTTTCCATCTTTGAATTTGTTATGCCATTGGTCAGAGTGGGGTGCAGTGACCTGTAAGTCCCTGATACACCTCTGCTCGGTTTCCACACAACAAGTGCAGAGTCAGGGTGCTATTTTAGCTGTTTTGAGTTAGGGATACTAAACCAAATAAGATATTCAAGACAAAAAAAATTCAAGACAAATAAGATATTCAGCCCCTTGTTTTCATTCATTCAGCAACTATATGTGTGCTTGCACTGGACTAGCTGCTAGGAATAGAATATGCTGAGGGAAAAACAGGCATGTGTTTATCCTCAAGGAATTTGTGTCTGGGTTAAGGAGAGCCACGACATAGAAAATTGCAATAGATAAAATGTCTGTGTTTTTTAGGTGACATTTCAGGCTTACACATGACTTCACTGACTTTGGGGTTGGGATGGGGATGGGGAGAGTGAAAGTTTAATGTTCTGGTTCATGCCTTTTGAGACATCTTCATAGTAATTTTACATGAAGAATAAATAGCTAAAATATTTTTGAAAAACAAAGGGGATATTTTACATTAATGTAACATTAAACATTAAAATACTGTCATTTAAAATAGCATAAAAGAAAAAATAAAATAGCATAAAAGGATTTAGTTATATCATAATGGCTACAATAAGAACAGTACAAAGTGTTTAATTATTTAGTAGTACTAGGACAATTATTATGTAAAACCAAATTTGGATTTGTAATTTATGTATATAATGAAATTCCATATGGGATAAAGTTTTTTAAAATGACCATATTTTTAAAAATTAAGAAAATTTAGTGATTAGAGTGGAGAATAAATTTCTAAACAGAGGGAAATATCTGTAAAGGAGAAGATTTATGGAGATAACTTAATATAAAACATACGTGTAAAAAATGCTAAACATGCTTTGCCTATGTTTCGGCCTCTGTGTCTCTCATGAATAAATAAATAAATAAAAATCTTAAAAAAGTGAACAGTCAACTAGGAAAGAATATTTTCAGATACATACGGTGAAAGACAAATATCCATAATACACATCAAACTTTTAAGAAGTCAACATCCTGTCAAAATGGGCAAAGAACATGAAAATAGAAAAATAAAGCCATGGGGGGCCTGAGTGGCTCAGTCGATTAAGCATATGGCTTTGGCTCAGGTCATGAACTCGGGATCCTGGGATCGAGCCCCACATAGGGCTTCATGCTCAGTGGGAGGGTCTGCTTCTCCCTCTGTCTCCCCCCTGCTCAAGCTCATCTCCGTCTCTTTCTAAATATAGATAAAATCTTTTTTTTTTTTTAAAGAAACCACATGTCTAATAAACTTATGAAAAAATCTTAGCTTCAAATAATCAAGGAAATGAAGACTAAAGTCATTTTTGAACCATATTGGCAGAGTTTTTATGTGGTATATCTAGATTTGCTGGAAGTAAAGCAAAATGGGTACATCTGACAGAAGTGTATATTGCAACAGCTTTTCCTCAGCTTTTGTGAAGGAAGCAATTTCACATTCAGAGGCTTTGGGCAAATAATTCTATCTCCAGAAATTTGCCTAATGCTCTTCCCTGCAGGGTTATACAAAAGGAGAACTGGTCTCACATCCATTAACTGGTTGTTGGTTAGATTATGGTACATCCTGTACATAGGCGATTATATCAGGGTGGACAGATGGCCATGGGTGAGGTCTTCTTTCTTTTAGCCTGGTTTGTTCTGGGTTCTGTCAGTGTTTAAAAGGTGTGGAGAAAGAGCAAACTCGGCATTTGCCACCCCTGGTCCTTTATACTCAACAAGGTTACTTGGAAGGGAAGATCTGTAAAGATTTCTCAGCTCTAACCCTGTAGGAAGTATGTGACCACATATGAAATGAAAGGAAGATGAAGCATATTCTGTATCCAGGTGAATTGCTGAAGAAGCTGTAATAACCTCCAAAGCCTTACCTTGGCTATTAAATCACCTTAAAGAAGTGATTTTGACACCTGAGATGTTTACCTGTGTTGTTTTGTGGTCACACGGACAGAAGCTGTGCCAGCCAGCTCTGAATCTTGTCTAATTTTTAAAAAAATTTTATTGATTTATTTCGGGGGGTGGTGGGAGGGGCAGATGGAGAGGAAGAAGCAGGTTCCCAGCTGAGCAGGGAACCTGACTTGGGGGCTTGATCCCAGGACCCTGCGATCATGACCCAAGTCGAAGGTAGACACTTCACTGACTGAGCCAGGGGCCCCTCTTGTTTCACTTTTAAGTGGAATGTGGTCATCAGTATTAAGGTTTGAGCTGAATTATGTTCATTTGGTGTGAACTGTCCACTGGTATGTGTCTCTGTTGTCCTCCACTCAACTGAGTGGAAAAAAGTATCCTATGTGTTTTCATATAGCATCCTTTCCCTAAATGATAATTCTTTTCTTCCTGAGGCTCCTACAGTGCCTGAAGTCAAGCAGTCACATTTGGATAGCTTTCCATTTTACTTTCTGTAGGCCAAAAAGTTCAGCTGATAGTAGATCGATCATGGAAGCAGGGAAGGGAGAACATTTTTTAGGTGGCACTTCCTACAGCAGTGCCAATTACCACTGAGTTCCACGACTTCTCAGTTAACAACCTCTGAAATAGTGTGTGTGCCTTAAAACCTCAAAATTTCTGGAGAAATCCTTCCCAATAACTGCTGCTTTTCTTGGAGGCTGCCCAAGAACCACTATGAAATGACAGGGGACACAGAGCCACCAAATTACATTTTCTGGGTTAAGAGGGTTTTCACCTTCTGCTTGTCTGTGCATTTTTGCCCCTATTGGCTAACTGCGAGACAGAACCTTAATACATTTTGGGGCAGGGATGCAGACTAATCAGTATCCAAGTGATGAAATAGCTCTATTTTCTGTGCTTCCTCCTTTAGTGTCCAGAGTTAAGAAAATGCCTCCCTGTCTGTTGGGTAATTATGTTGGACCATTGCTGTGGTCATGCCTTGCAGAATTTATCTTGGGAACTTCCTCGTGGATGCACAAAGTTGTGATAATTTGTTTCATGTGAAAGCAGATATCTGAGTGAACTTGGAGTAACTCACTTTCTGTGATTCATTGAGGTCATGGCCACATGCCCCAACAAAGCAGAAATGTTCCACTGGAGCACCTGACATATTTGCAGCCCAAGCTTTAGGGACAGTTGTCCCCAGTACTTCAGTGAACTGTCTGTTCAAATGCAGAAATCCCAGGGTGGGAGCCAGACACCCATCCTTTCTCTGTAAGGTCCCTTGGTGGGGGGGTGGGGGAGGTGGAGCATCAGAAGTGCTTGCTCATACTGTAACTACTGACTCCATTAGCAGAGAGACTCTGTCCATAACATGACTTCTTTTCAGACTTCATAAGCAGGCATCGTAAAGTATGCAAGAGAAGAATTTTAAAGACCCAGGTAAGAGGAGTTAAATATAAAAGTCAGTAAAAACCCCCCTGAACTATATCATATAACATTTTATAGTGCTTGTAACTATAATATTTATATAAACATTTTCCTTTCTCCCCAGTAGTATCAGAGGGAAGTAGATATGGTGAATATTAGCTTCCATAGGTCAGATAAGAAGCACAGGAGTGGGTAAGGCTAGAGAGAGGTGGGGCCTTGAGGTACGTTAGTTACAGATACACACACAAAAAAACAGTGAATGATGGGAACATCATTCATGTGGTTGTGTTTTATCAGAAATTTTCAGCAATATGGCTTCCTGCGTGAGAGGTGGGAAAATTGCATATTGTCCAATCCTACAAGAGAAGGATGTTTCTGCCATAGGGTAGAAATAAATAACATTGAAGAAAAGGGGGAAAAAAAAAAAGTGGGACCAGATATGTCCTGCAGCTCCATCTGTCCTTGTTTAAAACAAGTAGTTGCTGGAAGGAAAAAGAAAAAAAACTAATGTGGATGCCACATTAATTATTTCTTTCCATGAAAACCAGCCTGTCCATGATCTTTAAAAAAAAAATTTGAGCATTTCATTACAATTCCCAATTTTACACTAGAGGTGAGGTCTGGGGTAGATCCATCAAATTCTATCGTGGTAGCTATAACCAATGTATCATACACTTGCCATCCTCAGAAGAAAGTGCATTCTTTAACCAAAGTGAAGTTGGACAATGTGTAAATGCTGGAGCAGAGTAGCAACATATCACTGTGCCTATCTCCCAAGCAGTGCACTTTGCTGGCTGGTCTCTGAATTGCTTCTTGCTGCCCGAATACCTACTATTGAAGAAACGAGGCATTTTGTTTTCTAGACAGTCCTCTGATTGTTCCCCACACTCACACAGGAGTGCCTGGCTGCAGAGCTTTCTATTTTTCTCCTAGGTCATTCCACAATAGTTCAAAAGGTGATCTGTCATGGGGAAGAGGGCAAATCAATGCATTTTAAGAAACCTGCCCTTGTTTCTCCCCATGGCCAGAATGTGACCTGCACAGAAAATCTGAACCTGAGCATTAACCTCGTTGGCTCTGCACCTGAGCAGTTTGACCAGCTCTGAATGAGAGAATTCTTTGAGAACAACCTCAAGCTGTTTCTTAGTCCACAACTCAATTCCACCAGATTATCTAAGTATGAATACTCCTCCATGTGCTTGGCTGTGAGGGGGTGGGGATGCCATCATAGGAGATGATGCAAGGAGAAGGCTTCGACACATTTCGCTATGGGACCGATGCTGCGAGAGGTCTTTGAAACAGCATATTTTTTGAAAAAAAATGGAGGTATAATTGACATACAACTTTATGTTAGTTTCAGATGTATAACGTAATGATTCAGTATTTGTATATATTGCAAAATGATCATGACCATGTCTAGGTTAACATCCACGATTACACATAATTACAGGATTTTTTTTCCTATTATGAGAACTTTTAGGATCTCCTTTCTCAGCAATTTTCAAATGTGCAATACAATTTTGTTAACTATAGTCACCATGCTGTGCATTATATCCCCAAGGACTTAATTTATTTTATAACTGGAAGTTTATACATTTGACTCACTCTACTCATCTCACCAGTCTCTTCCCCCATTATCTCCCCCTCCACCAGTCTGTTCTCTGCCTCTGTGAGCTTGGTTTTTGTTTTGTTTCACCCAAAGGGTCCATTTTGTTTTTTTGACCTATAATGCTAATTCTCATCATGATTTTTTCTTCATTTTCCTTTCTCCTTCTGGGTTTCTTGGCTTCCTTCTGAATTAAGAGGTGCCTCCATGTGTATGGCATGTCCATTTTATTTCTTCTTTCCCCCATCCTTTGGATTGATTTCCTTCCCCTCTTCCCTCTTCCTTCTTATCCACAAAACAGCAAAAGAATATAAATCAATATCCTTCTTCCCTAGTTGGCATCTGGGATGGTGACAATTTGAAAGTTCTTATATAGGGAGGATTCAGGATGTTCTGGGACAGGGGGTTTTGGTGGTGGTGGGAGGATGGAGGCACAGGGGCCTTGCCTTAAGCCAACAAAATCTCTACCTGGATTGATCACTTCTATTAGATGCCTACAGGGGAGCTGGTGGATATTATGAAGGCTGAAGCCTGCCTGAGTTATTGTTACTAGTCTGGCCCAAATTCAAGGGATCTTTGCTTTATAGACTTTAAGGGGTAAAATGCAGTACATGGAATTAGCATTGCCAAGTCTTTTGTCCTTGCCTTGCTCTCCCCTCCCCACCTTCAGTCCCTTTGCCCTCTTCTTCCCCACCCTCATCCACTAAGAAGGCTTTAATAACCACAGACACAGCAGAGAAGCACAGGTTACCATGGCCTGCACCCTGTTCAAACTTGGAGATTTGGGATTCCATAAACTGCAGGAGTTTTTATACATATGGTATATTATGGAATTTGAACTCACCATAGGCAAGGTCTGCTTTATATTACCATCTTTCATAGCATAGATTTATCATTCTGTGTACTCTATTTCTGTGGAAATCAATTTATGGAGTATGGCTAATCTTTTTAAAAAGTTGTGGGTTGTTTTTTTAAGTACATGAAAAGCTGTGTTTTTGTCCTTAAAATGCAGTAGGATAAAGAAATGCAAGTATGTTTTTTCACAAGGTTTCAAAGAACAAATCATGGAAAGCACTGGTCTTAGTGGATATGAAGCTACTCTTAACATCTGGAATTTATTAAGAAAAAAGAACACATATTCAGCAAAATTGTAACACTGCACATTTAAATTATCAATTCCTTAAGGCTCCCTCACAGCCATGTTGATGTGAGTGTGTACTACAGTCTGTAAGCTCCAGATCGGCTTGTTGGGGCATGTCTGAGGTTTCATGCACACTGGGTATGTGAAATGACTAAAGAAAAGTCAGCTGCTTAGCCTTGTTGCTCTATAAAGACACTCTCTGGCTCTGTGTATCCGCAGGAAATGATATGTTCCCACTTTTGCTTCGTGAACATAAATCTATTGCCCAAAAGAATGTAAAATCTGGAATGAGGCAGGTTAACTTTGTAATTTAAAAACAAACAAGGGGTAATGGAAGGGGAGGTTGGGCAGGGGATGGGGTGACTGGGTAACAGGCACTGAGGGGGGCATTTGATGGGAGGAGCACTGGGTGTTATACTATATGTTGGCAAATTGAACTCCAATTAAAAAAATATACAAAAAAAAATCCCGAGATGGTAGGCAATTTTTGAATAATTTTAGTTTCTTTTAATATGCCAATTGAAAGCGCAAACTGATCCATATGTTAGGAGGGATTGTTTTAAAGACAGAAAGGGAGGTTATTTCTCTTCCATTGCAATTTAAAGGGGAAATTCTCTGTACCTTTTTCCCCCTGTTATTTTGGGAGAGAGGGAGCTCTTCCCTAATGTATCAATCATTTTAAATACCCAATTCCAAGGCAGCCATTGTGGGTAGCTCCTGTCTCTGCGGGTATGTAAATGCTCTAGTTCTCAGTCTATGGGTTGTAGCCGGGAACCTAGTGCACAAATCCTGTGCTCCTGTAAATGCTGCTCCCTTAACATTACTGTCACTGAGATTTTTTTAAAAGCCTAGAAAACAGCCCCCCCCCCAAAAAAAATGAGGTGCTGTTACTTTCCTGGAAATAAGCTCTGGTTTTCTTTGCCACAAGAAGAGAAATGTCCTCCATAGTCTGTGTATTAACTCCCCCCCCCCCTTTTTTTTTTTTTTGCCTCAGCTCATCTCTTGGTGTAAAAGGAGAGAATCATCAGACTGGAATGAATCTCAAGGGCCTGTAGAGGAAACTCCCAGGCAGCACTGCCCCCATAGCCTGGAGAGATGAGACTCGCCCCTGTCTTGAAAGGTTTTCTGGGAGTGGAATTCCAGAGCCATTGTGGCACCTTCTAAGATGTAACAAGCTTCAGTGTCAGGAAAGACTTTAGGAGCAAACCCAAATCCTCATACTGAAATATAAACTCATTATCTTGGGCTGTATATGCTGGTGGCTCTCAGAGTAAGAGCTCATTGTATGCCTGTCAGCTAGTGCTAATTGGCCTTCATCTTTCTTGCCTCAGAGCTAAATAATCCCATTTCACATTTGTGATATTTTTCTGGGAGCCCAGAACTAAGCTCAAAATTTTTAATAAACTGATGCCCTGGACTGAGATTGATGGGAAGATTATCTCACAGTGTCTTTTGATTTGTACTCCTGTTTATCCATCTCAGAATGGTGTTTGCATTTAAAGTATAGTAACACCAGCACAGTTTTATAATAAGCATTTCAGAATTTTGCCTGCACAGGACAATGCACTCTAGCCTCTAAGGAGATTGCTTTGAAATATCTGGCACAATCTTGCTTCCTGTTTTATCCACCCTCCTACCCCGTGTTTGGTCCTAATACCTAGTGATTGACAGCGTCAACTTCTTTAGCAGTGAGGCTAAGCTTTTAATAGTTTGAGTAAATTTTAGGGTTTGTATTATTGAAACTGCAGTATTTCTGGTCGCTACTAGATTTTGGCTTCCCTTTGACATTTTTATTTAGGTTGCAAATGTTTCCTTCTTAAACAGCCTAGGAATCTTTAATACTTTTTCTGCTCATTGTTTTCTGCTCTCAGGAAACAAAATAAGGCAGCTTTAGAGAATTTTTATTGGCATTCTAGTGCTCTGTCTATAAGAAGCTAAGAGGACAAGGTGTATTGGGGAGGGGGTAGATGTTGCAAGAAAGTCAAAAGTTAGGAATCCCCTGTTGGGGCATGGTGTGTTTGAACTAATAATCAGGCAAACTTCTTGGATATGGGAAAATATGCACTTCCTCCCTTATGAGCAAAGGCGGAATTTGATCTGCAAGTGAACCTATGTGATGGGAAGAAAGCAATGCCCTATCCAAAATATGTGATGAAGAAACACCATAACATCTAGGAGGCCCTGTGCTAAAGCTCCCCACCTCCCGAGCAACCAGGTAGTTTGTCCACATCATTCAGCTAAATCAGGAAACATACTTGGTTTTGTTGTGAGCGGTGCCTTACAGGCTGGGAGACGGTGTCGTGCACCTTCCTCACTGGGGGCTCCTTTCATTTGAAAAAGTCAGAGACCACTCAGAGTGTCTGTGCCCAGAGGAACACTTCTTTCATCAGCCCTCCGGTGTGGCCTCCTCTTGATCTTTCTTGCTGCTTTGCTTCCAGGTTGTTGCGGAAGGCCCAGGACAGCAGAAGGGCAGAGATGAGCACTGCTGCAGGAGATCTCATATTGCCCCTAGCTCCCCGCCTGTGGCCAGTGAGTTCTGTCATGACCCCTGCTGCATTTCTTCATTTCAGAGTTAGTCTGTGAAACAGAGGGGTCAGGAAAGGGGAATAAACCCGTAAGAAGGAAAATCATCGAGGCATGTGTGATGGAGTGTGTTCCTTGTAGGTAGAGGGGGATCAAGGGAGGCTTTGTTTATGAAAATAATGCTGATCTGTGATGTACCTGATCTAATTCCTATTGTGGTTTCCAGAGGCAAAGTAGGAGGGCAGGGTGCCTTTGAAGGACAAGGGCTTCTTATAGGAAAGGGATAGGAATGCTGTCAAGCTGGACTCAGACCACAGTGTTTGATCCTAGGCCTTGGCTCACTTGCTTGTGTCACAGCTTTTATCTGCAGTTCTGACATCTTTGTGATTTGGCAATGGATTGTGCAACACTCACCAGGCCCTGGCCAGGCAAGCGCTGGCAGATGGGGTGGAGGGCACACCTGTTTTGGTAGATTATGGGCTCGCCTGTATGCCTGGGGTCTTTATGGGTTTGTTTGGCCCTGCCCTTCACCCGTACTGTAGCTCCTTCCTCCCGGCACTGGGCATGGTCAAAGCAGGTACCAGGTTGCTCACTGAAACTCCCTCTGGTACCAGTGGCTTTTCCAGTTTGTGCAGTAGTGCTAGAAACCGTCTGGTGCTGGGCGCCATCCAGCTCTGCAATCTTGACTCCTCAGGTTCTTTCCCTTGACGCACATCACATCCTGGGATCTGAGAAAGTGCGACCCTCATTCCCATTGCTGGTGATGCCCGATAATGGTAAATGGAATTGGTCAGCTTGGGAGTTTGGGATTTCCAGTACTAGAAAAACTGTGCCCTGTTTTGTTATCTGCAAAATGAAGTAATAATAGCAACTTTCTTGTGAGAATTCAGTAGAACCCGTGTAAGGCAATTGGCATGGTCTCTGGCTCAAAGGAAGTGTGCTGGCCAGAATTCATCTGGAGTGCTGGTCCTGGGTCGTACTTATCAAAAGGAACATTGGCATGCTGGAGGGAGCACTGAGGAATAAAGAATTGTTCTAGAGATTTGATGACTCGGAGAGGGGGGTGATGCTAACAATATAGGGAATTACCTCGAGAGTTTGAAGTATACAAGAGTACTGTATTAAACATAGTGTTTTGCATAAGGTATGTTAAGTATATTTACATGTAGAAAAATGTCTGATATTCTCAAGTGACATGATCTCTAGGTGATAGAGTTAAGCATAATGTAAATTTTTTATCTGAATTTTTAAATTTTCTTGATGTATACATTTAATAAATATTGTCTGGAGTTCCATCATGCATGAGGCTTGATTCATCTTGTGTGTAGACTGTATCTCTGGGGGCTTGACTTGTCTGCGTTCAGGGAATTCATAGTCTCATGAGGGAAATGGGTCAGCAAAAAGCTTGTATTTGTCAGGTAGTAATAAATGGTATGAAAAATAAAGAGAAGTAAAAGGGTGGGTATGGGGGAGGGAAGAGGGAAAACTTGTTCCAAGGGGTTGGTGGGGGCAGATGGAAAGTAATCTGAATGAACTGAAGGAATGAGAATAGGTACATGAAATAATGATTGCCATGTTGATTTCTCTCTTTTGTTGTCAACATGGTGTATTATTATGCATATCGTGCAATTTATTCAACTAATCTTTTGTTTTGCCCTTAAATGAACAGATCTCTGGGTACTACCCTGTTCACAGTAACTTGTGTCTTTTTACTATTTCAAGTATATTTCCATGAAAATTCATTTTGGGGTCATTATATATGTCCTCCTTGGTTCTTGATCGTGTCTTTGTGATTTGAGGAGCCAGGATGTTGGGGGGCAAGGAACACACTGGGCTTGAGGCTAGTCCAGTTTCTAGGCTGTTAAGGACTCTCATGTTTGCATGCTCTCTCGTGCAGGAGCGGCCACGAAGTGAGAGCCATGGATTCAGTGGCACAAGCTGGAAGACCAAGGGTACATGACTGTGATTAGCATGCTCTAAGCTTCAGTGTGATGAGTCATTCTGATTGCTTAATCAGGGTTTTCAAAAACAAGAAGACACATAGTTACCATCACTATTTGCAAGGCGCAATTTTATCTTAACACTTTATAGCAAGCTCAATGCGTAGCATTGATGATCATGATAATTAAGATGATAATAGTCATTGTGGCTCACAGGCAGCACTGTGGTTAAGTGATTACCTGAAATCTGTTCTATTAATCTTTACAGCTGTGTATGGTTGACTATGGTTCCCATTTTACAGGGTGAGTAAACGGAGGTTTGGAAAATTTTTAAAGTTTATACAAGGCTGAACCTGGTACTCAGGTCTGGAGGTTTGCTTTGTTTCTGTTTTGTGGTAAATTCTAGGTCTTTAATTCCGAAATAGTTTTTTGCCTTTTTTTTTCTCTCTCTCTTCTCCCTTTCTTATTTTCTTCCTTTTCCGGGAACAAGGGAGTTCTGGTTGGGACTACTGTTGGCTGGGTTAGGCGACTTGGAAAGGACAGAAGATTCAGACTTTTTTTCTTTAACTGAATGCATCATTTTCTGAACAATCAGCAGACCCCTGAAGGGAGAGGACATTTGAACTGATTTGAAATTTGTGTCTCCTGCTCTCCCCTGGTGCTTTGGATTAGAGATACCAATGAGTGTAAAATGGCCCATCAGTCAGCAGCCCGGGGTGAGGAAGGAGAAGTCCTTGGCTTCTCCTACCTGTGCCTTCACTGACATGAGAACTTGTTTATGGCATCAAACATCTGCAAGGGATTTTCTTGAAATGTAGTGCATATTAATAGTTGAGGAATGCATTTAAAAATGACCGCATTGGATAACTCAGTAGTCAACATCTTAGCTGTCTCCTGTGCTTTAATGAAATCTGAAAGCACATGCCTTGAGTTTTGTATACTGACAAATTTCACACGTTTTTATGTGTATCAATATGTTTCTGTATGTGTATCCACGCACACACTCAAATCTAAATCTTCAGTTGTTTTCCCAAAGAAAAAATAAAGTCTCTGATCCAGTAAAAAATGAGGTCCTTCCAAAGCAATTCAACTATTGCTGTAAACATACCTTGTCCTTTGCTGATCTGCAGAGTTTATTGACTATCTCACCATTAAAGGTACTTGGTTTCCCTAGAATAGGGAATTCAATACCTGGTAAATTGGATCAATATAAAAATTTATGAACAATGCAGGCCTTATCAGGGAACTCTTTTACTCCTATTCATATAATTCTCTGTGAGATTTTCTTTTTTTTAAAATAATAAATTTATTTTTTATTAGTGTTCAATTTGCCGACATACAGAATAACACCCAGTGCTCATCCCGTCAAGTGCCCCCCTCAGTGCCCACCACCCAGTCACCCCCACCCCCCGCCCTCCTCCCCTTCCACCACCCCTAGTTCGTTTCCTAGAGTTAGGAGTCTTCATGTTCTGTCTCCCTTTCTGATATTTCCTATCCATTTCTTCTCCCTTCTCCTCTATTCCCTTTCACTATTATTTATATTCCCCAAATGAATGAGACCATATAATGTTTGTCCTTCTCCGATTGACTTATTTCACTCAGCATAATACTCTCCAGGTCCATCCACGTTGAAGCAAATGGTGGGTATTTGTCATTTCTAATGGCTGAGCAATATTCCATTGTATACATAAACCACATTTTCTTTATCCATTCATCTTTTGATGGACACCGAGGCTTCTTCCACAGTTTGGCTATTGTGGACATTGCTGCTAGAAACATCGGGGTGCAGGTGTCCCTGATGCATCTGTATCTTTGGGGTAAATCCACAGCAGTGCAATTGCTGGGTCGTAGGGCTCTGTGAGATTTTCTGCCTCAGGGATCACATCAGTATTTAGTACACGCTGAAATATTCATGTACTCTGATTAGTGGGATTTAATTGTTACACCTTTATCTCCTTCGTGATGTGTCATTAGGATGCAATACACCTTGAAATTTAAGTGGGTGCTACCAGTTTATTGCAGTCTTTCTTTTGTCTGTATTTCTTTCTAAATATCCTTGTATATACATATGATTTTGGTTTCCCTTGAAAAAATAACACTACAGAAAGGAAGAATTTGTTAGCAGAAAATACTCACTTTTATTGGCAACTATTGTACTATATTTGTACAGTAAATTAAAAAATAAAACTTTACAATTTTTTTGATTTATCATTTTTTTCCAACCAAAGGTCTCACATGTTACTGAACTGTCCTACTAATATAGAAGTGCAGAAACAAATCATTTTTCCAATAAAACATGTCCAATTGCTCAAGTGGTAATGGTATTTACAGAGTGATATGGTCTGAGCATGTGAGCTTGATAGAGCCATGACCATGTATACCCTCTCACAGGACCATGTGATTGTGATTTCTTGTAGACCCGGCTTGATTTTTCTCCAGTGTCTCCTCCTGGAGCTGTACCTGACTTTATCACCAGTTTTCATCCAAATCCACTGGAGGATGGGTGATTCTGCTTTTGTTTCTTGGCCAGGAATCACTGTATCCTGCAAGTTGTGAGAAGACATGGTGAGGAACAGTCAACCACGTGTGCCATGATAGCGGGGAAGAGGAGAAAGCTTGATTTTATTTTTGAAGATCAGTTAAACTAACCTTTCCTCCCATGTTCTGTTTATTTAGGTTTTCACCTACACTGCAGTATTTTCCTCTTTACCTTGTAGGGTGTGGAAATAGCTGGAGATTAATTTTTCTCTGATAACATCCTGGGTCTCATATCAGATGAATAGTCTTCTATTGGAAGAAGAAGTTCTAGAAGTTTCTATAAAACTTGGAAGTTTTAAAGAATAAATGTCTTTTTCCCCATGCTAATTTTGCAATTCTACTCTCCTCTCTTAAAAAGATAACCCTCTGTCTGAGACCTTCTCTTCTCAATAGTTTCATGGAGATCTGGGAGGATCTCAGAAGTGCTATGATAGTCAATTGCAAAGCATGAGGCATGGTGGTTATGAACCAGGCTCTGGAATTAGGCAGCCCTGGGCTTTCATTCTAGCTCTGCCACTTCCTAGTTTGACAGCATGCTGAGCTCCTAAGCCTCAATTCTGACCTCTCTTTATTTTTAAAATTTTGACCTCTTTAAATTGGGGTTAACAACAATGTATACTTCATACGGCTATGTGAAGAATGATTGAGAAAGTGCATGCTATATGCTTAATATAGCAACTAGCACATAGTAAGTACCCACATTAGGTAATATTATTTCCAGTAAAAATTATGATGTGACTTATTTTTACAGGAGTATATGTTCATGGATGGGGTGGGATTGAGGATCTTCTTCAAAGCTGGGATGGCCAATCTTCAATACCTCCCCTACTTGAGCACCATCTCCCTGACCATTTGTTGAGGCAAAGAAAGAGTGGCTTTAGGTGTGGCTGCCCTCAGGTTTGTACCTGGGCTCTGCTTTGTGATTTGGCACCATAACCTATGTTCAAGCACTCTTGGATGGGATCAGTTTTTATATGGATAATATTCTTGTGCTACCATGTTGAAGAGGACTTAGATGCTGTTTCTTTTCTTTTTTAAAGATTTCATTTATTCATGAGAGACACAGAGAGAGGCGGAGACACAGTCAGAGGGAGAAGCAGGCTCCCTGACATGGGACTTGATCCCAGGTCTCCAGAGTCAGGCCCTGAGCCAAAGGCAGGCTCTAAACTGCTGAGCCACCCAGGGATCCCCCTAGATGCTGTTTCAACAACTAAATTTCGACAGAGGTTTATTTGATTTTGATTTGATTTTAATGATTTTATTTATTTGAGAGAGAGAGAGAGTGAGTGAGTGCAAGCAGGGGAGGAGCAGAGGGAGAGGGAAAAGCAGATTACCCACTGAGCAGGGAGCCCAATGTGGAGCTTGATCCTGGGACTCTGGGATCATGACCTGAGCCAAAGGCAGACACTTAACTTACTGAGTCACCCAGGTGCCCCTCAACAGAGGTTTAAAAAAGTAACTTGGAGAAATTTCTCAAATAAATTATCAGGAAGGGCACCTGGGTGGCTCAGTGGTTGAGCATCTGCCTTTGGCCCAGGATGTGATCCTGGGGTCCTGTGATTGAGTCTCACATCAGGCTCCCTGCAGGGAGTCTGCTTCTCCCTCTGCCTGTGTCTCTGCCTCTCTCTGGGTCTCTCATGAATAAATAACTTTTTTTTTTTAAGATTTATTTATCAGGTAAAATGGAAGACAAAAAGCTGATGCTTTCTGAGTTGATATAGGACAGGAAAAAGTAATTTGCATGCAGTAAGCAATCTTGCAGATGATATTTAATGAGTTTTAAGTTTCCAGGCCATGAACAACCTTTCTTGAAGTTACTACACAGCAGGTGCCCCTAGCTGGAGTTCTAGCAGTAAATAAGAATGTTCCAGTCCTGGAAGCCACTGAACAGACTTAACTGTTTCCATTTGGATGGGAACATTACCCTTTTGCCAAGGATGTTGTTCTTGGTGCATCTGAATTGGAGCTTCCGGGATGTGGGGAGTCTTGGTGTTGAAGCTGAATGAGGCTGCTTTCCCATGTATAGATGTCTCCTGTTATTTCCAAGGACAGGACTGGGATATACACACTTATTCACTACTCGGGAGCTTCTGGATTGCTGAATGGAAGAGTGGGAAGTCTTAGGATGCAGAATGAGGAAATCTGGGTTTAATAAGCCTTGCTTCTCTGGGTCCATTTGATTTCTTTACAGTGAGGGAATTGGACGACATATTCTCAATTCCCCCACCAGCGGAAAGATTATGTGTGATTCTGAGTGCTCTTTCAGTTTCTAGGAGAATAATCTTTGCTGATCAATTCTACATATAGTGAAACTTCCTTATATGGTGAGCTTCAGCAGACACTTTCTGGGACTAGTGGGCAAATAAAGTACGCAAAGCCCCAGGTACAGAACTCAAGGTTGGGCCTGGACAGGTGAATATACCAGGAATATGTGCTTATAGGTTTAAAACTAGAAGAATCTTAGAGACCATCTGGTACAAACCATTTTAGAAACATTTAGAAACATAGGAAGTTAAAGAGATTTCCCCCAAATTCACACAGAGCTGAGTTACCAGCCCCCAAGTGTCATCACTGCTGCTAGACGGCTTCCCTGCGACCACCTCCCTGGTCCTCCCATCCGTGGAGATCCTAACCCTGCTTCCCCATGTCCCTGCATACATTTGACCTCTTCCCTCACATCCACCACCCACATATATGCACATGCACAAACATCTGCATCCCACAAGTAAAGGGGAACAGTGGTATTATGAGTTGGAAGTGCCAGCAAGGCACATAGCAGAACTTAGAGCATTGAGTGTCTATGCATGAGCATCTCTTCTACATTTTATCAGTTTTCTGCCTCTGGCTGATTTCTTGCCCCACTCTATGGTTTATGAAATTCTTTTGCCTCAGCACCAGTTCCCATTAAACATTCAGCAGATGTTAATGCAGATGGTAATCTGTTAATAGCAGATGGTAGCTATTAATATTGTGACTTTGGTGATTACTATTGAGTTGTCTGGAGGTCTCAAAATATTCCTAGAGGTTGACATTGGGGTTTGGACACTTGCCTTTCTTCCGCAGGACTCTGCTGCTGATTCAACTTGGTAATATATAGGCAACCATGCAAACCTGTCAAGAGTGTGTGTGTTCAGTAAAGTTTAGTTGTGCTTGTTTCTTGCTCTTTAGTGAAGAAAGCCGTTCACTCAGTGAAAGGAGTTGGCACGCACTATCTACCCATTGTCATCACTCAAACCTAAGCAGAAACTGAGTGTACCTTGAATTTGGAAGGCAGGTGGCTCAGTTAGGACAGAATGGAAATTCCTGTCATTACATGGTGAGAAGGAAAGAGAGGTACCCTGACAGTGACTGACTTACAGGAACACCTTGAGTAGTCAGAGCTAGGAAGAAAGAGAGTAAACACAGTTTGCCCTGGATGAGCTTACCTCCCACCAACATCGGGAAGGCCAGCTCTGCCGTCACATAATTAATGCCCCATGCTGCCTGTGTCTGGATAGGGATTCTGGCAATGAATTCATTCCACTGTCTTAAGTGTGTCTGCAGAAGCCTTTGGCCCCTTTGAAGATAGTGCTATTATTAAACAGTAGACCAAAGTCCCAGAAAGATGAGTTAAAATGGTGGGTTTAGAATTTGGCAACTTGGATTCAGGCCCTAGTTCCCCTTCACCATCTGTGGTCTTTGGGGAAAGTATTTGTCCCTCAGCAAACGAGGAATCATAGCTTACCTGTAGGCCACAGAGCTGGGGTGTGATGATGACAATCCAGTGGGCAGATGCAGGGGAGAGTGCCATGTGGACTAGACAATGTGGGCATGTGTTTGTTGTTGCCAGTAGTAGCAAGATGGAGAAGCGCCTTATAATCATAAATACCCAGTGATGCTCTGGGGGACTCATTTGAGTCACTGGGCTGCTGGCTTAAAAGGACATCTCAAGTGTGAAGCCCTTTGTCTCATGGCTAAATTGTACTGGGAGAAACATCTATCCATACAGCCCAGGAGCAACCACCAGGAGAGGCTGTCACAAAGGCACTGCTAGTTTCTCACTCAGGCCACTGGCAGCTGGACACCTTATCTGTCTGAGGCTAAGAGAGCCTGTTCTGACAGCCAGTTGAACAGTGAAATATTAGTAGTGTTTCAACCAAAAATAACAACCTTTTTGACAGTTACATAGCAGTTTTCCAGTTGGTTTAGTTTCATTTGGATACACACTGTAAAACAAATGTGAGGCAGGTCTTGAAGCAGCCTGGGGACTTGGTGCCTCATATCCCCAGAGTGATGAGGTAAGTATGGATTTATGTCCTTCATGCACTATACTCACATTTATTTAGGAAGTGTCAAGGTCCCATCCTAACCTTGTTTAGGCCACGGGTAAAAATTTCACAGAGATTAAAGAGCTTTGTCAGCTCCTTAAGTTCAACCGTAGGACTTCAGCAGAATCCAACACAGCAGTGATGGTGCCTCACTTCTGTGCTGATACCCACCAGAAAGTAAGCTGCTCTGAGACATGACTGGTTACTCACTCATCTGAATGTCCCACCCACTGCCTTTGATGGGGCTCAGTCTAAGAAGGTTGTTGACTTGAAATTTGTTGACTTAAAACTTGGCTGTAGGGGTGAGAGTGGGAGGGGGGTGGTGGTGCCTGGGTGGCTCAGTGGTTGAGCATCTGCCTTCTGCTTAGGGCATGATCCCAGATCCTGGGATGGATCACAGGAAGCCTGCTTCTCCCTCTGCCTATGTCTCTGCCTCCCTCTCTGTGTGTCTCATGAATAAATAAATAAAATCTTAAAAAAAACTTGCCTGGGAAAGAGAATTAGTTGAATGTTTACCTGGTTCCAGACAACATGCGAGTTATTTTATCAATGCTATCTCATTTGTTTCTGTGGCAGCTTTCTTTAAAAATGATTAAATAAGCTACCTAAAGATAGTTCACCTGAAAGTGGCATAAATGAGATTTGAACTCAGGCTTATCTAATTCTTTGCAAATTAGGATTAGATCAACTTCATTTACCAGAGTACAACGTGATAGTGGCCTATACAGTAGTGTCTGTTTCTTGCTCTTCTGTTACAGAAATCTGGAGTCAGCAGTCCAAAGCTGGTAGGGTAGCTCTACAAACTTGCCAGGGGCTCAGGCAACTTTCAGCTCTTTAGAGTGTAGACCACATGTTTATGAAGGAGGGTGGCTGCTTGAGCTCTATCCATCACATTAATGAATCAAGTAGCAAGGATGGAAGAAGAGAGTATGGTTGCTCACAAGGATTTTTTTTCTAGAACTCCCACATAATATTTCTACTTGGGTCTCATCAGCCAGAACGTTGTCACATGGCTACACCTAGATCCACCTTAAGGGAGGGAAGGAGAGCTAGGAACTAGGACGATTTAGCTGAGCAGCAATATGACTAGCTAAAACTTGGGGTCTTGTTGTGGAACACAAAGATAAGCACGAGTTGAAGAGGATGCTGGCACAAACTTGAAACATCATTATATACTTGTTCTCTTTGGTTAGTGAAACATCTTCTTTGAATGGTTCTTTATGGGTCATTGTCTGAAGCTCTGACTTGTTAGAGGCCATTTCTAAAGCCAGAAAACAAGAGATTTCAAAAAATGCTATACATGTTATTTTCCTATTAATAGATATTTAATAATTTTGGTTGCTTCCATAAATTTGTCTTTCCAGGATTTAAGCTCACAGTTAATCGTTTTAAAAATTACCCCCAAAGACCTCTATGCTTCTTATTTTTTAATCCTTGCCTTGACAGGGCACAGGTTGTGTCATAATACTTGTAGCATTGCTCTCAAACTCCCCAGCCTTTGAATTTGCAGGGAGACCAGCAGAATCGGGGATGCAGCAAGAACCCTTTACAGTTTTTATGTGACAGCCCTACATGTACAGAAAATATAGTCACAACTAACTCTTTAATACAAAGCCTCTTTGAAACGAACTAGGGGTGGTGGAAGGGGAAGTGGGCGGGGGGTGGGGGTGACTGGGTGACGGGCACTGAGGGGGGCACTTGACGGGATGAGCACTGGGTGTTATTCTATATGTTGGCAAATTGAACACCAATAAAAAATAAATTTATGAAAAAAATACAAAGCCTCTTTAAAAAAAAAACAAACTTCAGGGACGCCTGGATGGCTCAGTGGCTAAGCGCCTGCCTTTGGCTCAGGATGTGACCCCAGAGTCTCAGGATCGAGTCCTGCATCAGGCTCCCCACATGGAAGCTGCATCTTCCTCTGCCTGTGTCTCTGCCTCTCTCTCCCTGTCTCTCATGAATAAACAAATAAAATCTTTAGTACACTTATAAGTATTGTTTTAAACAAAAAATTTTAAAAATAACTTACCCCACACATCCCCCAAGAAGTTTGAAACCATCCAGAGGCCACCACTAAAATGTTAGAATTCTTTCTTTCTGGTTTAGTTTTCTGTTATGTTTTTCTTTTACAATCAGAGGGAAATATTTTAAGTAAAATTTTCATCCACATAAAAAATTGAGAATTACTGTCATATACAACATCATATAGTGAGGAAAGGGCACTGGTGGTTTTGGTGCTAGTGCTGAGCTACCCATGGGACCCTGAGTGAGCAAGTCAATCTCTGGGTTTCAGGTTCTGATCTGCAAATGTGGAATGGGAGATGTCAAGTACCCAGGGCCCTTTCTCCACTCAAATAACCATGATTATGACCCATAAGATAATCTACACAACTTATGTGGCATCTGTGGTTTCTTAATTTGGAGTTTGTGGAAAGATTCCAGAATGTGTTATCACCATAATTAGGTGAAATACATGCATAAACTCCAAAGCTCTACTCTTCTCTAGGAGAAGGGTTCATCACCTGCATGGATGCTTAAAGGATTTGTAACATAAAGAAAGTGAAGAAAAACTGGTCTATTCTTATTTTCTGGGATCCCTGGGTGGCGCAGCGGTTTGGCGCCTGCCTTTGGCCCAGGGCGCGATCCTGGAGACCCGGGATCGAATCCCACGTCGGGCTCCCGGTGCATGGAGCCTGCTTGTGTCTCTGCCTCTCTCTCTCTCTCTCTCTTTCTCTCTGTGTGTGTGACTATCATAAATTAAAAAAAAATAAAAAAATAAAAAAAATAAAAAAGTGAAATATTCTTATTTTCTGGATAAGCATCTTCCATCCAGGAAAGCGAAAAGACCTGCCCCAAATGCACATCCTGTGGATCTTCCTGGCCATCTGGAAGGGCCAGTGGTATTCTCTGTTCCAAAATGGGTACTCTCCCTGGTAGGGTTACCCATCTTGGACTCTCTCTCAGCCATGTACTATGATGGAAATAACTACTCTCTGTGTCTCCTCATCTAGCCCAGTTTTAAGAAGTTAGTGTGAAGTTTAGAACTTCCTCTGTCAGTTTTGTCTTCCTAATTCTCCCCCAGATCCTCCCCCAACCCTCCAGAAGTAGGTGGAGATGTAGGAGAGAGGAAGCATATCTGGGCTCATACAGTTGGGATCATAGTTTCTACTCCTATATTTCTTAAAGAACATTTCAACCCTATATGTACTTTATCCTTTTTGCCAGAGGAGAGGTGGTGAAACCTCTCTCAGGACTTGACATAATGTGTAACATCACTGTGTATGATGCTGAAGGAAAATCCTCAGATGGACAGTTCAGAGGCGGAGGGGGCAACCCAGCTATCTAAGGAGGGAGTGAATTTGTGTCCCTCTCCACCATCCTGGAAAGCAGAACAGCCTCAGAAAGATTGTACAATGGAAACACTGTGGTATTTGTGCTGAGAATTCATCATACATAACCTCGTATCTGAAACCCAAAGTGACCTTTTCTGAGCAACCCTACCCCGACATGAAAAGGCAAATACCGCCAGATTGCCTGACATTTCCTTTTTTAAATTTCAGGCATTCCTGATTTCAAATCAGCTATTGATCTGTTGGTTTGCAGCCCTGATGCAATTAGGCAAAGTCACATTCACTGCTATAGTCTAACCTAAACAACTGCCAGACCCTGCCCTGTATCTCCTCCTGGCCTACCCACCCCTCACACCCTAACAAAACCTACTGGCCCACATGCAGTTGCAGAAAAGCATTTTCTAAACTTCAAATTAAAATCTTCAAAGTGGAACTATGTACTGTCGTACCATGTCCATCTTTAAAGATCACGTTTATTTGCTCGCTTCTTACTTCAAATCCCTGTTGGCAGAAGCTACTTAAAGCCTGTAAGGAGGGAGGGTTTGTTCTGATTCTCATCACTCACCCAAATGGGAGTGTGGAATCCGGCCAGGGAGTGGTCTGCACTTCCCCTGGAACTGGCAGTGAAGACGGATGAGTAGTGACTCAGAGGCCAAAGAAGGTTGAAGGGTGCTTCTCTGGGACCTGCGTGTTGAACACATCTAAAACAGAGCCCCACCTATGGGCCTGAAAAGCACAAAAGGCACGTGCGGAGGCTGTTGATGCTTCTGAAGCTCAGTGTTTAGGGCTCGGATGTGGAATACATTGAGATCCTGGAAGTGCAGGGTACCCCCTTGTTAATGTGTTGAAGAACATTCCTTGAAGCTCCAGTTAACCTGAGGGAGTTGGCTGGTGAAAGAGATCTGGAGGAATTCTTGGTGTGTCTTTTCCTAGCATCATTTATCAGAGTTCTGGTTCTGTCCTACGAGCAGGCCTGCTAGCCCAGAAACAGCATCTGGTCAATCTCGTCCATCTGGGGGACAAGGAAAGATGAGCTGGCAAGGAAATAAAGGACCAACTTTAAGGGGAGACCATCTGAAAAAAATGAGCTCTCCCAGTTTTTCTTTTTCTTTTTTTTAAAGATTTATTTATTTATTTATGATAGAGAGAAAGAGAGAGAGAGGCAGAGGCACAGGAGGAGGGAGAAGCAGGCTCCATGCACTGGGAGCCCGACGTGGGACTCAATCCCGGGACTCCAGGATTGCGCCCTGGGCCAAAGGCAGGCGCCAAACCGCTGAGCCACTCAGGGATCCCCCTCTCCCAGTTTTTCTTACTCCTTGGTCCCAGGTTGTGTCTGTACATGTGACAGAATTGCCCTATTCAACTTCCATATTTTCCAAAGGTAAAAGCTAATCTGATTCTCCCTTTTTCTTGCTGCTTGGGTGGACAATAAGGCAACCCCACACCAACAATTAATCTCATTCTTGCTGAGTAACTCAAGTGAGGAGCTTTGCTCTCTATCCTGATTTGACCACCAAAATAGGGTTTCACTGCCCACACATAAGATTTCTCCATTACAGGGGGATCCCTGGGTGGCTCAGCGGTTCGGCGCCTGCCTTTGGCCCAGGGCGTGATCCTGGAGTCCCGGGATCGAGTCCTGCATCCGGCTCCCGGCATGGAGCCTGCTTCTACCTCTGCCTGTGTCTCTGCCTCTCTCTCTCTCTGTGTGTGTCTGTCATAAATAAATAAATCTTCAAAAAAAAAAAGATTTCTCCATTACATTTATGGTGACCATATAACCTGGCTTCTTGTAAGACACCTGATTTAATAGCACCCATTAGAGATGAGGCATTTTTAAAAAATATGATCATGCTAATTACTGGGAATGAAGGGAAGGAATGAGTTTCTGCCAAATGATATAACCTTGTGCTCCTTTCTTTCTGTTACCACAGCTCCACTTGGCAGCCCTGGCATCACTCAAGGGAGATATAGTGGAGCTTAATAAACGTCTGCAGCAAACAGAGCGGGAACGAGACCTTCTGGAAAAGAAATTAGCCAAGGCACAGGTAAGGGATCTAGAATTTTTTTTTAAACTTTTGTGTTCCTTAAGATAAAACATAGATATAGGAATTCCCACAAATCAGATTACAGTGTAATGAGCAAGCATTCTCATAACCACTGTCCAGGGCAAGAAGCAGAACTTGCCAGTCATCCCAGAAGTCCCTCCTTATGTCCTGTCTTGGTCGCACTCTCTCTCCCACCAAGGTGACCACCATGACTTTTATAGTCCTATTGCCTGTTTCTTTACACTTTATCACTGACATTTATATGTTGCTAGACAGTGAAACTTAGTCTTGCCCATCTAAAAACTATGGGTTAAAAACTAACTAACTAACTAACTAAATAAATAAATAAATAAATAAAATAAAAACTATGGGTTTCCTTTGAATCTCTTAATTTATAGGTTTTGCTTCCTTTCTTTGTTTGCTTTTTAATTAATCTGTTAGAAACATGGCTATTTGACCTGTGGAATTCCCTACAGTCTGGATGTTGCTGATTACAGTCACTGTACAGTTCACCACATTCCTCCATCCCCTGTATTTCCTGCAAGATGGCAGATGGACCCAGAGCCTCAGTCAAATTCAAGTCTGGTCCATTTGGCAAGACTGTAGAGGCCATTTGTTTTTCCACTGGGAGGTACATAATGTCTGGCTGTCTCATTTTTTGTGATGCTAATAGCTGTTGATACTCAGTACCTATATTCATTGATTTGTTAGGACTTTAAAAATCATGATATTTCAGTTCTACCATTTCTCATTAATTGGTATGCTTTTATAGAGACATCTCCCATGATCTATGATTTGTTGAAACAATGGTTCATAGAGGAAAAGCAGAATTCTCCATCTTTCATCTATTAACATTTTTCAAGAAAAAAACCTAGTATCCTCTGAAAGTGCCCAATAATTTTTAAAAATATTATGAAATTATATATTTAAACATATTTGGGTTTCATTCCACTATTAATTATTTCCCTTACAGAAACTCAAATTATATTATCTTTGGCCAGTATGTGCCTCTTTAGGTTGGCTCCTGAGTCTTTTGACAGGAGCCTAGTGATTATTTCAGATTCAACTGTACATTTTTTGCCCCAAATCTAGTAGTAACCATTCTCTGAGTAGCTCTTATTTCTCTCAGTAAAAAAATGTATTTCAAGATCACAGTCTGGGTGCTGAGAATGCTTAATGCTCCTAGATTGGTCATTGTTTTCAGGCCTCTTTTATAGATGTAGCCAGGACATTCTTTACCTCCTTATTTATCTATATATATTTTTTTATTTTTTTTAAATTTTTATTTATTTATGATAGTCACAGAGAGAGAGAGAGAGGCAGAGACACAGGCAGAGGGAGAAGCAGGCTCCATGCACCGGGAGCCCGATGTGGGATTCGATCCCGGGTCTCCAGGATCATGTCCTGGGCCAAAGGCAGGCGCCAAACCGCTGCGCCACCCAGGGATCCCGATCTATATATATTATGTACATGTAACTATTAAGATAAAATACCTTAGGAGTTCATACTAATAGCCCCAATTTAAATTCAGACTACAGGATACTTTTTACTTAGCTTCTTCTATATTTTATCTGTTTCTCCTTTCTTTCATACTGAGAGTCCTGGCTCTTGAGGTTACAGAGGAAGATTGGATTAGAATATTCTGTAATTACTTACTTGGATCATTCCATATTATGTACAGTTTTAGAATAATATTACTACTGCCAACAAATATAGTTCCTGAGAAGAATGTAATTTTTTGTGGTTGATGCATTATACTCCTCCAGTTTTTTTGCAGTTGTCCTGTATCCACCTGCCTGACCACATGGCCATTGAAACTCACTCTCTCCCTTTCTGGTCCTCATTTAGACTTCTATAAGGAACTATATATTTAGTGTTTCATGGTCCTTATCTCAATGTTCCTCCATTTGTTTGTTTATTGTGTGAAGTTATTTTCTAGTAGATATATAGGACTTCAAGGAGGACTCAGAATAATCTTCACTAAGTTCTTGCTCATTAATAACGGTGTGTCTGTTATTTGCACTTCATACTTGAAGGCCATTTTTGCTGGATAGAAAACCCTTGGCCCATCTTGTCTTGACTTGAATACATTTCCTTAATCTCTTTTGGCATAGAATGTTGCTCTTAAAGAGTGATAATACAGCTTTCTTTGCCTCATAAGACACTTAACAATAGATGTCCATGGCATATTGTCTTTCTTTTTTCTTTTCTTTTTTCTTTTTTTTCTTTTTTTTTTCTTTTTTCTTTTCTTTTCTTTCTTTTCTTTTCTTTTCTTTTCTTTTCTTTTCTTCTCTTTTCCTTTTTTCTTTTCTTTTCTCCTTTCTTTTTTCTTTCTCTTCTTTCTTTTTCTTTCTCTTCCTCACTGTCTCTTTCTTTCTTTCTTTCTTGTCCAGTAATTTTACCAGAGTAAATATTTAAAAAAGATTTTGTTTTTAAGTAATTTCTACACCCAGCCTGGGGCTGAAACTCACAACTCCAAGATTAAGAGTCATGCACTCCACCAACTGAGCTGGCCAGGTGCCCCTAATAGAGTAACTCTAAATGTGTCATTCTGGTTTGATATTCTCAGGTTTGTTGTGTATTATTTTGATTATCTCTTTTAATCTTTTAATTTCAGGGAAGTTTTAAAAAAATTACGGTTTTTGAAAATATATATATTCTTTATTTGAGAGAGAAAGAGAGAGCATGAACAAGGGGATGGGCAAAGAGAACAGAGGGAGAAGCAGACTCCCTGCTGAGCAGGGAGCCTGATGTGAGGCTTGATCCAAGGACCCCAGGATCATGACCTGAGCCAAAGGCAGTTGCTTAACTGCCTGAGCCACCCAGGCAACCTGCAAAATTATAGTGTTAATTGTTTTAATAATAAATTTATTTTTTATTGGTGTTCAATTTGCCAATATACAGAATAACACCCAGTGCTCATCCCGTCAAGTGCCCCCCTCAGTGCCCGCCACCCAGTCACCCCCAACCCCTGCCCTCCTCCCCTTCCACCACCCCTAGTTCGTTTCCCAGAGTTAGGAGTCTCTCATGTTCTGTCTCCCTTTCTGATATTTCCCACCCATTTCTTCTCCCTTCCCCTCTATTCCCTTTCTCATGTGGAAATCAAAACCACGATGAAATACCACCTCACACCAGTGAGAATGGGGAAAATTAACAAGGCAGGAAACCACAAATGTTGAAGAGGATACGGAGAAAAGGGAACATTCTTACACTGTTGGTGGGAATGTGAACTGGTGCAGCCACTCTGGAAAACTGTGCGGAGGTTCCTCAAAGAGTTAAAAATAGACCTGCCCTACGACCCAGCAATTGCACTGCTGGGGATTTCCCTGATGGCAAGTGATGCAGAGAATTTTCTCAAGTGCGTGTTGGCCATGTCTATATCTTCCTCTGTGAGATTTCTGTTCATGTCTTTTGCCCATTTCATGATTGGATTGTTTGTTTCTTTGGTGTTGAGTTTAATAAGTTCTTTATAGATCTTGGAAACTAGCCCTTTATCTGATACGTCATTTGCAAATATCTTCTCCCATTCTGTAGGTTGTCTTTGAGTTTTGTTGACTGTATCCTTTGCTGTGCAGAAGCTTCTTATCTTGATGAAGTCCCAATAGTTCATTTTTGCTTTTGTTTCTTTTGCCTTCGTGGATGTATCTTGCAAGAAGTTACTGTGGCCGAGTTCAAAAAGGGTGTTGCCTGTGTTTTCCTCTAGGAGTTTGATGGAATCTTGTCTCACATTTAGATCTTTCATCCATTTTGAGTTTATCTTCGTGTATGGTACAAGAGAGTGGTCTAGTTTCATTCTTCTGCATGTGGCTGTCCAATTTTCCCAGCACCATTTATTGAAGAGACTGTCTTTTTTCCAGTGGATAGTCTTTCCTCCTTTATCAAATATTAGTTGACCATAAAGTTGAGGGTCCACTTGTGGATTCTCTATTCTGTTCCATTGATCTATGTGTCTGTTTTTGTGCAATACCACAGTGTCTTGATGACCACAGCTTTGTAGTACAACTTGAAATCTGGCATTGTGATGCCCCCAGCTATGGTTTTCTTTTTTAAAATTCCCCTGGCTATTTGGGGTCTTTTCTGATTCCACACAAATCTTAAAATAATTTGTTCCAACTCTCTGAACAAAGTCCATGGTATTCTGATAGGGATTGCATTAAACATGTAAATTGCCCTGGGTAACATTGACATTTTCACAATATTAATTCTGCCAATCCATGAGCATGGAATATTTTTCCATCTCTTTGTGTCTTCCTCAATTTCTTTCAGAAGTGTTCTATAGTTTTTAGGGTATAGATCCTTCACCTCTTTAGGTAGGTTTATTCCTAGGTGTCTTATGCTTTTGGGTGCAATTGTAAGTGGGATTGACTCCTTAATTTCTCTTTCTTCAGTCTCATTGTTAGTGTATAGAAATGCCACTGATTCTGGGCATTGATTTTGTATCCTGCCACACTGCCGAATTGCTGTATGAGTTCTAGCAATCTTGGGGTGGAGTCTTTTGGGTTTTCTATGTAGAGTATCATGTCATCGGTGAAGAGGGAGAGTTTGACTTCTTCTTTGCCAATTTGAATGCCTTTAATGTCTTTTTGTTGTCTGATTGCTGAGGCTAGGACTTCCAGTACTTTGTTGAATAGCAGTGGTGAGAGTAGACATCCCTGTCTTGTTCCTGATCTTAGGGGAAAGGCTCCCAGTGTTTGCCCATTGAGAATAATATTTGCTGTGGGTTTTTCGTAGATGGCTTTTAAGATATTGAGGAATGTTCCCTCTATCCCTACCCTCTGAAGAGTTTTGATCAGGAATGGATGCTGTATTTTGTCAAATGCTTTCTCTGCATCTAATGAGAGGATCATATGGTTCTTGGTTTTTCTCTTGCTGATATGATGAATCACACTGATTTTTTTACGAGTGTTGAACCAGCCTTGTGTCCCGGGAATAAATCCTACTTGGTCATGGTGAATAATTTTCTTAATGTACTGTTGGATTCTATTGGCTAGTATCTTGTTGATAATTTTTGCATCCATGTTCATCAGGGATATTGGTTTATAATTCTCCTTTTTGGTGGGGTCTTGTCTGGTTTTGGAATTAAGGTGATGCTGACCTCATAGAATGAATTTGGAAGTACTCCATCTCTTTCTATCTTTCCGAACAGCTTTAGTAGAATAGGTATGATTTCTTCTTTCAGTGTTTGACAGAATTCCCCAGGGAAGCCATCTGGCCCTGGACTTTTGTGTCTTGGGAGGTTTTTGATGACTGCTTCAATTTCCTCCCTGGTTATTGGCCTGTTCAGGTTTTCTGTTTCTTCCTGATCCAGTTTTGGTAATTTGTGGCTTTCCAGAAATGCGTCCATTTCCTCTAGATTGCCTAACTTATTGGCGTATAGCTGTTCATAATATGTTTTTAAAATCGTTTGTCTTTCCTTGGTGTTGGTAGTGATCTCTCCTTTCTCATTCATGATTTTATTGAGTCTTCTCTCTCTTATTTTTAATAAGGCTGGCTAATGGTTTATCTATCTTATTAATTCTTTCAAAGAACCAACTCCTGGTTTGTTGATCTGTTCCACAGTTCTTCTGGTCTCAATTTCATTCAGTTCTGCTCGAATCTTTATTAACTCTCTTCTTCTGCTGGGTGTAGGATCTATTTGCTGTTTTTTCTCTAGGTCCTTTAGGCGTAAGGTTAGCTTTTGTATTTGAGTTCTTTCCAGTTTTTGGATGGATGCTTGTATTGCGATGTATTTCCCCCTCAGGACTGCTTTTGCTGTATCCCAAAGATTTTGTACGGTTGTATCTTCATTCTCATTAGTTTCCTTGAATCTTTTTAATTCTTCCTTAATTTCCTGGTTGACCCTTTCTTCTTTTAGCAAGATGGTCCTTAACCTCCACGTGTTTGAAGTCCTTCCAAACTTCTTGTTGTGATTTAGTTCTAGTTTCAAGGAATTATGGTCTGAGATTATGCAAGGGACGATCCCAAACTTTTGGTATCGGTTAAGACCTGATTTGTGACCCAGTATGTGGTCTGTTCTGGAGAAAGTTCCATGTGCACTTGAGAAGAATGTGTATTCAGTTGAGTTTGGATGTAAAGTTCTGTAGATATCTGTGAAATCCATCTGGTCCAGTGTATCATTTAAAGCTCTCGTTTCTTTGGAGATATTGTGTTTAGAAGACCTATTGAGTGTAGAAAGAGCTAGATTGAAGTCACCAAGTATAAGTGTATTATTATCTAAGTATGTCTTCACTTTGGTTATTAATTGATTGATATATTTGGCAGCTCCCACATTCGGGGCATATATATTGAGGATTGTTAAGTCCTTTTGTTGGATAGATCCTTTAAGTATGATATAGTGTCCCTCTTCATCTCTCACTATAGTCTTCGGGGTAAATTTTAGTTTCTCTGATATAAGGATGGCTACCCCTGCTTTCTTTTGAGAACCGTTCGAATGGTAAATGGTTCTCCAACCTTTTATTTTCAGGCTGTAGGTGTCCTTCTGTCTAAAATGAGTCTCTTGTAGACAGCAAATAGATGGGTCCTGCTTTTTTATCCAGTCTGAAACCCTGCGCCTTTTGATGGGCTCATTAAGCCCGTTCACGTTCAGAGTTACTATTGAGAGATATGAGTTTAGTGTCACCATGATATCTATTCAGTCCTTGTTTTTGTGGACTGTTCCACTGAACTTCTTCTTAAAGGGGAATTTTAAGAGTCCCCCTTAAAATTTCTTGCAGAGCTGGTTTGGAGGTCACATATTCTTTCAGTTCCTGCCTGTCTTGGAAGCTCTTTATCTCTCCTTCCATTTTGAATGAGAGTCTTGCTGGATAAAGTATTCTTGGTTGCATGTTCTTCTCATTTAGGACCCTGATTATATCCTGCCAGCCCTTTCTGGCCTGCCAGGTCTCTCTGGAGAGGTCTGCTGTTACCCTAATACTCCTCCCCATAAAAGTCAGGGATTTCTTGTCTCTTGCTGCTTTAAGGATCTTCTCTTTATCTTTGGAATTTGCAGGCTTAACTATTAAATGTCGAGGTGTTGAACGGTTTTTTTTTTTTTTATTTTAGGGGGGGATCTCTCTATTTCCTGGATCTGAATGCCTGTTTCCCTTCCCAGATTAGGAAAGTTTTGTTTTGTTTTGTTTTTTAATAATAAATTTATTTTTTATTGGTGTTCAATTTGCATTGGTGAGCAATTTGGTGTTATAGAGAATAACACCCAGTGCTCATCCCGTCAGGTGCCCCCCTCAGTGCCCGTCATCCATTCACCCCCACCCCCTGCCCTCCTCCCCATCCACCACCCCCAGTTCGTTTCACAGAGTTAGAAGTCTTTATGTTCTGTCTCCCTTTCTGATCTTTCCTACCCATTTCTTCTCCATTCCCTTCTATTCCCTTTCACTATTATTTATATACCCCAAATAAATGAGAACATACAATGTTTGTCCTTCTCTGATGATTAGGAAAGTTTTCAGCTATGATTTGTTCAAATACATATTCTGGCCCTCTGTCCCTTTCGGCGCCCTTGGGAACCCCAATTAAACGTAGGTTTTTCTTCCTCAGGCTGTCATTTATTTCCCTTAATCTATCCTCATGGTCTTTTAATTGTCTCTTTTTTCCTCAGTTTCCCTCTTTGCCATCAACTTGTCTTCTATGTCACTCACTCGTTCTTCCACCTCATTCACCCTCGTCATTAGGACTTCTAGTTTGGATTGCATCCCATTCAATTGATTTTTAATTTCTGCCTGATTAGCTCTAAATTCTGCAGTCATGAAGTCTCTTGAGTCCTTTATGCTTTTTTCTGGAGCCACCAGTAGCTTTATAATAGTGCTTCTGAATTGGCTTTCTGACATTGAATTGTAATCCAGATTTTGTAACTCTGTGGGAGAGAGGACTGTTTCTGATTCTTTCTTTTGAGGTGAGGTTTTCCTTCTAGTCATTTTGCTCAGTGCAGAGTGGCCAAAAACAAGTTGTATTGGGAAAAGGAGAAAAAGCGAGGAGAGAAAGAAAAATAAAAGAGAAAAAAAAAAAAAAGGAAGAAAAAGAAAGGAAAGAAAAGGGTGGGGAAAGCTAACAGAAATCAAAAAGCAAAAAAAAAAAAAAAAAAAAAAAAAAAGAACAAAAAACAAAACCACGGGGCAGTATCTTCTGATTCTGTGTACTTTAAGTCCCTTGACTTCCCCTGGAACTTGTCCATCTAGCTGGTCTTCTGGGGGAGGGGCCTGTTGTGCTGATTTTCAGGTGTTAGCACTTGGGGGAGCTGCTCTGCCCCCCGCCTAGTGCAGGGCTCAATGGGGGTTGTTTACCCCGTGAGGCCCCAGGAGGAACAGCCCCAGTGGCGGGGCCAGCTCTGGAGCCCTGGAGTCAGCCCCTGCAGTAACTACGGAGCTCTCTGTCTGCAGGGCCTGGAGGCTCCGGGGCGGGGCCGCTGATGTGCTCAGCTCGGGGCAGGAGCGTCCTTGCTGTCCTGGGCCCTCCCGGCCTCTGCCTGTCCCGGGGGAGGCCCGATCCTGGGCTGTGTCCCGGCGCCCTGTGCTCCGGGGCCTGCGCTGTTGGATTCGCGCTCCTGGTGGCGCAGCCCCCTCCGTGGAGCCGCCGCCCGAGCCCCCCCCCGAGCTGCTCCGGGTCCCGCCGTGCGCGCTGCAGCCCTTGGGGAGCTCGGCGCACTCTCCCGGGGCGCAGTTCCTCTGTTACTGTACCAGGGAGCCCAAGGGCATCCCCGTCCTCCTGGGGTCCTGCTCCAACTCCCTGCGAGCCCTTTTCCGCCCCGGAAGGTTGGTGCAGCTCCTGCTTCTCCGGGACGGGGCCTTTTGTTCATCCACCCCCCCCCGTCTTCCTACCTTGATAGAAGCAGGAACTTTTCTCACTGTAGCATTCCAGCTGTTCTCTCTTTAAATCTCAGGCCGAATTCGTAGATTTTCAGGGTGATTTGAAGGTTATCTAGGTAATTTGGTGGGGACAGGGGACTTGGGGACCCTACTCTTCCGCCGTCTTGCCCCTCCTCCAATTACAGTGTTTAATATTCTCTTGCTTTGATTTGTTTTTCCTCAAGGATGCTTATTATTTATATATTACATCTTCTTTGCCTGTTTTCAATATCTCAATATTCACATCTGTCTCTCCCTTTTTACTTGGTTTTTCCTGTTGTCCATCTTCTGTTTCTTTTGGGGCATTATATGTTGTGTATATTCCTTCTCATGTGCCTTCTAGTTGATTCTATTCCTGAAATGCATTTTTATTTTATTTATAATTTTTTCCTATGTTCTGTTACTTTGTGAGTTTTCCTAAATCCTAATTATATTCTTTCATGTTTTAATTTTATTTCCTTAAAGTCTTTTAGCTCATTTTGAAACAGTAGGCTATTGTTTGGGCTTTTTTTGCAGAGGGATGTTCTGTTTTATGGCATGCTTTCATGGAATATAGGAATGTTATTCTGGTCTTTTTTTCTTCCTTCTTATAACTTCTTATGGAACTTGACCTCAGTACTTCCCCATTTTTCATTTTTATGTGAAAAAAATAGTCTCCTTGAACTTTTAAGAGGCAGGGTTTAAAATGGCTTTATAAGTTCATAAAGTTTCATCTTCTGTTGTTTTCATTTCATCAAAAATATGGCAGCCTGCTTTCTGACACTTCCTGGCTCTGTTCCCCTCACCTATTTCTATCTGGATCTATTCCTTCCTTTGTCCCTGTTCCCCCATCCTGTTCAATCTTGATCCCACTGTTAGTAGTTTTTCTTCCTGGAAGCAAGTCCTGGGGCCAGTCTTGAAAGTTCTCAGGAACTAGCTCTTTAGCTTTTTCAGATCTTACTTTGGGCCCCTTCTTCATTTCCTTTCAGCTCAAGCAAAATCCCTCCTAATGTTACCCACTCTTTTCCAATTGGACCTCCTCACTTACCTGTGTATACTGACGGCTTATGTTGGAGTTTTCTAGTCCTCGAGTCCACCAACCTTGCTGCTTCCCAATGCCTCTGCACACTCAGACACCTTTTTAGGCTTGTGGATGGTGTAGGTTTGTCCTTACTTGCTTATATTTTCTTGTTCAACGGGATACCTTGTCTCCAAGCATTTGGTTCTGCTGTGTAGGTGCTCTATTTTTATGCAGGAATTCAGAGAGATCTAAAAACCAGGCTGTCAACAGTCCTCAGTCTAGATGACCTGTGGAAACTTTTGAAAACTCATGTCTCATAATTGTAGATTGTTTGAGTAGGGAAGAAAGACCCTTTATGCTTGAGATCGTCCACTCCCACATTTGTCAGACATCCCAGAGAGGTTAACTTGCTTACCCAAGATAAAATGAATGAAAAAAAAAAAAAAAAAGATAAAATGAATGAATAGCTTAGCACCAAAGCCAAGACAAGGTCCCCAGTGTTCTTTCCTCATATAGGATGTTATATAGATGAAAATTTTCAGTTTTTATTTGGATGAAAACCTACAATATTTTCCTTCTAATTATAAAAGTAAAAATGTGATAGGAAAAGCTGGAAAGACAGCAATATGATGTTTCAATAGTGGGCACCAGTCAATTAGAACATTTTTTAATGTTTTTTTTTTGTTTCATAAGATTTTTTTGAGAAAGTTATTATTTTTGTATTAAAGAAGAATATAAAATAGCATTAAGTGACTGTGTTTTCTAATTTACAACCATCCAAAGTCAACCATTGTTTATAGTTCTTATCAGTGAAAATTTTAAGAGAAAAGAAATTGTGAAAGTTCTTAACTAGAAGTTGGCATGTACTGCAGTCGGATTTTTAAAAGATAACCAGGAGGGTATTTACTAAAATTTAAGCCTACAAAGAGCAACTTATACAGAGGGTGATAGAGGAGAATATAAAACATTTTCTGTGCTATGTCAAGGATTGAGTCAGCTCCCTTTTAACTTCCTTATGGTCAAGACATTCTTTTATTTTAAAGATTTTATTTATTTACTCATGAGAGACAGAGACAGAGAGGCAGAGATATAGGCAGAGGGAGAAACAGTCTCCCCATGTGGAGCCCGATGTGGGACTTGATTCCAGGACCCCAGGATCACGACCTGAGCCAAAGGCAGACGCTCAACCACTGAGCCACCCAGGAGTCCCTGGTCAAGACATTCTTATGTAATAGTTTTTGGTGGCTCTTTACATCATAGTGCCATTAATTGACTCTATACTGTTTGCATTCTTATGCTATGTATACTTAAAAATTACTCTCTGTTTCTTTCATGGAGATGTCTTTCCAATTCAGATACTAGGACCCAAGAAAGAGAACATGAAAAAAAGGTCAGACTCGCCTGTCTCATACCTGTTATAAAGATGAGATTTGGGATGCCTGCGTGACTCAGTGGTTGAGCGCCTGCCTTCGGCCCAGGGCATGATCCTGGAGTCCCGGGATTGAGTCCCACATCGAGCTTCCTGCATGGAGCCTGCTTCTCTCTCTGTGTGTGTCTCTGCCTCTCTCTCTCTCTGTCTCGAATGAATGAATGAATGAATGAATAAACAAATAAATAAATAAAATAAAGATGAGATTTATGCAAGAAAAGAACAATGAAATGGTAGTGCCATGCTTCCTGGGCCATATGCCTTGGTGAGTGATTCATGTTTGAGGCTTGACCAGATTGTGGAAGAGCAAGTTCAAGTGTAAATTTATGCTCGGTGGCTTTAGTAGGTTTTACCAGTTCTAAAAATTACGGAGCTATGATTAAAGTAAAATGTAAAAGATGGCTGTATTCATCAGAAATAATCAAAAAGCGCTTCAACATCTACTGAGTAATTATTGATGGTGACACTGGAACTAGTTGAATAAAAAAAAGGTTCATTAAAAAAAAAAAAAAAGGTTCATTACACATGGTCATAAGGTCAACCTACCAGTAGAGTTTTAAGAATAGTCATGGGAAGGGGGTGGTGAGTGCCTGTATCACTCAGTTAAGCATCTGCCTTTGGCTCAGGTCATGATCCCAAGGTCCTGAGATCAAGTTCTGCATTGGGCTCTCTGCTCAGTGGGGAGCCTACTTATCCCTCTCTGTCTGCCACTCCCCCTGCTTATATTCTCTCATTCACTTTCTCTCTCTCAAATAAATAAATAAAATCTTAAAAAAAAAAATAGTAATGGGAAGGGGAAAACTGAGTAAAGGAGCTGAGATCATTGTGAAGGAGAAGGCAAAGTGTTTCTGTGTTCATTTTCTATTGTAGTGTGAGAAGTTACCACAAAATCACTGGCTTACAACAATACACATTTATTAACTCAGCTTCTGTGCATCAGGAACTCGGATGTGGCTTAACTGGGTTTTCTGTATGTTTGCAATCAAGGTGTTGGCCAGAGCTCAATGTTCATCTGAAGGCTCAACTAGGGAAGAGTCCACTCACCCATGTCTGTGGCAGAATTTATTTCTTTGTGGTTGCAGGCTTCATGACAATTTGCTTTTTCAAAGCCATCAATGCAGAGAAAGATTCTGGGATAAGTCTGCTGATAAGACAGAGTCTCAATGTCATGGAGGTGATATCCCATCACCTTTTTCACATTGTATTAGTTAGAAGCTGGTCATAGGTCCCATCCAGGCTCATTGAGGGTCCCAAACAAAGGAGATACAGGGATCATTGGGGCATTTTGGAGGTTGTTCATTACAGCTTCCTGAGGGATTTGATTAACAGCAGCCCTGTTAGCTTATACCAGTGATAATCACACTTCTTTAGCTCTCTTTTGTGTGAGGCAGTGTGCCAAGCATTCTGTGTGCTTTACCTCAGGGAGTTCTCATATTGACCTCTGGTGCAGGTACTGTTTACATTGGTGTTTTACAAGAAGAAATAAAGGTTTAGGGAGTTTGAGTATCTAGCCTGAGATTATGTAGCTAGACAGTACCAAGAGTTAGAATTTGAATCCAGGTTTTGTGGGAATCCATAGCCATACTAATCCTGTATGGTTTCTTAAGCTGCCCAGGCTGCCCTTAACATCCAGAGGGAATCTCAAAATGGGTGGAACATGACGTACAGGTCCATTTCGTTTAAAAATCCCTACCATCCCTATCAAACAGGTGCGCAGACACATGCATGCATTTGCACCATTTTTTTTTTTAAAGATTTTATTTATTTATTCATGAGAGACAGAGAGAGGCAAAGACGTAGGCAGAGGGAGAAGCAGGCTCCCTGTGGGGAGCCCGATGTGGGACTCAATCCTGGGTCTCTGGGATCATGACCTGAGCCAAAGGCAGATGCTCAACTGCTGAGCCACCCAGGCATCCCTTGCACCAACGTTAAATAGCCTTGTGGGGAACAGCCTTGTGGGAAACTGGCAAAGATTCTGTACAGTATTGGTTCAGTGTTTTCACCATATTTTTTGTTTAGTGCAAAAAATTTTTTTAAATTTTTATTTATTTATGATAGTCACAGAGAGAGAGAGAGAGAGAGAGAGAGAGAGAGGCAGAGACATAGGCAGAGGGAGAAGCAGGCTCCATGCACCGGGAGCCCGACGTGGGATTCGATCCTGGGTCTCCAAGATCGTGCCCTGGGCCAAAGGCAGGCGCTAAACCGCTGCGCCACCCAAGGATCCCTATTTAGTGCAAAAATTTTAAATTGATACATTTTTTAAGAGCTATAGAATGATCTATCTCAAACTTATGAATCCCTTTGAAATCAGTCAGTACTAATACAGAGCACTTTCTATTTCTAGAAAGTTTTTGTCTTTGGAAAGCAAGTCTTCTGAATTTTCTACCTCTTGCCTTTCAGGAAGAAAACATAAATAGTTTTTCATTAAAAATAATAGAGAGAGTGCTTTCTTGTTGCTTTCTGATAATATGAGATACTTAAAGGTGCAGCTTGGCTGTATTCTCTTTGTCATAAACTGTCTTCCATTCCTTTCTTACTTGTTTATACTTTTCTTTGGTAAATTGCTCTGGCTGTTTTGCTCATCAAGGGCATTTCCATTTGTGCTGGGACTCTTTGTTTAGTTGGCCTGGTTCCTCCCACCTTTCCAGTGGGAGAACCCCGGCAAAGATTTAGAATGAGGGTGGAAATACCCTGAGTAGTATTACTGAGACCAATCCAGTGTGACCCTGAGAAAGTAGCTTGCCTTCTTTGCATATTTTCAAAGGGAGTGGTGCTGACCCCTTTCACTAGGATGGTTGAGAGGGTTAACAGATTAATGATAGCATTGCATTTTTCAAGAATGGAGTTCATAATGCTCTTAGGTTTGACAGCTGAGACTAATGTGATGATTAAAGATCAGTGGCCTCTGTGGAGTTAAGATAAAACCCAGTGAAGAACATTAACAAAACCATAAAGCTCCTTAGCATCACTACATTGCACAGGGTTTTTCCAACAGGGGCTCAAGTTCTCAGACCAGTCTGTCTCAAGGCTGACTCATGGCTTTATCCCAAGATTGTACCAATACCAAAGATATTCTTGGTGGTTGGAATGATACTGCTTATTTTTATTAAACATTTTTGCATATAGGCAATTTCACGAATTTATGTGACTAGACACAGATATTTATATAGATTTTAAATTTGCTTCATCATCATGATAGGAGAGCTGAAACCCAGGGAAAATGCTCCATCTAAGTGCCAGATGAAGTTCGGGGGGAAAATTGCATCATATCCAATCCCAATCTGTTTTTCTTGGCCTTTCAGATCACTTTTAGTTGCAGGAGAAATCCTAGTGATTCTGACCTTCAGAAATCCGTGGCAGGCAAGATACTACAACCACAGACTTGCTTTCTTTACTATAATGTAGGATCAGTAAAAAACTGAATATAGGCTGAGAAGGAGGGGAGAACCCTGGATGCAGTTCCCTGTGATCATAGTAAAGAAGTGGCAGCATGTTGTTTGAGACTGTTCCTTACTCTGTTCAGCTGAAATTGTATGGGGTGTTTCTTTACGGTGAGAAGAAAATCATCCCTCATTTGTAAGCTTTGCTGGAAAAAGCTACTATGCCTCCCTGTTAAGAAAGTTGTTGCTGAATAATTGACTTTGGCAGCTGAAACTGGCTTGATGGGAACTGGAGGGACCTAAAATTCCCTCATAACCCCCTTGTGTCTGTTTTTCTATTTTGGTGCTCCAGGGGGTTGAGAGAGTTGTCTGGGTTTTCTACCTTTATTTGATTTTGGAAGGCAAAATATTTGTGTTTCCTGGAGTTCACCAGGGTGGGTTAGGAAAGGCAAGGAAGATGACTCTGTTGCCCTTGGAGATCTTTAGGCGAATGGTATGGAGATAAGCCTGCAGGTCAAGGGGCTGGAAAGGAGTGGAGGGATGGAGATGGTGGCTACAACAGCTTCAGCCCTTTAATGATGCAAACAGGAATCAGATGGTTTTTCAGAGGGTTCAGTTACTTTACATCTAGTTTGTTTTCATCTGTAAAATGATTATGTCATCAGAATATGCAGTGATAAATAACCCCAAATTTTCAGTGGCTTAACCTATCAAAGGCTTATTTCTTATTTCTTACTAGGAGCTGGCAGGACACTATCCCACATTGTCTTCAATCAGCCTCTTAAGCTGTGATGGTCTTCAACTGTCTGAACATTCCTAGCAGCCATGGCCAGGGAAGGGAATGTAAGAAATCATGAAGGAGCTCTTAAAGGCTTCTAGACACAAATGTTGTAAATTCACTCATACCTCATTGGCTGAAACAAGTCACTTGGCCATATGTAGCTTCAAAGGGGAGAGAAAGTATTATCCCGTCATGTGCATGGATGGAAGTGAACCAATCTTGATGAATACCCCTATTGGCTACCACAGGGGTGCTGATGCTTATGTGATCCACACGCCACATGGTGGTCCTGGCAGAGCCCTGTGTACAGACTGGAGAGAAATGAACACCATTTGAAAAAGAGTTTTGTTCATGAATTATGAAAAAAGTGGACATCTGTCATTTTTTAATGTGTAAAGAAGTACTTAAACTTAGAAATCAAAAAATTTGTGCAAACATTAAGTAGTAATTATAGAAGTAATACTGCGTTTTTCTGTTTAGTTATCCTTGTTGTATTACCTTTTCAATTGAGGCTTTACTGGGGTACCTGCCCAAAGGTGACTCTTATATGGAGGTGTAGTATCAAACTCGACCTAGCCTATGCCCCTATGAAACAGAATACCTGAAACCACATACCATCCCAGGTTAAAAAAAAATGCTCTCACAGGTCATGAAAACTTAAGGTGGTGAGAGGCATGGGTTAGTAACAATACTAGAGTGTGATCATAAAATAGGGTATGACTTAAACAGACCAATCCTGCTGGGAGCTTGCTAGCACAAGAAGGCACTGATCATGCACAGAATGGCTTTGTCTGTCCTGAGTGCCACCACTCATCTTCCACTTTTCCTGCCGTAAAGTGCCACTTTCCTGGGGTTGGTCTTGTGCAGTTCAATGGGAGCCATTTAACAAGGGTGTTCTGTTGGGTTCTTTTGTTTTGTTTTGTTTTTGTTATTGTTGTTGTTGGGTTCTTTTGACTTATGCAGGTGATGACTTGTTTTCTCTTGCCCTGTTGCCCTTATGGGCATTGCTCCACCTTGCCCTGCCCCACAGCTTGGAGAAGCTCAAGGGATTTTCACTAAGCTTGGAGATGGGTGCTTCAGCATATCTTTGGATACGGCGAGTGTACGCAGAATGGGTGAAGTGTGTTTACTGTGATACCTCAAGGGGATGAGCCTTGAGCAATGTCCTCTCAAGTCATTCATTTACCTGGAGGCTGGGAATTTTGAAGATTAGTTTCCAGTGTTCTCTTTTCATTGTATAAAGAATCCCAGGGTACCATTCTACCATCTCTCCTTCCCTCAACCCCCATTTCTGTCCACATTTCTTATTCTCCAGCAGAAAATTCCACCTGGAAGCTGTGACTGCAGCTCCCTTCAGAGTACATGTCATAGTGACCCTCACTATGGCATTCAGCATAGTATCTTAAATGCTATGGGAAATCAAGACATATCTGTTATTTTTAGGAAGAATTAAATTATGGAGGCTTTCCTCTATTAAAAAAAACCATACTTAAGGAAAAAATATAGGAACATAAACCAAATATCTTTGCCTTCAGCTAAGTGTTTTTCCCCCGATCTATTCTTGTTGCTACTCCCAAATGAACCCCTAGTTCCAAATATACATTATGAGTCTTTTGTCTCCTACGAGTGCTATTCTGTCTGAATCATCAGGCTTCCTGTTGTCTCTTGTTCATACTCATACCCTTCAGGCAGATTTCTCAGTTACAGGCAGGGGTGAAGATGGTACAGTACCAGATAGCATGCTCTTGTTATCTGGGCATCGGCCATCTGCTCTCCTAGCAACCTGGGCACCCCCCTGCTACGCTACCCGGATCTTACCTGTTAGGCAACTCACAACAGTCACCAGGGATGCACAGGGTTGTCTTGGTGGTTATTGATTGATCATGTTCCTTATTCTTGGATGGATATTTGCGCACCTTCATTTTTAGGTGAATTTTGCAGTTTCTGGGCTGCTTTGGTCATGGTGGTAGGCAGTTGGCCTCTAAAGACTATGGAGGAGGAAGAATAAGTGGGGAATTTGAGTTTGAAAAGGGAAGCATTTCATCGTGATTTGTAGCCCTAGGGCGCTGAGTATTGAAAACCGAAGAGGAGGAACCAGCAAGATGGCAGTGCAGTAGGAGTCATGGCATAAATGAGATCCAGATCACACTGGTCATTATCTTGTAATTATTTTAAGATCTAAAACTGGTGATCTTCATAAGAGTGCCAGCTACACTGACACATGTACGTTGCTATATACACACACATTTGCCGATTTATATAATTTGAAGGTGGGAATAAAGAGTGATAACAGAAGCTCACAGATATTTTGCAGGGATAGAGAGAAACAGTACTCTGCTGTGGGTATGTTCCAGAGAAGTATGAACCTTTTTCATTTATTGACAGATACTGTCTCTGACACACTGTCATTTTGTGGGCTTCTGTTGTTCCTTGTAAAATATGATGGATCATGAATGAAAAGGCATAACTTCATGGAAAGAATATTTTTGGCCTATTAGGGTTGTGATATGTTTAGGAAAGCTTCCCTGTAGATGTGACTTTCACTCACCCTTTATCCTTGCCTCAGTTTCTACATACTTCATGTGCATTTGACCTTGAGTGGAGGTTATTTGATGCTGCAGGTTGTCATTAAGAACAGAAGTTCACATCACGGTTTCTCCTAAAGCGGCTACCTCACAAAGGTCTGTGATGCAGCTTCCACAACCTTGTTCCCTCCAATCTTGTTCCTGGAGCTCTGAGCAGCTTCCAGCAAGTTACTACATTAATATTGATCAAGTTTGTTGGCAGGTGTGGTCTCTGCCGTGATATATACCACCACATTTATCAGACTTATTTACTGCATACTTCTGTTTCAGTATTGAGTTGGGCTTAGTGTGGTGTTCTGCTTATCTTTGAAGGCATTTGTCCCTGCCCAGTAGCCTCTGGGTTACACCAAGGGAAGCAACAGATTTAGGGAGGGAGGAGGACGTTGGATGTGGTGGTAAGAAGTCTTACCCTTGCTCGGCTGCCACCAGCCCTGAAAATGCAAATCTGGCAAGTACATATGGCTCTTGGCATTAGGAAAACCTTGCTGAAATGAAATTAAAATTCCTCTGCTGGACAGGAAATTAATCAGGGCTGAATACAGTAGACAAGGACAGAAGCTAGAGTCCTTGTTCCATCACTGATGAGTGTTTTGTTATGCAAATGAGATTAAATGCACAGTGACTGGCAGGGCATTGAGGAGGGGCAGAGGACTGAAGGAGATGAACAGGTTTCTTAGGATTTAAACTCTAGCTACAAAAATGTTTTTATAGCATCTGCTGCGTCTTAGACATCAAATGCTGAGCGAGGGAAGCACCTCAGCTTCTTCTGTCATTGTTTCTGCAGAGCAGTCTTGACAGTGTGATACATTGCAAATGATTCATTCCATAACACTACTAGATCGCCCACAGTGAAGCAAAGCTATATGCCAGGTGTCAGGGCTAAGTCATGAAGAAACCTAGTCCTTGCCTTCCCAGAGTTCATAGTCTGGTAGAAAAGGATATTGGAAAGAATTAAGTCGGGGTGCCTGGGTAGCTCAGTGGTTGAGCATCTGCCTTTGGCTCAGGATGTGATTCCAGGGTCTGAGATCAAGTCCCACATCAGGCTCCTTGCAGGGAGCCTGCTTCTCCCTCTGCCTATGTCTCTGCCTCTCTCTCTGTGTCTCTCATGAATATATAAATAAAACTTAAAAAAAAAAAAAAAAGAATTAAGTCTACAGATAACCAGCCAGATAAGAAATGTTGTCCTACCACTTGGGACTATTTGGTTGAAAAGTAGCTGAAGCCTATCCCAGTAATGTCAACAATAAAAAATGAATGAATCAAAAAATAATTAATTAATTAAAAAATAAATTTTTTTTGAAAAGGATTGAATTGGTACAAGGAAAATTGAACAGCCAAAAGGAACATGGGTAGGGGAAGCTCTGGGATCTAAGTATCGGAACAAAGGGACAGTCTGTTCAGGACTCTCCATCTAGTGAATCACCTCCATGCAATCTTAAGTCCATTCACTTAAGATTCACATTCCCAAAAGAAGGTATCTGCTGGATCCAGCTTGGGCCATTTGCACACTTCTTGGAGACACAAAAGCAGGAGACTCGGATAGTGCCACAAAGATTTTGAGCAATGGCAGAGGGACTTTCTCCCAAAGACAGAACGAGTGCCACAAAGGCAAGGACTTTGTCCATGGAGGCCCGGCAGGGAGGGAGGGAAGTGCATTATAAAATTTAGCTGCTGTTGTGGTTTCTGGGATTCCTGGCCAATGAGCGGGCATACATTTATTTGGAGGATGCTCAATGTTGAGGTTGTGGTAGTTTGAGACCATAAAATTTAGAATGAGTCAACTCATTGGCACTTCTGTCTTGTTCTCTTGATCCCAGTGTGAGCAGTCCCACCTCATGAGAGAACATGAGGATGTCCAGGAGCGGACAACGCTTCGGTATGAGGAGCGCATCACAGAACTCCACAGCATCATTGCTGAGCTCAATAAGAAGATAGACCGTTTGCAAGGCACCACCATCAGGTAGTGAGCTCCCGGCCGCGGCTTTCTCTCTGCCCCCTTGGCTCTAACCTGGCTCCTGGAATTGAAGTTGGCCCAATGAATAATAATGATGTTTTTTTTTAAGATTTTTTATTTATTTATTCATAGAGAGAGAGAGAGAGAGAGAGAGAGAGAGAGGGTAGAGACACAGGCAGAGGGAGAAGCAGGCTCCATGCAGGGAGCCCGACGTGGGACTCGATCCAGGGTCTCCAGGATCACGCCCAGCGCTAAACTGCTGTGCCACCGGGGCTGCCCAATAATGATATTTTATTTGCAACAAAGACTTTTACAGTTGATAACTACTTTCTCTACATTGTTAACCATGCACTTTCCCCTCCACTCTTCTGTTCTTGTCTTGATCATCATGAGGGCTACCCTGGAAGGTAGACAGGGTGGGAGTTGTAATCCTCAGTTACTGATAAGGGTGTCAGATCAGAAGTTGATGAGATGCTTTATTAATGGGTTCTGAATGGAGGCCCTCTGTCTCCCTACTAGTATCCCTATCACCTCTTGAATCCACCAGGTCTGCTCTAGATGTGCAAACTGTGTGCCTCCCTTGAGAATATTGAGAGCTCAATGAATGTGGCTGGCTTATGACAAAGCAGTATGTGTGCTTTGAGATCATCTAACATTTTGAGCTCACCTGAAGTTGATTTACCATCATTGATGTGCCCTTTTATAATCTCCTAAGGTAGGGGGCAAGACTGGATATATCATTTTACTGGCGAAAAAAGTCTGGGGCTTAAAAATATTAAGAAATTACTTTGAAGTTATACTCAGCAGAGGATAGAGGTGGAGTTAGAACCCACAGCCTCTCTGCTTTTATTTAATATTCTTTCCGTGAAAGTGATTTTTGGGGGTCCTGCCTTCCTTATCAATCAGTTAACACCTAAGGCTCCTGCACACAACACTTAATTGGTGTGTTTGCCCTGCTGTTCAGAGGGGTTTGCTTTGAGTGACTTAGCCAAGGATGAGAACTTTTCTCTTCCTGCCTGTCCTCAGGGAACAGCCCCGGGGAAAGCAAATGGTTGGCACCTACCTTCATGGAAAAAGAATGCTTTGTTCACAAGCCACTATTAGGGCAGTCGTAAAGGCAGCTGCTTTAAACTCTCCTTCTAGAAGTTCCAGGTTAGAAGAAAATTTGGGTGCATTTTGTTCCAGCTCTGTGAGTTAGAGTAATGACAGGGCTATTTGATGAGGGTACTGATGGGACTCTGGTTTTCTGGGCAAAATCATGGAAAATTTTGCACAGAACTGGAGCCACATGATAAATTCCATATTCCAATTTAGAACCCCAAGGCTTTTAAATTGTATCCTGGTCTTCAGCATGATTGTAGGTTAGAAACGCAAGAACAGAGAAGAATTTTCAGACCAAAGAAATGATTATAGGAGATTTAAAGAAGGCTGACATAGTACATTGGCAAATTTGTAACTTCCATTAAAACATGTTGCACTTTGAAACACTTGAGAAAGTGAGGGCAAATGGGCTCAGTGAGTTGTGGGGGAAAAAAAGCATCACACATCACCTGGAAAACTCAGTTTCAGGATGTTTAAATTGAACATAATGGCCAAACTTCTTTGTGTTAAAATACATTGAGCTTCTCTCTCTCTCTCTCTCTCTCTCTCTCTCTCTCTTTTTTTAAAGATTTATTTATTTACAATGAGAGACACACAGAGAGAGGGAAGCAGAGACACAGGCAGTGGGAGAAGCAGGCTCCCTGCAGGGAACCCGATGTGGGACTCTATCCAGATTCCATGATCACACCCTGAGCCAAAGGCAGGCATCCCAACAGTGAGCTTCTTGACTATAAACATTTACTGGTGCTTTTTGTTTAAAGGGAGATTGCATCTGTGAGATGTCACCTTAAATTCTGCCAGTTTTTGTGATGTAAATGAGCTGGCCCCTCCTTACGGGGACTCCCTGCGGGGCATGGAGACCCATGGGCCAGGAAGACAAGGCTCTTCTGGTCCTCTGATCTCCGTGGCTAAAGCATGTCTCCTGCCCCCAGCACTCCAGGAAATTGGTTTGCCCTCAAGTCCTGAGATACTATGCTATGCTGAGTGCAATGGCAGCCAGACACCTTGGAGAACTCCCACTGCTCTAGCATATCTAGAATGTAGAGAATTGATTGTCACGCTAGTCAGGTATAATGCTGGTAGCTTATAGACTTTTTTGTCACTTTAGTTTGGGCCTGAGTTAGGAATTTATTGGAAATACTGAAAAATAATAAGGGAATAGTTTATGTAAGCTATGATATATCCATACATAAGCAATACTAAATTGCTTAAGTAAAAAAAAAAAAAAAAAGATAATCTTATAGTTTGAAACTTTCATTTCCAGTCACCTTCTGTGGCCACCCTAGAAGATACTCACTCTCCCATCTCTTGTAGCCATAGGGCTAACATAGCCAAGAATCAGACACTGCAGGTGGCTGAATTCCAATATAAGTTGAGCTTATAGCCACATCAGATCTCTGAAGTAAAGAGTAAGCATTGATAGGAAAAGATGAAATGGTGAGAATTTGAATGGAGACAGTGAGTAGATTTAAATGAATCAGAATACCTAGAGCCTACAGACTCCCTTCCTGCAGAAGCACTCCCCCCTCCTTGTCTGATAAAGTGAGTCTTACTTTGCTTAGAGAATTTGTAGCAATCTGATCCCAGGTAGGGGATGCCAGGTATATACACTTAGGGCTAGGTCCCTCAGGAATAAAGATTGCAAATTATTTTACTAGATAAAGATCTCTAACCAGCTAAGGTGCTGGCCAGACACAAAGGAAATAGGGATTTCCTAGTGGAAGAAGGAAGTCAGAAACATCAACCATAGCCTCATAGCCAGAAAGGATGGCTAGACTGTGCATATTTTTGTGCTTATTTGTGCATAGATTCAATTTCCTTTTTATCTTCTTAATTTCTCCTGTTATATTAGATGATCTGGTATTGGTGAAACTCATCTAGTGGTTAGGTTAGATGATATCTAGGTGGATTTGCCACTGAACTAGAAGAGAAGTGATTGCCTGACAATGGATACAATAACTGGTGGGACTTAGGGTCTGCCATTTCGGTGAGAAGGTGAGTCCATTCACATTTGAATGAGGGATAGTTACCAAAGCTTGGTGTCATTGCTGTTGCAATTTGGAAATTTCAGTGTGTGTGAGAGGATGGGTATGGTTGTTGAGCAGCCAGAGAGGTAGCACCCAGTACTATTCCCACCCCTTTACTCTCCCCAGAATTAAAGGGGCTGGACCCTTGGAACTAATTCCCAGATTAACAGTTGGGTGCTGGATATAGTTTTGGTTCTGCCAGTGAGGTGCCTTAGAATGGGTTTGGAAAGCAGAAGGAAGGTGGGAGCCAGTGTTCCTCAGATCATGATGGCAGCTGATGTAGAAACTTTCATAGGTGTGAGGTCTAGCACTTCAGAGCAGGAGCTGTGGACAGGTGTGAAGGCAACGACAGTTTCCTGACCTTTGAGGGGTTCACAGCTGCAATGGCAAATCTGACAGCTCCTGGTGGCCTCTACCCACGCTTCTCTGGTCCTCCCAGTTATGCAAACATGGAACTGCCTGACTTAAATCTCTTCTACTTGAAACATCCACTGTAGATTATGTTCCTAACTAAACCCTGCCTGATGCATCCTAAATCCCATCTCCTAGGAATAAATACGGAACATTTTGTATATATGGCCTTCTAAAAAATTTTATTCATGAATATTTTAAATAAATTGGATCATACAGCAAACAGTGTTTTGTAATATATGCTTTTTCACTTAACTGTATGTTATGGGTGGCTTTTTTTAAATGCTCCTCTAACTTGGGGAGATTATATAATAGAATGGGGAGGATGGAAAAATACATCAGTAGCTCACTTTGGAACAGGGCCGGGGGTACTCTTGGATTTCTAAGCAAATTAAACATGAGCTCTTTGTTTCCCAAGGAGATTATTTTCTTTGCCCAAAAGCTACTCTCATAACATCACCCTTTCACTGCCGGCTCTCATGAGTAGTCATGTTTTCTGCTTCATTTCCCATTTGTTTGTTAACCTACTGCTGTCTGGCTTCTGAGTGCAACAGTTTGCTGAAGCTCCTTTTACTAAAGACTGAGTTATGTCTTCAAATTCAAAATTCCTATGTTGACGCCCTACCCCTGAATATGATAGCATCTATAGTTGGGGCCTTTGGAAAGTAATTCTGTTTGGTTAAGTTTATGAGGGTGGGGACTGCATGGAAGGCGTAGTGAGCCTTGGGAAGAGACACCAGAGGGCTTGCTCGCAGCCCACGCTCTCTCCCTGCGTATGAGGATTCAGTGACAAGGCAGCCACCTGTAAGCCAGGAAGAAAGTAACTGACTGTGCAGACCTTGATTTTGGTCTTGGAACAAAAGTCTAGAACTAAGAAAATAAAATCCTGTTGCTTAAGCTATCTAGTCTATGGTGATTTGTTATAACAGCCTAAGCTGCTATACCTTTTTGAAAATCACTAATGACTTAACTGAAAAATCCAGTGACCTTTTCTTGTTTCTGGTCCTTTTCTGTAGGATTTGCCTGCAAATCTTCCTTCTGGTGTGTTTTTCTTGAACTTCTATGACCCTATAACGTTTCTTCCGTCCCCATGATTCACCTTCAGACTGGGCTCTGACTCTGGGCTCTCCCTCCCTTTTCACCTTGAATGGCTGCAGCCCTACAGCACTGACCTCTCCTGTCTGAGTTACCTCCTTCAGCATTGGCACTTTACCCTTCTGCTTCTTTGTCTGCGAAATGCTCATTTGGCAACAAAGATGATATGCAAAGTCTCTGTCTGCTCTAATGTAATCCAGTCTCTAAAATCTCATGCCTGCATCATGAGCCTGACCTTTCCATTTGCCCCCAAAAGATTCATAGCTTAGTCTGATCTTCCTTTGTGGTAGATGGAAAAATAAAGAGAGGTGGAATTGCAGGAAGAATCAGACTTGTCACTGATTTCCTGCTTTAGATACTCTAAGAGAATTGAAAGAATACATTTCCTCAATGTATCTAAAAAAAAAATCTTTGTTCTGTAAAAGATTTATGGCATTTCAGGGCAAGTCTTCTTTCATTTGTAAGGAAGAATTGTGGTTCAACTAAACTCCCACCAGATCAGGTAGGCTGGGTTAGCTAAACATAGGGTTCCAAGGCAGGCAGGCAGGTGTCCATCTGCGTCTTGTTCACAAATCAGTCCAGTGACAAGGCATGAGTGTGCATGCCAAATAAAATATACATAAGGATTGCTAAGGAAGTAATATTGGTACAAATATTTGTATCAATATTTTCTGTCAATAATTTCTATCAAATATTACTGATTCTATTGTGCTTCAGCTTGAGGTCTGGAAAGCAGGAAAAGAATTATCCTTTTATTGACACTTCCCTTTTCGGATAAGATTATGTCACCCCTGCCAGTAATGAGAAGGAATTTTTAGAAATCATTGTCAACAGGAGCACCCAGTTGGCTCAGTGGGTTAAGCATCTGCCTTTGACTCAGGTCCTGATCCCAGGGTCCTGGGAGTTCGCTTCTCCCTCTCCCTCCGCTCTCCCCCTGCTTGTGTGTGGTTTCTCTCTCTCTCTCTCAAATAAAATCTTAAAAAAATAAAAATAAAAATAATTGCCAACAACAGCAACAACCAGATTTTCTCCTTAGATCACCACATTTGACTTGTTTCATTAGTCCTAAATTTAGGAATGAGGCTGTACCACTTCCTAGTTGCAGAATCCTGGGTAAATCACTTAGCCTCTTTAAGCTTCACTTGTCTTATTTGTAAATTAAAGGTATTGATCCCTGCTTTGATAAACTCTAAGATCTCTGCCAGTCAGCCACTGCTAGTTACATAGGTGGTGGGTAGAATCTAATGCCTGCCTGTGTGCGAGCTTTTTTCTTTTGTTTTGTTATTTAAGCTAGTAGCAAGCACTAATCATTGCCACTGTAAGAGCAATTTGGAAGCAGTTCACAAATGCATCTATGTGAATAAAATAAGGTACATTTAGAATCCTGTGAGATTATTCTTTATCCTCCAAAGAGAAACACCTGAGAACTTTGTAATTCCGTGATTATGAAACTATCACAATGGTGTATGATTACCAACAGTTATCAGTTTATCAAGTTTCTGGGGGTTTTTTTGGCTTACAATGATCACTTCTTGGATCTTTTCATGTTTTCTCCCTTCACATCACCAGCATTAGCAACTGGTGTACTTTGGAGAAAGCCTTTTTCCTCCCAAAGAAGTAAGTTATGGTTTGCCAAGAGTTACTGTTTACACAAAAGAAAGTCACGCTGAGTTGCTGATGCTGTGTTGTTAGCTGGACATCTTTACCATGAAAACACACCTCACGTTCTTGCTTTTGTGTAACCGCTGGGACTGGTACAATGTTTTTGACTTCTCATTCCGTCGCTCTGCATGTAGGGAATACGCTGAGCACCAATTTTATACGTGCATATACTGCGACCACAGATGGACCCATCAGCTTACAGAAGGCCCTGGCGAGAACTGGCTTTTGTTCTTTCTCAGTCCCAGATTCTAGCCTCTTTTCAGGGATGGTGCCAATTATGATGTTCAGGAGATGATAAGGATATGCAACTCCGAATTTTTAAACCAAAGTCAGTAGGAGAAACAGCAGGTTGCACTTACTTCAGTATTTCAGTTCAGTTTAACCATTTTTCTACCTCATTCTCTGTGGTACAGAATCCTGCCTGATCTCTCAGGGTTGTTGTCTGCCTCTAATTACTGTTTACTCTGTTTATGTGAGTTGTTTGTACTCTGATATTCAGTGTAATTACCATAAGGAAGAATCTCAGCCAGAAATTGTGTATTCTCGGCTCAGCCCTTCCCTTTGGGGCCAGGAACAGAGACCTGCGCTCCCCCCACTTCCACAGCTGCTTGTTTTCCCTGTTTTTATATAAGAGCTTTGGTGACACTTACTTCTTCCCCTGAATTCCTAGACTTCATCATTTTATTTCCGATTCTCTTGTCTAACTCACGTTCGCTTCCTTTGACACAGTAAATTCTCCTTCTCTTTTTTTTTTAAATTTTTTAAATTTATTTATGATAGTCACAGAGAGAGAGGCAGAGACACAGGGAGAGGGAGAAGCAGGCTCCATGCACCGGGAGCCTGATGTGGGATTCGATCCCGGGTCTCCAGGATCGCGCCCTGGGCCAAAGACAGGCGCTAAACCGCTGCGCCACCCAGGGATCCCGTAAATTCTCCTTCTGATCAAAAAATGTCCACTCAGCAAGTGGCTCAAGTGCCCCTCTAGCCTCCAGCCTTGTGTTACATTGGGCACCCTATTTGGTTTCAGCTATACCTACCACTTATTCCTCTCCATTCTTTCTCATCCGTGTTCAAAGGCTCCTCTGAGTCTTTGCTTGTGCCCTTCCACCCTCAAGACTTATCTAAACTCTAGTTGCCTGGGATGTCTCTGGAGTGCTGCTCCATCCAGAAAGTCTTCGTGGTTGCTGCACGTGGTTGCAGCCCCTGTGCCCTGTGTCCACACACAGCATGCTTCTTAGGTTAGAATTAGTTGTGAACATATTTGACTCCTGGAAGATAGCATTCATCTGGTCTTTGCTTTCCTGTTCTTATTTTGGTGCTCGAATACATTGACCAAGTATCCTTAGTTTGCATTTTATGACCCTGAAGGTCTTCCGCCCAACATAACGCTTCTAGTGTGGTGCAATTGTCCTGCAGATTGTATTCTGACCTCAGCAAGGAATGGCCCCTACAATCAAGTCTCTTATTCCTACCCTTCCCTATTCACTGCTATATAAAATTCATCCTAATAATCCCCAGAAGTAATTCCTTACGAAGCATGAGATTTGGCAGGCCCTATATGTTTTGGAAACTGTCAAGCCAGGAGGGTTTAAGGTGGCTATTAACAATTTTGCAAATGCCATTTATACCAGAGATACAGCAGCATTTATCTGGCTTTCTTGGCTGTGAAACAGTCTCAGCCAAGCTGAAGCTGATTATGTTGGCCCTGCAACAAAGGTAATTTATTCATCACAAAACCTCCCATTAACTACAATCATATTTTTAACCGCTGATTGAAAGGAAAGCTGGTGTATCAGGGCACAATTACCCTCTAGACCAAAAAAGCTACTCTTAAGGTACTTTTTAATTGTTTTCATTCCTAAACCTAATTATTGTTGGCTTTGCAGGTGTCTAATAATTAACTTATTCATAGAAGATTAACCTATATATATATTTTGCCTTCCACTCCCATTCTAATTCATATTTTGCGTGTCTGGGGGCTTAATATCTATATACGATCTCCCCCGATTTCTGGATGGCTTTTATTAAAAACACCTTATAAAGCAGTGGCTCAGCTGAATTCCTTCCCTGGGAGGATGTTGATTTCCTGAGAAAACTAAGAACTCTGGAGAGTTCTTCACATTCTTTAATTTATAGATGTGTTTCCCCAGCTTAAAATGGCAGTTGCCTCTTCCCCAAGTTCCAGTGGTCACATGTCACCATCTGGGTCTACCCCAAACCCAAAACTGTAGACTTTCTGCCCCATTGGTGTCAACAACTTTAAGTGAATGCTAATCTGAAGGATTTCTCTCCCTGGCTTTCTTCACAGACATTCATGGGCTTTCCATCCTCAGTTAAATCCCCTGACAGTTTTTTTTTTTTTTTTAAGATTTTATTTATTTATTCATGAGAGACACACAGAGAGAGGCAGAGACACAGGCAGAGGGAGAATCAGGCTCCCTGTGGGAGTCTGATGTGGGACTTGATCCCGGGATTCCGGGATCACGACCTGAGCCCAAGGCAGATGCTCAACCACTGAGCCACCCAGGTGACCCCCCTGACAGTTTTCTCTTCTGGCTCATTTGTAAAATAAATGCTTCACAGGGGGCTTATTTTGCCCTCTCCATGTAGGTGTCCAGTGTGTGTATAGTGATGGTGGTGGTGTGAGGAAGAGGTATGCACACATTTTGAAAGACATACTGCAATATTAAATTTCCTTCACTTGGGTAGCCCCGGTGGCTCAGCGGTTTAGCACAGCCTTCAGTCCAGGGCGTGATCCTGGAGACCCAGGATCGAGTCCCACGTTGGGCTCCCTGCATGGAGCCTGCTTCTCTCTCTGCCTGTCTCTGCCTCTCTCTCTCTCTCTCTCTCTCTCTCTCTCTGTCTCTGTGTGTATGTGTGTGTGTTTCGAATAAATAAATAAAATCTTAAATAATAAATTTCCTTCACTTGCCCATAGCTAATTCAGGGACCAAAAGATTGAGGGACTGAGAAGGGCTGTGAAGGGATGAGTGTGTGTGTGTGTGTGTGTGTGTGTGTGTGTGTAAACAACATGGCAGCATTTAAGTGTTGTCTTCCTGTTAGAAGTGCTGACTGATGGAAACAGACCACTGAGTGGGCTGCACTGACTCACTGTCCATTTTCTCTTCTCCCCATCCACTTTTCCTATCTCTTTACTCTACTGACTTGGTTGAGGGAAAGTAAGTGTAGTATTTACCAGACATACCTCTCAAAGTAGCCAGTTTGATTTGCACAGGTAAGGTGCCGGTTTTCTGGTAGCTCCAGCTCCAGCGCCTCCCTACATCCTCTTCCAAGGAGAAAGTCCACCATGGAGACTGTCCAGGTGATGGGATGTGACATTTCCTATGCACCAGACTCCTGCTTATTTTGCTCACTGGAACTTCAGTACTCAGACCAGTTCTCAAGTCTTGGCTTCTTTTTCACACCATAATTTGAGGAGGTGAAGAAATCTAATTTCTTCAAGAACTCTTAAAAGTGAAAAAGTTTCTAGTAGACTGTTAAGTGGATCTTGTTCAGTGTATGAGTATGTATGTGGATACAGGAGCAACCTTTGACCATAGAGGTGACTGGCTTCATTTGGTCTGAAAAGAGTCCTAGTTGATACAGCTGAGGAAGGTAGGGGAAACAGATCTGTTTCTTTTCTGAATTCTTTCTTGTCCTAGAAGTCATATTCTCTGGGAATTCGTCATCTGTCTCTGTCAGTGGTGACTGACTCTTCTTTGTTCTCAGGGAGGAAGATGAGTACTCAGAACTGCGGTCAGAACTCAGCCAGAGCCAGCATGAGGTCAACGAAGACTCTCGAAGCATGGACCAAGACCAGACCTCTGTCTCCATCCCCGAAAACCAATCCACCATGGTCACTGCTGACATGGGTGAGTCTGCCTGCCATTGTACGAAGCCAGAGTTTGGCTTCCAGATTGTAATGGGAATTTTAGAAATATGAGGCAGCCTGAATTAAAATTTAGTCAAGGAGTTGGATGAGTAGATGAAAGCACATCCATCTGAGTCCCTTACATGTTACTTTGTTGGAACTAAAGAGGTGAATTAGCTTTTTGCCTTGATGTTTGAGATTCAAATGTACATCACCTCTATTTGAAAATTCTGGAGATGGGGAACCAGCTGATGAGGCTATTGTAGTGTTCCAAGTTACAGTGAAATCTGAGCTGTAATGGCAGGAATGGGAAGGATGGAATGGGTGGTGATACGTTGTGGTGGGGGAGCCAATAGGTTTTAGCAACTTTTGGGTAAGAAGGAATCCAAAATGACTCTAACATGTTGGTTCTGAGTGACTAAGAGAATGATCATATTTCTTAGTAAGGATGTTTCGTGAGAAATGAGTTGGGAAATAAATATGTTATGTTTGAGGTTGTAGAGAAATGTCCATCCAGGAATACTTGGCATGGTGTATTTTAAACTGCAGGTCATGACCTATTAGTGGGTCTTGGGATTCAATGAAAAATATTTTCTAAGTGAAATCGACTAGGAAAAAAAATGGCAGTACTACTTCATGAAAATTATTTGTTGAGAGAGAGAGTGTGTGTAATAAGTTGCTTCTGCTGTGGGTTGCAGTCAACCCACGAAATGTTGCAAAACCACAGGTCTACTTGGAGATGCTTAACTGCTTAACTCACCTAAGCTTAACTGCTTAACTCACCTAATCTTTGGTGAGATTAGGGTTGAGGATAAAGACTTTGAAGTTATGAGGTAAGGAGATCTCTGTGGTCAAAAGGCTGTGGAGTCAGAAGATGGAGGAGTACCGTATCTTAGGAAATGTAGGGAAGTGATAGAGGAAGAACTAGAAGGAGACATAAACATAGTGTAACTTTCTTAGAACCTAAAATTGCGTTGGAAAGAGACTTTAATGTAGTACACATTTATATTAATTATGAAAGTGCTATAACGTTAAGGAACAGAGTACCACGAGAGTTTAAAAAGGACTTTGATTCAGTTTAAGATTCTAGAAGAGCTTCCTCAAGGAAGTGCCATTTGAGCTGAGAGCTGGAGGGTAAATAGGAATTTACCAGATAAAGGAGGAGATGCATTCAGGGGAGGGTGGGGGAAGTAGATGCATTCAAGGAGATAACAAGAGATCATCATGTATGGAGGGCCCAGAGGTGTGAGATGGAGGATGGAGAGGTAGAAGGAGCTATAGCATGCAAGATCTCATAGACCGTGTTAGAGAATTTAACCTTTAGTCAAACATGCACAAGAAGCCACTAAAAGGGGCAGCCCCGGTGGCGCAGCGGTTTAGCGCCACCTGCAGCCCAGGGTGTGATCCTGGAGACCCGGGATCGAGTCCCACATTGGGCTCCCTGCATGGAGCCTGCTTCTCCCTCTGCCTGTGTCTCTGCCTCTCTCTCTCTCTCTGTATCTCTCATGAATAAATAAGTAAATAAAAATCTTAAAAAAAAAAAAAAAAGAACCCACTAAAAGATTTTAGTAGTTAAGGATGGGGATGAAAGGATCAGGTTTGCATTTTGAATCATCATTCTGTAATAAAGAGAATCAGTGGATCAAGAATGATTGGGGGAGGCCAGCTAGGAAACCATCGCCAAAATCTTGGTGGACTAGGATCAGGGTGGCAGTGGTTAAGATCTAGAAAGATGGAGAATTGGCAAGATCTGCTGAAAGATTAGAAACAGAGGGGAAAAGTATGTGTGTGGAAATGTTCCCTAAGTGTCTGGATCAGTGCTGCCGAGTGCCAACACGGGAGCACAGGAAAAAAAGGTGGTTTTGCTTGAGTTTTGTTTTGTTTTGAGGGAGTGGGAGTGCAGGGTGTAGCTCCTGTGTTTTGTTTGGACATAAGTTTGTGGTGTCTTGAGGTATCTGGGTGGAGATGCTTCAGAAGGCAGCAGGTAGACATAAGCCAAGAGGGAAAGGTCTAGGCTGAAGAAAAGCAGTTAGGAAACACAGGGTTATGTGCAGACAGTCACCGAAGCAGTGGGAGGCCATGATAGAGTGAGGAGTGCAGAGAACTGGGGCCTGAGCCTTGGGGGCCACCAGCCAAAGAGAGACCTGGCAGAGCTCCTGCAAAGGGTATGCTTCTCATTGTAGTCTCCGTTTAAATGCACGTCCTTTGAAAGCATCTCATGAATGCCAGTCTGTACCAGTTCCTGTGTTGACTCTGTCACTGCCCCATTTGTCTCCTTGCATCAAATTGAAAAATTTTTTTAAAGATTATTTATTTATTAGACACACACACACACACACACACACACACACACACACACACACACAGAGAGAGAGAGAGAGGGAGAAGCAGGCTCCATGCAGGGAGCCTGATGTGGGACTCCATCCCAGGTCTCCAGGATTATGCCCTGGGCCAAAGGTGGCACTAAACCGCTGAGCCACCGGGGGCTGCCCTCAAATTTAAATTTTAAATGATGTATTTCTAGTTATTTGCTTGACTGACTGTCCCACTATACTCCACTGGGCAGAAGTATGTATATCTACTAGCAGATCCCCAGAGCCCAGAGCCCACCACTGGGCCTGGCACATACTGTATGTTCAGAGATGTTTGCTGGGATGAACAAGTGAAGCAGTCAGCAAGTCCATCCAGCAGTGAGCCAGCCAGAGCTGTAGGGAGTAAACAAGGAGAGCCATGTCTGAGAAGTCAGTGGGGCAGAGAAAGCTCTAAAAAGGAAGGGGTCAGCAGGATGGATTGGTGCTAAAGCCAGCAAAGTCATTGAGAGCTGTATACTGATACCTATATGATCCCAACAGAAATGGAGTGAGGATTGGAGACACCTCCTTGGTCCTCAGGCTCTTGGCTTCAGGCTGAAACGGCCTCTCTGAAAATCACCTGAACCTGTATCTCGGGCCCTAAGTTAGAACACATGCAACTTCCTAGGACCATCCCAGCTGTGGGCTCAGGTTCCACATGCTGCCATATCAGCGTCGCAGTCTCTAACCCTGGTGGCCCCAGGCTTCTGGACTCTGCCTTCCAGCCTCGGGAGTGAAAAGGTACAGATAGCCAAGAAGTTCCCAAAGCAAAGAGATACACCCACACTGATCCCTCCATTCATGTGTCTGAAAGTGTACTTTATGAAATATCTGCCCCACACACCAATAAATTTTCTCAATCAAGTGAGGCTGGGGAGTAGAGGGATAAACCTACTTAAATGGGCAGGGCATCTTTACTGTGGGACTGCCTGGGGCTCCTAACAGAGCACTCAGTAGCCCAGGCCATCTACTGGGGGCTGGTGTCTGCCTGTCTGTGCTAGGAGCTGGCTTCATTTTCCCAAATTATGAATCTCAAATCCTTTCTGTCCATCCTTTTCCTCATTATAAATATATGTTCGTTATAGCCAGTGATAATATCTCTGCCAATGAGACGGAGCTCCTGGAGGGAAGGGACCCCATCTGTCCAATGTCTGTACGTGTTCTCTGCCCACATAGTGGCCTTGATTCATTTATTCAACAACTCACTGGGTGCTATGCAAGGGACTGGGGGCGGGAGACACAGGCTCTGCCCACGGATCGCTATACACTCCCACTCCCATGTATCACACTGAGAGTGACATCCCGACTCCTGACTGTGGACTGTAGGCCCCCACAGAACTGGCATCCCCCATCTTGGGCCGCACCGTCCCCTCCACCCCCCATCCCTGCTTACTCCCAGCTCTGGCCACACTGGCCTCCACGCTGCCCCTCACACCCAACCGGCTTGTCTTGTTTCACTGCTCCTCCTTCCTGAAGTGCTCCTTCCCTGAGCCCATCCGAGGCTTCCTCTGGCCCTGGTTGAGCACTATGGCCTTTCCTCACTGCCAGGCACTGTCCTGCCTTTCTGGCTTCATTTCTCCTCTCAACACTTAGTGCTTCCTGGGTTCGTTGTCTGTGCATTTATTTTATCGTATATACTCATTATAGCTGGTCCCTTCCACTAGAATCTAGGATGCAGGCCCCATGCAGGCAGGGATTAGAGCTATCCTGTTTGCCTATTGTAATGGCATCTGCACAGATGAGGCACCAAATGCTGAGTAGAAGCGAATGCCGTCTTGGAGCTCACAGTTCTCTGGAGGATGCAGACAGGCAAACAGGGAATGATGACCACGGTGGGGTAAGGACCACACCAAGAGGTGGACAGGGGCTCCTAGCAGCACCCTGGGTGGGGGGGAGGGTGGCAGGAACATTGGTGAATCCATCCCTGAGGTTGCATCTAGCAGAAAGCTGGGGGATGGGTGGGAGTGATTCAGGGAAAGAGCAGGGGCAGGAGGAGAGCCCAGGAGGCAGAGGGCCCGCACCTGCCAGGTCCCCAGGGAGGGTTCTCAAGGAGGGCAGGCACAGGACGGCCAGGAGGGAGGGGTGCATCAATGCTGCTGTGGAGTGCAGCGCCCCCCTCCAAGTCGTGTGTGTGTGTGTGTGTGTGTGTGTGTGTGTGTGTGTGTGCTCATCAAAACTGTGTGTCTTCCTCTTCTTACTCCTTTGCCATTTTCCAATTAAACTGCTTCAATAGGGCAAAAAGCTTCCATATATAACACCACTATAGGAAATCGTTAAAAAGCAACCATTTCATTATGCAAATGGTTGCAAACCTGCATTATCCATCCAAAGGTTTTTCTTGAGTTGGATTTTGCTTGAGTTTGCTGGCATTATATTTGCTGATCTTCAGTTAAGATAGCTGGAGTTAGTCCAATCTATTCCCTTCATCAGAAAGCACTTGTCAATTGTTTTCAAACCCCACGCATCAGAGTCTGGCTGCCCCTTCAGTAAGCTGGCTCCTGGGCACTGTCCTCAGGCCTTGAAGGAGTAAACCAGCAATTTAGAAAGTGCTTTGACTCACCTAGCCAGTCCTAGGAAGGAGAAGGATGAGGCATTGTCACATTGCATCTTAGAAGAAGTTGCTCTGTTCAAACCTGGTCACAGTTTGGGGGAAAAAGGTAATTAAATGACAAAGACAAGGTAGGAAGGAATCGTGGCTTGGAACTTTTTTCCCCTCAATTTGGCAAAGAGCTCTAGTTAAGAGAGGCCAGCAATGATAGGTAACGTATTTTCCTTATTTACTTTGTGTCAAGTATTTACATGCATTCCTCCTGTTTAATTCTCAGCCTTGAAAAGAGGCCCAGTAAAGCTCCCCATCCATAAAATTGGGATAACAGGGTTCAGAGGGGTCAAGTCACTTGTCCAAGGCCACACAGCTAATCAATTGTTGCTGTGGTTGGTGCCTATGTCTCTGGAGGGCTTTGTTCTTACATGCCTCTGCCTAAATAGTGAAACATGCCTATGGTTAGTGTGCTCTGCTTCCTGCAGTCCTTCGAAGTCTCTAGTGCTGATGGGAGAATTTAGGGAGCAGCTGTACCATCACAGCATCTGGCTTAATAGCAGAGTGTTTGTTGTTCATTGAGATTTTGCAGACCTCCATCTTAGAAAACAACACTCTGAGGCCAAATGATTCTGGGTGTTGCCATAGAGCAGAACACAGATGTGTGTACATGGGCTTATGGCAGTGTGCATGTTAGTGCATGTGTGGTGTGTCTCTAGCAGGCTGCTTTCCCAATTCTCTTAATGGAACAGCAGAACTCATCTGGAGTAGTTGTTCATAAAGCAAAACCCTTGATCCAATGGGCCTTTGCACAGCCTGTGTTGGGTTCTCCTCCTTATTTTGAGATCTCTTCCGGTTTCAGGTGAGAAATTCTTATTTTTCTGGAATCTAGCAATGCTAAACTACTATCCCCTTAGGAATGAAAGGAAGCATATGATACCTTGTTTGCTGGTAGGATCATTTAGATAGATTTCCTCCTTATGGGTAGTTTTTGGAGGACAACCAAGGAAGAATTTACACATGAAACCTGGCTCTTTGGCACAGCTGTGACTATGAAATATGTTAAACATTAAAGCCAGATTTTCCTGGCTTCCTGGCTGATGAGGCTTAATGGCTTCAGGAAAAATGTTCCAAAGTGTCAAGCAGCCACTCCCAGTGAAGAGAAGGGGGTTCCAGGCAGGGAAAGGCAGCCCTACCTCCTCAAAAAAAAAAAAAAAGGTTGCAGGGTTGGAGAGAAATGTTTACAAAGGAAAAGGAGCCTATCTGGAGAAAATTTGCATTTTGTTAGGAATGCAGGGACCAGATAGCCAGTCATTCTCCAGCAAAGAATTTTTAAAAGACAGATTATTTGTAACCTGATTCTGAAACTTGGAGGAACCAGGGCCTACCTTGGAAAGGTTAGATGGGGCTGAAGACAGCGCCTTGGGTAGTCTTGGTAGATGGAATGGGCTAAGCCCTTTGTGGCCTTCCCCCCACCCCCTCCTGAATTGAATTCGGCAGCTTAATTTCTCCCAAGAGGTTCACGGTGTTGGTCATCCCTGAGAACCAAGCCCAGAGGAGACTTTGATGTTTTGCACATTGACTCACCAGAGGACTCTCTGAGGTGGCTGTGCGCTTTCTTCTTGGAATCTGAGCCAGCCTGGTCAGTGAGAAGTCTGTGAGAAGAATGAAACTAGGGTTCCTGGGAGTGCACGTGGCCGAAAGGAGACTGTGCTGAGCTCCAGAGGCAGAGGTGCTTACGTGCGGGCTCCTGCACATGCCAGCCGGGCTGGGGGCCGCTGAGGGCACGCGTGGGGCCGTGTGCAGAGGTCCTCGGTGCTGAATGCAGTGTGATGAGCGAGAGGGTGCCCATTGGCTGGAAGCATATCCTGTCTAAACTTTCTTTGCCCACTCGTGCCTGGGAACCAGTGATGAAGCAGAGCTTCGCCTTTGACAATGTTGGCTACGAAGGTGGCCTGGACAGTGTGTGCCCTCCTCAGACGGCCACCAGCACCATCAGCATTCTGGGTATGACCTGCCAGTCATGTATAAGGTCCATGGAGGGCAGGATCTCCAGTTTGAAAGGCATCGTGAGCATTAAGGTTTCCCTGGAACAAGGCAATGCGACTGTGAGGTACGTGCCGTTCATTCTGAGCCTGCCGCAGGTTTGCCGTTGCATTGAGGACATGGGCTTCGAGGCCAGCATTGCAGAAGGAAAGGTTGCCTCCTGGCCCTTGAGGTCCTTGCCTGGCCTCGAGGCTGTGGTCAGACTTTGGGTGGAGGGCACCCAGGCCCTGACAGGACCTGCCAGTCCTGTGTCAGCTCCATCGAAGGCAAGCTCGGAAAGCTGCAAGGGGTAGCAAGAGTCCGGGTCTCCCTCAGCACCCAGGAGGCAGTCATCACTTACTAGCCTTATCTTATTCAACCCCAGGACCTCAGGGACCATGTACACGACATGGGGTTTGAAGCTGTCATCAAGAACAGAGTGGCACCCGTAAGTCTGGCACCCATTGATATTGGGCGGTTACGGAGGGCCAACCCAAAGATGCCTTTGACTTCTGATAACCAGAATCTCAATAACTCTGAGACCTTGGGCCACCAAGGGAGCCATGTGGTTACCCTGTAGCTGAGACGCGACGGAATGCACTGTCAGTCTTGTGTCCTGAACATTGAAGAGAATATAGGCCAACTCCCCGGGGTTCAGAATGTACAAGTGTCCTTGGAGAACAGAATGGCCCAAGTACAGTACGACCCTTCTTGTGTCACCGCAGGGGCCCTGCAGAGGACCATTGAAGCTCTCCCACCAGGGAACTTTAAAGTTTCTCTTCCTGCAGCAGCAGGAAGTAAGACAGGTAACAGGTTTTCCGCATGTGCCGTCCCCACCCCCACCCCGAGAACCCCGGCACCGGGCAGGTGCAATACTGTGATGCTCGCCATTGCGGGCATGACCTGTGCATCCTGCGTCCAGTCCATCGAAGGCCTGATCTCCCAGAGGGAAGGGGTGCAGCAAATATCTGTCTCTCTGGCTGAAGGGACTGCAGTGGTGCTCTATGATCCCTCTATAATTGGCCTGGAAGAACTCCGAGCTGCCGTCGAGGAGATGGGATTTGAGACTTCAGTCCTCTCTGAAAACGGTTACAGCAATCATGTTGGAAACTACAGTGTGGGGAATTCCTCGGCGCACACCACAGCCGGCGTACCTGTGTCTGTGCAGGAAGGGGCTCCCCATGCTGAGGGGCTCCCTGGAAACCACAGCCCTGGTCGCCCGTCCAGGTCCCCACCAGCCTCTACCTCTGTGGCAGCACAGAAGTGTTTTTTGCAGATCACAAGCATGACCTGTGCATCCTGTGTGTCCAACATAGAGAGGAAGCTGCAGAAAGAAGCAGGCGTCGACTCGGTGCTGGTTGCCCTGATGGCCAGAAAGGCAGAGGTGAAGTATCACCCAGACGTCATCCAGCCACTGGAGATCGCTCAGCTCATCCAGGACCTAGGCTTTGAGGTGACGGTGCTGGAAGACTACGCGGGCTCTGATGGCGACCTGGAGCTGATCATCACGGGGATGACCTGCACTTCCTGTGTTCACAACATAGAGTCCAAACTCAAGAGGATGGCCGGCATCACCTATGCCTCTGTGGCCGTCGCCACCAGCAAAGCCCACGTGAAGTTCGATCCTGAAATCATCGGTCCGCGAGATATTGTCAAAGTTATCGAGGAAATCGGCTTTCATGCTTCCCCAGCCCAGAGAAACCCCAATGCACATCACTTGGACCACAAGGTGGAAATAAAGCAGTAGAAGAAGTCTTTTCTGTGCATCCTGGTGTTCGGCATCCCTGTGATGGGTCTGATGATCTACATGTTGGTGCCCAGCAGCATGCCCCATGAGTCCATGGTCCGGGACCACAACGTCATTCCAGGACTGTCCATTCTGAATCTCATCTTCTTCATCCTGTGTACCTTTGTCCAGCTCCTTGGTGGGTGGTACTTCTACGTCCAGGCCTACAGGTCTCTGAGGCACAGGGCGGCCAACATGGAAGTGCTCATTGTGCTGGCCACAAGCATCGCCTACACCTACTCGCTCGTCATCCTGGTGGTGGCCGTGGCTGAGAGGGCGGAGAGGAGCCCTGTGACCTTCTTCGACAATCCCACCCCCCCCCCCCCCCCCGCCCCATGCTCTTTGTGTTCATTGCCCTGGGGCAGTGGCTGGAACACACAGCAAAGAGCAAAACCTCAGAAGCCCTTGCCAAACTCCTGTCTCTCCAAGCCACAGAAGCCACCGTCATGACCCTTGGCGAGGACAACTTGATCCTCAGAGAGGAGCAGGTACCCATGGAGCTGGTGCAGCTGGGCGATGTCATCAAGGTGGTGACAGGAGGAAAGTTCCCGGTGGATGGGAAAGTCCTGGAGGGCAATACCATGGCCGACGAGTCCCTCATCACAGGAGAAGCCATGCCTGTCACGAAGAAACCCGGGAGCACGGTGATTGCCGGATCCATGAATGCACATGGCTCTGTGCTCGTTACCGCCACCCACGTGGGCAACGATACCATGTTGGCTCAGATCGTGAAGTTGGTAGAAGAGGCTCAGATGTCAAAGACCCCTAACAAGCATATCTCCGAGGCGGAGGTGATCATCCGGTTTGCGTTCCAGACGTCCATCACGGTGCTGTGCATCGTCTACCCCCTGATCCCTGGGCTTGGCCACGCCCACAGCGGTCATGGTGGGCACCGGGGTGGCCGCCCAGAATGGCATTCTCATCAAAGGAGGCAAGCCTCTGGAGATGGCCCACAAGATAAAGACCGTGATGTTTGACAAAACTGGCACCATTACGCACGGGGTCCCCAAAGTCATGAGGGTCCTCCTGCTGGTGGATGTGGCCACGCTGCCCCTTAGGAAGGTCCTCGCCGTGGTGGGGACTGCGGAGGCCAGCATGGCCATCACCAAGTACCATAAAGAGGAACTGGGAACGGAGACATTGGGATACTGCATGGACTTCCAGGCAGTGCCAGTCTGCAGAATTGGCTGCAAAGTCAGTAGCGTGGAGGGCATCCTGGCCCCCGGCGAGCGCCAGCAGAGCAAACAGGCCGCTCCCCCGGGCATGGTTGGTGGCGTTCCCGAGGAAACAGATGAGACGCCCCAGACCTTCTCCGTGCTGATTGGGAACCGTGAATGGATGAGGCGCAACGGCCTGACCATATCCAGCGACATCAGTGACGCGATGGCGGACCATAAGATGAAAGGCCTGACAGCCATCCTGGTGGCCATCGACGGTGTGCTGTGCGGGATGATCGCCATCGCCGACACCGTCAAGCAGGAGGCAGCCCTGGCTCTGCACATGCTCAAGAGCATCGGCATGGACGTGGTCCTGATCACAGGAGACAACCGCAAGACGGCCAGAGCCATTGCCACCCAGGTTGGCATCAACGAGGTCTTTGCAGAGGTGCTCCCGTCTCACAAGGTGGCCAAGGTCCAGGAGCTCCAGAACGAAGGGAAGAAAGTCGCCATGGTGGGAGACGGGGTTAATGACTCTCCAGCCCTGGCCCGGGCCGACGTGGGGATTGCCATCGGGACGGGCACAGATGTTGCCATCGAGGCTGCTGACGTCGTCCTCATCAGAAACGATCTGCTGGACGTGGTGGCCAGCATTCACCTCTCCAAGAGGACCGTGTGGAGGATACGCCTCAACCTGGTGCTGGCACTGATCTAGAACCCGGTCGGGATACCCATTGCGGCGGGGGTCTTCATGCCCATCAGCGTCGTGCTGCAGCTGTGGATGGGCTCGGCGGCTATGGCGGCCTCCTCCGTGTCTGTGGTGCTCTCATCGCTGCAGCTCAAGTGCTATAAGAAGCCCGACCTGGAGAGGTACGAGGCCCAGGCGCAGGGCCGCATGAAGCCCCTGACGGCGTCCCAGGTCAGCGTGCACATTGGCATGGATGACCGGCGGCGGGACTCCCCGCGGGCCACGCCCTGGGACCAGGTCAGCCGTATCAGCCAGGTGTCTCTGTCCTCCCTGAAGTCCGACAACAAGCTGTCCCGACACAGCGCCGCAGCCGACGACGGCGGGGACACATGGTCTCTGCTGCTGAACGACCATGACGAGGAGCAGTGCATCTGCGCGCTGCAGGCGGGCGCAACCCGCTCCGGCTCCTCGGCTCCTCGGAGGAGCGGCCCAGCTGTCCGCAGTGAGGAGGCGGGGCTCCTGGCCTGGCCCCACGTCCCCCCCGGTCTCGCCCGGTCCCGCCCGGTCTCCGGCCTGGCCACCCACGCTGTGGGCGTGGGCCTGCCCCCAACTGCTGGACCCACGGGGCCAGGACGGCCCGCCCCCCGCTTTAGCACTTGCAGTGACCACTTGTGAGATGATCTCATCAGGACCAAAAACCTCGCTGGGCCTTGCCTTAGGACCCCCAGGAGCCTCACGTTGGGTTCTTCCTGATGCCACAGTTTACCTCAAATACACCCACTGATCTCTGCGGGCAAAAAAAAAAAAAAAAAAAAAAAAAAAGAATGAAACTAGACCACTCTCTTTCACCATACACAAAGATAAACTCAAAATGGATGAAAGATCTAAATGTGAGACAAGATTCCATCAAAATCCTAGAGGAGAACACAGGCAACACCCTTTTTGAACTCGGCCACAGTAACTTCTTGCAAGATACATCCACGAAGGCAAGAGAAACAAAAGCAAAAATGAACTATTGGGACTTCATCAAGATAAGAAGCTTCTGCACAGCAAAAGAAACAGTCAACAAAACTAAAAGACAACCTACAGAATGGGAGAAGACATTTGCAAATGATATATCAGATAAAGGGCTAGTTTCCAAGATCTATAAAGAACTTATTAAACTCAACACCAAAGAAACAAACAATCCAATCATGAAATGGGCAAAAGACATGAACAGAAATCTCACAGAGGAAGACAGACATGGCCAACATGCACATGAGAAAATGCTCTGCATCACTTGCCATCAGGGAAATACAAATCAAAACCACAATGAGATACCACCTCACACCAGTGAGAAGGGGGAAAATTATAAGACAGGAAACCACAAATGTTGGAGAGGATGCGGAGAAAAGGGAACCCTCCTGCACTGTTGGTGGGAATGTGAACTGGTGCAGCCACTCTGGAAAACTGTGTGGAGGTTCCTCAAAGAGTTAAAAATAGATCTACCCTATGACCCAGCAATTGCACTGTTGGGGATTCACCGCAAAGATACAGATGCAGTGAAACGCTGGGACACCTGCACCCCAATGTTTCTAGCAGCAATGGCCACAATAGCCAAACTGTGGAAGGAGCCTCGGTGTCCATCAAAAGATGAATGGATAAAGAAGATGTGGTCTATGTATCTGATGGAATATTCCTCAGCCATTAGAAATGACAAATACCCACCATTTGCTTCAACGTGGATGGACCTGGAGGGTATTATGCTGAGTGAAATAAGTCAATTGGAGAAGGACAAACATTATATGGTCTCATTCATTTGGGGAATATAAATAATAGTGAAAGGGAATAGAAGGGAAGGGAGAAGAAATGGGTAGGAAATATCAGAAAGGGAGAACATGAAGACTCAACTCTGGGAAATGAACTAGGGGTGGTGGAAGGGGAGGAGGGCGGGGGGTGGGGGGGTGACTGGATGATGGGCACTGAGGGGGGCACTTGACGGGATGAGCACTGGGTGTTATTCTGTATGTTGGCAAATTGAACACCAATAAAAAATAAATTTATTATTAAAAAGAAACGACAGATACCCACCATTTGCTTCGACGTGGATGGAACTCGAGGGTATTATGCTGAGTGAAATAAGTCAATCAGAGAAGGACAAACATTTTATGGTCTCATTCATTTGGGGAATATAAAAATAGTGAAAGGGAATAAAAGGGAAAGGAGGAAAAATGAGTGGGAAATATCAGAAAGGGAGACAGAACATGAGAGATTCCTTACTCTGGGAAACGAACAAGGGGTGGTGGAAGGGGAGTATTGTGCCCAAGATTGCGAATCCGAGAAACCACCAAGGAGCCGACACCGATGCAAGCGCACGAGGGTTTATTTGCAAGCTCGAGCTTGCCGTGGCCAATGGGATTGTAACACACATAGAAAGTTGCACAGTCATGTTGGTTCACACGCAGGTGGCCAACTGAATCACGATTCACCCTATAGTGACCATTTGAACTGGCCTATCACTCTGTCAGAATTGGCACGCAGTTGTGGTGGGCACAGGGCAGGGTTACATTTTTTGAGCCGATTTCCGATTAGGGTGTGCCCAGCGGCTTGACTAGGGTGGGGCAGCGCCTTAAGCAATAAGCAGGTCATGTGGGGGTCATACAGAAGGTGGCACGTGCAGCACAAAATGGAGTTAGTCCTGCTCTGCTTGTCCAGGGGTAGGGGATTTTTGTTAAATTTCCTGGGTCCTTGGGATCCCTGGGTGGCGCAGCGGTTTGGCGCCTGCCTTTGGCCCAGGGCGCGATCCTGGAGACCCGGGATCGAATCCCACGTCAGGCTCCTGGTGCATGGAGCCTGCTTCTCCCTCTGCCTGTGTCTCTGCCTCTCTCTCTCTCTCTCTCACTGTGTGCCTATCATGAATAAATAAAAATTAAAAAAAAAATTTCCTGGGTCCCACAGGAGGTGAGCGGGGGTGGGGGTGACTGGGTGATGGGCACTGAGGGGGGGGCACTTGATGGGATGAGCACTGGGTGTTATGCTATACGTTGGCAAATTGAACTCCAATAAAAAAAAAAAAAAGGAATGATATTCTTGTCTGCATTCTTGTCTGCAATGGCATTTAGATGTGCCATTGATGGCCTGAAAATTCAGGGGGCTTTGAGACTAAAGAGCAATGTCAAAAGTTAAATCAAAGGAGATCCCCAAAGCCAATAATGAATGTGTGCTCATTCTAAAATCTATGTCAAGACTTTGTTTAGCTGTTGCATAGAGAGCAAATGAACAGAATGACAGTCTTACATCCTTATGATGAATAAGATCATGATTGCTGGAAAAAAAAAAAAACGGTGTGCGAACATCAGCAAGACAGAGTGACAGAGAAGTCCACCTGAAAACATTCTGGAACCTTCCACACAGTGATCAATCTTGAAGGCAGGAAAGGTCACAGCCCCACTTCAGTTTGTGTTACTTTGGAATATTTCCTTCCAGTTGTACTCAGTAATTGTTCAGTCCCCCCAAAGACACTTGGGGTATAAGATACAAATGGCAAGGCACTGATCAACCACATGTGTTTAAAAATGAGTTCCTGTACATGTTGGAATTCAGGACCTCCTTTTATAATACAAGGATACAAGTTAATTTTCTAAGTAGACCATGTCTCTTCAGGTTAGATTGGGTTTTTTTTTTTTTTTTTTTTTTTTTGGTTATTTGAAACTCATGACATGTTTTTTTCCTTAAAACCAGCATTATAAAGGAGTATTTGTTTCCAAGACCAGCCTATGAAAAAGCCTGTTTTCTTCTGTAATGGGAATGCAATATGGGACCTCACTAGTGTTACTACTACCCCAACCAGCACTGTGACCATTGTTCCTGGGGAAAAGGATTATGTTGATCACATTTGGATGTCAGAGGCACATCTTCCTCCTTCTTCTGGAAGCTTTGGAAATTCTCTGTTCCTGCTACCATGAGAGCCCCAGGGTCTGGGACTGGTACTGCCTATACTTCACTAGTGCTATTGCTATTTGCTCTCTAGGGCTTGAGACAAGGGCCTGTCTGAAAGGGCTCTTGAGCTGAGATGGGAGATCCAGGCACTCTTGAAGAAAGGCCATTTGGACCAGAGGTTAGTGAGCTTGAGGGACAGAAGTCAGGGGTGATGTTGTAGTGAAACAAAATGCATTATAATTGCAAAGTGACCATAGCAAAAATGAAAACAAATTCAGGCTAAGATTTGGCTGAACTAGAAGTCCTGAAAATGCAGCTTTGTTTCCTTTGGGACAAGAAACCGATCCCTCAGTATGAAGTTAGGACCTGGCCAGGGTGATGGCTGGTGGTTCCCACTCTGGCTCGTGCCTGTGGTTGGGGGTGGGAGTGGGGGGTGTAATTTGGGTGTGGCAGTGACACTCTCAGGAGAGCATTCCTGTTCCCATGGCTGCACTGAGAAATGGATCATCATAGGGCACCCTACTACATGTAGACTCCGGTAACCCACACTCTGTCAGACCATCTGGCATTGAATGGTAAGGTATTTATTTCCCCCTCAACTTTTTATTTTGAAAAACTTCAGACTTACAAAAATGGTAAAACAAACCCCACTAAACCCTTTGCCTAGATTCACTAGTCATTAACGTTATACCACATTTGATTTTGTGCATATGCAGAAATTTTTTTTCGGAGCTATTTGAAAGTAAGTTGCAGACATCATGATGCTTCACCCTAAATATATCAGCACAAACCTTTTAAGAGCAGGGAACATCTCTTTTTTAACCACAGCACTTTTATCATACCCGAGAATTCTAACCCAGATGGAACGTTATATATAGTCAATATTCAAATTTCCCCCAAGTTTACCATTAATATCTTTTGTTGCTTTTGTTGAGTCCAGGATCCAGTCAAGGCTCACACATTATATTTAGTTACCATGTCTCTTCGTGCTACTTTAATCTAGAACAGATCTCCCACCTTTCCGGTCTTTCATGACCTTGACCTTTCTGAAGAAGCCAGGTCTGTAGAAAGTCCCTCAGTCTGGACAGTCTGATTGTTTTCTTAGTATTAGATTTGAGATTAGCACTTTTCACAGAATATACTTGATTGATGATGTGCCCTCACTACCGTATTGCCACAGGAAGTTCATGTTTGCCCATTAATGACGATGTACCAGTGTTTTTAGGCCATAACAAAACCATTCCTCTGCATCCTCTTGTCTTCAGGAGACACAGGCTCTGGGTATTTTACGCAGGGTGCAACTTACGTGGATACTCCTTTCTCACAGACTTTTCTGTCTTCTCCATTTCTTCATTTTCTGTGTGGCTTTGTTCTGGTTCTGCTTCCTCCTTGCTGTGTGCTGCCTGGAGGGAACTGCTTATACAGGAAAGCCACTGCCCTCCTGGGTCAGCCTCGGAGCCACAACATGGGCTGGACTGTCATATCTCCAGGCCATCGCATCTGGCCCCTAAGCAGAACGTCTGGGTTGATGCTGAAAGAATCTGTAGCTCCTTCCTCTACTTGACTTGCCTTACAAGGCACGACGTGTGCCCAGTCAGAACAGAGGTAAGGGGACATGGCCTTGGAAGGCTGTGGGGATTATGGTTATGCTCTGAGCTGCTGTACTGCACAGGTAAGGCCTTTCGACTGTTCCCAGCAAGGCTACAGCTATTTCCGTTTTCAGACCAGCTCAGATTCACTGTACCTTGCACCTGCTACTTGAGTAGACACATCCACCCAACTGAATGCTTTATGCCTTTTTAGCAGAGTTTGGTATTCCACAAGATTGGTCTTGGATTTGATGATTTTTTACCAGTGGGCAGACTAACAAAAACTGGATACTTTTAAAAGCTGATGTGTGAAAAGCCCCTCATTTCTTTTACACATTCAACTCAGATAGTCTTTACCAAGCGGTATCCCATGCCCTCTGTTGTGAGCATCTGGGAACACAAAAGGACTAATAAACAGTCATTGGTCCCCAGGGCTGGGCTTAGTAGGGTCAGTTTGTCAGTTAATAATTACAGGGAATGTGATGCCTCAAAGAAAGAAGTAAATACAAGACTATGGATGGGCAAAATGTGTGAAGGGGAGAAGGCAATGCAGGCTTCCAGTTATGGGATGAATGAGTCACAGGGATGAAAGGCACAGCATAGGTAATATAGTCAATGATACTATAATAGTGCTGTGTGGTGACAGTAGCTACACTTGTGAGCATAGTATATAGACTTGTCCCATTGCCATGTTGTACACCTGAAACTAATATAACATTATGTGTCAACTATACTATAATCAAAAAAATATTAAGGAATTTTTTTTAAAGACCTATAGGCAATCAGGAAAGGTTCCTAGAAAAAGATATTTCAAGGTGAAACTTGAAAAAGAGCCCTTAAGAAGAGGAGAATGAGAGGCTTCCAGAGACACATGGCCATTGACTTTGGAATGGAAGCCCTGGAATTGTGTACTCTTGAGACTGAGACTGTGTTTTGGAGCAGGTCCATTCTGGTGCAGGTGCACAGCTCAGAATCCGGTGGATGAAGGGAGTGCTTCCAATGTCTAATGTTTTAATCAGGATTAGGGTTTTTACAGGGGGTCCAAAAAAAAAAAAAAAAAAAAAAACCCAGAACAAATAGCCTCTGACACCTGATTCAAAATTAACCATGTCTAGCATAGTTTCTTGTATGGAATGCAAGGGGTAGGTTGAGTTGGTCTTCTGGGAGAAAGAAGAAAACTAGTGTATGTGTCTAACCAAGCAAGAATGGAATGAGCATCTCCCTTTGACCAGAGGATACAGACTAGCCACATGCAGCCCAGGATGCATGTTATTTGGATGGCAAGAGTTGATATCTGGCACAGTATTTTTGCTTTTCATTTTTTGTTTTTTAAAAGAGTTTTGAACTGATTGTCAACATTTGAAAGTCATTAGAATTTAAGGCTATTTCTTGTCAAATCAGGTCTGGCAATACTGGCCCTGGCTTCTCCGCAGCCATCTGTGGAGCAGCCAGCAGCTGGCCTCTTTGGACTCAACACGGCCACAGTGGTCCTCAGCCTCCCTCACAGCCACTCACCGGTGTCTGTCTGCAGCCCTGCCTTGGCTGTCAGTTCTTAATATGACTTCTCCCAGCTAGATTTCTGAGGAGCCCAAGACAAAAGAGCTCAGGTTAATTTTTCTCATGAGACCCCAGAGGCTTGCGTTTTTATGTTGCTGTCTGAGGGAAACCTAAGTACTAGGAGAATCTGGAAAGAGAGTCAGAGGGCATTCATGGCTATGACAATTAAGCTTAACCAGTATTCTTGCTTAGTTTCTTTTGAAATTGGATTGAGAAGTGGGATTGCTGGATGGGAGGGAGGTTCTATTTCCAATTTTTCAGGAGCTGCCATACTGTTTTTCACAGCAATTGCACCATTTTACATTCCCCCCAGTAGGGCACAGGGATGCTAAGTTTCTCTCCATGTCCTTGCCAACACATTATTCTCTGTTGTTGTAAATAGTAGCCATCCTAATGAGTGTGAGGTGATATCTCATTGTGGCTTTGATTTGTAAATGAGGCACCTTTTGCACAGTCTGAAATACTTGGTGCCTGTCTCAGTTTATCCTGCTCTTCTGGTCTCTTAATCTCTCTTGCCTTTTGTGTAGACACCCACTGCCTCAGCCTAGGGTGTTGAAGCTCTTGTTTGTGGCAGGGGCCAGATGATGCAGAGCACTGTGGGCCAGGAGAAGGAATTTAGAATTGATGCCAAGTCAATATCTAGAGGAATATGCCACAGACTCTGAAAGCTAAGTCCACCCTGTATGGAGTGGCACTGATGCTCAGAGTGAGTGGTGGTGAGTGATTGGTGCTGTGCGGTGGCACTCCGACGGGGAACCCAGAAGAGCTGCTTCTGCCAGCCTAGCCACCTTGTCCTCCTAAACTGAAGAATGATAAAAGACAGCCACATGTCACCTGATCACCAGGGTCTTGTGTAGAACCACAGTGCAGACCTCTGTGGATAACAGGCCAGAGTATGTGGGGCTCACCATCCAACCTGTGCCTTATTTATACATTTGGCTTCCTAAGACCGAAGAAAGCATTAATGGTGCTCTTTGGGGCAAAGGGAAGAAGCTCAATTGTTTTCAGTCTGTGTATTAATTTACATAACCTTCTCATCTCCTGATTCTCTATCCTGTACTAGTACCATGTTCTCTCTGGTTACTCTCCCCAGGGTGGTAGTAGACAGCTAAGAGAAGGGACTATGGCATTTCCTCGTACATCTGTGAGCCTCTCAGGGTTGAGGAGAGTCTCCTATTCATTTTTGTACCCTGCTTCTACCTGAGGTCAGTACTCAGCACCTGTTTGGTTAAGTGATGAGAAAGAAGTACTGACCAGGGGCACCTGGCTGGTTCAGTGGTTGAGCCTCTGCCTTCGGCTCAGGGCATGATCACAGGGAGCCTGCTTCTCCCTCTGCCTATGTCTCTGCCTGTCTCCGTGTGTCTCTCATGAATAAATAAATAAAATTAAATTTAAAAGTACTGGCCAGACTTATTTACCCTCCCTCCTGTTTCCTATAGCCCAACATCATCAACATACAGCCTAGTTCATGTCCTGCCACCAGAGCCCATCAGCAGCTATACCCAGTGTGATCACTATATTAGGTGGAGCTGTGCTAGGGTACTCCAGATGGAATGGCTGAACACAGGCATCTTTCTTCCTCATCCCTCTCATAAACACTTAATAATGCAAATAATTCAGAAGTGTATGTTAACTCCAGCTCAGTGTACCAGGAATCTTGCACCTCAAGGTAAATGACCATTTGGAGAAATTTCTCTGATTATTACTTAGAATTAATGTGCTTGAGAGACAGTTCCAGCTGCATGCCCTGGACCTTGCCTTGAGTTTTTAGTGGGCACCTGTACTCCATCTCTAGAGGGCCTTCTGCAGCAAGGAATGTCTACCACTTGTTAGCAGCTCAGGGAATGGTCTGCAATGACGACAAAAAACATAAGGTTGATGTAAAACATGCTGTTACTGGCAGTCTGTGTTTCCAGTATGTCTGTCTCTTAAATACATGATATGAGCTTCATATTTGCCCACTTGAAAATAAGTCTTAATTGCTTACATTATTCTATGATGGAGATAGAGTGGTGAGGAGGATCAAAGTTTCTTCTTAGTTGGAGCTCATATTTCAGCAGAGAACATATAATAAACACATAAGTCAGATCAGATAGCGATAATTGCTATGAGGATGATAGGATAATGGGGTAGAGCCTGAGCAGGGAGAGAGCTGGAAACCCCATGCCTTAGATAGGGAAGAGTTTGATGAGGAGGTGGCATCTGAGCGGATACTTGAGTAAATGGAGACTTGGGTGGAAATCAGTCTTGGCAGAGGAAACAGCAAAGGAAAAAGAAGCCCTGGGGCAGACAGAAGATTAGCATGCTCCAAGGATGGAGGGGTCAGACTCGTGAATGCAGTAGGGTGAATGAGGAGGTGGTGGGCAAATGAGGCATCTGTTGTTCTCACCCTAACTGCATAGGAGAGTGATCTGAAGAACTTTAAAATTTTTCTCAGTGCTCCAGCCCCACCCCCAGAGGCTGTGATTTAATTGGTCTGGGCTGTGGCTTGGACATGGGTTATTTATAAAAGCTCCATAGTAAATTCCACAGTGCAGCCTGGGTTGAGAACATCATCAGTCTTGAGCATGCAGAGTCTTACAGACTCTGGTGAGGAGTTTGGACTCAAGCTGAATGACAGAGGGAAGCCATTAGGTGATTTGGGCTAGGGGAGTAACATCTGACTTATGTTCTTGAGAGGCTCACTTTGGCCGCATTGTGGGGAATGGAGGCTGGAGGTTGTTCAGGTGATTCAGTGAAGAAATGATGGTAGCCTGAACTGTGGTGGTATCGGTAGAGATAGAAAGAAGAGGTGCCTTTGGGGATACATTTTGGAGGTTGCACTCCCAAGATGGATTGGGTTTAGGATGTGAGGCCAAAGGAAATGAAGCTTGCCTGACAGGTAACCTGAGTAACTGAGCGGATGGTAGTGATGGTAGTGTCATTCACAGAGATGGGAAGGAACAGATGTGAGAGAAGGGGAATAATTGTGTCCATTGGTTGGTGTGAAAGCCTCTGGCTGTCGTCTCTCTAGATTCAGGTTAACTTGGAGATCCAGACAGTCAAATAAGGTTGACCGATATATTCTGTTTCTGTGGTACTGAGTTTTTTGACATCTTCCAAAGATAAGCACTGAAAGCAATGGACTGTTTTAGTGCATGGAACCTATGACAAGAAGGGAGAAGGAACAAAGAGAAATTGAAGAGACTGAGCTTCTTTCATGTGGGACAGACTGGAGGTAGGGGAGGAATGCACTTTTAGAGATGGCTTATAAGTTGCATCTTCTTGCTGTAATCCAAAATAGCAGGTTGTGTTTGACCTAAAGGGGATTTTTTTTTTTCCCAACAAAATTATCTTCTAAAATACTTGTAGCTCATACTAAAATTATAATTAATTTTTCTTCCCAGATCAGGTCCTAGATATCCAGCAATTAAAAGTAACCCAGGGTTTGCACCTGAGTGGCTTAGTCAGTTAAGTATTCAACTCTTGATTTTGGCTCAGGTCATGATCTCAGGGTTGTGAGATTGAGTTCCAGGTCATGGAACCTGCTTAAGATTCTCTCTCTCCCTCTCCTTCTGCACCCTGCCCCCCGCCTCTTGCATGCACTCTCTCTCATTTAAAAAAGTAACCCAGATTTTTAAGTCAGAATCAAATATTAGAATAGTTTACAAGACTTTTACATGGAGAACAATATGAACTTTATTAGAATAGTTTACTTTTCCCCTGATGGAAAAGTGGGTTAAATTGCAATGGTATAATACATTGATTGGTCATATCAGAAAATAGTCCTGATTATAAGCTCAATGGAGGCAAAAATTATCTCTTATAGTTTTTATTTTTTAAAAAATGCCTAGTGTCTCTGTTCACTCTGGGCCTTTTTGTTTTGTTTGTTTAGTAGTGTTCTGAGATTTTTGCTAAAAGTCTTTCTGGAGTCTATACTTATCTGAATGGTTAAGGAGGAAGGTTGGCCAGAAGGTTTCTGAAGTCCCAGCAGCTCCCTTCTGAGACCTTTCCTTGTTTGTACCAAAGAATTTGAGACACAGCTGCCTTCCAGTGAAAGACTAGAGCATTTAGAGTGGCATGGCTGTCTAGAAAGTGGCTATGGTCTGAAACTCCTTAATAATGGCTTTACCTTGGCTCTAAGGCTCAGAGACGGTGCCAATAGCCTATGACATGAGGCCACATAGCATTAAAGCCAAGAATATCAAGCTCTATTGCCATTCTGTCTTACCCGACTGGGTTCCTCTGTTTCTGAGTGAAACAGAGAGCATTCCTAACCCACCTGCCTGCTTAACTCATCGTTTCCATATTCACTCACAGATAATTGCAGTGACCTGAACTCAGAGCTGCAGAGAGTGCTGACAGGCCTGGAGAATGTTGTCTGCTGCAGGAAGAAGAGCAGCTGCAGCCTTTCCGTGGCCGAAGTGGACAGGCGCATTGAGCAGCTCACCACGGCCAGTGAGCACTGTGACTTGGCCATCAAGGTATATGCTTCCCACCCTTGGTCTGGCTCTCTGAGAGCATATGAGGGAAATGATCAGATCTCTCTTCTTTGAAGCATGGTTTTCTCAAATACCTGTTAGGAATGAATGTTTCTAAGAAAACCATACTGTACATTGGACCACTAGGGAGAAGTAGGAGCCCTATAAATTTGTGTTGGGCTGCGTCATGTTTTTAAAAAAAAAAAAGTCAGGATCCCTGGGTGGCTTAGCGGTTTAGCACCTGCCTCTGGCCTGGGATATGGTCCTGGGGTCCTGGGATCGAGTCCCACATTGGGCTCCCTGCATGGAGCCTGCTTCTCCCTCTGCTTGTGTCTCTGCCTCTCTCTCTCTCTGTGTCCTTCATGAATGAATAAATAAATAAAATCTTTTTTTTAAAAAAAAAGTCATGTCAGCAGTCAAGATCATCACTGGCTTTGCATCAGAAATGAGGATTTCCTTGAAAATTCTTAGACTACCTGTATTGTACCATATCATTTTAGGGTGGCCCATCATGCAGCACTTGTGAGTTGTAGAATTAACTGGGATTAACTCTAGACTATTAGTTCAGAAGTTACCAATTCATGGTGCTAACAAGAGGGAAGTTGAGGGACTGAATGAGTCATGTGTCCTGAGCACACGGGACTAGCCTCAGCCATACCTTGCATAGCCATCCATCTTAGTGCTTAGCGAGCACAGATGAGGAATGTGCTGCATCTGCACTGACTCCTCCTGAGCAATAGGAACACCAAGGCCTATTGATACCAGAGCCTCTGCTATCTGTATATAACTTCACCACAGCTGAGGAGCCTAGGCTTAGCAATTCAAACCTTTATGTAGGCTCCTCTGTGAGGAGCCTACATAAGGGAAAACATGACATGTTATTGAAAAATGTCTTTGACACTAGGTCCAAGTTTCTGTCCACAGGAATCTTGGATTTCACAAAAGAGCTGTGGTATCTCAAGGTAAACCATAATTCACAGTGATAACCCAGCTGGTTTTCCATCTTATTCATCTCAATTATAAATAAAAAGTTGTTGTGGTTTGGGGCGGCAGCCACTGGTGTTTCTTTGGCTGGAGTCTCCCAGGCCTTGTATTCAGTTGTAATGTCCGCTTAGGTGCTAGCCCCAGCCTCGACACTGAGAGAGCAGGAGGGGCTCAAGGGTTTCTGCCAGCCAGCAAAGAACGGAGTGGACCTGAATCGACTGATGAGGGGCTAAGAGTCTCAGGTCTGAGGGAAAGGATGAAGCCCCATGTGTGGAAAGTCGTGGCAAGATTTGGGTAACTTCATGGAACCAATGTGGGAGTCCAAGGGTGTAATCCCCTCACATTCTTGCATTTTTGAGACTGCCTGTTTCTCCTCACGTCCCCTCACATCTGTCTTCTACCCTACATGGTAATCATCCATCTTTTCCGTATCAGTTGGCTTCTGCTTCCTATGCCAAAGGGCAATGGATGTGAATGAATAGTTTCTGAAAGCAAGCAGAATTACTTCTTTTTTTTCCCCTAACTTTATGCATCTCTCCTCTCCATTAATAATGTGTTTTAAATGAATTTGTAAAAAAAACACTCTCCAAGTACTATTAAGATTCTGTTCTTTTTAGCTCATAGCTGTCTTATTAATTAATTAAATCCCTGCTGCCTCAGAAGCATCCAAAATGAGCTTCATCTTTTCTGTGTCACCGAGGTTTATTTTTGTCTTTCACATCTTGGGACTGAACCCCTGAATTCTGATGTGTGACACTAAAAGCTGGAAATGGTAATGTGACTTCTGGTCTCCTGGAGTTGCAACATGGGAGGCCTGTCATTCGAGAAACCTCAATTTAGCTTTTGCATGCTGTTTGCCACTTCACATTTGCACTATGAAAAGGCCACTAAGGTGCTTGCTGTGTGGTTATATGTATTTTCCAACTCCAGAATATGCATTGGAGGACCTCAGCACTTGTGTAGATGAGGCCGTGAAAGCCAAAGGTAGACAAATGGACCATGAAGGGACCATGTTGTTCTTATTCTGGGGACTGTTTGGAAACACAGACTGTGACCCAGGCGAATGACGGAGCCATTATCTGAAAATGGGGAAAGGGTAATTGGGGGGAGGGGTGGGTAGTCATGATTACCATTGGCAGTGAAAGTGCCTTAGAACCCGCTCCTCTGTCGTCACACACTCCCATACTGCCCATTTTTTCCCCCTTCTCCCAGGGAACCCACTGGGCTTGTCTTTATGTTTTTCAGACAGTTGAGGAGATCGAGGGGGTACTTGGCCGGGACCTGTATCCCAACCTGGCTGAAGAGCGGTCTCGTTGGGAGAAGGAGCTGGCCGGGCTGAGGGAAGAGAATGAGAGCCTGACTGCCATGCTGTGCAGTAAAGAAGAGGAGCTGAACAGAACCAAGGCCACCATGAATGCCATCCGGGAGGAGCGGGACCGGCTCCGGAGGAGGGTGAGCATGCCAGGTCCCACACAGCCAAGTCTTTCCCCCAGGTTGTGGGGCCGGGATGCAAACAAGCATACAGAGCCAAGGGCAGCCCCGAGAGTTTTGTGGCATCTCTAGTCTTGGGAATCTCCATCCCTTTCCGATCATGAAGTCCTTCTCAAAAGGGGAGTAGTTTGAAGTGCTGAGGTGTGCAGGTAAGATTTTAAAAGAACACTGTTCTCGGAAACACAAATCTAAGTGGATGGTAAAATTATATCAGTGCAGTGATTCTCAAACCATTCTCCAGGACATGCATGTCTTCCCCAAGCTCAATTAAAATGTTCTTTTAAGATAGGCTAGTAATATTTTATAATTGGCAGAAATATATAGAATTTTCCCCTTTGCAGCTTCTTCTATAAAATTTTCTTTAAATCTGTAGTATCTGCTCTCACTTACCTGGATGAGTCTAATGCGAAATGTCCTCACCTCTACTGCATTTATTACGGTTATGATGATCATATGTGTGTATATGTGTATATGTATTTATAAGTATGTCATTCCCAGCATTCACCCCAACATACCAAATGGTTCTGTGGCCTAGAGCAGCTTTGAGAACAACTTGCTTAGGAAATACATGCATTGCTAAAGGAGCTCATGTTTCAGCGGAGTCATGTTTGGCAAAATGGTTAAAGCACACTCAGTTGTCCAAAGACAGAGTTTCTTTCTCAGGAACCCACAAGTACTTCTTTGTTTGGCTGTGAATTTGATCTGTGATTGGTCTGGGGTAGAGCAATGAATTCTTCAATCAGAAACATTCCCTCTGAACTTCACTTTGAATTACTAGACCAACTATACTCTCTTTCTCAATCCTGGCAATATTAGCAGCTTGCTTTCTAGCTGTGCTCTGACTGGCAATTCTGCACTCAGCTAAAGTTGACTTAGGGGGGAAAGTACATCATCCTTCACCATTGCTTTCTCCCTTACTTTTAAAGAACACCTTGGCAATAACCTATCTTCAGGAAGATCAGCATGTGTACATCATTCTGTTCTAAACACACACACAAGTTCTCTTGGTTGCCATGATTTATGAATATGAAAGAAATTACTACTTTTGAACATTATCGACTCCTGTCCTCATTTGTGGCTAGTGTCATAATTGAAAGGCCAGCATTCCAACCTCTCATATCGGAGCATGATTTTGTCTGCACTCACATGCCTAAGCTTATTTTCCATCCCCAGCTGTATGGGCTACCATTCTCCACACTTGCATCAGCAGGTATAAATCATCCCAGTCAGCAAAGACTTTATCAGGGCAAGATGATGAAATGTACTTGTGCTGAGGCCGACACCACCTGGAATTTCCTGGGTTACACTCCCTTGTTGTTATGAGTAATGCCCTAATTAGGTGTGGTTGCTCTTAGCATGCACATTCTGGTGGTACAAGTTTTGTGAGGGAAATGTTGGTCTTAGGTATAATTACATATTGTAGTTTAGAATAAATTTCCTCCTCTAAACTTGAGTTACTAATGTGCAAGACAGCCCTGGATTGTGACAAGCAGAGGATGAAAAGCCAGTCCCCCTTCATGCAAGTATTTTCTCCCACTCTGGAGGTTAGTGTTAAGAATAGCATAATGGAGAGTGCCTGGTTGGCTCAGTGGTTGGGCATCTTCCTTTAGCTCAGGTCATGATTCTGGAATCCTGGGATTGAGTCCTCTATCAGGCTCCCCTTAGGGAGCCTGCTTCTCCCTCTGCCTATGTCTCTGCCTCTCTCTGTGTGTGTCTCTTGTGAATAAAAGAGATGCCTGGGTGCCTCAGTGATTGAATGTCTGCCTTCAGCTCAGGGTGTGATCCCCCGGTCCCAGGATCGATTCCCACATCGGGCTCCCTACATGGAGCCTGCTTTTCCCTCTGCCTTGTCTTTGTCTCTCTCTCTCTGTCTGTGTCTTTCATGAATAAATAAATAAAATATTTTTTTAAAAAATCCAAAAAACAAACAAAAACAGCATAATGGGGCAATACTATTAGAGGTATCTGGGGTCACAGGTTGACATACCAAGTCACCATGAACCTTTTAGCAAGTTTACTAACCTCTCTGTGCCTCAATTGACTCTACCATGAGGCAGGAATAAGAATAGTATCTAATGCAGGAAAGTTAATTAATACTCATAAAGCACTTAGACAACCTTTTTTCTGATCACACTTATTACCTTTCAAATTTTGAGGTTTTACATGATCTATATTTCCATTATATCTAAGTAATAAAATGTTGAGGAACTCGTGTCTCTTCCTCAACTGGAAATGTCCTCAGGAATCTGTACACCTACCCATGACTAATTTCTCTGTATTTCAAAGTAATTGTGCGTCTGGTAGAATTTGCTAAGCTGCCTCTGAATGACCATTCAGTAGACTTTAAATGTTGGATCACTTCCACCCAGCTCTCCCCAATATATTTCATTTCCTTGAGGAGGAATCTGTCTTTTGTGGTTCATTTTCTCCTGTTCCTCATGATGCATAGCTCTTTGGAAGGACTGAGCTACCATTTCATTTCCATTCTCTGATACCACATGATACATGGCTTGTTTGCCTTTGCTGTCTTCAGAGCAGGTCTGGATTCACAGCTCATCAGACTTGCCTGAAAAGCAGTAGAGGCTGTGTTTTTGTTTTTGTTTTTCATTGCCCACATTCATTGTAAAGAATTTGAACTGACCATATGAATAAGATTGGTGCTTGCCCTCTGCCGGTAATTAAACAGAGTGCTCTCGCTAGGTTTTCTAAGACTTGTTCAAGATTTAATTAAATTAGATCTTTAACATCAGTTAACAGATTGGGCTACTTGGTAGAGCAGTAGCTAAGGAACAACAGGCAAACAATTTTTATTATTGGTCCCAGCTCATTATTAAATGAGATAATCATTTATGTCTGCATGCTCTGTAATATAACCACTCATTTCCTCACATGTCAAGAAGTGGGCTTAATTTAGGCAAGGTAGAATTAATTACTCTAGAAGGGAACACTCTACTCTTCATTCATTCATTGATTCACTTCATGAATACGATTGGTCATCTCCTCTGTGTTGGGCAGAGAGGTTGCAGAGATAAACAGGACACAGACGTTGGCTGGAAGGATGTTAGGGAGACTTGCAGGTCAACAGGTTATTATAATAGCAGGTTGTTACAATGTTGTAGGGAGAGTAGAACACAGGGCACAGTGGGGAGCCCTGGCAGTCCACAAGAGAGACATTTGATGATAAGTCCAGCTTCTCCACACTATTTTCATCTTTTACCTAATTGTTTAGGTCAACTGCCATTTAGCAAAAATGATCGGTGCCTTCCTCAGATACTTTGGTAAGCCATAGTTTGGTAAAATTTTTGGTAAAACTATGACCACAGGCTCATGAATCTGTGTCCCATTGTATCATAGACTTGAATCAAAATCATACAGGTTCCTTCTGAGATTTTATAAAAATTCTTCTGAAAATTATGCAAATTCATGGCCTGAGGTGGTGGCAGGAGTTTTTCCTGTGTACCCCATGTCCAATTTGGGTATTTTCAGCATGTCTGTAAATGAATTTCATAAGCCTCTCCTGGACTTACTTCATCCATGGAATCTGATTTCTGCTTTGAGTCTCTGGTCATCACCACAATAAATTCAAGAGACTAGAAGACACATTGTCTTGAACTAAATAAAAGTCATGTTTATCTCAAATTTCTACTTCTCTACTTCGTCTGCTTTCCCTCCAAATGTCTTAAAGCCCTTAGTGGGTCAGTTAATTGACTTGGCTGGGGCAGGGGAAAGGAGCAGTATTTCCACTAGTGATAAGAAGGTACAAGTGTCTGTCTTTTCCTAACCAATTAGTCCTGATCCCTAAATGTGGTGTTACATTTATGAAGAGATTTCATTGTTCTGTGTTCATAGGACCCATGTAATACAAATGGAATCACCCAGTTCAGCTAAAGTCTTTTAAAATATAAATGAGGACCCAACTCCAGATTTTTTAAATGGCTGCCATTTGGCTCCTTGGCCAGGAAAAAGGATGAGTAAATATCTAGAATGTTGCAGTGCCCATTTCCTCTGCCTTCACCTCGTCCTACTAAACAGGGAAGTTGCCCCAAATTCCTGATAATGTAGCCTTAGGGGAGGAGGGGAAGGGAAGCTGGGAAAGGAACATTACAGGCAAAAGGAGAAATTTCCTTCATACATTGTGCTCTCTGAGGACCATTAACTCTGAAGCTTTTCAAAGTAAAAATCCTGTCATATGTTCCTTTTGGTCACTTTTTTTAAAACTTAAGATTAGAGTTTTATTACAGCAAAAAATCAGAACCAGCCAAAATGTGCACAGGTCTGGATGGTGTCCGAATGCAGTTCTTGTTGTCTTCTCCAGGTAGAATCGTGGATGATGTTACCTCCTTTACAGGCAACACTCAAGAGTATTGCCAACCAGGGAAGTTCACCCAAACTTCAGTATCCAAAGTTTTTATTGGGCTTTCATCATATAGGCATGATTGGTTGAATTCTTGGCCATATGGTTGAACTCAGTTTCCAGCCCCTTCTGCTTCAGGGAGATGAGGCTAATATCCTTTAGGCTACCTTTAAGTTTGTGCTAATGACAGGGGTCATGGAGCTGCACTGTTTCTGCCACTGTCATTGTCCTAGAGATCCAGGAGGATGTGAGGGTCCAGGGCTGTTCCACTCAGCCAGGTGTGCGTGCAACACACAGCTCAAGCATGTCTCATGCACTCGCCAACTGGGGCTTTATAAAGAGCATCCTCTTCTATATCCCTCAGTGTCCTCCCCTGGAGCCAGGAGTTCTAAATTCCACTGGTGCCAGTTTCTAAATACTGATTTGGTTCTAAACACCAATCCCATCTTCAGTATTCATCTTGTGTCATCTCTAAGGACACTTGTCCCATCAGTGGTCACGTTTATGAGTTGGAAAGAAGAATCCAAATTAAGCCAAAGGGCCTGTGAAAAAGAGTAATTACCTTGTAAGTTGACTGTGTATTTTATTATGTACTTTTTTCTACTCACTCATTCATTTGTTGTATCTATTTACTAGTAGGCTGCCCACCCCTACCAGGAAATGAGATTTGTAGTGTTATACTGATGTGTCCAGAGCATGGTCTCTCTCTGAATCAGTCATTTGCTTTGTCTGAATTGTCTCCTGTTATATGCTAAGTCAGTATCTCTTTGATATTTTTAACTAAAAATCAGTCACAGTGGAGATATTTCTGGAAGTGAAATTGTTGTGACCTTATGTAGGTTAAATAAAGATTCATCTCTGATTTGCCTTACTTGGCTTTGAGTCCCATCTGAGTGCCTTCTGCTCTGCCTCCCCCTCCATGATGCTTTTCTTGACCACAGTGTCTGGATATGGAAAATGCAGAGCTGCAAAATGGTACTTTATATTTACTATGAATTTATATGTGTATACATTTACATTGGCTATATGTGCATGTATTTAAAATAGACTAGAACAATATAAACAAATGGTATTGGTTATAGTGGGGAGGAGAAGCAAGTACCTGGGAGTATAGGTCAAGGGGTACTCCCAATTTCTCTACAGTGTTCTAATTTTATTCTTTAAATGAATGTATTTTTTTGTATAACTTTTAATAGGTAGGAATATATACATAGAAATAGAAGGAAAACTAATATGCTAAAATATCAATAGAGGCTAAAACCAGGCAGTGAAATGTTAGGCATATTTCTCTTCTTTATACTTTTCTTTAATTTTCAAATTAAACAAAAAGTGGATTACAGTCAGTGATTCGCATCTCCCAGCTTCAACAACTTGGTAGTCATACACAAATAGTCTTCTATTTTGTCCTTGCTGGAATTTTGTTCATATCTCATTTATCCCATTTCTTCTTAGGAGTTTTTTTTTTTTTTATATATGAAAAAGACACTGTTGGTATTAATTAAGTTTAAATTCACAAACAGAGAGAAAGAGAGAAAGACCACCTGTTTTAACACTCTCAACCCTAATCTGGCCATGAAAAAGGGAGCTGAAAGGAGTGAGATCTGGCTCCAGTGCTGTCCTTCCAACCTATATATTTTTTTTTGGGGGGGGGGTCTCACTCAAGTGGCTCTTCTTTTGTGTTGCCGATATATTTGTCAGGATAAGGATAGGTTATACAGCAGTTACAAATTAACTCCCCAAAGTTCAGTGGCATGGCACACGAAAAGAGCATAATTCTTGCTTGCACTGCATGTCCAGCACAGATTTGGGAGTATGAGCACATAGCAGAGTACATAGCTCTGCTCCATGCAGTCATTCAAGGAGCCAGGCTGATGGCACTCATCATCTAAAACATCCCTTGAAAGGACCTACCCCATACTTACATGTTTCTACTCATTGCCAGTTGGGCAGAACTGGACAGATGTTCCACTTAACTATAGGGACTGAGGAATGTGAAGGAGCATGTGGATATTTGTTGAGCAGTAAATGTTCCTAGCTCAGCTGATTTGTTTGCTTTGAGCATTATACCAGATAGACTTGGACTGAATCAGAATGCCAGAGAAACAGACTATTGACCCTCCATCTTGCGGTGGCTCTCAGTGTGCATGTCAGAATCGTTGGAAGCTTGAAGGATATGTGCCGAGGCCCTTTCATGAACCACTGAATCAATGGATGGGGTGCAGGACCTTGGCATACTTCCTCATCTTGATCCCAACAAGTACCCAGGGACAGGAAGGCGAAGGGGGTGTCCTTCAGTCACCCCCTGGACGTGGGCCAATAGCCTCTCCAAGCATCTTTACCTTTCTTCCTGCAAGGTGAATGAAAGAGAGAACTTCAGCTTCTCTGGCACCATCTCTTCACACAGTGTGGCAGTGATGAGCCTGGTGCCTGAGGGGAAAGCCACTTGGTGTAAAGAGCCTACCCTGCTCTGTCTGCTCATGAGGGTGAGCTAGAGGAGGGAGGTCAGAGAAGGATGTGATTGTCCTGGAATCCAGCAGGACATGGGCACCCTAGGGCTCTGAAGGCAAGGAGGCATTATCCCGCACAGTGCACATCTTCCCATGCTCATCCAGGAAAGGAAAACAGATAGTTTTACAAGGTGCTACTTATCAAAGCAATATTTTTTTCAATGTAATCTTGATAGCTTATTGTTAAAAACCTGTTAATATTGATAGTATTAACATTCTCTGAACATTTTCAGAGTAAATATACTCCTCTCAGACTGAAAAGAGATACCTCTGAAGGCAAAGCAGGATTTAAAGCCTAAATTCAAACGTTGAACATGCTTTGAGCATTTCCTTGTGATGAGCACTGATTCATACACACCTTGTTTAATCTGTATCAGAATTCTACAAGATAGCTACCAGTACTAAACCCTTCTTAGAAATGAGAAAACTGAGCCCTACAGAAGTTCGATAATCTTGTCCTAGTCTACACTATTGCCAAAACTTGGGCCCTGGTAGCCTTATTGTGGGATACAGTTTTCATTGTCCTGTTGTCCAGATGCTTTTCCTGGGTCCTCTTCCCCCTCTTTCTCATTCTATCACCTGCTTCCACACAGACTAGAATAGTAAATCATCCTCTGTGACAGTAACATGGGCACCAGATTCCTTAGGCTTCTACAGACCAATCCTGTTAGCATGGCAAGACAGCACTAAGCGAAGGCAAAATGAGTTTGTTTCATAGAGAAGTTACTTGTATGTATATTTATCTTGATTTGAGCCCAACTCAGAGCATCATTGGTAAAACCTGTCGCCCTTCCTCTCTGTAGTTTGAGGAAGTGTGAAGTGTGGGATCCAAGGCAGAGAACTCTCAGAACTATGATTCTTTTCATGTCTTCTGTGGAAACAGTTCTAGTTACTCTAAAAGGGTTTCATGCACATTTGTGCCATGGAAATTGGGAGGTGTGAGGTAACTCTTTTGGTTGTGGGCACTGATGTTTGCTTACCCATCCCCAGCCTCTCTCCTCAAAATCCTGTTCCTAAATCCCAGATCACGCTGTTTAAAGGTGAACTCTTGGCTTTGAAGCAAGTAGCTGACTCCCTTTGTTGGAAAGCTGGTAAGAAATTAGGATGGCAGCCAGAACCCTGACCTGCTCCCTGATGCAGCCATCTTGATAATCTGGTCCAGGTTCTCCAGAAGTCTGCAGAACAAAAGAGGAAATGATGCACCTATCACATCTTCAGAGAATGGAAATGCTGTTGGGTTTGTTTCCCTTCTCTTCTGTGGTCCTCCTCCTCTTCTGTTTCAGCTTACACAAAGTTGCCATGACCAATGAAATACAACTTTCCTGAAACACTGTGTAAATGAGATTCATAGGAACAAATGTATCTTTTCTGTAAATACATTCGAATTCTTCATTTGTCCGAAGTTTACAAGAAAAGTCTTATAAAATCTCCAGTCAGAGAGCGGTTCTCTGCAAAATACCCACATGTCTGGACTTGAGGAGGCTGGTCTTCAAGAAGCAGAAGGGACCAACTGCCCGAAGCTCATTAAAAAGCGCTCTTGTGGCCCTTCTGCAGGGCAGAAATCCCCTCATCACAACCAGCTCCATTACACAGTGAAATTACGAATTATACTAATTGCCTGAAATCACAGCCACCCAGTGAACACTGCTGCGCATTGTAAGTGGAACAGACTCCTTCTCTGGCTGGTGACAGTGTTTCTAATCCTGCTCAGGACTCCCAGGCCACCTTTCATTCCTGCATGTCACTCGCCTGTGAACCACATGCACAGATGACTTTATCAACAAGCACAGTTGTCTTGTCTGCATTCCTCCAGCTGTCCTGGGAGATGGAAGTGTCCAGGAGCTGACCTGTCTTACACTTGTCCTAGCCTCCCTTCTCCCCCACTTTGGAAGCCCTACTCTGTGCCCGCACCATTGGATGTTTCTTTGCCAGCTCCAGTACCAGGTTCTTCGTCACCAGCATCTCGCTGTCTGGCTACCATAACCTCTTAGGCTCCTGATCTCTCATCTTTGTATTTACTTTTTTTCATTTGTTGGCTTTTATTTAGCCTGCAAGGGCAGAGAGATAAGCTAATTATGTTCCTCTATTAAAAGCACACTCACTGATCCGTGAAAGGTCTTTTGCTTAATTTATTTATTCCTTTTATATCCGCTTTCCTTTTCCTATTTTGTATATGTCTTCATACATAGTGTTTTATGCCTTGTTTTTAATTTACATAAATGTTGTGCTGTAGACTCCTTTCTCCCCCTCGGCACTCTGGGTCTCTCCATCTTTTTTTTTTTTTTTTTTTGTATATATTTTTATTGGAATTTGATTTGCCAACATATAGCATAACACCCAGTGCTCATCCCATCAAGTGCCCCCTTCAGTGCCTGTCACCCAGTCACCCCAACCCCCTGCCCACTTCCTCTTCCACCACCCCTTGTTCTTTTCCCAGAGTTAGGTGTCTCATGTTCTGTCACCGTCACTGATATTTCCCACTTATTTTCTCTCCTTTCCTCTTTATTCCCTTTCACTATTTTTTATATTCCCCAAATGAATGAGGCCATATAATGTTTGTCCTCCTCTGATTCAGGGTCTGTCCATCTTGTTGTATATCCCATCCCGCTGACATGCCAGCGGCTGTCTTGTATTCTGTACGGTTGCCTGCCCTGTGGACTGTGCTAGCAACAAGACTTCCCACTACCACGGACAGCGGTGCAGCACACATACCCTTGCACATGCCCCTCGCACCTGGGTGGGACTCTCTCTGCAATACTTGTCCGGCAGTAAGGTTGCAGCATCCTGGGTCTGCGTATTCCTACTCAGACAAGCCTTACAAGGCAGTTTTGCAGAACAGCTTGCCAGTCCCCGCACTCACAGGCAGCATGGGAAGGTTCCTTCTGCCCCTGCTGCCATGCCAGTTTTTGTGCTTACCTCCATCTCTTTCATAGGGTTCTTTTTCTGGGTTGAATTGCCTTGTTACTGAAAGCATATATCCTGCCTGTTTTTGTCTCCTGATTTCTTATTTTTTAAGTCCTTCCAATAAAGGTCTACATAGGACAAATTCTTAATCTTTGAGAACATCTTTGTTTTTGTCCATGCCCTTGATGATGACTGCATAGCTTTCTATTGCTGCTGTAACAATTTGCCATAAATTGTGCCATAAATTGCTTCAGCTAACACAGATTTAGTACTTTACAGTCCTGAAGACTAGAAGTCTGAAATGCATCTCACTCATTGACCTCAGAGTTTTGTCAAGGCTGCATTCCTTCCCGGGGCTCTAGAGGATAATCAACTTCCTGCCTCTTGCAGCTACCAGAGGCAGCCAGCATTCCTTGACTCATGCCCCTTCCTTCAGCTTCCAAGCCGGCAGCAGAGCACCTTCAGACTTCTCTAACTTTGGCACCCCTGCTTCTTTCTTTAAAGGATACTTCCAGTTGCTTGGTCCACCAGATAATCAGGGGTAATCTTCTCATCTCAAGATTCTTAATCATTCTAGCAAATTCCCTTTTGCCATGGAAAGTCACATACTCCCAGCTTTCTAAGGCTATGATGTAGACCTCTTTGGAGACTGTTCTTTGGCCTACCACAGTAGTCTAGCTACGTATTATATTTTTAGGTGATAGTTTTTAGTTCTTTGAGGGTTTTTTTCTTTTATAATATTCAGATGGTAATGAGTCTGACACTGTGTCAGAGATGGTTCAAAGTGCTGGCAACCCAGTAGTGAATGAAACAGACCAACACTCTTGCCCTCAGAACCTAACATGGCTGTGCCTCCCACCAGCTTTAAAGATTCTCTCTTTATCCCTTTTTCCCCTTACGTTTGCCTTTTGCTACATATGCAATTATGTTTTTCCCCCCATTTTCCAAGTAGCTTTAGCTGCATAACAAACCATCCAAAACTTGAAAGACCTATAACAATGATTTGTCACTGTCTGCATGGTTCTGAGGAACCACGCAGTTCAGTTGGCAGGCTCAGATGTGGTTATAGTCAGATGGTGGCCAGGGCCAGCGTCATCTTGAAGTCTTCCTTACTCATATGTCTGGGGCCTAAGCAGGGACTATTGGTCAGAATACCTGCAAGCATCCTCTCCAAGTGGACCAGGCTTCCTCACAGTGGAGTGGCTGGCTTATAAGAGCCAGCATCCCTAAAGGGAGCGGGCAAAACTGATTGTCCCCTTTTAATCTAGCCTCAGAAATTCTTTGGTATTGCTTCCACTACATTCTGTTCATTAGAAGCAGTTCCTCAGGCCAGGTGCAGGCAAGGGGAGGGGACTCAGACTCTACCACTCAATGGAGGGAATATCAAAGAATTTGCAGGCGTGTCTAGAGACTGCCACACCTGGTTAGAACCCAGTGTTAGAACTCAGGTGTGCCTCCACAGCTGGAAAACACATTTATTTTCTTTTCAGACACTGTTTCTCTGTCATTTCTTGTGCCCTCTGCCTCTGGAAACTACTTTAAAAGTATGTTGGGCCCTTGGTGGGCCGTTTGTGAGCCCAGGGACACATGGCTATTTTGTATCTCTTCAGTTCCCTGTGCTGCATTCTGAATTAATTTCTCTGTATTATGTTCCAGTCACTAATACTGTTTTCAATTTTATCCACTTGAGAGTTTAACGGGTACATTGATTTTGCTTCATTGGCTACATTTTCTACTGGCTTTTTTCATCTACCTATTCTTGTTTGATATCTGCCTGTTTTTGTTTCCTGATTTTTTTTATATTTTATAGAAATTACTCCTTTTTTAGGAACACCTCACTGGCTCAGTTGGAAGAGCATGCAACTCTTGATCTAGCGGCCATGCGTTTAGGCCCCACAGGGGGTGTAGAGATGACTGAAGTAAATAAAAAACTTTAAAAAGAGAAATTAATCTTTTTATCTTTCAAAGGACCCTAAACAGATTGGTTGTGACCTAGTTCAGTGTTTGTTTTATTTTCATTTCTTCTCGCATGTCTTCCTCTCATGCTTTAGATCGCTGCCTCTCCTGTGTCATCAATCCTTCTCCACAATCATCCCTCCATGTCCAGCAGCTTCCAGACACGAAAGCCTTAGTCTCCTCTTCCCCCAGTGATCCGGGGTGGTTTAAAAATTAAGTCTCTGAGGCAGTGACCAGCTGGCAAAATCCAGACCAATTTTCACTCCTAATTTCTTTTCTTTTCTTTTCTTTTCTTTTCTTTTCTTTTCTTTTCTTTTCTTTTCTTTTCTTTTTTTTTTAAGATTTTATTTATTGGGATGCCTGGGTGGCTCAGCATTTGAGCATCTGCCTTTGGCTCAGGGCATGATCCCGGAGTCCCGGGATCAAGTCCCACGTTAGGGTCCTTGCAGGGAGCCTGCTTCTCCCTCTGCCTCTCTCTGTGTCTCTAATGAATGAATAAATAAAATATTTAAAAAATAAAAAAAGAAAGAAGCAAAGACATAGGCAGAGGGAAAAGGAGGTTCCTGTGGAGAGCCCAATGTGGGGTTCAATTCTAGGACCCAGGATCATGCTCTGAGCCAAGGGCTCAACCAGAGCCACCCAGGCACCCCTCACCCTTAATTTCTAAGATTGGGGACCTGCAATACACAGATTACTATAGATTTGGACTCAGCCAGTACCCAAATGTGTCCTGGGTGTGGGATTTTGGCTTCGGATTGTTGACTCCTAGGCACAGTTCTAGGGCTTCTTTCCGGTTTCTCCGGCAGCACACTTAGTGCTAGTGCACTTGTCATAGAGGGCGGGACAGTAAGGTTCAGGCTTATGGAGGAGGATCAGTGCAGACAGCCTGACTCACAGGGCCCCCTTTCTGCCCCAGCTGGCCCCACACACTATGCCCTGCTCTCAATTCCCAGGGCTGCTGCAGCACCACCTCCCTCCTAACCTTGGCTTCATTTTCCACTTTGTTTCTGGCACCTGGAGATTTCACTGCCTTTCTTTTAACCTTGGCGGTGAATTTCTTTCTCATTGTTCCTCTTTCATGCAACATTTCTATGCGTTCTTAGAAGGTGGAGTACCTGTTTACTTTAGCAGAGGCTGTCATATGCTGGGAATTGTCATTTGTTCTGTATACAGACAGTTATTTCTCCTGTTTTCAGCCTACTTCTCATTCTTGTCCTTCGTATACCTGCCAGAGCTGAATTGAAGCCCTGCCAGCCTTCTCTGGAGTTGACAGGCTGCCTCCCCTTGTGTATTTGATAAAATTTGTCTTTTCCATTCTGTTCCTTCCATCAGTACTCTTCCTTCCACTTTGCATTTACAGAACGTGCCCAAATCTTTCTGCTAATGCCCTAAGCATGTACTTTTCACATTAGCTTTTAATCCGTTTTTTAGTCTTTAGTGTCATTTTCATGAGGTCTCCAGAGTTTGAAGAAAACAATGCATTTACTCAACCTACTGTCCTGAATGAAAGAGCTCAGCTGAGTTCTCAATGCTGCTGTGTAAGTTTTTTTTTTTTTCTTCCTTTTTTGGTTCTCATTCAGCTTTCTTCCTCATCTCTGACATCTGCTATTTCCTCCCTCACTCCTAGCAGAGGACCTTAGCTCTTTGCTCAGAGAGAAACCATCAGATGGGAGTCATTCTGTTACCCAACCTCCCTTTCCCATCTGCAAACTCACCTTTCTTGTTGCCTATCTTCACCTCTTTCTCCTTCTCTCCTGGAGCAAAATCTCGTTTGTCCTCTGTTTATCTTTCAATTTGCCTCACTCTGTATGGGCTCTGCTGTCATCCCCACTGCCCTGCCTCTTCCCTAGGCAGCCTTATTCACATGCAAAATTCCTAAACTTCATGCCCAGTTCTGATCTCCTTCTCTTAGGTTATATTTCTAACTGTTGACTGAATATCCTCACTCACCTGCCCCATGGTTTTCTCAAATTCAGCATGTCTGAAGCTAACATCTCTATTTCTGTATGGAAAATCTTCTTCCATTTTCCCCATTGTGCTGAGTAGTGACCTGATTCATTGAATTACCCAGCCATGAGTTTGAGTTGTTTTAACTTCCTTGAATAGTTCTAGAAACTGCACTGACCAATACAGTAGCTCCTGACCACACATAATTTATATTTGGCTTATATTCTATTTTTACTTATGTTCTATTTATATGTGAATTCAATGGGCTAAAACCGAATACAATTAAAAATTCAGTTCCTTGGGTCTAGTAGGCACCTTGCAAATTCTTGGTAGGCATGTGTGGCTAGTGCAGCTGTAGAACATCATCATCGTTACCGGAAGTTGGGCAACGCTTCTTTAGGGTGTGTTTTGCTGTTTTTGCTCCCATTTCTCTGTGTTTGAGCCTCATCTTTCTCTTGACCAGTGCTTGACTCGCCCCCTTATTCTTGCTCATTTCAGTTCATTCTCTTTTCTAATCAAATGAATTTTTATAAGACCCTTTCTCCCTTTGAGAGCCATTAAGGTATAAACGAGACATGCAGCGTTCTGGCATTTTAGGCTCATTTCCTTACTCGGACCTTCCAGAGTTCTCCCTGCCTGGCTCCACCCTGCCTATGTTGTCTCTTCCTTTTTATTTGCTTGGTGAACTTGACCTCCAAGATTGAATCCCAGTGTTTCCTACTATGGCGAGGCAGAGGCAATGTTTCATTTATACTTTGAAGCTCCTATTGCTAACCCTTTTCAGAGTCCATTCATGTTGTAATGTTTGGCTAGACTCCAAGCCCCTAAAAAAATAAATCTTACCTTCATACTTTCATGTTTCCAATATATGCAACAGATTGACTCCTTTTCTCTTGAGAGAGAGAGAGCGTGCGTGCTGGCATGAGCCTGTGTAAATGAGTGGGGGTGGGAGGGACAGAGGGAGAGGGAGAGAATCTTAAGCAGGCTCCAGGTTCAGTGTGGAGGCCAACGTGGGACTCAGTCTTACAACCCTGAGGTCACAACAGCTGAAATCAAGAGTCGGACACTTAACCGACTAAGCCACCTAGGAGCCTCTATAATAGATTGCCTTCTTTTCTGGGTATCTAGATGAGTACTGGCTATGTACTCACTTTAGGAGAAATTAGAAAATGGCCACTCAAATCATGTTCTGTGTTCTATTGCTGAACTCCAATTGAGAAAGCCTGGAAAGGATGATGAATGACTTTCTTATAAGTATTGATTCCTAGTTTAGGGTAGTGGTGATTCCCAGCTACCCCATGACTCCAAACCACATGTTTTGTAGAGATAAACATATTTTCTTTAATAAAATATTTCCAGTGAAGGATGAGCATATTATTTAACTACCCCAAACTCAGTGGCTTAAAACAACAGAGATTTTTCTCTTATAGTTCTGGAGTCCACGCAACCAAAGTGTTGGAGGGCTGTGCTTCCTCCAAGGGCTCTTGACTTTCCAGGTTCTGGTAGGTCCTGGAGTTCTTTGACTTGAGGCCAATCTCAGCCTCCATCTTTACTTGGCCTTCTTCTCTGTGTCTCTGTATCTCCTCCATACCCCAAGTAATCTCTACGCCCAACGTGGGGTCCAAACTCAGAACCCCAAGTCACACACTCCACCAACCGAGCCAGCCAAGCGCCCCATGTACCTCTGTGTCTTAAATTTCCCTCTCCTTTTTCTTTTAAGGATACCAGTCGTTAGATTTAGGACACACCCTAAATCCAGGATGATCTCATCCTGTGATTCTTTTTTTTTTTTTTTTTAAGATTTATTTATTTATTCATGAGAGACACACAGAGAAAGGCAGAGACACAGGCAGAGGGAGAAGCAGGCTCCATGCAGGGAGCCTGATGTAGGACTCAATCCTGGGTCTCCAGGATCACACCCTGGGCCGAAGGCGACACTAAACCGCTGAACCACCTGGGCTGCCAAACATCCTGAGATTCTTAATTATATCTACAAGGATCATATTCCAAAGTGAGGTCACATTCATAGATACTGCAAGCTTAAAAATTGAACCTGTCTTTGGTGGGAGCAGGGGAGGGGCATGACACAACCTATAAGAGCAGGTAAGGATGGGAATGAGGACAACCATAGCTGTGTCTCTCCCTTCTCAGGAGAAGCTGTGACTCTCAGCTTCGCCTAGGCTGAGTCAGCAAATTGGTTTTAGCCTTCATTTCTGTGCGTTTATTCATTTAAATTCATTAAGACCCCCACCTCCAAATCAAGACAAGTGAGAAAGCTATTTAATCCAGTTGGCTGTCTATCTTTATGACAGGCTCACTCCACTCACTTCAGCTGGATTTTTTTTTTTCACTGCCTAACAATTATCATTAAATGATAAAGCGCAGACCAACAATAAACATGTTTATCCTTCCTTAGTTTTCAAAGACATTCTCTAGGTCTAACACTTTTTAAATGAAAATGCATACTTAGATTTAGAAATTGTTTTAGGCACACATGCCTCTGTGTAAACAAGCCATGGAAACATAGAAAGAAAGAATATTAGATACCTTTTCTTTTTTTATTTTTTCAGTGTCATCTTAATTTTCCACAGTGGACATGTTTTACTTGAGTGATTTGAAGAAGAAACTTTTTTCCAGTAACATGGGTAATTTTAAGACAATTTTTATAAATTGTCCACGACAGTTTATATATATATTTTAAAGTAAGGTGAGTGGGCCAATTGGTATTCTAGGAACAGACCGTGGATTGTTTTGTGAAGGTTTCAGATGCTCTTTAGATTTTGGAGCAGTGTTAACGTTAATTATTCAGAACCTCATCAGACTTTCCCAGCGGTGGCAATGGAAATCCATGGTCTCCATCTGGGAGGTTTCCCAGGTGCCAGGAACCTGGCTGGATGAAAAGCAGGCCCCTGCTTTGCCATGTGGCCTAACAAGGCACCCGCATTGTGCCTCTTCCTGATTTGTTGGGGACCAGTCCAGAATAAGCCCTGTCATCTCTCACCAGCAATACCATTTAGCTTCAACAAGCATGTGTTTTTCTAGTCTTTAAACTATTTTGAGGTCTGCCTTTTGTCTGGTGTGCTCTGAGGACGACCCGCATTTCCATCAGCCCCCATTACTGGAAGCCATAGCCTAGAGTGAGGCACTTTGTAGCTGTTACACTATTTTTTTTCTTTTTTAAATTTTATTTATTTATGATAGTCACATAGAGAGAGAGAGAGAGAGGCAGAGACATAGGCAGAGGGAGAAGCAGGCTCCATGCACCGGGAGCCTGACGTGGGATTCGATCCGGGGTCTCCAGGATCGCGCCCTGGGCCAAAGGCAGGCGCCAAACCGCTGCGCCACCCAGGGATCCCTGTTACACTATTGAATACAATTCGCTCCAAGGGAAATTTTCCTCTTTTGGCTTCTAATATGTTGACGAATTTTTGAAATTTCAATTACTTATGGTTCCCAACTTAGCAGGATGGAGACATCCAAGATACTTAATATGAGAAACTTTCCAGTCGCTTTTAGAGAAGGGTTTGTTGTCAAGGATGCAGCTCCCTTCCTCCTGTCTCTGAGACTGAAGTGCTGTGTGGTCCTAAGAGTCCCTTAAGACTCAAGGTGTAAGCCCCCACCTGGGAGCATCTGCAGATCCTGGGAGCCTATTACATATGCAGATTCCACCTACTAAATCAGAATCCCTAGGGGTGGGGCCCTGGGCTCTGTGCTTTAACAAGCCTCCTGGACATTCTGGTGCACTGACAAGTTTGGAAAGCCTTGACTTAGAGGTCCTGGTGCTAGTTCTTCCCCAGCAGAACCAAGTGCCTATTTGTAAGGACCCTTGGGTGCTGTAATCAGTTTACCCTTCAAGGTGCACATTGTTCCTGATGCTAAAACTTCAATCCAGGTCATCAGACCAATTTCTAACAATTATTTTCACTTGCTTGGAGCACTTCTCACTTTGGAAATCACTGAGCCTTAACCACAAAGAAGAGAGTTTGGATATTTAAATTCTTTGCAGGGAATTGTGTGTTCTAAATGTAATTCAAAGGACCCTGTATTTCTCTTCTATATGGAAAGACTGTTTAGATGTTCCTTCCCACTGTCCCCCAGATAATCCCTTCTTGAAGTCTCTTGGGGGAGAAAACAACAGGTGCATCTATGTCTTCTCCTTAGCCTCCCCTCCTTGCCAGTGCATGTGGCTCTTCTATACCATGCAGTTCTTCAAGTACAGCACCCTGATGCCTGTGCTCTTGTGCAAGCTGTTCTCCACCCCAACTTACTCCTACCCCCATCAGAGCCGGCCCCTACTCATCTCATCTACTGTGACCTGGCCACTTGCAAGACTATTCAAGCACCATCCCCTCCTTCCCTGTCAACTTTCGATGAAGACACATTTTCCCCCTTGTCTGCTTCCTACAATACCCTAGGCAGATATTTACAGCACTAATGTGCACTTGCATTGAAATTATTTTTTCTCTTTTCCTCTGAGCTTTGAGTTCCAGGAGAGTGGCAATTTTAATCCCAGGTTCTCCATCTGCATTGCCCAAGACATTCAAGCCCATGAGGTAGAATGAATAAACATTTCTTAAAGATGGTCCTGCCATCTCTGCTGGAAGCTTTCAAAGCCTTAGAAAACATTTTTAGATCATGTTTGCAAAGAACAGTTGATGGCCAGCCGGTGGTAGGTCAAACTTCTCTGTGGACTCAACCAAGTGAGCTTTTCAGTGAAGCTGATCTCTTAATGGAAATGAAAACCCAGCCATCCAGCCATCTGTTATTTTGCCCTTTGGCCAGGGAAGCCACCAACTCTGTCTAAAGGCATTATTATTTCAGGTTCGAGAGCTTCAAACACGACTACAGAGCGTGCAGGCCACAGGGCCCTCTAGCCCTGGCCGCCTCACTTCCGCCAACCGCCCAGTTAACCCCAGTACCGGGGAGCTGAGCACGAGCAGCAGCAGCAATGATATTCCCATTGCCAAGGTGAGCTCCAGGGGCGGGCGGGAACCCTGCTCTTTTATCTGGAATCAGCACCAGCTTCTACCATGCATTGCTGCTGTACAGTCATGTGAAGAGCTCATAGGGCCCCAAGGGGCATCCCTTGTACTCCAAAGGCCTCCTATGCTGGGGCTGCAAGGAGGAATAAACCACTGGTAGTTTTAAGTCTCTCTCAGCTGTGACCTGGATGCCAACTCTCATTAATCAGCCAGGAGGAGCAGGTCATAGCTGACAAGTCATTATGGAAAATGCAAAAAAAAAAAAAAAAAAGAAAATGCAATATTTTGTGAGGTTTTACAATAGTAAGGGGTGGATGGATAGTTGCTCCTCAGGGCCAAGTTTCAGCCCAGAAAGGGACCCTGAGTAAATGAATCAGTGATCTCCCTTCTCATAGCACCAATAGCCCTGCTTGCAGAAAAATAGATTCTGGTGGGTAGGCCGTGGCAGTTAGAGAAGCAGCCCCATCGCTGCCCATAGGTTGAGTCTAATCCAGAAGGAGTATTCAAATGACACATGTGCTTTTCCCTGGTAGTCTACCAGTCCACAAGAAGATTTGTTCTCAACCATCAAGTTGAATAAGTGAGGTCAAACCCTTGCTTCTCAACCAGAAGTGATCCTGTCCCCCCGAGGGATATTTAGCAATGTCTGGAGACATTTCTGATGGTCACAACTAGAGTGCTATTGGCATCTTGTGGCTAGGAGCCTGGGATGCCACTAGCCATCCTACAGTGCACAGAATAGCCCTCTACAACGGAGATTATCCAACCCAAGATGTCACTAGTGCTGAGGTTGGGAAACCATGAGTTAAGCAGATGGTGGAAAAATTGGACAAGTGAGTTATTTTTAGAAAAATGATTAATCAGTTTAGTTGCCATGGCTAAACAGTAGCCCTGTATAAGTGCAGTCTTGACAGTTTATCTGGAAAATTATATGTCATTTTTTGATAATTTTTTGTTTTTCAAGATTGCTGAGAGGGTGAAGCTATCGAAGACCAGGTCTGAGTCTTCATCATCGGATCGGCCGGTCCTAGGATCAGAAATCAGTAGTATAGGGGTGAGTGTTCACAAGAAACAAGGCAAGAAAGTAAGTGCCCAGTAGAGCTACACAGACAGCAGCTTGTAGATGACAGAACTTCCCAAGTTCACCTCCTGTAAACCAGTTAATTATAAAATAAATTATACCCCATTTCCTTCCAGAGGATCAGATTAAAGAGTACCATGGTTTCTTCATCAGGGAATTACTTCTTCAGCTATGAAGGAGTTTCTCTTTTTCTCTACCTGGAAACTTTCAGAAAGAAATGACTTATGTCTAGTTGCTGGTAATACAGATAAAAGTCTTAAAGTACCTGCTTATATCACCCTGCTATCCCAGAGACTGAGTGGGTCAGGGAGCTCTGAAAGAATTGGACTTTTTGCATATGCCTCTTAAAAGGGAATGTGCTCTCCACTGAGGATGAATGCTGCCTTTGAAGTGTAGCCCAATGCTGAGAAATACCAGAACCTTCTCACTTAGTACCAGGGTTTTCATCTGAAGAGCCTAAAAACCCCTTGGGGCCATAAATGCTGATGAATGGTAGAAAGGGAATAGTTTTAGTTCCCTAAGGAATATTTTTTTTAGGATTGGGGCTGAGGCTGAGAGTCAGCTATTTGATCCTCAGGAGTGGGGAAAGCCTGAATAGTATTTTTGAAGCCCTAATTTAGAATTTTGCACTGAGAAAAATTGCATGGATCCAGATTCGATGCCAGAGCCAAACTGTGAAAATAAAGGAGCTGGCTGCACTCTTTGGCTGCAGCAAACAGAGAGGCAAGGGCATGGAGGGGCAGGGGGTCAGGAAGGGGAAGGGAGGACAGATTCTGCTCAATATCCCCAAATCTAGGAACTCTAAAGAGGCATGCTCCCCAGGCTGGCTGCCCAGAAACACATGCCTAGAGGATACAGCTGTATTTTGATTCTGTTTATGTGCTATTTTCACAGTAGTTAGCTTTTTATCATAGAATCATACTACACAGACTGAGAAGGATCAGGGTAACCCTTTCCTGGTGCCTGGTTGTCAAGGAATATCAGCTGTAAATTCTTTTGCATGCAAAGCATGCCTGAGGACTGGTCCCTAAAGTGACACTGACTAGAGGGGGATTCATGCTTACCTGTGCAGGTATCCAGCAGTGTGGCAGAACACCTGGCCCACTCTCTTCAGGACTGCTCCAACATCCAGGAAATCTTCCAGACACTCTACTCACATGGATCTGCCATCTCCGAAAGCAAAATTAGAGAGTTTGAGGTGGAAACAGAACGATTGAATAGGTAAGGAGAAATTCTGTAACTTTGAGCGATGGTGTTATAGGGGTGGGGAGCTGCCCTCGTTTCTCTTTCAAAGATCAATTCAAGTTGGCTTATGAATTGTGATATAGAAAGATGCTGTCAGGTTGGTGGGTGGGGAGTTCCCACCTTCTTGTTCATCAGAGGAGCGCTTATGGCAGTCGGGGCTGGCTTCGTGGGCCTTGTGTGACCTGTGTATTCAAACTCACAAGCCTCATGTTTGGAAACATCCACACTTGGCTTTCCTGTTCTACTGTCACCATTTTAAATTCTTGGGGCATCTGAGTGTCTCAGCTGGTTAAGTGCTTGCCTTATGCTCAGGTCATGATCCTGGGGTCCTGGGATCGAGCCCTGTGTTAGGCTCCCCACTACTGGGGAGCCTACTTCTCCCTTGTCCTCTGCAGCTCTCCCTGCTTGTGCTCTCCGTCTCTCTCTCTTTCTCTCAAATAAATGGATAGAACCTTTTAAAAAATAAAAATAAATTCTTAATTTATGAAGCAGAGTTCCACCTTTTTATTTCGTACTGGCCCTTGCAGATTAGGTGCCAAGTCCTGGGAACAGTCTGTATTGAATAACAAGTAGGTCAGAAAGACAAGCTGGCCTCCAAGCATGCCTGCCTGTGCTGCCAGGAACCACAGAGAGAAGCTCCGGAATATTGAGTCCGCATCCTCCGGGCGCCTGGAACTATCAGGAACCAGCAAAGGCAGTCTTACTGAGGCATTCTGGGGTTGACCAAATATGCTGGTCTAGCCCTCCCTGCTCCCCCAGAGGCTGCCTCATTTCATTTATGCTCTTTGCAAATGTACATAATCCTCAGTCCCTACATTCTATCCTACTTAGTCCTATTTAGAATAACTTTCTAAGTAGGTCTAACTGTCCTGCTTAGAAAGTTTTTCCAGTTTTATGGATTCTTCCCAAATCTCACAACAGAGGTAGTTAAAGTTTATACTTATGCCTCTTGGCAAAGGCTGGTTTATAGGTCATCCCAGAAATGAGGGTTGCTGACAAAGCAAACAAGGACCAGGGCCAAATCCTGGTAAACCACGGAGTCAGAATGGGTCCTGCAGGGGCAGAGCGCACTGCTGAATCACATCCAAGTGTGGCGTGGCTGCCTTGACCTACCAATCTTCGGTGGGAGAGCACAGTAAGAATTTGAAAAGCTTATGAACTAACCAGGAAGAAATGTGGATGCCAGCCCCCCTCCACCGTTGCTTAATACCGTTCCTCTTGTGTCTGGCAAGCCTGAATAGATTGAATTGTAATGTTACTCCTCCCTGATTTGAAGCTGTTTAATACAGTGCTTAAGGACTAAGGAAATGCAGCAGTCTAGGTCATTTCAAATCTGGAAATTAAGTGGTTTCCTTATTAAATCCGAAATACTTATGAGTGACAATCCTGATGATTACCTTATAGCAGTAAAACAGCCCTGTCAGTACATGGCCCGGGAGTGCTTAAGATCTGAATCAGATATGCCCTTTGCAGTTTAATGAAGTTAGATGCTTTCAGGGGCCCTCCGTGAGTGAGGATCTCCTCTCTACAGATTCTAGGATTTCACAAGTCTGCTTTGTGGTTGAACTTGGGGGAGGTTCCTTTCTCATTTCTGCGCACTGAACTGAGACACCAGAGAAAGGGGAAGAATTTGGTCCTTGTAGCTCACATTATCATGGTGTCTTGGTTTGCCAAGGGTTCTCACAAACAACTACTTAATCTTCAACATGGGAGGGTACAGTAGTCCCATTTTGCAAATGAGAAAACAAAGGCTTTGATGTTAAGCGACTTGCGTTGAGTCCAGCGCTGTTCAATAGCCCAGCTGAAATTCTACCCCTGCCCTTGGACTTCCCCTCCAGTGTCTTCTCTCTGAAGAGACAGCTGAAGAGATAGCTACAACTAGAATGTGGGAATAATCTTAGAAATAGCCTACCAGTATGTCCTCATGTCTGCCATTAAACTGCTCATCTCAAAGTTGGAGGCCCTATTTCACCCCCAAAATGAGAGCCTTTAGCTTTGTGATTGTGTGTGGAATGGGGGTTATATCTCCTCAGAAGTGTTTCCTTATGTAACAAATCTGTTTTAAGCACCTACTCTGTACTAAGTTATTTGTCATGCAAAGGAAAGAAAAACAGACAAGGTCCCTGCTCTCATGGAACTTATATTCTGTTAGGAGAGTTATACAAGAAGCAAACAAATGAGATCTTAAGAGAACTCCCAGTAAACAAGGCACTGATAGACGAGGGGTGAAAGTGTTGCTTTTTCGGTAGGCTACAGGCCGAGTCTGGAGTCCAACATGGGGCTCAAACTCAAAACCATGAGATCAAGCCCTGAGCTGAGATCAAGAGTCAGATGCTTAATGGATGCTCAGCCAAGGGAAACACCCAGGTGTCCCCAGGGGGTGTTAATTTTAGATAGGTAGCCAGGGAAAGCATCTCTGAAGAGGGGGCTTTAAGTTGAAATTTTATTTTTGTTAAGATTTTAAAAATTTATTTATTCATGAGAGACGGCGGGGGGGGGGGGGGGGGGCGGGGGCGGGGCAGAGGGAGAAGCAAGCTCCATGCAGGGAGCCTGATGCCAGACTTGATTCCCGGACTCCGGGATCACACCTGGGCCGAAGGCAGGTGCTAATCCTCTGAGCCACCCAGGGATCCCTAAGTTGAGATTTTAAGGGGGAAAAGAAGCAGCCATATGACAAACTAAGAGTCTTATGGACCAAATTACAACCTTAAGATCGAAAAGGAGGTTGATGTGAAGTAAGAACTGTCCAAAGGCCAGTGGAACTGAAATGGAGTAAATGAAAGAAGTCATATGCAGTAAAGGTAGCAGAGTTGGCAGGGCTCAGTGGGATATGGATTTTTTTTTTTTAAGATTTTATTTATTTATTCCTGAAAGACACAGAGAGAGAGGCAGAGACATAGAAGTAAGCTCCATGCAATGAGCCCGATGTGGGACTCGATCCCGGGTCTCCAGGATAAGGCCCTGGGATGAAGGCAGTGCTAAACCGCTGAGCCACCCGGGCTGACCGGGATATGGATTTTGAGGCCGTGGACCGAGTTTGTTCTTTATTCTGTGTCATTGGAAGTCGTTAAAGGATTTTATGTAGCAGAATGGATCTGATTTAAATTTTGAAAGATGACTCAGGTGTAAAGAATGGAAGGAGGGGCAAGAGCGGATGCAGAACAATGACTGCAGAGGCCCAATGTGGCCAAAGTGGAGGTGATGTGAAGAGGGTGGGGGTCAGTGTTTTTGGTGATAAATTCAGTGGAAACTGCAGTTACGATTAGATCTGGATGTAAGAGAAAGGGATGGTCTCAAGATTCTCACGTGTCTCACCTGTATTGTTGGGTGGATGGTGGTAGCATTTACTGAGATGTAGATTACTGAGATAGGGGAGGACAAGATTTGAGGAAAATCAAGAGTCTTAAATTTGAGGTGCCAGTATGACATCCAAATGGAAATATCAGGAAACATCTGGAGATGTGAGAATGGCACTCAGAAGAGAGATCTGAACTAAAGAAATTTGTGATCCATAGGAATATAAATGCCTGATGAAGTCATAGGACTGGATAAAATCACCCTGAAGGGAGGAGTGTTGATAGAGGAGGGCAGCCAGGGCTGTGTCCCAAGGGAATGCCAACCCCCACAGATTTCATAGAAAATAAGGAATGAACAAAGGAGACAGAAGGAATGATCTGTAAGGCAGGAAGAGAACCAGTAAAGACCTATTATGATCCAAGTGAGAGAGAACATTTTCAGAAGGAAGGAGTAGCCGTTTAGTGGGGTGTTGCCTGAGAAGGCCCGTTAAATGGGATTGGCCACATGGAAGTCTGTGAGCTAGCTAAAGAGTTCCACCTACTTAGTGAGGACCGAATGTACACTGGAGCAAGTTGGAGTAAATGAGAGTGGGGACTGTTTCAAGAAATCTTAATGTCAACAAGAACAGAACAGTATGTTCTTGTAACGCCTTACATTGAGTTAAGCCTGGAGTTGCCAAAACCTCACAGTGGTCTTCGTTATACACCCACGAGACCTCTCTCATGTTGGTGTCTCCACATTCTGCTCTAAGATATGTGGTCCGATGATTGGTCCTCGGACCAATCAATCAAGGCAAATGGCTTCCAAGACCCTTACCATTTCAAGAGTCACTTGCATTTTATATGTGTGAAACCCTGTGTGTCTTTAAGACTTGGTGGTCGGAGTACTATCAATGGATGTGTCCATGGGAAATGAATCATTGCATCCAGAGCCTCTGTCTCAGGACAGAAAACAGAGAAGCGGAAGGCTTATGTTTTGCTGACTTTGCCAAAAACTCATATGCTCTGAATTTGTAGTTCTGATTCCTATAAAGCATGAAGTGGGTCCAGTCCCACTGCTTGTCCTACCAGTAGTCAGCAGTTGTGGCACTGTACAACCTGGAAGGAGTTTTGAACACAATCCACAGTTCCTGGTCTGTTGCCCATTCAAGGGCCCTTAGGGACAGTTTCTTACTCCCTGATTCATTTTCTGCTCTGTAGTAAGTGGTTAAGAGAAGAGGATCTGAGGTCAAACTGCCTAGTTCAAATCCCAGGGCAAGGCACTTAACCTTTCGGTGCCTCTGTTTGCTCCTCTGAGAATGGGGATAATAATACTTAATTTAAAGGGTGATGGCAGGTTATTGAGCAAGGGTTTAACACATAGTAGCTATTGCTGTGGTACTGCCTTTTTTTTTTTTGTCCCTGTGGAGGGTGGTTTATTGAAGTGCACCTGTCATGCCTCTCTTAAGAGCCTGAGGAAACATGATTGACTTCTTTCCCTGGTGGATCCTCAGCACCTCACACGTAACTGGCACATGGTGTGTTGCTGGCTGGGTGGGAAGTAACAGGGGGCTTGTGTGTATTTCTAATTCACACAGAATTTAGTGATTCTTGTACTTAAAGTTGCTTCCTTTATTACTCACATCAGTTACATTTGCTAAAACCTCTGACAAGCTCACCTCCTAACATGCGTGTCTAGCCTGGATCTAGATTAGACCACTCAAATATTGGCAAATGAATTGTAATCCTAATGTGAAATCATAAAAGGGATTTTTCTTTCTTTGTAGCCGCATCGAACATCTCAAATCCCAAAATGACCTCCTGACCATAACCCTGGAAGAATGCAAAAGCAACGCCGAAAGGATGAGCATGCTGGTAGGAAAGTATGAATCCAATGCCACAGCACTGAGGCTGGCCCTGCAGTACAGGTAGGGAAATGCAGGCTGCCTGTGTATGTGCGTGTGCGTGTGGAATGGGGAGCATTTTAATTTAGAAATGCATCCACGGTAACCTGCATAAAGTAGAAACCAGTCTTTTAGAACACATACGGAAAGTTGGACCAGCAAATACTAATGTGATACATACTGAAAAATCCATTAGCACCTTGTGATGATTAAGAAAATAAGAGCAGGGATCCCTGGGTGGCGCAGCAGTTTGGCGCTTGCCTTTGGACCAGGGCGCGATCCTGGAGACCCAGGATCGAATCCCATGTCGGGCTCCCGGTGCATGGAGCCTGCTTCTCCCTCTGCCTATGTCTCTGCCTCTCTCTCTCTCTCTCTCTCTCTGTGTGTGACTATCATAAATAAATAAAGAAAAAAATATTTAAAAAAAAAGAAAAGAAAAGAAAATAAGAGCAATGAGTATGGTGTTGGAAAACTGGTATGTTTCTACTGGCATGTTCAACCTAAGTATTATTCCATTCAAGTAATATCATTCAATATATTTATTTTCATATTTATATATCCATTTGTTGCTCTTATAAGTCTTTATTTATTTTCATATATGTTTTACATTATTATAAGTATAGGATATTCTATTTCCTCAATTTATGGAAGTTTTGTAATGTTGCTTAATTGTCTGCATGCATTTTTTTTTTAATTTTTATTTATTTATGATAGTTACACACACAGAGAGAGAGAGAGAGAGAGAGAGAGAGAGAGGCGCAGAGACATAGGCAGAGGGAGAAGCAGGCTCCATGCACCGGGAGCCCGACGTGGGATTCGATCCTGGGTCTCCAGGATCGCGCCCTGAGCCAAAGGCAGGCGCCAAACCGCTGCGCCACCCAGGGATCCCTCTGCATGCATTTTGAATGACTGTATCCCCTGCATCTAGTTTATATATTCTTATTTTATTTACTCATTTCTCTAAAAGATATTCAGATTTTTGTGGACTTTGAATATAAAAAACAATTTTATGGGGAATAATTAATACAGATAATACCGTCATTCTTTTGAATATTTTCTGTGGGATAAAATCCCCAAGGCAGGAATTATAGATCAAAAGATATGAATATTTTTGTGGCTCCTCTGGTATGCTTCCAATTTTTTTCCCATAAAAACAAGCCAGTTTAAATGACTGCAGTTCAGGACTCCTGGGTGGCGCAGTGGTTGAGTGTCTGCCTCTGGCTCAGGGTGTGATCCCAAGGTCCTGGGATACAGTCCTGCATCAGGCTCCCCACAGGGAGCCTGCTTCTCCCTCTACCTATGTGTCTGCCTTTCTCTTTGTGTGTCTTAATAATAAATAAATAAAATCTCTTAAAAAATAATGAATGACTGCAGTTCATTCATCAATGAGCAAGTGGTGTATGAATGTACCACTTCTTTTCAGCCTCATCAGCTTTGGAACCTATCTGTTTTTAAGTTACTATTTGTTTAATAGCTATAAAGCTATGTATTATTGTTTTCAGGGGTTTATTTTATTAGTGGCACTACTTAGGCATATTTCCAAGATTCCAGAGTAGGGGCGGTACCTTACTCTTAGTATCCTCTGAAAAGATCAGTATGTTTTAAGAAACTTTTTTTCTTCAAAAAACAAAATCAAACCCCAAAACCTATGAGACCAAGGGAGCCTGGGTGGCTCAGTTAAGCCTCCGACTCTTGATGTCATCTCATGTCTTGACCTCAGAGTCATGAGTTCAAGCCCCATGTTAGGCTCTACGCTGGGTGTGGAGCCTACTTAAAAAAAGCAAAATCTGTGAGACCAAAGCTAGAGCACATCATGCTAGTTTACAGACACACCAAAGCAGGCAGGTAATCTACCTATGATAAATCCCGGAAACAGGCTGTTCTGCAGCAACAGTCTGCCTTTGATCTGTGTGGATGAAGCAGTGTTGCAGCATCTCTAACCTGAAAGATGAACTACCCTTGAAAGGAGGAGCTGCCAGCACCCAGAGCTAATGAATGGGTGATCCTCCTTATCTTTTAGTGGAAGAAGATGGAAGTGAGATGATTGAAAAACAGATGGTCTGTTGACTAAATGTTGAGTAAAGCAACATTTCCTCAGCTTAGCTTAGAGAAGCTAATCAGTTATTTGCTTAGCAGGGAAGTTTCTGCACTGCAGGCGTCTTGTCCAGGACTACTCGGGCATGGTGCACATGCTCCACTTCCTGTGCAGACATGGATCTGTGTGAGTCACGTATGGCCATTAGGAAGGGGTCCATCTCTGGTCCTGGACCTGGTGTGCCCAGTGATGACAGGCATGAAGAGAAAGGCCGAGAGACTAATTTCTTCCTCCTAGAAATCTAAATTTGTCAGAGATTTCGTAAATGTTTCAAGGGGCAATTTTACAAGCATCTAATAGAACTTTCTGTGATGATGGACCTGTTATCTGTGATGTCCAGTATGGTAACTGCTAGCCACGTGTGGCTCTTAAACATAGGATATATGGCTGTGGCAACAAAGGAACTGAATTTTTCTTTTTACTTAACTTAAATTCTTATTTTTTTTAAAGATTTTTAAAAAGATTTTATTTATTTATTTATGAGAGACAGAGAGAGAGAGAGAGAGAAGCAGAGACAGGCAGAGCGAGAAGCAGGCTCCCTGCGGGGATCCCGATGTGGGACTCCATCCCGGGATTCCAATATCACGCCCTGGGCCAAAGGCAGGTACTAAGCCACTAGCCACCCAAGGATCCCCAAATATTTTATTTATTTGAGAGAGAGCAAGAGAGAAGGGGTGGGGGAGAGGCAGAGGGAGAGGGAAGGGAAGAAGCAGACTCCCTGCTGAGCAGAGAGCCTGATGTGGGCTTGATCCCAGGACTCTGGGATCATGACCTGTGCCAAAGGCAGACACTTAACCAGGCGCCCCGTAACTTAAATTCTTTTTAATTAAAATAGCCATATGTGGCTAGCTGGTTACTGAAGATCTAGGTCAAAATTGTGTGCCTCTCTCTCTCTCTCTCTTTTCCTTCCTTCCTTCCTTCCTTCCTTCCTTCCTTCCTTCCTTCCTACCCTACCTATCTTCCCATTACTGTGTAACTATTTCTTGTGCCTCAGTTTCTAGGGTCAGGAAGTGGGGAGAGTGATTTAGCTCAGTAGTGTTCTAGCTCAGAGTCTCTTAGGAGGTCCTGCTCAAGCTGTGTCATCTGAAACCTTAACTGGAGCTGGCAGATCTGTTTCTAAGAAGGCTCATTCACATAGCCTGTTTGGTGGAGTTCCTCAGTTCTTCACTCACCAGGCTGGAAGCCTAGTTCTTCACCACATGGGTCTCTCCATGGGGCTGCCCAAGAGGCTTCAAGACATGACCACTGGCTTTCTCTAGTGAGAATGATCCAAGACAGAAAGTGAAGGGAGAGAGAGTGACCAAGATGGAAGTCACCATGCTTTTTTATAACCTAATCTTGAAAATGACATCCCATATCCTCTTAGTCACATAGACCAACTCTGGTATAGTGCAGGAGATAACACAAGGGTGTGGATACCAGCATATGGGATCAGTGGGGGCCATCTTGGAGGCTGGCTACCATAGGCATATTACATTTCCTTTTTAGCCGATCGTTAAAGAAGCATTAAACTTAATTCTCCCACTTTTATTGCTTCTCTGGTATTTTTCTAGATCCTAGTTTATTTATTTTTAGAGAGTGAGAGGCATGCGTACGCATTAGTGGGGGTGACAAGTGGCGGGGGGTGGGGGGAGAGAGAGAGAATGAGAATCCCAAGCAGACTCCACATAGGGCTTGATCTCACCACCCTGAGATCACTACCTGAGCTGAAATCAAGAGTTGAACACTTGACTAGGACTGAGCCACCCAGGCACCCCTAAATCTTAGTTGAAAGTAAAAGTTTAAATTAAGTGAATTGCAGGGGGTGGGAGGCAGCATAGCAGAGCAAGCCCTGGGCTTTGTGCGGGAATATTTGTGGGCATTTCCTCCTTACATGGACAGCACGGCTGAGAAGCAGGTCTGGAGCTGCTTCCCCCTCAGGGGACAGTGCTGCACTGAAGAGGCCTACTGTCCCCTCCCAGAGTCGAGGATGCTGTGTGCTTCTGTTTCAGTGAGCAGTGCATAGAAGCCTACGAACTGCTGCTGGCCCTGGCGGAGAGCGAGCAGAGCCTCATCCTGGGGCAGTTCCGGGCAGCTGGCGTGGGGTCCTCCACTGGTAAGTGTGGCCCCGGGGCCCGCCCTCCCTCTTCCTTCTCGTCCCCTGCCTCCTTTGCTCCACGGCGCCCCTATTTCACTGCTGGCATCAGAACACCTCCCAGCAACATGAAATTTGCTTGTCAAGTGTGTTTCTCATTTTTTCCTCATGACCAAGTGAGTAAATTGTTAATGTTGAATGCAGCAGAACTGGAGTGGAAACAGAATTACAGACCCGTTAAAACAAACAAGCCCTCTCAGGAAACATATTCTCCCCAGCCAACAGTAGGACCAGATAGAGCAGGAGGCCCACAGTTGGTGATGAAAGAGACCTACTTTCCCACATCCTCTCTCTGTGATGCTAAATGTTGAGGGTCCCTTTGCTGTGTCTCGCCTCTTCTCTTTTGCCCCACATCTGTCCTTTTGGGTAGTTTGGAAGCATGGGTTCCGTTTCCCTCGTCTCCAGGTGCCTTGTGGACACAGAGGAAATGGTTTCACGCCCCGTTGTCCCCTTCAGAGGGCTGCCCCCAGAGCCTAGAGCTCTGACCTGTTGGGGATCAGAAGTGTCAGCAGACCCACTCGCCTCCCCGGCCCCAGGGCCATGTATCACTTTGGCCTGTCTGCACCTCCAGATCTGTATGGCCCCCTACAACCACCCCTCCATTTGGAGTAACTGGAAGAGGTGTGTCATTGAAAAAGACACAAGTGTGTCATCCTGGTTTAGCAACATTTGCTATAATTTGGCCTGTGATGGTGGCTCTGGGCCTTACAGTGATGTGAAGAGGACACAGTAGAAAAAGTAGAGAGGGAAGAAACACCAAGGGAGACAGGTTGTCATGGCTCAGTGCCAAGGCCTGGATGCTACCTCAGCCTCCACTTTCTAGCAGCAGCTTCCTTACAGAAGCAACGTCAGGTAAATAGAAAACTGTTTAACTTCAGAGCCAAACGTGGGTGGTGTGGGCAAACCAGGAGTCCTCGGCCACAGGAACCAGGCCATGTGTCAGGGACAGGCTTCTCAGCGAGGGCTGGTAGCCTCCACTCTGGCTGCTCTTCTAGGACACACCTTCGCAAGGAAGGTCATGTCAGGGCCCTCCCAGGGTGCGTCCCCACCCCCACCCAGGTGTTCTCATCAGCTCCTCCCCCTCACTTGGGGTCTAGCTTGTGCACTGAACACTTACATGCTTCTCCTCCTTCAGTTTTGACCTGTACAGGAATCTGAAGCAAATCTGAAGGAAAGGAAGTATCCTGGACACTAATTTCCTACTTCATATCCAAGTTATGAGGCAAGGGAGCAGACCTTCATTTGTATGGGTGACCACCCTCTTCTCTCTTCTTTTTTCTTTCTTTCTTTTTTTTTTTCTAATAGCATTAACATCCCAGCCCAGAAGTAGAAACTCTGCCAGCATTTCCATTAGAAACCTCATTTTTCAGGGTCTTTTCACTAAACCATAAAACTTTATACCTCATATTAAACAGATCCTAAAATGATCTTGGCCTGCTGTCAAGTTTTTTTTTTTTTTTTTTTTTAATATGTGTATTAAGGAAAACGATCAATTAAAGGGAAGAAAAATCAATCCTCTTATTTCCAGTTTGTATCATCAGATGTCTTTAAACCATTCTGTCCTGGAAAAGTACCTTTTATTAGGCTTGTCTCTGCTTGGCACAGTTACTTGGTAGGAGCTGGAAGGGCTTACATAAATCTGCATTTAAAATGCTTAAAATCAATAACGAAATGCTTTGTATTAACATAACCCCGGGTAGCTCATGATATATTTATAAAATGAGCCAGTCAGTAATGTCATGCCTACTTCAGAACAGAATTCAAAGAGCAGTCAGTTAGTGAGATATATGTAAAATATCTCATTTGTGGAAAGAAGAAACACATGAAAGTTGTCAGGGAAATGGCCAAGAAGGGGGTGTCCAAGGAAGCCTACAGGACATATGCACCCATAGCTCTTCCTCACTCAGTAAAGCTGTGAGCTGGCTTACCTTGAGCAGTTCTCTATTAAATTGCCCTTCCACTCTGCTGACAGCAGCAGTTGACTTGCCATTCTGCTCCAGTGGGCCATATAGTTGCACGGCAGACCAAGTACTAGCTCAGGACACTTACCCACAGTACCAGCCATGGTGCTTTTTTCTGTCTCTTGTTGACTACATAGGCACTCATTACATTCATTCTAGATGATTTGAAAAATCTCTCCCCAGGCCACCTCTGCCCTGAGACCAGTGGTTTTGAAACTGTGCCCTGGAAAGCTGGAGGAATGTCTTTGAGTTGGGCCCTAGTCATGGGCTTGGAGGATGGTGGGGAAACTGAACGTGTGACCCCTCACCCCACCCCTGTTCATTTCAACTGGTTCTGCATTTACCACTTTTGTATCTTATGCTTTGGCATATAGTTTCATTTGAAAATACTTGGAAGGCTAGGGATTAGGCGGAAGAGGTTGCAGACTGGTGATTTATTTGGCCACCACAAGAATGAGAACGTTTTAGGCAGGGAATTCACTCTCTGGCCCACCACTCCTCAGGTCTTGCCCCAGCCCAGTGACCTGACTCCTGGGCACATTTGGGCTTGCCAGTGCCTGAGCAGAGAGAGAAAAGTCGGGGGTTAGCACTGGTACAGAGAATACACTGCCAATCGAAAGTTCTCATTTTAGCTATTAGGTTTGTTTCTCTTGCCTACACAAAGCTCTAAGCAAAGCCCTGGTCATATGGAGGCATAGTTTGGGCCTCATTCACCAGGACATGCCAACACAGGAAAAAAATGGCCCTGTGGTAGTGGCAACTGAGTGGGAGAAGTAAGGAACCTGGATAATGAGAAAATCATAGCATGTTAGAGCTAGAGACAGACCTCAGAGATTATGTTAGCCAGTCCTTCATTGATGAGGACAGTGAGCTCAGAGCAGACGGGCCTTGCTAAGAACAGTTTCTGTGTGAGGGCGCCCAGCCCAGCACTGTATCTCTTTGTTGGCCACCCACCAGTAGTTTCTCTCCCCCAGGCCACCTCTGCCCTGAGCAACTAGGAACCGATGAGCCAAACTTGCTGTCACACTTGTCCCATGTAGGTTTGTGTGGATTCATCCTTTGGTTTCTTTGCAATGTAGGAGACCAGTCAGGGGATGAAAACATCACTCAGATGCTCAAGTGCGCGCACGACTGTCGGAAGACTGCTGAGAATGCTGCCAAGGCCCTGCTCACGAAGCTGGATGGCAGCTGTGGGGGTGCCTTTGCCGTGGCTGGCTGCAGCGTGCAGCCCTGGGAAAGCCTCTCCTCCAACAGCCACACCAGGTAATTCTCGGCCCTTCTGCTGTGAGGTGGTCGTGCATCCATGTGTGATCTGCTCACTAGGCTCGGCGTGTGGTGACCCAGCTGTCAGAGACTGTGAGGCTTGGATGAGGACCGAGCTCCTCCTGTGCTTGCAGCTTGCTCCAAGGAGTCAGGGAATCGTCCTGGGAGAGCCGGACAGGGCCTTCTGTGGCAGGGCGGGAACCACAGTCCAGAGAAGGGGAGATTGCTCAAGAAAGTGGAACCTGAAGGTGGAACCCAAACCTACCTTTCTGTCTGATGCTCTCTCCCATTTCATTTTATTCTCCATTTCTACATAGTCCTTGATTTCCAAGAGTATTTGGGGGAGCTTAAGGCCCATTTCCTGCCAACGATCCCTACGTACCCATGACCCACGCTGCATCCTGTTCCCAGGCTCCGTTGTCTCCCCTCTTCTTCTCCAGCCTCTGTCCTTTGTAAGCTGTGCTTGGACAATACCCTCTTCTTTTCCTGCCTCTTGTGCTTTGCAGAGTGATACCAAATTCATAGCAGGTACTTAGCAGACACTCAGTGATGAACCGGAGTTCAAGTTCTGTGTCTGTGAATCTGAAGTGGGTACATGAAAAACATGGGGAAGAAAGTAGTGAAGATCTTGCTAAGCATAATTTGCTGAAGCTGTTGGATTCTTTCAGAAGGGAGTAGGGGTTCAGAATGAAGGCTTTTCTAGTGACCTTCCTATTTCTTACCATCGAAGCCCTAAAACCATGAATGCCTTCCCTTCATATGTCAATTCTCAGTCTAGAAAGTACTTTGTTGAAGATTCTCCTATGGTAGCCCAGTCATAAAAGACAGGAAGGGTGACTTACCCCATTTGCACAGGGGAGAAAGCATTGGCTCAGAAGTCTGTAAGTGGCTTGGCTAGTAAGGTCTCTTGGGTAATACAGGGAAATCAGGACTGAGACTCGGGACTTTGGCACCAAGCACATTACTCTCTCTACTATACCAAGTTGGATATCATGATGTTAAAAAAACAGTTGTCTACTTGCAGATCAAGTGGCAAGACCCACGTAAGGCCGGATTAAATCTTAAGAGCCAATGGGGAAATACTGATGTTTCCTTGGTGCCTGAAGGCAACATAATGTTCCCATCTCTCTTCCTGCTGGCAGGACCCAGCCATCTGCCTAAATGCATCCATTTACCTGTCCTGGACCTGGGGCCTCAGGAGAGGGGCCATTCCCAATAACATAGTTGGCCAAGTGCTCACAAAGTCAAGGGAGTTATTTCCTTTTGATTCCCATGCACCAGTCGTCCTCTTCAGTGAAACACCGATCATAATTTATTTTCTTTTTAAAACCACATTCTTCTGCTTAACCACAGAAAGCAGAGGCTTTTCTTAATGACTTTTCCAGATGTGTATGATCTATAATTTCCTTGTTCATTTAGAGTAGAAACGCAGTCCTCGTGCTATCAGAGATACTGTTCTGTTGAACTGGTTAACATGAGAAGCAAGTTGACAGGGAATATATGCTGTTTCAGTAGCTTATAAGGAGTGTGTTATGGATCTTTTTGCTCACACCTCCCCATCCCCAAAATAATTTTGTTTTAATCCAAATCAGAGACAAGTTTGGAGTCTGTCAAAAATAAGAACTCTCACCATCCATTTAGTGGAGATTCTGGTCTTGAACATTTGTTAGAAATACTTTAACATATAGATGAGCCTTGATTCTGAGACCATTTTCTTAGAGGAATTTAATTTTTGGTGATATATTAATACAGCTTGAGATCAATTTAAGACATGGTCTTTATTTTCAAGGATGACCTCATGAAAGAATGGCCCCCCCTTGAATTAATGTCAATCTCAAATACGTCTTCCAATCCAAGTACAGAGGACTTTTGCTCACATTTCACTCAGTTGTCCTTAAAAATTCACTTTCACACTTCCACCCAAGTCAGAGAAGCCAGGGTGGGCACAAAAGAACCACACACAGGCCATTCGTGTGGCACTCCACATTTTTTGGTCCTGACACAACCAGACTACTTTATGTGACATGTGAGCTCTGAAAAAAAGTCCCAAACCACTAACCCTTTTAATGATTATAATGACTAATTTTGTATGGAAATCTTGCCATTCCAGCTTAGATATTCCCCCATGTCAAGTTTATGGGAGAGAGAAATGGAGTTTTCTGTGTTGGAGCTTTACAGGGCTCCATTCCTCCCACCGTCACCAACTGGCACAGAGAATTCCAATCAGAGGTGACAGTCAGCTATTCCTCAAGGTCTCAGGAAAGGAATGCTGAATGTCCGGTTTCCAGATGTCTTCCTGGCAGCAGATGGACAGCTCCTGATGACAGGAGGGTCGTGGTTTGGGGAAAGGAGCAGCAGAAGAGCAGTTACCAGCAAGGAGAATAAAAATGGTAGGGGATCCGTGGGTGGCGCAGCGGTTTAGCGCCTGCCTTTGGCCCAGGACGCGATCCTGGAGACGGGATCGAATCCCACGTCGGGCTCCCGGTGCGTGGAGCCTGCTTCTCCCTCTGCCTGTGTCTCTGCCTCTCTATCTGTGTGACTATCATAAATAAATAAAAATTTAAGAAAAAAATGGTAGCCAGCCTATCAGCTGACTGTTGACAGGAGCCCAGAGACACTGATGTTTCTCTTTTGAAAAACACAGCCACAGCCTCCTCAGGGGTTATAAGTGTCTTAATGGACAGAGTAACTAGGTAATGTTGATGGCTTGGATAGCTTTATTAGCATCTCACAACAGAGGAGCCCATGGACTAAATTGCTGAGGTGGGAATAGGGAATCCTTAATCAATTTCAGTTCATTCCATGGAAGCACTATCATTGATCTAAATCTACAAAAGGACACGTGGCCAAAGACAAGATAAGCCTCAGCAGGACTGCCCTAATGGGGACTAGAGCCCGTGCCTTTGCCCTGCTGTTGGGTGGGGATCACGGTGAGCTGTGGGAGTCTGGTGATTGCAGCCTAGCAGGTGAGCTGCTGGGCACTTTCCAGGAGTCAGGGTTCTACCTGGCTGACCCCCAAACTGGATTAAGGGCAATGGCACTCAAGATGCTCACTTTTCACCTTCTAGGCTGGTGACTAAGTCTTCTTAGGTGGAGTCTCACTGGAGCAGAAGGGAGGGCTGATGACAGTGGAAGGATGGATGAGATTAGAATGGCCGTCCTATTCTAATAGGACCACCATCAGCAAGCTTCTGGGAGTGAGAGACCAGATGTGGCTGTTGTAACCGTAATCTTCATATTTTCATGTCCCTCTGAAGAAGGGAGTTGCTTTCTCATCCCAAGTATCAGGAGAGTCCATCCAAGGCCCTTGGGACTAATGCTTATAGAAGCACTAGTAAATTCTAAAGTACAGCTCAGATGCATTCTCCAACATGACAGCATGGTGCTCGGGCCTGCTGCTCAAATGTCCTTGTCATTTATCTTTTAGGCTCTATGAAAACTAGGTAGAGACCTGAAAGGCTTTTTTTTTTTTTTTTTTTTTAAGACTTCTTGATTTCAAAAGAATTACATGATCATTTTAAAACTAAATAATGAAAATCTAAGCATTATATCAAATTCTCCATGCTAGGACCCTCACTGGAAAGAACACTGCAAACAGATCAGGGTATATTTCCACAGATTTACCTGCCCATTTTTTCCTTTGTTAAGATCCTTGGCTGGAAATGACAGAATGATACTCTAATAGCTTAAACAGAAAAGGGCTGTGCTGGAAGGATATTCCACACACAGGAGCTGGATACCCAGCTGGAGGCAGAGAGCTACAGGAAGCCCGAGCAGTCTTGGAAGCAGGCACCTGAGCATAGCCAGGCCAGGCCACATCCAGCCTGCGCACTCCCCACGTGTGGCTCTCATCTCCCTGCTGCGGGCAGGCTCCCCAGATGACAGAAAGCCAGCATAACACCTGCATTTGTACCCAAGGCTGACTGGTTTCACTGGTGTCAAGTAAAAAAAAAAATTCAAATAAGGGACATCTTGCCAGCTAGGTTCAAGCCCTACCCCTGTCATCTGTGGCCATGACAGCCCCCACAGGAGCCACACAGATGGAGAGGAGAGGGGTTAGGTCCCAGAAGAAGATGGAAGGTGTGAATCTGGCAGGCCAATGGCAGGCATCTTTAAAAACATGATTATATCGAATTTTTAGTCTCCTAAGAATCCTACTATGTGGACTCCTAAAACCTCCTTTTCCCCTTAGCATTACATTTTTTTTTTCCATGCAGTATTCATATGTGTCAGTAGCTGCCCACTCATATTGGAAGACAGTCCATCATGTATTTTATTTTATTTTATTTTTTCCATCATGTATTTTAAACAGCTTCCTCTTTTTGGACATTTCTACCCAGTTTTTCCACTATTAACCATTAGAGCCACTGTCCTTTTTTTTTTTAAATAATAAATTTATTTTTTATTGGTGTTCAATTTGCCAACATACAGAGTAACACCCAGTGCTCATCCCGTCAAGTGCCCCCCTCAGTGAGAGCCACTATCCTTGACCTCACACCAGTGTGTCTTGAAAAATTTCTGTGGGACCAATTCGAAGTAACAATTTGCTGCTCAAAAATGATTGTTTCCGTTGTCAAATAGCCCTCCATACATGATCGAATTATCATCCTCTTCCTCCACACCCTTGCTAAAACTGGATAGTGTCAGTTTTTTCAATTTGGCTGATCTCTGGGCAAAAAATACCCTATTTAATACTTTCCGCCTCCTAATTATTAGTGATATTGAAAATCATTATGATGTTTGATTTTTCTAATGCCTGAGAAATTGTTAGCCACAGTATAGCTGTTAGGCTTAGAGAGTGTCTGTCTTGGTGTGTTACTGGTGACTGAATGAGGAAAAGGTTAACATTGGGTTTGGAGATGTCTCATTTTCAACACTGTTATCAGGAGACCTTTAAAAATGGCTGTAGAAATAGAATCTGTTTCTCATTTTGACTTCCACTTTCAACTAAGTTCTTGGGACCTTTCTTGAACCAGACAGGTTTTGAGGACTTCAGTTATCTGGCACTGGATTTTCCCATACCTATATTTTGTTAGATAATTTTTCTTCACTTAACCTAGAGAATTCTGAGAGCTATCTGAGAGAATATAGGCATAAAAGGTTAGGACTGTGTTTAGGGGTTTTTAATCCTTTGAGATGAAGAGTTGTCAGAGAGGGTGGGGAGGTACATTGCTACACAGCACTACAAGATGTAGGCAGTTGACAAGGCCCATCTTCTCAGAGGAATCCGGGCACTTAGGAGTGGCTGACCCCCTCCTTCAAATAAATTTAAAATGCTTAGCAAAAACAGAAAACCAGCCTAATGGCATTTCCCTTCTGAAAATGAGCTGCCCCTTGGTGGAAATGAGATCTTAATGGGGACCAGGTAAGACATTGATAAAAATGTAGGGAAAAATCCATTTCTGGTTTTTGTGGCAAAGAAATGAAATGCCATTCTAGCTTTTTGCCATGGCAAGATGAGGAGGCTGAAGAAAAACGGGTTCTTCTTCTAAAAAGCAGGATGGGGAGTTGTCTTGAGGATGAGGCTGGGACATGAAGAAAGGGGAAAGGAGACTGGATATTTGAAATCCAAAGCTGCTTAACTAAACCTGATTCCATGTCCCATTGTGGCCAGGGCAGGTGGAAGGGTGGGTGTCCTAGGCTGCTAGCACTCACACTCCCCTGGCTCTAGGCACCCCACATGCAGTATGCCAGAAGATTGCTGGCAAACTCATAGATGTGGAGCAAAGCCAGCAGGACAGGGCTCCAGCAAAGCATCCCAGAAAGGAGAAACCCATGTGACCTGGCCCTGCTTATTGGAAAAACAGAGCAGAATGCAAAAATGTGCTGTTCTGCCATTCTGAGGTGAGCTAGGGCTTTCTACCTTCAGCCCTCCCTGAAACACCTCCCAGAGAACAGGCCTCCCAGCCTGGAGATGAGGAGTAACCTGGTCTTGGTGGACAGTGATTCATTCCCCCTTGACAGCCAGAACCATCCAGCATTCCAAGCTGGGAGAGCTAATGGATGACCTAACCCGGGCCCAGAAGCCAGTGGCATGCCCTCAGAAGACTCTCAGTGCTTTTGTCTGCAGGAGGCAGGGGAGAGGCTGGCAGCTTCCCTGCCTTTCACACTGTCACACAATCATATTCCACAGTGGAACATTATAGCACAAAGCAGAATTATTAACTTTCCCACTGGCCTCCCGGAAGGGAGGAAGCAAAGCCAGAGGGGCTATGTCGATGCAGTGCATATCTGGAAATCAAACTTCCTAGAGCATTTTAGAGGGCTTCAGATTCCCACGAGGGTACATCAAGGGCAGGAGATCTTTTTCCTTTTCTTCTTTTTTGAAAACTAAACCTATGGTAGAGATGGTGAAAATTTAGGCCTTCCCCACCTGGCCAGGAATCAGGCCCTAAACCATTGGGGATCCAGAACACCCCAAAGCCTGTCAGCCTCTGCCCATCTGTCTTGGTACTTCCTAGACCACTCTAGGTGGTTTCTCAGGTCTCATGGAATGCTTGGTGTATTGCTTCTCCCTCAGCCCCAGGGTATTCTGCATGACCTGCTGGGTGGCTGTCATCCCTAAAAAAAGTCCCTGAGTCTGTGCAGGGAGGTGCAGGATGTGGCCACGGCTGTTTCTCCAACTCCCCTAGAATGAGTACTACTGCACTATCTGGACCTGCCTGCTTCAGGACCCATCATCTCCCTTCCAACAGCCTGATGATATGGGAACCGTCCATACTCTCACTTTACCGCAGCCTGGGAAGGTTGGATCATTTGCTTGGGACCATAAAGCTAGGCAGTGGCAGAGGAAGAACATTTACTCAGGTCTATCTGATGTCAGAGATCTGCTCATAATCACTGGCACCCACCAGATCAGCCCAAGAGTGTATGGATTCTCCCTAGAGAATTTGGGTGGAGTCATGTCCCGTTACCCCACAGGCTACCGTGCAAATGCCCACCTGAATTAAGGGGTAGACCAGTTATTCTCAAACTTGGCTATGCCTCAGAATGATAGAGAGGGTACATTAAAATGTAGATTGCTGGGCTCCATTGCCAGAGTTCCCCTTTCTAGGGGTCTTGGGGGTGGGCCTAAGAGTGTGCATTCCTAACAAGTCCCAGGTGATGCTGCTATGGCTAGCCCAGCAACTACTCTTTGACTGCCACTGGGGTACACCAGTCCCACTAACTGGAAAATCTGCCCAAATAGAATCGTTTTAGTGCATGCAGAATAATTACAGAGCTCTAGCTTCTAGTGCTCTTTGAATTTAGAAATTTCTTGTTTAAGTAAAAGAGAACAAAGGATTCCTCAAGTATAAGTGTTCTATTTCTTTAAAAAAAATAAAAAAAAAAAAAGTAGTCCAAAGAAAATAAGACCAAAGACTCATCTGGGTGGTAGGTCATAGGAATTGGTTAATCTCAGTGTTTTTCTCTATGTTTAAAATTTTTCAAAATAATTTTTAACATAAGGAAGGACAAGGGTTGTAAAGTGAACCTCTGGTCCAGAGTCCCAGCTTCACAGGAAACGATTTCATACCTGAAGCCTCCTCCCAGCTTACTGGGAGAGAAGTATTGATGTTTCCCAGCACCGTGCTGTCCAAACATGCCACCCCTGTGAGCACAGCTCCACACTCAGCCCTGTGGAATGTTGTGAGAACAATGCCACCACTTCAGTTTGCTTTCATTTTATTGCTCATTTGTCTGTGGGACATTTAGATGTCTGTCCCTCCATATCTGTGTTGACGATCCATGAAGGTGAGTGCTGAGTCCTACTTGAATGATTTTGTCCAAGGCATGCCTAGCACCAGGCTGGGGGCAGGTAGGTCTTTACTGCAGAGTGTAGAGATTCTGAGGGAGAAACTCAGTTTCCTCCCTGGGAGAAATCCCTCCCATTCAGAAGTCCCCCTGGCTTCCCCAGCACCCTCTGCTGGGGCTACTGTTAGCTCATTTGCTTCTCTCCAGTTGCTTAATTTCTTTATGAAATTGGCACCTGCAGTGTTCCAGCCAGAGGGTGTTGCTGCTTCTCCCTTCTTGTCTTTTTTAAAATGCAACTTAAGGAAACACAGTGATGGTGATTGACAGTAATAATTTTATCCTCATTCCTGCCCTTCCAGCTTCTACTGTCTCTTCCCGAGATTGTTGCAACAGCCCAGAACTGGTCTCCTTGCCTCTGCCCTTGCCTCCCTTCATCTCTCCTCAGTCCAGTGGCCAGAGGGATCCTATTAAGATGTAAGGCAGATCACATCACCCCTCTGTTACAAACCCTCTAGTGGCTTCCATTCTAATTCTAGAGAAAAAGACACAGCCCTTATAAACCTGACATGACTCGGCACCGTGCCCCCCTCTCCCACACACACACCCTCCTCTCTGACCAGCTCTCCTCTTCCCTCTCCCTGAACTGCCTCCAGCTCAGCCACAATCTCATATATGCTGGCCACACTCACTGCCCCAGGGCCTTTGCATTCACTGTGTCCTCTGCCTGGATCACTCTTCCTCCAAATATCCACACAGCTCCGTTTCTCATGTTCTTTAGGTCTACTTTATCCTTAGGTCTACTTTATGTAACTTTATCATGCAGGCCCTCCCTACAACTCTGTTGCAAAGAATAATCCCATCTTCTCGTTGTGCTCCCCATAACTTCATTTTTCTCCATGGTACTTCTCACTGTCTGAGGTTTGGTGTATCTTACTTGTTTGTCTCCCATATTAGAATATGAGTTCCATGAGAGAAGAGATTTTTCTAGTTCCTAGAAGAGTACCCCATAGTGGTACTCTAAGATTACTTACATGAATGATAGCTGCATTGATTGAGTGCTTACTATATGCTATTCACTGTTCTAAACACTTTACATTTTACAGATAAGGAAATGGGCACAGGGAGATTGAGTCATGCTACCTGTAAATCTACAAAGTGGAGGGCAGCCCAGGTGGCTCAGCGATTTAGCGCTGCCTTTGGCCCAGGGCCTGATCCTGGGGACCTGAGATCCAGTCCCACGTTGGGCTCCATGCATGGAGCCTGCTTATCCCTCTGCCTGTGTCTCTGCCTCTCTCTCTCTCTCTGTCTCTCATGAATAAATAATAAAATTAAATCTTTTTTAAAAATCTACAAAGTGAAGAAGATGCTTGGGTTACAGGTAAAGGTAGCACCTCTATGTTAGGGTTCTTCAGAGAAACAGGACCAATAAGGTTATTATATGTATATGAAAAGAGAGATGGATTAATTTTAAGAAATTGGCTCATATGATTATGGGGACTGGCAAGTACTAAATCTACAAGTCAGGCACACTGGAGACCCAAGGAAGACTTGATGTAGCAGTGTTGACTCTGAAGGCTGTCTGGAGGCAGGATTACTTTCTTGGGGGACCTCAGTCTTTTCTCTTAAGGCTGATTGGATGAGACCCATCTACATCATGGAAGGTAGTCTGCTTTACTCAGTCTGTTTTAAATGTAATCAAATCTAGGGGTGCCTAGATGGCTCAGTTGGTTGAGCATCCAGGTCATGATCTGATCTCTGGGTCATGGGATCAAGCCCAATTTCGGCTCTGTGCTCAGCAAGGAGTCTGTTCAAGATTCTCTCTCCCTCTTCCTCTGCCCATCCCACCGCACTCACTCTCTTTCTTTCAAATCAATCAATTAAAAAAATATAAATAAATGTTAATGACATCTTTAAAAAAAATACCTTCACAGTGACATCTAGATGGGTGTTTGGCCAAGCACCTGGACACTATAGCCCAGCCCCGTGGCCACATGAAATGAACCATCAGCACCTGTAAGGAGGTATATGTTGGTCAGGCTGATCTTGCACCCTTCCTCTGTAAGATACATCCTACCTGTCCTGATGGCATAAAGAAGGTGGGGTGAGAGAGCAACCCCAAAGAGTCTGTGGTACTCGGGAGCTTCCAGTCCTAGCAGGCGTTCTCTGACTTAACGATCACCCAAGTCCTAGGATATTGTCTTCCTTCTGTGCACAGCCAGCTAAGTGGTAGAGCTCCAGCTCATCACGTCTCCTCACCCTTGTCTCCACAAAAACCCTTATCTTCTAGATAATGCATCACACATAAGAGTGGAATGGTCCTTGGTCACACCTAGGTGATGGGGCAATTGCATCTACTGAATTGGAGTCCCAGGCCTGTTACCCCTTCCAGGATGAGGGAAGGAGGGAAGGCCTGGGCCTCTGGCAGCCAGCAGCCAATGGAGACCACTCCTTGCTCCTGGCATAGCTTTTAGCAATGAGAATCTGGGAAGGGTGGGGCTGAGGAATGAGAAGACCGTGGCCCAAGTCCAGGTGTACCAGTGTCCAGCCTCATGACCAGGCAAGCTACCTAACGTCTCTGAGCCTCAGTCGCCAAATCTGTAATGACAGTATTGATAATGCCAACCTGGCTGGTTTTGATGAGAGTTAAATGAGCCCCTGCTTGTTTTTCTCCCATCTTTCAAGGCCAGAGCCCCGAGGGCTATATCAAGTATAGGCCGGTCTGGTATAGGTCCACAAAAACTGTAGACCCACACTGGTTTCAGATGCATGAGGACTGATTGGGTGTAGTGCCTCATTCCAAGCCAGTGGGAGCAGACTGCCCATTGCCGGAAAAAGCCAGAGCCTCTTAAGAGCCAGAGCCTTGGTTTTCCTGTGGTGTCCCCCTGGCATGATGGCCTGGGTCCCACAGAAACTTTCATGGGCTGCCATGTTCTCAGGGTTCATGCTAGGTACTCCTCAGATCTAGCAGCTATCACCATTGGGCACGGGCCTCTAAGGGCCCCTTGGGTGAGCCTCAGTCCCTGTGGTGGACGTTACATTCAGCCGTGATACAGAAGGAATGGCATGGAGGTGGGGGAGTCCTGCTTTCTAAGTTGTCACAGTAGCAATAGGTGGGGGTTTGTTTCACAGTACACCTCTTCCCACTGCACCTTCCAGCTCCTGCCCCAGTCCTAGACACGTGTGTGTACCAGTGGGTAGATGTACACACACACATCTATAGATCACACCATAGGTATTGTGTTATTCAACTTTGTTCCCTAATGTATCCTCTTTTTTAAGTCTGTCTACATGTACACCTATTTTTTAATCAGATGCTACTTTTATCCTATTTCTCCACTTTAAATACTTCCACCATGTCATAATTATTACTGTAATATCCATATAATATCCCATCTTTTGGAATGTACCATAATTAACTAAATCCTCCATGCCACGAAACATTTTGTATCTTGGTGCTTCTATGGAATTATTTCCTTAGAATTCATTTTTAGAGTCCATGTGTTGTGTTGAAGGAGGGTCCAAGCATTTCTGTTGTTCTTCAGACTTATTTCTCTCCTAAAATGTGGTATCAATGTACCATGCCATGAAGAATGCCCTTTTTTTGGAGGTGCGGGGATGGGGGGATTACCATCAAACACTATTGGGGAGATAGACTATGGAGAAGAGTCAGGAAGAAGACATGTTTGCTGCGGCTGGGAAACGTGATAGGTTATTTTCTTCTGTCTCCTCAGCACAACTAGCTCCACAGCCAGTAGCTGTGACACCGAGTTTACTAAAGAAGATGAGCAGAGGCTGAAGGATTACATCCAGCAGCTCAAGAACGACAGGGCGGCGGTCAAGCTGACCATGCTGGAGCTAGAGAGTATCCACATCGATCCCCTCAGCTACGACGTTAAGCCCCGGGGGGACAGCCAGCGTCTGGACCTGGAAAATGCTGTGCTGATGCAAGAGCTGATGGCCATGAAGGTACCATGGCGGGGCGGGGGGACAGTGGAGCCCTGGGTGCATGTGCTGTGATGTCATCAGGAGGAGATGGGGAAAGGACCCTCAAAAGCAGGTCGGCAAAGATGGCAAATCAACCTGGTCCAGGTTCAGTCACTTCCCCCTGGAGGACAGCCAGAGCTGCATTTGTAGACAGGATGCCTTTCAGTGTATCTGGGGTCCCCTGGACTGGACACAACCCCAGAGGGGGTCAGTTGCACTCTGGAGAATGCCTCAGGGTGTCTCAGCTCAGCTTTGGGACACCACACTCTCAGATCAGATCCCTACAGGCTGGAGCAGCCTCTGCTTCTGTAAAAGGACCTCTAATCTCCAGCAGCTGATGGTGCTTCTTGGGTTAATGCTGACATTCACGTGGAGTAGGGGAGGACAGGACGAGGGCAGGTGCAGAACTTGGAGCAGAGTCCCGGTTTACTGACACCCTTGTCCTTCCGTGCCTCATGGAGCCCGCCTGGATCATGACACCCTCTGGTGAGGGATGCCAGTGCTGTTCACATCGGTGCTTCCTCACAAGACCCTGGGCTGTTCACCCAGCCTGCTCAGTTCTCTGTTGGCATCTGTAAAGCAGGGGGAGCTTTGGGAAAGCTGGTGCCCATCCCTTCAGCAAGACACACCTTGCATGTTTCTGGCCAGGGGTTGCCGAGCCCTCGGCCCTACTCTGCTGAGTGCCTGCTTAGAAGACAGCTGTGGTGTGATGAAGAATATATCTGGTAGTGTTCCCCACTTCTGCTGAGAGCTTCCAAAACCCTTGTCATTTCCTGAGTGAAAGCAGTGTCTTTATTGTGGTAATGAGGCCACACCTGGTGGGACCCCTGAAAGCAGCAGCACAAGAGTTGTCACTGGAAGGATCCAGTGTGTGATTATAGGATTGGACTTTGAGCACCTTGACCTCCAGGGAGGGGAGGAACGCTTCAGATTGAGTTTCTCTGTGTGGCCAGTGATTTAACCAGCTGTGGCCAGTCATGAAAGTAAAAGCCCTGGACACCAAGGCTCAAAAAAGATCTGCTTTCAGCGCTCTTCCAGGCACCCCTGTGCGCATGCCCCGTGGTAAAACTGTCATCTTTGTTACATGCTTTCCTGAGTCTAGCAAGCTTTTGGTCCTGAGTAAGTTGTGCAAGCCCCTGAGTTGGTGAGAAGTGCAAGTGGCCTGGGGACCCCCCCCCACTACTCGTGGCTGGTGGGTGAAGTGAAGTGAAGGCAGTGTCAGAGGACCATCCTTAACCTGTGGCATCTGCAAGAACTCCAGGAAGTTGAGATCTGAGTATATTGTATTGTGTACCCAGGTGAAGTGGAAACAGAATAACTACTCGCCAGGAGCATGGTCCTGTAGGGCTGCGAGCAGCTCTCAGCAGGACTGTGGCAGAGGTGGGCACTTGGACGGGCTGCTCCTGCAGCCCGGCCTGCTAGCTTGGGGAGGGAGAGCTGGGAGCCGTGTTCCCAAGCCTGCTCTCCAAACCCCACTCTCCTGTGCACAAAGGCCTGATTTGCTCAGTCTTGGATTGTGCAGTGTCTCTGGCTGCCAGGTGTTGAGACATGAAGGAGGAGCTCTCAGGGACAGAACCCAGCTGAGGAGACCAGAGGCAGGTCTGTTGGGCCAGGTGGTCAAGGAAGTGCTGAATTAATAGCTGGTAACTGGTGTCTCCTGTTGGAACCAGCACTGTCTCTGGGAGAGACTGGCACCCCCTCTCTGGTTAGCCCACATCTGGAGAGGAAAGAGGAGCCACAGCAGTGGTCAACCCAACGCACTCGGGTCACTTGCTCAATATGTTCCTGTCCCTGGTGGCTGCTCAATGTTGAGTCTGGCTGAGTCCTAGAAAAACTTCAGATGATGGCAGCAGATTAGGAATCAGCCTTTTGCTTCTGAGCTGGCTTACCATGTCCCACCCACTCAGCTCAGACCCTGACTTCTGTTCCCTCTGTGGAATCCTTATGCCACCTTGGCTGATTTCTCCTCTCATTGCCCATGAGCTGGGCATTGGGTCCATCATCACAGTGCCTTTTTCCCCAATAAGGAGCCCTGTTTGTGGTCCTTTGCACACTGCGGCCTGAGCTGTAAAGCTGCCCTCTTGTTCTGTGTTCCAATCATCATGTTTCATGTGGCTAAAGACTAAAGGATTTCCTTTTTATATTCAAGCCAACGTGTGTGATAAATTCCAGTTACTGTGGCCAGGAAAGACGTTCTTGGTGGAATAAAATAATCCCTTTGCTATTTGAAAATAAAATGTGTATACCTCATTTCCTCATGGAAATAGTCTAAAAGAGCAGAAATGGGGTACCTGGGTGACTCAGTTGATTAAGCTTCCAACTCTTTTTTTTTTTTTAAGATTTTATTTATTTATTCATTAGAGGACATGCAGAGAGAGAGAGAGAGGCAGAGACACGGGCAGAGGGAGAAGGAGGCTCCCTGCAGGGAGTCCAATCTAGGACTCTAGAATCATACCAGGAGCCAAAGGCAGACGCTCAACCACTGAGCCACCCAGGGATCCCAGCTTCTGACTCTTGATTTTGACGCAGGTCATGATCTCAGGGTCCTGAGATCGAGCCCTGCTTTGAGCTCTGCACTGTGTGGAGCTTGCTTTAAGTATCTCTCCTTTCTCCCCCCTTTTTCTTCTCTCTCTCACTCTCACTGTATCTCTCTAATTCAAATTTAAAAAATAGAAGAGCAGTTATTATAAAAAGCTGGGAGAGAAATAACCTATAATATGATCCAGAGGCAACCAATGCTTATCTTCTGGCTTCTTTACCTTCCTTTGAGGTTTTTTAAAGGATACACATCAGAGTTCCCTCCCTTCCCTATGCGTTATGCTCAAGGGGATGTGCGCACCCATTCCAAAACCACCAGCAGCAGATTATGTTGGGTTTCACCATTTCATTCTAGGATATGGTTGCTGAGAAACTCAGGTTTTCTGGGTTTTTCACTTCTTATGCATGATCTTTAGTAAACACCTTTTCATTCCTAGATGACCTACTTGATTCCTTTTCAAATCTACTCTTCTTTTTGGAATATCCTCTTTCCATGGTGACCCTCCTTCCTCTCTTTGTTTTAGATATTTATTTTCTAGTGTTCCATCTGTTTTCTCTGATTCTCTCAAATGCTGATTCTATCTCACATGATTTGTTTCCATTTTCTCTTTGTGTGGTTTGGGGGCAGGGTATGTACCAGCCCATCTTCAGTGGAGATTGTGTCTTCTACAGGGTCTCACGGGTCCTGGGTTTTAGATATGCCTATAGAGTGCTTCTGTACATGGATCTGTGGGGACCCATGGGTTTCAGAGTTTTAGGACCAGTTACATTCTTTTACATTCTTGGCTGAGGATTCCTGTTTCACATCTACATAGGACAGCTTTGTGGCTCTGATTCCTTACAAAAGGCTCTTCTCCCTTTTCCCACCCAGACCATGAGGGCTAAGTTTCCTCACCACATCTCCAAAAAGGAAGTCTTCTAGCCTTTTACTCTACGCAGTACTTTGAGAGTCCTGGTTCATGTAGGGGGTCTCTGTTCAAGCTCTCTGCCCTGCCCTTAACACAGGTGCTCAAAGCACAGGCCCTCAGGCCTCCATAGTGATCTGAACTCTATTGGCCTGTATTGTGGCCACCTTGCTTTTCTTCTTGGGCAGAGTTCCTTCTTCATTTCTGGCACCCATGGATTCATTTTACCTTCTTTCAAGCTTGCATTTATATGTTCTGGGTGTGACGTTCCCATTAGCTCAGTATGCAGTGTTGCCAGAACCTTCAGAATCCTGCTTCTGATGGCAAAAGATGAGAAGGCCTCAGTATATGGAAACACCTTTCATTCTAGTTTTATATTTCATCTTTAGGGAAGTTCTGGGTGCTGCTTTTGAGTAGTCACTGAGCACATTGCCTTCTACATATCCAGTGCCACCTCCTCTCTGTCCCCTGGCCCTGATCTGAATATTACAAGTCATAGTGGGTGCCCTCTAGGTATTTCCCTACACTGGAGAGTGAGAACATCTACACTCCAGGCCTAGCTTATCCAGAAGAACATACCAGGCCTGTGGCTTACTACCTCAAAAGGGTCAGCTCAGAGTTCACTAGAATCTGTGACCTTGGTGAATTCTTCTCAAGGCAGTGAATCAGAAAGAATTCTTTTTAAATATTTTATTTATTTATTCATGAGAGACACAGAGAGAGAGAGAGGCCGAGACACAGGCAGAGGAAGAAGCAGGCTCCATGCAGGGAGCCCAACGCGGGACTCGATCCCAGAACCCTGGGATCATGACCTGAGCCAAAGGTAGACGCTCAACTGCTGAGCCACCCAGGTGCCCCTAAGAGATCATCTTTCTCAGTAAGATCACAGAGGTAGCTGGAAAGACTGATCTGGTCATGTAGTGGTAGAATCACATGACCAGAGTCATGCATGGGCTCACCTTGAGGGAGGGACTATAATAGCTTAGTGGTTAAGAGCCAGAAAGCCTGGCTTACAATTTATGCAGTAATTGTGGGCAGGTGGATTTCCCTCTGCGTGCCTCAGTTTCCTGTCCGTGTATAGAGATGTTCGTAATGCCTCCCTCAAATGGAAAAATATTCCATGCTCATGGATTGGAAGAATTAGTATTGTGAAAATGTCAATGTTACCCAGGGCAATTTACACGTTTAATGCAATCCCTATCAGAATACCATGGACTTTCTTCAGAGAGATGGAACAAATAATCTTAAGATTTGTGTGGAATCAGAAAAGACCCCGAATAACCAGGGGAATATTAAAAAATAAAACCATTGCTGGGGGCATCACAATGCCAGATTTCAGGTTGTACTACAAAGCTGTGGTCATCAAGACAGTGTGGCACTGGCCCAAAAACAGACACAGAGATCAATGGAACAGAATAGAGAATCCACAAGTGGACCCTCTCAACTTTATGGTCAACTAATATTCGACAAAGGAGGAAAGACTATCCACTGGAAGAAAGACAGTCTCTTCAATAAATGGTGCTGGGAAAATTGGACATCCACATGCAGAAGAATGAAACTAGACCACTCTCTTGCACCATACACAAAGATAAACTCAAAATGGATGAAAGATCTAAATGTGAGACAAGATTCCATCAAAATCCTAGAGGAGAACAGAGGCAACAAACACCCTTTTTGAACTCGGCCACAGTAACTTCTTGCAAGATACATTCATGAAGGCAAGAGAAACAAAAGCAAAAATGAACTATTGGGACTTCATCAAGATAATAAGCTTCTACACAGCAAAAGAAACAGTCAACAAAACTACAAGACAACCTACAGAATGGGAGAAGATATTTGCAAATGACGTATCAGATAAAGGGCTAGTTTCCAAGATCTGTAAAGAACTTATTAAACTCAACAGCAAAGAAACAAACAATCCAATCATGAAATGGGCCAAAGACATGAACAGAAATCTCACAGAGGAAGACGTAGACATGGCCAACATGCACATGAGAACATGCTCCGCATCACTTGCCATCAGGGAAATACAAATCAAAACCACAATGAGATACCACCTCACACCAGTGAGAATGGGGAAAATTAATAAGACAGGAAACAACAAATGTTGGAGAGAATGTGGAGGAAGGAGAACCCTCTTGCACTGTTGGTGGGAATGTGAACTGGTGCAGCCACTCTGGAAAACTGTGTGGAGGTTCCTCAAAGAGTTAAAAATATATCTGCCCTACGCCCCAGCAATTGCACTGCTGGGGATTTACCCCAAAGATACAGATGCAATGAAACGCCGGGACACCTGCCCCCCGATGTTTCTAGCAGCAATGTCCACAATAGCCAAACTGTGGAAGGAGCCTCGGTGTCCATCAAAAGATGAATGGAGGGGATCCCTGGGTGGCTCAGCGGTTTAGTGCCTACCTTTGGCCCAGGGTGTGATCCTGGAGTCCCGGGATCAAGTCCCACATCAGGCTTCCTGCATGGAGCTTGCTTCTCCCTCTGCCTGTGTCTCTGCCTCTCTCTCTGTGTGTCTCTCATGAATAAATAAATAAAATATTAAAAAAAAAGATGAATGGATAAAGAAGATGTGGTCTATGTATACAATGGAATATTCCTCAGCCATTAGAAACGACAAATATCCACCATTTGCTTCGATGTGGATGGAACTGGAGGGTATTATGCTGAGTGAAATAAGTCAATCGGAGAAGGACAAACATTATATGATCTCCTTCATTTGGGGAATATAAAACATAGTGAAAGGAATAAAGGAGAAAAAAATGAGTGGGAAATATCAGAAAGGGAGACAGAACACAAGAGACTCCTAACTCTGGGAAACGAACTAGGGGTGGTAGAAGGGGAGGAGGGTGGGAGGTGGGGGTGACTGGGTGATGGGCACTGAGGGGGGCACTTGATGGGATGAGCATTGGGTGTTATTCTATATGTTGGCAAATTGAACTCCAATAAAAAAAAAAGCCTCCCTCAAATTGGAATAATTAAATGATGTAAGCATCTAATACAGTGTTACATGCTCAGTAAATGCTGGTGGCTATTGTTATCTGGCTCCTGGTCCCAAGCCAGCATTTTCCAGTTTTGGTGTTACTTCTTACTCACTTGCCCCCAGAAAACTCTACTTGGAGTTCTCTAAGACCCTTTGAGGAGTTAATCTGATGAGCAGTCACCTGTGAAGGACTCTGTTTCCATTGATGTCATTTGGGCCTCCTGAAGTAGATTAAAAAGCTGAGATGATACCCTTGGTATGGGTACACCCCACTCACCTTGCTCAGCTGCGGGGTGCCAAGGGGCCACTGGGGAGGGTTGAGTATGTGGATTGAGCCCATGGAAAAGGGAAAAGGAAATGGGAATCAAAAGGGAGCTGGTCAGACACAGCTTTGTGTGGACCATCCCCCTTCCCAACCTCTTTGACTGATAGAGCATGGCCTACACATGCCGGGAAACCAGTTTCCAACAGAGACAGGTGTGCCCATTGAGGGTGGCAAGGAGTGGCGGGGGAGGTGTGTTCTGGTTGTTGTAACAGTCTCTCTTACAGTGAACCAAGCCTGCTAGCCTGTAGCTCCCCTTTGTTTATCTCCGTTCTGGTCCAAAGAGTGACAGAGCACAGGCCTTTGTCCACACATCAGTCCTTTAGATGGCAGAGACAGCTGGCTTGTCTCCTTCCTCCCCAGCATCTTGTCCCACCTGCGAAGTGGTAACCCCACTGCAGGTGTGTGTGTCAGTCTCAGACCCCTCGCCATGTGCCTGCTTTTCCATGTGTGGTTCTGCTCTCACTGCACAGGGACCTCATAGCATCTGTGCTCCGCAGGAGGAGATGGCCGAGCTGAAGGCTCAGCTCTACCTACTGGAGAAGGAGAAGAAGGCCCTGGAGCTGAAGCTGAGCACGCGGGAGGCCCAGGAGCAGGCCTACCTGGTACATATTGAGCACTTGAAGTCCGAAGTGGAGGAACAGAAGGAACAGCGCACACGCTCACTGAGCTCCACCAGCAGCGGGGGCAAAGACAAGCCTGGCAAGGTAGGAGCAGGGACGCGGGGACCCCCAGCCTCTGCCTTTACCTCCCACCTGGTCACCACCACCACCTCTCCTGCCCCACAGCCTCAGTTTCCTTATTTGCATGGGAACTGCAAGCCTTTCTAGATATCTTCTTTTTTTAAGGTTTTTTTTTTTTTTTTAAACTTTCATTTATTTATGATAGTCACAGAGAGAGAGAGAGAGAGGCAGAGACACAGGCAGAGGGAGAAGCAGGCTCCATGCACCGGGAGCCTGATGTGGGATTCGATCCCGGGTCTCCAGGATCGCGCCCTGGGCCAAAGGCAGGCGCCAAACCGCTGTGCCACCCAGGGATCCCTTTTTTTAAGGTTTTATTTATTTATTCATAAGAGACACACAGAGAGAGGCAGAGACACAGGCAGGGGGAGAAGCAGGCTCCCTGCAGGGAGACTGATATGGGACTTGATCCCAGGATCCTGGGATCATGCCCTGAGCCAAAGCAGACGCTTCACCACTGAGCCACCCAGGTTTTCCCCTTTCTAGATATCTTAAAGAAGGTAACATTTGAGTGCAAAGAAACCAAACCCACTTAAAAAAAAATCCCACTTTAGGGGATCCCTGGGTGGCACAGCGGCTTAGCGCCTGCCTTTGGCCCAGGGCGTGATCCTGGAGACCCGGGATCGAGTCCCACGTCGGGCTCCCGGTGCATGGAGCCTGCTTCTCCCTCTGCCTGTGTCTCTGCCTCTCTCTCTCTCTCTCTCTGTGTGTGACTATCATAAATAAATTAAAAAAAAAAAAATTAAAAAAAAAAATCCCACTTTAGATACTAGTTAAAGCATTTTCCTGTGCCACAGTCTGATCCAGGGAGTCACCTGTGTTGTCACCCAGTGACCTGACGCCGGCCTGCCTCCTTGGCCCCCCTGCTTGGCATGGCGACCATCGCCTGTGGCCTACTGTAGGTCACATCTGTGCTGATGATTGCGTTTGTTGGCCTCCTATAAATCTCAGCTCTAAGGAGGAGGTGTCCCCATTTATGCGAGGGAGATAAGGCCGACAAGAGACGAGGGGGTCTTGCTGCTAATAAATGGCAGAATCGGGATTTAACCCCGGTTTGGCTAACCGCCGTCCTTGTCTCATTCATGCTGGCACCTCAGCTTCTGTTGGCATTTCAAACGTCAGGCACGGGGGAAGGAGGAAGCCTCCGAGGCAGATGAGGAGGAAGGCAGGCCCTGGATCAGACACAGTGTGTCCCAGAGCGTGGGCTGACAGGGGATGTCATCTTGCCGTCTCACACTCCCATGAGCCCAGAAGTCTTTTTCTGAAATATTCAGGACCCAGAAGAATTACATCCCTTGTCCCAGGGTACTGACATTCTGTAATCTGCATCATACTTCCTGTTCCTAATAAATGCTAGCTTCTCCTGACCCCAGTTTGTTTCCAGCCCAGGATCCAGGGCACACGCTGACTTGCCTATCTCAGGAGTGGCTTCTTACAGCCCAAAGGCAGGGAGTCTCTGGGAGAGTTTCATACCTGTAAAGGATGCGACTTGCTGATTGGTGTGGCAGTTAGTAGTCACTCCCCAAACAGCTGAGAACTGCAGAATGTGCTTCTCAAAGGGCCACAGCTACACTCTACCTCGCACTAGCAGAGGAATTAAGGGAGTTCACAGTCATGGCACCCAACTGGGCCATCTCTCCCAAGACCTGGCTACTCATTCATCATCCATTCATGTGATAGGTGGGAGCTGGTCCCGATGAGGTGCTAGAGGCAGCTCCAGGAGTTTCTGTTCCCGAGAGAGGAACACTGACGGGGAAACAGAGGATTTGTCAAACAGTGACCTAAGACCAAGGATCAATTCCTAGCAAGATGGGAGGCCACGGGCCCAAGATAGAGCCCAGATGTGGAGATCTGGGATAGGTTTCCTGGACTCAGAGCCAGTAGAGTGTGGCAGCCAGCCTGACGAAGAGGGTTGAGGCAGAGAAGTCAGTCCCCTGTAAGCCAATAGAATGCCAAGAGCAAAGACCCAGGGGGAAGAGGAATTGGTACATTGGCTAAAGAGGTCAGGTGGCTGTGTTGTCCTGAGGACAATGAGAAATCACAGAAGGCTCTGCAGCAGGGCATGATGTGCTCCAGTCTGGGCTTAGGAGAGGTCACTGTGAGAGTGAAACCATGAAACCATCTGCCCCCAGCCGGAGGAGCCCAGGTGGGCAGCAGCCTATGAAGAGTTTCATGTGGTAATATCTGGGGCTCAAGATAATGGGGTTTCCCCTTCCATGCCAACACCTTAAAAGTCTTTGTATAGCCATTTGAGTCTGCTAGCAGTCTCTCTGGGACAGAGCTCCAGTGTGTTCTTAGGGTGTGGTAGAAATGGACTCACTGAGCTCTTGCCAGAAGGCCCACGAGCTGAGCATTTTCTCCTAGTTCTTGGTGTTTATTTTGACCGGGGGAAACACTGTGTTTTGTGGAATGACTTCAAAGTACAGAAAATTTTTTTTTAAGATTTTATTTATTTATTCATGAGAGACAGAGAGAGAGGCAGACACACAGGCAGAGGGAGGAGCCGGCTCCATGCAGGGAGCCCAATGTGGGACTCGATCCTGGGTCTCCAGGATCACACCCTGGGCTGAAGGCGGTGCTAAAACCACTGAGCCACCTGGGCTGCCCCAAAGTACAGAAATCTAATGAAAAAAGCCAGATGGTTTTATTTCCTTTTTTTTTTTTTTTTTTTTTTACATTCAAGTAAGAAGCTTTCTAAGAGTACCTTGTGGTGTTTAAGTAATGAAATTATTGTAAGCTGATTATCCTGTCTTTCAAATATCAGGTCCATCTACTAGTTCAATGAAATCTCCCTTCTGGGCTATTCATTTCGTCTTGTCTGTCAGTAAATGAGGCAGGCAGTCTGTATGTAGGAGGGGTTGCCAAACTGTGAAGAGCCAGAAGCCATTATCTTACAGCTTTCGGGTCACACAGACTCCTCTGCAAGTACATAATTTTGCTGTTCTAGACCTGTAGCGTGAACATATAGTGTAGACACAAAGAGGTGTGGGCTGTGTTCTAACAATACTTAATTTATGGACACTGAAATTTCATAGCATTTGTACTCATCACAAAATATTCTTTTTTTCATGATTTTTTAAAATAGAAAAACAATACTTAGCCTTTAGGCCTTATGGAAACAGGTGGCAGGCAAGGTTTGGATGTAGGACATCCACTGTGGTTCTACAGGGTGGATGTTGTGCTGCCTTTAAAACTTCCCTCCAGCTAACAAGCTGGGTCCCAAGTCTTACCCAGGCTGCTTTCAGCTTTTGCAGTTCTTGTCTCTCTGCAGTGGATCCTACCAGACATGTTCAGTGAGAGGCACCAGGTGAGACAAAGCCACCCTTTAAGGACTCTTATGAAATGTTAACATCATATGGGAGCTGATGCATAAAGAAAAGAGAGAGGGCATTAGGGTCAAAACAGATGCCAGGGACCTGTGGAAGAGGCTTGGGTCTGCAGGACCAAGACAGAGAAGGGTGGGGAGTGTAGACAGAGGACACAGCAGAGAGAGGTGTGCAGAGGCTGGCAGTGCTGCTGCATAGAGCCCTGGGTGTAGTCCTCCTGTTCCAGAGTGGGCTGAGGGAGACCCTGTGACCTCCTGTCATCTGGACTTCTGGCACTCACTTTATACTTCCTTGTGGTTCTAATCCCATCGAGATACAACTTTCTGTTTATATTCCATCTTCTGCGACGGACCACAAGCTTTTTATTCTCAAGCCTGGGTTGTTGAAGATCTCAGCACGTGTTTGCTGGGCAAGTGGTCAGATGAGCACCCTTTGGGCCACTGGATTATGCAGCACAGCCATTGCCCTCTGTCTGCACAGAGGGGGAAAGTAGAGTGCTCCAATGGTGATGATGGTTGCTTTATGAGTAGTCCGGATTCAGTTTAGGATTTAAGAGTTCTGGGACGCCTGGATGGCTCAGCGGTTTAGTGCCTGCCTTTGGCTCAAGGTGTGATCCTGAAGCCCCAGGATCGAGTTCCATGTCGGGCTCCCTGCATGGAGCCTGTTTCTCCCTCTGCCTATGTCTCTGTCTCTGTCTCTGTCTCTCTCTCTCTCTGTCTTTCATGAATAAACAAATAAAATCTTAAAAAAAAAATCTCCTTGTTTAAAAAAAAAGGATTTAAGAGTTCTGGTTCTGACACTTCCTCATCTATAAAATGAAATGATTGGGTTTAGATGACATCAAAATTCTGTCTAAGGTTAGATGTGAGTGGGATCACAACTGAAATGGATATAACTTGTCAAGTTACAAGTATAATTACTTCAATTAAAAAAAATGGGGTCTTTTGAGGCTCAGTCAGTTAAAGCCTCCAACTCTTGCTTTGGGCTCAGGTCATGATCTCAGGGTCATGAGGTGGAGCTCTGTTTGAAGCCCTGCATCAGGCTCCACACTGGGTTTAAAGCCTGCTTGAGATTCTCTCTCTCCCTTCCCCCTGCCCCTCCTCCTCCCTCTGCCCCACTACCCCACCCACCCCACCCTCCCCAGTCTCTCTTTCTCTTCTCTCTCTTTTAAAAAATCCACACACAGAGGGTGGACATCTGTTTTCTTCCCTTTTTCCTGGGTTTTCTAGAAGATTAAACTGAACCCACTAAAGCTCCTAAATCTAGAAAAGATTGATCTTCTCCCAAGAAGTGGGTGGGGGGAAGGGACAAAGACACTCAGGTGTATTTCCTACTTGTCTTTTATGAATCACAAGCTTAACCCAGTGGTGAAGAGCACAGATCTGTAGCCAGCTGAGTTGGGTTTGAATCCTGGTTCCACCATGTCCTAGCTGATGACTTGGGGCAACATAACTACTCTGTGCCTTAGTTTTCTCCTTAGTAAATGGGGATAATGATAGTATTTGCCTCAAAGGGTCACCATGATGATCAAGTCCGGGAGGACATGTGTGGAGTGCTCAGAGCATACTGGGAGTCCCCATTACCCACCAGCCGGCCTACAAAAGTCCTGATAAGTGGAGCAGAGCTGTCTTACGCTTCCAAGGTGCACTCAGGCTTGGCCCCAGGGCTAACCAGAATGTGTCTGCTGTCCACAGGAATGTGCTGATGCTGCCTCTCCAGCTCTGTCACTGGCTGAACTAAGGACAACGTGTAGCGACAGCGAGCTGCCTGCGGAGTTCGCCAGCGCCATCCGTAGGTAAGCACCAGTCCCACGGCCCTGGTGAGCAATGCATTCCCACTTCTCTTGGCTGCCCATGTCAGCTCTTTGTAGGTCATCACAGGGAAGGAGCAGGGGTTGATATGCTCTACTTTTCCCCAGGCCTGGGAGGATCACCGTGAAGAAGAGGCCCTGCTGGTGCCAGGCTTGTTGAAAGGGAGTGACGGGGAGAGCATATAGGCAGTCATTTCACCTGCAAGTAGAAGATGTCTCACTCTTTGCTTTTCTGTCATGCTCTTGCATTGACTAGAACTTCAAGACAGTGTTAAATGGCGATGATCCAACAGTCATCTTTGTCTCATACCCAACTTGGTGGCAACACTTCCTTTCAACATCACTGGCTCTTCCCAATCAGAAGGCCTATGTGTGTATTTCTTTAGTCCTGGACATTTTTCCTCTAGTGTCAGTGTTTCTTCCCCTCCCTTCTTCCTTTCCTTCTGCAAGGAGAAACACACTGACCCACCTGGATCTGTCTCCCCCATCATAATTTGCATCATCCCACCATCCTTTTGTAATGCTGTCCAGTAGGCACAGAATGTAAGCCACCTGGGAGATTTCACATTCTCTAGTGGTCAAATTCAAAAAGAAAAAGGAGGGATCCCTGGGTGGCGCAGTGGTTTAGCACCTGCCTTTGGCCCATGGCATGATCCTGGAGACCCGGGATCGAGTCCCACATCGGGCTCCTGGTGCATGGAGTCTGCTTCTTCCTCTGCCTGTGTCTCTGCCTCTCTCTCTCTTTCCGTGTGACTATCATAAATAAATAAATAAATTCTAAAAAAAAAAAAAAAGTAAAAGGCAGGTGACTGGGTGGTTCAGTCGGTTAAGCGTCTGACTCTTCATCTCAGCTCAGGTCTTGATCTCTAGGTTGTGAGTTCAGGGCCCTGCGTTGGGGTCCATGCTAGTAATGGAGCCTACTTAAAAAAAAAAAAAAAGTAAAAAGAAAGTGGTAAATCCACTCTAATTTATTTTATTTATCCAGTGTATCCAAAATACCATTTCAATATGTAATCAGTATTTTTTTTTAAAATACTGTATTTTAAACAGTATCTTATACTTATGTATCTATCTAACAGTATCTTATACTGATGTATAAGATCGTTTTTCTTCCTTCTCCTCATTTTTCTTCTTCCCTAAGTCTTCAAATCTGGTATGTATTTTACACTTACAACACATCTCAGATTAAACCAGTTAACATTTCAAATGTATAGGAGCTCATGTAGCTATTCTGGAAAGGTTCTTTGTCTCATCTTTCCAGCCCACGAATTCATTCCCAGCTATATCCATTGTGATGTGTAGCTTCTATGTTGAGTTTTTTCATTTTGGTGATGAAATTTATCCCTCTTTTTTAACAATGAGGCTATCTGAGGATATTTATTACATATATTCTAAAAATGTTCTTCTGTTTGCTGTATTAACTCTGTTTTCTCACATGTGAGTTCTTTTTAGAGTTGAGTTTTGTGACTTTTGGTTTGGGGTCATAAGCCCAACTTTTGGGCTTCCTGTCCTGCTGGCTGATGACAACCTCTCTATGCATACGGGCCCAAGTGTCTGGTCCCCTCCTGCTTGCATGGCTGGCACCTTTGGTTGGATCACCTCTGAATCTCCTTCCTCCTTTCATAGCAGCTTTCTTCTCTGTGCATCTTGAGTTGTGGTTTCCCTTTTCAAGAAGAATAAAAATCTGCCTTTTATTTTTTATGATTGCTCATGGTTTCGGGTATACAAAGAACACTCCTTGCTCTCCTGACATGCTTGAGTATATTTAAAAATGGGTTTCCCATTATTTCTGGGGATTTGGGGTAGGAGAAACCAGCTACAGTAGCCACTCAGTCTGCTGTCCTGATGCAGCTGGGGCAGATTGTTACAGTGTGGCCTCCAAGCTGGGGATGGATGGAAGGCTGCCTTGTGGGGGGAACTTCACTGCCTTCCTGATTTACTCACTGTCCCTTTGTGTCTTTCCTTCCAAGTTGTAATAACTCTGTTTTTACATTGCCAGCACCTCTGGCCATGAGGTTAAGTTGTAATTGCTTGGTTTGAGGCAGGAAGAGAAAAGTAGCCCAGGGAAAATACCTCAACAAACCCTAATGACTGTGCCAGAAACCTGGATGCAAATCTACTCCCCGCGTCCAACTGGGAGCTGTTTGGATATTGTATCAGTAAATTAAGCCCCTCAATTTTTCAAATTCCCCAAACCCCCAAGGCCTTTGCTGGCACAAGTAGGATGCAGGATTCCACCGATGAAACAGAGAGACCACATTAGTTCGGGCTTCCAGTAAGTTGGTGAGTGTGGATTTCTGATCCAGTCCCAGAGAGATGGAGCCCAGAAAGAACCCACAGGGCTACAGGAGAAAGAAAAATAACATCATTATACTGTAAATATAGGTGAGGAACTGGAATAATCATTTCATGAGGGCACATAATTCAGACACCTGAGAGCTGAGGTCTGGGAGTGTTTTTATGTTTAAAAATCAAGTGGAAACTAACGTCTTGGAAGGTCTTAAATCACTACCAAACTGTGGTTGGAGTCCGTTGAGGGAATCTGCCCTGTATTTTCAGAAATAGTCCCTCCCTTAGAAAAAGATGGTTGCAAACACCAAAGTTGTAGGCCCAGGCATCCAGGCTGCAAAGAGCAGGAGTGGAGAGGGGTTTTGGGAACAGGCTCAGCAGTGGCCTTTTCTGGAGGAGAAACTCCTCTGGAAGGTGCCTTGTGGCATCCTGGTGGCTGGTTCTAGGTCATGGTCCTGTCCCAGGCAAGCCTCCCCGCTGGCTATTTTGCCGGACTTCAGCTTCCACCAGTTCTTTGCAGCCCAGCAACGCCCTCCCTTCTGCTTGGAACCAAACCAGGACTCCAGACAATCACACATTTACTGCGTGCCTCCCATCTGGTCTGATTCCATTCCCTCCACTTGCATGAACATTACTGCACTTTACTGGCTCCAGTGTTACCATCAAACCCATCTGGATGACCAGGTTTCCAGGCTTGCACAGGACAGGTTTTCTTACTGAGGCACCTGATCTTTGCTGTGTTCTGCACAAGATGCATGCCACAAAACCCTTCTTCATCTCAAATCCCTCTCTTGCTGTTAGTCTACTATTTCCATGAATGACCTTTCCAGCAGGGAAGTGAACTGTAAAGATGCAGTTGAGAGTGTATTTTCAGAAATGAGTCGTCTTTGTAGTGACATGGTGTTTGTGTAGCCTGCCTTTGGGACCTAGCACAGCTGAGAGGAGAGGCTGTTTTATCTCCATCATATTCTGGGGAGGCAGTGAGGAGCAGGTGTTGTTCTCTGTATGATGAGGGTGGCATGGGAACGGGCACAGCAAAGCTGAGTAGTCACATAGGGAAGCAGTGGGGACATTGCTTGCCTTCACCTTCTCTGCTGGACCTCCGCATGCTAGCACAGGTGCTTACAGATGGGTATGAGCGGAGCCCGCTCATGTGGGCTCACCTGAACACTCAGTCCACTGTAGTGTGCTTGGTGTGGGCAGATGGGAACCTTTGCACCCCTAGTACATCTGTCTACCAGATGCCGAGGGGAAGTGAACTGCCAGGGGTCAGGAGGCAAACCTCCTCTAACACACAGACCCCGGGTCATACTGGTTAAAAGGTAGGGATGCTGGACTCTTCAGTGCTAGAGGACAAGAAAGAGTTGGGAAGGGGGCGGTGGGATGCCCGGGTGGCTCAGTGGTTGAGTGTCTGCCTTTGGCTCAGGGCATGATCCCAGGTCTTGGGATTGAGTCCCACAGACTCTGCCTACACCTCTGCCTCTCTCTTTGTGTCTATCATGAATAAGTAAAATCTTAAAAAAAAAAAAAAAAGGAAGGGGCCTGGTGATGTGGTGACCACCTCAGATGATTCCACATCCACGTGGCAGGATCCCACTTGGTAGGAGACCAGGCCCTGGCTCCAGCTCCACCATGGCCACCTGTACCGACCAGCCACCCTGCTGCTGCAGGAGGCTCGGGGCATTCAGTCCCAGGCTCCCAGGCCCACCAGGATCATTCTGTAAAATGCTGCCTTTACACATGAAAGTGGCCACTCTGTCCAGGGACCAGATGTGCCCAACTTGTCAGGCAAAGGATTGCAGAGACATCTTTTTCTCTCTTTGATGAGTAACAAGCCACTGCTGTTTGGAGAGAGGCCGTGTGTCTTATCCCTGCGAGGAGACATCTGGGGCAAGTGGGCCTCACCTGACTGGTGTGGTCATGAGACACCAGCTCTGGGGGACCCAGATGTGCCCTATTGGGAGGGGAGCTGGCCCACACAGGAACAGGCAGGTGCAGGAGGTAGGGTCTCAGAGTTCAGAGACAGAATGGGAAACCTCCCGTTCCCCCTTCCCTGGCCCACAGACCTGCACCAGCATGCAAGTCACTCATGAGGCAGAGACCTCGATGACAGACCTTGACACATCTACCAGCAGGAAGAACACAAGAGTCAAGAAGAGATGTTTCACAGCAGGGTGACCAGTCACTCAAACTGGAGTTGGTTGAGAACAGGCAAGCTAGCCAGAGAAGATTGTTGTGTAGGGACCTGGTTTGAGGCAGGAGACTCCCAAGCACATCCGTGTGCTCCTGAGGCCTCAGTAATAGGGGAAGTCCTGCAGCCAAACCAAGTGACTTTGTAAGGTATAAATCTGATGGTTACCCTGGATTAGTGTTCTGTTGCTGTGTAACAAATCACCACAAGCTTAGTGGCTTAAAACAACACCCATTTAGTAGCTTACAGTGTCCTGTGACTGTGGGTCAGAAGCTGGGCACTGCATGACTGGCTTCTCTGCTTAGGGCCATGTTCTCATCTGAAGCTCTACTTGCTGGCTGTTGACCCGTGGGAACTTGGCCCCACGAGGTCTCTGACATGCCTTTCTCACCACCCCTCCCATCCTGAGAGTCAGCAAGGAGAACCTCCCACTCATCAGATCCCCTGCCAGCTTTAAATCTCTTCTCAGTAGAGCCCAGCGCCTTTTAAGGGCTCACCTAACTAGGTCAGGTCTACCCAGAATAATCTCCTTATTTTAAAATCAGCTGTTTGGGGCTTTAATTGCATCTGCAAAATGCTAGTAGTACTGCCCTCCAGGGGTTGTTGAGGGCAGGTGGAGGACCAGGAAAGGGAGGAGACGGGTTTACTCAACACTGGTGTGGGTAGCTGGGCAGCAGTGTTGCTGTCGCTGACGGAAGGATGGTCTGGAAGGTCCTACTCCAGGCAGGTTAAGTAGAAGATGCCTGTTAAGTTGAGATGTCAAATAGAGAAGTCCAGAGATCCAAGGGAAGGCCTGGACATAATGAGTTGGAAGTTTTCAGCACATAGAGTTTTTAGGAGCATAAATGGGAATGGAGAGAGGCAAGTAAAGAAAGGATAGGACACAAATTACGATCTCCGCCTGCATCCTCAGTACTTGGGGTTTCGAGGCAGCAGCCAGGGAGGATCCGTGCAGAAGACGGGGGGGGGGGGGGGGGGGGGGGGGGATGCTGGGGTGCGACTGGAATGCAGGCAGCAGGGAGTGAAGGCCTGCGGGGCAGGGAAGTGAGGTCCAGACAGACCCGCACCCCAGATCCCAAGGTCCCAGGCGACCTCATGAGCTGTGGCAGTGGAGACCAGCCTATAGGGCTAAATGTGGGAGGCGAGGGACAGAGGAGTCACCTGTGCCCACAGCTCCCTCCATGACTAATTGTATCTAATGAGCAATTGTGGGCCTTGTGGCTGTGTGGCCGTGTCCCCCGTGGCTTGGCCTGATGATGGCCCCACGGGAGGCGCCCCTGAGCCCCCGACCCCTTGCTCCTGCACTGCCTACCGTGCTCGGTCTTGCCATTACTGGCCAGCCCTGGTCTTTTCATCTTGGTAATAGCATACGCCTCCCTGGGGGCCAGAGAGCCCTGCCTTGCACCTCCCGGGCTCTGTGGCCGTACCCCACCCAGGCAGTACCCTACCCGGCGCTGTCTTTGAAAAGAGAAACCACCCGCTGGCAATGTGGTCAGAGAGAGGTTGGCAGGACCCTTGGCCCCTGGAAGAACCATCACTTTGGGTGGAGCCGGAGATGCCACTCCAGGCGCAGGCAGGTGCCACGGGGCCTTGCAGTGTGACCCCACAGTGACTTTCCACCTGCCACTGCAGGTGTGTTCCTGAGTCAGAAGACAAGGAGGGAGGATGGGATTATGCCGTCCTGGGCACTCCAGAAAACAGTGGAGGGGCAAATGGAACACGTAGGGGTAAGCTTTACTCTCTTACCTGTGTGGAGCCCAGGAAAGTGCTTGAGTTAGCCTTATTTACCTTACCTGGACAAACTATACTTCTTCTCGGCTGAAGGCCAAGAAGATCACAACTAGAAACCAGAAGGAACAGGACATAAATGGTTGAGGTTCCAAAGGGACCTGGATTTTCATCCCCGTCTAACTTCGAGCTGAGGAAAACGGTAGGCTTCCAGAAAGTGTGCCCCTGCGTGTTGGTTCATGTTTAAGTCCAGAGCCTCCTGAGACTGAATGGAGGTCATCCACGGCACCAGGTGAAGAACACTTTGCCAGAACCAGTTTCCCAGATCTGCTTGGTAGATAGAATCACCTGGGTGCTTTTTAAAATGTGGTTCTGGGCCTCACCCCAAACCTACTGAGGCAGAATCCAGGGCCCTTGGTGCTGTGCTGCACACATGCCCTGGCCCCGGAGCAGCGCTGCCCACTGGTGGTAGGACACCAGACACAAATGCAAGCCACATGGGTAATTTTAAATGGTCTAGTAGCCACATTTGAAACTTAAAAATAAAAATGTTTTGCCCAGTATATCCAAAATATCATTTCAACCTGTAATCAGTATTTCATTCTTTTTGTTCAAATCCAACCCTTTAAATTCTGGTGCGTATTTACACTTCTGGCACACATCTGAGTTCAGGCCAGCCACATCCTGGGTGCTCGGCCACCACGACTCGGCTGCCTTCCAGGAGGTGTGGGTCTGGACCCACAAGTGCTCCTTGGCCCCCAAACAGGCCAGGTTCTACCACTTGCACTGACAAAATCCAAAGAGAGACAAGTGGTGAAACAGGAAAGGAATTTACTTCAGTGAGGCCAACACTGGGAAGGCAGCGGACTAACATCATAAATGCTGCCTCTGAAGTGCTGAAAATACTCCGAGGTCTAGATAAGGAACAGGTGGGACAGAAGTCTGTGGGGATGTGCAACTGTGCACTAAAGATCTGATCCATCATGGTCTTGGGGTCTTGTTGGCTCATGGGGGCCGTCGTTGCTTTTGAGGGATAGTTTCAGTTCCCTCAGGGGATGCTTTGCGTGTTGATCTTTTGTCTGAGTTAAGTAACGAGCTGGAAAGAAAAACTTTTTTTTTTTTTTAAGATTTTATTTATTCATGAGAGACACAGAGAGAGGCAGAGACACAGGTAGAGGGAGAAGCAGGCTCCGTGCAGGGAGCCCGACGTGGGACTCGATCTCGGGTCTCCAGGATCAGGCCCTGGGCTGAAGGCGGCGCTAAACCGCTGAGCCACCCGGGCTGCCCTGGAAAGAAAACCTTAATTAAAAAGTACAAAGATCAAAATGGAGGTAAAATCCCCTTTCACTGTTCCTTCAAAGTGGCTTAGTTTCAGTCCATGAACAACACTTGGGAGGGAAGACTCATACTCTAGGTGTTTGCCTCACTCGAATGAAAACAGGTAAAGTAACCCACATTTTAGGTTTAGGTTTGAGGTTTGGCCTCATCTTCATATTCTTAAATAAATAAGCATCCTGGAGATGCCTGGGTCGCGCAGTGGTTGAGCATCTGCCTTTGGCGCAGGTTGTGATCCTGGGATCCTGGGATCCAGTGCCACATCAGGCTCCCTGCAGGGAGCCTGCCTCATTCTGTGTGTCTCTCATGAATAAATAAATAAAATCTTCAAAAAAATAAATCAGCACCCTAGTTCTGTCCTGGACACTGTACAAACAAGTGTGCTTCCATCTCCTTTCTGAGGCCCAGGGAGTTCTGTGGGGGGCAGTTCTCAGCTCCCAGGGCGTCTGCCCCCTCCCCTGAGGCGGGGGTTTGGGTTGGGCAGGGTCTTTGAGGGCCTCTCCTACCTTCCCAGGTTGGGTCCCCCATTAGAGCCTGCCAGGTCCAGAAAGTTCCCTCCGATCCCCCAGGGGCCTGGGTACTGGGCAAAGGAACCCTGTTTTGTGGTGAGGCTGGGATTTCTGTGCTCTCATCAGGTGGGGCAGCGGGTGTGGATGTAACTGGGGAGTGGGAAAGGGTGTTCTGGGCAGTTTGTGCTCTGAATTTGAGTTCATGGTGATACTTTAAATTCCCTATACAATTTTTTTCCCCTTTACATCATTAAATCCACTTTTGAATGAAAGAAAAGAATCGAAACAGTAACAAAACGTAGAACAAAAACCCCTTCCCCATTCTTTATAGCCAGAGAGAAGCTGGAGAAGTCTTCCTGTTTTCCTGGCCTTCCCTCAGCAACAGAGGGCTGTCTGTAGGGCACCACTCTCCCAAGACCCTTCTCCCTTCTGCTAGGAAACAGTCCCTCTCTGGATTTCAGCAGGAAATGCAGCCAGATCTGAGATTTCCTGGTGGCTGCTCGGGCCCAGGAGAGACACATTCCTCAGGAATTCCTCTGCAGCTGCTCTGGCTCCGGCTTCCTTAGAGTGGGTGGGAGGATATGCTAGGAATCAGGAGTCCTCGGATTCAGAGCTGGTTGTTAGGTTTCATTTAAACACCCCTCCCCCCCCCCCCCATCCTCACAAAAGCAAGGCTAGATTTTTGTGTTGCAGTTCTTTAAGGAGCTTGAAAAGCTTGACTTGAGCTTATAGTAGCTGGAGGCAGAAATGTAAAAGAGATTTGAAAAGCCGGGAAGGGCGGAACCATTTGAGCCCCTGAGAGCCTTCCACCTGGAGGCCACCCCCCCCAACCCTCCTACAGGAAGTGTTACCATTGAGACTGGCTCTCACACTTTACAGAAAGCATACAAAATTATAAAATCTTCAAGCAATGCAGAAGTGAGGAAAGTAGAAAAGGAAAGCCTTCATTCACCCCCTTCCAGGAGTCACCCATTGTTGAATAGTGGGTAGTTTTCAGGTGTATTGTTAGAGTATCTCAGCCATTCACATTCAGATTTTTAGTTGTTTTTGCAAAACCGGCCTCCTTGACTTGTTTACCAAACACTTTTCCATGCCAGTGTATGTTGATCTGAGCTTTTTAAAAATGACTGCAGGTATTTCAATAGAACCATTATATCTTGTGGAATTTAACCAGTCCCCCAATTGATTCCCATTCTCAGCTGTTGTAACCAATACTGAAGTAAACCCACGTAATCTCATGTGTCTTTACACACCTACACACCCTGTAAGAAAAACTAGAAATCAGATTGCCTCGTCAAGGGGTATGTTCATTTTTTATTTTGCTAGATACTCCTAGATTGCCTTCCATGAATCATTTTTAGAGTTATTTCTTCCACCAATCTGGTTTCTCATGATGCTCCAAGGAATCAGATACCTTCAGGGAGTTGTGCTGGAGCTGCTTTAACAACTCGTCACTGAGCTGCTGTCACCCAGGCGTGGTGCTCAGCACTGGGGATACGTTTGGGTAAGACACTACATGCCAGTTTGGGAGCCTGCTGAGCTTAAATAAAACAGATGAGATTGTGCTGCATGCGAGCAGATCTGCACAGGGCCCTGTGACTATGCAGGGATACTGTGCCTGGGACAGGGGGACCTCTTTAGGGAGGGTGCTTGTTACTGTTTCCCTGCCCAGGTCTTCTGCTCCGGGGAATCAGAGGAAGGCAGTAAGCCCATTGGTCACTACAAACCTCCTGTAACAGAGCCCGAAGCCCCTTACTTGGGGATATTCCAGGAGTAAAAAGAGCCCATGGAACTTGAAGCCTTGGGGGAGGGAGGCTGTCAAAGTGCAAATCTAATTTAAGTACTTTATTTTTTTTTAAATGTATTTAACAGAGAGTGCACAGGGATAGCAAGAGGGGGAGGGAGAAGCAGGTTCCCCACTGAGCAAGGAGCCCTATGCAGGACTCCATCCCAGGACCCCAGGATCATGACCTGAGCCAAATGCTGATGCTTAGCCGACTGAGCCACCCAGGCACCCTTAATTTAGTACTTTAAAGGGGAACCAAGGAACTTTAAAAGGAGAGTATCAATTTCTGCTCTATCACTATTGTTTTTTGTTTTTGCAGTTAGGATCATGTTGATTTCACGGACTAGGCACTTGTCCAAGGTGGCCGCCCAGACCAGAGACTCCTCTTCTCAAATCAGTGATTTAAGAGATGCTTACTGGCACACTTGGCAAAGAGGGGTGTGGAACCCAGATGAGGTTTTGTGTCAAGCTGCACTTGTTGCTGAGCATTTGGTATGCCCATGGCAGAAAGGAACTTCTGGATTGCCTCAGATTCCACATTCTACAACCTTCTGTCTTGTTCCTTTGTGACATATACTGAGATCTGAGCTCTGTAAAGGGCCCTTACCGTTAAAGAACGTGCGCTCAAATCAGCCTTCAGGAATGCAGTGCTGAGATGTTCTGGTTCTGGGGGGACCTCGAGGTACCTCTAGTACCTTTTTAGTACCTGCCTTTTGACTTGGCAAGCTGAACCTTCCTCCTCTCTGCCACCACTCCAAAGGGAATAGCCCCGATCTTGTTGGGTTACTCAAAGCATGCCATGTCTCTCCTCAATACAGAGAAAAGAAGTTGAAGGCCAGAGTTCAAGAGTTGGTGAGCGCCTTGGAAAGACTCACCAAGAGCAGTGAAATCCGGCACCAGCAATCAGCGGAGTTCGTTAATGACCTAAAGCGGGCCAACAGGTAAACTCTCCATTTGAGGATTCCCAGTGGAGGCCCAGGGAGGGTATTTCCTTAATTGCTGGGAGCCATCCCTAGGGAACAGGGAAGGGAAAGTCCTCACCAGTCTGCCACCCTCCCGCAAGCCTGGCCTTCCCTAATACATCATTTCCCAAAGTGTTTCATAGAAAACTAAGAAATGTTCAGTAAAGGCTTGTCCTTGGGGCCTCAGATGTGTTTGGGAAATGCAGCATACTATAATCCCCTTAACAATTTATACAATAAAAGTTCTGAGAAGTCATACAATTAAAATAAAAAATTGTGCTTAAGCCAATATTTTCCAAACAAAACTAGCTCTTTAACTTTTATATGAGCAACATTTATTTTTTTATTTATTTTTAAGTAAATTCTGCCCCCATCGTGGGGCTCAAACCCATGACCCTGAGATCAAGAGGTACTCTACCAGCTGGGCCAGCCAGATGCCCCTGTGTGAGGAATGTTAAGTATCCCATGGAACACTACGGAGCACTGCTGTGAGACAAGCTCAAGTTTTTTGGGCTCTGGATCTCTTTACGGAAGCTCACGAAAACCTAAGGACCTCAAAGAACTCTGTTCCCAGAAATTATCTGTTGATGAAAAACTGAGACAAATTTTTCTGAATTTTTACTCATTTACTAAATAAATAAATAAATAAATAAATAAATAAATAAATAAATAAATAATTTCATTACATGTAACACACTGGCATTCATTAAAAAAAAAAGACCTATTTTCCAAAAAGATCATTAGAAAAGTGGCACTATTTTTACAATTTGCAAATCTCTTTAATGTCTGGTTTAACAGAAGGCAGCTAGATTAGCACCTCCACTTCACAGGCAATGTACTGTTCTGAAATCAAGGGAACACCGAGCTTCATGTGGACCTGAGGGGTGTCTGAGGCCTCTCCCTGAGAGGGTCTTGGGAATCCCTGGGAGTTGGGTCCTCAGACCACACCGGGAGGACCTGACTACATGGAAGGGACGGGGGTGCTAGTTTGGACCAGAATAGGTTTAGGACTTACCCAGCCTTGGACTTACCTCCTGCTCTCTTACCGCCAGGCTCTTGGGAAGACAGTGCAGACACTTTGTATTCTGTGTTTGGTGAGCACCGTAGTTTATGGCCCTATGCTCTGAATCCCATCAGCCCAAAGTGTAAAGAGAAGGCATCAGAGTCTCTCCGCACTCCTCCTAGGTGCGGTCACTTAGACTGCAGGGCTTAAGGAACATACCTGCTAACTTACACTTGACCCATGAACAACAGACTCATTATTTCTATTTAAATAACAGAATTCTGGAATTCAGCTGCCTTTATCCCGTTTGGGATGTGGCTAGTCTGAGTTGTTGGTTAACACCCTTCCTAATGAGGGACTAGCCTCTAGCATGGAAACTAACTGTAGTTAAACCAGCAGGTGAATGGCCACCAGTGTGGAATACTCGGTTTCAGATTCTTACTTTAGAGGCCGAGTGACCTCTCTGGATCTGGTTACCCAGCAGACAGAACAGCGAGTGTCTCAACACTAGTCAGATGACTCTTCCTTCTCTCCACTCTCCCCCCCACCCCCACCCCACAGCAACCTGGTGGCTGCCTATGAAAAAGCAAAGAAGAAGCATCAAAACAAACTGAAGAAGTTGGAGTCTCAGATGATGGCCATGGTGGAGAGACACGAGACCCAAGTGAGGATGCTCAAGCAAAGAATAGCTCTGCTGGAGGAGGAGAACTCAAGGCCACACACCAATGAGACTTCACTTTAATTGGCAGTTGGGCACAAAGCTCTGCCTGTGGAAGCCAAACTCTAGCAGGTCACCGGGGAGAGAAGGGCCCTGGGAGACAGAGCACCTGGTGGGAGAGTGACAAAAGGGAAGGCTAGCAGGTAGGTCAGCACCTGCATAACAGAGTACCATGGACTCAGCTCTGGCGATGAGTGGCCTGGTGATACCATGTACTCTCCCCAGAGGATCTTGTGCCTCCCCTTCTGGGACCATGGACAGTGTGTAAATACCTGCTCTGTGTGCCATGCTCAGTAGGCCTTGCTTTTGCTTTTAGCACTGGCAGTCACTCTCCTACCCGTTCTGAAGGTTGTGCATCAGTGGTACCCTTGGCATTTGTTTTATAAGATGGTCCTTTCTTCTCTTCTCTTTTGGTAGTGATCTGGTCTTTCACATCCCCAGTTTCTCCTTTCTTTCTTTCTTCAGGGATAAACACAGACACACATGTGGGAGTGGGAGAAGGTGTCTTTGGCCTCTGGAACTGCTGATTTGTTTACTGTGCAACCAGGATTTGGCTTTCAAGACCCACGTACCAGCTCTGAGAGACAGGCTGTCACTCAGACGTGCTCCGAGGAGATTACAGGGGGATGGTACATAGGGGTTACAGTCCCAGATACATTTAAAGTTACACGTCAGGCAACCCCAGGGCTATGGCTGAACGATTCTGTTTGGGAGAATGAGCACTTCTTTCACCTCTCACTGTGGAGGTAGGGCTGGGAAGGACACTTTCTTTTGACTGTCGGATTTTCCCTCCCAGTGTAGCCTTATTAAAGCCAAGACTTAGAGCTGAGATAGAATTTTAGTTCCACCATCTATATTAATAGGACTATCTTTCCTCAAGAGCAGAGGAGCATTGTTAGTACTTTTGCCCACCTCAGGGCACCACATAATTGCTATTCTGCAGGAATCAAAATTCATCCACATGAGTACTCATGTAGCTCTGGACCTGCCTCTCTTTCTCTAAGGGCAAGACACAGGACACCAAGTGTTTTGCAGGTGATCCTACTTATTTAAAGACTGCTACTGAACTTTACTTCCAAAAGGGCACGGGGTGAAGGAATGGTTGTTGAGGCCTCCTTTTATCCATCCCCCACCCTGAAGTGGTGGTTAGTATACGGTACTTGAACAGATTAAATTTCAAGCAAACTGCTGACAGGGCTGGGCCAGGACCAAAGTACCTGAATTCTTTTTCCTGAAATTCTTTCTCCATCTTAAATTCATTAGTCCACCTCATCTTTCAATTCTTCTGTAGTTACCCTACATGGATACATTTTAAAGGACCACTTGCCTTTCATTCTGAGTTGAAGAGCTACCCAAGGTCCCCTGAGAATTATATCCCAATGCCAGAAATGACAGTTTTGTTTATGACCAGGTCACCACATTAGAGTCCCAATGTCCATGAGCTGAAGATCTGATTTCAGACAACCTGATACAAGTTTACCAGCCTTCTTTGCTATAGTGAAGGCCACTCCAGCCACCACCTAGGAGGGCAGAGCAGTTTGAGCAATTCTATCCCAAAAGCAACCACCCTTCTTTCTTAGGCCAGCAGTAGGCTGTCCATCTTACCAAAAAAAAAAAAAAAAAAATCACCCAAAACCAAAAAAATCTTACCAGTCTGAAAGGACCAGCTTTTGGCTGCTTTGATCACTGTGAAAGTGCCCCCAGGCTCCTGTTTCTGTTATGAATCTACCATTTAGTCAAAGTTCTTTTGATTTCTTTAAATCAATTTTTATATACTTCAGATAAAATTTCATTTTGTCATAAGGAAAATGTGGCTGAAAAAGTTATGTGCAAAAAAAAAAAGGTTCAGAAGACAAAATGTTGGTTTTCCCCATTTTTCCAGTTTGCCAAGGGGAGATAGCGCTCTGTCCAAGGTGGGGAACATTCGTGGCTTTCCCTTTTGTGACTGAACAGGCATCGAAACAGATAGCTTTCCTTTTCACGAACACTGTAAAGTGTGGCTGACACAAGGATACAATCCTGCCTGCTGACTTCCATCTACCATTCTTGGTCCAAGTTAAAAGAGAACTCCTCCTTTTAGGGTCATGTAACTAACTCTTCCAGACCCAGGAGGTCTCAGCTCCTCCATTATAAGCCCCAATATGACTGACCCTACCTGGCCTCCTTTCGAATTTATACTTCAATGTAATACTTTTAAATATGTGGTGATTGGGTAAAAACATTTCCCCAGAAAGAATGTTACTTTTATAAACGTGTGGAATTTTAAAAAGCAATTAAATAGCTACTCCTTGTATTTTTCAAATACTCCCTAAGACAAGATCCTTGTTGAAGCTGAACCAACAGGCATTTGTTTATGCTACTTGCGGGGCCCAGTAAAGCCACATTGATTAAATAAATAATTGCAGGTACTCGAATACTTTTTAAGCTGAGTTTTTCTTTCTAAATAGAAGTTTATATTAACCTCTCCATCATAGGTAGACAGTGTATGGATTTAATTTGTCTGAGGTTAAGTCTTCAAACTTCCATGTTTTTGTTTCTACTTCCCTCAATGGTTACCCCTTTTAGGAATTTACCTTCTCTGCTCCATCTTTGGCTCTTAGAGAAACAAGCATGGGAAGAAAGGATCCATTTTACAGTTCCCTTGGAATCTATGTCCCACTGCTAAATTAAGGAAAAAATCATAAGCAAGAGAGACTTCCGCCTGTGGCTGAAGTGGCATCAGTGTGTGGGCCTACCAGTGCATCTGATGTTCTGCTAAACACCACCTGCACCAGCTGCAAACTGCTATGGACTTGCAGGTGGTAAGATCCCTCTTTGAGACTTAGAGCAGAAGTTATTTATGATTCAGTATCTTAAGTGATCAGACAGTTGAGACTTATCATGCCCCTCCTCCCTCTCTTGCTCTAGCCCCAGAGGTACACTAGATATTTATTTCATCATTGCCAATGCAGGTAATTAACTGTTACAGATTCACTCTTATTTGCAAGCATGTCAGCTTTCTGAAGTTAATATCCATGCTGCCTGAAACTGGAATGTTAAGTTAATAAAAAATTAAGTACCAGTTAAACATAATTGCCTAATTCTCCTTTGAGATGCTTGCACTTGTTGCTAACTCTTCCTCTGAGCCTGCAGCAATACTTTAACAGGGATCTCAGAGAACTTTAAATTAGAGCCTTGACTACTCCAGAAAGGCAGTCCAAATTAGAGCCTATGCAATTTCTTTTTGAAAACTGTTAAAGTAGTAAAGTCCTTACTATGGCCTCATCCTAAGAACTTGAAACTATGTGAAAATCTCCCAGTCCCTTACCTACATATTGATCACATTATTTTAAATGGAGAGAGAGGGGAAAAAAAAAAAAAACACCCCATAGTTTTACCTCATCTGGCCTGGACTATGCCACTGGCATGAATTAAAAATCTCTGTAGCTGCCTTGTTCCCTTCTAAAGGTGTTCTTATGGACCACAAAAGTTATCCTGCAATTTTTTTTTTTTTTTTTTTTACTTCTATCAATTATATTAAAACCCTCAAGAGTCTGGATATCACGCTCATGTTTTAGGTAGTGAGAAAGACATCAGGAGTACTGAAAACACCCAAAACTTTGGATTAATGACATATGAAACTCCTAAGGATCCCTAAAACTTATAAACCATTTACAAACACCTAACTGGGAGTTATGTCTCAGCCATGAAACTATGTAAAGCGAAACGATCATGCTAAGTTTACAGCTATACCAAATTCCTAGATATAACAAGACATATAGTTAGAAAGTTTGTAGAGGGATGCCTGGGTGGCTCAGCGGTTTAGTGCCTGCCTTCCACCCAGGGCATGATCCTGGAGTCCTAGGATCAAGTCCCACATCAGGCTCCCTCTATGGAGCCTGCTTCTCCCTCTACCTGTGTCTCTGCCTCTCTCTCTCTCTCTATCTCTCATGAATAAATAAATAAAATCTTTAAAAAGTTTGTAGAGGCCAAAAGGTAGAGAATTCTGATGAATGAAATTTCTGCAATGAATTTAATTAGGCTGTAGTCATAGGATTGCCAAGGTTTTTTGAGAGGGAAGGGAGCATAAGTAACATTTTTAAGTTTATTTTTCTGCCATAAGTGACAGCTTTGTAGAACAGCATTTTTTTTTAAACTCCAAAATAAATCCTATAGCAAATATTTTTCTATTTATCTACATGGAATGGCCAGTTTGGCAAGAAATGATACAGATTCTACTTGCTGCACACCTATTTCTCACTGAAGTTTATCCAAATCCTATTCTGGTTCATTGAAACTTTGTGTTTATATTGGCCAGGTTGAAGACAGCTCAATCTGTGGCCTTCTGAAGTTCCCTGTTTCACACACTTGAACTTTCTAACAATAGATACATGTCTTAAGCCGCCAAACATTGACTTTTTAGAATTGGAACCAGAACTATCATTGCAATGCTGGCTGCTGCCACCATATCATCCCTGAGCACTAGATGGCTGTTAAAATATAAAAATGGAAAAGAATACAAGCTGAAAAGCAGCTGTACATGCATTCTTGCTTTACCAATTCCTGTACAGAGGAAGACCATTTCACATCCAATGGCTGCATTTTTTTGAGTTATATTAGATAAATTCTTTATCAACCATCTTGCATCTGAGTGAGCTCTTGCATGTGACCAAGACAAGAAATCATTCTGGCCCATAACAGCAACTGCTATTGAATAACTAGATCCTTGACTAGTAGTGCTTGATTTTTCCTTAGTCAAGGTGGCTACAAATCACTTATCCACTGATGAGCAGAATGAAGCAAGCCACCAACAAAAATTCCTCCACGTTCACACCAATGACCTGCTATTAGTTAGCTCTTGCTGTGCCATTCATTCTTGCACTTTCTGCAAATCAAATCCATGTGGGAAGTGTTCTACTTGTAGAACTCACAGAATTCACTGAGTGCTCATGTCAAGGACTGCCAAGTAAATGAGGGCCCCTAATAATCTGCTTTCCTTTGAATGTAATGCAAAGATGACACATGTTCATTTTTCTATGCCTAATCAGTTTCTAGACATATTATCAAGACTTATTTACTTTGCATGAGATTTAAGTTTCCTATTATTTGAAAATGTGCTCCTTTTAAACCACCTGAATTAGAAAAACTTGCTGGAATGTACTGTCAGTTATTAAAGCACATGTGACTAAGTTTGCATTTGTCAGTATTGTTCTACTGTTTGTACTGAAAGTCTCATTTTAAAGTTGCCCCTTAACATTGTACTATACCTTGTAATTTTTTAGATTCTTCACTTGTATGCTTTAAATGTTTCCAGATGCCTTTAGTTTTTAGCCGCTGTAAAATAGCTACTTTGTGTTATTTGATATAGGATTGTTTTTTAAAAAACTCCATTTATTTATACAGAGACATTTATAATATTTTACATTCTTATATTCTGAATAAATATTTCTAATTCCATGTACTTTAACTGTGTTCATTAAATGGTAATAAGGCTGTCCTTCTGCAATCCAGTTGAACATATAAATGTCAAACCTGTGCTACTTCACATTAAATTGAAAGTCCTAGTCAAAGCTGGGGACTACAAGACACTGTATTAGGTCAAAACAGTCAAAGAACCTCGTTTATCGCCAATTTCTATTTGGCTGCCTTTGAAAATTTGGTATGAATGGGAAGTTATTTATTAAAGTCAACCTGACGACAAAAAGATGGCAAGGAGCGTTGCAACATGTCTATTAGAAGACAATTTTCCTGAAATGTGGTCAGCTCTCAGTATGAAAGCAAAGTGTAATACCTTGGTCCCCTCTTAAAATTTTCTTTTTTTAAGATTTTATTTATTTATTCATGAGAATACACAGAGAGGAGAGAGAGAGAGGCAGAGACACAGGCAGAGGGAGAAGCAGACTCCATGCAGGGAGCCTGATGTGGGACTCAATCCCAGGTCTCCAGGATCACGCCCTGGGCTGTAGGCGGCGCTCAACTGCTACGCCACAGGGGCTGCCCCCCTCTTAAAATTTTAAATAAAATGTATTATATAGTGGAGGTCTCTAGTGGAAAAGACTTTTTCCCATGATCCAAGGACCTTTAAGCATTCTATCTGGAAAACCTGGTTCAAGAAAAAATATAAGAATTCTTGGATTGTATGTATCTAATCTATTTTGGTTTAAAGCAATAACCAAACTATTAAGGGTTTGAGGTGGAGAATACATACCAGTTCTTTATTTTCACTTTCACACATTTTTTTTCTTTTAAGATTTTATTTATTCAGAAGAGAGAGAGAGAGAGAGAGAGAGAGAGAGAGAGAGAGAGAGAGGCAGAGACACAGGCAGAGGAAGAGGCAGGCTCCATGCAGGGAGCCCCACATGGGACTCAATCCCGGGTCTCCAGGATCACTCCCTGGGCCCAAGGCAGGCACCAAACCGCTGAGCCATCCAGGGATCCCTCGCACACTCTTTTAATAGTTCTGCCCATCATATAAGTATGCCTTTATCTCATACCTACCATTTTTTATTGGTCCAAAGAGAGACAAAATATGAATAAGTTGGAACTTATAAGTAACAGTAGCAGAAATCGGGTTATGGTAGTAATTAAAACTGCCCAAGCAGCAAAATTTATTGATATTGCACTACAGTCTAAATTTAACACGATAGTATTTTTACAGAAAGCCAATATTTGAACAATCAACTGTAAAAAATGTTTTAAAATACAAAAGGAAACCTTCATTCATTTAAATTGTATTCTGTAAGATAAAAGGTTTTTAATTTCTAAACTGGTGTTATTTACATCAAAAAGCTTTCAGAAAAAAATAACTCAGAAAAAAATGTTAAGACACAGGACTTTGTTCATTTTCTCAGTGGAGAGTACAGCTGGCATTACTAGTCGACTGTGGAAGTACAATAATCCCGCAAATATTTTAAACTCACTGGAAATTCTTAGTTTACGATAGTCACACTCAATATAAGTGAAAATCAATCCTCATCTTTTGATTAACACTGAGGGAAAGAGATAAAGCTACTGTTTAGCCAGAATCTAATAAATCCAGAAACACAATAAATTCAACTGAGAGGTATCAATTTGTATGAACAAAAAGGTAAACCCCAAGGTATTGTGGGGATCCTTTTGTGCTCTGCTTGACAATTAACCAAAACAAGCACCAGGAACTTCATTACTACCACAGATAGAATTATTCCAATGATTTACTTATATTCTTTTTCCAAACATTAAAATGCCCCTAGAAGGTAAAGTCCTAAAATTCTGTGATAATTAAGGCAAAAATTAAATGTTAAATCATTTCACATAAGACAAAAATGATTACTGGAGAGTTTATAAATCTAGTTATCACATTTACTCTAAAGTCCAGTTTTTTCAACATCATATTTAGTGAAACCATTTCAATTTTTTTCTACCAGCTCTTGTAGGTCCCACATAAAATTTAACATGGCACAGTACAAATATCTTCACCTTCTTCAGACTAAAACCTTCCCCAAGAAAACCGTTTTAAGACTACACATCTTCCTTGAACATTAACCTAGTCTTTGCAGTGTAAAAGACACTTCAAACCCTTGTTTTGGAAGTAGCAGGATAAAAAAAAAAAATCAATTCTTAGTCCCTTTCCCATCCAAACTAAATGCATGAAAGACAATCTTATATAAGAGGATTTCACTTGTTAATACATGAACTATAATTCCATTTGATTAATCATTTTATTCTGAAATAACATTGTTTTTTCATTAAAGCCAACAGGTAAAACTTTAAATCTGAATTGTGTCAACACATTAAATTGATTTTTATAAGATATTAAGCTAATAAACTTCAAAAACAATCATAAGAAAATATATATGTGTATGTATATATATAATATGTGTTATATACACAAATATATATATACAAAATAGTTCATGGTTTTATTTTCCTTCCCTATTACTAAAGGAAACATCTGTAAGAAAATGTAAAGTCAGTTAGCTGTCTCCTAACTTTGAAGTGAAATACGAGCAAAAAAAAAAAAAAAAATTAAAGACAAGTTCTTTGGACACTTCAATTTGAAATTAAAAGGTACTTGTACAGCATCCAAATACAAACTTAAAATGAACAACAAAGACAGCAGTGGCCTAGGACAGTAGTGAAATGCACAAACTCTTGTAGATAGGTATTTTGTGCTTTTCTATCAGTGCACATTATATACACAGGACAGGAAGAATGCAAGTCCGCTGCTATTCATTCACTGCAAAAAGTATTAACATCTAACCAAACTGCTGAGGAACAGTTACTATGTTACTAAACTGCATTCAACTGAGAACCTCTGCTTTCATTTGCTGCCATCCATAGTTGACTCCAAAATATCCCAAATAATAATAGAAGCCAAGATACTTTACAAAGAAGTAGTGAATTTCTTAAAGCTTGAGAAATGACTAATGTAGATTTGTGCCCAAAATGTTTCACACCATAATTTGTAGCTAGAGATTGTTTCAGAACCTCAATGAATTAAAAGCAGATTACATTAAAATGTTACATTCTACTTCAGAAAGTCCACAACCTAAGACTGTTAACTAAGACCTCTTCAGGACTAAGGCCTGGCAGAACACTGCCCATTTCACCCTAGAACCACAGTTTTCTTTGTTCCCAAACCAATCTGACAGTACATGCACTGAGACCCAAAACAGTACTCGTTTCCATAGCCTTCCTCTCCACCATGGCCCAAGGGTCAGTGAGATCATCTCTGAAGGGCAAGATATGATCACTGCATATAAATTCCCACAGTGGCAGATTTACCATAAGGATGCAGCACAAACTATTCTTCTACAGAAGGAACAAGATACAAAGGGCAGTTGGGGTAGGGGTGGGGGATTCCATGGCCTCTTCCTGGTCAGTCACACCAAGAAAAAGAATTAAGAAACAACATATCTTCAAATGGCATTCAACAGACAGAAGCTGATAACCAAAACAACATCCAAACCCCTGCAATAGCTCTCCCACCAAAAAAGCAGCACATAGAGATGTTTAGGTCCTTATTCTTCCATTGAACTAAATAAAGGACTAAAGTCTACTAAAGAGGAGGGTCCCATGTGGGACAAAGTTACAAATCAAGGCAACTGATTTCTGCATCCAATCCTTTTCCCACAAGCCCCCTTAGCCAATACTACACAGAGCTAAATGCAAGCACTTTGTCATGGTTGATTCTTCACAATCTGAAGATTGTGCTTTCAAGCTGCAACCATGGCTAGACCATTCCCTCTGCTAACCAAAGAAGACACAAGACAAATGAAATCTCTTTACTAGTGATTTCATTAATCTGGGAATTCAGATTAAAGATTCAATTATAAAAATCTCTCAAAATAAAACATCCATACTTTACCATAGTTTTTTATTTACATTTCTTTGTACATTAAAGTCTGAGCAACTAAGCTGGTGGAAGCCAGCCACTTCAAGTCCATTCCCATGCGTGAGAGGTAGCTTTATTTTTTCCCCCTAGCTTTATATTACTGTTTTAATAGTAAATGCTGTTTGTCACGAGAACTAGATGGAAAGGAATGGATCACCATTCAGGATGGACGAATGTATAGCTACCACATTAAGTGGCTATGTCACGCACCTGACCATGGCTGGCTGTGCTCTGAGCTACATTCCAGTAAGAAAGCAGAGCACCTCAGTGTGGCTGGAATTATAAATTATAAATTTATCAGCACAGGAAGGACCAGACTCCCAAACATCAATCTTTAAAGTGAGAAAAATTACTTTAGATTTACTGGATTGCTTGGCAACCATAAAAAAAAAAAAAAAAAAAAAAACCAATACCTTTATCCAGAGCTAGAAAATGCCTGGTAATGGCCATATATATTAGACACTGCTTGGTCTAGACGACGATCCCGTTTCTAGCCTAATACTACAGACAAACACTCAAGAACTGGTTTGCCTTCTAAAATTTCTTCCTTATACTCTCTCTGCCCAGTAACTATAGCTATCTCCTCCCTCCAGGACACTTTTGTTCTATAATAATAACCTATCCTATATATGAAACTGAAATCCAGAACTTTATTTTGAAAGCATGGGACAGAGCCTTTAATGCCTATTTGCAATCTGCCATCTTTAGGACACACAAATATAAACTTCAAGAGCAACAACTCTAGGCAGAAAAAAGAGGCTGAGAAAGCTCATCACAATCTCATTTTTAGAGTTTTCAGCATCTATACAAATGCACTTTAAAGTCTTAGGACAGAATATAAAGTGAGTAGCTAGGCTTTACCAAGCAGTCAGAAATAAGGTTTAACAAAACTGCTGTTTTACTAACACCTGTTTACCCAGAGACAGATACTTAAAGGTATAGGATATATTGATACCTTAGGGCAAAATAAGACTTGTTTTATCATTAATATAAAATCACAATAATACACATGAGCCCTTCCTTGGGCCAGAATATAATCTGAATCAAAATCACTTAAGTGACACTAAGTGACATTTTTCTTCAATCATAAAAATGTTAACGAATCTGACCTTGTAACTATGATTAATATGCAAAGAAAACACTGCTTGGGGAATACAGAGACACAATAGATGTCAATCAAAACAAAAATCTCTGAGCAGGCAGAGGGAGGTACTACTACAAAAATAAAAAGCCAAGAGATATTATCATAGTAAGAAAAGTAACTTGGCAAATGGTCTCATTTTTATACTGACTTTGCTCTTCACTGTTCAAACTAACTGATGGGGGGGTGGGGGAATTAGGTAATGAAATGTTTTTAATGCATACATGTACTCGGACCTGAACTTTTCTAAAGACCAACATAATATGTTGAGCTTTATAATAAAATTTAAATTTAAAATGTGGAAGGATGTCATTCACTTAGATTTGCGTTTTTTATTTGATATTATATGCAAACTACTAAAGCCTTAAAAGACAAAGTACCAGCCCAATCTTACAGCATAAAGTTTTTTTTGCTATATTCTGTTGTACATCTTCATTATCTGCACTAATTGATATTTAATAGAAAAATAAGGATATCCAAAGCTCAAAGCAGCAAGCAGTGACCACAAATCCCTTGACAGCATCGATTTGCTTTTATATATTAACATGAAAATTCAACTTTTCAAATTTCTTCAAATTTCACCCATGCTAAGGGTTCTATTCGGTTTACATCTCAGGAAGAGTGTCGTCACTGGTTGAAATCCGAAAACCATTCATTTGCTATTTCTTAACAAAAACTTTGTGAAAGCATGTAAACTATACACCTATCTTTTGGATAACAATCGTTAAGTACAAAAACATTCATTTAACATCTTACAAATCATTACAGTTATACATAAAAGCACCTACAAATTTTTAAAAAGTAAAAGATTCACAGTGAACCTTGGAACATAACATTTAAAAAGTGGATTCAAAGACCTATTTTTCTCTCAAAGACATAAAACACACAATGAAGCCAACACAACTACTCTTCTCATCTAGCTTCTTAAAATGCAGCACACAGAAGTAAATTATTGCATATTCAGCACACTCCTTTATCACTCAATTTCTTCACACCATGCTAAAATTTCTCAAAGGAGAAATCCAGTTCTGTGCTAAGCATGGGCTTTCTCAAGGTAACCTGAACACTGAGAAACTATTACACAGGTTCAAGGGAGTAAGTATAGCAGATGTACATAAAACAGGTACATCCAACTGATACATTTTCTGCATAGTTAAGTCACATCACACGCATAAACTTTAACTCACGTCTTTATCTCAAATTGTCAAGAGAGCTAAAAGCCTCAAGTTACCAAAATCCCATTCCAACAATACCCTCATTTTGTTCCACAGTGCGTTAAATGAAGCAGCACAACAGCAATAACATTTAACCATAGTTAAACTGCTGTAATTGAAAAGGTAAAATTTGTTGGTTCTTGAAAAGGCTCAACACCTTTAGAGGACATACTTCTGGTAACTAAATTCTAATCTCTTTTGCTTTTGTATTAAGAGCTGAAAAACCCAACTCTAGGCACCAGAAAGACTGACCAAAATATTCAAAAAACACACACACACACACACACAAAATCACCAAAAATTATATGGTTTCCAGATGGCAGTAAACGAGTGAAAATGATTTACCTGCCAGGCAAACTAAGTTTTCACTCCCTTAACAATTTAATAAAAATCTGGAATGCTGGGACCAACTATAAATATGGCTCACGGAGACCCAAGCAAAGCAGCTGTATTTCTGGAAAGAACAGTTAAAAGCTTCCAAAAGCAATCAGATAATGCATTTTTAAAAAGGTCACAGAAGGATTCACAAGTTTGTCACATTAAAAGATGCAGGATTATGAATAACCTAATTTTAAACATACTGCTGTAATCGTGAATTCTCCTGCTTAGCACCAAGAGGGTGACACTTATTAATAAATAGAATTTTTCCTTTAAAATCAAGCCATTTAAAAGCTAAAGCAAAGAAATACAAGTGAATTCCTTACAATAGTACTTCTTCTCAAAGTCCCACTGGGTTAAATAGAACCCCTATTAAATAGCCTATCTATACAGAATAAAGATTTCTACAATAAAATTTACAAGCAGAAATATATTTTGTGGATACCACATGTAAAAAAAGATTTTTAAAACCCACATGGCAGATGCACACGCACACATATGCTCACACATCACCCCCCAAAAGAAATACCTTCAATGAGGTCAGAAGCAGCCTGAACACGAAAGCCCCCTTAGAGCCCTGGTGATTGTCCTCAAGTAGAGCAAATGGGCACTGCCATCTTTACCTAGATTTAAGAATCCTGAAGAAGCAAAATACAGTCCAAGAAGTGAGTTATGTATGTTACCTTCATGTTCTGATCATCTCCTAGTGAAATGCTTTATTTGTACTTGGGTGAAGTGTACACCCCATCCCTTCTCACTCCATCATCCTGGGGCTTCAGCATGCTCATAAAAGCATGTCAGCTTCTGCTACTATTGCAAACTGGAACCTAATACAACATTAGTTCCCAGAGATCAACAGCGAGATGCAATGTAAAGCCTAACAATGTCAGTACTCCATTCATATTTATACATCAATAATAGAGAATGAATCTTCACAGGAACAAAGCCATTGGCTGGCAGCAGGATGGTGAAGACCAGACCAAAGCAGTTGCCCCGTCCCTGCCTGCATGCTCCATGCTCCCCACTCCCTAGCAGTCTCACAGAGTTGCTGACTGCACAAGGCTCTCAACTCCACATCAGAGCATCCACTTCTCACCCAACCAACTCAGTCCTTCTACAGGCTGAGGATTTTGTCCTTCAATGAAGTGCTGTGTTCATTTTCAACATGAACATTACACAGTAGATGCTGGCTTTAACTAAAACCTTTCAACAAATCTCCCAGCAGGAGGAATAGGGAACCTAAGTGGTTAGAAGCAGAGAAATGTGCAAAAATGCCACCAAAGCAGATGACCTGCAATTTTGACTTCTGTGACATTTTTAGCTCTTGCATTCATTTAATATTTGTGAATTTTAAGTTTCTTTTAAAAATGTCAATATAAGGAAACTCTTATTGCAATCACTGTCATGGATAGATGGAGCATTCCCATTATCTTGGTTACTTGATGATGACTCAAACACTATTTTCTTGACCAGAACATAAAATAAAAACCACAATCACACAGAAAAAAAAAAAAAAAAAAAAAAAAAAAATGCTCTCATAAAAAGCAACTTAAATTCGTTAGCCAAAGACTGAAAAGATATATCTGTATAAAAGGTTATAACTGCATTTACAGTGCAAACTCATGTTTCTTTTTACTCTCTCTTCTGCACAGAGAACATTTATCTTGAGAAACATCGTTGCCTCCCTGCATTTCTTTAAAACACCTGAGAAAGGTAAGGCTCAAAGAGACACCTACTCAAATGCAACAGGTCTCTGATCGTGGGACTTCCACAATACATCTGCTGCTATCAAAGATCCAAGATTTTCATTATAGCATTATGGTCAAACTTAAAACTCAAAAAGGCTCTGGATGAAAAGGGGAACTTGCAATGACCATTACATGCCACAGACTGTCCCTCGGCATGTTCTAGCAACTGGTCTTCACCGGAGCAAGGCAAGTCATATACAGCATCTGTTTAAATAAATAAACAAACTCAGTAACTTAATGGGAACTCAAATGCTGCCCTTCTCACCTTTTGTTATAAAGGAATTCACATACCATACATATTTTTCCTCACCACACTCTAAATCTAACTTAAGTAGAACCACCAAGATACTTTCCTTTCCCTAAATTGGGGCTTAACTGACTTTCTAATCTATGATTATTGATTTCCACACATTCATTCCAAATCTTAATCTCTGCCTTTAAACCCTTAGTATTCACATGCTTTAAAAAATGGCCATACTTTTGTCTACCTCTCATTTTTGTTTTCTACCATCATACAGAACTTAACACAAGGATCAAAATGTAAGCACTGTAAAGATTACAACTGTAATCTAAGATTTATAAAGAGTCCAAGTCTAGAAAAATAAAGATGGAGCTGGCCAAATCACCAGGGAATATATTTACCTAAAGAAAAATCCAAATTTTAAAAATCATGGTCCAACAAAACTCTCAATTTATCAGGATTTTGTTTTGTTTTGTTTTAAAGGTAGAGCAGAGACCTGACCAGGGAAGTGGATTGGGAATAGACATCAGGAGGCTAGGCACAAAGAAAATCTCAAATCAGGTTTCCCGGGACAAAAATTCTTTTACATTTCTTTTATAAGACAAATTGTGTATGTCCATATCATGCCCAATTAAGCTGGGTATATTAAGTTAGAGTATACTTTCTTTTAGTACCTTCTTCCTGGACACATGGCTTTTAAAGATTTTGTAAAATAACTGATTTCTGAGCTTACATTAATTAACCTATCAGGCTATCATGTCCCCATCAGCCAACGTGGTCAGAAAAATCTTATTAAGGGGACTCCTCCCACATACTTTATGTATACCAAACTACATGACTTCATAATTAACCTTAATTTTCCAAAATAGAATAAAAGCATCTTTTAAAATAGTGTTTTTCCTGCTTAAATCATAAACAGTACTGCAAGAAAATATGATCATAATTCTTCTTATTTCTTAGACTTTTCTATATAAAAGCCTTACATTTAAATGGTGAATAAATGCATTATCTACTGTACAGGGATTTCACACAATTCAAAACAACACGTAATAAAAAAGTCTACTGTAGTTTCAAATGATGTCTATTAAATCAGTATTACCAAAGAACTTTCTACATTCATCACCATTACTTTCCAAATTAGCCCACATACCTACTCTTTATAACTGAGGATAGGGAAGCTCCAGATGTCATCCATAGTACCTCCTTAAAAAGTTGCTCATTACCTCCTAAAAGTAAGAAATGTTGCCCTTCTGAAGTCAATGCTTCTCTTACATATATGTGAGAATGAGGTCTCCTCATGTTTATGCTATTTGGTTCTACTCCCCTCACTAATACCTATTAACTTACAATGTTCACGCACAGCACCCAGGTTTGACATTCACCCGCAAAAATAGCACACTGAAAGGGAAGATCATTTCATCCTGATGATTTAAGTTCATTTTAGCGAGTTTCATATTTAGAGAGTGTGATCACATATATGAACTCTCTACAAAACATGTGCAACTCTTTCTGCTTATCTATCACAATCCATTACACTCTCAACTAAAATCAAGGTTAGGCCAAAACCAAATCAAATCCCCCAGAGATTTTAAAAAGAAAATGACTTGCCTGTTTCAAAATTATCCTGAAGTTTTCGTGGATGAAGTTTTTTTTCACATTTCTATTAAAAGAACACAAACACAAACACACACACACACACACACACACACACACAAATACACCATCTGTAGTTATTCTACATAAATGAGGAGATATGTTATCAAATTTCTCAGGAAGAAAATTAAACCAGGAATATAATCACCATCCCAGTCTTACACTGGTATTTTTTTTTATTTTACGCCTAAAACTTTTTTTAGTTCTTGATTACATGTACAATATAGAAACACCAGAAAAAAAAATTACTCATTAAATTTTTCAACCCAGAGATAATTATTAACATTTTAGTGCATCTCTCTAGCTTTTTCTTTATGAAGATACTGTGAATTTTCATACAATTACTAAAAATTTAGTGGAATTATTAGGTACATAGGACTATTCTATAACTTACTTTTTTTTTTCCCCCTAAGGATGTATTATTTATTTTAGAGAGAGAAGGCATAAACATGGGTGAGCAGGGGAAGGGACAGTGGGAGGGGAAGAAAAGAGAAACTCCAGCAGACTCCCCACTGAGTGTGAGCCCAAAATGGGGCCAGATCACACGGGGGCTCAATCCCACGATCTGGAGAGCATGGCCTGAGCCGAAATCAAGAGTTGGATGCCTTAAATGAATGAGCCACCCAGGCGCCCCAAACTACTTTTTAAATGTAATATACTATGAATATATTATTTTCAATAAATATAAATCTACACCATCATTTTTAATGACTACACGGTAGCCCACTGCATATATGATACAGCATTTGAAATTATACTCTTGGATATGCAGATTGTTTCCATGTTTTCATTATTCAAAAGAGTAGTGGGATGAACATTCTTGAAAATTTTCTTCTAGGGAAACAATTTAAGAAACTTTTCAGGCTTTCCATATAGTCAAGCTACTCTCTAAAAGGTAGTACCAATTAGTTATTTTTAAGTATTGTCAATACACTCAATAATATACAAGTGGGGGATCCCTGGGTGGCGCATCGGTTTAGCGCCTGCCTTTGGCCCAGGGCGCGATCCTGGAGACCCGGGATCGAATCCCACATCGAGCTCCCGGTGCATGGAGCCTGCTTCTCCCTCTGCCTGTGTCTCTGCCTCTCTCTCTCTCTCTCTCTCTCTCTGTGACTATCATAAATAAATAAAAATTAAAAAAAAATATACAAGTGGCTCTCTTTTTATCTGTACCAATCTGACAAGAAAAAAGTTTAACATTAAAAGGCAAGTAATCTAAGAGTAAATTGATCTTTAACATGTGTTTTAAAAAAAACAAACGTGTTTGCCCTTGGAATCAATACACCCAAGTAAACAGCAAATAGAAACTCAGGTAAAAATTTTTGATAAAACTTTGAAAACTACTATTATCACCCATTGTTAAAAAAAGAAAACTAGGACTTCCAGAAAAGACAAACAAGGAGACCCATTAATTATGAACTGCAACTTTCTGGACCACAGACTAAGCGTGAAAGTAAATGTCCTAAAATGCTCACAGTTATCTGTCTGCAGGCCCAGTCTAAGGGCTATGGCACTGACTTTACTTTAATTTTCTAAATTCTATCACCTTTTTTAATAATTATTTTATTCTATCATTTTGGAACACTGACCTCTGCCAAATTTTTTCATATGCCTGTTATTGTCTGAAACCTACTGCCATCTCTACAGTCCCCAGATCTCTAAAACTCTTTATATTTACCTCTTGTTTATAAATTCTATCAACTTGAAGAGAAAAAAAAATACACTTGTGATGTTCTCCCCAACTTTAGCTTTATTAAAACAATACAGACTCTATTTAGAAAAACAAAGAAAAATAGCCAAGGACTTGCTCTTTCTAGAAAACAGGGTTGACTACACACTGTTTTCATAGTACTAAAAAATATTTAAATACTGACATAAAATAGCAAAAAATCAGATGTGTAATTCAATGTGACAAACCTGTAACAGGGCAGCCAGAGATTTTAAGTAAGCAAATAATGCACAGTTTCACTGCATAAATATCTTATCAATATATCAATTCAATGTGCTTTTTGGACAATGCCCTTGCCCCACTCCTAAAACGGATAAACTGCCTTCTTAGTTTTATAGATGTAAGTCTTACCATTAAGGGATTCTGCTGCTTGGCTGGCTGACTGTGGATCCCATTTGTTCTTTTCTTCTGATTAGGTGAGTCCTGATACTGTTTTCTGCCATTTCCCCTCATACTTTGATTCTGTTTTTCCAAAGAGAAGAAATAAAATATTAGCCTACAGTATAATTTAACAGGACCAAAGAATATACCGCCAAGAATATGTTTAACTGGTTGAATGAGAGTTTAGCAAAGTCCCTCCCAAAATTTTCCTAGAATATTGGAGAACCACATGGAACACCTGAGTGGCTCAGTGGCTGAGGATCTGTCTTCAACTCAGGGCGTGATCCTGGAGTCCTGGGATCGAGTCCCAAATTGGACTCCCCACAGGGAGCCTGCTCCTCTTTCTACCTATGTATCTGCCTCTCTCTCTCTCTCTCTCATCAATAAATAACATCTTAAAAAAAAAATTGGGGAACCACATATCAGTATTTTCTTACAGAAGACAGTGCTTCACAAAACAAGATTCCTCTAAAGGTACACAACAGTAAATACAGTGGTCCCTAGGAATCTTGCCTTATCCCATTTCTGCTTACAGACTTTGTTTACAATGCACAAGTTAAAAAAAATGGGAGAAGGAGAGAGAAACAAGTTTGAAAACCTTATGCGACCATCATAAACAACCCTCTGAGGTGGAATGCGAAGGCACACTGGCCATTTTTTAAAACAAGAAATATGTAGCAGATAGTGATCAACTGTTATCCTAAAATCTGCTTTAAATTTATAATAAACAAGTGAGTATTTTTAAATTAATAACCTTTTATACAAAATAAAGATTGGTATTTTAAAAACTTAGGCCATTATCCCTAAAGTTAGATCTAAAGCCTAAACATGAAGTAGTTGACATTTTATAATTGTATGATTTAACGTTAATTTTCTTATCATTCCCCCCAAAATCTAGGTTTAACTTAAAAAATAAAGTTTTTAAACATTACTTTGTCCCTAATGGTCTTAAAGGGACAGCTAGTTAAGAGGACTAAAACAATATAAATAATTATTATTTTGTACTTTTAAGAATATCAAAATGCATTTGTTTATACTCTATCTACCTACAGAAAAAGCTAAGCAGTTCCTAAAATAGGGCAGCCAGAGTGGCTCAGTGGTTTAGTGCCACCTTCAGTCCAGAGCGTGATTCTGGAGACCCGGGATCGAGTCCCACGTCGGGCTCCCTGCATGGAGCCTGCTTCTCCCTCTGCCTGTGTCTCTGCCTTTCTCTCTCTCTGTGTCTCTCATGAATAAATAAAATCTTAAAAAAAAAAAAAAAAAAACTGTCCTGGTGTCTATTCACCTTTTAAAAAAAAAAAAAAAAAAAAAAAGGCAGTTCCTAAAATAGCCTGAAAACGAAACACTTTTTTTTTTTAAGTTTTTATTTCAATGTGGGGCTCGGACTCAAGTCCAGAGATCAGGAGTTGCACTCTTCTAACTGAGCCTGCCAGGTGCCCCAACAATAAGCTAACTTAAATAATTGGTTAGGAACAGAAAACAAACTGATGGTTGCCAGAGGGGGAAATGGGCAAAATGGATGAAGGAGAGTGGGAGATAGAGGCTTCTAGTTATGGAATAAGTAAGTCACAAGAATAAAAGGCACAGCCGTAGGGAATATAGTCAATCACATTGTAATAGCATTATATGGTGGTTGTATGGTGCCATACAAGTGGAACAAGTGGAACTACACTTGTGGTGAGCACAGCATAACATACAGAGATGGTGAATCACTATGATGTACACCTAAAACTAATGTAACATTGTAAAATAGACTCCAATAAAAAAATTTAAATAATAAAGAAATAGGTTTACAGAAATGCATGATATCACATACTTCTAATTCAGTTTCATTCATTCTGCTCTTCCTGGTATTTTTTTAGTATGGTACAATAAATAGAGTTTACCATCATAACTTTTAAACATACAAGTCAGTGGCAGTAAGTATAGTCACAATGTTGTACAGCCACCACCAGTATCCATCTCCAGAATGTTTTTCATCAAACCAAACAGGAACTTTATGCCCATTAAATAACTCTGTATTCCCTGTCCCTCAACTTTAGTAATCTCAAGTTAATTTGTCTCTAAATTTGTCTATTAGGTACCAAATATAATTTGTCCATCATGTGTGACTTATTTCACGTAGCATGTGTCCAAGGTTCAAAGACCATATAACAGCGTGTGTGTATCACAATTTCATTCCTTTTTATGACTAATAAAACTCTGTATGTATATTTTGTTCATCCACTAATCTGTTGACAGACATATAGGCTGTTTCCACCTTTTGGCTATTGTGAATAATGCCACTTTGAACACTGGTATACTAGTTATCTGGTTGAGTCCTTATTTTCAAATTTTGTGAGGTATATAACCCAGGAAATAAAATTGCCAGATCATATGATAATTCTGAATTTAACTTTTTTAGGAAACACCAACCTATTTTCCATGGTAGCTGTACCATTTACATGCCCATCAAAAATGCATAAGGATTCTAATTTCTCCACATTATTGTCAACACCTGAGACTTTCCTTTTTTCTTTTTAATTACAGCTTTCCTAGTGGATATGAAGCAGTATCTCAGTGTGGTTTTGATTTGTATTTTTCTAATGACTAAAGATGTTGAGATTTTTTGTGTGTTTATTGGCCACTGAATATCTTCTTTGGGGAAATGTCTATTCAAGTTGTTTGCTCATTTTTTTAATTGGGTTTTTGTTCACACATTTGCTTGTCATCCTTGTGCAGGGGCCATGCTAATCTTCTCTATATCATTCGAATTTTAGTCTACGTGCTGCTGAAAAAAAGGACTAATTGCGGTTTTTTGTTGAATTAGAGAAATTCTGGATATTAATCTCACATTTGATATGTGATTTCCAAATATATTCTCTCATTCTATGGGTTATCTTCTCACTCTTTAAGAATGCTCTCTGATGTACAAAAGTTTGTAATTTTGATGAAACCAGTATATTTTTTTAAAAGAATGAAAACAAGAGTGGCACCCAAATGGATGGCTAAAATGATAAAGACAAATAATGCCAAGAATTAGTAAGGATGTGGAATAACTGTAGCTCTCATATTTTTTGTTGGGATAACTTGAGAACATTGTTTGCAGCATATACTGAAGAACACAGCATATCCACTGATCCAAAAAGTCCTATACACAAAACAATGGTGTATGCTCATCAAAATACATACAGAAATATCCACAGGAGAACTGTTTGTAAAAAGCTCAAAACTGGAAACAATTGAAATGTCCATTAAAAGTAGAATGGATGAAGTGTGGCATAATCACACACTAGATTACAACACAATAATAAACCTTTCACTGATGGCATATATACCAAAGTCAGATGCTAATTTTTATTTCTTACTACACTGGATTTATACCAAAACTGTAAAGGTTAAGAAGTCTTAATTAACCATGCTTCAAATCACAAATTTGGAACACAGAAATCTTTGATCAACAATTCAGAGCTCTGTAACTGTTAGTCTGCAATTCCTCAATTCAGATACATTTCTAAGTCAAATCTAAAGTTATGAAAATCTTTAAATGTATTATCACTCACCTTTGCTTTTAAAATGTCAGACATTTCAGAATGATTATTATATGGCTTTTGTTGCAGTGGCTGCCTGTACTTTACCCACTGGTCACCAGGAGAACCTTCAGGAAATAACTGCTGACTGTGGCGGAATTTGGTTCGACTATACCAAGATTTAAAAAATAAAAATCAGATCACAAAATTTTCACTTAAACTTCTTCTAACACTTTGATAGTTTATCTTATAGATCACAAACTTTACTTTCTTATTTAATCTCTATCTCTCCACAGTGGACTACAAGTTCCATAAGAGTTGGGATTCTTACCTCCTTATCCTCAGCATCCAGAAGAGTGCCTGGTGTTCACTATTTCTTGATTGGTTAAGTGTTATTTTTAACCCCAAATTTTTCTAAGTTATCCATATTACCCCCTCCCTATTAGTAATTATACCTTTAAAAATCAGAAGGAAATAATTCTAAATTGAGTTGAAACAAACACACGTGGCTATTCCTTCTTACTAGGAGAGACAACGCATTCTCGCCAAGATGTTTAAAATATAGAATTTGATCCTGCACACGTTGGTTATGGATCCCTTCCATTCTAGAGGAAGATCTGAAAATTTAAGCTATATTCTAAAGCAAAAAATTAAGGGGCCCAAGAAAATAGACGAGCAAATTTTAAAGTCTGGTCTCAAATTCTCATGTGAAAGATTTTGATTGTAAATGGTTGTACTCACATAGTACAATAAAGTTTCTAATAAAGAACATTTTATAGTACTACTTACATTTATAATACAGTCCAGAGTCATTGATCCAAAGAACTGTACTACAGTGATTATTTCAGAGTTCTCCTTTCCCATTTAAAAATTATAATAAAATTGCAGCATGCCTATTTTCTTGAGACAAAATTCAGGTATTTCCTCCAACATATCACAGACATTAGTCTATATGCTAAAAACACCATCCTGCCTAAGAAACCTGAAATTTGGTTAAAATTGCTTCATTACATCCTAACTCCTCTCTCCAGGACTACAAAGCCTAGGACTAAAAGATATGGACATCATATAGCACACTATGGTGGACAAAGCCTTCCAAACATGAAAAGTCAAGACAATTTTTTTTTCCTAAACACTATCACTATTTCATAATGTTTTAGTAGTTACAGTTCTTTTTAATCTTAGCTACACTCCTATTTACTTTTCCTATACTGTTTCGTTTATGTCTAGTAGTATATAATTTGATGATTATAATTACAGGTTCCGAAAGGTGGAAATAACCCTTGAGGCATTTAGTCCAAGCTCCTGTCCTCATAAAACCCAATTAGGATGGAATATTCCCGATGTATTTTAAAAAAATACTGATTGTAGATATTGTTTGTTCCTGTTTAATTTTTGAAGCCCTCAGATATAATCAGAACATCTATATTAAAGTAAATGTAAAATGCAACTCCCTCTGAGCCTAACATATACAAAGTTCTACCAAGCTTATTACAAATATATATGCTTATAAACAAAATTACTCAGCCTACTCTATAATTATGATTTGGATATAATTAAGTTCCAACCAAGAAAATGTTCTTTGTGGTTACTGTCCATGTAACAGTCATTTTTTACAATACAACCAACAAGTCTTTGTTAGGGAAAGAAAAGAAGCAAGCCCAAGTCTTCATAGTTCTATCTTTCTGAACAAATTATACATCAGCATTCCTCATCTACCCTACACAAAAACAGACCTCAATATATCCTCCACTCAAGGATCTTCGGAGACTCAACTGTCCCTAAAGCAGGATATGAGAACAGAACAGTAGCAACATGCACAGAGGCAGATTTTTTTCTTTTCCTCATGTTCTATCAACCCATCTAAAAAGTTGGTACCCTCTTGTGTATACTATTTTAAAAATGTGCCTGAAGCTCCTTTCCAATTTCAATTAACCTTTTCATCTCATCAAAAACCCTTAAAAAAAAATTTCTATTATCTTAAGACCAGTAACAAAATAATTCCAAAAAGGAATCTAACGCCTCTCTAAACTTTAGAAGCAAAATGCTACTACTGCATTAAAAACTATCAGAAAGTAGGAATCCTATGAATATATTTCTTTACCTCAATTTTTCCACAGTGGGTTTAGCTGGTGTACTACCAACTGAGGAAAATCCATTGTCACTGTCTGAGGAATCTCCAAATCTCCGTGAAAGCCAGTCCCTTAAAGGCCTATGGAAACATTAAGAATTCACTCTTAACACTCGGCTACATAAAAAAAAAAAAACTATCAGAATTATGAAGGTTAGTTTTGTATTTTAAGAAATAGGATCATACCTGATAAAGGGAATGGCCATAAAAAATTTGTTAGGTGCCAAACCAAGTTTGGATTTTGGGGTCATATCATTTCTATGACAGGGCAATTTCTCAATGGAGAACCACTCAATGTTCTGAGACACAAGAAAATAATTCATTTAGTTAATTATCATCAAAGAGTTTCTAAAAGCAATCTCCTACTTCACTCAATTGGGATACTATCCAGCAATCTGAAAATACTTTCAATTACATACCCGAATTTCTCTTCTGGTTTTCGGGTTAAATTTTGTGTCTTTTGGAATTCCTGGAATGATGTACAAACGAGCAAGCTGGTCATTGATTCGAAGTTCAATGTAATCATCCTTACAAATATAATCTTTGATATCAAAACCAGTTTCTTCAAAGACCTGGAAATTTGACACATTTGGATGATTTTCATTTGTTGCTGTTAGCTCTCCAGTACATTAAATTTATTTCAAAGCAAAAACTCAGAAATATCCAGGCAATTAAAGGCATGAAAACATTGGGCAAGAAATCAGAATATTCTAGGACCTAGTTCTAGCTCTGACCTGTTCAACTACAGATAAACCCTTTTATGTATCTAAGCCTAAGTTCTTCACCTATTCAATGAAGGAAGATGTGGGACACTGTGATTTACAAAAAGAATACATATTATTTAATTTTCATCCCCTTTCTGGTACAAAGCTCCTAAAACCCTTGGAATTTCCTAATGGATGAAAGCAACCAAGGTATTCTTTTGTTGCATTACTGAGGTGACTTTTGGACCCCACATAAATATGGGTGGCTGACTGCCAGGACAACCAACCAAGGGAATAGAAGATTAGAACTTTCAGTCCACCCTCAACGCCTACCCCCCCCCCCCCATCTTCCACAAAGGGGGGAAAGGCTGGAGATTGAGCTCAATGATCAACACCCAATGATTCAACCAACCCTGCCTAACATAAAGCAGCCTCCATAAAAACCCAAGGGTGGGGGACAGACACACAACGTCCAGGTGGGTGAATGCAGAAATTGTGGAAAAGTAGTACACTAGGAGACAACAAAGAAGTTTCACACCCTTTCCCCATATCATGCCCTCTGCAGCTTTTCCATCTGGGTGTTCTTGAGTTATAGATCTTCTTTTTTTATTATTATTTTTTGTAAGATTTTATTTATTTATTCATGAGAGACACACAGAGAGAGAGAGAGGCAGAGACACAGGCAAAGGGAGAAGCAGACTTCGCGCAGAGAACCTGACGTGGGACTTGATCCCGGGTCTCCAGGATCACGCCCTGGGCTGAAGGTGGTGTTAAACTGCTGAGCCACCTGGGCTGCCCCATAGATCCTTTTAAATACACCTGCGATCAAGTATGTAAAATGTTTCTCTCAGTTCTGAGAACCACTCTAGTGAATTAATCAAACCCAAAAAGAAGAGGTCTTTGGAATCTAGGTTAGAAGCACAGATGACAACCTGGACTTGCAACGTCATCTGAAATAAATGGCAGTCTTGTAGGTCTGAGAGCCCTTAACCTGTGGAATCTGATGCCATTTCCAGGTAGAGTCAGAATTGAGTTGAATTGTAGGGCACCCATCCAATGTCTGACAATTGCTTGCTGGTCTGAGGAATGCCACTCCCCTTCCAACACACACATACATTGTAATTGATTCTGGAACTCTTACAATGTTAGAATACAGCAGCAGTTCCCAGTCTGTGCAAAGTACACCACTGGGACCACATATGGATATTATTCACGGCCATCTACAAATCTACGTGTAAATCAAGCTACACACTAAAAATTGTCTTATGCAAATAAAACTGTTTCTCAAACATGAAAACTGACTGTGATTAATGCTAACATTTAAACGGACAGATTCCAAAAGTACAGATACAACCCCCTGGGTCGCAGGGAGGTGAATGGAAAAGAACTGAAAACTAGTAAAACAGACTCATGGGTTCTAAAATGGCCTTCCCTCAGCAGTGCCCCAGGGTCAGAGGAGGAACTGGGAGAACATAAATTCCAAGAACTGATGTTACATCTCATCTTTACCTCTTCCCTCAACCAGAGAAACCACTCTGATTAACATACTGGGCTTCTGTATAAAAAACCCAGGCTTTTTATAGGCTGTATAAAGGCTTCTGTATAAAATAAAAAACCACTGGTCTCTTCTGGCCTTAAAGTTCTCCCTCAAATAACATTTGTATTATTCTGACAAAGCCCTTCTCTACTTCTTCCCCACTTCATCCCCACCAATCAAAAAGGCTTTGAATGCTCAGTAGCTAGAACCCACTGTGGATCTTTTACCCTGAAGCTGCTCTCCTTTCCTCTGGTTTCAGCACCTCCTAACCAACCAGTGGGACAGAAGATGTTAAAACACATGGACAGGCCTGAATCTCTTGATATAGGTGTGAAGGAACTAATTCTACTCATTTGTCTCTTCCCTCTTTGTCAGCTCATATACCTCTTTCCACATTCCTCAAAAAAGGCATAGCTATCCTTCTCTCAGACATGTATAGTCTAGGACTTTCAACTTAAGCTCCTCCACAACACCCAACTCATTTCTGTCACCATTTCTGTAAATTCCTAAGTATGCTAAACCTCCTGTTCCTCATTAAAACAACAACAACAAAAACTAGGTGAATATACTCACTTGAAAAATGTTCTTGGTATATAGAAAAGGAGAAACATTAGTTGTATTTCCTCCTTCTGGAAATGTCAGACTGGGTACCTAAGTACATATGTGATACTGAAAAAAGGAGTTCTCTAGTTCTGTTTCTTTATATCTAACATCTGGTATTGTAGGAAAACACAGAAACAATCTATTAAATGTGATCAATGACATTCAAACACAGCAAAACTATGTATCTTTCCCAGAATAATATTCTGAAGCTCAGTGACAGATGTCATGGTTTCACATCTCTCCAAATCTTAATATTTATATACACAAGACAATATAATTAAAATCATCAATCATGTGGATTTATTTCACAATGCATATATGCTATCTGATGTTCCCATTAAAGCAAAATCCAGATGCTTCAGTTTTCCTTTTACTTAAAACAAAGGTCTACTCTACTGCTTGAGACAGAGTTTAAAAATATTTTTGATTAAAAATCAACTTTGATGGATATTAGACTTATAGGTATAACAAGACAGGGGCACTTAAAAAAAAAGACTGGAAAACCAAATGTTTGCACATCAATGATACATGAAACTGGTGGTATTTTTTTTTTGAAACTTGTCTTCTTCATCAAAGGGAAGACTTCAACCAGAAGACATTCACAATACAATCTAAAATATATGAGAAAGTCCTATGCATCAACAAGTAACCAGGGCAGCATCTTTCAGCTCAGGTCATGATCCCGGAGCCCCACATCAGACTACCTGCCCAACAGGATGTCTGCTTCTCCCTCTGCCCTCACCCCATTCGTGCTTGCGCACGTTCTCTCTCTCAAATGAATAAAAATCTTTATAAAAATAAAATAAGTAGCCCAACTTTTAAAAAGCAGATAACATATAAGTGGGTACTTAATAAAGAAGACATTTAAATGGCCAATAAGAACATGACAATGTGGGATCCCTGGGTGGCGCAGCGGTTTGGTGCCTGCCTTTGGCCCAGGGCGCAATCCTGGAGACGCAGGATCGAATCCCACGTCAGGCTCCCGGTGCATGGAGCCTGCTTCTCCCTCTGCCTGTGTCTCTGCCTCTCTCTCTCTCTCTGTGACTATCATAAATAAATAAAGTCTTTAAAAAAAAAAAAAAAAAAAAGAACATGACAATGTGCTCAACATCATTAAGCTTCAGGAAAATGAAAAATACAAAAAAAAAAAAAAGAAAAATACAATGATAAAGCATTACATTCCCAGCAAAATGGCTAAATTTTTTAAAGCGAGATATAATTAATGAATAACATTAGTTTCAAAATTACGATACAATGATTTGATATTTGTATATACTGTCAAATGACATAAGATTTTTTTGTACGTTGGGATGTCTGGGTGGCTCAGCAGTTTAGCACCTGCCATCAGCTCAGGGCGTGATCCTGGAGACCTGGGATGAAGTTCCACATCGGGCTCCCTGCATAGAGCCTGATTCTCCCTCTGCCTGTGTCTCTACTTCTCTCTTTCTGTGTCTCTCATAAATAAATAAATAAATAAAATCTTTAAAAAAAATTGTACATTTATGGAGATATAATTGACATATACTACTGCATAAGCTTAAAGCATACAGCAGAATGGTTCGACTTACATATATTGTTAAATGATTACCACCTTTAGTTAGCGATTATTGCCTCATATAGATACAATAAAAAGAAAAAGCAGAACATTTTTTTCCTTGTGATGAGAACTCTTAAGATCTACTCTCCCTTAGCAAACATATATATCATACAGCAGTGGTTACCTGGAGTCATCATGCTGTATATTACATCCCTAGTACTTAACTGTAACGGAAAGTACAAACTTCAAACTTCCATTTTGTACTTTGTAGCTGAGCTACAAAGTTTGTACCTTTTGACAGTGTTCTTCAATTCTCCCTATCCCCATCCCCTCACTTCTGGGAACAAATCTGATCTCTTTTTCTGGGACTGCTTTATTTTTTCTTTTCAAATTCCACATGTAACTGAGATCATACAGTATTTGTCTTTCTCTGACTTATTTCACTTAACACAATGCCCTCAAGGTCCATGTATGTTGTACAAATGGCAGGATTTCCTTATTTAATGGCCGAATAATACCATTTTTGTGCAGGTATCTATATATATACACACACACCCTACAACTTCTTTATCCATTTACCTGTCAACGGACACTTAGGTTGTTTCCATTTCTTAGCTACTGTAAATAACACTATGATCATGGAGTACAGTATTTTTTCAAATTAGAGTTTTAGTTTCCTTTGAATACATTGCCAGAAGTGGAATGCTGGATCACATAGTAGTTCTATTTTTTGAGAAACATCCATACTGTTTTCCACAGTGAGCATATCAGTTTGCAATCAATCTCACCACCAGTACAAAAGGGTTCCCTTTTCTCCACATCCTCGCACACTGGTCCTTTCTGATCTTTTTGATAATGGCCATTCTAACAGGTGTGAGGTGATAGCTTATTGGGTTTTTTTCCCTCTCACTGTGGTTTTGATTTGCAATTTCCCTAATGACTAGTGATGTTGAATATCTTTTCATGTACTTGCTGGTCATTTGTGTATCTTCTTTGGGAAAATGTCTATTCTGGTCTTTTGTTCATTTTTAATTGGATTATTAGGAATATTGATATACATATATGTGTATACATATATGTATATCAATGACATATTATAGATATATATAATAAAATATAAAATATATATATTTATTGGAGTTCGATTTGCCAACATATAACACCCAGTGCTCATCCCGTCAAGTGCCCTCTTCAGTGCCTGTCACCCAGCACTGTCTAGAAGTTCCTTAAATATTTTGGGCATTAACCCCTTATCATATATATATATATATAGTTTGCAAATATTTTTTTCCATTCTGTAGGCTTTTTATTTTGTTGATGCTTTCTTTTGCTCTAGCTTTTCAGTCTGATGTAGTCTCACTTGTTTATTTTATTGCTTGTGCTTTTGGCATCACATGCAAAAAATTATTGCTAAGACACATGTCCACGAGCTTTTTCCTTTGTCTCCTTCTAGAAGTTTTGTGATTTTAGGTCTTACATTTATTACATTTAAGTCTTTCATCCATTTCAAGTTAATTTTTATGAGTGGTATAAGAAAGAGGTCTAATTTCATTTTTTGGTCAATGTCTGATTTTCCCAGCACCATTTACTGAAGAGACCATCTTTCTTGTATTTTCTGGTCTCTTTGTCAATTATTAGTTGACCTTACATGCTTGAGTTGATTTCTGGGCTCTCAATTCTGTTTCACTGATCCATTCTTCTGTTTTTAAGTCAGTACCATACTGTGTTGATGACCAAAGTCTTATAGTATAGCTTGAAATCATAAGTGTGATGACTCCCCTCTCTGTTCTTCCAGGATTGTGTTGGTTATTCAGGATCTTTTATGGTTCTGAACGAACTGTAGGACTGTTTTTTCCTGTTTCTATTAAAAAAAAAATGCCACTGGAATCTTGATACAGATTGCACAGAATTTATAGATGGCTTTTACTAGTATTAACATTTTAACAATATTAATTCTAATCCATAAACATGGGATAAAACTATTTCTCATGGAGGCCGGGATAACTAGAACTCTCATATGTAGGTAGTTAGGAATGTACATTGGTACAACCCTCCAGAAAACCCCTGGCAATAGCAAGTGCTGACAATATTCTCTATCTTGATCTGGGTGGTGGTTTCACAGATATATACATATATAAAAATTATTAAATTGTTCAGATTAGTTTCCTTCCTTGAATAGTATTTATAATCAGAAATAAGTATACATACCTAGTCGTGTAAGTCTGTAAGTGAGAAACTATGCTGAAAGTAAACAGTATAATCTAAGTTCCTTGTGAGCAAATCCTGTTAACTTTGTGTTACAAATAGTATCTAACTAAAAACAGGCTTAATAAATTAAGTATTAATGAAAGACTGAGGAACATTCTCAAATTAAAGGAGACTGAAGATATGTAGTAATTAAATGTAAACACAATGCCTGAGCCTGGAATAGAATCCTGGATGGGGAAGGGGGCTGGAATTGTTGAAAAGGACCATAATGGGGCGCTTAGTAAATCTGAACATTAATTGCCCATTAGATAATACCTATTGATATTAAAATCCTGAATTCGATAATCACACTGTGATTACGTAAGAGAACTTATTAGCTCTTAAAATTTACATGCAGAAGCATTTAGGGCTTAAGATGCATTATGTCTACAATTTACTCCTAAATTATTCAGCGATAATAATAAAAACCAAATGATGCCTCAGTGGTACAGTTGGTTAAGCGTGTGACTCTTGGTTTTGGCTCTGGTTGTGATCTCAGGATAGTGAGATCAAATCCTGTGTGAGGTTCCACGCACAGCTCAGTCTAAGATGCTCTCTCCCTCTGCCTCCCTTCATGTGCTCACTTGTGCACACGCAGGTGTGCACTCTCCCACTCTCTCTCTCTAAATATATAAATAAATCTTTAGAGGTGCCTGGGTAGCTCATTCAGTCAAGCATCTGACTCTTGATTTTGGCTCAGGTCATGATCTCAGGGTTGTCATATAGAGCCCTGCAAGAGGCTCCACATTTGGCAGGAGTCTGCCTGGGATTCTCTCTTTCTCCCTCTGCCCTCCCCCTGTTCCCGTGCTCTCCCCCTCTCTCTCTCTTCTAAAATAAATAATCTTTTTAAAATAATAAAATAAAAACTGGGCCACACCTTGGGTGGCTCAGTCGGTCAAGCATCTGCCTTGGCTCAGGTCATTATCTCAGGATCCTGGGATCAAGCCCCACATCAGGCTCCCTGCTTAGTGGGGATTCTGGTTCTCTCTCCCTCTGCCCCCCGCACCCCCACCATCTGTACCCTCTGCTGTCTTTCATGCTCCTCTCAAATAAGTAAAATGTTTTAATAATTGATTTGCCTCTAAAGTTAAGAATCCATTCTCATACTTACTAGGGAAAGTTTTTAGTAACTCACTTACATATAAAGATACCAAAGACAAAAATGTTAATACCATCTTCTGTGAATCAAATCCATTCTTGTATTATAATACTTCATTTTCCTGGCACACAGAATAGCATTAACTTCTCAAATGGTATCAGATAAAAGTCCCTAAGTTAAGATTAAACACTGTGCTATCCAAAAAGCACCAGCACAGATAGTGAAATTTTCTGCCTATTATCTTATGTTCTTTATAAACCTATAGGAAGAGATACAAGAAATCTACCAAGTTCCGCCATACAAATCCTATCAAGGTTAAATCACATAAATGCATATTTAAAGTCAGTTTCATTACAATAAAATATATCGTTTTGCTAAATAATAAGCAACAAAATGAAATCCTAAAAATGCAAATGAACTGCCAAGTATCATTTGCTTATGCAACAACTGGTGCTTCACAACTAACAATAAAAGTATACTGAGGTTGTCCTAATACAACCTTTCAACAATATCGAAAACATTTTTCACATCTTTGTCCTAAAGCTACTACTTTACTGAATAAAAGTAATCAGACCCCAATTAACAAAGGTGAACCAAAAGGTCAAAGATTAGAAACTACTAATTAAGATGGTGCTAAGCTTTCTATTGACAATTATCCATACCTTGTCCCTGATAAGGCTATTTGCCACTGCTTCTTTCAGTTCAGCCCACATATATAGCCCTTTTAAGATAGGTCAGTTCTGCTACAACAAAACACCCCTGGATGGCCATATTTAATGAAATAATAACATTAACCTAATTATAACAAACCAAATTAATATGTTACTAGCAACTTAAAAAGAAGGGTAATGATAGAATTGCATAATTTAGAAGTCTAAGAAAAAGTGTTGAAGGCATTATCCTAAGTCTAACATCAGCTAGAAAAATTAGGACAGGACTCCTCCTTCTAGGTTAATACAAGTGAAAATGAGAAGGAACACTGGGAAATTAACATGGACTTCTCCAAAAAACAACAATCTGATTTTAAACTAAAACTTCACATAGATGGTACCTCCCATCCCTACCCACCACCAGACAGCACTACTTCTGTTATATTGTAGTACCACCCAGTGGCAGAAGGACACACTACAAGTCTAGGACTGCTAGTTGAATACTTTCATTATTCAAAATGGCAACTGCTATGAACTAAACTTTGTGTCACCAAAATTCATGCCGAAGGCCTAACTTTCAGTGTGACTAAATTTGGAGCTAGGGCCTGTGAGGAAGTCATAAAGGTAAAATGAGGTCATAAGGTTGGGAACCTAATGCGACAGTGCTAATCTAACAAGGGGAAGAGACATGGCACACACTCTGCACTCACAAAGGCATCCAGGAAAGACCACATAAGCACACAAGGAGAAAGCAGCTACCTGCAAGCCAGGATGAGAACCCTCACCAGGAACCTTATCAGCAGGCACCTTGATCCTGGACTTCCCAGCCTCTAGAACCGTGAGAGATAAATTTCTGTTCCTTAAGCCACTCTGTCAGTGGTATTTCATTATGGCCTGACTGGACTAATATAGCAATGCTTAACCTTAATCCCAAAATTTTTCTCTCTTTGTAAAAGAGGTAATCATTTAGAAATCAGATATTAAGAGTCAAATTCTAATCTCAAAATTCACAAAAATTAAAGACGAGTTTTTTTCTGACAAGTTCCATTATCAGCTACAGGATGTTTCTTAGATCAGAAAGGTTAGAAGGCTTAATTCTTATTATCAAAAGAAAAAAGTTTTTCCCTGAAATTAAGGGACTATGGTTTCTAAGAATACTTGTGGCCTTCCTCAGAGCAAGACAAAAACTCTAAAACAGAAAAAAAAAAATCAATGATTCAAATCAGAAAGGTGTTATTAGAAAATACATAGACCTAAAAAATCACAAATTCCTTCCATTTTCATCTGTGCTTACAAATGCCCATTTACAAATATTCCTTGACTGTCTATTGTAGTAGTCAGGAACATGGACCCCAGGACCAACCACCACGGTTTTGCATCCCTGTTCTGCTGCTCACTGTGAGAATCTGGTATATTACTAAACTGCAGTTTCAGTTCCTCTCCTATAAAGTAGAGATCATCATCTCCCATAATGCCTGTATCCACCCTACAAGGAGATGCTATCCCCCCAGAGATGCTACATCTTCCATTCTTCCACTCCTCAAGTCCTAATAAAATTTATTTTCTTATAAACTATGTGATCTATAAACATTACTGAAATTAGCAGCACATGAGTAGGACAATCTTTTATCTGAGTATCCCAGAACAGAAAACAAATACAGGTTAACTGCCTCTGCCTCTCTCCTCCCCACCACCCCAGTATCTTATTTCTGCATCATCCTGACTCTTTACAGTATAGTGTACAAAACTGGTCAGAAGAAAGGTTCTAGTGGTACATGGAGATGATCCCTTGGGTACTTCTCTTCAGTTTTGCAAGTTTAAATATCTGATTTTCTCAGAGTTCCTGCAAAAAGATCCTGTTACTGAGACAGCCGATCTCAGCAAATTTAGTCCAAATTTAGCCTGTTTCCTAGTTAATGCTGTGTCTTTTCTGGACCCAGGCAATTACCTTACTGCTATTGAACTAATCTAACTCCACATACAGAACTACACATCAATTGTTCTAAGTAGGATGGTATGATTCCTATTTTGTCCTTCCTTTTGAGCAAGAGGACCACAAAGTTTGAGGACATAAAAAGGGAGACTACAACTGCTCCATTTTGTCTCCTACCATCTATAGAAAGGAAAGGGAAAGCTATTGGGTTATGTGTCAATTTCTTACCTACTACCTAAACAGCTTTCAATTTTAAGAAGTGTGCATAAACCTTCACTTACCTGTATACAATGGCTTTGTCTATATAAGCTGCTGCAAACGCTTACTTAGATTAGCTAAATTTAAAATGCAGTTTTATTCATCTTTTAAATCCTACTCCAAAGTAAAGAACCACTAATGGTTTTCCTATGTTAAATAACTACTACTGGTTTTTTAAGAACCCTAATTACTGGGCAGCCAAGGTGGCTCAGCGGTTTAGCGCCACCTTCAGCCCAGGGCATGATCCTGGAGTCCTGGGATCAAGTCCCATGTTGGGCTCCCTGCATGGAGCTGCTTCTCCCTCTGCCTGTGCCTCTGCCTCTGCTTCTCTGTCTCTCTCTCTGTCTCATGAATAAATAAAAAATAAAAATAAAATAAATAAAATCTAAAAAAAAAATCTTAATTACTATCACTCACTAATAATTACATCCAAACTTAAATCAAGTGGTGAACACTGCTGCAGGAAAACACCGAGTCAAAAGAAAAGAAAACAAAAGAAAAAAATCCAAATGAGATATGCCACAAAATCCATACTGCCATCTCAAAATATTTCAAAGTTAACAGTTATCACTTTGGATTTTAAAGATATTTACTTCTAGTTATGAAGCCCTTAAGTAACTTTTTTTTTTTTTTAAGATTTACTTATTTATTCATGAGAGACAGACAGAGCGAGAGAGGGGGGCAGAGACATAGGCAGATGGAGAAGCCGGCTCTTCACAGGAGCCCTATGCGGGACTCGATCCTGGATCTTGGGATCACAACCTGAGCTGAAGGCAGCTGCCCAACCACTAAGCCACTCAGGCTCCCTTAAATAACTCTTCTTAATAAATGTGTATCCTACAGAGAAATTAAGTGGGACAGGCTTAGGCTAGTGGGACAGGGTTAGGCTATTGACTAACATACGAGAACTATACTGGAACAAAAATCTTTCAACTCCTAGACTAGATTTCTTCCCATTATATCATGCTTTTTTTTTTTTTTTTTATAAATTTTTATTTATTTATGATAGTCACACAGAGAGAGGGAGAGAGAGGCAGAGACACAGGCAGAGGGAGAAGCAGGCTCCACGCAGGGAGCCCGACGTGGGATTCGATCCTGAGTCTCCAGGATCGTGCCCTGGGCCAAAGGCAGGCGCCAAACCACTGCGCCACCCAGGGATCCCTATATCATGCTTTTTTATAGCTCAATGTCTAAATTTCAAGGATAAGATGTAATGTGATAAATGACAAGGAACTGCTAAATAAGAACACAGTACACAATGTATCACAGGTACTATATAATTAATGCCAAGTAAATCTCTAGATGATAGCTGTTGTTAAAGTTCAGACACTACTGTAGGGTAGAGTTCGCTGGCTAAATTTTTAAATAAATAGAATTTTAATTAAGAATGAACTTTAGAAATTATCCACTCTACAGAATGGCTAGATTCAAAACGACAAGAAATAACAAGTGCTGGTGAACATGCGGAGAAAAAGAAACCCCCATGCACTGTTGGTGGGATACAAACAGGTGCCACCATTGTGCATAACAGTGTTGGAGGTCCCTCAAAACATTAAAAATAAAAATACCACATGATCCAGTAATTCCACTACTATGTATTTACCCAAAGAATATGAAAACACTAATTGAAAATGGTATATGCACTATGTTTATTACAGCATTATTTATAATAGCCAAGACATGGAAGCAACCCAGTGTCCACTGAGAGATGACTGAATAAAGATCTGATGTGTACACACACACACACACACACACACACCAGAGGACTATCCACCATAAAAAAGAATGAGATTTTGTCATCTGCAACAACATGGATGGGAACTAGAGAGTATTACATTAGGTGGAATAAGTTAGAGAAAGACATTACCATATGATTTCACTTATGTGTAATCTAAAAAACAAAACAAACCAAAAGCAGAAACAGACCCATAAATAGAGAATTGACAGTTGCCACAGGGGAGCATATTGGGGAATGGGCAAAATGGATGAAGAGGAGTGGGATACACAGAATTCCAATTATGGAATGAGTAAGACACAGGGATGAAAGGTACCATGTAGGGAATACAGCCAATGGTATTTTAAGAACTTTGATGGTGACAAATGATAGCTACACTTGTGATGAGCATAATATAATGTTTAGAACTGCTGAATTCCTAGATTGTACATCTGAAACTAATGTAACAGTTTGTAAACTATACTTCGATTAAAAAAAAATCACTCTAAACCTCATTTTACAAATAAGAAATTCAGGTCCTGTATACAGAGCTAGCTGGTGGCAATCCTTCAGGGAAAAAGGATAATTTGAGCTGGGTCTAGATAGGACTTGAATAGGCAGGGAAGAAGAATGAACCTTCCAGTTATGGCAATATATTAGCAAAGTTTAGAGGCTGAAACAAAGCAGTCGAACGCAAAGAGAATAAATTCTTTTGACTGAGAATAAAGGCAAATAAATTTAGGAATAGCTAAATTTTATGTTGGGGATTAGAGAGGGAGTTTCAATACTGAAAAGAATCATAGGCAATAGGAAACTAGAGAGGGTTTTAAGTAACAAATGTAAATTTCTTAGGAAAGCTCAAATTGTGTACTTGTCTGGAAGCCAAGACTATAAAACATAAAACAAGCATTGTAATTGCCAAAATGTTTTACCAATTGCAAATCCAATTCTTAAAAAAAGGTAGACACTGTATCATCAAAATAGGAAGGAATTAGTGATAATTAAAAATGGGCAAAAAAGAAAATAGAAATAAGGGAAGAATAAATGACAGAGATATGGACAAAAGAATCATTATAAAAGATAAGTTACTTCATGCAGTCAAGTTCTAGAAACATTAGATGGTCCAAACAGTAAGTCACCATGGCTTAAAAAGCACACTCAAAGCATGATTAGCAAATGTTACTGTTTCAAACTGCAGTAACTCACCTCTCTAGCAGCACAATCATGAGGAGCTTCTTCTTTGTTTACTTTTCCTTTTGGAAATCCCCAGCCTGATTTTGCTAGATACCCCTGAACCAGTAGTACCTATAAAAATGAGCAGAGGTAAAAATAAAACTTGCCCTCCTTTCTCACACTCCTTTCTAAAAGTCAAAGGTATCAAAAAAAAAAAAAAAAAAGTCAAAGGTATCTTTTTCCTTACTTCAAGTAACTGTTATCACCAATAATTTTATACAGTTCTTGGTTTTGATATCTTCCAATAGTCTGACTATACTACTAGTGTGAAGAAAGGCATTCTGCTCATTTTAAGGTATTTCTTCAACAATTAAATGACATTTCTTTGCAATAAGTCATACTACAATTATAAAATATTAAGACCCAGAATGCAGACAAAATATGCAATATTTGGCCTTTCAGCACTAAAAGTCTATTTTAAAACCTCACTTTAGAGCATTATATAAATAACATATATTTTACAAATAAGATGAAAAGAGCTGATGGTTGCACTAAAAATCTTTTATTACACTCACATTTTCAAGCGTCTCATCAAGAATAATTGCACCATAGGTTGGTACTCCCATTTTATATTCCTTCCATTCATCCAAAATTTTTTCCACATCTTCACCTTGAGGCAGCAAAAACGGACAATGACTGAAGAGTATACATAGTGTTAAGGAAGCTCCTTTCTCTCTAAATACAGCTTAAGTACTTATTATATACAGATAGAAATCTACTTAAAACAACTTATGAATATTATATGAAATTACTCAAATCCTCACCTAAATTTCTCCTCCTTGCTTTTTTCCCCACATTGGTTTTCTCCTGAACAAGTCACTGCTAACTTCTGCATTTAGCCTAGACACAGATCAGGTAAGCTTTGCATAATCAAAGTCTTAGATTTCCAAGTTAACATGAATAAATTCAGGACCATGTGAACAAGTCAAATACTGAGTCGAATTCACCACATCAGGAGTCAATACTTAGTCTCACTCAGGAGTCTCTTAGTCATACTAAATGAGAGCAAGAAACAAAAGTACAGTATACATATACAATAGTGAAAAGTAGAAACCATCAAAACAAGTAAAAAGTGGTTAACACTAGGGATGAATTATACCACCACTCTACCGTTGAATGTCTTTACCAAGTACATGAATTAATTGCTTATATAATTAAAACATTTTTAAGGGGAGCCTGGGTGGCTCAGCTGGTTAAGTGTCTGCCCTCGGCTCAGGTCATATCCCAAGTTATTGGGCCATTTATTTATTTATTTATTTATTTAGATTTTTTATTTTATTTTATTTTTTTGAGAGACACAGAGAGTGGCAGAGACGTAAGCAGAGGAATAAGCAGGCCCTGTGGAGAGCCTGATGTGGAACTTGATCCCAGGACCCTGGGAACACGCCCTGAGCTGAAAGCAGACGCTCAACCTCTGAGCCACCCAGGTATCCCAAGTTACTGGGCCTTTACACAGTATAGGTGATGCTTGAACAACACAGGTTTGAAATGCATGGGTCTACTTATATGCAGATTTTTTTTTCAGTAAGTACAGTACAAAACTGTAAATGTATCTCCTCTTCGTTATGGTTTTAATGACATTTTCTTTTCTCTAGCTTAGTTTACTTTGAGAATACAGTATATAATACATATCACATGCAAAATAGGAATTAATCAACTATTTTACCAGTAAGGCTTCTGGTCAATAGTAGGTTATTAGCAGTTAAGTTTTGGGGAGTCAAAAATTATACACACATTTTACTACACAGAATGTCAGGACCCCAATGCCCATATTGTTCAAGGGTCAATTGTAGTTCTAAAATATAGGTTACACTGATTAAAGAAAGTAAGAATTTGAAGCACATGTCCACTTGTATTATATGCATTAAGAAAAAAATCCAGTTTTTTTTACTTTCCCTTTTTATAAAACTGACATTTTTTGCATAAACATGAAAAATCTGCTCTAGATATATTTTAGACAGTAATCTCCCTCCAAAATCCTACCATGATCTTAGATGATAACCTTTTTGATTCCTCATTGACTTCTTCCTATTTAATCAAACAGCTTGATCATTTCGGAACTAAAATGTCTCTTCAGTCTTTTCTTTGTAGTCCCTCTACTATGGTTTAGGACCTTATTGCTATGATCTCAAGTTATTTGACAGCCCATTCTATGGTTTAACCTATCCTACCAAATAAAGCTTCTTGAATACCATTTTGAGCATAATATTCCTTAGCCTTGTTCAAAAATGTTTTATGGGTAACAGTCATTAGAACAAAGTGTTTCATTCATTTTCTACAATGACCTGGACAAGGGAGGGCTTATTTCATGGAGCTCAAAGAAAATTATAGGGGGTTAATAAGTACAATGACTATTTTCATTCTTACTCCAATTCTAGCACAATACAGTGAATTTGTGGGTAAAGAAAAAGAATAGAAAATAGAAACTTTATTTTTAAAAAAGATTTTATTTATATATTCATGAGAGACACAGGGAGAGAGAGAGAGGCAGAGACCTAGGCCAAGCAAGAAGCAGGCTCCCTACAGGAGTGTGACGCAGGACCCAATCCCAGGACCCCGGGATCATAACCTGAGCCAAAGGCAGATGTAATCACTAAGCCACCCAACCACTGAGCGACCCAGGTGTCCCAATAAATAAATCTTTAAAAATAATTATAATAATCTTGAATTTTCGGGATCCCTGGGTGGCGCAGCAGTTTGGCGCCTGCCTTTGCCCCAGGGCGCGATCCTGGAGACCTGGGATCGAATCCCACGTCGGCCTCCCAGTGCATGGAGCCTGCTTCTCCCTCTGCCTGTGTCTCTGCCTCTCTCTCTCTCTCTGTGTGACTATCATAAATAAATAAAAATTTATAAAAAAAAAATCTTGAATTTTCAAGTGTTATCTTTTATAACAAACAAGCTTCTATCTTATTTGTAAATAGGAGAAAAAGACCTTTGAAAACAAAGACTTCTTTGTATTAGCCACAAAACTAAAAACATTGCTTTTAACATATTAAGTATTCAATAATTATTTAAGAATCTCTATCCCGAAAGGTAGCAATCTGATTAAAGATCATCTGACTGGGGCACCTAGGTAGCTCAGTTTGTTAATAAGCATCTACCTTCAGCTCAAATCATGATCCCAGAGTCTTGGGATCAAGCCCCACCTCGGCTCTCTGCTCAGTGAGGAGTCTGCTTCCCCCTCTCCCACCCCTTCCCCTACTCATGCTCTCTTTCTCTCAAATAAATAAATAAATATTTTAAAAAATAAAGATCATCTGGGGTAGCCCGGGTGGCTCAGCAGTTTAGCACCGCCTTCACTCAGCTCAGGGCGTGATCCTGGAGACCCAGGATCAAGTCCCACATTGGGCTCCCTGCATAGAGCCTGTTTCTCCCTCTGCCTGCGTCTCTACCTCTCTCTCTGTGTCTCTCGTGAATAAATAAAATCTTTTAAAAATATTAAAAAATAAAAATAAAGATCATCTGATTAAATGGAACAGCAAGAAGTAAAAAACAGATCAGTTCTAGAAATAAGTTGGTTATTTCTGAAAGAGAAAATCAAATTTAATTCTAATCACCATATACATTTCAATGAATCCTCTACATCAAAATTAAAATACTATTAAATTCTGTCTACTATTTATATTTGACAAATTTTAGAAATCAAGTATGTTTACCTAATAAGTTTTAAATCTCAAAGACAATCAAAAGGAAATCTGTGCTAAAATATTTTATTAGCAATAATGAAGACAGTCATTATAGTAATAAAAAGGATATCAGCTTTAGCAAAGTCTCTTATCCCACACTGAGGTAATCCTGGTGTGTTCTGCATGTAGAAATCCAAGTAAAACCAATGGGCAAGTTCAATCTGAAAACACACTCGGATAGCATTGTCTCTTTCCTCACTGGGAATATGCAAAATAAATCGGCTGTCAAAAACAAAAAACATTTAAATTACATTTACAAACCGTAATGATTTTAATCTATTTAACTACCTCATCCCTGACCCACCAACATAAAAAAGAAACCAAGAGCAGGGCTGATCAAGGAGGCAAAATTGGGGGGAAATTACTACAGGAAGAGGAGTCTGGAAGGCAGCTATGTTCACCCCTATACTAATGCTGCACAGGGAAGAAGAGTCTGGGGAAAAAAAAGTTTATCACAGTTATCTCACTCAGATTTTAAGAGGCCATTTACCCTTTGTTAACAAGTACAAAGATAATCTTAAGAGCTCATATAAAGGGGAACAAGAAAACAACTTTCAGTAGGATTTCCTCTCATGATTGCTAACATTTTCTAATATATACAAATATATTCATTCATTCAAACAGGAATGATGTTAGCTGCTTCATCTTTAAAGTATTACATTTTTTTAAAAGATTTTATTTATTCATAAGAGACACAGAGAGAGAAGCAGAGAGACACAGGCAGAGGGAGAAGCAGGCTTCCCGCAGGAAGCCCGATGTGGGACTTGATCTCAGGACCCTGGGATCACTCCCTGAGCCAAAGGCAGGCGCTCAACCACTGATTTACAGCTAATTTTTCAGCAAAAATTATGCAGGCCAAAAACGAGTGGCTTACATATTTAGAATGCTGAAAGGAAAAAAATCTACAACCAAGAACAATCTACCTGGCAAAATTATCATTCAGAATTGAAGAAAAGATAAACAGTTACTGACACAAAAGTGAAAGGAGTTCAACACCATTAAACCAGCCTTAAAGAATACTAGAGACTTCTCTAAGTATAAAAGAAAAAGCCATAATTAGAAAAAAATAAATTATGAAAGGAAAAAAAACTTCATGAGTAAAAGCAAACATACACTAAAAGTAACAGAGCAATCACTTATAAAGCTAACATGAAGGTTGAAAGACAAAAGTAGTCAAATCAATTGTATCTAAAAAATTAGTTAAGGAGACTCACAAAACAAAAAGATGTAAAATATGACAACATATACATAAAGCATGAGGAATGGTAAAAATGGAATTCTTTTAGAATGTGTTCAAACTGAAGTGATCAACTGAAGCATGCTATACATTTAGGAGGTTATATATGAATCTCAGGGTAACTACAAACCAAAAACCTGTAATAGGCACAGTAAAGTAAGAAAGAAAGCCAAATTTAACACCAAAGAAAGTCCTCAGCACAAGGAAAGAGCAAGAAGACCGAACAGAGAGCAACTGCATAACAACTGGAAAGCAATTAACAAAATGCAAGTATACACCTACCAATAATTAATTTTCAGCTTTTTAAAATTCAACTAATTAACATATAGTATTAATTTCAGAGGCAGAGTTCAGTGATTCAGTCTTATATAATACAAAGTGCTCGTTATATCACATGCCCACCCTAATGTCCATCACCCAGTTACCCCATCCCCCATCCCACCCCTCCAGCAACCCTGTTTGTTTCCTATGATTAAGAGTCTCCCTGGGTGGCGCAGCGGTTTAGCGCCTGCCTTTGGCCCAGGGAGCGATCCTGGAGACCCAGGATCAAATCCCACGTCAGGCTCCCGGTGCATGGAGCCTGCTTCTCCCTCTGCCTGTGTCTCTGCCTCTCTCTCTCTCACTGTGTGCCTATCATAAATAAATAAAAAATTAAAAAAAAAATTTAAAAAAAAAAAAAAAAAAAGTCTCTCACGGTTTGTCTCCCTCTCTGATTTCATCTTGTTTATTTTTCCTTCCCTTCCCCTATGCTCCTGTTTTGTTTCTTAAATTCCATATGAATGAGATCATATAATTGTCTTTAACTGATTCACTTTTTTTTTTTTTTAAGATTTTATTTCTTTATTCATGAGAGACACAGAGAAAGAGGCAGAGATGTAGACAGGCAGAGGGAGAAGCAGACTCCCCATGGGGTACCCAATGTGGGACTCAATCCCAGAACCCTAGGATCCAGATCTGAGCCAAAAGCAGACTCTCAACCACCAAGCCACCCAGGTACCCCTCTGATTGACTTATTTCACTCAGCACAATACCCTCTAGTTCCATCCACGTTGTTGAAAATGGCAAGCTTTTTTTTTTTTTTTGATGGCTGAGTAGTATAGTCCATTGAGAATTACTAATATTATTTTTTATATATATTGGAGAATACTTTAAATGTAAATGGTCTAAAGGCTCCAAACGAATGACATGGGGTGACAGAACAAACAACAACAAAAGAAGACTCAGCTATACACTGCTTACATAAGACTTACTTCAGACCTAAAGATACCTATTGACTGAAAGTGATGAGATGGAAAAAAGATAGTCTATGCAAATGAAAGTGGGGCAGGGGAGACCAGGAATATATATATGTGTGTGTGTGTGTGTGTGTGTGTATATATATATATATATATATATATATATATATATGACAAAACAGACCTCAAAACAAATACTGTAACAAGAGGCAAAGAAGGGCATTACCTAATGGTAAAAGTATCAATAAAAAAAAAAGATATAACAATTGTAAATATATGTACCCAACACTGAAGCACCTAAATAAAGCAAGTATTAACAGACATAGGAGAAATTGACAGTAATACAACAGGGAATGTGAACACCCCACTCACATATACTGATTGATAGATCATGCAGGCAAAAAAAAAAAAAAAAAAAAAATTCAGTAAGGAAATAGTGTCTTTGAATGTCACAACAGACCAAATGGACTTAACATATACATACAGAATATTCCATACCATAATAGAGTACATATTCTTTTCCTTTTTTTTTTTTTTTTAAACACATTCTTATCAAGTACCCATGAAACATTTCCCAGGATGGATCACACATTAGGCTACAAAACAAGTCTCCGTAAATTTAAGGCTGAAATCATATCATGCATCTTTTCCAACCACAACAGTATAAAACTAGAACTCAATTATAAGAAAAAAAAACTACAACGGCACCTGAGTGGTTCAGTCAGTTAAGTGTCTGACTTCAGCACAGGTTAAGATTCAGTCCTGGGATCAAGCCCTGTGTCAGCTCTCCCTCTCCTTTTGCCCCCCCTCCCCCCCCCCCCAGCTCTTACACACGTTCTCAAATAAAGTCTTTAATAAAAAATTTAAAAATAAAAGGAAAAAAAAACTAGGAAAAACACAAACCATGGAGACTAAACAACATGCTACTAAGCAACCAATAGGTCAAAGAAGAAATTAAAGAGGAAATTTAAAAATACATGGCAACCAGTAACACTGAAAATAGAACAGTCCAAAATCTTTAGGATGTAGCAAAACAGCTGTAAGAGGGAAACTTATAGCAATACAGGCCTGCTCATGAAACAAGAAGAATCTCAAACAATCTAACATTAATTACATCTAGAGGAATTAAAAAAGGAACAAACCCAAAGTTAGCAGAAAAAAAGGGAATAATAAAGATCAGAGCACAAATAAATGATAAACTAAAAAAGATCAATGAAACCAAGAGCTTGTTCCTTGTAAATACAAACAAAATTGATAAACCTTTAGACCCATCAAGAGAAAAATAGAAAAGACCCAAATAAATAAAATCAGAAAATAAGAACTGACACCACAGAAAAACAAATGATTAAGAGGCTACTATGAAAAATTATATTCCAACAAACCGGACAACTTAGAAGAAACAGATAAATTCTTAGAAACCTATAATCTTCCAAAAATGAATCAGGAAGAAACAGAAAATCTGAACAGACTGATTCTTAGTAACAAAATTGAATCAGTAATCCAAAAAGTCCCAAAAAACAAAGTCCAGGACTAGACTGATTGACAAATTAATTCCACCAAACATTTAAAGAGTTAATACCTAATTGTCTTCAAACTATTCCAAAAAATACAAGTAGGAAAATTTCCAAATACTTTCTACGAGGCATTACCCGGATACCAAAACACTACAAAAGAAAACTATAGGCCAATATCCCTGATAAATAGACACAAAAATCCTCAACAAAATATTAGCAAACTACATATAACAATATATAAAAAGAATCTTTGCCACTATCAAGTGAGATTTACTCCTGGGATGCAAGGACAGTTCAATATTCACAAATCAACCAACATGATACACCACATTAACAAAATGAAGGATAAAAATCATATGATCATCTCAACAGATGCAGAAAAAGCATTTGGCAAAATTCAACATCTACTCATGATAAAAACTCAAAAAAAACAGTGGATTTAGAGAAAGGATACCACAACATATAAAGGCCATATATAACAAATCCACAGCTTATATCATACTCAGTGGTGAAAAACTAAGCTTTTTTTTTCTCTAAGATTGGGCACATGAGATAAGGATGCCCACTCCTGTCACTTATTCAACACAGTATTCAAAGGCTTAGTTGAAGCAAACAAGAAAAAGAAATAAAAAGGCATCAAAACTGGTTAAGGCAGAAATAAAACTGTCAATGTATGTAGATATACACAGAAAACTATAAAGAGTCTACAAAAAAAAAAAAAAACCCTTAGAAGTAAATGAATTCATAAAGTTACAGGATACAAAGTTAATATATAGAAATCTGTTGCATTTCATGCACTGATAATGAAGGAGAATAAGAAAACAGGGGCACCTGGGTGGCTTTTGGCTCAGGTCGTGATCCTGGGGTCCTGGGATCAAGTCCCTTATCAAGCTCCCTACAGGGAGTCTGCTTCTCCCTTTGCCTAAGTCTCTGCCTCTTTGTGTGTGTGTATCTCATGAATAAATAAATAAAACCTTTAAAAAGAAAAAAAGAAAGAAAATCTCATTTACAACTCCACCAAAAAAAATAAAATACCTAGTAATAAATTTAACCAAGGAGGTTAAAGATCTATACCCTAAAAACTATAAAACACTGATGAAAGAAATTAAAGCCAACACAAATGGAAAGACATTCCATGCTCATGGATTGAAGAATTAATATTTTTAAAACATCCAGACTACCTAAAGCAATCTATAGATTTAATGCAATTCCTATATCAAAATACCAATAGCATTTTTCAGAGGTAGAATAATCCTAATATTTGTAATGGAACCACAGAAGATCCTCAACAGTCAGTCTTCTTGAGAAAGAACAAGAAAGATGGAGATACCACACTCTCAGATTTCAACATATAGCAAGCTGGGATGTGTCAGGCTCCCTGCTCAGCAGGGCGTTTGCTTCTCCCCTCTCCCTTTGCTCAGGCTTATTCTCTCTCTCTTTCTAGTAAGTAAAGTAAGTAAGTAAGTAAGTAAGTAAATAAATAAATAAATAAATAAATAAATAAATAAGAGGGGCACCTTGTGGCTCAGTTGGCTAGGCAAGTTGGTTGCTTTCTTGGTTTTGGCTCAGTTCATGATCTTGCAGTTGTGGGATCAAGCCCGACATCAGGCTCTGCGCTGAGCACAGAGTCTGCTTTAAAATCTCTCCCTCTCCCTTATGCTCATTTACTCTCTCTAATAAATAAATAAAATCTTAAAAGAAAAAGATATACCACCAAGCTATAATCATCAAAATAGTATGGTACTAGCACAAAAACAGACACATACATCAATGGAACAGAGAACCCAGAAATAAGCCCATATTTATAAGGTCAATTAATCTATGACAAAGGATCCAAGAATATATATGGGAAAAGATAGTCTCTTCAATAAATGGTGCTAGGAAAACTGGATATCTACATACAAGAGTATGAAACTGGGCTCTTTTGTAACACCATACACAAAAATAAACTCAAAATGGAGTAAAGATCTAACTGTAAAACATGAAACTGTAAAACTCCTGGAAGAAAACATAGGCAGTAATTTCTTTGGTATTGAACTTAGCAACATTTTTCTGGGTATGTCTCCTCAGACAAGAAAACAGAAGCAGAAAATAAACCACTGGGACTACATCAAAATAAAAAGTTTCTGCACAGCAAAGGAAACCATCAACAACACAACAAAACAATCTACTGAATGTAAGATATTCTGATAAAGGGTTAATGTCCAAAAATATATAAAGGACTTACACAACCATCAAAAAATAATCTGATTAAAAATAGCAGAGGACATGAGTAGACATTTTTCCAAAGACACAGAGATGCCAAAGAGACACATGAAAAGATGTTCAACATCATTCATCATCAGGGAAATGCAAATCAAAACTATAATGAAATATCATCTTATACCTGTTCAGAATGACCAAAATGAAAAGGACAAGAAATAAGTGCTGGCAAGCATGTGGAGAAAAAGAAACCCTCTTGCATGGTTGGTGGGCATTTAAACTAGTGCAGCCACTGTTGAAAATAGTTGAAGGTTGCTCAAAAAATTAAAAAAATAGAAATACCAATAATTCCATAATTTCTTAGGGTATTTACCCTAAGAAAACAAAACACCAATTCAAGAAGATATACACACCCCTATGTTTATTGTAGCATTATTTACAATAGTCAAGATATAGAAGCAAACCAAGTGCCCATCAATATACAATGAGGATATATATGTGCATATGTACATACATATTTACAATGGAACATCACTCAGCAATAAAAAAGAATAAGAACTCGCCATTTGCAAGAACATGGAGGGACTTAAAGAGTATTATGCCAAGTGAAACAACTCAGAAAAATGCTGTATGATTTCACTTATGTCTGGAATCTAAACAAATGAATAAACAAAACAGAAACGGGCCCATAAATACAGAGACAATATGGCTGCCACAGAGGAAGGAATTAGGGGGATGGGCAAAATGGGTAAAGGAAAGCGCAAGTCACAGAGATGAAAGGTACGATATAAGGAATATAGTCAATGGTATTTTAATAGCATTTGTACAGTAGATAGATGACAGCTATACTTACGGTGAGCATAACAGAGTCGAATCACTTACTATATGTCTCAAACTAATGTAATACTGTGTCAGCTCTACTTTCATTTTTAAAAAGGGAGAGGGGAAGAGAAAGGTCCACTTATGTAACAGAAGATGGTCTACTCTTCTTTCACTCCTTTGAATCAGAAGTTTCTCCCATAAGAGTGGGAGAAGGAAGAACAACTCCTGAGGTTCTTTTCTAACTTTAGCTGATAGGTTTGGGTGTTGGTACCCCAAAGCAAAACCAGTTTTCAAGGATTCCAAGTGTAAGAGCTAACACCCTATCCACTCACATAAAAGAGAAGCCTATCAATAAATAAGCCCCTTATAGTCTCATCTTAAATATGAAACAGTAACAAAAAATCATCCAACATCAAAGGAAAATCTAAGGCATGACACAGAAAAATTTACATTAAAAAACTGGCCCTGGAACACCCAGGTGGCTCAGTGGTTGAGTGTCTGCCTTCAACTCAGGTCATGATCCTGGGGTCCTGGGATGGAGTCTTGCATCAGGCTCCCCACAGGGAGCCTGCTTCTCCCTCTGCCTATGTCTGCTTCTCTCTGTCTCTCATGAATAAATAAATCTTAAAAAAAATAAAAATTAATAAAAATTAAAAACTGGCCCTGAAGATAGTGTTGAGGTTATCTTCTAGAATCCTGGACCACCTGAGAGCATAAGTGTGAGAAGAGAAACAGGCATTTTAGTCCTATAAGGACTCAGAAGTTTACTTCCTAGTAACACCCTCAAAGGAAATCACTCTAGAATGCGCACTGGCAAAACAAGAATGAAAACCGAGAAAGCATAAAAGATGAGATTTAAGAGATAAAAGATACAACCTGGGAGAGCCATGAAAGGGAATTCTAGCAGGCCAGTTGTTTGGCAAGTCCAGGGAACCAGCAGTCTTGACTGAGCTGGTAGGGAGGTCTCCAAGACAGCATGCTCCAGGAAAAAAGAATTCTGACTAAGGACATAATAAAGGAGCAGACAGGTGGAGGGGAGAAAGTATTTTGAATGTGTTGGGGAAGAGAGGTAAATGTACAAGAGAATCATAATCCAAATATTAAGCAAAAGCCAAACTCAGAACAACAACAAAAAAAAAAAAAAAAAAAAAATCAAAAGAAAAGAAAAGAAAAAAGTAGCCAGAAAGAGGGGCTCCTGGCTGGCTCAGCCAGTGGAGCATGTAACTCCTGATCTTGGGGTTGAGGTAGAGCCCTAAGCTGGGTATAGAGATTACTTAAAATCTTAAAAATAAATAAATAAACAAAAAAGAATGAGGGGGACACCTGGGTGGCTCAGCAGTTGAGCTTCTGCCCTCGGCTCAGGGGGTGATCCCAGAGTCCTGGGATCGAGTCCGACATAGGGCTTCCTGCATGGAGCCTGCTTCTCCCTCTGCCTGTGTCTCTACCTCTCTCATGAATATAAATAAAATCTTAAAAAAAAAAAAAAAAAGAATGAGGGAATAATGAAGAAAGCATATGCTTCTTTCTGCAAAAGAAAAAACTATAAAAGGCAGCATCATTTTGACCAATTAGAGAATGTAAGAAAGGAGAATTCATTTTGGCATTTTCTCTCGGGATCTTTACCAGGGTTTCCTAACTATGGCTAGAGGGAAAAGAAACAAAATCCTAGCCATTGTAAACTTGCCTCTACTGTGAAAAAGATGTACCTAGTTATATCATATAACAAATGCTATTATTCTTGTTCAGCTTTTGCAATCAACCAATAGTAAAAAGTGTAACAGCCCTCATAAGGTTACAAAAGAACATAAACATTACCAATTTTTTAAAAGACTTTATTTATTTATTCATGAGAGACAGAGAGAGAGAGAGAGAAAAAGAGAGAGAGAAAGAGAGAGAGAGAGGCAGAGACACAGGCAGAGGGAGAAGCAGGCTCCATGCAGGGAGCCCGACGTGGGACTCGATTCTGGGTCTCCAGGATCATGCCCTGGGCTGAAGGCGGCGCCAAACCGCTGAGCCACCAGGGCTGCCCACATTACCAATTTTTAAGTTCACCTGAATAGAAGCTAAAGGAATGTGTTAAGAAGGAAAAGGAAGGGGATCCCTGGGTGGCGCAGCGGTTTGGCGCCTGCCTTTGGCCCGGGGCGCGATCCTGGAGACCTGGGATCGAATCCCATGTCGGGCTCCCGGCGCATGGAGCCTGCTTCTCCCTCTGCCTGTGTCTCTGCCTCTCTCTCTCTCTCTCTCTCTGTGTGACTATCATAAATAAATAAAAATTAAAAAAAAAAAAAAGGAAAAGGAAGAAAAGATGTGGCATTGATTGCCTCACCTTATCAAATACAGACTCAATATGCTGTCCATAAGTTCATAAAGCAGAAATAAAAAGTCACAAAGGTAACCAACAGAACAATTTAAAATAGTGACATAAGGGATGCCTGGGTGGCTCAGACAGTTAAGCGTCTGTCTTCAGCTCAGGTCATGATCCCAGGTTCTGGGATCCAGTCCCACAATGGGCTCCTTGCTCAGCAGACAGCCTGCTTCTCTTTCTGCCTGCAGCTCCCCCTGCTTGTTGCATCCTCTCTCGCGCGCTCTCTCTGACAAATAAAATATTAAAGAACAACAACAAAAAAAAACAGAATAGCAATATAACTGTATCAGAAGTAGAGCAAAGGCAACAGTACCTGTGGTTAACTAAACTCTCACCTAATATCTACCAAGGTTAATTAAATTCTCAATCTAACACCTGAAGTTGATAAAAAGAAACTTGTCCAACTATATTTTAAAATACTGAATTATCTACCAGAAAAATTCAACACTAAACAGGTAAAAGTCTGGAGAGCAGAACTGAGATAAAAAGGGATAGGGAAGAAGACGGCTGCTTTTCTTTTATAACTTCACTTGTACTCTGATTTTTAACCTTACATGAGTACATCTTTTTAACAGCTAAAAGCTTTTTAAAAATATTTTTATTGAGGTTCGATTTGCCAACATATACTATGACAGTACTCATCCTGTCAAATGCCCTCCTCAGTGCCCATCACCCAGAGAAGCTGGTTTTATTTTTTTAATAAATTTATTTTTTATTGGTGTTCAATTTGCCAACATACAGAATAACACCCAGTGCTCATCCCGTCAAGTGCCCCCCCTCAGTGCCCTCCTCCCCTTCCACCACCCCTAGTTCGTTTCCCAGAGTTAGGAGTCTTCCATGTTCTGTCTCCTTTTCTGATATTTCCTACCCATTTCTTCTCCCTTCTCCTCTATTCCCTTTCACTATTATTTATATACCCCAAACGAATGAGACCATATAATGTTTGTCCTTCTCCGATTGACTTATTTCACTCAGCATAATACCCTCCAGTTCCATCCACATCGAAGCAAATGGTGGGTATTTGTCATTTCTAATGGCTGAGGAATATTCCATTGTATACATAGACCACATCTTCTTTATCCATTCATAAAAGCTGGCTTTTTAAAGACACTTTATAAGAAAAAAGAGGCTTCCTGGGTGGCTCATTTAAGTGACAGACTCTTGATTTCAGCTCAGATCATGATCTCAGGGTCATGAGACGGAGCCCTACAGTGGGCTGTGTATGGAGCTTAAGATTCTCTCTCTTCCTCTCCCTGTCCCCACCCTACATCATTCCACTGTGAGCACACACAACCATGCATTTTTTTCTCTAAAAAAAAAAAAAAAAAAAAAGGAACAAAGAAAACCAAAATTTTATTTTAACACATGAAAATTACACTTTGATGCTTTCATTCTGTGAATATTTTTGTTCTGTTTTAAAGATTTAAAAGTGTGTGCCAGGATGTCTGGCTGGCTCTGTTGGAGGAGCATGTGACTCTATCTCAGGTCGTGAGTTCAAGCCCCACACTGGGTGCAGAGATTACTAAAAATAAAAAAATTAAAATAGGGGCACCTGAGTGGCTCAATCAGTTAGGTCTGCCTTCAGCTCAGGTCATTACCCTGGAGTCCCAGGATAAAGTCCCACATTGCGCCCCAAATCGCGCTCCCTGGTCAATGAGGAGTCTACTCACTTCTCCCTCTGCCCCTCACCCCACTCATGCACATGTGCCCTCACTAATAAATAAAATCTTAAAAAATAAAAATATGTATATACATATATGCTTTTCACTGTTATGTTATGGGAAAAATTTCTCCACTTCACAAAATGTCATTGTTTCAATTTTCCTACAGATAAAAACATCAGTAGAACTATGATTAGTACAAAAATGCTGCAGAATTGAACACTAAAATGGCAACCTGAAGATGGGCACAAATTATTTGATTACTTACACAATCACCAAAACAGCAGCAACATTACTTGCCAGTAAATACCTTTCTCCTTTTAACACTAGAGTGGACTCACCATTTAATTCTTTTTTTTTTTTAAGGGTTTATTTATTCATGAGAGACAGAGAGAGAGAAAGAGAGAGGCACAGACAGACACAGGCAGAGGAAGAAGCAGGCTCCATGCAGGGAGCCCAAAGTCGGACTCGATCCCCAGTCTCCAGGATTGCGCCCTGGGCTGAGGGTGGCGCTAAACCGTTGAGCTACCCGGGCTGCCCTCACCATTTAATTCTTAAAGGGGTTTTTAAAGAACTCCAAGTACGTCTTTAAAAGAGAAACAACTGGGCAGCCCAGGTGGCTCAGCGGTTTAGCGCTGCCATTGGCCCAGGGTATGATCCTGGAGACCTGGGATCGAGTCCCACGTCAGGCCCCCTGCATGGGGCCTGCTTCTCCCTCTGCCTGTGTCTCTGCCTCTTTCTGTGTGTGTCTCATGAATAAATAAAATCTTCAAAAAGATAAAAATATAAATAAAAGAAACCACTTAAGTTGTAGTTATCAATTTTAACTTTAAAAATATGCTTTTCAAGTATTTAATAGGCTAATTTAAATAATGAAAAAATCTTTCACTTAACGTCAAAAATCATGGTGCAACAGAGGCAAATATCACCATAAAATGGAGATTTACATTTTACACACAAGTTTACTAGAATGTTCACTAGAACAGTATAGACAACAGTCTTTCCTTCCTCTCCTCTAATTTATTCTATCCAGAAATAACTAGTGTTTTTCAGTTTGATATATATTCTCTCACTCTCCTTGTACATACACACACACATACACACACACACACACACACACACATTTAAAAGCTTGTTTTAACCAAAGGCATCATGGCAGCGTTTTAGCGCCGCCTTCAGCCCTGGGCGTGATCCTGGGGCCCTGGGATCGAATCTGGTTCTGGACTTCTCCCTCTGCCTGTGTGTGTCTCTCGTGAATAAATAAATAAGATCTTAAAAAAAAAAAAAAAAAAAAAGGCATCAAATGATTACTATGCTCAATAATAGTATACTGTACACATTTCAAGACAAAAATATCTTCCCTAGTTTACTGTTTGCTAACTGCCTTAGTAATTTCTAATGGCTGCAGGGTATCCAAGTAAACGAAATGTTACATATGAAACCATCTGAAAAATAACATTCCACCTCTTAGGTTATAAGCAGTCTAATGGTTACAAAGTCACATCTTAAAAACATGGTCTCCCACTCTAATTCTTCACATCAAAATCATTGTCAATTTTACAGTTCTCCAAAAATTATTACTATATGATCAATGAAGTAGACAAGATTAGCAAGAATATGTAATTTATCAAAAATTATTAAAAACAAAAAACCTCTTTAATATGCTAATAATAAACGGAATTGGTGAAAACATAAAAACAAGAGTCAAGACCAAACTCATAAATCAAGAGGTACTTAAAAGAACAAGAGTGCAGAAAAATTAACCTTTTTCCACTTAAGCTTCATTTTTATAGAAATTAAACATAAATTGTAAGTAAATTTATTTCTAAAAAACCCACAATCAAAAAAGCCTGAATTGTTTACATTAAAAATCTTTAATCAACAAAATATTATAATACAAACTTTTAAATAGCATTATTTTTAAAACTTGAAGTTTTAAGAAATGGCTATTTGGTTTATTAGTTGAATAGCTAGCCCTGATTTTTAAACATATAATCCTTATTTATATAGCCAAACACAATAATTGCAAAAATGTTACTCTCCTTTCTTAAAGGAAAAAAATGTTACCCTATTCCAAAAGATTTGTATAAAATTGCTTAAATACATTCACTGGAAAATGGAAAACCAAGAATCATTAACACTCAACAGATGTTTAACGTATTGTTTATATAACACAATTATTTTGTGAGTAAACAGGTTCTACATAAAATCAATCACCTTCATAATGGTTGCTAGGACTTCTTTAAAAGATGTAATCCTGCATAGTATACAAAATAAACCCACGCTAGTAGGAGGATTATTTTAGATGCCTGTAAAAGATTACCTATCTTTTTGTTTAATCTGTATCCGTATTAATCCATACATACTATTACTCACCTTTTCAAACACAGTCATCTTTACTTTTTTCCTAACTATAAAATACACACCCCTTTAAAAAATCTTGGAAATCTTGAAAAATAAAAAAATAAAAATTGTAACCCCACTTCTCGTACATATTTGTCCAGTCATTTATCCACACAGATATACATACATCATTTCTCTTATGAAATTTGGGATCTAGAAAAATAAGTGCATTTTTAATGGTTGAATTGAGACACCTGGGTGGCTCAGTGGTTCAGGGTCTGTCTTTGGCTCAGGGCATGATCCCGGAGTCCCGGAATCAAGTCCCACGTCGGGCTCCCTGCATGGAGCCTGCTTCTCCCTCTGCCTGTGTCTCTGCCTCTCTCTCTCTCTGTCTCTGTCTCTCATGAATGAATAAATAAAATATTTTTTTTTAAAAAAAGGTTGAATTGATCAAATCCCAAAAATCATAATCATGCCATCACCAAAGCACAGCAACATTCTTATTAGTTCTAAAAATTAGTCTATTTACTTATCTACATGTACTTTTGTAAGGTTTAAAATGTTAGACTTGACTTTCAGTACCATCTACCTGGGGTAGGAGAGAAAAAGCACAGGCACTGAGAGAAAAAGGCCTAGGTTTCAAATCTTGAGTTTCTAAATTACCAAAAATAGGACCTTGAGTAAATTACAAAACGATTCTGTTTATCAGATGAAAATAACTGCACCTACCAAACAGAGGTTGTTCAGAGGATTAAATAAAACGTTATGTGTGAAGGGAGCACCCAATGCCTGGCATATAACAATACCTCCACAATATTAGTTCTTTCCTTCTCATCCAAAAGAAAAAAACGGAGGCGTGAATGCAAAACAACAATTAAAAGACGTCTACACATAAATACTGTAAATGTACTTGAAAAGATGTTATTTTACCAGAGCTTTTTTACTCAATTGTAATTTATTTCACAATGCACTTAGCCAGCGACAACGCAGGGTATTACTGCACCAAAAATTTTACTTCGGGAAAAAAAAAAAATATTTTAAGTGCATTTCTCCTAAGTTTGGCTATCTGAAATCATCGCTCACAAGAGGGAAGAATGCAAAGAACTCCTCTTGTATTAGTGTATCAGGAGTTAAAACGCTGACGACTGAGAATTTCCTTTAAGGAAAATTAAAGGATGAAAGAAAACTCTCGATTTCCCCCCCTCCCAGTGACAAGTTTGGGAATGAACAAGACAATAATTTCTTTTTTTATTATTTTTTATTATAAATTTATTTTTTACTGGTGTTCAATTTGCCAACATCTAGCATAACCCCCAGGGCTCATCCCGTCCCCCAGTCACCCGCACCCCCACCCCCCGCCCCCCTCCCCTCCCTTCCCCCACCCCTAGTTCGTTTCCCAGAGTTAGGAGTCTCTCATGTTCAAGACAATAATTTCTAACAATTTAGGAAATGCCACGGACGTAAGAACACATGGGCGAAAAGGTAAGTTTGAATCTGCTCCCTGCGTAGGTCCGGGAGCGTAGGAATAAGACTTAAAACCCTGAGGTCTTTGGACAAAACTGAGGGATGAGACAGAGGGAGAAGGGGAAGACGGTCTATAAAAGTCAGAGGCAGAAAAAAAACAATGGGAGGGAGAGGGAGCAGACGAGAAACGCTCCAGAGCCCGGCTCGGGTGCAGCGGCTGCACTTGCAGGAAAGCCAGAGTTGGGGAGCTGAGAAAATGAGGAAATCCCGGCGCCCTGCGAGGGAGGACCCGGGGCTGCGGCGGAAGGACAGCGCGGGGCTGCCCGACCGGGGGCGAGCGGGGACAGCGTGCAGCCGCGGGACCCGAGAGCCAGGACAAGGCTGCGCGCAGGGTGCCGAGACGCAGCGGCCCCCGCGGTCGGCCAACGAGGGGGAAAACCAGGAGGGGACGGCGGGGCCAGGGCGGCCCGCGGCGACGCGGTACCTGCAGAGATCGTCCAGGACGCTGCCGGGAATCTCCACCCGTTTGGTCTCCATGATGAGGACCCACAGCAGGAGCAGGGCATCCCGGCTCCGCGCGGCCGGGACCGAGGGTGCGGCACGGAGACTCCGGCTCTCCCGAGAGCGGGCAGCGGCGGCGGCGCAGGCGGCGCAGGCGGCGGCGGCGGCGGCGTCTCCGGCGACGACGAGCGGAGGGAAGAGGCGGGACCCGCTCGCTTCCGTCCGGCGACCTCAGCCGGACCCGGGGGCGGGGCCAGAGCGCGGGGCGGAGCCGCGGGAGTCACGCCCCCGCTCTGCTTGAAAGGCCCAATAGGCAGCTGGAGAGCCGGAGCCCGAGCACGCGAGGCCAATGAAGCGTCTGTTTATTGGTCTGTCGTCTCCAATCCGTCTCCAAGCAGCTCGGCTGCTGCTCAGAAAACCAGCTTCCCGCCGCCTCGGAGCCCGGGGGGCCCGCGCACGCGCGCTGAGCCGCCTTTGCGCTCCCGGCGGGTCCGGGCGGCTCCTCGCGCACGTTTGCCGGGGTCTGAGCCGCCCGTCGGTGACTAGGCAGGCCCTCGCGGTCCTCCAGGGCCAGCCCCGAGGACGGTCCTGCGCGGCGCGCGTGTGCGATTACCGTCGCCGAGTGTCCCGCACAGGTACCCGTCGTCGCCCCATTCCTTTCAGGCCTCGCCAAGGGCCGTACCTCCTTTGACTACAAACACCTGAAGGGAGTTCTCTTTTTCCCTGGTGACCTACCTCTGCCTCTCCTCAGGCGACCCAGACAAAACTTTATCCCAGTCTCTGACACCTCGTGAGATCTGAGGAAATTCCGATTGCACCTGAACTCGGGATCTGCGTCTACTTCCTCCGCCACTCCAACCTGCTGCTCCTCGGTGATTCCTCATGCTGCTTAGTGGGGCCCAATCCATTTAGGATCTTGAAGAAAAATCTAGGTCTAGTCAGTTTTTTATCTACGTATTTAGATTGCATTTATTTGTTCATGAGAGACTTAGCCAAAGGGAGAAGCAGACTCCTTGCTGGGGGGCTGATGCGGAACGTGACCCAGAACCCCTCGGTCGTGACCTAAGCTGGAAGCACAGCTCCACCACCGAGCCACCCAGGCGCCCCCCGTTTGGGCTCCGACCTCCTTTTATATCCGCTCCACAGCAACCCAGACGCACACCTGCTCACTCACGACTTTAATTCATTCTACCATTTAATCTTTCATCTTTTTCTTGATAAATGTCCTTTGTCATTACAACAGGTTCTCATTTCTCCTCATTAGTGCAAGAGCTGCAGAACCAGTACCTCTGCCTCCATCCTCGGCCTGTACAGCTGCCCAAGTTTTATTTTCTTTTGTTCAGATGTGAGCAGGTTCCTATTATTTACCTTCTGCTAACTCCCCTATATCAGCTTCTGATGTATGCTCAAACCCAAACTTGGTATAAAGAATCCTGCTAGCGTCTATTTTACTCTCCTGTTTTTCATCTGTTTTCCATCTTTTTGCACCTTATTGGAGAACTCTTCAAATCTATCTTCCAGCCATATTCTGTTTTTACTTTTCTGGAGTTTTCTCTTGTTTTTCAAATGTTTCTTCATGGTGGTGTCATAGCCTTGCTTCATAGATTTCTTGTCCCTATGAAGATATTAACAATACATTTTTAGAGGCACCTGGGTGACTCAGTTAAGCGACCGACTCTTGATTTCAGCTCAGGTCATGATCTCAGGGTCATGAGATCGAGCCCTGTGTTAGGCTGTGTGCTGAGCGTGGAGCCTGCATAAGATTCCCTCTCTGCCCCTCTCTTCCTCTTTAAAAACAAAACAAAAACCAATATATTTCTGAAGTTTTCTTCTTCCTGAATAGTCTTTTCTTCCTCTCAGCTGCTTTTTGCTATTAATTTGGTCTCCATCTATCATACTGGGAGTTTTCTGGTGGTCCTCAACTATTCCCTCAAACTTAAGAGTATATAACTAGGGGCACCTGGGTAGCTCAGTTGGTTAAGCATCTGCCTTCAGTTCAGGTCATGGTCTCAGGGTCCTGTGATTCAGCCCCGTGCTCAGCAGGAAAACTGCTTTCCCTCTCCCTCTGCTTCTCCCCGCCCCCCCCCAACTTGTGTGCATGCTTTCTTTCTCTCTGTCTCTGTCTCTCCAATAGATAATAAAAATAAAATCTTTAGAAAAAAAGAGTACGGGACACCTGGGTGGCTCAGTGGTTTGGTGCCTGCCTTCACCTCAGGGAGTGATCCTGGGGTCCTGGGATCCAGTCCCACGTCGGGCTCCCTGCATAGAGCCTGCTTCTCCCTCTGCCTGGGTCTCTGCCTGTGTGTGTGTGTGTGTGTGTGTGTGTGTGTGTGTGTGTGATGAGTGAATAAAATCTAAAAAAAAAAAAGTACATAACTAAAAAACTGGAGTTAAGTGCTATGAAAGCTGATTGGAGGGATGCCTGGGTGGCTCAGTGGTGGAGCGTCTGCTTTCAGCTCAGGGCGTGATCCCAAGGTCTGGGGATCGAGTCCCATATTGGGCTCCTTGCATGGAGCCTGCTTCTCCTGTATCTCCTTGTCTCTGTGTCTCTCATGAATAAGTAAATAAAATATTTTTTTAAAAAGCTGATTGGAAGTTTCCAGCATGTAGGTCGAACTTGTTTCCTGATGGCTTCACTGTAGGGCAGTCTGCCTCCAGTGGGAACACATGGCATCAATATCCATAGGTCTTTCTTTCCAGCTGGTCAAATTCTCTAAAGAGAAAATCCTTTCAGACCAAACTGTAAGTGTTCTGGGAGCCAAGTAGGGTAGCACAGGCAGGAGTCTTCTATTTGCTTTATTCAATCTCCCTGGCACACTACAAGTGTTAGTTTGGTTTCCTAGGAAGTGGACCCTGAGAAAAGGATTTGAGTCCAAGTAGTTTATGCAGAAGGTGATCCAGGAAAGAATGATAGCAGAGCAGGTGGTGAGTCAGAAAGGAAAGAAAGCCAAAAAATGGTTTATTATCAGGGAAATTAGCACTGGGTAATGGGAGCTGACCCAGCTGGAGGATTCTGGAGACCAGGGTAAAACACACACTATAGAATTATTTTGCTGAAGGGGAGAGGAAGATGGGGTATTTATTTATTTTATTGATTTTTTATTGGTGTTCAATTTACCAACATACAGAATAACCCCCAGTGCCCATCACCCATTCACTCCCACCCCCCGCCCTCCTCCCCTTCTACCACCCCTAGTTCGTTTCCCAGAGTTAGCAGTCTTTACGTTCTGTCTCCCTTTCTGATTTCCCACACATTTCTTCTCCCTTCCCTTATATTCCCTTTCACTATTATTTATATTCCCCAAATGAATGAGACCATATAAAGTTTGTCCATCTCGAATTGACTTACTTCACTCAGCATAATACCCTCCAGTTCCATCCAAGTTGAAGCAAATGGTGGGTATTTGTCATTTCTAATGGCTGAGTAATATTACATTGTATACATAAACCACATCTTCTTTATCCACTCATCTTTCGATGGACACCGAGGCTCCTTCCACAGTTTGGCTATTGTGGACATTGCTGCTAGAAACATCAGGGTGCAGGTGTCCCGGTGTTTCATTGCATCTGTATCTTTGGGGTAAATCCCCAACAGTGCAATTGCTGGGTCATAGGGCAGATCTATTTTTAACTCTTTGAGGAACCTCCACACAGTTTTCCAGAGTGGCTGCACCAGTTCACATTCCCACCAACAGTGCAAGAGGGTTCCCCTTTCTCCACATCCTCTCCAACATTTGTGGTTTCCTGCCTTGTTAATTTTCCCCATTCTCACTGGTGTGAGGTGGGATCTCATTGTGGTTTTGATTTGTATTTCCCTGATGGCAAGTGATGCAGAGCATTTTCTCATGTGCGTGTTGGCCATGTCTCTGTCTTCCTCTGTGAGATTTCTCTTCATGTCTTCTGCCCATTTCATGATTGGATTGTTTGTTTCTATGGTGTTGAATTTAATAAGTTCTTTATAGATCTTGGAAACTAGCCCTTTATCTGATACGTCATTTGCAAATATCTTCTCGCAAACTGTAGGTTGTCTTGTAGTTTTGTTGACTGTATCCTTTGCTGTGCAAAAGCTTCTTATCTTGATGAAGTTCCAATAGTTCATTTTTGCTTTTGTTTCTCTTGCCTTTGTGGATGTATCTTGCAAGAAGTTACTGTGGCCGAGTTCAAAAAGGGTGTTGCCTGTGTTCTCCTCTAGGATTTAGATGGAATCTTGTCTCACATTTAGATCTTTCATCCATTTTGAGTTTCTCTTTGTGTATGGTGTAAGACAATGGTCTAGTTTCATTCTTCTGCATGTGGATGTCCAATTTTCCCAGCACCATTTATTGAAAAGACTATCTTTCTTCCAATGGAGAGTCTTTCCTCCTTTATCGAGTATTAGTTGACCATAAAGTTGAGGGTCCACTTCTGGGTTCTCTATTCTGTTCCCATTGATCTATGTGTCTCTTTTTGTGCCAGTACCACACTTTCTTGATGACCACAGCTTTGTAGTACAACCTGAAATCTGGCATTGTGATGCCCCAGATGTGGTTTTCTTTTTTAAAATTCCCCTGGCTATTCGGGGTCTTTTCTGATTCCACACAAATCTTAAAATAATTTGTTCCAACTCTCTGAAGAAAGTCCATGGTATTTTTTTTTTTTTTATGATAGTCACACAGAGAGAGAGAGAGAGGCAGAGACATAGGCAGAGGGAGAAGCAGGCTCTATGCACCAGGAGCCCGACGTGGGATTCGATCCCGGGTCTCCAGGATTGCGCCCTGGGCCAAAGGCAGGTGCTAAACCACTGCGCCACCCAGGGATCCCGGTTTTCTTTTTTAAAATTCCCCTAGCTATTCGGGGTCTTTTCTGATTCCACACAAATCTTAAAATAATTTGTTCTAACTCTCTGAAGAAAGTCCATGGTATTTTGATAGGGATTGCATTAAACGTGTAAATTGCCCTGGGTAACATTGACATTTTCACAATATTAATTCTGCCAATCCATGAGCATGGAATATTTTTCCATCTCTTTGTGTCTTCCTCAATTTCTTTCAGAAGTGTTCTATAGTTTTTAGGGTATAGATCCTTTACCTCTTTGGTTAGGTTTATTCCTAGGTATCTTATGCTTTTGGGTGCAATTGTAAATGGGATTGACTCCTTAATTTCTCTTTCTTCAGTCTCATTGTTAGTGTATAGAAATGCCACTGACTTCTGGGCATTGATTTTGATCCTGCCACGCTACCAAATTGCTGTATGAGTTCTAGCAGTCTTGGGGTGGAGACTTTTGGGTTTTCTATGTAGAGTATCATGTCATCGGTGAAGAGGGAGAGTTAGACTTCTTTGCCAACTTGAATGCTTTTAATGTCTTTTTGTTGTCTGATTGCTGAGGCTAGGACTTCCAGTACTATGTTGAATAGTAGTGGTGAGAGTGGACATCCCTGTCTTGTTCCTGATCTTAGGGGAAAGGCTCCCAGTGCTTCCCCATTGAGAATGATATTTGCTGTGGGCTTTTCATAGATGGCTTTTAAGATGTTGAGGAATGTTCCCTCTATTCCTACCCTCTGAAGAGCTTTGATCAGGAATGGATGCTGTATTTTGTCAAATGCTTTCTCTGCATCTAATGAGAGGATCATATGTTCTTGGTTTTTCTCTTGCTGATATGATGAATCACATTGATTGTTTTATGGGTGTTGAACCAGCCTTGTGTCCCGGGGATAAATCCTACTTGGTCATGGTGAATAATTTTTTTAATGTACTCTTGGATCCTATTGGCTAGTATCTTGTTGAGAATTTTTGCATCCATGTTCATCAGGGATATTGGTCTGTAATTCTCCTTTTTGGTTGGGTCTTTGTCTGGTTTTGGAATTAAGGTGATGCTGGCCTCATAGAACGAATTTGGAAGTACTCCATCTCTTTCTATCTTTCCAAACAGCTTTAGGAGAATAGGTATGGTTTCTTCTTTAAACGTTTGATAGAATTACCCTGGGAAGCCAACTGACCCTGGACTCTTGTGTCTTGGGAGGTTTTTGATGACTGCTTCAATTTCCTCCCTGGTTATTGGCCTGTTCAGGTTTTCTATTTCTTCCTGTTCCAGTTTTGGTAGTTTGTGGCTTTCCAGAAATGCGTCCATTTCTTCTAGATTGCCTAATTTATTGGCATATAGCTGTTCATAATATGTTTTTAAAATCGTTTGTATTTCCTTGGTGTTGGTAGTGATCTGTCCTTTCTCATTCATAATTTTTTTTTAATTTTTTTAAGATTTTATTTATTTATTCATGATAGTCACAGAGAGAGAGAGAGAGGGGCAGAGACACAGACAGAGAGAGAAGCAGGCTCCATGCACCGGAAGCCCGATGTGGGATTCGATCCCGGGTCTCCAGGATCGCGCCCTGGGCCAAAGGCAGGCGCCAAACCGCTGCGCCACCCAGGGATCCCTCATTCATAATTTTATTAATTTGAGTCTTCTCTCTCTTCTTTTTAATAAGGCTGGCTAATGGTTTATCTATCTTATTAATTCTTTCTAAGAACTAAAGAACTAACCCCTGGTTCTGTTGATCTGTTCCACAGTTCTTCTGGTCTTGATTTCGTTGAGTTCTGCTCAAATCTTTATTAACTGTCTTCTTCTGCTGGGTGTAGGATCTATTTGCTGTTTTTTCTCTAGCTCCTTTATGTGTAAGGTTAGCTTTTGTATTTGAGTTCTTTCCAGTTTTTGAATGGATGCTTGTATTGCGATGTATTTCCCCCTTAGGACTGCTTTTGCTGCATCCCAAAGATTTTGAATGGTTGTATCTTCATTCTTATTAGTTTCCATGAATCTTTTTAATTCTTCCTTAATTTCCTGGTTGACCCTTTCATCTTTTAGCAGGATGGTCCTTAACCTCCACGTGTTTGAGGTCCTTCCAAACTTCTTGTTGTGATTTAGTTCTAATTTCAAGGCATTATGGTCTGAGAATAAGCAGGGGACGATCCCAATCTTCTGGTTTCGGTTCAGACCCGATTTGTGACCCAGTATGTGGTCTGTTCTGGAGAAAGTTCCATGTGCACTTGAGAACAATGTGTATTCAGTTGAGTTTGGATGTAAAGTTCTGTAGATATCTGTGAAATCCATCTGGTCCAGTGTATCATTTAAAGCTCTCGTTTCGTTGGAGATGTTGTCCTTAGAAGACCTATTGAGTATAGAAAGAGCTACACTGAAGTCACCAAGTATAAGTGTATTATTATCTAAGTATTTCTTCACTTTGGTTATTAATTGATTTATATATTTGGCAGCTCCCACATTCGGGGCATATATATTGAGGATTGTTAAGTCCTCTTGTTGGATAGATCCTTTAAGTATGATATAGTGTCCCTCTTCATCTCTCACTACAGTCTTCGGGGTAAATTTTAGTTTATCTGATATAAGGATGGCTACCCCTGCTTTCTTTTGATGACCATTCAAATGGTAAATGGTTCTCCAACCTTTTATTTTCAGGCTGTAGGTGTCCTTCTGTCTAAAATGTGTCTCTTGTAGACAGCAAATAGATGGGTCCTGCTTTTTTATCCAGTCTGAAACCCTGCGCCTTTTGATGGGGTCATTAAGCCCGTTCACGTTCAGAGTTACTATTGAGAGATATGAGTTTAGTGTCACCATGATATCTATTCAGTCCTTGTTTTTGTGGACTGTTCCACTGAACTTCTTCTTAAAGGGGAATTTTAAGAGTCCCCCTTAAAATTTCTTGCAGAGCTGGTTTGAGGTCACATATTCTTTCAGTTCCTGCCTGTCTTGGAAGCTCTTTATCTCTCCTTCCATTTTGAATGAGAGTCTTGCTGGATAAAGAATTCTTGGTTTCATGTTCTTCTCATTTAGGACCCTGAATATATCCTGCCAGCCCTTTCTGGCCTGCCAGGTCTCTGTGGAGAGGTCTGCTGTTACCCTAATACTCCTCCCCATAAAAGTCAGGGATTTCTTGTCTCTTGCTGCTTTAAGGATCTTCTCTTTATCTTTGGAATTTGCAAGCTTCACTATTAAATGTCGAGGTGTTGAACGTTTTTTTTTTTTTTAATTTTAGGGAGGGATCTCTCTATTACCTGGATCTGAATGCCTGTTTCCCTTCCCAGATTAGGAAAGTTTTCAGCTAGAATTTGTTCAAATACATATTCTGGCCCTCTGGCCCTTTCGAGCCCTCGGGAACACCAATTAAACGTAGGTTTTTCTTCCTCAGGCTGCCATTTATTTCCCTTAATCTATCTTCATGGTCTTTTAATTGTCTCTTTTTCCTCAGTTTCCCTCTTTGCCATCAACTTGTCTTCTATGTCAGTCACTCGTTCTTCCACCTCATTCACCCTCTTCATTAGGACTTCTAGTTTGGATTACATCTCATTCGATTGATTTTTAATTTCTGCCTGATTAGCTCTAAATTCTGCAGTCATGAAGTCTCTTGAGTCCTTTATGCTTTTTTCTAGAGGCACCAGTAACTTTATAATAGTGCTTCTGAATTGGCTTTCTGACATTGAATTGTAATCCAGATTTTGTACCTCTGTGGGAGAGAGGACTGTTTCTGATTCTTTCTTTTGAGGTGAGGTTTTCCTTCTAGTCATTTTGCTCAGTGCAGAGTGGCCAAAAGCAAGTTGTATTGGGAAAAGGAGTAAAAGAGAGGAGAGAAAGAAGGAAAGAAAAGAGAAAAAGAAAAAAGAAAAAAGGAAGAAAAAAAAAGAAAAAGAGAAAGAAAAAGAAAGGAAAAAACGGGTGGGGGAAGGAAACAAATCAAAAAGCAAAAACAAAACAAAACAAAACAAAAAAACAACAACAACAAAGAAAAAAACCACGGGGGAGTATCTTCTGATTCTGTATACTTTAAGTCCCTTGACTTCCCCTGGAACTTGTCCATCTAGCTGGTCTTCTGGGGGAGGGGCCTGTTGTGCTGATTTTCAGGTGTTAGCACTTGGGGGAGCTGCTCTGCCCCCTGCCTGGTGCAGGGCTCACTGGGGGTTGTTTACCCCGTGAGGCCCCAGGAGGAATAGCCCCAGTGGCGGGGCCAGCTCTGGAGCCCTGGATTCCGCCCCCGCAGTAACTACAGAGCTCTGTGTCTGCAGGGCCTGGAGGCTCCGGGGCAGTAACTACAGAGCCCTGTGTCTGCAGGGCCTGGAGGCTCCGGGGCGGGGCCGCTGATCTGCTCAGCTCGGGGCAGGAGCGTCCTTGCGGTTCTGGGCCCTCCCGGCCTCTGCCTGTCCCGGGGGAAGGCCCGATCCTGGGCTGTGTCCCGGCGCCCAGTGCTCCCGGCCTGCGCTGTTGGATTCGCGCTCCCGGTGGCGCAGCCCCCTCCACCGAGCCGCCGCCCGAGCCCCTCCGAGCTGCTTCTGGGCCGCGCAGCCCCCTCCACACGGAGCCTCTTCCTCTGCCCGAGCCCCTCCGAGCTGCTCCGGGTCCAGCCATGCGTGCTGCAGCCATTCAGGGAGCTCGGCGCACTCTCCCGGGGCGCAGTTCCTCTGTTACTGTTCCAGGGAGCCCGAGGGCATCCCCGTCCTCCTGGGGTCCTGCTCCAACTCCCTGTGAGCCCCTTTCCGCCCAGGAAGATTGGTGCAGCTCCTGCTTCTCCAGGACGGGGCTCTTCTGTCCTGGGGGCACTCGGCCAGGCCTTAGCCCGGCTCCTCACGGGGCCCCTCCCCCTTGGATGCCTTTTCTTTCTTTATGTCTCCCCCCCCCCCCCCAGTCTTCCTACCTTGATAGAAGCGCGAACTCTTCTCACTGTAGCATTCCAGCTGTTCTCTCTTTAAATCTCAGGCCGAATTCATAGATTTTCAGGATAATTTGAAGGTTTTCTAGGTAATTTGGTGGGGACAGTTGATTTGGAGACCCTACTCTTCCACCATCTTGCTCCTCCTCTCCAAGATGGGGTATTTATATACTAACTTCTGTGAGTCCTTGGTTTCAGTATGCTCCTGGAGCCTCCACCCCAGGCTGCCACATGAGGAGCAAAGCAGACTCTAGTGGACAGAAAAGCCCTCAGACAAAAAGATGCAGCTGCTAGCAGTTGGAAGTCCAAGCAGCATGGTGTAATAAATCAGTAAGAATGAAGGTGAGCCCCCTTAATGTTTCTATTTTGCTGGATATGCATTCCACCTGTCCTATGATACGGGACAGGTTGGTTCTTATCTCACTGAGTTAAAGAATAAATCTTGGGATGCCTGGGTGGCTCAGCAGTTGACGGCCTGCCCCTGGCTCAGGGCGTGATCCATGGTCTCAGGATTGAGTCCCACATTGGGTTTCTTGCCTGGAGCCTGCTTCTCCCTCTGCCTTTCTCTCTGTGTGTCTTTCATGAATAAATAAAATCTTAAAAAAAAAAAAACAAAAAAACAAACAAACAAAAAAAAACAACGAATCTTGCAGACATAGAAGATTGAGTAAAGGGATAGAAGTTTATTAAGTAAAGATACAGAGAAGGCGCTCAGAAGTGAGAGGGGTCCCGACAGGGTTGCCACTGAGGGCTTGTAGGGTTGGTTGGTCTTTTACTGAAAGCCTAATCAGGGAACCTAAATTCTTTTAACATATCCATTGTTATCACCATTGAGTAAGGACTAGTGATAACATCTTTAACAGCTTACTTCCTTTTTAGAGTCTGATGATTTTTTTATTGGTTACAAGTAGCTGTTAAAACAAGACACCCTCCCTACCCACACCATAGGGCAGGGTGGTCTGGCTTGTTGCCTTATCTCTGGTTTCCCTATACCTCAGCATTTTGGGGATTTTTGTGAGCCTACTTCTGTTGACCCCCTACCTAGGCCTGCCTAGCCCCATTTGCCCTAACTCAACTTCTTTTCTCTGGCTGGGGGTATCTTAGCAGCTATTTTTCTTAGTTGTCCACTTGAAGCTCAGGTCTGGCATTTAGAGTACTCTAAAAGATGGCAGTGAAACAATAATGGAAGCCTAGGTGGTGTTTATTCCCCAGGGGCCAACGGCATATCGTGAAAGAGGCAACTGGGCACTTGCCAAAGGACCTGGAGGAAGTCTTCCTGCTCCCTTATCTCTTTGAAGTCTCAGGTCAGGGATAAGCTATGCAACCCTTTTTTAGCTCTAAGGGGCCTGCAAATCTCCAGACTTCCACACAGTGCTACACCAATCCCTCCACTGAGAATTCCACGGGGACCTGGGGCCAAGCATCTTCCAGGCTACTTTCCTGCCCATTCACCATCCCACTCCTGCCTCCTCACACACACGTCTAGGAGCTGGAGACGTGCACAATAGAGCAGCTCTTATGGCAGCCCCTGGAGCTGTGACTTCCAGAGAATTCAGGGCCTCATTCAAACCCAACTGCCCATGGGCCACAGCAGCCCATGGCTTGATAAAGGCAAATAAGTCACAGTTTGAAATTATGGGAAAGGGAGATGCTGGGGTTCTTTTTTTTTTTAATAAATTTATTTTTTATTAGTGTTCAATTTGCCAACATATAGAATAACACCCAGTGCTCATTCCATTAGGTGCCCCCCTCAGTGCCCGTCACCCAGTCACCCCCACCCCCTGCCCACCTCCCCTTCCACCACCCCTAGTTCGTTTCCCAGAGTTAGGAGTCTCTCATGTTCTGTCTACCTTTCTGATATTTGAGGCTGGGGTTCTTATAATACAAAGACAATTTTTAAATAATTGGGTTGATCAAAACCTTTACCATTTATGGGGCAGCCCTAGTGGCTCAGCGCTTTAGCGCCACCTTCAGTCTGGGGCGTGATCCTGGAGACCTGGGATGGAGTCCCACGTAGGGCTCCCTGTGTGGAGTCTGCTTCTCCCTCTGCCCTCTGCCTGTGTCTCTGCCTGTGTGTGTGTGTGTGTGTGTCTCATGAATAAATAAATAAAAACTTTAAAAAAAAATCTTTACCACTTAATATACACTATCTCATTTAGTCTTTTTAAATATACAGGATAGGCAAAGATTAATGAGACTTATCAAGATTAAATGATTAAATGACAGTATGAAATGGAGCCAGGACTAGAATTCAGTTCTGAGTTCACAGCAGGAATTCTGCTTTAGGGAGAATGATGCAGTAACAATTATTATTAATGTCTGTACAGCATGGTATTCTTTCAAATACAATAATCCTGACAACAAAATAAGTTGTCATCACGGTCTTAAAAAAACACAATATGCTTATTGGCCTTCTTTTAAATTGAGTGAGATTAAGTCTGTTAAAGCCTTTTCACATCCCTTCTAAGTTCTTTTTTTATTTATTTTCCAGCTTTATTGAGGTGTGATTGACAAATAAAAATTGTACATATTCAAGGTGTCCTAGTCCATTCCAGCTACTATGACAAAAATGTCATCAATTGCATGGCTTATAAACAACATTTATTTCTCACAATTCTGGGGGCTGGAAAGTTCAAGTTCATGGCACTAGCTGATTTAGTGTCTGATGAGAACTCATTGTTTAGTAGACTATGCCTTCTGATGGAACCTTATGTGATGGAAGAGACAAGCTAGCTCTCTGGGCTCTCTTTTACAAGGGCACTAATCCCATTTATAGGGGCTCTACCTTCATCGTTTAAGCACTTCACAAAGCCTCTTAATACTATCACATATGAACACATGAATTTGGGGGTGGGGGGGGGGCTGTGTGCAGAAGCATTCAGACCAGAGCAGATGTACAGCATGCTCTTTTGGTATATATTGTGTAACGATTACCACGATCAGGCTAATTAGCATATCTATCACCTCCAACAGTTACCTTTTGTATGTGTTTGAAAGGAACGCTTAAGAACTACCCTGAGCAAATTTCAAGAGATCAATACAATATTATTAGCTATAGTCACCATGTGTACAGTAGTTTTCTAGAACTCATTCATCTTATGACGAAGATCTTATCATTCCAATCAACATTTACAGAACAACACATATTTGCTCTTTGTGTCAGCCCCACTGCTACTGGATCATCTCCTATAGCATATAGAATGCTTTAGTAACATCTAACAAAAACAAAAACCTCCATTGATCCCTGTAATAATCTTACTAGATGTTGAGCAACCCTATTTGCTCTTCTTTTTGGGTTCAACCGGGTAACTGAGGTCTATCCAATGGAATGAGGATAGAAGTGACACACCCGACTTCTATGCACAACCTCTACCATATCCCATGTAACTTTTACATTCTCTTCTTTCCTTCTCTGCCCACCTGAAAGCAAATGACCCTTGATACTGTGGAAGAAGCACAGATCCCTAAGTTTATGATCTGGAAAAGAGTTACCCCAGAGCATTTGCTCCAGATTCTGCCTAAAAAAATAAACTTTTGCTCTCTCTATAAAACATCTTGATGTTTGCACACAAACTATTCTCCATAATCAATCTTTCTCATTTCAGTAAATGTGGCTTGTACTGGACATTCTTGTTTGTCTACCCAGCACTCATTTCCTAAGGCCCACTTCATGGTGTATGTGTGTGTGTGTGTGTGTGTGTGTGTGTGTGTGTGTGAGACCTGTGCACACAAGGTCCTGTACTCAGAAAAGCCCCATGCTCAGTTTAATATTCTCCTATCATCATCTTAAAATTCTTAACAATTTCATTTCTGAAGTTGTGTTTTGTGAGTGAAGTTGGATGGGACAAGAAAGTGTGCACCCAAGCAGAAAAGATACGTGTAATATATGTGTTTACCCATGTCTTGCTGCACCGTTTGCAATAGCCCCATTTGAAATATCCAATGAGAACAGAGCTTCATCGAGCCCATGATGCATGGAAGTTCAACAAGATTTAAAGTGAGAACAAGGTAATCATGATAAACTGAGTGAGTGGGGTCACTGTCAACCTTATGATCCTCCTGTAAATCAGAACTTGCTTCAAATGCAAAAAGAAGGGGCACCCTGGGTAGCTCAATTAGTTGAGCATCTGCCTTTGGCTCAGGTCATGATCCCAGAGTCCTAGGATCAAGCCCCAAGTCAGGCTCCCTGCTCAGTGGGGAGCCTGCTTCTCCCTTTCCCTTTTCCTCTCTCCACCTCCAACTCATGCACACATTCTCTCTGTCTCTCACTTGCTCTCTCACTCACTCAATCTCAAATAAATACAATTAAATTAAAAAACAACAAATGCAAAAAGAAGACAGCAGTGTAAGGAGCACAAAGAACCAAAGAAATCTATCATGTTATTTTCCTCTTGCTTCCCTGGATGAACCAACCACTTATGCTGACAATGATGACGTCGAAGGAAAGTGAAAGTGCAGCAGCCCTAGTTCTGTGCCCCCTCCCACCCAGTCTTTCACTTCCTTCATCAGAAGCCAACTGGAGAGAGTGTGATAGGATGTGTGCACATCAAGAAGTGACACAAAAACAGATGTGCAATGTTTCCACCGTTCTTATAAAAACAGAATACATAATGTATGTACCAGCTATGAAATGTGAATTGTGTCATTTTCACGATTCTACGTGAGTTAAATCTTCTTATATTTGCATTTCAAGTTTCAAGGGCTGAAAATCACACATGGATCTCTAACCAGGAGGCAGACTCCTCAATAACTGCTGAAGTAAACCCTAAGACCTGTCCTTCTCAACTTATATGCACCCATATGTGTCTTTGGGTTTCAGCCAAAACTTTCTTTTATTTTAGCCCAAATCCTTTGTTATTTTATTTTATTTATTTATTTGAGAGAGACAAACAGAGATAGTGAGGGAGAGCACAAGCAGGGAGGAGATAGAGGTAGGCCTCCCACTGAGCAGGGAGCCCAATGAGGGGCCGAATCCCAGGATCCTGGGACATGACCTGTGCCGAAGGCAGATGCTCACCTGACTGAGCCCATAGCCCAAATCCTTTCAATGGGTTTGTTCCAGTAGGCATCCAGAGGCTCAAACTTGAAGCCTATGAGTAAATCTTAGTTCCTGGTCTTTCTCACACAGGCACCCACCACTGAGCCCTGGCCAGTCTACCTCTAAGATCCATCTCTTCTCTACCACAGCTTTCTCCACCTGCATCCAAGCCTCCTCAACCTCAGCTGGACTGCTTCCAGAGGCTCCCAAATGTCTCCTGTCTCCATTGCTTTTCAACCTCTACAAAGCATCCAGAGTGATCATCTCAAAACATTAGGTTGAAAAAAAAAAAAAAAACATTAGGTTGATCACCTTGTGCTTGAAAATCTTCATGACCTCAAAGTAAAATCCAATTTGTGTGCCATAGCTTGAGGGACTTTATGTGATGGGCCCCTGGCTGTCACTCACTCTCTCTTCCCCTCATGTCCCATCTTCATCTCTCACTACACTCTAACCACAGTAATTTCCTTGCAAGTCATCACATACTACAAGCTCTTCCTCCACACCATTCGTTCCTCCTAGAAGGCTGCCTAACCCTACACATTTCCCGCCTTTTAATTTCGGTACAGCTTAGACATCAATTCTACAGAAATTCTTCCCAGACCACTCTATTTTTTAACTTTTTTTTATTGAACTTCGATTTGCCAACTAAGAGTATAACACCCAGTGCTCATCCCATCAAGTGCCCCCCTCAGTGCCTGTCATCCAGTCACCCCTTCCCCCCACCCATCTCCCCTTCCACTACCCCTTGTTCATTTCCCAGAGTTAGGAGTCTTTCATGTTCTGTCCCCTTTCTGATATTTCCTATTCATTATTTCTTCTTTCCCCTTTATTCCCTTTCACTATTTTTCATATTCCCCAAATGAATGAAACCATATAATGTTTGTCCTCCAATTGACTTACTTCACTCAGCATAATACCCTCCAGTTCCATCCACATTGAAGTAAATGGTGGGTATTCGTCCTTTCTAATGGCTGAGTATATTCCATTGTACATATAGGCCACAACTTCTTTTTTTAATATAAATTTATTTTTTACTGGTGTTCAATTTGCCAACATATAGAATAACACCCAGTGCTCATCCCGTCAAGTACCCACCTCAGTGCCCATCACCCAGTCACCCCCACCCCCTGCCCACCTCCCCTTCCACTACCTCTAGTTCGTTTCCCAGAGTTAGGAGTCTTTCATGTTCTGTCCCCTTTCTGATATTTCCTATTCATTCTTTCTTCTTTCCCCTTTATTCCCTTTCACTATTTTTTATATTCCCCAAATGAATGAAACCATATAATGTTTGTCCTTCTCCAACTGACTTACTTCACTCAGCATAATACCCTCCAGGTCCATCCACGTCGAAGCAAATGGTGGGTATTTGTCGTCTCTAATGGCTAAGTAATATTCCATTGTATACATAGACCACATCTTCTTTTTCTTTTTTTTAATAATAAATTTATTTTTTATTGGTATTCAATTTGCCAACATACAGAATAACACCCAGTGCTCATCCCGTCAAGTGCCTGCCTCAGTGCCCGTCACCCATTCACCCCCACACCCCGCCCTCCTCCCCTTCCACCACCCCTAGTTCATTTCCCAGAGTTAGGAGTCTTTATGTTCTGTCTCCCTTTCTGATATTTCCTACCCATTTCTTCTCCCTTCCCTTCTATTTCCTTTCACTATTACTTATATTCCCCAAATGAATGAGACCATATAATGTTTGTCCTTCTCCAATTGACTTATTTCACTCAGCATAATACTCTCCAGTTCCATCCACGTTGAAGCAAATGGTGGGTATTTGTCATTTCTAATGGCTGAGGAATATTCCATTGTATACATAGACCACATCTTCTTTATCCATTCATCTTTCGATGGACACTGAGGCTCCTTCCACAGTTTGGCTATTGTGGACATTGCTGCTATAAACATCGGGGTGCAGGTATCCCGACATTTCCTCCTCCTTTTTGTGGGGTCTTTGTCTGGGTTTGGAATCAAGGTGATGCTGACCTCATAGAACGAGTTTGGAGGTATTCCATCTCTTTCTATGTTTCCGAACAGCTTTAGTAGAATAGGTATGGTTTCTTCTTTAAACGTTTGATGGAATTCCCCTAGGAAGCCATCTGGCCCTAGACTTTTGTGTCTTGGGAGGTTTTTGATGAGTGTTTCAATTTCTCACTGGTTATTGGCCTGTTCAGGTTTTCTTTTTTTTTTTTTTTTAAGATTTTTAAATTTATTTATTTATTTTTGACAGAGAGAGAGAGAGGGGGGCAGAGACACAAGCAGAAGGAGAAGCAGGCCCCATGCAGGGAGCCTGACGTGGGACTCGATCCTGGGGCCCCAGGATCATACCCCAGGCTAAAGGCGGTGCTAAACTGCTGAGCCACCGGGGCTGCCTTCTGTTTAGGTTTTCTATTTCATCTTGTTTCAGTTTGGTAATTTGTGGTTGTCCAGAAATGTATCCGTTTCTTCTAGAATGCCTAATTTATTGGTATCTAGCTGCCTAATACATTTTTAAAATCATTTGTATTTCCTTGGTATTGGTTGTGATCTCTCCTCTTTCATTCATTATTTTATTAATTTCAGTCTTTTTTCTTTTTAATAAGGCTGGCTAATGGTGTATCTATCTTATTAATTCTTTCAAAGAACCAACTTTGGTTTTGTTGACTGTTCTATGGTTCTTCTGGTCTCTATTTCATTGAGTTCTACTCAAATCTTTATTATCTCTCTTCTTCTGCTTCGTGTAGGTTTTATTGGTGTAGGTTTTCTTTCTCCTGTTCCTTTAGGTGTGAGGTTAGCTTGTGTATTAGAGTTTTTTTCCAGTTTTTTTGAGGGATGCATGTATTGTGATGTATTTTCCTCTTAGGACTGCTTTTGCAGTATCCCAAACATTTTGAATGGTATATCTTCGTTTTCATTAGTTTCCATGAATCTTTTTAATTCGTCTCTAATTTCCTGGTAGACTCGTTCACTTTTAGTAGGATGCTCTTTAACTTCCATGTGTTTGAGTTTCTTCCAAATTTCTTGTGATTGAGTTCTAGTTTCAAGACATTGTGGTGTGAAAATATGCAGGGGACAATCCCAATCTTTTGCTATCTGTTGAGACCTTATTTGTGACCCAGTATGTGGTCTATTCTAGAGAAAGTTCCATGTGCACTTCAGAAGGATGTGTATTCAGTTGCATTTGGACAGAAAGTTCTGTATATATCTGTGAAATCCATCTGGTCCAGTATCATTTAAAGCCCTTGTTTCTTTAGTGATGTTGTGCCTAGAATATCTGTCACTTGCAGAAAGTGCCATGTTGAAGTCTTCTACTATTACTGTGTTATTATCTAAGTATGTCTTCGGTTATTAATTTATTGATATACTTGGCAGCTCCCACATTAGGGGCAGAAATATTCATGATTGTTAGGTCTTCTTGTTGGATAGACCCCTTAAGTATGATATAGTGTCCCTCTTCATCTCTTACTACAGTCTTTGAATAAACTTTAATTTATCTGATATGAAGATTGCTACCCCTGCTTTCTTTTGAGGACCATTTGAATGATAAATTGTTCTCCATCCTTTCATTTTCATGCTGGAGGTGTCCTTAGGTCTAAAATGATTCTCTAGTAGATAGCATATAGATGGGTCTTGCTTTTTTATCCAGTTCAAAACCCTGCATCTTTTGATGGGATCATTTAGCCCATTCACGTTCAGAGTTTCTATTGAAAGATATGAATTTGTGTCATCGTAATACCTATTCAGTTCCTGTTTTTGTGGATTATTTCTTTGGGCTTCCTTTCTTTACAAGGCCCCCCTTAATATTTCTTGTAGAGCTGGTTTGGTGGTCACATATTCTTTCAGTTTCTGCCTATATTGGAAGCTCTTTATCTCTCCTTCTATTCTGAATGAGAGCCTTACTGCATATAGTATTCTTGGCTGCATGTTCTTCTCATTTAGTACCCTAAATATATCATGTCAGCCCTTTCTGGCCTGCCAGGTCTCTGTGGAGAGGTCTGCTGTTAATCTGATATTTCTCTCCATATAAGTTAAGAATCTCTTGTCTCTTGCTGCTTTAAGGATCTTCTCTTTATCTTTGGAATTTGCAAGTTTCACTATGAAATGTCGAGGTGTTAAACGGTTGTTATTGATTTTGGGTGGGGGGCTTCTCTACTCTCTGGCCCTCTGAACCTCTGTCCCTCTCGGCGTTTCCTGGAACCCCAATTATACATAGTTTCTTCCTTCTTTTTAAAAGATTTTATTTATTTATCCATGAAAGACACACATAAAGAGAGAGGCACAGACACAAGCAGAGGGAGAAGCAGGCTCCATGCAGGAAGTCCCGATCCCCGGACTCCAGGATCACACCCTGGGCCAAAGGCAGGTACTAAACCACTGAGCCACCAAGGCATCCCTAGATTCTTCCTTCTGAGGCTATCATTTATTTCCCTTAAGCTTTTCTCATGGTCTCTTGTTTTTCTCTTTTTTTCCTCAGCTTCCTTCCTTTCCATCAACTTGACTCCTATGTAGCTCACTCTTTCTTCCACCTCATTAACTCTAGCCATTAGGACATCCAGTTTGGATTACATCTCATTTAATTGATTTTTAATTTCGTCCTGATTAGATCTAAATTCTGCAGTAACAAAGTCTCTAGAGTCCTTTGTGCTTTTTTTCCAGAGCTGCCAGTAGCTTTGTAATTGTACTTCTGAATTGACTTTCTGACATTGAATTGTAATCCATATTCTGTAACTCTGTGGCAGAGAGTACTGTTTCTGCTTCTTTCTTTTGTGGTGAATTCTTCCTTCTAGTCATTTTGCTCAGTACAGAGTGGCTGTATGAGCAGGCTGAGTCAATAATATCAATCACAACCTAAGTAAATTTCACCCTAGATGATTCTGTTGGGGTCAGAGACCAGAAAATGAAAACAAAGATCAGAACAAAATTAATCAAAAAGACAACTAAAGTGAAAAACATATTTTAAAACAAAGTAGTAAAAAATAAAAGGCCAAAGATCCCATAGAAGAAGAAAAAGAAAGGTAGGGGGACTGGGAGATGGTGGTGGTGAAGAAGTAGTAGTGGAGGGAGAATGTAGTCTACCTGAGAGGTCCTAGAGGGTAATCCTCTGGGTTCTGAGTGTACTAAGTTCTGTTGTTAGAAGATGCTGAATCCCAAATTAATATAAACCAGCAATACTTGTAGAAATCCCCACCATTGACCACCAAAACATAAATGAGATAAAAGAGGGGGGCAGAAGGGGAATGAAGAGAGAATATAATCTCACAGAATCAACCAGCACCATTGGTTCTGGGTGCATGCTGGCCATGTTTTAGAAGGTATTAACTTCCACCATTGTAGAACAAAATGAGGCAGAGAAAACAAAAAAACCCATATCTCGTATATCTCTCAAAGTTAAATTAAGTATGTTGAAGGGTATCTACAAGTGGAAAATATACCTAAGACATGCAATTGTAGAAATATGAAAGTCAAAAAGGAAGAAACTTGAAAATAAAGAGGTGGTAAAATGTAGTTGAGGTGGGAAAAGAGAAAAAATATTTGAAATTCTTAGTCTGATATAAAAATGAGTTGTAATGGAAAGGGGGGGTGAAAAAGAGGGGGGGATCATCTAGTTCTCTATGCTTAAATCCCTCGACATCCCCTGTTACTTTCCAGCACTGCTTTGTCAAGAAGTTGCTCTTCCTCTGTTCTTCCAGCTGGTCGTCTGGGGGAGGGGCCTGCTGTGTTGATTCTCAGGTGTGTGTACCTGGGGAAGATGCCCCATCCCCTGCTGGGTGCTGGGCTCAGTGGGAGCTGTTTATCCCGTGAGGCCTCTGTTCTCTGGCAGCCCTGCCTCTCCCAAGCACAAGGTGACACGAGGAGGAACAATACTGGCAGCAGCCAGGTCTCCAGCTCTGGAGTCAGCTCCCCCCAGTAACTACCGCAGTCTCCCAGTCCGCACTGGCCTAGGTGCTCCTGGGGCGGCAGGGGACGCTGATCTGCACAGCTTGGGGGCGCCCGGCGTCGGCAGGAGAGTCCTTGTTGTCCTGTGCCCTCCTCGTCTCCATCTGTCCAAGAGGAATGCAGGATCATGGGCTGTGTCTACTAGGGCGCCCTGGGATCCGGGGCCTGTGCTGCTGGAATTGCGCTCCCAGGGCCGTGGTTCCCAAAGGCAGCAGGGCACAGACTCCTCCTTCCGGAGCCCCCACCTGACCCACCAGCTTCTCCCCGAGGCCCCACGGGCTGCGCTCCAGCCCTTTACCGAGATTCGGCCCGCGGTGTGTGGTGTGCTCTCCCCCAGGAGCACTTCCTCTATAAGTAACCTCGGGAAACTGGAGGCTTCACTGCCCCTTCTGCTGTTCTGTCCGATTTCCCTGCTAAGCACTTTTCTGTCCAGGAAAAATCCAGTGCGGAATTTTAAAGTCCCACTTCTCCAGGGCTGGGCTTTCCTATGCTGGAGGCTTTTGCTGCCCCATTTTAGCCCGGCTCCTCACGGTGCCCCTCCTCCCTTGATTATTTTTTATTTTATTTTATTTTTCTGTCTTCCTACCTTGCTAGAAGCAAAAACCCTTCTCTCTGTAGCATTCTGGCTATTCTCTCTTTAAATCTCAGGTCGAGGGGATCCCTGGGTGGCTCAGTCTTTTGGCGCCTGCCTTTGACCCACCTCGTGATCCTGGGGTCCCAAGCTCCCTGCATGGAGCCTTCTTCTTCCCCTGCTTGTGTCTCTGCCTCTCTCTCTGTGTATCTCTCATGAATAAATAAATAAAATCATTTAAAAAATAAAGAAATAAATCTCAGCTCGAATTTGTAGCTCTTCAGGATGTTTTGAAAATTATCTAGGTAAGTTGGTGGGACCAGGTGAGTTGAGGATCCCTACTCTTCCACCATTTTGCCCCGCCACCTAGTTCTAGCAATTCATACTTTAGTTTCATGATCTCAGCGTAACCAGAGACCAGTATTTGTCAAAAAGTCCTTTTCGTGAATCTTCTGAAAGCTGGACCATATTTTTGCAAGAGCATCAGAACAACACCTGAAAGGGAGACAGAACATGGAAGACTCCTAACTCTGGGAAACGAACTAGGTGTGGTGGAAGGGGGGTGGGGGTGACTGGTTGGCAGGCACTGAGGGGAGCACTTGACGGGATGAGCACTGGGTGTTATTCTGTGTGTCGGCAAATTGAACACCAATAAAAAATAAATTTATTATTAAAAAAAAAAAAAGAACAACACCTGAAAACGACAGGGCGGTCAACAATAGACATGGTTAAAGACCCAGTGAGAGTTCATTATAATGCAGTCGAGAAGAAAATTTGATTTTTTTGGTAACACAGCATTTTAACAATCCGAATGTCGAGTGATGGCAGTGTATCAGGACATGTTGCAACTTTAGGAATTTCGTTTCGTTTTTGAAACACCAACAGCATTCACGCACCCAATATAATCTAAGAGCGCTTATTATTATTTGGTTGACAATGCTTCTTATGTGACTTCACATGGCAGGTAAACTACATATTTTAGCCAAGAGACTCTATTTAGGGTTTGACTTTCTGGGAATCTGTTGAAAATCGATGAATGAATGACCAAACAAGCAAAGAGCCAGCCAGCCCACCAAACCAACCAACCAACCAAGCAACCAACATCTCAGAAGGTTTCAAGGCATGGGCCTACAAAGGATCACGGATCCTTACAACACTGAAAATGTCAGTATCTGCTTTCCCAAGGTGACCCTAGGAGATTCTACAGGATGTTATAGAGTTGTCACCAAAATGTAGCTCCTTTACTATTGAGTTTTCACTCTCTTACATAGGTAAAGACTGGATAGAGCCTGGGTGGCTCAGTGGTTGAGTGTCTGCCTTTGGCTCAGAGTGTGATCCCAGGATCCAGGATCGAGTCCCTCATCGAGATCCCTATGGGGAGCCTGCTTTTCCCTCTGCCTGTGTCTCTGCCTCTCTCTCTCTTTCTCTCTGTGTGTACCTCATGAATAAATAAAGAAATCTTAAAAAAAAAAAGAAAAGACCAGATGAAAACGAATATAAAAACCTTGCTGTTCTGTGCAGGTAAAGAAAAAAATGCCTTTTCTCCTCTGTTCACAATCTCTTCTCAAGAGTAGATGACCAATGCAAAGGGATCCCTGGGTGCCGCAGCGGTTTGGCGCCTGCCTTTGGCCCTGGGCGCGATCCTGGAGACCCGGGATCAAATCCCACGTTGGGCTCCCGGTGCATGGAGCCTGCTTCTCCCTCTGCCTGTGTCTCTGCCTCTCTCTCTCTCTCTGTGACTATCATAAAAAAAAAAAAAAAAAAGAGGACCAATGCAAGAAAAACTTGGCATTTTAACAGAGAGGAGAGCTAAATCTCAATGTTATATCAGTGTACTTGTAAAACTTACTTCTTCCAATCTCAGTCCGTCCAGACCATGCATACAATTCCTTTTTAAAAAGTCTCCTTCAAAAACCCTTTTACAATGTCCTTTTTCATTCAGACTCAGTCTTAAGTTTTCTTTCTCTAAATGGCCAGGCTCTGGGATGCCTGGATGGCTCAGCAGTTGAGCATTTGCCTTTGGCTCGGGGCATGATCCTGGAGTTCAGGGATCGAGTCCCACATCGGTTTCCCTGCAATGAGCCTGCTTCTTCCTCTACCTATATCTCTGCCTTCTCTCTATGTCTCTCATGAATAAATAAATAAAATAAAAAAAATAGCCAGGCTCATTTCAGGACAGGATTATTTTCTTTTCCCTCAACCAAAAATGTATTCTCATGCCTTGTACCTCTTCTACACATCTCCTACCTTCTCACACACAGAGTTGTTTTCCTTATCGTTTCGTTTTCCAGCAGTCTGGATTCTATGTAGCAGACTTTTTAAAAATTGTATTTATTTACATTCTTTAGAGAGAGAGCGCTTGTGTGAAGGGGGGGAGGGAGAGAGGGAGGGAGAGAGAGAGACAGAGAGAGAGAATTTTTTAAAAGATTTTGTTTATTTATTCATGAGTGACAGACAGAGAGAAAGAGGCAGAGACATAGGCAGAAGCAAGCTCCCCACAAGAAGCTGGATGCGAGACTCAATCCTGGACCCTGTGATCATGCCCTGAGCCAAAGGCAGATGCTTAACCGCTGAGCCACCAGGCGTCCCCCATGTGGCAGAGTTTTATGTCCTAGAAACCTCAGTCTTTGGTGAAAAGTCAGCAGGATCCAATGGCACACTATTGTACCAGAATTCTTTTGATTGGCAAATGTATGAATACATGTCATAGTTTTTAGAAACGCTGTGTGTGTGTGTGTGTGTGTGTATAATACAATTTTTAAGAAAGCATGAAACATGTTTATTAACACACCTAAGTATCTGCAGTTTTCCTGAATAAGACAAAAGATAAAAAGAAAAAGGGTAGGGGAAGAAATGGGGGGGAGGAAGGAAAACACAAGAAAACAAAACAAAAACCACCGTGGGTGTCTTAGTGACTCCTGCTTTAATATTTTACCTTCTATTGAAAAGACGTAGGTATGTGATGAATTCAACCCAATTTATCAATTAACCTAGCACAACTTCAAATTTTCAGGTTACCAAGGATTTTGGAAGCTATTTTAAGTGTTTACCTATAAACATTTTTTCTTTTAACTATTTGCTCTTAACAATGGAAAGTATATGAGACAGACAAAATCGACCATTTAAAGTAGTTTATGTGGACAAATCACAACAGGTACAATTTAACTAATCCATTGAGTTAACAGCAAAGTTGAGTAGGGCCCTCCCTTGGGCCTGGACCCTCCAGCGTCCCAGTCCTCTGAGAGGAACAAGGACATAGTAGTTCTCATTTTCTTTTTTGTGCTTGTTGTATAACAAGACAGAAAACATGGTTTCTTTATATAAAGTTGACGGAGGGGTCTATTTCGATCAACACCATTCAGGCTCACAAACTGAGACAGGAGTGCAGCACAACCCACCGCCTGCCCTAACGGCTTGTAAGTCAGACGGAACTAAAAATCAAGCAATTTTACAACTCCAGGGGGCTGGGAGGTGAGAGAGAAAGCCGGTTATCTGTTTGAGGTGTAACATTGATTGCTCCAAGGACACACCTTTTTCAAATAAAACAACCTTGAATTGGCTCGAAAGCCATATATGTCGCCTCTGTGTCCACTAAAAAGCCAACTGATTTGTTCCCCACTCCCACTGTCAGGCTCTCGTGGGAAAGTCTGAGTGGGCCGTTTCAGTCCAGGAAGTCCATCCTTCCTGCCTGCTGATTTGGGAGGTACTCCAATGTGAACCTCAGAAGGAGGTGGCTCAATGGTTTGGGGTGATTTTTGCTCCTTGCTGTGGGTGGGGAGGTTGGGGGCGATGGCACTGGAGGCACTGGGATGGCAGAGGAGTTGACTACTCCAGCCACAGGAATAAGGCAGAAACAGGGGGAGAGGGAGGGGGAGACAGGGGAGGGAGAGGCAGAGGTGAGGGCTGAGGCAGATGTAAAGTTTTTGGGGTTTTTTCTTTTTAAAGATTTCTTTATTATTCATGAAAGACACACAGAGAGAGGCAGAGGCACAGGCAGAGGGAGAAGCAGGCTTCCCGTGGGAAGCCCCATGCAGGACTCATTCCCAGGGCCCTCAGCCTCATGCCCTGAGTGGAAGGCAGACGTTCAACCACTGGGCCACCCAAGCGTCCCTCTTTCCCTTTTCTTATCCATCACCTTCCACCCTTCCACCTCCACCTGTTCCTTCATCTCGGTCTCCTGTCTTTTCCTCCTGCAATATAGCTTTGTCTGTGGTGACTTTCAGCCTCTGAAAGAGGTGGAGGAGCAGACAGTGGGTTGGGCATCGGTTGTGCTTGTGCTTGGGGAGGAGAAGTGGATTTCAGATTTCTGGCATCTGCCTGGCCTGGTTTCCCCTCTTCTTCATGATTCTGACTATTGGGAAGTAGGGGGTCAGGTCAGGTGTGTAAACTTTTGGTCTATCCTTATCTCTGTAGACCACCTCTTGGTCCCATCATTGGAGGCATCTTTCTGATGGGGTGACCTAGAAGTCTGAATGTAAGGAATTTCTTTCTTTCTTTATTCTTTCTTTCTTTTTTTCTTTCTTTCTTTCTTTCTTTCTTTCTTTCTTTCTTTCTTTCTTTCTTTCCTTCCTTCCTTCCTTCCTTCTTTCTTTCTTCTTTCTTTCTTTCTTTCTTTCTTTCTTTCTTTCTTTCTTTCTTTCTTTCTAGATTTTACTTATTTATTTATTTATGAGAGAGAGAGAGAGAGAGAGAGAGAGAGGCAGACACCTAGGCAGAGGGAGAAGCAGGCTCCATGCAAGGAGCCTGATGTGGGACTCGATCTCAGATCCTGGGCTCACATGCTCAACTGCTGAGCACCCAGGCGTCCCGAATGTAGGGAATTTCATCCCAGAACATGGGAACTTGTAAAACATTGGGACTCCTCTTTAACTTTCTGAGCTGTACGGTGCCCGATTTTTTTTAATAATGAATTTATTTTTTATTGGTGTTCAATTTGCCAACATACAGAATAACCCCCAGTGCTCATCCCGTCAAGTGCCCCCCTCAGTGACCTACTCCCCTTCCACCACCCCTAGTTAATTTCCCAGAGTTAGGAGTCTTTATGTTCTGTCTCCCTTTCTGATATTTCCCACACATTTCCTCTCCTTCCCTTATATTCCCTTTCACTATTATTTATATTCCCCAAATGAATGAGACCATATAATGTTTGTCCTTCTCCGATTGACTTACTTCACTCAGCATAATACCCTCCAGTTCCATCCACATTGAAGCAAATGGTGGGTATTTGTCATTTCTAATGGCTGAGTAACATCCCATTGTATACATAGACCACCTCTTCTTTTTTTTTTTTTTTTTTTTTTAGACCACCTCTTCTTTATCCATTCATCTTTCAATGGACACCAAGGCTCCTTCCACAGTTTGGCTATTGTGGACATTGCTGCTATAAACATCGGGGTGCAGGTGTCCCGGCGTTTCATTGCATCTGAATCTTTGGGGTAAATCCCCAACGGTGCAATTGCTGGGTTGGAGGGCAGATCTATTTTTAACTCTTTGGGGAACCTCACACTGTTTTCCAGAGTGGCTGCACCAGTTCACATTCCCACCAACAGTGTAAGAGGGTTCCCTTTTCTCCGCATCCTCTCCAACATTTGTGGTTTCCTGCCTTGTTAATTTTCCCCATTCTCACTGGTGTGAGGTGGTATCTCATTGTGGTTTTGATTTGTATTTCCCTGATCGGTGCCTGATTTTTACCTGCGTCTGCCTTTCAACTCATGAGCTAGAGTTCCTTTACAAACGGATGCTAGCAATAATAGCATCTGGAGGCAGAGGAAACCTCTCCTACGTAGAATACATAGGGACACATAGACACAAGATGCCAAAGAACTCTAGCCTTTGTCTCACTCCTATTTGTGGAGAGGTCATGAAAGACTGATGTTCCAATCTCCCTGTTTCATGAAAACAACTCTAGTTGCCAGGTAGCATAACCACATCTGGATCCCATCCATCCATTGTTTTCACTTTACAATCAGAATAGGGCCACTTTTGTGCTAAGATACCAAAAGCTGCAGCAACAAACCAACCAAATGAAGACTAGAATATCTCCCCCAAGGGAGCCTAGCATTGGTTCCTCCCCAAAAGTTGGGGCATTCCTGATGGAACCATATGTGAGAAGCTAGTTGAAAGCTGCATTCAAGGAATGCTTGTTTCTGAGAGTTAAGGATATTGAATTTCCTTTTTTTTTTTTTTTTAAGATAATAGGTCTTTTTTTTTTTTTTAGATTTTATTTATTTATGAGAGAGAGAGAGAGAGAGAGAGAGAGGCAAAGACACAGGCAGAGGAAGAAGCAGGCTGACATGGGACTGTCATGTAGGGAGCCTGACATGGGACTCGATCCTGGGTCTCCAGGATCACACCTGGGTTGAAGGCGGCACTAAACTCCTGAGCCCCCCAGGCCACCCTAAGGACATTGAATTTCCATTGTGTCGCCACACCTACTGTTCAGATAGTTTCTTAACCAGTATGTGAGAGGCTAGTGGAAATCCCATACATGGAAGGGGTCATTCTTAGAGGTAAGACAGGGCCTTTCCATTGCACCTCTGGTTGACGTAGTTTCTAACTCCCTTATGTGAGAAGCTAGTTGAAAGCTGCATTCAGAGAATGCTTCTTTCTCAGATTAAGTATAGCTCATTTCTAGTGCGCCTCAGTCACCTACTGTTGAGATAGAGTCAAGCTTCCTTTTCTTAGAGGCAACTTGACAGCTGCCTTTGAGTAATGCAGCCTTCGAGTAATTATTTCTTGGAGTTATGTACACTGCATTTCCACTGAGCCTCCACACCTACTGTGTGTGTGCTTCTAACTCCCTTATGTTAGAGGCTTCTCAGCAGCTGCCTGCAAGAAATGCTTGTTTCTCAGCGTTAAGTATATCACATTTCCTTTGAGCCTCCACACTTATTTTTGATGTATGTTCTAATGCCTTTCTGTGAGAGGGTAGTGAATAGCTGCCTTCAAGGAACACTTGTTTCTTGGAGTTATGTACACATTTCCATTGGGCCCCCACACCTACTGTTGACATAGGTTCTAACTCCCTTATGTTAGAGGCTTGTCAGAAGCTGCCCCAAAGGAACACTTGTTTCTCAGAGTTCAGTAGGCCACATTTCCCTCGAGCCTCCACAGGTTCTTTTGATATAGGTTCTAATGCTGGAAGAGAGAGGGGAGTAGAAAACTGCACTCAAGGAACACTGGTTTCTCACAGTTAACTACATAGTATTGCCATGGCTCCTCCACTCTGGTGGAGATAGCTTCCACCTCTCTTAGGTGAAAGGCTAAGTGGAAGGCTACAGAGCAGGAATGTCTGTGTCTCAGAGTTCAGTACAGTGCCTTTCCATGGCACCTCCTCACCTACTGTGGAAGTAGGTTGTAACTCCCATAGGTGAGAGGCTAGTTGAAAGCTGTGTTCAAGGAATGCTTCTTTCTGAGTGTTGAGCACAGGGCCTTTCCATTGGTCCTCCACACCTACTGTGGACATAGGTTCTAACTTCCTTATGTTAGAGGCTGGTCAGAAGCTGCGTTCAAGGACCACTTGTTTGTCAGAGTTAAGTCTGTCGTGTTTCACTGGAGCCTCCATACTTACTTTTGATAAATGTTCTAACGCCTTTATGCGTGAGGTAGTGTAAAGCTACACTCAAGGAATGCGTATTTCTAACCTTTGACTATATAGCATGTTCATTGCACCTCCACTCCTTTTGTTTTTTTAAAGATTTTATTTATTTATTTATTCATGAGAGATACACACACACACAGAGAGGCAGAGACACAGGCAGAGGGATAAGCAGGCTCGATGCAGGAAGCCCAATGTGGAACTCGATCCCAGGACTCCGAGATCACACCCTGAGCTGAAGGCAGATGCCACCCAGGCATCCCCTGCACCTCCACTCCTATGTGGAAATCACTTCTACCTCCCTTATATGAGAGGCTGGTTGAAAGCTGCAGGGCAGGAATGCCTATTTCTCAGAGTTAAGTACAGCCAATTTCCATGGCACCTCCTCACCTACAGTTGAGCTAGGTTCTAACTCCCATAGGTGAAAGGCTAGTTGAAAGCTGCATTCAAGGGAAGCTTGTTTTTCATATTTAAATATATGGCATATCCCTTGTACCTCTAGACCTATTGTTGAGCTAGGTTATAGGCCTTATGTGAGATGCTAGTTGAAAGGTGCATTCAAAGATCACTTGTTTCTCAGAGTTAAGTATATCACAATTCCATTGCACCTCCACACCTACTGTTGAGAGAGGTTCTCACTCTGCCATGTGAGAAGGTGTTTAGCAACTGCATTCTAAGAAAGCCTGTTTCTCAGAGTAAGGTAAAGCACATATACAATGTGCCTCCACACTTATTGTAGAGATTGGTTTCAAATCTCTTCTGTGGGAGGCTGGTTGTAAGCTGCATTCAAGGTAACCCTTTTCTGAGAGTTAAGTATAACACATTTCCACTGTGCCTCCACACCTTGTGTTGATATAGGATCTAAGTCCCTTCTGTGAAAGGCTTGTTGAAAGCTGCATTCAAGGAAAGCTTGTTTCTCAGAGTGAAGTATATTGCATACCCATTGCACTTCACACCTATTGAGATAGCATTGAAATTTCTCATATGAGAGTGTATTTGAAAGCTTCATTCAAGGAAAGCTTGTTTCACAGTAAACTATATTGCATTTCCATTGCCAGCCCACACTGACTGTTGAGATAAGTTCTAAAAGCCTCTTGTGAGAGGCTAGTTGAAAGCTGCATTCAAGGAAAGCTTGTTTCTCAGAGTTAAGTACATCTCATATCCATTGGCCCTGCCCATCTAGTATTGAGATAGGTTCTAACTACCTTATGCTTCATTCAAGGAAAGCTTGTGTCTAACATATAAGAACAATGCATTTCCATAGTGCCTACATACCTTCTTATAAGAGATATTCTAACTCTCTTAAGTGAGAAGTTAGTTGAAAGCTCATTCAAGGAAAACTTTTTTTCTCAGCAGTACATATATCGCATACCCCTTGTACCACAACCCCTAAGGTTCAGATAAGTTCTCATACCTTATGTGAGAGGATCATTGAAACGTACATTCAAAAAAAGGTTATGACTCACAGTTAAGTATAGCACAATTCTAATGTGCCTCTATACCCACTTTTTAGAGATGTTTTAACTCCCTTATGTGAGAGGCTAGTTGAAAGCTGCATTCAAGTCAGAGAGAGAGAAAATTGATTGAGGACATTTCAAATTGAAGAGGCTATTTAGATAGAGTGGTCTGTCCTAAGGCTGTTCTTAAGGATAGAAAGGGATGGAACACTTCCAAATTCTTTTTATGAGGCCAGCATAATTTTGATTCCAAACCCAGACAAAGACCCCACAAAAAGGAGGATTATAGACCAATATCCCCGATGAACACAGATGCAAAAATTCTCAACAAGATACTAGCCAAAAGGATCCAATAGTACATTAAGAAGATGATTCACCATGACCAAGTGGGATTTACCCCCAGGATGCAAGGGTGGTTCAACACTTGTAAAACAATCAACGTGATAGATCACATCAACAAGAGAAACAACAAGAACCATATGATCCTCTCAATAGATGCAATGAAAGCATCTATCGCTTTCATTTGACAAAATACAGCATCCGTTCCTGATCAAAACTCTTCAGAGTGTAGGGATAGAGGGAACATCCCTCAGCATCTTAAAAGCCATCTATGAAAAGCCCACAGCAAATATTCTCACGGGGAAAAACTGAGAGCCTTTCCCCTAAGATCAGGAACACGACAGGGATATCCACTCTCACCACTGTTATTCAACATAGTACTAGAAGTCCTAGCCTCAGCAATCAGGCAACAAAAAGAAATAAAAGGAATTCAAATTGGCAAAGAAGAAGTCAAACTCTACCTCTTCGCAGATGACATGATACTGTACATAGAAAACCCAAAAGACTCCACCCCAAGATTGTTAGAACTCATACAGCAATTCGGCAGTGTGGCAGGATACAAAATCAATGCCCAGAAGTCAGTGGCATTTCTATCCACTAACAATAAGACTGATGAAAGAGAAATTAAGGAGTCAATCCCATTTACAATTGCACCCAAAACCATAAGGTACCTAGGAATAAACATAACCAAAGAAGTAAAGGATCTATACCCTAAAAACTACAGAACACTTCTGAAAGAGATTGAGGAAGACACAAAAAGATGGAAAAATATTCCATGCTCATGGATTGGCAGAATTAATATTGTGAAAATCTCTATGCTACCCAGGGCAGTTTACACGTTCAATGCAATCCCTATCAAAATCCCATGGACTTTCTTCAGAGAGATGGAACAAATCATCTTAATATTTGTGTGGAATCAGAAAAGACCCTGAGTAGCCAGGGGAATATTGAAAAAGAAAACCAAAGCCAGGGTCACCACAATGCCAGATTTCAAGTTGTACTACAAGCTGTGATTATCAAGACAGTGTGGTACTGGCACAAAAACAGACACACAGATCAATGGAACGAATAGAGAACCCAGAAATGGGCCCTCAACTCTATGGTCAACTAGTATTCGACAAAGAAGGAAAGACTATCCACTGGAAAAAGGACAGTCTCTTCAATAAATGGTGCTGGGAAAATTGGACATCCACATGCAGAAGAATGAAACTAGACCATTGTCTTACACCATACACAAAGTGAAACTCAAAATGAATGAAAGATCTAAATGTGAGACAAGATTCCATCAAAATCCTAGAGGAGAACACAGGCAACACCCTTTTTGAACTCGGCCACAGTAACTTCTTGCAAGATACATCCACGAAGGCAAAAGAAACAAAAGCAAAAATGAACTATTGGGACTTCATCAAGATAAGAAGCTTCTGCACAGCAAAGGATACAGTCAACAAAACTAAAAGACAACCTACAGAATGGGAGAAGATGTTTGCAAATGACGTATCAGATAAAGGGCTAGTTTCCAAGATCTGTAAAGAACTTATTAAACTCAACACCCAAGAAACAAACAATCCAATCATGAAAGGGGCAGAAGACATGAATAGAAATTTCACCAAAGAAGACATAGATATGGCCAACAAGCACATGAGAAAATGCTCTGCATCACTTGCCATCAGGGAAATACAAATCAAAACCACAATGAGATACCATCTCACACCAGTGAGAATGGGGAAAATTAACAAGGCAGGAAACCACAAATGTTGGAGAGGATGTGGAGAAGGGGGAAGCCTCTTGCATTGTTGGTGGGAATGTGAACTGGTGCAGCCACTCTGGAAAACTGTGTGGAGGTTCCTCAAAGAGTTAAAAATAGACCTGCCCTATGACCCAGCAATTGCACTGTTGGGGATTTACCCCAAAGATACAGATGCAATGAAAGACCGAGACACTTGCACCCCAATGTTTATAGCAGCAATGTCCACAATAGCCAAACTGTGGAAGGAGCCTCGGTGTCCATCAAAAGATGAATGGATAAAGAAGAGGTGGTCTATGTATAGAATGGAATATTACTCAGCCATTAGAAAGGACGAATACCCACCATTTGTTTCGACGTGGATGGAACTGGAGGGTATTATGCTGAGTGAAGTAAGTCAATCTGAGAAGGACAATCATCATATGGTTTCACTCGTTTGGGGAATGTAAGAAATAGTGAAAGGGATTAAAGGGAAAAGGAGAGAAAATGAGTGGGAAAAATCAGAGAGGGCGACAGAACATGAGAGACTCCTAGCTCTGGGAAATGAACAAGGGGTAGTGGAAGGGGAGATGGGTGGGGGGTTGGGGTGACTGGATGACAGGCACTGAGGGGGGCAGTTGACGGGATGAGCACTGAGTGTTACACTATATGTTGGCCAATCAAATACCAATAAAAATATACTTAAAAAAAAAAAGGAAATAAGTTGCCCTGAGTTCTGAGGCTTAGCCTTCCTAGAAGGCTAACCTCTTGATGAGGGGAGTTCAAACCTGTCTCCCCACTAGGTGGAGAGGGACTGTCCCAAGTGCTGGAGGGCCTTTGTGACACCACAGTTCATTCAGTGCAGGTCTGCATTGGCCTTTCCCTGAGGAAAGTGGAAGGTTTCTGCCCAGCAGACCAAGGAGCCTGGGCAGTGGCAAGGCTGTGGGCTTCAGTGCGAGAACCAGGCACTCCCGGAGGGAACCTTTCAACATCCCAGCCCGTACAGCTGAGGGAGGTTAGCAGCTAGCTCCACTCTCAGTGGGTGAGGAGCAAGGGCAGAGGCCAGGTACTTTTCACTGAGAAAGCAGATTTCCTGACATGTAGCTGATCAGGAGTCTGTCACAGGGGTGAGGTAGCACAACCTCTCCACAGTTTTTGTTGAGGTGAAAAAACCCTGCAACCTTCTAAAAGCTGAGGAACTAGCCTTCCTTGAGGGAAACTTTCAACTAGCCCCCACTAGGTGGGAGGTGGCCCTGGCCCCACATTAGGCCGCAGACCCAATGGAACTTGCTGTCCTGTACCCTGGGCCCAAGAGGCCAGTGAGGGCAGCTTTCCACTGGCCTCTCCAGGAAGGGCTTGAGAAACCAGCTCCTCAGGAGGTTCCCAGGGGCCCTGAAAGGTGCTGTCTACCTATAGGGCCCTATGCCTTCCTGGAGTGCCCCCTGGCAGCTCGCTTGTCACCTCAGGGAGTGGAAACAGGTGTCTCAACAATGGTGGCAGCACCATGGGAAATCAGTTAATACTCATAGTGAGAGGCTAGTTGAAAGCTGCATTTAAGAAATCCTTTCTGAGAGTTGAGCACAGGGCCTCTCCTTTGGGCCTCCACACCTACTGTGGACATAGATTCTAACTCCCTTTGTTAGAGGCTTGTCAGAAGCTGCCTGCAAGGAAGGCATGTTTCTCAGAGTTCAGTAGGCCACATTTCCCTCCGCTTCCAAACGAGCTTTTGATATAGGTTTTAATGCCAGTTGGTGAGAGGATAGTGGAAAGCTTCTCTCCAGGGACGCTGGTTGCTCACAATTCACTACATAGCATTTCCACGGGCCTCCACTCCTGTGGAGCTAGCTTGTACCTCCACAAGGCTAGTGGCAAGCTGCAGGCGTGGAATGCTTGTGTCCTAGAGTTCAGTACAGCACCTTTCCATGGCACCTCCTCACCTAGAGTGGAGCTAGCTTCTAACTCCCATAGGTGAGGGGCTATTTGAAAGCTGTGTTCAGTTCTCAGAGGAACTTTTTTTGAGTTGTTGTGTTAGAACTAAGTACAAAAACTTCTGATATAATTTTTAAGATTTTATTTATTTATTCATGAGAGACAGAGAGAGAGAGAGAGAAAGGCACAGGCACAGGCAGAGGGAGAATCAGGCTCCATTCAGGGAGCCCTACGTGGGACTCAATCCCAGGTCTCCAGAATCATGCCCTGGGCTGAAGGTGGTGCTAAACCGCTGAGCCACCTGGGCCACCCAACTTTTGATATTTTTGTTTTCATAGTAAAATCAGTGCTTATCATGTTTAATCTTGGCAATTGTGGGAAATAGTCCAAAAATTGTAACCCCCATTGGATAGGCTCTTGTAATTGCAGATCATGATGAGGGTATTGACCAAATTTAAGTAGCTGTTGCACTTACATAGCTGTCTTCCTCAATCTTCCCATAATGTAAACTACTTGGGATTGTGCTTCTGATGACTTTGGCTTTGGAGATTTTTAGATATCTTGAAAATAGTGTATAACATAGAAATTAATCATAGTAAACATAAATACTAAATTCAAATTAAGCATACCTAAATGACCATTCAGTTATTTGGCAAAGTTTACTGACCCAGCAGACTTACTCTCCCATTGGAAAAAGAATCTGTCTTGATTCTTTTGGCTTTATACTGGTTGTAAAACAGAATGATAAAATGTTTTGTTTAACTGGTAGTTGATTATAGAACCTAGATATTATAGATCACTTTTCTCTTTTTGGAATGTTTTGTATTTGAAACGTAATAAAATTTAACCTGCAAAAAAACAAACAAACAAACAAAAAAAAAAGCTGTGTTCAAGGAATGCTTCTTTCTGAGAGGTGAGTACAGGGCCTTTCCATTGGGCCTCCACACCTACTGTTGACATAGGTTCTAACCCCCTTATATTAGAGGCTTGTCAGAAGCTGCCTTCAAGGAACACTTATTTCTCAGAGTTCAGTAGGCTGCATTTCCCTCACATGTCCACATGTGCTTTTGATATAGGTTCTAATCCCTGTAGGTGAGAGGATAGTGGAAATCTGCACCAAAGAACACTGGTTGCTCACAGTTCACTACATAGCATTTCCATGGCCTCTCCATTCCTGCGGAGCTAGCTTGTACCTCCCTTATGTGAGAGGTTAGTGGAAAGCTTCAGGGCACGAATGCTTGTGTCTCAGAGTTCAGTACATCGCATATCATTGCACCTCTTCACCTACACTGGAACTAGGTTCTAATTCCCATAGGTGAGGCTAGTTGAAAGCTGCATTCAAGGAATGGTTCTTTCAGAGAGTTGAGCACAGGGCCTTTCCATTGGGCCCCCACACCTACTGTTGACATAGGTTCTAACTCCCTTATGTTAGACTAGGCTTATCAAAAGCTGCCTTCAAGGAACACTTTCTTCTCAGAGTTCAGTAGGCCGCATTTCCCTTGAGCTTCCAGAGATGCTTTTGAACTAGGTTCTAATGCCAGTAGGTGAGAGGGTTAGTTGAAAGCTGCTCTCCAGGAATGCTGGTTGTTCACAGTTCACTACACAGAATTTCCATAGGCCCTCCACTCCTGTGGAGCTAGCTTGTACCTCCTGTGGGTGAGAGGCTAGTGGCAAGCTGCAGGCCCAGAATGCTTGTGTCTCAGATTTCAGTACAGTGCATTTCCATGGTAGCTCCTCACCTACAGTGAGGCTACTTTCTAGCTCCCAAGGTAAGAGTCTAGTTGAAAGCTGTGTTCATGGGCAGCCCTGGTGGCTCAGTGATTTAGTGGCACCTTCAGCCCAGGGTGTGATCCTGGAGACCCAGGATTGAATCCCACGTCAGGCTTCCTGCATGGAGCCTGCTTCTCCCTCTGCCTGTGTCTCTGCCCCTCTCTCTGTGTCTTTTTTTTTTTTTTTTTTTTTTTTTAATAAGAAAGCTGTGTTTAAGGAATGCTTCTTTCTGAGTGTTGAGTCTTTCCATTGGGCCTCTGCACCTACTGTGGACATAGGTTCTAACTTCCATATGTTAGAGGCTTGTCAGATGCTGCCTGCAAGTAATGCTTGTTTCTCAGAGTTCAGTAGGCTGCATTTCCCTCGAGTCTCCAGAGGTGCTTTTAATATAGGTTCTAATGCAGGTAAGTGAGAAGGTAGTGGAAAGCTGCACTCAAGGAATGGTGGGGTCTCACTATTCACTACATAGCATTTCCTTTGGCCCTCCACTCCTGTAGGTAAGAGGCTAGTTGAAAGCTGCAGAGCAGGAATGCTTATGTCTCAGAGTTTAGTAGACTGCATTTCCCTAGAGCCTCCACAGGTTCTTTTGATGTCTTTAGGTGAGAAGGTAGTTGAAAGCTGCACTCAAGGATTGCTTGTTGCTCACAGGCAACTAGATAGCATTTCCATTTCACAAGGTTCAGGACAGTGAGTTTCTTTGGGTTACCAGCCTCATGTAGGGCCAGGGCCTACCTCCTACCTGGGAGGGGATAGCTGAAAGTTTCCCTCAAGGAATGCTAGTTCCTCAACATTCAGGAGGTCGCAGGGTCAGTTCACCTCAACAACCACTGTGGAGAGGTTGTGCTAAATCACCCCAGTGACAGATTCATGGTCAACTACAGGCCAGGAAAGCTGCTTTCTCAGTGAAAAGTACCTGGACTCTGCCCCTGCCCCTCGCCCACCGAAGGTGGAGCTAGCTGCAAACCTCCCTCAGATGTGAGGATGGGCACGTTGAAAGGTTCCCTCTAGGAGTGCCTGGTTCTCACACTGAAGCCCAATGTCTTGCCCACTGTCCAGGCTCCTCTGTTGGCTGGGCTGAGAGGTTCGATTTTCCACATGGAAGCAGCCAGTGGAGAGCTGCACTCAAGGAACTGTGGTGTGCCAGAGGCTCTCCGGCGCTTTGGTACTGACCTCCACACCTTGTGGGGTGACATATTTGAACTCCCTTCTTCAAAAGCTTACTTCTAGCAAGGTCTGAGCCTCAGAACACAGGCCAGCTCGTTTCCATTGTGCCCCACAATTGCTAGGGAGGCAGTGTCTCACAGGCCTCCAGGAGAGGCCTACAGGTGAGCTTAGTCAGGGAGAGCTTTGTCCTCACAGGAAAGTAGCCTGCTTTCCCTTAGTGCCACCACCGCTGCCGAGAAACTTATTCCCACACCCTGAGATGAGAAGCTAGTCTCCAGTGAGCACTCCAGGAAGGCCTAGGGCCGCTAGAGGTGGACAGCACATTCCAGGGCCCCTCCAAACTTCCTGAGGAGCTGGCTTCTCAAGCCTTTCCTGGAAAAGCCAGTGGAAAGCTGTTCTCACTGGCCCCTTGGGCTCTGGGTTCAGGACAGTGAGTTCCATTCAGTCTGCAGCCTAAGGTGGGGCCAGAGCTATCTCCTTCCTAGGAAGGGCTAGCTTAATGTTTCCCTCAAGGAAGCATAGTTCCTCAGCGTTCAGGAGGTTGCAGGGCCATTTCACCTCCACAACCACAGTGGAGAAGTTGTGGTAACTGACGCCGGTGACAGATTCCTGGTCAGGTACAGGCCAGGAAAGCTGATTTCTCATTGAAATGTATCTGGCCTCTGCCCTTGTCCCTCGCCCACCAAGGGTGGACCTAGCTGCTAACCTCCCTCAACTGTGAGGGGAGCATGTGGAAAGGTTCCCTCTGGAAGGGCCTGTTTCTCACACTGAAGCCCACAGCCTTGCCACTGCCCAGGCTCCTCAGTTTGCTGGGCTGAGAGGTTTGACTTTCCTCATGGAAGGGGCCAGTGAAAAGCTGCAGTCTAGGAACTGTGGTGTCCCAGAGGCCCTCCAGCGCTTGGGACAGTCCCTTCACACCTTGTGGGGAGATAGGTTTGAACTCACTTTATTCGAGAATCTAACCTTCTAGGAAGGCCTGAGCTTTAGAACATGGCCCAGCTCATTTCCAAGGCATTCTTACACCTCCTTGGAAGGCGGGGTCTCAAGGCCTCCAGGAGAGGCCTACAGGTAAGCTTAGTCAGGGAGAGATTTGTCCTCACAGGAAGTAGCCTGCTTTCCCTTTGCACTGCCACCACTGCTTAGACACCTGTTTCCACTACCTGAGGTGCGACGCTAGTCTCACGGTGTACTCCAGGAATGCCTATGTCACCTACAGGTGAACAAGGCTTTCTAGTCCCCTCCAAATTTCTTGAGCTGCTTCTCCTTTTTCTCCTCCTCCTCCTCCTCCTCCTCCTCCTCCTCCTCCTCCTCCTCCTCCTTCTTCTTCTTCTTCTTCTTCTTCTTCTTCTTCTTTTTAGGAGCCGGTTTCTCAAGCCCTTCCTGGAGAGGCCTGGAAAGCTGCCCTCACATGACCCTTGGGCACAGAGTTCAGGACGGGGAGTGCCATTGGGTCTCTGTCCTAACGTGGAGCCAGGGCATACCTCCCAACCACATAGGGGCTATCTGAAAGTTTCATTCAAGAAATGCTAATTCCTCAGCGTTCAGTAGGTACAATGGTTTTTCACCTCCACATCAACTGTGGAGATGGTGTGCTAACTCACTCCAGTGACAGACTTGTAAGCTGCAGACCAGGAAAGCTGCTTTCTCACTGAAAAGTACCTGGCCTCTCCACTTCCCCTCCACCACTAAGGCTAGAGCTACCTGCTAACCTCCCTCAGGTGTGAGGGCTCATTGAAAGGTTCTATCAGGGATGGCTTGGTCCTCAGACTGAAGGCCACAGCCTTGCACTGCCCAGTCTCCCCTGCTGGGGTGAGAGGTTCGACTTACCTAAAGGAAGGTGCCAGTGAAGAGCTGCACTCAAGGAACTGTGGTGTCCCAGAGGCCCTCCAGCGCTTTTGGACCGTCCCTCCAAACATTCTGGTGAGAAAGGTTTAAACTCCCTTCATTGAGAAACTATCATTCTGGGAAGGCCTGAGCCTCAGAACTCAGGCCAGTTCATTTCCATTTGCACCCCCCACAGCTCCTGGGTAGTCAGGGTCTTACAGACCTCTGAGAGAGGCCTAGTATGAACTTATTCTGGGAAAGCTGGTTTAAGGAAGGGGGTTAAAATAGCCATTCACTGCATAAATCCAGTTCAAGAACATCTGTACAACCCCCCTCTCCCGTGTGTGGGGGCGCTGGAAAAGAGGTAATTATTGATCATGATTGTCCAGGATATTAAGGGGAAAATGAAAACAATGAGCAGAACTTCATTTGGCATGTTCAAAACTTTTTTTTTCTTTCTTTTTCCTTTTTTTTTTTTTTTTTTTTTTGGTTTTCTTTTGGTTTGTTTTGTTTGGTTTATTTTTCTAGTTGGTTTGTTTTTCTACCTGGCTGGCTCCATGTGACTCTTGATTGGAGGGGGTTTGTTTTTGATTTGTTTTGTTTGGTTTATTTTTCTAGTTGGTTTGTTTTTCTACCTGGCTGGCTCCATGTGACTCTTGATTGGAGGGGGTCGTGAGTTCCAGCCAGCACCACGTCTGTTGGATGGATGTAGAGATCACTTGAAATTAAAAAGCTTTTGGGCACCTTGGTGGCTTGGTGGTTAAGGTTCTCCCTTTGGCTCCAGGTGCAATTCCGGAGTCCCACATCAGGCTCCCTGTTATGAGCCTGCTTCTCCCTCTGCCTTTCTCTCTCTGTGTTTCTCATGAATAAGGGAATTTTAAAAAATCTTAAAAATCAATCAATTAATCAATCAATCACAATAAAATATTCAAAAACAAACAAAAGGGACCACAGAGGACAAGGAAAAGCAAGAACTATCAAAGATAGACACCTGCGAGCATTATGCAATCATAGGAAAACATGAACAGTGGTGACAGAGGATAGGACCCCGGAGGTGACAAAGCAGCATCCTGTCTAGGTGCTAAGGCACTTAAACGCTTTCTGGGACCATAGGTACATTTCTAAAACTTCACACTCTGATCCAGACAGGAGAGAGCACAAGCCCCCAGCAAGAATTCCTCTCATGAAAGGGAACTCTTTAAAAATAGACCTACCCTACGACCCAGCAATTGCACTGTTGGGGATTTACCCCAAAGATACAGATGCAACGAAACTCTGGGACACCTGCACCCCGATGTTTCTAGCAGCAATGTCCACAATAGCCAAACTGTGGAAGGAGCCTCGGTGTCCATCGACAGATGATGGATAAAGAAGATGTAGTCTACGTATACAATGGAATATTCCTCAGCCATTAGAAATGACAAATACCCACCATTTGCTTCAACTTGGATGGAACTGGAGGGTATTATGCTGAGTGAAGTAAGTCAATCGGAGAAGGACAAACATTATATGTTCTCATTCATTTGGGGAATATAAATAATAGTGAAAGGGAATATAAGGGAAGGGAGAAGAAATGTGTGGGAAATATCAGAAAGGGAGACAGAACATAAAGACTCCTAACTCTGGGAAATACTAGGGGTGGTGGAAGGGGAGGAGGGCACTGAGGGCACTAGATGGGATGAGCACTGGGGGTTATTCTGTATGTTGGCAAATTGAACACCGATAAAAAATAAATTTATTATAAAAAAAATAAAGGGAACTCTTATCACATTAGCATCACCAATTGACAATGGACTTTTAAGGGTTTAATTTCCAAGCCTCTCTCTCAGCCTTCTTCTCACCTGTATAAATCTGTGACCGCACTTAACAGCGTCCACCCACCCGGGGATGAAAACTGTTCTGTGTACATCCTACATCCTGAGCACTATGAAAACTACAGATGAGATGCCAAGAGAGGAATCAAGCAAGTCAGGTGGCTCGGAAGGCTGGACAGACGTCTAGCAGGTGGAAAGCATTGACTAAACGTCAGACACCTGAAAAGAAGGGTTTCATTTCAAGGGAATCCTTCCTGAGCCATTAGAAATGACAAATACTCACCATTTGCTTCGACGTGGATGGAACTGGAGGGTATTATGCTGAGTGAAATAAGTCAATCGGAGAAGGACAAACATTATATGGTCTCATTCATTTGGGGAATATAAAAAATAGTGAAAGGGAATAAAGGGGGAAGGAGAGAAAATGAGTGGGAAATATCAGTGAGGGTGACAGAACCTGAGAGACTCCTAACTCTGGGAAACCAACAAGGGGTGGTGGAAGGGGAGGAGGGCGGGGGGGGGGGGGGTGACTGGATGACAGGCACTGAGGGGGGCACTTGACAGGATGAATGTTGGGTGTTATGCTATATGTTGGCAAATCAAACTCCAATTTAAAAAATATACAAAAAAATAAAAAATAAATCCTTCCTGAGTTGACTAAACTACATGCATTCCTGGTACTTCTTCCCCTTGGAGGGCAGCTGAGCAGAAGACGGCTCAGCAGAAGAGAGGTCACGGGTGAAGACCTTACGTTGGTTTTTCTTTTTCTTTTTTTTTCTTTATAAATTTATTTTTTATTGGTGTTCAATTTGCCAGCATATAGAATAACACCCAGTTCTCATCCCGTCAAATGCCCCCCTCAGTGCCCGTCACCCAGTCACCCCCACCCCCCACCCTCCTCCCCTTCCACCACCCCTAGTTTGTTTCCCAGAATTAGGAGTCTTTATGTTCTGTCTCCCTTTCTGATATTTCCCACTTATTTTTTCCCCGTTCCCCTTTATCACGTTGGTTTTTCAAGGACACGTATTTCAGGGCACCTGGTTGTGTCTCGGTGGGAGAAGCCTGCACCTCCGGGCAGCATCAGCCCGTGTCCCGAGGGCCAGCATGGTGTCAGATGGGTGTACACATGACCTCGACAAACTAGACAGGCAGAGGATTCAGAGACGAGCTACCACTCCGCTATGCCTCCTCTGGGTCCCCCGGGACTGACCTGTGGGAGTGGGATTGCGGGGTCCTCCGGTAAGAGCTTGTGCCGCTCACAAAGGCATCACCCCTCTCTGGGACCTTCCCGGAGGTGGGGAGGTGGCGGCTGAGGGGGCGGGGCAGCACCAGAAGGGAGGGAGCAAGACCACAAAGGAGGACTGAACCAGAGACACTGGAAAGGACAGCATCCCCGGGGCACCACCGTAACCTCCACCCTCTCAGCGTCTGGGGCCCCCAACACCTAGGACCACCTTGACGTCAGACCGAAAAGGAGCGGAGGAGTTTGCCCCAACAAGCTTCACGTGGCAGAGCCCTCCCGAGCAAAGACCCCGAGGAGTGGCAAATGCTACATGCTTGTCTTTTGGGTGAACTAGGAGAAGAGATTGTGGGAGAGGAACTCAGCTATGTGGGGAGGCTAAAAGAACATAGGATTTTTTTTTTTTTTTTTTTTTTTTAAATAACAAGATCTGTTTGTCCAGAATTCTCATGCTCAACTCCCTGTCCTTGAAGATAACAATGTCAATCATCCCCTCCTGGCACCTCCTCCAAGGCACCTTCCAGAGGCATGGGAGGAGGTGTGCTTCTCTGGAGGAAAAGGAGGGGAGTCAGCACAATCTCCTTCCACTTGCTGGGGGGCGGGGGTGTGTGTGTTTCTTTCCTGCTGTGGCTACTTCTTCTTTCTTTTTTTTAATAATAAATTTATTTTTTATTGGTGTTCAATTTGCCAACATACAGAATAACACCCAGTGCTCATCCCGTCAAGTGCCCCCCTCAGTGCCTGTCACTCAGTCACCCCCACCTCCGCCCTCCTCCCCTTCCACCACCCCTAGTTCGTTTCCCAGAGTTAGGAGTCTTCATGTTCTGTATCCCTTTCTGATATTTCCTACTCATTTCTTCTCCCTTCCCCTCTATTCCCTTTCACTATTATTTATATTCCCCAAATGAATGAGACCATATAATGTTTGTCCTTCTCTGATTGACTTATTTCACTCAGCATAATACCCTCCAGTTCCATCCACGTCAAAGGAAATGGTGGGTATTTGTCATTTCTAATGGCTGAGGAATATTCCATTGTATACATAAATGACATCTTTATCCATTCATCTTTCGATGGACACCCTGCACCCCGATGTTCATAGCAGCAATGTCCACAATAGCCAAACTGTGGAAGGAGCCTCGGTGTCCATCAAAAGATGCAGCTACTTCTTAAAAGTGGCTGTAGTTCCGCCTGGGTGGCTCATCTGCCTTCCGCTCAGGACATGATCCCTCATGGGGCTCCCTGCATGAAGCCTGCTTCTCCCTCTGCCTATGTCTCTGTCTCTCTCTCTGAGTGTGTGTGTTTGTCTCATGAATAAATAAATAAAATCTTTAGTAAATAAATAAATAACAGTGTCTAGAGTTCAAATAGTATTCCGGTTTTCTTTCCCTTTCTTTCTTTCTTTCTTACTTCTTTCTTTCTTTCTTTTTCTTTCTTTCTTCTTTCTTTCTTTCTTTCTTTCTTTCTTTCTTTCTTTCTTTCTTCCTTCTTTCTTTCTTTTCTTTCTTCTTTCTTTTTCTTTCTTCCTTTTTTGTTTCTGTATATTTTTTTATTGGAGTTCGATTTGCTAACATATAGAATAACACCCAGTGCTCATCCCATCAAATGCCCCCCTCAGTGCCCATCACCCAGTCACCCCAGCCCCCCATCCACCTCCCCTTCCACTACCCTTTGTTTGTTTCCCAGAGTTAGGAGTCTCTCATGTTCTGTCACCCTCTCTGATTTTTCCCACTCATTTTCTCTCCTCCCCCACCTCTTTTTTAAAAAAGATTTTATTCGTTTATTCATGAAAGACACAGAGTGAGAGACAGAAGCAGAGACATAGGCAGAGGGAGAAGCAGGCTCCATGCAGGAAGTCCGATGTGGGACTCCATCCCGGATACCGGGATCACGACCTGAACTGAAGCCCAACTGCTGAGCCACCCAGGCATCCCTCTCCTTTCCCCTTTAATCCTTTTCACTATTTTTTATATTCCCCGAATGAATGAAACCATATAATGTTTGTCCTTCTCCGATTGACTTACTTTTCCCGTTTCCTTTATATCCAAGTCTTATCTCAGATTTGACTTTTGACAGGAGGAAGAGGGCAGGCCACATTTTCTTCTGCCATTGTGGAGAAGGATAAAGATGGGTGCAGACCTGTGCATATTCTTCTCTGTCATCGGGGTGAGCAGAGGATTTGGATTCAGCTCTTGTGGGATGGGATCTAATTTCTCTGTGAACAATCAGGCAAAATATCAGGTGAACAGAGGGCGAGTAAAGGTTAGAAGAACAAGGACAAGATAAGCCATAGATGCTGGAGTTTCCAAAGTAATGATTTCATCAAAGGCGTGTGAATATCAAAGACTTTCGGAGACCATGTTTATGGATGCCTTGGCGTATAAGTCCTTTCAAATGGACAGTGCTACCATCTGGTCACTTTAGCATATTGTCTCCAGCTCACGTGAGCAGTGTGTGGTCATGCAATTATAATATGGGCCTAATGGAAGATGGAATTGGCCTGCAAGCTGCAGGCCAGGAAGGCTTGTGACTCTGAGTTCAATACAGCCCTTTCCATGGCACCTCCTCACCTAGAATGGAGCTAATTCTAACTCTCATAGGATAGAGATTAGTTGAAAGCTGTGTTCAAGGAATACTTATTTCTGAGAGTTGAGCACTGGGGCTGTCCCTCGTGGCTCCACACTGCCTGTGGACTTAGGTTCTAACTCCTTTCTGTTAGATGCTTGTCAGAAGCTGCATGAGAGGCAAGTGGCCAGCTGCAGGCCCGGAAGGCTTTTGCCTCCAAGTTCCATATAGAGTTTCCATGAAACCTCCTCACCTACAACGGAGCTAGGTTCTATCTCCTATAGGAGTGAGGCTAGTTGAATTCTGGGTTCAAGGCATACTCTTTTCTGAGAGTTGAGCACAGAGGCTGTCTCTCTGGGCTCCATAATGCCTCTGGACTTAGCATCTAGCTCCCTATGTTAGATGCTTATCAGAAGCTACCTGCAAGGAACTCTTGTTTCTCAGAGTGCAGTAGGCCTCATTTCCTGCTAGCCACCACATGTGCTTTGGTTTGGGTTCTGTGGCCAGTAGGTGAAAGGGTCGTGCAAAATTTCTCCCCAGGAAAGCTGTGTGCTCACTCTTCAGTATTTAGTGTTTCCATGGTTCCTCACCCCTGTACAAACAGCTTGTTCCTCCCGTGGGTGACAGGCAAATGGCAAGCTGCAGCCTGGATGGCTTGCATCTCCAAGTCAATACAGCAGTTTCCATGGCACCTCCTCATCTAGAGTGGAGCTAGCTTCTAAATCTTATAGGAGAGGGGTTAGTTGAAAGCTAGGTTCAAGACATATTTATTTCTGAGAGTTGATCACAGTGGACATCCTTCGAGACTCCATGTTGCCTGTGGTGTCATCTTCTAACTCCCTTATTAGAAGCATGTCTGAAACTGTGTGAGAGGCAAGTGGCAAGCTGCAGGCCAGAAAGACTTAGGTCTCCGAGTTCAATACAGCGCTATCCATGGAATCTCCTCACTTACAGTGAGCAAGCTTCCAACTTCCATAGGAGAGTGGCTAGTTGAAAGCTGGCTTCAAGGCATATTTATTTCTGAGGTGAGTAAAGGGCCTGTTCTCAGCGGCTCCACACTTCATATGAACTTAGCTTCTAAGTCCCTTATGTAGATGCATTTTAGAAGCTGTGAGAGAGAAGTGGCAAACTGCAGTACCCAAAGGTTTGTGCCTCTGCCTTAAATACAGTCCTTTTCATGGAACCTTCTCACCTAGAAAGTAACTAGCTTCTGACTCCCATAGGAGTGAGGCTAGTTGAATGCTGGCTTCAAAGCATAATAATTTCTGGAAGATGAGCACAGGTGGTTTTCCTCACGGCTCCACACTGCCTGTGGAGTTTGCTTCTAACTCCCTTATGTTAGATGCATGTCAGAAGCTGTGTGAGACGCAAGTGGCAAGCTGTTGTCCTGGAAGTCTTGTGTCTCTGAGTTCAATACAGCGCTTTCCAAGGAACCTCCTCACCTAGAATGGAGCTAGCTTCCATATCCCATAGGAGTGAGGCTAGTTGAAAGCTGGGTTCAAGGCATACCTATTTCTGAGTGTCGAGCGAAAGGCCTGTCCCTCATGGTTCTACAGTGCCTGTGAACTTAGCTTATAACCCCCTTATTTTAGATGCTTGTCAGAAGCTGTGTAAGAGGCAAATGGCAAGCTGCAGGCCCAGAAGACTTGTGTCTCCGAATTCAATACAGTACTATGGAACCTCCTAATCTAGAATGGACCTCAGTTCTAACTCCCATATGAGTGAGGCTAGTTGATAGCTTGGTTCAAGGCATAATTATTTCTGAGAGTCGAGAACAGTGCTGTCACTCATGGCTCCACACTGACTTTGAACTTAGCTTCTAACTCCCTTATGTTAGATGCTTATTAGAAGTGTGTGAGAGGCAAGTGGCAAGCTGCAGGCCAGTTAGGATTGTGTCTCTGAGTTCAATACAGTGCTTTCCATGGACTCTCCTCACCTAGAAGACTTAGCTTCTAACATTCATCGGAGGGAGGCTAGTTGAAATCTGGCCTCAAGGCATACTTCTTTCTGAGAGTTGAAAAGATTCTGTATTCTCGGCTCCACTCTGCTTGTGGACTTAGCTTCTAACTCACTTATGTTCAATGCCTGACAGAAGCAGTGTGAAAGGCAATTGGAAAGCTCCAGACTAGGAAGGATTGTGTCTCCGAGTTCAATACAGGGCTTTTCCATGGAGGCTCCTCACCTAGAGTGGAGCTAGCTTTTAATTCTTATTAACTCCTCCCCTAGAATGGAGCTACCTTCCAACCCACATAGGAGGAAACCTAGTTGAAAGTAGGCTTCAAGGCACACTTATTTTTGAGAGTTGAGCACAGTTGTTCTTCTTCACGGTTCCACACTGCCTGTGGATTTAGTTTGTAAATCCCTTATATTAGATGCTATCAGAAGCTGTGTTTTAGGCAAATGGAAAGTTGCTGGTCCAGAAATTTGTGTCTTTGAATTCAATACAGCGCTTTCAATGGAACCTCCTCACCTGGAATAGAGCTAGCTTCTAACTCCCATAGGAGTAAGGCTAGTTGAAAGGTGGCTTCAAAGTATACTTATTTCGGAGAGTTGAGCAAAGGGCCTGTCTCTCACGGCTCCATACTGCTTGTGGACTTAGCTTCTATCTCCCTTAGATTTAATGCTAGTCAGAAGAGTGTGAGAGGCAAGGGGCAAGCTGCACGCCCGGAAGGCTTGTGTTCTGAGTTTAATACAGCGCTTTCCATGGAACCTACTCACCTAGAATGGAGCTAGGTTCTAACTCCCATAGGAGTGATGCTTGTTGAAAGCTGGCATACTTATTTCTGCATGTTGAGCACAGGTGCTATCCCTCACGGTTGCACAGTGCCTGTGAACTTACTTCTAACTCCCTGTGTTAGAAGATTCTCAGAAGCTGCGTGAGATGCAAGTGGCAAGATGAAGGCCTAGAAGGCGTGTGTCTCCAAGTTCAGTACAGTGTTTTCCATGCAAGCTAGACCTCTAGAATATAGCTAGCTTCTTCCTCCAATAGGAGCGAGGCAGGTTGAAGGCTAAATTCAGGCATATTTATTTTGGAAAGTTGAGCAAAGAGCCTGTATTTCGGGTCCACACTGCCTGTGGACTTAGCTTCCAAGTCACTTATGTTAGATGCCTGACAGAAGTAGTGTGAGTGGCAACTGGGAAGCTGCAGACCAGGAAGGATTGTGTCTCCAAATTCAATACATTGGTTTTCATGGAACCTCCTTACCTAGAGTGGAGCTGGTTTCCAATTCTTATAGGAGAGGTGCTAGTTAAAAGCTGGGTTTAAGGAATACTTATTTCTGGGAGTTGAGAAAAGGGCCTGTCCCCATGGTTCCACACTGCCTGTGAACTTAGCTTCTAACACCCTATGTTAGATGCCTCAGAAGTGTGAGAGACAAGTGGTAAGCTGCAGGCCCGGAAGGATTGTGTCATCCAGTTCAATACACCACTCTTCATGAAACTCCTGACTCAGAATGGAGCTAGCTTCTAACTCCCATTGGAACGAGCCTAGTTAAAAGTAGGGTTCAAGGCATATGTATTTCTGAGAATTGAGCACAGTTGCTGTCCCTCATGGTTCCACACTGCCTGTGGACTTTGCTTGTAAATACCCTATGTTAGATGCTGTCAGAAGCTGTGTTTTAGGCAAGTGGAAAGTTGCTGGCTCAGAAGGCTTCTGTCTCCACGTTCAATAAAGTGCTTTTCATGGAAACTCCTCACCTGGAATAGAGCTAGCTTTTAACTCCCATAGGAGCCAGATTAGCTGAAAGCTGGCTTCAAGGCATGCTTATTTCTTCTTTATTTTTTTTAATAAATTTATTTTTTATTGGTGTTCAATTTGCCAACATACAGAATAACACCCAGTGCTCATCCCGTCAAGTGCCCCCCTCAGTGCCCGTCACCCATTCACCCCCACCCCCGCCCTCCTCCCCTTCTACCACCCCTAGTTCATTTCCCAGAGTTAGGAGTCTTTATGTTCTGTCTCCCTTTTTGACATTTTCCACACATTTCCTCTCCCTTCCCTTATATTCCCTTTCACTATTATTTATATTCCCCAAATGAATGAGACCATATAATGTTTGTCCTTCTCCGATTGACTTACTTCACTCAGCATAATACCCTCCAGTTCCATCCACGTTGAAGCAAATGGTGGGTATTTGTCATTTCTAATGGCTGAGTAATACTCCATTGTATACATAAACCACAGCTTCTTTATCCATTCATCTTTCCATGGACACCGAGGCTCCTTCCACAGCTTAGCTATTGTGGACATTGCTGCTATAAACATCGGGGGGCAGGTGTCCTGGAGTTTCATTGCATCTGTATCTTTGGGGTAAATCCCCAACAGTGCAATTGCGGGGTCGTAGGGCAGATCTATTTTTAACTCTTTGAGGAACCTCCACACAGTTTTCCAGAGTGGCTGCACCAGTTCACAGTCTCACCAACAGTGCAAGAGGGTTCCCCTTTCTCCATATCCTCTCCAACATGTGTTGTTTCCTATCTTGTTAATTTTCACCATTCTCACTGGTGTGAGGTGGGATCTCATTGTGGTTTTGATTTGTATTTCCCTGATGGCAAGTGATGCAGAGCATTTTCTCATGTGCATGTTGGCCATGTCTCTGTCTTCCTCTGTGAGATTTCTCTTCATGTCTTCTGCCCATTTCATGATTGGATTGTTTGTTTCTTTGGTGTTGAGTTTAATAAGTTCTTTACAGATCTTGGAAACTAACCCTTTATCTGATACGTTATTTGCAAATGTCTTCTCCCATTCTGTAGGTTGTCTTTTAGTTTTGTTGACTGTATCCTTTGCTGTGCAAAAGCTTCTTATCTTGATGAAGTCCCAATAGTTCATTTTTGCTTTTGTTTCTTTTGCCTTCGTGGATGTATCTTGCAAGAAGTTACTGTGGCCGAGTTCAAAAAGGGTGTTGCCTGTGTTCTCCTCTAGGATTTTGATGGAATCTTGTCTCACATTTAGATCTTTCATCCATTTTGAGTTTATCTTTGTGTATGGTGCAAGAGAGTGGTCTAGTTTCATTCTTCTGCATGTGGATGTCCAATTTTCCCAGCACCATCTTTCTTCCAGTGGATAGTCTTTCCTCCTTTATCAAATATTAGTTGACCATAAAGTTGAGGGTCCACTTCTGGGTTCTCTATTCTGTTCCATTGATCTATGTGTCTGTTTTTGTGCCAGTACCACACTGTCTTGATGACCACAGCTTTGTAGTACAACCTGAAATCTGGCATTGTGATGCCCCCAGATATGGTTTTCTTTTTATTTTTTTAAATTTTTATTTATTTATTATAGTCACAGAGAGAGAGAGAGAGAGAGAGAGGAAGAGACATAGGCAGAGGGAGAAGCAGGCTCCATGCACCGGGAGCCCGACGTGGGATTCGATCCCGGGTCTCCAGGATTGTGCCCTGGGCCAAAGGCAGGCGCTAAACCGCTGCGCCACCCAGGGATCCCGGTTTTCTTTTTTAAAATTCCCCTGGCTATTCGGGGTCTTTTCTGATTCCACACAAATCTTAAAATAATTTGTTCTAACTCTCTGAAGAAAGTCCATGGTATTTTGATAGGGATTGCATTGAACGTGTAAACTGCCCTGGGTAGCATAGACATTTTCACAATATTCATTCTGCCAATCCATGAGCATGGAATATTTTTCCATCTCTTTGTGTCTTTCTCAATCTCTTTCAGAAGTGTTCTATAGTTTTGAGGGTATAGATCCTTTACTTCTTTGGTTAGGTTTATTTCTAGGTGTCTTATGGTTTTGGGTGCAATTGTAAATGGGATTGACTCCTTAATTTCTCTTTCTTCAGTCTCATTGTTAGTGTATAGAAATGCCACTGATTTCTGAGCATTGATTTTGTATCCTGCCACGCTACCAAATTGCTGTATGAGTTCTAGCAATCTTGGGGTGGAGGCCTTTGGGTTTTCGATGTACAGTATCATGTCATCGGTGAAGAGGGAGAGTTTGACTTCTTCTTTGCCAATTTGAATGCCTTTAATGTCTTTTTGTTGCCTGATTGCTGAGGCTAGGACTTCCAGTACTATGTTGAATAGTAGCGGTGAGAGTGGACATCCCTGCCTTGTTCCTGATCTTAGGGGAAAGGCTCCCAGTGCTTCCCCATTGAGAATGATATTTGCTGTGGGCTTTTCATAGATGGCTTTTAAGATGTTGAGGAATGTTCCCTCTATCCCTACCCTCTGAAGAGTTTTGATCAGGAATGGATGCTGTATTTTGTCAAATGTTTCTCTGCATCTAATGAGAGGGTCATATGGTTCTTGGTTTTTCTCTTGCTGATATGATCAATCACATTGATTTTTTTACGAGTGTTGAACCAGCCTTGTGTCCCGGGGATAAGTCCTACTTGGTCATGGTGAATAATTTTCTTAATGTACTGTTGGATCCTATTGGCCAGTATCTTGTTGAGAATTTTTGCATCCATGTTCATCAGGGATATTGGTCTGTAATTCTCCTTTTTGGTGGGGTCTTTGTCTGGTTTTGGAATTAAGGTGATGCTGGCCTCATAGAATGAATTTGGAAGCACTCCATCTCTTTCTATGAGTGGGAAATATCAGGGAGAGAGACAGAACATGAGAGACTCCTAATTCTGGGAAATGAACTAGGGGTGGTGGAAGGGGAGGTGGGCGTGGGGCGGGGTGTGACTCGGTGACAGGCACTGAGGGGGGCACTTGATGGGATGAGCACTGGGTGTTATTCTATATGTTGGCAAATTGAACACCAATAAAAAATAAATTTATTAAAAAAAAAAAGAAACCTGGGTTCAAGGCATACTTATTTCTGAGAGTTGAGCACAGTTGCTGTCCCTCACAGTTCCACACTGCCTGTGGACTTAGTTTGTAAATCCCTTATGTTAGATGCTGTCAGAAGCTACGTGATAGGCAAATGGAAAAATGCTGGCCCAGAAGGCTTGTGTCTCTGAGTTTAATACATCACTTTCCATGGAACCTCCTCACCTGGAATAGAGCTAGTTTCTAACTCCCTAGGAGCAAGGCTAGTTGAAAGCTGGCTTCAAGGCATACTTATTTCAGAGCATTGAGCAAAGCCTGTGCTTTGTGGCTCCACACGGCGTGTGGACTTTGCTTCTCAATCCCTTATGTTAGATGTCTGACAGAGGCTGAGTGTGATGCAAGTGGCAAGCTTCAGACCAGGAAGCACTGTGTCTCTGAGTTCAATACAGCACTTTCCATAGGCCTCCTCACTTAGGGTCGACTAGCTTCTAATTCTTATAGAGAGAGGCTAATTGAAATCTGGGTCCAAGGCATACTTTTATTGAGTGTTGAGAAAAAGCCTGTCCCTTGAGGCTTGAGACAGAACATCAGAGACTCCTAACTCTGGGAAATGAACTAGGGGCGGTGGAAGGGGAGGTGGGTGCGGGGAGGTGGGGGTGACTGGGTGACAGGCACTGAGGGAGGCACTTGATGGGATGAGCACTGGGTGTTATTCTATATGTTGGCAAATTGAACACAAATAAAAAATAAATTTATATATAAAAAAAAAGAAACCTGGGTTCGACCTGGGACTTAGCTTCTAAATCCCTTATGTTAGATGCCTGACAGAAGCTGTGTGAGAGGAAATTGGCAAGCTGCAGGTATGGAAGGCTTTTGTGTCCAAATTAAATACAGCACTTTCCATGGCACCTCCTCCCCTAGAATGGAGCTAGTTTCTAATTCTTACAGGAGAGAGGCCAGTTGAAAGATGGTTCAAGACATACTTATTCCTGAGTTTGAGCATAGGGCCTGTCCTTCCCACTCCACACTGCCTGTGGAGTTAGCTTCTAAATCCCTTAGGTTAATGCTTCAGAGGCTTTGTGATAGGCAAGTGGCAAGCTTAGGCCCAGAAGGTTTCTGTGTCTGAGTTCAATACAGTGAACTCACCTATGGCACCTTTTCACCTAGAATGGAGCTAGCTTCTAACTGCCATAGGACCGAGGCTAGATGAAAGCTGGCTTCAAGGCATACTTATTTTCTGAGAGTTGAGCAAAGGGCCTGTCCCTCATGGCTCCTACACTGCCTGTGGATTTAGCTTCTCAATTCCTTTTGTTAGATGCTATCAGAAGCTGTGGGAGAGCCAAGTGGCAAGCTGCAGACCAAGAAGGCTTGTGTCTCCTAGTTCAATACAGCCCTTCCATGGAACCTCCTCACCCAGAATGAGCTAGCTTCTAACTCCCATAGGACAGAGGCTAGTTGAAAGCTGGTTTCAAGGCATACTCTTTTCCTAGATTGAACACAAGGGACTTTCCCTCTTGGCTCCACAATGCCTGTGGACTTAGCATCTAGCTCCCATGTTAGATGCTTGTCAGAAGCTACCTGCAAGGAACTCTTGTTTCTCAGAGTGCAATAGGCCGCATTTCTTGCCAGCCATCTACATGTCCTTTGGTTTGGGTTCTGTGGCCAGTAGGTAAGAAGGTTGTGCAAAGTTCCTCCCCAGGAAAGCTGTGTGCTCACTCTTCAGTACATAGTGTTTCCATGGTCCCTCACCCCTGTACAACCAGCTTGTTCCTCCCGTGGGTGACAGGCAAATGCAAGCTGTAGCCTGGACAGTCAATACAGCAGTTTCCATGGCACCACCTCAGCTAGAGTGGAGCTAGCTTCTAATTCCCATAGGAGAGAGACTATTGAAAGCTGTGTTTAAGGTATACTTATTTGTGAGAGTTGAGTACAGGGCCTATCCGTCGTGGCTCCACACTGCCTGGGGCCTTAGCTTCTAACTCCCTTTATGTTAGGTGCTTGTCAGAAGCTGTGGGAGAGGCAAGTGGCAAGCTGTAGACCATGAAGGCTTGTGTCTCCGAGTTCAATACAGCACTTTCCATGGATCCTCCTCACCTTGAGAGTACTAGCTTCTAATTCCCTCTAGAGCTAGGCTAATTGAATGTTGGGTTCAAAATATACTTATTTCGGATAGTTGAGCAAAGGGCGTGTTCAATATAGCTCTTTCCATAGAACTTCCTTGCCTAGAATGAAACTAACTTCTAAGTCACACAGGAGTGAAGCTAGTTGAAACGTGGCACACTTATTTTGGAAAGTTCAGCAAATGGCCTGTTGCTTGTGGCTCCACAATGCCTGTGGATTTAGCTTCTAACTCCTTTATGTTAGAGGCTTCTCAGAAGCTACCTGCAAGGAACGCTTGATCCCAAACCCCGGGATCACAACCTGAGCTGAAATCAGCCACTGAATTGCTGAGCCCCACAGTCATCCCCAGGGTTGTTTTTCTAAGAGGCAAGTTGACAGCTGCCTTCAAGGAACCCTTGTTTCTTGGAGTTCTGTGCAGTGCATTTCCCTTGGTCTCTGCACCAACTCTTGTCATAGATTCTAAGTCCCTTATGTTAGAGGCATGTCAGAAACTGCATGCAAGGAACACTTGTTTCTTAAGAGTGCAGTAGGCCGCATTTCCACGAGCCTCTATAGGTCCAGTGATCTAGATTCTAAGGCCAGGATGTGAGAGCATAGTAGAAAGCTGCTTCCCAGGAATGATGGTTGCTGACAGTTCAATAATTAGCATCTCCATGGGCCATCCACAACTGTGGAGCTACCTTTATCTTCATGTGGGGAGAGACTAGTGGCAAGTTGCAGTCCTGGGACTGCCTGTGTCTGAGTTCAGTACAGCACCTCTCCATGGCACCCCTTCCTTTAGAGAGGAGCTCTTGTAAGTCCTATAGGAGAGAGGCTAGCTGAAAGCTCGGTTCAAGGAATGCTTATTTCTGGGAGTTGGACAGAGGGACTGTCCCTTGAGCCTCGACACCTACTATGAACGTAGCTTCTAACTCCATTATGTTAGAGCTTGCCACTTGCTGTCACACAGCATCTGTCACAGAGCTTCTGACACACATCTAACATAAGAGAGTTAGAAGCTAATTCCACAGGCAATGTGGAATCATGTGGGACTGGCCCTGTGCTCAACTCTCAGAAAGAAGCACTCTTTTGAACCCAGCTTTCAACTAGCCCCATTCATATGGGAGTTAGAAGGTAGCTCCACTCTAGGTGGGAAGGTGCCATGGAAAGGTGCTGAATGGAATCTGAGACACAAGCCACCTAGACCTGCAACTTGCCACTAACCTCTTCCGACCTGAGGATAAAGGTAGCTCCACAGTTTTGGTATGGCCCATGGAAATGCTATGTAGTGACCTGTCAGCAACTATCGTTTCTGGAAAGCAGCTTTCCAGTACCCTCTTGCCTCCTGGCTTTAGACTCTAGATCAATGTACCTGTGAAGGCTCGCGGTAATGTGGCCTACTGCACTCTGAGAAATAAGCATTCCTTGCAGGCAGCTTCTGACAAGTCTCTAACATAAGGGAGTTAGAATCTATGTCAACAGTTGGTGTGGAGGCCAAGGAAATGCACTGCACATAACTCTAAGAAACAAGTGTTCCTTGAAGGCAGCTGTCAACTTGCCTCTAAGAAAAAGAAGCCTGGGGATGCCTGGGTGGCTCAGTGGTTGGGTGGCTGATTTCAGCTCAGGTCGTGATCCCGGGATCTGGGATTGAGTCCTGCATCCGGGTCCTGTGCAAAGCCTGCTTCTCCCTTGCATATGTTTCTGCCTCTCTTTCTCTCTCTGTGTCTCTCATGAATATAAAAATAAATCTTAAAAAAAAGTATAAAAAAACCCCAAGTATAAAAAAAACCCCAAGAAAATAAATAGAGGCCTGATTCTATCTTGACAGTAGGAAGCACAGGAACACTAGAAGTGAGCTGTATTCAAGTCTGAGAAAGAAGCATTCTCTGAATGCAGCTTTCTTTTCTTTTTAAATTTTTGTATTTTTTTAATTGGAGTTCGATTTGCCAACATATAGCATAACACCCAGTGCTCATCTCGTTAAGTGCCTCCCCCCCTCAGTTGGATGCAGCTTTCTTTTTTTTTTTTAATTTTTTTTTAAATTTATGATAGGCACACAGTGAGAGAAAGAGAGAGAGGCAGAGACACAGGCAGAGGGAGAAGCAGACTCCATGTACCCGGAGCCCGACGGATTCAATCCCGGGTCTCCAGGATCGCACCCTGGGCCAAAGGCAGGCGCTAAACCGCTGCGCCACCCAGGGATCCCCTAGATGCAGGTTTCAACTAGCTTTTCACATAAGGGAATTAGGAGGTATCTTAACAAGGGGAGCAATGGAAGGACTCTGCTTTAACTCGGAGAATCGGTCGTTCTTGTAGGCGATTTCCCCTAGACTCACACATACTGCTTAAGAACCTTTCTGAACATTAGTTGTGGTGACACAATGGAAAGGCACTGTGCTTACCACTTAGAAGGAGCATTCCATGAAAGCAGCTATCAACTAGCTTCTTACCTATGCGAGTTATGTTAGCTCCACTCTAGGTGAGGAGGTGCCATGGGAAGGTGCTATACTGAATTCTGAAACACAAGCCCTCTGGGCCAGAAGCTTGCCACTAGCCTCTCACCCACGGAGGGTACAAGCTGGCTCCACAGGAGTGGAGGGCCCATGGAGATGCTATGTAGTGAACTGTGAGCAACCAGCATTCCTGAAGAGCAGCTTTGCACTACCCTCTCACCTACCGGCCTTAGAACCTAGTTCAAAAGCATGCATGGATGCTCGCGGGAAATTGGCCTACTGTACTCTGAGAATCAAGCGTGTCTTGCAGGCAGCTTTTCACAAGCCTGTAACATAAGGGAGTTTGAAGCTATGTCCACAGTAGGTGTGGAGCCCTGAGGGACAGGCCCTGTGCTCCACTCTCAGAAGGAAGCATTCCTTGAATGCAGCTTTCAACTAGCCTCGCCTAGGAATGGGAGTTAGAAGCTAGCTTCACTCTAGGTGAGGAGGTACCGTGGAAAGGCACTGGGCTGAACTCTGTGACACAAGCATTCTGGGCCTGCAGCTTGCCACTAGCCTCTCACTCATGGCAGATACAAGCTAGCTACCCTCTCACCTCTCAGCCTTAGAAACTAGATCAATTGTACCCGTGGAGGCTCACAGGAAATGCTGCCTCCCGCACTCTGAGAAACAAGCTTTCCTTGCAGGCAGGCTATAACATAAGGGAGTTAGAATCTATGTCAACAGTTGGCGTGGAGGCCCATATAAATGCACTGTACATACCTCCAAATAACAGGGTTCCTTGAAGGCAGCTGTCAACTTGCCTCTATTTAAAAGGAGCCTGACTCTCTCTTGACAGTAGGTGGCGCAGGTGCAGTAGAAGTGAGCTGTACGTAAGCCTGAGAAAGCAGTTTTTTTCTGAATGGAGCTTTCTTTTCTTTTATTTTCTTTTTTTCTTTTTTAAGATTGTTTATTTTAATAAACAGAGGGGCACCTGGGTGGATTAGTGCGTCAAGCATCTGACTTTGGTTTAAGTCATGATCCCAGGGTCATGGGATCACGTCCTGCATCAGGCTCTCTCTGTTCAGTGGGGATTCTGCTTCTCCCTCTCCCTGTGCCACTTCCCCTACTTGTGTTCTCTCTATCTATCAAATAAAATATTTTATTTTATTTATTTTTTTGAAAATCCATAATTAATTAATTAATTAATTTTTTATTAGTGTTCAATTTGCCAACATACAGAATAACACCCAGTGCTCATCCCATCAAGTGCCCCCCTCAGTGCCCGTCACCCAGTCCCCCCCACCCCCCGCCCACCTCGCCTTCCACCATCCCTAGTTCCTTTCCCAGAGTTAGGAGTGACAGAACATGAGAGACTCCTGAATGGAGCTTTCAACTAGGTTCTCTCATAAGGGAGCTAAGAAGTATCTTACCAGGGGATCCCTGGGTGGCCCAGCGGTTTGGCGCCTGCCTTTAGCCCGGGGCGCGATCTTGGAGTCCAGGGATCGAGTCCCGCGTCGGGCTCCCGGCATGGAGGCTGCTTCTCCCTCCTCCTGTGTCTCCTCTCTCTATATATCATAAATAAATCTTTAAAAAAAGAAAAAAGAAGAAGTATCTTACCAGGAGGCACAAAGGAAGGGCCCTGTCTTAACTCTGAGAATGGGTCCTTCCTTGTGTGGGACTTCCACTAGCCACTCACATACTCATTAAGAACCTCTCTGAACAGTAGGTGTGGGGACACAATGGAAATGCACCGCGCTTAACTCTCAGATGCAAGCATCCCTTGAATACAGGTTTCAACTGGCCTCTGACATATGGTTCCCTCAGGAATGTCCTGACTTTTGGGGAGGAACCAATGCTCAGTTCCCTTGGGGAGATACTCTTCGTTTGGTTGGTTTGTTGCTGCAGCTTTTGGTATCTTTGCAGAAAACCGGCCCTGTTCTGATTTGAAATTGAAAACAATGCATAGATGGGATCTAGATGTGGTCATGCTACCTGACATCTGGAGTTGTTTTCATAAAAGAGGATATTGGAACATCAGGTCTTTCATGACCTCTCCACAAACAGGAGTGATACAATGGATAGAGTTCCTTGGCACCTTGTTTGTGTCTATGTGTCCGTATGTGTTCTCTGTGAGGAGGCAGGTTTCCTCTGCCTCCAGATGCTATTGCTAAAATCAGTTTGTAAAGGAACTATCTGGCTCATGAGTTGAAAGGCAGGCGTGAGTAAAAATCAGGCAATGTACAACTCAGAAAGTTAAAGATGAGCCCCAATGCTTTATAAGTTCCCATGATCTGGGATGAAATTCCCTACATTCAGAACACTCATGTGGCTCAGTGGTTGAGTGTCTGCCTTTAGCTCAGGGTGTGATCCCGGGATCTAGGATCAAGTCCCGCATCAGGCTCCTTGCATGGAGCCTGCTTCTCCCTCTGCCTAGGTCTCTGTCTCTCTCTCTCTTTCTCTCTGTCTCTCATGAATAAATAAATTCAAAAAAATCTAAAAAAGAAAAGAAAAGAAAAGAAATTCCCTCTATTTGGACTTCTAGGTGACCCCATTAGAAAAATGCGTCCCAGGACGGGACCCAAGAGGTGGTCCAAAGACATGAGGATAGACCAAAATTTTACACACCTCACCTGACCACCACTTCCCAATCAATAGTCAAAATCATGAAGGGGGGAAAGCAGGCCAGGCGGACGCCAGAAATCCAAACTCCACTCCTCCTCCCCAAGCACAAGCAGCAGAACTGATGCTCAACCCACTGTCTGCTCCTCTCCTGGTTTCAGAGGGCTGAAAGGCAACCCCAGATGAAGCCTGTATTGCAGGAGGAAAAGATAGGAGACAGCAATGAAAGAACAGGTGGAGGTGGAGGCGGAAGGGTGGAACGTGATGGATAAGAAAATGGGAAAGAGGGGCGCCTGGGTGGCTCAGTAGCTGAGCATCTGCCTTCCACACAGGGCATGATGCCGGGGTCCTGGGTTCAAGTCCCAATTCAGGCTCCCCGTGGGGAACCTGCTTCTCCCTGCTTCTCCCTCTCCTTGTGTCTTTGTCTCTCTCTGTGTCTCTCATGAATAAATAAATAAATCTTTTTTAAAAATCAAAAATTTTAAATCTGCCTCAGTCCCAACCTCTGCCACTCTCCCCCCTCCTCCCCTGCCTCCCCTTCCCCCTGTTTCTGCACCACTCCCCTGGCTGGAGTGGTCAACCTCTCTGCTATCCCATGTGCCTCCAGCACCATCTCCTTCCCACTTCCCCACCCCCAGCAAGGAGCAAAAATCACCCTAAGTCATTGGGCCACCTCCTTCTGAGGTTCACATTGGAGTACCTCCCAAATCAGCAGGCAGGAAGGGGCCCAAGGGCTCCTCTGGACATAAACCGCCCACTTCAAACTTTCTCACCAGAGCCTGACAGTAGGAGTGGGGAACAAATCAGTTGGCTTTTTAGTGGACACAGGGGTGACATTATATTGCTTTCAAATCAATTCAAGGTTGTTGGCTTATTTTAAAAAGACATGTCTTTTGGGGATCCCTGGGAGGCTTAGCAGTTTAGTGCCTGCCTTCAGCTCAGGGCGTGATCCTGGAGTCCCAGGATCAAGTCCGCATCAGGCTCCCTGTATGGAGCCAGCTTTTCCCCTCTGCCTGTGTCTCTGCCTCTCTCTCTGTTATCTCTCAATGTGTCTCTCATGAATAAATAAATAAAATCTTTAAAAAGAAAAAAAAAGGTGTCTTTGGAGCTATCAATGTCACACATCATACAGATAACCAGCTTTATCTCCCACCCCCCCACCCCCCCCAGTTGTAAAATCGCTTGATTTTCAGTTCTGTCTGCCTTACAAGCCCTTGGGGTGGGCGGTGGGATGTGCTGCACTCCTGTCACAGTTTGTGAGCCTGGAATGGTGGTAATTGAAATAGACCCTTCCATCACCAGCAAACCACATTTTCTGTCTTGTTATACAACAGTCACAAAAAAGAAAATGAGAACTACTTATGCCTTTGTTCCTCTCAGACCAACTGGGACGCTGGAGGGGTCAGGCCTGAGGGAGGGCCCTAGTCAAATTTGCTGTTAACTCAATGGATTCCTTAAGTTGTACCCATTGTGATTTGTCCACAGAAACTACTCAAAACGTTTGATTTTGTCTGTCTCCTATACTTTTCATTGTTAAGAGCAAATAGGTGAAATAAAAGAAAAAAGGTTTATAGGTAAACCTTTACAATAGCTTCCAAAAACTTTGGTGACCTGAAACTTTGAAGTTGTGCTAGGTTGATTGATGAATTGGGTTGAATTCATCGGATATCTATATCTTTTCAACATAAGGTAAAATACTAAAGTATGAATCACTAAGACACTCAAGGTGGTTTTTTGTTTTGTTTCGTTATGTTTTCCTTCCTCCCCCCTTTTTTCTTTCTATCTTTTGTCTTATTCAGGAAAAATACAGATAATTGGGTGTGGTAGTAAACATGTTCCATGCTGTCTTAAAAATTGTATTATAAACACACACACACACAGACACACACACACTGTGTTTCTAAAAACTATGACATATATTCATACATTTGCCTATCTAAAGAATTCTGGTACAATAGACACTACACCATTGGTTCCTACTGACTTTTCACCAGAGACTGAGGTTCCTAGGAGTTTAAAGTCTGCCACACTTGAGTTCTTTCCAGTTTTTGGATGGATGCTTGTATTGCGATGTATTTCCCCCTCAGGACTGCTTTTGCTGTATCCCAAAGATTTTGAATGGTTGTATTTTCATTCTCATTAGTTTCCATGAATCTTTTTAATTCTTCCCTAATTTCCCGGTTGACCCTTTCATCTTTTAGCAGGATGGTCCTTAACCTCCACATGTTTGAAATCATTCCAAACTTCTTCTTGTGATTTAGTTCTAGTTTCAAAGCATTATGGTCTGAAAATATGCAGGGGATGATCCAATCTTTTGGTTTTGGTTAAGACCTGATTTGTGACCCAGTATGTGGTCTATTCTGGAGAAAGTTCCATGTACATTTGAAGGAGCTGGAGAAAAAACAGCAAATAGATCCTACAGCCAGCAGAAGAAGAGAATTAATAAAGATTCAAGCAGAACTCAATGAAATAGAGACCAGAAGAACTGCGGAACAGATGAACAAAACCAGGAGTTGGTTCTTTGAAAGAATTAATAAGATAAATAAACCATTAGCCAGCCTTATTAAAAAGAAGAGAGAAAAGACTCAAATTAATAATCATGAATGAGAAAGGAGAGATCACCACCAACACCAAGGAAATACAAACAATTTTAAAAACTTATTATGAGCAGCTATACGCCAATAAATTAGGCAATCTAGAGGAAATGGATGCATTCCTGGAAAGCCACAAACTACCAAAACTGGATCAGGAAAAAATAGAAAACCTGAACAGGCCAATAACCAGGGAGGAAACTGAAGCAGTCATCAAAAACCACCCAAGACACAAAAGTCCAGGGCCAGATGGCTTCCCTGGGGAATTCTATCAAACGATTAAAGAAGAAACCATACCTATTCTCCTAAAGCTGTTTGAAAAGATAGAAAGAGATGGAGTACTTCCAAATTCGTTCTATGAGGCCAACATCACCTTAAATCCAAAACCAGACAAAGACCCACCAAAAAGGAGAATTATAGACCAATATCCCTGATGAACATGGATGCAAAAATTCTCAACAAGATACTAGCCAATAGGATCCAACAGTACATTAAGAAGATTATTCACCATGACCAAGTAGGATTTATCCCTGGGATGCAAGGCTGGTTCAACACTCGTAAAAAAATCAATGTGATTCATCATATCAGCAAGAGAAAAACCAAGAACCATATGATCCTCTCATTAGATGCAGAGAAAGCATTTGACAAAATACAGCATCCATTCTTGATCAAAACTCTTCAGAGGGTAGGGATACAGGGAACACTGCTCAGCATCTTAAAAGCCATCTACGAAAAGCCCACAGCAAATATCGTTCTCCATGGGGAAGCACTGGGAGCCTTTCCCCTAAGATCAAGAACAAGACAGGGATGTCCACTCTCACCACTGCTATTCAACATAGTACTGGAAGTCCTAGCCTCAGCAATCAGACAACAAAAAGACATTAAAGGCATTCAAGTTGGCAAAGAAGAAGTCAAACTCTCCCTCTTTGCCGATGACATGATACTCTACATAGAAAACCCAAAGACTCCACCCCAAGATTGCTCAAAATCATACAGCAATTCAGCAGTGTGACAGGATACAAAATCAATGCCCAGAAATCAGTGGCATTTCCGCACACTAACAATGAGACTGAAGAAAGAGAAATTAAGGAGTCAATCCCATTTACAATTGCACCCAAAAGCATAAGACACCTAGGAATAAACCTAAGCAAAAGAGGTAAAAGATCTATACCCTAAAAACTACAGAACACTTTTGAAAGAAATTGAGGAAGACATAAAGAGATGGAAAAATATTCCATGCTCATGGATTGGCAGAATGAATATTGTGAAAATGTCAATGTTACCCAGGGCAATTTACACGTTTAATGCAATCCCTATCAAAATACCATGGACTTGGGATCCCTGGGTGGCGCAGTGGTTTAGCACCTGCCTTTGGCCCGGGGCGCGTGGGATCGAATCCCACATCAGGCTCCCGGTGCATGGAGCTTGCTTCTCCCTCTGCCTATGTCTCTGCCTCTCTCTGTGTGTGTGTGTGTGACTATCATAAAAAAAAAAAAAATACCATGGACTTTCTTCAGAGAGTTGGGACAAATTATTTTAAGATTTGTGTGGAATCAGAAAAGACCCCGAATAGCCAGGGGAATTTTAAAAAAGAAAACCATAGCTGGGGGCATCACAATGCCAGATTTCAGGTTGTACTACAAAGCTGTGGTCATCAAGACAGTGTGGTACTGGCACAAAAACAGACACAAAGATCAATGGAACAGAATAGAGAACCCAGAAGTGGACCCTCAACTTTATGGTCAACTAATATTCGACAAAGGAGGAAAGACTATCCACTGGAAGAAAGACAGTCTCTTCAATAAATGGTGCTGGGAAAATTGGACATCCACATGCAGAAGAGTGAAACTAGACCACTCTCTTTCACCATACACAAAGATAAACTCAAAATGGATGAAAGATCTAAATGTGAGACAGAAATTCATCAAAATCCTAGAGAAGAACACAGGCAACACCCTTTATGAATTTGGCCACAGTAACTTCTTGCAAGATACATCCATGAAGGCAAGGGGAACAAAAGCAAAAATGAATTATTGAGACTTCATCAAGAGAAGAAGCTTTTGCACAGCAAAAGAAACAGTCAACAAAACTAAAAGACAACCTACAGAATGGGAGAAGACATTTGCAAATGACGTATCAGATAAAGGGCTATCAGATCCAAGATCTATAAAGAACTTAATAAACTCAACAGCAAAGAAATAATCCAATCATGAAATGGGCAGAAGACATGAACAGAAATCTCACAGAGGAAGACATAGACATGGCCAACAAGCACATGAGAAAATGCTCAGGCCATCAGTGGCCATCAGGGAAATACAAATCAAAACCACAATGAGATCCCACCTCACACCAATGAGAATGGGGAAAATTAACAAAACAGGAAACCACAAATGTTGGAGAGGATGTGGAGAAAGGGGAACCCTCTTGCACTGTTGGTGGGAATGTGAACTGGTGCAGCCACTCTGGAAAACTGTGTGGAGGTTCCTCAAAGAGTTAAAAAGAGATCTGCCCTACGACCCAGCAATTGCACTGCTGGGGATTCACCCCAAAGATACAGATGTAATGAAACGCCGGGACACCTGCACCCCGATGTTTCTAGCAGCAATGTCCACAATAGCCAAACTGTGGAAGGAGCCTCGGTGTCTATCAAAAGATGAATGGATAAAGAAGAGGTGGTTTATGTATACAATGGAATATTACTTAGCCATTAGAAACGACAAATACCCACTATTTGCTTTGACATGGAGGGACCTGGAGGGTATTGCTGAGTGTAAGGACAAACATTATATGGTCTCATTCATTTGAGGAATATAAAAATTAGTGAAAGGGAATAAAGGGAAAGGAGAGAAAATGAGTGAAAATAGAGAGGGTGACAAAACATGAGAGACACCTAACTCTGGGAAATGAACAAGGGGTAGTGGAAGGGGAAGTGGGCAGGGGGTTGGGGTGACTGGGTGATGGGCACTGAGGGGGGCACTTGATGGGATGAGCACTGGGTGTTATGCTGTATGTTGGCAAATTGAACTCCAATAAGAAAAATTAAAAAAAAAAAAAAAGTCTGCCACATGGGGGATGCCTGGGTGGCTCAGCAGTTGAGCATCTGCCTTTGGCTCAGGGTGTGATCAGGAGGTCTGGGATCTAGTACCGCATCCAGCTCCTTGCAGGGAGCCTGCTTCTGCCTATGTCTCTGGCTCTTTCTCTCTCTGTGTTCCCTGTCTTCCCCTTCCCCCCTTCACACTAGTGCTCTCTCTCTAAAAATGTAAATAAGTACAATTAAAAAAAAGTCTGTCACATGGAATTGAGACTGCTGGAAAACAACTCTGTGTGAGGAGGTGGGAGAAGTGTGGCAGAGGTTGTACTGAAATGAGCCTGGCTATTTTTTTTTTTTTTTTAAGATTTTATTTACTTATTCATGAGAGACACAGAGAGAGGCAGAGGCCTAGGCGGGAGAAGCAGGCTCCTTACAGGAGCCCCATGTGGAACTTGATTCCAGAGCCCAGGATCATGACCCGAGCCCAATAGAGCTGAAGGCAGCCGCCCAACTGCTAAGCCACCCAGGTGTCCCTTGAAGGTGACTCTTTGAAAAGTAATTGTATGCATGGTCAGGACTGACTGAGATTAGGAGAAGTGAGCTTTCCAAGTACACTGGTATAACATTGAGATTTGCCTCTTCTCTGTTAAAACGCCAATGTTTTCTTTCATTGTTAGTCTACTCTTGATAAGAGATTGTGAACAGAGAAGAAAAGACATTTTTTTTCTTTACCTGTCCTGAACAACAAGATTTTTATATTCATTTTTATCTGGTCTTTACTTAGTAAGAGAGTGGAAACTTCTCAATATTAAAGGAACTACAATTTGGTGACAACTCTATAAGCTCCCGTAGATTCTCCTAGGGCCATCTTGGCGAAACAGATACTGAAGTTTTCGGTTTTGTAAGGATCCATGATCCTTTGTAGGCACATGCCTTGAAACCTTCTGAGATGTTGGTTGGTTGGTTGGTTGGTTGCTTGCTTGCTTGGTTTGGCGGGCTGGCTGGCTGGCTGGTCAGCTGGCTGGCTGTTCACTTTTTCATTCATTCGTTCATTGATTTTCAACAGATTCCCAGAAAGTCAAACCCTAAATAGAGTCTCTTGACTAATTAATGTAGTTTACCTGCTATGTGAAGTCACAAGAGAAGCAATGTCAAACAAATAATGATAAGCCCTCTTAGATTATATTAGGTGCATGAATGCTGTTGCTGTTCCAAAAATGAAATGAAATTCCTAAAGTTGTAACATGTCCTGGTACAGTGCCAGCACTGTTAAAATGCTGTGTGTTACAAACAAATAATCAAAGTTTCTTATCGACTGCATTATAATGAACTCTCATTGGGTCTTTAATCATGTCCATTGTTAATCACCCTGTCATTTACAAGTGTTGTTCTATTGCTATTGCAAAAATTTGGTCCAGCTTCAAGAAGATTCATGAAAAGGGCTTTTGACAAATACCGGTCTCTGGTCACCCTGAGATCATAAAACTAAAGTATGAATTGTCAGAACTAATGAAAAAGCTGCATTTAAACAGAACAAAAAGAAACAACATGGAACTGAATGAGTTAAGGACAATGATGACTGTTTTTAATGACTCTTGTCCAAAACATTGTTTTTCTTTCTTTTTTTTAAGATTTCATTTATTTATTCATGAGAGACAAAGAGAGAGACAGAGACACAGGCAGAGGGAGAAGCAGGCTCCATGCAGGGAGCCTGATGTGGGACTCGATCCGAGGACTCCAGGATCACACCCTGGGCCAAAGTCAGGCCTTAAACTGCTAAGCCACCCAGGAATCCCTGTTCAAAACATTGTTGATTCCCCTCACGTTTGCTCCTCCAGATTGAAGGAAACTTGTCTCTAGAGATATCTATAATTTACAGAAATTTTATGAAAATGTTGTTTTGTAAACAAATTAAAATATTTATCTTTTCTCCCTACCTGTAACCCTCCAGAGTTCAGAAACTCTCAGTGAGTGTTCTTTGTTTTATGGCAATTGTAAATCATCTGCGTAGGTTGGGTGGGAATCTGTTCTCTTTGTAACCAGATACTGTTGGAAGGATTGGTTATATTACCAAGGCCTTGACTAGAATGGCATCTGTTTTTCTTTTTCTTCCTCCCATGCCCGCCCCCGCTCCCCCAGTTTTATTTTTTAAAGTAATCTCTACTCCCAACATAGGGCTCAAACTCACAACTTTGAGGTCAAGAGTCATGCTCGCTACTGTCGTAGCAGGCCAGGTGCCCCTGGAATCTCATCCTTAGACACATACAGAGACTCAGATAGGATTAGACAGTTTTAAGAAACTCCGATTGACTTTCTGGAGCCAATCAAGCCCCTTGGAAAACGTTGGCCTGATACCTTCCTTCCAGAGTTCCCCACAGCCTGACCAGGTGAGTCAAGAGTGCCACCTCCCGGCAGATGAAACCAAGAGTCAGATGCTGAGCCGACCGAGCCTCCCAAGTGCCCCTAAGAGGTGCTTTGAAACGCTGGAGTTCTTCCTTCTTGCCTTGCCTTTACAGGGATGACGTCAGTGGCCACGTCTGTCTCCCTGGAGAGGAAGAAAATATTCCAGATTGCTGAACCCTGGTTTTCCACACTGCGGATGACAGGACCCCGTCCAACTTGACCCAGGAGCTCCCTTACTCTGAGCCAGGGAAGGGGGTCTTGTTTTGTTTTTAAGTTGTGGCTAAAAATAGACAGCACCGGGCAGCCCTGGTGGCTCAGCGGTTTAGCGCCGCCTACAGCCTAGGGCGTGATCCTGGAGACCCGGGATCAAGTCCCACGTCGGGCTCCCTGCATGGAGCCTGTTTCTCTCTCTGCCTGTGTCTCTGCCTCTCTCTGTGTGTGTCTCTTATGAATAAATAAATAAAATCTTTAAAAAAATTAATAAGCTAACTGAAGATTAATCATTAAAAAAGTAGACATCACCTACAATGGAGCATTTTAGCCATTTCTAAGCCTAGAGTTCAGCAGTAGTAGGTACATTCACATCCTCCTCGCTACATTATCTTTCCATTCTATTTTTAAATTTTTGATTTTTATATTATTTTAAAATTTTATTTCTTTATTCATGAGAGACACAGAGAGAGAGAGGCAGAGACACAGGCGGAGGGAGAAGCAGTCTTCCCGCAGGGAACCCGACGCAGGATTCAATCCCAAGACCCTGGGATGACGCCCGAGAGCCGAAGACAGATGCTCAACCGCTGAGACACCCAGGAGCCCCATACATACTTAATTTTTTAAAAGTTTGTTCATTCATTTTTCATTATCTCTAGACCCAACATAGGGCTCAAACTCACGACCCTGACTGAGGTCAAGAGTTGAGTGCTCTTCTGACTGAGCCTTCCAGGTGCTCCTTCCATTTCATTTTTTCAAGAACTCTGGGATCATGGTTCAGAGTCACCGTTTGTCCGGTGAGGACTCCCCACCCCCCCACCCCCCTCTATGCGGAGGTGACATCTGTCAGGCTGGTTCATGTTTGTCCTTCCTTCCTCCATTTAGTAGACAGAAGGTGTCTTGTGAAACAGCCAATGACTATGTCAAATGAGACTGAGGATTTCCCTTGGGAAGTGGGTGTAAGAGGGAGGACAGGTCGATGGAAACCAGCAAACTGTTGGTGTTGCTTTAGAGTAAAGACTGTGTTGCTGGGTCCTCACCCAGGGTGGATGAGTTAGAACTGTCCCCAGCCAGGTGTCCCTTTGTTGTGCCCAAGATTGCGAATCCGAGAAACCACCAAGGAGCCGACACCGATGCAAACACACACGAGGGTTTATTTACAAGCTCGAGCTTGGGTCCAAGTGTACCTGACACAGCGACACAGCGGAGCAGGGACTTGGACCCTGAGGTGTGTTCCAGCTGAGTTTTATGGGCTGGTCTAGGGGACCTCCAGAAGGGGTGGAGGAATTTCTCAAGTTCTGTTTACATTCTGATATGGGGCTTTCAAGGGCATTGAGCTCTGTTCTCATTCTAATATGGGGCTTCCTGCCACTGGCTTGGGCTCTGTTCTCCTTCTAATATGGGGCTTTCCAGGACGTTAAGCTGTAAGCTATTTTCTTCCTGTAACTGAAGTAATGTAAATTTCAGCTCTTATTCACTGGGGCCTGGGATGGCTGTACTTGTGCTAACACTGAACTTAAAATGGAATGGCCTTAATTTTCTCGGCCTCCACAATCCCCTCCTAACCCTGAGTCCTCCAGTGGATTTGGGAAAGGAAGGCCAGAAATTGTGTGTGTGTGTGTGTGTGTTTATATGTATGCATATGCTGAGGGTGGTGGGGCAAGCTCAAGCTGGCTCCTGTTAATAAGAGCTGAACTTTACAGGAAAAACTGCAGAATGCCCTCCACAGGGAATCCTATATCAGAAAGACAACAGAGCTCAGAATGCCCTCAGCAGAGAATCCCATACCAGATCTTAAGAAACTCCCCCACCCTTTCCCCCATATTGGAATGGAAAAAAATTCCTCCACCCCTTCTGAAAATCCCCTAGATCAGCTCATAAAAAACCAAGCTGTAACCCACTTTGGGGTCCAAGCCCCTCTGCTCTGCTGTGTGGAGTATACTTGGACCCAAGCTCAAGCTTGTAAATAAACCCTCATGTGTTCGTCGGTGTGTTGGCTCCTTGGTGGTTTCTCGGCTACGTAATCTTGGGCACAACAAATATGCTAAAGTGACTGGATGGTAGCACTGTCAAATTGAAAAGACCTATATGCCAAGGCATCCATAAGCATGGTCCCCAGAACTCTGATATTCACATGCCTCTGGTGAAATCATTGCTCTGGAAACTCCAGCATCTATAGCTTATCTTGTCCTTGTTCTTCTAACCTTTACTCGCCCTCTGTTTACCTGATATTTTGCCTTTTGTTCACGGAGAAATTAGATCCCATCCCACAAAAGCTGAATCCGAATCCTCTGCTCACCCCGACGACAGAGAAGAATATGTACAGGTCTGCACCCATCTTTATCCTTCTCCACAATGGCAGAAGAAAATGTGGCCTGCCCTCCTCCTCCTGTCAAAAGTCAAATCTAAGATATGACTTGGATATAAAGGAAACTGGAAAAGTAAGTCAATCGGAGAAGGACAAACATTATATGGTTTCATTTATTCGGGGAATATAAAAAATAGTGAAAGGGACATGGCAGAAGAAAATGTGACCTGCCTTCCCTCCTCCTGTCAAAAGTCAAATCTGAGATAAGACTTGTATATAAAGGAAACCAGAATACTTTTTTGAACGATAGACACTTTTAAAAAGTAGCCTCAGCAGCAAAGAAACACACACAAAACACATCCCCTTGCCCAGCAGGTGTAAGAAGTGTGTGCTGACTCCCCTCTTTTTCCTCCTGAGAAGCACACCCTCTCCCATGCCCCTGGAAGGTGACTTGGAGGGGAGTGCCAGGAGGGGAGTGAATGACATTCTTATCTTCAAGGACAGGAAGTTGAGCATGAGAATTCTGGACAAACAGATCTTGCCATAAAAGAAAGAAGAAAGAGAAAGAAAGAAAGAAAGAAAGAAAGAAAGAAAGAAAGAAAGAAAGAAAGAAAGAAAGAAAGAAAGAAAACACTATATGGTCTCATTCATTTGGGGAATATAAAAAATAGTGAAAGGGAAAAACGGGAAAGGAGAAAAAATGAGTGGGAAATATCAGAAAGGGAGACAGAACATGAGAGACTACTAACTCTGGGAAAAGAACTAGGGGTGGTGGAAGGGGAGGTGGGCGGGGGGTGGGGGTGACTGGGTGGGGGGCACTGAGGGGGCACTTGATGGGATGAGCACTGGGTGTTCTATATGTTGGCAAATTGAACACCAATAAAAAAATTTATATAAAAAACAAACAAAAAACCAAACAAACAAAAAAACAAAAACAATAGATCTGCCCTACGACCCAGCAATTGCACTGCTGGGGATTTACCCCGAAGATACAGATGCAGTGAAATGCCAGGACACCTGCACCCCGATGTTTATAGCAGCAATGTCCACAATAGCCAAACCATGGAGGGAGCCTTGAAAGATGAATGGATAAAGAAGATGTGGTCTATGCACACAATGGAATATTCCTCAGCCATTAGAAACGACAAATACCCATCATTTGCTTCGACGTGGATGGAACTGGAGGGTATTATGCTGAGTGAAGTAAGTCAGTCGGAGACGGACAAACATTATATGGTCTCGTTCATTTGGAGAATATAAATATAATATAATAGTGAAAGGGAATAGAAGGGAAGGGAGAAGAAATGGGTAGGAAATATCAGAAATATCAGAAAGGGAGACAGAACATAAAGACTCCTAACTCTGGGAAATGAACTAGGGGTGGTGGAAGGGGAGGAGGGCTGGGGGTGGGAGTGACTGGGTGGCAGGCACTGAGGGGGGCACTTGACGGGATGAGCACTGGGTGTTATTCTGTATGTTGGCAAATTGAACACCAATAAAAAATAAATTTATTATTACAAAAAAATAGTGAAAGGGAATAAAGGGGAAAGGAGAAAAAATGAGTGGGAAATATCAGAAAGGGAGACAGAACATGAGAGACTCCTAACTCTGGGAAAAGAACTAGGGATGGTGGAAGGGGTGGGCGGGGGGTGGAGGTGACTGGGTGGCAGGCACTGAGGGGGGCACTTGACGGGATGAGCACTGGGTGTTATTCTGTATGCTGGCAAATTGAACACCAATAGAAAAAAAAAAAAAAGAAAATCGTTATGTTCTTTTAGCCTCCCCACATAGTTGAGTTACTCTTCCACAATCTCTTCTCTTTGTTTAACCCAATAGACAAACATATAGGGTTTGCCACTCCTTGGGGTCTTTGTTTGCTCAGGAGAGCTCTGCCATGTGAATCTTGTCAGGGACAAACTCGTCTACTCCCCCCCACCCCCATAGGAATCATGTCAAGGTCATTGTCAGGGTCAGGGTCAGGCCCCAGACACTGAGAGGGTGGAGGTCAAGGTGGTGCCTCTGGGAACCATCCTTTCCAGCATCTGGATTCGACCTCCTTTGTGGCCTTCCTCACTCCCTTCAGGGTGCTGCCCCGCTCTCAGCTCCCATCTCATCTCAAGAAATGTCCTGGAGAGGGGCAATGCCTTTGTGAGCTGCACAGGCTCTTACTGGAGGATCCAGCCATCCCGCTCTCTGGGATCAGTCTGGGAGGACCCAGAAGAGGCAAAAGCAGAGGGCCATAGTGTCCCTAATCCTTTGCCTGTCTAGCTTGTCGAGATCATCTCTACACCCATCTGATGTGGTGCTGGCACTTGGGAGGCGTGCCGATCATGTGTGCAGGGACATGCTCCTCCGACCCTCGGAGCCACAGCCAGGTGCCCTGAAATATGTGTCCTTGAAAAACAAACGTGAAGTCTTGATTTCTCCCTTGTGGGCCTCTCATCAGTAGCTTTCATAGTGCTCAGGATGTAGGATTTACAGGGAACTGTTTTCATCCCAGGGTGGGTGGACGATGTGAAGTGGGACCAGGGATTCATACAGGTGAGAAGAAGGCAGAGAGAGAGGCTCAGAAATGAATCCCCTAAAAGCCCATGGCCAATTGCTGACGCTACCATGATAAAGAGCTACAGCTCTCCACTGGCCCCTTCTGTGAGGAAAGTCGAACCTCTCAGCCCAGCAGACAGAGGAGCCTGGGCAGTGGCAAGGCTGTGGGCTTCAGTGTGAGAACCAGACCCTTATGGAGGGACCCTTTCAACATGCCAGCCCTCAAAGCTGAGAGAGGTTAGCAGCTAGGGCCAACTTCAGTGGGGGAGGGGCAAGGGCAGGGGCCAGGTACTTTTCAATGAGAAAGCAGCTTTCCTGGCCTGTGGCTGAGCACAAGTCTGTCAGCGGGGTGAGTTAGCATAACTTCTCCTCAGTGGTTGTGGAGGTGCATATTCCTTGCGACCTGCACGCTAAGGAACTCGTGTTCCTTGAGTGAAACTTTCAGTTAGCCCTTCCCAGGTGGCTGGTAGGCTCTAGTCCCACATTAGCCTTGAGACACAATGGAACTGGCTGTCTTGGACCCTAAGCAGAAGATTACCTTAATGTCAGCTACCCACTGGCCTCTCAATGAGTGGTTTTTGAACCCAGCTCCTTAGTAAGTTTGGAGGGACCATGTGATATGCTGTCCACCTCTAGGGGATATAGGCCTTCCTGGAATGCCCCTCTGACAAGCTTTTCACATCAGGGAGTTTACTTTATTTTTTTTTAATTTTTTTAAATCTTTATTTACTTATGATAGTCACAGAGAGAGAGAGAGAGAGAGAGAGAGAGAGAGAGATTGAGAGGCAGACATAGGCAGAGGGAGAAGCAGGCTCCATGCACCGGGAGCCCGACGTGGGATTCGATCCCGGGTCTCCAGGATCGCGCCCTGGGCCAAAGGCAGGCGCCAAACCACTGCGCCACCCAGGGATCCCAGGGAGTTTAAATTATATGTCTCAATGGTGGTGCTGGTGTAAAGGGAAAGCAGTCTACTTATCTCTGAGAATAAATCTTTCTCTGAGGGAAGTTCTGCACTAGGCCTCTCACATAGGTGAAATAGACTCTACCCCCACAGCAGCTGTGAAGGATCAGTGGCAATGAGCTAGTCATAATTAGAAACTCAGGTCTTCCTAGCTGGCTAACCTCTACATCAAGGCAGTTCAAAACCATCTCGACAGATTTGGAGGTGTGGTACACATGCACTGGGGTGCCTTTGGGACATCACAGTTCCTTGAATGCAGTTTTTTACTAGCATCTTCAAAAAGAAGGTAGATCCCTCTCCATGGGGTTGCATATGGGCAGTGGAAAGTTGTCTGCTTCACTTTGAGAGCCAAGCCCTTAAAAAAAAAAAAAAGAAAGAAAGAAAGAAAAGAAAAGAAAGGAAAAGAAAAAGAAAAAGAAAAAGAAAAAGAAAAAGAAAAAGAAAAAGAAAAGAAAGCCAAGCCTTCCCAGAGGTATCCTTCAACGAGCACTCACCCTGAGGGAGCTTAACAGCTAACCCCACACATTTGTGTATTGGCACAGTGGAAAAGCCAGGTACTTAACGCTTAGAAAAAGCTTTTCTGGCCTACAGCTTGCAACTAGTCTAACACCGGAGTGAGTTAGAACCTCTCTCAAATGTTGGTGTGGAGGTGCACGTACAAGGAGATATAGGAACTCTGTGACACAGCGTTCTATGAAGGAAGTTTCATGTAGCCTTTGTCTTTAGGGTGGTAGGCCTTGGCCCAACAATGGACTGGAGGCCCAATGAAACTTGCTGTCCAGTACCCTGGGCGTGAGCATCCTTTGAAGGTAGCTTTCCACTTGCCACTCAATTAAGGGGTTAGCAGCTACACAGTGTGTTTAGAGGGGAACTAAGATGCACTGGAAAACACACTTGGAGACAAGCCTTTCTAGAATGCACCTTCCAACTAGCTCCTCACATCAGGGAGTTGAAACCTAGTGTCCTCAGCTGTGTTGGAAGTGCAAAGGAAAAGCAGTCTACTTATATCTGAGGACAAAGCTTTCCCTGAGGGAAGTTTGGTGTTAGACCTTTCTTATAGGTGATTTGGACCTTACCTTCCCAGCAGCTGTGGAGGTGCATTGGCAATGACCTGGCATTAATTCTGTGACTCAGGCATTCCTAGCCGGCTATCTTCTCGATCGAGGAAGTTTAAACCTATATCTACAGCAGTTTTGGGGGCCTGGTAAATATGGGCCAGAGGGCCACTGGGAAGCCACAGATAGTTGAATGTAGGTTTCCACTAGCCTCTTCAAAAAGAAGGTAGACCCCTCTTCAAGGGTTGCTTACTGGCAGTGGAAAGGTGGTCTGCTTCAGTTTGAAACCAGCCTTTTAAGATGTACCCTTCAACAAGCACTCACACCTGAGGGATGTTAGAAGCTAGCCCCACACTTTGGTGTGTTGGCTCAGTGGAAAGGCCAGGTGTTTAACAATGAAAGAATATTTCCTGGCCTGCAGCTTGCAACTAGCCTATCACCAGAATGGTTTAGAACCTTTCTAAAATTTTCATGTGGAGATGCAATGATAAACCGATATTGTTAACTCTTAAACACTAGTGTTCTAGAGTTAGGGTCAGGGTCAGGGTTAGTGGTTAGGGTTAGGGGTTAGGGTTAGGGTGTAGGGTCAGGGTGGGGGTTAAGGGTTAATATTAGGGTCAGGGTCATGGTTAGGGTTAGGTATTGGTCAGGGTCAGGGTCAGAGTTAGGATTTGGTTTATGGTTAAGGTCAGGGGTCATGGTCGGGGTTAGGGTTAGGATAAAGGGTTAGGGTTAGGGTTAGAGTTGGCATTTGGTCATATTTTGTATGTCTTAGGAGCTTGTGGTTTGTGTTTGGTTTTCTGTTAGTGATACATCTAGTATTATGGTTAGATTAAGTATAGAGTTAAGATTATTATTTGTGTAGAGTGTGAGTTTGTGTCTTGGCATGTGCCTGGCATCTGGGACTCCCAGTATCTTCAGCAGGTTAGTTTTAAGTGCTATATTCTGGTTGTTGTTTTGAGGATGGCCTGGCTCCACCAATTCAGGGGCCTCTCCAGAGAATCCCACTCCAGGCCTCTGCAAGGGCGAGAATAGACATGGCAGGCATCTCCTGAGCTGAGATAAGGAGGGGATTATGGCTCTAAGTACTCTTTATATGGATATTCAATTTACTTTCTGTTTTTATCTGTATGTGTGCACCTTTGTCATCAATACTAACACTTGTTATTTTTAAAGTTCTATTTAAATTCCTGCTTGTTAACACAGTATAATATTAGTTTCAGTTGTACAAGATAGTGATTCAACACTTGGATACAATGCCTGGTACTCATCACAGATGTCCTCCTTCATCCCCATCTCCTGTTTTCCCCATCACCCCTCACCTTCCTCAGGTTTTTATTAGTTTATTCTCTATAGTTAAGAGTGTGTTTCTTGGTTTGCTTCTCTCACTCCCCCTACCATTTGCCAGTTTGTTTAGTTTCTTAAAATCCACATATGAATGCAATTGTATGGTATTTGTCTTTCTCTGACTGACTTATTTCAGTTAGCATAGTTCCTTTTAGGTTGTAAATGGCATTGTTTCATCCTTTCCGGATGAAATTGAGTGATATTCAAATGTGTATATTTACCACATCTCCTGTATCCATTCATCTGTTGATGGATATCTTGGCTGTTTCCATAGTTTGGCTATTGTTGATAATGCTGCTATAAACATTGGGGTGTATGTACCCCTTCGAATCTGCACTTTTGTATCCTCTGGGTAAATACCAGTTGTGCAATTCCTGAATCATAGGGTAGTTCTATTATTAACTTCTTGAGGAGCCTCTATACTGTTTTCCACAGTGGCTGCACCTGTTTGCATTCCCACCAGCAGTGTAAGAGGGTTCTCCTTTCTTCCCATCCTCACCAATACTTGCTGTTTCTTGTGTTGTTCATTTTAGCCATTATGACAGGTGTCAGGTGATATCTCATTGTGGTTTTGATTTGCGTTTCCCTGATGATGGGTGATGTTCAGTGTCTTTCCATGTGTCTGGTGGCCATCTGGATGTCTTGTTAGAGACAATGTCCAGTCATGTCTTCTGCCCATTTTCAATAGGATAATTTGCGTTTTGGATGTTGAGATTTATATTTTGGATACTGACTCTTTATTGGATTTCTCATTTACAAATATCTTCTCTCATTTTGTATGTTGCCTTTTAGCTTTGATTGTTTGCTTCATTGTGCAGAACCTTTTTATCTTGATGAAGTCCCGATAGCTTATTTTTGCTTTTGTTTCCCTTGCCTCAGAGGCATATCTAGAAAAAAGATCCTATGGCCAAGTCAAAGACATTACTGCCTATCTTTTCTTTTCTTTTTTCTTTTCTTTTCTTTTCTTTTCTTTTCTTTTCTTTTCTTTTCTTTTCTTTTCTTTTTTATGGTTTCAGGTCTTATATTCAGGTCTCTTTTTTTAATAATAAATTTATTTTTTATTGGTGTTCAATTTGCCAACAAACAGAATAACACCCAGTGCTCATCCCGTCAAGTGCCCCCCTCAGTGCCCGTCACCCATTCACCCCCACCCCCACCTTCCTCCCTTTCCATCACCTCTAGTTTGTTTCCCAGAGTTAGGAGTCTTTATGTTCTGTCTCCCTTTCTGATATTTCCACCCATTTCTTCTCCCTTCCCTTCTATGCCCTTTCACTATTATCTATATTCCCCAAATGAATGAGACCATATAATGTTTGTCCTTCTCCGATTGACCTATTTCACTCAGCATAATACCCTCCAGTTCCATCCACGATGAAGCAAATGGTGGGTATTTGTCATTTCTTTTTTTTTTTTTTTTTTTTAATTATGATAGTCACACAGAGAGAGAGAGAGGCAGAGACATAGGCAGAGGGAGAAGCAGGCTCCATGCACTGGGAGCCCGACGTGGGATTCGATCCCTGGTCTCCAGGATCGCACCCTGGGCCAAAGGCAGGCGCTAAACCGCTGCGCCACCTGGGGTTCCCGTATTTGTCATTTCTAATGGCTGAGTAATATTCCATTGTATACATAAACTACATCTTCTTTATCCATTCAAGTCTTTAATCCATTTTTGGGTTTCTTTTTGTATATTTTTTATTGGAGTTTGATTTGCCAACATATAGTATAACACCCAGTGCTCATCCTGTTATCTGTAATCCATTTTGAATTTATTTTTATATATGGCGTAAGAAAGTGGTCCAATTTCATTCTTCTGCATGTGGCTAGTTTTCCCAACACCGTTTGCTGAAGAGACTGTCTTATAACCATTGGATAGACTTTCCTGTTTTGTTGAGGAGTAATTGAACATAGAGTTATCAGTTCATATCTCATTTCGGTTTTCCATTCTGTTCTATTGATCTACGTGTCTACTTCTTGTGCCTGCACCATACTCTTCTGGTCACTAGAGTTCTGTGATATAACTTCAAGTCTGAAATTGTGATGCCCCTAGTTTTGGTTCTCTTTTTCAACACTGCTTTGGCTATTTTCAGTCTTTTGTGGTTCCATACAAATTTTAGGATTATTTGTTCCAGCTCTATGAAAAATGCTATTGCTATGTTGGTAGGCATTGCATTAAGTGTGTAGATTGCTTTGAGTAGTATAGCCATTAAAAAAAAAAAAAAACAATATTTGGTCTAATCCATGAGCATGAAATGTCTTTCCATTTAGTTTGTGTCATCTTCAATATCTTTCATCAATGTTCTTTTTTCTTTTTTTAAGATTTTATTTATTTATTCATGAGAGACACACAGAGAGAGGCAGAGACAGGCAGAGGGAGAAGCAGGCTCCCTGCAGGGACCTTAATGCAGGCCTCGATCCCAGGACCCTGGATCACAACCTGAGCCAAGGCAGATGCTCAACTACTGAGCCACCCAGGTGTCCCTCTCATGACTCTTAATATAATGATAAGGATTTTCCAAGATCAGTTTCTCATACATAGCATTTCTTCAACATCATCAGTCAATGAACTCTTATTCATCATGAACTTAACGCCCATTGATGTCATTCTGAAGGGCAATTTAGGGAACCCAGTGGCCTTACCCCAAGCCCTAAGCTTCCCTGTATGGCTTGTGGTTTGGCTCTGAAGTCTTTCCCCTAATTTTTTCCCACCAACTAACATCTTAACTGGTATTTTCACCCGATTTCAAGTCCTTTCCCAGACTTAACGAATCTGTTTCTTTGAGACCATCCTTTTTATGTTAACTTTAGCTATGTAATAAACCACCTCAAAATATAATGCTTTTATTTATTTTTTTAAATTTATTTTTTATTGGTGTTCAATTTGCCAACAAACAGAATAACACCCAATGCTCATCCCATCAAGTGATCCCCTCAGTGCCCGTCACCCAGTAACCCCCACCCCCTGCCCACCTCCCTTTCCACCACCCATAGTTCGTTTCAGAGAGTTAGGATTCTCTCATGTTCTGTCTCCCTTTCTGATATTTCCCACTCATTTTTTCTTCTTTCCCCTTTATTCCCTTTCACGATTTTTTATATTCCCCAAATGAATGAGACCATATAATGTTTGTCCTTCTCCGATTGACTTATTTCACTCAGCATAGTACCCTCCAGTTCCATCCATGTCGAAACAAATGGTGGGTATTTGTCGTTTCTAATGGCTGAGTAATATTGCATTGTATACATAAACGACATCTTCTTTATCCATTCATCTTTCGATGGACACCGAGGCACCTTCCACAGTTTGGCGATTGTGGACGTTGCTGCTAAACATCGGGGTGCAGGTGTCCTGGCATTTCATTGGATCTGTATCTTTGGGGTAAATCCCCAGCAGTGCAATTGCTGGGTCGTAGGGCAGATCTATTTTTAACTCTTTGAGGAACCTCCACACAGTTTTCCAGAGTGGCTGCACCAGTTCACATTCCCACCAACAGTGCAGGAGGGTTCCCCTTTCTCTGCATCCTCTCCACCATTTGTGGTTTCCTGCCTTCTTAATTTTCCCCATTCTGACTGGTGTGAGGTGGTATCTCATTGTGGTTTTGATTTGTATTTCCCTGATGGCAAGTGATGCAGAGCATTTTCTCATGTGCATGTTGGCCATGTCTATGTCTTCCTCTGTGAGATTTCTCTTCATGTCTTCTGCCCATTTCATGATTGGATTGTTTGTTTCTTTGGTGTTGAGTTTAATAAGTTCTTTATAGATCTTGGATACTAGCCCTTTATCTGATACGTCATTTGCAAATATCTTCTCCCATTCTGTAGGTTGTCTTTTAGTTTTATACTGTATCCTTTGCTGTGCAAAAGCTTCTTATCTTGATGAAGTCCCAATAGTTCATTTTTGCTTTTGTGTCTTTTGCCTTCGTGGATGTAAGAAGTTACTGTGGCCGAGTTCAAAAAGGGTGTTTGTTGCCTGTGTTCTCCTCTAGGATTTTGATGGAATCTTGTCTCACATTTAGATCTTTCATCCATTTTGAGTTTATCTTTGTGTATGGTGAAAGAGAGTGGTCTAGTTTCATTCTTCTGCATGTGGATGACCAATTTTCCCAGCACCATTTATTGAAGAGACTGTCTTTCTTCCAGTGGATAGTCTTTCCTCCTTTATCAAATATTAGTTGACCATAAAGTTGAGGGTCCACTTCTGGATTCTCTATTCTGTTCCATTGATCTATGTGTCTGTTTTTGTGCCAGTACCACACTGTCTTGATGACCATAGCTTTGTAGTACAACCTGAAATCTGGCATTGTGATGCCCCCAGCTATGGTTTTCTTTTTTAAAATTCCCCTGGCTATTTGGGGTCTTTTCTGATTCCACACAAATCTTAAAATAATTTGTTCCGACTCTCTGAAGAAAGTCCGTGGGATTTTGATAGGGATTGCATTAAACATGTAAATTGCCCTGGGTAACATTGACATTTTCACAATATTAATTCTGCCAATCCATGAGCATGGAATATTTTTCCATCTCTTTGTGTCTTCCTCAATTTCTTTCAGAAGTGTTCTGTAGTTTTTAGGGTATAGATCCTTTACCTCTTTGGTTAGGTTTATTTCTTGGTGTCTTATGCATTTGGGTGCAATTGTAAATGGGATTGACTCCTTAATTTCTCTTTCTTCAGTCTCATTGTTAGTGTATAGAAATGCCACTGACTTCTGGGCATTGATTTTGTATCCTGCCACGCTACCAAATTGCTGTATGAGTTCTAGCAATCTTGGGGTGGAGACTTTTGGGTTTTCTATGTAGAGTATCATGTCATCGACTAAGAGGGAGAGTTTGACTTCTTCTTTGCCAATTTGAATGCCTTTAATGTCTTTTTGTTGTCTGATTGCTGAGGCTAGGACTTCCAGTACTATGTTGAATAGTAGTGGTGAGAGTGGACATCCCTGTCTTGTTCCTGATCTTAGGGGAAAGGCTCCCAGTGCTTCCCCATTGAGAATGATATTTGCTGTGGGCTTTTCATAGATGGCTTTTAAGATGTTGAGGAATGTTCCCTCTATCCCTACCCTCTGAAGAGTTTTGATCAGGAATGGATGCTGTATTTTGTCAAATGCTTTCTCTGCATCCAATGAGAGGATCATATGGTTCTTGGTTTTTCTCTTGCTGATATGATCAATCACATTGATTTTTTTACGAGTGTTGAACCAGCCTTGTGTCCCGGGGATAAATCCTACTTGGTCATGGTGAATAATTTTCTTAATGTACTGTTGGATCCTATTGGCTAGTATCTTGTTGAGAATTTTTGCATCCATGTTCATCAGGGATATTGGTCTATAATTCTCCTTTTTGGTGGGTCTTTGTCTGGTTTTGGAATTAAGGTGATGTTGGCCTCATAGAATGAATTTGAAAGTACTCCATCTCTTTCTATCTTTCTAAACAGCTTTAGTAGAATAGGTATGGTTTCTTCTTTAAACGTTTGATAGAATTCTCCCAGGGAAGCCATCTGGTTCTGGACTTTTGTGTCTTGGGAGTTTTTTGATGATTGCTTCAATTTCCTCCCTGGTTATTGGCCTGTTCAGGTTTTCTATTTCTTCCTTATCCAGTTTTGGTAATTTGTGGCTTTCCAGATGTGTCCATTTCCTCGAGATTGCCTAATTTATTGGCGTATAGCTGTTCATAATATGTTTTTAAAATAGTTTGTATTTCCTTGGTGTTGGTAGTGATGTCTCCTTTCTCATTCATGATTTTATTAATTTGAGTCTTCTCTCTCTTCTTTTTTTATTATTTTTTATTATTATTTTTTATATGATAGTCAGAGAGAGAGAGAGAGAGAGAGAGAGAGAGAGAGAGAGAGGCAGAGACATAGGCAGAGGGAGAAGCAGGCTCCATGCACTGGGAGTCCGACGTGGGATTCGATCCTGGGTCTCCAGGATTGCGCCCTGGGCCAAAGGCAGGCGCTAAACTGCTGTGCCACCCAGGGATCCCCTCTCTATTCTTTTTAATAAGGCTGGCTAATGGTTTATCTATCTTATTAATTCTTTCTAAGAACCAACTCTTGGTTTGTTGATCTGTTCCACAGTTCTTCTGGTCTCAATTTCATTCAGTTCTGCTCGAATCTTTATTAACTCTCTTCTTCTGCTGGGTGTAGGATCTATTTGCTGTTTTTTCTCTAGCTCCTTTAGGTGTAAGGGCAGCTTTTGTATTTGAGTTCTTTCCAATTTTTGAGTGGATGCTTGTATTGCAACGTATTTCCCCTTCGGGACTGCTTTTGCTGCATCCCAAAGATTTTGAATGGTTGTATCTTCATTCTCATTAGTTTCCATGAATTCTTCCTGAATTTCCTGGTTGACCCTTTGATCTTTTAGCAGGATGGTCCTTAACCTCCATGTGTTTGAGGTCCTTTCAAATTTCTTGTTGTGATTTAGTTCTAATTTCAAGGCATTATGGTCTGAGAATAAGCAGGGGATGATCCCAATCTTTTGGTATCGGTTCAGACCCGATTTGTGACCCAGTATGTGGTCTATTCTGGAGAAAGTTCCATGTGCACTTAAGAAGAATGTGTATTCAGTTGAGTTTAGATGTAAAGTTCTGTAGATATCTGTGGAAATTCATCTGGTTCAGTGTATCATTTAAAGTTCTCGTTTCTTTGGAGATGTTGTGCTTAGAAGACCTATCGAGTGTAGAAAGCGCTAGATTGAAGTCACCAAGTATAAGTGTATTATTATCTAAGTATGTCTTAATTTTGGTTATTAATTGATTGATATACTTGGCAGCTCCCACATTTGGGGCATATATATTGAGGATTGTTAAGTCCTCTTGTTGGATAGATCCTTTAAGTATGATATAGTGTCCCTCTTCATCTCTCACTACAGTCTTCGGGGTAAATTTTAGTTTATCTGATATAAGGATGGCTATCCCTGCTTTCTTTTGAGGACCATTCGAATGGTAAATGGTTCTCCAACCTTTTATTTTCAGGCTGTAGGTGTCCTTCTGTCTAAAATGAGTCTCTTGTAGACAGCAAATAGATGGGTCCTGCTTTTTTATCCAGTCTGAAACCCTGTGCCTTTTGATGGGGTCATTAAGCCCGTTCACCTTCAGAGTTAATATTGAAAGGTATGAGTTTAGTGTCATCATGATATCTATTCAGTCCCTGTTTTTGTGGATTGTTCTACTGAACTTCTTCTTAAAGGGGAATTTTAAGAGTCCACCTTAAAATTTCTTGCAGAGCTGGTTTGGAGGTCACATATTCTTTCAGTTCCTGCCTGTCTTGGAAGCTTTTTAATCTCTCCTTCCATTTTGAATGAGAGTCTTGCTGGATAAAGTATTCTTGGTTGCATGTTTTTCTCATTTAGGACCCTGAATATATCCTGCCAGCCCTTTCTGGCCTGCCAGGTCTCTGTGGAGAGGTCTGCTGTTACCCTAATACTCCTCCTCATAAAAGTCAGGGATTTCTTGTCTCTTGCTGCTTTAAGGATCTTCTCTTTATCTTTGGAATTTTCAAGCTTAACTATTAAATGTCGAGGTGTTGAACAGTTTTTATTGATTTTAGGGGGGAATCTCTCTATTTCCTGGATCTGAATGCCTGTTTCCCTTCCCAGATTAGGAAAGTTTTCAGCTATGATTTGTTCAAATACATATTCTGGCCCTCTGTCTCTTTTGGCGCCCTCGGGAACCCCAATTAAACGTAGGTTTTTCTTCCTCAGGCTGTCGTTTATTTACCTTAATCTATCTTCATGGACTTTTAATTGTTTGTCTCTTTTTCCCCCAGTTTTCCTCTTTGCCATCAACTTGTCTTCTATGTCACTCACTCGTTCTTCCACCTCGTTAACCCTCATCATTAGGACTTCTAGTTTGGATTGCATCTCATTCGATTGATTTTTAATTTCTTCCTGATTAGCTCTAAATTCTGCAGTCATGAAGTCTCTTGAGTCCTTTATGCTTTTTTCTAGAGCCACCAGTAGCTGTATAATAGTGCTTCTGAATTGGCTTCCAGATTTTGTACCCCTGTGGGAGAGAGGACTGTTTCTGATTCTTTCTTTTGAGGTGAGGTTTTCCTTCTAGTCATTTTGCTCAGTGCAGAGTGGCCAAAAAGAAGTTGTATTGGGGAAAGGAGAAAAAGAGAGGAGAGAAAGAAGGAAAGAAAAGAGAAAAAGAAAAAAGGAAGAAAAAAGAAAAAAGAGAAGAAAAAGAGAAAGAAGATGAAAGAAAGGAAAAAAAGGGGTGGGGGAAGCAAACAAAAATCAAAAATCAAAAAAAAAAAAAAAAAAGAAAAAAGAAAAAAAGAAAAGAAAAAGAAAAAGAAAAAAACCCATGGGAGAATATTTCTGATTCTGTATGCTGTAAGTCCCTTGACTTCCCCTGGAACTTTCCAGTGCTGCTTGGTCAAAATTTGTTTTTCCCCTGTCTGTCTAGCTGGTCTTCTGGAGGAGGGGCCTCTTGTGCTGATTTTCAGGTGTTAGCACTTGGGGGAGCTGCTCTGCCTCCTGCCTGGTGCAGGGCTCAGCGAGTAATGTTTATCCTGTTTATCCAGTGAGGCCACTGTGAAGCTCGGTGGGGGTTGTTTACCCTGTGAGGCCCCTGGAGGAACAACCACAGGGGTGGCGGCAGCTCTGGAGCCCTGGAGCCAGCCCCTGCAGTAACTACGGAGCTCTCAGTCTGCAGGGGACTGGATGCTCCGGGGCGGGGCCGCTAATCTGCTCAGCTGGGGCAGGAGTGTCCTTGCTGTCCTGGGCCCTCCTGGCCTCTGCCTGTCCTGGGGGGAGGCAGTATCCTGGGCTGTGTCCCCGGCGCCCTGTGCTCCGGGGCCTGCGCTGTTGGATTCGCGCTCCCCGCCGTGCAGTCCCCTCTGCAGGGAGCCTCTGCCCGAGCCCCTCCCAGCTTCTCCCGGGTCCAGCCGTGTGGGCTGCAGCCCTTTAGGGAGCTCGGCCCGGGGTGTGGCGCGCTCTCCCCGGGGCACAGGTGCCTGTTTTGTCCCAGGGAGCCTGAGGGCATCCCCGCCCTCCTGTGGTCCTGCTCTAACTCCCTGTGAGCGCTTTTCCACCAGGGAAGATTGGTGAAGCTCCTGCTTCTCCGGGATGGGCCTTTCCTGTCCTGGGGGCACTCTCCCCGGCCTTAGCCCAGCTCCTCGCGGGGCTCCTCCCCCTTGGATGCCTTTTGTTTCTTTAATTCTCTACACCAACCCCCCCCCCCCCCCCCCCCCCCCCCCCCCCCCGCCTTCCTACCTTGATAGAAGCGAGAACTCTTCTCACTGTAGCATTCCAGCTGTTCTCTCTTTAAATCTCAGGCCAAATTCGTAGATTTCCAGGATGACTTGAAGGTTATCTACATAATTTGGTGGGGACAGGTGACTTGGGGACCCTACTCTTCTGCCATCTTGCCCCTCCTCCAAATAGCTGCGTTCTTATTGGAATGAGAACCTTGCAGCATTCTAAGTGAGGAGGTTCCCTGAATACTGCTCTACTGCACCTGGAGACACAAGCCTTCCAAGCCAGCAGTTTTCCACTTGTGTCGCACGATGTTCTGACAAACATCTCTAGTGAGGATGCTCGAAATGGAATCTGCAGGTAGTGTGGAACTGTGAGGGACTGCGAGTGACCTCACCTCTCAGAAGCATGTTCCCCTTGGACACTGCGTTCAACTAGCTTCTCATGTGTGGAAGTTAGTATGTAGCGCCAATCTAAGACAGGAATTCCTCGGAAATCACTGGATTCAGCTTGGAGACACTAGTCTTCTGTGCCAGCACCTTCCACTTACCTCTCACAGCACTTCTGTTATGCATCAAACCTAGGCCTATTAGAAGTGAAGTGTACGTGCAATAAGCTCAACTCTCAGAAGTGTGTATACCTTGGAGGCAGATGTGTTCAAGCCCCTCATTTATGGGAGTTAGAACCTAGCAACAGTCTAATTGAACAAGGCCTTTGGCAATCGCTGTATTGAACTAAGATACATGTGAGTACAGGCCTGACACTTCCACATCCTTTTCACACAACCCCTTCTAGCATGTAACATAAGGATGTTAGGAGCTATGTCTGCAGGAGGTCAGGATGCAGGAGGGTCCTGCCCTGAGTTCAGCCCTCACAAGGAAGCATACTTAAAAGCCAGCTTTCAACTAGCTGTGTTCAATAGGAGTGAGAACGTAGCAGCATTCTAAGTGAGGAGGTTCATGAATACCGGTCTACTGCACCTGGAGACACCTTCCAAGCCTGCATTTTTCCACTTGCATCCCACGAGCTTCTGACAAACATCTCTTGTGAGGATGTTCAAAACTCAATCTGCACGTAGTGTAGAACTGTGAGGGACTGCGGTTGAGCTCAACTCTCAGAAGCAAGTTCCCTTTGGACACTGCGTTCAACTAGCTTCTCATGTATGGAAGTTAGTATGTAGCACCAATCTAAGACAGAAATTCTTCGGAAATTGCTTGATTGAGCTTGGAGACACTAGTCCTGTGGGCCTGCACCTTCCACTTACCTCTCACACCACTTTTGTCACGCATTGAACCTAGGCCTGTTAGGAGCGAAGTGTACCTGCAGGCAGGATGTGGGAGGTACAGGCCATAAGCTCAACTCTCAGATGTGTATGCTTTGCAGGCAGATGTCTGCTAGACATTATTGACGGGAGTTAGAACCTAGCACGACTCTAATTGAACAAGGCTGTTGGAAATCACTGTATTGAACTCAGATACATGTAAGTACTGGCCTGACACTTCCACATGCTTTTCACACAACGTCTTCCAGCACCTAACAGAAGGATGTTAGGAGCTATGTCTACAGGCAGTCAGGATGCGGGAGGGTCCTGCCCTGAGCTCAGCTCTCACAAAGAAGCATACCTAAAAGCCAGCTTTCAACTAGCTGTGTTCTTATTGGAGTGAGAAGGTGGCAGCATTCTAAGTGAGATGGTTCCATGAATACTGCTCTACTACACCTGGAGACACAACATTCCAAGGCTGCAGTTTTCCACTTGTGACCCACGAGGTTCTGTCAAACATCTCCAGTGAGGATGTTTGAAACTCAAACCAGGCAGTGTAGAACTGTGAGGGTCTGTGTTTGAGCTCACCTCTCAGTAGCAAGTTCCCCTTGGATACTGTGTTCAGCAAGCTTCACATGTATGTTAGTTAGAATGTAGCACCAATCTAAGAGAGGAATTCATCGGATATCGCGGGATTGAGCTTGGAGACACTAGTCGTCTGGGCCTGCACCTTCCACTTACTTCTCACACCACTTCTTTCAGGCATCGAACCTAGGCCTCTTAGAAGTGAAGTGTATATGCATTCAGGATGTGGGAGGTACAGGCCATTAGCTCAACTCTCAGAAGTGTGGTTGCCTTGGGGGCAGATGTCTGCTAGCCACTCATTTATGGGAGGTAGAACCTAGCTACACTCTAATTGAACAAGGCCGCTGGCAATTGCTGTATTGACCTCAGATAACACGGGTGCAGGCCTCACACTTCCACATGCTTTTAACACAACCTCTTCCAGCATGTACCATAAGGTAGCTGCGTTCTTAAGGCAGTGAGAACGTAGCATCATTCTAAGTTGGGAGGTTCCATGAATACCACTCTACTGCACCTGGAGACACCTTCCAAGCCTGCATTTTCCACTTGCACCCCTCGAGCTTCTGACAAACATCGCTCATGAGGATGTTCGAAACTCAATCTGCAGGCAGTGTGGAACTGTGAGGGCCTGCGTGTGAGCTCAACTCTCAGAAGCAAGTTCCCTTTGGACACTGTGTTCAGCTAGCTTCTCATGTATGGAAATTAGTATGTTGCACAAATCTATGACAGGAATTCCTCGGAAATCGCTGGATTGAGCTTGGAGACACTAGTCTTGTGGTTCTGCACCTTCCATTTACCTCTCACAACACTTCTGTGATGCATCGAACCTAGGCCTGTTAGGAGCGAAGTGTACCTGGAGTCAGCATGTGGGAGGTACAGGCCATAAGCTCAAATCTCAGAGGTGTGTATGTCCTGGAGGCAGATGTCTGCTAGACACTCATTTATAGGAGTGAGAACCTAGCACGACTCTAATTGAAAAACGCTGTTGGAAATCGCTGTATTGAACTCAGATACACGGGAGCACAGGCCTGACACTTCCACATGCTTTTCACACAACCTCTTCCAGCACCTAACAGAAGGATGTTAGGAGCTATGTCGACAGGCAGTCAGGATGCGGGAGGGTCCTGCCCTGGGCTCAGCTCTCTCAAGTAAGCATGCCTAGAAGCCAGCTTTCAACTAGCTACGTTCTTATGGCAAGGAGAACGGAGCAGCATTGTAAGTCAAGAGGTTCCATGAGTACCACTCTACTGCACCCGGAGACACCTTCCAAACCTGCATTTTTCCATTTGGGTCCCACAAACTTCTGACAGACATCTCCGGTGAGGATGTTTGAAACTCAATCTGTAGGCAGTGTGGAACTGTGAGGGACTGCGTGTGAGCTCAACTCTCAGAAGCAAGTTCCCTTCGGACACTGCGTTCAGCAAGCTTCTCATGTATTGAACTTAGTATGTAGCACCAATCTAAGACAGGAATTCCTCGGAAATCGCTGGATTGAGCTTGGAGACACTAGTCTTTTAGGCCTGCACCTTCCATTTACCTCTCACAATGTTGGACCCAGGAAACTGAACAAAACCCCGTATCCCTGGACAAGCAGAGCAGGACTGACTCTATTTTGGGCTGCACCCGCCTGGTGCTGACCTGCTTATTACTTAGGGCACTGCCCCGCCCTAGTCAAAGACCAAGACACACTCTAAACTGGAAATCCGGATCAGTGGACCAGCATGACTGTGCAACTTTCTGTGTATCCCATTGGCCACTGGCCCCTATAACGTTGCTAAGCCTCTTCATCTCGGGGTCCAAGTCCCTGCTCCGCTGCAGTCAGGTATACTTGGTCCCAGGCTCGAGCTTGTAAATAAACCCTCTTGTGATTGCATCGGTTTCGGCTCCTTGGCGGTTTCTCGGATTCGCAATCTTGGGCACAACATTTGGTGGCTTGTCCGGGATCCAAGAAACCTCCAGGACCCCATCCGGAGGGTTTCATGCGTGGTGAGTGCACTCAACTTTTTCCACCTTTTGCGCGCATATTTTCTGAGAGCTCTAAACTGTACTGTACCTGTAGGAATTCCAATCTGTATTGGGTCGGCATTGGCTTAAGTGGACGCGCTGGCGGGCGGTCGACCGGGGGTCTTGAGGAGACGTCCCTTGCCCCTGCCTGGAGGACGGGGTCCTCATCTGTATAGAGGACGGGGTCCTCATCTGTAAGGAGGGCCGGCTGCAGCCCTTCAGCTTACTTTCTGTTTTGTCTCTGCGGCCGCACGGAATGTTTGTTACCGTGTTCTTGTTAACTGTTTGCACGTTTGTTTGTGTTACTATGTCCTTGATAACTGTGCATTTGTCTCTGTTGTGTCCTTGTTAATCATCCTTACTCTCTGTGTCTTGGTGTGCATTGGGGACATAATGGGGGAGACAGAAACCACTCCCCTATCTCTTATGCTCTCTCACTTCTCGGATATTAGGGAAAGAGCTCGTATTCTGAGCATAGACATACGGAGAAAGAGATTCCATATTTATCGTATATCAGAATGGCCAACCTTTGACGTAGGGTGGCCCCAGGAAGGAACTTTTCACCTACCTATTATCTTACATGTTAAGACCATGATCCTCAGGGACTAACTGGACGGCCACTCTGACCAGGTTCCCTACATCCTGATCTGGCAGGACATGATCGAGAATCCTCCTCCTTGGCTAAAACCATTTTTACCCCCCAAAGCAGGACCCACTGAGATTCTAACCCTGCGGAAAGCCAAAAAGGAGAGCGACTCTATGCCCGAAGCACCCCTTCATCTGGTCTTCCAGGATTCCTCCCTGGAGGACCTGATTCTCCCGCAGCCCTACTGGGCATCCCTCCCCGCTTCCGCCCCTCCATTGGAGGCATCGGGGGCTGCAGAAGGGGCGCCACCCCTCCCTGACGAGGGAGTCCCTGTGCATGGGCCAGCAGCAGGGACACGCGGTCGGACCCACCGGACGGCCCCACCTCCGAATGCGGGGCCGGCCGACTCCACCGCCCTTCCTCTCCGTGCCATGGGGCCCCCCAATGAGACTGGCGAACAGCTAATGTTATATTGGCCATTCTCCACCAGTGATTTATATAATTGGAAAACCCAAAATGCAAAGTTCTCTGATAATCCGAGAGATCTAATCAGGCTTTTAGATACTGTTCTCTTTACCCACCAGCCTACTTGGGATGACTGCCAACAGCTCTTGCAGGTTCTCTTCACCACCGAGGAAAGAGAACGAATTCAGGCGGAAGCCCGGAAGTCTGTCCTGGGAGAGGACAGACAGCCGACTCAAAACCCAGACCTCATAAATGTTGCCTTCCCTTTATCCTGCCCCACCTGGGACTACAACTCAGCTGAAGGTAAGGAGAGACTCCGGGTCTACCGCCAGACTCTAATGGCAGGTCTCAAGGCTGCTGCTTGCTGCTGCAAGCCTACCAATCTGGCCAAGGTCTATGATGTGAGGCAGGGTAAGGATGAGAGTCCAGCAGCCTTCTTAGAGAGAGTCATAGAGGCTTTTAGACAGTATACCCCTATGAACCCAGAAGCCCCAGAAACAAAGGCCGTAATTATCATGGCTTTTGTTAACCAGGCCGCTCCAGATATTAAAAAGAAATTACAAAGCGTAGAGAGACTGGGAGAGAAGAGCTTGCAGGACTTAGTGATAGTGGCAGAATGAATCTATAATAATAGAGAAAGTCCGGAAGAACAACAAACCAAACTAAGTGACCGGCAGACCCGAAATCTGGCCAAGATCCTGCTGGCCACAACCATGGACGACCCACACGAAAGACGGAGGCACCTCAAGAAGCTGGCTTCAGGGATAGGTAAGGAGGATGGCCCTGGTCCCCCTTGGGAGCACCCTAAGATGAACAAAAACCAATGCACCTATTGCAAAGAGGAGGGCCATTGGGTGAAAAGCTGCCCTAACAAAAGATCTAAGGCCCCTGCCAAGATCTTAGAAATGGAGGACCTGGACGATTAGGGGAGTCAGGGTTCGGCACCCCTCCCCGAGCCCAGGGTAACTCTTAAAGTGGAGGGGAAACCTGTTAAAATTCCTAGTGGACACTGGGGCACAACATTCGGTTTTATTACAACCCCAAGCAAGGGAAATTGGCAAACAAAACTTCATCGGTGCAAGGGGCTACGGGCATCAAACAATACTCATAGACTACCCGAAGAACTGTGGATCTTGGCACGGGCCGGGTATCCCACTCTTTCATGGTCATCCCTGAGTGTCCCTACCCATTGTTAGGTTGGGATTTGCTCACCAAGATGGGGGCACAAATTTGCTTCCATCTAGAAGGGGCAAAAGTCCTAAACAAGAAGAGGCACCCAATTCAGGTGCTTGTCCTGAGTTTAGAAGATGAATATCTTCTCCACCAAATGTCCTCAGCGCCAATGACTGACATTGACTGTTGGCTGCGTGGCTGCGGGAATTTCCCCAAGCGTGGGCAAAAACTGGGGGAATCGGGCTGGCCCAGCATCGACCGGCCATATATGTAGAACTAAAGCCAGGGGCAGACCCTGTTAGGGTCCGCCAATACCCCATGCCTCTAATAGCACGAAAGGGAATCACACCCCACATACAGCGACTACTGGACTCGGGCATATTAAGGCCCTGCCAATCGGCATGGAACACTCCCTTGCTGCCAGTTCAGAAACCGCACTCTAACGATTATAGGCCAGTCCAGGACTTGAGGGAAGTCAACCGGCGAGTAGAGGATATGCACCCTACGGTCCCAAACCCATACACCCTCCTTTCCACCCTGCCTCCAGACAAAACTTGGTATACAGTATTAGATTTAAAAGATGCCTTTTTCAGCCTGCCTTTAGTGCCCAGGAGCCAAGACCTCTTTGCCTTTGAATGGATGGACCCTGAGAAAGGCATCAATGGGCAGCTCACCTGGACTCGACTACCACAAGGATTCAAAAATTCACCGACCATCTTCAATGAGGCCTTACACGAAGACTTGGGTGAGTTCCATTCTGAGCACCCACATTTAACTTTATTACAATATGTAGATGATATCCTGTTGGCAGCAGAGGACCAGGACACATGCCTGCGAGGCACCAGGGACTTGCTCCAGACCATAGCAGCCCTAGGATACCGGGCCTCAGCTAAAAAAGCCCAGATGTGCAGAACAGAGGTGAGCTACCTTGGGTACAAATTAAAAGATGGACAAAGATGGTTGACAGAGGCACAGAAGGAAAACGTCTTAAGAATCCCACAGCCGCAAACCGTCCGCCAGGTGCACGGAATCAGAACTGATCTCCAGGACCAGCCACTGCTGAATACGGACACCACCTGGTACACGGACGGCAGCAGTTTTGTCCAAGAAGGACTCAGATATGCGGGGGCAGCCGTAACCACGGAGATGGAGACTGTCTGGGCAGAGCCACTGGCAACCGGAACGTCGGCCCAACGGGCAGAACTGCTTGCACTGGCCAAGGCGCTGACCATGGGGGAAGGTAAATGAATAAACATCTACACCGACAGCAGGTACGCCTTTGCCACTGCTCACATCCACGGAGCCCTTTACAGGGAAAGAGGGCTTCTGACAGCAGAGGGAAAGACTTTTAAAAACAAAACGGAGATTCTTGAGCTCCTGAGGGCCCTCTGGCTGCCCAAGACCCTAGCCATCATCCATTGTCCGGGGCACCAAAAGGCAGGCACACCAGTAGCCAGGGGAAACCGGCTAGCCGATTTAAAAGCAAAAGAGGCGGCCCTTCTGGTGACCCAGGTCTTAGCTACCACACTACCTGATCCGGGGGCACCGACCCTGCCTGACACCCCCAACTATACTGATGCTGACTTACACTGGATCAAATGCTTGCCTATGACCCAGTGCTTGTGTGGCTGGTGGAGGGCAGCAGACTCCAGCATCATCCGGCCAGAGGAACTAGGATGGCGAGTCCTATCCAAAATGCATCAGAGTACTCACATGGGAACAAGGAAGATGGAAGACCTCATACGACATGCAAAGATCACTATTAAAAACTCTCGAGCAAAGATCGAACAGACTGTGGCAAGCTGCCCCGCATGCCAATTAACAAATGCCTCCACCCGTGGATCTAACCTGGGCACCCGGCTCCGAGGGGACTGCCCAGGAGCCTACTGGGAAGTGGACTTCACTGAGGTGAAACCTGGAAAATACGGGTATAGGTATCTACTAGTGTTTGTAGATACTTTTTCAGGATGGACAGAGGCATTTCCCAACATGAAATGGCACAGATCGTGACCAAGAAACTGCTGGAAGACATCGTACCAAGGTATGGTTTTCCTGTTAGAATTGGGTCAGACAATGGCCCAGGATTCGTATCTAAGGTAACACAGGGAGTGGCACTAGTACTTGGGGCAGATTGGAAATTACATTGTGCATATAGGCCCCAGAGCTCAGGACAGATAGAAAGGATGAACAGAACATTAAAGGAGACCTTAACTAAATTAGCCCTGGAGACTGGCGGGGACTGGGTGACTCTCCTCCCCTTCGCCCTATATAGGGTGAGGAACTCCCCATATAAGACGGGACTGACTCCCTACGAAATCATGTTCGGTCTTCCTCCACCTGTTATCCCCAATTTAAAACCTGAGGTGCTTGCTGAATCTGATGATCACCAACTTCTTTTCTCCCTCAAAATGTTACAACAAACCCATGAGCAGGTGTGGCCCAAGCTGAGGGCCCTTTTGGAGACTGGGCCACCCCCGGACCTCCATCGATATCGGCCAGGTGACTGGGTGTACGTGCGGAGATACCAACACCAGACACTTCAACCTCGCTGGAAGGGACCCTACCTCATGATCCTGACCATTCCCGCCACTCTCAAGGTCGATGGGATTACTCCCTAGGTCCACTACACACACACCGTTCTCACGGACTTTGTTACAGAATGGAAAAGCCAACCAGACAAGGACAATCCCCTAAAGCTAAGACTGTGCCGTTCTCACTTATTTCCCACCTCCAAGACTCCCTAGTCCGAGGTTGTCCTTCAAAATAGAAGGAGATTAGAATTAGTCTTCTTACAACAAAGGGGTGGGGGGGGCGGTTATGTGCTGCCTTTAATGTAAATAAGAGAGAGAAGAGCAACAAGGTTGGTGAGAATCCTGGTTTAATCATTCCCCTGGCTCACTCTGAGAGCAACCTGGACCCGTGATCGGGTCCTGCATAGGATCCTCTGAAAAAGGGGGGAATGTGGGACCCAGGAAATTGAACAAAACCCCCTACCTCTCTGGACAAGCAGAGCAGGACTGACTCTATTTTGGGCTGCACCCGCCTGGTGCTGACCTGCTTATTACTTAGGGCACTGCCCCGCCCTAGTCAAAGACCAGGACACACCCTAAACCGGAAATCCGGATCAGTGGACCAGCATGACTGTGCAACTTTCTGCGTATCCCATTGGCCACTGGCCTCTATAAAGTTGCTAAGCCTCTTAGTCTTGGGGTCCAAGTCCCTGCTCCACTGCAGTCAGGTATACTTGGTCCCAGGCTCGAGCTTGTAAATAAACCCTCCTGTGATTGCATCAGTGTCAGCTCCTCGGTGGTTTCTCGGATTCAGGATCTTGGGCACAACAACACTTCTGTGACGCATCGAACCTAGGCCTGTTAGGAGCGAAGTGTACCTGGAGTAGGCATGTGGGAGGTACAGGCCATAAGCTCAACTCTCAGAGGTGTGTATGTCCTGGAGGCAGATGTCTGCTAGACACTCATTTATAGGAGTGAGAACCTAGCACGACTCTAATTGAAAAACGCTGTTGGAAATCGCTGTATTGAACTCAGATACACGGGAGCACAGGCCTGACACTTCCACATGCTTTTCACACAACCTCTTCCAGCACCTAACAGAAAGATGTTAGGAGCTATGTCGACAGGCAGTCAGGATGCGGGAGGGTCCTGCCCTGGGCTCAGCTCTCATAAGGAAGAATGCCTGGAAGCCAGCTTTCAACTAGCTGCGTTCTTATGGCAGGGAGAACGGAGCAGCATTCTAAGTCAAGAGGTTCCATGAGTACCACTCTACTGCACCTGGAGACACCTTCCAAGCCTGCATTTTTCCCTTTGCATCCCACGAGCTTCTGACAGACATCTCTGCTGAGGATGTTCGACACTCAATCTGCAGGCAGTGTAGAACTGTGAGGGACTGCGTGTGAGCTCAACTCTCAGAAGCAAGTTCCCTTTGGACACTGCGTTCAGCAAGCTTCTCATGTATTGAACTTAGTATGTAGCACCAATCTAAGACAGGAATTCCTCGGAAATCGCTGGATTGAGCTTGGAGACACTAGTCTTTTGGGCCTGCACCTTCCACGCCTGCTTCGGGCAGGCCCAGGTGTCTGCCTCCTGCATGGGGGGGGGGGGGCGGGCGGCAGGCAGGGGGGGTCCAGTCCCTTCAGCAGGGGATCCCGTGGGTGAGGGGCTCTGGGGCCGGGGCGTGCTCTCCTTTGGGGGACGGCCTGGTCTGGGGCCAGTGGCAGGGGTGCTCTCACCCACACCCCCCAGCCAGGGCTCCCACAGTCCCGAAGGCTTCTGCGGGGCCGCAGGTAGATGTCGGGGACCAGGCCAGGGCAGGGAGGGAGGGGGTGCCACAGAGGGAGAGCCTGACCAGGCAGGAGGAGGGAAGAGGAGGAGGGGGCTGCCCTGGGTGGGAACGAGGGAGGGGACAGCCCAGTGGCCTAGGTCGCAGTGGACGAGGCTGATGGGTCAACAGCCCCACGAGAACCTGACGGAGGCTGGAGACCCCAGGTGGGGCCCCCTCAGCCCTGCTCACAGCCCAGTGGCTGCTGGGATGGCTTAGAGGTGGGTCGTGCTCAGAGGCTCCGACAGGACAGGAGGTGAAATGGGCCAGGGTGGCAGAGGTGACAGCAGAGAGGGGAGTCAAGGGACAGCAGGGGGACGACCAGGGGGCATGGCGAGGCCGGCAGGACGCTGGGCAGTCAGGCCCTGGGGAGGCGGGGGGACCTCAGCGGGACGGTCACGGGGCACCCGGGCCATGCTGACAGCTCTCCGGCTGGTCCATCGAGGAGGGGGGAAGGTCACCCCCTGGGGGCGCCGAGGGGTCCCCGCCCACCCCACCACCGGCAAACACCCTTCTCAGACCCCCTGGAATGCCGCCCCTGCCCGCCCTCAGGCTGCTGGCAGCCCCTGCCCTCCCTGGAGGAGCCCTGCCCTCCCCAGGCCCATAGGGGGGCGGGGGGTGGCTGTGGGGCCGGGGCCTCAGGGCTCTGCATCTCTTGCCTTCCAGGGACAAGGAGCTGCCCGGCCCCAGCCCCCGCGAGGCCAAGGTGAGAGCCCATCCTGGGCCCTGGGCAGGAGCTGTCTGCACCCCGTCCCCCAGGACATCCCCGGGTGTCTCCCCAGTCCCCTGTCCCAGCGCTGCACGGGCTGCCGGGAATGCACCCCAGACCCGGAGCCGCAGTCTGCGGGGGGGCCCTCTGCCTTCCTGGCTCCTCTGGGTCCCGCGGGGGACTGGACGCGGCCCAAGCGCCCACCTCCCGCGGCTGGAGCCTCATCTGCAGCCCCCGCTTGGCCTCTTCCAGAAACTCCGCCAGGAGACCCGGCGCGCGGACAAATGGATAAAAATGCTCAAGCGATGGGACCACTACCTCCTCAGTGAGAAGGTGGGGCGCTGGGTGCCCCCGAGGGCTCTCCATCCTGACGGAGCTGGGCGGCCGCCCTCAGTGTCCTCCTGCCCCGTCCTTGGGGGAGCCCCCTGTCTGGGGAGAGTCTGCTGGGAGCCCGAGCCTCCCCAGGTCCCAGGATGGCGGTGGGGGAGCGTCAGGTCAGGGCCACAGTCCCTGATCCTCTTGGGGGACGGGGCCCAGCTCCAGGGAGACCTAGCCTCTCCACAGACACCGTGGAGCCAAAGCCGGAATCTTCTAGATGCCTCGCACTCCCTGGGCTCCAAGTGGCCGCCCTGGGCCCCTCTCACCAGCACTGCCTTCCTCCCTGCAGCTGCGGTGCCGGGTCTACAAGGTGGTCCCGCCCCAGGTGCGGGGACAGGTGTGGCTGCAATTGCTGAACGTCCAGGTTAAGGCCAGGAATGCCGGGAAATACCAGGTGGGGCCCTTCCACTCCCCGTGGACCCTCAGTCCCCTCCCCACCAGGGCTGACCCCCTGTCCCCTCCCCACCAGGGCTGACCCCCATGTCCCCTCCCCACCCGGGCTGAACCCCCATGTCCCCTCCCCACCCGGGCTGAACCCCCATGTCCCCTCCCCACCCGGGCTGACCCTCAGTCCCCTCCCCGCACAGACAGCTGGGCACAGGCCCTCATGCAGGCCCTGCGGGCACGGTGGGCACTCCCGCCATCCCCGGCCTCCCAGGGGAAGGAAGGAGGTTCCTGCAGGACACACTCCCATGGTGGCCCCAGGGCTCCCTGCCCAGGACGGCAGCTGCTGACAGGTCGGGGTCTGTGTCCCTGACGCCGGCTCCTCCTCCCGGGGTCTCCCCGCAGGAAATGAAGGAGGCGGCCCTGGTCTCCTCCCAGGACATCATGCAGATCGACCTGGACGTCAACCGGACGTTCCGCAGTCACACCATGTTCTGAGACCGCTACGGGGTCGGGTGAGGCTGCTGGGCCAGCGGGGTTCGGGGGCCCGGGAGAGGCCCAGGGGCTTCTGTGCAGGGGACACGGGGTCTCTGAGGCCGGGGGGGAGCGACGGCAACAAACAACACACTGCCACATGGTAGGGTGCTGGGGATGACCTCCGTGCCCCAGGGAGGCCACCAGGACGGGGGCTCCAGGGGTCACCATCTGAGCTGAACCCCAAGGGGGTGAGGGGCGGCCCCGTGAAGAGCAGGGGGCTGAGGTGGGGGCGTGGGGGGCAGTAAGGGGACCTGGGTGCCAGGCGGCCCGGCTGCAGCTGGACCAGGACACATGGACCCGACAAGGGTCGCACAGGTCAGGGTGACACCCACCCTCGGTGCTTTATGTACTTCTGAATTCTGGGCATTTTATTTTAGACAATTTGCAGTTGGTGAGCACACATAGTATGACGACCCCCAGATACCACCCCCGGTCCAGGCAGGCCCTGCGCTGAGCACACAGGGCCCCAGGGGCAGGGGTCACAGCAAACCCGACTGGAGTCGCCTTTATCTGTAGGCGTCTCTGTGTGCACCTTAGAGAAGGGTGCCCAGTGTCTGCAGCCCCCCACCCCATCCCCCTCAACCACCGCCCCCACGCCATCCCCCCACACCACCCCCCACACCATCCCCCACACCCCCACACACCCCACCCCTACACTATCGGTCCCGCCCCCTCCCACAAGGACGCGGTGCAGCTGCCCCCTGTGGGACATGCTCAGCCTCCCCTGCCACCTTGGGGTTCTCTGGACGGCCTGCTCCCGTCAGAAGCCCAGGTGTCCCGTAGAGTCCCCAGGGAGGGGGGAAAGCAAGGAGCCCCTGACCGGGGGGGGGGGGGTGCAGGTGGGTGGAGCAGAGGGTGCAGCTCCCTCTGTGTGCAGCGGGCGGGGTGTGTGGGAGCCCGGGACCCCAGGGGTGACCTGCAGGGGCACCAGGGGCGGGGCTGAGGAGCCGCCAGGCAAGGGTGGCTGGGCTTCCCAGGGGGCCGCTCAGACGTCTCCCCACGAGAGCTTGGTGCTCCTCCCTGCAGGGAACCTTCTGTCCCCCGGGGCCCCCGCAGCCCTCAGAGCGCGGCCGGGTCAGGCTGACCTGTGACCCCCAGCCCAGGGGGAGCCGGCCTCCAGCAGCCCGGGCCCGGGGGCCGAAGAGCCGTGGCAGACTCAGGCTGCCTTGCGGGAGGCATCGGGCGGCTCCTGGCAGCGCTGAGGGGGCTGCACCCCGTACCCTCCCGCGGGCTCAGATAGTGACCCCAGGGGTTCACAGCCTGTATTGGGGTCACACCTGCACGACGTTCCCTGCTCTCCTCACGGTGGCTCAGACCTGGAGCCCCGAGATGCTCTGGGATGGGCGGGTCCAGGGTGCCCCCCACAGAGTCCAGTCCAGGGACACCTGGGAAGGCCTGGGGGTGCGCTCAGGGCCATGGACGCCCCGGCTGTGTGGGCTCGGGGCAGGGGCCACGTGGGGCTGGTGGTGTTCCTGGGACACGGGGCCAGGCCAGGGCAGGGGAGGAGAGGCATCAGGGGCTGCGGGGACCAGGGCAGGGGGAGCGCTGGCTCCCAGGGGGCGTGCAGGGGTGCCGCTCCAGGGCTGGAGGGGGCGCTGGCGGCGCTGGGGGAGCCCGGAGCTGCACACCCCACAGCGGGAGCCGCTCGGAGGCATCCGACACCCCAGGGTGCACATAACCCCCCGCACGCTGCACGTGTGAGGTCGCCACCTGTCCCTGTGCGCAGACCTGACCCCAGAGATCGGCCCCGCGGAGGGGCCCTGAGGGCCGTGGGGCCTGCGGGGCGGGTGTCTGCACCTCCGCGGCCTCACTGGGCGGGGGCTGACTGAGCAGAGCCCCCCGCTGTCCCCCCTCCTAGGCAGCGAGCCCTGTTCCACTTGCTGGCGGCCTACTTGGTGTACGACACCGTGAGTGTCCCTGCCTCCTGCCCCGCAGGTGGCCTTGTCCTGAGTGCTGGTGACCAGCGGGACTCACAGTTAGGGCCCCAGCTCCACGGCCCCGAGATGCTGGGGAGGGTCTCTCTCCTCTGGGATGGGCAGGGGGCTGGGTGCAGACCTCCTAGGGGAGGCAGGGCCTGCGTGCCCGAGGGTCGGGGCTGCCTGGGGCCCCGCGTGCACCACAGCTGTCCTAGAACTCGGGCCTGGACCCTGACAGATGGGACGACTGATGAGAACCTGGGCGGGGAAGGTTCCCACTCCCCTGAAGGGCACGAGGCCGAGGCGCCCAGGAGGCCACCCCCTTCCACGGCACATTCCAGAAGGGTCCCTGAGGACACCAGCTCACACGCTCCCCGGCCCCGTGGGGTGTCCTGGCCCAGCTCCCCTCGTGGGACCTCCCAGGGGCCACAGTCAGGGCCCCCCCACCCCGACCTGCCCTCCGGGGGGTCTCCAGACCTGGCGGGTCCCCTGCAGCCTGGCACAGCTCACGGAGGCCCCTCCTGCTGGTCTGAGGACGGGGGCCCTGGCACGGCGGCCGTAGGGCTCGGTAGTGGGGCCCGGGGTGCTGGTGCCCGAGCTGGTCCGGGTGACCCTCACCTGCCCGCCCGCCCTCTGGGAGCCCCCTCTGGGAGCCCGGGCTGTGAGGGAGCCGGGGGAGCCTGACGCCCACGGGGAGGGCTCAGAGGGGGCCTCGGGGCGCACGCCCTCCATGGGGCTCTGGCTTTTGCAGGAGGTGGGCTACTGCCAGGGCATGAGCGAGATCGCGGCCACCCTCCTCATGTTCCTGCCCGAGGAGGACGCCTTCTGGGCGCTGGCCCAGCTGATGACCGACGACAGGCAATGCCATGCACGGTAGGGGCCCGCCAGGCCGCCGGGCGGGAGGGGAGCTCAGGAGGGCCTCCCTCCAGGCTGCTGCACCAGGGGGCAGGCGGGGACCCCCCAGCCCGCCCCCCCACGGGCAAGGGCCCCGCCTCCCCGGTGGCCTCGGGGTCCCGGAGCCACGGCCACCCGCCCCACCATCTGCAGGCCAGGCTCGCACTCCCGCTGCTCCCCCAGCCTCCCGCCCGGCTGCCTGCTTGCCCCCAGGCCCTCCTGCCAGCCCACGGCCACACAGGGCCCAGGGGGCAGCGTCTTCCCCTCCCGGGGGCCCCCAGCCTCACTCCCAAGCCCCACAGAGGGCCGTGCACGCCCATCACCCTCCCCGTGGCCTGCACCCACTGCCCCTCGGGGCTGGGGACCCGCCTGTCCCTGCAGCGGCCCCTGCAGGAGAGAGGGTGCTGGGTCAGCCAGGCCTGGTCCTTAGCCTCCAGCCCACGCCCCACGGGGTCTCTGTGAGGACGAGGGTCCCCGGGCCCCGCACCCCCGGCCTGGGAGGCAGCCCTGCCCTCTGGGAAGAGCGGATCCAGTCAGGGCTCAGAGGGCGGTGGGCACACGGGAGTCAGGGCGTGGGGGGAGGCCCCTGCCCCGACACCCCCCACCCCGCCTGGTGCAGGAGGAGGCCCTGATCGTGGGGGCCTGGGGCCTTCTCAGGCTTCTTCGTCCCGGGCTTCCCGAAGCTCCTCAGGTTCCAGGCTCATCATGAGCGCGTCCTCGAAAGAGCTCTCCCCGACCTGAGGAAGCACATGGCGAGTGGGAGCTCCGGAGGCTCTGTCCCTGGGACCCGGGGCAGGGGCTGGGGGGCACGGCCCTCCGAGCTGCCCAGAGTTGGGGTCATGGTCCTCCCCCTGGGGCCCCGGGGCCACCCTCGAGGCTGGGCTGGGCCGTGGGGAGCACATCCATCCGGCTCCAGGGGCCGCGGCGTGGGGCCTGAGACCTCCTGCCGTCCCGCCAGGACGAGGAGCAGATGTCCACTGGAATCTACACCCCGAAGTGGTTTTTCCAATGCTTCCTCGGCCGGGTGAGGCCCCTCCGGGACCCCTGCTCCCGGACCTGCCCCCTGCCCCCGGGGAGGGCCGAGCTCAGTCGCACCCTCCAGACCAGCCAGGCCCGACCCCAGGGCCCTGAGGCTGAGGCTCACAGCCCAGCCCGTCCTGGAGAAGCCCAGAGGGTCCCTGGAGGAGGTTCTGGGGGGCGGGCCATCTCTGCCTCAGCTCCCCCGGGGGAGGCCGGGTCAGCCTGGGGTGTGGACAGGCCCCCGGCCATTGGGCGGCCAGCCTGGGGTCCTCTCGAGGCGTGGTGTTGTCAAATGGGGGCAGAGTCTGTGCCCCCAGGGGTGCGGGGGTGCTGGCCGGGGTCGGAACCCGGAGCGGCCAGGAGCCCTGATCTCCCTGGGAGGAGGGCATGCACAGGGGGGCTGTGGGGCCTCGTCGGAGGCAGCTGGGGGGCGGCAGGGGCTGTGGGCAGATGGGAGGCCTAGCCTAGCCCCAGCCGAGCCCCCCAGGGGCCCTGCTCAGGCTGCTCCTCCCACCCGCTGTCCCCTAGACCCCCTTCTCGCTCATCCGGAAGCTGTGGGATGCTTATATACTGGATGGGGAGTGGGTGCTCACGGCCATGGCCTGCACCATCCTCAAGGTGCACAGGAGTAAGTGAGCCCTTGGGAGCCCAGGTGTGCTGGGGGTGGCGGGCAGGGGCGGTGACCCTGTGCTCTGAGCAGCACCCAGACCTGGGGAGGGGGGACGGCGGGGCAGACGGGAACAGCGGGGCTCCCTGAGAGGAGCAGCGGGCAGGGGCCACCCCGGCCAGTGCACTGCCCACGGCGCTCCTGGGCACAGCGGGACCCCAGCCACTGCCCTGGGGGCACCGGGGGCCCCAGGGCGGGGCCCTCTGGGTCTGACTCTCGCCCACCGCCCAGAACGCCTCCTGAAGCTGCCCCTGGAAGGGCTCCGGGAGTTCCTCCAGGACTCTCTGGCCCAGCCCTGGGCCCTGGAGGACGAGGTGGTGCTCAGACACCTTCGGGCCTCCATGACCCAGCTCCGGAGGATGCGGTGCGACCTGCCCCGCCCAGGTGGGCTCAGGGCCCCGGCCCCTCCCGACTTGGCCTGCTGGGGCTGCCCACAGGGGACAGAGCCCCTGGGGCCCCTGTCCTCATCTCTGGGGCTCTCCTCTCCTGCTCTAGCATCGGGGACCCCAGGCCAAGGCTGGGCGTGCGGGCACCCACTGCAGGGCCCGGGCACCAGTGTGGGGGGCTGAGCACAGGGTCAGGCTGGGGGGCCACACGGGAGCCGTGAGGACCCCCAGGGCCCCCAGTGGGGGACACACAGCCTGCTGGAGACGCTGACCCGGCCTCTTTCCAGCGGGACCTGAGGAGTTCCCCACGAGGCCCCTGGGCCTGGAGCGAGTTTCCCTGGCGCCCGGGCCTCTCCTCCCTTCTCCGGCCTCTGAGACACTGCCCAGGGTGGAGGAGCAGGCCTCCCCGGGCCCAGCCACCCAGCCTGAGCCACCCGGAACCCCTCCCGGCCAGGCCATCGTCCAACTTCTCCTCCAGCGATGGAACTCCCTCCCCATCCTCCCAGTGCAACAAGACGGTGCAGGCAGGCGGCCCCCAGACATGGTGAGCTTGAAGACAAAAAACGGGGTCCCCTTCCCTTCGGCACCTGCCTGGGCCACCCCAAAGGCCCTGCGACGAACCAGGCCTTGGAGCACTCCCGGGACTCCCATCACAGGGTCCCCCCAGCCCCCTAGGGACGACGCTGTCGGGCCCAGGACACCTTTCCTGCCCTGCGGCCACTGCAGCTCGTGCCCCTTGCTGGGCAGTGACGGGCAGAGCCAGGGTGGCGCTGAGCCCGCTGCCCCGAGGCCCCGCACAGGCCCAGGACCCTCTGCCCTCCACGTCCACGGGGCAGCTCGATGCTCGCGGGCCTCGGGAGCAGAGCATGGTGGTGAGTGTGGGGGCCCGGAGGCTCTGGCCCGCCGTCACCGTGCCCTGCCTTGTCTTGCTGTCCCTCCCGGAGGGCGGCACCCCCCGCACAGGACACCAGCCCCTGACCCAGAGGGACCTGGGCTGGCCTGGCCCCGGGCTCTGTGGGGGCAGGGACGACTCGAGCCCCCCCGGGCCCAGCACGAAGACTAATGGGATCCAGCCCCCCGGGGCCCTGGCCAGGCCTGGGTTCTGGCCCCGGGCTGAGCGAGCCCTCTCACAGCCGGATGTGGCCTCCTGGGCCCTGGCCGTGCCCCACAGATCCAGGTCGCTGACCTAGGGCAGCCCTGGGGATCCCGGGACACCCCAGGGCAGGGCAGCAGGGGCAGGCCCGTGGGCCCCACCCGCACCCACACCAGGAGGCAGGCTCCTCCACGTGCTGGGGCTCCAGCAGTCAGTCACCCAGCCCCAGGGGGCCTGAGGCCGGGGTCCAGCTGCCCTGCAGGGACCCAGCGCAGGAGCCCATGGGCCGCAGGCCTAGGTCAGCCCTGCTGTCCTCAGAACCGCCTCTCAACGCCCCAACCTCAGGACACGTGCCCCCACCCGGAGTCCGCACAGGCTCTTGGGTGGGGGACTCCAGCACCCGCACCCCTGTGGGATTCCCACTTTCCTCTAAGGACAGGAAGGTCTCCCAGGGGAAGGCACGCACCCTCGGCTCTGAGTCCCTGTTTGCTGTTGCGAGTTCAATAAATTGTTGTTGTGTGAAAATGCAAGGCCGGCTTGTTTCTGCGTCTCCCGGAGCTCTGTGCACGAGGTGCAGAGAGATCCCCAGAGAGGAGGAGGGGCACCGCCCAGGCCCTGACCAGCCCCTGCAGGGGCGCCGCCAGGCACACACAGCTGACGTCCCCACGTGCCTTCCAGAGGCGGCCAGACGCCAGGGTCAGGACCCCACAGACACTACCGTGACTCAGCCTGTGCCTGGGGCCAGGACGGGCCTGGGACAGAGTGACAGCCGGGGAGCCTCAGGTCATCAGGGTCTGTGCAAAGCGCCCTGGGAGGTCTGTGCCCCCTCTGTTCAGGGGGCCTGGGCTGCCCGGGCTCCGGGGCGCTTCCTCCCCTCCCGGCCCCGTGCCTGTGCGCCTGGGCACAGAGGGCCCGCAGGGCGGTCAGCGTGGCCCTGGAGGGGACGTCAGGACAGCAAGCCCTTGCAGCTCACACACCTGGGCCACCCTCACCAGGTGGGCTCAGCGTACACACCTGATGCTGCTGGATCTCTCACACCAGAGTGTGGAGGGCACCCTGCAAGCCCTAGAGAGTAGGGGCTGGGTGAATGTGGGGCTCGGCCTGGGGGCAGGTAGCACAGGGGACCAAGGGACCCCAGCCCCGTCTCCACCCCGACTCCCACACACAGGCAGCCCCAGGGCTCCCCCCATGGGCAGCTGGCTCCTCAGGAGCTCCCCACAGGGCGGCCCCGAGGTCTGGCTCCCTGCTGGAGAGGCAGAAGGGAAGAGAAGCAGCCGGCGCTCGGCGGGGACCCACTGCCACCCACGGGAATGTGGCCGAGCCAGACCTTCCAGCTCAGCTGACCCCTCGGCGGGACGGCACAGCACGAGGGAGCCCGGGTCGGCCAAGAGAACCCAGCTAGCCGCCCAGTGCCAGCACCAGAAATGATGGTGTTTCAACCATTTCGGCGTCAGGATGACGCGGCCCGAGGATCAGATCGTGGTACCGCGACAGACACACACACACCCCTAACCCAACAAACATCGGAACCCCCCGAATGTTGTCAAACAGCAGCCAGAAGGTTACAGACACGACGCTGGGGTCCCCGGTAGGACACATGGAGGACGCTACAGACCGCGGCTGCAGAGGTGCTGGAGGCCCGGGGATGTGCCTGCGGGTGCCGACGGGGAGCGCGGGGCGGCGGGAAGCACCCTACAGAGGGGGGCCCCTCCTGGGAAAGGACGCCGGGTCCCCGCGAAGGCTCCGGATGCTGACATCTGTCCTCCTCTCCTTCAGCTTCTGGTTTCCCCCCTATTTTGTTCTTCCTGATTCTCCTTCAGCCTCCACCCTGCATCTGAGCCACTGACCACACGGGCTTCTTTACAACGTTGGGTCCCAAAAGGAGGCTGAGCTCTGGCTCCCGGGATCAGGAAGGATCATTGCCGAGGTTTATGCTGATGCCCCGAGCCCGTGCCTTCACGGCTCTTCTGTCCCGTAGAACGAGGGGAAGCACAGGCCTTACAGGGAAGGAAGCCCACTCCCACTCGGGCGGGACCGTCCCTCGTGGAGGACGTCATCTGGGCCAAGGAGTGCAAGCGGGGTGATCAAGAACAGGTCGCAGGTTAGACATAGTCTGCTTTGAGGTTTGTCCTGAAGCGAGCACTTACCTTCGATGTCATGCTTTATTAGTTCATCCATTTATTATTTGTTAAAGATTTTATTTTTATGTCCTCTTTACACCCAACATGGAGTTCAAACTCACAATCCTGAGATCAAGGTCCCCCGACCAGGCCGGCCAGGCACCCCAGGGCCATGTTTCTCATCTCTTTGCTGGCTCGCCTATCTCTGCATCCAACTGGGACATCGAGTCCATGACGGGGGAGCTTTAGCTACCACCGAACCTAGAACGTTCTCGCTGTATCCCCATCCTAGAATGACCTTCGCCATTGAATAGCAATTTAAATAAATCGGCAGTCAAATGACTCCTGGTAAAGGAAATGGCCAACTTGTCACTTGTGTGGGCCCGGCTCCCTGGGCTCCCGGGGAAGCTCTGCTTTCTTTAACATCGATCAAGGTCCCAATGACTCCACCGCACCTCGACGCGAGGGCTCAGTTTCTGCCCTGACACAGGCAGCACATCGGCTTCAATTAATACCTATCAATCAATCAAAAGGAGCCTGGCTGCTTGGTGTGGTTCGTAAGAATACGCGACTCTTGTTCTTGGGGTGGAGAGTTCAAGCCCCATGTGGGTGTAGAGATGACAGAAAAATAAAATCTTAAAAAGAAAATCAATCAGTCGGTCTGGGGGAGACACAGCCCCGGATCCCACAGGGGCAGGGAGCCAGCTGACGGGTCTATGCACAGTATTAGAAGCAGCAGAGCACAAAATCAGAACTTTCAGAAGTCTGCTAGAGTGGGGGACATGCTGGCCTTCGCTCGGGAGGCGAAGTGGGGGGGCGGGCCCCTGGAGTGACAGGGTGGGCTCAGGATCCCCGGGGTCCCAAGGACGGTGGCGCCAACGGTTCCCAGGCCCAGGAGCGGGGACCCCGGCCGAGAGCCGCGGGACTAGGGCCAGCTGTCTGCCCTGTGTGGCCATAAACTGCAAACCCCTGTGCAGTCACGGGCGCGTCCCTGGGCCGGGCCAGCAAAGGCCAGAAGTGGGAGGAGACCTCCGGGCAGGAGGAGCACGGGTCTCCCCCAGGGCAGCCCCTAAAACTTGGAGGTTTGAAACTCAGTCACTTGGAGATCAAAAAACAAACAGAAGCTGGGACGCAGGCAGGGTGAACCAAGGGTCTGTAGAAGCGGCGGAGGCCCCTGCAGACCGGGGGGCGGGATGCTCAGCCCCAGGCCCAGGGGACCCGGCGCCCCCGCCCGCATCCCGCCGTTAGCGCGAGGCTCGGGGGCAGCACAGCGCCGCCCGCGGGAGGCCAGACCCTGCCTCTGACCCGCAGGTGCATCGCTCCGGAGGCAGGTGCGCACCTGACATTAGCGCCGCGGCACCGCCCCAAGACCCCGCCCCGACCCCTCGCTGCCGCCAGGTGGATGGACCGTAGAGGCCGCAGAGCTCCGCGGGGAGAGCGGGGTCGAGCTTCCTCTGTACTTTGTGCTTGCTTTATTTTAATTTCTTTTCTTCGATTCTTTTTTTTAATTGCTTGATTTTAATTTTTATGTATATACCTTATATATTACTTATTTTTGTTTACTTTCATTGTACTTTGATTTTCTTTCTTATTTTGGAATTTAGATTCTTTTAACAAGCAGGCCAAAACACACACAGAATCTAGTGGTTTTTTTGGGGGGGGGGGCGGTTGCTGATGTTGTTATTGTTGTTTTTCTTGTTTTTTTTCTTTTTCTTCCTTCTTTTTGGATAAAATAATGAGATGGAGAAATTCACCTCCAAAAAAACCTCCTGGTACTCACAGCTAGGAAGTTCATCAATACACATATATGATGTCTGACTAGAGTTTAAAACAATGATTATAAAGATAGCAGCTGGGCTAGGAAAAGAGCACAGAAGAAAACTCGAGAATCCCTTACTGTAGAAATAAAAGAACTAAAATCTAGTCAGGCCAACGTTAAAAATGCTATAACTGAGATGCAGTCCCAAGTGGAAGCCTTAAAAACAAGAAAGGTTATGGACCACAGAGGCAGACGTAGGGAACTCAGCCACTTATTAAAACAATAACATTCATATCATAGGAGACTCAGAAGATGAAGAGAGAGAAAAAGGGGCAGAAGTTTTATTTGAACAAATTATGTAAACTTCTCTAACCTGAGGAAGGACACAGATACTGAAAACGAGAGCACAGAGAACTCCCACTAAATTCAACAGAAGTCGACCATCGCCAAGGCACATCGTAGTCAAATTCACAAAATACACAGAAAAGGAAAGAATCCTGAAAGTGGCGGAGGCGGGGTTGGGGGGGGAGTCCTTAACCTACAAGGGAGGATGAATCCAGTTTGCAGCAGATCTGTCCACACACTTGGCAGCCCAGAAAGGAGTGGAAGGAAATATTCAATATACTGAATGGGAAAAGTATGCAGCCAAGAATTCTTTCTTTAGCAAGGCTGTTATTCAGGATGGAAGGAGAGATAAAGAGTTTCCCAGACAGGCAAAAAATAAAGGAGTTCATGACCCTTAAACCAGTCCGGCAAGGAATTTTAAGGGGGACTCTTCTAGTGGGGGAAAAAAAGAGACCAAAACCAACAAAGACTAGAAAGGACCAGAGAACATCGCCAGAAACACCAACTCTACCGGTAACACAAAGGCACTAAATTCATATCTTTCGATAATCACTCTGAATGCAGATGGAATAAATGCTCCAATCAAAAGATATAGGATATCAGAGTGGATTAAAAAAACAAGATCCTGGATGCCTGGGTGGCTCAGGGGTTGAGCCTCTGCCTGCGGCTCGGGTGTGATCCTGGAGTCTGGGATAGAGTCCCACATTGGGCTCCTGGTGGGGAGCCTGCTTCTCTCTCTGCCTAGGTTTCTGCCTCTCTCTCTCTCTCTCTTTCATGAATAAATACAATCTTAAAAAAAAAAAAACCAAGATCCATGTATATGCTGCCTACAGATGCTCACCTTAGACCTATAGACACCAGCAGATTGAAAGTCAGGGGATGGAAAATCATCTATCACGCTAATGGACATAAAAAGAAAGCTGGAGGACCCATACTTATATCAGACAAACTAGATGTGAAACCAAACACTGGGGACACCTGGTGGCTCAGTGGTTGAGCATATGCCTTCGGCTCAGGGTGTGATTCCGGGGTCCCAGGATTGAGTCCCACATTGGCCTTCCCTTGGGGAGTCTGCCTCTCCCTTTGCCTATGTTTCTGCCTCTGCTTCTCTCTGTATATCTCTCATGAATAAATAAATAAAATCTTTAAGTTAAAAAAAGAAAGAACAGATACTGTAAGAAGAGATGAAGAAGGGCATTATTTCATAATTAAGAAGACTCTCTATCAATCTCTGATTATCAGATCAAACAACTGTAAATATTTATGCCACTGACATGGGAGTACCTAAATATAGAAACCAATTAACAACAAACATACAGAAACTCACTGATAATAATACAACGGCAGGGGATTTTAACACCCACTTACGATCATCTACGCAAAAATCAACAGAGGAACAATGGCCTTGACTCTCTGGACCAGAGGGACTCAACAGATAGAGTCAGAATATTTCATCTTAAAGCAGCAGAATACACATTCCTTTCAAGTGCACATGGGACACTCTCCAGAACAGATCACATCATGGGCCACAAATCAGCCCTCAACAGGTACAAGAAGATTGAGATCATACCATGTACATTTTCAGACCACGACACTATGGAACTCAAAGTCAAGAGCAAGAAAAAATTTGGACAGACCAAAAATACGTGGAGATTATGAACATCCTACTAGAGAATGAATGGAGCAACCAGGAAATTAAAGAGGAAATTTAGAAAATATATAAAAACAAATGAAAATGAAAACATGTTTCTCCAAACCTCTGGGATGCAGCAAAGGCATTCCTAAGAGGGAAGTACATAGCAATACAGGCCTACCTCAAGAAACAAGAAGTCTCCAATACGCAACCTAACCCTACACCTAAGGGAGCTGGAAAAGGACAGCAACAAAGCCTAAAGCCTGCAGCAGAAGGGAAATAATAAAGATGAGAGCAGAAATAGACAATACAGAAACAACAAAACAGTAGAATGGAATAGTGAAACTAAGAGCCGGTTCTTCAAAATAATTAATAAAATGGATCAAGCCCTAGCCAGCCTCATCAACAAGAAAAGATAAAGGACCTTCTCTAAATAAAAATCACAAATGAGAGAGGAGAGATCACAATCAACACCAGAAAAATAAGACAATTATAAGGGAATACTATGAAAGATTATAAGCTAACAAACTGGGAGACCTGGAAGAAATGGACAAATCCCTAGAAATGTGCAAATGAGCAAAACTGAAATAGGAAGAAATAGAAAATGTGAACAGACCCGTAACTAGCAAAGGTATTGAATCAGCAAGGCACCTGGGTGCCTTGGTGGTTGAGCATCTGCTTTGGCTCCAGTCAGGATCCCAGGGTCCTGGGGGATTGAGTCCCACATCAGGCTCCCCGCATGGAGCCTGATTTTCTTTCTGCCTGTGTCTCGGCCTCTCTCTCTGTGTCTTTCATGAATAAATAAATAAAATCTTTTTTTAAAAAAAGAAAGATGAGACAGGACCCAAATAAAATCACAAATGAGAGAAGAGAAATAACAACAAACACCACAGAAATACCAACGATTATAAGAGAACATTATGAAAAATTATATGCCAGCAACTTAGAACCTGGAAGAAATAGATCAATTCCTAGAAATGGATAACATAGCAGAAATGAAAAAGGAAGAAATAAGAAACTGGAACAGACAGATAACCAGCAAAGAAATTGAATCAGCAATCAAAAATCTCCCAAAAAACAAAGTCCAGGACCAGATGGCCTTCCTGGGGCAATTCTACCGGACATCTAAAGAAGAGTTAATATCCATTCTTCTCAAATTATGCTCAAAGCAATCTACACATTTAATGCGATCCTCATCAACATAGCAATGGTATTTTTCACAGAACTGGAACAAATGATCCTAAAATTTGTATAGAACCACGGAAGATGGGCTGCCCGGCGGGGCGGGGGGGGGGGGGGGGCGGCTCAGCGGTTTAGCGCTGCCTTCAGCCCAGGGTGTGATCCTGGAGACCCGGGATCAAGTCCCATGTCGGGCTCCCCGCGTGGAGCCTGCTTCTCCCTCTGCCTGTGTCTCTGCCTCTCTCTCTCTCCCTTCTCTGTGTATTCTCATGAGTAAATAAATAAAATCTTTAACAAAACAACAACAAACCATGGAAGATTGAAAATAACCAAAGCAGTGTTGAAAAAAAACCAAAGCTGGGGTTTCAGATTTCAAGTTATATTACAGAGCTCTAGTGATCCAAAGAGTATGGTGCGGGCACAAGAAGGAGAGCCTTAGATCAATAGAACAGAATGGAAAACTGGAACAAGACACACACCTGTAACTCTATGATCAATTAATCTTCAACAAAGCAGGAAAGAATATCCAACAGCAAAAAGACAGTCTCTTCAACAAATGGTGTTGGGAAAACTAGGCAGCCACATGCAGAAGAATGAAACAGGACCACTTTCTTACACCATGTATGTAAAAAATAAATTCAAAATGGATTAAAGACCTAAATGTGAGACCTAAAACCATAAAAAGAAGAAAAGATAGGCAGCAATGTCTTTGACATTGGCCATTAGATCTTCTTTCTAGATACGCCTCTGAGGCGAGGGAAACAAAAGCGAAAATAAACTACTGGGACTTCATCAAGTTGAAAAGGTTCCGCACAGTGGAGGAAACAACCGTAGCTAAAAGGCAACGTACAAAATGAGAGGAGATGTTTGTAAACAACACATTCGATAAAGAATTAGTGTCCAAAATATATAAAGCAAATATAAATCTCAGCATCCTAAACACAAATTACCAACTGAAAATGGGCAGAAAACATGAATGGACATTGTCTCTGACAGGACATCCAGATGGCCACCAGACACACGGAAAGTCACTCAGCATCACCCATCATCAGGGAAATGCGGACCCAAACCACAATGAGATGTCACCTGACAGCCGTCAGAATGGCTAAAATTAACAACACGAGAAACAACAGGTGTTGGTGAGGCTGGGGAGAAGGGGGAGTCCCCTTATACTCCTGGTGGGAATGCAAACAGGTGCAGCCACTGTGGAGAACGGTGTGGAGGGGCCTCAAGAAGTTAAAAGTAGAGCTACCCTACGATTCCGGAATTGCGCAGCGAGGTACTTGCCCCAAGGATACAGAAGTACAGATTTGAAGAGGGACATGCAGCCCAATGTTTGTAGCAGCGTCATCAACAGCAGCCAAACTGTGGACACAGCCCAGGTGTCCATCGACAGATGAATGGGCAGAGACGATGGGGTAAATATACAGACTGCGACGTCACTTGGTCATCAGAATGGGTGAAATGAAGCCATTTACAACGACGTGGGAGAAGAAAGGACTGATGGTAAATGAACTCAGTCAGTCAGAGAAAGACAATTACCATATGATTGCGTTCACATGTGGATTTTAAGAAACCAAACAAACTGGCAAAGGGGCGTGGGGGGGTAATGAGAGAAGGAAACCAAGAAACATAGTCTTAACCATAGAGAATAAACCAATAAATACCAGAGGAAAGGGGGGCGGGGAATGGGGAATCAGGGGATGGGGTTGACAGAGGACACCTGTGACAAGTACCAGGTGTTGTAGCCAATGGTTGAATCACTATGTGGACACCTGAAATTATATTATACTGGGAATATATACTGGGAATATTATACTGGGAATATATATATATATATATATATATATATATATATATATATATATAAAATATACTGGGAATTCCCAACAAATGGGAATTCAAGTAAAACTTTAAAATAACAATTGTTAGTATTGATAGAACGGATGTGCACAAGAGATAAAAACAGAAAGGAAACTGAAAATCCAAATAGAGTATTTAGAGCCACAAATCCCCTCCTTATCCCAGCTCAGGAGATGCCTGCTATGTCTATTCTCACCTCAGCAGAGGCCTGGAGTTAGATTCTCTGGAGAGGCCTCTGAATGGATGGATGCCAGGCACATACCCTAACCCAAAACATAACTATAACACTTAAAACTAACCCATTGAATATACTGGGAGTCCCAGTGCCAGGCACATGAGCAGATCCAATCTCTACTTGTATACAGACAATAACCCTAACCTTAATCTTAAACCTAACTTTAACCTAGCCTAACACTAGACCTATCAATAACTGAAAACCAAACGCTAACCCCTAGTCCCTAATTCATATACCTAACCCTGATTCCAACTATAACCCTAACCCTACCCTAACCCCTAACCCTAACCCTAACCCTAACCATTTAATAGCTGTCTCGCTGAATTCCTGGGACAAAATGTAACTAATGGCTCCACTCTTCTGCCATCTTGGACTCTTTTGGAGGCTAAATAACTTATCCCAAATCAAAGAGCTTATCAATGCTAGAGCTGGGATTTGAACCAGGCTGAAGTCCTCCCAAGCTGTTGCGCTTATCCAAATACTTTGTTTCTGCCATTAGAGCAATTAGCCCCAAATAAGTAGAGCATAAGGATCAGCTACTCTCGATATTTTGTAAAGCAGCTGTGTGTTGACTTTGTATCCCACATCTTTAGTGAATTCATGTATGAGTTCCAACACATTTTTTCTTTGTGGAAGCTTTAGTGTTTTTTACATATCGGATCATGTCATCCACAAACACATTACTGTACCTCTTTTTTTTTTTTTTTATACAGATGCTCTGCATTTCTTTTTCTTGCCTGGTTGCTCTGGCTAGTACTTTTAGTGCTATGTTGAATAGAAGTGGCAAGAGTGGACATCCTTGTTTTGTTCCTGATCTTGCAGTAAAAGCTTTCAGTCTTTCACCATTGAGCATGATGTTCACTGTGGGCTTTTTGTATCTGGCCTTTAATATGTTGAGGTAGCTTTCCTCTATTCCAAGTTTTTTTCAGTGTTTTTATCATAAATACGTGTTGAATTTTGTCAAATGCTTTTATTGCATCGAGAAAATGATGTGTTTTATTCTTCATTCTTCATTAATGTGATATATTACATTAATTGATTTTTAAATGTTGAACCATTCTTTCATTCCTGTAAAAAAACCCATGTGGTCATGGTGTATAATCCTTTCAATATGCTGTTGAATTTGATAGCTAGCATTTTGTTAAGGATTTTTGCATCGATGTTCATAGGGGATATTGGTCTGCAGTTTTCATTTCTTAGTCTTTGACTTCATTATCAGGTCAATGTCGACTTTTTAGAGTGTGTTAGGAAGTATTCCTTCCACTTTCATATTTTGAAAAGTTTAAGAAATATTTAGTTAATTCTCCTTTAAATGTTTGAGTGAATTCATCAATGAAACCATAGTACCCAGGACATTACTTTGTGGGGAGATTTTTTTATTATTGATTCAATCTCATTACTAGTTTTAGGTGTATTCAAATTTTCTATTTCTTTGTGATCTTGCCTTGATAGGTTTTGTATTTCCAGAAATTTGTCCATTTCACCTAGGTTATACCATTTGTTGCCATACAGTTGTTCATAGCATTCTCCTATAATCTTTCTTATTTCTATTGAATATCCTCATTTTTTTTTGTTTTATAAAGATTTTATTTACTTATTTGAGAGAGAGAGAACATGAGTGGAGAGTAGGGGCAAAGGGAGAGGGGGATGGAGAAGCAGACTCTCCAGTGAGCAGGTTATTTGAGTCTTCTTTTTTTCATAGTCCACCTAGCCAAAGATTTGTCAATTTCAAAGAACTTTTAGTTTCATTAATTTTCTTCATTGTTTTTCTATCTCTGCTCTAATTTTTATTATTCCTTCTGCTATCTTTGGACTTAGATTGTTCTTCTCTTTCTAGTTCTGTAAGTTGTAAAGTTAGGCTGTTGATTTGAGATTTTCCTGTTTTTAAAGATTTTATTTATTTGAGGGAGACAGAGAGAGCACCTGCATACCTGAGCAGGTGGAGAGGCAATGGAGGAAGGAGAGGATCTCAAGCAGACTTCAAGGGGTTCAATCTCACGACCCTGAGATCATGACCTGAGCTAAAAGAGTCAGATGCTCAACCAACTGAGCCACCTAGGTGCCCTGAGATCTTTCCTGTTTTTATTTATTTAAAATTTATTTTAAAGATTTATTATTAATTATTTGAGGGAGAGAGTGAGAGAGAACATGTGCATGAGCAGGGGGGAGGGGCGTAGGGAGAAGGAGAGAATCTCAAGTAGACTCCCTGCCAAGCATGAGCCCCATGCCAGGCTTGATCTCATGACGAGATCAAGACCTGAGCTAAAATCAAGAGTCAGAGGCCTAACTGACTAAGCCACCCAGGCACTGCAGTATTTAATATAAGAGCTTATAGTTATAAATTTCCCACTTAACACTATTTTTGTTGGGTACTGAAAGTCTTGTTATGTTGTCTTTTCATTTTTATTCATCTCTAAGTATTTTGTGGTTTCTCTCATGATTTATTCTTTGATTCACTGGTTGTTTAATTGTGTATTGTTTAATATCCACAAGTTTCTGAATCTCCAAGTTTTATGTCTGTTATTGATTTTTTAATATTTATTTATTTATTTATTTATTTATTTATTTATTTATGAGAGCACCTGTGAACAGGGGGAGGGGCAGAGGAAGAGGGAGAGAGAATGTCAAACAGACTCCCCACTGAGCACAGAGCCGGACATAGGGCTTGATCCCATGACCCATAAGATCGTGACCTGAGCTGAAATCAAGAGTCAGACAGTTAACTGACTGAGCCACCCAGGTATCCCTATTGCTGTTACTGATTTGTAACTTCATTCCATTGTGTTTACAAAGGATACTTTGTCAGATACCTATATATTTTAATCTACTGAAACTTAATTTGTGGCCTAATATATATAGACTGTCCTGAAATGTCTCATGTGCACTTGAGTAGAACATACACGCTATTGTTGTGGGGCAGGTGTTCTGTATGTGTGTTTGATCTGGTTGGGTTAATGTATTAAGCCCTCTATTTCCACATCTATCTTCTGTCTGGTTGTCTTTTCCGTTATTGATAATAGAATATTGACGTCTACTACTATTGTCTTAAGACTGTATTTCTGGCAATTCTATTTTTGATTCACATATTTTGATGGGCTGATATTAGGTGCATAACTATTTAAATTGTTATATCTTCTTGCTCCATTAAATATTTTATTAGTATATATATGTCTTTTTTTTGTCTCGTAAACTTTTTCTATTTAGCATCTATTCTGCCTGATATTGTACAGTCTCCCCTACTCTCTTTTGGTTACTATTTACATGCAATCTTTTTTTATCCTTTCACTATTAATCTATATGTGTCTTTGATTATGTGCCAGAACAGCAAAGGGAGAAATGGGAGGATACGTGATTCCCCCAGGGACCATCAGGAAGACTTACAGGAAAAGCAAGTAGATGATGAGAGAATATGGGGATATGTCAAGGACTCAGCAAGAGCTAAGGAAAAAACAGAAAATAGTTTTTTTCCATTGGACACAAAGAGATGTACAAGATCCATTCACCCCAAGGGTGTCAGGAGACTGAGGGGCAGAGGTAGGGGCCAAAGAAGCCTAAATAATATCCCATATCTTTAATGCCTTTGGCCTTCAATTCTAATTTCCCTGATGACAATATTGGTGATCATGCTGCCCCGGCAGGCATTTTCCAGGCTAAGTGCTTTAACCTTAAGCTGACACTTTGCTGTAGGTGTCACTCTTGTTGCCAGCAGCCTTTTGATCCAACTAGAGTGTCCTCTGTCTTTCAGCAGGGGACTTCTACTGTGTGCATGGAGGAGATGTTCATGGTACATTGTAAAATGACAATAAAGGAAACAGTTTCAGAACTGCATACACACAAGACAAAGTGAATCTATTGTAGACAGAATAGAGTTGGATCACATGTTTTTTCAAAAAATTTATTTATTTATTTATTTATTTATTTATTTATTTATTTATTTATTTATTTATGATAGACATAGAGAGAGAGAGAGAGAGAGAGAGAGAGAGAGGCAGAGACACAGGAGGAAGGAGAAGCAGGCTCCATGTCGGGAGCCCGACGTGGGACTTGATCCCAGGACTCCAGGATCGCGCCCTGGGCCAAAGGCAGGTGCTAAACCGCTGAGCCACCCAGGGATCCCCAGATCATGTGATTTTTATACATTCTGCCTACCTCTATTTTTCGACTGGAGAGTTTAATCTCTTTACATTTCAAGTAATTACTGATAAGGAGGGACTTGCATCTGTCATTTTTCCATTTAAAACAATTTGCTATTTGCCTTATATTATTACTATTCCTTCATGTTTGATTTTTTTGTAGTAAAGTGTTTTAAGTTATTTTCTCATTTCCTTTTGTATATATTCAGTAGCTATTTTCCTCTGTGGTTACCATGGGGATTACATTTAACATCTTAAAATTATAACACTCTAATTTGAATTTATATCAGCTTAACTTCAGTAGCTTCATATAACAACTCTGCTTCTCTACAGCTCTGTCTTCACCCCTTTTGGTTATTTTCTTTTAAGATTTTATTTATTTATTCATGAGAGACACACACAGAGAGAGGAAAAGACACAGGCAGAGGGAGAAGCAGGCTCTCTGCAGGGAGTCCAATGTGGGATATGATCCCAGGACCCCAGGATCATGACCTGAGCCAAAAGCAGATGCTCTACCACTGAGCCCCACCATTTTGGCTATTGATGTCATGAAGTAACATCTTTATACATTGTGTGCCCCCAAATATAAGCTAATAATTCTTTAAGCACATTAGTGTTTTAAATTGTCTAGAAACAAAAGTTATGATAATAGTAACTCATAGATATTTAGGGTTTTCTGATGTATTTCTTTTTAAAAATCATGTACAAAATAAAAAGTAGAATTACAAACCATTGTTGCAATAGTACTAGCTCTTATAATTACCCATGTATTTGCCTTTATTGAGATATCTATTTTTTTAAGATTTTATTTATTTATTCATGAGAGACACAGAGAGAGAAAGAGGCAGAGACACAGGCAGAGGGAGAAGCAGGCTCCCTGCGGGAAGCCCGATGTGGGACTCGATCCCGGGACTCCAGGATCACACCCTGAGCCAAAGGCAGATGTTCAACCACTGAACCACCCAGGAGTCCCAAGATCTTTATTTTTTCATATGGCTTCAGGTTAGTCTTCATTATACCTTGCAGGACTCACTCAAGCATTTCTTGTAGGGTAAGACTAGTGGTTATATACATCCTCAATTCCTGTTTATCTGGGAATGTCTTAAATTATCCCTCACATTTGAAGGACAGTTTTGCCAGATATAGAACTCTTAATTGACAGGTTTTTTCTTTTAGCACCTTGAATATATCAACCTACTGCTTTCTGGCCTTCAAAATTTCTGATGAGAAATCTGCCAAAAATATTTTTGAGGGAAGCCCAGGTGGCTCAGTGGTTTAGTGCCACCTTCAACCCAGGGCATGATCCTGGAGACCTGGGATTGAGTCCTATGTCGGGCTCCCTGCATGGAGCCTGCTTCTCCCTCTTCCTGTGTCTCTGCCTCTCTTTCTGTTTCTCTCATGAATAAATAAATAAAATCTTTAAAAAAATCTTTTTGAATATCCCTTGTATGTGATAATTCTCTCCTTCCTTGCTGCTTTCAAGATTCTTTTGTTGTCTTTTGAAAGTTTTCTTATAGTGATTCTCAGTGTCAATCTCTTTGAGTTCATCTTACTCAAAGTTCACGGAGTTTCTTAAATGTTTATATTCATGTCCTACATCATATTTGGGAAGGTTTCAATAATTATTTCTTCAACTATCCCCTCTATCCTTTTCTCTCTCCTCCACCCGAGACTCCCACAATATGTATGTCGGTCCACTTGACAGTGCCCAACGAGTCCCTCAGGTTCTGTTCACACTTCTTCAATTGTTTTTTCTTTCTGTTCCTCAGATCTAGTAATTTCTATTGTTTTACATTCAAGTTCAGATTCTTTCTTCCACCTACTCAAATCTATGACTCTCTCTAGATAATTTTTCATTTCAGTTATTGAATTTTCAGCTCCAGAATTTCTTTTCAGGTTCTTCATAGGTTTCCTGTCTCTTTGCCTATTTACATTTTGTTCACACAGTTTCTAGACTGTATACATATCTTCCTTTAGCTCTTTGAGCATCTTTAAGATAGCTTTGTCTAGTATACCTTCCACCAGATCTAGTGCACCTAACACTGTTTATTTTTTCTGTTGTTGTTGTTATTTTGTCTGTTTGTTTAAGTAGGCTCCATGCCCAGCATAGAGTCCAATTTGGAGCTTCAACTTATGACCCTGAGATCACGAGTTGGAAGCTTCACCAACTGAGACAACCAGGTGCCCTGACACGGTTTGATTTATTTTTTTCTGTTGATTTTTTTGCCCTCTGAATGTGCCATAGTTTCTTGTTTCTTTTTGTGCACCTTACAACACTGGATACTGATCTAACAATGTGGTATTCTGGAAATCAGATTCTCCTGTTCCCCCTAGAATTTGCTGAGTTTTGTTGCTATTTTTCTTTTTTGGCTCTTGTAGGTTTTCTCTGTGGCAAGGGTCGACCTGAGGTATAGATTTAAAGTCTTCTCAGGTCTTTTCTTAACCTTTCCTTGGGAAGGTATGGTCACTTTCTAATATTAACCCCATATACCCTGGCTTTTTAAAAAAATTTTATAAAGTCTATTTAGTTATTTAGTTTACATATCTTAGTTTAAGGGATAGAATTTATATATTCATCAGTTGCATATAATACCCAATGCTCATTACATTAAGTGCCCTCTTTAATGCCCATCACCCATTACCCATTGCCCCCACCCAGTGCCCACCAGCAACATTTAGTTTCTTTCATAGAGTTCAGAATCTCATATGCTTTTCTATCTTTATTTTATTTTTCCATCCCTCTCCCTATGTTCATGTGTTTTATTTCTTACATTCCATATATGTGTGAAATCATAAAGTATTTGTTTTTCTCTGCTGACTTATTTCACTTAGAACAATAAAATCTAGTTCCAAACATATCATTGAAAATGATAAGATTTCATTCTTTTTGATGGCTAAGTAACATTCCATTATATATATATATATATATATATATATATATATATATATATATAATTCATAAATATATCTCCATTCATCTGTTGATGGAAATCTTGGCTCTTTTCATGTTTTGACTATTGTGAACATTGCTGCGATAAATACTGGGGTGCAGATGACCCTTTGAATCACTATATTTCCATCCTCTAAGCTCTTGGGCTCTAACCCTAACCCTAGATTGGGTTCAGACATGACCCAGCCCCAGAGCCTGGCTCCAAATCCTGAGGGACTGATGAAACCTGAGTAACACCAGAAAGCTTGGGACACTGCCCAGGAGGAAAAAGTGCCATTTATATGCAGGGCAGGTAGCAGGAGCTCTAGAAATCAGAAGGGCCTCCTGAGCCCAGTCCGAAGTTCAGCGACCCCTACACACCATCCATGCACCTGAGCCTCATGCTAACCCTAGCCCTCACTTCAGCCCTGTGGGGAGGTCTCCCCCATGATGGCAGATGGGACCCTCCAAAATCCTGGACCCCTAACCTCTAACCCTAACCTTAAACTCATCTCTCCATTGAGGTGTTCTCACTGCTGGCAGATGGGTTCCTCCAAATTCTTGGGCTCTAATCCTAAACCTAGCTTTGCATCCAGATTTTGTACCATGTTATTTTTTTTTCCAATCAACTAGTCTTATTATTTCAAAATTTCCTTCTTTTACCTTCAACAAAAATGCATTTCCACTCCTTATATCTTTGGAACATATCTCCTAGTTTTCTACATGCAATTTTTTCCCCTCATTCCTATCAGTCTATATACATTTAGCAGAATTTTAACTTTTAGCAACCTTAGTCTCCCTTGAAAACAAAGTAGTAAGCAAATGTCAACCCTTTATATGAGAGTTCTTTAGACAAATTTACGAATCAACAAAGCACTAACTGTGTTTACCAACAGACTTAAAAATCCTTAGTTTCTTTGCAATAAGAAACAAAAAAACAAAAATCTATGTTTTGTAAGCAATGCTTTAGTCCTGAACCCGAACTGTAAGCCCAACCCCTAACACTAACCCTAACCCTAGTGCTAACCCTGACTGGGCCCTAACCCTAACCCTAATTTGGGTTCTGTCCCAACCATGCTCCAAGGCCTGGCTCTAAACTTCAAAGGATGGGGGGACTAGTGAGCGACATCATAGAGGGCCGCCAACCACCCAGGGACAGAAGTGCCATTTGTATGAGGGGCTGATAGGAGGAGCCCAAGATAGCCTAAGGGCTCCCTGAGCCCAGGCAAATGTTCAGCACTCCCCTGCACATCAGCTCCAAGCCTGAGCCTCACGCTGATCCTTGCCCTCAACTCAGGCCTCCTGGGAGGTCTCCACCATGCAGGCAGATAGGATAGTCTGAGCTCCTGTTCCAAAACCTTAACCTTAATTTGGGTTCTGCCCCAACCGCGCCCCAAGACCAGGCTCTGAGTTTCAAGGATGGAGGACTAGTGAGCAACACCATAAAGGTTGCCAACCCCCCAAGTGGTAGAAGTGCCATTTGTATGAGGGGCAGATAGGAGGAACCTGAGATAGACAAAGGGCTCCCTGAGCCCAGGCAAAGGTTCAGCGTCCCCTGCACATTAGCTGTGAGCCTGAGCCTCACGTTGATCCTAGCACTCAACTCATCCCTCTGGTGAAGTTTCCACCATGGAGGCAGATAGGGCCTTTCAAGCTCCAGGGCCTTAACCCTAACACTAGTTTGGGTTCTGACCTAACCAACCCCAGAGCCTGGCTCTAAATCCCAAGAGATGGAGGACACGTGAGCAACACCAGAAAGCTTGGCCACCCATCCAGATTGATATGGTGCCATTTGGGAAAGTGACACAGAGACAGTGCTCGAACAATCTGAAGGGCCCAATGAGACCAGTCCCAAGTTCAGCGCCAGCCTGTACCCGAGCCATGCACCTGACCCTCACGCTAAGCCATGGCCTCAACTCAGCCCTGCCGGGATGTCTGCCCAATGCCAGCAGATTTGAGCATCTGAGCTCCTGGTCCCTAACCCTAATCCTAGAATGAGTTCTGTCCTGACACAGGCCCCAAGTCTGCCTCCAAATTCCAAGACATTGAGGACACGTGAGTGACACCAGAAAGCTGGCCACCCACCCAGATTGATATGGTGCCATTTAGGAAAGTGACACAGAGTTAGAACCTATCTCAACAGCAAGTGTGGAGGTGGAATGGAAATGCGATACTAACTCTGAGAAAAAAAGTGTTCCTTGACTGCAGCTTTCAACTAGCCTCTAACATAAGGGAGTTAGAACCCATCTCAAGAGGACCTGTGGAGGTGCAATGGAAATGCCGTATCCTTAACTCTGAGAAACCAGTGGTGTTTCAGTGCAGCATTCGTCTAGCCTCCCACTAGAGGGAGTTAGAAGCTAACTCAACAGTAGGTTTGGAGGGGGCCATAAGAATGTCCTGTACATATATATCTCTGAGAAACAAAAGTTCCTTGAATGAAGCTTTCAACTCCCTCGACATAAGGGAGTTAGAACCCATCTCAACAGTAGGTATGGAGGCAGAATGGAAATGCGATAGACTTAACTCAGAAAAAAGCGCTTCTTGAATGCAGCTTTCAGGTAGCCTTTCACATAAGGATGTTAGAGCCTCTCTCAACAGTAGGTGTGGAGGTTTCAAATTCAAATGTGATATACTTGACTCTGTGAAACAAGGATTCCTTGAATGAAGCTTCCAACTAGCTCTCTCTTAAGGGAGTCAGAACTTACCTCAACAGTAGGTGTGGAGGCACAATAAAAATGCCCTGTACATGTCTCTGGGAAACAAGCATTCCTTGAATGCAGCTTTATTCTCAGTAGATTTATGTATACTTTCATAAGCTCCTAGGTCGGAAAATTTAAGGGTCATTTTAGCATTCCAAGCCCCTGGGATACTCACATCCGTTAGTTAGCATCATTTCAAATACTATTTAAAAATCTCTGTTCTTCTCTCTCTTCATAGTGATTTCATCAGTAAAAATGCTCTTCCATTCCTATAAATGCTCCCACCCTCATATCACCATGATAACCAGCTCTGCTTTCCTTCTTCCCCTACTGTAACCAGCAGGGTGTTATAAACTTCAGTGTTGAGTCTGGCTTTCCCTTTGTTTCTCTTGGTAAGGGAGGCTACTTCTGGACATGATACCATGTTATTGACTCTCCAAAATCTTCATTTCATGTGCATTCTTTTAGAATAAAGTTCAGCTAAAAATCAATAACAAAAAGAACATTAGATATTCTATCCTAGACAAAATGGCATAGATCTGCCTCTCCTTGCTCTTTCCCCCTAGGGACAAAAATAAATCCTGAAAATAATGAACAAAATGAGAATTTCAACATATGGAAGGGGAAGGCAAACTGTTTAGGAGCCCCACGGTAGGAGGGGCACCCCCCCCCCCATACAAAAGAAGAAGGAGATCCTGGCTTAGTATCTCTCAGCAGGCAGCGTAGAGCAGAAGGCAACCCAATAGGCTTGTCCCCAAATGAGGATCCCTCCAGGCACTACACAGGCAAGTCCTGCTAACAAGTATTCTTCTTCCCTACTGGCCCCAAGATTCTCCTTCTCCAAGAGCTTCCAGAAAGCCTGGCGGCCATAGCAGAGAGATGCCACAACCACACGCTCCCAACTCTGGAAGCCTCTTCATCCCCTCAGGCACAAGATTCCTCTCTCCCAGTGAGAGACACTGGGGTAGAAGGTGGCAACAACAAGTGGATCCTGTCATAGTAAGCATCGAAATGGGAAGTCCTCTCCATCTACCGTGGGTAAGAGAGATGTCTCCAAAATGCAGTCCAGAGATTTCCTCTACCCATAGAGTGGCACCAGGTTACCAAGTCTGGGTAAATTTCTTCTCCCCCCGCCCCTTCAGGTAGTACCAGCAGAAAACAGTGGGAGCCTCAGAAAAAATTAGATAAACTAAGTAAATCAAAATCCTACCACAAAAACCTTGAAAATTACATCACCATTGGAACCACAAATGACAAAGTAGGCCAGGCCTTTGGGCTAAACATAAACAGGGACCCTGCCTGCTAAAACAAAATATTTAAGTAGAATTTAAGAGTATTAGGGTGGTCAAAACATTCAGGGTATGCTCTAAATCATCTAAGATAGTGAGAGCCTGGAAAATCACAACCTGTATGACAAAGACAAATGACCTTGACATTGAGAAGAATTAATTGTTGGAATTATCTAACAAGTATTTCAAAGAAACCAGCATAAAAATGCTTCCATAATCAATTATGAAATTTCTTGAAATAAGTGGTATAACAGAATATCTCAGCAAACTAACAGGACTTATTTAAAGGAACAAAATAAACATTATGGAATTGAAAAATACAGTCACAGAAATTAAAAAAGTAAAAAATTTTCTAGATGAACTCAGTAGTAGAGTGGTAATGATAGAAGGTAGAATCAATGAACTTGAGGACAGTTTAATAGAATTTACTCAATCTGACAACAGAGATAAAAGAAAGAAAGAAAGAAAGAAAGAAAGAAAGAAAGAAAGAAAGAAAGAAAGAAAGAAAGGAGAAAGAAAGAAAGAAAGAAAGAGAGAAAGAAAGAAAGGAAGAAAGAAAAGAAAGAAAGAAAGAAAGAAAGAAAGAAAGAAAGAAAGAAAGAAAGAAAAAAAAACAGAGTTTCAGAGACCCATTGGACACTAATGAAAGATCCAATATTCTTATTACTAAATTTTCAGAAGAAACAATTGGGCCAAAGGTCTTTGAAGAAATATTGGTTTGAAAGTTTTTCAAAGTTAGCACAGCTTTATAAAAGCTGAGCAAACTCGGGATCCCTGGGTGGCACAGCGGTTTAGCGCCTGCCTTTGGCCCAGGGCGCGATCCTGGAGACCCAGGATCGAATCCCACATCGGGCTCCCGGTGCATGGAGCCTGCTTCTCCCTCTGCCTGTGTCTCTGCCTCTCTCTCTCTCTCTCTGTGACTATCATAAAAAAATAAAAAAAAAATTAAAAAAAAAAAAAAAAAAAAAAAAAAAAAAGCTGAGCAAACTCAAAACAAGATGAACCCCAAGAAATCTGTACTGAGGCATATCATAATTGCTTTTGAAAATTAAGTGGAAAATCTTGAATCAGGCAGAAAGAAACAATAAATTTCTATAGACACCACCAATTTGATTTAAATCAGGATTCTCATCTGAAACCCTGGAAGCCAGAAGAAAGCGTCACAGCATTTTTCGGGTGTGGAAACAGAAGAGGTCCACTGTGAATTCCATATCCAGCAAAATTCCTTCAGGAATGAAGGAAAAACAAAGATATTTTCTTTTTTTTTTTCTTTTAAAGATTTTACTTATTTATTCATAAAAGACACACAGAGAGAGGCAGAGACACAGGCAGAGGAAGAAGTAGGCTCCATGCAGGAAGCCTGATGTGGGACTCGATCGCAGGATCGCGGGATCATGCCCTGAACCAAAGGCAGACACTCAACTGCTGAGCCCCCAGGTGCCCCCAAAACAAAGAGTTTTTCATACAAAGAAAAACATAAATGTGTTTGTCATCAGCAGACTTGACTTAAAAGAAATGCTGAAGGAAATTTTTAACAGAATGTAAATGACAAAGAAAGGAATGTTGTAGCATCAGGAAGATAGAACAACAGAAAAAGTAACATAGGTACATACTATGGACTGTCGTTCTCATGAGTTTTACAAATGATATTTGATTATTGAAATAAAAACTACAACACCAGCTGACACTCAGGACAGTGCAATTTAAGAGAAAGAGCCTGAGCAAGACGGGAGGGGGCCTAAGTGGCTCACCACGGAGCAACGCCTGCGTCTCTGCCCTGAGTCGGTGACCTGGTCAGCAACCCCAGACAGCCCAGGGTGGACCCTCGCTCTCTGCTGCACACATACAGCTGTATACCCAGGACAGAGTGAGGGTAAGAATGAAAAACTAAAATGAGAATAGAAATAAGAAAGCACACATTTAAATCCTCGGATTAGTTTGTTTTGTGGGTTTTTTTTTTTTTGTAACTGATTCCTTTAATGCAACTGATCAACTTGTAATCATTATAAGATTTTGTAAGTTTTTTTTAATTTTAAGATTTCTTAAAGAATTTAAGCTTTTCTTTTTTTTTTTTTTAAACTTTTTTTTTTAATATTTTTTATTTATTTATGGTAGTCACAGAGAGAGAGGCAGAGACATAGGCAGAGGGAGAAGCAGGCTCCATGCACCAGGAGCCCGACGTGGGATTCGATCCCGGGTCTCCAGGATCGCGCCCTGGGCCAAAGGCAGGCGCTAAACCGCTGCGCCACCCAGGGATCCCGAATTTAAGCTTTTCTAAAGAAAATCTGTCACACGAGACTTCCGATTTTTATTGAATTATAAAAAGTGCTTACATTTGCTGTATTTAAATGTTTAGGGCAATTTAATTTGTAAGCCTATACCATACCATATACATGTGGTATGAACTAAATACTTAGAAGGATGTTTATTTAATATTCAAAGCAAACCTAATTGTATGATATAGCCACACGGTAAATAAATAGGAGATTATCAAAGTACAAATTGTAGGAATATTATTTTCCATGCATTCCATGCATAAAGCTTCTCAAATATTTAATGATTTATCAATAAAGAGAAACCAAACCATCATAGTTCTCATCACTTTTATTCCCCTAATATGTGTTGAGCACCTCTTTTTGTGCATTTAGGGAGGGACAAGAGCAATAATTCCCTCCTAGGAGAAAGCTGGTCACCATTAATGGCTTTCCAGCAAGGGTTGCTCCAGCACGAAGTCTTTAACTCTGCCACTGGGCTTCTCAGGGTCTTAGTTTTATCGTCAGTAAAATGGAAATTAATATGAGATAAAATAATATGATAGGATACATGTGGCTTGGGCAGCCCGGGTGGCTCAGTGGTTTAGCGCCGCCTTCAGCCCAGGGCCTGATCCTGGAGACCCGGGATCGAGTCCCACGTCGGGCTCCCTGCGTGGAGCCTGCTTCTCCCTCTGCCTGTGTCTCTGCCTCTCTCTGTGTCTCTCATGAATATATAAATAAAATCTTAAAAAAATTATAAAAGGATACATGTGGCTCTGGGGTTCCAGGAACGACAAATAGTTAATACCTGTTAAATACTTATACTAGTGACTATCCCATGGTTAGTACTCAAAGTGAGTTAGTTATTAGTATTATTATTATTATTCATGATTATTATTATTAACAACAACCCTTGAAAATCTAGGAAGGCTTCTCAAAAGAGGTGACGTAGAGGTTGGATTGTGGGGGGAATAACGAGGTTTTCAGTGCTATTTAAGATTGGGGAGGGCATTGGGGCAGAAGGAGCAGCCCGGGTGCAGGTCCAGAGACCGAAGACAACCGGGGCCTTCACAGACGGGCGGGGTTCGCATCGTGTGCGTGGACCAGGCACGGAAGACAAAGAGGCCAAGGCTAAACGGAGGCCAGAGCGGAGACCCCATTAGCTTCCCAGATGGCATCTTAGGGGAGCATGGTCCGTAAGTATTTAGTAACTGTGGCTTTGTGTCTCTAACTTCTAAAAGCCTCTTTTATAATGATAGTTTGTATCTGGCAGACATTTTGGCTGATTCAGATTTTCCTTTCCTGAATTGGGGTCCTGACCAGGATGATCTCAACTAAGATGCTCGGTCACCCAGAAACTCTGCATCCAAGTCTTACAGCGACTTTCTTCCCTCCCTCCGCCTCCCTCCTCTCGCTGTGTCAGCCCCACGGCCCGCCCGTGAGCTCGTGCATATAGACAACACGTACATGGTACCTCACATGATACATGTGCTTCTCTTCTTTATTTTCAAGCGGACAGCACACCTACAAGCTTCAGAAGCACCGCGGCGGGCGCTGAATGTGCGCGGGCAGGGCCAGCTCTGCAGGCGAGGGGCCGTGGAGCCTCTGGACCCTGCACGGAGACGGGCTCGGTGCACACTTTAACGCTCACGTGTCAGTGACCTGTGACTGTCACTGAAGCTCTCCGGGGCTCCATTCTCCATCAGTATGATGGATAAACCGTGGAATAAGGAATTGGTGCCACCCTGGGTCCTTTGGAGAACACTGTGCAGATTCCTGCTCAAGATTTGGAGAAATCGGGGTCCCAGTGATGCAGAGTCCTGGACAACAGGGCCCCGTGACTCAGGCCATTCTCACCCGCCAGCCTCTGGCTCTGGCTCCGGGGAGGGATAGTGCCCAGGCTGTCTGCAGCAAGGATCACACACACGTAGTGTCCCCGAGGACCCCGTCGGGGTGGGCTTCTGCTACCTCCCGAGCAGGCAGCTGGGAAGTGTGAGGGGCCTCTGGGCCCCTGGCTGGATGCCTTGGGCATGTGACCAAGCTTCTCTGGACCTTATTTTCCACACTGGCCTCGCAGGGCTGTCGTGAGGATGAAGTGTGTGCCTGGCACATGGCACAAGCTTGCTAACAGTGGCCCTTTGTGCTATTCTTTTCTGTGGGAGGCCTTTCCCTACAAGCTCACTGCCCTCTGCAGATCCTGCAAGGTTTCTGGGCTGGCCCCTGCTGGTACTTGGCTCTCGTTGCCAAGGGAGGGCGGCCAGGGGAGGACTGGGTACCCAGGTTCACGAGCGTGGGTGGCAGGGAAAAGACAGCAAGACATGGATGGTGCCTGGCCCCCATCCTCCCCAGAGGGACAGGAGAGAGACCACACATCTGCTGTCAGATTTGGTAAGGACTGTAGATCCCTCTCACAGAGGGGACAACAGAAGGCAGGGCTGTGTGCTCGTTGCAGGGCTCAGCAGGTCCCGGGCCTCATTTCCTAGTGCTGGGCCCTTCCAGCTGTTCCAGAATCCTGTGTTTGCATTCATCCGTGCCGTTTCTTGGTCCTCACTGTACTCTTTTCACTGAAGTCAAGGGTACTGGAAAGTGCTTGGCCAGCCCTGCTGAGGCCCTGCCTTCGGACCACAAACATCACAACCCAGAAATCCTGCTGACCAGAGGAGAAACATGGTCTCAGGCTTTCTTCTGAGCTTGGGTAAAAATTGCATTTGTATTTTCTCTTTCTCTCCTTTCTTTCTTTGGCCAGGAATAAAAGAAGTATGTTAACACAACTTTTTTTTTTTCTTTTTTAAAGAAATCACTGAGTTATTATCCTAAGCTTCAGCAGTGTGGGGGTAGGAAAGGCTGTTGTGTTACTGAAACTTTGATTACAGAGTAAACTTTGCTCTGCAATGTGGTAAGTTGTTTCTGGAACCCTAGCACCTCATGGGAGGATTGCTTTAGGAGTCATGTTCTCTGCTTGGAGATTCTCCTGGGGAGGGAATGTCAGTGGGGCTAGGAGTCCTGGACACACCCAGGAGCCCATAAGCACGCAGCTCCAGGCTACCAGGGGCATCAAGGCACAATTCCTGAGAGACTGTGGTGGAACGAGCAAGACAAGAACAGGAGGGGAGGGATCCTGTATGGACAAGATGCCTACAGGTACCTCCATAAAACACCCTTGCAGATTCCGTCATCCTCAAATCAGCCTCCACGATCTTCTCCATTTACTGGAAGGACAAAGGTATCATTCACTGGCCACAGACACTGTTAAAAGATGAGCAATGGGGGAGAGCCCCCAGAGCTTGACTTCATGAAGGGAAGCCCACTGGTTGGTGTGGGAGAGAAAAACAAGTTGACAAAATTTGTTTCTTTGCTTTTGTTGTTGTTTTTCAGGACATAGGAGGGGGGCAAAGCAAGTATGGTAAGGGGGTTAGGAGCACTACAGGTGTAGGCCAAGCCTTTCTCAGCCTTGCAGGAGGGCTTAGGTGTGGGAGGTAGGAGAAAAGGACAGGAGAGGTGATGGAGAAGGGAGAGGCATCAGAGCCCCTGTTCTGGCCACCCCAGCCAACCCCCTGGATGGCTCAGCAGGGTCCAGCTGAGATAAGCCATCAGATTCTAGGAGGACCTGGGATGACTGTGGGGGACCATGGCTCGGTGCCCTACCAGACCCTAGGTCCCCAGCTGAAAGGGTAGGAGGAACTGGTTTCTTGGCCTTTCATCACATCCTGAAGACTCTCGAAGCCAATCTGGAACCATGGGGGGTTGGGGCACGGTTCCCACAGGGTCCACAGGAACTTCCAGAAGCTGCCCCAAGTGGCGCTTGCTATGACCCCGTGGACGCCTGGGCTTGCTTCCGGGCTGCCCTAGGGACGTCAGAAAAGGGCTGATTCCATTCTGAGGTCCAGTCTCTCAGACTCATTCAGATCTTAGATGCTGGTTTATAAGCCAATCCTGTAACCGTTCCCACAGAGACTGTCCGGGGACAGCACAGCCAGACTGAGCTGGGGCCCATCGTGAGGCTAAACAGGCACGAGTCAACCTCTCTATGCTCTCCACCATGGCCTACATCTTTCTCTTCTGGGATCCCAAAAATGTCTTTTGAGTTTCTTTGGGATTGGTTTCCGGGAAGAGGTCCTGGTTCCAAGGTTATGAGAGTCATGGAAATCACAGGAGTAAGGGGCCGAGAGCTTAGCAAGTGCAGACAGTGTACGTCGATGGCCAGAAACTAAGGAGTCTAGATGGACCGAGGGTAAGGTCAGCTCCGGCCTCTGCCTAGATTAGGGGGCGTTTGGTTGGCTCTTTTTGGGAATCCAGAGGTCAGGTTGTCAGGCAATTCATCTCACTGCCTCATGGTTTTCATAAAAATGCATGAACTGAGGGCCAAACCATCTCTCTGGGCAGGTAAGTGAGGCCACAAGACAGAACCCCAGGCCCTGGATGAGAGTAGTGAAGAAACATATCGCACAGACAGGTCCATTTCGGGTCCTTTCTTTACATCTGTCAGATCCCTGAGCCACGGGGCAAGGTGAGAGGTCTGGAATGTTCAGTGGCTTCAGAAGCCAGTTAACTACAGAGAACCAGGTGCAAAGACTCAGCAGCTGGGGGACTCTGTGACCACCCTGGGAGCGAAGGGAAGGGTGAAACAGTGTCACTGCCAGGCCCTCCCAGCCCCCTTGCAGCCAAACCCACAGAAGGCGTGGTGTTGAGGCTTGCAGATGACCTGCCAGGCCTGATACCTAATGAGTGATAACGAGACAGAGGCAGCCCAGCCCGGCCTGGCATTCAGGCTCCAGGCGGAAAACGAAACACAGCCAGAGTGGGTTAGGTTTCTCCCAGGGCCACTCTCTCCTGCAGTCAGGAGAAAGAGCAAGTTCTTGTGAATTCAGGCAGGAGCTGGGGGTCATTGGTACTTGTTTTCTCCGAGTCTGCAATAAGGACTTAAGAAAAAAGGCCTCAGCTGGACAATCAGGCCCAGCTCTGGATATTTCTACAAGGACAACAGGACTGGGCACAAGAGCGCCAGCTCTGAGAGGGCTTGGATGTTCCTCAGCAGGTCATCTGAAGGTGCCCAGGGTCTCTAGGCTGGAGGAGAGCAAATGCAGCGGCAAGTCTGAAGCAGAGGAGAGAACACACTTGCTCCTTCCGACACCTAGAGGTCAGGTTAGGGCCAAGTGCAAGTTCCAGGGAGCCTGAATGCCATGGGATCGAAGTGTGTTATCGGTGTTCACCTAGAGAAACAGAACCAGTAAGAGATACGTGCTTCGTCTGGTACAGGGGACAGGGTCAGGTCCTGACCCTGTGAAGGGAGGTGGTGGTGCTAGGCGGTCTCTGCCAGGCTGCTGTGCCCAAGATGCAGTCCAGGCGGCAGGTGTCAGCAAGGGAAGGACACCACGGAGAGGCACAGCGAGCAGGCCAGAGCCTACTAGTGGGAGCTTGGTCTGAATCTGGGTCTATCGTGTGTGTCCTGGGACCTGGTGACAAGGGTGACCTGGGCCCTCCATTGTGGGGCTGGGCACACACACCTGGCCCAGGAGTCAGGAGCGGCCTGGGCTGTGTCTTCACACCCTCAGGATGAATCTGTCCTCAGCAACAACAGTGGGTCTCTGCACCACTTCCCACCCTCCCACAAATCGTCTCGGGACGCACCCTATCCAGAAACACGGCTGCAAACGAGCTCTGGGAAAGGTGGCTCAGCGCCGCCGAGCTGACACGCTCTGGAACATCGCAGCAAGGAAGACCCATCTTGCGGGTAGAGCTGCCTGTAGAGCGGCCGCTCTGGAGCACCTGCTCGGAACCCACTGCTTCGGATGGGCCCACAGTGACCCGAACCCGCTCTCATAAGCCATCCCTGAAGGGGCCTCTGATGGTAGGAGGGAGCGGGGTCCTCCTGGAGTGAGAGGCAGGCAGAGAGCAGGGCCCCACCAGCCCCTGACCAGCATCTGGTGGTACGGAGGGCGCAGCCCCATCTCAACCTCGAGCGGGTGTGGCGGCCGCTCTGGGCCCCCAGGATGGCAGCCGGGATGGGGACCACCAGCTCTCCTACCTTGAACGCTCCCGGTGGGACACCGATCGGGACCTAGGCCGGCTCTGCCCCGATGCCCACGGTACCGCCTGACCCTGAGCCCGGCAGGCCCAGCCCTGGCCCGTCCCGGAGCCGGAGTCCAGGGTGGGACGTGTGCTGAGGAAACGTTCCCGCTGCGGGCAGGAGCCCCTGGAAGGGGCTCTCCTGGGGAGGCGAACGGTTGTTTATTGATTCAAGGAAAACTGTTGGAACTAATTTCCCCAAACTCAGATACAGCACTTGGCTACCTCCACGCACAATAAAGAGGCGTCAGCCAGGCTGGCCCCATCCATCTTCCTCTTTGCAGTCGGAGCTGATGGGCACCTCCAAACCTCAGTGTCCAGGCCTGCCAACGCGGAGAATGAGCTGATGGTCCATGCCCCGTGCACAGCGCTGGCTGCACAGTCTGTAGGACTCAGTGCAAAATGAAAGTGCAGGACCCCCTTGTACAAAAGTCATGAGGATTGGGACGCCTGGGTGGCTCCGCGGTTGGCGTCTGCCTTCACTCCCCGGATCGAGCCCGCCTCGGGGTCCCCGCGGGGAGCCTGCTTCTCCTCTGCCTGGGTCTCTCTCTGTGTCTCTCATGGATAAAGAAATAAAATCTTAAAAAAACAAAACCAAAAGTGGCACATGCTGTCGCAGCCCTGCGGGGCCAGAGCCGACTCACCCGCCGCGGGGCCACCTCCCTGGCTGTGGGGGGGACTCACCGGGTAGAAGGGACCACAGCTGCCCAGGGCCACCGCCTCGAAAGCGTTGGAGAATCGAGCGACTGCCGCATGCATCCTGCCTGGTGCGCAGGCTCTGCTCCGGGACCCACCCACTTCCTCACCTCTAGGCAGGTGGGACTGGCATCTCAGGGCACAGATGACACCAGGGACGTGGCCCTGGGGCCGTGCAAGGCTCCAGGACTGGGACTTGAACACGGGGTTTGCGCTCCCACGGCCGCTTCCTCTCTTGGAGCCTGGGCCCGGCCAGAGGCGGCCCAGCCCCGCAGAGCTGGGGCAGACCCCAAGGGCAGGGGGCCACCAGCGTGGGGGGGCTGGGGGTGAGAGGATGTGGTGCATTTGAAAGCTGACACACTTCATTTGCAGATGCCTCCGCAGATGCTCCAGGTGCAGGAGGTGGCTGCCGCGCCCGTCACCGAGAGCCCCCGGGTGAATGATCGACACTGAAGCAGGAGGAGAAGCAGGTCACGCATGGGGACTCTGCCTGCTGTGCAGGGGCCCTGAGATGCCGGCACCCCCCCCCCCCCCCCCCCCGCACCGAACTGCTCTATACACCTGTCAGACAACTTTTTCCTTGTGCTCCCGAGCCACGAGAGACCGGGCCGGCCATGGAGCAAAGCCCAGCCCGGACGTGGCTGCTGCTGTGGACCCGGCACCTCTGCTTACGCCTCGTGACAGCGTGCGTTTCTAACACAATACCCAACAGACAGTATTCCGTGTTTACTTCTCAAGCAGCAAGGGTCCCACGCGGGCCTGGTCCTCTGTGCCCAGGACGCCAGCCCTCAGCCCTCCTCCCTGAGGCTGCAGCATGTCAGGACCCAATTCACCACCTCTGTCCCCAAATCGGCAGACTTGGGGGGTCTGTGCTGGGTCTTCAGTGTCCAGAGCAAGAAAACCCTGTCCTCACTGGGGTCGGGCCCCCACCACAGGGTGGCACATTGTGGGACAGGAAGTCCAGAACTGCTGCTGCTAGGCTGGATGGCCCAGTGGAGGTCAGGCCACAACCTCGCTGACCTCAGTTTCTGCATCTGCCAAGCAGGGACAGCTGCCTCCCTGTGGGATTGCTAAGAGGCTGCTCTGGAGGCAGAAGGGGAAGTGGAAACCCGGGTGGTCAGTGGCCCACAGAGGAAGGAGGCAGAGAACAAGAGGCCAGTTGAGAAATGGGAGAACAAACCCCGGCAGTCAGAGGTAAGGGGTCTTCCCTGTAGGAGGCGGGGGTGGGGGGGCAGGTGGGAGAGGGCCCCTGCTGGAGAAGTGGCTTCCCAAGGTCAGTAGAGGGCACCACCATCCATGAACAGGTATGTCAGAGACCCCCGGACCCTTGGCACCGTGCTCTCCCAAGTCCCATGCCCAACCCATCCCAGGGCCAGTGTGTCACCCACTTCCCTCCGTGGCCAGCTCTCCCTCCTAGCCCCAATCCATCCCCCTGTCCGAGGCCCACAGGCCCTTCCCATGTAGCCACTACACCTCACTCTAAGTGGGCTGCTCCTTTCTCAGCCCCTTCTGGGGTTCTTATTGCTTGTGGGGTGGAGACAAGCCCCTGCCCCTGGCCAGAGTCTATTTGTGGACTGGCCCGGCCTCCTCCCTGGCCTCCTCCCTTACTGTTTCCCTCCCAAGCCTTTTCTCTCCTGAGTCATCATCACACTCCCACCTGCCCCAGGGCCTTACATATGCTGAGTCCTCACTCCATTCTTCTTCCTCCTGCTCTTCACATGGTTTTCTATCTCATTCTTCAGATACTTTGTCTCCCTGATGACGAAGCAGTCCTAAAGTGTGTTAGTGCACATGTACACGACAGGCATGCTCTGTTAGGGCGTTTCCCACAGCTGTACATTTTTTATTTGGGGGGGAGGTCCTCTTTGATTTAATTTAATATCTGCCTCCCTTTCCCACTAGGAGGTGATCTTCATCAGGACAGGAGCCCCTGTACCCCAAGGCCCCATGCCGAACACAGGAGGCCGTGCTGAATGCTGAACGTCAGGCCCATGGGGTCTTGCCTAAGTCCTCAGATTCTATAGCTTTGACCATCTCAGAGGAGTGGCTGACACGTGCTCTGAAATGGCGTGTGCAGGAAGTCAGGCCCCCTCTGCTCCGAATACACCTCTGGGAGTCCAGAGAAGATGTGAGAATTCCTGGTTCGTGTCAGAAACAGAAACAGGAGCAGAGAGCTGCTGTGGGAGGCCTTCCCTGTCGGGGTTCCCGAGGGCACACATTCGGGCTGCAGCTGGGGTCACACACTTACCACAGGAACCTGTGCACACATTTGTGAAGGTGTGAATCACAACCACTGAGTTATGCCTGGTTTCCCCCTGAAGTAGGGTCTGAACTGTAACCTAAAGCTCAGATATCAAACCCATAGTGTGATGGGCCAAGCCTGCCCTCAGGACCTCCGACCCCTTTCAGCCCAGTGAGTAGGGAGGAGGCTCCATCTGGAGAGCAGGGGAACTCAGGCACACGTGGATGATGTTGGAGCTTTGTCTTCAAGCAGGAAAGACAGGCTCTGGGGAGACCCAGGGGAGCATTTGGAAAGGGAGTTCAGGCAAAGGCGTGGAGGCGTAGGGGACAGACATGGCATGTTCAGGGCATCTAATCGGTGGCCTGGGAATGAAGTGCTGGGAGAAGGGTCTTAGCCGTGCAGTAGCAGCACAGAATGAGCCACCAAAGGATCTAAAACAAGCCCTGCTCTAGGAACTGTGACTTGGCAGCTGAGGGGAATGCTCCTAGAGGGTACAGGGGTGGCCGTGGCCATGCTCCAGAGGGACAGGGGAAGCCTGGGTGAAGGAGGGCAGCAGGGACAGAAGGGCAGGACAGAGCCCAGCACCCCACTGCCATCGGCTGCAGGGGTGACAGAGACCAGCATCCGTTCAGGACCAAGCTAACCTAATAGCAGAGCCTAAAGTGGTCACAAGCGGCTTCTGGTTTCATGTACTGGCCTCACTCGGTAGGTAGCAGCAGGCGGGTCGGGGTGAGGGGTGACTAATAAACACATACTGATAAATAGACTTACAAGCTGTGATAAGTGTAGGGAAAGAACCGAATATACGGGCCCTTGAGAGGAAGAGATTGGGTAGGGGGAGGATTATGAGTCAGAAAAGGGCTCTCTAAGCAGGTGGCTTTTAAGCCAAATCCTGAGAGACAGTAGGAGTTGGTAGGTAGAGTGAGGGAAAGCCTTCCAGCAAGACCCTGAGCAGGTGAACCACATGTGCTTGGAGGGGACACTGAATGGTAGCTGCAGGACAGCGTCTGAGGGGCAGCAAGAGGGAAAGCTGAAGGGGCAGCAAGGCCATAATGGCCTTGAAGAGGCCTGGGGTGGCCTGAGGAGGCCTACTGTGGTCCTGATGAGGTCCTGGTGAGGCCCGGTGTGGCTTAGTGAGGTCCTGGTGAGATCTGATAAGGTCCTGGTGAGGCCTAGTGAGGTCTTGGTGAGGTACTGGTGAGGCCTAGTGAGGTCCTGGTGAGATCTGATAAGGTCTTGGTGAGGCCTGGTGAGGTCTTGGTGAGGTCCTGGTGAGGCCTAGTGAGGTCCTGGTGAGGCCTAGTGAGGTCTTGGTGAGGTCCTGGTGAGATCTGATGAGGTCCTGGTGAAGCCTGGCAAGGTTCTGATGAGGCCTCATGAGGTCCTGGCGAGGCCTGGTGAAGCCTAGTAAGGTCTTGTTGAAGCTTGGTAAAGCCTGATGAGATCCTGTTGAGGCCTGGAAGGCTTGGTTAGGCCTCATGAGGTCCTGGTGGAGTCCTGGGAAGACCTGGTGAGGTCCTGGTGAGGCCTCACTAGGCCCTGATGAGGTCTTTTTGAGGCCTGGTAAAGCCTGGTGAGATCCTGTTGAGGCCTGGTAAGGCCTGCTAAGGCCTAGTGAGGTCCTGGTGAGGTCCCGATGAGGCCTAGTAAAGTCCTGATAGGTCCTGGTAAGGTCCTAGGAGATCCTGGTTAGGTTCTACGGTGAGTCCTGGTGAGGCCTCACTGAGTCGGTCCCTCAGAGTAGGAGGCTAGGTCTGCGGCCTCTGTTGTCCTTGAGTCCTGCCCAGGGCCTGACACAGAGCAGGTGCGCGGTGATAACCATCCACGCATGGGAATAAATGATCTCTTGGCCCCAGCATGGTGGGCCCTGACAACCCCCCTTGAGGGCTGGCATGGTGGACTTTGGGAGGTCTGGGCCCAGCCTAAACTCCTAGGGGCCATGCCCTGCTCAGTCTGGCCCCCCTGAAGGACGAGGACCCCTGGTAGGCAGCACAGGCCCTTTTTCTTTGCTAATTACTACCTGACATTTTAATGTTCATGTTTAATTACACTCTCCACCACTTGGTGCAAAAAAAAATAAAAATACACGAAGCCTTGGAGACCTATAAACCAAATAAGAGAACTTTTGTAAAGCCCTTTGAAGTCCCTACTGGAGCCTGAAACTCTTTGAATGTGCCAATTGTGTGGTGGGGATTTTGAAATGAGGACAGGTTCTGGGATCTGGGGCAGAGTCACACTAAAGCACACACGTACGCACACACACAGGGGTTGGAGACGCCCGTAAACCCACCGTCAACACCCCCTCCCTCGGCCCCCTGAGCTCGGGAGGCGCTGCTTCTTTCCAGAAACAGCACCAGTTATCCAAAAGAGTGTCCCTTAGGAGTTGAGGGGCTCAAGTTCACAGTCAAGGTCTCCCATCCCTCATGTGTGAACCGGGCAAGTGACAAGGTCTCTGTTACCTTGTCAAACGGGCAGGGGTGATGTCTGTGAAGGAGGCCTTTCGTCCAGGTGAGTGACACGCTCTCCTCCACCCTGGGTTTGGTAAGGTGACCCGTCAGTGTACAACAAATTTCAAGTTCAGCTGATAACCATCTAATCTTTGAAAAGATTTGCCACCAGAATGAATTCGCCTTTCAGAGCAGGGTCCTCCCTCGGACAAGGTTGTGCCTTGAGCTTCCAGAATATAACCTGGCCAGCCACGAGGTTGCTCCCCAGCATCAAGGGCGGCTTTGGGGCGGTCAGGCCAAGAAGCCTGCTCTGAGCTGCCTTCACACAACTGTTTTTCTGGGTGATGGTTTTGCCGGCAGGATGCTCTGAAACCTCCCAGCAAGGTCCTTTTGAGGTTGGCCCTCTGCTCAGAGGAGCCAGGCTCACTGATGACCACTTCACATTCTCTTCCAGTCACTCTGGCAGCAGGGCAGGGTGAGCCATCGTGGCAGAGTGCAGTTTCCAAGGATCACACTGGCAGCACCGTTGGGATCTAGTGAAGGCTCAGGCTGACCTCCTGATGAGAGCAGCCCAAGGAGCCTGGGAAAGCCAGCCAAGCATCTGGAAACGACTTTTCCTTCCTGACTGCCCAAAGTAGAGGGGAGCTGAAAACACGCTCGGCCACCCTCTTCCTACGTCCTTCTGGGTACATTGTCTCAGCCACAAGAGCAAGGACACAGAATGATGCTCGTGAACAGCGTGGCCACCCACCATCAAAGCAGTGACTCCAGACTGGGAGGACAGAGGACCCCTTCTACTCCAGATGGCAGACAGACACCCAGGAGGGAGCATCAGCTGGTGTCTCAGCCTCCTCTGCACGACCTCAAGTGGTATAGTTGAGGCAGGCAGATGGACCTAGGGCCAACTCTCTGCCGCACCATTTTTTGTTGGATAATTCTGGTCAAGTGAACTTTGTCAAGTTTTAACTGTAAGGAGGGGGGCAAAGCACCCATTCTGCACAGTTGTTGGGACAGTTAAATGAGATAATGTGTATTAAGGGCTTGACATGCTGTAGGTGAGAAAGGCATACAGTTACCCTCTTCTTATGCACTTCCTTTGTTATAAACCCAGAGACTCGGATTCCAAAATCTTTATGGTGGATATTTACTCTTTGGATATCATAGCCATCCTGGAGCTCCCAGAATATACATGAACATTCCTTCCTATCTATGCTATGTATTGGGGAGGCAAAGGTCACATTGTTGCCTGGAAGGAGGCCTGGGCTAAGAAGAGAAATGCACCCAGCCAAGGGGAATGGCACGAGCAGACACTGTGTACAGTTGGAGGTCGGAAGAGTAAATGGATGACAGTGGAGAGGAAGTAGGAGAAGGAGCCAGGGGTGGACCATGGTCAGTGCTCAAGGTCGCCCTAAAGGTATCAGCGCGTGTCTGTAGCTGCCAGAGAGCATGAAGGATGGGACCGTAAGCTGGACAGAGACAATGGGTCCATTTCTTTCTCTCTCAACTTTTTCAGTCTGCTCTTAATTCTTGAAATGTTGGTTGATGAACTAATCAAGATGGACAGTAAAAGACTGTATGCTAGACTTTTCTGTTCCGTTCCTACAGCTCTTTCTGATGAAAAACACTGGGCAACTCACAGTGTCTGGCACATAGGTTGTGTCGATGAGTATCTGTTAAAATGAACAAAATGTACTTTTAATAAGAGTTGAACTCAAGTCAAGCCCTTTGGGACAACTTCGGAACATGAATGAAAATATCATTCTAGATGTTTAATGAAAAATATTTACTCTCAAAGAACCTTAGGTGAGCTGCACATTAGTCACATTTCGTTCAGTAACTGGGGGCTATTTGTCTGGCTCCTGATCACAGGCCAGACCGTGGGGCTAGTCCACGATGACCCTGTAGTGCTTCCCCTCCTCCCCCAGCCTGGACATCCTCTCCACGAGAGGATACTTTCCTGTTTGTACAGCAGCTGGAAGCTCACACGTGAAACCTTTCTCTGCACTGCAAGCAACCCAAGCATCTGACTGCCATTCTCCACTCACAGCTGGGAGCGAGTGTGAGCAATCAGCAGAGAGCTGGAGGTTTGCTAACAGGGGGCTATCTCGGCGCTCGGTTGCAATTAAATCCAGTGGGTTAAAAGCTTCTGAATGCATTACCCTCTTCAAAACAGGGCACTTTTAAAGAGTGCTTCCACAGTGAACAATATTCATCACCAGTGTTATATATGGCTGCCTTTCACCCTCAAATAATGCTTTCTTTGCTTGGAAGGAAAATCAACTTTCCCATCATCATAATTGAATCCAAACATCTGTCACCCACAAAGGCATGGTTTCAGAGGTCAGCTAATGGATATCTGGCTTACACAGCACCCAGAACCACACTCATTCGCAGCAAATTTACACCCACACCCACGCCCACATGCACACACCCCAAATGCGTCGCTCCAGAAAATACGTTCCGTTGTCATTTCTTTGAATAAAATTAAGACATGAGTGAAGAAAGCTGGAGCTGGAGCAGTGAAAGGAGCAAAGGCTTGGGTCGGGAGACCTTGGTTCTGATCGTGGCCACCCTCACAAGCTGCAAAACCTTTGACAAGCAGCCTAACCTCTCTGGCTCTCCACTTCCACACCCATGAACACTGTGGACAACAAAGCCACCTCCACCACTGAACCCTCATAACCCCACCCACCGCCCGACAGGGCCATGCCTTTGTGCCTTTGCGCCTTTGCGTGAAGGTCCCTCTGCCAGAGCCTGGCCATCCTTCCAGACCCACCATATATGATGCTGCTTCCCCAAGGAAGCCCCCTGCTTCTCCCAGGGAGTTATCAGCTCATTTTCAGTCTTCCCAGAAACCTTGCACTAGTTCCACGATAGCTTTTATTGCTTTATACAGCAATCGCTTAACCTATGTGCCAATCTCCCCACCCAAACTATTAACCCACGGAGAACAGGCCAGGTGTTATTTTTCTCCATTCCCCGAGTGGCAAGCATGGATTAGCACAATGTAGGTGCTAGAAGGTTGAGGGGAACAAAAAACAAGGCAACGCGAACTGCTTGATTGACACGATCCCCTCGTGCAGCAGCCCATAAGGAAGTCTGTCTGCTGGCCCCAATGTCTCTCCCCGCCAAGTGCCGCCAGAGGGGTGGGGAAGCTCTTGGCCATCACCTTCAGGGGACAGTCCAGATGGCTCATCAGGGCAACCCATCTCTTTATGACCAAGTTACCACCTCCATTCACTTCTCTGCTCCCCTCCCCCCCACCTGCTATGTTGCGGGAAACACAGCCAAGTTGCCTGGCACACCATGCTCTCAATCCCTCTGAGTCCATCCCCTGCCCTGTGGCCCCACCTGCCTTCCCCACCTGGCTGATCCCTGCCTGTCTCCATGGCTTAGCTAAGGTGACTCTTGCTCTAGGAATCTTTCCTGTGTCACCTAAGCCCCCTAGGCTCTGACAAGGCCAGAATGCCATCCTCCACCCTAAGAAGTTTGTCTGTTTGAGGTTCTGTGAGCTCCTGGAGGGCAGATGAGGGGCCCTGACCACGCCCGGGCCTCTGGTACCTGCCACAGCACCTGCCACGTATGGGTGGACAGATGAGTAGCCTTAACCCGATCAGTGAAGAGTCAGATTTGGAGGCCAACCCTGAAGCTTTGGAAGTATTGTGATCACAGCCTACCTCCAGGTTGCGGACTTGTCTCCTTGACCTTGGAAGAAGGTCTTTATTTGACCTTGACCGGTTTCCGAGAAAAGTTTCTTAAAATCCCCCACTATAGCCATTAGTTTTTCAGTTACATATTATAATTCATTGTGTGTGTGGGTATATATATCTCACGTATTTCTCTATCATATATATGTATGTATGTACCTAATTGACATATATTGACACGATATTTTAGGTACCTATAAGCTCGTGGTGACCTTAATTCCTTGATGGAGTATTACCCTGGATTCTCTCATTTTACTCTCACTCCCATCCCTCCCCACTCGCACTTTTATCTGCAACCTTTCTGGGTTGTTTAGCTTAAGGCAAATCTTTTGTAAGCAGCTTATGTTGTAATTTGAAAAATCCTATTTAATTTTCTGTATTTTCTAGTGGGAAAGTTTAATTCATTTATATGCATTATTATTCCTATTTTTAAAAATTATTTCTGTCATTTAATGCTGTGTTCCATTTACTATGGTTTTTTTTTTTTTTTTTTTTTTGCTACATTTTTTTTCTTTTCCTGCTTAATAATGCTTTCTTACTTGTTCTCACTTAGTTGCTTTGAAAGTTATATGTCCTGTTACCACTGAGGGAGTTTTTACCTTGCAAAATCTCATTTATATTTTTCTAGCAGTGTCTAAAATTATTCAATATCTCTATCTGCATCCCAGACATACTGCTTCCAGTGCCCACAGCACACCTCCACCCCGCATCCTTGTCTTCCGTAAGTTTAGATCCATGTTTTAGATCACGGATCTTTCTATCAAGAGTTAATTCTTGGACACCCGGGTGGCTCAGTGGTTGAGCGTCTGTCTTCGGCTCAGGGCGTGACCCTGGGGTCCCGGGATTGAGTCCCGCGTCGGGCTCCCTGCATGGAGCCTGCTTCTCCCCCTGCCTGTGTCTCTGCCTTTCTATGTGTGTGTCTCTCATTAATAAATAAAATCTGTAAAAAAAAAAAAAAAAAAAGAGTTTATTGTATCTATCAACATAGTTTCCCAACTATCTTGATCACCATTTCTTCCTGTATCCCACTGCTCTTGGGATTTGTTTTCTTTCTTGCTCAAACTCATTATTTAGCAGTTTTTTAGTGAAGGTAAGTAAGTGGTAAACTACCCCTTAGTCTTATATGTCGGAAAATGCCTTTATTTCAAATACTCTGGAATAGGTGTTAACTGGGTGCAGAATTCTAGGCCGACAGCTATTTTAAAGATAATCCTCCGTGTCCTCTTGCTGTGTGGCTGGTCGGAAGGGGCTGATAGGATTCCTTCGTGGACAATCTCTTAGGTAAACTTGAAGATTTCAGCTTTATCTCTCAAGTTTCATTTACTGGTTACAATGTGTATTCAGATGTAGTTTTGTTCTGATCTTAGTATGTGCTTTCAACCTGAACTTCCTGTCCTTTGTTAACCCTTGAAAATTCTCACCTGTTATCACTTCAAACCTTGCCCCACCTCTCTTCCCTCTACCTCTGGAATTTGGATTAGATGAATGTGGATATTCTCAATGCCCCTCCCTGTATCTTGACTTCCCTTCCATGTATCCATGCTCCCTTTCTCCTTTTTTAATTTTTCTCTTTTTATGGAGCTCAGCAGAGGGTCAAGGTAATCACACAACTCACTTCATGCTACTCGGCCCACGCAAGGTCCCTCTCTGGTTTTATTCATGCATTTATTCTGTTTCACGTGACCGTGCCCCTCCACCCCCACTCCCACAAGGGAGACCAGTCCAGTCTATTTCATCTGTAGCATTTTGTCCACATGTGATATTGAAAACATATATTGTTTTCTGAACACGAATTTTTAATGTGTGGAAAAATATTGCGTTACTTAGATCATTTTGTTTCTTAGTTTCTTGTCGAGCCCTGTATTTTGTAAGAGCCATCCATGCTGTGTGTTCATCAAGCTCATCACTTCTAATTGCTGCAGAATAATGTTATCCGTGCCTAGACAGTGTGTTACCAATTTGCTTTATCTATGCATCTATATCCTTTACCTTCCTCCAGGAACATGCCTAATTTAATTAGCGCAAGACTGCCTTTTCTAACAGTTCCATACAGCATGTGCTTCCATAAACTGTGTGTGACACACCTGTATTTCTAATAATCTCTGATGTTCCCTCCCAACATTTGGCTTTACCCAACTACTCAATTTTTATTAGCCGTTTTGACTGCTGTATATTTCTGTGTGGCGTTCTGCATAAATTTTATAGCAGTATCTTCCATTTTATTAAACTTGTGCCATTTAGTTTTTACCCCATCTATTGAGATTTAAGTTTTGTTTTATTTTAAGGATGATGTTTTTCACTTCATGAATGCCTAATTATTTTTCTTGTATACATTTATTTGTTTTTGATTCATAGTCACCTATTTTATTTTATTTGTAAACACCTGTTGTTTTGATGGACAGACTTCTTTTTTATTAAAAAATATATTTTTTTTATTCATGAGAAACACAGAGAGAGAGAGAGGCAGAGACACAAGCAGAGGGAGAAGCAGGCTCCATGCAGGGAACCTGATGTGGGATTCGATCCCAGGACCCCAGGATCATGCCCTGGGCTGAAGGCAGGTGCTAAACCACTGAGTCACCCAGGGATCCCCGTTGGATAGTACTTCTTTCATGATCTCTTAGAAAATATTAAATATCTTTATTTTCAAGTCAAATTTAAGTTGTAACTTACTGTCCTTCAGCCTCACCTGATCCACTATATTTTGTTCCGCTTTTTTCTTTTTCTTTTTTTCTGTAACACTCATCAACTAACATACTACATAAATTGCTTTGTCTGTCTTCTCCCTTACAGACAGGTTTTTTTTTTTTAAGATTTTATTTATTTATTCATGAGAGACAGAGAGAGGCAGAGACACAGGCAGAGGGAGAAGCAGGCTCCATGTAGGGAACCTGATGCGGGACTCGATCCCAGTACCCCGGGGTCACGCCCTGGGCCGAAGGCAGACACTCAACCACTGAGCCCCCCAGCGACCCCCTTTAAAAATATTTATAAAAATGCTTTTTATTTATTTATTTATGATAGTCACAGAGAGAGAGAGAGAGAGGCAGAGACACAGGCAGAGGGAGAAGCAGGCTCCATGCACCAGGAGCCCGACATGGGATTTGATCCCGGGTCTCCAGGATCGCGCCCTGGGCCAAAGGCAGGTGCCAAACCACTGCGCCACCCAGGGATCCCTAAAAATACTTTTTTATTACCCTATTGTCACTCCCGTGAATTCATGAATCAATTTTGTGATTCAAAAGCCAAGGACTAAAAAAAAAAAAAAAAAGCCAAGGACTATTTTCCCTTTTTTTTTTTTTCATGAATTTTAGGTTCATGGCCATTCTCTAAGCCCATAAAGACAAACCAAAGGTGAAAGCATCTCTAAGGGTAGCCCTGGTGGCTCAGCAGTTTGGCGCCACCTTCAGCCCAGGGCCTGATCCTGGAGCCCCGGGATCGAGTCCCACGTCGGGCTCCCTGCATGGAGCCTGCTTCTCCCTCTGCCTGGGTCTCCGCCTCTCTCTCTCTGTCTATCATGAATAAATAAATAAAATCTTTAAAAACAAAAAAGAAAAGAAAACATCTCTAAACATCTGGGAATATTATCCCCTACAAATCCCGTTGCCTGTCATGTCTTTTTCTCCTAGTTTTTCACTGGGCATCTTGGGCATCATCTCCTTCGGACAAGCAGGTCGGATTCTCAGCTTAGCCTGTTGGGTGGCCACAATAGGATGCAACAGACTGGGCGCCTTGAACAAGAGAAACTGTTCTTCTGCACTTCTGGGGGCCAAAAATCCAAGACCAAGGTACGGGCTGGGCTGGTTTCTCCTGGTTTCTCCTGAGGCCTCTCTCCTTGGCTTGCAGAAGGCTATCTTCTGGCTGTGTCCTCAGGGGGTCTTTCCTCAGAGCAGCGCACAGAGAGAGGGAGCGCTCTGGTGTCTCTTCTTGTAAGGACGAGGGTCGAACGGGATTAGGGCCCCACCCTCATGACTTTACTTAACCTTATCCCCTTCTTAAAGGCCCTACATCCCGGCACAGTTACCTTGGGGATTAGGGCTTCAACATATGACATTGGGTGGGGGAGGGAGACCCAGCTCAGTCCATAGCATTCTGACTAGAACCTGTATGAGAATCAGAGACAGCGTGGTAAGCGGAGACTCGTGCGTTCGGTGCTTCTCTTCTTTGGGTCACTGGTCAACAGCAAGGATAAAGTGACACCTTTTGTGATGCTAAGGTCACACCTAATGTTCCATCAGGGCCTATCTTGTCATCCTCACGGGTCTCCATCACATGTGAGAGTAAATGGAGGACCCAGTGAGGTGAAGCTATACTAGTGAGACCACTGCAGGTTACGAGCAGAGACATTCCATTACCTTGGAGCATACTGTCTTTATTCTCTTGGTTCTAATGACCTTCGAGACCCTCTTTGGGTAACTGGGGGTAAGCAGGTAAGCGCCTATGCCGCAAATTCACCATTTTGCATTGAGAAGGTTATTCTTCCCAATATTACTCATGGGAAGGCGTCAAGATGCCAAGTCTTTTCTCTTCGAGGCTTGATGTCAGGGAGTGGATTGCAGGGACCCCGGGTCCCTGATGGGAAATTCGAGCCACTGAGAGGCAGCGTGGAGGGATTGGTTATGTGGGTCCCACACAGGCCACAGGTGGCTTGAAAGGATGTGGCTAAGCCTGGACATCCCTTCTGTCCCGTCTTGTTGGGTAGGCCTTGGGAACACGCGTGGTTGTGGGTGTGTCTGTGTGCACATGTGTGGGTGTGGGTGTGTCCGTGTGTGCACACTTGTGGGTAAGCGGAAGCAGCTGTCTGCCTGAGGAATTGAACACAGGGAGTCCGGCCCACCAAACCTCTGCTGAGCTTGTAGGAGGGCCCGGGCAGCCGTCCCTGGCCTCCTGTCCCCACCTAGCGCTGCCATGCACCCATATCCCCAGCCCCGGCACTCTTTAAGGATTGCAGAAATGGGGTGAGGCAGCAAGAACCACACTCAGAGGAGAGCGGCACCGGGGCAGATGGGGGAAGGTAGTCAGCCTGACCTGAGGCTGCACCAGCCTCCGTGGGTCTTTAAGGGCTGACGATCTGGTCTCAGGGAGCAGGATACACCTTAGAAACGGTGAGAGGTGGGTACACACGTGCTATTTTGTAAGGTGAACATTAGAAGCAACAAGACTTCACTTTGTATATCAAGCTCATGAATTGCTCTCTACAATTCTGAAGTTAACAAAACCGAGGCAAAAATATGTATTTTTGGATTGAACACATGCTTATTTATCACCAGTTTATCAGAGAGAACCAGCACACGCCTGCCTGTAAGGAGTGTGCAGTCTGGCAGGGAAGCACCTCCACCACCTGTGCCAATACCACGTGATGCGTGCAGCGCAGTAAAGTCTGGAGAGCCAGGAAGGGGGGCTTCCTGGAGGAGGTGTTCCCTGGGAAGTGCCTTGAGGAGTGAATAAGAGTTTGCCAGAAGACAGTGAGGAGAGGAGCAAAAGGCCCCCTCTGGGAAGGAGGAGCCAGGTGTCTTTATTCCACTTCTTTGGAAGTAAGAGTCCCCCACCCCGTGGGTGGGGCTGATTGGGTCCTGGACTGCAGATGCTCCCAGGGAGGAGCTGGGTGACCCGCACTAACCGATGTGCGATCTGCACTCAAGGGTGTTGAGTGTTTGTGCAGCGAGCTCCAGCATCAGAACTCTCCGTCCTGCACTCGACATGCTCCCCCCACGCGGGAACATTTCCCATGAATCTGGCCAAACTGGAGCTGGTGCAGGAGACACAGAGACCTGCCCAGCCTGGCGGCCCCTCTGCCCAGGGTGGGATGCTCTCCAGGAGGAGCCCCATCACCGACTCCTGCCTTCATCTGCTTTTCATCGCCCTTTCTCCCAGGCACATTCCCCGCTTGCTCACAAAGCGTTTTCACAATCGTCCGCTGCTTGCTGCTGGGCCAGGAGGCTCACCATGAAAGAGGCTTGCGGGGGAAAGCTCCTTGAGTGGGCACCCCACGGGCCAGTACTTCTCTGGGTCTGGGGGTGCCATCCTGGTGCTGGGAGCCCTGCACGGAGTTTCGGATTTCCAGAGCAATCTGGTCCGTGTCAGCAGAGCCCTCCCTGGGCCCCAGCTGGCTGCAGGATGCTCTCTGGCAGAAGTCTGGGTTATAATGAGGCTCCGTTTGTCCACAGATCACATTTTGGTACCCACGAGGGAGGCTGCTAACAGCATCAAGGAGCATCCGGGATCCTTCATCCCACAGTTTCTTAAGTTGCTGTCAGAGGACTTTGGCTAAATCTGTTCCTCATCTCTCCAAATAAGTTACAGAAAAAGCAGCTTTCTATGCCATCACACACGTCAGCAATCAAGTGACAGGCCCCGGGGGCTTTCACGCCCCTGGCCGAGGGTGTTGCTGGTGAGTTGATGTTGTTTGAAGCCAGGATCTCAAAAGCATTAGGATGTGTGTGTGGGAGAAGTTGTGACACCATCTCCCTGCTGTAGAGCTAGTACGCCCCAGGGGGCTCCCAGGAGGCAGGGGCACTGGTGCAGAAGCGCCCCGGATGGCTGGGCCATCCCCGCTTGCAGAGGCTCGGGCTCCGGGGGAGCTGGGAGAGGACGACCAGCCATGCCGTTGGTGTGTTGTGGACATTTCTTATGCTGAATCCCAGCCCCCAGGCCCTCACCGCAGAGAGGAGGGGGTTTTCGATGTTTGAACATGCTCCCGGCAGAGAGACAGGCAGACAATGGGCTCAGCAGGATGGGCTGCGGCCTGTGCTCTTTAACAGGGGCTGTGGCCTCCGGAAACACACCGAAGGCGTTTACCACAGGCACAGGTTTACAGGGGCATCACCGAGGGGGGCACCGAGAGGACCTGCAGCTCCATCCAGCAGAGCCCTTCAGGGTTAGAGTCCTAGGAGTACCCAGCGGGGCCGTGAGTGTGCAGGACGGGCTGGGCAGGGCGAGAACAGTGGAACGCTGAGCCTGCGTCACAGACCCCACTAACATCCATCTCTGCAGCCATCAAGAGGCTGGTTGAGGACCAGGGACACGCTTCCTCCATGACCAGAGGGGTAGGAAGGCGGGGAGAGAGTTTTTAAAATGGTACACGATCCTTATAAAGATGACATCAGTTGGTGCCCTCTCAGATCGGGGTCCCTGGCTGTGGGCCTTCTTGGAGCCCCGACACGCAGAGAGGACAGCAGAAGCAGCAGCCGGGAGAGAGCCCTCCGGGGCCCGTGAGGGTCTGCAGCCTGGCCAACACCTCAGCAAGATGGGGACCTTGCAAGAGAAGTCCTCCAGCACATAAAGGAGCATGAAAATCTGAAAAGGAGAGGAGATTTAACTGCATCGAGCTAGAAATGATAAATGCTGAGTGCCGAGAAGAGGTACCAGTGGCAGGTAAGGGGCAGAGGGGTCCAGAGTCCCGGAGCGATGCCAGTGAATGACAGGGTTGTGGCTGTTTTTGTCAAGGTCCCTTCCTGTGCTGGGCTCCAGTGTGGCCACAGAGCTTACACTAACTGCCCTGGAAGCCCCGCTGGCCTTGGGACCTGCTCGGGGCAATGGGAGAGTCACAGATGTGACCTACGCAGAGATTTGCTTGCCCAATAGGGCTTCCCCTCTTGCTGCTCTTGAACCTCTCCTGCCACGTGACTAAGTGTGAGAACTTCTGGATAATGAGAACCATGGAGCCCACTCCTCTTCCCCTCCCCACTCTTCCTCCACTTCCTCCTTCTTCCTCACCTTTAAAATACACTTTAACATCCCATTCTCCAAAGAACCTTTTCTAACCCACCAGGATGAATTAGGAACCTCCTTTGGGCTTTGGTAGAATAGAAATTACCACCCCATGTAGTAATTTGGGGTTTATCTGGTCCCCCCACTAGAATACATGGAATATGCTCATTTGGCTTTGTAGCTCATGCCTCCAGCATGAAGCGGATACATAGAAAGCCCTGAATACACATTTGCTGAAGGAAGGAAGAGGGTGGGAAGGGAGGGAGGGAGGAAGGAAGGAAGGAAGGAAGGAAGGAGGGTATCACACCCACCCGGACTGCATGCAGCACCTTCGGTAGTAGCTAAAATAGTGTTGATAGGACCTACCTCTCTAATTTAACACAAATCATAGACTCTCACAATAAGACAGGACTTTGATATTATTAGTGACTGTTTCTCAGTAGAGTCTCACAATACCATGAAGCAGGCATATGAGATGATCTTCATTCCTATGTTAAGATACAGCTTAGTCTGAAATCTATCTTTTTTAAATTTTTATTTATTTATTTATTTTGGGGGCTTTTTACATGTTTTTTATAAATTTATTTTTTATTGGTATTCAATTTGCCAACATATAGCATAACACCCAGTGCTCATCCTGTCAAGCACCCACCTCAGTGCCCACCACCCAGTCACCCCCACCCCCCCAGCCCTCCTCCCCTTCCACCACCCCTAGATCGTTTCCCAGAGTTAGGAGTCTCTCATGTTCTGTCTCCCTTTCTGATATTTCCCACTCATTTTTTCTCCTTTCCCCTTTATTCCCTTTCACTATTTTTTATATTCCCCAAATATATGAGACCATATAATGTTACGCCGGGACACCTGCACCCCGATGTTTACAGCAGCAATGTCCACAATAGCCAAACTGTGGAAGGAGCCTCGGTGTCCATCGAAAGATGATGGATAAAGAAGCTGTGGTCTATGTATACACACATCCATAGCCAATATCCATAGGAATATTCCTCAGCCATTAGAAATGACAAATACCCACCATTTGCTTCAACGTGGATGGAACTGGAGGGTATTATGCTGAATGAAATAAGTCAATCGGTGAGATCTATCTTAAATCTCACTCCCACCTTAGAGGATTTCGATGGCTTGCCCAGCATTGTGATCTATTCAGTGTTGATGGCAGGACAGAAGCCAGGATTTCTGACTTCGGATGCCCCACATCACCCTCTCAAGGGGTGCTTCTCATGCTCAGTCACACAAGTGATGCCTTAGAAAGTTTTGCTGTATCTATGCACCACTTGTCATCAATATTTCACTTATTTTTTTTAATTGACTCATTTTAACTTTAGTATATTTACTAGTTTTTAATATATATATTTTAATTTGAGATAATTACAGATCACGTGTGCCTGTGAGTGATCTCTATATCCTTCAGTTTCCCCCAATGGTAACATCTTGAAAAACTGAACAAAATCACAGCAGAATATTGACACTGATGCAGCCAAGACACAGAGTATTTCCGTCACCATGAGGGTCCCTCATGTTGCCTCCTCATCACCATACCTATTCCCTGCCTGCCTCATCCTCACCTTGATCCTTGACCACCGCTAATCTGTAATTCGGTCATAATTTGGAGTGTCACACAAAGAGAATTGTTTGGTATGCCATCTTTTAAAATTGGCTTTCTTGATTCATCATTACTCTCTGGAGATTCATGCAGACTGATACGTGTTATGAGCAAAAGTTAGAGGTATTCCTTGATATTCCATCACCAAACCATCATTGCTAAAGGACAGCTGGATTGTTTCCAGTTTTTACTATTAAGAATAAAGTTGCTGCAGATATCTATGTACAGGTTTTTGTGTAAAGGTAAGTTTTAATTTCCTGCAACAAGCGCCCAGGACAGTAGCGACTGGATCGCGTGGCAGGTACATGTTTAGTTTTGGAAGAAACTGACGCGTACCTCTGCAGAGTGGCCGCATTATTCTCTATGCCCATCAGCCAGGTATCAGTGACCCAGTTTCTCCATATGCTTATCAGCTTTTTTTTTTTTAAATTTTAGACATTCCGATAGGTATGTAGTGATATAGCATCATGATTTTAATGTGTATTTCCTAAAGGCTAATGGTGTAGAACATTTTTTCATGTGCTAGTTTGTATCTGTATATCCTCCTCAGTGAAATGTCTCTTCGTGTCTTTTGTCCATTTACTAATTGGGTTGTTTGATCTTTTATTTCTCAGTTTCGAGAGTTCTTTGTATATTCTAGATACTAGTCCTCTGTTGGATCTGCAGTTGGCAAGTATTTTTTTTCAGCTTATCTTTAAATCCTCTTAACAGGGTCATTTGTGGGACAAATATTTTTATATTTGTGAAATCTAATTTATCAATTTTTAAATTTATGGTTAATGTTTTTTGTGCCAAGTCTAAGAACTCTTTGTCTAGCCCTAGCTCCTGGAGATTTTCTTATGATTTTTTTTTTTTAAGTTTTGTGGTTTCAATGTTTTACACTTAAGTTTATTATTATTATTATTATTATTTGCTTATGAGTGTCTAATTTCTCCACCACCATTTGTTTGAAAGGCTATCCTTTGTTGAATAGCTTTGCCCTTTGTCAAAAAATCACACAGGAATGGGCACGGATCTATTTCTTAGTTCTTTATCCCATTCCATTGATCTATGTATGTGTCTGTCTCTCTACTGACACCACACAACCTTGACCACTGTAGGTATGTATTAAGTCTTAAAATTAGATAGACTGATCCTTCCCACTTTATTATTCCTTTTAAAAATTGTTTCAGCTATTCAAGTTCCTTTGTCTTTCTATATACATTCTAGAATAATTTTGCTGTATCTACAAAAAAAAATCTTCCCAAGGATTTGGTAAAATGGCAGTAAACTGTATTTCAACTCGGGGTTAACTGACATAATTACTATGTTGAATCCCTAATCCATGATATGTCTCTCTGTTTAGTTATTCATTTATTTCCTACATCAATGTTTTCTAGTTTTCAGGATTCAAGCCCTGTACATATTTTCCTAGATGTGCACCAAAGTATTTCATTTTTTGATTATTCATAAGTGGTACTATATTTAGTATATTTATTGTAAAATGAAACTTTGTTACTCCATAAATGAAAAACAGGTATCCCACTTGCCATATGCAAAGAATAACCACAAAAATATATACAATTTAACTGAAAATACAGAATTTGTTTTAAAACGTTGGTCTGTGTACTTTGTAAAATCAGTTCCAATACCACTGATCATGTGTGCACCACACTTTGGAATGCAATCCAATCTTCAATGACTCATGGCTCACCCAGAAGATATTTCTAAAACATAGCCATCAGGGCTTTCTGTAAAAATGCTCCGGGTTGGGAACCTCACCATCTCCTGAGATAGCTAATTCTAGAGTCAAATAGTTCCAATTGTTGAAAACTCTTTCTTTGGCAAAGCTGAAGTCTATAGTTCTCTCCCACCCCAGTTCCAAGTCCTGGAGCCTCTTCCCAGGGCCAGGGTTTCCATAGTCCCTTTGTCCCACCATTGTCACACAGGTCTGGCATGTCCATCTTGGCAGCCCAGTTACTCTCCTCAGGACAAGACAGGAAATAAAATAATCACGTTTATCCTATTTAAATAAGGATAGTTTCCTATTCATTCCACCCGCCCTTGACTGAACAGGAATTCTTCTAGAGTCTGGGGCAGATGGAGGAATAAAATGTCCTCCGGGGGCTCAGAAACATGCATAGATGACAAATGTGCAAACACGAATCATCGGGGCCATGATGGGCGGCATCTGTGTAGAAAGCTACGTGGATCCAGCAGCCAGGAGGTTTTCCTGGGGAGCAGTGGACATCAGGTGCTGCTTAATCTACATAAGGACCCCCAAAAGGTAGAGATGTTTATCCCCGTTCTACGGTTGAGAGAATTGAGACTTTTACATAGGTTTTCAAAGATTCCAAAGTCAGTAAATGACAGAACTGGTTTGGGCTTTATGCCAAATCCTTAGGTTTTTTTTTTTTTTTTTCATTCAGCAAACGGAAGGCTCTCAGCATTTACTGAATGAATGTAGAAAGGTAGAAATAAATTCTATGAGTCTGCCAAGAAGAGAAAGAGCAATCGCTCCCCTGGCCATTCCCAGAAAAGGGAGGCCCGTGCTCCGGCCCGGGGTCTGTGCGGCCCACCCCAGGAGCACCGCACCACTGCTGCCTGCAGCCTAGGGAAGGAGTCCCTGCCTCCCCTCCCCAGGAAGGCCTGCAGGGCTCCTCTCCCATTCCTGGGATGTGTGTTTGCTCAGGTTCATTCATCCAGCAAATGACTTTGACCAAGTAGCCTCATCTGCAGCTGGCTGGAGGGCCAGGACCGGTGGTGAGCACATAAGGATGTGTGGGCAGCAGAGAGCAGCCCCGGAGCTCTTAGTGTGAATCTGTCACCCAAGGAGTGAAGGAATTTGTCCGAGGATCCACGTTCACCAGGTGAGAGCCAGGATCTGGACTCCGAGTTTGCCTGAGCCCTTCCCACGTGGCCCTGGGCCTCTCTGGAAATGCAGAGGAACCGCTGGGGCAGCCACCAAGGCTGAACGGGCAGGTGACCCAGGAGAAAAGGAAGGGGCTGCCTTGGAGCTCCCGGGCCACGGGGAGGCCATGAGTCTCCGCTTGGCCCCCACGGTGCCCTGCCAGGGTCCACTCTGCCTGCACCCTCCACCTCAACTTCCTCCCAGGCGGGGCCCAGCTCGCAGCAACAGCTCCGCACAGCTCCCAGCGAACCCCGAGTGAACTCTTGGGGGCTTTATTTTCATTTCTTCTTGGCAGGACGTAACTTCCTGCTTCTAAGAAAAACATCTTTAAGCGGAGCCATGAACTAGTTCCAGGGTGTTCTGCACATCCCCCAGCTCCAACAGAACAACGTGATGAGCCTGATTAGAAGCACATGGAGCCTGTTTCCTTTCAAAATCCCCAAGAGTCTCGGGCTTGGAGGAGAGAGGTGTTTGATAAATCATGTTGGAGCTTTTATCAGGTCCAGTGTGAGAGCAAAAGCCAGGAGAGGGAGGAGGAGCCAACACAGCTCCCAAAATCCACACAGGGAAGACTGAGGAGCAAGAGCTGCTTGGGCCAAATCAGGACTGAACAACAGGAAGGAACTGGTGTTCACTGAGCACCTACTACGCTCCAGGCGCTGGGCTAAGAGAGAAGTAAGCAGAGCACCTGTGCTGACTCCTGCTGTAAGGCCTCAGAACTCTAGTTCCAAGGCACAGAGAGGAAAGGCGTGGGGAATACTGACCGTGAGCAAATGTCCATGTGGGCCCGTGGAGCTGAGCGGGTCCTGGTGCTCTGTCCTCATGTCGCCTATGAGGGTCATGGGGAGACGAATTTGTGCAAGGCAAGGTGCAGCGTCCTGAGTCGGCTCCCCTTGCCCCCCATCGGTGTACAGGCGGGCCTGTGCCTGGCCGAGTCACAGGGAGCTCCACGTGAGAACACGGATGCCCAGGGCTGAGCAGAGGAGAGCAGGGAGGGGCTGGAGGAAGGACCTACCGAGAGCCTGAAGGGCCAGCAGGGTCCCGTTGCCTGACGGAAGTCCACGCCCCCGTGCCTAGTGCAGGGTGTGGGGCTCCTCTTCGGGCCTCAGCAGGACGGGCAGCGCTGGGCACACAAGGCCTGGCCCAGGTGACGGCCTCACTAACAAGCATGGCTGGACCTGGGTCACACATAGCACTTACTAGGCTTGTCACTTGGCTTTAGTGTCTCATAAACAAATATCCCCTACAGTGTGTTCACTGTGTTAATAATTTCCTCAAGTCCCTGGGAAATGGCATGTCTGACAGGAAAGGGCATGGAGACCAATGGACTTTAAAATTAGACCTTCTTGGCTGACTCAGTCTCCAGTCATCAGTATTCTTATCTGTGAAATGGGAACATAAGGAATACCTTATGGATTTGGAGTGGGGGTTATTTTAGTTATTCATGTATCCCTTTTGTTGTAAGAAGTGTAGAGTGACTTATAAGGATACAAAAGATAGATTAAAATGGTATAAAAATAAAAGAGGAAAGAGACGCAAAGGAAAGAACCATGAATCCAGGAATAAGGCTGAAAACCATGTACCATAATGATATTTCACTCAGTAAGGGTGAAGAACAGTTTGATCTCTAAGAATTCTTGCCACCAATATGAGAATGAGACCTGGTGTGTTCCACAGTTCATGGGGGTCACTCAGTGGAGCAGAATAAGTCCCACCCGAATCTCAACAGTTCCTGGTACCGAGACAGGATAGGAATTAAGCCTGTTAGTGTTTTTGAAGAGAATGTAGTGTGGAATAATGATTGATGTCCGAAGAAAATTTTATCAGTGCTTACATAGGGCGACTCTCAGGCTGGCTAAGTGGCATCACGTAGCAAAGCAATTCAGTAAAAGTGATTGTGCCCGACTCGTCGCTAAGCCAGTTGATAGAGATGTAGATTTCACAGCACTGGGAGGAATGACCGTTCAAGAAATGATCCCTCTCACATGTCGACAAATTGAAGACTGTCCTCTCCAATAGCTACAGGATGGGCAGCGGCTCTCGGTTGCTGATTAAATGCAGACCCCATAAGTTTTGGCAAGAAGTTGAGTACAGGAAGTGTTGGCCTCCTCCTGGGAAAATGGTGATGCCCAGCAATGAGTCAGGAGTGTGTGTGCATGGGTCTGTGTGTTCCATAATCCTGCGTGGAAAATTATTTTGAATCTACTAGAAAATACAGACTTTAACGAGGGACTGAGGCCCTAACATCACACTTTATCAAATGGTCACAATAGTCTTAGTCTTAAGAATGTTCAGAGCCGGCGAAATCAGTGAGCCACCCCAATCAAATAATCTCCATAAATTCTAGCACTCCAAAATGAGTTCAAACGGTGCTCCATTCCAGGGTAGTAAACAGATCTTTAGGGAAATAAATGATTTATTTAAAGAGATATTTGTTTATAAGCCACCTAGGTAGAGAGGGTTGTCTACAAAAACAATACCTGGAAATTTTGAGCAGTAGGTTCTACTTTCAAGCAACGCATGGCTATAATACCTAGCTGTTTGGACCACGTGAGACACCGCATCTGTCACGTACACGGAGGAGAATGCGTGTGCTTGTATTCCTGGCATTCTCTGTATCGGGCAATTATGTGCCCACCACCCCCCAAGATACTATAAAGTAATTAACAAACAAGTTCGGCTGTTATTTTTCAGTGACAGGATATCTTTTTCTAATGCTTTGAGTTTATACCAGCGAGATACTTAGTGGTAAAAGAGCCAAATGATGCTCCAAGTATAGAATAAATCTTTCCCCACCTTCCCTCCTGATCCTGTTCTCCAAGAGTAATCACTTTTCAAAAATGTCCGATTCTGCTTTTCCTGGTAGTGACCCCCATAGCTCTAATAATATGTCCAGAGCTCTTCTTGACCTGCCACCTCTCAACAGCACCTCCTCATTAAAAAAAAAAGTAAATCTAAATTACTTACATCACATTTTATTCCACCTACACTTCATCCCTGTATACAAGTAAGTCAGTTCTTCAGTTCTCCAAGCTTATCCTTATGATTTTAGAATATGCTCAAAGCTATTTCTTGATCTCTATTTACAGAACACCTTGCGTGATTCCACCTTGCAAGTAGAAGGATTCAAAACCATTCCTTTCCCTGCGCTTCACCTCCCTTCTCCATCACAGCCACTGCCACTTCTATTCTTCTTTCAAACCTTCTATTTTTCCTTATTTTTCCTCTGTCGATAGATCATGCTTTATCGACTCGAACATGTCATGAATTCTAGGAAACACCATTGTTTTATGCTCCAGTAAGTAAAAGTAAATAAATACATAAATGCTGCTAATGATTGCCCATTATAGACATCCCAACTTCAGGGAGGCTAAAATGCAGGAAAAAAATGTGTCTTAGAATCTATGAAAGCTAGTGATTAGTCTCTGGTGCTTTGCCTTCGAGATTAATTCTAAAAATAGAAATAAACCACATTTATATTATTGCTGTGCAACATTCCAGTAGGTGATTAGGACTATAGGGAAGGAATACAAGCTTGTATCACTAAACCAGTGTTTCCCAAATGAAATTTTTCCGTGTCAAAGAGATTCTCTTTTCTTACAGTCTATAATTTGCCCCAAATCATGCAACATTTTGTTGCTCTTCATATGGTTTTCTAATACCTTTCCTGGAGTGTCTATTACATATATTTTTCTTGTTACATGAAAAAAAAAAATACTTTGCCTTCACTTTAGCACTAAAATGGTCTGGCCCCAAAAGCCTATTCTCTGTTGTGAAATCCACTTTTTTCTTGAAAATATTCTTCTTGGGGCCTTTTGGTTTAAGCAGTTTCTTTCTAGCCCTGCCACATAGCTGCCATCCTTAGATTTCCCAGCACTGAGTACTGATTTATAGCTTCATTTTCCTGAAAGCAATACATGTTCTCGTCTTCATTAGGTCCCTTTTCATTATTCTGTAGCACATCCTCGTGTAATGTTTTTTCATAAGAGGAATAAGAAAATGTGCTTCCAATTATGCATATTCACTTGTGTCTGCTCCCTTACCAAACCCCTCTGAAATGACAATAACGTGATTTCTTAAAGTACACTTTTTAAGAGACGAGAGAACAGTTAATACCAACAAATACTGTAAAAAAAAAAAAAAAAAGTGGAGCATTAAATGCTAAGTGGCTGAGCAGCATCCCAAACCTCCAGTGGTAAAAGACTGAGCATCCCACTCCCTCTGCAGGCTGGGAACAGGCGGCGCCAAATGCCACAGGAAGTGAGGGTAAGGAGAGGCCGGACATAGGAGTTTTGCTGGCAACATACCTACATTTGTTAATGATTTCCCTCAAGAATCAGATGACCTTCAGTTGTTTCTTCTTCTTTGTGATCAAATTAGGATGATGACAGAGCCAGGCACAACCCTTTTTAGTTGTCTGGTATATACTCTTCCTATTCTCACTGTTGTTGTGAACATTTTCCCTCTGTGTTCTTTATCATCTTTTCTTTAGCAATTTGGGGAATATCATAGATAGAAGATGATAGATAGATAGATAGATAGATAGATAGATAGATAGATAATAGATAAATAGTAGAGAGTCAACTATTTTAAACTAGAATAACTGCTGAAAAAATTAAGTTTCTGCCAAGAGATGATTCCTCTTTCATGGTGCAAGTCTTGCAAGCTTGGCCCATGGTTCGAAAGCAAAATTCTTTGTTGACCTTATGTGACTTTGTCCATAACCAAGTTACATCAATAAATTAAAGGTCATTAAAGGTCAGTGAAATCCACCAATGAGGCACCATGATTATGCTGTCCCTGAGTGACAAGCAGTTGCACATTAGGCTGTGTGTAAAGTCCCATGGTTACATCTGGAAAACATTGGCTCGGAAAGCACTGACCTGCAGTGTGTCAACTAAGAAACAGAACAACATTTGGATAAAGTGGCTGTTAATCAAATTTTCAGGGAGTAAAGTCCTTTTAAGGACAGGATTCCCTTTCTCCCACAACACGGGACCATGGCTAGAGCTAACACAGGTGAGTAGGAGTTTCAGGAGCAGAGCCCATCCCGCTATTCTGAAACCTTTTAATGGCCTCAATTTCTAGTCCGCTCCTCAAGCTGAAGGACCAACGTCCAGGTGAACCGCCCCTGTGCCCGTCTGCTCAGGCTACCACAACAAACACCATAGCCTGAGTGCTTTGAGCAATAGAAATGTATTTTCTCACAGTTCTAGAGGTCGGAAAGTCCGGGATGAGTGCGCCGGCATGGTTGGGTTCTGGTGAGGACTCTCCCTGGCTTGCAGATGGCTCTCGTGGTAGAGAATGAGGAAGAGAGGGAGGAGGGAGGGGGAAGGGAGAGAGATCTGCTATTTCTTCCTGTTTTACGCAGACACCAATTCTGATTAGGGTTCCCTCCCTTATGATCTCATGTAACCTCTCTCACCTCCTCAAAGGCCCTATCTCCAAATGCAGTCACATGAAGACTTGGATATTCAACCTAAGAATGAGGGGGACCCAATCTGTCTCTAGCAGCAGTGCCTCAGGAGCCACGTGTACAGGGACCATGGCCATTGTTTGTGGGAAAGAGCAGAAAAATATCCTGCAAGTGTCCACAGTGACCCGGGACTCTCTCACCTCACTGGGCATACAAAGAGCCTGTTTTGGAGCATAACAGCCTGTTCCCAATCCTTTTCCACAAAAAAAGCTATAGGGCACCCAACTTCTGTCCATTTGAAAGAGAACAGTGGCCACCTCTGGTTTCTATTAGTTCCCCATGTTGGACTAGCGTTGTGTGGCCCTAAGGCCATGGCGGTCAGTCCTGAGCCAGGCTCTCCCATTCACTACTGTGTGAGCAGGGCAAGTCATCTAACTTCTCTAAGCCTTCCTTCCCCCATCTGGAACATGGGGAGCACAGCACCAATGTCAAGGCCATGAGGAGGGCTAAGGAGACGATGTGTGTCGGGTGTGCAGTGCTACTCGTGCCAAAGGGGGCAGCCCACAGACAAGTCACTCCTTGCTCCTTCCTTGCCCTTCGCACCAAGGACACTCTGTGGCCCCCTTCTCATCGGAGATCCTGCAAAATACAAACTCCATTCATGGCTGTTCAGCGACCCTTTCCCTGGAAATACTCAGGCACAGCTGGAGGGCTGAAGGCTGCATTTCCCAGGATGGAGGTCACACCTGACCCGGGTGTTCTTGTGCACCGGCAGTCTGTGCATCTTTTTGTTTCCTCTTTCTCCTTCCAAGGCAGCTCTGCCTGGGGCCCCCAGGCCCCTCTGATGCTACTCTCCTGAGAGTGTGCTCTGAAGCAGTACTTCTCCCTGTGTACCCCCAACCAGCATCAACGTCCAGGCAGGGCCCCCGAAATCAGTGTTGTCTCAAGCCCTGCATGAGAATTGCTGTTTCGACCCGTGGTGGGTAGGCAGGTAGGGACCCTCTGCCCCTGGAGAGGACAGGAAGTTCTTGGTATGGCACCTGACAAGTCACACACACAGGGACCAGTTACTGTGGTGTCTTTTCTGTGCTTCCCTTGGAGTTGGCTCTAACCCCAAACCCTTCCCTTGGTTGGTTTAGTTCTATTCACTGCTCCTTCCCTGCTGCTGGGGACGGCAGCTGTCAGAGAGCACGTGCTGAAGGGACAGCAGTGGAGTGAAAGTCACACAAGGTCCTGACACGACTCACCTTCACCGGGGGGCCTGCGAGCTGCGGGTGGGACGTGACCTCGTCAGGTGTGCGCTTTGAAAATCAAGCTAGTGGCACCCCTCCACAAGGAAAGCCTCTTGGGAAGCCAGGTGGAACGTGTGAAGGCAGGGCTTCCCCAAGGGTCACACACACCCTCCTCAAGACACACTGCCGGTAGAGCCCTGGGACCTTGGATGGTCCTCTCCCTGTCCCAGGGGTAAGAGCGGCGCGGTTGTGATGCCGCAGCATGGACACACACTGGGCGCTGCCCAGCTGCCCCGGCAGTGGCTGGTGACAACTCGACGAGGCCGGGTGTTCGTGTCCTTCAAGATCTGACCCATCCTAGTGATGGCGCTCGCAAGGGCCCAAGTCCATTGCCTGGATTCAAATCTCTGCTTTAACTGTTTAGTCTTAAGCAGCTGATGTCTCAGTTTCCCTGACTGTGAAGTGTCCCCTGCGTGCTTGCACACACACGCACACACGCACACACCCTGACAGTGACCTTGTGCTACTTGGGATCTGAGTCTTCACCTCTGAATCATTGGTCCCAGCCCAGTGGAAAGTCACTACATGATGTAGGAGAAAGCACCTTGCCAATTTGTTCTTTTTTATAAAGAAAATTATTTTAAAGTGGGGATGGGCATAGGGGAGGAAGGAGCAAAGAGACAAGCAGACTCCGCACTGAGGACGGAGCCCAATGGAGGGCTCCATCCCACCACCGAGATCATGATCTGAGCCGAAATCGAGGGTCAGATGCTCAACTGACTGAGCCCCCCAGGAGCCCCCAGGGCTCAATTTCTATACACATAGGGTGCTGCCAAATACGCAGCTGTGGCCCTGCCTTCGAGCATCTTCTAGCTGTGCAGTTTTTATTCTGATGACAAAATCTCCCGAGTGATGGGACCGAGTGGCCACCTGGGCGGGACCAGCAGGAAGGGGCCTCACGGCCGGGAGAGCCTGTGCCCAGGCCCTCCGCGTCTCTCCATCCCTCGTCCCACTGCTCTGCTGCGACAAGGCCCCGGAAGAGGCGACCTTCCGCCCGGTAGCTCCACGGGATGGAGGGGTCACGAGGCCCACGCAGTGTCATTGTCCAGGCCGAGGTGGCGTGTGACGGGCGCAGCCCCAGCACCAGGACGGTATCTGTTTGATTTTCCTACGGTCAATTAGCCTTTATTCCTAGATACCCCGGGGTCACAGCGCCTGGATCAAACAGCCCTCCAAGGCCTGCCGCCCTCTGGAAGACAATGCCCAGTGTGATGAAGATCGATGGCCCGCTGAGGGCCCCCGGGCCATCCCCGGGGGCGGGGGGGGGGGCTGTGAGCCGGGGCAGCAGGTACATGGGGCCACCGCGCAGCTGCCCCTCACGCAGACACCGCCCGCGGGCCAGGCGGGCTTCACTGGGGGCCTCGGGCAGCGGGGTAGACATGAACCCCGACGAAGCCATCTCCCGACCCAGCCTGTTTCCACACCCCCTAAAGAGGCTCTGATACGCGAACGCGGCCCCTGGGTCTGGCCCTCGCTGAGATACCTTCTCCGACTCCCCTCCGACCAAAGCGCAGCTGCCCCGGCTTCCTTTCGTCCTCCCGGTTGCTGGCCTCCCCTCCCGGGGCCTCCCCGCAGTCGGGGACCCACGGTCCTGTGTCTGCGGGTGTGCAGGTGGCCTGAGCAGCCCCCCTCACCCTCCTTCCCTAGGCCTCTCCCGACCCCAGCACTTCGGCCCTTCACTCCACTGCCATGCGGTGCATCTGTCCTTCCCGTCTGGTCTGGTCTTGTGTCTTCCGTTGTCCCTTTGTTAGACATTTAATCCTAATTACTGAAGGGCTACGTGTTTATTATAAAATAGAAAGGACGGGAACCCACACGTTTAAGAGCGGCCACACCCCGCGGGGAGGCAGAGATGCAAACACGGGTCACTAGGACACACCACACAGCGTGGCCGGGTCACCCCTGTCCTCTGGGGGCCCCGCCTGGCTCCAGTCAATGGTGCAGAGCCAACAGAGAGTGGATGGGATGGCCCACAGCCTTCTGGTCCTCAGTCCCAGACCCGGGGTCCCTATGCTCCCTCCCTACCGTAGGCCCAACAAGGGAGCTCAAGGCAATGTCAGGACAGCGGGCGCAGCCTGCGGGCGGTGAGGGTCCAGCCGGGGGACACAGAGAAAGAGCTCCGATGCTCGACCCACGGGCTCAGGGAGGGGAGTCCCCCAGGCCTCCGACCCAGGATCGAGGGCAGCAGAGCGGAGCCTCTCCTGGGGCGCTGCACCCCGCAGAGAGCAGTGTGGGGTACGGGAGCCACCGGTTCTCCCGACGTTGCAAGACTCGGCCAAGCTCGACTCCCAGGCCAGTCCGGTGCTGCGACCCTGCTCTGCCCAGGCCTGCACGCCACCCCCCGCCGCCCCCAGCACCAGCCCATCCTGAGGGGACCCAGCGCCTGGAGCCGGGCTCTGACGTGTGGACGGACCAGCTCAGGTGACTGTGGCTTGAGCAGGGGCCTCGGTGCGGGCCGTCGGGGCTGCGGTGGGTCGGCGAGGGCCTCAGAGTCAGAGCTCGTCCTCACCGTGCTTTCTACACACTGTGCGATCCCTCTGGCCTGCTCTAGCCCAGATGGCCTCAACTTTGAACTTATGGGATCTGGTCTTGGCTGGATGTCGAAAGCCGACTCGATCTCCAAGTCTCATTTGAGGTCTTCAAAATAGAATTCACTTAGTCAATGGGGCTTTGTTTTAAAAGTAAACAGGTGGAAAGTAACAGATCAGGCTTTCAAACATCAGCCGAGTAATAGCCCCTGACAGCACGACCTGTGTGTTAGGCCGCACGGAAACCGGCCGCATGGTTCCAATCACCCTCCGTGCTCTGGCCACTCCGGGATGTGAATAGTTTCCAAATGATGTGCACACTCATTTGCAAGACCCGCAGCCAGCTTAGAAGGAAAGCTGCCTGGATCACTGAGGAAGAAGACAACAGAACCTGTTTACAGACACGGATTTCGAGAAACCCTGGAGCTTCGTCCCAAACCCCTCGGATCATCCACACGGATTTTTAATCCTCAGGCTCACAGCCCACCTCCCTGAGGACCTTCTCCCTACCTGCTTGTGACTTCTCCCATCCCTCATTTCCTTTCCCCCTTAACAGGTCCCACTGGGGGGAAAATGAGAGCCAGGGGAAGTCGGCCAAAGGATCTCCTGCCTGGGGAGCATTCCCTGATGCTTCAAGTGCTCAGAAATCTGTGACTCCCCAGTGGACCATGCCAAGCTCTTTCCCCTTCGTTCCGGAGGCCCATGGCACACTTTAAAGAAAAGCCACTCCATGTGTTTCTGATCCATCTCCGTGCAGCTTGTCCAAATGCTGGATGTGAAGAGTACGTAGATACGCACGATGCTGTTGGGGTCTGCTTTACAAGCCTTCCACGCTTTCATTTCTGTGGAGAGAGGAAGCCGAGCCTTGCCAAGAGTAAATGAGTTGGCGTCTCAGAAGGTTCACGCTGGGTCTGTAACGCTGAAGCCATAAGGCTGGAGCAGAAGCCCAGCTCAGAGAAAACGCCCTCATCCTACGCAGACGCAGAGCTGTGCTTGGAGGGGCTGAGGCCGGTACACTTTCAGCCTGTGCGCATTTCATGCTCACTCACTGCAGCTCCCCTCGGGCCTTCACCACCTTAAGGCAAAATCTGACACTTCCAAGGGGCTCTCACCCACCGTGGGTGATCTCTGGAGGCCGTGGCAGAGGACTGGCAACCTTGCCTTCTGGTTTCGAGGCGTCAGGAAGAGCGACACAATGGTCTCCAGAGCTGAGAGCCTGGAGCAGTCCCCATACCGTCAACACGTCACGTCCATAGCTGTTTTGGTTCAGTGCAGAGGAACAGGACTGGGGCTTGGAATTCTGACTCCCAAATCAGTTAGTGTCAGGAAGAAGAACGGAAGGAAATGCGGTCCTTCTGGAGGGAGAGCCATGAACTGGGGAAGGAAAGGAGGAGGGAGATCAAATGCACATCTTTCCAGCAGAACGTTGCAGGAAGAGCATGGAACGTGCTGCTCCGGCTCTGGCCAGGTCCCCTCCTTGGTGGTGCAGCTGACACCCAGTGTTTACACACAGAAGGCAGCACGTGCATCAGCAAGCCAAATGCACGTGCTGGGAACTGCTGTCGCCTCTGCCCAGGCCGTGGGGCCTGCAGGACAGGGTGCAGTACTCACCTGGGGGTCTTGGAGCCAGACAGATCTGCATGTGCATCCTGCACCTGCCACCTACCAGCCATGCCACCTTGGGCAAACACTTTCACCTCGGCTTCTTCCTCTGTAAAATGGGTACAGCAACATCAATCTCTTCAGGGTGATTGGGAGAATATATGCCAAGTGCTTAATAAACAATAATACATGGAGATGGCGGTGGGGCTGCCATCGGTGGGCGAGTAGAGCTCTGTGGCCCTGTGAGCTGGCTGGCTGAGGTCTCAAGGGCTCTTCTCTGCCATGTGTTTCAAAGGAGTAAAGGCAGAGGTCTCCCCAGCTCACAGAGCAGGGCCATGCGGAGCCATCTAAGGCCTTGAGGCCTAGGTTTGCGTCTTGTCTCTGCGTCCTGGGACAAGTGACTGAACCTCTCTGGGCCTCTGCTTCTTTATCTAGAGAAAGGGGGCTTATGGTCCTGAAGACCCAGGACTGTCCTAAGCATCTCATGAGAGAAAGGATATGGGATGGGTAGAGCTCTCCAAAGGGCTACAAAGCCAGAGCCCACGGGCCAGGTGGGCTTACAGGTGCAGGAGTGAGGGGCAGCCCGTGGGGGGGAAGGCATGGTGGGAAGGGACCTGGGGCCTGCATGCAGACTGAGGGCACTCACCTTCCCTGATGCAAACAGCCCCACTGCTACCAGCAGGAACCGCACCCCCGGTGTAAGCCAGACAGCCAGGGTATGACCTCTGTGCCCACACCTCACATCACTATGCAAAGTCTCCTAGTGAGGTGTGGAAATCTCTGCTGGCTGCCAATAAGTTGGACGGGTAAGAAACCACCAGAAGAAACCATTTATGAGGTGCACCCGGGTGTCTCAGTCAGTTAAGTGTCTTGACCAGGTCAGGTCATGATCCCAGGGTCCTGGGATTGAGCCCCAAGTCGGGCCCCCTGCTCAGCAGGGAGCCCGCTTCTCCTCTTCCTCTGCTTCTGCCCCTGCCCCTGCTCGTGCGCTCTTTCTTGCAAATAAATACTTAAAATATTAGAAAAGAAAAAAGAAACCATTTATGAGAGGGTGCACACTCGTGGTCACACCATTGTCTTTGGTAAGTCGCTTCATTCCTAAGCCCGACTTTCCCGTCCGCGGAACGGGGTGTCAGTGAACACGAAGGAGACACGGCCTGCAGACCCGGCGACCGAGTTCTCAGTAACCGTTTCTGCCTTTTCCTTCCCACGACATCACAATTCGAACTGCCCCGAGGTCTCCGTGCAGGTTAGTGCAGGCTTTCCTAGCACCGTGGCCCAGATCCCAGGGCGCGGGCAGGCCGTGGGAGGAGGCCGGAGAAGACTCCCGTCTGGTCCTGGAGCAGCCCAACTGCTCTATCAGGAAGACAGAGAAGCACAGGAAGGCGAGGGCTTCTCCGTGTCACTGCGGCCCCTGTGGGCCTGGCGCTTGGCCTGGCGGTGCCGCCGGCCGCCGTGACGAGGAGCCCGCGCCCGGGCTCGCAGCAACGCGCTTACAAAGACTCATTTTCTTAAGGACAGATTTTTTAAAATCCCGTTTCCTTCCCTGTTGCCCAACCCCACGTCCTTGTGACTGGACCAGAAAGATCTGCGGCCAAGCTTTCCTTGGATGGCGTGAGTCAAGATCAATAAAGGTCTGTGCCCGCAGGAGGGGCCTCGGTGGGGCTCTGGAAGGAGGGGGGGCCCGCAGCCTGGCGCCCGCTCCCCAGGCCCAGCCGACATGGGGGCCCTTCGGGGAAGGGCCGGCCTCCGGGGGCCGCCGTCTCAGGGCTGGAGGAGAGCGGCTCCGTGGGGCTGGAGTTTCCCAGAGCAAGCGTTTAGGCTGTGTTCTCCGCAGCTTGGGCTCAGGTGGTTCATGGGATGTTCCAGATGCAGCTCCATCCATGAGTCCCAGGGCACCAGCACCTTTCCTCGCTCCCCACCCCTGACCTTTGACACGCCGTGGTGGGTGCCCACTAGTGTTGACGCCCACAACGTTGCCTGCGGTCCCGCCGTGGGCCTCCGTGGAGCCCAAGGCCGCAGTGGGCCGCCTCCCTCTGTCACCCTGCTGGGCCTCCCCGCTTCCTGACTCCGTAACAGGGAGGCAGCAAGGGCTCTGGCACCTAGTGATGCTCGCCCCCTGGGAAATCCCATTCGGGCCTGTGGCTGCAGACGCCATCGAGGCAGGTAACCTTCCTCCGTGGAGCATTTCCGTCCCAACCTCCTCATGTCAGCATCGTTCAAATAATTGTCTGGGCACCTCTTTGGAAATATGCGTCCAGAACGCGACGTGCCCCGAACAGAACTTTGACCTATGACACCTCCCCTGCCACAAAACACACCCCACCTCAGATTTCCACAACCGCCTCTGTTCTGTTTCTTTGCTTTATTTTCCTCTTACAATGAGATGTTTTTCATCTATTTACTTGTTCCTTGTCTGTCTTCCCTGCTAGGTTATGAGCTCCACGGAGAAAAAAACTTTATCTTATATTTAATGCTATGTCCTTAGTCCCAAGGACCATCCACTCAGGCACCCAATAAATATCTAATAAATGCATGAATAAAGTGACAGTGAATTTTGTAATGTGAATGTTACTCTCTTTCCAGTTCTCTTTGGATCCATAAAAGTCTGTCTGCAACACGGCTCTGACACATACTAATTTTCCCTTTGTAATAAAGATAGAACAGTTTCCGTCTGAAAAACTTGGCGATCTAGTATCTTCCCAGAATTTAATAAACTTATTTTATTTTCATTGTCTTTCTAATACACTTTTCTTCTATTTATGGCAAGTGTCAATATTAATATTTACACTTATGGTATAAAGTTTCTTTCTGAATTTTTATTTATTTCGGCAATATACGTGAATCAGTTTAAAGAACGTACTGAGTTAATAATAGAAGATTAGACATTGGTGTTGGCTGTTAAGGCAGAAACTGGTGCCGACGGTCAGAGGCACAGCATCTCTGGGCTCTAGGGCCACAAGGAAAGGCAGCGAGGTGGGTGTTTCCTCACAGGACAAGGCAGAGGCTCCATGGGGGACCAGCCCCCAAGGTCAGGCTTTCCCCCCCGGGAGACTCTGGATAATGGCTGTGTCATTTTAATTGCTGCTGGGGCATCTGGAACCCCATCTTCCTTTCGGGTTATAATGGAGAGGAAGTAGCCAGAGTCAAAAGACCTAAAGAAACTTCCAGGAAGGAAGAAAAGAAGGGGAAGGAGAAAGAAGATGGGAGGTGAGGAAGGAAGTGGGAAACATACTAAGATTTGTTGTTAGTCACACTTTACAAATTATCTCAACTCTAAATGTCGGGCATCGTGGAGACACAAAGGAGCACCCATCTAATGGTTTCACTTTCTGCCTGGGGACCAGAGCGACCTTGGGCGATGAGGCCAGACAGACATTGCCCCTGTCTGTGTGCTCCGTGCAGACTTCCCTCTGAGGCCGGGAGCTACCAGAGGGCAGCCTCGCAGTGGCGGGCCAGGACTTCACGAATACTCAGCTGATCAAAAGTCCTTGCTGAATAAATGCAATAGGACAAAACATGAAGCGGGAGAAAACCCTCCGAGGATACCAAATCCCCACGGATGACTTAAGACAAGATGATACAGGAGCGATTCAATAAATGTGGGGCAAGTGAATGAATGAACTGACCTCAAAGGACATGCCGTGGGGTGGAGGCGAGGCAGGGATGCCCCATAGTGTGGTGTGGGTTTCTTGGTTCTTCCGGGAAGACACTCAGAATAGCCCTTGAGGAGGGTTTCTCACTTCTCCAATGGTTGGAGGAATATGGCACAGAAATTCCACAGCAGAGATGTCCAGAGAGATGCCGAAGGTCCCATGGCCCAGAAGAGCTCTGGCCATCTCCTGAACCCCGGGCGTGTGTGTGTATGTGACTGGGCCAGGGTAGCATCGCCAGGGTGGAGGGCATGGCAAGGTGGCCAGTGCTGGTGCCCTGTGTGGGCAGGACACACCTGGAGGGTGAGGCTGGCAGCCCTCCCACAAGGCTGAAGCCTCCCTGATGCCCATTCACTTCTCGTGAGGGTGTTCTTGATGGCCAGGAATGTTCCTCATCAAAGACAAATTATTCTGATACTTGTTAAATAGGGCAGGAGGACCTCACTCAAGATTACTGCCATAAGGGGCAGACGCGAACTCAACCGCAAAGGCAAACAGGGTATAAGTGGGAGTTTATAGCCATCAGGCAGGGTGAGGGAGAGGATAGAAAACTGCTAAGAAGAACTTGGCTGGACATTGGGGTGGGGGTGGGGGCGCAGGAATTCTTGATAAACTGATTGAGCAAGATTCTTTGCTCTAACTGAGCAGCCTGAGGATGAGACCAAGTCCAGATGGAGGCTCACAGGAACTCAACTACAGCTTGGTTTGGTCAAGGAGGGCGTCTTTTCACCCCTAAGAAGAGAAAGGCTTGCCTGGGGCATGGGTTAGGTTTGGTACCTAACGGGAGAAGCCACCCATACGTCTCTCAGGCCCCCAGGGATATAAGCTAGGTCCATGGGTTACAGAAAGGTGGCAAGAACAAGCTAGACCCCAGGGATCCTGCCATATAGCTCAAGTAAGGTGTTTTGCATGAGTACGGAGAGGATCCCTCCCATACTCCAGCCCATAAGACCCCAGAGAGAGGCAGGCATTACTCTTGGGACAGACAAGCAATGACTGGGACCCATTTCCTGGAGTCTAGAAAGGGGATGTTGGCTCTGGGAATGCAGAGGGCATGGGGTCCATAGGGCGGAAGACGAGGGCTATGGTAGGCCCTAGGGGCTGGCGGATGCAATGGGTGTTTGGAGGGGATGGTGGTGGGACCCTCACAAATGTCACAGCTCAGGCCGCAGCCAGAGCTGAGCTGAAGTTTGGGGCCTTGATCCTTGGTCAGACCCCCCAGGCTGGCTTGGCCTTGTGGGGCTTGGCTCATACCACTGTGGTCCCGGAGAGTTAACCCACAGACAGGGTGATGGCCAAGGCCTGACTCCATTTTCCTCGTTAAGGAAAGAGCGTGCTACTTTCACTGGACTGGCCAGCCTGTGGCATCAGGGTGGATGAATGCTTTACTTTAAAAGTGAGTGTTTAAAAAAGGTAAGGTTTCATGACATTTATGCCCAGGTATTTCATTTCTGGGAACTCAGCCAAAGTAAATAATATTAAACAGAAAACAAGCTTTATGCACAAAGATGTTTATTGCAGTGGTACTTACGCTGGTGTAAAACTGCAAACAATCGAAATGTCCCAGCCCAGGGGGTGATGATTAAGTCAGTTCTTTCATCATCCACTGTGAAATATTTATCCGGTCATTAAAAACGATGCTTACAAATCTGTAACAACAGAAAGAAACGTTTAAAATGAGTGAAGAACTGGGAAACAGAATTCTTCCACAATGTTTACATCTGCATGCAAGAAAAAATGAAATCCCTTCAGAATTCTAATACATTTTGATATTCTTCTATTAACCAAAGCATCTAGCTGTCCAGGACGCTCTAACCCCAGGTAACCTCCTCAAGGCGGCACTGCTGCATGGTTCAGGTCATTGTGCCCGGTCATCACGTGGGTGGCAGGGGGGAATGGCTGTGCCACACGGCCCTGACTGGCTCCATCAGTCAGTATGAGGGAAGCCTTGCTTCAGTGACAACCAGCCATTGCACCTCATGGCTTCCAACGACACAGCTTGATTCTTCATTCAAGTCACACGTCCGCAGCGAGGTGACAAGGGACTCTGCTCCTCACTGTCCTCGCCTGGAATGCAGGCTGACGGCCTCTACCGCCTGGAGGGCCGTGGAGAGGGCTAGGAACTGCCAGCTGCTCTGCATGACTAAATGCTCCATCCTTGAGCCAACACGCAGCTTTTCCACCCACACCGTGGAGCGTAGAACTAGTCAGGTGGCCCTGTCTCCCCCTGGAAGGTCAGCCTCCCCTGTGCTGGCATGGAGAAGAGGGTCTGCTGCCTCTGTGCAGCACCTGGGCCTCCACCAGGGCCTCCTAGGAACCCAAGAGTCACCAGGAAATCTCGGTGCTGATGGTCCAGTGTCACCCTCACTGCTTTGACCATCACCTGAGAAAGGCAACATCAGACACCTCGTTCCAGAAACCATAGGAAATGATTTCCCTCCCCTCTCCTTTTGGTTTTCTTTCTTTTTCTTTTTCTTTTTTTTTTTTAAGATTTATTTATTTATGATAGACATAGAGAGAGAGAGAGGCAGAGACACAGGAAGAGGGAGAAGCAGGCTCCCTGCAGGGAGCCCGATTCAGGACTCGATCCCGGGACCCCAGGGTCACGCCCTGGGCCAAAGACAGGCGTCAAACCGCTGAGCCACCCCGGGATCCCCTTCCTTTTGGTTTTCAACTGCAGAATGGAGATATTTACCATCTATAAGACTGTTCATCCTTGGGCAGTTTACAGAGTGTGCAGCCTTTTCTACCTCCACAGCCTGAGCCCGCGACCAGCATGGGGCTGCATAGGGTCCACGGCCACATGGGCTCTCTCTCCAGAATAACCCTGCAGGGAAGCTCCATGTTCCAGACAAAAAGTTCTAATCAGAGGTTGTGAAGATCAATTCGCTGAGTTTTGCTTCATTCTTGGCACTATTAGCAAATAAGGTTTAAAAATAAATGAAATTTTTTCTTTCTTTTTTAATTTAAATCCAATTAATTAACATATATGTATTATTAGTTTCAGGGGTAGATGTCAATGATTCATCAGGTGCATGTAACACCCAGTGCTCATGACATCACGTGCCGCCCTTCAGGCCCATCCCCCAGTGACCCCGTCCCCCCACTCCCCTCCCCTCCAGAGACCCTCAGTTTGCTTCCTAGAGTTGAGTCTCCTACGGTTTGCCTCTCTCTTTGTCTTTATCTTATTTTATTTTTCCTTCCCTTCCTCCACCATGTTCATCTCTTTTGTTCTTAAATTCCACAAATAAGTGAAATTATATGGTGTTTGTCTTTCTCCGACTGCCTTATTTCACTTAGCATCACACCCTCTAGTTCCATCCGCATCGTTGCAAAAATGGCAAAATTTCGTTCTTTTGGATGATTAATATTCCATTGTGTGGATAGACCACATCTTCTTTATCCATTCACCTGTCGACGGACATCTGGGCTCCTTCCATATTTTGGTTACTGAGGACAAAAATAAATGAATAAGTGAAAAAGAAGCAAGATGACGATGCGTGCTGTAGCAAAAGCACAATGCCTGGGAAAGCTGCGGGAGTCTCTCTCTCTCCTCTCTCTCCCCCTCCCGCCTCTCTCATTACTCCCACCTCCATCCCATAACCATAACTGTATGCTGTAGACATAAGGGTGCGTAAGCTGGGGTATACTGAGGCAGCACTGAGGTGCCGGCCTTAGCTCAGCCTTACTTCATAGGCGCGGAGAGATTTCTCGGTAGAAGCCTGTGAGAGGGAACCCCGGGTTTGGACTGCTGCCTACTTACCCCAGCTTAGGGGCTTAAAACAGCACAGATGTCTCCCAGCTTCCTGGGGTCAAGGGTCCGGGCACAGGTTTGTGGGGTTCCTTGGCCCAGGGTCTCACCAGGCTGAAATCGGGGTGTCGGCCATCTGCATCTTGTCTGGGGGCTCAGAGGCCACTCACCGCCCCTAGCGATTGCCTGATCCTCGCCGTCGGCCCCCCCACGGTCTCGCGGGCCGGGGAGAGGCCTGCTGCTGCCTGTCTTCCTTCCTAAGGCTCACCTGGTGCGGTCAGGCCCGCCTGGGATGATCTCCGTTCTTATTACATCAAAGGCAGCCTATTAGGGACCTTAATCCTACCTGTACAGTCCGTCCTGCCATATAACGTGACCTACACACTGGAGCCATATGGCATCACGTTCACGGTCCTGCCCATATTCAATGAAATTATAATATGAATTCTAGAAGGCGGGAGGGCAGGGACAGGACCGTGGAGGCCATCCTCACTCCTACAGTGGGGGCTGCCTCAGGGGGTGGGAGGGAGCCACCAGGACAGGAAGAGCCGCATTTGCCAGGAGGGTTCATCACGTGCCAGGCCCACGGTCAGAGGGAAGATGTCCCTGAGCACCCCTTCCTTCTCCGTGCAGTTTCCTGAGGAAGCACAAGGGGACCAGGGCAGCCCTGGGGCAGCGAAGGCCCACAGAGCAGGACCACCCCGCATGGAGGGCCACCCGCCCTCGGACCCCAGCGGCTCCCACACTAAAGTTTTCTTCTCACCGGTCAGGGGGGCCGAGGGGGTGGGGAAGCGACAGCAGACATATGTGGGGCCAGTTGATGACAAGAGGGTGTCAGAGAACTTCCTCCACACCCTGCTCTTTGAAAACAGACTCTCTGATCTCTATCCAGAAGTTTCCATGGGCCGTTGCTCAGGGATGTTGGCTGGCCCTCTTCCCTGGCCTCTGGGAACCCCTGTGGGAACCTGAAAGGTGACTTTGAGTCCCAGGGACTGCGCTGGTTGGAGCTGGGGGTCTTAGGTTCCAGTTCTGACTTCTGGCTAGCTATTGGTCTGGGCAAGTCTGAGGCTCAGTTTCTAGTTTTGTTTTGTTTTGTTTTGTTTTCAGATTTTATTTATTTATTCATGAGAGACATACAGAGAGAGGCAGAGACACAGGGAGAGGGAGAAGCAGGCTCCATGCTGGGGGCCCGATGCAAGACTCGATTCCGGGACCGTCACGGCCTGAGCCAAAAGCAGATGCTGCACCGCTGAGCCACCCAGGTGTCCCGCAGGTTCCAGTTCCACAGAAGGTGGCGGCCGGACGGAGTGAGGTCCCTTCAAGAAGGTAGCTTTCTAGATCTTCACACATTGCCAGGGTGCTCCCCTCACCTTTTGTTCCCAGTCACCCCACTGCAGATCCGTGCCTGTGGTCTGCTTAGCTTTGCTCAGGGAATGGGAAGCAGCGTCCAGGGAGACTTGAGAGGATGCCCCTCCTCTTCCCCTCCTGTCTCACCCACACAGTCACGACAGCCTTTGCCAGATTGCAGAGGCAAAGGTGGCCCCGTGAGCAGCAGGCCACATGGCTGCGCCAAAGACAGAGCCTGAGCCACAGCTGAGGTCCGATGAGTCAGGGCTGTACTTAAAGCCTCAGTTTCCCCATCTCAAATGGAGGAGATTGGACTGGTCCTAAAATAACCACTGTGCTGCTTGAGGTCTAGGGCTGAGCCTCCCTGATTCTGGGGCAGCCTGCTGTGTTTTAGCATCTTTTAAAAACTAAAGGAGCCGGCACCTAGCAGACCCCAGAGGCCTACCTCGTGAAACCAGATGGAGCAGGGGATCTCTGGGGAAGGCCGCCGAGCTGAGAGATCTGTGGCTCCAGCAGGAGTAGACATCACCGTCCCCCTCCAGTGGGGGCCTCAGCCTCCCTGTCCCCAGGGCAAGATGCCCAGAGCCTTCACCTCCCTCGCTGCCGGGGCTCTGCGCTAAGCTGAAGCCAGCCTCCCTGGCATTCTGCGCGGCAGCTTTGTGGGGTCTGCGGAGTCCGCGTGGCTCCTGGCTCATGCCAGCCTGGGGCCGCGGGGTGGACACGGCTGTGCTGTGATGCAAAACCCAAAGGTGAAATTCTACCCCCTGGCCCAGCATGTGTCCTGCCGGCCGTGGGAGCTGGGGCCGCTGCCTGCCTTTCTGCATCCTCTGCAAAGCGGAACCACAGCCCCCATCGGTCCTGGGCAGGGTGAAAATGAACCGATCTGGGATGTTACAGGATGTTATGGTCACAAGATGTCAACCCTCCACACCAAATCCCTACGTTGAAGCCCTCACTAACCCTTCCTATCTCAGAATGAGGTTACATTTGGAGATAGGGCCTTTAAAGAGGCGATTACCCTAAAATGAGGTCATTCGGGTGGGGTGGGCCTAATCCAACCTGACTGGTGTCTACGCAAGAAGAGGAGATTAGGACACAGATGCACACGGAGGGGAGACCAGGCCAAGACACAGGGAGAAGGTGGCCATCTACAAGCCAGGGGGAGACACCTTGGGGGAAACCGCCCTGTCTTGGCCTTGAACCTCTAGCTCCAGAACCCTCGGACAGTAAATCCCTACCATGGGAGCCCGCGGTCCACTGCATTTGCTTCCGGCAGCCCCAGGCCACCAGGCGTGGGCAAGCCTTGTTTTGCACGAGGCAGAGGGGGCGGGGGAAGGGGCCGAGCTCCACCCTTGCAGGCCTGAGGGGTCCTGGCGCCGTCCCCCCAGGCCCGCCCTGTAGCCAGGGTGCAGCCCAGGCCTCGGCAGGGTTAGGGACGCCAACAGCTCGCTGCCCCAAGCTTGTTTTGATTGCAGGCGGCTCTGCGGAGAGGCTGCGAACCCCGCCAACTCGTCTAACGTGATTCCGCGAGAAATGTTGACTCTAAATTACAAGGACTTAATTTTTCCAACCACAGCTAGGCAGTAAATGACTCTCTGAAATGACAGATGGAAAGTTCAGTTAATATGTTTATCTTCTGGCTCTCAGTGGGCTCGCCTCCCCCAGCGCTGCTCGGCCAGCCAGCGGCCCGGGGAGGGGAGGGCGCTCGCAGGGCCCACCCCTTGTCCCTGCAGCTCCCCAGGCCCACCCAGCCCCCAACCTGCAGCCCCCCAGGCCCACCCCTGGCCCGTCCTCCATCCTGCAGCCCCCCAGACCTCTCCCCAGGCACCACTCAGCTCTGCAGCCCCCCAGGCCCACCCAGCCCCCAGCCCTGCAGCCGCCCCCCCCACCGCCGTGCCCGGAGCAGGCAGGCTGCCCGCCGGTGCTAGGCGTCAGGCCCTGAGAAGTCAGCTGAGGGACCCCGAGGCAAGGGTGACCTGGCTTGGTCCCAGGCTGGCAGGTCACATGGCTTCTCTGGTCCCTCACCCACAGAGTGGTAATCTGAACCGTCCGGCAGCTGTGCGCGGCGTGCCAGGAGCTCAGCAGTCAGGACACCGGGAGGGGCCACATGCAGGTTCCTGCGGGGTTCCCGGGGCGCAGCTGTGATGACTATTATCTGCACTCTGTGGTTGAGACTGAGGCACAGAGAGGTCAAGCAACTTGCTTGATGGAGCTGGAGCCTGTGTCCCTGCTGTGAGGCCTGGCTCCACGACTCACGCCCTCAGGCCCCGTGCTGTCTCCACGGAGGTTCGCGGAAGGAGGCTGGGTGGGGGCCGGGCAGGCTACCTGGCAAGGCAGTGGGCGCAGCTTCGGCTCTCCGGGCTCCCTGTAGGCGGTGGCTCCGGCTGGGACCGGCCTGGGGAGGGTGCACCTCACCACCCCTTCCATCCCCGTCCCCCCCCAGCCTGGTCCACGCCTGGCTCAGAGCTCTGCCCACGGCCTGTGTGACGTCCTGCCCAGAGGGGGCGGCCTCATTGCCAGAGCTGGAAGGGGACCCTCGGAGACCTCTGCTTCCAGGCGACACTCTAGGTCATAGCCCAAGACCCGCCTTGCCCACGGCCCCTCACGAAGCCTCCTGGGTGGCCTGCGGGACGTGGGCTGCACCTGCCACCAGGAGCTGGAGTCACAGGGGGGAAGAGGGATGCTTCCCCCCAGTGGAGAGACAAGACCTGGTCCTCAGCGTCCTCAGCAGGGTGGGCCCAGACGCGTCAGAGTCCAGGGTGGGGAGCACCCCACGGCCGGCTGAGGACAGGGCGAGTCCTCCAGAAGTTAGGAAAGGGGGGCTTCCAGAGAATTCCAGGCAGAGGAACAACCTGAACAATAAAAAGAAGCAGAAGTAGTGTGGGGTGTACGTGTGTGTAAGGAAGCCCGAGGCAATGGAGCTCCTGGTGTAATGGGGTGTGGGTGAGCCCGGCAGGACTGACAGACAGACGGACAGAGGGGCGGGTGACGGCGATGCGGGTCCGGGGGGGCCTGACTGCAAAGGTCGCGAGCACCAGGTGCCGCCGGCGGGGCCTGCTCTCTTAGGGGAGGCGTGCGGGGGAAGGACACGGCAAGCCTTACCATTTTCACCACTTGTAGCTGCCCGGGTCAACGGCAGCCGCGTCCGCTCATCCCCAGATCCCTCCCGGCATCCCAAGCGCAGCTCCACGCCCTTTCAACAACGGCCCCCACACTGGCCTTCCCGCTGGCCCCGGGTGTTAAGGGGCCTCAGTCTCAGCCTGCGAAGTGACGCGTGGCCTGGCAGGTGCTGGAGGGAGAGAGGCCTGGAGGGGGGTCTCCCCAGGGGCTGTCACAGGAGTCCCAGGGAGGGACAAGGCTGCCGGTCCCGAGGCCCCGGGCCGCAGGCAGGTGCCCAGCCCGAGGTGGACGTGGCTTCCAAGTCCGGCGCCCGCCTCCACCTGGCAGGCCAGCTGCGGGGTGCAGGTGACAGGCCTGGGACGAGTCCCCGCGGCCACACGATGGGAGCAGGCCCTGCTCACTGCCCGCACTGCGTCCCTGTCCCCGACCCCGTCTCCTGCCGGCCTCGGCCTCCAGCACGAGCCACTGAGGCAGCGCGGGCCCTGAGGGTCGGGTGGGCCCAGGATCCCCGCCCCCCGCCTGACAGTGCCCCGGGACGTGGGCTTGCTCGCCATCCCTCTGCAAATGGAAACCCACGGCTCGGCTGGGTTTCTCACGCGGACACAGGGGTCAGCCCTTCGCAGGACGAGCGTCAGGCCTGGGCGCCCGGAGGTCGAAGTGGAGGAGCCGAGGCCGCCGTCGGAGAGGCTGCTCCAGGCTCCACTGGGCTGCGGGAGGTGGACCCGTGGGCGCCCAGGGCCGGAGTGTCAGGGAGGCCCCCCCCGAGGTCCTCGGGAAGTGACAGCTGAGGACCATGTGGTGCACCCAGGGGCCTGCCCAGGAGTTGCTGGCATGGCACGCTCCCAGCAGATCAGAAAACGGGCTGCAGCGTGGGCTGTGCTCCCCTGGCACAGGCTCCGTGGGGCAGAGCAGGGCACGTCTCTCTGCTCTTGCCCTTCTACACCCCCCCCGCCCCCGCTGAGCATCACCCGCCTACTACCCTACCCCTGGGAGCCCAAGGCCACCACTTGCCTCCCGTGAGCTCCCTGTCCCCGTGTACGCTGGGCGCCAACCGGGGAAAGGCCAGTTCTGGGCCCAGCCCGAGGCTTCCCTGACTCAGGGCCAGTAGCAGCCCGCGCCTCCCCCACCCCCTCCGCGTGCTGCTGCCCACCAAGTCCTGCTCACAAGCCGCGCAACCTCTCGGCCTTCAAGGCCTCCTGGGGTTCCCCGCGTCAGGTTGGTGCCGGCTGCTCCCCCAGCGCCCTCGCCCCAAGCCCCGAACTCCCCTGGCTTCTGGCGGGTTCCACCTGCAGGGCTGCCCCTCCACACCTGTCCACGTGTCTGGTCCTTATCATGGTCTCCACGGCCACGGTGTCCGTGCCCCCCCCACCCCCGGGGACCGGTCCCGGGTGTTCAGGGCTTGCTGCGGGGCCGGATGAAGCAGGCACTCTGGGTGTCTTTGCTGGGTAACAAACTGTCACAGACACGGCAGCCGAGGACAATCACTGGATCACGCCCGTGGATGCTGCGGGTCTGGGAGTCGGTCCCCAGGCAGCACAAAGGCTTTCCACTCCTTGGGGGGTCACCAACCTCTACTGGGAAGCCTCGGCCATGTGGGGGTGACCTGACGGCAGGAGGCAGGAGGCACCGATGGCCCCACTCGGCCCTCAAGCGGCCTCCCCATGAGCCCTGGGCTCCCCGCACAAGGGCAGCTGCAGGCTGGGCGGACTCAGGACACGCGGCTGGGGTCTCCCAGCGCCCGCGTCCCAGTGGAAAGCGAGGATGCTGCACTGCCTTCTGGTTTCCTTTTCTATTTGTTTCAGAAGTCCACCTTACTCCAGAGGAGGGTGACGAAGTCACAGTGCAGAGGCCATTCGGGGCAGCAGAGATCGTCGCACCTGTCTCCAGGAGCCCGATCTGCCACAAAGTGCACAGGAGAGAAATTCAAATGTGTACACTCAACTGAAGGTTTCTTCTCTTTCCCTCTGGAGAACGAACCCCCACCTCCCACCCCCCATCTCCAAAATCAGGTTTTCAGCACAAGAAAGAAGGCAGGCACCAGTCGATTTATGTAGCTGAGCTCATTTATGGCTCCAAAAATATGTTAAAATGAAATTCCTTTGCCAGCACATATCCCTGCGCATATTTAAAATATGACATCCCAGACCCTGTGACAAAGAAATTATTTCTTCCATCTTTTCTACGGGGTAGTTTCCAGAATTAGACTGTTTCTTGATCTCAAGTTTGAAAACCGAAAGAAGAACATTAGGTCCTAATCTCCATCAACAAATCCCTTCCAGCCAAGAACTCCCAGGTTCCACTTTGTTCATTTCTGTAGGAATTTGGACAAGCTAAAAGAGACACTGTTTTTCAACTCGGGATCTCCATCCCATCCAGTTGGAATGAATGTCAGATTGGAAAGCTGGTGGCGGGGGCGGGGAGGTGGAGATAATTTCCTTAAAGGCATATAATATGAAGGGAGGAACAGAGAATATCTCAGAATAAACAGAATGCTGCACGTTGACATTTTGCTTGTTTATTGAACACGTTTAAAGAAATTGAAAATGCCACTGGTCCTAACTCTTTAATGAGAGAGGAGGCCACAAGGCTGGGGATGTCGAGGCCAGCTAAAAACAGAGCCACACTGACCCCAGTCTAAACAGAGGGAAAATTAGTGTGAGCACCAAAAAAAGCAGTTGATTATTTTTCTTTAAATGTAAATAATATTTTTGGCCAGTAGAGAGTTGAGGACAAGCTAAAACTGCCTTTGCTGCTTTCAGCAAATAAAACCTTGTTCAAGACACGGTGTAGCTTTGCCGCCAATTTAGACTCTATTCAAAGTCGCACGACTTGCTCGAGCCTCCCATGTCATTTAAACTGGCCTGGGACCTTTGGGTAACATCTGGAAGGAATGTATATCGACAAATGCCAAAAATAACTTTTAAATATCAATCCTCTAGAATAAGCCACGGGGAGGGAGGCATTCTTGAGAAACGATGGAAAGATCAAACTCATTTTATTGGTTTGGAGAGCAGCCTAACCCCTAATGCATCCTGTGCCGCTGATGTAATGTGATCGGGGTACGCGGCTCTCCTTCCCTCCGCGGCTGTCTGCAGATGAGGCTGCGAACACATGAGAGGGTCTCCGGCTTATGGGAGAGCTCGTGTCATTAGGCAGGCCCTTGGCTTTTTTGGGTTTTCTCAAGGGACGGTGCTGCCCTTTAACTTAGCCAGTGGAGTGCAGGAGAGAGTTCAGAGATGGGACTGGTGTGCAGCGTGGGAAGCTGATGGAGCATCCATGGGCCTGCTCTTGGTAGACCTTCCAAAGCAATGCTTCAGCTGGGCCTTCAGCCTGTGCTTGGATACTTGCTGAGAGAGGGAATTCACTGTCTCTGAAAATCTATTCCATTAAGACTCTTTGTCGGGCAGCTCTTTCTAATACTGAACTAGAATAACAGCCCCTTCCGGTTAGTTGTGGGACAAAATGAGAGAAAGAACCATCAAGCTGACATCATTCTTACTTGTGCCCACGGGTCATGCTGAGTTCCCTGGACCTCTACAGAAGGAGTCCAAGGCCGGAACACAGAAGGACTAGCACAGCCTGTGGGTCATTCTCCATACTGGTTGTCCTTCTGGGGGGCACCAGAGCTCACAAGACCACCATACAGGGGTGGCGTACTCCAAGAGATGCACAAGGCAAGGCACAGGGTGCTGTGAGGAAGGGACGTGAGGCCTGGAGTGGGGCAGGGGGCACCAAGCTTAGTCAATATGGAACAGCTGTGCCTCAGGGGTGTGAATCCCACAGGACTTGGGAAGGTTTTCCCTCTATGATGCTGTTTTGCTGAAGAACAGTGAAGTGGATACTTGGGGGAACTTAGAAGTAGAATTCAATTGCTTTTTATGTTTAAGGGATGCTTTTACTATTCAGATCACTCATGGCTTGGGAGGCCTCTGGATGGATGTCACTCTTACTTAGTAGAAATGGAGGCCATTGCAGAGCCTTGGCAGCACGACGACCTGGATTACAGCGTGAGAGCATTGCTCCGTGTGCTACTTAGTATGCAGTGCATGCCTGAAACACCACTACCCCGAGAGACATATCTTTATTCATCCACTTAATGTATTCATTCACTCCACAAATTTTTATGGAAGACATGCACTGCATTGGGTTATTATTTGTCCTCAGAGTTGGGGATAGGGCAGGGAATGTCCTCATCATCTCGAGGCTTAACATTTACCTTGGGAGAGCAAAAATGAACAATGGTGATATGTTCTATAAAGGAAAACAGAGCAGGCTTAGGCTAAGCAAAGGATGAAGAAGGGAGAGGTCCTTTTTAGAGAGGGTGGGCAGCTACAGAAACAATGAGAAGAGCATTTCCCTTCAGAGGGATGGCAAATATGAAATTCCTGTGGCCTGGATGTGCTTAGCTGTCAAAGACCAGCAGTTTAAAAAAAAACAAAAAACAAAAACAAAACAGTTGTTCTGGATACAAGTGAGCAAGAAGGAAAATGATGGGCAAGAAGGTAGGCGAGATGGTGAGAGCCTTTGGAGGCCACTCTATAGGGGTTGCTTTTACTTTGTTGGATGGAGGCCATCGGACAGTCTTGGCAGAAGAGTGATGTGACCCAGATCGCATTGTGAGAGTATTAATCTGTACATTATGAGAAAAATTGAGGTTGGGAGCAAGGATTATGTCTACCATAATCATCCAAGCAGCAGATGACAGTGGCCCAAACCAGGCCAGGCCGGGCCATCCTCAGCTGCAAGCGTCTGTGATGGTCAATATATCTACTGAGCACACTGCCGCCTGGAGGCAACCAGAGTTCTCATAAGGAGGAAGGCGAGAAGGAATCCAGGAGAGTAGCTGCAGAGCCTGCCATAGCTCCCGTGTGCCCCGGGATTCAGACTTGGGTCTTCAATACTATGTACCACCAAAAGGAGTCAGGACTCTTATTCTCAAATCCAGGAGTAAGAAAAGTATTAATAAGTAGGCAAGATGTTTTTAATGCCAATAAATAAGGTTGCTTTCAAAAAGTGACAGTAAGTTTGCTATAAAATGGACCAAAGAGCAGTTTGAAGAAAGCCCATCAACCAAGCTGATTAAGAAGAAGAAAATAATCATGAAGATTGCCTGAAACTAATTGATTTTGTGGAGGACCATGAAATCATAATAGTATTCAAAAGAAGACAGTTAATATAGTGTGTGCAAAAGAAGAATGCATGTATGAAGATATGTTTAATTGTATTACTTTTAATAAGTAGGAGAGTGTATTGTATTTATTTATTCTATGAGGCATATATCTATTTGCAAAGTAGAGAGTTCTATTTCTCACCATTTCCATTAATAAGAATAAACAGGGAGCTATAAATAAACTGAAATAATCCCTCAACCATGGGTACTGTGTCACTGAATAAGCAGGTGGAAGAAAAATTAAGAAATTGATTGCTTTTGTGGTCTTATGCAGAAATTAATGAAACAGAGAATCCCACAGAGTACGCTTAAATGATTAATTAGCTGAACATTGCACATACTCCATCTCTCAACTCCCAGTACATGGAACCTCAAGATGACCCTACTAATTATAATGCAATATTGATAAGGCATACATAAGTTTCCAGTTAATATTAATAGAGTCGGCCAATTTATCATAATGACAGGACAATAGGTTAGGTTTTGCTAACCATAAGAAACTTTTAGAAATACATCATTTCTGGGAAGGACACCAAGTTTCAAAAAACGAAATCTTTGAATTTAGATTTTGAAAAAACAGTGGCTTTAAAGTCCGGACATAACAAAAAGAACTTCATTATCCAGATGAACTCAGGCAGTAATTTTGTTTGGGTCACTCTGGACTAGACAAACTTGTCCTAGATCAGAATCTGTGACCTCTTCTATTCTGAAATGGTATATGTGCACTTACTTTGGGGTCTGCTAAACTTACTAATATCTGATAGAATTACTGAAGTCCCATGTGAGTGTGAAAGATGAAACTTTTGGAATATTACAAGTAAAGATAAACACTATGTCAATGTAGGGAATTCGAAATTGTGCCACCACTTTTACAGATGAATTACTATCTCTTTGTTAACGTTTATGTCTTAAAATGACTACTAGTCGGGATAGCCCAGGTTACGCAAAATAATCTCAAAATCCCAATGATTTACTCTTTCTCATGCTTCATATTAATCTTAGTTCAGCAAAGGGCCCTCTGCTCCACCAAGTCACTCAGGGAGCCAGGCTAAAAGAGAGGCTCCACAGCATGTAGTTACATCATCTGCAACATGCAGCCTCTTCCATCACTGAGTGTGGTGCTTTCAAAATGTGACCACAAATTCTTTTATACTTTCCCTTCAAAAAGTGGACACTAATTTCCCTCTTGTAAGTGTGGAATGCACTGGGTAACTGGCTTTTAATGAATATGATGTTGCAGGGGTAATTACATGCAGTTTCTGAGACTAGATCATAAAAGGCATTGTGACTTCCTCCTTATTCTTTCTTGGATTGCTCATTCTGAAGAAAGCCAGTTACCATGTGGTGAGGACCTTCAAGTGGTCCTATAGAAAGGCCCAAAAGGCTAGAAACTAAGGCCTTCTTCCAACGGTCATCAGGAAATTGAGGTCTCATGCCAACAATCACGTAAGTGAATCACTCTAGGAGCAGATCCTTCAGCCTAGGTCGAACCTTCAGGTGACTGCAGTCCTGTCAGCCACCTTGGCCATCACTTCAGGAGAGGCCCTGAGCCTGAATCATCTGGCTAAGCTATTTCTGAATTCCTGACCCACAGAAACTCCAAGGTAATAAATGTTTGCTGTATTAAGCCACTAAATGTTGGGGGTGATTTGTTATGTTGTAATAGATAACTAATACATTGAGATTGGGCAAACGGATATTGAGGGGTCTTCTTTTGGCAAGTTAGTATTTTTGGCCCAAAAGAGCCACATTTAATTTCTTTTCTCATTTCATTAGCCAGAATCAGCCAAAATTTCATGCCATACTGCAGAGGCCAGAGAATCCTCCCTTGCACGCAGGAAAAGAGAGGACTCAGATATGGGCGACTACTATAAGCCTCTACCACAAAGCATTTAAGACATTGAAGAGAATCTTATATATTGGACCTGTACTTTTAGTTAAATATTTGGAAAGTTTGGTTAAATACATGTATACATATTAGGAAATGTTTCATATTTTAATCACTTTTGTAATTATGAAAGATTATTTTAGAAAAGTACAGTTAGAGAAAATGTTGATTGTTAAAATATATAACATATTGTTTGTTACAATAACATATTATTGTTAAAATCCTAAGATTAATAATCTTTTTTATTAAATCTAAGATCTAAAAGTGTAAGTACACTTCTCCTTGCACAAGAACCCCCTTAAAGTTTAAAGTTTATTAAAGCTAAGTGAAGAAGTGGGTGGATAAATGGTGCTCACGATAAAGAAAATAATAGGTTCTGAAAGATAGGACACCACTTCTTAGGAAGTTTCTAAGTGAAGCCATTAAATAAAAGAAAGTGATGCACCTGGGAAAGAAGGTGAGCCAACGTAGCTCACTAAGAACAAATCATGACAAACCAACTTTATTTCCTCTCAGGGTGGACTTTTCTATTGATTAACTTTTATCAGAACATATGCAAAGACTATTTTCCCCCTTGCATTACGTGCCATGGAATCCATGGCTAAAATGACACTCAAGGAGTATTAACCTAGCTAGAAACATTAAGATGTGTGTCTTATTTCTCTATAACTGTCCCTTTCCTGCTAAATAACTTGGATAACACAGAAGCAAATAATGCAAAGTTCAGGGAGGTAGTTACTCTGGTTAATCATCAAATCATGATCCAAAATGATTTTATTAAATAGAGGAATGGTCTGAAGTCAAGATGAAATCAAGTGTATTAACGGAGAGCCTTTATTAGACAAGGTCACTTCTACACATTTTTTAAAATTTATTTATTTATTAGAAACAGAGAGAGAGAGAGAGAGAGAGGCAGAGACACAGGCAGAGGGAGAAGCAGGCTCCATGTGGGGAGCCTGACGTGGGACTCGATCCGGGTCTCCAGGATCACGCCCTGAGCTGAAGGCGGCACTAAACTGCTAAGCCATCGGGGCCGCCCATCTTTTACCCATTTTTTTTTTTTTAAAAGCCTGCTCCATGGCCAAAAGAAGATCCAAAAATCTCTCTTCTTTCTCACCTCATAGATGGTCAGGGCCCAGGACTTGTTTCCTGTAACCACACTTGGGCATCTTGCTTGTGTGTGTGTGTGTGTGTGTGTGTGTGTGTGTGTGTATACACCCATGTGAGTTCTAGCTTCTTCACCCTCAAATGAATGAGTTAAGTCAGCCTTACACTATTTCCCAGTTGTCTTCAGTATAGGATTGAGAGGACTGAGGTCACCTTTAGCCTTGGCAAATCAAAATGAATTCTCTATTCCAGTTTCAGTCAAAGACGCCTGCCTTTTGTCAATTTTGGGATGCATGCCCAACCACTAATAAAGATTGTTCACTTTTGTTTTCATCTGTTTTTGTCTATACACCATTACAGAATCCTGGGAAAAGGAGTAAGTCTTAAGCCTTGATTCCAAGTAAGTCCAAATGGAATATAAGCCCAGAGTGTGACATGGCTGTTGAGAAAACTGATGTTATCTTAGGTGATATTTCTAGAATCATGTAGAGACCAGAAAGGAGCAGTAATAACCTTTATTTGGCAGTGGTCAGACTATAGGGAAATGGTGCTTGCTTCTGAGCTTCACATGAAAAGCAGGTGATACACAGAGTGGTGATCAGGACAGTGTAAGATTGGAGGTCATGTAAGGGTGGTTGAGGAAAATGAAACTATGTACCCAGATTGGAGGGAGATATGTTGATGACCTCAGGCATTTGAAGGGTCGTGGGGGGTTTGTAGACAGAACCAGCTCCTTGTAAAGATAGAAAACTAATCCTGGGGATTGGTAGTACCAGAAAAAAAGGCAGAGCAATGAAGAAACTTCCAATGAGTTGTCTCAGCATATAATTTTCCAGTTCATGAGATGGGGAGAATTCATTTGATGGTCATTAGGATTGATCCCAAGGATCCTGACTTAGGATGAATAGGACTAGCGGCCTTCAAGTTTGTTCCTTGCCAACACTCCATAATCCTGAATCTGGTTAACCCAAAGATAGATAGACGCTTAGCAATTAGCCAGACGAGATCTTTTTTTTTTTCAGATGAGTTCTTAATCTAATGAAGAGAGCTTGATCTATATGGTCAATACAGCTAATGTTCATAAATACCTAGTTCTCCTCTACTTTCACTTTTGCAGAGGAGTATAAGTCCTATTTATTGAAGTGATGATGACCATACCATTAGTTCTTACCAAAGAAATGTGAATTAAAATGATGTGTCACTCTGGCCCAAAGCAATTAACTACAGATGCTTGACCTTCTGACTCTTCCATCATCTGCAACAGATGGGTGTTGAGATAGAGAGGCCAAAAGAAGGAAATCATTTGAATTGCTAAGTGTGGAGAGAGCCCAGAAGAGTCCCCCAGATCTGAAATGAAATTATAGTCTTTTAGAGTTGCCACCTTGGTTCCCTGCAAAGACCAAAGACATCTCCTTTGTGAGAAAAGCCAGCACCATTGTGTCTGCAAACAAAGCAAATCTGATTCTACACAGAATCTGCTGATTTTACAAACTAGTTCTTTTTTTTTTTTTTTTAAGATTTTATTTTATTCATGAGAGATACAGTGAGAGAGACACAGGCAGATGGAGAAGCAGGCTCCTTGCTGGGAGCCCAATGCAGGACCCGATCCCGGATCCCGGGATCAGACCCCGAACCGAAGTCAGATGCTCAACCGCTGAGCCACCTAGGAGTCCCTAAACTAGTTCTTTTCAGAGAATCCAAACTATCCTTATTTTGTAGATGTAGACACCGAGATCTCACAGGTTTCAGTGAGTTTGAAACTGGGTCCTGAGCTTTTTGAGCTTTTGTCTTCTCACCAGGCCATGCTATGGTGATTGCACAATGAACATATCTCTTCAAAGAAGAATCAAACAACACTCCCCAGGCACCATGTCGACAGCCCCGGGCTGGTGAGGAAAGACAGCACTCCTCACAGAAGCTCCGTTTACAGGAGGGCTCACACTTTGCCCCAAGACAGCTTTGATCACTGTGAAGTTTCCACAAACACAGAATGAATGAGGAAGAAGATGGTTACATTTTTAACCTCATCTACACTGATGAGAAATGAGGCATTTACAGTCTTCAGCACAAAGATTTCCTTAACTCCCTTGCTTCAAACATCTGTCATCTTTCCTTTTAAAGTGTTAGGCCTCAAATAGTTGCGTGTTTTTTTTTTTTTCTTATTATCCCTTCTCATCATATAATTAAGATTCGATGATGAAAGTCACTTGTGGCTTACTGATCCAGTTCAGTAGAGGGCAAGCTCAGATGCAGGCTGCCTGCCTTCAAATCCCAGTTCCCTGCTTCTCTCTCTGGCTGTGTGGCTTTGGGCAAGTTGCTTAACCACCGTACGCTTTAATTTCCTCATCAGTTAAGTGAGTATCATAATAGTATCTATCTCACAAGGCAGTGGTGGGATAAAATGTGTTAATATACGTTAAGCATTTGGGAAAATGCTTGGCATATGGTAAGTATTGAAGAAGTAGTATTTATGTTTTACTAAGTTCTTGACTGGCAGCCAACCAAATTCCAAGAACTGTGAACAGTCTGTGTGCTCAAGTCTAGGGGGGTTTAAAATAAGGTAATTCATGGGCCTCCCCTAAATGCCCCAAAAGTCCACCTGAAAAAAAACCCCACAAAACTAGACTAAGGAACAATCCAAGGATTATTAGTAAGAAAGAAGCTAAGAATGGACAATAGACAAGAAGCTGACAGCATCTGCGATAGTTGTGATGTCACATGATCACCTCTAGCTATTGGGATGCTGGGAAAAGCATGTTTTCAAAGGCCAATGAGATGAAAGCTGATGTCCGCAGGGGCTTTCTGGCAAGTTTTGCTTCTGCTCTGTGCTGCATCTTCTTCCTTGTCTCGTCTTCTTCCTCCCTCTCAGAAAATAACATTGTCTGTTTCCAATTACGAAAGGCCACAAGATTTCAGACACCATGGTCCTGTCAGTCCCAAGCCACTGAATCAGGGTCTGGCACATGAGGGAAAAAACAAAACTGAAATATGCTTATGCTGGTCTTGAGGGGGTTTTGTTATTTGTGGCAAAATGCAGACCCTAACTAATACAGTAATCTTGGCTTCTCTGAAAACAGATGTTACAATAGCAAAAGAAAGTAGAAACGGGATCATGGGAACTATAAAGTGGGCACTGATCCACCAATTTCTCTCTTCCACCATGCTTTCAGAAACTATCTGCCTAATATGGAACCTGCAGATAGTTCAGGACCCACCAGACATGCAAGACATGGACAAGCTAGCATCAAGTAATAGCATTGCTATATCAACCTGCTTCTTCTGAAATCAAAATAATATAAAATTTTAAGTACATATAAATAAAGTTAAAATGAAAAAACTTGTTAAGAAGCAACAAAAATTGAAAAAATAACATATACCTAAAGCAAGAAGAGGGTATCATGAAAGGAGAATAATAAACAGTAAAGACTTCTGAGAGATTACAGAAATATTTGTCAACATAACAAGTTCATTAGGCATTCTTGAAAATAAAGGGGGAGAAATCTTTCAGAATATAAAGCAAAAGGAAATATATATATATATATATATATATATATATATATATATATATCCCAAATTGGAAAATTAAAATTTCAAAATGGAAAATGGGTCAATGGAGAACACAAAAATATACATTTTGTAAGGAAACAAAAAAGTCAGAACAGAAATAAACCGTTATCGGATTTTTTTTTTTGCACCTTCATGTCTAAAATCAAACAGGTGGTGATAAAGCTGATTTAAATAGTCTAAAACAAACTTATTAATCCGTTTGAAAGTCACTTGTCATTAAAAACCACAAGAAAATGACAAGTCATTTCCTTTAACCCAGAAATTTCATGTGCAGAATTGTGTCTGAAAGAAATAATGCCCAAACAGGAAAACTTACATACTCAAAGTGCTCTCTCTAATACTACTAATAATAACAGAAAACTAAAAACAACTTCAAGATGTTTAATAATAAATGAATCGGAAAGAAACTCAAGAAAAAAATGCAAGTGATCAACAGACCCTGTTATCAAAAAATTTAAATTATTATAGCAATGAGGTATCAGATCTGTCCATCAAACTGAGAACATTTTATTTATTTATTTTTAAAGATTTTATTTCTTTATTCATGAAAGACACAGAGAGAGAGAGGCAGAAACACAGGCAGAGGAGAAGCAGGCTCCCTGCAGGGAGCCCGATGTGGGACTCGATCCGGGGAATCCGGGATCTCACCCTGGGCTGAAGGCAGTGTTAAACTGCTGAGCCACCCAGGCGTCCCAAACTGAGAACATTTTAAAAGAATAACATGCAATGTGATCTACGATGTGAGTAAACACAATTTTATGCTCTATCAGTGAGAGCAAGGATGGGCCCAGGATTTCCAAAGGATACTTAAAAAAAAATCTTTAGGATAAAATGCACTCATTTTGACAAGGCAGTTCTACTTCTAGTTGTTTCACATTGAGATACAACCCAGTAGTTATACAAATATGTACATCTGGAATTTTATTAAATGGTATTTATAGTAGCAAAAAATTAGAAAAGAGGTATGTCCTTCAGCAAAGATCTGGAGCACTGGGGTGAGCCACATCCTACAGCGGTATCCTTCAGCTCCAGCATGTTCAGTAGCTCTGGGTGGGATCATGGCCGTGCTTTATTAAATTCAAAATTCAAGTGATAAAACAGTGTGTCTTACCTGATCTCATTTGGGTGAATATAAATATCACATACAAAATGTATATATGTATATCGATGGTGTTTGGCATTACATATACCTTAATTGTAATACATTTTTTTCTTTTTAACTTTCAGAATTGTTAGACATCTGCTTCACAATACATTACCATTTTGATCAGAAAAAAAATACCAAAAAACAACCAAAAAAACCCACAACCATTTTGGGGGACAAGGAAGGAAATGAAGAATGCCTCCCTAGCATCCACCTCCCAGAATTAATGGTCCAACTGAGTCTCTTGGAAGGGGCATGCTCTTTTGGAAGCCAGGAGGTCAGAGAGCTAACCAGACATCTCATTAGTGTCAGATCAAGATCAGCCATTGGAAGCTCAAGTCATCACTTTTGGAAGGTTTCCTCTCACATTTAAGTGTGTTTGGATAATGACCCTGAGTAGGTTCAACTCATTCATTTAGTTAGAGGTACTTTTTATAACTGGTTTATCTTGGAGTGTTCAACAGGAAGTCACATAACTTAAAGTGAGACATCCTTTGCTAAGCTTTACTAAAGCTTTTATGACTAACATGAGCATTAGGTAAGACCTATTTTAGATTTTCCAGCCTAGAATTACTGCTATAACATAAAAGTCTTGGGCCTTGAACACACTCTGTCTATTGATAAGGTCTCAATTTATATCTTCATTCATTAAGTCTCCAAATATTCTTTTAGGTTGCTTTTGTGCCTGCCACTGTTAGGAACTGGAGATACAATGGTGCTATGGGTTGAATTGTGTCCCCCAAAATGTATATGTTGTTGTTGTTATTTATTTATATTATTAAATATATGTTATTTGGGTAGGGACTTTACAGAGGTCATCAAGTTAAGGTAAAGTCAATAGAATGGGCCCTAATCCAATGTGACTGGTGTCCTTAGAAAGAGGGGATATTTAGAGACAGATATGTATATGGGCAAAGAGTCATGTGTACATGAACATGAAGATGGCCGCTTGCAAGCCAAGGAAGGAGACCTGGAAGCAACTTTTCCTGTACAACGATCTTGGACTGTTGGCCTCCAGGACTGCGGAACGATGCATTTCTGTTATTTAAGCCACTCAGTTTGGGTTTACAGCCCAGGACCAGATGAAGCAAACTGAAGACAACCAGGAAAATTCCTATTTGCTGGCCCTGTGAGGACATTGGTAAAGGACCTGTCCCCTGCCCTGAACAGTGAGTGCTCAATGTGAGGCCACAGGGGCAGGAGTCCCAAGTCTTGGCAGCTTAAACTGAAATACATCTCCTGGGCAGTTGTCATGGATTATACTGAGGATACTGTAAATCATGTTACATGATTATGTTTTCCTCTTCTTATGGGCTGCTTGGAACCTCAAAAACACCTCTGAGCTCCTAAATGTATGGGACCTTGCAATGGACAGTCCATGATTCATCTTATTATTTCAACCCTCCGAACCCACACTGACTTTCATTTTATTTATTATTTTTATTTTTTTAATAATAAATTTATTTCTTATTGGTGTTCAATTTGCCAACATACAGAACAACACCCAGTGCTCATCCCGTCAAGTGCCCCCCTCAGTGCCCGTCACCCATTCACCCCCACCCCCACCCCCACCTGTCCCCCTCCCCTTCCACCACCCCTGGTTTGTTTCCCAGAGTTAGGGGTCTTCATGTTCTGTCCCCTTTTCTGATATTTCCCGCCCATTTCTTCTCCTTTCCCTTCTATTCCCTTTCACTATTATTTATATTCCCCAAATGAATGAGACCATATAATGTTTGTCCTTCTCCAATTGACTTATTTCACTCAGCATAATACCCTCCAGTTCCATCCATGTGACTTTCATTTTAATCCATATTTATGGATTTATGAACACCTCTAATAACTGTTTATGTGCAGATGGGCACAGACATTTATTTATGTGAAGGGGGCATGGATGTTTATGGTCTATATGAAGAGGGACATGGATATTTTAAATTAAATAGACAATCTGACTCTGGTAACCACTCAAAAATATTTTGTTCAGCTATTAAAAATGATATAATACTATGGATATTTATATTTAATTATATTTAACACTTTGTTCATTGTTCATTGTATTTAATGTTAAGAAAAGGAAACCCAGGAAGGACATCTCTTTCCAGCAATCATTGTTCTTTGATGTGAAACAAACTGGGAGCAGCTCCAGGAGCCCCCGAGAACAACCTTCAGCTGTTCCAGGGAATGGAACCAGTCTGCAGTCAGGGACATTCCCAAGCCCAGAGCAGGGGCCTCTGGCAAAATGTCCTCATTCCTACCCCCAAAAGTCTCCTCTCATTACAGAATCAGGCCTTTCAAAAGCCAGGGACTTATTGTCAAATCAAGCCCAGTGACCTGCAAACTAAAAAGACAAGTTGGTTGCTCCCATCCCCACCCCAAGACACAAGGATGAGACAAAGCAGGATAACTTGATAGACCCTTCCACCCAGAAGAGGATGAAGCAGAGGCACGTCACAGAGATGAACATCCAGCTGGGCTCCTGCGGCCTGTCTGGGTTGCAGGATCATTTCCTGATGAAGGACTGGCTCTTTTCCTTGGAAGTGACTTTTAATTCACTGTTCTTCCAAGCTCTGGAACCCACGTTCTGAGGTCCTCCCTTTTCTATAAGAAATGGCTATTTTCGCAGCTGAATAGCTTTCTCAGCCTGATCCCAGCCTGGAGATATTTAGGGACCCAGAAGCCTCTCTGGGGGTTTCACAATCTTAGTCCCTGCTAGAGCAGGGTGTGGTCATTTCGATCCCTTGAATGAATCTCCTCACGGAAACAGATAAAAAATAGGTATAAGAAACATCTTGTCAAATGTAGTGCTGAGCTATCACAGAAGTTAGAATCTACAGAATGATTTAGAAATATCAGAGATCAGGGACTCCTGGGTGGCTCAGTGGTTGAGCGTCTGCCTTTGGTTCAGGTCGTGATCCCGGGGCCCTGGCATAGAGTCCCACATCAGGGGGACTAGGGAGCCTGCTTCTCCCTCTGCCTCTGCCTGCTACTCCCCTTGCTTGTACTCTCTCTCTCTCTCTCTATCAAGCTCTCTCTGTGTCAATAAATAAATAAAATATTTTTAAAAAGATAGGATAAGATAAAACGAATTAGGGAAAGAAGAAACTGAGAGGAAAATTCTAAACTTAAGTACTACTAATAGAAGCTGCAAATATGTATATAAAATAAGAATTGCCAGAACAAGGAAAAACTGATAGACCTATCTTATTAAAGGAATATTTTAATACGGCATCTCCAAGTATTTGAAACAAGGAATAGCTATCACACCTTACAAATGGAAAATACACACTTTTCTCACATAGGAAACATTTATAAAATCTAACCTCATATGATCATAAAGCTATCCTCAAAAAACTTCTATCATACGGACCGTATGCTCTGACCACAACATAAGTTAGAAATAAGTAGCAATACATATAAGGTAAAATATTTTTTAAATTATATAAAGACACATTTCTAAATATTCATGGGAAGAAAATAAAAATAAAAGTGAGAAAATATTCATAAATGAATATGATAAAAATATTTACAGCAGAGAAAGCATAAAATTAAGCATCCAAAATATGAAATTAGATACATAACAGCAAAGAATATAGACAGAAGAAAACAAATACAAGGACAGAAATTAATGACATGAAAACAAATATAAAGAGGATAGGCAAAATTTAAATAAATTATTTGAAAATGTCAATGAAGTACTCTGGGCAATATTAATCAAGATAAAGAGGTAAAGTACATTAAAATTGGGATTGGGAAAGAACTAAATATTGCAGAAATTAAATGAAAAGAAATGTTGTAAGTACTTTCATGGCAAAAATGAGGAAATAATATATATCTACAAAAATACAAGTTATTAAAAAATTCTTCAAGGTGAAAATGGGAAACCTTACTAGATACCAGAATTTCTCCACCAAGGAAACAATAGACCCAAACGGCCTTGGGTTGTCTTCTACCGACCATCAAAGATCAGATCATTGTACCTCATTCCAGAGAATTGAAAAGGTGAAAGCACGTACGAGCTTATTTTGTGAGGCCCCCTGATATTTGATACTAAGACTGACAAGAAACGGGAAGAGCATAAAGCTACAGCTCATTTCCTTTATAAATAGAAATGGAAAATTCTAAACAGAATGCTATAGAGAATGTAAAATAGTTTAAAGCAAAATGGGTAAAGAGTTGCACATCACGACCACTTTGAGATGATCCCAGGAATGCAAAATTGGTTCAGTTTTCCAACAGTTAATGTAATTCGCCGTATCAGCAGACGAAAGACTCAAGGTCACACATGAAAAGCCATGAAGAGGAAAAATCAAATACTCATGTTTATAGAAGCAGACATCTCTTTCATACAATTTGACATCCATTCGCGATTTACAAACAAGACAAAACGAAACGAAACTTGTAAGAAACAATGAAGGAGAGGAACAAGAATTCTTGACCTGCTAATGAGCACCTAACAAAACCTACAACAAATTATATATCAAGGTGTTTAAGGCATTCTTTTTAAGGTCAGAAAAAATGACAAGAATGCCTGCTATTCAGTGATCTAGCAAAGGCCTTATCCGCTTCAATAAGAGAAAAAGAAATAAAAGTTGAAGGTACTAGAAAGCAGCTATCACAGCTGTCTTTATTTATAAGATGTCTATTTATAAGACTGTCTATCTGCAAAACTCAAAAATTTTAAATTTAATAATATTAAATTTTAAAAATTTAAAGTTAATAAAAGAAGTTACTGTGCTTGTTGGATTAAATAAATCCATGCACAAGAGTCAGCTGCATGTCTAAACACCAGCAATATGCAATTATAAGATGGAATTTTTATTTTTTTTAAGATGGAATTTTTAAAAAGATGTTATCCTGGAAACTATACAGAAGAGTGAAATATGGTTCAGACAATATTCAGGATGACCATTGCTGGGAGGAAGTAGGTGAAGTGTGTCTGGGGAGGGGCACACGGGGGTTCTAATGCATCTGTAAGAGTCTGTTTCTGAAGCTGAGGGGTAGATTTTATTTTTCTTGTTTCAACTGCACAGTTATTCTTTTTGCATCTTTTTAAAGGTATGATTTGTTTTTGCAATTATTATTTAAAAAGTAGTTTATACTCTTTTATGTAGGATATTGCTTGCAATCATTTTTTGTTATAAACAACCGCAGAGAACCATCCACCTGGTATTATTACAATCATGTTAGGCACATATGCCTATGCATGTGGTAGTAGTGGTGGGGACTGCAAATGGCAAGTGAGAACGCTGTAAATATTTAAATTGGAGGAAGACATCAAAAGGTCTTGCATCTCAAATGCCATGCTAAAGAATTTTTACCCTGTTCCACAGGAATAACTGTACATTCTATCAAAAAACAATGTCTATATAAGCAAGTGATTGAATTATCTCTCTGCCTTAGCCAGTCCCCACGATAGGTGAGTTTGACTTTTTTTGGATGCTCTCGTGCCACGTATCCCCGACTTATCTTTTTATCCCGGCATCTGTCCAGGCTCTGTCCCCTTTGGGCACCAGGTGTGTGTTGGGATTGGGTGGTATCCTCTCTGCCATTCATTCGCTTTTTGAATGAGAGCGGATCTGGTTCATTTTGACCCTTGATTTGGTTTATTTTTTGACCCTTGTCTCAGACGTATTCTCAATCAACTTCTATCCTGACTTTGCCTTGTCATTCTCCTTTCTGGATGAAGCCCAAATCCCTAGGTTCCCAGCCCGGGGCCATAAACATAACCAACATTCCCTGGCCAGGCCTGCTCAAAACCACTCAGGATCTCAGCTCCCTTGTCATTAAGATAAGGGCTTTGGCTCTGATCAGTGTTTGCATATCTCCTTAGATGAGTGTTGAAATAAATCCTTACAGTGTTTGGCCTTGACCAACAAGTGGTCACTTGTTTGTCAAACACTGTGGGTTGCAGCCATTAGTGGGTTGTGGAATCATTTTGGTGGGTCTTAAGTAGCATTTTTGTAATAGAATAAAATCCTATTTTTAAACAGAATAGGATAGCAAATATTAAATTGCTTCACATACAGTAAGTGTAAGTGTGGTTTCTTATAAAACACATTTCATACAAAACTTATCTTGGTGTACTGAATTTTGACATCGTTATGGACTAAATTGTGTCCTCGCAAAATCCAGATGTTGAAGCCCAACAGCTAGTGCTTCAGAATGCGACTGTACTTTGGAGATAAAAGGGGTGAGTAAGTCAAATGCAGCCATCAGGGTGGGCCTTCACCCAACCTGACTAGTGTCTTTGTAAAAGGAGGAAATTTGGAAGCACAGAAAGGCACCAGGGGCACACAGAGGGAAGACCGTGTGAGGACATGGGTGAAGGCAGCCATCTGGAAGCCAAAGAAAGAGGCCTCAGAGAAACCAAACCCGTTGACACTGTGATCTCTTACACTCGCCTCCAGAACTGTAAGACATAAATTTCTGTAGCTAAAGCTCACAGTCTGGTATTTTGTTACAGAAGCCCTAGCAAACTTATACAGACAAATAATGTAATTCTTATTGTGGGTTCAGCTGAAAAAGTTAGACGGTCACTGGCTTAGGTTGTCACTAAGGCCCTTCGAATGTTAAAACTCATTGGAGGTCGAAAAGATTAAAGGTCTCCTCTTCAGTTTACAAGGAAGCCTCCCTAGGGGTCTTCAGAAGCCCTCAGCACCTCCCACGAGAGTACCCCAATGCGATGAGAGCAGGGTAGAGACAAGGTGGGCAGTGGCCTCTGAGCAGGTTTGAAGACTGCAGCTACGGCCGTGATCAGGAAGATGGAAAAACACAAGGCACGTGGGAACTAGCCAAAGGAGTCCAGGGGCCAGACAGCACTTTGCAGCAAAGGACGGAAAAAGAACTGGACTTCTGAAACATCGGGGTCAGGTGCTCAGTCTCCTGACACTGGGTCCCTTGTGCGATGAGATAACATGAGTGGGGTAGGGAGGTGTTTCTGGATCCTGCCCCATTTCCTTCCATTAGTCCACCCCTGAGCACCACCCCAACGTAAATGAGGGTGCGTCCTGTCCTAACAGAGCAGGCTCCATGCTGGCTGGAGTGACGGCACGCTCGCTGTGGCATGTTCCAAAGGTGAGTCTGTGAACGCGGTCCCCAGGGTGCCATCTGATGACGGCCTCCTCTTGGCAGGTCTGCTTGGACCATCCAAGAGTCTCACTCTCATAGTCACTGTGTGAACCTCCAATGCCTGCTGCTAAAGGGTTTTCTGTCTCCAAAAATAATCCCTAAATGATGGCTAGCATGGCCCCAACATAATTCATCCTCTCCAATAAGTGAAAGGGAGCTAATGCCCAACTCCTGGCACAGCCACAGAGCAGGCCTTGGAAGAGGAGGTGGCCATGACTTCAGTCTTTGGCAGAGGGCTGTGGACGGCCTTGGAGCCCGGCCAGCGCTGGGATGCCTGGCATGGGCACTTCCTTCTGGCTTGGGCTGGAAACAGTTTGAAGCTCCTGTACACTCCTCCCTGGACCCTGGGAGTCTGTCACCTGAGGGTGCCAGGATCTCACTTTCCCAAGAACTTCCCGATAGTTATTTGAGCACCAGGCAGCGGGTGCTTGGTTGTTGGACCTAATCTCTGCTTGTACGAAGGGCACTTCTCCCCTTCCTGACTCTCCGCCGACCCAAGGGAGAGACCAAAGGCCCTTGCACATTGTTCTACCCTAGACACAGTTGCACTCAAGGCTGATTCTCAGGACTAGGCACATTACGTCGTACCCAGAGAGGGATGCTGGGCCAGCTTTCATCCACACACTCTGTCCCCCATGCATGCAGGACGCTGACTGATCTGGAATATTTTAGGGTTGGGAGAAGGTGGGGATAGCAGCTGTAGTGAAACAGGAGGCAGCACTCAGCATCATCAGCGTTTGATTAAACTTTCCAGCAGCCCTGGGAGAGACAGGTTAATGTACCCACTTTGCAGATGAGGAGATCAGGTTCTGGAAGTAGAATAAATTGCCCCAAGCCAGTAGCCTGTGAAGAGGATTCAAAGACAGTTTATTTGTTGATTGGGATCCATGATCTTTCCACTGTTCCCTATCCGGAAGCAGAAAAAGAAATTGTAATCTGATGAAATGGAGAGGGGGCCCAAGGAGGACCATGAAATGATGAGAAGTCTTCGGGGGCTCCTGCACAGCGGTGGGGGTAAGCTCAAAGGCAGGCCCTGAAGATGTCCATGGCCAACCACAGCTTCGTGGGGTCAGTTCCAAACTTTGAAGTAACCTTCCTTCTTTAGGTTTGGGAGACACTGGCCTCCACCCCCCACCACAGGAGGCAAATTTATGTAAAGGAAAGGGGGGGTCAGAGTTGGTGGGCAGGTCCCAAAGTCCAAAATCACAGCTACTCGCTGAGTGACTCTGGGCAAGTCGCTGGACCACTTGGTGCCTGTTTCCTTGATCAGAAAGCAAAAATGACCCTCCATCTCTCACCATGCATGAGAGGACTCGGCCCTCACCCCACATGTGTAGACAGCATGTGTTCACGTGGTTCTCACTACTCATGGCATTTGGAGGTGTTGGTCTCAAATGGAAAATGTATGCTTCCTCCACAGAGCTTTCCTTGTTTGAATGAACTGAATCTTTTCTTTTACAAGCAAAGAGGTTTTCATTAATTTGTGCCAGACCATTTAATATATTCTTGGGTTTCTACGGTGCTCTTGTTTCACTTAATTTTCTAGATTTCCCAGAAAGTTTCAGGATTTGGTTTGGTGAATGACCTTGAAGGGGCTAAGAGAAATAAGAAAGATGAGAAGCAATTTGCTTGCAACAAGTCTCAGTCTAAGGATTTCACTGAGAAAGAAGTACCCCTGGATGTATGTAGGGGTTTTCCTTAAAGGTCTTGAGCTTGGCTCCCTTTAGACAAGGGTTACCTTCTTGCCAAGGTAAGATTGGCAAGAAATCAAGCCAGAGATCCAATGACATAATGAACACAGTTGTGTGTGTTTTAATTAGGATCATTCATAAATAATTAAAGCCCTAGATGGGGGGGCAAAGACTCTTTGGAAGAAGCATTCGCTGTAACCCACTGTAACCCATCTGGGAATCCCATGACCCCAGGGGGAAAGATTTTTTCCATTGAGAGCCAAGCTCCTGAGTCTGGATTGTTCTTGCTTTGGAGGTGAGAACTCTGAAGTACAGGGAGTTCTAGTGACTTGCCTGAGGTCCTGGAGCAAGTGAGGGACTCTAACAGAATTAGAAGATTCTAGAAGCCATCTTTGCAGCTTGCAGAGTTGGTGGCGGCGGGGGGGGTGGGGGTGGGAGGGGTGAGGGGAGATGGAGGAGAGAGAGGGAAAGTCTAGGAAACAAGGAAAGTTTCGATCACAGGAGTTGGAGGAGCGTGTGGGAGAGAGGGCCACCGTTGTCTGGACAGTTGCCCTCCACCGCCCTGGGCAGGGTGCCCTGGGAGCTCTCAGGGCCCTTGCTGGAAATCCCCCCACTCAGCCTGGGCCTCTCACCTTCTCCTTCAGGTAGTGTTGCCAGATAAATGTAAAGGATGCCTAGTTAAATTTGATTACTGGTAAGTAGTAAATATTTTTTTTTTTTTTTTTTTTTTTTTAGTATACATGTGGCCCATGCAATATTTGGGATGTACTTGTACTGAGGGTTTGAAGCTTGCCTAAAATCCAAATGTAACCATATACCCTTCTTATTTGTCAAATATAGAAATCTTACCTTCAAGGAGAATCGCTTTTCTGGTATGAAAATAATATGCGCCTGATGTATAATCTAGGAAATACAAAAGCACAGGGAAAAAAAAGTAGGAATTCTTGTGTGACGCTGCGAGCTGATGTTTGAAGGACTTCGATACTGGAAAAGTGTGGCCTGTTCCCTTGCCTGTTACACAGTTGAGATGACACTTTTGCCATTTTCTGTCTGGATCTTCTGCTTCTCTGGCTTGACATTGGGCATAACCTCCCCGTGTCCAAATTTCTGCTCCACTGTATAACCTCCGCCTTCTTGCTGGAGAAGCCGGTGGTTCCCGATGGGCATGTCTGGGCCTAATACTCTGTCCACACGTCTTCAGATGATCTCTCAAGTGGCCTTTAAAAGTATTCCAAGTTATGTATGTACACAATCATGGCAATTTTAAAGTGATGACATTTAATATCTCACGGCGACTTTTTTCTAAAGCTCTCACGGGTGCCGTCCGAGCCTCCCTCTAAGCCCAGCTGAGTGACCCTGCAGACATCCCACCTGCTTTCACAGGCCGAGGTTCAAGAGAAGGGAAGCCGGTGCTCAGCCTTTGCTCCTCCCTGAGCTACCAGCACTCACTTCTACAGAAGACCATTGAAAAAAAAAAAAAAAAAAAGAAGACCATTGATTTGAAAAACACAAACATAAGATGAACGGGATGGTACCTTGCTTTCCAGGTGGAAAGAACAGATCTGGAAGAGCATTTTCACCTAATAGACTGGGACATGCCCAGAGAGAGCTCACTTCTCCCTTTAGACATCCCTTGGACTAGTGGTTCTCAACCCCAGCTACGCACCTAAATCCCCAGATGAGGCTTGAAAACCGGCAAACCCCCCAGTCCCACCCCAGCCTCGGGGGGAGGGGTCCCAGGATTAACATCTTTTCTTAGAGGTCCCTGGGTTACTTCTGTGGGTAGCCAGGGTTGAGGACACCGGGTTAGGAGACTTTGAGGCTATTGTTTGCGAGAGTCAAAGCAGAGGAGGCTGGAGACGACGGAGAATGTCAGGGACCTACGGGAAGCCAGGGCTTCCAGGTCATCGAGTCCAGGTCCCTTCGAGTCCAGTCTGCGGGGAGCCTGTCTGTTGGTCTCGGCAGACACGGCTTCTCCGCAGGGCTTCGGCCAGCTTCTTCGCTGAGTCCGGGAAGGGGCCTGGTCCTCCTGGGGTCCAGCTCACGTCCTTGCTTTCCCCTGATTGCCCCTGCCTCACGGTGACACATGGCCCCTGGCTCTCTGCCCAGGGTCGGGGGTCAGGTGCGAGCCCCCTGAGGCTACTCCCCTCCCGTCCCTCGCACAGCTCCAGGCTAGCCCACTGAGCTAGAGCCAAGGCTGCTTCTTTTGTATCACTTGGTGGGCCTGTCCCCCCTCCACGGGAAGCAATGGTTTTGAGGGCCTGCAGCTTCCCCCATGGACGGAGGGTCTTTCCCTTGCATTGCAGACTTCTCACTCCAAGGCGAACATTTGCTAAGCCAGAGCCATTCCTCCGGTCACTCAGTGTCCTTTCCAGGCAGGGACACTGTCACCACCAGGCAGGGACACCAACCCCTCATAGGAAGGTGACCACATGGGGCAGGAAAGAAACTTCCTGAGTAGAGTCAGGCACTAGGCCCAGGGAGGCCAGGGACATAGAGCAGGTGCCAGAGGCTCTTAGCTCAGGCTGCTTTAACAAAATACCACAGGCCGGGTGGCTTAAACAAGAGACATTTATTTCTCACAGTTGTGGAGACTGGGAAGTCTGAAATGAGGGTGCTGGCATGGCCGGGTTCTGGTGAGAGCTCTTGTCCTGGCTCACAAACATCCTCCTTCTTGCAGAGTCCTCAGGTGGTAGAGAGAGACTTGGGGGGAGGGGGACTCTGGTCTCTTTGTCTCCTTATGTCAAAACTACTCCCACGATAGGGACTGTACCCTGGTGACCTCATCGAAACCCAGTCATCTCCTGAAGGCCCTACTCCAAGTAGTATCACAGTGGGGTCAGCACTTCAAAATATAGATTCTGGGGGGACACATTCAGCCCACAGCAGGGGACATAAGAGGAATTAGCAGGGGAAGAACCAAAATATCTCAGGAGAGTGGCCACATGTTTGGGGAAAGCTCAAGACATGTGGATGGCCTATCAGCATGAAGCATCATGGGGGTGAGCACGCTGTGCTGATGGGAGCTGGGCCTGAGGCAGAGCTTGCCCCGGGGCCTTCTCATCTAGGCCCTCCCGAGGTATATGAAGAGATGAGAGAGGACTGAGGAAGAAAGGTGCTGCGAAAACCTGCTGGATTCCTTGGGGATGTCTTCCAGGTTGGCCCAACGCTCACCTGTCTGTGCAGCACCGCCGTCAGTCAGCAGATATCTGGTGAGCGGCAGGGACGTCCAGGGCCCCACAGCAAGCAGGACAAGGGCACAGTCCCTTCCTCAACGAGCTCCCATGCAGCTGAGGTAAGACAGGCAGTCGTCACACAGTCACACAGACACACAAGGCCCACGGGTGAGGTGTGCAGACCTGAGTCCCTGCAGTACCTGTAGCCTATGCTGGGTTCACCCATGGGTGCACCCAGGGAGACCAAAAGGTGGAAGGAGGTGGGAAGGGGGCCTGCTGCAGGCCCAGGCTGGTCATACAGAAGGCTCTGCCTGCAGAGGGCATCTGGGTTCTGAGAACCGCTCCTGCCTTGCTTCTGTGGGTAGAGAGATAGGGATCCCCACCCAGTAATTTAGCCCCATTGCCTCAGGGGACCACCCCACCCCTGGAGGCCTCCCCTAACCCCAGCCTACACCTTGCAGTCAGTCCCTTCATTGAACCCTCATCAAATTACCCCATTTAAATATACCATCTGTTTCCTGCTGGGACCCCAACTGACCCAGTGACCTAGACTGGGAGGTCAAGGAAGCTTTCAGAAAAAAGGATGTTTCAACTGTGCTCTGGAGGATGAAATTCCAATTGTTCTTAACGGGCAGATCCAACATGTGTGTTTGGTCAGAAGGGGAGTCCTGGTGAGGCTGAGGCTATAGTGAAGGGGGTAGAGGGTAGAGGAGGACCCACGAAGCACTCCCTCTTCTAGCCGGACCTGGGCAAGGTGTCACTGGGCCTGAGCTCAGCTAGTAGAAGGAATACAAGGCAACTCCCATTCCCTTCAGCCTGCAGGGGCCACGTGTCTGTGGCGCCCAGGCAGGTAGATTCCCCAAAGGCTGAGGCAAGCAACAAGAGGGCCAGAACTCGACTCTGGAGGGCCCCGTGGAAAGATCTGACCTCCACACATGGACTATGACTTACATGCCTGAGCCGGTACCCCAGGAAAATGTGGGTCAGAATTTGGACTAGTCATCTAGACATAGACTCCAAATTCCACGTCAGAATCCTAAAGTTGCATTTTCTCGGTACATGAGTTCCCCGTGGCTGCTGTAACACTTTCCCAATACCTGGTGGCCTAACACAACAGATATTTATTCTCTCATGGTTCTGGAAGCCAGAAGTCCAAAAGCAAGGTGTCACCAGACCTTCTAGAAGCTCGAGGCGAATATTTGCTGCTGGCACTCCTTGGTTTGTGGCCACACCACTCCAATCTTCAAGGCCAGCATCTCCAGATATCTTTCTGCCCAGCCTTCTTGTCATCTTCTCTCTCTCTGTAAAAACCTCTCCTTGTCTCCCTCTAGCAGACACTTGTGTCTGAATTTAGAGCCCATGGGGATTATCCAGGATCATCTCTTCAACTCAAGATCCTTAACCTGAACACATCCAGAAAGACCTCGTTTTTTGCATATAAATGACCATTCGTAAGTTACAGGAAGTAGGCTGTGGGTACGTTCTGGCGCCCACATCTCAGCCACCATATGAAGCCACGAGACCTCATCTTTCTGAGTAACCAGCATGGAATGACAGCTTGACTCAGGATTCCTGATGTGCTGCTGTCACTGAGTCCTGGTCCTGGGCGAGTCACTGGATCTCTTAGGTATTTGCTTTCTGTTTCTTAAATGAGCTGGTGGAAGTAAATCAGTTTCCATGAACACCTGGAGTCTCTAGATGGACCTCAAGGCATCTGTAAGACCCTTGCAAAGTGGGTCTGGCGCACATGTGGATGTTTCTTAGAGCAGCCTCTGGTTCTCCTGATAGTCTGAGGCCAAAGAAGGCTCATAAAGGACCAACTGGGTGACCCTCAATCCTGGACAGAAAACCCTGGAACTTCTCAAAAAGTAGCCAAGCCTTGGGCCAATTCAGTCACAACCTGTGAGGATGGGCCGGACATTGACAGGTTGCTTCATCCTTCCAGGTAATTCTAATATTGGACGGGGTGGGGATGATGAAGCTTTGAAGTCCTTTCTTTTCCTGGTGTCCTTTCCAGGTAAGGCGTTTGACAAATCAGTAGAGACAGAGCTGTGGTCTCCGCTCTGGCTTCACATCTGGCTCCATCCTGGGTGGATTTAGGTGATCTGGGCAACATGGGCAGGAGGATCTTAAGCTTCCCAGGTGATTTCCGTACCCAACCCGGATCGGGAGCCCTGTGACGGTGTGAAAGGCAGCCTTCCATTGCAGCTGTTCTTCCACAGGGCAGCAGTCAGCCCTCGGGAGGCCCCGACTCGGATGTCTAGACCGTAGAATGGCTCTTTCTACGGGACACAGCAGAAGTCATTTCTCTGGAAATTTTGACCCAATGGTGAAGTTTATAGCCATGAAGATGTAGCCATGGGGATGCCTCCAGGGCTCCATGGTTGATCCTCTGCCTTGGGCTCCGGGCGTGACCCCGGGGCCCTGGGATCGAGTCCTGCATCAGGGAAACTGCTTCTCCCTTGGCCTGGGTCTCTGCCTCTCTCTGTCTTTAGTGAATAAATAAATAAAATCTTAAAAAAAAAAAAAAAGACCTAGCCATGGCTCTGCTGCCAGAGGGTTGAGGTGTGGATTCGGTAACTTTTCAAAATCTCTGACAATTCCTTGAATTTATAGAAACTGCTATCAAGCCTGCCCTTGATAGATCGTGCTGCATTTAGAGAAGGAATGTAAAAAGAATAAAAATAACCCAGTGAATTCGGGATGGTGGAAAATGCCATTACTGGTAACGAAAATTACAGGAAGCCTTACTGACTCTTGCTACCTCCCCAAGACTAACATGAGAACATGTTTTTTCTTCTGATGCAATAATTAAGTTTGCCCAAGAAAACGTTTCTCTGTGCGGGCCTCAGGGCAGGGCTCGATGGGGCCTTTAACTGATAATGTGATCACCTTGGCTTCCTGCCTGCTCAGGGCAGACGGGCTTCCTGGGTGGACTGGTGGGACAGGCCTGCAACCAGGGCAGGGTTGGGGGTGCTCCAGAGAAGCCACTGGGGGGCCCTGAAGCCCAGAAAGACCTCCTGCATGAGAAGATGGAAGTGGTCCGGGGGGCCTACCGCCGCTGCCACAGTTCTCCACCCAGAGCCGAGATGCCACTTGAAAAGGGCAGCTCAAAGTCAGCGTCCTAAGATCCCGCAGGGGTGGGGACCCCCCCCACCCCGAGACTGGCGAGGGCCCCTGAGGCGCCGCAGAGGTGGGCCGGCTGTGGAGCACCTGCTAAGGCACAAACTGAACCATGTGCTTTTGCAAAAGACACAAATGAGCAAGAAGGGAGGGTGCTGCCTCACTAGCTACCAACGAAACAAAAAGCCGGGCCCTCTCCAGGGACGGTCACTCTCCTCTGAGAAATACTCGGAGGGTGAGCAGTGCTGCAGGCCGGGGTGTCCTTGCCCGGGGCATCCTTGCCCGGGGCGGGAGTGTGGCACCCGCGTCAGCTCCATGTGTGCAGCTCCACTCCTTGCTTCCACTGGCGGGAATGTAAGAAACACTTATCCTAACAGAGGCTTCATGCTCCAGGGTCTCTGCGTGGAAGTGTGAGTTATAAGAGCTGTGACCAGAAGCTGAACGCTCCTCCTACAGCCCCGGACACATGCCCTTAAGCCCCCAGATTGGCACACACATCATGGAAGATTATGAGACCATTAAAGTGGAATCTGAGATCAAAGACCCTAAGGATATAAAAGTGAAACACGCAAAATAGAGCCGTTAATCTCAGCAGCAACTACGTAAGAATAAAAGGTTGCATAAAAAAAAAGCGGGGGGGAAAGAAATACTCTTTTAATGTTAGAGTTGTGGTACTAACAAGAACTATTTTTAAATGTCCTGTGTTTTCTAAATTGTCTATAATGAGTATTATTTACAATAAAAAAAAAAAAGAGGACTCGTTTTGTCTCTTCTAAGAAAAGGGTAATGCCACTTCGGTTGCTAAGTGGAAGGGACGGTTGCTACCTGCGTCCCTGCTGATCCAGCGATGCACCTTCTCTCCTCCAAGAAATCTAACGTGCTTCTCTGTGCCAATGGCTCTCAAACTGTAGTGTGCACTCAGATTGCCAGGAAGACTTATTAGGACACAGAATGCTGAGCCCTCCTCCGAGTATCTGGTCCAGTAGGGTTGGGGTGGGTTGAGAAACTACATTAATAACAAGGTCTCAGGCAGACTGCTGCTGCTGGCGGCTGGGGAATACCCCCATGCGAACCACAGAACCAGGTGCACACCTTTCTACAGGCAGCTCCACATCTCTCCACCTGATGAAAAGCCAGGGTCAGTGCAAGGAAGGACGGCAGGCTTTCTGAAGTTGAGGATAATAAGAGACTATCCAAAGATTGTCCATGTTGCTGAACTTCAGGGAGAGGCCTAACTTAGGGCCAGGTGTAAGACAGCGGCCAAGTCTATGGCTTTTGCCATTAGGCCTTTGAGAAAGGCACCACCATGGTGGGAGTCTGAAGGAACCCAACTAGGGAATTATGATGAGGGTGGGAGGAATAGGGGGGAAAAAGCATTTGTGATGGACCCAAAGCAGCATAAAAAGTATGGTAAGAAAAACTGGGCCATGGGCAGTACTGTGGATTGAACTGTGTCCTCTAAAAAGATATGTTGAAGTCCCAACTCTTAGACTCTGTGAATGTGAGCTTTATTGGAGTTTGTTGAGTCTTAGCAAATGTAATTAAAATAGGAGTTAAGACGAAGCTATACTGGAGGAAGGTGGGCCCTGAATCCCACACGACCGGTGTCCCTCTAAGAGGAGAAGCACACAGAGACAGACACACGGAGCGAAGGGCAGACACAGAAAGACGAAAACCATACCTTGTGACAACGGAGGCAGAGATAGGAGTTACACAGGCCGTTGCAAGCTGGGCAACACCAAGGACTGCTGGGATCCACCAGAAGCACAGCCGTGCTTCGAGAGAGCACAGCCGTGCGGGAGCTTTGGTTTTGGACTGCTGGTCTCCAGAACCGTGAAAGGACAAATTTCCGTTGTTTTAACTATCACCACCACCAGTTTGTGGAACTTTGTTATGCCCGTCCTAGAAAACCAACATAGGCAAGGAATATTGGTTTCCTTCTTTCAGACGCTGGGAGGGAGCTTAAAGGTCAACAGCCCCACGTGCTTACCTTTGCGATGGGCCGGCAGAGCCCAAGTGGAGCCCAGGTGAACCCAGGATGCTTGCCTCGAGGGCAGTACGCTGACTTGGCTGGTCCTACCACGTCGGCCAGTTCACATAGCATCTTGCCTTGGTTTTTAGTTTTTGGCTCCAATGCATAGGTGAGGCTCCTGCCTCTACAAAATGTCAAGTTCTGAGTGGGCTAGGTGCTCGCCACAGCAATGAGAATGGTGGTCAGTTGGTTCTATGAAAAGGGATTGGGACTCTGGCTTTCTCGAAGGGAGTCCATGCTGTAAGGATGGGAAGGACCTGATTCTGAGCCCTCACGCTCAGCCCTGAGCCATCAAAGACCCTTTGGACCCGATGATGCCTACAGGCCAGTTTGCTCCCCGTCGAGCATTTAGACGGCAACTCTGCCCTCATAATCCCAAAGCTGTTCATATTTGGACCGATTGTACTTCTATCTTTTTGTTTCCCTTTCTTAAATGCAATAAATCCCACTGTATGATAGTGCTTCACACCTTCTGAGATGTCTAGAATCAAAAAGAAAAAAGAGAACGAGTGATAGTCCATAGAGAAGTTGGACTCCTACTTTGCTGGCGGGAATGTACAAAGGTGCAGCCATCTTGGAAAACAGACTTGCAGTAAACTCAAAAAGTTAAACATAGAATCACCACCTGAGCCAGCAAATTCTACTTCTAGGTATATACTCAATGAAATGAAAACATATGTCGACCCAAATACTCGCATATGAATGATCACAACAGTATTATTCATAACAGCTAGAAAGTGGAAGCAACCCAAGTATGTGTTAATGACTGGATGGATAAACAACATGTGGTCTGTCAATACGACGGAATATGATTCAACCATAAAAGAGAATGATGTAGTGATACATGTTACAACATGGGTGAACCCTGGAAACATGCAAAGTGAAAGAAGCCGGTCACAGAAAGCCATGTGTTGATTCCACTTCTAGGAAATTTCCAGAATAGGCAAGTCCACAGAGACAGAAAGTACATTAGTGATTGGCCTTGGCTAGGGGGATGGGAGAATGGAAAGTAACTACCAATGGATATGGGATTTGGGGGGAGGTGTGATGAAAATATTCTGGAATTAGGTAGGAGTAATGGTTACACAACTTTGTGAATATACTAAGAACCTCCAAATTGTAAGCTTTAAAATGAGTGAGTTTTGTGGTTATATGAATTGTATTCCATATATGGATGAGAACGTGAAGCTAAAAGCAGCATCTGATGACAAATATCCTGGCAACCACATGTTCCATGGATTGAGAAGGCAGATGAGAGGCAAGGGACAAGGAAAGCAATTGAAGAGAAAATGCCACAAAAGATGAAGAGCCAAGGATCAATACGAAGTTTTATGGAAACGAGTAGCAGGACACATGGAAACAGGAACAGAGTTATCTGAGGAGCATTTCAGGATATAGAGAGAAGGGGTTGACCCAGGGACCAAGGAGTCTGCTGAGACAATGGTTCCAGAACCTTCAGGATTCCAGAAGTCCCACCTGTCAGTCAGAGGTAGTAAATCAGGTGACACCCTCATTGGCCGTAAGAAGGAATAAAAATTTCCCAATATTCCATATCCTACTCCCTCTCTTTCTACCCGTGACAGCTGGTCTCCAGAGACACCCCAGTAAATCAGGCCTCTCAATACAGCATCATCGGTTCCACTCCCTCGTGGAATCTGGGCTAGCCCAATGTAAGCAGTGAAATACAATAGAGGGGACAGTGTGAGTCCCCACCCTCGGTGATGAGCGGCCTCCAGGCTCTGGCCCTGGTCTCTTGGAGTGCATGCTGTGGGGAGGAACCTGGCACATGGAAGAAGCCCAACTATGAAGCCACCGTGACATGAGGACACCGTGCCAGCCCCACGAAGGGGCCATGTACAGGGAAAGATCCCAGCTGACTCCAAGGGGTCCCAGCCATCCCAGCCCGGCACCAGGCCCAAGGGTGGAAGCGCCATCGTGGACATCCAGCTCAGGATAGTCTTCATTTGACTCCAGCCCCAGTGACATCCGTGAATAAAAGAGACACCCATCCAGCTGAGCCTAGTCAACTCACAGAATCATGAGAGAGCTGACAAAATGGTTTTTTTCTAAGTTTTGGAGTGGTTTATTATACGGAAATAGTTGACTGGAGCATCAGCCTAAGGAGCCACGGGAGGACCCTCTTTCTGCAGACACTCGGACCACTGCCACGGATCAGGGTAAGGGGAGCTGTCACCCCTGCCCCCCAGTAGCTTTAAAAGCTTCCCCAGATGTGGAGCACCACAGATACCGGCACTTCCCACATTTACCTCTTGACCTGAGAGAGCCTACGAGCTCACAGACCCTCTGGGCTTGCAGCTTCCGGCTGCAGCTTCCCTGGCCGCACACCACGACGTGAGCAACAGCTGGGACCCTGCCATCTGCCACCTGGCTGAGTCTCCAATTCCTCACTCCGGAGCTGGGACGTGCCCTGCTGCTGCCCGTCCCAGGCACAGGGAGACGTCACTGAGGAAATCTGGTCATCAGCGGGCAAGGAAGGAGGCTATAGGGATTGGTGCCCGACAGAATCCTCCAGGCCAGTCTGGAACACACCGCAGCCCTGGCTCTCCCCGTCTGTCGATCTGGTCTTTGTATAATTTTATATTTTATTGCTGCCGGCACTGGGCCAAGGCTGCACCTCGGCGTTGATGCTGGCAACTGGGGGGTAGCATTTCCTGGGCTGTGTCTTTGGGGAGGAAAGTCATATTTCAGAGATTCATTCTCTGTATGTGGTCCATTTTCTCCTCCTCATCCCGTGGCAGGTAAAAATGTCTACCCCATGCCTGGCCCTTTTGGAAGACACACTAATGTATTCCACAGATGAAGCACCTCCTGCCCCCCAGCCCATCATGGGTATGGGCACGGGTGTGGTCCCTCATGGGTGGGAGCATCACGTTCTCTGGAGTTTCAAGGCCAGAGTCCCAGAAAGTACTAGTAGTGTGTGACATTGAGGAGTCAGCCATCAATACTGCGGGCATTTGGGCTCATGATTTCCAGACTGGCTGTCACATTCAGTGACCGCCAGCCAGTGTCACTGATGGCCCTCACCTGTGTTTACTGCACAATTAGCCAAGGCCAACCCCAGATGGTTAAGACCTGGAGGGAACAGGGTGGGGGCATGAGCAGGAATGATGAATACAAACAGTCTATCAGTCTGTTTTAAAATATCAACCAACTCATTAAACACGCACACGCACACATACACACACACATGCCTGAATGATTTAAGTGCATCTTGGCACTATTATTTTTCACACGTCAACTGTCTAAAGACTGGTGCAGTTTGTAGGCTCCACATGCAACAGAACATTCAGAGCTTGCCCTGGGCTGGCATCTGACCGGCAGCTAGCCCTTGATCTGGGCTCCCTTTGGGCCAGCAGCATAGAAAGGAGCAACTCAGCGATGGCCAGGAAGGGGCCAGTGGGGCCAGCTGGAAAGGGCGGCCTCGTCTGTCCCTTGGCAATTCCCAGAGCCCACTGTGCACCACCCGGGGAGGCTTTGCTCTCTCTGACTCCTTCCCTTGCTTTCCAGTCCTAACTCCAGTTTCTCACTAAGGATGGAAAAGCTGAGCTGTAGGGAAGTAAAGCCAGCTCGCCGGGCGTTCAGTCAGAAGCCAGAGAGCCAGGTCAGAACGGAGGAGTGGCCCTGCTGCTCAGGAGGCATGGAAAGAAGCCACCGGGCTTGACAGCACTGGAAAGGCTGGGGCAAGAGGACCCTTAACCCAGTGAAGGCATCTCCTGCCAGGATGAGTAGGCTTTGAGCTTCTTCAACGTGGGTAGATCCAAGACTTCCTTACTAACCTCTTGCCTACTCTTTGGCAAACCACACTGATGCGAGAAATGCTTTGTACAGTGCACACGTGAAGTATCGTCACCATTATCTCTGTGGCCAACAGCAACACTAGACAGGACCTGGAGAAACCCCTCATACCCACCTTCCATGTCCTACCTGGAGGTCCAGGAGCCGATGGATTCCAGCTGTTGCCATCTTGCCCTTACCTCCCTGTGGGCACATGCTACTCCCCACGTCTACAGCTGGCCTCAGACTTACCTGAGCAGAGGTAATACTCAAGGGCTTCAGAAGCTATGCCTTGTAGCTCCCAGTTGGGCCACTGGGAACACTTGCTTTGGGGATGCCCTCTTAGCTACTCACTTTGATGCCACATGGAGAGGCCACGTGTAGGTGTGACAATCTCAGCTGAGCTCCCAGCCCACGACAACAGCTGGCCAAGTCAGCGAGTCGTCCTGGATGTCCAGCCTAGCTGAGCCCTCAGACACTCCTACACAGCCACCCTCTGACTGCAAGGCATGAGACACCCCAAAGAAGAACCACCCAGCTGAGCCCAGCCAACCCGGAGCAGAACTCGAAGAGATAGTAAATTGTTGTGGAAGCCACCAAGCTTTATGTGGAATATCTCATCGAAACAGCTCTTTGTAGACCTGTAGGCATCTGAGCTCCCTGGTTCCTCCCCCCGAGCCCTAGAGTCTGAACTGCTTTATCATTTTCCTATTGTGGTTTGTCCTCGCTGTTCCTTGCCATCACTCCCCACTTTTCTGAAAGCCCCCCGGGGTCTCTCTCAGTTTAAGTGTCTTTCTACAGTTTAAGTATCTTTCTACAGTACATGCCACCCCTAGCCTGAGGTGGTGACTTCTTCTTTAGATGATAATCAAGAGAAGCTCCTGAAGACTTGTAAGCAAACTCTGGGCTCCTGCTGACGTTCACCCCCAAGCCCCTGCCCCAGGAGCATCTTGGAGCAGAGAAGAATGAGGATGCCCGTGTGTGGCTCCGTGGTCTGGTTCTGCACATCATCCTCCAACCAGGAGTCAGTGGTACTATCACCTCCTCGTGCCTCCTCAGCTTTGACCTTCACTCTCCAGGAGCCAGGAGTGTGGCCAAGGCAATGGCTTTCAGAAGAAGTGACTCCACCGACCCAGCTTTTTGGCTCTGATGTCTGCCCTAAGGACTAATTACCCACCAGGCCTATCAAACACCCCAGGCAGCGAGCTTGGCTCTGGGCTGAAAGGTGAGCTGTTTGTTTAAGGGAGGTGGGTGGTCTCTAGCAGGACTTTTAGATTAACCTAAGCCCTCTGAAAATAGAAAATGTAAAGCTGGGCAGCCTGGGTTGCCAGTCAGGATCAGTGCAAGCCGGTGGGCGGTCCTCTTTGATTTCAGGATCCTCCAGGAGGAAGGAGGAGGAGGAAAGGCCACAACGCAGAGTTCTTTCTGGACGCAGAGTTCTTTCTGGCTGCAGCCAGGGACGGAGGGCAGGCTGTCTGGGAGCGGGGAAGATAGAGAGCCCTCCTGCACCGCGCGTGGCATTTCTCCGGAGGAAGTTGCTAAAGTCCTTGCATTCTGGAGTGACCCTGTAGGCCCTCAATACCTTCCTATTTCTGGGACCAGCAGGACTATTTGGCCCCAATGCCCTGGCTCAAAGTCATCTTCCTGGGCTTCTCACAGGATCTGCACCAGCTCCTGCACTGGGCTCCCGTCTTCTGAGGAAGGAGGTTGTGGTCTCCATGGGACCCCTGGGACACACTGCAAAGGTTTGTACACACGAATCTTCCCAGAGGTCTCAGGACAGATGAAAAACAACACAACCCTAAGTGTTGGGGTCCTTCTCTTACACATCCATTGGGAAATAAGCATGTGAGTCACACCAAAGTTTGCCCAAACATCACCTCTGTTCCTGGAGATTGAAGACAATGACCTTAGTTGTGTAGTAAAATGGACCTGCCCCTAGACGCTTCTCCCCCAATCCCGTGTGGCACAGAACATGGAGTCTGAGGACAGTCTGAGCCCCGGGAGAAGGGTGGGCCCAGGGTGTCATTGGGGGGATTTCCTCTCCACAGAAACAGGGAGTCAAGGAAGAGAAAATCCTCCCCACCAGCAAACAAAACAGCCCAGGAAAGCTGGGAGTTCCCAGGGAAGGTAGCTCCATCTTCTTAGTAGGATTTGAATGTCTCCCCATCCCCCTAGAATGACAACATGCATTAGTGAAAAGAACATGACCTTGGGGACTACAGGTGGCTCAGTTGGCCTCTTTGAGCCCTGCTTTCTTCTCAGCAATGTGAAGTGACAGGTTTGGGCCAGGCAGGGTTGCTGGGGGAGTGATGGCTCCTGGGTGGTCCCAGCTTCAGAGTCCCAGGACACCGGTCCATCCCCGGCAAACTGGGATGGCTGGTCACCTCTCCAAAACACAGCGGGTGCTCAGGAATTATTTCCTGCCCTCCCTGCTCACACTTGTAATTTGAGAGTGAAAGTTGGAGAAATTCCTCAAGCAAAGAGCCCAGGCAGCCCCTCACTCTCTCAGGATCCTGGAGGCCCCCCTGGGGCAGGGCAGGACAGGGGACAGGAGCCGGGCAGGCATTAAACTTGGAACACTCTCTGGAGGCTCGAATAAACAGACTTGCATTTCAGAGGGATATTTTTGTGGCATCACCCCGAGAAAGGTTAAGTGGACCCACCCTCTGGCACACAGCTAAGTACAAGTTGTTGAGAAAATGTTTGCAGCAAGGGGACATATGATCTGGTTCTTCAGCAGCATCACTGTCCCAACCATTGGCCCCTCGTGCCCCAGAGCCCACCTCCCAGCCCTTCGCAGCCAAGTTCAGCGTCAGGATCCCCTGCCTGCTTCTGTGTGGGTGTCCACGGAGCTGTAATGTCTCTGGAAAATGGGATCCATACACAGACATTGCCTGGAAGCCAAACAGCCTTCCTGATGGGTATTCCCCACGGGATAACGTCCCCAATCCAGTGACAAAGTTTCAACAGAACTGAGCGGCCGTCTGGGTGTGTTTCAGGGACGGGCCTGTCCCTCTGCAGCAGTTGGAGGCCTCGGCGTCCATGGAGGCAATGTCTCTGGGGGTGCCAAGGAGGCCTATCGCTGTGTTTGAGGTTGGAAAGTTCTAGAAGCCCTATGTAAGCAGCACACAAGAAGAGCATCGCCAAGCTCTACTGTGGAAACCTCGGGTTTCTGGAGCAACTGGTGGGCTCTGTGTGACCCTGAGGATTACGTAACCAAGAAAGTTCTCGTCTGCGCCGGAGCTCAGAGTGAAACCCGAGGCCCAGTTAGAACTCCTGAGTCAGTCCTCCCAGGTAGGTTGATAAATGCGTGTGATTAGCGAGTCTTGCTTCTCTGCCCCTACTTCCATTTCCCTAGGCCTGCCTTGTTATTTCTGTGGTACGTTATTGTACGTACCTTGGTTAGAAGTTACCTGGTGTTGCGGGACAGGGTGCAGCTGGCACGGGGGAGGGACTGAGGCTGCACCTCCTCATTCCTCCCGAACGCTCCATGGTGGCGTCCCATGTCCACGGGAAACAAGCTCGCCCTCGAAGCCTCACCCTCTAGAGACTTGGTCCTACAAGCCTCCCGGGTACGAATCCGTAGATCCACAACCTCTTGAGGTCACGTAAAGGCAGCAAATAGCAGCCCAGACTCTGGGTTAAATAATCAGAGCTCCAAAGCTGGCCCTGCCTCTTGCTAACTGTGGGATTCGGGGCAAATGATACCTACAGTCGCCTCTTCCTTTCCTTGCTCCACCTGTCAAATGGGTATCCTGATACCTCGGGCTTCGTCATAGGGTCCGAGGTGAGTCTGCCGCCCACTGGGAATAATCCACGGCTTCCTCGTGACTTTACACACGAGGCTCAGATATTTTAGTGAAGGGTCATCTGTTGTGTGGCACAGGATACTCTACGTGGCCCTGGGAGACAAATGCCCCCCTCCAGCTGGACCCTGGGGGCCGGGGCTCGGAGGTCCAGCTATGCGGCTGGAGTGTGAATCCAGGTCCTGACTCCTCCAAGCCCACATTCTGGATTGCTGGGCCCTAATTCCTCCCCTTGCACCTGGAGGACAGTGAGTGCTCCTGTCACCACCCACAGGGGCCTGTAGCCCTCCGTGAGGTTCTGCAGCCCTCGCTGCCTCTCCCGCTTGAGGCCAGCCCAGCCGCCCGACCCTGCAACAAGCCAGTGGAGCTGCTGCTGCTGCCTCCGCAGCCTGGGTGGCCCGGCACGTCCACCTCCCTGGAAGGCAGGCCCCTGCCGCCTTGGGCTGGGCCAGGATGTGGGGGCACCGGGGGCGCAAGCAGCAGACGACCCACGTCCTCCCTGTGACCCGCGCCCGAGGCTGCAAGGAGCAGGTACAGGGAGGGGGCCAGAACCAGGGGAGCCACTGGGGACGCGAGGAAGTGTTGCCAGGAGCAGGCGACGCTCAGACGTCTGCGTCCTTGCCGTCCTTGCCAGCCTCGGGGACTGGGCAGGGTGGCCGTGTCCTCCGGGGTCTGTCGCCTCCCGCTCCTGCCCGGAGTGCCCTGCCCAGGCCCCCCGTTGCGGACACGCCAAGGCCAGGCCGGGGTCCCACAGCCTGGCTGCGGCTGCTGAGTGGCCCCTCAGAGGCCCAGGCACCCCACCGGGGTTGTGGGGCCATGCCATGCCTCTCAGGACCGTCGTGGATCCTCCTGGCACTGCAGCGGTGGGGGGTGGGTGGGACTGATGAGGCCCCAGCTGAGAGGCTTGGAAATCGTGGCTCTACAGACCAACAGTGACTCTGCAGACCGGAGCGCCGCCCTCCTGCTCTTCCCAGCGTCTCAGCATCATAATAGTTGGTAGGACTGCGGCTCCAGGGGGAGCCGGTGTCCCCAGCCTCCTTAGGGAGGGGGGAGCACTACCCATTTTCAGAGGAGGAGTCTGAGGGAGGCTCCAGGCTGCAGGACCTTGCACACGTGCATGAGGGCGTCTGTGCGAGGACCCGGTGCCCCACGCAGATTCAGCCTCTCTGCCGGCGATGCCCCCGCTGCGTGCTGTGGGTCGGCTTTCCACGCCGAGTGGCGGTGCTCCCTCTACCCCCCGTTTCCATGCGTAAGGCTGTGGTCCTGGGAACTGCCCAGGACAAATGAAACAGGCCGGACGGGGAGCTGGGCATGGCTTCCTGCACGCGGGGCCCGCGGCCCTGCGGATGCCCCTCCACATGCTGTGGACATGTCTCATCTAGGGGGGCACTGCTTGGATTGACTTTTGGCCCGAGTGACTCACCACGGAGACTTAGACACACGGTATAGATGTGTCTGTGTGTGTGCTGAGTCCAAATCCTGGCCGCTGTCCTCGGCCCCGGGGGGGCCTTTGGAGAACCACCTCGTCTCGTGGCCTGTGGTGTCACCTATAAAAGGGGATCCCAGAGGTGCTGTGGGACTCCACAGGCTGCGAGGGGTGACTGCACCTCACCTGTGCAAGGCACCAGCTCAGGCAGACGTGGGGGTCTGTGTCCTCCGGGAAGGGGCCTTAGCTCCTGCCACACAGGGAGGGGCCGACGGCTAGACCATCACACGCCATGTCGCCATGTCCCCAGCCTCCTCTGGACCCAGGACGGCACTTCAGTGCACAGCACGTTGAAGCGAGCGCTCGGTCCGGAGAGGTCTGGCTGCAGCCGGTGCGCGGAATGGCGCGGGGAGCAGCCAGGAGGGGATGCCAATGTGGCCCAGTGTCCGCCGGGCCCAGGAGCTGGAGCAGAGCCTCTGAGCGGGCCCTGTGGGCACCGCCTGGCCCAGCAGAGCAGCGAGGCGAGAAAGCAGCCCGGCCACCCGCCAATGGCAGTGGGCAGGAGCGAGGCCTCCCTGAAGCGGGCCTGGCAGTAGGCCTCAGAGCCCCCGCGGCAGCCCCGTAACTGCAGGCAGGACGCAGCACGCGGAGCCCATCCCGGAGCCCGGGGCCCAGGTGCTGGGCGCACAGGGGGGCTGAGGGGCAGCTGGGATCTGGACTCAAGGCGAGTGACAGGCGTCCAGCGGGAAGGTGGAAAGGCCACCTGCCAGGGACCGGTGTGCACAGGGCCAAGAGGCCTTGGGGCTGCGCTGGGGGGCTCTTCCAGCGCCCAGAGCCCGCCTTCCATGGCGCTGGCAGGAGCCTCATCCTTCAGGCTGCTCAAGTCGCCGTGGGCTGTCGCAAGCTCACTTCTCCATCGCCGTCATCCCTGCTCGGAGCATGGGCTCAGAGCGCGCTGGCCCCACAGCGAGGCTCTGGTTTCCTGCGAACAGCCTGGGCCTTGTGTGCAGGGCCCAGGGGTGCTGGTGACAGAGGCAGGGCTGGCGACGGGGCCAGGTGCCAACCAAGCCCCAACCACCCTGTTAATGTGCAGCAGGAGGGACCATTGTTTTTGGCCCCGGGAGGCGGCTCAGGAGCCAGAGTGGACTCTGGTCGTGTGGAGCCATGTGCTGAGCTCTGCGGCCCCGCTGGGGTAGCTGCCGGCCCTGAGGCCAGAGCGAGGAGGGCCGGGGAGGAGGCCGCACGGGGGGCTCCGTCCTTCCCTGGAGATTAGGGGTGCCTCCGAGCCTTGGGGGAGATCCCTCCTCATCTGCCCCCCAGGTCGCTAGCAGGCCCAGGCGGGGCCCCAAACCAAGGATGGGAACCTTCAAGCCTGTGACCCGCTGCCTCCAGCGCCGCCAGGCATCTGTGCTGCTACTGTTTTCCCCTTTAATTTGATTCCCCTTGGTAGCCCGCAAAGCTGGGCTAGATTTATGTTCAAACAAGAATCTCTTCTGTTTTCGGAGCACAAGCTTCCACCCCGTCAGAAAAACATACAGGGCTCCTTCCGTCAAACTCCTCTTGGAAACCAGGCCTCGACTGGGAGGCCAGCCCAGCACCTGAAGAAACCGAGTTCTGGAAGTCCCCTCGGCTTTGCCCTCGGCCGCCCCGCAGCCCCTCGCGCTCCGCTGTGCGAGGGGACCTGCCAGGCCCCGTCAAGGCCTGCGTGTGGGTTCGGGCCCCGGCCAGGCTGGGACCCTGGCACCGGGCAGGCTGCCCGGTGGCGCCCATGCTGCTGCCGCACTGGCCTCACGGTGCCAAGGTCTCACCAGAATTCTGCTCTCCAGAGGGTCCCCCCTCTCCGGACCCAGAGGCCAAGTGTTCAGGGTGCTCCCGGCAGAGGCAGCAGCCCCCCGCCTGGCCTGGTGGGGGACACCCAGCGTGCTGGGGGACGTGCACCTGCACCCACAGCCACCCAGGCCTGAGAGTGCAGGAGGGAGGGGACCCCAAGGGCAGGTGCCAGGGAAATGGGGAAGCAGCCGACCAGGAGTGCAGAGAGACCCGGCAGGAGCAGAGCATCCGGTGAAAATGGCAGAAAAGGCAGCGGACGGAGGGTCCTCTGGGGTGCACTCAGCAGGGTGCTCGCTCCCCTCGCAGGGCTGCGGCCAGCACCCCAGCAGGGGTGGAAGCCGCGAGCAGAGGAAGCGTGTGAGTGCAAGGCTGGGAAACAAGGAATTTGGTCAGAAAAGGGAGAAAGAGTGGACACAGCAATGGGAGATGGGTGGATGGGGTGGGGGGAGGAACTGGGTGTAAGGAGGTAGGGTGGAGCAGAAACCAGAAAGGAAGGATCAATAGAGTGAATGGCAAGAGCAGGACGGCCGCCGAGAGGGAAGCCCCAGAAGGCGTGGGCACCGGGGGTGCACGGGAGGGGCCGGTGGGGCCAGGCCAGAGCAGTGGTTGGCCCTGAGGGCCGCGAGTGCAGCCTGAGCAGCAGAGAAGCTTCCCTGAGGGGAAGGAAGGACGCTATGGGGAGAGCAGAGCCTCTGGTTCTGGGTGATAAGCCAAGGGCAAGCGCAGGGGCAGTCATACCGCTGCCCAGTGAGGAGCTGGAGTCCGGCGGGGGGACCATCACCCCAACGGTGCTCCCTCGGTAGTGACTCAGGAACCCCTCAGCTCAGTGCGGACCCCCCAGCGTCCTGCCCCTGGGACGTGGACCCCTGAGGACTCGCTCCCAGGACGGCTCTGCAGCTGCCGCCCAGCCGCGTGGGTGTGGGGAGATTCGAGAACCAGCCGCCGTCAATGGGAGACACCCCGCAGTTGGACGCAAGGCACTGCGGTCTCTGGGGGATGCTGCGGGGTCCCTGCCTTCCCAGGGCAAGGGCCATCTCGGGGCGGCCCCGGTCACCCCACTAGCCCAGCAATAAGGAAGATGCCACCAGCGCCCCCGCGGTGAATGTGAGACGAGATACGATGCAGCTTTGGAGAAACAGCACAGGCAGGTGAAGCTCCCCTGAAAGGATCGATTCTCATCATTCTTTTCCTGCTTAAAAGGCTGATAATTTCTGTCCCCTAAACTAGAACTGCCCCCATCAGATCCCACTGACTGTGCTGCAGGGGTGTTACGTACCTTGTCTAGTCTAATTTGCATGACAGCTTGGACTTGAAAAAAATGTGAAGTGTCAGGGCGCGTGGAGGCCCCGTGGGTTTAAGCATCTGACCCTTGGTGTCGGCTGAGGTCATGATCCCGGGGTCTTGGGATTGAGCCCTGAGTGGCGCTCTGTGCTGAGCGTGCAGCCTGCTTGGGGTTCTCTCCCTCCCCCTCCCCTGCCCTACCCCCCGAAGTCTGTGTGCATGCACACACTCTCAAAAACAAGTACAAAACTGTGAGGTGGCTTACATGTACTTTTATTTGGACATTTATGTTTACCCAAATACAAAAATACATAAGAACTCTGGTAGAGAAATTAGTTTGCAAGCTCTCTTTCTTTTTTCTTTTTTTTAAAGATGTTATTTATTTATTCATGAGAGACACAGAGAGAGAGGCAGAGACACAGGCAGAGGGAGAAGCAGGCTCCATGCAGGCAGCCCGACACAGAACTCGAACTCGGGACCCCAGGATCATTCCCTGGGCCACAGGCGGCGCTAAACCGCTGAGCCACTGGGGCTGCCCCAAACTCTCTTTCTCATTCAAACACCCACTTGAGTGGAACATCCTGATAACCACATGCAAAAGGATGAATTTGGACCCAGACTTAAACCATGCACAAAAACTAATTCAAAATCAATGAATGGGCTGACTCTAAGAACTAAAGCTTATTTACATTCTTAGAAAATAACATAGGGAAAAATCACCAAACTCTTAGATTTGGCAAAGGATTCTTTGAAATGGCATCAAAAGCATAAGCCAAGGGCAGCCCTGGTGGCTCAGCGGTTTAGCGCTGCCTGTAGCCCAGAGCGTGATCCTGGAGACCCGGGATCGAGTCCCACGTTGGGCTCCCTGCATGGAGCCTGCTTCTCCCTCCACCTGTGTCTCGGCCTCTCTCTCTCTCTCTGTATCTCTCATTAATAAATAAATAAAAATCTTAAAAAAAAAAAGCATAAGCCAAAAAATTGGGTTAATTGGACTTCATTAAAACTTTAAAACTTTTCTGTATCAAGGGACATAAATCAAGAATGTGAAAGGACAACCTATGAAAGAAAATATTCACAAAGTATTTATCTGAAAAAGGTCTAGTATGGAAATATACGAAGAACTCGTACAATGAAATAATTTTAAAAATGACAAATACCCACCATTTGCTTCGACGTGGTTGGAACTGGAGGGTATTATGCTGAGTGAAGTAAGTCAATCAGAGAAGGACAAACATTATATGGTCTCATTCATTTGGGGAATATAAATAATAGTGAAAGGGAATATAAGGGAAGGGAGAAGAAGTGTGTGGGAAATATCAGAAAGGGAGACAGAACATGAAGACTCCTAACTCTGGGAAACGAACTAGGGGTGGTGGAAGGGGAGGAGGGAGGGGGGTGGGGGTGACTGGGTGACGGGCACTGAGGGGGGCACTTGAAGGGATGACCACTGGGTGTTATTCTGTAAGTTGGCAAATTGAACACCAATAAAAAATAAATGTATTAAAAATAAATAAATAAATAAATAAATAAATAAATAAATAAATAAATAATAACAATTTAAAAACAGACAAAGGAGCTGAGTAGACATTCTTCCGAGGTGGATATGCGAGCGGCCAATAATACATGGAAGGTATTTGACGTCTCTAGTCATTAGGGAAATGCAAATCAGAGCCACAATGAGACCCCACTTCACACCCACTGGGTTGACTATAATCAAAAAGTCAGATGATCACAAGCGTTGGCAAGGATGTGGCGAGCTGGAACACCCATCGCGGCCGAGGGGGTGTTACATGGTGCAGCTGCTTCGGGGAACTCTCTGGCAGTGCCTCAAGGAGCGGAATGAGGGAATTACCATACGGCCCAGCAGTTCCACTCTCAGGCTCATCCTCAAGACAAAAGGGAACATGTGTCCACACAGAACCTTGCACATGAAGGTTTGAAGCACCGTCATTCACAACAGCCGGACGGTGGAAACCACCTACGCGCTATAAACGGATAAAATGAACAAATTATGGTTTATGCAGACCCTAGAATAGTACTCAGCCATAAAAAAGAAACGAAGCACTGATCCGCGGTACAACGGGGGTAAACCCCGTAGACAACTTGCCGAGTGAAGGAAACCAGATACAGAAGGTCACATGTCGTGCATTTCCGTTGTTATGATCCATCCAGAGCAGGGGATCCGCAGGGACGGAGAACGGATCAGATGTTGCCAGGGGCCAGGAGGAGGGCACGTGGAGAGCCATTACCAGCGAATATGGGGTGTTTTATGGGGTAATGAAAGACCTTCGAAGCTAGAGCAAGCAGATGGTCGCAGAGCATCGGAGCCACACAGAGCACTGCTGAACCGTATGCCTTGTTCATCATGCGACACGACGTGTCACCTGTCAGCTGTGTGGACAGGAGCTACGTGGATGCGGAGAGGGCCAGGTGTGAACGGGGCCTTGTGATGCACATCCCCACCTGCTCGCTGCTTCCAGGGCCGGAGACACGTGGCATCCCTCTGCGGGGGAAGGTCAATGCAGGTCCTGGCCCCTGTGTCCGGGCCCCCTGCCCCGCGTCGAGGAGGGTGTTCTTACCCTCCCTTACATTAACCTTTGTTGCCTCCTTCCCAAGATTAAACATGTTCTTCTAATGAACGTCCAGTTCCCTAGTGGCCATCCTCTGGCCCCCCTGAAATTTTAGATCAGAACGTGGCTCTGAGATCACCTCATCATCCCAGCAGTGAGGAAATGAGGCCTAGAAGGAGAAAGGAGTCAGTAACCAAAACACGATTAGAACCATGTGTTTTGCCATCCGTGTCATTTCATATTCATGGACACACAAGCCGTGGCTTCGAAGTAAAAAGTAAAAGGAAGTAAAAGTGCTGGAAGGAAGGAACGAGATTTCAGGACGATGTGGTGATAGGGAAGAGCGATGTCGGGGAAATATTTAAATCAGGAGGAGGGGGGGATGATGGCGCACACAGGCACGCCCCATGTACCCCATCCCTGCTCATCAGGCTTGAGGGGAGGGAGGAAGGGGGCGCAGTGAGGGACCCGGAACCCCTGAGTGCGAGCCCTAGGTGTGCAAGCTGGCACAGGCCTCGTAGCGGACAAGCTGCTCACACATTCCAGCGCGTCGACTCCCCTGGATGCCCAGGAAGGGGTGAGCCCGCGGCCAGGGCCACGGCCTCTTGGACGGCGACCTCGAGCGCTGAGCCGGCCTCACCTGCTTGGTCCTGGGGCCAGGAGCCACACCGTGTCCTCAGGGAGAGGCAGACTAGCCTCGCTGTGGTCATTTCCTGCCCCCAGTCCCCCCCTGGCACCCCCGAGGGCATGAAGCGTGAAGCCACCCCACAGAGCCCGTACCTCCCTGTCCGGCCCAGAGCAGCCAGCTGGCCACCAAGGTGTCCCCCCCATGCAGCCGGGGCCGGCGTTATTTGGAGATCCGGCTCCATGAGGGGCTGCTGTGACAGCTTTGTCCTCTCAGACCCCTTTGATTTGTGACTCTCCCTTTGTGGCTCGTGGGGGACACTCCGGCCCTGCTGTTTCTGGGCTCCGGCATCCCCCGGGCCGGCCAGGCCGGGCCAGCCACGGAGCAGGAGGCCGGCGGAGGCGGGAGCAGCCCCGTGAGCGGAGGGGCCGGGGGCCTGGGCGGGCGGGCTCCGCTTCCAGGCAGCGGGGCCGACTGGGTGGTCGGGGAAGGATGCCCGGGGCCCGCTCACGGCGGCTGTGAATGGGCAGATCGCAAACGGCGGGCAGGACAAGGGCTACCCTGCTGGGCCTGGGCCCCGGCCCAGAGCTCCAGTGTCTGCAGGGGCGGGGGCGGGGGGGTCCAGGCTGCCCGGGACTCGCGGGGCCGCCAGCCCCTGGGAAAGAGGCTGGCCTGGGGGCCCTGCCAGCCAGAGAGACTCCAGGCCAGTTGAATGAGGGCTGTGGGCCGCTCGCGGCGCTTCGCTTCGGGCCGGCAGTGTTACTAGGCAGGAAGAGCGTCAGGGCCAAGGACGCCTGGGTTCAAATCCCAGCTCCACTCCCAGCCGGGCTCTTCACCCCCACTCTCCCTGTGCGAGGGGCTGGGAGACCTACCTGGACGTGCTCAGCATTGTGTGCTTCGCCAGTGTGTGCACACATGCCTGCACACGCACATGCATGCATGCACACACATGCACACATGGGCATGCATGCCCCAGCTGCCTGCTTCCTCCCACCTGTAGGGTAGGGATGGCTGGTTCTCAGGTGCTCCCCGGCCAGGTGAGCACCACCCTCTCGGTTCCATGAATCCTTCCTGACATTGATGTGTTCCCAGGTCAACGAGGGCGGGTTTCCAGCCCCCGATGCAGTGCACGCCTCACCCCCTCCGCTCACTGCTGACTCAGCTCCAGCTCAGCAGACACTTGAGTCAACGGGGCCTTGCTTGGCTGCTGAAAACACGTGGTTACAGGTGTTCCTTGTCGCTAGACCCCCAAAGCCGCCTGCAGAAGAGGGGAGAGCAGGCCTGGACGAAGGCTTGCCCAAAGGAAGACGGCTGGGTGCTGAGCAGCTCGCAGACCCCGCTGGACGCGGCACGCCCCGGGGGGCAGGGCTTGGCCCCCGCGCTTGTACCTGGGGAGGGACAGCACGAGCGCCAGCTCTCCCAACGCAGATGTCTGGGGGGCGGGGGGTGGCTGCACGTCCGCTGCGAGGCCATGTGCTGACACGTGCACGCGGCGAGCTGAGGATAGGCCCCCAACCCGCTCCGGGCAGTTCGGGGTGTCTCCAAGGCCTCGCCCCACAGAGTCTCCGCATCTGGGCCACACGGCAGCACGACACACGCCGACACCCCGCGGCTTCCATGAGTCTTGTCATCCCCAGAAACCCCCACAAAGCAGCGGCCCACCTTTCCTCCTAGCGAATGGCTTCCAAATCCCCGTTCCCTTCTGCTATCACTTGCAAAGGACAAATGCACCAGCTTCGAGCTGGAGGAGGAGGGAGCTGCTGCTGCAAGCCTTGCCCTGGGCCACCGCTCCGAGGACCCCCTTAAAGGCTCAGGCCCCCTTCCCCCAGGGCCGGGTGCTCTCTCTGGGAGCCCTTACGCCCCACCCCCCACCCCGCTCTGGCAGCTTTGATCTTGTGACTCTCAGCTTTTCCATCGAAATTCAGAGGGCAATAATAGTAAGCGTGTGCTTGTAAAGCGCTGGGAGCTCAGAGGAGAAAAGGTGTCAGACGAGTGTGAAATGTTATTATTGGCTCAGGCTGGAGACTGGAATGGAAAATCACCAGCAGATAGTGGGAACTCAGAGGAAGCCATTTGTCAGCTCCCCCCCGCCCCCCACCAGAGAAATGGGGCCTCCCCTCCGCAGCCAGGCTCTCCCCGGTCAGCCGGTCAGCCGGAGCGGACGGAGGGCGGGTAGGTGAGCCCAGGGGCCACTCGCCGCTTCCTGACCTCAACGCGACTGAACTCACGTGGCAGCCACGGCTTAGCCTGAACACCTACTCTACCGCTCGTGGGGCGGGGGGGAGACCGCCACCGGTCCCAGGCCCCGGAGCAGCCGCTTCAATCAGAGAAGAAGCCTCCCGGACGAAGGGCCACTCACCTACGTCAGATGAACCATCCAGTCTTTAAACAGGCAGACGACACAAGTCAGCAACACGAGGGCCATAAGGGCAGACAGGCAGATGGTACAATAGGCTCGGTGGCCATGCAGATACTTCGGTGAACAAAACAAACTTTTAAAAATCCTCATTAGCACCCTCACAAATTCAGGAAGACGGTACAGCCATAACGTGGTCTGGAAACAAGACATCTTCTTGGGCGCTTTAAATGTGTGCCAGCATGCCCCATCCCGTCATCAGCAGATGAACCCAAGGATAAACTCAAGGAAAACTGGAAGAACAGACGAGCAGGACAAGGAACCCCATATTAGAATGGCCATATATTCTATTAGGGTGAATGGAAAAAGGGGCGCCCGGTGGCTCAGTGGTTGAGCGTCTGCCTTGGGCTCAGGTCATGACCCCGGGTCCTGGGGTGGAGCCCCCGCCAGGCTCCCTGCTCAGAGGAGAGCCTGCTTCTCCCTCCGCCTCTCTCTCTGCTCTTGCTCGTGTGCTCTCTCTCTTGCTCACTCTCTCAGATAGATAAAAATTTTTTTAAAAAAGATGAATAAAAAAACGCCATACAACATTTTAAAAACATGAAGGATAAAGAGAAAATCACGAGCACGGAGAGAGAAAACAGAAACACCTGTAAATGACCAAAAATCCGGGCAGCCCGGGTGGCTCAGCGGTTTAGCGCCGCCTTCAGCCCGGGATGTGATCCTGGAGACCCGGGATCGAGTCCCACGTCAGGCTCCCTGCATGGAGCCTGTTTCTTCCTCTGCCTGGGTCTCTGCCTCTCTCTCTGTGTCTCTATAAATAAATAAAATATTTTTTAAAAAATGACTAAAAATCCAACTGGTGTCTCATTAGCAGAGATTGTTGGAAACACGACAGATTTTCACACACACCATGTTCCTGGGTGGGAAGACGTAATAAGGTACCGATCCTCCCCCAGTCAACCCAAATGTTGGACTGTTGTCCCTGACTCCTGGCGGCTGACGCATGTGAATGGACAACTGAGGACTCCTGCCGCCAACGCCGAATCGGACACCAGCGCGGCCCAGAATCCGGGGCAGTTGGGGGCTCCTTGCAGCGGCGGAGGCGGTGGTGACAGGTACTGGGAGTAGTGGGCGCGACGGCGCAGGAGCGGCGGAGAGCGAGGTGGTGGAAAGTGGTAACGGGGGCTGGCAGCACCGAGGCCCTGGGCCAAGTGCAGGCGATGGGAGCAGAACCAAGGAACAGCCCGTTGGCGGCCGGCCTCCTGGAGCAAGGGCACGAGGGCCCCAGACAGTCCCCACAGTACCCCATTGCCCCCCCAGTCCCATTTTGCCATGTTCTTGGTTCCCTGGCCTCCCTCTAATCTGACTTCTTTTTCCCAACACTTGTTTTCAAACCCCCCATCCTTTCACTAAGATGCCTGATATCCTTCTAGTGAATGTCTTTGCTGCTTAAGTTAGAGAAAGTTGGTTTCTCTTGGTCGCAACCAAGAACATGGGCTGGCACCAAATGTTTTCTAATCTTGAGTCAAAGACAGGCTTGTGTAAGCAAGATATGAAAACAGAAATATTATTTTGAAAATAAAGGACTGACTAAAAAGTGCACAAAAATCTAAAACAATCCAATAGACAAAGGAAGGGACACGTTGTTAAGTGCACATCATAGAGGAGGGAAGGCTGATAAACATGTAAGAGGCTCAATTTCCTTAATAACCAAATAACTGCAGATTAAAACAACAAAATATGGTTTTTGCCCTTCAGGTTAGCAAAGAATATAAATGGCACATAATATTGAAGGTGTAACAGGTGGGAAGTCGGGCTCCCTTGCAGGGCATTGGGGAAAACCAAGTATGGCTTTGATTGGAAAGTGAGTGGCATCTCTCAGGACTTGAAGTGGGAATTTCCTCTACTCAAAAATGTTAATTCTAAGTATTTATCCTATAGAAATGCTTGAACAAAACACAGAGATGTTAATAGCTGGATTATGGACAAGAGTCAAAAACTGTAGACAACCTAAATATCCCCAAGAGGGGCATGGTTAGACAAAATATGGAAAACACAGAAGGAATTCAAATGCGTTAATAATATATACTGATCTAGAACTTTCCTTGGTTTATTCAGTGAAAAAAAAAAAGAAAAAGCAATTGCAAAACATTCCATACAGTATGTATATACTCTACACAATAAGACTCAATTTCTTGTCGAAACAATAATCATATTTTACTCCTACGCCTTCATAACAAGTAATATTATAAGATGAGCATGTTTTACTTTTTGCAGAGATTTCCAACAATCTCTGTTAATGAAACGCCAGTTGGATTTTTAGTCATTTATAGGTGTTTCTGTTTTCTCTCTCCGTGCTCGTGATTTTCTCTTTATCCTTCATGTTTTAAAATATTATACAGTGTTTTTTTATTCATCTTTAAAAAAAAAAGATTTTATCTACCTGAGAGAGAGAGTGAGCAGAAAGGAACGGAAGTCGTCAGGAATATCCTCTTAGGGATGAATCACCAGGAGTGCGTCAACATTGTCGTGCGTCAAGGGGAACCTGCCTGCTGCTAGGCGGGCACAGGTCAGACCTTCCGCTGTGTCCCAGGCCTTCATGCCGGGGAAGGTGGAAGCCGCTGATGGGGTGCCTGGTTTTATCCTATGGCCTCAGAAAAATTGCTTTTTTTTGAAAAATTGCTTTTGAGTCTAGGTCAAGCTAATGGGGAAAACCCTGAAAAGAGTAATGGTTACCTCGTTAAGAACCGCCCCAGCCCCGAATGTGCGTCGGAGGAGTGAAACTAACTGGAAAGAGGGCCCCCGTGTAGTGGACGGAACCACGGACAGCTGAGATGTGTGCTTGACCCCGTAGCACAATATGCGGCGCCCGCAGCACATCCTGATGGAACTTCACTGGGGGGCTGCCTTTATTTTGCAACCTGACGTCTCCTTGATTTACGAAGCCAAAGTAAATGACAGGCGGGGCCAATAAAAATTCTTCAGAGCTTTAGCCTCGCTTCCCATTCCATTTTGCAGAGATGAAAAGACGTGCACGCCCGTAACAGGACTGAGTGGATGAAGCTCATGAACCACGCACGATTGGGGCATCCGTGCACCCGTGTCGCGGCACTTCTGCCGTCGGAAGGGGACGTCCACCCCAGGCACGTCCTGAGGCAGGAGCACAGCTCCATCTGGGGGAGGCCCGAACGGGATGAACATTTTGTCCGGGCAGCCGGAGGAGCTGGCTTGTGCAGGGGCTGGCTTCCTGAAAAGGGGCCGACAGCTCCTGTTCCCAGTGGGTAGCTTTGCCTCTCAGAAGAATCTGGAGAAGGCAGTGTTATGAGGCAATGGTCTAGCTCTTCCCTGACTTCCCCGGGGACGCCCACACAAAGCCGGAGAGGAAATAACCCTCGAGTCATAGGATGCAGTGGGTTTGGGTGTGACACTGGTGTGGGTTCAAATCCCACCTCTGAGGATCTTCAGGTAAGTCACTTCTCTGAGCCTTGTTTTCCTCTTCTACCAAGTGGGTGCGTTACCATCTTTTCCACGGGACTGGGGTACCCCCTAAATGGCACAGGTATTCAGCTTGCGGGGCCACAAACTGGGGGCTCAACGAACAGAAACTCATTGCTTTGGCTTCCCCAGAGGAGGCCTGAACCAGACAGAGGCCCTTGGCTTGACCTCAGGAGACTAGAACGTCAAGATCAAGGAGGCAGCAGGTTGGGCTCCTTCGGAAGGAATGACGTGTGACGTACCTATCCTGTGGCTTTTGGTGCGTTTGTTCTCCGTCTTTGACAGTGTCGGCTTGCAGACAACCCCACTCCTCGGTTTCATTTTCCTTTAGGGTTCTCTCTCTCTGTGTGTATCTGTCTCCAGACTTCCTCTCTTATGAGAACAGCATATCGGATTAGTGGCCCAAAGCTTCCTCTGAACTAATTACATCTGATATTTCCAGATGGATGAGGTCACATTCTTTGCTCCTAAGGGTTAGGACGTCAATATATGAATTTTTGAGGGACACAATTCAACTCATAACGAGGGATAGATGCAAAATGACCAGCCTATCGTATTTCCTCTTGCTCTCATCTGCGAGTAAAGGGGAGATAAACTCAGGAAAGAGGCCGTCGTGTGAGGTGGCGTCTCCAGCTGGGGTGATACCCACTCCACTCTGCTCCTGTCCTGCGTGTGTTCCCCTCAGTGAAGCTGTCCTGGTGGCTCCTTGGCGGGCAGTGCCTCCAACCCCAGCCCTAGGGGCTCCTGTCCGCTGTCATCTGCTGGTAGACCAAGGCCTTGCTGACACGGCCTGTTTAGGAATATGTGTCCCTGGCCTCATCATGTCCCCATCCTGCGGTGCCGAAAGCCAAGACCTGCCACAGCAGCCAGGGTCTGGCAGGTTTGAGTGAGGTTTTGAAGGATACGCGAATGGTCCAGCAGTTTCCATAACCAGTGAAAGCTGTTCAAATATCTGCTCCCTTGGCGTCCCTCCCCAGAAGCTCCCCCTGTCACAGGCAAAGATAGCCTGTCCTTCTGGACACCGGCTCAGGAGCCCACTGGCCAAGCCACCAAGCACACGGCACAGATGATGATCCAAAGTTAAAGCTCTCTGCTGCTCACAAAGGACATAAAGACAAGAGTGCACAGAATGGGGTCCGCAGGTAACCCCGGTTTCCCTGGGCAATAGCAATGGGCCATCAGCAGCCTTCACAGGCAGTCGTGGGAGAGAACCCCCCGACTACACTCAAAGGCCAGCGGTTAAGCCTGGGCTCCCGTCCACTGCCGGTGCGTCTCCAAACCGGAGAGCCTCCGGGTCCGAGCTGTACCCGTTGGGTTGGGGAGACGCCCTTTGCCATAAGGACGGAGCAGGAAAAAGGCAAAGGGCAGCGAAGAGTGGGGCTTGAGGCAAGTCTTCACTTTGCAGGGGCATTTCTGCATCAGGCAGGCCTCACGGCTCACGCTCGGCCTTTGCCTGCCAGGACTGGGAGGAACGTGCGTGAGGCTGCCCGCTGCGTGGCCGTGGCTCGGTGTCTACCTCCACCGGGTGGCCTGGGCTGCAGATGAAGCCACGGCCTCGAGCAACAGAGGGGGCTCCCGCGCAAACCCGGTCTACGGCTTTGTCCATGGGCCGAGGACACCATCCGCGACAGCGCTTTCCCGTGTGTGGGATGGAGGCAAGGATGCCACGCTACAGGGGCTCGGGGAGGCGGCACGCAGGACGCCCGGGAGAAAGCCCATTAGTGGGATGGAAAAGCGGGCTGTCGGGCCGCAGGGCTGCAGGGGGCGGAGGGGGGAGCTCCGAGCAACGCGCGAGCCCCGGGCAACCCCAGAGAAAGCCCTTGGCAGGGTTCTCTGTGAAGGCTTGGAGTTTTGAGGGGAAGTTTTGGTTTGACTTAATCTGCTTGTATTTCTTTAAAACTTGGAATTTGTCCCCGATAAGTAGAGGATGGTGCCCCTGGGCACCGCTGCTGTGAGCTATCACAGAGTCAGGGCTGTGGGACACTGTCCTCCCCCCGTGAGGGCCCTCGCCCCCTGGTCACGGGGCCCACGCAGCTCTGGGAGCTCCACGCCGAGGCCCGGGCCCAGAGCCAGTCTGCAAAACACAACCGAGATGAAATGAGCCGAGATACGTCGAGGAGCTTGTCGTGTTTTCTCTGGGCTGTGCTGCCAGGCCGCACACAGCAAGGGCTGGAAGTGTGAGCTGGGTCTAAGAGTGGGCTGGGCTGCGGCCCCATGACTCCCCACGGCCCTATGGCCCCTGACAGCCCCACAAGTCCCCCATGGCCCCCCCCATGTGGCCCCCCATGGCTCCATGGCCCCCGACAGCCCCACAAGCCCCCCATGGCCCCCCACGTGGCCCCCCACGGCCCCATGGCCCCTGACGGCCCTACAGGCCTCCCTATGGCCCCCCACGCGGTCCCCCACAGCCCCACACGGCCCCAGAGGCCCCCCCACGGCCTCACTCAGCCCCACCGCCCCATGCAGCCCCACAGCCCCACATGGCCCCATGCAGCCTCATGCGGCCTCACACGGCCCCCCGACAGCCCCATGCAGCCCCACACGGCCCCCACGGCCTCACGTGGCCCCCTACAGGCCCACGCGGCCCCACAGGCCCCCCATGGCCCCATGCGGCCTTGCGCTGCCCCCCACAGCCCATGCAGCCCCCCATGGTCCCCCACGGCCCCCCATGGCCGCACAGCCCACCCACGGCCCCACACAGCAATGGTGTCTGCAGGCCTGCGTGCCCAGAGCGGGGGTGCCAGCAGCTCCTGAAAGGGCCGGCTCATCTGAGAGCTCCTCAGCTGTCCACACCACACTCTCAGAGGGAATTGCCACGCGGAGCTTGTCCCCAGGAGGGTAGACAGGTAGGAACCAAGCCTCGTGGAAACAGGAAGGAATGCAGGTCCATTGAAAAGAGCCGATGAGTGATGGAGTCACAGCAGTGAAGAAAGTTCTAGCCTCACTCTGCTGGTTCTTCTGGCTGGGCCGGTGGCCAGCAGGTGACCCTGGGACGCATGTGATGCCCCTCCATGAGGGAGGACGTGTTGGTCCGTTATGCCTTCCCTTACTCCTAGGTACATGAAAGGGGCAGACCAGCTCCCCGGTGCAGCAAGCGGCTCAGCGAAGCCACAGGCTCTGTCCCTGGAGACACCGGAGTGGCTGCCGTGAGCCCAGAACGCTCTGCGCTGTTCCGTGAGGGCCCCCAACGCCCGGCTCAGAAGCGCACACACTCCTGAAGGGAGCCGGGCTGTCCCCGTGGTGCCCAGAGGGCCCAGCCACCACCTGCTTCTGGGATCCTAAGGGCTGGGCCCAGCGCCACCTCCCCGTGCGCATTTGCGGAGTTAGGAAGTTGCTTTGGAAACTTCCTCTCTCCTGAAAAATGCATCTTCCTTTGTAAAATTCGCTCTACTCATCCCTTCCCAGGCCCCGGTGACCTCGGGGTCCTGACCGTGCCCCTCAGGCCGCTGGAAGCTCCCAGACCAGACTCCCCTCCTTCCTGAGCCCAAACACAAAGGAAAATGAAAGCCAAGAGTGGAAAACGCAGGGCCTGGTGTGGATGGGGAGGCTGAGGCCATCGGAAGGGGACTGTCCAGGCGGGGCCAGCCACTGCGCCGGCCTGGGTGTGGCCGTGGCTGGCCCTGCCTGGACCTGGGCCAGGCCAGCCCGAGGGACAGGCTTCTGTTGGGGGGGGGACATGTGTGTTCCGTGTTTGCAAATTGCACTTGCCTTCAGGGAATGGGAAAGATGAGTCAGACATAAGCCTTTGAACCTGGGACCCCTGGCTTGAACGTTGAAGAGACAGGAAGGCACCCGGGTTAGTCGCTCGGTTACTGTGGGGCCACACGGGGAGGCAGTGCCCGTCACGTGTGTCGGCACTCCAGGCCTTTCCACAGCACGTCCGGACGGCAGGAGCAGTCGTCCAACACTCCCCAAGCACAGCCCAGGCCCTTCGAGGCTTCTGAAGACCACGGCTTCCCAGGGGTGTGGACAACGGGGGAGAACGGAGGGAATGGGGAAAGGCAGAGGGGCGGAGGGGCTTGGGGAGCACTTCCCGGTCAGACTCGGGCTGCTTGGGCAGCCCGGGACAGAGGGACAAGAGTTTAAGGAACAGAGGACTCTCCTCATCCCACCTGTCCACACAGGTGGATCCTAAGGTTGACCTTTCCCACGGGTGACGAAGAACCCAGAGGTGTTCACGCTGTGACGTCACAGCCCACCCTGGGAGCCGACTCTAGAGAATGGATCCCGGGTTTAAAAATTAAAATACCCAGGCCCCACCCCCGCCTCGGCGGGCCCGGCCGGGGGAGGGGTCGCAAAAAAAAATAAAAAAATTAAAAATTAAAAAATTAAAAAATTAAAATTAAAATACCCAAAGATGGTCACCGCACTATTATTTATAACAGCCAAAGCTGGAAATGGGTTAGTTAACCAACATGTCCTCAGCCACTAGTTAAAATATTTAGGGAGGGCAGCCCCGGTGGCTCAGCGGTTTAGTGCCGCCTTCAGCCCAGGGTGTGATCCTGGAGACCCGGGATCGAGTCCCACATCAGGCTCCCTGCATGGAGCCTGCTTCTCCTTCTGCCTGTGTCTCTGCTTCTCTCTCTCCTCTCTGTGTATTCTCATGAATAAATAAATAAAATCTTAAAAAAATATATATTTAGGGAACATTTGAGAAAGAAAGAAAGAGAAAGAAAGAAGAAAGAAAGAAAGAAAGAAAGAAAGAAAGAAAGAAAGAAAGAAAGAAAGGCCATAATGGTATGAACGTGTACAATTGCATAATCGTAGCCGTATAAAAGGACAAAAACACAAACAGGAAAAGTCGAGGGTGGAATGCTATCGAACTCTGTAATAGGAAAGATAATTATTATTTTTTCTTTCTGGTATTTTCCAAAGTGCCTCCAACGGGTGGATGTGTCTGATAGTTATGTTGATGTTTTGCAGAGAAAGTCCAGGCTTACAGCAAATGAGCCGCCCTGCCAGGCCTCTGCCCAATGAGCCGTAACAGAGAAGCTTCTCGATCCAGAAGCTTCCACTCTGATGGGGTTTGATGGAACCTGAAGACTCGTAAACCACAGGAAGTCTCCCGAGGACAAAGGTACTAGTCCCGCAGTGTGGCCGTTGGCCAGAGCCCCCACAGCCCCCCAGTCAGGAGTCTCCACAAGGCCCCAGAGGAGCCCGACCATCCTTGGGGGGAGGCTAAGCCCCCGTGTGGCTGCAGGTGGGGGGCCGGCTACCAACCCGGGGGACCCTGGACACAGCCCCTGTTGGATGGACCCAGGTGGTGGGCTGAGGGGTGCGCTCACCCCCAACCCCACGTCAGTCCCCTTGTGCTGGTGGTCACGGAGGGAACCATCTCCTCTCTCTTCCCGCGGGTGTGGCCCAGGCCAGAGAGACCCGCTGCCAGGTACATCCCAGAGCCCCCAAGCGCTGTGTTGGGGCAGTGACACCGTGACTGGTGCACGGCAGGACTTGGCTCGCTCCTTTGGTTCCTTCACCACCGCTGTTATCTCCCTGTTGTCCCCACTAAAGGAGGATGTTTTTGTCCTTCCCTTGGGTATGTTTCCGGACCCGCAGGCTTGTGCAAGAATAATATCGCTGTCCCCAAAGAGCGTCCGTCTGTCTCTTAAGGGATTGGGAGCCATCAGCACAGTGATTAGCTATAAAACCCTGTGCTGATTCCCCCCCCTCCCCGCCCCCCAAGGCCTCATTTCCAATGAGGACAGCTGGAGATTTGGCAGAGGGACGCACCCCGCAGGCCACAGATCGCTGGAGCCACAGTCTGGAGGCAGCTTCATGCTGCACCCTGGCTTCCCACACGGGGGGACGCTGGAGCTTGGGGCAAGGCGGGTCCAAGATGCACCTTCCCGTCGGCACCCTGGGAGCCAAGGGCCACCGTCCCCGTGAATGGGATCAAGCAGGAAGACGACCCAGGGAGCAGCCGTGGAGCTCCTATGTCACCTGTGGATGGTGAAGTCCTTCTAGAACCACTGGGCTCTGCGGAGCTCAGAGAGCCCCACTCCCACCCTGTAAGCTCCGTCATGGGCTGCCAGCCGGGGGACCACCTATTCCTTCCTTCCTTCCAAGTAAAGGGGGCGCCTGGGGGGGCTCAGCTGTTGAGAACCTGCCTTGGGCCCAGGGCGTGACCCCGAGGTCCCGGGATCGAGTTCTGCATCAGGCTCCCTGCGTGGAGCTTGCTGCTCCATCTGCCTGTGTCTCTGCCTCTCTCTCTGGGTCTCTCATGAATAAATAAATACAATCTTAAAAAAAAAAAAAGACACATAAAGGAAGGACACCCATTCCTCCCTCCTGCTCCGCAATCTCAGACCCATGGGTCCCGCGTAGAAACAAGCCCACCTGCTGCCTGAAACCTCCCGAGGGCCCCAGAGTTCAGATGGTGGGTCTGGGACCCGCCTCTGCCCCGAGTAAGGGGGTAGATGACTGGGAGGGACACCGCAAGTGCAGCCACTCGGGGGTGGGGCACGGATCACGGTGCCGGGACAGCTGTCCCTGGTGGTGCTGAGAGTCTGGGGTGCGAGTCCCCTCTGCTAGGGAAGGAGCCTCGAGGGAGCGCCCACCATCCTGCTGCTGGGGGAAGGGGCAGCGTTACCATCGCCTTCTCACCACTGGGAGCTGAGGCTCTGAAAGGGAGGGACCTGGTCAGGCGACGCAGGCAGTGTGTGGTAGGGCCAGACCCAAACCTAGACCCCAACCCAGACCCCAACCCAGACCCGAACTGGGAGGCCTGGCCTTCAGTCCCATCCTGCCTCCCTGCCTCTGCCTCCAGAGCTGACCTGGCTGCGGTGCCATCGCCCCCACGTTGGGGAGAAAACCGCGAGCTGCCGGCATCAGTCGTAGGGTGAGGCCAAGGCCACCAGAATTCCAGTCACTCCCCACTGACTCAGGGGCAGGACCCCTGCTTGTCCTGAGGCTCCGGGGGACGGACCCCTGCTTGTCCTGAGACCCCAGGGGTGGGACCCCTGCTTGTCCTGAGGCCCTGGGGCCCTGGGGGGCTGGAGCAACCTGGCTGGATGGCTTGTGGCCCCGCAGCCCCCCAGCCCCAGGCACCCAGGACCCTGCCCTCTGCCTGCCGGAGGGATGCGGCAAATGAATTCCTGCAAGCTACCTCCAAGACTAAGGCTGCTCTGCAGCACAGGCCTGACTGACTTTAAATAAAAAGAAAAACAGAAGACCCCCCCCACCCCCACCCCTGTACCTTCCCCACCTCCACCTGGCTCAGTGCAGGCCTTTCAGGAGCAAATGGAAGCCAGTGCCTGGGCAGGGCCAGTACTCCCGTTCCCTGTTCCCCAGCTCGAGATGGGGGGGTGCTTCTGGGGCCAGGAGGTAAGCTATGCACAGGAGGTCGATGCTGAGGCCGGGGGTGAGTGAGGCCGGGGGTGAGTGGAGCCAAGAAGGGAGAGCGGTCAGCCGGACCGGGCAGGCCGGAGCGGGGGCCGCACTCAGGTGGGCTGGCCCCAGAAGTGAGCTGCGTGTGGGGACCCCAGGCAGCCAGGGGGTCAACGGGGCGCAGGTGTCCCCGGGACTCTAACGTGCGAGGGGTTCCAGCACAGGCCTCCACCCACAGCACCGCCTGCCTGGGCCAGGACAGACGCCCTCACCGTAGGGGCTGTGCTGGCTCCACAGGCAGGCTTGGAGGTTGGGGGCTCGCCATACGGGTCAGGAATAGGAGGGTCACAGAGCTCATCTCTGGCCATTGCGGGGTCTGGCGGGGCAGGAGCTTGCTCACACCCTGGAACCTGACCAATCAAAGGCGGGAAGCGGGACTAGAAGAAGGGCCACAGGGCAAGGAGGAAACGTCGAGAAGAAATCAGGGAGGTCTCAGGAGACCGATGTTCTGAGTCCATCTGGACGAGAGAGCACCGACTGGGAGAAACATCCTCCAGCCCAACATGCACTTGCAAAGGTGCGAGCAGCCGGGGAGCCGACGAACCCCTACGTAGGCAAACACAGCTAATGGGACTCGGCCAGTAAAACACATCTGGATTCTTTAAGTCATGCCATAGCCACAACCAAGCCTGGTCCCCCATGGGCTGACCGGTGTCCGGGACGCAGGAGGTACGGGTCGGCCATGACCTTCCGCGTCTCCAGTGCATTTTCCATACTTTCATGCAAGACGTGGCTCCACCACCCGGTCGCGGCCAGGTAACTCCACCTGCAGGTCTCTCAAGATTGCTCCCAGGTTGGCCACGAGCCCAGTCCGAGTCCTCTACCACCATTCTCCAGTGGGGCTGCTCCGGAGCCATGGCTTTCCTCACCGGCCACAAGCTGTGGAGGAGACCGCGGCCCTCCCACCCACCCCCACTATTCCGAAGGGACAGAATGAGCGGCTATGTGAAAACGTCCGTGCCAGGCACTGGCAAACTACAGCCCACGGGCCAGATCCGGCCCATCATTTATTTATACAAATAAAGTTTTATTGGCACATGGCCCTGCTCATTCATTTATATATTGTCCGTGACGCTCTCGGGGCAGCACATCACGTGGCCCACAAAGCCTAAAATGTTTACCACCTGGAGCCTTACGGAGAGAACAATGTGCCTACCTGTGTGCAGGTGGTAACCAGAATGTTAGCAGGGTCACCTTACACGGCATTCTCGTCTTTTTTTTGTTTTGTTTTGTTTTACAATAGCCAAATAGTAATTGTATAACCAGTTAACATTAAGGCTGTTTTTATTTTAGATCGGATTGGAATGAAGAATGGGAGGATGGGAGGATGGGAGGGAGGGAGGGAGGGGGGTGCTAGCAACGTGGGCGTCTGGGGCTTTTTCCCAAAGCCTGGCCGCACTGTTCTGCGCTGTCTGGTTATCTGAGCCATCAACCCCTCCTTCCCAGCTGTGCTAGCTTGACTCTGGTTCCCGTGAGTCCCCAGGAAGCAGGACGAGCAACCGTTCTAGAACCAGAGGAAACCACCCACATGCGCGGAGCTGATAAACTCACTCCCTTACTCTTCCTCCTTCCTGCCTACCACTCAGGGGCCCAGAGGAGAGGCAAGGAGCTGTGAATGACTGTGGAAATCACCCCAGGCCTCTGGGCCCCCCTCCCCTCCCGCAGCCCCTCAGCAAACCCGTCTTTGCCCCCCGAGCACCTCCATAGGACAGGCTCTCAGCACCGCTGTCTCCCCAGGAGCCCCAAGGGTACGCAGTCAGGCCAGGTGCAGGAGGCTCATGGGGCGAGCCCCATTCTGAAGGTCAAGAAGGGGCCTGAGAGGCTCGGGTGGACCCAGGAGGGCTTCGGGGGCGACGTGGAACTTGACCCTGGATGTCGAAGGTGGGAGAGGATTGCACAGGCAGGTCTGGAATACGGGGACGTGTTAGGCCAAGGGAAGTCTTGCTTGGGAGAGTGGAGGGCATAGGACGAGTGAGAAGAAAACCAGGGGGCCTAGAGGGCGTGGAGGAGAGTTGGGGGGACTAGCCTGACAGGGCCTCTTACGCCAGGGGCGAGGGGAGCAAGTAAGGCTTCATAAACAGGAGAGTCACGGGGTCAACTCTGACACGAGGAGGAGGGGAGTGGGAAGGGTAAGGCCGGAGGGGACCCTGAGATCATGCCCGGAGCCAAAGATCAAGAGTCAGAGGCTCAAGGAGCCCCAGGCGCCCCAGGCCCTCGCCTTCTTGGAAAGTGCTTTCGCCTGATTAAGGCAGCCCCACTCGGGGTGATCTCCTCCGCTCAGTGATCTCAGCGTCAAGTGATTTAGGGCCCTGGCTCCCTACAGAAATCCCTTTAGCTGTGCCATATAGGGAAGCCAACCACAGGAATTGCGTGCACCACCCCGAGAGCCTAGGGCGCCTCAAAGGGTGAGGTCATGAAGGGCAAGCCCACATGTGGTGCCATCGGGGCCCCCTGGTGACCTGCCCTGGGCTGCAGTCCCCGCCGGGTGCTGGCTTTTGTCAGGGGTAGGACAGGGCGTGGGGCCCGAGCCGGCCAGCCGCGGAGCCACACAGGCGGCAGGTCGCTCCACCCGGCGAGACGCGTTTCACGGGCAGAAGGGGCGTCTCTTCCTGCAGAGCCGAGGCCAGGTGTCCCCGTTAGTCGACTTCGCGAGTGTGACCCGAGGTGGCAGCGTTCTGTGAAGCTACCCAGGGCCCAGGACGAGCTGGCCTCCAGGGCAGCAGGCTCGTGGGGTGCCGGGGGCCCTGGGGAACGGGGCGTGAAGTGGGCAGTGGGTCCCCGGGGGTGGGGGCCATAGCACTCGGGGTCCTGGGGGCCCTGAAGCTGCCCCAGCAGCTCCTGTGCCCTGCTCCCTGCCAGGCCCCCTCCCTGGGAACCGCTCCCAGGATCTTGCTTGGTCTCGGGTCCCGGGAGACCTCAAAAGAGGGAGGTCCAAAGGGTATGAAGGTGAGCGGGGCTCAGGACCCCTGGTGCTCCTCCTCCTCCTCCCCTGTTACACATTCTAGATCCTTCTCTGCTCAGCTGGCACCTCTGCTGGGCTCCCCCGTGGAGACCACCGTGCCCATGTCACGCTGTGAGCCCTGCCTGCTGTCGGAGCTGGGCGGGGAGCCCCGGGAGCTGGGCACCCAGCACAGCCTCTGTGCCCTGAGACAGCACAGGACCGTCTGTGAAGGGTGGTGCCTCCCGTCCGTCCCCACGGGCCCCGAAGCACGGAAGCCAGGAGGGACTGGGAAGGGAAGGGAAGCCTGTGATGCGGCCCCGTGGAGGAGCTCCCCCCGCCCCGGGAAGGGGTTTGTGTCCTTGTCCGCCTCTGTGCGGTCCTGTGGGGACCGGTCTGGGGAAGCATCGTCCTTCATGTTCACCCGGCTGATACTGACCTTTGCCCTTCCTTTTGGGGCACGATACTGATTTTGATTTTTTTAATCTGGCCAGAGCAGGAGTGAGGGCATGAGCTCAAGCCTCCACCTGCCGTCCCCACCACCGGGTCCTTTGCCCACAGACTAAGAAACCAGCGTGGAGATTGTGGCAGTCCCCAGGGATGCTCAGCGCAACCGTGGCTGGAGGTTTGGGTGGGCGGCTGCTGCACGCGACTGTGGGCCCAGTGAGCTGGGCTGGGCCAGGCCCTGTCAGACTCATCGTTCACCGTGGCGATTCGTCACTGGTACGTCATTGAGCGCACGGCCTTCACATCCAAGAGCCAACCGGCGAGCATGTGAGCCCATCTATCGGGGCCCTTGCCGGGTGTAAGTCCTGCAGCACGGGACAGTGCTTCTGTACTGAGAGGCACTCCCCTATCCAACCCTACATCCCCCTTCTTGGTGCAGCGCCCTCCAGGACCCGGTCCCAAGCATGTTCTTCTGCTGCATGGTGACCCTGTCCTAAAACACTGCAGTCTACAGTACCTTTACCTATTGGTGGTCACAGCCCTCCACTGGCTGAGCTTCGTGGTGACTTGACCCCAGTATTCACCCAGCAGCCAACGTATGGGGAGGTTGCAAAAGGGGCGCCTGTTATATCTGCATCTTCCTCAAGCAAGTGTGGGCCCAGAGCATGCAAGCAGGTGTAGAGTTTTAAGGGTTTCCAGTGCATCAACCAAGACGCCCCAGTCCCAGTCTCAGGGTCCCACTTCTTCCCAACCAGGACCCTGACTTTGGCATGACAGACTTGCTGGGATTGAAAATCCAACCATCACTTGAGTCTGCTACCTTCATGTTTAAGTCCTGAGCCAGATCCTCAACGGCACCAGCTGCAAGGGGTTCTTTACGTGCTGCCGGGAAGGCTCTCTGATTTGCACACTTTGGCTTAAATGAGCGATTGATCGCCCTGGCAGTCCGTGATCTATCTCTCCTGAATCCACCTCACGCAGCAGGAGCCAACCATTTCCATTGTCTTTACGATGATAACTTTCCCTGAACCCTCAATATCTGAGCTATTGACCCTCAAGGGTTCAGCGCTCCGCACGCCAAGGGCCATCTGGACTCTAGCTACCCCCGTTGGGGGGGTGGTCCTCAGGCCACGGGGCGGTGGACGACTCAGCCCCGGAGGCCACTTTCGAGCCCGTGGTTTCACATCTCTCCTGCACGAGCCATCACAGGCCCCGGGTCTCAGGAAGCAGACCCCACGACGGCAACGTGTATGCAGACGTTTACGGGAACGTACTCGTGGAAACCGGGATTCATCGGACGGGGAAGATGAACGTGGTGCAGCCGTGATAGGGCCCCCGGAAGAGCCCACGGCAAGTCCTGGAGCCAAGGAGCCTTCAGAGCTGTCCTGCTCTGGGGCTAGCTCAGGCCTTCAGTCCTCCAGGGCCCAGTGGCCGCATGGGGACCGTCCCGAGGGGGGACAGCGTGGGTGAGGCGGCTCCTGGGGGCGTTCTCAGCCACGAGCCTGCAGCAGGCCGCCACCCTGGCAGCTGGGGAATGAGCGCTTGGTCGCGCGGGGGTGCTGGGTGCTGGGTGCTGGGGCACCACGTGACTGCAGGGAATCGCTGCCAGAGGAGGCTGGCAGTTGTATTGGGAGAATGCGGGTCCTTCTGAATCTGGAGCACAAGAGAACCGGTGGGGACAGAGATTGGAGAGGTCCAGGGGGACAGAGCAGGGGCAGTCGGGCCGGGCCACAGGCTTGGATGCCAGGACAGGATGGAAGGCTCTGTCCCTCCTGCACAGGCTCTAAGAAGGCCAGTTTGGGGTTGTAAGCAACAGGCAGCCCTGAAAGGCTCCTAAGGCACGAGTGTCTCCGGCTGGTGCCCTGCGGAGTCTCCTAACAGCCTAGCTCTGGCCAAGGCACCACGGCCCCCTCCCCCGGGCGCCCCGCAGGCCAGCACTCCCCACAGGGCCGCATTCATGCATCAGTTCTAAATAGTCCCACTGTTCAGCCCTGACGAGAAGGAGCACCAATTCCCATGTTTGCTCAGAGAGCACCATATTTCATCAGACCAGAGCCCAGGCCGGCTCAGATTACTGACCGAGACAATGTTCTGTAATCCTGGTTTATTCACATGTCACGGGTATTTTAGCAAAACAGAAATGAATGGCCCGAGCCACCCTAGGAAGTCACGGGAGGGTTGGGTTCCCGCCCAGGGAAGCCGAGCTTTCTCCTGCCACAGCTCTCGGAGGGGCTGACTTTGATGCTCGGAGCTTTCCCCGACTTTGAGAAAGAGAATATGGGCCGAGGAGGAGTCGCAAAGTGGGTAGTTATTTCCCTATAAAAGGTTAGCTCCGCGGATGGATTTTGCCAGAGCAAAAATAAAATCTGTCATTGATTATAAAGTCCTTTGTGCTTGTTATTTCGCAGATTTATTACGCTCGGGCCCGGCAGCCTGGGGAGGCCCCGGGGATTCTTGTCTTGAGTGCCCCTGCAAACCCTTCAGCTGCTTTTTCACAGCTCATACCCCAAATGGGAACGGGGACCCGCTCGCAGCTCTTTTGTCCTTGAGGGCCAGGAGTTTTGGAAGTCTGGGTGAAGGGCTGCCCGTCATCCCCCCGGTCTGTGGACAGGGATCCAGAGACGCCACCGGTAGAGGTCTAGGACTTCTCAACTGTGGAAATATTCTCTATTCTCCTTCCTTTCCTTTTCTCCTTAGCTCTTGGCTCTGTGCACCGAGAAATGCATTTCCTCTGCAGAGCAAGGTGGGCCGGAACCTCCCACCCAAATCTCCCCGAGTCTGGGTCCACTTTATATAGGCTGTGATCTCTTGGGAACACACAGGAAGCCAAAAGAGTAGTAACGAGGATCAGGGCGACTTACTACCACCTCACGCTAAACCCATACTAATGCCCTTTGGAGCATCGTTCTCCTGTCCCCATTTTAGAGTCGAAGAAACTGAGGCCCAGGGAGCTCAAGCAGCTCGACGAGGGCCGCACAGCTACGTAGTGGTGAAAACGTGCACACAGACCCAGTCCCAGGGGACTGCAAAGGGTCCCACCGACTCTCTCACTTCCCAGCACTGGACTGGAAGCAGGGCTTAGGGGTCAGCTTCTCGTGCAAACGCAGGGGCTGCTAGGGCTCCGAAGAGGTGACGGGGTGGGCGGCAGACCTAGTGCGTGCAAAAGCGGACTCTCGCCCCAGCTCATTGGACGATGCCGTGGAACAGTGGCTCGGAGCATTTTCACGGGGTGTTTATTTGAGGGGGAGGTTCGGAGAATACCCAACGAGCTTGCTTCCTGGCACCGTCCGAGTGTGGGGCTTCCTGCCTCCCGAGCTTCTGCACTTCTTCCTCGGGGTTTTCCGAGCATGAGGATACCAGAGGGCACGGCAGGGAGACCCAGAGGACAAAGGGCCCCCAAACAACCTCTCACCTCCATGGAGGGGGCTGTCTCATCCCAGCTGGCAAGCCCAAGACCCCAGTGCTCCTGATAAGAATAGTGTATGCGACTCCCAGGGCCCCGATCCTTCTAGGAGGAAATGGTCGGAAATCCTAGCTCTTGGGACTTGAATCCACAGTCCGCCATCCCAACTCTTACTCTGAGCTGCAGCCTGAGCTATTAAAAACAAAACATTCTCATTGGCAAGCTCCACAATTAGCCTCGTTTCCACGCTAGAAACACTGTTCTGCATGAGCTGAATTGCACAGCGATTGTTTCTTGTCTCGGCGATGCCGTTTGCAGGCCGTGCTGGGAGCCAGCGAGGATGTGACCCGGTGGTAATCTGAATTGCTTCACCAAACACATTTTTATCCCATCATCTCGGCTACATGAAAGGGGGCCATAGTGCTCCAGTGTTCAAGACTTTACAGTCCCGCTGTTCAGCAATAAAATGAGGCAAGAAATATTAGCCGTCCCTGGCTGATGCCTTAATTCTTTCCCAACAATTCAGGGAATCTGTACCCTACAGGTTTTAGGGCTGGCTAAAGCCTGACCCTAAGGCTGGCTTGAATGGAGGGGGAATGAGTTAAGGAGAGCAAGAAGGCTTTAATGGACACAGATCCCGAATAGCCCAGCTTGTCCCGGCCTCCTGCAGACTAACCCTCCTTTTCACAGGCCTCGATTGTGTATGGCCCCAGCAGAGACAAAACTACCCATGAGCAGAGGTTACCCCCAGCCGGTACAGGTCAGACGCATTCTGGGGGAGAAGGGGAGAGGAGGGAAGAGGGGAAGTGAGGGGCACATGGAGCAGGAGGGGCGGCGGGGGTGGGGGAGGCAGCCGTAAAAGTCGGTGTGGATCATTTCTAAGGACAGATCCACTGAGTCTAAGACTGTGACGTGATCATCTCACCTCCAGGCAAGCAGTTTAGGAAGTTCTTCTGCAGAACAAACGGGAGCTAGTTGGATGCCACGTGAGACAATTATCAAAGTAAATAAAACGCTTCTCTGTAGTTCTCCAAAAGCTACAGGCCTGAGGTTCAGGGGCTTTCCATAGGAGAGCCTCTAGTACCATAGTCGCTGTGAGGTTTAAGAAGAATTACAAATAGGCCGCGTTTGACAACACCGACGGAAGCTTTTTCCAGCAATTTTTCAATTATGTCATTGTGAGCCCTCCAAGAAAAGTAACTATTCTGGCTCACGGGGCCCAACGTTCCCAAGTAGAGGGAACAGGGTGTTCACAAGTTTGTAAACAGTCCTTTGAAATACACCCTAGGCAGCATCCTAGATAGTTCTGGGAAAACATGGGCTTGAAGAGGTCCTCTCCTTCCCTCACAAGGATTTGTAAATATTTGGTGTGGGCCTTGGACCCCTTCCTCAGGCTGATGAAGCCCGGGGACCCCTTTTCAAAGGTTTTTTTTTTTTAAATACACAATGGTACCAAGAAAGGCAGTTACATTAAAGCACAGCTCTCCGCATAAGGTGAGAAGTGACCTGGCGGCATAGCCGTGGACCTGCCTTTTGATTAATTCGCGGTGCAGATACCACCTTGGTTGGTCGCCTGCACTGCTCATGCTAGGAAATGCTAAGTGTGGCTCACAGGTTGTTGAGAATGAAATTGTAAGTCTGCCCCATGCATGCTGGGCGACCCCCCCCCCCCCACTGCGGACAGGACAGTGCCCTAGAGGCAAGCCCTGGGCCCTTCTGCCCCAGGCCACTGGGGGGGCGGCCGGGGCCCCCACCCTCGCCTTGCTCCTCTATCCTGATGCCATGGAAACCCTCTGCAAAGTCGCTGAGGCCGCAGTTCTCCAGGGCGAGCGGCTGCAGGTCCCAGGGCCCCCCGAGCGCGTCCTGCACCACTGGAGGCGTCGTGGCCAAGTGCGGGGCCGGTTAAGGCGCTAATTCCGAGTCTTAATGCTGGTCCTGCTCAGCGGCCAGGGGTGGCGGGGCTCGGGGTTGGCGGTTCCCCTTGCAGGGGCCTGGGCGCATCCCCTTCGGGTCCTCACGGGGAGCGGGCACCCTGCGGCTCCGAGGGCCCCCAGCCCCCCACCCCCACCCCCCGGGTCACCCGCCCCGCGCTCCGGGGGCACAGCGGGGCCCAGGCCGCCGCCGCCCGCCCCGCCCCCGCCCCGCCGCCCCCGCCGCCCCCGCCCCGCCCCCGAACCACCGAGCCCGCCGCGGACGCCAACTTTGGCTGCGGAGTCCGCTGGGGCGTCGGCGCGGGCTCGGCTCGGCTCCGCGGGGCTCGGAGGCGCGCGCCCTGGGCTCCCTGCACCCGCTCCAGGCCCTGGGCTCCCCGCTCCGCGCCCTGGGCTTCCTGCACCCGCTCCGCGCACCGGGCTCCCGGCTCCGCGCACCCGCCCCCCGGGCTCCCTGCTCTGCGCCCTGAGCTCCCCACTCCGCGCCCCGGGCTCCCAGCACCCGCTCCAGGCCCTGGGCTCCCCGCTCCGCGCCCTGGGCTCCCTGCACCCGCTCCGCGCACCGGGCTCCCTGCACCCGCTCCAGGCCCTGAGCTCCCGGCTCCGCGCACCCGCCCCCCGGGCTCCCCGCTCCGCGCCCTGCGCTCCCTGCACCCGCGCTCCGCTCCCCGTACCCGCTCCAGGCCCTGGGCTCCTCGCTCTGCGCCCTGAACTCCCCGCACCCGCCCCCCGGGCTCCCAGCCCCGCTCCCCGCACCACCCCCCTTGCACCCGCGCCCTGCACCCGCGCTCTGCTCCCGGCTCCCTGCACCCGCGCCCGCCCCCTGAGCTCCCTGCACCGGCTCCCCGCTCCCTGCACCCGCGCCCGCCCCCTGAGCTCCCCGCACCCGCTCCCCGCGCTCCGCTCCCCGCGCCCCTCCCGCCGCCGACCATGGGCCGCTGCCCCGCGCGGACGAGCCAGACCCCGGGGCGCACACGGCCGCCCCCGCCCCCGCGGCCACTGCTCCTGCTGCTCCCGCTGCTGCTGCTGCTGCTCCGGGGCGCGGGCGGGGACCCCCCGGAGCCCGCGCCGCCCGCTCCCGCCGCCCGCCCTGCGGCCGCCAGGACCCCCCGGGGCGCCCTCGGGGACGCGGCCTCGGCTCTGGGCCTGGGCGCCCGGGACGCCGCGGCCGCGCACATGCTCCGGCTCTACAACAAGTACGGCCGCAGGGGCGCGAGGCCCGGAGGGGGCAACACGGTCCGCAGCTTCAGGGCCCGGCTGGGTGAGTACACGCCCCGCAACCCTCCCCCCCCCCACGCCCGGCCCACTCACTCCTTCACTCATTCATTCGTTCCTCCACCGTGCTGAGCCCCCAGCGCGCCCGAGGGCTGAGGAGCTCCTGCCCCCGGGCGGCCAAGGTTGAGGCGGGAGGCTGCTGCACACAGACCTAGGGAGAGGCCCCTGTCCGGAGGAGCTCAGGACCCTAACCACCGGTCCTTAGGCTGTTAGGCCGGAGCGGGAGCTCCGGTGGGCGCCCTCAGGTGGGCCTGTCAGGGGCCGCGACCTCTGGCCGGGCCCCCAGTGGGCTCCCAGGCTGGACAGTAAACCCAAGAGGGCCTGGGGTGCCTGGTCTTGGGCACAGGCAGCTGAGGCTGGAAAGACACTAACATGAAACGTTCAGTCCGCGGGGGTTTGGGGAAGGGTCCAGAAGCTTGGGCGGGGGAGAGACAGGCATCCTACTTCCCTACCACCCTCGCCCCACCCGGACAGACCCTTCCCCCTGTCGTCACACCTTGGATGATGCTGGACAGAGGTCAGGGACAGAGCACCCGGCTGTAGCCTCAGCTGTCTGCCAGCTCAGGCCCTGGGCAAGCAGCGAGGACGGGCGGCCTGGTGGTAAGGGTGGCAGGAAAACCCTGTTGCCATGGAGACCGCTCATGTCACAGGACGCCATCCCAGAAAGTGTGGGGAGGGGTCCACAGCAGCTCTTGTGGGGGAGAAGGCCGTCCAGCGGGAGAAACGCTGTCGGTCTCCAGGGACGGACCCCCTGCAGTGGAGAGGAGCAGGCCCGACAGACAGGCTGGGTCAGGTCGGCCGCCCGCGGATGGCCGGTGAGCCAGGTTATACCTGCAGCCTCAAAGCCAGACCCGGAAGCTGGCCTGTGTGACTGTCCTGGGAACACCTGCCCCAGGGGGCCTGTCCCTCCTCCACCAAGCAGACCACTAGGTACCGTTCCCGGGCTCCACGCCAACTGGACCTAAGTCCATCCTCCCTGGTGCTTTTTATTTATCACACGGGGTCCGCTTCTGGAGCAGCATTATTAAATTAAGCCACTCAGGAATCATCCGGCATGATCAGGACCTTGGGCAAGTCACTAAAGCCCCGTGGACTTGACTGCACTCATCGACAGGTGGGCAGGTGTGCGGCACCTTTCCCGCAGGGTTGCCCAGAGCCCAGCACTAACCAGATGAGGTGTTGGTGCGGGTTATTCCCATGGAAATGCAAGGCATTTAAGGCCATATAGGTGTGCCCTGGACCTTGCCATTAACCCGGTCCCCAGAGCCTTGTCGCTGAGGAGAGCAGGGCCGGCAGGGTCAGTGCTGCTGCGCACCCACTGCCTGCAGCCCCGGCATGGACGCGCTCAGTCCTATCTTCCCGTCTGCGCAGAGCAGGGCAACGCAAGTACCAGTGACTTGTAGGATGTTACCCTGGAAAGGACGGAGGACGGCACCTCCCATCCAGCCCTCCCACTTGACAGAGATGAAAACGAAGGCTGGGGAGGGGGAGGCTTTCACTGGCACCCCGCATCTTCCCAGCCAGCGCCGCTCCCCTGCCAGCATCCTCTCCCCACCTCCCTCAGAGCTAAGCCCAGGACTTAGGACACAGACGGTAGAGCAGAAGATTCTCTGCGAGATCCGGATGATCCGGGGAGTCTGGACTGTCGGACGATCCAGCACATTCTTTGGAACCACTTGACCAGGCGTGGGTCCAGGCTCCGGGTCCCTGGACAGGAGCTTCTGAGCACAAGGCGGACAGGTGAACGCTCCGTGGGAGGACGTGGCTTCTCACCTGGCTTGGTGTAGGCCGGGCCGTCTGGTTTCCCACCCCTCACCTGTGGACGAGGCTCTGATGTGGGGGCCTTTGCTCCGGGCCGGGGGCCCCAGGCCATCCCCTGGCACAACAGTGGTCTCTGCAGCCTCAGTGGCTGGGCTCTGGGGCCATTGGAGCTGCGTTCCTTGCTGCCACCAGGCAGCCTAGCTCAGATGCGAGCGCGGGGCCGGGCTGCTGAGGTCCCAGTGCTGAGTGTGACCAGGGGCTAAACCTGTTCGTGACTCACCTGCCGTTGCTTGTTTGTTTTCACGTCTGGAAGGCAGCTAGTAACACTCCCTTCCTTGTGGGGCTTTGGGATGAACTGAGACATGCCGGGTGCTTAGGACAGTGCCTGGCCCAGGTGTCGGTGATTTATTAGATGCTGTTGCTCTTGCTTTAGCCACCCTGCCCCCGCCCCCTCGAGGTGTCACGTTCCCTATTACGCCTAGACAGAGCGAGCTTCTGAGCCTGACCCTGGGGCTTAAGGTGAGACCTGCTCCGCCTCCCAAACAACCTGTGTTTAAATCTAAGCTCCCCCATCGACCTGGGTGAAGTCGGGCAAGCGGCTGAATGTTTCCGAGCTTCTGTCTTCAGGTCTCCATGACCACGACAGTACGCACCTGTCTGCCAGCAGTGCCAGAGGTCACGGGCATTTGGTTCCCCGAGGATTTCCTGAGCCCCTCATTAGGTGGCAGGTGCCGTGAGCCCAGAGGACACAAAGACGCGTGGACTCTTGGCGCTGCCCAGAAAAGTGCACGAGCTGGGGGAGAAGAAAGCGAAAGCGCGTGGGTGGAGGCTGGTGACACCACACGGCTGCTATGTTCTGAGCGAGTGTTGGGTGCCAGGCACCATGCGAGCCCGGCAGAGATGATCACACAACTGTAGGAGGTGCCTACAAACACCCTGCCCCACTAACAGATGTGGAAACTGAGGCACAGAGAGGCTCCCATCTGCCTCTGGCTCCACGGCTGGCAAGTGATGCAGGCCGGGTCTCCCCCGGGGCCCGCGATGAGCACCTCATACCCATGCCCTCAGCTCCTTTCCTGCAGCACCCCCGGGGCCCACGGCTCCCTTCCTCCAGCCTACCTTGGTGCCGGAATCTTCTGCCCCACGTTCTCACTTTGGCCATCCTGATGGCTGATTCTAGGGCCGTGGTGAAGGGACAAGTCTCCCTTTGGCTTGAGTCCTGTTCCCCCAGGCCAGCAGGGTGCCCAGGGGACCTCTCCTGCCCCCCTGCAGCCCCCTACCACTTTCGGGAAGGAGGCTGAGTGCCCACAAAGTGGACCCAGTTCGGATTCTCAGATTTCTAGAACTCCCAGGAGAGAAGAGCTCATCTAGGTAAAGTTAGTCTCTTCTTCCTCGGAGTTAGAACCCCAAAACGCCCAAATGATTACTTCACAGCGCGTGGCCTCTGTTACGTCTGCTATCCCATAGGAGGCAGGGGCCTTCCAGCAGGGCACACGGGGGCACGGCCGTAGGGTCAGACGGGTGCACGCCCAGGCCCTGCCCCGGGCCAGCTGGTGGCTTGAGGCAAGTCCGAACCCCCTTGTGAAGTTCCATCTCGCTCCAGAGACGAATGGCCTCTGCGCTCCTCTCTGTGGAATCGGGCATGCGTGTAGCTTGAGTGGGGGGAGGGGCTCCTCCTCCATGCCTGGCATGCTGCGTGTCCTGTACCGAGTCCTGTAGTCGGTGACGCAAGACCCCACTGTGCACCCGAGGCCGCTGAGCGTGGTCGGGCTGCAGCCTGGGGTCTGGCTCCCCAGGGCCTGAGCAGCCTGGAGGACGGGGGGCTGCGCTGTTGGCGGGCTTGTGCCCCAGACCTATACCAACGTGCCTGATGGGCAGAACTGTCTGCGACGCTGCTTAAAAACCAAATCCCTCGGCCTCCCTGTGCCAGACCCTCAAGTGAGCATCTCCGGGGGAGGGCGGCAGAGGTACAGAATCTGAGCCCCAGGCACCAAGGCCCGCAGTCTGTGGAGCCACGTGCACATGTCCCTCCGGCCCGCGCTGCCCCACGGGTGGAGCGTGTAGCACGTACGCGCGTTACGCCTTCCTCCCAAGGGAAGGAAATGACCCTAAATTGAGTATTTTGGTTGAAAAACAACAACAACAAAAGACAACCAAGTCTCAGCCGGTTCCGTGGGTGCAGGTGTCAGGGAGTCTGAGACCCCGTGGGCCCAGGGTCCTGCCTGTGCACGGTGGCGCGCCTCGGGCTCCATCCCCCCGCAGCTTGGGCAGCCCGCGCCCATCCTCCCCGGGCTCCTGGAAGCCTGTGCCACCCCGCGGACGCCTCCTCCAGTGCGAGCCCCCGAGGACTCGGCTGCCTGGCTCGGGCTGCCTCCCAGGCCACGGATGAGGGATGAGGATGTCTGCCCGGTGGCCCCGGGGAGCACCTGGCAGAGGCCGGCAGGAGGACGGCCCGGGGGGGAGGCCCGAGCGCTTCTGAGCCAGGCACCAGGTGTTAGACAGTTCCCAGCCTCACCCCGATCCCGGCCTCACCCCCGATCCCGGCTCACCCCTGATCCCAGGCTCACCCCTGATCCCGGCCTCACCCCTGATCCCGGCCTTACTCTGATCCTGGGCTTTACCCTGATCCCACCTTACCCCGATCCTGGCCTTACCCTGATCCTGGCCTCTGGAGAGCCAGCGGGTCCTTGCAGACCTGTCGAGTGGCCCCATGGAACCCGGATGGCGCTCTCTCTTTGTGAAATGAGCTTTCCCAGCCCTTGGGCAAAACCAGAAGCAGATGCCCAGACAGTTGTGCCCTCCGGTCCGGGTGCCCCCCGGAAGGACTCGGAGCGCAGGGAGCCAGGGGTGCCCCACGCCGTTCACCACATTTGGAAGAATGAGCCTGTTTGACGTGGGTGGGAGGGAGGGCTGGGCACAAGCAGGAGGCCCGCCCAGGGCTTGCCCCGAATCCGAGCATTCCAAATCCCGAAACCTGATTCCACCTCCTCTCCTGAGTGGAGGTGTCCTGAGGCTGGCGCCTGTCCCTGAGCTGCAGGGAGGGAGGGCCTGGGCCGCGGCTTCTACCCCTTCCTTCCTGCAATGGGATGCAGGATCCCCACCTCCCTGGCCTCCCGACCCACCTCAGTTCCTCACCTGCTCCTTGGGGATAAGTCAGGGCGCCCCCTCGGCCTCCAGGGAGGATCACAGGAGGAGAGGCGAGCCTGGCGGGCCTCCTGGAGGCCTCCCACTGGGCCCCCCCCTCCGTCTGACCCAGGGCCCTAACCCACTGTGTCCCTCCCACCCTCACAGACACGGTGGACCAGAGGCAGGCGTACGTCTTCAACCTGACTTCCCTGCAAGACTCGGAGGTGATCCTCTCGGCCACCTTCCACTTGTACATGGAGCCCCGCTGGCCCCGGGCGCGCGAGGAGCCCTGCAGGCAGCGGGCGAGGAGCGCGTCCTGCCGCCTCCCACCCCCCGGGCCGCCCACCCGACGCCACCTGCTCTTCCGCAGCGTCGCGCAGAACACGGCCGCGCAGGGGCTGCTCCGCGGGGCCCTGGCCCTGGCGCCCCCGCCACGCGGCCTGTGGCAGGCCCGGGACATCTCGCCCATCGTGCGGGCCGCGCGGCAGGCCGGCGAGCTGCTCCTGTGGGCACAGCTGGACCCCGCGGGGGGCGCCCCGGGCGCGGCGGGGCCGAGCGCACCCTTGCCCTACCTGCTGGTCTACGCCGACGACCTGGCCATCGCGGAGCCCAACAGCGTGGCGGGGACGCTGCAGAGGTACGACCCCCTCCCGGCGGCCGACCCGGAGCCCCGCGCCGCTGACAACGGCTCGGCCGACCCACGCGTGCGCCGGGCCTCGCAGGCTCCTGGGCCGCTGCAGGACAACGAGCTGCCGGGGCTGCACGAGAGGCCAGGGCGCGTGCCCCCCGCGCGGCAGCCCCCGCGGCCCCGGCACGAGCTGTGGCGCGGCCCCCTCGGGGCACTCAAGCCCCGGCCAGGGCGCCGGGAGCGCAGGAGGAAGGGCCCCGACGCACCGGCTGCCTCGCGGGTGCTGGACTTCGACGAGCAGACCATGCGGAAAGCCCGGCGGAGGCAGTGGGCCGAGCCCAGGGTCTGCTCCCGCAGGTACCTCAGGGTGGACTTCGCTGACATCGGCTGGAACGAATGGATCGTCTTGCCCAAGTCCTTCGATGCCTACTACTGCGCGGGGGAGTGCGAGTTCCCCATGCCCAAGGTAGGTGCCTCCCGAGGGCCCTGCTCTGTGACCTCCTGCCCGCTGGGCCCTGGGGCTGAGGACGCCTGCCGTCCTCCAGGTGGGAGGGCAGGTGCACGTACGTGGGGCAGCCCCTGCCGTCACCTCCAGGTGGGGGGCAGGTGCACGTGTGGGGGGCAGCCCCTGCCATCACCTCCAGGTGGGGGACAGGTGCATGTGCGTGGGGCAGCCCCTGCCATTGCCTCCAGGTGGGGGGCAGTTGCACATGCGGGTGGCAGCTGTTGCAGGTACAACCCACGGGCAGACGTGGCTTCACTGTGCTTCTGAAAGGGCCGACCTAGTTGAGTTTTCAGTTTTATTTACTTTTTTATGATTTTATTTATTTATTCATGAGAGACACAGAGAGAGAGGGAGAGACACAGGCAGAGGGAGGAGAAGCAGGCTCCCTGTGAGGAGCCCGATGTGGGACTCAATCCTGGGACCCCGGGATCATGGTCTGAGCTGAAGGCAGATGCTCCACCGCTGGCCCCACAGGCGCCCTGAGTTCGAACTTTAAATCAGAACGTGTCTTCTCAGGGAGGGTCCACCCTTGGGTGTGTGCTGCATACACGCCGCCCCGTCCCCTGAGGCAGCACAGGCCTCTGAAGCCCCTTCCTCACCAAGGTCTCCTTCCCTTCCTGGCCTGGCCCTCAGGGCGCTGGGGGCCGTGAGCAGCACAGACCTGACCTCGGGGGCTTCCTGTGGGCCCCTTGCCCCCCACCACCCCCTGCTTGGCACACAGGGCATGGCTCCTCAGGGCCTCCAGCGCTCACGGAGCCTGAGTGTGCACGGTCCCCGCGGGTGGCAGTGTTGTCCCCTCGTGGCCCTGGGTTGGCAGGTTCCCCCCCCCGCCAGGCTGGGTCAAGGCTCCATCCACACCTCTCTGGGCTGCGGGGCAGGCGGGCTGGCTGCCAGCTGGGGTTGGCCCTCCCCACAGAGCACTCACTTTGGGGGGGGGGGCTTAGCTCCTCTGTCAGTTCCAGGTCATTCCTTCCCCTTTGAGAAAGGAAATCTGTGCATAAATCCAATTTGAATGTAAATAAATCAGTCGTCTGGGATTTCCCAGCGGGGCAGGAAGCTGTTTGGGAATTAAAGGGCTCTTCCTGCACATGCAGAGAGGGAGTGGGCCTCTTCAGGCAGCCGGGGTGAGCCAGCACCCACCTTACCTTCCACTGAGCTCCATGCCTTCCCCGAGGCCTGCACCACGAACCAGCCCCTGCCCCGGGCCCCTGCCGTGCCCCTACCCGCCCCATGGGGGCCTCCAGCACACCGTGTGGAAGTGGGCGCCCCCGGCCCTGTCCCGCTCCCTGTGCCAGAGAAGAGCCTTCTCCATGCTTGAGGCTGGACCCAGCTCCCGGGTGCGCACGGTGCCTGGGGAGGCAAGGAAGGCTGCACGGCCTGTGACTTTGGCTGCTCCCTAACTCGGGGTCTTGGTCCAGCTCCTCAGACATTTGAAGCTTCTGCTTCTTCACCCGTACAATTAAGGTAATCCCACCCCCACGCCTGGTAGATGGGGTGGGGAGGCGAGGCAGGCCCTCGGGAACGTCCATTCGGCCCCCACTGTGTGGGGCCCACACCTTTGGGCCTTACCCAGGGCTGAGGACACACTCACGCAGGAGGCGCAGGAGGCGGCTGTGAAAATTGGGCAGCCGTGGCCCCAGCAGAGCCGCCAACCCGCCTCACCCTCTGGGGATGAGCGAGGCGCAGGTGCCCCCAAGTGGCCAGTGCCATGTAGGGCCGCAACTTCCCTCCCGAGGCCCAGGGGCAGGACGGCTGGCATGCAACCCGCGCTCAGAGGCCCCGGTGCCCGCCCTGGTCTCTCACCTTCCGGGTCAGCACCTGTCCTGAGGCCCAGTCGAGCCCACGCAGGTGGCCCATGGCTGGGTGAGGGCAGAGCGCCGGGTAACTGTGCTCCTCCCGCCTGCAGGTCGTCCGCCCGTCCAACCACGCCACCATCCAGAGCATCGTCAGGGCCGTGGGCATCGTCCCCGGCATCCCGGAGCCGTGCTGCGTCCCTGACAAGATGAACTCTCTCGGGGTCCTCTTCCTGGATGAGAACCGCGACGTGGTTCTGAAGGTGTACCCCAACATGTCCGTGGAGACCTGCGCCTGCCGGTAGGACCAGCCGCTCCGGGGGTGGAAGGAAACCTCTGCATCCGGCAGGCAGCGCCCAGGCCTCCAGGGTGAGGGCCTCAGGAGGGGGCGGCTGCATATGCAGGGCGCAGCTCGCCGGCACCCCTGCCGGTCCCACAAGGTCTGTCCCCCATGGCGCATTCTGGGGGGACAGTTGCTGATGACTCAGCCCCTGCTTGCCACTCGGAATCCCTCTAAGGAACCCAGGGGTCAGCCCCACCTGGGGGCCACCCGCCGTCCACGCCTCCGCTCGCAGGACCCCAGAGCCCAACGTGGCCACTGTGTTGGCTTCCATGAGCATCGTCTCATGACTGGGGAGGAAGGTTCCAGACCTGCAGGCTCCTGCTCTCTCCGCAGGAAAGAACCCCCATGTAAAGCATCAGTGGAGAACACCCGGGGCCACACGAGGGATGGGGGACCCTGGCCCCCAAGCGCGGCGCGAACTTCCAAACTGCGGCAAGAGCTTTCATACTCACAGTGCACGTGTGACCGGTTCTGGTTGCTTTCTCTTAATATATATTTTATTTCAAAGCAAAGGGGAGGGCGTGGACACCATTCCACACAGAGGTCATCAGGCTGGTTAGGGGTGCGTTGTTCGAACATGTTTATTGAAATAACACAGGCAGTGATACGTTGGAATACTAAAAAGTAACCGAGATTTTTATATTTTTGTAAATTATACTTTCCATACTGTAGATTGTGTACGTTGTGTGTTTTTATAGAAAGCTAATAAATTAAAGGTACAGCGGTACCTGAGAAACTGAATGTCAGCCATCCCCAAATATGCACAGATCCCGACAAACATGACCTGGTAGTCGGGAGGACACCGCAGGCTTGGGGAGCGGAGCCCCCTGGCCTGTCCGTCCTCAGTTCCAGAAACCAGCTACTCCTAAGGCTTCCCGCTTCCTGCACGCCCGCTCCACCCCACGGCTGCTGCTGCACAGGCGCACAGGTGCCACCCCACAGGTGCTGCCCACGGGTGCACAGGTGCCACCCATGGGTGCCGCCGGGGCTCCTCGGGCAGGACAGGCCCCCGGGCAGGCTCAGTTGTCCCACGGAGCTTCCTCACACCCTCAGCTTTGCGGGGGCTGTGAGCTACTGCAGTGCCGGACACGTGGGGGATCGGCCGCGGCGCCCGGAGACAGGCCTCTTCCTGTCCTGCTTGGAGCGAGGGCCTGAGTGAGACGCAGACGGGGTGTCCCCTGAGGCACGGTTCCTGCTCCCCACCGGCCGCCCCTCCCCGGAGGAGCCTCCCGGACACGGGTCCCTTGCCCCGAGCTGACGGTCCTGGACGGGAGACGCCGGGCCGCTCGGGCAGGCATCGAGTCCTCGGCTGGGCCCCGAGAGCTGCGGCCGCCGGCCTCCCCTGGAGGAGGCCGAGGAGCCAGAGCCACCTCCGAGGGGTCAGGAGGAGCAGAGCCGCCCCGCGGCCATGCTCAGTCGGCTCCTGAGATGGCGAGCAGGGCCGGGGCACGGCAGGTGCTCCCAGCAGACACGGGAAGGCTGGCGGCAGCGGTGGGGGCCATGACGCCAGCGCCCCAGACCCCAGCTCTGGGGGGGCCTGGAGTCTAGTGAGGCCTCAGGGTCAGCCCAGCCCAGCGGCTCCTCGCCAGGCTGCTCCAGGTGGGCAGACAGAGGGGCCCGGTCTCCCGTAGGCCGCCTGCTTGCTGCAGGGGGGGCGGTCTGCGTCTCCCCCCACGCTCTGCGGGCCTGGGCGCATGGGCGGGTGGCGAGCGGGTGGCAAGGCTGGGCCCAGGCACTGGGTGTCCGCCTGCAGGGCCTGCAGCCTCCGCCACTGCATGAAGCTGGCCTCCCCCCCGCCTGCGCCGGAGCCCGCCAGCCGCGTCATGCCCTCCATGCGCCGGGATGCGACACGAGTTAACAGCAAAATGAGCAAAACCAGGGCGACTCGATAAGGCTCCCAGTTCCCTTCCTCTCAGTGCACATTCTTCCTTTAACCTTGTCCCCCTCGTTTTTTTCTCATCCACGGCTCCCTTTCCATTTCTTGATGAAATCAGTTGTCCTGTGCGGGTTCCATCTCGTTCCTTCCCCAATGTGCGATTTCTGGAAGATCGGGGTCATCACACAAGCCTGTGTCTTCGGAGGGGCTTCACTGCTGGTTGACACGGACGGGGGCAGCCTGGGAGCCCACCCGCGTCCAGCCGTGCGGGGTCCACGCCCGTGCTGGTGATGACCATGGAGTGTGCACCAAGAGCTGGTGTCAGTGATGCTCACTTTTATGAAATGTCATGCAGTTTAGACACAGCATCTTTTTTTTAAATTATTTCATTTATTTATTCATGAGAGACAGAGAGAGAGAGGCAGAGACACAGGCAGAGGGAGAAGCAGGCTCCATGCAGGGAGCCCCACGCGGGACTTGATCCCGGGACCCCGGGGTCACGCCCTGGGCCGAAGGCAGACGCTCAACTACTAAGCCCCCCCGGGCGTCCCACCAAGTGACCATTTCAAGATGCAGTAAAAGCATTGATAAAACACAACATCCAGTCATGGTGAAAACCCTCAACAGGTTAAGTTTAGAGGGAATGTACCTCACATTAAAAACCTTAGATGAGAAACCCAGAATATCATCCTCAACCCAAAAATCTCCATCAAAAACTGATAAATTCAGTAAAGGATACAAAGTGAAAACTTGCAGAAATCTCTTGCATTTCTATGCACCAGTAACGAGGCAGCAGGAAGAGAAACTGAGGACTCAGTCCCACCCCATGTGTATTAGCACCAAGAACACTAAGATACATAGGATTAAGCCCAACCAAAGACCCCGGGGGCGAAGGCAGACTCTCCATCGCGGAGCCCCGGACGCCCCTAGATACGGCGTCTTTATTAGCCTCACAGCCACCTTGCAACTTAGCTGTGCAATTGCTGCTACAGAAGAGCAGGCTCGGGATGGGCAGCACGGCCACGGCGCCTCACCAGGGCCACGGGCAACGTCAGCTTTGACGCCTGCGGCCGCCTGACTCCAGGGCCGTGCAGCTGGTGCTGCCCCCAGCCTCCTGCTCAGCGACCCCCACCACCAGCCTATTAGGATTTTCCCAGTGGCACTGGATGGCCTGGGAGTGAAGCAAGGTTTGGAAAGAAACGTTTGTATGAAACAATTTTTGTTTCATCTTAAAAGCCAAACACCAGCGTCACATCAGCCCAGACACAAAAGGCTCGATCGAGCATGCAGCCTAGATGCGCGTGGGTCCCTGCGGTCACCAGGCTTCATCTGTGTCAGAGGGAGCAGGGTGGCAGCCTGCCTCTGAGCCCTATTCCTGGACATTTATATCCTCTGAAAGGGCAGGGCCTCAAAGATAACTCGTGACAAATATGGACAGTTCCAGAGAGCTAGAAACTTGGGGAAACTTCTGAAATGGCCTTTATCCTACAAGTGGGGAGACGGACTCCAGGTGCCCCCAAGGGTCCGGCCTGAGGCACTGCAACAGGTGCCTTGTAGGTCTAAGTTGCTCATAAAATGCCACGCGAGCTGTAGCCTGTACCCAACGCCTCTTCGGTGGCCAGGTGGATGCAGGGCCGGGCTGCACGAGCCGGCAGAAGCCTGGAGTGGGAGTGGGAGTGGGAGAGCGTGAGGAGGGGCTCCGGGGGAGAGGGACGGAGCCAACGCCCCCAGGGTGGGAGAGTGGGCTCGGCTGGCTGTGTGAAGGTGGTGCAGGTTCTCGCCCGTGCAAAGTGCACGAGGGGCTGCACTCTGGTGGGAAGGGCAGCAGGGCAGGGCCGGCCCTTCAAGGAGGTTTCCTTTAGCAAAAGCCAGAAACCTGAAATGATTTTCAGGTTTCAGGTCGACTGATGCCCCTGAGACTTGCTTTATTCCTTTGCTCTCTTCTACTCCTAGAGAGAATGCTGCTCCCCGCAGCTTTGCAGCTCTTCTCCTTCCCTCTCAGGGCTGACCCTGCTCTAAATGCCGCCGTGTGCGCCTGTCCACCCAGTCACGTGGCAGCTACCGCGTGCCCAGTAGCGCAGTGGGCAGCACACACGTACTCACCTCCTGGAAGCCTCCTACGGATTTCCTTTTTTATCGAGTCCAACGTGCAGACCGGGGTGTGTGCCAGGAGCTGATATGGGGCTGGTGCAGGCTGCTGGGTCTCACCTCTAGAGCCGCCGACCCAGACCAAGACTCTGCCTCCATAACCAGCTTTTGGGAGCTTTGCGGCAGGGCCAGGAGCCACACTCGAAGAACCACTGCTCCAAGCGAACGTGCTGCCGGCTGGGCACACCCCGGGCCGGCTGCTGCTGCTGGCTGAGCACTCGGCGGGTGCCCTTCGCTCCGAGGCCCGCTCCTGCGCATCCCACTGCGTCCCCGTGGCGCGTGCTCGCAATGATGGTGTCTGCAGCGCGGCAGCGCCAGCTGGGGCCTCGAGCCAGACGGGGGCTGCGCTGGGTCCGCAGCCCCTGGGCAGGGCCACCTGGTCTCACATACCAGGCCACTGAGGAGCTGGGGGACATGCACAGAGATGAGCGAGGAGGCCTGCCCAGGGAAGCCGGGCCTCAGATCCACTGTGAACACAGGGCCCACTCTCCAGGCTTGTCCAACGGCAGCAGGGCGTGCCGCCCGAGCCAACGGCCCACACGGCCCTAGGGCCCGCATCCTGGGTGGCAGGAGACCCAGGCATCCGAGAACCCAGAGGCGCCAGAGGGGAGTCTATGCAGACACTGAGGCGGGAGGGCCTGGCCAACGAGAGGCTGGCAGGGAGGAGCGCAAGGCATGGCAAGGGGAAGCCGGGGAGGCCGAGCTCCGCGGCGGGAGGGCAGCGCTGCTCCGGTTACAGAAGCAGAGAGCAGAGCGCGGGCGCCACATGGACACGGGCAGCACAGGCACCCGCTCAGCGCCTCCGCACCAGGCTCAGGCCAGCGCCCAGCGATCGTGCGGCAGCCCGGCGTCTGCGGGCCCCCATCCCACCCTGGGCACCCCGCGGGGCCCCAGGTGTGTGTCCCGAGCACAGCCCGGACCACGAGGGGGTTGGAGGCAGCTGCACCTTCCAGAGCGCAGAGGCCCCGATCCTGGGCGGTGGCTCCTTGGAACACGAGCAGCTGCAGTCCCCTCAGCAGGCAAAGCAAATTGACATGTTTGTTCATCGAATTCCTAGACTAGAGAGCACCGCCGCTCGGACTGGCGCTTGGGCCCTGCTCGTGGGAGGGGATGTTAAAAGAGCATTTCTGGAAAGCAACTTGCCGTGCGTACCAAGAGCTTTGAGGATGCTTGCATACGCTGACCTAGACATTCCTCTTCTGACGAACCGTCTTAGGAAAATAAGTAAAATAGAGCCCATATGCATGAGCCTTGCTACGTTACCTTGGTACATAGCCCACTGCCTTTCAGAATATGGACCATGGGCCTCACTGGGCCCTGAGACCAGAGGCTATTTTTACTTCCTTCTTCAACATGTTTTGCATTTCCTGAGTTACCCCCACCGTACTCTACTGTTGTAATTAGAAAAGAGACCTACGGGGCTCTTAAGAACACATCAGGAGGCAGCCCCTCCACCCCGACCACATTCAGGCCACCCTCGCGAGGCCCTCGGCCTGTTTCCGCCTGCAGCTCTCCTGGCCCCCCCAGGCCCTCCCTGTGCGCAGCAGCGGCAGCAGCATCTCCGGCCTTGCACCCTTCTCCTTCCCTGCCCCGAGCTCTCGCACTAAGCTGGCTCAACGCCCAGCATGCTTCCGCCCCCTCTGCGAGCGGCACTTCCGAAGCTGCCCCCTTTCCCGTCCAGCCTCCCTTAACAGTGTCCCACGGGATGGGGACAGCAAGTTCCGTCCAGGCCGGCAGCTCTGGAGCTTGGGTTTCACCCTGCCCCTGCAGAGGGTGGGGGATGCTGGGCACACCCTGGGACCCCGCTGCCACCTGCTGGCCTGCCTGCCCCTCCTACAGCTTCCCGAAGCTGCTTGACTTGGGGCTACCCCTCCTGAGAGCCTCCAAGAGATTTGTGACCATCCCCAGTTTTTTAACCTCAAACCCACACATAATGGGAATGGACAGAGACCAGTGTGGGCATGATGCCCTCACAATAACTCAGACCCTGGGGGCCCACAGAGCCCTCCTGGTTGCAGCTGGTCCACCTCCCGGGGCGGGGGGACAGCACCCGGGCACGTGCGCTCTCAGGGCTGCCCTGTTCCCCTTCTTCTCCCCGGATTGTACACTTCCTCGGGGTGCGGAGTGTGGCCCCAGCAGCCTCCCAGTGACACAAGCAGGGACACCCAGCCCCAGCCAAGGGCCAGAGCTCTCCTGGGGCCTGGGCAGCAGGTGTCAGGGAGGGTACAGTGTCCCTAAAGAGCAGACGGGGAGCGTGCAACCACCAGCTGGGCCCAGCTGGCAGCGACTGCCATGATGTTCAGCACATGGTTGTCCTAGATTTTCCACACGTCTCTCGTAAACTCGAGGCTCAAAAAGGTGAGGTGACACTTGTGGGCTGCAGACGAGGGAGTCGGGTGTGAACCCTCTTCTCAGCGACTCCAAAGCCTCCATTACCTCACTAGATGTTGCCTTGCTCCGGGGTCTCGAGTTCAGGGCTCACCTGGCTGAGGGGCAGCACGGGTAGCTCTGCAGCCACACACCCAGCCCACGTGTGCTCCCCAGGGCCAGGGCCTCCTACTGACCCTGGGGGACCCCACCCCCCAGGCCCGGGGCCTTCTGAAAGATTTGCGTGGTTTCTGTACTTGGAGGACTTCTTGGTCTTGTCCGTTTCCTGGATTCCTCATTTGCGCAGCCACAAGGAGCATGTGCACCCGCCTCGAGTGTTCTGGGCTGAGCTGGCAAGGAAAGGACAGAGGATCCTAATTAGGGGGCGATAACCCCACCGGGAAGTTCAGATTCTCCGCGGCCGCGCCCTTCCTACAGGCCCTGTGGGCTTCTCAGATGTTTACAGAGCCTTCATTAGCGGGGCGGCCTCAGATAAGGGCGGGAGGTCGAGGCTGGTAGGAGCGAGGGGAGGCCGCGGGGACGGGGGGCCGCGGGGAGGGGGTCGGTGGCCACGGGGAGGAGGTGGAGGCCGTGGGGGGGCCACAGGGAGGGGGGCGCAGCGGGAGGAGGCCGCGGGGAGGGGGAGGAGGCTGCGGGAAGGGGGGCGCAGGGGGCAGAGGCTGCGGGGAGGGAGGCGGAGGCCATGGGGGACCACTGGGTGGGGAACGCAGCGGGGAGGAGGCCGCGGGAAGGGGGGCGGAGGCCGTGTGGGGCGCGGAGGCCACGGAGAGGCGGTTGGTGGCCGTGGGAAGGGGGCCGCAGGGGAAGGAGGCCCTGGGGAGGGGCTGGTGGCCGTGGGAAGGGGGACGGAGGCCGCGGCGAGGGCGATGGAGGCTGCATGGGGTCACGGGAAGGAGGGCACAGGGGGTGGAGGCCGTGGGGGGCGGAGGCCGCAGGAAGGGGGGTGGAGGCCTCGGGGAGGGGGGCGCAGGGGGCGGAGGCCACGGGCCGGGGCGGTGCACCCCGGGGTACCCGAGCAGTCGCAGGGGGCGGGAGGAGGCCGCGGGGGGGGGGGGGGGGCGGAGGCCGCGGGGGGCGGAGGACTGGGGGGAGGAGGCCCCGGGCTGAGGCGGTGCACCCCCGGGCTCCTGGAGCAGCCGCAGGGGGCGGGAGGAGGCCTGGGGGGAGGAGGCCTGGCGGGGGCAGAGGCCGCGGGGAGGAGGAGGCCGCGGGGAGGAGGAGGCCACGGGCCAGGGCGGTGAACCCGAGCTCAGGCTGGGGAGCCCCCCCCGCCCCCCGCAGGCCCGGCGGCCCCGCCCCCGCCCCCGCGCCCTGCCCGCCACCCGGCCGCGGCCCCGCAGTGTCCTGTGCAGGGCGAGCACGTCCCAGGATGTGCGGCGGGGCGGTCGGCGGGGCCCTGCGCGCCCTGTGCGCCCTGTGGCTGCTGGGCTGCGGGGCGCGGGGGCGGCCGCTCGAGGGGCGCCGGCGGCCGGGCTCGCAGGGGGCGCCCGGGGGGCCGCGGGACCTCAGGGCGCTGCCGCAGGCGGTGCAGCGGGACCTCCTGCGCGGCCTCAACCTGAGCGGCGTCCCGGCCCAGCCCCGGGCCCGCGCGGAGCCGCCGCAGTACATGCTCGACCTGTACCACCGCTACGCCAGCGACAAGGCGGCCGCGCCCGCCTCCAACGTGGTGCGCAGCTTCAGCGTGGAAGGTACCGGGGCTCTGGGGGCAGGAGGGCCCACGGGGGGCTCGCAAGGGGCCTTTGAAGGAGCTCAGTGAGATGCAATGCATGGGTGAGCTTGGCGCTGCGGGCCGGGCTTTGTCCCCGGGCGGCTCCGGGGAGGAGGTTGGGGCGGTCGCCTCCCCACTTGAACACAGACAGCTTACCCAGCTTTCAACCAATTGGTGTGTTTTTGGACCTTGGAAGAAGGTCTGTTTCTCTCCCATCACAAAGCGTCTACACGTCTGAGCATTTTTTCCGAGACAGAGATTTTAGAGGACAAGCCCGTCATCTTCTACACATAAAATGATCTACCCCATCGAAGAGGGCCGGGAGGTAGCAAACACGGACTCAGTTCACAGGACGCGGCCAAGGCCGCAGATACAGGGGGAGCTTGCCCAGGTCAGAAGGCGGTTCGGCAGCTGCCTTGTGATGCAAGCCCTGCGGGCCCAGAAAGCTCAGCCCCAGCCACCACTGCCTCTCTGAGTGCCTGGGCACAGGGGCCTCCCTCCCACAGGCTTGACACCTGCAAACCCCTAATAGGTCTGGCCGAGCACCACAGCTCCCCGACTTGCCGTGCCTGCGGAGCACATGCCCCGTCATAGTCGTGGTGCAAGCCCGGCAGTCCTGAGTTTTCTGATTCCCCAGAAGAAGGAGAAAACTCTAGATTGGATGTGAACTTGCTGATTTTTAAAATATTAGCTTGATTTCAAAAAATATGGTCTACGGATCACCCAGATGCTGCCAGCAAGTCTCCAGCTCTGTAGCCTGTTTTTCGGGAGAAGGCGCACCTCCCCGGCTGGACCGCATCACCATCCCATGGTCCAGGGGTCCAGCATTTGGAGCCACGTCCATGAACATCCCCTCCCCTGCCCAGCACTGACCGTGTCTCCAGCACAGGCTTCCTGGCTCAACCCAGCTCAGCCCGCGGCCCACGCCGCTGTGGAGGCCAATTACGCTTTCCTCGCAGACGGTCTAAACGCGGCTCAGGCAGGGAGGGTGATGTTTTGTGTGTGTCATGGCCCCGCAGCAATTTTCCAAGCATGGCACAGGAGACCACTCCTGCTTATGGGCCCCGTTCGCTGTTCCCATGCATTCTGCAGGAGCTAGAACGGCACACGCACACCGGGTGCGGGGCCATGCGCTCTCAGGGCACACGCACACCGGGTGCGGGGCCATGCGCTCTCAGGGGCGTGCAGGTTGGGAAGGAGGGTCTGAGGAGGATGCAGAAGCACTGGCCGAGCGTCAGCTGTGAGCCAGGGGCAGTGTCAGTAAGTTCCATGTGCCGCCTTGGGGGAGCCTCCCACCAACCCTGGAAGGCGGGGAGGATGAGCCCCATTCCACAGATGAGGCAACTGAGGCTCAGAGCCACTCAGCACTTCTCCGAGGTCACGAGCCTGGGAAGGGACAGAGTCCAGACTAGCACCTTGGTCTGCCAGACGCTGCCGGATCTCACAGCAGCACGCAGGCTCCCCTCACGCTGTGACCGAGCCGTGGCATCACAGAGATGTGCTGGTGGCTGCGTGCCAGCTAGGAGAAGTTGGAAACTGAGACACTTGGGTAGCTACAGGGTACGCCCCATTGATGACTAACGTGACAAAGCAGGTGAGGCGAATCTCTTTCATTTTTTTCCCCCAATTAAAAAAAAAATTCAGTTTCACTTTGCTTGGAAATTAGAGTTCTGAATAATTTCTTTGCTGTTTAAATTGCTGAGATTTTTAACATTGTGTTAATGCTGGAAATTTGCCATCCCCGCCCAGGGCGGCTCCTCCCACGTCACACGCTTGCGATTCCCACTCTGAGGCTGACGGTATGCTTTGCTGCGCTGCTTATTTGGTACTTTCTTTTAATGTGAGGAGCTTAACAGGATGTGCGCGCTTGGCAGTTAAACAGCCCAAATGCCAGTCTCCACATCTGTAAAAATGGGAAATAATTAGACCGTCCCAGGGCCCGTGCGGAGAGCAAAGTGACACAGAGAATGCAGAGCTCCTAGTGCGATGCTGGGCACCTAGTAGGTGCTCCCTGAAGGGCGGACCTGTCAACTCCAATGCAAGGCACCTCCTGCCTCTGGTTTTCTGGAAGATCCTAAATGTCTTTTAAATCCTTCTACACGAAGGGCCTAAGTGAAACCAAATAAAGATTTGATAGAGTTGGTCAGTGGCATCCTGGATGCCTTTTGACCCAAGTCACAAGTCTCAGCTTTGGTGTCATGAAAGGTGACCTTGACTGTGCCCTTGCATTTCAGATGCTGTCTCCATCATGGCCACAGAGGACTTCCCCTTCCAGAAGCACATCTTGCTCTTCAACGTCTCCATTCCTAGGCATGAGCAGATCACCAGGGCCGAGCTCCGACTCTACGTCTCCTGCCAAGGTCACGGAGCCGCTTCTCGTGAACTGAGAGGCAACATGGCTATTTATGACGTTCTGGATGGAGCAGATGCCTGGGATGCTTCCGCAGGCACCAAGACGTTCCTCGTGTCCCAGGACATCTCGGATGAGGGCTGGGAGACCTTCGAGGTGTCCAGCGCTGTGAAGCGGTGGGTCAGAGCAGACTCCACCAAGAGCAAAAACAAACTGGAAGTGACTGTGGAGAGTCACAGGAAGGGCTGCGACAAGCTGGATATCAGTGTCCCCCCGGGCTCCAAAAACCTGCCCTTCTTTGTCGTCTTCTCCAACGACCGCAGCAATGGGACCAAGGAGACCAGGCTGGAGCTCAGGGAGATGATCAGCCACGAACAGGACAGCGTGCTCACGAAGTGGTCCAAGAACAGTCCAGCAGGGGCGGGTGACCGCAAGGCCGAGGGGGGCGGGGAAGGTCACATGGCCACAGGGTCCTCGTTAGCCAGACGGAAGAGGAGTGCCGGAGCCAACAACCACTGTCAGAAGACCTCCCTGCGGGTGAACTTCGAGGACATCGGCTGGGACAGCTGGATCATTGCACCCAAGGAGTACGACGCTTACGAATGTAAAGGCGGCTGCTTCTTCCCCTTGGCTGACGACATGACCCCAACAAAACACGCCATCGTGCAGACTCTGGTGCATCTCAAATTCCCCATGAAGGTGGGCAAGGCCTGCTGCGTGCCCACCAAACTGAGCCCCATCTCCATCCTCTACAAGGATGACATGGGGGTCCCCACTCTCAAGTACCACTACGAAGGGATGAGTGTGGCAGAGTGTGGGTGCAGGTAGTGCCGGCCTCGGGCGGGGGGACAGGGTGGACGGGCCCCGTTTCCCTCTGGGCATGCCAGCCTGAAGGAGGGAAGGGGGCGGCCACGTCCGGGAGGTGATGGCCTGCCCACCCCAGGCGTCCACCACTGGGTCCATTCGCAGGGGACAGCAGTGGCCGGGGCCAGGGCAGCGGCGGGGGAGAGGAGGAGAGCCCGGAAGGATCATTGGGGTGCAAGGGGGGAGAAGAAAAAAGAGGCCGAGAGGAAAGCAATCCAGGGTTAGCAGAAAATAGCAGAAACGAGGCAGGGGGCTGGACAGATGAGGTGCAGAGATTGGTGGGGCTTAAAGGAGGCGGGAAGGACGGGGCACATTCCCACAACTCAGGGGGTGCGGGCCCGGAGAGCCACGTGCTCTACACCCCTCGTTTTGAGCCTCCCTGCAACCCGGCGAGGTGGGGCTCACGAGCAACCAAAACACAGGCATTTCAAGCCACACCGGCCACGGAGATGGGGTCCAACCCTCGGTCTGCACAGATCCGTCATTCCCCGGGGCCCAGGACCCTCTCAGGTACCCCATCAAAGGGTATCAGGTCACCTCGCAGCTAAAGAAAATTAGACGCTGGAGGCGGGCAGCGGGGCCGAGCTGCACTGAGCCCCAGCCAGTGCCCACCAGGCTGGCCGGGCCGCTGGAGCGTCCAGCACGTTCTGACGGGCGCCGGGCTGCACCGGGGGCCCGGGGCTTTCTCAGATGCGCCTCGAGTCCCTGGGCAACCATCCCCCAGAGCAGCTGCAGGAGGGATGGAGTGCACGACAGGCGCCCGAGGCTGCGTACACACGGCGGCCGGGGGGCCGGGGGCGGGGAGGGGGGACGGGGCGGGACCGGGGCCGTGGGACAGCGCATTCAGCTGGCAGTGCGGGCCACTGCCCAGCACGGGGTCCCCGGGTGTGCGCGGCCCAAGCAGCTCACCAGCACGACGCCCCGGGGCCTGGATTGGAGTTGGTCGGAATAAATGTGCTCTTGCCTTGGTGGCTGCGATGTCCCTTTTAGTCCTCTCGCCCAGCCGGGCCTTCCCGGCCCCCGCCGCCCCCGCCGGCTTCCCTGAGCTGCACGGCCCCGGCCCCGGCCCCGGCCCCGGCCCCAGGACCCGACTCGGCCCGCTGACCTCGGGGAGGACGGGGTTTCCTGGGAGCCCTGAGGGCCGCGGCCGGAGCAGAGCCCGTCGCAGGCCCCGCCACCTGGCCTTCCCCGCGGGTGGAAGCTCCTAGCATATTAAAAAAAAAAAAAAAAAAAAAAAACAGATTTATGTTAGTTTACATGGAACCAACGGAGAGCTTTAACAGAATTCAAATTCATTAATTTAAATACAATTAACTACCGAATTGTAGAAAATACTAACTCCTGGTGAGACCGGATGAGGAATTAGTCCCGGCGGCACAATCCTGCGACTGCATCAAAGCTTCACTCGGAAATAAAGTCGAGTGTGTCCGCGGTGGACTCCCCTGATCAGAGGCCTCATGGCCCCCGGACACCGCGCCCAGGCCACCCCTGCCCCTGGGCCCTCCCCTCCCTGAGGACAGAGCCTCAGGTGGATGCAGAGGGCAGCGTCTCCGTTGCGGGGGGCCCGGGAGATGTCCATGGAAGGGCCTGCGTGGTGCCCGCGGGCCCAGAGGTTGGAGCCAGAGCCGCCCCCGCTCCAGCCCCAGCCCGGCTCCCTCGGTCCTCGGCCTGCCCTCAGGCCCCGCTCCACCGCAGCCCAGTCACCTTCCCTGAAGGCCCGGCTCCGGTGGCACCCCTCAGCCTCCCCCCGCCCCGCCGCAGCCTGGCCCCGACCTCCCCACCCTGAGGAGCACGACCGTGCTTCTGTCCTGTGGCTGTTGTGGGCTTGGCGTGGGGACCTGCCAGCCTCTGCTCGTGAGCCGCCCACGCCACCAGGTCCTCCGGGGACGAGGCCTGCGAGCCTGCAGCCTGGTCACACTCGGGGCCCAGGTTCAGGGCAACGGGGCCCGGACCACGTGCTGGGAAAAGAATCTGCGGGAGCGCCCCCCAGGTGCTGCTTGGCGTCCATGTCCCCGCGGATGTTTCTGGGGGATCACCCCAGCAGAGCTCATCCCCCGATGCGGTACTGAGCCCTCCGCTTCTACTACCGCGCTTGCGGGTGGGGGGTTGTCAGCATCACACGTAGGGAGGCACTGTCCCCTGCTCCTCATGTCACCCACCCCCGGGCGCAGAGCGGGAGGACAGAGGGGCTCAGAGATGCCGGGCAGGAAGCCCCCAGCAGGAAGCGACAGCAAGGGGGTGGAGTGGGGGGACCGTAGGGCCAGCCCCGGGGAGAGGCGGGGGTCCCCAGGGACATGCACTCCGGAGCTCACACGACAGCCACAGAATAAAAGACATTTCTATCCTGACTTTTGCAAATGAAGAGGAGGTGGAGGCTTCTGGAGGCTTCGGCCTTGGCTCAGAGCTCAGACGGGAGGGCTGGGGTTTGACCCCGGCCACGGGGGTCAAACCCCACACTCTCCGTCCGGACAACCTCCCTCATGAAGAGTCAGGGTCGCGGCAGGGACACAGGCCCTCACAGGGTCAGGGCTCTCGGGTGGTGCCCCCCACCGGCCCTGCTCTGTGGGATCCTTGCCCGCCGGGTGCTCGGGGCAGCGGCAGGAGGCCCCCTTGTCGGTCTGCGTCAGTGCTGGGCCGTGGTCACCAAGACCCGGAGCGGAGGGCAGTTAGAGCCGAGCGGGCGATGGGAGCGACAGGTGGTTCACGTCCTAGAAGCCCGGGGGCAACCCCCTGGCCCCCGGGACCCCACGGACAGACCACGGGCCACAGCTGTGGCACAAGCACCTCCTCTTCCTCCCCTGCCCCAGGCAACCCCCAAGTCCCAATGGTCATCGCCATTTTAGCGACCCCCTCCTCCCCCGGACGGCTGCCAGGATTCCTCCCGCACAAACCCCCAACCTGCAGACGGTGGGGAGCAGCCTCCATCAGCGGCCAGCCCGTCAGTGACCCCAGAGCCCACTCACATGAAAAGGACAGAGCCCCGTAGCCTCAGGGCAGTGGCCACCCCGGGCCACCCCGCCCTGACCATGTGCCGTCCCCCATGAAGGGCTGGCACCACCCCGGCCTCGGGGGCCCACGCGGATCCCACGCGAACCTGCTGCGGGGGACCCAAGCACGAGACCCCCCTGCACACAGCTGGCCCTGGAGAGAGAAGCTGCAGGGACGCAGCGACCCGGGCATGCCTCTTTCCCCGTTTTGATAGAATCCTAGAAGCTGGACAAGCCACGGGGATCCTGCTGCCAAGGAAGGGCCGGCGCTGGGTGCCGTGTGGGGTGGCACGCGGTCTCCTGGGGCACGCGGAGGAGTACGGGGTGCAGGCCCTGTGCCGTAGCCGGTGTGGACAGCACGGCCGGAGGGCCAGGGGCTCAAGGGCAGGTAGGTCTGCAGTAGCCAGATGCGCCGCTGCCGCCTTTTTAAACGAAATCCCGGAGATCAGAGGCACCAGGTTCTCCTCCTTGACAACGTCCGTGCTGACGACTCCGCACCAAACTGATCTTAAACCACCTCCCTAGGTTCGGTCCTCACCCACTGGCCTGGGGCCTCGACCAGAGCCCCTCCACCTGGTGAGCCTGCTGACGCTCTGACGCCCCCGAAGGGAGCCAGGCCTGCCTCGCCCCCCGGACCTGCTGACCCTGAGCCGGCCGGGGTCCCGGCCTCAGAATCTGCCCACCTATCGTGCCTCTCCCAGCCCCACTTTTGGCTGTTTTGCAAACTCCAGGCTTTGTACACCAGCTCCCCGCACATGGGCATCGCAGACGCACGTGTGATGCTTGGTCCTCTCAGGTTTTGACATCGGTCCTCGGTGTCACGCATGAGTTGGAACACGCTCTATGTCTCCTCACGGGGCTGGAGATGCCTCCTCTCTGGGGCCCGTCCTGGCGGCCACCTGACTCGCGGCCAGGAAAACACCTCCCATAACGAGACTAGAAGCCAAGGCCGGCCTAGCAAGTACCAGGCCTACACGTACCCGCCTGAGAAGAAGCCCTGAAAGTCACCTCCAGGAGGAACCCAAGAGGCGGCTGTGCTCCCGAGTGCCCCCCTCCCCCCGCCAGGCCTGTGCTGACCAACTGTGCTGCCACCCGGACCCCACAGCACACGAGCACTCACTGCCCTTCTCCGTTCCCCACTTCGGAGGCAGGAAGAGCCCTCGAGGCCAGTGTGGGCCTGCGCTGCCGCACACGATTGGGCAGAGCTAAAAACACAGGAGGGGCTGGGAAGCCTGTTGGTTTCCCCTGGCAAAGGCACTAGGTTCCACCGTGAGGACAAAGGGAACCAAGAGAGGGCAGGATTGGGAAAGCAGGGGCGCAGAGGGCGGGAAAGGGAGCAGGAGCCGGGAGGGGGCGGAAGCGCGTCCAGCCCCGCGCCTGGCACTCTGGGGCTCCGGGGAAGGGCGGCTGCTGCTGTCCATCGAAGGAGTTCGGATCGAACGAGAAAGTTCTGCCACAGATGCTCCTACTGCTGACGTAGCAGTACTGGCTCTGAGTCTCCGCCAGAAGAAATATATTAAATACGGAGAAATCTTGATGTTTGCTGAACGTTGCTTTTCTTTTCTTTTCTTTTTTTTTTTTTTTTTGAAGATTTTATTTATTCATGAGAGATATACACAGAGAGAGGCAGAGTCCCAGGCAGAGGGAGAAGCAGGCTCCATGCAGGGAGTCCGATGTGGGGACTCAATCCCGGGTCTCCAGGATCACGCCCTGGGCCAAAGGCGGTGCTAAACCGCTGAGCCAACCAGGCTGCCCATGAACATTGCTTTTCATAGTGAAAAACAAGAAACTCTCTAAAATGAACAATGGGACAATAATGGAATGAGCTGTGGTCAGCCCCCTTCCTCTTCCTTCCTGGGCCTGGTTCACGGTGCGAAGAAGACAAGCCCTTTCTCCAGAAGTCAGGGGAGCAGCAGCAGACAGCTGGCGGGAGGACTGTTTGGAGGGTGGAGGGGAAGCCTCTAAGGACTGCATTGTCTCGGGTCAGCCTGAGGGCTAGCCCCTGGTTGTGCTCTAAACCACTCAGTTTTTTTTTTTTTTAAGAGATTTAATGTATTTATTTGAGAGACAGAGAGCGCCAGCAGGGGGAGGGATGGAGGGAGAGGGACGAGCAGACTCCCTGACGGGGGGCTCCATGCAGGACCCCGCGGGGGAGCCCAGCGTAGGTAGGGCTTGACCCAGGACCCCGGGATCATGACCTGAGCCACAGTCAGGTGCTTAACCACCCAGGCGCACAGTCAGATTTGAATTTAAGAAGGGCCCGACCAGGAGTGACAGCGCCAGGCTCACACCTGCCCTATGGCCCCCAAGGCTGCCCAATATACACGCACACGTACACACACAGCACACATAACACACCACACACGTGTACACATCACAGAGTCGTGCACGAACACACACACCTACATGCCTTTGACCCAAAGATCAGCAAAATTGGGCAGCCCGGGTGGCTCAGCGTTTAGCGCCTGCCTTCGGCCAAAGATCAGCAAAATTGCCGGGACTTTCCGATACATTGGCAACTTGTGAAACTGCAATAAATCTCGGAGGAGGGGCCCGTCTTCCGGGCAAACTGAAAAAAAGGCAGGAGGAGAGGAAAAGAAGCGCTAGGACAGTATAGTCCGGCTTCTCCTCGGGGACAAAGTAGGGGGTCAAAGAGAGGATCAACCACCTGCAGGTGTTTGCGCTTGGCCTCATTTGTAATCACAGAAAAGCAAATGGAAACGACCTGAGGTTCCATCCTATACTCATTAGATTTGCAGACATGAAGCCATGTGGCTCTAGATAGAGCCCACGGGCATGGTGGGGGGTAAGGGGGGGCTGCCCGTGGTATCGGTCACCCTGGAGGACAGTTCAGCTGCATCCAAGAGAGTGGAGAGCTCTGGACACTCCTCTCCTTCATACCCATTCTACAGACAGCTACACGTAAGGGCTCAGAGCAAGTGCTGCACAAGGCAACCATGAGACACCCTGGTGAGACCTGGGCTGGGTGTCGGGTGCCACCTGGAGCCCCCTTCAGGATCGTCCCAGGAGTGGAAAGAAGTGCCTGCAAGGAATGACTCATCCAGGTTATATTCCCTCCTCAGGGCATCCTCCATCCAGTGACTGTGCACGGTATGAAGGCCTGGTGCCGCGCTTCAATTTGGGGTAACTCTTTTTTTAAAAGTAGGCTCCATGCTGCACATGTGCAGCTCAAGCTCATGATCATACGATCAAGACCTGCGCCTGAGATCAAGGGTTGAACACTCAACCACTCAACCGACGGAGCCATCCAGGCACCCCCAATTTGGGGTGACTCTTCAAGGGCCGTCGCCTCTGCAGAGCCTGCCTTGAGGTTGGCTGAGGTCCTGGTGACAGCTGTACCACATTGGACTTCTCTTTCTGTCCAACATCCTCGCCTCCCTGACGGGTGCAGCCCCCGGGTGCCTCCCTCAGCCATTCCGGCTCATTCTGGTTCTCCAGGAACCTGACCTGCGACAGACCGAATATCCATCGGTGGAGAATAGTTAACAAAAAGAGGGTCCGTGCGTATGGTGAAGCGATGAGAGCAATCAAAAGGCCAACTAGTTGATGACCAGTATGGTTAGAAATCAAAAATACAAGGCTGAGCGAAGAAAGCAAGTGGCAGAGTCAGATATGCAGCATAGTGATGCGAGTCACTCCAATAAAAACCCATCGAGGGTCACGCTGACACACTAGTTTATAAAAGGACTAGGATACACAGCAAATAGCAGAAAGGTGAGGAATATAAAAAAAAAAACCTTCTTTATCTGTAAAGGTCTTTTTTTTCTTCTGTGATTAAAAAAAAACGAGAACAATGAAGAAAGGACACATACACAGTGAATAAACTGAGGTTGAGCGTGTTGGTTTGGGGGGGTTAAGATAGGACATGGAGGTGCAGCGTCCCCTGGAGCTCAGAGCTGGGCGGTGAGTTCGTGAGCTCCGTGGCTGTCCCAGGGCCCCAGGGCCGTGCCCACGTCCGGAGGCCACCCGGGCGCCTCCTGGAGCCCGCAGGCCCCTCCGCGTGGGTGCCGGGCTCTGCTCCGCAGCTGGACAAGGCTCCGGCCAGGCAGCCGCCCAGGGCCTGGCACGCGGAACAGGAGGCCTGGAAGGACACCACGGCCGAGCAGTGCCACGTCTCAGGGCCACCAGGGGAAACTGTCACGCACCGACGGGCTGGCAGGGTCGCCTCGGGCCGCAGCTCGCTCCCGTCACGAGGTACTGAAAGGACATGGCAAGGCCCTATATTCGATCGAGACTTCCACTCCTGGAAACGGAAGCAGTGTCAGCAGGAAGAGCGTCACCTGGAAGCTCCTGGCAGATCCGTGCCCACGACAGCGGGCAGCAGGACGGCTGCGATGAGCGGCAGCAAGTGCGGGTCCCAGCCGACCAGCCAAAGCCCAGACCCGTCCAGCGGCCCTGAGGGTGGGGCTCTGGGGCCACCCGCCCTCCCGAAGCCCAGGGAGTGGCACCGGCCGATGCCATCTGTCCGGGGCATTCCCGGGCCTCCGCGGACGTGGATGAGTGTGCACGGCGTGGTGGCTGCACGGGTCTGATAATGCAGACACAGCAGAGGAGCCAGCTCCCAGGCCCCCATGGCGGTTCCCACATTAAAAGCTCCCTGCCCGCCGGAGCACCCAGGGGTACGCGTCCCTAACACTGATAGTTTCATGAAGCCCCATCGAGCACCCCATCTTCAGATGATGAATGTGCTCATCGGACCTGCAGAAATACCTTCCACCGGCGGGCATCCACGAGCTTGTCCTTAAGAAACCGCGCTGCCATTAAGGCCGAATGTGAGCTGCTTTACATTCACTTCCCGTGTTCTGCCTCTGATTGTTTTTGTCTTTCCCTCTCTCTTTGTTTACAGTAAGTATCATTTGTTGGGAGAGATTTAAATAAAACGGAGAAAGAGAAAGACGTGGGATTTAGAGGAGGCAGGTGGTATCGCCAAGGAGACAGCAGCAGCCGGGCCGATGGAGGATAGAAGGCAGAGGGTCCTTTAGAGAGACAGACCCGGGACTTCAGTGAGATGCCTTGACACAGAGCGTAAGGGCTGTTGGCCTTATCTAATAGGATCTCAAGCCTGGCTCAGCCCTGTGGTGGGTGCAGACCCCAAAACATGGCCATGACCTAATCCCTAGACTCTGAGTGTGGCCCTAGGGGACACAGAGGGGCACTATCACCTTAGTGGCTAAAGATGTGATGAAGGATTTGGAGGGGTGGACCATACTCTGGATTATCCAGGCGCAAATGTGAGCACACAGATGTACACACATATCCGTGTGTACCCACAGGCACAGTCATGTACACACACACACACAAAGGCCAGCACAGACCATCCTCACGAGTTAGCCTCGCCCATGTTCTGGGCCAAACGCCGAATTGCCGCGTCTGGGGGAAAGCTGAGGATAGAAGGTGATGGAGCAAACTCTCACAGGAACCCCAAAGAGAGAAGGCCCTTCTAACCCAAGCGCGGTCCTCGGAGGCCTCGGCAGGGCACAGAGACGAGCGAGCCCAAGCCCTTCGGGACATCTGGGGAAAGTGGGCCGAGAAAGTCTGCGTCTAACTTCACGTCTAGTGAGATAAAAATGCAGGGGCAATAGGATGCGGAATTTGTATTTTAGAGAAATTCAAGTCATTTGCAGCATATATTTGTGGTCAATGAAACTATTTTTTCTGGAACCTGCTTGTAGAATACTCAAGTGTCCTCTGAGCCTTGGGTGTTCTCAGAACAAAAGGAAAGGCCTCGTGTAGATGTGGGGACTGAACACCTTTTTGGAGCTAGTTTTCAGTACAGTTTTCACTTGGCTACTTACTGTGCCCTTGGAGAAGAACTCTGACCTCTCCAGGACCCAATTTCTTCACCTATAAGATGGGAATAATATCACCTGTGGTGGTTAATTTTTATGTCAAGAAAGCTTGGGGCCAAGCTGTTTGCTCAAACACTAGTCTAGATGTTGCTGTGAAGATATCTATGGATGTGATTAATATCTATTGTCAGTTGACTTTAGGTAAAACAGATTATCCTCTATAATGTGGGTAGGCCTCATGCAATGAGTTGAAGGCCTGACGAGGAAAGACTGAGGTTTCCCAAAGAAGAAGAAATTCTGCCTCAAGACAGCAACGTAGAAACGCTGCCTCAGTTTCTAGCCTGCTGGGGCTGGTACTACAAATTCCAGACTTGTGATCCCATACAATTGTGCAAGCCAGCCAATTTCTTAAAAATAAATCATCTTTGGGGATCCCTGGGTGGCTCAGTGGTTTGGCGCCTGCCTTCGGCCCAGGCCGTGACCCCGGGGTCCTGAGATCAAGTCCCACGTCGGGCTCCCTGCATGGGGCCTGCTTCTCCCTCTGCCTATGTCTCTGCCTCAATCTCTCTCTTTGTGTCTCTCATGAATTAATAATAAAAAGAAATTATTAAAAAAATCATCTTTATTACCTATCTAACTCTATTTTGTTCCTTGGGTCCACTTCTGAAGATCAAAGGAGAAAGTACTGGGACTACCGGATTTCTACAAGCAAAAGAATGACGTTGTACCCCTACCTCACATCATACACAAAGATTAACTCAGAATGGATCAAAGACCTAAATATAGGAGGTAAAACTATAAACCTCTTAAAGAAAAAATAAAGAGATAAGTTTTCATGACTTGGGTTTGGCAAAGGATTTTAGGTATGACACCAAAAGCAAGAACAACAAAAGAAAAACTAGGTAAACTGGGCATCATCAAAATTTAAAAAAAAAAAAAAAAATTAAGAGGGAGAGAGCTCATTTGAGCAGGGAGGCAGGAAGAGGCAGAGGGAGAAGGAGACAGAACATCTTAAGTAGGTTCCATGCCCAGTGCAGAGCCCGACCTGGGACTCAACCTCAAGATTCTGAGATCATGACCTGAGCTGAAACCAAGAGTTGGACGCTTAAAAAATAGAGCCACCAAGGTGCCCCAAAATTTTTTAAAAATTTACAATTCAAAGGATGCCATCAAGAAAGTGAAAAGATAACCCACAGAATAGGAGGGAGTATTTGTAAATCATGTATTTGATAAGGGACTTGTACCTAGAACATACAGAGAACCCTTATAACTTAATAATTAAGGACAAATGATCTAATTTTTTTGACAAATTACCAAATTTAAAAATGGGGCAAATAAATAAATAAATAAACAAATAAATAAATAAAAATAAAAGTCTGACCCTACATACCAATCGTTGCCATTGATGTAGAGGAATTGGAAATCTCACACGCTGCTGATATATGTTTAGGTTTCAGAAAACTGGCTATTTGTTAAAATGCTAAACATGCATTTCTGTCCTACTGAAAATAAAACCATGTATCCAGGCAGAGACTTATACTTAAAACTTAGAACACTGACTGCAGCTGCATTTGTAACAGTTCTATACGGAAGCAAGCTGCAGGTCCATCAATCCATGAGTGGATAACAGATTGTGGTATATCTATATCATGGAATACTACTCAGCAATGAAATAAATAAAATAATGGTGCCCTCAACAACATAGATGAGTTTCAAAGTCACTATGCTGAGTAAGGGAAGATAAGGAGAAAAAAAAACACATGTAATTCCTTTTAAAATTCTGAAAAATGAGTAGTAATCTGCTGGTGACAGAAGGCAAATCAGTGTTTGCTGGGAGATGAAGATACAAAGGGGACTGGGTAACAAAGAAGCACGAGAAAATGTTGAGGGTGAGGGTAATATACATTATCTTGATCTAGATGGTAGTTCCATAGGTGAATACACATGTCAAAACTCACCATATTGTACACTTCAAATATGAGCAGTTCAGTGTATGTCAGTTATATATCAATTAAGTTGTTTAAAAGAAAACAGAAAAAATACACATTTGTTGGATAATTTAAAAGTTACTGAAAATATGATGAAGAAAAGAAGTGAGTAAGTGCACATACTCTTTGATTCAGTGAGCCCAGTTTTGGGAATTGACAGAAACAAGAAGCACTAGTCCTTAAGAACCCATGTTTGAGAACATTTATAACAATATTGTGTATAGAGGCAAAAACAGAAACAATTTAAAATATTTCTCACTAGGAGAACAGATCAGTAAATTATCAAGGACTACAACGCAGCCATTAAAAGGATGAACTTCATGTGCTGCAACACTGAGGGTGTTTCTGCTGTATGTTTAAGTAAGTCAAACAAAAGACAAATTACCATGTATACACAGTATGGTCACTATGTGTATATAGATGACACTGGATGGATGGACAGATGGATGGATGGATGAATGGATGGGTGGATGGATGGATGGATAGATGATGGATGGATGGATGGATGGATGGATGGATGGCGGATGGGTATAGACAATGCACCTCCTACATATGTGCTTTCATGTAAGAACACAGAGAGAGGTGAGGACAGCTATACATTAAACATTATGTATGTACAGTGCACATTATTGGCTGGTTGGAATGGCTTTGGAAAAAGATATAAAAATGAGTATGTTTTAGTCTTATTATTAAGAAAAAGGATTAAAATCAAATGAAGACAGGATTCTGCTTGTCTTGAAATGCATCCAAAAAATATATTGGTTTGAGGTTTAGAGCAAGAGTAGGAGAGAGAGAGGTGAGATAAGGAAAGGTAATGAATGCCAATGTTAGAATCTAAGGATGTGGATATTTGCTGTACTGCTTGAAAATGTCCATAAAGAACATTGAGGGAGAGGCAGACATTAAACAATGGACGGATGGACGGATGGATGGTGGATGGATGGATGGATAGATGGTGGATGGATGGATGGATGGATGGTGGATGGATGGATGGACGGATGGATGATGGAAGGATGGATGGATGGTGGATGGATGGATATAGATGGTGGATGGATGGATGGATGGATGGTGGATGGATGGTGGATGGATGGATGGATGGTGGATGGATGGATATAGATGGTGGATGGATGGATGGATGGATGGATGGATAGATGGATGGATGGTGGATGGATGGATGGATGGATGGATGGATGGTGAATGGATGGATGGATGGATGGATGGATGGAGAGATGGATGGATGGATGGATGGATGGTGGATGGATGGAGGATGGATGGATGGATGGAGAGATGGATGGATGGTGGATGGATGGATGGATGGATGGATGGAGAGATGGATGGATGGATGGATGGATGGTGGATGGATGGAGGATGGATGGATGGATGGAGAGATGGATGGATGGTGGATGGATGGATGGATGGATGGATGGATGGATGATGGATGGATGGCTAGAGAGACAAGGTCTCTGCCCACAGCAAAAAAGTGAGTCTGTATTGCAGCAGGCGACTGGCTCCTTCCTGGGTTGCCCGGGCCCCAGGCATGTTCCGCAGATCGTTCCAGTAGCACACCTTCCATGCTTGGTCCCCCTTTTAATCTGATGCTTGGTTCTCTGCAGGTTGTGCTCTGGAGTGAACACCAGGCCGGGGCTTCCCTCGGGTATACAAACTCTCCAGACACAGAGAAGCCCATGGAAGGTTTGGGGCCTCAGCAGTGCTCCCTATACCAGGGCCTCGAGGGCAACCCTGCCTGCCGGGGGATCTCTCCCCACCCCCACAGGGGAGTTCTGATCACAGGCTGCCTTTCACCAACTCCTGCTCCGTCGTCAGCTTCTTCGTTACACCTGCCAACACTGTTGCAACAACACTGTGACGCTTTCCCTTTTCCCATTTCCCTTCTGAGGAAGCCAAGGCACAGAGCAGTCATGTTACTTCATCCGGGTCTCTACCCAGGAAGCAGCAGGATACCAGGGAGGTGGGAGGCTCCCAAGCCTGCACTCTTGACATCTGCTCACGTAGCTGTTTGTGCCAATGGTGGGAACACAGGGCCTCTGACTTCATCCCAACTCCAAAATCCACCCGGAGATCACAGGGAGTGCTCTGTGACCCCCTCGGCCCCCAGCTAGCAGGGGCTGGATGGGAAGGGGTAGAGCTCCTCCCCTCCCGGCTTGCACTGTGGACCTACCTGGGGCATGCTCTCCTTAGCCACTGCCCAGTGCTTACGCTCCCCCTCACGTGGGGACCAAAATATCCCTGGCTCCTGGACAGTTTGGAGAACTCTGGGACAGAATTTTCTCCCACAGGCCTCTGGCCACACCCACAGGAGGACACATCACGTCTCCTTGCAGGCACGGAGTCTGCCCCCCCGGGTGACTTACGACAGACCCCATTCTGTCTTCCACGTCCTCCTCGGGGCTCTGGGCCAACCAACCCCACAAATCGGGGCCCAGTAATGGCTCCAGGCAGCCCATCCTGACACCACATTTTAAGACAAGTCCAGGAGAAGCGCTTTCCCCAAAGAAGGACTTTTTCCTGGTCATCTTTATCCTCTGGCCTTCCTGGTCGGGAGGCTTTGCCTGAGCCCAGGCCATGACAGAGAAGGCCCAGGGCGGCAAATCCGACGTGTGACTCCCCAGGAAAGGCAGGGCAGAGGCCTGGTCTTCCCAGTGAGGACTAAGGAGGCCTTCTTGCTGTGATAAATCAGGCTCACCTCATTGGCTGCAAACAGTGGAGTGATGGGACCATATGTCACTTGGGCATTAAACAAATCCTAATGAGCTAAAAATATGTTTGTTTTAGCTAATTGACCTCTTTGGCCTTCATAAACCACTTGGTAAACATCCCCAGATAATGATTCCCAGAGAGCGGATTGTGGTTCTCCCGGCTGCCCAGACGGCCCCCGACCCCGGGAACACCTCCCGCCCCCGCAGGGGTCCTGGACCCTGGGCTCCGTGGCAGGTTTTCTGGGGCTCTGCGCAAGTCCACGGCAAGCAGAACCCACCGCACTTCCACGCGAGGGAGCAGGAGCTGGAGGGAGCCTGAGAGTCCAGCCGTTCACCTGTGCCGGCCTGGGTGCCGGGCCCGCAGCCGCTCCCCTGTAAGCCATGGGCCACGGGCCTCCTCCGTAGCCAGGAGCAGGGACCCTGGTTAGGTGGCAGGGACAACCTCAGGGGACCCGGAAGCCCTGACCCCGTGGTGTCGGGAAGGCGGGCATCCCTCCCACTCACCGTATATGGCGCCGAGGTCCAGACATTGTATTCCTGCTGTTTGAAAGCTGGGGGCGGGGGGCGGGGAGAGGGTGCACAACAGTTCCCCGGATTCAGCAACACCCAGAAAGCAATCTCAAGCCCTGAAGTGGGTGGCCCCGCACCCTCAGCCTCGGCACTGCCTGAGCGGACTGCAGCCTGCCACCCCCCAGCTGCTCCTCCGTCCCCTGTCCCCCGCCCCCACCTGCTAGCTCCTGAGCTCTCCTCCCCCAGCTACTCGGCAGAGATCATCCACCATGGAGAACTTCCCAGCAATCCACACGATAGTGGGACACGTCCCTAAGGCCCCGGAGCCGAGGGTCACAGAGCCGGGCCCCCAGCGAGTTCTAGCTCCTTCCAGGGATGTGGCTCACCCCGCACGGTGGGGAAAACGCTATTTGCGGCAGGTCAGCAGCTCTATCTGCAAGGCTCTGGTGTACACTGTCACCCTGTGAAGCGCGGAGCCCAGTGCCTGGCATGGGGCGGAAACTCCGAGTCCACAGCAGTTTTCCAGGTGGCCGCGCACCGAGGTGGCACAGCTCGGTGAGATCCACGCGCCTTCTGGGTCAAACCGCCGCGGCCCCTGCTCCCCGGTCCCCGGGGCTGACGCGCTTGAATTAGACGGGATTAAAGGCTTACTGGAGCTGCAAGCCGCACCCCAACTCCCGAGTTTAGCCCCAGACCTTCTGTCCACCCGCTGAGAAGGACGAGGGAGGAAGGCGGCCACACGGGCAGCGCCGTGGCCTTGCGCACAGTCAAGGGAGCACCCGTGCAGGAGCCAGCTCTCCTTGTGGGTCCCCATGACGAGGGAATGGGCCCTGATCTTGTGCACGCTGCTCTGCAGCCTGGCTGGCCCCACGCACTTGTTCCAGCCCGGCCTGGTGCTGGACATGGCCAAGGTCCTCCTGGACAACTACTGCTTCCCAGAGAACCTGATGGGGATGCAGGATGCCATCGAGCAGGCCATCAAGAGCCGTGAGATCCTAGCCATCTCGGACCCCCAGACTCTGGCCCACGTGCTGACCACTGGGGTGCAGAACTCCTTGAACGACCCTCGCCTGGTCATCTCGTACGAGCCCAGCACCCTCGAGGCTCCCCGGCAAGTCCCGGCCCTCACCAACCTCACCCGGGAGGAACTGCTTGCCCGCCTGCAGAAGGGCATCCGCCACGAGGTGCTGGAGGGCAACGTGGGCTACCTGCGCGTGGACGACATCCCCGGCCAGGAGGTGGTGGACAAGCTGGGCAGCTTCCTGGTGGCCAGCGTCTGGAGGAAGCTCATGGGCACCTCTGCCCTGGTGCTGGACCTCCGGCACTGCACGGGCGGCCACATTTCTGGCATCCCCTACGTCGTCTCCTACCTGCACCCAGGGAACACGGTTCTGCATGTGGATACCATCTACGACCGCCCCTCCAACACCACCACTGAGATCTGGACCCTGCCCCAGGTCCTGGGGGAAAGGTACAGCGCTGACAAGGACGTGGTGGTCCTCACCAGCGGCCACACGGGCGGCGTGGCGGAGGACGTCACTTACATCCTCAAGCAGATGCGCCGGGCCATCGTGGTGGGCGAGCGGACTGTCGGGGGGGCCCTGGACCTCCAGAAGCTGAGGATAGGCCAGTCCGATTTCTTCCTCACCGTGCCCGTGTCCAGGTCCCTGGGGCCCCTGGGAGGGGGCAGCGAGACGTGGGAGGGCAGCGGGGTACTGCCCTGTGTGGGGACGCCAGCCGAGCAGGCCCTGGAGAAAGCCCTGGCCATCCTGACCCTGCGCCGCGCCCTGCCCAGCATAGTGCAGCGCCTGCAGGAGGCCCTGCAGGCTTACTACACACTGGTGGACCGCGTGCCCGCCCTGCTGCACCACCTGGCCAGTATGGACTTCTCCGCCGTGGTCTCCAGGGAGGACCTGGTCACCAAGCTCAATGCTGGTCTGCAGACCGTGTCTGAGGACCCCAGGCTCCTGGTGCGGGCCGTGAGGCCCAGGGAGGGCCCTTTGGGGCCCGAGGCGGGGGACGACGACCCGCCGGAGGCGGTGCCCACGGTGCCGGACGACGAGGCTGGCCGCCGGGCCCTGGTGGACTCCATGTTCCAAACGTCCGTGCTGCCGGGCAATGTGGGCTACCTCCGCTTCGACAGCTTCGCGGCCGCCCCAGTGCTGGAGGTGCTGAGCCCGTATGTGGCGCGCCAGGTGTGGGAGCCGCTGCAGGACACAGAGCACCTCATCGTGGACCTGCGCCAGAACCCCGGGGGGCCGTCCTCGGCCGTGCCCCTGCTCCTCTCCTACTTCCAGGGCCCCGACAGCGGCGCCGTGCGCCTCTTCACCACCTACGACCGGCGCACCAACGTCACGCAGGAGCACTTCAGCCGCGTGGAGCTGCCGGGCCGGCGCTACCCCACCCAGCGCGGGGTGTATCTGCTCACCAGCCACCGCACGGCCACGGCCGCCGAGGAGCTGGCCTTCCTCCTGCAGTCGCTGGGCTGGGCCACGCTGGTGGGCGAGATCACGGCGGGCAGCCTGCTACACACGCGCACGGTGCCACTGCTGGAGACGCCAGAGGGCGACCTGGTGCTCACCGTGCCCGTGCTCACCTTCATCGACAACCACGGCGAGTGCTGGCTGGGGGGCGGTGTGGTGCCCGACGCCATCGTGCTGGCGGAGGAGGCCCTGGACAGGGCCCAGGAAGTGCTGGAGTTCCACCGCAGCCTGGAGGCCTTGGTGGAGGGCACAGGGCACCTGGTGGAGGCTCACTACGCGCGGCCCGAGGTGGTTGGACAGACCAGCGCCCTGCTGCGGGCCAAGCTGGCGCGGGGGGCCTACCGCACGGCGGTGGACCTGGAGTCCCTGGCCTCGCAGCTCACGGCCGACCTGCAGGAGATGTCGGGGGACCACCGCCTGCTCGTGTTCCACAGCCCCGGGGAGATGGTGGCCGAGGAGGCGCCCCCCCCGCCCCCCGTCGTGCCATCCCCGGAGGAGGTGTCCTACCTCATCGAAGCCCTGTTCAAAACCGAGGTGCTGCCCGGCCGGCTGGGCTACCTGCGCTTCGACGCCATGGCGGAGCTGGAGACGGTCAAGGCCATCGGGCCGCAGCTGGTGCAGCTGGTGTGGCAGGGGCTAGTGGACACGGCCGCACTGGTCGTCGACCTGCGCTTCAACCCCGGGAGCTACTCCACGGCGGTGCCGCTGCTCTGCTCCTACTTCTTCGAGGCGGAGCCCCGCCAGCACCTCTACTCCGTCTTCGACCGGGCCACCTCGAGGGTCACGGAAGTGTGGACCCTGCCGCAGGTGGCGGGTCGACGCTACGGCCCCCACAAGGACGTCTACATCCTCATGAGCCACATCAGCGGGTCGGCGGCCGAGGCTTTTGCCCACACCATGCAGGACCTGCAGCGGGCCACAGTCATCGGGGAGCCCACGGCCGGGGGCGCGCTCTCGGTGGGCATCTACCAGGTGGGCAGCAGCCCCCTGTACGCCTCCATGCCCACGCAGATGGCCCTGAGCGCCAGCACGGGCGAGGCCTGGGACCTGGCCGGGGTGGAGCCCGACATCGCCGTGCCCATGAGTGAGGCCCTGTCCACTGCCCGGGACATAGTGGCCCTGCGAGCCAAGGTGCCCACCGTGCTACAGACCACGGGCAAGCTGGTGGCCGACAACTACGCCTCCCCGGAGCTGGGGGCCAAGGTGGCGGCTAAGCTGAGCCGCCTGCAGAGCCGCTATTCCCGGGTGACCTCCGAGGGCGCGCTGGCGGAGATGCTGGCGGCCGACCTGCAGATGCTGTCCGGAGACCCGCACCTGAAGACGGCCCACATCCCCGAGGATGCCAAGGACCGCATCCCCGGGATCGTGCCCATGCAGGTGAGACACGCGGTCCCGGGGTGGCTGGTCCCGTCCACGCGGGCAGGGCCCTGAGCACGGTGCCGGACCTGTGCAGGGTCCCAGTTCTCCCTGATGCATCTTTCCCTCCTGTCATCCTGTCACCCCGGCCTTGCATTCCCACCCCAGCTAGCGTTCCCACCAGCCCCCGCCCGCCCCAGGGGTGGCCTCGCGGGCGTGGAGCCCAACTCGGACATGCCCAGGGGCATGAGGGCGCAGTCCCCAGAACCCCGCAGCGCAGGTAGTTCCAGGCCCTCCGTGTCTGGGGCCCCGTGGGCACCGTCTGAGCGAGGCCCAGCTGGGCGGGAAGCTGAGTGATGTGCTGAGGGCCACGCGTTTGAAGCAGCAGAGCCCTCGGGGGGCATTGAGAGGGTAAACCGAGGTTGAGGGGTTTGTGGCTGGGAGGTTGACCACCCAGAGCACCCAGACCAGTGGCCAGACAAGCTGAGGGTGCCCTGAGCACCCCACCAGCTACAAGCCCCAAGCTTCATCGAAAAGCAGCATCCAGGGCATCTTGGCGCGCAGTCTGCCGTCTAGCAGGTCACTGCCCGGTCAGGAGCAGGAGTGGCAGGGCGGGTCTGGGTGCAGGCATCTCACGCTGGGGGGCTGGGGGAGCTGTGGCCTCCCCAGTAGGGGAGAGAGGGAGCAGGGAGAGGGTTAGGGCAGGAGGGGAGCGGGCAGGCGGCTGCATTACGGAGGCCGCTGCCCCCACGGAGCCCGTGGGGCCCTAATGCGTGGGGAAGGACCCAGAGCCGCCACCCGCGGATGGGACCGAGCAGCTGCTGGCCTCATGGGGACGTGGACCCTGACACAGAGAGACTCGGGGTGTGGGTGGCAGGCCCTGGAGGCCGGGCTCCCCGCACACCGCCTGCAGAGCCCGGGTCCGCCCGCGTCCCCCCGTGTCTGGCGCAGCCAGGAGGAGGCCCCGGGGACGCGGAGCCCTGTTCGTGCCAGCACCGTGCCAAGCTCACAGGGCCCGGCTTCCGAGCCAGGCCTCGTCCCTTCCCCGTGTGGTCAGGCCCACGCCCCGGAGTCACCTGCGGATTTGGCTTCTGGCGCCGCCACTTCCCGGCTGTGCGACGCTGGGAAGGGACCCGGTCTCTCTGGTCTCCTCACTGAGGGGATGCCCTGCGGAGATGCTTGGGGCTGCAGGTGAGCAGCTCACGGCCGAAGCCCTGCGGAAGACCTGGGGCCCCGCTGCCCCGGGAGGAGAGGAGGACGAACACAGAGACACCAGGAAGCACCTGCCGGGGGCGGGGGTGGGGTGGGGGTCAGAGTGGAGGCTGCACCTGGGCCTCGCGTGTGGGCACCCTCTGCGGGGGCCAGCCAGCCGAAGCCTACCAACCTCGAGCCACATCCCAGGTGACCTCCCAGAAGCCGCCCGCCCACCCGGGCCCCTGCCGGGCCTCACTCCCCAGTGTCTCTCAGGTAGAGGACGCGGGGTGAACCTGTGCCCGGGCTGAGTGGAGCCCCGCAGCCCCTGCCCTGCTCTTGCAGATTCCCTCCCCTGAAGTCTTCGAGGACCTCATCAAGTTCTCCTTTCACACTAACGTGTTTGAGGACAACGTCGGCTACCTGAGGTTCGACATGTTTGGGGACTGCGAGCTGCTCACCCAGGTGTCAGAGCTGCTGGTGGAGCACGTTTGGAAGAAGATCGTGCACACAGATGCCATGATTATCGACATGAGGTCAGAGTCAGGGGGACGGAGGTGTCTGGGCCTGGGGTCTGGCTTCGCCGGAGGAGGGAGTCCCTGCAGGGGGGCTTCCCAAGCTCCTCTGATGATCGCAGGGTTACCTCCATCACTGGGCTACTTATTGACTCCCAGACTTGCCTAGACAGAGGACCCAGGAGAGCGATGGGGAAGGGGAGACCTCGAGAGCAGAGCCTGGGCCCCCACACCATCCACTGAACCCAGAGCCGGGGGAGGAGGGACACCTAGTCACCTGTGCCCTTGAGGCCTCATCCGGGTGATTCCGATGACCCACCGTGGCTGGGACAGCCAGGCCACCACATCCAGTTGTGCCCCTCACGTCACACAAAATCAGCCCGGGACCGCCTGGGTCAGGAGAAGCACAAAGCCCGAGTCCCAGGCACAATCTCCAAATCAGCCACAATTGTTGCAAAGAGAATTCTTTGTATCACAAAATGACTGTTGGAGGGATGCTTCCTCCTAGAGGGAGTGGAAGCAGGTTCCCCACCACGTCTGCCCCGCGGGGACCAGGCCCAGGCCTCCGTGATGTTCCCGGGGCATGCGCCAGGGCACGGGGTGGAACCCCAAGCCAGCTGCAGGAGCGAGGTTGCTCAGCCACGGTTCTTGTCGGGACCAGGGGCCCCAGATCTCAGAGGCTTGTTCTCCCTGAAGAGGGACCTTGGGGTGCTCTGCGTGTGCGTGTGCGCGCATGTGCACGTGGCCATGTGCGTGTCCAGGGCCCGTGTTTGTGGGCTCCTGCAGGAACCCCTGAAGGCTTTATCCTTCAAACACTTTTACTGGACGTGCCGACGATGCTCATGCTCAGTGCCCTTCTGTTGACTGTGTGGCCGTCCTGGTAAAAGAGGAAGTGGCCCAGCCTTCAGGTGGGCTTTGCTTAAAAAACCCTTCCAACCTGAGGTTTGAGGGTTCAGAGGCTGAGGCCGCAGGCCTTACACCCTGCGGGGCCACCCTGGGCCACCAACCAGAAGACACTCCTAACATATCACCAGCCCGCTTCTTGTTCCCAGATGAGACGGGCACGGCGTCCCCCGAGCGGGGCTGTCCCCTGCCCTCTGCTCCTGCCCAACGTGGTTCCCCAGGCCTGAGGCTCTGGGTTGCCCTGGGGAACACGCCCAGTGGTTTGTGGGATCATGGAGAATGCAGCTGGGGAAGGCGACAGGGGGCAGGACAGCAGCCACGGTTGTAGGCGAGGGAAATCCATCGCCAGTGTCGGGACCGCAGGGCCGGTCAGAGCCCCCAGTGTAATGCATAACAGTGGGCATCGCATAATGTATTAACCGCGATCAGAAGGGGCAGGTATTGGGGATGCCTGGGTGGCTCAGCGGTTAGCGCTGCCTTCGGCCCAGGGCGTGACCCCGGGGTCACGGGATCGAGTCCCGCATTGCTCCTGTATGGAGCCTGCTGCTCCCTCTGCCTGTGTCTCTGCCTCTCTCTCTCTCCCTCTCTCTGTCTATCATGAATAAATAAATAAAAATCTTAAAAAAAAGGGGGGGCATGTATGACCCTCGACATTTTCTACACAAACATGACCGCAAGGAGACTTGAACTCTGGGAAATGCCAACAAGGGAACCTGCGGGAGGGCAACGGGGCATTAGGACGGGGCACTGCGGGCAAAGCTCCAGGCTCCCGGGGGGAACGTGGGGCCGCCCCATCAGCCCCTGCCCCCAGCGGTCCCACTTCTCTCCCCGCAGGTTCAACATCGGCGGCCCCACCTCCTCCATCTCTGCCCTATGCTCCTACTTCTTCGATGAAGGGCCCCCAGTTCTGCTGGACAAGATCTACAGCCGGCCCAATGACTCTGTCAGTGAGCTCTGGACCCACTCCCGGCTCGCAGGTATGTGCAGAAGCCTTCCCCTTTCCTGTTCTTATTCTAGAAGCTTCTGGAATATCGGGGAGAGGAACGAATGATAGCTTGGGTGCAGGGAAAAATCTGGTAAGTGGAACATCAAGCGCCCGTCCGACGCTGTGCACTTTGCATACGATCCCAAATCCCTGCAAAGTGCTACCGTTACGCTTACTTTCTAGAGAAAAGGGAGTCTTAATTAGGTTGAGGATCTTAGCTAACATCGCCCGACGGATACGTGAAGGAGCCGGAATTTGAACACTGGTTTGTCTAAAACCAAAGTGCCCTCCATTCTCGCCCTGCAACCCTCAGCCTAGGGGACAAATGGGGAACCAGAAGGACCCCCGCCCATCGCACACCCCACAGGGCTTCTAACACGCATCCTGCCTGAGGTCCCCGCAGCAAGGAAGTTTGGGCACTGATGGCGTGTGCCGTGGGCCAGGGCAGCGGCCAGAGGGGCAGGTGCAACCCCGCACTCTCACGGCCCGATGTGGGCGACGGGCTCTCTCCGACGCCCTTGCCCTGCCTGATGAGCCAAGGAACCCACACTTGCATGAGACTAGGGCCAGGGGACCAACAGCGGGGGGTGCATGTGACCAGAAAATCACTTGTGCGCGTCCCTCCTGCGTGAGGATTGGAGGGGAGCTTCCAAGACATTCGTTCAGAACTATCGCAAAATGCAAATAAAAATCAGGACCAGGTGAATTGTAAATTCAAACACACACTCAAAACGCAGAGTTACAAACAGACCCAAGCCTGTGGACCACGGGGCCCTAGGACGGCGAGGTCTACCTTGCGAGCCACGCGTGGCCACTGAGCGCTGAGACGCGGCTCCTGCAAACGGAGATGTGACACGTGGAACGTGCACACCAGACTTTGAAGACTTTTCCACGGAAAAGTAAAGATATAAAATATCTCAAAGATTTTATTGATTATATTTTTCAGATAGACTTTTTTTTGGATATATTGAGTTACGTAGAACTTTATTAGAGTTCATCTCCTGTTTCTTTTCACTTGTTTGACACGACGGCGAGAACACCTCTGGTGACCTCTGTGGCCCCGGCTCCAGCTAGTGCCGCATTTGTGCAATGTGCACGGCCAGGGCAGGCACTCTCATTCCCCGTGGAGGAAGCACGTCCCCTCCCTGGGCTCGCATCCATGTCCTCACTTCACGGCCGTGGGCCAGGGGCTTGGAGGGGCAGCTGCCTGCGGACGCGGGGCCACAGGACGGAGTCGCAGGCCCTTCTCTGCGCGGGTCCGGGCAGCACGGGGACGCAGGGGCCCCGGGGACTGCCAGCCGGCTTGAAGGGCCCTGTCCTGTGTCTTGCAGGTGAGCGCTATGGCTCCAAGAAGAGCATGGCCATTCTGACGAGTGCGCTGACGGCTGGCGCCGCCGAGGAGTTCACCTACATCATGAAGAGACTGGGCCGGGCGCTGGTCGTCGGGGAGGTGACCAGCGGGGGCTGCCAGCCACCGCAGACCTACCACGTGGACGACACCCACCTGTACATCACCATCCCCACGGCCCGCTCGGTGGGGGCTGCGGACGGCGGCTCCTGGGAGGGGGTGGGCGTCGTGCCCGACGTGGCCGTGTCTGCTGACGCAGCGCTCGCCAGGGCCAAGGAGGCGCTGCAGCACCCCGCACGCAGAGCCCGGCGGAGCCCCAGGGCGCCCGGGACCTCCCGGCGACACACCAGGAGGGTGGCGGCCCTGGCCCGGGCTCCCGCCTGAGGCCAGGGGCAGCTCAGGGGCCTGCTGGGCTCCACCAGGCGGGGGGCGGGAGGCACGCCTGGGTCCACCCGAGGTCCCTCAGCCACCGCCAATGTCCCTGAGCGCCGGGGATGGGGAGCGCACCCTGCGGAGGCACCCCCTCCACGGGAGCTCTCGGGGCGGCGAAGTCGAGCCCCCACCCCCGCTTCTTAGCTGCCAAGCCCAGGCCCCCGGCAGCTCCAGCCACTGCATTGCACCGTGAGCTGCACACCCTGGCACACGCGCCACACTTCACATCTCCTGGTAGTAAAAAGAAACGGGTGAAATTTATTGCGATCGTGTGATTCCTTTCAGCTCCTCTCTGCGTAGTAGCGTCACTGCAGCCGCATTAAAGTCACCAGGAATGAGACGCTTTTGCAGGAGCCTTGAGGCGTGCCGTGTGGGCTGCACGTGCCACGCGCCCCCCTCGCCCGCACACGCCCGCTCACAGGCACCTGCAGCTGCTGGGTCCACGTGGACCGCGCGGCCCAGAGGCCAGGGAGCCCCCCCAGCTGCCGCGCCTCCTCCGCTTCCTGCCCTGGAAGCCTTTCTGGCCCCATCATGCTTCCCAGGGGCGGTGGCCACCCGGCTCCCCACTCGCCCTCGTCCCGGGTGCCAGCCACTTAGCACAGCACCTCCAGGCAGCAGCCGTTAGACACCCGAAGACAGGCCTCGTCTCACCCAGAACCCTCCCGGTCCAGCTCTGTACAGCAAGTCTGTCTTCCCTTCGCGGGTTCCTCCGTGGCCTTGTTCTCACCCAAAAGCAAGCTCTGGCACCACACGGCTCTGGGACCCAGCACAGCAGGCTAGGGGGAGCGCGGACCTGGGCGCCTGCCCTTCCTGACCAGTGCGCCCGTGGCTGCCCTGGCCACCAGATGCTCCCAGCCGACTGAGAAGCCAGCAGAGCCCAAGACCTCCTCCTCCGGAACCAAGCAGGCCCCAAGAGGAGATGAGGGCTCGAGGGCCACCTGGAGGAATGAGGCCCCAGCTGGCCCTGGGCACCCAGCCACCTTCCTCTGCTGGAAATCAGCAGCGACCCAGAAGTGAGAGATACCCGGGACCCCCAAGGTCACGGGGGGATGCGCAGTGGGGACACCCCCGGCCCCCGTCAGGGCTCTGAGAGCCGAGCTCCAGGATGTCTCGGTGAGGACACCAGGCCACGCCGCCCGAGTCCAGCCTGTAGCTGCCACCTCCCACTTCCCCCCGGAACCCCAAGCTAACCTCACCACCAACCCTCTAGTCACCAGCCACCTCCCCGGGTCCCACAAAGTTGTGGGTCCGAGCAGAGTCACCACGGATAGCGAGGGATTCACCACCTGGAAAACCTTTTACCAGTCCCGTCTCAACGGGACAATGGCTGGCACCCCGGCCCCTTCCCTTCTGCTGCGTTTGAGACTGAGTGCATGAGAGGACTTGAGCGGCAGGCTGCATACCTGGGATGCTGGGATCCCACCTTTTCCGACTGGACCTAACCTCCAGACAGAGGTGGGGCGCCATGCGGGCACACAGTCTAGGGGTTCTCTGTGCTCCCTCCTCCTCCCCGCCCCTCCCCACACTCAGTTACCTGAGCGTCTAAATCAAACAATGGTTCCTCTTGGTGGTACAATCAGGGCTGATATTTTATTTATTTTTTATTTTTTTTAGGGCTGATATTTTAATTTTCTTTATACCTTTCTCTTTTTCTTAAGTCCTTATAATAAGCTTGTATCATAATTTTCAAATGCAGCCGTCATTATTCCAAAAATGGAGGAAATCAGATCAAGTTCTGAGTCCCTAACCGTACCTCCGTGACCACTAGTGATTGCTTGCTTTCCCCGTGGGTTCTCCTTCAATAGCATCCGGGTTCCCTTGATTTGCACGACTGACATTTGACTGTATTTTGTTGAAGGTGTCAGGCCAGGGACTGTGGGGTCTGCAGATGGCACAGCCTTCAGTGGGTTTTGCCATCTCCATGGGAGGCAGCTGACAGTTAAGCTCAGTAATTCACAGGAGGTCCCAGAGTTAGCACAGTGGACACTTGTCCTCCTCCAGGTCACCCAACACGTGTTTCCCCCTGTGAATGTTCAGGGAGTCACTGCCCACATGAACCCATGGGAAACAGACTCACCAAGAGCAGGGAGGTGTCTGGAAGCCCAGGCTCGGACTTGAACCTGCCCCGGGGGGAAGGCCAGGCCATTTACTCCTTAGACTAGACGAGCTAATCCAGCGCCCGGCCCAAGTCATCTGACTCCATTTGTCCACCATCTGGCTGGACGCCCGGAAGGTCGTTCCCAGCTCCACAGCAGCAGGGCACGGGCATGAGGTCCTCCCGAGCCAATGTGCAAAACATTTCACATGTTTAAGCAAGTGAGAGCTGGGCAGCAGGAAGGGCCGGATGCCCAGCGTGAGGGCAGCGTAGCCGCCCCATTCAGCAGCAGCTGCAGCACCCTCCAGAGGCCTTGCCACCATGGCTGAGGTCCCGCCGCGGCTCCCCTTCCCCGCCCACGGTCCAGCCTGAGCCCCCAGCCTGCCGACCCAATGCTGTGCACGCCAGGCTCCTCTCAAGACGTCCTTTCCTGCTTCCCTCAACCACATACTACATTTTTTTACAACAAACTTTTTTTTTTTTTTTAACATCACTGCCTAGTACAGCTGGGTTAGGGCACGGGTGAACTTTGAACCCACATCTACCTGCCTCCAAAGACCCTGCTGTTTGTACCGTATCATGAAGAGGCCCTGGGCCTGGTCTGGGAAGAGGGCTGAAGTGGGAGAAGTAGACCAAAAAGAAAGGGTCAGTGCTCCTGAGCCAGTTTTCTTGCACTGTTACCTGCTTGGAGACAGAAGACTGGGGTGGGAGGGGGCGGGGGGGGGGGAAGGAAGACAAGATCCCAGCGGGCTTCCCTTCGGGGGCAGAGCCGGGTGCCCCACAGCCGCCCAGCAGCCTCTGTTCCAAAAGCATAGGGCCCTTGAGCCGTGATGTTCCAGGAGGGGCTCATCACCTCCACCTCTCCCACCGGTCCCGGCCAGGCCTGCTCCTATCCCGAGAGCCCATCTTGTACGCAGCCATACCTCCCTCTGAGATCAGAGCAGACATCTGAGAGCTAGCCCAGGCTCCCGCTGTCCATCCCCACCCCGCGTCCAAGAGGACTTGTCTGCGCTAACAGCACTCCGTTCTGGGCCCACCGGGCACTCCCCTCCCTTCTTCTGGGGGCCTGGCTTGGTTCCTTAATCCCCACCACAGCCTCCCACCCTGCTTTTGGGGCCCACCCTGTAGTCAGGGCCACTTGTCTGCCATGCAACCTTCTCAGGTCTCCCCCTGCTTGAGAACCAGCCCCCACAGGGCACCCACCATCCTCCCCATATCCCAAGGTAACCCCAGCCCTCAGACAGGCCGACCCTCCACCATCAGGCTGCGTGCTGGACAGGTGGCCGAAGCAGTCCAGCAGGGGCCAGGGACCACACTGGGCATCAGAGGGGAGGACCCGGCCCTTCTCCCATCTTCCCCTCCTGCTTGCTGCATCTCTGCGTCCATCTGCAGCCAACACACAGCCGAGGGTGGGGCCGCATGTCCTCAGGCCCTGGATTATCCACACAGCTTGAAGGCAATGAGAGGATGGGCTCAGAAAAAAAAGGATGCAACCCAAATCACACTTGTGGGCCAAGAAGCCTGCCTCGGAGATCCCCACTGGAGGGCGCCCGCCTCTTTCCTCCTGGGTCCTGTAGGATTAGCGGCCACCTGGCCTGAGGCCCTCCTTCCCTCCTGCGGCTGGCAGTGAAAATAGCTCGCTAATCCAAGCAGCTTAGAATAGTGCGGGTGCGGGTCCGGGTGCGGATCCGGGAGGCCACTGGCTTCCTGTCTCCTGCCCCAGGAAAACACTAGCCGGCTGGGGAAGAAGATGTTAGGGTTAAGGAACCCCAACCCTCCTCCCAGAATGCACTGCCTCCCCAACCCTGGCGCAAAACTGGTTCCTAAAAAAAAAAAAAAAAAAACAAAAAACAAAAAAAAAACAAAAACAAAAACAAAAAAAAACTGGTTCCTGAAAATTCTCTCCTAGGACGTGACACAAATAAAACACATTGGAGGATAATTTATTTAAAAAAAATAAAATAAAACAGGGCAGCCCACCCTGGTGGCTCAGCAGTTTAGCGCCGCCTTCAGCCCAGGGCGTGACCCCGGGGTCCCGGAATCGAGTCCCACGTCGGGCTCCCTGCATGGAGCCTGCTTCTCCCTCTGCCTGTGTCTCTGCCTCTCTCTCTCTCTGGGTCTCTCATGAATAAATAAATATTTAAAAAATAAAATAAATAAAATCTTTTTCCTATGGGATTCACCTCTTACTATATGGGTTTTAGTCCTCTCTCATGACTTCCACTGCAAACACAAGACAAAAACTAAGTTATGCAGTTCACGGGGGAATGCAAACCCGGGTTGGAGAGATGTGGCCTGCAGGGGAGGCCTGCTGCCCGCAGGGGGCACCAGCACCTCCCAGGAAAGGGATGACCCAGCAAGGTGCTCCTCCAAGGAGCGGGACCCACCCTCCCGCGGGGGGGTTCTCCTGCTGTGCCCAGGACAGGGCGGCTTGTGGGAGGCCAGCGCCCAGGCCCAGCACCCAGCCTCTCCAAGTCTGGATGCACGACAGGGCCGGGGCTCTCGGGCGCTCACTCTGCTGTCCCCAGCCCCGTCACTGCCCGTGTGTTCCCTGAAGTCCCTGCTGTTCTGGCCAAGAGCTTTCAAAGACCAAGGGAATCACGAATTTCGCACAGGGCCCTGGTTTCTAGCTCCTCTGGGGGCCTGCGCTCAGCCTGGCACTGACAGGCCTGCCTTCACCCAGGACGCAGGAGCTCCGGGTGCCAGGCCCACCCTCTGTCCTCTGTCCTCCCCTCCCTGAAGCCCAGTGGACTCCACTGGGGTTCACTAATCTAACTATAGGGTCACTTGAGTAGGATACCCGGTCTTGAAGGTCTAAGATTCAAGAACTGGCCGGAAGTTGGAATCTAGGATCCCAGACTCCAGATGAAAGCAGCCTTTGGTTAAAATTGAGAACCAAAATGGACCTGAATCCGGGACGTCTTATTTTAGCCTCATTTGCACATTTTTGGGGACTCATAAAACTTGACTGAAGGGCTGCTGCTTGGGAGATTAAGATACACATTGCTTTTCCTAGCCCCTAGGGGTTATTTTCCCTCGCCGACTGCAAGAAATTAGCCAAGCGTTTCTGTTCACTGACTCAGTGGTTTCTGTGGGACGTGTGTAATGACGACGAGGCCAGAAAAGCGCCGAGGCCCGAGATCCTGGAAGAGGCAGAGGAGACTGAAGCCAACAGTTCAGCATGGGGGCTGCGGGATGCTCAGGGAGTCTACGTTCTCGGGGGGCGGGGGCAGATTGGGGAACTTTCTGTGAGCTTCCAAGACAGGGGCTATTTGAAAATGACAGACTGTATCTCACTAGAAACAGGATCGAGGTGCAGAGCAGATTCAATTAGATATAAAGAGTTTAAGGAACGTGCTCATTCTCACCCCAGAATCAAAGAGGAAAACCCTCACCTGCTGATGTGATGCTTTGTGGCAACATCACCAGCCAACTCCTAACCAGTCTGGAAGGTGGCAGGGGGAGCCTGGGCAAAGCCATGATTAACAGTGACGACTCGGGAAGGGATGAGACAGGGTTTGACTGCCAAGGGGACTTTGGGAAGCTGGGCTGCTGACAAGCAGGAGCCGCCACGTTCATGTCATCACTCCGCTAGTCATCTTGGAGTTTGTCGATTTAAATGGCTGCAAAGCAACGGGCACGTCCATCCGTTTTCATCAAAACGAGCTCCGTCTTCTAAAGTTGAATTCGGGGAAGCCGTTCCGTTACACTTCTTCATAACTTTTATTCGGCTAACTTTAATGTTTTTCAAAACATCTCCCTTGCTTGAAGACACCAGGGTTGCCGCTAGAAGTGATTCTGCACGTGGCCACGGCCAGTGCTCGCGGACGCCACAGGGGGGGGGCAGGGAGGGTGCTCAGGCTGACGCGTGGGGGGGGGGGGGGGCTGGCCTCGACCTCACCGCCAACTGCCCTGCACGATTCCGCAGCTCAGCTCGTCAGCGGACCCCGCTGCTCGCCACTGTAAAGTGAGAGGACATGCGAGAACCCTAGAGCCCCCTCTATTTGGAATTTAATTCTGAGCATCGTGCACGTGTGCCTTTCGAGGCGGCCTCAGAAATACGGGCCAATCCGATGAGCCCGAGGAGGCCGATGCTGCCCAGCTGACGGGTGAGACTGCGATGCGTGCGCCGAACACCTCCTATGTTCCTACGTTGTTCTTCCTGCTGGGACCCAGCAGTGAACCAAACGGCCCAGGGCTCTCCTGGAGCTGACTCCCCAGCAATGGGAGAGACGCAGTAAGGGAGACGAGTCAGTAACTCGCGTAGCTGAGCCAGCTGGTGGCAAAGTGTTCCAGGAAAAGGTGGTGGGAAATGTGGGGGCGTATGCAGGGCGCCAGGTGAAATTTTAGAAGAGGTCTATGCCCGGACCTAAAGTCCCACCTTTTAAACCACCCAGGGTGCCACGCGAGAACGTCTGAGCAGATGCACGGCAGGCCGGGAAGAGGGGAGCTCAGAGTTGGGGGGTCCTGGGACTGATCCGTGCACTGCTTCTCCTGAACCTGTGATCTTGACACTTAACCTCGCGGAGCGTAGCTTCTGCTGCAGAAACATGGGGCGGGAGGGGAAGGAGGCCCGCGCAGCTTCCGGCCTTCTGTGGGGACAGGGGCCATCCTACAGAGCGTTCCTGTCTCCTTCGGGGGGTGAGGGGGTGGGGGTGGGGGCTGCAAACCTCCCTGCCAGAGCGGAGGTGTGGGTGCCTGCAGGGAACACGTTGCCTCCTTCCAGATGCAAAGGCTCCTCCAGCGTCCTCTCCTCTCCTGCAGCTTCCCACCCCCCACCCCCCCACCCCCGCCGCTGCCGCCCTGCAGCACAGTATTCCTCAAGTGCCTCTGGGAACCAGCCTTCCAGAGCCTTCCAGCGCTCTGGGCCAAACAGCTGTCCTTGGAGGCCTTCCTCCGACTCCACCTCAAAGGGCCTGTTTCACTCCTTTCTCACACGGCCTTGCAGCATCAGCAGCTCTGTCCCCTCCCGGGGCATCTGCAGCTCTATCCCCTCCCGGGGCTTCTGCAGCTCTGTCCCCTCCCGGGGTGTCTGCAGCTCTGTCCCCTCCTAGAGCCTCTGCAGCTCTGTCCCCTCCCAGGGCACCTGCAGCTCTGTCCCTCCCGGGGTGTCTGCAGCTCTGTCCCTCCCGGGGCATCTGCAGCTCTGTCCCCTCCTCCCAGCACCGCCTGGACTCTGATGATCCGCCCCTGCCCCTACTCCTGGAGGCCTGAGGGAGCACCCCCCTCCCCCAGGTGGATGTGAGCCTGCTCCCCTGAGCCTAGCACCCCTACAGGTCTGAACAGGACCATGGGCCTCCCCCAGGGCCTGGCCCTGAGCCTGCCACAGCAGGGATGTCCAGTGAGGTCAATAATTGAGTGAATAAATGGCTGGCTCTGGGTGGAGGCGGATGAGGGGTGCGGGAGTCAGAGGGGTGGGAATAGGGTGGGCCGGCTGGGACCCGCTGCCACCTGGACCAGGTGATGCAGGAGGTGGAGAGCAAAGGTGGGGGTGGGGGCTCTGAGATGCCCCCTCCAGCTCCTTCCCAGCCACAGCCTGGGCTCTGTGCCCGAGGCCCTGCACTGACTAATCGGGACAGTAATAAACACCTGTGACTCGGTGATCACACCGCACCGGGTGCCATGCTATTTTCCACTCACCTGCCCACACGACCCTGACGACATCCCTAAGACACAGGTGTCACCGTCTCCATTTACACATAAAAAGTCAGGGCTCAAAGGGTCAAAGCAACGTGTGCAAGGGAGGGCTAACGTGAAATATCTGAATCCAGGTTTGCCTGCCTGCAAAGCCCACGCTGTGCCCAACCCGGCCCCACACAGAGCACGCAGGACGGTGACAGGAGCAGGCCCTCTACCCTGTGCCTCGCAGGCCCGGTGCCCCGGCTTAGCAAACCGTGTCACTTTATTTCATGACTTTATTCCCGTCTAAACACACACTCGCCAAGGGCTTCCTCAAACGATGGCCAAGGTGCCCATCCTTGACCCCCAGGGGTGACCACTCTGGCCACCCCCTCAGAGGCAGCACCGGCGAGCCAGCTCTGCGTCACTGCGCCCGTGGCTTTGCTCCTCGGCCAACGGCTAACTGTGAGAGGTCATGTGCCGAGAGAGATGGTGGCGCTCCTGGAAGTATTCATGGCAAATGGGACACATGAAGGCCTCTTCTCTCAACTTCTTAGAACTGGGGTCGGGGCTTGCACGCTCCTTTTTGTGGTGGGACCGCATGTGGAAGACCAGGTCGGAGGTCAGACGAAAGGACAGGTTGCACTTTGCACACCAGTTCTGGGTGGACAGGCCCAGGGAGGCGAACGTGGGCGGCAGCAGGGCCCGGGAGGCCGCAGAAGAGGACGAGGAGGCCGCGGGCGTCCGGGCCGGGGCTCGCTTCAGCCACAGGGTGGGGGCGCCCAGGAAAGCACTGCACACCAGAGCATTCTGTGGCAACGTTTGCAGGCCCCAGAAATCACCCACCAGAAGCTTAGGATTTGAAAGTTGACCCCAACCGGGGACGTCCACCGTGTTGATGAGTCCCAGCAGCTCTCCGAGGGCACCCGTGGGCCCGCCTGCCTGGAAGACAGAGGCTGGCGAAGGGCCCCCTGCCGGACACCTGGCTGGGGTGCGGAAGGCGCTCCTCTGCTCCCCTGGGGCTCCGCGAGGCCACACGGAGCCCTTGCTGCCAGCTGGACTCCTGGGGAGGTCCCGGGGCAGCTGCCGGGGACCAGGATGGCCTTTGGGGTTCGCATGCCCCCTTTCCTGGGCCTGCACACCCTCCGGCCTCTTCTTGAGCCGAGGCACCTCCGTGAAGGCGCTCGGCCCCTGTTCGCAGCACGCCCAGGCCATGGGACCCCCCAGTCCGAGTTTGCCAGGGGTTGCTGGCAGCAGCAGGTCAGCATGGGCCTCGTCCTGCCCCCCATTGCCCGCGGCGGCCTCAGGGTGCAGGTGGTTGGTTTTCTCCAGCAACACTGGCTTGCCGCCCCTGCCCGGCTCAGCTTCACTCAGCTGCCACCTGTCGTCAGCCGAAGCGCTCCGTGGGGTGCCCTTCCCAGCAGCCATGCCGACGGGCAGGGTGGGCGCCAGCTGACGAGGAGGGTGCTCCGACGACCGTCGGGCTTCAGGGCTCGGGGTTGTGGGGCGCCCGCCCCGGGCAGGAGCCGGAGGTTGGGTCCCCTGTAGGCTGGGCCAGCCCCACCTGGGCCGCAGGACTCTACACAGAGAGGAAGCAACAGCAGTGAGACGCGCTCCTCATCTCTGCAGGGTGCAGCCAAGGGGCCTGCAGCCCCCCCACCCCGGCCTCAGAGCGCGGCCCCCCCTTCACCTCCTGTGCCCTGTCAGGGCGGGCCCCGACCACGTCACGCTGCCACCAGGGCCGTGGCCCGGCAGCCCCTGCCCCACCAGCATGCAGGCAGCAGCCGCTGTGTCTGCGGGCGGCCGAGGTGCCCACCCAGTGGCTCCCACCAGGAGGCGTCTCTAATGTGTGTGGCCCGCGTTTACGAAAGCTTTCGTCTCTGCTCAGAGCGGTGTCGCGGCTCGGCCCCCCTATTCCTTCCACAGCATCAGACGTGCTGGGCGCTGCCCACCTGGCCCTGGAGCTCCCGGGCACAGGTGGCCAGCGCGTGAAGGCTGCACAACACACGCTCGGGCCTGCCAGGTGGGTCCGGGCGTGCGTGGCCCCCTGCCACTCCCGGGGGCAGCCCCTCCCGCCCACTGGGCCCTGCCCCGGGCCGAAGCCTGTCCCGTGTGCACTCGCCAGAGCCGTCCCCTGGGTCCTCTGGATACGAACGCGCTCCCTGCTCTGCGCACCTGTCAGCGTGCCTGGGTCCACCTGCTGGGCCTGCTCGGGGACACCAGCCTGCACTTGGCCCGGAGGCACCCGAGGCTCGTGGCCTTTGTGAGGGGCACTGTGGGGGGGCCGGGGGCGCCGCCGGGGGGGCTTTCCTCTGCCCTCTTCCAGCTGGTGCTTGAGACCAGGACACCGGCTCCAAGTCCCCCCCTCCCCGGCGGGCAAGCAGCTGTGGCTGCACCCGCCTCCACCGAGTGTCATGGTGGCACCCTCGGGCCACGAGGGCCTGACCACGGGAGGCCAACTCCCCCGCGTGAGGACAACCGGGCTTGTGGCGCAGGAGCATCGGGGGCCCAAGCGCCACAGGGGCCTGCCCTCGGCCAGGCGCCCACGCGGGGCCTCCATCCACCTTCACCGCTGGGAGCACAGGGTTACCACCGTCTCACAGGGGACAACGCGGGTTCTGGAAGCTAACCACCCTGCCCGATGGCCTCCGCGGCTCGGGGCGCAGCTGGCATGTGCCTCAACAGGGTGGCCCCAAAGCGCGCCCACATGGACCGCCCGGGGCCCTCCCGGATTCCCGCGGTGAGCTCGGGTCCCAGCGGCCCCTCCAGGGGCGCAGCCTCTCCAAGCGGCCTGGCCCAGCTCATGGGCAGAGGGCGGCCTGGGCAGCAGAGCTTAGGGACCCAGCCCTGCGCGTGCCCCTGCCCCTGCGGTGACCCGGCCCCGCCCCAGCCCGCGCCGCCCTCCCCTCCCCCTATGCGCCAGGCCGGGCCCGGTCACCTCCCAGGGCGGCCCAGGGCACAGGCGCCTCTGCTGCCCTTCCCGCCCTCACTGCACGCTCACACCCACTCACACACCCAGGGACGCTCCCACCCTCACATGCACACTGATATCTTCACACACATACACTCCTGCCCTCACATGCACGCTCACACACACACTCAGGTATGTCCCTACCTTCACGCACACACTCACACACACATTCAAGTACACTCCTGCCCTCGTACACACTCACACCTTTACACACACACAGGTACGTTCCTGCCCTCACATGCACACACCTTCACACACTCAGATACACTCACACCCTCACATGCACACTCACATTCACACACACTCAACGACGCTCCCACCTTCACGTGTGCACACACACACTCACACACACTCAGGTACACTCCCGCCCTCAAGTACACACACACACACACACCTTCACACACGTTCAGATATACTCACACCCTCATGTGCACACAGAAACCACACACACACTCAGATACACTCCCGCCCTCACGTGCACACTCACACACACTCAAATACACATACACCAACACACACACATACCCTCAAATACTTATACACACACCTTCCACCCCAATCCATCTCTTTCTCCCCAGCTGTGCCTCAGACTCCAGATGACATTTTAGAACCACACAACGTCCTTCCCAAGCCTGGGGGGCGTCCATGCTGCTGTCCTTGGGCTTGCTGTGCATGGCACCCCTCCACAGACAGGCCCACTGGGGGCCTTCACAGTCAGGCACCTCTGCCAACTGCGGCCACGTACACCCAGTCATCAGCAACGTCTGGAGCGCCCCGAGCCACCCACAGATGAACACTCTGCTTTCAGCATTCAAGTTTGGAACACAGCACCTTACTGCAGGATAACGTATTTACTACCATCATATAAGAGCGGAAGGGACCGCTTCCTGACTCTGCCAGCGCACCCAGGCCCGCGAGGCCAGAGGCTTCATGCACCTTATTGCATGGAATTTTCACAGAAACCACACAAAGGAAGCCGCACGATCCAACCCAAGGGCATTCATCACCAACCTGCCAAATGCCACGTTGCTAAGTGCAACGCTGCCTTCCAGCCTCATGTACCACTGTGGGTCTGGATCCTGCCAACTATTATATTACATATCCACCCAAATTCATGCGCCATCAATTGTATTATTCAAATCTTAATAATAACAATGGGACCAACAGGAAGGGAAAAAAAAAGGAAATATAATAATAATAATGAGGAGGATTAGGAAGAGGAGGAGAAGAAAAGGAGGAGACAAGGGTCCTACATTGGCTGAGGACCATGGGCATGACCAAGCTCCCTGAAGGTCACCTGTCTCTCACGTGTCAGCACAGCTGGCCTAAGGTCACTCAGGCAAATGCACACAATGTCCTATAACAAACACCCTGTCTGAGGCTCCAGCTAACTGGTCCACTCTATGACACTGCCAGATGGAAGCCTCTCAAAGCGGAAAATGACGGGCCTGATGTGGCCTGTCCCCGGGGAGCCCGTGCCAGCCCCAGATGCCCATCCCTTCCTGTCGAAGGACTCACGGGCCTTTCCCAGGGTCAATGTCAGACTCTAGGTCTCATCCAGCTCCAGGCTTCATGCACATCTCCTGTGATCCACCTCTCAGATGGCCTGTGCGGGTACGTGATGGCATCTCCGGGGTCGGGTCATGCCCTGGCCAGTGCGTTCTAGGTCAAGAACACAGCTGCTCGGTGCTGCCCCTCTCCTTCCTCCTATGTGGACCTACCACTGCCTTTGCACCTGGAGGATACACTCAGGACGTTCCATGGATCTATGCAGCCCTTGTTCTCCTTGCTCCCGTGCCTGTTTAAGGGACCCTTTGCTGTCCCTCCGCGCTCCTCAATAGCCTCAGTTCATTCTGGGCTCTCACCCCCTGACACCATCTGCTCGTCCTCGTCACTCTGCTGTGTGTGCCCTGAGAAGGGTTCTCTTGTCCTCCGTGGATCTTTTCAGTGTGAGCCCAGCAAGACAGCCCTCGGAGTCACACAGACATCTCTCAGTACCACCTCGTGGTCTTCCTATTGAAAGGACCTGATTTCAATACCAGACTCTCCAACATTTCTGAGTCCTTAGATCATGGGAGTAGAAGTGGCGATCTCTGAAACCTGAATCTGAGCTCCCCAAGGCACCATGGTGTCTCACCACATCCAGCCTTTCCTACCATGGGGGGATACTTCTTTCTCAGGCTGTCAACTTCCTGGGCCACCAGTGAGGATGCCGCTGACTGACACAGGAAGGGCTACATTATTGGAGATGAAGCCTCACCCACCTCACAATGTTGCAAACACATGTGTCTTTATTACCCATTTCCAAGGCACTGAGTACAGGCCCCGATCATCCCTTTGCCGGGGAGAACGGGCCACACTCTTCCATGGCACTTTCCTGTTGATGCTACACCCAGGCCGTGCCTTGGAATCGTCAGGCCTTATATCACCTAGAGGCTCTCACGTCAGATGCCTTGATCAAACCCAACTCTGCTCTTACCAATCCTGTGACCGTGGGCAAGGTGCTGGTCCTCTCTGCCTATCTTCTCATCTTAAAAATGACCCTTTCTAAAAAAGGATCACCTTGGGGCCTACTACATTGGTGGTTGGTAAAGACTAGATGAATTAATGTATCTAAAGTATGAAAGAGCCTGGCTCAATAAATGTTAGGTAGCATTAATTGATTATTATCATACTAGTGCAAAGAGTGAGAGTCAACCTTCTGGCTGCCTTTCCCCTACTCATGTGTTCCCAGAAACCTGTGCATAGTAGTGTTTAATGAGTGACCAAATGGCCTGCACATTTTCCTTCTTCCCCCTTCAGTCACACAAGACAGAGCTTTCAGCAAACAACTGGGCGACCTTCTTTTCCTAGGGTATGTGAAGGTAGTCTCCAATCTGTCAGCTGCCAGCCTCCAGCCTTTCAAAGCTGCACCTCATCCAGGAACTGGATCTTATTCCGGGGTACCATTTACACTACCAGCTAGTGCCTTTCTGAGTCTGCCTTCCTATTTAGGTAAAACAAACAAGAGCAGATAATACCTCCTGTGCGCCAATTCTTTGGTCTCCCTAGACCTCGGAGTCACTTCTCAGACCATTCTGGAAGGTTCCAGAGGATAATTATCCATCCACCCCTTCTACATATGGATCATGAGGTCTTAGGCTTTCCTGAGAAGGGAAATATGCATGCATCCTCCTAGCTCTGGAACCCTGAGAAAAGTGAAAACCGGAGAGCTATCCAGGCTTTCCTGGAGGGTGGCTGGTGATGCCACACAGCTGGGAGAGAGGAGAGCTTCCTAGCCAATCCCTACAGGCTCTATGTCCAGCTCTGCCTACACCCCATTAGCAGTGATGCCTGCTGTGTTCAAGCAAAACCACATGCAGGATTCCCAGGATGCAGCCAGACAGCAGGCCCATAATGAGGTCAGCTGGAGCCCTAACACATCTTGGCCTTGTAGACCAATCCTAGTGGCATCCTTCGGGGGATAGTCCGCGACTTGTATATAAAACTGTTCAGCCAGACTCTACCTGATGCCAATAATAGCATCATCTACTAAAAAGGAGAGATACAGCCTACCAAAAGAAAGAGAAGAAATTTAAAAGCATTACAGCTCAACACAAAAGCTTGAAAAAAATCTTTTTATTGTCATTTTGTTTTTTTTAAAAAAGTCATTTCCTGGATTTCTCAAAAAGAATCTGCTAAACAAAGCAGACATGATGGTCTCAAATCATTTGCATCCCTTTCATCCCACCTCTCCAGAATTCTGGTACACTGGAAGGGAGTGGTACAATGACTGAAGTCAATTTGACTCTTCAAGGCAGAAAACAGTTTCCCAAATCAAAGTTCCGTGCATATACTTAAGAATTTGCCCAACGTTCTTGATTTAAAACGAAAAAAATTCTTTCAGTAAACAGACTGCAATCCTCTTCCATCATATTTCATTTTTGTTTTCCTCTTGTGTGATTTATGTAATGTCACGTTTCCTTTTCCATAACTGAGAAGTCAAATGAACTGAAATATCATTAAAAATCATAGTAAACTAAAAGGCTAAATTACTCATTTAAAAAGCTTCTGGGGCAGCCCTGGTGGTGCAGCGATTTAGCGCGGCCTGCAGCCCAGGGCGTGATCCTGGAGACCCGGGACTGAGTCCCACATTGGGCTCCCTGCATGGAGCCTGCTTCTCCCTCTGCCTGTGTCTCTGCCTCTCTCTCTCTCTCTGTGTTTCTCATGAATAAATAAATAAATAAATAAATAAATAAATAAATAAATAAATCTAAAAAAAAAAGCTTCTGTTAGGTGGTAATTAATACCTTTAAAAATAAAAAGTTTTTTTTCATATTTTTGTGGTGTGTGTGCATGTGTGTTTGAGCATAGAGCTACATGTCATAAAACATCATAAAACAATGAAGTCATGTCTCTGACAAAATTACATTTTTAACGAGAAGCACAACGCTGCTTCCCTATACAATACTTCTGCTTTATTTCCCCAGATGAGTCAGATTCGTTTTTCCTAGATTTCATTACTTAGTATGTCTCTAAGAGGATCTTTGATACTAAGATGCACATTTTCAACTGCGGTCCTATCGAGTGGATACAAAAACATGAATTTTAAATGCCACAGTAATTGCTATAAAGACGCCTGTGTGATTCAGCAGGATTATGTACCTTAATTTCTGCTCATCAGTGGCATTGACAAGTACATATTTTGGAAATATACAGTGAATTTCACCTTTGAACTCTCACTTAACGGCCTGCCATGCAAAGCCCTGACGTCCCCGTTGTGTTCCCACCCCCACCCCCGCCCGCACCCCCACCCCCACCCCCACCCCCACCCGCACGGCCCGACACGACTTCCGCAGAGGCCGGTGCGCCCCGCGCCCCCAGCGTTTCCGCATGACTTAGCGTCCCGGCCGGCCGCTGTCTGTACCTATTACCGCAGGCAAACGTCAGGGAAACGGTTCTTGCCTCTCTAACCGCGCGTCCTCCGCCAGCTCGCCCCAGGTCTCCGCCATGCACAAGCAGAGCGCCCCTGTGTTTCCCCCAGACCCGGCTGCGGCCGCCCACGCGGTGCACGCGACCCGCCGGGCGAGGACGCGGCCCCACTGCCCCGCGGGGGACGGAGGGCGGGCGAGGGCGGGCGAGGGCGGCGCGCACCCTGGGGCCCAGCCGCAGGTCACCCCCGGGGAGACACAGCAAGGTAATAAAGGAATTCCTGGGGCGGGGAGCGCGGGTCGGGGTGAAGGGGGGGCGAGCGACGCACAGGCAGAGCCGGGAAAGTGAGCCCGACGGCGGAGGGACACAGGCGGGCAGAGGGGACAAAGGGCGGAGGCAGAAGGCAGGGCTCGGGGCACGGGCGCAGCGGGGCGACGGCGGGCGGGAGGGCGGGCGGCACCGCGCACCCACCGGGAGGGTCCGCGCCCTCGCGCCCCTCGCGCCCCTCGCCCGGCCCGGGAGGACCGCCTCACCTGCGCTCTCCCGCGGCGACGGCTGCTGCTCACGCGCGGGCCGCCCCACCGCTCCGCTCCACACGCGTGTCGGGACCCGGAGCTCGAACCCCGGGGCCGCCCCCGCCCCGCCCCGCCCCCGGACGGCTCGGCCCCGCCCCCGCCCCGCCCCCGGACGGCTCGGCCCCGCCCCCGGACGGCTCGGCCCCCGGACGGCTCAGCACCGCCTCCGTGGCGGGGCCCCGGGCAGCCGCCTCCACCACCCCTGGGTGCGGGGCCCGCGGGCCGCGGCGGCCGTGAGGGCTCGGGTGGGCGCCCCGCGCTCGGCTCCGCACCCCGCCCGCCGCGCCCTGGCGCCGAGCCTCGCCCAGATCTTAAGATCTCAGAGAAGAGCCCCGACCGAGGGCTGCGCCGGGGCCTCGGAGCCGCGGGGGCCGCCGCCGCTTCCCCCTCACCGCCCCCGGGACGCCGCGACCGGCCGTCGGGGCGCCGCCCGCCGAACTCCGCCCCTGACGCCGGCGCGGCGAGGGCCGTCACCTCCACGTCCCGGGGCTCCGCGCCAGCGCCCCGCGCCGCCCAGCGGACGGTGGGACGGGCCGGGGCCGGAGGGCGGGGCGGGGGCTTCTGGGGCGCTCGCCTGAGGCGGCCTGACGGGTCACGTCGGGTCACGTCGGGGAGCGCCCTGAGAGGGCGGGGCGCGGTCCCGGGCGCGGGGCAGCCCTGCTTCTCCTCAGGCCTCCGAGAGTCTAGTAAGTGTTGGGGGGCGGGGGGCGGCGCGGGGGCCGATGCAGGACGGAAGTTGGAACTTCGAACCTGGGGAGGGTCGGTCCGCAGACAAGCCCTCTGGTGCCCGTGACGTGAGACCCCAGATCCCCGCGAGCGTGTGTGGAGCCCCAGGGCCAGAGGCGGAGACGAGAATCTGGGGCCTGAGGTGGGTACTTCCGGGGGGAACACGGCGAAGATACACGAGTTCACGGCTGACCTGGGAGTATTTGAAAAAGAGTAGAATTAAACCCAAAGAGAATGAAAGGGAGGGTATTTTAGAGAAAGAAATACAAAAAAATAGTGAAATAAAGCCAAAGTCATTTGAAGAGACGGTTAACATAGATAATATCCTAATGAATTTGATTGTGAAACAAGACTGTGCTTCCCAATTTTTTTATTATTATAACTGCCCCCCCCCAGAACCTTTTTTTAAAAAAAAGATTTTATGTATTTATTCATGAGACCCAGAGAGAGAAGCAGAAGGAGAAGCAGGATCCCTGCAGGGAGCCCGACGCGGGACTCGATCCCGGGACACCCGGGGTCACGCCCTGTGCCGAAGGCAGACGCTCAACCACTGAGCCACTGAGGTAGGTGCCTCTTCCCCAAGAGGTCTTAAAAAATTTTTGTCCGTATAGACTCTCCCCCTCCATGAAATTTTAGTACCAAGAATTTATATATGTTTTAGAATTATAAACTGAAAGACTAAATTTCACCGCCCTTGGGGCAATATGCTCCCTGTTATGAATGCATAGAATAAGAAAAGACACGAGTAATATTAGTAATTTAAAAGATATGACTGGGGGCAGCCCGGGTGGCTCAGCGGTTTAGCACCTGCCTTCAGCCCAGGGTGTGATCCTGGAAACCTGGGATCAAGTCCCACGTCAGGCTCCCTGCATAAAGCCTGCTTCTCTCTCTGCCTGGGTCTCTGCCTCTCTCTCTCATGAATGAATAGATAAAATATTTTTAAAAAGATAAAAAATAAAAAGGTACAACTACAGAGAGAACAGAAACACAAAATTCAGACATAGTCTGAACACCCTTATACCAACACATGGAAACAAATGTCCCAACTTCCTAGGAAAATATGGTCCCTAAATCTGATAAGAGAAATACAAGCATAATATAATCCAGTGTGTTTGTCTGCTCAGACTGCCATAACAAAGTACCACAGAAAAGTTCTTCCTCTTATGACACAAGACCTGGAGGACGAGGGCCACATTCTTAGGACCTCCTTTAACCTGAATCACCTCCTTCCTTATAGGGCCTATTCCAAAGACAGTCACATGAAATGTTAGAGCTTCATGATATGAATTGAGGTCTGTGGACACAATTCAGTCCATAATGTTCAGGAAACATTAAATAAATGATATTGGTAGCTTAAAAAATTCTGACGCAGAAAATACCAGGCACAGATGATATCATACCAAATATACACAGAGCAGATTATTGGGATCATGTTGAAAGTATTTCCAAGAGGAAAGAAAGTAACAACCTGCCAAGCATGTATTCTGAGGTTATTATTACCTGATATAATACCAGTTAAAGACACCACAGAAATAGGAAATTACAGCTCAGCCTCACTCATGTTCATAGATAAAAACAAATTCTAAACTGATAGTAAAGTCAATCCAGCAGTGTTTACAAAAATTATCATGGCCAAGTTGGGTTTATTTATGAAATATTAAAATTGCTTTTACTCACATTAATGTAAGTAATCATATTAATAAATTACTGGAGAAAAATTATATTCACAAAATATTAGAAAAAGAATTTAGATAAAACTCAACACTCAGTCATAATTTGTAGCAAAGAAGAATAGTGAAACTGCCTAATTTGTTAGAAGATGTCCACAAAAAGCCTTCAATAAATATCATTCTTAATGGTGGTGTTTTAGAAGTATTCTTTCTAAAATTAAGAATGCCTCCAATCAAAGTTTCCAGTCATGTCATTGGAGAACTAGTCAGTCCAATGCTTTTTGGGTTTTGGTTTTTATAGAAACCAAAACAGCTCTACAGATATATTTTAAAGTAAGGGAGCTTAGCAAGTTAGGTGAATAATCAATAAATTAATAAATGTGTCCACAATACCAATTAACAGTTTAAGGACTTTATTTTTTTAAATGCCATTTATAATAGCAGCTATATGTATGCATGTAAATATATGTGTATATATGTATACATGCGTTAAATACATGTATGTATGTATATATACCGTATAGGAAAAGCACTTGGCAAAACAGCTTAAGATCTTCATAGGGAAATTTATATGAAAGGCATTTTAAAAAAAACAAATAAATGGAGACATTGGCATGTTCACCAATAGGGGAGGCCAGATGGCAGTTTCAAATCCTTTCAAATGTATCTGTATATCTGATTTATGCTGCCCCTCTAGGGCCTGCTGCAGAACTCTATATGTTAGATTAAGTAACCGATGCCATGTGTATCAAATTTGGCTAAGTTATCTTCTGGTAACAACCTTCCCCCATCTGACCAGCTTAAAAGCACAAACTTTATTTTCCATCCATATTTCTCACTTTCCCACATATACACATCCCCCCCAGGTTCCCAAGAGGGCACTTGACAACACAGTTGCTCAGGCACCAGGCTGTTGGGTCCATCTGAAATACCTGGATTCTTAAAGTTTCCATCCAGAGGTAGCACATGTAGTTAGCATCCGATGAACGCAAGTCCAAGCCCTCCGTGAATGTGACAGGGAAGCACAGTCCTTCCTTACGAGAGGAAAGGACAGCAAGGAAAAATAATAGTCATCCATACTATAAGAAATAAGTGTGGTGTTGACACTCGATATAAACCAATAGATGGATAAATGGAATGGATGAGAGAGCACAGAACCACATCCACACCTACATGGGACTTGCAACACATGAGAGGTGACTTGCAAATCATTCAGAAGAAGATAGAGTAGTCAGCAGATCGAAAAGGATGGTGTAGGGGCACCTGGGTGGCTCAGTGGTTGAGCATCTGCCTTAGGCTCAGGGCATGACCCCGAGGTCCTGGGATTGAGTCTCACACAGGGAGCCTGCTTCTCCCTCTGCCTGTGTTTCTGCCTCTCTCTAGGTCTCTCATGAATAAATACATAAAATCTTAAAAAGAAAAGAAAAGGATGGTGGTAAAACATATATGTGGGAAAACATGAAGTAAAATCCCTGGTACAAATCATACTTATTAATTACAATTAAATCAAAGACTTCATTGTGACATAAAATCTTTAAAACTCTTAAGATAAAATGTGTCTCACCTTAACAGGGAAGAATTACTTAAATGAAATACAAAATCCTACCAATCTTAAAAGTGAAAAACAAACCATAGGCCAAAAGAAAATACTTGCAGCAATTGATAAAGTATTAGTACCCCAAACGTATAAGCAATGCTAAAGAATCGATATAAGAAGCACGAACACCTGAATTAGAAAACGGATACAGGTAAGAACAAATACTTCACAAACAAAAGTGAGTGACCAAAAATCTCCTGAACAGAAAACCAATTCCACCAGAAATTATGGAAATGTGAATAAGACCGATGAGATGTCTACTGAATAGATAAGTATGCAAAATGTGACAATACCAAGTGTCCTGAAGGATGTGAAAAGGAGAAGCTACTATGCTGACAGCTGCATACCAATCTTATCAACTCCAAATATTGTTTAAGATATTCCATGTCCTTTTAAATACCACTCCAACAAAGAAAACAAAACCTCCAACACAAAGCTTTTTATCACTTGTAATTTTTATGTAATAAGTATTGAAAGATTTGTTTTAAGCATAGGATTTTTAGTGTATATCACTCTTGTGCATACAAAAAGTGAAGAAAATAAAACAAATCACTTAATGGATTTCTAAATGCTTTTTACTTCACATACTGACTTTTTGCAATCACTTTTGACTCAGAATTGTCTATGCCTGTGTTTTTTCCGCGAAGCAGGGACAAGCCCTCCCCACTCGGCTCTCTCCGCGAGTCTGATCCACAGAACCTGCGCACAGAGGAAACGATTCTCTTGTATGTCACCTGTCCGGGTGGCTTGTTACACAGCAGGAGGTAACCGGAATGTCCCCCATTCACAAAGGACTTTGGAATGCTTACATGAACCTTCTAGACCTTCTAGATCCTTCCATGCCCATGAATGACTTCAGTGTTCCCACGGATGACCATTACCATTCTGGAGCTACATAGTTCTTGACCTCCTCATCCACAGAGACGTCCTCATCTAAGCCACCTCAGCGGCCTGCTTCGAGTTATAAACAGGAGGGGTCTCGAGGATTAATGGCCACCTGGGGGGTTGGGATGAGGGACAAAAGGCGGCCTCGTCTTGCCGCCTGTCCAGAGATGCCAGGACTCCCGCCTGAGGCTGTTGGCAGGCAGGACACTGAGCAGAGCTGCAGGTCACAAAGTCACCATGCCAACCCTCCTACTCATCACACAAGGCCGCCTGCCCCGGGGCGCGGGGAGAGGGCCGCGCAGGTAGTGGGGCCATCGCTCCAGAGCCAGCCGCTTGCCTCTTGCGCCCCAAGGGCAGGTAGCAGGTGGAGGAAGGGCTGGAGGGGACAAGGCCCCAGGGCACAGGGGTTGGGGGAGACAGTGGAAGAGACAGAGGCCTGTGGTGGCCAAGCATGGCCAGCACTAATCCCATCCCTTCACCAGGAGAGAGTAGGGCCTCAGGGGTAGCTGAGAAAGTGGGAAGCAGCAGTCTCTGGGTACCAGCCCCTGCACTCCCTCTGCTGCTGCTCCTGCTGCTGCCACCTCCACTGCTGAGCCCAGGGAGCTTCCTACACCGCCTCCCAGCCTGGAGAAACTTCCACCAGGGCACCAGGCACTATAGGAGCAAGACAGAGAAGCTGAAAACCTGCGAGGGTGCCTTTGATCTCTACTTCATCCTGGACACGTGAGCAGCCCTCCCACCCTGACTCTGGGGTGCCCCTCAGGGCACTTCTGACCCCAGGGTCACTGCTTACATGAAGGGACTCAAGGAGACCCCAGCCTCTGGAAAAGGGGAGGTGGGGACAGTCTTGATCAAACCCAAGATAAGACCCTCTGCACGCCCCTTAAGCAGGGAGAGGGGCAGGTGATGGCCAGGAGCTCCTTCTGGGCGGTTATTAGAAACCTGCTGCTGGGTTTGTGTCTGTGTAGTCCTCTGCTGTGGTGCTTTTCCCTGGAGCGGACTCTCTTTGTGCTGGGTGCCAGGGAGATGCCCTGTCGCCTCGGGGGGCTCAGAGCGTCACTGCTTAGAAAGTCCTTGGCTTTCCCTCCAAGGCTTTTGCTTCTTTCCTCAACCACCTGGACACTGTGTCTCAGCTTGTGTGTGCTTTGGGACAGCTGGGTCTGACGGGTGTCATCCTGGGGAGCCGGGCTGTGCGCTAGGCACCTTGTGCCCCTCAAAGAAGGGAGGGGGTGGACTTGCCATGCTTGGAAAGATCGGGGATGTTGTCCTGGTGCCATTTCCCACTTGTCTGTTGGGTTGGGAATGAACTTTACGGGGTCAGTACTATCCGTGGTGTGACTGTGGGTGTGACTGAAGTGTATTTGGCTTCCAGAGCCCTTCCACTACACTTCCCTCATCCTCAAAACCGCCCCAGAATGTAGAGTAGGGAAGACCTTTGCATTTGCAATCTCCTGGGAAGGGGATGGGGTGTGGAGGTAGGTTGGAGTAGCCCCAGGGGGATGGGGGTGACAGGACTCAGGCTTCCCGGGTGCCCCGCTTGTAGCCCCCCAGGCTACAATGCCTCGGATTTCTCTTATGCTCCATGGAGGCTGATGACTAGGGAGATGCGTGCGCAGCCACCAGCTTCCAGCAGTAGCCGACAGAGCTGGGAGCCCCCCTGCCACTGGAATAAGTCCTTCTTCACTGTCCTGTGGAGGGACATCGGAGTTGTTCCAGGCAGGTCTTGCCTCATCGATGTAGAGGAGACGTTGATTTCTTTTTTAGGCTTTAGGGTTGGGGGTAAAAGACAATATGGGAAGCTGACAGACTCTGAGTCTTTGCAGAGAATGGCAGTGAATCCAAGGCTCCCTCTGCCTCCATCCTGCTATAATGCCCCGGCCACACACATTGTATCTGCTGTTAGGCCCAGTGTGGGCACAACCCAGCTGGAAAGGGCTCTGGGCACAGGTTGGGCACATGAAATAATATTGAGCACTTTCTACATAACAGCAATGTATTGAATACTTAAGCCTCTCAAAGCTTGGGAAAGTAGAATTTATTTCCCTATTATAGGGTAATGAAACTGAGGCTAGTGATTTGCTCAATATCAATCAAGCTAGTTTTCTGCAAAACATTAGACAATGGGAGATTACTCTCTCCTCTCTCCTAAGGAGAGTATGAAGTGGCAGGGACAAGAAGGGTTCCATTTTAAGAGGTGTTCAGAGAAGGCTGGGCTGATAGGCTGACGGTGAGATTGTACAGTGGGTGTTACTGAGCAGGGGTGGCTAAGTAGTTGGATCTTATTTTACAAGAATTACAGTTGAAGGGCCCAAGGGCAGACCCTTCAGGGAGAGCAGAGCTGGGGCTGGTGCAGCGATCCAGGGAGATGATGGTGTTGTGGACCAGTGGGGTAAGGGTGGAGGTGCTGAGTGGCCAGCTCTAGATCTATCTTGAAGAATCCAGACAAATTGGATGGGGGAACTCAAGTGTGGTTCTAAACTGGGGACAAAGGTAAGAGGGGAAAGCAGCTTCATCACTGAGTCTTCCTCTCCACTGTAGGTAAATGTTATGACTTCTATCACAGATGAGGGAGGGAGGCCACTCAGGGCCAGGAATGACCCCTAAAGCCATCAGACGGGAAGACATGGAGCAGGAATTGAAACCCTGGAATGTCTTCCTCCAAAGCCCATTCCAAAGACTCCTAAGGCTGGGTGGGTCCCTGAGAATCCCTGTGGTGGTCTTGGAGGCAGAGAGACCCCAAGGCAGCTCCCACATGTGTGGTATGGATGTGGAAAGAGGGCCTGAGGAGGAGAGAAGCAGAGCTTCAAGATTCATTCATTCTAAGGACATTGGAACTCTGGACATTGTCACTGTGGGCGCATTGGGGATGGGAGAGGAGCTCACAGCTGCTTTCCCTGGTGTTAAAAAATAAACTGAAGCACTTTATAATTTTTAAGAATTTGAGCACACATGAATTTGAATTAGGAAACACAGAAACCTCAGTTGTTAGGAATACTCCACTGACAGGATCCAGTGTCAAGGTGTATATAGAGAAGACGTGGAAACAAATCAAAGAACTTATTTGAATGATTATAGTTTAAGCAGTTATCTTAATTGGGAAAGCTTAATTGCCTATTTGTAATTGGTGCATATGCAGGCTTTCAAAGCATTAGAGCCTCCTCAGTCCAATGGCTCTTTGTGTAAATATTTAATAATTCCCCCTTCTTGGTCATCCTCTCACACAAGACAGACTAACCTAAAATTGGGTATTAGTGCTGCTCTTGGTTACCATTAGGGTTAAGCTGTTCGTCTCTTGTTGTGAAACTCATAGGTAATGAAGTCAGACACATTAAAAGAATCATTTTTGCTGTTCATCTATTCATCTTTTTTCCTGTTTCTCTAAGTGCAGTGAGACCATCTGATATACTGATAATGTTTGTGGACATATATTTAAGACCCTTGAGAAAAAAAAAAAAAAAAAAAAAAAGACCCTTGAGAGAATACAGCACACCAGGGAGACTACCATGCTATCAGGAGGATAATAGCAAGAGACTGAAGTATGTTCTTCATCATTTTTGAAATTTCTCCAAAAGAGTCAGTCTAGAAGTTGAGTTGGTAGTTCGTTACAATTCATTCAACTGATCTCTTAGTAATGAGAATAGGTCAGTTCTGTTAAACAATGATGTCTCATTCTCAGTGATAGTTTTGCAGATGGACACTCAAAGTTAGACTTACACTGTGCGAGTAGTCGGGTATTTAAGAAGAGGCATTTCTATGGAAACAAAAGAAAATGGCTTATGGTTGGAGCCATGGTTCTGGCTTATGGTTCTGGGTCCAGAGAGCAGCCAGTTGAGAAGATTTCCAGACATTAGGCTTCTAGATGTGGGCTCAAAGCATCTTGTATAATTTGAATGTCTCTGGTGATGTCATGGGGCGTTTAAGTGATTATTCTGAGTGACTTATTTGTGTTTGAGCCATTGTGTTGATTTCTGTGAGGTTTATATCAAGTTATTCAGCTCAGTTTACGGGGCTTTAGAAAAGGACAGTTTTTGATCTTTGTAATTTCAAAACAAAAGGGTGAAAGAAAATAAAAAACATTAGTTTGGAAAGTTGTAGACAGATATTGGAGGAAAATGGAAGAAATTAGGATCCATTTTACAAGTAAGTAGATAACACCACCTCAAAAACAATAAAAAGGTCTAGATTCTGATATCCATGAGAATGTGTTATTATTCTCTACTGAGTTTGAATTTTTCTTTCTACAATTGCCCCAATTTCTAGCAAAAATAATCACAGTAAGACTAAGTTGTTTGCAAAATCACTCTAGTCTCATTAAACTGGTTTGATTATTTGCATAAGTGAAGCAAGAATAGTGATTTTATGTGTAATCTCAAATATGGTATTCCAATGAAAACTTTGATGATACTTAAGGGCATATCCATGCAGTACTGAGTGTGGTATATTCTGTAACTCTAATGTCAAGACACAGTGATAACAAGTGTTCGAGCTCTGCCCTGGAATCAATAGTGCTCAGTTCTCTACTCTCTTGAGATTGTTTGGGGGAAAAAAGATAAGTGGGCTTTGAATCACTTGTAGAGCAGATTTCTGTTCTCATAAAGACTCAATTTATAACATAACAGCTTTTTTAATAATTGTACAAAGAATTGGATTGCTGTCTGAATGATACCAGAGGGTTAACTCATCCTGATTACATTATCCCAATTTGCTTCTCTTTATCAGGGAGATTTTCTCAACATCATCACCAGTGCTTGTTATCTCTGGTCTTTCTAATGATAGCTATTTTAATAGATTTAAGGTGATATCACACTGTGATTTTGTTTTAAACTTCCCTGATTAGTGATGTTGATTGAGCACCTTGTCACGTTACTCTTGACCATTTGAATATCTTTTTCAGAAAAATGTCTCTTCAGGCTTTTTACCTACTTTATTGGATTTTTGCCCCTGCACATATTTAAAATAATTGTTTTGTCTTTTTCTAATAAGTGTGTTGCCTGGGTTCTTCAGGGATGGTTTCTGTAAATTTATATAGTTCCTTTAAATGAGCAGTGTTTTCCTATTTCTTTGTATGTTTTGTGATTTTGTTGTTGTTGTCGTAGATAATTGGGTTGTGAATTATTATGTAACTCTATAAATCAGAAGTCCACATTTGTTTGAAGGCATTTTTGGTTTTGTTTGTTACTATATAAGTGTATAGCAATCCATTTGTTTTGAGACTTTTCCAAACTACTTTTATAAAAAATATTCCTTGTTGGGTGTGATCACTGGATTGTCTTCCATTCTGCTTAACTTCTGCTAATATTTAGACAGAGATTTCCTTGAATACCAGGAGATGAAACAAACATAAATCCACCACAAAATTTTTTTCAAAAAGAAAGAAAAAACACAGAGATTGACCACCTCACCCAAGTTTTGAAGAATGATTCTGTGCATAAAGGAACTAAAGTGGAAGCCAATAGGAATGAGAAGCTGAAAGTAGGGACAGAAGGGAGCTGTGACTTTCCTTGCTGGTTGAAGCACGATGACACCAGAACAGGACTATCCTGGGCCTGTTCCAGCCCCTCCCGTGGTAGTGGGGCTCGAAAAGGTTTTCTGTATCCAGGGTGGCTCAGCTTTGCAGGCTGATGGGAAAGAAGAAAATAAAATAGTCTGAGTAACACATCTCTGTGGCTGAGGACAGGGTTCCCACTAATGTGTTGGTAAGTGAGGGGCCAAGAGAATAATGTATCAGAATCACTGGGGACTTTTCCATCCTCCTTCCTGGAGGAAGACTGGACAGTTCAGCTTGGGGCAAAGGCCATGTTGGCCCATAGTACCTGGCCACAAGGCTCAGATTTCCTGCTGTGAGCAAAAAGGAGCTACAGATGATCTTGAGCAGGGAACAGACTTGATCAAGATGGTGCTCCAAGGAAAAATATCTGATAATAGTAGTAAAATGTCTTGGAACAAAAGGCTAGAGCAGTAGGGAGCTGAGCTAGAGGCCTACAGTAGTATTTTATCTAAGAGGTAATGAGACCAAAAGACAGGGGCCAAGAGCAAGAAAGGGAGGGATGTACATGAATGGCTGTCAAACAAGAATAATCTCTTGGAGTTGAGAGAAAGGTAAGAAAGGTACAGAGCAGGGAAAAGGATGAAAGTCCAAAGAATTTTACAGTACAAAAGAGGCCACTTGTAAGACCCTCATGCAGGAGTGTAGTACTAAACAAGTAGCACTAAACAGTAAATCAGAGGATGAAGTACTAAACGAGTCTACCTCCTTGTGCATGTAGCACACATGAGCCTTATCTGTATGCCTATGTATGTTTTTGTGTCTGTTGTGTGACTTTTGGGTGTTGTGAGTATAAAGATGGAACAGGATGCTATTCTGGTGCTCTGCCTTGAAGGCCGCACAACTAACAGGCATCTGAATCTTGCACCAAATTTATGAGAACTTCTAGGATTTGGAGAATGGGCCACAGAGGAGAAGAACTGTGGAGGGATGCATGGAAATGGGCATAGATGCCCTGCCTGGTTGCATCGAACCCGTTTTTATTGAACTTCTTTGGTTTCATTTGGAGCCTGTTTCAATGGCTTCTCACAAGCAAATGCTTCCTCCCCAGCCCAAAACTGAGGGTGTCCTTCATCACCTACTCCACAGAGGGCCACACGCTCATGAAACTCACCTCAGACAAGTAAGTTCTTATTTGATCCTGGAGGGCCAGGCCTTGGGGAAAGCCAGGAAACTAAGAGGTTCCCTGGGAAGCCCACTGGAGTGCAGGCTAGGCAGGTCTGGACTCCCCTCATTGTGCACCCTGACCCCCAGCTCCAGTTCACCAGACCTCTCTGCCCCGTGGCTGCACTAACAAGGCCAACCCTGCACAGCCAGACAATCTCCACTCCTGTAAGGCTTCTCCTGCATCTATCCCGAGTCCCTTCTATCTGCACACTTCCTTGTTCATAGAACAGACTGGCTGTGAGGACTCCCTGGAAAGTGTAGGGCACACATGATTCCTTATGAACACCAATCCATGTTGGGCACCTGCTCTCCTGATTTATTTTCTGCCCTGGGACAGTGGGGGATAACAGGGACATAGAATCATAACCAAGGAGGAAGGGATGAATAGCTTTGAAGTGTTAATGGTCTAGGTGAAAGGGATCTTGCTTCCTTCCTTGGTGGGTCTGAGACAGGGGAGCCCATGACTGGGTCCTGAACACCAAGGTGGGATAGGGTGCTGGAGAAAGGCATGATATACCCACATCCACAGGGTCCATGGTGGACACAACAGTTTGCCCAAAAGCCTGCAGGTGAGAAGGTATGGAGTCTCTGAGTACCAAAGAGGTTAGATTTTCAAGAGCACACATTACTAGACCCCAAATCAGAGGGTGAAGTCCTAAATGAGGTTGAGCACCCTTAGGGCTGGATGTGGCCATCCTTGCGGCGCAGCACCCCTTTCAGCACCATGGAGAGAAGCCAGGAGCAACAGCAGTAGCGATGTCAGTGCATGGAGACAGCACACAGTCGGACTCCAGGACACACGGGGTAGGGGCTGGGTGCCAGGCTCTAGTGGAGGTGTGCATCTGTGCCTGAGTGTGATTTGTGTCCAGGCCAGAGAGACCTGAGTGAGTCTGCAGTGGCAGGAAACAAGTCCGCTGGGAGGGAGGCTGGCAGGTGGCAGAGAGCTGCAAGGCTGCCGGGCAGGGGGCTCTGGGGGAGGAACTGCTTCTTGGGGAGGGGGAGACCTCTGCCTTCTCCAAGGAGGGGGGCTCGGGGCCCAGATGTGAGAAGCTGTGGGGGGGCGGGCTCAGGAAGGGCCTCCCAGTCCTCTCTGGAGAGTGAACATAATGACCTCCTCCACAAGTGAGGACTCAGGAGTGGCAGTGGTGCCCAGGAGAGTGGAAAGCATGTGAAATTGGGGATGGGGCAAGATGTACAGCTGGGAAGACAGCTCATGGTCAGATCAGAGCCCTGAAAGCTGCCAGCTCCTGAGAAACCCACAGGATCTTGACTCGAGTGAGGCTCAGCCTGGGATTGGGCCTTCCCAGATGTGCCCCACTGCCTAGTTGTTCAGAAGGCCTGTGGCAGACGTCCCAGATGGGCCCTGGTATGCGGAGAGCATCCGGGGCGGGGACAGTGTTACCTGATACAAGTGTGACTCGGGAGGGTCTGCAGAACGTGGGACCAGAGCTGGGTCTTTGCTTGGTGCTGTCTCAGCCCTTTCTGCTGAGAGAGAGAGTAGGCTGGGAAGAGGGCTTGGTTCTGGATGCCAGAGAAGCCAGACAGCACAGGGGCTAGGAAGCCCCCAGGGCTGCTGACAGGAGGGTGACAACAGGGCAGAGATGGAGTGGCCCCAGGGATGAGATGGGTATTAAAGAGGAAGAGGGATCACTGGGGACAAGGAGTCTGGAGCCCCTTCCATGGGGCCCCAGTGGCTCCAGGACAGCTTGGGGCTGCTTTTAATATCACCCAAAATTGTACCTCAAGCCCTTTTCTGGTCTTTTCAGAAATAAAATCCGCGATGGTCTTGCTGAGCTCCAGAACGTAGTGCCTACGGGAGCCACACACATGCAGGAAGGATTCATAAAGGTACCAGGTCCCGGGGTCTGAGGGCCTGTGCTTCGTGGCATCCTTACAGCATTCCTGGGTCCTCTCACTGGCCTCCCCCAACGCCGCTTTGTTTCCTTGCAGGTAAACGAGCGATCGAAGAGGCAAACTCTGGAGGTGAGCTGCCCGGTGACTTCACTGTGGGCAGGTGTGGGGACAGAGCCAGGCCCGGGCCAGCGAGGTCTGAGGCGGCCCTCATGGGCCCCTTCCCAGCACTGAGCCACGGAGCAGGGTGCTGTCCTCTCTGGGCCCGGGCTTTCTCCCCTGTGCAGCAAGGATGGAAACCCCCCCCCCCCCAGAACGCCCTGGGACCGGGCACATACCTCCTCAGTTCTTGGTAACCGTGAGGTGCGTGACCTACCCTTGGCTTCCTCGCCAAGAAAGGAGGAACCGGGGGACCTGGAGCAGACAAAATTCCAGTTTTTGAAAAAAAGTGCTGGGTTTCCCTCTTGCTGCCCACACTATGTGATCACATCTCTGGCCCTGGTCCCTTTTCCCTTCAGTCCCTTCCCCTTGGCACTCGTTGTCCCATGACTGTGTCTCCAACACTGGACGAGGCCGCGCTCCGCCCAGAACTGTGTTCATCTGGACTGTGGGGTGGCAGCCCTTGCCAGGAAAGGAGGGCCTGGTGGGGAAAGGCGCTGAGCTGGCGGGGACCCCGCAACCCAGGAGTGGACCCCTGGGCCTGCAGACCCGGCAGGACTTCCCTCAGGTGCTGCCCCAAGCTGGAGCCGGAGCCAGGGCCAGGCTTCCCACTGCGCTGCGGGCATCTGGTACAGTCGAGTCTGGTTGTCCGTCCCTTTGCTCACCTGAGAGGCTGACGCCTGTCCAGGGACGTGGCTGGGGTCACCGTGCAGGCCACGGTTGCACGTCTGGTCACGGCGCCGGTTCAGGAGGCAGGGCCAGGGAAGGGCTGAGTGTTGCCCCGGGTCACACAGGTCCTGGCTGCAGCCTCCTGTCCCTCCGGGCGTCCTGCTGGCGGGCCCCTGGGGCGGCCTCTGGGCTGCAGGACTGGGGGGGCGGGGCAGCCTGTGGGGTCGCCCCGGGGGCCTCGCTGACCAGGATGCCCCCTGCTGCCTCTGCAGGCCCAAGTACTTCCAACCTGATTATTACTGTGACCACGGCTCCGATACCATCCACGTCACTACCAATGATTAATTTTGAAGTGAGTCCAGCCCATAATTACTAGCATTTCACTGCATGTACTCGGATATTTAATACTGAAAGCCTTATTTCTCTCAGGTCAACAAGGCTGTGAGGATGAAGAGCACAGTGTATTTTGTGGCTTACAAGGACTATAAGAAAGAGGAGGTAATTTGGAGCAGGTAACCAGGTGCCCCCTGTGAGCCTAGATGAGAAAAGCTCTCAACGGCATTATTCCCAGGGTTGCCCAATGATGCTAACCCGCCCCTATTGGCTACAGATAGCCACTCCGGAAATGAATAACACGCTTGTAAGGCCTACACAGCAGAGGTGCAGGTGGAAGGGATTTCCAACTTCCCTAAGGGTGGGTGCTGGCTGATGGCGGGTGCTGGCCCTCGGAATCTAACACCGCATGAGACGAGAAACTGTTGGGATGTGGATTTCTTACTTACCCTCTGGCTGTGGCCCACCTCACCTCATCTCCTTTGTAGCTGAGGAATATTGTTCAGACGCCATCTCAAGTGTACAAGGCAGAGCGGTTCCAGTCTCTGAACCGCATGCTTAACTCGGTGAGCGCAGGCTCAGTATGAGAAGTGGGGGAGGGCGGCTCCTTTCACTCCACCCCCTTCCCTGTCTCTGACCTGCCACCCTTCTCTTCTCCAGCTCGTGGGAAATTCCTGTACAAAAGTTACAAGTGAGATGACTTACTTCGTGTGTTTAAAAGGTAAGAGTTAGAGTCAGTGTCAGAGACAGAATGATGTGGTGCGTGTGCATGTGCTTGTGTGCCCACCTGGGGACTCGCCATGTATTTTTATTCTTCAGTTCTTGATATTTTTTCCAAGCCTTTTGTGAAGGAAATTTCCAAACCTACAGCAAAGGAGAAGCAAGTATACAGCGGACACCCCTGACCCACTACCTGGATTGTGCAGCTAATATTTACTATCTGACCAGGTTTTTTGTCATTGATGTGTCCAGGGCACTAGCTCTCTCTCTCATTCCACCTCTCTCCATCAGTCCATCCTTAATTTTGTTTCGTTTCAAAGTAGATTACAGGTATCAGTGCACTTCACCACACCCTTCATCCGTGTATTTGAACTAGGGACCAATGTATATTAAGAGTTACTTTTCCAAAATATGACAAAAGTAAGTGTATCATTTCATGAGTTCTGTCAAAGTAGAGCCCACGTGTGTGACTCCAACCCCCATGAAAACACAGACTGTTACAGTGGCTTCCAAAAAATCGACACTAAAGCATCATTCAACATGTTTTCCTCCTGCCACCTGAAGGCAGAAGTCCCGATTGTCCCTCCATAGGCTAGTTCGCTGTGTAAAACCATGTCCTTAACGGGCTCCTGTGGGATGAGCACTGTGTTTGGTTGATGCATTGGATTCAGTGGCTGGGAGAGTCCTCCCCCTGGGTGTGTGCGGGGTGCGCTTGGGCTTTCTCCCTCCCTGAGGCCGAAGTCGCTGGCACCCAGTCCCTCCTTGTCCTGCAGGGGACTGGCCCCGAGCGAGGGTGTCAAGCAGCCCAGCAGCAGGGCCCATCCAGGGCAGCACCTAGGAGGACACGGGGCAGAGGAGGCTCTCCTCTGAGATCCAGTGGGCAGGTCCCGAGGGCAGCGGGGGACCCTCGGGGTGGAGCGGGTGCAGGCTGTGAGGGCAGGAGGAACCTGCAGGGGGGACGCAGGCCCCGCTGTGGGGTCGGGGACAGTGTGCTCAGCTGCTGTCCCCCCACTGCCCCGTGAGGAGGCTCCCCAAGGCGCAGCCCTGCTGCGGCCCACAGATCCTCCCAGAGGCAGTGATGACAGACGTGCACGCAGCTGTCCCAGCCTGCATCTCAGGGCTGTCCGTCCATGAATGGGATCGTGCGGGACGCACCCTCCTGTGGCTGTCGCACACATTCCGTCATGCAGATGGAGCTCACGTCCTTCATCCGCGTCCCTGCTCGGTGTCCCGACTGTCTCCCACCTGTGGCTACGGCAGGCGGCGAACACCCTGCGGCTCAGGCTCTGAGGACAGGGCCGAGCAGCCCCCAGGTCCACCCAGGGCAGTCACTCCCCTCGGGGCCCTCGTCGGGGGCCTGGTGGGCGGGTTGCTGTCCCAACTGCTCGGCTGCCTGCGGCCTCCTCGGGGAGCTGCGCGCCTCTGCAGCTCCTCTCCCCGGGTGCCTCCTGCCCCAAGAGAAAGCTCTCATCCTGGGGGGTCAGCCTCCCTGCCAGGGCCACGGGCCCTCGAGCCACCGAGCAGTGCAGCAGCCCCAGGGAGATCCGGCTCCCACAGGCCGCGAGGGTCTGTCCTGGGCTTCGCTGTCTTCCTGGGCCCATTCCTGGTGGAGGACTGGGGAGGCTGCGGGGGCAGGAGCAACCCCCACGCAGAGGGAATCCCTTGACCGCCGCGTCCCTTCTGCTCAAAATCTGGAACCTCACCCTGCCTTCCTTCCATGCACCGAGTCTTCCCAGAGTAACAGGACCCCATGAGAGTGGCAGTTCCCGGGCACAGATGGCGCGGCTGCAGAGCTGGGGTGACAACTGTGCAGGGCCCCCAGGGCTGCAGGGCACACACCGTAGGAAGGGGGCACCCGGGCAGACGGGCAGGGTGCGAGCTCTCCGAGGGGCACAGGCCCTGGGGGTCCCGGGCCGTCGGCAGCCCTGCCCTCAGCGGCCACCCCCCACCTCCCCCGTCACATGCTGCCACAAGCTGCCACAAGCACACTGGCCCACCTTCCCCAGGAGGCTGCCAGTAGCCAGGTTCCCTCAGGGTACTGTGGCTCAGGACTCCCCGGCTATGGAGCTGAGGACCCTGTCGGGGATCAGAGGGGGCTCCTCCCTGCAGAGGCTGCAGGGGAGCAGCTCAGACCTGGAACAGGGGCACGGGAGGCGCAGGTGGGAGCTGCACTGGGCCCCCGAGATCCTGCCCAGAGCGTGGGGGAAGCCACCTGCCCTCTCTTGGCCTCGGCTACGTCCCCGTAACTGGGCGAGTGATGCCGAGCTCGTGGGACCTGGAAGATGAAGGGAAGTGGACGTGGGCCCACGGGAGATGCTCAGCTAGTGGGTGGTGCGGTTTGGGCTGCACGCCGTGGTCCACGCCTCAGGCTGGCACGGAGCTGCCCATGTCTGCTCCCTCGTGCCCGCTTGCTGGGCAGGAAGCCTCTGCCCTGTTTCCTGCCTGGAGCCCGGCGTCCCCGCACGCTGCCGCCCAATTTCCCCTCTGCCCACGTCTAAGCACACGGGGGGTGAGTGTGCCTGTTGGCCTTGCAGGGAGAGAACGTGCCGGAATGCAGCTTGTAAATGAGGCTTCCGTGGGCTGAGGGCGGCAGCCGTGCCCAGGTGGCCTAGCTGGGTGGGCCAGAGGGTTCACAGGGGACAAGCCCAAGTGCTCCGTGGCCCGACAGGGCCTGTGTCGCGGGGCAGGGGCCTGATGGGTGAGCAGTGAGCACACAGCCTGGCACCGTCGGGCTCAGAGCAGCGGCGCGGTGTGGGCTCTGTGTGGGGGACAGGACGTGTCCCTGAGGGACATCCAGCCCGGCCCGCACGGCCGGTTCCTTCAGCGGCTGTCGGGGGCCAGCTGGCACCATGAGCAGGACGCAGGATGGCTGTGTCACAGCAGACCCTGCGTGATGGGCTGCGGGGAGGGGGCTGCCTAAGGGGGGGGGCGCTGGCCTCCAGGGAGCCCCTAGGCTGAAGCCAAGCAACACAGACCCTGGGATGGCAGGTGTTCCCGTGGTCCCAGAAGCCGCTACTCTGGGTCCTTAGGACACATACACAGACTGCAACGTTCACCCCTGAGCTTGGAATGGTGGAGAAGGCCTGAAGTCCGGGCAGCAGGCAGACAACTCGGAACCCCACCCTGGTCCTCGGGCGGCACAAAGCCCGGAGGTGGGCAGCCCTGCAAGGCCTTGCTGCTGTGCGGCCTTGGGAGTCACCGAGTGAGGGCAGAGTGAACCACGGGGACGTACTGGGCCGGCTGGGAGCCGCGGCTGAGGTGGGGGCCGACTGCCCGGGGCTCCCTGGAAACCCCTCTGTCACCTGCTGGCTCCGGGCCAGGCCCTAAGCGGCCCTCTCTGGCCTCCCTGCTGTTGGCTTCAGCCCCGGGGGCTGCTGGTGACCCCAGTATGTTGTGTGTCCACGTGGAGGGGAAGCACTTTCCTAACCCTGGGTATGGGGGTGAGGGTCCTTGCGGCCTGGGGGGCGAGGGGCAGGGGAAGCGTAATCCTCGGCAGACTTCCAGAACCGCGGCCGAGACAGGACTTCTCTGTCCCCAGGGGATTCCTCTGCGGGGTCCTGGGCTTCTTGCCTCCCTGCCCTGGGGTATCCAGCCTGCCAGGCAGAGAGGGAGACAGGAAAAGGAGGAAACCCTAGGCATCAGAAAGCCATCTAGGCACCAGGTCCGGACAGCTGCTCAGGCCTGGGACAGGGCTGTCTGCAGCCCCGAGGTCCTGGTTCTTCTCTCATTCCTGTGGGAGACCCCACGGAGCACCCTGCCCGCACCCCTCAGGAAGTCCGTGGGCACTGGGCAGAGAAGCGCAGGGCTGGCATGCCCCCAGGTAGGAGATAAAGCGGAGATGGAGATGCGGAGCCTCCTGAGAGCGCAGGGCCCTGAGCACTCAGTGGACCCTCAGGGACAGCAGGAGAGGATCGGGACCCGCAGCGTCACTCATGTTGGTTTGACAGGGTTGCTTCTTCATTTGAAGTCCCTGGGGATGGGGCTTGGCATGACCTGCTATTCCTGCAGACCGAGGGAAGGCAGCCTCAGCCCTGCATCACACGTACCCTTGAATGTTGCCTTTTCAAAAGACTACAGTGTACGGTACAGAATACCCAGTTCCTATCAAAGCAGGAAGGATGAAATTCTTTGCAGATACAAGTTGAAAGACAACAGTGTCTATGGTAAGCAGTCCCCTTGGTGCCTCCATGTGACACATGCCCCCTCCCCCAGGGCTGCCTCCCCCCGGGCTGCCCTCCCCCAGCCGCCAGGCCTCCGGAGCCCTGCTGTCCCCTCACTGTGGACATGGTGAGCATAGGGCCGTGTGCACAGTACCAGGGCCCCCTGCTGGGAACCTGGCCACCTGGACCCAAAGCTGGGCGGTCATCAGCCCCCAGCAGCACCACAGCCTCCTGGAGCAGGGCTTCACCCCTGCCAGGGGGCTCTGGCTGCCACCCGTGCCCCAGAGCTGCGCGCCCCTCCTGCCCTGAGCAGCAAGGACCCCAGGCCCAGGGCTCCCTCGGGGCCAGGTGCACGGGGCTTCCCAGGAGGGTCTGCACGGTCCCAGGGTTGAGAGAGGGCGCCAGCTGCCAGGCCCGGGCCCCGGGATCCTGGCGCAGGCACACGTCCCGGGGTGACTTCCACCACATGGGGATCCTGCTCTCAGCCCGTCTTTTCTCTCCTGTGACACGGGGCCCAGGTGGCATTGAGCGACCTGAGCCACGTGGCCTATGTGAGCAGGCGACTGGGAGCCGCTCCCCACGGGCACCCCACGTGCTGGCCGGGTGGCCTGAGGAAGCCACGAGTGGCAGGCAGATGTGCCCTCAGCGCACAGGGCGTGTGGCCTCCCCAGAGGCAGGGCTGGGGCCCCTGTGTGTGCTGCCCAGCTCCCCCAGTTAGCCCCTCCTGCGGCCGTTGGACCCCAGTACATGGTGTTCAGGGCCCTCTGGTCAAGGCAGAGCTGCCTGCGGCCAGCACGTCATTGCAGGTCAGCGTCTTCGTGGGGTCGGCCTCCCCTTCCCCTCTCGGGGCCTCCCGGGGCTTCTTGCTGTGGCAGCACTTGTCACTCTGTGATTCTTTTGTTCTTGCTTATGTCACGGTCCCTCTCCCTCCAGGCCTTTCCAGGCGAGGTCCTTGGGAGCGGAGGGCCGGCCGTCCTTTCCCTTCCAACCAGAGCACTTCCCCGGGCCTGGTGTGCAGGGGGGCGGGGAAGGCAGGAAGAGAGCGGGTGTGTGCGCCAGAGAGTGAGCTCTGCTCTCAGGAGCTGGCAGGAGGGGAGGAGGGGGACGGCTGCACCCCCTGACAGTGTTCCCTCCTAATTCTCTTTTAGAAAAAAAACCCTACCGTATAAGTCAAAACAATATATTTTGCCCAAGACACGAATTTCAGAAGGATGGAGAGTAAGTGCCCAAGGTTGCAAAGAGATGAGCAATTTTTTATTTTCTTTTTACCATCCTGAGATGTACAGAACGTGGGTGCTGAGGTCAGCATGTGTCTATTTGTGGGAGGGCCCTGGCAGGCACAGCTTCTGCCCAAGGTGTTTCCCCAGAGGTGATCAGAGATTCCCTATGACCCAGATGTTCCTAAGGAGGATAGAATTTGGGAGAAGGTGCCCCAGGGCTGTACCTTTGCTCCAGGCAGCCTTTCAAAGATAAACAGCATACTCTATAAATAGAGAAGAGGCAGGATGGGGACACCAAGCCGCCCTTCCTGGGCACTTGGCCCATGACAGTGAAGACCTCTGACCCCATCAGCGCTCCTCATGCCTGCTCAGCCTTCACCTAGAGGTTGACCTTGCAATGCATAGGTTCAGCCCCCCGAACCAGCCCGTGTGCTCCCTGGTGGCCCCAATACCTGTGGATCAAACTCATTATACTGAGAACTGTGGCTCTAGTTTTAGCCACGTACAAGGGTAATGCCTATCCAGGTGAGTTCACCACCTGACCTTTCTATATCTTAGGGTGCTCCAGAGTGATTACAGCCTGGACAATGGCAAGACCTATGAAGGCAACCTCAAGATCACTGCGATTTTCTGTGTGAGTGCCCAGGTGGGGCTCAGTCTCCCTCCTGGGCTGTTCAGAGGGCCGCGCTGCAGGAGCACACACCCGGGGAGTCAGCAGGGCTCACGACCGAGGACCTGGGGGAGTGGCTGGTGCAGGCCGCCCGGGGCCCTCAGCGCTTCGTCAGCAAGCTGTCCCCACACTCAGGCTGGAGCTGCCCTGGAGCACCCCACAAGAGCTCCCCACGCACACCCCCTATGCAGGCCCTGCAGACTCTGTGAGCCAAGGGTCCTGGGGGCACAGGAAGGGGACGGTCAGAGCTCCGAGCAGACTCTAGAGGTGGTGCTGAGGCTGAGACACATGCTTGACCCCCCGGCCACCTGCCCCGGCCCAGGCTAGTGCCGGGGAGCTCGGGGCCCCACCCTGCATCCTGGCTGGGCGCTGTGTGTGAGGGACCGAGTCCAGGACCTGGGGGACACTGGGGCACTGCAGGCCCAGGCCCCAGGCAGAGGTCTGCAGGGGGGCCAGCCGCGGGCCTGTGCAGCCCGGATGTGTTTCCAGAGCGTGTGGGCATCTGCTGACGGCCCCGAGCCCAGGCCCGCGTGGGGCACCCCCGGTTGTTTGGCAGAGGGCCTCAGCCTCCCCCACCTCTGCGGCTTTCTCATGCTCTTCGGCTGTCCCTCTGCGCCACCTGTCCTGACCTCTGAAGGCTCCTGCTGTCCTGCCGCGGGGTGCAGCCCCAGGACTGCGTGGAGGGCCAGGGATTCTGCTCGGGGACAGGCCCATGGAAAGGAAGGTGCCACTCCCAGGTGCCCGCTCCTCGGAGCGGCAGGTCATGTGGGCACAGGGGCAGGGCAGCGGGATGTGGGCGACAGCGTCACTGGGGAAGACCATGCCTGGGAGGAGGGGCAGCCGTGCCCTATTGCCGCCACCAAGCGTCCAGTGCCAGCCCGGGAGGGTCCCGGCAGCGCCAACAGGCCCCTGACGAGTCTGCATGGTGCCCGCACCTGCCCCTCAGAGACCCCCCCCCCACCCCGGAGTCCGCCCTCGGCAGGCACATGCCCCGGGGACTCAGGAGGAGCCACAGCCTCCCATAGCCCCACGGCCCGACCATGCCTCCCCTCAGCCACCTCATCCCCGGGGCTCAGATGCGCTCCCCACTCGCTCCCTGGCCCTGGGAAAGCAGACCACTTGGCTCCGGGCAGGGCCACGCAGCCATCAGCTGAGGCACACGGGGAGGACTGGCCTTGTCACAGCACAGAGGCCCTGATCCCTTGTCGGGCTGCGGGGCCCAGTCTCTGAGCAGGGCCAGCGGGGCCATCTGTGGCTCAGGGCTGCCAGGGTGCCTCAGGGTCCAGCCCAGCCTCCTGGTGCTCTGTGCTCTCTGCAGGTGGGGAAACCTGAGGCCACTGGGGCAGGCAGGCGGGGAGGCCTGGCGTGGAGTCCCTGGGGACACACTCGGGAGGAGGCCACTCCTGCCCACCCTCGTCTCTGACATGTGAGCTTTTGTTACAGGATGATCCGTTACAAAATGTAGACAACCAGCCAGAGACCACGGTGCTCACAGTCGTCACAGCAGAGATCACAGTAACCACCGCAGAGACCCCGCCGACAACCATGGACCCCCTGACCACCACACAGTCCACCACGGAGCCCGTGACCACCATGCGGACCACCTCAGTTGTCAAACAGGAGAGCACGGCGAACACAGACATCCTTCCACATCACTTGGGGCCCACAGGCATCAGACCAAAAACCACACCGAAGGCCATTGTAACCACAGTGCCCATGGTTGTCACAGAGGAACGTACCCTTGACAATTCTGTCGTATATGCACTGGTGATCCTAACCTTGGGTGTGATCGTTCTGGTACTCTGCTGCTTCTACTGCTGCCTGAGGGTGAGTGGGCCCTGCCTGCACAGCCTGTGACAAAGGCCCTCCCCAGACCACAGGGACCCGGGCCCCCCACCCTGAGATCCGCCCGTGAGCAGGTTCCCATCAGCTCCCAGGTCATCACATGAGCATACGGAGGCACAGACTCGCTTCTATTCCAAAGCAGAGACTCCACTCCCATCTAAGGCTTGACCTGCCTCCTGCGTGTCTCTGCAAGTGCCTGTGAGCTGCCCTGGCTGCTGGCCACTGCAGGGCCCGGGCCCCAGAGAGGCCTCCCAGCAGCCCGGCTTCGGGAGGACTCGGGCCCCAAGCTCCAGAGGAGGCCTCTGGTGCTGAGGGAAGGGGCCGGGTCCTACGGGAGGCACTGAGGGCCCCGAAGGGGGTCCTGCTGGCCAAGAGGATCCCTGGCCTCTGAGGCACTGAGCCCCGGACACCCACGGCATCTCTGCCTGCGTCCCCCGGGTCCGGCCCGTCTTCCTCAGCCATCACTAAGGGCCAGGGTGCGGGCCCCGTGCTGGGCACCCGAGACAGGACTGTGGCTGCCCCCGGCCGGGCCCCCAGGAGCTCACCGCCTGGTGTCTGCCCTGCTATTGGTACCTGGGGCTGGAGGGCAAAAAGGTCACCTGCAGGGGCGTGGCAAGCAGAGCCCCAGCAGAGGACAGGCAGTGGCCCCAGGGGGGAGCGGGGCAGACACCTGGCTGCTGGGTTTGTCAAGCCCGGGGCCTGAGCAGGTGCAAGGGGAGAAGCGGCAGAGGGAGGCGAGGACAGAGCACAGCAGCAGGACAAGGCGTCCGTCCCACTGCTGCGAGGGGTGTGCGGGCACGGAGAGGGCGTGGGCGCTGCCATCCCACAGGGGAGGCCGGGGAGGAGGAGGGCTGCGGGTGGGAGGAGGGGGAGCAGGCGAGAGCTCCCATCTCCCGTTATGGACAAGCTGCTGACCTTACCACTGGCTGGGGTGCCTCTGCGGGGAAGGACCAGGCGCCCAATGGCGTGTCTCCCAGCCCAACCTCCAGCAGGTCCCGCCCCCTGATGCTCCGGGAGCCTGAGGCTCAGGGCAGTGCAGCGGCTGGGCTGAGACCTGCAGGCACGGGGTGGCAGAGGGCTCCCCGGAGCCCCCGCTGTGCACCCCGCTGCTGAGCAGGGCTCCTGTGTGACGTGGAGCCGGCCCTGCATGCCCCCAGCCCGTGCTCCTGTCTCTTTGACATTCCAGCCTCGCAAGGAGCTACCAGCAGTGCAGATAATACAAAGGGTAAGTCTGCCGTTGGGCCTGATGGTCAGCGTGCCCGGCACCCACGCCGACCTCTGCCCAGGGGCTCCTGCTGCCTGTGGGACCCTGCGCCCGGGCCCTGCCACCTCCCAGCTACCTGCAGAGAGGGCAGCAGAGGGGGCCTGGGGAGGACTCGAGGACCCTAGCCCTTCCCCAGTCAGCGGCGTGGCTGCTCCAGGGCCTGCACCCCTGAACCCACACTGGAGGTAGTCTGCGGCAGCAGTCACAGTGACCCAAAGAAACGGGGCTTTGTCACTTCCCCAAGGACATTGTGGGGCGCTGCTGCCCCAGGTCTCATGTGAGTTTTTGGGAAAAGAGCCTCTGGCCTCAGGACCAGATCCCCACTTCGGCTCTGGTATATGTCTGGCTGCATTTCTTTGATCTCCATCCCTGTTCCCTGGCAGGAGAGGGGCTTGGCTGGGGTTGGACGTCAGGGACCGCAGGTGGGAGGTTGGAGGGTGTGTTACCTGGCATCCAGCTGTGAGGCAGGCCCCGCCCAGGTGAGCACAGAGCAGGGGCAGGGGAACAGGTGGCGGATCCCCAGGCAGGGGCCCAGGCCAGCCCCAGGAGAAGTAGTTGGGTGGGGACACCGCGTCCTGAGCAGGGCACCTGAGCCTCAGAGCTGGTAGGACACAGTCCTCCCTGCCTGGGGCGGTTCAAGGACAGGGTGCAGTGTCACCTGCTGAGAATGGAGCTGCCTGGGTCAGGTGGGTGCAGCCCGGTGCCCTGCACGTGCCCCCAACAGCCCTCCGCGTTTGCTGAGTGGGCACTGACAGGTGCTAACAAAAGGTGTCGGGTGTCCATACCCTGGAGCTCCCTAACAAAGCAAAGTGTGCTTTCTCTTTCTAGGACTCCAACATGTGTACACACACATGTACCAGGCTGACCCTCCCCTCTTGTAGGTTCCAGGAGAACAACATGAGACGGATAGAGGTGAGAGGGGCCCTGGGGAGGGTGCTGTGACCCCCAGGCTAGGCTGAGGGATGGGGTACAGCCAGGTCATGCATCCCATGAACCGTGGTTTTGGGGGAGACGACCTTTCTGGGCACTGACCTTGATCCCTTGCACCAGAGGGCAAAGGGCGTCAGAATCCTGGGGCCCAGGGTCCCCCTTTGGGCAGCCCCGGGTTTGCAGATGTGGGCGGCTGGCTGCAGCCCACCAGTCCTGGGCTCTCAGGGGCGTCAGCAGCTCCCACAGTGGCCGCTGTTTCAGTGGCCAGCAGGGGGATGAGCAAACACAAGCCCGGTCATAAACAGGCTCCCACGGGTCAGAGACAGTTTTATAGGAAAATCCTGAGCAAGGTCGTTCCCCTATTAAAAGTACCCAGAAATGCCAGCGGCACCTGTGAGTGGGAGTCTGCTGTGCAGGGTGAGGACGGAGCTGACGACGTTGTCCTCGGGGCCCAGTGAGGTGGGGGGACCAGGGCCTCCAGGAGGTCGGGGCCTGAAGGAGAGGTCCTTACGCCAGGACCTGTCAGGGCCCCGTCCTTGAGGGGGCTCCCAACCCTGCAGGGGGCCCTGAGCACAGGGCTGGGGAGGCCCGGGTGCCCAGGATGAGGGGCACGTGCTCCAGGTCCCAGGGTCATCTGTGACGGGCAGCGACGCCGGCCCCAGGCCCTGCCCCCCATGGGGGCTGCGGGGCGACCTCAGCGTGTGCCCGCGGCCAGGGCGCTCTGGGGCGTCACGCCAGGGAGGCTCCACACCTTTGCAGGGCACCCCGTGCCTTGGAGCTCCCTCACGGCCACGTCTGCTTTTCAGGGCAAACTGGACACCTTGTGTGACTTTGTTCAGTGCTATAATCAGATGCCGTTGCTGTGGTATCAGCCCAGGAGCAAGGTGAGAGGGCCCAGGGGTGCTCCCACGGGCAGGGGCATATTTGCTGTTTGCCCGTGACAGCGGCACGATGGGTCTGTGGCTCGGAGCCTGTGTCTGGGCATCTGCCGACACAGGAGAGGTGGTGCCCGTGAGCCGTCCAGGCCAGTCCTGGGCTCTGTATCTGCATTTTCCTGCTGGTCATCCCCATGGCAACAGGCGCTTTCTTAGGGGTGGTGAGGCCCAGAGCCTCCCATTTACGTCAGAGAAGCCCAAGAGGGCATCTGGCCAGTGAGCTCTCCTGGCCCCCATTGGCGTCCCTCTGGTGAGCGCCCCCTGCCCGGGATCTGCTGGCTGCTCCCACCCGAGACCCCCTGGGCGGCTCACCCCACCGGGCCTCCTGCAGGACACGCGGCCCCCACATGCTGCTACCAGGTAGTCGTGTCCCTGCCGTGTCGCAGCCGGGGACGGTGGGGAGAGCCAGCTTGTCACAGGTGCCCCTGGAATTGGGGGCAGTGATGGCTACTTGGTCTGGGTCCTCCTGCGCCCAGCCGCCACTCGAGGGTTTCCCACACTTTCCCTATGTAGTCCTGCTGACGACTCCACGTGCAGGTCCTCCCAATATGCCCGTTTAGCCGAGGGGGTAGCCAGGCCCAGAGAGGCCTAGTGACCTGCCCCGGGGGACAGAGCCTGGGACTGGCACAGCAGGCCTTGCACCCTGGGGTCTGGCTCCTCCCTTCTCACCACCCTGCCCCCCATCAGGTCGGCACTCACGACCTCATGACAGTTACCCCAAAACCACCACAGGCTCAGGCCTAGGCCCGTGAAGCGCCTGCTCCTGGCCCGCCTGGCTTCCTTGTGCTCAGACCCTTGGCTCAGACCGGGCCAGCTGCCTAAGGTCGTGGGGGTTCCCAGGGTCTCCCGTGAGGCTGCATTTAGGGGTCCCAGGCAGGCCTGGGGGGCTCGAGGCACCGCTGAGGAGACACAGCACAGGCATGCGGCCCCCAGCAGGGCCGTGGTCTGGTGTCAGGTGTGCCAGGGCTCCCGTGGGGACGGGGCTCTGGCTCTGGGTCTCAGCAGGGTTCTCGGTCCTGGCCAGGTCTGCACAGAAGCCTGTTCCCATGGTTCTACAGGAGCCTCTTCCCGGGACTGCAGCCCCAGTGGTCAGTTGAGCACCACACCTGCCCTGTGCCCCAAACCCCCCCAGCAACGCCCATGCAGGGCAGAGGACAGACAAGAGGTAGAGGGAGGCCTTAGGCACTGGAGGACGAGGGAGGGTCACCCAGCCAGTGAGGGCAGGGCGCTGAGCCACCTTCCCAAGGTCACTGTCCCAAGACCCCCATTGGAGGGGGGCAGCACTCCAGGTCCTGCCTGGGGGGCCCTCACAGCCTCCAGAACGCCGTCAGGGCCCTGCCGTCCAGCCCCGGAGTCGGCCCAGGGCTCCCTGGGGCAGGGACAGCGACGTTTGTTTGCTAAGGCAGAACATAGTCTGAGCGGTCATGACAGAGGCGGAGGCGACAGGAGAGCAGCTGCGGCCCCCAGGGCTGCCTGATGTCCCTCCGCTCATCCTGAGCAGAGCAAGAGCCCCTGACGGGGCCTGGGGGCCTGGGCGCCCTCCTTACCCTCTGTGCCCCCCACTTGACCCTGAGGGGCACAGCCTGCGCAGGGCGCCTCAGGCAGGAGGTGGCTGTGCTGGGACAGGCACTGCCTCCCCGGCCTCCTGAGCCTGCCCACCTCCTCCCTTGCGGAGACCGTCCTCACGGCCTGAGCCATTCAGGGAACACACACGACAGCACCGGGGCTGGCAAGGGAATGGCGTGCGTGGTGCTGAACACTCGGCAGGAACCCAGAGCCTGAACACGCTTGTGCTCTCGCCAGGTCTGCTCTTTCTCCAGGGTTTGAATGGCTCCGTGTTTACTGTCCATCGGTGTTGGGCCCGTCCTTCCCCGTGGCTGCTCTAACGTGTCACAGACAGCAGGTTTCAGTCCTGGAGTCCTCCCAGTTCTGGAGGCTGGAAACTGAAAGTCCTCCTGAGCAGACATCCAGTTCCCAGTTCCCACCAGGACCGTGCTTCTTCTGGAGGGTCCAGCTGGGACAGTCCCTCTCCTGTCATTTCCACATCTGGACGTGCACGTTCCCAGTGCTCCCTGCTCCTGGCCCCTGCATCCATCGATGTGCAAGCCCAGCACCCCTGCTCTGCTGCACCCTTCCCATCACATAATGAACAGAAGCTCATGGGGTCCTGGAGCTGCAGGTGGACATGGTGTGTGGGGTGTGCAAGGACCACACCAAGGAAGGGCCAGCCCAGGGGCTTTACCCCCTCAGTGTCCCTAAAGGTGTGGCCGCCTTGCTGTGCCAGTAAGTTCGTTTGAATTAGAGGCAGACCCTGTGGTCCTACAAGAACCGTTCCCTGGAAGGGAGTGGGGGTCTGGGAGAGGCCGACACAGTGTCCCTCCTCTCAGGTGTGCTGCCTGGGGAAGATGCAGGCCCTTCCTTACCACTATGTGCATTTCCGGGAGCTAGAGGGGCCAGACATGCTGTCGGATGGCCGGTATGCCCAGGCCGGCTCCAATGTGAGTCCTCAGCTGTTCCGGGCCTGGGGCGGGAAGGGGTGGTTTTACTGTGCCCCAGGGCCAGACGTTCCTGTCCCGAAGCATCTGGATTGTTCTCTTCGCAAACCAAGGGGTTCACGTTTGCTGCTGTGCGCACAGCCCATCGCCCATCCGAGGTGCCTCCAGCTGCCCCTGTCCTGGGGGCCCAGAGCCTGGCCTCAGGGTTGTGGTTGGGACTCGATCCTTCAGCACGCAGTTGCCAAAAGGCTCTGGGCAAGGCTCGTGTGCTGTGGCTGTCAGGCTTCGCTCTGGCTTCTGAGGCTCCCAGGCCAGGGGGGAGCAGACAAGTTCAAAACCAGAACAGAGAGAGCCCAGCGTCAGAGCCCTGGGGCTGCCTGGGGGAGGCAGGGCATGCTCCAGCACCTGAACTGGGTCTTGAAGCGGCAGCCGCGCCTGGAGGCCAGCACCCGGGGAGAGGGAGGGTATCAACAAGTCCTACCATGTCAGTCCTGAAGGGTCGTGAGGCTGAACCCTCTTGGCCGAGGGCACCAACGCTTTCGGCTTCCATCTCCGAAGCCTTTTCAGTGACCTTCTGTCTCTCCTCTTCCCGACAGTGTCCGTGCTTCAACTTCATCCTAGTGAACCCCCACTGCAGGCCATGACTCTATATATGAGATATATCCATATTGCTCCCGCCAGGATAACGCACCTGGTGTCCTCTGGATGCAGACATGGATGCCTCCCACTCCCCACAGCTTGCTCTTCATCGGTCGTGAAGGGCTTGGGTGTGTGGGCTTTGGGCCAAATTTTGCTCTTTGGAAAAAGCCCAAAACATCTTTGAAATATGAATACAACCTCTTTCCCCACTCCCTGGCTGTTACTTAATCTCTTGGGCAAGTTATTTAACCTCCCAATGCTTGTTTCCTCATCGAAAAGATGGGAATAATGATGTTTCCTCTACCAGATGGCCCTGAAGGGGGACAGAAGTCCCCATTTATTGACTGTGTAAATGGCTACATGCCAGAGGCTTAACACTTTATTGCACACAATTTTTACAGTAACTGCAGGAGGGAAGTTACATGTGCATTCACCCTCAAACTTCCAAATGCCAAACACAGCACTGCCTTCCAGATTCTTGAGACTGCTGTGGGTCTGGATTCTTCCAATTGCAGTTTTAGATATCCATCCAACTTCTAGCTCTACCCGTGGTATTATCTAAGTCTTAATAATGGAAACAAAAGGAGGAAGAAATCTGATGATGAATATTTAATAGTTATAATGAGAAGGAGGAGAAGAAAATGATGTGGCCTGATGTGGCCAGACGTGGCCTGTCCCCAAGGAGCCCATGCCAGCCCCAGATGCTCATCTCTTGTCAAAGGACTCACGGGCCTTCCCCAGGGTCAACGTCAGACTGTGAGTCTCATCCAGCTCCAGGCTTCATGCACCTCTCCTGTGATCCACCTCTCAGATGGCCTGGGCGGGTACGTGATGTCATCTCCGGGGTCGGGTCATGCCCTGGCCAGTGCGTTCTAGGTCAAGAACACAGCTGCTTGGTGCTGCCCCTCTCCTTCCTCCTATGTGGACCTACTACTGCCTTTGCACCTGGAGGATACACTCAGGACGTTCCATGGATCTATGCAGCCCTTGTTCTCCTTGCTCCTGTGCCTGTTTAAGGGACCCTTTGCTGTCCCTCCGCGCTCCTCAATAGCCTCAGTTCATTCTGGGCTCTCACCCCCTGACACCATCTGCTCGTCCTCGTCACTCTGCTGTGTGTGCCCTGAGAAGGGTTCTCTTGTCCTCCGTGGATCTTTTCAGTGTGAGCCCAGCAAGACAGCCCTCAGAGTCACACAGACATCTCTCAGTACCACTTCGTGGTCTTCCTATTGAAAGGACCTGATTTCAATCCCAGACTCTCCAACCTTTCATGAGCCCTAGGTCACAGGATCATGAAATGATGATTTTTGAAACTCTAAAACTGAGCTCCCCAAGTTGACGGGGTATCTGACCATTCTGGTCTTCCCTATCATAGGGGTACTTCTCCCTTATGTAGCCCAACCCTCCTGGGCTACAAAGCAGGGTTCTAGCGACCACCCTAGGAAGTGCTGCATTGTGAGGAATGAACCATCATGGACCCCATTTCATTATTACCTATTCCAAGGCTCTGGAGCTGTCCTGCCTCCTTGCCCTCCCCAAGCCATTTCACTCAGATATGAAATGGCAGGTCTGTGACCTCACAATTCATAGGTATCAGGGAGCTTAACTACCCTTGGAGGGTTGGACTGCAGAAGGTAGAAATGCTGGAAATTAAATGGAATGGTTTCTGATTAGGCTAAGTTTGTACCAAGGCTTGAAAAATCTTTTCCCCTTTAGTGAAGAAGATAAATAGGGAAGTAAAGTCTCACATAACTGAAATTGTTGGTGCAACTGCAGTCAGGTATGTGGGTTGGTGCTTGCACTGAGCCAGGGATGCAGAGCAAATAAGATTAAGGACAAGAAAATCCTGGAGGAACTGAAAGGAAAACCAGCCCTGAGTCAATCATTCAATAAATGACTTCAGTCATTCAGTAGATGTTCTGTGTGGCCTGAGAGCCTGGTCTGCTCCCACCCAGGCATGGGAGCTGAGTGCAGCTCCAGAAACCCTATCTAGAACACTTGGAAGCTGCACAGCCAACAACACTTGAGCAGAGAGTACAGCAAACAGACCTGATCATCTGCAGAGAACAGCCAGAGGCACCATTTGGTCAGCAAACTTTGGGGAGCAAGTTGATGCTTGATTTAAGACCACAAAGAGTTCTGGCCTGGGAGCCTAGTTCTCATGCTCTGCTTAGTCAGGGAACTAATTCATAGTCCCCAACCCCACCCAACACACTCTGCTGAGTGAGGCTCCAGGCCCCTCCTGACCAGAAAGCCTGACCACGAATATCTGCAGGACTGCTTGGAGCTGCCTCTCCTAGTCTGCCCAGCCAGTTCATTCACTCATTCATAGCCCCACCCACTGCTAAGCCCCAGCCCACCCATAGCTCCTTGCCCACTTAACCAGAAAGCCTAGCTGAATCCTCAGGAAACTGCACAGACCAGCAACACTTGAACAGATGCTCTGGTGTGCACAGCTGGTCATCTGCAAAGGAAAGCTAGTGACACCTTTTGCCCAAGGAACTTCTGGTGTAGGTTGAATTGAGCCAAGAGCACAAATAAAGCCTTATGGTCTTGTAGCTGGTTCTGTGGCTCTGCCCAGGCAAGGAAATTCATCCACAGCCCCACCTGTTCATATAGCGTTCAGCCTCCCCTTCCATGGAACCTAACTGGGGCACACAGGAGACCACAGAAGCCCCCCAGCAGCCATGGCGACGGTGACACTTCAGCAGAGAACACAGCCCATGGTTCTCCCCATCTACAGAGCAAGACCCCAGTGACCCTGTCTGGCCATGGAATTCAGTGCATAGTCTTTCCTGCTTCATATCCCCAAACAATGAGCTGTGCTGACCCTAGACCTATTCTACTGCCACATCAGGGCAGGGAAACTGATTCACAGCCCCACCTACTACAGCATATAGTGTCAGTCCCAATCCTCCAGTGAGCCGGACTAGAGAACCCAGGCAACTGCAGCCCTGTTCCACAGTTTCATGTGGGGAGATAACTAAGCCCATGGTTCTCAGCCACTAGCAACAAACGCCCGACCTCAGAGCGCAGTCAGCGGCCCTGCCCTAAAATAGACTCTGATAACAAGCCTCACCTGTCTAAGGACATGACAGCAGACACATTCAGAAACCTGAACTGCACTGTCTGTTGAAGAACTATCTGTGCTGAAGTGAACCAGTAAAGTCTGGAAAAGGAGATCATTTACTCCAACATGCAGATATCAACATAAAAAATGAAGAATCACAAAAAAAAAAAAATCAGGTAAACATGACATCACCAGAGGAAACAAATATATATATAACTCTAATAACCTATCCTAAAGAAATGGAGAATTATAAGTGTCAGATGAATTCAGGATAATCTTGTTAAAGAAGTAAACTGCAAGAACACACAGAGAGATGACTAAATAAACTTAAGACAACAATGTATGAACAAAATGATAAATTCAACAAAGAAATAGAAAACATCAAAAGAAATCCAACAAAAACCCTTGCATTGAAAACTACAATGAAAAAAAAAAAACTACAATGACTGAAATGAAAAATTCAATAGGGAGCTTCAAAAGAAGACTCATTCAATGGTCTAGAAGCCAGGACATTTGAAATTATCCAGTCAGTGGAGCAAAAGTCAAAAAGAACGGAAAAGAGAAAGGAAATCCCGTATCTGCACTATGGTAATTCCAGCATGAAAAGAGAATGAGAAGGGGACAGAAAGTATATTTAAAGCAATAATGGCCACAAGATTCTCAAATCTGGGAAGAGTAGTGTACATCCAGATCCACGAAATACAAAGGACCCTAAACAGGTTAAATCTGAGTAGGGATACACTGAGACACATTATAATTAAATTGTAGAAATCAAAGACAAAGAATTTTGAAAGCAGCTAGAGAAAAGAAGTTACATAGGAGAAAACCTCGTTAAGACTGTTGGCAGATTGGGCACCTGTGGCTCAGTGGTTGAGCATCTGCTTTCAACTCTGCATGATCCCAGGATCCTGGGATTGAGTCCTGCATCGGGCTCTGCGTGGAGCCTACTTCTCCCTCTGCCTACGTCTCTGCCTCTCTCGCTGTGTCTCTCATGAATAAATAAAATCTTTTTTTTAAACAACAATAACAACAACAGAGGTAGCTATACTTAAATGAGACAAAATAGACTTTAAACCAAAAACGGTAAAAAAGAAACAGAGGTCATTATATAACGATTAAGGGATCAGTCCATCAAGAAAATATAACAATTGTAAATATTTAGGCACCCAACTTCGGATCACCTAAGTGTATAAAGCAAAAATTAACAGAACTAAAATGAAAAGTGAACATCGATACAAAAATACTTTGGGGAATTTAATACCCCGCTCCCAATAGTGGATAAATCAAGACAGAATCAATATGGAAACAGTGGATTTGAACACTATAGACCAGACCTAACGGATATATATACAACATTCTATCTGAAAAGAGCAGAATTCAATTCTTCTCAAGAGCCCATGAAACTTTTTCTAGAATAGACCATGCTTTAGGCCACAAAGCAAATTTTAGCAAATGCAAGAAGACTATAATCATACCAAGTATCTTCTCTCACCACGATGGCAAGAAACTAAAAAATCAATAAAAGGAGGAAAACCAGAAAACTCACAAATACATAGAAATTAAACAATGTCCTGAATAATTTAATAGATCAAAGAAGACCTTAAAAGAAGAATTTAAAATTATGTTGAGATAAGTGAAAATGGAAACACAACAAGCCAAAACTTTTGGGATGCAGCAAAAACAATTCTAGGAAGTTCACAGCAATAAATGCCTACTTTACAAAACAAGAAAGATCTCAAATACATGACCTAACTCTGCACTTTAAGGAACTAAAAAGAGAGGAACAAACTGAGCCCAAAGTTAGCAGCAGAAAAAAAATAATAATAAAGATTGGAACAGAAATAAATGAAATAGAAAACAGGAAAACAATAGAAAATTACCATAACTAGGAGTTGGTTCTTTGAAAAGATAAACTGAAAAACCTATAGCTAGACTAACCAAGGAAAAAAAAGAGGACCAAATAAAAAAAATCATATATGAAAAAGGAAACATTGTAACTGATACCACAGAAGTACAAAGGACCATAAGAGTCCACTATGAATAAATACGTACCAACAAACTGTACAACCTAGAAGATATGGAAAAATTCTTAGAAACATATAACCTACCAAGATTAAATCAGAACAAAAATAGAAAAGCTGAACAGACCAATTACTAATAAGCAGACTGAATCAGTAATCAAAAATTTCCCAATGAAGAAAAGCCCAGAACCAGATGGCTTCACTGGTGAATTTTACTAAATTTTTAAAAAGAATTTAATGCCAAATCTTTCTCCAAATCTCCCCCCCCCCCAAAAAAAATCAAAGAGGAGAAAATACTCAGAGACTCATTTTATGAGGCCAGCATTACCCTCATACCAAAGCCAGAAAGGATACTACCAAGAAGGAAAACTGCAAATCAATATCCTTGATGCAAATATAGATTCAAAATTCTCTTGTTAAAAAAATGTTTATTTATTTATTCATGAGAGACACAGACTGAGAGAGAGAGGCAGAGACATAGGCAAAGGGAGAAGCAGGCTCCTTGCAGGGAGCACAATAAGGGACCCGATCCCAGATCCCGGGATCACAACCAGAGCCAACGGCAGGTGCCCAACTACTGGGCCACCCAGGCGTCCCTGATGCAAAATTCTCAATAAAATACTAGCAAATCAGGGATCCCTGGGTGGCGCAGCGGTTTGGCGCCTGCCTTTGGCCCAGGGCGCGATCCTGGAGACCCGGGATCGAATCCCACATCAGGCTCCCGGTGCATGGAGCCTGCTTCTCCCTCTGCCTGTGTCTCTGCCTCTCTCTCTCTCTCTGTGACTATCATAAATAAATAAAAATTAAAAAAATATATATATATAAAAAATACTAGCAAATCAAATTCAGCAGCACATTAAAAGGATCATTAATCATGATCAAGTGTCATTTATCCACAACATGCAAGAATGGGTTCACCACCCACAAATAAATAAATGTGATATATCACATTAATAGAATGAAAAAATCATATGACCATCTCAACAGATGAAGAGAAAGCACTTGACAAAATTCAAACTTACTCATTATAAAAATTCTTAACAAATTAGGTAGAGAAGGAACATACTTCAGCGTTATAAAGGCCACATAGGACAAACCCATAGCTATCATACTCACTAGGAAAGGTTGAAATATTTTCCTTTAAGATCAGAAAAGAGAAGAATATCCACTCCCACCACTCCAACTCAACACAGCACTAGAAGTCCTAGCCAGACAGAGCAGTAAGGTAAGGAGGAAAAATGCATCAGAATTGGAAGAGAAGGGATCCCTGGGTGGCGCAGCGGTTTGCTGCCTGCCTTTGGCCCAGGGCGCGATCCTGGAGACCGGGGATCGAATCCCACGTCGGGCTCCTGGTGCATGGAGCCTGCTTCTCCCTCTGCCTGTGTCTCTGCCTCTCTCTCTCTCTCTGTGACTATCATAAATAAATTAAAAAAAAAAAAGAATTGGAAGAGAAGAAGTAAAATTGACTCCATTTGCAGATGAGATGAATTTGTATATAGGAAATCCTAATGACTCCACTTAAAACTATTATATCTAATTTTGAATACAGTAAAGTTGCAGAGTACAAAATTAACATATACAAAATAGTAGCATTTCTATATGAATGCAAGTATTTAACAACAAATTACCCAAAAATAAATAAAGAAAGCAATCCCCTTACAATAGCATCAAAACAATGAAATACTTAGGAAAATTTAACCAAGGAAATAAAAGATCTCTACATTGAAAACTTAAAGACATTAATGAAAGAAATTGAAGACAAATAAATGGAAAGGAACTATGATCATGGGTTGGAAGAATTAATACTATTGACATATCCATACTACCGAAAGCCATCTATAAATTCAATGCAATCCCTATTAATATTACAATGGCATTTTTACAAGAATATAAAACAATCTTAAAACTTATACAGAACTACAAAAGACTCCAAGTAACCAAAACAATCCTGAGAAAGAAGAGCAAAGAGAGAAGCATCATACTTCCTGATTTCAAGGTGTATTATAAAAGCTATAGCGATCAAAACAGTACGGTACCACTATAAAAACAGACACACAGACCAGTGGAACAGAATCAAAAGCCTAGAAATAAACCCATGAATATTCAGGCAGCTAATATTTGACAAGGGAGCTCAGCATACTCAATGGGAAAATGATGATCTCTTCAATAAAAGGTGCTGGGAAAATAGGATTCACATGTAAAAGGATGAAAGTACACCCCTATCTTATCTATCTTATAACCCTCACAAGAATGAACTCAAAATGGATTAAAAATTTAAATATAAGACTTTAAATCATAAAGTTCCTAGAAAAAAACGTAGGAAAAGTCTTCTTGACATTAGCCTTGCTGATGATTTTTTGGATATGACATCTAAAGCACAGCAACAAAAGCAAAAATAAATAAGTTGGAGTATATCAGGCTCAAAGGCTTCCAAAGAGCAAAAGAAACAATCAACAAAATGAAAAAAACTTACAGAATGGGAAAAAATTTTGCAAATGTCCATATGTCTGATAAGAAGCATTTAACCACACATTATCCAAAAAGAAGTAAAGTAATCCCATTTGCAGTAATATCAAAACAAGATACCTCGGAATAAATTTAATAAACGGGCAAAAGATCTCTATACTGAAAATTTAAAGATATTAATGAAAGAAATTTAAGAAGACACAAATAAATGGAAATGTATCCCAAGTTCATAGATTGGAAGAATTAATATTGTTAAAATGCCCCCAAGTATATAAAGAACACATAACTCAATAGCAAAGAAACAAATACTCTAATTCAAAAAATAAACAAAGGATCTAAACATTTTTCCATATAAAATATATAAATTGCCAACAGGTACATGATAGGTGATGAACATCACTAATCAAAAGGGAAATTCAATCACAATCACAATAATGTTTCACTCATGCCTGTTAGAATAGTTATCATCAAAAAAATAAGAGGTAACAAGTGCTGGTAAAGATGTGGAAAAAGGTGAACACTTATGCACTATTGGTGGGATTGTAAATTTGTAGAGCCAATATAAGTTTCCCCCCAAATTTTAAAATAGAACTACTATATGATCCAGCAATCCCAGTTCTGGGAATATATATGTGGAAGAGATATCTGCACCCCCATGTGTATTACTCCATTATTTACAGTAACCATGACATGCAAGCAACCTAGTGGCCACCAAGTGCTGAATGAACGAACTAGTTGTGGCATATGTATAAAATGGAATATTATTCATCCAGAAAAAGGAAATCCTGCTATTTGCAACAACATGAACGAAAACTGAGAGCATTACGGTAAGTGAAATAAATCAGAGAAATACAAATACTGTATGGTCTCACTTATATGTGAAATCTAAAATAAAAAAAATTAAAAACATAGAAGAAGAGATCATGTTTGTGGTTACCAGAGGCAGGAATAGGAGGAGGCACTTGTTTATAAAATAAACAAGTAATAGAAGTGTAAGCACGACACTGCTTTACTGTATATTTGAAAGTGTTTAGGACAGTGGATTCTAAGAACTCTCACCACAGGAAAAACTTTGTTTCTTTTTCTTTTTTGTATCTACATTAGATGATGAATGTCAACTACATTTATTGTGGTAACCATTTCAACACTGTATCAAATTATTATGCTGTAGGCATTAAACTTATACAATGTTGTATGTCGATTACATCTAAATAAAACTGGGAAAAAGAATCTTGGTTAATAAATGCAGAAGAAAAAATAAAATTTGAAATAACTATTTTGCAACTCTTATTGAAATTATAGATTCAGATATCTATAGTAGTTTTAACCATCAGATAAAATGTCAGAGGATTTAATCATGAATTGAAATGCTAGAGGATTTAACAGTGTAACAGACTCACAAACCTGATCCCATTGACCAATGGGATCTTAGCATCAGTAAGAGTGCAACTATCAACATGTGTCTCCACACGTAATGCAGGAAGAATAATATCAACAATACCAAAATGAACCAAAAATTCACCAAGCTTCTAGCTTCTAACTACTGGCTTACGGGAAACTTGATGATAGTATAAAAGGTAATGAGATGATTAGGAAACAATTGACCAAATCGGAAATGTGGGAAATTCTACAAAATGCCTGTTTTTTTTTTTAACATAAATTGGATTAAATAAAAGGTGAAATAATAGTAACAACAATGATAATGGAGATATATTCTATATCTCTGTGTTGTGCTTCATACTTTTAAAAAGTTAAGACTAATTTTCACCCTCAGGAGGGTGAAAATCGTCCCTGTTGTGAATGCATACAGTAAGAAAAGACTAAGTTACAGTAGAAATTATAAAGATTAGTACAGAGCAGAAATATAAAAATCAAGTATATTCTGAACAACTTTATACCACTATACATGACACCTAAAATGATTTATGAAAGAAATAGAGGGGTACCTGGGTGGCTCAGTGGTGAAGCATCTGCTTTTGGCTCCAGTCATGATCCTGGTCATGATCCCTGCAGGGAGCCTGCTTCTCCCTCTGCCTGTGTCTCTGCCTCTCTCTCTGTGTCTCTCATGAATGAATAAATAAAATCTTTTAAAAATAAATGAATAATAATAAAGAAATAGAAACACTAAAATAGCACAGTATGCTGGTCTGCTTTGGTCGCTGTAACTAAGTACCACAGGCTGAGTGGCTTTAACAACAGAAATTTATTTTCTCAGTCTACAGGCTGGAAGACTAAGATCAAAGTGCAATCAGGGCTGGCTTCTGATGTGGATTCTCTTCCAGGATTATAGGTGGCCACTTTCTTGGTATGTCCTCACATGGTCCCCTTCTCTGTGTGTCTGTGAAAAAAGAGCTCTAAGATTTCTTATGAGGACACCTGTTCTATGGGATTAGAGTCCACATGTAATATCAGTTAATCTCAGTCACCTTCTTAAAGACCATATCTCCAATTACAGTCACATTAGCATTAGGACTTCAAAATATAAATGAGGGCAAGGGGCAGAATTCGGTCCACAACATTCAGTATATATTAAATAAATTATATCAGTAGTTTATCAACATCACAAAAAAACAAGAATAGATGATATCACACCAAATATTCAAGGGGTAGATTATTGTGATCATATTCAAAGTCTTTCCAAGAGAAAATAAAGTAAAAACACTCCCAAGTGCATTTTATAAAGCTAGTATTACATAATATCAAAATCAGATCAGAACAGGACAAAAATAGGAAATTATAAGCCAATTTTTCACGGTTGTAGGTAAAAAAAAAATTAAACTAATAGTAAACTCAATCCAGCAGTACTTTTAAAAATTACCAAGGCCAGGATAGGTTTTGTCTGTTAAATGTTAAAATTAGTTTCACATGCACTAATGCAATACATCATACTAATAGATTACTGGTGAAAAATATATATTCATCACAATATGCAAAAAATATATAAAAAATTCATCACTTATTCAAAATTTGTAGCCAACCTAGGAAATACTCTAATCTGATACAGAATTTCTACCAAAAGCCTTCCATCAATATTATTCTTAATAGTGATATATTAGAAGTATTCTTTTTAAAGTCAAGAATGCCTCCATCACAGGTTCCAGTCAACATGTCATTGGAGAACTAGTCAGAGCAATGTTTTTGGTTTCTGGTTTTGGTTTCTATAAAAACCAAAAGATATATATTTCAGAATGAGGGAGCTTAGCAAGTTGTATGAATAATCAATAAATTAATATAACTGTCCACAGCACCAATAAAGTTTGAAAGCATTAATTTTTAAATGCCATTTTCTTTTTTTTTTTTTTTAAATTTTTTATTTATTTATGATAGTCACACAGAGAGAAAGAGAGGCAGAGACACAGGCAGAGGGAGAAGCAGGCTCCATGCACCAGGAGCCCGATGTGGGATTCGATCCCGGGTCTCCAGGATCGCGCCCTGGGCCAAAGGCAGGCGCCAAACCGCTGCGCCACCCAGGGATCCCCTTAAATGCCATTTTCAATAACAGAAGAAACAGAAGATATTTAGGGAAGGCACTTGACAAAAAAGTTAAGGTCTTCATAGGGAAATTCATATGGAAGGCACTGGAAAAGGTGTAAATAGAGACATTGCCAGGTTTGTTGATTTTGGTAGTCCAGATGGCAGATTCAAATCCAACCAAGGGTATCTATATATTTATTGTTACTGTGATCATATAGTTTGAGAGACTTTTCATAAAATCAGACAACTAAAACAAATGACAAATGCCAATATGAATTCAAAATTGGACAAATGAGGAACAATGGACATGTTGAAAGTATAGCCCATAGCAATCTCAGCTCTTACTGTTATCAAGGGCTGAGGGTGTGATCACTATAATCAATTTAGGAAAATCATAAGCCTATGATCTACATAAAACGTAAGAGGTCATCAAGAAGAAGAAGGAGGAGGGGGAGTTGAGGGAAAGAAGAAGAAAAGGAGATGAAGAAGGAGGAGGGGGAGGGGGAGGAGGAGATGGTGGAGAAGGAGGAGGAGGAGTTGGAGGAGTTGGAGAAGAAGATAAAAAGAAGAGAAGGGTGGAGAAGGAGGGGAGAAGAAGAAGGAGGAGGAAGAGGAGAAGGAGGAGTAGGAGGAGAAGGAGAAGGAGAATAAGGAGGAAGAGGAGGAAAAGGAGGAGGAGGAGGAGGAGGATAAGAAGAAGCAGTAGAAGGAGGAGGGGGAGGGGAAGGAGAAGAGAGGAAGTAGTAGTCCTTTGGGGGAAGCGAAGAGGATGTGCTACTTCCAAAATTTATATGAAAGAGCAAGTGGGTTTTCTGTGTTTTCCGCGAAGCAGGGACAAGCCCTCCCCACTCGGCTCTCTCTGCGAGTCTGATCCACAGAACCTGCGCACAGAGGAAACGATTCTCTTGTATGTCACCTGTCCGGGTGGCTTGTTACACAGCAGGAGGTAACCGGAATGTCCCCCATTCACAAAGGACTTTGGAATGCTTACATGAACCTTCTAGACCTTCTAGATCCTTCCATGCCCATGAATGACTTCAGTGTTCCCACGGATGACCATTACCATTCTGGAGCTACATAGTTCTTGACCTCCTCATCCACAGGGACGTCCTCATCTAAACCACCTCAGCGGCCTGCTTGGAGTTATAAACAGGCGGGGTCTCGAGCATTAATGGCCACCTGGGGGGTTAGGATGAGGGACAAAAGGCAGCCTCGTCTTGCCGCTCGTCCAGAGATGCCAGGACTCCCGCCTGGGGCTGTTGGCAGGCAGGACACTGAGCAGAGCTGCAGGTCACAAAGTCACCATGCCAACCCTCCTGCTCATCACACAAGGCCGCCTGCCCGGGGCGCGGGAAGAGGGGCGAGCAGGTAGTGGGGCCATCGCCCCAGAGCCAGCCGCTTGCCTCTTGCGACCTGAGGGCAGGTAGCAGGTGGAGTCGAAGGGCGCCTGGGAAGGTCTGGAGGGGCGGAGGCCCCGCGGGAGGGCTGCGCGGAGGCGGCCGCTGCGCGCCTGGGATGGGGAGCTGCGGCCTGGGGGTGCCGGGCCCCGCGCTCCTGCTGCTGCTCGTGCTGCCGCCCCCGCTGCTCAGAGCCAGGAGCCTGCACCCCACAGTCCGGGGCGGCTCGGGCGACCTGCACGGCCCGGCGCAGAGGGACAAGGGCCACCGCCACCACCTGCACACGCACGAGAAGGCGCCGCACCACCGGAGGGGCCCGAGCCACTCGAGCCACTCAGCTCCCGAGGGCCGCAGCGAGGAGCAGGGGAAGCCCTGCCACAGCGAGTACGACCTGTACTTCATCCTGGACAAGTGAGTGCCCGCCCGTACCCGGGGGGGGGGGGGGGGGGGCGGTAAGCGGGGAGTGGAGGGCGCGGCCTCGGCACCCCCAAGGAACCTCTGCAGCCCCCTGTTCCCGGGGCGGGAGAGCCCCGCAAACTGGTTCTCAGGCATTTTCCTTTTGGAAAAGAAAAAAGGCGCCATGGGTTCGTGGGTGGCTCTCAGTGCGTCCTGTGACAAGGCCTGGCCCTGTGCCCCGCTGGCGCCTCGAGGAGATGGAGGCGCTGCGGGGGGGAGAGCTGCCCTGGGCGGTTCCACGAGCTGCCTGGATCTCAGCTCCTGCTGTGTGGTCCTCTGCTGTCATGTTACTGCTTACATGAAGGGGCTCAAGGAGACCCCAGCCTCTGGAAAAGGGGAGGTGGGGACAGTCTTGATCAAACCCAAGATAAGACCCTCTGCATGCCCCTTAAGCAGGGAGAGGGGCAGGTGATGGCCAGGAGCTCCTTCTGGGCGGTTATTAGAAACCAGCTGGGTTTGTGTCTGTGTGGTCCTCTGCTGTGGTGCTTTTCCCTGGAGCGGACTCTCTTTGTGCTGGGTGCCAGGGAGATGCCCTGTCGCCTCGGGGGGCTCAGAGCGTCACTGCTTAGAAAGTCCTTGGCTTTCCCTCCAAGGCTTTTGCTTCTTTCCTCAACCACCTGGACACTGCGTCTCAGCTTGTGTGTGCTTTGGGACAGCTGGGTCTGACGGGTGTCATCCTGGGGAGCCGGGCTGTGCGCTAGGCACCTTGTGCCCCTCAAAGAAGGGAGGGGGTGGACTTGCCATGCTTGGAAAGATCGGGGATGTTGTCCTGGTGCCATTTCCCACTTGTCTGTTGGGTTGGGAATGAACTTTACGGGGTCAGTACTATCCGTGGTGTGACTGTGGGTGTGACTGAAGCATATTTGGCTTCCAGAGCCCTTCCATTGCACTTCGCTCATCCTCAAAACCGCCCCAGAATGTAGAGTAGGGAAGACCTTTGCATTTGCAATCTCCTGGGAAGGGGATGGGGTCTGGAGGTCGGTTGGAGTAGCCCCAGGGGGGTGGGGGTGACAGGACTCAGGCTTCCCGGGTGCCCCGCTTGTAGCCCCCCAGTCTATAATGCCTCGGATTTCTCTTATGCTCCATGGAGGCTGATGACTAGGGAGATGCATGCGCAGCCACCAGCTTCCAGCAGAGCCGACAGAGCTGGGAGCCCCCCTGCCACTGGAGTAAGTCCCTCCTCACTGTCCTGTGGAGGGACTTCGGAGTTGTTCCGGGCAGGTCTTCCTCAATGATATTTGGCACAGTCCAAGGGGATGTGACTTCTTCTTAGGCATTAGGGTTGGGGGTAAAAAGAGATTTTTGATGACTGATTCAATATTCTTGCTGGTTATGGGTCTGTTCAGGTTTTCTCTTTTTCTTCCTGTTTCAGTTTGGGTAGTTTACGTGTTTCTAGCAATGCATCCATTTCTCCCACACTGCCAGTTTGTTGGCATATGATTGTTCATAATATTCTCTTATAATCGTATTTCTTCAATGTTGGTAGTGATCTCTTTGCTTTCATTCATGATTTTTATTTATTTGGGTTCTTTCTCTTTTCTTTTTGAGAAGTTTGACTAAGAGTTTATCTATCTTGTTAATTCTTTCAAAGAAACAGCTCCTGGTTTGGTTGATGTGTTTTTTTTTCTATATCATTGATTTCTGCCCTAATCTTTTTAAAATATATTTTTTATTGGAGTTCCATTTGTGAACATACAGTATAACACCCAGTGCTCATCCCCTCAAGTGCCCCCCTCAGTGCCCGTCACCCCATCCCCCCGCCCACCTCCCCTTCCACTATCCCTTGTTCGTTTCCCAGAGTTAGGAGTCTCTCATGGTTTGTCACTCTCTCTGATATTATTTATCTTCTCCTGCTGGGTTCAGGCTTTATTTGCTATTCTTTTCTCAGCTTCTACGTGTAAGGTTAGGTCGTGTATTTGAGACTTTTTTGTTTTCTTGAGGAAGGCCTGTATTGCTGTATACTTCCCTCACAGGACCACATTTGCTGCATCCCAAAGGTTTTGAACTCTCGTGTTTTTATTTTTATTTGCCCCATGTATTTTTTCAATTCTCCTTTAATCTTCTGGTTGACTCGTTCGTTCTCCAGTACAATGTTCTTTAACCTGCATGTATTTGTGGTCCTTCCAATTTTTGTCTTGTGGTTGAATTCAAGTCCTATGGCATTGTGCTCTGAAAATATTCAGGAAATAATTCCAAACTTGGTACCAGTTGAGACCTGATTTGTGACCCAGTATGTGATCTCTCCTGGAGAATGTTCCATGTGCACCTGAGAAGAATGTATTCTGTTGCTTTAGGAGAGAATGCTGTCAACATCTCTGTGAAGTCCATCTGGTCCAGTGTGTCATTCAAAGCCCTTGTTTACTTGTTGATCTGCTCAATCTGTCCATTTCTGTGAGTGGGGTGTTGTAGTCCTCTACTATTATTGTACTATTACCAATGAGTTTCTTTAATTTTGTTGTTAATTGGTTTATATATTTGGCTGCTCCCAAGTTAGGAGCATAAATATTTACAATTTCTAGATCTTCTTCTTGGATAGACCCCTTTACTATGGTATAGCGTCCTTCTTCATCCCTTATTACAATCTTTGGTTTAAAATCTAGTTTGTGTGACATGAGGATTGCTACCCCGTCTTTCTTCTGATGTCCATGAGCATGATAATAAATGGTTCTCCACCCCCTCACTTTCAATCTGGAGGTGTCTTGGGTCTAAAATAAGTCACTTGGGGCACCTGGGTGGCTCAGTGGTTGAGTGTCTGCCTTCTGCTCAGGGCATGACCCTGGGGTCCTGGGATCGAGACCTGCATGGGCTCCCCACAGGGAGCCTGCTTCTCCCTCTGCCTGGGTCTCTGCCTCTCTCTCTGTGTCTCTCATGAATAAATAAAATATTTTTTAAAAAATGAGTCTCTTGTAAGCATATTGATGAGTCTTAATTTTTTAATCCATTCTGGTATTGTCTCTTGGAGTATTTAGTCCATTTACCTTCAGATTAATTAGTGAAAGATATTAATTTATTTGATTACCTGTAAGTCGCTGTTCCTGTAGACTGTCTCTGTTCCTTACTGGTCTTTGTTATTTTGGGGCTCTCTCCACCCAAGGGATCCCCTTTAATATTCCTTAACAGGGCTAGTTTAGTGTCTACAGATTCCTTTAGTTTTTGTATGTCCTAGAAACTCTTTACCTCTTCTTCTATTCTGAATGACAGCTTTCCTGGATACAGTATTCTTGGCTGCATGTTTTTCTCATTTAGCACCTTGAATATATCATGCTGGTCCTTTCTGCCTGCCAGGTGTCTGTGGACAGGTCCACCGCCAGCATTATGTGTCTGCCCTTGTAGGTTAAGGACCTCTTGTCCCCAGCTGCTTCAGGATTTTCTCTTTATCTTTGAATTTGCAAACTGCACTATTATATGTCAGGGTGTTGACATATTTCTGTTGATTTTGAGGGAAGTTCTCTGTGCCTCCTGGACTTGATTGCCTGTTTCCTCCCCCGGATTATGGAAGTTCTCAGCTATAATTTGTTCAAATAAACCTTCTGCCCCTCTCTCCTCTCCTCATCTTCTGGGATTCCTATTATGCAGATATTAATTTGCCTTCTGGAATTTCCCTTCGTGGGAAGTTTCCCTTCGTGATCTAACAGTATGTTTCTTCTCTCTTCTTTTTAGCTTCCTTACTTTCCATAATTTTACATTCTGTATTACTGATTCTTCCTTCTGCTTCATTCATTCTCATTTTATAGCCTCCCCTTGGGACTGTATCTTGGTAATAGCATGTTTAATTTTGGCCTGACTAGATTTTAGTTCTTTTATTTCTACAGCAAGGGATTCCATAGTGTCTTCTATGCTTTTTCAAGCCCAGCTCATATCTTTAGAATCATTGTATTAAATTCTAGTTCAGACATCTTACTTATGTCTTGATTAAATCCCCAGTAGTGAGTCCTACCTCCTGTTCTTTCGGGTTTTGTTGTTGTTGTTGTTGTTGTTGTTTTAAAGATTGTATTTATTTATTCATAGAGATAGATAGATGATAGATAGATAGATAGAGAGAGAGAGAGAGGCAGAGACACAGAGGGAGAAGCAGGCATCATACAGAGAGCCTGACATGAGACTCGATCCAGGATCTCCAGGATCATGCCCTGGGCTGCAGGGGGTGCTAAACCGCTGCGCCACTGGGGCTGCCCCTGTTCTTTCTTTCTTTCGGGGTGAATTTCTCCACTTCATTTGTCCAGAAAAGAAGAAAGAAGAAATAAAACAATAACAACAGAAAAAAAAGAAAAAGACAAAACAAACAAAATGAGATCCTCGGTGTGTCTTTGTCTGCTTGTTAAAAGAAACTAGATCCCGAAATAAGAAAGAAATAACATATATAAATATATATATATATATGTTTATATATATAAAGTAAAATACAGTGGAAAGATACAAAGATACAAAGAAATTTCAAAATTTCTTTTAAAATTACATAATTTTATAATTATATAAATAATTTTATTTATTATATAAATAATTTTAAAAGAATTTTTTAATTGAAAAAATAAGAAAGTAACCAGAAAAAAATAATACTGAACGACTAAAGAATAAAAATGCCAAGAATGGGACATCTGGGTGGCTCCATGGTTAAGTGTCTGCCTTCGGCTCAGGGTGTGATCCTGGGGTCCTGGGATCGAGTCCCACATCAGGTTCCCCATAGGGAGCCTGCTTCTCCCTCTGCCTATGTCTCTGCCTCTCTCTCTTTCTGTGTCTCCCTTGAATAAATAAAATCTTTTAAAAATATATCAAGAATGCTGTACATTTTTTTAAATTTTTTATTTATTTATGATAGTCACAGAGAGAGAGAGAGAGAGGCAGAGACACAGGCAGAGGGAGAAGCAGGCTCCATGCACCGGGAGCCCGACGTGGGATTCGATCCCGGGTCTCCAGGATCGCGCCCTGGGCCAAAGGCAGGCGCCAAACCGCTGCGCCACCCAAGGATCCCCAGTGTTTTCCTCCAGAGCTGAAGCTTTGCAGGACTCTGTGATCCATAAACTTGGTGCAAGCCAGTTGTTTGTGCAGGTCTTCGGGGGAGGGGCCTGCTGCACTGAGTCTCAAGTGCTCTTGCCTTGGTGAAGATGCACGTCCAGTGCGTGGGTGCTGGGGCTCTGGGTAAGCAGCATTGGACTCCACTGTGACATTGCTTTGCTCCATGAAGGCTTTCAGCACTGACAGGCCCTGCTCTCTACCCCAGAAGCTGAAAGTCCACTCCTCCCAGTCTTCAGTGAGAAGCAATCACTCTTGTCCCCCTGGTTTCTGTCACAACTCTGTATTCACCTGGCCTATGACTGAGCATTTTTATCTCAGGCATGGGACTGAGTTCAAAACTCCAAAGTTTTTAGACTCCCGCAGCTCAGACTTACATCGTTCCTCCCTGGGGGAAGGGGGAGGGTATTGCCTCACTTCTGCCTTTTGCAGGACCCTTCCCGGGAGAGTGGACACACAACCATGCAGTGGTTTGCAGGCTAAGGACCACAGAGCAGGAAGCCGGCCCTGAGACTCACTGTCCCTTGCCGGCTTCCCCACGTGGACGCCGGGGACGGTGCTGCACTCAGCCAGCCTGTTCTTCTTGTAACCTCAGGGATCCTGAGACCGCACTGTCACACCTAGGATTCTGCCCCAAGTCACAACCTGAGCACCCGAGCCCTCTAAGCCAGGGTGCTTAAGCCTACTCCCCACTGCAGCCGACTTCTCAAGGTTGCGATTTTGCACTCCGCTGCTTGGAGTGCTTGGCGGTAGCTCGCCCCGCTCGCGGTCTTCAGCTGTATTTCCCCGGATTCAGGCCCTTGCACCTCCTACCTTCCAAGAGGTGGTCACTTTGCTACTTATAGACTCACAGCATTTCTTTTCTCAGATCTCTGATTGATTGATTTATTGGGTTTTCAGAATGGTCAGATAACTATCTGGGTGTATTTGAGGGACCAGACAAACTAGCACCCACTATCCCTCCACTATCTTTTATTTGTATATTTTCTTTGGAGAAATGCCCTGTTGAAGTCCTTTGCCCGTTTTTGAATTGAGTTGTTTGATTTTTATGTTGAGTTGTGGAGTTCCTAGTATGCTCTAGATTTCAATCCCTTTTCAGATATATGACTTGCCAATGTTCCCTCTCATTCTGTGGGTTTTCTTTTCATTTTTTGGATAGTATCTTTTGCACAAAAGTCTTTAATTTCAACGTCTGGATTAGCTATTTTTTTCTTTTATTGCCTATTTTTCGGTGTGATATCCAAAATACCATTACCAAATCTGACATCATGAAGCTTTTCCTCTGTATTTTCTTCTAAACGTTTAATATTTTTAGCTCTTACATTTAGGTTTTTTATTCATTTGGGTTAATTTTTGTATAGGCGTAAGGCAAGAGCCCAACTACATTATTTCGCATGTGGACATCCAGTTTTCCTAGCACCATTTGTTGAAAATAGCGTCCTTTCCCACATTGAATAATCTTAGCATCCTTGTCAAAAATCAATTGAACATATATATGAGGGTTTATTTGTTCTCTTTATTCTATTTCATTAATCTATGTGTCTGTCCTTGTGCCAGCACTACACTATTTTGATTATTATAGCTTTGTAATAAATCTTTGAAACCAGGAAATATGAGTCCACAAACTTTGTTTTTATCCAAGATTTTTAAAAAAGATTTTTCCTTATTTAGAAATATCCCAGTTGAGGGCAGAGCCTGCAGGGCTCCATCCCAGGACTCTGAGGTCATGACCAAGCCAAACCAAGAGCTGGGCACTTAACCCACCGAGCCACCCAGTAGCCCCAAGACTTTTTTTTTTTTTAACTATTTGATGTCTCTTAAGATTCCATATGAATATGTGATGTCCTTCCAATGATTTGTGTCTTTTTAAATTGCTCCCAGCATGGATTACGGTTTTCAGTATACTAGTCTTCTGCCTCTTTGGTTAAATTTATTCATAAGTATTTTGTTCTGTTTGATAATTTGTAAATGGATTTGTTTTCATAATTTCCTTTTTGGAATGTTCGTGGTTAGTGTATATCAAAATGTAACTGGTTATCATATGTTAATTTTGCCTCCTGCAACCTTGCTGAATGAATCCTTTTCTTAGCCAAAGAGTTTTTTTGTATGTGGAATCTATGGTGTTTTTTACATGTAAGATCACATCACCCAAAAACAGAAACCATTTTACATTTTCCTTTTCAATTTGGATAGCTTTATTTCTTTTCCTTATCTAATTGATCTGGCTAGAACTTCCAATATTCCATCGAGTTGAAATGATGAAACTTGGCATTTTGGTATTACTTTTGATCTTAGGGAAAACTTTTAGTCTTTCACCACTGAGATGTTAGCTGTGAGTTTTTCATATATGGCCCCTATTATGTGTATCATAGGCTTTTTTCCTATTCCTAAAAAGAGTGTTTTTATGAAGGAATTATGTTGGATTTTATCAAATGCTTTTTCTATGTCAATTGGAATGATAGTGTAGTTTATTTTTTGATCTATTAATTCTATTCTGTTAATTACATTGTTTGATTTTCTTTTTTGCATTGAACAACCAGGTCTCCCTTGTGGAAATAAACCCTAAATCCTACTTGGTCATGGAATATAAGTCTTTTAACATGCTGCTAAATTTAGTTTGCTAGATTTTTTGTTGAGGACTTTTGCATCCATGCTCATATGGGATATTGATCTGTACTTGTAGTATTAGTCTGGCTTTGATATTAGAGTAAATGCAGGCATCATAGAATGAGACTGGAGGAGTTTGGGAGGGATTGGTGTTAACTCTTCATTAAATATTTGGTCACATTAACTTATGAAAAACCAGCTAGTCCTAGGCTTTTCTCTTTTGGGAGATTTGTGATTACTGATTCAATCTCTTTACTGAGTCTATTCAGGTCGATAGGTCTATTCAGATTTTATGCTTCTTCATGTTTCTGTTTGGGCAGGTTGTGTGTTTCTAGGAATTCATCCATTTGCTCTAGGTTATCTAATATGTTGATATATAATTATTAAGAGTAGTTTATGACTTTATTTCTGGGGTAGCAGTTGCAAGTCTCCTCTTTTCATCCTAATTTAATTTACTTCAGCACCTTATTATTTTGTTTCTTCTGCTAACTTTGGGCTTCATCTGTTCTTTTTATCCCCAGTTCCTTGACAGGTAAAGTAAAATATTTTGATATTTTGCTAATTCCTTAATATTTGCATTTCTCATTGTACATTTTCCTCTCAGAACTGCTTCTGCAGCATTCTATAGGTTTCGCTGTTTGTTTCCATTTCCATTAGCTTTAAGGGTTCACTTTTCCCCATTTGGTGTTTTTTCACATTCTTATCTTCCTTGACCCATTGGCCATGCAAAAGTATGTTTAATTTCCACATATATGTAGATTTTCCAAGTTTCCTCTTGTTTTTTATTTCATGTCATTGGAAAAGATAGCTGCTATGATTTAAATCTTCTTTAAGTTTGCTAGGACTTGTTTTGTGTCCTATCATAGGATCTATCCTGGAGAATAATCTGTGTGGACTTGCAAAGGATGTGCATTCTGCAACAGTTGAATAAAATGTTCTAATATGTCTTTTAAAGCCATTTGGCCATAGTGTGGTTCAATTCCAAAGTTTCTTTGTGGATTTTTTGTCTAGATGATCTATCCATTGCTAGAACTGAGGTATTAAAGTTGCCTGCTATCATTGTAGTGTTCTCTTTTCCCCCTTCAGATCTGTTAGTATTACTTAACATATTTAGCTGCTTATATGTTGGGTACATATATACTTATGATTTTTATACACTTTTTACATATTGACCCTTTTATCATTATATAACTTTCTTTGACTCTGTTACCATTTTTGGCTTAAAGTCTATTTTGTCTGATATAACTATACAGTTTGTTTGGTTTCCACTTGCATAGAGTATCTTCAATCCCTTTACATTGAGCATAAATGTGTCTTTAAAGCTGAATGAGTGCCTGGTAGGCAGCAATTAGCTGGGCCTTGTTTTTTTATCTGAAATTCTAGATTTTTCTTCTGGGATTAAGACCCTGCTTCTAATACCATGCTAGTACTGATGCTGTTTTTTGCTGTTTGAGGTTTACTCATTCTCTATTAAGTTCTTTCAAGAGAATTTAGCTTTCTTAAAGCTGAGCTCCCTTGTGTAATTATTCCTGATGCCTTCCATTCTCCCAGTAATTTATATCACTAGGGTGTTTTGTCCTCAAGCTTCAAAGACAGAGATTCGTCAAATGTCTGCTGATCTTCTGCATCTCATTTAAGAGTGAGACAGGAGAACATGATTGGAGTTCTGTGTGCTGGAAGCCCACACAATTGCTGTTCCATACTGCCTCCTTCCTAGGGATCTGTGGGTCTCTGTAGAATTTTCCAGTGCCCAGGAGCACTCATGTTGAGCTATATTCTAGAGTCTAAGCCTTTCTTCAAAATCATCACAAATTGGAAACTTCTCTGGAGTGAGTTGAAGACCTTTGTTTCCTATCAATCTTCTTTGGAAAATCCTCTTCACTCAGGGGGAAAACAGGAGAGAAAAGTAATGAGGAGAGTAGACAGGGTTGCCATTAATTAAGGAAATTGCCTTTCACTTTAGCATGAAAGCTTCTGAAAGAAAGTCTGCATTGTGTGTTGTCAGAGCCTAGTACTTTCCTACGCGGCAGTTGTCCACCTCAACCAGCGTCATCCTGACCTGCCTAGTGCAATGAGTAGAGCATGGGTTTTGAAGCTAGATATGGGTTGATGGATCTGAACTATTGAAATCATGGCAAATGCCATGACCTGTGAGTCTCACCTGGAAAGTGGGAATACTGCCGGTATCATAGAGTTGTTCTGGAATTGGAAACCATGGATGTAAAGGGCCTGGTATATACATGCTCCATGAATGACAATCCTGACATAATTAGAAACATCTATCTTTAGTTTCCTTACCATCTACTGACAGTTTTAGATGTAGCCTAGAGGAAGCAGGAGGAATGACAGAAAGGAAAAGCCAGGAGCATTTTGTGGAGATGTGGTGCCAAAGGCCTCTGCTTCCCACCCAATCACACACACCTTCAAGGGGCAGGAGAAGGGCAGACACCTGGGAGACAATGAACAACCAAGAGAGCCAGTCAATCAAAATTGGCTTTGACAACCAATGCACCCTCCTTCATTTGTCCAACAGCCCCCGCTGAGCATGACCAAACATCCTGGTTTGCCACCAGAAGTCCCTCATCCTTGGAAGTCCCTCAGTCCCAAGTACACAGGTGTCACTAGACAACCTTCCCAGGACTCACACTGATGAAAGTCACCCCTGAGGTCACTGAGGGTGTGTGGCAGGCATCAACCACGTCGGTGAGGAGCTTGCTAAAGGGCCTGCCCGAAGCCAGAGAAGGCAGAAACTATTCCTACATGACAGATAGAACTCCTCTCTCTGACTCATGTTTCTTCATTTTCAGGTCAGGCAGTGTGGACAACAACTGGATGGACATTTACAACCTTGTGGAAGATTTGGTCAATAAGTTTCAAAAGTATGGCTTCTCTGTGTTAATAGGGTGTTCTCTTCTGCCAGACCCAGTACGGAGCCTGTTTAGACTCGGTGGGCATGGGAGTCCCTCTAGCTGGGAACACAGAGCCCAAAGTGAAGTTCTGAAGCAGGAAAGGCCACATCACAGTGATTCCAAGGGTCTCAGCAGCTTTATGTGGCTTCTGCCTGAGAGTCAGGCCATCTTATAGGGACACAGTAATATGCCCTGAGGACCAAACGGATTAGGAAACAGGCAAACAAGTAGCATGGTAATTAAACAGCTGGTGTCAGGGACAAAAAAAAAAAAAAAAAGGCAAAGACTGTATATGATGAGCTTAAGGGAAAAGGAAAAATTTTAATTCAGGATGGCTTCCCAGAAGATGTGGCAATGTTAAGTAGGTTTCCATGGGTGGGAAAGACAGAGGGACAGGAACCATCAAGGAGACTTCTTAGGGAGCGAAGGGTCTGTTTGGCTGCAGAGTAGGGTTACCTCAAGGGAGGGCTAGGAGATGAGGCTGGGCATGTCAGCTTGGAGCTACGGCCATTACAGCTCATAATGCCAGGCCATGGGGCCTAGATTTCCTGCTATGAGCACTAAGGAGCTACAGATGATTCTTGTTTAAGGGTCTGACATGATCAAGTTGTGCAAGAAGAAAAATCCAACAAAAGTGGGTAAAATGAGTGGGAACAAGAGCCAGAGCAGTAGGGAGCTCAGCTAGGGACCTATGGTACCAATTTAGCCCAGGATAATGAGGGTCAGCAGACCAGAAGACAATAGCCAGGAGCAGGAAAGGAAGGGAATATAGATGAATGGCTGCCAAGAGGGAAAATCATTTCTTTGAAAGAAGAGTTGGGGTGAGGAAGGCAGGCAAGGAAGGAAGGACAGTGAAGTTCCAAAGAATGTTACAGAAAAAAGGCCAGGTGGGAGCTCCTCCTGTGGGCGTGTGTAGATGTTGGTCTGTCTCCTTGTGCATGCAGCTATCTGTGTGAGCACCCATGTGGGCATGTGTGTGCACACACATGCACACAGAGAGACAGGCAGACAGACAGACAGTCATCACTGGGGTGTTGCGAGTGTAAGGGTGGATCCAGATGCTCCTCCGGCACACTCTTCCAGAAAAGCTAGATGTCTTACAGGCCTCTGAATTCCTCACTAAAGTTATAGGAAGGTCTGGTGTTTGGGAAATCGGCTCCAAAGGAGTAGAGTTAGGGTGGGGACAGGGGAACTGTTATGTGCCCCCTCCCTGATTACTCACTGACATCATGCTGAGCTTGTTACTACGACTTCTCAAAAGCACGTGCTTTCTCCCCAGCCCAAATGTGCGGATTTCCTTCGTCACTTACTCCACAGATGGCCACACGCTCCTGAAACTTACGTCAGATAAGTAAGTGATACTCTGACCCCCAAGGCAGGCCAGTGGGTGAGACTACAAGAAAACGCCAGGGAACTAGTGGGATCCCTGAAACCGCAGTGGGGAGCCCACTGGAGTGCAGGCTGGGCTGGCCTGGGCTCCCCTAACTGTGCACCCCGACCCCCAGCTCTGGCTCGCCAGCCCTCTCTGACCCCTGGCTGTTCTCACATTGGCCAACCTGGGCCACTAGGTCATTTCTACTCCCTAAGCTCTGCCTTTCACCTGTCCTGAGTCCTTCTCTCTGCATTCTTACCTGTTCTCGGAACAGGCTAGCTGTGAGGACTCCCCAAAATGTATGGAGCAGGTGTGGGGTTCCTTTACTAACAGTCACCTGCATTTAGTACCTGCTATTACGTGTCACTCTCTGCCCTGAGCCAGTGGGGTCACCAGTGAGACGAAGTCATAACCAGGGAGGAAAAAATGAGCAGCATCAAGGTACTGATGGTCTCAGTGAAGGGGATCTTGGTTCCTCAGTGGGTCTGAGACAAGGAAGCCCATGAGTGGGTCCTGAACACCAGGCCTGAGGAAGGCATGACCTGCCCACATCCTAGATGGGCCACGATGGGCCCAGCAGTTTGCCCAAAAGCCTGAAAGTGGGAAAGATATAAAGCTTTTGAGTAGCTGGTGAAGGGAGCGGAAATTCTCGAGGCACACAAATTACTAGAACCCAATTCAGAGGCTGAAGTACTATACAAGGTTTAGTAAACAAGCACCCTTAGGGCTGGATGTGGCGGTCCTGGGGGCCCAGCAGCCCTGTCAGCACCATGGAGAAAAGCCAAACAGCAAAGGGGCTAGGAAGCCTCAGGGTTGCTGGCAGGAGGGTGACCATAGGGCAGAGATGGAGTGGCCCCAGGGCTGAGATGGGTATTAAAGAGGAAGAGGGACCCCAAGGACACAGAACCTGGGGCCCCTTCCATGCGCAGTGCTGGGAGCAGGGCTGGAGAGACAGTGCTCCCTGGAGGGAGCCTATTGGGCAAGAACAACACCTGGCCTGGGGCTCATGGGCCAGACACTGGGAAGAGCGGAGAGTTCCCCGTCCTTGGGGGCATAACCTTCGAGCACGGGGTGAGCAAGGAGCGGGGAGAGGGCTCTGCTGGGCAGCCAGCACCTGAATCGGCCCCCACTGGCCATGGCTCCCAGGCCTCACAACCCGGGCGGGGCTGGGGCTCTCAGCACATCTCCAGTCCCCACAGTGAGAAGCCTTCTTGGGGCGCACACAGTCCTCGCCTTACTGGGCCAGTTCAGCTGGTCACCGGGGATTGGCTGGAACCTAAGCCTCCAGCCCATCCTGTGCCCAGTCCCACCTCTGAAACCTGCCTTAGCAGCAGCTGCCTGACCAGAGGCCAGCCACAGCCTGGAGTCACTGCTCTTCCACCTGCAGGGACAGCCCTCAGGGCCACTTCCCCAGCACTAGGCCTTTTCTTCAAAAGCACATGAACTCAGGAGCCCTAGTGCTCTCACTAAGCAGCTTGCAATCCAGAAAGGGAAGGGACCGAGTCCACGTCACGGGTCCGTGGCAGGGGAAGACAGGGCAGGGCACGAGTAACAGTCAGCAGGATGACTGTCCCCAAACTCAGCCTCACCTGTTAGAGGATAGTGTGCCTTCTCGGGCACCTGGTGGGTTCTAGCAGCCCAGCCAGTCATCCCGTGAGTGCAGATTCCCAGTGGCAGGCCTGTGAGTGTGCCCCACATTCACCACGGGCAGGCAGGGCCAGTCCGGGGGGTGCCTGAGAGAGTAAGGAGTGCAGGGAAAGCCAGGTCATGGCCATGAACCAGCAGAGTAGCATCCCTCCAGCTGTTCACCAGATGGAGAAGAGAAGAGGCCTGAGCAGGGCCTGTCAGTGTCAAGAGCAGAAGATCACGACCAGACTACTAGGCCTGTGTCCTTTTTCAGCCAGACAGGTCTACACAGGGCCAACGGCTCCGGGATGGCTTGAGGCCACCTGAAATCATACCTCAAGCCCTTTTCTGATCTTTCAGAAATAAAATCCGCGATGGTCTTGCTGAGCTCCAGAACGTAGTGCCTACGGGAGCCACACACATGCAGGAAGGATTCATAAAGGTACCAGATCCTGGGGTCTGAGGGCCTGTGCTTCGTGGCGTCCTTACAGCATTCCTGGATCCTCTCACTGGCCTCCCCCAACGCCGCTTTGTTTCCTTGCAGGTAAACGAGCAGATCGAAGAGGCAAACTCTGGAGGTGAGCTGCCCGGTGACTTCACTGTGGGCAGGTGTGGGGACAGAGCCAGGCCCGGGCCAGCGAGGTCTGAGGCGGCCCTCATGGGCCCCTTCCCAGCACTGAGCCACGGAGCAGGGTGCTGTCCTCTCTGGGCCCCGGCTTTCTCCCCTGTGCAGCAAGGATGGAAACCCCCACCCCAGAACGCCCTGGGACCGGGCACATACCTCCTCAGTTCTTGGTAACCGTGAGGTGCGTGACCTACCCTTGGCTTCCTCGCCAAGAAAGGAGGAACCGGGGGACCTGGAGCAGACAAAATTCCAGTTTTTGAAAAAAAAGTGCTGGGTTTCCCTCTTGCTGCCCACACTATGTGATCACATCTCTGGCCCTAGTCCCTTTTCCCTTCAGTTCCTTCCCCTTGACACACGTTGTCCCGTGACTGTGTCTCCAACACTGGACGAGGCCGCGCTCCGCCCAGAACTGTGTTCATCTGGACTGTGGGGTGGCAGCCCTTGCCAGGAAAGGAGGGCCTGGTGGGGAAAGGCGCTGAGCTGGTGGGGATCCCGCAGCCCAGGAGTGGACCCCTGGGCCTGCAGACCCGGCAAGACTTCCCTCAGGTGCTGCCCCAAGCTGGAGCCGGAGCCAGGGCCAGGCTTCCCACTGCGCTGCGGGCATCTGGTACAGTCGAGTCTGGTTGTCCGTCCCTTTGCTCACCTGAGAGGCTGACGCCTGTCCAGGGACGTGGCTGGGGTCACCGTGCAGGCCACGGTTGCACGTCTGGTCACGGCGCCGGTTCAGGAGGCAGGGCCAGGGAAGGGCTGAGTGTTGCCCCGGGTCACACAGGTCCTGGCTGCAGCCTCCTGTCCCTCCGGGCGTCCTGCTGGCGGGCCCCTGGGGCGGCCTCTGGGCTGCAGGACTGGGGGGGCGGGGCAGCCTGTGGGGTCGCCCCGGGGGCCTCGCTGACCAGGATGCCCCCTGCCGCCTCCGCAGGCAAGAAGTTTCCGAGCATGATCATCGCCCTGACGGACGGGACCCTGATGCCGGAGCCCTACGAGGAGACCAAGATAGAGGTGAGCCCGCCCGGCCCGCCCCGCGCCCCCGCGCCCCGCCCCGCTCGCGCCCCGCCGAGACCTGTGCTCAGCGCTTCCTTCCCATCAGGCCGAGAATTCCCGGCAACTCGGGGCAACGATTTACTCCATCGGTGTAATGGACTATCGCAGGGACCAGGTAACCGCGCGGGGCCGCGGCGCCCGTGACCGGGCAGGGCGGATGGGGGGCAGAGGCCGGCGTGGGGGGGCGCCCCCGGGGCGGGGACCCCTGCGCCCTGCAGCCCCGGCCGCTGTGTCGCAGCTGCTGAGCATCGCGGACAGCCCGGATCACGTGTTCGGGGTGGACAACGGCTTCAAGGGGCTACAAGACATCGTGGAGCCCGTGAGTGCGGGACGAGCGAGGGGAGGGGAGGGGGGCCCGGGGCGCGGCCCGCGGCCCCTCACCAGCCGCCCCCTCTCTCTCTTGCAGCTCACAGCTAAGTCTTGTATTGAAATCACAAATTTGGAGCCTTCCACTTTCTGTGCCGGACGTAAGAGCTGCAGCCACAAGCCCGGGGGGTGCGGTGCACGCGGGGCGTGCGAGGCGTGTAGGACGTGTGCGTGCGGAGCGTGCAAGGCATGCTGTGCTTGCAAGGCGTGCTGTGCGTGGGGACGTGCTGTGCGTGGCGGCGTGCTGTGCGTGCTGTGCGCGTAGGACGTGTGCGTGCGGTGCGTGCTGTGCGTGTAGGACGTGTGCGTGCGGGGCGTGCCGTGCCTGCAGGACGCGTGTGTGCGGTGCGTGCCGTGCGTGCAGGGCGTGTGGTGTGCGCAGGCCGTGTGGCGCGTGCTGCACATGTGGAGGGTGATGTGCGTGCTGCGCGTGTGGGGCGTGCTGCGTGTGCAGGGCGTGCAGGGTGTGCGGTGCGTGCGGGGCGTGCTGCGCGTGCGGGGCGTGCGTGGTGTGCGGGGCGTGCAGGGTGTGCGGGGCGTGCGGGGCGTGCTGCGCGTGCGGGGCGCGCGGGGCGTGCAGGGTGTGCTGTGCGTGCGGGGCGTGCTGTCCGTCGTGTGCGTGCAGGGCGCGCGGGACGGTGGCTGAGCGCCGGGCGTGAGGAGGCGTGTCCGCGCGGCGTGCGCACCGAGGACTGTCACGCAGGTACGTGTTTAAGTGTGTGTTTGGTGTGTGACGCGATGCGCGCGCGGCCGCGTGAGCTTAGGCCCTGCGGGGCCCCCACGCGCGTCCTGACGCGGCCGCCTCGGGGAGTTGCCCTGGCGAGGCGCTGAGATCTCGGGCGAGCGGCGGGGAGGGAGCAGGCGTGGAAGAGTCGCGCGCACGACGGCCCGCGGGTGGGGCCCGGGCACCCGCGACCCCGCACCCGCACCCTCCGAGCGCCGCTGAGGGGCCGCGTGCCCGCGCCCGCGCTCCCGCCTCGGCCCCGCCCCCGCCCGGGCTTCGCGGCGCTCCGGGCCGACCTCCGGCGGGCTGTGGGGACTGCGGCGCCGGCTCCGCCCCTCCCCCCGCGGCGCCCGCGCTCGGGCCCCGTGCGTCACCCCGGGTCGGCCGCGGGCGCATCGGGCCCCCTGGCGGGCCGCCCCGAGGGAGGAGGGGGGCCGAGCAGCCCCGGTGCCAGCCTTGTGGTGACGGCCGCGCGGCGAGCGGAGCGACCAGAGCGACCCGAGCGCTGACGGGGCCCGACGGCGCCCCCCCCACCCCCCCCCCCCCGCTCCTGCGCGCCGCGCCGGCCTCCGGGCGATCCTGAGGGGGGGCGTCCTGCCGCCGGCGACAGCACGCGGCCGTCCCAGCGCCTCACTGCCCGGCGGCCGCTCCCGGACGCCCCGCCCCCACCTGGGCCGCCCCGTCAGTCGTCGCGACCCCGCCGCGTCCCCGCGCCCTCACAGCGCAGCTCCGCGTTTCCCGCTCCGACCTCGAGGCTGTGGCCGCCCTGAGGCCGCTGCCGCCCGGCCTGACGCCCCGGAGGCCGAGCCCGGCAGGACCCCGGACCCCGACCCACGGAAGGACGCCCTCCGACCCGCGGCCTCGGAGTCCGTCAGCGCGCCACGGAGCCCGGGCCCGGCCGTCGTAGCCCCGCGGGAGCCCGGGCGGGCGCCGAGGCCTCCAGGCCGGATCCAGCCCGCCGTCCGCCCCGCCCCGCCCGCGAGTCTGCGGCCCGACCCCGCAGGGCCCGCGCGGTGGCACCAGGCCGCCCTCCGGAGCGCAGCCCCCGCCTCCGAGGCCTCGGAGCGCCCCTCAGACCCCTTGCGGGGCAGCCCTGGCTCCCGCACGGAGTGGTCCCGTGGATGCCTGTGGTGCCAACACGGTGTTGGGACGTCCTGTTGGCTTTGGGATCCTCGGCACAGTGGCTGGGAGAGTCCTCCCCCTGGGCGTGTGCGGGGTGCGCTTGGGCTTTCTCCCTCCCTGAGGCCGAAGTCGCTGGCACCCAGTCCCTCCTTGTCCTGCAGGGGACTGGCCCCGAGCGAGGGTGTCAAGCAGCCCAGCAGCAGGGCCCATCCAGGGCAGCACCTAGGAGGACACGGGGCAGAGGAGGCTCTCCTCTGAGATCCAGTGGGCAGGTCCCGAGGGCAGCGGGGGACCCTCGGGGTGGAGCGGGTGCAGGCTGTGAGGGCAGGAGGAACCTGGAGGGAGGACGCAGGCCCCGCTGTGGGGTCAGGGACACCCCTGCAGCCAGTGTGCTCAGCTGCTGTCTCCCCACTGCCCTGTGAGGAGGCTCCCCAAGGCGCAGCCCTGCTGCGGCCCACAGATCCTCCCAGAGGCAGTGATGACAGACATGCACGCAGCTGTCCCAGCCTGCTTCTCAGGGCTGTCCGTCCATGAACGGGATCCTGCGGGACGCAACCTCCTGTGGCTGTCGCACACATTCCGTCATGCAGATGGAGCTCACGTCATTCATCCGCGTCCCTGCTCGGTGTCCCGACTGTCTCCCACCTGTGGTTACGGCAGGCGGCGAACACCTTGCGGCTCAAGCTCTGAGGATAGGGCCGAGCAGCCCCCAGGTCCACCCAAGGCGGTCACTCCCCTTAGGGCTCTCGTCAGGGCCTGGTGGGCGGGTTGCTGTCCCAACTGCTCGGCTGCCTGCGGCCTCCTCGGGGAGCTGCGCGCCTCTGCAGCTCCTCTCCTCGGGCGCCTCCTGCCCCAAGAGAAAGCGCTCATCCTGGGGGGTCAGCCTCCCTGCCAGGGCCACGGGGCCTCGAGCCACCGAGCAGTGCAGCAGCCCCAGGGGGATCCGGCTCCCACAGGCCGCGAGGGTCCCAACTGGGCTCTTCTGTCTTCGCGGTCCCGTTCCTGGTGGAGGACTGGGGAGGCTGCGGGGGCAGGAGCAGCCCCCACACAGAGGGAATCCCTTGACTGTCGCGTCTTTTCTGCTCAAAATCTGGAACCTCACCCTCCCTCCGTTCCATGCACCGAGTCTTCCTAGAGTGACAGGACCCCGTGAGAGCGCCACCGCCTGGGCATAGGTGGCGCGGCTGCAGAGCTGGGGTGACGACTGTGCAGGGCTCCCAGGGCTGCAGGGCACACACCGTAGGAAGGGGGCACCCGGGCAGACGGTGGGCAGCGTGCAAGCTCCCCGAGGGGCGCAGGCCCTGGGGGTCCCGGGCCGTCGGCAGCCCTACCCTCAGCAGCCACCCCCACCTCCTCCATCACATGGTGCCACAAGCACACTGGCCCACCTTCCCCAGGAGGCTGCCAGTAGCCAGGTCCCCTCAGGGCCCTGAGGCTCAGGACTCCCAGCTGTGGAGCTGAGGACCCTGTCGGGGATCAGAGGGAGCTCCTCCCTGCAGAGGCTGCGGGGGAGCAGCTCAGACCTGGAACAGGGGCACAGGGGGCGCAGGTGGGAGCTGCACTGGGCCCCCGAGATCCTCCCCGGAGCGCAGGGGAAGCCACCTGCCCTTTGTTGGCCTCGGCTCGTCCCCGTAACTTGGCGAGTGACGCCGAGCTCGTGGGACCTGGAAGACGAAGGGAAGTGGATGTGGGCCCACAGGAGATGCTCAGCTAGTGTGTGGTGCGGTTTGGGCTGCACGCCGTGGTCCACGCCTCAGGCTGGCACGGAGCTGCCCACGTCTGCTTCCTTGTGCTCGCTCACTGGGCAGGAAACCTCTGCTCTCTGTTTCTTCCTCTGGAGCTCAGCGTCCCCACACGCTGCCGCCCGATTTCCCCTCTCTGCCCACGTCTAAGCACATGGGGGTGTGAGCGTGCCTGTTGGCCTTGCAGGGAGAGAACGTGCCAGAATGCAGCTTGTAAATGAGGCTTCTGTGGGCTGAGGGCGGCAGCCGTGCCCAGGTGGCCTAGCTGGGCGGGCCAGAGGGTTCACAGGGGACAAGCCCAAGCGCTTCCGTGGCCCCACAGGGCCTGTGTCGCGAGGAAGGGGCCTGACAGGTGAACAGTGAGCACACAGCCTGGCGCCGTCGGGCTCAGCAGCGGCGCAGTGTGGGCTCCGAGTGGGGGACAGGACGTATCCCTGAGGGACATCCAGCCCGGCCCGCACGGCCGGTTCCCTCAGCGGTCCTTGGGGGCCAGCTGGCGCCATGAGCAGACCGCAGGACGGCTGTGTCACAGTAAACCCCACGTGATGGGCCGCGGGCAGGGTTCTGCCTAAGGGGGGCGCTGGCCCCCGGGGAGCCCCCAGGCTGAAGCGGAGCAAGGCAGACCCTGGGATGGCAAGTGTTCCCGTGGTCCCAGAAGCAGCTCCTCTGGGACGTTCACCCCTGAACTTGGAAGCAGGGCGGGGAGGTGGGGGGAGGCCTGAAGTCCGGGCAGCAGGCAGACGACTCGGAACCCCGCCCTGGTCCTCGGGCGGCACAAAGCCCAGAGGCCAGCGGCCCTGCAAGGCCCTGCTGGTGTGCAGCCTGGGGAGTCACCGAGCGAGGGCAGAGTGAATCGCGGGGACGTACTGGGCCTGCTGGGAGCTGTGGCCAAGGTGGGGGCTGACCGCCCGGGGCTCCCCAGAAACCCCTCCGTCACCTGCTGGTTCCGGACCAGGCCCTAAGCGGCCCTTTCTGGCCTCCCTGCTTTTGGCTTCAGCCCTGGGGGCTGCTGGCGACCCCAGTATGTCGTGCGTCCACATGGAGGGGAAGCACTTCCCTAACCCCAGGTGGGGGGGTGAGGGTCCTTGTGGCCTGGGGGGCGGGGGCGCAGGGGAAGTGTAATCCTCAACAGACTTCCAGAACTGCGGCTGAGACAGGACTTCTCTGTCCCCAGTGGATTCCTCTGTGGGGTCCCAGATCATAGCATAAGCAGAGGAGGCTGGGAGCCTTTAATGGGCTCCAAGGGTCAAGGGTGAGTGTGAGTCCCCCAGGAACCTGGGGCTCCCTCGGTGCTCAGAGTGGACCTTGGTGGCACCAGGTGAGAATCCGGCCCCGGGGAGAAAACACATCTTGTTTGGGCTTCTGTGCTTATTCACAGACACCCCTCAGTTCCACCTGGGGGTCGTGTGTTATGTGAGCCGAGGACCTTCAGTCCCACCTCGCCCAGAGGTTTGATCGTTGACTTTACAGAAAACTATGAACTGATGGTTTCTGGAAGAGGCTTTAATAATGCAAGGAACCCGGAGGAAGTTATTTGTAGATTCATTTTCACGGATAAGAAATTCTATGGTAAGCAGCCCCCTTGGTGCCTGCACGTGACACATGCCCACCCCCCCCCTGGGGGCTGCCTCCCCCCGGGCTGCCCTCCCCCAGCCGCCAGGCCTCCGGAGCCCTACTGCCCTCTCACTGTGGACATGGTGAGCATAGGGCTGTGTGTGTAGTGCCAGGGTCCCCTGCTGGGAACCTGGCCACCTGGACCCGAAGCTGGGCGGTCAGCCCCCAGCAGCACCACAGCCTCCTGGAGCAGGGCTTCACCCCTGCCAGGGGGCTCTGGCTGCCACCCATGCCCAGAGCTGCGCGCCCCTCCTGCCCGGAGCGGCAAGGACCCCAGGCCCAGGGCTCCCTCGGGGCCAGGTGCACGGGGCTTCCCAGGAGGGTCTGCAGGGTCCCGGGGTTGAGAGAGGGCGCCAGCTGCCAGGCCCTGGCCCCGGGATCCTGGTGCTGGCTGGGTGGCCTGAGGAAGCCACGAGCGGTAGGCAGATGTGCCCTCAGCGTGGAGGGCGAGTGGCCCTCCCCAGAGGTGGGGCTGGGGCCCCCGTGTGTGCTGCCCAGCTCCCCCAGTTAGCCCCCCCCCCCCGTGGCCATTGGACCCCAGTATATGGTATTCAGGGCCCTCTAGTCAAGCCAGAGCTGCCTCCGGCTGGCACGTCATTGCAGGTCGGCGTCTCCATGGGGTCAGCCTCCCCTTCCCCTCTTGGGGCCTCCCAGGGCTTCTTGCTGTGGCAGAACTTGTCATTCTGCACTTGTCACTCTTTTGTTCTTGCTTATCTCACAGTCCCTCTCTCTCCAGGCCCTCCCAGGCGAGGTCCTTGGGAGCGAGCCCTTTCCCTTCCAACCGGAGCACTGCCTGGGGCCTGGTGCACCAGGGGGAGGGGGGGGAAGGGCAGGAAGAGAGCCGGTGTGTGCGCCAGAGAGTGAGCTCTGGGAGGAGGGGGACAGCCGCAACCACTGAGTGTTCCTTCCTGATTCTCTCGTAGATAAAAAAGCGACCACTATGGATGACACCACCGTGATGTGCCCAGGAGTAACAATAGACAATCCAGATGAGTAAGTACTCAAGTGGGCCTCACCATCGTTGCCCTGAAGTAGGTGGAGGGTGGAGGCCCCTCTGGAGGCAGCACGTGTCCCTGTCCTGAGGCTCAGGGCCTCCCCCACACTGTCTTGTTGGTCACATGACCTGCTCAGGGATCTGCTGTGCCCCGGCCTCCCCTGAGGAGCGCAGATACAAGACTGATGCGCCCAGGGACCATACCCCTGCTCCACACAGCTGTTTGCAGCTAAGCCAACAATTGTGTAAACGGAGAGGAATCAGGTGACACCAGGCCACTACCTCTGGAGACTTAGTGCATGGCCTCGAGGGCATCAGACCCCACACAGGGCTCCTCATGCCTGGTCAGGGTTCACTGTATGGGTTGACCCCCACTTCCCCTGCCAGGTGCTCCCCGGGGACCCCAATGCCTAACGACCAAAGTCACTACACTGAGAGGAGCTGTGGGCCGTGGTTTGGGCCCAAGTGCAAGAACTGTCTCTCTGGGTTGCTCGTCACTTTCCGAAATTTCTGTTCTTTAGGGTGGTCTTCGTTGAAGTTAGCCTGAATAACGGCATCAACTTCATCAAGAGCAATGCTAACATCACCAGCAAGAACTGTGTGACTGCCAGGGTAAGTAAGGCTGCAGCCTCTCTCCTGGGCTGTTCAGAGGGCCGCGCTGCAGGAGCACACACCCGGGGAGTCAGCAGGGCTCATGACCGAGGACCTGGGGGAGTGGCTGGTGCAGGCCCCCTGGGGCCCCCAGCGCTTGGTCAGCAAGCTGTCTCCACACTCAGGCTGGAGCTGCCCTAGAGCGCCCCACGAGAGCTCCCCACGCGCACCCCCTCTGCAGGCCCTGCAGACATTCTGTGAGCCAAGGGTCCTGGGGGCACAGGAAGGGGACGGTCAGAGCTCCGAGCAGACTCTAGAGGTGGTGCTGAGGCTGTGACACATGCTTGCCGCCCCCCCCCCCCCCCCCGGTCACCTGCCCCGGCCCAGGCTAGTGCCAGGGAGCTCGGGGCCCCACCCTGCATCCTGGCTGGGCGCTGTGTGTGAGGGGCCGAGTCCAGGACCTGGGGGACACTGGGGCACTGCAGGCCCAGGCCCCAGGCAGAGGTCTGCGGGGGGGCCAGCCGCGGGCCTGTGCAGCCCGGGTGTGTTTCCAGGGCGTGTGGGCAGCTGCTGACAGCCCCAAGCCCAGGCCCGCGTGGGGCACCCCTGGTCGTTTGGCAGAGGGCCTCAGCGTCCCCCGCCTCTGCGGCTTTCTCATGTTCCTCTGCGCCACCTGTCCTGACCTCTGAAGACCCCTGCTGTCCTGCCACGGGGGGAAGCCCCAGGGCTGCGTGGAGGGCCGGGGGCTCTGCTCAGGGACAGGCCCATGGAAAGGAAGGTGCCGCTCCAGGTGCCCGCTCCTCAGAGCGGCAGGTCATGTGGGCACAGGGGCAGGGCAGTGGGACGTGGTCGACAGTGTCAGTGGGGAAGACCGTCCCTGGGAGGAGGGCGGCCGTGCCCTATTGCCACCACAAAGCATCCAGTGCTGGTCCGGGAGGGTCCCGGCAGTGCCAACAGGCCCCTGACTGAGTCTGCACAGTGCCCGCACCTGCCCCTCAGAGCAACCCGCCCCCAGAGCCCGCCCTCGGCAGGCACATGCCCCGGGGACTCAGGAGGAGCCACAGTTCCCCGCAGCCCCACAGGCCCGACCCTGCCTCCCCTCAGCCGCCCCATCCCTGGGGCTCAGACGCACTCCCCACTCGCTCCCTGGCCCTGGGAAAGCAGACCACTTGGCTCCGGGCAGGGCCACGCCGCCGTCAGCCGAGGCACGCAGGGAGTACTGTCCTTGTCACAGCACAGAGGCCCTGGATCCCCTGTCAGGCTGCGGGGCCCAGCCTCTGAGCGGGGCCAGCGGGGCCATCTGTGGCTCAGGGCTGCCAGGGTGCCTCAGGGTCCAGCCCAGCCTCCTGGTGCTCTGTGCTCTCTGCAGGTGGGGAAACTTGAGGCCAGTGGGGCAGGCAGGCGGGAGGTGACTGCAGGGTACAGGGCTTGCGCCCCCAAGCCAATCACACCCACCCCGGGCCTCTGACACCTGTGCTGTCTGTAGGATGTGCCGGTGGAAGTGCCAACTGGTATTCCTCCAATACCAACTCCGCACATCGATCTTCCCACTACGCCTGCCACCTCAAATATGCCAAATGTCAATCCTCTGTGCCTGGCTCTGCTCCTGCTGGCCCTGCTTTTACTGCCATTCCTTATCTGGTGCTGCTGGCGACATTGCTGCAAAAAGGTGAGTGTCATCTGGGACACAAGGCCATCTCCTGGGACAATGCCAACAGCTCGAGGACTCAGCCCCTCACCCCTACCCCCACCCCGAGATCCGCCCATGGGCAGGTTCCCATCAGCTCCCAGGTCATCACATGAGCATACGGAGGCACAGACTCGCTTCTATGCCAAAGCAGAGACTCCGCCCCCATCTAAGGCTCCACCTGCCTCCTGCGTGTCTCTGCAAGTGCCTGTGAGCTGCCCTGGCTGCTGGCCACTGCAGGGCCCGGGCCCCAGGGAGGCCTCCCAGCAGCCCGGCTTCGGGAGGACTCGGGCCCCAAGCTCCAGAGGAGGCCTCTGGTGCTGAGGGAAAGGGCCGGGTCCTACGGGAGGCACTGAGGGCCCCGAGGGGGGTCTTGCTGGCCAAGAGGATCCCTGGCCTCTGAGGCACTGAGCCCCGGACACCCACGGCGTCTCTGCCTGCGTCCCCCGGGTCCGGCCTGTCTTCTTCAGCCATCACTAAGGGCCAGGGTGCGGGCCCCGTGCTGGGCACCCGAGACAGGACTGCAGCTGCTACCGGCCGGGCCCCCAGGAGCTCACCGCCTGGTGTCTGCCCTGCTATTGGTACCTGGGGCTGGAGGGCAAAAAGGTCACCTGCAGGGGTGTGGCAAGCAGAGCCCCAGCAGAGGACAGGCAGTGGCCCCAGGGGGGAGCGGGGCAGACACCTGGCTGCTGGGTTTGCTTGCCAGGCCCGGGGCCTGAGCAGGTGCAAGGGGAGAAGCAGCAGAGGGAGGCGAGGACAGAGCACAGCAGCAGGACAAGGCGTCCGTTCCCCTGCTGCGAGGGGTGTGCGGGCACGGAGAGGGCGTGGGCGCTGCCATCCCACAGGGGAGGCCGGAGAGGAGGAGGGCTGCGGGTGGGAGGAGGGGGAGCAGGTGAGAGCTCCCATCTCCCGTTATGGACAAGCTGCTGACCTAACCACTGGCTGGTTTCCTCTGCGGGGAAGGACCAGGCGCCCAAGGGCGTGTCTCCCAGCCCAACCTCCAGCATGTCCCGCCCCCTGATGCCCGGGGAGCCTGAGGCTCAGGGCGGTGCAGCGGCTGGGCCGAGACCCGCAGGCACGGGGTGGCAGAGGGCTTCCCGGAGCCCCCTGCTGTGCCCCCCCCCCCCCCGGCTGCTGAGCAGGGCTCCTGTGTGACATGGAGCCGGCCCCGCACGCCCCCAGCCCGCGCTCCTGTCTCTTTGACATTCCAGCCTTGCAAGGAGCTACCAGCAGTGCAGATAATACAAAGGGTAAGTCTGCCGTTGGGCCTGATGGTCAGCGTGCCCGGCACCCACGCCGACCTCTGCCCAGGGGCTCCTGCTGCCTGTGGGACCCTGCGCCCCGGCCCCACCACCTCCCAGCTACCTGTAGAGAGGGCAGCAGAGGGGGCCTGGGGAGGACTCGAGGACCCTAGCCCTTCCCCAGTCAGCGGCGTGGCTGCTCCAGGGCCTGCGCCCCGAACCCACACTGGAGGTAGTCTGCAGCAGCAGGCACAGTGACCCAAAGAAACGGGGCTTTGTCACTTCCCCACAGACAACGTGGGGCACTGCTGCCCCAGGTCTCATGTGAGTTTTTGGGAAAAGAGCCTCTGGCCTCAGGACCAGATCCCCACTTCGGCTCTGGTATATGTCTGGCTGCATTTCTTTGATCTCCATCCCTGTCCCCTGGCAGGAGAGGGGCTTGGCTGGGGTTGGACGTCAGGGACCGCAGGTGGGAGGTTGGAGGGTGTGTTACCTGGCATCCAGCTGTGAGGCAGGCCCCGCCCAGGTGAGCACAGAGCAGGGGCAGGGGAACAGGTGGCGGATCCCCAGGCAGGGGCCCAGGCCAGCCCCAGGAGAAGTAGTTGGGTGGGGACACCGCGTCCTGAGCAGGGCACCTGAGCCTCTGAGCTGGTAGGACACAGGCCTCCCTGCCCGGGGTGGTTCAAGGACAGGGTGGTGTCACCTGCTGAGAATGGAGCTGCCTGGGTCAGGTGGGTGCAGCCCGGTGCCCTGCACGTGCCCCCAACAGCCCTCCGCACCCACAGGCCCGAGTAGGCTTCACCAAGGGCAGCAGAAGCCGTGTCTGCAAACCAAAGCAGTTTGCTTGTTGCCCCGTTGAGAACACTGTCATCTGCAGGCTGCTGCTCGTTGGTCCTTGCAGGCTCCCTCACCCCGTTTTGAGTGACGAGTGTTTGACAGGTGCTGGGGCAACAGATGCCCTGTGTCTGCACCAGAAAGCTGCTGACCAAGGGGTAAAATGTGCGTTCTTCTCCTAGGAGCCCATGGGCAGATGTGTACAACCACCTTGCCCCACATTTATTGTCCCTTGTGCTTGCCAAGGAGGTGGGATGAGACGGATAGAGGTAAGAGGGGCTCTGGGGAGGGTGCTGTGACCCCCAGGCTACGCTGAGGGATGGGGCACAGCCAGGTCATGCATCCCATGAACCGTGGTTTTGAGGGAGACGCACTTTGTCACTTTCTGGGCACTGACCTGATCCTTTGCACCAGAAAGGGCACTTTCTGGGCACTGACCTGATCCCTTGCACCAGAGGGCAAAGGGCGTCGCGATCCTGGGGCCCAGGGTCCCCCTTTGGGCAGCCCTGGGTTTGCAGATGCGGATGGCTGGCTGCAGCCCACCCCTATTAAAAGTACCCAGAAATGCCAGCGGCACCTGTGAGTGGGAGTCTGCTGCGCAGGGTGAGGACAGAGCTGACGACATTGTCCTCGGGGCTCAGTGATGTGGGGAGACCAGGGCCTCCAGGAGGTCGGGGCCTGAAGGAGAGGTCCTTACGCCGGGACCTGCCAGGGCCCCCCATCCTTGAGGGGCTCCCGGCCCTGCAGGGGGCCCTGAGCACAGGGCTGGGGAGGCCCGGGTGCGCAGGATGAGGGGCACGTGCTCCAGGTCCCAGGGTCGTCTGTGACAGGCAGCGACACGGGCCCCAGGCCCTGCCCCCCATGGGGGCTGCGAGGCGACCTCAGCGTGTGCCCATGGCCAGGGCGCTCCAGGGTGTCACGCCAGGGAGGCTCCACGCCTCTGCAGGGCACCCCATGCCTTGGAGCTCCCTCACGGCCACGTCTGCTTTTCAGGGCAAACTGGACACCTTGTGTGACTTTGTTCAGTGCTGCAATCAGATGCCGTTGCTGTGGTGTCAGCCCAGGAGCAAGGTGAGCGGGCCCAGGGGTGCTCCCACGGGCAGGGGCATGTTTGCTCTTTGCCCATGACAGCGGCACGCTGGGTCTGTGGCTTGGGGCCCGTGTCTGGGCATCTGCCGACACAGGAGAGGTGGTGCCCTTGAGCTGTCCAGGCCAGTGCCGGGCTCCGCACTGGGAGCTTCTGACTTTGAGTGAGGGACTCGGTGTGTTGGGCTGTGGAGGGGGAGGCAGGGCCCTGAATGACCTGGGTGCTCACAGCAGTCGGTGCTTCTACTCCTGTTACAACGTCCAGACAATAGAGAAGCTCGGGGAGCGTATGTGTGTCCACTGTGCAGTGTGTTAGATGTGCGAACAGTTCTCCGCATCAGTATCTTACTCTCAGAATAAGCTGATCACAGACCTCAGGATGAAACAGGGCTGGACACAGAGGGGCCTTATGATGCATCCACGGGGAGGAGCCTCCTGCCACTGTGCCTTGGGGGCTCCCCAGGGAGGGGCGTGTGAGGACGCTGGGCAGGGCTCTACCCCTGCAGGCAGGCTGACCTTGACCCCTGTGCAGCCAGGGGCTGTGCGAGGGTCTCCAGCGATCACTGGGATGGTGATGCCAGTGGCTCCCCCGACCACATCCACAGCTCACAAGGTCGCACGCACACAGGCCGGAGCCTGTGCGGGGAGAGATGTGCATTCCTCGTGCAGCAGCAGCAAGCGCAGTGTGGAGCCGGTGCTCCAGAGCACCAGCCGTGGGGACTAGCAAGAGTGGCCTTTTGGGGGTCCCAGCGAGTCCCATGGCACTGAGCTAATGTAGGAAGTAGCTGGTCATTGCCGAGAGCAGCAAGTGGTCGGGAGGCAGAGAGGAAAGAGACCCCCCCTCACTGAGCCCCAGGCCACCTGCACCACCAATGCGAGGTCCCTGTGCCCTTCCGGGAGCCCCAGACCCCCGGGCCCCTCCTCCTCCCAGCCACCCAGGGATGGGCTTGGCGTAGGGGAGAGGATGGCCCTCGGCACAGGGTCCCCAGTCCTCTGATGAAGTCAGGTCCCACAGCAGTTCCTAGGTCTAAAATAATCTGTTCATGTTCTGGAGTAAATGAGCAGAAATAGAGGAGCTAGAAACACAAAAGATATCAATCTGTCCTCACAGCAGTGTACGAGGCACACATGTGACACAAGTGTCCTGACCTGTGATGAAAGCACAAGCTTTTATCACTGCTGGAGGAGGAGGTCTGAGAACTTGGCAGCCTAGACTCCATTGTAGCTCCACCCAGAGGACCTCACAGGCTTAGTTGTGCTTTAGTGGAATTGTGATGAGCGTGCTCAGGGAATTTGCTCAAACTGAGTTTAAGTTCACGTTAAAAAAAAAAAAAAAAGTTTCTTTTTAAGATTTTTAAAAATTTATTCATGAGAGAGGCAGAGACACATGCAGAGGGAGAAGCAGGCCCCCTGCTCTATATCAGGACCCCGGGGTCACACCCTGGGTCGAAGGCAGATGCTCAACCACTGAGCCCCCAGGTGCCCCAGTTTAGGAATTTCCTTTTTTTTTTTTTTTTTTTTTTTTTTTTTTTAGTTTAGGAATTTTTGATGTGACCCTGGGGCGGGGTGATGAGCGTCCCACCAGATGACTGAGGCCCTGCCCATGGGCCTGAGACAGACTGACCACAGCGTCACAAAGGGATGCAGCCGCAGTGCTCAGGGGCCATGGACCTGAGTGTCCCCCGTTTGGTTCCGGAATGTGGTGTATAACAGGCGCCATTTGGGAATGGGTGGGCGTGGGCGTGTGAGACGGAGAAGCAGGGACAGCGGCCCCGGTGTCCGCAGCTCAGGGCTGCTTGGGTGCGAGCTGGGAGCCTGGGGCTGGGAGCACAGCTTGAGGTGGGAGCTGGGGCCCCTGCCGGGGCCGTGATTGTGTGTGGACGGGCCTAGGGGCATGCAGAGCCTGTGGGTACTCAGGGAGGGGAGCGTGGACAGGCCACTGGGACACAGGTGGCCCAGGAGGAGGGATGGGGGCAGGGCAAGGCCCTGAAGCTGAGGAGCCCTGGGGGGGAGGAGGCGGGGCGGCCCGGATGGCCGGTGGCGGAGTAGAGGTGAAGTTGTGGATAAACAATCCAGCGACTTGCTGGACGCAGACAGTGGGGACTCCCCAGGGTGCTCACCGTGCTGCGGGCCATGTGGCCCGGGCGCTCTACGATGGGCAAGGAAAAGCAGGAACACTTGCTTAGAAAAGACCAAGTGTGTGTCCTTGAGGCTCTGTAGAGGCTGCCCAGGGAGTGACAGGCGGCCAAGCCCTCGGCCTCGCTGTCCTGCCGGGGGCGTCCCCGCGAGGGGTCCTGACCCCTCTGGGCCTGTCGTTGGCTCCACATCCTAGGGGGTGCACCGCTGGGCTGGAGGCGCCCCAGGTTCCTTACGACCTGAGCCCCAGGGCTTTGAGGTACGATGCTCTGGTTGTGTTGCTCCCTGGGAGGGAAAGCCTGGCTGTTCTGAAGGGCTTGTCGGGGTTCTTCCAAGCATCAGTTGGGGTCACAGCAGCCTGTGCCCTTCGTGACTCACCCGGCCCCCAGCCGACACTCCGGGTGAGCGAGCACAGGACAGGTTTACAGATGCACCCGGTGCACCCACCCCATGCGGGGACTGGGGGGACCAGCAGGGCCGCCCACACCCGTCCAGGCTATGGTATCAGGAGCATCGTGGCCCGGCCTGCAGGCAAGTGCGTTGACAGTGGCTGCTCAGTGACAGTGTCTCCTCTTCCTGCAGCGCCGGTGCTTCAACTTCAGCCTCCAGCCCTGCAGGCGCCTGCCCTGTGGCCCCAGGATCTGCCTCCCGGCCCCCCAGGAGTGCTTCCCCCTCAGCAGCTGCTGCTCTCGGTACCAGCCCACCCCCCGCATCTGCTCCCGGCTGCCCTCCAGGATGCTGCCCCCGCCCCGCGCCCTCTGCGGAACCGCTCTGTCACTCCCGCCCCCGTAGCCCAGCCTCCGACACACCAAACCCCCAAGATTATTAAGAGCCCTTTGTGCACTAAATTAGACACCTGTATTGAGTCTTGGTTTACAGTCAGCGGAGCTGGAATTAGTTGCTGTTCCGCACAAGCCTGTTGCCTGCAGAGCATCGCTCCGCTGTCTGTAGTGCTGCTGCGGGGACACGGCTCCCCCCGCCCCACGGCCTGTGACGCCGGGGGTGGGGGCCAGATCCTGCTCTTCGAAAAAAAAAAAAGCCCCCAACGTCTCTGAAATATGAATATGATGCTGTCTCCTTCTCTAACGTTATGCAGAGTTTGACTAGTCTCACCTCCTTCACGGCACGTTCCCAGGTAGCCGGGGTGGGTGTCCCATGCCCTGAATGTGCCCTAGACGGAGACCAGCACGGAAAGCTCTGCGGCTGCCAGGCGGCAACTCCTTGCAGACACCCTGAGGTGTCGCTGAGCCTGTAGAGCTGCCCCTGCCGTCCCACCAGTCCTCCTACCCCCTGTTGACAGGAGATGAAAGTCCCTCCGCCTTCACCCTCCCATCCTGGCTGGTCGTAGTTACGGTTCCGGGTGGAATTCCTGGAGATGAGTGTAGGTCACTATGTCAGGCTGGGGTTTGTAGTCTGTATGGGGTTGACGGTCATTCTTTAAGAAATAAAAGGTTTTCTGGTAAGGCTGGTGTGTGCGTGGGGGGTGGCCGTCAGGGCGGCCCTGCGGAGCCCGAGACCCTGCAGCCGCGGCGGTGCCCCCCCACCATGGTCCCCGCCCCGCCTGGTGTGTGTCCGCTGCCCGGCAGGACAGGACGGAGCCGAGCAGCTCTCGCCACTTGGGGGCTCTGGCAGCGCGTCCGTTCCCCGCAGGCTGGTGTTGGGCTGCCCTGGGTACTGACGCCGGGCTCCGGGGGCTCCCGCACCTCGAGATGCAGGATGTGGACGCGGAGGCTTCAGCCCGCGGGGGGTGGGGGGGGACCCCGACGGGGGGAACCCCTGGGAGCGGGCTGCCCTCCTGGGGCGAGGACCCCTGGGGGCGGGGTGGGGCCGCCCAGGGATGGGGGCACCCAGGGGTGGGGATATCCTAGGGGCGGGGTGGGGACCCGGGGCGGGGTGGGAAGGGGGGGCGGGGTCTGCAGGCCACGCGCCCCTGAGCCCACAGTCGCGGCGTCCACGGCGGCCTGACTGCGGGGCCTCGGAGGCCCGGGGGGACGCCGGCCGCAGCCGCGGTGCGGGACACGCGGGGGGCGCTGCGTGTGCGGACGGAGAGGGAATTAGAGCCACGGCGGGCCCGGGCCAAGGGCGGCCGCTCGGTTCTGCTGCCGGTGGGCAGCTGCGGTCGCGCGGACCGGGACCGGGATCAGGACCTCATGGAAGCCAGGCGCGCGTTCACGGTGGAGGACGCCAGCCTCGGCCTCGCGGCCGCGGGAACAAAGCCCGTCGGTGCCCGGTCGTCCCTGAGCGGACGGGGCCGCCCGGCCCGCGCCCTGAGCCCTGACCCTCGGGCCCTGAGCCCCTACCCCGCGCCCTGAGCCCCGCCCAGAGGGTCTCAACCCACCCCCCAACGGTGTGAGGCCCGCCTAGGGCGGCACCTGCCATGGCTCCCGGGGCTCCGCCCGCAGAAGCAAGGGTGACATTCTTCTTGTCTCCGAGCGAAGGATGCAAAGCTCAGACGTTCCCTGGATGACACTTGGGGTCACGGGCGCAGACCCCGTTGGCGCAGAGTGGACGTGCCTGCCTGGGCCCACGGAGGTGCCTCTGCAGCCAGGGGTCCCCGCGGCGCGGGCCTGTGGGAACGTGCCCCAGCCAGCTCCGCCCTCTGGCACTTGAGGCCGGGGCAGCCCGCCCGACGGCCTGGCACTGTGCGGGCTCCATCCCCGCGAGCCCCGCCGGCGCGGCGCGGGAGTGAGCGGAGCTGAGCCGGGCCGGCCGCCGCCTGCAGCTGTGCCTGGGCGACCGGTACCCTCCGCTCCTACCGCTGCTCCCACCGTCCTCAGCTCCCTGATGCCCCAAGAAGGGGCCCGACCCTCAGGGCCGCACCTGCCACCACCTCCACCCAGGCCACCTCGTCTAACGCAACCACGGGTCTCCCGCCTGCGTGTCGTGAGTCCCGTTTCGGTGGGAGGACGCCAGTCATGTTGGGACCCCCCAGGGAGCTCACCTAACTATGTGATCCCCTTAGAGCCACGTGCTGAGGCGGGTGCCTGATGGGGGTACAGCCCAGACCGCAAGGGCCATTACCAGCTGACGCTCCCGGGTGTCCCTTTCCAAAGGCTGGCTTCTGGAGGACACGGCCCCGTGAAGACACCACGGCAGGGACAAGCCCGGTGACCGCAGGCAGGTCACTCTCACCTCTGCAGAGACAAGGCTGTGTGGAGGCTGCACGTGGTGATGTGTGTAGTGACCCGCGCACACGATGCACACCCGTGCACACGCACAGGCACACGCATGCCGAGGGCTCCCAAGGGGCAGCTGGGCATGACAGCTTTCTAGGAATTTAAGGCAGGGCCGGGTGCGGACCAGACTGCTCAGGTCCGATGGCCAGATCAGGAAGGGACCTCAGGGACTCCTCCTTCCCTTTGACAAATGAGCTGAAGACCATGGGGGCCTCAGCTCCTGTGGGAATCTGGGGGCTCCCATGACAGACACAGTGCCCGGTATCGCGCGCAGCCCGTGAGCCCCAAGGTGACCTGGATTCTCTGTGCAAACACGCAGTTCCTTGGAACTGGAAATCGGAACCTTCACCCTTCCTTCCCACGGCCACAGGTGCTGGGTGGGCATCCCCGGGACGCGATCTGGCCCCCGAGCAGAGGCTGCGGCTGTGAGGGGCGGAGGTACAGGGCAGGCCCATTGTCGCAGGGGCCGGGCGGGCGCCCACTCCGGGCGGGCAGGGGCTCAGTGCGCGAGGCCCCTGGGCACCCAGGGCACAGCAGGCACCGGCGGGGGATGGGCAGTCCTTGCAGGCTTCCTGCCGCCTGGTAGCCTGGGCCTCAGGTGCCCGGTGCCGACTGACAAGGTGGGGACAGGTCAGCGGCCGGGGTGGCAGGAGGCTGTTCCAGGAGATGGCGCTCACAGCTCACAGTCGGCCACCAGCCCCATTTAAGAACCCGGTTTAAAACCTCAGTCTCAGTAGAGCCACAGAGAGCTCAGGGTCACCACGCAGTTGACTGCATGCCCATCGTGTGTCACTGTCACCCGGCAACGGTGACGCGACTTCGCCCTTTTCTGCAGATATGTCTTGGGAACGTGGAGAAAGAGCAGAGTACTTGGAGGGGAGGGGCCTGCAGTGCCCTGACCCCTCGGCGCACCTCCAAGCCCCAGGCCTCGCGCAGACACGCGTGACCCCCACAAGGCTCCCGTTAGAGGAGTGGACCAGGCTGGGGCCCGCGAGTGCCAGGCCCGCCCATGTCGGGAGCTGCTGCTGCCCCAGCCCAGCCCCCGCCCCAGCACCCGTCTGCCCTGTGCCCCCCAGGACCTCGCGCCAAGGACTGCTGCTGCCCCTGCGCACCCCGGCCCCAGGCTCGGCCCGCCCAGCACTGTGGCCTTCCTGCCCAGGCCAGCTGCCTCCCCGGCCCCAGGCTGTCCCCTCCCTCTCGCCAGCACCCAGCTTACTGACTTATTACTCCCGCCTCTTGGTTTTAATCCCGTGGGGGCCTCTCACCCACAGTCATTCCTTCCAGCCCAGGCCCAGGGCCCAGCACCCATGTCATCTCACTCCTATAGGCTGCACTTCTCTGGCCCCGTTTCTGCATCACACGCTTGAGGGAACCTTCTGACCCCAATGGATGGAGCCAGATGTTTGCCTCTCCTGTGCCTGTCCTGGCCTTCTGGAGGCTCCCGGGGTGGGGGTGGGGTGGGGGACACACATGCCCTGCAGGCTGGCGCCCACACAAGTTCACACCCACCCGCCTCCGCTGAAGCCTCGGTGCCAAGCATGACTTTTAACACAAATTCCAGACAAAACAATAAGAAAAGGCGTTTCCTAATTGCCCCAGATGTAAGAAGAGGAGGAGGAGAAAGAAGAGGAAACTTGACGTTAGGTCAACTCACCACAGCGAGCGGCTTGAACGCCGAGCGCGAGATTTATGAGTCAAGAGTCAGGGCCCGACGAGCTGAAGGCCTCTGTGTGCAGGTGCGCAGAGGACGGGCTCTACTCCCTTCTGTGTCACCGCGGCAGGGGCCATGCTCCCCATCTTCATCCCTGGCCCGAGCGGGACACGGAGAGAGGCCATGTGGCCCAGGCTCCAGTGGGAAGTTAGGGTCCCGGGTCAGCAGTGTGGTGGGCATGGCGGGGAAAATCTGACCTGAGACGCTGCTATTAAAGTCCATCTGGTTCTAACAAACAGAATCCACCAGGTTCCAGCAAAACCAACATAATCCTGTCCCCCTGGGGACACCTCCCCCCTACCCCCCGCCCAGGGTCCTGGGGGCCTCGTGGAAAACATTTCCTGCGAAGATGAGCTCAAAGGGGAAAAAAAATCCTAGGTTTCTACCCAAAGAGAGCCCGCAGATGAGAGAAACAGAGACTCAGAGCCCAGAAAGTAGAGATAATAAAGCAACCTAAAAAGGAAATTAAAATCAGAGTGTGTGAAATGTTCAAGCAAAATTTAAAAAGAAACAAAAACTACAAGGACAAGAACAACTAATTATGAAAATGGCAGAGTTTAAAGATCAAAGTTTTAAAGCAGCATTAAATTAGAAATGTAATGTGACTTGACATAATTGAAGCGGAAAAAAAATGGAGTAATTGGAGAGACGGATCTGCAGATGCTGGTCCTGCCGACCGAGATGGAAACCAGAAGCGGGAAATTAATAAACAAGGAAAGAATGAGAAGCTGCAGCCACCGCAGCTCGTTCCTTCATCCCCAGTGGTCAAAGGCTGCAGCGAAGGCCCTGAACGCCAACCCACAGGGGAACAAAGCCGCGTCTGCTGACCCACCAGGCCTGGGGGCGGGCGGAGCAGGCACCTGGAGGGAAACCCACCCAGTGGTCTGCTAAGAGCGAGAGTCAGCAGACTCTCCAGAAGGTTCTGGAAGGACGGAGGGGGCTGATCAAGGACGGAGAACCAGCCTTCTGGATGGGACAGGCCGAGTCCCTGGGTCTGTGCTCAGCTGGCCAGAGCAGCCCGGTGCCTGCCCCGAGGCCTGGCTGGGGGAGCGTGGCTGCGGCGCTGCTGGCAGCCCCCGCGACCTCCCCTGACCTCGCTCCTGGGGCGCACTGCCCTCCTGCTGACAGGCCAGCAACCCCTCCACCTGCTGTCCTCTACCCTTGCAGTAACCATCACAGCCCTGTGGGCGGGGTGTGGGTTCCCCCCAGCTAACGTTGGCCCCACGCATGTGCCCTAGCTCCCGCTCCCCACCCGCTTTCCCAGAAGCTGGCCTCCCCTCCCTTCTCCCCTGCCTCTTCTCTCCTCCTCCTCCTCCTCCTCCTCCTCTTCCTACTCCCCAGAGCACTCAGCTCGCTCAGCTCAGCACCCCTGCCCTAGAATTGCCCTCCTTGGCCCACCCCACCTTCCAGATGAGGCCCCCTCTGCTCCGGTTGCCCTCACACCCACGCCCTGGCCCCTGGGCGCCCCCCGCTACCTGGCTCCCTCCCACGCCCTCCCATACCCCCCTCAGCTGAGTGTTGGCACAGAAGCTCCCGTCACCCTCTGCCAGGAGCGCACTCTGCGGCTGGCCCCTGGCGCCCCACAGGAAGATCGTAGCCCCCGAGAAATCCAGCTCAGCTGGGCTGGACGCGGGCACCCCCAGAACCGGGCCCGCCTCTGGCAGTCTTGTGGCTGGTGGGGATGGGACACTGTCAGCCTGAGTGCAGGGGGTCGGGCGGCCGGTGCAGCAGAGCAGTCACCACCACCACCACTCCCCACCCCCCGTGCGGCCCTGACCCTCCTGTCGCGCCCAGGCCGGGGCTCACTCCGCTGGGCTCAGGGTGGCTCCAGGCAGCCTCTTCCCGCCTCGCCTGCTGACACCAGGGCCATGGCTAGCCGAGTGACCCAGGGTAGGGGGCGCTCGGACGGGGTGGGGCACATGTCCCCAGGGCTGAGGAAAGGCCCTCAGGAAGGGGAAGTAGTCACAGGGGCACAGCGGGCACAAGTGGGCACAAGCAGGCAGGTGACAGGCTCCAGAGTGGACCTGGGGATGACACAGGATGTCAGATCCCCGGGTACATGGGACCCAATGGATGACCCAGGGACCCTGCAGGAGCAGGTGGGGGCCCCAGGGTGTCCTCTCTGGGATGGGAGGTGCCCAAGTGACTCCCGAGGGCAGCCATGGTTCAGGGCCCCTGATGAGGAGTGAGGGGCACAGAGAGCCCAAGAAGGAGTCCTGGGGGCCACTTGGGGGCACTAACGAGACTCGAAGGGATGGCAAGGGTGCTGGGGGTCCCAGAAAGGCAGCCAGAGGTGGGCTTGGGACAGAAGGTGAGGTCCTGGCTGCGGGAGCTCAGGATGGCCGGGAAGACAGTGCAAGCGCTGTTGGGGCCTGGTCCTGTCGGGGGCCCCCTGGGTCACTGTGCACGGAGCACCCCTCCCTCAGTCGCCCTCGGAGGGCCAGGTGGGTCTGCACCGATCCCTATGGCCAGTCCTGGTCCCCGCGTCCGGCCTGGCTCTCCGGGCTCCTCTCCGGGCCGAGCACGCCGGTCCTCCCCTGGGGTGCCTGCTCCTCCCAGGACCTGCTCCTCCTGGGACCTGCTTCTCCCTGGGGACCTGCTTCTCCCCGGGGCCTGCTCCTCCCCAGGACCTGCTCCCTACACACACACGCTCACCGCAGCGCAGGCACGTGCACCCGGGCTGGACAGCTGAAGCCCTGACCAGCCCCACCTGCGGGGACACCTCATCCTACCCGCGGACGATGGGGATTCTGGGCCCCCAGAGCCGGGGGCAGCCCCCTCCCCAGGCCCGACCGTCCCTGCCGGTGGCATCGTGCAGTGCTGTGCATAGCCACCCTCTGGGTGCCCCCGACCCCCCAGCGTGTGCACCCCCACCCGCACATCAGAGGAGCAGCCTGGAGACGGATCGGAGAGCCGGGTGGAGACTGAGGGTCGGTAGGCCAGGGGCTTGTGCCTCAAGGGACGCAAGTTGCTCTGAAAGGTTCCCTGGCCCTTCCCTCAGGGCAGCAGGGCTCCCAGAGGCCCCGGGGGAGGCTCCGCAGGGCGGGGGCCCAGGGCAGTCCGGCTGAGAGCAGGTAGAGAGAGCAGCCATGGAACATTCTGGTCAGGGGACCCAGGGAGGGCCAGCTCCAGACAGGGAACAATCATCCCCTTCCCTGGGAGCTGGGCCTCCCCTGGGCGGCAGGGTCCCCCCCCCCACCCCGGGCGGCGGGGTTGCAGGAACTGGGGTCAGGAATTGGGGCACGGAGCGTGTGTCCCCCCCGCAGCGCAGGGACTGCACCTGACCCCGGGGTTTGAGGCCGACAAGGACGGTGGGGTGGGGCTCGGGCAGCCGGGCCTGGCGGGAGCTCCCCTGCTGCTGGCGGGCCTGCTGTCCTCCTTCCCTAGGGAGGCCCCGGTGGAGACGGACACGCGGCCAGCGAGCTCTGTGGGCCCCGTGGGTCCCAAGGCTGGGACTGGGTTTTCCTGTCCACAGAACAGCCCAGCCCACGCCCTGGCAGAGGCGGCACATTCCAGGCCCGGGAGGTGCTCGGAGGTGCTGGGAGGTGCCGGGGATGGGTGGGGGGGAGCGGGGTGGGAGGGCAGGGCGGGGCTGGGTGGGGCCGCAGCTGCTCGCCTGCCACCCCCCCCACAAAGTGTTGCCTGGGCCAGTCCTGCGGACTCTGGAGAGAGGGAAAGCCACCCCCAGCTCCGCATCCCTGGGGACACGCGATCCATCGGGAGGCAGCAGGATGGCCTGGTGGAAAGCCTGGGTGAGTGGGGAGCAAGCGGCCGAGGGTGGGGCTCCTGGGGGGGCTGGGGAGGGGTGCGCTCAGTCACCATCGCCCAGCACGGGACACCACGCCAGAAAGAGGAGACAGAGGGGCGGGCGGATGAAGGGAGTGGGGAGCCTGGGGGCTGGGGGCTGGGGGCAGGCTGAAGTGGGGGTGAGGGGCACGGGGATGGGGAGGCTAGGGGGGCCTAGAGAGGGGCTGGGGGGGAGATGGGGAGGCTGGGGGGGCTGGGGGGGCCTGGAGGGGGGCTGGGGGGTCCGGGGGCTGAGGGGGGAGGCTGGGGGGCCTGGAGGGGGGCTGGGGGTAGGGGGGGAGGCTGGAGGGGCCTGGAAGGGAGCTGGGGGGTGGGGGGAGATGGGGAGGCTGCAGGGGGCTGGGGGAGCCTGGTGGGGGGCTGGGGGGGCCAGGGGTTGGGGGGAGGCTGGGGGGGTCGGGAGGGGGGCTGGGAGCCAAGGGCTGGGCCCAGAGGCAGAGCCAGGCAGGCAGGGGTTGTGTTTGAGGCACTCATGCATGTGGGGGGTCTGTGTGCACACCCGTGTGTCAGAGGAGACCCAGGCAGACGGTTCCCCCTCCCCCCCCCCCCCCCCCGCAGAGGGAACAGTAGTGGAGGTGCAGGGGGTGGAGGGGGAGCCCGAGAGAGGCCCCGAGGAGCAGGCAAGCCAGCCCGTCCTAAAGCCTGAGGGGCTTGGGCTTTCCCCTCAGAGCAGCGGGGCCACTGGAGGTCCTTGAGCTGGTGCCAGGACGGAGAGCCCCGCCCTGGGGCTTGGGGGCAGCCCACGGCTCCACGGGGAAGGGGACGAGGGCCTGGGGACGAGGGCCTGGGCGCGAGGGGTCAGCTGGGCCCGTCTGTGCCTCCTTTACAGAGACTGAGTCTGCTCCAGTCCCCGGGAGGCCTCATGTCGGGAAAAGGCCAAGGTGTGGCCGCTCCCCGGCAGTCACAGGCAGAGCTGAGTCACCTTTCCAGGGAAACGCTCCTGTCTGGACAGGCCCGCGCCGGCCCAGGGCCCAGGCCGACCCCCCACTGCTGGTGCTTGGGGCGCCTGGGACCCACAGCCCGCCCCAGACGCTGGGGCTCTGCTTCCGGAGTTGTACCTCTTGTCCCCCAAAGCTCCGGGCTGGGGAGAGGCTGAGGCTTCTCGGGGCAGCGGGTCACAAGGCTCCCCCGGCGCAGCGCCAGCTTCGGGTGAGACAAAGGCCCCACAGTGGTGTCGGTGCCGAGGCGAGGCCCGAGGCCCACGTCGGGGAGGGCGGCGGGAGGAGGCAGCTGGTGAGTCAGGCCGTGAGCAGGAGCCAGCAGCGCCTCTCAGCAGCCGCCCCCCCCCCCAGCGCCCCGCGCCCAGCTCCCGGGCGGTCACGATCACCAACTCCGCTGCCCACCGACTCGGCCGCTGTCAGGGCGTGAGCACGGCGCCCCTGGCGCCTGGAACCGCTGAGCCAGGGCCTGGCACGAAGGAGCGACTCAGGCGGTGGTCGCGGCAGCTCAGGCCACACAAGCAAGGGGACAGTGCGGGGTGCACACAACCGGCAGCCGGGAGACCTCATGGGCTCTTCTGGCTGGAATGCGCACGGGGACCCCTTTCCAACGCTGGCTGAGACATGGGCGCTAAGAATCTAGATGGGAAATTTGTTACCAGACCTTGGAGACTCAAAGGAAGAGTTACAGAGTTTCTCCTCTGTTAGTCAAAAGGAATATCCCTATAGACCCCCCGCCCCCTCGATGGGGCGTGCTTTCAGGATCTCATCAGGGCTTGAAGGATGCATGGATGGTGGGTGGGTGGGTGGGGGTGGATGGATGGGTGGTGGGTGGGTGATGGATGGATAGAAGGATGGACATGGTGATTAAATGAATGAATAAACGGATGGGTGGGTGTGGCCATTGAGTGGGTGCAGAATGGATGACTGGGTGAACGGATGAGTGGACCGGGGGGTGGGTAGCTGGGAAAGTGGGTGAGTGGGTGGGGGGCAAATGGAGCAATGAATAGGGGAGAGGGAGTAGGGAAACAAGCCGGGACTGAGCTCCTTCCCACGGGGTATCTCTGAGGCTCCTTTGACGCCCGTCTCCGTCTCCGCACTCCTCTACCATCCCTCTCTCCATGACACTCACTCGAGGAGGATCCCTTACTTTCACCTTCGAGGTTCTAGGGGCCTGGGGCTAAAGCGCCCTGCGGCCGGCCCGGGTCAGGGGTCCGGATCCGGGCAGGGCCCAGGTGCTTCGGTTAGTTTGTTTCCCAGCTTCCAGGGCGTCCTCCAGTTCCTTCTAATCCTGACGCTCTGTCCCCCATGAGCCTGCGGACTTGCACTGGCCCCAGGACGCCCAGCCGGGGCGCTGGCTCCCTGCTTCTTGTGAGCACCCGCTTCCCGGGAGGAGGCAGCCTCACCTCCTACTTGCCCCTCTTCCCGGCCTGTCTGCTCTCTCTCGAAGCAGCTTGCTCAGCTCCAGAAGCCTGTCCTGACGCGCCCCATGCGCTGTGGTCTGGGGGGGCCGTCCTTCCCCAGAGGAGCCTGGGGGTGGGGGTGGGCAGCGCTTGCCCCCACATGGCACCAACTGGGAGAGGCCGCCGATCCGGAGCCCACACCCCAGGGTGGGGGCAGTGGCAGGGGCAGGGGCACGGGGTTGTGGTTCCGGCCGGTGCCAGCCTAGTGACAGAGGAGCCCCCCGCAGAGGGGACACAGCAGCCCCCGGAGCCCAGAGGGGAGCAGCACCCTGCAGCAGGCCAGGCAGGCTATGGGGTCTCAGGGGACCCTCACTTGGAGGGGCTCCCCTACCAGGCCTGAGTCACCCCAAGAGTGTGTGTGGCCTGCCTAACCCCGCAGAAGCCGCCTCCCTGGATGTTCACCATCCGTGCTCCTTGGTACCCCTGCACCCCCCCAGGGCCCCGCCCTTCTCCTCCCGAGCTCCCACTAACACCCCCCCCCCCCCCCCCCCGTGAACCTCCCCCAGCCGCAGGGATCCTAGCTCGACAGATCCAGGAACAGTTCTGGCAAGAGGCTTGATGCAGAAAGCTGTAGGGCCCCCCTGAGGACAGCTAGGTGGCCGGGAGCGCAGTGGTGCTGATTGCTGGGCCTGTCACCCCAATAAACCACTATGGCCCTTCCTCGGGCCCCCCCAGGGCCTCCCCCTGGCTCTTCCCTCCTCCTGACACCAAAGGCCTCAGGAGAGGAGTGGGGGCAGCGCCGCAGGGGCCACAGTGCCAGCCGCCTTGAAGCGTCAGCACACCCCGACCCCCCAGGGCTGGCACGGGGTAAGGGGCTGACAGCTGAGATTCCATCTGTTAGGATGGCCGTGGGCGCGGAGCAGCTCGGCTCTGCCTCACCTTCCTCACGACGCCTGCAGCCACCCTGACGGGACAGGCCTGCCTTGGGCGAGGCAGCTGATGGACACACGGGGCCCCCACCCCAAGCCCCGGCTTCTGCAGCCCTGAAGGAGCCGGAGCACAAGCGGGTGCCGAGGGGACCTTCGTCTGGGGTGCAGAGTCTGGGAGGGCCGCCAGGCAGGGAAGGGGGAGGGCCTCGTGCCCCCCAGCAGGTTCAGGGCAGGTGCAGGGTGGGCTGGTGTTCTGCTCTGCCCGCCGCGTGCCCCCCTCCCAACGAGCCCGGGTTCTTTTGCAGATGGAACAGGAGGGTGTTACAGTGAAGGGCAGCCCCCACTTCAACCCGGAGCCTGACGCGGAGGCCCTGTACACAGCCATGAAGGGCATCGGTGGGTGGTGTCCTCACAGGCCCTCTGGGGGGTCGAGGAGGGGCCGCCCCGGAAGCCTGCAGGCACCCCCAGCCTGCTCCGCGCTGGAGCCGAGGGAGGGAGGCTGGGCCTGCCCAGTCGGGGGAAGGGGCACTGGCTGTCTGTGGGCGCATGCGTCCTGCAAGGGCCTGAGCCTACTGGCCCCCAGACTGGCCTCACAGCTTCCATGCCCCGTGGGCTGGGGGGGGTGGGCAGTTCTGCGGGGTGAACTGGGCCCCGGGGCCTCCTTCGAGGCCAGCAGGCTCGTGCCTGCAGAGGCCAGGGCTGCGTCTTTCCTAGAGGAACCCTCGTGGCCTCCACTTCTGGGAGGGCTCAGCTCTCACCTCCACTTTGGGAGAAAGCAGGTGCTCCGGAACGGGCAGCTTGAACCTGCTGCTGGGCCCTGGGTCCCACTTGCTCCCGAAGCAGAGGAGTGTGCAGGGAGGGGGTCTTGCCCCGGGGGATGTCCCGGGCAGCCCGGAAGGATGGCCGCAGGGTCCTTGATTCCACCCCTGCCTCCCCAGCCCCCAACATGCGGCCAGGAGGGGAGGGGAAAGGAGGGGAGGGGAGGGTGGAGGAGCCTGTGCCTGTGTGTCTTCACCCCACGAGAGCCGTCAGGTTCTGGAGCTGGGAGTGTGTGGGGCTGCCCTCCCCTGCGCAGCTCATGCCCGGCGCCCCGCAGGGACCAACGAGCAGGCCATCATTGATGTGCTCACCAGGAGGAGCAACGCGCAGAGGCAGCAAATCGCCAGGTCCTTCAAGGCCCAGTTTGGCAAGGTAGGGGAGGAGGGATGGGGGGGGGGCGCGGAGGCGCGGCTGCAGCGAGGAGCCTCGCCTAGAGCACGGCCTCTGGGGGGCTGGGGGGCACCCAGCGCTATACACGCTAGTTGTTTATCTGAGGTCGGAAATTCACCAGCCGCCTGCGCTCTATCTGCTTAAGGTACTTGTGGGTCCCCCACCCTCTCCCCGCTCCCCCAGCTCCCTCCTCCCTGCTCTGCCCCTGCTCCCCTCTCGGCCCCCTCCCCCCTCCTCCAGCTCCTGCCCCCCCCTTTGCCCCCTCTCCCCTCCCCCTTCCCCCCCCTTCCATCCTGGCTGCCCTAGCTCCCCGCACCCAAGGCTCCCCACACCCGGGGCTCCCTGCTCCCTGCCCCCTCTTCCGCTCCACCCCCACCCCATCTCTCACCAGCCTCCATAGCCCCATCCTTGAGCTACGTTGCCCCCTCTCTGTGCTTTGCTCACTCTGCTCCCAGAGCCTGAAAGGCCTTCTCGTTCCCATGGTTCCCTGTTCCCGGGGCAGAGGTGCGGCCAGGCTCCCCTCTGTCCTGCGGCTGGACCCCCTCTGCACCCCCTGTCTGCTCGCTGGTCCTCGAGGCAGCTCCAGAGGCAGGGAGCACAGCCACTGGATCCCTTTTCTCTCTCCCCTCCCTCCACCCCCAGGATAGAGCCAGGCATCGAGGGTCCTACCTAAGCACAGGTGCAGGGGCACCCAGAGGTCCTTGGTTTGGGGATTTAATGCCGGAAGGTGACCAACGAAGCCCAATCTTCAGGAGGCACCACACGCACTATTGTTTTTTAGTAATTTCTTTCTCTTAACCTTCCCAACTGTGCATTATTCTCTTTATTTGGCGTTAGGGAAAACCGATGTTCTAAGGTAAGTGCCACAATCCCAGACCTGTGAGCAGCAAGGTGGGGATTTAAATCCAAATCTGACGAGGCCCTTGGTCCCCGGCTCCACTGTGCAGATCAGCAGGGCATGGCCTTGGGCTTCTTGGTGAGACGCTGCCCCTGGAAGGAGGCCCAGGTGACACAGGCCCGCCTTCGTTCCTGCACATGCTGGGTGCCTGTGGCCACCTTGGGACTTGACGGCGAGCAACCATAAAGGTGCACGTGGGGCTATAATGTGCCCAGCGCTGCCCCGAGAGCTCAGGGGGCCCGTGTCTCCTCCAGCCCCCTGAGCAGTGTATAGGGCAGGAGTGGCACCGTCCCTGCATGGCAGGTGAGGGTCCTGGTGCTCAGAGAGCCTGAGTTCCTGGCCTGAGAAATGACAGCCGCGGCCCGCGGGGGAGCCCACAGAGTCCACCAGAGCCCCCGGGACCTGCCACCACTCGGGTGCACCTGCACCTTACCTTTCCTTCTTCCTGCGTTAGGACCTCACCGAGACCTTGCAGTCGGAGCTGAGCGGCAAGTTCGAGAGGCTCATGGTGGCGCTCATGTACCCGCCCTACAGATACGAGGCCAAGGAGCTGCATGAGGCCATGAAGGTAACTAAGGGGGGAGGGGGCGCAGAAGCCCTGTGGCCCTGTGGAGTCGCTGCTGGGGATGCCTTCCCTACGGGGGCCTGGCCCTGGGACCCCCGAGCCCCCTTGAGCTACCTTTTGGGATGGCCAAGCCCCGTGAGCCCGCAGCCTGCTGCCCAGACTGCCACTGGACCCAGACTGGTGGGCGTCTGCCATCCCGTGGCCACCATGGAGTCAGGTCAGCACTTCTCAGGACAGCGCCAGAGCAGGGGTGCGGGACGTGGGACGTGGGACGTCTGTGTGTGTGTGGGGGTCCTCGGATCGCCCACAACCCCCACCGCTCCTTTAGCACCCGAAGATAAAGAGGGAGGCAGGGCCGGGGCCCCGCCATCGTCTCCACTGAGAGGACACTTGCTGGGTGCACTGGGCACGTCACACCTGTTACCTCCCATCGTCCTGTGGGGGGGCCGGCTCTTCATCCCAGGATGATGAGGATGCTTGGGCTCAGCAGGGGAGCGTGACCCGGTGACCCGCGGGAGACCACCAGCACAGGGCAGGGCCGAGACACAGCTCCCGTCACCCGCCCTCAGGATCTGCCCCTGGAGACAGGCGTGTGGCTTCCGCAGAGGCCCCACGGGAGGGCCAGGGGCGCAGCGCCCACCAACCCTCCTCCCGAGGCCCTTCCTTGGACGCAGCGGGCGAGCGCAGGTGGAGCTCTCCCGCACACCCGGGTTTATCCACAGGGCTTGGGCACCAAAGAGGGGGTCATCATTGAAATCCTGGCTTCTCGGACCAAGAATCACCTGCGGGAGATAATGAAGGCGTATGAGGCAGGTACGGGAGGGCTGGGCCTCGGCTGGGAGCGGCCCGGTAGGCGGCGAGGGGCGAGCCGTGCGCTAGGCCTCCCCGGGAAGGCTCTTCTGCACATGGGCGCTGCGTACCTGCTGGGTGTCCTGTCCTGTGACGGATGCTCTCGTAGCTCCTTAGGCCCACAGGCGCGGCTGGCCCCGGGAACCGAACAGGGAGGCCCTGCTGCAAGGGGCGAAGGGGGCCCACAGGCCTGCAATCGTGGCGCCCCCGGGAGGCGAGGCAGGCAGAGGCCAGCCTGTCCCCCCCAAGTGGAGCAGAGCCCGTAGGCAGCCCCCAAGGAGGTGCCCGGGCAGACCTATCCCTGTGCTCCGAGCTCGGCCACGTGTGGTGCAGCGTCCTCGTTCTGAGTGACCACCAGGTGCTGGAGCTGCCGCTTCAGGCTCGGCGCAGGGTGTCCTTGCCCCGGGACTCGTCCTTACCAGGAGGCCTCCGTGGAGAGAAGCGCGGGAGACGGGGCCGGGGGAGGACCGAGCGTCTGTGCCTCAGGCTCCCATCTCCCCTCAGACTACGGGTCCAGCCTGGAAGAAGACATCCAGGCCGACACCAGCGGCTACCTGGAGAGGATCCTGGTGTGCCTGCTGCAGGTAGCACTGCTCTGCCTCCTGGGAGCCCCCGCCTGGCCCACCCCAGCAGCTGGGCTTGGGAGGGGGGAGTCAGGGCCTGGCTTCTCGGACACCTTAGTGTGACTGGGGCCTCACACCCCTGCCCGGCACGGCCTCGCGGGATGGCCCAGGACGGGGAGGAGGCACTGGGGGCAGCAGGCCCCTACTGCCTGCCCCAGGCGGCGCATGCGGTTACCCGCGCTCCTGCGTCCCCAGCTCCCGGAGGCTCACTAGTGTCACCTCTGGGTGAGGAATCCGGCCTGGAAAAGGGTACCCGGCCTGCGAAGTCCCCACGGCCCAAGGGCGCTGCAGCCCCGCTACCCTCCTGCCCGTCGCAGCCACCGCTTCTGTTTCTAGGGCAGCAGGGATGATGTGAGTGGTTTCGTGGACCCGGGACAGGCCGTCCAAGATGCACAGGTGAGGCCAGTCACCGCGCCCGCAGCTTCCGCCCTGTGGGCCGCCTGCCCCACCCCTGCATCCTGACCCCGGGGGCTGATGCTCGAGGCTTCCATGCGACACTAGGCCAGGCTGGGACCCGCTCAGCTCTCTGGACACCTGTGCCCGCGACGTTCCAGAAGGAAGGGGCGGCTGTTGGGCAGACCTAGAAATGGGGAGGAGGGCAACTGGGGGAGGGTCCACCGAAGCTCAGGAACAGCCATGGACGGGGATGTGGGGCCTCTGAGGACCAGAGGGCAGCGTTCTGGTCGGTGCCTAGAGATGCTCAGGGGCAGGGCGGGTCCGGAGCGGCGGGGCGGGGCCTCGGGAGGCGGGGCCTCAGCAGAGGCGGGGCCTCGGGCGGGGCGGGGCGGGGCCCCAGGCAAGGAGGGGCCTCAGCAGAGGCGGGGCGGGGCCCCAGGCGGGGCGGGGTCTCAGGGGGTGGGGCAGCACCCTAGGGGCGGGGCCTCAGGGGAGGTGGGGGCGGTACCCAGGGGCGGGGGCTCGGGTGGGCGGGGCCTCGGGAGGCGGGCCCAGGGAGGCCGGGCCCCAGGCAGGGCAGGACCCCAAGGGAGGGGGCCCAGCAGCTTCTGGGCAGACTTCCAGAAGGGATTCTAACTTCTCAGGGGCAGCAAGCCAGGAGGGCAAGCCAGGAGGGCCGGGTGGGTGGATGGGCGCTGACCCCAGCCCCGTGCCCTCTCTCGTGGCCCCTTGCGGTGGCCGCAATGCCAGGATCTGTACGCAGCGGGCGAGAAGATTCACGGCACGGACGAGATGAAATTCATCACCATCCTGTGCACGCGCAGCGCCACCCACCTGCTGAGAGGTACTGGGGAGGGGGGAGGCCCGTCAGGCTCCAGCAGGGTCGGCGGCAGGGGCCGGGAAGCGGGGGACACCGCCAGGGAGCCTGGACCCTGTCCCTGAGAACCGGGCGGAGGTCGCGGGTGGCACGGGGATGTGCAGTCTCCGTCTGCGGTGCTGGGTGGCACGGAGATCTGAAGGTCGCCTAAGAGGAGGCGTCTCCCCACAGTGTTTGAGGAATACGAGCGCATCGCCGGCAAGAGCATTGAGGACAGCATCAAGAGTGAGACCCATGGCTCCCTGGAGGAGGCCATGCTCACAGTGGGTAAGAGACGGCTGGGTGCTCAGACACCTGGTGTCCACAGCCACGGGGCTCCGCTCTGGCCCAGGGCACAGTAGCAAGGGGGTCCCCATGTCCACCTTCAAGGGGCCCCGTGCCTCCAGGCCACACGCATGTGCCCCTGGGCCCAGGACATGGGAACTGCTCCACCCTGCTGTCTCCAGGGTGCCATGTCCTGCCCCCATAACCCCTGTGCGGTGTGTGTGCCAGCGTGAGTGTGAGCGTGATCCAAGTGAGCATTGGTGTGTATGTGAGGGCATGTGCACACTGGCAGGATCGTGCCTGGCCCCCGGCCTGCACACACCCTCAGCAACCACACAGGGAACGTCTTGGTTGTGATGTTAAGCCTTAAACAAAGTCACTCATCCAGACCTTAGCAGGGGCCCTAGTCACTGCCTTGGTTGCCCTTTGAAGGGATGATGATGTCTAGTTGCAGTCCAGACTCCACGCCTGATGATCTGACGCTGGGGTCGCTGGGCACCTTCCCTCAAGCCTGACGTCAAGTGTACTTAGACCAGGGTGCAGAGCTGAGGTCACAGGGAGAGGTGTCCATGCACAGCCGAGGCCCAGGGGCAGAGGGGCTTTTCCTCTGCTCCCTCCCATCATGGAGCCACGGCTAGGGCACCAGGACGAGGGCACGCACCCCCACGCCAGGCTGGCCCCACTCAGGGTCGGTCAGGGGAGCTCCACACATGTGTGGGTGCACTGCGACCTCAACAGTTCCCGGCGGCTTTGCTGCGATGAAAACTAGTCCGGGCTGGGGCGTCTCAGCGTGGACCCTGCCCCAGCGCGAGTCAGCCCCTGCGTGGGGTCTGGACGACCTCCTGGATAAACCTTCAGGCAGGGAAGAGCAAAGGGGCGCGGTGGCCCCACACGAGGCGCTTGCTCCTCAGTTGTCCTTGAGGACGCCCACCGCTCAGTCCCGGGCCAGGGCGGAGCAAGGCAGGCAGGTCAGGGAGTGGGTCACAGCCTTCAGCGGAGAGCTGAACAAGGGCAAGGCCCACGCCCTCTCCGCTGCCCTGAGTAAAGCGCCAAGCTCCCAGACCCAGGTGCCGAGTCTGAAGCAGCACCCACGAAAGCAAACACGGGCCGGCTCCCTGGGCCAGACGTGCCGGTGCCCCGGTGCTCCAGGGCTGGGCTCTGCCGCCACGTGGAAATTCAGACGGAGGAGCCTTACTGACACGTGACATGCAGAGGGCACCTGAGGCCTGTGGGCACCAGTCCCGGCTCCTCTGTGGAGCTGAAGGCCAGATTCTGGGCAGAGCTGGCTCTGCAGCGTCGGGGCCCAGGGGCTGCCCTGGACAGAGCCGGGCCAGGTGGGCCAGCCCCGTAGACCCCGTGCGTTCTTGGCTCACCCTCGGCCTACGCCCAGGGCCCCTGGCTTCCTGGCCTGCCCTCCCTAAGCGGGGCAGAGCCTCTCGAAGCCAGGCAGCACATACGCAACTAGGCCAGGAACCGCATGATGCTCCCCCCCAAGATCCGAGGCAAGGCGTAAATCAGTAAACACGTACACGTGCCACCGCAACCCGTAGCACTGACAGAGCTTTCCTGTTTGCCAGTGAAGTGCACACGGAACCTCCACAGCTACTTCGCCGAGCGGCTCTACTATGCCCTGAAGGTAACGGTTCTGTCCTTTGTGCCCCCCGTTCTCCTCCCCTCTCGGTTCTGATGTCAAAGCCGGGGCAGTCAGAGCCACCACTGTGACTTGCGTGTCTCCTCTCACTCCAGCCCCTTGCTGGGCCGAACGCTCTATCGGCAGAGGGTAAACCGAGTCCAGGGAAGGGAAGCCACGGGTGAATTTGAGCAAGTGTTTTCACAGGTGTGCAGTGCACTGACCTCTCCTAACAACCCTGTGAAGCCTGTGTCATGACCGCCATCCCACGGATGGCGGAGCTAAGGCTTGTGATCCAGGTCACGCAGCTGGCACCTGGTGGAGCCTCGGTTTGAACCCAGGCCAGTCCTGCTTCCTTTTCATGCCACCATGTGACACCCTTAGGCGAGCCCAGGTCGACACGGCCAGGACATCAGGGCACCCTTTGCACGGGTGTGCAGAGGGAGGCTGCCACACGCGGCCCTCCTCCTCCGTGCACGCCGGGAGCGCCGGCCCGGGCTTGCCTGTGGCCCAAGAGGCAGTGCTGGGCATCCCAGCCCGTCGGGCCCGCGGCTTGGCCATGGAAGCAGATGACGATGAAGGCGGGAAGGTGTTGCTGGGGAATTGGCCGCTTAAGCTGAATTTCACGATGTTGCTGCTCTAGGGAGAAGTCTTCCTCCTGGAGCAGGGAGCATCCTGCGTCTCGAATCCCATGTGCAAGCACCACACACACACACACACACACACACTGCCCTTGGGGCCTTTGGCTCCCAGTACGGGCAGACATGTGGGCTGGAGGGAGAAGAAATGAAGGGAATCCCCGAGTCACGGAAGCAGCCTTCTCAGTGCTTCCCCCGAAGTAGAGGCCCGTTCCCGTATCCCCGGCCCCAAGGAAGGGCCTGCCCCAGAGCACAGACCTGTGTGTCGGCAGGGACTGGACCGGAGAGGCCAGCAGTGACTGTTGACTGCTGCCTCTTATCCAGGGAGCAGGGACGCGCGATGGGACCCTGATAAGAAACATCGTTTCGAGGAGTGAGATTGACTTAAATCTCATCAAGTGTCAGTTCACGAAGATGTACGGCAAGACCCTCGGCAGCATGATTGAGGTGAGCCGCGAGGTCCCGATTCTACCTCCGGGGTGACCCGGGGGCTGGGCCACAGCCCACATCACCTGTGTCCATCCCTTCCCAGTAGGGGTCTCACTCTGCATTCGTTGTCATGCAGCGTGTGGGGACAGGCAAGGGGGTCGGTACGGTGAGGGGGAGGCGAGGGGCCAGGGCAGGCACAAGGCCAGACCACAGAGGCCTGGGCGCTTCACACCTACGGTTGGCTTTGCCCTGGACTCCCGGGCGCCCCTTTGAAAAGAACACGCCGAGCCCTAGCAAAGGAAACCACATCTGGACTCCAGCAACAGGGAGTCGTTTGGGAGGAATCAGGCAGGCACCCTCGCATCCAGGCTTCGGTAGTCGGAGCAGCACAATTTTAAGATGAGTCAGATGAAATAGTTTTTCTAGTCATTAATGCAAATGCATTAATTAATTGACTATTTCATTAAGGGAAGTCACACCTGGAGGTATGTCCCAAGTCTTCCCTGGCTGCTAAGTCAGATCCCTAAGCTATTCTAGAAATGTCTGTTGTCAACCGTATTTCCAAGAAACACGCAGCTCACACTATGTTTAAAGAAAAAAAGGCATTTCTACTTTTCTTTTTTTTTAAGCATTTCTACTTTAATATGGTTCAGAATGGAGCCGCGGTAGGTGGGGGTAAAGGCTGATGGAATTATTCTTTGTTTCGTTTTTGGCTTCCCAGCCAGTCTTGCCAAAAGACAGGAGGGCTCCCCGCAAACCAGCCCGGGCTACTGATGGCTCCCCAACACCCAGGCCCACCGAGGGTTAGGAATCTTTTTCAACCATACACGGCTTCTGGGGCCTCGGGGAGCTTCCTCTACCTTCTCAGCATCAGTTAGAAGGAGTCGCAGTCAGACGTCAGAGGAACAGCCACACTGAGCAAAAATGGTGACTTTGACCCATCCAGGGTGTAGACTTCATGACAGGGAGAGACTTAGGAGGCTAATTGGCGCATGAGCAATAATCAATCACAGAATCCCCTGTCTACACATACAAGAAGCCCACCTCCTTCAGGCCTTGCCTGCATTTAGTTGGAATTGTGGCAAAGGTGGCCAAGTGCTTTCTTTGCGTACAGACCACTCTCTGTAGATGTCATCAGAGAAAAAAAAAATGATTTCCAACAGCGATACCTGCATTAAAAACTGCATAGAAATTAATAGGAAAATTGATTAAAAACCTCACTTATAACGTTATAGGCATGCATTTTAAAAGATAGACAAACTGGTTTTCAAAAAAGTACAAAAACAAAACTAATGTATTACAGAAATTGTTCTGTCAATAGAAAAAAAAAAAGGGAAGGAAAGGAAGGAAGGAAAGAATTTGAAATGTGGTTAAAAATCTACCAGGAAACTTCAGGCCCAAAGGATTGTACCAGCAAATTTGAGTGAAAGTTAAGGATCCGTTGATTCCCATGAGTGGGAAGTGCCCTGGCACGTAGGACGTAGGACGTGGACCCGGCCCAGGCCCTGCTGACCGAGCGCCCCGGCGGCCGCGGTGCCCCCCGCTGCCCTCCTCCTCGCACACAGGGAGCTCCCCCACCCCGTGCTGCGCTGACCCCGGCCCCGCACTCTCAGGGCCTGCCTCACAGCTCGGGCGCCGGGTGGCCTGGAGACGTGGGGTCCCGCTGTGGGCCGTGCCGGGTCAGGCGCACCCGGACACGGGTGCCGTGTGGCCTCCATGTGAGCCGCGCAGGCGAGCCCGTGCCTCCCTGCCTGCACCTCAGCACGTCTCAGGAGGCTCCCAGCCGCAGCAGCACCGGCATTTGATAGATGAGGCGGAGTCTGGGGTGGTGACAGGAGACTTGTCGCAGCTGCAGGGGCAGTGAGCGACAGCTGCGGTCTGGGTGTGCGTGCACCCGGACCCAGGCTCCGCACTGGGCGCCTTGCCTCCTGCCTCGGTTCCCTGATCTGTGACGGTCACTGTTGAGTAAAGGGGCGGCCGGGCAGGCGCGGGGCCTGAACGGACCCTGGGGAGGCCCGTGCAGCCGGTGGAACCAGGGGCCACCAAGATGCCTTCCCGGCCCCAGAGCAGGACGGTGTCTGTGAGTCATTTCCTACGTTGAGCTCCCCTGTCGTTAGGAGGAGAGTCAGAGACACAGGCGAATGTCCTGCAGTGACACAGGGTGGGCCTGCGTCCCGGGAAGCAGGGGGTGCTCGGCCTCACTCTCCAGGGAGCACGAACGAGTCCTAGCAAGAACCTCAGCTGACAAATACCCCCGTGACCCTCTTGTCCCCGTCCCCAGGGAGACACCAGCGGTGACTACAGGAACGCCCTGCTGAACCTGGTGGGCAGCAGTGCCTGAGGGCTCAGTGTGGAGCCCGGGGCCCTTCAGCCCACCCTTGGCCCCAGGGGCAGGGGCTTGGGGCGCCCAGCTAGCCTTTCACTCCTCTATCTCCCCGCTTCTGAGGCGGCTCCAGGTGTGAGCACGGTGCTGGCCTCCCCCCCACACCCCCCAGCTTGGCCGCTGCAGGGCCACTGGGCCCGGGTTTCGCAGCTGCAGAGCCCCACCCCATCGACTAAATCAGGATCTGCAGAGAAAAGCCCGGAGAATGAGGCATCTCCACGCGCACCTTCGCTGAGAAGCGTCCCGGAAAGGCCGGCCAGAGGCTGCAAGAGCCGCGGCCTTCAGAGCACACACGTGCGCACACGTGCGCAGCCGACGCACGGGCCCTCGGGCCACTGGGAGGCCACCAACATTCGTGCGCCAAAACCTGAGGCTGGAGGCAGGATGTACATTCTCCCCGTGTCTCACCTGCAGAGGAAAGCTGCGAACCCGTGTCCCGCCGAGGGCACGTCCCCCACCCAGGCTGTGCTGGCCCTGCAGGTGCCCTGCCCCTCCCTCCCCTTCACCAGCCTGCAGCTTCTCTTATTCCGACCCAGTGCCTGACACACAGATGCCTGTGTGGTGCTTTCCAGAATAAAGGTTGTGTATTCGACTCTAAGTGCCTCAGGGATTTTAGCAGTGACCAGGGAAGGACCAAATTGATCAATGTTCATAAAAGAAATCAATGATAAGATTTTGGGGGATGAATCAACCTCGAGTGCATGGGTGGGCATTTCCCAACAAGGACACACTGAGCTCAGAGCCTGCGGTCGCCCTAGGGATGACTCAAGTAAGGATACTTCCTGCCGCTAAATTAGGATCTCTCAGAGGCAGGGATCTTGGGCTCCTCTTCCAGCCTGTGGCTCACCTAGCTCTCAAGGGGAGCAGCTTGGGGGAGCCGGCTGCCCTCAGCTGGTCCAGATGTGGGGTCTCCCGGCCCTAAACTAACCCTAACCCTAACCCCAAACCTAACCCCAAACCTAACCCGAACCCTAAAGCTACCACAAACCTTAACCACTAACCCCTAACCCCTAACCTTAACCCTAAACCTACCCCTAACCTAACCCTAACCCTAACCCTGAACCTAATCCTAACCCCTAAATCCTATCCCTAACCTTAACTCTAAACCTAGCCCTAACCCTAACCCTAATACCAACCCCAACCCTAACCCAAACCCTAACCCCTAACTCTAACCTCAAAATTAACCCTAAAACGAATCCCTAACCCTAACCCAAACCTTAATCTTTTTTAAAAATTATTTTATTTATTTATTCATGAGAGACACACACAAAGAGGCAGAAACACAGGCAGAGGGAGAAGCAGGCTCCATGCAGGGAGCCTGATGTGGGACCCAACCCAGGACTCCAGGATCATGCCCTGAGCAGAAGGCCCCGCTAAACCACCTAGCCATCCAGAGATCCCCCCGTAAACTTAATCCTAACCCTAACGCCTAATCCTAACCCCAACCTCAACCACAACCATAACCATAATCCTAAACATAACCTAATCCCTAACAGGCCAGCATAGCTAACCCTAACCCTAACCTAACTATAACATTAACCCAGAGCCTAACCCTTAGCCCATCCCCAAGCCTAACCCTACACTAAACCCTAACCCTAGCCCTAACCTAACCCTAACCTAACCCTAATCTTAAACCTAAATGCTATCCCTAACCTTAACCCTAACCCTAAACCCTACCCTTAACCCTAACCACAACCACAACCCTACCCTAACCCTAACCTAGCCCTAACCCTAACCTTAACCCTAAATGCTATCCCTAACCTTAACCAACCCTAAACCCTAACCCTAGCCCAAAGACCATCCTTAACAATAAGCCCTAACCCCTAACCCTAACCGTAACCGTAACCCTACCCTTAACCTTAACCCTAAACCCTATCCCTAACCTTAACCCTAACCCCAACCCCAACCCCAACCCTAACCCTAAGCAGCCTCCAGGGGAGGACACACGGTCCCCAGCCACCCGTGGGAAGAGGGTCAACAATTTGGGGCCGTTAGATCATCAACGAGCAGGGCAGCTAGTGGGTGTGAAGTCCTGACCCCATGAGGGCAGCGGCAGGAGTGGCTGAAGTGGGGCCCCCAGGGGCCCTGCAGGCCACACGACGACCCTTGTGGCCCTGGACAGGCCTTGGGGTCGTCCTGGTGCTTTTTTTCCTTCTTTTCTTTAATTGAGGTCCTGCCCTGGACTTGGCTTCGGCGCCGAGTCACTGAGTCACCCTCTGCCCTCAGACAACACTCTGTGCTGCCATCCCTCGGGGCACAGCCTTGGCCCCAGGCCCCCCCAAAACTAGCCTGACGCAGCCAAACAGGAGCCTCAAGACACGCGGTAGCGGAGGCAGCTGGGGAGACACTGCTGTTACACCGATGTGCCCGGTGGGGACCCTGAGCAGCGGCGCGCAGGCTGTGCTTTGGCCCGGGTGGGGCGCCTCTGCCCCACAGGCAGAGCAGGGGTCCCGAGGTCAGGGAGACTCGTCCCAATGGGGCCGCGGCCAGAGCGGCCTGCGTGGTGCGTGGGTGGCCTCCCCCGAGCTGGCTCCCGTCTGTCTGGCCGTCCGCGCTCGCGGCCTGGGTCGACCAGCAGACTCTGGGGAGGCGGGCGAAGGGACGTGGCCAGGCACCCTCAAGCCGGGACACGGCACCTCCAAGTCACGTTTGCTGGAACAACCTCTTGGCACTTCTGGTAAAACAGACGTGGTCCTAAGGGACTTTTCCAATGGCTCTGGGATTTTTTTTTTCCTTTTTTATTCCTTTTTACTGCATCTGTGTTCTTAAAGATAATTTGGGGTCTGGTCGGTTTGATTTCAGCAAAAGAGGAGAAGCTGGGTGCTCCCCACTTGGGCCCCTGTCATCGGCCCATGATGGCACCGTGTTTCCTGGCTCTCTATGGATTAGGGAGTCACCCCCCCCCCCAGATGCCTCATCTCCGAAGTGCGGCCCGGCCTCCTCCGGGCGAGGCCGACTGGTAGAAGGAGCCCCCGACCTGGGACCGGGTCTGCCCTCAGCGCTGCCCAATGGCCTTTCCCAGAGTCCTTTTCTGCTTCAACGGAGCCGCCCTCACCGCCTGCTTCCCAGACGCCGGGTGCCTCTTGGACTCTAGGAGGGAAGCCTTCCTGTCCGCCCTGAGGACAGCGGCCCTGGACATACGAAGGGGATGCATCCTCTCTCGACTCCTGGCACCTGCTGGGCACCTGCCGGGCACCTGCTTACCGCTGCAATGACCAAGGCAACAGGTCCGACCACCCGCCCCACCAACCACCGTCCAGTGGGTCAAGTGGCCACGGCCAGAACCGGAGCCACCTTCTCGCTGCCCGGGGCTGGGGCTCAGCCTCCCAGTGGGCGAGTCAAAGCGCAGAGCAGCCGCGGGAGGCAGGTGGGCACACTGAGACCCCAAGCTCCGGGACTTCCAGGGACACCGGGAGCCTCTAAGGGCTGGAGCCCCGGGCAGAAGGGACACACTGTGGGGCCTCGCACATCAGGGCTGCAGCCCCCCACCCCCGTGTGACTGAGGAGCCCCCGCCCCCCAGTGCGTACCCAGCTGCAAGTGGCGCCGGGTGGCCCGGGACCCGCTGGCGCCGTGCCCTCTGCTGGCCACAGGGTTACCTGCCCGCATTGCCCCCCCCCTCGACCCACCGCCCCCTGGACCCACCGCCTAAAGAGGAGGCTGGTGGGCTGGGCCCCCTGACCATTGGTGGGGGAGCCCGAGCTCCCTTGCACACCTGCTCTGCGCTCTGCGGGGCCATCAGCCTCTCCAATTAGGTTTCAAAAACACTTATTTGGGGGCGCCCGGGGGCTCAGCGGTGGAGCATCACCTCCAGCCCAGGGCGTGACCCCGGTCCCGGGATCGAGTCCCACGTCGGGGTCCCTGCAGGGTGCCTGCTTCTCCCTCGGCCTGGGTCTCAGCCTCACTCTGTGTCTCTTGTGAATAAATACGTAAAATCTTTAAAAAAAACAAAAACAAAACAAAACTAAGAGTTCATCAAAATTTTAAACTTCACCAGTAAGAAAATTAATGAACAAGTCCAAGACTGGAGGAAGGGGTCCCAAAGCATCCCGAACAAGCGGTTTGACGTCGGAATGTCTAAGAACCCCTTCGGGCCTTGGCCAGAGAGCACGGGGTGTGGGGCTGAGGGCTCAGTTCTGGGGCCTCCGCCGCTCACGGCCCTAACTGCTGGCTCTCGGTACAGACCTGGAAGTTGCTGAGCAGCGGCTGTTCGGTGGCCCCAGCCCAGGAGACCAGTCACTGCACTGTGACCCAGGTGACCCAGGTGACCCAGTGCCTCTCACTGCAGCGCGACAAGCAGCACGTCCACACGCTGCTCACCTGTGCCCGTTAGGGCTCCATAAAGCTGGAGGACAGGGTCTTTCTACGAGTTGGTAACAGGGTGGAGGACACCCTCGGACACCCGCCCTCCCAGGGACACACGCAAGGGCTGGTGAGCCAGCGGGGACGCTCGCTCCTCTCTCTCAAGTGCCACACATTCGCTTTGCTGTGACAAAGTAAATTATGTAAAAGCTTTAGAAAACCTTTCAGTGGGTGCCAGGGGCTCAGTTTGGGGGGCCAGCTCTGGACTCCGGCTCAGGTCTTCCCCCCAGGGTCCTGGGATCGAGGCCCGTGTCAGGCTCCCGACTGGGCCCGGAGAATATTCTCTCTCCTACTGCCCCTTCCCTGTCTCTCTCGCTCTCTCACTCTCTCTCTCTCCAATAAATAAACAAAATCTTTTAAAAATAAAAAAAGAAAAAAGTTCGGTCATTTCTTATAAATTTAAATGTAATGCCTTACTGTACGATCCAGCAATTCCATTCTTAGGTTTTTGGCTGAAAGGAGTGAAAACTTACCTCGTACAAAAGGATTTATACGGCAATGTTCACAGAAGCTTTACTCTTATTTTTATTTTTTTTAAGATTGTATTTATTTATTCATGAGAGACACAGAGACACAGGCAGAGGGAGATGCAGGCCCCATGCAGGGAGCCCAACGTGGGACTCGATCCCGGGTCTCCAGGATCACGCCCTGGGCTGCAGGCGGCGCTAAGCCGCTGAGCCCCCGGGCTGCCCAGAAGCTTTATTCTTTTTTTTTTTTTTTAAAGATTTTATTTATTTATTTATTCATAGAGACACAGAGAGAGAGGCAGAGACACAGGCAGAGGGAGAAGCAGGCTCCATGCAGAGAGCCTGACGTGGGACTCGATCCAGGGTCTCCAGGATCACGCCCTGGGCTGCAGGCGGTGCTAAACCACTGCGCCACCGGGGCTGCCCCCAGAAGCTTTATTCTTAAAATGTGAAACAATCCAAGCATCTATCAACAGGAAAATGAACAAATAAATTGTGTTGGATCCATGCCAGGAAATGCTAGCGGGCCTTTACAAAGGAAACGGGCCCTCGGTGCACATGACAACACAGAGGAGTCTCCAACACGTGTTCCTGATCCGAGGAAATCCCACGTGAAGGAGCACGTCGGGTAGGACCCCACGCATATGAAAACTAACCCACAGTGAAAGAAATCAGACTGGTGCTGGCCCCGAGATTTGGGGGTGGGCCCAACGGGCAGAGATAAACTGGAAGTGGCACAGAGGAACTTTCTAGGGTATTAGAAGTATTTTAAGTCTCATAAAATGGGGGCTACAGGCAGGCATGAACTTGCCAAAACATATCAAATTTTAACAATTAAGAATTGTGCGTTGCGTCGTATGTACATTATCCATCGATAGGAATATCGTACAGAAAGCCGCGATGAACATTTGTGTGCAGATTTTTGTGTGGACTTACGCTAAGGTCTCTGCTAAGTGCCCGGGGATGTGACTACTGAGCACCCAGTAGGTGCAAGTCTTTGCTCAGTGGACATTTAGGGTGTTTTTGGTCTTCTGTTATTTGGAAATAATACTACGATAGACATTCCTGTAGGAATTATTTTTTTTTTAAGATTTTATTTATTCATTCACGAGAGACAGAGAGAGAGAGGCAGAGACACAAGCAGAGGGAGAACCAGGTTCCCCACAGGAGCCTGAGGCGGGACTCTATCCAGGACCCCGGGTCACAGCCTGGGCTGAAGGCGGATGCTCCACCGTGAGCCCCCAGGTGCCCCTCTTGTAAGAATTCCTACAGGTCAGTTAGACGACAGACTCCTAAAATACAGCGCCTGGATCAAAGTTCATGCGGCATTGTAATTGAGATGAATTTTGCCAAATTGCCGCCAAAATGACATTTGTGTCGATTTTTTCTTTAGGAAAAGGAAAGAACCAGTCAGTCTCCTAATCCTCTCACTAACAGTAAATTCTCAAAATTTGATCACTGTTAGTCCGCTGGGGAAAGTGTGGTCTTCCTGTGATGACAAATGGTCTAAACACATGATGCTTTTCACATCCCTAGGAGCCCTTTGTATTTGTCTCCTCTGCTACTTGACAGCTCCTCCCTCAGTGGAGCTCGGGGATCAGCGGCGTTGTCCCTGTCAGGCCTCCCGCCCCGGGAAGGCCACATCTGTGTCTCCACTTGTCGGCTGAAGGGCATCTGGATTGCTTCACTTTGAGGCTCCTACAAACCCACTATGGACGACTTTGCGTGAACATACGCGTTCAGATTACTAGGTGTGTACTGGGAGCGGAATTGCTCACTCACGTGATAACTCCATTTACTTTCCTCAGGACCTGCCAGGTTGTTCTCCAAAGTGACTGCACCGCTTTATATGTCCACCGGCAGCACATGAGATTTCTAATTTTTTTACATCCTCATAAACAGGTGTCATTATTTGTCTTTTTTGTTAAATCCATCATAGCGGGTACATAGTGCTATCATCTTGCACTGTTGATTTGCTTTTTCCTAGTAACTACTGATTTGGGCGTCCTTCCATGTGCTTCTTGGTCACGTGTGTGTCTTTTCTGGGGAAATGTTTGTTCAAATTCTCTGCCCATGTTTTCACTTGTTAGCTGTCTTTTATTGTTGAGCTGTAAAATTTCTGTCTATATTCTGCATACAAGATCCTTATCACATATATGATTTGCAAATATTTTCTGTTCCTGGGTTGGTTTTTTTTTTTCTTTCTTTCTTGATAGTGGCCTTTGAAGAATAAGTTTTTAATTTTGATGATATCTAGTGTATTTAGGGGTTTTTTTTGTTTTTTTTTTTTGCTCTTGCCTTTGGTGTCATATGTAAGAATCCTTTGTCAAGCCAAAAGTCATGAAGATTTACCCATATATTTCTCTTTTTTTTAAAGATTTTATCTATTTATTTGAAAGAGAGAGAGGATGAGCAGGGAGAGGGGTAAGCAGACTCCCCACTCAGCACAGAGCCAGCCTCTGGACTCAATCCCAGGACCCTGAGATCATGACCTGAACCAAAGGCAGATGTTTAGCCAGCTGAGCCACCCAGGTGTCTCCCATCCTTTATTTCTTTTAATAGCTTTATAGTTTTACTTCTTACATTCAGAACTTGGATCCATTTTGAGTTAATTTTTGTATATAGTGTGAGATAATGTTTCAACTTCATTCTTTTGCATGTGGATATCCAGTTGTCCAGCATCATTTGTGGTAGACTTTTTACCCCACTGAACTGTCCGTGCGCCCCTGCCAAAAATCAACTAACTGCAAGTGGAAGGGTTTATTTCCAGAACTCAGTTCTATTCCATTTCTAGTAACACACGGTCTTGATTATTACAGCTTCGTAGTAAGTTTTGAAATCAGGGAGTGTGGGTCCTCTCACATCATCCTTCTCTAAGAGTGTATTGGCTTTTCTGAGTGCCTGTCATCTCCATCTGAATTTTAGCAGGAGCTTGTAAATTCCTAAGAAAAAGGCAGGTGATGGGGATCCCTGGGTGGCTCAGTGGTTTAGCGCCTGCCTGTGGCCCAGGGCGTGATCCTGGAGTCCCAGGATCAAGTCCCGCATTGGCCTCCCTGCATGGAGCCTGCTTCTCTCTCTGCCTGTGTCTCTGCCCCTCTCTCTCTCTCTCTCTGTGTGTGTGTCTCACGAATGAATAAATAAAATCTTAAAAAAGAAAGAAAAGAAAAAGGCAGGTGAGATTTTGATTGGGATTGCACTGACTCTGAAGACCAATTGGGAAGTAATGTCATCTTAACAGTATCAAATCTTCCAAATCCATGAATATAGGATATCTTTCTATTTATTTAGGTCTTCTTTATTTTAATAGTGTCAGGTGGTTTTCAATATATATATTTTGTATTTTTTTTTTATATTTTGTATTTCTTTTATGAAATTTAGTCCTAAGCATTTTTGATGCTGTTAAAAATGGAATAATATTCTTAATTTTATATCTGAATTGTTTGCTGCTAGTGTATACAAATACATTAAGCTTTTTTAATATATTAAACTTTTATATTGATTTCATATCTTCAAACTTGTTAAACTCACATTTTAGTTCTAATAGTTATTTTGTGAATGCCTTAGATCATACCTGTGAATATAGTTTTACTTTTTCCTCTATAATCTGGATGTAATTTATTTCTGTTTATCTACTCACTTGTTTACTTATTTGCACAATTGCCCTGTCTTGGATCTCTAGCTCCATGTTGAGCAGAATCGATGAGAGCAGATTTCCTGGCCGCCTTCCTGGTCTTCGAAGGAAAGCATTCAGTCTTCCACCATTAAATATGATGTTGGATATGGTTTTTCACAGATAATCTTTTCCAGGCTTCAGAAGCTCCCTTTCTCTTTCTAGTTTGTTGAGTGTTTTTATCATGAAAGAATATTGGACTTTGTCAAGTACTTTTTCTGTATCTATTGAGATTATGTGATTTTGTCCTTTATTCTATTAATGTGATATATACTTTGATTAATTTTCTCATGTTAACCAACTTTCAGGTATTTTATTGTTTTACAAATTACATCTTTATATGTTATAAGCCCATCAATACTTTCATAATTATCATTTATGCAGTGGTCTCTTAAATCAGACAGGATAAGAAAAAGGTAACAAAAATTCATCACACTACTCTTTTTTGTGTTTACCTGCGTAACTGCCTTTACAGCAGTCTATTTCTTTGTGTGGATTCAAGTTATGATCTAATGTCCTTCATTTCAGCCGAAGGACTCCTTTTAGTATTTCTTATAGGTAAGGTCTGACAGTGATGGATTATCTCAGTTTTTGTTTATTTGGGAGTTTCTTGTTTTTTCAAGGATAGTTTTGCTAGACTGAGAGTTCTTAATCGACAGTCTTGCGGTGCTTTGACTACGTGGCATCCCACTGCTTCAGCCTCCACTTCTCTAATGAGAAGTCAGCTGATCTCCTCATTGAGGTTTGCTTTGGATAGGTTGTTTTTCTCTTGCTACTTTCAAGATTGTCTTTGCCTTTTGACAGTTTGACTCTGATGTACCTAAATGTTGGTCTCTGGGTTTATCCTACCTGCAGCGCAAGGTGTGTGGATTAATGTTTTTCAACAAATTTGAGAACATAATGACAACTATTTCTTCAAATATTTTTCTGCCATTTTTTATCTCTCTCTCTTCTCCTCTCAGGATTCCCATTATGCATCTGTTGATAGGTTCGATGTATCAGGTCTCTGAAGCTCTGTTCACTTTCTTCTTTCTTTATTCTGTTCCTCGGGCTGTATAATCTCAACTGATCTATCTTCAAATGACTTCTCTTCACTAATTCTGTCCTCTGCCTGCTTAAATCTCTTTGGAGCCCATCTAGTATATTTTTCATTTCAGTTATTGTACTTTTCAAAACCAGAATTTCTAGTTAGCTCTTTTCTATAATTTCTATCTCTTTATTATTTCTCTGTTTGGTCAGATATCATCATACTTTTCTTTAATTCTTTAGACATAATCTTTTTTCGTTCTTTAAAGATGTTTATAACAGGTGATCAAAAGTCTTTAACAGTAATTTGAATGTCTGGGTTTCCCCAGTGGCGGTTTCTAATGAATACTTTTTTTCTCCCTTTGAATAGGCCATTTGTTATTATTTCTTTGCATCTTTCATATTTTTTTCTTGAAAATTGGCATTTTTAAATAATATAATGTGGCAACTCTGGACAACAAACTTCTTCCGGGGTTCTTTTTCTTATTGTTGTACTGATGCCTTTTTTGTTTGTTTGTTTGTTTGTTTAGTGATTTTTCTGGACTAATTATCTAAATTCAATATTCTTTGCCACATATGGCTACTGATGTTTCCTCCTGGTTAGTTTAGTGGTCATCTACTGATTAGACAGAGACTTCTTTTAGTACCTGAACCATTAAGTCCTCCTACTTTTGCTATGAAATGTGTGTGTGTTTGTGTGTGTGTGTGTGTGTTAAGCTATGTTTTCAACAGGCCAGCAAGCAACTTACAACTCTGTCTCAGTGTTTACTTCCTGCTTGCTGAGAGCCTCAAGGTCAATCATGGTGTAAGCCCTGCACAGGTCTTTCTTGGGTGTATATACAACCCAACACATGCATGTGGCCTTCTAGAATTTCAGGAACATGCCAGTGCTTTTCCAAGTCCCTATGAATATTTCATTCCCCAGCTCTTCCCTTCAGGAGTTTTGATCAGCCTCTTGTTAGCCCCAGCTGGTATTGCTACCCCAGGCTGCTGATTGTTTTTGACAAATGCCCTCAGGATATGGCTGTTTGCACAGAGCAAGCACTGAGCCATGTCAAATAAAGATAATCCCTAAGAAGGGGGCTTTTTCAGGGAACTGTCAGATCAAATAGTGATAATTCTCTGGGAATGGGGTTTTTTTGGAAAGCTCCAAACCCATTCTGTCCTCTCCAGTGACTGCCAGGCTGCTGGTTTTCCCTGCCATAGCTGTGAGAATTTTGGTTTGCAAATGCACCACGGGCCTTGAAAGGAGGATGGGAGTAAGGTAAGTTAAGACACCACAAAATTTGGCTATACTTACCACAACTCATCCATTTTTCTTGAATAAATTATACTCAGAATGTTGAAACCTTTTGGCTAATTTCCAGAGCTCTGAGAAAGTTAATTTTGACCATTTTCACTAGTGTTCTCCTTGTTTTTTGAGATTGTATATTTTCAGAGGTCATTATTCTTCCGCTGTTGAAGTGCTTTTCTTGGTCTGAGTTTTTGTGTTATTGTTTTTTTGATTTAGGTTTTGGGGTTCTTTTTTTAGCTGGCTCTTGGAGGAATGGTTTTTCACTGCATAGCCTTGGAATTTTTTTCTTTGAAGTCAAATATTCATTTATTAGCATCTGTTTCAGTGTTGATCACTCTGTATCAATTTTCCTTTCAGCCAATAAATTCAAGTCTACTTTTGTTTCAGGAAAGTTGTTTTGAATTTTGACCCTAATATTTTTTTCTATCCCACATTTCAGGTTTCCTTAACCAAGGAACAGAATGTCCTCCTCTGTTTTGAATGGTTTCTGTCTTCTGCTGAAGGCTGTCTGTATACCACTTGTTTGCCTTTTCAAAACAAGGCCACTCTATGGAGACTTTTCTGTATTCAAGACAAAATTTAGAGACCTACGTGTGTTTCCCCACCCATGGTAATTATAAGAGTAACCATTATTATAAGGTAAACATCTAAGGCTTCAACATCTGATGTCATTTAATGACCACAACGACCTTGTGAGCTATGTATTATCTTCGTTTTACATTTGAAGATACAGTGGCTCAGAGCAGTTAGATAACTAGTCCACTGCCACCCAGCAGTTAAGCGTCAGAAGCAGGATGTGTATTGAGGAACATCCAGCTCCAAAGTCCAAGTGCTTCAACAGGCTGGCATAGTGATACTCATATCTGCCTCCACCAGGGCCCCATCCATTGATCTGGGACACTTGCCAGCTCATCATCCCTGCTACGGCGTGACAAGCTGAGGACCTGGCCTATTTATCTTATTAAACAAGTCCCCTCTCAGAGCTTAGAATGGTTCAGTGCAAAGATAGCAAATGATATGACACACATGCCACTTCTCCCCCTCTGGCACACATGGAAGGCTTTGCTAATTGAACATGGCATTCTTCCCCTCTGTGCTCAGTTAGGTCAGGATCCTTCTAGACCCGGTTTTTAGAGCAGCCGCTACCAATCTATTAGAGCTGACATGCAAGTTGAAAGACTATCCCTTATCTAAATAGTTTATTAAATAAGGAGGCTGAACTGGGGAGTGGCAGGTGGGGGAGGGGGTGCAGAGGAACAAATGAGTTCTCATAGAATGAGGAGGCTGAGCCCATGCAACAAATATAGGCCATCAGATATTTCCAAGAAAAAAAAAATCCTCATTTGTCCAGAATTTGGGAAGTGAGTGTGAATCTCAGAAAAATCTAGAAATTTCTGGCTATGGCCTGATGCCAAGTTGCACCGCCCTTATCTAATAGCACATTTGCATTTTTGTGTGAGTGTAACTGATAAAACTCTTTGGGGTCTGCTTTCTGTGTTGCTGAAACCCTCATGTCTGACTTTCTAAGTCTCTGCTTTAACATTCACTGCCAGTAAGTGATCCACACGGCCTCGCTCAAATGGCTCTCTGGTGGGCGGCCTTTGCAAGTGCCCAGGACCCCGCTGGTATGGGATGGGGGTAATGAAGAGCCCCTGATCGCTGACAGCCTGGGGCGGCCCTGCGTGTCCCAGTCCCAGGGAGCGAGAAGCACCTGTCCCCTCAAGCTTTGGTTCTAATACCTGAGGCTCCTGTGGGGATGAAGGGAGCAGCCAGGCCCCTGCCAGAGGGTCAGAAGCTTGCCCTGCAGACCTCCGGGAGCCTTTACCCGGCAAGACGGATGGCCGGGGGCCGAGGAAGGCAGTGAGGGCTAAGAAATGATGCAAGCCTCGGCATAATTGGATTCTGGGTTTCCGCAGAGTGTGCTATCACTGCTTACAAATGGGGCCCGGCCACCGAATTGAGTTATCAAGCGAGCAGAGTCCTGAGTCACGGATCGCCCTTCGTCCACAGCGGGCCGGAGGCGGCACTGCGTGGGAGATGGCAGCCGGGGGCTCGCGGGGACACCTCCTCCTAAAGCACGAGAAAGAAAGAGGCCGACAAATAGTCTCAGGCGGGCGGTGTTTCTCACTAAATCCAAAAGCGTGTGTGTGTGTGTGTGCGTGTGCATGTGTGTGCGTGTGCGTGCATGTGCACGTGCGTGGCAGGTGTAGAGAGTGCAAGCAGGTAGGAAGGGGCACACGCCGCCGCAGCAAACAGCCACAGATGCCAGCCCCGCGCAGGGCCCTGAGCGCCCGCTTCATGGCCCAACCAGGTGGCGAAGGCAGCTCAGCAGCCACGCCCGGAGGCCTTGCCATGGGCCAGGCGTGTGCTCGTCCACTGGTGCAGGCCACACACGTCCTTCACGCCCACGTCCCAAGAAGCCACGCCACCAGTGAGGCAGCCCTCCGGGTTCCTGCGAGTCCGCTGAGAGGGGAGGTGGGCACAGCGATGCACGAGCCCTGGGCCCCGGGCGCCCGCAGCCCAGCGGTGTGACCTCGGGCAAATCACCAGCCCCGCTGTTCAGTCTCCTCCTTCACGGAATCTGGGGTGCTCTCAAGTCCTCCTGCACCACCTGACCTCTCCTCTGTCACCGTGTCGTGAAAAGCAGGGCTGACTTGGGAGCCCCGTGGGTGGGACCAGGAGAAGTCGGGGCAGCTGGGACGCGGACAGGACGCCGGGTTCAATTACTCCTCTGAAGTCTGAGCCGGAGGCCCTCGTGGGGCCCTTAACCTTCACTGGGCAGCTCGCTCTGCTGCTGTGGTCTCTGCCCCAGCTCAGACCTTGGGCCCAGAAGCTACACATTATAAGGAGGACAAACTGCAGAGGGACAGCCCAGTGCCCCCGCTGCCCGCCCCGCTGTGCCCAGCAGGTGGCCTGGGGTGAGTGACTTCACTCCTCTGAGTCTCTCTTCCTCTGCCTCATTCCTTCACAGAGACATTCCTCATTGCCTTTTCTTCTTTCTTTCTTTTTTAAGATTTATTTATTTATTTTGAAAAAGAGAGAGGGCATGCTCATGCCTGAGTGGGGGCAGGGTGGAGGGCGAGAACCCCAAGCAGACTTCCCACTGATCCGGAGCCCGACCCAGGGTGATCCTGAGACCCCAAGATCATGACCAAATCAAGAGTCGGACACGTTAACCAACTGAGCCACCCTCGTGCCCCTCATTTCCTCTTCCAACGTCTAACTTAACCCCACCATCATTGTTTTCTCTCCATGTCGTGGTTTTTCTCTCCAGGGAAGTTACTACATTTTATACTTCTCTGTGTATTAGGGGAGGGGATGTCTGTCTCCCCCTGGAATGTGAGCCTCGAGGAGAGGGACGTCGCCAGTCATTCACATTTAATGTCCTGTGCCCACAGGATGCCGGGGGCTCGGCAGGTGAGCGCCTGCCTTCCACCCAGGGCGTGACCCCAGGGTCCCAGAATCGAGTACCGCCTCGGGTCCCTGCTGGGAGCCTGCTTCTCCCTCTGCCTGTGTCTCTGCCTCTCTCTGTGTGTCTCTCAGGAATAAATAAATAAAATCTTAAAAAAAAGTTCAATGCCCACCACAAAGAAGCTCACGGTGTGTCCCCAATACTAGCAATAATATAACAATAACAAGGGTAATAGTCTTGCCCTGTCCCTTCCTGACCCCACACCTAGATGTCACTTTCAGAAGAGAACTAATTCCTGGCTTGGACACACCCTTGCGGGCAGGGGCACCAGGCCACAGCGACCTGACACCCCAGGCTCTGGCCTGTGGCTCCGGGGCTGGCCTGGCCTTTCTCCTGGGCGGAGTGCTGGCAGCCTGGCTACATTCCCAGAGAGGGCCCGTCTTCTTGGGCGCGGTCCTCCCACACCAGCCCTTCCAAACCCCTACTAGGCCAGCCCAGAACACACACAGGCAGAAGCTTCTAGGCCCACCTTGGCTGCCCTGCTGGGTCTCGGGAAGACTTGCCAATGGTGCCCGCTCTTTGCAGGCACCTCGGTGGGAAGCTGGGCAGGTTCCAGCTGGCCTCTCTTTTCCCTTCCCCCGAGGAATATCTCAGTTTCCCTCACTCTTGTCACCAAGCATCAGGCCAGCCTGGAGGTTTAAGGCTTTAGCGGTTCAGGCAGAAATTGCACAGGGGAGATGAATGGAATAAGGGGTCTATATAATTCAGCACCTTATCTCCCCTGACCCCTTCCCTCTGCCAGTAAGATAAAGGCACCTCCAGGGCAAGTATCCCCCACTCCTGCACAGTGGCTTGGGTTTCCTCATGGCCTCAACATCGGTGAGGAGAATACATGCAACCACTCATATCTGAGAAAAAGAGTTAAACAAGGGGCAGCAACCAACATCCAGAATCTCATGGCCATTCTGACCCTAGTGGTGTTAGCGATAAAAGGACCTTAGAGTATTTGAAGCTCAGATTGGGCAATAACTTGACTGAAGTCACACAGCCAGAGGGCAACAGAGGCAGGGTTTCACCTGCTGGTCCCCCACATGCCTTTCCTCTGTACCCTGTTTACCAGCCAGTTGCTGCAGCTTCTGAGGGATCAGCCCTGCTGAAGGCTGCTCAGCAAACTGATCTCTGTGAACAATGTCCTGCCTCTGCTGTAGCAAGCACCCCAGATGACACTTCCCTCCATGACCCCGGCCCCCACTATCATCCCAAGAACACTGCAGGGCTGTTTCACTCATCATCAGCCCAGAATGCAGGGCATTTGGGCTTTTCCAGGACCTGTAAAAATGTTTGAGGCATGGGAAACTATTGGGAGCTCTGAAATACTTAAGTGAAACTGCAAAAAAATATCTTATTAATGAAATGTCTTACAATGTGTAGCATTATGTCAACTAGTGAACGTGTTTTATAGTAGTTATGTATGCTATATATAACTCATGTCATTATACATAAACTGCATTTAATGATGTTGGATGTGGCAGCTTTATGGAGTGGATAAGGCCTCCCAAAGACAGACCACGCAGTAAGCAAGTGAGCAGTGCTAGCTCTTGATTTGCCAGGTATGCCCAGAGCCAAAGTCCAAGCTCTTCCTACTGTATGTCTTTAAAAGGGCCCTTGGAGTCTTCTATTCCTTTAATCTTTCACCTCTTGTTTTTCTGAAGACATCATTGAAATTGAAGCTTGTAAATTCAAAATGGAAAGAAAAAAACAAACATAAGGCAGAAGCAAAAAGAGAGGTGGGCCATTAATAAGTAAATTAATAACTTCCAACATAGTTCTGGAAGACAGAAATTTCACAAAGTATGGGGAGAAGGAATAGAGGGAGGATCTGCAGTGCCAAATATATTATTGAAGATTCCAAGGGAGGTGGGAGAGGCTCTTTTCACACACTCAACAGGCCTGACAGCAATTGGAAACAGGCAGGGTTTCAACACTTCACTCAGAGTGGTAAAACATGGATACTAGCAGACTTTGATAAGATATACAAGTGTTCTTTAATGTCCAGGGCAACCACTATGAAATTTGTACAAAGAGATATACTCTCAAACATGATAAATCAATATGGAATCCTAAACAGTGTTCAAGTAAACCATAACCCATGAGAAGACCCAAAAAAAGAGAAACAGAGGAATCATAGGAAACAAACATAAAGCAAATCACAAAGTGGCAGATTTAATCCCTAACATACCAATAATTGCCCTAATGTGAATGGTCTGACTGCAGCAAGCAGGACAGAGATTGGCAGAGGGGATTTAAACAACTCTAGCTATTTACAAAAAAAGTCTCACTTCAAATTCAAGGACAGAGGTAGGTTGAAAATAAAATGATAGAACAAGATACACAATGCATACACTAATTTTAGAAAGTAGGTGTGGCCCTGTTAATATCTAATACAGAAAAATTACTAGAAACAAAGAGGAAAATTATGAAATGATGAAAGGACCCATTCAGGAGGAAGACATAACAATCCTGTATGTATACACGCCAAACAACAAAGCCTCCAAAAACATGAAGCAAAAACTGATGAAGCTGAAAGGAAAAGTATACAAATGCACAATTATAGTTGAGGACTTCAAAATCTGTCTCAGAAACTCAAAGAACTGCTACCCAGTAAATCAGCAAGGATACAGAAGATCCAAACACCACCAACAACCAACAGGATTTAATTGACATATATAGAAAAATCCATCCAACAATAACAGAACACAATTTTTTCATGTGTCCCTGGATTGCTCACCAAGATAGACCATATCCTGGGCCATAAAACAAACAACAGGGATCCCTGGGTAGCGCAGTGGTTTAGCGCCTGCCTTTGGCCCAGGGCGCGATCCTGGAGACCCGGGATCAAATCCCACATCGGGCTCCCGGTGCATGGAGCTTGCTTTTCCCTCTGCCTATGTCTCTGCCTCAATCTCTCTCTCTCTCTGTGACTATCATAAATAAATAAAAATTAAAAATTAAAAAAAACAAACAACAAAAAACTTAAGGAAATTAAAATCTTAGAGCGTTTCATCTAACCACAATGGAGTCAAACGAGAAATCAAAAACAAAGACAAAAGGAAAATCCTTAAACACTTGGAGATTAGACAACACACTTCTAAATAATCCCATAGGTGAAAGAGGAATTCTCTAAAGAAATTTTAAAAATACACAGAACTGAAGGGAAATTAAAATACAACATATCAAAATGTCAAAAAACAGAGATTACAGCATATCTTATACAGTACCAAAAGGGAAACAAAAATGTATAATGCTAAACAGGAAGAAGGAAATAAAAACGAAACAGAAGATGTCAGTACAGACCCAATAGCCATTTAAAAGATATAAAACAATGATATCAACAACTTGACATGCATAAGTGTGAAGCTTAGAACAAATCGACCAATTCCTCAAAAACCAGAAACTACAAAAAACTAAGCCAACTTGTAATAAAAAATCTTAGTAGCCTTATAACAATTAAACACATTTGATTAATAATTAAAAAGCTGTAGTAAAATAAATCTCCAGGCCTAGAAGTTTTCCTTTGAGTGTTCTATCAAACATTTAAGGAAGAATTAACATCGATTTTACACAATCTTTTCCAAGACACAGAAGAGGGAACCCTTTCTGACTCATTTTATGAGGCTTGTATTACACAGATACAAACCAAACAGAGACAAAGAGAAACAACACATTAATATCTCTTCTGGAAAAAAAAATCTCTTCTGAACTCACACCCCAAAATCCTCAACAAAACATCAGCAAATCCAATCCAACAATGTATAAAAAGAATTAGACACCACAGCCAAGCAGGATTTAGTCTAGGTATGTGAGGCAAGTTTAACATTTGAAAATCCACTGATGCTAATCACCACATCAGCAGGCCAAAGAAGAAAAATCACAGGATCATGCAAACTCATGCAGAAAGAGCATTTGACAAAAGCCAACAATCATTCATAATAAAAGCTCTCAGCAAGTTAGGAATACAGGGAACTAACTCAAATTGATGAAGAGCATCTGCAAAAGAAGCCATCACTAACATCGTATTTAATGACCCAACAGAATATTTTCCTCTAAGATTGAGAACAAAACAAAGATGTCCATTCTCAACACTATATTCAACACAGTGCTAGAACTTTTGTGACTGCAATAATTCAGGAAAGAAAAGAAACACAGATAGGAAAGGAGGAAATAAAACTGTTTCTATGTCAGATAACATGATCGTCCACGTAGAAAATTTCAAAGAACCTAAAAAACAAATAAAAACAAAAAAACTCCGAGAACTAATAAGAAATTTTAGCAAGATTATAGGATAAAAATCAACTCAAAAATCAATCTCAAAACTCAACTATAAAAAAAAAAACTGAATTAAAAATGACAAAGGATTTGGGTAGAAGAGAAGGCCTACAGACGGCAAATAAGTATGTGAAAAGATACTCAACTTCATTAGTCAGTAGGGAAAAGCAAGTTAAAATCACGTGGCCTTAATGTCTAAAACTTAATAATCTGACGCCATTGCTGGTAAGGATGTAGGGCAACTGGAGCTCTCCTACATTGTTAGTGGGAGTGCAAAATGGCACAGTCATTCTGGAAAATGATTTTTGGTTTCTTATAAAATTCAACATATACTTACTGTAGGGCCCAGAAATTCCCCTCCTAGATATTCACCACAGGGAAATAAAACTTCCATTCATCTGTATACAGATGATCAGAGAAGATGATGATAGGGGATCCATAATCGCCAAAGCATTAATATCCTCCCAGGAGTAAGTGGATAACATGTGCCACATCCGTACCTGCAACTCCACCCGGTTAAAAAGGAATGAGCAACTGAGCCATGAGTGTGCACAGGTGAGCCTCAGAGGCATCGCGTGCCCAGGGAAAGAAGCAGCCTACAAACTACATAGTGCATGCTTTCACTTCCATGCAGCCTAACAAAAGGCAAAACTATAGGGCCAGGGAGTAGATAACTGCTGCATGGGGGAGGTCCTGCAGACAACGGGGCAGCACAAGGGAACTCCGGGTGATGAAAGTGCTCCATGTCCCAGTCGTGGTGTTTCAGAGCTGTAACTACCGGGGCGCCTGGGTGGCTCCGTCGGGGAAGCGCCTGCCTTCAGCTCAGGTCATGATCCCAGGGTCTCCTTCTGCCCACCTGTGCGCTCTCTCGCTCTCTGTCTAAATAAGCAAAATCTCTTAAAAAAAAAAAAAAAAAAAAAAGAGGAAAAAAAAAGGAATTATAACTACTCCAAAAGTGAATTTTATTGTTTGTAAGTAAAATTAATTCTAAAAAGATAAAAGAAAGTTAATCATGTGCCTTCTGATGCAATGCAACACAAAATTCATAGAACATCTAGGAAGAAAAAAGGTTAAATATACACTTATATGATCTAATCATTTCATTCCTAGGTATTTTCCCAAGAGAGATGAAACTGTATGTCCACAAAACTGGAATAATTCAACATCCATCAAGAACATTCACCTCTCACAGAGTGTTCTCAACTTAAAAATTGTGGGATATCCATACAATGGAACACTACTCAGCCATAAAAAAGAAGGTGCTTTTGTACATGGATTAAATCTCAAAATAATCATGCTTAATTAAAAAACAAAAAGAGGGATCCCTGGGTGGCTCAGTGGTTTAGCGTCTGCCTTTGGCCCAGGGCACGATCCTGGAGTCTCGGGATCGAGTCCAACATCGGGCTCCCGGCATGGAGCCTGCCTCTCCCTCTGCCTGTGTCTCTGCCTCTCTCTCTCTCTCTCTCTCTCTCTATGTCTATCATAAATAAATTTTAAAAAATCTTAAAAAATAAAATAAAATAAAAAAAGACCAGAAAAACAGGCATTCTTATAGTATGATAAGGGGGGAAATAGATATATACATTCATTTTCTTGACTGTGGCAATGGTTTTATGGGGGTGTATATACACTAACAGTCATCAAATTATATGCTTTCAAAATGTGTCATTTATTATATATGAATTTTATACCCTAACGGGCTGTTTAAATTTAAAAACAAAAGGAAAAGTAAATGTGTATTTAATGAAGGTTAAGATATGAAATTTTTTAAAAAAAGATTTTATTTATTTATTCATGAGATACACAGAGAGAGAGAGGGGCAGTGACACGAGCAGAGGGAGAAGCAGGCTCCATGCAGGGAGCCCGACATGGGACTCGATCCCGGGGTCTCCAGGATCAAGCCCTGGGCCGAAGGTGGTGCTACACCGCTGAGCCACCCAGGGGTCCCCTGAAATTTCATTTAAAATGTGAAGTCTGGTCGGCAAAATAACGGCACTGAGTTGGTGTCAGAGGGGCAGAGACTCGGCGCTGCTAGTGGAGAACTGGAGAACTGATGGTGTTGGAAAGGACAGCCCAGCTTTCATGCCAGCAGCACCAGCAGAAAGAACAAGACAGCGACAAGGGGAACTCCGGGTGGCACATGGACCTAGGCCACTGAGGAACTGACTTCAAAATAGGGCGTCCTGGATGGTCTTGGTGGGTCCTGAACAGTCCCTGGCCAGGGGACACAGGGGCAGAAGAGGAGGTGAGAGCGGTGCCGTGTCCGCAGGGCCCCTGCCGTTGCAGGCGGTGGACATGGAGGGAGAAGTCCTCAAACCAAGGAGGCGGGCAGCCGCCAGAAGGTGCAAGCGGCAAAACCCCGAGTCCCCACTGGAGCCCCGCACACCCTGACCCAGCCCAGGGACACCCACTCCAGACCTCCGACCTCCAGAACTCTAAGATTTGCAATGTGTTCAGCCACTAAGTTTCAGTAATTTGTTACAGCAGCTGGAGAGAAACCATGCAGGGCGCAGAGCTATCGATTCCTGTTTCATCCGACACTTGAGGCAGTGTCCACCCCTGCGCCATGGGGGGGCTAATGCTGAGGGGTCCGGGCTCATGATGCTGAGCGCCAGGAGAGGTGGGCCCGCCGGGCACCGTCATCAGAACTCAGGGCCGGGCTTCTCAGGCAGGATCTCTGCCCGTGGTGGCCCACGGGACATCACCAGTGGGAATCCCAGAGAAGAAGAAAACACTTTTAGTAGCGAAAGTACAGGGGAGGATTCTTTTCTCCTAATTAATTTTTAAAAATTCCAATATAATTAGCATACATTGTCCTATTATTTTCAGGTGTAAAAGGTGTGATTCCACGATTGTCTAAGTTCCTCAGTGCTCATGATGATTAAGCGTCCTCCTAATCCCCTTCACCTCCTTCACCATCCACCTCACCCACCTCCTCTCTGGTAGCCACCAGTTTGTTCTCTATACTTAAGAGTCTGTTCTTCAGTTTGGCTTTTTTTTTCTTTGTTTGTTTTGTTTCTTAAATTCCACATATGACTGAAATGATATGGTGTTTGTCTTTCTCTGACTGGCGTATTTTCCTTAACATTATACCCTCTGGATTCTTAATGGCCTACATCAGGGACCAGGCTTGGGGTTCAGGCAGCTGCCACGGCCGGGGAGGTGGAGTGCCCGGGATGGGCCAGCTGGAGCATGCTCACACACACCCCGGGAGAGAAGGGGAGAGTCCTTCCCAAAAGAAAGAGGGGTGGGAAATACGGGAACGCCTGCCACAGTCCATTACCCTGAATGAGGCTGACAAAATGCAGGATCAAGGTATAATTACGGAGTGCAAAGTTATCAAACTAAATAATGGAAGAACTAAAAATAATTGCGGAAAACTATGAAACCTGGGGGATAATGAAGGGAGTCAAGAGAGGCACATACATGGAGCAATCTCTTGTTTTCCACGGTAGGGGATCCACAAACTTTCTACAGACACTAGGTCAAGAAAAGAGTACATATACGTGCTAGTCTCAGAGGTACCCACGGGAGGCACTAAAAATGGGAATGTTTAGAAGTTTGCTGGAGAGAGAAGGTGGACACTGCTTTCCTTCATCATAAACCCTTCTCTCCTGTTTGATTTGTTCCTAATTGAATGCATCTTGTTGGTGACCAGATGTACTGTGAGAGCAAAAGATTTTTAAATATTTGGATGAATGACCTAAGCTTTGAAAAGGACTCGATCAGTATCTAGGATGGTGATTCCATTTGAGATGAAATTTTAGAATCGTAAGGAAAAGATGTATGATGTGGTATGATCCTTTTTTTTTTTTTTTTTTTTTTTTGACGTGGAATGATCTTAACTAATATCTGAGTTACGCTTTTTGGAAGGAAACTACCTTATTTTTTATCTACTTGGCTGAACCTCTAGGAGTTTGACTTGTTATATCACAGGTCAATAAAAAAAACTTGATGGTCTAAGTCTGGGGAAAAAATCCACCCTTACCTGCTTTAGTTTTTAAAAACCAATCGCAAATGGATGAGTGAATGGACCTCTTGTCATCCCCTTCTCTCCAGGAGACAGGAAGATGCCGTAATTCTCACAAGAAGACTTGCCACTCTCCATTTATCTGCTTCCCAGGCACATGGCTCCTCTGTCTGGAACACTGACCTCGCCTGTCCATTCTTCAGTCCCTGCCAGCTCTGGCCCCAGGGGATGGCCGGAAGCCACCTTAGCAGTTGGCCAGGATCCCATCTGCCTTTGCTTCTCTGGGGCCTGACCTGGTGCTCAGACTCTTGGCCTAGATCCCCACCTCCACTCACCCAGAATCTGGGTCTGGCTCCCTTGTACCTGAATTTCCTACTGACTCATAGGTCACAGCTCCTTGAAGCCCCAAGGTCACTTAGGTTCCAGAGGTTATCTGCAATCCTTCTTCATCAACCCAAGCTCCCAGATAGCCTTGAACACCTCCAGTGACAAGAACGCCATCCCTCCCTGGAGCTGCTCCTACTCCAAGTAAGTCAATAATCATTGCCAGGCTTCCCCTCAACCCAAGGGGCAGCACTAGGACCAAGATGTGGGAGCCACTGAGGCAGAACTTGGCCTGCCCTGCATGCTGACCCCAAGGCAGCCAGACCACAATCTGGGCTTGATGCTGACTTCTAGTCCCTCTGGGTCCCTGCTTACCCACCCAGGGCTCCTAGACATTCAGAGTCTCACTCTCCACCTTCCTCCAGGGCCCAGCCATGGACTTACACTGATGCTGGGTGTCATATAGAACCATAGTTGATCCCATCTCTGTAATCTTTGGTCACCATCCCAAAGGCAAGCCCCTGGCCACCCACCATCTCCCTCTCTCCCTCCATCCTGCTCTGGGACTCCTCTCTGTCAGGCTCTTCACCCATGGCTGACTCCAAGTCCTTGTTACTGTACCCTTGGGAGCCCTATCTCTGAGCAAACAAACCCTCCATCATCAGCCTCTTTGCAGAGCTCCCTCGCTCCCGGGCTCTTTGAGGACACATCCCCTTTGTCCTCAGTCAGAGGCTCTCACTCTTTCACATCCAACTGGGGGAAGGATGGAGTGGGGGTCCGGAGTCTCCCCCTCTTTCCTCCATCCTTCTGAGGCGTCATCTGCTCTCCAATGGCTGGGACAGACAGCCTCCCCTGAGCTCCCCAGTCCTCCCAGGTCACCCTGCGCTGTCCACTGGAGGATGGACAGTGCCTTTGGGGATAGCCTCTCCCATGTTCTGTCTGGAGACAAGCTCTTAGGCTTGCCCGGCTTCATGCCAGGCTCCCAAACCAGGAGCCCCCCTTTTGTTTCAGCTGCTGTCCCCTATCCTTGGAGGACCTCTCCCCTTGGGAAACGTCAATCAAAAGTGGATTTAGCATCTGCATTATTTGGAGTCATGGCAGGAAGTAGAATTCAACCCGGATGGTTCAAATCCGAGATTTTAATGACAATGCTCCCAAAGAAAGGTGGGTAGAGTGTGGAGAATAAGTAAGGGACGTGGAGAACATGGAGGCAGCGACTGTAGGGTGCCGTCACCACCCATGGGCTGAAGACACGAAGACGCAACTGGGCCACCGCTACCAGGAAAGCTGGAGATGCGGAGGGGGCTGCCGGCTGGAGGGAGGCCTTGGAGGAACAAAGCTCTGACCCGTCTCTCTTCCAGCCTTTCACCCTCCAACCAGAGCCTCCCAGTGGCTGAGTCCAACCTATGCCCAGCGAGAAAGGCCCAGCCAGGAAGCCTGAGGAAGTCTGGTTCACAGGCCAAATGGGCCAGAGAGTGACAGAAGGAGGTGGAACAGGCACTGGGTGGACAGGTGAGAACAAAAGGAAAATAGCAGAAACCAGGGCCATCAAAACTATTTTTGGAGTCCAGTTGCCTTGTTTTACAAATGGAGGATCCGAGGCGGGGAAAGGATGGTGACACAGAGTCCTAGTTGCACAGAGCTTGTGGCCAGGCTGAGCCCAGACTCTGGGTCATCATGTCCCCTGCTGCTTGTCACATGATAAAGTCCATGACTCCAGTCCTCCTTTCTATGTAGTCTTTTGAAGTGTTTATGCACTAAAAATAATTTTTAAACCATTTTAATCGGGTACATTGCTCTGAATCCCTTCCCCAACAGGAAATATGCTGGCTGGCTGGTGGGAGGCTTGGCAGCTGGCCTTGAACTCCCTTGACCTCCCCACGCCCAGGCTGAGGTTTTCCATCCAAGCCCAAGCTCGACAGAGAGGCTGGGATTCAACAGTCATAACCCTTCTAGTTATTGCTCTGTAGACAGCAGCTGGATTAACATTCGGAGAGGATGGGAGGAGAACTCTAATTGAATTCCAACATAATAAATTGAAGCCAACTCCTTCGATTTATGGCAGTGTCTACTGGCATCTTTTAATTTTGCGTCACATTCATTTGGAGCCAATCAAATTAGGGCGCTCATTAGCGGCTGAGGTGGGTGAGGCTGGAGCCACGCTCCCTGCTCCCAGAGGTAATGAGATCTGTGCAACAGAATAATTCAGGAGTCCGTTTGGGGCTGGGGGATGGGAGGCTATGAGGGCACAGTGGTCAGACTCATCATCAGGGAAGCTGACTCGGGCGGGGGCTGGTGTGGACTCCGGATCTCGCTACTTGCTTATAGGATGGCCTCGGCCTTCACCCTCTGCAGCCTCACCTCCTCCCCGGGATAGAAGCAACACACCTACGTCTGAAGGCTGAGCGTGAGATGAGATCAAGATGTCATAAACAGTTCGTCCTCCAGGCTTCAGGCGCCGACCTCTGCCCTGTCCTCCCACCGAGCCCTCAGGAACACCATCGATGGGCTCTGGCTTCGGTGACCACCCTGGATTCACCCTGCCTCTCAAGGGGCGCTCGTTCAAAGAGTTGGTGGCCTTCTTTAACTTTCCAGAAAGACACGCTACTTAAAGCCACCTTGTTGGCTTGCCTAACTAGGAGGCCCACAACCAGGATTTTGGGTACGATTGGGCCCAGGAATTCAAGCGAGGTCTTTGGAGTTTCATGCTCTACCTCTAGACTCTGCAGGCCTCGGCTTGGCTTTGGTTTCACCCACACTGTCTCCATGAGCCAGCAAGATAGTGTGCAGAAGCCCCAAGCTCACCTGGCCCTCAAGGCACATTTAGAAGGAGAGAGAGCTCCTCTCCTAGAATTCATTCTCAGTTCCTAAAGATGGACTCTGGGTGGCCTTGTTGTGTCATACGCCAAGCCCCGAAAGAACAAGCATGTCCAATGTTACGAAGCGCGGAGCCAGCGGCCATCTAACTCGCCGTGGCCGAGAGGAGGAGTCTTTTATTACCGCCCAAATCACAGTATGTTGGTCGAAAAGAGCCTTTTTCTCAAAGCAGGGCACCCTGGAGGTAAAATTGTGCCAGAAGTTCCCTGCAAAGCCATGTGAGGACCACACAGCCTGCAACTAGAAAAATGCGACAAAGAGAAATATGCTCCTGGGATTTCCTGGGTCCCCTTTTCCAGCGCCTCCTCCTGTATTTCACTCCACGCCAGACTGTCTCCCCATCCTGCCAGAGCATCTACCATATACCTTCCCTGACCTCTCTCGTCTCCTTCTCTAGAAGACCAAACATCTCCTCTGGCACCCTAGAACCTTTCTCTGCTTTCCCTCTGAAACCCGGATCCTCTGCTCAGCCTCCAAAGTGCTTTCTCTCTCTGCCTTCCCCCAACTCTTACCCCTCTCTTGAGTGCCGAGAGGATCGACAAACATCTGGAGGGCCCCTTCCCCAACTTCTAGGGAAAACCAAGGGAACACATCTGGCACAGGTTGGGAACCACATGGATTCCCTGACACCCAGGGTGCCTCTTCTAGGAGGATAGGAAGCTGTTGGTGGAAGGAACAAAGGGGATCAGGGCTATCTGTGGTGTGGAAAGACAATGATTGAGATGCCACTTTTGTATGAAGAGTCCTCAGGTTTAGAAGGCCACATGGGCCAGATCCTGGCCTAGCACAAGGACGCAGGGTGGTGGGGTGGAGTGAGGGGGAGGGTGCTTCTGTCCTATTTATGGATGAAAAGAACAGTCCCTTCATATAAGGTAAAACCCAGAGTCTTCGATCTAGGTGGCCAGAAGCCCTGCTTTGCTGGGGACAGTCCTGATATGATGTCTTTTGTCCCAGTATAATTTTCAATACAATCCTGTAGTAGGTTGAGTTATGTCCCCCAAAAAGTTGTGCCCATGCCCTTATTCCTGTGACTTACAAATGTGACATTATTTGGGAAAAAAGGTCTTTGAAGATGTCATTAATGATCTCAAGATGAGATCATCCTGGATTATCCGGTGGGCCCTAAATCCATGACAAGCACCCCCGTAAGAGGAAGAAGAGAAGATGCCGATGCACAGAAGACTATGTGAGGACAGAGTTGGAAGAGATGCAGCCACAAACCAAAGAACGCCTGGAGCTCCCAGAAGCTGGACGAGTAAAGGAAGACGTCCTCCTCCTAGAGCCTTTGGAGAAGACAGCCGCGCAGCCCTCTGTTTGCAGACTTCCGGCCTCCAAAACTGTGAGAGAATGAGTGTCTACTGTTTTAGGCCCCAATTTGTACTAATTCATTACATAAGCCCCAGGAAACTCATACAAATCCTCTTTATTTTCAACTCTCCAAGTTTGCATACTTACATTCTCCCCCTACGTGCACGCACACACACGCACACACACGTACACTCCAGAGGGGAGCCTGGGGAAAGGCAACACGAAGCAGAGGATCTGTGCCTGTCTTACACACGGGACCAGAGGCCAAGGGGTTGCTGGAGGTTAGCAGGGCACCCGGCTCAGGTCACAGCACAGGATATGCACAGGAACAAAAGAAATGTGTCTGATTCACATTTCCTGATTTCAAAACTCACTCTAAAGCTACAATAACCAAAACAGTGCGATACTAGCAGAAAGATAGACACACAGACCAACAGAATAGAACCGAGAATACCCAGAATTAAACCCATGCTTCTATGGTCAATTGATTTGACAAGGTTGCTGTGTCCCTTTTTGAGGAAAGAACGATCTTTCAACCAACAGCACTGGGACAACTTGATTTCTACCTGCAACAGATGGAAGCTGGAGCCCTGCCTCTCACGCTATACAGACATTAATTCAAAATGTATCAAAGACCTAAATGTATCAAAGACCTAAAATCAGAGCCAAGACTATAAAACCCTTAGAAGAAAATATAGGGGTAAATCTATGACCTTGGATTTGGCAACGGATTCTTAAATATGACACCAAAAGCAAAAGCAAAAAAAGAATAATAACGAATAAACGCACTTCATCAAAACACAGAAACCTTGGAGAATCAAAGGATATCATTGAGAAAGTAATAAAACATACAGAATGGAAGAAAATATGTGAAAATCATGTACATATTCAATACCCGGAACGTATAAAGAATCCCTAAAACCCAGCAGCAAGGAGATAAACCCAAATTTAAAGATGACCACAAACCTCGCATACGTATTTCTCCAAAGAAATGACACGTAAATGGCCAATAAGCACGCGAAAGGATGCTCCATGTCCAGTCATGAGGGAGATGCAGATGAAATCGCGACGAGACACCACCTCACATCTACCAAGGTGGCCATAATTTTTTAAATGGAACGTAACACGGGTCGGTGAGGTTGGGGGAGAACTCAAAGCCCTCATACCTCATCTCCAGGGAGAAGGTAGGACGATGCGGCCACTTTGGAAACCAGGTGGCTCCTTGAGAGGACCGGGTGGGCCCACCACGCGACCCAGCATCTCCAGTCCCCCGCGGGGAGATCCAGAGCAGCCCTGGTCACGGCTGCCCAACTGCAAGCCACGAAGGCGAACCGGGGTGCGTGCGGGACACCTGCCGCAGAGGCGCCGCAGCCCCACATGGAGCCCACCTGGCTCGGCACGGCTGCTGCCTTGGGCTCGGGGTCGCGCGTTGTGGGATCAAGCCCAGTGCTGGGCTCCGCGCTCAGGGGGCATCTGCTTGGGGGTCTCTCTCCCTCCCGCCTCCCCCCACTCTCGCTCGCTCTCTCTAAAAAAAGGAATGACGTTTTGATACATGCTGACCGCATGGATAAACCTTGAAAATAAATATTACGCTAAGTGGAACCAGCCAGATCCAAGCTGACGAAGATCTCATGACTCCGCGAAATCTCTAAAATAGATAAACTCGTAGAGACAGAAGGTAGAGATGGCAAAGGGCTGGGCGAAGCGGGGGGCGAGGCGTTGGTGGTTAGCGGCTGCAGAAACGGGGTCCCAGAAACTCTTGGGGGACTGTGGCGAGGACGGCACGCCAGCACGGATGTGTTGCATGTCCCTGACCTGCACGCAGTGAAACGGTTAAAATGGCAAATCTTACGTTGTGTTACAGCCACGTCTCACGCAATAAAAAAGAACGCGTGTGTGAAGGGCCAGGCCAGCAGTGGTCAGGAGCCCGGCAGGGGTCGGCAGCAGGGGTCCTATCCTCAGACACTCAGTGCGAGGCTTGTCAGCAGTCCTGGGCGCCCCCAAATCCATCTCTTCTGAAAAAGAGGAGAAAGTCCAGGGCACAAAGAGATCATGCATATTCATAAGTTGGCATCCTGGCGTTCGCCGAACACACTCCTCTGCCACCAGCAGGCCCCGGAGCAGGTCACGGATGGCTCTGCAGCAAGGGCACGGCTCCTTGTCCACTGCCCCCGGAGACAGCCGCGGGGACACCGGGTTGCCGGGGACAGGGATGGGGGGGGTGCACACCTTGGAAGGCTGGTTACTGCTGCGCCAGGCAATTCAAGAGGCAAAGAGGATGGGACAGAGGGCTCCGGGCCATCTGGAGGTCCCTGAGGCAGTGACGGGGAGGCTGCGCCCTGCAGCTTGGGGGCCGGAGGGTGTGGGGCAGGTGTCACTGTGGGCAGGGGCCACCAGGGGAGGGAGGGGGCATGGAGCGCAGGAAGAGAAGAGCCGGGGGGCTGGAATGGGGGCTGTGGAGACGTGAGCCCCAGAGAGAAGAGATGCAAGGGAGGGTCCCCCGCCAGGACTCATGGGGAGAAGCGCCCCAAGGCCCACTTGTGCTTGCAGAGGAGCCAAGATGAGCGAGGGCCATGGGTGGGGGTCACCAGGGGCTCCGGGCGGGCACTGCCCCCACGGGGCCTCCAGCCCTTGCCCGCACTGGAAGAGCCAGGCCAGGCTTGGGGGGGGGCGGGGGGGGGGGCGGGGGCGCAGGGGGGCTGCTTCCCGGCAAGAGCAGACATGGGGGCTGGTGTGCAAAAAAGCAGGGCCCTGGGCCCACAGCCAGGCCCCCTCAGCCCACAGCCTCTGTAGGGTTCAAGTGCTACTCAATGACAGCAAGGAGAGGGGTGGGGACATCAGAATGTCGGCCCCGCTGAGGAAGCTGTGGCCCGGCCCTTGTCCCCAGCCCACTGTCCCCACCCAGTGTCCCCAGCCTGGGGTCCCCAAGCAGGCCGGCTCTGCTGCACCCCTCAGCTTCCTGACCCCCACGCTCTCAGCACTACGTCAGCCACACCAGCCGGCACAGCCAGCCTCCTGCGAGCCTGACATCAAGTCTCCAGAGACAAGGGACCACTGAGACAGGCTGTGACTCTGGTGTCGTGGTAACGGCAGGACACAGGACACGCTGGCTGTGGAGGCCGCGGCTCCTGCCTGTCGAAGTGCGTGTATCTGTGGGCTCCGGGCCAGGCCTGGATGCCCGGCGGCCTCAGGGGTGCGGGCGGGAAGCTGGGTGACCCACTCTCAGACATCTAGGGGGCCGGGGCCCCACCACCCAGCGTCTGGGCTGGAAGAGCTGTGCTGGGACCAGGCTCTGAGCCCCTCAGCCGTCCCAGGGAGGGGTGGGCTCGGCCCCGCTGCAGAGGGGGTGCCCTGCCGGCCCAGCCCGGAGGTGGCACAGGCTGTTCACCCTTGGTTTGGCTTTTAGGGAGCGCGCCTGCAGGGATTCCTGGGACCAGGCTCTCCTGACAGAAAGGAAGCTGAGCCGGAGCCCTGAGAGGCCCCAGGAAGGGTCTTTTCCACCGAGGCACGAAGGCTTCTAAAATCAGCCGTTTCTGATGAAAGACGCAACAGCCACTTATTGTAGAAACCTTGGGAAATGTGAAAAATATAAAGATAATAAACAAAAACATGACTGCAACCCCGTAGTCACTGTGGTCTTTCCCTCCAGGGCTCTGGTCAGGCTGCCTCCTGGACTGTGACACAGCGAGGACCCCACTCCAGGGGCTCCTAGGGTCCGCACACTGGTTGGAAGCGGGTAATGGGCCCTGAGTGCCCTCAGTGCCCCTCAAGGGCCCTCCCCGCCCTCCGACACAGCCACTTCCGACGACACGGAACCCAGAAAGGCCTCTGGGTACATGAAGCCTATTGCCCTCAGGTCCCCCGTGCGCTCCGGCCTCCACCGGCCTCACCCCCATGACTTGCACGCAGGCCCCTCCTTCCGATCGATGAGCAAAGGACTGTCGTGCATCCGGCCACACTCGCGAAGGAACCCGTTTGCTTCAGCGACCCCGACACGCTCCGACCCCCAGGGAGGCAGATCCAAGCCGCTGGGGAGACTTTTTTTTAATGGAAGTAGAGCCAACCTGTCGTGTCAGACAAGCACGTGATGCTCACCGCCAAGAGGTGGGGCCCCGCCGGCCACCAAAGGCACCACAGTGACATGGCCCACGTCTGTGACTGAGCTCCTCCCCCACTGATCCCCCTGGCCCGCCGCCGCCTCCCATCCCCCCATGATGTTGCCCACTCCTGCCCCTCCCCTTGGCCAACGAGTAAAGACAGCTTCTCTTTTTCGTTGTTGCTATTGTGGTCTGTCCACTTGTTTTGTTTTTTTAGGTCCCACATACAGATGGAATCATGGGTATCTGTCCTTCACTTATTTCACTCTTATCTCCCTTATTTTCCCTCTTATTTCACTTAGCATTAATATGCTCTAGGTCCCTTAGAAGAATTAAGTCAATTAAATACATCAAAAAAGAATAGAAAGGAAGAATCATAAAAGGACTGCCTGGTCTAAGTTCATTTTAAAACCCGTGCGAATCAATAAATAGAACTCGAAAGGGAAAACGAATCTAAACTGACACACAAACGGGCATTATCCACGGTTTGGTTTTCATCTGGTTTATCTGTACGTCCTAACTTTTGTTTGCATGAGACAAAGTTAAACTTGGCTTTTTTGTTCAAAGACAAAAGTATAAGTCATTTGTGCAGCATTCGTTTCAAGAAAAGGGGACTTTCAAAAAAAAAGACACCAGAGGGGTCTGGGCACCTGGCCGCCCGGCAAGGGTGCAGCCGCCGCCACCTCAGCCGCCACCTCTACTCTACTTGTTCAATAGTTCTAAAAACCAAGTGTTTCTGAGCCAAACGTCTGCTCGGCCCCGTCTGCATAAGGAAGTCTCCATATCTGCATAGGAACACATGCGTGTGTTAATTGGTCTCTGTTGATAAACACACACGCGGTAGATTCCTGTGTCAACACTGCGGCCGGGCGCCGCTGGAGGAAGCGTGATGGGGCGATAAGCAGGAGGCGCTCCATGTGCCCGGAGCCCGCAAAGCGCGGCCGCCCGCCGACGGCTCTCTCCCGCCGTGCTCCATCTACGTTATGCCGTCCTGCTACTTACACACGAACACTAGACGGGCCTCCCGACGTCCAGGCCGAGGTGGGTGCTCCACTCGGGAGCCGCCTGGGGTGAGCCCGAGGGACCACTGCAGCCTCCACGAGCTGTGCTGCCCGGGGGAACCTTCCGGTCCGCCCTTCGGCCTCCTCCCTAGAGCTCAGCCCTGAACCTCCAGGCTCCTTTGTCTGTCCTCCGTGGCACTCACTCCAGGCCAGGCATTGCGTCGGCCACGCAGCGGGGAGGGACCCGGGGCCGGGGGGGGGCCACAGCCAGGAGGACGCCCAGACAGACGTCCTTTCTTCCGTCCCGTTCTGACCCGTTCGGTGGCCACACAGGCAATGAGACAAGGCGCCGGGGAAAGTGCTCGGAGAGTGAACTTGGACTGTTTGCAGGGACTCAAGGGCGGCATGTTTGAGGGACAGAAAATCAGTGGTCGGTGGAGGGAGCAGAGGCTGGAAAAGAGCGTGAGGAAGGCGGCCAGACGTGGGCCGGCAAAGGCCCGGGGGCCACGGAAGCGCTGGGGCTGCAGCCTGCAGGGCTGGGAACCACCAGATGGTAGCGGCAGGGTCAGATTTGCACCTGGAGCCGGAGGAAGCTGCCGGACAGCAAGGCGTGACAGCAAGGCCGGACGCGGAGGTGCCCCTGAGGGAGCTTCTCGCCATAGCCGCGGGGCAGGAGCTGTCAGGCGGCGGGGTGGCGGGGTGGCTATGAAGGAGGCCCAGCGGGAGCGCAGGGCAAGGGCCTGCTCTCTTTGGGCTTGCCTTTGGGTGTGGGGGTGTCGCCCACGGGCACGGGAAGTCTGGGGACCGCCAACCTGCAAGAGCGGCGGAAGCCAAGGGAACCCAACGCAAGTGCTCACGGGGAGTCCGGCAGGTGGGCTGCAGAGGCCCAGGCAGGGCCAGGGAAGGGCTGAGCCCTGAGGGCCAGAGTTAGGGGAGCGGCCGGGCGGACGTGGGGGGCCGCGGGGCGTCTCCGCGGATGTGGCGGATGTGGCGCTGAGAGTGAAGTGCTGCCGAGGCCGCGTGGGGAGGGGGCCGGCGTGCGGGGAGCAGCAGGCCACGTGGGCCTCTCCGGACGGCAACTCCAGCAGCTGCGGGCGTGACCGACGGCTGAAGCTGGCAGAGCGCGAGAGGGCGGCGGCCGTGGGTCACGATGCTCTCGGAGGAGCTTGATCTCCGAGGAGAAGAGCTAAGAGGGCTGTGAGGTCCCGGGAGCTGCGGCCGCGTCCCGGAAGGCCAGGGCCTGCGGGGAGGGAGCCCAGGGCCACTTGGAAGGACGCGGCCCGACGGCCAGAGCTTCCCCAGGGAGTGATCCACACACGCCTGGGGCTGTCGGTCCCGCAGGCTCAGGGCTGGGACACTGGCCAGTGTGGAGCCCCGCGCAGGCGGGCAGGAACGTCGAGGAGGCTCAGGGACAGGCTGCCCGCTAGGCCCACGGCTCGACGCCGATGCTCTGAGCCCTGAGCGCAGGGGACGCAGGCCGCATGGGCTGGGGCTGGAGCCTGGGCGACACGCGGGCAGCAGCGGGACCCGAGCCTCCGAGCCGCCATCCCGGTGCCTTCTCGGTGTTTTGGACACTTGCGGCTCGTTCCCCACGTGTCCATCGGTGCTCAGTGAGAATGCACACCGATGACGCTGTTGCCTGGCCTTTGCCAGGCCGGTGCGCGGCTCTGAGGCGGCCACTGCTGACCTAAGTGACTGACGTAACCACCCGGCCGCAGCCCCAGCTCCCGCGTGGACTTGCCGGGCCCAGGGCAACCCGGCTCTGAATGCAACGAGCCTCGGGCCACCCCCTGCTGGGTCCTGGGAGCTCAACGCCAGGGTTGGGGGGGTGAGGGGGTGGAGGGGTGGGGGGGCCCTGCCGAGGGCCTCTGCTCGGGCTGGCAGGGTCGAAGGGAGGCCTGAGGAAGTACCTCGTCTCCCACGGGATACAGAAATCATGGACCCTCCCAAAAGTGCACAGAATCCTGAGAACATTCTAGTCGAAGCCCCCATTTGACAGATGCAGAAGCTGAGGCTCGGTGTTAGCGACCTCCAGGCCCTTCTCAGTGAGCTGGTGACATGGGAGCCACACACGGGGAAGACGGCTGCCATGGCGACAAGCCCGTCACCCCCTGGCCAGCGCACTGGACCCCGCGTGGCTCAGGACGGGTCAGGGCCCCGGGGAGCAGGGACGTGTCCCGCAGCGCATGCCACCACCCTGGGGACGCGTCAGGACAGGAGTGTCACCCCTGCCCGTGCTTGTGGGCCAGGACTCAGCGCTTAGGGCCACAGTGGCCTCGCTTAGCAAGCTGAGCCCAAAAGCTGTGGAAGTGGCCTCAGGGCCCAAACTCCGATGCGGAGCCCGGATGAAGTAGCAGGGGGCTCAGGGCCCGCGGGACCCCAGACGAGCTCAGGGACAAGCCAGTGGCCCTCTGCAGGGCCCCGCCGCTGATCCACCAGCTAACATCTGGCCCCCGGAAGCCCCGGCCTCGGGCTCCTGAGCAGGGAGGCACCTGCCCCTCTCCCGGGACGGCCCCAGGGTCTGAGCACCCCGCCAGCCAGCTCCCCGAGCTCCCAGCTCCAACCCCCTCGGGCCGGCTCGGTTGTCGCCTCCCGGGACAGGACACCCATGCCCCCGTGCCAGCCCATGGGCAGCAGCAGCAGCCGCAGCACCTGGCTGCAGCCACGGGGCCTCCCAAGGCCAGCCCCCCGCCAGTCACACCAACCGGCCTCCTCCGGCCCCCCCCCCCCCCGCCGCAAACACACGGGAGATCTGCTGCCTGCGGCTGCGCTCACCACCCGCCCGGCACCCAAGCCCCCAAAGGGCCCTGGGGGGATGGGCCGGCCCGTGTGCACGGGGGAAGTGGGTGGCTCGAACCGCCCGCCCGCTGCGGCACCTAGCTGGGCCACATGCTGAGGGGCGTCCCGAATGAGGTTGGAGGGCGGCGGCCGTGGGCGCTTCCCCGGCTCAGGCCTCAGGCCCTGCTGGGCGCAGGCGCGGGTCCAGGTTGCACAGGTGCTCAAGCACCCGCCCCCCACACTCTGTGATATTTAACTCTCTATTTTTTTTTTTTTTTTAGATTTTATTTATTTATTTGACAGAGAGTGAGCAAGAGCGAGAAGGGGGAGTGCGGAGGGCGAAGCCGACTCCCCTCCGAGCAGGGATCTCAGGACCCTGGGATCACGACCTGAGCTGGAGGCAGATGCCCAACTGAGCCCCCCAGGCGCCCTCATATTTAACTGTTGTGACGCTCTGTCCTGGGGGAAGTGGTGCAGGCTGCCACCTCGGAGCTGCCAGCCGTGCTGATTAGAGAGCCCAGTAGTCCTTCCCCAGGACGCGACTGAGGCCCCCCCCGCCAGCTGGCAGCACGGCTCACACCTGCCCAGGTGAGGTACAATCTCCCCGTGCCCCAGACACCTGGGTTGAAGAAATGTGGGTCAGGAAACAGTGGGTAAGGGAGGTGTCTTCTTGGGAAATCCTGGCTCCGCAGCACCTCCACCTGCCCCCACACCCTAAGGTCCTGAAGCCCAGAAGGGGCTGCAAGGGACGTTCGCAGGTGGCAGCGGGCTGCTGGCCCTGCAGAACACACTACCCAGGGAGGGAGATAAGGCTATCGGGGTTTGCGACGCGGGCCGGAGCTCTTTGTTCTGAATGCGCGCCCTACTTTCCCTACGGTTTCCTTGGCAGTCAAGACAAAGACTAATCAAATGCCCATTAACACCTTTATGAATGAAAGGAAATGTATTTAAAGAGAGCTTTGTGCTGATACACAATTGCCCTGATAAACTTCTCGAAGTCTGACGGGAATCCATTCCAAATAAATGGTGACATTTAAGCAGCCTGTAACCCCAAGGGCCGGGGTGCAGCCACTCTCCGCAGATCCCTCCCGCCTGGGGCAGGAAGTGCTTGGTCGCTGTCAGCGAGGAGAGCATCCTAGTCTGCTCTGCAAACCCCTTCCCGGTATCTTCTGGAGACCCCGGGGCCCCAGGCTGGTGTGCCTCCGTGGATTGGCATCAGTCTAGCAAAATATACCAGACCCTTGAAGACACTGTGTAGGGAGAAGCCCCACCACCAGACGAGGCCACGCCAAGATCTCTGTCACCAGGGGATGTCTGCCCAAGTCAGCACGACCCAGTTTAAAACAGAGACGAGAGCTGTGCTCATTCCTCCACCATCAGACATCCCTCAACACGCTGTAGGAATCAAAGATTTCCTCTTTGAGGAACTTGCAGATCTTTGCAGCATTTCTTGGGCATTATTGGTCCCTGCAAAGTGGTAAGGACAGAACAACTCCCGGCTTCCTGCCAAGAAGTTTGACTTGAGGCTGTTCTTGATTTTCTAAAGAAGCGAGGCCATAGAACAACTCACCTGGTGAGGGCAACCTGCCTGATGTCTCTGGCTCGGCTCTGGGGAAATAGCCCCTATGTCCGGCTTATGCTGCTCTGTCCACCGGGACACTGTCCCACCCCATGTCCTACGACCCCAACATGTTTGCTGACCTCAGTGCCCTATCACCAGATTCAGCTCTAGGCAACTGGAATTCTTTTGGGCCATGCCCAGCTCCAAATCAGCCCACACCCTAATCTGGCCCCCATCCGCATGGATTGGTCAGGCCTTGACCCAAGGTTTCCCTAGAGCTCCAGATCTAAGCACCTGACCGTCCATCTGCATGCCCAAGTGTGCCATCAACAACATGTCCTAAGATGAGCTACCCGTCCCCCAAATTCTGCTCATCTGGTCCACCTGGTCATTCTGATCCATCTCATTAAATGCACCAACTGACACCTACTTTCCCAAGCCCAGAACCTGAGAATCTTCCTTCTCTCCCCGACACCCAAGGCATCCTGTCCACTTGACACCTAAATATGTCTCCAATGCATCTCTCCTCTCCAAGCCCACCTCTGCTTTGGTGTTTTTTTTTTTTTTTTCCTGCCTGGCATCACTTTCTTTGAGAGACTACCTCTATCTCCTGCTATAATAATGCTCCCACCAAAACCACGATGAGGTCCCACCTCACACCAGTCGGGATGGCTAAAATTAACAAGTCAGGAAACAACAGATGTTGGTGAGGATGCAGAGAAAGGGGGGCCCTCAACCCTGTTGGGAATGCAGGCTGGTGCAGCCACTCTGGGGAACAGCATGGAGGTTCCTCAGAAAGCTAAAAATAGAGCTACCCTATGCCATGGCAATTGCACTAGTAGGTATTTACCCAAAGGATACAAGCATGATGACCCAAGGGGGCACCATTCCCCCCATGTTTATAGCAGCAGTGTCCACAATAACCAAACTATGGACAGAGCCCAGATACCCATCACCAGATGAACAGATAAAGATGTGGTACACACACACACACGCTGGAATATTACTCAGCTATCCAAAAGAATGAAATCTTGCCATTTTCAAGGACATAGAACTAGAGGATATTATGCTAAGCAAAATAAGTCAGTCAGAGAAAGACCATATAATTTCGCTCCTATATGGAATTTAATATAAACAAAACAGGGGAAGGGAAGGAAAAATAAAATAAAATGAAAACAGAGAGGCAAACCATAAGACACTCTTAATTCCAGGAAACAAACTGAGGATCACTGGAGGGGAGGCGGGTGGGATGGGGTAATTGGGTGATGGGCGTGAAGGAGGGCACGTGGGTGTTACACGCAGCTGACAAATCACTACATTTTACCCCTAAACTAGCAATACACTTACGTTAACCTCATTGAATGTAAGTCTTTAAAACATAATAATGATAATGATGATAATAATAATACTATCAGAGCCATGTGATTCAAGTGAAGTTGACCCACCACCCTGACCCAGGGGTAGTCCCCGGACCCAGGCCTGGCTAAAGAAGGTGTGCAGCAACTTGGCCACGGTCATCTGTTCAGGACTGAGCCATGGGAAGCCTCTCTTGGGTTCTGCCTGGGCGCAGGAAGAAAGCTATGCTCCTTGTCCCTGTGCTCATGAGGAGCAACGGTGGGAGCTATGGAGCCTCCTCCTGTCCACGTAGGAGGATGAGGCCATGAAGAAACCAGTAGAATTAAGGAATTAGAGTTGTGGAGACAAAAGGGTAAGGGAAGGAGAGTCCTGATGTCATTGTTTGAATCCCTGGATCCAGCCTAAAACCAAAGAACTTCCTTTGGAAGAGCTCCATCCCATGATATGAATCCATAAATCCCTATTTGGTCATAACCAGGTTGAGTTGGGGATCTGTCTCGAGGAACTGAGCATCTGGTGGACACAATAGCTCCCATGGTCGGGTCTTTCTGCCTTCAAACTCCCCTCCTGTACTGGTCAGCTAGGTTGCCATAACGATGTATCACAAACAAGGTGGCTTAAATAATAGAAATGTATTGTCGCAATGTTCTGGAGGCTGGAAGTCCAAAATCAAGGTGTCACCTGGGTTGGTTCCTTTGAAGGCTGTGAGGAACGTGTCCAATGCTCCTAGCTTCTGATGGTTTGCTGGCAATCTTTGACCTCCCTTGGCCTGTAGAAGCATCACCCAGACCTTTTCTTTCATCTACAGTATGTACGTCTCTCTCTTCAAATTGCCTCCTTCTATGAGGATATCAGTCATGTTGGATCAAGGGTCCACCCTCCTCCAGCCCGGCCTCACCCTATACCTGCCATGCCCCCTACTTCCAAGTAGGGTCACATTCTGAAGTACTGGGGGGTTAAATTTTCAACATTATGAATTAGGGGTGAGGGACACAATTCAACCGGTACCATCAGCCAGCCCACCTCCAGCTCTGCCCCGCATCAGAGGTCGCTCGCTTATGCCCACCTTCAGATCCTCTCGTCTTCGCCTGCTGGTCCAGTGGCCACCGCAGCACCCAGCTCTGCAAGGTTCTGACCGACTTCCTGCAGGTGTGACCTGGTGCCACATCATCTTATACACTCACCGCACACCTTCTCACCCCTCCCCGGAGCTGCTCTGTTCAGGAGAGGTGAGTTCAAGGTCTAAGAATGCACAACTCCATGGGGAAAACCCCTGATGAGTGAAATACAAGGATTGATGGTTAAATTCCTACTTCTTTCTCCTTCCAGAGAGTCTGTCCTGAGACTTACACAGAAGATCAAGTAATCCGCTGCCTTTGAAAAACAGCCAGTTCAGTAACACGACTTCGAATTGGCTCTCTCTCCCTCCCCGTCTCACTCCCCATGTCCTCACTTCATTCTCCAATAAAGGAAAAGCCCATAAGCCTCTGCCTCAGCTTCTCTTTACGGGAACCCAGGCCAGCTCAGCCACACTGATCTCTCTAAATGAAACCTGGCCATGCCATTCCCCTGCTTAAGGACCTCCATGGTCCCTCCATTACTCATAAAGTTCAAACTGTCTAGCTGAAAGCCAGAAGGCAGCTTGGAGGTCATCTGGTCAACATTTTCCCTGCTGTAATATTCCAAGTCATGGACTTTGGAATTCATCAGATTCGGTTTCAAATCTGGCTCTTTTTGAAAATCTGGATAAAGTTTTTTCCCCCTCCATTCACTTCTTATCTACCCAATCTGAAGGTTGAAGAGGCAATGCCTATAGCGTGTCTAGCGCAGTGTTTGGGGCACTAAATACGTAGTAGCCAGTATTTTTACAGACGCAGAATCAGAAACCAAGATGCAGAAGGGGCCTCTGAGGATAACACAGCCAGCTAGCAACAGCTTTACTACACATGGAACCAAAATCCTATAAAACCCAATGCCTACACCCCACAAATAAGAGGGAAATATCACTCCCTTCAGATTAACTTAAAAAGTTTTTAAATGTATTCACTCTTCAGATACTTCTTTTGCACCTCCCCTATGCAGAGAGTCCTCCAGGAGTCAAACCGTGAATAAAACACACAAGGTCCTTGCCTTCATGGGGTTTGCATCCTAATGGGGAAATAAGGCACCACACAACAAAGCAATAAATGCATGTAAGCGTGTCATGGGGTGCCGAGTCCTATGGCATAAAGTAGGCATGCGGGGCGAGGAGGTTGTATTTTCATAGCGTGGCTGGGGAATTAATCTTCTGAAAAAGGTTCACTTAAGGTGAAGGGAACAAGGGCGTGAAAATGTGGATATCAGAGGGTAGCCTCGGGGTAGGAAGTACAAAGGACTGAAGTAAGAGCAATTTGAGAGTGCTCCAGAGACAGCAGGAGGCTAGCGCTGCTGAAGGAGGTGGAAGAGGGGAAGGGTGGTGGCCAGTGAGGTCAGAGACAAGCAGATGGCCAACTCGGGCAGGCCCTGGACGAGGGATGTGGCTCTTAGGGTGATGGAAAACCAGTAAAGGGTTCTGAACAGAGAGTTTAAAGGACTGCTCTGCCCGAGTGAAACCCTCAGAGACAAGGCCACCGCAATCATCTTGGAGAGAGGGTGGTGATGGCCTGGACCGGGGGGCAGAGCCCGGGAAGGTCATTCTCGATACATTTTGAAGGCAGAGTTTAGAGAACTCACTGGAGGGCTGTAAGCGGAATTGGACCTCAAATGGTACATTCTGAGAGTAAGTGAAGGAAAAGGAATGATAAAACTTTCTATGAGAAATGCTTGTTCCCTAGTCATGGAGATTAAATGTGCAGACGTTTGGCAGTGACGTGATGGATAAGCTCTGGGTATCAAAAAAGCTGTGCCCACGGGCCTTGGACAGCTGTGGTGACTTATACTTATCCTTAACTCTTTATATCTGTTATCCTTAAGTATTTATGCACTTGGAGGGTTTCCAACACATCTTCATTTGCCTAGCAGCTACAATGTGTGATGTGGTTCCCAATGGGGATACAGGCGCAAACAAAAACTCAGCATCCTTGGGAAGCTTCCTTTGGAAGCTGGATGTACAAACCTGAGAGCAGGCTGGAGAGTCACATCTGAGAGCATTAGACGCATAAACAGTGATGTTGAAAGCCAGGAAGCTGGGTGAGGCCACCTAGGGAACTAGAGGTGGGCCTCCCTGTCTCTCGGGCGGGGGGGTGGGGGGGGACATGCCAGTATTCCGAGGGCAGGGACACCAGGTCCAAGAAGGAACCTGAGAAGGACGGTCCAGCAGAACCATGAGTGGGGTGTCCCGGAAAAGCCACATGCAGAAAGAGACTCGAGGAGAAGGGATTGATCGACCAGCTGCCAAACATTGCTAATTGGCCACAAAAGACAAAACTGAGAACTGACCGTGGGATCTGGCGACATGGGGAGGTCACTGGTGGCCTTGGCAAGAGCTGTTTGGATGGACAGGTGAGCACAAAAGAGCATGGGAGAAGAGCAGCAGAGACTTCAAGATCAGACAAGCCTTTGGGGGAGCTCTGGGCAAAGGAGAGGCCAGAAGTGAGGATGCTGGACGCTCAGGAGGGGAGCGGGCACAGGGTCGCGAACAGCAGAGGTCTGCTCTTTCATGGCGACCCCTCAACAGCGGCCGGGCTACAGCAAAACAGGCACAAGCCGCTGAGCACAAACCATTCCAGCCTCTTTGGAAGTCAGTTTCACAGTACGCGTCAGGAGCCTTGAAAAATGTCCACGGCCTTTGACCCAGTAATTCCACTCCACTTCTCCTCTTCTAGGGAAATAATTCCAAATACAGGAAAAGTTCTCTGCGGGCGCCTGGCTGGCTCGTCAGTAGAGCATGTGACTCTTGATCTCCAGGTCACGAGCTCAAGCCCCACACTGGGTGTGGAACCAACTTAGAATATTTTTTAAAAATAATAAATCAGAAAAAAGTGGTCTTGCATAGAAGCTCATCACGCAGCTACACATAATAGGTCTAGAAACATCTCCATTCGCCACAACAGATGATGATCATGGATGTAGGATGGGTCTAGTCATTGGACTATACACTCTATGAGAATAGGGACAGGGTCTGTCTTATTTACCTCTGTATCTCTAGCACCTACCATGTGACATATCTGTTGAATGAATGAAAATTCTTACAAGGTTAAGCAAAAGAAAATATTAAAATATATCTCAATATCATGCATAAATACGCACACACTTACAGTAGGAGTTCAACCATGTTTTTCCAATAAAACTAACACTATATATACAAAAACTAAAGAAATAACTCACAAAATGTAAACAATGAGTGTCACTGGGTAGCAGGACACGATTTCCCTTTTTCTATTTTGTTATTGCATGTTTTGGGGTATGTTTAAGAATGAACGTGATTAACTTTATAATGGGGGAAAAAACGAGCCAATGTCATTCCTGGAAAAAGGCAGGGCAGGAGTGAGGCAGGATTTATGCTCCCACCTCCAGGTTCCATAATGCTTTGCTCCAAGGGTCCCCAGGGGGTCTCTGTGGGTGGGTGGCTCCAGCCCGAGCCCCAGGGCTCCGGGGAAGATGGGCTGCTCCCATCACAGGACCAGGGACAGGGACGCGCCCGTCAGCTGGGAGCCAGGAGCCTTATTGCCCCGAGGGAGGTAGCAGCTTTACTGGCACATTTGCTAAATCCTTAATCTGCTCTCAAAAATGACACACAGCATCGTGGAAGACCGCTGGTGACAGTTTTCAGTGAAATCTGAGGGCACATTCACTAAGGACGTAACTGCACAGCCTGGTCATTCAGCAAATATTTATTGAAGGAATGAGAAGGTGTCACAAGAATTACGTCCGCATGCAGATGGAGAAGAGACAAACAAGCGCGGCCAACGAGCCACCTCTTCGGCAGCACCACCGCAAGCCCATCTCCAGAGCTAGGGCTCCCAGGGCGCTCGTCGAGATCCCACCGTGGATGGAGCAGAGCTTCTCACCCTCAAACATGTGCACCGCTGACTTGGAGATATTAATCACCTGAGGATTCTGGCCGCACAGGCCTCACGTGGGAACCGAGATCCTGAATGGCCACAAGCGCCGGGTGATGCTGAGGCTGCTGGTCTGCTGAGCATAGTTTGAGCAACAAAGTCCTAGGGGGCCGGGGAACCAGACAACTCCAAGGGCCATGAGGACCTGGGAGTGCAAAAAACCATCCGGGCAGGTTGTGCCAACCCGAGCAAGGCGAGGGGAGCACAGAAGATGCTCAACAAAGTTTTCACCAACTACCCCAAGTCCTAATGCCAGATGCCCAGCCCGGTTCCCCTGTCCTCAAGCACATAGGCACCCTAAAGCATCCTTATCCCCAAGCACCCCCACTGCAATAGGCAATGAGACAACGACTCCAGACAATGGCACAGGCTCTGCAGGGGCCTGAAGCCCCCAAATTCTTTGGGAGGCCTGGCGAACGACATCTTGCCGGGATGAGCCCAGGGCCTGGGCTTGGCTGGCAGGGGCTTACAGGGAGCAGCCAGCAGCAGATGGCACCAGAGGACAACCACAAGCTGCGCCCAATAGGCTGGCTCAAAACCTATCCCAAAAGCCAGGGTAAAGGTCAACAGAGGGACGGAATGAGAGATGTGAGCAAAGGCTGGGGTGAAACAAACAGCTCCGGGAAGGGAGCTAGTGGCTCTAAGAGCACTGGTCTTGGGTGTCGGCTACACGAGGTCTTGGTCAGCCTCAGAGTGAGACTCCTCCAGGCCCCCAGGCCACAGTGGGTCTAGCCACTGCCGCTGTGCCAGAGCATGGGTGGGTCTGCGGGGCAGGAGCCAGCCCGGGACCCGCCACAAGTGGCCCAGACACGATCCTGGCCTGCCTGACGGGTCTGCACGATGACAAGTCCTCAGATCTGGCCCAGCAGCGAGGACTGGGGCATGACCTCCATGGGGGAGACAGTCATGGTCAGTGTAGCCCTTCCTCCATTGCCCCCAGTGGGCTGGAGGAAGGGGGACCCCTACTCCTTTCAGCCAGCATCCCATTAAGCCACACTAAGGAACCCCTGGCCCCTACCCCTACGGAAGGCTTGGTGAGGCTTTGGGACGACCGTGCACATCGCCCAGAGCAAATCAGCTTAGCGGTCAGAGAGTGCAATGAAGGAGGCCGGGGTCCCAGCCTTGAGCGCTGTCGGCCTGGCAGTGGTCAACGCTGTGGAGGGTCACAGAGTCCCGGGCTTGCGGCCTTGTCAAGAGAAGTCCTGTCGGCCGGGAAGGGCAGGTCAGAGAGCCCTGCCCGTGCTGGACCGGGCCGCCACGCACCTGTGCTCAGCTGAGCACTCGGCGGGGGCGCATGTGCCACGTTCACCGGCAGGGGCCCTGTCCCTGCAGCAGGGCCTGTCCTCGGGATGGAGCACAAGTTCTGTGACAGTGCAGATGCCCCCCAGGGTGCCTATCAAGGGGAGATACGTGTAGGCCCGTTTCCACATATGGTGGCAGAGGCCGTGAAAGAGAAAGGTGGAGGGAGTGTGAATCCTGGAATCCTGCTGCCCGGGGCCGACTTTCCCCTGTAGAGGAGCGTGAGGACCCAAGGTGACCGGGGTCCATGCTCTGCCTCGGGATGTGCCTATCACGGAACAGTAATGCCTCTATCTTGTCGTCAGAGACGTCCTCACCGCCTACGAAGCCTGCCCACCAGCATCACCTCTCCCGGAGGAGAGGGGTTGACCGAGGTCCAGAGCTGTGACCCCATGGGCTCCTTCCCTCGCCCCACAGGGACCTCACAGACCAGGGACCTGGCAGAGGCGAACCCCTTGTGTCCCCAGGCTGAGCGTCTGTTTGTCAGTTAGAATGAAGTCTGCCGCTACGCGCAGAGCATCTCTGGCCTGGCACCTGCGCAGGCTGTAAGGCCTACTGCGACCTGCGGAATGCGACTCGGAATTCTCCCAGGAACAGACGGCTGGACCATCTGAATGGCAGGCTTCACAACGCAAATGGTTGCAAAACCCTTGCTGGCCCCTCCGGGCTCCAGAAAGCCAGGAATAATGGAATGCCGCCAGAATGCCAGAAGCGGTGCCGGTAAGGATGCGACCGGCCCACGTAGCTGGGTGCAGAGGCTCGGCGACGGATACGGCAGGGAGAGGCCCCGGCCCCGTTGGCTAAATGGGGTTAGACCTGCCACTGAGCCTCAGAGACCCTTTGGAGACCTCCGTGTGCACCGTGGACAGGGGCATGTGCTCGGATTCATCCACGGGGGCACTCTGTTGACACGTCAGCACCAGGGCCTTGACCTCCTTCTTGAAGTTGGTGTTAAGAAAGCCGTAGATGAAAGGGTTGACGCAGGTTGAGGCCATGGCAAGCAGATGACACACCAGGAAGATGAGGTTGCCATAGCAGATGGGGATGGCCTCGTGGTACCAGTCCTCCAGGCTGTTGAACACATGCAGGGGCAGCCAGAGCACGGCGAAGGCAACCACCATGGCCACAAGGATCCCGTTGATCCGCTTCATCTGCCAAGCCCGCGAGCTGTAGGTGCCCTTGCGGAATACCCGCTTCCGCTTCCGCAGGTGCCGGTAGACACGCGCGTAGCAGACCAGGATGAAGGCCAACGGCACGCAGTACTGGAAGAGCAGCAGCGAGGTGGTGTAGACGATGCGGTGGTGGTGCCGCGGCCACGACTCCGTACAAACCAGCTTGTCTGCCAGAAACTCCACGGCCTTGGAGTGGTTCCTGTGAAAGACATTCTCAAGGACGCTGTTGACCAGGAAGGGCAGGGAGAGCAAGCAGGCGGTGAGCCAGATGACCGCAATCCCCAGGTAGGCCTGGGAGATGCTGGGCTTCCAGCCGGTCGGGTTGATGATGAGCTGATGCCTCTCCAGGGCCACGAGCACAAGTGAGAGGATGGAGACCGTCACCGACATACACTGGATGAATGCCGACACCTTGCAAAGGGCCTCGCCGAACACCCAGTAGTCCATGATGGTGTATACGGCCGTGAGCGGCTGGCAGATGAGGCACATGAGGAAGTCGGAGAAAGCCAGGTTGGCGATGAGCAGGCTGGTCACGTTGGCTTTCTCCTTCTGCCTGATGGTCACACATATCAGGCAGAGGTTGCCCAGGACGCCCACGACGGTCTCGATGCTGTACGAGGTGACAATGAAGACCATCAGGTCCACAGAATCCTGGCAGTGGTCGGAGAAGTTGTAGGGAACGCCCCTCAATTTGCTCCTGTTCTGACCCTGCGGGGATCCTGGGAGCAGCAAGGCCAGGAAGTGAGAGATGTTCATGGTGCACGAGAGAAGATTCCAGAAGGGTCAGTGACGATGCCTACAAAGCAAACAAATGGTATTCAGGGATCGCGCCTCCTACCAGAATCCAGAGAGAAGCGGGGGCCAGGTAGAGAGGCTCATGGCTGCTGCTGTCCCCCAGCTGCTGGGACCTGGAGACCCCGAGGCTCAGACGTGTCAAGCCACTTGCCCACAGTCACACAGCTAATGGGGAACAGGGCTCGGCGGCAAACCCGGGTCTGACGCCACGATTTGTCATACGAGTGCCCTCCGACCTCAGGCTTCCGAGCTGTTTAATGACAAGGAATCTAGAGTTTCATGTGCCGAGTACCGGGCAGCAATCCTCTGGTCACATCTGATCTACACCAAGACGGCAGCAGGTGCCACCGCGGGCTCGCGTCTTTCTGCAGCACCGCCGGCCCTTCGGGGTAAAACCCAACCTCAGAGCTCGACACCCCCTGGTCCTAGGCCCAACCTGGCTGCCAGCCTTGTTTCTCAGGGGCACACAGCAAAGGGAAGGCCGTCAGGTGTGCAAAGACCGGGTTGCGGGCACGCCGGCCCTCCCCTGCCCGTGCCTGCCCGTCAAGCCCATCTGTGACCCCACACGCGTCCCTCATGATCAAGGGCCGATTTCAAAGCACTGGGGCTTGGGGGGCACCAGGCGGGAAAGCCACGGTGGGGACCAGGACGGAGCCCAGTGGCCAGTGGGCCCCTGCACGTGCCTGCACAGGCTGGGGGCCCCCAGGGGGAGCCCCACAAGCCCCCAGCCCGGAAAGGCCCTGTGTGTACAAGGGCCGAGGACTTCCAGGAGTGCACCCCAGGGGCCAGGTGGCATGGACCCGAATCCAAGAGCCCTGGGTCCGCAGGAAAGCTGCATTTCTGGTACAGGACCTGCTGGGAGGACACAGGACCCTGGGGCGGCACCTGAGCAGAACCAGGGCGGGAACAGGTAAGACTTAGATGCCACCAGCGCCTGGGAGGGCCGTCACCATCCAGCCCGACTCTACCGTGGGGACTTACGGGGTCAGGGTCACCAATGGTCAGAGTGAGGGCGCCTGGGGGCTCCGTGGCGGAGCCTCTGCCCCTGGCTCAGGGTGTGAACCCAGGATCCTGGGATCGAGCCCCACGTCCCGCTCCTGCTCAGCAGCGAGTCTGCTTGAGATTCTCTGTCCCTCTCCTTCTGCACCTCCCCATGCTCGTGCCAGCTCTCCCGGGAAGGGAAGGGGATGGAAGGGAAGGGAAGATGAAATGGTTGGAGTGGGAGCACACGGGGGCGAGGAGTGGGCCACCTGCTGCTGGGCTCTTTCCCTCAAGAGCAGGTGCAGGCCCGTGTCCCCGGGATCAGAACAGTATCTTTTGTTGCACAGGGAGAGCCGCCCTTGGCATCTGGGGCAACAGCAGAGAGACCTCTCGGATCCCGGGGAGGCTGCAGGCCGTGAGCTTGTCCTGGGTTCAAATTCTGGCTTCGGCAAAGTCACTAAGCCTCTGTCCCCTGGCAAAGTCACTAAGCCTCTGTCCCCTCGTCCCCTCGGCTGTGGGAGGGGCCGGGGAAGTGATTCTTATCCCACAGGATGGCCTGGTTCCCTCCTGGGTCAGGGGAGGAAGCGGGCAGAGAGGGTCTGAGCGCAGGCCCTGGAGCTCTCCCTCCCCTCTACCCTTTCAGGTTCAGTCTCCATCTTAGTCCCTTGGACGAATCGCACAACTGGACAGACCAGGTCCGGTTCAGGAGCTCTCCGTGCCACCCCCCGGGGAGCCGAGCTACCCACGCGGCAACAAGACCAGCCTGGCACAGCGGAGGGGCTCGTGGGACGTCAGCTCCCTTCTGTCCCGCCGCAGCCCACCCACCCCAGCTGCAGGATCCCGCGCACTTCCCCAGGAGGAGCGCCCGGCTCCGGCTCTCACCCAGAGCCTCCTCAGGCGGTCGTACGGGAGGGCACAGAGTGGGCACCAGGCACCTACTCCAATCCTCTGGCCCGTGCCCAGCCTCACAAGGGCACCAGCCCCGCTGCGGCGCCCTCCGCCCGGCCCTGGCACAGTACCCCCTCCCCCAGGGCTGCCAAGGCCATGCTCCCACCGCTTGCATCTCTGCGCTGAAGACCATGCTGTCCACAGGCCCGCGGCCAGCCTGTGAGGCACCGTGCCAGGCCCCACGCTGCCCTCACTCACTGCCCCGTCTGTAGGTGAGGCCCCAGGACGCTGGGGGGTCCAGGGGCGCTAAGGAGAGGGCAGTGGCCGCCAGCCTGCAGACGGGCAGACGAGACTCTGTTTGGAGTCTGGTCCCTGGACGTCCCGGGAGATGCATGTGGGGACGGTGCAGCCAGAGGCGCAGGGAGGGGACTGGACGCGCAGGCCGGGGAGGGCACGCAGGAGCCGAGTCTTGGAAGACAGAGGGTGGCCTCACCCCGGGGAACAGAAGGGACAGCAGCCTTCACTGCGCTCTGGGCGCCTGATGCCCCAGCGAGCACCGATCCAAGCACACCCTCGGGGAGGGCGACACCCAGTTAGAGCGAGGACCTTGAGGTCCCACAGCTAGTGGGAGCCCCACAGCCTGACTCTGAGGTCCCGCCCTGGGCCCTGCCACACGGGTGCTGAGAGGGGAAGCGGAGGCAGGACACAAGCTGACGTGTGGGGGCAGGGGCAGGTGGCAGATGAGTCCCCAAGGTCCCTGCCAAAGCCTGACGGAGCCCAGGGGTCCAGGGGGTGCCCAGGGGCACTGGCAGGTGGCTCAGGTCCCCTGGGGACCCTGTCGTCGGCCAGGTGGAGTGCTCTGCCCTGTGGTCCCAGTTTGCCGGCTCAGAACCCCACCTCCCAGCAGCTCCCGGAGCCTCCTCCGCAGGCCCTCGGCCTCCCCAGGCAGGCCTGGGCTCCGGGTCCCTAACACAGTGACACTCGTACAGTCGCCTCCTGGAACCTCGGAGGCTCCCCAGGCTCCCGGGCAGCAGCAGAGCGAGGGCCCCCAGGAGGAGGCCCGAGACTGCCACTGCCATGGAGCTAGAGATGCCCGTGCAGGCAGGTCCCTCCTGGCCCGGGGAGGTCACATCCCTGAGCTGGGGCCAGAGGCCACAGAGACCACCCCCTGCCCCCCTCACACCGAGACCCCGCTCCCCACGCACCCTGAGATGCCCCGTGAGGCCTCCTGGTGCTACCCTGACTCTGCATGTGCTGATAGCTGTGGGGACCCGTGGGGCCCCTGAGCCCTGGTGCGACCCCGCGGCCTGGCCCCCACCGTCCCAGGGAGACCAAGGACCATGACACATCAGAGCAACCGGCCAGGGGAGCTGCTGGGAAGGGCTGTCAGGACTGGGGCGCCCCCTCCCACCACCCCTCCCCTCCCGCCCCGTCCCTCCCCAGGTCCCAGGGCTCTGCAACCGGCGGCCACGAGGCTCCGCGCCCCCATACCCGCCCCGCCCCGCCCCTCCCCAGGCCCCGGGCTCCGACCACCCCGGCCCGCTCCCCCGCCCCTCCCCTCCCCTCCCCTCCCCTCCCCAGGTCCCAGGGCTCCGCGACCCCGGGCCACGAGGCTCTGCGCCCCCATACCCGCCCCGCCCCTCCCCAGGCCCCGCGCTCCGATCACCTCGTCCCTCCCCTCCCCTCCCCGCGCCCCCACCACCCCGTCCCTCCTCTCCCCTCCCCTCCCCCTCCCCGCGCCCCCGCCACCCCGGCCCCCGCCCGGCACCCAGGGGCCCGCCTACCCGCTCCGCCGCCGGCGCCCTCTGCGCAGCCCCGCCGCCCCCGCCGCCTCCGCCCGCCCCGCCTCCGCCTCCGTCCCCGCCCGCGCCGCCCCGGGACGCCCGGCCCCCACCCCGAGCTCCGGCCCCGCTCGCCGGCTCCCCGCCCCCCGCCCCGGACCCCGCAGGGCGCCCCCGGGACTGCGCTGCTCCCGCCTGGGCCTCGGCGTCCCCCTCCATGAAATGGGCGGCTCGTGAGCTCGTGGCGGGATGCGCTGTGGGCCTCGCGGCGCCTCGGGTCCCGGTCCCGGGAGGGAAGGCAAACGGGGGAAGAAAGTGAGTCCCGAGGAGTGAGATGCTGCGGGGACAGGTGAGCTCCAGGTGCCCCCTGCGCCCCCGTGACCCCCGGGCTGCCACTCGCTGGGGAAGGGGCCTGGAGCTGCAGGGGCAGCTGCGGTTTATGGCATCTGCGGCTCTATCCTCTCGCCTTATCTGATCATCACAGCAGCTCCCAGGGGAAGGCATTTTTCCTCCTTCACTGAAGAAGCCGAGAGACTCCAAGATTGAGCCACTGCCCCGAGGTGGCTGCCGAGCAGCCCTGGGTGGCCTGCAGGCCCGAGCCTCTGCTCCCAGGGCCCTGGGGACCCTCTGCTGTGGAGCACGTCCGCAGCTTCCCAGGCTCCGCGGCAGAGGCAGGTGGCACCCGAACTGCTTGTGTCCCCATTCCCCGCCCCCAGGGCCCCAGGAGCTCCTCTGCCCCCAAGGCCCAAGCACGGGTCCGCGGGTCCACGCACAAAGGCAGCATCTGACCAGGGAGGAAGGCCACGCAGTTAACCTTGATCAGAACTGTGGCTTCCTGGAGCCTAGAGTGGACAATGTCTTCTGTCCGGAAGCCGCTCTGCCACCGGGGGCTCTACCAACACCTGTTGTCCGCTCGCCACCTCCTCGTGGGGCAGCTGTGCTGCCTCGGGGCCTGGCTGCTGGGCCCTTCCGGGAGGTCGCCACAGCCCTTGGCCGAGACCCTGCCCAGGCCTCAGGAGTCTGGGCCCTAAGCCCGGGCTCGGAGACTCGCCACGGAGCCACAACAGCCAGATGGTTTGGGCAGCCCAGCCCTGCTCTCAGGCAGTGGGAGAAGCACCTGCTCTCCCTCCACCCTCGCGCCCTGGCCAAGTGCCCTCATCCCATTTCTCGGTGAGAAAAAACTGAGACCCAGAGAATTGGAACGACTCGCCCGTGGCCCACGTTGCAGAGGGCCAGGCTGCGATCTGCGGGCGAAGTCGGAGCTGCTGCAGCACCGCAGCGCCCCGCCCCCCCCAGCCCCCAGCCCTGAGCCCCGGAGGGAGCGCCTCCCTGAGGACCCGGAGCCCCGCAGGTGCCCTCCCCGGCCCGGCCTCCGCCGGGGAGGCAGACAGCACCCTCTGGCGGCAGCGGCGCAGGAGCGGCCAGAGCGGCCCCAAGAAAGCCGAAGCCGAGCTAGAAACTGGGCACCGTGCTCCCCCCCCCGCCCCCCCCCCCCCAGTCTGGGGCCACGAGCCCGGTCGGGGAGGCCCTGAACCATGAGAGGGGAGGCCTTTTGTCTGGCCTCCTAGACCTGGAGCCTCCGCGATAAACAGCCTCGCGATGGACACGTTTCCCCCCCTGCCCCCCCTCAGCCTGTTGCATGTGAATCACTTTGGAGCTAAATGCAGACCCTAATCCCTCAGACACCTGGGCTCCCCCAGGGCTGCCGGGAAGGCTGAGTGTCAGGAAGGATGGATGCGCCCCAGCAGGCCTCTTGAGGGCAGGGGGCCGCCCTTTGAAACCAAGCCCTTGTCACGAGTGCTGTCACCACCTGGAGAGCCAGGGGGGCAGGTGGTCGAGAGACGGGCGCAGGCGCCAACTCCCCGGGCCGCACGTTCTCTTGGGTGGAATGGAGCTAAGAACATAAGGCGGCGCCTGAGGGCTGCTGTGAGCAGCAAGAGCCGAGATGCCAGAGGCCCCCAGCGGGGAAACAGGCCTGGCCCCGTGGCTGCTGTTGTCCTTCCCAGGCGCCCGCCACCCCCTGCCACAGGCTCACGGGCCGTCGCCAGCAGCTCTAGTCCGAAAGCTCCCCAGACCCACGCTCCCACCTGAGGTAGTCCTACACAGTCCTCACAGGCCACGCCCAGCCTCGGTCAGTCTGTTTCTCCTTAAACCCTCCCAGGGGTCTCCCCAGACGCCTTCTCCACTCAGGCTCTACGCTGCTAGGGACTCTCCCTGCGATCCACGTCGCCAGGTTTGTGCAAATGTTGCTCCTGTCGCCTGGACTCCCTGAGCTCGTGGTCCACTTAGGAAGCTCCTACGCATTCTTACAGACGGAGCCCCTACAACCAGCCCCCGGGAGATGTCCCACTCCCCCTCACGCTCATTCTAAAGGGAAGCTGTGAGTGTGTTCCCCCCACAGAGAGCTCCTGGGCAGCCGGCCTGCTTTGCTCCTGGAAGATGCAGAGCAAAGAAAGCCATGTTAGCTTTCCAGGAAAATCAGCTTGGTCACTCATTTTAGGAACAGAGAACCAGAGAGTCCCACATGCTTAGGAAATCAGCAGCACCAAGGAGACAGGTGACAGGTGACCGACCCCACATAAAACTGAAGTAGTTCGGGGACGAGAGCAGAACTTTAAGAGATCATACATGTGCGTGAGAGAGATTAACGAAGCTGCTGGATTCGTAAAACAAGAGCAGATTGCTAGGAAACAAGAGACCTCGAAAGCAGGAAAGAAGCCTTGAGCATTAAATATATGATTGCTGAAGTTGAAAAGCATTTTATTGGAAGGGATGGCGGGGGGTGGGGGCAAAGGAGGGAAATGTCTCATAATGTGGAGCAAAAACACAAAAAGATGGAAAACCTAAGAGCAAAAACAGGAGACATAGATGATTAGTGCAAATGATCCCTTATCCAATTAATAGAATTTCCAGGAAGGGAGGAGCAAGAAAACGAAAGGTAGCGCATCGGTCACAGACGGGGCAGGGAAGCGGAATCTTCCCCCAGAGAGTCCAATGAAGAGACATTAGCTGAAGAGCAACCCAGGGGTGTGGGCAGGGGTAATGGGATGAGGCCCCCAGAGATGGGGGAAGCAGCCACCACCCTACTGGTAGCGGAGCAAGGGGGGAATCCTGTCAGCAGAGCCGGGGCCTGTGCAGGACTGGCCCCCAGTGAGCCGCTACGGTTGAGGCCTGCACGACCTCCAGGGCCGAGCATGGAGACAAGGGAGGTGGGACAGAAGCGTCCTGACTTCTCTCCTTCCACTTCTGGGCTCCTGGGGCTCCTGCCATCAACCAGGGCCCTGGGAGAGGGAGCGCGGGCAGCAGGGGATCACGCAGCCTCCCCAGGTGCAGAGGAGCCCAGCACAACGGCGAGCATGGCTCTGGGTGACTGTCCGCAGACGGTGCCCGGGAAAGGGATTCTGAACAATAAACTTCCCCAGAGATGTGGGTTGGAAAGATCTCCTGGGTGCTGCTCAAAATAAAACTCTTTGGAGCACTTCTGTGGCTCCGCTTCCACCCCCTCCCCTCCTGAATATCCACATCTGTACCCAAAGTTTGTTCCCAGGGCCTCCGCGGTTCAGGGAACAATGCAGTCCCGGAGCCATCAGTAGAGCTGAGCAGGGGGTGTCCCGTGAGGGGGAGGCCAGGGTTGCAGAGGCTGGAGGCCGAGGACAGGGAGCCGGGGAGGAGAGGAGCTGTGCGGGACCACGTGGGGGCCGCACCCAGCCGGGGAGGGGTCCAGGGGCCCAGCGCCAAGCACTTGAGGACGGCACCTAGGGTGGCGGGGGGCACAGGGTGTCACAGCAGGGCGGAGAGAGGGCCCAGGTGAGGGGCGGGAAGCCGTGTCGGAGCCCAGTGCGGGGACATGGATGGGCTGCGGCGGCCGAGAAGGGAGGGGGCTGCCCACCCCACGCAGGGGCACAGCCCCACGGCTCATGTGCAGACCGTGAAGCCGCCAGGCTCCTCACCCGTGGAGAAGGTTCTTACAAGCCCAGAGGGGAAAACAGCAGAACGAGCCCGGGGTCCCCATCACAGCGAAGGTGTTGCGTGGGCGCAGGCTTTCTGTAGACACATGGGCCTCACCTGCGGCATCTGCCTGACACGAACTTCGACTCCACGCATGTGAACGCCGAACACATTTGGTACCAACAGCAGTTCTGGATTTGATCGTCCCTGGGGCTGGCGAGACGCAGGAGTGTCCTCCCTTGCGGCGTGATCCCGAGGCCCGGCCCCCGGTACCCGCGCAGCTGTTCTGTTTGCACCGTCGTCCGTACAGCGTCCAGTAAGTCGCGTAACAGTCACCACTTTATCACGAACTAGGCTTTCTGCGCCGTGACGGGGCCCAACCGTAGATTGACAGGAGCTGTCCGAGCCCGGTGAAGCTCAGCTCAGCTCAGCCCTGAGGTTCCATAGGTTAGGGTATTAAATGCATTTTCGATTTATGTTATTTCTAAGGCACGATGGGTCTATTGGGACATAACCCGGTTGTAAGTTAAGGGGCTCGTTCAATTGCACATGAACGCAGTTGTGAGATCCCCGCGCGTGCCTCTCCTTACCTGCCCACTGGGAGAGGCCTGGGGTAGGGACACCGAGCATAATGAGCACCCCTGGCTCCCATACTCGGCTTCTAGATGCCTCCGGAAAGAATCCAAGGGACCGGGAGCGCAGGACATGCGCCTCAATGATCTTTGGAGGCCAGAAAGTAACAGGCCGCCCTAAGGACAATGGGGCTTGTTTAAAAACATCCAGAATCCAGCAGGAGGGGACCCTAACCGGCCAAATCTAGGACAACGTGAGTATTACAGTAAATAAGGAGAGTAACAGATAATGGCCCTGCTGAATAAAATAGAAACCCGCGAGTCGCCTCCAATATAAACAACTGAATGAATGAGGTGAAAGTTTGATGAACAACAGGATGTTTACATGGCTCCCGCGCACCTCGCCATAAAATAGTCATTAATCACAAAGGGAAAAATTATTTACTTTTCGGCGGAGGAGCCAGGAAGACACCACCCTAATGACCATGATCAAAGCAACCCCCATCGCCAACGCAACACATTGAGCTTATGGACCCGGGAGAGGGGGCAAGACGAACCCTCGGGGCTTTCACCGTGTTTCTGTCAAAGGTGGACCCGATCCCGAGCAGCCACCAGACCGGCCTGTAGTCTCGGAACATGTCCAGGCGTGAAAGTCCAGGGGACAGGAGAACCGTTCCAGGATAGAGACCAGATTCATGAGAGCCGAAGCCAGGACGCCGGGGCCGTGATGGAGGAGCCGGGGAGGCACAGGGCAGCCACGTATCCGCGTGGTCACCTTAGTCACATGGCTGTGTTCTTGCTCAAGCAGGACAGTGTCGGGGCAGCCCCGGGGGCGCAGAGGCTCAGAGCCACCTTCAGCTCAGGCCGTGGCCCCCGAGACCAGGGATCGAGTCCCGAGTCGGGCTCCCTGCATGGAGCCTGCTTCTCCCTCCGCCTGTGCCTCTGCCTCTCTCTCTGTGTCTCTCATGAATAAATAAATAAAATCCTTTAAAAAAAAAAAAAAGAAAAAAAGGAGAAGAATGTCCTTCTCTATGAGAAATACACGATAAAGCTAGTCTGGGGGTGGGGGGCATCTCGTTGCAGCTTACTCTCAAACGGCTCAGAATTTTTAAAAAATATTCTCTACACTCACTTGTTATTTTTCTGTCTCTCTATACATTTTCAAATAATGATATTATTGATCATAATTAGATTTTTCACCTTCATGGAACAAACCAGAAATAGAACTGAAAGTGGCGACCCCTGGAAATCACCGGGGTGGGGAGGGTGTCAACGGCATTTATCCAAGCAATAAGAATATAGCTCATTTCTTTCTATTAAAGAAGAATAATGGTCATAATTAAAAAAGAGAATAAATGAAAGAAATGAAAGGGCACCCACGGCACCGAGGACAGAGAAGCTCGGGGGCCGCCACCCTGGGCTCAGTGTCATCATCTGTAAACTGGAGCCAAGACCACCTGGTGAGGATGCCAAGGTTGAAAGGCCTGACGGAAGGAGGCCGTGGGGGCAGGAGCCCCGAGGGTCTGGCCTTCCCTGAGGCCCTGGGCTGCAGAAGGAAGCACATCTGCTGTTGGGAGGCGTCCAGACCGACCCTGAAGGATCACTTGGTCTTTGTTTGCCTTTGTTCCCTGTGAGGCCATAAAGAGGCTGGGCTGTCGTGACCTGCCCCTGCCGAAGACTGAGATAAGGGGCTGTCAGCTGGCAGCCAACAGCTTTCCTGCCTCCCACCCGCAGCTGGCCTCTCCAGCTCCCTGAGCCGGGCCTGCAGGGTAGGCTGGGCCCCAGCCCCTCCGCATCCTGCTGCCAGGGCTCCGCTCCTCTGCTCCACCTCCTGGAAAACCAGGGCATCTCCAGCAGCCGGGAAGGAGGGAGCTGGGGAGAAGGGAGCCAGGGTGAGGAGGAAGCCAGGGAGGAGGGAGCCGGGGTGGAGGGAGCCCGGGAGGAGGGAGCCCAGGCGCACAGTCGCCACCTGTCCCCACAGCTCCGTTCCCCCAGCAGGATCTAGGCTGGAAGCTGAGCCCCGAGGACCGCATCCTCCCTCCTCTGCAGAGAGTAAGCAGTGGGGACCAAGGGGCACTGTCCGAGGCCTGCGCCCTGTGCCCTCCTACCCAGGGCCTCACAGCCCAGCGCTCTGCTGTCCCTGTGGAAGACGAGAGAGAAACAGGGAAGCTGCCCTGCCTACACTGCTGGTCTCCACTGCCCCGGTCCCTGTCCCTGCCCCGGGGACCTCCTGGGACCTCCTGGGACCTCGTGGGACCTCCTGGGGCCTCCCAGGATCCATTCAAACCATCCACGGTCATTAATAAATATTTTTGAGTTCTGCGTGTGCTGGACACTGGACACAGAGCTTGGCTCCCGAGGACAGGGCCACGGTTGGGTGCGGGCGGGCGTATAGGGGAGATATTCAGCAGTGCCGCGTGCCTTAGGTGAAGAGCCCACCCTGTTCTACCCGTCGTGCCATGCACGGGCATCGGCCACGCGAGCTGCAGGGCTGAGCAGGGCGTCAAGGGGCGAGGAGCAGCGAGGAGCTGCCACCGGCCTCAGTGGGGCCGGGACCGTGCTCCCCTGACGCGGTGGGGGGTGCGGGCGAGCAGAGCACAAGGTGCTCGAGCGATGATTTATATTCCCCCCCAGACGGAAGGAGCACCTCAACACCAAAGACAGCCAGATTCTGAGCTGATACACGGAAATGCTCTGCAGCACGGGTTTTAACGGAGACTTTTACTTGAGATCACGGTGGGGTCGCGGGAGGTCCTAAGATGCAGTGCGACGCTCCAGGCACGGCTGGCGTGGTTGATGCCACATGACGTGTGAGCACCACGGTCTCCGCTGCCGGTGCCCCCGACTCAGAAAATTGAGGAAAACATGCTTTCAAAGCCTGGATGCGCAGACACGTTCGTAAGGCAAGAAATCACGCCCTTGAGGAGTGAGGACGTGCTCCGTAGAACGACAGGACTACGACCTTATCTTCGAAACCAAGACCGTCGTTGTGTCTTCGTATAGAACGTCAGGAAACGTCATATGATCAAGTCAAAGCAGAATAAAATTCCTTTTTACTTGAGACCCTGACATCGATCAGACTTGTCAGCAAATTGAATCTGTCTTAGTTCACAGAGTCGTGAATATGTCGTATCCTTCCTATTTTCATAGTAGCCTGGAGAAGGGAACTCACAATGCGGTACCTGAAAAAATCAAGCATTTTTAGGTCCAAGTGATTTGCTTCATGGTTTCCCTTTCATTAAATGTGATTCTTCTCCTAAAAAAAAAATCGTATTTCTGATTTCATGTGTTTTCCCTTTCAAAAAAGGAGGATTATTATTTTCATTCTTAACACATTTCTCTTTCATCACTTCCCCTAAAATTGAAGTTATTTAGATTCTCTGTTTCAGGTTGCTGTAATAGCCGAAAGCCCTTCGGTGATGCTTGCACTGGGTCCTTTGGGGTCACTAACTCCCTCTCCACTTGGGTGACTGTGCCTAGTAATCTCATCCCTTTAGTTTTTTTAACGCATTCTGACAACCATTTCTCATTGCCAAAACCTCGTTATTTAATTTATTTATTTATTTATTTATTTATTTATTTGGTAAGCTCCACACCCAGCATGGAGCCCAACACGGGACTTGAACTCAGGACCCTGAGACCAAGACCCAAGCTGAGATCAAGAGTCGGACACTCAACTGATCGAGCTCGAGCAGCCACCCGGGGAAGCCCTATTTTATTTTCATTCTTTTTTTTTAAATATTTTATTTATTTATTCATGAGAGACACAGAGACCCAGGCAGAGGGAGAGGCAGGCCCCATGCAGGGAGCCCGACGCGGGACTTGATCCCGGGACCCTGGGGTCACGCCCTGGGTTGAAGGCAGGCGCTAAACCGCTGAGCCACCCAGGTGTCCCTTTATTTTCATTCTTAAAATAAAATTGCTTGTTCTTGTTTGATGGATTTGATGAACTCGTCGTCTCTTTTAAGATTTAATTTTCTTTTAAATCCCGTTTGCTCATTTAGCTGTGTCTGTCTGGTCAGTTGTCATTCTCCCCCACGCAGGCACGTGGGGTCTGGTAGGAAGGTCCCCCGCCGCAGGCTTAGAGACCAGCCCCAAAGAGCAACGCTAGTTCTATTGTTTGGGGGTTGGGACGGTGGCCGCCAGGCCCAGCCCCTGGGGAGCATTGCTGGGCTGGATGTGCCGACGCTCGGCCTCTGGGCAGCCGTGCCCCCCACTCCTCCAGGTGCCACCGCCGTGCTCCCCTTGCCGCCTGCTGTTTGGTGGGGGAGGCCAGAGCCCACAAGCCCGCAGCGGTTCCCAGGCCCCCGGCCTGCTGCTGCCCCGAGGCCCGCGGCCCCTCTGTGAGTCCTCCAGCTGGAAGCACCCCGAGAGCCCGTCCTGGCCGCTCACACAGAGCGGGTGCGCCTCCCCGTGCCCACCAAACCCCATGTCTCACGATTCAGGGGGCCCCTACTCTCCAGGCCATGAAAGGTAACCCGACGCGATTGTGTCTGGGGATAGCGGTGGTGAGTCAGAGTCCCCGTGATTCAGTCCCACGGCCGCCCCATGACTGTCGGACCGGCGCCACTGCTGCCGCCCAGACCTTGGTAAGGACTTGGTGCGCCGGCCAGCACGGAGCCAGGAGCCCCCCACTGCCTGCCGCCCCCCACCCCAGCGGAAGGAATGTCCTAGAAGGAGAATAAGGGAATGGCTTGCGTTTATCCCGGAGGCCACGGCGCCCACTCCCCGAGCAAGCGTCTGAAGGACACCGCGCCAAACAACTAAGAAAAAGTAATAATAAGGTTCAGAAGGGGTAGCTCAGGGCGACAGTGACGCAGAACCCAGGCGCAGACCTCGGGGCCCTGGGCCCCCGCATCCGCCAGCCCATAGCAAGGCCACAGTCGGGGGCCTGCGGCCAGGCTGCCCCCTCCAGGACTCAGGCCCGGGCAGGGACCCTCCGTCTCCGTCTGCCGATTGTCTGCCTGTCTGCCGTGTGCCCAGCGCTCACCGACTCCCTCACTTAATCTTCCCGTGGTCCTGGATGCTGACGTCATTACCCCTGTTTCACGGGGAGGGGGGTGGGGGGGAGGAAACGGACTCTGTGAACGGAGGTGACGTGTCCCAGCACAGCCAGTAAGGACCCCCCCAGAGCTGCGGCACCTGGGCCCCCCGGCCAACAGCACGGACAGTGTGCAATGCCAGGCTGCCTGCTCCCCTGCAAGCAGGTGCCTGGGGAAGGTGCTGGGAAGAGCTGGAGGAGTAAGGGGAGCAGGGTGCCAGGCAGGGGGAGCTCCGAGGGTGCAAACAGGAAAGAGCACTTGACTCCCAGCTACAGGCGGTGATCTCCAGGCCCCCGGTCTTGCCCCTGCCCGCCCCAGGCTGCCCCTGCCCCAGGCCTGTGCCTGCTACTGGGGCCACCCCCCGCAGGACTCGCCACCGCAAGGCAGAGACCTAGTAGGGGCAGTGCCCTCTGGAAGGCTCCGGTGCCCCAGGAGAGGAGCAGGAGGCCCGGGGACCCCAGGCCGGGGGCAGCCTGCAGGTGAGGGGCGGCTCCAGGAGAGGCTTCCCAGGTAGATGCGGGGGGAGGGGGGCAGCTGTTCTGAAGCTAAAGACCAGCTAACGTGTCTGTGAAACGAGGTTCCACGATGTTGGAACCTGCACACGACCCCAAAATACAGCAGGAGCCACGGGCCTGGGCGGGTCCCAAGGACGCTGCTCCGGCCACCGAGGGCGCGGAGCCTCCGTCACCGCCTGCAAATGTGCGGCCACCTGATTCCCGCCGCGGCCAAGAGCTCCCTGGGCGAGGCTGCCCCTCAGTCACCTCCAGGTGACCACACGTCTGCTGACTGACTGGTGCGCAACAGGTCAGCGGCTGTTTCAGCAACAGGTACTCTGGAAACCAAGCCATCATGCCCTTCCACATGTCCCACGCTCGAGCCATCCGCCCAGGACGCGGCCCTTGCTTACGCTGCGGGGGGACGCGGGGAGCCTGCGTGGCAAGGCCGAGCCACATCGAGGGCCCCCGGGGTGGACAGCAGCATCTGTCCACTGCTCACACATTCTATTTCCTTTCCCGTTTTTTATGAAAATAGAGGAAAACTCTAAATGCAAGTGCTCAGGACGTGGGAAGAGCTCAACCGAAATGGGAGTCTGGGGGTTCAGGTGTCACAGCATGAGCCCCAGACCCTGTGTGCCCGTGGTCACAGAGAAGGAAAGGGGGCAGCCGGGGGGCTCAGTGGTTTAGGGCTGCCTTCAGCCCAGGCCGTGACCCCGGGGTCCTGGGGTCCTCTGAAACATGCACGCACCAGTGTCCCCAGCACTCATTTACCTGACGGCTATTCAACTATTAATCACCACATGTTTACCGAGCCCCTTCTAGAAACCAGGCACCAGAGCACGTGGGGTCCAGATGCGGAGCCAAAGTCACCCCGGCAATCGTGACCGTGTCCAGATGCCACAAATGAGGAGAGGGCAACTTCGGGGGTCTGGGGGGGGGTCAGCCTGGGCCAGGGGCGTGCTCTCAACCTCCTTATGCTTACCCTGCTCAGCATCCCGTGCAGCTTCGCTCCGCAGCCATGTCTTTCTCAAATCGTGGAGGAGCCTTGTCATCCCCTCTCCTACGGCTCCGTCCTGCCCAAGATGACTCTTAGGTTCTTTCCCACGTCCTCACCCTCTTACACCGGGGGTTGCTTTCTACCTTTCAGTTCACTAAATCTACTTTTGACTCCTTTGTCTCTCTACTCCATTAGCACGGCTTTTATACCCAGACTTCTAATCCATTCCTTCCCAAAGCCAACCTGTTCTCGACTCGAAGCCCTCAGGCTTTATTTTACCATTTCTTTTTTTTTTTAAAGCAATTTTTAAAAAGATTTTTATTTACCTATTCACGAGAGACACAGAGAGAGAGGCAGAGACACAGGCAGAGGGAGAAGCAGGCTCCACGCAGGGAGCCCGATGCGGGACTCGATCCCGGGACCCCAGGATCACGCCCTGGGCTGAAGGTGGTGCTAAACTGCTGAGGCACCTGGGCTGCCCTATTTTACCATTTCTTGTTATTTTTGCACTGCTGTCAACTCTATGGAGGTCTCAGAAATGCTTAATTCTTCCTCTTATTTTCTCATATTTCCATTTCCTCAGCATTGAATTCCTCTCCTCATTGTTGATCTTAATTCTCACTCTCCTTATGATTAGTGTTTCCCAGTGTTTCAGAATTCACGTTGCAACCGAATGTCTGTTTCCTTTATTGTTCTCACGGCTCATTGCCTGTGCCCAGCTTCACCTTCCCAGATCTCGTCACGGCCCCAAACAAGTTCTGCGATAGCAGGTTAGAGCTAGCCTGGGGCTGAACCCAGAGCTGCGACAACTGGAGGGGCCCCGGTCAGCCTCCCAGCCTCCTGGGCATCATGCCTGCCCAGCGTGGGGTCACTGAGGCCACACATCTCCCTGCTCCGTGCTTTGCTAGGCCCGGGGCCCCGGCCGCACCCCCCCCCTGCCCCCCGCAGATCCAAGGAGAGCGCCGCGACACACGGCTTCTGTCCTCAGGCCCTGCTGTGCGGAGAGAGGTGCTCAAGCGTGGCCTCCAAAGTCGGAGAGATCTGAGTTCGAATCCCGACTCGGCCGCCAAGGAGCGATGCAGTCACAGTCACGAGATGTCATGGCGCTGAACCTCATCTGCCGCATCGTGAATGAACAGCAGCAGCTCTCTGAAGGCGGCTTTCCGCTGCTGCTGAGCGCTCGCGCCGTGTTTGCCGGGAACTCCTGCATCTGCCAAGGTCGGGGTTCCCAGCTCTGGTGAGCATTAACCGTTGGCGCCCCTTCCCCGCCCGCCCTGACTTCCGAGGAAGGAGGAACCACATTTGATTTTGGGGCACACCTCAGAACTGCTCGTTAACCAAATCAAGAGAAGCACCGACGCACGACCAAAACCCTTTGCCAAACAACGACGGGGGAAGCGCTGGCGCGGGTGCCCCTGGGAAGACGCACGGCAACATGGTGAGTGTCCTCGGGCACAGGCACGCGCGTGGGGCGCTCCCTGCTGTGTGGATGGGTGAAGAGCAAACCCCGGCAGGCCAGGAGGGTGCAGACCGCTCCTGCTCCCGCCCACGGGAGCCCTCCTTTCTCCCTGCCCTGGAACGCTGGGCGCCGGAGTGGCACGAAGGCTCCAGGTGTCTCCTCCTCCCCAGCTGCCCAGGGTGACCAGGCTCGGCCCGTCCCTCCCCCAACTCCCACCTACGGAGAAGGTTACGGGCCCCAATCCAGGACTGCTCTGGGCAGGAGCGTCAGGCTGGGCCCTGACAGGCCACGTCCTCCACCAGGTGTCAGTCAGGCTCCCCTGAGCCCTGAGGCCCTGGGCCTGCACTGCCCTTGTCCACCTGCCCCTACCTGCCCCTGTCTACCTGCCCCTGTCCACCTGCCCCTACCTGCCCCTGTCTACCTGCACCAGTCCACCTGCCCCTGCACTGCCCAGCTGCAGCAAGAGTCTCCCTGAATCAGCCCAGTGGGAATCCCCCACCTTGATATCTGATCACCCTCAGTATCTGATCAGATTCTTGCTGCCCCGCCCTGGGTGTCTGCTCATTCTGCCCAGAATCCTGCCAGACGGGTTTTAGCCCAGCTCCCCAGCCACTGAGGCCTCCTCTCCATCCGCAGCCCCCCGCCCTCCTCCTCTGCCATCCGCAGCCCCCTGCCCGGCCCCCACCTGGCCCCCACCTGGCCCCCGGCCCCTGCCTGGCCCTGGCCTTCCTAGGCCGCCTCTCTGGAACCTCCCCAGCCTCTTTCCGGTCTACAAGCTTCTGTCTCCCCCTGAAAGCACACTGCCACCAGCAGAACCAACACCTGCTATGCGGTCAGAGTGGAGACACGTGTCATGGTTTGTTGGATGAGACTTGTCACCTTGTCCTCCCGTCTGGAAGTCCCCACGGCTTCCAACGCTCCCAGCTTCCCTTCCCCCCGAGTGCCCCGTCTGTAGCCAGGGTACCGCGCATAAGCCATAAAATATGTTTACACAGAGATTCGCCCTCTGAGATCTCAATTACCCCCTACATTCCCAGCTGCTGGGACGTTGCTACAGCCCGCGGGAGTCTGGACAGTCCTCGTAATCTCGGGGCTCTGACCATCACATCTGCTTCACCAGCGCACCCCACCTGGACATCCCACCTGCACACCCCACCTGGACACCCCACCTGGACATTCCACCTGTGCATCTCCCCTGCACATCCCACCTGGACATCTCACCTGGACGTCTCACCTAGACATCCCACCTGGACATCCCACCTGTGCATCCCACCTGGACATCCCACCTGTGCATCCCACCTGGATATCTCACCTGCACATCCCACCTGTGCATCCTACCTGGACATTCCACCTGGACATCCCACCTGTGCATCCCACCTGTGCATCCCACCTGCGCATCCCACCTGCACATCCCACCTGGATGTCTCACCTGGACATCCCACCTGTGCATCCCACCTGGACATCGCACTTGGACGTCTCACCTGGATGTCTCACCTGGACGTCTCACCTGGATGTCCCACCTGCACATCCCACCTGGACATCCCACCTGTGCATCCCACCTGGATATCTCACCTGCACATCCCACCTGTGCATCCCACCTGGACATCCCACCTGTGCATCCCACCTGGACATCCCACCTGCGCATCCCATCTGCACATCCCACCTGTGCATCCCACCTGGACATCCCACTTGGACATCTCACCTGGATGTCCCACCTGCGCATCCCACCTGGACATCCCACCTGGACGTCCCACCTGGGCATCCCACGTGGGCCTGGCAGTCTTCTCATGGAAAGTGATTGCTACTCTTGTCCCAGGTGCCCTGGGCATTGAAACGCGACCCTCCTTCATGCCGTGGGTTTCTCTTCCTGCACCTCAGTGATGAGCCTCCTGAACCAGGTGCCAGCAGGCCCAACCCGAGCTGGCAAGGTGGCCCTTCCGTGTCCTCCCAACCCCTGTTCACACCACAGGTATCGCCCCCGTGTGTGGTCAGTCGTGTGCAAGGCTGCCCACGGCTGCGGAGACCGTGCCTGATTCGCCCCAGTGTCTTCGGCTCCATCCCAGGGCCCGGCCCCCAGGGCACCCACAGACTTCTCTAAATACTTCAAGGGGTAGCTCGAGTGGACGTGTGTGGTGCATTCCGTGCCGCGTGGCTAACAACGGAGACCCCAGGACCCGTCCCCTGGGAAATTCCCGTCCCAAGTGGACGTAGGGTTAACTGCCGGTTGGGGCCGATACCTGACGCAGCTTCCACATCCCAACACGGCACCAGCTCAGTCCCTTCCAGCTCCTGAGAGCAGAGCCTGACTCGGGTCTGCAGGGCTGCCGTCCTCTGGAGGCATCGGGGCCCCCGCGTCCCAGTCTGTGAGCCCGGTCCCTTGTCCCGCCTTCGAGCCGCAACCCGGCATCTTCAAATCTTCGTCTCGCTCCTCATCCTGTCCTCACCCCCTCTGTCTGACGTGACTCTTCTCCGTCCCGCTCACCGGACCCTGGTGGTCACGCTGGCCCCTCAGGATCATCCAGCATAATCCCCCCCGCCAGCCCTTGACTGCATCCCATCCGCAAAGCCCGTCTGCGGCGTAAGGACATCCGCAGGGCCCAGGGATTGGGACCTGGACACCTTAGGCCGCCTGCCGGAGTCCTGAGCCGGGAAGCCTGAAAGATGGTGAGGGGGTCCGAGCGGGCCACCTTCTTGGGCGGGGCGGTCTTCACGCAGCGTCCTCGGCACCACATGCTCCCCGCTGCCCTCCTCACCCCCACACGCTACGAGGGAATGGGGGAGGAAGGCACTTCCACTTGCCAGGCATGTGCATCTGTGTTGCTCTCAAAACCACTGTCTGCAGAACCTTCCAGCAGTTTCCCTGACACCCCACTGGGCCCACGTCCTGCTGGCCGGCCTGAAGCCAGCCCCCACGCACCCCAATCGCCGCCCATGGGCACCTGGCCTCCTCAGCAGACATCGTACCCAAGGACAGAGGAGGTACCCGGACGCCCAGCCAGCGCGGGCCGACCCCCGGCCCACACAGGATCCTGCCCGACACCACAGGCCTGGGCCGTGCTTTCCAGCCATCATGGGGCCCCGTCGTGCCCCAGGCCCCTCCTCTGGGTGTTCTGGGCCCCGGAGCGCCCATTGTGGCCCGAAAGCCCCACCCTCCACGGGTGTTCTGGCCTGAACCTGCTTTCCCGGCTTCTGGAAACCCAAAGCCAAGCCTGGCCGCACCCCGGGAGCGGCAGGCTGCCACTGCCTCCTCTAGAGCTTGGGTCCTGGGTTTTGGAGGCACCCAGACGTGTGGGAGGAGCTGCAGAGAGAGCCGGGAGGGGAGGGGAGGAGGAGCGGGTGCCTGGGACCCTGGGGTCTCCCGCACAGACGCCCGAGGGACAACGGGGACAAGCATTCCACCGGCGGGCGGCGGAACATGGAAGCCCTGGCGAGAAGAAACGGGAAAAGGGAATTTGAAGCAGGTTCCATACGGGGTGCAGCACGGCCCCGGGGCCCCCAGGGCATCTTCCCAGAAGCCGGGCTACCCCCCGCCCCGGGTGCTTCGGAGAGAAGAGCTCCTTCCGGGGGCGGTGAGCGGAGAAAGAACCTGGTGCAGAGCGACGCAGGCGCTGCCAGGGAGACGTGCCCCCCACCCCAGACCGGCGCCCCCAGTGTCCCCCGCCCCCAGGAGGGGGCAGGTTGGACCCATTGACAAAACGGCCACTGAGGCTTCCGGGAGTGGGAGACTCACCCAGCCTCACGCGGCAGCTGGCGGGGGAGGTGGGGGAGGCAAGACCCAACCTCCAAAGCCCCTGCCCCGGGCCCTGCACCCCGCTGCCTGGCCGGGCTGTTGGCCGAGTCTGCACAAAGGCATCCTGCAGGGCAAGCACCAAGCTTGGCCCCCAGGTCTCCCTGCACCCCCTCTGCCCCTGCCTGGCCATGAGGTCCCACCGGGATGCACCCGGCCCTCCCCAGACCCGCAGACATGGGACCCTGGGCCAGGTGGGCCACTGAAGCTGCAGGGCCGGGGGCTGCTTGGGGACCACCGCTTCACAGCTGGACGGCCCCCTGGGCTAGACAGCAGGTGGGAGTGACGGAGGGGCAGCCAGGGGTCAGAGGGCAAGAACACGCAGAGGGGGACGGGGAGGCCGCCCTTCTACCCCAGGCCACCAAAGAAACTGTACTGCAGCCCCTCATTCCCTGAGGGGGCAGTGGGAGCCCCTCGGGCAGCCCCAGGATGCTCGAGCCCACCTTCAGCTCAGCCTCTGGGGTGGGCCCCGGCACGGAGGCCCTGATGTCGGGCGGATGACCTGTCCCGGAGGGGAGTCAGAGGCGCCCGCACACTGATAGGGGCCTGGCCCGCAGCCCCGTGTGTGCTCCCCGGCCCTGGAATCCGGGGCCCAGCCTGCGAGACCTCGGGACCTGGTCCTGCCCGGGGCCATGAGCTGCAGCTGGGGGCGGCCTGGGTCTTTTTTTTTTTTTTCTTGGCAGCCTGGGTCTTGCTGCCCAACCCCGGCCTGGGCCGCTGGCGGCAGGTCTGCTAATGCCACGTGGCCCCACGAGCGCGTCCTTTGCCAGCCACCTGTCCCGCCAGCAAAATCCTCTCTAGGACCCGGCAGCTCTAACTGGGCCCCAGGGCTCCCCCAAGGCCGAGGTCACCCATCAGCTTCCCTGCCAGGACCCCCGCTCCCCTGGGGCCAGTCTCTGCCCCGCTGACCCCTGCACCCCGGTACCAAGAGCTGGGGACCCTGCACCTCCACCTCTCGGGCCTGCCCTTTACCACCCGCTGCCACTCTGATCGCTCCAGAGCCCAGTTCCCCTCCTCATACCCACAGTGGCCCCACATCCACAGAATAGAGCCTCCCGACCTGGCCCCAATGTACCTCCGAGGCGTCCGCTGCAGACGTTCTTTATTCCGCCTCCGGCATTCCAGCCCCCTAAACACCTCCTGCTCCCTGGAGGCCTCTGGATCCTCACCTCTGCACATGCAGCTCCTCGGCCTGGCCCCTGTCTTCTCCCCTCCCGACATGCACTTCCAACCCCTACCCATTCATTTTCTCTACGACCAACTCCTATTCATCCTTCAATGTCCTAATCAAACATCACCTCCTCTGAAACCTTCCCTAGTAGCTTCAGGGATTTAGTGAGTTTTCTTCCCTCTGGGTCCCACAGCACCCTGCTGGGCTTGCTGCCCTTGTAGAGCTTTGGATACGGTTTCATTTGGTTTTCATTCCATCACACTCCTCCCTTAGAGCTCTAAGGGTAGAAAAAGTTCATTACTTATGTCTGGTTTTCAAGACCTAAGACCTTCCTTGTCATAGTACCAAATTATAGAGCATAGCTGCTAAATGGAAGGAGAGAGAGGGACAGATGGGACAGAATGGATGGACGGATGGGCGGATGGATGGATGGGTAGATGGATGGAGGGGTGGGTAGATGGGTGGATGGATGGGTGGACGGGTGGACAGATGGATGGATGGATGGGTGGTTGGGTGGGTTGATAGGTGGTTGGGTGGATGGGTGGATGGGTGGATCGATAGGTGGTTGGGTGGACAGATGGACGGGTGGGTGGGTGGATGGCTGAATGGATGGGTGGACGGATGGGCAGGTGGATGGGTGGACGGATGGATGGGAGGAGAGTCAATGACAGATAATGGATGGGGACATAGATGAGGGGATGGATGAATAATGGCAGTAACATGGGGATGGGTTGTTAAGTGAGGAAGGTGGACAGTCAGATGAATGTCTGGATTTGGGTGAAGGATGAGTAATGGATGGGTAGGGAGATGGATGATAATGGATGGTTTGTGAATAGATTCATGGGTAGGGAGATGACGGGTGGGTGGATGATTGATGGATTATGGTGAACGATGGGTAATAGGTTTGTAGGTAGGTGGATGGGAGTATCCGTGAAGAGCTGAGCGGTTGGGAGAAAACAGCAATAATGAAGAGGAGGGGCCAGCGGAGAAACGTGGCTGCACCAGGCGTCCATCCCCCATCACCAGGGTCCTGCAGCAAAAGGGATAAAAGTCAGCCCCGAGGCTTGCTGCCGAGACCAGCCCCTGCTTCACACCCGGGTGCCCAGGCGCCCAGCAAGGGGCTGTGAGCCCGCACTTCCCGAAGCCTGTAAACAAGGTCAGAGGCTGAGCGAGGCCTGCAGGTTGGGATGACGTTTCTTGGGTTAGGAATGGGCTGGTGAATGAATCCCAGCCAACAAGATGACGTCACTGATAAGCCCCCCGGGTCTGAGACGGAGGCGGGAAGCGAGGGAGCGCTGAAGCAGCAATGCACTATGGAGAGTAAGGACCCGGGTCTGGCACCCCGGGGTGGGGGGTGGGGTGGAGGGACCACAGCACACAGGGGGAGGGGGGCAATGACACAGGCCCGGGGAGGGTGCTGGGCTGGGGTGCGGGGTGCAGGCAGGACGACCCCGGGGGAGAAACCGGGTGACAGAAGGCAGCTGCCAGGAGAAGGAGCTGGCCGAGCTGCGGGCTGCGTCCTGCTCCGGGTCACGGTCGCCCCCCTGCGGCCCGCCCACAACCCCAGCTCTGCCCCCACCCTGGGAGTCTCTGACTTCCCACGGTGCGACAGGTGTCCCCCAGATTCTTCTGTCGCAGTTCGAGTCCCAATGCCTCAGATCACAGCCTCACGTGGAGACAAGCTCTTGGCAGAGAAGACGCGGGAAGGCCAGTCAGGGGCGCTGGGCTTCCTCACCCACGAGGAGCTGGGAGTCGCAGGCGGGGGGACGAGCCGTGGCCCACGGCCCAGGGGAGCCCACCGCTGGCGCCTGCACCTGTCACCGCCAGGCCCTGTCGCGTGCGTCCTGTTGTTTAGACCACCCGGCCGTGGCGGGGGTGACAGGGGCCCCTGGGGGACCCCGCCATCTCCCAGGGTCTGCCTCGCATCCCTCCCTCGTTCAGTCTCGCCCTCGAGCTCCGTCCCCCACGGTGGCTCGCAGTTCCCTTTGCCCCGATCCCGGGTGGGGGGTGCCTCTGAGTGTGAGTCTGGGAGGCTCAAACAGGGAGAGCAGGACGGCTGGGTCAGCCTACATCCTCCTCCTCCTCCTCCTCATCGCCCGACCCCCTCCCTGCGAGCCCCCCCCCTCCCTGCCTCTCTCCCTCTCCCAGGCTGCGAGGGCCTCCACAGACCCCCATCCTTCTGCGCTGTGTGGGCCGTGGCCGGGCAGCTCCGTGCCCTGGGGGGCCACAGAGCCCAAGGTGGGAGGCCCCGCAGCCCAATGGCCCCCCGCCCCCTCCCGGGCCCGCGCTGCCCCCCAGCCAGGCAGCGCTCCGGGGCGCCGCAGCCGAGGTGACCTGCGCCTTGGACCTTCAACAGAGGCCACTGAGCGAAAAAGGCAGGGGCTTTGACACTCCGGAGTGTTTACTGCCCAAGCGGCTGGAGGGACCCACGGACTCTTCAGATCCACTGATAACGCGGGAACTCTCAGGCGCCGGGCTCCGTGCGGTGAGCATCTGCCTTCAGCTCGGGTCACGATGTCGGGGCGCTGGGATTGAGTCCTGCGTCGGGCTCCCCGCTCAGCAGGGAGTGTGCTTGCCCATCTCCCTCTACCCCTCCCCGCTCCTCCACCCCTCACCCCTGGTTCTGCTCTCCCCCTCTCTCTCAAATAAATATTTCTTAAAATAATAATTAATTAATATAAATATTTCTTAAAATAATAATTAATTAATAAAACTGTGGGATAAATCTCTGTACCTCCCTCTCAATGTAGCTCCGAACCTAAAATCGCTCTAACAAGTAAAATTCACTAAAATGTCAAGAGACACTGGTAATATATGTAAAAGGAGCATCTTATTAATACACCAAGAGCTCTAGCAAGTTAATAAGGAAATAAGAATCCAATAAAAATGGAAAATAGACACGCACAGGCAAATCACAAACAGACTCAAATTGTCAGTAAATATATGGAACAATAATAGGAAACATTTACTTAGCCTTGCTTTGAGCCAGGAACCTGGCGAGCGATTTCCATGTCCAATGCTATTAAATCCTGAATGCCAACCACTGCTGCTCACAGGCGAAGAAACTGGGATCCGGGGAGATGCCGCAGTTTCCCCGTCACACGGCTCGAGCCCAGCGAACGGGAACCTCAGCCACGCGGCCCGGCCCGACACAGCCTTACTCACGGTAAAGGAAGAGCAAACCCAAATAACCACCAAGATACTATCTTTTTAGGGCACCCAGGAGGCTCAGCAGGTTAGCGCCACCTTCAGCCCAGGGCATGACCCCGGGGTCCTGGGATCGAGTCCCACGCCGGGCTCCCTGCATGGAGCCTGCTTCTCCCTCTGCCTGTGTCTCTGCCTGGGCTGAAGGCAGATGCTCGACCACTGAGCCACCCGGGCGTCCCAAGACGCATTAATTTCTAAAATTGAGTGCAGAGTAGGTCTCATTTGTATAAAATATTCAGAAGCCTGAGAGTGGACTACGGGGAAAATTTCCTGGAGGATGGGAGGACTCACAGCAGGAACTGCAGAGGGGCCGGAGGCATGTTTTCACGGTCCCTTTACACGATTTGAAATTCTTATCGTGAACATGTATTCCTTTCCTTTTTCAAAAAGTCCAACGAAACCCCAGGCCTGGAGTCACACAGTGCCAGGCGTCTGGACCCCAGCGCCCTCAGGTCCTGGCGGTGAAACCGGAGGGTTCCGGCCCCGGTGAACCTCAGCTGCCCTCAGCGGGGGCCTGATCACCAGAAGCAAGATGAAGAAGAAGGTGGGACGGAGTCACTGCCTCCGCCTTTGCTCCGGGTCCGGGCCGGGAGAGCTGAGGGCTGTGTGCTGGGACCTGGTGGTGCAGTGCCGTTTCCCGATGGCCTGTGGCACCTGAGGAGCAGCAGGCGTCCGTGACCACGAGGTGGGAGGAAGGACTCGAACCCCTGCTGTCTTCACCGAGCCACTGAGCCTGCTCCAAAAGCGGCCCAGTAAACTCTTAAGTGAAATTAAGAATTAAGTGGGAAATTGAACACCCGAATTGTTAAGACACCTTCTCGTCCATGATTCAGTTACTTGCAGGCAGAATACGTCCTAAGGGAGACACCACCTCAGTGAGGCTGCGTGGGCTCGGGATGGGAGGAGCCTGGTCAGGAAGCGGCTTCCCCAAACCCAACTTCATCTTCCCCTGTGCTCCCCTGTCCTCCCCCATCCTCTCTTGTGCTCCCCCATCCTCCCCTCTGCTCCTCTGTGCTCCTCTGTACTCCTGTCTTCTCCGTCCTCCCTCGTGCTCCTCAGTCCTTCCGTCCTCCCCTCTGCTCCTTTGTACTCCCCTCTCCTCCCGTGCTCCCTATCCTTCTCCGTCCTCCCCTGTCCTCCCCATCCTGCTCCATCCTCCCCTGCACTCCCCTGTGCTCTTCTGTACTCCCCTGTGCTCCCCCATCCTCCCCTTTGCTCCTCTGTGCTCCTCTGTGCTCCTCTGTACTCCTGTCTTCTCCGTCCTCCCTCGTGCTCCCCCGTCCTCCCCTGTCCTCCCCTCTGCTCCTCTGTACTCCCCTCTCCTCCCGTGCTCCCTATCCTTCTCCATCCTCCCCTGTCCTCCCCATCCTGCTCCATCCTCCCCTGCACTCCCCTGTGCTCTTCTGTACTCCCCTGTGCTCCCCCATCCTCCCCTCTGCTCCTCTGTGCTCCCCTCTCCTCCCCTGTGCTTTCCTATCCTCCCCCGTCCTCCCCATCCTCCTTTGTCCTCCCCTGCACTCCCCTCTGCTCCCTGTTCTCCTCTGTGCTCCCCCATCCTCCCTTGTGCTCCCCTCTCCTCCCCTGCCCTCCCCATCCTCTCCTGTCCTCCCCTCTGCTCCCCTGTACCCCCATGCTCCCCCATCCTCCCGCATCCTCCCCCTGCGCCCCGTCCTCCCCTGTCCTCCCCTGCACAGCCCTCAGCCACACTGTAGTCGAGCAGGTCTCCTTCTCTCTCTGGGCCGCCCCTCACCCCACCCCCCATGCCGCCCACAGTTGGGGAGCCGGGCCTACAGACGCTGAGGACAGCCCTGCAGGGAATGCAGCGCCCCGTCTCACCCACTGCCCTCCAACCCTCAGCCAGACGGCGCAGGACCCCTTGGGGGTAGGCACAGGCCTGTCTACACCGGGGCTCAGGAACAGGAGAGGGGGGCGCCGAGCATGTTCACAGGCTGCAGGTGTGAGACACAGGTGAGCAAAGGGGTTAGAGGACCCTGGGTTTAGGAGCGATGCCAAGGTCTCCTACCAGCAGCCCCCGGGTGCATCCCTCCCCGCGTGAGTACATGAGGCTGCCCCCGTACCCGTCACCCCCTCCACCTCCTCCGTCTCTATCCTTCCTCCTGGAATCTTCCGTCTGCTTGTCCTGGAGGAGGACCTGGAAGGGTGGGCCCTGGGCACGACGGGCAATGGCGGGAGGGGGCTCCAGGCAGCTGGGTGGGGGACATGGTCATGGACCCCTGCTTGTGTCTCCAGGGACCTCAGCGGCCACGCCACAACCACCAGGGGGCCCCCGGGCTCCTCCTCCCGCCCCTGGTGCCCTCCCAGCTGGGGTGCCCTCCTACCCTGGTGTCCCCCTACCCCTGACCCCTCCCGCCCTGGGTGCCCTCCCCCCTGCACCCCAGCACCTGTCCGGGGTCCGGGTGTGGGTGAAGGAGGAGGACCCTCCTATCTGGGTTCCACAGGCTCCGGCGCCCTGGGGACATCGGCCGCACGAGGAGGACGCCCACAGCCGGTGCACCCACACCCTCCTGGGAGGGCAAAGGCTCAGGAGTCAGGAGAAGCCACATTTCCAGGAATATTTTACAATCAGAATTAATGCAACAAATAAATGACCAAGTAGCACAAGTTCTAGTAAAGGCAGGATCCCCGGCGGAGCCTGGCTGCCCGGGCCTAGGTCAGGTGTGCCGGGCGCCCGCCCCAGAGCCCCACCGTGGTCCCCGCCCTTCGCGCTCCCCACTCCACAGCCCAGCGGCGTGACCCGCAGGGAGGCCGAGCCGCCCGGGACTGAGCCGGAGCAAGGGTTCTGGTTGGCCCTTTGGGAAGCCCCAGCACCCCCCTGGCCCCCAGCTCTGCGGCAGGGCCATCAGGCCACTGTCCTCCAGGGCTGCGGGCCGGGCCTGAACACCAAGCGGTGCCCGGGGCCAGCACCTCGTCAGACACTTGATGCCTAAAAGTGACAGGTGGCCGGGCGGGCAAGGGGCCCAGCAGGCGCGGGTGAGGAGGCGAGTCCGCCCCCAGGGCCCCAGCACCCCGAATTCAGCTCCACGCTGAGGCTGCTGCAGCTCCCTGCCTGGGCCTTGCCTCTTCCCCGCCCAGTCCCCAGTCCCCGCACCTAGAGCCCAGCACAGAGAGTCCACCGGACAGCACACAGCCCCCGGGCTCCAGACCCCGCTCCAACCTCGCGACACCCAGGAGGGGAGGGTGCCCACAGCCATCCCCCAGGGCGCCCCCGGCCCCGAAGCCGTACACCTGCCCAGCGGGCCCGGGACAGAGCACTGGCAGCGACGGAGCAGCCCGGGGGGCCCCGGGGGGCACTACTTGGCAAGCCCCGGGACGCGGCTTTCACCCCGACGGGATGGGCAGGTGCGCAGGGAGAGCCCAGACCAGGAAAATCGGGGACGCGGGGACCCAAACCGAGCCGTGGCCGTGGGGACACGCACGGGGCCACCAGCCAGCCTTCGGGCGAGGCTGACCTGGGGCAGCAGGGGGAGGAAGGGGCGAGGACAGGGGTGGAGACGGGGCTTCCGGGAGGCAGAGGGGGCTTGACCCAGAGGAGAAACAGGGAGAAGCCGAGGTTTAAGAACACGGGGAGGGGGTGGGGGGTCAAACCTCCAGACAGGCCCCTGCCGTCGGCTGGCGCACGGCCACCCCCACAGCGTGCAGTCTCTTATCAGGGAAACGGAAAGGCCAGGCCTGGGCCGAGCCCCCTCCCCTGGGGACCCTCAGCCGCCCTGGAGGGGACGAGGACAGCCATGTCCAGACCCGCCTCCCTGCCGGGCGCCCCCAGCTGGGACGGGGCAGGCGGTGGAGTCGCGGGTGGTCACGGCCAAGGGTGCGAAGGTCCAAGCTCCAAGTCCTGCAGCGAGAGGGCGGGAGCACACCATGCACCCCAGCCCCCAGCCTGCACACCCCACTGGGCCTGGGTCCCCGGAGCAGATGTCGACCTCTCTGAAATGCTTTCTGTGGCTTATGACCTGTGTGCCCACAGCAACCACACGAGACCCGTGCTCTCCCAGCAGGGAGACCCCGCCCCCCACGGTTTCCCAACGGCTTCTGCCCAGAAAGGGGGAGCAGCCTGGGAAGTCCCGCAGGGGACGCGCTACAGACGCCAGCCGTGGGGGGCTCCCGGGCCCCGCTCATGACCACCCCCAGGAAGCGCACAGGTGAGCCCCACGTGCCAGGTGGAGACGACGGAAGCCCTGGGGGCAGCGTCCAACCTGCAGGGGGCTGCGACGTGCCGCGTGAGGCCTGGCTGGCCGCCCCCTCCAATGTCTAGAACAGCTTGTTGGACAGAAACAGGCTCTTAGGGAAGCAGTGGGGACTCGAGTGGGTGCCCCTCCGCTCCGCGCTTCTCTGGACCTGAGGGTCCCCGGGCCACCGCTTGGGTCCGAAGAGCGCGGCCGGCGTGAGGCCCCGGGTTTGCCCATGAAGACTGCTGGCTCCCAGGGACGGTGATGGGTGCTGACTCAAGGTGCCCGGGGGCCGGCCCTGCTCCACCTGACGGGTTGGAAGGAAACTGATAAGGGACCCGGACCTGTCACAGCTTCCAATGACAACTGGGCCAGGCCAGAAGGGCGCCGCGGAGGCCTCCAGCGTGCCAGGTGCAGAGTGCCGCCCGTGAGTGGCCGCGGCCGCCCGGCACGGACACCACCCGCATGACGGCCCAGAGCAGCCCACGGGGACACGCGCAGGCCCTGCAGGCCCTGGACCCCGTGCATCCCCTGGGCGGACAGCCGCCATGCAAGAGGCTTGCCCGAGGACAGCTGGGGTACCTGCGCTCCCCGGGACGCGCCCAGGCCGCACGCAGAGCGCCCGGCCCTGGGGCAGAGCCTGCCTTGGGCTCCACTGTGGCCTGGCTGAGCCGGGACTCTCCACTCGTCCCCCTTGCCGTCCCCACGCCCTACCCCGGGGCACTTCCAAGCCCTCCAGCCGCAGTCTCCCCGCGTGGCTCCCAAAGCTGCTGTTCCGAAGGGCCCTGGCCAGAGCCAGCGTGTCCCGAGCCAGGCGTGGAGCTCGGGGTGAAGGACCGGGAGGGAGGCTCCAAGGGGTAATGGCTGGGGGCGGATACGGGCCTTGAGCACAGCCTAGCCCGGGCCTGCTGGGGCCGCGGCAGTGACGCCCCACAATGTGAGCAGGTGTGCGCACCAGCATGCCAGGCGCTCTCCGTGGATTATTCCCCTCACTCTGCAGAGCAGGGACAGGGGCAGGCCTGGCCGCCAGCCTCTCCACGGGAGGACGTCGAGGCCGCGAGGTCACCCCCGGCCAGGCTCCCATGCTCTAGATGTGACCTGGGGCCCCAGTGCAGCCCAGGGGTGCCAGGCGGCAGCGTCCCCGCCATGTCCAGGACGCCAGGCTCTGCCCGGGGAGGGCCTGTGGGCCCGTGAGAGGAGAGCCCGCTCTCCTGGGCCGCATCCCGTGCAGCCGGTAGGGGAGGCGACCAGCCTTTCTCGGCTCTGGCACCTCCGGCCTCGCAGCATGGAGACCCCGGGGGCGGCCTTCACTCCGGGGTGGACCAGGCCGCCCGAGCCTCGGCCTCGCCCACAGAGGATACGCGCAGGAGGCCAGGCCCGGCTTGCAGGGGCCCCCAGGGCTGCCAGGAAGGTGGGAACAGTGGCCGGTGGCGACGGGGACGGGATTCCTGCTGGGTCGGGGCGCTCGGAACGTGGGGCGCTCCGAAGGACACGACCTACCAGAAGGAAACCAGACCGGCCAGGCCCGCGGGCTGTCTCTGCAGACCTCTGGCGTCCAGCACTTTATTTCCAATTCAGCAGGACAAGCATACACAGGATGGAATGTGCGTGCCCTACAGGCCCCGAGTGTCTGGCCGGAAGCCGGCAGGTGAGCGCAGGTCGTGCCTGAGGCTGCTGGCCATGCCCCGAGTCCCTAAGCATGACCCACCGGCGGGGCGGCCAGGGGACGGGGCGCGGGCCCCTCCCAGGCCACGCACTGGGGTCCAGCCGCTGGCCCAGGCGGAGCCCGCTTGCTGTGTGCGGCCGGGCGGGAGGGGAGGTGCAGGCCGCCGGGTGCTCCGAAGGAGGTGGGTGTGCGAGCCCCGCACCCAGGGCTCCCGGTGCAGCTGGGGGCCGCACGCCGGCCAAGCCTGAACTCGCAGCAGCCTGGAAGCTCCTGGGGGGTGTCTCAGGTCGCAGCCCGACATCCCGCATATGACCCTGTGCCGGCCGCCCCGTGCCTGGCAGCCTCGTCTGGCTCCAACTGGAACCCGGCCCCCCGGGGTCCTCCTCCCCCCTGAACCCCCTGCAGGACGCGGGCACGTGAGCTACCCTCCTCTTCCACGCTCACCTCCCATAGCAACCCCGAGGACCTGTTGCTCCCTGGCACCGGGGTCCTCTGCGCGGGGACCCGCCTGCCCGCCCCCCACCCAACAAGCACCCAACTCGGCCTGAGAGGACAGGTTCCTCCCACCCCCCTCCGACCTGGATGCCCTTCCGCACCGTCCACCCTGCTCGGCTGCGGCCCCTTGTGATGCGTTCCCCCCACCCCACGTCATCACGTCCCATGTCCCTGCAGCCCCTGGAAGCAGGAGGGCAGCCCGGGACCGGGGGTCACGCACCGCAGCGTGAGGTGCCCAGAGCCTGCGCACACGCGAACGCCTGCCGACCCCACCGTAACAGGGGCAAGGCCGAGTCCCCTCCCGCCCCCAGCAGCCCCTTGCCCCAGCCCAACCCTCACAAGCATCCCGGCCTCACATGGGCAGACCCACCCCTGCCTCCAGTCAGCCCGCTGTCGTGGGAGGCCTCTCCACCCCCGCGAGCACAAGCTCCTCGGGTGGGCTCGGCTTGGCCAGTGGGCAGGGGCCAGCGGCACCCTCCCAGGCAGGGGCCCCTGAGCAGCACCCCGACCTGCTCCCCCAAGGGGTAGGTGGGCGGGTGGTCCCGAGAGCCGAGGACCTTCCACGGCAGCCCAGGATGAGGACCCGAGCCTGCTCCCGACTCTGGGGCTTGAGACACCCCTGGGCCATGAAGCACAGGGTCCGAGCCTGGGCCCCGGGGCCCCTCACCCATGACACCCCCACCTCCCCGCCCCGCCCAGGCCAGCTGAAGCGGATAAGGTGGGGAGAACAGGCTCATGGCCTCCCCTGCCCGAACCCCGCAACTCAGAGCCCACGCCGACCCCTCCAGTTCCCCATCACTCTCCCTTCCCTCCCTCCTGCACCCGCCGGGAACCAGCCCTCAGCGCCCCCGGGGGACCGGGCCCAGCTCTGAGCACCCCCCACCCCGGCCCTTCCAGAACGCCCACCTCCCACCTCCCAACGCCGTCAGCCCAGCGAGGGTGCAGACAGCCTGGCACGGCCCCGCACACGACCCTGACCGGGGGATTTTCCTGGGGGCCGCTCTGCCCTGACCAGCCACCTGCCTCAGGGGACAGAGCGGCCCTGGGTCCATGTTGCGGGGGTCACGGCCACCCCCCAGCAGGCCGCCCAGCACGGCAGCCGCGGCCTCGCCAGATCTCCCTGGTTCCATCCAGAGGGTGGGGCTAGAGGTGGGCACCCAGCAAGGTAGGTGCCCCCCCCATGACAGCCCAGGGGGTCCCTGACAGTGCAGCCCCTCCCTGAGGACCCGGCTGTCTGGTCATGTGAGGAGTTGATCAGGGCCCAGCACTGCTTCCAAAGAAAGCCACCGAGTCCTGGGGAAACGCCAGCGGGGTTGGGGACGGAGCGTCAGGCCGTCCCTGGTGGGGAGCCTGTCCAGGGTTCGCAGCCCGGGGGGGCAGGCATGGGGTGCTCGGGGAGCGGCGGGGAGCGCAGGCTGGGGCAGCCCCCAGCTCGGTTGGGGCAGTCGGAGCAGCAGACGCCGTCCTGGGCTGCAGGTCCCGGGAGCTTGGTGCCCCCAGCGTCCCCAACCCACGGCCCCGCGTCACTCGGGGGCGGCGCTGGAGCAGCCGCAGCAGCTAGGGCGCCGCAGGGACTGCATGACGGCTCGAAGCGGGCCCCTCCGGCCCCCCCCAAGGCTGTCCTCCCTGGCGGGCGCCCGCTGCAAATGCTCAAACTGCATCTCCAGGTGCTTCTGGATGGCCATGCCCAACACCTCGGGGTCCAGGGCGGCTCCGTACACCTCCCAGGTCATGCCCTCGGCATCCCACCGCACATCCCGCACAGGGGAGGGGGCCTCCTCCAGGCCGGACCCCGGAGTTACCTCTGGGAACGTGGGCAGGGCCCCGGGGGCTTCCAGGGCCGGGCTGGTGGCCACAGCCTTGCACACTGCCAGGGGCGCTGCCTGCACGCCCGCATCCTGGGCTGACGGACAGGAAGCCGACACGGAGCCCAAGTCACTGGCCGAAGTCATGGTCCACACGTCCTTGGTCCTGGCAGCAGGCCCCATGGCGCACGCGGCGGGACCCCAAGGGTGGGCACAGCAGCGGGAGAGCCCGGGGGGCCCCCTGGGGAACCTGCACTGGCACATCCCCCCCCGCTGAGCCTGCAGCCCAGACTCACTCACAGACGCCACCAGTTTGGGAAAGGCCGGGACCCCCGGGGCGGGCAGGGCAGGACAGCAACCGCCAGCCCCTGCTGCCGGGGACAGGGCGTGGCAGGAGGTGGCGGCTGGCTGTGCAGTGGCCGCGGGCCCGGCCTGGGGGCTGCCGCTCCGGGGGGCCGTCCCTGCCAGCCGCGCCCCACTCCCCGCCAGCATCCCGGCTGAGCCCGCCGGCCCTTCCTCGGAAGCCGGGCCCCCCTCCAGGCCCGCGGGGGCACCGCCCAGCTGCAGCTCAGCCGCGTGGACGGGCGAGGCGCCCAGGGCCGAGCAGCTGAGACTGCCCTTCCGCGCGGCACCGTGGCCCCGGGCCTGCGGGCTCCGCACCAGGTCCGAGTGGCTCCTCTGCGTGGCGGTGGCCCCGGCGGTCCTCAGGCGACACGGGTCACCACGGCCCACGGTTGACACGTTGCCCACAGTACTGCTCCGCCAGTGGCCCATGGCTCGGACCCAGGGGCTGGGGGCCGGGGGCTGCGGTGCGCTGTCCACGTGGTGCTCCTCTTCCTCGGGGACGTGCGGCCCGCCGCTCACCTCGCCAGGCTGGGCCTGCCACACGGTGCTGCTGGCGCTCTTGCGGAGCTCGGGGGTGCGACCCCCGCCATCCCCCAGCAGGCTGGACGAGCTAAGCGACAGGTGCTGTGGGCGGGTGCTCATGGTGGCCTGCAGGACAGGGGCGGGGGAGCGGGGCTGAGCCCGGGGGAGGCAGTACAGGACTTTACCACCCGGGGAGGGCCCACTGGCGAGGACTAGCTGCTCCAGAGCCCCCCCATCCGGGACTGCCCCCCACCAGGCACAAGGCTGCGGCTCAACGCTGACAATACCTTTCCACCTTTCTGGAACTGCTCTGGGCCCTCCCCGCACCCCGGGCCCGGCCTGGGTGAGCTGGGCCGCTGGGACTCAGCCCTGCAGCCGGGAAGGGAACGGGGCTGCCCGACTTGCTCCTCCGGCTCCAGGGGAAGGAGGCCCACGCACTGGCCCTGCACACCCCCAGCCCTGCACACCATCACCCTGCACACCCCAGCCCTGCATACCATCACCCTGCACAGCATCACCCTGCACACCTCCAGCCCTGCACACCATCACCCTGCACACCCCCAGCCCTGCACACCATCACCCCTGCACACCACCAGCCCTGCACACACAGGACCCGCAGCATCTGTTCACTTGGTCCACAGCCGGCTCCAGAGCACCTGCTGTGCCAGGCTGTGGAGCTGGGGCCACGGAACCCAGACCGGGCTGTGCTCCCAGGAATGTGGTCTAATAGCACCACGCAGACAGGCCTTCCTCATAATTTAAATTCCCTCTTGCCGAGCGGGCCTGCACTCTCCTTGCCTCCCCGCCCCAATTCCTGTCCCATCCTCCAGCCCCGCAGACCCCTCTGGATTCAGAGCCAGTGCGGTGGCAGCCCCCAGCTGGGCTGGCTCCGTCTCTGGCCGAGCAGCGTCCAGCCGGGATGCAGCGACCTGGCCAGCTACGGGCCTCCCACCAACCCACAGTTGCCAAGGCAGGCATGTGGCCTCTGCCCTCTGTGCACCTGGCACCCGGCACTGACCCGACACGCAGCTGGCGCTGAGACTGCCCGGCCGAGGGAGCAAGAGGACGCACGAGGGAGGCCACGGAGAAAGGGCCGTGAGCAGGGCACTGGCAGGGGAGCTCACTTTCACGATGAAGCAGAACAAGCCTGGGGGAGGCCCAGCCCCGAAGTCGGTGGCCAGAGAGCAAGCGAGGAGAAGGCGCCAGCGAGAGGGAAGAGAAGGAGCCCAAGGCAGCCGGCTCCCCAGGGGAGCGGTGGGCGGGGGCTGGGCAGGGCCCCACAGGGAGGACCCGCCAGGGCATCCGGGCCAGCCGGGCCGCGGCCAACGCTGGGAACGGGGACTCTCCCCGGGACTCCCAGCCCAGCAGGACCAGCTGGAGAAACAGGGTGGCGGAGGCGGCTCAGCTACAGACTGGGCGATCCCCGTCCTGCCCTCCACCCCGGGCTGATAAGAACTAGCAAGAAACCGACCGCCTCGGCCGGGGGAGCAAGGCCAGCGGAGATGGAGCCTGGGCAGGGCTCCCAGGAGCCGGGTTTTGGCACAGTTACCCACCTCCCCGGCCCCGGCACTCGGGGGACGGCCGCTGGCGGTGCCAGCCCTCGGTGAGACTGCTTCTGGAGCCCAGTCCCCCGCGGGCTCAAGGCTGGCTGTGGAGTCCAGGTCAGCACAGCTTCCACGATGACGGGAAGATTCTAGTCTGCACCCTCCGATACGATGGGCACTGGCCGCCTGTAGCTACCGAGCCCTTGACAGGTGGCTACACGCTGGCTTCCTCAGTTCAGGTCAACACAAGCAATTTAAAGGTAAATGGCCACAGGTGCTTCATGACTACAGTCCCCTACTGGGCCGCTCCGGACACAGCTCCCGTCTGCCCCTGGGGGCCAAAGCCAGGCCAAAGCCCTGGTCCCTGAGAGTGTCAAGAAAAGGATGAGCAGACAAGGGAGGGCTAGCACCCAGGCCTCGGGGGCTCCAGGATGGACGCGCACAGACAAGGGCGACAAAGCCAGGAACAGCCAAGGACGAGGGTAAGAAGGGACAGCTCCCAGGGCCCCGTCACCTGTGCCAGGCACGTGCACACCCTGTCTACGCACTGGCTCCTTTAATTCTAATTGTCAGGGCAGCCTCGTGACATATGTCAGCAACCCCGTTCTCCAAGGACGAGGCCAAGGCTCAGAGAGGCGTGCTCACTTGCCCAGAGCCCCGCAGCTGCTGGCGGCTAAGCAGGGATCAAACCCGGGAGCGTCGGAGCACCGCGATGACCTCTGTCCCCGAAGCCAACACCCTCCATTGTCCCCGACTTTTTACTCTTCTGTTGCCCTGACTCAGCTAAAGCCCCAGCACCCGACACAGCCCCCGGCACTTGCAGCGGTGCCCATGCCATGCTGGGGGATGGGGCGGGGGGAGAGGGAATGAGTGGGAACGAAGCCTGGGCCCTGCCCGCGTCTCAGCAGCCCCCTAGGCTGCCTGGAGCCAGGACAGGAGCTGCGCCTGCTGGCGGGAAAGCTGCGGCCACCAACGGCCCCCAGCGGCAGGTTCAAGAACAGCGTCTGGCTGAACCCTACTGACTCAAAACCCTCCTAGGGCCACAAGGAGCCAGGTCAGCTCCCCACCCCCGGGGAAACAGGTGGGATGAGGCTGGGGGTGCCCTCGGGCCCCTCCAGGCACAGCACGGTACCAAGGGTGCTGCACCCCTCACCAGGACTAGGCATTGCCCGGAGGGAGCAGGGACCACGGAGCCCCCAGACCGGTGCTTCTCCGCTGCTTCCCTTCTTCATCTCACCCCAGTGGCAGGTGACTAAACGGACGGAGCAGCTCAGAGGTGTCAGAGCGCCCCCAGCTGAACCCCAACAGGTAATTCTCCCATAACCTGGCCTTCCCAGCCTTGAGAGGGGGAAACACCTTGAAAAAGTCGCTTGGGCTACCGCAGGGAGGGGTTTCCCACAGGCCCATCGGCGGGAAGAGGAGCCTCCCAGGGGCAAGAGGAGCGGACCACGTAGGCTTTGGTGCTGGAGGGGAGCAGCCAGGGGAAGGGGTTCCGCTCCTAACCCCATCGCCCTTCCTGTGCACGTGCCCTCCGGGGGACCCCGTGCTCCTGAGCCTCTTGGTTTGCCAGGTCTGCAAACCAGCAGGAAGTCCCCGCTGCAAGGCTGCCGTGCAGCCAGCGTGACAGCGGACTGAACAGCGACTGCTGATAACGACGTGTTCTCTCCTCTGTCAGGAGGGATCTGCGCTCAAGGTGTCACGGGGACTAGCACCGGGGGACAAGAGGCCCTTTGAGGAAGCCACTGAGACACCGCTAGGTTAGCCCAGGCTCGCTCCCCAGTCCTCCCCATCTGCCTCTCATCCTAGGACCAGTGTCTGTGTGTCCATCACGGCACTAAGCCTCCCAGTCTACTTTAAAACTTGATTTGGGAGGATGCACGTGCCTACACTTGTATACACACGCATGCAGGCACACGCCCGAGTCTGGAGTCTGCAGTCACAAGGCCCTGGGTGGTCTGCCCACCTGCCTTGGCTTCACCACAAACAGACCCCAGGAAGATGCTTTAGTACAGAATAAGGGACAGGCGCACGGAGCTGAGATCCCCAGTGTTCTTTGAACGACACCTTTCTGTCCCCTCTTCCTGCCCCATATGATGCCAGTGTGGCCCTGCCTTGTGGCCGGTACAGGGGTGTCCTGCGGCCCCAGCTCTGCTGGTCAGGAAATGTAAAGATCACCAGCCTCACGTGCAGCAAGTGGCCGATGTGACTTTGAGTAGATCCTCCCGGTTCCCCAGAACCTTCCAAGCTGGCCTGCGCGGCTGACTTGGTCAGAGACTCCAGCTCCTGCCGGATCACCTGGCAGAGGAGCCCAGACCTTTGAGAGTGTGGCCAGGAGTGCCACCAAAGCCGTTGCAAGCAGGTCCTGCTGCAGAGCACCCCATGGTGTCCACACACACCTCCTCTTGTTCACAGACAAGCATTTGGGCGCTGATTCCGACAAGAAAAGCAAACCCGTGTGGTCAGGAGGGGAAAGGGCTCCAATGTTAAAACGTGGACCTACCCCTCAGGGACCTGGAAGGGACACGCACCAGATGAGCCCCTCATCGGAGTGGGGTGTGGCTACCTCCAGCAGGTGGTCTGATCCATCCCAGCAGCCAAAAGGGACCTGACAGGACCACTCAAGGCCCCAGGGGGGCAAGGCAGCAAGGAGCATCCCTGAAGGATTGTTTGGAGGGCGTGAAATCTGCCCATCACGGAAGGATGGGGGGGACTTCAGTACCCAATGCTCGGGTCACGAGCTGTGGCCCGGTAAAGTGTTCGAGGATAACTGTGGGCAAAGGCCCCAAGGACCCAGCACTGCTCACCGGAGAGAGGCCCAGGCCCGCACCAGTCCCGGAGCTTCTTCCTCCGAGGACCATCTGCCCGGGCTTCCCAGGAGGCACCTGGTGGAGAAGGCAAACCTGCTTCAAACCAGAGGCTGCCCCGGGAGCCAGTGCGTCTCCACCTGCATGCTCCCTGCACCCATGCGCTGCACCAGCCCGTCCGGCCCCACCCGAGGCCCCATCGAGGCAGACGCAAGGCCGCTCGTGCGTGGTGGGAGCGCCAGGCGGCTCGTCATGGGAGCCGCAGGAAGCAGCACCTCCACAGCTGCCTCTGCACAGCACATGCACAGGCCGCCCTGGCCTCTGGCTGCGGGGCGGACACCCTCCCCCCGCCCCAGCACGGCCGGGCCCTCGCACAAGTCCCCCACTCACGGGGAGGTCCTCAACACAACCCCACACTCGGCTAGGGCCTCCCCAGGAGCAAAGGCAGGGGCTGCGGGGAGGCCGGGGCTGGGGCAAGGGGGCAGGGTGGGGGGGCAGGAGCGGAGGTGGGGAGGCTGGGGCTGGCAAGGAGGATGGGGCGCTGGGAGAGGCCCGCGGGGGGCAGCGGAGGGCGGGTCCCGGGGGGGGGGGCGGGCGGGGGAGCGGCGGGACGGGAGGGACAGGCCAGAGGGGGGGAGGGAGGACGGCGAGGGCGGGTCCCCGGGGGCGGCTCGGGCCTGGGGTGCGGGGTCCGAGCGCCCGCGGAGGTGAGCAGGGGCCTCCGGGGCGCAGGAAGGGGAGGCGCCCCCCCAGGGGAGACCCCCTCCCCCGCCCCCCCCCCCCGGCACGCGCCCAGCCGCCTCTCACCCGCTCCCCGCTCGCCCGCCCGGGGCCGCGCAGGCCGGCGGAAGCGCTGCTCCTGCGGCCGCCACAGGTGCCCGGCGCAGCGGCCCGAGATGCAGCCGGAGCCCGACACGGCCCGGGCCCGACACGCCCCCGCAGCCCCGCAGCCCCGCCCCGCAGCCCCGCCCCGCCCCCGCTCGCGAGGCCCCGGCCCCGAGGCCCCGCCCCCGGCTGCCGCCCTGGCCCCGCCCCCGCCCGAGGCCCCGCCCCCGGCTGCCGCCCTGGCCCCGCCCCCACGGCGCCCCGGCTGCCCGCACTGCACTCCGTCCCCGCGGCCCGCGAGCCCCCGCCGTCCTTCCCGACCTCAGGGCGGGTCCCCCGGCCCGTCCCTCCGGCCCCGCCCCCTCGGGCCCCGCGCGTCCTCTGGCGACCCGGGGCCTCCCGCTCTGCCCCAGGTGCCCGTCGTCCCGGCCCCACCCTCGAGCCCCCCTTGCTCTGGGGCCGCCCACCGTCGCCCCGGCTGGTCCCCCGCGGTCCCCCCTGCGCGCCCGGTGCTCCGAGCCCAGAACCGCAGGGTTTCCTCCTCCCAGCTCCTCTGTCGCGGACTCGGAGACGACCCGGGTCCTCCGCGGCCCCCCCGCACCCCCGCCCCCTTGCTCCCCCCAGCCCTCCCCCGCCCCCTCCCCCCAGAGCCTTCCCCCCTCCCCCCAGCCCTCCCCGCCGCCCCCCTCGCCCCCCAGCCCTCCCCCCCACCTCCCCCAGAGCCCAAGCAGGTGGACGCCATCTCTGGAAAACCGGGTTCCCCCACCCTTCCCCTGCCCCATCCTCACCCCCACCTTCGCCGGGGCCCCACCCCACTGCTGGCCCTTCAGTCTCCAGCCTGCCCGCACCCCCGCACCTGCATCCCCCAAACGCCCCCCCACCCACGCCTTTCTGCTTCGCAGCTCCGGAAAGGGTCCCGCCGGGAGCACCTGCTCCTGCCCCCTTTCCCTCTCCGTCCCCCAATGTCTGACAGCCACTGGCCTGCCTAGGGGTTCAGAGAGGTGCCACCCACCCTGGCCTGCCCCTGTCCCCTTCAGCTCCCGGAGGTTCCTGCCACCCATCCTCCCTCCTTGTAAGAAGAAGGTGCGCGTCCCTGGCCCCGTCTCTGAGAACTGGGTCCCAGTGTTGACTCTGGACTCCAGCTCTGGGGACCCCTGGTTTGCCTGCACAGCCTTCTGCCGAGGGGTCTGACCTCTTTGGTCCCGTGCTCCCCACACACCCCTCCCCCCGCCACCCCCCCAGCCAGTGCCTCTCTGCTCCTCCTGCGGTTTGGGAGAGCTCAAGGCCCGGCTCACGTCTGCAGCCTCACCCAGCCCTGCCCAAGGCCAGAGCATCAGCAGAGGGTCAGCGGGAAGCCCCTTGCCCCAGCGCCAGGTGGAGAGTGGGAAGCCGGGCGGAGTGTGCACCATTCCCCCCCTCCCCCAGCCCCTAGCCTGGCGCCTGGCCTGGTCCCAGAGCAGGGGTGTGCTGAGCACGTGCAGCAGGTGTGGCTGGCACATCACAGGCAGCCACCCCCACCCCCACCCTCCCGCTGCCCTGTTCTCCAGTGCGGGAACCCCCACACCCAGCCTCAGCGTCCCCATCTGGAGCTCTGAAGGGCCCTCTTCAGATTATCTCAGAGCCAAGGAGACAACGGGGACCACCCTGTCACCCACAGCATTTGGGGCCGCAGGTCAGGCCCTCCCACTTCCCTGCTGACCTTTAACACAGACATCCATGCCTCCCCATCCCCACGCCGTCCCCCTGGGTTCCCGCTGGCTACGGGCCTGGCAGGAGGCCTTGGCCCTACCTCCTCTGCCCCTCACTCCCTGCCCCCATGGTCGGCTACAGCTTCAAACTGGAGCTCAGTCCCTGGTGGAGACTCACTCCCTGAGTCCCGGGAAGACTCCCACTGCCCTAAGCACCCCTTTCCAGTGGGTCTGCAGAGCATCCACCCAGAGTCTGGCACCTGGCTCCAGGGGGAACGGGATGACCATGATGAGGCCCCAGGCCCTGTCCTCCAGCACACACCGGCTTCCAGGGGCATCCTGCCCCAAAGGAGGCACAGGGGAGACTGTGCTGAGGCCACCAACCCTCTCCTGCTCCTGCCTAGCGATGAGGGCCCCTCCTTTCCCGTCTCAGGGTCTTACCCACATTCCCTTTTTAGGGAAACCAACCGAGCCCCGAGAAGGGACAGGCTACCTGGGGTTACAGGGAGAGTGGGCTCCGGTCCCTGCGGCTCCCAGCTCCCTGGCCGTGAGCCAGCCCTGAGGACCTCGGCGGGTGTTCCGGGGGGGCGGCTTGGCGTCGGGTGTCCGCCTGCGGTGGGGCGGCCGGGCCACTCAAGCCGCCGGGGTCTCTGAGCGCCCGCAGGGCCCCGGCACCTGGCCAGCGGGTCCTCCTCTTCCTCTCCTTCCAACGGTGGCTTGGCGAGAAGCTTCTCCGGCTGTGGCGGCCACCCAGGGGAGCCAGCCTGAGGCAGTCGCGATCCCGACTCCCCCACATACTGCCCCCTCCAGCGGCACTGCTCCCCTCTCTGGCCTCGGTCTCCTCATGTGCACAGTGACAGCAATCCCCGCTCCGAGGCCACGGGGAGGATGGGGCTGCGCAAGGGTCCCCCCAGCTCTTGCCGTTGTCAGCCACTTGACCAAGGATCCCCGAGCTCCTCCAGTGTGGGCTCTGCAGGCTGTGGGGCGGCTCTGGGCTTGGCAGGACTTGAGGCTCTGGTTCAGGCCCTGGGGCCAAGTGCCACTTCTGGGGACTCAGAACCTGATGGAAGAGGACAGCCAGGAGGCTCAGGAGTTCAGCGGGGCCGGGCCAGGACTCGGGGCCGAGGCAAGCAGCACACGTGGAACTCCGGGCTCCCGGGCTGTCTGGGCATCCGCCTGCAGGGGTCCCTGAAGTCGTGGAGTAAGTCGGGTCCTCAGGGGGAGCGAAGCGAGGGTGGCCTCCCAGGCGGCAAAGGCCTGAGCAGCAGCCAGAAGGGACAGGGGAACTCGGGACATTCCTGGGACGCGGGGGGGCCCCGAGCCGCTTCACCATGGTTCCGGAAGCCGAACCCCCGCAGCGCATGGCGGGGGGGCGGGTGTTGGGCCAGAACCCAGGACGGCCGCGGGCACACGCTCTTCGAAGCAGGACCGTAAAGGGGAGAATAAAGGGGGGGGGTCACCCGGCAAGGGACGTGCGGTCAAGAGAGATTTGGGGGTTTCGTTCTGGTTGTTTGGTTTCCTTTCTAGGATGCCGCATCATGGAGCAGGAGTCCTTGATTTCAAGTGACAGAGAACAATTCGGGGTCAGATAGAAAGAGAAGGTGCTGGAAGACTTGGGGGAGCTCAGGAAGGAAGCTAATGTGGAGCGCTAGCCTTGCTCCCCAGGGTGGGAGCCCGGGGACCCCAGACTCCAAGAGCAGGGGCTGCTCCACAGTCTTGCCCCGTCCCTGCCTCCGAAGGAAGGATTCCAGGTTTTTCCTCCTTTGTTCCCGTTCAAGGTTCAAAGCCTCAGGAAGTAGGAGCTTGTTTGGGGAGATGGGGCCACGTGCCTCTGTCCTTGGAAGGCAGGGGAACGCTTCCCAAGTCTGTCTCCAGGACGACCACAGCCTAGCAGGACATTTCCCGGGTTGGGGTGGGGGGACGGGCCAGACGCACACGGATCTGCACCCCGTCGTGATGGTGATGGGAAGGAGCCGTGGGGAGGGACTGGCTGGGGAGCCGGGAGAGGACCAATGGCCAGCGGAGGTCCCGGGGGCTGGGGCCTGGAACCCGAGAGGCGGGAGGAGGAGGCTTCCCTCTAGGTGGAAAGCGGGAGGACTGAGGCCACGCACCTGGGTAAGCCCCGGCTGTGAGCCTCCAGACTCTGCTTTGTCTGTGGAGCAAAAGGGAGGCTCTGGTGGTGACAGGGAGGGAGGACGGAGGGGAGTGGGGGCAGCAGAGGAGGCTGGTGGGGGCGTCGCGGATGGGCGCCCAGTGGGTGGTGACGGGCAGTTTCAGCTCAGGCCACCGTCACGGGGATGTGCAACTGAGCCCCCCGCGGGCTCCGGGCTGCGCGAGTCTGCTTGAGGTTCTCTCCCTCCCTCTCCTGCCCTGGGCCCTGCGATAAAAATAAGAGAAAAATAAAAAGCGATGGTCGTCACAGAGAGGGAAGGAGCCTGGGTGGGTCACCCAGATGCAGCAGAAGCCTGCTGAGCCTACGGGGCAGGGGGCGGGGAGGGCAGCAAGACACGGGAGCAGCAACAGCTCCCCCAGGCAGCAAGTTCCAGGCAGGCCTGGGGAGGGGGCAGGGAGCGGGGCCTTGGAGCGGGCGGGGGCCGAGGCAGGCCAGCGGGGGTGCAGCCCTGGCTGACCAGCGGCCACGGAGTTCGAATCCAAGTTACTCCGCCTGTGTGACCCCATGAATAATTGTGTCTCCGCTCTTTAGGTCGTGCATGAACTGGTGGAAAAGGCGTCGGAAGAGAAAGCTCCGTCCTCCCCCGGAGGACTGGGTTACACACTCTGCGGAGTGAGTCCGGAAGCCATAGGTCGCGTGTGGGAAAGGCCACCTGGAAAAGAACGGGGCGGGGGGGGGTCACAAGAGTCTAGGACATTTCTGAATCAGGTGGCCGCCCGCTGCGGTCGGGTCACTGACTCGCCCCCCAGCCGGTCGTTGGCTAGACCTGAGCCCTGGATCAAAGGGCTGATGCGGTGCCGTTTAGGCAGACGGGAGGGTTTTTTGAATCCAGCTTAAAGCCAAAGACTCAGAGGAAGCAGGCACGCTTTCCTCCGGGCCAACGTGTCGCGCGGTCAGGCTCCCCTGGTGGGAAGCAGGGCAGCTGGCAGCCCCGAGTCCAAGCCCCTGAGCCAGGCCTCACCAGCCCGCCCGGCCACCCAGGCCACTGGAGGCGCAGCCCTTGGACCCGCCAGCCTGGGGCACCTGCGCTTGCCGGAACCGTGGGGGCCCTGAGCTGTGCTGCGCAGCCCCTCCTGGACCACTGGGCCTTGCGGACAGGCCAGCTGCTACTGCCAGACCAGGGGGAGAGGGACCCGAGCTGGCCCGAGGCCCAGGTGGCCACAGGCGGCCACATCCTGCGCGTCTCAGAGACAAAGCCACTGGACAGTCCCTGTGCCTTTCCAGCTCCCCGCAGCCCCACATCGGGTCGCCCCATGGCAGACACCGCCAGCTGCCCCAGGACCATCCTCCCCCCACCTGGGGTGACAGCACCTGCCCCAGACTCCGTGCCGCGTGGCGCACTGGTGCCTGGGCTCCGGCCCCCAACACATTGGTGGAAGAGACGTGTGCAGCCTCCGCTGCGCCCTGGGCCGGACTGTGCCTCGGTCCTTCCATCCCCCGGCCGCAGCAGTCACCGTTCACCAGGCCGCGTGGGGCCCCCAGTGTGTGTGACCAGCAACAACAGCCACAGAATCATCCGGACAAACGAGCATCAGGAGAGGGGAAGAGAGTGAAGGCCATGGTGCCCTGGGTGCTGGCGGCCCGAAGATACACCCCAGCGGGTTGGGCCTTGGGCCCCCGGCAGCATCCAGCACCCCACAGTGGTCTCGGCGCTGGGCATGACCGAGCTCTGCAGGCAGGACAAAGGGACCTCAGGCCGTTGAAGCTGCTGTCGGGTATCCGCCGGAAGGAAGACCCGTGCGTCTCATGGCACCCCAAACAGGTTCTCAAGGTGCCTGTACTATCGACGGGAAGCCCGAGAGCCTTGCAGGCCGCGCGAAGGTGGCACATACAGGCCTCCCACGGGACCCTGGAAAGGCACCTGTAGCTGCAGGAATACGGGGGGCACTCAGAATGGGGGCGACTGTGGGCTACCTCCTGCCACTCTCGGGAAAGTCCCTCGTGGGCCAGCAGGGCAGGGATGGGGCCAGTCCCTCATGGGCCAGCAGGGCGTGGACGGGGCCAGTCCCTCATGGGCCAGCAGGGCGTGGACGGGGCCTTCCCATCTCAGCTGAGCGACCCCGCTGGTCAAGGTCGGGGGGTGGTCGGTGGAGCGCAGAGGCCGCTAGCCAGCTGGCCAGAGTCTGTAGGCCGCATCGCTAAACGGGTGCCCGCGAGGAGACCTGGAAGCAAATGGGCAGAAAGCCCACGACGACTGTGGGGAAGCCTGTCCGCTCCGGCAGCGCGGGCCTGGCCGGGACAAAGCCTTCGCTGTGATGCCTGAAGACGCAGCCTCCGCAGGGCTGCCTAAGGGGCGGGGGAAATACTGTACCACAACCTGAATGTGACGCGTGGGTGAACTACCTGGAATTACGATAAAAACGTGAAAGAAAAAACCAGCTGACCCCTCGGCAGCAGCCCCACACGGCGGGAAGTGGGCTGCGTAACTGCCAGCCCAGCAGGTGCACGCCTTCCGTGCCAGGGTCCGGCCGCGTGGACAGAGGGCACCAGCGGGGCCGGAGGGACAGTCCTGGGGAAAGGGCCGTCGTCCTGGGGACTCGCGGTCCCGGGAATCTTCAGTTTCTGCCCAGCGGGACTTGCCGATGGCGACCCCCACCCCGCCCGTGGCCTCACCAGGGCCCCATTTCTCCTAGTGTGGACGGGGCTCCCTGGTGTGCAGCCTGTTCTCGCAGGCCGTCCTAGAGCGCGGGTGACAGCGGCTCGTACACGAGTCTGCCGAAGGAGCACGCGGCCAGGCTCAGGCCAGCCACCGCGTCCCGCCACCCCGGCCCCAGAGACGGTCCCGGAGACGAGCAAGCATCCCACTCAGAGCCAACGACGCGCAGCAGGGTCCCTCTGGGAGTCCCAAGGAAGACGCACTCCCCAGGGACATGCGGGGCCTGAAGCCACCGTGTGACACAAAGCTTGGTGCTGCAGCCAACCCGGAGGGTGACCTCGAGGTGAAGATGTGGGGAGCAGCAAGGTCCTGGCACTTCGTCCAAGCTCGCGTGTGGCTGAGGCCAAGGCTGGTGTCCTTCCTTGACTTCCCAACCATGGAAGCCAGGGATGACCCTCCTTCGTTCAAGCTGCAGTGCGAATTAAACTCCCACCCCTTGTTACCCAAAGCGGCCTCGGTGACAGTGTTGGGCAGTCTGGGAACAGGACAGGGGCAGCATGGCAGGCAGACGGCCGCGGCCAGCCCCACAAGGTGAGCCGGATGCCCCCAGCAGCTCGTTTGGGAGACCTGGATGTGTTATAGGGACGCGTATGTGTCTGAGCTTGAACCGGAAAGTCCCCAGAGCTCTCAGGGCAGCCCAGCCCCAGCCCCGCTGCATTGCTTCCCGCCCGGAGCCGGGGCTGCCCTCCCCCCGCAGCCTCGGCCCCGCTCTCCACCGACTGGCACCCTCCAGGGACACACAACTCCGGCCCCTCAGATACCTGGAACCACCGAGGCCCCACCCCTGCCGCTGGCTGCCTCGCCCCTGCCATCTGTCCCAACGCCTGGTTCAAACCAGACAAATCTGATAGACGTGGGTCACCTTCGACGCCGAAGGACAGCACGCACCCCGGCCAGCTGACGGACGCAGCTCCTAGGTCAGGAGCCCCCTCCCCAGGGTCACATGGTCCAAGACACGGCCACCTACCCGTTGTCCCCCAGCCGGGGCAGCCATCGCTGCTGAGCTGTCGTCCACACAAAGATGTCACACGAGCCACCACTCTGGCGTTGGGAGGCGGCAGCCCACCTCCAATGGGCTAAAGCACCCAAAGGCCCCGAGTGGGGCTCTAGTGAGTCAGCAGCTCACGGCGGTTGGGTCTGCGGGACGCGGGGGGCAGGGACATCGTGAGAACCTGGCACCTCCCGCGTCTTGGCCGGACTGCCCTGCACGGCGGGGCCTCAGCAGCCCCCGGGTTGTGTCCCCGCATCTATCCGTCCGCAGAAACGGACTTAAAGCATCGGGAGTAACACTGCGTTGCTGTGTGAGCTGCTGTTCCCGCCACCCCTAAACTCGAGGCCTGGGTGACGGTAAAGGAACGTGAGCTGCGGCCCGGCTCTCAACCCGTCCCCATAGCCGAGGCAGTGTGAGGCCCTGAGCGCTCGGCCCTGGGTCAAGCTGAACTCTGGAGGTAAGGGGTCCCCCCATCTCGTGCTCTGAGACGGGGGGAACATGCGGCCTCAGTCGCCAGAGGAAACACAGGGGACACGCGGCACAGCAGCCGCCCACCGCAGTCTGCACCTTCGGGGGTGCAGCATCCACGCACATCCTCCCTCCCTGGACGTCGTCGAGAAGATGTTCTCGTTAGGATAAAGCCGGTGTGCCACACGCCGCCGAACCCGCCCCGTGGAGGAGCCCAGAGGGAGCAGTGCCACGCGGAGCTCCAGGGCCCAGGGGCGGGACCCATGGGAGCCACTCTGCGGGGTGTGACCGGGTGGGGGGCAGCCGGGGGAGGGCGGCCGGGTCAGCACCCTGACGGCAGCCCAGCTGGCCAGCTCCCCCCACGCTTACCGGGGGCCTCTCGGCCCACTCGGGGCGCCCTGGGACACGCCCGGGGAGACCCACTGCTCAGACAGTAACGCTGCCGCCAGAGGCCTCCCAGCGGGACAATGAAGCGCCAGGCAGGTACCTGGGGCCCCGCGGGGCGAAGCCTTGTGTCCCTCGCGCATCAGCAGGAGCCGCTTCCCTTGGGAGCCCAGGCCCCTCCCGCCCCCTCCCGCCCCCTGCCCGCCCGTGGGACGAAGCCTTGGTGGGCAGGACGGTGGGAACCGGGCACCGCGACTTGGAGTGTCCCCCACGCCACGTGTGCTCAGACTCCACCCCCAGGGGCTTCGCGCGCCCACCCGCGCCCACCCGGGAGGGGAGGAGAGCCGCCCCGCCCCGCCCGCTCCCGAGGGCCACTGCCCCGTCTCTCTCCTTCCTCAAAGATGCCCGGTTTCCTGGACGATGGGGCCCGGGCTGAACGCACCCGCCCAGCTTCCCTGCGAGTAGGGCCAGAGGGAGACCGACTGCGTCCTGAGCAATGAGGTGCAGAAGGGAGCCTCGGGGAAGGACGCCACATGACGCCTGGGGACCCCACAGCCCTGCTGTGAGCACAGGACAGAAGCCCCGCGCTAGGGAGGCAAGGACCAGGGTGGGCGAGCCCGCGCTCTGCCTCGACCCAGGCTGCGGGGTCCAGGAGGACTCTCGGGTCCAGTCGTGGCGTCGTCTGGGGTGTGCATTCCTCACCCTTCACTTTCACTGCTTGAAGTTTCTCAAAACTCCGGTTCTGCCCATTTAAAGACCGTACGCTCGGGCTTTAGCCCGCAATGACTCGCGCTGTGGTGCATCGGTCCATGCAGGCCTCAGGTCCAGGCTCAGCCGATGCACCGCCCTGTGTCCTTGAGCGGGTGACGAAGGACATGTAACCAAAGCTCTTCGAGCCTGTGTTTCCTCATCTGTAAAATGGGAATAAAATTGCCGTGACGCAGACAGCCGTTTCCCTTACTCACCTCCTACCGTGGGACGGAAAAGGGCAGACGCCCACCCTCTTGGTGCCCCTGGACACCAGCCCCCATGGCCTGCCCGGCGATGTACAGGGCAATGTGCCGGGGCTTCCCGAGGAAGGGACGGGCGTGAGTGACGGGCACACTCACTTCTTCCTCTCCTGCCTTTGGACTCGGTGCTGGAGGACGCCCAGCGTGGGGCTGCGGAAGCTCCCCGGCCGTGAGGCGTCAGGCGGGGAGGGAGACTCCCGGGGCCCGGCTCTTGGATAGGAAGCTTCAGCGGCCAAAGCAAACCTGCAGCCATCTGACAGCAGATCCCCCAATAATCCCCTATCTCCCCAATCCTAAGGCCCAAGCTCTCCTTACCTCTAACACCTCCCTCCCTGTCCCTGTGTCCCTGTCCCCTTTCCCTCAGGGGAAATCAAGCCACGCGTCACCACTGGGTTGATGCTGAAGGACTGTTTCACGGCTCGGCAGGATTCTTCTCAGATGCCGGCAAAGCGGCGTGATAATGGTGCGTTTTGTGACCGATAGCATCTTAAGGTCATCGCAGTAGGAAAGCGAAGCCTCCTTGTGGTGAAGTCCCGGTAAGTCAGGTTTTCCATCAGACCAAAGAACTGCTAACTGGGGAATGTACCTGCTGCAGAGGGCGGCTGGGAAGGATGCACGCAGGTGTGCTGCGCAAGGAGGGAACCTGGGGTAGGTTCTATTTAAAGGGAAGGTACTTTGTCCCGGCCTCAACGTGCCGTTGGCCCAGCCATAGACACGCGCAGCCTCTGAGAGACACAACTGTTTGTCGAGAAAATAAGCGCAGGCAGACGGGGAGTTCTGGGCTGGACCACACAGAACTCAAAGCAGGTGCCGACCTCATATCACTTGAAACTTTTGATTCCAAACGGAGACACACACTCGAACTGGCTCGGGGGCAAATGGGCAAAGTCCGGGGTGTTCCGGCCTCGACGGGCTCTGAGTCGGACCCGCGACGCCGTGGCTCGGGCCCCGGGGCACCAGCGGCGCAGGGCACGCTCCGTTCTCAGCTGGGCTCTTGGCTCAGGCAAGGTCCCCGGTGAGCTTCCAGGCCCTGGGAGCCCCGGCCCGGCGCTGCCAGGAGGCGGGTATCTGTGGGCCTGGCCCGTCCTGTGTCTGTCTGGGTGGCCCTGAACCCGGCACAGCAACAGCGGGGGGAGCCTCCGAGGAGCCAAGGCAGAGGGAGGGGTCAAGGCAAGCAGCGCCGGAGGAGGGAGGGGGCTGTCGCAGAACACACAGGCCACCATGTCAGCAGCAGGACAGGGGACGGCTTCTCCTCTCTGCCCCTCAGGCCACCCCCTCCCAGGCCTCCCCTCACTCACAATGAAGGCTGGTGCAGGGAAGACCCAGTGAGGAGCTGTGATGAGGCCACGCACCCCAGGCCACTACCCCAAGGCGTGTGGAGGGGACAAAGGGTGCAGCTCTCCGGAGGGGAGCCCTGCTCGGCGCGTCGCCCCAGCCTCACTGGAGCCACCGAAAGTGGAAACCATGTTTCCGCCCCACTTTTGCTGCTTAGGGAATCTCCGTGGCACTCACCCACGAGCTTTCCTAGCGCCTCCCACGTCCCGGGTCCATGGGGCTCGGCTGACAGGCCGAACCCACTGTGCACAGGCGCTCCGGTGGGTTTGCACCCGCTGCACAGACCCCAGGGCCTGCACCAGCCGCCTCCGCCACCGGGGCAGGCTTTCCTCGGCCACAACCCCGCCTCTGCTAACGCTCCGGGGGCCCACACAAGTCCGCGGCCAAGCTCGAGGCCACGCGGGAGGGAAGTGTGGCTCCCGCCAGGGGCTGTGACAGCAGCATGACATCCGGACCAGGAAGAGAGGACTTGAGACCAGAAACTTAATCTACTGCAAAAGGTAAACCAAAGATTTGCATTCCCCGTGGGCACGTGTCTGGATTTGTTCATCGTAGAGAAAGCTCCGCTCTAAGCCCTGAGGCCGACCAATGGCCTTGTTGATCCGTGGTCCAGGGAAAGGAGGAGGGGCCAAGGGAGTGCTGAGGCCACCTGGTCCCACCTGCAGGGAGCCGCCACCGACATGCTCCCTCCCTGTCCCTGTGTCCCTGTCCGCTTCCCTCAGCAGCTGCCCGGAGTCATCCTCCCCCACGCATGAGTCATCCTGGAGTCCTGGGCTCGGAGCTCGGAGCCTGGAGGCTTCTTTCCTGATGGAGACAAAAACTGCTCTAGGCTCTAGGCTCCGGGACCTGGAGGAGGGACCCAGAGGAGGGACCCGGAGGAGACTTGCTGCCGGGCACCTGGAAAGCCTTTAGCCGCTGTCCCTCGGCCGCCGTGCCCGCCTCGCCATACCCAGTGGCAGAGCCGTGCTTCCCTGATCCCAGCAGGTGGACCATCCCAGCTCTCGTCCCTCCTCAGCCCCTAGAAGGTCCCCCTCCCTGGGGGGTGCTCCCATGGTTCTGGGTACAGCCGCCCGTGCCCGTCAGTCCCCCCGGGCCTGCCCCCTGCCCCGGCCTCGCCGCCTGTGTGCATCAGCCTCCAGGTGGCTCTTCGATTCTGCGACATTCTCCGGTGAGACACGAGGTCCTGGGGGGTCCCTGAGGCTGCGTCCACAGGAGGGGGAGCTTCAGAGGAATCCCGAACTCCTGAACCCCGGGGTTGCACAGCAGGCTCAGAGCAGGGTCCAGGCCAGGGCTTAGGAGGAGGTGGGCTCCAGTCCGCTCCCGGGGGGAGACACCCTCCAGCTCCGACCTGGCCAAGGATGGCGCTCTCCCCCCGCCCCCCCCCTCCCCCCCGCACGGCCTGGTCCCCCAGGGTGGGCTGAGGCTGGTTCTCCGCCACCTGCCTACCTCCGCTCTTCGGAGGCTCCTGTTGGTTTACTTTTTAAAGATCTTATTTATTTGAGGGGGAGGGAGCATGTGCACAAGCAGGGGAGACACGGGCTCGATCCCTGGACCCCGGGGTCACGCCCTGAGCCAAGGGCAGCCACTCGGCCGCCCCTTCACGGCTAACTTCTCGGCATCTTTGCCGAAACATCAACTTAACACCTCGATACGTGCAAACAAAACTTTTTAAGAAGCATTTCCCAGCAGCGCCGAGGGCTGGCCCTGTGCCTCCCGGCCTCCGGTGCCGAGGAAGGCTGGCCAGGTCAGGAGCCAGCGGGCGCCGGCCGTGTGTTTCTTGGCGCAGCCTTCATCCTGCTCCGGGCTCTGTTCCGCGGCGATGAGAGACGACGGTCCCCAGACAGGCTGGCTCTTAGGGTTAATTGAAAGTGGCCTTTCTCATCAATCACCCGCTGCCCTCAAGTGTTAACACGGCAGGCGCAGAGGCCTCAAGGCCTGGGGCCCTGCCACCCTCCCAGGGAATGCTCTTACCAGGCGAAATGCGACTTCCTTTTGGCCTCAGAAAAGACAAACTGGGTCTGCCGCTGTTTCCAGATTTTCCAGCTCCCAGAGACCCGGGGAGGAACAAGACCTGAAAACAGGAAGCAGGGCCGGGCTGCAGCCAGGCCTGGACACTGTGGACGGAGGGGAACCGGCCCCGAGGCTGCGGCCCTCGGCCTGCTGCACAGCCGGCCCACGGGGAACGGTCTCGGGCCTTGCTTGGCCTCTCCTCTCAGCCGGCCAGCAGGGGAAAGGAAGAAGGGGTAGGGCAGGGGCGCCCCACTGTTTCCAGGTGGTCGGCAGAGCCCCGGATTCTGTTTGCTCATCGGAAGGCGGTCCCCACCCCGCAGGGCGACACAGCAGGTCTCCGGAGGCCGCATGCGCCAAGCCTGCACCCTCACACCCCAAACACGAGCGGCAGGAGAAGCGATCTCCCCGACACCTGCCCTCATCTTGCAGGAGAGGGAACCAGGGTCTGCGCTCAGTGGGCCGCGGTGTGAGGGCAAAGGCCCAGCCACTGGTCTCCAGGCCCAGCCGAGAGCTTGCGGGGGCCTGCGATGCGGAAGCGGGGGGGTGGGGGCAGCGCACCCTGGGGTGCAAGCCCTCCAGCCCCGGCCCGGATGCTGCGCCCAGTAAGACACGGCTCCCTGCCTTCATGAAGCCCCATCAGCTGGGGAGGGAGACGCGGGGTCACACAGGCACTGGGTGCGGCAGAGGGGTGGCAGCGGGGTCCTGCAGGGTGAGCCTGGAGGACAGCTGGGGGTGGGAGCTGAACATGAGGAACAGAGAGGAAGTGGGTGCGGTGTTGGGGTTAGAGATGCCGGCCGGGCCGGAGAAGGTGGTGGTGAGGGCGTTGGCCTGGAGGGAAGCTGCCAGGAGCAGGGGGAGTGGGGGGGCTGTGACAGAGCAGCCAGCAGGCCTGGGAGCTCAGCAGGAGGCTGGGGCGGCCACAGGCACCCTTTGGGCAGAAGCACCCACTCGCGCAGCCGGGGGCTAGCCAGGGGCTGGGGTGGGCCTCGTGGGGGGTCCCCGACACTGGTTGCGTGGGCCTTGCTTGCTGCCCGTCCAGGTGGGGGCTCCCTGAGCGCCTCAAGCAGCAGGAGGGAGGATGTGAACCCCCCCGGAGGCTGCACGGACGGGGGGTTCCAACAGCGCCCCCGTCCTGCCTCGGCCCTGGGACCCGGTAACCTCGCCCAGCAATGGGAACCCCGCAGGCCCGAGCCCCCTCTCCTAGGCATCACCAGCCCAGCGCGAGCAAAGGTCCGAGCCCCAGGCCCTCCAGACCCTGCAGCCAGCGCAGTGGGTGCCAGGGGAACGGCTGGTACAGGGGCCGCCTGGCCTCCTGGCAGCCCGGGGTGCAGAGGACAGACAGGCCCTACTGGGTACACACGAAGGGACCCCCTTCACCCGACCGCCCAGGGAGGACCCCCCAGGGCACCACCCATCCCACCTGCGCCCTGCCAGCCCAGTGGGCTCCGCGCCTTGTCCACTCAGCCTCCTCCGTGGGGGGCCAGGTACGGGGGCCAGGTGAGCGGGGCCGACTCGGGCTTGGGACGCGGCCCTCAGAACTGTCAGACAGGCCGACCCACCCCACACACGTCCATTCCTTTCGGTCCCACCTACGACGCGGCCCCAAGTCTCACATGCTTCCAGCGGTGCCCCCAGGGATGCTGTGCCGTGTCCCAAGGGGGTGCATGTCCTCCCCTGGGCGCCGCCAGAGCCCGCAGAGGAGCGGGAGGCCCTGCCCCAGCCTCGTCACCCGGCGCCGCCCCTGCGCCCCGGCAGGAATCCGCACTGTGCCGGGGCTGCGGGTGCCCGGGGGACGCAGCGCTGCCAAGTCACATGGTGCACATAGCCTCCCCCCAAGGCCTGGTCACCATCCTGACCCTTTCAGCCCAGAGGGCCCTAACCCCACCAGACACTGTGCGGGTGCTAAAGGTCACGGTCCCAAGCGGCACAGCTGGCGAGGGTGGAGCCCAGCGGAACCAGGTTGGGGGCCGGGAGCCTGGGGCACCAGCCTGGTGGGGGAGGGCGGGGGGGGCAGGTGCAGGCCCTTCCATCAGATGCTGCCGCGACCGCCTTCGCCCGACCCTCCCTCCCTACCCTGCACCCCCACCTCCCTCCCCGTGCTCTCCACACCCCGACCTCTCTTCCGGCATCCGCCCACCTCCCCCACCCCCTGCTGGACGAGCGGGGCCTGGTCGGGTGGAGCTGGCTGGCTCCTGGCCTGCACCGCCCCCAACGGCCCTTAAAAGCCTGCCCCAGGGCTGAAGGCACGGAGACCTGAACGCTGCCAACAGCCCCATGGCCGGTAAGCCCCCCACCCTCGCCCCCAGCGGGCGTCAGGCCCCCCCCGGCCCCCCCCAGGCCGCACTTGCCCAGCAGCCCGAGCCGAACCCTGGCCAGGTCCCCGCAGGTCCCGGCCCCGCAGTGCAGGGGGTCCCGTCGGGGTCGCGTCGCCCCTCCCGCCTGCACCCTCTCCCACCTCCCCGAGGGCTGAGGAAGGGATGGGCCTTCAGAGAGGTTACGGACCCCAAACAGTCCAGCGTCCCAGCAGCTGCCCCACCCCAGGCGCGTCCCTCGTGCCTCCTGGGGCGTCTGATGCCCACACTGGGCTACCCCAGCCCGACCCGGATGCAAAGCTCGGGGAGGCTACGCGGGAGCACGAGGAAAAGGTCTTTTCCAGCCAGAAGCCCAGGTTCAGGGCCAGCGGCTTTCCCAAGCCTGCTGTGGGGGGGGGGGGGTCCAGGGGTCTGCCCAGGGGCTGGGTGCTGTGGGAGCCCTGCCCCCAGCGTGAGGGTGAGGCTGGCGTGGCCTCCCCGCAAGGATATCCTGGCAGCCTCTGTCCCCAGAGCAGGTGGCCCTGATGGCCGGGGGCCTTGCTGGGGGGCTGCTGCTGCTGCTGCTGCTGCTCTGCGGGAGCTGCCGCCTGTGGAAGAAGCTTCGTGACGCGCCCGCCTACGAGGAGCTGCCGGGGACCCCGTCTGCCCACAGCCTCCGGGGGCCCGGGGGGCGCAGGCCCGGGGGCAGGTGAGGCAGGAGCCGAGGGGGCCGGGCACGGGCTGGCAGGGATCTGTTGTGGGGCAGCCCTCGGCCCGCCATGAGGGAACCCCGGGACCGTCACCACCGGCGGCGGGGCAGGCGTCGCAGGCTCATGTGCCAGATGAGGAAATGGGCGCAGAGGACACGCGGGGCCGGGGAGCAGTACTCACAAGCGCCAGAACAGGCATTAGAGTCGGGCCCGGCGGCAGCAGGCGGCATTGGCTTCGCAGGCGGGGTGACGGGGCTGAGGGGGTCCCGGGAGACGGTGCTCTCGCCTCCTCCGCTCCTGCTTCCTCTTCTTCCCCTGTGGGCCAAGCACACCGAGGCCACCAACATGCATGTCCTCTCCCTGCCTCGGGACAGGCCACCAGATGTGCCATTTGTGGTGCCCCCTTCCCTCCAAGACCAAGACCGGGGGCCCCTGCGTAGTGGACGGTGGGCACAGGCCCCATGGGACCCCTGCCTCGCCCTGGAGCTCCAGCCCCACACCTCGGGCGGCATCGCTGGTGAGTGCTCCCGCCAGAGCCCGTCCCAGGCCAGGGCCCGTCCAGGCCGCGTCGGGGGCACCCATTGGCCTCCACGGCCAGCAGCCCTCACCACCAGTCACCAGCTGTGTGGGCAAAGCCCCAGGACTGCGATGCCTGGGGAAAGCCCACAGCACTGGCGCCTGCTGGCAGGACCTGGGCAGTGACTTCCCCCCCAGGTTGGACCCCGGGAGTGAAACAGCGCGGGGGGGTGGGGGGAGGGCTCCTCTGGGTCTCAGCAGGAAAGCCACGTCCCCGGGAGCCTAGTGCTCCGGGCAGGGCCTTCTGCTTTCCGCCCCCCGGAAAGAGCTGCCCAGGGAGCACTTGGGGGACTTGGGTTTACCGGGTGCCGCAGCAGCCCCAGCTCGGGCGTCTGAGGGGGAAGGGACCGCACCCCATCTTACTCGACCTCAGAGCTGAGCCGGGCCTTGTCAAGGTCTCAGGGCGGTGAGCAGCGCATCAGGGCGTGGGCCGCATGTGGGCTCTGTGCTAGGCTGCAAGGCTGCCTGACGCAGGGGGCACAGCCTCCGCCACCCCCGTGCTCGGACGCCAGGCCCCCTCCCCAGGACCACGCTGGCACCGCTGACCCTTCTAATTGGAAGGGGAGGAAGAGGCAAAACTTTGTCACTGACACCCCCCAGACACAGTGGGCAGGAGCCAGGCCAGGTGCTGGGCACCACGTCCCCCCACCCCAGCCCCAAGCAGGCCCTGACCTTAGGGGCAGTGGGCAAATGCGTACTGGGGACCCCGGGGGGTCTCAGGGGGCAGCAGGCCTGGACAGGGCATGCCTTAGTGCTGGCAGGTTTCCTGGGGGAGCTGCACTGGAGACAGGGCTGTGTTCAGTGGGAGGAGGGCTGGGGGGTGCGGCCCAGAGAGGGCTGCCCACTGGAAGCTCAGCCAAGGAGAGACGGGTGGGGGGCCCTGGGCTGCCGTCCCCTCCCCCCCGGCAGACCACGTGGCCCTGTGTCGCAGGAGAGGTAAGCACGGTGGGGACCATCAACCCGGAGCTGTACAGGGTCCCAGAGGACAGGAGTGAGAATGACTTCCCCGAGGGCTGCCTGGGGCGGCTGTGGTTCTCCGTGGAATACCGGCAGGAAGCCGAGCGGCTACTGGTGGGTTTGATCAAGGCGCGGAGGCTGCGCGCCCCCTCGGAGGCCTGCAGCCCTCTGGTGAAGCTGCACCTGCTGCCCGACGAGCGGCGCTTCCTCCAGTCCAAGACCAAGCGCAAGACCTCCAACCCGCAGTTCAATGAGCACTTCGTCTTCCAGGTAGGACGTCTGGAGCAGGGGGCTGGCCTCCGGGGATGGGGAGCGGACGCTGCACAGGTGGGCCCTGGCCTCCCGGGCTGGGCGGGGAGGGGACGCTGTGCAGGTGGACCCCACCACGTCCCCTGAGGCCCCAGGCACCAGGGCTCCGCTTTATCCCGCCGCCAAGTTGGGACGACAGCCCTGAGCCTCCCGTCTCTCCGCTGGGGAGACGGGAGGGAGGTGTGGGGAGAGGCCCGTGCTCCTCCCGGCCATCCTTGGAGCGCCTCCTGAATGCATGCCAGGTGCAGGCAGCTCCGGCCCTGGGGGGGGTGGGGGGGTGCTCCTGGCCAGGTTCCCGAGGTAGGCAGAGGGCGAGCCCCACCGGGGTCCGCAGCAGGCGGTGCCCTGGCTGCCCGAGCACAGGCCGGCTCAGGGCCGAGGTGCCGAGGCCACGGGGTCTGGGAGCCCGAGCAGGTGACTGGGGCCCTGACGAGAACCAGCCCTCAGGAGCCACCGTGGTCGAGCAGTGGTCAAGCCGCGCTGGCCAGGGGCGGAGAGGTCTGTGCGCGGCGGAAGTGTGCTCCTGAGAGTGCGGCCCTGATCCTCGCACCCTTCTGGGGCTGGGGGCGGGGGCTGGAGCCAAAGGCCTGGCAGGGGCCCAGGCAGCAGGACTCACAAGTGACCCCGGTCTTCCCGCTCCATGAGGATCAAGGCCCGCAGACCCACACGGCTCTGCGTCCTGCTCACGGACGGGCTCCCGTCCACTCACGACTCCCCGCCCGGTCGCAGCCCCACTGGCTCCGCTCGTGCTTGGGGGCAGGGGCAGCCGAGGGGGGACGCGGGGAAGTCCGTGCTCACCAACCATCTCCCAAAGACCAGACGCTGCGATTAGGGTTTTCCAACTCAGAGAGTAGGAATTGTGTCCCCTTTCCAGGTGAGGAGACGAGGCCCAGAGGGAGACCCGGGGCACCCAGCTTGGGGCAGGGTGTGGGACGTCGTGCTGTGACGGAAGGCCAGGTGCCGGGAGGTGCATCTCCTCATGGGCGAGGGGCGTCCTGTGTCTCAGTGAGGCCCCGGGGGCGGGGAGGGGGCTGGTCGTCAGCCGCACCGTGCAGGCTCCTGCATCCCCGGGGGACCAGCGCCTGCCAGGAAGGGTGCCCTGCGGGTGGCGCCTGGCTGCAGGGAGCGCAAGTCCCTGGCTGCCACCTCTCCGCACAAGCTCCTGTGTCCGCAGCCGCAGCCGCCCACCGGTCTCTGCACCCACCCGGGGCCCAGACCCTCCCGTCCCCCAGGTGTCCAGCCAGAGCGTCACCCAGAGGGTCCTCAGATTTTCCGTGTACCACATGGACAAGCAGAGGAAGCACCAGCTCCTGGGCCAGGTGTTCTTCCCCCTGAAGCACGAGGCCCTGGCAGGTGACCCCCCGCACGTCGTCTGCAGAGACCTGGAGCCCGAGAGCCTAGAGGTACCGATGGCGGTGGCCCGGCGCGTGTCATGTGTCACACTACCGAGGGCAGCCAGCAGTCTGGCCCTGCAGCCGCTGCAGCATCAGCCCTCGGCACACGGCCTGAGGCCCCTGCAGGGGGGACCGCGGGACCAGGGCCTGGGCCGGAGCTGCGGGGGGGGGGGGGGGGGGCGGAGCCACTCCTGGGCCCCCAGGGCCCCCTGAGCTGCCTTGGCCCTGGAGACCAGATCCCCTGGGGCACCTGGAAAATCCACACTTAAATTCCCATCCACAACCGACACCTGCGACAGGTGACACCCCAAATGGGCCAGCCATGAGAAGTACTTACCCTCTATCCTCCTGGCCCCCAAGAGGACCCGGGCCGCTTTCAAGAGGCTTCGGGATCCCCGAGCCTGGAGTTTGAACCCTCAGCTCTGCTCCTCACTACTGTGTGATCTCAGCCCCTTCCGCTGACCAGACCTCAGTTTCCCCAAGTATAAAATGACAGGGGTTTAAAAGAGAAAATGGGGTGCAAATGCCTGACTGCTCAGACCAGGGGGGGAGGTAGTGTGGCCCCCTCAGCACCTGCTGGGTGACGGGGTGCCCTCGGACCAGGGGGAGGTAGCGGGGCCCCTCCAGCACCTGCTGAGTGACTGGGTGCCCTTGGACCAGGAGGAGGTAGTGGGGCCCCCCCAGCACCTCCTGGGTGACCAGGTGCCCTCCCCCGGGCCCCTGCAGCCTCCCTCCGAGTTCGGGGACCTGCAGTTCTGTCTCAGCTACAACGCCTGCCTGAGTCGCCTGACGGTCATCGTGCTACGAGCCAAGGGCCTCCGGCTGCAGGGGGACACGAGCTCCGTCAGTGAGTGTCCTTCTGGGGCAGCTACTGTCCTGTAGCCGGGACCCTCCCTCTGCACACGGCCTGGCTCGGAGCCTCACTGTCCCCCGTGGACGCCTGTAATGCGAGGCCACTCCATCACCCTGCACCCACGACTGTCCCCCGGGACCTCCACCAGGACCCCACGGGCCCAGGCCAGGTCGGCCCTCCCTTCCCCCCCGCAGGGTCTTGGCTCCTGGGACGGTGCTGTCCGTCCTCCTCCGCGTCTGTCCTTCCATGAAGGATGCGTGGTCCTCCAGCGCCAGACCCCTCCGCCCCCCCAAGGGTTCCCTGAACACGAGGCGTCCCAGCAGCCTTGCTCCCTGGAGGCCGGGACCTGGAGGAGTGAGGCCCTGCTCTGGCTCAGTGAACGTCCTGCCTGAGGGGCCCCCGGGGGGAGGGGGGACTGCCGGCCACCTGTGTGTTCGTGGTCACTGCAGCAACTTGTTCTTGAACCTCCCTGTGGATCCACACCCTCTGCGAGCACCACCCCTAGAAACTTGTCCCCTGAAGGCGAAGGCGCTCAGGGGGCCACAGGGAGGCAGGGCACGCAGCGGGTGGGCTGGGCGTGGTGCCCCGGGAGCCCCAGAGCCTTTGGGGGACAGAGGAAGGAAAAGGGGGGGCCGCATGCTTCCTCGGGCGTAGGACCACACACACACACACACCGTTTCTTCGGGTCACCGCCTCGGGCCACAGCGGCCATGAGTGATGGGGTCCTGGCGCCCAGGGTGCGCCCGCCGCCCAGCCAGCCCCCAGCTGCCCCAGCCAGACCCCAGTAGCCCCCCGCCCCCGCCCAGCCCGGTCCGCACCGCCCCCAGGTGTATGGGTCCAAGTGTCCCTGAGGAAGCAGCACACGGTGGTCAAGAGCAAGAGGACATCGGCCGTGCGGGGCTCCGACTGCCCCGTGTACAGCGAGACCTTGAGCTTCCACGCGCCCCCCGCTGAGCTGGACGCGGCCAGCCTCAGCCTGACAGTGCTGCAGGGCGCGGGAGCCCACGGTAAGGCAGCCCCACCCGGGACCCGGGCACACGGCGCGCCCCACACGGTGCACCCCACTCAGGCTGGGCCTGGCCCGAGGACACAGAGCGCCTGGTGCCTCGGGGACCCGCGCAGCCTGGTCCGTGGGTCTCGCAGCAGCGGGGCCTCCCCGGGGCACCCGAGCCACCCATCCCCGGGCAAAGCCACCGACAGTGGGGGAGGTGCCACCACCGGGACCAGTGCCGCGGCCGCTGTGTGCCCCACCAGCGACCGTCCTAGACTGGGCCAGGGTCAGGACGAGGGTTGGGGTGCCCTCTGGCCCCCAGGGTCCTCACTAGGCCCTTCTGCACCCTGCGTGTGGCGGGAGGCGCTGGCCAAGGATCCCGGCCACGCGGGGCTGCCCCTGCGCTGGCCCGTGTCCCTCCCGCTGTGACACCCGCCGCCCTGCCGGGCTCCCCCCGGGGCTCCTGCCACCGCGTCCCGCTCCTGCCTGGGGGGCGCTTGCTGCGGCCTGTGGGGGAGGGGCGGGCGCCAGGTGGGGGCCTGGGGCCCAGAGCTGACCCACCCCCCCAGGCAGCCGGCAGCTGGGCCGCGTGGTGGTGGGCCCCCGCATGTTCGCGCGGGGCAGGCCGCGGGAGCACTGGGACCAGATGCTCGGCGCACCAGGGGAGCTGGTGAGGCACTGGCACGCACTGGGCCACGAGGTGGAGGAGCCCTGAGCCCGGGACCTGCGGTGGCGCCGGGAGCACCCCCACTCCGCACCCCGCACCCCAGGAGCACCCCTACCCTCCACCCCGCCCCCCGTGCCTAGGCCTGGAAGCCGACACCAGAGGGGACACGAAGCCGCAGCTGCTCCCCAGCTGCTCCCCACGAAGCCGCCCGGCGCCCCCCACACCCCCCTGATCCCAGAGCCCCGGCGGGGCCACCCCGGCAGCACCTCAGGTCAGCAGAGGGGCCTCAGCAGCCACCCAGGACACCCCAGCCCTGGGGTCATCCATCAGCATCGCGGCGGCTGCGCAGGACAAAGGTCCTCAGGGACTCGCCCGTGGGCTCCGCATCCGCCCGTTGTACAGGTGTCCCCGGGCCCTGTGGTCTCCCGGCGACAGCACTTAGCCCATGTGGCTCACTTCGGAGGGAGCGGTGACAGCACGTGGCCACAGCACAGCCGTGACTGGACCCGGCAACCACTGGCCGGACGGTGACCGATGACCCACGACCGCCTCGGGCAAGCGTGCACATTCCATGAGGCTCGTCACCGCCTCCCCGTGACGCTGGACTCAAGGTGATGGGCATCAATGCACCAGTCACCGTCACCTGCTGGGGGCCTTGCTGTGGTCGTGAGCCGGACAAATGAATCCTGGGTCTCCCGGCGGCGGGTAAAGTCAGGATTGTCACGCTCTGTGCCTCTTGCACTTTGTGTCCGATCCCTGTCACGGCTGAAGGTGGCCTCACTCGGCAGAGGGCGCGCACCCTCCCACGGAGCGCACACCACGGCCACCCCACGGCTTCACCCTGTCCCCACGCGTGATGGCTCCACGCCCCCATCCCCTGTGTGTCACGGCTCCACCCTGTCCCCACGTGTGACGTCTCCATGCCCCCGTCCCCTGTGTGTCGTGGCTCCACCCTGTCCCCGTGACCCACGGCTCCACCCTGTTCCCACATGTCACAGCTCCACGCCCTCATCCCCCACGTGTCATGGCTCCACCCTGTCCCCACGTGTCACGGGCCCACCCTGTCCCCACACGTCACAGCTCCACCCTGTCTCCACGTGTCACAGCTCCACGCCCCCATCCCCCACATGTCACGGCTCCACCCTGTCCCCATGCATCACAGCTCCACCCTGTCCCCACATGTCACATCTCCGTGCCCCCATCCCCCACGTCACAACTCCACGCCCCTGTCCCCCACGGCACGGCTCCGCACCCCATGCCCCACGTGTCTCAGCTCCATGCCCCTGTCCCCCACGTGTCTTGGCTCCACGCCCCTGTCCCCACGTTTCATGGCTCGCACACTCGTGCCGTCTTTGAGCAAGCCCCTCCGCCAGGCCTGCTTCCATGTCCCCAGGGCCTGAGCCAACAGGCACCAGCCGCACCCGCATGTCAGGGGGATGTGGCACCTGCCACTGGCCCTGCTGGTGGGTCAAGCATCCCCCGTGCAGGACACAGTGAATGTGTGTGTCTGACTCACAGCTGAAGACTCTCAGCTGCAGGAGGCTGTCGCACTGGGCCCTGCGGGAGGGGTCGGAGGGGGGCCGGCGGCAGCTGGGTGTCTGCAGTCGGGGTCAGGGCAGGACATAACTGGAGGGGGCGAGTGGGGCTGCCTCGGTCCTGCCCACCGGGCGCCTCCGGAGGGAAGCCCTTCGCCTTTGCACAAAGCATTTGGAAGGAGCTGGTCAGCAGCCACGCCAACAAGTGCTAGTGTGTGGTGGGATTCTCATGGAGTAAATACACCCGTTTGGGGGCCGTCTGATATCCCTACAACTTTGCATCTTCAATCCATTAACATGGTATATCCCTCCGTCTCCTCTGGTCGGTCTCTCTCTACCTCCAATTTTTAAGGATGCCGGTATCATTCATTTTTTGTTGTTTCGTTCGTTTCAATGTCATTTATTTTAATTCCACGTATATTTTACAGCAAGCAAGACATTACTATTATTACTATGTTCCATCAGGATTCACTTCTATTCACCCCCAGCGTCGTTCTTTCTTTTGCTTTCCCTTCTCTCCTGCGCCTCTGGGACTCTACTTGAGATCATTTTCCTCCTACTTGAAGAACTCTTTTTAGTATTTCTTTTAGTACAGATCCGCTCCCAGCAAATTTTCTTAGTTTTGTAGCAGAAACGTCTATTTCAAATTCATTTTTAAAGGATTTTGTCTTTGTTTTTGTGGAAATAGAATAGGCTGACAGTTTCTTTTCCATCAGTGGTTTAAAAATTACGTTCCTTGTCTTCTCCCTTCCCTCATTCCTGTCGACATGTGAATTATCTGTGCTGTTGTTTCTCCTCTGAAAGTAATGCATCTCCTTCTACTTCCCACACTTTGTGTTTTTTAATGTTTTATCCGTATCTTTGGTTTTCAGTAGTTGGAGTACGATGCACCTCCAGGCAATTTTCTTCTTACTTATCCACCCTGGGAGTAATAAATCCTCGGTTTGGGAAAATTCTCAGCCCGTATTTCTTCAGATGTGGTTTCTCTTCCCTTCTTCCTCTCCTCTGCTTCTGAGACTCCAATTACACGCTTGTTAGATCTTCCTGCAGCTCCCACAGGACTCCAGCACCTGCAGTTTCCAGGCCCTACGTCTGTGCTTCGGCCCAGTCTTCATGTCGCCCTCCTCTGTTCCACTACATCTTCCTTCTGCGAAGTCTAACTGTATTAAGCTATATGCCAAGGCCTGCATTTCAATTACTGCATTTTTCCGTCCTAAGTTTCCACTTGCTGCTCTGTGATGAGCTCCAGCTCTCTCGTGCAGGGAGAGCTCTATTTTGCCAAACACACCTGATCAGCGGGTCAGTTTTATTGTGTATGTTTTCACCCTCGGGTCCTGTTACGTGGTGTGTTTGGTCACATATTGTCCGACGCTGACCATTATGATAAACGATAATGGCTCCAGGAGACAGTAGTCCTCCGGACACGGTTCACGGTGTCCTCTGGTTGACAGAATGAGGGGAGGTCACCTTGATCCAGTCTGGTAATGAACTAACTGGGGTCTGGGTTGCAGGATTTTTGCAGGGTTTTTTGTTGTGTGTTTTTTGGTGTTTTTAGAGAAAGTGTGAGTGTGGGGTGGGAGTGACAGGGGGGAGGGAGACAGGAATCTTTTCCTTTGTGAAGATTTTCTTTATTTGACAGAGAGGGCGAGAGTGCAAGCAGGGGGAGAGGGAGAAGTGGGCTCCTCCATGGAGCAGGGAGCCGGATGAGGGACTCGATCCCACGGCCTGAGATCATGACCTGAGCCAAAGTCAAGAGTTGGATGCTCTACCGACTGAGCCACCTGGTGCCCCTGGTTGTAGTTTTTGTGAGGCTACATGATCACCCCCAGGTATCCCCCATTTCTAGGGTGTAGTGTTTCAAGGACACCATTTGGATCACCCGAGGAGGCTCTGGTGTGATGACTGGGCTCCTCTTCCTTGATAGGTCCTGGAAGTCCAGTTTTTATATCCCCAGTGTCATGCTATTGTCACAAAAAGAAAGGAAAGGAAAGGAAAGAAAGAAAAAAAAAAAAAAAGCCCCGCCGTCGTCCAGGGGCTTTCTGCATAGATTGATTCAGGTTCATAAACCCAGCAAATGCCTCAAAGGGAAAGAGTCCTCCGTGCCTGAATCCCCTTCTGTCTACTCTCCAGCTGACACCCCACTCCTTAACCCCCGGCCCCGTGTCTGTCCCGTGTCTGTCCCGCTGCAGACACCGGGCCGCCGCCCTGCGGCCTCTCAGCCACGGCCTCTGCCCCGAAGCCCAGCCTCTGAATGGAAATCAGTCCTTCCTGGAGGGACGGGTCCACGGACGTCAGGCCACCTCCGCGTGCTTTCCCTCTCTTGAGAGCACGGCCTGTCGAACGCCTGTCGAGTTAGCAGCTGCCAGGAGCTTCGAGAGATTTTCTGTATCCCCTTCAGCTTCCCCAGTCGTTCCCCGGCCTGAATGTCAGCCCAGCTCACACAGAAAAGTCATTCTTTTCTCAGAATCCCCAGAAAAAGAGTCCCCTCTTGGCAAAGACCGAGAACCACACGATCCTGGGAAGGCTGGTGACCCCAAAAGGAGGAGGGTCGCTCGTTTGCCACAATTGTGCATAACAAGCAATCACGCCACCTCGGGTTGTGCAGAACGAGCATCTCCTTGCCCCGGCTGCAGCAGGCTGGGCGTGAGCCCCGGGTTGGGGTGCAGCTGCTTCAGGTCCCCGCCAGGCCCACTCCAGTTCGTCCTCCTGCCACAGGCCCGGGAGCGGGGGCCCCTCTGGGAGAAGGCCGACCTTCTGCTGCTGCCAGGCTTTATGTAATAGCCCCTCGGCCGAGGACACTGTGTGGCCAAGGTCAAAGTCGGGGGGGGGCGGGCGGTGTGCAGGGAGCCCAGGTGCCGTTTCCGAGAGGAACTGCAGCTGTGCCGCGGCCACAGCTTGAGGGCGGGGTGGGGGTGGCGGTGGCGGGACGCCCCAGCGCAGGCACCTGCTGCCCGTGGCACCTGCTCCGCGGGGCCTGCTCCGTGCTGGCCCTCAGGCCTTTCCCATTGCCCATTGCCCACTGCCCACTGGGGCCGTCCGCCCGGACCCAATGCAGAGTCGCACTGGCCCAAGGGTCAGGGTCAAAGGCAGAAGGCGGCGCGTCACCCTCCTTCCACCCCTCATCTCCACCTGTCACCTCTCACGGGGTGCTCACCTTGGAGCACGCCCATCGTCCGTCGTCCGCCGGAGCGTCTGCCAATGAGGATTTCCAGACGATGCAATAAAGGCCTTTAAAGTGGATGGGGAGGTGCCGCCCTCCCCTCGCCAGGAGAACCCCAGGTACCAGGTCGGCAGGGGCTCTGGGGACTCATGGGGGAGCGACCACCCTCGGCTGGGGGTGACCCCAGTCCCGGATCGAGTCCCGCATTGGGTCTCCGTGCGTGGAGCCTGCTTCTCCCTCTGCCTGGGTCTCGCCTCGCTCTGTCTCATGAATAAACACGTGAGATCTTAGAGAGAGATCAGCAGAGCGAGAGGCTGCTAAGGCGCCCGCGGGAGATCGCGGCTCCTGTGTGCCCTGACCGGGGGCCTCTGTCCCCACGTGGCCCCTGCCGCCCCCTCGCTGCCTGGTTAGCAAGCTGGGGGAGGAGTGGGAGCCCAGGACGCGACAAATAGGAACCCAGTGCTTGGGCCCGATTCCGCCGCAGCCTGCGGGGTGTGGGGATGGGGGGGACGACGACAGTGTGCAGGGTCCTCCAGGAGCTAAGGATACAGCTGCCTCACGACCCAGCAACTGCACTGGTGGGGATTTACCCCCAAGACACATGCGGGGCAATGCGGGGACCCCTGCAGCCCAGTGATCCCAGCAGCGGTGCCCCTGAGAGCCACGCCGTGGGAGGAGCCTCAGTGCAGGGACAGACGAGGACCAAGAAGACCTGGTCTGTGTGGACATGGGTCGTCCTCAGCCCTTGGCATGAATCCCCACCCGGTGCTTCCTCGGGGGTGATGCTGACTGCGGTCGCTCGGAGGAGGACAATCATATGGTCTCAGTCATACGGGGAATATAAGAAATAGTGGGGTTTTAGGGGAAGGAGGGGCACTGAGTGGGAAAAATGAGAGAGGGAGACAAACCAGGAGAGACTCCTGACCCTGGGAAAGGAACAAGGGGCAGTGGAGGGGAGGCGGGCGACGGGGTGACTGGGTGCCGGCATTGACGGGGCACTGGACGGGATGTGCACTGAGGGTGATACTGCATGTTAGCAAACTGAATTTAAAAATGTTTTTAAATCAAAAATAAATAAAAATAAAAATGGGGAGAAAATGAAAAAAGAAGTGAAGTTGCAAATTCCAACTACACGAGACTGGACATTTTAAGTGCTAAACATAGTCTGTAGGTAGGAGTTATATACAAAGAACTTGTCGTCCCCCAAGAGTAACCAGCATAGTCCAGGGCCTTGTCCTAGATATTGGGGGGGGGGGTGTGCGGAGAGGCCACCGGCCGGCAGCTTCCAGTGCGGCCCTGAGAAAAAGAGAAGTAGTTTGTTGATGCGATGCCACCGCCGACTGTGGCCCCTGGGGTCTGGGACCTGAGCTCAGTCCCACGGGTGACAACGGGCAGGTCCCCGGCCTCGGCTTCTTGCGGGTGACAGACAATTAGTCCCCCGGTCCCCCCGCACCCCCAGCGTTGTTCCAGGTGCTTGGTTCTCAGAGGGGGGATCTGCTCATGGGGGCGGGGGGCCCACCGTGGAGCCGCACCTGCTCGGGGAGCTCGGTGGCAGGGAGGACCCCCCCCCCCCGGCAGAGAGGCCTGCGCATCGCCCAGGGGGCATCGCCCAGGGCGCAGAGCAGGAGCAGGGGGCTGACGGGCTGGTGCAGGTGTCCAGGGTGCTCTCCTTGCCCCCACCCGGGGGCCGGAGAGCGGGACGGATACACCTGGACCGGCACCTTCCACTTGTGCACCTGCAGGGCCAGCGGTGCATTTCTCCCCCTCCCCCCACCCCCTCATCTTCCCCTCTTCTCCCTCCCCCCCACCCCTCCCCCCCTTTAGTGTCAACTCTGGGTGCTTGTCCACTGATGATGGAGGCTGACCCGCAGGTGACAGCACCCCCCCGACCTCACACCCATACCCTGACGTCGGGGACTCAGTGCACCCCAACCTTGCACCCTGACGTCAGGGACACAGCCCCCACCGACCTCACAGCTGTACCCTAACGTCGGGGACACAGCCCCCACCAACCTCACACCCGCACCTTGACATCGGGGACACAGCCCCTCCCCGCCTGCTATGCCTGCTGCGCCCTCTGCCGTCCAACTTGGCTCACGGCAGAGCACCTTGGAAGGACGCGGCTAGGAAATTGTTAACTGGTCAGCCAGCCTTCCAGACTCTTCCCTGGCCCCCCAAAGGCACCTGTCCCTCCACCAATATAACCACTAACCTGGTTTTCGTGGAAATGGCTGCTTTGCTCCTCCTCTGTGACGGGGCCGCCGTCAACACCAGGCCACCAGTTGCCGCAAAGCTCACAGGGACTGCGACGGGCGCTGCTTCCTCTTGGGCTCCTGGACTCTCCTTGTGTTAAGACGCACTGTAGGCTTGGGGCGGGGAGAGGGTGCCGGGGAGAGGGCACAGGGAGAGGGCACAGGGAGAAGACACCAGGACTGGGGAGAGGGCACTGGGTGAGGGTCCCAGCGCGGAATGCAGTTGCTGGTCACAGGTGTCCGGCTGTCCCCACCCAGGAAGCTACCCCCCCCAAGTCCCCCACCAGGTTCACTTCTCCCCACAGCCGACTCCCCGGTGCTCTGCATCCTTGTCCACACTTGGTCTCCTCAGTCCTATTTCCGTCATCCTCTTCCGTAGGCCGGTCCCCACAGTGGATCTAGTCCCTGCCGGATGGCACCGACCCTGCCCGTTTGCAGGGCATGCGGTCATTCCAGGTCTCCTCCGTTACGAAGAGCTTGATCTTACCTGCTTCTCTGTTGGGTTGTGGTTTCCTCACTGACTTGTAGGAAGTCCTTTCAATTAGATGTAGTCCCACTGTTTCCTCCCATTCTGTTTCTTTTCTAATAACTAATACATTTGCAGTTGATTTCCTCCCATTTTTATGCCGTTCTTTTGATAAATAGAAGTTTTTGATTTTAGGGCAGTCCGGGTGGCTCAGCGGTTTGGTGCCTGCCTTTGGCCCAGGGCATGATCCTGGGGTCCCCAGATCGGGTCCCACTTCGGGCTCCCTGTATGGAGCCTGCTTCTCCCTCTGCCTCTGTCTCTGCCTCTCTCTCTGTGTGTGTCTCATGAATAAATAAATACAAATTTTTTTTAAAAAAAAGAAGTTTTTTATTTTAATGGAGTCAGACGAAGCAATCTTCTATATTAGTGTTTTCTGGTGCCTCCTTTTTAGAAGCCCCGTAGGTGCGCCGAGCATCCTCCCTCGTCGGCCTCCACCATGCTCGTGGCCACACAACGACCTCTCGGGGGCTGCGTGTTCCAGGCCCTGTGGAGGCCCACATACGCTCTGACCGGGATGTGGGAAGGCTTGTTCCCGCCTTTCCTAAAGTTGCTTCGGTAACTAATCGAGATAACACAGTTTCTCACCACCCTCCTCCCGTTCTGGACACAGCTGGCGCCTCAAGGTCCGTTACGTGTTAGGCCCTTTGACCTCAGCAAGGTGCTCTCCACACATCCCTTCACCCTATAAAATTTGTGGACCTAGGTCTGACTCTGGGGAGAAGAGCTGTGCAGCTCTGGATTGCCACCCACCCACTCAACGCCTGTGTCAGTGACTTTCCCCGGATAAACCTGTGCGCACTGCATGGAGCCATCTGTTTCGTTTCCTGGTGTCGGAGGGCCTTCTCCCTTCCTCCTCCCTCACCTTCCCACGCGCCCCATACCTTGGGATCACGGAGATACTCTTCTACACTATCTTCACATTGAGATAGAGAATCTACTTCAGATAGACGTTTCTGGAGTTATAACATTGGGCTCAAGGTTCTTTCTTTTTTTCCCTATAGGGTATCGAACTATCCAAGCACCATTTACTGAAAAGCAGATCCTTTTCCCCATTAGCCTGCTGCAGCACCTGGACATGAATCCAGCATCTGTACGGCTGCGTCTGTCCCTGGGCTCCTTCCGCTACGTTAGTGAATTTGCGGCTTTCTATCCTAATACCGTCAGCTCTTGACGATCATCTGTAAGGCCAACCCCTGCTTGAGGGAGTCCGCAGTCTGTCTGGCTCTTCACGAGTCGTGGCCCCTTGGGCGCGCGGCATGTGCATGTAAATTTTAGAATCGGCTTGCTAAGTCCCTCCCATCTCTTTTGTGATTTTGGTTGAAATTGCCTGGAGTCTGTATCCAGTCACGGAGACTCGTCTGGAATGCCGCGTCTGCCAGTTCCCGGACACGGGGCACGCCTGTACCGACCGAGCCCCTCTCTCACTTCCCTACCCAGTGTGATTGTGGCATGTGCAGGCTTCGTAGATCTTCATGACCTTTTTTCCTGGCCCCTTGGTTTTCTTATACCATCATAAACAGGATTTGTTTTTTTTTGTTTTTTTTTTTACATTGTTCATCTTGTATTTCTTGCTGGTATCCGCAAGAAAGTCTTCCTCGATTGACCTTGCGCCCAGCAATCATGCCACGCTCACTAATGCTAATCATTTATCTCTAGATTTGTGTTTTTAATACACCACAATCATAGTGTTATATCTTGGCTCCAATCCTTCTATTTTAACTTCAATTTTTTGCTTTATCGATTGGGCTGGGAACATCAGGAAAGCATTGGATGTAGGTGTTGCCACTGGACATCCCTGTCCGATTTCTGTTCCCAGAAATATTGCATCATTACTAAAAGGTCTCCTGTAGCTGTTGGCTCCTTAGGATCAACATCGTTAAACCTCTCCATCTCTCTCCATTGATGTAATGTACGTCTTGACAAAAACGAAGTGTGTTATACACTATTTCCTGAAGTGATCTTTCACTTAATGTACTATAAACACGGGTGTTTTTTTCATTGTTTTGCTTACTTTATTTTTTGTCTGTTTTAGCTTAAAAACAATTTTTTTCTGCCTATTCTTTTTTTTTTTTTTTTTTACCAGCTTTATGGAGATATTCACAAGTTAATCAATCCACCACGTAGAATGTAGGACTCAGTGGTTTTTAGGATATTCACTTTCCTTTTTGTCCTTCTCACTTAATGTGTAAATCGGTCTATCAACTTTTTTATACCATCAGGGGCTTTGGTTAATATTGAATCAACTCAAAAAAAAAAAATATTGAATCAACTCTGCATCCTAGATCTTTTCAAGCAGCAAGAGCGCAGGACCATGTTTCATTAATTCTTTTCTCTTTTTGTTTCCCTCGTTGTTTTAAAATCATTTCCTTTGAATACATAAAGCCTTTCACGTTTTTGGTTTTGTCTATTATCTGAACTACACAGTGTTGTGGGGTGGTAATATATTACCACCTTTAGGATTTTTAAGTTTATGTTGTGTTTATGTTCTATGCAATTAATATATTAGCAATATGTTTTTGGTTGGGTTTCCTAAGGTTATTTTTCTTTGTATACATTCCAGCCACTCAAAATAGTGACATGTTGATTCATTTAAGACTCCTTGTTACAAAAAAAAAAAAGACTCCTTGTTACAACCACACATTCTTTTTTCTTCTGAAATCACGTGGCCATCATATCTAATGCTGAACAGGCATTTGAAAAATATTAATAATACACACTTCTGCCTTTCAACTAGAACATACATATGATCAGTAAAAAAAAAGAAAAAAGAAAAAGAAACAACCCAGTGAAATAAATGAACAAATGACCTGAGCAGGCCGTCCACAAGTCAAGGTGCATAGGCAACAAATAAAGCACATGAAAAGTTGCTCAACACCATCAGTCATCACAGAGAAATGCAAACCAAAACCGTGAGCTAGGGGTGCCTGGGTGGCTCAGGTCATGATCCCCGGGTCCTGGGATCCACCCATTGGGCTCCCTGCACAGTGGGCGGCCTGCTTCTCCCTCTCCCGCTCCCCCTACTTGAGCTCTCTGTCAAATAAATAAAATCTTTTTAAAAACTAACTTTAAATAAATTTTTAAAAAAGACCATGAGCTCTTGCCTCACATCCAGTAGAATGGCTAAATGAATACGATTGGCACCTGGGGAACAACTGGGGCCCTCATACCTGGCTTGTGTGTAAAGCCGTACAACCTTGGAGTGCTGTTTGGCAGTTTCTTTGGAAGTTAAATAGATATCTACCCTATAAATCAGCAATCTCAGTCATGGGTACTTGCGCCCCCAGGCCCCAAAATGAAAATGTTATGTCCACAACAAGACTTGCAAAAAGATGGGGGATCCCTGGGTGGCTCAGCGGTTTCGCGTCTGCCTTTGGCCCAGGGCGTGATCCTGGAGTCCCAGGATCAAGTCCCGCATCGGGCTCCCAGCATGGAGCCTGCTTCTTGCTCTGCCTGTGTCTCTGCCTCTCTCTCTCTATGTCTATCATGAATAAATAAAAATAAATCTTAATAAATAAATAAAATTTAAAAAAAAAACTTGCAAAAAGATGTTTATAGCAACTGTTCCTGACAGCCCCAAACTGGAAACAACCCAAATGACCTCCAGTCACAAAACAAATAATGTAATAAATTCCCATGTTGGCATATCATTCACCAATAAAAAGAACAATCTACTGAGTCCGTGAACCTCAAAAACATTGTGTGAAAAAAAGCCAGCCACAAAGTAATATAAACCGTCTGATTTTATTGTTATGACATTCCAGAGCAGATAAAACTCATCTATGGTGATGGAAATCAGAAACGTTGCCGAGCATGAGCGGGATTGACTAGAAGTAGAAATGAGGGAAATTTTTAGAGAGATGGAAACAGAATTTTGATCAGAGTATTGGCTACAGGAATGTATTTGTCAAAATTCAGCAAACTGTACAGGAAGATCTGTGCATTCTACTCCATATAAACCTTAACTCCAGGAAAAACAATCTGATTGGCCCAGCGTGAGTCAGGTGTCCTACTGATTGAGTGAGAGTTCTTGCCGGGAATCAAACCAGGTGCAGACACAACCCAGAGACGGTGTATGTGTGCTTGGCCCCCATTCCGCGGAGCGTCTACACCTGCTGGTGCCGTTAGTATCTGTATCGAAACCATGTCTGTATCGAAACCTCGCAGTGAAAGCAGCTGTGCGCTTGCTGCAGGACAAGGGGAAGCTCCGAGCTCACAGGCCGGGGCCGTGGGGGGAGCCGGAGTCATGAAACCTTGTCCCCTGTCCTCCCCCACCGCGCCCCCATCACGGCAGGAGCTGGGCCTCAGGGGCAGGGAAGGCACCGGGAGAAGCAGCCTCACCCCCAGGTCCCATCCTCCTCCCGCGGGCTCCAGGGAGCTGGAGTGGGAGAGACGCTGTGCCCCACCCCCCCGGGAGGCAGGGAGCTCACCCTCAGCACATGTATTCCTTAGGGGGCCATGTCAACCTCCTGATGACACGCCAGGCTCAAGACCCCCAAAGACAGAATAACAATTAATTGGCAAACTTCTTCCCCTCTCACCTATTTCTCACCCTATTGACCTTAAAACAGAGGCCAGAGGTAAACTCTCAGGATAGATGAACACTTGAGTCTCACTGTCCTGATGTGTGAACCATCTAGAGACCCTCCAGGAGGCACGTTCGTCATTTAAAACGGGAGACACAGGAACAGTACGTTTTCTGTTTCATTCTATACTCTTTTGAGAAATTAGAGAGGTTTTCTTCCAAGAAAACCACGTGACAGCCTGTGCTCGCCTACTCAGGCTGCACCGACCCTAAATCAACGTAAGACTAGTCATGAACGACTTAGGGCCTTGGTCCACAGTAGTTTAGGAAGATCCTGGGATGATGATGATTCGTGATCACCAATACAGTTACCCTGTGGGAACTCTGTAGACTCTACTCCTCGGCACAACAGCAGGTGAGGTAAAAGCCCTCCTCTCACCTGCTCCCAGCTCCACGAGTGTGCATTTCACAAAGTCAAGTGTCAGGGTAGTGCTGTCGACCCAACTTCCAGATGCATCTTCAGTCGTAACAAACCGTATTTCGAAGTCTGGATGCCACTGGCGACCCCAGTCTGGGGATGCGGGACTCGGCTCTGGTTTCCCGGCCCTCGTGTCCTCTGCTCTAAGGCTGAAGCATCCGTACAGGATCCCAGCGTGTCACCAGAATCCACCAAGCTATGTGACGCCGCGCCGTGCGCCACGCCAGTACTCTCAACGCCAAACTGAACCTATCGAGACTCCCTTGCTTTGCAGGTCAGGGTTTCTTCAGAGATGTCCTGTCCTTAGTGACTTAGGTACCCCCCCATGCGTTCTCGGGGGGTTTCACTTCCTCAGCCCCACTTGAGATGTTGCATCTTCCCAAGTACACTACACTACTTCATGCACGTCACAGTTTTCGTGGCAAACATCTCATATTTTGAAAAGCAGGTTCGGGGCACCTGGGTGGCTTAGCGGTTAAGTGTCCGACTCCTGATATCGGCTCAGGTCACAATCTCGGGGTCAGGGTCATGAGATTGAGCCCCATATTGGGCTCCACACTGGGCCCCGCATGAGCCAGCTTCAGATTCTCTCTCTCCCTTTGCCCACCCCACCCCCACTCACGCAAAACTAAAAATGCAGGTTAATGAGTTCCTCTGTGAAGCCTTCTTGCATCTTCCGTTGTAACAACAGGTTTGTGTCTGCCCTGAATTCCGCTTCCCTTATGGAAAGGCTTTCATTCTGTGTGGTTCTAGCCCTTTCAACCCCAGTGCCACATGCACCCCTGGCCCCGGGGGAGGATGGGTAACCTAACAGACTAAGTCTGAGTCCTTCCATGAAATTTGCTATCTGGACACTCACAAAAAAAAAAGAGTCTCTTTTTCTATAAAGAGGTTTGGGGTTTCCTATTGCCATTTTTCCTCCATGTGGACGGGCAGGAAAGATAGGGCAGAGAGAGACAGAGGAGGGGAAGCTCACAGGAGGGAAAGGCCAGGAAAGGGAAAAAGAAACATGATGGGAGAAGGGGAGCCAACAGGTCACGGGGAGAAACTGAAGGGAAGGGAAAGAAAGAATTAATGGGGTGGGGTAACCAAACTTTAAGCCAATGGATGGAACTGTGCTTTAAGCTACTGCTACCTGTTACAAGAGCCACCATTTCCCCCTTTTTGGCTCAAGCTAGTGTGAGTTCAGCAGAAGTCCGCAGGGTGGATCACGTGTGCAATTTTGTCACCCTTCTTGAAAATCAGAACACTCCTTCCCCAAAAAAGCCCCCAAGATATAAGAGGAAAGTCCGCACAGCTCTCAATAGGGAAAGCCGAGCGCCTCTAACAGCCGTGGAGAAACTGCACGTGTTAATGTCAAGCATCCATGGTTCTCTAAGGCGGGAGAGCTTCCCTCTCAGCTGACCTGTCAGGAGGTGAAAATGAGATTTCGGGGGACCCCTGGGTGGCTCAGCAGTTTAGCACCTGTCTTTGGCTCAGGGCATGACCCCGGGGTCCCGGGATCGAGTCCCACATCAGGCTCCCTGCATGGAGCCTGCTTCTCCCTCTCTCTCTCTGTGTCTCTATGAATAAATAAAATCTTAAAAAAAAAAAAAAGAAAAATGAGATTTCCCTAAAACGCCTACCATAGCACTGCCAGACACAGGGCTGCCGGGGCGGCTGACATTCTTGGGCTAGCTGACTGAGTTTCATAAAAATCCGTGGAGTAGGTTAGATGTACTTACCTGCGCGTCTCCTCGGGTAAGGAATACGCCTGGGAGTGATGGCGATTTGTTTAATTAAATACATGATAATTGCCTCGGGACAGAAGGAAGTTATTTTCAGCTCAAATTAGGGTTCCTGGAAAGATGGGTTAACTTGTGAACGAGGTACCAAGAGCTGTGAGGGGCCGTTGGTGTGACCTGCTGTTCTAGGCTCCCCAAGTGCCTTGGAGACGTCTCCCCAAGCGAAGACGGTGCCGAGGCATCTCCTCCAGGGCTGTTCTGGGGATGAGAGGTCAAGCCGCACCTCGGGGACCACGGGGAAGGGCGAGTTTAAGGGAACGGCACTCCCCATGGGCCGACACTCACTGCGCAGCCTCCACATCAGAATTCCAGACTTGCCTCCACCGTCCTTTAGCCCAGAGAGAGCCTGGCTTGGAAGACGGTGGCTCTGGGCTGGAGGCTCCCCACCCATCGCGGGGATTTCCTGGGAGAGCCAACTCTTGTTTGAATGTTAGTGTCTGTAGGGACAGCACGGGGACAACTCTTCTACTTTCATCCTGGGGGCTAGATAAAACCCCGCAATCAGGGCAGCCCCAGTGGCTCAGCGGTTTAGCGCCGCCTTCAGCCCAGGGCGTGATCCTGGAGACCCAGGATCAAGTCCCACGTCGGGCTCCCTGCGTGGGGCCTGCTTCTCCCTCTGCCTGTATCTCTGCCTCTCTCTGTCTCTCATGAATAAATAAATAAAATCTTAAAAAAAAAAAACTGCAATCATCTGATTCATCCCCTCCCCCAAGAATTCACTCACCAAGCAGAGCGCTTGTCCCTCCGCCCCCCCTCTGCCCCCTCTGTTGGTCAAGGACCTGGGAGGATTTGCTGAGAACTACTCACCTCCTCTACAGGAAGACGTCCGTCTGTGTGTACGCACTCTCTTGCACACATTTTTGCACGTTACTTTGAGGAGAATACAAAACCCCTGAGTTTCATTTTTAGAAAAGCCAAGTTACAAAAAGAAGAAGAAGAAGAAGAAGAAGAAGAAGAAGAAGAAGAAGAAGAAGAAGAAAGAAAGAAAGAAAAGAAAGAAAAAGAAAGAAAGAAAGAAAGAAAAGAAAGAAAAAGAAAGAAAGAAAGAAAGAAAGAAAGAAAAGAAAGAAAAAGAAAGAAAGAAAGAAAGAAAGAAGAAAGAAAGAAAGAAAGAAAGAAAGAAAGAAAGAAAGAAAGAAAGAAAGAAAGAAAAAGCAACCCTGAATGAGAGAAAACAATTGCAATGAACCACAAGAATTTTGTAAAGCACATTATGGTAAAACAAACTTGTTCGTTTCTTCATGAATTTAGTTATTTTCAAGCAATGTTTTCAATCAATGAGCCCGCAGCATACTGCACGCGTCTGGGCGAGGGCCACTGCACCGTCCTCAGCCGCGACTGCCAGTTTAGATGAGCTGCTTCTACAGTCTCGGCGAGAGAACAAATCACTGAATGCTCTTTAGTAATACGTAAACTCAGAAGGCGCTAAGCTTCTGAAAATGAACTAACACCACGACTCTCTTCCTCCTTTTGCAAAATGAGTTGAAGCAGGATGTCGTTTCCCTCATTTCGCATGCTTCTTTAGAGAAAGAAATGCTTGTGTCAAAACGCAGGCTTACACAAACCAACTCGTTGCCATCTGGGTCACAATTGGGGAAACTGTTGGGCATCCCCAGCTAATTAGAGCAGGACGGAGGGTGAGCGCGGCAGAGCAGCAGCTGCCCCGTCCTCCAGCCTGTGCCCTGGGGCTGGTGCGGCGCCCGCTGGCACAGAGCAGGGACCAGCACAGGAACCCTTCCTCCCCAGGGAACGGCTACGCAGAGTCCTTATCACTTACATCCTTCCTCTAGAAGCAGGAGAGGGAAACACCAAAAAAAGAAGCCAAAAACCTCAATGAATGTTCTTAGAAAAAAAGTTTTAATGTATAGATATATCACATTTCTCCATACAAAATACACATATATATTTAAAACCCCAAGGGAAAGCCCCGTCCTTCATTTATTCCACAAGGCACACGACTCCAGCGTGGTCCTCGAAGGACCTGCCACGTCCTCGGCGCGGGCGTCGGGGTGGAAATCCAGCAGGGAGCACTCCTGCTGCAGCGGGCAGCTGTTGTCGTCCAGCACGAACAGGCTGTGCACCTGCAGGAGCCACGGCGCCGCGCCGGCCGCCAGCAGTGAGTGCAACAGGTCTGCGGCCACCGCGCCATAGGTGACCTCGGCCCAAGGCGCTGGGGGACACAGGGACACGGACACGTGAAGCGCATGGCCAAGGCTCCGCTGCCCCCTGGGCGCCTGGCCCTGCCCCACCCTCGCCCGCTCCGACCCCAGCGCTGAGCTGCTCTGAGGCCCGACAGTGCCCGTGTGGTCGGCCCAGCGGGCCTGGTGCGCCAGGGCTCCTCAGCGGGGACTGGGCCCCGGGGCTCGGATGGTTGGGCTTGGGTCACGATCTCCGGGGCCTGGGATGGGGTCCCTGCCCCCAGGGAGCCCGCTTCTGCCCCACCTGCTGCTCCCACTCCCGCTCGCTCTCCCTTCAAATAAATGAAATAACCAGTGGTGGGAGCTGGCGCTTGTGGGCCTCGGGGGGCCTGGGCGAGGGGAGCGGGCGCGGGGGCTCAGAGGGCGGGCAGCCCACGCACAGGCCGCGCCACACTGGGCCCTGGTCCTGAGCCTGCGACCTTGGCCAAGCCTGGAGCCGGGACACACTAGCGCGGCCGGGGCAGGCCCACGGGCCCCGTAACCCCGGCGGCAAGCAGGCGACTGGGCCCACCACACACAGGGCTCCCTGGCCGTGCGGACCAAGTCTTCCCCTGCAGCAAACATGCTCCTCGTCCCCCTCCAGCTAATCACACCTCTGCCTTTACGCGGACAGAAAAGCCCCTGAGGTCCGTTCTGATCCACGGTGCCATCCACCCCCACGCATGAGTGGTTCCAGCACCGCCACCCGCCCCGCAGCCGTGGCTATCTCACCTATAACTCTGCGGAGCCAGTCGGGAGGAATGTTGAGAAGCATCTTCTCCATCAGCTGAGATCCCACCCGGATGCCCACGTTACACCCTCCGTCAGCCACGGTCATTACAGCTGGCCTATGGGACAGGGACACGCGGCCTCAGGAACGCCTTCCAACTAAGGAAATGCTTGAATACAGTGAAATTCCAAAGAGCACTGGGTTGTTGTTGTTGTTTTAAAGATTGTATTTATTTATTCATGAGAGACACAGAGACCCAGGCAGAGGGAGAAGCAGGATCCCTGTGGGGAGCCCAACGCAGGACGCAATCCCAGGACCCCAGGGTCACGCCCTGACAGCGGCGCTAAACTGCTGAGCCCCCAGGCTGCCCGAGCACTGGGCTTTTATGCAGGGTTCATTTTAATTCCTAAAACAACTCTAGGATGTTCTGAAACATCTTAGGGAAAAAAAGAAGGGCTCTTCTTTTTAAGAGTTTCAAACGATAAATTAATAAATTAGGCTTATTCTATGTTCATTTTAAAATTTCAAATACTAATATAAGAAAGCCTATGTTTACACTGTTGTGTGAATTAATTTTACAAATAAAAATAAAGATAATAATCGCAATATTTCGCAATCACAACTTCAAGTTATTTTTCCCCACTGTATTCTTGCCTATTAAAACCAGACTGCTTTACAAGTATTGTATTTATCAATACAACTATTGATAAATAGTTCCCTATTGATAAATAATATTCAATATGTCCTACAGTGGAATACTAAGTGGTTGTTAAAAAGAATGATGAAGGTTTATAAGTGCTATTAGGGAAGGGATGTCATTATGCACTCTAAGGAACAATATGAATAAAACAAAATGGACAATATTATTCTATTTATGTATTTTTAAAGGAAAGGATATATGTGTGTTGGTATGAGCATAATAAATTATTAGAAGAACATACAAGAACCTCCTACGACCATGGAAGCAGCATGGATGGTGGATGGGGTACATGGGGAGGAACTTTTTGCTTATTTTTTTTAAAAAAAGATTTTATTTATTTATTTATTCATGAGAGACACACAGAAAGAGGCAGAGACACGGGCAGAGGGAGAAGCAGGTTCCATGCAGGGAGCCCGACACGGGACTCGATCCCGGGACCTGAGCTCACACACTGGGCCGAAGGCAGGTGCTCAACCGCTGAGCCACCCGGGTGTCCCTACCTTTTGCTTTATATCTTCCTTTACAGTTTCTATTTTTACCATGGTTATATTACCTCTTTTAAAAATTGTTAAAATAAAATTAAGAACACTTTTTTTTTTTTTTAATTTGAGAGAGAGAGGGAGTCTAAGCAGAGGGAGGAGCAGAGGGAAAGGGACAGGCAGACTCCTCGCTGAGCAGGGAACCCAACACACGGCTTGATCCCATGACCCTGAGATCACGACCTGAGTGGGAATCAATTCAGACCTTCAGCTGACTGAACCACACAGGGGCCCCAAGAACAGAGTTTGGAAACAGACTGGTGACGATAGAGGAACTTATTGTAACAGCTCAAACAACACTACTGGTTCTCCCTCAAAAATCTACTTCTCCTTTTGCCCACATGATGATTCTAGGTCTTTCCTCTTTTTTGACTCTACTCTTTCCCCGTGCTCTGTCCGCCTCCGTTCTTCACCTCAGCAAACACACGCTCAATATGTACTATGTGCCAAGCGCTGGGAACACAACTGGCAAACAAGACGGATCTGGGTCCTTCACTCGAGGAGCACACAAGTTTGGTTTAACAGTGGTGCCAAGGTGACTTCACAGGGATACACTCGTCTTTTCAACAAACCCTGCTGGGACAACTGGATATTCACATGTTAAAGAATGAAGTTGGACCCTTTCCTCACATTAACTCAAAAATACGTCGTGGCCCTATCTGTAAAGAGTTAAAATTATAAAATCTTTATAGGAAAATGTAGGAGTAAATCTCCATGATCTCAGCTTAGGGATGATACCTTTCTTAGATATGGTACCTTTTAAAAGCACAAGCAACAGAAAGGAAAACAGATAATAAAATACGTTGGCAAGGATGTGCAGAAACTTCACACATTCCTGGTAAGAATGCAAAATTGTGCAACAGTTTTGGAAACCAGTTTGGCAGTTCCTCAAAAAATTAAACATAGAGTTACCAGACGACACAGCAGTTCTAAAACATACGCCCACTGAACATCTGTACCCAGATGTTCACAACGGTTATCATAGGATAGCAGCCAAATGTGGGAACTGTCCAGATGCTGGGCTGTGGGGAGGGGAGAAGTGATGGGAACGGGGATCCCGGGTGATGAAAATGTCTCTTAAAAGGGGCCGTGGTGACCGAGGCACAGCCCTGTGAATATACTCAAGCCACCGATCGTCCCATTTAGATGGGTTCATTCGATGCTGCGTGAATCCTGTCCCAGGAAAGATGTTTTTGAGAGAAGACAGCATACGGGACAAGCACAAGCTGCAGGAGTACACGCACGGTGCCCTAATGGAAAATACGGGTGGGATTCAGAAGGCTCCTCGATGAAGTGCCACTAAGACATGGAGGAACCCTGTGGAATCAGGTGGAGGCAGGGACACGCAGGGAAGAGCAAGGAGAAGAACCTCGGCGTGTCTGAGGAACTGGAAGAAGGGCCGGGGGCTGGAACACGCGAGCAAGGGAAAGCACGGCCGAAGATGAGGCTGCAGGGGAGAGTGTGCTGGAAAGTGCTGGAAGGTGTGTAGGTCAGGCAGTGGTCGCCCTGGCGGCTGCGCAGAGATGGACTGAAGACTAGAGACTACTGCTCGCAGGGTTCAAGCAAGACCCAGCAGCCCAGGCTAGGCCCATGGGCTTCTGGACCAGGAGCACCTCCATGGCACTACAGCGGAGGACTCCACCCGCAATACCTCATCCTAGGTCACACCCTAATCAGGGGATACTGGTCTGTGAAGTCCTGTTCCTTCTCGGGAACAGTTATTCTTTCGACTGAAGATTCAAAGTCTGTCTTCTCCATGAGGGATATTTACTGGGTAACATTTTTGTCCAATAAATAATTACATTCATTAGAACATTAAGAATGACACAAAATAACATATACACTCTGTAAGGAACCTTGACTATTGATCAGAAATCAATTTTAATTCATTACACTTCTTATATAGCATATGCATCTTAATTTTCTTTTCCATAAAAGCAACGTTCAGAGTAAGAGCAAAATTCATTTGCTTATTTATAACACACGTACGGAAAGGAAAATAAGGCTTATGGATTCAGCTTCTGGAAACGTGCTTAATGTATACCATGATAACATGCTGAATACATTTGCATTTAGTTTTTAGGCACTGTAGTATTTAGAAATAGAGAAGAGCACAAAGGGGATCCCTGGGTGGCTCAGCGGTTTAGCACCTGCCTTCGGCCCAAGGCGTGATCCTGGGATCTTGGGATCGAGTCCCACATTGGGCTTCCTGCATGGGGCCTGCTTCTCCCTCTGCCTGTGTCTCTGCCTCTCTCTCTCTCTGTTTCTCATGAATAAATAAATAAAATCTTTAAAAAAAAAAAAAAACAGCACAAAATACTGATGGCTAAGGACACCTGGGTGGCTCAGTGGTTGAGCATCTGCCTTCGGCTCAGGGCATCATCCTGGGGTCCCGGGATCAAGTCCCGCATTGGCCTCCCCACAGGGAGCCTGCTTCTCCCTCCACCTGTGTCTCTGCCTCTCTCTCTCTGTGTCTCTCATGAATAAATAAATAAAATCTTTAAAAAAGAAAAAAAAAAAAGAAAACACTGATGGCTATTTTATAAAGGCATCCAAAGGCATATAAGGGCATATTTTTTACAAGGTAAAAAGAAAAAGTTTATCCAAGACTTGGATTATTTGAAAAATGTATTTTTCACCTAGCTGGTCTGCCATTTTACTAAAGAACACTTGCAATCCTCAATCTCTAAAGTGAAGTTGGAAAACCTGAGGCACAGAAAAGTTAGTAAACATTTTATTAGCTTCCACACTAAGACATTAGATCAGAGAACACTTTTAACCTTTATATTCCAATTAAATGGTAAAGTATGGGATTCAGTTTCTTATGAGCCATTTAGATCTTGGTTAAAAATATAAACCAAGTAGGGGCGGGTGGCTCAGCGGTGGAGCGTCCGCCTTCAGCTCAGGGCATGACCCCGGGGTCCCAGGATCGTGCTCCCTGCATGGGGCCTGCTTCTCCCTCTGCCTGTGTCTCTGCCTCTCTCTGTGTCTCTCATGAATAAACAAATAAAATCTTTAAAAAATATATAAACCAAGTAAAAATTTTCTTCAATAGAGCTGCTAAAAGACAATCAACTCTTCTAAATACTGCTTTTAAAGATCCCTGTTACAATTACTAGATAATTTTTGCTTTTGGAAATAGCCATTTATCACTCAGGGGGAAAAAGTTATTCTCTTGGACTAGGTCTAGTTAGTCCTGATTAGAAAGTAAGAATTGATATATGCAATTTTTTGGTCATGTCCAGTCATATAATAAAATACTGTCCATCCCACTGGCTCGCCCGGCTGCCTCACCTGTAGTATAGCTTCTTCATAGTAAACGGCAAGCAGCTGTAACACTGTTTGTAGATCTTGTTCTTGTCTGTTTCCAGTTCCAACCCACATTTTGCACAGCCAGTATATACCATGTCCGGAAGGGAAGAGAGGATGTTCCTCAGGGAGCTGCGGGCATTTAGAGCTATCTTCTGACCTGCTGTGATAGGAATCACTAGCTCTAAAATCTGGGCTTTGATTAGAATCACTCCTACAAGAGACAGAAAGAAGTATTTGTAAATTATAACTTTCATTTATGGACATGGTTAATGATACGGTTGAATGAGGCCACTTAGAGGATGTGCCCAAGGACTCGTTCATGGTCTTCCCTCCTTCATTCTTTCCCCGGACAATCTCACTCACTTGTGGCTTCAGGGTTTACTCTAGAAAGTGAGAGGTGAGCTGCCTGTAACTAAGAGTGAAGATTTATTTGGCTAGTTTGGCTGCACGGGTGGCTGTTTTCTTCCCCCCCTGTCCTGCGGAGTCATGCAAAATAAGGTCGATCCCTCTTTCAGTAGAAATCCCTTCAAAACACTTAAAACTAGCTGCGATCCTGTCTCTTCCCATCCTCTCTTCTTTTTTAATTGATCATTGCTGAAAGCCAAACAGCAGGTCAGTTATTCTTCCAGTCTGTACTTTATCCAAAAATAATATACCACTAGCTTATCCTCTTTTTAATCTTTCCTTTCAGTTTCCTGCCCGTCACCATCCATACTCTGGGCGTTGGTATAGAGCATGTGAGCATGGAGAGTCCTCATTTACCAAATGTGTGACTCACCAGGACCTCGAGCATGTTCACTCACTGGCTCATAAATTCACCTGTTAAACAAATACCGGGTATCTGCTATCTGCCATTTTCTAATTTACCTTTGTCTTATTGTATACTAGTGAGGTGTGAGTTCATCTGAGTTTATCTTCTCCCTTCCTCTCCAGATTCAGTTGAAAGCCTTTGTTAAGTCTTTGGATTTGCTTCTTCATCCTTTTATTTATTTTATTTTTTTTTTAATTTTTATTTATTTATGATAGTCACAGATAGAGAGAGAGAGGCAGAGACACAGGCAGAGGGAGAAGCAGGCTCCATGCAGGGAGCCCGATGTGGGATTCGATCCCGGGTCTCCAGGATCGCGCCCTGGGCCAAAGGCAGGCGCCAAACCGCTGCACCACCCAGGGATCCTTTCTTCATCCTTTTAGTTGGCAGGACACTACAGGTCAGGAGCTCATCCTTCTGGCTACCTGTTCTCTTTTTGGGATTATCTCTTCAAGAGTCCTGCTAATGGTGACTGTCCTATTCCTAAGTCCTTCTGTTTGCTTTAGTCTCTCGGCGCCCAGAGACTGTTTCGCCACCTTCTCCAAGCATGCCCTCCATCCCTACATGAATGACAAGAGTGTGTAGTGGTCAGCGTACCTAATAAACTATAGCACACTGTACATCACACTTTTCCACAGACATGTTGTATCACTAAGAAATTAATGAAAGAATTCCATAATTTTAGAAGGATGTTAACATCACTCCACACATTTTCTAAATGTACACATCTCTATAAAAGAATGAAAAGTTCGTGATTAATGTGGACTCTGCTTTCAAGGGGCTTCCAGCCTGCTGGGCCCTGACATTCTGCTGATGATAGGGCCAGTTGCTGAGTAGGCACCCTCATTTCTTGACAAGGGGCCAGCCACTGCCTCACCCCATCCAGCTTCTCTTAAGCTTTGTGAAGAGAGCAGACCCTCCTGGGAAATTCTCTCATGTTGAGCTCCCTATCCCGCTCCTTTAATTGTGAAGCAGATTAGGAAAAAAGTTGCTTGTACTTCCCTATGTTCTCTCCATTTCTGTCTCAAAAACACATCAACAATGGCAGAAACTACAACTTCAGCCCTCAGAGCTGAACATAAAGAAAATGAAAAGTGGCTAAACAGCCCCCTTTGACACAGCCTATCAGGAACTGATTGTAACAGCACAAAGCTTTTGCATGGCTTACCAATGGGGAGCCCACCTCGAGGGCTTGCAAGGACATTCCCAACCCCTGCCTCATCCCCCAAACCAAACCTTCAGAGCTGTGAGCACCTATTTTATTAGAGTTCATGATGGTGATTTTTATTTTAAAATCTAATTCTACGTTAATTCCAGAAGGTAACTGCTCTGTGTACGCAGTAGATAAGACAGCTGACTTCTCCATGACAGCAAATGAAATGTAGCTCCTCCACTGCCCGATTAGAGTTAAAATCTTCCAATAAAGAAAACTTCAGGCCCACAGGGCTTCACTGAGGAAGCTTCACTTCTACCAAGCATGTAAGGAAGAAAACATTCTAATTCTAAACAAACTGTTCCAGAAAACTGAAGAGGAGGATCTACATCCCAACTCATTCCATGAGCATTATTCTAATACCAAAAGCAGAAAAAGCTATTACAAGAAGAAAAAAAAAAAATCTATCGTTCATGAACACAGACATAAAAATTCTTAACAAATGTTAGCAAATTAAATGCAGCAATATATAAAAAGGACACATCATGACCAAGTAGGATTTACCTCATAAATGCAAAGTTGTTTTAACATTCTAAAATCAATAAATTATATTAAAAGATTGCAAAAGAAAAACTGTAAGATCACTTTAATTGATGGAGAAAGAGTGTCTGATAAATTCTAACATTCATTCTTGATTTTAAAAGTTTTTCAGCAAACTAGGAATAAAAGGCAATTTCATCAGCTTCAGACAGAGCATCCAGGAAAACTCTAAGTCAACGTCATACTTAATAATGAAGAACAAATGTTTTCTCCCTAATACCAGAAACAAGGTAAAAACGTTTGCTTTTACAACTTTTTTTCAATATTATATTAGAGAAGTTATCACATGCAAAGGGGTGAGAAAAATAAATAAAGGGCATCCAGACTGGAAAGGAAGAAATAAAACTCTTTATTCACAGATAACACGATCATCTATATAGAAAATTCAAATCTACCAAACAGTTACTATTGAGCTTAGTGAGTTTAGCAAGGTTACAAAAGACGAGATCAATATACAAAAAAAAAAAGATATTTTTACATAATAGCAACAAACAATTAAAACTGAAATTTTAAAAAGCACCTATTGGGACGCCTGGGTGGCTCAGCGGTTGAGCGTCTGCCTTTGGCTCAGGGCATGATCCTGGGATTGAGTCCCACATTGGGCTCCCTGCATGAAGCTTGCTTCTCCCTCTGCCAGTGTCTCGGCCTCTCTCATGAATAAATAAATAAAATCTTAAAAAAAAATATTTTTAAAATAAAAAGCACCTATTATAATAGCAGAAAAATAGAAAACAGGAATAAGTCTGAGAAAAGATATGAAAACCCTGTTTTCTGAAAACTATAAAACACAGCTAAGAGAAATAAGAGACATATTTTGTTCATAGGTTGGCAAACTCAATACTAAGATGTCAATTCTCCCTCAAGTTGATGCATAGCTTGAAAACAATCCCTGCAGGCTTTTTTTCTGGAAATTGAGAAACTGTAAAATTCACAGAATAGCCAAAACTACTTTGAAAAAGAACAAAAGGAAGGTAAACGAGATCTGATTCTAAGGCATATTATACAGCTACAGTGATCAAAATAATGTGGTACTGGTGTAAAGATAGACAAATAGATCAGTAAAATAGAAGAGAAAGCCCAAAAACAGACCACATACAAGTGGACAACTGATTTTAACAAAGGGGTAAAAACAATTCACTGGAAAAATGGCAATCTCTTCAACAAATGGGGCTTAAACAGCTGGGTATTCGTATGCAAAAAGGAATAGAGCTTCCAGCCATGCATCACATAATATACAAAAATTAAACTCAAAACAGATCCTGGACCCAAATGTGAACCCTAAAACTCTAGAACTTCTAAAACAATATGGATATAAATGCTTGTGACACTCAGTAAGGCAAATATTTTCTAACTAGGAAATCAAGAGCATAAGTCATACAAGAACAAATGGATAAATTGGGAGTTCATCAGAATTCAGAACTTAAGGTCTTCAAAAGGCCTGGTTAAAAGAATGAACGTACTAGTAACAGACTGGGAAAACATATCTGCAAAGGCTATATATAACAAATAATTTTTACCCAGAATATAAAGAACTCTCAAAATTCAATAATAAGAAAATAATCAACCCTTTGTTTTTAAGTAGGCAAAAGATTTCAGTTGACACTTCATCAAAGACATATGGATGGCAACTGAGTCCATGAAAAAATGTTCAACATCATTAACCAATAGGGAAATGCAAATTAAAACCACAATGACTTATCATTACAGAAATTATAAAGAAGGCCCATACCAAGTGTTGACACGAATGTGGGAAAAACAGAATTCTCACACGCTGCTTGGTGGAAATGCAAAATGCCACAACCACTTTGGAAAAGTTTGGCAGTTTCTTAAAAAGTTAAACATGCACCTACCATATAACCTTCAGCTTATTCAGCTACTAGGTATTTACTCAGGAATAAAGAAAGACTATGCCCATATAACATCTTGAACATGAATGTTTATAGAAGCTCTACTTACAAGAGCTAAGAGCTGGAAACGACCCAGATGCCCATCAGCAGATGGACAGATAGATAAATCATGGTACGTTCGTACAACAGAATAAAGAAGAATGAACTTATGTGCACAAAAACACAGATACGTCACAAAATAATTTACTTAATTAAAAATGCCAAGCAACACAGTGTACATAATGTATGATTCCATGTATATAAAATCATAGAAAATTCAAACTAATTTCCAAGGACAGAAAGCAGATGGGCTGCTTGGAGGGATGGGGGGGGGGGGGCACGTACCCGGGAAAGGGTGACATTACAAAGGGGCAGCCTGGTGACGGTTTCATGGGTTTCGTGTCACAACTCACCAGTATGAATGTGGACACTTCAAGTGAGGGTGGTTCACTGTATAAAAATTATACCCTAAAAATTCTGTTAAAAATAATTTTAAATTTGACGCTCTGAACCATATTTGAAAAGCACTCAGTTATCTTCTGCTCTGCTTATGGACACAAATGGACACAGCTTTTACATTCTGGGGATGGACCAAAAGGGGGCATAGCACGCTAGCAAAAAGTCCTAGAAATATACTTGAGACTCGTAACACGTGATCTCTTAGGAGTTTCAACTCATTTCATTTTGGGTCAGATTCTTTTTCTTAGAACTGTAAAAATAATCTTGCTTCACTCAAACCACATCTAACATTTAATAAAATCTAAAACTATAAGAAGCTGGAAAGTTATTAATGTAAATGACAGAATAATATTAAAATTTAGTACCAAGATCCAAAGTTCCTGAGTTATTCTTAATAACTTAACCTTCATAAAAGCACCAAAAATGATAATCTCACACAAATTCTGAGAAAAAACTTTGACCGAAGATTTTCTTCATTAAAAAACTTACATAACTATAAATTTACAGGCACATCCCATATTTTTCTACCCTCACTCCCCCTCTAAAAACAATTGCTACAGTAGCCACCAGAAAACATTCTGTTAATTTCCAAAATTGATGATCATGGACATTTATTGATTGTTGGCATTTAACAACCTTAAATATAGTTTCAAATGCAGTTTAATCTGTTACACATTTTACTAGGAGTTAGCACACTTTTAGCATCATCTCTGTACTGAGGAAGCCAATACAATTTAATGAAAAGTATTTCCTGCTAAAACTGTATCAACTTATCTAGTCATTTTCACCATTTTATTCTCTTCATTCCAAAGTGTATGGCATATTGAACCTAAAACATATTCCTTTTACTACTACACTCAAAATTAATTACTTTAATGGTATTAAGTTCATGGAAAACGTGTATGTATATAAAATCCATCACCAAAGGCAATCTTCTGCATAGCTGTAGTATGTTTCTGAGGATGAATTTTATACACATACATGCACACACACATAAATAGGTGAGTTCAGGAAGTCTGTTATTACATTTTACTAAGGCAGCAAGCAAATTGCATGCATTCTGTATCAATGCTAAAATTTAAAAACCATGTACAGATAACAGTTTAGTAACTTGATAAAATGCTTATCTCAATCAACTGACTCTGGTTAGGGTCATTTTTCTATTTCTGGTTTATTAAGTGATAAGCTACTTGTACATGTATGCAAAAAATATTTTTAAATGGTCCTTAATAATTACAACTTAACCTCAAAGGATTATAGGGAGAAAGCTAAGAAGATGCAAATATCTGGCTGAGCTCTTTACACTGATCTATATTTCCCTCCCTCCCTCCCTCCCTCCCTCCCTCCCTCCCTCCCTCCCTCTTCCTTCCTCCCTCCCTCCCTCCCTCCCTCCCTCCCTCCCTCCCTCCCTCCCTCCCTCCCTCCCTTCCTTCCTTCCTTCCTTCCTTCCTTCCAAGATTTTACTTAATTATTCATGAGAGACACAGGGAGAGAGAGGCAGAGACACAGGCAGAGGGAGAAGCAGGCTCCATGCAGGGAGCCCAATGCAGGACTTGATCCTGGGACTCCAGGGTCACGCCCTGGGCTGAAGGTGGCGCTAAACCACAGAGCCACCCGGGCTGCCCAACTTTCATATTTAATTACACATTTTTTCCCACAAATGGTAGCTTGCCTTGCTTATATTAAAATGAGGAATATAAAGATCTTACCTGAATGCTTATCTTCCAGGTGTGTTGCCAAATCTGAGATCTTCACAAAGGAGGGTGTGTTTTTTTGAAATTTTGCTTTAAACGTAATTGCCCTTATATCATCATCAAACAGGCACTCACAGGATGACCAAAATGTTGTATGCAATTCTAGGCTTTCTACGATATCATTGTGCTGAACAAAAAGATATTTAAATTCCCAAATATAATCTTAAACAAACAAACAAAAACAAAAAGTCACCAAAAAGGAAATAATCCAGGCTCAGAATCAGATTAAATAGATTGATCCAATTAAGTCAGTTAAATACAACTTTCATCACACTAAGGAATTTGGGTATAAAAAGAAAAATGTGAATTACACTGTTTCAGGGCATTGGGATGAGGATGCTGGAGATAATTTTCTTTCTTTCTTTCTTTTTTTTTTTTTTTATTCGTGAGAGACACACAGAGAGAGGCAGAGACACAGGTGGAGGGAGAAGCAGGCTCCCTGCGGGGACCCAATGTGGGACTCGATCCTGGGACCCTGGGGTCACGGCCTGAGCCGGAGGCAGACACTCAACTGCTGAGCCCCCCAGGTGTCCCTGGAGATAATTTTAATTAAAGTTTTTCTAAAGATTTCTTGGTCTCTTAAACAGTCATAATTTATCATAACCAACTGCTTCTCAGAGTAGCTAATTCCTGTTTTGATATCTACAGGCAAAGGTTTTTAAAACTAGTAAGGCATAGAAATGGACACACATCTGCCATAATCAATATCTCTCACTGATTTTCAACACCTTCATTTTCTTATTTAACTAATTTTTCCAGGATAAAAAAAAGGCATTGAGAGACAATTGCAGCATGTATTTTTAGTTCCCTCAGCCATAATTATAATGATTAAAACTGCAGTGGCACAGAGCTTCTTGCCAAATAGTCCCTATTCTATTTTAATACATTCAACTTTAAATTCTAATAAAATAAAAGTATTTCTTGGCACTAAGTCTTCTAATAATAACAGCTGTCTTTTTAGTTTCCACTTACTTCAGGCCATAAATCTAATTCACACCCTTCCCCACCACCACCTACTTAGTTTTTTCCCTTAGTTTCTTCTTGAAAAAATGGAAAATCTTAAAACAAGTCAGTAAAGCTGTATAGATAGAGCATAGAGCATCATTAGAAAGAGCTAAAGCATATATATTCCAAGTCACTGCTTAAAAACAATCACTATTTTTAAAATAGTTTGCTTCAGGGATCCCTGGGGTGCTCAGCGGTTTAGCGTCTGCCTTCAGCTCAGGGCGGGATCCTGGAGTCCCGGGATCGAGTCCTGCATCAGGTCCCCGCAGGGAGCCCGCTTCTCCCTCTGCCTGTGTCTCTGCCTCTCTCCCTGTGTCTCTCACGAATGAATAAATAAAATCTTTAAAATAGTAAATAAATAAAATAGTTTGTCTTATTACAAAATACATGCTTCTAAGTTAGAAATCAGATTAAATAAATAAAATAACAGCCATAATCTCAACACCCCCAAATAAACACAGTTAACACTTTCAGTGGACATCCAGTTGTTTCTTTTTTTTTTATCCAGTTGTTTCTAATTTGTCTTAATATGCCAAATATATTTTAAATGTCATTAAGTATTATTCTATATTATTTAAAATACTGTACAGATATGCCAAAAATCTTAAAAATTATTATAACAATTCCCTATTTGGGGGCATGTTGGTTATTTTTTTTTAACTGTTAGAAAAAATACTGTGATAAATGCATTTTTAGCTACATCTTCATTCATTGCCACAATAAATTCCTAAAAGTGTAGTTATTAGGCCAAAGGTATTCCAAATTCGGTTTTCATATGCATTGTCGGTAATCTTTAGGAAAGGTTTTGCCAATCTACATTTCCAATAGTTTATGAGAGTAGCTATTCCCTTGTATGTTCTGTATCAATTTCTCAGGAGAAAAATCAGGTACTGTCATTATTTTATGTGTGTGCCTTCAATTACTAGTAAGTCCATTTTTTTTTCATACATTCATTAGCCATTTTTATTTCTTCTTTGGGGACATCCTGTTCATATCTATTACCCATTTATCCTTACAGATATTTGTCTTTTGCTTTTCAATTATTTTCTAACAAAATGCAACATTTTTTTTTTCTGGCTTTTCACTTGCCTTTTAATTTGGTATATGGTGATTTTTATATATAGTTCTTGTTGCTGCGTTATGTTTAACCTACCAATCTTTAGATTACAAATAAGTTTGCTTATATTTTCTTCTACTACTCATTGTTTCTTTTTTGAAAAAAAAATATTTGAATATCTAATGCAACTGGAATTTATTTTGGCACAAATATTAAGTATAAATTTAATTCCATTTTTTCTCAAATTGTTAGCTCAATTGTTCACTATTTCAAACAGTACCTACCTTCTTTTTTTCAAAAGGAAAAGTTTGCTTTATTTCTTAGTTATAAATAAAATGTATTTACAATAAAATATACAGTAAGACAAAAGAGTCGTAATAGGTGAAATAAGATTGGCCAATGTTCTAATATAATGGGTATAATGGGTATTATAATAGGTACTTCATTATATTACACTCTATATACTAAATCTGAAGTTTTTGCTAAACGTATAAAAACTAAATGCAGATTCACACATGCATAAAATTCAAACTAAAGGCATAAAGAAAAAAACACAATAACCACTGCTAGCATTTTAGTATATGTAGTTTCAAATTATTTAATGTATACACACACTCATGGTCCCACTTTATTAAAATGGGATCCTATTACACATGAGATTTTATAATCTACTTTTTAAACTAAACAGTAACATCACATACGTCTCTCCAGGCTAGTGAACATTCCTATCTTTGGTGGTAAATACCTTTGTGTGTCCACTCAGACCACAAATGACCCTCAGCTGTCCCCCCACCCCACCCCCCAAAAAGCCCAGGCATTCCTATTGTACCTTCCCACCCTGTCCCAGGGCCACAGTTGATTGGATCTTACTCAATCTGGGCAATCAGATATTCTTTGCTGGGAATTTGGAAATGGACTGGTCTCTTAAAAGGAAAAGGAAGATCAAGGGCTACAGGGTAAGCATCTTCTGCTGGCTTCCATGTGGTTGAAAAGCAGAGAAAGTCTGCGCTGAGTGACTAAAGCAGACAGATGGAGAAACTGCAGCTCCCAGTTCCAAGTGCACGTGAGCCCATCATGCTCTTGCCCTATGTACTGTGAGATACCCCTGTACATTTCTAATACATTTCTATATTTAAATCGTGAAGTGTGGGTGTGAGTAGATTTCAAACCTCCATACAGACAATTATGATTTGCATGAAGTATAATTACAAATGTTGGGATCATTTGCATTACCCTGTGCTTAATTAATAATGTCACGAGAATATTATAATTTGTTATACTTTTTAAATTTTAGACTTAAATACCTTCAGAATTTGAATTGGAATGGCATTTAGTTCTGAATAGCTTATTTTATGCACCCAGTTATTCCTAAGAAGTGTACAGTATGAAGTCTACCTTCATCAGGACCTAAACTGTGATCAGAGCTCACTACAAAGCCCCATGCCTATTTCAAAAGAATGTGAATTTGGGATTTCTTGTAATTCTCCCCCAAAACATCAACTCTGATCAACAGTATTCAATGATGACTATGTGATGTTCACTTCTGATTATATCACCTAAATGTGAGTTTGTTACCCTTAGAACAAGTAAAACCAGTGCCCAATATGGACGTTAATGCCACAAGAAATACTAAACGAATGGATAAAATGCCAACAGTTTCTGAAAGTAGAATCACTTACTTAGATGATCCTTCAAATTGGTACTTTTGAAAAGAACAATTTTGAGGTATTGAGGTGGATATCAAAACTTAAAAATGATGGTTATAAGTCAAGTATGCTGAAGGAATGAATGAACAAAAAACAACTCTATCTTAATTCCTGGTTTCACAAATTTTCAGTATTAACCTAAATACCACAGAATTATCCGGAGACAGCTATAATGACTCTTCTACTAGCTAAATAACTACTACTTTTAGAAGAACATTCATGTTAAGCATGGAGCAATCTGCTCTGCTACAAGCTCCATCACAAATGGAGTAACACTGTTGACCTACATTTTTGTTTCACATGCACTAGACTCATGTCCCCAGCTATGATATAGTGGTCAACTGACACATGTTTGTCAGATTTCTCAACTGAACAAATATTTACTATTGTTTGATCCTAACATAAAAGTCAAAAGTCAGACTTATCTCAAAGCCTGGTTAGAGGCTATTAATGATTAAGGGAGAGAATGTGACAGATCATATGCTTAGATAACTATTTTGTAGGGAGAAGTTCGGGAAGAGACATTAACTCTTTCAAGGAAAACAGAATGAGTCACACACTTAACCTCTGGATTAATTCAGCAGGATAAAATAACTCATAAGCCACTAGTTAAACCATCTCTGACTATTTACAACGAAAGGATCTCACAATATCAAAATGAAGATATTATATGGTTTTATTGAAACATCAATGCCATTTAATTAAATTTATCATAAATTATTAGTAACTCATGCTTTAAGGAAAAATGTAATCATGGGTCATATTTTAAACATAAGCATGCTACAGATGGCTAATAGTCCACACTTTTAAAACAACTGGTATAAAAACCTGGAACACACTAATTTATGAAACAGGAACATTGCGACTTGAAAGGGTTAATGCAGCTCCCCTAACATCTGCCTTATAACCAGAGAGAAGTTTATCCATCAGAGTACTCTGGCTGAATAAAAATTGTAGAAGCTTCTCCAGATTTCAATTTTTAAAGAACGTTTCCAGAAGGAGATAAGATCTTCACTGAAAAGGTAAAGTAGTATACCTGGGAATAAATGGAAGCTTTTCTTTGCCACTATTAATTGTAGAGCACTTTTTAGATCACTAAATTGCTTACATGAGATGTAAAATCATAAGAAATCTGAGGAAGAACATTCAGTTATGATCGCCTACTATTTCAAATGTAGCCTATCTTCTTCTCTTAAGATGTTCTTCATCTTAGGCTCTTAAGCATTAATCATTTACCTAACTATAAATAGGTTAAATCCTTTTTGGTATATTTACCTTTTTTCCTTTGAAGTTGAGGGTACCAGGCTGCTCCAGGACCCCATAATACAAGCACATAATGTTGACCTTGGACCTGTTCCACTGTTAACATAACTTTCTTTTGCTTCTGTCCTCTATAACTGTATAGTGCCTCTGGAAAAGAAATATTTCAGCTAGCATTACTTAATCACACAGAACACCATACTTTAATGTCTGATGATAAATAATAGTAATAACCAAATAATATACTATCAAAGTCTTGTATCTTAATTATTTTATAATCTAAAATTAAGAAGGTGCCCCCCAAATATTTACCTGTCAGTACAGTGATATCAACGACTCTTAGTACTGCATGGACTAGTATGTCTGGCTGCAGCCGCTCCAATTCTACAAATTCTATGCTGTTCATTTTCTGAGGCTGCCTCTGAGGAAGATCTCTGAGATAGGAATGTTCGGAAGACACATATGCCAGTAAGTCTTGAAGTACAACACCATTAACTATACCGGAATCTAAGAAAGAAAAAACATACCTGTGTATGAAAGATGGCAAAACTCTACCTTCCTAACAACACAATATTTTCTTAGAAATGTATTTTATGTTGTAAAGTGTGATTAAAAGTAAAACATGCTTTCATTTCTAAAAATATTAACTTTTTCTTAAATGTTTAGGTGCAAAAATATGCTTGATATTTTTAACCAAGGGAATTAGAATTATTCACTGTCTCCAAAACAACCTGCCCAGCTCCCTTCTCTATTTTGTTAATGATAGCATTTTTCTATGAATTTTGGTGATTTTCTATGAATTTCAGTATTTCGGTGATTTCTTTGACTCCTCCACTACCCTGTTACACCCAGTTGTTTCCCTAACCCCTGCAGTCTGATTTGCTCTGGTCTCCCCCGACATCCCAACCGCTACTGTTCTTCCCCAAGACTCTTATGTTTCTCATCTGAAATACTCTTATGGGTCACCTAACTGACTCTTTCCCTGAACAGGCGTGCCTCTTCCCCACTTCTAAGCCTCCATCCTCACCATTATCACTGGCTGCAATGCTGTCATCCTCTCTGCCTCTCCAAATACAACACAGAAAAGCAATCACTATAGAGAGGCTCCTAGTAACTTCTTCCCCCAGGGCTTTTATCTCCAGCTCTCATTTGGCATTCAAGCGTGTGCTACATTGTAAGATTTCTCTTTTTTAAAAAAAGATCTTATTTATTTATTCATGAGAGACACACAGAGAGAGGCAGAGACACAGGCAGAGGGAGAAGCAGGCTCCCTGCAGGGAGCCCGACGTGGGACTTGGTCCCAGGACCCCGGGGTCACAACCTGAGCCGAAGGCAGACGCTCAACCACTGAGCCATCCAGGTGCCCCTGTAATATTTCTCTTGATTGTTAAATCAGATGTTTAGTTCTTTGGTCATTATATAATTTAAATATTTTCCTTTATTTTTTAATTATTTGTTTCAAATTTTTCTCATTTTTTGAGCTATACTTTACATACAATAAAATGCATAATTTTAAATGTACAGATTGATGAGGTTTGCTGATTAAATTTTAAATTCCCTGAAGGAAAAGGAAGTATATTTGAATATACAGTAGACTGTTGACCAAAATAAGATCCTAGCAAAAAGCACTTATGTACTTTTATAGAAGGTTGGGTCTATCTGCTGATTTCAGTAGGAATGAAACAAATGATTCTTCTTTCCTTCTCCCATTAATATTCTCATCCTAATGTATTTCTTGCACTAAAGCCTCATTATTCATTCACTTATCAGGAGACCATCCACTATGAGCCAGGCATTATGTCAGGTGCTAGGGATACAAAGAGGTATCTTGTCACGATACCCACACTGAAGGAATTATCGACCTCGAGATAGTCAATAACAAACACTGGGCTGAGGGGGTGAGAGATACATGTAAGCCCTCCTAAGAACACACAAAACCACCGCCTAGCCAAGTTGGAAGAGTCTTTATTGAAGGAGTATTTTAGCTGGGTTTTGGAAAAAATGTCCTAGAGTTTTCTAGGTAGTAGATGAAGGAGGGGGTATATTTCCAGGTAAAGAAAAAAGGGATCTGTATTCCTTTATATACTATAGATGCTTCTGGTAGTCTGATGAAGCATATGAATCCATCATCAGAATAATATTTTTAACAGCCTTATTGAGATATAATTCACATACATAAAATTCACCCTTTTAATGTGTATCATTTGGGGCATCTGGATGGCTCAGTCGGTAGAGCACACAACTCTAAATCTCAAGGTAGTGAGTTCAAACCCCATGTTGGGTGTGGAGCCTGTTTTTAAAAAAAATTTTTTTAATTAAAAAAAGATAGGGGATCCCTGGGTGGCTCAGCGGTTAGCGCCTGCCTTTGGCCCAGGGCGCGATCCTGGAGTCCCGGGATCGAGTCCCACATCAGCCTCCCGGCATGGAGCCTGCTTCTCCCTCCTCCTGTGTCTCTCTCTCTCTCTCTCTCTCTCTCTCTCTATCATAAAAAATAAATAAATCTTTAAAAAAAATTAAAAAAGATAATGAAGTGTATGATTTGTTTTTTTTTTAGTATTTCACAATGTTGTTCAACTATTGCCATCATCTAATTTTATAACATTTTCATTACAAAATCATATTTTGCAATACATAAAATAAGATTGCAAAACCAACCACATGGAAATAGAGCAATCATGTGCCTCATTAGTACATTTGATAACAAAATATAATAGGGTATGTAACAATTACCATAATTTCAAACCAGTGACAGGCATAAATTATATTCAAGTTATTGGGATGCCCGGGTGGCTCAGTGGTTGAGCATCTGCCTTTGGCCCAGGGGCGTGACCCCGGGGTCCTGAGATCGAGTCCTGAATTGGGCTCCCTGCATGGAGCCTGCTTCTCCCTCTGCCTGTGTCTCTGCCTCTCTGTCTCTCATGAGTAAATAAATATTTTTAAAAAAATATATTTGTTATCTTTGACAATTATGTGATATGGTGGCCAAGACACAGGCACTGCTGCTACTACTGTGCATTGTTGATGCACGATGGAAGCAGATGCTCGTATTCAGTTAGCTGTTGGAGAAAATAGAGATGTGATGCCTTCCCATCCACGTTCATGGACCCTTTAATGGGAGGAATCAATTTTCACAGACAAGAGTAGGAGGAACATTTAGGAGGCTAGCAGCCCCCAGCGGGAGACAATGAGTGCTAGAAACCAGGCGAGACTGTGGAAAGGGGTGTCAGACCTGTGAAAATAGTTTAGAGGTGGAACCCAAGGGACAGTGAGATGGAGAGGATACAGAAAAGATGAAAGATGGCATCAAGATTCCTTACGCAGCTGAGCGCACGGATGAAAATAAATAATAAATGCTTGAAGGTTTTTAGAACCTGAAATCTATTCTAGTTAAGACTACTCCATTGGTCAATGACTTCTATGAAGCAACGGTGATTATCACTGACAAAGGCAAGGAGCATAAGAGGAGAACAGATGGCGGGAAAGAGCAATGAGAGCAAGAGAGGAAGCGAGAAGACCCATTCGATTACAGCAAAACCCAGTTCCAAGCAGCTTTGACCGTGGCTCCAATTCGTCCACCAGACATCCTGATCCCTCTTTTGCAATATTCCAGCACGTGTGGAATCAAAATTCAGATGGGTTCAGATTCTGACTCTGTCAACAATGAGTTCTGTGAACTTGTACATGACTTCTCCGGGCTTCATTCTTTGTCTGCAACGTGGAGTTTTTTGGGGAAAATACAAAGATCTCTGATAGCAAATTATTTATCCCTGCTTTATCAGACAGAAGCACGGGATTACTTAGATTCCATCTAAAACAGTCTACTTCACAAAAACATTGTATTAACCTTTTTTTTTTTGTATTAACCTTTGATTTATACATTTAACTTAATCATTTCAATTTAATAATATTTAAGATAACTTTATGTCCTATCAAATTATCAGGACTAGGTTTGTAAAATACATAACACCTCACCATAATGAGGAAAGAGCAGAAGTCTTTTCCAAAAACACAACATATTGATCGGAGGTAAGAATGTTCTCCTGAATTGTAGCCACTTGCAAACACAAAAACAAAAACCTAACTAAATTGATGTATCCTTTCAGAAGAAAAACAATTACAGTATTCTCAAAGTATCAAGTATTTAGTATTCCCCTAAATCAAACAAAAAAGACTATACTTTAGCTACCAACCTGTGTAAAACAGGGCAATATAAATGTTAAGTATAAAAACAAAGAATTTAAAGTAACCTTCAAAGCTTCTCTAATTTGGGACACCTGGCGTGGCTCAGCGGTTTAGCACCTGCCTTCGGCCCAGGCTGTGGTCCCGGGTCTCGGGATCGAGTCCCCCATCGGGCTCCCTACATGGAGCCTGCTTCTCCCTCTGCCTGTGTCTCTGCCTCTCTCTGTCTCTCATGAGTAAATAAAGTCTTTAAGAAAATTAGCCTTTAAATACGTTGAATATTACTTACAACTCATTTAGCTCTATAGAAATAGGCTCTCCCAGATGTGGCAATACTTCAAATACTCATAATAAAACATCATTACACTTACATCTTTTCAAATGAGAAATTGCCTTTTCCATTTTGTTGCTTCCAGTTTCCAGGTAGTTGCTAACCCATGCCCCCCCCCACCCCCCCCACCCCCCGGGAAGCACTTCCAGTAACCAGACCGCAGCACTCACGCCATCCCTTCGTCCTGGGCCTTGCAGAATCCAGTCCACACACTGCTTTCAACAGTTACTGAGGTTTATCTTGTCTTCCCCCCACCCTCCTGTGTAATTATTTTATTGTAATAAAATAGTAATACAGTTGGGTTCATTTGTCAGTGTTGATGTTCCCTTTGAGCTGCCCCCTCCACTACATTTTAGTTGGTTTTGATGGTTTTACAGTGGGGATGGGAAGCATCACTGTGAATCAAGGCCACACAAAGAGACCCACTCAGAGAAGTGTTACTCCCTCCCTTCAATGTTACCCTATTTCCATTCCCTCCTTCCTTCTGTCCTTTTCCTACCCATTCTCTGCAGGTAACTAGTTTCTTTGGTTTGTTTTTTTCTTTCCTGCATTTTTTTTTTTTTTCACAAATGAGGAGATACACATATATCTTATTCCTCCCCTCCTTCTTACACTAAAGATGGCATACTAGGTTTACTTTGTTGAGCTTTGTGTTTTTCACATAGCAGTATGTCCTGGAAGTCACTTCCTACCAGTTCAGAGCTCCTTTTCATTCTTTGTCACGGCTGCAGAGTACTTCACTGCAGGAATATACCACCACCTGATCAGTCACTCTGCTACGTAGGGGCGTTCTGATTTTTCCCAGGGTCTGGCAATTACAAGCACTGCCCTGAATAACGTTGTGCGTGTGTATTTTCTCATTGTTGTATCTTCAGGACAGACTCCTACAAGTAGGCTGGCTGGGCTGAAAGCTGACTAGATAGGTCATCCTGTTAGAGCGCCAAATAGCCCTCCAAGAGAACTGAGGCAATTCTCATGCCCGCCAGCAACGTACAAGAGGGCCTGCTTCCCCGCAGCCTAATCAACCGCATAGGCCGCCATATTTTTTAATTTTTGCCAATCAGATAGTGGGAAATGAGATCTCTGTGTAGCTTTCATTTGAAAGTCTCATGTCTTTTTCCCATTTTCCTATCAGTCCTTTGTCATCACTCAATTTGTAGGAGTTCTCTATATATTAGGAATATCAGCCTTTTGTCTAAAGCATATGTTGCAAATATTCTAAGTTGCCAGTTTTCTTTTGACCTTGTTTATGGTGCTATTGCTCGGGCAAAATTGTATTTTTCTATAGTCAAATTTATCAGTTTTTTTTTTTTTTTTTTTTTACTGTTTCTAGATTCTGAGTAATAGCAAGTTTTCCCTACACCAAAATAATAGAGAAATTCATCCGTGTCTCCATCTAGCAGTTAATGGTTTTACTTTTTATATTTAGATTCTTAATCCATTTGAAATATATCCTTTTATCTTGTGTGAGATACTGTTCTAATTTTGTCTTCTTTCTAAATGACTATCTGGTTGCCTCACCACCATTGATTAAAAAGTTAACCTTTACCTCAGTGACCTCAGATAACATCTTTGTCATATACTAAATTATATGTATACGGGCCTAATTATGATCTTCCTATTCCACTGGTCTATTTGTCTATTTATGCACCAGAATCACATCGTTTTAATTATAGAGGCTTTACAGTTTAAAGCCTGTCTGGTGAGCGTGGTCACTCGTATGCTTACTTTTTCAATGTTTTCCTAGCTATTCTTGCATGTTTGTTTTTCCATATGAACATTAGTATCAAGTTGTAGATGCCATACCACAACTTCCTAATATTTTTATTAAGATGGCATTGAATTTATAAATTAACCTGTGAAGAACTTTACCATTATAATGTTGAGTCATCTTATCCATGAAAAGGGAATGATGGGTTTCCATTTGTTCATGTCCTTATTCTTTCTGGAGTGGTTACAATTTTTTCCTTATATAGGTTTTGCAAATTTCTTGTTAAATTTATTCAGAAGTACTTTCCTTATTGCTTTTGCAAATGAGTTTTTCCCTACACTTATGCCCTCTGTTTAGTGTTTGTATGTATGAAGGCTATTGTGTTTTTAATTTCATCTTTGACTCCCTGGAATTTTTCAGATTTATCAAAGCATTTGTGCATATAGTTTTTACTCTTCTTCACCCATTCAGATACCTCTTCTTATCTAGTTGTACTGGTTGGTAACTCTGTATATTGATGACAAGTAGCAGAGAAAGTGGACATCCTCATCTTGTTCCTTACCTTGATTTCAGTGGAAATGCCTCTAGTGTTTCTCCATTAAATAAGATACTGACATTAGGACTAAATACATCTATTTTATCAACACAGTACCAATTGTATTGTAACACTGTATTAATACTGCATTTATTGATACTGAATAAGAAAGTATCCCTCAATTCTCATTTCCTGGAGCACTTTTTATGGTAAGTGAGTGTTAAATTTCTCAACATCTATGCAGATAATCATATAATATTTTCTTTAGATTTATTAATATGATATTCAATATTCATGAATCCTCTAACATTGAATATACCTTTCCATTTCTGGAAAAAAATCTCACTTGATCATTATTTCTTTAATGTGGTGCTAGATTGTGTTTACTAATTTTTTTAGACTTTTTATTTAGACTTCATGCATCATATCTCATGTATAAAACTGGTCTGCATTTTTATTTGTAATGACTTTATTTGGTTTAAGGGTCAGTGTTATATTTGCTTTCTAAACGGAATTAGGAAGTTTCCTTCTTCAATACTATGGAATAATTTTTAGAGCATTGGAACCATCCGGTCTCTGATGGTATGGGTAGAGTACTCCTGTGAAACTGTCTAGGCCTGGCAGCTTTTTTGTACATTAGTTCTTTAATAATTGTTTCTATTTCTTCTATAGAAACTGCTAAACTATATCTGTCTAAACTATATCTCAAATCCACCTATTTCTCATTATTTCTACTGGCTACCCATTACCACTCAGCCTCAACTACTATAATAACTTCCTAACTCCCTGATTCTGCTCAGCCCTTCACAACCAGATCTATGGTATTCTCCATCTTTCAGAGCATTCGTCCTCACCCGCAAATATTATATTTGCATGTCTGTTTAGTTTCTACCTTGTCTGTCCTCCCGCAGGAACACCAGCACCATGACGGCCAGCACCAGGCGGACGCTGTTCACCACTGTACCCCCAGTGCACAGAAGTGCCTCAAACAACGTCAACACTTAATACGTATCAACTGGGTAAGTGAAGAAGAACTCCACTTTAGGTATTTTCCGAGAATATGTCAGTGCTGATTTCCAGCTGACCAGCTTCCCTAGAACAGAGGGAAATCTCACCCCTTCCCAAACACCACACTTCTTTTTTGCTTACCCTGCCTTTCTTTGAGAATTCTTATTATTCATGGGTTGGAATTCCATGCTGTATCTTCCATATGTGCCTTACAACTTTCTTGTTATTCTAAAGAATCTCTTCCTTAATCAGTGTCTTTCTATATACCAATAGCTATTTTTCTGCGACACCATTTCACTATTCTATCAAATCTATTCTGCTTATTTCTTCTCCTGTTAATACTACTATATGGTTATTTTGTATTGCATACAGTTTCAATGCCCCATGTTCATTCTCTCATTTAATCCTCATAGCAACCCTATGAGCTACACATATGTATTTTACTTCCCATTTCACAGATGGTACAGTGAGGTTAATTAAGTACCTTTGCTGAAAGACATAGACTGTGGAAGTGGTAGGGCCAGGATTCAAATCCTACTCTATTTGACTAGCAGGTTATACTGTCTCCCTTATTGTGTTTTGTTTTTTATTTCTGGGAGGAAAAGACAGCAGCTGGGCTCTACTCTGAATAGCTTATTTTAAGAAGAGAAATGGATGTCAGAGAAGGAGAGTAGTCTTGCCTCGCAGTGGTGGACTGAAAAACAATGATACGGACCACAACTGTCTGACTGCAAGGCCCATGCTTTTCTCATTAGCTCAAGGGTTCCTAACCACAGGCTGGGAAATCCTACAGAAGAACTTCAGAGATCCTTGGAACCATCTGGAATTATATGCAAAATTTTGTGCTTAGCTCCCTAAGTCCGTTTTTCTGCAGAAATGGCCCATAGCTTCTCAAAGAGAACTATGCCTCCCTAAAAGGCTAAGGACCATGGTTCTTATGTGGACTCTAAGAAAAGTATGAAAATGGAACCTGAACCCCAATATTTCTCAAAATACTTATGATTTACAATGCACAAGTTTATTTTTACAAATTCTATTTTTTTTTAAAGATTTTATTTATTTATTCATGAGTGACACAGAGAGGCAGAGACACAGGCAGAGGGAGAAGCAGACTTCCTGTAGGGAGCCTGATGTAGAACTTCTCTGAGGACCCCGGGATCATGCCCTGGGCCCTGGGCCCTGGGCCAAAGGCACACGCTCAACCACTGAGTCACTCAGGTGTCTCTATAAATTCTATTTTCATTCTTGCTAAAGAAAATAAACCAACACTGGCCAGCTAACCTATTTAGAAAACATTTTGTAAAACTGCCATTGTAATTCCATTTTCTAGTATGCGTATATACTTTAAATACTAAGAAATTATCATATTTAAAATGTGTCTTACAATCTTCAGGCTGGACAGATGAGTAACTCCCAAGATTTAATAACTGACTGGTAAATGTTGATTGTAGTATTGTCTCACCAACCCAATGATCTTCGTGAACAGTAACATCTAGAAAAGAGAAAAAAAAGTTCTGATTATGTCATAAATTCCTTCACGTTGTAGTTAACTTAGCAATTGTAGCAAGATATTATCCATGTCTCTCACATGCCAGGCAAAAAAACTTCACAAGGGTTAAATGATCTGCCTAAAGACACAAAATAGTCAAATAGCAATAACAAAATTGCTTCTGTATATTTGAGCAGTATCAGTATGGAAGCTCACTGCTCCACAAAGAATGGTTTAATGGCTTTGTTTACATAAAAGAAATGTTGTAATGTCTATTTTGAGAAATTAAAAGGAAATCATTTAGAGCCAGGAAGCAAAGCAATGGTTCCAAAGCAGTAGTGCCTAGGAGAGTAATATTTAGTATGCATTTATCTCTTCTGCTATAAACACATAAGAATATAATATAAGGCATTCTTAAGGGAATTCGATTAATTTTTTTCCCCCTCAAAAACATGGTAATCTTCATCTCTAGATGTTAAAAGTGAAAGATTCTGGAAATTAAGGAATACTTTCCAATAGGAAAAGGAGAGTTGTATGAACTGAGATGCACTACAGAAGAATCAGAGAGTGGAACTAAATATACTAACAGGTAGAAACAATTCCAAGTAGAGCAAAAACTGTTAAGTTAGAGACAGAGACAGATGGACCCCAGGCAGGATATAAGCAGTGTAAAAATTGCTAGAGGTATACAGATATCCTAACAGCAGCAAATTTTTGAGATAGTAAGAAAGAAAAACAAGGATGCACAAATTCCAAGTACTTAGTTCCAAATTTTTACCCAAACCATACCCAAATAGTTGTAATTTGTTAGTTCAATGGAATTAGCCAGGTCAGTTTAAATGTAAAGTCATCCTGAATTTCCACCTCTCCCTCCCCACCCTTCTGACTACCTCTTGAGTTTCCCCACAGCCCTGCCAATACTGTTTTACACTATACATTCCTCTCTCTCCTAGCAGGTCCCCTTCCCACCTCGAATCCATTTCCCCAGTGCTAGTGATTTCTCAAGAAAATTAATGTGATCCATTTACTTGTTTAAGAAACACTCAGCGGCTCCCCACTGCCTGGCCAGGAAGAGCTAGCATAGCATTCTAGACTCCTCATAATCTGACCATCAGGATGCCTGCTCATCAGAACAAATTTCAAGGAGAGACTTTGGAAATCTAGGTTGTAAAACCTTTGTTCAGGTGAGTGACTTGCTAATCACTGGTGATAGGGTGGAGTAGAATTCACGGTCCAGCCTTTGCCTCCAGGCTCTCCCGATTCTCACTCACTGATATGTCCCAGAGTGTCTCCTATTTGTTCTTGAAAACCTGTAGTTTTCCAGTTAAGTGCCGCCAGGTCCTCTTCAAACTCTGGCCAGACAGTCCTCCCTTACAGCACTTCTCCCTTCTATTGCTCCAAGTATGATGGCAAAATGTCAAGTATATCCCTGAACATCATGTGATCTGGAATATATCTGGGCAGAAAGATGTTCAATTCTGGGGTGTATATCAGTAGATAGTATGAGATATCCCATGTAGAGATATAAGAATCTACAATTGCATGCTGTTAATTAAAATGGAATTTCATCCATAAATTCCTATGTAAATGTAATTTCAGAACTAGACAATGGAAAAGTATAGATTTCTCTTTTTTCCATGAAGTTTCCATCTGTCACACAAAAACAAAGGAAACTTATTCAGAAATTGGTGAACTAGGGGCAGCCTGGGTGGCTCAGTGGTTTAGCCCCTGCCTTCGGCCCAGGGCCTGATCCTGGAAACCTGGGATCGAGTCCCACATCGGGCTCCCTGCATGGAGCCTGCTTCTCCCTCTGCCTGTGTCTCTGCCCCTCTCTCTCTCTTTCTCATGAATAAATAAATAAAATCTTTAAAAAGAAGGAAGGAAGGAAGGAAGGAAGGAAGGAAGGAAGGAAGGAAGGAAGGAAGGAAGGAAGGAAGGAAGGAGAAGAAAGAAAGAAAGAAAGAAAGAAAGAAAGAAAGAAAGAAAGAAAGAAATAAGAAAGAAAGAAAAGAAATGAACTAGATAGAGAAAGAAAGAAAGAAAGAAAGAAAGAAAGAAAGAAAGAAAGAAAGAAAAGAAAAGAAAAGAAGTGAACTAGATAGATTTTTTTACCAAGGAAATAAGGCAAAACAGAAAAAAACTGATTTTTTAAAAAAGATGCTCATCAAAATAATCTAAATACCCTATAACAGAAAAATGGCTAAGTAAAGCAGTAAGTCACATGATAAAAGGTTACCTAGTTGCTAACAACTGCATGGACACTAGGAAAAAACACAGGGATGGCAGGTTTGAGTTTCCACCTGTCAGGTAAAGTCCTCCTGTGAGGCTCACACAATGACAATAACCATGGTCCTGGGCCTGGTTCTCTCCTGATAGTCTGGGAATCTGATTTTGTCAGCACCCCAAAAATAGATTTCAGTTCTGCAACATAAGCTCACATTAAACAAGTTAATGAGACAAACAAACAAAAAACAGAACACAATTATTTAAATTTACAACGAGGCACTGATTGCCACAGAAACATTTGCAGCAGAGTCTCATGTAGGCGGTCTTATACCTGGGAAGCCAGATCGTAAGCAAAGGGCTGCCCGGTGGGCACTGAATCAGAATAGAGGGAGCTAGATGAACTGACTTTCCAACAAATAAGACATGGTCAGTGGGCGGGGACTGCGCTGTGCTGTGATTGTCGGCTACAATCCCACACACCTCTCTATGAGAAGCTGCCCCTGACAATCTTACCTACACACCGAAGGTGTTCTAGACAAGGCCTTTGTTCCCCCAGCAAACCACTTGGTAGGAACCACCAGTGACTGCCTTATGTTTTCTTTTTCTAAGCTTCTAAGGCCCACCCACCCTTTTTTTTTACCACATTCTTTCTTTAGATATGTTATTGAGCTTAATCAGCTTCCTCCCGCCTGGGACTCCTTAAAATGACTAGAATCTCTGTTCTAATACACTGTGTATTTATTTTCAATTAATGAAGAACATGTACAAAAAAAAAAAAAAAGTTAGATGTCTTAGGTCCGAAAAAGCAGCAGGATAAAAACTGTATGTTCTATTTATGATTACAACTGTATAGTAAAAATATGGGTTCTGGAGTCTAGGTTGAAATCCTGGCTTTGCCAGTTCCTAGATGTGTGAAACTGGGTTTACTGCTTTACTTTTCTGGATCTCCATTTCCTCAAAGTGAAAAATGGGGGCTAATGATCAGTACCTTCTTCACAAAGCTATTGTAATGAACTGATATACATGTAAAGTTTAAAACAGGGTTGGACACAAAGTAAGTTCCCAATAAATACCAACTAATTATATATGTATGTATACACATTTTAAGGAGCAGAGGGAAGATAACTGGAAGGTAACACTCCAAAACTCTACTGGTGGTGTTATGAGGTTGGTTTAATATCAGCAGTTTTCCCTTTCCATATATATTATTAAAATATGATTTTAATAATTAAAAACACAATAGAAAGTCTCTATTGGTCCCCTCAACAAGAATGTGATGTGTACAGCATTATCAGGGATTAAGTAGTAGAAACCCTGTCCTTTCATCCTAAGACTGCTAATATAGCTCAGGAAAACACTTAAAAAATAAGACATCCGTAGACAAAACCTAAGAAAACAAATAGCCTGATGATATGACCTGAGTGCTGACACAGTGAATGAAGGGGAGGAGCAGCCAGGGAAGGCTTCTCAAAGGTGAGTGGAAAGAAGGGACAGAACCAAGAAGGCTAGAGCAAAGGCCCAGAAATGGCAGGGACACGGGATATGGAGCGGTGGTAATTAGGAGACCAACCAGGATACTGGAAAGGGATGGATCATGCTGGCTCCCACATAGGCACACAGTAAAAAGGCTTAGAGTGCAAGGGGGAGAAGCCTACAGCTTCAAACTGGCACTAACCCGTGATGACCTTACCTGTGAGCAAAATTATATCTCCGGGAAACACTGTAAGTGCCCAAAATGCTGCAGTCCTCCACAGAGAGACCTTCTTCTTAATTCCTGACTGGTCAGTTACCGCAATTGTTGCTAAAGGCACTTTACAGCCAGAATTTGGTCCAGATTTTATATTTATTTCTTTCACATGGCATGGAGATAATACCATGACTAAACAATTATACTTCCGACTTTTAGAATCACAATTTTTTATTAAAGATGTTTTTTTAATGCCCCCAAACTTCCCATCTCTCTGGTTCTCTGCTGTAGTAGGATCTCCTGCATTGGAAACCAACTTAATTTTCTTGAATGGTTGGAGGACTCTGGGCAGAGTTTTGGAATGGCCCAACTTCTCTTCAGGGATCCAACTTCTTTTAACAGAACTTTTGTGGAAGGTATTGAGTTGGGAACACAGCATTCCTGAGCCATATGGCTCAATGCATACATCACTGGGTGGCAGTTCATCTTTAAAATTGAAAAGCTCTTGAGATCCTGTATTTTCTTCAAGACCTTTATCAGGTTTCATGTGAGTGTCACTACTTTTTGTTTCAGGACAAACAGGACTAAAGAGTTCAAGGGAATGTGCTTGGTTTTGTCCACTTTCATATCCTCCTGCAGAGTCATCATTAGGCTGAATCAAATTATCTTCAATTATTCTTATTTCCCTGTGACTTGCCTTTGGTTCGCTCTCCATGTTTACAGTCCCTTTATTTATAGAGTTCTGTCCTTTAGACTTCCTTTGAGATAAAAAAGCAACCTGGCTGGAAGTCATTATACTAAGAAATTCAGTATCAGTAGATATTTTAAGGTCTGTGACCTTTCTAACAGCTTCAGACCTTGGCTTATCTTCTGTCTCCAAGGAAGAGAACTCTGGACGCTGGTTTTGTACCTCATGATGCTCTGTTGGTACATACTTCGTCCCAACAGCTCCTGGCCCTACATTAATCTGTTCTGTACTAGAGACCAAATCTAGTTTAGCTGTACACTTATGATCTAACTGAAAGAAGTTTTTTTGAAAGTTTTGGCCAAATGTATTTGACTGATCTTTATGCTGTTCGTCTGTAATTTTCTTATCTTCGCTGAAAAGCTTTTGATACTTTTCGTCTTCAGTTAAATGCTGAGCCTTGCCCTTAAATCCACATATTTGCACATCGGAGCTAGTTGTATCACTCACCCCCGAAGGGGGACTCTTCTCAGATTTTACGGTCTGTGTTTCAGAAATACAATGTATAAAGTCTTCTTTCACATGAACAGGTTCACTCATAGAATTTGTTGAAAAATGAGCATTAGGAAGATCTGGAGGGCCATTAGCTTTTAAGACTTGATAGTCTTCAAGAGTTTCATCCCTCAGATGTAAAGAGTGTTGATTGTATGACAGCTGAATTTTTTTCCAGGGGTTCTCAGTAGACATTAAAGAAGTTCGTTCCTGTGATACTGTCATGTTCAATGGACCAACTGGAGCACCCCAAAAAATGTGGACCTGAGATCTTCCACTCATAGTTTCTGAAAAATATTAAAATGAATTTTTTCTCAGTAGATCTTTTATATATTAATATTAACTTAATAATATGCCAACAGCAAATGTAATATAAACTATGAATCAAAAAAATAATTAATAAAGGTTATATTGGTATTCCATTTAACTACAAAATTCATAAAAATATAAGAAATCATAAGAAAACAAGAGCCCCCAAAATCCTCATCTAAAGACTCTCTTCAATAAATTATATGAAATACTGAAAAAAAAAGACAAAAAAATAAAGCTAAGTATACTAACATCAAATGGCATTTAATAACATGTAAAGGACAAGTTAGTAGAGAAGGAAAAAGAAAGCATTTGTTTCATTGTACTATAGTCACCTTTAAATTTCCTGTTTTCTTTACTCTGTAGATTATTTCAGTAGCTTTGGGGCCTCCTTCCTTTAACTGTGAACCCAATTCCCAAGACCAAAATAGAAGGCTTGAACTGGAAGGGAGAGAAAATACAAAACTGAGAGTTGAGGTTCTCTTCAAAATGTAGAAGTGATTGTGTCATCTGTGCTCACGCCAATCTGTGAGCACAACTAGGAACTGCTTCTGTATTTTAAAATCTTCTCTGCAATACAAATAAAAAAATTAAGAGTAGTCATTTTGTAATACATGGATCAAAGAAATTCGTTGTGATTTAAACTTTTTGTCATTAACTATGGTGCCTGATATAAGTACACCTAAGTAAGCATCATATTTACTGAAGCTAAAAATGAGGAATCGTACCACTATTTACTTCATTATTACTGACTTTCAAAAGGAATTTATGAAATAGATCTGGCCCTAGAGCTTGCTAAGAACTTTTTCACAGTGCTGCAGGGTCAAAAAGACAGATAAAGTTCTCGGCCTGAACAAAAAGGAGAGGAAAATAGTGAATGTAAACTAATACTTTAAAAATAATGTACTAAATCCTACAGACTATAAACAGGAAATGACCATCTGCTGGAGAAGAGAGCTGCTGGGGAAGGCAAGCGCTGTGGCTGAGAGCATTTAAACAAAACAAACAGTGTCTGTAAAAAGCAGAGTTAAGCAAAACCATGGCACAACTAAGGGCTTTTGATCAGAGTACAGGGTCCTTTGTAAAAAGGTAAGGTTTCAAATCATAAAAAGTCCATATGGAAGTACAAGGAGTCTAGAAGTACACAGAAAGGAGGAACCAGCAAGAAATGACAACTGTAATCTCCAGTCCTTCTTATCATCCTTGAGGATTTGCTCATTGTCACCTTTCCAAATCTAATAATCTATCCGACTATAATTCTTGTGATTCCAGTATCAGTGTGGATGATCCTTCCAATTCCCTGGCTTCTTGGCTCCTTGACCTTCTCTCCTCCTTTGATTATATTTCTCCACCTTACCCCAGTTACCTATTCTTATAGTCACATACCCTCCCCATTATCAGTAACTGCATACTTTCCTAAATTCAATTTTAAGCTTATTAGTTTCTACCATTTTTCTACTTACTCCCTCTAAATGCACTACTCCAGCAATTCTTTCAACATACAGGACCTACAACTAATCGTAGGGACCACATTTTTACAGCTTCATTCTTCACTTCCCTCCTTAACCAGCTTAGATCCTGTGGGCCAAGGTTAAAATCACTCTACCATACACCACTAATTCCACTGCTCTCCTCACTAAGGTATCTGCCCAGCTGAACTCAACCACTGGTTGAATCACCACCTACCCTGCAGTAGCCCAATGGCTACAAGTAACTAGAAAAAAAAATACACTTTCATCTGAAAACAAATCTCATTTTAAGTTCATGACCACTAACCTCCAGGTGATACCCAGCAATCATCTCTCCCTGTCCACTCGCTAAGTTAACTCTTCCATGCCTCTTCATTTTTAAATCTCCAGCCTCTCTTCCTTGATCCTGGAGTACAGCTGGTGACCATGTTACCCTTTCCACTTACAACCTCTTAGCAACATACCTACCAACCCACCTTGTCGTATTATACACTGTGCCCACCTTCCTGTCACTATGGATGAACTGTCCATGCTTCCCTGCAAGGCCATGTCTTCCTTACTTACATATTAGGTCTTATTCCCTTTTTCTTCCTCAGGTTCCAACAATTCTCCCCTTCTCTCCTACGTGATTGATTTTTCTCTCTGTACTGGAGCATTCCATCAACATACAAACATGCTGTTATTTTTTTCTCATGTTGTTACTCAGCTCCTTTGCCCCTCCAACCATTCTGCTCCTCTCTGCAGCAAAATTCCTTGAAAAAATTGTCTATGCTCCTTCTCCCATTTTCTCTTAAACCCACTCTTGTGGAGCTTTGGTCCCAACCACTCCACTGAAATAGCATATTCCAAGGTCCCCAGGAGCTTCCACACTGCCATGATAAGTCAATTCTCCATTTTCAGCTTACACAGCCTATCAGCAGCATTTGACACTGCTGACCTTGCCGTCCTTCTTAAACCCTCTATCATCTGCTTTAGGGATACTACACCTTCTTGATTCTCATTCCACGTGGTACTGCCTCACCACGTGCTCTCTCTCGGGCTCCTCTGCTAGCTCCTCATCTCCAGAACTCTGTGCTCAACAACCTGTCCTTGAGTCTCTAAGCTCACTCCTTAGGTGACTTCACTCGGTCTCAATACCTTCTCTGCGCTAATGACTATCACCCATCACAACCTCTCCTCTGAACTCCTGACTCCTTAACCAACTGTCTACTTACTCTTCATTACCACAAAATGTCTAATAGGCAGCTGTACAGAAAAGAGTTAACACAGCAGGCCTCAGACTACTGTCCTTAAAAAGGCTGGCTTGCAAGGTGAGCCTGGGCTGGCATCTAGGAATTTAGATTCCAGGAGGATTCCCACCATTCCTTGATAAGAGTGGCTCACCCTGCCTAACCTATCTATGTAAACAATGTTATGATGAACACTTGCTTTCCTTCTGAGAGGCTGGGACTTTGGTATGTTATACAGATGATAGGTATGTGACCAGAACTCCTTAGAGAAATGGCTGATTTCAGGTCTGGAGCAAGAAATGTATAAGGTGAACCAGAAACATCATACCAGAAAGTAAGAAATCTATCAAAAACTTCTAGGATGGTGTCAAAAGAACCCAGAAGCCAGCTTAAAGAGGTTCCCACTGGCCAAAGTTGAACAATCTGAGCATCATTTAGAATGATTATTATAATCATTTGGAACACACCAAATACGTTTAAACCCAGGAGTTCATAAAGATAACTAAAACAAACTCACTTAGTGATCACCTTGGGAGGACATTAGTGACTAAGCAATTGTTTTTGCTTTGTTTTGTTTTGTTTTTAGCAATTGTTTTTAAAAGCTGGTGAATGACGGGAAAGAAACTCTATCTTGTCTTTCTTTACTAAACAGTATCTCAAGATGACCAACTATTGGAAGAGAAAAATCTCTCTTTACAGAGGTATCATGATGTTAAAAAAAAAAAAAAAAAAGAGGGGCACCTAAGTGGCTCAGTCGGTTAGGTGTCTGCGGCTCAGGTCACGATGCCAGGGTCTTCAGATAGAGCCCTGCGTCAGGCTCCCTGCCGAGCTTCTCCCTCTCCTCCCTGTTTGTGCTCTTCTATCTTGGTCTCTCTCTCTCTCTCTTGCTCTCTCAAATAAATAAATAAAATCTAAAAATAAATAAATAAATAAAATCCTTAAAAAAGAAAAAAGGATGATCATGGGAGACTTTTTAAGCAAAAGAAGTTTAGAACCTAAAAGTCCATAAAGAGGAGAATGGAATATTCATCATGGGATATTCAGAAACAGATATGGCAGCAAAAAGAAGTAACCGAGAGTTATTTGTCAACATGGATACATCTTACAAATACAAGTCCCAATGCTGGGTTTGAACTTATGGCCCTGAGAGCAAGACCTGAACTGAGATCGACAATCAGACACTCAACTGACTGAGTCAACCAGGTGCTTCACAAATACAATTTTAAATGAAAGAAACAATTTGAAGAATATATAACTTTGGGTATCAATATATTGAATTTTTTATATTTTTATAATTTGAGCATAGTTGACACACAGTGTTACATTAGTTTCAGGTGTACAACTTAGTGATTCCTATTCGACAAGTTTATACATTATGCTATGTATACATAGCATATATGTCCCTTAAGGGGAGGAATGGAGAAATAGGTAAAGAGTACACAAAGGGCCTGAACTGTGCTGAACATGTTTGGTTCTCCTTATATTGTTCATATATACTTTATAATATAAAAAAAAATCCTAGGAAGAAAAACATTGAGAATGTCATTAAGGATGATTCTTAATTTTTTTCTATATTTTAAAAAGTTTTATTGTGATGAATAATGAATATGGATTATTTTTGTAATAACCCAAATCTTTTTTGCTTGGTAATTCAGGCTTTTCTTTCACAACCCCCAACTGAATATGATGGTCCAATAGCTGTAGAACAATGGACCTAAACCTAACCTTGCACAGCAAGAGCTGAGCACAATGACGGCAGTTAGTGATGCGCAAGCAGCTAAAACAAAGACAGACTGCAATTTTCAAGGTTTATAATGGTGAATTACTAGTATGGAAACAAATTCGTGGTAAGTTTAGGTGTCAAGTTTTGAGGACGAGGCCTCCCTAAGTACTGTAACGACATACCTCACCCTATCTAATCCTCATAGAAGAACTCACATAAGGCCTAACAGGCGCAGCGGGTCAATCAGCATTTTACCACTTATGTCACTTCAGATTGGCCACCAGGGGGCCCCCGAACAGCAGAGCCAAACCCCCGAGGTCAGAGGGGCAGTCAAATCAAGCACCAGAGGACTAAACCAGGCTGACAGGCAGGTGACAGTACTTATATTTAAATCAAATGCATAAAATTACTATGATAATGACCAGCCCTCTCTCAAATCTCTGGGTTTCTCTCCAATGGTTTCTTCCCTTTAATCTCAAATCTTTAAAAAACAAAACAAAACAAAACAAAACAAGCTTATATCTTTCTTTGTTCTTCCTGTTTATTCTTCAACTCACTTAAATATGGCTCTTACTCCACATTTTGCTATCACACTCTTTCCTACGAAAACCAATGCCCTTTTACAGCCAAATCCAAAGGTCAGTTTTCGATCTTGATCTTACTGCCATTTGACACTTTATAAATCCCTCTTTCCTGAAGCATTCTTTTTTGATTCGGTGAGAGCATCAGTTTGGAATTACTTTGTGCTTAAGAGACAGATAACTGTTGGTTTATTCATTTAATAATTCACATAACAAATACTTAGTGCTATTTGCTGGCATTATGCTAGGTAATGGGAAGTCAGTGATAACAACAAGGAGCTTTAAGGAGCTTAGAGTCTAATGGGAGCAATAAAATGACAATTATAAAATAGTAATATTGAGCTGCCACAGGATTAAATGCAGGGTGTCCCTAGAAGGCAGGAGGTGATGGCAACCAACCAAAGTAGAAAACTGCCGATTATCTGAATTTTTCATAGACTCTTTGGACTACAGTTAGTAACAAAAATTTTGAAACTAAATTTAAATAAAATCTGAAAAAAAGGAGTGCGATACAGCCCCCAAGTCCCCTCCCCCCCATCTCCCCAGCACAGGAGCCAGAAAAGCAGCTTTGGCTGGCTGGCCCAAGAGACACACAAGCTACAAGTAATCTCCAGAACGTTTACAGAGAATATAAGACACTCACTGCTTCTGTGTCCTCACTTAGCCTCTTCTCCTAAATGCCCTGCAATCAGACTTCTATTTCTTACCTCTGTTAAGACAACGTGAAGTTCAAATTGTCAAATAGGTACTCACAGTACTGGGCTACCCTAACTGTAAAACTCTTTCTCCCTCGTTTCTGGAAGGCTGTGCGTTCAACCATTTTTTTTTTTCTACGTCCTTGGTTCTTCTTTCTTTCTTCTTAGATCATCTCTTCTTTTGACTCCACACAACCCTGCAGATTTTCACTAATCTCATTCATTTAACTATTGAATATCCAATTATGCTTTACCAATCTATACTTAACCAACCACCCTAATGTCAGACACACTTCTAGTCTCACTATGTTTGATACAATCATAGTAGATAAAAAAGCAATATTCTATTTATCCTCTTTATTGAAGGCAAAATCTGACTAAATGACCCTGGATCTAAATGGATTACACAGTTCTTGGGCTCAATTCTAGTAAGGTTTACAGTTACAAGGCCATGAGGCCATAGGTCCTCAATTTTCAGAGCCCTGTGTGCCCTCTAGATAGAGGAAGATGGGGAAGCACACAGGGTGACACAGAGTATCTTGAGAGTTCAGAGAAGATCTCCCAGGACAAGAGATGTCTGAAATCAATTAGTTCTATAAAACACAAGGTTATCTGTCCCTAATTGTTATTTCTGTATGCCTTTACTTGTCTAAATATACACCTCTAAGTGTATATTTAAGTGTGGAACTTCCCACCCATACATCAAAAAATGGACAAGAAAGTATGGTCCTGTTAATTCAAAAAAGAGGAATTTTCTTAAAGGTCTTTATATCTATGGCTGCTGCTATGAAATCCTGTAACTGACAGAGGAGTTGTGAACGTATGAACAGGGAAATAGGATGTGGTGAGGACAGGGGGAAACAAAACATTTATCAAAGCAAATACACAGACTGCAAAGTTAAGTTATTGACAAGTGATAAATTGCAATGATTCTAGGATATGTTTTGAGTGAACTCAGAGGGTTAAAGCTCATTAAGATACCAGATGAAACTTGCAAGTACATACCCATTACCGTAGTTAATAATTAGCCAATTTCTCAATCTGCAGAAGGCCACTTCAGTCAGAAAGACCAATACAACCATAATCCTTTATCTTTAGAGTGGTCAGAGTCTGATGAATGGGTCAAAGATTTATAAAAACAGGATGAACTGTATCAGCAAGTTTTGTCTTGCAGAACACTGCAACTAAAAATGCTTATTACAAAATATATGTGGTTAAAAGAGAGTGCCTTCTCTGCCTTCTTACGAACCTATAAAACTCACTGTTATAATGCCTTTCCATGTCTATTTTACCCAAAACACTAAGCATCATAAAGTTATTCAATAGCATTAAATGACAAAATGAAGAGGCAAGATAGGGTTGTAAATGAGAAGCATGGGTTTCAGGGTAGGATAGATATGGGTTCCAACTCTACCGCTTACTAAAAATGTGAACTTGAAATTGTCGAAGCTAGGTGATAATTACCTGGGGCTCATCATTATTATTCTTGCTACTTTTGTAGATATTTTAAAACATCCGTAATAAAAAGTTAAGTTTCTTTACCCGTCAAGTGAGAATTATGTTTATCTGTCAATTGAGAATAACATCAGTCCCGTCTTACAGTGTTGTGAGATGGGCACACAGTACTCACTCAATAAATGTGAGTTTCAAACCTTGGAAACTCTACACACAACTTGGTAAGACAAACAAAAAAACCAACCCATTATATTTCCTCCAAGGTTTTGTTTTTTTATGTGTATTTTTACATAGTTGCAACCATAAAATTGAAATAATTTTATATTCTGCTTCAGTGGTTTTACAGGGCCACCCTTTTATGTCAATCTGTAATCTTCCTAATCATTTTTAACACTCACTTAATACTTTAATGATGACTCTAATTTAGTTAACCATTACTCTCCAATTCATTAATTTGTTTCTAACTTGTCATTATTATAGCCCTTGCTGCAATAAATGGTTTGGGGCATTCAACATTACTTTTCAATTATTTTCTGGTGGTAAACTCCCAGGTATGAGATTATTGGGTCAAAGACATGTCCATTCTTACGGCTCTTAATATGTATTATCATGTTGTTTGGAAAGGAACTGAACAGTTTATAACACTACAAACAATAGCTAAGAGTTCCAGCTTGATACCAATTTGTTAGCATCCGAAAAAAATAATTTTACTAGTAAGGGTACTGAGCTACTTTGCTGCTGTTTCATTTGCATTTCCCTAGATATGTCCAAACAGGAAAAAAAAATAGTGAATTTTAAATTACATTTGGATGAATATCCTTAATATATAAGGAGTATGCAAGCATGTGCATACATGGGCATGCAAAGTAATAAAAAAAATGGGGGAAGAAGCCAAGCAGGTATATATAGCACTGAAAAAATATATGCTTAAAAACAAATAAAACGTGTACTCCTAATAACCTGAAAAAAATTTATAAATTAGTGAGAAAAGATTTCTACCTATCAAACTATCAAAGATTCATTTAAAAGTTACAAGGGTGCAGGGAAATGACTTCTACCCAAAGAGTTTTAAATTTGTAAAGCCTGTCTGGGGGATGATATGGCAATGTATGTCAAAAGTCTTAAAATTCTGCATCCCTTTGGCCCTTACAATTACACTCCTAAGTTTAACCTAAAGGAAAAAAACCTCATATACACTCTCACTGACTTAGCTACAAAGATATTCATAACAGTAGTGTATAAAATGTTAAAAAAGAAACTGAGGACAATGTGCATCTATTGAGGTCTGTGGAGTAAGTGATGGCATAGCCATACAAAGGCAAACTATATAGCCACTAAAAATCATGAAGATAGGGCACCTGGGGGCTTAGTTGGTTAAGCATCTGCTTTGGGCTCAGGTCACGATCCCCGGGTCCTGGGATGGAGCCCACACTGGGCTCCCTGCTCAGTGGGGAACCTGCTTCTCCCTCTGCCCCTCTTACTGCTCATGCTCTCTTTGTCTCTCAAATAATAAATAGAATATTTTTAAAAATCATGAAGACATAGAACATATAAAAAATTTCCTCAATATATAACAGGGAAACTAGAGAAAATTGCATATGGAAAGACTGTATTTTATATTTTAAAATATAAAAATTCAGTATTCAGTTTACCACTATTTACCTTGAAGTTAGAAACCATTTCCCAGGATCCCTGGGTGGCGCAGTGGTTTAGCGCCTGTCTTTGGCCCAGGGCGCGATCCTGGAGACCCGGGATTGAGTCCCACATCGGGCTCCCAGTGCATGGAGCCTGCTTCTCCCTCTGCCTATGTCTCTGCCTCTCTCTCTCTCTCTCTCCCTCGCTCTGTGACTATCATAAATAAATAAAAATTAAAAAAAAAACCATTTCCCTTCCTATGTAAGAAAAAAATGTGTTCTCCATGGTAACTGATACAAGTGGTGGCGAAAAAGTAATAGCTCTTTTATGCTTTAGCCTCATTTAATCAGTCCAATCTGTCATTTTCCGTCATTGTGCTAAGAAGTGACGTGGAGTACTAATAACCTACGTATTATATACATTTGCACTGAATTCTACTCTAAAGAATCACCAAGAGCTACTAAATGCTAGTACCTGAATTTCCCATTTAAAATGACAGAACAGTGCCACACTTTATGTGACCTATGAAAGGATAAAAGATACAGTATTTGTCCTAAAAACAAAAGCAATTGGAGTTTAAAGCTATTACTTTTTCTTGTAGCTAAACTAACAGCTACTAAAAACAAACCCGGGAGCAGACAATTGAGTCCTTAAATCACCTTGCATAACCTTGATTTCTTTTAGGACACTCTGGTTTTCACGTGAGGAATGTCTTCCTGGGGCTGCGGCCACCTGACGTGGGGCAGGCAGTGAGCCTGCAGTACGCTGGGAATGTCCTTCCCACGCTCTGTTCCAGCATGGGCCTTTCTTCCAGTGAGGTCCAAGCCTTTAAACAGGAAGCGAACCTTAATCTACCTGCTTTTTTACCATCAGAAGATAGTGACCAGGCACTTGGATTTGCCCAGAAGAGTCTTATTTTAAACGTGCTATCCTGGTGGCCTGGTCAGTAGGGTTCCCTCTCCACTCTTCCAATGTCCCGGTGCAGAGACGTTATATAGTCACCGAGTTAAGAACCACACAGATACATGAATAAATGTTCTATTAGTGAAGAGTGTGCCTCTTACTACATTTCGTCAGAAACATTATAATAATAGGGACAATTTAAGGGGGATCCCTGGGTGGTTCAGCGGTTTAGTGCCTGCCTCTGGCCCAGGGTGTGATCCAGGAGTCCTGGGATTGAGTCCCACGTCAGGGTCCCTGCATGGAGCCTGCTTCTCCCTCTGCCTGTGTCTCTGCCTCTCTCTGTGTCTATGTCTCTCATGAATAAATAAATAAAATCTTAAAAAAAAATACGGACAATTTAAGGGAGAAAGGAAACAACCTGTTCAGTTTTCCTGTACATTTTTTAAAAAGATTTTTCATTTATTTATTTTGAGCAGCACATGAGCAGGGAGGAGCAGCAGAGGGAAAAGACGAAGCAGACTCCCCGCTGAGCAGGGCGCTGACTTGGGGCTTAATCCCAGAACTTTTGAGATTCTGCCCTGAGTCAAAAGCAGATGCTTAATGGAGTGAGCCACCAGGCACCCCTCCTGTACAATGTTTTAAATAATGAAATACTAATTGAAATAAGGTTGAACAGTATCTAAATATTGCAACATGCATTTAAGAATCTCACAAAAGAGATAGGAATTAAATGAGGTAGAGAAGAGAATGAATATGTTTGGCAACTAAGGAGGAAAAAGCGTCTGGCCGTCTAGTTCTGCAGACAAATTCTTACAAAGCTGCCGACAATGGTATTACGCCTTTTGGGTCCAGTGTTCCAGGGAAATGCCTCAGCAAGATGTCAACTTGACCAAGGTTCATGCTTTCTAAGGAATTCCGGTCAGATCCTAAAATATCGCACTTTGCCTCCTCCTCCCCCACACCACCTAATGGCAAAGGGACTGAACTCTGAGGGGTAATCACAGTCCTGTAAGCATTAGCTGGACTCCAGGGTCTGCCTGCCAACCCCCATGCTTGCTACCATCTGCACCCACGCCCTAAAAAACATAAAAAACAAAACCAACAAACCAAGGGGAAAAGGACAAAAGATTTTGCAGCTTAGGCTCTGACATTCCTTTGTAAAAAGTAACACTCAGGGACGCCTGGGGGCTCAGCGCGCCGCTCAGGGCCGGACCCTGGGGTCCCGGGATTGAGTCCCGCATCGGGCTCCCCACAGGGAGCCTGCTTCTCCCTCTGCCTGTGTCTCTGCCTCTCTCTGTGTCTCTCATGAATAAATAAATAAAATCTTTAAAAAAAAAAAGCCACAGTCAATAAATGGAGGCTCCAGCCTCCGAGTTCCTCAAGCCAAAAAACTTGGCATCCTCACTGATTGCTTTTTCTCCAAACTTCATCTCCTAACTCCTCAAACTCTTTAAGCCCTCCCTTTAAGATTCCCTTAGAATTTGGCCACTTTTCTCCCCCTTCACCTGCTCCTGCTCTGGCTCCAACCACCATGGTCTGGATGAAAGGCAAGAGGTTCCTAACTGCTATCCCCACTCCCCCGCGGGAGCCTCGGCCCAGGTCACGCAGCCCGCGGTCACGGAGCAGGCTGGAGCGAGCGAGTCGGGGTCTGTGCTGCTCGCCCCTGCCCCTACTGCCTTCCGCTCCCATCTTCACACATCCCTCAAGGGGAGCTCGCTAGAGCCCTGCCGCCCAGGCCCAAGCATCCTCGGAGCCCTGGCCCACCCAAGGTGGGACGAGAACAAAGCTTCTCTATAAAGCAGCTTCACTAGCAAAGAATTCCACTGGGAGGGTCCACTGCAAACTTCATAATAAGGAAAATAATAAATGGCTTTTACAAAAACATCTGTCTTTCGTAATCCCTTCTTTCCTATCTGACTCATTTTCTCTCTCCTCCCCTTCCCCCTTCTCTCTCACTCTCGCTCTCACTCTCACTTTTCACTGTAATGATCAGGCAATGTGATGCTAAGCTTCTAAGAAATTAAATATTCAAATTTTAAAACCTGTTGCTTAGCCAGTTGAAACAAAGTTAAACCACAGATGACAGAAGGAACCCACCTGACCTGACCTGACACTTTCTCTCTTTCACTGTCCATATCCTAAAGTATAACCCAGCACCTAGGAGTACTTGCATTAACATTCTTCCCCTAAACCCGTTTACTAGTTTTTAAATTTTCTTAATTTAAAACATTTGTGGGGTGCCTGGGGAGCTCATGATGGAGTGTCTGCCTGCGGCCCAGGGCGGGACCCCGGGGTCCTGGGATCAAGTCCCGCATTGGGGTCCCCACAGGGAGCCTGCTTCTCCCTCTGCCTGTGTGTCTGCCTCTCTCTCTGTCTCTCTCATGAATAAATAAAAATTTTTTTAAATAAAGTATTTGTAATTAAACATTTGATAATGGCACAGGTAAGTCTTAAGAGTCCTGTCCAGGGATCCCTGGGTGGCGCAGCGGTTTGGCGCCTGCCTTTGGCCCAGGGCGCGATCCTGGAGACCCGGGATCGAGTTCCACGTCGGGCTCCCGGTGCATGGAGCCTGCTTCTCCCTCTGCCTATGTCTCTGCTTCTCTCTCTCTGTGTGTGTGACTATCATAAATTAAAAAAAAAAAAAAAAAAAAGAGTCCTGTCCAGTGATGAGTGACAACTGTCTACACCCACGTAACCATCACCCAAAACAAGACATGGCACATCTGCATGGACCTCAGGAAGTTCCCTCCTATTCTTTCTTCAACGGTTTCCCTCCCTCTCCAACCTACAATTATCTTCTGATTTCTATCACCGTATAATAGTTTTGCCTTTTCAGGGACTTCATACAAACCACATAGTATATGTTCATTTATGCCTGGTTTCTCCATACAGTGGTTTTGAGACTCATCTGTGTGGCTAAGTGTTATCAGTTGCTCAGAACTGCAAACACACCACAATTTATCCATTTTCCTGTAGATAGAGATTTTATTGTTTCCAATTTTTAGCTACTAGGAATGAGCCTGCTATGAACACTTTTGAATTCATAATTTTGTGGATATGTTTTCATTTCTCTTCATTAAATACCTAGGAATAGAACTGACAAATCATAGGATAGAAATGTTTGATTTCATTAGAAATTGCCAAATGGCTCCAAAGTAGCTGTACCATTTTCTGCAACCATCAGCAATGTATGGTACCAGTTGTGTCACATTATCCCCACTGCTAAGCATACTTAGTCTTTCCCTTGCTAGTCGTTCTAGAGGGTGCGAAATGGTATCTCACTGTGAGTTTACATTGCTTTATTTCCCTGCTGACTAAGTGATGCTGATGCCTTTGCAAGTGGTTATTGACCATTAGCATGTTCTCCTTTGGAAAGTCATGTCTTTTCCTCATTTTGTTACTAGACTGTTCCTCTTTTGCTCATTTTTCTGTTGGGTTTTTGCAGTTCTTTATACCCCCCAGATACAAGTCCTTACACATAAAAGTGCTAGATATATTTTTCTCCCACTCAATTATTTGATGCTGGACACTTTAACTGTTGATTTTTACTGTATTCATTTAAAGAGTGATGGATTTAGTTTGACACACAGTTGAGTTACTTACAAATCATTTGATACTTTCCAAACATGCTTCCGAGCTTTGTTAGGTCGGTTTAGAGAGGGCTTCAGTCCACGGCTAATTTAACCTCAGTTCAAGATGTCCAGCCAATGTCCATGTATGAAACAGTCTCTCCTCTGCACCTAGTACATACACACACTATTCCAAGCCCCTGGAATTGTTCAGTGTGCTGATTTCAGGGTGGCTTTCCCCAGTTAGGTGGGGTTTCATATTTTGCATATGCAGATGAGTATTCAACAAAAGATTCTAGAAGAAGACCCTCCTATAGATCTATAAGTTCTATGGATCTTTCTTTCTTTCTTTCTTTTTTTCTTTCTTTCTTTCTTTCTTTCTTTCTTTCTTTCTTTCTTTCTTTCTTTCTTTCTTTCTTTCTTTTTTTTTTTTTTTGATTTTATTTATTTATTTATGAGAGACACAGATACAGAGAGAGGCAGAGACACAGACAGAGGAGAAGCAGGCTCCACGCAGGAAGCCTGATGCAGGACTCCAGGATCACACCCTGGCCGAAGGCAGGTGCCAAACCACTGAGACACCCAGGGATCCCCTGGATTTCTGTGTAGTACCCACTGCTCTGGTCTTTTTAATCCTACAAATTCTAGTTGCCTTAGCTTCTCTAAACTCTCCTGGGCTAGTTTTGGGTTTCCCTACTCTGTGCTGCAATCTAGAAAGTGCCTATAGGCAGTGTGCTGGGGCACCTACAGTGCGCATGTCATTTATCTCAAGGATCACCAATGTCTGAAAGCAGCTGTTTCATATATTTTAATCCTGTTTTTCAGTTTACAATAGAAGGGCAATCTTCAAGGCGGTTAATCCTACACGGGAAGATGTACCACTTTCATAGAATCCCTCTTGTGGTATGTTATTCAACCTACTTAGGGCTTGCTGACCTCTTAACTCTGTGAATTGAGGTCTTTCATTGATTTTAGAAGTTCTTGACCACAGTCTCAAGAATGTCTGCTACCACTTTTCTTTCTAAAACTCCAAATTCACACACATTAGAGCGACACCCCCATAGGTGGAGCTCATTTCTCCCTCTCCCCTCCTCTCTGCTCTCATTTGCCACGTTGGATAACTGCCATCGACAAGGCTCCACATTCATTGATCCTATCTTATGACATTTAAGAAGCTTTAAGCCCATGTGTAAACCCAATCTTCACTTCTAATATTGTATTTTTCATTTCTAGTATTTCTATTTAGTTCTGTGGTAAAGTTCCGAGACTCTGCTAAAAATCCCCATCTTCTCATGCATGTTGTCCACCTTTACCATTAGATCCTCCAGCATTCTGTTTTTCAAAGTTCTCTTTAAGTCTCTATCTGATAATTCCACCATCCGGATCACCTCTGGCTCTCCCTCTCCTGGCTATTTCCTCTCCTAACACTTGGTCACATTTTCTTGCTTTTTCTTCTGTCTTGTAATTTTTATCATAGCCCAAACATTCCGTATAAAAATACATTCATGATTGAAGTAATATTCCACTTCTAGAAAGAGACATGGCGGGGGGATACCTGGATGGCTCAGCGGTTTAGCGCCTGCCTTTGGCCCAGGGCGCGATCCTGGAGTCCCGGGATCGAGTCCCGGGTCGGGCTCTCTGCATGGAGCCTGCTTCTCCCTCTGCCTGTGTCTCTGCCTCTCACTCTCTCTCTCTATGTCTATCATGAATAAATAAATAAATAAATCTTAAAAAAAAAAAAAAAAGGAAGGAAAGGAAAGGAAAGGAAAGGAAAGGAAAGGAAAGGAAGGAAGGACAGATGAACGAAAGAAAGAAAGAAAGAAAGAAAGAAAGAAAGAAAGAAAGAAAGAAAGAAAGAAAGGGAGAGACATGGCCCTTCTGTCAGGCCACTGGAATGGGGTCTGGGTCAGTCTTATCTATAATTAATCTGGGTCTTGGCTTTAATACAGCTTTAGTTTGATGCAGTCTATCACTGGCTTCAAATATTTAGAGGGTGGGAATCAGGACTTTTGCTAGAGCAGGGTCCGGGATCCAAGCCCAGGTAGGATTCCAGAGATCTGCTTGTGCTTCTCAGCTAAGCCATGGGCTTTCAAAACTGTGGGAGTGCTTGATATGTACACTGTGACTGAACAACTAAGTAAACAGATGGCAGATGGTGTGAGCCAGCTTTCTCACTACTAGAATAAGAGTTTACAGATAAACAAGGGGAGGAATTTAGAATGATCTATGTGGCAACAGATTTGAGTTGGACGTGTCAGTATGAACTCATATTTAGCTTAATATAGATATAGATGGGTACATACAGAAATATTTATAGAATGTGTATAGATACAGATTAATGCACCTACAGTTCCTGGCTCTGTCAGCTGAGAGGGCCTACAAGCACAACATCTCAGTAGCAACAAGCACACCTAACACCTAGATCTTGGTTTCCCCATTCTCTATTCTCCAAGGAACCAGGGCTCCTTGGAGAAATAGCTGACTACAGGACTGTGGCAGGAAATGTACAAATAAACCTGGAGCATCACGCAGAGCCAGAAGAAAGAAAGTGCTTGCTCTCCCTCGCCCTCGCTCTCTCCCTCTCTCTCTCACACACACACACAATTTGATGGGGTTATGTCAAAGAGACATGAGAGCCAACTGAAAGCTCCCAATGGTCAAAGGTGGAACAAGTTCACCAAGAAAATAAATAAAGTAGTAACTGGATTATAACCTCAAGTATAAAATAAATATCCATGAGTCCATACTGTTAAATAAAATAACTGACTAAGTAAATAAATGAGGGAAAAGAGACAAATTTCCTGCACGGGAGAATTCCAGGTAATTTATGTAGATTCTCCACCCTTATGGACGGAGAGCATAACTACCCACTTCTTAAGTGTGGGCTTGAAATAAGTGACTTCCTGCCACAGACTGCAGTATGGAAACAGAGAAAACGAGAGTAACTTACAGTGGAGAAGCTCGAAAACCACTACCTCGACCAGGTGATCAAGCTCAACACCAACATTGATAAGTCCTGTACCCTTAATATGTTGAAAATGGCAAATAGCCTCTATGGTCTTCCTCCTCCAAACCTAAAATCCTAATCATGAGAAAAATATGAAACAAATACTAATAGAGGGACATTCTACAAAACTCCTCAACAATACTCCTCGAAACTGTCTAGGTCATCAAAACAAGGGAAGTCTGAGAAACTGCCACAGCCCAGAGGAGCCTAAAGAGACATGACAACTAAATGAAATATGGAACCCTGGATGAGATCTTGGAACAGACAGAGGACATTAGGTAAAATCAAAGAACATCTGAATAAAGTATGGACATTAGTTAAAAATGATGTATCAGGACGCCTGGGTGGCTGGCTCAGCAGTTGAGCGTCTGCCTTCAGCTCAGGGTGTGACCCCGGGGTCCCGAGATCGAGTCCCACATTGGGCCCCCTGCAGGGAGCCTGCTGCTCCCTCTGCCTCTCTCTGTGTGTCTCAATACATAAAATTTTTTTTAAAAATAATATATCAATATTAGTTCATTACTTACAACAAGTATACCATGCTACTAGAGGTGTTCACAATAGGGGGAAATCAGTTAGGGGCATAGAGAAACTTTCTGTACTATCTTTGTGATTTTTCTATAAGATTCAAATTATTCCATGGGTTCCATGCTCAGCAGGGAGTCTACTTGAGTCTCTCTTTCTCTCCCTCTCCTTCTGCCAACCCCTTATGCTCACTTGCACTCTCTCTCTCAAATAAATCAACAAATCTTAAAAAAAAAAACTAAAACTATTCCAAAAAATAAAGTTTATTTTCAAAAAAAAGAAAAAACCTGGGAGCTCTCTCTCTGCGTTAAGCATGACTGCCAGGTTTATCACTTATTCTCTTTGCTTTCCCATCCCACACTTTGCTCCCTGCAGCACAGGTGACCTCCCTCAGCCCGGTCTTCCTCCCCAGCCTTCCTGCTGGGGGCGGCTTTCTACACTGCGTGAAGGCCTGGAATGAATGAGGGGAGCTTCTCACCTCTCCTGCAGTCATCCTCAGTCCTTGGGGACTGAAAGCACAGAGCTGCGGGGGGGGCATCTCCACCTCTCTCTGCCTTCAGCCTTCCATAACTGAAAACCTAGGGCACCTGTGCTGGGTTTCTCTCAGCTCTCCAGGTCTGCTCCTTCACCCCTGTTCAGTGCCCTGTGCAATTGAAGGAAGAGCCCTGGGCCTCAGGTAGGGGCTGTCAGCGGCACTTCCTGGCCCAGATGTGTGCTTTATCACCTGTGGCTGAGGGCTGGAGGCAGACTTGCTCCTTGGTGCAGGAGAACTGGGGCTCATCAGGGTTCTAGCCAGGTGTGCCAGCCCTCCGGCACGGAGCCACACGAGCCACCCGAAAGTGTGGCTGGCTCCTCCTTTCCTCCATCTGTGGCAGTTCCCCTTTCTTGGGCTGTTCACCTCAGAGCAGCCATGGGCCTCTTCTCTACTGTGAAGCTTTTCGTTACTTTCTGGAGTTTAATTCATCTAGGTTTCCTTGTATCTTCACTCGCTGATGGGTTTTTAAGACTATGATTCTTACTTGGCTTCTGCTGGTTTTCAGGGTGATGATAACAAAAGTCTTGTAACTTTGTACATCTAAGTGTACAAAGAAGCAGGATTCTTTCCCCAACACTTCTGATGCTTCGTCTGCCCGCCGCCCGCCCGCCCCTCCCCCACTGCCCGGCAATAAGATTTCTGCTCAAATATCCTCTCTAAAGAAGCCTTGCCTGATTGCCCTGTCTAAAAATGTTTCAGCAGATCTGGCAAATCCACAGGGACAGAAAACAGATCAGTGGTTGCCAGGGGCTGGGGAGAGGGAGGAGTAGGGAGTGACTGTTTAATGGGCACTGGTTTCCTTTTGGGGGTGATGAAAAAGTCTGGAACCAAACAGTGGCAACGGGTACATAACATGGTGTATGTGCCTTAATGCTATTGAGTTGCACACTTTAAAATGGTTAAGGATTCTGTGTGTTTTACCACAATTAAAAGAAAAAGAAGAATAGATAAATGCTTAGGCAAACGAAAAAAATCTAGCAAGTTTCTGAGAAGATGGAAAGATTGAGCATACACATTTAATTTCATTCTTTCCCAAAATTGAGCTGAAATGCTAATAAAGTATTTTTAAGGCATAGAAAAAAGTTTGAAGGCCGGAAAGCAGATGGAACAGTGGTAACTACTAGCAGATCCAAGAAAGCTGAATCTTAAACCAGGAATGTAGAAAGCCAAAAACTAACCTGACTTAGTCCACAGAATTCTCCAAAGGCACAGGGCCTGGTAACAGATGGTACCTCTGGAAACGAGTGAAGGGGACACCAAATTAGGCAGGTCAGTTGACAGCTCTTTAAGAAACGGCTTCATCTCTCAATGCCTTCCTAAATTTCATGTGCTTAGGTTAACTGTGCCTCTCTCACCAAGGTAAAATTCTAGAGGGTTATTCTCTGAAGAGGATTTCTGAACAGAGGAGACAAAGCACATTGCAGATAGAACTTAATGAAATCAGGGGATTAAGTAAGCACATACATATACTGAATGCTGAAATCCTCAGCCTTTTCCCCTTACTCAGCTCCCAAGGAAATGCATGTGGGCTTTCTGACCCCAGGCAGGAGATTAAAAGACTTCTCCAAAAGGGGAATGAAATCAGAAACAGAGATCAAGTGCTCCCTAATAGACAGCAAAGCCCAGTCCCTGGACAGTGAACTCTCACAGTCAACAAGTACCAGTGATGTACTCAAAGCTTCTAATCAACCTTTCACAGCTCAGGATTATTACTCATCAGAAAAAAAAAAAAGAGAAAAGAAAAAAGAAAAGAAAAGGAACTTGGAGGAATCACAATGTTAACCAAAGAAATTTTTATTTTATTTATTTTTTTAGAAATTCCTTTTTTTTTAAGGTTTTATTTATTTATTCATGAGAGACACACACAGAGAGAGGCAGAGACACATGCAGAGGGAGGAGCAGGTTCCCTGCGGGGAACCTGATGCAGGACTCGATCCCGGTACCCTGGGATCATGCCTTGGGCCGAAGACAGACGCTCAACCACTGAGCCACCCAGGTGTCCCAGTAACAATGCTTTTTAAAAGAGACCTTGGAAATTAAAGTTAGGGAAATTCATCAGAAAGAATAGAGAAAAAAACAGATGATAATAAGAAAAAAAAAGAATTTGAGGTCCAGTCAAGATAATTCAATATCTTGTACAGTAGAGGCTCTAGGGATGCAAAGTAAGAGAATGAACCAAGAAAGCAGACACAGGAGAGAAGAAATAGAAGACCCAACACAAAGGAAAAGAGAGCCCCTGACATAAGAGCTGAGCTCTATGGGAAAGCAGAAGCTACTCTGCACCGCAGCACTTTGCCCTAGGAGAAATTTCCTCAGGACAATGACGTTAACAGAATAAATTATGTGAAAGAAAACAAGAACTCTGGGCAACGGGTAGAGACTGTTGAGTTCAGTTAGTGATAAGGACACAGAAAATCATACAAACCCAAGTTATGCCCTAAACTAAAAACTCAGGTAACATCAATTCAAATATGTTATTTGAAAAACCACAGGCAAATCCCAAACAGTGAAGACAGTCAAGAAGTGTCACCTCTGGGAAGGGGTAATGAAGGTGGGGGACTGAGGATCCCTGTTTGAACAATCCCCAACAAATGACTTAACTTGCTGAACTGTATAACCTTGAAAAAAGTATGCACAAAAGAGTATGGAAGATGAGGAGAGTGCAGAAAACCCACCCCGACAACAAAATCTGACCTGTGGGAGCAAAGAAGTCCCACAAAGTAACAAATAATGAGATTGGATGAGTTTGAGGGGGGAGACAAAAGAGCAAGAAAGAAGAAACACTACTTCCACGATATCACAACACTTGTTAGGTGCACGATGTCAACAGCAGAAATTTGTCGGTTTCTGGGGTTCAGAGCCCTAGTCTGTAAAGCAGGTGTAACAGTATCTCTCACAGGACTCTTGGTAGGCTTAAATCAGATAATGAACATGAAGTGCTTACTGCGATGGCAGATATAAATATTATTAACACGGTTAATAATTCACTCTTCTTTAAATAACTGAAATTCTTTTTTTGATATCAATTCAACCAATTCAATTGTCACAATACTGAAGAGTTTACTTGAATGCTTACCTTGTCTACTCAAACATCAAGGCTTCCAACCCTTCCATCAAGGTCTCCTAAAAAAGGAGTGAGGGAGAGAAACTATCTGAGAGACAGAAAAAATGTTTATAAAAACACTCATCACACTAAAGAATTGACTGTACCAGAAAAACTATCAGGTCACCATGCTTTATCTTACACTTTCTAGTTGATTATGATCAATCATTCACTCACCAAGCAAGTCAGCAATTAGAAATGAAAACTTTGTACTAACTGTACATTAACTCAGTAATGCTGAGGCAAGAATTTTTCCATTTCAAAAAAGGCAAAGTCTCCAACCTATGCACACATTGTCTTCTCCAAGTTCACTGAGACTTTGTTAGAAAGCTTGGGAAACATTTTTCCAAAGAAACAAGATTATGAAATAAAGCTGTAACCCTGGGCAATCACCAAAGGCCAATTTAATCCATAAGTACCTAAAAACCATAGAAAAAGAAAGGAAGAAATATAACCATGTTAAATGACTTTCAACCACTACTTTTATTTTTCCGCAGCTAGCAAAAAAATAGCTCTTATTTGAGATCAGACATTATATCACCCCTGGTTTCATTCATCTTTTTATCCTTGTAAAAACAAGCTGTATATACCACAGTAGCTGCCTTATCTCAGAAGCTTAAAATTTTAACTTAATGGATGAATAACTAGAATTAAAAGTACTATTTGAACTACACTCTTTCTATGGGGAAATGCATTACAATTTCCAACTGAAGGAACACCTTCCTGTATCTTGGCAACAAGACCAGTTTGAACACCAAGAACAACACAATGTCAGCAGACCCACCAACATAATAGTCACCCTCCTTAGAGACTGTGTTTTGGTGGGAGATCACTCATACTAATGCTAAGTATGTATAAATCACTAAATTGGGTTTTCATAATATAAAATCATAATTTGGGACGCCTGGGTGGCTCAGCGGTTGAGCATCTGCCTTCAGCACAGGACTTGATCCCGGAGTTCTGGGATCAAGTCCCACATCGGGCTCCTTGCATGGAGCCTGCTTCTCCCTCTGCCTGTGTCTCTGCCTCTCTCTGTCTCTCATGAATCAATAAATAAAACCTTAAAAAAATAAAAAATAAAATCATAATATAATACATAAAACTTGACCTCCTGACTTCTTTCCCTTTACCAGTACCTTAAATAAAAATAGCAGCCAAACATTTTTATCTGGAAAGATTTTTTTCCCCTAGTTTTATTGATATTTAATTGACATATAACATTATGTTACTTTTTAACATACACAGCATAATGACTTATATGTATATCACAAAATGATCACAATAAATCTAGTAAACATCCATCACCATACAATCACAATTTTTTCCCTGTGATGAGAACATTTAAGAACTATTCTCAAAAAAAAAAAAAAAAAAAAAATTGGGATCCCTGGGTGGTGCAGCGGTTTAGCACCTGCCTTTGCCCCGGGGCGTGATCCTGGAGACCCGGGATCGAATCCCACGTCGGGCTCCCGGTGCATGGAGCCTGCTTCTCCCTCTGCCTGTGTCTCTGCCTCTCTCTCTCTCTCTGTGTGTGACTCTTAAATAAAAAAAAAAAAAAAAAAAATCTATTCTCACAGCAACTTCCAAATACACAATACAGTATTTTTAAATATTTATTTATTTATTTATTTATTTATTTATTTATTTATTTATTATTTGAGAGAGAGTGAAAGCTGGGGTGAGGGTGGGGGGGAGGCAGAGGGAGATGGAGAAACTTAAGCAGACTCGGAGCTGTGTGCAGGGCCCAGTGCAGGGTTCAGTCTTACAACCCTGAGATCAGGACCTGAGCCAAAACCAAGAGACTGACACTTAACAGACTGCACCACCCAGGTACCCCCAGTGTAGTATCTTTAACTACAGTCACCATGCTGTACATTACATCCCCGGAACTAATTTATGTTATAACTGGATATCTGTACCCTTTGACCACTTTCACACATTTCCCCCATCCTCTGCCTCCGGCAACCACAGATTGGTTCTCTGTTTCTGGGCCTTTGGTGTTTTTGTTTTGATTTTCAGATTCCACAACTAAGTGAGATCACACAGTATTTGTCGTTCTTAACATAATGCCTTCAGGTTCCATCCATTTTTTATTTTTGTAAACTGCAAGATTTCCTTCTTTTTTATGACTAAACTTTCCAGTGTGCGTGTGGCACATACCACATTTTCTTTATCCATTCATCCACTGATGGACATTCGGGTTGTTTCTATGTCTTCGGTACTGTAGATAATGCTGCAATGAACATGGGGGCAGATGACTCTTGAAGACAGTAATTTCATTTCCGTCAGATATATGCCCAAAAGTGGAATTACTGGACCATGTGTAGTTCTATTTTTAATTTTTAGAGTAGATTTTTGATTTGTGGTTTCTGTACTACTTTTAGTGCAAAAGCTTAAGAATTGCAAACTTAATACCATATCCCCCCAAAATATTTTTAAAAACTGTTTAAAAAAATAATAATAATAAAATAAAATAAATAAAAAAATAAAAAACTGTTTAAAAGATCTGATTAAAGCCCAGTATTCACCCCCCTCACTTTCTCTCTCTTTCAAATAAATAATCTTTTTAAAAGGCTGGGGGGCTCAATTGGTTAAGCCTCAGAGTCTGGGACTGAGCCCCGCAGCATCGGGCTCCCCGCATTTTCCCCCTGCTTTTGCTTCTCTCTCCCTCTCTCTCTGTGTCAAATAAATAAATAAAATATTTTTTTTAAAAACTCCTTTATTTAGATTTTTATTATTTTTTTAATTTAAATTCAATTTGCCAAGATATAACACCCAGTGCTCATCCCATCAAGTGGAACTCCTTTAATTTTTAATTACTCTAGGAAAACAAATCAATCTCTATAATACAATACAATACAAGGGACTCTTGGGTGGCTCAGCACTTAAGTGTCTGCCTTCAGCTCAGGGCATGAGCCTGGAGTCCCACATGGGGCTCCCTGCGGGGAGCCTGCTTCTCCCTCTGCCTATGTCTCTCTCTCTCTCCTCTCTCTGTCTCTCATGAATAAATAAAATAAAATCTTAAAAAAAATATATATATATATACACACACACACCCATACAAGAATAATTCATGAGAGGGAGGGAGAAAGAGAGCTTACTTCAAGCTTTTTGGAATAACTGATAATCTCATTCCTTTTCCAAACACAAAATTCATATAAATTGTCACCTTAAATGAGACACACATAAAAAGCACTTAAGCTCCAATCTAGCATCAGAAATTATTCCATAAATGTTATTTCTCTTGAGCACCCTTTCTGCTCTAAAATTCAATACACCCAATAAAACCAACTTACTTTATTTCTTTATAACAATTTCATTTTATGTAAATTTATGAACACTATATAAATATTTGTTAGAACAAATATAAGAGGTTGAAGAGTTGATAATGACTAACAACAATGGAAGCAGATACATAAATAATGTCATCAGCGGAGGAGACAAAAGCATCTCTAAACTACCTACAACATTCACATAATATCCTTAACATAAAGATTTTGAGGCCAGATCTTTATGTGACATTTTTGAAAAATATTTGCACATCCAAGAAAATTTAATCATAAGTAATTAAAACTATATTGAATTTTGTTTCAACAATGTTTTCTGTTATTTGAGTCCTTTCTCTTTTCTTTTTGATAAGTCTGGCCAGAGGTTTATCAATCTTATTAAATCTTTCAAAGAACCAGCTCTTACTTTTGTTAATCTGTTCTACTGTTCTTTTGGTTTCTATTTCAAGAATGTTTTCTATTAAAAGAACAATGTTTGGGGCACCTGAGTGGCTCATTTGGTAAAGTGTCTGCCTGTGCCTCTCAAATAAATAAATTAAGTCTTTAAAAAAAAAAAAAAAAGGTCATGGTCTCAGGGTCGTAAAATCAGGCCTCCCATCAGAATCTGCATTCAGTAGAGTTAGTTTGGGATTAGCTCTCTCTGCCTCTGTACCTCCCCTTGCTCATGTGCACACATGCACTTTCTCTCTCTAAACAAATAAAATCTTAAAAAAAAAAGTCACTCCTGCTGAACCTGATTTCAGGGAAGGCCAACGTCAGTCACCTACATAATCATATGCCCAATGTTCATTCAAAATCTTCCTGGCTGCTCTTAACAGGGTTAGAGTAGAGTAGGCCCTTGATATACACCAACTACCAATGTAAATTATCAGATTAAATAAAAGTCTCAACTTAAAATAATAAATCTCTTCTGTGCCTGCACAAACCAGGCAATATAACCAGATGTTTTATACATATTACTACTCATTTCAACCTCATGATACTTTACGGACAGGTTAAGTAACTTACCTAAGGTCATAACACAGTCGGTTGTGAAGCCAGAATTCAAACCAAGGTCTGTCGAGCATACGATCACTTTTGCTGAAACATTCCAAGTGTTGGCTACAAAGGAATATATTTTCAGTTTAATTGGCAAACACTCGAATTCTCTCTTGAACATGGTTTCTTAGTGTTTAGGGAGTGAGAAAGTGCTTGATAATATTACTGAAGAACAAAGTGAGGTAGGTGTCTGGGAAAGCATGTAATGCACCGGAGGCCCACTATGTGCCATGGGCCATGCTGGCTATTTTAAATGCACGAACACTCCACTGTTACAACAATCCTGGGACGTAACTATTGGTACCTCATTTTTTACATAAGAGGAAACTGAAGCTTAGAAACTCCCAGAAGGTCCAGGTTTATAGAAGTTGCAAGCCATAAAATTGGGATTAGAAATCAAATTCAGTCCATCAATAAGTATTTACTGAGTGCTTACTAGGTACCAGGGCTAGAAGAGGTACTTAGGATAGAATCCTAGAGAGATCCCCCCACATACAGCTCAAAACAAACCCATTTTCTTTTTGCTGAAGGAGTAAGTCATAGGGCAATTGCCAAATCTCCATAAATTGCTTTCTCCTTTTAATCATTTTATTTTAGGGGATGCCTGGGGGCTCAGTGGTTGAGCGTCTGCCTTCAGCCCAGGGAGTGATCCTGAGGACCCGGGATCGAGTCCTGAGTCGGGCTCTCTGCATGGAACCTGCTTCTCCCTCTGCCTGTGTCTCTGCCTCTCTCTCTCTCTCTGTCTCATGAATAAATAATTAAAATCTTTCAAAAAATCATTTTATTTTAAATAATTATTCATGCTTTGGTTAGATGTGTTAAGTACTGCCCCCCCTAAACTCCAAAGTTGAGTGTCAGGAAAACTGAACAAACCTCCAGTAGCAAGGGTAAAAATAGGAGCAATTCTGTCCTACATGCATGATTCTGAACATACTGCTGAATGGAGAGGACCACTTTGGAATATAAACTTCACATGTTCTGGAGGATGGATTAAACCCTTTAGCATTCTGTGAAGCTTCTCAAGGTCTGGCAGATTTTAAATGACAACAGTGAAATTTCAAAAGGAACAGGATAAGTCAGCACCAGAGCTGGTTTAACATTAATAATAAGTGATCTAATAAATAGGTCTATGTTTGCCCAGTCAGGCTTTGCTTATTATGTCAGTTGGAAAGCCAGAAGGAAACTGGTTTTAACTCCCATACAATCTGTATCGGGACAACATCACTTTATCAGAAAGGTAGCTGATGTCAGCATTAACGTTGAGGCAGTTCAAATGCAAAGTGACCTTTCTTTTCCAACTAATGAATTTCCAATTCATTCATGGTATAGAATTGAGAGCAACTACCATTGGTCGTGAGCTTTCTATGTGCCAGACATTCTATGAATTTTCTCATTTGATTCACAGCCACCCTGCAAGATATTAACCTTATCTTTCATAGGAAGAAACAGAAGTTTTGAGAAATAAAGTGACTTTTCTAAGGTCACATAGCTTGTAGAGAGGCACAGAGGCAGAGTCAAGGTTCAAGCTCAAGATGTCAGTTACCATCATGTTCCAAAGCACCAAAAAGCTGTCAGTTTCTTATCTTGTAAAGAAAAATTTTTAAAGATGTTATGTATTTATTCATGAGAGACACAGAGAAAGAGGCAGAGACACAGGCAGAGGGAGAAGCAGGCACCATGCAGGGAGCCTGACGCAGGACTCGATTCTGGGACTTCAGGATCACGCCCTGAGCAGAAGGCAGACGCTCAACCACTGAACCACCCAGGTGCTCTTTGTAAAGAAATTTTTAATTAAGAGCACAGAAAGCAGAGTAAAATAGCAATTTGGATTAAAACTGCTTTAGTACATCAAACAGTGTAAAGTGATGTTGACCTTTTAAAAATTCCTAGGAAGGTCATTACAAAAGACAATATAAAATGCCCTGAAGTTAAAATACTAGCTTTTCAATAACATTTTAAAGTAACAAATAAATATAGTATTTACTATTATCAACAGAAAACCAAGATGTTTTTTTAAAAAAAATGTTCTAATCTAAAATAATGGTGTTTAAGAGACTGCATTAGAGCAGGCTGGCTACAGGCAACACTTCCAAGTTAACTCCATGGAAGACTAATCCCTAAAAAAATATTGAAAGACCATGAGCTTCCAATGTTAAATAAGCTTGAGAAATGCTGCACTTAATACTAAACCGTCTTCTTTTAGGTTACAAATAATACAAGGTAGTGCATGAAAATCCTCTGGAGCCAGTCTATCTGGGATGGCATCCTGGCTCTTCCATGTACTAAGTCATGCTATGGTAACTTTGGGCCTGTTATCTCACCAATCTGGACTTCAATTCTCTCATCTGTAGACAAAAGGACATAATTACAGAAGAGAGACTTGTTGTAAAGATTAATGTGTGTGGGATTGTTAAAACAGAGCCTCAAAATACTAAGTACTCAATAAATGTTAAATCGTTAGTGGTAGTATCATTTCCCTGAGCTTTATTAAGCTGATGAACGTTGATATTCACCGTTTATCACCAAGTGGGAAAGGGATACAGTATGTAGCTTCTTCTCAAAATTGTATGATGGAACCTACTTTTTCACAGACCATCAAGAAGATTGGTTAACATCCTCAAAACCAAAAACCAAAAACCCATACTCTCAAAAAACAATAGAGAATTCTACCACCAAAATAAAATCTGCTTTAAAAAAAAAACAAAAACAAAAACACAAGGTTAGTGCTTCCCAGTAGCTGAACATATTAAGGTGCTGGAGGGGCGATGTGTCCAGAGTGGCCGTGTAAGTGCCCCTTCCCCCATGCCTTGTCCTACATGTCTCTTCCATTTGGCTGTTCCTGAGTTGTATCCTTAAACCAGTAACACCTCCTTACAGATTCCAGCACATAGATTTAGTGCCCTGAACCTATATGTGTAATGAAATGAAATACCATTTTGTTTTCTATTCCATAGCTCACACTGGCTTCAAACCACCATCTGCCTCATCAGATCAGTCATTCAATTATCTAAAACCCTGTGTGTTACCTATTCAGTCATCATCCGGCCTGGAGTTATCTGAATAAGAACAAAAATGTTTTCCATTACCAAGATATGGCCATCTATGTCAGTCTCACATCCCCCGTATAGATTTGAAAATATTCAGGTGGTGTTTTTTGCGTTTGGTGTTTACTGTGACCATTTGCAAAATTTAGTCATTGCTGGAAGTGCCAATTATGTTACCATATCATTAAGAATTTTTCTAACCAGTATGTGTCAGGATCTTCAGAAATGCTTATAGCCTTTGAACAAACAAATCCATTTCCAAGAATCTACACTATGGAAATAAATAAAGAATACGTGATAAAATTTTATGCAAATACATATATCGCCATATGGTTTAGTATTCTAGAAAATTAGAAATACAGTTGACCCCAGAACAAAGTGGGTGTTAGGGGCACTGACTCCCATACAGTTAAAAATCTGAGGGGGATCCTTGGGTGGCTCAGCAGTTTGGCCCAGGGCCTGATCCTGGAGACCCGGGATCGAGTCCCATGTCCAGCTCCCTGCATGGAGCCTGCTTCTCCCTCTGCCTGTATCTGTTTTTCTGTCTGTCTCTATGTCTCATGAATAAATGAATAAAATCTTTAAAAAAAGAATCAAAGTATAATTAACATACAGCATTACACTAGTTTCAGATATACAGTATAATGATTCAATATTTCTATCTATACATTATTCAGTGCTTATCAAGATAAGTGTTCAAGAGCACATATCAATATTCTGTTTTTGTTTTGTTTTTTTACATACCAATATTCTTAGGGGTTTGTAAAAATACCGTGCATCATGAGTCTAAGTATTCCTTAACCCGAGGAAGTCTGAAAGTATATTTTAAATATGTCAAAGATCAATGTAGTAGAAGTTTTGGTTTTAAGAAAGCCATTTTGAGGGGATCCCTGGGTGGCTCAGTGGTTTAGCGCCTGCCTTTGGCCCGGGGCGGGATCCTGGGGTTCCGGGATCGAGTGCCGCATCGCGCATCGGGCTCCTGGCATGGAGCCTGCTTCTCCCTCCTCCTGTGTCTCTGCTTCTCTCTCTCTCTATGTCTATCATAAATAATAAATAAATAAATATTAAAAAAAAAAGAAAGCCATTTTGGGAGAGGTAAAACTTCAAGAATATGGTTTTGCAACTTTATAAATGGACACATTTTCTAATTCTGAAAATAGACATTTAATGCTTTTCACCTTAAATAGGATTTAAATATTGCTGCAATGGTATTAAATTTATAAGTGATCAAGAAGATCAGGAATCATTCCTATTGCTATTCTCTCCTTTTGGGACTCAAAACTTCTGATATTTCCCCTCCAGTTGGCATCAGCTTCCTCACTCCAAAGCCTATCATTTCTCATCCCGATTTGGACTCAGGATCATCTCTACCGATCTGCCCACCCTGTAGAGACAAGTCCGTCAGGCCAGGCGACCCTGGCCAAGTGCTTCCACCGTGCGGCCCTCCTCGCCTAGGCTGAGCCCCGCCAAGGAAGAACACCGCCCCACGCCCCACGCAGGCTTCTTTACGACCCGCTGAGCAAAGGCCAGACCGCGGAGCCAGCTGCATGGCTGTGAGGACGGTGCAGTCATCAGCTCCGTGCAGGAGCCGAATCTCGGTGCATCAGCATAAACCTATTTTCCCACAAAACTAATACAAATGTGGAGATCAGCCACGACCACCCCGTGTCTCGTCACCCCGTCCAGGGCCTGGGCCGGCGCTCTGCTCGCTCTGCCCCTGTCTGCGGTGCCCCCCGCCCCCCGACTGGGCTGCTCCTCCCGACGACCGGTGCTGCACCTGGAACCCAAAGAGCACATCTCAGCCTCGTCTGGTCCGGGCTAAACCTGGCGCCAGCTCCATTCCTGCCTCCTGCCCGCAGCCTGCGGGCGGCCTGGCCCCGGCTCAGCAGGCCGTCCTGGCCCTGCCCCTCTGCTTCTGCCATCGCTGACCGCCCAGCCCCTCTCACACGCTCCCCAAGGACTTTGGGACCCCGTTCGGGGCCTTCCCGCCCATTGCTCCAGGCCGATTGTGAGCACCTCGCTTTCTGCAACGCCCCTGCTTTACGGTCCCGGAGCGGCCCAACCCCAACCCTTCACCTCTCTGCTTCAGAAACCCAGTCCCTGGCCAGCTCCTGCTCCCCCTGGGTAAGCTTCAATTTAACTTAATCTAAATTCCAACCCCCAGTCTCCACCACCCCATGTCCCAGATGCTACTTTGTGGTCTCCGTCATTCCCTTGTCAGCCTGGACTCCATGGCCCGTCACCTTGAACACCATCACTGCTGGAATCTCTTGCTTCCCTTTCTGCCTCATTGGCCCGTTTAAACCCAGACCACCAAGGTCAATCCACTCCTTCGCCTTGTCTGCTCAGAGGCTTGGCCTGCTGAGCCTTGAGATGGGGTGGCGGGTGGGGACCACTCACACACCAGAGCCATGAAAAATGTGTCATTACAACTCATCGAAGCAATCCTGTTCAGTTAGCTCCCTCATTTTCCCCCATGGCCAGCTCAAAATTCTCCCTTTCTCCTCAGACTCTCCCCTACAATCACCATCTTCTGTCCCTATAATCTCAGCCAATGACTTCATCCCCGCCACTCCACCAGAAAAATTCATCAAGTATATCCAGGCCCCAAATTCCTCACCTACCACCCAAACACTGCTCTCCATTGACACCATCCCTCCTTCCATTATTCCCATGGTCAGTGGAAACTATATTCCTGTTCCTACTCAAATCTCTTATCTTTACTCCATTCCCTCTAATCCTAAGGATAATGTTCAGTCAATCTCACATACCTCCTTCTTCTCCCTGTATCAAGTTCTCCCTTTCTTTTTTTTTTTTTTAAGATTTATTTATTTATTTATTTATGATAGACATAGAGAGAGAGGCAGAGATACAGGAGGAGGGAGAAGCAGGCTCCATGCAGGGAGCCCGATGTGGGACTCGATCCCAGGACTCCAGGATCACGCCCTGGGCCAAAGGCAGGCGCTTAAACCGCTGAGTCACCCAGGGATCCCCAAGTTCTCCCTCTCTACTGACTTCTCCTGTGAAGCACGTAACCATGCTGACATCTCTCTCATCTTGATACAACATGCACTCTCCCTACTATCCTTCCAGCTTTTTGAAAAGAATGTCTGCACTGTCTCCACTCTTGCAACCGCTCACTCCTGGTCCTCAGCCATCTGGCAATGTACCCCCAGCACGGAGAGTCCACCAGAGTGTCTTCAACAGAAGACAATCAATCAGCAACCCGTTGCTCCGCCCTTACGTCAGTTGACCTATTTGAGGTCAGTTGACCTATTTGAGATCGGACACAGCTGATCACTGTTTCTTAAGGCGTCTCAGTTTTCATTTAACAACATTTACTGGAAACCTACTTTATGACAAGAACTGGGGATAAAATGATGAACATGGCACAGTCAAGCCCTCAAGGAGCTTAGAGTTGAGAGAGGGAAGCTTCTATGAAAATTCAAACCCTTCTTTCAACCTCTCAGATCACTCCTTCCTTTCTCTACTTACTCCCTCAGGACTCCTTTCTTTGCTCTTCTCACATCCATCCTGGGACTACCATGTTACACTGCCTCCTCACTGATGATGACAAAATCTTCTCTAGCTTAGAAGTCTGTCTTGAGTTCTGGACCTACTCACTCTCTTGAAAAGGTACTGGTACTTCAATATCTCACTATTTTGATAGTATCCTCATGCACAAACATTTTGAATTTTGATGAAGTCAAATTTATCTATTTTTTGTTTGTGCTTTTGGTGATGTATTTAAGAACCTGTTGCCTAATATAAAATAATGAATATTTACAACTATATTTTTTTCTAAGAGTTTTATACTTTCAGATTTTAGATTTAAGTCCTTAATCCATGGAAACCATAATTGTCAAAAGCTAAGAATTTCACTTTCAAGATCTAAGGGTTTTTAAAATTCTAAGACCTTGGCTTTAAATATCACAAACCAAAGCAAGAAAACTTTCCTGGCAGAGTTTATACTGTAAACTACAGCATCCAGGAAGCGGCAGGTAATGGCGTAAGTACAGTTCTCCCACAACAATCAAGAGGATATAAAAACTAGGGGGAGGAATACAGAGAGAAAAAGGAGGTAGAAAATAGGGAGAAGTTTGGAATTCTTAGCTCCTATCCCATCTGAAACTAAGTCTTGGGGTGAGAAAAATCTCCAGTATGTTTGTGCGGAAGGACCCAGAAGAGAAGATAACCTTCTTTCCCTTTCCTAAGTTATGGTCCAGGGAACGTCAAGTCTTTTAGCAAAACCCTGCAGCTAGCACTGCATCTGTGTTCACAGCCAATAATGTGTCCAGACCATATTCCTGAAAAGCTGCCCCAAAGACCCAAGCACATCAGCTTGGTGCAGGAACTATTAAGACGTTTGCTTTGGGCCAGTTTGCTGAGGGCATTCGATCATGAGGGAGAACATAAATTTTAGTTTGATGGTACTAAAAACATAATTCAAAGCTCAGGACCCACATAAAATAAATGATGAGCCTAAAGAAAGAGTGTCCCCACAATAACCTGTAACTTTAAAGGGCAACATCCTCAGGGTAACAGTCATCACAAAGAAAACCAATGCCTGAAGTCTTCTAACCAAGGTTTGCATTGTTTGATGGCCCAGGAAACTGCAAACCTTGGATTAAGTGGCACGTGGCCTGACCCTGGCCACCTATAGAATGAAAGATAAAAAAATATAAAGTTGGAAAACACAAAAAGAATAGGTAAGAAACACTGAAGATAAAGTGAAGGAGGAAGGAACAGGGGGTAGAGACAGGATTGGAAGAGGTAACAGTTGCAAATGTTCCAGAACCTGAAAAGATCTCCATCTCTAGAGTCAAAAATTGCAAAGAACAAACATGCAACAGAAGATACAGGTAAAGCCATTAAACTGATCCAATGAAGAGACTCTGTCTAGCGAGGTGCCCTAGCTAACCTCTGCCGTTCCTGCTTCTGCCTCTCCCTCCCCAGCAAACCCACAGATGCACACCCTCTGGCCACAGGGAACTATGGTCCAGTTAATCTAACCCAGACCATTCTGATCAGGCTTTCTTGGTTTAAATGAATGACATTTCAACCCATTCTGAAAGTGGGGAGGATATTGTAGACACCTGGATTAGAAAGAAAACTAAAATTGGAAAGCCATTTTTCTGGCCACATCAGAGGTTTCTGGCCAGCATTTAGACTGGACATGGCTGGGTACCTGCCCAAAAGGCAGTCAGTCATCTGTAGCCTGAGGAACAGGGGATGAAGGTCACAGGGTACCAAACATGACCATCACATAGAGCTGGGAGCATAGAGGCGATTATGATTAAGATCAGTGGTAGAGTTCCAGGTAACTCAGCAAGAAGTGTGTCGGTCAACACGGCAATTTGGCTGAAATGACAGTTAAAAATCAATCTACCTGTACCAATGTTAATTTCTTAATTTTGATAAAGGTATTTTGGCTACATCAGATGTTATCATTGTGCAAAGATGGGTGAAAGAAACTGCAGTATCTTGTATATATTTAAATTATCTCAAAAAATTATCTCTTCTATATATCTAAAATTCTTTGTAGAAAAAGTTATTTCAGGGACGCCTGGGTGGCTCAGTGGTGGAGCATCTGCCTTGGGCTCAGGGCGTTACCCTGAGGTCCTGGAATCGAGTCCCGCATTGGGTTCCTCACAGGAGCCTGCTTCTCCCTCTGCCTGTGTCTCTGCCACTCTCTCCCTCTCATGAACAAAGAAATAAAATCTTTAAAAAAAAGTTATCCCAGGGATCCCTGGGTGGCACAGCAGTTTAGCGCCTGCCTTTGGCCCAGGGCGCGATCCTGGAGACCCGGGATCGAATCCCACACGTCGGGCTCCTGGTGCATGGAGCCTGCTTCTCCCTCTGCCTATGTCTCTGCCTCTCTCTCTCTCTGTGTGTGACTATCATAAATAAATAAAAATTTAAAAAAAAGTTATTTCAAAACAAATTATTATAAATAAAACTATTTCAAAATATAAAAAAAATTAAAAAGTGGAAAAATTGAACACATCTAGTCATTGTTTTTTCAATGGTTAGTATCTTAAGTACATCATGGAATGTTTTTGTGAGCCTAAATACACATTTTTAAGTATTATTTTTTCATATTTCAGACTTTTGAGGTCTTACCCTATTCTTCACAATTCAAGGACACCTGGGTGGTGGCTCAGTGGTTGAGTGTCTGCCTTCAGCTCAAGTCATGATCCCAAAGTCCTGGGATCGAGTCCTGCATTGGGCTCCTCAAGGAGCCTGCTTCTCCCTCTGCCTATGTCTCTGCCTCTGTGTTTCTCATGAATAAATATTTTTTAAAAATTAAAAATAAAATTCAAATTCAGGGGTGCCTGGGTGGTTTAGTCAGCTGAGCATCCGACTCTTGATTTCGACTTGGATATGATCTCAGGGTCACAAGATCCAGCCCCATGTCAGACTCTTGGTAGAGTGTGAAGGCTGCTTAAGATTCTCTCTCTCTCAGGTATCCCTGGGGGGCTCAGAGATTTAGCTGTCTGCCTTCGGCCCAGGGCGTGATCCTGGAGACCCGGGATCAAGTCCCACATTGGGCTCCTTGCATGGAGCCTGCTTCTCCTTCTGCCTGTGTCTCTGCCTCTCTCTCTCCCTGTGTGTCTCTCATTAATAAATAAATAAAATCTTTATAAAAAAAGAAGATTCTCTTTCCTTCCCTTCCCTCTGCCCCTCCCACCTCCTCACTTGCACAAAGAAAAATAAAATAAAATTCAAATTCATTTGACAGTTATTACTGTTTTAACTGATAACTATAGAGAAAAATTAGGAAAACATAGATGTTCCATAATGAGAACCAATATGAAAAAACAGTGATTTGGATTAGAAATAACATGAGTCTGCAGAAATGGGTTAGGAATACATCTAAGCATCCCTTGCTGTCCCATCTGTTCTGTTTCTGAATTCAGACAGCAAGAGCTGGGTCAGTGAGGAATACCTGTAGTTGAAAATGCACAGTCATTGCAGGCTGATGGGGCAGGTTTTCTGTTATTCTCATGTGCACACTTTTTAATTTTTCTCTAAGAAAATGTTAAAATAAATGAAAATCATAAGAGGCAAGGAATTGAAATTTGTCAGGGCTTAGGTGTTTTCGTTTTTTTCCAATTAAATTTTTTCTAGTTAAAGCCAGTGTGATTGATTCTCTATTTCCTTTTTTTTCTTTTTTGTATTGTATAATGAAAGCGGCAAGACAGAGTATAAAATCACAGAAGATAGTGAAAGTCTAGAATTCTTTACAATACTTATTAAAGTACATCAAATTGTTATTAAAAAATAATTCCATTTTATATCTGACCTATAAAAAACACATGAAGGTAAGGAGACATACTTGCTTTAATTTGAGCCTCTCATTACAACTTCCCTTGTTCTGAAAGTCTCTCTGTATCAGCACCTTCCCGCTGATGTACTGCTGTTCACTGATACTTCATTGTTCTTTTTTTTTTTTTTTTTTTAAATAGCTGACCAGAACTTTCACTGTGGATGGCTGGTGATATCTAGAATCTAAGATGAATCCCTTTGTATTTCACTGTTTTTAGATGGCCCTCCAGGACTACAATTATAAAGATTCTATCTTTGACAAGAAAACTGTGGAGGGCAAATATATGTAAAGGGCCCTTTTACATGTCTGCCTGACGCATCTTCAAAACAGTCTTATCTTGGGGCACCTGGGTGGCTCAGTCGGTTGGGCGCCGGACTCTTGATTTCAGCTAGGATAGGATCTCAGCGTCATGGGACCACACTCCCATGGGTATGCAGCCTGCTTGGGATTCTCTCTCTGCCTCTCCCCCCACCCACCCACCCCGCATATGTGCGAGCTCTTTCTCTCTCTCAAAAAAAAAGTCTTATCCCAAACTATGCTTCTGATGGTATGAACTGTAACACAGAGACTCCAATGAGGCTGTCACTCTGCCCTTAGCACAAACACAAGAAAGGCCAGATTAGCCCTCCTACTGATTTAAGTCACTAGTCTGTGTGTTACACCATTAAGTTGCTGCTGGCAGCTTAATCTGAAGATCCTATAAAATCATCGGAACATTTGATATATCTTTATAAATCTCAGACTTTCCCCCCGAACTTGAGGATGGGTTTCCAGGTTCCGTTCTACTTTCCTGTCTGGCAATAAACACCACAGCATGGAGATACTGCCTTAAAAGCTGCCAGTGTCCCCCACCCACGCCAAAAAAGAGGCATACTCTTAAAACTACAATCATTATATAAAATCTCAAATCATGATATAAAAAAATCTCAATCATTATATAAAAATCTCTGAACTAGACTCAGCAAATGTCTCAAAGTAGAAAAAAATAAAACATGATGACAGTTTTCAAAGGGAACTAGACTCTGCAGATTTCTCAATGTAGAGAACAGAAACCACAGGCATAATTCAGTGTTATATTTAAGAATGCTTCACCCCTCTTAAACTGTGCTGATATTCTAAGGGAATATATTATCACAGTGAGAGCACAGAGCAGGGCAGTTATTTTCTGGGGCAAATCAGCAAACACTGATGGTTACCAACTTCACAATTATTCCTCCTGCTTTCTTCCTTGCTGGCAGTGCCTATCTGTCCTTTAGAAGTTCAGAGTGTCAGAAAGTCCTCCTTCCATCCTCCTCTACAGCAGGGGCATGGCACAGAACCCATTCCTAACTCCTGAGGCTCACCCGAAAGAGCGGCAGCTAGCTGGCAGGGCTGTGGAAGTACGTACGGGAGCAAACTGCTGTTCTCCCACATAGCTCTTGGTTCTGTCTGGACATGACCCCTGGAACTGATGGAGCAATCTCCTGACCATGAGGAAAGATACCACCAAGCTGCTGATTGTAACACTGGGAAAGTTCTGATAGTATCACTGAGCCCTCTACCAACAACTGGAGGAGCCTTGCCTCCAGGCTTCTGGTTAGATAAGGGTTATCTCACTTAGTTTGTAGCTTTAGCCTAAGCCACTTTTCGTTGGATATTACTGCTTAAGGGCCAAAACATCCAACTAATACAGCTAGTAAGTATCTGTTCACTTTGAGATCCGAGAATTAGATCACTGCTACTTGGCTGACCCCAGCCACTTACCAGTGTCTCTGCCTTGATCCATCGTACTGCCTCATTCATGTTTTTCTTTTCTTTCACTAAGAGTGGACTCAATGTAATCACACTCACATTTGTACTTCATGATAAAGTCAGTTTCTTCACAACTTTTCACATGATGGCCAATGAGAAGGTGCTTTTTGCTTCTCCAGCACACAAATAAGTGTCTCAATTTTAGCATACATTTTCTTACTATTCAAACTCCAATCCCATATTACCCATTCAGATTACATTCAGCTCACAAGTGATCTGAAATTTCCAAAGAGAGGAGGGTGGGGTGCCTGGATGGCTCAGTTGGTTAAGTGTTCAACTCTTACTTTCAGCTCAGGTCATGATCTCAGGGTTGAGATGGAGCCCCACGTCCTGCTCCACGCTGAGCAGGGAGTCTGCTTGAGATTCTCTCTCTCTCTCCCCCTCTGCCCCTCCTCCTACTCTCTTTCTCTAAAATAAAATAAATAAATAAAATCTTTAAAATTTCAAAAGAGGAACTGTGAAAGCTAGGATAAAGATTTTTTTTTTTTTTTTTTTTTTTTTTTTATTTATGATAGTTACAGAGAGAGAGAGAGGCAGAGACACAGGCAGAGGGAGAAGCAGGCTCCATGCACCGGGAGCCCGATGTGGGATTCGATCCCGGGTCTCCAGGATCGTGCCCTGGGCCAAAGGCAGGCGCCAAACCGCTGCGCCACCCAGGGATCCCAAGATTTGGTTTTATAAAGAGTATCTACATAGATAGATAAATGAAGCTGGGTGGGTGAGGCACTTGGATTGATGAATAATTGAATGTGTTATCCTTTTTACATATAAGGAAAACAAAAGATCTCAATTAAAAATAAAGGAAAAAACACAGACATAATGAATTGCATACAGGTGAGTTCAGAATCCCACCCTAGTACAGTTAATTTTTAAGAGACCTATCCATTTCTAGCATACTATGCTTAAAGAGATAAAGTTCCTACAATGAATTTTCGTATTTACTCACAACATGGAAAGAACTCTTAAGCGAGAGTTGATAAAACCTTTGTTGAATGTTATTCAGTAACGCAGTAAAATGAAAACTTGAACAAACTACACAGTAGATATAGGTGACATTTAATACAGTAGGATAAACAGTTTTTAAAAGGAAAAAGGCTACAAACCCTGAAAATTTCAGATCCTTTTCTGGGATATAGTTTGCTTTTTACTTACTGAAAAAAACATGCTCACTAAAGGGGACAAATGAAAATTACAAACTTTTCTGAAAATCAGTTAGAAGCACAAAAGCAAGTATTAGAAAAAATGTTCCTGAAAATTAGAGCACAAAAGCTTGAAAGATAATCCATCATGCACCAAAATGACCAAACTGGAAAGAAAAAAAGAACTAGAGGATACTCATTTTTCAACCAAATTGCTATTTTTTTGTTTTTGTTTTTGTTTTTTTTTTAAGATTTTATTCATTTATTCATGACAGAGAGAGAGGCAGAGACCCAGGCAGAGGGAGAAGCAGGCTCCATGCACGGAGCCCGACGCGGGACTCGATTCCCGGGTCTCCAGGATCACTCCCCAGGCCAAAGGCAGAGCTAAACCACTGAGCCACCGGAGCTGCCCTTGTTTTTTGTTTTTTGTTTTTAATGTATTTATTTATCTGAGAGAGAGAGAGATGGCGGGTGTGTGGGGGGGGGTTGGGGGGAGGCAGAGGGAGAGAGAGAATCCCAAGCAGACTCCCTGCTGAGTGCAGAACCCAACACAGGTCTGATCCACAACCTTGAGATCATGGCCTAAGCCAAAATTAAGAGTTGCATGCTTAACCGACTGAGCCACCCAGGTGCCCCTCAATCAAACTGCTGTTTAATTATGATGATCAAATTATTTTTAACCCAACTGTATGCTAACCAATACTCTCAAATCATGGTCTCATTTACCTTCAGGTCTCTGCATATGGTGTTCCCTTAGTACAACATTCTCTTCTCTCCTCATATTCAACTGGCTGATTAACAAAGTACTACTAAGCACTTGTGAACTAAAACCTATTGAAACATAGGAACACCTGGCTAGTTCAGTCAGCAGAGCACTGCAACTCTTGATCTCTGGGTCATAAATTCAAGCTCCATACTGGGCATGAAGACGACATAAAAATAAATTAATTAATTAAATGTCACAAATAAAATCTATTTTTAAGAAAACTATTAAAGTAAGAAAGATGGTGACCTAATAAAAGAAATATCAAGATTCCTAATTCCTTTTTTTTTTTTAAGATTTTATTTATTTATTCATGAGAGACGCAGAGAGAGAGAGAGAGAGGCAGAGACACAGGCAGAGGGAGAAGCAGGCTCCATGAAGGGAGCCCGAGGTGGGACTTGATCCCAGGTTTCCAGGATCACGCCCTGGGCTGAAGGCGGCGCTAAACCGCTGAGCCACTTGGGCTACCCAAGATTCCTAGTTCCTTGTTTAGAAGTCATGGTTTATAAAATTAAATATTTGACTTGTCTACATAGAGTAACCAATTACATCAAATGGGAACAACTTTATAGGAAAACAAATTCTAACCACTGTTAAATTCTTCCTAAGTTCAAATTCAGTACTCATACTTGAGAAGGCAAAGTCATTCTGAGATGAGAAAGTCTGAAAACTGATGTTCTATGTAACAGGTTATTCACTGTAGCACTGCTATAACTTCAAGGTATTGGAAGCGTGTCCATCAACGAGGGACTAGGAAAAATAATAATAGCACACACATACAATGAACTACTGTGCAATAACAAAAAACAAATGAGCAGTTAGGCAGTAAAATAGAATAATCTATTGGAAAGGAAGAAGTAAAACTATCTCCCTTTATATATGATCTTGTATATAGAAAATCCTAAGAAACCCACTAAAGTAATGATCAGAATAAATGAGCTTAGCAAGGTTAAAACATAAGAGATCAATATACAATAACCAATTCTATTTCTGTAACGTGAAAAGAAGAACTTAAAAAGGAAGTTAAGGAAACAATTCCAATTATAATAGCATCAAAATGAATAAAAGTCTCAATAAAAAACTTTTGTTTTTAAAGATTTATTTATTTATTTAAGAGAGCATGTATGTGCACAAGCGGGACAGGGAGGGGCAGAGGGAGAGACTCTCAAGTAGCACTCCCTGCTGAGTGCAGAGCCCCAAGATACAGACTCCATCTCACTGCCCTGAGATCATGACCTGAGCTAAAATAGTCAGACAACCAACTGAGCTACCCGTGCGCCCCTCAGTAATAAACCTAATGAAAGAAGTACAGACCTTTCTTTTTTTTTTAAGATTTTATTTATTTATTCATGAGAGACACAGAGAGGCAGAGACCCATGCAGAAGGAGAAGCAGGCTCCATGCGGGGAGCCCAATGTGGGACTCGATCCCAGGACCCCGGGATCACACCCTGAGCTGAAGGCAAGACGTTCAACCACTGAGCCCCCTAAGCGCCCCCAGAAATACAGAACTTCTATTCTGAAAAGACAGAACACTGCTGAGAGCAATTTTTAAAGACCTAAACAAATGAAAAAACATCTCATGCTCATGGGTCAGAGATGTGGTATCATTAAAATACCACCCCCCAAACTGACCTACAGATTCAACACAATCCCATTCCAAAATTCTAGGCAGAATCAGAGCAGAAATTGACCACTTGATCCTAAAATTCATATGAAAAGTCAAGGGACTCAGTATAACCAAACAATCTTGAAAAAGAACAAAGAATACTCAACACTTCCCAATTTCAAAATCTACTACAAAGCTACAATACTCAAAATGGAGTTCTACTAGCATAAAGAGAGACATGTGAACAAGTGGGAAAGAACTCAAGAGTCCAGAAATAAATTCTCACATTTAGGTCAATTAATTTTTGATAGAGTATGAAGACAATTAAATGGGGAAAGAAATAGCCTTTTGAACAAACGGACATCCACAAGCATAAGAATAAAATTGGATTCCTTTATCATTCCGTATAAAAAATCAACTCGATATCCATTTTGAGAACATTTTGTCCACTCCATATACAAAACTCATTCCATATACAAAAATCAACTCAATATCCATTTTAGTTCTTTTAATATATGAAAGAACTAAATGTAAAGACCTAAATATAAAAGCTAACACTATAAAACTCTTAGAAGAAAACACAGATGTAACTCTTTATGAACTCCAATTAGACAATCATTTCTTAGACATGCTAACAAAAGCACAAGCAACAAAACATTTATAAATTGGACAAAAAAAAATTTTTTTGTGCTTCAAAAGACACCATCAAAAAAGAGAAAAAACAACAGAATAGTAGAAAACACTTGCAAATCATGTATCTGATAAGGTATTTGTGTTTTGGTTTTTTTTTTTTTTTTTTTTTTAAGATTTTATTTATTTATTCATGAGAGACACAGAGAGAGAGGCAGAGACACAACACAGGGAGAGGGAGAAGCAGGCTCCATGCAGGGAGCACGATGCTGGACTCAATACCAAGGTCATGCCCTGGGCTGAAGGCAGATGCTCAACCACTCAGCCACCCAGGAGTCCCAATAAAATCTTTTTTTTTTTTTTTTTTTTTAATGGGAAAAGGAAATGAATAGACATTTCTCCAAGAAAACATATGCAAATGAGCACATGAAAAGATGTTCAACATCATTAGCCACCAAAGGAATGCAAGTCAAAACTAAAATGAGCTATCACTTCACCCCCAGATAATACTATGTGTTGGGGAGGATGCAGAGAAAATGCATTCCTCATTCACTACTAGCAAGAATTAAAATGGGTAGTCTGTGGAAAACAGTTTGGCAGTTTCTCAAGGTTAAAACCTTTTTTTCCAAAAGGTTAAACAGCAATTCCATTCCTAAATATATATCCAAGAGGAGTGAAAACACATGTCCACACAAAAACTTGCACAAGATGTTCATAACAGCATTATTCACAACAGCCAAAAAGTGAAAGTAATCCAAATGTCCACGATGGATTAAAAAATGTGATAAAGCCATACAGTGAATACTATTTAGCCATAAAAAGAAATGAAATACTGATCCATGCTACAACATAGATGAAATCTTTACATTATCCTAAGTAAGAGAAGCCAGTCACAAAGGGCTAGGTATTGTACCATTTGGTCTAAAGGAAATGTCCAGAAGAGACAAGTATAAACAGACACAAGGTGGAAAATATGTATTACTTTTTCAAATCACTTTTTAAAATGCTATGTTCTTTTATTTTTATGCTAAGTCTTTCTAAATCTTAAAATTCTTCTTCTGAAATATTCTTAAAAGCACTTGAAAACACAAAAGCATGCAATACATCAAAGAGAAATGACCTAGAATTCTAAAACAGCTAAGGAAAACTCATAAATGTCAAAGGCAGAAAATTGACTTGTCTTTGTTGAACATTATCAAATGACCAAAACTCCCTCCAAGTTAAATTCTGGCTTCCTTTTGAAATGGAAATTACTAATTAAACTTTAATTTGCAAAATAACTGTATATTTTATAGAGGCAATCATCAAGGTAACCTGTAGAATTGTTGAATCACTCCATTGTACACCTGCAACTAATATAACACTGTACGCTAACCATACTGGAATTTAAAATAAAACAGATCATCAAGGTAAAGCTGAAACTTACGAGACCTTACATCACCAATTAAACTAATGCAACACATACTTCAAATATTTCTTGGCCTTGCGGCAATAGAGTAACTCTGGTGTGAAATACACAGGTTTGAGTCTCAGCCCACTATTTACCAGCTAGGCGACCACCAACAATCTTCTTGGTCTGGGAGCTTCAGTGCCCTCTTGCATTAAATCAGGAATTATAATACCTACTTTAGCTTAAAAAGAAATACTCGAACTACTTACTAAATGGGGGGAGGGAGAGTAGTGTTGTTTGGAAATTGTCACTCTTTAAACATCTGAAAACATTTTTTATGACTTCTAAAACATAACGAAGACTTAAGAAATGAAAGCATCTAGGTTCATAGGGTTCTCGTGGAGCCATTTTGTAAGGCATTTATACACAGGAGGCTGTCCTGGGTTAAAAATGATCTCCTCGCTACTTCCATAGCCTTTCTGACTTTTGAATTCAGATGAATAAAACTTGGAAGAAGCAAAGTTAAACATTTATTTTTCTGAAGGCTATGGTTATCACGAATGAGATAAACAGGGTAATAAAACTAAGCTTTTAAAACCACTTTCCCCAGAACATACCAAAGAATTTAATTTGAAGAGAAAAAATGTCCACACGTTTACTGATGCTAGTCCACTTTATTCTAAAATTTTAGGATTTGGGGTTTGGTTTTCATGGGGTTTTTTGTTTTGGTTTTTGCTTCTTTTCTCTTTTTTTTTGCAATGTAAAATGAGGCCATCAAGTGAAAAGCAAATTGGTACCTTCATTTTCTTAACCAAGAAGACAAATCCAGGTTTCAGTTCAGAGAATAGTTTTCACTGGAAAACAACCAATAGAAATAATGACACATTTATCTATACCAAACAAGATAAAATATAATGTGCGTCTTCTTGGCGTTGAGAGCACCGAGAGGGCTTAGCAATCTAACCCACGCAGGTTTCCCTTCACACCTGTCAGCGCCTTGTAGGAATCATGGCCATTCTCTACCACGGCGTAACAGAGTGAGGAAAGCGAGGTCGCTTCACAGGTCAAAAAGGAACACTTTAAAACCAGCAAAGTAGGGATGCCTGGGTGGCGCAGCGGTTTGGCGCCTGCCTTTGGCCCAAGCGAGCGATCCTGGAGACCCGGGATTGAATCCTACGTCGGGCTAACGGTGCATGGAGCCTGCTTCTCCCTCTGCCTATGTCTGCCTCTCTCTCTCTGTGTGACTATCATAAATTATAAATAAAAGAATAAAAAAATTTTTTCAAACCAGAAAAATTTTTTCAATAAATAAAACCAGCAAAGTACAATAAATAGTACCAGCAAAGGACAACTACAGCCGGGCATGTGGCCTCTGGTCGGTACCTCGTCTAACAGACGGGGTCCACGGCTTGAAGCCGCGCGGCCCACCCGGAGCGCAGGGCGCAGCGCCCTGCAGGGGCCAGCGCCCCGGGTCGCGGCCCCAGGTCTGCAGAGGCCGCTGCAGCCCCAGGCCCAGGTCTGCAGAGGCCGCTCCAGGCCGACCCCGGGTCGCAGCCCCAGGTCTGCAGAGGCCGCTGCAGCTCCAGGCCCAGGCCCGCAGAGCCCGCTCCAGGCCCGACCCTGGGTCGCTGCCCCAGGTCTGCAGAGGCCGCTCCAGGCCGACCCCGGGTCGCAGCCCCAGGTCTGCAGAGGCCGCTGCAGCTCCAGGCCCAGGCCCAGGCCCAGGCCCAGGCCCAGGCCCAGGCCCGCAGAGGCCGCTCCAGGCCCGACCCCGGGTCGCGGCCCCAGGTCTGCAGAGGCCGATGCAGCCCCAGGCCCAGGTCTGCAGCGGTCGCTCCAGGCCCAGGCCCAGGTCTGCAGAGGCCGCTCCAGGCCCAACCTCAGGTCATGGCCCCAGGTCTGCAGAGGCCGCTCCAGGCCCGACCCCGGGTCACGGCCCCAGGTCTGCAGAGGCCGCTGCAGCTCCAGGCCCAGGCCCAGGCCCAGGCCCAGGCCCAGGCCCAGGCCCGCAGAGCCCGCTCCAGGCCCGACCCAGGGTCGCGGCCCCAGGTCTGCAGAGGCCGCTCCAGGCCGACCCCGGGTCGCAGCCCCAGGTCTGCAGAGGCCGATGCAGTCCCAGGCCCAGGTCTGCAGCGGTCGCTCCAGGCCCAGGCCCAGGTCTGCAGAGGCCGCTCCAGGCCCAACCTCAGGTCATGGCCCCAGGTCTGCAGAGGCCGCTCCAGGCCTGACCCCGGGTCACGGCCCCAGGTCTGCAGAGGCCGCTGCAGCTCCAGGCCCGCAGAGGCCGCTCTGGGCCGCGAGGGCCGCCTTCCACCCTGACAGCGCCCGGGGCTGCGCGGGGCAGCGCCGACGGCTCCCCGGGGGCTCGGGCCGCGGGGAGGGAGTCCCCAGTCCCCCCCCGCCGCTCCTCGGGCTGCCGGCCGCCGGAGCTCGGGCGGGGGAGCGGACGGGAGCGGCACCGGTGACTCACCCCGCGCGGCCCGCGCCAGGCCTCGGCGCCCCCCCCGCGGGCCTGGGACCCGCGGCTCAGCGCCCCCCAGAGGCGGGAGAGCCCCTGCCCCGCCGGCCCCTCCTCGGGCTGCCCCCCGCCCCCCGCGGGCTCCTCCCCGGACTGCCTCCTCCTCCCCCCGCGGCCCCCCCTCCAGGAGTCTCCCCCACGAGCCCTCCCCCTCCCCCGGCTGCCCTCTCCCCCCGGCGGCCCCCTCCTCCCCCCGCGGCCCCCCTCCCCGAGCTGTACCCCCTTCCCCCGGCTGCCCCCCTTCTTCCCGGGCTGCCTCCTGCTCCCCCCGCGGCTCCCCCATCCCCGGGCTGCCCCCTCCCCCGCGGGCCCCTCCCCGGGCGGACCCTCCCCGCGGGCCCTCCCCCTTCCCCCGGCTGCCCCCCCCGTTCCCGGGCTGCCTCCCGCTCCCCCCGCGGCCCCCCCTCCCCGGGACGAGGCCGGGGGCGCGCACAGACCTGAGGCACCGCCTCCGCGCGGGTCCGCTCCTCCCGCCGGGCCGTCGCCCCGCCCCCCGCCGCGCGAGCATGCGCACTCGGCCCCGCCCGGCCCCGCCCCGCCCCCGCGCCCCGGGCCCCGCGAGGCCGCGCTGAGGCGGAGACCCGGCTCCCGGGGGGCGCGCCCCGCCCCGCCCCGCCCCGCCCGTCGCAGGCCGCCCGGGCCGCGGCCCCGAAGCCCGTCCTCCCGCGCGGCGGCGGGCGCCCGAGGGGAGGGGACAGCCGGGGGAGGAAGCCGCCGCTTAAAAGGGCGGCGCGGCCGGGCCGAGCTCCCTGCGCCCGCGGCCCCCGCCCGCCGCCGCCGCCGCCGCCGCCGCCATGTACCGCCGCCTGGGCGAAGCGCTGCTGCTGCCCCGCGCCGGGCCCGCCGCCCTGGCCTCCGCCGCCTCCGCCGCCCCCGACGCCGCCGCGCTGCGGGGCCGCGCCCGCCCGCAGCCCCCCGCCGCCCCGCCGCCCGCGCGGAGGCACTACAGCGAGGCGGCGGCCGACCGCGAGGACGACCCCAACTTCTTCAAGATGGTGGAGGGCTTCTTCGACCGCGGCGCCAGCATCGTGGAGGACAAGCTGGTGGAGGACCTGCGGACGCGCGAGAGCGAGGAGCAGCGGCGGAACCGGGTGCGCGGCATCCTGCGCATCATCAAGCCCTGCAACCATGTGCTCAGCCTGTCCTTCCCCATCCGCCGCGACGACGGCTCCTGGGAGGTCATCGAGGGCTACCGGGCCCAGCACAGCCAGCACCGCACGCCCTGCAAGGGAGGTGAGCCCGCGGCGCCCCCCCGCCCCCCGTCCTCCCCCGCGCGCCCTGCAGGGGAGGGGAGCCCGCGGCGCCCCGCCCCTCCTCGCCCCCACCCCCAGCCGTCGTCCTGCCCCCTGCCTCGGTCGCGGGCATCCCCCACTGCCCTCCTCGCCCTCCCCCCCGCCCGGGTCATGGGCATCACCCCCTCCTCGCACCCCCCAGCCGTCGTCCCGCACCTGCCGGGTCGCGGGCACCCCCGCCCCTCCTCGTCCTCCTCCCCTCCTCGCCGCCCCCCCCCAGGCCGGGTCGCATCCCCCCCTCGCCCTCCCCTCCTCGCCGCTCCCCCCCCGCCCCCCCCGCCGCCCCGGTCGCGGCACCCCGGGCTCGGCCTGCGGATGCGGGCGGCGGCTCCGTGCTCGCGGGTGCAGGAGGCCGGGTGGGCCCGGCGAACGCCCTTCTGGAAATGGGAATGGCCGGCCGGATCTGACGGTGCCTTTTTCAAGTTTTTGTGAGCTTCTATGAGTCACCGGAACGCAAACTATGAGATAATTATTTCCAGGGTGGTTTTTTTGTTTTTTTTATACGCTCCTTTTCACATCCGCGACAGACGATCGGGAGACCTACAGAGTGAATTTGCCTTTTCGGTTTGAAATCTAGACCGTGTACTAACAGATGACTTCACTAATGACACGTTGGTCTTTTAAGGCGAGTTATTTTTCTGCCCTGACAGCTTCTGTTTTGCGCACACACACACCAAACAAAAAAAAAAAAAAAAAAAAAAGCGATACACGAGCAAGGTATCATCTCCGACAAACAAACACCAGGCGCCGTGACAGTAAATCTAAAGGGTGTAGAATGCAGGCCGGCCCGCCAGCCAATGGAATGAAATAGCCCTGGGGGTGTGTACTGGTCCTGGCTAGCACCAGATTTGAGCTTGGGGAGAAGATAAGTACTGGAGAAAGGAGCTGAGTCGATTACAATTTGGTAGTTACCCAGTTATCCTGCAGTTAAACTTGGGAATATCTGTACATTTGGCTTCTATACTGTCAGATTGCTTCCCTTGAGGAAATAAACTCTTAAAAAAATTTTTTCCCCAAGAAATTGCACAATACATGTTTAAAGGTGTCTAGGCATAACCTAGAAAGAAGGCACAATCGCTTTTTTTCTACTGAAAGAGAATGATGTCCGATAAAAGGCCCAGGAAGTTGAAGTCTTGCTGGAGGCTGCTTGGCTAACAAGCACAGAGAGGATGTTGGGCTGGACCCTTTGTCTCCACGAGCCTTCTATTCTACTAGCCGAAGTCTAAGGATAGTTTTTAAAAATCTCTCTACTAGAGAAATTTGAGCCCTGCTGGCCCTTCCAGCCTGGGAACAAAGGTTGCCTGAAACTGTTTAATGTTTTACTTGCTAAATCTGCATTGACCCCACCCTCTTCTGGGACATACCTTTAGAGCTTAATTATCCTCTAGCTCCCTTTCCTCTTCTCAAACTTACGTTTGAGCCACTTTGACCTCTAATTTCCCTTTGTGCCTATAAAATTACATAAAAAGTGCAATCTCCGCCATCCTCTTCCTTCTTCCTACCACTCCCTTATTCTCTTAAACAAGAATACACATTTTAGACTCCCAAGAAAACCAAACAAGGATGTTGGAGAAAGAGAAGTTAGCAAACACTAAATTGCAGTGTTTCTTTAAAATGGCCGTCTAGTTTATATTACTATCCTCTTGGCAATATTTTCCAGTCACTTAAGAGATAAGCAAATAAACCAGTATGTGTGTTTTTCTGCAGGATCTGATTTTGTGTCCTTGAAGTTCTTTATAATCCTGTGGTCTTTATAGGCCAAGCCCTCTCCTATCTTTAAAAATCTCAACTCCACAAATTTACTAAAGCAACTAAGATTTGCCATAGTTTGTCAGTCCTTCTCCTGTTGTCACAGCAGTTGTGATACCAAAATACCGAACCTAGCAACAAACCGCATCAGCCATATTGAGGCACTATACTGTAGCACTTGCTTGTCCTGAAGTGTAAGATACAATTCTCTCCTCAATTTATCCCATTTACCAAAAGGCATGTACTGAAAGCACTGTCAACTCCCAGCATATAAACACAGAAACCGAATTGCAACTAATAACTAGTAGCAGGCATTGGAAGATAACATGGAAGAAAATTGGCCTCTATAAAGTGATAAATTTATTATCTTAAGAAAGTTGAAAACTTTAAGGAGGTAATAGGATTGGGAAGGGTTATATAGCTATGAAGGCCCTTGAAATATTTTGATGGGCTTAACATAACGATCAGTGTGCTAAATAGTTGATCAGCAAAATTTGAATAATGTGGACTTAACCTTTTGCTTTCCTGACACTACAAGATCTTCCCATTTTATCACCTTTATCTGACACAAAGAATGTATATGCCAGGAGCACCGTATTCTGGTAGTTTTTGTCTCCAATTAAACATTTAAAGCTGGGTTGTTTGGGGGGTTTTAATTGTTGACCTCATGGATTGCACTCTGGTCTTAGAAATATAGAATATATTAGGTGATTGAAATTTTTAAGGATCCTTTGAATAATCCCTGTGACTTCAGTACATCTTGCCCTTTTAAGCACACTTTTCTCTCACCGCCTCTACTGCCTTCTCTACCATTGTTCTCACACACACACACACAAGCCTTGTCTGCTCCTCTTCATCCCATTCATCACCCTCAGTGTTCTGCATCTAATCTTTCCTTGAGCAACTTTCTACCTGACTTTTCCAAAATACCATTTTCAAGGTTGAAGCAAAGTAACAATCTAATTATAATCTGTGTGAGGGTAACAGGTGGTTTTGAGACCTGGGGGTGGCTGATGTGTGTACTTTATTCCAAGTAAATATTTAATAAGACATTTTGGGGTTTTTGCCTCTTCCCCACAAGGGATTTTTGACTGAAGCCATAAAATTTGCATCTCTTAAGGATTTGCAAAAGAATATGTTATAGGCTCTGAAGGGAAGTTTTAAGAGCAGCCTAAATATTTTCAGTAAAATGAATGTTGTGGGAATTTCTGCTTTGAGAAGACTTTTTCAAAGTTTCCTACATGTTTGAAAACATTTGAACAATCACTGATTGTTCCTGTTAACTTTCTCGAAATAAATTCTGTATTTTATTGGCCTGTGGTTCTGCCTGAGACCAATATAGTGCCTTTTCAGAAAGTGTATCTTTGGCGAGAGAAGTACAGATTGATAATAGCAATTCATTGATGTAGGAGCAATTTAACTTTCCCAGCTTGTCCTCCCCTATCTTCTTCATATTAAAACTAATATTAACCTAGAAGTCCCTTCTAGGTTCTAGAAGGAAGTTACTCTTCCTTCCATCATAGAACTTTCTAAAATTAACATAATTTTAAATAAAGCTAATAGATTCTAAGTGGAATAGTGTGATACACTGACCCTAAATCTTTGGCTTAACTGTAAATATCAGTACCAAAACTCTGTTAACCCATTGACTTGTTTTGAAAGAGCCAAAATGCAAAAAAGGAAACAGTGGGAGGTAGACGGTCTTTGTTCTTGTCTCTAGGGGACAGGATGCAGGGGTGGAGGCCTTGGGAGGCTGCTCTGGATTGGAGTCAGTGTAATATTAGTCCGTGGTCCTCTGGGCTGTGATGGTGCGGTGAATGGTAGTACTTTGGAGGAAGACTGCAGAAAGTACTGATCCTGTTTAGAAAACAACACATGCATGCTCTGCCTTTACTGGGGAAAAAAAAAATTCTGACTTCTGTGCCAGGTTAACAACCATCAAAACTTGGGTAACTTTGGTTTTTGTTTGTTTGTTTAAGATTTTATTTCTTTTTGAAAGACACAGAGAAAGGCAGAGACATGTAGGCAGAAGGAGAAGCAGGCAGGGAGCCTGATGTGGGACTGGATCCCAGGACCCCAGGGCCACACCCTGAGTCAGGGGCAGGTGCTCAACCACCGAGCCACCCAGGCATCACCCAGGCATCCCGGTAACTTTGAATAAACTCTCACATTCTCTAATATTCTTGAAGTGTGAGTGTGTGTCTGCATCTGCTCCCACGAGATAAAATGTAGCCTTAAATTTAGGATTTAACTCAATCTGAAAGTTCCACTAGAAGACAAGTAATTTGTAATGTGCTCTTCCCCGCAGCCCTCATCCCTGAGGTTTCTGTGGTTGCTGCCCCACTGCTGCTTTTTTTAATCCTTTTAAATTAAATCCAGAACTGGGTTGCCATCATAGAGGCCCTTGAATTTCATAGAAGCCAAATGCATGTGACCTGCCCCCATCCCGCACCTCGAGTAGTAAACGAGGTTAGTGGCGGCGACTCCGCGTCCGATGGCCCTCAGGCCTTCCCCTCACTTGGTCCAAATCCCCGTAGCTGGCCAGCTTTGGCAGCAAAAAGCCCATATGCGGGCACACAACCACGGCCCTCTCATTATGCAGGGAACACACTGCGGGAATTGGAGCATCAACAATTGGAGGACAAGCACCAGTGTATTAAACCCCAATGAAATTGGCAGTGCTTGAATTTTAAGTACAATAAATAAAAAATGAACATGGACTTTCTGACCTATAGAGGGAAGAAATTGGGTATGCAGCTATTGATGATGATTTAGGTCAAGAAAATTGTTTTTTGTCCAATGATGTTAAAGGTGCTGAGGGTTCGGCCAGAAACCAATAAAGCCCAAAACACTAGCTTTTTGGTTGTTGAAGAATTCCTAGGCAATAGCCTGACCTGGGGCTTCTGGGGCCGTGTGGGTTTTTTCCATTTATTTTGCATAATAATTAGATTTTTGTTTTATAAAAAAGATTTCGGACCTCATATCACCTCAATAAAGGATTCGATTCCTAAACAGCCCATGATGGCTGTACCCAAGAAACTCCTGTTAAAATACTTGCATAGCCTTCAAATGTTCAAATAGCAGTTAACAGTTATAAAATGAAAAATGAAGCAGCTCTGCCCCCAGATCTTCCCCATAAAATAACGGAACAATTTTCTATCCGAAGCCATTCCCTAAAACTGACGTTGCTGTCCCAGCGAGGCAGAGTTGTCCCCTCTCCAGAGACAGACATGAATGCAGGTTGCAGTCCCGTGAGGGCTGAAGCGTTCATCTACAGGATCATAGATGGGATCATAGACGGGATGTAAAAGGGCCCGTTAGGGCCGGGCCGGGGCAGGCTTAGCAGGGGCGGAGCTGCATCCCGCCAGAGGGCTGCTCCAGGCATTTCCTTTCACAAAGGGGGCAGCACCTGGGACATCCTGCCTCTGCACAGGTCAACTGGCAGAGCAGGGGGTAAGCTAACAGCTGACTTTGCCGAGCTCTCTGCGGACACCAGGCACTTTGCTAAGAGCTTTTCACGCATCATCACTTCTATTGCCCATGACAACCTCATGAACACAGTTGTCCCCTATTTTCAAATGCAGACTCTAAGGCTGAAGAGTAAAGACTCCTGGAAAGGTTGACACACCCAGTTAAGTAGCAGAGTTGGGGTTCTGACTCCAGCACCCCCCTCCTTAATCATTGCGGTTTATTCGTGTAAAAAAAAAATTATATCCTAAGCAATGGTTGAGAGCCATGTCATGCCCTGCACACAATGACTCCTAACACTTTGGATCATTTGAAATGCGTTAAAAGCTACTAGAAGGCCTCCCTCTTCCCTAGAAAATGCATAGGTATTCCAACAACTATGCATATAAAACCTGCCCATATATGAAATCTTTACAGGTCCATTTATTCCAGGGGGAAAAAAAGCATTTTGTGCATTTGAGCCTTATGATGTACATGAACTATTTTTTTTTTATCCCTTTTACCAAAAAAGAAACCGCAGGGAATAATAGTCAAGGGTGAGAGTACCCATATTGGAGGTGTATTAAATAAGGATTGTTCATTAAAAGCTATAGATTATATTCCAAATCTGTTTTTCCATTATGTGTTCGTTTTCCCTGAAGACAAGAGCTTTAAACTTTATGCTTAATTAAGGAACATTCCTTAGCTCGTGGGGATTTCTGATAGTTAACCTGTTCATTACAGGTCCTGCTCTGTGTCAGGTACTATGCTTTTTTGCTGGGGGAACTATCCATAAGAAAGCTTTAACAAAACCAAAAAAAAAAAAAAAAAAAAAGCTGATTTTTTTTTTTTTCTCAAAATGTCTTTTCATCGATTTCCTCAAAATAGAATCCCAAATCTCTTATGGTATCTGTGTCATTCTCCTTTTGCTTTTAGCTCAGTATTCTATTTTCTACATTTTCCTTTCCCAAAACCAGTCACTAAATGACACAGTTGAAAACCTACTCAACAATGCATTGCTGCAATTGGAGTTCCAAAAAGAAAACCAGGGAGCGATAGTCTTAATCTGTAAGCAAGGAGGGCTGGATGTGAATTGGATGGGGGAAAGAACATTTTAGATAAAGAGAAGTAGAGGGGGTGACTGATTCTCAGCCCAGGCGACAGGGAAGACTGTGTGATGGCATCCTGGGACAGACTGTGTGTTTGTAAATCGTGGAAAGTGTGGTTTTATGACATAATAGATACTGATTTAGTCTCTGCCCCCAGTTCCTGACACTCCTAAAATCCTGGTAATTTCCTGAGAGCCTGTTTTGTCCTAATATTTGGTCTTTGACTCCAGTTCCTGACACAGAGCTTCTAAATCCCTTGGAATTTCCTAGGTGATAGGAGCATCTTTTGTTTCAATGAGGCAACCCTTGGTGGGCTCCTGGATAGCTTCAGGATGGCAGCTGGTCACCAGAAAGACTAAGCCATGATGAGTAGCTTGGAACTTTCAGCCCCATCCTCTGTCCTCCTCCATGGAAGTGAGAGAAGTCGGATACTGAGGCAACAGCCATCGTGCCTACATGAGGAAATTTTCATAAAAATCCCTGAACTACTAGGTTCTGAGCGCTCTGGTGCACATCCGCGTGCCCGGAGGAAGGCGCACCTGTTACCCAGGGACAGAAGCTCCTATACTCAGAACCCTTATAATCCAGTAAACATGTAAAGGCTTTACTTGAGTGCCGTGAGCCATTATAGCAAATTCTCAAACCTGAGGAAAGGGGGACGTAGGAGCCTCTGGTTTGTAACCAAGTTAGACAAAAGTACGGGTACCCTGGGCACCCAATACTTGGGATTAATATGAAGGCCAGTCCTGTGGGACTAAGCCCTTAATCTGTGGAGTCTGCACTAACTCCAGGTAGCCAGTGTCAGAATCGAATTAAACTACGTACGACAACTAGCTGGTGTCCACAGAGAATTGGAGAACTGGTTGTTGGTGTGGAAAACCCACACATTTGGCGTCAGAAGTGTGCGAGCAGAAACAGCTTTCTCTTCATGCTTGTTGGGTGGATAATGATAAATCTGGAAGGGCCCAGAAGGCTGGGCAGCAGAGGAGCTGAGAATGAAGTGATAAGTTACAGCAAAGAAATGAAAAGCCACAAGCGGATAAAACATTTTGAAGGAAGGATAGTATTTCCCAACAGGTAGGATCTCTCAATGAAGAGAAAGGTCAAAGATAAGTCAAACTTCTAGTCTGAGGAACTGTTAGAAAAAAACAGTAGTATCAGGGACTAAAAAGTGTTAGTAGGAAAGGACTGAATTTTTAAAATAAGGAGATCTGGTGTAAAATGTTCCTTAGGAAAATTGGAAATTGGAAATACGAGCATATGTTATTTTCTTGATCTTATTTTTTTAATATAAATTTATTTATTTTCTTTTTTTTATAAATTTATTTTTTATTGGTGTTCAATTTGCCAATGTCTTGATCTTACTCTTGGAAAGTACAGTCGCCCTACCTGTGGTGCCCATCCGTTCCTTGTCTCCTGTGTCCCTCGAATTCTCTTCCTGCTCTTAAGACCATCTCAAATACCACCTTGGCTTATTAATAATTTATATGAAACAGGGTATCTGTAATTTCGATCCTTTACCCTTTGAACCGTTTTATAACAAGTTACTGTTATGTTTTAATAAATCTCCAATTTTATATTCACTTTTACTAGCGTCATTTCCAAGACCTGTTTGGTGAGAAGGTGGGACTCAGTTTACTGCTGTTTTAAGAATAAGCAGTCTATGAAACCAATGAACAAAACCCTCCCCTCTTAACGTATAATCTTTCCTCCATCCATTGGGCAGTAAGTTCAATACATAAGCACCAGACAAAGCTCTATGTTTAATAGATAGTATGTATTTAAATGCAGGCAAATTATTTGGGAGGACATACACACACACACACACACACACACACACACACACACTTGCTATGAATAGTCACCCGTAGGGAGAAGATGGGGATTACATAGTGCTAGTTAGGAGAGATTTCAGTTTTTCCTGTGTTTCAGCTTTGATGAGCACATATATGTAGGTGTTCTATAACTTTTAAATGTCAATGAAAAAGAAGTGAAATATTTTCCCTTTCATTTCTCCAACATCAGCTAAACATATGCTTCCCAGAACTTACTAAGTTTGTCTCTTCCAAACACTCAAAGATTTTGATTATGGGTTAGAACCCTTAAGTGTTCGCTTCCTTGCCTTCTTACACAGACATGGACACTATAAACAAAAGCAGTTAAAGGTATGCTTTTCCTTTGCTCCTTGCAGTGTGGAACCAGTTTTGATCTGAGACTTCTCATACCTTCCGTGGTCGTTACTTACTGATGTGTGCTGGTTCCTCACTGCTTATTGCTCTCTTCTCCTCATTTGTAATTAGGTTATGCCATTCTGTTGCACATTAGGAAATTATATTAGTATTAAGTGAGAAAAGCTGTTCTCATGAGTAAATGGCAAGACGGTTAGTGCATGCATTTTAAGAGTTCTAAGGCCTTTTTGTTTTCCTGTGAGTTCAGTGCCTGTGATAGAACTGGTTTTCTGAAAAGTGAAAGAATATAGTTGGAAATTGAATTTTTAATAAATCAAGCCCTATTAAAAGATTTGGTTCAAGTAATTTTTAAAACCATTTGGATTTTCATGAATGTGTTTAGTTAATGATTCATCGTAAAAAAACAATGGTGACTCAGTTGCTAGGAGCCTTTTTGTATGTTTTTGGTTTTGAGTCAGCTGGCAAAAGGAAAAAAATTCAAGCTACTCAGTTGTGGTTTTCACTGAATCTTTTTCAAAGTAAGGAACTGGTGTGGTTTCTTCATCACTATAGCAACTTCAGCTAATTTTCTCTTGATTTTTATTCTAGAAAAACTTAACTGTACACCAATCATGAAGCTCTTGAGGATAAGGAATATCTTTAAGACTTAATGTCATTAAGTCAACAGGCAGAGAAATGCTCCCTGTTGTGTGGCGTGCAGATACCTGCATGTTATTCATGTTCTTTTGAAACATCTAGATACCAGTTAGCTCAAAATAGCTGCATGGTACAGTTAATTAATTACTCTTCAGAGTAAAAGGTCTGATTTCAAAGCTGTGTCACCAACTATACCAGGTTTGGTAAATAATAAACGTTTCTAGTTTAGGCAGCCCTGGACTCCTGCTTTCCACTGAAAGTGTTCACCTCCATCGTGATACAAGTAATCACTTCCCAAATGCTAGTGGTGCTAGTAGCAGCAACATAAGCTAACAGGTAGTGCTGTGGGACTTTAGGATACCAACAAAAAAATCATAATTTACTTTTCTTCTCATTTTTGAAATAAAATTTTTGGTCCATCTATAAGGGTTTTTTGTGTGTGTGTATGTGTGTTTTAAGATTTTATTTATTTATTTGAGAGTGAGCCACCCAGCTGCCCGCAGTCCTTCCAGTTTCCGCCCTTGTGCCCATCCAATCGCTGTCAGTCTGGCTCACCTTTAGCCTTCTCTACCATACTTCCCATCCCAAAGAAAAGAAGGAAAGGTGTGGTTTTAGAAAAAGTAAAAATATTCAGACTTGCAAATAAGATCTTTTCTTATTTCATTTTGGTTTAAAACATTTTAAGGTTTCCTGATGTTCTTGTATGTATATGTGTTACCTGTTACTTGGCTTTACTGAATGTCTTGTCTTCAAATTCTGTATTCTTGGGGATCCCTGGTGGCTCAGCGGTTTGGCGCCTGCCTTCGGCCCAGGGTGAGATCCTGGAGATCCAGGATCGAATCCCACGTCGGGCTCCCTGCATGGGGCCTGCTTCTCCCTCTGCCTGTGTCTCTGCCTCTCTCTCTCTGTTTCTCATGAATAAGTAAAATCTTTTTTTAAAAAAATTCTGTATTCTTGAAAGATAGGCATTCAAAAATGCTATGTTTTCCCCCTTTTAGAACCTTGAAGTTTAAGATGTAGGGTCTGTACCAACTTAAAGTAGTCCGTATCCCATCATTTTATCCCTTGCATAGCCCAGTTGTGCCAGGATCTCAATCCACTGGATTTACAAATAGAGTGGGGAGCGACTTCTTTTTTGCCATCACACTCTTAGCATCCAATAGAACGTGGGTAAGAATTTTTAGGCGACAGTATATTTTTATTAATTATCTTCGGTTTCCAGTGCTTTCCCTTAGGGATGGGTGAACTCCTGTCCTGGGGCTTGTTTGGTCCCCAGTACTGGTACAGTACAGAGTATTTTATTTATGGCTCTACTTGGAGAGTTTGTTCCAGACTAACAGTTTCAGTAATCCTGTGCTAGTGTGTCTGCCAGCTTAGGAAGTAAAAACATTTATGTGTATCGCTGATTAATTAGAAAGCTGAAACGAAAGCCTGTTTTTTCTTCAGCCTGGCAGTGCCATGTGCACTCCTTCCAATGCCCCCTCTGCCCCCACTTCGTCTGCTCCGGGGCTTAGCTCCCTAACTCTCGTCCTCCTTCCCTTAGTGCTCCTCCCTTGCTTCGTGGACTCCTCCGGGCTGGTGTGCAAGGTAGTTGACGTAACTACTTCTCTTCAGTGGCTTGCACTGGAGCTCTGGCTGGGTGTGGCTCGGAAAGAAAATTGCACTTTACAAACAAGAATTCCTGGGTTCCGTCCAGCAGAAACATGTTTTTTGTTAAACATGTACAGTTTCTGACTCATCATTCCAAGGCTTCTGCAATAAAATAGACATTTTGTTTACACCAGTTTGTACAACGAAGAGTCCAGTTTCTAATTAGCATTAAAGTCTAGAATAATAGGATTACTCTCGGATTCGTGAATGTTACTCTTCAAGCTGTGTTTAGTTTCCCACTGAATGCATTAGATTTAAGCATTGGATAAGGGAAAATAACTTCTCCCTGCCCTTAAGAAAGCAAGGAAAGTGGTAGCTACACTTGTGAGCATAGTATAGTATATAGGATTGTCCAGTCACTGTGTATGCTACACCTGAAACTGGTGTGATTTTTTTTTTTTTTTGAAAGAAAACAAGGGAAATTAAAATAACTTAGCAACTACTTCCACAGGCACTAAAAGAGCAATGAAAAAAACTGCTTTGTGTGTGTTGTAGGAGAAATACTAATCCTTAATAGCAGACTATTTTACTGCCCTCATTCATCTTAAGAGGTAATGAAATCAAGATTTATTAAGCTGTTTGTTTAAACGCCTATCAGTTTAAACTTTTTAAAACCTGAATTTCTTTATCTGCCTGTACTTGGTAACACTTGCAGTAGCCGTGATAATGGCAGAGGTGGAAGCACTGACCCCACGCAGGCGCCGTGCTGGCTGCCTCACGAGCACTGTCCTGTGCAGGCTTGATTCAGACCCTGGGCACAGGTCTGTGCCCCCAGGTGAGCAGTGCCCTTCCCTGCACCCAGCCCAGGTCCCAGCCTAGTAGCCTGGTTTCCACTGAGTCCTATGCCATGTTACATGGTTAACATTTTTACTGATTTTAAAAACACACTGTAGTGTTTAAACAAATTTTTTTATTTAAAAAAAATATAGAGATGCCTGGGTGGCTCAGTGGTGGAGCGTCTGCCTTCAGCCCAGGTCGTGACCCCAGGTCCCGGGATCAAGTTCCGCATCGGGCTCCCCTCAGGGAACCTGCTTTTCCCTCTGCCTGTGTCACTGCCTCTCTCTCTCTGTCTGTCGTGAATAAATAAATAAAAGCCTTTTTTAAAAATAATAAATGTTCTTTATTGCTTACAGATTTTTTTTTTCTGGAGTACTTTTAGGACCTGAATTTTCTGCCTCTTAACTACTTTCCAGCTCTTCCATAATATATGCAGACACTTCCGGTGAATTGTGTACAACTTAGAGGCTTATCAGAATTTTTAGTGACCATGGCTTTTCTGTCTTAACGCCTTAGTCAAGAAATAATGATATATTTATTCGCCACACATTTGGGCACCTAATACATGCATGCCATTTTCTATGTTAGGTACCAAGATTTAAGTTAAAGCAGTGCACAAAATAAAGTCTGTCCTCTTGAGCTAGCTTCCCAGGTGGGGAAGTCAAAACAGTAAACAGTATAAAGTCAGCAGTAAAACATTAAGGTAAATGGGGCTAGAGAGTGGGGATGAGGAAGGTGCTTTTTTAAAGAATGTGGTCAGGTAGGGCCTCTTGTAGTGAAGAAAGTTCTAATAGAGGCCTGAACAAAACAGGGAAGCAAGCTCTATGGCAACAGATAAATATAACTGCTAGACCTTTTAAGAAAACTGTCATTTCTAATCTAAATTTTTTGAACTCCCTGCTACCAAATCATCCAAGCCAAAAAGTAAAAGAAAAAAGCCTTCACTGAGTTAGATGCCTCCCTCAAAGCATAAAAAATTCCATTTGAAGGATTTTTTTTTTATCTTGTGAAGCCATAGTTCCTGCTGTCTGCCACTGGGCTGTACGTTCCTGAAGGACAGGACTGTGGCTCATCTCCTCATCTCCAGGAACCTTGCTTGGTGCTCTTAAGTGCTCCCACCAGAATGCAAAAACTGCACTCCCATCCCTGTCTTTTTCTCTTAACCACCAGAATACTTAAAAATCTAAATCAGTACTCCTCCTGTAGCCCGTACAAGGTGCTAGGTGTCCAATTAGCAGATTTTCCTTGACTTTGTATCACAAGCCACTTGAAGTGTTCTTGGAAAAAAACAGAGTGTAAAATGCAGAAAGTGTGGGCATTTCCATTTCTAGCACTTTTTCTTTTAACCAGCCCAAAGGATGTTCTAAATACATCCCCTTTTCTCACCCCCCTCCCTCGCCCCGCAGGTATCCGTTACAGCACTGATGTGAGTGTGGACGAAGTGAAAGCTCTGGCTTCTCTGATGACCTACAAGTGTGCAGTGGTTGGTAAGTGATCTCCTTTGTTGCTGCCTGAAAATGCTTTGGGGAAATATGTTAACATACCAGGTTACCTTTAGGATGTTATTTAAATTGCACAATTTAATGCTTACATAATTTTTCAATTAGTCTTAATTAAGATTTAATCTGTTTTTTAATGGAAAAATTTTTATGGGAACTAATTGGATTTTAAGTGTAGATTTTTTTTAACTGCTTTTCCATACTCTGTAAGTAAGACCAAATCATAGTAGAAGGAAAATAAGTATTTTTTTTCTTTTAGAAGTAGTAAAGCACACTGATTAAATATACATAATTTGCCCAGCCTTACAATTTCTGTTCCACTAGAATTTTAGTTCAAGGACATTTTAGAAAAGATCAGTGTTGATCAATGTTTATTTCTTGAATTTTCTGAAACTAAATCTTATTAAAGAGTCACGTTTGAATTATTGTAATATCACATAGTGCTTTCTGCCTCCGGAATTTGTTTATCCTTTGTATGGAATAACAACTTGCAGCCTTCTCTTACAGATGTGCCATTTGGGGGTGCCAAGGCTGGTGTTAAGATCAATCCCAAAAACTACACTGTGAGTATCAAAATGACATTTGTGCACATGGTGCATTCATAAAGGACTTGAAATTACAGGGCTTCTATGTGTCCCCCATACCAGTGAGATTAATGGCCCCTATTTTAAAGGAATGGAAAAACAAGTAAATAATTAACTCACTGAGTGTGGTGCCATATAAAGGTCACCTGCTTAACATCAATGTCCTTTTTCATTTTTACACTTGGTTAAAAGGTAATTAACATCTTCATATTCTTAGGGCATTTATATCCATCCATGTTACATAGTCTATAATATAAATATAATATGCTCTATATGCATTTAACATGTTCCTATGATCTGCGACTCTTATCTTGGGATCTCAGAACCTAGTGACAGCCTAATTTAGTAAAAATCTTGTTTATCCTATCAATTCCAAGTTAATTTAAGCTAGCTGTTACTATGCTTTATAGCTCTGAATTAACATCTGTTACAAACATTTTATATATATGATTTCATTCTTTTTTTTTAACCATTTAAATGAAAATGTGCCATAGGGATTATTCTTAGGGTCCTATATTAATACAAAGAGAACAGGAAGTGGATTTGAGCCCTAGTTCTACTGTTTGTTGTTTGTATAACCTAATTTCTGATCTATCATTTTCTTATCTTCAAAATGGAAATGCCTGCTTTATAAGTTGTAAGGATTACACAAGAAGATATATGAAAATGTCCTATAAATAGAAAATATGAGGCAATTATCACTTATCTCCACCAGTGGTTTTCTATCAAAAACATTTGTTTCCTTGTTTTGTTTTCATTTGTTTCCTTTATAGGATAATGAATTGGAAAAGATTACACGGAGGTTTACCATGGAGCTGGCAAAGAAGGGCTTTATTGGTATGTATTACCTTGTAGGCTTGAGCATGGAGTAGGAACATCTAAAAGGCAATTTTCTTAAGTTAAACTCCTGTTTTTATCTATATGCACATGGGTAGAATTGCCCCTTTACTTTGAAAAACTGGGTTCTGTGATAAATACGGTGGACATACTTGGGCCTGTTTTGGTAGGTCTCACGTAGAAAAGCTCAGGTTCTCGGTATGCAGTGTGGACACAGGGGGATCGCTTCCACCTCTTCTGCTTGGACAATCTCTATTGTGATATCCAGAAAGATTTTAGGAAATAAATAATACCTGTTTTATAAATATTTTTTTTAATATGTAATAGTCACTTTTACAATAGTCTGTTCTGCAAGCAGTGAGAAATCTGCTGCCTTTTGGAACAAGAGCCTAGAGCAAGCTGCCCCTTCAGAGCAGTGGGCACAGGCTGGGAGGTGAGGGGCTCACCCTGATGACTCCATCTGCCCTCCCTGGCGGGTCTTGAGAGTCCCCAGGGTTCCTGATATTTGTCACGAGGCCCTTTTGCCAAACACTAGATTTCTAAGGGTGCTGATCTTCAAAGGCTTGATGTTTTTGCAGTAAGTGTCACCTGTGTTGTATGTTTTGTGTGAGATGTGAATATTTGCTATGATATATAAATACTCATCATTTAGTCAGTTTTTCAAGCAAATGAAGTCTGTATATTTCTTTTTTGTTCTAGGATTCTAATTTGTTTTTATAACATAAAAGTATTTAACAGAATGTTTGCCCTTGTAACATAAAAAAAAACTGACTAAAATAAGAAAGAAAATCTACTTTCTCTGTTTTCCTGCCCCTGTGTTTTTCTTCCCCAACATTCTCCCCACTGTTAATTCCTATGAACTTAAGGTATGCTTCCTTTGAAATTTGCCCTCTTCGTAGGAAAAAAAGAGCATGAAATAAACTAATACAGAAATCAATATAAGTAGCACTAGAACTTGACCAGATTGGGTCTGTTGTTCATCATTTCACAGGCATTTGGATTCTTGGCATGTCTCCTCAGCACTGCTGTGAATCTGTCCTGTCAGAACAGGGGGGTGCCGGGTACTTGGAGGGGACTGCCTCCTTTACAGAACTGCCTACTACTGCTGAGATTTGGTGAACTGCAGTCATGTTCAGCCTAGAGAGCCTCATGATTTTTCTCTTAGCTTCAGTCGCAAAGTGTTTAATAGTCTTGAGTCACTTCAGACTTTATTGCCCATACCTAGAGTATAACGAGCTTCATTTTCTCTATATTCACAAGTACCTTGGGATTCCAAAGGTTAAAAGTGATTCCTGGAAACAGTGAAAGCCTAAATACTGCAATTTGACTTCTTTGTTGAAGCACAAAAGCCTCATTGACTCACAATGCAGCTAACCTGACACCTGGGCTCAGAAAGATTTGTAGCATCTGGGGGGAGAGGGGGGGGGATCCTTTTTCTCCCTCCAGGGCCCAGAACTGGTCCTGAGTAAACCTCTGCAACTGAGTTCATTTATTTCTCCCTTACTTACTGACTTGTCTTTCCAGAGTTTCAGACTGTGAGTTGGACATGGGCCTGAGTCCTGGCCCAGGCACATCCTATGCCTTTAGGAAAAGCTTTTCATTTTCTGCAAAGAAGTCAGCTGGGCTTTTACTAAGGATTGCAGTGGCTCTGCAGCCCAGTGTGGAGGGAAGCCGTCCTACCTGGCTAGTGCTCCAGTCCCTGAATACTGAATGTCCTCCCAGTTGTCATTCTCCTTTACCTTCCTTCCCTGATGGTCCCTGCTTTTCAGCACAGATCTTACACTACCTCTGTTACATTTATTCATAAGAACTTTTTTTTTATGCCATTCTAAGGGATATCGGTCTATAGTATTCTCTTCCTGTGAGGCCCTGATAACAGCATCATACTGGCCTCAGAGAATCTTCCTGTGAGGCCCTGATAACAGCATCATACTGGCCTCAGAGAAAGAGTTAGGAAGTGTTCTTTCCTCTAGTGTCTTTTTTTCTTTTTTTTAAACTTGTGAAAGCTTGGTGTTTATTCTGTTGTGTGAGTTTAGATACCACCTTTGTAAACTGTAAAGTTCCCTTGGTAATCCAATGTCTCCATTTCTTTATAATTTTCTCAGATTTCCCTGCACCAAAATTGGCCTTTCAGCTCCACCCTGTGCTCATGTTCTGTTAAAGCAGCTGTGCTCTTTAGTCAATTTTTCATCTTTTTTATACTATTGTGGGATTGACTGATGGCATTTTAGCTTTCCCAGGGTTATGTACCTGTTTTACAAAATGTGGATGTTCAGACCTGTTCTCTGTTAAAATATTTGAGTATTTTTCTGTAATTCAGGTTTTGCTTGTAATCCGAGCATTGCTGTCCATTGATTTTATGTGGAGTAGAAAACTCATAAGCCTAATAATATTTTGTGATTTCGGCTTTGGATCGGGAGCGCTGTCTCATCTTAGGCCATCTAGATGAATTGAGGTTTTTGAGAAGCCTCAGAATTTATCATGGTACATTTCCAGTTTACAAACTGCATACTTCAAACTTGCCCCTTGCCAATAGCCCTTCTCCACTTGAAATCGTGATTTGACGCAACAAGCATACTTGACACTTGATACTACTAAAAAACGTTTGTAGATCCCCCTTGCATTCAGGAGCAGTTTATCATTTACACCTTTGGAGAAAAGCAAATCCGATCAAACAAATCTTTACGAACGTCCTTGAAGTCTTGCTCTCAAGGAATGGACATTGTGAGCAAATGAGAAGAGTAGAGCCCCTTTTACAGAGGATAAGACTAGAACAGGGCGTGAGTCCGTCCAAGGAGGAGAGTTAGGGGTAGAGTGATTTGCGGGAAGTCAGACTTCATGAGAGTTAGAAACTGCCTAAGAGAAAGGGTGCTCAGATGCAAGAGAATGACAGATTAGCTGTGGGCCGGGTGGGAGCGTGAAAAGCTTGACCATTTCCAAGTTGTCTTAGACCAGTTATGTAGCCATTGCATCACAGCCTGTGCAGAGAAACACCTCCTTGGACGTGGGCCCCAAAAGTACAGGACAGTATTAAAGCATATGTTATTCAGTTGGTTAAGTAAAAAAATACAGAACTTGAGTACTTAGAAAGAACTTTTCTGTGGGAGACTTCATAGCTGAATAATTTTTAAAGTTCTATTTTTCTGAAACGTTAATGGGTTTGTATTAGTTAACTGAAACAATACAGAAAGTTATAAACAAGGCCGAAGTGGAAACATCGTGAGCAAGTGTGAGGTATCCATATCTTTCCAAACTTGTGCACACATACTACATATACAGGTGGAAATAAATGCATGGAGACTATACACAGGCCTGTCCAGAGAGAGAGAGAATTTTATGTAAATGGAACCTCTATACATGCTATACAAATCCTGCTTTTTTTCCCCCACGTAATGTGTTTTGGTGAGGACTACAAGCTTTTTACTGGCTGCATAGTATCTCTTTATGTAGATACAGCATTTTTATTTAATTGACCCACTAAATGGGATGTTTTTGTATTTATATGTTTTTGTATTTTATATGTATTTGTATCCCTCCCTTGACGGATTTGAGTGGACATCATTTAACACATCTTTAGGGGCACCTGGGTGGCTCAGTGGTTGAGCCTTTGGGTCAGGTCGTGATCCTGGGATCGAGTCCCACATCAGGCTCCCTGCATGGAGCCTGCTTCTCCCTCTGCCTGTGTCTCTGCCTCTCTCTCTCTCTCTCTCTCTCTGTCTCTCATGAATAAATAAATAAAATATTAAAAAATAGTAATAACGCATCTTTACCAGAGATCTCGGTGTGGCCGTCAATATTAGCGCTGACACTGGCATTTGTTGCTGCCGTGGAGTAACTTCTTATCCTCAAACTAACTTTCTAATCTGCTGTGATCTGAGCAATTGAAAGCTGAGGCCTAAAACTTTATGTACATTGAGGAAGCTTTGAATAACAGGTCAAAGCCCGGGTGAAATTATGGGCCTTAACACAAATGCTTCAGCAATGTGTATTTTTTTTTCCTTTTCTACTTGATGGGGAGGGCTTACACCCCCATAAGCGGTATGGTTCTGTGCTGCCTCAGACACAAACACTCCCCAAGCACAGCACTCATCCTTCTGTAGGCAGGATGGTACTGTTCTCTCTGGTTGTATGTAGTTCAAGGAGCTGAGGTCAAGAGGGACACACCGAGGTGCCTATGCTCATGTATTCAGAAGTCCAGTTGAGTGGCTTCTGTCTGTTAGCAGAACTGACTTCCGAACAATATCTCAAGGCAACACCAGAGGGAGAAATTACCCATATAACATTTGTGTGTGTGTAAATTTTGTCGTGACGCACTTAACGAGTATTTCTATGACTTCAAGTAGTTACCCAGATCTAATGTTTTCTAACCACAGTAGCTTTGTTGTAAAAAATTACAAGGATTTAAGTGTTTGAGATGAGTTCATCTTAAAAGCTAGTACAATGCCCTTTCCTTGTGTCCCCAGGTCCTGGCATTGATGTGCCTGCCCCAGACATGAGCACAGGTGAGCGGGAGATGTCCTGGATTGCTGACACCTACGCCAGCACCATAGGGCACTATGTGAGTACCCACCCAAAGCCCTGAGATCCTCATTTGCTGTCTACAAGAAATAACAAACTGATGTTATGTGGATGGAGAGAATTTGCTGGGTTCTTCTCCCCTTTAATCGTATCTTGATTTGCACATTATTTTACTTCCATCTCTCTAGTCGTAAACCATAAACGTAGCATGAACATGGACTGAGCTTTCACTTACATGCCACCCCATCCTGAAAGCTGGGATGGGACCTCAGAAATGATCACCTACCAGTCAGGGCAGGACATGGTGTAAAACACTAGAAGGGAAATGAAGAAGCCTTCAATTCTGACTTCCCGCAAAGAGCTTTCATTTAAAGAGGAACTAAGACACATAAGCAGATAAGATATGGAGATAGGATAATACATGGAGATGAGGCCTATTTAGAAGTGTACTAGGAGAGCGAAGAAGTACATGAACCAGGACAAAAATCTCAAGCCCTAGTTTTGCTAGTGAGAGGGGAGGCTCTGGCACTGCCCCTTTCCTCAAGGAGCCTGGGCTGGTGCTGTTAGACTGCACTGGAGCCCAGGGCCACGAGGCCTGGGGAGAGGCGTTGGCACCTGACAGAGACTCCATAGGACTGGAGTTGGATGTGTTATCAAGGAAAACAACCAGGAGGACTTGGGTCTGAGAGACCAAGTAGAAGTAGTGCCACTAATACAGAACACGAGAAAAACGAACTTTCTGTTCTTGAAAGGGATAGAACCTTGAAAAACATTTAAGGAGTAGGAAGAGATAGGGAGTTGAAAAGACATTCATTAAAAATGTATCTATGGGCAGCCCGGGTGGCTCAGCGGTTTAGCGCTGCCTTCAGCCCAGGGTGTGACCCCAGGGTCCCGAGATCGAGGCTCACATCATGCCCCCTGCATGGAGCTTGCTTCACCCTCTGCCTGTGTCTCTGCTTCTCTCTGTGTCTCTCATGAATAAATAAAATAAAATATAAAGTAATAAAAGATAGATAGATAGATAGATAGATAGATAGATAGATAGATAGAGCCTCTGCCAAACAAGCAAGATATTCAGTACAGTTGGGATAATTGGGAGCACAGGGAGTCCTGATGCTGGCACAAGGCGTAACAGGGCCCGGCCAAGCCTCCACAGGTGAGATCAGAGGAGGCCTCCTTGAAGGAGTAAGCGCTAGTCTGCACTCTGATGAATAGGATCACTTGCAGAAGGGACGGGGCTGTGAGTGTTGGAGGCAGAAGGAACCATTGGGTAAAGTTCTGGGGTGCAGAAGTGAACTTGAGGCTGAGGGAAGACTGGGGTAGTCAGAGTGGAAATCCAGAGAGTGGAGTCTAAGGCCACTTAGAGGAGAATTGGACCAGATCATAGGACCAAAGTCTTTGCCTTAAAAACAGAAGGATGCTGGTGGAGTGCTAACTAGAAGCAGGCATGAGGCATTTTGACCTTCACTGTGTACAGCAGGGAATGAGACTGTTGGGGGCAGGACCATACAGGAGCCCAGGAGACGGGGGACTTGGCCTGCGGTAGAGCTGGAGACAAATGGACAAATGGGAGAGGGATGGATGGATTGATTGATTTGATTTGATTTGATTTGATTTGATTTGATTATTTATTCATGAGAGACAGAGAAGCAGGCTCCGTTCCGGGAGCCCAATGTGAGACTCGATTCTGGAACTCCGGGATCTCACCCTGGGTGGAAGGCAGGTGCTCAACCGCTGAGCCACCCAGGAGTCCCAAGGAAGAGGGATTTAGAGGGAAGGTGGTCAGTTGCAGAAGGAGGAGGGCGAGGAGCTCCACATGCCTCGTTGAGGGAGCCGTGTTTGGGAAGAAACGAGTTCAGCAACTAGATCATCCATCTGGGGGACAGAAAGTGGAACCAGGCTGCAAGGAGCAGTTGAAGGAGGGAAATGGGGCACAAGGAGTAGCCTTCACAGAGAGGAATGGCGCTGGGCCGCAGAGCGGAAACGAGACAGGTGCCTGCTGCCCAAGGACAGGGGTGGTTGGCAATTGTCTGGCTGTGGGCTCCACGTTCATCCTTGCAGGAGATGATGCAAGAGAGACGGACAGCGGAGGTAGCAGAGTCCTCCAAGGAAATAAAGGCCTCGTGAATTTTCCTTTAAAGGGCCCTGAGGGAGGGGCGCCTGGGTGACACATTCCGTTAAGCATCTAATTCTTGGTTTTGGCTCTGGTCATCATCTTGGTCTTGAAATCAAGTTCCATGTCACATTCCCAAGCTCGGTGCAGAGTCTGCTTGAGATTTTTGCTCTCCTTCCCTCTACTTGCTCCCTCTGTCTCTTTCTCTCTCTCTCTGTCTCAAAACCTTTTTTAAAAAGTTGGGGGGAGGCCCTAGTGGCAAGATGAGCCCTGGAGAGGAGAACTAGAACTCTTGCCCCCAGAGAAGGAAGGGGGCTGCAGCTTGCAGTAGAGGAGCTCAGACATTAGTCTGAGGACCTGAGAGGGTGCAGACTGTGGTTGGGAGTGTGAGCAGGCCACCTGGATTCAGAACTGGCTCCCTTACACACCAGCTCCATGGCCTGTGGCAGGCCTTGAGCGCCCTATGCTTCCATTTCCCGTATATAAGATGACAATAGCAATAGCTCCTAATGATTAATTGAATAATAAAATATAATGCACTCAGAATAGTACCCACTCCTGGAGCACCTGGGGGGCTCAGTCAGTTAAGCACCTGCCTTCAGCTCAGGTCATGATCCCTGGGTCCTGGCATTCGGGCCCCACATCTGGCTTCCACGCTCACCAGGAGCTTGCTTCTCTTTCTCCCCCTGCCTGCTTATGTTACCTCTCACTATCTCTCTCTTTTTCAAATAAATAAATTAAATCTTTTTTTAAAAAAATAATAGTACTCCTTAGTAAAACACACAAGACAACAAGTATTCATAAATATTAGATCGGTAAATTGCGAAAATCCCCTGAAATAAAACGAACAGTATGAGATGCTTCAGAGAATTTTGGTTTTAACTGCCATTCCCCAAAATGATGCTTTTTCCATGTCCCCTTTTGATATTAAATGAGCTCCGAATTATGGTCTCTGTTTTTAAACAAGACACTAGACTGCTTAGTGCCAAGTAGTAGACACCACATTCATTATTCATAGCTTACTGCCAGGGGTGACCACAAAAGAAAGTTTTGTGAGGCACTGCCAGCTAAACCTGGCAAAGGGCTTCCCTTCTTAAAGTGATAGGAAATCCAAAATTAGGGCCTAAGGTCAGGAAGCTACTGTTTTTCTTACTCATTTCAGATGTAAACCTAAACCTGCCTCAGCTTTTGTGTAATCTGCCCAGAAGTGCAGGCCACGGAGTGAGGGCGTGTGGTCCCTGGGCTTCTGGGACAATCCGGTGTGCTGGGCGCCGGGCAGCTGGCACCGGGCCTGACCTCAGATGGGGTTGCTAGCGGCTCCGGCATTCACATTTGCACTGTGTAAAAGCATTTGGCTCTAGGTTTGCAATTCTGCGTTCACACAAGTGTTAATTATTCATGAAGGGAACTGTGGGAAAATTGACTAATTTCTGTAAATCACTTTACTGGACTGCCTTCTTTTTTTTAACTTTTATTCTTTTTTTTGTTGGCGATTTACAGCTAATACAATTCTAAGTTGTCTCTGTAAAAACAGTTAAACACACACACACACAAAAAACAAAACCTTAAAAAAAAAATAGTTAAACACTACAGATAAAGACCAGGTTACTTGTTAACTCACCCAGCTACATCTATTCGGGGGTAGGGAGAGTGTGAAGTAAGGCATTGCGTCTTCCTTAGTGGGTAGCAGATTGCCCCACAAGTTTATTAAATAGTCCATAATTTATCCACAAATGTAAAATGCTTCCTTCTTTTTATGTTGATGTCCTGTGTATAATAGGGCCATCTATTTTTCCTCCCCCACTGACCAGTCTATTATTCTACATTGTTCTGGTGGCTACATTTATGGATATACCTGGAAGGGAAGTTCTCCCAAGCCCTTTCTTTCTTCTAATGACAGTTTCTGAGCAAGAATACATGGTCACTTCACAGAGAACAGGAGGACAGATGGTAAAGACTGTTACTCCCCGACCCTGCCCCCGGAGCTGGCGTTTGCTTCCAGGGGTCCTCCACTCACACTTGCACAGGAGCCTCTCTGTCTCACCCACATGTACCTTTGTATTTTCCTAACTCAAATGATACCATACCAAATACACAAAAAATTTAAGTTCCTAGAAGTAGAATCTTTGGATTACTAGGTATTTTTATTTTGGTAGGCATTCCAGATTGCCCTACAAACCCTTTAATTATTTTGTCTTTTTTTTTTTTTTTTTTTTTTTTCAAATTTCTTGAATACTTTTGTTAATCTATTCCTTTAGTTGAACTTTGAATATTATCTTTTAAAGTAGCATTTAGGGGATCCCTGGGTGGTTCAGTGGTTTAGCACCTGCCTTTGGCCCAGGGCGCGGTCTTGGAGTCCCGGGATCAAGTCCCACGTCGGGCTCCCGGCATGGAGCCTGCTTTTTCCTCTGCTTGGGTCTCTGCGCCTGTCTCTCTCTCGCTCTCTCTTTATCATGCATAAATAAATAAAATCTTTAAAAAATAAAGTAGCATTTTATTGAATTTCTAGATTAGTTTGGTGGGAGAGTATCTTTACAATGTGGAGTCTTCTCATCTAACCAGAACTACCATGATACCTCTTCCTACTTAGGCTCTGTTTTGATGACATGTTCAAGTTTATGGTAGGTTTTAAGACACATGTAGGATGTATATCCAACTTAATAGGCCGTAAGTACTTTTGAAGGAATAATAGTTGTAAACAGAACTATCTCTACTTTTGTGACACTGTTATTTGTACTTAATAATGTTAAGTTCCTAAAAACTATTTCTCCTGTTGGAAGATAATGATTTTTTTGTTTTTTGTTTTGTTTTTGAGAGAGAGCGCACTAGCGGGGAGAGGGAGAAGCAAACTCCCACTGAGCAGGGAGCCCACACAGGGCTTGATCCCAGGACCCTGGGATCATGACCTGAGCTGAAGGCAGACTTGAATTTAACCCACTGAACCACCCAGGCACCCCATGAAAATATGATCTATTTTATTATATTTTTTTCTAGGAACAGAAATCTAAAAAAGTGAGGCATATCCCTATTGGTGAAGGTGTATATAGTCCTCATAAGCAAAATAGACAAAAATGTAAAGTTTTGACTTTTTCTTGCAGGATATTAATGCCCATGCCTGTGTTACGGGTAAGCCCATCAGTCAGGGTGGGATCCACGGGCGGATCTCTGCAACTGGCCGGGGAGTCTTCCATGGGATTGAAAATTTCATCAATGAAGCATCTTACATGAGTATTTTAGGAATGACACCAGGGTTTGGAGATAAAACGTTTGTTGTTCAGGTAAAAATGTTTGCTCTCTTGAAGAATAACTGATATACATAGAGTAAGTTTTTCAGTGTTTTTAGATTTGCAATTTTTAAATGTCATTCTTTTGAATCTCTGTAACTATTAGGATGGATGTTTCCGGAGTAATACATGCTTTAATTTCTAAATCTTGATGACTAGATTCATGTGACTAGAACCACTTTCAGTACCTCACAGATACGTATGAAACTATCACCAACTTCTTTTGGTCAGTATTTAAATTGAAGTTGTTTTCAGAAGGGGAAACGTTTGCACAATGATCCAGATTTCAACTTTCAGGAAGAATTTCTTTGGTATTTGGTTATTTTACAGAGTAGAATATAAATTAAGTTGAATGGTACTTTGTTTTTTCCAAAGGAAATGTAGAAAAATGTATAAAGACTACTTTGTACCATTCCATGCTATTAAATTTGAAAACCTATATGAAACCATTTGAAATGGACAATATTCCAGTAATATCTAAAGACATATACCAGAAAGAGAAAAGATTCATGAATTTGACTATATCAAAATTCAAAAAGATCTTTTACCTAAGAAAAATCAGTATAAACAATGTAAAAAGACAAACTTAAAGTTTCCAACTTATTCTACTGCAAAGTTTCAACACTCATAACATAAACAGCATGTAAAAACTGAGAAGAAAAAGAGCAAATAACTCCAGGGAAAAACAGGTTAGTGAAATGAACAGATAATTCTAATTCTCACAGGAGTAGACATATAAAGATGTTCTAGCTCCCTCATATTTTTTAAAAAATGCATGCAAAAGAAAATGACACAGAGGAACTGAATGGTACTTTAAAATAGAATAGAACTCCTATTCCTCCCAGGGTGTGACATAAGGCATCTGGTCCAAGGGACTGAGGACATGGGTGGCATGACTGGCTCTTTTATAAGCCAACCAACCTAAACTTCTTTAGGACTCACTATCACAGATAATAGAAGATGGGATTCCACATGGGACATTTATTGCTGAAGAGAAGCCATTCAGTACATTGTTTCTTGTGACAAAAGGATCTTGAGAATGACTTCTAAACTGATAGAATGTGTCTTGGTCAGAATATGACTCTTCCTTCTACACTGTGTAATTGTTCTCTCTAGGGATTTGGTAACGTGGGCCTGCACTCTATGAGATACTTACATCGTTTTGGTGCTAAATGTGTTGGTGTTGGTGAATCTGATGGGAGCATATGGAATCCAGATGGTATTGACCCAAAGGAACTGGAAGACTTCAAATTGGTATGTTAATCTAAAGTCTGAACTGTGACTACCCCGAATATTGTAAAGTTGAAATAAGTGTTACTAATATCTATTTCCCTTGTTAATTTTTTAAAATGCAACCCAAAGATTTGCTCTTAATAGATGAGTCTTCCTATCATGGGCACTAATTGTAAACACTGAAACTGCAGTGCAGCCATTAATTCTGACTTCTCAATCAATTCTCAGCAACATGGATCAATCCTGGGCTTCCCCAAGGCAAAGCCCTATGAAGGGAGCATCTTGGAAGCTGATTGTGACATCCTGATCCCCGCTGCCAGCGAGAAGCAGCTGACCAAGTCCAACGCACCCAGAGTCAAAGCCAAGGTGAGAGCTTGGTACCAGTGTGGAATGACCGTGAGGGTCATAGAAAAGCTCTCAATTGGTTTTTCTCTTTTTTTAACTGCTTTGTTGAGCTATAATTCAAATACCATACAGTTCACCCAAGCGTAAAATTTAGTGGCTTTTTGTGTATACACAAAGCAGTGCAGCCATCCATCACCGCGGGTTTCCTCTTAAACCAAACTTCCAAAAAGTGGTTAGGGAAATAGAAGGGTTTTATATACTTTATTTATAGAACAAAAGACTTCTTACTAACTTAATTTAAACTGGACTTCTCCCCATTGCCCCTTGCACCTGGTGTAGGGTTTCGATGGCACTGCTGGCATTTCTGTATGTCCTGACTCTCTTGCAGATCATTGCTGAGGGTGCCAATGGACCAACAACCCCAGAGGCCGATAAGATCTTCCTGGAGAGGAACATCATGGTGATTCCAGTAAGTCATCTGTGTTTTATATGTACTTGGAATCCTCTTCTATAAGGAATGAGAGAGAAAGAGATAATCATTAATTTCCCAAACTGTAGTAAATACTTCACCTTTATTTGCTTTTAAGAAAATACAGTAGAAGCATGGTTAGTGTAAAAAACCTGACAATTTTCACCTTGACCTGAACATTATTTTCCAACTTTAAGCTCTTTTTTGATTATGTATTTAGCCTGCTTAATAATCCAATTTTATAAATGTATATTGTGCTGGAAATATGAGTTCCAGTTAAACTCGGAAGCCTCTGTGTAATTTCTAACCTTATGCATTTCAAATGTCCCTTGCCTCTTTACTCCTATGAAGAATGTGTGCCTGGGTTATCGGTGGGCAAGCATGGGTTCTATACCAAGGATTATTTGCAAGTGGAAGTTAGTATGGATTTGTGATGCATTTAGAACTTTTGTTGAAAACATTTAAGAGATTCATTTCAACTGAAACAGACTGCCCCTAGATAGTAGGAAAAGGAATGCTGATCTTCTCGTAAGGGGCGCTGTGGACAATCCAGTTCTGTGGTTAGTGGGCAAGCAATTTTGTCTCAAGATTTTTTTGGTAGAGAAGCTGTAACCAAAATTGATCAAATACTTGTTAGTTAATAAAAAAAAAGTTATTATTTTTTTTTTTTCAAAATGGAAAAAAACTCAAGTGGATTGGAAAAGACATTTGTTAAATTTTTAAGTGTGAAATCCCTGATGCAATCTAAGATCTATTTGGGGAGTTTAAAGTATAATCTATTTGCCTTGATATAAAAATGGAGCTCTGATGTTCATTGAAAGCATTTATTAAAACCATGATTTTCTCATTTCTTTGGTGTCTTCCCTGTCACATTTTTGTGCCTAGGACCTCTACTTGAATGCTGGAGGAGTGACAGTGTCTTACTTTGAGTGGCTGAAGAATCTGAATCACGTCAGCTATGGCCGTTTGACCTTCAAATATGAAAGGGATTCTAACTACCACTTGCTCAGTGAGTTCCGATGACCTTGTCCAAAAAATCTGGGGGGCCAGCTAAAAGTCTGGAAGAAGCTTAACACTTCGAAAGGACTAGTTTCCTTTTTTAATCCCAGAGAATTTACTCTCAGAACAGAAAATTATATTATTCTGTCTTATGAGCCTGAGGACCAAAAGTATATTGAGTTTTTTCATGGATATTTAACTTACTAACTCTTTCAAATGTATTTGCATTCAGATGTTGGTTCTGTGCTGTAATGTTCTCTGAACATAATCTATAAATTAGTAAATAGAGTATCCTTTTAAGCCAGGCGCTCACTGGTACTCTTCCATTCCGATCTCTGGTTGCTCTTAGTGGAGGCCTTTCTAGTGTTCAAGAATTTTTGGAGTCTCCTGATGAGAATGTGGCTTTTCTTTGCCTAGAGTAGGCTCCAGAGTTAATGGGCCAATCTCGTCCCGCTGAAGTAAGGCCAGACCTCCAGCCGAGCTTCACTGAGCCCACTCTGAGAATCTGGGTGAAGTGTTCCATCCATTTCCGTTTCTTTTTCCCTCAGCATTTTCTTTTTCACAGAGCCAAGGAAAAACCCTGGTAATGGGTGTTATGGAAACAGAGCACTGACCTAAATTCACATTTATATAGGAATTTGGCAGAGTTCTAAATGATTAACCTGTTCACGGCATTAGTGTTGAAGGCTTCTAAACTCTGTGGTGGTTTCTGGGTCGTGGATATAGTTGGAGACTACTTTTGGTTCTACTTCATTTTTTTTTTTTCTACTAGCAGTATTTTAACTTCACCTCTCGGCTTTCTGCAGTGTCTGTTCAAGAGAGCTTGGAAAGGAAATTTGGAAAGCATGGTGGAACTATTCCCGTTGTGCCCACAGCAGAATTCCAAGACAGGATATCGGTGAGTGCGCTGTGGCGGGCTGCCCCCCCCCCCCCCCGCCCCACACACACACGCACATGTGCACGCGCCTGGTCCTTAGCCCCCGGCAGGTGGATGAGGGTCACAGGGGGTCAGCAGCTGGCGGTGATGATGGGACCCGTGTGTGCTCTGCACATGCCTTTCTCATTATTCTAAACGGAGTAGGATTTTAGTTTAAAATAATCGCTCTTCTGCTCTTGGTACTTCTGCAATACAGATGGCTCAACAGGTGATTCTAACCTAATTGTGAAGAATTACTGTGTATCCTAACTCTTAAGCTTCAGAGAAATGGAAAGAATTGAAAAGTAAATATTAGGAGAGCCTGGCTGGCTCAGTTGGAAGAACAGGCGACTCTTGATCCCTGAGTTGTGAGTTGGAGCTCCATGTTGGCAAAAGGGATCCCTTAAAAATAAAAAATAAATAAACTTAAAAAAAAAAAAAGAAAAGCTTTACAGAAACAAAGAAAACATTAAATTGAACTATATGAAGAATTGAAATTGCTTTGTGGACATGAACAGGAATGAAAGGAAGCAGGTAGAAAAGGTATCGGAGTGAGTTAGCTGACGGGACAGTAATAGTGCCCCTATGTCACAGAGATCATCTTCCTCGTAAATGGCAGAGACCTTAAATACAGATTAAGGTTTCTTTAATGTATTAAAGTAGCAAAAACCATAAATGGATGTTCTACTCACCGTGTCTGTGGTGAGACTGGACCTTTATTGCTGACGGGACGGACCGGCGCAGCTCTTGGGGAATGTGACGGGCTCTCAGTCCTGCCCGTGGATGCTGCCCTAATGTCCCCTCTGGGACCTCCTTCTGAAGGACCGGATGGCTCCGCGCGTGGTGCCGTCATGGGGACGTGTTCACTGTCAGGTTTTTAAATCAGGTTTGATTTCAGAGTCTACATACACCTGCAGGGAAATGGCTCAAGTATAATCAACCTGTCTCCGTGTGAAACGTCAGTCATGGGCAATGCCGTAGGCAGCACAGCGTTGGGGCCAGGGCATCCTTGGGTGCTAGCCGCTGCCCTGGTGAGCCGGCCTTCTGGGGCCCCCTGCGCCGGCCCGCCCCACCCCGCCCCTGGCCAAGCCCCCGGCGGGAGCCCAGGAAGAGGCCAACTTGCTCTACCCTCTGTAACCAGCGTTGGCCTTGTGTGTGGACCTCCCTGTTTCCAGATGCTCTACGTGCCTCAGAGGTCGGGCTTTGGGGCTGTCCTCACCCCTGACTTGCCGGCTGGCAGGGGGCCTAGCGTGTGGGTGTACAGCACAGGCTCTTTCCAGCACCTTCCCCTAGCTCCCCGTCTAGCTCCGTGCTCCCCAGGCTTGCCGTGGCCCTGCCAGGACCTGCGTCAATGACACCCCCGTGTGTCCCCGGTCCCCTCCTTGTCTAACGTAAACCATGGGCTCCATCATTAGCCCCTCCCTTGCCCTGTTGTGCCTCCACATGCCCCCCGCTAACACCTGAACCCTGACGACCCCAAGCGTGCCCCCATGCGCCTGTCCCCTACAACGGGCAGGAGGCCCTGCTGACTGCCCAGCCCCAACCCGAATCTCAGGTCCGCGGCCGGGCCAGCTCTCGCTTCTCCCTGTTTCACTTTCTCTCTGCCACCCCCGAGTACCTGCCTCGGGAGCTCTGGGCAGAGAAACCTCCACCCCGGCTCCCGGCGCCTGCACCGTCTCGTGTCCCAGAGCGGCTCTGGATGCCTCCATCTAAGCCCAGTGGCCTGTTTTCATGTCCCCAAAGTGTGCGGCTAGGGCTCCCCGTCCCTTCCGTCCCACCTCAGCAGTCGTTTCTGTCCTGTGCTCCGTGCGGCCTCAAAAACAGTGCAGGCCCTGGGGGCTCAGCTGGGCGTCTGCCTTCAGCTCAGGTCATGATGGCAGGGTCCTGGGATCGAGTCCTGCTTGGGCTCCCTGCTCAGCGGGGAGCCTGCTTCTCTTTCTCCCCCTGGGCTCCCCCCAACTTACGCTCCCTTGCTGTCTCTCAAACAAATAAGATCTCCAGGAAAAAAAAAAAAAAAACAGCCTCAATCCTGGTTCCCCTTCCCGACTTTTTCTTGTTTGTCTCCCTCATAGCAACGCCCTTAAGAGTCGTGCACCTGCGTGCAGTCCCTCCCCTCCGCTCCCCTCTGCTGACACCCCCACCCGGACCCCCGGCACCCTCCTGTCCTCTCCCGGCGCAGCACCTGTTCTCACAGCCGACGGCGCCTCCGGGATCCCTTTCTTTCGCCTCCTAAGACCCCACAGCCTCGGGCCTCTCCTTCCGCAGCCATTCCTTCCGTTCGCCCTCTGCGACTCCGTCACCTCTTCTCCAAGCCGCAGCCGCTGGATCACTTCGGGGTCTAATGACCTCCATCAGGCATGGGTGTTGGCCGTCTCCCCCACCGGGACACTGGTCCCTGAGGGCAGGACAATCCCTCTGCCCCCAGGCCTAGAGGAGCCCCTGGCCGGGCCCCACAAGTGTTCCATGAGGAGTGCATGAGTGGGAATCCATGCCCCACCCGGGAAACGTCTTGTTTCCTGTGACTTGATAGGACAGAACAGAGTCTGCCACGGGCACTCTTGATACAGGGGTGACAGGTGCGCGCCTCCCGACGTGACGCAAATGCTCGCAATGGAGGGCAGCTTGGACCCCCTTTGGTGGGTGACCCTGTTTTGAGTTTCCAGCCGGCGTGGCAGGATTCATAGCTGACGTGGGGCTGGAAACAACTGCCTAGAGGAGTCTGATGAAGCAAATGAATCATGGGAGGAGTAGTTGGCAGGCGAGCTTACTGTGGTCGAGGACCCTGGGTTGGAACAGCCCAGCTCTCGCAGCCGCCGCCTTTGACCGCGGCCAGCCCCGCTGGGTGGGGTGACGGGCACAGCGTGGGTAGCACTGCTGAGTGCGGAGCCCGGGAAGAGTAGGCCAGGCTCCTCTGCCCTGGGCCCACACCCCACCGTCCTGCGTGCGGCGTCCCCCCGGGATCCTCTTGGTGACTATTGGCGTCACGTGGAATGAAGAGTAAATGGTGGCCACACCGCCACCACTGAAGCCGCCGTCCAGGGGCCGCGGGGCAGGGCTGCGTGCCGACCTCAGTCCTTGCGCTCCCAGGTGAGCGTGTGTGCGTGGCCATGTTAACCGTCTGCTCCTCCCCTAGGGCGCCTCCGAGAAGGACATCGTGCACTCTGGCCTAGCTTACACCATGGAGCGCTCCGCCCGGGTAGGTGCCGGTGCCCCTGACGGGCAGGGTCTCCAGGGGCTTCATACACTTCCCTGCCGGGCCCGGGGTGAACCGGTAATTGCAGGTTGGGCCACTGTGAGGTTCGGCGGTTAGCACATGCCCCGCCACCGGCCGTCTGGGTCGCCCTGCAGGCTTCAGGAGGCTCCCTTGCCAGAGAACGAGCGTAGGCAAAGGGTGACTAGGTCCTTAATTCAGGACTTGAAACACAATTTGAGTCCAGTTTTCCTAATTTCTCGTTCAGATTCTGTGTGGCTTTAAGTTGAAATCGCGCAGGCAGACGTTATTGGTGGTGCTTGTTGTTCGGTCTTTTTAATGAGCTAGTAGTTGACACCCTAAATTCACCCTTTTAGAGTAGACAGTCTGCACGCCCAAGCACCCTCACAAGACTGCCTAGGCATGGGCACCCTGTCCTAGCATCCTTAGCTCTGTGGAATGCTCGCAGGGCCCAGCAGGGAGCTTGCTGCCTCTAGCAGCGTACCGAGCTCAAGGCAGGGGCGGCCTCCCCGGGGTGGGGCTGCTCGGCTCACGCCTGTGTCACTGTCTCCTCCTGCCTTCCAGCAAATCATGCGCACGGCCATGAAGTACAACCTGGGCTTGGATCTGAGAACGGCCGCCTACGTCAATGCCATTGAGAAGGTCTTCAAGGTCTACAATGAAGCTGGGGTGACCTTCACATAGACACCTGGCTGACCTCTTCACCGCCCTCTTCCCCCCTTCGTCTGCAGACCCTTCACAAGTTTACATGTAGCCACAGAAATCTCTCGCGCGTGCTCTCTCGACTTACTAGATAAATGGACATCACGCTCAACACATCAGTCCAAATCCGCCCCTTTGAGAAAAAGAAATTAAGGTTAGGGGATCATGTACCGGCCGACGAATATGGAACTAGAAACGACCTGTGCCACAGAGCCATTTGGGTATTTTTGCCTTTAAATGGAAGGTCTCTTCCCTCCAGCTGTGCTGCCTTGCTCCTCGGCTGCTCTGGGAAGGTGGGACCCCCAGGGCAGATCCTGGGGCCGGGAATGCACCTGTTGCCCAGCAGCAGCCAGTGGCTCACTGCCTCGGCTCTGGACGAGTCTGAGACCTGCGGTAGCTCTGACGCCTCTGAGCAGCAGGTGTGGGGCATTTTCAGAGGGTGGCATGGTCCTCAAGTGACTTACTGGTATTTTACATCAGCAAAATAACTCAGTTTTACAGATTGCAACAAAGATAAAAGCTGTTTCTCTTTATGCATTTTATTCTCTTAGAATAAAATAAGTACATGCTGCTGTAATAAAATTGCCTTTAATCACTTACCAAGCCTAACCTTGACTCGAGCAGTGAATGCCTATAAACATAATAAATGAAAAGAAGCTAGTATTTTTATAATATAAAACAGTATCATTTATAGCTTATCAGTCATGTATTGTTGTCCAGCAAAAAAATAAGTCCAATGGAGAGTTAAGTTATCTTCACACCTGCCAATGGTGGAGGCTATTTTTGTTAAGACTGTCAGAATTTACTAACCGCAGTTACGACGTAGAGTCCAAAGAGTGCAGTAACCTCCTTATCATGGTAATTAATTGTTCTCTTCTGAAGATCTGTGTTGTCTAATTGAACAATAATTCAGGTAGAGCGTCCCAGAAAAAACCACTTGGACTCCCGCTCTGGAGTCTAGCTGGCGGCTCCGAGCCCTGCCAGGGGCCCCGACTCGGCCTGCCTCGGCGTCCCCTGAGAGGCCTGAATTCTGCTCGCAGCTTCATTACCACTGGGCTGGAAACATCCTTGGGTTGAGTGTTTTGTTTGGGAGTTATTTCATGAGGGCCTTTTAAACAGTAGTGTCCCAATGAAGTACTAGATATTATTTATGTAAGAATGAGCTTTTTTTTTTTTTAAACAATATCCTTTCAAAATTTCTAACTACTTTGTAACTGCATGACTTAACCTGGTGATAAAAGCAGTTATTAAAAGTCTACCTTTTCCAAAGCTTATGCTTCCCGTGTTTCTGTGTTTTTATATTTGATAGTAACTCTTTTAGGAAATAATGAAACTAAGTCGGGTCTCTAAAGTTTTTGAAACGACTACCTGTGTAACATTTCTTCCCACAGTATTACGAGCCGTCCAGATTTTATTCTTGAATTCTTCTGTGTTTCATTCTGTTGAACAATATCGATGGCTCTTGGCAGAGGTTTTAGTACTGAAAGCTGACACGCTCAAGTAATTTTTAGTCTTTTTAAGTAGAGGAGCGTTTCATTGATTAGGGTTTTTAATTAATGACTTAGCCACAGCATGTAACCACTTTAGACGGACTGCTGACCGCTGTCAGCAGAACTAGATCCCAGACCTGACTACCAGTCACCTGGCTGCCAAGTCTGGGGCTCAGCTTTCAGCCGGACTCTGTTTTGTCCCAGTTCTGCCCAGAACATCTGCAGTACTGAGGCCTGAGTTAGGCAATAGGTAAACAAGACCCCCGGCACCAGGGACACGGAGGCCGTCCCCGCTGGTCTGTCCACTTGCACTCTGGGCAGAGGCTGAAGTAGGGGGAGGGGAACAATCCAGGGCTGGGCAGTGGGTTCAGGTCGCGTGAAAGGGGGATGATGGGTCTTCCTGGTGGCCCTCGGCTGACCTTAGGACTATTTATAGTGGTTTCTTAGAGGGAAGATCCACAGCGACATGTGTTGCTGGTGCTAATGTCAGAAGCCAGGATGGTGCCTGCTGGCTCCAGAAAGCCAGCAGACTGCCGGTGTCTGCTTGGTTTCTAGAGGTTTGGACCTGAAAATGCTGGTCAATTAGTCTCTCCGCTTCACTGAAATTGCCCAGCTTATTCTTTCTCATTCTTCTGAGAACTTGCGTAGAAGGCTCTAAAGGGAATTGCTTCCGAGGTAGCTGCACGTGGCCCCAGTTACACGCGCAGAATGCTCTGGAGTCTTTACTGCTGCCTCGAGCATCCCTGCTCTGGAATGTAGTCTAATTACCCCGATAGGTGAGGGTTAGGGAAGTGAGACGCAGAAGCTTCCTGTCTGGCAGGAATAGAAGCACTGCTTCTGGCAACTCCCTAGGATTGGGGACTTACTCTTTTAAGAAAACCTTACTTACTCTTTTAAGAAAACCTTAGCCTCTTAACTCCCTGGCTTTAAGTAAATTCGCTATTCCCCAAGGCCCCCGTAGACTTTCTTAGCCACGCTACGCATTCAAACAGCGCATGCGGATACCGCTACGGACCTTGCAGAGGGACCCCGTGAAAAAAAATTTTTTTTTGATTTGTTAACGATTTTTTTTTAATTTTTATTTATTTATGATAGTCACACAGGGAGAGAGAGAAAAAGGCAGAGACACAGGCAGAGGGAGAAGCAGGCTCCATGCACCGGGAGCCCAACGTGGGATTCGATCCCGGGTCTCCAGGATCGCGCCCTGGGCCAAAGGCAGGCGCCAAACCGCTGCGCCACCCAGGGATCCCTGTTAATGATTTTCTTTTTCACAAATAACTTTTATTGGCTTCTTTGGTTTTTTGTTTTGTTTTTTGTTTTTTTTTTGGCTTCTTTATTTTCAAAGCTCACACAGTGATTTAGTCCATCTCAACCTCTGTACTGTTGGTGGTGGGGGCCACATAGTTCCTTGTCGTGGGATCTGCTTTGTAGGATGTTTAGCAGCATCCCTGGCCTCTACCCATTAGAACCGATGGCATCTCTTGGATATGCCGATCAAAAATGTATTCACGTTGCCAAGTGTCCCCTGCGGGGTTCCCTGTTGAGAATTTCGAGTCTTACTGTGAACAGCAGCTTGTACCTCCAAATCTATACGCCCGGCTTCCCCCGGCTTCCACTCCGCAGGGGCAGCCACTTGAAACAACCTCAAATGTTTCATTTTCATTCTATTTAAATCCTTTTCCCGTTTTGTTTTGTTTTTTTTAATTGGGTTATCTTTTTGTGGTTGACTTCTAAGAGTTCTTTGTTATATTCTGGGTGTGACCCTTATCAGATAGGATTTGCAAATATTTTCTTTCATTCTGTTGATGTGTCTTCTCAATTTTTTGATGGTGTCCTTTAACACATATGTTGCTTTTTTTTTTGATGGAGTCAAATCCATTTATCTTTGGTTGCTGTGCTTTAGGTGTTAGAGCTAAGATGCCATCGCCCAACCCAAGGTTACACAGGTCTGATGAACAATAACAAACGTTTAAAGAAGAGTCACCACGACTCCTTTTCAAACTCTTCCGGAAGATGAAACACTTTATGAGGCCAGCATTCTGATACCAAAGCCAGACAGACCTCACAAAAAAAGGAAAACCATGCCAATATCCCTTACAATTGTGGACACAAGAATACCCAGCAAAACACTGACAAACTGAACCCAGCAGCTCACGACAGGTGTTACACATCACGACCAGGTGGGACTTAGCTCAGGAATGGAAGGGTGGCACCACGTAAGATAACAGTCGCACACTCCACTGATAGGATAGAGGGAAAGAAAAACCACCTAATCATCTCAATCGATGTGGGGAAAGCAATTGATAGACCTCTTCGTAACAAAGCATATGTGCTGTCCCAGAACAGGTGTCCACAGATACAAAAGGCCGATTCATGCTGCCGGGGGCTGGGGAGCGATTAGCTACGAGTGTGGGGTCTTTGCTGAGGCGGTGTAATAGGGAATTTTCGGTTTGGTTAGTTTTTTTAAAGATGTATCCATCTATTAGAGTGTATGCACCAGTGCGGGGAGGGGCAGGAGAGATGAGGATCCCAAGCAGACTCCCCACTGAGCACAAAGCGGTACACGGGGGTACACGGGGCTCGGTCCCACAAACCCCAAGATCACCACCCACGCCAACACCATGAGTCAGATGCTCAACCCACTGAGCCACTCTGGCGCCCCGAGGTGATAACGAAGTTTTTTTTTTTTTTTTTTTAAGATTTTATTTATTTATTCATGAGGCCCAAAGAGAGAGGCAGAGACACAGGCAGAGGGAGAAGCAGGCTCCCTGCAGGGAGCCCGACACGGGACTCGATCCTGGGTCTCCAGGATCACGCCCTGGGCCGAAGGCAGACACTCAACTGTTGAGCCACCCAGGCATCCTGATAACAAAGTTTTAAAACTAAGAGTGATGGTTGCACAACACTGTGAATACAGTATGTGCCACTGGACTGTGCTTTTTTTTTTTTTTTACCTTTTTTAAATTTAAATTCAATTTGCCAACATAACTGGACTGGACACTTTAAAACACTTAATTGTATGGTATGTAAATTTCACCTCAATTAAAAATAAATGAAGGAATTAAAAAAAAAAAAAACCCACTATCTCAGAGTTGAACTCCTGGAACCGTCCAGGGAGCCTTGTTGGCCAAAGTTTCTGGGGCGGTGTCCTGTAAGCGGAGTGGAGGCAGTGCTGCCATAAGCACAGTGTCCTGGGGAAGCTTGCACAGAGCGCTGCACAGGTCCGGGGGCTTGGGGGGGGGGGTGCGGCACCTGCTGGTGTTTGGATCTTTGCAACCCTGCTGCGGGTCGTGACCCTGGTGGGACAGGCCAAGGCCTGGGTCCACCATGTGTCCCTGATGACAGCAGGGTCGGCAGCAGGGAGCGGCGGTCCAATGGGTTAATCCGACTGTGGCCCTGTGAGGACAGACACCTGTGGGTGCTGGTCCACCGTCTCCCTGGGAACTTTGAGGAGGTGACCCTCCTGCCCATGGCCTCTGCGGTTTCTGATGAGAAGTCACCTGTGAATGTCATTGAGCCTCTCTCTCATGTGATGACTTACTTTTCTGTTTCAAGATTCTTCTCTGTCTTTGGATTTGAACAGTTTGATTAGGGCTATGCCTGGTGTGCAGTGTTTGCGTCTTCCTACTTGGAGTTCACTGAGCTTCGTGGAAGTATCGGGTTATTACATTTTCATCAAATTCGTTTTCAGCTGTTATTTCTTCAGTACTCGTCCTGCCTCTTTCTCTCCTCTCTCTCGAGGACCCCCATTGTGCACAGTGATGCACTCATCTCTAATCCTCTTTTTTTTTTGTTCATTTGTTTGGCTTTCCGTTCCTCAGGTTAGAGAACCTCATTTGACGTGTCTTCAAGTTCACGGATTCTTTCATGTGCCTGCTAAGGTCTGCTGCTGAGCGCTCTGATGAATGTTTTATTTCAGTTGTACTTTCAACTCTAGAATATCTATTTCATTCTTTTCTATAGTTTCTATACCTATTTGGTATTGGTCTTACACTTTTAATTCTGGAGATGTGCTTTCCTTTAGCTCTTTGAACATGTTTAAAACAATTGATTAAAAGTCTTTGGTAAGTCCAATATTTTGGACAGTTTCCATTTTTCCCCCTCAAATGTGCCATAATGTCTTGCCTTGCATATCTTTTTCTTCCTGAAAACTAGACATACTAAGTGATGTAATGTGGCAACCCTGAAATCAGATTCCACTGCCCTCCCCGCAGATATCTTGTTGGTGTTTGTTGTTGAGTGTTAGTTTAGTGACTTTCCTGAACTAGTTCTGTAGTCTGCTTTCTTTGTTGTGTTTTGCCATTGAAGGTTCTATCCAGATAGCTTCATGGTTAGCTAATGATTGGACAGAGATTTCTTTTTTTTAAGATTTTATTTATTTATTCATGAGAGACACAGAGAGAGGCAGAGACACAGGCAGAGGGAGAAGCAGGTTCCCTGCAGGAGCCCGACGTGGGACTCGATCCCGGGAATCCGGGATCACAACCTGAGCCAAAGGCAGATGCTAAACCACTGAGACCCCAGGGATCCCTGTTTATTTTTAATTGGTTTTACATAAATGCTCCTGGGATTGCCGTACACTTTTGGTTAAGAATTCTGAAAAGAGTTGATTCTGACTATATTTTTGCCAGTTTTCTCATTACTTTTATGGAGGAGAGAATTTTTGGAGGGACCCACTTCACCAACTTCTCACTATCTATTGCTTTTTATAAACATACCTTTAGATAGAGCTTGTCTGAGGCTGATGTCATACCACTCGGTGCACAACACGCACAGTGAAGAGAAAATGACAGAAGCACTTATTCTAGAACAGCACGCTACAAGGTGAAGTTAAGGAACCGTGGGCAGTGCTTCTCCAGCCCCCTGTGGCAAAGGACCGATTTGTTTGTTAATCTAATGCATCAGCATTAGGCATGTGATCCTGCTTCCTGTGACTAGTTCACATACAACTTGCCATGCAAGTTCGACAACCAGAGCTGGTTTTTACCTTGTTCAACAAGCACCATCTGCTGATCACACTCCTGGAGGGCCAGGCAATGTCCCTTTTTTAAAAAAAGATTGTATTTACTTATTCATGAGAGACACACACACAGAGAGAGAGAGAGAGAGAGAGAGAGAGAGAGGCAGAGACACAGGCAGAGGGAGAAGCAGGCTCCATGCTGGGAGCCCGATGCGGGATTCGATCCCGGGATGCTCCACCGCTGAGCCACCCAGGCATTCCTCAGTGTAGAAGTTTCTAAATGCTCTGTTCTTCACTCATCCTGTCACCAAGTGGTAAATAATGTTTCAAACCAATAAACTCTGAGTAGCAAGCTCTTCAGCAGCAAACGACCTTGACTAAGCCAGTGTGTGCCCCCTCAACAACATTTTAAAATCTGTGTGTGTCATGTCGGCTTTCTCTTAAATTCAAGCATCATGACCTGTCATGTAAGGGAGGAAGCTCCTTCTGCTCCCACGGACACAGACATGAAATTCTCAGTACGTCTGCTGTGTACATGCTACCAATTTTCTTCTCTTTTTCCACGAGTATGACCTTGCTTTACAGAAACCAACCCTTCCTACATACGTATGTCATAGCTTCTAATTTACCTTCCCTCGTTCTCCGTGACAGTCGTGGGAATGCCACTTCACATACACGTGCAACAGTCATTAACCAATCCCCACTGGTGGCCATCTGGGCAGGGTCCCGCTCTTCAAGCTGGGATATGGTTTCCAATACACTAGAAGTCCGCATGTCGGCACTCACTATGCGCCAAGCCCACTAAGCAGAGCCAAGCCCACCGTCCAGGTGAGTCCGCCGGGCGTGTGAGGGCGTTGCCAACGCTCGCTATTAGCTCCAGGCCGCGGTGATCCGGGTGTCCCCCACTAGGCCTATCTGTGCACGCCGGCAGGACAGTCTCAGTAAGGGGAATTCTCCAGTTTACACTGCCTCCCACGATTCCCTCCCTCCCCTCCCTCCCTCTCCCTCCCCCTCTCCCCCTTTCCCTCCCTCCTGCTCCCCCTCCCTCTCTCTCTAGCTAGGATTAGACTGGGGAATTCAAAAGTCGTCAGGGCCCAAAGCAAGGTGCGAAGGCCAGATGTAGCTGTGGCGGCACAGGCTCCACGCCAGGACGCTAGATGTTCCCGGGGCTGTTCGCGACTTAGGAGCCACTTCTTTAAAAAAGCCAGAAATGTGATGACCAACTCTCATGCTCCTTAAAACATCTTTTCGTCCAATTTCTGTGAAGAACCAGTAACTTCGGGCAAGATAAGGAAGCGATGTTTCCCTGCCGAAGGCCAGGCTAGGTGCCGCTCGCACACGTCTACCTCGTGGGTGCTGCCCCTCGGGGCGCGGAGAGGGCTGGGCGTTCTCGGCCGCTGGCTCCTGGGGCCTGACCGGGCTGGGGCGGCTAGCGGGGCCCATAACTACCTGACCGGGTCTGTGACTGTCTGACCCCACACGTGCTTCTCCGGGACCCTTTCCGAACACGAAGCACCGCGAGTGAGCCTGCCGGCCATCCTCCACGGGGACGGCTCACGGAAGCCCCAGGGGCGTGTGCGCCTGATTCTGCGCCTTCCCCGGGGCTGTTGGGGGGCACTGGGGTATCGGGGGCCCCGGGGTGTCAGGGGGCAGTGAGGTGTCTATGGCCCCGGGGTGTCGGGGGTCAGTGAGGTGTCGGGGCCCTGGGGTCTCGGGGGGCAGTGAGGTGTTGGGGGCAGTGAGATGTCGGGGCCCCGGAATGTCGGGGGGCAGTGAGGTGTCGGTGGCCCCAGGGTGTTGGGGAGCAGTGAGGTATCGGCCCCGGGGTCTCGGGGAGCAGTGAGGTGTCAGGGACCCCAGGGTGTCAGGGGGCAGTGAGGTGTCGGGGCCCCAGGATGTCGGGGACAGTGAGGTGTCGGGGCCCCGGGGTCTCGGGGGGCAGTGAGGTGTCGGGGCCCGGGGTCTCGGGGGGCAGTGAGGTGTCGGGCCCCGGGGTCTCGGGGGGCAGTGAGGTGTCGGGCCCCGGGGTCTCGGGGGGCAGTGAGGTGTCGGGGCCCCGGGTCTCGGGGGGCAGTGAGGTGTCGGGGCCCCGGGGTCTCAGGGGGCAGTGAGGTGTCGGGGCCCCGGGGTCTCGGGGAGCAGTGAGGTGTCGGGGCCCCGGGGTCTCGGGAGACAGTGAGGTGTCAGGGTCTCGGGGGGCAGTGAGATGTTGGGGGGCAGTGAGGTGTCAGGGCCCTGGGGTCTCGGTGGTCAGTGAGATGTTGGGGAGCAGTGAGGTGTTAGGGGCCCCGGGGTGTTGGGGGGCAGTGAGGTGTCGGGGGCCCCAGGGTGTCGGGGGCCCCGGGCAGCGTCTGGGCAAGCCATCTCTTAGGACAGGTAGCCCCGCCCCTGACGACCAGCCAAGCTCCGTGGCGCTGGGAGAGATGTATGGGGCGGGGACCTAGTGACCCAGAGGGCGCCGCAGGCTGGCCTCCACCCCGCGGGGACCTGGGGGGCCTGTGTTTCCATTGCCCCAGGAAGGAGTGGCCACAAGCTGGTGGGGCGGCCCTTTATTGAGGCGCGGGAGCCCCTCAGGCCTGCTCATTGCCCCCGCGGGCCCAGGCCCTCCACGGCGTGGGCCACGGCGCCCGTCACGGCCTCGGTCACCGTTGCGGTGACGTCCTTCACTACTTTCTCTCCGGAGTCCTGGGCCTTCTTCAGGGCATCGGCGACGGCTGGCAGAGGGAGGGAGCAAGGCAGTGAGAGGGCAGCAGCCGGGGAAGGGGGGGGCCACAGCTGGAGGTCCCACAGCCCCAGGTCGCGGGGCATCCTCCCGGCGCCGCTCTACTGCCCTTCCTTTATGGCGGAAGCTTGGGAGGGTCCGTACTGGGGGGTTTACCGGGCCCACCTGGGCTGTCACGGGCTGGTCCCCACTCACGGGCCACCCCAACTCTCCCAGCCGCTGCCCACTGCGGACACGGGAACGGCGTCCCGGCCCCGACCCCGGCCCTGACCCCGAGCTCTGACCCCGATCTCTGACCCCGACCCCTCACCCCAACCCCTGGCCCCGGACCCTCCATCACTCCAATGTCTGTGGCCACTGGGTGCCTGGCCCGCCTGTCACCTCATGCTTACACAACTGGAGTGTTTCATGGGAGGGACCCAGTGCGCGTGCACGTGTGCTGCCATGGGTGTGTGTCACCTTGTGACCTCCACAGAAAGGATGGGGACTGTATCTGCTCTGGGGGGGCGCCCCTGCTCCGGGGTGGCCGCGGGGTACCGGCTGGCCTCCTTCCCCGCAAAAGGGTTAAGGCGGGGCTCACCTGCTGGCCCAGGCTGCGGGCTGCGCTCCTACCCGCGCTTCCCTCCGGCTCCTCCAGCCGCCCTCCTCCCCCGCCACCCCCCCACCCCCGCACCCCACACCCCTACCTTTCTTACCTTTCTCTCCGGCCTCCTTGGCGTGCTCTAGTACCTCCTTCACCACTCCCTCCACGGCGTGAACTGGAAAGATGAGAAGCCCAGAGTGAGAGCCCGCGGCCCAGGGCATCCCGGGCGCCACCCCGGGCGGGACTCCCCGGTTTACGTCCGCGACCCGGTGGGGCGGGGGCAGCAGCCTGAGAGCCCAGCGGACACCTGGATGCCCGCCCTGCCTGGCAGCGGCTGGAAGCACAAGCAGGCCTTCCTTCCTTCCCCCACGGGGCCTGGGGCCAAGGGCGGCCTGTCCCCAGGTCAGGGCACCTCTGGGGTGCGGGCCCGCCCCCGCCTGACGCCGCAGGAGGGAAACAGACCCCCAAGGGGTGTCTGGAGTTGGGGGGCAGCAGCCAGCCCGGAAGGCTTTGGCGTCAGGAGTCGGGCCGCGGCAGGGGCTGGGGGACGGTGACAAGGGCAGGCCACTGAGGCCAGCAGATGACACAGGGCGGGTGGCGGGCGGCCAGGCACAACCGGGGGGACCTGGACTGGCCTCCCGACACAGTCGCGGTGTCTGTGGACAGACAGGGGCTGCTGAGGACTTTAGAGAAATTGGAAATGGCCTTTGGCCCCAGGGCCGACGTGGAACCCAGTCGCCCGGTTCCGTTTGAAGCTGTAAACCGATGGCCCAGGTGGAAACGGCTCTTCCCTCCTGTCTGGGGCTACTCTGATGCCTGAGGGTCCCAGCCATCGAGGCCCTCCCAGCACCTCCCGGGGCCTCCCCTGTGCTGCCGTCCCTCCTGCCCTCGTCCCAGGCCCCAGGGACGGGTCTGAGCCACAGAGGCCTGTTGGGGCCATGGCCGCTCAGGATCCCGCCCAAGCCACCTCCGCCCCATCCTCGCGGGGCCAGGGCCCCCCAGGGGGTGTGGGATCAGCCTCCAACAGGCCCAGCCCTGGGAGAAGGGCCCAGGGAGAAAGGAGCCTCGGGGTCCTCACCAGCCTCCTCGGTGGCCTTCTCGGTGCGGTGGGCCAGGCCCTCGGCGGCGAGTTTCCCCAGGCCTCCCAGCATGGCGCGGTGACAGGTGGCAACTGAGCAGGGTGCAGGGCCTGGGCCCGCCTGCCTTTATAGGCGCCTGGCCCTGCGCCCGGGGCCGCCAAGTGGGTCAGGGGTGAGTCAGCGCAGGGGTGGGAAAGAGGCCGGGTGGGGCCCCGAGCTCCGACTGCAGCCCTGCCCCTCTGGCCTCGAGACCCCGCACCCCGGGCCGGGACCCGCCAGGGCCCACGGAGTCAGCTCGGGACAAGGCCCTGCCCCACCGCGGCCTGGGTGCCTGGGGAGGCAGGAGGCCGGGCGGGGCTGCGCACCCACTTGGGCCTCGGGCTTCCAGCCCGCCGTCCGGGATGCCCAGGATGGCCTAGTTAGGGGCCTGAGGGCCTGGGCACCTGGCCACCTGGGGGGCCCTTCGGCCCAGGAGCGAGGGCAGCGGGGCCATCGGGCCCAGGAACTCAGCCTGCAGCGTCTGCAGCTTTCACTGGAAATTTCATGAGTGTGTGTGGGGCTCATCCTGCGGGGTCATCACGGTGCCTGGCCCAAGGCTGAGGAGGACACAGCACTGACCGGAAAGCCAGTGGCCCCTGGCTGGCAGGGAGCGACTCACAGGAGCACCCAGCACCCTGCACAGAGAAAGCCTGGCATGGGACGAGGCTTCTGGGAGGGGCCCTGCGAGGTCAGCGCGCCCCCAGGAGGCCCTAGGGGGGTAGAAGGGGGACCCACCACCACCGGGCAAGGTGTGCCCAGCCCTAGCCAGAATTCCAGAAAGCCACTCTACCGGCCCTGACCTGTCACATGCCTAAGGGCCAGGCTGCGTCCCTCATTACCCGGGATGGACAGACGCCCCAGCCACGTGCCGCACGCCGCACCCATTAGTCACGGGCCCAACCGAAGCCTCAGTTTCCACGTCTATAAAATGGGGACAGCCATGCCCTCGTGGCCGTGGCGCTGGGAGTCGGGGACCGTATGCCAAGCTCCAGAGGACTCTATTCCCCGCCCCTCGTCGCAGCTGTCTAGGGGAGGCCGCGTGGCGGCAAGCCCCGGGGTGACCAGCGCATGGGGCTGGTCGCGGGGGCAGAGGGCTGGGACTGTGGTCCCTGTGGATGCCACGAGGCCCAGGGCAGGGAGTGAGGCCTGACTAGTGTCTGCCCACCGGGTGCCACGGGCTGACGGCCCCCACACTCCTGCCTGGTGCCAGGAGGCCCGCGCTGTGGGCAGGGCCCCCTCGGCCTCCCCACAGGAGCTGGGGGCCTTCAGCAGCCTGGAGAGGCCCGGCTGCCCTGGACGGCCCGGGCCCAGATCGCGGTGCCCTGGCCCAGGTCTGCTGCCCTCGGCCTCCGGGCTCCAGCTCCGGCTTTCAGCCTGTGCACGGCGCTCCCACGCAGGGCTGGGCTCCAGCAAGGCCTCAGGCCCAGCGGCACGGCCTGCGAGAGGCTGAAGATGACCCAGCTGGTGCCACCCCGGAAGAGGCCCCAGGGAGCAGCTGGGAACACGGGCACCTGGGCCTGCCTGGCCTGAGTCACAGGTCACATCCAGCCTTTCCCGCGGGACAGTCAGGCCTTCAGAGGAGCCGACTAATCCTCCCAGTGGAATGTGGTCAACAGCTCATTTGGCAAAGGACCCACTGGCTACATCACCCAGTCACGGAGCACCGATGTTTCCAATAACAAGTTGCCAACTTAGCAATTAGCGAATCTGAAAAATAAAAATAAAACATGTTTATTTTAAATGCTCCAGTCCTCGGGGCTGTCTTACGTTTAGAGCAGGACACCTGCTTTTGTGAGCTGAGCTGTGAGTGTCATAAATGTCAAATTTTGGGGACGCCTGGGTGGCTCAGCGGTGGAGCATCTGCCTTGGACTCAGGTTGTGACCCCGGGGTCCTGGGATCGAGACCCGCATGGGGTTTCCCGCAGGGAGCCTGCTTCTCCCCCTGCCTGTGTCTCTGCCTCTCTCTGTGTCTCTTGTGAGTAAATTAAAAAAAAAAAAAAAGGGTCATCCTGGGCCCGTATGGATGCCGAGGACGGCCGTGGCTCTAGGAGCCCCCCACCCCGGGACAGGAGCAGCAGCCACCGAGCAAGGAGGAGGGTGTGGGAGGAATAAGTACCTGCCCTCCCCTCTGCTCTCCGGAATATTCCCCACTGACTGAACTCAACTGGGGCTGAGGGGGGAGGCCTGCTGAGGCAGTTCCAGGGGCAGGTCCCGGGCGGGGCGGGGAGGAGCAGGTGGGCGCAGGTGGGCGCAGGTGGATTCCCTGTACGCAGCCCGCAGGCTCAGCACGCCAGAGCGCAGGCAGCGGGGCAGCTGCTTAGTTCTGAATAGTCGCCCTTCTCCTTTGGAGACCATAGGGAGGAGAAGGAGGAGGAGGATGGCGAAGGCCGCCAGCCCCACACACATCCAAGCCAGGAGCCAGGACACAAGCAGGGGAGCCCGGCAGGAGCAAGGAGGGAAGGCGAGGAAGTGCGGTGGGGCCCGTGCAGGTGGGGGGACAGGCCTGCAGCTCCGGGACTAGACTAGATGGCCCTCCAGCCAGAAGTCCTTGAACTGAGGACGTGAAGAAAGAAGGAAGGTGAGGCCCAGGAGCTGGGGGGGAGGGGCGGGACTGCGGAGGAGCCCCGCGTTCCCAGAGAAAACATGCCCCTGACAGGGCAGGGGCTGAAGCCCGGAGGCTGGGACTCCTCGAGGCCGGCTTGGCTCTAAGAGGCTGCGGGGCCAGGGCTGCGCACGTGGGTCCAACTCTGCGGGGAGGAGCGTGGGGGGCCTCGGGCCCTGGCCCCCTCCCAGACAATATCCCACCGGTACTTCGGATGTGGACTTGGGATTCCCAACAGCCTCCCACGTCGGGAAGACAGGGGCTTCCCGATGAACGCCGCGGGTTCTCTCTTCCTCCTCAGTGCCCGCCGGCTGCAGAGGGCTACTGCGTCACCCTGCCCCAGCAGCCGGCCCTCGGGCTCTCTCCGTCTCTATAGTGAATAAATCGTTAAAGAGAGAAAGTGGAAAATAGAAAATCCTGCTCCTTGTCTCTTATGTACTTTGTAATTTAACAGGAATCAGAGCTGAGAAGTCAAGGGGAACTGAAATGTAATGTTTTGTTTTGTTTTTCAAGAAAACTTTATTTATTCCTGAGAGACACAGAAAGAGGCAGAGCCCCAGCCCGAGGGAGAAGCAGACTCCTGGCGGGGAGCCTGATACAGGACTCGATCCCAGGACCCCGGGGTCACGCCCTGGGCCCAAGGCAGCTGCTCAACCAGGCACCCCCCACAACGTAATGTTGTTTGGCTCCATGAGGGACTGGAATCTGTAGAATCAGGAATTATTTGGGGGAATCGCTAATGGAAGGGTTGATCAAGACCCAGCAGGTGCAGTGGCCGCAGCCTTCTCCCCCGCAGCAGTCCTCCGGGGGGAGGGAGCTGCACGCGCCAAGTCCTGGGGGTTAGGAGCAGGGTCAGGCCCAGGCCCAGGGGGCAGGGAGGCAGGGGGCAGGGGGCAGGGAGCGAGACGAAGCTTCAGGGCTGAACACGGGGGAACCACATCCTCTTGTGGGTGCAAGGATGCGCCCCGGGACTGACTGAAGGAACTGGGGCCCCGGGCCTCCCTTCCTTTCCCTTCCTGCTCTGCGCTCCCAGCACCTTGGCTTGTCCTCAGGCTTGCTCCCTGGTTACAAGTGGCCGCCAAGGTTGCAAGCATCACCTCCAGCCACAGAAATTCTCCTTTTTTTTTGGATGGAAAGCTCTTTCCTGAGGCCCCCTGGTCCCCAGGTGCGCTCCCCGGTCTCCTTGGCCGCAGCTGGGCCCCCCCATCCCTGGGGCAGTTTCCGCGGAGCCCTGGGTCAGGAGGGATCTGGGTCACCAGGGGAGGAACGCCGCCGGAGCGATGCCACCCAGCCCCCCTCGTGGCCCCAGGACCTCTCCCGACCCTGCACCACCGGGGGCGGGCTCCCGCAGGCGCTGGAAGGACCCCAGCCTCGCAGACCCCCCGGCCTCCCCGTGGGCCGCGGGGAGCAGCCTCAGGAGCACACTAGGCGGGGAGCAGGGACCCAGGGGTGGGGCCGGGCTGGCCCTGGGGGAGACCTGGGCAGGCTGCCTCGCCGATGGGGACCCGCCACCGCCTGGGGTCCCGGGAGCAGGGACGGGGGCCGGTAGAGCAGGGCTGCGCCCGAGGGCGGCCACCGGGCAGCCCCGAGCCAGGGAGGCGGGCGTCCCGGGCCGGCGTCGCCTGCGTGGGCAGGTGCTGCGGGGGAACCAACCTGCGGGCCCGAGGCCCCAGGGCGCTGCGGGACCCACGGAGGGCCTGGCGGCGCCAGGCAGGGGCGCTGGGCCAGGGTCGCGCCCCGCGGACCCCTCCTGCCGTCGGGACCGCGGCCCCTCCCCGGGGCGTGTGGTGGGCGGGGCTACGGGTTGTGGGCGGGGCCCGGCCCCGGGGCCTGTGGTGGGCGGGTTTGTGGGCGGGGCCCCAGCGGGCTCCCGGGGCGTGTCGTGGGCGGGGCTACGGGTTGTGGGCGGGGCCCCGGCCCGAGGCCTGTGGAGGGCGGGTTTGTGGGCGGGGCTCCAGCGGGCTCCCGGGGCGTGTGGTGGGCGGGGCTACGGGTTGTGGGCGGGGCCCGGCCCCGGGGCCTGTGGTGGGCGGGTTTGTGGGCGGGGCTCCAGCGGTCTGTGGGGCGGGCGGCGGGCGGCGGGCGGGGCCCCGGCCCCGGGGCCTGTGGTGGGCGGGGCTCCAGCGGGCTCCCGGGGCGTGTCGTGGGCGGGGCTACGGGTTGTGGGCGGGGCCCGGCCCCGGGGCCTGTGGTGGGCGGGTTTGTGGGCGGGGCTCCAGCGGTCTGTGGGGCGGGCGGCGGGCGGGGCCCCGGCCCCGGGGCCTGTGGTGGGCGGGGCTCCAGCGGGCTCCCGGGGCGTGTCGTGGGCGGGGCTACGGGTTGTGGGCGGGGCCCCGGCCCGAGCCCTGTGGTGGGCGGGTTTGTGGGCGGGTCTCCAGCGGGCTCCCGGGGCGTGTCGTGGGCGGGGCTACGGGGTTGTGGGCGGGGCCCCGACCCCGGGCGTACGGTGGGCGGGGCTCCCCGGGGCGTGTCGTGGGCGGGGCTACAGCGGGCTCCCGGGGCGTGTCGTGGGCGGGGCTCCCTCAGCCTGTTTCCCCTCCCCCCAATGGGGCGCGGCTGCTCGGGCGCGCTCAGCCTCCCGGCCTGGCGGTGACTCACCGCCGGGTGGGGTCGGTGCGTAAACACCCCGCGGGGGGAGTGGGGGTGCTGAAGTCCTGCTCCTGCGACTCCGCGTCGTCCCCAGGGCCCCGCGACCCGAGGTCCTGCCAGCCTGTGCTCCCAGCCTCCAGGCCCAGGTCCAGGGAGCAGTTCCCGAAGCCCCTGCCCTTGCAGCCCCTCGCCCCCCTCCCCCCTGAGCTGAGCCCTTCGAGCCCGAGGGGCCCTGGTGTCCCCTCCTAGGAGGGTGGGGTTCCCGGAGTGGGGGGAGCCGTTGGGGAATGGGGGACAGGGTGGCCCCAGATGGCAGCGGGAGGCACGCGTACCTCTGTATTTGCAGTTGAGACCTTGGGCAAAGACCCTTGGACACTGTCGGCCTGAGTTCTGGCTGTCCGGGCGGGGTTTCTGGATACGGGGGCTCAGCTCTAGGCACAGAGGGCTGGGCCCAGCTTGTGGAGAGGCATGAAGCGGACACGAGGTAGGAACCAGGGCTTTAATAGGGCAGCAGGCCAAAGGCTCGCCGCAGCTCAGGGCCTGGAGGCCAGTCATCCATGTCTCCCTCTGGCATTACTTGAAGCCTAATTTTTTCCCAAAACCTGAGAAAGTCTCAGAGGCCTGGTTAGCAGTCTTGTCGATGGTTTCCTGGGTGGACTTGGCCACCTGGTCCATGGCTGGGGAAGGAAAGGAGAAAGCAGATGAGAGCCAGGCCCCGGGAACCAGAGCCCTGGAGGGTTGGGCTGGCTTGGGTCACCATCCCCAGGAAGCAGTGTGGGCAGAGGGCCTTCAGGGCAGAGGGGTGTCCGGGCGAGGGCTGCACAGGGTGGGGATTGTGCTGGGGCGCCCACCCTCCTGCCCACCAGCCCGCCAGACCTTTCTGTCCTGCTTCTGTGGCCTGATCCACCACTTGCTGGGCCGACGCTCCTGCCGCAGTCACTGGAACAGAGAGATGAGGCCTTTAGACCCTGTCGCCACAATGCTGACCACAGGGCCCCACCCCTGCTCCCCCACATCTGTTCTTTCTCTAGAGTAGCCTGTCCTACAGGCCCAAGGGTCCGATGCCATCGAAGTAAAGTCCTTTGACTAAGGCTATCCAGCCCGTGAGGCACAGGCACCCTTTCCATTGCCTCTGGGGTGTTGGTGGTTATTTATAACTCTGGGCTCCTCCCCTCTGCCCTGCTTCTCTTCCCAAATCCAGGATTGCAGAGAAAAGTATCCCAAGGGAGGCTGGAGCTGGAATCTGGGCTGGCGCTGCTCCTGGGCATGGCACAGGAAGGACCCTGTCCCCTTTTCCACAGTTTCTCCCCAGAAGCCTAATGCAGATGCCTCAGTTGCCACCTTTCGTGCTTGGGGACTCGACTTCTGCGAGGCCCTCTCCCCCTGTCTCCGTGCCTTGCCCCAGAGGGCACACAAGCAATGATGCTAGTGCCTCGGTGGGCAGGCAACTGGAGGCATTAGGAGATGAAATCCGGAGAAGAGGTGACGCTTCCAAGGTCAGGCCATATCCTCTGGACCCGAGTTCCTGCCTGTGGTGAACAGGGTTTCCAGGGGCTCAAGTGGGTCCCACCTGCTGGGTGAGCAGACAAGTGGCTCAGGCCTCCAGAGCTCTGACTCATCCTTTTTGCTGAACAGGAAAGAACCTGCTTTACTCAGACTCTGGGCCGGGGGGTGGGGGGTGGGGGCGCGTCAGGCAGGCCCTGGGTCTGGCTCCCAAAGCCTCCCCACCTGGCCTATGTGACAGAACCAGTCTGGGCCACAGATGGGGAAGGTGAGGCCGGGAAGGAAGGGCCTTGTACACTGGCTTCCTGGTAGCACTTTGGTTCCAGGGGAGCGACTGTGGGGTTCCCTCAGTGCTGAGGGGGCCCCTCAGCAACTGGGGCCCTGGTGAAGGAGGGAGTTAGTTTGGGTGTCATCTGTTGACTGGGACATGGGCCGGACACACTGGGAACTGGTGTCCAGAGGGAGGCTGACCTGGGACTGGAGGAGCAGCTGGGGGGGGGGGGGCGGGCTCCTCACCTTCCCTACCCCCAGCCCGCCGCCCCCCCCAGCCCCCCTGCAGCCACGGAACCTCAGGCCTGAGGAGGAAAGAGCTGGAGGTGGAGAAACAAGGCTGGGGACCTGCCCTCTGGGGCGAGGGGAGGAAGGCCCTCGGGGTGAACACATGGAAGGAAACGGGTGGGGGACAGGACAAGGCCGGGGTTGGGCCGCTGCCACCACTCCATCGGGTCCAGTGCGCCTCGCAGAGTCGGGGGCAGAGATGGTTCTGGGGTGCCAGGCGCTCCCCCCGGGCCTTCGCCCTCCCCTAGGAACCGGGGGCGCTCCGGATGGGGTGGGCCGGTGCCCCGTGCAGCCTCCGCCCCGGCTCCCAGCGATGCCCGTCCGCGGAACTCCTGGGGTACCCTGTTTCCCCACGGAAGGCACCCTGTCCAGCCCGGGCCCCTGGGCAGGGCCCCCCCCAACCGCCTTGGGCCCGCAGCCGGGCGTCCTCACCCGCCTCCTGGGCCGCCCCCTGCACGTGCTGCTTCAGGTCCTGCAGGCCCTTGCCGGCCATGGCCAGGGCTCCGCTCCGGGAGGGCGCTGGGTGCTGGAGCCGGTCGCCCTGGGCCCCGCGCAGCGCAGCTTTATAAGGTGCCCGAGGGCCCGCCCCGCGCGGTGGGGGGGAGTGGGGGGGCAGGGGGGAGCGGGGGTACGGGGCGGTTCCCAGCAGACCCGCCCCGGAGGACTGGGCCGCGCTCCAGCCCCCCCTCAACCCTCCCCTCCCTGCGCATCCGGCCCGGGCGGCGGCCCCACCGGGTCTGGAGGGGCCGAGGGGTGCAGGGGTGGGGCGGGGGTGCAGAGAGGGGCTGGAGTAGCGGGGCGCCCGCGGCCTGACCCCCAGGATGCGGTGGCCGCAGCCTCGAGGCTGGGATCCCGCAGGAGCGGCTGCTGAGCGCGGCCCCGGCTCCAGGCAACCTCGGGAAGTGGGCGGTGCTGGTGTGTAGGGAGAAACTGAGGCACGGGGGCGAGCGCGGCCCCACCCAACGTCCCAAGGCGGGGCCTGGAATCCGGTCGCTGGGTGTGGACCCAAAGCCCGGCAGCGGCCCAGCGGCGATGCGCACTGCCCGCGGGGACCCCGCAGCGCCGCCCGCAGACCCACCCCCCACCCGGCCCGCCCGCAGACCTCCCCCCCGCAGACACCCCCGCAGACCCGCCGCAGCAGGCAGGGCGGGGAGGGGGCAGGTCCCGGCGGCGCCCGGAGCCCTGGCCGGGGTCTCCATCGCGGGTCCCCAGGGGCCTGCGAGCTGGGCGGGACGAGCCTCGGGTACCTGAGGTCCCCTCCCCCGGGCGCGCTGCAGAAGCGGTGACCACCTGTGCGGAAGCCGCAGAGCCCTGCGGAGCTCGCTCCCCGACGCTCCCCACCCCCCCCACCCCCCGCCCCGTCTGCAGGCCCCGCCTACGGTCCGCTCCCGCGGGCTCTAACGCGGGGGAGGAGGGGGCCGGAATAGGGCCGGCCCAGCGGCTCAGGCGGTAGGCACCGTAGTCACACTACTTGGGTTCACATACCCCCCACGGCAAGTCCCTCTCTCCCAGCCTCAGTGTACCCCATCCTTGATGGGCAGACAGAGGAGACAGTCTCCCCAAAGTGCTACTGGGAGGGTTAAAGGGGCTGGAGGATGCCCCACACTCGGCGGTGGGGGGCGGGGTCCTTCCACTGGGCCATTCACCCCGGGCTCCTCATGTAAGAAGAGGGGTACGGGGGGACCAGGTGTTCCTCAAGGAAAGTCGGGCACAGCCACAGGAGCCCACAGCACATAGTAGGGGTCCTTTTTTTTTTTTTTTTCTTAACATAGGCTCCATGCCTATGGTGGAAGCCAACCCATGGCTCAACCACTGAGGCACCCAGGCCCCACACCCACGGGGTTTTAAAGGCTAAGAGCACTGCAGGTGCCATGGGGTGGGTTACAGGCTTCCAGGACGGGGCACACATAGATGGTTGGCATTTGAGCCCAGGAACGGGCCCTGAGTAGGTGTGCAGGGGAGGAGTTAAGCACCAGGCACCCTTCTAGGTTCCTTCAGCAGAAGCAGATGGCCCTGGGAGCCTAGTGGTGCACTGTCCACAGGGGCTGGGTCTAGGTGTCCCCCCCCCCACCCCCCCCCCGCCAGTCACCTTCTTGGTCTTGCCCCTCCTCTCTTCTTCTTACAGTCTTACAGTTCAAAGAACTCTCAGGCACACCCAGGCCCCAGGTGGACGCTCCCAGGCATGCACGGGCCTGCTTGTGTGCTCACCTAGGAGCAGTACCCACCCCGACTGCCCTGAAGCTCTTCCAGACCCTTCACTCCTCCCACGGTGGGATTTGGGGGCCTGGGGGGACAGCAGCCCTCTGCTCCTTTCTGCCTCCTCAGCCGCGGATGCCCGTGGCCAGCAGGCTGGGAGACAACCCTGCTCAGCTGTGCTTGCCTGGCTTCCAGTCACCAGGGCTGGCCTTGACCCCTGCTTGCCACCACTGAGGCAGGATGTCAAAGGGGTGGTCTCCCTAGTGGCTGAATGCAGGCGTGGACTCAGCTCTGGCTGGAGGCTTGGGGCAAGTCGCCTAGATGAGCCCAGAGCGACTGGGTGCCAAAGGGGAAGGAGCCCCTCGGCTGCCTCTGAACAGGACCCCGGGCACAATGCCCATAGCACTTCATATAGGGCACCTGCCAGCCTGGTCCCCAGGTTGTTTTGAAACCCTGGCAGGGGTGGCATCTGCCATAAGCACGCCAGTCCACACCGTCAGGGTGGCTGTAGCAGAGCATGGGAGTTAACTGGGCGGCTCTGGAAGCAGGCAACCTTGGCGTCTGCCCAGGCCCAGGCTGCCTTGCTCTGTGGTCTCAAACAAGTTATTTAACCTCTCTGTTCCTCTGTTCCTCAGTTCATTCTTGGGGAAATTGGGGTCATACCAACAGTTTGTCCTGAGGATTAAATTAGGTGAAGTGCTCAGACCTGGGAGGGGCTCATTTTTACTACTTTCAAGGTGGAGGCTTGTGTTCCTGCATCTCAGAGGTCCTCTCTTCTAATGATCCTGGACACGACTTCTGGTGACGGACGAGGAAGCCCAGCCCAGGCTGGCTGGGGCCCGGCAGGAGGAGCCATGGGGTCAGGCGTGTGCCAGGAGCGCTCAGAGGCCTTGCCACGGGCCTAGCGGCGCGGCTCTGGTTACCGTGGGCTCGGGGCACAGCGCCGGGCTGTCTGCGGGAGCCACAGGGGGCCACTCCCTCCACGTAAAAACACAACTGTGTGGGCTCCCCGTTGCCTCTAGGGTGCCTATTCTCAGGAGGTTCCCGAAATGCCCAGGGTCTGCCCGCGGGGCACCTGGCCCCAGGCCTGCTTCCCAGAGCCCCGGCAGGCTGCCCAGCTCCCGATCCGGGTGCGGCCGCACCGAGGGGGCCCAGGCCCGGGAGGCCGGCGCAGAGGGCTTGAGTTCTAGTTGGAATTTATTTGAATTCACAGCAGCATCTGTGGGGTCATAGGGGCCGGGGGTCGGAGGCCTCGAGGGAGGGAGGGGGCGGAGGGGAAGGTGTCAGAGGCAGCTTGGGCGGACAGGCCTGTGGGGCGCTGGGTGTGGGCGCAGGGACACGGGCACCCAGGTCTCGCTCCAGGGCTGGGCGCTCTGAGGGAGGGTGGCCCGAGGCGGAGGGCTGCTCCCTGGGGCCTCCGCGGCTGACTTGCGTGCCTTAGTCTCCTCCACTCTTGGCCTGGGGGGAGACAGTGACCCTCACACACAGCCCGACGTGGCCACCCCGCGTGGACGGGGCCGGGGGTCATTCCTGGGGGGACCTCATGCGGCTGCCCCGAGCGCTCTGGGGCCCGGCGGGGAAGCAGGCCCAGGGCCCTCTGGGAGCCCAGCACTTGCCTCCTCAGCCACTTCCTCTTGCACTCTGGCTGCCTTGTCCTCCTGGGGGGCCGCAGGTTGTTCTAGGTCCTCCTGCGGGGGGCAAAGGGGAGCATGTGGGCTGTGTGGAGGCCGGCCACAACCAGGGCTCGAACGCCGTGGCTGGTAGAGGGCGGGAGGTGACGGAGTATGAGGCCCATCTGACCCCGGGAGCGACAGCGCCTCCTGGGGGGCCACCGCAGGGGCGCCAAGTGCCCTGCAGCCCAGCTTCGCTCCCCGCAGGCTCCTGGGCAGCGCACGGTCCTGTGGAGTGGGTGCGGTGGGGTGGGGTGCGGTGCAGTGGGGTGCGGTGGGTGGGCATAGCCCTGAAACCCTAGCTCAGCCTGCCTGGCCTCACCCTCAGCATCGCTGAGTCACAGGATCGTACACCCTTGTCCGACTGCCCCCTAAGTGACCCTCGGAGGAGGGGTATGTCATCTCCGTTCATGGGGCCAGGGAGGCTGAGCACCTGGATCAAGGCCTTGGAGCCCAGACGATGGGGCCTGCAGGGATCAGGTTTGGCTTGCTCCAGGCGCATCCCTAGCCCGACAGCACCCTTCTCTCTCCCTGCCTCCTAGATGGGCTCTGGGCTCAGCGGGGCCGCGGGGGGCCAGCAGGGGTTACCCAGTCCTCCCACTGCCTGCGTCCTGCTCCCTTGCCCCAGCCGCATACTCACCTAAGGTGGGCTGCCCCAGGGGGCGGTGGGGCACAGCTGCACGTAGCGCCAGCCGGGGTAATCAGCCTGGATCCCAGTCTTAGCCCCCGAGGGGCTTTAAAGGACACCAGACTGTGCCAGCCGTGGGGCAGGCCTTTGGGCAAAGGGTGGCGGCCACCTGCCTTGTCCCGCTGCCCTGTGGCACCTGAGGCCGGCCGATGGAGAGCTGTCAGGCGGTGCTGCACCCCCGAGGCTCACTGGGTGGGCATCCGACTGGTTTTTAGGTGTCACCAGGGAATGTCTCCCTCGGGGCGCCCCCCAGTACTCACCAGCCCTCGTTCCAGGCCCTCGCCACACCCCAGGGCCTCCCTAGCTGGGGGTTGGGGGTCGGACAGGCCTGGGTCCCGGAGTACCTTCGGGTGGTGCCCAGAGGCACAGATGATGGTCCGATAGTCACCAGCCTGCTGGGTGCTCAGGGCCATCCAGGAGGAAGTTTCCTGGGGCGCCCCCCTGCCTGGAGCTCCCACCCCCCATGTAGGCACAGGGTCACCGGGGCCACGGGGGTCACCAGGGTGCGAGGGGCGGGCCGCTCAGAGGACATGGGGCCCTGGGCTGGTCCTGAGGGTGGGCGCCCAGGGCCCCGCACTCCCCCGAAGCCGGGGTCCCCAATGCTCGGTCACCGGAGCTCCCCGCCCCGCAGCCAGGCCCTCGCCGCCCCACCTCACAGCCACGCCCTGTCCCCGGGGATTTTTTTGGATTAAACGAGTTAATAAGTGTGAAGTGCTCCAAGCTGAGCCTGCTTGGCCAGCTGGCCACCCACCCCAGGCTGCCCTGCACCGCCCCCGCAGTGCCCCGGCACCTGCACCCGCACCTGCACTTGCACCCGCACCCGTGGGCAAGGAGGTGCAGGGCGGGGTCCCGAGGGGGCGCTCCCCCCCTACCCCCTGCAGCCCGGTGGCCGGGGAAGTGCCACCCAGGAGGCTGGGGGACCCTGCTCGCCCTGGTGAGCTGCGCCCCATCACCCCATCGCAGAGGCCAGGAGCACGTGGGAGGAGCCTCACTTTGCAGCAGCCACACCCAGGGGCCTGAAGGTCCCGCGGTGCTCCCACCCGCGCTTCCCTGGAGGTGGGGGGGGGCTGTGGGGCTGCTCCTGAGCCTCCCGGGAGGGGCCAGCTGGGGCGGGGACCCACCTTTCGCACCACGCCGGAGGTGATGGCGATGTTCTCCGCTTCCTCCACTGTCTTGACTGCCACCGTGTTGATGCTGGTGACCACGGCCTCACTCACAGCGTTGGCCTGCTCCTTGGTCTTCTCGGCCACTGCAAGGGGACGTGGCTGTGGCTGGGCCCTGTCCTCCTGCGCCCCGCCCTTCCCCCAGCTGGGGCCTGGCCGGCCAAGTGCTCAGAACTGGAGGCCCTGGGCCACCCCCGTGACCCCAGAGAAGCCCTGGGGCAGCAGGAGGCCCTGCAGGGCTCTGGGTCCCAGCTGCGGGTAAGGACCCTGGGCTGGGGGCTTCAGGACCAGCCGGGGCCCCTGGAGGTCCTGGCCCTGCGGCCCCTGTCCCAGGCTCCTCACCTGAGGTTACGCTCTGCACCACATTCTCCTTGGTCTTGGCTCCTGGGGAGGAAACGGGGGCGTCAGGGCAAACAGAACAGCTGGGCAAGCTGTGGGGTCAGCGGCAGTCCCTTCAAAGGCTGCTTCCTGCCGCATCTGGAGGAAGGGGATGGATGGGAAGTGGCCGCCGGGCAGGGGCGACGGGCAGGGGGCTGCCAGAGGCCAAGCTTGCCAGGAAGTGGCGCAGGACAGAGCTGAGTCACCAGCTTCCGAGTGGGTGGGTGGCTGCCCAGGACCCCGGGGCTCGGGCTCCTCCCCCTGCCCCCCCACAGGGTGGGTCCCTGGGTGCTGAGCACCTGCCGGCTCGGCCCACAGAGGCTTCTCATGGAGCCTGAAGGGGGTGCTGGGGCAGGGACCTGGGTTGCATCCGTGCCCCCTTGCACGTGTGTGTGCACAGACAGGCGTGTCTGCGGGCTGCCTGCCCTCTCGCTGTCCTGCCCCAGGGACCCTGGGGGGCAGAGGGGCAGAGCAGAGACGGGGGACACTAGGGCTGGGGTACAGGGGACGGGGGCTCCAGGGCCTGGCACCCTGCTCCAACAGCCGGGTCCCCCCCATGCCTCCCTGGGGCTGGGGGCTCAGGCTGAGCCCCAGGGCTGCCCTGCCACGCCCTGCCTCTGCCGCACTCACCCACATACAGGACCCCCTCCTTGGTCTTCTCAGCCGCCTCCGTCACCCCCTGCTTGGTCTTCTCCACAGCGCCCACCACGCCCTCCTTGGCTATGGAGAAGCCTTTCTTGAAGACGTCCATGGTGTGGGCAGGGCAGGAGGCTGAGTGTCGCGGGGAGCGGTGGCCGGAGCTGGTGCCAGCACTGCTGCAGCCGCCTCCCCGCCACCGCCTCTTATTGACGCCCGTGAAATATTGATGATGCGGCGGCGGCGGCGGGGCTGCTGGGAGCAGGGGGGGAGAGGGCGGGGGGGCTGGGCGGCTCGTCCCTCACCGGCCCTTATGCATCCCCCACCCACCCCCCTGCCTGGAGCTGGCAGGCCCGGGGCCAGTGTCTGCCCCCCAGGGACAGAGGTGCTCAGAGGGGAGGTGGCTTTGCTACCAGCGTCCCAGGTAGGGCGGGGGTCAGGGTCCTCGGGCCGGTCAGGCAACACTGGCCAACCTCCCGCAGGACCAGCCTGGGCTGCTCGGTGAGTCACCAGTGCCGCGGTCACCTACCCCCCAGGATCCAGCAGAGGGTGCAAGGAGGGCTCCCCGTGGCCCGGCCTCCGGCCCCCAGTGCCACCTCCGACGCCCACCCCGGACACCCCATCCCTGTCTGTCTCCACCACCTGCTGGCTCCCACAGCCTGGGGCAAAGGGCGCGGAGTAGGCCTGAGGTGCCCCCCGTGTCCCGGCCACCAGCGGGGACGGGCAGCAGGCTCCCGGCCACTGACCCCCTTCCCGTGGCCCCGCTCCGCCCCGTGCTCCTCTCCTGGCTCCCGGGGACGCATGTGCTGCGGCCGCCTCCTGCGCCCCACACCTCCCGTGTCCCTGACCCGAGTCCTGTCGAGGCACGGAACCGGCCTGGGTAGTTGGCTGCCGTGGGGGGCGGGGGGGGGCCGGACAGGGCTCGCCCGGTGGGCCGGCCCAGGCCACTTCCTCTCTTTGTTGTCTCTCTGCTTTCTTTTCCTTCTGAGACTTAAGTCGAAGACGACGTCACGGTCAGCAGCAGTTGGTGCAGCCGCCGCCGCCCGGATGATCCTGACGCTGCTGCTCGGCCTCGGGGGGCCCCTGGGCTTGGGGCTGCTGGGGGCCTCGGCGCAGGCCGCAGGGAGCGGGGGCTCGGATCCGCCCAGCCCTCGGCCCCCTGGGGCCTGGACGGCAGAGGCTGAGGACCCCAGCGGGGACCCCGGCAGACGGTAAGGGCCACCTGACCTCTGGGCGGTCACGTGCGGGAGCCGAGTCCCAGTCCCGCCGGACAGGGTCTCCTGGGAACCCGGTTGCCCATCCACGGCATCCCCCATTTCCTCACCTGCTGGGCCGCCGGTGAGGCTTAATGGGACCACGTGCCAGGCTCCCTCGGGAGCCCCCCACCCCCCCCCAGCCCGGACCGGGCGCCACAGGACGCTCCCGGCCTGGCCCGTGGCAGGCGGGAGACCCGGGGCTCGGCAGGAGCATTTCTTGCCATCGACCCCTTAGCATGAGAGGGGCGATGGGGCAGTCCTTCCGGAAGTTTCCAGCTGGCCCGGCAGTGGCTGCAGTTTTTGGGAGCAGGTGAACTGACAGTGGAGCCTACATGAGGCTGACCTGGCCCAAGTCAGAGAAGACGGATGCCCCTGGGCCTGGACTTTCGCCTGAGGGGGCCCGGTGCGGGTCCTCAGGCTGGCCCTAGGGTAGGTGGCCAGCACGCAGGGCGCCCCGCTCCGGTCGGAGCCCAGGGGGCCCGCGGCAGCCAGGGAGCACCCCTCCGGGGCCCCGCTGGACACGGGCGGTGGCGTCAGAACCGGACCCCCAGTCTGGGCCCAGGGCTGGAGCCGGGGGTCCCTCCCCGGGCCCATCTCAGCTGTCCCCTTCCCAATGTTGGCGATGCTCCCAACAGCCCGCGTGGTGGAGGAGCCCGAGGCTCAGCAGCCGCCCCGGTCACACAGCCGAGGGCACGCAGAGCCACCCCCATGGCTCCCGGCGTTCATATGGATCTGGGGTGAGCGGCGCGACCTACCCCCCCCAGTGCCCGTCGGGGGTGGGGGGCCCGCTCACGGTCGCACCGGCTCAGTGCAGGGTGGGCGTGGGGGGTGGGATGGGTTGGAGACGGGGGCAGGTGGCCGGTGGGCTGGGGACACAGGTGACTCAGGTCTGCTCTCAGGCCACCAAGCCCAGTCCCCCCAGCCCTCCCTCCTCCGACGGGGCTCCGGCCCCCCAGCCCTCGTGGGACGGGGTGCCAGGAGGGCGCCGACCAGGACGGCCGCTCCCGGGGAAGCGCGCCCAGCAGGCCCACCGGTTGTCAGCGCCTCCAGGGGCCGAGGGGCCGGTGTGAAAGGAAGGAAACGCTGCTCAGCTTCCCGCCGATTGCTTCCTCTGTGAAGGGAGAGGCGGAAGGGCCCACGGCCTGGCCTCCCCCTGCCCCGGGGCCGTGGGGCTGTCGTCAGGGACCAGGCCTCCGTGTTCCTCCCACCTGTTCCTCGTAAGCACTGGGGGCCCTGGACACGGGCCCAGGTCACACTATTTGCAAGGACAGGTTCAAAGGGAACAAGTGGGTGCTGGGTGCCGGGTGCCGGGTGCCAGGCCGCAGGGTGGGGGCGGGATGTGAGTGTGCTTCCCACGGCCCGGGCCCCCGGCGCCGGGTGCATCTGGACTCTTGCGATGCTCCGTGGTTCCCGTGGGAGTGGGACCGGGCAGCAGTTAGGATGGGGGCCCGTCAGTGCCTACGTGGGGGCCCAGCGAGCCCAGGGCAGGGTGCCCCCCTCCAGGTGCTCGGGGCTGCGCTGCCCTCTCCACGGGCCGTGAGGCTCAGAGGGATGGGGACGCCACCCCGGGCCACCAGCTCCTGGGGAGGTCGGAGCGGGGCCCACACCCAGGTGGGGGTAGCACAGGGCAGGGCCCTGATGGCCGGCGTCTGTCTGGCCCCAAACGGGCAGCACCTGCGATGCTCTGTGGCTGAGAGCTCGGGCCCGGAGGCGTCAGGCCGGAGGCAGGGGTGGCACAGGAGCGCAGGCCACAGCCACCTCCAGGGCTGTAGCTCCTGCCTGGGGCCACCGGGAAGCAGGGCCGGGCACCCCCAGGGGATCCCAGCCCACAGAGGGCCGCCGGCCCCTGCCCCAGCCCCTTCCCAGCCCACAGACAGAGCTGGTGAAATGCTGTGACCAGGGCTGTGCTATGTGGGCGGTCGGCGTCCCCCCGCCCCCCCCCTCCGCGCGGTGGCACCTGCACGTCCACCCGCGACACTTTCCCTGGAGCTGGAGCTCCCTCCCTCTGGCCTCCGTCCCCTCCCTCTGCCCCCAGGGAGGCTGGAAGTGGGAATCATCTTGCATATCCTGGGGGGTGGGGCGGCCTTGCTCAAGGCCACCCTGGGTCCAGGAAGGGGGACAGGAAGGGCCACCCCCCCCACCCCGGGCTCCGGCAGATGCTCTCCTGATGGGGTGCAGCCTGGGGGGGCTGCAGGGGGCCCCAGGAGATGAGGGCGCACGGGGGTGGGGGGGTGGGGGAGAGCGCACTGAGAACAATGGGGCTCAGGCTCTGGGGCTGCCAGGAGCTGGAGGAAACCAAAGCAAAGGTCAGGAATGTTCCCAGGGCCCGCAGGCCAGCGGCCTGCATGGTGCCAAGGGGACAGGCTGCCAAGGGAGGGGGAGCGTGGGCGGGTTGACAGTTGGAGCTGAGGTTTGGGCAGGTCAGGAGAGAAAGTTCCTGGGCAGGAAGGGTGGGCGGCACCGCCTCCGGTCCCAGGAGCCTGGGGTGGAAAGTCCCAGCGCCCCCCCCCCAGGGCAGGCTGACACGCACCCACGGCCCGGCAGGGCCTCCTGCACCCTGCGCCCCGGGAGGGGGAGCCCAGAACGCAGCCTGGTTGCCCGCAGGTGTTTCTCGGCAGGCATCCTGGCCTTCGGACCGCGGGGGGCCGGCTGCTGCCGTCCTTGGCCTGCGCCCCCTACACGCAGGTCGCACACACCCCCAGAACCACTGGCCCTGGCCCCGGCCCCGCACATCCCCAGCGCCTGGGTGGGAGTTTTGGGTCCTGGACTGGCCTGTGCAGGGGGCCGCCCCGCCTGTGGCCCCGAAGCTGTGGGCCCAGCTCCTGATGCGCTGAGTAAATATTCTTTGCCTGAAGTCCGGTGGGTTCCGTGGGCATGTGACCCGAGCGGCCACAGAGGGCGCCCACGGAAGGGCCCCCCGCTGGGTTTAACACCCGTTGTCCCACAGTCTCGCCTGGCGCCGGGCGCTACAGGTTATGCAGTCAGCCTCGTGTGAGGTGTTTGCTCTCTGCCCCTTTATGGAAGAACTGCGCTGACGTCAGGGTCAGGGTCGGCTGTGGCTAGGGCCTAAGTTGACACAGTCAGAAGCCCCTGTCCCCACGGGTCCCCAGAGGCAGGACCTTTGACTCCCCAGGTAAATCCTTTGCCGTTGACCTGTGTCTCTAACTGACGTGTTTAGATTGCTGCTTCTTGGGAAGTAGCAGCCCCCACGATTCAGTTTTCATTCCCACCCCATACCCGAACCCCATTGTTCACACGTAGGTGTGCAAGGACACATGCATGTGCGTAAGTGCGTGCACACACGCACCACCTGCCCCTCCTCCTCCTGTACTGTCATTTTGAGTATCTACTTCTACGTGACTGTTCGCTGCTCCAAGTGGAGAGTTGAGAAGAAACACCCCGCGAGTCCTCCCCGCACCCCCGCAGCTTCCTACCTTCCATCTTCCCTGGAATAAACAACTACCTCCATTGGTTTTTGTTTCTTTGGCTTAGTGTCTCTGTCACTACTCAGCCCCAAACTCTTGGCCCATTTGTTGTCCACGCCTGCTCTCCCCTTTCATCCGTGCCAGATGCTTGACTGCCAGGGTCTCTCGGTGGCGTGGCTTTCGGAGCCCTAGCTGTGCTCCGGTCTGGACACTGGCCCACACCACCTGCCCGCGGCTGCACGGGGCGCTCCCTGTGCCATCTTCCTGGGGACTCCCTTCCCCTCAATTCCCTGCCAGAGCTCCTGTCTCCTGACACCCTGCTTTCCTCTGTCTGGGTGCTCTGGCTTGTGCAGCTGGGGCACCTCTGGCAAAGTGGAGCGCCTCCTGGGCTCTGACTTGGAACACCCAGGCCGCTTGAGAATGCTGAGGCCCAGCCCCAGCCCCAGACACTTGCCCCACTGACCTACTGCAGCCCAGAGGCTCTTCTTTATGAAGTGCCACACGGTGGCTTTGACGTGAAGATCTGACGGCAAGATTCCAAAGCACTGCTCTAGTAGCTCCCTGATGATGAGGGGCCCTGAGGTGGGCAGCGTTTTGAGACCCGATTGGTTGAAAATGTGTTTATTCTGCTCCCTTGACTTTGATAGTTAGGCTGGGTATAGGATTCTAAATTGGAGATATTTTCCTTTCAGATTTTTATTTTTATTTTTTTTATTTTTTTCCGAGCAGAACAAAATAAAATTTAATGGTCTTAAATGCAAAAGTAAAAACAAACAAAAAACACAAAAAAGCAAAAGAAAATTAACAGAACAACCCAAAATGTCAAGGCAGTTATGCAGAGAACTTGGGAGGGTTAATCTTTAAAGCTACAAATCAAAGTTGTTTTTTTTTGTTGTTGTTGTTAATAGATAACTGGCAAGAAGTGAGTACTTTTCTGCTGAGTGTTGATATGAAAGCAAAGTTTCAAAACAAAATCTGACTAAAATGGAAACAAGTCTAGCGCTCATGAGAAGGGATGTGAGAAATACAATGCTCAAATGTTTCTGTGATTATTTTTTAAAGATTTTATTTATTTATTAATGAGAGACACACAGAGAGGCAGAGACACAGGCAGAGGGAGAAGTAGGCTCCCTGCAGGGAGACCGATGTGGGACTCGATCCCGGGTCCCCAGGATCAGGCCCTGGGCTGAAGGCGGCGCTAAACCGCTGAGCCACCTGGGCTGCCCTGTTTCTGTGTTCTTAAAATATAGAGCAATCTTAGGCATTCGAGCTATGTGAACTGCTCTTGGAAAGTGGAGAAATGGTTGGGAACACCAGCGCCCGGTGTGCAGGGCACCGTGCATGCAACGTGTGCACAGAAATCCGGGATGTCAGAGGAGCAGCACATCTTCAGGCATGCCCTGGAGTTAGGTCTGACTCTGGAATATACTGGAGTTTCCCTGAAACTCTTTGGTCCGTTCCCATTGGCGCCTGGGCTTATGAAACCCGTGGGTGCCCTTCTCTGGAGGGCCTGGCGTACGGCCCCTCCCCGGTGGCGGCCCCCCGTTGGACGGCCTGCTGCCACTGCCAGGACCCCTGCAGAGCCCCGGGGCTGAGTGAGCAGGAGGTGGCAATGGCACCTGCTTGGGAAAGCAATTTCCTGTCAACTAAAGCCGAAATCGCTTAAAATGTTGAAGCAGTTGAGAAAACGCACACTCAGCATCTGCCTAACATCTTTCGTTTGAAAACTAAAACTAAAAGGTCATGCCTTTTTTGTTGTTTTTTGTTGTTGTTGTTTGTTTTTTGTGTTTTTTATCCAGTGTGTGGAGACACCAAATGAAACGAGTGTTAGTCTTAGAAGTTAAAGCATGCTTCAGGTTCACCACCATCCCGAGGGACTGGTTAGTCAATGCGGTCTACTTAGATTTCTGTTTAATATATATTTTAAAGGAAATAACTTAAGAAACTTACATTGGTTTAACATGGTGGGATTTCAAACATTTGAACATGTAGGTTGCATCCCCGAGTATAAAAACCTTTTCACTTCTCATTTAGACTAAGACAAACACTTGTGAAAATTGGTGCAAAATGAGTTGTACACTAACAAAAAAGTTTTAACTTCTTCACTCTTAATTATCTATTCCATACAAAAAAAAAAAAGCATAAGCAAGTTATTGTGGGACTTGTTGGTTTTGCAGGAAAGCTATAGGATTTTGTCCCCCAGGCGGGAGCTGTTCAGACTTGCTACGGCCATGGCGGCTTCTTCATGGTTTGTCATGGTCACAAAGCCAAAGCCTTTGCGCTTGTTGGTGCTGAAGTCGCGAATCACTTTCACATTGGTGACCGCCCCAAAGGGGCCAAACATCTGCCAGAGGATCCCCTCATGGGTGTCCCGCCCGAGGTTGTAGATGAAGATGCACCAGCCCGAAGATGCGTCGCCCAGGACACTGACACCAGAAAGCCCACTCGTGATCTACACCCACAGGGGAGAACCTGAATCTCTGCGCCTGGCGGCGAACCGGGCCTCCGAACCGCCTGGCGGGCGAGCGGTACCGCTGGGAGAGCAGTGCCACGGGTTGGTTCCGGTTGGGGTTGGCCCAAACCTCACTGTAGTGGGCTCAGAGGAACCTGGGGGTTTATGACCATTGAGACTGGTACTTGCCCCTTCCGCCTCCGACCGTGTGTCGAACTGGATAAACGCAACCCCTCTGGACAAACCTGTGGTCTGATCCGCAAGGCCCTGGGAGTTGGTGGCTCCCCCGAACCGAGGGAGCACGCCCTCCCCGTCCGGGTCACGGTCTGCGGGAGCCCACCGCTGCGCAGGTTGGCGTCTTTGATGACTTCCAAGCTCGGGGTGCGGACGACACCTTGATGGCTTTCGACTGGAGCCGCAGGCCATTCGGTGTGGTTGCTCTCGGCCCCTGCGGTCACATGGCTCACGGCGTGGTGGCCGGGCTGTGCCCTCTGCCTTACCCCGAGTGGGTTCTGCAGGGTCATGTCACCAATGCTGCTGAACGGACTCCGTGCCTCATCCTGGGTCACGCCTCGAGGGCGGTAGTTGACAGTTAAATTCGTTCTCCCGATATCATCCCCGCAGGCTTCGGCCACGTGGTCTTCATAACCATTAGACGTTGGAGTTTTAAAAAATCTGGACGCGGGTGGGCGGGCCCGGGGCTGCTCCGGGGCAGGCGGCGGCTCCTCCTCAGCACGCGCCCCTTTCAGATTTTTAAAAGCATTTTATTTATTTATTCATGAGAGACCCAGAGACAGAGGCAGAGACACAGGAGGAGGGAGAAGCAGGCTCCACGCAGGGAGTCCGACGTGGGACTCGATCCCGGGACCCCAGGGTCATGTCCTGGGCCGATGGCAGACGCTCCACCACGGAGCCCCCCGGGCGCCCCAATAGCTTCCTATTCTTCCTTTATCAATCTGGGGCTATCAGTACACATTTGGGGGACTTCTCTGCGCAGTGCTGGCTTTTTCCAAGTTGATTCTTCCCCCCAGTTGCTTTTTCCGACCTCCCCCCTTTTGTACGGAGATCTTTCTCAGGAGTCGTCTCAGACGTCTGCCCCCTTGAGAGCAGACTACGAAGCTGGTTGGACCTGGGTGTGCGGATGCGGCTTCCTGACCTCCTTCGTCACACTATGCCCTGCTGGGCCATTGCACGGGGAGCCCCTGATGTTGTCGTGTTTTCGGTCCATCCTCTCGAGTGGGGTCATTTTCCTGACACGCTTTTTCAGTCTGCGGCCCGGGGGGAAGGCTGGCTGCCAGGCTTTGAGAACTGAGTGGGAACTCAGGCTGGGGGCCCAGGCCTCGTAACGGGTGTCGTCACTCGGTCCCCCTCACTCCTTCCCCGCTCCACCCCGGCAGAATCCCTGTGTGGTGGCGCCCGGCGGCCCCAGGTGGGAGGCCGGCCCCAGGTGGGAGGCCGGCCCCAGAGAATACACCCTCAGCCGGAGAGCCGCGCCACTCCACCTGCAAGGCCCCCGACACTGCCTCCTGATATCTGACAAGTGTGCCCCTTCTCTCTGCATCCACCGCCGTCACCCATGGGACCTGCCAACATCTCCCACCTACATCCCTGACACAGCCACCTACAGCTTGCCCCTTCCTATCCGTTCTGTCCCCAGAAGCCAGGGTGGCTTTTTCATGGCACTTCCCTGCTCAGACCCCTCCACAGCTCGTGCTCTAGGACACAGGCCGGGTCCCCAGCGGGAATTCAAGGACCCCATGGCCTGGCCTCTCAGCATCTCTGGGCCACTTGCCTGCCCAACCCCTGCACTGCGGGCCATACGCCTGTCACAGCTCCTGGTGCCTGGTTACCACCTCCTGGATGGCTCCCCGGGTCCTAGCAGCTTCCACGCCACCTGCGATTGCCTGCTTCCCCTTGGGACCCTGCAGGGAAGGTCTGTGTGTCTGTATTGGCACTGGGTGCTGCTCAGCTCAGCGGCCACGAGCCGAGCGATGTGGGTCATTGCCTCTTGCAACCCCGGAGAACCCTGGGAGCTGATTACCAGGCAAAGGAGCCTGGTGAAGGGGTGAAGGGCAGAGACCGAGAGGCTGCACGTGACCTCCAGCCCTGCAGAACTTCCTGGAGTGGGGACTACTCTCAGCTGTCCACTCCCATGACTCTTTGCAAGTCCGTTTCCATGATGCGGGGAATGGCCAGGGTGCAGGTGCCCTCCCCGCAGCCCGGTCTGCAGTCAGGAAAGAGGTGGCAGTGACGGGGCAGCAGTGTTGTCGGGAGCCAGGCCCCGGGTCCTCACCCGCACGCTTGGAGGAGCGGAGCAGCACCTCCATCCGAGACGTGGGCGAGGGGGAAAGCCCTAAGTGCCTCGCTCCAGCTCACATGGACTAGGTGGCAAGGATTTGAACTCAGGCCTCTCTCCAGCCCCAGCAGCACTGTGCTGCCTCCCTGGCCCCAAGAGAAACCCCCGAGAGCCCATCCTGGCCCATGGGTAATTCTGCTGTGTGATTTTGGGGGTGCTCTCAAGCCTCTCTGGGTTGGCCGCTGGTTCAGGGGCCGTGGTCAGATGCTCCTGCAGGGCGGGTTTCCTGGAGCTTTTGTCCGGAGTGGAAGGAGGGATGAATAATGCAAGAGGGCTCTCTTCTCAGGCTAATGGGTTCTGGAATCCCAGGCATCTGGTGTGGGTGGGCAGGGAGGCAGGGGTGGGGCTGGCACCACTGCTGACCTCCAGGCCAGATGGGGGGGGGCTGGGGTGCTCAGGAGGCCTCTCTCCTGGCTTGTCTTCCAGTAACTGGTGCCCTTACCAGGAGTCCAGGCTGGTGACCTTTGTAGCCGCTTGCAAAACAGAGAAATTCCTCGTCCACTCGCAGCAGCCATGCCCGCAGGGGGCTCCGGACTGCCAGAGAGTCCGAGTCATGTGAGCAGGGGCCGGATGGGGCAGGGTGGGCCACCCTCTTGCGTCCCCGCTGGCTGCCCTGGCGTCACCGAGCTGGCCATCTCTCCCCAGGTATCGCGTGGCCCACAAGCCGGTGTACCAGGTCAAGCAGAAGGTGCTGGCTTCCGTGGCCTGGAAGTGCTGCCCTGGCTTTGCGGGCCCTGACTGCCAGCACCACGGTAGGGCTCCCCGGGGATCCCCCCCTCCAAGTCCGGTGGGTGCTCTGACCTGTGGGCTCACCATCAGCCACCTCCCGTCTGCAGATCCCACGGCTACCCCTGAGCCTGAGGACCCAGGTGACGGCCTGCAGGAGCCTTGGGACGGGCCCGTCGCCTTGGAACCTGGTACGCTGCTTGCCTAGAAGGTGCAGGAGGGGTAGGCAGGCGCCGAGAAGTGCTCCCAGGCCCTTTCTCCTGGGCTAGGGCAGGACTGGCTGGGGAAGTCTCCATGCCCGGAGCGGCAGGGGCCCTTCTGTGGCTCTGGGGCAGCTTGCCCCCACACCGAGCAGGCCAGAGTCGCAGGGCCCTCGGTTGCCACCCGCTGCCTAAGCACACGCACCCCCTTCCCCGACTCCCTGTCCTGGGAAGGACAGTTTCCTCTGGCACCTTCCTTGGCCCTTGAATGGTGCGAGATCCCATGGCCTGCAGGACGCTTTCCCACACGCGCCCTCCCAGGGCCAGGAAGTCATGCCACCCTTGGTGTAGAGTCCGCACAGAACCACCCAGAGGCACCACTCGTGAGGCCTCTCCAGGCTGGGCCACGTCTGGGATGGTGAGTGAGTCTCGTCATGCGATGAACGCCTATCTCTTGGCAAGGGCTGCCTGAGTGGCACTGAGAGGCCGCGTCCACACAGCCGAGGAGCAAAGTGTGCCGAGATCGATTAGTCATGTCTGCTGCGGGTGCTGGGTGAGGGTGAGGGTGAGGGTGAGGGCTCGTGGGTGGGCATTCCCCCTCTGGAGCTGAGCTGCTGAGCTCCTGCTCAGAGGACATCACCATCCCCCTGCCCCCCCCTGGAAATTTCCGTCTGAACCTGGAACTTTCCTTCTGTGTACCCCGTGGTCCGGCCAGGCCCGGGGAGGCAGGCCTGGACGTTTGTCTCCGTGTCTCCAGGCCAGCGGGCTGCGGAGCTGAGCCATGTCCTGGGGCAGCAGGGGCGCCTGCTGGAGGACCTCCAGAATGACCTTCACCAGGTGGCAGACGGCCTCCCGGGCCTGTGGAAGGCCCTGGAAAGCAACCTCACAGCCGCTGCGATGGAGGCGAATCAGACGGAGCCCGGTGAGGCCCGAGGGCAAGAGAGGAGGGAGGCCGGAGGGCCTGGATCTCAGAGGACGCGTCCTGGTCCCTGCTGGGGGAGGGCAGCGTGGGTAAGAGTGGGTCTCTGTTGCAGAGGTTCCCAGCACATCCTTGGAGCAGGTGCTGCCACTGCACCTGGATGCCTTCCTGCAGGTGCATTTCAGCCCCACCTGGAGGAGCGTCAACCAGAGCCTGCATGGCCTCTCCCAAGCCCTGAGAAACCTGTCTCTGGACGTGGAGGCCAACCGACAGGCCATCAGGGGAGTCTGGGAGAGCGCGGTGGCCAGGGCTGACTTCCAGGAGCTCGGCGCCAAATTTGAGAGCAAGGTCCAGGAGAATGCGCAGAGGGTGGCGCAGCTGCGGCAGGACGTGGAGGAGCGGATGCACGCCCAGCAGCTCTCCCTGCAGCAGTCGCTCTCCGAGGTCCAGGCGGATGTGGACGCCAAGGTCAAGAGGGCCCTCAGGGCCCAGGAGCCCATGGGGGCAGCGGCCAGGCCCGAGCCCGAGAGCCTGCAGGCCAGGCTGGGCCAGCTGCAGAGGAACGTGTCGGCGCTGCACGCGGCGGCTGGCCGCAGGGACGCAGAGCTGCAGGCCACCCTGGCAGACATGGGGGCCACCCTGGCGCAGCATGCCGATGAGATCAAGGAGCTGTACTCCGAGTCCGACGAAACCTTCGAGCAGATCAGCAGGGTGGAGCGGCGGCTCGGGGAGCTGCAGGTAAACCACACGGCGCTGCGCGAGCTGCGCATCGCCCTCATGGAGAAGTCGCTGATCCTGGAGGAGAACAGGGAGGAGGTGGAGCGGCAGCTGCTGGAGCTCAACCTCACCGTCCAGCAGCTGCAGGGCAGCCACGCCGACCTCGCCAGGTACGCCAAGGACTGCACCTGCCAGGAGCTCCCCACAGGCCTGGACGGCATCCCCGACGACCTGGGCGAGCGCCCCCAGCCCGATGGCTCAGAGCTGCGGGCCCTGAGCAGCTCAGTGGCGGCGCTGGCCCGCGCGGTGGCCGCGCAGCAGGAGGAGGGCGAGCGCACGCGGGCGGAACGGGCGCGGCTGCGGAGCGCGCTGCGGGCCCTGGACGGCGAGGCGCGGGCGCTGCAGGAGGCGCAGGCTGAGGTGCAGCGGGAGCTGGGCCGGCTGCGCAGCCACTTCGCGGCCCTGCTGGACGACGCACTGCGCCACGAGGCCGCGCTGGCCGCGCTCCTGGGGGACGACATGGCCGAGCGGCTGGCCGAGGACCCGGCTGCGCTGCCTCTGCGCTACGAGCACATCGTGGCCACCCTGCGCGACGCCGCCGCCGGGCTGCAGGAGCAGGCGCTGGCCTGGGGCGCGCTGGCCGCGCGGGTGGACGCGCTGGAGGCCGTTGGGGCGGCGGGGCTGGCGCGAGAGCTGCAGCGCCTGGACGCCGACCTGGACCGCGTGGCCGGCTGCTGCGGGCCCGCCGGGAACGCCACCCTCCGCGCCACCGTTGATGACCTGGGCCAGGCGCTGGCCGCCACCAGGCGCGACCTGCAGCAGCACCAGCGCCTCTTCCACAGCCTCTTTGGCAACTTCCAAGGGCTCCTGGCGGCCAACGTCAGCCTGGACCTGGGACAGCTGCAGGCCATGCTGAGCCGGAAGGGGAAGAGGCAGAAAGGGCTGGACGGCACCCGCAGGAGGGACAGGAAGCAAGCGGAGCCCGGGGCGGACGAGCCCGCCAGAGGGCCGGTGCTGGGGCAGGCAGGTGAGTGCGCGAGGTTGGGGCATCGGGGAGGCCAGGGGGACCAGGGGGACCAGGGGGACCGGGCAGGCAGGTGAATACACGAGGTCGGGGTGTCAGGGAGGCCGGGGGGACCCAGGGGACTGGGGGGACTGGGGGGGATGGGGGAGGCCGGGAGGCCGGGGAGGCAGGTGAGTGCCCAAGGTCCAGGCACCGGGGAGGCCAGGGGGACCCGGGGGACTGGGAGGACCAGGGGGACTGGAGGGACCGGGAAGGCATGTGAGTGCACGAAGTTGGGGCATCGGGGAGGATGGGGGGACCCAGGGAACCAGGGAGGCCGGGAGGCCAAGGAGGCAGGTGAGTGCCTGAGGCCAGGGTTCGGGGAGGCCGGGGGACCAGGGGACCAGGGGACCAGGGAGGCCGGAAGGCTGGGGAGGCAAGTAAGTGCCCAAGGCTGGGGTCTTGGGGAGGCTGGGGAGGCTGGGGCATCAGGGAGGCCAGGGAGGCAGGGAGGCAAGTGAGTGCCCGAGGCCAGGGGGGCCAGGGGGTCAGGGAGGCTGGGGAGGCGGGGAGGCAGGTGAGTGCCCAAGGCCAGGGCATCAGGGAGGCTGAGGGGACAAAGGAGGCCGGGAGGCCAGGGTGTTGGGGAGGCCGGGGCGTCGGGGCACAGGGCTGCCTGCGTGGGAGAGGTCGGGGAGGCTGCGCCCCGGGAGCGCTGAGGGCCAGCTTGGCCCTGACCCGTTTGCTCAGGCCGGGGCCTCTCATGCTGCCTCATGCGCAGGAGGCAGAGGTTGCGGGGCGGAGGCTGGGGAGCCCGCGGGGTCCCCACTAAATGTTTGAGGCTCGTGTCAGCACCGCTGGCCAACCGTCATTGGAGCTGGGGTAGCCCCAGGCCCGGCCTCAGCTCCTCCCGCCTCCCTGCCACGCCCCGCAGTCTCTAACCTGCTCCCCTACAGACACACGCACAGGGGCTGGGGTCACCTGCCCCGGCAGCCCCCGAGGAGGGGCCGGGAGGCCTCGTGGCCCTGTGGTTGGCGTATCCCGCTGCCCCGCCGGGTCCCTGTGGAGTCTCCAACAGTCAGGGCCCAGGGCCTGGTCACACGGCCGTAGGTGGCACAGGGAGCCCTGCACCCTGCCCTGCGGTCTCTAGGGTGCTGGCCCTTCCTGTGCGACAGGCCCTTGACGACTGGTCCCTGCGGGGCCCCGGGGCCTGGGTCGCCAGCTGGGAGGCTGACGTGCGTGCAGCCCCCCCTTCCTGGCCCCTCCATCCCTGCGTGTGGCCTTGGGAAGGGGACCCTAGACAGAGGTGACCATCCCCTGCCCGAGGAGGCTGGCCCTGGGGCGTGGCCACTCCTCCTCCAGACACAGGACTGGGGACAGGGCCGCCGTCGGGCTGTCTACACTGCGGGTAGCCCGGTGTGTGGGAAGTAGCGGCCTGGCTGCGGGGCCCGTCCCAAGGTTGCCCGCCCTGTGGACAGCGCACAGCCCCTCGCGGCCAGTGCACTTGCTGGCCTCAGTTTCCTGCTGCCTGCGGGCGGCTGCGGAGGGCGCGGGGGGGTCCCTGTGGGGCCCCTGCAGCCGGGCGAGCGCCCAGCTCCTGTTGGGGTGCTGCAGGGCCGCCCTCCTGCCCGCTCTGGAGCCTTCCAGGATGAGGCGCGCAGTCCCGACCCCGGGCCTGCTGCTGGGCTGGGAGCCAGGTGCTGGGGCTGCGGGGGGCCAGGTCTCTACGCACCCGGCGGGGCCCTCCTGCGGCAGAGCTTGGCTTCATCCCCTCCGGCACGCGGAGTTTGGTCTCAGCGAGGAGACGGACAGACAGCGGGGGGTGGGGGGGGCGCCCAGGGGACGTGGCTTGTCGGTGCCAAGGCCGGGGTCATGGCCGGAGCCCGGGGGACGGCACTTCCCCTCCCGTGGCCCCGTCCTGCCCCCCCGTCGGCCCAGGCAGGCCATGGCTCACCGAACACTCGCCCCACGAGGTCCCGGTGCTGGCCCGCGTGCGTGGGGGCGCGGGCTCGCCCTCTGGGCCCGTCTGGATCCCTCAGCCCAGGCTCCGGGTGGGTGCCCCAGCGTGGGGGGCCAGCCTTCTCGCCCTGGCAAAGCTGCGCAGCTTCGGGCAGCCGTCGAGCGCCCGCGGCCCCGGTTTCCCCAGAGGAGGGAGGCCTGGCTCTCGGGGCGTTGGGAGGGGAAGGGGGTGCTCAGGGGGCAGAGACCAGGTGCTGGTGTTCCCGTCCTGCTGGCCTGGCGGGGGCTCTGCGGCCCGAGGGTGCCACTGGGGCACGGGCCGTCAGCCAGGGTGCCCGGTGGCCCTGCTGGCAGGGGACGGGCAGGCGTGGGGGTGCGATGTGCGGGCGGGGAGGCGGGCACTGAGCGGCGCCCTGCGTTCCAGGCTCCCCCGCGGCCTTCTACGCCAGCTGCTCAGGAGGCACCGCGGCCCCGCAGACCGTCAAGTTCAACACCACGCATGTCAACGTGGGCGGCAGCTACTTCCCGGATCACGGCTACTTCCTGGCCCCCGAGCGCGGCGTCTACCTGTTCGCCGTGAGCGTGGAGTTCGGCCCCGGGCCGGGCAGCGGGCAGCTGGTGTTCGGGGGCCGCCGCCAGACCCCCGTGGGCTCCCCGGAGGATGGCAGGGCGGCCGGCACGGCGACGGCCTTCGCGCTGGCCGAGCTGCAGCGCGGCGAGAGGGTGTGGTTCGAGCTGACCCGGGGGTCGCTGAGGAGCAGGAGCCCTGCGGCCTCGGCCTTCGGGGGGCTCCTGGTGCTCAGGACCTGAAGGCCGCCCGCCCGGGGCACCGCATGGGGCCTGCTGAGCTGCGGGGCCTGGAGGTGACGGTGTGGAGAGGAGCCCGAGCGCCGCCCGGCGGCCCCGGGTGCGGGGAGCATGGACCCGCGCGACGCCCACTCCGGGGGTCCTGCCCGCCCTCGGCTGCTCTCCCGTGGCTGCGACCTCTAAACCCCCTGCCACCGCCTCCCCCTCATCCTCCCCAGGAGGAGTACGTTATGCTGGAGGTGACACTGGGGACGACACCGGGAGCCCGTCCCCCCACCTCGGGGCAGCGGGGCAGCGGCCGGCGGCGCCTCTGCTGGGAATGGGCCTGAGGCCTGCTCGAGTTACCAGGGAAGAGAATCCCCCCCCCCGCCCCCGCTGCCCTTAGTTCTGGTCCTTCCCTAGTTTCTCTGTGACCTTCGCTTCCCGTCTTGTCCTCCCTGGTCCACAGGGTGGAGGCCGCCACCTGCCCAGCATGACCCGGAGCGAGCACAACCGTGCCCTGGTGGCCGTCCCGAGCCTCACGAGCGCCTGTCACCGGGAGGGGGGCCGAGGGGGGAAGTGAAGGCCGCGTGTCCAGATCTCCCCGTCACGACCCGCCTGGAATAAAGCACTGCCCTCCGAATGCCTGCCTGCTGACCTCGCGGAGAGCAAAGGGACCCAGGAAAGGGGGTGCACACGCGGGACACAATGCAGCTATTTGGGGCAAACACGACTCCCCTAATTCCGGCCGCTCTCGGTCCAGGGAGCTCCCTGCAGAGGCCTCCCGAGGGCAGTGGCGGGAGCACTGGGAGCTGCACCGGCCCCGTAGCATCGGGCCCCGCGAGCAGCGAACAGGCTGGAGAAGCCGGCCCGGCCTCAGGGGCGTCCGCGCTCCAGCAGTGGGCGTGGGGCACGGCCCAGCAGACCCTTCTCGGGCTGGCAGCCGCGGCTCAGCCCTCCTCCCGGTTTTCTAAGGCCCATGGGTTCAAGCACGTGTCCCCCGAATGGACCAGCCATGCTTCGTGCGCTGCACTGGCTGGAACACGGGTGCTAAGGGGACGGAGGGCCTGGCCGCCGGCCCCGACCTCAGTTCCCCCCTCAGGAGCTTCCCCGTCGGAGCGAGGTGCCTGGTGCCCGTTGGCCGGCTTCATCGTGGATTTCAGGGCTTTATGACGCGCGTCCCAGGTCACGCTGCCTCCTGCCACTCCCCCCGGCCACGGCCTCTGGCCCAGTGCGGCCCTCAGTGGCCAAGGCCAGTCCCAACCTGAGGCGTGACCTGGCGGGGCCATTCCCGGCCCACGACTGGACCGCTGCTCGCAGGGCGCCCGCCTCCCGAGGGACCCTCTGCGCCGCCTCTGTGCCTCACGCCCATCACCCCGGGCCAGGCTGGCTGACCAGCCTGGTGCGCTCTCAGCATCTAAGATTTCATCGGGGGTGTTCTGCCCCCCAGCAGGGCCACTTGACCCACCGAGGGCTCACGGGGCCGGCCCCCTGCATCCGGGTTACAGGTGCAGGTGCGACTGCTGAATCGGGCCCGTGGGTCACTCCGGAAGCTTCTGGGACGAGAACTCGAGAGGCAGTGGCTGTGACATAGGAAGCTTTCTAGTCAACAAGACCTTAACCACCAGGCAAAGTGCACATTTCCTGTTAAACACATCTGTAGGGCCGCCCGGGGGGCCAGCAGCGCAGCGCCTGCCTTCAGGCCTGGCCGTGACCCCGGGGCCCGGGATCGAGTCCTGCGTCGGGCTCCCCGCGTGGAGCCTGCTTCTCCCTTGGCCTGGGTCTCTGCCTCTCTCTCCCTGTGTCTCATGAGTAAATAAATAAAATCTTAAAAAAAACCAAAAAACCCACTTCTGTAATGAGGACACCAGATTGACACGAATTCTAAGGTTCAGTTGACAGGTTCATATCTCCACTACGGCATCCAATAGCTTTGGGTGCAGATTCCTTCCCGGGGCTCCCCAGGTTCCCCCCACTGGGTGCAGACTCCTTCCTGGGGCTCCCCAGACCCCCCCAGGGTGCAGACTCCTTCCCGAGGCTCCCCAGCCCCCTCAGGGTGCAGACTCCTTCCCCGGTCTCCCCAGGTGCCCCCCAGGGTGCAGGCTCTTTCCTGGGTCTCCCCAGCCCCCCAGGGTTAGCGCCCTTCCCTGAGGCTGCAGCGCAGGCCCCGGGCTGAGCACGAAGCCCCGCAGCTCAGATCTGGCGGGGAAGCGTCTTCAAGGGTCATATTGACCAACAAGGTGCAGGAAGCGGATCTGAGGAGTTCCGCGGTTTCTGAAAAACGGGAGGTAGGAAGATCGGAGGACGGGAAGCGGCGGAGGGACAGAAGCCCAGACCCTGGGGGACGCAGAGCCAGGGGTGATTTTGGGGGCGCGGAGGGCGCAGAGCAGTGGGGGCCAGCGCCTGGCCGGGCGGGGAGCTTGGTGCAGCGGTGGGTCCCCCGACTGGCGACGGCCTGACTAGGGGCGCATAGACACCTGACCTCCCACACTTCAGACACAACTGTCCCTGGATTTTTGGTCCTTGAAGAATGTTTTTGAAACATTTCGGAAACTGCCAGTGTTCCTGGGACGTTCATCTCGAAAACGTCGAAAACTGCAGGCCACCTGTCTCCTGAGTGCCCCCGCCCCCCGGTCCCCCCCTCTGGTCCCCCTGGCCCGACCACGGGCGGCGATGAGTGGAAAGGAGGCGAGTGGGAAAGGCCAGACCCCTAGGCAAGAAGGAAGGAGCACTTTTTTTTTTTTATAAAGATCTTATTTATTCATGAGACAGAGAGAGGCAGAGACCCAGGCAGAGGGAGGAGCAGGCTCCACGCGGGGAGCCCAATGCGGGACTCGATCCCAGGACCCGGGGTCATGGCCTGGGCTGAAGGTGGGCTGAACCCCCGGGGACCCGGCAGGAGCGCATCCTAACGTTCGGCTGTTGCCTTGTCGCTTCTTGATAAAAACAGGCAGGCGAGGAGCAGGGCCCCACGGGCGCCAAGAGGAGCACCCACGCCGCGGCCTGTGGAAACCACGGTTGCGCTCGACAGGACCCAACACTCAAAACACGGAAGGTTTTGGAATATACAGGTGTCTAGATAGAGACAACACGGGAAAGTGGAAATCTTTTTTTTTTTTCTTTCTTTTTTTTTTTTAAGATTTTTTTATTTATTAGAGAGCGACAGAGACAGAGAGACAGAGGAACAGAGACAGAGACAGGGACAGAGACAGAGACAGAGGGACAGAGAGAGACACAGAGACAGAGCATGCATGAGCAGAGGCAGAGCCTCTGCTGAGCTGGGAGCCCACGCGGGACCCGATCCCAGGACCCCAAGATCATGAGCTGAGCCGCAGGCAGACACTCGACCAGCGAGGCCCCCAAGGCCCCAGGGAGCTGGAAATCTTGTTTGCCGCTCAGGTGCCAGCCTCCGATCGGCGTCCTCCACGAGGGTGTTGGGTCCTTGGCGACGCAGCCGAGACATGCAAAGTACTGGTGACCGGGGAGCGTGTCGCAAGCGCCGACAGGTATGACGAGCCAAGAAAGCCTGGCGCGTGGCCCGAGGGCTCCAGGGCCGGTGGCCCAACCGTCAGGGCTCAAGTCCGGATCCATCTGAGCATCAAAACCCACGATGGCCTAAGACTAGAACTTGCGGAGTTGGAGGGGAGCCTGCAGGCTCCTCCGACCAGGACTCAGGGCTCCACGGTCAGCAGCGCGGCTGTGCCAACGCCAGCAGGGTCCCCGCCGTCGCCACGGCCGCGCTGCATGCCCATCGGCGCAGCAAGGCTCCAAGTGTCTCCTCACACGTCACTACGAAGGGAAAACCAGTACCCAACGGTGAAGCAGCCAGGTCTCACCCCAACAGGGGTCGACAGTCCCATCAGGAACGGGACCCATGGCGCGGCCTCCCGCTGGGATGCCCTGGCAGGGACAGACGTACGTGCGCGGAGACACTGGCCTCTGGCTCTGGAACATGTATTACAGAGGACAGACCCCAGCTCTCCAGACCTGCTTCCAGATTAAAGAGACGAGGGGCCCCGGGCGGCTCAGGGGTTAGCGTCTGCCTCCGGCCCAGGCCGTGGCCCCGGGATCCCGGGATTGAGTCCCCCATCGGGTCCCCGCAGGGAGCCTGCTTCTCCCTCCGCCTGCGTCTCTGCCTCTCTCTGGGTCTCTCACGGATAAATAAAATCTTTTAAAAAAATAAAGAGACGTGACACTTAGTAACACAGGACCCTGGACAGACTCTGGACCCGGGAAATGTGCTCAAGGACTGTTGCAGAAGCAGCAAAGGTCAGCAGGTTGTGGTTCCGCTGAGAATTACGAGGGTGTCGGTGTCCACTTGCCCGATTTCGGGAGTTGCACGTAAGTGGTTTTGTAATAGAATAGAGAGAGGCACAAGCTCTTGATCTGACCCAAGCGGCTCAGCAAGGGTCACGGGCGACTGTGCATGTGTGCATGAACATCCCAGCACGGGCTGGTACCATCCTGTACCCGCACACTAGCAAGGCTGTTGTGGCAAAATGTGGGGGTTGACGAGTCCGGGTGACGTGTAAATGCCATTCCTCATATTCCCAACTTTTCGGGAATTTTGGAATTATTTCCAAATAAAAAAATTTGGTTGAAATAAAAAAAAAATGTAGGGACACCTGGGTGGCTCAGTGGGTTAGGCATCTGCCTTCGGTTCAGGTCATGACCCCGGGGCCCTTGGATGGAGCCTATCAGGCCCCTGCTCATCGGGGACCTTCTCCTCCCCACTGGTTCTCTTTGTCACTCTCTCTCTCTCAAATAAATAAAATCTTTAAAAAATTTAGATGGGCTGCAAAGTGGAAGGTAAGATGGGTCATGTGACAGACACGTTAAGAAAAATGGAAGAAACATCCAGGGGACCTGACATCTGTCAACAGGAGTCCCAGAAAGAGCAGAATAAAAGGAGGGAAATAAAAGGTGGAAGCTCCGCGGTGTGAGGAAAGGTTGAAAGCACCGCATCAGTACTCACACAACCAAGGTACCTACACAAGTTCAAACTTCAAAACATCAAAAAAGAAAAAAAAAAGAAAAAGAAAATTCTGTTTAAGAAAGTATTTATTTTAGAGACACGGGGAGGGGTGGAGGGAGAGGGAGAGGGTCTCACGCAAAGTCTATGCTTAGCATGGAGCCCACGGCGGGCTCAATTGCACAACCTGAGCTGAAACTAAGGCGGATGCTCAACCGACTGTGCCATCCAGGTGCCCGAAAATTCTGTTTCTTGAATGGAAAACTAAATTACAAAGGCCTGAATTAGACACGTCAGACTTACTGACAACGGGGATGCTGGAAATGTCGTCAGTTAGGTCCCATCTCCCGCCAATGCTAGCCAAGGATGAGGACAGAATCCAGTTTTTATACATCTTGGTTTTTTATTTTATTCATTTATTCATTTATTATTTTTTATTTTTATTTTTTTTAAAGATTTTTATTTATTCATGAGAGACAGAGAGAGGCAGAAACACAGGTAGAGGGAGAAGCAGGCTCCATGCAGGGAGCCCGACGCGGAACTCGATCCCGGGACCTTGGGATCAGGCCCTGAGCCGAAGGCCGACGCTCAGCCGCTGAGCCCCCCGGGCCCCCCCTGAAAGGATTTTCGGCGGGAGCATTTATACTGATGTTGGACTTTCGACAAGGCAGCACTTCAGGGTTCCTGTATAAAACTTCGGCTGAGAAGTGAGGAGGAGGACGCAGCCCCAGGGATCTGGAATCGCCCTGAACGACACTGAGCCACTGAGCACACGGGACAAAGTGGAAGCAACTGGACGAGGACCGGCCCAGGAGGGGTGCAGGGGAGCAGGTGGGCGCACACACACCTGCCACCGAGAGGACAACTTCCACTTCAGAGGGCGACTGTGGCCCCACCTCCCGGCCCCCTGTGCTCTCTGCGCCTGGACCAAGCCTCCGAGGTCCAGCGGTGACCGGCCCGTCCTGCTCTTGCCCGGAGCTCACGCACGGTCCCTGTGGGATCAGGGCGGTGCCACCACTCTCCCCACTCAGCGGGCCTGCTCCAGGGCCCAAGCCAGGCTCCTTAGGGCCTCTCCTCTGGGTTCGCTGCCAGAAGGGCGCAAGCATGAGCCCCACGGAGCAAACCAGTCCCCCGAGTGAATGAAGACCTAGTGTCTGCTTGGGGCGCCCGGGGGGCTCACGGTGCAGCATCTGCCTTCAGCTCAGGGCGTGACCCCGGGGTCCCGGGATCAAGTCCCCATCGGGTCCCCGCAGGGAGCCTGCTTCTCCCTCTGTCTGGGTCTCTGCCTCTCTCTGTCTCTCATGAATAAATAAATACAATCTTAAAAAAAAAGAGAATTAAAAAAAAAATTTTTTTTTTTGAATTAGCATCTGCTTGACGTTACCTGCCAGGGTTGTATTATTCTGGAAGAACAGGGTCCTCATTTCCTACCGTCTTCTCCACTAGGGCTGCTGCTAATGGTACAGAAACCCTGGAAGCTGTCACTGTTGCAAGTCCTCCCTCCGTGAGAGTGAGACTAGGGGGCAGGGAATCGAGCGTAGCGGACCGGGGTGCAGGCCACGCGCAGCATCGGGCGGCTCGGGAAGCCCGGGTGCCCGGGCCGCAGGGCCACGTGGTTGTTCCAAGAAAGCGTTGCACAGGGACAGCAAGCGGGGCTCCCAGGAGGGCCCTGCAGTGAGCGACCCCAACACGCACTTCTGGGGCGATGCCACCTAGTCCCAGATTCCTCCTGAGCCACCACCGCCCGGGGTGGGGGTGGGGGCCAGGAGCAGCGCTGTTCAGGGTCCCTGGGTCCCAGGAAGCCGCCCGCCAGTGCTACGGCAACACTGACCAAGACCCTTAGACGCACGGGCATTTCTCCCATCTTATGCAATCCTTTCAAAGTTCGTTACCACTGGGTCCCACTTTCAGGAATCTAAGAATTAATGTATGATTTAAAAGATTTATGTACAAGGATGTTCAATACATTTGTTATATTTTTGAAAACAATGGAAATAACCCAAATATTCAACAGGGAATTACAAAAATAAATTATTTCATCTACTTGTTAGAATCTTATGTAGTCAATTTTTTTAAGGTTACATTTTCAACGCATATTAATGACATACTATGATCTCAATTTTGTAAAAAAAAATATGCAGCAGAAAAAAAAAGACTGAAAAGCAACATTCAAGTGTAAATAGGGTCACATGTGGCAATAGGGTTGTGGGCGATTTTATTTGCTTCTTTATTCTTTTCGTTTCCCAAAATTTCTGCGATGAGTACATACTTTGAGTTAGAATTTTTTTTTTTTTAAAAGCAAAGCAACCCTTCCGTGTAGCAGGTTTATAACTGCTCAATGTACACCAGGGAGAGAGTACGGCCACCTACCTGCCATGCGCTCGACACCAGATTCCTGGTAGCCGAGGCGGACACCTCAGGGACGCGTGTATGAACATCCTGACTTCCATCAGAAAGGCTCACCAGACGCGTGACCTCTGATACACAATACAGTCCGAGTTACCACAAAACACATCACTAAAGTATACTAAAATAAGGTTATTTACTTAAAAATGATACACTGGATGTAATCTATATATAGAACAAAGCAATTAATGGTAAACTTAATAAGGCACCTTTTAAACCAGATGCTGTACAAAATACATTTAGTGTGTTACATATCAAAGATGAATCTGTATTTTTGGTGTTTTACAATTGCATAATAAAACCGTTTTTAACCGTTCTTTCAATGTCTATGTACAACTTCCCTAACGAAGCTATAACGGTATTTTCATTTTATACAATATATACTACATTTTAGTTTCTTAATGGGCAAGGACAACGGTCACTAAAAGGGCTTAAATGATTCCACGGAAAGCATAGTACAGAACACGAGCTAAAATTACAATAATACATTTAATCCTTTGCAAAAGCAGCATTCACATACTTTCCTTATGGGATTGATCATTGCATGTGGCTTTGCAGGCTGCTGCCCGAGACTTAACTCAGCTTTTACGAACATGTCAGCTTTCTGCAGTTTCCACTGTGACTCTCCTAAGAGCACTGAGGGAGCTGAACCGCTCCCCTATATTAACAGCTGACCCAAGCAAATAGTAAATATCACTCCTTTAAGCAGAATAAGAGCTGCAACAGTCTTTAAGAAAAAAAAATCAATTAGTATTTCTGTTGGGATTATTTTAAGTATCTGTAACATTTCCAAACAACGTGTATGAAAAGAAACTCAAGAGATTTAGTTTATAAAATCTTGCCTGGAATAAATTATTCAATATCAAATTTGATCTTGGGCCAGTTTAAGAGATACAGGATTCTTTTAATGTTATATTACATTTTTGTTCTAAACAGAAGCAAAGCATATGAAAGAACACGGTACTGAGTAGTTTAGAGTGAACAAATAAAAGATCCGGCCCATTCTAGGAAAACGTAATTTTCAGAAACCATAGGCTGCTTTCTAACTTTAGGGACACTTCTAGACCATCGGAAATGCAACATAAAAGGTTGACCGAAAGATCTTTCGTGAAAACATTTCCAGAGAAATTGGATTCAAATTCTGTACTTCAGAAACTTGCTTTGGGTTTTTGCTTGTTCTTATGTTTTACTCATTTAAAAGGATGACAGACAGAAGCCACACATTTTTAAAATACTAAATTGTGAGTGGGGCCCAATAATGCCTTCTAGGGTTTTATAAAGTATTAACTACGTGGTACCAGGTAATACTTCCTCTTAGTCTCTACGTATTTCCCTTATTGGATGAACTTAGAAATTTAACAGTGAGAGTAAAGAGAGAAGGAAGTAAGTTTCGAGCATATTTTTTGGACTTTAGGATTTCAAACATGGCATCATTTGCTTTTTAAAGAACATGCTACCTTAGAAAATTTTTTTATTGAACAAGTTGCTGAGGTTAATTCTTGATACCACTTTTAACAGATCAATTTATTTTAAAAAATCAACATAGTGACCTTGTACGTATATACCATCAGTAACGGTCTGCTTCCACACGCTATTTCAACATTTGTAAGAGAGCTTGCCTTTCTTTACATACGTTCTTTGTTATTAAGATGACAAATAATGTTCAAGATTTATAGGTTAGCCCATAAAAAATAAAGCACGATTAATCTTAGATTAAGGTCAGAGCTCACAAGTGTTCTTAAATCACAAGGCAACATGGGTCAGAATCTCTCTCAGTATAGGGGAGAACATTCCGGAAGAGCACGTTATTGGGTACTATCTACACGTACATTTACTCATCTTCATCAACACTTCAAACTTCAATTATATTAGATGAAAATTACTAAACTTGGTTAAAACGGTTAAAGCAGATTCCAAATTTGTGAAGTCTGACGTACGTATAGATAAATACGTAAGAGTTTCATCCTTAAATGCCAGTCAGATTTTTGGTAATGGACGGATTCATGCTCTGATTCCTCTCCTTTAAAGATTTTTAACTGGATTGTGATATAATCATGTTTATTTTGTTACATTCAAAGAAAATGATTTCACTTTATGCCCCCATGAGTTGTTTGCTCAGGATAAGACAGTATTTAAAAAGGCATTGCAGAAGTGTAAGTTTAAGTAAAGCAGAATTATTCCTTGCGATAACAAGGCATCCATAAAATACGTAGCATTTTATTGAATAACAGCTATATGGTATAGATACAGGTAATGAGTAGATACTGAACTTTTTGCCTGACTCTTCATTGTCTTCACAAGTTATGGAACAGAAATCATAAAACCAAAAATCTCAAATGATTCAAATGCCCAAAATAGTCGTTAAGTTTATATCAGCTCTGAAATAGAAAATTCTAATTGGAGGATCCTTTCATAAAAAAAAATTGAGACGACAGCATCTTGATAAAAGTCTATGCCGGAATAACAAAGTCCTAGATTTTGAACGCATGAATTCTGAAAATTTATATGTAGTTCTACTTTATAACATTTTTTTTCCTGATGATCTTTTAATTTTCTTCCCTTAAGGATGGGATCTGAGGTACACATGAGAGCTGGTTTCTACAGTCTGAATGTATGTACATATATAAAATATGGTCGTAAAGGAGGTGTTTTGCAAATAAAGCATATTACACACAAAATATAAATAACTTCCCTTTTAAAAGTTACTGAGAATAAAGAATATAGAACAAGGTTATAGGCACTTACATTGCTATCAAATGCAGTAATTAGTAATTCACTTCAATAAGAAGTGTTTTCTTTAGAAGTTTCATGGCATTGGAAGTTCCAACTTTGGATAAGATGCTTTTCATGACAAAAGTGAGGATTACCAAAAAGAAAGAAAGAGAAGAAAGGAAGGAGGGAAGGAAGGAGGGGAGGGGAGGGAGGAAAAGATGGTGATGAAAGGAAAATAGTCCAAATCTATAGACACTTTAAACTTCTTTTGGCCTTTATATCAACTTTTATGTTAAAAAATAAAGTTGGCAGAGAAGCTAGCTCACTTGCAAGGTAAATAAATGGCTTTTGTGTGATTGGAGAATCTTGGTCAGATAATGCATTTTTTTTTAAAGCACAAAACCAACAGCCACCAACATCTTCCTGTGCATTCATAAATTATTTTCTTCTAATCCAAATGGCAGCAGAGGAATCCTGGTGTGTGCGGTGTGTATACACACACACCAATACCAAAGCATGACACACTATCCTAAACTAAGTAGTGTCCCAAACAGATCGTAACCCATAGGCTGTTTACAAAGGTGGAATACAAATAGATTAATTTTCCTCAGGTAGAAGGCAAAAGTGTATATTTCTCCATCTCTGCTGAATTCCTTTATCTTCTTAGTAAGGCTTTCACAGAAAGCACCATTTTATGAACAGAGAATTCAGTACCCAGAGTCTGACTGGAGACTTATTAAATCAGGATTGAAGTCTCGATGCAGTTCATAAAAACCCAATAAAAAAAAAGGCATCAAAAACCACATTTAAAATAAAGCTGTCCATATATAAAGAACGAAGTGTTTCGAAGTTCCCAGCTTGTATTCTACAGAGTACTGAAAGGTTTAATATTAGCAGCCTGTGAAGGTGTAGTGAGGAGAGGGTCTGAGAACCAAGTCAGCATCCTTACTCTAGCCTAACGCCACCCGTCCCTTGGGTGAAAACAGTTCCTGCAGTCCAGAGTTCGTCCTCATGACTGTTTCACCGTCAAATCTTGACATCCTGGGACTCAACCATCTTGGCAAGGGTCTTCTTGATCCTCAGAGCCGTGAGTCTGGAGGCCGGGTTGTGCGCCCAGCATTCCGACATGAGCTTCAGAACTGCTCGGAGACACTGAGAAGCAAAGAGAATGGAGTGAGCACATACAGGTCTCTGACGACAGTTACCAATCACCTCCTCAGGGCACGGAGCTCCACTTACTTCATCACTGTTCCATCTATTGGACACAATTGGCCGCAAACGTTTGACACACACGACCTCACGCATATCTTCGTATGATGGATCGTTGGGCACCATATTGTAATATGGCAACTGGTACTCTTCCACGATCCCTGCAGGCAGGGAGGAAACACAGTGAGCACAAAAGTGACTCAACAGAATAGATCAACCTACTCAGCACCTCTCTCTGGACTTTGGGAGTAAAAATGGATTCCTACAGGAAGAAAAGAATTATAGGCTGAGTGATTCACTTTTAATAGTAAATGTGTGTTCTCTTTTCCTATGCCTCCATGTTTCAATCTCCATCAGTCCCCGTCATACCTGTGGACATACCGATATCCCTTAAGAAAGTAAGGTGAAGCACTCATTTACCTTCAATTTTTTATTTTATTGCGAGAGAGACCGAGTGAGCTGCAAGTGCTCGCCAGGGAGGGGCAGAGGGAAAGGGAGACTCCATGCTTGGCGTGGAGCCCAATGAGGGGCTTGATCTCCCAACCCTGAGATCATGACCTGAGCACCAACCAAGAGTCGGCTGCTTATGTGACTGAGCCACCCAAGTGCCCCTTCAATTTTTAATTTAATTATTTATATACGTAATTGTTCTTACTGACGGATGTGGTTTTTGTTTTACAGTTTGCCTTGTTTCCTCCTGCAGTAGAAAGACAACGTGATACATGGAAAAGATTTAACACAGCAGGCCGAGACTGCTAGCCTTCGAAAAGGCCTGCTTGCAGGGCTGGCGCGGGGCCGCTGTCTGGGAACTGGTTGCATAAATGATTCCCTCCACACTCACACAAAACTTTCCCTAAATGATAAGGGCCACTTACCGTGTGTCTAGACTGTTTGTACAAACAATATGGTTTACACTGAATACCTGCTCTCTTTCTAGGAGTCTGGAATTCTGGTACATGCTAGGCGCAGGGTACCCACATGACCAGACTCCAAAAATATCTTTGGCTACTAGGTCTCTAATGAACTTTCCTAGATGACAATATTTCACATGTTGTCATAACTCACTGCTGGAGGAATTAGGCACATCCTGTGTGACTCCACTGGGGGAGGCCTTCTGGAAGCTTGTGCCTGACTTCCTCTGAACTTTGCACCGTGCACCGTTTCCCTCGGCTGATTTTATCTGTATCCTTGCACTGTAATAAATCTCAGCTATGTGGACAACTATATGCGGAGTCCTGTGTGTCCTGGTAGTGAAATCACAGACCTGGGAGTGGCCTTGGGATCTCGGACATATATGACACCTAAACTACACGAATGGAGCTGTTACTACTAACATAACCAGAAGCCCACACCTGAGGTCTTACCTCCTGTGATACAACGACGAGCCATTTCCCAAATGATCAGGCCAAAGCTGTAGATGTCGGCCATTATGTAGGGCTGGAAATGGTTTTTATTCAAGCTCTCATCCAGCACTTCTGGAGCCATATAGCGTTTGGTACCCACCCGGGTATTCAGGGGCACGTCAACTTCATTTGTGTCGCTGAAACAGAAGACAGTGTTCAGGTTGAGGGCCAGGAACAAAATCGCTCATCTTACATTTTTGTCGCGTTTTGTAAGTCAGCCTCTTCCTCTGCATGTGCACACACACACACTCCACATAAATATATTAAAAAAATGAAATTAAAAAAAATCTACGTATTTACCTATCAACCAATCTACTAGCTTCACATTCCCTTAACAGGAGTCCTTGGGACCAGATAAGATTTTAAAATTTAGCATTTTCTAGAGTTTAGAAAAGTAACAGATCCTGTAACTGTATGTTACACGTTACACAACACCCCGGGGTTAAGAGGGACCGGGGCACCATTCAGAATCATTACTGTCCCCAGTGAAAATCTAAGTATGAATATTCATATTATCCTGGATAAAGACAATAAATACCTCACATCAGTTCAAGTTTTGCCACCAAACAAGTTTGTGCCTAAGAAAAAGGACGGTACTGAATATACAAAAAAGCAGTAGGTAATTATGTCCTGGAACAAGCGAATGTGAAAATAAATTGAGAGGAATCATTAGCTTTTTCTGTTCTCACGTGATAAACTCAGCCTCTGTGACATAGGATTACATTTTCTTTTTAGGTCCAACCAACTTAATTCTGTTGTAAGTAATGTTTACATAATCATACCGGCAATCAGTAACAAATGAGGTTTACTGGTTTTTCAATATTTGAACTAAATTTTAGAGTTAGAAGACATGAAAGCTTTGTTGCTTAGGCCCCCAATTCTGGTGGGTTCTGGAAACTACTCTGAAGCCGAGATTGATATAATGTAGTTTAGATTTTCTTTTTCTTTTTTTTTTTTTTTTTTTAAGATTTTATTTCTTTGCTCATGAGAGACACAGAGACAGAGGCAGAGACACAGGCAGAGGGAGAAGCAGGCTCCCTGCGGGGAGCCCGATGTGGGACTCGATCCCAATCCCAATCCCAGGTCTCCAGGATCACGCCCTGGGCTGAAGGCAGTGCTGAGCCACCCGGGCTGCCCATATTTTAGATTTTCTTAAAGAGTTCCTGATGAGTATTTGAGCCAACGAACACTACAAAGATACAGAACGACAGGGTCAGAGCACTGTAACAACTAGGGAAGATGATTTAAATGTTAATATTTGCTTTATTATAGACCTGTACTTTTATTTTATAACCTGAAATGAATTCTGAAATGTAAATTGGCTGCTGTATCTTAGAGTTGTAACAATATTAAACGTTTCAATGGTTTCCTAAAAATTTGATAATTCTGTTTAAAAAATATTGACAATTGGGATCCCTGGGTGGCGCAGCGGTTTGGCGCCTGCCTTTGGCCCAGGGCGCGATCCTGGAGACCCGGGATTGAATCCCACGTCAGGCTCCCGGTGCATGGAGCCTGCTTCTCCCTCTACCTGTGTCTCTGCCTCATTCTCTCTCTCTCTCTGTGACTATCACAAATAAATAAAAATTAAAAAAAAAAAATATTGACAATTTCAAGCGGTGATGGAGAAGTGGCATGCCTGTGACCCTGTTTCTGGGAGTGTTTACTGACGCACGCTTCCCAAAGGGGTAGCTCGCAATTATGCTATACTTTAACACGCACACACTCTGTTCAGTCCCTTCTCTAGGAATCCACCACGAACAAATACTTACACAAGTAGCCAAGGATATTACATAATGGGTAAAATACAATTAAAGCATTTTTTAAAATAATGAAATAATAAAGTAGGGACTTAGTTGGGTCACAGATGAAATAAATTATAGTCTATCCACATAATGACGGAAAACTGCATCAATCTTGTTAAAGAGAATGAAGTAGACCTACGTAAATTACAACAGAATGATGTCTAAGACAATAAAAAGCAGGAAATCAAGAATTATGTGGAATAGGATGTAATTTTTATTAAAAAAAAAAAACAAAAACCTAAAACAGAAAAACAAAGCACCAAGACAAAAAAACCCAACTATTGATATCACCAGTTAAGCCCAAATACGTGTTTGGGGTTGCGCTGTCCTGAATCCAAAGAGGCAAGTACCTGCGGAGAGTACAATGCCGCCAAGACAGCAGGCAGGGAACCGCTTACCTATTGAATTTAACAGCAAGACCCAGGTCAGCAATACAGCAACTTCCATTTCTCTTAATGAGGATGTTTTTGCTTTTTAGGTCTCGATGAGCAATTGCAGGCTTTCCTTGGGTGCCATAAATTTCTGTGTGGAGATGGCACAGACCACAGGCAGCTGAATAAGCCAACTTGAGCAGGGCTCTGGTGTCCAGCGTAGCGCATTTCAGGAAATCATAGAGAGATCCGTTTTCATGGTAATCAGTAATCAAATATAGCTGAGTCCAGGAGCCTGTCCCTTTAATGTCTGCTGCTATGAAACCTGTTCAATTAACGAGTTTAAAGGGTTAGTTATCAGAGATGGTAGGAAGGATAACGTCTGCTCATTCAGGATACTGAGAATAACTCAGGTATTGTGTATAGATAATAAAAAAAGTTAATTTTCCTAACAAAATCTCTCGAGTGTGTACCATCTTCCCTGCCATTTACAAAGACAGCTCCACACTTCCGCAGTATATTTAAAATGATCTTAACGATCAGCATGAGAAGGACCATCGCGTAACTAAGGGGAAGATCACAGGTCAGAAAATAACCTGAGGAAATATGATCCATCGACAGGATTCTCTAAGCATGAAGAACTTTAAGAAGAAATGTGGAAAAGGTCTCAGTTTCAAGTTGAAAGGTGGACACGTTAAAATAATAAAGTAAAACGTTCAACCAAGAGTGTGCTGCTACCTGAGCTAGCTCCCATTTGCCCACCAAGCCTTAGCGCAGGTGCCTCCCCAACTGGCTCCTGATCAGCAGGCCCGTGCTGTGGCCTCTTTCCCGTCAGGTCTGGGGGTGCTGGGCTGAATGGCGGGCACCCCCACCCCCAGCAATTCGTGGCTGCTTGGAACCTGTATGTGACCTGATATGGAAGAGGGTTTTTGCAGACACAACCGAGTTCAGGGGAGGTGGGCCCCGATTCAACGACCGGTATCCCTACAAGAAGAGGGGAGTGTGGACCTGTCTCCAAGCCAAGTAATGTCAGAAAGTGCTGGAAATCACCAGAAGCTGGGAAGAGGTAAGGAGGGGGCCTCTCCTAGAGCCTTGGTCCTGCTGACACCCTCTTTTTTTTTTTTTTTTTTTAATTTTTTTATTTATTTATGATAGTCACAGAGAGAGAGAGAGAGGCAGAGACAAGGCAGAGGGAGAAGCAGGCTCCATGCACCGGGAGCCCGACGTGGGATTCGATCCCGGGTCTCCAGGATCACGCCCTGGGCCAAAGGCAGGCGCCAAACCGCTGCGCCACCCAGGGATCCCTGACACCCTCGTTTTACACTTCAGGCTTCCACAACTCTGGGAAAATAAATTTCTGTTGTTTCAAGCCACCCAGTTCGCGGTGCTCTGTTGTGACAGCCCGTAGGAGGCTGAGAGTCACGTGTCTGGAGCACTTGCGGCAACGTGCGATGCAGTCTCTAAATTAAAGGGCAGGGAAATGGTAGCTGAGAGGCCAGGAGAGCTGGAGGGCAGGCGCCCACCCGACTGATCAGAGCAAACCCGAGTTCATTTTCTGTTTTGTTAGTGGAGGCAGGGAGAGGCGAAGGGCACATGCGATCAACGTCATACCCCAAAGTCTCCTATGTTAGTAAATTGAACACCAATAAAAAATAAATTAAAAAAAAAAAGCCTGGGCTGTGATTGTACGAGGAAGCCTAACAAGGTAGCCCTGCTTCCGAGTTGAAACTGCCTTTTGTTGTCCTAGGCGGATGGGCAGGAACGGGGTCTGGGCGCTCGGGGCCGTATTGAGCTGCTCCTCCCTCGGGTCTCCTCCAGCCCCACCGCGGGCTGTGGCCGCCGGCGCGCGTGTACCCACCAAGAATGTTCTCGTGGCGCATCAGCACAGTCTGGTAGATTTCCGTCTCCCGAAACCAGCTGGCCTCCTCCGTGGTGAAGAACACCTTGACCGCCACCTTCTCCCCACGCCATTTACCCATCCACACTTCTCCGTACCGGCCTTTCCCCACTTGCCGAACCATCTGAATCTGCTTGGCGATAGTTCGCTGAACCTGCATGGAAGAAAGCGAAAGGTTTGTGGAAAAGCGGTGGCCGAGGGATGCAGGGGCCTGTCCGGCGCCCACGGCGCTCCGCACCTGCCCTCCCTGTTCTGCGGCCGCGGCCGCATCGTCCTGCAGCAAAACCAGGTGACAGTGATGTCTTCTCTGCAGTCACTGCGCCATCGCGCGCCGGCCCCCCGCCTCTCCAGCCTCTTTTGCTATCGTGACCCACGGCAGCCCTCTTGGCCACCTGGAGTCAGCTCAGTGGTGCACGTCGTCCCCGTCCCAGCTTCTCTGCACGTGCAGTCCCCGCGGAGGCCTGTTTCTCTGCAACCCCTTCAGGGCGCACGCACACCTCTCCGCTGCTGCTCTTACAATTATGCTTTTATGATTTTTCTACATGTATTGCTTGGATTCTACTTCCTACTCCAGAACACAGGCATTGTTTAGGGGGACACCTGAGATAGAAGTGCTCTCATTCATTTTTATTGAACCGAAGATGCACGGTTGTTATCGCCACCTGTCATTCTCAGAAGCACTCGTGGCCATTCCAAATTACAAAGAATCCCAAGGTTCAGGTTGGAAACACAGTTAAAGTGGACTAGATTTTGTGCATACCCAAACTGACTGGCTTTATGTATCATTTGTTTCAGAATCCTTTTGTAATTTTTAAAGAAAGTCAGGATTATTGAGGTACGAGCCACACGCAATAAAATCCACTCTTGGAGAACTGTGTTCCCTCTTGCCTCCTTAAAGTCAGTTCCCCTCCCTGCCTGCCCCCAGGCCCTGGCATCACTGATCTGTTTTCTTCCCCCAGTTTTCTCTTTTCTAGAATATCACATAAATGAAAATGTGCAGTATGCAGTCTTGTGTCCAGCATCTTCCACTCAGCAGGACACACTCTGAAAGCCACCTGTATGGCTGCTGCCTGGATCAGCATCTGTTTACCGAGCACTCACGTTCCACCGTATGACCCAACCATGGTCTGTTTCCCATCTACCCACGGGTGGCCTTTTGGGTTGACGACGATTTACGTCTTATGAGTAGAGCTGCTGTGCATGCTCCCATTTGAGCCTCTATGTGGGCACGTCTGCACACCCTTCTGTGGTAAATACGTCGTGGAACAACTGCTTCATGGTAGGAAAGCACAGGTTTCACTTTTCTGTCAACTGTCACCCTGCTTCCCAAAGTGCCTGAAACGTTTTCACTTCAATCAGCTACGTATGTATGAGATTTCTAGTTCATCCAGATTCTTCCCAGCACTTCATATTCTCGGTCTTAGCGGATGTGTAGTATCTTGCTTTCATGCTTAATTTGCACGACCCTGCCTTTTCACGTGCTTATTTGCCATTCCTTTCTCTTCTTTTGGGAAGTACCTGTTCGAATCTTTCGTCTTTTTTTAAAAATTGGGTGTCTTATTACTGAATTGTAAATGTTCTTTATATATTGTCCAACTCAGTCTTTCAGATCTGTGTTGCCAGGCTGACTTATTTTTTCCCTTGCTTAAGTGTCTTCTGAATAAGAAAAGCTTTAAATTTTGAGAAAGTCTAATTTATCATTTTAAAAAATGATTTCTGTCTTTTGTGTCCTAAGAAACTTTTGCTTAACCAAGGTGACAATGATTATCTAAAACATTTTCTTATAAAGATTTTTAGACTTTAAGTTTTACATTCAGGTCTATCGATCATTTCAAGGTAATTTCTTATTTGGAGATAAGGGTCAAGATACACGTTTTGGGAAATGGATGCTCAATCTTCCTTGCACCATTTGTGGAACAGACTGTCTTCTCCCCACTGAATTACTCGGGCACCCAAATCAAGTGATATTTGTGTCCATTTCTATACTCTTTATTCTCTTCCACTGATACACATATCTATCCTTAACCTTAAAGATCACATTATATATGGGCACCTGGGGGGCTCGGCTCAGTGGTTGAGCGTCTGCCTTCAGCTCAGGGCATCATCCTGGGGTCCTGGGATCGAGTCCCTCCTCGGTCTCCCCGCATGGAGCCTGCTTCTCCCTCTGCCTGTGTTTCTGCCTCTCTCTGTGTCTCTCCAGAATAAATAATGAAATCTTAAAAAAAAAAAAAAAAGACCACACTACGTTGATTATTGTAGCCTTATACTAGGTCCAGAAATCAGGAAGTGAACCCTCTTTGTTCTTTCTCAAAATTGCTTGGCTCTTCTAGGTCCTGTGAATCTCCATATAAATGTCATATCCGTTTATCAATTTCTACAAAAGTTTGCTCTGATTTTGGATTGAATGGAAATATAAGAAACTAGGTATCAACTTAGGAATAAATAAAATCTTAAAAAAATTTTTTTGTTAAGCTTATTCTTAAATATTTAATGTTTTTCTGAAGCTATTTTAATGATACTGCTTTTCTAATTCCTAACTGCTCATTGCCAGTGTACCTAAATTCAATGATTTCTGTGCAGTGACCTTATATTCTGCAACCCTTACAAACTCACTTATTGGTTGTTGTAGCTTTATGGTATCACCCTTGAAATTTTTCCGTGTAATCATGTTGTCTGCACATGAAGACAGTTTTACCTTTCCAATTACAAAATTATTTAATTCAAGAAGTTTAAAAATTAGAGATCAATGGATTTACTTTTTTTTTTAAGGTTTTATTTATTTATTCATGAGAGACACAGAGAGAGAGATAGAGGCAGAGACACAGGCAGAGGGAGAAGCAGGCTCCATGCAGGGAGCCTGATTTGGGACTTGATCCCGGGACCTCAGGATCACGCCCTGGGCCAAAGGCAGCCGCTTAACCCCTGAGCCACCCAGGGATCCCAATGGATTTACTTTAAATCAGTGCAACCAAACAACTAAAAATATGTCTGGATATCTAGTATATATTAAGTTGAAATAGTCATACTTCTCCCAACCAATGAGTGTAACCTTAGCTGCAAGGAAGTTATACCAGATTCCTCTTCAGGTTGGCTGTTAAAAGCAAAACTTGGGAGCTAACTCTAGCACTGACACAGCACTTCATGATCACATTTTCTTTCCTAACTTTGCCTGTGGCTCTTCTTCCTACTGCCTATTCTATTTCTTTTGTTTCATATTTCTTATTTTTAACTGATTTCTCCTTTCATGACTGCAGCCATCTTTCTAAATAAGAAGGAAAAAAATGTATCTAGTAATGTTCCCTAATCTGTAACGGTTACGCTATCTACCATCATCTAAGGACACATTCTGCACCAATAAACCATTCATGTTTGTATGGCATTTTATCTTACCAATAAAGGTAGTCCGGATCCACTACCAGAGCTCTGTGACTGGTCAATGAGGTCTTTTAATGATTCTCCAACTGGAATAAATGCTTCATCTTGTTCCAAATCACGATTGTAACGACGTCTGCTTGAGATGCTCTTACAATAATGTCTTTTAAAAAAAGAAGAAAATAGCCTACATTAACATTCCAAAAACTATAAAATTCTAGGATAAGGAAAATCTTGAGGTTGTTGATACTATCATCTTTCCTTCAGACAGGATCACATCCAAATTAGTCTTATAGGATAATAGCTCCTCTGTTAAAATAATGTCCAAAAATAGAGTTTATGAGGTAGAGTTCTATGTACATGTTAAAATGGAGAGATGTCCACGGTGCATTGGTGAGTGAAAAAAAAAAACAGATTAAAAAACAGCATGTAGAGTGTGATTCTAATAAATTAAAAAAAATTATATATATATATATATATCTACATACGCCTAAAAAGATCAGAGGAGGGGATCCCTGGGTGGCTCAGTGGTTTAGAGCTACCTTCGGCCCAGGGTGTGATCCTGGAGACCCAGGATCGAGTCCCATGTCAGGCTCCCTGCATGGAGCCTGCTTCTCCCTCTGCCTGTGTCTCTGCCTCTCTCTCTCTTTCTCTCTCTCTCTGTGGGTCTCTCATGAATAAATAAATAAAATCTTAAAAAAAAAATCAGAGGAGATATATAACAAGTTATAAATAACAGCTATTTCCAGAGATGTTGGAGTACTCATTTCCATTGGAATTTGCATTTTGAATTGTTGTATCAAAATTAACAATGAATATAGTTCCCTTTTTAAAAAGGGAAAAGAATTTCATGCAAAAGAAATCAAACAAGTTCTCTGAACTCACTCTGACAGTTTTGAAGTTTTTATAATTTTAAATTATGAAATATTTCAAACATACAAGGTAGATATTTAACTGCCACCCACATGTAGGCCACTTAAACTTAAAGACATGTTTAAATAAATAAACGTTAGAAATATCTGAAGCTCCTGTCATTTCCCTGATAATTCCATTTCCTTCCTTTACTCCTCAGAAACAAACACTATCCTGAAAGGTGGTTATATCCTTCCTATTTGTTCATCCTTCTACCGTTCATAAACAACACTGTTTCTCTGGATACAAGTGGACACAAATAACGTAAGTTGTGTTATTACTTGACATCTTGCTTGAAAAAAACTTCCGTATGCTTTATGTATTTACCTAGGCCCATACATGTTTACAAACAATAGTTCATATTTATGGATGCAGAGTGGGTCAGACATTGTTCTATGACTCACCGCATCTTTATACAACTCCTAAGAGGTGAATACTATTGCTCCTATTCTACAGATGAGGAAACCATGCCCAGAGGTCCATCATTTGTCCCAAGTTAGACACCACCAAGTAGTGACGCTGGGCTCCAAACCCAAAGGCCTGGGTCTGGGAGCCACGGTCTCAGTCACTACTTTCTGTCAAGGAAATGATTTAAATGATACCTAGGGTTCTTGTTAGGAATTTACCAAATGAGCTATTTGATAATTCCAAAAGTCTGTTAGTACAAATAGTAATGCAAAAAATATTTGTGTGCCAGCCTCTTGTGCAGAAGTGTAAGAATTTCCTGAAGGTACAAACACTTTCAATTTTAGTGATATCACTAAATTTCTCTCCAAAGTGGAGTAAATTTATAAAGTATAATAATAATAGTAGTAATAATATTACACTATAAAACATTTATATATTATTATACTTTGTAATACATCATAAAATATTATAATAATATTACAATGTGCCTTTCTCCGTATTCTAGTGCAAACTTGGAACTGGCACATTTTTAGGCTGTTATCAACCCGATGGACATGAAATAGACTCATTTTCCCCTGACTTCTGAGGAAGTTCATATTTTTTCCTATAGTTCATTTTTTTTCCATAAACTGCCCCTTGTATTTTTTGCCTATTCTGTGACGTGCCTGTTCATGCTATTCAACAAGGATGTTTTATCTTTTTTCCTCATTGATTCATTAGGATTTCCTTATATAATCTGGATGCTAAACCTTTGATAGTTATGCTGTTAAGAGTTTTCCCTCCATCTGTCAGTATCCTGTTGTTCCACTTATAGTGTTTTACATCAGTTTTTAATTTTAATGTTGTCAAATTAAACATCAATGTCCTCCCTTTTTGACATACACTTTTGTGCTTCAAGACTGTCCTCTCAACCCTAATGTCATTAGCACATTTTAAAGGTGTTAAAATTTTGATTCTCTTGTTTAGCCCTTTAATCCATTTAGCATTTAGAGTAAAGGATGGAAATTATAGAAAACATCAAGTCAGATTTGTTTTCTCTGTGGACAGCCCAATATATTTATCTATTTTTGAATTTTACTTTTAAAACTTTATATGGGTAATTGACTCAAATGGTTTAAAATTCAAAAGGCACAAAAGGATGTGCAGTGAAACATTTCCTCCTGCCCCATCCCTACACCAACAAGGAGAACTGGAACTCTCTCTAGTAACCTTCAGGAAAGCATTTATGTCTATTTAGATTAAAATATATACATTGTTGTTCACCTCCTCTGCTTTTTTCTTTCCCCCCTTCCAGAAATAGTAGTAAACCATACACACTGTCCTGCATCTTGCTTTTTCACTTAGCAATACATCTGGGTGGTTATTCCACAATAGTCCATAAAAAGCCTCCTTTTTCCTTTCATGGCTGAACAGTATTCCATTGTATGGCCGTTAACTATTCCTTCACCAGTAACGTTTACATTGTTTCTAGTCTTATTTCATACAAGGCTGAAATGAAAACAGTTTCTGGAATATCTGTATACAAATTGCTAGAAGTTAGAATTGAATTTGGAATTTTGATGTAATGCTCTACTGATCTCCTTAAAGGTTATACCACTCACAAACCCTCCACCATTGTAGGACAGCCCATCTTCCCCATACTCTCACCCACACTCTTGTGTTATAACACCTTTAGAACTTTGTTTTTAATTTTATCCAAGCTCTATATTCTTTTTTCAAAAAGTATAATGTTCCTCGTGGCTTAGTAACAAAACAGCAGGTCCCACCTCTCCTCCTTATCTATTTTGCATTTCTTAGAACTGAACACTTTCAACCCCTGTAATCTGATTTAACACTGTTAAACAAGTTTCCTTGTTCCTTTGAAGATTTTATTTTTTAAGTAATCTCTATGCCCAAAGTGGGGATCGAACTCACAACCCAGAGATCAAGAGTCGTGTGTTCTTCTCACTGAGCCAGCAAGGCGCCCTAGCTGATAACCTCATTATTTCTAAATAACGTGCTTAGGTTGACATTTTCAGGTTTTCAATCTTAAGCTTTAACTATTGCCTTCACATCATGGAAGATAGCAATTTTAACTCATCATTTAATATCCCTGCCCCTTCCCCAAACAGAAATACTCTGTCTTCACATCCTCTTAACAAGGTATTTGTTTAGATCAATATTTAGAGTCTGCATTATTCTGACTATGCAAACTCTATCCACACGTGGATCTCACTGTATGTCATGATCTTTTTCTTTCCTACAAACCCTCTCACCCTCCAGGCCATGGGCAAAGATCCATTACTTCTGAGTTAAAAAGCAGAAGCAGATCTCTGTGCCTCTGGGTCATGTGTAGGAAACACTTCCCTTGCCCCTACTAGGGAAAAATTCACCGATGAAAGAAGTTGTGCAAATCAAGACAATGAAGTGACATTTCTTTTTTTTTTTTTTTAATTTTTATTTATTTATGATAGTCACACACACAATGAGAGAGAGGCAGAGACATAGGCAGAGAGAGAAGCAGGCTCCATGCACCGGGAGCCTGACGTGGGATTCGATCCCGGGTCTCCAGGATCGCGCCCTAGGCCAAAGGCAGGCGCTAAACCGCTGCGCCACCCAGGGATCCCTGAAGTGACATTTCTAAAGAAAAAAAGTCAACCCAGAATTCCATATCTAGTGAAAATACCTTTGGAAAATGAAGGCAAAGGTTTTCAAACAAACTAAAGCTGAGAAAACTTATAGCCGGTAAGCCTGTACTCCGAGAAATTGAGTTAAAGGAAGTTCTCAGGCAGAAGGAATATAAAGAATGAAAACTTGGGAAAAATGGATAGTGATGAAAATGGCAAAAACAAATATGAATATAAAATACATTTTTTTTATTTTCAATCTCTTTTTTAAAAGATTTTATTTATTTATTCATGAGACACACAGAGAGAGAGGCAGAGACACAGGCAGAGGGAGAAGCAGGCTCCATGCAGGGAGCCCGACATGGGACTCAATCCCGGGTCTCCGGGATCATGCCAAGGGCCGAAGGCAGGCATCAAACCGCTGAGCCACCCGGGCTGCAGGCGCTCAACCACTGAGCCACCGGGAGTCCCTGTTTTCAATCTCTTTAAAGCTAACTGGCAGATCTTTTTAAAAGATGTACAATAAAAGTTTATCTTTGTTATCAAATGAATCATTATTTGGCAACAGTTTTTGCTACTATTGCTTTAATTTTAAAATCATCTATTTCTTATATTTAACTACTGTGGGACTGGGAGTCCCCTAACAGTGGGATGATGGACCAATTAAAAAAATCCAGAAGTAAGGTTTATGTCTGGTAAATCAATCTGTGATTCTGTTTCGCAAGCAGATATTCTGGGCCAAGGGGAGGTTGGTAAACAACAACAAAATTTAATGAGTATCTGTACGCCAAGCCTGAGGGACGCACCAATTCACAATGTTTATCCTAATTAATTCAAGAGAACAGTGGTAATTTATCAGCTGGCCATCATCAATATTAATGGACAAGTAATCTCTGCTACCATTGAGATTCCTGTTCAATGGGAGAGACAGACTTTTAGGCAAATGATTATAAGTAAGTCAACAAATGACTACAAATGTAAATTAACTAAGATAAAAGTGGTAAATGCTTGGGAGGGGGGGTGCGTAGATCATGCGATCTAACGATTTTTTTAAATGCCAAAGAAATCACTTACAAAAGAGTTTAGAAATTCCATGTCAGAGGAAAGTACCGGGAACCGGGAAAAAGGTACAGAACTGAACATTAATCTAGAGTGAAGGGAGGACAGAGAGGTTTTGGAGAAGGTAACATGGTTGAGGGCCATGTTATCATGAATATAAATCAGATTCAAAAAGAATAAATTTGCAAATTTATCCAGACTAGAAGAAAACAGTCAACAGAATAAAAGTAAAACAAAATATTAATGAGATACATAAAAGAGACTAACCCTACCAAGTTGAAAGATATATCCCTCTTTAACATTCATCTTACCCTTTTAGGGTTGCTGTGGATAGTAGCTGCTGTAGAACTTTAAAGTCAAGTTCTAAAATAGCCCAAATTGCTAATTTTGTAAAGCTGATCAACTGAGTCTTTAAGTCAATAAAACTAGTACATAAAATTCAAAAGCTAAATAAATTGGCAGTCATGTGGTTCTCTGTAATTTTAGTTTAAAATGAAATGAACAGTTGGCAGTATCTGTGTGTGTGTTTTTTTTTAAACAGATTGTGTTTATTTATTCATGAGAGACACATACAGAGAGAGAGAGAGAGAGAGGCAGAGACACAGGCAGAGGGAGAAGCAGGCTCCATGCAGGGAGCCCGATGTGGGACTCAATCCCGGGTCTCCAGGATCATGCCAAGGGCCGAAGGCAGGAATCAAACCGCTGAGCCACCCGGGCTGCCCACCCCGGTCCTTTTTGTTAATCCTTCCTCACTGTTAGCTTGTGTCAGGGTTAATACCTTGACCTCCGCTGCCAGTGCTCTTCACACTTTTGTGTGACTTCGTGCTTCCACCTGGCATAATTTTCTCTCTACCTGAAGAGTGTCCTTAAACATACTTTGTGGTGCAGATCTGCTGCCGATGAGGTCTTTCAAGCTTCTGTATGTGTGAAAGTCTTTAGTTCTTCATTTTTGTAAATTATTTGCTCTGCATAGAGAATTCTAGGTTCATGACTTTCTTTCCTGGAGTAATTTATTTTTTTTATTTTTAATTTTTAAAAATATTTTATTTATTTATTCATAGAGACACAGAGAGAGAGAGAGAGAGAGAGGCAGTGGGAGAAGCAGGCTCCATGCAGGAAGCCCGATGTAGGACTCTATTCCAGGACTCCAGGATCACACCCTGGGCTGAAGGCAGACGCTAAACTGCTGAGCCACCCAAGGACCACCCCCCCACCCCGGAGTATTTTATTTAAATAATTAAAAAAAATTATTTATCTGAGAGAGCGAGTTGGGGGGAGGGGCAGAGGGTGAGAGAATCATGACCACCATCACCACCCTCCACCCTACCCCCTCCCCGCCCCCAGCACGGAGCCTGCCGGGAAGCTCGATCCCAGGACCCCGAGATCATGACCTGAGCCAAATCAAGAGTCAGTCCCTTAGCCAACTGAGCCCCCCAGAAGCTCCCTTCCTTGAATACTTTAACATGCTGCTCTGCTCTAAGCATGGTTTTTCCTGAAAAGTCGGCTATCATCTTTACCTCTCTTCTTCTATACTTAATCTGCCTTTCTTCTCTTGGCCACATTTAAGATATTTTTCTTTATCACTGGTTTTGAGCAATCTGATAATGATGGACCTTGGTGTCATTTTGTTTGTGTTTCTTGTACTTTGGTTCTATGGGTTTACAGTTCAATTAAATCAGGAAAAAAATTTGGTCATTATTTAAAAAAATATTTTGCTTTCTCTCCTTTCCTTTGGGAACTCCAATTATATATAAGGGCTGACCCTTAAACAACATGGGTTTGAACCGCACAGGTCTATTTATATGCAGATTTTTTTAATACAGCATAATACCATAAATGTATTTTCTTTTCCTCATGATTTTCTTAATATATTTTCTTTTCTCTAAGAGCTTAGTCTATTGTAAGAATACAGCGTACAGTACACACCACATAAAAAATATGTATTAATCAAGTGTTTATATTATTGACAAGGCTTCCAATCAATGGTAGGCTATTCATAGATAAGTTTTTAGGAAGTCAGTTCTACACAGATTTTTGACTGCACAGGCGTTGGGGTCCCCAAACCCTATACTATTCAACACACACACACACACACACACACACACACACCACACACACACACACACACACACACACATATCCCAGGCTTGAAGTCCCACAGCTCACTGGTACTCAACTCATTTATTTTCAATGGCTTAGTTTATTTAGTGTCTATTGCAATGTCTTCACTACTCCTCCTATTCTCCTCTACAGTATCGAACTGCCATTAATCTCATCCAGTTTACATTTCATCTCAGATAATACAGATTTCATTGCCTGGAGTTTGATTTGGGTCTTTTTTTGTATCTTCCATGTCTCTATTTCACTTTTTTTTTCTGTTTCACTTTTTTGAACATATAAAATACAGTTAAAGAATTATTTTAATGCCCTGTCAGCTAATTCTAAATTCTAGATCAATTCTGGGTTGGTGTTTTTGATTCCTCATTATTGATTCTTTTGGCTGTATTTTTGCATGCCTGCCTGGTGGTTATTGATTGGATGGCAGACATTGTGAATTTTACCTTGTTGGGTGCTGAGTATTTTTGTATTTCTCTAAATATTCTTGAATTTTGTTGTAGGACGCAGCTATCTGGAAACAGGACAGTCCTTCTAAGGTGGGACCAGTGTCCTGTTTAGCCTAGGGCTAATTATTCCCCAGACTGAAGCAAGACCTTTCTGAGTACTCTCACCAAAGCCCTGTGAATTACGAGGTTTTCAAGTCCCACAGCTGGTGGGAACAGACACTATTCCCAGGCTTGCGTGAGCATCAAACACTGTTTTCTCCAATCTCTTCAGGCACCCTTTCCCAGCCTTGGGTAGCTTCCTCACTTGTATGTGCTGATTAAGATTCAGCTTGATTGATAGGAACCTTCTGCAGGTACCTAGCCCTCCTTCCTGTGAAGCACTTTCCTTTCCAGTACCCTGTCCTGTGAACTATGGCTGCTATTCCCGCCCAGACTCAACCACATCTCTTGGAGTCAGAGTCCTGTGGGCTACACCTGAGTTCCTCCTGTGTCCTACAGCTAGAAACTCTCTCCAGGCATAAGGTGGGCCATCATAAAGCTCACTTCATTTGTCTCCTAATTTTCAGGGATTAGTATCCTTCACTGCCTGACCGGCACTATTAGTATGTGAGTAGGGTTTACTGATTGTAGGCTTCACTGTAAGATAACTGCCTGGGTCATCCTACTGCGCACACTGGGGCCAGTATGTCTAGGTCTTTTCTCTTGGGCTAGATGGATTTCCCCTGGAAGATTCTTCCTATCTGTATTTTGAACAAGCCCAGCTGACGGGGTTCTAGGATAGTTGAGGGGCCCACCGATCGGTATGCAGATGGTCGCTTGACCTCCATGTTTTCACTGTAATACCACACCCTAAGAATCTTTGTTCTTTCCAGAAGATACACTTCCAGCCTTCTGTCAGAGAGATGGTACAGAAGAAAAGGAGTAAGGAATCTCAGCCTCTGTGGTACTGGCCTTATAATGAACCTCGCCTCCTGATATGCACGTCTTTATTTGGTTCCCTTCCATCATATGGTAGGGCTGACCTGCGTGACCAGGAGAATGAGGCAGGAGCAATGGGGACCTTTGAGTCTAGATCGTAAATGGCTTTGCAGTCTCCACCTTGATCTCTTGGATCACTCAATCTAGGAGGAAAAAGCCAGGCTTCATGCTGCAAGGACTGTCACTCAGGCAGCTCTGCAGAGGCTCACATCACAGAACTACAGTTTCCCACCAACTTGTGAGCCTCAGAAGTGAGCGACCTTTATCTGGGAAGGTGAGCTACGAGCTCCAGCCAAGCCTGCAGGTGAGCACAGCCTCTGCTACGTCTGGCTGGATGTTAGGAAAGGTTCTGACACCCCATCAGTCACTCCTGAATTTCTGACCCACAGTGAGAGATGATAATTGCTGTTTTCAGCCACTATGTTTGGGAATGATTTCTTAATGCAGCATTGCATAACTAACACAGCATCTGACTTTCTAACTGCAGACTTTCAAGCAACCTCTTGGTTTTACTGCCACTCTCAACTCTACTTCCAGAGATAACTGGTACCGCCAATTCTTGAGCTTCTTGGAGAATTCTATGATATAAACTGGTTGCTTTTTTACTTTCTCAAAATTCAGCCTAGGAGTCTGAATTTCTAGGTCTGCAAAGTCACTTGCTACTCATCCAAAAGCTTCACAAGTTCCAAAGTTTTTTGCTGTTATCTCCTGTTGTCCTTGTCCTAGTTGGACAAAAAAGTTAAAAACTCCTTATTGCGTTTTTACTGGAGGCAGCAAAAGTAAGTATACCTGCCTCTTTATCTAAGAACCTTTGCCAGTTTAACAAGTGAAAAACATTTCAATATGTTTTAATTTATATTTTCCATATTGTGAGTATGCTTGAGTCATCTTATAAATTTTCTTTCAAGGGTTGTGAGTATTTCCTTTTAGGTAAGTATGTGTTCATTTTTGGGGGGAGCAGGACTATTTTCCCACTAAACTGCTAGGTCTTTTTCTTCTTGATTTAAAAAAGCTCTCCATATTTGAGAAATCAGCTTTCTCTAATACAAGATGCTGATATTTTTCACTGTTTGTATTCTGTTATGGTGGTTTCTGCTACATGGTAAAGTTTTATTTCTATGTAGCTGACACAATTATTTTATTTTATTTTATTTTATTGTTTTGTTTTCTTGGGTGTGCCTTTTTTTTTTTTTTTGCTTCCCAGTTTTGTGTCAGACTCAGAAAGGGCTTCCACACAAAGGGATTTTTTTAAAAAAAAATCTTCCATGGTTTGTTCCAGTGCTTTAATCACTTCATTTTACATGTCAAGCTCCAATATAGGTAAAATGTATTACAACGTAGGTAACTGATGAAACTTCATCTTTTTTTTTTAAAAAAAACTTTACTTTTTCTATATAGTTATCTACTACCAAATCCATTTATCGAATCATCCATCTTTTTCCCCAGTGATCTGAAATGTTACCTTTCCATATACTAAATTTCTTTTTTTTTTAAGATTTTTTTTTTTTAATTTACTCATGAGAGACACAGAGAGAGAGAGGCAGAGACACAGGCAGAGGGAGAACCAGGATCCCTGCAGGGAGCCTGATGCAGGACTGGATCCCAGGACTCCAGGCTCACGCCCCAAGCCAAAGGCAGACATTCAACCGCTGAGCCACTCAGGCGTCCCCTAAATTTCTTTATATACTTGGATCTATTTATGGGTCTAGTAACCTGTTTTACTGATCTCTCAGTCTATTCGTACGCCATTAAGACAATGCTTTATTACTGAAGTTATCCCCTTCTCTAATTATTGTTTTCTTTTGGCAAATGTCTTCTGAAATCATGATTAAACACAAACAGTTCTAAGCCCCAAATAACTAAAGAATGATAATGTAGTTGGCTTCTTGGGACAGATGTTCAATATTCAGATATAAGAAGTTCAATATGCTATAAATAAGAAAAATCAGAAATACTCATGAACAAGAAGTATAGAGTTGGGTTCAATTAACCGATTAGTAGGAAGGTCCTCTTTTCCATTAAGAAAAATATAATCTAGGGGCACCTGGGTGGCTCAGCGGTTAAGTGTCTGCCTCTTGCTCAGGTCATGATCCCTGGTCCTAGGATAGAGCTTTATGTCAGGCTCCCTGCTCAGTGGGGAGTCTACTTCCCCTTCTTCCTCTGCCCCTCCCCTCCACTTGTGCTCTCTCTCTCTTAAATAAATACAATCTTAAAAAAAAAGAAGATTATAATCTAGTTAGTTAAAGGAGACAGAACAAGAGAATACAAGTTAATGGTGTCTGAATTGCATTCAGCGGTCAGTAATTGCTGCATACTGGCTTTTAAAGAACAACTGCTCATATCTAATATTCAACAAAATATTTCGTATCAAAATAATTATCTTTTTTTATCAAAATAATTATCTTACTTGTAACAAAAGCAGCTGGAGAAGATGATCATAGCAATTATGCAGACAGCCATAGAAATGAGCACGACCAGCCATCGAATGCTGCCATCAAAAAATGGACCTGACAAGGGAAGTAAACAATGAAGTATACATATTATCTTTCTTTTACATATTAAAAGGGAAAAAGAATTTTTAGTATTAAATTCTAAAAACCCTGCTTGTTATTAAAACCAGAGAAAATATTTCACTGAAAATCACGATCACATTCTTCTCGGCTAACCTACCTATAACAACAGGGGGCAGTGTAGGTTGTAAATACTGGTTACATAAATTGGTCCGACAACATTCTATCGTCCGGCGTAGCTGGGCTTTTGGTGAATCCTAGAGGAAAAGTATTGATAAAATTAAAAATGGCTTGATATTTTAAGTTGATAATGAGTTTTTAAAAATATTCACAAATTCAATTTTAATTCAGTTGAGAGAATAGGACCTCCAAATTTTATGTATAAAAAAAATTGAAAAATTAGAATTTGTGCTCAGTGAAGACTGTGAAATGATTTTTCTTAAGGAAAACATGTATGTGGATGGTGTGTTGGAACACTGGACTATACTAAATTACAAACAAAAGTTCAAAAGTATTTTTTACCAGAACTTTGGCATATCTTAATATATTACTATTCATTTGTTTTTAGTAAAAATGTAAATCATGGGGTCTTTTCCTTAAAAACACGAGTAAGACGTTTAATCACAATGACAAACAAGGAGAGCACACAGGATCTCACGGCAGACCTGAGACTACTTAAGTGGAGGGTGTCCCAGTTTAAAGAAAGGAGATGCCAGGAAAGGCAGTCAAGTAGGGAGAGAAGATATTGCAGTCTTCTTAAAACAACTACGCTGAAACTAATGAGCCTCATGTAGAAGCCAGTTAAAGCAGATGTGGAGAGAACAAAGACAAAATATAGAAGCCATATTCCTGAGTTTCATAGAGTCCACCCACCAGATATGAGATGCATCCCCAATAGGTCAGAAAATGAGCACAGGAAAAGACTGTAGTCATGAGAACAGACATCAACAATTATGTGTGAAGTTTTACTTGATTGGTACAGTACTGGACAAGTTATTAACTTGAATGCTGACATTTAAGCACTGCCTGGGAAAACTGCCATTCTGGACCAAAATAGTAACAGAAAGGAACTGCTTGTCATTATAAAAGTAGCAACAATATAAGCAGAAATTGGCCATGTTATTCTTAAATATCAGATGGCCAGAAAGGAAAAATTTCAGTATGATGAAGCGTAACTTTAAAAAGGTAAATAGGAGTCCATGACTTGAGATTCCAACAGGGAAGATGGGTTAAGAATATTTGGAAACTTCTAAAAGCACCAAGTTTACACTTTAATGGAATTTTTAACATTAAAACAATTTTTACTTTTAATTGATCATAAAAAAAAGAAAGAAAGGAAAGATCTGTTAGGAGTTATATAGATGACTCTCAAATAATCCCAGATAGAGAACATTTACAGGAAGAAGGATAGAATGAAGTCTATAACCGAAGATGAATACAGGGACTATGAAGCATCCAAGAACAGTTGCAGGAGGGCTAGCGATCCAAATGAGCTTAGTCCTGCAGAAGAGAAAATGTAAAGAAAAACCAAGAAAGAGTTTCTCTGGCAGTGCTAGAAGAAAGGCCACCAAGCAATGGACGTGTTACTGACAAAACAGCAGGTGACAGAGGACAAAGATCAGCACCATGTGGTGGGAGCCGCTCTCGCAGATGCAGGAAGAGATCCTCCAGGGCTTCTGTATTCTGCACGAGTGCCTGCCCTTGAAGCCGAGGCCGGGTGATCAGACCCCAGCAAGAGAAGAGCACGTGGGAGAGGGCTGGAAGGCAGGTGCGACGGGAAGAGTTCAGGAAAGGCCAGTGTTGGACACTGAAGAGCTAAATGGGACACTATTCCTTTTTTTAAAAGATAAAGCACTTTCCCAACTATAGTTTGGAGGCAGCGTGGTTTTATGGAAAAAGCAAGGGCTCTGGAATCAAAAAGCCTATTAAATCCTAGCTTCGCCACTAATTTTGTGAACAATGAACTTCTCTCTGGGCTTTCCTTTCGTGTGCTGCAAAATGAAGGACAAAAATCCCTGCCTTACAGAGTAACTGGGAGAAAATGAGGTAGCATGTCCCAAGTATCTAGCTTATTACATTCAAACAGTAAATATTCAATAATTAATTATTCCTCCTCTAGTGAATGTGACATGATCCTAGTGGGATTCTAGAATAAGCCCCAAATGCTTATGAACTCCTGGAAGAGTCCATGTGGCTTCACCAAGAACAGCAACATGAGCCTCAGCTCTCACCTTTCCTAAGATGGGTTAACTACAGGCCTGGGTAGGCAAAGAGCAGATGACCAAGCTGAGGGAAGGATCCTTCCTGTCCCTGCACCCCCCACGTCCATCCTCCACTCATGTCCACTTGTATGACTTGTCCAAGTTATGTGAGCTTAGGGACTTAGATTTGAATTACAACACTGTTTGGAAATGAGGTTTTCGGTCCCAGGCCTTTGATCTGTAAACCAGGAGAAGGGCGACTGTGCTAAGGGAGAAGGGAACAGAAGCTGCCTGGGGAGCCCTGTTCTCAGGCGGCCCAAGAGTAAGCGACAGGACTCAGGCTCTGAAAAGCAATTCCCCTAAACTATTCACGTGCCTATATGACTCTTGTGTAACAGTCTGTGTGAACCTAGGGATGCACATAATCACCTCCTAAGGACAGACCAGTTTTATCACCAACACGGTAAAAGCTAATGTTTACTAAGCCCTGTGTGCTAAACTCTTCACATATTTGTTACATCGTTTGATTCTTGCAACCTCTTTATAAAAGAGAACTTTATAAAAGAGAACTCTAAAAAAATTTCGGGGATCTCTGCGTGGCGCAGCAGTTTAGCGCCTGCCTTCGGCCCAGGGCATGATCCTGGAGACCCAGGATCGAGTCCCACATCGGGCTCCCTGCATGGAGCCTGCTTCTCCCTCTGCCTGTGTCTCTGCCTTTCTCTCTGTATCTCTCATGAATAAATAAATAAAATCTTAATAAAATAAAAATAAAATAAAATAAAGTAAAATAGAATAGAATAGAATAGAATAGAATAAAATAAAATAAAATAAAATAAAATAAAATAAAATAAAATAAATAAAAAAGAAAATTTCCTTGCCCCAGAGTTCTGCAGCTAGTAAGCAGCAGTAATTGGATTTGAATACAGCCTGTGAAGTTTAACAACTAACTTATATTAGTGAATTCAATTTGCAATGCACCTAGTTTAGGGGGCATGCAGGATGCTGGTTTTACTGCCGAGCTTGGTGCTCTAACCAGAGTTCTTTCTTCAATATTTTTAGTGTTTAAAAAAATGTACAGAATGTGTGGCTGATAAACGTCAAATGACATGAAACTGGGAGAAATAATCAAATTAGCATCCCCCCAATCCTGACAAATTACAGCAAGGACTAATTCTAACATGATAACATCTAACATAGGCAAGTATGTGACAACTGTTTAACAGAACTCATTCCATTCCCATCCTCCTATTTGCATCAAGAAACCTAAAGAACCAATAAAGAATTGGAGAGACATGGCTGAGCGCTGGCGGGAGGGCAAGATGTGATTTCAGCTGACAGGCAGCTCGACAGGTTAAGAGTGCGCTATGACATTCCACCATCTAACACGACATTTGGCTGTACTTAGAAAAAGGGAAAGGAGCTACTTATTCTCTGCTTTTTTTTTCCTTCTGGTCAAAATACACTCAATTCTGTGTATTACACTGAGAAACCAGAGTAACTAAAGCTGATCAGACACGGAGCAGAGAAAATGAACTAACATTTTCACCTGGCAAACACTAGGGGGTATGGGGAGGAATGCAGGATAACAGAAACACACTAAAAAGCTTTCTTCACACAGTAAAGGGCTGTCTTATTAAAGAGGCTTTAGATTTGTCCTCTGTGGTCCAAAGGGGCAGGAAGAGATTTGTAAGTCATTAGGAGGAAAAGCTTTCTAAAGACCGGGTCAGGCTGTTCGTAAGATGAAATGTGGAGGTGGTTTTGGAGGTGAGGAGTCCCTGTCACCAGAGGCGTCATACCTAGAAAACAGATGGGATGCAACATGTGTCTATGTGGGGGAGGAAGTACAGAGGTGCCGTGTGGATCCCAAACTTTAGCAGAGGTTGGAACATACAACCTTTAAAGTTTCTCTCAATCCTGAGAATTTCTTAATAATGGGAATAAACTTCCTAAAATAGTTGAACCTTAAATCTGTGAACAAACAGTTCTGTCTGAAGCTGTTTTTCAAAAACATTGGAAGGATTGCTGGGGCAAAATTACCATACAGGATTTTGAAGGGATTAGGTTTATATCCGAGAGCCATCGGTCATAAACTCTTATGACCAGCCCTCTGATGCTTTGCTGTTGCTATTAAAATAGCTCCACTGAGATTTCCTTACAAGGACTTAACATTTCTAAGTTGTCTCAATGACACAAAGGTTATTGCCCATCACCCTAAAGTCTTCCCAGTCAATTTTAGGAGCCACGGGTGATACTGTGACAATATTTTTTTTGCAGTCATGACAATTTAGAAACAGGATCATCAAAACCTTTTTTTGTAGGGCAAATAATCTGGAACCTCAATTACCACAATCCTACTACCTTGGAGTAAGAGCCAAGCTTTGTCCAGTACCTCTGATTTACAAGAACATACAGTGATGAGCAGATCAAGTACACTGCTCCTGGGAAGATGAATACTTTTTACGTGGCCCCCTCCTTTCTTCATTTCACAGGCCCCAAATTAGATCTTACCTTGCACTGAAAATCAGATCCTTCATATTTCATACACCCTGAAGCTAATGTGGTTTCTCCCTGGTCATCTTCTTCTATGATGGCAAAGCAATGCCCATTAGTTCTAAAAGAAAAGACCCAAAAAACCAAAACATGTAACTTCACATCAGAAAGTACCAATGAAATCTCAGTCTGAATGTGCCTGGATACTGATGACCTTCAGTATCTGGTTTTTTGAACTACAACTGCATTCACATGTTATTTTTTGGCACAATTCTATGGGTTCTCAGGCAAATGAAAGAGGTCATGCCTCAACTAAAACCTAAAGGTCCAAGGTGGAAAAAGATTTCTATTTAAACGGGTTCTCTAAATATGAATTAAGTAACTTCTCTTTGTAAATCACAGTCATGTGATCACAGAGAATTCATTCATAAAATTTTACAGAGTAAACAATTTTATGTTTTAAAAACATGCTTAAAAATGGCTGCATCTCTCAGGCGCCTGGGTGGTTCAGTCGGTTGAGCCTCTGACTCTTGGTTGCAGCTCAGGGAGGTCATGATCTCGGGGTCGTGGGGTCAAGACCCACACTGGGCTCTGTGTTCAGTGGGGAGTGTACTTAGACTCTCTCTCCCTCCCCTTCTGTCCCTCCTCCCACTTGCATGTTCTCTCTCTCAAATAAATCAATAAATAAAATCTTTTTAAAAAATAAAAACTTTTTTTGGTGCTCCTACTTAGCATTCATATCAGTAAGTATATTGTTTCTGCTTAAAAGACTCTTGCAGAATTATTAATTTTTTTGTAAGGAAAAAATGCTGAGTCTGGGGCAAAATTTTGTTAAAATTAATGATTCAGTTTTATTCTGGGTTACTAAGCCACTAATCACAGGCTCATACTACAGACAAGAAGTTTGGCAAGAAATTACTTGGTGACATGGTGCGGAACACTCCCCTTTAACAGATCACCCCGGCTTTCACAATAAATTCAACCACCACCAGAGGACAAACAACAAATCTAAAACATGATCAACTGTCATACAATTTCAATATTTTACATGTACACTTTTTTGTTTTATATCTGCTGATATTCAAAGAGCATACAATTATTAGGAAAGTAGAAAGTGGGACGCTATTACTTCATAACAGGGACAGAATTAATTAACTGATGGGACGGAGTTGTTCAGGAAATTTTTTTGGCTAGGAAGCCAATTCTTCAATGTCCCCAAATAATATGGAACAGAATTACATGATCATATATAAATGTGTTGAATAGTTAACATAAAATTAAGTAGGAAAATTAAAATTGTCATATAAGCCAGATTTGGATTGGGAGCTCACTTGTAAGAAAGTAACATAAAATTAATTAAATATCACAATATCAACTCCTATCTTTCTGTAAAATATTTCAGCCAATTCAGAATTATAAGATTTGGGGTCAATTTCTATTTTTGGTAATCTCTAAATTTTCTACAGTGAGTATCAGTAAACTTTATGATAAGAATATTATTAAATAAACTCAAAATGTTAGACAAATACCAGATTCCTTTTACCTCCTTTAAAAAGGATATTACAATGTTACTGTAAGAAAAGAACCATCAATCATGCAACAGTACTAAATGTTCCCATATATACAGCAAGAAGCTTTTTGGCTCTTTGGAAAGATACCATATAAAATGAAAGAAAAAAAAACTTAGACAATGTAAATAATTCTTAAAATAGCACCAAATGCACTCCTATTTTCATAACTTCAAGGAAGACTGCAAAAAATACTCACATGCATGTGTTATTAATAGCATCATCCGGGCAGTGTCCTGAGCAATAGCACTTCAAAAAAGGCAAGGTATCCTCTGGTGCTAAGGTTACTCCATTTTCCGATTTTTTCTGGTCAGAGTCCGATTTCATCCCAGTACCGTGGAGCATACTGTCTAGGTTCTGCCCTGTGTTCAAATACGAAATCTGTGAATAAATCACTGCTGAAAGCTAATTCTTTCATTTCCATTTCCAAAGAGAGGTTCCTAGGCTTTCTTATTATAGTATGGCAGCTACTGTGCTTAATTAAAAATACATTTCATTCGTTCATTCGACATCTGATCATAACCTCTTATGCACAGAGTAACTGTCCCAGGTAATGTGAGACACACGGAGAGGACCATGTCACAACTCTTGCACCAGCAGAGGCAAACAACGTGGCAAACGTAGACTATGGCTATAACTTGTAAGACATATACGAGATGGGAAGCGATTTCAGGGAAGGCGGAGATCATTTCCAATCATTCAACAGTACACAAATTATGGTTCTTAGACTCTTTGGCTCAAGACTTGGAAGCAGCTTAAAAAAAAAATCCTTTATTTGTGCCTCTACATGGAAGTGGACTTACTAAGCATCTCGCTTTGGACTTTAATTGCTTAAGTAAGGGAACTGTGAGAGCAAAGGGACTAATCATATTATCTGGTGCCTTTTATCTCAAGGTCATTGGTTCAAATCCAGCCCATGCTGCCAGAAACTGAAGGTTACTGTAGGGCAGCAGTTAGCTTATGAAAATAGAACTGTGTTCTTGCATGAGAGTCAAGTAGCTTCAAATGACAGATACTGTCATATTTGGTACTGAATCTTTCAGGCTGAATGCAGAACAGAACTAAAAAAATGTTTTAATAATTTCTCCCTCCTTCTGAATCGGCTGTACTTGGCTAGCCTGTTCCTTGTAGGATTGACCTCCAGGGAATAAAATGTAGAGCCAAACAGGTATAAAATATTAAAAGAATTGTGTCTAAGCAACATTTCATTATAAATGTTAAATAAGTGGTTCAAGTGTAACATGGACTTGACTTTTAAATTTAGCCATCCTGATGGGATGAACTACTGAAGAGAAAAAGTAACACACATACAAAATACACACACTGATAACAGGAAAAGAATGTGCTGCTAATTAAATTTTGGCGATTCCATGCTTTGAATTTTAATGATTTTCATTTAACCCTTTAAATTGATAACGCTTAACGACCTCATTTATGTTAGGAATGTTAACTGTAAAAATTAACAAAAGGGTGGGGTGACCAGGAACAGAAGAAATCCACCAGGCTAAAAATGAGGAGAACTAGATTGTGGTCTACGATGGTCCTACAATGTTCGTACCAGGTTAGTTCTCTGGATGATCATGGACAAGCCATGTCACTTCTCCAAGCCCCAGTTACTCAGTAAGAACGCAGGAAGCATTACTTTAAATATGGAGAAGCTCAGGGCGTGATCCTGGGGTCCCGGGATCGAGTTCCACATCGGGCTCCCCGCAGGGAGCCTGCGTCTCCCTCTGCCCGTGTCTCTGCCTCTCTCTGGGTCTCTCATGAATGAATAAATAAAATCTTTTAAAAATAATAATTCCTGCCCAATTCAAGAGGTTATAAATATAGATGAAGTGAACGTACAACAAAGGCCTTAATTACACATAAAATAGGGTACAAATGAAGATATTATTTAATAACGAAGATCACACTAAAAGATTACCAATACCTAGAATATTCAAAGTTATATCATGGTCAATACACATAATTTCCCAAAACGTGATATGAATTTAGGAAATCAAAAATCCTAATTATAATAGTTTGCATCTGGGGTTTGTATTACCTCTTAATATTTTAACAGAACATTAATGAGAGGCCGGCTATGTGCAGGCAGGGTGCTGAGACTGACCTGGTCCTCGAGAAACTTGGAAGGAGACAAGGGAGAAATGCAATAAGCACATGAACACACTGTGAAGAGTGAGATAATACAAAGGCAAACAAAGGAAGGAGCCTGTAACTCAAACTCAGGCTAGGTGTCAAAAGCAATGAAATCTACGCTGAACCTTAAAGTTGTAGGATTTCTGTAAACGGAGGCACGGGTGCAGAGCAAAATACCCAGCAACAGGCTCTCTGCACTATCCCGCTAGGTGACGGCACCCATTCCCATGGTTTAAACCCATCTCTTTGTCGATGGTTCCTGGGTTCCCGTCCAGCCCTGAGCTGCTTAAGTAATCTCAGAATTAACCTGTCCAAAATGGAAGTCTTGATGTATCTCCTCAAACCTGCCTCCCCAAATCTTTTGGCTCAATCTCCAAAACAGATCTCAAGTTTTTTCATTTTTCTCCACCTCTGCTATCCCTCGGGCCCAGCACGCTGTGCCACCGAGATAGAAATCTGCACACTGACCTCCCCCTCCTGTACGTGGCCTCTCCCATCCATTGCCCACACAGGAGCCAGAGGTATCTTATAAACATAAATCTGATCCTGTCACTCCTCCGCTTAAAACCAATTAATGGCTCCACATGGGCTCAGAGTGAACTGCAATCTCCTTCCCTGTGTCACGGCCAGCAGGACCCGGGCCCTGTGTGCCTCTCCAACATCACCTCACAGCACCCACCTCCACCACGCTCAGGCCATGAGCCTCGTGTCAGCTCCCACAATATGCCAATGTCTTTCTACTCACGAGCCCTGTGCTGACAAGGCATAAAATGATGAGGTCTGTGGTGGGCCGAAGCTATAGGTCGTATTTCAAAACAGGCTCATGCTAAAATATTTCCAGCTCACACGCTCAGCAGAACAACTCAGAAAGAACCACAGATACGATATAAATATGAAGATGAATAGCTCAAATGTGTAAGGGACTAGAGAACAAATTTATGCCACCTCCTTTGTCATCAGTGGCAATTTCTGGCATCAATGATTTTACATTTTTATTGCTGACTACATAATTTTTCTTACTTTCCCAGTAATCTATGGGCTTCCTTTGTATAAAGCGGAGAAAGTACTCCCCATCTTCAAGGCGGAATGTCTAGAGCAGAAATCTGAAGGCAAAAGGTAGGAGAGCTGGAGAGACCACTGGGACATCGAAGCTTCGCATGTCTGAAGCAGTCAGGAACAGTTCTTCGTGTACACGCTGCGGAGAGCCAACCCCCTAAGGTGGCCTCCAAGCTGCCCCAAAGGGCAGTTTGTATCATCCATCTCCTATTCCTTCATCACCGAACGCTGCAAGGGCCGGGCACCGCTGCCCATGGTGAGGCCTTCGGGAAGCCGGCGGCCGGGGCTACATGGTACCCGAGTCCCGACGAGTGGCCGCGTCCGCACAGTGGCCAGGCCTCAGGTCACACACACACACACACACACACACACACACACGCCCTATTATAAGTATTTGCGCCTCCATGTGATGCACAGCCCTACTCTCAGTAGAGACAACTGTTTCGTCTAATCCAACAACTTCAGTTCCATGCCCCTTTCCACTGTTTACACAAGACAATAAATTAATTCTGGCCAACAAGGTTAGAAGGAAGTCTGCTGGGGAGTGGCAGGGGGCGGGAAAGGAGAGGTGCCTGGGAGATATCTTTACCAATTATTTTTATTATTTTTTAAAGGCTTTATTTATTTATTCATGAGAGACAGAGAGAGGGAGAGGCAGAGACACAGGTAGAGGGAGAAGCAGGCTCCACACAGGGAGCCTGATGCGGAACTTGATCCTTGGTCTCCGGGATCACGCCCTGGGCCAAAGGTGGGTGCCAAACCGCTGAGCCACCCAGGGATCCCTATCTATCTTTACCAATTAAAAAGTGACGCAAGAGACATCCATTCTCCTTCTACCGAATTTGCCAGATCTACATGTGATATCTGGCCCCACAGCAGCCACATCGTGGCCATGAAGTGAGTTAACCGATGGCTAAATTAATAGGTGGAGAACACAGTTAAAAAAGAAAAAGAACTTGATGAGCCAAGGAATTAACTTAAATTTAAGTCCCCCTACCTTAGACTTATTTTGTGATATAACATTTTTCTTCTTGTTTAAGCTGTTTTGAGTTTTTGTTGTTGTTGTTACTTATAGCTGAAGACACCTTAACTGACACAAGGGAAAAAGTGTGTACCAGACTCCTTAAGTTGTCCAAAGGGTATCTCTTTTCCCTACCTTCCTAATTGACCAAACTCTGAAATTGTCTGGTGGGACAAAGTGTCCAGTCAGAGTCAATGGACTTAGATTAATTTAAGCTGACTGTAACAATCCTGTCTCCCAGTTTTCCAGGAGCCCCAGAAACTGTCTCAGTTTATCAAACAAAACACAATAAAATCTGCCGGCAGAAGGTTAGTTTCTGGGGACATTTTGCTTTCCTGAAATAATGTCCAGCTGAGATCAGTGCTGACCCTTTCCCCATTTTTCCTTCCTCCAATGCAGATAACAGGACCCGTTTTGTAACCATTAGGGAAAAGCCAAGAAACTAGAGGTCAATCATGACACCACTCAACTACTGAATAAGCACCAGCAAACGTCTACCATCTACATCAAAAAATAAATTTAAGTCACTGTTGGACAATCAGTTACTTAAGCTAAGATCCATTTCTAAAACTTGTGACCAAATCAAAAACAAGGACTAAATAGTGATTAGATGTTAATTATCAGGTGACTCATTCTTTGTTCCAATTTGAGTACCTTTATCTCAATGTAAAGGACTTCAATCTTTATCATAACATTTAATGTTCCAAAAATTCCTGTTTACATCTAGGATACATGTTATTGTTTCTATTTTATAACAAGGAAACCAATATATGGAGGAATTTACTTTCCCAAGACACAACTGAAGCTAAAATTGAAGCTAAAGGCAAGTTATTTCCACTAATGCCACTCTCTAATCCTTCTTAATAATCTCCAAGAAATAACATTTTCTTCTACATTGGCTTTAGCTCTTTTAAAGACTAAATATTTTTATTTTATTTAAAGCAATTCTTAGGGACGCCTGGGTAGCTCAGCGGTTGAGCATCTGCCTTTGGCTCAGGTTGTGAACCCGGGGTCCTGGGATCGAGTCCCACATCAGGCTCCCTGCATGGAGCCTGCTTCTCCCTCTGCCTGTGTCTTTGCCTCTCTCTCTGTGTCTCTGCCTCTCTCTGTCTCTCATGAATAAATAAAATCTTAAAAAAAAAAAAAAACCAACTAGATGAAGGCTGGGGCGCCAGGGTCAGTTAAGCATCTCCCTTTCGCTCAGGTCATGATCCTAGGGTCTTAGGATGGAGCCCTACATGGGGCTCCCTGCTCAGTGGGGAGCTTCTTCTCCTTTTTCCCCTGCTGCTCCCCTGCTTGTGCTCTCTGTCTGCCAAATAAATAAATAAAATCTTTAAAAAAAGCAATTCTCAAACTAACTAACCTTTTTGAAAGGAAGTGTAACAAATTTTGCTATTCATCACAGAAATGTAATTCTTACCGAGATTTTTCACTTATACTTGATAACTAATTGCCAACTTATTTAATCTAATAAAAGTTTATTATAGAACAACCTGAATCAGGGTGGGGGAAAGTATTTTGAATTATATTGCCTCTGTGAGATCTACATAGATTTTTTAAAAAAATTGAACATCGGGATCCCTGGGTGGCGCAGCGGTTTGGCGCCTGCCTTTGGCCCAGGGCGCGATCCTGGAGACCCGGGATCGAATCCCACGTCGGGCTCCCGGTGCATGGAGCCTGCTTCTCCCTCTGCCTGTGTCTCTGCCTCTCTCTCTCTCTCTCTCTCTCTCTGTGTGACTATCATAAATAAATAAAAAATAAATAAATAAAAGGCTCTCTTTAAAAAAAAAAAAAAAAAAAAAAAAAAAAAAAAAAAATTGAACATCAAATACTGATTACCTGGGTGTGAGATGGCAAATATGCTACTATTAATTTAACTCATCTTTAGAACTATGACAGCTTTGGCTGATGGTAATCAAGACATACAGCTGTTAAAATAAAGGTGTTTTATTAAACAATTTGGCATTTCACCCATAAAAGTGGCTTTTGGAAGAGGGCTCTCTATGCTCTGAGCAAGAAAATAATAAAAGGTATTAACTGCATCTAAGAGAAAATATGAAGCTACAGATTATATTTTTATCTTTAAAATGAAAATGTCAGGGGCACCTAGGTGGCTCAGTCAGTTAGGTGGCTGCTCTTGGTTTCGGCTCAGGCCATCATCTCAGGGTCGTGGGATCGAGCCCCACACTGGGCCCCGGGCTCAGCAGGGAGTCTGCCTGAGATTCTCTCTCTCTCTGCCTCTCTCCCTGCTAGTGCACACACACACTCTCTCTAAAATAAATAAATACATCTTAAAAAAATGAAACTGTCAAAACACTTAGGCTATTATTGTATTTCTTGCCAGTAGAAATTAATCTTTATCACCGTGAACGAAACATCATGAAAGAACAATCTGTGATGACATAAACTTAAGAGAATGAATATACCCAATATCTTTAATCTAGACTTCTTTTGTGAAATAGTATTATCTCTTCAGTTTGGAATAATGTCCTAATTAAACCACCTGGGAAAAAGCCCATGTGCAAATATAGCCTATCTGATCCTCAGAGTCATTGCAATATTTTCCTGCTTGGGAGTTCCAAGCTGTGAACAAGCTGTGAAATTATAATGCTGTTCATAAACAAAACTTTGAGTATCCTATCAAGAAAATTTAGTGGTTAGCACATACAAGTGCAACTTACCTTTCTTTCTTTCTTTCTTTTTTTTTTTTATTCATGAGACAGAAAGAGGCAGAGACATAGGCAGAGGGAGACACAGGCTCCATGCAGGAAGCCTGATGCGACACTGGATCCCGGGACTCCAGGATCACGCCCTGGCGGAAGGCAGGCGCCTGAGCCACCCAGGGATCCCCTTTCTGAAGTTCTTTTTTTTTTTTTTTTTTTTTAAGATTTTATTTATGAGAGACAGAGAGAGAAAGAGAGAGAGGCAGAGACACAGGCAGAGGGAGAAGCAGGCTCCATGCAGGGAGCATTACATGGGACTCGAGGCGGTGCTAAACCGCTGAGCCAACGGAGCTGCCCCCTTTCTGAAGTTTTTTAATGACAAAATGATTTAAAAATTGTTTACATTTATTCCTTATTATATTTTAAAGGAGACAGGAATTTTAAAACTATGTCTTGAATACCTATTACCTTGTGTCTTAGTCTTATTAGGACAGGTACTTTATATTTTATCTCATTTAATCTTCATTAAGACTTAATTTGTATATCATAATGCCTATGTTATGGATAGGAGAACAGATTCAGAAAGGCTGAGATTTTACAAACATTTGAAAATGTTTTTATCACAGTCAAACTCAAAATTATCTGGCATGTATCTGTTCTTTGCCTTTTTACTTAAAAGCTATGCAGGCATACTGAGCCTAACTGTTCAAAAAGGGCCGTGAGTGGAAAGGACAGTTTCAAGAATGAGTGTCTTAAATGTAGAAATAAGTTACTGAAAAAGACGGTAAGATTACTTAACACTGATTTACCTTGAACATAAGAAATGATGAAGAGATAGGCTCCCAATAATTTGATGTAAATATACAGCTGAGTCATTGTTCAATTTTAATGTTTCCTGTATGCTGTCACCTCTAATCACTGGTCTTGTTATATTACTAATTTAAATGATTTTTATTCAAAGAGATTTTCTTGTTAAAGGTCTCAATCACTTGACAATGACTCCAATTTCCACTGTTTTCTCTTGACTCCTGAAAAATAAAAATATAAAAAAGGTAATGAATATAACTATATTCATAATTATAATAATTATAATTCTAGATAATTCTTCATAATTCTAGAAGTTTTCAAAACTGAGAAAAACAAATGCTCAAACATACCTTTAAATAATGAAACACATTGGTGGGGGGTGGGGGGAGACAGAAAGAGAGTAGCGGGAGGGGCAGAGGGAGAAGGGGAGAGAGAATCCTAAGCAGGCTTCACACCTAGCACGGAGCCCGATATGGGGCTTGATCTCACAACCCTGGGATCATGACCTGAGCCAAAATCAGAGTTGGATGCTTAACTGAGCCACCTAGGTGCCCTAATAATGAAATATATTTTAAAAGATTTATTAAACGTTTTAAAAAAGATTTTATTTATTTATTCACGAGAGACAGAGAGAGGCAGAGACACAGTCAGAGGGAGAAGCAGGCTCCCTGTGAGGAGCCCGATGCAGGACTTGAACCCCGGACCCTGTGGTCATGCCCTGAGCTGAAGGCAGATGCTCCACCGCTGAGCCACCCAGGCGCCCCCATTTTTAAAGATTAAAACTATCTTTATTCATGACAAAAAGGCACTGCAATTCAAAAGCTAAAATAATTCAGTAATAGGTTGCCACCTCTCCTGATCTTAGATTAAGCATATGTGAAACAAGTACACTAAATAATCCTAATAGTCTTTTCTGGTTGCTCTAATTTAATTAGTAACAATTTCTAAATATACTAAGAATAAAGCAGGAAAAACTGAATTTAGAACTATTCATCAGTAATCTTTCAAATCCTAACAGATGTGATAGAAACACCTCAAATCTTTGTAATAGTTTATTCTATAGAAGAGAAAGCCTACCTAGATAATCACACCTATTTAAACATGCAGTGTACTTAATCATTAAAGCAACAGAAATATATCTTAAAATTAATTTCCTAAAACATTACAAATCTGACTTTACTAGTATAAAATTGAGTTTTATTATGGGTGATGTGAAACGTAACCCCCCCCCCCAATTAAGATTTGGCAATTATAAAATAGTTGAAATAGGTAACAAAAAAACCCTCACTAGTTCGTATATAGATGAATATAATTCTGTTTTTCCTCCCATCCTATTGGTTCAGACAATCTGATTTTATATTTTAGTCTAAACTATTCCTGAATGAAAAAGATTTTATTTATTCATAACACAATTACCCCCGGCATGATTTGTACCATAAACAACCTGAGCGTTCTATTTTATCAATCTAAGAATTTTTCACTTTAATTAGCTCTTTAAAGGCACCGTATTGAGGAAATAAGGTTTATAGAATATCATTTATATTATGCATTTTAATACAGCTTACTTCTAAAATCTCTGCAACTTCTCACTTCTCTAATATTAAACTGCTTCACAACTACACAATGCTGAGAGAGTAAGATGTAAAGTCTAAAATAATTACCGGACAACATTTATAATGTGGGTTAATGGCATTTCTTGGGAAAACTCTCTTTTTTGAAATTACACAATTGTGATTCTATGGATACTTGTTCCAGGTTTCATATTCAAAAGAAGTCTGCAGTATAATTCTAACTCTGCTGTCTCACCATATTTCTTTTTTTTTTAAGATTTTATTTATTCATGAGAGATAGGGGGGCGGGGCAGAGACAGAGGCAGAGGGAAAAGCAGGCTCCATGCAGGGAGCCCAACGAGGGACTCGGACTCGGGACTCATGGGACTCGATCCCAGGTCTCCAGGATCAAGCCCTGGGCTGAAGGCGGCGCTAAACTGCTGAGCCACCAGGGCTGCCCTCATCAATTTATTTAAAGCTATACCACCACCTAAACTATTACACTGTCCTTCTCACTGGTCTGTTTCTGCTTTTGTCCCCTCCAGTCCATTACATAGAAATCAGATAATTGCTTTCCCATCCCTCTTAGATTTAAATCCCAGATCCTCCATATACTCTTGCCTGATCTGTTCCTTGGGTTTTCAAAACTGAGAAAACTTGGGTTTTTGTTTGTTTCTTCAAACTCACATCTCACCAACTTCCCCTTATTCTCACCATTTCAGAAACATCATTCTCCCATTGCTCTTTTCTGCTTCCAGATCCTTGTACAGGCTGTTCCCTATGCCTAGAACTCACCTGTTTCTTTACCTGGCTAACTCTTCAGATCTGACTCCAGATCTCCGTGTAAATGTTGCTTTTTAGCATGGCTTCCCATAGTCTCCTCAGATAAGATCACCATCCCATGCCTCTCTTGGACCTGGCACTTTTCTTTCCTCACACTTAGGACAATTTATGCTTACATATGATTTATACTGTCTTGTTCAGTGCCTGACTGTTTTAATTGTCTTGTTTAATGACTATGAACTTCTTGAAGGTTCATTCTGTTTTGCCTTCATCGGTATGTTCTCAGTGTCCAGTACAGAATCATGTATATATAGGTACTTAATAAATATTTAGGAAATCAATTAATAGTCAGTGGCAGGAACACTGTTCCCACAGTACTTCAGCTTTAGAGGGAATCTGATGATTCACTTAATTGGTCTAGGCTCCTTTCCATCATGTCTATCATGTCCTTGACAGAGGTGCATTCACACTTTGTTCCTTTGGTTCTCTGTGAGCAAAGGTCCCTGATCTCTGAGTTGTATCTTAAGTGTAGTCATTTCCCTATCCTTTGCATTCCGTTCATTCCTCTCTAAAGTGTTCAAGAGGCCTGACCAGGTGGGGTAAAGTAGGGTGATGACCCTCTTTGATTAGGGCACTGTGCCTCTATCCCTGCTTGATAAGATTCCCTTCATGTCTTAGCAGTTGTCATAAGAACTGATGCATATTGAGCTGGTCAGTCAGCTAAAACCTAACATTTTTCTTTTAGAGATTAAGGCTCTCCATTGTTGGGTTACAAATGAGGCAGTTAAAGCCATTTTACCTTTAGCCTTCCATTGACCAGTAAGCTGTTCTCTCTACAAGTTATTCCAGTTGTTTTTAGGTTATCAGAATTTCTTAAAGATGAGATTGTCACAGATCACACCTGTTACTTCCTGTGCCCTGTTATAAACATGTATGAGAGGAGGAGACTATATTGAGCACCTATTCTGTACCAGGCTCTCCTACTTCCTAACATATAATTTACATTGTATAACATACATAAAATATCCAGCAGGGCAGTCTAGGATAGTTAACACATGGACTCTGGAATAGATCTCCTTGATTAGAATTAGAGCCTTGCCACTTGCCAATAAATTCCTTAAACTGTGCTTGCCTCAGTGTCCTCATCTGTAAAATTAAAATAATAATAGCACTTACCTCATAAGGTGGCTGTGATGATTTGATAAATTAATGTTAATATATCCATAGTGTTTATAATGGTGCTAGTACATAATTAGAGGTGAATATGTAGTAGCTATTACCTCATTTAGTTCTTAAAATAATTATGAGTTACTAATATAATTTCAGTTTTACAAATGAAGAAACTCATTCAGAGAAGTTAGGTTACTTATTTCAGGCAGATCAGGATTTGAACTTGAGCCCAGGATAGCAGTCACAGATGCTTATGTGAAAGAAACCAGACATAATCCCCTTCCTATGAACCAGACTGTGACTGTGGCGGGTGCTTAGGATCTCCTCGGCTGCTCTGCAGGATGCCTTAGTTTTCCTTCTGATGAGACTAGACCAAATAGTAAAATGGATGGATTCAATGGATCCAATGGATATATTTCATAAACAGACTCAATAGGACTTAGTATTGGATTAGATGTGGGGATAAGGGAGAATGAGGGTCAAAGAAGACCTCTACATTTCTGGCATGAGCAATTACTGAAATGAGGACAAGTGGATTTTGAAAGGAGTGAGGGGAAGAGATCAAGGGTTCAATTTTACGCATTTGAGATTACCCAAAGGGAATGTCATGAAGCTTAAAGGACACATTTAGTACTGAAGATATAAAACTATTACGTCAACAGCATAGAGTATTTGAAGCTATGGCTCTGTGTGGGATGGCCTTCTATGAATGAGAAGAGATGAGGGCCCCAGAACACCAACATTCATTCCAAAACTAGATTAAGAAAAGCATTAACACCATGTGAATTTACTTGGCATTCACTGATAAAATCGGTTCACAGTCCAGGACCTATCATGTGTAACATTAATGTTGCTCGGATATACACTACTACTCACAAGTGATACTTTTTCACAGGTTAAAGAAAAAAATCATCTACCAAAAGATGATTGTGGTGATCTAAAGTATGTCCACAAATGCTCTGACAGTACCTTCAACAGGTGGAGCCCGCTGCCCTGTCTCAAGTTCCCACTGGTCTTAGTAAAATGATGGAGACAACAGTTTGACTTCCGAGGCTAGATCATAAAAAGCATTTCCAATTCCACCTTGCTCTTTTTTGAAACACCCACTTCGAGGGAAGCTAGCTGCCGTGTCATAAGGACACGAGCCCCACAGAGAGGGCCACAGGGCAAGAAGCCGAGGCTTCCTGCCCACAGCATGAGAGTGAGCCGCCTCGTACGTGGATCCCACAGCCCCAGGGAAGCTTTCAGGTGACCACAGCTTCACCCGTACCATTCATGAGACTCCAAACTAGACCATCCAGCTAAGCCCCTAGTCGATTCCAGACCCTCAGAAAATGCAGGAGACCATAAATACTTGTTTTAAGCTGCTAGGTTTGGGGGTAACTTGTTGGGCAGCAACAGAAGACATTCATTACTATATAATACAGTCATTATGAGAAATTTGCTAAAATAATAAAAAGCCAAATCACGGTAAGCTATTGCACAGACACCAAAAAACAAAAGTCTGGAAAGCATAGTCAAATCAAAGCATGACAAGAGAAGTGTAAGACAGGCATAATGCCCAACGAACTAACTGCTAAATATTTCTTTCAAAGGAGTAACCAACAGTATGCTCTTTATTTTAAAATTATCTCAACCAGGAAGGTTCATTTTTGTAGGGAGAAAACAGTTCCTAGTTCTACTCTATATACTATTAAACATATGTCCTTTTAAACCACGAGTTCCGTAAAGATGACATCAGTTTTATGTTCCAGATAAAGGCATTTCTCATATAACACCTGGCAAAAAGAGTGAATTCTTTTTTTCTTTTTAAGATTTTATTTATTTATTCATGAGAGAGACACAGAGAGAGAGGCAGAGACCCAGGCAGAGGGAGAAGCAGGCTCCATGCAGGGAACCTGACGTGGGACTCGATCCTGGGTCTCCAGGATGGCGCCCTGGGCGGAAGGCAGCGCTAAACCGCTGAGCCACCCGAGCTGCCCAAGAGTGAATTCTGATGTCAGTTCACTGGTTTCAAGTATCAGCTCCAGTATTTATTTGTGATGTAATTTGGGAGAAGTTATTCAAGCTAAGTCTCCATCTCCTTAGCCACAAAATGGGAGTGATATCACTAACCCAAATGAGTTTGCATTGTGCATCTTGGTATTAACCATTTAATGAGTAACAGCTGTCTTGTTCTTGTCGTGATTAGTTATTAATAATATAAATACTGATGACTTTCCCTTTATCTGTCTCATATTAACGGTTTCTGTAATCATGACACAGCAAAACAGTAACCATATTTTGCAACCATTCTTTTTTTTTTAAAGACTTATTTATTTATTTATTTATTTATTTATTTATTTATTTATTTATTTATTCAGAGAGAGCAAGAGAGGGGTAGAGACCCAGGTAGAGGGAGAAGCAGGCTCCATGCAGGGAGCCTGACGTGGGGCTCAATCCTGGGTCTCCAGGATCACACCCCCGGCTGCAGGCAGCACTAAACTGTTGCACCACTGGGGCTGCCCTGCAACCATTCTTGAAATGGAGTATTTTATAATTCTAACATCTGAAGATGACATATTTTTTAAATTCCTAGAATAACTCATTGGAATTTTTATACTAGGATATCTTGCAAAGTTAAGGATATAAGGAAATGTAGACATTTGAAATGCTACATGATTGAAATTTCAAAAATGATGCTGGTGTTTAAGAGTCATTTTTAAATATTTAGTACAAACAGGGGATCCCTGGGTGGCTCAGCAGTTTAGCACCTGCCTTTGGCCCAGGGCTGGATCCTGGAGTCCTGGGATGAGTCCTGTGTCAGGCTCCCAGGAGGGAGCCTGCCTCTCTCTCTCTCTCTATGTCTATCATGAATAAATAAATAAAACCTTTAAAAAAAATAAAACATCAAATATTTAGTACAAACAGCTATCTAAGTAAATTTATCTTCTGTTGCTATATACATAGATTGGTGAGGCTTCTTCTTTGGGAAAATAAAACTAAGGCAAATCATTCAATGAAATATACATAATTTGGGGATCCCTGGGTGGCTCAGCGGTTTAGCGCCTGCCTTTGGCCTAGGGCATGTGATCCTGGAGTCCTGGGATGGAGTCCCACATCGGGCTTCCTGCATGGGGCCTGCTTCTCCCTCCTCCTGTGTCTCTGCCTCTCTCTCTCTATCATAAATAAATAAACAAATCTTTAAAAAATAAAATATACATAATTTCAAATAAAAAATTAGGAAGCTTCACAAACAGAAATAAGGCTGAACCAATAGTTCAATCAGAAAGAAAGAAAGAAAGAAAGAAAGAAAGAAAGAAAGAAAGAAAGAAAGAACAGGAAAAGGCTGAAGTCAGCTGAAAAAACAGAGTAAAGTCATTCTTTCCTCTTCCCGTCAAGCCCCCCACCCTTGATTCGTACTTTCTAGGCTGAGGTTCGGGAATGCTGAAGCGGCTGGCGGGCTGCCGGCTCCGGGCCTGGCCCCCCCTCCCCCCGCGGCAGGCGCCGGCCCCGACGGCCTTCCGAGCAGGCCGGGCTCCCTGCAGACTTTCTGGCTCCACGGCCATTGTTCGCCAGGCTGCTCCGCTCCTCCTCGCTCCTCCTCCCGGCGCGGATCAGCACGAGAAGCCGGTCTGTCCCCCCAGGCGGCTCCCTCCCCGCCTCCCACCGCGGGGCCGCCGCGCTCACAGCGCTCACACCCCGGGGCTCGGCCTCCTGCGGACACGGCGGGCGTCCCGAGCGCAGGCTCCCCGGCGCGGTCCAGGCGGGGGCCCCCGTGTACCGGCCTCTGTGTTTCTGCCCAGGCGGCCCGTCTCCACTCGGGGCCTTCGCTTCCTGTGACCGGCGGCCGGTGCCCGCGGGGCCGAGACACGGGCGGAGACGGGAGACACGGGAGGCCGCGGGGGGCGTCCTCGGGGCGTCCTCCGGGGCATCTACGGGCGGTTTCCAAATCTGCCCCCCACGTTCAGCCTGGCACCGCCGCCCCTAACCCAGGCGCTCCGCCGGCTTCCCGAGCCCTTCATTCAGCTGAACCGAACCGACCCGACCGGCGCGGGCGGCCCTGCGGCCCAGGGCGTGACCCGGGTCCCGGGATTGAGTCCCGCGTCGGGCTCCCGCGTCGGGCTCCTGCTGCTCCCTCCGCCCGGGCCCCGCCTCTTCTCTCTCCCTCTCTCTCTCTCTCTCTGTGTCTCATGAATAAATAAAATCTTGAAAAAAGAAAAAATAAACCAAACAGCTCGCAGATACTGAGGCGAGGCCGAGGCGGCGCTCGGCTGGGCCTGGCGGCTCCGGCTCCGGGGTGGGTCTCCGCAAGCGGGGCCCGCGGGCCGGTCTGGTGAGCGCCGCCGCCAGCCGCAGGACAGCAGCCCAGGAGCTCGGCCTCCACGCGGCCGGCACCCCGCGGCTTCCCCAGACCGCGCAGCCCGGGCACCCCAGGGCACCCCAGGGCACCCCGCGGCACCCGGCCCGCCTGAGCCCACGCGGACCGCGCTGGGCCTGCTCCGGCCGCACAGCCTGCGACCGCCCGCCACGGAGGCGGGAGGCCCGCGGCAGGTCCCTCCCCGGTCACCGGGTAAGGACGTCACGAAGGAAGCAGGCGGGGATTCTTTACTTTACTCCAGCTTCTCAACGCCGCGAGGAAAAGCGAAGCTCGGCTGCGTGAAGGCCTCGCCGGAGGCCCCACAGCCGAGACACGCAGGCCGCGGCCCAGCCCTGCTCCACCCGCCCCTGCAGGGGCAGCACCTGGAGGGTAATGGAGCCCCAGCGGGTACCCCTGCTGCCCTCAGGGGAGCCCGCTCCGCAGGGGTGACGTCTCCGCAGGGATGACCTCTCCCTCTCCGCAGGGATGACCTCTCCACAGGGGTGACATCTCCACAGGGATGACCTCTCCACAGGGTGACCTCTCCGCAGGGGTGACATCTCCACAGGGATGACCTCTCCACAGGGTGACATCTCCACAGGGATGACCTCTCCACAGGGTGACCTCTCCACAGGGGTGACCTCTCCACAGGGGCGACCTCTCCACAGGGGTGACCTCTCCACAGGGGTGACGTCTCCACAGGGTAACCTCTCCGCAGGGGTGACATCTCCACAGGGATGACCTCTCCACAGGGTGACATCTCCACAGGGGCGACCTCTCCACAGGGGAGCCCTCTCCGCAGGGGTGACATCTCCGCAGGGGTGACCTTTCTGCAGGGGTTGACCTCTCCGCAGGTAGCCCCTCTGTAGGGGAGCCCTCTCCATGCTCTACCTCGGAGCTGCCCCCCCAACCTGTCACAGGCTCTGCCCAGGGGCAGAGAGGAGGCGGGGGAGGGGAGGGGAGCTGCCCTCAGCGACGGGAGCCCCGCAGGCCTCAGGCCCGGCAGGTTCTAGAGGGTCCAGCTTCCAGGCTCCAGGCGGCAGCTGCCCCCACAGAGGGCCACGCGTTGTCGCAGCACCAGACCCTAACCCCGTCTCTGAGGCCTGGTAGCTGCCTCTGCTCCGACCATTTCGGCCCAACCCCAGGGCCCCTTGGCTCCCCAATCCTCCACACCTGTGAAGTCAGTCACTGCGCTCTCCTGGTTCTTCCCACCGGAGCAGCCCCCAGGGCTCCTGCCCGGGCCCTGGTGGGTCCCAGTACAGTCAGGAACAGGCCTCAGGGGAAGCCCCCGGACATGCCACACACAGATTTTTATGTACATTCACTGCACCAAAGAGGAGCCCACAACACAGCTAACATTTCCGAAGTGCTTATCAACTGCACTCTAATATAGATTTAATGTAGCTTCAAAGCGTTCTAAGATATTCTGAGGAACGAATTCTTCTAGACTCCACGTATTTCACTACTTCTACCACAAGTAGCCACAACCCATCCAAGTACTGGCCGGGCTTCCCATTCTAACCTATGAGACCCAAAGTCAAAATGCTTGAAAGAACACCAAAATTTGGTCATCAGAACAGATTTCTCATTGCCTTAAACAGCACTACACGTAATCAAAGACTTTCTGGGTTAACTCAATAAATTCCTGTGACCAAAAAGCTAATTCAAATGCTAAATCAATCTTTAGTGGAATATGTCCAACTTCTGGCACTAAGTTAAAAAAAAAAAATCAAAGCAGAACTTTGAAAATAACAAACAAAAAAACCCACCCATATTTCACCCAGGAAACCAAATCAAAATATATCTGTATCTATGCCCCCGGTATGAAAGAACAGCCTTTCAAAAACAGTCATGAGCTTTTGTGTGTCCCTCCTAAGAAGATCTGGAAATATGCAGGTGACTTTTTGGTTGGTGACAAAGGACCAAAATGGAAAATGCAATGCAGCGTGCAGGGACGATCCCTCAACACAAAGAACTGTCTCAACCAAATGTCAACAGTGCTCTCTCCTTGTTGAGAAATACTGATTGATTCTTGGCTAAATGACCTGTCGTTTTTCGGGTTCTAGATGTTCAGAAAGCAATAGCATTAGGCCTCTAGGAAGAAATATTATCTTGATCAAACTAATGTCTTATTTTACTTTTTTTTCTTCTCACCTGACCACTTTAAAAAAGAATCCTATTTTTGCTGTATTAGCCACAGTGCTTGCACAAGGCAAAAACATTGGAAAAAAGTCAACCATTTCTCTTCACTTTTTCTTTCTTTACAAAAAAAAATTTTTTTTAAAAAAATTCAGAGCACACACCAGGTTTCCCGGAAGCTGTGGGAGTAGAGGCTCTGTCCCCGATGGAGCCAGTGCACGTGCTCCATGCTCCGCCACAGTGAGGAGCTCGGGGAAGGCCAGGCGACTACCCTCTCAGGACTGTGGCTGGGCCTGCAGAGCCGCGGCCCCTCTTTCGGACTGAATATGTGTAAACAGCAGCCCCAGAGGCTTCTGGCAGTTGCCTGGGCACCTGAAGGGGAACCAGAGCTAGGAGAGTAAAAGACTCGAAGAAGCCAGGTCCTAGAGCCACCTGGGAGCAGCAACCTTGCCTGAAGCCTGAAGAATGGAGGCATTTTTCAGTTTACAATCAATAAATTCCCTATATTTTTTAGGTTTATTTTAGGTCAGAGGGAGTCCGTTTTTCCGTTACAACCAAAAACATTCTAGTTGATAGGAAGGCTTAAGGGAAAGGCCCACTTGAGTATTCTGGGCGAGATTAGCGTAAAATTAGTAATTCTGAATAAACTAAACAACAACAACATGGAAACACAGACGGGGTAGGGGGGGTCACTTTAAAGATAGCTCAAGTAGGTACAAATTTCCTTAACGCTGTGCCCCGCAGCTCCCACCCAGGCCGGCTGGCCCAGGTCCCTCCAGCTCAGCTAAGGACCGTCACTCTCCAGGTCTTGGCGGCCGTTCCTGACGCTCCCTCCTTCCCTCACCCTCACCTGGCCTCAGCCAGTCCGCGGGTTCCAGCTGCGGGATGCCGGGGCCCACCGCTCCTGACCCTTCGCCGCTTGTTCTGCCTGGGCCCCGAGCAGCCTCCGGAGCGGTCCCCCCACTGCCCCCCGTCCGCCTCCACACAGCAGCCTGGGAGTAACTGGGGGCACATCAGGTCACAGCGCCCCGCTCGCTCACCGTCTGCCCTCGGGACTCCAGCTCTCCCACGGCAGCTGCCCTGGCCTCCGCGTGCCTGACGCGTGCCAGGCCTGGCCCTGCTGCAGGACCTCTGCCTAGAACATTCCTCCTCCAGACAGCTTGCTACCTTACCTCTTCCAGGGGCCTACCCAAACATCCCTCTTTTATTTAGTGTTCTTGCTCATTCTATTTAAAACTGCAATCCCATCTTCCCCCCGGCACCCCGAGCCTCCTTCCCTGATACACATCTATTTTTTCTCTTTAGCACTTGTCATCCCATAATTTCATAGATGATTTACTATTTATTTTGTTTACTGCTTGCGACCTGCTGCAGAATGTATGCTCCGTAAGGGCAGGGGCGTCGCCCTATGTTCTCACTCTGTATTTCTAGCCCCAAGAAGACAGTCTGGCACACAGTTGGTACTAAATAAATATTTGCTGAGGGAAGGACTCGAATATAGCAGAAGGAATTAAAACATCATGCCAATTTCTTTCACTTCTATATACAAAGGAGACCTTCCCAGGCGGGCTGTACTGGGGACAGACTATTCCATTTCCTTATCTCAACACAACTGAAAAGATACAGAAACCACACCACTTCCTCCGCTCACTTCGAGCCCTGACTTGTGTCAAGATTCTGAGAGGAAAATTTTCCACTGTTTTCACTGCATATACTCGAGTCTGAGGTATAAATTAAAAGGTCTTAAGAAAATCTTGTTTAAGTAAACATAACTTCGCAAGATCTGAAATATTGCTGAAGGCAAACAATGGCTCGGGTTATACTCTGACGGTACCACATAGTTAGAGCAAGTTAAAGAACTGTGGAAATAATCACAGACAAAAAAAGAAAATACAGCCCTTTCTTTGGTACAAACCATGTGGTCTAACAAAGGGGACTTCAAAGGACCATCTAAAGTCAACTGCACTATGTTTCAGTGAGTAGACGCAAGGAAAGGCTCAGAGGTAATATTTATATGTAAATTGTAGGTCGCCAACAGCTCTGCATAGGATGGGGGGGGGGGAGTGTAATAATCTGATCATCAGTAATTCTTCCCCGGATTTAACCACGGACTATAGGAAACTAAACTTCGCAAACCCGTAAGCCCATGAGAGAGCACCCTGGACATTACCAGTTCCGGCTGATTAAATGGGAAGCACCTGGAAACCCGGGAAGCGCTTCAGCCGGGGGAGGAAACATCTACTTTTTATGGTGTTACTCCATCAGAGCGCTGGTCTAGAGCACTTTGCTGAACAAGGCCAGTGGCATGGGATGGACTTTCTGTTGCTTTTAATATCTTTCAGCTGCGATACCTAGTTTGAATACTTATCAACTTCTAATTTTACTTTAAAGAAAGGCCAAAAAATTAAATTAAATTTAAAAACAAAAATAAAAGGGAACCCTGGGTAGCTCAGTCGGTTAGGTGACCGACTCTTGATTTCAGCTCCGGTCTTGATCTCAGGGTTGTAAGTTCAAGCCCTTTTAATTTTTTTTATTTTTTATTTATTTATTTTTTTAAAAGATTTTATTTATTTATGCATGAGACACACACACACACACACACAGAGAGAGAGAGAGAGAGAGAGAGAGAGAGAGGCAGAGACACAGGAGAGGGAGAAGCAGGCTCCCTGCAGGGAGCCCGATGTGGGACCTTGATCCTGGGTCTCCAGGATCAGGCCCTGGGCTGAAGGTGGCGCCAAACCGCTGAGTCACCTGGGCTGCCCTCAAGCCCTTTTTAAATAAGGAAAGGACTGTGCATAGCAGAGTCTTCAGGTCAGGGGACCTAAGAGTTAGTTCAAATTCTGCCTTAACTGACTAGCTGATCCTGGCCAGTTCACTTCCCTCTCCGGGCCTCAGTTTCTTCATCTGTAAAATAAACCTTCCACCTCTCAGTCCTGTGAGTCTGTGAACTCTGCTCATTGAACGCAGTGCTTCAAAGATTTCACCTAAGGATCACTTAGGTGTTACTGTACACCCGAAAGTAATGTAACACTACATGTTAACTATTCTGGAATTAAAATAAAATGAAGTGGGTTTACTACCACTGCTTAAAAAAAAAAAAAAAAGAATTACTTAGGTGCTGGGTAAAGCAGGGCAAACACCGTAAATTCCCACTTTCTTTCTCTGAAGTAACCACTATTCTGGATGTGGTATTTAACATTCATGTCTTATCCCAAACAATATACAGCATGGCTTTGCCTGTTTTTGAATTTTTTCGAGCTGTATGAAAACTGTATTGTTCTAGATGCATATTTTTATATTTGCTTATTCTTCACTCAACATTGTGAATGATTTCCATGAAAGATATATGTAGTTCTTTTTCATTAATTTTCATTGTTTTATAGAGCATCCCCTCCCATAAGTATCTTATAGCTAGATTTATCCCTTCTCCTGCTGTACATTGCCCCATATTTTGGTATAAGCAATGCTTACAATAAGCATAGGCACAATAAGCAAAGCAATACACAAACCTGAAGAGTTGCTTCTGTTGCTGTTGTTGCCTGAGTAAATCAATCTGCAAGGCATATATCAGAAGTAGGATTCTGGGTCTAATGGTAGTTTTGGTAGATATCTTGGTAATTTGACTAGGACTGTACCATTTTGCACTTCCAAATACACAACACTGATATTAGGACAATTTTTAAATATCCCTGAAGGACACAGAATACACTTTAACACATGTAAAGACATACTGCAGGGGATCCCTGCATGGCTCTGTGGTTTGGTGCCTGGCTTCAGCCCAGAGCCTGATCCTGAAGATCTGGGATCGAGTCCCACATCGGGCTCCCTGCATGGAGCCTGCTTCTCCCTCTGCTTGTGTCTCTGCCTCTCTCTTTCTCATTCTGTGTCTCTCATGAATAAATGAATAAAATCTTAAAAAAAAAAAAAGACATACTGCATTATGTATAGAAGGGCTCAATACCCTGTTTTCTTCCTATGTTCATTATAAATTTACTGATTTTTATCACATTCAAGTTCTCTTCTAAGTTTGGTAAGAATTTTCATCATAAATGGGATTGATTTTATTGTTTTATTTCCCCATCTATTGATATGAGCATAGTGTTTTCCTCCTTCCATGTGTTAATGGATAAGCTAATTAGTAATAATCCATATTAAGAGCTTTCTTAAAGAGTAAACCATCTGTGGTAGTTTTTAAAGATGTCCACAAATTCTTTCGTATTCCTTTTTTCAAGAGGTGGAAGCTAATTACTTTGTGCGCTAGAGTGAGTAACTCCACTTTAACAAACAGTAGAAAGTGAAAGTGACAAAGTGTTCTGAGAGTAGGCCTCCCAGAACAATGCAACTTTCTCTTTGCTCTTTCTTCAGTCATTCGCTCTGGGCTGAGGAACTCAGGCCTCCTGCCAATAGCCATGAGACTGCACTCACCCCAGTCAAGCTTTCAGATGAATGTAGCCCCTGCTGACATCCTAACTACAACCCCATGAGGTACCCTGGGCCTAAATCACCTAGGAAACTGTTCTTCAATTCCTGTGTTAACTTAAATTTTTGTTGTTTCAAGTCCCTAAACTTTGGGATAAATTATTATGCAGCAATAATTAACATACTATCCTTGAATTCCTGGGATACATTCAATTTTGTCATTATTGAATAATAAATTGTCTGGGCTTTGTCCTTGGTTCCTAGAAGGGAACCCTTAAGGTAAATCCTTGGAATTTCCTGGATAATAGGAGTGTCTTTGTTATGCATGAGCCTCATAGATCATAGTTGAATGTATGACTCAGGTGGAGGCTGGTCACCAAAAAGGCCAACCATGTGATCAGAGGGTTGGGGAGGGAACCGAACTCATTCTTCAGGGCTGAAGAATGAGTTCAATCATGTGGACAATTATTCAACTATGCCTACACAATCAAACACCAATAAAAACATTATACACCATAGCTAAGTTTCCTGGTTGGTAAATATATAAATGTGCCAGAAAGACAACAGATCCTGATCCCTGGGGGAGAGGAGGCTCTGCACCTGGAACCCTCCTAGACCGCATTCTATGTCTCTTCATCTGGCTGGTCCCAATCTGTATCCCTTAAAATAAAATGATCATTGTACGTATACCACTTTCTTGAATCCTGTGAGTCACTTTAGTAAATTGTCAAAATCTGAGGGGATCATGGAATCCTCCTGGATTTGCAGCCGGTTAGTGAGAAGTCCAAACAGCCTGGAGACCCCCAAACTTGTTACTGGCATTTCAAGCAAAGTTAGTCTTGGGAACTATGCCCTTATACCCGTGGAGTCTAACACTAACTTTGAGTTGGTATCATCAGAATTGTACTGCAGTACTGTAGATACAGTTATGCTTAAATACACTCCTGGATTTGTTTTGCTAATGCCTTGTTAAGTTTTACATCTATGTTCCTAAGTTAAGACTGGCTTATTATCATTTTATCCATGTCTGGTTTTGGTATCAAAGTTTTACTAGCCACATAGAATAAGCTGATGAACTTTCCTATTTTGTGTTCTCTGGTACAATATGTATACCACTAGAACAGTTTGACAGGACTCAGTTTTAAAATCATCTGGGCTACAGGGTACATGGCTGGCTTAGACAGTGAAACATGCGAGTCTTGATCTTGAGGTTGTGAGTCTGATCCCCATGTTGAGTGCAGAGATTACTTAAAAATAAAGTCTTTTGGGGCGCCAGGGTGGCTCAGTCAATTAGGCATCTGCTTTGGCTCAGGTCGTGATCCCAGAATCCTGGGATGGAGCCCTGCTTCCAGCTCCCTGCTCAGGAGTGAGCCTTCTTTTCCCCCTCCCCCTCCTCCTACTTGTGCTTGCTTTCACTCACTCTGTCTTCCCCTCTCAAATAAAAACTTAAATAGATAAATAAAATAAAATCTTTTTTTTTTAAAGATTTAATTTATCTATTAATGAGAGACACAGACAGGCAGAGACACAGGCAGAGAGAGAAGCAGTTTCCGCACAGGGAGCCCAACACAGGACTCAATCCTGGAACTCCGGGATCACGCCCTGAGCCAGAGACAGACCCTCAACCACTGAGCCACCCAGGCATTCCAAAATAAAATCTTCTAAAAAAAAAAATAAAATCATCTGGGCTAAAGGCTTATCTGTGAGTACATGGGAGGGAGCTGATCTTTCAGCATAAATTAAATTTCTTTAATAATTATAAAAATATCCAGGTTTTCAGGGTGCCTGAGTGGCTCTGTCAGTTAATTGTTTGCCTTCAGCTCAGGTCATGATCTCAGAGTCCTGGGATTGAGCCCCAAGTTGGGCTCCCTGCTCAGTGGAGTCTGCTTCTCTCTCTGCCTCTGCCTCTCCCCCAGTTTGTGCTCTCTCTCTTACTCTTTAATAAATAAATAAAAGCTTAAAAAAATCCAGGTTTTTTATTTTGTCAGAGTCCATTTATTAAGTTACTTTTTAAAAAAGAAAACTGTCAAAAAAAAAAGCTGTCATTTTATTTAAATTGTAAAATTTATTGACATAGAGTTACTCAAGGTATTCTCTTATTTTTCAGAAAAAAAAATCTCTCCTACATTTGAAGTCACACTCCTCCCTTTACATCCCCAATACTATTTGTGTTTTCTGGGTTTTTCTTGATTGTTCAAATGTTTTATCAGCTTTTTCAAGAAGTAGCTTTTGGTTTTTGTAATCCTCTCCTATGTATCTTATAAAAATATTTTTTCCATTAATTTCCAACCCCAGTTCTATCATGTATTAGCTAGAAGCTTTTGTAAGTTTCTCTATGCATCAGTCCTCTCATCTATAATATAGGAATAATAACAGTACTCACCACACAAGGTTGTAAAGATTAAATAAAATAATCCCTGTAAAGCGTATGGATCAATGCAAGAGCTAGACGGCAAGTGTTGGCTTTTTTAAAGATTTATTCATTTGAGAGAGAGTGCATGCACAAGGGAGAAGGGCAGTGGGAGAGGGAGAAACTCCAAGCAGATTCCCCACTAGGCACAGAGCCCAACACGGGGCTCGATCCCATGACCCTGAGATCACGACCTGAGCTGAGCAGAAACCAAGAGGTGGACACTCAATGAATTGTACCACCCAGGTGCCCCACAAGTGCTGGCTTTTACCTCATCATCTACTTATTTGTCTTGAACTTATTGTTCTTTTCCTAATTTGTTAGATGCTTAGCTTATTAATATTTTTAATTTTTAATGAGCATTTAAGGCTTCAATGTGTCAGACAAATATTAATACCCAAATTTTCTTTATTGTTTAGTTCTAGGTGTTTTCTGATTATACTGTCATTTTATTTTTGACCTGTGGGATTTATAGAAGTATGTTTTTAAATTTCTAACCATGGGTTTGTATATACTTTGTTATTCATTTTTAACTTCAGTGCATTTGTTGGCAGAAAACTTGGTTGATATCATTATTTGAAATGTAAAAGATTTATTTACATTTTTATATGTATTAGAATTTGCTGTAAATGGTCTAGTAAATGGCCACGTTTAATAAAATGCAAATGTCTAGAACAAATGAGCTTGTCATGCTCTCTGCTTAAAAATCTATGAATAAAAAAAGAATAAAAAAATCTATGAATATTCTCATTTTAATAAGGTGCAATTAGCAAGACATAAGGAGAATTGTTAGAATCTGGCCTCCGTCAGGTTTTCTAACACCATCCTCCCACTCCTCCATTCCCTTACAATGCTCCAACTATACTGAAATCACTGTAGCTCTCAGTAGCTCACAGGCATTCCCTTCAGACTTTCATTTCTTTGCGCAGCCTCGGGGCTTTACCAGGTTAACTCTATTTTATTCTTCAAGACGTGATCTATGAGTAATGTTGGCAGGCAATCCCTGATCCCTACTCATCAGGCTGAGGTGTCCCATCTCTGTACTTCTGGTACACCTGGAACATGTACCATAGCTGCTCCACAGCTCTTGGCTAACATTAATTTAAAAACTATTTATTAAACCTTAGTATGTGCTCTACACTGATTACACAATGGTAAATGAAGCCGACATGACTGCTCCCATGGAAAGACGTACATAGTTGATGTTTGGATTTATCTTGCTGCATTGGTAATCTCCATTTCCTGGCACATCACTAAGCAAATAAATGTTCAATAAATGAATAAAAGAAAAAAAGATCTATTAATATCTTAAGGGAAACATAACTGAGGAGTTAAACCACATATACATATAGAAACCACATAATACATTCCAATATTCTTTATAAGTATGCCAGCATCTGAAAATGCATCTCCAAACCTTACAGTTCAAGCTAGTAACTAACAATCCAACAATCTGTATGTAAGTACTAGCTCATGAACTTAACTCCTATAATCACCTCTGATGATTTCTAGGTATCAAAGAAAATAAATTTAGATCCAAGTCATGAAACAAGAATCTTAATACACTCAAAAGCCCTCTTCCTAAAATATTTCTGGCTTATTTCATATTTTGAATTACCTTAGTTCTAAGTTTAATAGCTTTTAAAAAAATCTTTATTTTTAAAATACTATTTATTTATTTGACAGAGAGAACACATGCACAAGAAGCAGGGGAGAAGGAGAAACAGACTCCACACTGAGCAGGAAGCCTGACACGGGGCTAGATCCCAGGACCCTGGGACCATGATCTGAGCCAAAGGCAGATGCTTAACTAACTAAAAACAAGCTTTTTCTTACTGTACTTTTTAAATAGTATGACATAAGAAATTTAATATATTCTACATACTTTACAAATATATTAACTCATTTAATCCTTTTACCAACTTTATGAGGCAAGTATTCTCATCATGAATAATTTTATAAAAATAAATCTGAAAATAAAGCACTGTATGATTTTTATTTTTAGAAAGATATTAACTACCAACATTAACTCAAGAGGAAGCAGAATACCTATATACACCAAGAAAGTGACTGTACATGGAGGTCCGTGAACTGGACATGGGATAGAGGAGAGGGCTGTAGAGGGCAGCAGACAGGGGGCACTGAAGAGGAGCACAGGCTTTGGTGTAAACTGTTTAAGAGTTTATATAAGAAGAGCTCATCAGGGCAGCCCTGGTGGCTCAGCGGTTCAGTGCCACCTTCGGCCCAGAGTGTGATCCTGGGGCCCCAGGATCGAGTCCCATGTCGGGCTCCCTGCATGGAGCCTGCTTCTCCCTCTGCCTGGGTCTCTGCCTCTCTCTCTCTCATGAATAAATAAATTTAAAAAAAAAAAAAAAAAAGAGTTCATCAGACCTCCTGATTGGCCCTTACAAACAAAGAGGAGATGGGAGGGAGCAAGAGAACGGAAGAAAGGAAGAAAAGGGAGGAAACAGATGAGCTCAACAGTTAAACTAGAATTTCTGAGATACCTGGATTGGAAACCACCTTACAAATAGGCAAATGTTTTGTTTATAAGACACTAGAGCAGGAAGGAAGCACTTCAGATGTAGGATAAGGACAGAAATTGAAAAGTCACTACAGAATATGAAAAGATGCTCTGGACACCCTGTGGCATCGTCTCCCCACAGCATCCAATAGCTGCAGTAACACAAACGGCTACCTGAACCTGAAAGTATCCAGCATGGAGAATGATCAAATAAGTAAGCCAGGAGTGTTTCTACCAACTTGAATTAAGAATAATGGTATCTTAGGGGTGCTTGGGTGGCTCAGGCAGTTAAGTATCCGACTCCTAATCTCAGATCAGGTCTTGGTCTCAGGGTCATGAGTTCAAGCCCTGCACTGAGCTCTGCACTGGGCATAGAGCCTACTTAAGAAAATAAATAAGAATAATGGCATCTTTGTTATGAGGAGGCAGTCCTCTTCATTGAAGACAATGTGAATAAAACTTTCTGTCTCTCGTGGGGGGGAGTGGGTAGCATAATAACCCAAGAGGCTGGAGGCAAGGGCCACAGGATGCCTAACGGAGAAGTTCTAGATTTCTCTACAGAAGGAGTAGGTGTGGGGCGCCTGGGTGGCTCAGTTGGTTAAGCGTCTGACTCTTGGTTCTGGCTCAGGTCATGATCTCAGGATAGTGAGATCGAGCCCTGTAATCAGGTCCCCGCTCAGAGAGGAGTCTGCTGGAGAGTCTCTCTCTCCCTCTGCCTCCCCCCACTCCAAGCTCTCTCTCACTGCATGCTCTCTCTCTAAAATAAATCTTTTTAAAAAATGGAGGAGAGTAGGTATAAGACTAAGTTTTCAATGGTGTCCTGGATATACCAATAGAGAGGGCAGAACTCATCTTTTTTTCGAGCCTGAAGCTATAACTGCTTTTCTACAATGCAGGGTTTTAAAAGGTTGCTAGATCTAACAGATCTGCTACTCTGCTCAATAATCTTGCAGCTGCCAGTGCCCGAGGCCCTGCGGAGACTCCTCTCTGAGCTCCGAGAAATCAGTAACAATTTGTCGGCTCCAACTTATCAGTCCAAGGGACAGAAACAACTCTGACTTCCATGCTGATTGGTTTGCCACTGAACAAGAGATGCCTACAGCCAGAACTCAAGGAGGGTTCAGGGAACCCAAGACCCCCAGAAGTGGGTGCAAACAAAATGCAATTCGCTTCAAGGGAACTCAGCAAGCAGGGGAAAAGCTAAGCTCATAAGAACAGGTGGCAAAAAAAAAAAAAAAAAAAGAACAGGTGGCTTCTACTTGGGCACAAGAGAAGGGTCAACAGTGCACACATAGGACACCCGGAGGTGACAGTCTTAGTAAAGGAAACAACTCGTGGATGTCGAAGGACAAGAGCTGCTAAACAGGACATCTATGCAAGATTTCACCCCCAAAGACACCGTCAGAGCATCAGCGTGTCAATGTGAAGAAAGGGAGTATCTCTGGGTTTCCATGACGCTGGCAGATGATGTGCTTTTCAGGGACTGCTTTTCTCCTAAGGAACTTAAACATGGATCGTTACACAACCACCGAAGAGCCACTGAAGAAAGCTCAGAGAGAAGGGTACATTCTGCATTCCTTACCATGACCTTTGCCCTGTACCTCCCCTTGATGAACTCAATTTTTGCTGAACCTTTTTATATCCTAATTGAGATTTAATGCTCAATGAAAGACGATTATACATTTAAATTTTTTTTTTAATTTTGAGGGTGACTCAGAAGATTGATTAGGACCTACAGAAGTGGAGACTCTCAGCAGATTAAGTTCCAGTGCAAGCAGCCCTGATGCTCAATCAACTCAATGGTAATAGAGATAATCTGTGGTAGACAGAGAGGTTATGTAGATTCTCTGCCAAGTTCAAATAGTAGAGTTGGCACATAGACTTCTAGATTTTCTGAGGCAGGGATATGACCTCTATAATGCTGTATAAAAAGTGTAGCTCCTGGCATGATATTGGGCCCCTATAGAGAGAGAACCCAACCATGGAACATCAAGGATTTAGTGACCAGAGCTACCCATCATGATCCACCAAGTCACAAGGTCAGGTGCAGCAGCAAGTTACTAAATGATGGGATGGAAGGAGCAAAACTGGGAAATAGGAGAGAAGGCATCTGGAGAAGAGGGATGTTGATGGTTCTACAAGAGTCAACCCAAAGTGCCAATCTTTATGTCTTATGGTGACGCCCACCACAGAGCACTAACAGAGAAGGTGCGTTTAACTACATTCCCGACTACAGAGGAAATGCCTTGTCAGTTGACTACAGCCAGCTTTTGCTCTCAGCCACCTCAATGCTTGACCACGAGGGCCACGAATGGAAGAGCCATAGTGACAGAGAGGAAGGCTTTACATAGGCCCAACAGCCTGGGCTCCTCCTTATGAAGGTGACCTAATTACTGCCACTGACACATGCTGGCGTAGCACTGACACTCCAGAAGCGGGTCTGTCTGCCTTGCCCACAGTATACCCTATTGTGGCACTACTATCCCAGGGTTTACAGATTAGCTCGTGGGGAGCATCAATTATGGCCTCAGGACCAGGTACGGTAGTGGGGCTTTCTAGTGTTAAACAAAACACTGGGGAAAAGGGGCCAACAATACATAGCAAAACCTAAGTCAATCAAATACACACATACCAGTAACACTACAAGTTTTATAAGGATACAGTCATTCAAGGATATAAAGCAAACAAATCAGAGTGGTTTCCTACCGCAGGAGAAGATGAAAAGGAAAGTGGAGATCAAGAAGAAAGGAGATTAAATAAATCAATTGAGGGACTTTATAAAGAATAAAATAGTTTTACTGCCATAAACAGAAGACATGATTAACTCAGGTTTCTGAAACATAGTCTGAACTTATTGTCACAACATTAAATGGAAAGTTGATATTACTTCTTATGAATCAGAGGTTATCAAAATAAATATACAACTATGAAAATATTTTTTAAATTCGCCTGTTCACAACCAGACAGGCGAATGTGTAACAGTAGTGAACATTCCACACTTCGGCAAACACTGTTGTCACTATTCTGGGATAAGAATGATAGAGGGGCTCCTTTAAATATATACATATAAATGTAATACGGTACAAGTATTAACTACTTTGAGAGCTTAACTAGATTTACTTTAAAGAGAAAACTTGATAGCAATTCACTCACAAAGCTTTCCTCAATAACGTAACATCTTCCAGTTCCACAATGTGTAATTACAAGAGTGACTACTTAATTTTCAATATAAAATGATGGAATATTTTTTAAAGATTATTTATTTATTTATTCATGGGGGGGGGGCGGTTGGGCAGAGACCCAGGCAGAGGGAGAAGCAGGCTCCATGCAGGGAGCCTGACATGGGACTCGATCCCGGGTCTCCAGGATCAGGCCCTGGGCTGAAGGCGGCGCTAAACCGTTGGGCCACCTGGAGCTGCCCAGATGGAATATTTCTAGATATTGCAAAGTCCTAAATCAGTCATCAATTAAGAGCTGAAAAGAACTTTAATAAAAGCATCAAGACTAGCTAGTTTCACATTGTAAGGTAACATAGTACCTCACTATCACGTATTTCTCTAAGGACGTTGCCACACTAATGCTGGTCTGTTCATGGGAAACCACTGAATTCTGCTTCATGAGTTTCTTTTTTTTTTCTTTTTTTTTTTTATGAGTTTCTTCATAGATCCCAATTCACTGAGCAGTAATTCCATTAAAACAAGATACCACCCTTCAGTAAAAGTGTCAGGATTACACCTAAATAAATATTTTAAACATTTTTTTTTTTACCAAATAGTACATAGCATTTAAAACTACAGCAAAAGAGAAAAATAATAGACCGTACTTCTTTCTTTAAAAATTGTTCTTTTAAAAAAGGCGATACATTTTTTTTTTAAGATTTTATTTATTTGAGAGAGAGTGAGAGAGAAAGAGAGAGAACAAGTCAAGTGAGGGGTAGAGGGAGAGGCAAGCAGACTCCCTTCCGAGCAAGGAGCCCAATGCAGGGCTCAATCTCAGGACACTGGGACCACAACCTGAGCCGAAGGTAGATGCTTAATCGACTGAGCCACCCACATGTCCCAAAGGCAATACTTTAAAAAAAAATTAATTAAATAAGAACAAAAAGGCAGTACTTTACTTTTTTCAATATATCTCCCTTACAATATGCTAAGGCTCGAAATATAATGTACAAAAATATTTGTTGTATGTAAATAAATGAAGAAACCAATAACACAGTAGAATAGTAATTTTAATGTTTCTTTAAACTTAAAAAACTTCGGTCTGGGGAGCCTGGGTGGGTTCAGTCGGTTGGGTGTCTAGTCGGTTGGGTGTCTGCCTTTGGCTCAAGTCATAGTCCCAGGGCCCCGGGATCAAGCCCCACATCAGGCTCCCTGCTCAGCAGGAGTCTGCTTCTCCCTCTCCCTCTGTGCTCTCTCCCTCTCAAGTCAATAAATATTTTTTTTAAAAGGAAAACTTAGGTCCAACCAGATTTGAAAAATCACCTATGTTTACTCTCAGCACTGCCCAACATGATCTGTTTTATCCAGATAGAAGGCGTGGGCATCAGCACCTCTTTCCAACAACCAGTCAGAAATCAGAAATCACTGCTTCTTCTCCCCTGACATCTATTCCACATGGTCTTCCTTTTCCATTTCCACCCCTACTACCTGGATTAAATTCTGATTACCTCATACCTCACACCTCCTAAAACCTTCTGAGCCTCCTGAGCCCTCACTCCATTTCTCTAATGACATATATTCACACATCACTGCTAGAGTGATTTTCCTAAAGGAAGATTTTCTTGATGTTACACTTCCTAGCCTAAGACCTCTACCATATTTATAGAGAAATACTCGTTTTCCATCAGCCAGCTTTTCTAGAAATACCTTTTAATTCTTTACCTATTCAAATCCTAACTCATCTTTCAAATCCCAAGTCAAACAATCCCTCCCATCCTCTGTCTGTACTTAGCAGTTCTACAGAACTCTGATTAGGAAGTAATGAATTACTCTTCTGGCATTTATTATTTTTACCTGGCAGTGTTAGTGATCATTACTCATATTACTTATATACAGACCTTACTGGTATGACTGTAAATAGAAGATGGGGACCATGTTCTTTATTTTCTGATACTTCCATTGTGACTTGCTGCTACACAGTTTAACAGAGACCAAAATAAATAATATCCTACAGAACAAAAATAAGCGCTCTCGAGTCTTAAATTAGGAAGGAATATATCCTTAGAGTCAAAGAAATCAAGGGCGCCTGGGTGGCTCAGCCAGTTAAGCACCTGACTCCTGATTTCAGCTCAGGTCATGATGTCAGGGTCATGATATCAAGCCCTGCATCAGGCTCTGCACAGGGCAGGGAGCATGCTGGAGATTTTCTCTCCCTCTCTCTCTGTCCTTACACATTCCCTCCACTGCCAGCAGTTGTGCATGTGCACGCGCACACACACATCCAAAAAAAGAAATATAGATCACAAAGGACCTCAGGGGTGAATTGGCACTTGAGATTTTTTTTTTAAGATTTTATTTATTTATTTGTGAGAGACACAGAGAGAGGCAGAGACACAGGCAAAGGTAGAAGCAGGCTCCAGGCAGGGAGCCCGACGTGGGACTCGATCCCGGGTCTCCAGGATCACGCTCTGGGCCGAAGGCAGACACTAAACTGCTGAGCCACCCAGGCTGCCCGAGAGGAGTTTTTAAAAGTTGACAGGGCTACCACAAGAAAAAGTGGAAAAAGCATGTCAGGAGAAAAGAATAATAGGAGCAGAGAGCAAAGAAATACAGGCAGCTTCAAATCACTGGCTGAAGAGTACCACACATACACGGAGGGGTACAGAGGAAGAAAACTGAATGTTTGCTAACAACCAATGCTTACAGGTTTTCATAATTTCAGGTAAGTTGATCCCTACCTAAATCAAGAGCCTCATCATTTCTTGCTTGAAACAATTAACAATTAAGAGCATCCGAATTGTCGCCTGCTTTTGGTGTCCCCCTCCTCCTTCCAAACTATCATCCATATCCCTGCAGGATTAATTTTAGCAAAACAAATTATGATTCTAAAATGCCTCTGTTAAAATTTTTCGGTGGCTGCCAACTATTCACAAAATAAAGCCTAAACTCCCGACCACAGCACTGAGTCCTTCACCATCAAGGTCTCTCCTCGCCTTGTCCCTCAAAGCCGCTCTCATATCCTGAATTCAAACCACACAAAATGATTTCTTCTGTCTGTTGTACAATCGATATACCTCAGGCTTCCCTTGCTTACGCTGAGCTCTGCGCGTGAAATTCTCTCGCCTCCCAAATTCCACTGGGCAATCTTTCTCATCTTTCGAGACTCTACTCAACTATCACGTCCTATGTGCAGCCTCCCGGACTGTTCCCTCCTCTCACAGCAGTGAAGCGCCCAACCGCGAGGGCCCTGCGATATTTCAGGTGAAATGTAATGGAAGGGCCTAGCATTGGATGGGGATGGGGGGACTGGAAGAGAAAGGACGGAAACATTCACGGCACATTCAGAGGCCACCGGGTGGGACTGCATCTCTGACTAGAGCGGGAAGGAAAAGGTGAGGAACCACATCCGGCACCGAGACTTTGCGTGTGGGTAACAGAGATGTCCGCTAACAGACATGGGAACCCCGGTGCGACGCGAGCGGTTGGCCATACAGGCCGAAAGCTTAGAGAGAGGGACACAAGTGAAATGTAAGGTTGAGAGATCACTATAGAGGTAACTGTTGAAATGAGATCAGGAAAAACATAAAGAAGAAACAGAAAAATTTCAAAGATAAAACCTCGTGGAGGTCATTACTTAAGAGTAGGAGGAGAAGAAAAATTATGAAGGAGTGATTAAAGAAGTAGAGCTAGAAGAACAAGGGCCGGGCAGCCCTGGTGGCGCAGCGGTTTAGCGCCGCCTGCAGCCCAGGGTGTGATCCTGGAGACCCGGGATCGAGTCCCACATCGGGCTTCCTGCATGGAGCCTGCTTCTCCCTCTGCCTGTGTCTCTGCCTCTCTCTCGCTCTGACTGAATAAATAAATAAATCTTAAAAAAAAAAAAAAAAAAAGAAGGAGAAGAACACAGGGTCATAGAAACCAAGAGAACTGCAAAAAAGGGAAAATAGCAACTACTACAGTGATCAAAGAGTATGAAACCTAATAAAAGGCAATTAAAAAGTTGTAAGTGTTTTTCAAAAGAGCAAAGACACAAAGAGCAAAGGCAGAGTGAGAAAAAAGAATGAGCACGCTACAGAAGCAGCAGCCAACTGCTGCAAAGCCAACTACCCTACGAGGAAAGAGTACAGACTACTTCATAGTATATGTCCTATTTATTTTTCTAAAATATAGATCCTAAAGAATTCAAACCTTTTACCTGATAATCTGAGTCTGTAAATGGATCAAAATTAATGCACTTGACATCCCCTTTCTTAGAACGGCTTCTTTTCTCCTACCCTTGGTGTTACGACAGTTCCTACTTTTAAAACAAATTCTATCTCCAAAAACCTATTATTTTAAGACAACATTTTTATTCTGAATTCTATAATGTGTGAAAGATTCAAAATAATATAAACATCCATAATCTTCCATTCTGAACTCTGGTTGTCTTTAGGGGGGATAAATACATCCTTATATATCATCTAATGCTTATTTTCTATAATTAGAGTGAAGAAAGTGATATCAGTAATAAATGAGTACCTTTTATTTTTGAAGACTTTAAACATGAATAAGAAGGGGAAAATGTATTAGAACTACTTATGAACTCATAAAGAGGTGTTTAAAGAAACTAAAAAGACTAAAATAAAGTTGCAGCAGTAATACATACACATGGACTATTTTCAATTCCTTCCTTCTTTCCTTCCAAGTTAGTTAATATATAGTATAGTATTGGTTTCAGGAGAATTTAGTGATTCATCACTACACACAACACCGCGTGCTCATCCCAACATGCACTCTCCTTAATGCCCATCACCCAATTCAATTTAGCTCATTCCCCCACCCACCTTCCACGACTATTTTCAAATAGTTGATATGAAAATGTTCATATTATTCTAATTATTTTCTTAAAAGTCTTTTCCTTACCTCAGAGATGTGGCTAGATAAAACTGTACTTCCAATTTTCTCCAAACAGCTTTGACCTATGCTTCCATCTCATGAATTCCAAGACAGTATTAAACTGATGCATATTTTCATAAATCTGTTAAAAAAAAAGAGAGAGAGCTTACTTAGACCAAAAGAAACACACAAAAGCAATACTAAAAATTTGTCATGTGTAAAATTATATATTTTCAACATAAAGTCAATGAAATTCTAAAGTATTTTAACCTATCACTTTATCATTTTCCCAACCTCTGCCCAAAGATGTTTCCTATTTTGTATATTTTCAACTTCACAAAGGTAACAATAGTTCTGTGGAAGAAACTTCTTGCATGCAAAATTTCTGTATTAGCTTAGATTTCTGAAGGAAAAAAAAAAATCACATCTTAAAATGAAAAAACAGGAACAGTTAGAAGCAGCACTAAAATCCACAATTCTACAGTATTGAAATTTCTACTTAGGCAAAAATATATTTGGCCACCCAGCTAATACCCCTATTTTTCACTTTCTATCACAAAATCTCAGTAGGTAGTTCTAATTTCAGTCAATCTTCTACCTAGAATATTAAAGAACTGGAGGGGTCAGGAATCAATGGCACTGCTTGGTCTAAGCCCAGGGGATAGGTTACAACTATGTTTCCACTGACATTTAGTTCCCTTGCTGCATTAAGACACAAAGTTGATAAATCTAAAAGCGGGAAACAATGAAAAATTCTGATTTATTTAAAAAGGCATGTTGCTTACTTAGAGATCTTAAAAATAATTTCTATGAACATATCTTTTAAATGAAACTTCAAATAGCAAAGTATTGTTTCATATTTTAAAAGGAAAAATTTTAAGCTGTATGAACACTACCTATGTCCCACGGCAAGGTCAAAATGCCTTTGTCTTCAAGTCCATTTAGAGGTATCGTTTGTGTCACACTGAGGTTTAGTAGTCTTGGCAATAATGACTGAATTCATGTAAACTGGGGCAACCTGAAACGGTCTAGCATATCAGATAGCAGCCTTTCTTAAAGACAAGAGTCTCCACTCAGCAGACGGGCTGCCATAGGACCATGCTAAATCTTTCATGGTCCAACTAAAGACAGACTGACCCTGAAAGCAATTAGTAATGCTTTGTCTGCATTTAGGAGCCTTAAACAGTCTTCTCAATGCACCGGTTACCCACAACTTAACTGGTCTCTAATATTTTTCAGGGTATTCACAGGACAATAAAACTCTTAGACCATCACTCAGAGAAACGAGGGCAGGAATGGAAGAGATACAGTGTTTAGGGATTTTTTTTTTCCTGAGAGGTTCACAGTCTTAAAAAATTTCCCTTACATAATCAAAAAATAAATGCATTATGTTTTCATTTTAGAAATGACAAATATCTACCTCCAAAGCCACTCTTTGCCAACAACTCCATTCTTCCCTAATGGCGTAGGTGGAAGAAAAGAGGGAAGGCAATCACTGTATTTCACAAAGCTAGAGATTAACCCATTCTCATAAGGGTTATAACAATCCATCAAAATGACTATGTTTAAAAATATATGGCCTGATTCTAATTCTACCAGATATTTCCAATGGATCAAATAAAATTAACATATAAAACATTTAACCATTGCTTATCATGGCACTGCTTATTACAAAACTGTTTCCTTGGTGTGAAAAAAAAAAAAAAAGCTTCAGGCTAAATCTAAAGTTAATAAAAAGAAATATGAATAATCAAAAGAATCTTCAAGTATGCCATCTTCAAAGTCTGAGACCCTGAATTGTCTATCCTCCCTCCATCCTCTCACATGCACAAATAAATGACAAAGTATAAATCGTCTAAAAATTGAATTTAAGACCAGCTAAGGAAAACCAAGTAAACATGACCTCATACTAAGACATAAATAAAAAAAAATCAAAGGACAGGATATGCTTCACCATACAGGTCTGCACATCACTTTTTTCAAACTAGAAATTGTGCAAATAAAGTAAAGCTTTCCTTAACCTTTGCAATACAGTGCTACAGTCCTAAAAGAAGAGATGCGTAAATATGTGCATGTATATAAAAAGGATTTTACGTGGGCAAAATGCCCCCAACAGCTTTAATCTTTTGACTTACAAGGTAACTGACCACAGGCTTTTAGCACTAAGAACTTGTGTTTAACAACTAGAAAGATCTAGTCAAAACTGAACACTAAACAAGCATAATAATGTTTTCGTCAAAGATTTTGTGTCTGAAACTTTCAAGCCTCTTAGTTCTAGAAAACACATTAAGAAAAAGGTAATCCTTTTAAAAACATATCAGGTCTTCTTAACGACAGAATAAATGAAAAATTAAACATTTCTAGATATTTTCTTTCTAACATTTTATAATTCAGCAAACATTAGAATTTCCTCAAAGTTCATAAACTTTGTAAACAAATATGCAAAGTGCACTTTGATTCCACATCATCTATACAGAATACCTTTATTTACCATCAAAATGTACATCTCTCTCTTGGCTCTCAAAATCATTAAAGTCCTTAAACTTTAAACTGTCGGGGTACTTAAAACACCATTAACCATACAGAACCCATCAGTGACAAACATCAACTGTGGATATTATAGTCATCTCTGGCTCTGAGGTGTTAGGATACCACCCATTCACTCCTTTATTAAGATTTGCCTCATAGAAAAGAACAGCATACATACTCTTTTGATAAATATAGTCAGTCTAAAACATTAAGATTACTTTTGAGTTTGTACAAGGTGTCAAAAATAGTCATTTCCTAGTATTCACAAATTCAGCAATACTGACTGTATACTTTTCCTTTTCACCACTCCAAATACTCTCCTCTTCCTTTCACCTCTCTAAGCACCCATAGAAAGTACCCCAAACATTGTACAAATACTACTGTTAACACTATTGCTGCATCCATATAACCTTTTTTAAAAATCAGAACCAAACTACAAAATATTTGACACAACATCCCAGCTGGGCTCTTAAACTAAAGGCATTATTACTGTTAAAAATTTTGGTAAATTAACTGGAAATTCAAACATCATACTTCAGAAAAATATAATACAGTTTTTCCCGTACATAATTCAAAAGAACAGTCGATTTTGGTTTATCATGCCCTTCTATAATAAAGCAGGCACCCACATAACACAGAAAGGAAAAGTCAACTTATGGATGGGTTGTATTCTAAAAGGTCACTTATAAATTGAATGTAAGCTTGAAACTGAAACTTGCGATGCTTTTCTTATAAAACCGAAGCTATAAACATTAGTATTAAACCTGTGATACAAACGGACTACAGTACACAATTCGATCATAGCACTCCTCTTTTTTTTTTTAGCACTCCTCTGCTTAAGCATATTTCCATACTAAACTCTAAGCTTTTATTCACTATTATAATTCTAGAATCTACTAGCACAATTGATGACACAGAGAAGGATTTCAACAAATATTAGCTGATCTGAAGTACTGAATAGCAACAACTCGATATGAAACTGGTTTGTCTAGAAAACCTTACCTATCTTAATTGTATCAGACAACCAAAAGACAAGGAGAAAAAGCTTCTTCCAAAAGAGATATGTGAAAAAGATTAATACCAGGGTGAGAAATCTCTAATTTAAGCCAATTGTGGCCATTTCCATTCTCCTTGCCAATGAGATGGTTCAGTTATAAGCATCTGATGCAATTCCAGGCAGTACAACCAGAGACTAAGTTTGCTGGGGAGTTTCTGGGAAAGGTTTTTTCTGGCTGATGAAAATAAGACATGTAGGTTGGAAACGCTCCCGCTCCCACCCTCAGCCTTTGTGTCCAGGCAACTCTGGGTTTGACTTTGTCAAGTGGAATGATGGCGGCCAACTTACTTAGGACCATGAGGAAGGTGACAGCCTAAGAGGACAATCCAACAGATAAAGAACAGCTCATTAAAAAACAGTAAGAATCTGGGTCTTTGGTGTTATTGTTTGGCTTGAATAAATCCCAAAACTGTTTTATTATGTTGGATCTTATTATATTAAATCCTTTTATTGTTTAATTTTCAAATACCAAAAGCAACCCAGCAAATACCATGATTCAGAAACCAATACACCATTTACTTCCATGAATTCAACTGTTACTTACACAATGATAACTCAGCTAAATTTACCTCTCAATCCAGATCCTTCTTTTGAACTAGATATGTATTTCCGAAGTACTAAATATTAAATAGCTACTCCAGTGGCACATCGAGAAAACAGGATTAATATAAAAGCCTTCATCTACCAGCACAAAAACTATTCATGCACCATATTCACTTTCCTGGCTAATGGCAGTACCAGCCAGCCAACTGTTAAAATTGGAAATCTGGGGAGCACGTCTTATCTTCCTCTGCTTCACTTATCATATTTAGGTAGTTACTAAATGCTGCCCATCCTAAGTCTGATACATCTCTAAAATTTCTCTCCTTTATATTTATACATATCTAGTGCAGGCTCTCCTCTTTCATTACAACCTACCTCCTTTCTTACCTCGTTCACTGGATGTGTGTTTCTAAAATACAACTGTGCTTCTTGAAAAGATTATAAACATAACTCATTAAGAAAATAAAAATTTTAAACTATATTGAGTTTAAAACTATTTAAAGCTATACTCACCAGGGCAGCCCAGGTGGCTCAGTGGTTTAGCACCACCTTCAGCCCAGGGCCTGATCCTGGAGACCTGGGATCGAGTCCCACATTGGGCTCCCTGTGTGGAGCCTGCTTCTCCCTCTGCCTGTGTCTCTGCCTCTCTCTCTCTCTCTCTCTGGGTCTCTCATGAATAAATAAAAATCTTAAAAAAAAAAAAAACCAAAAAACTATACTCACCAGAATGGCCATAATTAAAAAGACAGACAATACAAGAGTTGGTAAGGACATGGAGAAACTGGAATTCTCACACATTGCCCTAAAATGATGCACCCATTTTGAAGAACAATTTGGCAATTTAAGTTAAATGTAAACATAAATGCACTATATGATCCCAAATTCCCTTTATAGGAACCTACCCAAGAGAAATGAAAATGTGTCTATACAAAGACTTCTACACAAATGTTCTCAGCAGCATTATTCATGACAGCCAAAACTTAAAACAATCCAAAGGTCCATCAACTGCTGAACAGATAAACAAAGTGTGGCATAATCATACAATGGAAAACTATCAGGTAATAAGAAGAAACAAAATATTGGTACATGTTACAACATGAATGCACCTCAAAAACATACTAAATAAAGAAAGCTAGATGTAAAATACTATATATTGGATGATTCCATGCATATTAAATGTTAATAAAAGGCAAATTTAGACAATCAGAAAGCAAAGCAGTAGTAGCTCAAAGCAAGGAGTAGAACTGTGAAATCTGGGGCAGTGATGAAAATATTCTATTTTTTTTAAAAAAGATTTTATTTATTTATTCATGAGAGAGAGAGAAAGGCAGAGGCAGAGGGAGAGAAGTAGGCTCCCTGTGGAGCAAGGACTGGGATGCGGAATTCAATCCCAGGTCTCCAGGATCATGACCTGAGCCAAAGGCAGCCACTTAACCGACTGAGCCACATAGGTGTCCCAATGAAAATGTTCTAAAATATTTATAGCGCAACTCTAAAATTTTACTACTAATAAAAAAACACAAGTGTATTTTTTCAATAATTTCCAACTGTGTGTAAAATGAATTCCAAATTTTTTAGGAGGCCATCCACAGATTGCTATAATCTGCTTTCCACCTATTTATTTAACCTCCTTTATCTTCTGCTACAATCTCTGCCAAAAGCCTCCTGCTGGCCATATTAGACTATTTGCTATTTCCTAAATATGCCCACTTATTTTATGCCTCTACCTTTCTTCAAGCTCGATATTCTAATCAAAATGTATCTTCATCTTTTAGCCAAGTGAACTTCCATTTGTCCTCACAATGATCCATCTCAAATATCTCTTCTGTTGACTCCTCTTGTAGCGCTCAGCACATTGAGTTATGATTATCTATTTATAGATATATCTTACTTATTAAGATAACCCCTGTGTACAGCAATTGCATTTTACTAACGCTTGTTGTCACCGGTGTTCTGAGCACAGTCCACTGACCAGCACATAGGAGGTAATCTATATATTTTTGAATAAATGACTGACTGGTGAAGAGTGACAGGGAAAAAAAAAATTCCCAAAACAGGTAAAATGAGCTCTGCACCACAGAGATATTTGTGTAAGTATGGTTGCAGTTGATGTTATATAAGAATGAAAAACAGGCGGGGGGTGGGGGTGAATGGGTGATGGGCACTGAGGGGGGCACTTGACGGGATGAGCACTGGGTGTTATTCTGTATGTTGGCAAATTGAACACCAATAAAAAATAAATTTATTATTTAAAAAAATAAATACAAAATTAAAAAAAGAAAGAAAAACAGGGCAGCCCGGGTGGCTCAGCGGTTTAGTGCTGCCTTCAGCCCAGGGCGTGATCCTGGAGACCTGGGATCGAGTCTCACGTCGGGCTTCCTGCATGGGGCTTGCTTCTCCCTCTGCCTGTGTCTCTGCCTCTCTCTCTCTGGGTCTCTCATGAATAAATAAATAAAATCTTAAAAAAAAAAGAAAGAAAAACAAAAGGTCATCCAATCTCATCTAAATATTTATCGGTGTGGGATGTGCTAAATAGCCACAATAAACAATATATAGTCATTAAAAAAAATGAGATGCATCTGTCCTATCTGAACTGATATGGAAAGATATTCCAAATATCCTTAAGTTATAAAAACTATAAAATAAGTCACCTCTTCATTATTAAAAAGAGAACTATACACACAAAGAAGAATGTGTGTGTGTGTAAGTGCATACATACACATGCAACACGTGTGGCAAAGGTGATGAAAAGGTATACACCAACTCATCTGAGCATAGGCAAAAAAGTAGAAACAACCTAAATGTCTATTAACTGATGAATGGATGTGTATCCAAGGTGGTATATCCATCCAACGGAGTATTAATCATCCATAAAAAGAACCAATTCCAATATAAGAGAGATGAACACTGAAAATATTACACTAAGTGAAAGAAGCCAGAACAAAAGGCCACATATTATATAATTCCATTTATACAAAATACCCAAAATATGCAATTCCACAGAGATAGAAAATATATGTGCTGCCAAACTAAGCACTCAGAGACAGAAAATAGACTAATGGCTGCCTAGGATTGGGGGTAGAGGGTGGGAACGGAGAAAGACACTAAATTGATCATCAAAATGACACTAAAAGAAAAAGAAAGGCAAGTTAGAATTCATCAAAATTAAAAATATTTCCTCTGCAAAAGATCCTGTTAAAAAGACGAAGAAACAAGATATAGAGTGGGAAAGTATATTTACAAATTGTATAATGTGACAAAGGACCCATCTAGAATATACTAAATCTCAAAACTCACCTTAAAAAAAAATTCACTAAGAAACTGGGCAAAGAATATGAAGAGGGATTTCCTTGAAGAAGAAGATATCTGGATGGCAAATAAACACATGAAAAGATGTAATCAAGAACACCAGCCATCAGGGAAATGCAGATTAAGACCACTGAGATATCACTACACACCTACTGGAGTAACTAAAATAAAAAACAGTGATAACACCAAGTGCTGGCAAGAATATGAACAAAATGAATCTTTCTTTTCTTTTCTTTTCTTTTTTTTTTTTTTTAAGTTCTTTTCTTTTCCCCAAAGATTTTATTTATTTATTCATGAGAGACACAGAGAGAGGCAGAGACACAGGCAGAGGGAGGAGCAGGCTCTCTGCAGGGAGCCCAATGTGGGACTTGATCCCAGGACCCCGGGGTCACGACCTCAGACTGAGGCAGATGCTCAACTGCTGAGCCACCCAGGTGTCCTGAAAATGAATCTTTCATACATTGTTGGTAAGAATGTAAAATGGCATCCTTACTTTGGAAAAAGGTTTGGAAGTTACTTTAAAAATGAAACATACACTTACATGTAACCAAACACACTCATGGTTGCAAAGAAACGAACAGGAATGTCACCAGCAATTTTATTTTTAACAGCCAAAAACTGGAGAAAACAAAAACATCCTTCAAAAAGTGAATGGTTAAACAAACTCTGGTCCATCCATGCAACAGAATCCTACTCAGCAATAAAAAGGGATAAACCAGTGATACACAAAACAACTTGGGTAAATCTCAAAGGATTCGGCTGAGTGCAAAAAGGTCACCTACTGTATGATTCCATCTATAAAACACTGAAAATGATAAAATCACAGATAGAAAAAAAAACCCTCGAGGTTGCCATGGTGGGTACAGCTGTGACCTTTGTGGTGAGATTCCGTGTCCCCATGGTGAGGTGGTTGCACGCAGCTACCGTAGAGGTTTAATTGGCACAATACTGTGCGTGTTCTGCTGGGAACTGGACATCACGCAGTATTAAGCAACCACTGGAGGAAGGTGAAGGGTACAAGGGACCTCTCCTTACTATTTTTGCAATTTCTTATGAATCTATAATTACCTTTAAGTAACTAAAATTTTTTAAAACCCTATTTTCTAAAAATGTTTTACCTCTGCTTCAAACTAGATTTTGAATAACAAAATAACTGTTCAAAGACTATTCAAGACACATTCTTCCTTTGAATCAGCTAGGAAACTTCAATTCTGCAGTGGTTTCCAGCATCCTGTGGAAATGAGAAGTCCCCATAAGGGGAGTCTAATGAAACCAGCAGTTCCTACACCAAATTCTGAGCCTTTGGTCCTCCCTGTATCCCTCATCCTCTGGATGTGCAGAGCAGTTACCATTATCCGGGTGCCCATCCGTTCTAAGAGTAACAAACAGCAAGTTTGATGTAGCCACCTGCAGCAGACGAACCCCCAAATAATCTATCTATATATTCTTTCCAATTTATCCTTTCTGGCAAAGAACATGAGAACCACTTCTATGTTTTCCATTTTAATTTTTCTCTACAATTCATTAGACAATTTACACAGTATACATAGACATTTATATGACTTGATACATCTTCTTCCACTTACCAAGTAAACTTAATTCAGTCAGTGCAGAAATATCTATCACCCATTTATTTCCTATAAAATGGTAAGAAATTATCAAGAGAACATTTATTTTATTAGCTGATAAGTAAAAGTACCACAGGACAAGTTCCTCTGGATAGTTTCACTACATTATGTTAAAAGGAAAATTTCTAGTCACAACTCTGAGATCAAGACCTGGGCTGAGATCATGAGTCCAATCTCTAAACAACTGAGCCACCGAGGCACCCCAGGAATTGATGTTAGATTGCTAAAGGTTCACCAATTCTTCTAAAAACATGCATTATTTCTATTTCTCAATAAAGCAGTAATACTATTTAGAATTAACATCATGAACACCAATTACAGAGTTCTGCTACAACATAGAGAAATCCTTAGGGACTAATTAATACATAGTGCTATTTGTTCCAGTTCTGAATGCTCCCAGAAGAGTGCCGTGTTTACTTGTTTATTTGCTAGTTTGCTTATTTATTTATTTTAGCTTGCATCTGAATTTTTTTAAGTTTTCTTCCTTTGCTAACAGCTACCTAGAATGCATACTGGCTAACACAGTAACAGCCTCCTCTATCCACTTTTCATTTATTTGATCCCCAAGAACCAGAAAACTAGTTTAACATAGCCCTGTGTTTCAGTGTCTACAGAAATAAAAAGGCTGCATATTTCAGCCTGAAATTGATGGTATAAAAATTGAATACATCTTCTATATGATCAAATAATGTTTATGCTTTGATACATATTTTTTAGATGCTGTGATATTTTTAAAAACCCACTTAAAGAAAAGGCAAAGATAAGACACCTTAATGAGTCAACTCAGGAATAAACAAAGATAGGAGGACCTAAGAGCTATAAATACCTCAACACTTCTAATAAGATCCTCTCTCAAAACTGTTCCTTTTGAATTCCTTATCTGGCTTAACATACAGCTGTTAACAAAAAAATTTTTTTTGCCACTACCTAGTAAAGGTGACAATGTATATACCCAAAGACCTAAAAATTGTAGCTGAGTATAACCCAGGGAACCTTTTGCATGTATCCACCAAAATGCACAAATAAGATTCACAGCAGTATTTTCTTAATAGTAAAAACCAGAGGAAACCCAAGTGTTCAAAAACAGTAAAATGCATAAATTATAGTATATTCATATAACGGGATTACCATATAGCAATGAAAAGAAATATATATCTCAGATGAGTAACAACATGAATGAAATCTCAAAATCAGGGATGCCTGGGTGGCTCAGCGGTTGAGCGTCTGCCTTTGGCTTAGGTCGTGACCCCAGGGTCCTGGGATCAAGTCCCACATCGGGCTCCCTGCATGGAGCCTGCTTCTCCCTCTGCCTGTGTCTCTGCCTCTCTCTCTTGTGTGTCTCTCATGAATAAATAAATAAAATCTTAAAAAAAAATCTCAAAATCATAATGTTGAACAAAAAAGAAACAATTCCAAGAAGAATACATATACACAGTGTGATTCCATTCATATAAAGCTCAAAAATAGAAAATATTTTTTAAAAAGCATATTAAAGGAAAAATACAAAAGAGGGAAAATGTAAGGAAAGGTCATGGAATAAAACCAAACTTAGGATGATAGTTTTTTCTGGGAAGAGAGAAACTATTGTCCTGAAGCCTGGACAGGTTCAAAGGATGCCATTACAGTTCTTGAAATAGGAGGTTGGGATGGATATATTCATTTATTATTATTATTACTCTAAAATGTACATTTATGTTATATACACACCCTTGTATATAGAATACATTTTAGAATAAAAATTTTAGGGCGGCCCCGGTGGCACAGCAGTTTAGCGCCGCCTTCAGCCTGGGGCGTGATCCTGGAGACAGGGATTGAGTCCCAGGTCGGGCTCCCTGCATGGAGCCCTGCTTCTTCCTCTGCCTGTGACTCTGCCTTTCTCTCTCTCTCTCTCTCTCTCTCAATCTCTCTGCCTTTCTCTCTCTCTCTGAATAAATAAATAAAATCTTAAAAAAAAGAATAAAAATTTTATATTAATCCAAAGTAAATATGGGTAACTGCTAATATTTTGTAAATCTGGGTATTAAGCATACAGGTGTCACACCACTTCTTATATTTTTGGAATGTATCATAACTTAATTTTTAAAAATTAAGAGTGAAGCACTATGAAATTATATTTTGAAATCTAAGGACAAAATATCATAAACCTTTCATAGCAATAAATCAAAGCAATACTAAGCTATTATTAAATGAAAAAAGTATGAAAAAATGGACTTCTCCTGATATAGTCCAATGGAAAATACACAATGCTATCAATATAGTATTCATCTCCCCAAATTTTAACTTTAATCTAGTCATGAAATATAAAAATATAAGCAAATTAAGAGGTATCCTATTTTTAAAAAACAACAAGATTTCATAAAAGACCATTGTTAGGAGAGATGGGGGAAATATGGACTTATTCTCAGTTAAAGGAAACTAAAGAAATATGACAACCAAATGCAAAATTATCCTTAATTGGTTCTGGGATCAAAAATCAAAAAAGGGGTACCTGGTTACCTCAGTTGGTAGAACATGCAACTTTTGATCTCAGGGTTTTGAGTTCAAGCCCCATGCAAGGTGTGGAGCCTACTTAAAAAAAAATAAAATTAAAATTAAAAAAAACAAGTAGGGAGGGATGCCTGGGGGGCTTAGCGGTTGAGCGCCGCTTCGGCCTAGGGCATGACCCTGGGGTCCTGGGATCGAGTCCCGCATTGGGCTCCACGCAGGGAGCCCACTTCTCCCTCTGCCTGTGTCTCTGCCTCTCTCTGTGTGTCTCATGAATAAATAAAATCTTTAAAAATAATAATAATAATAAATAAAAATAGCTATAAAGAGCACTTTTGGAAAGAAAACAGGAAATTTAAGTAAGGGCAGTATATTACATAATGTAATATTGATATCAAATCTCTTATGATAACGTAGCCCTTAAGGAAAGCAAATTTGTCCTTAGGATACATTTGCTATAATATTTAGGGGTAAAGTGTCAAGATGTTTGCAGATTATCTGCAAATGGTGAGAAAAAAGGATATGTGTTTTTATAAACAGAGAGAAAGCAGATGAAGCGAAAGGTAAGCAAGTAAACTGGTGAAATAGGTTTTTACTATCTGTTCAAATCTTATTTTATGTAGTTTTAAAGATTTTATTTATTTATTCATGAGGCGCAGAGAGAGAGGCAGAGACACAGGCAGAGGGAGAAGCAGGCTCCCCAATGTGGGACTCCATCCCAGGACCCCGGGGTCACGCCCTGGGCCAAAGGCAGATTTTCAACCACTGAGCCACCCAGGTGCCCCTCACATTTTGTTTTAAAAGCTTGTAAGGTAAAAAAATTGGGAAAAAAAATATGTACTTTATCAGTCATAAGTTATAATTTCACATATGATTTTGGCCAACGATGTCAGTTTGACAGACTAAAATCAAGTATGAACAGATATATAAGGAAGTCCCAAAGATCTTTTCTCCTTCAGCAAATTCTAAAACTTTTTCCCTAGGAATTGTAAACTATGATTGCTCAACAGGATGAAAAATTACATTTTGCTTAAATGGTCAAAAATTATAGCTGTGCTTCTGAAACAAAGCATCATACTCAGTCTGAAGGCATACAGGCTTTTAAAAAATTGTTCAGTAAATCAACTGTATTTTGTACAATTTACAAAGGTTTTATTTGATACCAAAGTAGATATGATCATACTGCTATTAGAACATATTTTTTAATGTCCTATTTAGCAAACAGAAGGATGTTTTAAAATTTCCTAATCAAAACACATCTATTTCCTAATGATGCATATCCATATTTCTCAGGATTGCTAAAGCAAGGTAATAAGCATAGAATGAATTCCTCTAAAACACAGGTAGTTTCCCCAAAAACTAATTATACTTCATGAAAATGGGTAACACTTATCACCTCAAGGACATACTAGTCGTATCAGACTTTAATTAATCTTATAAAATACTTGGCTTAATTATTATTTACTAAAAACAAAACCTCATTCATTAAATACTCGATTGTCATTCATCCAAATGTGAACATCAGTGAGACTAAATAAATGACATTCTAGAAACTATAGAAAATAATTTTCGATTAACAGCACCCACATAAAATCCATCAGTTGTACAGCAATATGCAAATGAACTATGTCCAACAGGAGGGGACACGGACTACAGATATTTCCTCCAAAGGCTGGGCGTGGGACAGTGTTGCTACATGCCCGCAGATGGGTAAACACACAGGGAAGAAAGTTTTAGCTGGGAAGCCTGCATTTAAGTTCTCATCTCTATGTAATGAGAGGCAGGTAGTTAATTACTGAACAGCACCGTCTTTTAAATCGGTGAGTCACAAGCCTAAGGGAGGAGCTTATAAGCAGGATGAGCAACAACCAAGGCAATCAAGTTAGATTTCAAAAAGAAGCAACAACAGGTTGTGAAGACTTTCAGACAGACAATTAGAAGCACTTATCCCAATATAATGCACATAATCCAACAGCCTGACTATGGACTAACCACTTTGTTGCAAAACACGTCATGTACATTTGGGACTAAGTTTGTCAAGTTAGGTATCTTTGAACTGAACTGCACCAAATAGCTCTATTATCATCAGGCAACAGAGACTGAAAGAAACAGGAAGAAAAGATCACTTGGTAATACTTGTGAGGGCACTATAGTATATTTTAAAACATTTAAGACAGTTTCCTGCTGACAAGCAACATTTAATCACCATAGGAGTCACATCATAAATATATTAAAGCTTCAACAACAGTACCAAGATGACAACACACCAAGATGTCATACCACCACACATGATTATCTGAGAAGTATCAAAGACTGTTGCTCCACAGGTAGAGAGATCACTGGGGGCTGAATTTAAATTAGCCTTCAAAGACTGGCGGGGTTTGGCAGTATGCAAGGAGGGAGCGGTGCAGGTCAAAATGGGCATTCTATCAGGGGGCCTAGGGAAGGTGCACTGTGCCTGGCCACCGTCCCACCTGAGGCCTGGATTCTAGAGTGCTGGAGCGGGATAATCCATGTATGGTTTGACCCAGATGATACATACACAGCCACCCTGAAGCTCATGTCTGTAGCAGACATCGATACTCATTTTAGTTCTCTCTCCAAGCAAGCACTGGAGACCTCACAGTCCTTTAAATATAGAACAGCCAAGATGTCAAGATGTTTGAAATCCACCTACCATTCTTCTAGAAGGAAGGATAAAGAGAAGAATACAAGGTTACGAGCATGGCCTCTGCAGTCAGACTGAGTATCAAGGTTAGAATCCTGGCTCCACCCCTTACCTGTCCTAATTCTTTGACCCAAAGTTGCTTAACCTCATCCACGGTCAGTCTGTAAAATAGGGACAGTAAGCACATGTGTCTGAGAGGCGGAGATCAAAGGAGTTAATGTAGATATAGCACTTAGAACAGTGCCAAGTAAACACATTCTAATTGTAAGATACTATTATTAGTGTTAGGCTATATGTTGGCAAATCGAACTCCAATAAAAAAAAATACAAAAAAAAGATACTATTATTACTCTCTATCAAAAAAATCAGTTGTATCCTCAGAGTAATTAGAATTTTATAGGAGGGATAATATAAAATGTACAAAGATGTTGCTAAGTACAGAGAACATTCTGAATCACTGACAGAAACACCAGTCAATATTTAATAACAACGTCTAATAGCATCAAACACTTGCTAGTTGACTTACGAACTAAAGTACTGCAACAAAGACATCGTTCTCTATTTATTGAGCTTCGATTATTGAACATCTTCTATGTGCCAGTTACTGTACTAAATTTTATACATGTATTATGTTGCTTAATCCTCAAAACTAATTATGTGGCAGGTACTTCTCCTAATTCCACATAATAGGTAAGAAACTGAGGCTGAGTGGTTAAGTAACCCCTCCAAAGTCTCGCAGTTTGTAGTAGGGCTGTGATTTTAATCCAGGTCAGTCAGACTCCGAAGACTGAGCTTTAATCCTAAACCACATGGTAGTCCCTCTTTTCCGCAGGGAATATGTTCCAAGACCCCTCAGTAGATGCTTGACAGCATATATAGTACCAATTCCTACATATACTGTTTTTTTTCTTTTATGTGTCTATCTATGATGAGGTTTATTTATAAATTAGGCACAGTAACCAGTTAATAACAATAACTAATAATAAAATAGAATAATTATAACAATGTACTGTATTAACAGTTATGTGAATGTGGTCTCTCTCAAAGGATCTTACTGTGCTGTACTTACCCTTCTTGTGATGGTGTGAGAGGATAAAAAGTCTATGTAATGAGATGAAGTGAGGTGGATAATGCAGGCAATGTGACGTAGTGTTAGGCTACGACCTGACATCTGCTTCCCAACCTCAGTTTACCACAGGTGACGGAAATTGCAAAAACTCAAACTGTGGATAAGAGGGGAACTACTGTATTTTCTGTTTCCAAATTCTGGACCAACTGGCCATGATATAACAAGAGTATAAATATAAAATACTACATTAAAATAACAACTTATGGAGAGAGAAGTGACTGCTAAAGGGTACAAGGTTTCACTTTGAGGTGATAAAAATGTTCTAAAATTGACTATGGTGATGGGTGCACATATTTGTAAATGCATCCGACTTGGTTCCAGCTCAGGTCATGACCTCAGGGTCCTGAGTTGGAGCCCCACAACAGGCCCCTCACTCAGCAGGGTCAGCTTGGGATTCTCTCCCTTTCTCTCTCCCTCCCTCTCTGCCCTTCACTGAGCACACACACACTCTCTCTTTAAATAAATAAATAAGTAAAATCTTAAAACATAAAAAAAGCAGATACAATATGAATTTGCTTTTGCTTAATACATTTTCTTAAAAGATGGAACAGATATGGCTCCAAATTTAATAGTGGGTATCTCTGAGAGGTGATATTATGATGGATAATTATCTTCTTTATACTTTTTCTGTATTTTTCATGTTTTGTATTGCAAGGCAACTTTAAGTGAAGTTCTTATAAAAAAATAGGTAGAAAGATAGTAACAATTCCAAATACTTCAGAAGAGACAAATAATAAAACATGGAAGAAGCTGCTAAATTTGCTAAATGGGTCACTGGCAAATTCAAAGACAATGGCAAGGAAGATGTAAAAAAACCAAAAACAAAAAAACAATGGAGGGGGTGGGTTGGGCAGCCCAGCCCGGGTGGCTCAGCAGTTTGGCACCGCTTTCAGCCCAGGGAGTGATCCTGGAGACCCAGGACCGGATGGAGTCCCAAGCCCACCCCCTGCATGGAGCCTGCTTCTCCCTCTGCCCCTGTCTCCGCCTCTGTGTGTGTGTGTGTGTGTGTGTGTGTCTCATGAATAAATAAAATAATAAAATAAATAAAATCTTAAAAAAAAAAAGATAGGGCTATTCAGGTACAGACTGAGATTTTGAGGTGAAAAAAATGGCACATTGCCTCGAGGTAATAGTGTCAAGGGAAGGTTTTGTTGGTTTGTTTTTAATTTGAAAGGAATTGGGATCCCTGGGTGGCGCAGCGGTTTGGCGCCTGCCTTTGGCCCAGGGCGCGATCCTGGAGACCCGGGATCGAATCCCACGTCGGGCTCCCGGTGCATGGAGCCTGCTTCTCCTTCTGCCTATGTCTCTGCCTCTCTCTCTCTCTCTCTCTGTGTGACTATCATAAATAAAAAAAAAAATAATAATAATAATTTGAAAGGAATTTGATCAGGGCAGTAATTGAACTGGAAATAGTCTGTCAGGGATGGAAAGAGACAAGGAGAGGAAGGTCTCAAAAGATAAATAAAGATGCAGCCTTAGAAAAAAAGAAGCACTACTTGTGAAACAGAAGAGAAGAAAAAAAACTCATAAAAAGAGACCTTTGAGATGGAGAAAAGAAATCAGAACTTACAATTGGCTTTCAAACTTCTCTAGAAAATATAAAGTGAATTCATCTTCCAAAACTGAAAGGGTGGAGGTTAGGCACAGAGAGAGAGGTATGGGGCCCTGGCACAAAATGCTGGACAGCAACTAGATTCACTAATTTGCCAGAACGAGGAATAACAATCTAACGATTGCATGACCATAAGAGAAAGTACTTCAGGGAGCTGGGAAAATCACTTCTTCCCCACAGTTAGCATGCACATGAATCTGCACCACTCAAAAACGAGAGAATTCACGGTATGCCTGGAGATTATCCCCATATTAGTAATCCCTAGGTTAACAACCACTGTAGTAGTCTATGAAACTGATATGCTTTCACTTCTAGATGACATGAATTGTCAAAAGAAGCACCAGAGTTCAACCATAAATTTCAAATTTGACAGTAAGAAGGTAGTTTTCTAGGAAAAACAAGTTGCAAAGATTTTTGCATATATTGTTTATTTATGTATAAACTTTGTATAATTGAAAAGTTCTCCCTAAACAGGTAGATCATTATGAAACATGGTATTTTTAGTAATTGTACTAAATTTCTAAAGCAGCTTTAAAAAATAAGTAGCATTAAGTGCTGCCCATGTAAGAGTGAAACACAAGGACCCTGCTGGACAACCCTGTGAGTACAGGACGGATTTATTAGCTAGTAGCCTTCACCACAGTGTAACTGGGCAGTCACCTGGTTGTGCACATACGAAGACCTTCAAATGTCAGGCTCTGTGGCTCTCTTCTCTGGAGTCATTCAGTTTCGTAGAAAAGTCGGTCTCCTCTGACTGCCAGTGTTCTACAAACAGGTTAGGAAAGGGACATGGGACAGAAAGTAAGGATACATCTCCTGATCCATCAAGGAGACTTCTGCTTAACCCCATTTATAGTGTACTCTTTTTCTGTATTTTCTCCAAATCTGGAGTCTCACCCGTGTAGTTTCTCTAGACAATCAAACACTCAACTTCTGCTAGGATACTGAATAAGTCCAGGAAGAGTCTAGCACTGTCCAAGATAAATATAATGTTTTAAGTGCAACCATATGTAAAACTTTAAGTTTTCTAGTACCCTCATGAGAAGAGAAAGAGTGGAAATTAATTTTAATATATTTTATTTAACCCAACAGATCTAAAATGGTATTTCAATGTAATAAATAAAAAATTATTACTTTGACATTTTCTATGTTTTTCACACTTACAAATCTGGTGTGTACTCTAGATTTAGATTTATACTTGAGATTTAGCACAATCTCAGTTAGTACTAGCCACATGTTAATTGTTCAGCAGCTACATGTGGCTAGTGGCTACTATTCTAGATAGTACAGTCTAAGTCATGCTAGGGTAGCAGACAACTCCAAAATTTCAACAACTCAACATAACAGAAGTTTACTTCTGTCTCATGTAAAATGTCCAACACGGGGCAGGCAGCGTCTGCTTCACAGTCATCCAGGCTGATCATCTTGTTCTTGTATCAAATGAAAACACATGGCTACGTACTTCCTAAGTTTAAAAAAGAAAAAAAAGACCAGAAAATCTTCATGGGCCTTTCACTATGTCAACCCAGAAGCGACACACACTTCCCCTGAAAGTCCACTGGCCAGATCAGTCATGTGATACCCATCTAACTTCAAGGAAACAAAGGGATTAAATGTTCCCATATGCTTGGAATGAAAGGAGAAGTGGATGTGAAAGAGCACTAAGAAGTCATTACCACAGGCAGGCACCTGACTATGCGGACAAGCGTGAGACAGAAGATCTAAGCCCTAGATTCCAGAGCATAACTGTTTCTTATACAGAGTTTTAAACCAGTTTTTAGCCTGAAATCTTATCCCTGTTACATAGAACTAATACCTGCAATTCTGGGACATGGGCAGGGGTAAAATCCAGTTTGCTTGCTAGCATGTACCTCTACAGGCTAAACAGCAAGGAGGTATTCACTGGAAAGAACAGCAGGCAAATTTGAAAATACAAGGAAAACTGCGGAAGGTATAAGAGTTGATGATCCAACTGCAGATAATGTCAAAGAGCCTGACAGCAAATGGTTTGAAGTTGACATGGTTGTCCAACCTGTCTGAACTTGGAAAATACCCACCAGGCCTCCCTCCCGTCCAGGACAGAGCCTTACTCTGAAGAAGAAACTGTTAGGAATAAAAACAAAACTGAACAGAAAAGCTGAGACAAAAGAAAGAGAGGGCTCAAGGAGGAGTAAGGGACAGCGGCAGAACCAGGATCGGCCGTCTCCTCAAACACAATCAAAAACAATTCAGTCAAGTAAAAAATGCTTTCCTGCATCACTATTATTTCCTCTTAAACATCCAGGAAAACTAATTTCAAAATGACCCAGGAGAAAGTTTCCAGATTCAAGTCTCATACAAGTTATTATAAGGCTAACCAACATCCTTTATACACAACTAAAGCCAACCAGAAGAGCACCAACACAAAACTGATAAACTATAACCTACGAAAAAGGTAAAAGCATTAAGTAAATTATATAAGGCATAAAAAACAACATCAGAATTGGAGAAACTCAGAAATGTGAGAACATGACTCAAAAAAGAATTTTAAGAATTTTGTTTCAGACATAAAGACTAAAAACAAAAAGCACAAGAATAAATAAACACAACAAGTAATATAAAAAGTATTCTAATCCTAAAAGTAATTTTTAAAAAAGATTTTATTTATTTATTAATGAGAGACAGAGAGAGAGAGAGAGAGAGAGGCAGAGGCACAGGCAGAGGGAGAAGCAGGCTCCATGCAGGGAGCCTGACGTGGGACTCGATCCGGGGTCCCCAGGATCACGGCCTGGGCTGAAGGTGGCGCTAAACCCCTGAGCCACCCAGGCTGCCCTAAAAATAATTTTAAAATATTTTAATGAAGAAATAAAAGGATTCTAGGAAAAGTGACAAAAATTGTTCTTTTATATAAATAGTAATCACAGAAGAAAACCCAAGAAAGGGAACTAAACACTAAAAACTATACAAAAACATTAAAAACTAATTCAAAGAAATTTTTCTAAAGTAAGATTTAAAACCACGTTTAAGGCACAGAATGAATACACTTGAGAATATGGACACAAAATAACACCAAGACATATTACAGTAAAATTACAGATCTTTTAAAAGAATTAGAAATTATTTGAACATCTGGGCCAATATGTCAAGTAACTTATAAGGAAGAGAAAATTACATTATCAACAGATTTTCCAAAGCAACACTTTATGTCAGAAAAAAGTTAAAATACTCAAGGAAACAAAATGAGAGCCAAGAATTTTACAGCCAGTAAGACTAATTTTCAAATATAAACAAAACATATTATTATCACACAAAAACTCAGGGAATAATGTTCTCATTAGTCTTTCTAGAGAAATCAACTAAAGAATAAGCTTCAAAGAGTCAATATGATTAGAGGAACATTCACATGACTCTGGAGGTGAGCATTAAGTAGTAACTTGTAGATTAAAAGATGATGAAAAGGAAAAAAGTGATGGTACATAATGGTGATATGACCTGATGATATAGAGAGCATAATTATCAAGAAATGAAGACCATATGAAAAAAATGTTAACTCTTTTCAATAATATTGGTGATGGATATAGTAATTTTGTTATTGTAAAACTGTCAGATATAGAATGTGATAAATGAGTAATTACGGAGTAGTCTATCACTCCATGTCCCTGAAAACCACAATTCCCAATCTCTATTTCCTAGTACTATTCACTGAAAAGACCTAGAAACAAAAATCAAACAGTATAAATGAGCAACCCAAGAGTCCAGATCATAGTTTTGAAATACTTCTTCCCAATGAAAGAAATCAAGCTTCATGGAAATATTTCATGTTTGAGACAGAAAATTTTCAAGATGTTTGTGGAATGTCTTGCTTTATAAGGCAGAAAAAAAAAAAAAACAACAACAACTAATCAACAATTATTTGAATGATGTCAAGAAGACTCCGGAGCCAACCTGAAGAGACTCCTTATGGCCAAAGATGGGGTAGTTTTAGCTTTAGCAAGTTTAAGATTTGCAAAAGATTGAATCCCATCGAATGTGTTTAAATTTATGGTGAAAGATAAAAGAGAAGAAGGTGAGGAGGAGGAAAGAGAAGAGAAAAGAAGCGAATCAATCACCTTCAGAGAAGACAGGGAGCCATTTCAACATTTTATTTTTTATTTTTATTTTTTTTAATTTATTTATGATAGTCACACAGAGAGAGAGAGAGAGAGGCAGAGACACAGGCAGAGAGAGAAGCAGGCTCCATGCACCAGGAGCCCGACGTGGGACTCGATCCCGGGTCTCCAGGATCGCGCCCTGGGCCAAAGGCAGGCACTAAACCACTGCGCCACCCAGGGATCCCCATTTCAACATTTTAAAAACTATAATGAGGGACTCTGTCATAGGGGGCCCCCAAACTTTATGAGTTTAACCTTCAGGACCTCTACCAGGCCATCACAGAGAATATCAAAGAAAAATCCCCTTGTGATTCTGCCAGAAAAAGGGGACAAAGTACTGTTTTGAAATACATCAGAACACTGTTATTCTTTTTTCTTTTTCCTCTTAAGTAGCTCCACACCCAACATGGGGCTTGAACTCATGATCCTGAGATCAAGAGTCAAATGCTCTAGAGACTGAGCCAGCCAGGCACCCCAGAAGCATTCTGTTAATCTTAAGGCCTTCCTTTTCAAGAAAAACTGTTTAAACAGAATCTAAATGATAAGGGTTCTTTCAAAGCCTAGGAAGCCTAGGTTAAGGGAAATGCCAAACTCTAGTCCAAGCTAGCTTTCCACGTGGGGGAGAGAAAAATAGCTAAGAAGCACCTAGGAGGTTCACAGTCCACAGGCACAGGCTCACTAAAAAAACGAGACCTTATCATGAGACTATAGAGCACTTCCACTCCACCCCCCTACCATACCTCAATATCGCACTACTAAAGGCCTATTTATAGCAGTTTCTTTTTACCCAGTACATCATGTAACAAGAAAAAATGACAAGGCACACTAAAAGGCAAAAACCAGTCTAAAGAGACAGAGCAAACATGAGAACTAGACTCTGACATGGCAGAAATAACACAATTATCACACTGGGGATTTAAAACAACTACAATTAATGTGCTATGGACTCTGATGGGAATAGATACATTAATATAAAGCCAGAGAGATGGACAGTCTAAGAAAGAAGCAAAATGAAATGTGTAACAAAAACAGAAGAGTGTGTTTGATGGGCTTACTAGACCAATCACGACTATGGAAAAAAATCTCTGAGCTTGAGGATTTATCTCAGTAAAAAATCTTCAAAACTGAAGAGCAAACCAAAAAAAAAGGCTGAAAAAGATTTTTAAAAAGAATATCAAAGAACTGTGGGACAACTACAAAAAGTGTAACACACATATAACAGGAATATCAAAGAAATAATAGAAAAGGAAAAGGAAGGAAGAGGAAAGAAATATCTGAAACACTAATAACTGAAAATTTTTCCAAATTAATGTCAAAGACCAAACCTCAGATCCAGGAAGTTCAGAGAACATCAAGCAGGATAAATGCCAAAAAAACAAAACAAAACAAAACAAACAAACAAAAAAAAACAAACACTACACCTAGAGAGCTCATTTTCAAACTACAGAAAGCCACAGATCAAGAAATTAAAACTTTAAGGGAGACACAGGAAAAAAACCCACCTTATATATATAGGAGCAAAGATAAGAATTACATCTAACTTCTCAGAAATCATGCAAACAAAAAGAGTAAGATGAAACACTTTTTATAAATATTTTATTTATTTGAGAGACAGTGCATCCACAGGTTGGGGTGGGGGGATAAGGGGCACAGAGGGAGAGGGAGACAGTTTAAGCAGATTCCAAGTTGCAGAGCCCTACACAGGGCTCCATCTCACAACCCTGAGATCGTGACTCCTGAAACCAGGAGTCTCTTAACTGACTGCACCACCCAGGCACCCTGGAATGAAACACTTAAGATATCAAAACAACAACAACAAAAAAAACCCACTGGGGCACCTGGATGGCTCAGTCAGTTAAGCATTCAACTCTTGATTTCAGTTCAGTTCTTGATCTCAGGGTTATGATTTCAAGCCCTGCACTGGGCTTCATGCTGGGTATGGAGACTACTTAAAAAACACAAAAACAAACAACCCACCAACTTTGAATTCCATAGCCTGTGAATTATTCTTCAAAAGTGAAGGAGAAATGGAGATTTTTATTAGCTGTACAAAAGTGAGGCAATCTGTCACCAGTAAACCTGCCCTGCAGATAATGTTAAAAAGAAGTTCTTTAGAGAGGAGGAAAATGATATAGTTCCAAAACCCAGATCAAAATAAAGGAAGAGGACTGGAGAAGGAATAAGTGATGGGAAAATTTAAAACTCCATTTTTCTAATTCTTAATTGATCTAACAGATAACAAGTTATTCACAATAACAGCGACAATGCAATTATGTATGCTCACATATATGTATGTGTATACACATGTATGTGCTATATATAAATGAAATGAGTAAAAGCAATGATACAAAAGACATAATGGAAGAATTAGGATTATATTTTGCTATTATAAGGTACCTGCACTATCTGTAAAGCAGAATGGTGTTATCTGCAATAGTCTTGGGGTAACTGTAAATATATATTAAAAACTCAAGGGAAACTACTAAAAAAAGTTAAAAAGAAAAAAGTATAACAGATACAGTAAGAAAGGAGAGAAAATGAAATCACATTATATGTGCTCAAATAAAACCACAAAAGAAAAATCTAAATATGAAACCTGAAACCATAAAACTCCTAAAAGAACACATAGGTAGTAATCTCTTAGTGGCCTTAGCAACATATTTATGGATATATCTCCTCAAGCAAGGAAAACAAAAGCAAAAATAAACTACCGCAACTACTAAATAAACTACTAAAATAAAAAGCCTTTACATAGTAAAAGAAGGAATCAACAAAACAAAAAGGCATCCCTACCGAGTGGGAGAAGATATTTGCAAATGATATATACAATATGGGGTTAAGATCCAAAATATATGAAGAAGTTATACAACTTTACATCAAAAAGATAATCCAATTAAAAATGGGCAGAAGTTTTGAATAGACATTTTTCCAAAGAAGACATACAGAGCCCACAGACACATGAAAAGCTCAACATCACTAACCATCAGAAAAATACAAATCAAAAGCACTAGATACAACCTACCAGTAATAATGCTACTATCAAAATCACCAGAAATAATGTGTTGGCAAAAACGCAGAGAAAAGAGAACCCTTGTGCACACCTGGTGGCAATGTATATTGGTGCAACCACTGTGGAAAACAGTATAGAGGTTCCTCAAAAAATTAAAAAGAGAAATATCATACAACCTAGTAATTCCACTACTATCTACCCAAAAAAGATGAAAACACTAATTTGAAAGATACATGCACCCTTATGTCCACTGTAGCATTATTTATAATAGACAAAGTATGGGGAAAAAAAAGACAAAGTATGAAAGCAAGCCACATGTCTGTCAACAGATAAAGAAGATGTAATATATATGTATATACAATGGAATATTACTCAGCCATATAAAAGAATGACATGCCATTTGTGACAATACGGATAGATCTAGTGGGTATGAAGCTAAGTGTAATAAATCAGAGAAAGACAAAATATTATATGACTTTACTTAAATGTGGAATACAAAAAGCAAAACAAATGAACAAACAAAAAACAGAAACAGACTAAAAAATACAGAGAACAAACTGGTGGTTATAAGAGGGTAAGGAGGTGGGGGCATGGGTAAAAATAAGTGAAGGGGATTAAGAGATAGAAACTTCCAATTATAAAATAAATAAGTCACATAGATTAAAAGTATAGCATAAGGAATATATACAATATTGTAATATCGTCTTATGGTGACACTACAGGGAGCAAAGGTAATGTATGGAACTGCTGAATCAGTATGTTGTACACCTAAAATTAATATTAACACTGTATGTCAACTATACTTCAATAATTAATATTTAAAAAAAAAGACGAAAAGAGGGAGACAAAAAGGGGCAATGAATAGAAAGCAATAACATATATGGTAAATATTAATCACATCAATGTCACTTCAACATCAAAAGTCTAAAATACACAAATTACAAGACAGAGAGTGTCAGAATAAATCAAAAACCAAGATCCAATTATATGTGACCTACAAGAAAACCACTTTTTAAAAGACTGATTTATTTTAAAGAGAGTGTGTGTGTGTGTGTGCTTGAGCAGGGGGAGGGACAAAGGGAGAGTGAGACAATATCAAGCAGACTTCCCACTAACCGCAGGGCCCAAAGCAGGGCTCTATCTCACAATCCTGAGATCATAACCTGAGCCAAAATAGAGTTGGACTTGGGGATCCCTGGGTGGCTCAGCGGTTTAGCGCCTGCCTTTGGCCCAGGGTGCGATCCTGGAGTCCTGGGATCGAGTCCCACGTCGGGCTCCCAGCATGGAGCCTGCTTCTCCCTCCTCCTGTGTCTCTGCCTCTCTCTCTCTCTCTATCATAAATAAATAAATAAATCTTTAAAAAAAAAAAAAAAAGAGTTGGACGCTTAACCAACTGAGCTACCCAGGCACCCCAAGTAACCTACTTTAAATATAAAGACATATGTATATTAAAAGTAAATGGATGGAGGGGTACCTGGGTAGTTGAGTGACTGACTCTCTTAGTTTCAGCTCAAGTCTGATCTCACAGTTGTGAGATCAAGTCCTGTGTTGGGCTCCATGCTTACTGTGGAATCTGCTTGAGTTTCTCTCTCCCTCTTCCTCTGCCCCTCCCCATTGTGCTCTCTCTCTCACTGAAATAAATCTTAAAAAAAAAAAAAAAAGTAAATGAATAGAGAAAAATACACCACGCTAACACTAATCAAAGAAAGTGGGAATAGCTATATTAATTTCAGACAGAGATCCGTGGGTGGCGCAGTGGTTTAGCGCCTGCCTTTGGCCCAGGGCATGATCCTGGAGACCCAGGATCGAATCCCACGTTGGGCTCCCTGCATGGAGCCTGCTTCTCCCTCTGCCTGTGTCTCTGCCTCTCTCTCTCTCTCTCTCTCTCTCTCTGCGACTATCATGAATACATAAATAAAATCTTAAAAAATAATAATAATAATTTCAGACATAGTAGACTTCAGAGCAATATAAGTTATCAGAGATAAACAGGAGAATTACATAATGATAAAGCAATCAACTCTCCAAGAAGACACAACAATCCTTAATGTGGATGCACCTAACAATAATGCATCAAAATACATGACACAGAAGCTGACAGAATTGCAAAGAAAAACTAATGAATCCACTATTACAAGTGGAGACTTCAATACCCCTCTATCACAGAAATGGACAGATAAGACAGAAAATAACAGTAAGAATATGGCTGAACTCAACAGTACCATTAATAAGCTGGATATAATTGATACCTATCAACTACTTTATCCAACATTGGTAGAAAACATATGATTCTCAAGTTCAGATGGAACATTCACCAACACAGACCACAAATTCTGAGCCATAAAATATATCTTAATGAATTTATCAGAATCCATAGGTCTCTTCTCAGACAATAAAATTAAACTAGGGGGAAAAAAAAAAACAGAAACATAGCTGGAAAATCTGAAAATACTTGCAGATTAAACTATGAACTTCTAAATTAAAACAGGCCAAAGAAGAAATCTCAAGAGAAATTTAGAATAACTTGAACTAAATGAAAACGTAAATATAACTTTTCAAAATGTGTGGGATGCAGTAAAAGCAGTACTTAGAGGAAAAATGATAGCACTGAATATATGTATATATCAGAAAAAAAATCTAAAATAAAAAATATAAGCTGCCACCTAAAAAAAAAAAACTAAAAAAGTAAAGTAAATTAAATCCAAATAAGCAAATGAAAAAAAAAATTAGAGCAGAAAAAAAATGAAACTGAAGCAGGAAATAAACAGGAAAAAAAAAAATCAATGAAACCAAAAGCTGGTTCTTTGAAAAGACCAATAAAAGATAAAAAGATAAATGACACAAATTAATATCAGAAGTGAAAGAGGGGTTGGGTGCCTGGGTGGCTCATTGGCTGAGCATCCAACTCTTGACTTCCCTTAGGTCATGGCCTCAGGATCATAAGACTGATCCCTGCATCAGCCTGCGCTCAGAGTAGAATCTGCTTGTCCCTCTTCCTCTGTTCCTCCCTCAACTCATGCTCTCTCTCTCTCTCAAATAAATAGAAATATTTTTAAAATATATTTAAAAACATTTCCAAAAAAAAAGAATAAAGGAAAGAAGGGGTATTACTACAGATCCCACAGTCATCAAAAGAATAATCAGGAAAAACCACGAACATTTCTATGCCCACTAATTAGATAACTTAGATGAAATGGACCAATTCTTTGAAAGACACAATGTGTCAAAACTCACAAATGAAGAAATAGACAATCTGAATAGGCATGTATCTACTAGAGAAACTGAATCATAATTAATAACCTTCTAAGACAGCAAACATCAGGTTCTGATGAGTTCTCTAGTGAATTCTAGCAAACATGAAGACATTTTACCAATTCTCTACAATCTTATCTAAAAAATAAAAGCAGAGGGAATACTTCTAATTCCGGCTATAGGCCAGCATTAATCTAATACCAAAACCAAAAAGATATTACAATAAAATTAGACTAATATATTTTATATACATATATACGAAGTCCTGAACAGAGTATTATCCAACAATGTATAAAAAGAATTATATGCCACAATCACATGGGATGTATCCTAGATATGCAACGCTGGCTCAATATTTGAAAAATCAATTAACGTAATCCATCACATAAACAGACTTGTTAGATACAGCACCAAAGCACCATCCAGTAAAGAAATACTTGATAAGCTGGGCTTCGCTAAAATTAAAAACTTTTGCTCTGTAAAATACATTGCCAAAAGAATGAGAAAACAAGCCACAGACCAAGAGAAAATATTTGCAAAAGATACATCGGAGATTATTTTCTAAAATATATAAAGAACTGTTAAAAACTCAACAGTAAGAAAACAACCCAATTTAAAAATGGGCAGAAGACAAAAACCACCAATAATGTTGTACAGATGGCAAATAAGCACCTGAAAAGATGTTCAATATCTTACGTCATCAGGGATTTGCAAATTAAAACAACCATCAGAGAGATGTTCCTACATACTTATTAGAATAGCCAAAATACAAAACACTGACAGTACTAAACACTGATAAGAATACGGAGCAAAGGAACTCGTTCATTACTGATGGGAATGCAAAATGGCACAGCCACACTCTAATAAGAGTGTTAACAATTTCTTACAAAACTAAACATGCTATTAGCATATAATCCAGAAATCATGCTGTTTGGTGTCCCAAATAAGTTAAAACGTTATGTCCACGCAAAAGCCTATAAAAGGATATTTATGGCAGCTGTATTCATAATTACCAAAAAGTAGAAGCAACCAAGACATCCTTCAGTAGATGAATGAATAAATAAGCTGTGGTGCATCCAGACAATGGACTACTATTCAGCACTAGAAAGAAACGAGCTATCAAGCCATGAAAAGACATGGAGAAAACTTAAATGCATATTACTACGTAAATCTGAAAGACTACCTACTGTATGATTCCAATTAGGGGGCTTTCTGAAAAGGCAATGCTATGGAGTCAGTAAAAAGATCAAAGGTTGTCAAAGTTAGGCAACAGGAATGAATAGGCAAAACACTGATTTTTAGGACAGTGAAAGTATTCTGTATGTTACTCTAATGCTAGATACATGTCATTATACATTTGTCTAAACGCACAGCATGTATAACACCAGGAGTGAACCCTAATGTAAACTATGGACTTAGGGTGATGACGTGTCAATACAGGCTCATGAATTATAACAAATGTGCCGCTCTGGTGGGGGCTACTGATAACGGGGGAGGCTATGGAGGAACAGGTGGTACATGGGAAATCTCTGTACCTTCTGCTCTATTTTGCTGTAAACTATTGTTTTTTAAGATTTTATTTATTTATTCATAAGAGACACAGAGAGAGAGAGAGAGAGAGAGAGAGAGAGGCAGAGACACAGGCAGAGGGAGAAGCAGGTTCCCTGTGGGGAGCCTGATGTGGGACTCGATCCCAAGACCCTTGGGACGCCCTAGCCCAAGGCAGATAGATACTCAACTGCTGAGCCTCGAGGGGTCCCAATTTTGCTGTAAACTTAAAACTGCTCTAAAAAAATCTATTTAAGGTATGTGTGTCTTAATGGTGTATTTTTCTTACATTTTATTAATATAATGTAATTCATCAATCCTAGGACCAACATTTTCACATTTTAACAACTGTAAAATCATGAACACCTGGGTGGCTCAGCAGTTGAGCATCTGCCTTTGGCCCAGGGGTGTGATCCTGGGATGCTGGATCAAGTCCCTCACCGGGCTCCCTACAGGGAGCCTGCTTCTCCCTCTGCCTGTGTCTCTACCTCTCTCTCTGTCTCTCATGAATAAATAAATAAAATCTTAAAAAAAAAAAACCTATAAAATCAGGATACCTCCTAAAATATCATAGTATTTAATAGTTATCTTTTTTTTTCTTAATGCTTAGAATAACAGTATATCAGTAGCTGCAGATTACACAGATATATGTACCATAGAATTAATCAAATACATTCCAGAATATATAGCTTAACTTCAGGAAGAATTATAGATGAGTTTGTTAGTACTAATAACCAAATGTTTTTCATATACAAACCTTATCAAATGTAATGTAGTGGGTTTTCCACTAGCAGACTGACTTCTAATTAAGTCTTTGGTGGATTAATGAGTTCAAGATTGTCAACTTTTATATTACTTTATATGATTAATCACCTCTACTTATTTCTCACTGTGCTACATTTTTCTTCCTAATCTAAACAATTTCTTCATTCAGATGCTAAGTCACTCAGATACAAGAATCATCGCATGCACAATCCTTGGATGTATTAAGATCTGCCTTCATTTCTTATGCTAAGCATGCTTTGAAAACTCATCCATTCTAACACCTTCCATCAGATTTGTAAAGCTATTAGTGTTATTTTTTTAGTATTTAACTAACAGACAATTTGTTTTTGGAATCCTATAGGAAAAAGGCTGGCTTTTTATTTATTACTGGTCCTTCTACCATAATTATTACATTTTGCCAATTCTTTCCCCCTCACACCTTTCTGGCCATTTCTCTAGTCCTGCAAAATCTTACCCATCTGGTTTTATGGAGTCAGCTGAAAAAATTAATTCAAAGAACCAGATTTTACACTCTAAAATACCCTTTTTAAATCACACTTATGTCTCCTCACTGAAAATCAGTCAACTCAGTCTATTCCTGTTCCACCAGTTTTAAAAAAAGGGGGATGCTGTTGAATATAAATTTCTGTGGACAATGCCACCAATTGACAGAAGGATTCTAAGAAACACTTGGCAAAACTCCAGAAACCACAATGTACTTCACTCACTCATAAGGAAATACACACTTTGTTTTCTTCACCATCACAACTTGGAATTTAGAAAAATGTAGTGATATAATCCTTAAAGAAATTTCAATATTTCTGCAGCCCAATTCTAACACGATAAAATGCAAATGACAGGTGAGAGACAATTATTTCTGTATTAAGCCACAGAATATGATCCTTTTTTATTTGTCTGTTTCACTAACATAATACCAGTAAAATCACTTATGCTTATGCCTGTTCAATTAACATGCAAAGGAATTTGGGAATAAGTGCATTCAAAAATCAAGTATCTTAAAGTTAATGAGTATTATGCACAATGAATAACAGTCTAAAAAATTACAGATCAGGGGTTCCTTGGTGGCTCAGTGGGTTAAGTATCTGCCTTCGTTGTCCTCAGGTCATGATCCCAGGGTCCTGGGACAGAGACCCTGAGTCAAGCTCCCTGCTCAACTGGGAGCTGGCCCACTTCTTCCTCTCCTCCCCACCAGTGCGCTCTCTCTCTCAAATAAATAAATAATATCTAAAAAAAAAAAATTATAGATCAGTATCTTGACAGGGGTGTGGGTTACAGTGATGTGTGCATTTTTCAAAACTGATTGGACTGTACAGATAAGACCTGCACATTTCATTTTACATGTGTTGTTGTATACACACAACAGACATCAAGTTTTAAAACTTAATCAATTAATTAGAATATGGAGTGGAGAAAAAAAAATCCTGTGGGGATGGATTAGAATTGGTTATTTGTACAAACTAAAACTTTTTTTTAAAATAATTTAAAAATGTATTTCCTAAATATGTTCACTGAAAGGGACTAGAAACAATGACACACAGTACCAACAACTAATGCCTATATACATAATGTTCCTATATATTGTTTCCAGTTAACTCTGGGGGTGAGTTAACTGAGGATGACCATTTTCCCCCCTGTATCTTCACGTGTTTGTGTCCCAATTTCCCTTTTTTGTTTTATTTTTTTAAAGATTTATTTACGAGAGACAGACAGCAGGGGGAGGGGCAGAAGGAGAGGGAAAGAATCCTCAAGCACACTACCTGCTGATCACAAAGCCCAACATGGGGCTTGATCCCATGACCCTGAGATCATGACCTGAGCTGAAATCAAGAGTCAATCGCTTAACCGACTAAGCCACCCAGGTGCCCCTCAATTTCTCCTTTTCATAAGGAACACATTAAATTAGAGGCCACTCTAATAGTATCATTTTAATTTGATGACCTGTGCAAAGACAGTATCTCCAAGTAAGGTCACATTCTGAGGCACTAGCAATATTTTATGAGGAAATAAATGGAATTTTATGGAGAAATTTAATGAGAAACAAATTTGTATGGTCTTACAGTATGTCTCTATAGATTGTTTATTAGTTCTAACGGGGGAAAATAGTAACTATACAATGGAGAAAATGGACATCTTGACCAGGCAATCAAAATTCACATTACTAATGTAGGACAAGCATATTAGGCCTCTGAATATGAAACTCTGAGAAAGGACACATTATCATTTATAGAGAATTCTGGCCAGAGATGCACCACCTAAATCCAATAATGAAAACATGTCAGATAACTCCAAATGGTGGAATATGGCATAAAATAACTCATTTATATTCTTCAAAACTGTTAATGTCACACAAAATAAAAGACAACTATGGACCTGTTTCAAAATGAGACACGGAGCTAAATACAGTATGTGATCCCACATTCAAACCTCTACTACAGGCAAAAAAATTCTAAAAAGGACTTAGTTGAGACAACTGACAACAGGGGAAGACAGATGTAGATTAAAGTACCATATCAATGTTATATTTCCTGAATTTGATACCCTAAATATGATTGCATATGAGAATATCCTTGTTCCTGTAAAAGAGAAAAACGCAGCAGAAATGGTAAAAAGCTATCATATATTTAAACATTACTTTCTAACAGTTCATCAAAAATTGAGTGTGAGTGTGAGTGTGTGTGTATGTATGTAGGCAGATGAAAGAAAGGGAGAATCAGAGAATGACACAAATGTGGAAAAGTGTCAAAAACATCTTAAAATTATTTTAAAATATAAAAAATACTAAATATTAAAATTAAAATATTTTAAAATCTTTTAAGATAAATAAAAACAGGAAATTTGACACAGACATGTCCAGAAGAAACAGGGAGAAAACAGCCTTCTACAACCCCAGGAATGCTTGAGGCTACAAGAAGTTAAGCAAAGAGGTCTGGAACAGAGCCTTCCCAAATGCCTTCAGAGAAAGTATGGCCTAGGCAACAACTTGATTTTGGATGTCAGCCTCCAGAACTGGGAGAAAATAGTTTTCTGCTATTCTAAGCAGAAACAACAACAACAAAAAAACCCCAAAAGAATTAGAACAGCAATAAAACCACCTACAGAGTATTATGCTAAAGTAAAATACTATTCAGATACCTGAGATACACTTTCACAAAATGAAGATTTTTAAGAACACAAATACTTGTATTCACTGTTGTTCACCAAAGTTCGAAGAAATCATCAAACATCAAAAAAAAAAAAAATCAAAAAAAAAATCATCAAACACCAACCTTGCACTCTATAACCAGAATGTATAAAAAAAAAAAAAATCAACCAAACTCAATGCACTAGTCCTATTAAGTGCTTTAATACTAAACTCCAAACTGAGAATACATTAAAATTGATTTAGCAAGGTTATCATCATTTACAGATCATATTATATATATTTTAAATACTCCATTAGGATCAATGGAAAAGTGTTTAAAAAAAGAGTTGAATGGTTTAAATATACAATAATTAATAAGCTATTTTTTAAGATTTTATTTATTATTCATGAGACACAAACAGAAGCAGAGACACAGGCAGAGGGAGAAGCAGGCTCCATGCAGGGAGCTCAATGCAGGACTTGATCCCAGGACCCCGGGGTCACGCTCTGAGCCGAAGGCAGATGCTCAGCCACTGACCCACCCAGGTGGCCTTAATAAGCTCTTCGTATATTAACAGAAGTTTACAAAATATAAAGAAAAATAATCTCACAATGGCACTTAAAAATTACTCCAAAACTTCACTAAGATTCAAAAAGACTAATAAAAAAGGAAAGTATGCCATTTTATGAGTTAGAAAACTATACACTGTAAAAATGTCAGTTCTCTCCAAATCAATGAATAAATGTTAACAGGGTTTTTAATGGAATCAGACAAAAGGACTCTGCAGACATTTGGAAAAATAAACTTTGGAATATCCCACACTTTTGGGAAAAAAGGATTTGCCTCACCAAGTTTTAAAATATAGTGAAAGCAACATCAATATAAACAGTGTGATTCTACTGTCAAGAGACCAATTATAACAGGAGACCAAGGGTAGATCCAGAGATGCAGAAGAATACAATAAAAGCAACATCTCAAATCAATAAAAGGTGTTGAGAGAACTTTGTAACCATTTGGGGAAAAACTTAAATTGGATCCTTGCCTCATGCCACAAGAGTAATTCCAGATAAATAAAAGGTTAAAATGTAAAACTATAAAAGAAGTTGAAAATAATATTGCAATGGGGAAGGAATTTCTAAGTTTGACATCAAAACTAGAAACCATAAAGGAAAGGCTGATGTAAATTGTTATTGGAGATAACACTGAATACAATTTTTCCTGTTTTATGCAGCAATCTTAATAAGCCTACAACAGTATTCCAACTACGGTGTGCTTTTAGGGTTGTGGCTAGGGCAGTAAGATCAGGGTGTTGTATTCTACTCATTTGACTTCATTTTAAAGAAAACAATTTTCCACTTTGACAACTGGCTCTTCCTGTAACGGTCAGGAGGTTATTGGATAATCAAAAGTACTTACCTCCTTTTATTCACATTTCTGTGATTGCTATCTTTGGTTGGAATGAAAAATTACCTAAAATTCAGGGAACTTCCCATAAGTTGATACTGAGTTACTAAAATGGATATCAATTTTTATTTTTTAAAGATTTTATTTATTTATTTGAGACAGAGCGCACGCGCAGGGGGAGGGGCAACGGGAGAGGGTCTCTCCGGCTGAACAGGGAGCCAGGCTCCCACCTGCTCCCAGGGCCCCAGGACCCGGACCTGGGCCGAAGGCAGTTGCTTAACCAACTGCACCACCACGCAGCCCAGATACCAATTTTTAAAATTAGTATTCTAGGGGCCCCGGTCGCTCAGTGGTTAGCGCCGCCTCGGCCCAGGGCGTGACCCCAGGGTCCCAGGATCGAGTCCCACATCGGGCTCTCTGCAGGGAGCCTGCTTCTCCCTCTGCCTGGGTCTCTGCCTCTCTCTCTGTGTGTCTCATGAATAAATACATAAAATCTTTAAGAAAAATAAAATATAAAATAAAATAAAATAAAATAAAATAAAATAAAATAAAATAAAATAAAATAAAATAAAAAAATTAGTACTCTAAGTAAAGAAAGAAGTCCCTACACGACTTGGTTTTCTCCTCTAGCCGAGTGGGTACCAGTGACCCGAGTTGACCCCGTCACAGCAGGTGGCGCTGAGCAGGGCCAGAGGGGAAGAGCCGCCGGGCTCCCGGCCCCGGCCCCGCCCCCGCCGCGCAGCCCCGCCCCCGCCGCGCAGCCCCGCCCCCCCTGCTGCGTCCTCGTGTCCTCGACGTGCTCCCGACGCTGCACGGGCCTCCCCACGTGGCCGCGCTCTCCGCCTCCTCGGTCCCTCCGCGCAGCCCGGAGCGCGTCGCCCGAGGCTGCGGGGCCCGCGGTGTGGCGCCCACGGGGGCCGGGCCTACGGCGTCAGCACGGGGGCTTCGCCGCGGTGAGGTCCGCTGAGGCGGGACGGGGCCGCGCGGGGAGGGCCGAGGCCTGCTCTACGCCGTGCCCGGGGCCGCGGCAGGGCTGAGGCGGGACGGGGCCGCGCGGGAGCACGGAGCACGGAGCACGGAGGAGGGCGGCGGCGCACAGCCCGGGGTCCCGTCCGCGCCCCCCAGAGCGGCGGCGCTGGAGCAGGGCGGTCGGCGTCGGCGTCGGCGGGGCCCGGTGCGGCTGGCGGTCGGGGCCCGGGCCGTCGTGGGCGCGCCACACCCGCAGGTCACACACGAGAGACCTTCCGCCCAGGAATGCCTCCCCACAGACGCCGGATCTCCTCCTCACGGCGGCATCGCTGACTTGACTTCATTCTCATTTTTTAAAGATTCCCGTTGATGTTCGAGTTTTCATTACACGTCTTTTCCACACGTTGTGTTGACCATACTTCTCAGTATACGTTTTTTCTTAAGTCCCAAACTGTGGTCTTTTGACAGACGCGTGTAAAAATGTGCTTTATTTCCACAGAAAATTATACACTCGTGTTGTTCCTAAAATACCAGCGGGTCCATCTTCGATTTCTCGCCTTTGACGGAGATTCGCGGGGTCAGCTCAGAGGGGAGTCGCCGGGGAGCGCCAGTGAACAGGGCGCCCGCGCCCCACGCCTGCTGTGGGCTGGGAACAAAGGACCTGCGCTGCCTATCATCCAGTTTTTCAAGAAGAATAAAAAATCTGGGCTTCCTTTTTGCAAAAATCTCCCAATTTTTAATCGTTTGCAACTAATTTAAAAAAAAATACGGTATACGCCAAAAATAAAATGCCTGCAGGCCAAATTAAGCTGACAGGGCTTTCTTTCTTTCTTTTTTTTTTTTTTAACAACCTCTTGGGTAAAGGAATAATAGCAGATCTGTTTGTTTATTTCTCTTTCACTTTTTCTTGATTTTAGGTCACCCTTCCTTCCAAGCAGGGATAGCACAAGCCTTTACAATACTCAGAGATTGAAAGTGAGGTTAAAGACCTATCACCATCACCAAGTACCATTAAACAGTTCTCTTTTTTAACATAATACATCATATTTGCTTTTTGATACTAGTTTGGGGATAAGAATGGAATTCACTTTAAATTTACACTTGTTCTTGAGAAGTTTTCATACATCTATGTAAGTATGACAATTAGCATTTATAGAGCACCTTCAGTGTGCCAGGCACATTACTAAGCATTTTCACACTTTGGTATTTCATTAAATCTGAAATTACCTTGTAAAATACATTTTATTATCTCATTTTACAGACGACTTAAAATAGTTCACAAAGTTCTCAGTTTTTGTTTCTCTGCCCTCAGAATGCAGAAATGGTTGGTTAGGCTTGCTTTTTTTTTTTTTTTTTTTTTTGACAGGTATCATCAATCAAGAATAATTACAACCATCTTAAATCACAGTAACAAAAATGCAAAGTAAAAGTATTGAAGGATGACAGCCTTTGAAAAAAAAAGCTAAACCTTCATTCCAACTCCTTAAATTCCTTAGGTCCATTGATCTTCCAGGCACCGAGAGAGTCATAGTTATTTTCAAGACAAGTAAAATTGAAGTCAGCTCTTCTTTTTGGTTCACGTTTCTTTTCCAGGGCCTCTCAAAACACTGACCATTTTACAAAAATCAAAGCTTTTCATTAATTAAAGAGGACTACAAAAAGAGCACGGGCTGCTGCCACCACAGAATTCCTGGGCGTGTGTGCTAGGTCAGCCTGCGTGCTGGGCCCGGCGACACAGAAACACACACGGTTCCCCACTCACGTGGAGCTCACGATTTCTAGGAAGGAAAACAGATCTTGTCCATACAAACAGCAATTTCATGACAGTCATGATAAGTGCCACCAAGGAAATTTAGAATGGGGTGCTGTGACAGCTCTGACAAAGTTGTGCAAATCTAAGTAAAACCTGGGCAGAAGCTCAGTTCAATGAGGGAAGTGGAAAGACAACTGCTCTGATCCAGTCAAGTGGCTCCTTTAAGAACACTAGTCTGAAGGCTTACATTAAGTCTCTATAAATACCCAATTCTACTTATATTTTACATATCCTAGCGTAAGTTTCTTAAATTCAATTCTTCAAAGCCACTTACTCCCCTTATAAGACACGCACACAAATAAACCTCAATATTTTAAAAAGAAAAACACTTATCAGCATTTAAGTCCGAGACTCCATGAACATTTAAATACAATGCGCGTTACATATTTATATAAAATAAAAACAAATGAAACCAGTAACATTTATCAAATAATGTGGAAAGAATGGTTAAAATGCAACTTTTATTGAAATCAGGTGAAAAAACTTCATGTTAACTTTTTAAGTATATAGAAATTGTGATAAACGGGCCAATTACTTGGCTTTTGAAGAAACGTAAGAATAACATGGGCTAGGAAGGTACAAAAGCAGCAAAGCGCTAACACTGGTCAGTCTTCCAGTAAGAAAACTGGCACCTAATAATATAAGGAATAAATATAAAAGCTTTTAAGATATGCTTAAGAAAATGTGTCCAAAATGTGTCTCAAATCTCACTTGCAATTAATTTTATATAATAACAAATGTACAAACTGTTCAAACATACAAATACTTATAAATGTAAATACATTAAAGATCTCGCATGAGATTTATTTCCATTTTCCTATTTTCTTCAAGGTTTACCTACATCTAATTTTTAAATACATATGCACGCACTTAATGGCTTAAGTAACATTCTAATATCCTCTATTCTCACTATTCGCTTTTAAACATCTTCTCTGCTTCATTCAGGCATAGATTTGTTAATAATATAGGGAACCACAGGTTAATCTTCTTGCAACAAGGTCCATACATAGACACATGAAGTTGAGAAGGCCCATCTGGTCCTGACAATGCCATGTGACTTGAAGAATGAAGAATTCACAAATGCTAACAAGCTCAGCTTTTCTTGCCCCCTCCAAAAACTGCCTATAAAAGGATAGCTGAACCAAAACAGGAGTCATCTTATCATCCCATATTTATAAAAATCTAATACAGTTAAGGTACTCCACAGATATGATGTGACAGGAGCCAGAGAGAGGACACGTAACCTAGCTTTCAGTACAGTATGGCTGGCTTTCACCTTCCTTGTAAAGTAATACCTACTCTACCACGTTACTTTAAAGATCCCCCATAATGGCACAGTGTTAGGCATTCTGTAGGTACACAAATGGTGGCTAGTATAATTATTTTAAATCAAATTAGAGACAGGAAACAAATACTGAGGAAGAAAATCAACAGGACAAACTGGCATTAGAAGCCCTACCAAAGCAGAGAAAAGGAAGAAATGCCCAGGAGCCTGGCTGCAATTAAAGCTTCATGGAGAAGGTAAGAGACTGGCTCTGCCTATCAAGAAGTCTTGGACTTCTCAGACAAGAGGGAAAAGGAGTGATTAACAGAGAAGCGGAGGTTAAGACTACAGACTTAGGGATACAACATAGAAAGCCAAATCCAGTATCCTTATTAGTGGGCAAAAAAAAAAAAAAAAAAAAGGAAATACATTCAGGCACTAGAAAGAAGAAAAACATACCCAATGCCCAATCACAAATTTTTATCTTGGGTAACTTTTTTCTTTTAGAGAAAGGGTGTTGAGACAACAGTCTGTTTAGAAAGTATGACACTTACTCTAGAAATACTAAAAAGACTGATACAAATGTGACTATTTTGACTACTGATGATAGTGACCCTGTTGAGAGAGTATGAAGCAAAATTGACGAACATTATTAATACTTAAAATGACCTAGAAATACGGGGGAGGGGGGACTCAATACTTTTTATTGGACTGATAATGTTTAACAGAGGTATGAGTAGTTTATAAATAATGCTTAAGCTTTTTAAACCCTCAGAAACGGGACAAGTTACATATAAAAGGTATTTATGAAATATAAGGATCCCTCGCTTTTTGAAAAGCTCAAACCGGGCCACTTTGCTTTGATGACTATTTTCACTAACCAAAAGAAATCCAGAAAGGATTTTCACTTCTATGAAAAAAAGGCAAAAAGCAAAACCAGCGTTCAGTGCAGTGTGGCCGGGAGCCCCCCCCAGGAGCCGCACCCAGCAGCCGGAGGGGCGCCCCGAGCACCCTCCCTGGAACAACCCTCCGCATCTCAGCCGCCAGTGCCCGGGCCTGGACTGTCTGGGTAGACGGGAGCGCTTTACCTCCATTTACCTAGTGCACTCGTCAGCAAGATGTGTCCTTAAGGTATCAGAAACGCCTAAGAGAAGTTATTTTTGAGGACTGGGAATGCTCAAAAATTTTACATATAAATTAACGGTAGCTGCTTCCTCACTTCATGCCATTTTGTTTTTTTACCAGGAACATTCTCCTAGGAACACTATTTTCAGAGAGCAGGGGAAACATGCACGTTCATTAATAACCATTTTTTAAAAATGATTTCCTTAAAGGTTAAAAAAAAGTTTGTATTCTTAGTAAAACTAAACTCGGGAAAATTACAACGTAAATTGAATTAACATTCAGGATATGGCACTGGGATTATCATGACAGTTTTTATGTGAAAAGTCTTTTTAAAGTCTTCACTTATCTAAAAGCAGCAAGGATACAGAACAAAAGAAATATTGTAACTGCTTTGGGGACTTTTTACCACCATGTTTGGAAAGCACACAAACAGTCCAATTCATGCCATTTTGTGCCAGCAAAGCTATTTTTTCCCCTCAAAATACAATTTAAAATACTCTCCAAATTTAACTCAATATTAATTTGATTTAAATTTAACTGCAATATAAAAATATAACTTGTTGGCCTTTCAAAGAAAATATATTTAAAAAAATACCTCTAAATATATGAAGAAATAACCTAGGCTCACTTGGAAGCTAAACTATATAAAAGTAAAGCCTTTAATAGAAAAAAGTAGTGACTTTTACAAATATTTAAGTTAAAATGGCTCTCTTTGGGGGCCTGTCAGAGAAAATATCTGTGTCTTGCTCCCTAAGTGGGGGCAGGGTTGGAGATAATGCAGCAAAAGCGAGCCTAGCCTCACCAGTGCCGCTCTAAACTTGAAGTGCACTGGTAGGCTCTGGAACAAAGAATGTGTAACTTGATCTCTTTTCCTTCTCTCCTCCTTCACAGCAACATTTAGAAAGTAATTTAACCTCTCAAAATGGCATCTTTGTGCTGCTTAGGGGAAAAATATCTATTTGCCAGTACAGTGTAAGGGGAAAAAATAAGAAATCAAATCACTTTTTAAAAAATGGTTTTTGCTTTATAGTGATATTTTTGTGTCAAACATCGAATATACAGACAAGCCAATTATAAACGAAGACTTTATTTTTGCTATGTGAAGGTCCGCTATGCAAGATTTAAAAATGCAGCTCAGGTTTTAAGAACAATTAGTCTTATTATCACGAGGTGGATTTAGTATTTATTTTGCTTCTACAACAGAGTAAATAGCTCCTTAGAAGTTTCCAAAAGAAAAAATAAGAATGCAAATAGTCTGGGTAAATATGAATTTAAAATCTTAGTGTCTCAAAGAATTATGCAAGTTACATATACTTTTAAATTTTATAAATCTCTTCATTTATCCTAATTTAATAAAGAAGACAAATCAGTTTGAAAATCCAGAAGAGAATAAAAACCTGAAAAAAAAATTGTCAGCCAGGTATCAAAGGATACTGAACATTCTCAACACTGTCAAAAATGTTTAAAGGTAACCTAAAATATCAGCAAGATTTTATGACTCTTCCACATCTCAAAGCACTTCGACATTCATGACATAATTTGATCCTCACAACAACCTTGTGAGTTAGGTGGCCACGAATTTGCTTGAGACAGTCACAAAAAGGTTTGTGGAATTCTCTCGATTCGTCTATAGCCCCAAACTATTTCTTTTTCAGTGCATACTAGTAAATAGTAAGCATTATTACTCATTTTGCACCAGAGAGGAAACAGGCTCCGAAGTAAATAACTTGCCTAAGGTCACAATGCTGATACACTTAACTGTAATCCTTACATCTATCAAAATACATAAATCTGACAATTTAATGCAATGTAACCGACAAAGAAGCCAACTGTGTAGAATCGTGGTCCCCTCAAAGACCATCCATGTCCTAACCCAGGGACCTGTGAATGTTACCTCGCATGCAAGGGACTTTGCAGAAAGTGAGATGAGATTATCCTGTTGGTCTCAATCTAATCATGGTCCTTAAAAGCAGAGAACCCTTCCCAGCTATGGTGTGAGAGAGACAGAGATGACAGAGGGTCAGAAAGATGAGACCATGTTGGCTTAGAAGATGAGGAGGCAGGAGGCCGTGAACTGAGGATTGTGGTCAACCTCTGGAAGCTGGAAAAGGCAAAGAATCAGATTCTCCCCTAGGAGGCCCTCCAGAAAGGAACACAGGCCTGCGGACACCTTGAGTTTAGCCTGGCGAGACTTGTGTTGGATTTTTGAGCTGCAGAACTGTAACCTAATAAATTTGTGCTATTTAAACCACTATGTTTGTGATGATTGTTATAGCAGCAACAGAAAACGAATGTACCAACTGTACTATATAACCAATTGTCATAGACTGAATGAATGTTCATATCCCACAAAAATGCATGTTAAATCCTAAACACCCAAGGTGATTCGATCTGCTGGTGGAGGTAATGAGGTCTCCAAGGTAGAGACCTCAGGATGGGACTCCAGTCCTTATAAAAGGGAACCCAGAGAGCTCCCCTGCTCCCTCTGCCATGTGAAGATACAGAGAAGAGATGGCCATCTATGAACCAGGAAGTGGGCTCTCACCAGACAGCAGATGCCAGCGCCTTGAGCCTGGACTTCTCAGCCTCCAGACTGTAAGAAATAAATTTCTGTTGTTTGTAAGCCCCAAGTTTATGGTATCTCATAATAGCAGCCTAAACAGACTAAAACAATTGACTATTTTGTTTTTTAAAATCTTACAATTCTAAAAAGCAATCTGTCTATGAGCACACTGTCTAAGCAGAAATCCTGCCCTACGTACAGATGAAAGGAAAGTACAGGCATCCGTCACTACACAACTGGGTGTGGTTTTGCCACTAATGACATTCCAGCCCAATATTATACCTAGAAAGTCTATTATTAATCATTCAGTCATACATGTCTGCAGTTTAAGTGGAAATTTTTAAAAATTTTTCCTTTGACCACAAGTAAGCCTCTAAAAGCTTAAAAAATTATTTGGGATTCAATTATCATTAGTATAACATATACAATGGATTTAAACGACAAACATATTATAGATCTGATAAGAAATTAACAACGTTAAAGGTAAAAATTTTACCAGAAATATATGTTAATGAGATGGATGGGGCTTTCATTTTTCAATTAGTTCATTCATCTGTTTGAATAATTATTGCTAAAATTAGGTGATTCAGCATATTGTTTTAGTTTTTATTTTTAAAAAATATTGTTTGAGAGAGAGAATGCACGTACACACACACGCGAGAGAGAGACAGAGAGAGATACAGAGAGCATGAGCAAGGGAAGGGGTATGGGGAGAAGCAAATTCCCAGCTCAGCAGGGAGCCCGATATGGGTTCTTGATCCCAGGATTCTGGGATCATGACCTGAGCCAAAGGCAGATGCTCAACCGTCTAAGCCACCCAGGTGGCCCTGTTTATTAATTTTTTGAAAGAAAGCACGGATAAATTATGTTCATTTAAATAGGTGAATAGGAATGACAGGCATTTTGTCAGTAGTTACACAAGTTTTAAAATTCCTTCTGAGTTATTTGTTGAAAAATCCCATAGAGGTTTACCATCAAAAAGAGCAGCTGATTATTTCCGAAAACTGACATTGAAAAATCCATCAATTTCACTGGAAGCCATTAATGGATTTATTCCCCAAAGATTAAAGCTATTTACTTCCTCAATGCTAACACCAATATTTGGAATTGCCATTTTAGTGGTCCCCAAGGTTTTTGTTTAGTTTTGGGAGATATATTAACATACCATAAAATTCACTCTTTTAAAGTGTTCGATTTAGTGGCTATCAGCATATTCACAAACCTGTACGACCATCACCACTATCTAACTCCAGAACATTTCATTACCCTAAAAAAGAACCTTATAACTATTAACAAGCACACACATCTCCCCCTCACCTAGTCCACTGAGCCATTTTCTGTCTTTCTGAATTTGCCTATTCTGGACATTTCACATAAATGGAATCACACAATATTTAGTCCTTTGTAACTGGCTTCTTTCACTTAGCATAACACTTTCAGGTTAATCCGTGATGTAGCATGAGTCAGAATTACACTTCCTTTCATGGATGAGTACTGCACAGCATAGATAGACCACATTTTATTATTTATCAGTTGGTGGACTTGGGTTGTTTCCTCTTCTTGGCTATTATGAATAATGCTATGAACTTTCATGTGAAAGTCTGTGTCAACATAACATTTCTAATTCTCTCAAGTATGTACCTAAAAGTGGAACTGCTGGATCATGTTAGTAACATTATGTCTAACCTTTGGAGAAACAGCAGGTCGTTTTCCCAAAGCAGCAGTATCATTTCACATCCCTACAAGAAAGTATGAATGTTCCCATTTGTCCACATCCCTACCAACGCTTGTTATTACCTGTCTCTTCTCACCATCCTAATTAATGGGTGTGAAGTGGTATCTAACTGTGGTTTTGATTTCCATTTCTCTGATGACCAAAGATATTAAGTACCTATCTATCTTTCTATCATACTGGCCACCTGTACATCTTTGTTGTTCTTGTTGTTGCTGGGCCCCACCCCAGCTGGTCCAGCTGGTGGCACGCAGACCCACCAACCTGTACATCTTTGAAGGAACATCTATTCAAATCCTTTGCCCATTTTAAAATTCAGGGTTTTTTTGTTTTTTGTTTTTTTTTTTAGTTGTAAGTGTTCCTTTCATATTCTGGACACAAGTCACTTATCAGACATATGATTTACAAATATTTTCACCTACTCTGCGAGTTTTCTCACACTCTTGACAGTCCTTTGATGTATGCAAGTGTTTATAATTTTGATGACATCCAACTTACCCACATTTTTCTTTTGATTACTTGTTTTTGATGTCATATTGAAGAAACCGGTGCCTGATCCAAGACTACAAAGATTTATTTCTACATATCCTTCTGAGAGTTTCATGGTTTAGCTCTTACATTTAGGTCTTTGATTTACTTTGAGTTAATGTTTGCATTTGATATGAGGTAGGGATCCAACTCCCTTCTTTTTCAATTGAATACCCAGTTGTTCCAGCACCACTGTCTTGTCTTAGAATTATCTCGAGATCTTTTCTCCCCTGAAGTACTTCCACCACAAGGCAAATATATCATGGTAAAAGCAGGGACAGAGGAAGCCTTGTGCTATTCTTTTGTAAAATGAAAAAGGAGAACGGTGGAGAGGAATGTGGGGAAGAAGTAATTGCCTGAAAGACTGATTCACAGGAAGATCAATTTTAAGAAAGAGCACATGCAGTTTAAGGTCTGGAAAGTTATTAACTTAAAACTATTCATGAGCTTGAGTGCCTCTAGGAGTCTGTGTCTGGGTCTAGGTCCAAGACCAACTTTTGAATACTGTGCTACACTACTTATGGTAACAAAGTTATCACTTGTGAACAATTTTTTTTGTATTTCAATTGTGTAAGTAATAAAATAAGATGGGGCTTAGAATGAATCTAGTGATAAGAGGAAATCTTTGAGTTTTTCACCCTATGACCACTCAGCCAAATAGAAAAATTCACTCCTGGGGCACCTGGGTTAAGTCAGTTAAGTGTCCACTCTTCAGCTCAGGTCATGATCTCAGGGTTGTGAGACTGGGCATGGAGCCTGCTTACGATTCTCTTTCTTCCTCTGCCCATCCCTCCAAAAAAAAAGTTTCCCTGTTTTACATGAAACATATTTGGTTCAAAGCAAGCATTAATGGAATGGAATTTTTTAAATCTTATTTTATTAATGTAAGAGTGATAAAAAAAAGCACTAAGATATTCTGAGTCTACGCATTTACTTTGTGCGTAGGCTCCCTTGAAACAAACCCTACTAGGCTAGGGATATAGTAGGCATCACTGAATAGAAATGGTATGGTCAAACCTTTAGCCTCACAGTACACCACTTCCCTTTCCCCTAAAATGTATGTTTAGTCAAATTCTTTTCCTCTGAGATCAGTCCAAATTACAATACTGGCAAAACAGATATGCTATCTATTTCCTTTTATCACATAACTCTGACAGTTTCATAGGTTTGTAGTGTAACCCTGGGTGACTTCATTTCTCATGCCTTTACTTTAATTGGAATTAAGCACAGACAGTATTTTCACACGTGGTTATTTATTAAATATTTCTGCCCATGTTAACTAACTGTTCACCATCTTTGAATCCTAATCTAAGTACTTAACCAAGAAATCTGAAAATTTTATTTTGGATTAAAAGCTTCCATCTGTTGGTTATATACTTCATACCCCCACTGTTGTCTTCTTCCATTTTAAATTTTATTGGTTTTTACTGAGCAAAAATTATCTTTCAAGTATCTGAGGATTAATTAGTGGCCCTTTTCTCCATTGGTGTGTTGTTCCTGATGCTCAATTTAAAACAGGACTGTTTCTGTACTCTTATTCAATTTGTTTAATTATTCCATTTTTTTTATTTTTATTTTTTATTTTTTTTTAATTATTCCATTTTTTAAACAGCTATCAGTGATTCTACTTCACATAGTGTTGTCTGAATTGAGATAACATGTTTGAAAAGAGTGTGAAATCTATAACGCAAACATTAAGTGGTATTGTTATGTGCAACTTCTAACTCTGATATCATTTGCAGAGTGATAGAGATGACATGTCAACCAGGTAAACACTGATTATTCAGTAGTGTTGAAAACCTAGCTGGCCGTCTGGTTTAAAAAAAAAAAGAGCCCTATTGCACTCCTTAAATCAAAAATAAACTGTAGATTAATAAGGTATTTGAAGTAGAAGAAACTAGTTTTGTTCTCAGTTTTCAATTATTCTCAGACAAGGGGATGCCATTCTAAGCATGACACACCAAGTCACTGAGGGAAAGAACAGTAAGCTCTCTTTTGGAAAAGTGACACTTCAGTTGCCTATTAGACACCCACGCAAAGTATAAATCCATATTATTCAGGAGGGGTTCAGGCTGGAGATTAAAAGTTGGGAATCCTCAAACACAGACTGTTTTAGAGCCTGAAGGTTGGATGAGATCAAGGGAAGACTGTGGCAAGGTGTAAGTACCATGTCCTGGGCTTGCTACACGAGAAACAAACAACCAAGAGGGAAACAATGAAGGATACCAGTCCTGGAAAAAAGTGAAGAGACTGTTTGTGTGCAGAGAGAATAAGTGACCACCTGTGTCAAGGACTGTTAACGGGTATAAAAATTCAAGAGTAAGAAGAGAAGAGTCACAGGTAACCTTTGCAAGAGTAGTCTAGGCAGGGTGTTGGGAGGGAGAGTCTAACCAGAGAGGGCCCACTCAAAAGATAACAGGAGGAAAACACTGGAAACAAAGTATAGGCACATCTTTTGAAAAAAAAAAAAAAAAAAAAAGGAGTGGGGGGACAGAGCAACAGAAGGGAAAATGGGGTTAAGAGAGGCTGTGACATTTAGGATGAGAGAAAAGTATGCTGGCACGCTGATGAGAATGATCCTACGCCACAAGAGAGAAGAGGCGGAATTAGACGCAGCACAGCATGGGGCGCGGCCCTTACTACGAGGATGGTGAGTTCGTCCATGGTGACAGAGGAAGGCAGCACACGGGGTATCTTCTTAAGGCATCTACTTTCTCAGTGAGATGAACAGCGAAGTTGTGTACTGAGAGTAAAGAATGCGGAAAGTAACGTCAGAGGTCTGAGGAGGAGGAGGAGGAGGAGGAGTCTGCAGGACCAGCTAGGCTGGGCTGGGGGAGTAAATGGACCATTGGTGAGCAACACAAAGGGTTCATCTGACTTAACAGTCATTAACTGGAAGTAAGACTAATCAGCAAAGGTAATTCTCCAGCCACTTGCAGCAGCAAAAGTGCAAGTGTACAACCAAAGCACCCAAATGAAAAGCAGAACTAAAGGGAGAAATAAATAGTAACACAACATTAGTAGATTTCAATATCCCACTTTTAATCACAGATAGAATCAGACAGAAGATCAATAGGAAAACAAGATCTGAACACCACTTTGGACCAAATGGCTCTAACAGACATACAAAGAACACTCCACACAACAGCAGCCAAACACACATTCTTAAGCACACATGGAACATTCTCCAGGAGAGATCACATGTTAGGCCACAAAACAAGTCTTGACAAAGTTAAGAATACTGAAATCATACCAAGTATCCTTTCCAACCACAAAGGAATGAAACTAGAAATCAAGTGTAGGAAAACTGGACAATTCACAAATATGTGAAAATTAAACAACATACTCTTCAACTAATGGAGTCAAAGAAGAACTAAGGGAAATTAGAAAATATCTTGAGACAAATGAAAACAAAAACACAACATACCAAAACTTCTGGGATGCAGCAAAAGCAGTTCTATGGGGGAACTTTACAGCAGTAAATGTCTACAATTAATAAAGAGAGAGTCTCCAGTCAACAATCTAACTTTACACCTCAAAGAACCAAAAAAGAAAAGCAAACTAAACTCAAAGTTGTAGGAAGAAACCAATAAAGACTATAACAGAAATAAAATAAAGGACAGAAGAACAAAAGAAAAACTTAATAAAAGAGTTTATTTTCTGAAAAGATCAACAAAATTGACAGACCTAAGAAGGACTAAGAAGAGAGAAGGCTCAAATAACTAAAGTCAGACATGAAAGAAGAAACACGACAACTGATGTCACAGAAAGAAAAAAGATTTAAAAGACTATGATGAATAATTATACATCAACGATTTGGATTGCCTAGAAGAAATGAATAATTCCTAGAAATATATAACCTACCAAGACTGAATCATGAAGAAAAAGAAAACCTAAACAGATCTGTAACTAGTACAGAGATTGAATCACTCATAAAAAATCTTCAAAGAAAAAAAAAAGCCCAAGACCAAATGGTTTCACAGGAGAATTTTACACAACAGTTAAAGAAGAATGAATGCAAATCCTTCTCAAAGTCTTCCAAAAAACTAAAGAGGAAGGAACACTTCCAAGCTCATTTTATGACCTCTGATACCAGAGCCAGACAAAGATGCTTATTAGAAAACAACTTTAGACCAATGTCCCTGAAAAATATAAATGCAAAATTCCTCCACAAAATACTAGCAAACCAAGTTCAACTGCACGTTTAAAGTATTACACACCATGACCAACTGGGATTTATCCTTGAGATGTAAGGACTGTTCAGTATAAGAAAATCATTAAGTGTAATATACCACATTAACACAAGGAAGATAAAAAATAACATGATCATCTCAACTGCAGAAAAATCATTTGACAGAATTCAACATATAAAAACACTCAACAAACTAGAAAGTAATTACCTCAACATAATAAAGATCATATATGAAAAGCCCAATATCATACTCAATGATGAAAACTGAAAGCTTTTCCTCTAAGATCATGAACAAGACAAGGGTGACAGCTTTCACCACTTCTATTCAACGTACTTCTGGAAAGCCCCAGCCAGAGCAATTAGGTAGGAAAGAAAAAAGAAGGCGTTCAAATCAGAAAAGAAGAAGTAAAATTATCTGTATTTATAGAGGGCATGATATTATATGTAGAAATCCATAAAGATTCCACACAGGGGGAAAAATAAAAACTTATTTGTTAGAATAAAGGAATTCAGCAAAGTTATAGGATGTGTACTCTACATCCAAAAACTAGCTGTGCTTCTGTATGCTAAGAATAAATAATCCAAAAAGGAAATTTAAGAAAACAAACCCATTTAAAAAAGAAGAAAAAAAAAAAAAAGCCATTTATAACGGAGTAGGGGGGATGGGCAAAATAAGTGAAGGGAAGTGGGAGCTATAGGCTTCCAGATATGGAATAAGTAAATCCCAAGAATACAAGGCACAACATAGGGAATCCATCAATGGTGCTGTACTAGCACTGTACTGTGATGGATGGTAGCTACACTTGTGGCGAGCACAGTATAATGTATAAATTGGTCCAATCACTATATTGTACACCTGAAACTAATGTAACTTTGTGTGTCAACTATACTTCAATAAAAATAAATACTAAAAACTAAAATGAAAAGAAAGAAAAAAGAAAAATGCTGAGATGGTTTTTTTGTTTTGAAAGATGTATATTTACAAGTTTACCACCATAGAAGATGTTTCTAGTTTAGGACCATTTCAATGCTTTTAATAATAATTGACATGAAGCTGGTCATATTAAAAAATATTGGCCTATTTAAAAAAGGAAAGAAAATACTTAGGAATAAAAAAAATACTTAGGAATAAAGTTAACCAAGGAGGTAAAAGACTTATGCACTAAAAACAACAAAACACATTGCTGAAAAAATTAAAGAAGACACAAACAGAAAGACAATGTCCATACTGCCCAAAGCAACCTACAGATTCAATGTAATCCTTATGAAAATCCTAACAGCGTATTTTGCATAAACAGAAAAAACTATCTTAAAATTCATATGGAATCTCAAAGGTCCCTGAATAGCCAAAACAATCTTGAGAAAGAATAACAAAGCCAGAGGCAAAACATATTAAAAAGCTACAGTAATCAAAAAGTATGTTACAAACATAAAAACAAACATATAGGCCACAGAACAGAACAGAAACCCCAGAAATAAACATTCGCATATACGGTCAAATTATCGACAAAGGTGCCAAGCCTACACAATGGGGAAAGGCTAGTAGTTGCTTCAACAAATGGTGCTGGGGAAACTGGATAACCACATACAAAAGAATGAAGATAGATCTTTACCCTTACACTATGTATAAAACTTAATGTAAAATGGGCTCAAGGGGGGTGCCTGGGTGGCTCTGCCGGTTGAGTGTCTGACTCTTAGTTTCAGCTCAGGTCCTGATCTCAGGGTCATGGATCAAGCCCTGTGTTGGGCTCTGCACTCAGCAAGAAGTCTACTTAGGATTCTCTCTCTCCCTCTTCTTCCCCTCTGCCCCTTCCCTCATTCATGCTTGTGCTCTCTCTCTCTCAAATAAATAAAATCTGTTTTAAAAAAAAAATGGATTAAAGACTTCAGCATAAGATCTAAAACTGTAAAACTCCTAGAAGAAAATATAGGGAAAAAGCTTCAGGACATTGGGATGGACAATGACTTCTTGAATCTGACACCAAAAATACAAGCAAGCACCACAACAAAAATAGACAAATGGTACTATGTCAAAACTTAAAAACCTTCACAGCAAAGGAAGTCCTAAAAAGGCAACCTATGAAATGGTAGTAACATTTCCAAACCACATACTGGATAGGGTATCAATATCCAGGATATACAAAGAATTCCCATTAGTAAGAAAAAATAATAGTAACCTAATTAAAAAATGGGCAAAGGACTTATTATATAGATATTTCTCCAAAGAAGATAATACAAATGGCCAACGAGCATCTAAAAGATGTTTAACTCGCTAATAGTGAAATTCAAGTCAAAACACAATGAGAAGTTACCTCATACCCATTAGTATGGCCCTTGTAAAAAACAAAAACTGAACAAAACAGAAAAAAACAAACCCAGAAAATAACACATGTTGCAAGGATGTGGGGAAATCAGAACCCTTGTGCACTGCTGGTGGGAACGTATAATGGTGCAGCCGCTATGGACAACCAGTATGGAAGCTCTCCAGAAGTTAGAAACAGAACTATCATAGAATCCAGCAATTCCGTCTGTGGGTATATAATAGAGAAGAATTGAAAATAGGATCTCAAAGAGAGATCGGAACACCTGTGCTCATGTGGCATTATTCACAAACCAAGTGGGGGAAACGACCTGAATGTCCATCAACAGATTCACAGGTAAAAAAAAAATGTGGCCTATACATGCAATGGAGTGTTGTTCGACCTTAAAAATCAAGGAAATCTCGTCCTAGGCTAAAAACACGGATGAACCATGAGGATGCTGTGCCAAGTGAAAAAAGGCCAATCCCAGAAGGACCTGAAGTGCATGACGTCTCAGCAGCAAGTGAGCCACTAAGTCGGGGCCAGCAGCGGGAGGCAGGAGGCTGGGCGGCTGCGGAGCTGGGCGAGGGCCGGCGGGGCTGCGAGGGGCCGGCAGCCGGACACCTGTGAGCCCCCAGAGCTCAGACTGGGGGACAGGGAGCCACGGGGGGTGCGGCCGGCGGTGCCGCTGAGGCCACGGGACGGCCTGGCCTGGAAGCCAGGCTGGGACGGCCAGGGGCGGCGCTCAGGGAGTGGGGGTCCTGAAATTGGGGCTCCGGGTCACTGGGGTCACCAGGGCCATGGCCACTGCTCCGTCCCGCGGCAGAGCTCAGTGACGAGGGCGGCCGCAACAGGGAGGCAGGACCAGGATGGCAGCGAGGAGTGGCCGCGCAGGACACAGGCGGCCGAAGGCCCAGGCCACCCGGGCCCGGGGCAGCAGGAGGCAGGACTCAGGGCTCCCAGCGCGCTGGCCGCCGCCCTGATGGGCCAGATGGGGAAAAGTGACATCTTTCGTTTCATTCGCCTCTGAAATGTCATGATTTAACTAGGAGAGCAGGCAAAGGCCGCAGCAGCAGCAGCACCTGCAACTTTGTGACCTAAAAAACCGGATATTCTCATCCAGTTACATTGCTGCAGATAACAGAAAATATTATTTATGCCTCACCATTATTTAAAAATTAGGGTAGTTAAAACCCACCATGGGGTTATTTAATGGGTTAATAACAGAACGGCCGTACTACTATATGTAAAAAAGTTTAATTACTTTAATGGCTGCATTTCACTCCAATTGGTTTCCTCAGTAATCCAATGTGTCCTATTCTACACATTTAAAGACATCAGTCTGAAAAGGGGGACGGACTGCCCAAAAAACTTCAGAACGCTCGAGGTCAGTAAGATGAACAGAATGGCCAGAAATGAGACCAACGGGGAGGCTCCAGGGGCTGGAGGGAAGGGGAGAAGAGAGATTAAACGCAGGCTCAACGTGAGTTCAACGTGACGCTAAACAGAACGAGGGAGGCGTAGAAAACGTTAAGGGAAAAAGGCAAGCGGCAACACAGACTGCATGATGCCATCTGTATAAAATTCAAAAAAACGGAAATAAACTTTTGTAAAGGGAGAGAAAATTTTAGAAGGACACCTGAGGTGGCAACTGTGATTTAGAATGAGATGTAAACTGAGGAGGAGAGAGCGAGAGAGGAGGAAAGGGGGAAGCTCACTTTTCCATCTTGTTGGAACAGTTCGCTGCAAGGGTGTTACATTAAAAAAAGAAAACAAAACAAAAATTTATTTTTAGGGGAATCCTCTTCCTCTCTTCCTTAGTACAGTCTCTTGTATTCTTACAGGACACTAAGGGCTATGTCTCTGGGCTCACCAGAGAACAACTCGGTGATGCATTCTTCCAGAGAATGCTGTCTAAAAACAATTTTTTTTTTTTTATAGCAGGTGGGATGGGCATCACGGGGAATGCTTCTGGCTATGTGGGGCCATCATGAGGCAAACCGTCTTGTGCTGGGCCCTCAGCTATCCGACTCCTGTGTTAAGGCAAGCAGGAAACTGGGAAGCTTCACCTCCTGGAGCTTTCTCTTCACACTTCAAAACATGTCTGGGACAGGAAAGTGCAAGGCAGGCATGCTTACCAGGCCCTTCCTTCCCTGGAGCCAACGCCTGCTGCTGGTCCCGTGAGGAACCTACCGATCTTTACTACACCGTGTGCAGGCCACGGTACTGAATCGCTTATTAGTGTCCCAAGTTTGTCAGGTGATTCTCCTGCTTTCTCTAGGTAGGTTATGCACTCTGCAAAGAGCACATGCAGTGAGTACAAGTCTTGACTTTCCCTTTCAAATATTTATACCTTTTTGCCTTTAGCCTCCCTTATTCCACTGGCGGGGGCCTCCAGTTAAATGCCTAACAGAAGCATTAAAATGAGCTTAGTGGGGCACCGGTGGCTCAGTCAGTTGAGCGTCGGACTCCTGGTTTCAGCTCAGGTTGTGATCTCGTGGGTCTGGGGTGGAGCCCCGTGGCCAGCTCCGCGTTCAGTGGGTAGTCTGCTTGAGGAGTCTCCCCCTCTGCCCTCCCCCCACCCGCCGCTCACTCTCTCTCTAAAATGAATAAATCCTTTTTAAAAAATAAGCTTAGTGTTGTTCATTTTTTCATAGAAAATATTTTACCAGTTGGATTTACTACATGCTGTAAAGATAGTTTTTCCCCTTATCAAGTTGAAGAAGTTTCCTTTTTTCCCTAGTCTATCAGAAGCGGTTACTGAATTCTATCTGGTATCTTTTGTCATCAATGGAAACGATCAAATTATTTTCCTTCTTTGATTTACCAATACAGCGTAAATGACAATAAAAGGTTGGCTTAGATCAGATCATCCTTGAATCCCAAGGTGAGTTCCTCCCTACACAGCTCTGACATTCGGCCAGATTCAGTTTCCTACTATCTTATTTTGGATCTTACAAGTAGGTGATAAAGGAAAATAGTCTATTGTTTTCTTTTCCTGTGCTGTGCTTCTTACTAACAGAATCATGCTTGCTTCAAAGGGCATGTTCTCTTTTGTTTTTTTTTTTTCTTTCCTCTGGAAATTTGTGTAATATAGGGATCATCAATTATTTTAAAGTCTTGTAAAAATAACTGGCCCTTTTAAAGGGTTTAACAACAATTTTTCAATTTCTTCATTGGCTACTGATGATTGACCTTTTTTATTTCTTCTGAAAATTTTAGTAATTTATATTTTCCCCAGGAAATAATCTGTTTCATTAATTTCTAGGAACTATGGCATGAAGTTATGCACAATATCCTCTTCTGAGGCCCTCATGTCAATATTCAAAGAGACGTTCCTCGCTTATTTGTAATGTTTGCCTCCAGTTTGTTTTCTTCTTAACCAGGCTTGCCCAGAGTCGGCCAGCTTGATTCTACTGGCAAGGGCTCTTTCATTTTGGGGGCATCTGGCCGGATCCGTTAGTGGAGCGTACAACTCTTGATCTCGGGGTTGTGACTTCATGCCCCACGCTGGGTGTAGAGATCACTTAAAAAATCAAATCTTAAAAAAAAAAAAGTTTCATTTTTCATTAACTTATTTTATATCTATTAATCCTTTCGTTCTATTTTATTTGGGTTTATTTTGCTTTTAATCAGTTTAAGCTGAATATCTTGTTCATTCAGCTTTAATTCCTGTTTACTAATTTTTAACGATGAATTTTCCATAAAGTTTCACACTGGCGACATTGATATGTAGTGGTCTCACTGTAATTAACTTCTAAATTGTGTGACTTCAGTTATGATCATCCCTTTAAGCTATTCAAAATGTGTGTCTCTCCCCTTGTCCCAAAGAAAGAAGATGTTTTCGTTTTGGATTTATGACTTATGGGTCTGGTTTTTTGGGGGGAGGCATCTATTTCTTTTCATTTTCGTTGCATTATGGTCAGAAAATACAAACATAACCTTACTTTTATTTTTGCTTTCTGAAAATCTACTGATTTTCTTTATGGCACAAAACACGCTCACTTTTTGAGACTATCCCACGTGCTGGGAGAGCATACATATTCTTAAGAAATCTCTACAGGAACTACAAGTCTTCATTAATCAGCCAGAACTGAGAAATGTGAAGCCACTGAATACCAGGAGTTATTTTTCCTCCCAAAGCTACACAATACCTTATTTTGGCAACACATCTGGTAGATCAACTTCTGATCACTGGGCTACTTGCATCCCACCCTTGAATCTGCGTCTAATGACCTGAGCACTCCAGTACTAACTCCGGTCAGTCTCCGGTGACCCAAAGCAAATCCCTAGGCCCAACAATCCAACTGGCCCCACTTGGATCAGGGTTCCATCCTCACTCTACTCCACTACAGCCAGGGAAAGCAAGGTCATTGCTGAAACCCAAAGCTCACCCACAGCAGGCCTCCTCTACTTCCAGAAGCCTGGGAGAACTACACTCCTCTACTCTCTGCAGTGAGGTGAGCCAAATGCCTGGTTCTGACTGCTGAAGTTACATAATTGCTGGTTACGAGACCCTTCCATGTTTTCTTCCCTTCCATAGCAACCAGGAAAGCCATGAGGTCCAGCTACGGGAGCACAGAACCTCCGACAGGCTTTATCTCAGCTGCCTACTTCACTCAAGCTGTACATGGGGTGAGAAATAAACTTTCTGTTCTGTCTAGCCAATGAAATTCTAGGATTTTGTTCATTAATGAGGCATAATTTAACCGATCCTAATTAATACCATCCTGCTGACCATTACCTGCCAGAGCTGTGGGGAAGTCAGATTCTCTGATATATTCCCAATTTATAATATAGGACTGACATCTCTAGTACAAATTAAATTTGGGGGAAAGGGTCTTTCTTTTCTACAGTCTCCATATTTTTCTAAAGACAATATATATAGTTTTCATAATCAGAAGAAAAATACCCTTTAAAGTGCTGATACAAGTTCCAGTGGACTTAGCACTTTGGAACTAGAAACTTGGCCATTGTGTAGTCTAGTCCTGGTCACTTTCCTTCTATAGAATGGAGAACTGAGACCTGAAGCATGTCCTGAGAAAGACCATCCAACCAGTCAGTGCTGGACTAAGGACAATTACTCAGGCCTCTGGACTGCCGAATCGAAGTCAGTCACGGTAACACATTTTAAGATTTCTTCTCTTTTCCTTTTAAAATATACTTTCTGTGAATCTCCATAGTCTATCCCCCCACTTTATTATAATCAGTTTTGTACATTATCTCACCATTATTTTCAACATAAATAAGCTTAGGTCTTCTACTATCTACTCTCCTAGTCCTCTAGCCTTTTCTTTCCTAGCACAATATCACACTGTAGTCATATACCAGGGAGGGTTTGTAATTTTTTTAATTTAAATTCAGTTTGCCAACATACAGAATAGCACCCAGTGCTCATCTCATTACATGCCCTCCTTAACGTGGTTTGTGATTTTTTTGATGCTGGTCTCCCCCACTAGAGCACAAGCTCCATGAAAGCAGAATTCGGGGCTATTTTATTCACTGTTATTAATAACCAAGTCTGGACAGTTTCGGGTCTGTAACAGGTGCTTGTTACACGCTTTACCAAGTTGAATTACACTTTCCAAGTCTTAAAGACTTAAAAACAATTAAAGACCAAAACGAATTACCTCAGAGTCCTCTCTGTTTCTTCAGAAAGCCTGTTCTTCTTAGAAAAGTTAAGGGTTAGGGGCGCCTGGGGGGCTCAGTGGCTGAGCATCTGCCTTAGGTTCAGGGCATGATCCTGGGCCCCAGAATTGAGTTCCACATCAGGGTCCCCACAGGGAGCCTGCTTCTCCCTCTGCCTGTGTCTCTGCCTCTCTCTCTGTGTCTCTCATGAATACATAAAACTTTTTAAAAAAAGAGAAGAAAAGAAAAGGTAAGGGTTCTATGGAAGGGCCAAGAAAATGGAAGGTTTTCAGAAAGGATACTGCAATAAAGCCTCCTAGAAACCAAGAAAAATGGGAATGAAGCTTTGGGGCAGAGGAAGTTCAAACATACAGGAAGGGCACCTGGCTAGCTCAGCTGTAGAGCCTGCAATCTTGGGGTCACGAATTCAAACCCCACGGTGTACGCTTGCTTACATACATCCATACGTATTAAAACAATACTAATAGGAAAACAAAGCAATCCTATTTCTATTTAAATCATACCTTTCCCTCTTTCTTATTAAAAAAGGAATTTGATGTAAAATATAAAACTTTTCCCATACTCTCTCCATTCAAACTTAAGAGGAATTCACAATCATTTTAATTTCTTGAGATTGACATTTAAATAATTGATTTTTAGCCTGTTTTTCTGACAAATGTTTTTAAAGCTGTAATATTTCCTCCAAGTATAGAATTAACTGTATACCAAATTTGCTGACATGTATTTTCACTATTATTGAATCCTATTAATTTCTAATTCCTCTACAACTTTTTATTTAACCCATGGGTTTATTTTTTTTAACTTTTTTTTTAAGACTTTTTTTTTTTTTTTAAATTCATGAGAGACAGAGAGAGAGAGAGAGAGAGGCAGAGACACAGGCAGAGGGAGAAGCAGGCTCCCTACAGGAAGCCTAACATGGGACTCGATCCCAGGTCTCCAGGATCACACCCTGGGCTGAAGGTGGCGCTAAACCGCTGAGCCACCGGGGCTGCCCTAACTCATGGGTTTAGAAGCACATTGCTTAATTTCAAATATTTTTCTTTGTAATTGATTTCTAACTTAATTCCACTGTGGTCAGAGGACACCATGAATGGTTTTAATCTTCTGACATCTGTTGAGGCTTGCTTTATGACTAAAAAAATGGGTCATATTCTATCCTCATTGGGTATGGTGCTCTATATTAAATTTTTCTTTGTATTGTTTGATTTTCTACATCCATGAGTTAAGGAGCATTACTGCTATCTTACAGATGAGGAAAGACACAGAGAGAGTTGTCAAATCAATTTACCAAAATTGCTAGTTGCACAGCAAGGAAGAAGCATATCTGGGATTTAAACCCAAGAAGAGCGGGATTAATTTAAACCCAAGTGGAGTCCGTGCTCTTAACCACTGTGTAATAACATTAAATTTTATAGGGATGCCTGGGTGGCTCAGGCAGGTAAGCTTCTGCCTCTGGGCTCAAGGTCGTGATCTCAAGGTCCTAGGATTGAGCCCAGCGTGGGGCTTCCCACTCAGCAAGGAGTCTGGTTCTCCCTCTCCTTCTGCCCCTCCCCCAGCTTGTGTGCCTGTGTGTGCTCTCTCTCTCTCTCTCTTTCAAATAAATAAAATCTTCAAAAAAATAGAGTATGGATATATATCTGCATATACATATATATGTATGTTATAGATACACATAAAAACAACGATCCTAGGACAAATTGTTTTCCCTCAAATAGGGAAAAATTTTACTAAAACAGAGCCCCAAAAATAATGAAAAGCAATTTTTTATCAGAAGTGCTTAAGATGTGAATTTGAAGGGATACTAACACTGCATCCTCAGTATCAGCAAGCTATGCAAAAAATAAGAACAGAAAAAGAAAACTGGAAAGAATTACACTAGTATGATCAGTGGTTATTATGAAATGTTGGGGACTTCTATCCTTTATGTTTTACTTTTCCAGGATTCCTTAATCCCCACTACGCATCACCATTAGAGGAGGGGGAGAACACAAGAGCTTACTATAAGCCTTAACTGAACTGACAATTTTCTATTTTAATTCTCGAGTTAGGAGATAGTGTTACAAGAGAATGAAAATCACAGGAGATAATGGGTCTAGAAGTGCTGTGTAAACTATAAAACATACAAATGTTAATAATTACAAAGCATCCCAAAACTAAATAAAAGCTTTTTCATGCCTTTCCCCTTTTAAACTTCAGCTGCTTTAAAATGCCTAACTTTTTAAAAACATATTTGTTTAAACAAATTCAGAAGAGCTGAGTTTTGAAGAGCAAAACAGTAAACTGCCACATACCCTTGAATACTGGCAAAAAAGAAAGCAATGACAAATTTTACAAAAGCATCTCTCTCTCAGTATCACTGAAAATGCCCTGATCTGAAAATTTAATAAAATGTTGATTCAGTGCTGAGGATATAAATAGGAAATCTACATTTAACCCAAAAAAGTGGTATTATTTCCGGGAAAGAATTTTTATAACTCCTAAAAAAAAGAGGAATACTTCATTTAAAGATGAATTAAATATACACTGTATAACCAAAAATGTACATATCATAATTAGTGATAAGAATATATGCTCAGTCTATTGAGGGTATGTTTTCCTTTCAAAGTTTCTTCTGCTATTTCTGCACAGAATCTATGAATAAAGAATGCACAGCTGCCTAGCAGATGTATAATTTCGGTGTTTAGATTCCATTCTTTCTAGCTCCATTCTGCTGGAGGTTTTGGATTTTCTATTTCCATATGGTTTTTGACCTCCCTCCATTTAGGTTCTACCTCCCCACATCTTATTCTATTTTAGTCCATTATTACAGAAAAACACATTAAATTTGAAACATCTTAACTTTCTTTTTAAAGCTTAGAAGTTGCAAAGCTGAAAAAGAAAGGGAGAACATACAGGAAGAAAGATTATCAGGTAACGAGAACAAGACAGCCCATTTCCAAAACTTCCTATTTAGATAGCCCCCCTTCCCTGGAATTAAGCCCCACCTCAACCCCAAGTTTCTTATATTTCAGTTTAGACATTCATGCTTAATGCATGAAGAGAAATTCCAATTTTGCTCACCTAATTTCCTCAAACTCTTAAGTTATAGTAAAAACATTCAGTTAAAAAAGAAAAAGAAAGAAAAGAAACAAGAAACATGAAGCTTTCTTTTTTTTTTTTTTAAACTTACACTGCATATATCGAAATGTTTACAGGTATCATCATCTTTGTATAATATAAAATGAAGGCTTTTTCTTTTTTTTCTCGGAGCTTCTCTATGCTTTATATTTGTTCAGTGAGCAATACTTTTGTAATCAAGAGATTAAAAAGGCTTTTGTTTTGTTTTGAAGAAAAACCTGGAAGGGAAGTAGGGTTTTTTTTTAAACGTCTACATGCCATAATCAATTATGTTTAATAATTGCTATGAAACAACCCAAACAATTTAATAATATTCCGGGGGACAGTCTCTGCATCATTAACAAGTAAAAATCAGGTTTCATTTCCCAACCTACTTGACTCCCAAAACTGTCCCATAGATGGGCTTTTTCACTTTCATTTTCAAATGATGTGGCAATATTTTTTCCTCCTGTTCTCCCACAGGGTAGATTTTAAATGTACTGTAAGAAGTGATACAGATCACATAATTATGTCAAGCAAATATCTGCCCGGTTTCAACTACTTTACAGTTACTGCCAAGGCAAAGCTGTGAAAAAAGGCCTGTCTGTGTGATCATCAACAATTAAACTTGTATATATCTCAGAAGTGAGATACATAACATCAGTAATTTTTTAATGATATCTATGGGAGGCGTTCTGGATAAATGCTTTAAAAAGCAACTGCATTCCACCCACTGGCCTTTGAATACTGTTTTCTCTACGATGCAAAACAAACATCAGGGAAGTCATGGAATACCAATCAACAAGTTACCCCTGGACAGTTTCTAACAAATTTTAAGTATTGAAAAGAAAAATAGGAGTTAACTGTCAAAAGTCAATCAAATTTGACCCATCACGTACATATATCGAGACCTCGGGTGGAGGGAATGTTTCACGGGGTACCTCCGTTCACACACCGGCAACAGAAGCTGGCACAACTGAAGTAAACCGTGTCAGTGTGTGTAGGGTGCACATCCTCCTCTTAAAATTATCCCACTCTCTTTGGGAACGAGTATAATTGTGTGGTTACGCACACGTCCCTGGAGTCAGACCACCTGGGTTTGAGTCCTTAGCTCTCACCCCTCCCAGCCACAGGACCCTCGACAAGCTACTTCACCTCTGTGGCCTCACTCTCCTCTTGTGTTGAAGAAACAAGAGCCACACCACGTCCTAGACCCTTTGTAAGGATTAGATGACCTAGTATGTGTAAAGCATTTAAAACAGGCCAGGGGCAGAGTCAGGACCGTATGTAAGGTATCATCTAGTCCCTTCTCATCTTTTATTTTATTGCTCTACAGGATTTAAACGAAAACTCACTCACCTCTTCTATGTGAACAACGCTGAAAGTTCATTTAAAACTTCATGGATTCAAAACCTCCTATACTGAATCATATATATTAAGCTAAGTCTTTTTACTGACTACTTTTTATTTTAATGTTTCCAAAGTTTGACAAACTCCAACAACTCCATAAAAACTAAGGAATAACATATTTTACTTAATGTCTCAATTAAAAAGGTCATCATACCCAGTCTATAAATGTGAAGCGCACTAGTTAGAATTAAAATATGCTTAATGTTAAAATCATATTGTGCAGAACTGGAATGTACTGGAAACAGAACCATGAAGCTGAGCGCGTCCCGTGTACTACTCTAACAGCTTCGAACACAAGAGACCCGGGGCTGCCGTCGGAGGGGCTGTGGCCGGAGCGGACACCAGGGGCTCTCAGGTCTGAGGCGGTGCAAACGCGGGAAGAGCTTTTCTCTTCCTCCCACGTTTACCTCCAACTCTGGTTGGTGCAGGTCTCAGTCCCACCCTCGAGTGACTCCTACAGCTTTCCAGGAGCCTTCAGTCATAAAAAAAAGTGCAGCTCCCTGCTGTTTAAAACTTTCATCTGCAACCTTCCCGTCCTCTCCTTCCCTCCAAAAAAATAGTGACAGGGAATAAAGGGAAAAGGAGAAAAAATGAGTGGGAAATATCAGAAAGGGAGACAGAGCATGAGAGACTCCTAACTCTGGGACACGAACTAGAGGTGGTGGAAGGGGAGGGGGGTGTGGGTGACTGGGTGACGGGCACTGAGGGGGGCACTTGACAGGATGAGCACTGGGTGTTATGCTATATGTTGGCAAATTGAACACCAATAAAAAATAATTTATTTAAAAAAAAAAAGAAACAGGGAAAAAAAACAAATTAAGGCCTGGCCGAGGCCCAGCAGGTTACCTAGGAAGGGGTGGGGCCGGCCTGCAGGGGGCCGGGCGGGGAGGAAGAGCACAGGCCACCTGGAGGGGCCCCTCAGCAGCAGCTGCCACCACCCACCACCACCCCGACCGCAGGCAGCCCAGGGATGCCTTTCCTCTGGGGTCAGTCCGGGGCTGAGGAGCAGGGGGCTCTGACCCGACCCCCAGGTGCCCCGCAGAGCCAGCCCAGATGGCTGCAGCCCAGTCACGTCCACACTACCCACTGTCTCTGTGTCCCCAGAGGTCTCCTTATCCCTTTTCTTTATCCCTTACTCAGGCCCGTGCACATAAGCCAACCAGTTCCCTAACAACCACTGTCCGGGTAACGACAGCTCTGGTTCTGCTCCCTTTCCCTGGTACCCCAGCCTCGGGACTGGTCCCTTGGCCCTCCCCACAGTAAGCTTCCAAGGAGAGGCCACCCCAAGGGAGCGAGAAGGGGACAGTACGCACAGTGCTCCCTGCCTAGGCCAACTAGCCCCTGTGGGGACGCCAGCTCCAAAAGGTCTCTATCACACCCCGTTAAGCCCCAAAGGATTGGGGCTGGGGATGTCTTTAGGACGTCGAATCCTTACTCTTAAGTCTGAGGTCCTACTCCCCATTCTGAGCTAATTAGGAAAGTCTGATGCTACTTACTTCTTAGTTTTTTGGGTCTTTTTTTTTTTTTTAGATTTCTTTATTTATTTTGAGAGAGAGAAAAACAGAGCACAGGGGTGAGGGGCAGAGGGAGAGACACAACCTCAGGCAGACTCCCTGCTGAGCACAGAGCCCAACGTGGGACTCGATCCCGACCCTGAGATCATGACCCAAGCAGAAATCTAGAGTCATACATTCAACCAACTGAGCCACCCAGGCGCCCTAAAATTCCGCACTTTTATTTTTTAAAAAGATTTATTTTAGAGAGAGAATGAGCAAGTATGGAGGGGGAGGGGGGGAGAATCTCCAGCAGACCCCCCACTGAGCACAGAGCCTACACTGATGCCGGGGCTCCATCCCACAACCCTGAGATCCCGACCTGAGCCCCGTTTACTTCTTATTCTTACTTGTTTGACCTTAGTGAAGCAATTAACCTTCATTAGCCTCCGATTCTGAACATCTAAAACCAAAAAAAGCAACGAAATCTCCCATTATCAATTTGCCAGTACTGATGACACACAAGAGTACTTTGCAAATTCAGATGTCCGTGTACCTAAACATAACACAAACTTCCAGAAGGCACCAGGATTACGTCCACTCTTCGAGGACCTAGACATACAAGCCGTCCTAACTGCTTCCGCCCCTTCTCCCACACAAATCCTCTCTCAAACGTTCATCCCCACTAATATCCATTAGCCATCGCTACAGCAAAAATAGTGTTCAGTGCTTAACTGTATTAATTCATTTAGTCTTCACAGTAACTCCGAGAGGAAACTATTATTATCCTCATTTTACATATGAGGAAATGAAGCTTAGAGAGGATTAACTACTTTGTGGAGCTCGGGTCACAAACCCAGTAAACAGAGAGCAGAAAGGAAGGAACACAGTAAATACAGAGATAGGTAACTAAGCACATAAATAATTCAAGGTTTAATGAACGTTTTAAGTTATTTGGAATCCAGATAAACAGAAAGTCCCTGTAATCATATCAAGATCCCTTTATCTTTTTAAGCAATTGGCAGCTTCTTTGTATAAAAATTTTACTTAACCTTAACTGTGTGACCTTTTCTTATTTCTTCTGAATGATGTGACCAGTAGAACCTGTCACAAACCATCTTCTACACAAACTGGTAAGATGCTAAGAAAGAATAGGAAACAGTGAATAACTTAGGAAGAACAAAAGCTTAGTGAACACCATTAGAGTAATGATGCCACTTGATTAAGAAACAGCATTATATTATAACTGTGGGACTATAATCAGGAAGGGGGGATGTCTCTTTATAATAGTACATTGCACTTCATTTCAGATATTTGTAGTTTTGAAGACTATATTTTAAAAAATGGTAGTTTAAAGAAATTTGACTTATGTTCTTTATATTTGAAGTACTTGGGCAGCCCCAGTGCCCCAGCAGTTTAGCGCCGCCTTCAGCCCAGGACCTGATCCTGGAGACCCAGGATCGAGTCCCACATCGGGCTCCCTGCATGGAGCCTGCTTCTCCCTCTGCCTGTGTCTCTGCTTCTCTCTGTCTCCCTCTATGTGTGTGTGTGTGTGTGTGTGTGTGTGTGTGTGTGTCATGAATAAATAAATAAAATCTTTAAAAAAAAATAAAGTACTTAATTTTGTTTTTAGACAGAAATTTCACTTGCTTATAATCCCTTGCCCTAGCAACCAGAAACAATCAACCTGGCCACTGCCAAGAAGGAAAAACTTTTCTTCTACCCTCTTAAGTTCTGTGTTGGGGGGGATCCCTGGGTGGCTCAGCGGATTGGCATCTCCCTTTGGCTCAGGTCATGATCCTGGAGACCCGGGATCGAGTCCCACATCGGGCTCTCTGCATGGAGCCTGCTTCTCCCTCTGCCTGTGTCTCTGCCTCTCTCTGTGTCTCTCATGAATAAATAAATAAAATCTTTAAAAAAAAAAAAAAGTTCTGTGTTGGGGGGCCTGCAAATTAAACTGACAAAAGACAGATAGATCTTTATTCACTCACCAGCTTTTACAGAAAAATGCGACTAGAGACAGAGTTTGAGGCCCCAGTTTTAAGAGGGGAAGGAGAGGGGAGGAGGGCACCTATGGGAAGACAAATGACTTGATAAAAGATAGACGGGCCCTTGGGAGGATGGATAGGATATATGTGACAATGCCAGTTTAGGTGTGGTGCTACTTTCTCCTTCTTCTCCCCTCTAGGGATGAGAGTCAATCTCCCCTGGTTTCAAAACTCTGGGGAGCAGCTTTGTGATGATTTCTTCTTCAAGGCTATGCTTTTAGGCAAATAAGGAAGTTCAGGAAAAAAAGCCTATTCTCAAATACCTTCAACCCAAAATAATTTTTATGCCACAGTGATGTATTCTGGACCCCCTCACCATCAACATGTACATTATCTGAACACTCACTGTGTACAAAGCACTGAATTAGTACCCAGGACAAAACAAAATATTTTAGGACAAAATTCAGTCACCAAGGAGCTTATAAAATAAGGAGAGAGTATCAGACAACTTAAAGTTTTTATTTTTTTAATTTCTAAACACTCCTACAACATCAAAGGAAAAACATATGACAAAAGAACTGCAATATGCCAAGGGAAGAGTTAATATCCATACGCCCAAAAAGAATTTCTACAAAATGAGTAAGAAAAAAGATTAGGAAAATAAACAGAGGAGAGAAAAATGCAAAGAACCAACAAACATACAAAACTCTGCTCAACCTTAATCAAAGGAACAGAAATTAAAACTATAATACTGTTTTTTCAGCTGGCAGGCTAGCAAAAAGATTAAAACAGACTGATGTCAATATGCGTTGGTGAGGGGTGGGGGCAAAATACTCCAACACTGTTGGCTGGAAAGTAAATCGTCACAAAGGTTTCGCAGCAGTTTGAGTTTGGCACCGTAGCAGACACGCATGGCTTCTCCTACAGTAAACATATTTCTAAGAATTCATCCTATAAAAGTAGTCTCACGGGACATGTACGAGCACACAACACCGCTGACAATGTTTCTAAAAAACCCAAAACAAACTGGAAACAGTCTTAATAGTCACCAATAGGAGAATGGTAAATAAAATGAAGGTATATTCATAAAAGGAAATAATACTTGGCTACTAAAAAGAATGAGTAAATCAGCAGATCATGACATAGAAAGAGTCCTATTTATTTAGTGAAAACAAAGTTAAAGAAAGGAATGCACAGTATCACCTCGTTTTTTGGAAATGGGGAGAAGAAAAGAAAAAAATAAAGGCAGTAGGAAAGAAAGATTATACTCATCCCGGCGCCTGACTCAGTCCAAAGACCGGACTCCTGGCTCCAGGGTGGTAACTGGGGCCCACGGTATAGACACTACTTAACTAAATAAAACCTGACGGGGGGTGGGGTGGGGCCTGTGTGGCCCAGCTGTTGGGCTCCGGCTCTTCGTCTGGGCTCAGTCGCAATCTCGGGTGGGGAGACCCAGCCCACAGGGGCCCCTCGCATCCCCGGGGGGGGCCGGAGTCCCTCTCCCTCCTCCCTCTGACCCTCCTCCTGCTCTCTCTTTCTAAAATGAATAAATAAACCTAAGGGGAAGAAAAGAAAGATGACATTTATCTCCACACCCTCGACAGTGGCAATGGGGGGGGGGCAGCGGGGGCGGATCACAGAAGACTTCTACGGTCTACTCCTGGTCTGAATCTCCATCAAGTACGTGTAACTTCTGGAAAGAGAAGAAACTAAGGGAAGCTCTGTGGCCATACAGTCCGGCAAAGCATCCTGAGGTCTGGCTACACTAAAAGCCGAGAGGGCCAGGAACAAACAAACCTAATGTATCAAAAAATGGTACGAGAAACCCCAAAACACTGCCCTTGAATAATGATGCAAACGAGCTTTGCAGCGGGAACCACTGAAGAAGGCTTCACAGAGCAGGTGGGGTCCTGACGCACTCCAGTCAGCAGACTAGAAGGAGGGAGCATCAAGGCAGCACTGTCCCTAGAACGCGTGACTTTAAATCTTTTACTACCATATTAAAACCGCAAAAATGATCCGGTGAAATTAATATTACTCTTACTTAATCCAACATATTCAAAACAGCATCATATCAATATGTAATAGGGGGCAGCCCGGGGGGCTCAGCGGTTTAGCGCTGCTTCGGCCCAGGGCGTGACCCTGGGGTCCCGGGATCGAGTCCCATGTCGGGCTCCCTGCATGGAGCCTGCTTCTCCCTCTGCCTGGGTCTCTGCCTCTCTGTGTCTCTCATGAATAAATAAATAAAATCTTTAAAAAATATATATGTAATCAGTATTTTAAAAGCATAATGAGATATTTTACATTCCTTTTTTGTACTATTTTCAAAATGTTGTGCATAATTCAGATCAGCCACATTTCGAACGTTCAAGAGCCACCTGTGGTATTGGCTACTGTAGTGGACAGCAGAGGTCTAAGGACTCTGAACAGAAACTCAGAACTGAATATTTAGATGATGTAGGCTAATAAAATAGTAGTAGGAAATTAATAAGGCAAAAATGCAAACTGGGCCAGAGCAAAAGGCCAATCTCAGATAATTTGAATTTCATATTGTAAGCAAATGAGAAACCAGAGGAAAATATTTAACAAGTAGGAATGATGACTAAAGTACTATTTCAGGAAGAGTAATAACTTCTTTTTCTTTACTCAGATACATACATAATAAATTCTACACGCAGTTTTTTCCCAACATTTTTTTTAAAGATAGATTTACTTATTTATTTATTTATTTATGATAGACAGAGAGAGAGAGAGAGAGAGAGGCAGAGACACAGGAGGAGGAAGAAGCAGGCTCCATGCAGGGAGCCCGACGTGGGACTCGATCCCAGGACCCCAGGACCACACCCTGGGCCAAAGGCAGGCACTAAACCTCTGAGCCACCCAGGGATCCCCCCAACATTTTTATTACATGAAAAATTACTGAAAAGAATTGTAAAGAATTATCTGCCATCAAGCAACTACATTTTGTTGATTTAAGATACAACTGAATAGTTACCGTTGAAATATTTTCATTTCCTGACACTTTTAAACAATTTTTTGAAAAATATGTTTTAAGAACTTTACCAAAGTTTAATGGCCTTTACCTTAACATTCCCTATCAAGAGCTTCTGTTAGCCAGAAATCTAAAATATTCTTTTCTTTTTTTTTTTAATTTTTGTATTTATTTATGATAGTCACACACAGAGAGAGAGAGAGAGAGAGAGAGAGAGAGAGAGGCAAAGACATAGGCAGAGGGAGAAGCAGGCTCCATGCACCGGGAGCCCGACGTGGGATTCGATCCCGGGTCTCCAGGATCGCGCCCTGGGCCAAAGGCAGGCGCCAAACCACTGCACCACCCAGGGATCCCTAAAATATTCTTAATTAAATGCAAATTTGAGACATTCAAGGGCTTAAACTGCTGGACTACAATACAAAAAATATTAATTGCTAATAGGAAAACTACCTGCAAATTTTCACATACATAAAATAGTATCACAACCATGCAAGTCTCCTCCAGACTTAACTTCAAAACTGAGAGCCTCTAACATTTCAGATAAATTGCGCAAAGGCTAAAGAAAAAAAAAAATTCACGCTCAAGAAATCAGATAAGAAAGCGGGGCATGAAAGAACAGCACTGGCCACAAGCCATTCCCCTGGCCACTTACAACGACTGCCAGGGCAGGAAGAGGGACTCGACAGCCAAGAGTCAGAAACCCGGTGATGTCATCACAACCAAAAGCATTACATGACCTGCAATTTCAGCAAGAAACTGCTCTGCACTAAAGCCATGGAATTTTCATTACTTTTTTTTTTTTTTTTAAGTAGAAAATTATCTGAAGGTTCATCAAGTACCCTTCACTTTTTAAAATAAGGAAACAGATTCAGATAGGCTTAGCAAACTACCCAAGACTGCACAGTTAACTTAGCAGTAAGATGTTCATTTATGAAAACTTGGAAGCCAAAACCTAAGTGCTCTGCTGTTTCTTTATAATTTTTCATGTTTCCCATGTCATCCACGTGAGATGCACTCCTTTTAGAACTTTTAAAAGTAAAAAAATGTTTGCTTTAAAAACTATTGAATACTTCCAGAAACATCCTCCCTCTGCTTTCTGGTCTAGTCCTACACTACAGGCCACTTTCTCAGGAAAGCCTTCCCAAGCACCTGCACCTCCAACATCACATCTCCCTACTGTACACCCTTATAAGCTCCCTGTACTTCCCTGTGTCCATCTTAATATGACAACATTGAGGCAAGTATTTGTGAAATTATTTAAAGTCTACCTTCTCTACCTAGGTCTTAACCTGGAATTTCTCTGGGCCATTCTTGGCTGTTATACACCAGGACGATATAACCATGTAATTATACGCAAAATTATTGTTATGTATTTTTCTTCAAATACTCAAAAAGTGACCTTAAAAAAGAGCTAAGAGAGAGTGGATTTATGTTGTTCACCTGCCCAGAGCCATCCTTTCTTTGGGGGAAACCACCACTTTTCCCATCTCTCACGGCTTGAGGAAGGCGATCGGGGCCAGTGTCTAGCGGGCTCTCGGACTGCTCCGGGCCAGTAAACTAGGCTGGCCAGGGATGACACCCCACGCCGGACCCCACGCAGTCCCAAGAGAATCTCTCTGTGAGACAGAGTATATGCACCTGGGCAAGAGGCGCCCCTTTCACCTCTTGACTCCATAGCAGTAAGAGCCATATACGCCTGGAGTAGGCAGTGGCTGTCCGCTGCCAGATGACAGCACCTGCCTAAAAATCAAACCCCCAAAAAAAATTTTTTTAAATAAAAAAATAAATAAAAATCAAACCTCAAGAGTGGAGAGCAGAGAAGACCCTTGATTGTATCATCTGAACACTAGGATCCAACACGGATCTAGAATACTAGAGTATTTCTAGTCCTTTTAAAAACGTGAAGGGGGGGGGGGTGACAAGACTTCTTACCCTTTACAATAATGAGGCGAATTTGTCATCTGCAAGCAAAAGTCACTTGAGAGAGCCGTCCAGTTCTCCTTGATAGAATATACCCCCTACATGGCAGTTGCTCCCAAACAACTGCGCACAGTCCTAACTTGTGTCGAACTCCAGCCCCATACAAGCAACTGCCAAGTGGAACTCTCTACTCGGTTGTTAAACTCTGTATTATCAAAACCAAACTGTTTTCCTCCACAAACCAGCTCTCATTTTCATCTCTACCCTATCAGGTTTCCAGGCTGGAAATCTGCGAGTCGTTCCTGCGTGTCCCATTCCTTCTCTCGCCCATAGCTAATTACCAAGTCCCGTCCATTCTAGACCCTAATTATCTGCCACCATCCTAGTCTGGGCCAAGATGCTACAGGTTTCAGGGTTCCTACAAGATTCAGTGTCCTCATTCTCAGTTTTCCCTTCTCCAATACGACTATTTTATCCCTACACCTGAGATACCCCATCCTCCTCCTTAATCAGTAGCCAGTAGTTGTACACAGTAGAGCAAAAGCTGAGCTCCACTGCTTCACACGTTAGCAGTAGTGTAACAAATGTACACCATAAAAAAAAAAAAGTTCATCAGCGCACTGGGACGGTGCAAGTTGGTTGAGCATCGACTCTTGATTTTGACTTGATTTTGAGTCATGGTCTCAAGGTTGTGAGATCCAGCCCCACCACTTCGGGCTCTGTGCTCAGTGGGGAGTCTGCTTCAGTCTTTCTCTCCTTCCACCTTCTTGCCCCCCATGCTCTCTCGCTCTCTCTTAATAAATCTCTAAAAAAACCTTCATCAGAAACATAAAAGTATAAAAAAGGAACAACATCAGAGTAGCTCAAATTCACCTGTTTTTAACAAATGATACTCAAAAATAATTTCCTTATCTAGTCCAAGTCTGTATGAACTTGGTTTGAGGACCCACTGGGCCCACCATGATCTCATCTCCTAAGGCCCTACTCTAACCTACAAAACACACTGTTGAGCATCTCTGGGCACATCATTTTGTTTCTATTTTAAAGGAGAGCCTTTAAAATATTAGCTATAAAAACAGATATACAATGATTTAGTAAAACACCCAAACATTTGCAATTCTTTTTATATTTACTTTTTTAAAAACTAAGTATGTGATTGTTAATGATGACACATAGTTACTAGATATTCTCTTTAAAATAGTCCATCGGGCAGCCTGGGTGGCTCAGCGGTTTAGCACCACCTTAGGCCAGGCCGTGATCCTGCGGTCCCGGGGTTGAGTCCCACGTCAGGCTCCCTGCATGGAGCCTGCTTCTCCCTCTGCCTGTGTCTCTGCCTCTCATAAATCAATCAATCAATCAATCAATCAATCAATCAATCTTAAAAAAAAAAATCCATAAAACTGGCTATCACAACTCTCCCACACATGCCCCTTTACATTATCTGTGCTATTTTGTGAAAATTCAGTTCTCTGAGCACCTGTATGTTCAGAAAATGAATTCAGCAAAAGAAATTAAGGGGGAAAACTACTGAAAGCTGGAGGTCAAAGTGCCTCACAATCAGACAGACATATCTAGTTGTAGGACACCCCATCCAAAAATAAATATTTCTCTACACTGCCTCAAATCCTTTACTTGTTAAAAAGGTCTAACAAGCATCCTCTTAAAAAAAAAATCTGTACTAAAGGAATGGGAGCTTTGAGTAGCTGACAAAAAAAAAAAAAACCTATTTGTCAACTCTAAGGCACATATATTTTTCATATTTTAGCATCTCTGAAATGAGGGTGCCTCTTACAATATGACTTCTTAAAATTAACTAGAAGTAGATTTTCCTTATGAGTGGCCCATAAAAACATGATGCATCTTGTAACTGATACAATTCACTACAACTTAGCATTTAATCTTTTAAGTAACTCACCTGGTAGTATGGACTCTGAGATATTTTTTTTTTTAAGATTTTATTTATTTATTCATGAGAGATACAGAGGGAGAGAGGCAGAGACACAGGCAGAGGGAGAAGCAGGCTCCATGCAGGGAGCCCGACGTGGGACTCGATCCGGGGACTCCAAGATCACACGCCCTAGGCCAAAGGCAGGCGCTAAACCACTGAGCCACCCAGGGATCCCCGGACTCTGAGATATTAAAAAGACATCCTAAAAATATAAACACCAATAAAAGGTAGAAGAGGAAAGAAAGAAAGACTTTCTAGTTCAAAATTTAGCCTAAGAGAAACCTATTTTCCCTTCTCTCCCTGACCCTCTCTCTGCTCCCTAAATCTGAAAATCAGATCAGCAGCACTAGAACCGATGTCTAGCCAATGCTAGGCTAGACAGGGGTCTTTCTCCATTTATTCATTTTAATAGGCAACAGAGGCCATTACAGTCTGCAGTCTAGTAGTAGAACTAATACTTGTATACACCTCACCATCCAAGTAACTCACGGAACTGCATTCTTAACATACGCGTTTCACTATGTATATATGATACTTCACAAGTTGATTTTTAAAGCAGAATTTATTTTTACGTAATCTCTATACCCAATGTGGGGCTTGAACTCACCACCTCTAGATCAAGAGTCACATGCTCCACCGACTAAGCCACCCAGGCACTCCAATAAAGATGATTTAAAAAAAAAAAAAAAGACAAATTAAGAGCAGCCCCGATGGCCCAGCGGTTTAGCGCCGCCTTCAGCCCAGGACATGATCCTGGAGACCTGGGATCGTGTCTCACATTGGGCTCCCTGCATGGAGCCTGCTTCTCCCTCTGCCTGTGTCTCTGCCTCTCTCTCTCTCTCTCTCTCTTTCTCACTCTGTGCCTCTCATGAATAAATAAAATAAAATCTTAAAAAAAAAAAAAAGACAAACTAAGTGAAGAAAATATTAGATAAAAAACTGGCCTAAAAAAAAATCCCTTCCTTCAGAAGGAATTCTTTCAGAAGGGATTTCACCCAGAAGAAAATGGGAAAGACCTCAGAAAGGGTTTTTGGAAAAGCACATGTGCAGAAAGCAAAAATACTGGGAGATACAAATAAAGGAAATCTGAGGTAAACCCAATGGAAAGGACTTCATTTAATAGAAGACACTGGAAACTTGAGTAGAGAAATGACAAACTGTGCTTCAATATTAACTTAAGCACAACTGCATAAGATAATCCAGATAAATGTGGAAGTGGAGGCAAAATCAGCTCAGGAGCAATGAGAACCTGAGTCAGCCAAAAAAGGGGAATCATCAAATACACAAATATATATGCAATATATAATGTTACATACAAGTATATATCAAATCAAAGAAATTTAAAGCAAAAGAATTATGTGAAAACCAAGTAACAGTAGATTTGAAAATTCAAAAAATAAATCTCTGGAAAAAATACTGAACACTAAAACTCACGCAAGAAATAGAAAACCTACACAGATCAACAGCTATTAAATAAACTGATATTCAAAGTCCTCTACAGAGGGGGGAAAAAAAAAATGAGGCCGGAATGGTGTTATAGGTGAGGTCTACCAAACTCTCAAGATAATTCCAGTCTAAAACGCTCCTAAGGGGCGCCTGTCAGTTGAGGGCCTGACTCTTGGTTTCAGCTCAGGTCATGATCTTGAGGTCAAGGGACAGAGCCCCATATCAGCTCAGTGGAAAGTCAGCTTGAGAGTCTCTCTCTCCACCCTCCTCCCCCCATGCTCATTCTTTCTCTGTAAAATAAATAAATAGGGGGATGGGGTAATTTGGTGATGAGCCCTGGGTGTTGTAGAGCAACTGATAAATTATTGAACACTACATCTGAAGCTAAGTATGCACTACATGTTGGCTAACTAAATCTAAATTAAAAGTAATAATAGAAATGAAATAAATACATCTTTAAAAAAATAAATAAAAAGCTCCTCAAATGAGAAAAAGGAAAGTCGCCCAATTCATTTGATGAGACTGTTACAACCTTCATACCAACAGGTAACAAGACTTGTACCCGCATCACCAGGAATAAGGAAGAACAATACCACGAAAGTAGAAACAATAGATGCTGGCCTCAGATAGGATGTGACGGAATGGGGAAAGGTTTGGGTTTGGTATGACATCAACAGATATAAGGAGCACCAGGGAAACAAGTTTGGTAAGGAAGAGGAGTTCAGCCGGAACCAGAACAACCGGGTAGAGGCATGCATACAGCAGCTGGGAAAAACAAGGATTTGCCTGAAGAGAAGAAACAGAGAACAGAGACCTGAGAATTAATTCAGACCGAAGGGTGTGAACAGCACTAACACCAATGGACTAGTGACAGATAGAAAAGTGATCTCCAAAGTGAAACCCGGAAAACACACATTAAATGAGAAGAATGGAAAGAGGCAAAGAGGAACCCCGTCAGTCTGTCACTGGGTCCTCTGTCCAGCTAGCTGAATTCCTATTTATCCTTCAGAATCGTTCCAAAGTGATGTTTTTAAGGCCTTCCCCGATTGTCCCTGCACCACCAGCACCGGGTCAGGTTCCATTTTAGGCTCTTCTAACACTGTGCACTTTCATTATAATTAGTTGTGATTAATTACAGAATTCATTCTCCAATCTACATCTCCTCCACTAGACTTGAAGCTCCGTGAACGCAAGGACAGTGTCTGTGGTCGCGTCCGAAGACCTTGCAGGGTGTGTTAGAATAGGGCTAAGTGTTTGTTGAATAAAGTGGATACGGGAGGGGGGCGGGGGAGCCAAGGAAAGGCATTTCAAGGATTAGAAGTTGATGTTAAATATCACAGAAAGCTCAAGGAGCTGATTTAGAAGAGGAGTTTAGGTGTGTTACTTAGGTTACGGGTGACCCTCGGGAAGGTGAACTGCAGTAAACAAGGGGTTAAGAGGGGAATGGACGGCCAGGAAGTAAACGCAGGAAAAGTAAACTACTCTTGGCAATCTTCAGAGATGGCATTATGAAGGACTGAACTTTCATTTCAATTCTGCTGTTATTTTACAATTTTTCTTTAATGAACACATACTACTTTTACAAGGAGACAACTTTTTTCAACGTTAATAGGATCTGAAAAGGAGAAAGCAGCAACGTGACAGCTTGAGGGAGCAGCATGCTCAAGGGAAGGCTTTTGCAAATTGAAAAATTCTGAAGCACGTTTGTACTTTCAAGGACCCTAAGACAAAGGAGAGTAATTCCCACTAGTTAAGGAGACGGGAGAAAAAAAAACGAAATAAGGTGTTAACTAGTAGGAAGGAGAAAAAAACATTGCAGTGAGATGGAAGGAAAGCAGATGACAGAGGCAGCCCAGTAATTCTGGAAGGAGCTCCCACTGAATGCCTCGAGCTTTTCAGTAAAAGGGTGTGGGGAAATGAGAAAAAGCTTGAAATGAGTTCCACGAATACTGTGCGCCGTGGCGGGGGAGGGGACAGGGCCCCCGAAAACCCGGGTGGCATTCTGGCATTCCGGTTCCATGAAAAGAGTATTCTGAATTTCAATCACCCTTTTGTAGATGCGACCTCTTTCTGGCTCACAACTGCCCTTTTCTTTTTTTCTTTCTTTCTTTTTTTTTTTTTTAGCTAGGAGTTTAGATACTTAAATAATTCTGGTTCACAAACTTTTTTATGTCAACAACCGAAAACAGCGATAAGCACCAAGTCCCATCCGAGCTGAAGTCTCCTTCTAAGTAAATACGGTGCAGAAGCCGCTCTGCAACTCGAGCCACCAAACAGCGAGCATTTCCAGGAGGAGGGGCTGCCCCGGACGTGGGGCTCCGCACGGGGAGGCTCGGCGGGTGCTGGGGGCTCCTGGCCCGGCGGCCCCCGGCGGCTCCCGACTGCAGGGAGGCCCTGCTGCCCACCCGGCTCGCGCGGAGGGGGGAACCCGGCGGCCGGGGGCGGGGGGGCTGGGTGACGTCACGCAGGTGGACGTCCCAGGTCGCCCCGTGCACCCAGGGGCTGGAGGCCGCCGGGGCCAGCAGAGCTGCGGCGCTTGGGGCGGGCGGGGGCGCGGCGCCAGGACCCCGCCGGGTGCTCCCCGGGCCTGCAGGGGCGCGCGGGGCCGGCCGGGGAGGGGAGGGGAGGGGAGCGGAGGGAGGGGCGCCCCGCTCAGGTTCCCGGGGCCGCGGCGCGGAGCCACAGGCCCGGGCAGGGAGGCCGCGCGGGGCGACAGGTGAGGCTCGGGAACCCGGAGACCCTGTGCCCCCCCGGGCCCCCCCGCGCCTCCGCAGCCGCACCACGGCCCGCGCGCTCCGGGCCAGAGGTGAGCGCCTTTCCATTTAAGGACCCGAGACGCGTCCCTGCGGGCGGCCTCCGCGCACGCCGCCTCCCCACGCCGGCCCGACCCGGGGCGGGAGCACAGGGGCCGGGGGGCGCCGGGGCCGGGGGACGCGGCCTGACACTGCCCCGGGCGCCGGGGACCCCGCCGGGCCGCCCGCCCCGCCGGCCCCCTGCGCCCCCGCCGCCCCCCTGCGCCCCCGCGCCCCCGCCCTCCCGCCGCCCCCCTGCGCCCCCGCGCCCCCGCCCCCCCGCCGCCCCCCTCCGACCCGCCAACTCACCCGGCCCCCGGGGAACTCATCGTCCGGCCCTCGGCGCGGAGCGGGGGGCGCGGCGGGGCCCGGTCGGCCTCCGCCCTCGGCGTGCAGCGGCCCCGGCCCGGTCGCCCCTCGCGCGGCCCTGCGGTCGTCGTCTCGCGCGGACGGACGCGCCGGAGTCCCAGCCCCCCTGCCCGCCTCCTCCCTGCGCCCTCCGCCCTCCGCCCTCCGCCCTCGCCGAGCGCCAGCGGGCGGATTCCAATCTCGGCAGCCGCCGCCGCCGACACTCGCCGCGGTGGGGGAGGGGCGGGCCGGGGGGGAGGGGCGGGCGGGGGGCCGGGGGCGGGCCGGGGGCGGGCCTCGCGGGTCCCGGCCGCGCGCGCGCACTGGAGGCGCCGCCCCGCCCCGGGCGCGAAGGGAGCCGAGCGCGCGGCGGAAGCGCCCGAAGGGGCCGCGAGGTCCGGCGCCCCGCTGCCGGGGAGGAGGGCGGGCGGGCGGCACCGGGGCGCCGCGCGGCCGCGGGGGGGTCTCCTCCGCCGCCCCCCGCCGCCCCCCGCCGCCCTGGCCGGCCGGCTTCCGCGCACACGGCGCCCCGGAGGGACTGCACCCGGCGGTGGGCCCGGGACCACCCGTCCCTCCCCCGCCCCGCACCCGGTCGTGGGCCCCCGGACCTCCCTGCCCCTCCCCCCCGCACCCCGTCGTGGCCCCGGGAGCCCCGGTCCCTCGCCCCCCTCATCCGGTCGTGGTCCCAGGACCACCCGCCCCGCCCCCCGCACCTGGTCGTGGCCCCCGGACCTCCCGACCCCTCCCCCCGCACCCCGTCGTGGCCCCCGGGACCCCCGGCCCCTCCCCCCGCACCTGGTCGTGAGCTCGGGACCTCCCGGCGCCAACCCCCCCGCACCTAGTGGCCCCCGGACCTCCCGACCCTTCCCCCCGCACCTGGTCGTGGCCCCCGGACCTCCCGGCGCCCCCCCCGCACCCCGTCGTGGTCCCAGGACCACCCGCCCCGCCCCCCGCACCTGGTCGTGGCCCCCGGACCTCCCGGCGCCCCCCCCGCACCCCGTCGTGGTCCCAGGACCACCCGCCCCGCCCCCCGCACCTCCCGGCGCCCCCCCCGCACCCCGTCGTGGCCCCCGGGACCCCCGGCCCCTCCCCCCGCACCTGGTCGTGGCCCCCGGACCTCCCGACCCCTCCCCCGCGCACCCCGTCGTGGCCCCGGGAGCCCCCGCACCCACACCCCGCGGCGCAGCGGCTCGGGGCTGGTGGGCGGGCGCAGGGCGGGCGCGGGATCCCGAGGGGGCCGGTGACCTGGGGCGCGAGGCCCGGGGGCGGCCGCCGTGCAGGGCTGAAGGCCGCGGACGCGGATCCTGCGGGGCCTGTGCCGCGTCCCGCCGGGCCTCGCGTGCCCTCCGCCTGGAAGACGCGGGGAGCTGTCACCGCCTCCCTAGCCGCCCTCGGGGCCGGCGCGGGCACAGGTAGTCGGTCCCGGGTCCCGGGGTCCCGGGGGAAGCCGTAGGCCGCCTTTGAACGGCCCGAAGTGGCCCGAGTCCCCTTGGTAAATGTTGCAACTTTGTAGCGCGGTAAATGAAGTCGCTACAAAAGCTGACTCCTCTAAAGGCCCTTTTATAAAGTCCCTTTTGCAGCTAGGGAAAAGGAAAGAGGGGAGAAAAAGAATGTGCCAGGCACTATTTGTTTTTATACATTCTCCCCTAAAGAGATGTTTAGATTCCAGAGTATTCCCTTTTAATCTTGTTTAAATGTCTAAATTCTTTTACATTCTTGTTTAAAGACTTTTTTTTCTTTTCCTCCTCCCTTTTTCAAACCACCATTGTCCTTGATGCCTCAGATACCTTCTATAATTCCAAGTGTTTGTTTGTTTTCAACTCTGGTTATTCTCTTAATTTTTTTTTTTTTTTTAATGAACTCTTGGGGTATCTCAAGTTTGAGAGTCACGGGTTGTAGTGTCTTGCTGGGCAGGGAGGATGTGCGATAAGAGTTTTCGTGCATCAATTAAAACGTCGCTTTCGAGTTTTTGATATTTCTGCTTTAATTTCAGGGGAAAGAGTGGACCTTTTGCTTAAGGAGATTCAGACACATTGGCCAAAGAACTCACTGACTATGCTGAGCAATGTGTCATGGCAGATAAAGTCATGACAAGTGTGTTAATATACCCTCTGAAGCCTACTTTGATTTGGGGGCATATGAATCAGTCCATAAAATAGACAAGAATCTCAGGCTAAAACTTCAGTACATCAGATTTCTGAAACGTAGAAATCGGTGTTGCCCGGGTTTTGTTATGTGTAGAAATGGCAGCAAAACAGAGGCCCCACATTGCAAGTCATGACGCCTTTGCCTCTCCTCTGTTCAAGTCTTTCAGACTTTACTCAACATCCTTTTGTTCTCCGTAGAGAAAGCCCACCCGGTGACCAAGCTTAAAACCTTAGCATTTTCGCAGCCGGCAACCTGCCTGCCTACACCTGAGCCAGGCACAGCGTGCCCTCTAGTTCCTGGCATGTGCATGCACGCCAGCCTGTTTCTCCAGTTTGCCCACTAAATGAGCAGAGCAGACAGGAAGCCCAAGGAGACATCTGGACACCTATTATCTGACCCCCAGATTCAGGCAACACTTCAAGGTCCAAGTTTAACAGATCTAACACATTGAACGTTCTCTAACGTGACAGCTTTCTGTTAAGCATGTTAATAGGGTGGCTGGACGTGGGCTTTTTTTCTCTGCACAGTTTGAGGTATAAGGCCCCAAGAGTCGAGGCTGCGTACTCCAATCACGGAGCCTTAGTTGGGAATGTAAAATGACCCTTCTACAGCCCCCATGTGCTCAAAGACACCTTCCCTGATCACTTGTCTTAAATTAGCACCCAACACGGCCCAATTTTGTTTTCTTTATACCATTTTTTACTAATTGAGATGACCTTGTTTGGTTGGTTATCAGTTTATGGTCTGAGTTTCTCTGCCCTCCCCGCCCACCCCCATCCCCCAGAAGGTAAACTCCATGAGAGCAAAGACCTTGTCCATCTCGTTCTCAGCTGCTTCCTCAGAGCCTAGCTCCTGGCACACAAGTGCTCATATCTCTCAAACAAATGGGCGAGATAAGGATAGAATTTCCTCTAAGCATTTCTGAACCTTGTCATTAAGGACCGAGCTTTTAAGGGTTGGCATGGACTATGTTGAAAAGGATAAGGGTGGGTCAGGGCAACTGGGTTATACCATTTTCAGGGAAGGCGGTAGTTCTAGATTGATCCAAGTTAATCTATCCAAAGTCATTTTCCTGTTGTAAAGATTGTGTGAGGCAAAGGCAGCACTAAGGCTGTGGCTACGGGGAGAAGTCAGAGCCCGGCAAGGAGGAGCGAGGGCAGCAATGCCCTGGGCACGGTGAGACTTGAGGTTCGCTTAAAACCCAGTGTTAGATGGACAAAAGCATCGCAAAGAGAGGAAACAGCTACATTTTTCAGCGTGGACACTGACACGTTCTTGTACTGGTTAGTAACGCCTGTCATGGTTTAGAAGGAACAAGCTGAAACAGAAGTTGTGTTTAAGAACAAGGTGGTCAAAAAAAAAAAAAAAAAAAAGAACAAGGTGGTCATCTACAAATCAGTGCCCAAAGTACAGTTCAAAAATCTCAACCTTTTCTTGGTAACGGACTTCTTTACTTTTCCTCCTATTTTGACTTCTCAATCACCTCTTTCCATTTCTACTCCTGTTTGCTTCAAAGCGCTTGTGTACGGGGATTAAAAGATGGTTCACCGAGGCTCTTGCTGCAGAGTAGCCACCCCTCGATCCCACCCAGCCGCAGTCACAGTCCTCCTGTCCATGCTCTGGGCGCACCCCTGTCCACAGACCCTCGTCATCCCCTGGCCCTGTGGCAGGAAGGCTTCCCAGAGCCCCAGGCCCAAGCCAGGACCCAGACGTGCTTGGGGAGCCCCGACCGCGGCACCTTTCTTAGAACTGACTTTCTTAGCCCTTTCCTTGTGCTTGAAGCCCTGGCCTCCCAACCCATGTGGAACTTGAGGTTTCTCTGCCTGCCTGGACTCTGCTCTCTCGAGTCGGCCCCAGCCCTGCAATGCACTCTGCTGTGCACGGTTTCCCTTGGTGGCAACACTTAGTGACCTCCGGCTGTTTGTTCCAGATTCCCTCTGCCCGTATTCTGCCCATGTGCCCTCCTCTACCCATTACCTCGGGCTGGACGTCCTGATGCCTGCTGCTCTCCCGGACTACCACCTGTTGTTTGCTCAGCTCTCTGGCTATCAGGCACTGCCTAGAGGCCTGGAGTTCCTCTCACCTGGCACCTGGAGCTGGGGCCTCCCCACCCCAGCTCCGCAGTAAATCTTTTCCTTCTCCATTTTTAGCAGTCCCTCACCCTGCCTTTCCCTTTCCCGAGAGCAGTGGATTTATGACTTACTGTACTTTGGTTATTTGTTAACCAGATAAAACCAAAACACAACTGGAGCGCCTGGGTGCCTCCTTCGGTTGTCTGCCTTGGGCTCAGGTCATGATCCCAGGGTCCTGGGATCCTCCCCCACATGGCGCTCCCTGCTCAATGGGGCGTCTGCTCCCCCCCCCTTCTCCACTCACCCCTGCCATTGTCATGCTCTTTCTCTCGCTGTCTCTCTAATAAATAAATAAAATCTTTAAAAACAAAGACAGCAACAAAAAACAACTATATATATTATGTGTGTGTGTGTTTGCTTTTATCTGGTTAACAAAGTATAGGAGGTGTGTGTGTAAAAACCCATATCTGATTCTACTCGCTGCTCCTAAACACCAGTTCTACTCAAGTATTTCTTTGGGACCAGAAGCGCAGAAACCCCTGCCTCTGGAGCTGAGGGTGATTACCTTGTGAATGGCTAGTTGAAGGAAGACAAGGTGTCGTGGTAAAGATCCGGGCTGAGATAACGGGGGAAGTGCAGTCCTGGATCAGGAGTGCTGAGTCATGAGCAGCTGTACTGCACCTGCTCTCTGTGGCCTGCATGGTTACCCAGATGTGTCCCAGGGGTGGGGGGTGCCACCGATGCGACCAGGCATTCTGGTTTATCCACCACACACGCTGGGGGTGCCTGTCTTTCTGCTGAACACAAAGTTCTGGGGGATAGAGACCATCTTATTTTCACTCCCCTGTATCCCCAGGATCTAGCATATGGCCTGGCACACGAGTAGGTGGTTAGTGGATGAATGACTGAATGCACTGGGATTTTATTGGACTCCTATCTTCTAAAGGTTTAAAATCTAGTAAAAAAAAAAAAAAAAAAAAGACCTGCAGATAACTCCTTCATTTGATATTTGCTTCTGAGTCAAGGTTTATTGCCCTGAAGATTGTTGATACTTCATTTTGTTCTCTACTGCTAGTTTGCCCTTACTCATTTATTTTGTTTTTATCAACTAAGGCAGGGTTGTATCATTAACTTTGAATTCCAACAGCTGGTTTTCAATAAATACAACTTGAGTTTTAGAGTTCTATATGCTCTTTAAGACAACTTCCTCACTTCTTTCACGGGGAAGCATAATCATACAGATATACAACCAGCAGCCAATACCTGTCAGTGTTTCTATAAAAATGTAGATTATTTTACATGTAGTTTGCTGCCCACCTTGACACCTGTCTTCCTCACTATCTACCTGAATTGTACGAGCTGTCCTCCGACTTGGTCATTCCCTCTTTAACTGCTCTTGCTCAGTTTTTCCAGCTTTCTCTTAATGAAACAATACTGTAATCAAACATCTGGGAGCCACCGACGTGTGGCAATATTCTGTTAGGCTGGTCTCTCTGACCCTGCAACATGGGCCACATTCATTCTTTTGATGTGATTCCTGCCTGCGATGCCCAAGTACCGCCTCTTGTGGGAGTCCTCCTAGATGGCTCCATCCTAAACCCCTTAGGCTTTTCTCTCTATATCATTGACATTTTTCATAATCTCTTTTTTTTCATAGTTTCTTAGGTGTCTCTCCTAAATAAGATTTTATACCTTGATTCTCTTACGTGTGAGTAGGGGCTTCCGAGCCCCCCAGCCTGGGGAAGGATAGGTAAAGACTGTCAGCATGCAGGGGGTCTCAAAACAGCAGCCCCACGCTGGGGCCTACCACTGTAATTGCGAAAGCCTTGCCTCTGCCAATCCTTTGTTTTCAAAGTCCAACCAGGGTCAGAGGTGGTCCCAAACTCCTCAGCGCATCTGCCGGGCTGCCTCAAGGTCAGAGAGGGCATTCCTCCCTCCTTTCTGCCCTCCCTTCCCTGGCTCTTAGCACGGTTGCTGTGGTCACTGCACTGAGCATCAGGGTGCTTATGTAGCAGGACTTGACACCATTTGGATCCTGCTCCGTAGGAAAGGTGCTCCCTGGGGTTATGCAGCCTAATACCTCCACCTGGCCCTGCTGAACCCCAGAAAGCTACCACCCCAATTGCAGGCAGGGAGCCTCATCCCAGGCTTGCTTGAAGAACCAGCTTTTTTTTTTTTTTTTTTTAATTTATTTATTTATGATAGTCACAGAGAGAGAGAGAGAAAGAGGCAGAGACACAGGCAGAGGGAGAAGCAGGCTCCATGCACCGGGAGCCCGATGTGGGATTGGATCCCGGGTCTCCAGGATCGCGCCCTGGGCCAAAGGCAGGCGCCAAACCGCTGCGCCACCCAGGGATCCCAAGAACCAGCTTTTTAATTAACATTATACATTTTACATAATGTTAACATATAATAATACGTACATGTACTATATACGTGTAACGTATCTTATTGTATAACATTAAATACCTTATACCTGGGCCACCTGGGTGGCCCAGTGGTTTAGCGCCTGCCTTCGGCCCAGGGCGTGATCCTGGCGACCCAGGGTCAAGTCCCACGTTGGACTTCCTGCATGGAGCCTGCTTCTCCCTCTGCCTCTCTCTCTCTCTGTGTGTCTCTCATGAATAAATAAATAAAATCTTAAAAAAAAAATACCTTATACCTTTCAGGGCATTTGGGGGAAATGAAAATGGCAGGATGCGTATTTGTCAGAATTAAGTCAGTGAGAATCCCATGTGAGATGTGTGATTAATCAAAAATTTTATTTATTTGATCAAAGTGGATGTTCTTAATAACAAAAGTTGTTTCAGGTTGCCTGGGGGGCTCAGCAGTTAAGCGCATCTGCCTTTGGCTCAGGGCGTGACCCCGGGGTCCTGGGATCGAGTCCCGCATCGGGCTCCCTGCATGGAGCCTGCTTCTACCTCCGCCTGTGTCTCTCTGCCTCTCTCTCTGTGTCTCATGAATAAATAAATAAAATATTTAAAAAACTATATTAAAAAATAACAAAAACTGTTTCATTGTTATACTTACAAAAATACACCCTTCTAATAAAAATTTAACCATATACACACCATATTTCATCAAAACTAAGATGTTATCGGTTGTAAGAAGCATTATTTCATGTACAACTAGGAAAGAAAAACACTGCCAATTAAATTAAACTCTGACACATTATCTGTTGTAAGACATTCGAATTTCAAAGATGATGGAATGTCCAAAAATGTGCATCTAAGAATTGATGAAATACAGTGTGTTTTAAGGCATCTACAAGGCAAAGCAACACCATACAGGCCAATAGTTTGAAATGCTGAGTTTCTAGGTTTTGACATATAATCTTATTTGTTTGTTATGCACAATCCTCGAATAGCCACACTATGAATGTTAACCACAAAAGCAGAAACAGCACAGTTCAACTGTATATAAACATGTAAAACAAAAGTGAATATCTTGGGATTCAGTCACAAAGTTCAGAAGAAAGGCCATCGAGTCACAGGCATGGGTTATATTACAAATAAAAAAGTAACTTTTTGACAGCTGCTTATACTGAAAACATGCAACGACCAGAAGAATTGTAACGTGGATGTTACCCAGGTTTTTGTCTTTGGAAAAGTCAAACCAAACAATCATAAAAATCTCGGCGGCGCAGTAGAATGACTTTACATCTATCCCGGAAGCTGAACAATGGTGCTCGTAGCTTATGGGGCCATCAGGAAAAGCCAGCTGTGGATTTCTTTCTAGTACAATTAATTGCTTCCGCTGTATATAAAATTGAAAGAATTGGGTGCTTTAGTGCGGAAAAAGGATATCCTGCTACACTGCTCCTATTTCCTCACAGAGGCTATTAGCGAGCCTTTTGCCATTAATTCACATGCATTGGATTATCCTGTGATGAAAGACCAAAGGCTTTTCATTTTTATAGTCTCTTATCTCCTATTTATTTGGCACCTCTCTGGAGATACCTGCTCTTCTCCCAGGACTGGCTAATTGCTAGGATGTCAGAAGGTGGCTAATGACCGACTTCCTTTCCAGAGACTAATTGTGAGCCCGTCTCCGTATTTTTCTTTCTTGGAGTGGCCCTTGTCATCGCTGAGGAGTATTCTGAGCTACGTCATTATGGGAGATGACGGATGCGGCCTGCTGGTGCCAAGTGTCAGTCCCTGCCCGTCGCCCACTTTGGGACCAGCAAGCGACCCATCTCTAAGCGCCTGCGGGGGCCTGAACTGCAGGGGGTGCGATAGTCACTGGCCGTGTGTCACTGTGTACATTTTAACTCAGTTCGAAGTAAATAAAATTAAAATTCAGTCTCTCAGCCTAGGCCCCCTAGTGCTCAATCGCCACATGAGGTTAGTGGTGACCATCGTGGAAGAGTGTGGCTAGAGGACATTTCCAACCTCACGGAAAGTTGTGTTGGCCCCGGTGATAGCGCCTGTGACCTGCTCGGCTTGGGCCTCCTGAACCGTATCTGAGCCCGTCTCCCGAACCGACTCTTCTCTGTTCCTGTTCTCACCATGCAAAACAAAGAGCAGACAGACAGCTATCAGGCATCACTGCTATAGTTTGCTACCAGCGAAGTCTTGGTGGACGTGTCAAAGTGCCAGAAATAGAGGGTTGCTGTTCACGAGGTATAACATTACAGTTACGTGATAAGTGTTCTCACCACAGTAAAATAAATAATAAAGTTTTTAAAGAGTAGAAAATAAAAATAAAATAAAACCCTAGAAAATAAGCCAAAATACTAATAGTGGTTGTCTCCAGGTAGTGGGACTAGGATTGCTTTTTTCTTCTTCCTGTTTATATGTTGTTTTTTTTTTTTTTTTTTTTGGATTTTATTAAATACGTATAGCTTTCTTAATTAAAAAATTACATCTGTTAAGCTTCAGGCTAAGGTGGTTTTATCCAGTCCCTGAGTCTGAGACAGAAGGTAGTCATTCTGAGCCACTGCTTCTTTAAAAACGACTCCCAGCCAGCAGCTTTTAATTGAGAGATCAGTATTCCCGTTTGATCGTTGATCGTAGCATGAAAACCGTCAGAACCAGCCAACGGGGTGCCCTCGAGCCCTGCTAAATAGAACTGCGGTCCATCCCTCTGGAAGAGAGGGCTCGGGGTCACTAGCAGTCCCCCCACCACCCCGATCTGTTGAGCACCGCGCCCTTCTAGAGTGCGGGGCAGTCTCGGGATCAAGGCCTCGCAGGTTACGGAGGCTCGTCGAGCTGAAGAGGGCTCTGGTTTTACCGCTGAGAAGAGAACCATAAAAAGGAGCCCTCGTTTCCTAAAAGTTCAGGCATGATCGTACAGGTTTAATTAGGAACAGCAAGGCTGTTTACAGCAAATTATAAACTGTATAAAGCAGACCTCAGAGGACACGCCCAGAGGATGTCCCATGAACCCTTACTTCTCCAAGTCCAGATTCAGCAGATCTGGCCTGGTGAGGTCGGGTGCTGCAGTGCCAGCCAGAGGAGTATCCCAGAAGTCCCTTTCCAGAACTTTCCATGACCAAAGGAGATGGCCAAATCGCTCGTGGAAAACGTATGTTTTTCTTTCCTTTTGTCCTCAAAACTTGCAGCCAATCCACCGTTTTCTGGCCTGCTACTGCCCCCACCCAGCAGAGAGACACTTCAGAACGAGCTAAGCAGTACGATACGGAGTGCAGAACACCAACTTTGGAGTCAGCATTCTGGCTGAACTTCTTGATTTTTGACCTTGTGTGGACTTGGTCAAACTCTCTGAATCCCAGGCTCTTCCTCTGTAACACGGGGACAAGTAACTAATATCAAACCTAATGAGACCGATGTGAAGATGACCTGAGAATATATGGAAACCAGTTGGCATAGAGTCAACACTCAATTAATTCTCGATACCTTTGTTTTTCCTTCTAGAAAGTGATCGGTCCATCAGTGTTTATGTTGAAGGGGAAAGAAAACAAACTGTAAAACTCTTAATGAGACTTACTTCAAATACAGCCCAGCACAGTTCAGTAATTAGTATAGAAGCTCTGGTGCAGCTTGGGCTGGGCTCCAGTTCTCCGTTCCAGCGTTGGCTCAGGAATTTCCTTCCCTAGGAAGCCTTCGCTGCCCACCCCAGGCTGAACTATGTCCCTCCTGACTGGCCCCGTGGCACCTCAAGCTTATTTCTGGCCTATCATTTACCTCGCATTCTGCTTCTCAGTCCAGAGTACCTAGCATTGGGCATGGAGTACATGATGTTATGGGGCATCTTCTCCAGGGCATCGGTTTACCTAATAATAAATGACTTAAAGCAAAGGGTGTAAAAACAAAAAAACAAAAAACAAAAGCAAAGAGCGTACCTTTTTTTTAAAGCTAAAAATTAGATTATAAAAGAAATTTCAGAATTGCATAGGGTCCCTGGAATGTTGTTTTTTTTGTATGTTGGTGGCCCTTTGCTTATAAGTCTGCTTTGCAGAAAAGCTGGAGAAGCATTTATTACCATAGGATAGTGAAATCACAGGGGAACTCGTGAGATTCTTCCACCAGACTGTGAGCTCTTTAGGGCAGGAACTGTGCCTCATCAACCTCTGAACTCACAATATATAGCTACTTAGCCTGAGGCCAGGCTCCAAGTAGAGGCTCCGTGAATGTGGACCTGAACTCAACTGTCTTCTCCCAGGACTTTGAGGAGAATATCGTATTTCCACTCAAGACAGGAACTTTGAAACTGTATAACGGACAGGACTTCACATTGAGTCCCTAATGGGAAGAATACAATTCAAGCTGTACTTTTTGAGGAGAGTATTTAACCTATCTGACCTCTGGCTTCCCGACCTGCCAGGGTCATGAAGATTCAGTGAAAAAAGATTCATAAGTGCCAACCACTGTCCTTGATACAGAGAAGGTGCATGGAAAAAAAAAAAAAAAGAAAAAGAAAAAGCTTATTTACTTTCCCCTGAAGTCACATTCTGGTTGTTAATCTACAAGCTTAGAGATGATTCTTACCATTTTAATGATTCCAAGCATCTCAAAAAGGACCTGATATCCATGGTTCAGGCTGAGCCAGTGCCTGGGGCTTCTTGTGCGACACTCTGGTCCTTCCTCCTAAACCTCCGACCTAATATTATATTGCCATTCCACAGCTTACTTACTGCCTCCGTTACCTTTCCATCAAATCTGGGCTTATCAGCTGGGAATAATTTAAGAAGAGGGTAGAAAGATACAACCACCTGTTAGGAGCTACAGGCTGCGAGTCAGGGCCCATTTCAAGCCTTACCTCACTCAGTAATCTGATTTACTCTCCCCACTTTGAGGCATGTCTCTGTCCTGGTTCTGGAGACAGCTCTGGACAAATATTGCCAATTCCTACCAGAGCATGAGCCAGGCAATCATGATCCCCAGATGGCTTCATTCTATTGGCCTGGGTCCAGGCTAGCTTTACCAGGAAACTAGTGAAGCTTAAGCGTCAGGGTCCCTCACTTTCAAAGGCCCCTGTGAATGCTGAGGGGCTGGAATGTTCTAGATTGAGAGAGGGAAGTCAGGTTACAACTGGGGAGCATTCCTCCTTTTTTTTTTTTTTATAAGATTTTATTTATTTGTGAGAGACACACAGAGAGAGGCAGAGACACAGGCAGAGGGAGAAGCAGGCTCCCTGCAGGGAACCCGCTGTGGGACCTGATCCCGGAACCCCAGGGTCACGGCCTGAACTGAAGGCAGACGCTCCACTGCTGATCCCCCGGGCTCCCCAGGGAGCAGTCATATGTACACTTTCCTGACAATCTGCTTGAAGAGCTTTCAGAAGAAAGAGACCTAGCGATCCCATGGTTCTAATCATTTGTTCTGATTCTTTCTTCTCATTTTAAATGACTGCTTGGTTTTAGAATTAATTTGGTGTTTGGAATTTTATTATAGTCTTTTTCTTAAAGATGGACCCATAAAACCTGGATCCCAAACCGGATCAGGTCCTTACCCAACCTTTGCCTACTTTTCTTCAGTGCCTCCTTAGCCGAAGAGTCACAAGCGTGGAAGGGGACCCTGCAGGGGTGTCTGTAGTGATGACAACACGCAGAATGGATGTGCCCTCACTGCTGGCCGTCTAGCTTGGGCCGCAGGCACACACTGGAGGCCTTTCACCAATTCTGCAAATGCAAGGACCCTCTGGCATTCAAAGTGCTTCATTAGAAGTGAAAGATAAGACTCTAGTAACTGGATTCTCCCCCTGAATCTGCAAACTCTTTTGAAATAGTCTCTTTATACCTACTTTTATGCATCAATGAGACTTTGAGATGGGCTCAAGGAAGAGGACAGCTGACGTGCAAAAGGAATTTCAGCCCTCAGAATTTACTTAATGAAATGTTTTGGTTTTTTAAATGGGATTTCTTTGTGAAAGAAGGAACTCGGCTCCCAGCTAAGCCGCATCAACGGTGCCATGCTTTTGCCATTTCAGTCCTAAATCTCCCCAGCGCACTGCCGAGCCATAGATGGGGTTGGGGGAGATGGTGACCAATGCTTACGCTGCTGTGGAAAAGCGTTCAGTTTTCACAGTTTGGCTAACCCATAAAGGTGCTCCAAACGGCTGTTGCTTCTAGCTGCTTCTTGTGTAAACAGGTGAGAAAGACTTGGATAAACAGTCCGTTATTAAGTAATGGGAAAGTGCAAGAAGGCTGTGGAAGTACTGAGGGCAGAAGGCTGGCCCCAGGGAGGCTGGCACCAGAGGGTAAGGCCATGACAGGGCGACAGGCAGGGAAAGCAATGGGGCTGGCGTGTGGGGTCTCGTGTGCAGGCCACTTTGGGCTCCACTGAGGGGTGGCGGGCAGCCATCTGTCGGGGGAAGCAGGAGGTCGCACGGTCAGATTTATGAAGATCTCACTACGGGTGGTGGGAGGGAGGGGGTTGCGGGGGGGGGCCCAGGTCCGGGAGCTGGGGAGCTGACCGCGAGGGAGCCGTTTGGAGCCAGGAGGGTCCTGAACTCTCCAAGACAGGTGAGGACATAAACCAGGCAGTGTGCGGGAGAGCGACCCGGTGACTCCCAGATTTCCGGGTGCAGTGTCGGGGTGCCATCCCCTGCGGGGAGCAACGCGGTGGTGACTCGGCCGGGCAGGCCCGGGACTCCTGGGGGAAGAGGTGCCGGCAGCAGGACGGGGACTGGTCCTGGGCTACGTGCGCAAGACCAAGCACCAAGCACCCTGTCTCTTCAGACGAACGGCAGGGGTGAGGAGTGGCAGGCAGGTTACTGGGGCTGAGTTCACCCTGAACTAGTTGGGGGGCTCCTGGTTGCAAGTGACAGAAACCCAATGTAAACAAGCTCCAGGGGCGAGGGGACAGGCCTTGAATCAATGAAGAGCTGCAGGCCCCGGCCCCAGGCTCCGTGCTGCTCACGTCTAACCTCGGTTCTCGGTGCGTTGGCTCTGTGCCCTCCTGCCTTGGCACTAGCGGCCTCGCAGCTCAGCCGCCAGCCAGGGCAAAGCCCATCTCCCTCCAAGCTCCGGGTTCAAGCAAACCTCAGGGGAAGGTTCTGGTAGTTCGCTGTGGTTCGCAGACCTGCTTCTTGAACCCAGCACCTGCCTGAAGGGAACCTGGGGAAGAGAAGGCAGGACTACAGCCACGGCCACTCCTCCGGCCTCGGCCTCGGGGGAGGCTTTCAGGTGGGCCAGGAGGCTGACCCCGGATATGCGGGTCTGAGGGTCTGAGGGGGCGCCCGAAGATGCAGATGTTTACCCATCAGAAAAGCAGCTCCAGGCCTTGTCAAAATTCATGGCTCAACCTATTCCCACGAGCTCAATAAGTAGATTAATTTAGGATCATTATTATTGAGATATCTCTTAATATGGATTTTATGGGGTTTCTTAATCTATTTTTTTTAAATAATCTCTAGGGATCCCTGGGGGGCTCAGTGGTTCAGCGTCTGCCTTGGGCCCAGGCCATGACCCCGGGGTCCCAGGATTGAGTCCTGCGTCGGGCTCCCCGCATGGAGCCTGCTTCTCCCTTTGCCTGGGTCTCTGCCTCTCTCTGTGTCTCTCATGAATGAATGAATGAATGAATGAATGAATGAATAATAAAATAAATAAAAAATAACCTGTACACCCATCTTGGGGCTTGAGTGATGACACTGCGCTCAAGAGCCACATGCTCGGCACTGAGCCAGCCGGCACCCGTCGGGGTTTAGGCAGGACCCGACTGTGAAGCTTGTAGTTGAAACGTGAACGGTTTCCAGAAGACGGCAGGTCTCCAGGCAGTACGTGTGGTAGGGCTCCAGTCAAGCAGGACACGACGCGCGTGCGGTTGGCGTGGCTGCGAGCACAGCGTGGGGCTGTTTGCCACGTTTTGGAGGCCGGCGTGGGCCGCGTGCACAGAGCGGCCTCCCACCCTTCACACAACCGCGCGGAGCCAGCTTTGCCATATGCAGCCAGAACTGCTGGATGGACAGTCTCGATGGTTTTTTTCAAGTGAAATGTATTGCAGGAAAAGTTAAAAAAAAAATTGCTTTTTGAGTGAGGGAGCGAGCAGGGTGGGGACAGGGCCGGAGCAGAGGGAGGACCCTGAGGGGAGCCCACCCCGGTTCGGCCTCGCACTCCAGCATCACGGCCTGAGCTGCATCAAGAGTCGGGGCTCGCAGCCCACGAGCCGGCAGGTGCCCCGGGACGAGCCGAATATATTCTTCTCTGCAAGTGGGAGTTCTCGCCCTCCCCCAACGGCCCTGGCCACCCTCCTGCCACCCCGACCCGGGCCCCCCGGGGCCGTCAGCCCCACCTCAGCCCAGGTGTCACCTGCCCAGCAAGGTCTTCCCCGTGCGGCCCAAGTGGCGCCTTGCAGGCCCAGCTGCTGGGTGTCCCCACGTGTCTCGGGTCACAGCATCACCCGCTTGTCGCTCGTCCCCCGTCCCCACAGCAGGCTTGGCTGCAGGCTGAACGGCCGCCGCCGGGACACGTTGCCGGGCCAGAGCTCCGTGCGGTCAGGAGCTGCGAGAGGCGGCCACCCGCTGTCACTGGCCCGGGACGCCTGAGCGAGGCCCGGGTGGGTGCTGTGTGGCGCGGGAGCAGGGCACCTGGGGAGCCTCGCTGTGAGCCTGAGGCCGCTCTGAAAACTAAATCTGCTTTTTAGCAACAACAGCAACCACATACGGTGGCCCAGGTGTTGAGAGGCTCTCGGGGAGGGACGGGAACGCCGCGGGGGCCGCCCCGCGAGCTCGGCCGGGAAGTGGGGGGGCGGGAAGCCCACGCCGGCCCTGCGGTGCTCTCCAGCCGGTCCCACCGGCTGCATCCAGGCAATAGGCGACAGGTGAGGGCCAGCCACGGGGGCTGAAGCCCTGGGGGCCCAGCAGATGCAGCCACATCCCAGGGCCCACCCAGAACCCCTTCTTCGTGCCAGGTCTGTATCATTAAGGAGCCTAAGTGCAGGGCAGCCCGGCGGGGGGGGGGGGGGGGCGGGGGGCAGCGGTTGAGCACCGCCTTCAGCCCAGGGCGTGACCCCGGGGTCCCGGGATGGAGTCCCACGTCGGGCTCCCTGCATGGAGCCTGCTTCTCCCTCTGCCTGTGTCTCTGCCTCTCTCTCTCTTTCTGTGTCTGTCATGAATAAATAAATAAAATCTTAAAAAAAAAAAAAAAGACTAAGTCCCACTGAATGCCAGCGGATACTCCTGGAGCAGCTTTAAATGATCATGTATTTCTCTTCAGAACCAACCCAACAGCAGTCAGTTATCATCCTGTTTTGCTGATTCCAAACCGCTGGAACCTAAGTTCCGGGAGAATAGTGGTTTTTGTCTCTTTTATTTACTATTATGTTCCCAGGGTCCAGAGCAGCGTTTGGCATATAGCAGGTGCTCAGGAAACATCTGTCGAAAGAACAAATGAATGTACCAATAAACAATTCTGTGAAAAGGGAAGAAATTTAAAAAAGAAAAAGAAAAAGAAAAAGAAAAAGGGCAGAAATTCTGGTACAAGGTAATTATACCAAACTGATCTGGGTGGTTCATATTTCTGGGCTATTTGTGTAACATTTCTCTTTTTGTGTAACATTTCTCTTTTTGTGTAACATTTCTCTTTTTTAAAGATTTTTTTTTTTTTTTTTATGATAGTCATACAGAGAGAGAGAGAGAGAGGCAGAGACATAGGCAGAGGGAGAAGCAGGCTCCATGCACCGGGAGCCCGACGTGGGATTCGATCCCGGGTCTCCAGGATTGCGCCCTGGGCCAAAGGCAGGCGCCAAACCGCTGCGCCACCCAGGGATCCCTTTTTTAAAGATTTTAATTAACTTATTTGACAAAGAGAGAGAGAGAGAGAGAGAGAGAGGGAGGGAGGGAGGGAGGGAGGGAGCCCAAGCAGGGGGAGCAGCAGAGGCGCAGGGAGAAGCAGGCTCCCCGCCGCTCAGAGAGCCCATGGTGGGGCTCGAGCCCAGGCCCCCCGGGATCATGAGCTGAGCCGAAGGCCGACACTTAACCCACTGAGCCCCGGCGCCCCGTGTGATAGGCATTCTTGTTGCCCGCTTCCCCCAAGCATCTCTTTCTGAAGGGACACGCAGAAGGACTTAAGGAATCCAAGGATGGGCCCACCCCATTGCTGGTAACGCTGATGATCCTGTTGGTATTTCCAACAAAAGTCACTGCATTTGGCTCTCGAAACACCTGTGAGGCAAGTGTCATTACCTCCACTTTGCAGAGAGATGAGAGACACTCTCCCAGTGTCACCGCAGTGATGCTAGATCAGCCTTGACCTGAGCCCTGGTCTTAACGTGTCAAAGCCCCTGCTCATTCCGGGGCCCCGCTCCCACATCTGGAAAATGCCCAGGGGCTCTTAGAGGCCCTCCAGCTTTACAGTCTGTGATTCTAGGAGCCTGGGGGCCGGGTGTCTGCATCTAAATTGCTACAGCTTTAAAAAGTGCTAAAATAGTATCTTGTTCCTTCTTGCAATTGCACAGCTCTTCTAAAATCTGATTGAGGTGCTAAAAAACTCAAGTAAATTGTGAAAAATTTCTCTTTTTATGTAATGCCTGGAAACAGAATACCTTAACAAAGAATGAATTGGTTTTGTGGAGCATGATATCCCCTGAAAGGTCTTCCTTTTTAAAAAAAAAAGAAAAAAATTGCCTTGAGAGAGTTTCTCGGAACTTATCTCAAAACAAAAGACATGGAAGAAAATACAGCAACTTTTCTAGAAATGAAGCCATTTAGAATAAAAATAAATAAATCTGAAATATTTCATCACCTAGTAGCCAAATAAAAAAACCTTTCCAGAAAGAAAAAAGCAAAGCTTGGTCTTCACTTTATTATTTACGTGGTAAATTCCCTTTTATGCAAGATATTTGTATTATTCGCATATCTCTGTCTGTTGAAACGAGTCAATTAAACTGCTTGTTGGGCCAGACAGCCAACAGAGCAAGTGAGTTTTATGTGCGTTCATACTCCACAGGACATTTTGTTTTGTCTCAAACTTTTATTTTTTTTTTTTTGCAGCCACACAGAAATAATCTGCTTTTGGTGTCATGTAAAAAAAAAAAAACCTTAACACAGAAAAATCTGTATTTGCACATCCTTTTTAGGTTTTATTGTGCTAAAAAGTAGATTCACACAAGCAAAAAAACAAAACAAAACAAAGAAACATGCAAAACATTTTTGTGCACACGTCTAACACACTACTTTCCACTTTTGAAATCTGAAAATTAAAAAAAAAAAAAATCCCAAAGCAAGAGTACTTAGGTTGAAACGCTAACATTATAAAAGCTACATTCCTGACAGGAACACTGCAGACACAAGTCACTCCATTGCAAAAAGTTAAGGTTTCTAAGTGTTACATAAACGTCAACAATGAGGAGACAAGAACTGTAGATCCAACGTGTACTCCCCAGAGGAACTATTAGAAATTGCCTGGCGTCCTAGGACACTCTGATGTTACCTTGAAGTAGATCCCACCTTAACCCCAAAGCTACACCCACCCTGCAAACACCGAGGGAACCCGGTAATCAGAGCTACCTCCTTCTCCTGCTGCCTTTAAGATGGTTTTGCCCTTCTTTTGTGTTTTGGTGAATGAGAGTCCCTCGGATCGACACTCGCTCTGAGATGTGGAAAACCCGAATCAGTTAGTGACCCGACGAAGTCCTCCGGGAGGCCTCCCTTCTCGTTCCATCCATCAGGTACTTTGAAATGATCGCACGTGCACGCGGGCACGGCCGTGTGTGCATGAGGCCTTTTAAAAGGTATTTTTGGAGACTTAACTCTCAGGAACTTTTCTTCCTTTTCTCGAGACCAGTCCCTGAAAACGTGTTTTCGTTTGTGCTTTAAGAGAAAACCTTTTTTTTTCTTTTTTCCTAGAGCTTTTCTGTACAGCCAGCGACCTCCTTATCCCCGTATATTTGAACTTTCCAAAAATAACAGAATGCTCCAAGGTACTTGTTTGCAAGTCCTGAAAAATCTCAGTCACTCCCAGCAGGTTTTACTGTGTGGTCCTGGAGATGGACTTTCTTACTGCGCCGCAGGTGGAGAAGGGCCCTGTGGTAGGAACACATTTAAGGCCCTCCTGGTGCTCCCTCGGGGACGGCTCCCCCCTTGGGAGAAAGGCCAGGGCCTCCTGCCGCTTCTTAGGGACGCATCCTGCGGCTTCTTTCTCCCTGGGGAGAGGGGACACACTAGGTAGGAAGGCAGGCCCTTGGAAGCCTCAATTCTCAGAAGAAAACATGTTCTAATGCATTCTCGGAAAACATGCAAAGAGAAAACCCAAAGCAGGAGCGAGGAGAGGGGCGGGGCGTTGGAGGGGCCCGGGGCAATCGCCCGGCACCCCTGGAAGGCCTGCATCCCGTGGGCTCTGTGGGCTCGGGGCTTCCCAGAGGGAGAGGCTGTGCCCCAGCGGCTCCGCCCCAGCTGTGCGGTTGCCGGGCCCCAGGGATGATGCCGCGACAATCTCATGATCTCGACTCTCGGCCTGAGCGGTGGGCAGGTACGTGGGCCCTGTTCCCTCCCTGTTCCCTCCCGGTTCCCTCCCGACAGTCAAGGCCATGGCCCGGGGAGGCCAAGCAGGTCCCGCCCAGACACCTGCCTCTAGGGACGCGGGAGTGCGCTCCCCTTCCCAGCCTGGCTTGGGCTGGAGGGGGGGGCGGGGGGGGGGCATTCTGCAGGGCATGGGGGTGCTGGAGGGCAGGGGGTGCGGGGGTGTGCTGGAGGGAAGGGGGGGTTGGAGGGCAGAGGGGGGCTGGAGAGCAGGGGGGCTGGAGAGTGTGGGGGGTTGCTGGAGGGCAGGGGGTGCTGGAGGGCAGAGGGGGGCTGGAGGGCGGGGGGCTGTAGGGCACGGGGTGGATTGGAGGGCAGGGGAGCTGGAGGGCACGGGGGTGCTGGAGGACAGGGGTGCTGCAGGGCGGGGGGGTGCTGGAGGGAAGGGGGTGTTGGAGGGCAGAGGGGGGCTGGAGGGCACGGGGGTCCTGGAGGGCAGAGGGGCGGGGCTGGAGGGCGGGGTGCTGGAGGGCTCGGGGCAGCTGGAGGGCGCGGGGGTGGGGGCTGGAGGGCGGGGGCTGGAGGGCGGAGGGGGGGTAGAGCAGCCCAGGGCTGGGGGTGCAGTAGGAGCGCGGCCCCACGGGAGGCAAGACACCGGAGTCGCCTTGAGATCTCCTCTCACGCAGCAAAGCAAAACTGGAGAAGCGCAGCTCCACCTCCCCGCGCAAGTCAGGAAGGAGCTAAGCCTTCGGGAACACGGGATGTGGGAGACGGAAGTGCGGTGGCGCAGGGCCCAGGCGGTGTGGGGTGTGGGCCGCAGCCCTCCAGCCCCCTCCCCGGCCCCCCTCCCTGTCCCCGGGGACACCTGCTGGGCCCCAGCCCTGCCTGCCGAGGGACAAGGGACAAGGAACGGAACATGCTTCCTTTTTAGGCGCCGAGAGCCACCCTCGGCCTTGGCTCTAAATATAGCCAATGGGCGGGTGGCCTGCGGGGGAGGCCTGCGGGGGTGGCCCCGGGGGGGGGGGGTGGCCTGTGGGGTGGCCTGCGGGGATGGCCCTGCGGTGGCGGCCTGCAGTGGCCGCGGGTCGGCTCCCCCACCCGGGAGCGCGGCGCCCCGCAGGGTGACCAGTGTCCCTGCAGTCCTCGAAGCCTGCCCCAGCCCAGCGGGGACCTACAGCTGCAGCCGCGGACTCCCTGGAGCTCGGTCAGGCATCTTCGTTTGGCTTCTAGACTCAGCTATGCAAGTACGCACTCTGTGTGCAGAAGAAGGACTAAAATCTTACTTCAAAGGGCTCAGTAGCTTCCTGTCTCCCCCTTTCCCCCCAGAAACACCAGCCTCCTCGCTCCTCTGTCGCCGGCAGCAGGCGGCCGGCCTGTCAGCGTCAGGTGCTCCGGGCTCCCTACACGTTGATGGCGTGCGCGTGCTTCTTGCACAGGGGCTTGTCCTTCTTGGAGTAGAACGGCTGTCCCTCCAGATTCACGTGGCACACCTGCGAGAGAGCGCGGCATGAGGCACGGCCTACCTCTCCCCGCCCCAAGCCCTGGCGGGCTTTCTTTAGATTGTGTTTATTTATTCCTGAGAGACTGAGAGAGGCAGGGACACAGGCAAGGGGAGGAGCAGGCTCCCTGCAGGGACCCAGAGGCGGGACTTGATCTTGATCTTCGGGGTCACGACTGGAGTGGAAGGCAGATGCTCCCCCCCGCTGAGCCCACCAGGCACCCCTCACCACTCCAAAGTCTTAATGCTGTAAGCAGAGTAGAGAGTCGAACTACAAAAAAATGTAAGACTTCCAAAGAGGAGCGGGGAACTAAATTCAAATGAAATTAAATGGAATACACAAAATACAAAAGATGAAGATGATCCATCGATGCTCTCCAGAAGGTACAAGAAACCAATACAAACTCGTGAGTCACTATCCGCAGAGGTGATTAACATCAAAAAAAAAAAAAAAATACCGTGAGTAAATGAACAAACCCATCAGAAAAAATTATCCTCACTAATAATTAAAGGAAAAATAAATCAAAATCTCCCTGAGAGACCACTGGGTATCTGTTAATCTAACAAAATCAAACAAACAAACAAAAACCCTCAATCTTTTGTTATCTTTAATGTTACAAGACCGCAACCAAAGTAAAAGAGAAAAAATAAAATACAAGCAACAGTGAACAATGCCAAGGGGGTCAGGCCTCCTTGCACCCTGCTAGGGACACAGCCCAGGGAATCGCCCCAATCTCCCGCGGGGGATGCGGCAGCCCGAGGGAGCCCTATCGCACAGGAGGCGTTTATCTTGCCAAACCTACTGCATGGGACAAGGTAGGCTCAAGCGCAAAACCGAAAACCACTAAAACGTCTCTCTGCAGGGAGACGATGACGTAAATTCCCGCCGTACGTTGTCCAGTGGGATGCGGTCACGGGAAAGGTCAGTTCAACATGGGAAATGGCATGCGGGGAGATACTACAGGAAACGAAGAGGCAAAGTTATATGTCCCTGTGATGACAACACATGAGGGCAGTTTGAAGATGGCGTCATCACAGAAAGAAGAAAACCAAGTAATATTTGTTGAGGTTACGGCGGGTCAGGCGGGAGCCCAGACCCTCTGTCTGCATGATCCCATTAATTCTCACGAAGACGTACGGGAAGGTATGACTTTCCCCCATCTCACAACTGAAAACGGCAGCTGCGAGAGCCAAGTGTCTCGCTGAAGCTGCAGACCAGGCAAGTCGGGGAGCTGGGTCTCCGGCTCCAGCTCGATTTCCCCACGCCCCCCAGCAAGAGGGGCTACACTTACTTGAAATTGTTCTGGGAGTACGGACGTGCACGGAGGTAGCCCTCCACGTTTGCTGGACTACGGGTGTGTAGGCCGGCCCTGGGTGCGGGATAGGCCAAGGTGTCGGAGTCCGCTGGGAAGTCACAGTGGCTGGGATGCGGCCCAGTGTCATAGAGGACATGGAATACACCAAACAGGGAGCACAGCTGGGGGCCACATCCCAGACACTGACATCAGAACAGGTGCAGGAAGGGCCGCTCTTGTGGCTCAGCGTATGCCCTTGGGCTCAGGGCATGACCCCGGGGTCCTAGGATCGAGTCCCGCATCAGGCTCCCTGCAGGGAGTCTCCTTCTCCCTCTGCCTGGGTATCTGCCTCTCTCTGTGTGTCTCTCATGAATAAATAGATTAAAAAAAGAAGAAAAAAAAAGATTCTCTCTCCCTCTCCCTCTGTCCCTCCTCCCCTCTCTGAAAGAGGCGGCAGGGAGAGTTCACATACAGAGGCACAAGGATAGACAAATCAGCCTCTCGAGAGGATCTCAGGTCTGCACGTGTGACGGCTCCGAGACAGCTGGAAAGAAAACTGGTGCCATAGTGGGCCCCTGAGCCAGTGAGAATTTTATGCCTGGGATTACTCAGGGCTGCCGACGGGCCCTGGAAACCAATGACCTAAAACGAGTGACTGAGCGGCACCTGGGTGGCCCGGTCAGTTAGGTGTCTGCCTTTGGCTCAGGTCGGGATCTTGGGGCCCTGGGATCGAGTCCCACATCAGGCTCCTCGCTCAGCAGGGGAGCTGCTCCTCCTCGTCCTCCCCCATGCCTGCTCCTGTGTGTGCGCTCTCTCTCTCTCTCAAATAAAGAAATAAAGAAATAAAATCTTTAAAACACAGAAGTGGCTGAAAGCATCGCAGGTGGGCGCGGTGATGTTGAGTGTAACCAGGCTCTCGTGGGCTTCAAGCTGCTGGTGAAAACATGAAGTCGAGCCCAAGGTCCGACCGTGAAGATGGGCAGGATGGAGACAGGCGGCTCCGGAGCGAGTCGTCAAGGAGCTGCCTGAGGACATCTGGGGCTCCGGCTACAAGACCCCGCCTTGTCTGGGACAACGCTGCCCACTTGTGAGACCTCTGGGGTGAGCTGGAGAGCTACCGGGAGGCTAAAGAACAAGAAGGGAGGACGGGCCAGAGCCTCGGGGGTGGCCCATTGATAAGATGGAGCTGAGGGCAGAAAACATCATAGAAAGGTCGGGCTCAGTGTCCTGGGCTGGGAGACTGGGGGATGCACGGTGCTTCCTAGTGGAGACCCCCAAACTACTCAGCAGAAGGTCCAACCCGCGGGCTCCGTGGTCTAGTGACATCAGGACCTGGTAGGAAGGAGTAGTGGTCATGGCCAGTGTTGGGAGGCAACGAAACAGAGCAGCGGCCGTGGCCTGTGGCACCGCCTGCAGGTCCTCTGCTGCCCTCCTCCCCGATGCCCACACCAGTGGGGACGGGCTGGAGGCCGGGAAGACTCCCGGGAAGAGAGGAGCCCCAGGAAGACACCTCTGACCCGCTGAGATGGGCCCCACATCCCTTCCGTTGGAACTCAAGTTCCAAAGCCAGGCAGGAGCTTAATCCCTCACCCCACCTTGACACAGCCCTTCTCAGCCATCATTTTATTTTTTTACTTTTATTGTTTTTCTTATTGAGAGAGAAGAACAGAGAGAGAGAGAGAGAGGGTGAGCAGGGAAGGGGAGAGGGAGAAAGAATCTTCAGCAGGCTCCAGGCTCAGCACAGAGCCTGATGCGAGGCTCAATCTCGCAACCCTGAGATCGTGAGCTGAGTCTAAATCAAGAGTCGGACGCTGAATTGACCAAGCCCCCAGGGGCCCCATCTCAGCCATCATTTTATATGCCTGAGGCTTTAGAGGGGCTGTCTTGTTCTATAATTGCTTGTATGTGCCAACTTTGTTTTCCTTTCAAGATCCAAACTCCTTGAAGGTGGAGATTTGTATTTCCCCAAACTCAAGCAATATTTGGTAAATTGAAGTAGCCTCAAGTTATCTGCTCTCCTGAGATCTGACTGATGGGTAAACAGCTTATCAGCTGGAAGAGCCAGTTCTGATCTTCCTAAGTCTGTTTGTTTTAGTTATAAGAAAACATGTTCATCAAAGATGAGTTAGAAATATAAAGTGATGGAAAAGGACTCCCCTCGCCCCCCCACCAAAAAAAAATCCTCAGAGTTTTCCCATCAAAAGATTGCCTTCCAAAAATCAAAACCAAAACCATGTTCCTCTTCGGTACATCTCAGCAGGGCAGTGAGTGGCCCAGAGGCCCATCCTGGTGGAAGACGCAGGATTCACCAGGCTGAGTCTCTAAAGGACAGGATCTGCCTGGCTTCCCGGGTAGACCCTTTGTCAGCGCGACGGGTCTCTCAGGCTTTTACTGGAACTTGCTTGTAATCATGGCCTGAACAACCCTATGCTCTCCTGCTCCTTCTGGTTTCTCTCTGGGGTTTGTGCCACTGTCAAGCTCAGCCAGACTCAGTGGCGCAAGGGAGCAGCCTCAGGCTCACCCTTTGCCATGGTGCCCTCTGCATGTGACATCAGCCTGCCCTGAGAGCACAGACCTTCTGTGCCACGGCCTGCCCTGGACCTTCTCCAAAGTCTCTTGGATCCTTCTAGAAGTTGGGCCACCAGGCTTGCAGGCGGTGTCTTAGCCTCAGACAAGCCACGGCTTGAACGTAGGGGTCAGAGGGCCCTGCGGGCCTCACTGAGCCGTGGCTCTGTAGGGGCAACCCGAAAGCCCATAAATTTTTTTTTTTAAAGCCCGTAAATTAACATTGTTGTCCCTCTTCGGTGGGGAGGGCCTGATGTAGGTAAAGGACCCTAAAAGGCCATTAGAAACACATTTTCCCAAAGCTGGAAAATCAGAGTGTTTTGACTGAATTGTGTTGTTTCCTCCCCCAAATTCACATGCCGAAGTCCCGACTCCCGGGACCGTCAATCGACTCGGTGCAGGGACACACCACTGACCTTATCCAGAAGCAGGATCTTTGCAGATATAATTAAGCTGTGAGTTAAATAAGATGAGCCCTTAATCCAACACGACCAGCGTCCTTATAAGAGGAGAAACATATAGAGACGGACGCACGGAGAGAGCCGCCTAAGGACACATGCGCAGCGGGCAGGCCGCCGGGTGACCCCGGGGCCAGAGACTGGGGTCCTACGGCTGTGACTCAAGGAACACGAGGACTGCTGGCAACGGCTGGAAGCTAGGCCCTGCCGACACCCGAAGCTGGACTTCCAGCCTCCAGAACCACCGAGAGCAGTAGCGTTTAGTCGCTGAAGCCATCAGACTGTGGTCGTGTAACCCCAGCCCCGGCAAGCGAAGGCTCGGAGTCAACACGGGGCACCCACCCCATCACCCCCTAAAAGGTGGAGTGTGGCCGTGGCGTGGAGCCCGGAGCGCAGCAGACTTTCTGGTGAGGGTGGTCCTCTACCGGAAGTCTATAAAATTGTCCGGTCTAAACCGCGTGGATGCCTTAGCCGTTGCCACACTTCACCTCAAGCAGCTCTGCTAAAACAAACAGGACAGTCGTCGTCGCAGCTCGCTGGTTTTCCCAAGTAAAGTCCAACTGATCGCAGACTCACATTACAGGCCTTTCCCAGGGAGGAATAATTCTCGGATCTAAGCAGAGTCTCCACGTCAGTGAACTGACTTCCGTGTCCCCTCTCCAACCCCACCCCTCGCAGGGAAATGCGTCTCACGGGGAAATGACCCGGCCGTTGAGTAGACCTCGACGGCACATGGGTAAGAGTTCATCCTGGGCCCATGTCAAGGCAGCTGCCTGTCATGTCAGGAGCTTAGGAAAGTAAAGGGATGCAGGTTCTATCAAAGGAGCCTTCTCTCAGCTTTTCATAGAATGAGTCAACGGGCTCCAATCCAGTGTTTCGGGGTGAAAATCTGGGGGAAAACGCTCGAATCACTTCATCATATCCACAGCAACTGCTAGGAAACCAGCCTGCTTGGCTCTGACCCGAGCATCATTTGCTGCTTCCAACTATGAGGGCCGTGCTGGTGAGGAAGCTGCTGGCTTGAAGATCCTGAGAGGACACCCTGTTTTCCTTAATGGAACGGGGAGCCACAAGGCCACGTTGGTTCCTAAGTAACTATTAGTAATAAAACTCCGCTAGACTGTGACGTACGGAGGCGCCATGGTACCTGCCGGCTCTTAAAAACCATCAGAATATCAGAATGTCACAGTGAAAGGATGTGGAGAGCTGACCGCGCGGCCCCACTAGGCCCCTCCTGCCCCTCCTCGGAGAGCGAGAACCCCGGCCAAACACATACTGCGCAGATGAAGCAGGTGTCGTGCCAGGTATGCCCCAGGGCTTCGATAAACTTGTCGCCGGCCTCCACAGGGAAATCACAGCCATGACACTTGGTGCTGAACAGGTTGACGTAGTCTGAAATGAAAGGCAGAGTGAGGACCGGGCCTCTGGGCGGGCTGGGAGAAGCATGCTGGCCACGCTGACCCGCTGCCACAGCAATGACACAGCCCCCCGGGTCACCGAGCTGGGGCAGCGGGTGGGACCTGCTTGGTTCCTCGTCATCATGCAGACGAAATGCTCAGCTACAGGGCTGTGTTCTTTTCCTTGCAATAATTGGCCCTGGGGTCGTATGGATTCACGCTTAGTTGCTACTCTGTGCTGGTTTGATTTGCAAACACTTTCCAGATCTCTCATTAACTTTCTACAGGGTGATTTTCTCCTCTTTTCTCTGTCACCCAAACAGACCAATCTCCCCAAAAAAAGAAAAAAAAAATCATGTTTCCCAATAGCTATGCTTAATTTGGAAGAAGGAGAGCTGTTAGACAGTATGTTCTTTGCCTGGCGGTTCTTTGGTCATTGGGCATTTGGGTTAATAACAAACTTCCGCTCCTGGAAACAATATTTGAGCTACTGCGTGAAGACATGCCTCCCCGCCCCACATCACCGAAGCGGTAACAGTACTATGTACTGTTTGTATGATGCTCTACAGTTCGCCAAGCTTTCCCGCACACATAGCCTCCTCCACCAGCATCTCGATGTCCCGATCTGTGGGTTAGTCAGTCCTAGTTTTCTTCCCACCCTCGACACGGTGCCTGGCACACAAGTCAGTACCCGACATACGTGTGGCCTGAGAGCGTGAATGGATGAACCAGTGAGTCAACAAGCCCATGAATGAACTTAATCTTCTAAAAAAGTCCCTCAGACATTGAACTTTCATTATTTTTCTGTTTTGTCTTGTGGATGAGGAAGCCGAGGCTTGCCAGAGTCACGGAGCTGAGACGCGGTGGGCCAGGTCCTAACTCCAATGCAAGGGCTGTGTTCTCTGGGCCCGAGGGCAAGCGGCCGACCACTCGGTGCAGAACCTTCCAGATTCCTTCGGAGCAGCCAGATGCCTCTCACAAAGCCTTCATTCCCCTCCAGGTGCCCTTGCCTCTCCTCGGCTCTGCCGCCCATGGCCTCCCCTTACGGCTTCCTGTCTCTGCTCCGACCTCCTGTGGGCGGTGTGCGCGCTCGCCACCCCCGCCCGCGAGCCAAGAGGCAGTGTGCCACGGGGACGGTGGGTTTGGGTTCTGAAGAACCAAAGCTCTGAGCTCAAGTCCTGGCTCTGTTCAGGAACCGGTCCTTCCAGGGGAGTTGCCTAACCTCAGCGCCTGTTTCGGCGTCTGCAGAACGGGAGCATGAAGCGGTACTCGGGTCCCTGGGCCCTGAGCCGTGGGCTTGCTGTGCGGGCTCGGGAAGGTCACGTATGTGGAAGGACTTGGCACAGGACTCAAAAACGTGGCTCTTACTGTGAATGTCTTTATAAATGACGAAAGGAGGGGAAGAAACGTGGTTCTGGGGCCTACTCGGCCCCAGCCCCATACTAATGCTTTTCTAGGTTTCCCGTTTCATCTTCACTGTGCAAAGATGCATTATTCCCATTTTAAAGACGAGGCAACTGGCCGCAGAGGTTCTATCCCACCGGCAGCACGGGGCCTGAGCTCCCTCCTCTTTCCAGGACTTCATATGGGGCCGAGGTCCCTCCTCTTTCCAGGACTTCCCACGGTCTCTAGCTCTCCGTCTGCCTTTGAGCTCTGATACCTTCCATCTCTCGCCTACTTTTCCCGATGCACGGTTTCCCGGTCCGTGTCTGACTGGCGTTTGCCACGTGCAAATGCTGTCACAAAGTCAGAGCAGGTTTACGACAACTCTGTGCTCTGCAGGAGCCGGCGTGGGTGAGAAGCGGGGCCCCGGCCTGCCGTATCTCCGTGGGGTGGAGCCCCGTGCCCCTCCTCGGCCTTCTCGCGCCTCACTCCGGGCCCAGGTGCCCTGGGCTCTCTCCTCTACCTCAGGCCTGTGCAGGAACCAGGCCCGGGCCTGGAAAGCCCTCCCTGCCTTGCCTACCTGGATCTCCCAACCCTTTGGGCCAGGTCTTGCTTCCAGAAAGTCCTCGTCCCCCACCCCACCCAGGATGGCTGAGCTGGCCTTCCTGAGGGCTTCTCTGGGGTTTCCCTGCCTTCTCACCAGATTCGTTCATTCATTCAATCATTATCTCTTGACTATCCATTTATGGGCCAGCATATCGCAGGATAAGGTATCCGCTTGAGGTTTTTGAGGGCAGAGACCCACTCCTAATGCTCAGCGTCTTTCACAGTAACTGGCACACATTTGATGGACCCGTGACGAATGGACAAATAAATGATTCGGGAAACCTTATTAATGATTCCTTCTCTTGTTGTGCAGCCTAATAGTAAAGCTCTTACAATGGAACGTCCAGTCTTGCCTGCCGATAGGTTTTTCTGCCTTGTACTTGATTCCGTATGGTCTGGAGAACTGCCACTTTGCTTTAAAATCTGGTAGCACAGGTCTTGATCCTAATACATTTTTTTTTTAAAGTTCACATATTTCATCATTTACCCCACCCCCTAAAAAATCTGAGAATATAATTGGAATTAAGTTTGTGCCTGTGGCTTCCCCACCATGAGCAAAATCTAGTTCCTCATGTATTTATTTCTTTATTTCTCCTATTCGGTCTTTGTAATTTTCTTTGACTAACTCACTTATGCCCCAAGTTGAATTCATACCCTGTAGTTAATGGATTTTATTGCTATTGTAAAAGGGTTTCCATCCATCAAATCACAGGTGCTCTCTCTGTTGAAAAAGGGCTTAGTGCTTTCCGAGAGCAGTGGTTCTCCAACGTTAGGATCACTCCAAGGGTTCACTAAAACACAGATTGCTGGGCCCCACCCCTCAGAGTTTCTGATTCAGCAGATCTGGGGTGGGGCCCAAAGATCTGCATTTCTGTGATCCTGATACTGCTGGTCTTGGGGTTATACTTTGATTCTCAAACTTAACTGAGTATAGAATCATCTGGGTGGAGGTAGGAGGGTGATGAAATTCTGCATCTGTAGGTCTGGGAATTGGCCTTCTATACTTTAAAGCTTCCCAGGTGACCATGATGCCCCATCAGGTCTGGGCGCTGCTCAGGGACAGGCCCATCCATGAGGGGGGCTGACCTTCCTAACTCTCTCATTCATGCACAAGGGATCATATGTGACAGTGTCAGCTCATCGTGGCAGTTGACAAAATCTTTTTGAGTCTAGATCCTATCATTCTGGCATTCTCCCTTCTGTCTTTTCTTCCAAGTTGTTGATAAAAATGATGACAAGGTACCACAATGAGACACCACCTCACCCTCATTAGGATGGCTGCTATCAAAAACCCAGTAAAATAGCAAGTGTAGGCAAAGATGGAGTAAAATCGGAACCCCGTGCATGGTTGGTAGGATCGTAAAATGGTGTGAGGCTGTTATGAGCATATTATGGAGGTTCCTGAAAAACTCAAAAATAGAAATACCATGTGACCCAGCAATCTTACCTTGGGGCGTATACCCCCAAAGAACTGCAAGCAGTTCATAGCAGCATTATTCACGATAGCCCAGAAGTGAAGCAACCAAAACGTCCATCAGATTGGGGGGGGGGGGTGTTACTATGGAGAGGGGCAGTGATGATAGTAGAAATCTATCATTCTTCTGCAAGCCTCAGACACGAATTCTAGAAGTTGTAATGCTTTTAGTCAATTAATAATAGCAATCCGGGTTTTTGTGGGTTTTTTAAAAGGTCTTATTTATTTATTTATTTAGAGAAAGAGCATGAGCAGGGAGGAGGGGCAAAGGAAGGGGGAGAGAGAGAGAATCCCAAGCAGACTGCGCACTGAGCACGGAGCCCAACATGAGGCTCCATCCCATGACCCTGAGATCATGACCTGAGCTGAAACCAAGAGTCCGATGCTTAACCGACTGAGCCGCCCAGGTGCCCCAGTAACAGAGTCTGTACTGGACTGGCATGACGACACAGCTACCAATTATCTGCTAATTATCTAACAATTATCACCACACACTCCCAATAAGGGAAAAGACATTCTTATGTTCTCCCTTTTACAGATATGGAAACTGAGATATTGAGTGACCAAGTAGCTAAGTCATTCAATGGGTGAGACCTACAAAGAGATATCAGCCAAGAAGCTTTTTGTCCTATAGTCTGTTGCCAGGGGAGAATAGCGTTGCTGCTCTGCTTGCCCCCTGGAGGGGCTGCGGTGTTCTCTCCCTCCTGACTCTCAAGTCTGCGAACTCCCTGTGTTTCTTTCCGCCCTCAGCTTTGCTGCGCAGGCGCCGTTGCTCTGTTTCCCTTCAGCAGCAGCACGCTGGCTTCTCCCTCTTTTATTTGGTGCTGATTTTTTAGTTCGATCGTCTTAACTCCATGTCTAGGCACCTCTGCTGGAATCGGCCTCGCGTCCTCTTCCGAGAGAGGCAGTCTAAGGGGCACCTGGGCGGCCCAGTCCGTTGAGCTCCCGACTCTGGATTTCAGCACAGGTCATGATCTCAGAATAGTGCCATCAAGCCTGGTGTCCAGCTCCCCCTGGGGAGTCTGCTTCTCTCTCTCTCTCCCCCTGCTCCTGCCCCTTCCCCACCCCACCCCCCACTCAGGTGCTCTTTCTCTCCAAAATAAATAAATAAGTCATAAAAAAAATAGGCCGTCTATGAATAAATGAATAAATAAATGAGAAAGTGGCTCATCAGCCAGGACAGCTAATTCTCTAATGGAGTGCTCCCTCTACAATAACTTATTCCAAGTTTTAAGGTTAAATGTAGCATTTTGGGGAACAGAGAAACTCTGAATTCAGGCAGGGAGATTACGGGACTCTGAAGGAACATCAGAGGAGCAGGGAAAGGGATTTTCACGGGCTCGTGCTCGAGGGTTGCCCACTTCCTGGGGTTAGTTCTCACCACGCCACGTGGGGCAGGTGTTTCACAGGCCCCTTTGTACAGATGCGGGCAGTAAGGCTCAGACAAGCTGAGTAACTCGTCCAGGGTCACAGAGCCAGCCCAAGGTGGAGCCTGAACAGAACCTAAAATGAAGTCCAGAGCCACAGCCTTTTCAAACTCCAGATCAAAATCATCTGGAAGGTTTCCCAGGTGGTTGCAAGATGCCAATGCGTGACCCACATATTTGGTGCAGAGAAGGGAACGGAGATCAAGCATGCAAAAAAAGAGAAGATGAAGAAGACGGTGCTACAGGCCTGGCCCCCGCCCAGCAAAGCCCGATTCTGCTGCTGGGAGCCTCCTAAGGGTGCCCCAGAGTGCGTGCAGGCAGGGGTCCCCGTGCCGCCGCCCCCCCACGTGGGGCCTCCCTCAGGCACCGTGGTCCTACCTTTCTCACAGTAGGGCTCCCCGTCTTCCATGTGGAAGAGGCTGTTCCCGAAGGGCTTTTTGCAAGCTGCGCAGACGAAGCAGGTGGTGTGCCAAGTCTGCCGCAGGGCGTGCATCACTTCCTGGGGGAAAGCCTCAGCTCAGGCTGGGAGGGCCGGGGGCAGCGGGAGCTGGGCGCCCTCGGCCTCCGTGGGTGCGTCCCATCGGGGAGCAGGGCAGGCGAGCCCGGGAAGGGGGTCAGACGCGCAGAGCCCAGGCCCGGAGGGCAGGGAGCTCACACTCGCGCGTAGCGCTTGCTGGGGGCTGGGTTCTGTGAGCAAAGCACCCTCGAGGCGGTTAGGGAAGCTGTGGTTCTCCCAGCTTTGCCGGGAGGGAGCAGCTGCCCATGGGGGCCGGGCCACCTGGGCACGGCGGGGTCACCGAAGGCAGCCTGTAAATGGACGACTTGCTTTGCGGCAAGGGCCCCGGCACCCAGTCACCTCTGCCCCTGTGCTCCTGGGGCACAGCCCTCCTCCCCCCCCCGCCGCCCCCCCGCCCAGGACAGCAAGCGGCTCTCGCTGTCAGCCACCTCCTCTTCCTAGCTTCCCAATGGGGCCCCCATGGAGGTGGTGGACGGCGAAGACAAGGGTCGGGGGAGGGGTGCCGCCCACTTACCCCCATGATTTTGGTGTTGCACTTGGCGCAGATCGGAGCAAAGAACTGCTCATAACAGCGCTCGCAGTAAACGTTGCTCTGCTCCTCCACGAAGCACACGTCCGCCAGGGAGGTCTTGCAGTAGGCGCAATTGAACTCCTCCGGGTGCCAGGAACGGCCCATGGCTACCAGAAAGGGGCCCCTGGGGGAGCGGGGAACGGCACCTGTCAGGCACCCTGAAAGCCTGGGGCCAGAGATTCCGGACCCCCAGCAGCGTGCAGACTTTGGCCCGATGACCCTGACTTTGTGACCATTCTAATGAGCAAATGTGAAGTTCGGAAAAAGCTCTATGCAAACCGAGATTCATCGTTGCATCAATAACAATAAAGAGACAGCGGGGAGGGACTCCGATATCTGCCGGTGGGGGGCAGGAGGCACGGGTACCCCGTCCTTCAGTGGACAGCTGATGACCGATGATCCATCGAGGAGGGCTCCCCTGCCCTGTGCGGCTTAAGAAGAAACGTGCCTTTGCCAGCTTGTTTAGGCCTCACAACAACTCTAACAGGTAGGACTGTGGTCCCCACTTTCAGATAAGGAGGCTGAGGCACAGAGAGGCGAGGCCAGCTGTTCAAGGCCGCAGACCCCGGGCACAGCCTGGGCAGCCCAGCTCCGGCCTAGCAGCCAAGCAGTGAGACTACGAGACGTTTTGCATTTTAAGTTTTACTTTTCTGAACTCTATACATCCGTGAAAGGACTGGGCTTCCTTCCAGGGTGGCTGCTGCACGCCTCAGGCCTGAGCGGCCCTGGCCTGTCTGGGAAAGACCCAGGGGCAACCCTAAGGGAAAGCTGGGTCAAGGCCAGCACCACCCGCCGGCTTGCAGCATGCCCACCAGACCCACCAACAGCAAGACCCGGGGTCCCCGAACTCGGCCTTGGCCCGGGGGCGGCCCTGGCGCCCGGCAGCCTGCTGGGAGCTTCCCCCGCTTACCTCACACAGTCGTCCCGACTCCCCAGGGACGTGGGTGTCCCACGGGTGTGGAAGCTGGAGCCCCAATGGGGCCAGACAAGCTGGCGAGCCGGGGGAGGCTGAGGCCGCCAGCGGGCAGCCTTCGTGTCCCCCCCTGCTCCCCAGGGCTCAGGGCACAGCTGACCGTACCTGATGACGTTGTTGCAGTGGCCGCAGAGCGGGGTCCTGCTGCTGGCCGGGAAGCGCTCCGCCCGCTGCACGATGCCCCTGGCCAGGGGGGACACTTGGGGCCCGGGGGGGCCGTAGGTGGGGGCCCCTCGCGGCAGGGTCTGTCTGCTGGCCGAGCTGCTGCTCTTGCCGGGGGCAAACTTCTGAGAGAAGCTGTCGTCTGCCACCCACGGGGGACGGCTGGCCGACTCCACGGGGCCGCCACCGTAGGCCGCGGACGGCGTGGGGCTGTAGCCCGGGCCCGGGGCCGGCGAGGGGGTGTAGGGAGCTGGGCTGTAGCTGGGCCCCGGGGAGGGGCTGTAGGTCGCCGCGGGCACTGCCAAGCCAAAAACAGCCCAAGAAAAGCACATCAGGAATTCCTTTCCCCCGCGCCCACCCCGGCCAGGGCCCCAGAACAGAGGCCTGTGACTTGCCGCCCAATCCCCGTGTTTGTGGAGGACGCGGTTCCCAACCTCCAGATGCCCAGTGCTGGACCTGGGAGCCCGCATGGGCTGGGAAGGGACGTCAAGTCTCTGGAGGCACCACCAGAGGCCTGCAGGTCGCGGGGAGCGGGCCCGGCGTGCCTAGGTCCCCCCGCTGGGCCGGGCCTGGAGCCGGGCAGCGTGGCCTTGACCCCAAGTGCTCTCGGTTGCACTCTGACCGGCGGTGGGACACCCGAAGTGCCTCAGGTCCGTGTACTTGCTGAACCGGGACCTAGTCCAGCCCTTGGGACAAAGGGGCGATTGGATTTTCGGGTTCAGGTTTCACGTTTAGCCATAATCATCAGCTCAATTTGTACTGGGGGGAGCATTTCACCTTGGTTTGATCAGGGTGGGGGGTCTGAACCATTCAGAGGGAGCCTGCGCACAGGGGCTGGGGTGACACAGATTGGCTGCTTCTGGGAGCCCCTGCTCCCCGACATGGTTTTGGGGGGCACAGAGTAGGCCTGGGCAGCTGCGAGGACATCACCGTGAAGTCAGAGCACAGGACAATGTGCTGCGTCCCTTCTGGAACCCCTTCCTGCAGCTTTCCCAGAGCTGAAAATTCTTTTGGGGTGACAACACAGAGGAGCACTGCAGCTGCTCACCCGAGGCCCTCTGAGGCCCGGGCCCTCAAAACGTAGGCTTTGAGGTTCTGCTTCCTCCCACGTGGAGCCTGCACGCACATTCCAGCCAGGGAGGTTCCAGAAGCCTCACCTGCCGTCCTGGGGAAGCATGTTGGGGCAGCCTCCCTCCATTCCCGAGCCTGCCCCTGTGGCTGCATACGCCGAGGGGTGCTGAGACAGACCCCGCGGTGTCTGGCTGGGAAGGAAGGTCTTGCTCAGGGGCTCACGTCCCCCCTGCCTCTGTCTCTCCCACCTCGTCCTCCTGACCACCTGGGGTGGCCTGTGGCCAAATGCTCTCCTCCCAGATGACTGGCCCTTCAGAGCCAGGTAACACAGGAACCAGTGCTGTGGGTGGGTGGATGGTGGGTGGGTGGGTGGGGAGTGGGAGGGGTAAGTCCTCCAGGCCCTGCACTGGGGCCATCCTGGGAGCGATGCTGGCTTCAGAATGTCACACCCTGTCCGTGAGGAATCCATCTTCTTCCCACTTACTAAGGGAGTGGCTGGGCTCCTACCAGGTCACCGGGCTAGTCTCCTGAACGGTGAGGTCACTGGGGTGCAGACAGAGCCAGTAAGTGGCAGAGTGAGTCTCCAAAACCATTCCTTTGCCCCAAGCTGCCTCTGTAAAGATGAGTCTAATTTCCAGAAAATCTTGCCGCACCATGTCATTGAAGAATAACGACTGACTTGGAGGACATCCTACGCACCGGCATCTGCGCAGCACAGCCCTAGGTCGGGGCCCAGCACTACTACGCCCTGGCCATGTGTCCTCGGGGAAGTCCCTTACCCTCTCTGGGCCAGAATGTCCTTCTTTAAAAATGGCATTAATCATTCTTAGTACCTTGCGGGGTTATCATAAGGATTCGAGGGGACAAGGAATATAAAGCGCTTAGCCCAGTGCCTGGCATAGTGCATCACTTCACGTTAGTGAGGACAGTGACTCTGGGTCACCGGGTCTTTGGGCCTGGGTGGACTGTGAGCTCATCTAACTGCCTGATGGGCACCTGAGGGAACCGGTCCAGGGAGACTGAGGGGTGTCGGGGGTGGGGATGCGAGATGCAACATACTGAACTCAGATAACCTGGGACCGAGTCTGTGGCCAGAGGTAGGAAGCATGATGCTCCTGCCTGCCTCAAAGGGAGTGGCAGGGACCTCCTGGAAGGACATGATGCATGCACTCTGCATATATGGGAGGCCTAAAGTCGAAGCGTCAACACCCTTCCTAACAACCTTGTGTAGCACCCAAGTGCCCAGAGTAGGGGGTCTCAAAGTGCTAGCAGCAGGGGTGATGAGGGGAATGCCAGCAGGGAGACGGTGTGGGGATAGCTGATCTAGTAGAATTTCAGTGCAGCTTCATTCCTCTCTTTTACACATAATGGGGTCCTAAGCAAGATTTTGTCCCCCACTCCTTTGCTTTGTAAAGTGGGGGATCTCGGCGGAAAGGGATTAAGAACAAAGCCCCAATCCTGTGCCACTGCACAGCCCTCTGTGGCCGGTAAACTCTTGAGATGTGGCGAGTCCAAATGGAGACGTGCTACAAACATAAAATACACGCCAGATTTCAGGGCTTGGCTACCGTAATGCTACAAAATGCCTCATTAATAATTATTTTATATTGATCATATATTAAAATGACGCTTTAAAGATACTGAGTTAAATAAAATGTCAACATTATTTTCACCTGCTTCCTTTTCCCTTAAAAATGTGGCTCACCAGGAAATCTGTTTTTACTGGGGCTGCTGCCCTCATCAGCACAGCGGCCACCTGGTCTCGCTGCACGCAATGCTCGCTGCGACCCCTGAGGCCCGGGGTGCTTTCCAGCCCGTTCTGCAGCCAAAGGAGCGGAGCTGGGTGAGGAGCCTGGGTGACACCACAAGGTTTGGGGCTCCGATGTCCTGCTTAACCGCGGAACAGACCCAGCGCGCCCCTTCCAAATCGGGCCCTTGCCCACTTTCCTGCTTCCCTCCAGCAACGCGAGCCTGTTCCCTCCGCAGGGCAGACTGTCCGCCCCCTTCGGAAGGCCTTCTGGGCTCCCCGGGCCAGCCTGGTCTGCAGCCCCCCCTCCCCCCCGCAGGGCTCGGCGGGTTGGAGGCCGGCGGACTTGGGCCCTGCTGGGGCGCGCTAGGGACCTCGGGTCCCGCTGGGCTGTGCTAGGGGCCTTGGATCCTGCTGGGGCTGCAGGTAGGGACCTCGGGCCCCGTTGGGGCTGCGGGTAGGGACCTTGGGTCCTGCTGGGGCTGCGGGTAGGGACCTTGGGTCCTGCTGGGGCTGCAGGTAGAGTCCTCGGGGTGTGCTGGGCCGCACTAGGGACCTCGGGTCCTGCTGGGGCTGCGGGTAGGGACCTTGGGTCCCCCTGGGCCGTGCTAGGGTCCTGGGCCCCCGCCGGGCTGCGCTTGGGACCTCGGGGCCGCTGGGGCTGCGGGTAGGGCCGGAGCAGCGGCCGCCCCGCCCCCCCCCCCCCCCCCCCCCCCGTGGCCTCCGCGCCCTTCCCGCCCCTGCCCGCGCCAGCAGCAGCTCCGCATCTCCCATCTCCCATCTCCCACCTCCCATCTCCGGGCCGGGGCTGTTGCTATTTCTACCCGACGGGCTGAGGCCCGGCTAAATTAGAAGGTGCGGGTCCATCTCTAATTGGCAAGTTCAAAAGGCCCCTATCGCACTCGGGGGCCGCGGGGATGTGTAATTAAACAAGGTGATTTCCGACTCCTTCCAGGTCGGGCCTGCCTCTCCCCCCGCCCCTCCCCCTGCTCCCCCCCGCGCCCCAGGTGCTCCCCCTCCCCCCTGCTCTCCCCCCCGCGCCCCAGGTGCTCTCCCCCTCCCCCCTGCTCCCCCCCGCGCCCCAGGTGCTCTCCCCCTCCCCCCTGCTCCCCCCCGCGCCCCAGGTGCTCTCCCCCTCCCCCCTGCTCCCCCCCGCGCCCCAGGTGCTCCGCCGGGCGCCGCGCAGGCGCGGAGGAGGCCGGCGGGGTCGGCGGAGGGCGGGAGCGGCCCGGCCCGCGTCCCCGCGTCTCCCCGGGCCGCCTGCTAGCCGCCGGGCTCTCGGGACAGGGGACAGGGGCGGCGGCCGGGCGCCTCCTCCCCCGCGGGCGGGCGTGAGTTCACGTCTGTGCGGCCCGGGAGCCGCGGAGGGAGGGGCCGCCTGCGCCCGGCCCGGGGAGGAGGGGGCGGCGCGGGCCGCGCGTCTTCGGAGCCCTGCCGCCCCCTGGCGGATCCGCCGCCGACAGCCCGCGCCCGGGGCCGCCCCGAAGGTGTCCCGGAGGCCTCGCCCGAGCAGGGAGCCGCGCCCCGCCGCCGAAACGCTCCTGCTCCTGCGCGGGCGGGGGGGGGTGGGGTGGGTGCAGAGCCTCACCTGCACGGGGGGGGGGTGCGTGTGTGCAGAGCTTCACCTGCACGGGGGGGGGGGGTGCGTGTGTGCAGAGCCTCACCTGCACGGGGGGGGGGGGGGGTGCGTGTGTGCAGAGCTTCACCTGCACGGGGGGGGGGGGGGATTGCGTGTGTGCAGAGCTTCACCTGCACGGGGGGGGGGTGCAGAGCCTCATCTGCGTGGGGCGGCCGCAGCCTCACCTGTACCCGCTGGGCTCACCTGAACTCCTCCCCACCCTCTGTCCCCTGGCCCCAGCCTCAAAGGGCAGCCGTGTCCTCAGGCTCCCTGGCTCCCTGGGAGATCGTCCCCCATCACAGCCAGCTCCAATTGCTCCCTAATCCTGTGGATTTGGAACCTCAGAACTCGGAGTCCCTGCCTCTCCAAGGACAGGGGAGGACACCTCCCAGGTGCCAGGTGCTGGGCCGCATGCTTCATTTCATCCCCAGAACACGAGGTCTACATAGCTTCCTGCCCATTTTTCCAGAGCTGGGAATTCAGGTGGCGGGGATGAGGTGCTCTGCCCGGGTGGGTGTGGGTGTGAGGCCCACTCAGGATCCGGTGTGATGCTGAAGTGGCCCCTCCGCCCTGCCGTCCGGGTGAGGGCCCCCGCGGCCCCCCACAAACACCCAGGCAAGCTATCCGCAGTTGAGGCCCTTGCTGCCCAGTCCCCAGCTGCCCCCCACATCTGCTCTCCAGCTCCCCTGGGGTCTCTCATTGTCCCTAAGAACTCCCGTCTGCCTCTGCTGTTTCCTTTACCTCATCACTTCTTGATCAACTCTCCCTCTCTTGCAAGACACAGAGAAGCCCCGTCCCTGTCCCCATTCTTCCCCAACCGAGTCATCAGCATCCTCACCCCACCACTGTTACCATAGGTAAGCAGAGTGCGTGTGTAATAATTTGCGAGGGGGCAGAGAACAGTGGGAACACTACTGCAGGAGGAAGACGCCACCGTGCCCTTGTATTCAGGGTGGCCCTAAGAGAAAGTGTAATGCTCTCTACGAGAAGTGTGCACGCACCTCAAATCCTATCTCAGCCACCCATGAAACTCGCACCAGGGTCGCCCCGGGAGCCCTTGTGACCATGGCCCATGTGTTTGGCTGCCGGAGGGCATGGTGCACAGCCTCTCCTCGTGCCACTCCTTCCCCCCGATGTGGGTTCCTTGCCGGCATCCACACACTCATTTATACCTTCACTCACGACCTGTGCTGAGCAGGCCGAGTCCTAGGCCTGGGTTGGGTGCGGGGCGTACAGGGAAGAAAACCCGCCGCAGCCCTCCCTGCCTTCCTGGGAAGGAGGGGCCAGTGCGGTCTCCGGCGGCAGCAGAGATGCCCACAGCCCTCCTGTGACACACCCATAGGCCAGGCACGCAGGCCCCCCGCCAGCCGGGGACATACCAGCTACAGGGCTCTCAGCTGTGCTTCGGGGAACGGGGGCGGGGGTGCAAGCCACATTAGAATTGCCCTCGGGCTCTGGGGAGCCTGCCAGCCTGTGCCTAGGAAAGAGGGGCTCCAGGCCGAGTCCTCATGCCTGTGAGGGGCCGGGCAGTGATGCAATAGGGACCAGAGCAACAGAGCCGACGGCCAAGTGAGCTCGGCTGGCCCTGTGCTGGGTCACCGCTGCTGATGGTGTCCCCCCACCCCGCGCCCCCAGCACCCTGCCTCAACGCAGGAAACCAGCACCAGGCGGGATGCGCATCAGGGCTGCCGAACCCTGCAGCATTTTCACTGCACCTGCAGCTGCCCCTTGCAGCTCTCCCCGGCCCCACACTCCTGGAGGAGCTAGCTCCTGCCCTGAACCCTGGCATCCTTCACCTTGAGCCTGGAGATGCCCAGCCAGGAACCCTACCGTCCTAGAGCTGGGCGGCTCCGTCCCTAGCTGCCACCTCCTTCCCAGGACCAGAGGCAGACTCCACAGGACTCTGGCCCACACTGGGGGCGGGGGGCGGGGGGGCGGCTCGGAGCCTCATTAGCAGGGCGCTTGTGGCCACGAACGCTCTGGGATGTGGCCGAGCAGCCACGTCCAGCCTGACCGCACGGCCTCCCCTCCCTTCTGCCTCTCACCTGGCTGGTAGACAGAAGGCCGGATGCTGGCGGTGGTGACAACCCGGGGCTTGGGCGCAGGGGCAGCTGAGGCCTCACTGTATGGATGAGAGGCGGGTGCCGGAGAGGTCGCCTTGGCCGGGCTGTAGGCAGAGGCCTGGGGCCTGAAACCAAGCGGGGAGGAGTTAGCAGCCAGAAGGATAGCCCCACCCAGGCCCTGGGGCCTGCAGCCCTGGACCGGCTCCCCCATCTTCAGGAGCCCCTGCGAGGAGGAAGCCTGACAGAGGTCACTGGGGAGCTGCCCGAGATCGTGAAGGAAAGACCCTGGTGGCCTTGGAGGGGGGGAGCTGCTTTTGAGTCTGGTTATAACACAGAGCCCCCTGCTGGTGCCGCCACCTGGGGAGGAGTCACCAGCCACACGGGGGACATATGGAAGAAGCCCCTGACTCCCTGGGGAGCCAGGTGGGGCTGAGCTGAGCAGGAGCGGGCGAGGGGGGGCAGAAGTGGGGAGCTGCCCCCATCCCTCAGCCTTTGGACCTTCTGGAGCACAGCCGCTGACCCCCCATTCCGCTTCCTGCTGTTGCTGGAGGGAGCCAGCAGGCCTCAGGTCTGGGTGCTCCAGGGAGGGCTCCTGGGAAGCCGGGGACCCCCATCCCCAACACACACACACAAGTACATGCAGAGGTTTCTCTGCACAGAGTTCCTGTTGGCCTCTTCCCACGGAGTTGGCGGCCAAAGGCTCCGAGCAGCCTCTTGCCCCTTATGACCCAGGAACCATGGGATCTCAGGGCTGGGGTGGGGGTGGGGGGGAATGTGCCCCAATTCATCGCCCGCCCTCAGGAAATGCCGTACTGGGCCCCTCCCCTCGGAGAGCTAAAGGCTGCAAGAACTGGGGTGAAGCAGCGTGTCCAACTTTGTCTCATTCCCAGTTCCACTCATCAGTGAACAAGCCCCCCCACCCCCGCCCTTTTTAAAATTTAAAACAGAAGGACACCTTATAAGCATGCCCTTGGTCTCTCCCTACATCTTTCAGATCCCGTTGGGGACCACAGGTGCACACCCTGGGCAAATGGGGCCTTGATGGGGATGCTAGTGACCCCCCACCCCTGCCGCCAGCCCATGGCTTCCCGCCTTCCTTCCAACTGCTCCCCACGGGCTGGGGTGCTGGGCAGAGTCAGTGGGTCAGGAGCCACCTTCTTCCCCAGGAGGGGTGGCCCTGGCTTAGATCCCACTGCCAAGCTCCTGAGTGGATCCATAAGGGCGTGCGGTGCCCCTGATCGTACGGAGTAGAAGCAGCCCTGAGGCCCGTGTCCCAGGCTTCGGGGAGCACACTTACCGCGCCCAGTTACCTCTCCCGGTGGGGCCGGGCCGTTGTCTCCCCTCCCTGAGCCTGCCTGCCCTGCTCTGCCCAACCAAGTGCAGGAGGAGCCTTACTGGAGGGGGCAGCACCGAGGGGTGCTCAGCTCCCACGGCGACAGGAGGAGGCTGCGGGTCAGGGGGCTTAGCCACTCTCCGTCGTGGAGGAAGCTTTGCCAGCACCCCGGCAGCCACAGGTCCTGTGTCAGGGGTTGGCGCTGGGGAAGGAGGCAAGGATGGAGGCAAGTCCCCATGCCCCCCACGGGCTCCCGGGGCATGGTCCCTTCTGCCCCACACAACGCTGGAACTCCCCCCTGAGCCGGGCTGGCGTCTGGAGCTTCTCCATCCGACTGGGGCGCATCTGCGCACCTGCCCACATAACAAGACATTCCTTACCCCCGCGAGCTTTCTTCCGTGTGTCCTTACCTGGAGAGACTCGTGTGCAGGGGGCAAGCGACGCGCTAAGGGACCCCAGGAAGCTGGAATCCAACAGCCCCTGGAAGCCCGGGCGGGCTCCCCCTGAGGCTGGAGTGGGGCTGGGCAGCACCGGGTCCTCGTGGAGCTGGGGGGGGCCGTGGCACACAGGCCCACGGGCCACTCTGCCCACCCGCTGTCCTGCCTCCAGCCGCGCCAGGGACTTCTGAACCCCGCCCCAGGGAACCCTGGACCTTGGCAGTGAGACCCTGGGAGGAGAGCACGGGACACTGGGAAAGCAGCTTGACAGCTCGAGGTGCCCACAGAGGGTTGTCCATCTGGCAGCGACCCCGCGAACCCCCCGACCCCACGCCCCAGCCTCGGCTGGGAACACAAGAGGTCAGACTGAAATGCAGCAGCTCCCGACACTCAGGACGCTCTGCGGGCCAGGGGTTTGTGCCCACTGTGTCCCCATCCTTAAACACAGATGTTGTGTCGACGTCTTAGCAGATGAGAAACTGAGCTTCAGAGAAACTAAGTCATTTTCTGTAGATTAGAGGCGGTAAGTGGAGCAGAGATTTAAGTCGCACGACGTCAGGTGCCTCTGGTGTCGCCTGCTCTCTATCAAGACAGCAGAGAGGGTGAAGGAAGAGGGCGCGCCAGTCACTAAGTATCTGCCCAGACCTGACCCACTTTACGTGGTCGGGTCAACACTGCCTCTGCTGCCTCCTCCAGGGAGCCTCCCTTGACTTCCCCAGGCCATAGGGACAGTTGCCATTCTTCCCTTTATCCGGGTGGTTCAGGGCCTCTCTTTGTTATCTAACTGTGTGTGTCTGTGTGTGTGTGTGTGTGAGAGAGAGAGAGAGAGAGAGAGAGAGAGAAGGAGAGACAGAGGCAGAGGGAGAGAGGGGGAGACTTTGCCCCCATCTTCAGAACACATGCTGGACGCAGGGCAGCACGGCCCCGGCCCCGCGCTGAGCCCCGCAGTGACCCCCAGTCTCCCCTTCGCTCTCAGGACCAGCCGCGCTGGGTCTGGCCCCCCAAGGACCCCGGGGTCCTCGCCCCCTTGGACCCGGTGGCCAAGGGGTGGACGTGGGCAAGGCCTCTCCTGCCTCCCGGCAGAGGGCATGGCGGGCACCATGGGCAGTTACCTCGGGCTGTCCGCAGGGCTGGAGGCGGGGGTGGCGGCGGCGGCACAGGCAGCGGCTGCGCTCGGGGGTGGCGAGGCTGCACTGCGGGGGGCGGCAGCGGGCGGCTGGGCAGAAGCGGGCGGCAGCGGGGTGGCAGCCTGGCTGGTGCACACTGGAGCATGCTCAGTGGGGGTGCTGATGAGGCGGGACCAAGAAAGACAACAGGTCAAGGGGGCCCCTGGCATGGGGGGTTGGGGGGCTGCAGCAGAGGCAGGCTGGGCGGAAGGCACCATCCACACTGCAAACGGAGTAGAATCTTCCGGAAGGCGTGTTTCCGGCTCCAGAAGAAAGCTCCCGAGGGCCCAAGAAGGAAGGGTGGCAAGCACTTGGGGGACCTCAGGACCGCCAGAAATGGTCTCCAGCCTGGCGAGTCCCCCCCAGTTTCTGGGTACGTCCTAATTCGTCCTTCTCGGTCTATACTGTGTCTATACTGTGAAGATACAGCGTGGTGGGAAAGCGGACTGCAGTGCCACCCGGGGCTCCGTGCCCATCTGTCTTCCTGCCCCTGCCCGTGTGGGCGCTACAGGCACTACGCGGGCCTGAGTGCGCCTGGAGGTGGATGGATGCGGGCGGCCAGGTCGATGGCACCTGGACCAGAGGGACGGCGGGGGGATTCCAGAGGACAGGCAGCCGTGTCCCCGACTGGGAGAAGCCCCACGGTCTCCCACTCGTGCTGGCTGCGGTCTGGCCAGCAGACCCAGGCAGCCCAAGGATCCCCGGGCCCTGGGGGGCCTAGGGGCTGGGAGGCTGCCCCACGCCCCCGAGGGACGGGCACATGCGGGCCATGCAGTGGGGACGGAGAGGTGCTGCGCTGCCAGCATGGACGGGCGGCCCGGGCGGTGGGAGGGGACGTCCCAGCAAAGGGCGGCAGCAGCCGGGGACCAGGTGCCCGCAGGCCCACCCACTCCCAGGCTCCTGTAAGCGCCCGTCCCCCCGGCCAGGCTGGGCACAGGAGAGCGGTGGAGCCTGTGGCGACGGGACTGGGCTCCTGCCATCCACACAGCAGGGCACCATAAAGATGCAGTTACGGGAAAGCAAAGAAATGCACGTTCTCTGCTTACGAGAGTCTCTGCACGAAGACTTGTAGTCGCTGCAGTAGCAGCAGGACACACAGCTCCCGCAAGTGGACGAGACCACCCAGGTGCCTGAGTCACTGGTCTGGCTCCTACCACCTGCCAGGCACGCGCACGTCCTTCGTCCTCACAACAACCCCTGGTTACGGACTGTTTCACCCGCGAGGGAGTGGAGGCCGAGGCAAGGCAATCCTGCAACCTGAGCCCGCACTGGTGCTGCCTGCAGGATCCGAGTGACGTGCAGGGGTCGGGGGGGCCTTACCCAGCGCCCCAAGCGGAGCCTCAGGGAGAAAGAAACTTCTTGTGATTAGCGAAGCAGACTCTTTGCCCAACAAAACACACTCTTCCCCCTTGAGGACAAGCGGGATCCTAACCTCCCCTCTGGGGGTGCTTCCTGGGCCTTGTGCTCAACGACTGAGCAAGGATCCCCCCGTTTGACCCCTGCCACCGCCCTGAGCGACGGGCATCGCCCTCCTGGTTTTAGGGGTGAAGAGCCCGAGGTCCAGAGAGACCGAATCTCCACTCCGTGGCACACGGAGCCCTGGGGAGGGCTGGGGGGTGCTGGGGGGGCGTGAGCCCTAATCACCACAAGCCTCAGCCTTGAGGAAGGCGGGCTGCCCGGGAATCTTGGTCGAGTGTGGCCTCAAGCTCAGCAGGCCTGGGGGCCGGGAGTCTACACTGCGATCGGCCCGCTCTGAGCTTGTGGCACCACGGAGGGCCACGGAGCACCATGGAGGGCCACGGAGGGCCACGGAGGACCACAGAGGGCCACTGAGGGTTGTCCTGTCCCTGGCAGAAGCGCGGCGTGAGAAAGGCATAGGGAGCGTGACCGGGCCGGGGAGAAGGGCACAGCGGGGGCCATGGCCGGTGGCAGGCACTGTCTCCGGGGGGGGGGGGGGGGGGTGTGCGGGGAGCGTGCTTCGGCCCCGTGACTGTGCCGCAAGCATCCGGGGTGGACAAGGCGGTGGCCGCGTCCCGTGTAGCCCTTTCTCAGCCTAGCAGCTGCACTCTCAGGCCCGCGTCAGTGCCACGAGGCCACTCTGCCGCCCGCCATGGAAGACCCTGGTTTCTGGAAGCCGTGCCTCTGAAGCCCCTGCCTCAGGAGGCACAGGGAGCGGCCCCCAGGCCCCCCAGGCCCCCCCCCCCCCGGCGTGGGCAGATGTGTGGGAAGGCTCAGGCTGACACAGGGCAAGCGTCTCCCCTCTTTGCCCTCCTTGACCCCGTCGCCTGCTCCTAGTGGCTTCTGGGAACCGAGGACACCCGGCAGGGCAAGAGTGACGGTGACGTGAATTCTGGGGGCGGGAGGGCGGCTGCAGGCAGGCCCCAGGAGGATTCATGGTCTTGCGTCCTGTGGGTGGACACACTGAGCCGCCGGGGCCTGGGGAGGCAGGGGCGGCCCTGAGGCTGTCCCGCAGGATCTTGGGTTCTTGTTCAGATCTCTCCTGGCCTGAGGTTCCATAGGCCCCAGGATCCCGAGAGCAAGCGCCCAGGGAACGTCCCTGCCTCCGCTGCAGGCCAAGGCCCAGGATTCGACCACCACCCCCGACTCAGTCATCATCCACCTTAAACATCAAAGCAAAACCCAAGCCAAACCAGCAAACCCCGTACATCCTCCGACGCTCACAGCCCCGCGGGAAGGAAAAGCACAGTCTGGCTGCGGCCCCCGGCTCACGTCTCCCCGCACCCTGGCTGGCACCAAGGAGAGCGTGGCCACCCCACCCCTGCCGGGTGCGATGGCCCCCGATGGGGGGAACAGCTGGGCCTGGGTGACGTGCTGGCTCTCAGGGTCTGGGGTTGGCGGGCCTGGGCTGGCACCATGGGGTGGCAGTGCCGTGGCTGAGCTGGGGAGTGGCTGCCCGCTGAGGCCGTGATGCTCTTGCTCTTTGTTAGAAGAATGGAGCATGAACGTCTCCACCGATTGGACGACGGCTGAACAGCCACTGGGCGGCTGGTCTGGAAGTCGTTCATGCCACCAACGACCTAGCTGGCATGCCATCCCACAGCCTCGTGCTGTTGCCCAGGTGGCCCTGGCCACACGGGAACAGTGGCGGGCGATCCCCGTGGGCTATAGTGTGAACCCTGAACCTCTGCTCGCTCCACGTGGCCTTCAGGGTGCCAAGTCCCCCGGCTCCGGACCACTGACCGTGATGTCCATCCCAGCCACGGGGGACTAGCTCATGGTTCCGGACACCCCCCTTCTCATCAGCACCCGTCGCCCCACTCAGCGCACCTGTCCACCCCCCGCTCCAACAGCACCTGCCCCATTCCTAAGTAGTCGTGCAGATGCCCTCCTCCAGGGGGCTTTCCTGGTCCCTTGCGGGGAGGTGTGCCCCCCGTCTCTGGGCCTCGCGTGACTGGCCCTGCGCCATGATCAGCACCGTCCACAGCGGCCCTTCTCACTCCCTTGGCACCCAGGCCGTCAGGCTTGGTGCCTTGGCCGATGCCCACAGACGCTGAGCGCCAGGTGCAGAAATCTGTCCCGTTTACTCCAGGGGGCTTTATGCAGATCCCTGGCCCGGGGCTGCCCAGGGCGCTCGTGCAGGGGCCGGGGTGTTGGGAGACACCAGGCAGGCCGGAAGCTAAGGAGGGCCTTGGGGCGGGGGGCAGAGGGAGGGCTGAAGGCAGGCGGCCACAAGCCCGGCAGCTCTGACCGGTTGGCCCAGGTCCTCTGCCAACCGCAGGACGCCCACGGCCTAGGACGTGTCTCCCTCTGGCAGCCCGAGGCCCCCACCTGCCCCTGGGCCTTGGAAGTCCCACTAAAGGTCAGCTAAATATAGGAAGGATGCCCTGACATGAGCAGAGCCCGCACCTGCACCCCCGCCCTGGCCTGGCCATGGCCCTACACTCAGTGCGGGAGCCAGGGAGGGGTGCGGGGCCCAGGCGCAGCAGGCTGGCACGGCCTGGGGCGCAGCTCCTGGTGGGCGGAGGGGCTCTCTCTGCGGCCAGCCCTCTGGTGGGTGGCCAGGTCCCTGGAGGCACAGAGGAAGCCCAGGCCCCGGTGAGGGGAGGGGAGCCGTGGGGGCAGCTGGGGGGCCCTGCGGACGGACCTTGGCATCTGCCTTTATTTCCAGCCTGTGGTTCCCTCAATCGGGGGTGGGCTGAGGGGTGGACGGGGGCAGGGAGGACAGGACCTGGCAGCCGTAACCCTCCTCAGTGCTCAGGGCGAGGAGGGGGCCTTCCATACCCGCCTGCCCGTCTCCCAGCTCCCCTCCTCTGAGTCCGGTCCGGGGCCCACCGAGGCCCCCAGCGGTTCCCCCGTGAGCTCTTTAGTCGGGGGGGGGGGCTTCTCTGGCTTCCCGGACCCACCCGGGCTGGCGTGACTCCTCGTGGGGGGAGCTCTGACCTGGGGGAGGACGGGCTCACCTGCTGCTTGCGCCTGGCTGTGGGAGGGCAGGCCGGGGCATTCCAGAACCACCCCCAGCCCCACCGCCTTCGGGGGGCCCTGGGGTCGGGACATCAGCAGTGGGGGGCGCTGCTCTGGGCCTGCCCCCGCCCCGGGGAGCACGCCGTGCCCCTGTCCTGGTGGTGCCTGGCCTCGCCCGCCTCGGGGAGCCCTAGCCCCTTGAACGGGGCACGCACGGGCACAGCAAGACGGGGGCCGGTTCGATTCACTTTAAATCCTCTTTATTTCAGAACAGGCCTTTATCTATGTACAGGGGGGAGCACTAGGGACACAGCACACAGCGCGGGGGAGCACGGCCAGCGTCACTGCGGCCTGCGGAGCCTCGGCCGCCTGCCCCGGGGACGCATGCCCTCGGCAGAGCCTGCTCCGGCCGCCCGGGCCGCTCCGTGGGCTTATTCCGGGACGGCCCGGGCCAGAGCGCCTCTCTCCGGGGCGAGGACGCTGGCACTGGGCCAGGGGCACGTCCCGCTTCCCCTGGGTCTGGGCTACTTGGCAGCAAGCCCTGCCCCGACCTCTGATCTACGGCGAAGGGCCTGGGCGGGGGGCAGAGGCTCGGGCCCTGTGAGGGGTGCCGAGGGGTGTAGCCGGGCGGGGCGGGGCGGGCGGGGCGGGGGCCGGACCTTTGCTGTCGGCTCTGGGGCAGGCAGGCGGCTATCAGAGGCGCCCCCAGCACAGCCGCACATTCTCAAGCATCACCGTGGGGCTCACATGCCAGAGCTGTGTGGGGTGTGGAGGGTGGGAGTCCAGCCTGAGAGGAGTGGGGGGTTCCAGACAGCCTTTTAGCTTTTAACATTAAGGATTTGGGCCGAAAGGCCATGGTGCCAGTTGCGCAATTTGGCAAAACGTGGGCTGTTACGTTCCGTTTCAAACCTTTCCCTGTGGCACAGAGAGAGAGAGAGAGACAGAGACAGAGACAGAGAGAAAAGGAGGAAAGAAAGGGGTTAGGGGATGTGTCCCATCGCCCTGGTGACAGCTTGGGCAGGGGGCATGGGAGTGAGGGGGCTGGTCCGAGAGGCTTTGCCACCCACGGAGCACTTTCCAGGCTTGGGGCGGGATCAGAGTCCCGAGGACCGGATGGGGGTGAGTGGGAAGCTGTGGACAGGGGCCTGGCTGGTGGGCCTGGGGGCCGGGCAGGGCTGCTTTGGCCGTGGGCTCTAGGACTGCACCAACAGGCAGGTGGGCCTAGCGAGGTCCCTGTCCCCAAGCTGGGCATCAAGAAGGAGCAACGCCTGTTCCCGTGACGAGGAAGCCTCTGAACCACCGCCGACTGCTCCCCCCGCCCAGGCCTGAGCACAACCAGGCACACGTGAGCACACGCGCACTCACGAGGCCACCGGCACACACACAGAGGACCCAGACATCCCACCGCTTCCCCCCAGGGGGGCCTCTGGGCTCCCCACCCAGCCTGCTGGGCCCCGGGCACAGGACGAGACCCGCAAGGCGCCCCCAGACACGTGGGGACCCAGGAGAGGGCGCGCCCGGGGGACACCAGGGCCGCAGGTGCCGGAGTCCTAGGCCGTGGAGGCAGCAGGGCCCGCTGGCATCCTCCAGCCCAGGCGTGCAGCAGGCGGCCCAGGGGCCACGTGTGGCCACACATGCCACGTTTCCAGGCGTGTTTAACCCGGACAGTGTTTGAAACTCCTTTTGAAACGTGATGGCTACATCCAGACCGGGCGGTAGTTAGTATTCAGTCGCCAACAGACACAGATGACCAGCTGGCACGCCCAGTAACTTGGGCGAACCCCCAGGGAGTGAGGCTGACAGGAGGAAACCAGCCCCGCAGGTCACGGGCTCAAGGACTCCGCGTACGGGACGTGGAGACGGAGGACGGCAGCGGCTGCCCCAGGCTGCGGGGCGCGAGCACGGCGGGGAGGGGGCTGCACCTGCAGACAGGGGAGGCTCCTGGGGGTGACGGAAACACCCTGCGAGCGACTTTTTGCCGCAGGTTTGCAGAGCTGTGACCGTGGGACCTCTCTGCGGGAGGTCTTACGACCTGCAACTCCCTCCCGACGCGACGCTGACCCAACGAATTGCCAGCAGGGAGCTGGGAGAGGAGCTGGGTCCCCGCATGGGAGGCGGGGGCAGTGCTGGTCTTACGTTCCTCGCGCAGTCGCCTTTCCACCCGCCCACGTCTGCCCAGCGGCCGGCTCGCCCTCCACGCCTCAGCCCTGCTCCGCACCTCCATCTGCGATTCCTACATGAGCCGCCCGCGGCCCACGTACTGGGAACTGAAGCCTCCCCCGTGCCAACGGGAAGCCAAGGCCCAAAGCCCGTGGAGGCTCAGCCACAGGGCTGCGCTCTACCTGGGATCTCGGGGGTGGGGGGCAGCTCACGCGGGGGCCCTGCTGGTTGCACGGTGCACGGCAATGGTGGGCCGACCCATAGAGACACCCCAGACACAGACCCGGCCGCCATCCTCGGTGCTCAGGCACAGCCCCGGACAGCGGGCGACTAGCGGGGCTCTTCTGCTCGCTGCTGTTGGTGAATCCCCAGGAGAGAAAGGACATGGGGACGTGCTGGGGCTTCTCAGGTGCGCCTGGCGGGGTCCTGGTTCCTCCAGGTGCGGTCGCCAAACGTTCCAGGCTGGCGAGCGCCAATAATGAGAAATCCCCGAGACGGACGTTCCCGTGGGGGAGGGCTGCAAGCTGGGCTGGCAGCAGGGGACGGTCAGCCCCAGGCGTGGGGATACAGCGGCCCGCGCGGGGCGGGGGGTGGGGGGAGAGGGCACTGAGGTGCCCAGAGGGGCCGCAGAGGGGACAGCGTAGACCCAGCGAGAGCCCCTGGGCTCTGTTGGGGGTGGGGCCCCGGATGGGGACCTGGAAGGGTTTTACTCGGTTTGTGGAGGACGGCACGAGGCCACCCTCACCCTCGCTCCTCTGTGAACGCGTCACTCGCCGCTTTGTTCCTTAACACTTGAGGCCTAAGGGAGGTGCCCAGGCGAGCACCAGGGAAATGCAGAAATCGCTCCGGTAAGACGTTTGAGCTACGAGCTGGGGGCCAGAGGACGTCCCTTGTGCACAGGTGACCTCCGGGATGGTTCCCCCAGGCACCAACAGCCCTAACCCGGCCTGGGACAAGCAAGGTTCGCCTCCAAGGCCACCCCTGCCAGGGCTGCCCAACGTGGGCCCACCTCCAAGCCAGCAGACCGCCGAGCACGGGGGCAGCTGTGGAGACCTCTCAGCAATGGGAGGCACCGCGGGTGCTCTGCTGCTGCAGACGGAGGCCAGCAGCCCCGGTACCCCTGCCCCTGTGGGTCGCCGGCCTACACTTTCCTAAGGCACGGGGGCCTCTCCTAGGAGGGGAGCCAGGTCCGCGGCAGACGCCTGGGCTATCCAGGGGCCCACCCTGCCTCACCTGTAAGGACAGGGGCCCTGGAGGGTAGGCTCTGCCTTGGGCTGGCCGGCAGGTGGGCACTGGAGCCCCAGAGGGGAGCCACCTGCTACCAGGGGCTGTCCAGGAGGATGGCGGGGGCTCCTGCGGGCCGGGGAGGGGAGAGCATGTGGGGCCCTCTGACAGGTGGGGCGGCCCCGACCCCAGGCCACCAAGTTGCCGCCTGCTACGGACCCTGCCACAGCTCACGCGCTCCTGCCTGTGCCCACCACACAGCCAGTGGGGAGCAAGCACCTCTGCAACACGCAGGGCCCCTGTGGGCCGTCAGCTGTCCCGGGCCAGCCTGGCAACCTCAGCGGAGTCAGCAATTGGAAGCCCCCCGGGGGAACCCTGAGGTTCCTTCCTGCCAGCACGCCAAACCAGGAGAGAGAGGAGGCGGTGGCCGCCCTTGGCCCACAAGACGGATCCACAGGGCCTGGGAGCGCAACTTCCGCCTTGGGCGTGCAGAAGGGTGGGCATGGGGCTCGGGCCCTGGGGAGCAGGATCCCTGCCCCACCCAGACCCCGGCTGGGGACAAGTGTGCTGCATCCTTCTCCCGGTGGCCCCTCGGGTGAGCCCGGGGCCCTGGCCGTGAGCAGTGGCCACAGCCACTATGTCGGATGCCGATCACAAGCCAAAGGGCATCGCCGCACCCGCTGCGAGCCTACTCTCAGGTCCTCGGGCTGCCGGGATGCAGGGAAGCACCAGTGCCCACCCACCTCCTAGGGCGGTGGGGAGAGTGCACATTTGGGGGAAGGCTTGGAGGACGACTCCCCAGAAAGTAAAGTGAGGAAGAGGGAGAGGAGCGGGAGGCCTGTGCCTTCCAGGCCCGGGCAGGCAGGTCAGCAGGTGCCACAGGGCCCTCACTGCAGGGCCAGGGGCCCCGGGCTGACGGCAGGGCAGGGCCTGCGGGGGAAGCCGCTTTCTCGGGGTGGGGGCCCACACTGAGAGAGGAGCGGGACAGAGCCTCTTGCTGGGCCCTCTTTCCAGGTTTCCCTTCAGAAACTCCTGCAGTAGCAGCTGGCGGGAGAGGCTACAAGGCCTGCAACCGAGTTATCACACCCCAGGGTCCCCTGCCTCCTGCTGGGGGCTGAACTATACCCCCCCGGGGATCGGGCCCTGGGAGGAAGGACTAACCTGCCCACATATCCCCAGGACTAGGGACAGCCAGCCCCAGCAGATGCTTCTGGAAGGAGGGAACGGCCTACGAGGCCCGGAGGTGCCCCTTCATACCCCCTTCGGTGTTGTCACTCAGTAGCCCGGCAGGTGTCCCCGAGGAAACACGCAGGAGGGGAGGCCTGCCTCGTACACGGGGTCTGCTTAGGGTGACTGGCCCCCGAGGGACCCCCCAGGCAGGGCTCTGTGTCGTGGGAGGGATGGGACAGCCCGTGGGCCCCTGGCGGGGGCTGGGGAAGCTGAGGCGTTGTCAGGCCCTTCCATCGGGGCGCCCACTGGGGAAGGCGGCAAAGCCGACACAGCGTGGCAGCGACGGAGCAGAGCAGCAGGGTGGCCGCGGTGCCGTCCCACCCCACACGCTGCCAACTAGCTTTGGAGTGCAGCATCTCATCGTCCCGGTTCGCGCCCTACAAGGTTAGGACCTGTCTGCGCCTCGTGAGCAGACCCGAGGGACCGCACCCCCAGCCGGGGCGCCCCAGCCCAACAGCCGGAGTGGCCGGGATTGGCCAACATAAGGGCCCGGAAGCAAAAGCCACGTCAACTCTGAGCCGGCGCTGGAGCCCCACTCACCACGCAATCCTGGGGTCACTACGTGCAGGTGAGCCAGGGCCCAGGTTCAGGGGCACCTGAGGCCCCGCCCTGACAGGGAGGCTGCCGCACGGTGTGCCGGCCCCGGCCACTGGCCCCGGAAGAACACGCATGACCCCGGCCGCCCAACGTGGAGCCGCGACGCAGAGCCCTGGCCTCACCAGGGAAGGCCCTAGCAGGTCCCGGCGGGCTCCGGGGTGGCGCGGCCCCTCGCGCCCAGGTCCACGAGCACCCGGCGGGGCGCAGGTGGAGGTTAGTGGCCGTGCCCCAGGCCGGCCACCGTGGGGGGATGTGCCTTGAGCCCCCAGCCCGGCAGTGGCGATCGTGCCTCGAGCAAGCCACGGAGCTCCTAGGCCAGCATACTAGGTGTGCACGGCAGAGTCCCAAGGTCGGTGCCCGTGCCCAGCACACCCTTGGCGGGCCTGCTGCCCAGCCTCCAGACTCACAGGGGACGGGCCCGAGGGGAGTGGGCAGGCAAGGCAGCCGGCTCGGTGCCCTCGCAGGGAGAGGTGCCCTCGTTCTCAACAGCCCAGCATAGGCCAAAGCAGCCCTGCCCCCTGCCCGGGGACAGAGCCAGGAGAGCCCACAGTCCTGATGCCTGCAGCCTGGGCCCGGGGGAGACGCTCGCTGACCCCCTCGCTGGCCTGGGACCAAGGCCTCCAGCCAGCCTGTGCTGGAGCCCGTCAGGGGCCAGGACCTTCCAAATACGTAAACTTGAGAGGTTCCTTCCGTGACTCATGTGACCTGGGAGCTGCCTGGGGAGGGACTGGGTTACAGGAGGGACACGGCCACCGAGCTGAGTCCAGGCACTTACCTTGACCTCCGCAGAGCTTCCTCATCAGGGTCTTGCACTGTGGGTAGAAAATTGCCAATGAGGAGGACACGCGGGGGACACGGGGTCCCTACCGACGACTGAGCGGTGCTTGCCCCTGGCCCAGAAGCTGGCAGGGAAAGGCTAGGCCCAGGGTGGGGCTCAGCCGTGGGTGGCCCAACGCTGGGGTCAGGTGCTGGGCGCAGGACCCGTGTCGCCCCGCAGCCCGCCCCGAGGTGCCATCTGTCCTGACGGCTCAGCCCCCGTGCCTCCCCGGGCGCCCCGCGCCCGCCTCACTTACTGTACTCTGTCCCGGTCATCTGGGCCAGGATGCGGAAGGAGCGAGACTGCAGGTTGGAGGAGCGGCGGGCCCACTCGTCAGCCTCGTCTTCTGGCTTGTTCTGGTTCTTGATCACGGCCTGGTACACGGGAGATGCGCTGTCCACGGCCAGGTCCTTAATAGGGAGGCTCCTGCGGGGCGCAGGGGAGCCGTGAATGGGGGCCAGGCTGGAGGGGCTCCTGACCCCGCACTCCGCCCCCAGCCGCCCCCTGCCACTCACCCGCTCGCACCCCACACCCCGCATGCCCAGCCCGCCGTGCCCTCCCCCCACCGACCCCGGGGGCCCGGACGGGGCTTGGCCTGGGTCCTCAGTGCTCAGGGTGGACGGCGAGACAGCGACTCCTCTCGGATCCCTCCTGCCACCCCCCAGCCCGCCCTGGGCTGACTGCACACACTGACCTGAAACTCCCAGCGTCCCAGCCGCCTCACCCCCCAGGGGGACGGCTGGGTCTCTTTTAAGGGAAGGAGGGGCAGGATAGGTCGTCTGAAATAATTTCCACCTCCCTGAGCAGCTCAAGTTTGGGGCTGGGGACAAAGGGCCTCCGGGGGCCTCAGAGGCTTCTTCAGGGTCAGTCCTAGTCCTCCTCGCACTGTGGGACCCACACGGGGAACCCCCAGGGCCGTGACCACCCTGGGAGGGGCTGATGGGCTCTTGCGCAGCAGAGGGGGCAGGCTCGGTGGGGCGGTGGCATGAGGAGCCAGGCAACAGGCTTGTGGGCCTGGCACTGCCTGCAGGGGGAGGGAGGGCCTTCTGGGCTGGGAGGGTGAGGGGCAGGGGGACCATCAGTCCTCTGCTCCAGGGCAGCATGGCCTTTGGAGGGGGACCCTGTGACCTTCCCTTACACCCCCAGGGTCTGGCACCCAGCAGGTGCTCCAAATGTACTTGAATGAATAACCTTAGCTCAGGGCCAGAAGGGACCCCAGAGCCCCTCGGGTCCAGTGCCTCCCAGCCTGAATCCAACTGCCCCGGCCAGTGAGAGCTGGGGGGCCTGCTGTCCACCCCCCTCCCAGGAGTTAGGGTGAACCAGGCTCAAGCCTATAGCAATGATGGCCTGGCTCCCCACCCTGCAGACCCGGGTAGAGGGGTCCAGCCTCTGCCTTACGGACGCCAACACTAAGGTCCCCGCAGGTCAGCCCATGAGCTCTCGGTGACGGCACCGAGGGGCCTGCTGATCACAGCCCAGGCTTCCCGAGTCCCACCCACTGTCCCTTCCTTCAAACTCGCTGCAGCAGCAACAGCTCAGAGAGGCGGTGTCTGCCCACCACCGGGGCCTCGCAAACCCCGGATGCTCACGCCTGGAGGCATGGCCTGGCCCAGGCGCTCGCTTGGCCAGGCATCCCCTTGCCGCTGCTATGGTGGGCCCTCCCTGCCCGCCAGAGGGCCAGCTCCTAGGAGAGGGACCTCCCCGGGGCCCTCATCTTCTGGCCTCTCTGCAAGGAGCTGGAAGGAGGCACTCGCCTACTTTCCCAGAACTGGTCCCCATGTCTGGCTCAGCGTGGGCTCTCAGCAGAGGTGCACAAAGGAGAGCAAGACTGCATGGAGCTGCCCCTGCTTCCCCGAGGGCCCTGCCCTGCCCCACAGAGCGACAGCTCCTGGCAGCCTCGGATCAGGTGGGGAAGACCAGTGGATCCTCGGGGCCCAGCCGGGAGAAGCCCGGGGCCGCCCAGGGAGCAGCGGACACGGTGGGATCTCCCTGGGGAGGCCGCTTCTGGCACCGGCAGGAGTCCCAAGGGCTCCCACACGGGTGCAGTAGGAAGGGGTGCAGTAGGGGGCACACGGGAAGGAGGAGGACCGTGCCACAGGAGAGGGAAGGTGTCCGCCCGGGCCCGGGCCTGCCCTGAGCCTGTCTACACAGCTCCGTGGTCCAGAAAGTGGCTGCAAGGTGGTGGCTGCCATTTCCCTGGAACGTGCCCTTGAGGCGACTACCCTGCTCCCTCCACAGCCCCGAGGGCTCCAGAAAGCTCCGCGGGTGAGTCCCTTAGGAGTCACATGGGCGGCTCCACTTCCCGCAAGGCTTTGCCAAGACCAGGGACTCGTGCTGCTGCTGCGATGGGCACTGGGAATCGAGGGAGGATGGGACGCGCCCCAGGGTCCCGGGCCCTGGGTCCGAGGCTGCTCTGGAGCCACTCCCGGCAGGGGCCTCTCACCACCAAAAGCCTTCACAGTCACCACAACGTCAAGGTCACCCCGGACACTGATTCCCCTGCACACTGCCCCAAATCTGCCTCGTCTTTGGCCTCGCCTGGGTGCTACTGCAGGCGCTGGCTCCTCCAGGTCCATCTCCCGTGAGGATCCCAGGGGGCCTCCAAAGCCCCTTTGTCCCCTTCTCCCCGCACAGTGGCCGGGCATGGATTGCAACATTGGTCTATGCCATCCCAGAGCAGACAGGAAAGGCGGTGGGGAGCGCCCGCAAAGCACAGCAGAGATCTGTTCCCAGCCTTGGGTGCAAGGGGGCCCGTGTGATGTCGTGACTCTGATTTCCGCGTCCACAGGAGGCGACCCCCGAAAGCACTTGCCTGCACAGGCCGCTGAGCATGTCGTTTGGCTGTGAGGTGGGTGTGAGGAGGAACACGCACAGAAGCACCGTCCTCGGGCATTTCCCACCAAACCCCACGCCATCCCTCAACCAGACAGACGACGACTGGACAGACACCGCGGGATCTACTTACGCCAGCGGCGATGCCCTGCCAAGCAGAGGAAAGCCCAGCAGTGAGTGCGTGTCCATCAGGGGATGGCAGGGGCCGCGCACACACAAGGGAGCGGGGGTAGGGTCGCAAGTGAGTTACGGGAGTGCGGGGTAACGGAGGAAGAGAAAGAGACAAAAAGAAAACTGTCAGTGAGGAAGGAACTGCGGATTCACAGCAGAGAAGGAGCACCTTAGGGCGCAGGGGGCAGCGCCTCCCCTGCACCGTGGCAGCGACAGCCCTGCAGGGCCCGGTTAGAAGGGAGGGGCGGGCGCGTCGCTCCCCTGCAAGGGGCGGGAGGACACGGGAGGGGACATGGGGGCAGACGGGAGAGGGACTCTGAGAAGCCCAGATTAGGTCCACGGTGCATCACGTTAAAAAAAAAAAATCACGGGTGCCCCAGGGGTAAAACCACGTGATAATCATCTTTTTTTCCAAGGCACAGAAAATATAAAGTTAGCGAAGAGCCATTCTTCCCTTATTTTCCACCGAACTTCCCTTTGGCGACGGTCACCACTCTTGAGAGCACACCAAGGACACACAGGGCCACCAACTGTTCGCAGGAAATCCCCGCGAGCCTCCTGGCTTAGTTGGGCAGCCTGGGTTTTCTGGGCGCACATGAGCTAATGGTTGTGTTTTTAAGCTGGCGGGGTCTTATTTTCTGCTTTGAACAGTGGGATTGAATAAATCAGCACTGTCTGGAGTTCTCCCAAGGGCTGCAGCTCCGAGCTCGGCAGGGGTGAGGCCCAGGGCTCTGGGGACAAGCAACCTCTGTCCCCCGGGGGCCCCAGGGAAACGGGTGAGGCTCAGAGGGGAGCCGGGAGGTCGCACCACACTCCATCCTGGGGCCGCTGGAGCCTCGGCCTGGGAGCATGCAGGTGGGTCCCGGCCATCAGGGCCCGGGTTCTGCAGGGGCCCGATGCCGCAGGAGTTACCCCGGACTCTGTACCCCTTTGCCCCCCCCACAACGTCTGCTTTCCCTGCAGCTTTGGGAAGGAACGCAACCGTCGCTTAAGACTTCCTGCCTTGAGCATTTTTGAGATCCTGACTTGGGGATGAGAAGTTGTCCAAAGAGATAATCGGTCGATTCCGACAGTCAACGACGACGACATTGTCAAGTAGAAAACAGTGAGAGTGTGTGAGAGACAGAGAGACAGACAGGGAGGCAGAAGCACGGAGGTAGAGAGAGAGACAGAGAGGAAGGCAGAGATACAGAGACAGAGACACAGAAAGGGAGAGATACAGAGCGACAAAGAGAGACACAGAGAAAGAGAAAGAGACAGAGGAAGACAGAGCTAGAGAGACAGAGACACAGAGAGACAAAGAGACACAGAGACAGAGACAGATAAGAAGACAGAGATAGAGAGACAGAGACACAGAGAGAGATACAGAGAGACAGACTAAGAGAGACCCAGAGAGAGAGACAGAGACAGAGAGGAAGACAGAGACAGAGAGGCAGAGACACACAGAGAGAGACAGACTAAGAGAGACACAGAGAGAGAAAGGGAGAGCGGTCCCTATCAACCTTTGCACTATTAGCGTTTCTTTCCCGCAAGTGACTTCAGCCAGCCGATTCCCTATCCAATGCTCGCGTTCCTCAAGCAGAGCTAGGAGGCAGACCCGAGGAGGGAAGGACGTTCCAAACCCCAGTGTGCGGGGCCAGGGCCGCCCCGGAGCACCAGGAGCGGGGGCGGCTGTGCTGGCTGCTTCCCAGAGGGCTGACGGCCCAGCACCTTGGACGCCCGCCCGGACGCCCCCCAACAGGACACCTGGTCACGCATCGGAAATCGCTCTCCTCATCGGAAGAACGCGGCCAACCCAAAGAATGGCTTAGTGTGTGAGAAGACTGGCTTATCCAGGACGTGACCCAGGGTTCCAGAAGTCTCTTTCTAAACCGACCCCCTCGTGGAGCCCCGGAAGACGCAGAAGCTGCAAGAAGCGCTTGGAGCAACCAGCACGTTCTTCGACTCTCCCCCTTCTCCTAAAGCTGACTGCGAGACTGAATCTGGAGGGAGCACGCGGTGTTCCGGAAGGCCCTGGCAAAGCGGGCTCCCCTCCGATGGTTGCGCCCAGAGGCCCAGGGCGAGGGGGAGAGCGGGTGGCGAAGCCTAAGGTCTCTGCTGGCGCCCGGCGGCCTGGTGCCTTGGCCTCCACGGGTGAGGAGGCCCAGCCAGCGGCGGAGGCTGCCCGAGGAGCGACGGCGAGGAGGGGAGGCGCTTACCCACTGAAGTCACTGCCCTGGGCCTGGGCCTGCCCAGCAATGGCGTCCATGATGGCGTCCTGGGAGTACATGCTGATGGGCGTGTTGTACTGCGCGTGGATGATGGTGGCCTTGCCGCCCAGCCCCTTCACCTCGATGGGCTTGTGGGTGGACAGGGCCGAGTCCTTCAGGGCGCTGGGGTTGAACCGCTCCTGGTAGTCGGCGCTGGGGGAGGCGGCGGGGGCGCAGGAGGAGGGAGGGAGGGAGGCGGGAGGAGAAAAGGCAACAGGTGGTGTTACAGGAGGCCGGGCCGAGGGCGGGCGGCGGAGACACTCCCCAGGCCGGACCGGTGGCCCACCCGAGCCGCCCAGCTGTGGCCCGCTGGCTCTGGAAGGGAGAGCCCTCAGCGCCCGAAGCGCTCCGCAGGCGGTCCTGCCCGTCCACCGCCCGGGGCAGCAGGGGGCGCCAGGCAGCGGCGCGCTCTCACCCCGCGGCGGGAAGCGGAGACACGCGGGCTGGGCCTCGAGCAGGCAGCGGCGGCCCAAGCCCAAGCAGGGTCGGGAACCCCCCAAAGGCAAAAAGCAGCTGCACGGGGCGCCCCGGGGCTTCGGAGCACGTTCCTCCGCGCAGGACCTCGTCCTGCTGGGCCTCCCGCTCGGTGGCGCGGGGCTCCGCTGCGCCGGGGGCTCCGGGGCAGGTGCGTCTTCCTCCAGGCCGGACGCAAGGCTGCTCGGCCTCCCGCAAGTCCACCTGGCCGCGGCCTCCGGGGCCCACCCAGCGCGCTCTCCCCGCCTAGGTGAGCACGCTCAGGTGAGAGGGGGCGCAGCCCAGCCAGGGCCTCCAGGATGCTGGCGTCTTCGGGCTCCCGGGGACCCAGCCCCGGTGCGGCACACCTGCGCGGCACACCTGCACCCGCCGCCCCCACAGCCGCCTGCGGGCCTCGAGCAGCCGCAGCAGGCAAGAGGGAAGGGAAGGCAATGAGACAGCGCTGGCGCCCTCCCCGGCGCCTCCACTCCGACCCTGCAGCTCCACACACATGCAGGCTCGCTCAGGGGCACGTAGGCACGCCCACGCACACATGCACACGCATGTACACATGCTGCCACGGCCGCGCTGTCCGGGTCTATGCACACGGACGCATGCGGGGATGTGCACACGAGCGCACGCACATGCTTTCCTTTGATACTAACTTGGCTGGAGAGTTGGCTACCACCTGGGAAGGAAAGAGCACAAAAGACAGAGGCATCAGTGAGGTCCTGAGGGCCGGGGCGCAGGGACCACCCCCAGGACCACCCCGCGTCCACAGAGGACGGGGGTGGGGGTGCAGGGAGCTCAGAGTCAGGGGCGGCCAGAGTTTGGGTCGGAGGTGCTGGCGGCGCTGTGTCCCCCTCAGTAGGCGCACAAGTCCCCAAAGCTTTGCCGGGAGTATGGGGTCTCCAGTCCATGTTCACAGGCACCCCACGCGCCCTGGCTGGAGACCCCAAGTCAGGAAGGTGCAGAGGGAGACGGGACGACGGCGGCTGCCCCGGGCGAACCAGAACCTGGGCTGCAGGTGCCTCCAGCTGGTCAGCGGCTCCGGGCCTCCCACTTACAACTTCCACGTTTAACAGGGTCAGTTCTGGGGGCTCCTCTCCTGGAGCAGGATTGCCGCAGTGGCCGCGGTGCTGGGGTGCACGCTGGGGTCACCCACCGCCCCCTGACATACCCTCCCTCCCGGAAGAGTGCAGGCAGCCCTGGCGGCTCCTTCTGGGGCTCCAGGGTGGGTGCAGTCCCCAGTGACTGCCCCTAAGGGCCCCATGGAGAGTCAGGAGAGCTACTGGCTCCAGGGCTTATTGCAGGAACGACCCCTGCCAAGGCAGCACAGCTTGGACACAGGGGACCCCACCCTCACTTTCGTCTGGAGCGAACCTCCGGGAACACTATGTCCTGGGGGACACAGGGTCTGCGGGACGTTTCCTTAGATGCATATCCCTGGCAGGGCAGGCCCTGGCGGAAACCTGAGAGGAGAGTGTAGAAGGTGGCACCCCTGCCCCCAAACTGCCGCTGTCCCAGCTCAGGCCGCTGCGGGCTCTGGCTGGGAGCCTGGGCCCCAACCGCCTGCCCCTGCCCCTCCCTGGGCCAGCACTGCGGGAGCCGGGCCAGAGCCGGGGGGCATCGAGCCCCAGGCCCTACGCTGCTTGGGAGCTGATACGGTTCCCTCGGTTCCAGGTCCTCTGGCTCCCACGGCGCCCAGCGGAGCTATATTAGGAAAGACGTTCCTTCCCATCTCCATTTCGGGCCAGCGCCGACAGCTGCAGGGTCAGCCCTCGCCCTGACCAGCCCGGGGCCCTAGGGAGGGCGGCGCCAGCCAGGGTGGGAGGGGTCCCGGCGCCTGGCGGCCAGCACCTTCCTTGGCTTTGACTCTGGCTCCCCGCTGGGCTCTGCCTGAGGCCCTGGAGGCTGAGCGCCCGCAGGGCAGGGCCAGGGGACAAGAAGCTGAGGAGGTAGGACCCACCCAGCGGCCCGAGGGATTGGCCTCTCACGCCCTGTCACGGAGGAGGGAAGCGGGCTGCAGGGACCTCTGCCACCTCGCCCCTGCTCGTCCCTCCCATCCCCCCCGAGGGGGCTCAGGCTGCTAAGCAGTCGCACCTGCGAGTCCAGAGAGGACAGGAGGGAGCTCCCTTCCGGAGCCAGGCCGGACAGAGTTCAAATCCCGACCCTGCGTCCTCCTGGGGACTCTGCCCAGGTCCCTGCCTGCCAGTCTCAGCCTCAGCCCCTCACTCACGGAGTCGGGACGGCGGTGCCCACGGCGCAGACGGGTCGTGCACCCTAAACAGAACCCTGAGCATAAAGCCCTCGGCGTGGCTTGAGCGTGTACCGGGCGGATGCGAGGATTGGCCTTTACCAACCCTGTCTCCCTGGAGCGCTTAGCCACTGGGCCATGGCGCAGCCTCGGCCAGCCCAGGTCAGGGGCTCCCCTCCCTGCCCGCGTCGCCTGGGGGCCGCAGCGCCAGCCTTGCCCGAGGGTGAAGCCCTGCGCCCCTGCCTGCGGCCCGCCTCCCCGCAGACACGCTTGGGCCCTGCTGCTCTGAGCACCCGGTAATAATCAGACGTTCGCCAGCTTCCGGGAAGCCCCTGCAACGGCAGGAAGGTGCCACCAGGGCCGCGGGAGGCTGGGGCGGGGCTGGCCCTCGACCTCCCTGGGCAGCCCGTCAGGTAGGGAGGAGCCAGGCCTTCCCGGCGGCCAGCCCGTCTGCCCTCGCTAGCTGTGTGCCACCTTGAGCCACTCACCTGCTCCGGGCATCTAGATCGCACTAAGAGGAGGGAGAGACACGGCTGACCTCTGAAGCTGCGGGGAGCCAAAGGTCACGGAGCACGCGGACCATTAGCTGGCTCCAAGCCTAGACTGCGGGCCCGTAACGGGACTGCCCCGTTCTTTGGGTTTTCTGGCGGAATGTCCTCGCTAGGAAAAGCCCGTGGCCCATGGCTCTGCCACTTTGGTCCAAGGGAGCAAGGTCCGGGTGCTTGGGCTGCAACGTGCACGAGGCCAGCTTCACTCGGGGTCCCAAAGAGCTGAGGGTCATGGGTGGCTGGTGGCAGGCGGGAGAGCAGCAAACTGTTGGGGGGCAGGCCCTCGCTGGAGCAAAGGCAACGGAAAGGCACGGACGCGGGTTAGGATTGTGATGCGGGGGCGCATCGGTGTGACCCAGGGAGCACACGGCAAGGGCGCCCGTAACCCGGAGAGCCTGCACGGAGGGGAGCCCTGAAGCCCTGACCGCCGGGCTCAATCGCCTCGACTCCGTGTGCTCTGCCTCTGGAGCACACGGATCCTGGGATCGCGCGGGAAAGGGTAGAGGACCCACACAGGAAGGGCCTAGAAGCTGGTAGGGCCTGGGCTCGGGGGTCCGTCCCCTCAGCCCCCGCACGATGCCTACCCTGGGCTGTAGGTTCCTTTAGCTCCTGCGCTCGCAGAGCCCCACCAGCTGGCTCGGGGTGGGGGCGGGCCCCTTTCCCCTTGGGGTCCTGCTTCCTTGCCTCGTCCCTCCTCAAGGGTCAGTCCTACAAGCCCAGGACACCCACCCCATCGCTGCACCTTTCCGCACCCAGCTCAGGCGCCCCCTCCTGCAGGCAGCCTTCCCAGCCCACGCCCAGCCCCCGAATCATGCCCTGCTCCTGCCTCACGGCTGCTGGGGGGACCAGCCTGACCCTCGGCCCAGTTCCTGGAGGCAGCAGGCATCCCCCTACCTGGGGTGGCGGCCTGAGCCTGGGGAAATCCGCGTCTCTCGAATTCAGACCTCACTCAGCCCCTTAGCAGCGGGACAGCTGGGCCTCGACTAGACCTCCTCTGAGCCTCAGTTTCCCCCTCCGCAGGATCCAGCAGTCACCCCAGGCTGTGTAAAGCAATGACCCGTCGGCTCAACTACCTCAAGGCGAATCTACCCGCAGGGCCGTTGCTTATCTGGCTTGGGCCTGGCCACCTCCTGGGCTGTGGAGGGCCGCTCCTGGGCCACCGCCTGCCAGGCCCTGGTGAGCACTGAGGACCCGGCCTGGACCAGCTGCAGGGAGCCGGGCGCTACCTACCCTCCTGGGAGTCCGGCCCCCCAGGCCTTCCCTCCGAGGCTCATCCGATACACCTGAGCCATCTCCCTCAGGGTCTCGGCCGAGTACAGCCCAATGGGGTTGTTGTACTGCGCGGGCCTGCCCTGCCCTCTCGGTCCCGGGGCTCCCTCCGTGCCCGGGCCGCCCCTTGGGGGACTCTGGGAGAAGGAGGGGCTAGAGCTGGGCCCGAGCTCCGGGGGGCCCAGGGGTCCGGGGCTGCGTGCCGTGGGGCTGCCGCTCATGTCCCCAGCAGGGTCCTGGCCGGGGCAGCGCCGTGAGGGGAGAGAGGAGAGAGCAGTTAGAGGCCACAGTGTCCCAGCGCCCCTGCACCCCTGCGCCCACCTGAAACAGGGGCGGCTGGCGAGCACCCTGTGCCCCCCAGCCTGCACCCCGCATTCTGCATGCACCCTGTGCCCCACACCCCACATCCTGCACCCCACAGCCTGTACCCCGCACCCACACCTGTGCCCCACACCCCAGGTCCTGCACACCACAGCCTGCACCCTGCACCCACACCTGAGCCCCATGCCCTGCGTCCTGCACCCCGCGCCCCTCAGCCACTGCGCAGAGCTCAGGAGGGCACAGGCCGACACCTGGAAGGGAAGGGCTTTGTCGGCAGGCTGAGGGAGCCGCGCGTCCCTGGCCCTGAGGCTGACAAAGTGGGGGCCCCACCTGAAAAGTCAAGCCCTCCTGCAGGGCTGGGCAGAGAGGGGCGTGGATCTCAGGGAGTTGGGGAGCCCCTTCTATCCTCTCTCTGCCCCCCTTCCCCTGAGTGGCAGCTCCTGTGGCCCAGCCCCACCTCCTGCCCCCGACCCCACACTGAGATGCCCCCCACCGCCCTCCGCTGGCAGGTGCAAGGCGGGGGAGACTAGGGAATGACCTTTGCTCACAGCCCACCTCTGCAACTTCTCCCGAGCAGCCCTCTGCCTCTTTGCCCAACCTGTCACCCACCCCAAGCCCATCAGCCTCTTCCTGTCCCCTGCCCCACCTGCCTATCCCCCCCACCCACTGGACAGACAGGGGGCAGTATGGAGTGGTGCAGGGAGGGGTGAGGCGAGCACCCCCGGTTTGGGTCAAGGCCTTCCGCCCACAGGCTGAGCTGCTTACAGGGACCCGGGAGCATGGCAGGTGTGCTGGGGAGGTGTGTCCCCCTGCACCTGCTGCCTGGCTACCACCCGCACCTCCAGTGGGGCTGACGGGTGGTCAGTCGGGAGGGAAAGTGGGAACCGCTGCGAGACCCGAAGTCAAAGGATAAACCCTGAGGCCCAGCGGGCCCCTCCCTGCCCGGGGTGGCCTCCGGCTTTCACGCCCCCTCCCAGTACCCTGTAGGCGAATGAGGGTCAGAGCCCTCCGGATACCTGCCTCCTTCGCCCCCCAGGCTGGCAGGTTGGTCCCTCTCCTAAAAACATCACGGCCTAGGCTGGGTTCCCAACAGCCCAGCCGTGAGGCCCCGGGGGGCGCGAGCACCCAGGCAGGCAGCCCGCACCCGGTATTTCACGGGGTCCGCCCCACAGCATCAGCAGGGGCAGGGCAGGGCTGCGCCAAGCCAGGACCAGGCAGGCCGATTCGGCGCAGTACCCCAGGAAGCGCAGCCAACCTCAGCACCTACCTTCTGGTGGGGGATCACCGGCAGAGGGGACTGGACCGGGGGCGCTGTCGTGGAGATGGGGATGGGGCGCTTCGACCTGGAGAAACCAGAAAGAGGGCCAAGTGAGGACACTTGCCAGGAGGACCGGGAGCTCCTGCGGGGGCAGGGCTGGTGACAGGAGAGCATCAGAGAGCTGGGGAGCCAGGCCAGGGACCCCGAGGCCCGCTGTCCACCGCACGGACTGGAGTGACCCCAGGAAGGCCCCGGGCCTGGTCAGGATGGAGGAGGCATGGCCCTTGGGCACTCTGCACTCATGGCCTCTGTTAGGTCCCTGGGAGGCTGTCTGGGGCAGCAAGGAGGCAGGGAAGACCCCAGCTGCCAGGCCCGCCTGCCCACACGCTGGCAGCACTGTGACCGCCCCCCACCCCCGACCTCATCCGTACAGTGAGACTCAGGCATGGCAGGCGTGGAAGGCCCGGTCCTTCTTCCCGTCCAGAGGCCGCCTCACCTCTCCGTGTGAGCCTGCAGCACGGGCCGGGCCCATGTGGCTGCTGCGGACACCCTGTCTTGGGCCTGATGCCCCCACCCCTTGACCCGTGCCCTGCAGAGCTCCACTCACTTCTGCAGCGTGAGACTCAGGTTGTAGCTGGCAGACTTGATCTTGTTCTGGGCTTCCAGGTGGGTCATGGTGTCTGTGTTGACTCCATCGATGGCTACCACGAGGTCACCCTGGCTGAGCTGGGACTGGGCGGCCTTGCTTCCTGGTGTGATCTGAGAGGATGGCAGATGGGGGGGGGGTGAGCGCATGAAGGGGGGGGCTGAGGATGGGCCAGTCGTCGGGGAAGAGTCCCCTGGGGTCATCCAGTAGAGGCCTGCCAGGTCCTCTTTCGTTCACTGTGGCCAGTGCCCGCTGCTTGCCACGTGCGACATCCCCACCCGGCGCACCGCCACCCCTGTGCCTAGCGTCCTGCGTCGAGTGCGACCGCGAGACTAGCTCTGCCCAGGGGACCGGGGCGGGAGCAATGCCACCGCCTGCAGGCCTGCCCCCAGCACCCGTCCTTACCACGCTGCGCTCCCTCTACTTGTCGGCAGGCTGGGCACAGAGGGCCCAGAGGGGGACACTGAGCCACTAATGGAGGGACCTGAGCCCTACGGTCGCTGCCTGGAGGACGGATGATTAAGAAGCGCTGCATCAGATGTCGCACGAGCGAGAAATGAGCTTCTGCTAGGCTAAGCCGTTGAGGCCTGGGGGCTTTGTGACACCAGGTCCCCTAACCTGCAGTCCGTACAGTAGCACTATGATGTCTGCACCCCCAAACACCCACGGGGCACTTTCTGGGCTCCGGGAGAGAGGGTATGCGTACAAGCGGACACTCAGCACCACGGCAGACTCGACCAGGCTAGCAGGCAGGACAGATGCACCGTCACAAAGTGTCCCGGTGCAGGTGCCTAGTGCCACCATGTGGGGGAGCTGGGGAACCCCGCCTGGGGAAACCAGGTCCCCAGGGGCAGGCGGCAGGGCTCAGCGTTCTGGGGCTGGCTCCGTACTTCCAGAAGGTGTGGGGACCATGTCCCAAATCCCTGCCAGCTAATGACATCACCACGTGTTAGAGTCCAAGGGTCCCCCACCGTGTGATCACTCAGAACACTGCAGATGCGGCACCCCGAGAATACCCCGTGCACGTCAGGAAGGCTGCACTCCAGGGACATCATGTGGAACGTCATGGTGGCTCAGACCCTCTCCCGATGACGTCATGCACAAGGCCAGACCCTGCAAGCCTGGCCCCTGGTAGCGGCGGGCTGAATGCGGTGGTAGCCACTCCCCTCCTCGGTGACGTCACTCAAAGCGCAAAATTCTGGAGGGCCTGGGTGATGTCACCTACAATGACTTGACGGCTGACCCCTAGTGACGTCACATGGGATGGATGAAGCTCCGCTTCTAAAGGCGTCTCGTGGAATGCCACAGAGACTGGCCTTACCCCGCGCCCCACATTGTGTCACCGCACGAAGTACCAGGCAAGCCCTACCCCCTACTGTAACACGCAGAATGACCTTACAACGCGACGCCCAGGACATCACGGGGAGGCCCCCCTGGGACACCGCGGGAATGCCGGCCAGGCCTCTGGGAGGCTGTAACTGGAGGACGGCCCTTGGCTCTTCTGCGCCAGCATGCCCACCGGCCAGCTTCCCGGCTTCCCAGTCACCTTCCTGTCTACCCCAGGGACAAGGCTGGCTTCTCGAGCTGGCGGGAGCCGTTTTCTGGCGCTGGCCCGAGGGACCATCCTAGAAGGAGTCCGAGGAGGACTCAGGGGAAGGCCCCTACCCTGGGTGCCAGGCCTGGGTGAGCCTCTGGCCGGCCTCCTGCCCCGCCTCCCAGAGGGACCTTCCCCGAGCAGGGCCACTGCATCACCAGCCTCCAGTCCCCGTGGGCTCTACAAGGCAGGCCACGAGCCGCGAGTGCTAACCCGGGGACAGCAGCAAGAGGGGGGTCCTTGCGGTGGCAGCGCCCGTTCGCCCTGGGCCCGAGCTAACTTCACAAGCACTGGCCCCTTGTGCCCAGACAGCTCCCCCCCGCCCACCCAGCCCCGAATCCGCTGAGTGTGGCGGGGACAGCGGAGGCAGCACCCCTGGGCTCTGGGAAACCAGGCCCAGCCCCCTCTCCTGCTCCTGCAGGCCCCTCCCAGGCTCGTGGCTGCGGGGCCTGCACGACCCACAGGAGCCGGTTATTTCCTGATTTCAGGGCTTGAACAAAGGGTAGAAACAGAAGAAAACAAAACACTTCCTGGCTGAGAGGGGACTCCCGAGGGCAAGCTGCCCGCCCAGAAAATCGCCTTTCCCGACGGTCAGACCCGTGTGATACCCGACGTCGGACTATCCACATCCTCAAGCAGAGAAAACCCGGAGAGAATTCTACGGAGGGCCCGCACACGCCTCGGCGGGCGTCTACACCAACGGGATGGGCGTCTACTGCGGCGTGGTGGGTGTCTACCCTGGCATGGCCGTGGGTGTCTACCCCGGTGTGCGGCATCGTCTGCCCGCCTCTCGCTGTGTCCCCCACCTTAGTCTACACACATTTCCCGGAAATGGCAGATACCATCTTGCTTCCTCGGGTGAGCTGTATAGCGCCTCTGCTGCCCTAGCAGGACACCCTAGGGGGGGTCCCACTGGACTCCCCCCACCGGGGTCACTCTCCAGGCCCCCCCACCGGGGTCACCCCACCAGGCTCCCCACACCAGGGTCACCCTCTCAGGGCCACCCTTCCAGGGTCACCCCCCAGCTGCTTCTCACCATCTCCAGAGTGGTAAGGCGCCCCGAGGTGGGCCACCCCAGACCCCAGACAGAGCGGAGGCTGCCAGGGGTGGAGCATGTTGGGGGAGCACAGATGACCGTGGGAGCAAGGACAGCAGGGTGGCGTCCAGGAGCGGCTGGGCCCGATGAGCTGGGGCCATGTGGGCCTGTCCGTGTCCCCCCCGCAGCGGCCCGCGACGTCTGCTTCCTCAGGAACCAGCGCACCACACCTTCCTACCAGGCCACTGCCTCCCCCTTGCCCACTGCCCGGTCCTCGGGTGTAGGCCAGGCAATCCCCGTTCCCGGGGTCCCAGCAGGCTCCTGCCTGCCCCGGCGCCCTCCTCCTGCACCTGTGGCTGCTCGTCAGGGCTCGGCTGGCCCGGGCAGGGTAAGGGTGCCGGGGGCACTGCTCGGGCTCCGGGAGCACAGTCCGGTCTCAAAGCCCCTTGGGACAGGCTCTCGGTGTTTGGGGGGCCAGGCCTGCCAGCAGGTCAAGGAGCCCTTCCTCCTCTCGGGCCATGGTCGAAGGCACCTGAGAGGGGACCCAGGGCTAGTCGGGGTCAGGGCGCAGCCATGGCCCCCACTACCGTGGACGCCTGGTGCGAAGGCAGTAGAGCCGGGCCGTGGGCCGGAACCAGGCCTGAGGGTACAGGGCGGCCTGCACAGCCCGCGTGAGGACAGCGGCAGCGCCCTCCTCCCACGAGGGCTGGGAGGGTTACATTTTTAAATGTGTTGCTCTGGAAGGAGGTGCAGAGCCGAGAAGGTTTCCGGGGGGGCTCCTGACAGGGGAAGTGCAGGTGCTGGCCGTGCCCGGGCCCCTCGAGGGTGCCCGGCTGGTGGCTGGGAAGCTGCGTCCCTGGCTCCACGGGGAAACAAGATCTGGAGCTGGCGGGGGGCCCCCTCCTACTGGCTGGGCCCAAGCCAGCCTGCCATCCCCAGAGGGGCCGAGCATCAGCCGGAGGGGAGAGTGCTGCCCAGGGTCCCAGGGAAGCAGGGCGCTGGCCAGGCCCAGCCGCCAGGGGCCTCTGTTTCCCCAGGTCCCCGCAGCAGAGTGGGTGGCGGGGCCCTCGGCCATTCCCAGCCGTTATGCTCCGTGCTCAGAACCACAGGCCCCGGCCTCGTTGCCCCTCTGGGTGTGCGGCGTCGGTGGGGCCGGGCCCAGGTGGCAGGGGGAGGTAGAAGGTGCCGTGGGCTGCGCAGTTTCCAGCTTCTCCTCCGCACCCGCCCACGCCGACCACCCCAGCACACTTGCCACAGAGCCCTAAGTGCATTCGGCTTCGTGTGATTAAGTTACCATCCCCGTGCTCTGCTCCCTTCCCATCTGGCCTCCCCGGGGGCCTTGCTCCATCCCTCATGCTTTCACCGGAACCTTCTGTCTCTGATAAAGAAGCCAGGATCGTGTCTAGGCTCCAGAAGCCCCTCGTTGCACAGAGGATTTCTGTGGCAGAGAGAACATCTTCTGTGATGCCGTGTTGTGGGTCTGTGTCGTTGGCCCCAGCCCGTGGAGGGAACCACACGAGGAGTGGACCCACGTGTAAACTGTGGACCCTGGGTGATACTTGTGTGCCAGTGTAGGTTTAGGATTTATAATAAACATGTCACTCTTGATAACGAGGGGAGGGAGGCTGTGCATGTGTGGGGCGGGGGGCATCTGGGAACTCTGTTACCTTCCACTCAATCTAGCTGGGAACCTAAAACTGCTCTTGAAAAACTAAGTCTTTGGGACGCCCGGGGGGCTCAGCGGTTGAGCGTCTGCTTTTGGCTCAGGGCGTGACCCCGGGGTCCTGGAATCGAGTCCTGCGTCGGGCTCCCTGCATGGAGCCTGCTTCTCCCTCTGCCTGTGTCTCTGCCTCTCTCTCTCTCTCTCTCTCAGGAATAAATAAATAAAATCTTTAAAAAACAAAACAAAACACTAAGTCTTAAAAAAAAAGAAAAAGGTCCTCCCTGCCTTAGCTCCTCCCACTGGCTCTTGTGGTCTCGTTTCTTCCCCCTGCTGGCTTCTCGGAGGATGAGCAGCAGGCCCCGCTCCCCGCTGCCTCCCACCCCTCTAGCGCCCAGCCCCACCGCTTCACACATTCCAGTGACCTCCCTGTGCCCCAACCTGGGGACACGGGTCCCCTCTTCTGCTGGCCACACCGTTCCCTGGCCTACGAGCCTGTCTCCCCGGATCCCGCAGTGCCGTGTCCTGGTGTCAGTAGAAGGCTCCCATGGGCCCGTCACTCCCAGTGGGCCCCAGTCAGCCCTGGCGGGGGGTGGGGAACCCCTTCGTGCCTCGTGGGCTGCTTCCTGGCTCCAAGGAGGCGCCGACGCTGTGTGCAAGCTGGCCTTGCTCAGCGCTGCCATCCCCCCGCGGCTTTAGCTCAGGAGCCCCGGGGCCTCCCCGGATGGGCCCGTCCTGTGTCCTGTGTCCTGTGTCCTGGCCACGGCCGGGAGGGTGCGCTCCTCAGGGCCCGGCCGCCTCCACCACCGCCTTCGGAGCCCTCACTGGGTGCGCAGCGGCTCCGCACCCCCGAAGGAGGCAGGCCGGGCTGGGGCCTGGCAGGGACCTCCACGACGCGTCCCCGGCCGCGGCCCCTGTTGGGTTAGCCTCCCCACTTGCGGCCAGGAAAGGGCCCTGCCAGCCTCCCAGCAGCCTCCGGAGGCTTGCCTGACCTTCAGCGCGGCTATAAACAGCTCAGCCTGTCAGCACCATGAGGCGCTGCCCGAGAAACCGCGCTATGGCCTCAAAATTCCAGGAATGGCCGGCACAGTTAACCCGGAATAGTCCCAGCCTGCGCCCCCCCTCCACCGGGGACCCTCCGTCCTCTGAATCCCCACACCCCCTGCAGCTAGGAGATCTGACACAGACTGGAACAGAGAGGCGCGAAGGAGCAGAGGCCTCTGGGCTGGTGCCCCGGGGAGCCTGCAAGGCCCGAAGGATGAGGCCGTAGGGCCAGGGCCTTGGAGCAGGCAGCCGCCCCCCCGCCCCGGGGGGCTCCCCGGGCTCAGCCCACAGCTCCCCAGCCTCGCCGCTGCCCGCCACAGGGAGAACCAGGAGGAACGACAGGTGCCCGCGGCTGCCCTGGTGGTGCTGGAAGCACTGCCACGTGCACGTCCCCACGTCACAGAGGCCGTGACAAGGTTGGGCAGGAAAACCCTCTTTTCTCAGGCGACGCTGGGAGCAGAGGACCAGGGCGCGCCTCTTCTCCTGGCAAGGGGAGGCTGGCCTCTGCAGCCGCTCCTTGGGGCCCCCCCACCCCTGGAGAGCTGGCTGGGGCTGGGGGGCGGTGAGCGGAGCTCATGTTGCAGGCCCAGCCGCACCTGTCCGGGATAAATAAAGGCATTTCCCCTCCGCCCTCCCATTCTGCCTCCTGCGCCCCTTCTCTGCGGGTCCTCAGCCTGGGGGTGGGCAGGCCGCCCAGGGCTCTCCCGCTGATCCCTAGCCCAAGGGCGGAGGGCGGGCCAGGGACGAGGGGTGACTGAGGTCACCGAGCGCCTGAGTCTGGGTGAGCAGGCGCCCGCCTCTCCCAGGACGCGCCCAGCCCGCCCCCGCGGCCCCGCCTCGCCCACCCCCCAAGGCAGATGCCACCCGCGCCCTGCCGCAGAGCCTCCGCCGCCCCTGGCAGCCACTGCAGAAGCCCCCCACCCGGCAGGACACGCCGCAGCCCAGCGGGACAGGGGCCCAGCGGCCGGGGCATTGGGGATCGGGGCTCCCAGGGAACCGGAGCGCCCAGCGCAGCTGGCCCGTGGCCCTGACGACGGGGGCGCCCCTGAAGGAAGCAGCCGGGCCCTGCACTACCGCCCGCCGCCCCCCGGAGCCGCGGCTCCTGCTTATAAAAGCCCTCAGGCGTGGGCTCCGTGCCGTCCCAGCGTGGCTTTCCCTGCGGTGGGGACAGTCTTCCTGCTGTCTAGCTTAAGGCCTCCCTGCTGCAATACAAGCCCGGGCGGCCGAGGCCAGGTGGCGCATAGATCCCGGGTGAGGTCATGGGCTATCCTGGTGCCACTGAGCCCGGAGGCTGGTTGCCACCCACTGGGGCAGGGGCACCAGCGTGAGGCCTTGAGGACTGTGGGGCTGGGGGACACGTGGCTCAGGCCCAGGCCTGGGGGGCTGTGGACCCATGACAGGGAAGAGGACAGCCCCCGGGCTGCTGGGGCACCATGTGGGGCCCTGGGGGCCGGCCGCGTGCACAGGGCTCAGATGCCCACGCAGCACATCAGCAGGCGGGGGTGTCAGGCCCTGGGTGTCCTTGGGGCTGCACGCTGTGGTCCCCAGGGTGGAGGGCCTGCAGCTCGACCTCCGGTGGGTGATGAGCATGGCCCCTCTCTGGGCTGGAGCCAGGCCAGTGCCACCCCCCCACCCCGGGGAGCATGGCCTCTCTAGCTGTTACAGCAGCCCAGAGGGGGCTCCTCCTTCTTGGGGTCCCCCCGAGGGCCACTGCTCCTACACTACCCCCTCTGCTGAGCCCTCCAGACCTCCCGCGGCTGCCCACTTGCCCGCCCCCACCCCGAGGCCCACGGCAAAGTCTCTGCTGTCCTGGCCCATCCGTCCCCCCCAGTGACAGCCTGGAGCCTCAGCCCGCGCCCTGGACCCCACAGCAGCAGGGACCCCATCAGGCAGGGCTGGTCTCCACCCACCCACACCTCACATCCCACCCTGAGCCCCGGGGTCTTCACCCCAGCTCTGCCAGACTTGCTGGGGGCCGCTCGACGAGGGTGACCAGAGTGCCCGCCGCGCTCTGGACGCTGGTGTAGGTCCTGGGGACCCTGCAGCTCTTGAGACCCGGAAAGCTTGGTCCCAAGCACATTGGGCTTCTCGCCTCTCTGGACCTGAATGTCTCCGGCCGGGCCAAAGACGGACTGAGCTGTGACGCCCCGGCAGGCTGGTCCCTGACCACAGACGACGCAGAACTCATGCATGGGCTGTTCCCCCCCGGGTGGGCGAGTGGAACGAGACGTCAGACAGGCAGTCAGGGCTGCTGAATGGGTGGGGGCTCGGCCAGGGGAGGGAGGAAGCTGCCGGAGGTCCCCAGCAGGCCCCGGAGGGCGGCGGGGGGCTGAGGTGACACAGTCACCCAGGTCCCACGGCGGCGTGGGGGCTGGGGCACAGTTACCGGCCAGCGCAGGCCCGGGCCCTGACAGCAGGCAGCCAAAGTCATCAGTCTACCCGCGTCCACCTGCGCTCTCCGTGCTAGGAGTGCTCTGGCCACAAAGCAGCTGCCCAGGTCCCCTGAGACGCTCCAGGCTTGGGGGCACCCTGGGCCCACACTTCCTGGGGAGGCCTTAGGCGGGCACTACACCTGGCCACCTGCTGCCCACGCAGCAAGCGTGGCATTGCCTTCTTGGCTCAAAACACCCACCACCTGCCCATCTTCCGCACCCACGATGGGCTGGCGGGCTCAGGTGGACCGCAGCCACGGCTGAGACCAGGGCCCGTGGCCGGCGTATCCCGTTGGAGCCCCAGACTGCGGATGGGCATGCGCGGCTTTGCCGGAGCCTCCGGGAGGGTGGTGGAGGGATGGAGGGAGCCCACCGCCTCCTCTGGCTGTGCCCCGTCCCTGTGGGTGCCAGGCTGCGCGGGCGGCACACTTACCCGGGAGATAGTGAGCGGCATGTTGAAGTCCTTGCCCCCCTGGAGACGGAAGCCCCAGGGCCCGGGCCCGGTCAGGGTCACGCTGTACGACATGCTCGTGCTGACCGCGGCGGCCTCTGCGGGTGAGACAGGAGGGGAGTGAGGGCCCGCGGCGCCCAGCTCCCGCCCGCAGCGCGCCCCACCCCGACCCAGCCTTGCCTGCTCCGTCCCTCGGTCTGGCGGCTGCGTGGAGCTCCCTAGACGCTCCTAAGAATAGCTGGGAACGAATGCCCTGGACACTGATATCTGCCCTCCGCTGCGCCCATAAATGGGCTGTAACCCTATACTCCGCCGCCCGCCGCCTCCCACCGTGACTCACCGGCTAATATTGCCCCCGGGGAGGGGAGTCCAGCACCCAGCACCCCCCGGTGGCAGGATGGGGCCGGCCGCACTGGCGATAACGCTGCCCCTGCCCTGGACAACCCAGATGTGTGTGCTCCCCGCTGCGCTCAGTCCCGCCCCTCCACCCAGGGATGCGGCGGGCTCCCCGGCGGGGGCTCCGACGAGGGCATCTGTCCATCCTTGCTGCCTGCAGAGCCCCCCAAGGGTGCGGCGTTTTCCCAGGACGGCCCGGGACCAGGCTGCACCTCCAGCTGCTCTGGACAGAGTCTGCCCGGGAGGCCGGCGCCCGGCCCAGGGTCGTCCAGCTGTAAGAGTGACGGCGACGGTAACGGGAGCTCTGGGCTTGGCCCCGGGAGCCCAAGGAGCCGCCCCACCTCCCTGCAGCCACCCGGGCTCAGGGAGGTGACGTGACGTTTCCAAGGTCACACAGGGAGCGCACCCAGGCCACCTGGAGCACCTGAGTGCTGCTTGTTCCTTCTGCTCTCGTGCCGGGTAGTGAGAGCCCCGCGGCCATCGGCGGCTCCCGACGCCCACAGCAGGCACCGAGTGAAGGGCACAGGGGCCTGGCTCAGGGTCAGGAAGCCGGTCGGTGCCCGGCAGGCTCACACCCTCCAGACCCCCCAGGGGCCCGGAGGTTATTCGTGGCTCTCCTGTCTCATTTGTGCTCTGGAAAACTTGACAGCAGCATGGAAAGCTCCAGCTGCCAAGGTCGCATGCCAGGTCCCCGTGCCCTTTGCACTGGAATGGCAGGGGGCAGGGAGGAGGGGAGGAGATGCCATTTGCTCAGCTGCTGGGACGGGGAAGTGCGTGCGGCATGTCAGCCCGTAACCCAGAGACAGTGTGTTCTGGGCAGGGTGGGTCCCGGGCCCCCAGGTCTCTAGCCAGGGAGGCCTTTGGGCCAAGATCCCTCCAGAAGCCCTTCCTCAGAAGAGACCTCAGGCCCTGTGAGGCCTGGAGATAGTTCAAACCTTTCTGGCTCTAGGCTGGGGAAACTGAGGCTCACTGAAGGGGAAGGTGACCGGACTGGCTGCTCCGCGGCCCTGAGGACCCAGTGCATGGACTGCAGGCCTGGCAGGGGCCCCACGCCACAGGGGCACCTGTAATCCACTGAAGTCCACAAAGATACTGAGTGCAAGGAGCAAAGAGCAACGTGTACCCCTTGCCCACGGAGCCACCTCGCCTGCTGTGTGTCCCGTAGCCCGACCTCCTACCCCAGTCACATCTGGCCCAGAAAGCCCAGCTGGGGCCAGCACCCCACAGCCCCCCCCCCCCGCCCCAGGCCATCCCCTGCTCCAGCCCCAGCCACATCCCATCCACACCCACCTGCAGTTTTACCCCCTTTCCTGGGAGGGGCTGGTCCTGCCAAGCTGGAGAGGACCCAGCAACCAGTCAGACTAGGGTGGGGAAAGGATGGAACCCGAGCTGCCCCCACAGGGGGAGGGGAAGCAGGGGGTGGGGAACGGAGGGGGGCCCTGTAGGCTCTTTCTGAGTCTTTGTTCTGGGTTAGGAGCCTCTGGGGATGGAGCGGGAAGGATGCTCTTAAAGGAGAAGGCCAGCCTCCCTCCATCTGCCTCCCCTGAGAGGCCAGAAGCCAGCCCAGCCAGAGAGCAGCTGGTCCCCACTGTGGGCACAAACTGCTTCCTGCTAACAGCGGCTCCTGGGGCAGTGAGGACGGCTGGTGGGCAGGGGGGACAGCTCCTGGGGCAGTGGGGACGGCTCCTGGGGCAATGGGACGGCTCCTGGGGCAGTGGGGATGGCTCCTGGGAGAGTGGGGACGGCTCCTGGGGCAGTGGGGACGGCTGGTGGGCAGTGGGGACAGCTAGTGGGCAGTGGGGACGGCTGGTGAGGAGTGGGGACAGCTCCTGGGCAGTGGGGATGGCTCCTGGGCAGTGGGGATGGCTCCTGGGGAGTGGGGATGGCTCCTGGAGAGTGGGGACGGCTCCTGGGGCAGTGGGGACAGCTCCTGGGCAGTGGGGACAGCTCCTGGGCAGTGGGGATGGCTCCTGGGGCAGTGGGGATGGCTCCTGGGCAGTGGGGACGGCTCCTGGGCAGTGGGGACGGCTCCTGGGCAGTGGGGATGGCTCCCGGGGCAGTGGGGATGGCTCCTGGGCAGTGGGGACGGCTCCTGGGCAGTGGGGACAGCTCCTGGGGAGTGGAGACGGCTCCTGGGCAGTGGGGACGGCTGGTGGGGAGTGGGGACATGGGAGTCTGCTGTGTCCCTCCTCCCTCTGCCCCTCGCAGGTTGAGATGGAGGCCTCAGGAGTGAGATCTGCGGGGCGGGGGGACAGAGAAAGAGGCGGCCCAGGGAGGCAGAGGCCGGGCCTGGGTCTCTCCCCGTCCGGGCACCACAGATGGAGACCATGCTCGTTGGGGAGAATTTGTCTGCTCTTTATTTCCCTCCGCCGCTGGAGCCGTGCCCCTGGGGCGACTTGGACCACGGATTGGAGGCAAAGCGCAGGCGGGATGTGTGCACGCTTGTGCATGGTGTGGGTGCAGAGGCGCTTGTGTAGGGGAGCGTGGGCCACAGGGGCGAGCAGAGGGGCAGCTCGGCTGCAGGCTTGTCCCTGTCACTGAAACGCCCAGCCCGGGTGCAAAGGCGGGTCCCACGCCGCCGTCGCCGTCGTCACCACCTGGACAATCACAGCACACGGCGTCTGAGGACCGGTGGACAGCTCGGGGCACAGGAGGGCCGGGGCTCCCACGCTTGGGGCTGAGCCAGGGAAACAGGCTGGGGAGATGCGAGGTGGGTGCAGAGCACCCGCAGGCAGGGGTTGTATGGTGCGGGCCGTGGATCCAGCATGGCCTGGGGGATGGGCCACTTGCAATGCCTGCGGGCACATGGGGTCACCCTGGGTCTGGGGACGGGGGGAGCCAATGGGCGCCCTCCCTGCTGGGGTCCAGGCTGGGGAGCCGCCCCTTGGTTGGCAGACGGCACACGTGTTCAGTCCAATGAGTACTCCCCTCCCCTGCAGCCGTGTCCCCGTGACCCTCCCCGGACAGGGTCACCGAGTGGTAGAGGGGGGCTGCTTGGAGGGGCCAGGCTGTCCTGCCATCTCCGACACACCACATGGCCAGATGGCCCGGGTCACCCACAGGATAGGACGTCTCCCAGGCTCTCAGGCTCCTGCAGTTGGTGGGGGGACCCCGGCTCGCCTCCCCCCCGCCCCCGCCGCCTCCCCTTTCCCTGCTGCCTTCAGGGCATCCCACACGCCCCAGCTCCTGCAGGCTTCTCCCCACTTGCTCCCGGCCCCCGCAGGGAGGCCCCGGTTACCTCAAGGCTGCCCCAGCCGTCCCAGGGCCTCCGTGGAGTCCTCCCAGGGTCCCCTGTGCCCAGGCTCGTGGCTGGATGCCCCTCAGCTCCACACCTGATCCACCCGCCCCCTCCCCCGGTTCCCGGCACCTCCCACCTTCTCTCCCTCACCTGTGTCCCCAGCGCCCGCTCCCAGAGTCCCTCTGGCTGCTCCCGGGCACACAGCAACCCTGTGTCCCAGGACACAGCAGGCCTCCCAGGCCCCGCCGCGTTCGCACAGCCTGGACCGCGCACCATGACCCCCCCACGTGGCCTGGAATCCTTGCTTCACCCCCACCTTCGCCGGGGGAGCCCTCGGGGACTGGCCTCTTCTTTCAGCACCCTGTGTGCTGATACCTCGATGGCAGTGCTTATCGCATGTGTTAGGTGACTGCTGTCGTGCTGTCCCTCTTGCCCCGTGTCCCGACCCCGCCAGGACTCCCTGCAGGCCAGGCCCGGTGCCTTTCATCACCGCCGCCCGCCCTGCCCCAGCCCAGGGGGCACGCGTCTCTGTCCTCTGCCCAGTGCTGGGTTCAGGCTGGGGACTCGGTCCTCCCTGGGGCTGGAGCTTCAAGGGAGCGGCCAGGCGTCCCCCTCCCCGGGACCCCCAGGGACCAGCCTGGGGACACGTGCGGCAGGACTTGTGTGGGGCCCCTGGGGAGAGCCCGGGAGCCGGGGTGCTGGGCAGGTGCCCGCGGAGGGGCGGGTGGGGAGCTGTGCGCTGGGGGTGGCCTTGGGCCTATGCACACGGCATTTGCAGCGTTCCAGAATATGGCCTTCTCTAATCGCCATCGACATTCCGTTCCATAGGCACTTGGGCTGACAGCTGGCCTTCTTTTAATAGCCACAAGTATTCTGGGTGACATCCTAATCTCAGGGCACTCAGAGCAAGCACACACCCGGCTGGCGGCACCCGCCCCAGGTATGTGCGGCCTCCAGCCACACACAGAGAGGTACACGCCACCCACGCTGGGTCACTCGCACCTCAGACGTGGTGGGGCACACGCAGTCCTGGCTCCTGGGACACAGGGACAGAAACACGCGCCGGGCACAGGGGCACACTCCCTTACACACGTGCTGGACAGCCACCACCACAGGCTCCATGTGTGCAGAGTCAGGGTCACACAATCACACCGACACTCAGGGGCCATCACAGAGCACACCCGGACCTGCTGGGGGCCTCTTGGACTCACAGAGACACCCTGTGCCTCCCGCCCGCCCCCCGCCCCGTACCCCAAGCAGGCAAGGGAAATCTGGGTGGGGAGGGAGGGACACCCAGAGAGCACTGGCCTGCCCAGGAGAACCGCTCCCTTTCCCGGGCCTCCCCTGGGTGACCAGCCCCCGTCCCCACCCCTTTACGGATGGGCAGGGGCCAGGCCCAATCACCTTCCCAGGCGTCTCCACCGCCTGTCCCCGGGGCCTGAGAGGGGCCTTGGCCTCCGCGTCCTCCAGGCCCTGAGTGCAGAGGAAGCGCCCGCCCGCTGGCTGGGCAGCCCCCCACACAGCTGCTGCCTCGGTGTCCATCCAGCCCTGGGGAGGGTGGAGAGTCCCTGTGAGGCTCTCCTGCCCCCTCCTGGTCCGAGCCCGCCCACCCTGCACACAGGACCTCCCTGAAGCGAGTGAGGCCCATGACGGCAGAGGCTTGTAGTCAGCACATCCTCGTGTACGGTGCGCCCATGTGCACGCGTGTGCATGTGTCTGTGAGCATGTGTGTGTCTGTGAGTGCATGTGCATGTCTGTGTGCACGTGTGCACTTGTCCCTGAACACACATGTGTCTGTGTACGCGTGTGTGCATGTGTGCGTGTGTGTCTGTGCACGTGTGTGAGCACAGGTGCACATGTGTGGGTGGGTGTCTGTGCATGTGTGCACATATGTGTCCCTGAGTGTGTGCCCATATGCAGGTCTGTGTGCATGTGTGCACATGTGCATGTGTGTCTGTGAGCGCATGCGCACATGTGTGGGTGTGCATGTGTGCACGTGTGTGCTCAGGCTCATGCCCCATGTGCCTGCGGAGGCGTGTGGGATGGCTCCATGTCTGTGAGGGTCTAGGCCTCCGCTGACAGACAACGTGCACCCCTTGCTGCCATCTGCTGCGTGCACAGGGGAAGGGGCCCCGACAGCTGCCCCCTCGGCCCCTTGAGCCAGGCCCGGGAAGGAAGCAGTGGGGGGAGGTCGCAGGAGGCTCTGGGGGCCACCCTGGCCCTCCGGTTACGGAGACGGAGGAGCCCCACTGCGGCTGGGTCGGGAGCACGGAGGGCTCCCCTGGGGCCCCGGGCCGGGCAGGCTGGCAGCTCCCAGGGCTCACGAGCACTGTGCGGTCAGCATCCGCTCACGTGCACCCTGGTCCGTCATGCACGGACAGACGACTGTTGTCCCTTTCAGAGAAGGACCCGGAGGCCCAGCACGGGTGAGTGACCTGCGCAAGCTCGCGCGGTGAGGAGGCGGTAGGCGGAGGCTTGAAGCCGGTCCCCTGACTCAAGGGCCGGGACGCCTTCCGCTGCACGCTCTGGGGTCCCCGTGGTCCCCTGGGGAGGGCATTGATGCTGAGAACGGGGGCCCCGAGCCAGCTCCTGCCTGTCTCTGGGAGGCCCCTCGAGGCCAGAGGCACCTGTCCTGTCAAGCTGCAGCTCTGGGCCCCCGGGGTCCTGCCGGCACGGAAGGCAGGGGCCTGGGTGGGGACACGCATGGTGGGTGGGTGGGTCCTGGCCCTGCTACTGGGCGACCTCGGGCCCACCCCCTGCCGTGCCCGGCTCTTGCTGCCGGCATCCCAGGGTCCTGAGGTTAGAGTCCCAGAGGCAGCCCCGCCCCGGGCCTGAGGCTGGCGGCTGAGGGGAGGAGGTGTGGTGCCAGGCTCCGGAGGCCATCGCAACCTTACCACCTCGCTCTCGGAGCCCAGGGACGCCTGGCGCCTGCGTCCGGAGATCCAGCTGAGGTCCGAGGCCTGGCTGCTCAGGGTGGAGCGGTGGGTGGAGCGGTAGCTGGCGTAGGGACCCGTGCGCTGGCCCGACACACCCAGCAGCACCCCCAGGCAGGGCAGGTGCTGGGCAATGGCCATTCTGCAGGGGTAGGACATCTGGTTAGGGGGACGGACAGGCGGACACCAGGACACGATGGCGGATGGACAGACTGATATGGGGCTAATGGGGTGGACGGGATGGGGAAATGCGGTGGCCCAGACATGGGGTCATGAGGACAGACAGACTGGCAGGCTCAGAGCTGGGGAGGGACACACAGACCCTGGGGCCACGGGCACGGAGGGAGCGCCTTTGGGTGGCGGGTTGGGCAGGGGCTTGGTGTCGGCGCCCAGGTGGCTGGGCCGAGCCGTCTCCCGCAGTGAGGACCAGGGACAGTCCCAGCAGCCTCCGGGGCTGCAGCCGGCCTCAGCCGGGCAGCGCGTTGCTGACACCTCCAGGCAAACGGGAGCACCGACAGGCCTCTGAGGAGAGCGGGCAGGGCTGGGCTCCCGTCAGCCAGCGGAGCCCCCCACCCCAGGCCAGGCCAGGGGGCTCCAGGGTACTGCTGCCTCGGGCCTTCGCTCTGTGGGGTACCACTGCCGAGCGGCCATCCTGGCTGGCCTGGATCATCCATCCAGGCAGGACTGGGCCCTCATGTCACCCCAACCGCCCCCCGGGAAACGGGAGCAGCAGAGGGGGGCACGCCCGCTCCAGACCCCGCCCCGAATCATGGCTTCGTGCTCAACGGGAGACCAGGAGGATGGCCTCGGCCCCATGCACTCCTTCAGGCCCTCCACCCCGGGGCACACCTGTACTTGGGGTGCGTGATGGCGTAAATGATGGGGTTGTGGATGGCGGAGGCCTTGGCGATGACGGCTGGCACGGAGTTCATGTAGGGCGTCAGGACGTGCGAATACCTAGGATGGAGGCGCTGTGGTCCCCTGCCGGCTGGCCCTCCCCGACCCTCTGCAGCCCCCTGCCCTCTCAGGGGCCTTCTTCCTCTGGGCCAGGCCCTGCGGGGTGTGGCCTGGCCTGGCCCAAAGTCCCCGGCCCACGAGAGGGACTGCTCTGACATGGGGCGAGTGGGGATCTGGGGGGCGTTAAGGCAGGGTCGCCAGAGGACGGTGGGCCAGGCTGCGGGGTCTCCTAGGGCCTTGATCCCTGTCCACCCCCGGGGCCCCAGTGCTGAGACCCCTGCCCTCCCACTCTCTCAGACTGACTCCCCAGGATCCCAGGCCCAGGCCCTTCCTGCACAGGCAGGTGTCGCACCCAACCCCCCCAGGTGGGTAACTCGGCCCGCGTCACAGCCGAAACTGGCCGTTGTCCACGCCGCTGCAGCCATTGCAGTCTGCACCTTGCGGCTACGCAGGACCCGCGGCAGGAGGCCCGCAGCCCAGGGGAGGAGGGAACAGGGCTCGGGGACGTCGCGTGCTCCCATGGATGTGGCAGGTGCGGGAGTCCTCGGGGCCCCAGGCCCAATTCAGCGGGGCCCTCAGGGAGACGGAAGAGGCGCGAGGCCCACGAGGCAGGGAGGCTGGCTGGGCTCCAGCTTGGGCCCTGCCGTCCCCCCGCACCCCCGCCCGCCCCAGCCCCTGCGCACGCTCACCCAGCGAAAGCCGTCAGGGCCACGGCAGAGTAGGGGGCCCAGGAGAGCACGAAGAGCAGGATGACCAGCAGCTCCATCTTGGCCATCTTCCACTCTCTCTGTAGCCGCTGCCGCTGTCGGGGGGACCTGGCCCCGCCCTCACAGGCCCTGAAGGTCTGGAGAGCCCTGGGGGGAGCCTGAGTCTGACCCGCCCTGTGGCCGTGAGCTGCCCTCCGTCGGGGCTTGCGGGGCGGTGGCCCGGGGAGCGCAGGCACCCCAAGGCTCCCCATCACGCCCCGCAGCAGCCTCCCTGGGTCCCCCCACGGGCCTCCCCATCAAGCCTAAAGGCCCCGCCCCAGAAGCCCCCCCACTTCTCCAGGCTCCCCCCCCCCAAGCGCATGTGCTCCTCTTGCCATGGCCTCGGAGCCCGGAATGTGGGGGGGGGGTGTCCTGGGAACCTTAGGCAGCGTAGCCCCCCCTTCCCCGCGCCCAGCGGCCGCCCTTACTGGCCTGTCTCCCGGATGGCCCTGAAGATGAACACGTAGCAGTAGACGATGACCAGCAGCGGCAGGAAGAACACGAAGCAGAAGAGCAGCATGGTGTAGGCGCGGACCGACGGCGTGAAGCTCATGTAGTCCCAGGAACAGGAGGTCAGCAGCCCCTCGGGGACGTAGGCACCTGGGGTAGCAGCAGGTGCTCAGCCGGGGGCTGCAGGCTTCGGGCCGCATCCGCCTGGGAGCCGTGGACGCTCGTCCCAGCGCCCGCCCTCGGGGGCTCCGTGGGAGCCCGGGCACCTGGAGGAGAGCTTGCCACCCGCCGCAGCCCATTTCCCCCAGCTTGGAGCAGAGCCCTCACCAGAGCCCCCAGCGTTTGCCCAGGTTTTTGATCCTGCCACTGAAAGGTGGGAGCCTAACTGCTACCTCTCCCCGCTGTGGGAGCCTCGCACCCCAACGCCTGCCCGGCTGACGCTGCAGCTCCTATTAGATGCACCTGTGCCTTCCCACCAAAACCGGGGACGGGAGCCCGGTTGTCCTCCGATCGCTGATGGTGCGAACTCAGTTTCCCCTACTGCAGTCATATCCCCTCAGTGTCCACCTGCCTTGAGGCTCAGGTGCTCCCTCGGGCGTGCGGGCCAGCCCGTCCACCCACCGGCCCCCTGACAGCCCCTCCAAGCGTATCGTCCTCTCCCGGGGCCCTGCGCACTCACTCCAGCCGAAGAAGGGCGGCAGACTCCAGGCCAGGGCATAGAGCCAGACGCCCAGCAGCACGAGCGCCGCCCGCCTCTTGGACACCACCCCGACGGCGGCCAGGGGGTGCGTGATGACCAGGTAGCGGTCCAGAGCGATGGCCGTCAGGGTGATCATAGAGGTAATGCCGAACAGAGCCCCGCAGAAGGCGTAGAACTCGCAGCCTGTGGGCATGCTCCCTGACCTCAGAGGGTGGCAGGAGCTGGGAGCTGCCCCGGGAGGGAGGGCCGGGGATGGCACACGTTCTCCAGCAGCTCTCCGCCTGTGGCCCGGAAGCCGCGCCTCCCCTCTGGTGGGCCACCTGGTGTCCTGAGGCCTCTCGCGGCGGGGTGTCCCCTGCCACAACCCTCCCCCTCCCTCCAGCCGGGGGGTCCTTGGCCGTCTACCTGCCTCCCCAAAGAGCCACCGCTTATGGAGGCTGCTGGCAAAGAAGACGGGCGCCTGGGTGAAGGACATGAAGAAGTCGCTGACAGCGAGGTTGATGATGAACATGTTGGAGGGTGTCCTGAGGCCTCTGGTCCTGTGAGGGCGAGGAGCAGAATCAGGAGGTGCGTGTGCCGGGGAGCTTCCCTGGGTTACACGCGCGCACACACACACACGTGTGTCCCTGCTCCGGCCCTCCGGCCCCCTCTGCAGGACCCACATCCCCTTCTCGGACACACCCCTCGTTCTCGGAACCCTCCAGGCTAATTCTCGCCGGGGGCTCCCCCTCTTGCGTGCTCAGCATTCCCCGAGCTCCTCACACCTCCTTCCTGCCCAGGCGCCCCTCCTGGTCTCCGCTCTTCTAGAATCTCTGCACTGTTCATTCTCAGGGACAGCCCAGGGCGCAGAGGCCGGCGCTTGCACAAATGCCTCCCCCCCCCCACCCTCTGTCACCCGCCTTTGCTTCTATCCCTCCCTCTTTCCCAGGGGGGAGCACTGGGGCCCCCGCTTGTCCAGACAACAAATCCTACAAGCAGCACGGCCAGGACTCAAGTAGTCGTTTGATGGGCCCCGCAGACGTGGACTTGCACAATCCTACATCGACTCCGTGAAGCGGATCCCGCCGCATCTTGCAGACAGGAAAATGGACCCGCAGAGGATAAGTGACTTGCCCAAAGTCAGTTCAGCTAGTAGGTAGCGGGGTCAGGGGGTCCCTTTGTCACCTGCCTGTCAGCCATTCAGCCCGAGAAGGGGGGCGGCTGGGGAAGGGAGCTGGGGTGGTGGCCAGGGGGCTTGGGGACGCAAGGGCTGCCTGCCGACACCGAGGGAGGATGCCCATGGGGGCAGGTGGCGTGGAGGTGAGCTGAGAGCAGGGCGCAGGGAACAGAAGCGTGTGGGCCCTAGGGACCCTCGTCCTACCCAGAGGGTGTGCCTGGAGCCCAGCTGGCATTGCCACTCATGTCGCCCTGGACCACTCCTCGCCCCTTCCCTAAGCTAGAAGACAGAGGCCTGTCCTGAGAGCTCCGAGGGCTTGGCCGTGCCGTCCCCTCTGTGGCTCAGTGGTGTCCTGGGGGAGCTGGCCCCGCACGGCTGGCTGCCCTTGATGCCCACGCCCGCCCCACCCACCAGGCACCTGCAGAAGGTATAGATGACCATCAGGTTGCCCAGCATCCCCGTGAGCCCCACCAGCAGGATCACGGTGCCCAGGATGTAGTGGGCGTGGTCTGGGACATCCACCGTTGGGAAGGGGGCCCAGGCCGCAGCCCGGGCCCCGGCTGCCTGCAGAGACACAGACCCCAGCTCGTCACCTCATCCCGCCATCTCCAGACAACTGACGAGGAACCGTTGGGGAGACCGAGGCTCAGCGTGGCACAGCCGCTTGCCCGCCATGCCCGGAGGTGGCTGAGTCCGGGTGGAAATGCAGGGCCCTCCCCGGTGAAGCCTGAGCACACCTGCAGCACGGCTCAGAGGGGATGCTGAGGGCAGCCGGCCACTCGGTCCACCACCCCTGGTGCAGACCCCAGGGCTTCCAGGGTCAGCTACGGAGGCTGCACAGACACATGGACACGTGTCGGATAAGTGAAGCCACGGCCGGGGTGAGACTACGACTCCCTGGGGCTGGGGGGAGCCATGCCCAGGCGCTTCCCCCCTCCCCCCATACGGCCCTGCCCCAGGCCCTCCAAGTGGTTAGCAGCGGTGCTCCCGGCCCTGTGGACCCCGGGGTGGGGGGGCGCCCTCCTCCGGAGCTGACCCCCAGCCTCAAGGAAGGGCTTGGACCCCCATGACTGGGTAGTGCCAACCTGGACACCTGGCAGGAGGCACAGGACAAGAATTCCCCTTATAATAGGACGCTTAGGGGCGCCCGGGGGGCTCAGCGGTTTAGTGCTACTTTCGGCCCAGGGCGAAACCCCGGGGTCCCGGGATCGAGTCCTGCGTCAGGCTCCCTGCAGGGAGCCTGCTGCTCCCTCTGCCTGGGTCTCTGCCTCTCTCGCTCTGTGTGTCTCATAAATAAATAAATAAATAAATAAATAAATAAATAAATAAATAAATCTTTTAAAAAGAAAAGGAAGCTTAGGTGACCCTTTGCTGGCAGAGGCGTGGCTCTTGATTTCGGGCAGGGTGACGGTCTGAGCCCCACATTGGGTGCAGAGAGTACGTAAATAAGAACATAAACTTGGCCCCTTGGGTGGCTCAGTGGGTTAAGCATCCAGTGCTTGGTGTTGGCTCAGGTCATGATCTCGGGGTCATGAGGTCAAGCCTTGCGTCGGGCTTTACGCTCGGCAGGGCTTCTTAGGGTTCTCTCTCCCTCTTCCCCTACCCCCCCTATATATAAATATATCTTAAATAAATAAATAGACGTAAAAAAGAAGAAAGAAAGCCTGGGTCCCCCAGGGTCCTGCAGGGAGGTCATGACCCTGTGAGGCCAACACAAGCAGCTTTAAGGAACCCTCAGGCTGACTCCTTTCCTGGGAAGGAGGGCAATTGGGTCCCTGCCTTGCCCCCCGCAGCTACAGAGCCTTCCCCCCCCCAGGATGCAGGCTGACGTCCCGGGGCCTCGGGGCCCCCTCGGCGTCCCCAGTTAACAGGGGGTTGGCGGGCTGTGACCCTGGGGCCCCGGCCAGACCACGGAGGCGGCACAAGGTACCCAACAGGGGACCCAGAGGCCCCTCCTCTCTGGAAGGCCCCGTGGGGTTTCAACCACCCTCAGAAAAGACCGGGTGCAGGTCTGGGCTGTTCCTCCGGTCCTTTAGGGCTGGCCTTTCTGTTCCTTGGATGCTTTCCGTGGGGAAGGACATTGCTTGCACCCCCTCTCTTGTCCTCTTTGTGTAGAACAGGCTCCACAGGTCCTGTCACACGCCCAAGGACCCCGCAGGGGCTCGGGCCTTTCCTGCCCCCCCACCCCGTCAGAACCCCCGTGTGTCCCCAGCGGGGAGGCTGGGCTGGGGAGGCTCTGGGCACGCCCACCTGGCCCGGGCTTACCGTGGGACCCGTGGGCAGTGCCTGGTCCAGGCCGACGGTGCTGCGCGGGGAGCCGTGCCACCTGCCGGGCGACGCTGCGGTGGCCACGCAGCCGGGCTCCTGGGCACCGGGCCCCGAAGGGGGGTTCATCCTGGGGGTGGTCCCTTCTGGAGCCCAGGAGAAGCCAAGGGCCCGGGAGCTCAGGGCATCAGCTGTGCCCACCCGCCTGCCGCCTGCCCTCTGCTGTGTGCGGCCGGCCCGGAGCTCTCCCCGCTGACGCCGCTGTGCCCAGTGAAGCACGACGGATGAGTCACAGCAGCCGCGGGGTCGGCCCGGCCTTTAAGGAGGGCGCCGGGCGTGCACGTGCCCCGTGGCTCAGCGCCGTGGGCTCCCGGGTGTCCCTGCGCGAGGCCTGAGGACAGCGGCGTGCACGTGTGAAAGTACGTGCGTGTGTCAGGGGATACGGTCCTGCCTGGGCCCGAGCTCATCTGAGCTGCATGTCCTGCCCTCAGCCTCCCGCCAGCCAGGGCCACTCGCCCTCCGCCTGGCACCCACGGCAGACGCAGAGTGAGGACCGTGGGATATCACGGCAGCGGGCTGAGATCAGCTCATGAGGCCCTTGTTTGCTTGTTGCCTTTTGACAAGAAACTTCTATTGAAGCATAAAGATTTTTTCTTAAAAAAACCCACCGAATGCAGAGCTGGTGGGAAGTCCGACCTGAGATGCGTGAACATCAGCAGTGGAGGGGCCCCGGCTGGCAGCTCCATCCTCCCTTGCAGGAGGGAGCAGGAGCTGGAGGGGATGGCAGCTGGGCCATCCTCAGGGGGCCACTCCACTGCCAGAACGTTCTAGCTGGGGCACGTCCTGAGACCCAGTGCGGAGGTTCGTGGAGCCGTGGAGCACAGGTGGCACCATCTCTTGCTCCAGGATGCCCCCCCCCCACCATCTTCACAAACAGTGGTCCTTGAGCCCCAGCGCTGGGCCGGGGTGGGAGCGCCCCCTCCTGCAGGGAGAAGCTGCCTGCCCCACGGTGTCAGCTCGGGGCTTGGACGCTTCCTCCGGAGGCCTTCCTTGGCAGGTCCTAGCTCGCAGAGGCTCCCCTGGGACACCCAGTGTGGCCTCCCCAGCCCTCGGCTCCCGGCTGCGGAGCCTCGCCTACTGGTCACAGCTGGGAGCAACACCGAGCTGCCGGGGGCCCGGGGGACATCCTTGCGGGAAGCTGTGGCCCCAAGCCGTAGGGTTTGTTGGGTGGGCCGATGGGAGGGGCCCCAGGGCACCACAGGCCCAGGAAGCACCTCTCCCGCTGGGGAGCCTTCGGAAGCCCATGCTACACATGCTCATGTCCCCAGAGGGCTCCTCCCAGCCTTACTCCCCTCGTGGGCCCCCCCGAGTTGCCCCCTGTGTACCCCATGGCAGCCCAAAGTGGGGCCGCCCGGGGTATCGCCATGGGGCAGGGTGAGCCCCTTTCCTGTCCCTCAGGAGCACCACAGGGGCTCCTGGGCTTGCCACCTCCCAGCCTGGAGTCCTGACCCGGCGCCTTCAGGGCTTTCCGGTGCCTGTCGTGCCCGGGCCACGCATGTTCTCAGTAAGTCCCGTCGGGGTGTCCCAACCTCACGCCGTCCCAGGACCGCGCGTTTGTCAAACGACCACTGTGTGCTAGCGCCGGGCCCGCATCAGTTACGGCGGCTGCCCTGGCACCTTCGCTGTGTCACCGGGAGGGGAACAACCCTCAGCCCCCCTCCGCCGACCCCAGAAACTAGCCTCTTCCTGCCCATAGCTGGAAGCTTCTGTCAAGGGCAGTCAGGGCTGGTTCACAGGTGCAAGAGAGGAGCAGGGACACAGAAGGTCAAGGAAGTACGAGCAAGGCCAAAAGAACCCTTTTTTTTTTTTTTAATTTTATTTATTTAGAGACAAAGCACATGGGTGCGGGAGCCGGGCGAGGGGCAGAGGGAGCAGGAGAGGGAGGGTCCCAAGCGGACCCTCCTGAGCTCCAAGCCTGACCCGGGGCTCCATCCCACAGCCTGGGGCCCAAGTCAAACCACTGAGCCACCCGGTGGCCTGGGAACAAACTTTTATCCTGAAAGCTGACCACACGCCCTGGGGAGGCATGCGCCTTGGGCGCCCCCGGGAGCCAGCAGGTGCAGGAGCTTGCCACCGGGTTCCAACCCCGGGCCTCACTGCCAGAGCCCTTGGCGTTCCCGGGGCTTGCCGAGCACCTGCCGGTGCACACACGCGGTCCTGGGCCATCTTGGGACTGTATACATATATTGTTTTGTTTTGACGTTTTGGTAACATGCTGGAGCCGCAGAGGAGCAGCCTTCCCCCCCACGATGCTCTGGCCTGCAGGGTGGCGCGAGGCTGGGGGAAGGGGCCCAGCGTCCCCGCGCTCTGTGACGCTCGGCTCCTGGCCGCTCGAGGGGACAGGCGTGGGGAGGCCACGAATCTCCAGGGACACGGAGGCGTGCTGGGCGCAGAGCAGCTCTGGGGGTTGCCTCAGGAACCAGGGGCCCCGTAAGGCCTGGGGTTCCCGAGCGTCCGCGTGCGGCCCTGGCGGAGCTGAGTGGGGCCCGTGGACCTCAGACGGCTTGTCTTCGTGTGTGACTGCGGCCCTGTGAGCCTGGCGGGGGCTCCAGAGGCCCAACACGCTCGGTGCCCTCCCAAGCCAGCCCCGCGGTCGGCAGCCCTGGCGGCCCCCAGCTTGGCCCCGGCTGCTGTCAGGACCTGGAGGATCAAGACCACGGAGGCTTGGTGTCCTCCTCAGGGCGACGGCGTGGACGCTTGGTCACAAGCCCCGCGGCCTCACCCAGAGGCGGCCCGAGGTTACAGGGCTTCACCCGGCTTCACCCTGGCTGTGATGCTGGCCCGGGACAAGTGCTGCAGGACCGTGCAGCCCAGGAGCTGCGGGACTTAGGAGCTGTCCCCAGCCTCAGGGGACTCTGCGTCACCCTCCGAGGGCCCCTCCCCATCTGCAGGATGGACATGGCTGCACTTCATCGGCGGCGGGGCTTCACTTGAGTCAGCGCCCCAGAGCCCAGCAGGCGGGAGCACCGCGGCCCGCAGTCCTTCTCCGTGCCGCCGGGGACCGAGAGGACAAGCAGTCTGGGCAGGGGCAGGGGTGGTGGGGTACAGGGCAGGCGTGGGGGGCGCAGCCCTGTTCCCCGAGTGGAGAGGCGAGCGAGCGTGAGCCCCTTGCCCCAGAACCCGGCCGCGTGTGCCCAGAGGCCTGGCCACCCGCAGGAACCTGGGGGCTGCTCTTTGGGGGGCTGGGGCTGGGGTGGGAGGTGCTCGTTCTCTGCTCTTTGAGGCTCCCCGACTCGGGAGCTGCCGGCAGTTTCCCGCGGCAAAGCCCAGGGCAGGGGCATCTGGCACCCTCTGCTCCGGGCTCTCAAAGTGAGCAGAAAGCTTCAGAGCCCCCAGGCCCCCTGCAGCCCCCACCTGGTCCCCTCCCCTCTCGGGCCGCTTGAGGCCCTGTCCTGAGGAGCCCGACCTGCTGGACAAACGTCCCGCCCCCTACCCGCCGCCGCCCGATCCCCGGAGTCACCAGGGAGCCCGGAACATGGGCGCGGAGCCCCCCGCAGGGACTCTGGCTCGCTGGACCCGGGGTGTGGCCCAGGCATCGGGATTTTGCCAAACGCCGCCTGACACGAAGGCTCACGTCTCTGCTTGTGCCTCGTACACGCCCACCTGGACTCACGGTGAGCCCGCGCCCACCCGCAGTCCCTCCTCACCGCGGCGCCCCCCCCCCCCCGGAGCAAACATCCCCCCCCCCCCCCCCAGCTTCTCCGACCTGGGCAGGGCCCGAAGTCAGGCTCCAGCGACCCGCCTGCGCCCTGCAACCTAGGAGAAGGGCTGGGCGCCAGGGGTCCGAGTGCCTGGCGCCCAAGGGCGGGGGGCTCAGGAGCGGCGCCAGAGGCAGGGCCCCTAGCTTAACCCCTCCTAGTCTGCAGGTGAGGCCGGGCATCCACGAACTTGGCTGAGGAAAAAGTGGTGTTGTCTGCAGTGACCCGAGCTGGGACCGAGCGCTCTCCTCCATTAGCAGCGTGCACAGAACCCCCGGTAGTGTTGCCCGTGACTTTGTCACCCATGGAAATCACTGCTACTTTCATAGGCCAGTGGGACTGTTGCACACGGGCACAGTGCTGGCTTTGCTCACCACTGCTTCAAAATGACGGGCCTGCTTACACCTGCCAGCAGGCCTCGTTGATCCGTTAAAGAAGAAGCAGGTTACGCCACCACATATTTATTCAACATTTTAGTGATGACATTTCGCCAGGATTGGTTTCCTCTTTTATTTATCGTATGCATTTTACACAACATTCCTGAAAAGGGCCCCATAGGCTGTGCAAGACTCCAGACGGGTCCCTGGTACAAAGGTTAAGAACTGTGGCATAGGGGCACCAGCGTGGCTCAGCAGTTGAGCAGCTGCCTTCAGCCCAGAGCGTGACCCCGGGTCTCAGGATCGAGTCCCGCTTCGGGCTCCCCGTGTGGAGCCTACTTCTCCCTCTGCCTGGGTCTCTGTCTCTCTCTCTCTCTGTGTGTCTCTCATGAATAAATAAATAAAATCTTAAAAAAAAAAAAAAAAAAAAAGAACTGTGGAGTAGAGGTTGAGGCAGGTATTCAGAGACCAGGGTGTAGAAGCCACGATCGAGGGCGACTGCATGGCCTCCCCTGAGGACCCCACAAAGGCTGCCTGGAGGTCTCAGGAACCGGGAGACACCTGCCTCGGACAAGGCCCTGGATCCTTCAGGGCTGATTATGTAGCTTGGCCTGGGCCCCTCGAGGCAGCCAGAGTCTGGCCAGAAGGGCCCGGCCTCAAAGCCCCACCAGCCACCCCAGTCCCTGAGCCCCGGCGCCTGGCTGTAAGTCCTGCCTCCCCCTTTTCTCAGATAAACCTCGATTCCCCGCAGCCACAGAGCTGACCGACAGCCCGTGAGAACAGAGTTTGCAGGAGGCCTTGGCCACCCAGAGACAAGGGCACCCAGAGTGCGGCCGCCGCCCCCGAGACAGGCCCGGAGCAAGGGAGTGCGCCTGGAGCCTGCCTTGCTGGCAAGCCAGACGCAGCCTTTGGGGCAGACCCGGGAAGCTGCTGGGCCTCTTGGAGACGGCCGGCCGGAGAGCAGAGGTGCTTTGGAGAGGGGGAGGTGGGCACAAGTGCAGGGCCCACTTGCAGAGCCCGGGGTCCCCCTCGGCTGCCAGCCGGCCAGCGCACACGGGACGGAGGCCCCCACACATGCCCCATAGCACAGACCCTGCAGCCAGGCCCCTCTGCTCTTCTCACTCTGAGAGGCTGTGGTCTCCACCAGGGACTCGGCCTTTCCCTCATCATCTAAAAGCTTCTCAGAATCCTGCTTCTGAGAGCAAAAGCTTCACAGCTTCTCCCTGAGGGCCGGGAAGCCTTGCATCACGCAGCTGCTCTGGCCACCCCCGCGCACACGACCCCACTCGGGACCCTGTGCACCAGCGGCAGGGTGAGCAACCAGCTGACGGGTTTGAAGAGTGAGGGCTCCCCGGCCCCACAAATCCCTGCGGACGACGGGACAGAGCGAGGGGATTCCTGGGATTGTTTCCTAGTTTTTATCTGTGTGATCTAATGGATAATGGCACATCTTTTAAAAATGAAATCTTAAAAAAAAATAAAAAATAAAAAATAAAAATGAAATCTTGGGGGTGCCTGGGGGGCTCAGCCAGTTAAGTATCTGACTCTCAATCTCAGCTCAGGTCTTGATCTCAGGGTTGTGAGCTCAGGCCCCGTGTTGGGCTCCACCCTGAGCATGGAGCCAAGTTCAAATAAAATAAAGTAGGACAAAATTAAATTATAAAATAAATTAAATTAAAATAAATTAAAATAAAATAAAATAAAATAAAAAATGAAGTCGTACCAAAAGGCTTATATGAGAAATAGTGCCCTGTCCATCCCTCCTTCTCCCTGGTTCCACCTCCCAGAAGCTTCCTTCCGCTAGCTGTCTCCATAGTTGTACACAAAACACTTAAGCTGCTGAATCTTGTTCAGAAGGATGTGGAAAGGGGTGCCTGGGGGGCTCAGCAGTTTAGTGCCACCTTCGGAAGCTCAGGGTATGACCCCGGGGTCCCGAGATCGAGTCCTGCCTCGGGTTCCCTGCATAGAGCCTGCCTCTCCCTCTGCCTGTGTCTCCGCCTCTCTCTCTCTCTGTCTCTCATGAATAAATTAAAAAAAAAAATAGAAAGATGTGGAAAGAGACTTTTCCTGTTGTTGGTACAGCCCCACAGCAGAAGCTGAGCAGCTTCAGGGCCCCCACATTGTAGGAAGAAGGTCACAGAGCTGCTCGCCAGCAGGGCAAGGTGGCCTCCGAGGAGCCGGACTGGCCCCTGCCCCCTTCCCCAGCGAGCTAGCCTCCCCCAACCCCCCCACTCCCACCCCAGTGCTTGCAGGAAGCACCTGCTGTCTTCCCTTCCAAGAGGCTGGAGGCCCAGTGAGTCCCCTGCCCTCTACCCCTTCACAGGGGGCCCCATGGGCTATTTCTTGGGGGACCCTGACTCCAGTTTCCCCAGAGAGGAGCACAGAGGACAGGGCTGCTGGGGAAGGGGCACCTCAGCGTTCACCCAGCCCCCGCTCCGGTTCGGTGCCTGCGCCTGATGCCCCCGACCCGCGCAGACCCCCTGATTTGCTGCTCCGGAGGGGCCCTGGGCCTTCGCCGAGCCGGGAGACAGCTGCGCGGGGTGGGCAGGGGGCTGACGGCTCCGGACACGGCGCTGTGACCCCCCTGTCAGCCCCGGTCGCCCTCACGGCGGCCAGGACGGCGGCCCCCACGAGGCGGAGGGACTTGGGTGGTTCCTGGGTGCCCCTTGCTGGCTCCAGGCCTGGCTTTCTCGGGCCACCTGCTCCGGGCTCTCCGGCTCCGCGCCCTGTCTTTGGGGGTTCGTGTTGGTGCGGTGGTTCCTGTGGAAGAGTCGGAGGGGCAGGGCCAGCCCGCGTCCTGACCTGGAGGTCCCATCTGCGCCCTGCGGGGCAGGAGAGGCTGGGTGCTCCCCGCCTCTCCTCTGCCAGCGGGTGACTGAGGACCCGAAGGGCCCGGCCTGTTCCGCCTTCTGCAGGCGCTTCCCTAGTCGCGGGGAGAGCAGCTGCGGCCAGCTCCGTCTCCGAGGTGCCTGATCGGGTCCTGGGCCCGTCACTGCCCCCAGGCCCCGCATGCCCGCCCCTGGGGGCCAGCAGAGGAGAACAGGCTGCCTCAGTGTGGGGGCTGGGGGTGCCGGGGGCTCAGCCTTCAGTTCAGGTCCTGGCCGGGGTCCTGGGAGGGAGCCCGCTTCCCCCCTGCCCTCCCCCCTGCTCGTGATCGCTCTCTCACTCTCTCTCTCTCAAATAAATAAAATCTTAAAGAAAAAAAAGAAAAACATTATTTGATTTTACAGAACCCTGAACTTTTAGGAATCTAAAAGTTCGTAATACATGCTCCCCACCCCCAACTCCAGGTCTAACTGACAAGCATTAGGAGCCCTTCGAATCCCCTCCCTAGCAGCCCAGCCCCGAGCTGCAGTGTCCCTGGGTCCGGCTTCCTGATCTTGAGACTTGCTGCACAGGACAGATGTGTCCCCACGAGAAAGAATCTGGGCCCGGGATCCCATCCCTCTGCTCTCAGCCCCACGGCAGACAGGCGGCTTGCATCTCTGTCTCTTACAGATTTTGCTGATCCTGTCTCTGGTTAGTGCCCCTAGAATTGGGGCTGGGGTGCTGGGTTCGAGACCTCCGGCACCTGTGAACCCCACAGAGGGTCGCAGCCGCAGGCCCTCTCCGGGAAGTCTGCTAAGGTCCTTGCCCCTCTGCCCTGGCCCCGGGCCTGGTCTCAGCCATCCTGTGCTGAGCTGGCTCCTTGCAGAGCCTTGCAACAGGGCTGACCCAGGCAGGGCCCTGGACGGGGTCCCCCGACGCGTCCTCCCTGGACCCCTGCAGCCTTACAAGAGGAAGGACTGTGGCTGGTGTCCTGTGGGCCTCCGGCTCACCGTGCCAGCCGCTGGACCCCGGCCCCCAGCCCCCTGCAGAGCCTGGAGCAGGGCCCTCCCGGCCGGCTCTTGAGGGCTCTTGAGCGTGAACAGCGTGGGGAGCGGGAAAGGCGGCCAGAAGTGTCCTGTCCCCATCTCAGCCTCCGTCCAATGCTCCTGGGAGCTCGGAGTGAGCGACCCTTGGGGCTTAATGGAACCTGGAGATGAGAGACGTGAGGCCGCCGTGCTGTGCTGTGGGCTCCCCTGCAGGCACCCATACACCCAAGCACTTCCAGCTCACTCCAGGGGAAGAGCACCCAGGCCTGCGGAGTGGCGGCTGCAGGACCTGGGCAGGGCCCCCGAAATGCCCGCTGCACTGAGCAAGTAACCGGGATGAGCTTCCCCAAAAGGCCGGTGAGCAGTGAGGCCCAGAATCCCAGAGCGGGAAGGAAGGCCGGCGGTCCCTACACATGGATTCCCAGCTTCTGGTCCTGCTCTGTGGGGATGGGGGGCTCCTTCCTCCACAGGCTAACGTTGTACATTTGTCATCCTCTCCCAAGTCCACCAGAACATCCTGTCCTGCAGCCCGCGGGGTCGGGCTGGCCACTTGGCGACACAGAGCCTTCCTTGGCCAGCGTCTTCTCAGGTGACAGCCGGGACCCCAGGACCCCCCTCACCTCGTAGACTTTCAGGAAAGAGACCGCCTGGCCGACAGGGTTTCTACTGCGCCGAGCCACAGCTCCCTTCCCCCTGCTTGGGGTTTTTGGAGTTGGCCGCCAATAGACATAAAGGCCTAAGTCTTCTAGAACTTTCCCTTCCTCCTCTTTCTATTTCTATTATACAGTGGGATGTTGGTCCCCTCATCTCCCTGGGCACGCCCCACACCCCTAGGGCTCGGGGCGTGAGGACTGCACCTGCCGTGTTGGCCACCACGTCCCCGAGGCCTCTCCGGGTGCCCAGCAAGCAGGAGGCGGCGCTAAGTGACTTTGATCAGAAAGGATGTCACGGGGTTTCTGTGAAAACAAGTGTGAAGAGTGAGCCTTATCTCAGCCTGAGCACCCTGGGAAACAGAATCTGAGGCCAGAGCTTGGATGCTGACGCTTTCTGAGGAGTGAAGCCCAGGGCAGCAGGAGTGAGGCAAGCAAAGGGGAGAGAGAGCCCGGGGGAGGGCTGACCGCAGAGCTGGGGCAGGCGGAGATGGCTCGTGTGAGCCTCCCTGACATCAGGAGGTCGGCCTCAGACGAGAAAGGGGCAAATACGCTCTTGTCCCCCCGCTGAGTTTCCTGGATGCCCCCCGGGGCCTCTGTACCCCTGCCCTTACTGCGGTGTCCCCTGGCCCCGTGGGACCTGGGAGCCCTGGCTCCCGGGGTGCAGGGGGACCCCTGGGGCAAGGCAGCCGGACCGAGGCCAGGGCACACCCCGACTGCTGGCTTGCAGCCCCAGCCCTGCAGGCCGTCATGCACACACAGGTGCCAGGGGTCTGCAGGTGCCTGCGTCCCCGCAGGGACAGGCCCTGGGACGGAGGAGAGCCGAGCAGCAAGAGCGTGGGGTGGGGGCGCTACAAGGCGGGACGGGGCGTAGGCTGTGCCCTGCTCAGCACACCCCGCCCGCTGAGGACCCACACCTTCCCCGTCCTCTGGGGTGGGCGGTGCCACCTGTATGCCAGGCGGACAGCGGCCAAGTAAACCCAGGGACACCGTGGACTGGGTCGGCCATAAGCGCTCCCAGCAGCTACAGGAGAAGACCGCGCCTGCCTCAGAGCTGCGGGGCTGGCCCCATGTCACTCAGGTCCCGTAACCCCGGTTCCCACAAGGAGGTTCTGGGAAGCGCCCCGAGAGCCTGAGACCTCAGCCGAGGAGGAGGGAGGCCGGGGCGTGGGGCAGCGCTGAGGATCCCGAGCCCACGGCCCGGGGAGTGGGCGCCCTGGAGACGAGAACTACGCGGGTGGAACTTCGCCTCGTTTACGGGTGAGCGAGCCAGGCTCAGGGACGCGAGGGTCACCTGCAGGACTAACGTCCCCGAGGGGGAGGGTCCCAGGTGGGCGAGGACTGGCCAGAGGGCTCCCCTGGGTTTGGATCTGCAGCGCGCGAAGGCAGACTCGGGGTCCCAGGGCCGTTAGCATGGGATGCCCCCGAGGGCCAGCAGCGCCACGGGGCTGGTGGCCGCCATGGGCACGACACACGTGCTGGAGCCTTCGCGACGCTGAAGGAGGCCGAACCGGCAGGCGCTGCACCCCTAGGGTGGGTGGGAGGACAGTCGGGGGGAGTGGAGGCCGCGGTCACCCGGGAGGACACGGCGTGGGGGCTGGAGGAGCGGCGGGCCCATCCTTCAGAGGGTCAGTAGCCGGTGGCCTGCAGTGCCCACCCCCCTGCATCAGGGCCCCGCACGCGTTCCCGGCCAGAGTGCGGCAAAGCACAAGTGGCCCGCGGCCCCGCGACCACGCGGGCAGACCGGAGCAGCACCGATGGCTCAGGGCCAAAGGCCACGACCAGCTCCAGTGACAGTTGGAGGGTGTTTGATAACCTTGGACATGTTTAGCGGTTTCCTGGCCGTGAGCCTGGGGGCTGGGCGGGAGCCTCCCTGCTGCCATGGGGGTGCGGACGGGGCGAGGGCTGCAGCGGAAACAAGAGTGCCCCAAGCCACGCAGGGGCGGACCGGCCTGTCCCCACCCACGGCGCAGGGTGGTGGGAGTCCAGGAGCCCCATCGCCCCTCCAGGCCGCCTGGGGCCTCCGTGGCAAGCACTAATGGCTGGGACGATGCTCTGCAGAGAGAAAGCCACCACCGGTCACACACCCGCCGGGGGAGCAGAGGGGACCGCCGGCCTGCACCTTTGGCCTGAGCATCGCCAGGCGTGCCCGGGGAGGCTGGAAGCCCTGCTGGCAACCCCGGCCCCTGCGGTCCCTGCAGAGCCTCGTCGGCTTAAGCCCGGGGCGTCCTCTAGGGATCAGCAGGTTGTCTGTGCGCTGTGACCAGAGAACCTCTGGGGGGTCCAGTCCGGGTGACAAGATCCTGACGTGGCGAGGCGTCCGTCCAGGGCACAGGAATGCCAGGCTGTTGGCCTCTGCCCTCGGTCTCTGGGGCCCTACCTAGGATTCTGAGGCTAGCGCGGGCCCCAGGCACTGGCACGCTCACACCTGGCTCCCGGGGTGCCTGTTGTGCTTGCCTCGTCCCCCTCCTCCCCAGCCCTGGGCACCACTGGGTCCCTTGGGGCCCTCTCAGGTGCTTCTGACATCCAGGCTAGAGGCCTGCTCTGGGGCTGGGTGCCGGGGGGACCCGCACTGTGGAGCAGCCTCAGGAGCCTCTGAGACGGACTCAACCCCACCCGGCTTCAGCAAGGAGAACCAGTCACGTGGGGCACCCAGGTAGCTCAGTCGGTCAAGCCTCTGACTCTTGGTTTCAGCTCAGGGCAGGATCTCGGGGCTGTGAGATCGAGTCCCGCATCAGGCTCCATGCTGGGTGTGTTAAGATTCTCTCTCTCTCCCTCCCCCACTAAAAACAAAAACAACAAAATCAGGATGCACGTCCCTTGCCAGGCAACTCTGTGCCCCCCTTTCTGTGTAGTTCGTGCAGGCATTCGTCACAGACCCGACCCCATTGTGTTGCTTCTCTCCCCCCACACGGGGCGGCTCTCCAGGTCACGCTCAGTCACGCTTCAGCTGTGGGGAGGGCAGAGGGCCCCACAGGCCACGGAGCAAGGACACCGGACAGCAGGTGTCCCCCCTTGCTGCCTCACCGGCTCGGCCAACGTGGCCCACGGAACTGGAACTAAAGATGTTCCAGAAGCAAAGGTGGATGGTCCTTGTTGATTTTCTTTCAGACAGCTAGCCAGCATGCCAGCACTACCCACAGCGATGAACTACCTCCTGGGTTACGTGTTCCAGTCTCAGGGGGGCTGCAATGATGTCTGGGCTCTCTCTCTCTTTTCTTTAAAGATTTTATTTATTTACTCATGAGAGACCCAGAGAGAGAGGCAGAGACACAGGCAGAAGGAGAAGCAGGCTCCCTGCAGGGAGCCCAATGCGGGACTTGATCCCAGGACCCTGGGGTCACGCCCTGGGATGAAAGCAGACGCTCAACCAGTGGGCCACCTGGGTGCCCCTGGACAAAATATTTTTAAAAGCCAACTGTTTGAAAGCATTTGAGGACAAACAAAAGTAGGCAGAAACTAGAGGGCATATGATTCTTGAAAAAAAGGGAAAAACTTGGAGTGAGATCCCCATTTACTCAGCTTTTCTCCCAGGTTTCTCAGTCTGCAGTGCGGGACCGGGTGGAGCAGGTGTGGGTGGAGTGGGGGAGGGGATAGATCTCAAGCAGAAGGAAGTCAACATACCTGGCTGAGGAATCACAGGTCAGGGCCTCAGGGCATCTAACAGTGAGGGGGGAACCCCAGAAAGAAGGGCATGCTGGAGGGCCCCAAGATCTGTGCACAGACTCCTCTGGAGTCCTTGGCTGACTCCTGTGCTGCACACGTGCAGGGCAGGACTCCAAGGAATCCAGAGGAAGGCAAAAGCTAAGCGGAAATTTCAACTGCCATCCAATGCTAGAGAAACAGAATTTTGGAGCTCAAATCCTGTCAAGTTAGAAAAGCCTGGTAAACATTCTACTTTCCACTGAAACCCCAGAAGGTCCACACCTTAAAAGGAAGGGTTCCACTTCCTGGAACCAAGGACTACACCCTAGGACTCGGGGCAAAATTTAAATTTAGATGAAAAAGTCTAAAACCAAGGCTTTGTAGGATCCAAATGATCTGCCTGTGGTTTAAGTTCCTTCAAGAATAAAACCTGACATTTGCAAGTGGAGGATAATGAAATTTAGAGTCTCTAAACTGTATCAACCACAATGTTCAGAAGCCAATAAGAATGTGCTGGCCATGCTGAAAAACGGGAAAATGTGACTCATAATACAGAGGGAAGTGGTCACGAGGACCGTACAAACACATGGTACAGATGTTGAAACTAGCAGACAAGGATTCTAAATACATTGAAGAATGTATGGGAAAGATAAACATAAAAAATAAAGAGATGGGGATTTCAGGAGAGGTGTAGAAATTCTAAGAAAGAAACCAAAGGCAAACTCTAAAACTAAGCACAATAAATAAATAAATAAATAAATAAATAAATAAATAAATAAATAAATATAAAAATAAAAACTAAGCACAAACAATATCCAAAGAACTGTATTATAGGATTTCAGCATCTTGATAGATTAAGTTTGCATATTACTACTAAAATACAGTGCAAAGAGCTCTAGGAAAATGTCAAAAAGGAGATGACATACAGTACTAAAAAAAGTGCTCCGTGGGGCGCCCGGGTAGCTCTCGGTTTCAGCTCAGGCCATGACCTCAGGGTCCCAACGTCAAGCCCCATGGTGGACTCTAAGTTTGGCTTGGGGTCGACTTGAGATTCTCGCCCTCCCCCTCCCCGTTCCCCAATTCGTGCACTGCATGCTTACTCTCTCAAATAAATAAATAGGTTAAAAAATAATAATAAATAAAAATAAATAAATAGATAGATAAATAAATAGATAAATAAATAAATAAATAAATAAAATCTTAAAAAAAAAAAACTTGTTTGACCCAAAAGAAACCAAGACAGGTGATACAAAGCATAAACAAGACAAATAATAAATAGGAAGATGGAGTACTTAAGCTCAATCATATAAAAATTACACTAAATAGGGATCCCTGGGTGGCGCAGCGGTTTAGCGCCTGCCTTTGGCCCAGGGTGTGATCCTGGAGACCCGGGATCAAATCCCACATTGGGCTCCCGGTGCATGGAGCCTGCTTCTCCCTCTGCCTGTGTCTCTGCCTCTCTCTCTCTCTGTGACTATCATAAAAAAAAATTACACTAAATAGAAGTTATTAACTCAAATTAATTTAGAAGGCAAAAGGTAAGGGGCGCCTGGCTGGCTCAGGTAGTAAAGTGTGTGACTCTCCATCTCAGGACCATGAATTCAAGCCCCACATAAAGGAGGCCTGGGGCCTACTTAAACAAATAAACAAGCAAACATAAATAGGCAAGGGCGCCTGGCGGCTCAGTCGGTTACGTGTCCCACTCTTGATTTTGGCTCATGTCATGATCTCAGGGTTGTGAGATCAAGTCCTATGTCGGGCTCCATGCTGGGCGTGAAGCCTGCTTAGGATTCTCTCTCTCTCCCTCTCCCCTCTTCCCCTCTCTAATAAATAAATAAATGAATAATGAAAACAGTAATCATAAAAAATCTGATAGGACTATACTATTATCAGATTAGACTTTAATTGCAAGGAGTCCTACCAAGGGTAGGGAGCATTTCATTATCGTTCTAAACAATTTGATTCAATCCACTGTATTCGCAACAACGTACCCACAGCTCTTTCTTCTCATCTCTGTCTATCTCTTTAACTCGGGTACCTTGAACCCATCAGGCATGGTGGGGGAGTGTTGTGGGATGAACTGCACCACCCCCACCCCAAATCCGTATGTTCAAGTCCTGACCCCCAGGACCTCAGATGATTTGGAGACAGAATTATTTTTTTTACATTTTGTTTATTTAAGTAATCTCTATATCCAGCATAGGGCTCAAACTCACAACCCTGACATTAAGAGTCCTATGCCCCTCTGAGCCAGCCAGGCGCCCTGCAGATGGGGTCTTGAAGAGATAATTGAGGGGCACACATGGGTGGCTCAGTTGGTTAGGCTCTGACTCTTGATGTAGGCTCAGGTCATGATCTCGGGATCATGAGACCAAGCCCCATGTGGGGCTCTGCGCTCAGCAGGGAGTCTGCTTGAGATTCTCTCTCTCTCCCTTTCTCTCTGTCCCTCCTCCTGCTGGCTCATGCTCTCTTTTTCTAAAATAAATATATATATTTTTTTATTTTTAAGAAGAGATGATTAAAGTAAATGAGGTCCTTGGGGTGGACTCTAATCCAATTTGACTGGTGTCTATATAGGAAGAGGCAATTAGGACACAGGCACATATAGAGGAGAGGCCTCATGAAAACAGGGGGGAGAAGATGGCCCGTCTAGAAGCCAAAGGGAGAGGCCTCGGGATGGAAGCAAGACCGCCACAACTCACTGCTCCCTGCCATTCCTGCTTAGGATAACATAGTCCGTTCTTTCCTGAGAATGCCTCTTGACATATCTTGTCTTATATAGTCAATATCAACCAACACAAGCTACTAACATTTGGTTTTTTAGAATCTTCTGGAGTTACAGGCTTACTGGTATCATGATCTACCTTCCAAGTAATTGTAGGTGGTGGTTTTATCAATTGTATCAGTGAGAAACAGCTTCCAAAACCAGCCCCATCAGTGGACTCCTAAGTCAAGGCCACAAAAGTTAGTTTGGTTGTTTTTTTTTTTAAGATTTTATTTATTTATTCATGAGAGACCCAGAGAGAGAGACAGAGACACAGGCAGAGGGAGAAGCAGGCTCCATGCAGGGAGCCCCACGTGGAACTCGATCCCAGGACTGAGCCACCCAGGGATCCCAAAAGTTAGGGTTTTGTGAAGGCACACTTCATCTCTTGGCATCAGTTCCTTCTTCTTCTTTTTTTAAAATTTAAATTCAATTAGCCAACATATGGTCCCTCATTGGTTCAGACGTGAGTTCAGTAATTCATCAGTTGTGTATAACACCCAGTGCTCATCCCATCACGTGCCATCCTTCATGCCCGTCACCCAGTGACCCCATCCCCTCCCCCCACCTCCCCTCCAGAGTCCCTCAGTTGTTTCCTACAGTTAGGAGTCTCTCGTGGTTTTTCTCCCTCCCTGATGACTGCCATCCAGGTTTCCTTCCCTTCCCCTACGATCCTCTGTGCTGTTTCTTCTATTCCACACCTGAGTGAAACCATAAGATAATTGTCTTTCTCTGACTGACTTACGTCACTCAGCATAATGCCCTCCAGTTCCATCCACATTGATGCAAACGGTAGGTATCCGTCCATTCTGATGGCTGAGGAATATTCCATTGTGTACGTGGATATCACACCCTCTTAGCCAGTAATCTGATGATGGACGTCTCGGCTCTTTCCACAGTTAGGCTATCGTGGGCATTCTCAGCATCAGTTTCTGTGTCAATCAGAGTATGCCAACTGTCTTCTGGGGACGGCACCTGTAGGCATTCAGAATGTTCCAGGGTTTGATGTACGGCCGTAAGCTGTCCTACAAGACAGCCTCTAACAGAACTAGGCTGTGCTGAACCCCTGGTAATAGAATCGTTTACCTTTGTCCCAAGAAGATTGGGAAAGCACCAAAATCTGCCCGTGCAAGTGCCCAGGCGGACCTCGAGGAGTTTGTGCTGGAGACCCCCAGTGCTCAGGAGCTTGTCTAAAATGAAAAAACACATCAGCGGGGCCTGTAATGGTTCCTTGTGTGCTGAGTGTGTTTGTGACAGGATCAAGTGTGCCTTCCTTCCCAAGGATCAGAAAACCGTTGTGAAAGTGTTGAAGGCGCAAGATCAGAGTCAGAAAGCTAAATTTAAAACTGAAGACTTTTTTGAGTAATAAAAAAGGCAAAAGAAAGAAAAGAAAGAAAGAAAGAAAGAAAGAAAGAAAGAAAGAAAGAAAGAAAGAAAGAAAGAAAGAACACCAAACCAGCTATGCTAAATTATGTCAAAACCTTAATGTTATGAAACAACGAAGTTTGGGCAGCCCCGGTGGCTCAGCAGTTTGGTGCCGCCTTCGGCCCAGGGTGTGATCCTGGGGTCCCGGGATCAAGTCCCACTTTGGGCTCCCTGCATGGAGCCTGCTTCTCCCTCTGCCTGTGTCTCTGCCTTTCTCTGTGTCTCTCATGAATAAGTAAATAAAATCTTTAAAAAACATAAACAAACAAAAGTTTTCTTTCTTGTTCATTCTGTATGTCTATTGCTGGTTACTTGGTCCCTTGACTTTCTCACTCTGGGATCTAGGCTGATGGAGCCGCTACCATCTTGAACACTGCCAGACTCACAAGCAGACAGATTGTTCTGGAGGGTGACAAATTGGCAACTAGATGTTCTGGTCCTGAAGTGACACATCTCATCTGATCATAACTGATAGGCCAGAAGTGCCATGTAGTGCCCTACCCAAGCACAAGGAGACAAGAAGTGCAAACAACCAGATGCCCTAAGGTAGACAGCAGGAGATATTTGACCAACACCATCAACCCCCCCAAATAAATACACAATAAAATAAATAGTTTTTTAAAAACCAGCATCACCCAGCTGCATTTGAAATATATAATCCAATGTACCCTAGGTCTGGTGAGTAGAGGCCCAGCTTTACTAGAGTGGCAGCCCCAGGTGAGCCCACTTCCAGAGCGAAGAGGCCGCTGACCATGTTTAACAGCACGAGTGTGTCCTATACACCCTCCTCCTAGTCTTTCACCAGGAACGTGTGGTGATCGTGCCGGGGAACTGTGCCACGTAAAGAAAATCCCCTCAAACTTTCAGTTACAATTATCCTCACTCTAAGATGGAACTAATTCCTTGATACTCAGACCACCAACGTGGCCCACCAGCCACGGCCTTAGCAGCATCAGATGACAACTGAGGCTTTGACCAGAGTCAGCACCAAGCCCTACGAAGCAGTAATCATCCGGCGCATTCCCGGTTTCAGAGAGTATAGGTGGCGCAGATGGCCTGAGTGCCGCAGACTGCCACGGACTTGAAGAGTATATCCATTGTAGGGACGCCTGGCTCAGGGTGTGACCCCAGGGTCCCGGGATCGAGTCCCGCATCGGGTCCCTGCAGGGAGCCTCCTTCTCCCTCTGCCTGTGTCTCTGCTTTTCTCTCTGTGTCTCTCATGAATAAATAAATAAAATCTTTTTTTTTTTAAAGAGCCAGTCTATTATAATAGGAAATACCAGGGAGAGGCCGCGGCATAGCCCTCCCGCGGAAGGGGGGCAACAGAAAGGAAATGAACTCCCCTAAGGTCTGGGGTCCTTACAGTTGTGTTTGCCTCGCTCGGCACTTGACTAATTGCTCCCATGTACCATGAAGGGTGCATAAAGCTAGGGGAAGTGCATCGGGGGGAAGCCAGCAGAGCCTCACATAAAAGGGGGCACAGCGAGTGGTACCTGAGGATGGTCACGACCAGGGACCAAATCCAGAGCATATTTAGAAAGTTCTCTGTGAAAAAAAAAAAAAAAAAGAAAGTTCTCTGTGTGGTCCAAGTGCAAAACCTAACCAAGAGCAATGGAAAGAGGAGTGACTTCGCAAAGTTCAAAAATAAATAAATAAATAAATAAAAATAAAAATAAAAATAAATGTGGAAGGACAAGGGAAGTCAGAGTCTTCTCTGGAAATTGCTCTCCTTCTGTAACTGAAAAAGCACCTTATACGACCCAATGCGCGGCAGCTCCTGATCAAAACATCTCTGTTTTTCCTACTTTCGTTCATCGTGACCATGTAAGACTTTTGAGATGTAGGAGAAATAGTTATGTCTGTGTTTATCTAGTGTACTAATTTAGCTAATCGTATTTTTAAATGCGTATTTTATAAAGTAACATTTCAATCTACAAACTTTTGCTTGTTGGTTCCATGTGGCATGAAACAGCCCCAGTGTTTTTATGGCCCCTAGAGCCTCTTGGGGAGTCACCCAACGGGTCTCTTTAAAAAACTCATTTCTTGAGAACAACAAAACCAGAAAGCCTTGAGAATTCCAATTCCCTGCTTACCATCAAAAAGGTCTCCAGGAAACAGGTTTTCATATGGTGCACTTATCATAGGTGGAAATGGGGGCCCCCTTGACAGCTCTGCGGAGGTGTGAAGCTGGCGTGACACCAAGGGAACGCCAGAGCACTGTCTCCTAAAGGGTGGGAAAAGCAAACAACCCTGCAACTCGCGACATGGTCACATCAGATTAGGTTATGGACAAAAGGTCCATATGGCTGCCTAGGTGGGAAAAAACAAAAGAGGGGAACTTTGAGAGATTCAAAGAAATATAACAGTCATGTCAAAAGAATGCAATGAGTGACTGAAACAAACATTTGGTGACAATCAGGGAAATTTGATCCTCAACTAGCTATTAGATGTTTTAAACAAATTATTATTATTATTTTTTTTTTGCAAAAATAAGATGATGGTATGGTGTTTGTGTTAAAAGAGTCCTTTTCTGGGCCACCTGGCTGGTTCCACCAGAAAAGAATGTGACTCTTGATCTCAAGACGGTGAGCTCCAGCCCCATGTTGGGTGCAGAGATTACTTAGGTAAAAACGTTTTGTTAAAAAAAAATTCCTTTTTTTTTATAGGTATATAATGTATAGAACTTAATTTAAAATAATCCAGCAGCAGAGGTTGGGGAGGAAACAGGGAGGAAGTCTGCGTGTGTGTGTGTGTGTGTGCACGTGCATGTGTGTTGGGGGGGAGAGTAAAGAGGAAACAAGATTGGCCACAACTGATAATTGGTCAAGCTGCATGATGAGCACTTGAGGGGTGATTACACGAATCTATTTTTAAGTATGACATCCTCTAATATTAAAATATAGATTAAAATGTTTGCAAAAATTTGTTTTTCTGAGGTAATTTAGAGGGTGTCCTATAACATGAGAGGCTTTTAAGGACTAGACTACTATTTTTTCCAACTAGGCCATTATTCATTAGTTTCTTGAAGCTTCAGGTATGTATAATAAGTACGGAACGCGGCATAGATATGGTCCCTTTCCCTCCCCTTCGAGCAATTTGCAAAGCTTCAAGAGGCTGGTTGACAGTTGAACAACTCTTTACATTTTCATAAGACCTTGCCAGAAGATGTTGTCATGTGTTATCAAAACCACCTGTCACCCCTTGCTAAAATGCTCTGCCACTTAAAATTGGAAATAAAAGTTGAACCTAATAATAATATTTCTTTCTTTCTTTCTTTCTTTCTTTCTTTCTTTCTTTCTTTCTTTCTTTCTTTTTTTTTTTTAACTAGATTGAAATTTTAGCTCTAGAATTTTCTACATGTCTTCACAAGTTCCTCCAGGGGCGCCGGGTGGCTCAGTCAGTTAGGCATCTGGTGTCAGCTCAGGTCGTGACCCCGGGTCCTGGGATCGAGCCCCGCATCGGGCTCCCTGCTCGGCAGGGAGTCTGCTTCTCCCTCTGCCTCTGCCCCCCCATGCCCTCTCTCTGTCTCTGTCTCTCTCTCTCACTCAAATAAATAAGATCTTTAAGAATAACTCCTCTAGCAGGAAAGAAGGCCTGCCACTCGTCCTGCTTGGGGACAGGGAGGAAGCCCTTTGGCCCCAGGCCAGGCAGCTTGAAAACTTCCCAGCTTTAGGCCGCGGCAGAGGAGCCGCAGGGCCCCCATCCCGGGCTCGGGTCACAGACATTGCAGGCGGCCCTTCCCCCTGAAGCAAATGAAGTTGTCTTGTGGGCAGGCAGCTCCGCAGCTGGGAGTCCATCCCCTGCCTTGGATCTAAGGGATCGTCCGCCTCCATCCTACAGGCCCCAGAGCTCCCTCGGCATCGTGCACACTCCATCTGGGATCGCTCTCCTTTCTCCAGCTCGGGGACACATCTAGGCACAGATCTTTCCCGTCTCAGGTCACGGTCAAAGGCCCCCATGGAGTAGGACAGGCTGCAGGGTCGTAGAAGGGCCCGTGGTCCCGGGGCCGGTGCCAGCCGTCAGAGGGTCCTCCTGTCCAGGCAGCGGTCAGGACAGAGGAAGTGGAGGGACCTGTGCTGCCACTCCGGGCTGTGGGGCCGTGTCCTCAGCCGGTGCCAGCAAAGTAGCTCTCAGCGGGACCCACCTTCCCGTCACGGCTTGTTTTTCTTGCCTTTATCTCCCATGGCCAGGACGACTGCTGACTGGTCTTCCCAGTTCAAAGCACAGAACTCTGTCCCAATGGTGGTGACACAGCCTCCTAAATGGCAAAGGGCCACCAGGCTGGTGGGGCCATACGCAGTCACTTGCTGTACACGTTTGCTGGGCAAACCCCACTGGCAGACCTTTTTTGCAGGAATATCCACAAAGAGCAAGGAGCCCCATACAGGACTCAATCCTAGGACCCTGGGTCATGACCTGAGCTGAAGGTAGATGCTTAGCCAACAAAGCCACCCAGAGGCTGAGCATCTGACTCTTGATTTCAGCTCAGGTCATGATCACAGGGTCATAAGATTGAGCCCCGCATTGGGTTCCATGCTGGGTACGGAGCCTGCTTAAGATCCTCTCTCCCTCTCCCTCTGCCCTTCCCTCCCTCTCTCTCTCTCTCTCTCTCTCTCTCTCAAAAAAAAAAATTAAAATAATAAAACAAAATCTTTTTTTTAAAAAGTACAGTTCAGTTAAGAGAGTTGCTATTGTATTTTTGAGGAAATAATGTATTAGTGAGCTCTGATGTGGTAACAAACAGTCCCCCACCCTAATCTCAGTGACTTGCGACAATGCACATTTCTCATTCACACTGCGTGTTGGTATCCGTGAGTCAGTGGGTGGCCCTGCTTCATGCAGCTTCTCATTCTGGAACCAACCTGAAGGATCAGCCCCAGTTTAGGAAATGCCACCTTTATGGCCAAAGAAAACAAACAAGAAACAGACTGCTGACCCATCTAAGGGCTCTTAAAATTTCTGCTTCTGTGGTGTATATCAGACCTGCTCACGTCCCGCTGTCCTGCAGTGCAAGTCATACTGACAGTGGGGCAGGGGGTACACCTGCCTGCGGGAAGGCACTGCAATTACACGTATAATCCCCTTACAGGAAGAGAGCAGGTGGTTGGAATCAATAACCCGATGGCCTGCATCTTCTACTGTTAACTGTTGCTGCGGTAGATCATAGGAATATTGCCGTCATTTTTCTATTCTCATATTTTCCATTTTTGCAGTATTTATATGCTCTTTATAAGTCAGCATCTGTTCTACTGGGGTACACCATAGTGTCCATTACTTGGCCTTTAGTACCTTGGAGACATTTGCTGACTATGAAAATCGTACCATTTATTTTGCATCAATCAATCACTTCACTTGATTTCTTTTAGAACAGAGCCCAGACTGCCCCACTCCTACCTTTACTGCACTTGTGATTGAATCCTGAATCCTGGACACCTACGAGCATTAGGAAAACTATGTGTATGAAAGAAGCTAACAGGTAGTAGATATTCACAAAGTCTTCTTAAATCTGAATTGTGTGTTATTTGTGTAGATAAAAATTTCAATGCAACATAATAAAAATATCTGATTTTATTTACAACACTTTATTTTGTAATTCAACTTGTGTTACAAAAGTAACAAATGTTCATTTTAGGAAGTGACAAAAATATAGAAACACAAAGAACATTGGGTAAAATCACTAGTCACCTCATACCCCAACATAATCACTGTTAACATTTTAGCGACTATGTTTTTAGTGATATTTCTAGTGTATGTTAATATATGAAAAGGGATCATTTTGTGATTGACTAGTCTCACTTTTCGTATGATGTGACTAGCTGTCGATGCCATTAGGTATTATCCTACATTAGCAATGGTTGCACAATATCCTATCCTACAGAAGCACTATAATTTAACTAATTCTCTATTAATTATCAATAATTCTATAAATGTCCTCATGCTCGCTTCAGTAACACATATTTTATAAATTTCTGCATAAATTATTAACTTCAAACAGCCACAATTAAAATTTCCATAGATCAGCTTTCTAGGATCAGAATCCTGGAGCAAATGGTTATATATAATTTTCAGTGCCACGGTATTGAATTTAAAGAAAAATACTCAAAATCATTTTATTTTGACAAACAAACATAGAAAAAAAGAGACAAACCAAAAAAACACACTCTTAACTATAGAGAACTGCTGGTGACCAGAAGAGAGGGGGGTGGGGGGATGCGAGAGATAGGTGACGGGGATTAAGGGGACACATCATGATGAACACTGAGTAATGTTTAGAATTGGTGAATCATTATACTGTACACCTGAAACTAATATGACACTGTATGTTAATTATACTGGAATTAGAATTAAATCTTATTCATTTATTCATGAGAGACACAGAGAGGCAGAGACACAGGCGGAGGGAAAAGCAGGCTCCAGGACGTGAGCCAAAGGCAGACGCTCAATCTTGAGTCACCCAGGTGCCCCTAAAATAATTTTTTAAAAAAATCCTTGTATTTTGGTATCTAATATGTGATTGCAGATCACCTATGCCTTCAGTCTTCCTGCATTCCTCCATCCTCTAGGGAGATACCAAGCTATGACACAATTTTAAACCAAGGAAAAAAACTCTCACTTTCGGAAACAGTGAACTCAATAATTCAGAACTAAGCTCCTCTAGAAGACAATGAAGATAATTCATATGAAAAAGTTTTTTCCTAAAAGCAGAAAAAAAGCTAACAAGGAGCAAGGAATCACCTTGCCAATTATTGGCAAGAGACAATTGCTCAGAAAATGTGAAAATTCAGAGACGAGAGCTCAGTTTGGGGGACACTTTTGCAACTAGAAGGAATGGCCAAAAAGCTGAGGGAGCTCACGCCATGTAAGTTGGAATCTAGGGCTTTTCCAGGCAGGGTCAACTCCGGAAAACTGCTGCACGCTCAGGCCTGTAATCCTGAGGGGCTGCACCCTGGAGGTAAGAGCAAACTGAAAGTAAACTAGCTAGCTCTCTCCTGTACTTCAGCTCAGTTTCAAGTGCTCTGGGTGATTCAGAAAAATCTCAAGCGCTGACAACACCTAAGGAGCTTCCAGGCTGCTATTGCCCCTACGCATTTGCAAAAGTCAATGAAAACCCTTTCTGTAAGAAGATATTAGTCTTAACATTACCCCAATAATTTTTCAAGTACAATTTTCAGCACACAATCAAAGATAATCAGACATAGAAGGAAAGAAAGTAAGAGCAAGAGCCAGTATAAACACTAGACAATAGAGTTTCCACACAGATAGTCCAGACAGTGGAATTATTAGACATAAACAAAAAAAAAACTATTATAGCATGGTCATTAGGATAAAATTTGAACTTTTGATACAAAATTAGAAACGAAACAAAATAGAAGGTGGGGCACGTGGCTGGCTCAGTCAGTAGTAGACCATGAGACTCTTGATCTTGAGGTTGTAAGGACAAGTCCCATGTTGAATGGAGAGATTACTTAAAATAAAATTTTTTAAACTTAAAAATATATATTTAATTTATTTATTCCTGAGAGACACACAGGGAGAGACAGAGGCAGAGACACAGGCAGAGGGAGAAGCAGGCTCCATGCAGGGAGCCTGATGCGGGATTTGATCCTGGGACTCCAGGATCACGCCCTGGGGCAAAGGCAGACACTCAACTGCTGAGCCACCTAGGCGTCCCACTTAAAATAAAATCTTAAAAAACAGAAATTGAAGATTCAGAAGCCGAATAATATAATGGGACAAACTAAGAACCGAAGATCCAGGTCTAAAAACAGTTCGATGAAGAAGGTAGCTTTGAAGAATCCATCCAGAATTTAAAAACTCGCATGTGTTTAGACTTTTACTCTCTGTAGGTTATCTTACGAGTCACAGGTTTGTTTAATATAGTTTTTCAGCTGCTCAGGGCCCGTATTTCCCCATTTTCATCAGAGATGACTTTCCTCCTTGCCTGCAGGGTGAGCATCTGTCATATTTGCTACCCTGTTTCTCATCAGTTCCTGCGGGTTGGGGAAGCCACACCTGGGCTCCGGCGCTGCCCACACCAGGGTGCCTCATTCCCTCCTGGGCCCGCTGTGGTGGTCCCCCCCATTTTCCCTCCATCTGAACCCAGACCTAAGATGTCTCTGCTTCTGGCTTCACCTTAGAGTAGATACATCCTTCCCGGGGGGAGCAGAATGTCCCTCCCCTTTGTCCCAGAGCTGCTCCTTCGTCTCTCAAAGCCAGAATCACTCCTTCTTCTCTGGGATACAGCTACTAGGGATAGCTGATTAGGGAGGCCTACGCTTGTAATGAGTCTTGCCAGTCCCAAAACCAAAAAGGCTGGAAGGTAGGGGCGGCTCAGGGAGAGGAAACAGCCTCTTCTTCTGAGATCAGAAGGCCTGGGCCCCCAACAGTATGACCTAGCGCCTTCTACTCCTCGAGGCCCAGAGACGGTGTGACACTCCCAGGACCGCGCCACGAGGCCACGGCAGCCAGGGCCAGGACGAGGTGGCTCACCAGGCCCCATGGAAGGCTGACTGTCCTCGCCCAGGCCCGTGCTGCGGGGTGAGAGGGACCCACACAGCCCCCATCCCAGGGCTGCGACTGAGAAACAGGGGCGCAGGGAACAGGCCTGGGCGCGCGGCCTCCCGCGTTCAGGCAGCTTCCCAAGGCCACGGTGTCGGTGGCTTCATCACCCCCGTTTTGCGGGGAAACTGAGACCAGGGAAATTCAGGGACCTGCCTGCAGTGTCAGACGTGTGCAAAGCGGGGCTTTGAATCTAGGCTGCAGGGCCGCAGGTGTGTGGGGGCGGGAGGGGGGCGGGGCGTGGGGGGAGGGAGGGGGCGTGGGGGGAGGCGGCGGCTGAGCCTCGGGGAGGGAGAAGGGACCCCGACGGGGAGACCGAGCACGTGCGCCTCCAGACGCAGCAGCGGGGAGCCCGGCCTCCGTGCGAGGACCCCGAGGGCAGCGGGAGGCTCGCCTGGCGTCCCTGCCCCTTCTGGCCTCGGCTGTGGGGTACTGGCAGGCCCTGGGGAGGGGTCCCCGCCCGGACGAGCGCTCAGCAGCGGAGGTGGGGGGGTGGGGGGGCCCGGCGAGCAGCCGCAACACAGCCGGCCCGCCACTGGGTGGCACTGTGACCGCTCGGGGACCGGACGGGCCGCGGGACGGGGGACGAGGGGGGGGGGGGACGGGGGGGCAGGGGGGCGGGGAGCAGGGCTGGGGAGCGGGCCGTGGGGGCTGGGGGGCTGGGCCGCGGGGTGGCGCGCGCGGGCCGTGGGGGGCCGGGGGCCGGGGGGATGGGGCGGGGGGGGGCGACGGGGAGTGGGGCGGGGGTAGAGGGCCGCAGGGGTGAAGGGCCGCGAGGGGACGGGGGACGGGGGGTGACGGGGGGCGGGGAGCGAGCCGCAGGGGGAGCGGGGAGCGGGCCGTGGGGGGACGAGCCATGGGGGAGAAGGGCCGCGGGGGGGAAGGGCCACGGGGCGGGGTGGGGAGCGGGTGGCGGGGCGGGGGGGCGGGCACCCGGCTCTACTGCACTGGGCATCGGGGTTCCACGAAGCACAAGGCCCGGTCCCCGCCTCCGGGAGCCCGCGACGGGACAGACGGGCACGTGGGTAACTAGCTGCCCCCCCGCCCCGGGGCCGCCGCGGGGGGGGCGCCGATGCAGGACGCGCGCCACCCCAGCACCTGGAGGCCGCGGCGGGTCGGCGCCCGGGGCACAGGGCGCAGCCGATGCTGGAGGATGCTGGAGGATGCTGGAGGATGCTCGAGGATGCTGGAGGATGTTGGAGGATCCTGGAGGATGCTGGAGGATGCTGGAGGATCCTGGAGGATGCTCGAGGATGCTGGAGGGTGCTGGAGGGTGCTGGAGGATGCTGGAGGATCCTGGAGGATGCTGGAGGATCCTGGAGGATGCTCGAGGATGCTGGAGGATGTTGGAGGATCCTGGAGGATGCTGGAGGATGCTGGAGGATCCTGGAGGATGCTGGAGGATGCTCGAGGATGCTGGAGGATCCTGGAGGATGCTGGAGGGTGCTGTAGGGTACTGGAGGATCCTGGAGGGTGCTGGAGGATGCTGGAGGATCCTGGAGGATGCTGGAGGGTGCTGGAGGGTGCTGGAGGATGCTGGAGGATGCTCGGGGATGCTGGGGGCACCGGCAACAGCAGGGCACCGGGGTGCGGTCTCCCCGCCAAGCTCCTCTGGGCTCAGCCTGCAGTCCCAGCGCTGCTACCAACCTGCTGTGGGGTCTGGGATCCCACACGCAGCTCTTGGGGCTCCATGACCACCTGTGTACAGGGGTCTTCGTGGGCACAGATATGTCAAAAAATGGAAAAGTTTAGTCAGAGGCCACAGAGTGGGGGAAAGCTGCCGAACAGCCCGAGATTGGGCGTGCTGTACCCACTCACCTGGGGGCACATCCCAGTCTCCTCCCGGCCGGGGGGCAGCTGCAGAGGAGGCCTGGCTCCCGGCACAAAACCAGGCCGTAGCCGTTCGTCCTTGGAGAACGATTTATCTCCACAAAGTCTGTAAGATTTAATAAGCAGAACTCTGCAGCAGGGAAACAATTTAGTATCTGGTAGATAGGTTTTCATTAAAAGTTTAAACATGGAACAAAGAGTCTTTTCAAATCTCCGATTCAGGAGTTCGCTCATCTGGCATCGAAATCCACACGGATGCGGTTGAACTGAAATGAGCTTCCTAAAGCAGGACGCAAGCAGAGGTGGGTGGGGAAGTTTGGGACCCAGGGCTTCAAACCAGCCCTGGTCTGTTGGCCCGGCCCTGCCTGACTCTGGTCCACATGCACCCGTCCCCACAAAGGGGCGCCTGTTGTGCCCCTTATCCCTCCCTGGGCATTGGCGTCGCCAAGGGTGCTCAGGGCCGCAGACCAGGACCCACAGTATCATCTCAAGCCGATGCTCCCCACCTCCTGTTCCCATTTACCAGTGAAACTGGTAAGAGGTGATAAGGTGCTTGGAGGACCCCAGAGCCTGCCAGGGAGGGCGCCACCCCCACCAGGGTCCAGCCCCAGAACCAGACTTGCCCAGCCCAGCTGGGAATCCAGTCCTGGCTTAGAGAGATTATTCCCCTCCCCGTGGAGGCCCCAGAGGAGGCACAGAGCAGAGCACGCACAACCTGCTCATCTAAGTGACACATTACAGTTCGGTTAAGTTACAGTTTTCTGAAGATGCTTTTATTTACACATTTCACTGTAAACAACACAAATTTTATGTGATTATTTCAATAATGATGAGGGGAAGAGGACGGAGGAGAGTTGGTGGAGATTGAGGGAGATAAAGCCCTTCCAGTCCCGCCCTCCCCTCTGCCTTGGTCTCTTTGCTCCTAACCAATTCCTTTTTGGAAGAGTAAAGAGTCAGCAGTAAATCCAGAAATGCTCTTGGCACAGGCTTTGGGGTCCCGCAGTATAGTCAGATGGTACGTAATAACATCCCCAAACTGACACGAAGTCAGCTCAGACCAGACCAGGTGCATAAATGCTTCAGCTCTATGCACAGAAAACTGGCCATGGAGGAGGGCAGCTGGAGTTTCCAGAAGGCACGATACGACGCCCACACACAGATTTATTACCTGCAACTGTGTGTCCCAAAAGAGGCTTTTGAGGCACATGGGGAGTTCTCTATCCCCATCTGTCCCCATCTGTCCTGCAGATTGCTTCGAGTCTCCAGCAGGGCGTCCGTCCTGGCTCCACTGCGGTCCTTTGATATGCTCTAGAGATGGAACTTAACAGCAAGTGACATTGTGACGGTTGGAGCTTACTGTTGACTGTCAGCATCTCGGTGGCGTGTTAACCTTAACCCACAAAGAACACATACAAACCAAATTTCAAAAAAATGAGTGCCCCAATTGAAAAAAGGTGAAAAGACATGAAAAATACAATCCATACAAGGCCGAGAAATGCCCAGTGTTAGCGAGATGCCACGATCCCTCTCCTCCTATGCGTATATGTATAATTTCATACAATTAAGAATTGTTTCCAATGTTTCCAACGTGTACACTCTTGATCAAGCCCTTCCATTTGTGCAAGTGTAGCATGTGGAAACACCTGCCCCATAAGCAGAGATGGAGGTAGCAGGATTTTCCTTGTAGCTTTATTTGCTATAGGAAATCTATTATGGAAAAACTGGGACAAGGCATAAAAGTCCATGGTGGGGGCTCCTCCAAGCCTTGGGAGGCCAGTGCACTTCTTTCCGCCTCGCACCTAGGCCCCTGTGCCCAGGCCCCCAGAGGGGCCCCGCCGAGCCCCCGACAACAGACACCGAGGGCGGCAGGGGAGCCAGCTCCTCGCCCACACACCACCCCACCCCCACCCTCTGTCCCCGCAGGGCAGGCCCGTCCCATCAGCAGGGCCGCTCTCCAGGTCACCTGCCACCGTGGGGCCGTGGCCTGGGGGCGCAGAGCCGGTGCCAGCTAGCCCCACAGTCCACCTGCACCCCCGTGGCCCTCACTGACCTTCCCCACCTGCCAACCTGTACACTCTTTTTTTTTTTTAATATTTTATTTATTCATGAGAGACACACAGAGGCAGAGACACAGGCAGAGGGAGAAGTAGGCTCCATGCAGGGAGCCTGACGTGGGACTAGATCCCGGGACTCCGGGGTCACGCCCTGAGCTGAAGGCAGACACTCAACCACTGAGCCCCTCGGATGCCTCCTGTATGCTCTCTTGATATGTTCACCTTCAGGTTTTCTCGAATGAAGTTCAAAGCAACGCCCCCTCCCAAAAATAATAGATTGGTTAAACTATTGGTAAATTATACACGGCCCACGAGACTATGAAAAAGGATAAAGTAAATCCATACCTCTTGATGTGTGCCAACATGTCCTCAAAATATTGTCAAGCAAAAAAAAAAAAAAAGGCAGATTAAAAACCAGTACATTCCCTATGAGTTCTTCTATGTAAACAAGTAAATTTATATAGACATAAAACCTGGAAAGTTATGCAGCTCATTAAGCTTTTATGATTGGCTACCTTTGGGGTGGATTTAAATTTAAATTTTTGTATTCTCTGGGACATCTGAGTGTCTCAGTGGTTAAAGTGTCTGCCTTCAGCCCAGGCCGTGATCCTGGGTCCCAGGTCAAGTCCTGCATCGGGCTTCCTGCAGGGAGTCTGCTTCTCTCTCTGCCTGTGTCTCTGCCTCACTCTGTATCTCTCAGGAATAAATAAATAAAATCTTTAAAAAAAAATAAACTTTTCTATTCTCTATACATCTGGATTTTTAAAAACCTTCTGTATTTCTTAGTATTATGATCAGTAAAAACAATAGGATTCCCAATTGGGGAAAAAACAAATATTCCAACACTTTAATTCCTGTATCCTGTTACATTTTATGAGCTCTCTGCCTTCTAGAGGTCAGGGAAGAAGCCCGTTGCATCATCACAGTCTTACACACGGGCACCTTGAAGCCCCAAAACAGCAGGTAGCTTGGCCAGGACCACACAGAAGTGCATGCTCACTTCCTCAACTGGATGTTTCACAGTGAACTTTGTTTTGTTTTGTTTTGTTCTTTCTGGGAGCCATCCTCTCTGCCCCAAGGATCTTCAGGCACAGCCACGCTGGAATCCCAGAGTTTCCTGTAACAAATGCTGCCAATGCCCTGCGTGTAGCCTCTTAACCTTTATCATTTCATGGCAAGCCGGCCTGACTTCTGAAGGCCAACAGCTGCAGGTAATTGCCTGAGCGCATCTTCTGGCTGCTGGAGCCCGCTCTGCCTTCAGAACAATCCAGAAGTGACAGAGTGTTAATCCCTCCAGGTAGCAGCACTGAACTTAATCATAGGCGGTAGCTGGTGTATAAATACCCCAGCACCCTCCCCTCACACCTCACAGGGTAACACTGAGGCAGGTGGTCTACACTGCCTTCCAGAGTTTTGTCATGGGACAGACCTCCAGATGCCTGCAGTGGTAACTTGCTTGATAACACACTCTGTGTTGACTTCCTTCCCACTTTCCCACACCCTTTTACTAGTATTTCTGGGAATCTCTTCCCAAACAGAACACTTTCACTGAAATCCTTATCTTAACAGTCTTGGAAAAATTGGACAGCCACATGCAAGAGAATGAAGCTGGACCACTATCTTAGACCATACACGAAAATTAACTCAAAATGGATTGAAGACTTGAATGTAAGGCATGAAACCATAGAACTCCTAGGGAAAAAAACATAGGAGGTAAGTAAGCAGTTTGACATTGGTCTTGGTGATCATTTTTTGGATTTGACACCAAAAGCAAAAGCAACAGGGGGCGCCTGGGTGGCTCAGTCAGCTAAACGTCTGCCTTTGGCTCAGGTGCCTTGACTCTGGGATCAAGCCCCGCATTAGGCTCTGTGCTCAGGAGAGAGCCTGCTTCTTCTTCCTCTGCTGCTCCCCCTGCTTATGCTCTCTCTCTCTCTCAAATAAATAAAACCTTAAAAAAAAAAGCAAAAGCAACAAAAAACAAAAACATATTGTACTACATCAAACTGAAAAGCTTCTGCACAAAAAAAAAGCTTCTGCACAGCAAAGGAACCCATCAACAAAATGAAAAGACAACCTGCTAAATGGGGGTAAAAATTTCCAAATCATATATATATATATATATATGACATAAACAAACACTAGTATATATATATATATATATATATATACACTTTGAATTATATTATATATTATAGTATATGTATTATAATATATTATATTATATTATATTATATTATATTATATTATATTATATTTATATATATAAATGCTTCTCCCTCTGCCTCTTCCACTGCTCATACTCTCTCTCTCAAATAAACAAAATATATATTTTAAAGATTTTATTTATTCATGAGAGGCAGAGACACAGGCAGAGGGAGAAGCAGGCTCCCGGTGGGAAGGGAGCCCCCCCAGGCGCCCCTTAACGAAACCTTTAAAAAAAAAGATGCTCAAAATCACTTATCCATAGGGAAAGGCAAGTCAAAACCATAATGAGCTATCACCTTACACCTGTTAGAATGGCTATTATCAAAAAGACAAGAAATAACGAGTGTTGGCCAGGAGGTAGAGAAAAGGGAACATTTGTGTAATGTTGGTGGAAATATAAATTTGTGTAGCCGCTAGGGAAAACAGTATGGAAGTTCCTCCAAACATTAAAAATAGAACTACCACATGATCTAGCAATTTCACTTTGGTATATTTATCTGAAGGCAACAAAACCACTAACTTGAAAGATATATGCACCCTCACACTCGTCACAGCATTACTTCCAACAGCCAAGACATGGAAGCCGCCTGAGGATCCATCAATAGATGCATAGATAAACAAAATGTGATACAAATAATGGAATATTATTCAGCCATAAAAAAGAAAAAAACCTCACCATTTACAACAACATGGGTGGAACTTAAAGGTATTATACTAAGTGAAATGTGGGATAGAGAAAGACAAATATTCTATGATCTCATTTATATGTGGAATCTGAACAACAAAGCAAACCAAAACTCACAGAGAACAGATTGGTGGCGGCCAAAGGTAGGGGTTGGGGAGGGAGGTGAAATAGAGGAAGGACGTCAAAAGGTACAAACGTCCAGTTATAAAATAAGTCCTGGGGATAAAATGTATAGCATGGTGGCTAAAATTAATAATACCATGCTTTATTAGAAGTTGCTAAGAAAGTAGATCTTAGAAGTTGTCATCACACAAAAAATGTGTAACTATGCGTGGTGACAGATGTTGTGGTCCTTTCACAGTGTATACATATATCGACTCGCTAGGATGTACACCTGAAGCGAACTAGATGTCAACTGTGCCAATTATATCTCAATTTAAAAATATAAGGTGGAATAGAAAAGGCAGAAACAGAACAGTGTAAATAACATGCTACCTATTTTCGTAAGAAAGAGTAAAAAGGGGCACCTGGGAGGCTCAGTTGGTTGAGCATCTGACTTCCGTTCAGGTCACGATCTCAGGGTCCTGGGACTGAGCTCCGAGTGGGGCTCTGCACTTGGGGAGTCTGCGTGTCCCACTTCCCCCTGCCCTCACCCCTCCCCCTGCCCCCCCCCCCCCCGCTCATGCACATTCTCACTCTTTCTCTAATAAATAAATTTTTTTTAAAAAGGTGGGGAAATAAGGAAAAAATATGTTTTTAAGCCACTTTATTGAGGTATGATTGATATACAAAAAGGTGTACAAATTTAACATGTACAACTTCATGAGTAACAGATACTTACCTATATTTAATTTTGATTGAGTTATAATTGACATATTAGTTTCGGGTGTGCTACGTAATGACTCACTATTTATACATATTGTCAAATGATCACCTTAATAAGTCTAGCTAACATCTACCACCCCAGGGACACCTGGGTGGCTCAGCGGTGGAGCAACTGCCTTTGGCTCAGGTCGTGACTCCAGGTTCCTGGGATTGAGTCCTGCGTCGGGCTCCCTGCAGGGGGCCTGCTTCTCCCTCTGCCTGTGTCTCAGCCTCTCTCTCTGGGTCTCTCATGAATAAACAAATTCTAAAAAAAAAAAAATCCATTACCACACATAGTTACAAAACTATTTTTCTCGTGATGGAAACTTTTTTTTTTAGATGTATTTACTAATTTGATAAAGAGAGAGCAGGCTTGCATGGGGAGGCGGGCAGGGGGGGAGGAGCAGAGGGAGAGGAAACTCAGGCAGACTCTGAACTGAACACAGAGCTGGAGGTGGGGCTCGATCCCAGGACCCTGAAATCATCACTCGAGCCGAGACCAAGAGTCGGACACTCAACTGACTGTGCCACCCAGCACCTCATGATGGGGACTGCCATGGCCATCCCAGCAGGCGATATACTGTTATTAGCTTCAGTCACCATTCTGTAGGTTATGCCTATATTTACTTTCATTTGCATAAACAAACACTAGACGCATTTGCAACAAACGAATAGGAACGGTGGTTTACAGAAGGCAGCAGGAAGGCAACAGGCCGAAGGCGGCACAGGTGCAACCAAGGCTTCTAAGCATGAACATTGTAATACCGTTTTGATATTTGAAACAGGTGTTACCTTTATGAAACTCCCAGCAACACGGTATCATCAAATCCAGTGAGGGTGCAGAGAAGCCGTTTTACACTCAGACACACACAGTCACCCCTGCCCAAGCAGCGTCACTCATTTGCCAACCTCAGAGGTCATTTTTCAGCTGGTTTTTAATTTTTTTCTTTAAATCTTCTAGAACTCTGCGGTACACGGCAAGGAAACGGGACATCGGGTGACGACTGGCCGCGCACCCCAGAAGCGGGGGGAACTGTGGGTACGGATGGCAAGAGGGAGCCTCGGCTTCCCTGGAAGGCTGCGCAGCCCTGCCCAATCTCCCCGGGGAAGGCCGAGGCCACCGCTGGGCCCTGCGGCGCACCCAGGCCCGGTGCCCTCCTGCGGCCCGGCGCAGAGGGCACTGACCCCCGGCCCTCCGGCCCCACCTGCACTCTGTGCTGACCCCGCCGTGACCCCCGTGACCCCTCCAGCTCTGCTGTCACTGTGCAGCGGCCCTGGCCACCGAATCTGTGGCTGCACAGCTTGACCTTCCTGCAGCGTGGCCCGCATCTCTGCGGGTCTCCCCCGATCGCCCTTCCATCTGCCCAGATTGGCTTCTGTGGCTGTGGCACCTGACTCCGGATGGCATTAGGGGTTCTCTAGCTGCGGATCGGAGGAAATAAGGGAACCGACAGCCTATAGCCAGGTCTCCAGGCCTTTACCTCTGGCGGAAAAGAAAGACAGAAGGGGAAGGGGCACCTGGGTGGCGCAGGCGGGTAAGGGTCTGCCTCCAGCTCAGTCACAATCCAGTCCTGGGATGGATCCCAGGCTCCCTGCTCGGCAGGCCTGCTTCTCCCTCCGCCCCCCACTCCCGCTCATGCTCTCTCTCCCTCTCTCTCTCTGATGAATGAATAAAATCTTTAAAAAGAGAAAGAAAGGGATCCCTGGGTGGCTCTGGGGCTTAGTGCCTGCCTTTGGCCCAGGGCGCGATCCTGGGGTCCCAGGATCCAGTCCCGCGTTGGGCTCCTGGCATGGAGCCTGCTTCTTCCTCTGCCTGTGTCTCTGCCTCTCTCTCTCTCTCTCTCTATCATGAATAAATAAATAAAATATTTAAAAAAATAAAAAGAGAAAGAAAGAGATAAGAGGGTAAAGCAGTCCCATCAATCTTAAAACTGTGCATGTGCATGCGTGTGCGTGTTTGTGCGTGTTACAGGGCAGCAGTGGGGGTGGGAGTCAGACTGAGAACACAGAGTCTTTCCTGAGACGAGGCCTCTGGTCCTGGCTCCCGGCTAAGCCACATCTAAATGTGTGGGGAAACCGTGACAGCTACACACAGGTGACGGCTGAGGCTAATTAATGATTGCAGGTAAAAACCTGCGAGTGAGGTAGGATGAGGAATCTGTGAGAGCGAGCTTTCTGCCATATAGTTAGTTTGAAATTGTATGATTTTTTTAAAAAGATTATTTATTTATATGATTTTTAAAAAAGATTATTTGTTTATTATTTATTTTAGAGAAAGAGAGAATGCTTGAGCAGTGGAGAGGGGTAGAGGGAGAGAGAGAGAGAAGCACGCTCCACATTGCGGGGCGGGGGTTCGAACCCAGGACCGTGAGATCATAACCTGAGCCAAAGGCAGATGCTTAACTGAGCTGCCCAGGCACTGCACATTGTATGATTTTTTAAAATCGTGATCCTGCGTTCATATGGCACATCTGGCCTTAGAAGCCAGAGGGGACAAAGGGCTGCAGGAGCAAAGGCACGATTGCTCCTCCGTGTATATCCAGAAAGACTGCGATCAGATCTGATTCATTTATTCATTTAACACAAGCTCACTGAGCAGATGCAGAGTGAATTAAAAGTGGGAATCTAATTTCACTCCTCTGAAAACCCCAATAAAACTTCAACAAAACTTCAAGGGTTATAACTCCTGTTTTCTGTGGATCTTTATATCTTTTTTATTGTGGTAAAATATACACAATACAAATTTTTATCATTTTAACCAATCATCCCGTATGCACTTCAATGGCACTAAGTACACTCACGACGCGTGTGGAGCCAAGCCACCACCCAAGTCCGGAACTTCATCTTTGCAGACGGGAGCCAACAGCCCTGCACACCCCGGCCGTGGCCCTGGCACCTCCATGCCTGTGACTTTGCCCACTCCGCACGCCTCACGTAAGCGCGACCCTACAGGATCTGGGGTTTGGCTTTGCTCTGGCTTACTTCCCTTGCAGCATGTTTTCAAGGTTCCTTGCGTTGTAACACGTACCAGAACCTCCTTTCGGAGGCTGGCTGGCACTCATGGTCTAAAGCATCACACAGCCTATCGCTCATCTGTGGGGAGGTCCTTGGGTGGGGCCCCCCAGCTGCTGTGAAGACACTGCTGTCGACGTGGGTGCGCACATACCTGCTGGAGCTCCTGCTTCCTGGTCTCCGGGGATGGCGGGAGGCATTGCTGGGTCACAGGGTAATGCTTTGCTCAACGTTCCGGGGCCCGCCGTGCTGTTTTCTACAGCAACAGCGTCTTTGGTTTCCCCACCAGCAACGTACAAGGGTTCCAAGTTCTCCACATCCCCAGCAGCACTTATTTTCCATTCTCAAAAATAAAAGCCCTCCAAGAGAGCATGAAGCGGTACCTCACTGAGGTGTCATTACTTCTTGATGCATAACCTCACTAAGCCAGGGACATACATCCACGCCTGTCAGACCTGAGCTTTCTTACTCCATATCCTGGTCCTTCTGAGGCCCAAGCACATTCGTTTTAATGAAGTAGAACATCCCCAAACTTTGCAGGACTTAACTTAGATATGCAGTCTTCGGTGTTGATGCCGGGTACCTCATCTTCAGGCCCACACGCTGGAGCCTTGCCTCAGGAACTTTGGGAAACTAAGCCTCAAGGAAGACCCGTGCTGGTGCATAAAAACATCCACCACAACATTTTCTTATAAAGGAAAAGAAAAAAAATCTAAAATAACATAAATGTACACTAGAGGAAGGCCAAATAAATGGCAGCGTATGCTCTTCATGGCTCTCACGCAGTGGTTACAGGACGATCCCTACGAAGCCTTGTTGAGCCACGGAACCACTGAAAACCCCATCAGTGAAGAAAGTGGTCTATATAGCTCTACAATAATATGAAGTCATACGAGCAACGTTGCTGTCTTAGGATGTAGGATTAGGGGTGATTTTCTTTTTAAAAAATGATCCCTGGGTGGCGCAGCGGTTTGGCGCCTGCCTTTGGCCCAGGGCGCGATCCTGGAGACCCGGGATCAAATCCCACATCGGGCTCCCGGTGCATGGAGCCTGCTTCTCCCTCTGCCTGTGTCTCTGCCTCTCTCTCTCTCTCTCTCTCTCTCTCTCTCTCTGTGACTATCATAAATAAATTAAAAAAAAAATTTAAAAAAAAAAATAAATAAATAAAAAATGTCACTCGTGGGATCCCTGGGTGGCGCAGCGGTTTAGCGCCTGTCTTTGGCCCAGGGCGCGATCCTGGAGACCCGGGATCGAATCCCACGTCGGGCTCCCGGTGCATGGAGCCTGCTTCTCCCTCTGCCTGTGTCTCTCTCTCTCTCTGTGTGACTATCATAAATAAATAAAAATTAAAAAAAAATTAAAAAATAAAAATTAAAAATGTCACTCGTGTCCTTACTTTGTATTTTCAATAACAACAACAGCAACAAAAGGAAGGACTCAGGGCGCCTGGCTGGCTCAGTTGATAGAGTATGTTATTCTTGATCTCAGGGTCTCGAGGTCAAGTCCCACTTGGGCATAGAGCCCACTTTAAAAGGAGAGAGTAAATAATAAATTTAAAAAAAAGGAATGCCTGGGTGGCTCAGCGGTTGAGTGTCTGCCTTCCGCCCAGGCCGTGACCCCGGGATCCTGGGATCGAGTCCCGCATTGGACTCCCCACTGGGAGCCTGCTTCTCCCTCTACCTGTGTCTCTGCCCCTCTCTCTGTGTGTCTCTCATGAATAAATAAATAAATCTTTTTTTAAAAATTGAATGTACTCTTCCTATTTTTTTAAGATTTTATTTATTTATTGGTGAGAGGGAGAGCATGCATAGGGGGCAGAGGGTAAAGGTGAAGCAGACTCCCCTCTGAGCCGGGAGCACCATGGGGCTCCATCCCAGGACCCCGGGATCACGACCTGACCCGAAGGCAGACGCTCAACCAACTGAGCCCCCAGGTGCCCCAAGAACTTGCTCTTTTCACTTAGTGATATATTGTTAACAACTTTCCAAATGAGTAAATATAGCTATTCTGCATTTTAAATGGTGGCTTCATAATATTAAGCCACAGCTTTTACGAGTTTTCCCAAGCTGAATATGCCACCAAGTAACACCCACCTACAGCCGGATAGCTTGTTGGTTCATTCGTTCTCTCACTCACTCATTCAAAACCGCATGAAATGTTCACTAAATGCCTAGTGGTGGTTTTGAGAGCATCAAGAACTTTTTAGAGCTGTAAGCCTAATTTTCTAAAGATAATTTTTGCTTAAGTTAGGGGAAATGGTCATCTTCTCTAAACAGGGTTGATTATTGTGATGGGCAACCTTTAAGATGATTCCCACAGCTCCTCCCCTCCTGCTGTTTATCTGGATCTAGTGACCTGCTTCTAACAAATATGCAAAAAGTACTGGGGTGATTAAGTTACAAATGGCCGGGACCTCCGTCTTGCCCTATGGCCCTCTGCATTTGCAAGCTTTAATGACGCTGGCTGACACGTTAGAGAGGTCCAAATGGCAAGGAACTAAATCCTGTCAACAGCCACGTGAGTGAGCCTGAACACGGATCCTTCCTCAGTCCTTATCTTCAGATAAAACCACAACCTTGACTGATAGCTGGATTGCCATCTGGAGAGAGACCTTGACATAGAAGATGTAGGTAAGGGACACCCGGGTGGTTCAGTGGTTGAGCTTTGGCCTTCGGCTCAGGGCGTGACCCTGGGTCCTGGGATCGAGTCCCACATCGGGCTCCCTGTGAGGAGCCGACTTCTCCCTCTGCCTATGTCTCTGCCTCTCTGTGTGTCTCTCATGAATAAATAAATAAAATCTTAAAAAAAAAAAAAAAAAAGATAAGCTGTGCCTGGATCCTAACCTGCAGACACTGAAATACCAAGCATGTTGTTTCAATATCCTAAATTGTAGAATAATTTGTTATGCACCAATAGATGACTAACAGTAATTGTTTAGGGATGAGACCTTGCAGATTATGGCATGTGGTTTCAGAATAAGTGATTTAACTATTGCTAGGGGTTGCTTGGGATGCAATATACACTGAGGCAAGGCTCTGGGGGTCCTAGTGGCTGCTGTCAGAAAGCATCATAGAGGAAACAAGGAATTCAAGGACTACAGACGGGTGAGGCCATTGCTTTGAACACTGGACAGTGTAAAGAAGAAGCTCGAGAAGCACAAGTTCACAGCTTCGTATTCCTCTTCCACTTCTGTTTATTTTTACTCTTCTCTTCTCTTCCCTTATGTTCCTGGAAAGTTCAGTCCTAAAGGCACTAGGCAGGACAGAGCGAGGAAGGTACACTGGGTCAGAAGAGCACCTGTGTAGGAGAGAGGCCTGCCACAGAAAGGGGGAACCCGAGCTGCCTGAGGAGGAGCAGGGCGTTTACATTGGACGGTGGCTTAGCATAAGTGTCAGAGCTGGAGAAGGGTCAGAAGGACAGCACTGCCAGGGGGTAGCTCGGTGAGGGTGTCGCAACCTGAGCAGGGTAATGAAAGTGCATTAGTTATCTCTCGTTGCATTAGAAATTACCCCCAATCCTAGTAGGGTAGGACAATAGTCTTTCACTATCTAAGAGTTTCTGGGAGTTGAGAATTCAGACAGGACATAGCAGGAATGACTTGTCTGCTGTGTGTTGTCTGAGGCCTAGCCTGGTGGACTCGATGGCTGAGAGCTGAAATAATCTGAAGTCTTGGCTGAGGCTGCAAGATCTGTTTCTACAGCGGCTCACTTCATGCCTGAAAAGTCGGCTTACAAGTTGATTTCTTTCTATGTGGACCTATCCACACATGACCCCCTCCGCAGGACTGTTGAGTGTCCTTATAACATGGCAACCGGCTTCCCTGAGAGCTAGTGATGCCAGAGAGTGAGCCAGGAAGAAGTTATCTTTTCTTAATGAAGTAACACAGGAAGTCATATGGCATCCTTTCTTTCATATTTTATTCATTAAAAGTGAGTCATGAAATCCAAACCATAGTCAAGGAGAGGAGAATTAGGTTAGACCTTTCGAAGGGAAGAGTATCAGAGAAATTGCAGATATGCTTTTAAACCACTACAGAAGACATGGAGGGGCAGCCTGGTTGGGGCTGGGGGTTCTCAGACCTGGAGTACAGGGGGGAGGGCGTGTATGCACAGAGGGGAAGCATGGCATGGGTTTTCAGAGCCTGAGCAGGATGGAGAAGGCATCCACGTGGGAGAAACAGACTGGCTGGGAAGCTGGAGCCCAAATGTATTTGAAGAAGGCATCTGTGCTAGTGTGGGGGTGGGAGTAGTGCTGGAAGATGGTTTGCATACAGGCGATTGATCACATAAGTAAATATATTAAGGATAATTAGAGCCAGGCTTCAGGCTTCTCACTGTCAGAAGAGTGAGTTACAAATATGGAAAGAGAGAAAATAACATAAATCCTGTGATCTTGGATTGGGGACTGTAGGTATGAGTGTGAACTCATGGCTTTCAAGGCGGAAAGATGGATAGACAGACAGGAGGTGTGTGTGTGTGTGTGTGCGCGCGCGCGCGCGCGCGCATTTCCTGTTGCTATCCAGAGGGCCTGGAAGAGCAGAATCCTAATAGCAATGAGTACCCAGAGCACCCAGGAATACCATTTCCCCTAAAAGGAACTAGCATTCTTTAGAGAAATGGCAGATTCCAGACTTAGAGCAGGGAACATACAAGATGAGCCCAGAACCCCATTTTAAACTAGAAAGCAAGGACTTGCTCAGGAATGTTGGGGGCATGTCAAACAGGGCTACGAGCCAGCATGAAGGGGCTCCCACTGGCCAAATCTGGGACAGTGTGAGCCAGCCAAAATAAAAAATGCCATTAAGAAAATATATCCCGTTGACATAAAATAGGAAAGCATGAATCTATATGTACTAATAAATGAGTAAATTGATGAGGAATGTGGTATTTACAGAGTTTCAAAGCATCTACTAGGTACTTATTCATTTCAAAGGAGAAACAAAAAAAAAAAAAAAAGGAGAAACAGTGGTTTACAGTGGAGAAGCAGGTGCCATCTTCATGAGCGGCCAAAATGAACACCACCGGTAATGTGACAAATCAAAATCACAGGCCACCTGACTGGATGCAGACAGAAGCACGTGGTATCACTTCTGTGACAACCTGAATCTGGTCATGAGGAAACAGCAGACAAACCAAAACTGGGGGCTCCAGAATAACTGGAGAACGACCTTCCAGAGTATCAAGGACATGAAAGTTAAGGAAACATCGAATAATTGTCTCGGAGTGAAGGGCACTAAACAGACATGAAAACTCAAAGCGAATTGCCGGTGTGAGATGGATCCTGATGTTTTAAGGGACCTGTGGCAAAGCTTGAATGGGATCTGAGGGTTAGATGGCAGCAACACCAATTTCCTGATTGTGATGTGGCTTGATTCTTTGTAGGATGGACATGCTTAGTGTTCTATCAGAGAAGAACAAGGAGCCCTGATACCTGGGGGCACCCCAGATATAATATGCATAATTCTCTCCTTCGCAGGATGCTAATTATGTACCATCTGTGGGAGAATTGGAATAAATGGTCCCTCAAATCCTTTTCTTCTCTTGCCATATTCCATTGAAGAACCCTGGTTGAGAAAGCCTGCACTTTAGTCTTGTAGGATGATCCTGTCTGGGGAGGGGAAAGAAAGAAGTCTGAGGTTGTTTCAAGGTCAAAAAGAAAGAAAGAGAAAAGGAGGAAAATGCTACAGATTCTTAATCCAAGGCACAGCCCAGGGACTCTCTATAATTCTGCTGAAAGAATCACTAAACCTCTTGTAATCACAGGGCTGAGGGAGCTAAAAATCAGATCCAAAGCTTGAGCAGTAATTTAATAAATTACAGTATCAGTTGGATTCATAGCCTCACCATTTAAAAAAAAAGATTTATTTATTTGAGAGAGAGAGTGAGAAAGAGAGCGGCGTATGTGCATGCACACACACGAGTTGGGGGGAAGGGCAGAGGGAAGGAATCTTCACGTGGACTCACTCTGGGTGTGAGCACAGTGCAAAGCTCGACCTCACTACCCACGAGATCGTGACCGGAGCCGACACCAACAGCCAGTCACTGAACCAACCGACTGGGCCGCGCAGGGCCGCCTGCCTCACCATTTCGTAGGTTAAAGTTAAGGCAGCGATGAAGGAAGAGCGGGCTTCTCACAGTTCAGAGAGGGTTACAGTACCTCAGCCACACTCCGTCTCCCGTGTCTGCGGGGTCACCTCGAGCCTGAAGACCCCCTAGAGAATCGAGAGCCAGCGCCTATGAAAGGAAGCCAGTCCCACCGTGCTGGCCCCACACCTGCTGTTGGCCGCTGGAGTCATCACCTAGGAAATCTTCAAACTCATCAGATCTCTGGATTGCATGCCCAGAAATTTTGATTATTGAACTGGTCTGGGGTCCAACCTAATTTGGGTCTTAGCAGCTCCCAAGGAGATCCTAACTTGCAGCCAAGGCTGAGGACTGCCTGCTGAACTAGAGATAAGACCCAGCATGCCCAAAGCTCAGATGACAACATAAAACCCAGGAGCAGCCTCATACGCAAAAGGAATTGCATTACTCGGCTAATTTATGCCAGCAACATACATTAGTTGGAATTTTTCTTCCAAACGGGAGGTTTGTCTTTTTTTTCCCATTTAAAAATTTTTTTCAATTGTTTATACCAGTATGACTCATGGATGTTTATATTTTGGGTTATAATCTAATGCTACTCAGATGGCTCAGATTGCTCCAGTCTTAGCCATTAGGAGCTCTTTCTGTTGGCTTCTGTGTCCCTTTGGCACCCCACAGCATTGTGGGGTCTTGTTTTTCAGTCCTTCCTTACTTTCTGGCACTCTGAGGTGCTCCAGGTTTATTTGTCACCAGCTACACCTTGAGACCTGACCTTCACCGTCCACCTTCTTGTACTCATGGACGTGTCTCACCTTTTCCCCTTAAACTCTTCTTTCTAGCTTACCTCTTAACTCAGGCAGATGGAAACTGAAACAACCCCTCAAGCCAAAGCAACTGCCTTGACAAGACCTCTGGCCAGCCCAGAGCACCCAGACCAATTTGAACTTAATCCTTGACTCATGCCTGTGCAGAGTCACATGGAGTGACCTGTAGAATGACCCACAACTACCTTTACCCCATTATAGCACTAAAATCTCCACCCAAGAAGGAGCACAAGCCTCATTTGTGTAACAAACAGTGTGTATAGAAGCATGTTTCCTTAAGACACACGTGCAACCTTATGCCTGTGTCTACGTGAGGTGACAAGGCTATCTAGCTAAATATTCATCCTAACCCTAAATAAAAGGAATCTTTTTATTCACCCTTGCTCAAGAGTTACAGCTTTGGAAGTCATTCCCTGTGATCTCCTTATTTGCTGCAAATAAAAGTCTTATTGTGCATGACAACTCAGCCTGGTTCAGTTTCTGACTCACCAAGGAGCAAACTCGTGTTGGTTGGGTTACATTATCTTGCACATTTCTTGTCCCAGTCTTAGAGTCAGCTCTTTCTCCAGGGTCCCTGGTTCCTTTTGTTGCAGAATGGTATTTGAAACCAAAATCTGAGAGCCAGGTGTAATTTTTATACCCTGCTATACTACAAGTAAAAAGCAAAACAAAACAAAAAAAGACTCAAATAAAAAAACCTGTTGGAGTTCCCAGGGCCAAGCTCCCCAGATTGGCATACCCAGCCTAGGAATCCTTTCCCTTTCCTGGCTGTCCTTTGGGAGTCAGAGTTGCAGGCTCTCCTGACCATTACTTGTTTGGTGGCCTTCCTTCAGGGGGGCACCAGTCTGGCTCCGGTGGGCACTGATAAATAATAGTGTAGGAAGTGCCCAAAGAGAGGAAAGTAAAGGTTCACAGAGCAAGGAGAAACTAATGTCGTGGGGAGGAGCTGGAACAATTTTTGAGGCTTGAGGGCAGCTCAGGAAGTGCTGCTTGAGAGCAGACGCCACGGCTGACAGGGCCTTGGTACCCAGAACACTCAACCTGCTGCCTGGCCCACCCCCGTCCTACACAAGCACCTGCTGGTGGTTCCACTCCACTGAGCTCAGAGCAGCCCACAGGATACTTGCAGGGCCCTCAGTCTGGGATGCCCGAAATAATGCTCCAGCCCTGCTGCTCGTTCTAGGCAAAAGAATTCTGCAAAATTTCTGATGCTTAAAAATTTATTCTAGGTGCCAGGGAGCCTGACTGGTTCAGTTGGAAGACCATGAGACTCTTGACCTCAGGGTGGTGAGTTCAAGCCCCACAGTGGGTGTAGAGATTACTAAAAAACATAATAATAAACTTTGGGGTGCCTGCGCAGCTCAGCTGGTTAAGTGACTGCCTTTGGCTCAGGTCACGATTCTGGAGTCCTGGGACTGAGCCCCACGTTGGGTTCTCTGCTCAGCAGGGAATCTGCTTCTCCAGCTCCCTCTGCTTGTGCTCTCTCTCTGTCAAATAAATAAATAAATTCTTTAAAAAAATTTAAATTTAAATAATTTTTAAAAAGAATTTATTCTGTGTGCTTTCTGAAGGTGGAGGGGAGGAGGGGAGGGTGATTTCATAGCACCCTTGGTGGCACCAAAGCAGCATTTGAGAGATTATTTTGGAGGTGAAGGTATTGAGTGAGTCCTAAAGTCACCTATGCAACCTGATAAACTAGATGGAGATAAAAGGATGGAGAAGGGAAGTCAAGGCCCTGTCCCAGGCTGTGTCTGTTGTGGGGACTGAGACAAAGCCAACCAAGACTTAACGTGGAGCAGCAGGCTCCAGATCAGAAGGTTCAACCAGGTGCTGTCGCAGTTGGGAGGTGATGACCCGTGGCTGCGGTGGTGGAAGGTGGAGGGTGAGGGGAAGGAGCTCCAAGTGGGGGCTCTCCTGTAGGCAGCCGATGGGAGCAAAAGCACTGAAGCCGCACAGCCCGGATACCTGCCGGGGGATAGCAAGGCGGGTTGGCAAGAGAAAGGAGGACAAGCAGGTAACAGGAGCCTGGGAAGGTCCTGGAACAGGATTCTTAAACCTGGACACATTTCACGGCCTAGAGCCTGAAACCGGGTGCAGAATTGCGCGTGCATTTTCCAGGGCGCAGAGTTAACAGAGCGTTTCCTTTGCCCAAACCTTGACACGCCTGCGGAGCCTCTGCACCGTCCGAGACCTCCTGCAGCTTCTGGGCAGAGCGAGATAAAGCGAGAAGCTGCCTGGGAGCCGACCCTGCGGTTTACCAACAGCGCCAGGGCCTGGGCCGCCCGCCGCCGGGCTCACCGCGCCTCCTAAAACCCTGGGGCGGGGGGGGGCGCGGAATTGCCCTCGTTTTACCCAAACTGACAAGTCATCCCCGCGCACGACCCCCGGGGCCCTCGCGGAGGGGCCTCTGTGATTCCAGGGAAGGGGCGCGGTCGGGGCGGGCGCGGACAGTCCGCCGCAGGCCCTGGGTCTTCGGGGGCAGGGACCCGGGCGCGGACCGGGCGGAGAGGCTCGGGGCCCACAGGCAGGTCGCCCGCGCCGGGGGAGGCCTCGCAGCGGGGGTGCGGGCGGCCGTGGACCTGCACCCGGCGGCCGGGCCTGCGGGGGGCGGGGGCGCGGGGCGCGGGGTCGCGAGGGCGCGCTCGCTGTCGCCCTGGGGCCGCGCAGGCCGCGCCCCGACGGCGCTCGCGGGCAGCCCGGGAGAGGCGCGGGGTGTGCACGCGGGGGGCCGGCCGAGCCCTCGGGCCCGCGATCCCGGGAAAGCGGCCAAAGCCCAGGCTGGGCTCCCAGGCGGGGCCGCGCCTCCTCGGGTGCGCGCAGCTCCGGGCCGCCTCCGTCCGCCGCCCGCATCCGCCCCCCTCACCCGGGCCCGACGCCCCGCTCAGCTCCCCCTACACCCGCATCGGTCCTCTCCCCTCCCCGCACTCAGCCCGCGGGCCGTCCGCACCACCCAGGCGGCCCCGAGCGGCGCCTCCCGTCTGGTAAATGCCAGCCCCGCCCCCGGGCGAGGGGGGGCTGCGGGGGGCTGCGGGGGGCTGCGGGGGGCACCGGCCCGCCCTGCCCCGCCCCGCCCCGCCCCGCCCCCGAGCGCTCGCGTCTGAAATGTTAATGCTGCGCAGCTTCCTTCGGGGCCAGAATCGAGTCGCGGAAAGGCCGCGGAAGCCTCCGGGATTAATGAACAAACCGGCTTTTGGCCTGGGCGGGAACAGGGTAAACATCGTGGGTCCAAGAGGGGCAGGTGCGCGGAGACAGACGCGGGTAAATGATTACACAGCCCGGGCCACGCGCTTTAGAAAGGCGGCTTTGGGGGCGCCCGGGCGGCTCAGCGGTTAGCGCCGCCCTCTGCCCAGGGCGTGACCCCGGGTCCGGGATCGAGTCCCGCGTCGGGTCCCCGCAGGGAGCCTGCTGCTCCCTCTGCCCGGGACTCCGCCTCTCTCTGGGTCTCTCATGAGTAAATAAGAATCTTAAAAAAAAAAAGAAAAAAGCTGCTTTGTGCACCGACCCCAGGATTTGGTGTTCTCCCCACGAGAAGGCCCGCATTTGCACCCTCAGCCCAGGGCCCGGGGGCGCCCCCCTCCGCTCGCGCCGGCGCAGAGGACCTGCGGGCAGGTGGACGCGCGGCGCTCGGGAGGAGCCAAGGCCGGCCCGCCCAGGTGTGCCCCGCCCAGGTGTCCCCCCATCCCGCCCAGGTGTCCCCCCGCCCTGATGTCCCCCCCCGCCCCGCCCAGGTGTCCCCCCGCCCCGATGTCCCCCTCCGCCCCGATGTCCCCCCCCGCCCCGATGTCCTCCCCCACCCCGCCCAGGTGTCCCCCAGGCCCCGCCCAAGTGTCCCCCCCCGCCCCCACCCAAGTGTCCCCCAGGACACGCCCAGGTGTCCCCTCCCCCCCGCTCCGCCTCCCCCCCCCCCCCCCGCCGCAGGGCTGGAGCCCCGCCCGCAGCCCCGCAGCCCCGCAGCCCCGCAGCCCCACCGCCCGCGGCCGCCAGGGTTCCAGCCTCCCGGGGACCCCGACCCCGGGCACCGCGAGGCTGGATGTCTCGGGGGACACGCAGGGCTGTCCAAGCAGGTGCTTCCTAAAAGTCTAGGCGTGCGTTTCCGTGTCCGCAGGCGATAGTTTGTCGGGGTTCTTGCCCGAATACCATGCAGTCGGATCCGCTGCCCAGCCCGCGCTGGCGGTGGCAACAGTCCCGGACCCCGTGGGGCGTCCGCACCCGCGCGCAGCGCCCGAAGCCCACCAGGAGCAACCCGTGATGCCCAAGTCAGCGACGTGCTCCTCTCCAGAACGGGGGCATCGCACGCTCCCCCCTGTCCTCGCAGAGTGCAAGCAAACGGGATTTGGGATCCCGGTTGTACAAGTAGGACTCCACGTGCCGCAGGCTCCGCTGGGCGGCCTGGGGGGGGGCGCGGAGGTGACCTGGGCACCACCGTGATCCTGGAACGCGGCGGGTGTCTGCACAATTCCCCAACTTCCGTATTTAATCCACTAAATCCTCCTCCCAGGCACAGCCTGGTCTTCCAAAAGCTTTTGCCCCAAGCTGGGAAAACCCAATAAAGGAATGATCATTTTTCAGCCATGGGAGCCAGCCTCGCTCATACATAATGAAGCAAGTCACACAAAGGAAAGAATTCTTTCCCATTCTCCTGGGAGAGGCCCCTCAGCCCAGGGAATCTTCGGAGCTGCCCAATCACCCAAACTGTGGGCCAGCCCAGGGGGTTAGAGGGGGGTGGAGGTTCACGGAGGAGCCCTCTTACCGCCCCGACCCCCCCCCAAGACGGAGTTGTCACCTGAAGAAATGCCAGCCCAGGTTATTCATGAACATTTCTTACAAATCCCGATTCCTGCATTTTCTCTGCCCCAAGTGCCAGTTTCGGATTCCCTGGGTCAGCTGAGTGACACAAAGAAGGGACAAAGAACAGCTTAGAGGACCACCCCTCTGGATAACACCTGGATGCCGTCAGAGGACCCAGTGGACAGGGTGGGAAGAGGTTGCACATCAACCCCTTTGGCCTCGGACTGGTAAATAAGCCTGGCCTCGTACACACCCCTCTGCCCCTCTGCCCTCAGTGCTCACAGATACTTGGTCTCCCAGGCTAGTTAGACCTTCCTGCAGGCACTAGACCATTCTAACTCCAACCCGGTCTCTTCCACTAAACACCCCTGGGGGCTCAACCAGATCCTTACTCCTCCAGGACCTCTGGCTGGAAAGGACAGCAAAAGAACAGGGTGGTGGTAAGCACCCAGGGGAGCTTCTGCTTCATGCCTGTGACCTGTGGAGGAAAACAGTCACCTATTAAGTAGCTGAGTGATCATGGGCAAGTCATTGATCTTTGTTCAGTATTCCTTGAGTTTCCCATTGGCAAAGTGGCCAGAAATAGAACACTCCTGGGATGCCTGGGTGGCCCAGTTGGTTAAGCATCTGACTCTTGATCTCAGGGTCATGAGTTGAAGCCTATGTTGGGCTCCACACTGGTCTTGGAACCTACTTAAAAAATGATAATAATAAAATAAAAGGAAAGGAAAGAAATAGGAGCACCTGGGTGGCTCAGTGGTTGAGCATCTGCCTTTGGCTCAAGTCATGATCCCGGGGTCCAGGAATGGAGTCCTACATCGGGTTCCCCACAGAGAGCCTGCTTCTCCCTCTCTCTCTCTCTCTCTCTGTCTCTCATGAGTAAATAAAATCTTAAAAAGAGAGAAAGAAATAGAAGATTCCTGGAAAGAAGGAGATGTGGGGAAACCTGCATCGTAAGCTCAGCATCTGGAAGCCTTCTCACACGTTCTCCTGAGGCTCCACTATATGATGGTAGAGAGGGAACTGTCACCACCACACTGTCATCTGCCCTGGAAGTGAAATGTCTGAAACTAAATCACCTTGGCATCCTGACTTGGGTGAGCTGCAGTCACAGGCAGATTGGCTTTCAGAGCAGGTGACAGCCCAGTGGCCTGTCTCCTATCACTGGAGGCAGGCAGTCAGCTAACACCGCCTCACTGCTGGGATGGATCCTACTCCCAGCGTGGCACCCCACGGCCGCCTGCCTGGGAGATGAGCCCAAGCCGATCTTCACTGACATTAAATAGCCTTGTTCTGCTCCCACTGTTTCCATCTCAAGGATATCAATCCCTAGCCTGCCCGTGGCTATCAGACTTCTTTTTCAACATTTCCGTATCCATTTTCCAAACTTAGAAAGAGGCACAAAGCTCCAAGACGACTACTTTTATTTATTTATCTGACAGAGAGAGGGAGTGCGTGTATGGCTACAAGCTGGGAGGAGGGGCAGAGGGAGAAGGAGAGGGAGAAGCAGGAGCTGGGCAAAGTAGGGAGCCCAATGTGGGGCTCGATCCCAGGACCCTCGGATCATGACCTGAGCTGAAGTCAGATGCTTAACCAACTGAGCCACCCAGTGCCCCTGTATCTACTTTTTAGATTTTTTTTTAAAGATTTTATTTATTTGAGATAGAGTCTGTGAGAGAGAGCATAAGCAGGGGAAGAGGCAGGTGAAGAGGGAGAGGAAGACTTCTGCTGAGCAAGCCCAATGTGGGGCTCTATCCCAAGACCCTGAGATCATGACCTGAGCCGACAGTTCACTGGCAGAGCCACCCAGGTGCCCCTTAATTTAGAATTTATAGAAACAAGGAATGGAGAATGATTGACTTACGTGGGGGGGGGGGGTATGACTCACTGGGTTCCACAAAGTGGAGAGGGAAAAGGACTTTCCAGGTTGAGGGGGCTGCATGAGTCCAGTGGAGGCCTAAGCCCATTGGCTGGTCTGGTACAGCTGGAGGGGAGACGCATTGCCTACAGGGTGGAGGGGAAGTGGTAACAACTATAAACACCAAAGCCCATCCCAGTGGATGTGAAGTATCCCATAGATAGTGGGGAGTCTTTTTTAAAAGAGGAAACTGGTTTGCTGAATTTATGCTTTAAATCATTTTGGTAGCTGTGCAAGGGTGAAGTAATTTTTTAAAATAGATTTTTTAATAATAGTTTGAGGTTCACAGAAAAATTGAGCATATAATACAGAGAATTCCTATATTCCCTCCCCTTCCCATAGTTTATTATTTTTGTCTTGAATTAGTGTGGTATATTTGCTACAGTCAAAGAAGCAAGACTATGCATTAACTCAAGTCCATAGTTTATATTAGGCTTCACTCTTGTCTTGTACACTTCTTTTTTTTTAAGATTTTTTTTATTCATGAGAGACACAGAGAGGCAGAGACACAGGCAGAGGGAGAGGCAGGCTCCCTGCAGGGGGCTCGATGTGGGACTCGATCCCAGGACCCCAGGACCACGCCCTAAGCCAAAGGTAGACGCTAAACCGCTGAGCCCCCCTGGGGGCCCCTGTCTTGTACACTTCCATGGGTTTTGACAAATATGTAATATGTACCCACAATTATAGTATTAGAATCATTTCAAATCCCCTAAAACTTCCCCCGCATTCCACTCCTATTATTCCCAGTTGCGCCCTGTAAGCCCTTGGCAACCACCTACTGCGACACTGTTGCCTTTTCCAGGACACCATATGGTACGTGGACTTTCCAGACTGGCTCCTTTCTCTTAGTCATATGTATTTAAGGTTCTTCTGTGTCTTTATGTGCCTTAATAGAGCAGTTCTTTCAGTAAGCCTTTAAAAAGTCTTTTCCTTTGATAAATATTTACTGTACTTCTGTATCAGTACTGATAGAAATATAATACGGGTCACAAACTTGCTTTTTCTAGTAGCCACTTTAAAAAGGCTAAAAAGAGGGATCCCTGGGTGGCTCAGTGGTTGAGCATCTGCCTTTGGCTCAGGTCGTAATCCCTGGGTCCTGGGATCGAGTCCTGCATCGCGCTCCTGCAGGGAGTCTACTTCTCCCTCTGCCTGTGTCTCTGTTTCTGTGTCTCTCATGAATAAATAAAATCTTAAAAAGCCTAAAAAGTAGAGCAGATGAAATTAATTTTAATAACACATTCTACTTAATATATTCAAAATACTGTCATTTCAGCATTTAATCAGTGTAAAAAGTATTGAGATATTTTATACATACATCTTTTGTACTCATCCTTTTATTTTTTTTTATTTTTAAAGATTTTATTTATTTATTTATGATAGACAGAAAGAGAGAGAGAGAGGGGCAGAGATACAGGCGGAAGGAGAAGCAGGCTCCATGCAGGGAGCCCAACATAGGACTCGATCCCAGAGTCGTGCCCTGGGCCAAAGGCAGGTGCCATCCAGGATCGTGCCCTGGGCCAAAGGCAGGTGCCATCCAGGGATCCCCTGCTCAGCCTTTTAGTATAAAATTCAGTGTGTTCTATTTTTTTCAGCACGTCCCCACTTGGACGGGCCACATTTCCAGCGCTTAGCAGACACACGCAGCAGGACACAGCAGCACTGTGCTGGGTGCTGAAGACAGAGCAGGGGACAAAAGGACAACGTCTCTGTCCTCACATAGTTGACAGTCTAGTCAATGATACAGAAGTAAACACACCATTTTGGAGGGCGAGGTGCCCGTCAGTGGTATCATAGGCTGGGAAGCTGACTTAGTTTGCCGGGGCAGTCAGGGAAGCTTTTCCGAGGCTGGGAACCGAGGAGGAGGCATTAACCATCAATTATCTATTGCCACAATAATGTAGTATAACGAACCACTCCAAAATGCACAGGCTTAGCGTAATAACTATTCATCATCACTCCCGAGTCTAAAGTCACCTGGGCAGCTCGTCTGGCCCCAGGTGGGCTCGCACACGCGTCTGTGGGCAGCAGCGGGTCAGGTAGGTGGCGATGCCAATCCTGGCTTGGCTTGAGTGTCTGAGGCCTGCTGGCTGGACTGGCGTAGGATGACCTCAGCTCTTTTCCATGTGGCTTCTCAGGCTCCAGCAGGCTAGCCCAGGCCTGTTCTTACGGTAGAGGCGGGGACCCAAGAGAGAATGTGCAAGCATTCAAGGTTTCCCGAGACTCCAGCTCAGAACTGTGTCACTTGGGCACGTTCCTCGGGCCACGCCAAGCTACCAGGCCAGCCCAGATCCCGCGAGGAGCTGTGAAGTCCCATTACAAAAGGTGTGCACTCGGGGGGGATGGAAAACTTAGGCGATTTCTGTCTTCCATCCTCCGTATTACTTAAAAGGCTTTCAATTCCACCAGGAAGTTATATGTAAAAAAGAATATTCTAAATTTGTATGTGACCAATAAAATATCCTCAAAATATATAAACACGAAAATAGAACTACAGGAAGAAATGGACACGCTCGCTCCTGACGGCGGCTGGTTTCAGGGGACCTTTTGCCATTATTGACAGGTCCAGCACACACACAGTTAGTGAGGACATAGAAGGGCCGAGCACATTCCCGAGGAATCCAGCGGACACATACAGCAGACGTTGTGTGTGAGGCTCCATTCTAGGTGTGCTGGGCATCTGGCAGTGAACAAGTCAACAATCCCTGTCCTCCTAGAGTTTATAGGCTGGTGGAAGGAAACAAATGATAAGCCAGTTAATAGGTAAGACAACTGTGAAGACTACCATCAAGAAAAACAAAGGGGGTGGATCCCTGGGTGGCGCAGCGGTTTGGCGCCTGCCTTTGGCCCAGGGCGCGATCCTGGAGACCGGGGATCGAATCCCACGTTGGGCTTCCGGTGCATGGAGCCTCTCCCTCTGCCTATGTCTCTGCCTCTCTCTCTCTCTCTGTGTCACTATCATAAATAAATAAATTAAAAAAAAGAAAAACAAAGGGGGAAGGGGAGATGAATGCTAGGCTGGCGGGGAGAGGGACTTAATTTAAACGGCACAGTCAGGGTAGATACTACCCAAGAGACACCTGAGGCCTAAAAGCAGTGAGTCAGGTAGGTGCTTATCTCCAGGACTAGAGGAGGGAACAGCAGCACAGAGGCCCTGAGGAGGAGCTGGTTTGGCAGGTTCTAGCAGTAGGCAGAGGCAGGCCTGGTAAGGTGTGCACCCTGCCAGGAGTGCTCAGGGGCCCAATCACCTGTGGCTTCATAGTTCACAAGACCATTTTGGATTTTAGTCTTGGTGATGGGAAGCTCCAGGAGGGCTTTTGTTGGGGGTGGGGTGGGTAGGAAGGACATCGGGAGCATTAGGGGTGAGAAGATGGCTGTTTGAAGACAATGGTCAGGTCGCCAGACCTTCAGAGGTTGCTGGGTATCAATCCTCGTCAGGCAACGCGTTCCCAGGGACCTTTCCTTGCTTTGCCTTTCAACTACCTAGACAGCAGTTTATTCCCCAAAGGATGTCACCATCTCAGGAGAAACATATTCCAATTATTCTGGAAAACAAGGTAATTGTGACTACAGTAGTGTTCATTTTCTCAATTCTCAGAATGAAAACCGATCCAAGGTGAGAACAAAGGGTAGCTGCAGGTAGCACTCCTCTCCCCCTTGGGAAAACCTAGTCAACTATTTATGGAGCTACAGGTTACTGAAACTATTGTCAGTTCCAAGTCACTTGCAAGATACAATCTTACAACAAAGACAAAGGTAAATGGGGGAGCATTTAAGCAAATACTTACTGAGCACCTACTATGTGCTGATTTAGCAGGACAAAGATCCTTCCCCTCATTGGGAAGATAAACATGTAACATAAACACAAAAATATGTGAGTAGTGAGCATTAGGACTGGGGTGTTACAATTCGAAATGGCCTGCTTGGGAGGGGAGACTACTTGAAAAGTCCTTTCTACCTCCTATGGGCAGAACAAAGAGAAGGGTTGGGGAGTGTCAGGGAGGTAGGGGTAGGGCCTGGCCCTTACACAACCACTATAACATGCAAGGGTGCGATTTGTAATTTATAATTTCATTCGCCGTCCTAAGACAAGGAAACATTTCCTGTAACCAGTGTGATCATCTCTGACTTCTGGTTCTCTGAAGTGAATCGTGTAAATTGTGATACATTTTACTACGCACTATCAGAAAAAGTTTATAGGGCTCTATTTAGCAACTCCAGTTCTGACAGTTCCCATGCCTGGGCTAGAACAGAGACCCAACAATGGCAGAACAGATTGTTCTATTAGTTTTCTTTGCAGGATTTTCTTTTTTCAGCCGAAACAAAGTATGAGTCCACCTGAGTGGCCCTGCCTGAAGAAGGCCCAGGGTTTGAATTTCCTCCAGGAGGGGCCTTAGAATAGGCAGTCTTTATTTTTTTATTTTAAATATTTTATTTCTTTATTCATGGGAGACACAGAGAGAGGGAGGCAGAGACACAGGAGGAGGGAGAAGCAGGCTCCATGCAGGGAGCCCGACGTGGGACTCCATCCCGGGTCTCCAGGATCAGGCCCTGGGCCTAAGGCAGATGCTCCACTGCTGAGCTCCCCGGGCGTCCCAAATAGGCAGTCTTTAGTGTGAGATGCAGGAGAGCAGAGAGCCCTAGCACAGTTCCGTTCAGAATAGACTACGCTTCCACAGACTAAACACACACATATCATTTTGTATTAGATTCAACAGTGTCGTAAGTAGTAATGGGTATCCCACGACCGGTGCGAAAAGATTTGATTTCCTCATTAGCTACCAAGGGAGTAGCAAATGCCAACCTCTCAATTTCCTCACTTGTAAAACAGGGATAACAGGCAGGGATGCAAATGAAAAGCCTGGCATCATACCTGTTGTATAATAGGTTCTCTCTCTCCCTTCCCCCATCTTAACAAAGATCAGAGATTAGGCATATCTATAGGCATCCTTTAAAAACTAGGGCTTCTCGATCCTTAATGTGTAGACCAGTTCCCTGGGGCATCCTGTTGAAAGTGCAGATTCTTTTTTTTTTTTTTTAAGATTTTATTTATTCAGTTATGATAGACACAAAGAGGGGCGGGGGGCAGAGACACAGGCAGAGGGAGAAGCAGGCTCCATGCCGGGAACCTGACGTGGGACTTGACGTGGGACTTGACCCTGGGGCTGCAGAATCATACCCTGGGCCAAAGACAGGCGCTAAACTGCTGAGCCACCCAGGGATCCCCAAAAGTGCAGATTCTGCTTCAGTGGAGTTGGGGCCCGGGGTTCTGTATTCCCGACAAGCTTCCAGGGTAATGACATGCTGCTGAGCTGGGATCACTCTTTGAGTAGCAAGAATTTAACACAATGCAAATTCCAAAAACACAGTTACTGCACAAAAAGCCCCTCAGTGGGCTCCATGGTTTGTCTCTTTCTATAAAAAAATTAACTCTTCTACTGAACGCCTCATGTGGAGTCACTTCCCCAACCAAGTAACCAGGCCAGGTTATAAAGAATACATCTTTTGGCGCAGGAGGGTTCACAGCACTACTTCTGCGGGAAGATCTTGCAATGGTCTCTCCACCGCTTCTGGCTTTTTGATCTTAGCCTTTTCCTCTGATGATAATTACCCTTTAATTAGCACCCACCACTCTGTCATCTGAGTAATTATAGTAAGTGCAGCTTGCACCTCTGCTGGCAATCTCTAAACGAAAAAATGATAAAATAAGATCCTGTATGCTGATGTTTTTTAAAAAGGCCCAAACTGACCCAAATACAAGTTTCTGCACACTCTGCCCAACACAGACCTGCTATAACTTCCAGTCCTGTAAGCCATCGAGAGTTGGTTTATTTTGAAACAACCAGGACAAAGTACGGTCATGATATTTTGGAAAACTGTAGATGTCAGAATACAAATTTTGCCAGCTGCTGCAGCAGCAGCAGCAGTGCAAAAGCAAAAACAATTCAGGCATTATAAACTCCACCTTAAATTCCTAGTGGGAAGGGCCGCAGGATCTCAGAAATTACTTTTTTTTTCTTTATTCGGAGTTTCCCCGAATCTATTGGAGGAATCCGGTTAACTCAAAGCAGATTACCCACATTGGAGGGAGAAGGGGCAGGGTTTTCACTAGAAGCAATTAGTTTTCTAATTTCCCAGGTGCACTCTTCCATTCACCACCCACCCAACAGCAGGGCCGTCCAGGCCCGATGAATCATGAGCCTCTCTCAGCACGAACTGCCTGTACTACTTTCTAGAACGCTGTTTTCCCCACTGCAGTCTTAAAAAAAAAGAAAAAAAAAAAGACAGAAATCCTCCCTAAATTTCCAATTTCTGCATCGGGGATACATTGACACGGAAAAAAAAGAGCCCAAGAGCACGGAGGAGCGCCCGGTGTAAGGGACATCCGAGGGGCTGGGGCAGCGGGCCGCGCAGGGATGGGAGGCGCGCCGCTGGCCTGCCTTGCCCCCTCGCCCCGCACCTGCAGGAGCCCTTTGCAAGTGCATCTCGGACTCCAAACGATCTGACAAAGCTGGCAAAACTTTTTTTTTTTTTCGTTCTTACGTAACCGCATCACCGTTATCACACCGCGCAAGGTCAACGGTGGTTCGTGTCGCCGGGGTCAGAGCCGGGGCGGCCCGGGCCGCAGCGGGAGCATCTCCCGGCCGGGGTGACGTCATCCGCGGTCCCCGCCGTCGGGCCGCCGCCCGCCCGGCTCCCGAGCTCCCCGCTCCCGGGCAGGCCTGGCGCAGCTGCACCGCCCGCCGTCCCCAGGCTCCGGCGGGTCCCTGGGGGGGAAGCGATTGACACAGCTGCCTGCGCCGCGCCCCCGGGGCCTCTCCCGCAGCACCTGCGTCTGTCCGCGGGGGGCCGGGCGCTGAAAGGGGGCTGCGAGCCGCCTCCCGGGCCGCCGCCGCCGCCGCCGCCGCCGCCGCCGCCCGCGCCTCCCGCCGCCCGCTCCCGCGCCCCGCGCCCCGCGCGCGCGCGCGCGCGGCGGCCTCGCGAACGCGGACTACAACTCCCGTCGGGCCCCGCGGCCGGGCCAATGGCGGGCGCCGGCGCATGCGGGGAGCGGCGCCTGCGCGGCGGGTTGAGTAAGCGGCCGCGTGATTGGCTGCGCGGCGCGCCGGCCGCGCGGGGCCTGTGGGAAGCGGAGTGACGGAGCGAGCGGCTGTTGGAGGAAGGAGGTGGGGGCCGGGAGCGCAAATGGCGTTGAGATGGTCCAGGGCCGCGTTCAAACTCCAGCGCTGACCACCCCCCGGCGGAAGCGGCGGCGCGGGAGGCGGCGGCGGCCTCGCGGGGGCCCGTAGCCGGCGCGGCGGCGGCCAGGGAGGCCTAGGCCCGGCGCGGCCGGCGGCGCTCGAGGCGGGGAGGGAAGTTGCGGGGCCGCCGCTCCCCCCCCGCCGGGCTTCCTATTTACCCCGAGCCGCGGCGCGGGCTCCGACGGCGGCCGAGCGGCGCGCGGGCCGGGCTGCTCTGCCGCGCGGGGCCGCGGGGAGCGGGAGAGGCGGTGGCGGCCCGAGGCCCGAGCACCCGCCCGGCGCCGGGGTAAGTGGGGGGGCGCGGCGGGGCGGGCGGGGGCGGCCGTCGCTCGGGTGCCCGCGTTCCGAGTTGCTTCCGGGCCGGCGCTGCCCGCGGGGCCCGGCGGCGGGGGCTTCCGGGGCGCCGGGGGCCGCATCCAGGTCCCGGCGGGGCGCGGCGGGGGGGCGCGGGGGGCGGGGAGGAAAGTTGCGGCCCGGGGCGCCGGCCCCTCCGCGGCAGCCCGGAGCCCGCGGGGGCCGCTGCGGACGCTGCCCTGCGCGGCGGGCGGGCCTCGGCTCCCCCCCTCCCCCCCCCCGCCCTGCGGCCGCCGCCGCCGCACTTGCCTGCACCTCGGACCCGGCCTGGGTCGGAAGCAAGGGCCCAGCGACCTGGGAAGACTTGGCCGCGAGTCCTGCGCCCCTCCCCGGGGCGGCGGAGCCCTGGGCGCCGTGCTCGGGTGCGGGCTCGGGTGCGGGCTGCCCCCCCCCCCCCCCCCGGGTTTGCACGCGCGCGGTCCGCCGGGCTCCCGCACATGCCATCAGCGCCGTCCCCGGAAAGACGGGGAGCCCTGGAGGGGGACCCGGGAGGATGGGGTGTTATGTAACGGGCGCCCGTGGCTCACGCTCAGCTCGGCGGCCGCCGGGTGCTAACCGAGCGTCGCCCCTGCACACCCTGCCCGTGCCCCCCCCCCCCCCCCCCCCGCCTTTCCAATCCGGGGCACCGCAGGCGCTGCTCTGTCCGCCTCCGAGCATCCAGGGCGCGCACAGGACGTGGAGTCTTAGGGGGACGGACGCGCGGTTGCTGCCACCTTCCACCGCGCCCCGCGCAGCGACCTCCCGTATGCCCAGGGCTGGTTTGCAGGCTCTGAACTCGCGGCAGGGCCGGTCCCGTGGCTCCTGGACACCCCCCCCCCCGCCCCCCTCCCGGGGCCCGAAGGAGCTTCAGTCTAGGTTTTTGGTCTGGCCTCTAGTCGACGTTTTTAGGCGATGACTGCTGTGTGAGCGTCTGCGAAAGGTTCCGGCTCCGGTGGTGTCTGCGCGCGCGGTGTGCGCGCCGGGGCCCCGCGTTCCCGCAGGACTGAGACGACCCGACTGCGTGGCCCCCACATGACCCCGGGTCCCCGGGCGGGTGGGGGCCGCACCCAACAGGCCATGCAGGCATCCCCCAGCCTGAGTCCGCCTCTCTCAGGAAAAGGGTTTGCCACCTGCCTGAAGGGCCTGCACCGCTGTTCTCGCTCCGCGCAGGTCTGTAGGACGACTCAACGGTCACTTTGTCAAGTTAGTTGGTCTCTCACAAAAGGAGAGGGAAAATCCTCCGCTGCACGCGTAGGAAACTCAGTTCACCAGCGACGGATGTTGTAAGAATTTAAGTTAGCAAAGGAAAAATGGGTTTACAGACCGAAATGTATTCCATGTCATTCCTAGTGCTGTATTTTAGATTTCAGAGTATGAAGAAGGTTGGCTTTTCAAGACCTACACAATGGTTTATTTTTCTCCCTAGATATTTAATATATGGATATTTAAACTTCAGAAGGTTTTAGTGTAAGAGATAGACAAGAATGGAGTGTTTAAAATGTACTGCAACTTGCTTTGAAAATGTTTTGCTCTTAATTTACTGTCCTGAAGTTTGTCATAGATGGGTTACTGTTCTGTAGACGCATCAGATGAGTACAATTTATCTTTTATAAAGCCGAGAGGGAAATAAACTTCTGCGTTTCCGTTGCTTCCTTTAATAGTCGGCAGGCCAGTGTAATTATGCTGCAGTTCACCAGCTTCAGTAACTCAGCAAGTGAGCACAGCACTAGAGGGACAAGGGAGACAGAACAAGTAGGGGTTCTTATGCACAGGGAGAGGACCAGCTGGGGAATATTTTTCAAGTCACAGTTCAGACCACATGAGACCAAGAATCAGAATCTTTACGATTGTGTTAAAAAATTTCAGGTTCTAATAAATGAAAAATAATACGTTTTTCTGGCTTTTCCCACTTTTTTTTCCTTTATATGAATAAATGCTCTAAAGTTTCAAAGACCTGATTGAGTCAGTTATTTGATGTTTCTGAGATCCTGGAAAAAAATTTACATTTCGTGCTTAAGATTTTATATTAGGAGTAATAACCCTAGTCATATTATTTTTTTAAGGTAACAGTGATATTTATGAGAATTGTGCATAGATTAATTTTAAACTTAAAAAAATTGATGTTCTGTTACTAAGTTGGTATTGGGGATAAGTTGGTTAGTCATTATACTTGCTTACTTTGTCAATAGCATATGAATGTGTACTCTTTGAGATAAGGAGATTAAGTTCTGGAAATCTATAGGATAAAAAAAATGAGTCCCTTTCTTTATATGCCCTTTCCATATTTATTCAAGCATTTTTAAATGTTTGTATCTTGCATGTTGAAAAGCCCCATGGGGAGAATCCCTGGGTTCTTATTTTTACATTCAGTGTTAACATTTGTTAAGTATCTGGTGATTATATGAATTCTTACTTTTTTTTCCCCCCCTACAGAGAATATGAAACAGGTGTCAAAATGACATCCAGATTTGGGAAAACATACAGTAGGAAAGGAGGAAATGGCAGTTCAAAATTCGATGAAGTCTTTTCCAATAAACGGACCACCCTTAGCACAAAATGGGGAGAGACCACATTTATGGCTAAATTAGGGCAGAAGAGGCCCAATTTCAAACCAGATATCCAAGAAATTCCGAAGAAACCTAAGGTGGAAGAAGAAAATACTGGAGATCCTTTTGGATTTGATAGTGATGATGAGTCTCTACCAGTTTCTTCAAAGAATTTAGCCCAGGGTAAGGGTTCCTCTTACTCAGAATCTAGTGAAGCTGCTCAGCTGGAAGAGGTCACTTCTGTACTTGAAGCTAATAGCAAAATTAGTCATGCAGTGGGCGAAGACAGTGTTGTATCTGATAAATGCTTACTTTTGGAAGAAACTTTGGTTGGGAAAGAAAAGAGCACAAACCGAATTTTAGAAGATGATGCAAGCAGAAGTAGCTGTGCTAAATTAGCGACTTCAGGTAAGTTTTGAATTTCTTTATCCTGAGCCAGAAGAGCTTTGTGTAAGCTGTTTTGGTAAATGCTTTAAATTCTAAAATACCGTGCTTCTTGGGTTCTCTTTTTGCATTTATGATTAATGGGGACTATAGACACTCTTGTAGAAGAGACCTAAGAACTTTAAAGAAACCAATTGGGGGTTGAAATTTTACTTAAGCAACTTGGATATGAATGTTTCCAGACTGTTTACTCACGGCACATTTTGGGAACAGTTTTTCCTACGTCTCTAACTCCATTTCCATTAAGAAGCATCTCTTTTTGTTGTGTTAGCGTGACACAGTATCTCGTTTCTGCTACTGTGGAGGGTTTGTATTGTTACTGATAATGGAAATAAGATGAGCATTTACAATGAGGATTAAGTTTAGGAGTGTTAGGCTTTCCTTCAAACCTAGTTTGGAAAGATTAAGGGGGTATTGTGGAAACATTGAAGAATTGAACTTCATTGCAATTTGAGATTTATTTGGAGTCTGGTGCTGGTAGCAACTTGTATTAATAGATTTTAATCCACAAGATCAGTTGTAGTTTTGAAGTGTTAATTTGTAAATCCGGCATCTAGCATTCATTCAAAAAAAAAAAAAAAAAAAAAACTGGTACGTTTTGTCTGTTGTACCTCTACTCCTTTTGTAAAAGATTTGAGACTTAGAGTAAATGGTAAAAGTGCAATTAATTAAAAGACCGAAGAGCTAAGATCAGAGATAGCAGGAGAGATCGCCTGCTTGGTTTATTAGCAACAGGACAAGGATGGCACTGTAGTTGCAAACAGACCTTAGTTTTTGACTTCCTGGCAAAGTTTGGTGATACAAAAAGTTATGTAGATCTCCTATTTTGAAAGGAAGGAAGAACGAAACTTTCCTAGTACTGAATTCTCAAGAGGAGTTTGCTCCCCTGAGGCTTAATGTAAGTGCTTCAAACAGTATAATAAAAGATGTTGCCTTGCATAGTTTTACGAAAAATGCTGAACGTTTTTCACTCTTTTTCTCACCCTTGGATGAGAGGATGAGCCAGCTGTTATTGTCATTCCCTTGATCCTCCCGGTTAATTTCGATTTGGCTGTCCTTATGCTTTGTCACAGTTCTTCTGAAACATTGTTCAAAACTTAAGGTTAGAATAAACTTTTTTTTTTTTTTTTTTTTTTTTAGAATAAACTTTTATTGAAAAAACAGATTAAAAACTGTTTCCCAGATCAGCTCCTAAAAACGTATCATAATCGTAGGACTGTTGAACCTAAATGAACTAATGCAGGTCTCTTTACTTTATAGATGAGGCTCAAAGAGGTCGAGTGACTCTCCAAGGTTGGCTAGTGGCAGAATTGGAATGAGGTTCATTTATCGATTTTTAATGTGTTAAGTGCATACTGCGTACCCTCCACTGTGATAGGCTGTGGGAGTGCCGTTGCACTTCAGTTATCCAGCGTTCCTACTGCTTGCTGTACCTTGTCCTCTGGTAGTTAATCCACAGCGCGGGGCACGTAACCTGGAGGAAGGAAGGTGAGGGTGAGAAAGTGGCGAAACTGGTCAAGGAATGCAGACCCAGCTTCCTCAAGTGCTTTTTGAGAACAGGGTATCCCTGGCAGGCAGGGGGTCACAACAGCAGGATGAACATTTGGGTAGAGGGACAATACGAATTTAGAAATTAAAAATACCTAGACAGCAGTTGCTTATACAGTTTTGCCGGTGTTACATCTGTACTGTGTCCCCACCGCCGTTTGAAGTTGTTTGGTGGGAACTGGAAACAGTTTTCTGTAGAAATGAGATATTAGATTCCCAGTCTGATATAGCTACCTTGTAGTTTTGCTGCTGATACCGTGGACTGAAGGGGAGCCCAAACTCCTGTTATAATAGTTTTGTGAGGAGAAAATGTGTGCTAGAGTACAGATAAATAGATATTTAAGAACATCTTGTCCCTCTTCCTCCTTCATGAGGTATATGTAGTGGAAAGGGCGTGGAGCAGCACTATGAATATTTTTTTGCCCTCTCTTTTCCCTTGACCACCTAGAGCTGCAGCAACCCACTTGTAGCATAAGAGGGAACTTTGAAGGAATGCTTTTAGTTCTCATGGTAGTCTTATTCTAAGTTCTTAAAAACCATTTATATGGGCAGCCCTGGGTGGCTCAGCGGTTTAGCGCCGCCTTCGGCCCAGGGCGTGATCTGGGGACCTGAGATTGAGTCCCACGTCGGGTTCCCTGCATGGAGCCTGCTTCTCCCTCTGCCTGCCTGTCTGTGTCTGTCTCTAAAAACAAACAAACAAACAAAACAAAACAAAAAACACACATTTATAGATTTGTGTGTTTATGAGTTGGTTATAGTTTTGGAAATACTTCTGTATGTTATGGCTTTCCTTTTTTTTGCCCCTACTCTCTAACATCTGGGCAGTTCCCTGTATCTAGACTCTTCTTGAATATGACTGTCAGCTTGTCATTGCCTTTACTCTCATTCAGAAAGCCTTCTGGTTTTAGTTGAAGTTTAGAAACCCAAATTTAAATTTCTGATAAAGGCGGTTTTCATAAATCTAAAGTGGTTCCTAACCTTTTTTGAGTTAAAGATCCTTTGAGAGTGATAAAATTTTGGACTTAGAAAAAAAAAACGCTTGTATGTGTGATGTTTCAAATCCTTTGCAGGTCATTTTTGCACACTTTATTCAAGAGCCTTTGAGAAATTTTGTGTTAACATTTGTTCAAAGTGCACAAGCTAAATTCCGTAATATCCTTTCAGTGGAATGTTCCTGCTCATTCAGATCATTTTCACTGTAGAATTATATCACATCAGTGAGAAGGGCTTATCCAAATTCAAATTTGCTGTATTATTTCTCCTGGCATTAAGTTTAAAGTGCATCTCTTTCTCTGTAGGGGAATATGTGGTTAATTTTTAACTACTATTAAGATTTTTTCATATATTATGTATTATGTTTTATACCTGGTAGTACTTTTATTTTTTTTTTTAAGATCAAGCCCAATCCTGGGACTCAATTCCACGACCCCAGAATCAAGAGTCAGATAGATGCTCAACCATCTGAGCCACCCGGGTGCCCATCAACTCACTTGATTCTTAAAACAACCTCACAAGATAGGTGCTATTATCATCTACATTTTTATTTTATTTATTTCTTAACGATTTTATTTATTTATTCATGAGAGACACAGAGAGGGGGAAAGAGGCAGAGGCACAGGCACAGGTAGAGGGAGAAGCAGGCTCCACGCAGGGAGCCCGACGTGGGACTCTGGGACTCGATCCCCGGTCTCCAGGATCACTCCCCGGGCTGAAGGCGGCGCTAAACCACTGAGCCACTGGGGCTGCCCTAACTCTTTGATTTTTAAAAAACAGAAAACTTAGGGGCACCTAGGTGGCTCAGTCAATTAAGCATCTGCCTTTGGCTCAGGTCATGATCTCAGAGTCTTGGAATGGAGCCCTGTGTGGGACTCCCTGCTCAGTGGAGAGTCTGCTTCTCCCTCTCCCTCGGCGCCCCCTCCCCTTGTGTGTGCACATACGTACGTTCTCTCTCTCTCTGATAAATAAAGTATTAAAAAAAACTTATACCAGCTTCAACAGTTGTCAGTATATGGGAAATCTTGTTTCATTTGCTCTATACTCTTTCTACTTCCCATCCTCTACTCCCTGGATTATTTTAAAGATTTATTTATTTATTTATTTGAGAAAGAGATTTGGAAAGGGAGGGAGAGAAAATGTGTGTATAGGTAGAGGGAGAGAAGCAGGCTTCCCTCTGAAAATGGAGCCCAATACAGGGCTTGGGGCTGATCTCCTGACCTTGAGGTCAAAATTCAAGCCAAAATCAAGAGTCAGATACTCAGCCTACTAAACTACCTGGGCACTTCTCCCTGGATGATGATGATGGTGATTATTATTATTATTAGAGATTTTATTTCTTTATCTGAGAGAGCACAACACGCAACAGAGGGAAGGAGCAAGAGAGAGAAGGAGACTCACTGCTGAGCCTGATGTAGGGCTTGATCTCAGGACCCTGAGATCATGACCCAAGCCAAAGGTGGATGGTTAACTAACTGAGCTATCCAGGCACCCCTCCCTGAATTATCTTTTTTTTTTTTTTTTTTAAAGATTTTATTTATTTATTCATGAGACAGACAGAGAGAGAGAGAGAGGCAAGGACACAGGCAGAGACACAGGCAGAGGGAGAAGCAGGCACCATGCAGGGAGCCCGATGTGGGACTTGATCCCAGGACCCCAGGACCACGCCCTGGGCCGAAGGCATGCGCCAAGCTGCTGAGCCACCCAGGCGTCCCTGCTCCCTGAATTATCTTAATGCAGATTCAGGACTTATATTTTTATCTGCAAGTACTTTAGTTGTAATTGCTGTTGAAGTGAGTTCTCAAAACAGGTGTGCCACTTAAAACTGACTGTTAGCAGGACCTAAAGGATTGCCTTTTTAAGAGGTCTTGGAATATTCTTTAAAGTGTGGAATCCAGGGCTGTGTGCATTAGGGGCAAAAGAAGGCTTCTCTTGCCTTTTGTATGAGGCTACTTCCATTTTCCATGTTTGTGCTTTCTGCTATACGTTTTTAATCTGGACTCTAGAATAAAGTATGCAAAGACTTATATTTCTACTTGGCACACTTTCCTTGCCAGCCAGCTGGGATTCAGTCTACACATCCTGCCAAACATTGAGATAACTACTGCATAGGCTCTTAATTTGCATGACTGGTTTTGTAGCCAATACATTTTTTCCATTTGCTTAAAGCTGTACTGAGTGTTTGTATGTTAGAGGGCTGTTATTGTCAGGAATTTAAGAATTTTGATTTGGAACTGAAGATGATTTTTAGCAAGGGATGCATTGTTCTATTCCTGAAAGCTTAAAGTAGGCCAGGAACTTGTGATGTGAGATGAGATTGTCATCTGCTTATTGGATAAAGTGTAGGTGATTAATGAGGATTATTAATTCTGAAAGTATAGTATCACCAACAATTCCTAGCCTTCATTTAGGTATTGAATGCATTTGTTTAGAATATAATCAAGTCATAACTGAAATCCTTTTAAGAGAAATAGATAAGAGACCTATTACTTATTTAGCTCCTACTTTATGTCGAACCCTGTATATATCAATTGATTCTTAATCACAACTATGTAAGTCAAGCTTTATTTCCATTTTATAGAGGTAGAGCACATTTCAGTGAATAATTTGAATTACTAATAGATCTGAGAAACATCCAAAGTGTTCTTTTCATGAATGAACATAATTTTGTCATATTAAAAGACTTATATTTAAAATAACAATGTTACTGGGGCACCTGGGTGGCAGAGTTGCTTAAGCGACTCTTGATTTTGGCTTAGGCTCGGGTCATGATCTCAGAGCAAGCCTGAGTCAGACTCTATGCTCAGTGGGGAGTCTGCTGGAGATTCCCCGCCCCCCACACCTTGTGTGTGTGCTCTCTCAAATCCTCTTAAAGTTGTTTCTTTTTTTTTTTTTTTTTTTTTTAGATTTTATTTATTTGACAGAGTGAGTGAGCAAGAGAGCGCAAGCAGAGGCAGAGGCAGAGAAACAGACTCCCCTCTGAGCAGGGCCTGGTTCGGGGCTTAATCCCAGGACCTGATCATGACCTGAGCTGAAGGCAGATGCTTAAGCGACTGAGCCATCCAGGCGCCTCGATAAAGAAATCTTTAAAAAAATATCAGTGTCACTGTATAATCAGTTTTATCTTGATGTTGGAAATGACTGATGGGAATGGATTCCCTCTTGCCGTTATTTAAATAGTTTTCTTTTTAATAAGAATTGTGTCCTAAGTAATTATAACAGTGAATAAAACTGACCTTATTTTTATAAGTAATAAGTTTTTTTTTAATTTTTTGTGCTGTGTACAAATGGAAATTCAATATGCAAATTCTGAAAGACTGTAATTTTAAGTTTCGTTTGTTTTAAAGTAGAATTTTTTTTAAAAAACTATTTATTTAGGGATGCCTGGGTGTGGTTCAGCGGTTGAGCGTCTGCCTTCTTTTTTTTTAAAGATTTTATTTATTTATTCATAGAGACAGAGAGAGAGGCAGAGACACAGGCAGAGGGAGAACCAGGCTCCCTGCGGGGAGCCCGATGTGGGACTCGATCCCGGGACTCCAGGAACATGCTCTGAGCAGAAGGCAGACGCTTGGGTAGCCCCAGTGGCGCAGCGGTTTGGCGCCGCCTGCAGCCCAGGGCGTGATCCTGGAGACCCTGGATCGAGTGGGGCCTGCCTTCTGCTCGGGGCATGTTCCTGGAGTCCCGGGATCGAGTCCCACATCGGGCTCCCCGCAGGGAGCCTGGTTCTCCCTCTGCCTGTGTCTCTGCCTCTCTCTCTGTGTCTCTCATGACTAAATAAATAAAATATTTTTAAGAAAAACAGATTTATTTTTTTTTCTAGTAATTTCTGTACCCAACATGGGGCTTGAACTCATAACCCCAAGATCAAGAGTTGCATGCTCTTCCACCTTAGCCAGTTAGGTGCCCCAGAACTTTAATTTCTTGTAAAATGTTTTTTAGTAAAAAAGAGAGTTAGTTTCAAGGTCTAAGTAATAACAAAAGTGCAGTTGGCTACTAAAATTTCTTTTGGATCCAGGTTGAATATCAGCCAGGAGAGGGTAGGTAGTACATAGAAACTATAAGCATAGTCTTTGCCCTTTAGGAATGGAGCTGTTGATTTCTCCTGGTAATAATAAATAACCTTTTTTTTTTTTTAAATAACTGTTTTTAAAACAGTAACAGTACAATTGTATAATACTTGATACTTTTTAGAGATTTTCCATATGCCATATTTTTAAAATTTAAAGCCAGCCGATACATCCATTGTTTTGGTCCAATATCTGACTCCAGGAAGCGGTCTACAACTTTTCCAGATCCCTGATGGAGAGGAGAATGAATTTGTTCATAAGAGGACCTAGGGGATGCCTTCTTTCCAACCATTCAGCAGTTATTTTAATGCCTCTGTATGCTGAGTGCTCATGTATGTCAGTGAACAAGATCTTGTCTGATTCACATTTTTTTTTTAAAGATTATACTTATTTACTCATGAGAGAGACACACACACACAAAGGCAGAGACACAGGCAGAGGGAGAAGCAGGCTCCATGCAGGGAGCCTGATGTGGGACTCTATCCCGGGTCCCCAAGACCACGCCCCATACTGAAGGTGGCGCTAAACCGCTGAGCTACTCGGGCTGCCCATTATTCACATTTTAGGAGGCAAGACAGTGATTGAATAGAGAATAAGAAGTATATGGAAAATCATGGGAAAATACAGGTTCTGAGGTCCCTGGCTGGCACGGTTGGAAGAGCCATGTGACTCTTGATTTTGGGGTTGTGAGTTGAAGCCCCATGTTGGGTGTAGAAATTACTTAACTAAATAAACTTTTTAAAAAAGAAAATAGGGTCCTATGATAGTGTATAGTGGGCTGTTTGCCTGGTCTGAGTGAGGGGTAAGGGCAAGGCTAACATTTAACTTGGGACCTTCTGCTGTACTGAGCAGGGATGAAAGTGGCAGAGCTTAGTGGCATAGGTAGTGAGGAAAAAGGATACATTAAGAATGATTCTTGGGTATTTAATGTGAGCACCTGAGCAAATGGGTAGTATTACTCATTGAAATAAAGGGATATTTTGTGGGCAGCTTCATCAGTTCAGGTTTGGGCACATTGGATTTGAGGTGTTTGTGAGGGGTAGGATATACTAGTATGGAACTTAGATAAGAAACCTTGGTTGGAGATAATACTTTTGAGATTCAGCATGTAAGTGTTATTTGAGGGGTGCCTGGCTGGCTTAGTCAGTTGAGTGTCCAACTCTTGATCTTAGCTCAGGTCTTGATTTCAGGGTCATGAGTTCAAGCCCCGTGTTGGGCTCCGTGCTGGGTGTGGAGCCTACCTAAAATAAATGAATGAATGAGCGAGTGAATGAATGAATGAATAAGTAAATGCTATTTGAAATTACAGGATTAGATGAAGTCATTAAGGAGAATGTTAGAGGAAAAAGCACTGAGCTATGAAGAACTTGCATTACTTAATTGACAGAAGAGGAAGAAAAACTAGATGAGGAAATTGAATAAGAGCAGCTAGAGCACTAAGTAGGAACATTGAGCCAGTGCTGTGTTATAGAAGCCAGCAGAAAGGAGCTCATGAAGGATCAACTGAACTGTAATGCTATTGCAAAGTTCATCAGAATGAGGATTGCAGGGATCCCTGGGTGGCGCAGCGGTTTGGCGCCTGCCTTTGGCCCAGGGCGCGATCCTGGGGACCCGGGATCGAATCCCACGTCAGGCTCCCGGTGCATGGAGCCTGCTTCTCCCTCTGCCTGTGTCTCTGCCTCATTCTATCTCTCTCTCTCCTTGACTATCACAAATAAAAAAAAAAAAAAAAATGAGGATTGCAAAGCTGGTATTGGAGTGTGCAGCTTGGGTTGGAACAGTCTAAATAGTACATAGTGAGGATGGGAGGGTGACAAGTATACACAAATCTTTAAAGATGTTTGAAGGAGAGGAGAGGTTCTGAAAAGTTACGAGATGATGAATTTTGGAAGGTTTAATTGCATGGGAGAGCTTCGGAGCATAGGCTTCAAATCACAGAGGGAAAGTGGTCTTGGGAGAAGGGATGCCACATTTTCTGGACAGAGGAAAGATGGATGAGAATGTGAGCTTACTGAGAGGTGGAAGATAAGGTGGTTTATGGAGGAAAGCATTATTTCCCCCCATGAAGTGATAGAAGAGGTTATCTTGGAAAGGGAGAAAGAAGGGTAAGGAAATGCAAGGGCTGGAATGAAGGAACAAGAGATTCAAACTGATGCAGAAAATGTTAGGAAGGAGCCATGTAGAGAGATTTTCTGAACATTAATGAGACCTTAGTGAAGTTTTATCGTAAAAACTCATGGTTATTTACTTCATTGTGTGAGTGGCCTCCCCTCCCCTTAGTAGGCCCTGTTAGCCAGAACCTGCACAGAATATAGAATAATTGGATAGTAAAATTGGATTATCTTGGATTGTCATTTTTGTCTGACAAGATGTAGAGTGAACAGATAGAAAAGAAAGAATTTAGGGTATTGTCTAGAGAATGATTGAAATGATGGACTATGGAATTTAAAATGTTTAGGAACTGGACAAGGCTGGTGGATAGGAAAAAGAAGGGTCAGTATATTGAGTCTTATTAAATAGGTTAAGAGTGGGGGCACAAATTGGATATTTGGTAGGTTGTGATTGAGAAATGGGTTATCTCATTTTAATATTTAAGAGGTGAAGCCTTCTAGGACATGACAGGTTTCTGCATCAAACAGATTTGGTGTCTGAGCTGGAATGTAGAAGACTATGGATGAGAGAAGGTTAAAGAACCGTGAGGTCAGGGGATTGGGATTTGGTGGAATTCAGCATGATGGGAAGACTGGCATGAAGGGTAGATTGTAAGTCCTGTGTAAAAACCCTTAAATGAAGAATAAGGTTGTTAAGAGACAGGTATGGGGAAGATTAGAAGGTAACTAGCTAAGTGGCACAAACCTCAAAAGAATGGGCTTTTATAAGAGGATGGAATAATAATAGTTTTATAAACAGGCTCTGGAGAGCCAGCATACCAGTGACCCCAAAGCATCCTTCTCTCAGATACTAAAAGGCGCTGCAGGAGAATAGGCGCGTGTAGTCAGGGTCCAGCTAGGGCATGGAAGTGGTAGAGGGAATGAATCCCCAGGTATATGTGAGTGTCTTGATCACTGAAGCCTGTGTGTTTGGATTTAAGGGTTTGGGTGGTGGTGGCGGCACTCAGTTGTTGGATTATGAGGTTGGAAAGAAGTACAGATACATTTTGAGTATTAGAGTTCAGGAGAAGGTAGATGGCAAGATGTATTTACATTTTGGATCATGACCCAGAGGAACAGATGAGAAGCATGGTGGCTTTATTTATTTATTTTTAATTTTTTTTAAGATTTTATTTATTCATGAGACACACACACAGAGAGAGAGAGAGAGAGAGAGAGAGAGGGGCAGACACATAGGCAGAGGGAGAAGCAGGCTCTCCATGGGGAACGCAATCCTTGATCCCAGGACCCCAGATCACAGCCCGAGCCTAGGGCAGACATCCAGCTACTGAACCACCCAGGTGCCCTCCATGGTGGCTTTATTTTATTTTTATTTTTATTTTTTAAAAAGATATTACTTATTAATGAGAGACAGAGAGGCTGAGACATAGGCAGAGGGAGAAGCAGGCTCCGTACAAGGAGCTGGATGCAGAACTTGATCCTAGGACCCCCAGGGTCACGACCTGAGCCAAAGACAGATGCTCAACCACTGAGCCACGCAGGTGCCCTATAGCATAATGCTTTTAAAGAGTATTCCATGTAATAGTATTTAATTTCTTTTTGATTGCTGAGTAGTATTCTATTATACATGTACCATAATTCATTCATTAGTTGAAGGACATTTGGATTGTTTGCAGTTTGGGGCAATTATGAATGAAGCTGCTGTCAACATTCACATTTAGGTTTTTGTTAGACGTATGTCCTTATTTCTTTTAAGTACTTAGGTGTGGGATTGCTGGTCATGATAACATTGATCTTAAATTTATATGCTTGCAAAGGATATAATTTCCCATAAAATAATATAATTTTAAAATAAAACTAACATTTTTAACTGTTTTATTGTAAAATAAAACACAGATATAGAAAACCACAGAATATAATGTATAAAAATATGTTTAATGAATTATTTATATAACCAACACCCACATTAAGAAATAGCATTTTGGCAACTACTCTAGAATCTTTCCATCTGTCCCTTCCTTCACCCCAAGAATAACTGGTTTCCTATCTTTTATCATAATCCCCTTCTTACGTGCAAGTGCTGTAATTATTTAGTGTTCACCTTCATATATTAAAAAAATTAATAAAAGAACAAATTGTTCTTTAACAGACAGAAGATTTACAATACCCTTTTTTTTTTTTTAAGATTTATTTATTAATGAGAGACACAGAGAGAGGCAGAGACATAGGCGGAGTAGGCTTCCTGTGGGGAGCCCGATGTGGGACTTGATCCCAAGATCACGACCTCAGCCAAAGGCAGATGCTCAACCACTGAGCCACCCAGTTGCCTCTCCCTTTTTCTTTTTGAGTTTGTGTTTCTTTTTCCTTTTTTTTTTTTTTTTTTTTATAATTTTTATTTATTTATGATAGTCATACAGAGAGAGAGAGAGGCAGAGACATAGGCAGAGGGAGAAGCAGGCTCCATGCACCGGGAGCCCGACGTGGGATTCGATCCCGGGTATCCAGGATCGCGCCCTGGGCCAAAGGCAGGCGCTAAACCGCTGCGCCACCCAGGGATCCCTTTCCTTTTTCTTTTTAAAGATTTTTATTTATTTATTCATGAGAGATGCAGAGGCACAGACACAGGCAGAGGGAGAAGCAGGCTCCATTCCATGCAGGGAGCCGGACGTGGGACTGGATTCCAGGTCTCCAGGACCACACCCTGGGCTGAAGGTGACACTAAACCACTGAGCCACCCGGGCTGTCCTGAATTTGTATTTCTATTCCACTTCCCTTTCAGAATTTTATCCTAATGAACATATTTATGCTTAGTCTTTTAATGATCATCCTTTTCATAATTCTTTGTGCAAAAATGTGTGTGTGTGTGTATATATATATATATATTTGTTTGTTTAAGCTTAAGCTTCTACGAACTTTCTGTGATTGTAATACCCTGAGTATTTAAAAATTCTTCTAGATTATTATGAACGCAGTTATTAGTGTGTATTTGATCAAATATGAATGCTATACATTTTAAAGGCAAATTTATTGGAAATGTAGGTCTGAATGATGATGGGTGGGGCTTTTTCCAGTTCATGTGTATGACTGTCATTGCTAGGCTAAGAAAAAGCTTTGGCATCAGTCTGTTCTAGGTTTTTTTTTTTTTTTCCTCTCTCTTTTTAAAAATATTTTATTTATTTATTCATGAGAGAGACAGAGAGGCAGAGACACAGGCAGAGGGAGAATTAGGCTCCATGCAGGGAGCCTGATTTAGAAATGAATTTCCTTAAACCTCAGTTGTGCCTATGTATGTTTTGGAAGTTTTTAGTGTAACTCTAGGGGTCTGTATATTCAATTTGAAGAGTTAATTGTCATCTGGAAGGGAGGACCACTGCTTGAGGAGTGACTGGAGTATATAGTACATTTCCAGTTTCCTGGTGGTCAAGATGGCCAGCTTGAGCAGGAGCCATGGTAGGAAATAAGCTCCTTGACTTGCTGGTGGGTTTTCACAGTTAACACAGGCTGTTGATTTGGGGATGTGGGAGGTTGAGTTGATGTGGACTGCTCTGTGATTTAGACTGTGTAGTGGGCCCAGCAGAATAGGACTTTTTTTTTTTTTTTTTAAGATTTTTGTTTATTTATTCATAGAGACAGAGAGAGAGGCAGAGACACAGGCAGAGGGAGAAGCAGGCTCCATGCAGGGAGCCCGACGCGGGACTTGGTCCCTGGTCTCCAGGATCACACCCTGGGCTGCAGGCGGTGCTAAACCGCTGTGCCACCGGGGCTGCCCAGAATAGCACTTTTGAAGTTATTTTATGTTTACTGATTTGTTTGTTTTTTACTGTTTAAATTATAAATAAATTTGGTATTTGATAGGTATGCTTTATAAAATATAAAAATGTTTTAAATTATTAAGAAAAGTTTTTTTTTTTTTTTTTTAAAGTACCTTTTACCATTCAAATCTTTGAGTAAAATTGAACCACTGAAGATGTGGCATCTTTTTCCTTTGGCTTTTTGGGTGCCTCTGATAAATAGCCACATATTCTTGTTACAGTGAAAAAAATCCACTCCCTTCCACAGAAGCAAATGCTGTTGACAGTTCATTTCTTTGTCTCTCTCTCTCTCTCTCTCTCTCTCTCTCGCTTGATTTTATTTATTTATTCATGAGAGACAGAGAGAAGCAGAGACGTAGGCAGAGGGAGAAGCAGGCTCCATGCTGGGAGCCCAATGTGGGACTTGATCCCAGGAGCCTGGGATCATGACCTGAGCTGAAGGCAGATGCTCAACCACTGAGCCACCCAGGCGCCCCTGTTGACAATTTCTTATATAGCTTTTCACAGTCTTCAGTATGCATAGCATATAAATCTATCTATCTATATATATTTAATTTATTCACGAGAGACACACACAGAGGGGGAAGCAGGCTCCTTGCGGGGAGCCTGATATGGGACTCGATCCCTGGACCAGGATCATGCCCTGAGCTGAAGGCAGACGCTCAAACACTGAGCCCCCCAGGCGTCCCAAAAATCTATATATTCTTAAACACACAGGCACATACAAATGATAATGCGATATAGATATAGATATATGTATGAATGTATGTATGGCATATTGTGCCTTAAAAAAACACTTAAATCTTTTAAGATGCACACTTACTAGTATTTATAGATCTACTTGTTTTTTTGTAGCAGTTTCATGGTTTTCCATTGTATGAACATACCATACTTTAAAACTAGTCTGTTAGGATTATTTTGACTGTTTTTAGTTCTTTGTTTTGTTTGTTTTTAGTTCATTATTTGTTGTTACAAATAATGGCTATATTGAACATCTCTCCACTTGTGTTTTTGATCATGTCTCAGTATAGTGGTCAAAGATGTTTCTAGAAGTAGAATGAAAGGGCGTATACATTTAAATTTTCAGTTGATGTTGCCAAATTTCCCATTACCAGTGTGGCGGCTTTTTTTTTTTCCTCCTCTTCCTATCAAACTTTGGACTTGGCCTAACTGAAAGAATACTGTTTATTTTGCAGGGGGGCGGGGGGTGTTAAATTTTTTTCATTTTAGAATAGAAATGGTTGAAAGCTTCCTAGCTCTTTTTCCCAGTCACCCCAGTTCTCCTTGGAGTGGCCATTTTTTGTTTGTTTCAGCCTTTCTGACATACACTGTACACATACAGTCAACACAAGTAGTGACGTGTATTTAAATCCACAAATGTTAACATGCTGTTTTGTACCTTGCTCTTTCTCTTAATGTATCTTGGGTGGTCGTGACGTGGGTATAATTCTTTTTTTTTTTTAATTTTTATTTATTTATGATAGAGAGAGAGAGAGAGAGGCAGAGACACAGGCAGAGGGAGAAGCAGGCTCCATGCACCAGGATCCTGACATGGGACTCGATCCCGGGTCTCCAGGATCGCGCCCTGGGCCAAAGGCAGGCGCCAAACTGCTGCGCCACTCAGGGATCCCTGGGATAATTCTATTGTAATACATTAAAGGGTTCTTTCTGGCCTCTCTACCTTTTTTATTTAAAATACTGCTGCATGGAGGGGTGCCTGGTTGGCTCAGTTGTTTGAGCGTCCGGCTGTCCGGCTCTTGATCTCAGCTCAGCTCTTGATCTCAGGGTCATGAGTTTGGGCCCTGCTTTGGGCTTGGCACTGGGCATGGAGCCTACTTAAGAAAAAAAAGTACTGCTGCGTGGTTATGTCAGTATCTGTGTGCTCTAAATTCCTTAAATGGTTCCTCGTTGATGTGAGACTTTGGTTTGCTTTTTGTCATCTAAGTTGCCTTATTTTTCAAATACCACTCTGTGACTGTCAACCAGTAACATATCTATTATGTTTCATCTGCAAAATGAGGTACAGTTTCACATTTCCTTATCTGAAACCTTAGGGGCCAGATTTGTCTTGGAATTTAGGATTATTTTGGAATAGAGAAAGTATATATTTTACATTAATAACCCATCAAAGTCTGAGGTGGCACTCAACTCAAAGACAGTGTTTAGAAAAAGAAAATACATTCCTAAGTAGGATAAATATTCTAAATAGCTTCATTTAGGTGAGGTCAGGTTTTGCTTCAGAATGTATTATGAAAAAAATTTAGTTTTCAGAGCTTCTTGGGTGTTGGAATTGTAGATAAAGGCTTATGAACTTCTAATAGTACATACTTCACATGGTTGCTATGAGATCAAATGAATTAATATGTGGAAAGTATTTAGAAGCCATTGGGGCACATACTGAGGGCTTAGTAAGTATAAATATTGTTCAGCTTTGTTTTACTTTTTTTTCCTCAACTTTATTGAGATGTAGTTAAACTATAACATTGTGTGCTTTTTTTTTTTTTTTTTAAGAGGCCGCAGGGTAGGGGTGTGGGAGGGGAGGGCAAAAGAAGAGGGAGAGAGAATTGCAAGCCGACTCCACACCCAGCATGGAGCCACACGTTGGACTGGTCTGATCTCAGGACCATGAAATCATGACCTGGGCCAAAATCAGGAGCCCGGTTCTTAACTGACTGAGCTACCCAGGTGTCCCATGTACTTTATTAGTTTTTGATATTTTTTTAAAGATTTTATTTTTAAGTAATCTCTACATCCAATGTGGGAATTGAACTCACAACCCCAAGATCAAGAGTTGCATGCTCGTTGCTTGACTGACTGAGCCAGCCAGATGCCCTGCACTTGGACTTTTTTTTTCTTTTCTTTTTTTTTTTACATTTTTTTTTTAATCTATTCTCTTTTTTTTTTATTTTTATTTTTTTATTTATTTATGATAGTCACAGAGAGAGAGAGAGAGAGAGAGAGAGAGAGAGGCAGAGACATAGGCAGAGGGAGAAGCAGGCTCCATGCACCGGGAGCCCGAAGTGGGATTCGATCCCGGGTCTCCAGGATCGCGCCCTGGGCCAAAGGCAGGCGCTAAACCGCTGTGCCACCCAGGGATCCCTTTTTTTTTACTTTTGATATTTAATTGTTAATGAAATAAAGTTTCTTTTCATAAGTTATTTATTTATATTTCTTTTTCTATAAATTGCCTCTTTATGTCTCTAGCTTTTTTTTTTTTTTTTTACTGAGATGATGGATTTACTGATGTGTAGGATTTTTTTTTTTAATTAAAAATTTTATTTATTTTTCATGAGAGAGAGAAAGAGAGAGAGAGGCAGAGACCCATGCAGGGAGTCTGATGCGGGACTTGATCCTGGAACTCTGGGACCATGCCCTGAGCTGAAGGCAGACACTCAACCACTGAGCCACCCAGGCATCCCAGAAGTTAACTAATTTTAATGAAGTACCATTTTATCAAATATTTCTTTTATAACAAAGGAGTACACACTTTTCCCTAGGTATTCTTTTTGTTGGACAGTTCTAATTTAACTTTAATATTCTTGCTCTTAGCCCTTATAGTTTGTATAAATTGAATGATTTCTACATATCGAGTAAGTTTGTTCCCTCTCCTCATGACAACCACTCCAATATTTAAAGGCAGCTTGCATGTAATGGAAGTTCCTCCTTACCCTATAAATTAATTTTTTTAGTTACCTCCCTGTTATTTAATGAGTAGTGATCTCCAAAAGCTGCTTCTGTATCTGTACAGTCTCCCTAGTCAGAAGTGAAAGGTTTTGTTTGTTTGTTTATTTAAAAGATTTATTTGTTCATGAGAAACACAGAGAGAGGGAGAGAGAGAGAGGCAGAGGGAGAAGCAGGCTTCATGCAGGGAGCCTGATGTGGGACTCTGTCCCAGGTCTCCAGGATCAGGCCCTGGACTGAAGGTGGCGCTAAACCGCCGAGCCACCCAGGCTGCGCAAAGGTTTTGTTTAAATTTAGGCCTCAGCACATCACGTGATAAATTTGTTCAAAATATTCAATATTTAACCTCTTCGAGTGGACCTTTTCTATTAATGTGGATTAAGATGATTTACCTGCTTTTAATATTTCAGTTTTTAGCAGCTACTACTATAGGTAGTATAATGTAATAGAGCTCAGTATGGGCCTTTTTATGAGGTCTTTTGGACATTGATTTAATTGGTAACTGTTGCTGTCATTGGCCTCTCTGGGCCTGTTTTTCCACATCTGTTGTAACAATAGGCTTGGTGAAAGTAAAAATATCTTCACTTTTTTTTTTACAAGAAGGATGAAGGAAGTATATATGTTAGTATATACAGACTAGCATGCAGTTGCACAGATGGGTATATATGTCTCTAGCTTGAGTAAACAATAATTCATAATCTTGTTTCATGTCTATCCCTACCTTCTTTTTTTATAATGTATTATTTTAAAGCAGAGTCCACACATTGTATTTCATATGTAAATATAGTTCTTTAACTCACCTGAGATCATGACCTAAGCAGAAATCAAGACTCTGGCACTTAACCAATTGAGCCATCCAGGCACCCTGTACCATTGTTGTTACTCTTTAAGGTTCTTAATATGTATCCTTGTCAGATTTTATAAGCTTTTGAACAGACTATTTTTTAAACAGTATATAATTCAAGAGATAGGAAAGTCTTTTTCATCAACGCCACCCCTCTGTACATAATATAGACCTGCCTCATTCTTGACTAGCTACATAGTATTTACATATGTAGCTGTATGATAATTTAAGTAGTTTTTTGTTTTTTTTAAGATATTACTTTTTATTTGACAGAGCTACAGAGCAACAAGCAGGGGGGGGCCAGGGAGGGAGAGGGAGAAGTAGAAGTAGCTCCCTGCTCAGCAGGGAGCCCAGTGTGGGGCTCAATCCCAAGACTCTGGGATGATGACCTGAGCCAAAGGCAGATACTTAACCGACTAAGCCACCCAGGCATCGCTAAGTAGTTTTTTTTTTTTTTTTTTTTAAGATTTTATTTATTTATGAGAGAGGCAGAGACACAAGCAGAGGGAGAAGCAGGCTCCATGAAGGGACCCTGACGTGGGACTCAATCCCGGGTCTCCAGGATCAGGCCCTGGGCTGAAGGCAGCACTAAACCGCTGAGCCACCGGGCTGCCCTAAGTAGTTCTTTACTGATAGGTGTTTTATTGTTTATAAAGGCAAAACCCAGGAAATTATAGTGAGTTTTCTTGTTTCTTACGTTATTTCACATTTATTGTTTGTAGAGTAAGTACATAATAAAGCTGCTTGCTTCAAAAGGGTAAGTTCATTTCTTTGACATGGACATTTTTAATTGTGGAAGATACTACCCAAATGCTCTTTGTTAGTGGTTATAAGATATGCTCCTATAGAAAGGTAGTTTTTAAATTTTATTTTATTTATTTATTTTTAAAGATTTTATTTATTAGAGAGAGAGAGAGAGGCAGAGACACAGGTAGAGGAAGAAGCAGGCTCCATGCAGGGAGCCTGACGTGGAACTCGATCCCAGGTCCCCAGGATCACGCCTTGGGCTGAAGGCGGCGCTAAACCGCTAAGCCCTCCGGGCTCCCCTGTAGTTTTATTTTTATTGCTCTGAAGTATTTCTTTGACCAGACCACTTTATTGACTGTCCCATTAATGAATATTTAGATTTCATTGGTTTGGAATGATGTTGCTATGAGCATACTTCTCATGCTGAACCATTTGGAATTGCTAATATTCAGTTATTTTTATTTTTATTTACTTGAAATATTTATTTATTTTAGAGAGAGAGAACACACACAAGCGGGAGGGGGAGAGGGAGAGAAAATCCCAAGCAGATTCTGTGCTGAGTGTGGAGCCTGACTTAGGGCTCGAATCCATGACCATGAAATGATGACCTGAGCCGAAACCAAAAGTTGGACACTGAACTGACTGAGCCACCCAGGCACCTCTGTCTCTCTGTCTGTCTGTCTATCTATCTATCTATCTATCGAATGCATGATTGGGGGTAAGGGAGAGGGAGAGAGAGAATCTTAAGCAGACCTCACACCCAGTGCAGAGCCCAGTGTGCTGTGCTTGAACTCATGACCCTGACCTCAAGATCTGAACTGATATCAAGAGCCTGCCAGGTACCCTTATGGAATATCCTTTCTTATTGAGTGAATGGTCAAGTCTCTTGATCATTTTTTTGGGGGGGGCATCTTTTTACTAGTGAGTTATATGCATTATTTATGTAGTGTCAGTACTTAGTGTTTTATGGACAGACTTAATTTTTGATGAAATTTCTTTTCATTTATGGTTAATGGTTTTTGTATCTCTTTGAAGTAAACTTTCCCTCCCTGAGGTCATAAAGATATACTCAGATATTTTAAAAACGTTCTATTTTTTCCATACTTAGGTTCTCTTAACTCATCTGGATGTGTAGGAGTTCTTTTAATGAAGGGAATTGACCTCTTTTTTGGTAGTATTAATTGCAATTATGTTTTTTACGTTTTATTGTTCCTTTAACTTGCTGAAATTTTAGATTTTATATAAATTAACATGGATTGGGGATCCCTGGGTGGCGCAGTGGTTTGGCGCCTGCCTTTGGCCCAGGGCGCGATCCTGGAGATCCGGGATCGAATCCCACATCGGGCTCCCGGTGCATGGAGCCTACTTCTCCCTCTGCCTATGTCTCTGCCCCTCTCTCTCTCTCTCTCTCTCTCTGTGACTATCATAAAAATAAATAAATTAATTAATTAAAATAAATAAATTAAAATGGATTATGGGCTTTGTCTTAGAGAACTTCCCCATTCCAGAGTAATGTATTTTTTAAAAAGATTTTATTTATTTATTCATGAGAGACACAGGGAAGGAGAGAGAGAGAGAGAGAGGCAGACACACAGGCAGAGGGAGAAGCAGGCTCCGTGCAGGGAACCTAATATGGGACTTGATCCTGGGACTCCAGGATCATGCCCTGGGCCGAAGGCAGGCACCAAACCACTGAGCCTCCCAGGGATCCCCCTAATGTGTTTTTAAAAATTCTGTTTTATTTTATAATATGTATATAGTTTCATTTTCCATATGCAAGTCTTTGTTTAATCTAGAATATATTTATTTTATTTTAAATTTATTTATTCATGAGAAACAGAGAGAGGCAGAGACCCAGGCAGAGGGAGAAGCAGGCTCCATGCAGGGAGCCCGATGTGGGACTTGATTCCGGGTCCTCAGGATCACGCCCTGAGCTGAAGGCAGCGCTAAACCGCTGAGCCACCCGGACCGTCCTAGAATATATTTTAATATTCAGTTTATTTCCCCCAGATGTTTCACTACCCTTGATTGAATAATCCATTTTTCCCATAGAAATTCGAAATTCTAGTCAATATACACTGACATACTGCATATATTTTCCTCCTTCTCTTTTTCGTTTAAACCAATAAAAGTATATTTTAGTTTGAAAACTTGCTGAAACTATACATACTATCCCTGAAAAATGTGTGCACATTTTCATACAGTTTCACAAAATATGAAGAACCTGTGAAACTCATTAATAAATCTCTGCTCACAAACTTACCTTCCTTTAAAATAAAAGATTTTATTTATTTATTCATGAGAGAGAGAGAGAGAGGCAGAGACACAGGCAGAGGGAGAAACAGGCTCCATGCAGGGAGCCTGATGTGGGACTCGATCCCGGGTCTCCGACTCGATCCCGGGTCTCCAGGATCACACCCTGGGCCGAAGGCAGGCGCTAAACCACTGAACCATTGGGGCTGCCCTCAAAACATTTTTTAAAATAAAGTTATATCTATAAGTTTCTTTAGCGAATATAATTTACTCATCTATTCAATTATATGGCAAAAACGGTCTTACAGATGAATTATTAAAGTACATTATGTATTTTTAAGTTTCTGAAATACATTACATAGATAAAAGCCAACGTAACCAACAGTTCTGCCTATGATGTCCAAGTTCTTTATAACCATATTCTAATACACAAAATAAACACTTTCCATAGTCCTTCATCATTTAGCTCTGAAACAAATATTTATAACTATACCTTCAGAAGAGAAAACAATACCTTACCCTGAAATGCAGAACTACTTTCAGCTGTCCTCCTCCCTCAAATACCCCAGCCTCTCTGTCACATAAATCCATTTAGCTTCTTAAAACATCAAGTAGCAAAGAACAAGGTTATTTTTTTGTAATTTTAAAAGATGTTACTTATTTATTCGTAAGAGACACAGAGAGAGCCAGAGACCTAGGAGGGGGAAACAGACTCCTCGCAGGGAGCCGGAAGTGGGACTGGATCCTGGGACTCCAGGATCACACCCTGAGCCGAAGACAGATACTCAACCACTGCTGAGCCTCCTAGGTATCCCATAAACTTTTTAAGTTAGAAGGAGGGACGCCTGGGGGCTCAACAGTTAAGCACCTGCCTTCAGCTCAGGGCGTGATCCTGGAGTCCCGGGATCAAGTCCCACTTCGGGCTCCCTGCATGGAGCCTGCCTTCTCCCTCTGCCTGTGTCTCTGCCTCTCTCTCTTTGGGTCTCTCATGAATAAATAAATAAAATCTTAAAAAAAAAAGGATATTTATTACATAAAGCAATTAGAAACAGCCTAAATTAGTTTTGTAACATTAAGACAATAGAATGCTGTACAATTATAAAAGTGATGTGTAGGGGTGACAGGGTGACTCAGTCGGTGAAGCATCCAAATCCAACTCTTGATTTCTACTCAGGTTGTGATCTCAGGACTGTGAGACTGAGCCAGCGCTCTGGCTGGTAATGGAGCCTGCTTAGTATTCTCTCTCTCCCTCTCCCTCTGTTCCACCTCTGTCTCTTAAAAAAAAGGAGGGGGGTAATACAATGTTTAATGACCTCCCAGAGACCTTCGTGTAGTAAGCATACTAAGTACTCCCATAAGCTATTTATTAGGAAATAATTCCTTCAGTAATGCTGTAAAGTACTCTAGGTCAGTGGCTTCCCTTTTGAACAGATGAAGTTGAAGCCCTCAGGAAAACTCCCAAAGTTAGGGGTCTTGCCTGAGCTCTGAAGAGCTAGTTTAGCCAGGGCAACATAAGTCTCCAGACTCCGCTACCATGCTCTCTCTCCACTTGTTAGTAAAAGCAGTGGTGATATTTTTTCTGGTTTGGTTTTAGCCTTGGTTTTGTTTCTATCCCTTTTAAGATATCAGATGTCAGAGTTAGCTTTTAATTTTTAGCTTTTCAGTATTTTAGGCTTAGCAAATGGTACTTCTGAGATTATGAAAACTATAGTTCTTTGCCTTCTGCTGGGGACTGTTTAAGAATAAAACAGGTCAGGTATTAGATTCCTTCTCTAAAGGTAAGTAAATATAAATCTAACAAGTTAAATTATGTTTAAACCCATTGGGTAGCATTAACAGCTGTGCATTGAATTTATGTTATCATTCCTTTGCCCATACTTGATGGCTTGTTAATTGAGATCTGTAATTGGCTTTTCTTAAATACAAGTGCACTTTTTAAGTACTTTTACTGCTTGGCATAAACGTTTTGCTAGTGTTTTTCTACCACTCAATGCTGGGAGAATTAATCATAATACCAATTCAAATCCTATTTTCATCTCTCATTTAGAAAGGTTAACAGAAATGTTTCTGATGATAAAAATTAAAGATAGCAAAAATGAATTCCTCAAGTTCAAAATGAATAGGAAGTTAAGGTTTACTAAATTGCTGGGGTAGCCAGTTATCCACCAGAGCCACTGTTAAAAAAAGAAAAAAAAAAATCTTTGAGGTTACATGGCATATAGGATTAGGAGAAAGACTGGAAAGCGGAAATAGTGAAAGAAACCTGACCCAGAGATGGGTTTCTTGACAGAGTGGCATGCCTTATGGGAGTTCTTACTCCAGAGAGATACATTGCCAGAATATTATAATTTATTGTGTTATACTGTTTATTATTATTTTTTAAATTTTATGTATTTTATTTGAGAGAGAGCACAAGCAGAGGGAAGGGCAAAGGGAGAGGGAGAAGCAGACCTCTCTGCTGAGCAGGGAGCCCAATGCAGGGCTCCTGGGATCACGACCAGAGCCGAAGGCAGATGCTTAACTGACTGAGCTACCCAGGCACCCCTGTGTTATACTCTTTAGATTCTACTAAGTAAATTTCAATTTAAGCATTATTATTTGCAAAACCTCTGAGAAGATTTGGCTTAGTCATTTAATTCTGAATTGATCTAGTTGCTTAACAATGTTGAAATCTCTTGAATTAAGGGTAACAATTTTAAGGGACTTGAATGTCTAGGGAGAGTTCACTAAAAGACATGAGAGCTCTGTGCTAAAAAAAAAAAAAAAAAGGCCTGGGTGGCTCAGTCAGTTAAGCATCCAACTCTTGATTTCAGCTCAGGTCTTGATCTCAAGGTCCTGGAGATGGAGCCCTGTGTAGGCCTCCCATGCTAGGCGTGGAGCCTGCTTAGGATTCTTTCCCTTTTCCTCCCCCCACCCCTTAAAAATAAAAAAGGTGGAAGGGGAAATGTCAGATATGTAAACATCCATTAATTTCTTCATAATTTAATGTAACTGCAGTTATTTCAAGATTGATTCTGTACTGTGAAGTAGCCAGATTTTCCTATTTGTTTTTTACCCTTGACTTATTTTTAATTTTTATAGATAAAGTGGAGAATTTTAGTGAAGAATATGAAAAGAATAGTCACCATATTTACAAAAATGCTGAAGACAGTACTAAGAAACCCAGTGCAGAAACAACAGTAGCTTCTGTATACAAAGCTGATGAAATCAAGGAAACAAATGACACTTGGAACTCTCAACTTGGAAAAAGGTCAGAATCTCCATCAGAAACATCTCCCATTAAGGGATCTGTAAGAACTGGTTTGTATGAATGGGATAATGATTTTGAAGATATCAGATCAGAAGATTGTATTTTAAGTTTGGATAGTGATCCTCTTTTGGAGATGAAGGATGAGGATTTTAAAAACCGGTTGGAAAATCTAAATGAAGCCATTGAGGAAGACATCATGCAAAGTGTTCTTAGGCCAAGCAACTGTAGGACGTACTGTAGGGCCAATAAAGCAAAATCCTCACAAGGAGCTTCAAATTTTGATAAGCTAATGGACGGAACCAGTCAGGCCTTAGCCAAAGCAAACAGTGAATCAAGTAAGGATGGCCTGAATCAGGCAAAGAAAGGCAGTGTAAGTTCTGGGACCAGTTTTAGAGGGACAGTTGGACGGACTAGAGATTACACTGTTTTACATCCATCTTGCTTGTCAGTTTGTAATGTTACCATACAGGATACTATGGAACGGAGCATGGATGAATTCACTGCATCAACCCCTGCAGATTTGGGCGAAGCTGGCCGCCTAAGAAAAAAGGCAGATATTGCGACTTCTAAGACCACTACTAGATTTCGACCTAGTAATACTAAATCTAAAAAGGATGTTAAACTTGAATTTTTTGGTTTTGAAGATCATGATGAGACAGGAGGTGATGAAGGAGGTTCTGGGAGTTCTAATTACAAAATTAAGTATTTTGGTTTTGATGATCTCAGTGAAAGTGAAGATGATGATGAAGATGACTGTCAAGTGGAAAGAAAGACAAGCAAAAAAAGAACTAAAACAGCTCCATCCCCCTCCTTGCAGCCTCCTCCTGAAAGCATTGATAATTCCCAGGACAGTCAGTCTAGTGCTAACAATGCAGGTAAGCCTTTAAAAAAAAAAAAAAAAATTTAAGTAAATGCCTTTTAGGTTTAAATCAGCAGCTACTTAGTTTCTACTTAGACAATTTTAACTTATGTTCAATTTTAGTAGAAGTACTCTTTAGGACTACAGATTACCTTATCCAGATTTACAGCATTTTAAATGTTAATTCCACATTGTAAGGATCAATTTATAGATTTATAACTGATCCTTATATAATTGTGTTTTAATTCCCATTAGAGAATTTTAAGAGTATGTGTGTATAGGAGTATTAGAGAACTTGATGTTTCCACTTTGAAAATCCAAATGCAGTGGAGACTTAAGGGTAGATTTTGGCAGTTTAGAACTACACTGATAATGGAATGTAATAATGGAAAAATTGGAAAATTAAAATTGATAAAAAGCTTTGTATTTGGCTCAAAATTAATGAACTAATAAATGTTTAAAACATTCTCAAGAAATCTTAAGTCTTAATCTTAAAAATCATCCTCTTGAGTTGATTTAATAAAATTGAAAAGTGCTAGTTAAGTATTTATTCACTCTTAACAGTGAAGTTTGTCTCTTAAAATAGGACGGCCAGTAATGACTAGAGGCTCTCAAAGAGTTGTTAGTCTACTGTGAGAGACAAACAAAAGAAGTAGGTTAGCTTTGCTGCAATTAAGTCATTACCTGACAAGGGTTTTGTGAGGAAGAGTAAGTGAAAGCCTATGGGATATAGGGGCTATATTTATATATATTTAACCAAGTACATAGTTTCTTTGTATTGGTTTACTTGCTACGTAAAGTTTTTGTACTGTAAGTCATACGAGAGGTGTCATTATGGTGAATTAGAATTCTGATAGTATTCTTACGTATAGATTCTCTTGTACATCATCATACTTGAGACTACTCTACCATTTTGTTATATTTGGCCTAAAAATAGTTTTGTTAGAGTCGCTTTTCAAAACTAGAATTTTATAGGAATAGTGCCTAAGGGCTCACTCCTTATTCCCAAAATAAAGTAATAAATAAAGGGTATTGTCAGAATTCATCCAGTGTTGTCTTGAATCTCTTCTGGAGCACTGAAGTTTGCAGCAGCCTTGCTAGTCACATGAGATCTGACTGGGGAGACAGTTTTACAGTTGGTTTCTTGGGAGGATGGTAAAATAATGATGTATGAAACCTGAGCTCCTGTCTTCCCGCAGTTTACTTAGCTCTTATCATTTATTAACTTTGATAGCAAGTTATCTTAATCAGCAATTGAAAATCTCTGGCTGAAATTTACACTTTGGGGTAATATAACTTTTAAGCTTTGAAATGTGAAATCATCAGGTTCAGAAACTTCATGGTGATACCAAATAAAATTTAAAAATTAGACACCATTTGATAGATATAGCCAAAGTTGGAATTTGGGTCTTCATCTGATATATAAAATAGCAAACATTTTTAGGGATTGGGCTAGCAAAAGTCTTCCTGTTTTTCTTTTTTGTGTTTAGGCTAGAAAAAAAAATATAGTCATTTAGGAATTAATCTAATTCTTTGCTTATTTTTTGTATGAAGACCAACAAATCATTGAGCTATATTGTACTAGGTCATTTTCTATCTTTTGCTAAGGATAGCTTCTTTTTTTTTGTTTTGTTTTGTTTTCTTTTTTTTTTCTGTTTTTGTAGATGTAAGCAGACATACTTTGAAGGCCAGCATGATTCAGTTTTACTTAAGTTCTAAGAAAATGTTAAAGGTAGATACCACCTGATATAGTGTGTATGTGTTTAAATTAGACCATCCTAATGTCATTGTCCATAGATATTCAACAGTTATTTTACAGAAAAATTAATTTTTCCATTTACATAAAATAAAACTGAAGCACGTACACTGTAACTAGATTTCTGATTTTCTCTTAGAGTAGGGATCTGATTTTTCTCCTAGAGTAGGGAGCAAACAGGAGGGTGAGAATGGCAAAATGGGACTTAATATTGTTAGGAATATTTTGTCAACTGAGTGGTGATTTTATTCCTTTTATTCTTTTCCCTCCCAATAAATCACTCCCCCAAATGTTCATAGTTTGTTTGGTAGTTAATTTGAAGTATTAGAAAGCTAGCTAGTTTTGATTACCATTTCAGAAAACTTGGATTTTACAGAGGACTTGCCTGGTGTGCCTGAAAGTGTGAAGAAGCCCCCAAATAAACAAGGAGATAAATCAAAAGAAAACACCAGAAAGATTTTTAGTGGTCCCAAACGGGTAAGTAAAGCATTATCAGTGATGTGTGTTATTTATTATTACACTAGGGCGCAGTTTTTACTTTTTCTATTTGAAAATTACTAACAAATTTCATCTTTTGAGGATGTAAGTCAATTTTTCAAACATTTTAAACCATTTTTTAAGTGTGAAAGATATACCTATTAAAATTTTTAGTATATATATAGTTCAGTAACATTAAATACATTCACAGTGTTTTGTAACCATCCCATTATCTATATCCAAAACATTTCATCATCACCAGCAAAAACTCTGTACCCATTAAACAATAATAACTCACCCTTTGTCCTTCCAGCCCCAGCTCCTGGTAAACACTGTTTTACTTTTTGTCTCTATGAATTTGCCTCTTCTGGTTAACTCCTGTAAGTGGAATCATACAATACTTACCTATCTGTGTCTTTATTTCACTAAGCATAGCGTGGTCAGGGTCCATCTATATCATAGCACATATCAAAATTTCATTCCTTTTTTTATGGCTGAAAAACATTATATTGTTGGTATATACTATATTTATTGTTGTTCAAGGGTATTCTGTTTATGAGAAGACCCTACTCTGCCATCCACTGGTACAACTCCTCTATTAGCTGATACTTCAAAAATACTGTTTGTATTAGTTTAAGCCCTAAACTGGCGGATTTAAAAACGTATTTATTCTCTTACAGTTCAACATGCCAGAGGTCCAAAATCAAGATGCTGGGAGGGCTATGCTTTTTCAAAGACTATAGGGGGAAATCCTTCCTTACCTCTTCCAGCTTCTAGTGACTCTGGGTATTTGGTTTGTGCTGCATAACTGCAGTGTATCCCTCTGTCACATGGCCTTCTCATCCTTTTCCCTGTGTCGTCTTTTAGAAGAACATTTTGTATATACAACATTTTGTTTATTCATCATTAGAGTTGTTTTCACCTTTTGGCTATTTGAGTCTCTGCCTTCAATACTTTTGGATATATACCTAAGAGTAGAATTTCTGTTTTAAGCGTCAAACTCTTTTCCACCGTGACTGAACCATTTTACATTTCCACCAGCAGTGCTCAAAGGTTCCATTTTCTCTGTCTTCACCAACACTTATTTTCTGTTTTTGTTGTTTTGTTTTTAAAGATTTATCTATTTGAGAGAACATGGGGGAAGGGGCAGAAAGAGGGGGATACGCAGACTCCCTGCCAACATAGGGGTTGAACTCATGACCCTGAGAGCAAGACCTGAGTTGGCATCAAGTTGGAGCCTAACCAGTTGAGCCACTGAGGAGGCCCTGTGGGGTTTTTTGTTTGTTTGTTTGTTTATTTAATTTTTAAATTTATTTATGATAGTCACACAGAGAGAGAGAGAGAGAGAGGCAGAGACACAGGCAGAGGGAGAAGCAGGCTCCATGCACCGGGAGCCCGACGTGGGACTCGATCCCGGGTCTCCAGGATCGCACCCTGGGCCAAAGGCAGGCGCTAAACCGCTGCGCCACCCAGGGATCCCTGTTTATTTTTTTAATAATAGCTATTCTAATGGGTATGAAATGGTATTTTATTTCCCTAGCTAGAGATATTGAGCATCTTTTTTTGTACTTCTTGGTTATTCTTATATCTTTTTTTGGATAAACAGCTATTCGAGTCCTTTGTGCATATTTGAATCAAGTCATTTATCTTTTTGTTGTTGAGTTATAGGGATTCTTTACATATTAATCCCGTATTAGAGAAATAATTTGCACATTGATACCTCATTCTGTGACTTGTCTCTTTTTAAAAAAAAAAAAAAACATTTTATTTATTTATTCATGAGAGAGACAGAGAGAGGCAGAGACACAGGCAGAGGGAGAAGCAGGCTCCATGCAAGGAGCCTGATGCGGGACTCGATCCTGGAAATCTGGGATCACACCCTGAGCCAAAGGCAGATGCTCAACCGCTGAGCCACCCAGGCATCCCAGATTGAATGTTTATAAACAGCAAAAGGATAAGCGTGTCTAAGAATGAATAAGGCTAAGTCATACAGCCTCATTTTATTTTTATTCTTTTATCTCTGTGAAGAGCTAATTGGGAATCATTTCAGAATAATTGTGCTATACTTTTGTACCCCCATATGCCCACCTCCTCACCAAAAAAAAAAAAAAAAAAAATGCTTAATGCTAATTTTAATAAGCTCAAGTTGTTCTGGGGCCAGGGCAGTGTGGAATATAGTGTGTATGGCCTGTATAGACTTTAGTCATTAATGCTGAGATGATGTTTTTGACTTATATGAGATTGTGTATGGCATATATTGGTTTGCAGAGCAATAGTTACCAATTTCTTTGGTCTCGGGACCACTTTACAATCTTTAAAAATTTACTGAGAATCACAAAGAACTTATTTATTTTTAAGATTTTATTTATTTGACAGAGAACACAAGCAGGGAGAGCAGGAGAGGGAAAAGCAGGCTCCCCACTGAACAGGGAGCCCAGTATGGGGCTCCATCCCAGGATCCTGGGATCATGACCTGGGCCAAAGGCAGATGCTTAACTAAGCCACCCAGATGCCCCCCAAATAACTTTTTTTTTTTTTAAAGATTTTATTTGTTTATTCATAAGAGACACAGAGAGAGGCAGAGACATGGGCAGAGGGAAAAGCAGGCTCGACGCAGGACTTGATCCCAGGACCCTGGGGTCTCAGCCTGAGCAGAAGGCAGAAGCTTAACCATCAAGCCACCCAGACATCTCTAAAGAACTTGTTGGGCAGCCCCGGTGGCTTAGCGGTTTAGTGCCGCCTGGCCTATTTAACTATTTTAATTTTTTAAATTTTTTAAATTTTAATTTTTTAATTTTTTTAAATTTTTATTTATTTTTATTTATTTTTATTTTTTTTAAGTACAAGCTTTTTTTTTTTTTTTGAGAATTTATTTATTCATGAGACAGAGAGAGGCAGAGACACAGGCAGAGGGAGAAGCAGGCCCCTTGCAGGGAGCCCGATGTGGGACTCGATCCTGGGACTTCAGGATCACGCCCTGGGTCCAAAGCAAGCACTCAACCGCTGAGCCACCCAGGTGTCCCCATTTAACTATTTTTAAATAAATAAAATCTTTAAAAAAAAAAGGAATTGTCTAAAGAACTTTTGATTATATGTGCAGAGACAATATTTATCAAGTTAGAGGTAAAAACTGAGAAAAAAAAACTGAGAAAAAGTGAGAAAAATAGGGACTGTTGGGTGGCTCAGAGGTTGAGCATCTGCCTTTGGCTCAGGGCATGATCCCCGGGGTCCGGGGATCGAGTCTCGCATCGGGCTCCTTGTGAGGCGCCTGCTTCTCCCTCTGTGTCTGTGTGTTTGTCTCATGAATAAATAAATAAAATCTTAAAAAAAGAAAGTAGTAAGAAAAATAACATTGTTTTACATTTTTTGCAAATCTTTTAAAAGTGGCTTAATGAAAGACAGCTGGATTCTCAGCCTCCTGCATTCAGTATATTTCATTATGATGTTTTAATTAAAATATATGAAGAAAATTCAGCTTCACACAGATATGTGGACATATTTTAAATAGCCTTTTCAGGTAATTGTGAATGTTCTTTGGTACTACACCAAAACTCAACAAATGGGCATTTTTTAAAGATTAGTTGCAATTGGAATCTAAAACCATGCCAATGAACCTTTCATTCTGTTATATTAAAATCTGTTGGTCTTTTACTTTTTTTTTTTTTTTTTTTGGTCTTTTACTTTTATTATTATTATTTATTCCTGAGAGACACAGAGTGAGGCAGAGAGAGAGAAGCAGGCTCCCTATGGGGAACTAGATGCAGGGTTTGATCCCAGGATCCTGGGATCATGACCTGAGCCACCCAGGCATCCCTGTTGTTGTTTTCTTATTTTTTGGTCTTTGATGTTGGGTGGATTTTTTACACATACATGCTTTGTGACATCATACATTGGGTCATTTGGAAAATATTGGTTACACTGATTTATGTGCATATCTTTCAAATGGTGACACATCTCATTATATGGTATCAAAAAATCGCATTAGTATCACTGCCAAACTCCTTAGAAAAGTCTTTTTTTTAAATTATTTTTAAGCAATCTCTACACCCAGTGTGGGGTTAAACTCATGACCCCAAGATCAAGAGTCTCATGCTCCACCAGCCAGGTGCCCCAAGATAGCATATGTCTTTTAAGCATACATATATATGCATATATATGCATATAACCAATTGCAGTTATATGACTACAGTACTTAAAAACACTAGCCATTCTTTTATATGGTGTGATGTCTAGTCCATATTCTGTTTCCCCCAACTATCTCTGAATTGTCTTTTAGTGTTTTTGTTTTTCTTTCAAACCATAATCATTTAGTTACATCTTTTAAGTCTTGAACAGTCCCCTTGTCTTTTAAAAATTTTCGTGGCACTGATTTATTTTGAAGAACTCATGATATTTGTCTTGTAGAATATTTCACATTCAGAATATATCTGATTTTTCTTTTTCCTGATGGTGTCCTTTACTATATTAAAGTAGTATAGTGGCATAAAACACTGGAAATTAAGTCTGATTAGGTTCAGGTTAAACATATTTTGGCCTGATTAGGTTCAAGTTAAAGGCTGATTAGGTTCAGGTTAAACATATTTTGGCAAGAATAAGTCTAAGTGATAATTGTGTATGTTGCTTTGCATTAGAAGCTACGTAGTACCTGGTTATTCTGCTCAATATTGTTTGACTACCAAATGAAGTTTGTGATCACCAAGTCTCCAATAAGGGCATATTTTTCCTTTTGTAATTTAGTTAGCTCAATTGGAAGTAAACTTCTAGGTACTACTGTGGCACCATGTGAATATACTGTTCCCCGTTATTGTTTCACTTCATCATTTTAGCATCCATTGTTGATCTTTGCATCATTTATTACATTGACAGTTGCAGAATGGTGAGTTTTCTAATTGCTGTTGCTTCCGCATTTAATAACTGGAATTCTGTAAAAAGTTGTCTTCCTCCTTTCCCCACTCGTTGCTTTTTCTCTCTCCTACACTACAGACTCAATAATTTTTATTTTTTAAATATATTTACAGGGGCACCTGGTTGGCTCAGTTGTTTGGGGGTCCAACTCTTGATTATGGCTCCAGTCATGATCTCAGGGTCAAGAGCTCAAACCCCATTTCAACTTCCATGCTAGGCATAGAGCCTGCTTAGGATTCTCTCTCTCCCTCTGCCGCTCCCCTCAACCTAGAATGGTGCGCGCGCGCACACACACACACACACACACACACACACACACACAGGTGTTCTCTCTCTCTTTCCCTCTCTCTCTCTCAAAAAAAAAAAAAAGTATTTACAATAGATTGGGCCATTGTGTACCATTTCAGCATATCACTTGTGTCCTATTGCTGTAACTGCATCATCTTTTTTTTCCCTTAGGATTTTATATTGTTTTTGTAGGTAATTTCTGCACCTGGCATGAGGCTTAAACTCACAATCCTGAGATCAAGAGTTGCTTGCTCCACCAGCTGAGCCAGCCAGGTGCCCCAACCCCATCATCTTTGAGTGTTTCCCTTGCATTTTGCACAAAAGATGACTGGGACTCACCTTGTATTTTACCTCTTTCAGTCATGGAACCATTCATTTATGCAAGGCTCCTTGGTTCTTTAGATGGGGATAGTACTTAGAAACCCAGATCTGGGTGCTGGGTGTCTTTGTTGCTTCTAGGTTCTGTTGTTGGACAGAGCTATGAAACATGTTGAAAAATAAACTGAGTTCATATTGTGATAGTTTCATTTCAAATTTAAGATTACAGAATTTTGTACTAGTTTACTTGCTTTATCCTACAGTACATATTACTTTTAAAATTATAATACCAATATTACTATGAACAGTAAATATACCGAGTGAAGTTTAAGATTTTTCCAGTTCTTTTTGTCTTTAGATTATTTCACTGAGGGGGTGCCTGGTTGGCTCGGTTGAGTGGGTGCCTTTGGGCTCAGGTCCTAGGATCTAGTCCTGCATTGGGCACCCTGCTCAGTGGAGAATCTGCTTCTCCCTCTGCCCCTCCCTCTGCTTGTGCTTACACATGTGTGCTCTCTCTCAAATAAATAAAATCTTAAAATTATTTCACTGATGATGAAGTCATGAAGTAACGTGTTCATAAATTCTGAACTCATTTTATCCTATGTGCTTATGTTACCTGATACTCATTTACATTCATTTATATTCCTTAGTGTTCAGTTTTTATTTATTTATTTTTTTTAATTTTTTTTTTAAGGTATTTATTTATTTATTTGTGATAGTCACAGAGAGAGAGAGAGGCAGAGACACAGGCAGAGGGAGAAGCAGGCTCCATGCACCGGGAGCCCGACGTGGGATTCGATCCCGGGTCTCCAGTTTTTAAACTTAGTTTTAAACTTAACATTGGAGTCATTTCTTTGCTACTAATGTGGCTTAGAAGACAGCAGTGTACATGTACTTGACCCGATTATGAAGCAGTCTCTCTGGCCTAAAGTAAATAGGTCATACCAACCTAGTATGCAGAAGACCTACTTACTGTTGATGGATAGTGTCTGAGAAAAATTGAGAAAGTGATTGCTAATTTATAAAACCAAGAGAGCTATGAAATTGAACTTACTTGAAAAATGTAATATGGGTAGAGCCCTGCCTTAAAACAATAGTCCTAGATAACATTTATTCCCTGAAGAGGCTCAACTTCAGTAAGTGTTGTTTTAACTTCCTTTTTAACCTCCTACTGAAATATTTGCCAAAGCCCTTTAAAGTGGGATTGTGTCAGAATCTTTTTACATTTATTAGTACTATTTAGTTGGATCAGTAATTTTCAAAAATGAAACTTATCCATGTGCTATTGTACTTTTGTACTTTTAAAAATAATAAAAAATGCTTTAGATCCAATGGAAGATATGTATCCTTTCAAAAGTATCTAGGTAAAGAATTTAGAAGTCTACTTCAGGACGAGAGCAACAAGAAGTTAAGCAGTATAAAATAGCTCATAGGAAATAGGTCATCCATTTGCCTTCAAGACACTAAAAGACTACTTCAGAGTTGTTAAAAAGGAGAAAGCCATTGAGAAATAGAAATAAGGGATATTTTACCTGTCAAGTTTTGATGAGTGTAAAGGAAGAGAGGAAATAAATGGATCAAAATTTTAAGCATTTTAAATTATATGTATAAAGTAATACAATGACAATGATAGATTTTTATATATAAGAAATTAGGATTCATGTTGTCTTTGCAAAAAAAAAAAAAATAGAGAAACTCAAGTCTCAAAGGAATTTTTATGTAGGTTACCCCCAAATCTCCAGAGAGAAAAGAAGGGGGGGTAAGTAGGTAGGTATAAGAAATGTTCTCAGCAGTTGTTCCAGTTCTCCTGGAACTGATAGGTCAAGTGGGAGTATCTGGGTCTTCTCTAATCTGATTAAAGACTCTAATGACCTCATTTCCGAGCAAAGAGGTAGTAGCCCATGGCTTGTGGTGGCAAGAGTTTCCCTCCCTACCTTTTGGGAGAGAATACTGTAGATATTTTGGACTGAATAAATCTTTATTTTGGGGTGGGCCCTAGTAAATTGGAGGCTATTTAGCAACACATCTGGCCTCTACCCATTAGATGCTGGTAGAACCTGTACCCCCACCCCCACCCCCAGTTATTTCAACCAAAAATGTCTGCAGATGTTGTCAAATGGCTTGTGAGGGTCAAAGTGGACTTCCCTCCCATTGGGGTGTGTGTGTGTCTTGAGAATAAGTTGCAGACCTGATGCTCATTACTCCTAAATCCTTTAGTTTGTACTTTTTTTCTTTTTCTTTTTTTTTTTTTTTTAAAGATTTTATTTATTCATGAAAGGGGCAGAGACACAGGCAGAGGGAGGAGCAGGCTCCTTGCTGGGAGCCTGATGTGTGAGACTCAATCCTGGGACTCGGGGATCATGCCCTGCACCTAGTCTGTACTTTCTAAACACAAGAGCACTCTATAGCTGCAGCATTCCCATCAAAACCAGGGATTTGTTTTGAAATTAATAAAGTAATAGAGATCCCATTCAGATTTTATTAATTGTCTCAGTAATGGCTTTATGGCAAAACAAATACACTCCTCCCTCCCAAAGAAAGAGCTCATGATCCAGTCCAGAATCACATGTTGTGTTTAGTTGTGACAAGTCGCTACTCCTTCAGTGTGGAACATCTGTGTCTTTCCTGGTCTTTCCATCGCGTTGACATCTTTGAAGAGTTAAGATCAGTTATTTGTTGTGTTGTGATTTAGTTATTTGTATTTGGTGGAAATACCACAGAAGAGGTACTACGTTCTCATTGCTTCATATCAGGTGGCACACAGTTGTCGCTTTGTACCATTACTATTGATGTTAACTGATCCCTTGATATCTATCAGGTTCTTTAGCTTTCCTCATCAAACTTTCACCCACTAATTTTAGCATTCATTTTTACCCATGTCAGTTGTTTACTATGGTGGTTGTTGAATGTTTTTTTCTAATTTGCATCATTCCTTCTACGGTTATTAGCAGTTGGCCCTTCTATTTTAAGAGAAATTTTTCTCACCTTCCTGTAAGACTGTGTGTATTTATATATTCATTTCTTTATGTCGGTATGAACATGGATTCCTGTTTTATTTAATCATTTATTGTTGTTATTTAAATAATAATACTATTGATACTTCAGTGCCCAGATTAGATTTGGCGTGTGGATGTTCTTCAAACTTCTTTTTAATGTGTCTAAGTCTTGTTTATTTCTTTACTTAATGACATACTGAGATGTTCAAGACTCATAGTGGGGCACCTGGGTGGCTAGGTGGTTCAGTGTCTGCCTTTGGCTCAGGTTGTGATCCCAGGGTCCTGGGATCAAGTCCCACATCTGGCTCCTTACATGGAGCCTGCTTCTCCCTCTGTCTGTGTCTCTGCCCCTCTCTCTGTGTCTCTCATGAATAAATAAATAAAATCTTTAAAAAAAAAAAAGACTCATCATATTACTTTCTCAGCCCTGGAATCAACCATTTACCCAAGGACCCCTGGTTGCTTCTTCTTCTTTTTTAATATTTTATTTATTTATTCATGAGAGAGAGAGTGAGAGAGGCAGAGACACAGGCAGAGGGAGAAGCAGGCCCCATGCAGGGAGCCCTACCACGTGGGACTCAATCCGGGGTCTCCAGGATCATGCCCTGGGCTGAAGGCGGCACTAAACTGCTGAGCCACCCAGGCTGCCCCCTTGTTTTCTTTTAGTGGAAAATGGTATTTAGAAATAAAGACTTGGTAGGGGTGCCTGGGTGGTTTAGTTGGTTAGGTGTCTAACTCTTGTTCTCAGCTTAGGTCTTGATCGTAGGGTCCTGAATTTGAGCCCCACGTTGGGCATAGAGATGAATGAATAAAACAAAAAAAGTTAAAAACTAAGAAAGTCTGGTGATTAGGTATGGTCATTTCTTTTGCATTGTCATTGCTTTGAGGAGGACTTTGAATTAAAAGGTAGGAAACATAAATATATGCATCTCCCACCCCCCCACCCTCCACTTACTTTGTATCTATATTTAGAACCATGAGTTCACACGATACCTAATTCAGGTTCAGTGCCATGTTTTATTCTAGGCTTTCCACATTTTGCTTCACTTTGCTGAGAAATCTGGTTTCCATTATCTTCAACATATTTATGTATTTTTTCAGTCTCATGTATATAACCAATTTCCTGACCACACAGGCCATCTCCTTGGCTTTAGTGCAACTAGCCAAGAGGTCCCTCTTGCCTCTCCCTGCCTCCCCATGTTAGAGAACATTACCTTTTTTAAGGATGCTACTCTGGTAATCTCCCCAGCACTTAACCAGGGATGCCAAAAAGGGTTGTTCGTAACAGGCTAGGGGAACACATGTGGCAGAAAGATGAGAAGGGTGAGGAAAACTTCTGGTAAGAATGTAGTTGAAGACACCTGGCTGGCTCAGTTGGTTAAACATCCCAACTCTTGATTTCAGCTCAGGTCATGATCTCTCAGGGTCGTGAGTTTGAGCCCTGCATCAGGCTCTGCTCAGCACAGAGTCTGCTTGTCCCTCTCCCTCTGCTTCTCCCCCTGCGCTCACTCTCATTCTCATGAATGAATGAATGAATGAATGAAAAAAATTTTTTAAGATTTTATTTATTTATTCATGAGAGACACAGAGAGAAGGCAGAGACCTAGGCAGAGGGAGAAGCAAGCTCCATGCAGGGAGCCCAATGTGGGACTCTGCCCTGAGCCAAAGGCAGATGCTCAACTGCTTAGCCACCCAGGCATCCCTAAATTTTTTTTTTTTTAATGAATGTAAAGATGATTTTAAAGAACGTTGAGATGATTACTCAGAAAAATTTTAACTCGCTAGGGAGAAAATTAGAATTTGAGGGATTAGGTTGGAACATATCGGTATTTAAGTGCCTGTTTCTCCTTATGGTTTTATTGGTCATTTGATGCCTTTTTTAAAAAGTGCCATCCTATTTTTGATAGCTGGGTATAGTTTCCCTCAATTCTGTTATTTGCAGTTGTCATATATGTGCTGAAATACTTAAATCATTTCTATTGCCTTCCCTGCTTTTTGCTTTATTTCTAGCTTCCATTCAGCTGCTGCCTTTCTCCTCTTTCTTAAGGGATTATCTGTGTGACCCTCAGTGCTTGGAGGATTCTATTTTACCAGAGACTTGGGTCAACTTACTTTGCTAATTAAAACTGCTGCTGGGTCACTGATGAAACTAATAACCGTATTTGTCAATCTCTGTTTCTTTTTTTTTTTTTTTTTTTAATTTTTATTTATTTACGATAGTCAGAGAGAGAGAGAGAGAGAGGCAGAGACACAGGCAGAGGGAGAAGCAGGCTCCATGCAGGGAGCCCGACGTGGGACTCGATCCCGGGTCTCCAGGATCGCGCCCTGGGCCAAAGGCAGGCGCCAAACCGCTGCGCCACCCAGGGATCCCCTCAATCTCTGTTTCAATTCCCAAATACTTGTATCTTCATTTTTATCATTTTCCTGTAGTTCAGTGTTGGGCCCATCTGACATTATCTTTTGTCTGACTCTCATAGGAACATTCTGGACTTTAGTTTTTTTCTACCTATCATTAAATATGACACTGGATTGCAGGCTTCTGGATAATTGAATTAAAATTTGCTTATCATTGTAAATTACTTGTTATTACATATTTATTATATTAAGATTACATGAAGCTGCAGTTTCACAGTTCAGTGTAATTTTATAGTTTCATAAACTCATTATTTTGTTCCATAAAATGAATTTAAATGGGTTGTCAAAAACAGAATCTTACAATTGAAGAGATTTTAAAGGACAACTCCTACCCAAGAGCAGATGTTCCTTAACAGTATCCATCATTAGCAGTTAACTCATGAAGCAGCTTATTTTTTTTGTCAGATTATTTTACCCACGATTACCTTTGTTGTTTGGAAATTCACTGACCATCCTGGGACCCAGTCATCAAGATGGCAGTGTGAAATTTACTGTATTGTCATGGACTAGAAACCTGAGATAACAGATGGATGTGCAGCCTTAAAAAAAAACAAAAGAGACTGGCCATTGATTTGCAAATCGGGGATACTGGCCAAAGTATAGGAGTAAAAAGCCATAGCTGCCCATTTATAGTTCCTAAGGTGCTGATCCAAAGAGTTGTCGAAGCTGAGCATATTCTGGCTGAGCCAGGCTGTGGTAGAGGGTCAGTTGTAGCTGGCTTTCTTTAGGATTGGTTTTATTCAGTATATACTACTTGGCTTTCCCAGGGCTAGGTGCTGAGAATTTTAAGCATCTTTAAGAGGCTGTCCAGTGAGGAAGAATATTTTTCTCCCTATGGAAGCTTTTTGGTAGTCTTAATATTTCCTCAAATGCGTTATTTCAAAGCAGAAGCATCTGTCATATTTTTTGTTTTGTTTTTTAAACATTATTTATTTGAGAGCGTGGGCCTGCACCAGCGAGCGGAGGGGCAGAGGGAGAGGGACAAGCAGACTCCCTGCTGAGCATGGGAGCCAGGATCACAAGATTGTGACATGAGCAGAAGTCTATCGCTCAGCTGAGCCACCCCGGTGCCCGTTATCTTTTTATATAGATAGAATTTAACTTAAATAGTAAATCAGGTACTTAAATTGTGGATCTGATTTACATAAAGGTTTAGGGAAGTGTGAATTCTTTTCTTGATTAATTCTTGAGAGGCGTTTTCTTGTAATATTTTTTAAAGATTTTAAAAAATGATTTTATTTATTTGAGAGGGCGAGCATGCAAGCAAGAGAGAGTGAGAGAGTACAAGCGGGGGGAGTAGCAGAGGGGGAGGGAGAAGCAGACTCCCCACTGAGCAGGGAGCCCAACATGGGGCTTGATCCCAGGACTCCGAGATCCGAGATCATGACCTGAGTCGGAAGGCAAATGCTTAACCAACTGAGCTCCTCAGGTACCCTATAGGATTTTTAAAAAGATTTATTAGGGTACTTGGAGTACCTTTAAAGTTTGAAAGTTCAAAATATTTTTCCATAACTTACTTCCCAGAAAATGAAGTTTGAAATGAGGAAATGAAACCATAGGTCAGTCAAACCTGACTCTCATTCAAACCTGAGAACTTGGGCAGCCCCGGTGGTTCAGCGGTTTAGTGCTGCCTGCAGCCCAGGGTGTGATCCTGGAGACTCGGGATCAAGTCCCGTGTCGGGCTCACTGCATGGAGCCTGTTTCTCTCTCTGCCTGTGTCTCTGCCTCTCTCTCTCTCTCTCTGTCTCATGAATAAATAAATCTTTTAAGAAGAAAAAAACTGAGAACTTTGGCATATATTTGAAACTTTGCTAAAGCATGTGTACCTGAGTATATTAGGGTGCTTAGATTTTGGATTTTGTTTTTCCATTTTATGATATATTTTAGTTAGAGTTTATTCAGAAATACAGAAAACTCACTAGGCTTTCTTTCCTTTTTTTCTTTTTCTTTTTTTTTTTTAAGATTTATTTATTTGTTTTGTTTTAAAGATTTATTTATTCATGAGAGACAGAGGCAGAGACACAGGCAGAGGGAGAAGCAGGCTCCATGCAGGGAGCCTGACGTGGGACACTATCCCTGGTCTCCGGGATCAGGCCCTGGGCTGAAGGTGGCGCTAAACCGCTGAGCCACTTGGGCTGCCCTTATTTATTTGCAAGAATGAGAGCATGCACATGTTGGGTGGGGAGGAACAAAGAGAGAGAATGAATATCTCAAGCAGATTCCCTGCTGAGCCCACCACAGAGCTGTATCCCAAAACCCAAAGATCATGCTATGATCATTATTAAGAGTCAGATGTGTAACTGAGCCACCCAAGTGCCCTTAGACTTTCTTTTCTTGATACTCTGATGACTTCATGCTAATGATTACCACAAATAAACATAAGATGTGTATTTTTTTTGAGGATGGTGACCCTATATATATTAGTTTTACCTTCATATTTTCTGAGATAAAGGAGGAGTTCATAAATGTTTATTTCTGGGATTCTTAGAAGTATCTTTCAGCAAAGAATATGTATTTAGTACTAAATATATATATAATATTTAATGGTTGCCAACCCTATCAAATTTGGAAAAATTTCAACCAGTATTCTTCAGATACTTTTGTCTCTTTGTTCATCTTTTGGTACTGCAGTGACTCTTGTCCTACCTCAGTCAGCCAAAAATCAACTGGTAAAACCTGTCGTCTGACAGAAACAGGCTTATTGACTTAACTGCAGTAAAGCGTACTGCGTAACAGAGGAACGATGAGACCTCTTACCAAGTAAAAGTTTTTGTAGGACAGGGGAGCTTGAGTGAAATTTAAATGAAACACTGAGAGGCTCAGAGCAAAGCGGTGTTATCTACAGAGGGATTGGTATCAGGTCTGGGCTGCAAAATGGACTAGGGTCTGGTTTACTTGAAACTATGAAGTTGGGCAGCCCGGGTGGCTCAGCGGTTTAGCGCTGCCTTCAGTCCAGGGCCTGATCCTGGAGACCTGGGATCGAGTCCCATGTCAGGCTCCCTGCATGGGGCCTGCTTCTCCTGCTTCTTCCTCTGCCTGTGTCTCTGCCTCTCTCTCTCTCTCTCTCTGTCTCTCATGAATAAATAAATAAATAAAGTATTAAAAGAAAGAAACTATGAAGTTAAAGTAATTAGGGATGTTGTGTCCAGAAACTGTTTGAAGCTGTCTCTCTCTTCAAAGTAGCTTAATTCTCCAAGTGAAAATGGGATATTTTTAAAAAATTAAAAAAATTTTTTAATATTTATTTACTCATGAGAGAGAGAGAGAGAGAAGCAGAGACACAGGCAGAGGGAGAAGCAGGCTCCACGCCCGATGTGGGACTCGATCCCAGGACTCCAGGATCACGCCCTGTGCCGAAGGGAGATGCCCAACCACTGAGCCACCCAAGCGTCCCTTTTTAAAAATTTTTTTAAAGATTTTATTTATTTGAGAAAGAGCATGAACAGGGGGAGGGGCAGAAGGAGAAGCTGACTTCCCCCTGGGCTAGGAGCCTCAAGTGGGGCTCAATTCCAGGACCCTGGGATCATGACATGAGCCTATGTCATATGCTTAACTGATTGAGCCACCCAGATGCCCCCATCTTTTTTTTTTTTTCTTAGTGAATCAACAGTCTATTGCCTTTTTAGTTTTAATTTCCTTATAGCTAACATACAGTGTTGTATCAGTTTTGGGTGTATAGTATAGTGATTCAACAATCCTGTACGTTACTCAGTGCTCATCGTGAGAAGTATTGTCTTTATCCAACCCTTGCCTATTTTACCCACTCCCCACCACTTCTCTTCTGGTAGCCATAATTTCTCTGTAGTCTTTTGTCCATTGTTTTTTGGTTTGTTTTGGTTTTGGGGTTTTGTTTTTTGTTTTGTTTTTTTTTTTTCTGTTTTATTTTGGATGGTTTCTCTTATTACATTTTGAAGTTGTTCTGCAGTATATAGTCAGCTATTAATCTCAACCATTAAAATTTTCATCTTGGGGATCCCTGGGTGGCTCAGTGGTTTAGCACCTGCCTTCAGCCCAGGGCTTGATACTGGAGTCTTGGGATCGAGTCCCACATCAGGCTCCCTGCATGGAGCCTGCGTCTCCTTCTGCCTATGTCTCTCTTTCTCTCTCTCATAAAATTAAAATAAAATAAAATAATAAAATAAAATAATAAAATAATAAATAAAATGAAGTAAAATAAAATAAAATAAAATAGAAAAACAAAATAAAATAAAATAAAAATAAATAAAATAAATACAGACCACAAAAATTTATAAAAAAGTTTTCATCTCTGTAAGTTTAGGTCTGTTTTATGTCTTCATTGTTTCAGTGTTTCCTCTACCTTAAAAATGTGGGATATAGCTACAGTTATTTTTAATGTTCTTGTCTGCTCATTCTGTCATCTGTATTGTTTCTGGGTCTGTTTCTGTGGATTGGTTTTTCTTATGGGTTGTATTTTCCTACTTTGCATGCCGGTTAATTTTTAATTGAATCCTAGTCATTTAGGCTTTTACTTTGTTGGGTGTTGGATGTTTCCGTATAAGATTTGACTTATTCTGAGATGCATCTAAGTTATATTTGATCCTTAAGAAGGTTTTAAATTTTAGGTGAGTGAGAGTCTTTAGGGATCACCCCTCTTCCCCCCAAAATAGATCACCTGATTCCCCTGAATTACAAGGTTTTCCACTATGGCTAGTGGGACCATGAACTTTTTCTAGCTCTGGGAAAGAAGAGTCTGGGGATTATTTCCTTGCTCTTCTGGGGGAAGTTCATGCCCTGCTTCAGGTCCTTTTTTCACGCATTCGCTCATCATTACTCAGCTACGTATTTGATGGGGACCCCTCTGTATGTCCAAAGTACTTTGAGCAGCTCTCTCCTCTGGTACTGTGCTCTACAAACTAGCCACCTTCGTCTTTCTGGTTCTGTCTCAATAAGAGAGAATGCTACTGGTTGAACTGTACTCCCTTCTTGGGCCATTGCCTGGAAACTCAGGCAATTATAGGATTTAGTTCATACTTTTGCCTTCTCAGGGATCATTGTGCTGTGCTGTCTGATGTCCATTTTCCAAAAATGGTTTCATAAATTTTGCCCAGTTATTTTCAGATGAAAAAGTGAATTTGGTCCCTGTTTCAGCATCAAATCCAGAAATGGAAACCCTAGATTCATGTATGTGTTAATGATAATCATTACATTTTTGTACCCTTGTAGTCTAATCATTTTTCTTCATGAGGACTTAAGAATATAAGGATTACCTCCAAAACTAATGGTCCATTCTTATTTCTCTCTCTTATGTTTTTTTTCTCTTTTATCCTTTTAACTGGACTTGATCTGGAATTTTGTATTAAGTTGAAATACAGTTGTATCTATTTATGTTTAGCTATGATTTCTGTGTTGCCCATATAAAAAACATTTGAGAAAGTATACAGATAGAAATTTGGTAGAACCAGGTTGAAAATAAATGAGGAAACTGTTAAGAAATGGTAAGGAATAGAATGAGGTGAAGTCTGAATTCAAGCCTTTTTGTCTTGATGGATTTCATAAGGCCTACCGCGAATAGAACCTTGAGAGTCTTAGAAGCTGGGGCAGAGATGGTTGTCAGTGGCCCCTTTACTTTTTAGGAAGAACCATTAAAAATAGAAAACCCTTACCATCCTTGGGTCAAGTATGTGGGTTATGTTTTAATCATCTTTTTATTACTCTTTGGTTTTTTAGTTGTCTTATCTAAACAACTTTGTCCTTTTTAGTTGTCTTATCTTGTCTGTATTTGATACAGTTGCTTCATGGAAATTAAAATATTAACTGATAGAATGATAAAAGACTTCTATCTTTTCAATTTTTTAAGTTTTCTAAGAGAACTTAAATTTTTAAAAACTGGTTTTATCTGGAAATACTTCGAAAATTACAGGAGAATTGCAAAAATAAACTAATACAAAGCACAGTCCTTATCCTGATTATCTTAGTATTGGGTTTTTCATTTATTTTTTCTGTCTCTTCTTGTGTGTATGTATACTCATATATGTGCATACTTGATTTTTTCCCCTGAATATTTAAAGGTAAATTACATATATCATAGTTTTTTACCCTTAAATATAGTGTATATTTCCTAGTCAGGTATAGGTCTCCATCTGTAGTAATCAAACTGCAGTAGTAAATTTAACATCGTTCCAATATTTTTACCTAATCTGCTGTTTCAGTTTGGTCATTTGACACAGTAACGTCCTTTATAACATTTTCTTCCCTCCTGGTACAGGGTCCAGTCTAGGGTGAGGTATTTTATTTAACTGCTAAATCTCTTTAGTCTCCTCTAACCTGGAATATTTCTATAATCTCTGTCTTTTATAACATTGGCATCCCCTGATCCCATTAAAAAAAGCATCTCATTTTGGTTTAGTCTCAAGTTTCTCTTGATTAGATTCAAGTTATTCATTCTAGGCCCGGTTACTGTATAAGTGATGATGTGTTCTTTTTTTTTTTCAGTGTATCACATCTGGAGGATATTCATTATGATCATCCAGTCAAGGGGTTGTCTCTTTATATATATATATATATATATATAAACTATTTTTTTCCCTTGCAACTCAAAAGCAGTCTTTGAAGAGATACTTTAAAACTATTCAAATACCCTATTTTTCATTAGACTATACTTTTAGATTTAGTATATGTGAGGATTCTTTCATGATCCAGTGTTTATTGTGCTGGTTGCAAAATAATCATTTTTCATCTCTCATACTCCCTCCACATTCACCAGTCAGTTCTTAGTACTGCTATAAGCCTGAGCCAACCCTTCTCCCTACTTTTTCTTTTATCAGTATAGACTCATGAATCTCTGTCCCTCTTTTTAAAGGTTGTATTTATTTGAGAGAGAGAAAGTGCACAAGTTGGGGGAGGGTGGGCAGCCCGGGTGGCTCAGCGGTTTAGTGCCGCCTTCAGCCCAGGGCCTGATCCTGGAGACCCTGGATTGAGTCCCACGTTGGGGTCCCTGCATGGAGCCTGCTTCTCCCTCTGCCTGTGTCTCTGCCTGCCCCCTCACCCCCCCCCCCGTGTATTCTCATGAATAAATAAATAAAATCTTAAAAAAAAAAAAAATCACAAGTTGGGGGAGGGGTAGAGGAGAGGGAGAGAATCTCAAGCTGACTGCAGTGAGTGCGGAGCCCAGTGTGGGACTTGATCTCACAACTCCCAAGATCTTGACCTAGGCCACAATCAGGAGTCAGATCCTTAACTGACTGAGCCACCCAGGTATCCCTCTCTCTCTTTTTTAATGGCTCATAATTCATTACTTATTTTGGAGCTAATTTATCTTGATTTGGCTGGTTAAAAGCTGGAACTCTTGTATCTGTGACATGCCATCTTCTGTGAGCACTTCCTTATTTTCTGGCAGAACACAATGTTCCAGGTTCATCTTGTACCTCTGCTCCATCCCTGGAATCAGGCCCATTCTCTGATGAGTCTCTCCATTCCCTCTGGGGAATGGTATTAGAGGCCAAGATCTGGGCACTAAATGTGTTCTCATTGCTTCTTGACCCTTTTAGCAGATGGCAGTAGGAAGCATGCATGTATATGCATATATGTTCACATACATGTATAGGTTTCTTTTTTTTTTAATTTTTTATTTATTTATGATAGTCACAGAGAGAGAGAGAGAGAGAGGCAGAGACACAGGCAGAGGGAGAAGCAGGCTCCATGCACCGGGAACCCGACGTGGGATTCGATCCCGGGTCTCCAGGATCACGCCCTGGGCCAAAGGCAGGCGCTAAACCGCTGTGCCACCCACGGATCCCCATGTATAGGTTTCTGCATGTGCACATACCTGTTCTAGAAATCATGAGTTCACAGTATCTCGAAACTGAACTATCTCCACAGGGTTCTTTCTTGCTTTCTCTCTAACCTTGACTCCCAGCAACATCAACACATTCACTCACCTATAACCTAAAATAGTTAGAGAATTGTTTTGTCCATTCTGTTAAAATAAATCTCATGTGTTCAGGATTTTGTTTTACTTTTTTGTTTTTGTAATCCTGTACTTGCCCCACCCTATGTTGCTACCTACCGACTAAGGGTATGAAGTGTAATACTGTGTTCATAAGTTGCTTAGATTAGTTCTGCCTGCCTCTTTGTCTTTCTGTCTTTTCTTCAGTGTTTGCTATTCATTTGAATTATGAATAAGTTTATTTGTTCTGGCTTGCTTTCAGTGTTAGGGTTTTTCCCCCTTTCATTCTTTCTAATTTGTTTTTTGAATATTTACAGCATTAATATGCTTCTAAAAATCACAAATACACAAAAAGTTCAGTGAAGAGTCACTTCATTGAGGTATGTTCCAGCCCATCACCCACCCCTTGTAGGGAACCAATTGCATTGTTATCTCCTTTATCCTTTTTGTGTTTCCTTTCTTATTTTAGGTATATGTGTGTGTGTGTGTGTGTGTGTGTGTATTTCTTAAAAGTAGGCTCCACACCCAGTGTGGAGCTTGAACTCACAACTCTGAGATCAAGAGTCGCATGCTTTATCAACTGAGCAAGCCAAGTGCTTGTGTTTCCTTTTTAAAAATAAACATGAATTTTCTTATTTTTGTTCCTTTTTATATAAAAAGTAGTATCTATATGTGCTCTTCTGTACTTTGTTTTTTTAAATTTAGTAATAACTCTTGGAAATCACTCTATAGGTTTATCATATATATATATATAATTTTTTTGAAAATTGGATTTGGATTATATTTTTTCCTTAGTTTCTTTCTTCCTCCATTCTCTTACATGTTGTATACGTCCTTTAAATTATAGTTATATATGTATGGATTATGTAAATATATACAATGTTGGGACAATTTTGTATATTCACATTCTTAAAATTATATGTTTTTTTTTATTTTAATGATATCGTTCTAATTTCAGTTGCAGATTTTATTTACATGTTGCTTTCTTAGCATTGGGCTTAGCTACTATAAAAGAAATCCCAAATAAGTTTTTAAACAGGTAGCTTCTTTTTCTCAGGCTTACCAATCCTTGGCTATTTATCTCCAGACTGATTTCAAGTTGCTCGGTTGTTAAGAGTCCAGCTTCCTCTGTGGTGGTGGTCTATCATCTCTACACTATTAAAGAGTATAGAAGGAGTGGGGAGATGAGGCAGCCATCCATCTCTAGGAGGCCAGGACCCATAAGGTGTACTGTACTTCTGTTCACACATCATTGACTAGGACTTAGTCATGTGCCCACATAAGCAGTAAGAGAAGTTGGAAAATCGGGACAAGCTTGTGTCCAGCTTAATATTTTTAAGAAAAAGAAGAGGAGAATGAATATTCTCTAATCATGGGTATCTCAAGATATTTACAGCTTCTCTTGCAACTGGTCCATTACATACTTAATGGCATTTTTAGTTGTAAAACCTGATACCTATTTTAGCTGATATTTTCACTGTGGCTCATTCTAGCATTTTTAATAGTTGCTGAATTGCAGGCTAAGATATATTAGTTTTCATCAAGTGCCAAATATTGAATTTATCTTTTATCTGGATGTTTTATAGTTTATGCTCAAATTTTGATTTTGAATTCTGATGTGATAATGGCTTGCTTCTATAAAATCATTGCTACCAATCATACTTTTGAAGTTACACTCACAACAATCGATTAGTAGTATGCATTGTTCTTCATGTAGATAGGAGTTAACACAATTTTTTATAAAAATAGCCTATTTCTTTAAAAGGTTTATTTGTGGAGTTTAATTGAATGAGGCAGAAAAGATCTTGAGCTCTTTCTCCCTTGTATCTGTGGATTACATTCTCTGCATAGTGCTCTATATTAACCTATTCTAAATGTCTTATTCTTAGCAGTTCATTCTTTTTTTTTTTTTATTTCTTTTTTTCTTTTTTTTTTTTTTTTTAGCAGTTCATTCTTGATTTTAGTTTAGGGCATGCTTGCATTTTCCCCTTTAAGTAATTTAATAATTTGAATATTTAACAAATTATGAAGATTTACTTAAGGATTCTTTTGGTCACAGGGTGGGACAATTTGAGATTATATAATTATGTTTAAAAGAAATTTCTTAAAGAACTAAAAGTTCTTCTAATCTTGGCAAAACTTTCTCCCTTGAACTCCTTCTCCTTCTCCCATCCGTCTTTTAAAAAATTCTTTGTAACTTTTTTTTAAATCAGTAATGTTATTTTAAAGATTTATTTATTTATTTATTCATGAGAGACACAGAGAGGCAGAGACATAGGTAGAGAAGTAGGCTCCCCATAGGGAGCCTGATACGGAATTTGATCCCAGGACCCCCGGGATCATGCCATGAGCTGAAGGATACACTCAACTACTAAGCCACTCAGGCATCCCAAGTCAATAAATTTTTATTTAAGGAATTTTACATATGATTCCTTTCACTACTGATCACCATAGTTCCTCCAAATTAGAATCATAATCTTCAAAATAGCCCTTTTAAAAAGAACTTTAATTCAGTCCAGTTGTCACTGTCAGTCCAGAGTTCTTCTGGTTAGGCTTCTTTGATCTCCACTTGAATATGGACAGACTTTAAATATTCTCCACCTGTAATCTTCGGGATCCAATTGCTTTACTTTAGCGCCCTAGAAATCAAACTGTGGAAGTACATGGATTGCTATTTTGGCAAGTGATCTAAAATTATTAGTCCTTAATTGTTTCTAATATTGAAAAGTCTTGTCATTTCTGCTCTACTCCATGAGCCTAACAGTAAATGCTACAGGTCTCATTGTCATTACTGCAGTAACTTGTGTCTCAGTGTAGCCACATTAACAATTTCTGGACACTGGGACGCCTGGGTGGCTCAGTGGTTGAGCATCTGCCTTGAGCTCAGGTTGTGATCCCGGGGTCCTGGAATCGAGTTCCGCATCAGGCTCCCAACAGTGAGTCTGCTTCTTCTGCCTCAGATTCTGCCTCTCTCTCTGTGTCTCTCATGAATAAATAAAATATAATAAAAAACAACAAAGAGCAATTTCTGGACACTTTAATTTTTTTTTAAAGCCAAATTTAAATTAATTTTCTGCCTTTTTGAATTGCCACTAAAGCCCTGCATATGCACTTTGATTTTTTGGAACTCATTTAGTTGTAGAGCATGCTGATTGAATTACTTGTGAGTGCAATTCTGTTATGATACCCTTGTGTGGGTAAGGCTAGATGAATTCTAATCAATGTACTATATTTGTCTTCATTTAGTACATAGTCTTCTTTAAAACTCAGAAATAGATTTGGTACTGTTGTTAAAAAAATTCATATGGCTTAAAAGCAGTTATTTCAATTTTTTTTTTTCCTTTTAGGAGCCAGCTCAATGAAAGATAGCATAATATTATCATTTCTTCTTAGCTTTTGATGAAGGAGTTCTTTCCTCTGCTTTATAATTGTGATTCAATAAGCCAATCTGTTAAGCATGGTCTTGGCATTAAAATTGTAAAACCCAATTTTATTCATTATTCTCTTAGAAACTGGGTTCTCTGTCATGGATAAATGCTCCATAGGTTTGTTACTGGCATGTTTTTCCTTTCACTGTAATAGAGTGTTGTACTTGGGTTTTTTTCTTTTTTGTTAGGCCCCTGGAGAATTAAATAGAAGAGAATAGTATGTTTAAGATTACTAGGACTGAAATATGCTAAAATAATTCGAAATCATTTTTTAGACTGTTATTCAGGAGCTTTCTTATTTTGTTCTAAATATTCTTCTCATTAGGTTAGATCAGAACAAGCAGAATCCACAAATATTTTAACACTGAGAAAAGTTCAGGAATTTGGTTAATGTGATATGTCTGCTTTTTAAACCAGAACAGAATTAACCAGATTAAAAAGGTAAGCCTAGTGCAATCTGGATGACCTGGTTAAAACTTAGCTGGGCTGCTGAATGATAAGGATGATTTTCATCTCCCTTGAAAAGTTGATTGCTATATGGCGTATTTACAGATACCGTACAGTGATTTTTACTAAGTGACCATAGCATGTAACATAGTATTTTTGTGGAGTCTCCATATACAAATCACTTAGGTGTATGTGGAATTTGGAGTGATGTAAAGAGCTCAAGAATTAATATCACCCTTCTTATCCACCCCCATCTCTTGTGTATGCGAGTGCATACTACATCCAAATGTTATTTTTTATTTTAATTTTTAATTAGTAGTATGTATCTTCATCTTCTCCCCCTCCTTATAATAAACCCTATATTAACCATGTAGAACTTTGAAGTAATAGTCAAGGAACAGTTCTAATTGGATCCACTTTCTTTTAGATGAGCATTAATATGATAAATCATCAAAACCTTTTAAAATAACAGTATTACTAAATTGCTTTATTCAACAGAGTAAACAAAGTTCATTGAATAGGTCCTTTTAACATAAGTTATTTGGTTATTCTATGTACTGTTAGGCTAAATCCATTTTGAGTTGATTTTTGTGTATAGTGTAAGATAATGGTCCAATTTCATTCTTTTGTGTATGAGACCTAGTTTTCCCAGCATCATCTGTTGAAGAGACTATCCCCATTGTGTGTGTAGGTTTGGCACCCTTGGTGAAGATCATTAGACTATGTACATTTATTTCTTAGCTCTCTGTTTTGTTCCATTGGTCTTTATATCTGTTTATGCCAGTACCTCACTGTTTTGCTGGGAGAGACACAGGCAGAGGGAGAAGCAGGCTCCATGCAGGGAGCCCGACATGGGTCTTGGTCCCGGGACTCCAGGATCATGCACTGGGCCAAAGGCAGGTGCTAAACTGCTGAGCCACCCAGGGATCCCCTCCATCAATCCTTTTTAAAAAGAAGTAAAGCACTTGCACTTTGAGGCATCTGTTCTTTCCAAATGTCCTTTATCTTTCTGGGCTCATGACTGTGCTTTGGGTATTAAAGTTGCTTAAATGAGGGATCTAACAACTAGTAGGCATATATAGCTGATGTTTGAGAGAAAAACAGTAAGGAATAAAGAGCTGGGTTTTAAAATTTATGTTGAGTCTGTTCTATGTGGTTGTGTCTTAAGAGGCCTGATCAAGTCATTGCCTGGATATATAAATTGCGTTAGATTACCATTGTATCCTCACTTTATGTAAATGTGGTATGTAAGAAAAATGGGTTTATATACATAATACAGGTGAGAGACTTTATGCTCCTACTTTCATAGTAGGATTCCTTTTAGTATTAAGCATCTTCTAACATTTAATATGCAAATCAATTTAAACTTTTAGCTTTTAATAAACCAGTTCTTATGGAGCTTACACTTGTTATCTTCATGTCACAATGTGGTTATTTAAAGATAATATTTGAAAAAAGATAACTTTGATGCTTAATTCTAGTCTGTTAACTGCAGCTGGTAAGGGAAGATGGTTACATTTTTGACGTAGACTTTTTTTTTAAAGATTTATTTATTTATTTATTTACTTACTTACTTACTTACTTACTTACTTATGATCGACATAGAGAGAGGAGAGAGGCAGAGACACAGGAGGAGGGAGAAGCAGGCTCCATGCCGGGAGCCTGATGTGGGACTCGATCCCGGGATTCCAGGATAGTGCCCTGGGCCAAAGGCAGGCGCTAAACCGCTGAGCCACCCAGGGATCCTCTTGACGTAGACTTTTGGCCTATCTTAAAGTATGTTTCCCCACTTGTACTCTTATTTTTTGTAGTACTGAAAATGTGAAGATTATTATACTCTCAAAATCAGAAAATCTCTAGGGACACCATTTCTTTGAAGCTTAAAGGATAAAATTTTTGTTTAAAGATTTTATATATTTGGGGGATGGGGAGAGAGAGCGCAAGCATGGGGAGAGGGAGAAGCAGGCTCCTTGGCTGAGCCTGAGAGCCTGACTTGGGGCTTGATTCCAGGACCCTGGGATCATGACCTGAGCCTACGGCAGGTGCTTCACTGTCTGAGCCACCCAGGCACCTCTTTTTTTTGTTTTTGTTTTTTTCAGGCGCCTCTTAAAGGACAAAATTTAACATTACTTTTGTAAAGGATAGAAAAAAAATGTTCTCCATTGTTTAATCAGTCTCCTTTGGAAAGTGAGGATTTTTTGTGGTTTTTATGCAGATTTAATTCTTTGGATTTGATTATAAAGGTTCATGGTTCTTTATTCTCAATTCTGAAATTCAGAGTGTTAAAACTGAAAATTATTTTCATTAAGTTTGCATTAAATTGATTTGCTAGTACACTGACCTGAACTGAGATGGAGCAGTTTACATCTTTATCCCACTTCATGGAAATATATATTTTGCTGCAGGAATCATATATGTTATTACATAGTACTGCTTTAGATTCCCCTGTGTTATGTAATATATGCTGTATATATACTATAACTACTTTTTAAAACTTTGAAAACTTCTTAGTAATGTTACTCATCTGGCCCCAACAGTTTCACTGAAAAATGAATAATATGGATCTTTGTTACTTTTCATAAGCTGCCTTAACATTATTGGAAGAATAAACAGCATGAATCAGTAGTATGTGGAATAAAGTATATGTTGAATTAACTATCTTTTTTTTTTTTTTTTTAAGATTTTATTCATGAGAGAGAGGCAGAGACACAGGTAGAGGGAGAAGCAGGCTTCCTTCCTGTGGGGAGCCTGATATAGGGCTCAATCCCAAGACCCTGGGATCACGCCCTGAGCCAAAGGCAGATGCTCAACCACTGAGCCACCCAGGGATCCCGAATTAACTATCTTGATTAGTAAGTTAGTACAGGCTGGTAATAGTTGCCCACAGCACCAATTGTTGATGTGATAGAACACCACAGTGATTCCATAGGCGTGGGGGCACATGCGAATACAAGCCAGGTATGGTCTATCCTGCTCTGTCTAGGATACGTGTTTAAGTATTTAAGTTATTCTTTGTGATTTTATTTTGTTTAGATGAGACACTTATATAAGGATGCAAAATGAGAAGGAAACAGTTAATCTTTTTCTCATTTCTCTAGTCTCCTACAAAAGCTGTATATAATGCTAGACATTGGAACCATCCAGACTCTGAAGAGCTGCCTGGGCCACCAATAGTAAAACCTCAGAGTGCCACAGTAAGTGAACTAAAAATTTTAATTTCATTTTTTTAAAGCTGTTGCTTTTTATTTACAGTTTGAAAATCTTTGACTTTAACAGTTTATTTTGGACTCCTCATTAAAATTGAGCAGCTTCAGTTTAATTCATGGGAAAAGTGAGGGTTGTGGACACGATTACTGAAGTTCTGATGCTACTAGTTTATAGATAAAAGCCTTAAAAACATTGGAACATGTTTTTCTCCTGACCCAGATCTTATGGAATTACTGTACTTAGTGTTTTAAGGGTAAATTATTTCATATTTGAAGTTTATGTTAGCTATTAAGACTATTATAAATTATATCCTATGTAGCTTTGAGTGGTTAATTTACTTTTTGGAGGAGAACTTTTTCCTGCATTCCAGTAATAGCTTTCAATTAAAAGCACATATGAAAAATTCTTATCAAGTTATTTTCTTTAGAATAACTGGAAGGACCATAGATTAATACTTTTAAATTATTGGTAATACCTCAGTCACAGTATGTCAAGGAATGAATCTTTATAACGACAAAAGAATTAGGGATAGAGCTCTTTCTAAAATATAATAATATACAGTTCCTTGTCTTCTTAAATTTGAATATATTAAACTCTGTATACTAGTATAAAATCATCCTTGTGTATATTAGTAATTATATACCAGGCTTTTATTATGATTATTTATACCCTACATTACAGATTCTTTATTTTAAAAGTTCTCTTGTCTATCTGTTGTGATTTTCTTGTCCCATTCCTGGCCTTTTATCAATGCTATTTATGTGTGTAATTGTGGTTCTTTATTCCTTCTAATGGTCTTGGAGACAAGTAACAAATCATGTCATGAGGTTCAAAAAGACCAGAAGGAATTCCTGAGCGGTTCTTTTATGAGTCTTACCTAGCAGTGCATAGAATTTTAAAGTAGCCCTTATGACCTTTCAGAGGCCTCCTTTTTTTAAATTTTTAAGCCAAATTTGCTAGGTAGATGAGATGTTACTATTTTTATATATTTAGAACAATAATTTAATACCTTTATTAATAGGTGAGGCTGTCTTCAAAGGAACCAAATCAAAAAGATGATGGAGTTTTTAAGGCTCCTGCACCACCACCCAAAGTGATAAAAACTGTGACAATACCTACTCAGCCCTACCAAGATATAGTTACTGCACTGAAATGCAGAAAAGAAGACAAAGAAGTAAGCAGCCATATACAGTTTTACTGCACGTGGATAGATTTTTGTATGTAACATTTAGCCTTTAAAAATGTCTTGAACAGATATCCACGAACTTACCTTTCCTAGTACTACCAGTGTTTTTAAAACATTTCTTTTAGTTGCCATATAATGAACTCTTCTATACACTTCTAAATGAAATACAGCTCATAGATTTTAATGTGCTGGTTCATGGTTACCAAAGAAGTGGACTTATTTTTTCTTCGCAGTTGTATACTGTTGTTCAGCATGTGAAGCACTTCAATGATGTGGTGGAATTTGGTGAGAATCAAGAATTCACTGATGACATTGAGTACCTGTTAAGTGGCTTAAAGAGCACTCAGCCTCTAAACACACGTTGCCTTAGGTGAGGTCTTATTTTTATATTTGATAAATGTATGCATGCTCTCACTAAAATTTTCCAACCAAAGAGCCAAACATTTGTGATTTTGTTATCATGAATATAGTTTATAGCCCATGGTAGTAAGTTAAAAGTGGCTGATTTTTTATATAGGGACTTGATTCTGCATGGACAGAGGAAAGGTGGATGCTTGTACCCTATTAGCCTAGTATATAGGCTTTAATTTAGAGATGCTTAAAAGAAGTGTTAGGCTAAAAAAATCTTTTTCAGTCCCAGATTTTAGACAAATGATAAATGTGTTTGATTTAAGCATGTTTTGATTTGGATCATCCTTCACATACTATAATGGATTGAATATCTTAATTTGATTGAATTATCCAGTCAGTTGGAATATATCCTTTCAAGTATTATCTATAGTCTTCCATGTATCAGAAGCATTATGAAAGGTAGTTGAGACTTTTTGCTTTTAATGGTAGTAGTAGTGTAAGGAATACAATGATGATCATTGTTATTTATACTAATCACTTAACTATGTATGATTTTTAATAATTAGGTTTGCCCGTGTGTTTTATATTGCTATCCATATGGGCAAGTGGCTTGACACCCCTTCCCTTCCCCATTTGCTTCTCTTGGTATTGTGCTAACAAAAAACTAATGACTACTTATTTTCAATACCCCCTAACCTGGTCTGTTTTCTCCTAGTGTTATTAGCTTGGCTACTAAATGTGCCATGCCCAGTTTTCGAATGCACCTGAGAGCACATGGAATGGTAGCAATGGTCTTTAAAACCTTGGATGATTCCCAGCACCATCAGGTATTTTTAAGTTTCTGGTTTTAGGAAGCATTATTTAAAAATTTTTAGTCTATTTGGCAGCACCTGGTGGCTCAGTCAGTTAAGCGCTTGACTCTTGATTTTGCTTGGGTCATGATCTCTTCTTGGTTGTGGGATTGAGTCATCCTAGCTTTATATTTTTGACAAATTTAGCTGTGTTTATTTTATAGAAAAAATAGCTAAGTGTCTGATGCAGACTTTAAGACCCCTATACATTATTGATTTAAGATTAAAATTCAACTTTATTAACTATATCATAAAGTGAGGTAGAGTATAAAAAATTTTGTGTGTATATGCAAAGCTGGAACAATGGTCTATAAATTCAGCATAGAATGGCTAAAGAGAAATGTATTGCCACTCACATTCTTCTAGTTTGGGAGTTTTGATATGGGGAAGACGTCTAGAAAGGAAAATTTTAAGTAACAGCTTTATTAAATTCATATTTTCCTAGAGTATTCTAAAGGAGGGGGGGGCATTTTCATTGAATAAAACATTTTCAAGGCTTCCAACATGTGAACAAATGTCAAAACAGTGTCATTAACTGAAATGTCACCAATTACTCACATTAACTTTTATTTTTATCTTTTGAAGAATCTGTCCCTTTGTACAGCTGCCCTCATGTACATACTGAGTAGAGATCGTCTGAACATGGATCTTGATAGAGCTAGCCTAGATCTAATGATTCGACTTCTAGAACTGGAACAAGATGCTTCTTCAGCTAAGCTACTGAATGAAAAAGACATGAACAAAATCAAAGAAAAAATTCGAAGGCTCTGTGAAACTGTACACAACAAGCATCTTGATCTAGAAAATATAACGGTGGGTTCCTTCCACTGTAAAATCTAAAATTACTTTCAGAAATTTTATATTAGTCACAGTAGGTGTGTGACTTTGAGAAATCATTTAACCTCTTGGTCAAAATTGGGAAGCTCTTCTAAAGTTTAGCTCTGAGCATAATTCTGTTCCTAAATTCCTAAACTATCCCGTGTATATTTAGATGGTTTGCCAGTAAATTTTCTTACATTTTGTCTATCCTTTCTCTTGTGTGTGTGTATATATTAACTATATTTAGGCTATTAGGGATTTTAATTCTCAGTCTCTGGGTTTCAGGAATAAAGATGCAGAGGATTTGCAAGGGCCATTTAAATGAGTAATCACTCCAGAGTATCTCAAGGTGTCTGGTTAACTCCTCCAGGGTCCAAGACCCAGAAGGAAGTTTTGTAGGCACCTGCCTTCCCTGGAACAGTGTTTGTCATAATACTGGGGTCTCTTAGGTTCAGCCCACCTCCTGAAGTTTAATCTGGCTGTCTTGCTTCTGGTTGATTCCAATTCTCCTTTCCTCTGGCTTTTTTTACTTATAGAATCAGTAATATCCCCACAGGTTACTAGCCAGTAGAAGATGATTTGCCTTGTCATTTTGAAAAGATAAGATTATTTATTTATATATAACCTGACTTTCAGATATTTCCAACATCAAAACTGTATAAACATTGTTTTTTCTACTGCCTCGTAAACTGAAGATTGCAGCATTTGCTTCAAAATTTATAGAATGCTTTTTGCTAGCCAACTATGACTTAGGGATATTGGTCTGTTTAAGGTAGAGTAAGATATTTGTATAAAACAGGCTTGAGGGAGAGAAGAGCAGGTTAACATTAAAAGGCAAGATACCAAATTGAATATACTCAGTACTTATTAAAGTTGAAAAAATACCTGCTAAGCTCAGGTGGTGTATAAAGATGCCTCTATCTCACTAGACTATTTGTATACTGTGTTTAAAATATATTTCTAGAGCAGCCCAGGTGGCTCAGTGGTTTAGTGCCGCCTTCAGCCCAGGGTGTGATCCTGGAGACCTGGGATGAGTCCCACGTTGGGCTCCCTGCAGGAAGCCTGCTTCTCCCTCTGCCTGTGTCTCTGCCTCTCTCTCTGTGTGCCTCTCATGAATAAATAAATAAAATCTTTAAAAATATATATTTCTAATTTTTAACACTTTTGCTGCCTATACAGATTTTTATTTAATGATATGAAAGAAGAAGTTTGAGATAATTTTTATTTGCTGCATCATTGAATAAATGTACCTTTTTTGCAGAGGTTTCCCATGTTCAACATTTTAGATTCTTCCCAGGCATTTGCTGTTAAAATAACATGGTGATAAACTTGTTCACTGAATTTTCTCCATGGTTTGTTGAATTTATTAGGATGGTAAATAGTGATATAATAACTTTCTTATATCATGTTAAGTAATTTACTTACTTGATTAAAATGAGAACACAGTTGCTAATTGCCTCTTTTCCCTCCCAATTTCGGTTTTCTTGAATATTGTATTTGTTTTAAATCTTACAACAGATGTTATTTTCTATATTGATTATCCCTCTACTCATTAGGGTTTTTTTTTATTAATTTTTCCTTGATATATGCTATTTTTGAAGTGCCATGGAAGATAATTTAAAATAGTTTTCTCATATAGAATTCATGTAACTGAGAGCTAACAATTGCTGATTAGTATTCTGATTAATGATTTGACTATGCTTTAACTCTCTGAGGACAAGTCCAATTTTTATATAAATTGAATTGTAGGTTATTTTTAATTGCTACCTTACGAGTAGGCTATATCAATATAGCCTAAAACATCAGACAATTCTTTTTATGTCTATAGGAGACAAACTGAAATCCCTTTTTAACATACAAACTTTATGATTTTTTGCTATTTTAACATCAAATTACTGTCCCCTTTCTATAACAAAGAAAGCCTCATTAGGCTTCAGCTTTATTATTACTGTGAGTTAGTATACCTGAATTGATCTCATTAAATTACTTTTTCCGGGACTTAGAATAAGAATTGGGCAAAATAGAATCTTTTTATAGTGACGTTTTCTAATTCTTTGTCACCTTGGACCGCATCAGCCTTTTCTTTTTTTTTTTTTTTTTTAAGGAATAGACTAAAATAGTCTAGATCTCTTCTAAGTCTATAATACTAAGATTTTTGCTGGTAAGCTCTGGTTTTTACATTTCTCTCTATCTAATCTATCTTCTAAATAGGCCAGGAGGACTTAATGTAAACTTGTATCTTTGAAAGGAAAGATGGTTTGGAAAGAAAACCAGGTCTTATCAGCTTTGCTAATTTTGTTATGCTGTTGTTCCTTATTGCAACAGGAACCAGATTGTTCTTTGTTGGAGGGTGGCCATATGCTTTTAAAAGGAAACACAGTGAGAAATAAAAATAATAATTAAAGTCAAATCAAGAGGAAGAAAACCTCTAGTCCAGTTGTAACTTACTGTTCTATGTTTCTTCTAGTGGTAGTTCTCAATCATTATTTACATATACTTTTGTCATGATAACTACAAGCTGCTAACCCTGCATATAAAGTTAAAGATTGGTGAATCTGAACCCCTAAAAGTAACAGGGTATTTATTTATTTATTTATTTATTTATTATTATTTATTATTTTTTTTAGGGTTTTTATTTAGAATAGATAAGAAAATCTACAGAAGAGTAAGAACAAAACAAGTAGCTTTACAAGGAAAATAATGATTGATAGGGGACTCACTTGTAGTAGGAGAAATACAGTTAGTTTATAAATATGTGAAAAAATATACAAGTTTACTGTAGTTAGAAAAATTCAAACCAAAGCAAGAAGAGATCATTGTTTAGCCTTTGGCAAAAATGTAGTGATAATGAGTGCTTTTGAGGATTTGGAGCCACTGACATACCTGCAGTTTGCTCCTGGATTTAAGTGTTACAGCTTTTGTGGTGAATTAATCCAATATAGTGATTTATAGTTAATATACATTTGCACTTTGATTCAACAGTTGTATTTTTGTGCCTCTGTACCAAAAAAATAACAGCACCAATTATTTTATTGGATTGACAAATGATAGACTACTTTAAATAAGGGGTTTTCTCTGTGAAACAAGCCAGTGGTTAAAAATGTTTCTTCAACTTAGACTATTCTGATAAAAATTAGTTCCATTTTGCTTATAAAAGTACTTACTGTATTATATATATATTTTTTAAAGATTTATTTTTATTTATTTATGAGAGAGAGATTGAGAGGCAGAGACACAGGCAGAGGGAGAAACAGGCTCCATGCCGGGAGCCCGACGTGGGACTCGATCCCGGGACTCCAGGATTGCGCCCTGGGCCAAAGGCAGGCGCGAAACCGCTGAGCCACCCAGGGATCCCTACTTACTGTATTATAAAGAATACTATGGGCTGGTCGCGTGCAGTGAACTTGTCTAAAAACAATCTCCAGAAGTGTTGCCTCAGAATTATTGCTAAAAGTCAATATTCATTAATGGTGCCTCTTGTTTTAGACTGGGCATTTAGCTATGGAGACCTTGCTGTCCCTTACTTCTAAACGAGCAGGAGACTGGTTTAAAGAAGAACTCCGGCTTTTGGGTGGTCTGGATCATATTGTAGATAAAGGTATGACATAAACACATACAACATTTTTATATGTTACTTAAAGCCTGAAGAAAATATTCTATGTACATACTTCAGAAAAATTACTGCATTATTTTAAAAGATCTGTTCTTTTTAGTAGCATCTTGTAAAATTTGAACTTTTAAAGGAAAAGCCATTAGATTAGCACTGTGATATTGGGGAATTATGGAAATAATTACAATAAAAGGCTCATATATTTCAACATGTCAGAGTTTTATGAAAGTCAGAATAAATAATGTTCAGAGAGGTTCTTGCATACTCAAATGTATACAGATATCTTTTAATGTTAGTTAAGGGGGCAAATATTGTGATGAGACATACTAATTTTATATCCATTTCATTTCTCCTAGTGAAAGAATGTGTGGATCATTTAAGTAGAGATGAAGATGAAGAGAAACTGGTAGCCTCATTATGGGGAGCAGAGAGATGTTTACGAGTTTTAGAAAGTGTAAGTATGGACAACTGTGTTGAGAAAATTATTTAATTATAACTGTGTGTGGGACACTGTCAAATATTTTATATTAAATGTACCCAAAGTTAGTTAGTTTTACTTCTGTAATCCAAATTGAAACTATTATGCATTCTTTGAGCAGCCAATGTTAATGAACAAGTTAACCAGTTTAGTTTAAGAACATGTATATTGTCACTCTTTGGGAAGCCTTGCATGTTCAGGTTTCGTTTTTTTTACTTCAGAATGTTACTGTTAATGTGGAATTCTGCTTACATATATTAACTTGTTTGTGGAAAATGATAGTTAAGAGGTGTCAGGTTTTTGTTTTTTAATTAATAAGGATTTCCATAACTTAGCTATTTGGGTCACATTGTAATCACAGCTTATATTTGGCTTTGAAGAATGATACTTTTAAACCGCGTGTGCTGTAAGTATATTTGTCCTTTGGCTTTTATGAGTGATTTAACCTAGTTCAGTGTAGGTTACAGTTTATGCTGCCAGTACATTTCAGAATGAATAGATTGGATTAGCTAGGTACTTTTTAAACCTCTGGGAAAATAACCTAGTGTACATTAAAAGTTCCTGGTGTGGGCAAACTGGAAATTGTTCTTCTCACTTTTAGAGTGCTTCAGGTGAATTAAGCCGGTAGTATTTTTTTTATTCTAAATGAATCCACTTAGGAGTTTATTAGTTATAAATTAGAGACTGCTCTTTTCTGACGTTCGGAGTGATTGGTAATTCGTTACAATGAATGTGTAGTGCAAAATTTGTTACTTAATGAGGAAGCAATTATAACAGTGTTTTAATTTTGTAATAAAGGAATAGCTCTCTACTGTAAATTTGGAACATGCTGGTTATTTCCTTAGATGACAAGGGCTGATTCTTTCCTATCTTTGTCTTTTACAGTATAGGGGATAGTATATTGTATGTGAATGAATGATAGCTATGGATTGCCACAGTTATTTCACATTTTCCCCTTTTAGGTAACAGTGCATAATCCAGAGAATCAAAGCTACTTGATAGCATATAAAGATTCACAACTCATTGTTTCTTCAGCTAAGTAAGTTTTTCTTAAATATCATGCTATTTACTCTGGTGCCTGGGTGGTACAGCTGGTTAAGTGTCCAGTTTGGCTCAGGTCATGATCTCAGGGTCCTGGGACCAAGCCCCTGTCCGGCTCCGTGTTCAGCAGGGAGTCTGCTTGAGATTATCTCTCTCTCCCTCTGTCCCTTTTGTTGTGTGCTCACTCTCTCGCTCTCTAAAATAAATAAATTTTAAAAAATAATAAATCTTGCTGTTTATTTAAGGCATTTGAGTTGACCATAAAGGTTTCTACTTCGTAAAATACTTCTGTCAAGTTCTGTGAACCAGAACTAGTATAGTGTAGTACAAAAGTTAGGAATACACATTCTGGAGCCAGAATGACTAAACGTAGTTCCCAGCTTCATGACTTCAGCCCTGTCACTTTGGGCAAGTCATTTACTGGGCTACACGTTCTCTAGAAGGGGGGGTAATAATTGCATCTACCTACCTGTTTTTTTTTTTTTTTTTTTTTAAGATTTTATGTATTTATTGATGAAAGACAGAGAGAGGCAGAGACACAGGCAGAGGGTGAAGCAGGCTCCCTGCAGGGAACCTGATGTGGGACTCGATCCTGGGACCCCAGGGTCACACCCTGAGCCAAAGGCAGACACTCAACCACTAAGCCACCTAGGCATCCCTACCTACCTGGTTGTAACAATAAAAAGAAATTTTATATATATGCTTAATATGTGTTAAACTATATACATTTTCAAAAATATGTATTAAATATGTGTATATGTAAAATATTTTAAGTGATTTTTAAATGTCTCATATACTGTGTACAATATGTATTAAGGTGTTAAAGTATAAAGGCCTAAACAATTCTTAGCATATGGTAAAAACTACATATTAATCCTTATTTTTACTGTATATGGTCTTTTTCTTTTTTTTTTTTTTTTATATGGTCTTTTTCTAACCCTCTTCATCCTTCGTACCTGTTCCTGCAGATCTCTGTTGCAGGTCCCCCTCTTTCACACTCTTTGTCCAGTTTATATGACATCAGGCTAATGCTATCACCTCAGTTCACGTAAAATTGCCAGTTTTTCTCCAGCCTTGGTTCAGTCTTACTACAACAGTCTCTTCCTAATATCTCCGTCCTAGTTCTTGGTATCTCTGCCCTAGTTCTCTGGCCTCCAGCATGTCCGACATGATACCACAGGGGCTCCACTTTTTAAAAATAATCCCAAATTCCAAATCTCTTATTGTCTTTCAGTGTGTGTCCAAAGTCCTTGGAATAATATCAGAGGCCCAGTGTTGCCTGACTCAAGTTCGTCTGTTTTTTAATCTCTTATTTTGGTGCATTTCAAACATAGACAAAAATAGACAAAATAGTATGATAAATCCTGATGCACATGCTATTCATCTTGAATAATCATCACCCATTGGCAGTCTTGTTTCCATCTGTAAACCCTATTTCTATATTATTTTGAAGCAAATTACAGATTTCATATAATTTAATCCATTAAAAACTTGAGTATAATTTCTTAAAAGAGGACTCTTTAAAAGATGTAACCACAGCACTATTTTCATACCCTATAAATGACTGATTGCTTAATATTATCATATGTCTAGTCAGTATCCAGATTTCCAATAGTCTTAAATTTCTGGTAGTCTTTAGTTTTCATTAGATCTATAGGTTTCCCCTCTTTTTTGGCCTTATGTTTATAAATTTTGTATCACACGTAGTACCCTAACACTCCTCTCTCTGGCTTTTTAACTTTTCAGTAGGAACCTGATAAATGCAGGGATAGCATATTGAAAGATGAATATACACCCCCACTGTTCTCCTCTCGTTTACCAACCCAAACCGTGACAATAACAGCATGGTAGTTCTGGTTAACATCTTCAAACATCTGAACAACAAATTATTTTAGATTAGATATGAGGAACACCTTCCTAACCGTATGGTCTGTTTTAAGGAGAAGCCTCTTAGAGAGGGACTAGATAACACCACAATTTTCTTTAAGGGTTTTGTATAGTATATATAGCACATGAGGAATCAACTGACAGAGTCAGCTTACTTCATCTCTCAGAGACTTTTTTAAATTAACAGACTTGATGATTTAAAGAGAGGCTTCAGGGATCCCTGGGTGGCGCAGAGGTTTGGCGCCTGCCTTTGGCCCAGGGGCGTGATCCTGGAGACCCGGGATCGAATCCCACATCGGGCTCCTGGTGCATGGAGCCTGCTTCTCCCTCTGCCTGTGTCTCTGCCCCCCCCTCTCTCTCTCTCTCTCTCTCTCTCTGTGTGACTATCATAAATAAAAAAATAAAAAAAAAAAAAAAGCCAGATTATGGAAATGTTAAAAAAATAAAAATAAAAAATAAATAAATAAATAAATAAATAAGTAAATAAAGAGAGGCTTCAGAAATACTACACTCACTTAAGGATTACATTTCCTTGTTATTTTGGATAGCATCTTGAGAATCTTTGGGATGCAGCTGATACCCTTATATGGCTGGCAGGAGACATGTCAGTTAAATGACTTCATGTTAAAAAATATGATTTGCTCTAATTTTTATGAACTATTTAATACCATCTATGCAGGATTATTTTTTTTATGCAGGATTATTTATTATGTATTATTTACCTGCTAAGAGCTTGCATCCTAAATAAAGAACATCTGAATGAAATTCAGAAATGTCCAGTGTTAGCTTTTAGAGGTTTTACCTTGTTTGGGGAGGCATTGTTTATTGTGTTGGAGAGATTGGTAAAATGGGGACTTTAGTACAAATGTAAACTTCTGCATTGACTTTATAATTTTAGCTTTGCTTAGAAAAATTTAAATTAATTGAGTTTTCTTAAAATTCAATGCTTAGTATGGTATTAATATATGACTAAATAGTTAATACATTATAACTTCTGGAGTAGAAAGAGAAATTAATTTGGCAGCATTTATGACATTTAAAATATTTAAGGTACAAGTAGTAGTTCTTAGTGTATAACTAAATTTGTTTTCTCTTAAGAGCATTACAGCATTGTGAAGGATTGATTCAGCAGTATAACCGTGCTGAGAACAGTATATGCTTACCTGACAGTAAGCCTCTGCCTCACCAGAATGTAACCAACCATGTGGGCAAAGCCGTAGAAGACTGCATGAGGGCCATCATTGGGGTATTGCTCAATTTAACTAATGATAATGGTAAGTAATATTTTCTACACATATTCTCACTGAAATAATGTATATTACATGTAAAAACAAGTTATTACCCTTGTTTCTTTTTTTAATGTAGTGATTTTTTTTTTTTTTTAAATCTCCATCATGTAATTCACTTATGTATATCGGTAGAGCTACTTATAGGGGTGATACTGTCAGGACTGGCCCAGTAGCTTGGTTTACAAGTACAGCCAAAAATATATTTCAATAAAGAAATAGCTATACATTTCTAACTTTTAATATCGATGTTAATGAATATTGTTTAGTATTGTCATATAGAAGAATCCCATTGTATAATTTTCACGTTGTAATCATCTTTATTGCAGAGTGGGGCAGCACCAAAACGGGAGAACAGGATGGCTTGATTGGCACAGCAATGAACTGTGTGCTTCAGGTTCCAAAGTACCTACCTCAGGAGCAGAGATTTGATATTCGAGTGCTGGTGAGTTAGAGGGACTGTTCCAGAAAGGAACATTTGATCTATTAAAATGATAAAAACATCATCTTAGTTTTGGGTTTAAGAACCAGCTGTTTGATATACTGTGGATTTCACTGGTTCCTTGTGAACATAATTCATATCGTACAAAAGGGAGCCATGAGGAGCTCTGTAAAAAATAAAACTGTAGGAACTAAAAGTGGCAATTTTTAAAAAGCGGTAAAATCATCGGAAGCACCACTCTCTTACATACTGGTTTTTAACCTTTAGTGGATGGTAGAGTACTGATTAGTTTTTTAGCTGAACAAAAATTATGTGTGTTGTGTTGCTATGCTTTTAATTCTCACCTGTAGTAATATGCATGTTTTGATTTTTGTAGGGCTTAGGTCTACTGATAAATCTAGTGGAGTATAGTGCTCGGAATCGGCACTGTCTTGTCAACATGGAAACATCATGTTCTTTTGATTCTTCCCTCTGTAGTGGAGAAGGAGATGATAGTTTAAGGATAGCTGGACAAATTCATGCCGTTCAGGCCTTAGTGCAGGTAAGCAGCAACTTAAAAAAAAAGCTAACATCTTCAGGTTGTTGTATTGTCCAACTTGTTCATCAGCTGCACCTCTCCCCCTTCGTCCTCTCCCCCTCCTTGTTTTGTGTGTGTGTGTCTGTCTCTCTCACCATTACCAGTTCACTGAGAGGTACACTGGGTTAAAGTGTATACCCTTCCTTACTTTATTCCACTGACAGTTCAACTGTAATAATCACTCCTTAGGCGTTGTTAGTGAAAAGTAGAAACAAGGTGTATTTGTTGATGAATCAAAAGTTTATTTTTTTCAGATTTTATTTACTCATGAGAGACACAGAGAGGCAGAGACATACATAGGCAGAGAGAGAAGCAGGCTCCCTGTGGGAGCTCAATCCTAGGACCCTGGGATTAATGATTAACTCACTGAGCCACGCAGGTCCCCTCAAAAAAGATCATTAATGACAAATTGTGAATCAAATCTCAGCCCTGATCCCATCCAGTTTCAAATCCTTCAGCATTTATTTCCTGGTCTGATCTAGGTCTAGTACTTTGTGTTCCTGAATATCGGGCCATACCTTTCTGCTTCTTTGGGCAGTGAGAGGGGAGTTACTTTTCAAAGTATGTCTGTGGAGTAATATCCTGGCTTAAGAATTGTGTCAGAGGGCACCTGGGTGGCCCAGTCAGTTAAGTGTCTGCCTTTAATTCAGGTCATGATTCCAGGGTCCTGGGATCAAGCCCAGGAATGGGCTCTCTGCTCAGTGGAGAGCCTCCTTCTTCCTCCCCCTGTCCTCATCCTGCTCACCACCCCCTTGTGCATACATGCACTCTCCCCCACCCCAAATACATAAATAAAATATTTTTATTTATTTTTATTTTTAAAAGATTTTATTTATTTATTCATGAGAGATAGAGGCAGACACAGGCAGAGGGAGAAGCAGGCTCCATGCAGGGAGCCTGACGCAGGACTCGATCCCAGGTGTCCAGGATCAGGTCCTGGGCGGAAGGCAGGCGTCAAACCGCTAAGCTACCCAGGCATCCTGAATAAAATCTCTAAAAAAGAATTGTGTCAGAATATGTATATTTAAAAATTGATGTCTCTGTGGGGTGTCTGGATGCCTCAGTTGGAAGAGCATGTGGCACTTGATTGCAGAGTCATGAGCTCGGGCCCCACGTTGAGTACAGAGATTAATAAATAAACGTAAAAAAAATAAAATTAATGTCCCCAATTCACCTGATCCTAGCCACTAAACATACTCCCTCTCCTCAATTTACATGTCAGTCTTTGTTTCTTAACAGTGGTGGTCATTGCAGTTTTTACTTCTTTTCCAGCCTAATAGGTTCCTAACTACCTTTGTTATTTCTTTCCTTAAATAACAATTGGCTTGTGTTCAGAACTGATAATAAACTATTTCATTGTTTCTGAAATCTTTGCCATTCTGTTAATCCTTTTGGTCTTTTTTCAAACTAGTAATACTTAAAAGAAGGTAATCCACAACAGTTTGATCTTTCCCTGAGTCATAACTAGGACTCCTCATTCTCTTCTCAAATATTTTAATCTCAGGAGTTCTTTTACACTCTTGAAAATTATTGAGGACTCCAGAGAATTTTAGATTATGTGTGTTCGAGCAATTGATATTTACTGAATTTGAAATCAAAACAAAATTACAAAACAAAGGCACTTGTTCCATTAGCCATCAGAGCAATATCAATCACACAGTATGTAGATCCTGGAAAACACTGTACACTTTCATTCGTGAGAGAATGAAAGAGGTCAGTTGACCTCTCAGTATTATTATGAATATGATTTTGACCTCATAGTTTTTCCAGAGGGGTTTTGGGGACCACTAAATTTTTAAAGAAATTTAAAAACTACTTTCATATAAGCTCAGATTTTATTTTCTTAAGGGGTTAATAGCTTAAAATCCACTCTTCCATATACTCAGCAAATTTTTGAGATCTAGTTGGCATTTGATTTTTGGTAGTTGTTTTTAGTAACTTGGAGTTTTTGTCAAATCGTAATATAGTAAATGCTTTATATTCACTCAGAGCACTGTATCAGCACAAGGAAGATAAAGCACATGAAAGCAAGGAATTCAGTGTGTTACCTTTTGACTTAAAAGCTTTCACTGTGTACTTCAAATGTTAATAATATTAGTTGGGGTCCAGTTCTGAGTCTGAGACCTTTTGCTTTTTAATTTACTGGTGCTTATTTATCTCTTTTTATTTAATTTTTAAATTTTTATCTATTTCCGTTAGAGAAAGCAAGCAGGCGGGGCGGGGGTAGTGATGGTGGGGAGGGGTAGAGGGAGAGAGAGAATCTTAAGCAGGCCCCACACCTACTGCAGAGCCTGACACAGAGCTTGATATCATAACCCTGAGATCATGATCTGAGCCAAAATCAAGAGTCCAACACTTAACCAACTGAGCCACCCAGGCATCACTTATCTCTTATCTTCTTTCTTTTTAAAGAAGTTATGTTGCTTTTTCCCAATATTATGTAGTTTTATTTAGTGTCCTTTCTTAATTTATTCAGTCTGCTTAGGCTTTAAAAACATTGTTTTACATCATTCGTATTTTTTGCTTGATCTATCCGGTCATTATTATCCAATTTAAAGGCAAGTGTCGAGATTTGCATTCTTTAAAACAGAATGTCTGTATTATTAGATACATATAATTTATTTGACTCCCAGTAGCATTTTTTTTTTTTAAAGATTTTATTTATTTATTCATGAGAGACACACAGAGAGAGGCAGAGACACAGGCAGAGGGAGAAGCAGGCTCCATGCAGGGAGCCTGACGTGGGACTTGATCCCGGGTCTCCAGGATCAGGCCCCGGGCGAAAGGCGGTGCTAAACTGCTGAGCCACCCGGGCTGCCCCCCAGTATCATTTATACTTCCTTTTTGCCTTCAGTTGGATGTAGAGTAAAACTTTTTATTGTAATTTACCCCTTTTAACCAGATAGCATGCTTCTTAGGGTTAGTGATTGTAAAAGCAAACAGACTTTGTATTTGAGTACATACATGTTAGTTGGTATTCTTTTAACGATCTTCAAAAATAATTTTTATCAGCTATTCCTTGAGCGAGAACGAGCAGCCCAGTTGGCAGAAAGTAAAACAGATGAATTGATCAAAGATGCTCCCACCACTCAGCATGATAAGAGTGGAGAGTGGCAAGAGACAAGTGGAGAAATACAGTGGGTATCAACTGAAAAGACTGATGGTACAGAAGAGAAACATAAGAAGGAAGAGGACGATGAAGAACTTGACCTCAATAAAGGTACATTTATTTTAAGTAGTGTATTCGAATTGAAAATGTTTTCTCCCTCTGCAACATATTTTTAATTTGTGTGTTGTCCTAATCTTGAAATTATTTTCCGGTCTCTCTAGCTCAGTGCAGACAAGCTTTAGTATCTCAGTGCACGTAGGAATTCTTCGCCAGCTCCCTTGCAGTGAGGAAGGCACACTCTAGTGCAGGAAAGGTCTGCCTTTCCTTCCTGCTCTGGCCTTTCTTTACTCACCTGAAAAGAGAGTGATGGAAAAATAGGATTCCTAAAGGTTTTCACGGTTTTGACATTTTGAGATTCTTTTATGAGCCTCACTTTATAAATTGAGATCTATTATCATAAATTACAGTAATAGTTCTCAAATGATATGTAGAAGCTTGCAAGCACAGTAAGGAAAACACTGACGGAGACATTACATTTATTATCTGTTGTCAGCAACTGGTATTGGATTTCTGTTTATGCAAGTACTGCAGGATAACCATTTGTAACCTTGTCACTCAAGTTATGAAATTAAATAATATGTTTAGCCTCACCAAATTAGGAAGCAAGTCCCAGCAAATGTCTTTTTCTGAGCCTAGTCTCTTTCTTATGCCCACTGTTCCACTAATGCCATTAGTTCTAATATTGTAAGAAATTGCCATTCTATTTTCTTATCAAGTATTCATGTTTTCTTTGGCATAATATTTTTGGTTGCTTAGCAGTTTTTTATACTAACAGTTTTATTGGGGTGTTAGCTTGTGAGGACTGCTATAACAAAGTACTGTAGACTGAGTGGCTTAAACAACACAAATGGATTTCCTCACAGTGTCAGGGTTGGTCTCAGGCTTGTCTCTCCTTGGAGTGTAGATGGATATCTTTGGCCTTCCCTCTGTGTATATCTTTGTTCTGATCTCCAGTTATGAGGATAGCAGACAGATTAGGACCCACCCCAGTGACCTCATTTAAACTACCTCTTGAATTAAACACCCTAGCCAAATGTGGTCATACCCTGAGGTACTAGGGGTTAGGAGCTCAACATATGCAGGGGGTGGGGCCAATGTTCAGCCCATAACAAGGTCAAATTCACCCTTTTAAAGTAAACAATTGAGTAGTTTTCAGTACATTCACAAGATTGTGCAACCATCACTACTGTCTAGTTTCAGAACATTTTATCCCCGCCCCCGCCCCTCCCCGCCAGAGAAAACCCCTACCTGTTCAGTGGCCATCACCCCCTGTTCTCCCCTCCCCAGCCAGTGGCAACCACTAATTTTGTCTCTGGATTTGCCTATACTGGACATTTCATGTAAGTGGAATAATCTGTAGCCCTTTGTGACTGGCTTCTTTCACTTAGCCTAATGTTTTTCAAGGTTCATTCATGTTATAACATGTTATTAGTACTTAATTCCTTTTTATAGCTAAATAATGCTCCACTGTTGGTATGTACTACACTTTGTTTAGTCATCAATTGATGGATGTTTGGGTTGTGTCCACCTGTGGCACTTAGGATGCTGCTGTGACATGGCATGCATGTACAATTTTTGTGTAAACATATTTTCACTTCTTTTGGGTATATACTTAAGAGTGGAAGTGTTGAATTATTTCTTAACTCAGGATTTAGCGTTTTAAGGAACTACCAAACACTTTTCCAAAATGACTGCTTCATTTAACATTCCTGCTGGCCACGTATAAGGGTTCTGGTTTCTCCAAATCCTTACAAATAGTTATTTGTCTTTTTTATTTTAGCCATCCTAGTGGGTGTGAAGGTATATGTCACTTGATTTGCAGTTCCCTGTTGAATAAATTGTATCAATATCAAGCATGTTTCCACGTGCTTATTGGTCATTTACATGTCTGTCTACGTTGTCTCTTCATTTTCTTGATGTTGTCTTTTGAAACACAAAAATTTTAAGTTCGATGAAGTTCAGTTTATCTTATTTTGTCACTTTTGGTTTTGGTATGGTATCTAAACAGCCATTTCCTAACCCAAGGTCATAAAAAGTGAGTCCTGTATTTTTGTCTAAGAGTTTTATGGTTTTTGTGCTTATATTAAGATCTTTCTTCCCATTTCAGTAATTTTTTGTTAATTTATTTGGAAATCCCATTTTCTTAGTACCATCTATCAGTGTTCAAGCAGTTCTGAAGAAAAGATAGCTAACAGAATTTTTGGTGTTATGGGGTGGAATTGGTTTTTTATTTGTTTAGGTGGTATACTGTTATAGTTGTTTGTTTAAATATTCTCAGCCCTTCAGCATGCTGGCAAACACATGGAGGATTGCATTGTGGCCTCATATACAGCACTACTTCTCGGGTGTCTCTGCCAGGAGAGTCCAGTAAGTAATAGTTCTGTGTTGTTTTATGTGTCTTAATAAGATTCCATTATGACTTCATACCATTACCTAATTAACTTACATTTTATGTATTTTCCGCCCTCATGTTAAAACTTTCACATATTTGGTGAATTTTTAAAAATTTATTTAATTATTTGGTAAATTTTAGAAGTACATTCCAAAATAATAATTTGGTTTATTTATATATATTTTTTAAAGATTTTATTCATTCATGAGAGACACAGAGAGGCAGAGACACAGGCAGAGGGAGAAGCAGGTTTCCTGGGGGGAGCCTGATGTGGGACTCGATCCCAGGACCCTGGGATCACGACCTGAGCCAAAGATAGATGCTCAACTTCTAGGCCACCCAGGTACCCAAAAGTAATTGGGTTTAATGAGAAAATTTTTTTAAATTTTATTTATTTATTTATTATATTTATTATGATAGTCACAGAGAGAGAGAGGCAGAGACACAGGCAGAGGGAGAAGCAGGCTCCATGCACCGGGAGCCCAATGTGGGACTCGATCCCGGGTCTCCAGGATCGCGCCCTGGGCCAAAGGCAGGCGCCAAACCGCTGCGCCACCCAGGGATCCCGGTTTAATGAGAAAATTTTTGATTGATGGATGAATCCAGTTACATGGCTTCAGTTGAAGTAAAAACATAAAACCTGTGCTCATCTGGCTTAAGATGGAAAAGTCTAGCAGTCTCAGTGATACTGTCAAGGAGTCAGAAAATTTGTCTTTAAACCCTACTCTTGGGGCGCCTGGTGGCTTAGTTGTTAAGTGTCTGCCTTCGGCTCAGGTCACGATCTCAGGGTCCTAGAATCTAGCCCCACATCAGACTCCCTGCTCAGGGAGTCTGCTTCTCCCTTTCCCTCTGCCCCTTCCTTGTGCCCACATTCTCTGTCCTAAATAAATAAATAAAATCTGTAAAAAACAAAACAAAAACATTCTCTGATTGTTGTCTTGTGCTAGGTCTCCTTCTGGCCCCATGCTGGCACTGGCTACATGTTAAATAATGTCAGATGAAAGTGGCCTCCTCTTGTCTTTAAGAGCAGTGCTTTTTTTCCCCCCTAGAATCCCTCCACACCCACTGTGCCAAGTAGACTTTCCCCTTATCTTGGCCAGCATTGGCTCACCTGGCTTTTGTTTAAACCACTTACTGGCAAGGAAAATGGGATTACTATGTGAGATTTAGATTATGATGATTTAACTAGATGTATTAGTGTCCAGATGGTGAGGCTGAGTCAGCATGGAAGTGGATAGTTCTGGCTACTAGGACAGTCATTGGGAAGACTTTTTTTTTTTTAAGATTTTATTTATTTATTCATGAGAGACACACAGAGAGGGGAAGAGACACAGGCAGAGAGAGAAGCAGGCTCTGTGCAGGGAGCCCGATGTGGGACTTGATCCTGGTTTTCCAGGATCACACCCTGGGCCTAAGGCAGGTGCTAAACCACTGAGCCACCCAGGGATCCCCTAGGAGGACTTTTTACAGGAAAGGTCTAATGGAAGAGCCAAAATTTAAAATAAAGGAGGTTCTTTTCCTTAGGAGCCAAGGGTATTCAGGAGGCAAGAATGGAACTCTATTCTATAGTGAAAGGGTTAGCTTCTCTTCTGTGTTAAGTTTTTTTTTCTTTTTGTCTCTTCCATATTTATATTATAGTCAAGCTCTGATCAAATGCATAGTAGCCTGCTCCATTGTGGCCCTTGCTGACACCATCGCTTTCAAGAACAAGACCAAAGTTCTCATCATGATTGTGGAGGGCCCTGCAGGATCTTTATCCCCTTTCCTGGAATCTTTTCAGTTCAGTCCTTTTCCTTAAATTCAGAGACCTTTTTTTTTTTCTTTTTTTTTTTAAGGTTTTATTTATTTAGTCATGAGAGAGACAGAAAGAGGTGGAGAAGCAGGCTCCCTGTGGGGAGCCCGATGCGGGACTCATCCCAGGACCTGGAATCATGCCCTGAGCCGAAGGAAGATGCTCAACTGCTGAGCCACCCAGGTGGCCTAAATTCAGAGATTTTAAGGGCAAATGAGAAGCACACATCAAGCAAAGGGGAAAGAGGAAGAGGCAGGTGTCCAAAAAAAAAAAAAATAGGCATACTATTTAAATTTAATGATTTTTAGATACTCTGTTTTGCACACACCCTAGTTTCAGTTATGTTCTTTCTTAAATATTGGGTCTAGACATTAACTTGTGATTCTAGCACATGTGATTTATTTTTGGTCATTTTTCTCATGTTAATAAATTCCTATTCGTGTATATCTCTTTAAAGAGATCATAAATTGTCTTTAAGTTCTAGGCAATGTGAATTCATAGAACTCTAATGTCTTTATTGCCTTGGGGGGGAATCATTATGATTAACCCCAGAAAAACTAGCTGATACACAAAATGGAAAGGAAATTGATTTGCCGAATGTATAAGTGGAAGAGAGATGAGACAAGAAAGCAGATGGTTGGGGATCCCTGGGTGGCTCAGCAGCTTAGCGCCTGCCTTCGGCCCAGGGCACGGTCCCAGAGTCCTGGGATCAAGTCCCACATCGGGCTCCCAGAATGGAGCCCGCTTCTCCCTCTGCCTGTGTCTCTGCCTCTCTCTCTCTCTCTCTCTCTCTCTCTATGTCTATCATAAATAAATAAATAAATCTTTAAAAAAAAAACAAAAAAACAAGCAGGTGGTTGTACTATAGTAAATGATGCTTTATGGTAAAGGGCTGCATGCTTATGCCCAGGATTCCCTGTGTCATCTTCCATTGCACATCATGGATCTGGTGAATTGCATTGGTCAATCTCCTCACTGGTCTTTGTCTTTCTTGCTTTCTTGGTTCCGTTCCTAAAATCTTGGACACTGCCACCATAGATAACTTCCTTAAGAGCACATCTGACCACTACTCTTCCCAGTCTTTCTTAGCTGACCATCGTTTAGGGAATCATGAACCTTGTTTTAGTACTACAAGTAAAACTTAATAAAACTGCTTCTGTGTTTTCTAAATCTGTCATACCCGTTGGGTACTTTCTAAATTTCCCAAATAGGCCATGCCATTTCTCATTTTTCTTTTTCCTAAGTTTATTTAAGTAATCTCTATACCCAACATGGGGCTCAAACTCACAATTCTGAGATTGAGTTGCATGCTTTTCTGAAAGAGCCTCTCTCATTTTTTTTTTTTTAACCTGCTGCTATTTAAAAACACGTGCTATGACTGCCTTTCCCATGCCAGCCACTGTATGCTGCATTCTGTGGAGTATTGATAGGAAAAGGGTTTGCTTATTGAGGATTTCACTCGAAACCTAGGGTCTAATTTATTCTGTATCATAGCAATATACTTTTCTACTGAGCAGCCTCCATGGTCACCATAGCTACTGCTCTTCCCACCACCATGCTGTCATGCTGCCTTCCTGGAAATTGGCTAAAGACATTCTTAAGCCCAACTTTCCTTTAGCTCTGTAGTTTTCATTGGGACTGCCCTTATTACATTCACCTCTTTGGCATAATTTTTAAAGCATTTTGTAAAATCTGTGTGCTTGGGGCACCTAGGTGGCTCAGTCAGTTGAGTATATCTCCTTTTTGCTCAGGTCATGATCTCAGGGTCCTGGGATCGAGCCCCCTATCTGGCTCCCTGCTCAGTGGGAAGCCTGCCTGTCTCCCTCTCTCTCTGCCTGCTGCTCCCTCTGCTCGTTTTCTGTCAAATAAATAAATCTTATCTATATATACACTGTTTTAGCTGCAAGATTAACTCTGTAGGAATAAATATGTACTCTAGCTCACAGCTAGGGACTGGTAGTGGCTTTAGATGGGAAGGTGGCTCACTTAGAATATGGGTGATTCATATTGCATAATGTAGTGTATGGTTACTTTAGTAACGTTGATTAGGTCTTTTCTGAAACTGTATTCTTACTATTATTTTGTTTCTTTATAATTTCAAAAGTTACCTGACATTTTTTTTTTTTTTTTTAAAGGTATAGAATGGGCGCTTGGGTAGCTCAGTCGGTTAAGCATCTGCCTTCAGCTCAGGTTATGATCCCAAGGTCCTAAAATAATAAAATCCTAAAAAAAAAAAAAAGAAAAAAGAAAAAGTGAGGCAGGGAGAGGTGCCTGGGTGGCTTAGTCATTTGAGCATCCGACTCTTGATTTTGTCTCAGGTCATGATCTCAGGTGCAGATCAAGCCCCCTATTGGGGCTTGATCTGCTCTGTAATGGAGCCTAAGATTTTCTCTCTTACCCTCCTCCCACCCCACCCCAACCCCCGTCAAAAATAAATAAATAAAAAGGGAGAGAGGGGACTGGTGGCAGATATCTTAAAAGCATAATATGTTATCTTCCTCCATGCCCCTATCAACAACAATCCAAAACTCCTCCCACCTTGTGGCCTGAAACTCGGGATAAATTTTCTTTTGTGCTTTTTGTTGTAGGTGAACATGCTTAAAAGAGCCTTTCGTTTTATTGTTTATGAACCTTTAAAACATTGAAAAAATATACGGAAATAGAAGAGGTTTTTAAAAGCAAGTAATATATTTTCCTTTAGCAGATTGGTTATAGATGTAGTTTGGCTGCTCCTCCTTAACCATGAAGGGCAACACCTAATGTCCTTTATTGACATTGCTGACTTTCTCTCATGAAACCAGTGTATCTTTGAAAATACCTAGTTAATTCCTAGCCTACATAGGAACATGAGAAGTCCATAAGCACCTGAGTACATCTCAGTTTCCAAAACACATACACTCAACAGTGCATTTTCTGATCTCAGGCATTTTTCTGTATATTTACAAAAATAAATATGGACACAAGTGTACCTTTTGCCAGTTTTACCTTTCTGAGGATGGGATGGGATAGAGAATGGACACACACACTTGTAGAGTTTTGGAGGGTGGAAAGGGAAATAACATGTTAACCAAGGAGTTCAAGGACCTCATAGAAGTTTGAAACAGGGTATGTGCCCAAACCAGCCACATTGTGCAGGGTGCAAACTCCTCTGTTTTCTGCCTCCTGACCAATATTTCTTTCATCTATTTCCTCAGATCAATGTGACCACTGTGCGAGAATATCTGCCAGAAGGCGACTTTTCAATAATGACAGAGATGCTCAAAAAATTCCTGAGCTTCATGAATCTTACTGTAAGTAACTTCTCTTGCAGTTTCTGTGGTCATAAATAGGATACATTAGTAACCATAGAAATTAAAATACTGTGTGGCCTTCGTGACTAGAAGCAAAAACAGGATTCTCTTTTGATGTGTTCTTTTTAAGATAATTTTTATTTATTTTAAGATTTTATTTATTTATTCATGAGAGACACAGGCAGAGGGAGAAGCAGGCTCCATGCAGGGAGCCCGGGACTCAATCCTGGGTCTCTAAGATCAGGCGCTGGGCTGAACGCAGCGCTAAACCGCTGAGCCACCCGGGCTGCCCTCTTTTTAAGATATTTTTTAATACAATATCACTATATATGACCATAGTAATTATCAAAGCCACAATTTAATCTTAGTGTGTTTTGATTCATAGTGTTCAGTTTAGTGAAGCTAAAGAATTTAAGCTTTGATTTGATGCTTGTTAAAATTTGTTAAATATTAACTGTTACTTCCTCTCTACCCCCCCCCCCCCCCCTTCAGTGTGCTGTTGGAACCACAGGCCAGAAATCTATCTCTAGAGTGATTGAATACTTGGAACATTGCTAGCTGCTTGCTTTACCTTTGCTTCAGGTGCTCGGTAATGCTGGAGCTATTCTTAGACAAAGAAAAGTCATGAAAGAAGTCCTTGAAGATATACCAAGAACATTCATCAGTATCATTCATGTTTGGATTTTTAAGGCCACCTGATTTCTTCGTCATGCATTCTGCATTTGCTAAATGACAGTTACTACATCAATCTGCAACTATCAAAAATGAGGGAAAAGGTTCAGGCTGTTAACAATTCCATGCAGTATTTAAATACACTTACTTTGGCAGAGTTTATACTCTCCCCTTGTTCTCTTGCTTTATTCTGGGCAAGTTGTAAGGGGAAAATTTGTGCTGCTGTTAGTGCAACTGCTGTGTATGTTGAGCCACTGTTGTCATGCCAGCCAGGTGCAGAGGCAGCTTAGCTACTGAGGTATCGAATGTTTTGAGGACATTCTAGACAACAGCTTAGTTCCTTTTTCAGGCTCATTTGCTTTTGCTTTTTGTTGAATGATTCCAATCGTAAATAAAGCTTTTAATAATTTTGTGAATTTTTTTTCTTTGTTGTTCCCTGAACTACTGTCTATATTTAAAATTAGATGGAATCCAAAGACACAAGGGATTAATAGTATATTTTTTTATTTTTCATTTGGTTTGGGTTGTTGAACTATTTTTCACTTTTGAGACCATGACCATATTATCATGCCATGATGAGTCATAGCTGTAGACACAAGAAAACCAACAACAGTTTGAGGGAATATTACATAAGATGATGTGCCCTGTTAAAGGATGAAGCAAAATAGACAAACCCAGGGTAGTTTCAGCTTAATGCTAGAGGAGGCTCTTGAAACATTGTGTTGAGGGAGGACCCTCTAGATATATTTTCTAATGTTCAGTACAATAAATATAAGGAAGCTAAAACACCAATGTGGAATTCATGTTTCCAGAAAATGTGTATATTCTTCTATAGAGTGACAGGATCAAATGCAAAAACGCAAAGCCTTAAATTGCTGGTTCAGAGAAAATCCTTTTTTTTTCCCCCATTCAGATTCTTAGTTCATAGAACAGTGTGTTTGGAAAACAGTCATGGAACACACAAAACACATTTTATATATTTAATTTCACAACATTGCAAATCTTTCTTGTGTTAATTATTGTTCAGACCACTGGTAAAACTTTTCTTTTTTTGTTGATTGGGCCTGAATACAGGCTTTCCAGAGATCTCTTTCATTAATACTTTTAAATACCTTTCGGGTAGTTATGTCATGTTTCTTCATTGGATTTGTAAAACTTGAAGCCATAAAAATATTAGTTTGGTGTGTATTGAGGAAAATAGCTAAAAGTCTAATTGTTACTCATTTAGACTTTGTTATTTCCTTGTATAAAGTGACAAATCGGGGCTCTTGTATCAGTGCCAGCTGTAATGTTTTTTAAATGCAGTGGCTGCCTTCTATTGTCTTCCTATTTTTGATAATGCAGATTGTTGGGAAATCTATAAGGAAGTAACTGATTCCAGGCAAATTGTTTTCTTCCTCCTACCCACCCAACCCCCACCCATCACCTTCTAACAGCATAGTTATGCCAGTGTAACTTGGGAAAGATTGAGGTCTTATTTGCCCTGAGTATAAAAGCTAGCTTAGCAAACTATTTTAAAAGTATATCAGTAAATGATATTCATAAATTGAATTAGTTAGATATATTTTGTTTAAAAAATTTAAAGTGCATTGATATTTATTAATCATTGGATTTAGGAAAAGGAACAGATTTCTGGTAAAACTGACATGCGGCAGATGGTAAAGAATATTATAAAATGTTTGGATGAGAACAATCAGGGCGAACTACATTTTTCTGTTACACTGGTAATCATTTGAGAATTGATTTACCTCAGTGTTTAACAGTTTTTTGTTTTGTTTTGTTTTTTAAATAATAACTAATTGTCAAGCACTGATAGAGATGCAGACTTTGGTGGGGGGGGGTGGGGGGAGAAATCACCTCACCAGCTGCAGTGCATTTGTGTGTTTTTAACCCTCAGAGAACTCTGCATTTTAGGGTACTTGAGGCTGACTTGCAAATTAAAGTTTTAAAGTAACCTTTTTTTCCATTGTAAATATTTCTGTAAATACTACCAATTGGAAATTAGAACAGTAGAGTACTTTTCTGAATCCAATCCTATTTTTATTTTATACAGTATTTCTCAGCTGTGATCTTTGGAGCAAAAGCCAACGGCAGGAAAAAAAAATAGTTTGTACCAGTTTCATGAAGTATGTCTTTGGGTTTTTGTAAATAATTTTAACTCAAATAAAATTGCTACTTTCAATACACATGTTGTCTTTAACATAATCTATTGAACTGTTTTTGATGAAGAAATCTCATGAACTTGATATAAATAAGGGGAAACGTGATGTGTACGTGAATTTCCCTTCAACATACATAAAAACCATTTTTTGTTAAATGTTATGTACTTCTCCATGTTTTTAATACTTCTCTGAATATGTTGACTCTCAGAAACTCAGGTTTATTAAGGATGGTGATTTTCTGCTTGTATAGTTATGCCCTTGATGTGTTAAGTTAGTTGCCTTAGTCTTTTTGCCCCTCTGAATATGACCCAAGACTTCTTTGTTTTTTATTTTTTTTTTACAGCTGCTTTTTAGTTTTTCACTTTTCTTGTCAGACTCTTAAGTTTCCCGCACGGAATACAAGTACATTCCTCGACCTCTCCTCACTGCTTTTAATCATAAAACTAGATTGAAGGGCGTCTCCTGTGAGTTCCCCTCCACTCTCCCTTCTTCCAGACGTAAACACAGTGTATCACCATGTTTTAAGAGTGCAGGCTGTGGATTTACAAAGACCTAAACCACACATACATTTGGAAAGCAAGTGCCGATGTGTTAGAGCAATTTCCCAAACTAACTTTTAACCTGCCTACTCAGCTAGAAGATGGGGTTCCTGCTTGCTTCAGAGTTGTGAAGACTCAAACTGCGTGAGAAGCAGTAGCACCGTGTTCCAAATGCAGGTCTTGGTAAATGTTAGCTTTCACCAAACAATTGTTTGGACTCTAAGTAGTTTATACTTGGTAGACTAATAATTTAGAGATAAACATAATAATCCCTAGAGCCAGTTTAAAAAAATGCAAAGACGTATAGGTAGAGCTACTTACAATAAAAATTCGACAGTGACAAATATTTCACTAACAAAAGGAAGATGGGGCAAGAGTAACAATGAGAAAAATAGAAAACAAAAGTAGCAAGAGCAAATAGATTTTAAAAGAATAAAAGCTTTCCTGCAAGACAAACAATATCCACTAAATCGAACAATACCAATAATTATATTAAATGTAGGTATACCAAATACTCCAATTACAAGGCAGAGATCATCAAACTGAAAAAGAGACCTGCTGCATACAAGTAGTTTGAAAGAAAAAAGGATGGGGAGAAAAAGACCATACAAACACTAATCACAAGTTGGAGTGATTATTTAAGACAAAAGATGAATATTAGGCCTAAAAAGCATTTCGTAATAATAATTATGTCTGTGTACCTAGTGGAATTTTAAAAATACAGCAAAAACTAAAAGGTAGAACTAGACAAGGTCACAATCAGATATTTTAACTCTCCACCCCACCCCCCACGGCCCCTGGGAATTGCTAGGATATATATATATTTTTTAAGTCTGTAGGAAACAGGGACGCCTGGGTGGCTCAGCGGTTGGGCATCTGCCTTCGGCTCAGGGAGTGATCCTGGAGTTCTGGGATCGAGTCCCACATCGGGCTCCCTGCATGGAGCCTGCTTCTCCCTCTGCCTTTGTCTCTGTGTCTCTCAGGAATAAATAAATAAAATCTTTAAAAAAAAAAAAAAGTCGGGATCCCTGGGTGGCGCAGCGGTTTGGCGCCTGCCTTTGGCCCAGGGCGCGATCCTGGAGATCCGGGATCGAATCCCACGTCAGGCTCCCGGTACATGGAGCCTGCTTCTCCCTCTGCCTGTGTCTCTGCCTCTCTCTCTCTCTCTCTGTGTGACTATCATAAATAAATAAAAATGTAAAAAAAAAAAAAAAAAAAAAAAGTCTGTAGGAAACCGTGATCTGAATGATCACCTACCTTGATATAACTGAAATTTATGGGACACTATTCCACAGTTCTTGGGATGTACCTGAAGCTTTCAGCAACACAAACTGCATGTTGAGTCCTAAAGCAAATCTTGACGTATGTATTTCAGATGACTGGAGCCTTGACCACAAGGACTTCTAGGAGACGTGTCAACATGTAGTACAATATGTAGAAAATAACATTTGAAAATCAAGTATACGTCTAACCTACGACTTATCACAAAGGAAATTCGTAGTTTGAGTCGAATGACAAAATACAAATTAAATCTATGGGATGCAGGTGAAACTGCTTAGAAGAAAATTAGCTTTAATGCTTAGGAAGAAGGCTTAAAATCTAAATACCTGAGGAAACTAGGGGGAGGACAAAAAGCAATTACACCCAAGTAAGCTGAAGGGAAAAAAAAAATAAGTGGAAAGCAATAAAAAAAGTTAAAAGAAAACCCAGAAATTTGGGGCGCCTTGGGTGGCTCAGTCAGTTAAACATCTGCCTTCGGCTGAGATCATGATCCCGGGGTCCTGGGGGCCCTGTGTTGGCTCCCTGCGCGACACGAGTCTGCTCCTCCCTCTGGCCCTCCACCCTGCTTATGATCTATCACTGTGTCTCTCAAATAAATAAAAGTCTTTAAAAAAAAAACAAATTTTACCAAAGCCAATATTCAGTTCTTTGAAAAATTAAATGGATAAACACTTAGCAGGACCAATCAAGAAAGAGAAGTCCCAAATTGCCAGCATCAGGAATGAAAGATGCAATATCAGTATAAACTCTATAGAGACATTTATTATTTAAAAATATATATTTTAGAGCAGAGCTATGGGGGGAGGGGCAAAGGACGAGGGATGGGATCTCAAGCCAACTCCTGCTGCCGAAGGGCTGAACCCATCGGGCTGCTGGGCTGGATCTCACCAGCCTGAGCCGAAATCACGAGTCAGAAGCTCCACTGAGCCTTCCAGGTGCCCTGATCTACAGACATTTAAAAGGATAATATTCTGAGTTAAGCAATCAAGTTTTACAACTTAGACAAAATGAGCAAACTCCTTGAAAAACAAAATTTACTAAGATTGACTTAAAGAACCTGGGGCGCCAGGGTAGCTCAGTTGGTTGAACTGACTGGGTTTCAACTCATGGGTCCTGGGATCAAGCCCACCTGGGGCTCTGTACTCAGTGGGGTGTCTGCTTGATGTTCTCTCCCTCTGCTCCACCCCCACTCGCAATGTACTCACTCCTTGAGTGAATAAACCTTAAAAAAAAAAAAGGGGTGAGCAGCCCCGGGGGGCTCGGGGTTTAGCTCTGCCTTCAGCCCAGGGCGTGGTCCTGGAGACCCGGGATCGAGTCCAACATCTGGCTGCCTGGAGCCTGCTTCTCCCTCTGCCTGTGTTTCTGCCTCTCTCTCTCTCTCATAAATAAAAAAAAAATATTTTCTTAAAAAAAAGGGAAACCTGACTTGCCCAATATCTAAAAAAAAAGCAAAAACAAAAAAAAATAAATTTTAAAACATACAAATAGAAGTCAGATCAGTGACACATTGTAAAACATTTAAGAAAAATTATTATGAAAAAAACAAAAAAGAAAAATTATTATGAATCTTACATAGACTTATTGAGAAAGCATAGAAAGGATACCAAATCATGGTATAAGGCTTACCCATAAAACCCCTAATATTAAAGGAAAAGGGGAAAAAAGAACATATAGACCAACATTCCATGACTACAGATGCAAAATCTTTAACAAAATATTTAAAAATAAAATCCTTTAGTGTATATACAAAACAATACATCACAACCAAGTGAGATTTATCAAAGGAGTACAAAGTTGGTTTTACAGTCAGAATCAATGTAATAAATTATATCAACAAATTACTAAAATTTATGTGATCATGTTTACATAGAGAAAACGTATGACAGTGCAGTACTCACTTATGATCCTAAAACCTCAGCAAACTAGTATATTGAAATTAAGATAAAAATCTAAAAACCATTTAAAAAAATCTAAAGACCAAACTGGGATTATAGGAGAACTACTAATCAGATAAAGAACATATATAAAAAGTGCTATTATATAATGTATAACATTTTACTCCTAAGATCAAGGCAAAGATATTCAATCTCAACACTTCTATTCTTTGGTTTTCTTAGACTAGAATTGAGAAACTGACCTAAAATTCACATGGAAATGCAAAGGGCCTAAAGTAATCAAAATAATCTTTAAGAATAACAAAGCTGTGGGGCACCTGGGTGAACCCAGGATCAGATGAGTTCCCCATGAGCCCCCCCCCCCCCCCCCCGCAGGGAACCTGCTTCTCCCTCCGCCTGTGTCTCTGCCTCTCTCTCTGTCTCTCATTCATACACACATACTGATTTTTGGCAGAGGCACCAAAGCAATTTAATGTAGAAACTATTCTAATACATGGTTCTGAAGGAACTGGATGTCAATTAAAACAAAAACGAAACAAAACCCTGACCGCCTACACCTCGTGCCAAACACAAACGTTAATAGCAGATGGATCATACAGACCTAAATGTAAAAGCTAAAACCATGAAGTTTCTGGAAGAAAGGATGAAGGACATATTTATTCATGATTTGGGGATCGGCAAAGATTTTTTTCAGATAACCAATAAAGGAAACAATGGGTTAGACTTCATCCAAATCAAAAACTTCTGCTTTTCAAAATATACCATTAAGAAATGAAAGGGCAAACCTCAGACTGGGAGAAAATACTCACAGATTGTATGTTTGACAAAGGACCTGCGCCCAGGAGAAAAAAACACAACTCAATAATAAAAACCAAACAATCCAATTTTAAAATGGGCAAAAATCCTGAGGAGGTGCCTCACCAAGAATGATATATGAATGACCAATAAATACGTGTAAAAGGGCAAAACATCTTTAGTCATCATTGGAGTGCAAATTTAAATTAGAAGATACTACTTATAAGAACAGATTTCAAAAAATATTAATACTGAATGTTGGCACAAACCAGCAATTGAAACTTTGGTGGGAACGTAAAATAACACCATTTTGGAAAAAATTTGGCAATTCCTTGTAAAATTAAAGATGCAACTGTCCCTCAATCCAGCATTTCCGTTTGGTCCTGAAGAAATGAAAACATTCAGTGGAAAAACTTGTGAAAAAATATTGATATCTACCATATTAACAATACCTACCACTAGAGGGGCACCTGGCTGGCCCTCAGTAGAGCGGGTGACTCTTCATCTCAGGGTCATGAGTTCGAGCACCATGTCAGGTGTAGAGATCGCTTAAAAGCATATGGCTAACACTGGAAAAAAAAAAAAAAACAAATATCTGTCGACAGGCAATGTATAAACAAATTGTGATATATTCAAGCAATTGAATACTACTTAGCAATTAAAAAGGAATAAACTCCTCTTTCAATTAGCAGCATGGATAAATATTTATAATGCTGAAGGGAAGATGAGTAAGAAAGTGAATATGCTTACAGTCTGAATCAATTGAGGCAAAGTTGTAGCGTAGCCAAAACTAGTCTAAGGGAAAAACATTCACAAGTTTATTTAGTAGATAAAAAGTTTGGTGGAAAATACTACATGTTTAGAAATTTTAAAACCCATCTTAATAATTCATAGGTTAAAATGAAATTTTTTAAAAATGTAGAACTCAATAATCGCACAAATAAAAAGGATAAAAAAATTACAGGATACAGCAAAACAGGACCTAACAATAGATGTTAACGTCTATATTTGAAAAACAGAGGAGCTGAAAAAGTCTAAAATACAAACATTCCATTTTAAAGAGAGAATAAACCATTGATGAGTAGAAAGAAGGTAATAGAAATATTTTAAAATTTAGCCTCAAATTGATTATTTGAAAAGGATAACCTAACTTTGAGGACACTGACCAAGAAAGAAGAAATCAAGTATAATTTAAATATTAAATATAAAAATGCATAAGTGCAGGGACAAATTAAAAAGACATTAACTAAATGGTACCTGGCTGGCTCAGTTGGTGGAGTGTGCGACTCTTGATCTCAGTGTCCTCATTTCAAGCTCTACATTGGGTGTGGGGCCTACTTAAAATTAAAATTAAAATTAAAATTAAAATTAAAATTAAAAAAAAAAAAAGAAGAAGAAGAGGGACATCAGGGTGGTATAGTTAAGTGACTGATTAATGGTTTCAGCTCAGGTTGTGATCTCAGGGTCATGACCCACATCAGGCTCCAGGCTCAGTGTGGCATCTACTTCAGATTCTCTCTCCCTTTCCCTCTGCCCCTCCCACCTATTCTCTTTCTAATAAATAAATCAATTCTTATAAAATATATTAACTGAAATAACAAAGATTAGAGGAGAAATAAATGAAACAGAGACTTTGCTTAGGGTTTTCTCTTTCATTGTAAGTAGGCTCCATGCCCAACATGGGGCTTGAACTCAGGACTCTGAGATTAAGAGTTGCATGCTCTACTAGCTGAGCCAGCCAGGCGCCCCTGAAACAGAGACTTTTGTTTTAATTCATTAACTAAGAAGATTTATTTATTTTAGAGAGAAAGAGAGAATGAGTGAAGGGAAGCGGCAGAGGGAGAGGGAGAGAATCTATGGTAGACTCCCTGCTGAGTACAGAGCCTGACACTGTGTTTGCCATGGTGCTCAATCCCACAGCCCCAAGCTCACTGCCCAAGCCAAAATCCAGAGTCAGATGCTAAATGGATTGAGCTACTCAGGTGTCCCTGAAGTAGAGACTTTAAAAAAAAAATAGAAAAGATCAATGAATCTAGGAGTTTGTTCTCTGAAAGGATAAACAAACAAACAAATAAAAAAGGACTTGAATAAATAAAATCAACTATGGAGGAGGAATAAGCACTAATACCACAGAAATGTAAATGATTATAAAAGAATACTCTGAAAAATTATATGCCAACAAATTGAACAACATAGAAGAAATGCATAAATTCCTAGAAACCTATAAACTACCAAGAGTAATCAGGAAGAAATAGAAAATTGGAACAGACTGATTATCAGCATTGAAATTGAATCAGTAATCAAGACCAGGACCAGATAGATGGCTTCACAGGGGACTCCTACCAAACATTTAAAGAAGAGTTAATACCTACCTTTTTTTTTTTTTTTTAAGATTTATTTATTTGAGAGAGAGCATGCATGCACACAAGGAGGGAGGGGCTGTGGGAGAGAGAGAATCTCAAGCAGACTCTTTGCTGAGCATGGAGACCAATGCAGGTCTCAATCTCATGACCCATGAGATCATGACCTGGGCTGAAATCAAGAGTTGGATGCTTAACTGACTGAGCCACCCAGGTGCCCTGAGTTAATATCTATTCTTAAACTATTCCAAAAAAAAATGGAAGAGGAAGGAGACCTTCCAAATTCATTCTTCAAGACTAGCATTACCCTGATACAAAACCAGTCAAGGAAACTACAAAAAAAGAAAACTATAGATTAATATCTTTGAACATAAATGCAAAAATCCTCAACAACATATTGGCAAACCGAATCCAATAATACATTAAAAAATTGTTCACCATGATCAAGTACGATTTATTCCAGAGATGCGAGGGTACTTCAATATTTACAATCAACAGGATACACTGTGTTAGCAATAGAAAGGATAAAAAACATATGATCATCCCGATAGACGCAAAGGAAGCATGTGACAAAATACAACATCCATTTGTGATTAAAAACTCTCAGCAAAATAGGCTTAAAGGGAACGTATCTCAACATGATAAAGGCCATTTATAAAAAACCCACAGATAACATACTTAATAGTGATCAGGAACAAGACAGGGATGTACACTGTCACCACTTTTATTTAACAAAATCCTGGAAGTCTAAGCTGCAGCAATAAGACAAGGAAAAGAAATAAAAGGCACTCATTTTTTTTTTCAGAAATAGGTGAAACTGTCACTATTTGCAGATGACATGACACTTTATATAGGAAACCCTAAGGGCAGCCCGGGTGGCTCAGCGGTTTAGCGCCGCCTTCGGCCCAGGGCCTAATCCTGGAGACCCGGGATCAAGTTCCACGTCGGGCTCCCTGCATGGAGCCTGCTTCTCCCTCTGCCTGTGTCTCTGCCTCTCTGCCTCTCTCTCTCTGTGTCTCTCATGAATAAATAAATAAAATATAAAAAAAAGAAAACCCTAAAGCCTCCACCAAAAAAACTATCAGAACTGATGAATGAATTCAGTAAACTTGTGGGATGCAGAATTAATACATAGAAATCTGTTGCATTTGTACACACTAATAACAAAGTAGCAGAAAGGGAAATTAAGAAAGCAATTCCATTTACAATTGTGCCAAGAATAATAAATTACCTAGGAATAAAGTTAACCAAGGTGGTGAAAGACCTGTACTCCGAAAGCTAAAAGGTCCCAATGATGGAAATTGAAGATGGCACTAAAAAATCCAAATCCATGATTATGGATTGGAAGAATTAATATTGTTAAAAAGTCTGTACTACTCAAACCAATCTACAGATTCAATGTAACTGCCATCAAAATATCAATAGCATTTTTCACTTAACTAGAACAAAAATACTAAAATTTGTATGGAACCACAAAAGACCCTAGATAGCCAGTTTTAAAGTTATTTATTGATTTGTTTGACAGAGAGCAAGAGCAAGCGCGCACAAGCAGAGGGAGTGGGAGAAGGAGAAGTAGGCTCCCCACTGAGCAGGGAGCCCGATGTGGGGCTTGATCCCAGAATCCTGGGACCATGACCTCATCCAAAGGCAGATGCTTAACTGACAGAGCCACCCAGGTGCCCCACAGCCAAAGCAATCTTGAGAAAAAAATAACAAAGGTGGAGGTATCACAATCCCAGATTTTGATCACTGCTCGGCCTTTTGGCTAAGATCAAGTGTACAAGTTTATTTGAGATCTACTGCACAGATGTAGTCATCAAAGCACACAAACAGACACATAGATCAATGGAACAGAACAGAGAGCTCAGAAATAAAGGCATGCTTATATGGTCACTTAATGTACGACAGAGAAGGCAAAAACATACAACAGGGCAAAGACGGTCTCTTCCTAAATGGTGCTGGGAAAACTACGTGTAAAAGAAGGAAACTGGACCACTTTCTTACACTATATAGAAAACGTATACACTATACCCAAAAATAATTTCAAAATGGATTATACACATAAACTTGAGACCTGAAACCATAAAATTCCTAGAAGAAAACACAGGCAGTAATTTCTCTGACATTGGCCATAGCAACACTTTTCTAGATACGTCTCCTTGGGCAAGGGAGACAAAAGCAAAAATAAACTATTGAGACTACAGTTAAACAAAAAAAGCTTTTGCACTGCGAAGGAAACCATTGGCATAATGAAAAGGCAACCTTTTCCATCCTGAGTGGTAAAGATATTTGCGAGTGATATATCCAATAAGGGGTTAATATCCAAAATATTTAAAGAGCTTACACAAATCGACACCAAAGAAACAAAGAATCTGACTTAAAAATGGGCAAAAGGGGATCCCTGAGTGGCTCAGCGGTTTAGCGCCTGCCTTTGGCCCAGGGCACGATCCTGGAGTCCTGGGATCGAGTCCTGCATCAGGCTACAGGCATGGAGCCTGCTTCTCCCTCTGCCTGTGTCTCTGCCTCTCTATCATCAATCAATCAATCAATCAATCCATCTATCTATCTTTAAAAATAAAAATAAATAAAAATGGGCAAAGGCCCAGAATAGTCGTTTTTCCAGAGAAGACATACAGATGGCCAACAGACACGTGACAATATTCTCAAAATCACTGATCGTCAGAGAAATGTAAATCAAAATTACAATGAGATAGCACCCGTCAGAATGGCCACAATCAAAAGGAAAAGGAATAACAAGTGTTGGTGAAGATATGGAGGAAAAAAAAAAGCAAAAAGCCCACCTTTGCGCTGCTGGTGGGAGTGCAAACTGGTGCAGCCCCTGCAGAAAACAGTGTGGAGGTTCCTCAGAAATATTAAAAATAGAAATACCACAGGATCCAGTAATTCTACTACTGGGTATTTACCCAAAGAGAATGAAAACACGATTTCAAAAAGATCCGTGTACCCCTATGCTGATTGCGCATTATTTACAATAGCCAAGACGTGGAAGCCGCCGAGGTCCGCGCTGTTCTGTGGCCATGAAAAAGAATGGGATCTTGCCATTTGCGGCAACACGGGTGGACCCGGAGGGCATTACGCTAAATTAAAGAGAGACAGTCAATTGCCACAGGATCTCACGTGCAGAATCTAAAAAACAAAACAAATAAAACCAGACCCTTAAATACAAGGAGCAAACTGATGGTTGCCAGAGGGAAGGTGGGTGGGTGGGGGGGATGAATAAAATAACGGGGATTAGGAGGTGTAAGCTTCAGGTTACAAAATAAGCCGTGGAGATAAAAAATACAGCACAGGGAATAGAGTCGATAATTTGTAATAATGTTTCTTGGTGACACATGGAGACTGCACTTACGGTGAGTAATGAATAATATATAGAATTGTTGAATCATTATATTGCACATCTGAATATAGATGTTGTTGGTTATGGCCGAGCAGTGATCAACCTATGACATTGTAGGTTAATTATACTTCAGTAAAATATATCAATAATATAAAAACACTGAGTCATATAAAATCACTGACTGAATCATATTTCCACCATAAGTAGACTCTGGAAATAAAGGGATAATAAAGAAATTATAGGGGGTCCAGCTTATACTAAGTCTTTTCCAACTTTCACTGGCAATACTGGTTTCCTGGTAAGACTGTTTAAACTGCAGTCGTTCCTTTTTTTTTTTTAAGATTTTATTTATTTATTCATGAGAGACACAGAGAGAGAGAGAGAGAGAGGGAGAGACACAGGCAGAGGGAGAAGCAGGCTCCCTGTGGGAAACTCAATGCGGGACTCGATCCCAGGACCCCGGGGGCAAGACCTGAGCCTGAGCTGAAGGCAGTCGCTCAATCCCTGAGCCACCCAGGCATCCCTGCAGTCATCTCTTTCAATTGTTAAAACGAAACCAATACTTCCTTCGCAACAGCAGAATTATGCAAATGTATTTGAAGTACTTTCTGGAGCTATTTATTGTTCAGATATTGCCAGAAACTGTAGCAAAGGAATTTGGTAGCTCTCTACTGAAAGCTCTTACTGGATGGGAGGAGAAAAAAAAAAAAAAAATTAACCAATTACTCCAAGTAAATATATGCTAATGAATTCAATAACTTACATGAGGTGAATAAATTTCTAGAACAATAAAGTGAACAAAAATTGACACAAAAAGAAATGGAAAGAAGAGTTTTTTGACTTCTAAAGAAATTTAATTAGCATTAAAAAAATTCCATGATGCATGTAATGGAAAGTTCACGGTTTTGAAAGTTGTTACCAATTTTCCAGATGTGGGTAATCTCAAACTTATGCAAATTATTCTGGAGCACCGAAAAAGAGAGAAATCCTCTACATACTCAATGAAGCCTAGGTAAGGTGGATAACAAAACAAGGACAATAGGAAAAAAATGGTAAGGTTATCCCACTCACAACCACAGGCACTAAATTCTTTTAAAATATGCTAGCAAATTGAGTACAGCAATTTTATAAAATGTATAAAAAAATACAACATGTCCACATAGGAGTTGTCACAGGAATGCAATGATAAATTTGCATCAGAAAAACCGGTAACTCCAACTCACCACATTAACAGAGTAAAGGAAGGACACCCATGGGTTCTTCTCAGTGGATGTACAAAAGGCATTCAATTGAATTCAAGTAATAGTCAAAGATCAATATTCAGAATAAACCAAAAGAGCAGCTAAAAGAAATCTTTTAAGATTTGATATCAATAAATCAAATGCAAGGATATATGTATATATATTTCTATTATATATAGATATATATTTAAGGTTTTAATTCCAGTTAACATACAGTGTTCTCTCAGTTGCAGGTGTACAACATAGTAACTTTTTTTTTTTAAGATTTTATTTATTAATTCATGAGAGACACACAGAGAGAGGCAGAGACACAGGCCGAGGGAGAAGCAGGCTCCATGCAGGGAGCCCTACATGGGACTTGATCCCGGGACTCCAGGATCATGCCCTGGGCCGAAGGCGGGGCTAAACCCCTGAGCCACCTGGGGATCCCATAACTTAACACTTCATATATCACCTGGTCCTCATCACATACGTGCACTCCTTAATCTCCATCACCTATTTTATTTAACCTATCCCCTCTACCCCCCCCAAAAGCAAAGATTTTTAAAGAAAAAAAAATCTTTTAACAAAACAGGAATGGGATTTCTTTGAAACAATTGAAGGTATTTAGTAAAAACCTACAGAAATTGACGTTAATAGTAAGATCCTAGAGGCATTTGCTTTAAATGTAGGGACAAAACAAGGATTTTTTAATGTTAATACTTCTTTTCAATATTACATTAGAGGTCCTAACTAGTGTGAAAGGACAAGAGAAATTGTTATAGATGCAAAAGTTTGAAAGGAATAAATAAAGCCTAAAAACTATTTGTAGATGATATGATTGCCTACAAAGAACATCCAAATATCTATAGATGATTGCTTTACAAATAAAAAGAGTGGCGCCTGGGTGACTCAGTCAGTTGAGTGTCAGAAACTCTTCATTTTGGCTCAGGTCGCGATCTCAGGGTCGTGATCTCAGGGTCTTGAGATCAAGCCCCCCGTTTGTCTCCTTGCTGGCCATGAAACCTGCTTAAGACCCTCTCTGCCCTCCTCCCCCTACCCTGCCCCGCACCGGTCATGCACATGCTCTTTCTCTCTCAAAAAAATCTTATACAAAAGCATTGAAGAGGCGACAGGATGAGAGGTCATCGGGCCTGAGAGGTGGGGAGGAGGCAGCCAGCACTCACGATCACTTTTGCCCTGAGGGATTTGCTAGTCCAGAAGGAACAACAGTGAAACGTCAAAGCAAAAAAAAAAAAAAAAAAAAAAAAAACCACCACAAATCATAAGCATTAGACTGTCACTTCCTAATGATAAAAATGGTCAATTTACAAGATACAAAAATTTAAAAATTGGTTTTTTACCTAATATGACCTCAAAATATGAGTACTGATTTCCATAATTCTAATGATAAATTGGTAAGCTAGACTTTATCAAAATTAAGGACTTCTATTCTTAAAGCATATTTATTCTTTTTACGTTATCTCTGCGCCCAACGTGGGGTTCAAACTCACAACCCCGAGATTGAGAGCCTCACAGTCCTTTGACCAAGTCAGCCAGTTGCCCCCCAAGAACTTCCGTTCTCACAGGGACTGTGCTCGGAGAACTGGCATACAAAACCCACCGACTGAGGAAATATTAGCAAATCTCCCATCAGATAAAAGATTTGAATCCATAATATATAAAGAACTGTTAAAACTCAATAAGGAAACAACTCAATTACAAATGGACAAGGTATTTCAATGGAACTTTGAATTAAAGTTTAGTATTTAGTATTTAGAATGTCGGAAAGCATGAGGAGCAGGAATGTGACCCAAAGCCACTCGCCACGGGTGGGAGGACAGGCCCACACCTGCGGGAGGAAAGCAGGGGCAGGAGCAGGAGAGCCCAGCCCAGGGAGGAGCCAGAGGGGCCTCACACCTTCAAAACTGCTCCTTCAGTTTCCAGCGATTCTAAGTGACATTTGGTTGAAAGTGTTTCCTTCCCAGGGCACTGGGCTGGCTTGGTCAGTAGAGCGTGCAACCCTTGACCTCAAGGTTGTGGGCTCCAGCACCGCACTGAGTGTAGAGGTGACTTAAAAATCTAAAGAAAGTCTTTATTTTTAAATATTTTATTTATTTATTTATCCATGAGAGACACACAGACTGAGGCAGAGACCCAGGCAGAGGGAGAAGCAGGATCCCTGCAGGGAGCCCCATGCGGGACTCGATCCCAGGACCCAGGGTCACGGCCTGAGCTGAAGGCAGATGCTCAACCATCAAGCGCCCCCCAAAAAATCTTTAAAAAGAAGTGTATTCTTCCCTTAGAACATGAAACACCAGGATTTTTTTTTTTTTTTTTTTAACTGGGGCTGGTTTTCTCAGCCACCACGAGGAGTTCCTGACATACAAAATTTGGGTCGAGCTCTGACCTGGGCACAAACTGAAATGAAATCATCACCTTCCAGCAAAATTCAGCTCATCTCTCCCCCAGCCACAAAGCCGTAAAAGTGCGCAACAAAGTCGCGGTGACCTTGGGGAGGAGGCCGGCCGATGTGGGGAAACCCTAAACAGTAAGGGAGGAACCGAGTCCCACAGGGCCGCCTTGCAGTGCTTCGGGGGAACAGGCTCAGGGTGTATGGAGGAGGATGAAGGGAGCTAGTGTTTCTCATCGTAAGCTTTCTCACTTTAAAAATTTTTTTAAGGGGATTCCTGGCTCAGCAGTTGAACACCTGCCTTCGGCCCAGGACGTGACCCCAGGGTCCTGGGATCGAGTCCTGCATCGGGCTCCCTGCATGGAGCCTGCTTCTCCCTCTGCCTCTCTCTCTCTCTCTCATGAATAAATAAATAAAATCTTAAAAAATATATACATTTTTTTAAAGATTTTATTTTTAAGCAATCTCTTCACCCACCGTGGGGCTTGAACTCACAACCCCGCAATGGAGAGTTGTTTGCTCCCCCAACCGAGCCCACCGGGCACCCGTCACTGTGAAACCTTTGACTTTTTAAGGTACCTGCACATATTGCTCTGGGAGGGAGGAAATCTAAATTGTGAAAGCGAGTGGCAGCCGAGCCTGGCTTCCGCGTGGTAACCACATCCTGAGTCGACCCTTTAGACCATGGAACAGTTTCTAAAGTACTTGAGCATGAATTCTTGCATGATGGGTCACGGGGAAAAAATAAAAGGGTCAGGGTCTCCGTACTGTAGCGCCCGCACTCCAGCTGTACAGCGCATCACGGAGAATAAAGTCACGTAGAGCACACAGCCCTTAGGCACATATCGCGGCTCCGACTCTGTTTTCTGCCGCTGCCATCCGAGGGGGAAACACAGGCGTGTCTTCGTAAAAACAGCCCACCTGCACGGAGCGCTCACTATGTACGACGTCCCAGACCCCGCACCGACCACATCCTGCCCGAAACCTTGGCATCCCTCAACAGTTTCTGAAGTCGTGAGCGTGAGTTGCTGCACGGTCTACCGTGGCCAGCCAGAAATAGTTTCGGTGGACTAATATCAAACACAACATTTATTTTTAGGGTTTTAGGAGTGAGTGACATAGCAAAATCACATACAAGAGAAACTAAAATAGCATAAAGTAAACCATCTATTTAAAGCACCTGTTATTTTTTTTTTTTTTTTTCAAGCACTACCTCCTCTTCCCTTCCAACCGGGGATGCTATTTTGGAGGATAATTTATTTTTAAAAGGATTTATTTATTTATTTTGGGGGAGGGGGAGGGGCAGAGGGAGGGAAGGTCTCAAGCAGACTCCGCATTGAGCTCACAGCCCCATGCGGGACTCGATCTCAGGACCCTGACACCGTGACCTGAGGCGAAACTAAGAGCCGGAGGGTCGGCCAGCTGAGCGCCACTGGGCGCCCCTGGAGGAGCATTTTTAATAGGGACTGCTAATGTCCGCCCAGCATCTAGGAGGGGTCTGGCGTGGCTTTTCAATTTTTGGAGGCTTTCAGAAGAGCTGACGAGCCAGCGCTGGCGCTCCGGGTCTGTGCCTGAGGAGTTCATAAAGCGTGGACAAGCTATCTTTTAACGAATTTTCAAGGCAATGTAAAGAGAAAAAAGGAAGGAGGAGGCACCTGGCTGGCTCGGTCAGTAGAGCATGTAACTCTCCACCTTGGGGTTGTGAGGTCAAGCCCCACGTTGGGCATAGAGCTTACATTAAAAAAAAAGAAGAAAAAGAAAGGAAAATTAAAAAAAAAAAGAAAAAAAGAAAAAAAGCTCTATTTTGAGCCTGGCCTGGAAGCTGACGAGGTATTTATGATGCAGGGTGCACATCTCGTCCACACATCACATTCATGCAATAGTTTAACCAAGTTTTGGAGCCGGTCAGACGACTGGACGGAGCCGCGCACGCTGGCCAGGGTGTGGAGGGGGTGGGAGCCCCAGGTACAGGGTGGGGGCGGCGGGGCCGGGCCGCTCCACGTGGCCCCTGGAAGCCAGCGTTTTCTGGGCACCTGTGAGGTGCTCAGGAGGGTGCTCGGGGCTTGGTGGGCGCCGTGGGGGCTGTGACCCGGTTCCCAGGCCTGTCCTGCAACAGCGGCCGCTCCCGGGGCTGCAAGCTTCCGCTCGGCTCCGCGGGTGTTTCCTGAAATAAGCGGCTGCATCAGAAGGCCCGGGCCCCCTGCTCTGCGCGGCTGCCACACGCGCCGCTGTCTTGCTCCACCCACGTTTGCACCAAAGCTTTATTTTATGAGGATCCAATGGGCAGAGCAGCTGAGGAAGTGGCTGGGTCCAGGGCAAGAGCCTCGAGGGGGGCCTGACCGGGTTTGCCCAAGACAGTCTCGGCTCTTTCTTAAAAGAGAGAAAAGGAAATCTTTTTAGGCCCGTCTGAGTGTCCTCACTGTGGGACGGGCAGGGTCTCGGGTGTCCCAGGCGGGTGGCTCAGCACACACAACGGCGGGGGGCCAGCCCGGGGCCCTGGGGTGCGTCCGCGTGCCTGTGTGCCCCTGCAGCCGCCAGCCGGTGTACTGGAGCCGGTGGGCCCCGAGCCCAGCTGCTGCCTTATGTGCTGCCCTAGGTGCTGCCCAGGGCGGCCAGGGCCCTCCGCTCCAGCTGGGAGGTGGCTTGGGTGCCCGGCCTGACCCCGCGGGGTGTGCGTGAGGCTGAAAGGGCAGGTGCAGGTGCAGGTGCGTGCGGCCCGGGCCCAGGTTCAGGGAGCCTGGTGCCTGGACCAGTGACTCCATGGGCAACGGGCTCTCCCCTCCGCATGTCCCCACGCCTCTCCACGGGCCGTGCCGTCGGGCCTCCAACGACACCCGCTCGCGTTGCTATGCTGGCGGCGGGCCCGGGGCATGCGGGCTGGAGAATCCGGCTGGAAGGAGACCCTGGACGATTTTTGAAAAAAAGGTTTTACCTGGACACAGACTGAATTTAAGTGTCTGCCGATGACTATACTGGGCGACCACCAGACCCAATCTGGAACATTTCCACGGCCAGCAGCACCCTGCGTGCAGTGCCCTGCCCTGGGCACCCCGTGGCCCGCCTTCACCTCTATCCTCACTCCGTCCTCACCGGCTGACTGCGGCCTTGGACTGCATATACACGGGCTCCCACAGTACGCGTCTGACTTCTGCTCAAGTGAGGCCAGAGGCCCATCGCGCGGCTGCACCAGCCCTTCCCCGGGACACGGGTGCCCGGATCCAGCCTGACGGCAACACGTGGGTTGTCAGCAGAGGCACGGCCCGGGCCCTCGGCTGCACGTCCAGGGGCCGCGCTGCGGCCCGCGAGCTCCGCCGCTGCCCTCACCTCCGGAGGTAGCGCTCACCGGTCTTCGGAAGCGGGGGGACCCGTCGCTCATGCCCCCCGGGGCCCCTGCCCAAGCGCCTCTGGTCCTTTGCCCATTTCCAGTGGAGTTGTCGGCCCTCCTGGGGGCCTGTAGCTGTCCTAGTCCCATAAGCGCCTCGTGAACCCCCCAGTGCGGTTGCGGGCGGGCTGGCTGGGAGGGGGTCTCTGGCTTCACGGAAGCCCTTAACTTTAACAATCCAGGACCTCAAAAACCAGACCACGTATATGTACGTTATAATGATAATAAAACGAACACCTACACACTGCCCCCAAGTAGAACATGGGCGGGCTCCCTCAGAGATCTCCTGCTCCCGCCTTCATGCTTTAAAAACAGTGTTAGGTATGAATCCGTCTCTAAACAACCTGTTGCTCAGTCTTGCTTCTTTTTGGGATTTATAAAAATAGTGCCTTACAGTGTTTTTTGTTTTTTTTTGCCTTCTGAGGCCTTCTTTTTTTCCACTCACTTTTTGCTTTCTAGGATCCATCTTTATTGCTGCAGACAGGAGTAGGTTCATTCCCACAGCTGGAAAATATTCTATTACACGGATTTTTTGCATTTGTACATTAGCGCATCTTTGGAAACAGCGGTCGTTCTCAGTATTTTTTTTTTTTTTTAATTTCGAAGAATGCTGTTGTGATCCATCTTGCAAATATCTCCTCATTCACCTGTGCAAGACTTCCTCTAAAGTACATCCCTGAATGGAAAATCCTGCTCATGGGATACGTACATATTGGGTCTTACAAAATAGTGAATTTTCCAGAGCGGTTTTCCAAATGTCTCTGAATGTTTTCCAAAATCCTTTATACTTCCACCTGCACTTAACAGTTGCTCCCACGGCCCCATGTTTCCCCCAACACTGTGAACTATCAGATTTAAAATTTTTTTTTCTGATTTTGTGGGTATAGAATGCCATCTCATCATCTTTTAAAGAAATATTATCTGCTTTTATTTATTTTATTTGGGATGATTTATCTTTTATTGGGCTAAGCATGGAGCCCAATGCAGGACACGAACCCACAACTCCGAGATCAAGGCTTGAGCTGAGATCAAGAGTCAGATGCTTAACCAACGGAGCCTCCAAGACACCCGTTTTTATTTTTAAAAAAACTGTCTTACATAAGCTCTATACCCAACATGAGACTTGAACTCATGGCCCCGGCATCAAGAGTCCTACGCTCTACTAACTGAGCCCACCAAGTGCCCTGCATCATCTGAACCTCCATTTTCCTCATGACTAACGAGGTGGAGCATGTTTATGGACCACTGGTCTCATGTCTGTATTTCTGTTGGGTTATCTTTTCCTTGCTGGCATTACAGTTATTTGTCCTCAGTACTGTTCCTTTGTTGGTTATGTATGTGGTGAATATCTCCTCCCAGTTTGGGGCTGGACCTTCCACTTTCTTTACAGTATCTTCCAACAAACAGAAGTTCTTAATTTTAATGTAGTTGCATTTGCTAATCTTTTCTTTCATGATTATGACTCTTTAATATTATTTAATGCAGGCATGCTCAGGATATATTGGGGGTTCAGTTCCAGACCACCACAATAAAGTGAGTCAAATGAATGTTTGGGGTTCCCAGGGCACATAAAAGATATGCTTATGCTATACTGTAGTCTATTTCGTGTGTGACTGTGTTGGGTCTAAAAAATGTGCCTACCTGAATTAAATACTTCACACTTGCTTTCAGCAAATCGTAATCTTTTTGCTTGTAGAGGGTCCCACCCCCATGTTGATGGCTGCTGAATCCCCAGGTGGTGGCTGCTGAGGGCGGGGGCGGCTGGGGCGTCTCTTACAATAGGACAACAGTGAAAGGTGCTGCACCGGTTGGCTCTTTGACAATTTCTGTGCAGCAAGCGGTGCTGTTTGACAGCATTTTACCCACCGTAGGGCTCCTTTCAGAACTGGAGTCAGTTCCCTCAAAACTTGCCACTGCTTTGTCAAATAAGTTTCTGTAATATTCTAAGTTTTTTGTCATCATTTCAACGATCTTCACAGCATCTTCCCGAGGAGTGGATTCCCCCTCAAGAGACCATGTGCTCCGAGAGGCTGGAGCCGTTCAGTTGCACCTTCAGCCTCCGCTTCTCATTCTAGGTCTCGGGCCATTTCCAGCTCATCTGCAGGTACTTCCTCCACTGAAGTCTCTGCTCCCTCAAAGTCATCCAGGAGGGTTGGAATCCACTTCTAAGTTTTGTGAATGTTGATACTTTGGCCTCTTCCCAAGGATCGTGAATATTTTTAATGGCTTCTAGAATGGCGAATCCTCTGCAGAAGGTTTTCGATGCACTTCTCCCCAAGCCCTTAGAGGAATCACTACCCATGGCAGCTGCAGCCATACGAAATGTATTTCTTAAATAATAAGACCTGAAAGTTGAAGTTGCTCCGTTGTCCCCAGGGTGCAGAATGGGTGCTGTTAGCCGGCATGAAAACATTAGCCTCGCTGTACATTGCCAGAGCTCTTGGGTGACCGGGTGCCTTGTCAGTGAGCAGTAGTATTTTGAAAGGAATCTTTATTTCTGAGCCCCATGTCTCAACAGTGGGCTTAAAACACTCAGTAAACCATGTTGCAAACAGATGTGCCATCACCAGGCTTGTGCTTCTGTTCACACGGCACAGAGTGGGTGTAACGGGATTCTTCTAGAGCCCGAGGGCCCGCAGGTGGCCAATGAGCGCTGCCTTCAGCTCAAAGGCAACAGCTGCACCAGTACCTACAGAGGGACCCGGCCTGTCCTTTGAAGCCAAGCGTGGACTTCTCTCTAGCTCTGAAAGTCCTGGAAGGGATCTTCTTCCAATTTAAGGCTCTTTTCTCCATATCTAAAATCTGTTGCTGAGGGTTGCTACCTTTGTCTATTATCTTGGCTAGATCTTCCAGATTACGGGCGCTTCACCTGCACTTGCACGTTCTGCAGGTGGCCTCTTTCCTTACGCCTCGGAACCAGCCTCTGCAGCTTCCTCACCTCTCCCAGCCTTCATGCAACGGGAGAAAGCTAGGGCCTCTCCTTGGCCTAATCCATGAAGGAATGTTGTGGCTGGTTTGATCTCTCCAGCCCAATGTTGTGGCTGGTTTGACCGCTCTAACTTTCTCCGTTTCACTCTCTTATCACGTACGTGTCGCTGGAGTGCACTTTTAATTTCCTTCACAGACTTTGCCTTTGCAGTGACAACCTGGCTGTTTGGTGCAAGAGGCCAAACCTTGGCCTGTCTTAGCTTTCGACATGCCTTCCTCACTAAGCTACGTCATTTCCAGCTTTTGATTTAAAGTAAGAGACATGCAACTCTTTCTTTCCCTTGACACTTAGAGGCCATTGTAGGGTTATTAACGGGCCTAATTTTAATATCGCTGGGTCTCTAGGAATAGGGAAGCCGAGGGAGAGGGAGACAGATCGGGGAATGGTCAGTAAGGGGAGCGGTCAGAAGACACACAACATTTGTCAATTGAGTTTACGGCCTTAGATGGACGCGGTTGTGGCATCCCAAAACAATTACAGTAACATCAAAGATCACCAATCACAGATTATCACAATAATGAAAAAATCTGAACTATTGAATTACCAAAACGTGACACAGACACAAAAGTGAGCAAATACTCTAGGGAAAATTGCACCGATAGACTTGCTGGATGCAGGGTTGCCACAAAATTTCAATTTCTAAAAAACACAATTTCTGCAAAGCACAATAAAGCAAGGCACAGGATATGATGGGATATGCCTGTAAATCATTCTCGACCTAAGTTGATAGACATTCTTCTATATTATCTTCTAAAAATATTAAGCTTTCCTTTCCACATTAAAAAAAAAATTTTTAGAGTACGCCAGCCCATGTAGGGGGAAGGACAGACTCCCTACTAAGTGCACAGCCTCACGTGGGGCTTGATCCCATGACCCATGAAATCATGACCTGAGCCAAAACTAAGAGTCCATCTCGCACGACCAACTGAGCCAGCCAGGTGCCCCCTTTTTCACATTTAAGGATGTGATCTATTTGGGATTGATTTTGTGTCACGAAGATCAGTTTCATTTTTCCGTACGAATAACTGACGACCTCGGCTCCATTTCTGCCCTCGCTCTGTCCGTCTCTGTGATCGGCTGAGTAATGGGTCCCCAGAGATGTCTGCTTCCTAATCCTTGAGACCTGCGAGCATGTTACCTGATACTGCAGAAGGGAATCGGCAGGGGTAGTTGGGACCCCAGGGTGGCTCAGTGGTTGAGTGCCAGCCTTCGGCCCAGGGCGTGGTCCTGGGGTCCCAGGATCGAGTCCCACGTCAGGCTCCTGCAGGGAGCCTGCTTCTCCCTCTGCCTGTGTCTCTGCCTCTCTCTCTCTGTGTGTCTCTCATGAATAAATAAATAAAATCTTAAAAAAAAAAAAAGGGTGGCGAGGATGGGAGATGATCTTGGATTATGTGGGTGAGGCCCATGCAGCCAGGAGGGCCCCCCAAGGAGGGAGGAGTTAGCGCAATGCTGTGCTCTGGAGAACAAGGAAGAGGTCACGGGCCAAGGGTGAGGGCAGCCTCTGGAAGCTAGAAAAGCCGTAAGACCACATTCTGCCCGAGAGCCTCCAAAAGGAACACAGCCCTGTAGACACACAGAGAGCCCTGCCTTCCAGAACCATCTGACTCAGTGTTGCTTTAACCGCTTAGTGGGTGGCGATTTGTTGCAGCGGTAACGGGAACTATGCAGTGTTCAGTGTCCCCTTCTGTCCTGTGCTAAGGGTTCACACTCCTCGGAGGCCGTTGTGAGCTCTTAATCTGCCCCGTTAGCCGTTAACTGTTCCTCCTGCTCACACCCCACTGTTCTAGTCAGCAGCAGCTTTGTAATAGATACTGATGCCTGGTAAAGCAGATCCTTCCTTTGCCGCCTCCGTATGTCTGGGCCACTTGACTCTCTTAGGCCTCCGCATTTCCAGATAAATTTCAGAATCTGCTTGTCAAGGTCCTTCAAAAGACCCTACTGGGGTTCTGTTCAGAATAACATTAGCTCTACAGTCAATCTGGGGAAATAGATCTCTATAAATATTGAGTTTTCCTAAGAATATGATATATTCTTTTAAAAAAAAATATTTATTTGACAGAGAGCGAGCGAGTGAGGACAAGCAGGGGGAGTGGCAGACAGAGGGAGAGGGACAAGTGGGCTCCCCACTGAGCAGGGGCTCAATCCCAGGACCCTGGGATCATGACCTGAGCCGAAGGCAGATGCTTAACCAACTGAGCCACCCAGGTGCCTCTGTATTTCTAGCTTTAAAAGAATTTCACCATTTTCTCATGACAATAACATCTGATGTGGATTCTTTTTAAACTACGGCCTGGTGTTGAACATCATCAAATCGTCCTCCACATGCTTTCCTTTTCAGTGAAATATAGCAACGTTTTCCAGTAAGAACGGACTGTCCCTGCTGTTGTCTTTGATGGCTCTCCCTGTCATCTCTATGAGACACACTGTTCAACTTCTGACCTCATTTGCTTTGCCAAAGCTCAGGAAGGGGCAGCCCTGGGTGACCTCAGCCAAGAGTAGACCTATGACCCTACGCACCTGTGGCTCAGTGCTGGCCAGGTATTCTGATGTCAAGCCCCCAGCCCGTGTTCAAAAGTAGGGAGCGTGGGAGCTTCCAAAGCACAGAGATGAGGAGTCAGAATTGGTCACGGCAACCCTGGATCGTTGCAGGATGAAGTCACAGGGAGCAGAAACCTGGAACCGTGGGACATGGGGTGGAGCCACAGAGAGGAGATACGTGGACCCCACACACATGCAAAGAGCTGCCTCCTCTGGGGGCGCCCGGGGGCTCAGTCTGTTAAGCATCTGCCTTGGGATCAGGTCGTGATCTCGGGTCTTGGGATTGAGTGCCAGGTCTGGGTCCTGCTCAGCAGGAAGGCTGCTTTTCCCTTTCCCTCTGCCCCTCCTGCGCCCCCCCCCCCCCCCGTGATCCTGCCTGTGCTCTGATAAATAAATAAAATCTAAAAAAAAAAAAGTTGGGATCCCTGGGTGGCGCAGCGGTTTGGCGCCTGACTTTGGCCCAGGGCGCGATCCTGGAGACCTGGGATCGAATCCCACGTCGGGCTCCCGGTGCATGGAGCCTGCTTCTCCCTCTGCCTGTGTCTCTGCCTCTCTCTTTCTCTCTCTGTGACTATCATAAATAAATTAAAAAAAAAAAAAAAGTTGCCTGCTCTGTCTGATCTTAATGATTCCGGTCCCCTCGCCCTCGTCCTCCCACCCGGTCCTCCCGCCCAGTCCCCCCACCGCCGTCCTCCCATCTGGTCTTCCCACCGCCATCCCTCCACCCGGTCCTCCAGCCTCCATCCCCCCACTCCGTCTTCCCACCCGATCCTCCCGCCTGGTCCTCCCAGTCGGTCCTCCCACCGCCATCCTCCTGCCTGGTCCTCCCACCCGGTCCTCCCGCCCGGTCCTCCTGCCGCCATCCTCCCACCCCGTCCTCCCACTTAGTCCTCCCACTCAGTCCTCCCACCGCCATCCTCCTGCCCGGTCCTCCCGCCCGGTCCTCTAGGCGCCATCCCCCTACCCAGTCCCTCCTCCCAGTCTCCCCACCCGGTCTTCCCATCACCATCCTCCCACCGCCATCCTCCCGCCTGGTCCTTCCGCCCACGGGGTCCGCAGCGCCCCCTGCACGAGGCAAGGCCCAACACGGTCCCAGCGCGGGGAGGCAGCCGCAGGGCCTCCCCCTACCTCGCCCTGCATCCCACCCGCAGCTCCCGGCTCTCACTGTGGATCCGACCTCCAACCCCCAATACACAGGGAACAACACCAAGACCAAGGTGAAGCCTAGAAGTTGTGATAAAATGAACGACCTCGCCGTCCCCATCCGGGCCAGGCGATAGGACTTCTCCAGCCTCTCCGGAGCCGCCACCCTAGGCCCCCTCCCAGCCTCAACCACCTCCCTTCCTCCGAAGGTACCCACTGGCCTGACCTATAGTAGTCACTCTCCTTGAGTTTCTTTAGAGGGGCTCCATTTATTATTATTATTCATGAGAGACACAGAGAGAGAGGCAGAGACACAGGCAGAGGGAGAAGCAGGCTCCCTGCGGGGAGCCTTATGTGGGACTCGATCCCGGGACTCCAGGGTGTCACGGCTTGAGCTGAAGGTAGACGCTCAAAGGCTGAGCCCCCCAGGAGCCCCCCACCTTCCTAAAATTCATTCCCGTGTGCCTCTCTAGGTGCTACAGGTTAGTCTTGCTCAGCTGTCTTTCAGGCCTTTGAACCTGCGGGTTCCTTATGCATCTCTCTTTTCCTTACAACATATCCCCGGGGAGACAGTGAGCCATTCCCCCTGCAGAGTTTTCCAGGCCAAATTTTGCAGACCGCATTCCCCGTGAGGTTTAGCACAGCCCTGTGTTCCCTACAGCTCCTGTAGATTGACCCCTGGAACCAGAGGCTTCATGGGACTCAGGATCAAGATTTTTTGATGATGTTCTAGGTGTTGATGTGCTTTCATCAGGGTCACAAAGCGCCTGCTTGTCTCTCTTTTTCTAAGATGCTAGCAGAGAGGATATTCAACTGTTCGATGCTTATATTCATTAACTCGTTGTGAAAAACGGTCAAATTCTAATTACATCATTTCCTTTTCATCTAGAAGCTGGATTGATTTTATAAGGACGACACCTCCTTTCATCTGCTACTTGGTTACCCAGTGAAGCAGTTCATAGAGGAGAGGCAGGACAGAGGTTTCTTTTCATTTATTTACCCATTTTCAAGATAATCAATTGCCACAGTCTCATCCTCCAAAGATGATAAATTAGTTTTTAACAATACCATGAGGGGGTGCCTGCGTGGCTCTGTCCGTTAAGCCTCCAACTCTCGTTTGGCTCAGGTCATGACCTTGTGGGTGGGGAGATCGAGCCCCACATGGGCGGGGAGTCTGCTTGAAGATTCTCTCCCTCAACCCCCCCCTTGCTCAGGCTCTCTCAAATATATAAACACCATGAGAACCTTAAGGATTTAAATATACTTGATGAATTTCAGTATATTTCAGTTATTATCATTACTGATGTTCAAAATATCCCATCTCTGGCCAATTGGAGCCTCTTCAGGTTAACTTCTAAGTCCTTCTGACACGACCTTCACGGGCTGAGTATTTCCTTGCTATTTGGTTTGGCAAGATTTTTTCCCAGCTCATCTTGTGTATTTTCTGCCCAGGGCTAGGAACAGTCATTTCTCCAAGAAGCCTTGATTTCTTTTAGTGGAGAAATAATAGTGAAGACCACGACTGGGATGTTAGAAATCTTCCTCACTTCTGGGTGGATCATTTTTAGGTCTTTTCAGTGGGAAAAGCTAGAAATGACATATATGACAAAATACTCTGGGAGTTTAGGTTGCTCCATCCAATTCCAGCTGAGGACTGCAGGGTTTTTACTTAACCTCTTTTGTGAAATGTGATTTCCTCTCTTCCACAGTGGGATACCTGGTTCTCAAGGACACAGTGAATAACTGCATTAGAATATGCAATTAGGGGATCCCTGGGTGGCGCAGCGGTTTAGCGCCTGCCTTTGGCCCAGGGTGCGATCCTGGAGACCCGGGATCAAATCCCACGTTGGGCTCCCGGTGCATGGAGCCTGCTTCTCCCTCTGCCTGTGTCTCTGCCTCTCTCTCTCTGTGACTATCATAAATAAATAAAAATTAAAAAAAAAAGAATATGCAATTAGTCGTTTGTTTTTATCTCATCTTATGCACACATGGGTTTAGAATAACAGTATCAATAATATCACAGAAGACATTGATGATGAAAGAACTTAAAGAAGACACAAATAAGAAAAAAGATATTTCATGGAAGAATATTATTAAAATGTTCATTTTAGGGACGCCTGGGTCACTCGGCAGTTGAGCATCTGCCTTGGGCCCAGGGCGTGACCCCAGCCGGGGTCCTGGGATCGAGTCTCACGTCGGGCTCCCTGCATGGAGCCTGCTTCTCCCTCTGCCTGTGTCTCTGCCTTTCTCTCTGTGTCTCTCATGAATAAATAAATAAAATCTTTTTTAAATGTTCATCATACCCAGAGAAATCTACAGATTCAATACAATCCCTATCAAAACTCCAATGGCATTTTTCCATAGAATGAATAATCTCAACATTTTATGGGAATATGAAACACCCTGAATAGCCAAAGCAATCTTAAGAAAGAGACACAAATTCTCTGTAATTTCAAACTGTATCACAAAGCTGCAGTAGTCAAAACAGTATGGTATCAGCATTAAAACAGACCCTTTCATCAGTGGAACAGAATAGAAAGCCCAGAAATAAATCCCTGCATGTACAGTCATTTAATTTACAACACAGGTGCCAAGAACATACAATGGGAAAGACAGTCTCTTTAATAAAATGGTGCTGGGAAAACTGAAGAGCCACACATAAAAAATGAAACTGGATCACCAGCTTGCACTATTCACAAAAATTAACTCAAAATAGATGAAAAAATTGGATGTAATACCTGAAACCATAAAGCTCTGAGAGGAAAACATGGGCCATAAACTCCATTGACATTGGCCTTGGGAAGATTTTTTTCAGTCTGACTCCAAAAGCAAAGTAAATAAAAGCAAAAAAAAAAAAAAAAAAAAATCAGACTAAGCTTCTGCAATGGCAAATGAAACCATCCACAAAATGAAGAGGTAACCTGACGAATAGGAGAAAATACTTGCAAATGATTGATAAGTGGTTAATATCGGTGATACATAAAGAATTCATACGAACAACTCAATAGCAAAAAGAAAAAAATTCAATTAGTGGGAAGAAGATCTGAATAGATATTTTCCCCCCAAAAAGGCACACAGATGGCCAGCGGACACACAAAAAGATGCTCAGCATCACTCATCATCAGGGAGATGCAAATGAGACACAATGAGATGTCACCTCACACCTGTTTGGAAGGGCTGTTACCAAACAGACAAGAAATAACAAGCGCTGGGATGTGGAGAAAAGAGGACCCTTGTGTGCAGTCGGTGGGAATGTAAATTGTGCAGCCACAGTAGAAAACAGTACGGAGGTTCCTCAAAAAATTAAAAATAGAGGCATCAGATGATCCAACAATTCTAATTCTGGGTATTCATTGTGAAGAAAACAAAAACGCTAAGTCAAAATGATCCCCGCACCCCCACGTCCACTGCAGCATTATTTACAACAGCCACGATATGGAGGCCACTGAGTGTCCACAGATGGATGAAAGCTTTACAAAAATGGTGTATACACACACACACACACACACACCCCAACATACCAACACGCAATGGCTGTAAAAAAAAGTTGTAAAAAAAGTTGTAAAAAAAGAATGAAATCTTCCCATTCGCTATAACGGAGGTGGAAATTCAGGGCATTCTGCTGAGTGGAACAAGGGAGACGGAGAACGACAAACCCCGCACCAGCTCGCTTGTGTGCGGCAAGTAAATAAAACACAACAGAACACCGAGCTCACAGATACAGGCCATAGGCTGGTGGTGCCAGAAGCGGGGAGGGTGGGGTGTCGATAAAATGAGTGAAGGTGGGCAAAGTACAAACTCCCGGGCAGCCAGGGGGCTCAGCGGTTCAGCGCCGCCTTCGGCCCAGGCCGTGACCCCCGGGTCCCGGGATCGAGTCCTGCTTCGGGGTCCCTGCTGGGAGCCTGCTTCTCCCTCTGCCTGTGTTATTAAAAATAAAATATTAAAAAAAAACTATTGCAGTAAAATCTCACTTACCTTGATTACTGAGTTGTTTGATGCTCCGTAAATGCTGTGCCCGAGGCTCGTGCCTTCCCCCTCACTCCAGTTCCAGCCTCAAGCGGGACACTGTCCTCGTCTCCGTCATCCCCGTCCTAGTTTCCATCTCCCCCCGGCCACTTGCTGTCTCGTGTGAGGCCCACTGCCAGGGCGGCTCAGGCCGGGCAGGGCGACAATCCCCAGGCCTTCGGACCCTGCCCCTTGCCTCCCCTTGCTGGCTGGCTGGCGAGCCCCCCGGGGCAGCGGCAGGTCCCCACTCAGCTTCCATGCTGTGCCCAGCATGCACAGGGCCCTCCCAGCGACGCATCCTGCTGCTTCCTGCTGCTTTCCCCAGTCCTCACGGGGAGGACAGGTGTCCTGGCTGTCGCCCACCCACCTCTATTTTGTGGTGACAGGGTCATCTTACCACCTAGTTCCGTAAAGACTGTCCACGTGTTTCGGTTTTAATGTCTCACTACTCAGGTGCGTGGGTGGCTCAGTCAGTTGAGCACGTGCCATTGGCTCAGGTCGTGGTCTCAAGTGTCCCTGCTGGCGGGGGTCTGCATCTCCCTCTGCCCTTCCCCACCTGCTCATGATCTATTTTTTAAAAATTTTATTTATTCATGAGAGACACAGAGAGAGGCAGAGACACAGGCAGAGGGAGAAGCAGGCTCCCTGCAGGGAGCCCGATGCGGGACTCGATCCCAGGGCCCCGGGGTCACACCCTGAGCCAAAGGCAGATGCTCAACTGGTGAGCCCCCCAGGAGTCCCTCTTTCTCTCAAATTAAAAAAAAAAATCTTACTGCTCTGTGTTTATGTGCAAATTCTGGAAGGCACAAAACTATATTTCCACTACCACCACCGTCTTCCTACAATTCTTATATATTTTTTAAAAAAATTTATCCATTTTTTTATTTGGGAGAGACAAAGAGCCAGCAAGCACAGGCTGGAGGAGGAGCACAGGGAGAGGGATAAGCAGACTCTGCCCTGAGCCTGGTTCGGGGCTCCATCTCACGACCCCCAAATCATGATTTGAACTGAAATCACAAGTTGGACGCTCAACTCACTGAGCCACCCAGGCGCCCTGAGAATGCTTCTATTTTTAAGGGGATACTTTACAAGAGAACAATGGAGAGCCAGGATTATCTTTTCATGTACAGAAAGCATTAAAAAAAAAAAAAAAAAAACTATGTAAAAAACCAGACTGCCGTCTGCTCAAGGCCTAGGTCTGGTCTCACTGCTAGGAAGGGCACAGCAGCTCCGAGGGACGTCCGGGGTCCTGGGCCCGGCAGCCCAGTCCCGGCACCCTTGCACCACAGACACGCAGACACGGGATGGCCTGGCTGAGCTCAGATGAGAGAAGAGCAAAGCCCCCTTGAGTGAAGAGCAAGGGGAAAAACCAGGGTGCAGGTGTGCAGGTGTGCGATCCAGTATCTCGGCTGTCGGGGGGGCTCCTGCACCGGTCTACGGAGCCAGGTGATCAGGCTTCACCGCCTTGTGATGGGAGAGCGGACAGGGCCTGGGGACGGAGGGACACACACTGCCAGGTGCCTGGGTGCCCCGCGCTCCTGACATGGGGTCGGCCAGACAGCATTCTGCTCCCCGAGGAAGTGTATTTTCTGGGCTCCGGGTAAGGAAAAGGCCCCCCCCCCCTTCACGGGGGTAAAATTCCTGGGTCCGTGTCACGGGCTGAATATCCCCCAATTCACATGCTGGAGCCCTAACCCCTCTGGTGGTGACGGAAGAATGAGGGGCCTTTGGGGCGTGATTAGGCGGTGAGGGCGAGTCCTCACGAGTGGGGTGAGCGCCCCTGCCCCCCACCCTGCGAGCCCAGCAGGACGATGGCTCCCCGCGCACAGAAGGCGGGCCTTCCAGACTCCAGTCTGCAGGCACCTTGATTTCGCATTTCTGAGCCTCCAGAACTGTGAGAAATACATTTATTTTGGTTTATATGCCACCCAGTCTGGTGGTTTGTTAGAGCAGCCCCAAGGGAGAGAGCCTGTGATTTGGACGGCTAGTGTCTGGGAAGTGTCATGGATATAAATAAAACAGAGGAAGGAGGTGGGGGACATTTTATTTCAACTAGGGTGAGAAGTGAAGCCTCTGTGTCAGGAAGAACATAAAGGAAATATTTAAGAAGAATACTACTTGTTCGCCTCCCTGGGGCCTAGACACGCATTTGAGAAGGTTCAATATCCTTTTTCTGATTGAAACCCCTTTAAGGAAATGTCAAGAGGGAGGATTAGATCCGCGCCCCCCCCCCCCCCCATTTTCAGAAATAGAATAATCTGATAAAACCATAAACTACATTGCTCTAAATCTGACCTCAAGGATTGCGGGAAACCACAAGTGAATAAGATAATACGAGAAGCCAACAGGAAAATGGAAAAATATAAACAATAGAAAAAGAATTTCTAAAACTCTCCTCTGCCCCCCCAGAAAAGCCCGGGAAGGAGGACACCACAGCGGGATGGGGGAGAACCAGGTTGGCCACAACTGAGGAGAGAGTCAGGAAACCGGAACGCCACGGGCTGTGGAGGGACAAAGTGGTGAAAAATAGAAAGAGATCACTCAGGAGAAGGACAGAATAAGAACATTTTTAGACAAGGAAAGACCGAGTTTGCCACGGCCAGGTTCCCACTGCGAGGCCGAAGGCACCTGCTGGGAAGGAGCCGGAGAGGCCCTGGGGGAGGAGCGGAGGCCAGGACGCGGAGGCAAGGGGTGGATGAACGAACGCCCGGCCCGGCGGCCCGTCGAGGCCAGAGTCACTGTCGAAAACACCAACCACAGTAGTAATAAATAGCGGTTCCCTTAGAAGGCGTAAAAATAACTCCTTCCTCACATGTTTTCTTTGTTCAGCATTTTTAGTTCTACTTCATTTCTATACCTTCTCAATTAGCCCCTGTTCTTGTATTACTCCTGCTTTTATTGTTGTTTCGCACAGTCAGAGCCGAGTGGGAAGGGGAATGCCAGCCAGACAGCACGTGGGAAGAGTGAGCGGTGCTGAGGCTGAAGCTCTCCTCAAGCCGTGGAATCGTGTGGGCAGCTAGAAATGCTGCGGACTTTCAGGCTTTGCTACCTGCACGTGTTTAAAGTTTAAGGACAATCACTACAGGATAGGAATATAATGTACAACCCTCATGAAACATAAAAACTCATCACATACGACCTGACCAAGCAAATCCCAACAAATCCCAAAGGACTGAGATCATGAAGATTATGTAATGCCAATAAAAATTTAAAACACAAGGGAATCCTGGGTGGCTCAGTGGTTGAGCGTCTGCCTTCAGCCGAGGGTGTGACCCCGGGGTCCCGGGATCGAGTCCCACGTCCGGCTTCCTGCGTGGAGCCTGCTTCTCCCTCTGCCTGTGTCTCTGCCTCTCTCTGTGTTTCTCTTATGAATAAATAAATATTTTTTTAAAAATTAAAAATATGAAGTTGTAAAAAATTCCCATACATTTGGAAATTCTAAACCTATTTCTAGAGAGGGGAAGACAGCAGAAGAGGAAGATGCTGAGCTTACCTCCTCCCATGGACACACCAAGGCTGCAACTACATACAGTGCAAATCATTCTAGAATCATCTGAAGACTAGCAGAACAGTTCTTCCATGGCCAAAGGTAGAGGGGGAAAAAAAACCCCACATTGAGGCCAGGAGGGGCAGAGATGAGGTGAGGAACGAAATCCCTGGTGTGTTAGCCCCTAAGATTCCACGGCAGAGATCCTCTGCGAGGCGTGGGATCTCTAAGGTCCATATTGAGCACTCCTGCTACTGGGCATCTGCACTGGGGAGACAAGCCCCACAGTGTCTGGCATGAAAACCGGTGGGACTTGGCTCAAGGAGCACCAGGCTGCGGAGGGACAATATGGCTCACTCCAGACTCAGCCCGGAGCCACAGGTCAAAAAGCACTTGGACTCTACGTGAAGGAGATTTGCCGACTGATTGTAAGGCATGTGCCGAAGGGGCAAGGACCTGTGGGAACTGTCTCTGGGAATGGAAGTGCTGGAAGGTGCCACCCCTTCAGCCTAGCTGGTGTGACGCTGGTGGCTGCTGGTTCTGATGCCACCTGGCTAGGACCGCTTGCTCTGCCCTGCTGTGCTGCTTCAAATCTACGCCCCCCACCTGCCCACCCCATCAGGTGTCCATCCAAAGTGGCTCCCACATGGCCACCCCTGGTAGACAGCCTAAATCAGGACTCCTGTCCCCACAAAGCAACTAGCACCTTGCCACACCTAGTTGGGAGCCCTCGCTGGGACGGGCACCCCGCCAATGTGACTTCTGCCTTAGGGACAAAGGGGCCAGCCCCACCTACTAGGGTACACATACCATAGCTACAGATAGAGAGAGCTTATAACCTGGAACTTTAAAAATCTGCAGGCTTAGGGGGCCTGGATGGCTCATTCAGTTAAATGTCCAACTCTTGGTTTCAGCTCAGGTCGTGGTCTCATGGGTTGTGGGACTGGGCCCCATGTCAGGCTCCCTGCTCAGCAGAGAGTCCGCTTGAAGATTCTCTCCCTCTCCCCCTCCCCCCACTCATGCAGGTGTGGGCACGTGCACATGCTTGCTCGCTCTCTCTCAAATAAAATGAATCTTAAAAATCAGCAGGCTCTGCTCTGGGAGAGCTGGAGGGTGATAGGAAATGGGAGTCTCTGCCCTTAAAGGGACAGCATAACAAACAGCTCTGCTGAGATACAGCATCAAAGCATCGGTTTGAGAAATGCCTGGAGTGTACAGAAGGGAGATTTGTGTACTAATCTGAGCATGTGCTGGAGGGGCAGAGAACCTGGGAGACTTCTCCAGGCATAAAGGCTGGTGGGTGCCGTTTCCCTCGTCTGCCCTCTAGCTTGATTCATGGACACCTGTAAGAACCAACTCAGCTCGAACATTCTCCACCTAACTTGCTAACAGAGTGTTCCTCTCCCATGCTCTCAGATGGATTTGCCCCCTCCAACCTGGCCTCTATAGTTTTCCAAAGTGGTGCCAGTGTGCGAGCAGTCCCTACTGGGATCAGCACCATTCCAAGTTGCTCCTAGCCCAGGAAGAGAGGAAGATAATCACATAGAGCAGTCAGACTGTGGCTTCAGCCATGGGCTAGGACCAGACATCTAGTCTGACTGCAGGCCCCATCCACCAATGAAAGCTTCTCAGGGGACAACACAGGGAGAGCATCCTGCAGCTCAGTGCTGTTGCAGCTTGGGCAAATGCCAGGTTTGACCCAACTCAAGCCCACAGTGGCCCCTGACCAGCCCACTAACAACATAGGGACCAAATCCTGCCTATAATAGGCAAAGAGAGTCATTGCAGATGGCTGGATGAGGGCAAACACAGCTCAATCACAACAGCAGGATGCACACAACACATAGGAGAGATGCCCCTGAAGTGCCAGATTCTGGTGAACAGGCAACATTGCAGTGCGGGGCACTATAAGGCCACTACTGGGACGCCTGAGTAGCTCAGTGGTTGAGCGTCTGCCTTTGGCTCAGGGTGTGATCTCAGAGTCCTGGGATCGAGTCCCACATCGGGCTCCCTGCAGGGAACCCACTTCTCCCTCTGCCTATGTCTTTGCCTCTCTTTGTGTGTCTCTCATGAATAAATGAATAAAAAAAAGGCCACTACTTTAAAAAAAAAAAAAAAAAGGGCCACTACTTTCAAGAGCAAGACATGCAGCTGACTTTCACAACATATGGAAACAGACACGACAGGTAAACAAAATGAGGAGACAGAGGAATATGTCCCAAATGAAAGAACAGGACAAAACTACACTGAGAGAGCTAAATGAAACAGAGATAAGTAATATGCCTGATAGAGAATTTAAAGTATTGATCGTAAAGATAATCACTGAACCTGAGAAAGAATTGAGAACCCCCAATGAGACTCTCAAAAAAGAAATTGAAAACATAAAAAAGAATCAATCAGAGGTGAAGAACTCAATAACTGAAATTAAAAATATGCTAGCAGAAGTAAATAGACTAGAGGAAGCAGAACAAATAAGTGATGTGGAGGTCAGAGTAATTGAGTTATGAGCTTTTATTTAAAGAGGGCAGAATAACTGAAAGCAATCAAGCTGAACAGGAGAAAGAAAAAATAATAAAAAATGAGAATAGGGATCCCTGGGTGGTGCAGCAGTTTAGCACCTGCCTTTGGCCCAGGGCGTGATCCTGGAGACCCGGGATCGATTCCCACGTTGGGCTCCTGGTGCATGGAGCCTGCTTCTCCCTCTGCCTGTGTCTCTGCCTCTCTCTGTGTGACTATCATAAATAAAAAAAAAGTGAGAATATATTAAGGGAATTCAGTGACACCATCAAACATAGTAACATTTGCATTATAGGGATCCAGAAAGAGAAAAACAAAAAGGGGACAGAAATAATAGCCAAAAACTTCCTGGATCTGAGGAAGGAAACAGATATCCAGATTCAGAAGGCAGTGAGAGTCCCCAACAAAGTCAACCCAAGGAAGTCCACACCAAGACACATGGTAAGTAAAATGGCAAAAAGCAGTGATAAAGAGAGAAAAAAAATTTTTTAACAAGTTTTATTTATTTATTCATGAGAGACACACAGAGAGGCAGAGACACAGGCAAAGGGAGAGGCAGGCTCCCTGCAAGTAACCTGTGATGTGGGATTCGATCCTGGGACCCCAGGATCACACCCTGAGCCAGAGGCAGATGCTCAACCACTGAGCCACCCAGGCTTCCTGATAAAGAGAAAAATTTTAAAGTAGCAAGAGAAAAGAAACCAGTTACATACAAGGGGAAATCCCATAAGGCTATCAGCTGATTTTTCAGTAGAAATTTTGTAGGCCAGAAAAAAGTAGCAGGATATATTCAAAATGCTGAAAGGAAAAAAGGTGCAACCAAGAATACTCTATCCATCAAGGCTACCATTCACAATAGAAGAGATAAAGAGTTTCTCCCACAAATAAAAGAGGAATTTATGATCTCTTAAACTGGCTCTATAAGAAATGTTAAAGGGGACTCTGAGTGGAAAGGAAAAAGCATAAGCAGGAGAAAGAAAAGTACTAAACAAAAAGCAGTAAAATTATGTAGATCTATAAAAATCAGCCAAAGGTTTCACAAAGTAAAAGGATGTAGAGAGTATGAAACCATACGCCTAAACTGTGGAGAGGGAGAGGAGTAAAAATCTAGTGCTTTTAGAATGGGTTCAAACTTGAGAGAATATAGACTTAATGTAGACGGCTACATGCAGAAGATGTTGTATGGAAATCTAAGTGTAACCAAAACGGTACCAAAAACTGATAATAGATATGCAAAAAAATAAAGAAACACAAGCCTGTCACTAAAGAAAGCCAGCTGACTGAGAGAAGAGAGTAAGAGAAGAAAGAACAGAGAGGAACCACAAAAACAACCATAAAACAAATAACAGAATGGCAATAAGTACATACCTATCAATAATTACTGTGAATGTAAATAGACTAAATGCTCTAAACAAAAGACACAGAGTGATGGCACAGATAAGCAGCAAAGGCCCATCTACCTGTTGTTCATGAGAGTTTCACTTGAAACCTAAAGACACATACCGACTGAAAGTAAAGGAATAGAAAAAGATACCCCATGTAAATGGAAACAAAACAAGACCTGGGGTAGCAGCACTTACATGGGACAAAGCAGACTTCAAAACAAAGACTGTAACAGGAGACAAAGAGGGGATTTACATAATGATGAAAGGGGAGCCCTCCAACAAGAGGACAGAACAACTGTCATTATCTATTCACCCAACACGGGAGCACAAAAATACATAAAGCAAATGTTAACAGACATAAAGGAAGACATAAAGGAAGAAATTGAGGCTAACACAGTAATACTTAACATCCCAAAATTAATACTTTAACACCCCAATCCCATCCATGGATAGAATCATCTAGACAGAAAGGTAATAAGCAAATTGACTTTGAACAACACCATAGACCATATGGACTTAACTGACAAACATAGAACATTCCATCCAAAACAAGCAGACACCGGTTTTTTGTTGTTGTTGTTGTTTGTTTGTATTTTTTTTCCCACATGCACGTGAAATAATCTCCAGGACAGATCATATGTTGGGCCACAGAACAATTCTATAAAAATTTGAGAAGACTGAAATTGTGTCAAGCATCTTTCCCAACCACCACGGGATGAAACTAGAAATCAATTACAAAAACAAAACAAAACATGGGGCACCTGGGTGGCTCAGTAGGTTAGGGTCTGCCTTTGGCTCAGGTCATAATCCCACGGTCCTGGGATTGAGCCCTGTTTCAGGCCCTAGGCATGGTGGGGACCTGGCTTTTCCCTCTCACTCTGCCTGCTGCTCCCCCTGCTTGTGCGTGTGTGCATGTGCTCTGTCAAATAAATAAAATTTTAAAACAAACAAGAAACCTGGAGACAAATGAAAATAGAAACCCAATGGTTCAAAATCCTTGGGATGCACCAAAAGCAGTCCTAAGAAGGAAATTAATAGCAATACAGGTTACCTCAAGAAACAAGAAAAATCTCAAATAAACAATCTGACCTTACACCTCAAAGAACTAGAAAAAAGAACAATCAGAGCTCAAAGTTAGTAGAAGGAAAAAAATATTAAAGGGCAGAGTGGAAATACATCAAATAGAGACCAAAAACCAAACCAACCAAAACCAAAATCATTAGGAACGATGAATGATACCAAGAGCTGATTCTTTGAAGACATAAACAAAAATGATAAACCTCTGGTCAGACTCTAGGAAAAAAAAAAAAAAAAGGAGAGAAAGAAGACTTAAATAAATAGGATCAGATATAAAAAAGAAGAAGAAATGACTGACAAAGCATTAAAGAAGAGTGCTATGTAAAAGTATATGCCGATGAATTAGACTACAAAGAAGCAATGGGTAAGTTCCTAGAAACACACAATATTCCAAAACAGAATCAGGAAGAAATATGAAATGAACATACCAATTTCTAGACATGAAATGGAACTGGTAATAAAAAAAAATTCACAGCAAACAAAATCCAGGACCAGATGGCTTCATAGATGAAATCTACCAAACATTGAGAGGTATAGCATTACTTGTTCTTCAAAACTACTCCAAAAAATAGAAGAGGAAGGATAATTTCTACACTCATTCTTCAAGACCAGCATTACCTTGATACCAAAAACTAGGCAAAAACCCTGCAAGAGGGACACCTGGGTGGTTCAGTGGTTGAGCATCTGCCTTTGGCTCAGGTTGTGACCCCAGGGTCCTGGGATCGAATCCCACATTGGGCTCCCCACAGGGAGCCTGCTTCTCCCTCTAGGTCTCTGCCTTTGTCTCTGGGTCTCTAATGAATAAATAAAGTCTTAAAAAAAAAATACCCTGCAAGAAAACTACAGGCCAATATCCCTCATAAACATACATGCAAAAATTAGCAACAAAGGGGATCCCTGGGTGGCTCAGTGGTTTAGCACCTGCCTTTGGTCCAGGGCACGATCCTGGAGTCCCGGGATCGAGTCCCACATCGGGCTTCTGGCATGGAGCCTGCTTCTCCCTCTGCCTGTGTCTCTGCCTCTCTCTCTCTCTCTCTCTATCATGAATGAATAAAATTAATAAAAAACAAAAAACAAAAAATAAACTAACACCAGAGCTATCTTAAAAAAATTAGCAACAAAATATTAGCAAACTGACTACAACATATTACAATGTGTTGTAATGAATCAACAATACAATAAGAAGGTCCTTCACCAAGGTCAAGTGGGATTTATTCCAGGAATGCAAGGATGGCTCAATATTTGCAAATTCATCAACATGATATATCACATCAACAAAACAAAGAAAACCATATAATCTCAATAGATGCAGAAATAGAATTCAATAAAATTCAACATTGATTTATGGGAACACTTTTCATAGCAGTGGGTTTAGGTGGGACATGCCTCAACATAAAACAGTAATATTATACTTATTGGGAAAAGATGGAGAGCTTTCCCTTAAGATCAGGGATAAGACAAAGATATCTACTCTCACTGTTTTGATTCGACATAGTACAGGAAGACCTTGCCATGGTATTCAAATAAGAAATAAAAGGCATCCAAATTGGTTTCTATTTGCAGATGACATAGTATTACATATAGAAAGTCTCAAAGACTCCACAAAACCAAATAAAACGTACTGAAAGTGATAAACGAATTCTGTAAAGTTGTAGGATACAAAATTAATATACAGAAAGATGAAGTATTTCTATAAACTTTTAACAAAGAAGTAGAAAGAGAAACTAAGAAAACAGTGCCATTTACAATTGTATGAAGAATAATAAAATATGTAAGAATAAAGTTAATCAAAGAAGTCAAAGACCTGCATTCTGAAAACTAGATGATACTGATGAAAGAAACAGAAGACTACACCAACAGAAAGGTATACCATGCTCATGGACTGGAAAAATTAATAATGTTGAAGGGTCCATGCTATCCAAATTGATCTACAGATTCATTGCAATCCCCCAAAATACCAATTCAATGCATTTTTCACAGACTAAATAACCCTAAAATTTGCATGCAACCACCAAAGACTCCAGATAGCCAAAGCAATCTTGAGAAAGAACAAAGCTGGAGGTAACTTAATGTCAGATTTCAAGATACTTTACAAAGCTATAATAATCCAAACATTATGGTACTGACACAAAAATAGACACCTAGATCAATGGAACAGAATAGAAAGCCCCCAAATAAACACATGCTTATATGGTCACTTAATGTATGACAAAAGAGGTGAGAACATACAGTGGAAAAAAGGCTTCTCTCCAATAAATGGTGCAGGGAAAATTGGACAGCTAAATGCAAAACAACTGGACCACTTTCATAAACCATATGAAAATAACTCAATGTGGATACAGACTTCAGTGTGAGACTTGAAACCATAAAACTCCAGAAGGACAGGAAATAATCTTTTGACATTGGTTGTAGCAACATTTTCCAGGATAGATCTCCTTGGGCAAAGGAAGCAAAAGCAAAAATAAACTACTGGGAATACACCACAATAAAAGCTTTTGTAAAGCAATAGGAATCATTGACAAATGAAAACACTACCTACTGAATGGGATATTTGCAAATGACATAGCCAATAAGAGGTTAATATCCAAGATATATAAAGAATTTACACAACTCAACACCACCACCCCCACACAGATAAACAATCCAATTAAAAGTGGGCAGAGGACCTAAATAGACATTTTTCCAAAGAAGACAAACGATAGCCAGCAGGTATGTGAAAAGTTGCTTAACATCACTCACCATCAGGAAAATGCAAATAAAAACCACAATGAGATATTACCTCACACCAGTCAGACTGGCTGGTATCAAAAAGACATCCAAAAACAAGAGCTGGCAAGGACGCAGAGAAAAATAGCCCTTGTGCACTGTTGGTGGCAATGTAAATTGGCGCAACCACTGTGGAGAATAGTATGGTGGTTCCTCAGAGTTAGAAGTATCATAGAATCCAGTAATTCCACAACCGAATATCCAAAGAAAATGAAAACTTTGAGTAGATAAATGCACTCATGTTTATTGCAGCATTATTTACTATAGCCAAGATATGGACGTAACCTGATTGTCCATTGATGGATGGATGAAGAAGATGTGGATGGAAGATAAAGAAGATATGGTATGGGGGGTGCTTGGGTAACTAGCTTCGTTAAGTGCCTGCCTTCAGCTTGGGTCATGATCCCAGGAGGCTGGGATCAAGCCTGGCACTGGGCTCCCTACTTGGCAGGAAGCCTGATTCTCCCTCTGCCATTCCCCTTGCTTGTGTTATCTGGCTCTATCTCTCTGCCAAATAAATAAAAGTCTTAAAATAAAATTGTTGACTCACTAGTTGCATATCTGAAAGTAATATGACATTGTATGTCAAGTATACTCATATTTTAAAAACTTGGTTCTAGATAACCTGGGGGTCAAAAAGTAATAACTTATATTAGAAAAACATTTAAAACTAAACGATGCTGGGGTGCCAGGGTGGCTCAGTGGGTTGAGTCCTACTCTTGATCTCAACTGAGGTTTTGATCTCAGAGTCCTGAGTGGAGGTCATGTTGGCCCCACGCTGTGGAGACTACTTAAACAAAGAAACCTAAACTACATGGAAAGCACTGCATATCAAAACTTGTGGCACTGAAAGAGTATTTACAGTGACATTTCCAGATGGATTCAAAACTTAACCATGAAAAGGAGAATTGTAAGATGTTTTATAAGAAATCTAAGAATGAAGGGCACCTGGGTGGCTCAGTCAGTTAAGTGTCTGACTCTTGATTTCAGCTCAGGGCATGATCTCAGGGCTGGGAGATGGAGCCTGCTTAAGATTCTCTCCCTGCCTCTCCCTCTGACTCTCCCCACATTCCCCTCCCTCAAAAAAATATGAATGTTTATTATGCTATTAGGGGTAAGAAGATATAATAAACTGAATGCGTAAAATAATGATACATTCGATATTAAATTTATAAATCAATAATAAACAAAGAGAAAAGTCAAAATACAGGGCCAGGGAAGGTATTTCCAATGCCTATAATAGACCATTAGCCTACGTGTGACAAACTTCCACAAAATAGTAAGAAAAAGATAATCCAATCAAAAATATGTGAAGGATAAGAACGGGCATTTCCCTAAGCAGAAAATATGATCGGCTATGAAGCACCACTTTACTAATAACAAGGAAATGCTAATTAAAAAAAAGGGATAGATACTTTTACACACCCACACATCTTGCAAAAAAAAAAAAAAAAAAAAAAAATCAAGGAGCCTGATAACAGGCGGAGCTGGTAAGAAGTGATGGAGTCAGGGAGCCCGGTACTTTGGTGGCTGAATAAGTGATGGGTCACTTGGAGAGTGCCTGGCCAGGCCCTGTCGGTCTCTGCACTGCCCGGATGGAGCCGCCCCCTGGTGTTGCTCCAGAGAAGTCCTTTCCCACCCTCGCTGGGGCACTCGCACCACGGTGTTTACTGGGTCACTGGTCAGTATGCGGAGGGGAACGACTCCACTCTTGCCGGTAGGGGAGGGGGGACGGGGAGGGAGGAAGGGGGAGGAGGATGGGGGAGGGGGGAGGGGAAGAGGATGGGGGAGGGGAGGAGGATGGGGGAGGGGAGGAGGATGGGGGAGGGGAGGAGGATGGGGGAGGGGAGGAGGATGGGGAGGAGGAGGGGCTGAAGTGCTGCGAGGCCGTGGAGCCAGGGGCAGAGCTCCGCCTGCTGCGAGCAGGAGCGGCGGCAGCACGGAGCACTTCCCACCCGCTAGTTGCCCAAGAACAACTGAAACCCGACGTGGGTGCCGCGGATGGACGCACCCAGCCCCGTGGGCACACGCCCTTGGCTCGCAGCGCCTGCCCGCCCGGCGCCCCTACCGCCCGCCCGAGCCGCGATGCGCACCCCTTCTTTCCAGGGGCGCCCACAGGCTCGGCCCTCTGTTCCCGCAGCGACCTGCCTCCCCGCCCCCGGGGCCCGCGCTGCGGGAAAAACGGGCCCAACTTCCCGTGCGCACATCCCCCTGCAACTGCCGCGACTGCCTCCCTTCTCTGCACCTAACGCTTCCTTTTTAAAAAAATTCATTCATTCATTCATTCATTCATTCATTCATTCATTCATGAGACACACAGAGGCAGAGACGCAGGCAGAGGGAGAAGCAGGCTCCCTGCGGGGACCCGATGCGGGACTCGACCCCGGGACCCCGGGGTCACGCCCGGCGCTGGGCCCCCCAGGCGCCCCTACACCTACAAGCTTCTAAGGGAAACCGTCTACACCGGCCCGCTCCCCGCCCCCATCTCCCTCTGCGCTTCTACTGCCCGGTTATGGCCTCTATCTGCAACCGGCGTCCCCCGTGACCTCTGGGGACCCCGTCCAAGCCCTGCCGTCACCCCCCCCCGCCGCTCTCCCTGCCCGACCCCCTACACCGGAGCTCCCCAGCCCCCGCCGTGCGCTCCAATCGCCCGGGAAGCTCGGTCTACGCCGCGGCCCAGGCGGATCGCGTCGGGTGGTTCCCGAAGCCCCAGGGGGCGCGCCGCCCGCCCCGCCGCCCGCCGGACCGGGGAGAGCGCCCGCGCCGGTGCGACAGCTCCACCTGGCGGCTCCCGCGGGACGAGAGCGGGGAAGCCGTTACACCTGTCACACCTGGGGGAGGGCGCTGAGCTCAGTTAAGGGCACCTGCGGGCTGTTAGGGCGGCCCCGCAGGACACGCCCCCCGCCCCCGCGCCGGTTCTTCCCACCCCAACAGCAAGCCCTTTACGAGAGGCGGGCGCTGTCTGAAGGGTTGTGTCGACACAACCCCGTGCACAACATCGTGCCCATTTCACAGACAAGGAAACGGAGGCACAAACCCTTGGCCAGGGCTGTGCAGGCGGCCGGAGCCGGTGACCAACGCAGCGGGCGCGGAGGTCCGCAGGGCGGGGGCAGCGGGCTGCGTCCTTCCCCGGCTCGGAGGGCGGGGTCACCCCTGGGGCGGGCCCGTAGTGGGGCACAGGGACAGGCAGGCTGCCGGCCTCGGCCTTTGGGGCACGCGCCCCCGGGCAGGCACCCAGAAGGGGAGTGAGCCTGCCAGGGCGCCCGGGTCGGTAAAGCGCAGTCGCACCCAGCCGCTCCGCTAGCGGACTCCTCGCGGCGCTTGGGGACACGGCCCGGGCCGCCAGCTGGAGCCTGGGCCGCTCCTCCCAGAGCCCTCGAGCCTCGCTGCCTCCCCTCTTGTCCCCCCGCCCCGGCCTCGAGCCCCCGGGCTGCAGACGGAACGCCGGCCCCCTACCTGGACGGCGCCCCATCCCGCGCATCCTCCCGGTGCCTGCGGTCGGGGTCCCCGTCGCTGCGGGTCCAGCAGCCCGGGCCCTGGCGCTCGCACCCAGAAGGCGCGGCACGCTCCGTCGGGCGCCCAGGTGCGCCCCCTGGGGCTCCCCGGCTGGAGCAGCCCGGCGCGGCCCCCACCTGGATGGAGGCGCTCGCAGGTGCTCCTTGCGCCTGCCCCGCCTTCGGACGCGTCCATCAAGCCAAGGGGGCGGAGCTTCTGGGCTCGGGCCCCGCCCCCTCCGCTCCCTGGGAGGCTAAACAGGTGCTGGGAGGCGAGCCTCACCCCTGCCTGGCGGGTCTGTGCGGTGGTGGCACCTGTCTTCCCTTGCTGCCCGAGGGCCGGCCCCTCCTGGGTGGTGCCAGGCGCTGTTCCAGGCCCTGGGAGCCCCACGGCGAGTGAAACCTGCGGAAGGCCTGTCTGCTCAGGGCCCACGGTCTAGTGTGGGGAGGCGATAATTAACAAATAGGCTTTAAAAAACATAGTTTGTTGGGGCACCTGGGTGGCCCAGTCAGGTGGAGCCTTGGGCTCTTGATTTCCACTCCAGTCCTGAACTCAGGAGTGTGAGGTGCAGCCCCTTGTTGGGCTCCATCCTCTGTAGGGAGTCTGCTTGAGATTCTCTCTTCCTCGCTCTCCTTTTGCCCCTCCCCCCAGAAAGAGAGGAAGAAAAAGAAGAAAGAGAGAGAAAAAAAAAAGAGAGAAAATAGTACGCTAACGATAAGTCCTGGGGAGAAAATGAAGCTGTAAAGGAGAACAGGGACTGTGGGAAAGAGGTTGTGAGTTTAGGCAGGGTGATTTGGGAGAAGCTTCCCTGACAGGGAGGAGGGATTAGAATTTGGAGAGAGGTGTGTGGGGGAAGAGCATTCCGGATAGGGCAAACAGCAAGTGCACAGGTGTGGTCAAGGAATTCAAACAGGCTGGGGTGCCTGAGGGGAGGGGGGCATCAAGGACGAGGCTAGGCCAGGGAGGTGAGCTTGTGAGGAGGTGACCTTTTTGTCTGAAAGAAGGAGAAGTGGAAGGGTGGGGAGAGGAGGAGGAGGGAGAGGGAGGAGGGATGGGGAGGGCTCCTGCCCAGGAGGAACTCGATTGACATAAAATTATTGAATCCCTGTGGCTGCTGCTGCTGGGAACAGACTGCTGGGCACAAGAGAGGAGTAGGGGGACTGGTTAGGAAACCAGTGAGGCAGTGGGGGACGCCTGAGAAGCAGGTGGATTCCAGATCTAAGCTGAGGCTAGAGATTTGTATTGGATCGGGCATGGGTTTGAGAGAAGGTCACGAGTTTCTGAACATCAGAAAGGATGGAATTACCTGGGGTGGGGAGGGCTGTGGGAGAAGCATGTTGGGGGCAGAGAGATGAGGAGCTCATCTCTGGACATGTCCAGTTAGAGCTGAATTTTGACCTCTCAGTGGTCATGCTGGTTTGATGCTGGTTGGTTCACCAGAGGATGGGCCTGGAAACCAAGATTGGGAGTCATGGTGTAGAGATGGTGTTTAAAGCCTTGGAACTGGGTGAGCTCATCCAGAGGGTCAGTGAAGAAGGAGCAAAGGCATGTGTGTAGGGATGGAGGGGGAGTGGAGGAGACTGAGCAGGAACAGTCGGGGTGGTAGGGGAAAACCCTGAAGGGAGGCTCCAAGGCCAAGTGAAGACAGCATTTCATAGAGGAAGGGATGGTGAGCCGCCCCACATGCCGATGGGCAATAGAGGACTGAGAGGAGACCCTACCCTTGGCAGCATGGAGGCCGTTGATGACCTTAACAGAGCAGTTTGGGTGAATGATGGGGGTAAAGCCTGGCTGGAGTGGGCTCTAGAGTCAGGGGAGAGCAGTTGGAGGTGAGTCTAGACAGACCTCGGACAGTGTTTGCTTTAAAGGGAAGGAGAGAGATGGGGTCGTAGCTGGAGGGAGATGAGAGGAACAACAGAGAGATAAACATTGATGCAAGAGAGAGAAAAGTTGCTGGAGGAACGTCCCCTGGTAGAGAGCTTGACCTTCCAGGGGCGAGTGCACTTTATTCACAGCAAGGAGAGAGAGAGTGGATTAGGCGTGCGCAGATGCAGCTGGGGGGGGGGGAGCTTGTGGATGTTCCCCTCCCCACCCCATTTAACTTGTGAAACATATTTACAGAAAACCACACAAAACACGTGTACCATTTTGTGAATAAGACAAGTACCTATGTAACCATCACCACGGCAAAAAAAAAAAAAAAAAAAGGACATTATTAACACCCTAAAAAGTTTTTTTCCAGTATTTCTCTCCAATCGGAATCCTTTCTTAGACGTAACCACCATCCCGGCTTCACTGATAATAGTTTAAAAAATAGCTTTACCACCTAATTGCCTTCCTAAGTCAGTTTTGGTGGATATTTAACGTCATTTGGTTGTTAAAGACCTAATTTAATTCCCTCTCCAGCTTCACTGAAGTGTAATTGGCAGGTAAAATTGTAGGATAGTCCTTTATTTATGTACTTGTTGACACGCAGCGTTACATTAGTTTCAGGTGTTCAACACGAGGGTTTGACCATTTTATACATTACTCAGCGCTCGCCACGTGAGATATTTAAAGTGCACAACATGATGATTTGATACATTGCGAAAGGCTTCCCTCTGAGTTAATTAACATATCCATCACCGCACATATTTATTTTTTCGTGTGAGAACGTTTAATTCCAGTCTCCCATCAAATCTTAATTAGGCAACGGAGGGTTATCAACTATAGTCACCACGTTATAAGTTACGTCCTCAGATCTTAGTCGTCTTAAAACTGACAATTTGTACCCTTTTATCACCTGCCCCATTGCCCCCACGCCCAGACCCTGCCTGGCAACCACTTTTCTATTCACTATTTCTAGGATTTCAATTTCTCTCTTTTTAAAAATTTCACATAGAAAAAAGATAAAAAAATAAAAATTTCACGTAGAAGCGATACCATGTGGTATTTATTGGTCTTTGTCCGTCTGGCTCACTTCATTTCAGTGGAACCCTACTACATAGAGTCTTCTTTGTTTCGTCTAGTTTCTGTCTTTTCAACATTACGCATGTGGCCATCATTCATGTTTTCTGTAGTTTTAGCTTGTTTCTGTGTCTGTCACTCGTGCGCCTGTGCAGGTGTCCCTAGCAGACGGTGGAATGCAGGGCACGTGTGTCTTCAGCTGGAACAGATGCTCAAACTGTTTCCAGAGTGGATATAAGAATGTACACCCCGATAGTTTGATGGGTATCTACCGGTTTCTCATTCTAGTCTGAATTTGCATTTCTCCCATCGTTCATGGGTTTTCTCTTTTGAAAAGTGCTCGTTCAAATTTTTTGCCCATTTTTCTCTTGGGTCGCTATCCGGGTTCTTTACTGCTGCATAAGGAAACCACGCCAAAGCTTTATGGTTTAAACAGCACCAGTGATTCACTTTGCTCGTGAATTGCCAACGTGAGCAGGGCTGGGCTCCCGCTGGCACGATTCAGCGGCTGCCTTCGGAACCAGCTGGAGAAGGGCTTCCTCGGAGCACGGCTGTCTTAGGGGAGTCAGACTTCTCAGGAGGCAGCCGGTTGGTCTCTCCCCCAGCAGGCCTTGCAAGAGGCGTGATGGAAATGGCCAGGCTTCTGACCTAATCTTGCACACCCCAGCTGTGTTCTATTTGTCAAGTGCGGACTTAGGTGGCAGAGCATGCAGCTCTTGATCTTGGGTCCATGAGTTCAAGCCCCACATTGGGCGTAGAGTTTAATATTCATCAAATGGGTCATAAGGCCAGATTCAAGAGAAGAGGAATTGGATTCCATCTTTCAAGGAGAGGAATAGGACAAATTTGTAATCATTTTTCGTCTCTTGTGGTCGTATAGCTTTTCCTTATAGTTTGTAGGATTTCTTTATATGTTCTGTATTAGTCCAATGTCAGTTACATGTTTGGGGATGACCTCTTCTATCACGGCTTTCTTTTCACTCATTTTAGGTCTTTTCCTCTGCTTGGTGGCTAATGCTTTTGAATCTTGTTTAGGAAGTTTTTCTCTCCCTCAAAATCATGAAGATATTTTCTTAAAAACTTTCTAAGTTTCAGGGCACCTGGGTGGGTCAGGCATTTATTTAAGCGTCTGCCTTTGGCTCAGGTCACGATCTCATGGGCATGGGGCTCCCTGCTCAGTGGGTAGTCTCCCTCTCCCTCTGTGCTCCCACCCTGTTCTCTCTCTCTCTCTCCTCTCTATATATCTCACTCACTCTCTCACATGCTCTCCCCCCATCAAATAAATAAATAAGATCTTAAGAAAGACCTTTCTATCTTTCTAAACTTTTTTTTTTTAAAGATTTTATTTATTCATGAGAGACACACAGAGAGAGAGGCAGAGACACAGGCAGAGGGAGAAGCAGGCTTCATGCAGGGAGCCCGACGTGGGACTTGATCCCAGGTCTCCAGGATCACGCCCTGGGCCAAAGGCAGGCGCTAAACTGCTGAGCCACCCAGGGATCTCCTCTTTCTAAACTTCTAAGAGCTTTTTAATTTTGTCTTTCCTATTTAAGTAATTAATTTACCTGGAATTTCCTTCAGTGCTTGTTGGTCCAGTAGTTTTCCCCGTATGGGTGTTTAAGCACCATCTACTAAGAAGAGAGAAGTCTCCCCTCGCTCTGTGCTGCCACTTCTTCTGGATGTCAGCTGTTGGTGGATGTGAACATCCTCTCGGGGCCTGCATTCTGTTCCACTCTACTTGTCTGTCCTTCAGTCAATACTACACCAGTGAATCCTGTTGAATTTCTGTAGCATTGTAATGGGTCTTGCCCTGTGGTAGAGTGAGTTTTCCCACCTTGTTCTTTAAGAGTGACTTAGCGATCTTGGCCCTTTACACTCCCCACAAATTTTAGAACCACTTGACACATTCCATAAAAATGTCTGCTGAGGTTTTGATTAGGATTGTCATCTATCCCATACTTTGTTTTCTCATATTTAATTCATGATGTGTTTATTTCCCCAATATTTAGGTGTTTTTTTTTTTTTTTTAAAGATGTTACTTGTTTATTCACGAGAGACACAGAGAGAGAGAGGCAGAGACACAGGCAGAGGGAGAAGCAGGCTCCATGCAGGGAGCCGGATGCGGGACTTGATCCCGGGACTCCAGGATCACGCCCTGGGTGGAAGGCAGGTGCTAAACCACTGAGCCACCCAGGGATCCCCTGGGTGTTCTTTTATCCTTATTTATAGTTTTCTTCTTGCCCACTTTTGGTCCCATTTAATGCACAAGTTTTTCATGATTTTTGACTTGACTATAAATTTGATCTCTTTTTTCTCTTTTAATCCAGTACAATGTGGTGAATATAATTGATTGATTTTATTCTTTTTTCTTTCTTTAAAAAGACTTTGAGAGAGAGAGAGCATGACTTAGGGGAGGGGCAGAGGGAGAAGCAGACGCCCCACTCAGCAGGGAGCCCCATGCAGGGCTCGATTCCAGGACCCGGAGATCATGAACTCAGCCCAAGGCAGATGCTTAACCAAATGAGCCACTCAGGGGCCACCACCTCCACCCCCACTAATATTTCTAGGATAGACCAGATTTTGTCATAATGAACTGTCCTCTTCGTATATTATTGGATTTGGTTAGCTAATGTTTTGTTTAGGATTTTTGTGTCTATTGTCATGAAAGTGATTGGCTTGTAATTTTTATTTCTATCTTTGTGAAGTTTTAGTATTAAGGTTAGACTGTTTTCATAAACAAACTGGGCTGAGTTTTCTCTTTTGAATTCTCTGGAAGAGTTTGTGTAGTGTTGATGTTATTTCTTTCTTAAATGTTTGGTAGAATTCACCAATGAAGCCATTTGGGGCTGGAAGATTTACATTTCTTTAATAATTATAGGACTATTTAGATTTTCCATTTCTTTTGGTGTGAGTTTTGAGAATTTGTATTTTTGAATGAAATTTATCCATTTCATCTGCATTTTCAAATAAATATTCATAACATTTTCTCATTATTTGTATTGTCTATAGGATCCTTAGTTTCTCTTTTTCCTTTTTTAATTAACACATGGTATATTAGTTTCTCTTTTTCTTAGACTTGGTTATTTTTGGGGTTATTTCTCTCTCTCCCTTTTTGATCAGTCTTGCCAGGGGCTTTCAACTGTATCAGTAATTTCAGAGAACCAACTTTTGGCATTTTGTTTTGATCTATCATATATATTCTATGCTTGCTTTATATATTTTTAATTTATACTCTATATATTCTTTTCTTTTTTGAGCTATTTTCTTTTTCTTTTTTTACTACCTGAAATGGATACTTCCTCATTAATTTTCCACTTTTCTCTCTTCAAGACCATATAAATATCTAAGTACTCTAAGGATTGTTTTTGACAAAAGCATGTATTTTGATACATAATGTCTTTGTTATTATTCTGTTCTAGGTATTTTCTAATTTCCATTTGTCATTCTCTTGTTCACTGAGTTGTTTAGGAAAATATTTCTTAACTTTCAAATAAGATGGAGATTTTCTAATTACCTTTTTTCTATTAGTTAGCAAGTTAATTACATTACTGTCAGAAATATTTTTTTGTTTGTTTTTTAGAAATCATGTTTAAGGGATGATTGGGTGTCTCAGTTGGTTAAATGTCTGCCTTCGGCTCAGGTCATGATCCTAGGATTGAGCCTCATGTTGGGCTCCCTGCTCAGTGGGGAGCCTGATTCTCCCTCTCCTCCCTGCTTGTGTTTTCTCTCATCATCTCTGTCTCTCTCTTAAATAAATAAATAAATAAATAAATAAACAAATAAATAATCTTTAAAAAATCGTGTTTAATACTTTTGTTATTAAAAAAAAGATTTATTTATTTATTTTAGAGAGAAAGACAGAGGGAGATGGAAAGAGACTCTCCAGTAGACTTCTGGATGAGCGGGGATCCTGATGTGGGGCCAATTTCACAACCCTGAGATCACATCCTGAGCTGAAACTAAGATTTGGGCACTTAACAGACTGAGCCCTCACAGGCCACCCACACGGAGGTTTAAAAAAAAAATGTTGCTATTATGTTTATTAGTGGTAGGAAATAGAACTTTTCTGAGCATGATTTACTTTTGGAACTTTCACATTACTTACATATACTGGGTTGGAATACTCTAGATTATTCAGTTATGTGTTTCATATCTACGTGTAGTGAACAGTGTTCTATGGGCACCTGGGGGGCTCAGCTGCTTAGGCCTCTGCCTCTTGATTCCAGCTCAGGTCATGATCTCCAGGTTGTAGGATCGAGTCCCGAGTTGGGCTCGGTGCTCAGTCGGGAGTCTGCTCCGGATCCCTCTCCCTCTGTCCTTCTCCCTGTTCACAAACTCACACATGTGCTCTCTCAAATAAATAAATCTTTAAAAAACCCAGCATGTTATATGATAAAGTATAAAAAATTTATTTTTTGACTTTTTAAAAAGGATTTTATTTATTTATTCATGAGAGACAGAGAGAAAGAGGCAGAGATACAGGGAGAGGGAGAAGCAGGCTCCTTGCAGGGACCCCGATGTGGGACTCGATCCCGGGACCCCGGGTCACGCCCTGAACCGAAGGCAGATGCTCAACCACGGAGCCCCCCAGGTGCCCTAAATATAAAAAATTCAAACAAATATTTCAAGTCAACTTTGAGTGAGACAGCTGTCACAAAACTGCAGAATTGTACATTTTTCTGGAACTTTTTGATCTTCCCAAATGGAAATTCTGTGTCCATTAGGCAGCTCCCTGTCTCCCTCCCCCAACCCCTGCCAACCACCATCCTACTTTCTGTTTCTATGAATGTGACTCCCCTAAGAAGCTCATTTAAGTGGTGTCGTATGGTGTTTGCCTTTTTGTGACTGGCTTGTTCACTTAGCGTAATGTCCTTGGGGCTCATCCATGTTGTGCCACGTGTAAGAGTTCCCTTCCATTTTAAAGCCAAGTAATATCCCATTTTATGGATGTATCCACCACATTTTGTTTATCCGTGTACCTACTGATAGACATTTGGGTTGCTTCCTCTGTTGGGCTATTGTGAATGCCATGAACATTGATTACAAACATCTTTTTTAGATCCTGCTTTCAATTCTTTTGAGTATATACCCAGAAGTGGAATCGCTGCATTACGTGGTAATCTTTTAAAGATTTTATTTATTTATTCATTAGAGACAGAGAGAGAGAGAGAGAGAGAGAGAGAGAGAGAGAGAGAGAGAGGCGGAGGGAGAAGCAGGCTCCATGCAGGGAGCCTGATGTGGGACTCTATCCTGGGACCCCAGGATCACGCCCTGGGCTGAAGGTGGTGCTAAACTGCTGAGCCACCCTCTTTTTTTTTTAGCTTGTATATTGCTAAGATTTTTAAAATTGAGATACAATTGACATATAACATATTAGTTTCGAGTGTACAATATGATCATTCAAAATGATCACAAGTCTAGTTAATAACATCACCACGCATAATTACAAAGTTTTTCTCTTGTGTAGTAATACTATTTTTTAAAAATTTATTTAATTGAGAGAGAGGGAGAGACTATGTGAGCTTGGGGAGGGGCAGAGGAAGAGGGAGAAGCTTATGCAGCTCCCCCCGCACCACCCGGATCCCTCAGACTTAGGGCTTGATGGGCTTGATCTCACAGCCCTGAGGTCACGAGCTGAGTGGAAATCAAGAGTCAGATGCTCAACCCAATAAGCCACCCAGGTGCCCCTGTGGTAATTCTATTTTTATTTTTTGAAGATTTGCTGTGCTATTTTCTAAAGTGCTGCACCTTTTTACATTCCCATCAACACCGCAGTTTCCAATTACTTCACATCCTTGCCAACAAGTGTTATTTTTTAATTTTTTTGATCCTATGGGTGTGAGGTGCTATCACATTGTGGTTTTGATTTGCATTTCCTTAATGACTAAAGATGCAGAGCATCTTTTCACTTGCTTAATGGCCATTTGTGTATCTTCTTTGGAGAAACATCTGTTTAAGTCCTTTTCCTATTTTTTAAATTAGGTTTCTGTTTTTCTGTTTTTGAGTTGGAGTAAAGGTTCTTTTTTTTTTTTTTTTTTTTAAGATTTTATATATTTATTCATGAGAGACACAGAGAGAAGGCAGAGACACAGGCAGAGGGAGAAGCAGGCAGGACTCGATGCCAGGACACTGGGGTCACGACCTGAGACGAAGGCAGACATTCAACCGCTGAGCCACCCAGGCGCCCCTGGTGTAAAGGGTTTTAAGCAGGGTGTCATAATTCGATCTATGGTTTAGAAGCTTAAAACTTCTGCAGTGACCAGGGTGAGAGAAGAGAACCAGAGCGCCAGCTGTGGAAGGACAGACGCTACGCAGGGTGCTCTTCACAAAGGCCCTCCTGGACCCCCTTCCTGCCCTGGATTTGGGTGGCCCAGGATGAGGGTGACCCAGGTCATTTCCTTGATTCTGGGGCCTGCGGAGATCCTAGCTTTTGAAAGCTTCCAGGGAAGGGTGGCAGGGATCCGGGCTCTCAGCCCTCCACACGGCCCGGGGAAGAGGATTCATAGCTGGGGCAAGAGGACACCTATCTGCTGTTCTGCGGCAATGGCCAGGCCAGGCCATGGGGTTTGGCCTCTAGAAGCCTCAGAACGTGACCGTCTGTTGGGTATATGAAGGCAAACTCTCCCAGTCCCCTTTCTGAGCAAATGGAGCAAAGGGCATGGAGCCAGACAGCGTGGGTCCGAGTCCTACTCTGGCACTCACTAGCTGGGCGGGTGTCCGGGCCTTGGAGCATCTCAGGGTCCTCTTCTGCAAGATGGGGATAGTTGGCACAGCGCCCTTCCTGAGGGGTGGGCCGGGTCAGGTGGATCAGAGCGGCACAGGGTCAGAACAATGCCGGGGTCGCAGGTGTTGGCGGGGGTCGTTACTCTCAGGGAGACTAGGACGCGACCGGCTTGGACCACAGCCGATGCCGCCGCTCCCCGCGCCCCGGGGTCACGGTGGAGCCCTGGGGTGGGGGTCAAGGCAGAGGCCCGGGGTCAAGGCGGAGCCCCAGGGTCACCGCGGAGCCCGGTCGAGGCGCCCGCCCCGCCGCCAGGCCCGCTCCCGGCGGCCGGCAGGGGGCAGCATCGCACCGCGGCTGCGACCGGGCGGCGCGGCGGGTCCCGGGGCGGTCCCTGGTCCCTCTGTCCCCGCGGCGGGGCGCGGACAGGTCGGCGTCCGCGGGCGCCCGGCGCCTGCCCTGCCTCCCACCCCGCCCCCGTCCCTCACCCCGGGCGGTGCAGGTGCCGGGCAGGAGCGGCTGGGGGCCTCCGCGCGGCTGGTCTCGGGGCGGAGCACGGGGCGGCTGCCCCCAGGTGGGGCGGGGCCTGACACCTGCCTCCGCTTCCTGGGCGGGGCCTCACCAGCTCGGCTGTGCCTTGTGCTCCGGGAGGGCCCGCTTGTCCTCTGCTCCTGGGACCGCCCCCCCCGCTTGTCCTCTGCTCCTTGGGACGCCCCCCACTCGTCCTCTGCTCCCTGGGACCTTGTCCTCTGCTCCTGGGACTCCCCCCCAGCTTTTCCTCTGCTCCTTGGGACGCCTCCCAACTTGTCCTCTGCTCCCTGAGACCCCCCGACTTGTCCTCTGCTCCTGGGACCCCCCCCCACTTGTCCTCTGCTCCCTGGGATGCCCCCACTTGTCCTCTGCTCCTGGGACGCCCCCCCTCCCGCTTGTCCCCTGCTCCCTGGGACACCCCCCCCCCCGCTTGTCCCCTGCTCCCTGGGACGCCCCCCTGTTTGTCTTTTGCTCCTTGGGGTGCCCCTGCTTGTCCTCTGCTCCCTGGGACCCCCCCCACTTGTCCCCTGCTCCCTGGGACACCCCCCCCCCGCTTGTCCTCTGCTTCCTGGGATGCCCCCTGCTTGTCCTCTGCCCCTGGGACGGCCCCCCCCGTTTGTCCTTTGGTCCTTGGGGTGCCCCTGCTTGTCCTCTGCTCCCTGGGATGCCCCCTATTTGTCCTTCTAAGGGAGCTTCTGCCTCTCAGAACTAGGGGTGGTAGAAGGGGAGGAGGGCGGGGGGTGGGAGTGAATGGGTGATGGGCACTGGGGGTTATTCTGTATGTTAGTAAATTGAACACCAATAAAAAATTAAAAAAAAAAAAAAAAAGAACTTCTTAGCAGCCTCCTAGGTCTCTCAGGCGTGGCGTCAGCTTCCCTTGGTCCCCCCAGGCAGCCCCAGCAGCAGTCCTGTCCCTGTCTGTGCTAGCTCGGGCTTCACACAGGGCTCCTGTTGGTGCCACCTTGGCCCTTTGCAGTGAAGCACGGGAGGGGCCTGGCAGGAGTCAAGGACCGCCTCAGGTCAATCCTTAAGATTCCAGGAGTCTAGCCCTTGGCTACCCTCCAGCCCCCTATAACTCCTGGAGGGGCTTGAACGCTGGCCAGGGGGACCCCCACCCGCCCTTCACATCTGTGCTCGCACGCCTCTAGCAGATGACGGCAGATGCAGCCACCCTCTTCAGGAACCTGGGACAGGAAGATGTGTCAAAGAGCCAGAAACTGCCAGAGAACACCCAGTGGCCCCAGTGAGCAGGAAATGCACCTTAAAACAACTTTGAGATGCAACTTTTCACTTACCAAAGTGAGCAAAATGTTAGAAATTAATAATGCCTAGTGTTGTGAAGGCACAGAGACACATTTTCATGAATTGTTCATGGAGATGTAAATTGGTTTTAAAAAACAGCTTTTGAGGGCAATTTTGGAAATACGTATTAAGAGATTTTAAATTATGCATAACCTTTCTAGGCATTTATCCTAAAAAAATAATTGCATAAAAGCTGAATATGTCTGTATAAGTATTTTTACAGTTGCATTGTTTATAATGGTAAAAGTGGGGAGAAGAATGTCCCACAGCAAGTGACTGGTTAAACGGTGTGTGGTAGGGCCGGGAACCGGAACCGCAATCAGCCCTTAAAAATCATGTTTTCCGAAAACGGTTGCGTGGCGTGGGGAAGCGCTCACATGAGAATGTTCATTCACTCATTAATCCATCGATTTAACTCACATTTATTGAACACCCAGCCATGCCCGACGTTGTTCTAGATACAGAGAATCCAATTATAGGCGAGGTAGGAACCCTCCTGCTTCTCGTGAGGCTCGGCGTCTCTCACAGGAGACACACCACAAACAAGCAAAAATTAAACAATTTCAGGTGGTGGTGCTTTTGTCTGCTTCTATGTAAAAATGATATATATGTATCTCCGAATAGAAAAAAGCCCGGGGCATCACACCATGGTGTCCACTACAGCTGCGTGTGGTGGGGGGACTTGGCTAGGACTGTGTGACGGTGACGGGTGACGGGACAGTCCCCGCAGCCGCTCAGAGTGGGGGGCCTGAGTGTCTCCCGGGCTGGAAGCTGGAAAAGCCTGCCGCTTTCATCCGGTGGCCCTGCCAGTCCCAGGCTTGGCTTCCAGGGGTCACAGGCTGGCAGCCTGGGTTCTGAGCTCCCGTGCACGTCCCAGGTTGGCGACAGGGCAGGGGACAGCACATCCCTCCCCTCCCGAAGCGTTGCCTCTTGTTCCCAGGAGCAGAGCTTCAGCCAGGGTCTCATGGGTCAGAAGGAGTCACACGGGCGCCCTTTGGGGAAGGAAGGTGCGGGGGGGACATGGAGGTGGTGTTAGGGGTGATTGTCATTTCCTTCTCCACATTTTCTGGCATTTTCTAAATCACACCAGACACTAAAACGAGCTTTTGCATACAGAAAGAAAAAAAGCGGGGGGGGGGGGGGCACTTTTTTTTTTTTGGTTTTAAGGCCTAGGGTGGGGGTGGGTTGCTGCATGAGACACAAGAGCAGAGCAAAGGCAGTGGCACCTGGGTCCCCGAGGCCTCTCCACCCATCCCCGCGGCTCCTGGCTTGCTGCCCAGGTGAGGCGAGGGCAGGTGCGCGGCCGCCCCCTCCGCCTCCACCGCTGGCCCGCAGGGAGCCAGGTGCAGCCGGGCTGATGCTGGGCCGGGCCGCTGGAGCCGTCCCCTGCAGCCTGGTGGCCCAGGCCGGCTGCCTCAGGCTGGCACCCTGGCTTTCCTCGCTCTGTTCCCATCCTGGGGCTGCCCACAGGGCCAGATCCGGCTGCCCTTGAATTCTGGAGGCCAGAGTGTGAAATCTGCTGGGGCCTGTTCCCTGCGGAGGCCCTGGGCAGCACCGGTCCTGGTGGCTTCCCTCACCTGGCAGGGGCCGCCTCTCTCCCATCCCTGCCTGCACAGTCGCGTCGCCTTCCGTCTGTGTGTCCACCTGTCTCTCTCTTGTAATGACACCTGTGACGGCATTTACTGTCCACCCGGGCAACCCAGGGCGGTCTCCTCACCTTGAGTCCCTAACTGACTCGCATCTGCAAAGACGCTTTTTCCCAATAAGGTCACAATTACAGGTTCTGAGGACTGGGATGCGGATCTTTCAGCCTATCACACCCCTTCCCTCACTGACCAGTGGTTTGACTGCTCTGAGCCTCTGTGATGGAATCTGTAGATCGGGGTGAGAAGCCTGTTCTCACAGGGTCTTGTGATGATCACCAACCACATGAATAGGAAGACGGGGCTTCTCTGTGGTTGAGCCCCCCCGGCCCCCGACCTCTGAAGGCTATTCTTAGGGCCTAGGGCAGCTTCTCCTTCCCTCCCTTTTATCTTTGGCCTGTCCTGATCCTGGAGACATTTGTAGAGCACCTGGGAGGTACACACCCTGCGGGGCCTCCGGTCTGCAGACTCTTGTCTCCGTCGCCACTCGCTCCTCCTCCTTGCATTTGGGCCCCCCTCAGGGTGTGCGGCGTTGAGGTGCCCAGGCCTGGAACTGTGAGACATGTGCAGGCTCCCTTCCTCCCCTGGGGGCCCCCCTGTGGGGCTTCTGTGCCCTCCTACCCTCTCTCCCATTTCTCCACTAAAACCCTGGGGCTCTCTATTTTTCAGATGAGTCTCTGGGAAGTTAGGGACCTTGCCCAAGGTTGCACAGCACATGAGGAGTGGATCCAGGGCCCTGTGCCATCTCCCCACCTCATCCAGAGTCACCCTGGGCCACCCCTGTTCCCAGCCAAGTCCCCAGGAACATCCCCGGGGAGGTAGCACCTTCATCCTTTGGGTTTACAGGGTGCTAAATGCGTCATGACAACCAGACTAGGAAAAAATCAATCACAACTTCATTTCATCTCCGGATAAAAGAAGAGGTTTACAGGCCAGAAAACCTCCTCGTGGAAATACGCGTGTCCATAAGCAGGTGCTCTGATCTGTTGGGGGTTGTTTCTAGCGAGGATGCCTAGATTTGGGAAAGGGGTTATTGGCCACCTGAACCAGGGCTGCAGGCAGATGCTCCCCTGGGAAAACGGAGGGGGCTCAGCTCTGGCTGCAGGCCCGGGTTGGTGGGAGCGGCTAGGCTGCACCTGGCTTAGGGTGGGATGAGGGGGGATGTGGCGGGCCTCTCACATTCATTTTACAAAGGGGCTGGGGTCTCCATGGTGTAGTTCCCTGTCGGCCACCCAGGGTGTGGGCTGACATCCCATCGCAGATCTGGAGCCGGCCAGGACTGGGGTCTAGGGAGCCTCACCTCACCTGTGGGCACCTGCTGCCCTTTCCCTGGGGAGGGAACAGAGTGTCCTCTGTAGAGCCAGCCCTGAGAGTCTCCTATGAGCTCCCTGGAGGCCAGGGGGACAAGGGTCTCCCTCACCCCTCTGTCATGACCCTCCATTGCAGATCAGTGGCTTTCTGGCTTCCCTTGGACGCTCACCGAAGACACGATGGTTGGCACATATCTGGCCAGGGCGCCACCCCAGGGTGCTGCTCTGTAGAAGCGTGTCTGGGAACCAGCGGGTCTTGGCCTCAGCCTCTCCTACCAGGACCATTCTGGCAACCTCTGCCCTGGCCACTCCACCCATTCCTCCCTCATGTCCCTTCCCCTCTGCATTCCTTATGTGCTTCTCGCTCTTTCCCTCTTGCTGTTCTCTCTCCTTTTCCCTTCACTCAGCTCCAGTCTCGCTCAACCTGCATGGAGCTCACTGCAGCAGACAGCAGGGGCGGGAAGAGGCGTGGGCCGTGGCGGGAGGGCCGAGGGGCATCTGTGGCGCTCCATGGCCTGGCTCTGGGGCCCTAGACAATGGCTGGTGGAGGTATGGAGACTTGAGTTTGGCTCTGGGGCAGATGGACAGGCCAGGGTGCAGTTCCCTGCTGCTTAGTCCTGCCTGGGGAATTGGGAGCTCCCCCAAATGTAAAGAAGCTGGGTGCAGGGGCTGGGGAAAGGGGGAAAAAACCTTCCCAGGCCTTGTCGTCGGGGAGCAGGGATTCCAACAAGCAGCCTGGCAGGGGCTTTGTGCTCAGGGAGAGACTCCTTGGGGAGGTGGTTTTCACATCTTGGACTCTCAGCTGCAGAATGCTTTCCTTACACGCAACGGACCCAGAGCACCCACCTGCAAGACCCAGGAAGGGAGGTGGAGGCCCTGAGCCTCCCCTGAAGAACCTCCAGGTCTAGGACAGGGAGCACACACCTGGAGAATCACAGCTGTGGGGGAGGTTGGGCTGCCCCAAGGCCTGGGACGACGATGACGGGTCACAGAGATCCTTCCTGGGAGCCTTCCATCCTTCCCTTTTTCTCCCGCGGCATGTGCTCATGCTTTGTGCCAACTTTGGCCTGATCTTCAGAGGGCCTGAGGAAAGGATGGACCTTGTGGGCCTCCCAGGGGGGCGGTGGCAAGGGGACCCTGGATGTCAGTGTGAGAGTCCCAGATGGGCCTGAGCCGGCGTGTGGTTCTCCACCCACCTTGCCTAGACAGTGTGGGTAGTCCAGGGACCAGACCTCTGCGGTCCAGCTCGTTTTTTTTTTTGACGGAAGCAGCTTTTCACGCAGGTAACTGTTGGGACTGAGCACCCAGGCCTGGGCCCCAGTTTCCTGACAGTAAATGGGGATAAAGATGGGTCCTTACCCTGCAAAAATAAGGTGCTCTATCCATCTAGGGAGGACACACTGTGTATGATTTTCTTCCTTGTCACCAGGCAGGGCTCCAGCAAGCAGCAGCCCTCCCCTACCTGGGCTGCCAGCCACGGGCGCCTACACTGTGCCATCGGCAGTGGGGTGGCGAGGGTCCCTGGAAGAGGTGCAGCAGCTGAATGTGGGTGGGGTGGGGGGCAGGGGCATACCAGCAGGTCCGGCCCTGGCGGCTCCACTCCCCCACCCTCAACCTCGGGGGGAAAAGCAAAGACCAAATGAATAGAAGGCCCGAATAGTGGAATGAGCGATGCAAAAGATTGCCAGCTTGGGAAATTGAAAGTAAAAACCCATGAGGCTACCCAAGAGTAAAAATAAAATAAAAAAGATGGCAGTATAAAAGGAGATCAAATAAAATAAATACAAGCTGAGAAACAGTGAGAATGAGATGAGAGAGGTTGGCAAGAAGGGGCAAGGAAGACCAAGTAGAAATGGACAACGGACATACAGAGGGAGGGCCAAAGCCGCGGTGGAGGGAAAGGGGGAAATAGGTAATAAATAAGGTGTTTTTTTTTTTTAAAGATTATTTATTTATGATAGAGAGAGAGAGAGAGAGAGAGAGAGAGAGAGATTGTGGAGCGACAAAGCTTTCAGTTTTACAATGATCGGGCTTCCCGGTGAAGCACCCCGGCCTCTCCCTCCGTGCTGCCGGTTCCTCCGTAGCTTCAGCAGTAAACTCCTGGAGCACTCTGACGGAGATCCCGATGGGCCAACGGATCTTGTTGCGTCCTTCTTTATTTCCTTGCAGGCAAAACGGGAATGCCACCTCATGGGTAAGACGCAGGGTGCCAGGCACAGTGCCCACATGCGGGCCATGCTCAACAGATGTAGTTAGAATCAGCATAACGGAAGATCTTCGTAAAAGTGGGCACCTGTGCTAGCTGAACTCTGCCAGAGGATTTTTGGACTCAGTTTTAGTTTCTGTGAACTCATCGTTGTGTAGTTAGGAGCACACCAAGAAGGTCGAGTCCTGAGTCTGCCAGCAACTGACCTGGTACCTTGGGGGGCATGTCACTCACTCCCTTCACTGAGCCTCATTTTCCCTCTCTGTGAAAGGGGTATGCATTGTAGGACCCAAGTTTGCCAATCTATCTTTTTTCAGCCCAGTTATATGAATGTAAGGGTGAACTTGCTCATGAGGCAGGGTGGCTTCCCCAGCAGGCAGCTTTTGCAGTCCCAGAGGTTATCAGGGCTTAAGGGGACCAGGCTGGCTGGGATCGATAAGTAATTAAGGGTTCAATGGACCTGATAAAACCCCCAGTCATAGCCCACGTCCCTGGAGCCTGGCAATCCCAACCTCAGGTGGCAGGGAAAACTAAATGTCTGGCCTAGAGGTGGGTGTGCATAGGGACAGGTGTCTTGGGGCCCACCTCCCAGCTCTAGGAGAAATGTGACCTGTGCAGAGTTCCCCCGTGTGGCTGGGCAAGTGCAACCCAGGCCATTCCAGTCTGGCAGGGAAAGCTGGCTTGGGAGTGTAGGCATTTGAGCACCAGGAGATGAGCATTTGGGGATGGTGAAGGACCCCCCCCCCCACTGTGGGAGGTAGAGGGGGAGGGGGCACCTAGGATATTGCCCCCAGGCAACAGCTTCCAGGGGATTCCAACTGGAGTCACAGCCCCCAGGTCCCAAACCAGAGGGGCCTCATCATCCAAACTACACACTGGTAGACGTCTCCTCAAAACTCTTGGGGTTGGCAGGTTGAAGGGAGTCTTGAGGGCTGTGGCGCTGCCATCACGCCGGCTCTACCTCCCGCACGACACACATCAAGACAATTTCCAACTGGGTCAGAAGCATCACGGGCTTTACTAACACACCGCGGAGGCCCCGACAGGTGAGTCTGGGCATCCCTGACCCTATGGCTCTTGACTTCAGATTTGAGCCCCTCTTGGTGATCACACCCACTCTCTCTCCAAGGCGGAGACAGTCCCATAGGGAGGGACCAGATCGACACACAATAAAATCCATCCTTTATTTCTCTTCTTTCTACAACTTTTTGGCCAGTGAAGGGTGGACTTTTGAGAGAATGAGGATGGGGGAGTGGCGGGGAGGCCGGGTGGGGAGTATTTTAGAACTGGAGGCCCCAGGATACCTAAGCTTCCCCGAGGAAGGGCGTTTGCGCGGCGGAGCACCCAGCTCCAGGCCCAGCCTCCTCCCCGCGCCCGCATTCCCCTCCTCTCGCCCGCGGGCCCTCCTGGAAGCCACCGCGTGCGCTCAGGTGGTTGGGGCCACCCGGCTCTGCCCCCCGCCGCTGAGTCAGCCCCATCAGCCACTGCAAGGGCTGCCCGGCTCGGCCCTGTCTGCACAGCCGCTCCCCCACCCTCTCCAAAGTAACATTTGTCAATGACTCCTGCGTGGTTGGCAGCTTGCGAGGCACACGCGCGCGCACACACTGCATCCTTTACCTCCCTGCCTCGGCTGCCCGGCCGGCGTCAATGCCCGAGGCCTGTCTTCCTTCTCTCTCGGTGCGCCTCGTTCCCCCTCCCCGCGGCGCCGCTCCCGCTAAGCTTTTAGAGCGGTCACCTCCTCCAGGAAGCCCTCCGGGCTCCTCCTCGCCGGCCGGGCCGCGTGCGTACGGGGCGGCTCCGGGGGCCTCGGCTGCGCCGCGCACCTGTGCCCCTGCGCGGGGAGCTCCCGCCGAGGTCTGCGGCTCGGCCCCGGGCTTTCCCGGGGGGCCCCCGCGCGAGGTGCGCCCCCCCGACCCCCGGAGTCTGCGGCGCGGAGCGGGGCCGGCGGGGCCGGGGGCGGCGGGGGCGCGGGCAGGCTCGGCCCCGGCAGCGGGCGCTGCGCCCGGGCCCGCGCGGGAGGCTCCGGGCGCTTGGGAGGCTCCTCACGTCCAGGCGCCGCGGCCACGGCTGCGCCGGTTTCCGGCCATGAATTAGGCTTCAGAGCCCGAGCCTCCGGCCCGACTCCGGGAGCCGCGGCCCGCGGGCGGGGGATGGGCGGCCGAGGTCCGCGCCGCGCCGCGCGGGGGTGCGAGCCGCCCGGGGTCCCCGCGCCGCCGCCTTGGGGGCCCCCGGCCCGCGCCCCGAGGGCAGCGCCCCGGCCCCCGCCCCCGCGCCCCGGGGCCCCCCCGCCCCCGGCCCGGAGCGCCGAGCCCCGGGCGCCCCCTGCGAGCCGCCGGCCGCCGAGCGCGCGCGGCGGGGCCGAGGCTCCGCAGTCACGTGGCCGGGAGGAGGGCGGGGAGCGGCGGGCGGAGGGGAGGGGGAGCGGCGCCGAGGGGCGGGGGAGGGGAGGGGGCGTCCTCCGCAGCTCGCTCCTCGCCGGGGCTCAGACGCGCCGCGAGCCCGGAGCCGCCCGCCGCCGCCGCCGCCGCCGCCGCCTCCGGAGCCTCCGGAGCCCCGAGCCGCCCCCGCCTCCCGGCCTGGGCCCGGGCCGCCCGCCGCCGCAGCCGCCGCGCAGGGGAGCGCAGGGGAGCGGGAGCCGAGCGCAGGGGAGCGCAGGGGAGCGCAGGGGAGCGGGGCCGGCGGCGGCGGGCGGGCGCGGGGCTGGGCGCGGAGGACCCCGCGGGCTCGCGCTGCACCCGGGCCGGCGCCTCCCGCCGCGCCGCCCTCGGCCTCGCCCCGGCCCGGGCGCAGGAGCCGCGCGCCCGGGGGACATGGAAGCGCTGACGCTGTGGCTTCTCCCCTGGATCTGCCAGTGCGTGTCGGTGCGGGCCGACTCCATCATCCACATCGGTGAGCGCGGGCGGGGGGCGGGGGGCGCGGCGTCCCAACTTGGCGGTCGGCGGGCCCCGCGCCCCCCCGCGCCCCCCGCGCCCCGCGCGCCCCGCGCCCCCGGGGCTCCGGCCCCTGCGGCCTCCTCCGGCGCCGGGGGCCGCGCGTCCACACCCGCGCCCGGGCTCGGGCTGGGGCGGCGGGGGGCGGCGGCGGGCACGGCCCCGGGCGCGCCAAGTTGGCGGGGCGGCATCCCCGAGGCCCGGCCGGACCGGGCGCGGGCGGGCGGGCGGGCGGGCGGGTGTCGCCGCGGGTGTCCGGCCGCTGCCCTCGGAGCCGTGCCGGGCGCGCACGACCGTCAGCCTGTTAGAGTGGACACGGCGCCCGCCTGCCTCCCCGCGCGCGTGTGTGTGCGCGTGTGTGCGCGTGTGTGCGCGCACCTCGGGGGCTGTGTGGGCGTCTGTGCACCTGCCGTGGCCGCCGCAGCCCGAGCCCGGACGGTCCCGGAGTTTCCCGCGGCCCCGGTCCCGGTCCCGGTCCCGGTCCCGGTCCAGGTGGCGGCGGCGGTGGGGGGGGAGCGTGGGCGGCGGGGGGTGGGGAGGACTGTGCGCGCCGAGCGGGAAGGGATGGAGGGAGGGAGGGAACAGGGAGGAGGTGGGGCGAGGCGGAGGGGGCGCGGGGGAGCGCGTGGGAGTCGGTGGCAACAGGGGGGGAATCCCAGGAAGTTGGGCCGGAGGGGGGGTGCCGAGGGCGGCTGCTCTGGGGGAGCCCCTCTGCAGTCGCCTTTCCGGAAGTTAGGAAAGACCAGCGAGCACAGAGAAACTGGGGGCTGGGAGGTGTGAGGAGGCAGGGATGATGGGACAGACGGGAGGGGAAGGGGGGAACTTGGGGGGAGGGGTGGTGAGGCACTAGGACCGGGCTTGAGCTTCGTGAGCTGCATCGCACCGCCCCCCCCACCCCAGGGCCCAGCACCGAACCCGCTTCCCACTCCGGGGAGGGGGGTCGGATCTGGCGGTCAGCATTGCGGCTCTGGGTGTAACGTGGAACCCGGGCCTCCCTCCTCCCAACCAGCCCCCAGCTCAGGGGGATCAGCGGGCCCACCCTGGGACCCTGGGGACCCTGGCGCCCCGGCGAGGGTGGGGAAAGACTCCTGAGTTGCCCAGGCTGCAGGGCTGGGCTCTGGCGAATGGGACGATCTCCCCTGGAAGCGCAGAGTCGCCACCGAGGCGGTGCTAAGCGCGTAAAGGGCCAGCGGGAGGCTGCCCTGGAGATGTTCGTGGTTCTAGAAGGCCCTTTCAAGAGCTGTGCCATAGGAGCTCCTCAGCCCCACCAGGTCCAAAGGCGAGGGGTCTAGGGTACAGTCTCCTGTCCTCCCACATACACGCAGGAAGGAGAGGCGGGGAGGGATGGAGAGCAGGAGGTGGAGCCCCCGGAGCCAGGCTGGGAGCGACCTGCTGGTCATCCAAGGCCCCTGCGCAAACAAGCCCCCAGGCGCAGCGAACTCACTGTGGACCTGCTTGCTCAGCTTCTCTCGAAGGGGGATTTCAGGGCAGAAGGAAGTCATTCCATCGTGGGTTCGGGGCCGGGGACATTGCCCTGCAGGGGAACTTTCTGGCTCCTGCTGTGGGATTCACAGGGCCGTATCAGGGCATTTGGGTGCTGCCCGAGGCCACCCCGGCTTGGCTCAGTCCGTCGTGTGGGGCACGGCTGGGACATGAGGTGGCTTGGTTGCAAGACACGTGTGTGACCTGGTGGCAGCATGTGCGGTGTGCATGTGTAACTCATGTCAACCGCGTGCACATGTGTGCTGTGTGGGGGCTGCACTCCCGCTGTGGTCGGCTGAGGCGAGCTGCAGCCCCAGCCTGAAATTCCCACCTGACAACCAGCTAACCTGCTGGCAGCGCGACCTGAGGGCCAAGGCGGGCTGGGGGGGTGGGGAGGGAGAGTCCCTCCTTGGGCTGAGTGGTAACCCCTCCTCTCCCGCAGGTGCCATCTTCGAGGAGAACGCGGCCAAGGACGACAGGGTGTTCCAGCTGGCCGTGTCCGACCTGAGCCTCAACGATGACATCCTGCAGAGCGAGAAGATCACCTACTCCATCAAGGTCATCGAGGCCAACAACCCGTTCCAGGCGGTGCAGGAAGGTGAGGCCCCAGGTGGCGGGGACACACAGGGGGTGGCGACCCGCTCAGCCGCGGGGAGCCCCCGGTGCGCCGGGGCAGGGTGCGCGTCATCCGACCCACCCCACCAAGTGGTGGTGAGCGGGGCCCCCTGCGGGGCGCGTGGCGCTGAGCGTGTGGGTGCGAGGGCGCCCCGTGCTGCCCGCGCAGGCGTGTGTGGCGCAGGCCCGTCTTTGTTGCCTGTTTGCGGGTGGGCGTGCCTGCGAGCGGGGTACCTGCGTCGTGCACCCCGACCTCCAGGGGCCGCGGGCTTGGTGTGTGAGTGGGGAGCGCCCGGAGCTGGAGCCCGCCGTCCCCGAGCCTGGAGCACCACCCCGGGGCGCGGTGTGTCGTGCCCCGCGGCCCCTCCGGGCTCCTGGCCCTGCTCCTCCTCCCGCTTTGGAGGAGCCGCTCTCGGTCTCGCCGTCCCTGCCGCGGGCGGAGGCGCTGTCGCCTGGGCCAGAGGTGGGCGCTGTTTGACCAGGAAAGGAGCGCAGCTGGGCCGGGCGGCTTCGGGAATCCTGGTCCTGCCGCTGTGCCGCCGGGCTGCAGCCTCTGCCTCGGGTCCAACCCCTGGCGGGGCGACAGGTGTGCGGGCCGCGGTCGCCACAGCGGCACCCTCTGTGGCACCCTCTGTCGTCCCCTTCTCCTTCTCTCGCTGTGACCAGGCTCGAGGCCGGGCTCTGGGACCCGAGTGTTTCCTGCCCGGTGCCAGCCACCCTCCCGGTCAAGGGCCTGTGGCGCTTTCCACTCCTGGCACCTGCTGCCTTTCCCTCTTGGCCTTGCTCCCCAAATCCCTAGGTTGACTCAGGCCCTGACCTGGGAGGGTGGAGATGGGGGACGCAGCTGGTGGCACAGGACTTGGGATTCCTCTCAGGAGGACCGGCAGGACAGTGGGTGTAGGGAGGAGGGGGGCTAGCTCAGGGTTCTAGGCCAGCTCCCCATCCCCAGCCCCATTCTCCGTGTCGCATCCTTCTGCTGCCTGGGGTCATATGCTGGCTGCTGGGCTTCTGGGCACCTGCAAGGGTAGGGCAGTCCGTGTCCAGAAGGTCACAGCTGGTGCTGGGGAGAACTTTGTGCTAGAAGGAGGTCTGCGGGAGTCTCTGTTGTTGGGTGCAGAGGAGGGGAAGGCTCACCTAGCTGTGAGCCCTGCAGGCCTAAGGAGGTCTTGAGATGGGGGTACAGACCTGTGGGTCTGAGTGTTTTTGGAGCAGCCGTGAGTGGGATGAGGCCAGCGGTGCCTATTGTGGGGTCTGCTGCTTCCAGCCTCAGGAGATCTCCATTGGCTGATGTCCACTGAGGTATGGGAGGGAGGATCTGTGTCCTTTGGTGTCTGAGTAGCCTACCAGCAGTCCCTGTCCCCCCCTCAACCCCGGGACTTCTCTTCTGTGTGCCCCCCTTGCATCTCCTTGCAAGTGTTTGCTGGGGGCTCCAGCCAGGGCGAGTGAGCCCTCCTTAGGCAGAATGACCCTAATTGGGGTGGGGATCGGGGGTGATGGACTTCCTCAGTTACATGCCACAGTTTTTACACTGCCTCCTGCTTCCTTTGACACTGTTTTGATATGTTTTTCTCTGTGGACAGTCAGTTTTTGTGCTTCAGAGTTGAGGACACAGGTGGACATATGCATTTCTGTGCTCCCAGGGGCTCCCAGCTCGGTGGAGATCTTGCCTGTGTTTCCCACATGCTGTTTTGGCTCCTCCTCATTCCCTGTTGACATTCCTTGCTTCCTTTGACTTCCCTCTGCCGTGTGGAGTACTCCAAGCTCGTTCATTTTGCTTCTGGATGATGCCCAACCCCCGCCGTCCTCCCCCCACCCCATCAGCAGGTCCCCAGGGAGTGAAGATAATGCTCTTGCCCAGGGTTACAGTCTCAGGCAGGTAACACACATAGGCGAACCGGGCAGCTGGACTCTGCAGGGCCTGGAGTGCGGGGTCTGGAGAGGTCATCACTGTTAAAAGGAGCAGCTGTTACACGGCTTTAGATGATTTTACCATTTGGGAATGAAAATCCTAGGGTTGTAGATGAACTTTTTTTTTTTTTTTTTCCTGAGAGGAGCCCCAAATCTGAACCTTTTTGTAAAATCTGATTTCTAACGGTTGTCAACTAATCAAGCAATTTAAGCAACACAGTGCAAACCAAGCAAAACACACTTACGGGCCATTCAGCCTTCAAACCCCAGTGTACCTTTGTCCTGGAGACACAGGGCTCCTCTGAGGGCCCGTTTGCGGTTGACACCTTGCTTTTCCGGATCTCTATTTTTATGATTGGAAAGATGTTTCAGGCTCCAGGGATGGCAGGTTGACAGCCTCAGGGGGTGTGAGAGGGAGGGTACGTATCTATCCAGAGGTATGGAGCTGGATTCTGATGACCGAGGGACATCTGAAGCCATCCAGGTAGAAGGATACTGGCCAGGTGTTGCTGGGCTGCCTGCTGCCCATAGAGTGCGTGCTGGTTAAGGCTGGCATGCGCTTTCCTCTGACTAGCCGTGTTGGCAGAAACCCATGACCTTGCACAGCCCTTGGGTATCTACAAGGGATGGGAGCACGCAGCCCCTCGAGGGCTCAGGGAGTGCAAAGCCGTGCTCAGCGGCTACTTTTCCCCAGCTTGGCGCTCAGCTGGGGAGGCCCTCAGCTCTCCGCAGGTCCCTCCTTCTGCGCTCCGGGATGCTGTCCATCTTGTGGCCTGGTCCTGCTTGGTGGGCACCTTCTCTGTCTCCTGGACCTGGACAGTCATTGCCGCAGGCTGTGGGTGGTAGACATGGTTTGGGTGGCAGAGGAAAGGACTTCTGGGTGGAGGGTGGACGCTGACGGAGGGCAAAGGCACACCGGGGCTCTGTGTCCATTGTGGACTGGACAGGCTCCCAGTGGATCCCCCCAGCGGGCTTTGGATTGAGGTAATGCTGCCTCCATTTGGCCGGAGTGGCAGCGCCGTGCAGGGACAAAAGCTTGGTTGCCGGAGCCCCAGAAACTGGGTTAAAATTCCTCTTGCCTCATTGGTAGTATGATCCTGGGGGGTGGCCCGGCCCCGCCTTGAGCTTCTGTTCACGTATCTGTTAAAAGGAACCAACCATAGTATCTGGCTCCTGGGATCATCGTGAGGATTAAATGAGATGAGACATGTATAAATCGTCTGCAGATCGCCTGTGAAAGGTGTTCAGTAAACACGAATTCCCTCTCTGTCCCTTGACCCAACTGTGAATCCATCTCGGCTTCTCTTGAGGCTGTTGATATTTCCAGCTGCACCACTTCTTAAGCTGCTGAATTCCTTGAGAGCAGACTCTCGCTGACCTTTTCATTTTCAGCATTTTGCTAAACGCCCCCCCCCCCGATTATAAAAGAAATGCATCGCTACAGTGAGCATGAATCAATTAAAGAATGGAGAAAAGGAAAAGGCTATGCACGCTCTTTATATAAAATATGGAAAGTACAGAAGAGCATCATGAAGCAGAACAGAATGCTTCAGAATTTTACCAGTTAGTTCCTTCTAGTCTTTTTTCACTCCCTGTATTTTGTAAGTGTTGAGAGCTCCTGTTCTGTGTCACCGGATAGCCTGTTTTTTTTTTTTTTTTTTTCATTTAACATCTTACTGGGTTTTTCTGAAATCGCTGTAAAGTACGTGTAAACACTACTTTTAGCGGCTGCATATATTTTACGATATTCAAGACAATGTATTTTTTTTAAAAAAATAGAATCATTTCCATGCTGAGATATGCTTAAGTATTACCGAAGAGAACAAGAGAATCTGCTTTGTTGGTCCTGAGATTTACACCTGCAGTTTCTTTGGTCTGATTTTTTTTTTTAAGGTTTTATTTATTTATTCATGAGAGACACACAGAGAGAGGCAGAGACACAGGCAGAGGGAGAAGCAGGCTCCATGCGGGGAGCCTGACGTGGGACTCGGTCCCAGGACCCAGGATCACTCTCTGGGCCGAAGGCGGCGCTCAACCGCTGAGCCCCCCGGGCTGCCCATTCGGTCTGATTTCTGTACAAGCTCCCAACAAACTGCCTTTTGAGACACTTGGTCAGTTGATGTGAGAGAATGGGTCCCGTTTAATAAAAATATGAGTTTGATGAGGATTTGAAGTTAGCAAGCGGTAACACCGCAACAATGTTTAAAACGTGTCTTGGATGGAGCTGGCAAAGTCCGTCTTAACAGTCAGTGAAAATTTGCCTTCTGGGTGCGAGAAGAAACACTCGTGTGTCAAAAAAATTTCATATTGTCTTAAACCGTTTGCCAAGAAGATTATATGAGCGCGTAGATGCATCGAAGAAGTGGCTGAGCAGGAGCGTTCTCCGTCCGCGGCATTACCTTCTGGAAGTAAAGGGCCTGGGTTATTGGTTACATAGTAGACATGTATCCCTCATAGGAAGGAGAACAATTTAGGGAAGAGGAAGGAAGGAGAAATGTACGCGAGGCACTCTTCCTTTTTTTTTTTTTTTTTAAAGATTTTATTTATTTATTCATGAGAGACATAGGGGGAGAGGCAGAGGCAAGGCAGAGGGAGAAGCAGGCTCCCTGCGGGGAGCCCTACACGGGACTGGATCCTGGGACCCCGGGGTCACGCCCTGGGCTGCAGGCGGTGCTAAACCGCTGCGCCACCCGGGCTGCCCTGCACTCTTCCTTTTAATGACAATAAGCACAGAAGTGTTTTAGGGAGACAGGGTCAAAGATTACCCAAGTATAGCTTTGGTGTTCGTAGAATAAAACAATGACACCAAGAAATAAGATGAGGATAAAATGGGAGTGAAGCCCGGTGAGGTTGCCGATGTCCGCCTGACGGTCTTGGCCACTTTGTGTTGGTCCCTCCTGTGGTCAGCCTGCCCCTCCCGGGCCTGCTGCTGCCTGGACACTCTGCTAGGTGTCCCTCTCTGAGCTTTGATGCCCCTGGCATCTTCCTTGGCTTCTGTTCAGGGGGGCACAGCCAGTGAGGCCAAGTCCTCGCAGACCTGCTGGCAGACCCGCTTCTCTCGGGGGGAGCCTACTCGGTCAGTGCCCCGGGGACCCTGGCCTCCCTGGCGTGACGTTAGTGATGTCGTAATGGTGCCCCGAGGCCCACGCCATCCTCCCGTCCACTCGGCTGTATTGATCTTCCCCGGGTGCTGAGACAAGCTTTGCCACTCGGTTAGCTGGTTAAAAGCAGAGATTCCTTGTCACGGTTCTGAGGTCCGAGGCCTGATGGATGGAGGTCTCGTTGGGCTAAAATCCGGATGCCGGCCGCGTGAGTTCCTTCCGGAGGCTCTAGGAGGGTGTCCGTTTTCTTGCCTTTCCAGCTTCCAGCGGCCGCCTACCCCCTCAGCCCCGCGCCCCTTCCTCGGCTCCCACCTGCAAGGGTGGGCAGGGCCCTTCTCGCAGGTGTCCCTCGGCCCCCACCCTTCTTCCTCCTCCTCGCCAGCACCCTGTGACTTCCCTGGGCCCGCCTGGACCATCCAGGATGCCCTCCCTGCCCTAAAGTTGGCCGATGAGCAGCCTTGATTCTCCGACATGAAGCCCAGCGTATCCCCGTGGCGGGGATCAGGATGTGGGCGTCTTTGCGGCCACCGTCCCGCGACCACGCTGGCAGAGCCGGCGGTGCCCGTTGTCGCCAGGGTGCGTCGTCCCCCTTCCCTTCCTTCTGCACGGCGACCTGCTCTCCAGCCCTGCTGGAGTCACGTGGGCCTGTGGCCACGTTTCCACATGGGCCACCTTGCCCTGGAGATGGCCTGCTGCGGGCCTGTGGCCTTACTCGAGCTCTCTGGTGACGTAGTGACATCCTTCCTGGGCCTGGAAGCTGCTTGTGCCTGAGGAAGTCCCAGGGAAACCTGCTTTCCCCAGAGCCGGACGGTGAGGCCCCAGTGTGTGCCGCCACGCAGGCCTGTACCCCCTTCCTGTCCGGGCACGTTCTCAGGCCCTCCCGCCTCCCTCACGTCATGCCTGGGCCCACCTGGGGTCCAAGGCGGTGCCTGTGCAGAGGCCATGGGCTCTTCTCGGCCCCAGGCGCGTTCTTGTGCGGGACAATGGCTGTGGCTGCAGGTGGCGGCAGGTGGTCACTAGAGGCGGCTGGGGCAGGGAACCATCTAGTCCCCCTGACCACTCACCAGCCTGTGGCTTCAGCATTCTCCTTCACTCTGGGGTCCACAAATGCTCACTTCGGAGACCCCGCTCCTGCCTACCCACATCCTTGTGGTTTGGGTTCTGGGGGCTTCCCCTTAGCATCCCCGTTGCTGTGGCCTCACCCTTCCTGCCCCCAGATTGGGTGGTTGGACGTAACTGGCAGCGAATAGATGGGCACCTGATGCCAGGCGAGCGGGTTGGAGCCATGTGGGTCCGGGTGACACGCGTGTCCTCCTGCTGCCTCCAAGCTGTGGCAGTCACCTCCCCTGGAGACACAGGAGCTGTCCCGGCCTTCCCGCCTGGAGCCGTGGGCTGGGTCTCCAGGTGTCTTGCAGAGGACAGCGGGCACCCAGAGCTGTAGCCTGTAATGGCGGAGAGACTTTCCCCGCATTCTTGTAGTTGTGAGGTCCCCGGCTTTGTCCCTTCCTCCTTCTCAACTTGGCCGTGCTGCTTCCGCCTAAACACCTGGATCGCGTAGCCTGTATTGCTTCCCCCCGAAGCCCTTATGACCCAGGTGGGTCCCTGAATGTGACTCTTCTGAGGCTCGGCTGCCCAGGCCCCTGCCCACTGGGTGTTCTGCGGTTCCCTCGTATCAGCTAGGAAGACCGAGCGACGTTGTCGTGACAGACAATCCCGATGCTTCAGTGGCTTTAACGTAACAAAAACGTGTCTCCTGCTCGTGCTGCGTGTCCAGCCCTGGTCGCTGTGGAGTTGGGCTCGTCGTGGCCGCTCGGCTTGAATATTGCCAGTTGCTGTGCCACATGGAAAGGGGCCCTGGGGGGTGGTTCTCAGGCTGGAGGGGACGCCGGTCACTTCTGCTTTACAGCCTGGTGGACAAAGCGAGTCATGTGGTTCCACTGGGGGTCTAGGAAGCCCAGACCTACCGTGTGCCCGGAAGGAGGGACAACTAGAGAGGTTTGCTGAGTGACGGAAAAGTCCTCGTGTTTCCTTGGTGGCTCCGTAAAACAACAACAAAGACACAAAACACCCCAGACAGCTTTGGGTATTGGGTCCTGGTGGGGCCAAAGCCGCGGCTCCTGTGGCTTCCCCTTTGCCCATGCACTCAGCTGTCGCCTGCTCTGGAAAGCTCGGGCTTCGGCATGTGGGGTGAGCGGGGGTGGCCAGGAAGCCTGGGTTCCCGTCCCCCCCAGACTCTCAAAAGAGAGCCAGTCTCGTGTGTGCCCATCTTGTCGTCTGTGAGCCGCGGATGGGACGGGCACAGCCTCAGAGGACTTGGGTCGCTGCCTCCTGAGTGGCCGGGGCAAGATGGGCGAGCAGGCCTGCTCGTTGCCGGGCCCACCCCAGGGGCCCCATGCAGCCGACCGCCCCTTTGCCCTCTGCCCAGGCCCCCCTGCCCGCGTCCTCCCCCGGGGGCAGCTCTGGCCGGCTCCAGCCCTGGGCTCGGGCCAAGGGCACGGCTGCCGTGGGCCGGGCATCCTGACAGGCCTGGGGCCCAGGGAGGCATCTGGGGCCATGTCCAGGGTCCCATCGGCTGGGTTCTGAGACCTTCCTTCCCACCTATGAACAACCGCATTTCTGGCCAGTGGACATGGATGGGGGCGGGGAGCCGCGATGCTCGGTTCCGGGCCGAGGCGTGGGCCGGGTAGTGGGCGGTGGCGAGACGGCCCTCTCCGGCTTGTCTCTGGGTCCAAGCTGTGGGCGAGGCGGGCTCCCGGGGGTGGCGCCAGGACTGCCTGCTGGGCCCCAGGGTGGTCTTCAGCGCGGGCTGCAGCCCCTCCCGGCAGCCCTGGGGCACGTGGCCCTGGCTGCTGCTGTCCATGCGTCCGCGTCCTCACATCAGTCTTTCCCTGGCCCCAGACAGGGGTGGCGGACCCCCAGGTGCGCTGCTGCCTGCCCGGCCTGCTCCCCGCCGCTGCCCAGCCTGGCCCTCCTGCTCCCCACGCGGGAGTGGACGAGATGCCCTGGGGCCACGGTGGGCATGGGGGCCTCGTGCTTCCACTGCGGACCCGGGTTCTCAGCCCTGCTGTGCCGCCCGACCCTGGGCAGGTGCCTCCTCAGCAGGCGGCGGGGTTGATGGCGGGGAGGCCAGCTGGACGGTCAGGCGGGAGAGGCCCCGTACTGCCCCGCCAAGGGCCGAACAGAGGCGCGGTCCCCGCGTGGTCCCACGGGGAACCAGCCCCCTCCTGGTTCCGGCCTGGGTGGGGTGGGCTCCCCAGGCCCCGGCAGCGCTTGGGCAGCGTGGAGCTGGGGTGGCCCTCGCGGGCGGCCCCGGAGGACGCACGCAGACCTCTCGGCTCCCATGGAGCTCGCTGGGGCCATCTCCGTGGGCCAGGGCTCAGGGCTCTGCAGACCGCCGTCCCACGCTGTCACTGTCGCGCGGCAGCTCTGCTCCTTGGCCTGCAGCCTGCCTGGCCCGGCCGCCTGCTCCATGTGGGCGGACAGGGGTCAGGCCGGTCCCAGTTCAGATCCCGGCTCTGTGACTCCCTAGCTGGGTCTTGAAAGGTCACTTGCCCCCATCGGAGCCTCAGTTGCACACCTGTGGAGTGGGGCTGCCTGGCGTTGTGCAGACGGGTGTGGAGGGGTCTCGCCAGCAGGGAGGGGCTATGACAGGCCCAGCCCCACGGTGGCCCAGCAGGAGCGCTCAGCCTTGCACGGGGTACTTAAGCGCGGGCGGGCACGTAGGGTGCGCGGGTGGCCTTTGCTTTTCCTGTGTCCTGGCACCGTGGTGAGGGTACATGACACCCCCTGGTCTCTGGGCCCCCTGGGTGCTGCCCCTCATTGGGGCAGGGACGCGGGCCCTGCAGCCGGCCCCTGCCTCTGCTCCTGGCCTGGGGCCGGGGGCTTTCTTGTGTTCTGTGGTCTGGGTGCGGGCAAGACAGGGAGGGCCGTCTCCTAGGCCCCGGCCTGGGCTCCCCGGGTCTGCCTTGACCGTGTCCTTTCGGGGGGCTGGCGCCCCAGCGGGGTGACCCGACCGAGCTCTGAGCTAGGTTTGGTGGCCTTCTGTCCTTGCCAGGCCTGCGGACGCCTGATGCTGCTGCCCCTCAGCCCCTGTTGGCTCCCAGGGTGCCTGCCATCGCCCGCCCCTCCCTGGGGCTCTTGGGGTCCCAATGAGCCCGTGGGCCGCCCCTGAGGCCTGCAGGCTGCCAGCCTGTGGGTACGTTTGTCCCTGTCCCTGAGCCCCCAGCGGGAGCCTTGGCTTGGGTGGCTCAGGGCCTCTCCTGTGCTCCTGTGTTTGGTGACATCCCCTGGAGGCGGTGGGCCGTGGGAAGGGATGACTTGGTCTCGTGCCTTATTATATCCTTAGTTCCAAGGCAGGGACGTGCGTGGGAAGCGGTCAATAAGCACCATTTTCCCTCCGTCCTCGGGGGGAGCCCTGGGTGGGTACGTGGTCCTGTTCCTGGGACCCTGGACGTCACCCCAGTGGGCGCTTGTTGTGGTTGGTCAGGAGGAGGCTGTGGGTGGCTGCCACGTGGCCCCTTGGTGTCATGGCAGTGGGGTGAGGAGCAGCCCCCCGGGGTCCCGGCCATGAGGGTCGGCAGGTGTCACCGGGTTCTGGTGTCTGGAGCCGGAGGAGGGCAGGCACGGCCGAGGCCAGGGGAGGTGCGGAGGGGCAGGGCTGCGCGGGCACCCGGAGATTCGTGCAGCGGAGACTTCACCCCCGGTGTGGCGGGTTCTGGAATAGGGTTTTGGGAGATGGTCAGGTTAAGATGAGATCTTGAGGGTGGGGCCCTCATGGTGGCATCAGATGCAAGGCCGGAGAACTGGCTGTCTCCTGCTCCTGGCCCCGCGCCCGGCCCCTGCATGCTCCCCGCCTATGCCCCCGCCTCAGCCTGCACCCAGCCCTCCGCGCCCGCACGCCGCTGTCCAGGCGGCACCCGAGCCACTGGAAAACAACCAATGCTGTCATCTCCCCCTCTGGCTGGAACCCTCGGGGGCTCCAGACCCTCGCCAGAGGTGCGGCTCCCAGGACCCCGGCAAGAGCGGGCCCCGGCTGCCTCCCTTTTGCGCTCCCCTCGGCCTCTCCGCTTCAGCCGTGGTGGCTTTCCTCCCGTCTCTCCAACGGGGACGCCTGCCCCTGCCCCGGGGCCTTTGCACATGTTTGTGTCTGGCATCCGGAAGGTGTTTGAATGACGGGCTCTGTCTGCTCCTTTCGGTGGCCTCAGGTCTCAGGGTCCTGGGAGGCCCCTTGGGCACCGCCATCCCCGATCCAGGCCTTCTTCGCGGGCTTCCCACCTGCACCTGGAGGTGTCTGTCTTCCCGAGCGTCGTCAGCTCTGTGGGGGCAGGGGAGCGTCAGCCGGGGCCAAGCCCGGTGCCTGGCCCTGCTCGTGGGTGCTCGGCAAGGCTCCCTGGGTGGCCGACGGGATGGGGGCCCAGGGGCCCTGCCCTCCGACACCCCTGCGAGCTCACAGCCCTGCCTTCAGCCTTGACGCTTGTCGCGTCTATAGCAGCCCCCAGCCCACTTGTGCCAACGCATCTCCTCTGCTCGGCTTCCTCCTGCCAGGAGAAGGGGGGGCCCATGGCACAGCCTCTCCGTGGCCGCGGGCGCTTCTACGGGGTGTCCAAGGGTGCGGTGCAGGGGGCCCAGTCACCAGGAAGGGTTCTTGCACTCACTGGCCAGAGCCAGAGGCCGTGTCAGGAGAAGGCCTTTCCTGACCCGAACTGCTGGGGCAGGGGTGAGGGTGTGCACAGGGGCGAGGAGGTGGAGGGGGCTGCGCAGGGGACTGGAGGCGGGAGGTGGAGACTGGGCTGCAGGTGCCGGCTGTGAGGCCCGTGGCTGGCAGGGTGTGGGGGCTGAGCCAGAACCCGTGTGTTGTTATTATTATTTTTTAAAAAGATTTATTTATTCGAGAATGAGACAGCAGAGGCAGGGGGGGTCTGCTGGGCCAGGCTGTGGAGCTCCTGCCCAGAACCTGAACTTCATTGGGGGCAGGACAGCAGGTGCGCGGGGCTGGTCAGGACTGGTGAGCGCCTGGGGACCTTCTGGACGGTGACATGCGGCTGCACGGGGACCACAGGCCTGCCCTGTCCTGGAGCCTCCCCATGCCCCCTGGTGCCTCCCCGTCCCCCTGGAGCCTCCCCACCCCTGGTACCTCCCTGTGCCCCCTGGAGCCTCCCTGTGCCCCCTGGAGCCTCCCCGTGCCCCCTGGTGCCTCCCTGTCCCCCTTGGAGCCTCCCCATGCCCTGGAGCCCCGCCATACCAGCAGAGAAGGCCGGCTCTCCCCCCTGCCTCGGGCCTCGGTCTCCGCGTCAGCTTGCAGTCCCAGCTGGGCAGGTTCTTCAGGAGGCCTCCCTGGCTGCTCTGCTCCCCTGGCCTGGGCCTCCTGTCCTGTGACCCCTGTTGCGTCGTGCCGCCGCCTGGCAGCGCTGCCTGCGGGGTTCCTGGCATATGTGGGGCTGGAGTCCTGTCCTGCCGTGTCCGTCCCTCTGGTATCACACGTGTGGGCCGCAGACACCTGCGGGAGTGCATACACGTGCGCCCTGCTGAGCTCACGGACATGCGCCTGCAGGCTGGCTGAGACCCCAGGGGTGGGTGGGCCCAGGGGTTGCCTCCCCAGGGAGCCCCGTCCTGGGGGAGCCTGTCTGGGGGCCTGCTAGGGGTGTGCTCGGGGTCCTGGTGGGACTGTGGCAGGGTGGCTGAGCCCGGGTGCCCCCGGGGGGCTGTGGAGAGTTCCTGCCTCTCTTGGCCTAGAAGTTGTTGCCCTCACACATTTGTGGGAATTCTAAGCCGAGTTCCCTAACCTCCTGTCAGGAAAGCCTGCTGGGGTCTGAAGCCACCCTTCGTATTAGCCACGTTCATCGTGTGGGCGTTAGGAGCCCCAGTGCTGGCCTCAGCAAAACGGGGATATTTACCCACCCAGAGGTCATGTAGCTTCAGGCGTGGCTGGATCCAGGAGCTCTGTGGTATCCTGGGACTCTGCTTCCATGTCTGTATCCGTGTTGCTCCCCCAGTGCTGGGTGGGCTTCCTTCCTGGGCTGCCCACCCGATGCCTCACCAGCCCAGCGCCCCCATCCTGCCCGTGGGGAGAGGCTAACAAGAGGCTCACAAGAGTCCCTGGATGGCTGCTCATCGGTCTGGCCTGGGGGTCGGCCCCTCCCGGGGTCCGTCCTGTGCCCATGGAGTGGGTGTCCTGCCTGGCCCGGCCTGTGGCTGCCCCAGCCCCTGTGCCAGGAGTGAAAGGGGTAGAGCGGGTGTGGCGGTGCAGCCCAAGAGGACGATGGATGCCGGCCCTCAGCAGCCTGCTGCCCCAGGGGCTCCCCACACGGAGCCTCTGGGAGACCCCAGACCGCGCTGCCTGGAATCCTCTCTGGGGCAGGTGGGACTTAGAGGGGCAGGAGCCGGGGTCGGAGCCCTGGGCTATGCCCACGGTGGGCAGGGGGGAGAGGAGGCCGGGGGTCCTGGGGGTCCTCCCGTGCTGGCCCGAGGGAGGAGGAGGGAGGCCGTGGGTCAGGTGTGTTGACACGTAGGACACAGCCATCTGAGCTGGGGGCGGGATTTGGGCCGTGGCGTGAGTGGGGGCCAGCCTGGGGTCAGTGCGGCGGGGTGGGAGGGCAGCAAGCGTGGCTGGGCCTTGAGCCCCCTCCTCCCCAGGGTCGCGAGGCCCCCATGGGCCTGGTGAGACCTGGGCTTCCCCATCCTGCCGGGAGGCAGTGCCTCATTCCCAGGAGGTGGCGCTCGCTGCTCCCTGGGCTCGTGCAGCTCCTGGGGTGACTGCGGTCCTGTCCCTCCCGCTGGGTGTGATATGAACACCCTTCCCTGCAGATGGGAGCAGGGGACCCATCTTGGCCGGATACCCTCGACCCCTGCTGTTCATGTAGCCGCAAGCTGGGCCTTGGCCCTAGATGCAGAATCGCCTCCCTGGCTAGTCTGTTCTATCCCCACGTCACCCGTGGCCTGGGCTCCCGCTCCCTTCTCCAGATGGCCCATTGGAGGCCACCCCTGGGAGCTGCCTCCTGGAGGGAGGGCGCCCGGGCTGGCGGCCAGGGACCCGGCCTCGCCCCATCCCCGCCCTGGCTCTGCTCATGCTTCTGCCCAGTGGGGCCGTTGCCCCCGATGTGGGGCCGCCGCCGCAATACTAGGAGCTGGGGGGTCCTCCCGGCCAGGGCTCCTGTGGCCTCCAGGCTCACCTCTGCCCCGCTCTGGATGACCGAGGGAACAAGACCCTCTGCACCGTGAGGCATGGCCCTGGCCCTGCCCGATCCCCAGGGGCCCCCGACGGTCTCGTTAGGCGGCTGGCTGTGTGGGGAGGGTGACCCCTGCCTCAGTGGTCAGGGCCCTGGAGGCTGGACCCGGGAGCAGGCCTGTGCCCCACTGCCCTCCAGATACAGGCCGGGGCGGAGGTGAGGCCGGGCGGTACCTAGTGGATTACAGTTTGCTGCACTCAGTGACAGCTGAGTGATTAACTCAGCTGGAGGAAGCAGGTGGTGGGGTCAAGGAAGACCCACGAGGCCCCTTAGGAGGTGCGGGGGCCCGCCCCGCCGAGGGAGAGGCTGTGCCATCCTGCCTGCTGCAGCCGCGGACCTGGGTTTACGACGTGATCCGGGCTGCCGGAGAGTGAAGCCAGCCCGGGAGACTGCTGTGCTGTCCAACCTGGCCTGGCCTTGGGGGCAATCACGGGAGGCTTTCTGGAAGCAGTGACTCCCGGGCCAGGTCTGAGTAGGGAGCAGGGGGCTGGTCACGTGAGGAAGGGGAGGCCCGCATTCCGAGGGGTGGCTTGGAGGTGAGGAAGAGTGGGATCAGTGAGCTGAGCAGGGTGATGCACAGCGTGGAGGAGGGTCTTGATGGTGCGGTGGGGTCTGTGGGGGGTCTCAGAGCTTCCTCTGTGGTCCTGGAAGTGGCCCAGGTTTGGGGACTGAGCCCGCAGGGCAGGCCGGGAGTGTAGGCTGTAGACCTTGGGGCCCAGAGCCACACTCCTACGTCCAGCTGAGCCGGGGGGAGAGATGGAGGGGGTCGGGGAGCACGAGGGGACAGTCCGCTCCCTGTGCCCCCTGCCTGTATGTGCTCTGGTCCCAGGGACTGAGGATGGGAGCCTGTCCTTGAGGATCCCGCATACAGACCTGGCCATTATTGGAGATTTCAGGGTCGCGGCACGGTGTGGCCCTGCCCCATAGCCCGGTTCCTGTTTCCATGCCCACCGCTGCCTGGACACCCGTGGGGAGGACAGGAGGGTGCTAGGCTCTTCTGGGAATACACCGCCTGGCCCCTTCTGGGCTGGGGGAGCGGGGCCCAGAGCCCCAGATTCCTGCTGGTAGGTGAGGTAGCTGCAACCCAAGCTGGGCCTTGCTTGATGACACTACTGTAGGTGACGAGAGTCCCTGCATTTCACGGAGTCAGCCTGAGGCCCCCCTGCCCAGGACCCAAGCAGAGCCCAAGATGGGCAGACGCATGGCAGCGTCCTGGGCAGTGGACCTGAGGGGATGGGCGGTGTGGACCAGGGAAGGAGGGAGAGCTGGTCACCGCCATGGGCAGCTGCGGTCCTCCCCATCGGGACCGTCCAGGGAGCCACGGAGACTAGCTCTTGGGTCACCTCCCTGCCCGGGGGAAGGCGGAGGGGAGTGTTTATCCAGTGGCCAGCCCCCCAGTGGTCAGCGTGGTCCAAGGGCATCCGTCCCCAGGTCTGTGCAGCAGCCTGGCTGGCTGGGCTCCTGTGGGCGCCTCATGCAGTGCCGGGGGGCGGGGCTGCAGGGGACGTGACCTGGGCCACCAGCATCGTCTGGATACTCAGATTTGGTCAGACTTTTTAGGATGACCTCGTGGTGAAATGTCAGGTGTCAGGTCAGAGACTTTCCTGCAATCATTTCCCGCCAGTGTCCCCGTTCCTCCCGCAGCCTCCGGCCTAGTGGGGGGCACACGACAGCCCTTGGCCAGTTCTGATGGACACGGTCAGGGAGGAGGGGGAAGGATGATGGCAGGTTCCAGAACGGCCTTTGACACTGGACTGTAACCCGGTTGGGCTTGAGTTCCTGCGGCGCTTCCCATCGGCCTGCGAGCCTTGGCACCTTCGCTCAGGTTTCCTGGCTTCTGTTTCCTTGCACGTGAGACGGTGACGCTCCTGTCTACCGTGAAGACTTGTCCACTGTGTCCCGCAGAGCTGCATCTGAAGAGCACAGGCACGCAGCAGGCGCCCGTCACGCCTCGCTTCCCCGCCCGCCGAGCCTTGAGCCCGTGTGGGGCTTGGAAGGCCGACGGCTGGACTCCTTCCTGGCCAGCAGGTGAGCTGACGGGTGCTTGGCGCCACTGGGGTCCTTCATCGCAGCTCTGGGCCGTGCTCCTCCCGGTCCTGCGTTTCCCTCCCCAGACGCTGGGCTCCGATGGCAGGTGCCCTGCTCACGCTGCTGGCGAGGAGGCCTTCGCGACATCTCATCCAGAATGTGCAGCAGTGGAGGGTGGGTGCGTGCGCGTTCTAATTCGTCATTTTACGGTAATTCAAAAAAAAAAAGACCTCAAGATACTGGTTTTCTTTCCATTAGTGAGCTGGTAGCAGACAGGAAAGCCCACTGTCTTTTTATAATCGGATTTAAATTGTTTTTAATTACACAGCCCATATTCTCCCAGTAACATACCATCTCTGTGAGTTAATGGCCTTTGAAATCTCTCTTTGTTCCTTACCCTGTAGATACAGATTTTTTTTGTTGTTAAATGATTTATTCGATACATAGAAATTTAGAGGATTAGCTGTGGGGTCGATTCGGAGGAGTACTGGGCGGTTCGGTCACTGTAGAAGAAGGTCAATCAACGCCTGCGGAAAAGGCCACCCGGATCCTGGGTGGGGTTCTGGGCACCCTGGGGCGGGGCAGGGCTTCGAGAGCACAGGTGACTGCGGAGCTGCCGCGGGGGGACGTTCCTGTGAGTTGCTCAGAGCCCTGCAGCGGAGACGGGACAAGGGCACGTCCGCCCCTTTGTTCATTTCCTGGGCGCCCGCGGGGGGCTCGGCCCTGAATCTGGGGACGTACAAAAGGGGCCAAAAGGGGCTCAGGAATGGTGGGATCTCTGGGGTGGACCGTGTCGCTCCGTTTGACTTCCTTATTTTTCCCCCCTGCCAGGCTTTCTGAGCATAGGGATGTGGCTCGCCCGCCTTAGCAGAGGCGCCAGGTGGTGGACACCTGTTCCCGCCACCTGCTCGGGGGCGGGGCAGCTCGGAGGGCTGTGATTGGCCGGCCGGGGGTCATGTGCCCATCCACGACCCAATCAGGTCTAGCAGGGCTGGGGGCGGCTCAGCCCGAGTCACGTGCCCGCCTGTGAGCCAATCAGCGCTTCGGGGGGCGTGGCATGTTTCCGAGGGGCCAGGTGCTCGCGCCTTTTCGACTCTCCATGGAATCGGAGGGAAGCAGGTGCAAGGGGAGAGGGGAGGCTGTTAGGACGAAGGGACAGGGTCACCCAGGCGGTAAGCGGCACAGTTGCCACCAGCATGGGACTGTGTTGTCCTCACCACGCTGTCTTGAGGGCTGACCTGGGCTCCCCTTGGCTCAGGACAGCACCTGCTACCCTTACCGCTCGGGGGAGGGTCCCAGAGGTGGGTTGGTGTCCCCCCCCACCCCACAGGGGTTCTGTGCTGGTCCAGCTGGGGCCCAGCTGTGGGGACCTGGCTGTCCCTTACAGGACAGCGGCCCTGGGGGCATGCCCTCGCCACTGGCTCCTTGGCACACAGGTCAAGAACTGGGGCCCCCCCAGGTCCTGCCCGACTGTGGGGCTGCCTCGGTGCTGGCCTGCCCACACCCAGCTGGGGGGGGTGGGCCGGCTCCCTGGGGGCCTCTCTGGGGGGCGTGGGGACACGTTCTCGGTGGCTGGGCTTGTGGTCACCCTGTTCACCGATTGGTCAGGCGGTGTGCACTGGAGTGGGCCAGGCCGCCAGCCGTGGTGTACGACAGGGTCTTTCTAGAATGTGTACAGATCAATGGGCCACACTCGCGTGAAATAAAACAACTGTCAGAAATAATTTGTAGACACGTTCCCGTGGAGCCAGGCCTGGTTATGACTTTGCATGTTGCCTCCCGGCAAATGAGGTTTGTCATTTAATCATCACACTTTAGTACCTATTACGAAGGTCGGCCCTGAAGCCGGGCGGGGAAGGAGCATCGCTGGGCTCTAGGCACCTAGGGGGTGTGGGGCGGGGGGTAGCTGGCCTGTGTCTGGGAAGGCAGGGAGCTGATGTGGGTGGCAAGTAGCCCTAGTTGTCACAGTGGGGATGTCATCATGGGGGACCAGGCTGTGGACAGACTCGGATTTCTTCTTCAGCTGCCTGCTTGGGCTCTAGAAGAGCACCTGAGCCACCGGGCTCCATGTGCTGTGACTCTGCCCAGGAACAGCGATGCTCCCGGAGGTGCTCAGGCCCTGCCCTCCTGTCTCAGGTGCCACAGTTCTCTGTTCCATCACCAAACCCTTTCTGAAGCCTAAATGCGTGCTTGGCCTGGAATTAGGGGCCAGGGATTACAGGGAGATGAACCTTTAGCATTTGCACCTGCTATCCTGATCACCACTACTGTTTACTAATGTGGGCACGTATACGTTTTATTTTTATTTATTTTTACTTTTATTTTTTTAATTTTTATTTACTTATAATAATCAGAGAGAGAGAGAGAGAGAGAGAGAGAGAGGCAGAGACAGAAGCAGGCTCCATGCACCGGGAGCCCGACGTGGGATTCGATCCCGGGTCTCCAGGATCGCGCCCTGGGCCAAAGGCAGGCGCCAAACCGCTGCGCCACCCAGGGATCCCGATACGTTTTATTGTGAGCATGGTGACACACACCTTCCAGACACGGCCTCGGACTGAGAAGCCCAGTGGCCACAATCCTAGGAGGGCGACTTAAAGTTGTCTGTGGCCAGCATAGGCTTCAGAGAGATGGTGCAGCCCCTGCCACCTTTCCGGCTCTGTTGAGGCTGACATTTGTGATCAACAGTTGTGACAGTCACGTGACCACTAGATTCCTGTCCTTCCACTGGCTGGTGAAGACTCATGGAAACCACGCTCAGCCTAACCCGGGGTGGCCTCCCTCACAGTTTGCTCTGGGCCAGGAACTGGCCAGGTGTCTGTATCTCTGTCCCATTTTATCTTTGTAGGCCCCCATCCCCCTGGGGGGACAGGGAGGGGAGGGCCCTCCTGTCGTCTTCGGAGAGGCAGCTGTGGGAGGGGCAAGGAGTTGGGAATCAGAGGCTTCTAGAGAGCTGTTCCTGCTCTCTCCCCTGTGTGCCATCCACTAGGCATCTCTCCTCAGCTCCCATCTTGGGTGGGGGCCTGCCGTGTGGGCGGGGCCCCTGCGCTGGGTGCTGGGGATCCTGTAGTTGATGGACTGACTCATGAGCTCGTGTCATTTTTCTCCGTGTAGACAGCCATAGCTGCTTTCCAGGGCTGATGAGGAATCAAATGAAGGATCTCTGCACAGCTCGTTCCGTAAACTGTCATGGGAGAAACAGGCTCGGCAGTTGCACACACTGTAGCCCAGGTAGATGCTTCCCCTGGAGACATCACTGTATGCGTGGGTTTCGTTAAGGCTCTGAGAAGTCCTGCAGTAAAGGGGCCTGTTGGCCTGTGTGAACTCTGCGTTTGTGGGCTCGGTTGGATGGGACTTTCTTTGGCAACGCCCTTGGTAACAGCCTGAGTATCTGCTGCTTCACGGAAACCCGTCTGGACATGCAGGCGGCAGATGCAGAATACCGCCCAGAGTGCTCTGTGCCTGGAGGTGCTCGGTCACCGTGTGCCGCCCCCACCTCGGTGTCCGGAAGGCGGCAGAGGGACATAGCCGGCCCCGTCTGCCCCCGAGTCAGCGTGGTGGGGCCCACAGTGGCTGTCACTCCGATCTCAGTGGCTACAGCTGCGGAAGGTGAAGGCAGTTGGATGCTGGGAAGGCCGGGGGTGATTTGCCCGCGCTCTGAGCGGGACTTGGGCAGCATCGGGGTGGGCGGGCCGGGGGCCGCCGGTTCCTGGCTGCGAGGTCTGCGCACCGCGCCGGAGCAGGGCCCGCGGAGCTCCCAGGCCACATGCCTGTTCCGGTTGGCAGCATGTGCTGCTTGGCGGTTGCCCTGTCGGTGCCACTAGCTGGGGTGGGATGGCAGAGGGGTTAAAGGCCCGTGCGCTGGAGGGGACGTCCCCGTGGCCACTGAAGTGGGAAGGGACTGAGGGCCCGGGAGTTTCAGCACATGCAGCCACCTCCACACGTGCCCTCCAGCCACGGGGCACGGGCAGAGAGCCTCAGTTTACGTCTGCGGAACACGGGACCGCCGTGCATAGATACTGCATTGACCCAGGGTGTCCCCGAAATCCTGCACGGGTGAGAATCAAAATTGGGCTTTGGAGCATGAGTAGGAGTTTCTGGTGCACGTACAGCAGGAGGAGGGCGTCCAGGCGGGTGGCGCTCCACGTGCAAAGGCATGAATCAGGTCCGAAGGACCCGCCCCGTGATGTGAGCCGCTTGGGACGAGGCACAGGGGCAGCAGGAGGGCCGGGTGAGGAACCGAAAACCCTTGTCCCTCGGGTCGGTGAGGGCAGCCCGGGGGATGTGTTCCCGTAGGAGAAGACACACCAGGGAGGGAAGCACGGTGTATCGGGAGGCGGCGGCGCCTCTGCCCCCATCCCGCTCTGAACAACTGGTTCACTTCATCCTGACAGGCAGTCGCGGCAATAAATGAAGGAGATGGAACGTGTTATTTTAATTATATACTCTCACCACCTAATTATAATTTTAATTGATATGTGAGCAGGTGCTGTGCTCTTCAAAGCAGTTTAAGGCGGGCACGTTCCCTGGAAAAGGAGCACAGGTTGTTCTGTTCATTAGTCAGGCAGATGGATGGGCTCCAGGGGCTGGGAGGGGGCCGTGGAGGCTGGGGGCCAGGGGAGAGCAGCTTTTGCCCTAAGGGGTGAGGGGGTGAGGGTCCTGCCCTGCACAGGCTGAGAGGAGGTGAGAACAGAGGGGAGGGCAGGAGGAAGGGAGGGAGGAGCAGGAGAGGGGATGGCGGGGGAGGGGTAGGGCAGGAGGAGGGCACCTTGGTGGTGCCTGGCATGACATGAGAAAGGGGGGAAGGAGAGGGGAGAAGGGAGGGGCAGGGGAGAGGGGGAGAGGGGAGGGGAGAGGAGGGAGCAGAGGGGAGGGCAGGGGGAGGGGAGGGCAAGGGAGGAGGAGAGGGGAGAAGTGGGGGAGGGGGAGAGGGGAGGGCAGGGGTGAGGAGAGGAGAGGTGGGAGAGGGGAAGGGAACCTGGGAGTGCCTGGCATGATATGAGAAGGAGGGTGGAGGAGAGCGAAGGGGAGAGGAGGGCAGAGGAGAGAACCCGGCAGTGCCTGGCATGACATGAGAAGAGAGGGGAGGGGGAGAGGGAAGTAGAAGGGGGGAGGAGAGGGAGCAGAGGGGAGGGTAGGGGGGAGGAGGGGAGGGGTGGGGGGAAGGGAGGGGAGGACGGAGGAGGAGGAGGGGGAGGGGACCTGGAGGTGCCTGGCAGGACATGAGAACAGAGGGGAGAGCAGCAGGAGGGGGGAGAGGGAGAGGGAAGGGCAGAGGGAGGGCAGGGCAGGGGAGGGGACCCAGCGGTGCCTGGCACTGGCAGGACTTGAGAAGGGAGGGGAAGGCAGAGGGAGGGGAGGGGAGGGGAGGGGACCCATTCATTCTGTCTACTCAGCCGATGTTTCCAGAGAGCTCCCTGGTGAGGCTCAGTGCTGGGCGCAGGGGATGCCAGGCCTGCGGGACTCCTCCCCTCTCCCGGCTGGTGGGGGTGTGGGACTGAGTCACTGCAATCAGGGACCACGTGCGAGGTTGCTGCAGGAGGGCACCAAGCGGGGCAGAGGCGGTGTCGTCTGGGGTGCAGGGGAGGCGTCCTGGAGGACCCCTGACTTGGGTCCTGACGTGCGGTTGCAGTTGGCTGCCGCCTGGCTGTGGTGGCGGTGGTGGCCTGGCTGGGTGGGGCGCCACGGGCTGCGCCTCGGCTGCGGGGATCGCTGGCACCACGGAAGGTCTGGGACTGGGACCGGGGGGTGCGCAGAGTTGGGTGGTGGGGGTGCCCCGCGGGTAGGAGTGATGCCTCCACGTGGCCACGGACACCTGCGGGGCGACGTCATGGGACTGGTGTTTCCGGGAGGTCACCCTGGTGGATGGCAGGAGGGCAGAGAGGGACTGCTGCATCACGCGGCAGTTCTTCGTCAGGTTGTTCAGGCTCAGCCCTCCCGTGAGGCGGCTGCACCCGCTAACGCTGTCAGGCTTGCAGGGTCCGCCCCTCACCTTGTGGCCTTTGTTTTGGTAATGACCATCCCACCGGACATGAGGTCTCATCGGTGGTTTTCGCTTGCCTATTCCTGCTGACGGACGACGTCGGGCACCTTTTCATGTACTTGTCGGCCCCTTGTCTTCCTTGGAGCGATGTCTAGTCAGGTCCTGTGCCCACTTTTCTGGGTTATCAGTATTTTGGTCATTGTCCATGTTGTTTGTTGGCTCCTGAGACACACAGACCAATGGGACGGTGCAGAGAGCCTAGGGATGAGTATGTCCCCCTACGGTCACCTGGTTGATGAGGGTGCCAGTGATCCGCAGCGGGGAAAGGATAGCCTGTCCGGCCAGCAGTGTTGGTAAAACTGAGTGTCCACACGCAAGACAGTGACACTGGGTCCTTATGTTACCCACACACGGAAGTCACCAAATCAACTCACAATGGGCTTAACCGTAAGACCCGACACTGCGGAACTCATGGAAGAAAGCAGGGGGAAAGTTTCGTGACCTGCGTCTCGACAGTGATTCATACACGTGACCCCAGAAGTATGGGCAACACAACGAAAGATAGACAAACGGGACAACATCAAAACTTACAGACTTGGACGGGAAAGGAAGCCGCCACCAGCGGGGAAGAGGTGGCCCATGGACGGGGAGAAAATATGTGCGCATCACATACCTAATACGGGGTTCGCTTCGGAAATACATGCAGGGCATGGCTTCTGGGAGGCTCAACAGCAGGCAGTCTGGGGGTCCACACCCGGCGCGGGGAGGCCCGGCCTCCATCCCCGAGTCAGAACGCCTCGTTGGGTCTGCAGGGCACCCAGGGGTCTGCTGGGCCTCGCCTGGAAAGGCCTCCCTGCTGGCCCTGCCCCGGCCCAGGCGGGCCCTGCCCCTTTCCTTCCCCTCCCCAGCCTGGTTCACTGGGCGACTGAGCCTCTCCCTGGGTGGGGGTGGGGGGACTCAGGAAGCCACGGAGGTCGTGTCCTGAGGGGGCTCACGGGCACACCCCTGATGGAGGCTCTGATGCCCGACTCCCCCAGGAGGGAGGGGAGGCCTGCCCGCTAGCTTGGGGGCCGGGGGCCAGGGCATCCTGCAGGGGCTGCACGGGGCCGGGGTGGAGCCAGGGGGAGCCATGGAACTGAGCCCACGGGCGGCGAGCAGTCCCCCATGGTGTGCTGGTTTGCACTGGAGGAGGTTCCCTCCCAGGGCTCTGGGCCCTTGGGGCTGGATCCTGCCGTCCCAGGACCTGGAAGGCGGGGTCCACCAGTGAGACTCGGCCTTGGGACAGGTCGGGGCACAGAAGGTGGCACGCACAGGTGGGGCGATGCGCCCTCTGACCTCTGACCCGAAGGCAGGGCCCAGAGCTCGGCCCTGGGGGGCGGGGGGGGCATGGCAGCCCGCGGACCCTGGTTCTCAGGGTGCCATGTCGGGCGCTCCCTCTCCGTCTCCCCGCCGGCGCCCTGCACGCGTGGTGGGGGACGCTCAGGGACGTGGCCCAGGGCGCGGGCAGGTGAGCCGGGCAGCCGCGTTGCTGTTTCACTTCAGAGGTGGGGGGGGACGTTGCCGCGTGTGTCCCCGCACAGGGAGGAGGATGGGCGGCCACAGTCGCTGAGGCCTCGGTGCTGGGGCTCGCTGTCTTGAGCGGGGGCTCTGGGACCCGCCTGGCGGTCCTGGCGGCAGGACTTCGGGCCGGGGGCGCGGTGCTCGGTCCTCGGGGGCTTGGGGGCCTGTGTGGTTCATCCTTGATCCCAGGCCCTGCTCTGTCAGCGCTTGGCAGCAGGAGGAGGTCGGGGCCCCCGACCGGTGGCGGGCGGGGGGCTGGGGTGAGAGGGTGAGAGCAGGGCGGGGGGTCTGCAAGGGGCCACACCCACAGCTGCGGGCCTCGCGCCGTGTCTCTGGGCCCCACAGAAACGGCGTGTCCTGGGCCCGGGTAGGTGCCGAGAGCCCTGGTGCCCTCGGTCCTGAGTTCATTCTCAGATTGTGAGAGAACCTGTGGGGACTCTCCTAGTGGGATGACGGGGCCCTGGCCGTTTGCACACAAAATGTTTCCAGAAATTTTCTGGTTGTAAAAGCGATACATCGGCTTCAAAGAAAAATTAGGACCTAATGAAAAGCACAAGAAAGTAGAAAAATGTTGCCAGGACCCCGACCATGCAGAGAACTGCTGTTCACACCTTCTGGCCTCCGGTCTTCGCAAACTTCCCTGCTGTAGGGTCGAGCTCGTCCTCTTAGTTTTGTCTTGGACCTCAGCACCTGTTTCTCTGACGGTCACAAATAGCACACAGATACGTTTCAGTATAAAGGAGTGAAGAATGATGAAAAGAAGTAAAAGTCCCATTTCTCTCCTCGGAGGGGAAACTGAAGTCCATTTGCTCTATATGCTTCCAGAACTTTCTCTTGGTATTGACATGGATGCACACAACAGAATGGAATACAGGGCGGGCATTTCTAGGAAACCTTTCAAAGTCCTATAAAGCAAACAGTATCACCTGTTTTTCGAAAGTCCGAAGGACACCGTTTTGCTGTTTATGAGAGATCGACGTTAGTATCTATTTTGCTGAGCTAAAGGAGGATTTTCCCCTTTACGAGAACAAGCCATAACTGTACTTACGTAGGCCTTGGGTGACATCGAAGTGACATTCTGGGAACTTTTGGAAACTAGGGATAACTGCATGGAGTTTTGTGTGTTTGGAATATATGAAGAATGCTGATGGCCCATATTCTTGCTCATTTTCATTCCCTGGTGTGTATGTCTTGGTGAGCTCACCGTGCTATTTCCTATAAATCTATTGCTTTTTTAAACAGAGGCTCATAACATGTTCCCCCGTTAATAAATATTTGTGGATTTTTCACAGTTACAAACCATATTGTGATTAAAATTCTTACACATGCCTCTGAGTATTAATCTAGGTAGATTCCAAGACGTGCAGTTGGTTGGCTGAATGGCACGCGCAATTAAATTTTTCAATGCTTCTGCCAAATTGCGCTCTAGAAAGCTGAATGAATCAATTTGCACTCCCACTCGGCAGTGTGAGAAGAGCACCAGCTTCCTCACATTCTTGCCAACACTTGATGTTATCAGCCTTTTGAGTCTTGCTAATCTGATGGCTAAGGGGTGGTGCTTCATTGTGATTTTAATTTGCATTTCCCTAATTACTGTGAGTCTTTTTGTAGGGCGGGTATGACGCATGACATCCTAGTAGATCTTGTTAATAAAAATTTATCAGTTGAGTTTACGTATCCAAATAGTTCATTGCAAGTACAATCAGCAGAGGCGCTGTCCTCTGATAGGGCGCTTGATAAGCTTCGGGTCGGGGCGGGGGGGCGTCCTGTGCCGCTCCAGGACTCATAGTGCTGCTGACTGGGATGGGGCCCCCTGTTGTTGCTGCTCTGGACGTGCTGAGCATTCTTGCTGCTTGTGTAAGTTCTTTGAGACTCGATCTTGGAAGCCTGGGTTCTCCAGCGGCAGGCCGGCAGGCCGAGTACCCGGGACAGATAACTAACGTGCACCCGGGGTTACATGCAACCCCTGGAATCTCTAGGCCACGGGATTTTAGGCCCCCCTACCTTCAGAGCTAATTCAAAATAAAAACAGCACCAACCTGTAACATAAATATAAGGATGTGCAGCAAAGGTATTATTTTCTCAGGATGGCTTTGAAACCCCTCAAAGGGTTTCAATTCGTTTCATTTTCATTTGAAAATAAATTATTTTCATTTATTTATTTTTACATTTAAAAAAAAGTTTAAATTCAATTTGCTGACATATAGCATCACACCCAGTGGTCATCCCATCGTGTGCCCTCCTCAGTGCCTGTCACCCAGGCACCCCATCCCCCCACCCACCTCCCCTTCTGCAGCCATTTGTGTTTCCCAGAGTTAGGGGTCTCTCGTAGTTTGTCTCCCTCTCTGATTTTCCCCACTCAGTTCGCCTCCTTACCCATCATTTGCTTCGACGTGTATGGAACTGGAGGGTATTATGCTGAGTGAAGTAAGTCCATCAGAGAAGGACGATCATCATATGATTTCACTCGCATGTGGAATATAAGAAATAGTGAGAGGGATTATAAGGAAAAGGAGGGGAAACCAATTGTTTTTAAAATGTGTTCTTGTTTTGGGGCTCCCTGCTTTGCTGGTTGCCTGCTGGGAGTCTAGCACGTACTTGACTTTTGCCTCCAGTTTTTTGTTTTTTTTTTTACATTTTTAAAAATTTAAATTCAATTTGCCAACATATAGAATAACACCCGGTGTGCATCCCATCACGTGCCTCCAGTTTAACCCATGACGTGCCTGCAGTCCCCTGTTATGCGTGTCCCAGGGACTGTCAGCCCACTGGTAATTGGAGCCTGGCACTCCCACTGGCCTGGTCCACTGTGCTCCGTGACGGCTCTTCAGGGACCAACCCTTCTCTTTCTTTTATGCCCTTTGGTGTCATTGTGGCCCTAGATTCTAATTTTCATCCTCTGGTCTATTTGAATTGCCTTTCATTATTTCATTAATGCTCTCCTGTGACTTCGCAGTGTTTGTTCATATGGTTCAGACCATTTTGCCCTTCTTAGAACTTTCAGACATTTGATTAGGTAAGTAAATGCTCGGGAAATGAATGCAGTTCTTCTAAACGATCATCTACTTGTCACCCACCGGTGTCAGCAGTTACAAATGAAACGGTGTGTCTGTCACCGAATGCTTTAAATATATAGGTTAATAAAGGAGGAGCTGTCATTTTCACATGCTGATAGTTACCATCCAGAGGCACAGTGCGTCTCTCCATTTAGTTGGAGTCTTTTAAATGCTTTTAGTAAAGTTTTGTGCTTTTCTTCCGATAGGTCTTGCACATTTCCTATTAGGTTTATCCCCAGGGGTTTTATAGATTTTTTTTTTCTAATATGAATGAGCTTTCTTTTGGATTACATTTTCTAATTGGGAATGCTGGCATACACGGAAGCTATTGATTTCTGCGTATGGATTTTTTTTTATCCGGGAGTTTTGTTGGACTTTCATGGGAGTTTTAACAGTTTATTAGTTGCTTCTCTTGGAGCTTATAGTTAGATGCTCATATTTTCTATAACATGCCGATTTTGTATCCCTTTTCAACGTTTGTCCCTATTTCTTTGTCTAGGACTGATAGTGGTGGAATATTGTGAAATTTCACATTGAAGTATGATGCTTGCTGTAGGTTTCTATCTAGGAGATGGCCTTTATTTGGTTAGGGTAGTTCTTTTTTTTTTTTTTTAAATCTCTTCTTTACTAAGAGTTATCAAGGATTTTACTAAGAGTATTATTTTGGTCAAATACCATAGGTGCCCCAATTCAAATTCATTTCTAAATACTTTGAATTTTTTTTTGGCTGTAATATCATAAGCCAGCAGTTATGAGAAAAAAAGAATGCTTTAAATTTTGTAAGTAGGTAGATTGAAGGGTAAGGTAGTTTTTTTTTTTTTTTTTATTCTTTTATTGCCTTGGACTCAATGTACAGTGGGCTTCTGAATAATTTCTCCTCTAGGGTTTTGCCGAGATATCCACTGTTGGAGAGTTGGGTATGCATGGGAGAGGTTGCGTGCTCCCTGTTGGGTCCCATGAAAAAGCGTGGAAGTGTGACATGAGAGCAGATTAGGGCAGGCCTGGGTCCCAGCCTTCCTTCTGCTGGTTGCGCGGTGGTGAAAGGTGGCTGGGCATCAGTTTCATCGTGTGTAAAATGAGCTTGATGTAGTGCCAATGCTGTAGCATCATGGAAGGACTAAACTCAATAAAACAGAAGCTGGGACACAATTCAAATGTTTAGTAAATAAATATTAATAGGTAAACTTAGAGGTGCGACACGCACATCTTCCATATTACTGCCTTCCGTATTTTTGCCTGCCGAATCAAACGAAAGTGGTGAAGTCACCTTTAGGATCACGGATTTGGCCGTACCCTCTTTAATGATTGACAGTTTGGCCTTACTTATTTTGAAGTTGTGAGGTTGATAAAATGCCACAACTGTTCTGTTTTTTTTTTGTTTTTTTGTTTTTTTTGTGTTTTTTGTTTTTTTTGGTGTGGCTTTTATCTTTTATCAATATGGAGTTTCCGTGGCTCTTCCTTTTTTTTTAAATTATTTTTTTATTTTATTTTATTTTTTTCCGTGGCTCTTCCTTTGAGTGCTTTCCACCTGGAATTCCATTTTGTCCGAGAAACAGCTTCTTTTTCTGGCTTATCTTTGGCTTGATATTGCCTTTCTCAACCCATTATTTTAAATCCTTTGGAGAGTTTATCTTCGTATCTTTTGTAAAAATAATTTAAAAAATCTGATCCGTTTATTGAGGTAGTAGGCAGAGTGACCCTATTTACATTTAATGAGATGACTGACACACTTGGACTTTTTCCTTGCTATCTTACGTTGTGTTTCTCATCTACCATGGTTTCTTAGGCAGTTTTCCCCCTTTCTTTCCTCTTCTTGGTTTGATTGGGTTTCTCTTGTCCCAGTTTTTTGTTCCTTAAAGCAATGTTCTCAATAGGAGCACTGCTATCATTTTGGGCAGGACTGTCTTTTGGGATGTGGCACTCTTCCCTTTTTGGAGGACATTTAGTGTTCTTGGCTCTGAATGCTGAATTTTAGTAGACCCCTGCCTGTCATCGTGGCAACCCAAAATGCCCCCTTCCCTCTGTTCCCAGTGGAGAGCCATCTGCTAAGCACTCAAATAATACATTATATTTTTGCTTTCTAGCGGTTACTTGTGTTTTAAAGATATATTGTGGCTCGTATTCATCCCTCACCACATAATCAGGGTTTCCATGGTTTTCCCAAACAAATCAAGAACTTTAATATGCCTTAACGCTTCCACACCTGAGTCTTATCACCACTTAAAAATGAGGCCAACTGGGATTTTTGTTTCGAATTTTAATAACAGCCAATAAATTGTTTTAACAGTAAATTTAAAATTTTTCATGCTGCTGCTTTTGTGTTCCCCATTTTGTTCTTGGATTCATTTTTTTTTTTGCTGCTATTGAGGCAGATTTCACATAAATCATAAGTCATAAATCATAAGTCATGATTTTGACCATTTTAAGGTGTACAATTCAGTAATTCCCAGCGTATTTGCGATGTTGTACAGCCCATCACCACTAATTCCAGAACATTTTCATCACCACCCCCCAGAGAAACCCCTTTCCCCTTAGCAGTCACTCCCTGTTCCTTGCTCCCCCAGCCCCTGGCGACCAGTCATCTGTTCTCTATCTGGACTCATTTTTGCGGTTGCTGGAGCATACCATTTGGTAATCCTTTCCAAGAGGGTTTGTGGGGGATGAACTTCCTATGTCCTCACATGTCGGAAACGTCCTGTTTTCTTTCCAAAGGCTGTGCATTCAAGGTTTATACCATTTCTCCCCTAAGCACATGTTCTGAGATACTGTCTCCCTGGCTTGTGTGTGTCTCACGTCCACATACAGCAAGAGCGGAGTCTTACCTAGTGGGCACTCCGTGCCAGGGCTTATGCCCAGCAACCCACGTAACTCTGGCATCAACGGTGGGAGACTGTTGTGGGCACTGTCCCCCCCACAATGGACAGGAAGAGTGAGGCAGAGTGAGGAGGAGCCCCGCAGCTGTGGAAGAGGGGTACCCTGCTGATGCCTGGCTCCCAAGAAGTCGACACCAATCACATTGACTTGCGTTCTGCTGTAGGCAGTCTGTGTTGTGTCTTCCCTGGAAGCCTTTGGCATTTTTCCTTTTTCCCTTCAGAAATTTCACCACTTTGTGCCTAAATATTGTCTTTTTTTACAGACTCTCACCTCGCGTGTGATGAATCCTTTCAAAGTGAGGATTGTGTCTTTCTGCAGTTATTTATCTTCCTGGTTTCCTGTGTTTTCCCAGGCCTCTCCCAAGAATTCCTTTTAGGAATTTTAGGGGGTGGTTGAAGCTTATACCCCTCACCCCACATTGCCTCTCCTTTCCTTTCATTCTTTCCATTGCTGAGCTTTTGTACCACCATCCAGGAGAATTCCTATCTCAGTCCTCGGTCAGTAACTGGATCTTCCGATGCTCCAAGCTGCTGTTCAGCCTGTGTTTATACTTTAACAGTGGAGTGTTTGGTTCCCACATCTAGTCCATTCTTCTTCTTCTTTTTTTTTTTTTTTTTAATGGATGGTATCCCATCGGTCTCTCCTGTTATTCTTGTTCTAAAGCGTCATCCTGTCTGTCCTGATGTTTCTCTATCCTCTGGTGTGTGTTCCGGTAGGCGCTGCGTTTGGTGTGCCTCTTTCAAATATAGGTGGCTGATTCTGGGTTGTGTTCTCCTTGGGTTTGAAATTTCTGGTTGGAGTCTCTGTGAGGCTGAACCCAGCCTCAGCAATGCGGGGCTGGGTTGGGTCCCTGGGTTACTGTGTTGGTGCTACCAGATTCCAGTGTCTGGGGTGTAGGGATTCCACTTTCCTCCTGGATGTTGGTGCCACTCTAGGGCTCCTGCCCCCGGGGAATCAAGGGCTCCTACTTCTTGCTCCTGTGGGCAGTCACTTTTATAGTTTGCTGCTTTACTCCATGGGAAGGGGCACCTGGATGCATCTCCCAAGGCCCCACCATCACCACCCTCAAATGTTCTTTTTTTTTTTTTTCCTGCTCTCAAATTCCATCATGGATTTCTTCCATGTCTTCATGTCCTCAGCCTCCTGGCCCAGAGCTGCCACCTTCATGGCAGCTATTTCTTGGGTGTCTTTGGGCTTTGGTGCCATTTCCAATCTAAACCCATCAGCCTTTGGCCTTTCACAGATTGCTGATGATTTTCTAGCCTTGTTACGGTTTTTTTTTTTTTAATTATTTACGTTTTATGTCATTTTAAGAGTTTTGTATTGGGAAGGAGAAGAACATGTCCTTAGGCTACCATTTTGATCCAATCTGTGTTCATTTTTTTATGGATGACCTCATATCAGAGGGCCTCATGATGTTGCATGCAGTTCCTTCCATATAATTGCTGTGAAGTGGTAACCATTCCCCAGGTCACTGAGAGCAATCACTAGTTCAGTGATTGCATAACATTTCTTTTAGTAGCTATACCTTAATTGACTCAAATGTTTCCTTCTACTTCCCAACATTTTACTATAATAAAAAATGTAGCAACCAGCATCTTGTACCCGAAACTTTGTCCACATCTGGGACAACACACAGTCCCTGACTAGCAATGGTTTGACTTAACGACTGTTTGATTTTATGTTGGTGCAAAGGCAATAAGCATTCGGTAGAAAGCGCACTTTGAATTTTGAATCGTGGTCCTTAGGCCGGTGGCATGCAGGACAATACTCTTGTGATGCTGGGTGGTGGCACTGAGCCTCAGCTCCCATCAGCCTCACGGACCATTCTGTGCTTCACTCTCAGTCCAGTATTCGATAAATCACAGGAGATACTCAACACTTTATTATAGAATAGGCTTTGTATTAGATGATTTTGTCCAGTCGTAGGCTCATGTAGGTGTTTTGGGCATGTTTAAGGTAGGCTAGGCTAAGCTGTGATGTTCGGTAGGTGAGGAGTATTCAATACGTTTTTGACTTATAATATTCTCATCTTAAAATGGGTTTATTGGGATGTGACCCCATCATATAAGTCAAGGAAGATTGGTGTTTTCCTGGGAGAGAGTCCTCAGAGGATCATCATCGTTTCACACCCGGTAAACAGCTTCTCGTCCACCCTTGCCGCAGCCTGTGACCTCGACCCGTGTACTTGCAGCGTCTGGTTTTCACTTCCCAAGGTGCCTCGTGTAGAGGAGTCGGACGCTATTTGTCCTTGGGGGACCAGCTTACTCACTCAGCGTGTTTCTAGGGTTCGTCTGCGCTGTTAGCGTGTGTTTCACCACGTCCCCGCGGTCTCCCCGTGCCCCCAAGCCCGCGCCCCAGCCTGTGTCCGGGAGCCCATGGTGCTCTCCCACGAGGTGGCCTGGGGGTCCATCTCCCTTCACCCATGTGCGGGGAGAAGGCTCAGCCGTCCTCCTCCGCGCAGGGCTGCGTCTTGGAGCCAGAGCGGGGTCCTGGCTGGTCCCGAGTCCATGTGGCGGGCTGGCCCTGCGCTCCCGCGTCGGTGGCGCCCCGCCGGCCACCCTGCCCCCCCCCGCCCCCGCGAGGGGTCGCGACCCATGCTCCGAGGCCTGGGCCCAGCGGTGGCTGCGGTGGTGACAGGGCGGTGGCAGGCGCGGGCGTTTCTGTGCTCACCGCGCTCCCGCATACCGTCCGCCTGGGGAGGGGACTGGACAGGCACCAGGGCGCCGGGTGCCAGGCCCAGCAGGTGCTCCCCGCCCTCTGCGCTTGCACTCAGGGAAACCGAGGCACCTCGGCGGGAGCGGGGCTCAGGTCGCCTCGGCGGGGTGTGTGCCTTCTTGGCTCTGGGACTGATGGGCTGGCGGCGGCCGGGGTCCCGGGGGCCCTGGTGGGGCACGAGCGGTAGGGAGCGGCGGTCCTGGGCTCCGGGGCCCAGCTTGCAGGCCTGGCTGCGATTCGGCCGGGTGCCCTGACTCGGCGCCCCCCCTCCCCCCGACACTGGGCCTGGCGGCCGCCGCTGCTCTGGGGAGCCGTGGCAGGTCCGGTATCCAGGCTCTTCGCTGCCTCCTTGGCCGGTGGAGCCTTGGAGAGCGTGGCCCGGGTGCAAGCTCTGCGGAGGGAAGGGGCAGGGCGCCCAGAACGGGCAGCGGGAGCTGGGGCACAGCCCGCAGTCGTGGGACGAACACCGCCGGCCGGAAGCCCCATGTGAGGGGCCGGGTGACCACACTCGGGCCGTGTCCCTAACCTGCACGACTGTCGGGTCTCTGTTGTGCACCCGAGGATGGCGTAGCGTATGCCCACTATGCTTCGGTCAAAGAAAACGCCCCCCTCAAAACAGACTGAGAATGAGTGACGGCAAGGTCCTGGTCAGTCATCCCGGATGCCCTTGCGTCCCGGGGGAACGTTCCTTTGAGCCTCAGGCCCCTTCCAGCCCTTTTGTACAAGTACTCAGGTGTGTCACTTACATAAAGACACTTTAAGGACCAAAACACGCACACACACCAGAGGTGGCTCACACTGTCCTGCCCCCAGCCTGCCAAGGCTCCCTGCATTTCCCTTGGAGTTCAACCGGGGGGTCCCCGTGATCTGGTCCCCTGTTACCTCCTTTCCCTGTGCTCTCTGCACTCCAGCCACACCAGCTTCCTCCCTGCGCCTCACGCTCCCGGTCATGGTCCCGCCCCAGGGCCTTTGCACTCCCCGTTCCTTGTGTGCGGGGTGCCCTCTACAAGACCCTCCCATGGTTTGTCTCCCCATCTTCTCTGAGTATTTGCTTACATGCCACCTTCTCTGGGACACCTACCCTAACCCTCTGTTCTCAGTTAAAGCCCTCTCCCCAGTCCCTCTTTCCTCTGCCCTAATTTTTCCATAGAACACTTACCACCACCCCATCCTGTGTGTAAGCGTTTGGTTGTTTATTTTTGACACCCTCTTTCCTGCTGGACTGCAAGCTCCATGAGGCTAGGGTTCTAACTCTGTGTGGTTCTCGGTTAAATCCCAAGCGCTGGGTACACAGTAGAGGCTCAGCCGAATGGATGAGTGAGTGAGTGGATGAGAGCATCCAGCAGGTGGTCCTGCCCATGATAGGGCCTCAGGGAGAGCGGGGCCTTTTCTCTCCCACACTCTCTTCTTCTGGCCTCACACCAGCCTCTTGACTCAGATGTGTCCCCAGCAGGGCGTGGGCAGGGAGGACGCGAAGCCTGGCCTGGTTGGGTCCTCAGGAGACGGACCCCAGAACACCCGTGGGATGTGGGAAGTGGGGTTTTCACAGCAGGAGGAGCAGCGATGAGAGCTTGACCCTCAGCTCACCGACCTGGTGGCCTTGGCTGTGGCTGGCCCTGGCAGGCGGGGGGCTGGGGCCTTGGAGCCGCCTTGGGAGCAGAGCACAGAGCTTGACGGGGCGCAGAGGAGGCGTTTTCCAGCCCTGGTGGGGCTTCTGTGGGGCAGCTGTGGCTGTGACCATGTCCAAATTAAGTGAAATGTGTAGAATGAAAGCCAGAATGAGAGATGGTTTCTGGGGTCAGCCTTGTTCCATGGCAGAGAAGGACTTTGGTGGACGGCTTGGGGGCTGGCTGCTTAGGTCCTGTGTGTCCCTCGGGCCCAAAGCCACTGCTCCCTGCCCCTCTCGCCCTCAGGGTCCTATTGATGCCCGACTGTGCTGACTCCTGACAGGGGGCACGGCCCTATGGGGAGCTCCTGCCCCGATGTTTGCTCAGGAATAATAGAACAGCTAGAGAGAGGGGTCAGGGTCCATTAGAATAGTGAAATGCCGGGTCCCTCATGGCCTGAGAGCGGCCCTGACTCCCTGCTGGATGACAAGCAGAAGGAGGCTCAGACCACCAGCAGGGTCGGCAGGGAGGAGCTGTTGAAGACACCTCTGCCCTTGGGTTCCTCACCTGGCAGGTGAGCAGCCCCACCTGGCACCAGCACTCAAGTACCGAGTCAGTGCTAGCACCTGCCCGCATTGAGGTGGGCCGCAGCCCTTCCATGCCTCTGAAGAGGAGGCGGGCAGTGGATGAGGTACTCTCAGCACCGGGGGCCTTCTCTTTCCACCTGGGCAGCCCAGTTGGGCCTTTCAGCCTCCATGAGCTAAACAGACACGGCCCGGGAGGGACCACCTGGCCTCCGTGTCCCTGAGGCACAGCCCAGGAAGGGGCCTGCTTGCCTTTGTGGTCCAGCCGGGTATGCTGGCTCAGATCACCAGGTACAGGGCTCCCAGTGCATGGGGCCTGCTCGCCTCTCCTCGCCGTCCCAGCAGAGGTGGGGCACAGCAATGCCAGATGGGTGCCCCCACGGAAAATGGGAGTGTGGAGATTGCATTTTCAGGAGGTGAGATGTAATGGTGGGTAATTGAAAACACTGTCGAGCTATTTGTCATAATTTTTGCAAGTGCTTTCTCCCCGGGTCATCCATAACACTGGCGGAAGCTTCCAGGCCACAGAGCACACAGATGCTGCATCCCTCTCTCCCGTAGGGTCTGTCTCGTTCTGAGTGGGTGCTTGTGGGTGGGCCAGTCCCTGGGTGGGGACTCGGGTACTTCTCCTCTGGGGTGATTCAGATGTGTAGTTCTTTAGTGGGTGGCCCTGGGGCCGTCGGTATTGGACTTTACAGGGCTGCCTGCGCCCACCTAGCCTACCGAGTCTCTTGGGGAAGGACCTGGGATTCCTGCCAAGGTGGGGCTTGTGACTGTGCACACCACAGTGTGAGGAGCACTGGCTTGGAGTAGGGTGTTCTGAACTGTGGCCTGTCCCTGCCTCGGGGGGAGCCACACAAGACTGAGACGGGCCCCTTACCTGGGGGTGAACAGGTTGGTAGTAGGGGGATTATGCATTACGAGCGATGCCGCAAAGATGATCCTGGAGTGGCCGAAGCCTGGCGTCCAGGAGCCCTCAGGCTTTGCGCGCTCATTGCTGGGCCATTCTCTGCTGGGCTCTGCGTGCCTGTCTCCTGCCCCTGCCAAACCTGAAGGTCTTGCCTGTGCTCTTCTGACGTGGCTGGAGCGGTTTTGAAGGGCCTCTGGGTTAAGTGTTGGCGAAAGTTTCTTTCATCTGGTTTCAGGAGTGTGCAGAGCCTTCGGGGCCAGACTGGCCTTGCCGCATGTGGCTACTCAGCTCTGGAGACTCTGGAGGGGGCAGTGAGTGACACATGATCTGACTCACTTGCAAGTCAGGGCTCCGAAGTCCCTGACACAAAGCAGCTGGCAGTCCTGGCTTATGGGAATGTGCGGATAGGATGCAGGGTGAGCCCGGGGTGATCCTCACAGGACATGCTGGGGGCACAGAATTTGCCTGGGGGATTAGGGGAGTCTTCCAAGAGCGCAGGGCCTAATGGTTGTGAGGAGTGTTGACTGAGTAGAGGGTCCCAGGATCTCCCAGAGTGGACAGGGTTGCCATGGGCTGGGTCTGTGGCCATTGCTAACCCACCGTGTTGCATTCTGTGACACGTTTGCTCAGGCTTAGGAGAAGAGCAGAGGGACGGAGGTTGGCTGGATGAGTAGGTGGGTGGATGATGGTGGATGTGTGGCTGTGTGGATGGGTGGATGGGTAGATGGGGGTTAGATGGATGAGTGGATAGAGTTGATAGATGGCATTGAGAAAGATGTGAGCTGTAGGTGTGTATGGATGGATGAATGGGTGATTGAGTTCATGGCTGGCTGGCTGGGTGGGTGGCCAGTGGGAAGATGTCTAGAGGGAGAGTTGATGGGGATTGGAGTTGGATGGGTAGATGGATGGGGATGGCAGGGTGGATGGAGAAGAGATGGGAATGGACGGATGGCTGGATGATTGGAGGGACAGATGTGAGATGACTGAAGAAGACGGGTAGGTGAGGCTGTAAGTGCGAGTGGCTGGGAAGATGGGTGGGTGAAGAGTAGGTTGAATGGATGGATGGATCTACGGGTGGCTGGTGAGTGGGCATGGAAGAATGGATTGCTGGGTAGGGTAGTAGGCAGCTCGGGTGGGTGATGAGGCTAGATAATACAAGTACATAAGAAATAATATAAAATTAAGCTGCAGCTAGATATGCAAAAATCAAGGTTCAGAGAGGCTGTGGGGGTTCTGGGAGGAGTTGCCCAGCCTCAGACCCATTAGGGGAGGTAGCCCTATACCCCTCCCTGGGCCACCCAGGCCATGTTCCTGCCCTGAAAGTCTCTCTCTTCCCTGTGGCCTCAGCCATCCTTCCTTGGTGGTTGGAGCTCCTACCCAGGATGTGGCTGTGCCTGGCCCGGGTGACAAGGCAAGAGCTGTGACACGGGGCCTGGGGGACAAAGGCTGAGGGCAAGGCGTGACCTTTGCTCAATGGAATTGGAATCAGGTATGCACACTTGGCCTACATTGCACATTTCGTCCTCATGACAGCTGAGGAGGTGTTGGCCCCGCGGAGGAGTCAGAGCTCAGGAGGTTGAGTGACCAGCTCAAGGCTGTGCTGACGGAGACAGAGCCTGGAGGCCTTGCGGAGGCAGGCGGCTCTGGACTGGAGACCTTGCAGTGGGATCAGGGCAGCAGGGGGTCAGTCCTGAGGGACAGGTCGGGTGGGGAGCCCTGGCTGCAGGCTGGGGCAGCAGGTGGGTGCCCAGGAGAGCTCCCTGGGGGGCGGACAGACCCAGGGGCCTGTGGGCTCAGCCACGGGGCCCTGGTCCTCCGTCTGGGCTCCATGCCCACATGGCCTTTCTGGGGCGCCTGGGCAGGGCTATGGAACGGCCGCACCACGTCCCTGCAAGGACACGGAGGGCTGGCGGCTGGCGTACCTGCGAGAAGTGCTGGGGGGAGGGACTGCGGGCCCAAGGGTCCAGGTGGCTTCCTAGGAGGTGCTACGTCCTCAGGCCTCTGGTGAGCAGCAGGTGCCTCCTGAAGCCCACCCCTGGGCCAGCTCCTGCTTTCCCCTGATGTCTTCCCAGGCTGGGCCCTCTGGGCACAGCTGGTGGCATCTCGGGGTGGGGCGGGGGGACAGACGGCCCTGGGCAGACACACAGCGATGGGGCGAGCCCTGCTCCCGGAGCCACTCTGGGCCGCCCGGGTTTCTGGGCTCCTCATCACTTAGACCCGGGGCCCAGCTGAAGCGGCCAGGCCCCCCGTCTTGGTGGAAGAGAGCGGAGCCCCGGGAGCCAGGAGCCGAGGCCCGGGTGTTAGGGAGCAAGGAGGGAGGAAGCTGGACCCGAGCTGGCTTTAGCAAAGAAAGATAAAGTAGGAAAAACAGAAGTAATTTGAGTGCATTAGGCTAGAGATGTGAGAATGTTTACGGATCATTTAGTTTACGGATGGTGATAGGTTAGTGGTTAGATTAGCAGGAAGCCAGTCAGCTTGAAAGGAGGGAATTAATTTATGAGATTGCAAAGGGGAAAATTGTTTGCAAGAAATACAGGAGTTTTGTTGTAATAGCATCAAGTTTAGCAGAAACAACAAGCGCTGGCAGGCCCGGCTGTCCGTCAGGGAGCCAGCCACCGGGAGGGCAAGTCCTGGGCTGAGGAAGGGGAAGCAGCCGGCACCCCCCCGCCCTCCCCCCCCCCGGGAGAAAAGGGGGCTCCTCTCCCGTGGATTTCCTGGGCTTTGGCATTGAGGTTGTAGGACCTGGATCAGGGTCAGGGTTGGGGGGGAGCCTGGGTAATATGTGCAGGGCAGGGGACGGCAAGGCCCAGGATGCGACTCAGTCCTGGGTCATCAATACATCGGGGCCAGGTCAGGCTGTGCTGCACGTCCAGATGCGGGCCCTCCCTGCCTGGAGACCTGGGGGGAGGCTCCTGCACACACGGGGAGACCGGGGGGCTGCACAGGGAGCTCTGGAGACCTGGAGGGGAGGCTCCTGCACACGTGGGGAGACCGGGGGGCTGCACAGGGAGCTCTGGAGACCTGGAGGGGAGGCTCCTGCACACGTGGGGAGACTGGGGGGCTGAAGGCTGCACAGGGAGCCCAGGAGACCTGGGGAGGAGGCTCCTGCACACACGGGGAGACCGGGGGGCCGAGGGCTGCACAGGGAGCCCCAGAGACCTGGGGGGAGGCTCCTGCACACGTGGGGAGACTGGGGGGCTGAGGGCTGCACAGGGAGCCCAGGAGACCTGGGGAAGAGGCTCCTGCACACGTGGGGAGACCGGGGGGCCGAGGGCTGCACAGGGAGCCCCAGAGACCTGGAGGGGAGGCTCCTGCACACGTGGGGAGACTGGGGGGCCGAGGACTGCACAGGGAGCCCCGGAGACCTGGGGAGGAGGCTCCTGCACATGTGGGGAGACTGGGGGGCTGCACAGGGAGCCCCAGAGACCTGGGGGGAGGCTCCTGCACATGCGGGGAGACCGGGGAGAGGCTGGGGAGGCCTCTGCTCCTTATAGAGACGCTCCTACCCTCAGCCGAGACCCAGGAGATGGGCACGGAGGGAGAGCCTGGGGCCAGGCCTGGGGCAGCGGCGGGGCCTCTCAGAACCTCTGTGTCCCCCTCTGTAGGCGTCTCCTGTTGGTCTCCTGGCCTGAGACAGTGTCAGGAGCCGGATGCAGTCGGGGCACACGGTTAGTGCAGGGTCACGGCAGCCGTCGCGGTGACCCTGTGCTCTCCATGGCAGGGGTGCTAGTGGGACCCGCTGCAGCCCAGGCCCTGCCGCCCTCCAGCGCTGCCACCCCCGCCCCGCTTTCCTGCGCAGGACGTGCCTCCTGCCCGGCCCCTCGTCCCCAGGCCTGCCCAGCCTGTTGCTGAGCCCGTGGCTTGCGGTGTCGCACCGCTGCTGCGGCGCCCTGTGGTCTGGGGGCAGGAGCTCTTGCGTTCTGCCTCCTCCGTCGTGGGTTCCTGTCCCGGGGCGCTGCTCTGAGGTCCCTGTCCTAGGACGGGGCACAGCCCTGGGCACTGTCGCTGACGTCACCGTTCTTGGTGCCTGGGGCGGTGGTGGGCAGCAGCCCGGACAGCAGGTCACCATTTGCAAGGAGCTCCGTCTCCCTAGTCCCTGTGTGGGCTGTGACCCGCAGTGACGTTGGGGCAGGAACGGGGGGAGCTGGCGAATGACCGCGCGGGGCTCCTGTGCGGGCAGCGCAGCGCCTGAACCCACTGCCCGAGGCTGCCCCGGAGCCCCGGGCTCCAGTGAAGCAGCCGCTCCCCCTTGGCCGATGGCTGGAGGGGACGTGGCGCCGCCATCGGGGCAGGGCTCGGCCGCCCAGTGCGCCTCCTCCGCTCCCCGTCAGCAGCGTGGGAAAGGGTTTCCCCAGGCTGGGCATTGCCGTGTTGAAGGTGAAAGGACTCTGACGTCACCGGGCTTGACGGAGCCACCCCAGCTCGGATATCTGGAGACAGCTTTGCTTTGTTTCCGCGCCCATTTAACTTAGCGGAGGCCAAGGTCACGTGGACCTCACCAAAGTGCCCCCATCAGCAGGAGGCGCCCCACAAATCACAAGGGCAGGGAAGCAGAGGCCGCCCTCGGGAGGCCCTGGGGCCCCCTTCCTCCGTGTGGGGAGGGTGCCCCGGGCTGGGTCCTCGGGGGCCTCAGGACTGTACACCCGTGGGTTTTAAAACTCGCTGATTAAAATAGTGGTGCTGCTCGGGGGATCTGACTCCGCTTCTGAACCGCAGCTCGGCTGGAGGGCCGAGGGCCAGGGAGAGGGAGGCGGAGGCGGAGGTGGGCCAGGCGCCTTCCTTCTCCAGTGCCCCGTGTTCTCGGGGGCTGGGGAGCCCCTGACACCATGTAAGGGGCCTGTGCTGCCTTGGGAGGGGAGGTGCGTGTGGGAACCGGTAAATCTGTGAGGCTTGGATGGAGAGGCGGCCTGTGGACCTGGGGAGGGGGCACAGCCCATGCCTGGTTCGTGGAGCATTACGGGGACTGGCATGGGGCGGCCCAACTGCCGGCACCAGCCCTCCCGGCTGCCCCGGGGCTTTCTCCCCCTGCCCCTTGGCCATGGCCTGGTGCAGTGGCGGGAGCACGGCCCTCACGCCGGACAGTCTGCAGCTGTACGGGACTGGCTGTATGATTTCAAGGACGTTTCTTGGCCTCCCTGAGGCTTGGCTTCCTCGCTGGTAAACAGGGAATAGTTCGTACCAGGCTCTTGGGGGATTGAACGACATAGCAATGCGTGATGACTTGGCTCCCTGCTGGCGCCAAGGAGGACTCTGGGAACACTGGTGTGTCCCTCCAACCCTCCCTGCCTGCTGCTGCTCCTCTTCCCACCACCTTCTCTTGCTCCTCCTCCTCCAACTTGACCCATGAGGCTCTTGCAGGATGGATCAGCTGGGATTGGGTCTCACTCCCCTTCCTGGGTCGATCAGCTGGGGTTGGGTCACGCTCCCTTCCTGCAGCCTCTGCTGTCTGGGCCAACAGACCTGGGCTCAGAGGGTCAGCCTATGGACTGTGCGTGGTGCCGTGCGGTGCTAGCAAACCTGGCCGACTTGTGTGTCTGACTTTGGCCTTTTGGAAACTCCCCGAATAAACGTAGGAACATTTCAGGCTCTGGCCATTGGGAGTGCATGTGGAGTCTGGGGGACAAGGTGGCAGAAGGGCGGCAGGTATGTCTGGCTGAGGCTGAGTGGGGTCAATGGCCTCCTCTGGAATTTCCATCCTCTTTGCAGAAACCACGAGCTACGTGGTGGGAAACATAGATTCTGGACCCACACGTGCACAAGGGTGCACATCCTGTGGGTGCCTGGGGTCCCTGCACGTGCAGGGCTGGCTGCCGCAGCAGACTGTGGTTGAGGTCCTGGGGCCTCCCAGCTCCTTGGTGGGGTCAGGCACGGGCGGTGAGTGGATGCAGCCCTGTTTCTACCGTGGCGCCCTGCCCAGGCCTGGGATACAGCCGCCGCAGATGCTGGCCCTGGCCCTGGTGAGAGTGCTCGGCAAGAGGGGCCCAGCGCACGTGTACGTGGAGCCCTGTGGCTCTGTCCAAGGAGCCCCTTGGGGTTCAGTCCGTTGAGAAGGGCGTTGAAAGCTTTGGGGCATTGGGCTGTGTCTGTTCACAGTGAGAGCTCATTAGTGGCTGTGGGCGTGGTAAGAGGGGTGTCGGTTTGAGGATGGGGAGGGGGGTGCGAGGGCTGCCACTGGATTGCTCTGGATGCGGTGGAGGCCTCAGGAGAGGAGGACAATGGGGCACCGCCCTGGGCCCTGGGCTCTGGCGTGGGGAACGGTGGGAGCAACCTGCAGCGGTCCTGGTGGGAGAGCTGAGGCGGGCACCTGAGGGCTGGGGTAGGCTTGAGCCGCTCCGGCTGCCAGTCCTCAGAATTCTCTGGGGGTGGGGGCGTAGGGTGGAGTGGGCCCGGTGCTAAGTTTGTGCACAGCGCAGGGGTGGGGCGGAGGGCAGGGGTTTAGAGGCTGAGCTCGTGGAGGACGGGCTTCAAGGGAGCCCGGGGAGGACGGTCTCTCCTAGCAAGGGGGCTTTGCAGGAGGGACGTCAGTGCAACCTTCACATGCAAATGGTGCAGCGGTGTCTCAGAAGGAAGGCTGTCATGGGTATTGATCCTCTCCCACTTACTGGGCTCCCCTTGGGGGAAATCTTTGATGGCGCTAACTATGGAGTCTGGAGTTTCCAATGCTGGTAATTCAAGCCCCTCCCAAGAGTTGCCGGGGGAACAAATGCTGCCCTCCCTGGCCCAGGCTTCCTCCCAGCGAGGGGTGCCGTGGACAGAACAGACGGCGCGGTGTGGATGTCTCTGATTCTTCACCCTGGTTCAGACAGGGCCCACAGGGCTGTGATAGACAGATGCCAGGCCCAGAACTCTCCAGAACACAGGCTCAGCCCATTCCTTTATGGATCGCCACGGTCATCTTTGTGGCTCAACGTGTCCCAGCTCCACGCTAGCAGGTCCCCCAGGGTGGTCTGCGGAGGACCGAGTGCCGTTGGTTACTTCAATGCTGTGGCTTTGTGAATTGTCGCTCGTTGGCATGAGTAGGGGCCCCGCTTTGGTCTCAGGGTCAGTTGCTCCTCTTTGTTCACTTTGTCAAATGCAGCTGTTCAGGGCTCACTGTCGTCTCGAGAGCACCGATGCTCTGCAGCTTCCCACCCCTTCTCTCTCCTGTGACTTGATAAATCTTAAGTTCTAAGACAAGTTCTCCTAAATCTTCTAATTTTTTGTATCATCGTCCTATTAACATAAAATACGGACTATTTCCAAACGTAAATAATGGAACGACTGTGTGTTTAGAATCCCTCTAACCGAGAAAATTTCTTATGCTGCTCTCACACCGAATACCTTTTCCTTTTCCTTTTCCAACGGGTTTCTTCTTTGGCCCACAGCAGCCCGTGGGAGGATTTGTGATGTGGGCCTGGGTGTTTTGGTTCTTAGCCCACTGATACACTTGGGCAGGCGTTAGACTCCCACGCTTGTCGGGAGCGATAGCCCACTTGAACCCACTGTTCACAGATTCTGGAAGCGGGTTCTCAGGCTGCTGCCAAGGGCCAGGGCCTCGCGGCAGAATCTGATGGGCCCTGGTGCAGGTCTGGGGGTGGAGGAAGCCAGGGGGCCTCAGTTCACAGGGCTGTGAAGCCAGAGATTGGCTGCCTCTGGGGCAGGGTCCCGCTGGAGAGTTAGCTGTCCGGGGAGGGGACCCCAGAAGGGCAGGGGGGCGGGAAGTGAGGGCAGACCTGGCTCCCGAATTCTGGACAGCACGCTTCACCCCTCGTGGCAGCCAGGTGCGGGTCAGGGGTGTCCCTCCCCATCCTCATGCTCATCGAAGCACTTCTGAGGTGGACCTTCCGAGTCCACGTTGGGTGCGCTGCCCTCTCTGTGGGACTTCCATTGTTGGAGGACCTTAGGTCCCTTTATGTCACGTGCCTTTGGGTTTGGGATCTCTGGTCGGGGGAGGTCCCGTCTCCTGGCCTGGGAAGTGGGCCTCCTTCCTCCCTGTCCCTCTCCGTTTCTCCAGCAACACCCAGACTAGGGTTGGAGCAAACAGCCAGCCGCCACGGCCTGGCCAAAGTGACACCTAGAATCAGCCACTGCTGTTGGGGACAGGGTCACCCAGGGGCTTAAAAATGCTCCTTTAGCTCATGTTTACTTTCAAGGGGCTCAAGTGTGAGGATACCCACACCCCGACCATGGGAACGGCGTGGCCTTTTTCTTTTTTTTTTTTTGTTCATTGCTTTGACTGTTGGCTTCTGGGATCCAGACTCATGGCAAGGGCGGGAGAGGGAGCATGGGGGGAATGAGGCCCAGATCTAGGGAGTCCGACTCTCTGGGAGAGCCTTTGTCTTCTGAGCCCAGATTGCCGCAGGTTTATGTTTGGGCGTTTCTGGATAGCGCCTCTGTCTTTCCCTGGGATTTGGAAGTCTCCTAGAAGGAGATAAGGCAGTGCCAGATGTGATTAGGAGCGATTTTAAATCAATCAGAGGACAGTGTCGGGGAAGGTTACCCAAACGAAGAGCCTTTTCCATTGGCCTTGGCTCAAGAGAACCCTCGACAAGCCATCAGGGCCCATTAACACTCACAGGTCTTGCAGAACTCGGGGCCAGGGCGGGGGGTCAATGGGGATCTGAGGCTGTAGCAGGAGAGGCCCGACAGTGGGCCTGGCAGGGGGAGGACTCTTCCTTTCAAGTTGTGGACTAGAGGCTGGGATTGCAGCTGGTTGAAAGGTTTGTTGAAGGGGTCTGGGGGGGGATGATCCCCAAAGGCACTTCTTCTCTACAGTCTTGTGTTACGTGGAGTCGGCATTTCTCTTGACCAGGAGACACATGAGGAGGGATCGTTTTACTTACTATTTTTAAATTTTTATTTTATTTTTTTAAAAAAGATTTTATTTATTTATTCACGAGAGACACACACACGCACACAGAGGCAGAGACACAGGCAGAGGGAGAAGCAGGCTCCATGCAGGGAGCCCGATGTGGGACTCGATCCTGGGTCTCCAGGATCATGCTCTGGACTGAAGGCGGCGCTAAACCACTGAGCCACCTGGGCTGCCTGAGGGATCGTTTTAAAATGTGGTCAGGGTAAATGTTGGGGGCACTGTGCACCCCCAGGTGTTGGTGGGAGGACCTGGGCTGGAACGCAGAAGCGTGCATTTTGTAAAATCCGTAGAAGCGTGCATTTTGTAAAATCCGTAGGCCTGGCTTCCTACCGTCTTGTTACAAGATCTTCGGAAGGAGGGCTTGTGACAGGTCTTGTTGAGGCTTGTTCCTCAAGCGTAAACGGGGACAGTGTCGCTTACCGAACTGTCATTGTGAAGGTTGGAGACGAAGCAGACAGTGGGAGTCTCAGCCCTCCCTTCCCAGAGTGTCCAAGAAATGTCGCACGATCCTGCTTTCTCAAGTCTTCGGGGCGGCCGTGGTGGTCTGGCCTTGGGGGGAGACCTCAATGGAATTTCCAATTCCCATAGTTTCTGGGAGCTGATGCCCAGACTGCTGAAGACCCCCACCGCCGTCTGTCTGCGTGGAGACGCCTCACAGAGGAGCTTCTCTGCGCAGGGGGTTCTCAGCCGGAGGCCCCTCCCCTTCTGTTCTGCTCCCGCAGCCTTAGGGGCCCCTGATGTACATGCTGGATCTTCTATTGCTTCTGAGGGCAGGAGGCACTGGGGGGGGGGGGTTGGAGGTCTGAGAGCCACATGGTCGTAAACTAACTCAACACCGTTGAATTTTACATCATCGTAAAGACCAGATCAATCCTTAGCCATTTTACTTTCCGGTCACTTTAAGGGAAATAAAGAAAGCTTTCCGGGGTGGCTTCTCTGCTGGCCCCTCCACACCCCCATACTCCCGACTGACCGGTGGCAGGATCCTGGGCGAGGGCTCTTTCCTGGGACGCGGAGTGTGAGTTAGGGGTTTCCAGAGAAATAGCACCGCCAGGCATGCACGTTTCCCTCTCTCTCTTCTCATCATTTATTGGGAGAAACCGCGACACACAGATATAGAAACAGAGACAAACAGCAAGTGAGAGCGGGAGAAAGATTTATTTTAAGGGACTGGCTCATGTGATTCTGGGTGCCGGCTAATCACAGCATGCAGAGCAGGCCAGCAGGCTAGAGACCCAGGGCTGAGTTGAGGTTGCAGGCCTGGATGTTACAGCCGACTCAAGGCTGAAGCTCTGGAGAGACCTCACTCGATCTTAGCTCTTTTTTTTAAATTTTATTAAATATTTTATTTTATATCAATTTTATTTTATTTTTTTTAAATAATAAATTTATTTTTTATTGGTGTTCAATTTGCCAAGATCTTAGCTCTTAAGGCCTTCGACTGATTAGGTGAGGCCCACCCACACTATGGAGGATGATCTGCTTTGCTCAGAGTCCACTGCTTTAAATGTTAATCACATGTAAAAAAATACCTTTGCAGCAACATGTGGACTGGTGCGTTTGACACAATAACTGGCCACCCAGGCCTAGCCGTGTTGACACACAAAAGTAGCCATCACAGAGAGGGACCATGCCATCCAGTGGCTTAAAAATGCTCCTGTGGCCGTGTTTACATCAAGAAGTTTGGAGGGGATCCCTGGGTGGCTCAGCAGTTTAGCGCCTGCCTTCGGCCCAGGGCATGATCCTGGAGCCCCGGGATCGAGTCCCACATCATGCTCCCTGCATGGAGCCTGCTTCTCCCTCTGCCTCTGTCTCCGTTTCTCTATCTCTCATGAATAAATAAATAAAATCTTAAAAAAAATAAATCAAGAAGTTCAGGTCTGGGAAGTACCCTGCACCCACCACAGAGAGAATGTGGATTTCCGCACGTCCGTCTGGATGCCGATCTTTGCCTCCCCACTTTCTTGGCAATGACAACAAGACATCTCGTCCTTTTATTTTATTTTTCTTGTCAGCCCAGGCCCAGGGAAGACAACGGGCTGTGTTTTACGGGAGTGCGGAGACTGAGGTCACAGATGCGGCAGGGCCAGGCATCGCGTTGGCTTCCTCCACGCTTTCCTGCCTGCCGCTCTGGCACCTGTCGTGCCGCCTGGGCTGCGGGAGGGCGACCAAGCTCCGTGGGGCTCAGCACATGCCCGCTGGGTCCGGATCAGGGGTCCAGGAGCAGGTCTGTGGGACTCCAGCAGCAGACACGACGCACCAAATGCGGCGGCTGAGGATGGGCCACGCGAAGCATGAGTTCAAGTGTGGGGAGTGGGGAGGAGGTCCTCCTGCTGGTGTCCTCACTTACTCCGGTCCCTGCTGGTGCCCCCTCTCTGTCTCGGTGCATTGTCAACACGCCACGTCCGGACTCCCCAGCAAAGGTCACAGGTGGGCCAAGGGGCAGAGCACGTTTTGAAGCAGGTTCTCGAGGGGTCAGGATACGTGGTACGGAACAGTGCCGTGGAGCGAGCTGGGAATTGGGCCCGGGGGCCCCCTCAGTGCTTCCTTTGGTGGAGCTGAGAGCGGAGAGGGTCACCTCCAGGGTCAGGGGCCTACCAGCTGCCGGGGAAGAGTGGCTGAGGACATTCGGCGTCGCACGTTCCCCCGGCACGGCCTGTGGCTACCCTGTGTGAGCATCCGGTCAGGGGAGAGGTTGGAGACCAAGAAGGCAGTGAGCAGTGGTGATGTGAGCCTGGAAAGAGGTGACTCGTCAGGGCTTCACAAGGTAGTGGCCATGAGCTCGATTACCTGGAGATGCGGTGCCGCGGTGGGGCTGGGAGCATTGTCCCCAGGGCACTGGTGTGGGTCGGAAGCAGCTGAGGACAAGCCTTGGCATCCCTCCTCCAGCACCGCAGCGGCCGGCAGGGAGTCCAGGGGAGGCTTCTGAAGGCCTGTGGAGCCAGGTGGGGAGGACCAGGGCTGCTGCCCAAGTCCTGACCTCTGGGGTGACGTGGTGTCCAGTAGGCAGCTGTTTCCTTACCTGTAAGATGGGGCTGATAAGACCAAGGTCGCGGGGGTGATGTGAAGATAAGTGAGGAGAACAGGTACCAACTACTCTCATGCCTGAGTACGTAGTCAGTGCTCAAGTCGGTGTGTTTGCCTGTTGCCTGTCCCTTCCCCACGCGCCGCCTACCCGCCGAGCCTAATCCCTGCCCAGAAGGGAAGTCACCTGAGCAGGCTCCTACCTGAGCATACTCTACTTTTTGTTTAGAAAAATCCCTCTAATGAAGTAAAAGATTATTTCTAATTTTTATTTTACGAATTTTTCATACACATGGAGAAGTAGTAGAATAGTATCACGGGCGCCCACATGTGCATCACCTACAATCTAATAGTTGCTGCCGTTTTGCTGTGTATCTGCTTTATCTGTTTATTTTTCTTTCCTATCTTTTTTTTTTAATAATAAATTTATTTTTGCTTTATCTGTTATTTTTTTGTGGAAATATTTTAGAGTAAATTACAGGCATCGTGACATTTGGCTCCTAAATACTTTCGTATGTAACCCTAAAAATTTAAGGATGTTTTCCTACGTAATCATACCCCATTCTCATACCTAGCAGAATAATCATAATTTCTTGTTATTGTAATCTAATAGTCCCCAAGTTCAAGTTCCCCTAGTTGCCTCCAAAGTTTCTCTTACAGCCGATTGGTTGAAGTCAGTATCCGATCAAGGACTATCCATTGCCATTGGTTGTTATTTCTTCCAAGTCTCTTCTTATTTAGACCAGTGCTTGTCAGACTTTCATATGTACATATGGTCACCTGGAGTTCTTGCCAAAGTGCAGATTCTGGGGTTGGCGAGGAGCCCAAGCTTCTGCATTTCTAGCAAACTCTTCTCCTTTTTCCTCCTCTTCCTCTTCCTCCTCCTCTTTTTCTCTTCTCCTTCTCCCTCTCCCTCTCCTTCTTCTCCTTTTTCTTCTGTTTGTGGATTGATTTATTTAAGCAATCTCTATCCTTGACATGAGGCTTGAACTAGCAACCCTGAGATCAAGAGTTGCACAGCCTGCTGACCGACCCAGCCAGGCACCCCTTTAATGAACTCTTAGGTGATGCTGCGGGAAGCCCATGGAATACAGCTTGAGTAACAAAGATCTAGAACAGGCTCCTCTATTTCTTTCCTTGACATCGACTTCTCGAGGGTGGGCCAGTCGTCCTGTAGAATGGTTCCTCTACTGCGTCCGGCTGGTTGCTTCCTCATGGTGTCATTTCACTTGTTCCTCTATCCGCTTTATTGCCCGGAAACTGGAAGTTCGGTCTGGAGGTGAGTGTCCTCAGTGTAAGTACATCACTGGGCACACTGCATGCTTCCTGTTTTATCACAGCAAGAGGTCCATAAAAACATCTTTCAGTGTGAGTCATGGTCTGGCATCCAGGGGCCCTTGACCACTTGGAATTGCAGGTAGGTGCTGTTGGGTGTGAGTATTACACATCTGGGGAGGAGGGGGAAGGGTTTATCAGTTGTGGAAGGTTCTCAAAGAGGTGTTAGAAGTTCTCACTCATGAAAGATGACCTGGAGTACTTCTCAAAGCCTTGAGGAATGTCAGCGCTGTTCCTGGCTCCTCTTTCTGTCCCCACCTCCTCGCCCATAGAGTGTCTGTGCAGGGTGATGACACAGGGTGACACCTCTAGCAAAGGTGTGTTTGCCTCTGTGGAGTGAGTCCCAGGGAGGACCTTGGTCACAGGTGCTGCTGTTTGTGTCCACGATCTGCCTGCTGGGACCCTGGCTGGCCGTGGTCCATCCTAGGTGCTAGGAAAGAGGCAGACGGTCCAAGAAAGATACGCAGGCAGAGGTGAGGCTTTCAGCAGAGAAACAGGTGTCAGGCCAGGAACCAGGGAGGGTGGGAAGTGGAGTTGGGGACCAGTGGGGTGTGTGACTTAGAGGTGGTGAACCATGCTCTGAGTCAGAAACCGGCTATTTTTGGGGGCGGGTGTGAGGGCTTAAGGGGCTCCTTCAGGTACTGGACAGCCAGAGGCTTCAGAATGTGTTCACTCTGTTCAATCAGAACAGCTGCTCCTCGAAGTGGTACTGAGGCCTCAAGAAGGGGACCCTGGTCTCTGCTACTGGTGATACTTGTCAACCTGGGGGCCAGTGATGCCAGCAGTCCAGGCAAATGCTGCCCAGAGGCCAGGTGAGACGAGGGCTGATGTGCTGGCTCGCTCCTTCCCCAGCCATTGGGGCCCCTCCTGCTCCTTTCCTTGGGAAGGCTGGGATACAGCGTAGGATGCTCTGTGCCTGGGGGCCCATCTGCTGGGCCAGTGGCAGTGGCCCCTTGAGAGATGGGTCTAAATCTGGTTGAGATTTGGCGTCCACTCCCTTCTCTAAAGCGTCAGCAGAGCTGGAGCAAAAAGCACATGGGCTTGGGCTCAGGGGAAAGATAATGCTGTATAATTTTATATCTCCTTTTATGCTGTGGCTTAGCCACACACCATTAGCACAACAGGAAGGAAAATGAATGGAAATGAAGGGTGTCAGTGGCAGATACAGACAGACGGGGCTGATTGATTTTGGGTTTTTCTTCAGTGCAACCCGATGCAGAAAGTCAACGAGCTGCCCTGAGCCTGAGTCAGCTGGGGCCCCGGGCACACAGCTGAGCTAGGGCATCGCGGCCCCGGGTCGTGGGCCTGTGGGCCTCCCAGCTGGTCTGTGACCCCGCAGGGAACCTCTTCAGCTGCCTCTTTTCTGCGCCTTTCGGGGAGCGGGGTTTGTTTTACTTTCCAAATAAGGATTTATTCCCTTCACCTGCTGTGGACGGTGGGCGGACGCTCCGGGTCCCGCTTGCGTATTTTCGCCCTACAGGATGGACCGGCCATACAGGGCAGCGGGGGCGCCGCGCTCTCACACGATCCCCCCGTTTCAGTGACGTCTCCAGGACCACCCAGCTGGTAGATGATACAACTTGAACTGGCTGCCTGCTTCCCAAGCTCCTGCTGTCCTGGCGCCCCTGGAGGCCGTGGGCCTGTCTTCTCCTAGCTTTTCCTCCTGACACAGACCTCGAGGGCCCCACGCTGGGCTCTGAGCCCATTTCCCAGGTTGAGGTGGGGAGGTTAGGGGTTGGGGTCAGTGGTTGGCTCCAGTGGCGTGGAGCCCAGGCCTCAGAGGCTCTACTGCAGATTGCTACGGCTCCATGCACCTGTTTGATGGCTCTGCTGGGACCTCTGAGAGGTCGGCCCATGTGGCCTTAGGGCACAGGGCAGGGTCTGGCCAGCGGCTGGAGCCCCTAGAGGACTCCATATGAAGAAAGGCTGCTTCTAGGTGAACCAGGGCACTGTCCTGTTCCATCCTGCCAGGGCTGCCGTATCGAATTATCACAAACTGGGTGGCTTAAAATAACAGAAGTGCACTCTTCCCCCAGTGCTGGAGGCTAGAAGTCTGAAATCAGGGTGTCAGCAGGGCCATGCTCCCTCTGAGGGCTCAAGGGACGAATCCTTCCCCGCCTCTTTCCCTAGCTTCTGGTGGCTTCCAGCAGTCCTTGACATTCCATGGCCGGTGGGTGCACCTCCATCGTCACGAGACCGTCCCTTTCTGTGTTTCAGGCTGTGCTCTCCCCTTCTCATTAAGACCCTGGGCCATGTGAAGACCCAGGATGATCTCCTCTTAACTAATGACATCTGCAAACATCCGATTTCCAAAAATAGGTCACGTTCTGAGGTTGCAGTAAACGTGACGTTTTGGGGGGAGACCGCTGAACCCACCACATGTCCGGTGTGGCTGGGGCAAGGCAGATGCTTGGTGGACCCAGTGACTTGGCGGTGGCCGCACGTCTTGGCAGCCGTCGGGCCGCGGGCGCATCCCTGGTCCCCACACCGCCTCGGGGGTGGGCACAGCTCTCCTAACGACACCGCCGGTGTTTCTCGCCGCAGCTGCGGTTGTCCCGGTCGCCACCTGGGGCCACACGGTGGGTGGTGGCGGCTGTGCCTGGCTGCGAGATCGGCTGTGCCTGGGGTGTCGTCTGTCACGCTGCACTGAACGTCTCGAGGGCACCCATCCTTTCCACCTGTTTTCTCAGGGGACGCGAGCTTGGGCGGTGGCACGCCTGTGGGGCGGCCCGGGGCGGGGGGGACCCTTCCCGCCGCACCCATCGGGGGCCCTGTTGCTGTCTTCATAGACGTGGGCCGACTCCCTGCTCGTTCCTGGGAGCTGGCGCATTTCTGCTCGCGGGTGGCCCGGCCCTGCCCTGCGCGGGTGGCTGTCACCCGTGCACCTGCCGCCATCTCCAGGTGCTCACGCCATGTGTGGGCCCTTCTTGCCACGGCGCGGCCAACACTCAGCCTGACGCGTAGCCGCTAATATTTCTCGTAGACTCTCTTAATTTTAGTCATCTTGTTCCTTTTCTACAAGGCTTTTGTACTTCTGTGATGTTGAATCTGTTCCTTTTTTTTTTTTTGGTACTTCGTTTTATTGGGCGTGAAACTTGAAAAGTTATCACTCCCTCCAGAGAACACATAAATATTTCCCGAGAAGTTAGTTTCTTTCTTTCTCTTTCTTTCTTTCTTTTTTTTTGCCATTCAACTTCTACATCTGCCTCTCTCATCCTGCTAGGGTTTATTTTTTTGGTGTGAGAGGTAAAGTGCGTTTCTGATTTAATTACTTTTCTTTAAAACGTTCCAGTTATTGCAGCACAGTTTATTAATCACGAATTTCTCTCTGTGTTATTTGGTGATGCCGACTTTGTGATACATTATCACGTGCAGTTGGGTCTATTCCTGGATTTTAAAAATCAGATCCATAGTCTGTATTTGTGCCACTTAGATAGGACTTTAATTATTACTGCCATGTAGTATATTTTTATATCTAGTTTCCTTTCACTTTTTTCCTTTACAGAATTTTGTTTAATATTCTCATCTGTTTTCAAAAAAACGATTCTATAATGATTTTGATTCCTTTAGGAAATCCTTTCAAGATTTTGATTGGGACTGAATTAAATTTATAAATTAACTTTTGGGAAAATTGACATTTCTATAACAAAGTCTTCCCAGCTGGGAATGGTTATTTTCTGTATTCATTCAAATCTAGTTCAAATTTGTCTTTTATAAATCCCGGCAAAGTTTGCTAGTTTTCTTTAGTAGGTTGCGCACATCTCCTGCTAAGTTTATTTCTGGATAGTTAACATTTGTTTTATCTGTATTGTACTTGTTCTATTTTGTATTTGTTACGTTGCTTCTGTGAATGGGCTCTCCTTTCCCTTTATTTTACAAACACGCCTGTCTAGAATAACAGTAGTAGAAGAATTCATTTTAAAAAGTTAGACTTTTTTTTATTCATTGTATGACCAAGATGGCAATAACAATTGCAGAATTTAAAAAAAAAAAAAACCAAAGAAAAGAAAAAAAACCCCAAAAAAACCCCAAAGCAGCAAGTCATAACCTGCAACCTCAGCATTTTACCAGGTAAATGATTTTGATTTTTTTTGTGTGTGTGTGGCTCCTCCTGGAACTCCCCGCAAACAGACGTGCACAGCTGTGACCACAGCGGTGATCGCTCGACAGCCCGTGGCGTCTCTTATGTTGTATCAGAAGCGTTTCCCCCTCTTGCTGAGGAATCTTGCTCGTGATCCCATTGAATGGCGAACGGTGGGGACGGGATGTGGGCTTTCCACTGTCTGGGGGCATGCGGGGCGCGTGGGAAACCGGCTGCGGCTGCCGGAGTGGACACGGGATGGGTGGCCTGGGCCCCAGGGAGGCTTGCCAGGGCCAGCCCAGCCCCACGAGCCTCCCCGGACACCAGAGGACCTAGGAATCGGAAGCCCAGTATGCGGAAGTGGGGGCGGTGACTTTGGAGTCGACCGATCAAAATTGCCCCCCACAGTCCAGATGGACAGGATACGCCCCAGATCTCCTTGGCTTTGGCGCCAGGTGGGCTCAGCGTCTGTCTCCTTGGGGCATCTGCCTCCCCAGCCTTCCTTGTCGCCAACGTCTGCCGAGTACGTGCAGAGTGTTGTTAGGTGCAGAGGACACAGATGAACACGACGGGTGTGACGTTGTCACTGGGAGAAACCCCAACCTTTGCTCCTGGTGGAGAAGAGTGGATGTCCGCGTGGGCGGGCCAGTCTCACCGGAGCCACCATCGGGGGACACTGGGACTGCCAGCCACTCCCAGTGGGCTTCTCTGGCCCATTCACTCGGCCACGGCTCTTGGCTTTCCTTCTCTTCCCTTTGAGACCCTCAGGCGCCTCCCCCTGTGTGCCCCCTGCCCCCGCCCCAGCAGAAGACTTCCTATGAACTTCATGGACCAAAGAGCAGCCCGAGGGATGGAGCTGTTCGCGCTCTCCAGCACTGTGGCAGCCCCGCCCGCCCCGCAGTCCGTGCCCGGGGTCCCTCCTGATGACCGTGCCCCTGTCTGGGAGCCCGTCCCCTGGGGCAGCAGGTGGCCCTGGCTCACTCGGGTCCACTCCCACCTGCAGGGGTGTGCGGCACTCCCGTTGGCTCTGCAGCGGGCCGGGCTGTCTCCTGCCCCCGCCAGCGCCCCGTGTGGCCCCCTCCCTCCACTGCTGCCCTATGTCCTACCCATCTACGGCCAGTCTGTGTGCCCTCGGCTCTGCCCTGGGTCCCGCGGTCAGGGCATGGCCTTGTGACGCTGGGAGAAGGGCCTCTGTCCACTGCACGGTCACCTCAGTCCTCACCTGACCCAGCGGCGTCTGGGGGCCTCGCAACACCGCCCCCCTCTCTCTGGGGCTTAGGGCAGCAGCTCCCTCCTGGCGGCTCTGGGACCACCCTCCTGGCTCTACTGCTTCCTGTCCTCCCGTCGCTGCACACGGTGCTCCCCACATCTCAGCCCTTGAAGCTGCCCTCCCAGGGACCGATCTTCTCATACCTTCACACACCTGTGCGCACCAGGGACCCCTCACTGTCCTGCTCCGGTGGCCTCTGTCCTCAGCTCCTGACTGTCTTGCCACTTGGGTGGCCAGGCTGTCCACCTGGGTGGCTCATGGGCTTCTCGGAGGCGCAGGTGCCCAAGCAGGAGCCCAGATTCTCTTTGCGTGCTCCTTGTTCCCGGTGCTTGTGTTCAACCCCTTGGGGTCCCCGCCACCCTCCTCTTGTCTCACCCTATCTGCCCACCCTGCCTGCGGGGGCCCTCACCTCCGCACGGCCGAGCCTGCAGCGTGGCTCACCTGGGCTATCAGGACGGCCTCCAGCTTCTGTCCTCTGGCTTCTGTCCTCCAGCTTGGTCTGCGTCGGCCTGGTAGCCTGCTCCCACCCCTCCCTGTGCCTCTGACCGATGCCCCTCACCTCACGGGGCAAAGCTAAGGTTGGGGAGGCCAGGCCGCGTCGCCCTGCCCCTGCGCCCGCCCCACAGGTCCCTCCCCCAGCTCCCGAGGCTCCCCCTTGGGCCCCTCTGTCTCCGACCCTTGGCCTACAGGATGCCCTTCTCGGGTTTAGCTCACCCCCCACTGGGACCACCACCAACCCCATCACCTGCGTGGTCATTTTCTACTGTGTTAGCGGGAGCGCAGGCCTGAGACCTCAGAGACGTGTGACCACTGCGACTCGACGGCCCTGGCGTGGCGCTGGACGGGCTGAGTGCTGCGGTGCTCGTGGCATGGATGAGGGACGAGTGAGTCCTCCCCTGCACCTGCTGCCCAGGCGGCTCCGCCTTCTGAACCCTGATGATGACACTCCTCCTGAGGGCTGCGGCTTTGTCCTGCGAGCGTTGTACATGTGCCTTTGCCAGAAGGCGAGGGGGAGACAGTACAGCATCCCCCGAGGTGAGGAGGTGCTTTGAGACCAGGGACCAAAGCAGGCCGCTCTGTGCCGTCTGCACCGAGTTTTATGCAGGGTAACTTACCGAGCGGGGAGCTCGGGTGGAGGACGACGCACGGCAGCTGCATCATGGTTTCTGCACAAAATCCAGACCTCAGTGCACAGACTTGATAGGGTGAGGGACGCGCAGAAGGGCCTGTGGGACTCTCGTGCACCTCGGAGGACTTGCTGCACCTGATGGACTGCGGACCTTTAATGAGGTCTCAGGACACTGCGTCAGGAAGGGGAGGACTGTGTCATCTGGAACAGGACCCTGGGAAGCCAAGGCAGGCCTCCCCCACCAGCCTGGGCTCGGCAGGCATTAACCTTGCAGGGGCCCAGAGCATGTTGCCCCGCGGGAGGGCACCGAGCACACAGGGCCAGGGTGCAGGCCCGAGGTGGAGTCCGTGTGGCCAGCCCCTCTGCAGGGTTGACCCGCGGCGCCCCCTCTCCCGCTGGTGCCACGTGGTGCACCTGGGTCCTGCCGCTGCGACAGCAGCCTGCCTCATGGCAAACGCAGAGGGGTTTTGCTCTGAGCACTGGTTTGGGGCTTTTTTGAGATGTAACATAAAGAATAATGACAATAGGAGGAAAAAAGTCTTTAACATGTAAGTGGCTCTATTTGGAGGAGCCAAGTCATCAAATCAAGTGGCGCTTCTGCTTCCTTTCTGTCCACTGGGGTTCCCAAGGCATTTGCTAGCTCTGGAAAGCTCCTGTGGGGGCGGCCGTGGGGGCGGGGCAGCGGGGCCTTAGGGGTGGCTGCCTGTTGGGGTCGGGGCGGGACATGGGGCTGGGGGCTGCCCCTCCCCCCGTCTGCTGCTGCGCGTGTTGAGCTCCAAGGGACCATGTGGCGGCCCCGGGGGGGCTATGACTGCACGGCTGGTATCGGAGCTTCACTGGACCTTCCCGGTACGATGACGAGTACTGGGCACCGTTGTGGGCTGAGAACTCTGCACGTCCACTCACAGAGCACCTTGTCCCCCCCGAGGAGAGGCAGGAGGGGGCCGGACCAAGGCCTGGCACAGCTGGGCTCCCTCTCAGCCCTGAGGCCCAGGGGAGGAGCCCACGCGGACACTTGTCCCCAAGCCATCAGCACAGCTCACCGACCCATGCACTGGGCTGTGCATGCTGTGGGCTCCGCCATCCTCAGCAGGGAGCCTTTCCTCCTGGGGACCCGATGCTTCCCGGGGGCACGTGGCTGCAGGGCGACGTGGCACTCCATGGTTCTTGCCGCTGTCACCCTGTGCATCTTGGCTGCCGTGGGTCCTGACAGGTCTTGTAGTGGGGCCTGCGGATGAGCAAAGAGCTCCCTGCGGCGTGGGGCCTGTCCCGGCAGTGAGGCTGCTGTGCAGAGCCGGGGGCGCGGTGCCGCTGGGGGTGCTGGGGCTCAGCCTCCTTCCCTGGACGGGCCTGCAGCTCTGCTCCCCCTGTGCCTGCCGGGCTGGGGGCGTCTGTGCGGGGGAAGCAGAGGCCACCTCGCTGCTCTGACGTCTAGGGCTGCAGCCCACACGCCAGGTGATGGTGACAGCGAAGGGGATGAAGAGGCTCTGGCCAGCTTGGAATCCTTCCAGTGGTGGGGTCATTGTCCTGGGTTTTCTTTGTCAAACTGGCATGCTGACACTCCCCTCCCCGCCGCACGCTGGGGCTGGAGGGTGTGGGGCCCTGGGATCCCCTCCATTCTGATGTGCTTACATGGGTTGTGGCCCCGGGGCTCCTGTGCCACACCTGCTGCCCCGGCCGCACCTGCCACCCTCCCGGACCTGTGCTCGTCGCTGCTCTGGCACCGGGACTCCTGCATGTGGCTCGGGGGGCCACAGTCCTGGGGGGCCCTGAGCCTCTGGGCACAGGGTGCAGGGGCTCCCGGTACCTTCATGGGCTCCCCTGGTCCTGGAGACTCATAGGGACAGGTGCATGGTTGCTCTTCGCCGTGCGTTGCTGGACTGGGCACGGGTTGGTCGGGCCCCACGCCCTCCCTGGGGGCTTCCGTCCCAGAGCGGTTCTCCCGGCCGGGGCCTCGGGGATGCAGGGCGGTGGGAGGGCAGGTTTCCTGTCTGTGGTCCAGGAAGGGAGGTATCGGGGCTTCCCAACTGCCCCTTGCCCCGTTGCCCTGGCACGTCACGGTGGCTTTTCATGCTTTGTCTTTGCTGTTCCCTCTCCTGGAACATCTTTGGAGAGATTACTTGGAGGGGTGCCAGGGGTTCGGTCAGTCCGGCGTCCAGCTCCTGGCTTCAGCTGAGGTCGTGATGCCGGGGTCCTGAGCTGTTGCCCCCGCATAAGGCTCTGCACTCAGTGTGGCCTCAGCTCGTGCCTCTCCCTCTGCTCCGCCCCTGCGCGCCCTCTCTCTCTGTTTTATAAATAAATAAAATCTTAAAAAAAAAAAAGACACACAGCTTGGAAGTTTCGGAGCCCCCCGCAGCTCTCAGGGCGTTTGCTCCATCTTCAGTGCTCCCAAGTGCACTTTGCGGTCTCCTTGCCGTGTCAGGCGTCCAGGTCAGGATAATTACCTATTTGTCTCTCACTGAGTCCACTGCCTTTTGGAGTCGTAGGAATCCGTACTCGGCCGGACTGTTTGAGCTATAAGTGACAGAAATCCATGGTAAACTGGTTTAAGAAGGGAAGTCTTCGAAGCTTATAGACTGGGTGGTGTATGGGTATGTCTGGCTTCAGGCCCGGCTGGATCCAGGGGTTAAATATCATCCTGAAGACCCAGGCTTTCTCTTTCTTGCCCTTTCTATGTGTCTTGCTTCTCTCAATTGTCTTCGCTCTCAGGAATGACCTCTGCACCTGGTGACAGATGACCAACGGGTGCCCCAGCTTATCTGGTCTTTGGTGTCCGTAACCCCCCCATGGTTGAGGGTTTCCATCCTGAAAGCTGCAGCACAGGCTCTGGGGGTGTTGTGGTGCCTCAGCTTGGTCGCTGGCCCATGTCTGAACCGTTCCAGGACGACAGGCTCTCTGGGGGGGTGGGTGGGGGTCACCGCTGAGTAGGGCAGTGGGAGCAGCCCACCAGAAGCCTTGGACTGGGGGTGGAGGTGTGTGGCCCTGCAGAGGATGTGGGGGAGAGGAGACTGGGCGGGGGCAGCCCCATAAGAGCCATGGGAGCTCAGCAGGGGATCAGAGATGCGTCTAGAAGGACTGAGCTGGCAGCGGCTATGAGAGCGGGCTGGTCCGGGCGGGCCTTGGTCCACAGAGGCCGGTGGAAGAGGCGGGGGTAAGAGGACTGGAGTGTGGGCTGTGCCGATTCACGAGGGCAAGGAAGGGGGAGGGGCGGACTGCGAACGACGGTGGTTCTGCTCGCCTGTGTGTTTATCAGGGCTCCAGACAGAAGCGACATGATGCTCCCGGTGGCCTCGGAGGCCGTCCTGCCTCGCTCACGCAGCTGCATGCCTCTGGGCCTGTACCTGGCCTGCGGCAGGCCGTGGGGAAGCAGAGGACGCGGGGCCTCGTGGGCTGCATGTCCCCGTACGCAGGGGGCTCCGTGGGTCTCTCCGTCTGCTGACCTCGGGCGACAGACTTAGGCGTCGGCCTCTGGAGCTTCTGGTTCTGCTGAGACTGGGCTCTGGGGCCCAACGGGAGCAAGGGCGTGGGGGGCAGAGCATGTTTCCGTTCACGGGCGAGCTGGGGCGGACGGGAGGGGTGCCAGGCGCGTGTCGGGCCAGCTCCTGCACCGGGCGACTAGGTCCACGCGGCCTGCGGTTTGCGTGTTTGCGTGCTGCGGTCTGGGGCCCCGGGTGGCGATGGTCGCAGCGGAGCTTGGGGGAGCCTGGAGACCCGGTGCCACCTTGAAGAGGCTGCCTTACAGCCGGTCCCTGAGGGGCGGCGGGGCACTTGGCGGGGTGTCGGCGGCCCTCCGGGTTCTGTGAGGCCCTGCCTGCTTTCCAGGGTCTGCGGCGACTGGGAGCAAGGCTCCAAAGTGAACGGGGACCGCGCGCTGGAATCACCCGCCCCCCCGACGCTGCTCAGGGGCCTCTTCCCCCGCTGAGCCGAGTGTTGCTGCTTCACACGTGAGTGACGCTCGCTCCCCACGCCAGCGGCACCGCTGTTATCCTTGTACCGTCCTAGCCGGGGACACAGGCTCTTGGCCTCCCGGGTGCGGTCCCGGCCGGCAGCGCCGGTTAGTGCTCAGGGCGCAGCTCTGGCGGCAGGGAGCGGCCTGGCGGGGCTTCTGAGCTGGGCAGCCCGGGCACTGAGAGTCCCGCCCTCCGCCTGCAAGCGGGCATGCAGGCCTTGCCATCCTCGTGGCCTGGCGCCCGCGAGCGTCTTCAGGCTGCCGGGGGCACCGCCTGGGGCCTTCCCCAGGAGGCGACGGTGGGGCTCAGCAGCCAGCACCGCCAGTGGGGGCAGGACCCGCAGGGACAGAGCGTCGTGGCAGGTGGCCCGGCTGCAGGATGTGAGCCCACGTTTGCGGCCCCGGCTCCGTGCGATGCTGAGCAGGAGCTTCCTGGGGTTTGTGTGCTTCCGCTGTGGCTCAGACTGCAGCCACCCTCACCTCTGGCTTGGGGTCTTCGGAGGACCCCGGGGCGACAAGATTCTCAGCCAGATGCCAGAGCTCAGAGTGAGGCCCATCCGGTTAGATGGCACCCAACAGGGCGCTTCTAGAGTAAAGGAGGTGCCATGCATAGCGACGCCCCGAGGGCGAGCACACAGGCTTGGCCCTGCGGCCTCTGTGGGCCCACCTGTTGGGCTCGGCGGCTGCCCGGTCGGCCTGAGGAGGGAGGGTCGCGTCCTCAGGACCAGCCCACTCGGCAACCCCCGTTGGATGCGGGCGTGGCCCTACAGCCCCTCTGAACCGCTGAGCAGTCATTTGTTTGCATCTTTTCCCTCTGTTGCAAAAAGCACTCGGGGCAACCATCGCAGCTGCTGCCCTGAGGGGGGAGATCCGTGAGGCGGGGCTCCCTGCCTGGTGTGCGGGCGCTGGGCGCTGCATTCGTGAGCACCCAGCCCGCTCTTGGGGGATAGCAGGGTGTTGGGTGACCCTTCCTCCGCCCAGCATCCTGTGCGGCGTGCCTGCCTTCCGTCCTCGCCCGCCCGCAAGCTGCCTGTGCCTGTCTGCGGACAGGCCCCAGTGCATCCTGCTCCCCGCGCCCCCAGGGCACCAGCAGGAGCCCCGTGTCACGGGGCCGCCTCCCCCCGGCCCGAGGGTGTTCTGAGAGCCGAGAGCCTCCCGGAGGCTGGCTTCACTCCGCGAACACACGCGGCCAAGTGTGCGGCCCAGGGCCTGGGACCTTGTGGGTGCCCGGGCAGCGGTAACCCCTCCCAGGGGCTTCCTGCTGGGGATGGGCCCCAGGGCCCCGAAGTGTCCCCCGATGGCTCTCTGCACGCCCCCTGAGTGCCTCCCAGGGATGAGGGGAGCCAGCAGCACGACCCGGCGTTTGCTGAGCTGAGAGCCATGCGTCCCTTCGGAGGTGTCACGGCTGTCATCCCTGCCGCCCAACCGGGAGCAAGGTTAGGCGTCAGGTAACTTGGTCCCGTAGCTGGTGCTGGCAGGGCCGTGACTTCACCCCGTGTCCTCAGCTGGATCCCGGGGTCCCAGCTGCCCGGGGAGCTACTTAGGCGTGTCCGCTGCCTGCCCTTCCCGGGGGCCTTCCTGCCGCGAATTCCCTGTCGTGCTGAGGCCTCCCCGCAGCTGAGCTGGCGCCTGTGGAGCCCGTGGTGGTTTCTGCAAACCTGGTTAAAAGGCAGGGAGCCCAGGCTGTGTGGCCAGGGCTCTTCCCCGATGACAGCGTGGTGACCTGCCTGCCCGTCCCTGGGCCGTTCAGAGATGGGGGCACACGGGCTGCCCCCCAGGGGTCTTTCCCAGGTCCTCCCTCGACGGGGGCCAGGCCTCCAGAGGCTGGCCTCCAGGCTGGTGGTGGCCCGGGCTCGCTGCCAGCCTGCTTCCTCGTCTGTGGGGTACCTGTCCTGTGCCGGGGCTGTGCTGAGGGTCAGGTAGAGCCGTGCGCCTCGCCCTTGCCACGCCTGATATATGCCTGCATCCGCGCGTGAACACACCCCTGACCCGCCCCACACCTGCGCTCGCCTGTACCTGCCTGCGCCTCTGGCTGCCGGCCCCAGAGCAGGCTGGCCTCGGGCACGCCGTGCACGTGGGAGCAGACCCATGATCATTGTTCCCCCAAGGCCAAGTGCGGGCCACAGCGCTTGGTCTCTGTGAGGGACTGGAAGCACGCTCACCCTATGCCGCCTACCCCACGCTACCCTCTGCGTCCACCCCAGCCTGTGCTGCCTCAGGCCTGACCTGCGGGTTACGTGGCACCTGTGTCCTGTCTCCCTGGATGCATCCCCTCTGGGGGCCATTAGGAATGTCACATTTGGTTTAAGCAAGCAAGTCACCGTAGGGTTTCTCTGCGAGCGTCTCATAGAGCAATCCTGCGGGCACCGCCCAGGAACCGCCGCACCGCAGCCCGAGATGGTGCACGAAGCCCACGTGTCATCCTGGGGGCAGCACTGCCCTGGCTTGGGGGATGCAGGGCCTCACCGGGTGCTAGCGGCTGGTCTGCGGGACCTCCCTGGCCTCTTCCCAGGTCTTCTTGTGTCTCCTCCAGCACGTGGGGCTGGGTAGGTGGTGACACCCCCTCTGTAGCTCTGATGGAATCAGACCTGAAGGACCACAGGTGGGCTTGGCTCCCCCTGAACCACTGCACCTTGCTGGCGGCCTCTGACCTCATCCCTGTGCTGTGATGCTGCCCTTTCCTCAGACTGACCTGAGATGCTGGTGCCTGACAGCAGACGATGTCGTGTCTGGCCTTCTCTGTAGCCTCCGCTTCTTCCTAGGGGGCTTGCTTGGCCTTTCTGCTTGCCCCACTGACACCCCTTGTCACCCCCTGGACCATACTGCAGCGTGGCCTGGGGGCCCACGTCATCATCAGGCCTGCTCCGTCCCGGTGGTACCGGTGGGTGATGGTGCCTGATGGCCTTCTGGCTCCTCTCCCTACCTCGGGGGCTGGCGGAGGGGCTGGTCCATTCCAGCAGCGGGCAGGGGGCCTCAGCTCAGCGGGGGTGGAAGTGGATGCAGTTACACCAGCTGGTTTGTTCAAAGAAGAGCATTTGGAGTTTCTTTGGCTTGGAGAGCGAGCCTCCCAATGTCTGTGCTCCTATGAAGCAGAACCAGGCTACGGGGTGGCTAAGCTGCTGGAGGGGCCTCCATCTGTAACTCCAACATAGTGGTCATTAGAGGCACAGGCCGTGTGCGTGTGTGCATGTGAGGGAGGGAGGGCAGGTGTGTGAGGGGTGTGTGCAGGTGTGTGTGTGAAGTGTGTGTGCAGGTGTGTGTGAGGGCAGGTATGTATGTGCAGGTGTGTGTGAGGGCAGGTATGTGTGTGTGCAGGTGTGTGTGTGTGCAGGTGTGTGTGAGAGGGCAGGTGTGTATGTGCAGGTGTGTGTGCAGGTGTGTGTGAGGGCAGGTATGTGTGTGCAGGTGTGTGTGTGCAGATATATGAGAGGGCAGGTATGTGTGTGCAGGTGTGTGTGTGTGCAGGTGCATGTGCAGGTGTGTGCAAGGGCAGGTGTGTGCGCACATGGGTTATGGGCAGGCCGGAGAGCTGTAGCCTGTTGGGAGAACCCGGTCTGCCCAGGCCTCCGTAACGAGGCAGGTTCCATGGAAACGGCTCCGGGGCCCTGAAGTCTGCCCGCCGGCCGGGCACTGGGCGATAGGCCGCTGCCGCCTGTGGCGAGTGGAGTAGAGTGCGGCCCTGGGCCATGAGAGGCTCCACGGCCTCTGCGGCCTCCCCGGCCTCCGCAGCCTCCCAGGTCCTTCCCGTCTTTGTAAACGCCCGACTGAGGGGACAGCATAGGGCCTGGGCTGGCCCACGGGTCCCCTAACCCAGCCTGGGGAGCGGTTTGCTGACCAGGCTCCCGGGTGGAAGGGGTGGCTGAGTGGGGCCTGGGAGGAAGCCGCTAGGCACACGGGCAGGGAGGGCGTTCCGGGCCCAGGGACAGTGCGGATGGGCACGGGGTGCCCAGGACGGGGGCCCCTGGGCCTCAGAGGAAGAGGAAGCATTTGGAGTTAGCATGGTGTGGGAGACGGGAAGACGTCGGGGGTGGTAGGCAGGGCTCCGGTCGAGCACCAAGGGTCCCGCCACCGCAGCCGACTGCGTGCTCTGAGCAGTGTAGGCTGGGGAGTCACGTGTGAGGCGTGGATTCCAGGAGGACCCCCTTGTTGGCGGTGGAGCGGGGGCTGGAGGCAGGGTTGGTTTGAGCATCTGGGTGGGAGGCGATGGCTGATACGGGCCGTGGCAGTGGGGAGAAGGGGCTCAGAGGTCCTGGGAGGGGATCCTCCAGGGAGGGCTTGGGCCTGGAGAGGTGAAGCAGACGAGGGAGAGGCCGAGACGCCTGCGGTGGGGTGTGTCTGGGGACAGGAATTCGGTGCCCCCGCGGTTGTCCTGGAGGTCCCCCCATCCTAAACAGGATCGTTGCTCACGGTGACTCCTTAATTAGGCACAGACATTCTCCAGGAACCGTCTCTTTTCTGCCTCCACTGGCAGAGACTTAAGAGCTTGCTGACAGATCCTGCTCTTTGAACTCCTGCCCGATGGGCCACAGATCCCCTGCAAGGGTGGGCCCAGGCGGTACCTGGACCCACGGGAGGGCTGTGCCCAAAGGCTCCCTGTGCCTGATTTCCCCGATGCAGCGAAGAAGGGCTCAGATAATAATAATAATAATAATAATAATAATAATAATAATAATAATAAAAAGTCTTGGCTACTGCTTTTAGTTACCTGCATGAAGCCCAGGGAGGTCTGATGACCAATACAGGAAGCGAAGGGGACGCCTGGACATCTGCCTCTGTGTTTAGAGGCTAGGCTGACAGTGTGAGCACTGCTTGAACATGTGCGTGTTCTGGGGTCTCTATGGGGCTCCTGCAGTGTACCTTCCCATTTAATGTTCCTGGCAGCCACGCAAGTGAGGATTGTCTTCTCAATTTGCTGGTGAGCCCACCAAGACTTTATGTGGTAGAGTCGGCGTGCAAGGTCCCACCCTGTAGGATTGGGATGCAAGCCCCGATGACGGATTCTAGGGCCCTTCTACACCACTAGGCTACCTGGCTTTCCACGGAGGGGCCCGGGGTGGAGTGGTGTTTAAGCAGGCCTGGCAGAGAGTGGCAGGTGCCTTCCCTCGGCACCTGTGGGCTGGCTCAGCGGCTCAGCCTGCTCGCCCAGCAGCAGCACTGTGGGAGCTTGTAAGGCGTCATACCTGGGCCCAAGTTCTGATCAGTTAAGATTCCATTGCTGGAGGTGGGACACGGGCAATTATATTTTAAAAACTGCCCCGGCGAATTCTCGTGCCCAGGTAAGGCTTCAGACGTATGTGGGCAGCAGGAGGCCCAGAGTCCGTGCTGCTTCTGCCCTCTAGCTGCTGGACGTGGCTCTCTTGAATCTGGAAAATCTCCTGAAGGACAAAGTCACTTTTCATGATAGTTTTTTTGTGCTGGATTTTCAGATGAAATCTGAAAAGGCCGCATTGAAGCCAAACCACCTGGCTGGGGGGCAGGAGAGGAGAGTAGATGAAGAAACCCGAAAGGCCGCACTTTTCCTCAGTGTAGCACAGCCCCGGCAAGAGACTCCTCGAGCAGCCCCCCTCCCTTGCTGCACCTTGTAACCCCGTAGCCGCTCCTGGCTGTGGTGAGGGCAGCTCCTCTGTGTCCCTCAACCTCTGCAATCCCGGCAGCGCGGGGCCAAGAATGAGACGAATGTCAGATCCCCTCCCACCACCATTTGCTGCCTCCCTTTATCCACGTGTTTCATTTTCTTCCTCCAGAAGGAGCTGCCTTCCGCCTTTCCTTCCAGCACTGACTGATGGTTTCTTCTGTCTGCGCCGGGCCCTGCTGGAGGTGCTTCGGGGTTGTAGACATGAGCCAGATACAGTGTCTGCATCTGCATTTTCAGTACAAGGATCTGACAAGAAACATGTCCCAAAGGGAAAGGTCTCCTGGCCTCCGTTGAGGGACAGAGGGCCTTGGGAGCTCAGAGGAAGTGTGATCCCCTTGACTGGTAGTCAGGAAAGCCTTCTTAGAGGAAGAGGCATTTTCAGCTGGTCTCTGAGTGCAGGGGAGAACAGCGATGTGAGCAAAAGGAGGAGTATTTGAGGTTGGGGCGGGGACCATCCAAGGGCAGAGGAGAGCAAATACTTGGAAGTTTTATGCACTGCTAAGGGACACTCTAGGGAATGTATGGGGAATAGTGAAGGGTGGAAGGGTCAGCGAAGAGGGGAATAATGTTGGAAAGGTGGGTAGGGGCTGGATCACGGCCTTGAAAGCTGTGGTGGTTGGACTTGGTTACATGGTGGGGGGATATGATGAGAACGTCTGTAAAATTAATTAAGAGAGGAGAGGTGGGACATAGGGAGAGCCACTAGCTCATTACCATCCAGGTTACCAGTGACTGAGAGAGGAGGGCTTTGCTCCCTTGGCTTTCCTGAGGGTTCTTATCGTGAAGACTGATACCAAGTAAACTGTAGAGTCCCGTTGCATTCAGTAACATTGATGTTCTGAGTCTGCTGACCACGCTGAGGACTTGTTGGGTTTGGCCTTGACCCCGCTCCTGACATGAAGGAGCAGCAAATAGAAGAGGGAGAAGCAGGGAGGAGTGAGGGCTGAAACTGTCATGGTGGAGCTTTCGTCAGATTTGTCTCTAAATCATGATGCTATGGTGAATCATATTGTATTTTTTTAAAAAAAATTTTGACTTCTGATTGCTCATTGCTGGTATGTTGATAGAGTGGACTTTGTATATTTATCTTGTATCTAACGATGCTGCCAAACTCCCTTAGTTCCTGTGTGTGTGTGTTCCATCCAGTTTTCCATATAAATTATCACATTGTGAATAAAGACCGTTTTATTTTGTCTCCAATCTGGATGTCTTTTATTTCATTTTCTTGCCTTACTGCAATGACTAGAACTTCCAATAGAATATTAAATAAAAGTGATGAGAATGAACATCCCTTTTTCCTAATCCTAGCAGAAATCATTTAGTTTTTTAGGATTAAATATGATTATTAGTTATAGTTTTTTTTCTAGATGTCCTTTATAAGTTTCTTTTTCTGTCTAGTTTTTTGAGAGTTTTTATTATGATCACTGTTTGAATATATATAATGTATATACTTTTGAATCTATGTTGAATATAATGTATATATATTAGTTTGTTAATACGGTGCATTACATCAGCTGATTTTCAAATATTAAATTACTCTTGCGTTCCTGGGATTAAATCCTCCTTAATCTTGATTTATTATCATTTTTATATGTTGTTGGACTTGATTTGCTAAATTAAAAATATCTGTATTCATGAGGGATATTGATATAGTTCATTCTTTTTTTCTTGTAATGTCTTCAGGGTTGTCAGGGTAATTTGTTATCAGGGTAATTTTGGCTTAGCAGAGTGAATTGGGGGAATATTTATTCCTTTAAAATTTTCTGGAAGAGTCTATGTAGAATTGGTATCTTTCTTACATGTTTGATAGAATTTACCAGTGAAGCCACTGGGGTCTAGAGTTTCCTTTATTGGAAGTTATAAGCTAAAAATTCCATTTCTTCAATGCACATTACAGCTGTCTAGGTTATCTATTTAATTTTGAGTGAGCTTTAGTAGTTTATATATTTCGAATCAGTCCATTTCATCTATGTTGCTGAATTTATTGCTGTTCATAATATGCCCTTATTCATTTATTATCTGTGGAATCTATAGTTATGTCACTTCTCTCATTCTCAATACTGGTAATTTTTATCTTCTGGCTTTATCCTGATCAGTGTGGTAGAGGTTTGTCTGTATTATTGATTAAAAAGTTAGGTTTTGGTTTCATTGATTCCCCTTTTGTTTTTCGGTTTCATTCATTTTTGATCTGAACTTTATTATTTCCTTTTTTCTACATATTTTGGATTTAGTTTGCTCTTTTTTTTTAAAGTCATTTTTTTTTTTTTTTAAACAGCAGACTTAGGTTTACAACAGAATCGAGAGGGCGGTACAGAGAATTCCCATATATCTCTGCTTTCACACATGCATAGCCTCCTCCATTAGCAACATTACTCACCAGAATGTCAGCATGATAGTTGTTTTTTTTAAACTGGGGATGAACCTACACTGACATGTTATAACTACTCGGAGTCTGTAGTTTAGCTTAGGATTCACTCTTGGTGTTGTACATTCTGTGGGTTTGGACAAATGTCTAATTAAATTACATAAACAGTCATTATGATGTTTTATCAGTCATTATAGTATACAGACTATTTTTCACTGCCCTAAAACTTCTCTGTATTCTCGTACTCATCTCTTCCTCCCTACCTCTGGCAAACACTAATCTTTTTATTGTCTCTGTAGTTTTGCCTTTTTCATCATGTCATGTACTTGGAATCGTACAGTATGCAGCCTTTCCAGATTGGCTTCTTTCACTTAGTACGGAGAGACTTTTATTGTGCTTTGCTTTATTGGGTTTCACAGATAATGCCTTTTTTCCCCTTACAAATTGGAGGTTTATGGTAACCCTGTGTTGAGCAAGTCTATCGGTGTTATTTTCCCAACAGCATTCGCTCATTTTGTGTCTCTGTGTCACATTGTGGTAACTCTTGCAATAACTTTCTCATCATTATTATATCTGAATTGCTGCAGTCTCATGATAAAACTAACAGATGAGGATTTGCTTCTTACGGTTGAGCAAGGAAAGTGGCTTACAGAGATGGAATCTGCTCCTGGTGAAGATGCTCTGAAGATTGTTGAGATGACAACAAAGAATTCAGAATATTACATAAACCTAGTTGATAAAGCAGTGGCAGGGTTTGAGAAGATTGACTCCAATTTTGAAAGAAGATCTACTGTGGGCAAAATGCTAGCAAACAGCATCATGTGTACAGGAAATTTGTTTGTGAAAGGAACAGTCAGTTGATATGGCAAACTTCATCTTGATCTTATTTTAAGCACTTGCCGAAGCTGCCTCAGCCTCCGGCAACCACGCCCCATCAGTCTGCAGCCGTCTGCTTGGAGACAAGACTCTCCACCAGCAAAAAGATTATGACTTGCTGAAAGCTCAGATGATACTTAGCATTTTTTAAGCAGTAAAGTATCTTTAAATTAAGGTATGTGTTTTTTTTTTTTCTTCACTTGATAGACTGCAGTATCGTGGAAACCTAACTTATGTGGACTGGGAAATCAAAAAGTTTATTTGATTTGCTTTATAGTGATGCTCGCTTTTTGTGGTGGCCTGGCACCAAACCTGTAATAACCTCAGGGATGCCTCTAAAATTTATTTAAAGTTCCTTCGTATCTTTTCATGGCTTGACAGCTCATTTATTTGTAGCACTGGATATTATTCCTTTGTCTGAATGTACCACAGTGCACTTCTCCGTTCACCTACTGATGGACGTCTTGGTTGCTTCCAAGTTTTGGAAATTATGAATTAAGCTACTATAAACATCCTTGTCCAGGTTTTTGTATGAATATAAGTTTTTAATTCTGTCAGGTAAATGCCAAGGAGTGTGATTGCTGGATTGCATGGTAAGAGTATGTTTAGTTTCGTATGACACCTCCAAACTGCCTTCTAGCGTGGCTGTGCCATTTTGCGCTCAATCCCATAGTCATTAGGTGAGAGTTCCTTTTGTTCTGCAACCTTGTCAGCATTTGCTGTTGTCAGTGTTTCAGATTTTGGCCATTTTCATAGGCATGTAGTGGTATTTCATTGTTGTTTTAACTTGCTGATGTGTGACGTGGAACATCTTTTCATATGCCTATTTGCCATCTGTATCTCTTCTTAAGTGAGGTTTCTAGTAAGGTCTTTTGCCCATTTTTAAAAATTGGGTTGTTTGTTTTCTTATTATTAAGTTTTAAGAGTTCTTTGTACTTATCTAAAGCGTACTTTAGATAACAGTCCTTCGTCAAATGTGTCTCTCTTAAGTATTTTCTCCTGGTCTGTAGTTTTTAAATTTTTAAGATTTTTTTTTTTTAATTTTTAAGATTTAAATTCAATTTGCTAACATATAGTATCACACCCAGTGCTCATCCCGTCAAGTGCCCCCCTTCACTGCCCGTCACCCAGTCACCCCCACCCCCGCCCTCCTCCCCTTCCACTACCCCTTGTTCGTTTCCCAGAGTCGGGAGTCTCTCATGGTTTGTCTCCCTCTCTCTTTTTTCCCATTCAGTTCCCCTCCTTTCCTTATAGTCCCTTTCACTATTTCTTATATTCCCCGTATGAGTGAGACCATATGATGTTTGTCCTTCTCCGATTGACTTACTTCACTCAACATAATACCCTCCAGTTCCATCCATGTCAAAGCAAATGGTGGGTATTCATCTTTTGAACTGAAGATTTTAATTTTGGTGAAGTCCAGCTTATCAGCTATTTCTTTCATGGATCATAATTTGTATCTAAAAAGGCATCACTAAACCCTAGGTCATCTAGATTTTCTCCTATTTTACCTTCTAGGAGTTTTATAGTTTTGTGCTTTACATTTAAGTCTATGATACATTTTGAGTTAATTTTTGTGAAGTATGTAAAGTCTGTGTCTAGATTCGTTTTTTCTTTGCACGTGGACTGCCAATTATTGAAGAGACTATCTAAAGATAGTGCTTCTTTGTCAAAGATCAGTTGACTGTATTTATGTGGGACAATTTCTGAGCTCTCTGTTCTGTTGATCTATTTGTCTGTTCTCTTGCCAGTACCTCCCTGTCTTGATTACTATAGTTTTATAGTAAGTCTTGAAGTCATGTAGTGTCAGTTCTCCAACTTTGTTCTTTTTCTTCAATATTGTGTTAGCTATTCTGCAACTTTTGCCTCTCCATGTAAACTTTAGAATCAGTTTGTCAATGTCCATAAAATAGCTTGCTGGAATTTTTATTAGGATTGCATTGAATCTTATAGAGCAATGTGGGAAGAACTGATATCTTGATAATATTGAGCTTCCCTATCCATGAACATGGAGAGTCTCTCCATTTAGTTCTTTGATTTTGTTCATCAGAAATTTGTAGCTTTATTCATATAGATTTTATATATATCTTGTTAGGTTCATACCTAAGCATTTCTTTGGGTGCTAATATGAATGATATGTTCAATTTCAAAGTCTAATGCTTATTGTTGGTATATAGGAAAGCAATTGACTTTTGAATATTAACCTTATATCTGGCAAACTTATTGTAATCCTTTAGTTTTGTCCATTCTTTTAGATTTTCTACATAGATGATTATGTCATCTGTGAATAAAGACAGTTTTATATCAATCCATATACTTTTTTTAATATCCTTTTTTTTTTTGCATTTTGGTATTTTTAGTAAGGACTCCCACTATGATGTTGAAAAGGAGTGATGAGAGAAGTCATCTTGCTTTGTACCTGATCTTAGTGGGAAAACTTTGAGTTTGATGTTAGTTTGATGTTGATAATTTTTAAAACTTACAAATGGGTGTTGAATATCGTCAAATGCTTTTTCTGCAATTGATGATATGATCATGTGATTTTCTTCTTTAGTATATAATATGATGGATTTTGCTAATTGAGTTTTTGAATATTAAATTAGCCTTGTGTACCTTGGTTAAGTCCCAGTTCATCATGGGGTATGGTTCTTTTTATACATTGTTGGATTTGATGTGCTAATTTGTTGGGGATTTTTGCATCTCTGTTCAGGAGATGTATTGGTCTATAGTTTTCTTTTCTTATAAAGTCTTTGTCTGATTTTGATGTTAGAGTAATACTGGCCTTATAGAATCAGTAAGGAAGTGTTCCCTCTGCTTTCATCTTCTGAAAGAGATTATTGAGAAATGGGGTAATATTTTCTTTATGTTTGGTAGAATTCACCAGTGAATCCATCTGGGCCTTGTACTTTCTGTTTTGGAAGGTTATTAAATATTGACTCAATTTCTTTCTTTTTAAAAAGATTTTATTTATTTATTTGAGAGAGAGAGAGAAAGGGAGAAAGAATTAGCAGGTGGGAGGAGCAGAAGCGGGGAGAGAGAGAGAGAGAGAGAGAGAGCGAGAGCAGACTCCTTGCTGTGCAGGGAGCCCAACTCAGACTCGATCCCAGGACCCAGAGATCATGACCTGAGGTTTAACCAACTGAGCCACCCAGGTGCCTCTCAAATTTCTTTAATAGATATAGATGTAGTCAGATGATCTGTTTCTTCCTGTGTGCAGTTTGTCTTTCAAGGAATTGGTCCATTTCATCAGGGTTATCAAATTCGTGGGCATAGACTTATTCTTAATGTTCCTTTATTATCCTTTTAATTTCCATGGGATCTATAGTGATGTCCACTCTTTCATTTATGATATTAGTAATTTTTGTGTCTTACCTCTTTTTTTTTTTCTAAATTATCCTAGGTAGAGACTTATGGATTTTATTTTATTTCTTTTTTTCAAAGAGCCAGGTTTGGTTTTGTTGATTTTCTCTATTGATTTCCTGTTTTCAATTTCATTGATTTCTGCTCTGATTCTTATTAATTACATTCTTCTGCTTGGCTTAGATTTAATGTGCTCTTCTTTTAGTTTCCTAAAGTGAAGCTTAGATTATTGATTTTAAGTCCTTCCTCTTTTTAAATTTATGCATTGAGTGCTATAAATTTCCCTCTAAGCACTGTTTTCCCTGCATCCCAGAAATTTTGATAAATTGTGCTTTCATTTTTATTTAGTTCAAAATATTGTAAATATTCTTTGACTTATGTTATTTAGAAGGGTGTTGTTTAGTCTAGAAGTACTTGGGATTTTCCAGTTCTCTTTTATTAGTTTCTAGTTTAATTCCATTATGATCTCAGAGCAGACATTGTGTGATTTCTATCCTTTTAAATTTGTTACAGTGTGTTCTGTGGCTGAAAATGTCTGTCTCGAACGTTCCCTGTGAGTCTGAGAAAAATGTGTATTCTGCTGTTGCTGCATGAAGTCGTCTATAGATGTCAATTAAATCCAGTTGACTGATGGTGTTGTTGAGTCCAACTATATCCTTATTGATTTTCTGCCTGCTGGTTTTGTCCATTTCTGAGTGAGGGGTGTTGAAGTCTCCAACTATGATAGTGGATTCATCTATTTTTTCCATACAATTCTATCAGCTTTTGTTTCATGTAATTTGATGCTCTCTCATTAGGTGCATACACATTAAAAACTGTTATGTCTTTTTGGAGAATTGACCCCTTTAGTCATTATGCAATACCTTTTTAAATCCCTGATTTTTTTTTACCTTAGTTTCATGTCTGCTCTGTCTGAAATTAATATAGTTACTCCTGCTTTCTCTTGATTAATGTTAGCACAGTGTATTTTTCTCTACCCATTTTCTTTTGATCTATGTGCATCTTTATATTTAAAGTGGATTTCTTATAGACACCATATAGTTGGCTCATGTTTTTTGATCCACTCTGACAATCTCTAAACTGGTGCATTTAGACCAGACATTCAAAGTGATTATTGATATAGTTGAAATAATATATATTTGTTACTGTTTTCTATTTGTTACCCTGTTCTTTTTTCCTGTTTTTATCTTCTACTCTTTTTCTGCCTTTTGTATTTTTTTTTTTTTTGAAAGAGAGAGCCCAAGCAGGGGGTGGGGAAGGACAGATGGAGCAGGAGAGAGAATCCCAAGCAGACTCAATGCTCAGCACTGAGCCCACACAGGGCTCAATCTTGTGACCCTGAGATCATTACCTGACCCAAAATCAAGAGTTGGATGCTGGGATCCCTGGGTGGCTCAGTGGTTTGGTGCCTGCCTTTGGCCCAGGGCGTGGTCCTGGAGTCCCGGGGTCGAGTCCCACGTCAGGCTCCTGGCGTGGAGCCTGCTTCTCCCTCTGCCTGTGTCTCTGCCTCTTTCTCTCTCTCTCTCTCTGTGTCTATCATAAGTAAATAAATAAATAAATAAATAAATAAATATTTAAAAAAAAGAGAGTTGGATGCTTAACCAACTGAGCCACCCAGGCATCCTTGCCTTTTGTGGTTTTAATTGAACATGTATTTACATTTTTTCTATTATGTCAATCACATTTAAGTTTTGAGAATTTGTATTTACAAATAGAGCTCAGTACATTTCCAGGAGAATATCTATATCTATATCTATATTTATTATTTTATTTTTTCAAAAATGAAATGAAAGCAAAATACAATTATTATGATAATTAATTAGGTAGCTTAATGAACATCTTGCTTGGTGTCTGATTACTCAGTGTTTAAATGAAAATTCGGATTTTCCTTTTGGTTTTCAGCTAGAGCTGAGAGAGTCTTCCCTTTTCCCAAACTTTGATTTTTTTTTGCATTTTTGAAGGCTAAATAATCCATTATTTAGTGATTTTTCAAACTGCTTTTGAAAAGACTGTATACTGTGTTTTATGTGGTTACTGAAGTCTGTCCTTTAGTTTTTGCTCAGGTAATGTTTTGAGAGAGATTTCCTTGAATTCCTGGAGTTCAGAACAAAACAAAACAAGATAAGTAACAGCAGCAATACAACAAACACAGATACAAACAAAACAAAAACTCCAAACTTTTTCCCCAATCTTTATAGGTTGACTTTCTGTTGGAGAACTCCTTCAGCACTTAGCCAGGCTTGCACTGAATCTACAGATCAGTCTGAGCTGAAATCTTAGGGTCTTCTCAGGTCTCTTCTGGGCGTGCAGCTTTCCTTGGGTGTAGTGTGGCTTTCTAAATTGACCCCTATCAGTGGGTGCTTTTGAATGTCTTAATTTCCCAAAAAATCCCTCCCAGATTCTTCTCCTGGGTCTCAGGTAGTTTATTTTATGTCTTGAGTATACCTTTTTCCCCAGGTATCTGGGGGTTCATCTTGCAGTGTTTCAACCAACACCTATGAGTTTCAGTTTCAGTTCTGAGTTGCAGAATGCAGATGAGTGCCTTGCATATGTCCTTCAGGTAGCCTCCAGACAGCCTATGACACACATACAAAATGATTTGTGAACAAAGTTTATTCTACTTTCTCTAGAGTCAGGGATTAAGGTCTCTGTCTGGGAACATGAGCTGTCACCACTTCAAGACTGCTGTCATGCTGGAGATTAAGTGGAGCAAGTTCAAGTGAAAATGTCACAATGCTTTCCTACTGTTTTTAAGGTCCATTTTTTTCAAAACAGATTATTTATTCAACAGAGAAGGAGAGAGAACACAAGCAGGGGAGCAGCAGAGGGAGAGGGATAAACGGGGTCCCTGCTGAGCATGGAGCCTGATGCAGGGCTCCATCCCAGGACCCCAGGATCATGACTCAAGCAGAAAGCAGATGCTTAAACGACTGAGCCACCCAGGTGTCCCTGTTTGTTTGTTTTTAATGAACTGTTCTCTTGGTTGTTGTAAACCTTTGACTCTTTCCCAGAATTCTGACAAAGTTGGTTCTGGCCACTTCTCTCTCTCTCTCTCTCTCTCTCTGTATTTATCTTTATAGGTATAAGAGCTTAGAGCTGCTTACTCTGCTCGTATTTACTCCACCTTCAGTTTTTTGGAAGATATTTTTGCTGGGTATAAAAATCTAGGTTCAGAGTTTTTCTCTTTCAGAACTTAATGTTGTTGCTCCACTTCTCTTTTGCGTTGTGTCTGATACTAAATTTGTTGTCATCTTTATCCTTGTTCCTCTGTAATAACATGTCTTATTTCTCTGCTGCCTTTATGATTTTGTCTGTATCCCAGTTTTGAGCATTTCAATTATGATGATGTACCTTGATGTAGTTTCCTTCTTTGTGTTTCTTGTGCTTGGGGTTTCTTAAGATTCTTAGATCTGTGGGTTTACAGTTTTCATAAAACTTGGAGATTTTTCATGAGTTATTTCTATAAATATATTTTCCTTTCCCTCTCCCTTTCCTCTCCTTTGGGACTCAAATTACACATATGTTATATTGTGTGAAGTTGTCCCACAGTTCACTAATATGCTTTTCATTTCTTTCCTTCCCTTTTTCTTCTCTTTCTCTCATTCACTTCCTTCCTCCTTCCCTTTTTCCTCTTTTCTGCATTTCATTTTGAATGCTTTCTTTTACCATCATTTTAAGTTCTTTTTTCCTGCCATATCTCATCTGACACTAAACCAATTCAGTTTATTTTTTAATCTCCTACATTGCAGTTTTTATTTCTAGAAGTCTCATTTGCATCTTCTTTTCAATCTTTCATGCATTTGTTTAACTTTTGAACATATGGCATATAATAGTAATGACTGTTTTAATATTGTGGTCTGTTAATTCTGACATCTTTGCCAGTTTTGGCTTAGTTTGGATTGATTGATTTTCTTTTCATAGGGGCCATATTGTTGACCCTTAAGCAACATGAATTTGAACTGTGTGGGTCCACTTATTCATGGATTTTTTTTCCCCAAATAAATATAGTACAGTACTGTCAGTATATTTTTTCTCTTTTATGATTTATTAATGATATTTTCTCTAGCTTACTTTATTGTAAGAATACAGTATATAATGCACATAACATACACAATATGGTCAATCAACTATTTAAGTTATTGGTGAGGCTTCCAGTCAACAGTAGGTTGTTACTAGTTAAGTTTTGGGGGAATAAAAAGTTGTATATGAATTTTTGACTGCACAGGAGATTGGCACCTCTATCCCTTATGTTGTTCAAAAGTCAGTGATATTTTCCTGCTTCTTTACATACCTCATGAGTTTTGATTGGGTTACAGATATTGTGATGGATATTTTTGTATTCCTAGAAAATATTTTTGAGTTTTATTCTGGGATGAAGTTAAGTTACTTGGAAGCAGTTTGATTTTTTTTTTTAGGTTTTATTTATTTATTAATGAGACACACACAGAGAGAAGCAGACACACAGGCAGAGGGAGAAGCAGGCTCCCTGTGGGGAGCCCAATGCAGGACTTGATCCCAGGACCTCAGGATCACGCCTGGACCAAAGGCAGACTCTCAACCACGGAGCCACCCAGGCTTCCCTGGTTTGATCCTTTGAGTCTTGCTTTTCCCACTTGTTAGGCAGGAGCACAGCTATTCCTGCTGAGGCAATACCTTTCTATGTACTCTACCCAATGTGAATCATGAGATTCCCATTGAAAATACCACTGTTCTTGGCCCTATGAAGTACTAGACCCTCAAATTTCTGGGGGTGTTTCTTTACCTGACCTTGGAAAAGCTCAACTCTGCTAAATACTTCAGTGAAATCTTTAGAAAAATCCCTAGGTTTCACCTCCTTGGTACTCTGTCTTGGTTCTCTGGCTGCCTTGATCTCCCTGATACTTAGATTCAATTCCTCGACTCAGGGCATCCCCTCCCCCAACACCTGTGTTGTTTTGGAAGCTTAAAGCAGTAAGCTGAGGCAATCGTAGGGTTCACCTTGTTTTATTTTAGTCTCCCAGGCATTGCTGTCCTTTTTTTTGCCTCATCTCTAGTATCTTGAAAAACATTATTTCATATACTTTACCATTTTTTTGAGTTGTTTTGGAAGGAGGGTAAATCTGCCCTGTTATTCCATCTTGATCAAAAGGAGAAATCTGAGGTGTTTTTTAAAATATGGATAATTAAAAAAAATAAAATATGGATAATTTGAGTTTATTTAATGATTGAGGGAATGGAGAGGATGATGATGTGAAGGATGATGGAGAGGAGGCAAATGTTGGAATGAGATGAGAAGGGACAATTTAATGTTTTAATCTGCTATTGATCTTTGCCAGGCTCCTGTGGGTGTTGGGTAGGATAATTCATAGCCCCTGGCTTCAAGGAGCCCATGATCTGAAGGGGCAGGAGAATGGTTTATAGTTGTTTTAATCAAGAGGTACAGTTGCTGAGACAAAGCAGATGTTTCATGTTTCCAAACTATGAAGAATTAGATTCATTTAAAACATTTTTCACCGAATGCAATTATAAATGCTGTTTCAGGAAAGCCTACAAATCAGGATAGATTTGTTCAGCCATTAAGGGAAGAGGGTTGTTAATTTCGTGAGGTTTCTGTAGGAAGGAGCTTGAGACCCACGTGTGAGCCTCCTTGGTCCTTCATCTGCAGGAGCCACGGTGCCCCCACACAGGCAGCTTGCAGAGTTCTTATGGGGTGTGCAGGTAAGGCACCCATTAGGGTGCTGGCACCTAGGAAGTGATCAGCAAATGTGGTTCCCATGTCTGTGCCAATGAGTCCTTGGTTTGTGCCTTTGCACAGTGTGATGTTGTGATGGGCATTTCCTCGTGAGTCCCAAGTCCCTGTGCCCATCAGGGTTGGAGCCTCCCCGGACAGGAGCTGTGGTGGCTTTCTGCATTCTGGAAGATGCCCTTTCTGGCTCCTATGGGACCCTTTGTTAGGAGTCACTTACCCTTATGCCCCTTAACCAGATAAGTCAGAAGGCTTAGAAGGACAATAGGAAGCAACAGGATGTGCCCCTATCCCCAGAAAGCTGCTGCCAACCTGCCTCAAAATTGTCTTCTGAGTTGAACCTGAGGAAAGGGCCAGCTGTGGTCAGGGAGGAAGAGAGGAAGGGCTGAGGACCAGAACAGGCATGAGGATGAGGACAGGAGGACCCCTGATGAACAAAGGGTCCGTGCAGGCCAGAGCTGAGGTGCCCCAGAGGAGGCAGAAATCTCAGGATGCTGCCCTTGTGTGCCCGTGGGGTGGGGGTGGGGGTGGGGATGTAACCTGAGCACTGGCTTGGCGGCCTCCCTGAGTGCAGCTCGCTGGGAGTCCGGGGCCTCTCTGTGCCCTGCGTAGGTGACAGCATCTCTGATGCGGCCTGTCCTGAGGTGGCTGGCTGGTTACCCTGCTCCTCACCCCCCAGGCATCTTGGAGCTAATGTGAGGGACTGGCAGGCACAAGCGATGGAAGGCTCCCAGTGTGCCCCGCACTTTACAGGCAGTTTGTACTCCTGACATCTCAAGAACGCCCTGCGGGGGTAGGTATTGATTTTATGAGAAGAAAGCTGAGGTTCCCAGAGGCGAAGGGACTTGTTCAAGGTCATGGGTGTGTGTTAGCTCGGCTATGCACTCAGGTGTCTGCCTCCAAGGCTCAGTCTTCCTAACATGCCCCACAAACTTTCTTCCTGTTTTAAACATTTGTTGTGGGGTCGTCATGATGTGACAAGCCTACTTAGAAAGCCAGCTGGGGCGTGCGTCCTGGGCAGGTGCACGAGGCATTTGTTGCTCATTCCTTGCGTCGCTGGAGTAGGCCAGCCTGTGTGGCAGTCGCAGCAGCCCCTGAGCCCACGCAGGCCGCATGTCCGTCCTGGGCTGGCCCGGGGCTGCTGTGAGCCTGTGGTCATCTCCCCCACTTCAGGAACCAGGCTGAGAAGCGAGTGCTCTCCAAAAATGCTTTCAGTGCTATGGGTGGAGAAGCGAGAACCGGCTCAGGCTTCTGCTTGGAATAAACGTGTCTCAGCGGCTGCCGTGGCATCGGCCGGAGCAGGCCACTCACCAGGCTTGACCAAGTAACAGACTGTAACAGTCCTCAGGGGACACTCTGTGCCGTCCCCCCAGTGATGACTTCCTGGGAGCTCCTGTGGGTGCTCCCCCACCCCCTGCTGGGGCTGGAACCGCTTGGTGGAGAAGGGCCCTGCTCCCTGCCTCCAGGGGCTCACCATCCAGTGGAGGGATGGCGCAGCCCCAAGAAAGGGAGGCCTCTGGGAGAGATGGTGTTGTGGGGTACATGGCAGCCGTGACACATTTTGCTTAAAGGGGGAATTACTGAGGGCGGGGCAGGGGCCACATCGGAGCCTCTGGTTCAAGGATGAGAGGTCTCAGCAAGGGATGAGAAAGGAAGGGGCTTTGCAGGCTGAGGGACCGGGGTGCAGAGGTACAGAGAGGGCGTGGTGTTGGGTGAGGGCCTGTGGCCAGGTGTTTGGAGCCACCAGGTCCTATGGGAGTGTGGTGGAGAGCAAGAGGCCCAGCAGTGGGAGGGCCAGCAGTGGGGCTCGCCCTGTGGATCCCTGGTGTGGGGTTCTGGCCAGCGGTGTGGACAGCACTGGGAATGCTGCTTTGGAGCCCAGCTGGGGCATGGGGGCTCCCCGGGGGCATCAGCTGGGCCTGGGCCACTCCTGGCTGCATGGGGTCTAGACCCTCCTCTGCTGCTGCTGGCAGCCCCTGCTGTTCACCCTTTGGGGGGATGAATCAGCTCCATTCTTCAAGAACAAAAGCTCCTGGGTTGCCAGGGAGATGCAGGGGCTGCTGCCTGCACTTCCTGGAGTTGTGGTTTGGAGTCAGGAGGAAATGGGTCCTCCTGTGCCTGGAGCCTGGAGCTGCACTCCGTCTGGCTCTGGCCGCACAGGGCAGGGCTGGGCCGAGCTGCCCTAATGCGTCGTCCCTGTTGCATGGGGCTCTCTGGGGGTCAGCACTGAGCAGAGGCCCTGGACCGGGAGTGCCCTGTGTCTGTGCCTCTGCTGGTTGAGGGCTGCGGGAATTAGGCCTCGTCTGCTCTGTTTCCTCTAATCAGTACCTAGCTTGCGGGGCGGCGAGGGGATTTCACAGGAGCACAGGTCCAAAGGCCTCTGTTCATTTATTCCATAGATGCTTCTTGCTCTCCCCGCATGCCAGGCACTGCTCCGGGGCTGGAGTCCATGCAGTGACGTGAGGCTGGCCTGGCCCCAAGATGGACAGACAGCCTGGCGGGCACCGTGCTGTGCACACGGGAGCACTCACTACATGGTAGTGTTGTTCTTGGGGTCAGGGGCTCCGGGGAGGGTGGGACTAGGAGAGAAGCATTTGGGGAGGTGGAGGGCTGGAGCAGGGTGCAGCCCTGGGTGCCATAGCCCTGCAGGAAAGGGGGTGAGGGTCACTGGAAGACCCTCCCATGAACTTAAGCTTCCTCGTGGCTGTGAGTCCTAGGGTGCAGGGGAGCCCTTGGGGGGTTTCCTGAGCCAGGCTGCTGTGTTTGGCTTTGGGGCCCCCCAGCGAGCCCCAGTCCAGGGCCGGGCTGGCCTTGCTGTCCTTTCTCTTAGCAGGTGCAGAGCTGGCTGTGGCGAACTGCACCTGGTGACTCTGAGCTGAGCCGACGGCCCAGCAGAGATCGGAGGTCGGGAGAGTGGGCAGAGGGCCTTCCTCTGGAGAAGGCTCCATCTCATCTGCCTCTGCCCCCCGCCCCCCCCCCCCCGCACAGATGGGGGAAGCCTTGGGTGGGACTCAGGGGCTCCCCAGCTGTGTGGGAGTGCTGGGAATCTGTGAGGTGCATTTGGGGGTCAGACATGGTGTTGGGGTTGATGATGACATTGGAGGTGGTCAGGGGTGCCAGGTATTGGAGTGCTCTGCAGTCGGGCCTGGGGACGGAGAAGGGGGTGCTTGGGGGACTTCCCGAGAGCGTCGTTGGTGCTGTGCCTTGAGGGTTGATGGCAGGTGCTGGGGCCAGAGGCATGTTGGGGGGTGTGTGATGATGGAGGTGGGGGTGCGGATCAGTGAGGATGAGGGAGCCATCAGCGCCTGTGCCGGTGGCTTCATGTCTGAGCTCTGCAGTGTCCCAGGGAGGGCGGCTCGGGCTTGATGCCCTGCGACGCGTTCTTGGGCAGAGGGGTGACTCTGTGGGCTCGGTCTGGGGAGCGAGGGGCAGGGGGCTGTTGATCAGGCACAGAAGGGTGGGGGGCGCTGAACCAGGGCAGCCAGGAGCCAGGGGTGTGGGTGGCTGGGCTGCTGCTCCGCGACTTTGCAGATGCCCAGGGTCGTTACCTGCCGTTGTCACCAGGGAAAGTTGCAAAATGAAAATTAACTGTCAGAGAAGATGGATTCGTTTGATGTCTAACCAGGAGCGGCCTTTTATTGCTGCAAAATGCTGATTTCCATTCGCGCTGCCAATGACAGGTGAGTCTTAGCGGCCCTGAAGGAAGCCAGACCCCCAGTTAGAACGCCCAGGACACACGGCCTGCAGGGCCCAGCTCTCCTCCATCCTGCGTGGCTGTGGGAGTGAGGCTCCGTGTCTGATTTCATTCATGGGGAAGAACAGCTGTGTGGGCGGGCTAGCCCCCGCGGCCTGCTGGGAAGGCTTGGGGCTCTGGATTCACACACATCTGGGTTTAAATTCAGGCTGGGCCACTTAGAAGCATTGTGCCTGGGGGCCGGCCTGTGTCCTCCCCTGTAAGACGGGAGGCGTGTTCTCCAGCCGAGCCTGAGACTGCAGAGCACTTGGCACAGTGCCTGGCACGGGGTATCAGGGGCTGGGGCCAGCTGAAGTGGTCCGAAGCCGCTGCGACTCAGGATTCAGATCACTTTCCCAGGAGCAGCACTGGTCGGGGTGCCCATGAGCTGCAGGGTGGACAGGAGTCAAAAGAGAGGGAGCAGCCAGGGAGGTAAAGCAGGGGGCTAGTGAGGACAGTTATTTAAGATGAGACTGTGCTCAGGGCAGGGGTGTCAGGAGCACGAGCCTGCTGGGACTGCTGAGCGGCCCCAGTCTGCCCCACTCTGCCCCCAGTGGGTGGCCTGGGGACTTTCTTCTTGCCTCCAGCACTTTGATGTTCTCCGAGTTGGCTAGGAAGGAAAGGGCTGGGCTGGTTCGGGTCTCGGCAGGCCTCAGGAGCAGATGGCAACGGTCAGAGGGTTTCCTGGAGGTTCGGAGGCAGCTGTTCTCCTCTGGGAGCTTCTGGTTGGCAAAGGGTACAGTTGGTGACAGGTCGGAGGGGCTTCCCCCTCTGTGGGGCCGGGAGGAGGGGGCAGATAGTGACACAGCAATCGAGTGGGAGGTCTCTGTGGTGGGCGTCTGTCTGCCCGCATGCCTGCCTCTTTGTTGCTCGGAAGGAGGCAGGGGCTGGGCCTGCAGCTGCCTGGGCAGAGCGGCTCCTGCGTGGGACAGAGCTTCTCCCTGGTTACAGACTCACCGCTTCACTCTCCACTCGCCTCAGCAGCCTGCGTGGGGCCTCGGGCTGCCTCTCCCGGGCAAGAAGACTGTGGAAGCGTCCTTCTCCAGGTGGAACTCCCGGCCCTCTGGGAGGTGTTTGGGGCTGGGCCTGGCTGGGGAGAGCCCCAGAGGGGTGCGGTGAGCTCAGGCTGGGTGCGTGCGGGCCAGTGCCGCATCCAAGGCTCTGGTGGACGTGGTGGCCGGGCGGGCGCAGCAGGCCCCAGGTGTCACCTAGTGCTGGGTTCCAGCCTGTAGGGCAGGGCACAGACTCAGCCCTGGGGATGAAGGTACAGGGTGCCAAGGGGCAGACAAGATCTAGAGAGGACACATAGGAAATTCCAGCAATTTCTGGGCCAAGGAGATGCTGCAGAGAAGCAGAAGATGAAATGAGAAATGAAGGATATATGTGCAGGGGTGGCCAGCCCCCCGGGGTGTGGGGTGTTAAAGTCTGAGGGTCTCGGGGTTTCACCTGCCGTAGGTTAGGTTCTCAGCTCCTGGGGTGGGGGGTGCTCCAGCTGCTGGGAGGGGAGAGGAGGGTGCCCAGCTGGGCATCGTGATGGGTGGTCCTGACCTGGTGATAGAGAGGCTGCTGAGCTCCTCACTGAAAATGGGGTGAGTGGGCAGGAAGTCTCCTGCTGCAGGGAAATAAAACCGAATCAAAAAGCCCAGAACCAAGAGCTGGACCTGGGGGATAGAAGCCCTGGATTCTCCTTCCAGTTCTGCTGTGAACTTGCTGAACGCTGGACGGGTCCCTTCCCCTCTCTGGCTTTCAGTTTGCTCCTCTGTAAAACGCAAGCTGTGGGGCGGAAAAAGGGATTTCAGACACGTTCAAGCAGTGGGACCCTTTGCTGGAATGAGCTATTCCATGACCCTCCTACCATGACCACCCTCAACTGAGTGAAGTGGGTGGAGGTGGGTGGGGGGGCAGCAGACCAGTGCCCTACGCCCCTTTGTCACATTTAGGACCCAGAACTGTGGCTCCTCTCCAAAGCCCTGCTTACAAACACTTATGTGGATTTTAAACATTATCTATATTTTAAACTAATTTTTATGCAACAACAACCATGTGCCAGGCACTGTTCTAAGCACCTTAAATACATATTAACTCTTTCATTTCTCACAATAGCCCTAAGTAGGAGGTGGTGAAACTGAGGCACAGAAGGTGGTGATATTTTAAGGTCACCCAGCTCCTGAGTGGCACAGCCGGGATTCCAGCCCAGACAGTGGGGGTCCGGGTTTGAGGTGTCCTACCTCTTCCCTACCACCTGTAGATGGTGGCGGAAGGAGGTGGCTTGTCTCCAGGTCCGCCAGCCAGGAGAGGGTCCGGGTCTGGGTGGGGCGGGGAGAGGGGTTCGGGTCCGGGTGGGGTGGAGGCGGGAGAGGGGTTCGGGTCCGGGTGGGGCCGAGAGAAGGGTTTGGGTGGGTCCAGGTGGGGCTGGAGAGGGTCAGGGTCCGGGTGGAGCTGGGTCCGGGTGGAGCTAGGAGAAGGGTTCAGTTGGGGTGGGGCGGGGAGAGGGGTTCGGGTCTGGGCGGGGCCAGAACAGGGTCAGGGTCCGGGTGGGGTGGGGAGAGGGTCCGGGTCTGGGTGGGGCGGGGAGAGGGGTTCATGTCTGGGTGGTGCCGGGAGAGGGTCCGGGTTCGGGAGGGGCTGGGAGAGTGGTTTGGGTTCGGGTCCGGATGGGGCTAGGAGAAGGGTTTGGGTCCGGGTGAGTCGGGGAGAGGGGTCTGGGTCTGGGTCCGGGGGCGTCTGGGAGAGGGGTTCGGGTCCGGGTCCAGGTGGGGCTAGGAGAAGGGTTCGGATCCAGGTCCATGCAGGGCCGGAAGAGGGTCCGGGTCCGGGCGGGTTGGGGTCGGGGTCCGGATTGGGGTCCCACCGAGCGGGCCAGGCGGGGTGCGGGTCGGGGTCCGGGTCGGTCCCGTTGAGCGGGTCGGGCCGGGTCCGGGTCGGGTCCCGCCGAGTGGGTCGGGCCGGGTCGGGGTCTGGGTCGGGGTCCGGGTCGGTCCCGCCGAGCGGGTCGGGCCGGGTCCGGGTCGGGGTCCGGGTCGGGGTCCCGCCGAGCGGGCCGGGTCGGGGTCCGGTTCGGGGTCGGGGTCCGGGTCGGGGTTCCGCCGGGCGGGGTCCGGGTCGGGGTCCGGGTCCGGGTCCGGGCCGGGTCCGGGTCGGGGTCCGGGTCGGGTGCGGCCGCGGCCCCGCAGAGCCCCAGGAGGGTAAGGCGAGCTGGCGAGGCTCGGGCGCACGCGTTGGCGCGTCGGAAATGGGACGCGCGGGTTTCTCCGCCAGGCGCACACTCCACCCACCAAATTTATTTAAGCAGATCAGATGCAGGGGGTGTAATGTCAGATTAATGGATAAATAACCGTCCTGGCTTTTGGCAGGACGGCGGGGAGCGGCAGTGAGAAGCCTCATTATGTGCGGCTCCGCCTCGAGGACCGAGCCTCGCGCTGCCGCCCCACCCCCGGGCCCGCGAACAGAGCATTAAATTGTTGCAAAGGGCTCCCCTTCACTCGCAGAACAAAGATGTTTTCTCCAGAATAAATCGACTCCCTCTCCGCGCGCGGAGCCCGGCTTCCCACAAACGCGGCCTATGCTCGGGCTCCGCTCGCCGGGGGAGGGGGCGGCGGGGCCTGGGAACGCGGGGCGCTTCCTGCCGGGCGGGGGCGGGGGCGGGCCCCGGGGCGCGGAGGGCGCCCCAGCCGAGCATCTGGGCGGGGTCTCTAACTCCTCGGAGCTCCAGGGGCCGCTCCCGTGGACGCGGGTTAGAGAGCGCGGACTGGAGAGCCGGGTCTCTAACCTTGGGGGCGGAGCGGCGGGCGGGCTCCGCCCAGGCCACGCCCACCACAGACCAGGCCACGCCCATTCCAGTCCAGGCCACGCCCACTCCAGCCCAGGCCCCGCCCGTGCCCCTGGAGCCTGATGCCCAAGCAGAGGAGAGGTGTGGGGGACTCTGGAGTCCGGGTGCTGCTGAACCCTGACCCCGGGCCTGGACCAGGGGCCTGGGCTGAAGGACCCAAGATCCTCAGGGTGGCTGGGCCCCCTCCCGGCTCCCCAGGGGTGGCCCAGTGCCTGGCAGGCTCCTGGCAGGGTGGGACCAGGATCTCAGGGGAGACTTGGCTCTGGCCTGAGCTAAATTTTGGCAGATTTGGAGCAGCTGCCCCGGCTGCCCTGGGCTCGGTAGGCACAGGGCTCAGAGAAGCTGCTCGGGGAGAGTAAATACTCTCTCTGTTCCAAAAGAGCCCCTTTCTCGTCCATCCTCACCCTAGGAGGCACGTGTAGCAGTGGAAGGAGCATAGGCCAAGGCCGACTCGCTGCCATCACCCCCTGGCGGTGTTAACTCTAGGCAAATGGCTTCTTCCCCTCTGAGCCTCCCTTTTGCCACCTGGCAACCCTGGTGTAATGCTTCCACTTTGCCCAAGGAGCCTGGTTATGAAGAGTGAAGCTCCTGGAGCAGTGCCCCGCACCCAGTAGGCTCCTTGGGCAGTGATTTCTGTAACAAATATTGATGAAATGCCTACTCTGGACTAGGTCCCGTGCTGGTCTCTGGAGACGTGATGGTGAGCGGGGTGGCCGTGTTGTGCTTCCTGGGGGTCGGACTGGGGAGCAGGGCTGGCTGGTGTGCTGGTGCTGCCCGGACACATACGTCCCCTGGATGCTGCTTCTGTGCACCCGCCCGGGGCCCTTGAGTTTGGGTTGCCCGTGGTGGGGTCTGGCCTTTGGGGCGGTGTGCTGTCTGCATCTTGCTCTGCCTCCTGCCTCCTTCGTCATGTCTCTTCCCCGCTCACTCCTCACCTGCCACACCAGAATGTCTGACTGATCAAGCCAAGAGCTTGGAAAAGGAAAGTTCTGAAAATGTTCTGGGCTTGGGTCTGGAGTGTGGAGCCTATCGCAGAACCACAGAGCATCCGTGGGGCCCAGATCCCTAGTTGCTGAGCATCTCCTGGCAGGGCCACCAGGCACCCTTGAGGCCCTGGCATCCCAGGGGGGCAGAGCAAATGAGGTCGCTGCCCTCATGGGGCCTTCAGCCTTCGGGGTAGTGGCAGTTACTGAGCACTTCCCTGGTGCCAGGCTTGGTGCTAGTGTTTTCACACCTAATCCTTGCCACGGCGTGGGACCATCTGTGGCCAGTTTCGAACCCTACCCCCTTCCCATGCTGGCAGGCCCTGTCTGACCTGCCTGTTTCCTGGGCTCCTGCAGGCCCTACCACCTGGAGCTCTGGGCTCTCACAGGGTGACTTGCAACTTGGCTCTGTCTGTGATGCTGCAGAGTCACACGATCCAGGTGAGCCTGTCTCCTCATCCACAAAATTGGGATAATATTCGTACCACCTCCCACGGTGTGAGGAGGAAGCCTCCACGAACAGAGCCTGGACCCTTGTGGGGCTTGCCCGAGGTGGCCGCGTGTTCCGATCCCCAGGGGTGGGCCGGGAGGTCCTGGGATGGGCCCTTCCAAGGACGACAGTGATGTCCCCTGCAGCCCCAGCTGTTCCGCTGGTTTCGGAACCCTGTTTGGGAGGCATGGATGGGCTCCCTGGGCAGCACTCCATCTCCCACCTGCCAGGTCTTTGTTTAGCTCAGAATTAAAGCCGAAGCAGAAAACACAAAACATTTCCTGCATCGCAGGCGAGGGAACTGTCTGTCTTGTCAGCTCCAGAGCTGCCGGCGAGCGGCTGGTAATTGTGGAGTCTGGCCGCAGGGCCTCCCCTGGGAGCTCGCCTTCCATCACTGTCCGTGTCTGTTATCATGGTTATCACACTCCTGAGCGGGCTCTGGGGAAGTGGGGCTGACCGGTGATTTTCCATTTTCTGGAGGTGCCGTGCCCACCTCCCCTCACTCGCTTATTCCTTGGGCCCAGCTCCTTGAACACGGCCTCTCCGGCCTCGCGTTGGGCCCGCCGTGATGTCACCTGCTATGGCGTGCTTCATTTCACTGTGTCTGTGTCCCTGCCGGGATCGTGAGCTCCCGGGGACCTTGCTGGGGTCCAGGCTGAAGTGCGCTGCAGGGACCGTTTAAGCAGTGCCCACGAGGAAGGCAGCGGGGCACCTGCGGGTCGCTCAGGCCCCACCTGGCTTCTAAATCTAGCCCTGTCACTTGCTCTGTGACCTTGGGAGAGTCACCTAACTTCCCGAGCCTTGCTTCCTTCATTTCTAAGATGAGGATGATACTGGTACCCGCTGGCTGTAAGAGATGCTGGGAGGATTGTCATGAAGTTGTCTCCACAGCGTGGAGCTTCATGCCTGGCATGTTGTCAGTCTTAGAGGTCACACGGGCCGTGCTTGAATTTCCCCGTGGAAGATAGAAGGGAGAACGGGGCACTGGGGAGGAGGGCGGTTGTTGCCTGGGCCGCCCCACAGGCTGTGGGGTTGAGGGGTGCAGACTCGGGTGTCTAAGGATTAGGTGGGGGTGACTCACAGAAGCTTAAGGAGAGACTGATTTTGGTTGAATACATGCCAGCAGGTTAAGAAACCACCTCCCCCAGGAAGGACTCGTACGGGGAAGTCCTGTGTTGGCCAGCTTCTCCAGGAGCCTGGCGGTCGGGGGCCTCCCACGGCTATGTCCCCTGGGAGGGCCCTACTGCTTGGCTCCAGGGAACAACTACTTCTACTACTACTACTATTAATACTACTACTACTACTATTCTTCTTCTTCTTCTTCCTCCTGGGAGGGCCCTACTGCTTGGCTCCAGGGAACAACAACAACTACCACTTTTATTACTACTACTACTACTACTACTACTACTACTACTACTACTACCTCTTCTTCTTCTTCTTCTCCTCCTCCTCTTCCTCCTTTTTAAGATTTTATCTATTTATTTATTTATTTTTTGATTTTATCTATTTAATAATGAGAGACAGAGAGAGGCAGACACAGGCAGAGGGAGAAGCAGGCTCCCTGCAGGGACTTGATCTCGGGTCTCCAGGACCACACCCTGGGCCGAAGGCAGATGCTCCACTGCTGAGCTCCCCAGGTGCTCTAGGGACCTTCTTGCTCACCATCTGCTCTGGATGGAGGTCAGGGCATGGCCTCTAACCGGCCTGCTTCACTTGCTCCCTTTCCTTTACTGGATTCTTTCCATCCTTCTCCTTCCTCTTCTCTCTGCCTCCATCTCTGTCTCTGGTCCGCCCCCTGCTCCCATCTGTGCCCCCACGCAGACATGAGCTCTTAGGGATGCGATTCCCTGGGGGGCAGGGGGAAGGAGGGCTCTCAGCTGGATTACATTTGAAGTAATTAACTTTTTCTCTGATTTGAAGATGATTTCACCCGCATGGTGGTGGTCCCCATGCTTCTCCTGTTTTTCTTTGTAATTATATATTCATGTTTTTATTTCTATGCATTTATGTGAGTTCATCATTTTCAATATTTCAGAAACGTTTTGTTTTCTGCATGCAAATAGTTTACAGACGCACCTGAGGAAGGATGGGCCCTAGAGTGTCCTCAGTGAACGTGGGCGGATCCAGATTTATGGGTGAGAGGAGAGAACAATGCTTCTGGGGTCTGAGAGCAGCCATTCTGGTCTTTATGCCTCCGGGGTGGCCTGGGCCGTCTGCCCATCGGCAGGGGCTGAGCTCATTAAAGGAGGCACATCCCATGTTCTTACGGGTTCTCTCCAGGCTTTGAGGCCATGGCCGTGAAGGACGTGGGACGCACTTCCCCTGTCAGCACGCGCCTCTCTGAAGCCCACAAGTACACCATGTCTCTCATCAGGATACCTCTTTCTCTTTTTCTTTGAGATTTAAACATTTATTCAGTCATGAAATTTAGCATTCCTTTCAGTGCATCAGCGTTTCCTTAGGTGGGTTGTGTCCTTCTGATTTCTAATGTGGGTTCTTTGTTCAGCTCTGGGAACTCTTCCGGTAGACTGGGGCCTATAGCTTCAGTCTGTTTCTTGTGTCTTCTTGGGGAATCAGAGCCCCTACCTTTGGGTTCTTCCAGCATTTTCTCTTATATTTATCACCTTTCCCACGAAACAAAGCTTCTACTCGCTGATTCTATGTCCTGGCTGGACGTGCTGGGCTGCCTTATTGTTCAAAATATTCAGTGCGGCTCTCAGGGGGAAGCTGCACGGGCTGCTCTGATGGTGTCGTCCCTGCCCATCTGACTTGCTCAGCCGGTGACGCGGGGGCGAGCGTGCCTTAGGCCTCTCCTGGATGGAGGCCTGAGAGCCGTCGCACGGTTCTGGCATGTTTGGTTTCCCTTCAGCCAGGAGCGCTGGGGGCTGCTTCCTCAGACCAAGAGCCATGGCCCACCTGCAGCTAACGTGTCGGCCCCTGAGACCTTGGGCTTGCTTATTGTCACAGCGCATCTTAGCTTAAACTGACTAATGTGCTACTAATACTAATTGTCACAGATTTCTTGTGTGTGTGTGTGTTCCTGGCACGGGTCTGGCAATGTCATTTCTGTTTTTTACTGTTTCCAACAGCAGTCTTATTCAGGGCATAGAGATTATACTGATGTAAAGGTTTATTGGGGTGCAGTTAACATGCAGTGTCCCATTAGTTTCAGGTGTACAGCGTTTGAGTCAGTCATTCTGCGCATTGCTCAGGGCTCACCACCGTGAGTGTAGTCCCCATCCGTCACCAGTCATTATTACGATATTATTGATTATATTCCCTGTGCCGTACTTTTCATCTCCGTGGCATATTTATTTTATTTTTTATTTTTTAATTTATTTATCTTTTCATATTTATTTTACACCTGAAAGTTTGTACCCTTAATCTCCTCTATTTCTCCCACACCCCCTCCAGACCTCCCGCCTGGCACCCACCGATTTGTATAGAGATATTAATTTTGTTTTAACCCCTGTTATTCAATTGATGCGTTTCTTGTTCTCTTTGAAAACAACTGGTAGCATTTTCCCAAAGTCTTCTTACGCTCTGTGCTGGAATCTATTTTCAAGTTGGCTATTCCTCTGGAATTGTACTGTTTGCTTTCTTTTATTTATTTATTTTTTATGGGACTAAAGACATTTTACTTCCTTTACCTATTTGTTCATCTTTGCGTTCTCTCTGTTGTTCCTTCCTGCTTTGCCGATGGATTCGGGGGCCTCCTTGGGGTGGGACGCTAGCTTGAAGGCCTGGAGTAAGACCCCCCGCCCCGAACCCTGGCTGGCGGTAGGAAGCTTGTGGTTTGAGGCTGGGCCCGTGTTCTGCGTGTGACTGTTGGTGCTGCTGGTGCTCTTTTTTTTAGTGGCTGCAGACGACTTTAATTGGATCAGAGGGAGAGAGTCCTTGGCACTGCTCCCCTGTTCTTTATCTTCTTGGAGATAATCCCTTTAGGTGTCTGGAGCTGGCTCTCATGTCACCTTCTCACTTGGCTGGCCGCTTGCCAGGCTTTTCTCTGGGCTCCTTAGCCACACTCGGTGATGCGTGCCTGTGTCCTGCACCCTGGCCTGGCTGTCCCCTCCAAGCCTTTCCCAGGGTACCGCTGCCTTTATTGAATTTGAGCACAGAGTGGAGCTCAGCTCTACGCTGATGTCTGGTGATCTTTCTGGATCCCAACACTGCCATTCGGGGTCAGTAGCTGTCACTATCCTCTATTAAATCCCTCTTAAAAGTTGAATGGACAGACCTGAGGACAGGGCCAGCAGGCATCCCTAGGGACACTTTGCTGGTTGTTGTGAATTGTCCTGCTTTGGACCTGGTTAATCCCCGAGTCCACCTAATGGTAACTGGCACCCAGCCCACCTTGGAGAAGGTTCTGGAATACTTTGCTGAAACCCAGCTCTTTAGGCTTTAGCCTGAAGGTGCCGAGTCTCCACGTGAATCAGCCAGCGTTGGGCGAGAAGCAGATCACACATCCCTAAGGGCCACAACAGTTGATGAAGAGGAACTGACCTGGGATAGGGGACCAGCCTTCCCTGTGGGCCGGAGGGGCAGGGGAAGGGCTGTGTTGCTGAGCCTCTGAGGAGGATGCAGCCGGCGGGGGGAAGCTGCGTCCTCAAGTGGACCCACAGCTGTTGCCAGTCTGGGCCCAGCTCAGCTCTCTGCCTGCTGGTGCCTCCGGGTGGCTAAAGCCAAGCAGGAGCCTGGGGGTTAGGGCAGCCCGGGGTGGGGGAGTCCCCAGGGACTCGCTTCATGGGAAACATGCCAGGGTGAACCTGGAGGTGCCGCTAGAGAAGCCGACTGCCCAGTCGGCCGTGACTGCACCTGCTTCTACAGAAGTGCGACCTAATCTCCGTGCGGTTCCCCATCGACGCCCTCCCACCCGATTCTGTGAATGAGATGCTTGTTAGGGAGCTGCGTCCCTGGAGTGGAGACAGGGCTTCTTTGTCTGTCATCACCTGTAGATTCTCTTGCCAATAGGGTGAGTTTAATTATAGTCGTGGGCATGTGATGACACATTTAACTTTTGCAGATTAAATGCCGTGGGAGTAGAGCCCCTGCCTTGGCCAGACGAGAGAGGGAAGCACAGCCGGTCGAGCCCCCAGGAGGGAGAGAGGTTTGGTGGGTGCCTGTGGAATTGCCCCTCTGCCGAGGGCTGTCCTAAGCAAGACAACAGACACACCCGGGGGCGGTAACTTCTGAGGACTTGGGCATTTCTGTTCCAGGCTTGCTTCAAGGGGAGGCAGGGCTGCGGTCTGAATGATCCTGTTTGTCCAGGAGCTCTGGTGACTGACTGTCGTGTGCATCCTGGGGCCAGCTGTATGGTGCTCCAGGGGCGGGTGCGTGGGGTGCAGAGAGCGGAGAAGGAGTCTGTGCTGGGCTGAGCAGCCGAGGTGAGGGCCCTGGAAGTCCCCTCGAGTTACCTGTGTACCTGTCGACCCCGCCCAGCACAGGTGAGTAGACGGGCCTGGTGTCCTTAGCTGCCACAGCCAGGGCCTCTGCCCGAGAGGGCCAGGTTATCTTCTTACGGAGACAGTGCTGAGGTACCCCAGGGCTCCTGGGGGCCGTGTGGGATTCCTTTGAGGCCCGAGGCTGGCCGCGGGGTAAGGGAGCTGGTGATGGCCGGAGGAGGAGGGCCCCTAAGCCGTGGGTGCTCCGAGCTCAGCCAGGTGTGCACACAGATGTTGGGAGCTCAGCCAAGGCATCCCAAGGGTGCAGAGGCCAGGGAAGGTGTGCGCCATTGACCTAGGCCCTGAGGTATAGGGAAGATTTGTTTTAATTATTAATTTTAAAGTATAAGTGTAACATAAGAATTATAGGACAGGATCTTTGAAAATGAAAGAAAAGAAGAAAAGCCCACATCCACTTTGACCAGTTGGGGTTGCATTTCGGCTTGTTTTCTTCCGGGCCTTTCTCAATCAAGTTCGTGTTTGTGGGTGACAAGGGAAGAGGGCAGGGGTCGCCGTGGGGTGACGTTCAGGTGGGGCTGGAGATAAGGCGGGGAGCATCAGGGAGAGATGCTGGCTACCGAGGACGGGCTGGGTCTTGGGTTTCAGGGTCCCAGCCTAGGCAGGACTTGTCACATGGGTTCCCTCAGGCAGCCTGCCCTGGGGGCCAGCCCTTAATCTGGGTCCTGGACGCTTTCCCGTTACTGCAGCCGGCCGTCAGTGGGGTGATGAGCAGCACCTCTGCAGGCACGGCTGTGGGGTACCCGGCAGCTCAGGGACACCTGGTGGGGGGGTGGCACACGTGGGTCTGGGCAGGTCTGCTGCCAGGTTCTCTGGTCCCCTGGGCATTTTTGTGGCCTCGAGGCAGCTGTTGGACATCAGACAGGTGATGGCCAGTGTCAGGCATGGGGTGGGAGCTTGTTGGGCCCTAGCTGCCATGCTAGACACGCGTCCGGGCCAGAGCTTGTGCTTCCTGGGGCCGGCTGTGTGGCTCTCCGCTCCAGCTGCACAGAGAGCCACGTGGGAACTTGCACAGTCGGGGACACCAGGGCCCCTGCAGTCTGGGGGGTGCAACCTGGGTCTCAGGGTTTTTGAAAGCTCCCCAGGTGATTTTTTTAAAAAAAGATTTTATTTATTTATTAGAGAGAGAGAGCGAGAGAGCACGCAAGGGGAGGGGCAGAGGGAGAAGCAGACGCCCTGCCGGGCAGGGAGCCTGACGCGGGGCTGGATCCCAGGACCCCAGATCATAGCCTGAGCTGAAGGGAGCCGCTCACCCCACTGAGCTGCCCAGGCGCCCCTTCCCCAGGTGAACTTAAAGAGCAATCACTGTGGTTGCATGAGAATCACCTGGAAATCTTGCTAAAAACCACAAATTTCAGGGCCCCACCTCCAAAGTTTCCGACTCATTAGGTTTGGGTGGGGCCTGAGAACTTGGAAGACGTTGAGTTCTGACAAGTTCCCAGGAGACGCTAATGCTGTCGGCCCGAGGACCACGTTTTGAGACCCGCTGGCCCAGAGGAAGATGACTGGGGAAAACCCTGGTCCTTTGCAAGTGATGAGGACAGGCCCGGCGTCTCCTCTCCCGGGGGTGACAGAGGGGCTTGCTGTCACATCCCCAGGTGCCGGCTGACACGCGTGTGGAGGAGGGTGTGGCTGGTATCTGGGAATGAGGACGGCTCTCGGCCGGAGGGGTAGGAGGCCCAGGGGGCTTATGCTGTGACAGGTGGCAGCAGAGCGTGTTCGTGTTCATGGGTGACAAGGAAAGCTGGGGGCTTTGTGTGGGGCCGGAGAGGGACGGTACCGGGCCGCCAGGTGCTGGAGAAGCCGTCGCTGGTCACGCACATGAGATGAGGGAAGGTGGTGCTTGTCATAGATGTGAGGGAAGGTGGGGGCAGTTCCAGGTGATGCAGGGACATGCTGGCCCATCTCGCTGGCTAACAGGCTCCTTCCACCAGTTTCACTGCCCCTGAGGCTTCCGGAAGTGCCCCCCAGCCCCTGGGCCTGCTGCGCGTCCTCCCGGTTCCCGGAGCCTTCAGGTGCTGCCTGCACCTGGTGGGTGTGAGCAGCCAGGAGCTCCGAGGTTGCTCTGCGGGGAGGGGCTTGTTCCCTGGTCTTGGAGGGAGGGCTGCGAGGGTCGGGCTGGGAGCCGGGAGCCGGCAGTGTGGGCCCCTGCGTGGGGAAGTGCTTCGCACCACAGAACGCTGCCCGTAAATAATGCATTTGCCTCAGCCGGGGAGGAGGGCCCGGCACCCGTTCTGGAGGCACATTCCCGTGCGGAAGCCACAGGACGAGCATCCTTCCTCGGCTCTGTCTTGGGTCATTCGTTTCCAGTGGAGGATCGCAGCAGCCCGGTCGTGGGGCCCGTGGGGAAAACAGTTCCCCCAAGAGCAGGCTGCTGGGATGCATGACTTAAAGCCTGGTCTTTGGAGACGACAACGTGCAGATGAGCCGTTCTGGGGGGTGGGGTGGGGGGGGGACCGAGATGCCAGCCGGCTCAGCCTCCCGTCCCGTGTTTCTATAGCTACAGGAGATGTAATTACCAGAGAGTAACCCTTTGCGGATTGCGTTGTAACCTCGGATCGCTAATGACATTTACTGGGTTTCTAGCAATCTGGGACAAAATGCTCATTTTTGAATTTAACATGAGTAATGCCATTTTCCATCTTAGTTAAGTACTTTGTGTCATAAAAGAGTTATCTGCACAGAGCCCCCGGTCCTGTCAGTAAACATATTACAAATATTATCACCGCTTCTTCTCTGGATGAAAGATGCGGTGAAGGCCGGGAGAAACGTGCCTCCTTTACGTTTATGACTCTGCTCGGAGACTCAGCAAATTCAGCGTGAAATCGTCGTGGAGGTAACTCAGACTGCGCCAGCGTCTGGCACGCGGCTGGAGGCGCCCGGAGACGCGCCGTTATTTCCAGGGAGCACGGACTGTGCAGACGCCCCCTCCACCTGCGTGCACGGTGGGCGTCAGACGGTGTCCCTCAGCTGCCCCACGGCTCATAAGGCGAGCGTCTCGGGCCTGGGAAAATGGAAGCCTTTGGCTGCAGCCTGTTAGGGGAAGGCTCATCTCGTCTCTGTTCCCAGACTCACGAAGAATGCACGCACCAGAGTGAGTTGGTGCCAAACCACATATATCCGTTCGTTCATCCCTTTAATCTCGCACCCTCCCGATCCATTCGCACGGCCCCGTCGGTGATCAAGGCGCGGTGTGCTCGGTGTTGTGAGGAGGGAGGGGACCGGGAGTGCTGGGGTGGGGGGAAGCTGAGGCATGGGAGCTGCCGGGGGGAGTCCAGGGCGCCCAGGGTCTGAGTGGACGTGACAGCTGTGGGCAGCCCGGGGCTGGAGGCAGATCCTCTGGGTTGGGCATGATGGCAAACGTCTTCGTGGACTAAGTCCAGTGTCTGCCTCCCCGTAGGCCCATCATTGCTTCAGAGGTCTGTGGGACCAGGGGACAGCCCCAGTGGGCTTGGGGCTCAGTAGGGCCTGGACTCTGCACCGGGCTCTGCTGCTTAGTCATGGGGCTCCTGGCGGTCAGCTCACAGCCTCTGTTTCCCTGCGTATAAAACAGGGACACTGACCGTCATCCCCCCGAGGGGCGATAGAGATGACATGAAGCAGTGCCCAACAGGCACATGCTGCCCAAGGTCTTGCTGGAGGCACCTGCTTTAGGACATGAAAGGCCCGTCAGGACGTTCCTGTAGGAGGTTTGGCTCACGGGGCTTTCCCGCACAGCCCTTGGCCCAGCTGGGCCTCGAGAAGCCTCTGCAGGTGCCTGGCCCTGAGCTGTCACCTGCATGCGCAGGTGGGTGGGAGGTGTCCGCGCTCGCTGGTGCCTGGTGATACTGCTGAGTGACCGCAGAGGCAGCTGGGTAATCGAGGGCCTGTTCCCTGTGGCCACCACCTTCCCCGGCTCTGATCCTGATGGCAGGCAAATTCCAAAGCGTGAGGCCTCTGGAGGAGGCCCTCCTGTGGCGCCCTTCTGGGTCGTGGATTGAGTAGGCTCGGGGGGCAGTGCCCGCCCCCGACTCCAGACCCGCAGGCCTCCCATCTGGGGCCTGCTGTTACAGGGCACTGCACAGAAGGTCACATATCTAGGATTTTGCAGGAAGAGCTGGGTGGTGGCCCTTCAAGGGCCTTCAAGGCCTGACGGCACCAGCTCCTGGCGGAGATGAGGGGCCTGTGAACTGCAGGTGCAGGAGTTGGTGGCAGCCCCAAGACCATGTGTGGTTGGTTGTGATTTTGTCACGTTGCATGTAAGACACACAGAATTCTAAAAGGGCCCCTGGACACGCCTGCTGAGCATCCCTTTGGGAAACTGAGGTGCAGCATACCTGTGTGAGCTGGGTCGGCACCCTGCCACTTACTGGAAGCATCTCCCTTGGCCCACGAAGACCCCCTGATGCTGTGGCCTCCGCACGCCACCCTCCTAGAGGGCCTGTGCACTGAGAAAGTAACTAGAAGTGAAGGGGCTGCTGGCAGGTGGTGGGACGGGGGAGCTCACTGTTGAGGTGCTGCCGGAGAGGTTGCCTCGTCCAGCCCTGAGCCTCTGCACAGAGCTGCCTGAACGCCACGGACAGAGCAAATGTGCTGGTTCTCCCTGTGCTGGGGCCGCTCTGCATGGACGCAGTCTTGGCCCCTGGAGACACGTCCGTGTTGACTCCTGCCTTTGCGGCTTCTTCATGTGGCATCCTTAGTGGGACAGTTCGTCCATCTTGTGCAATCATTCCCTTCTATCTGTCTGTCCATCCATCTATCTCTCCATCCAGGCATCTGTCCATCTATCTGTCCATCATCCATCTATCCATCCATCCGTCTGTTCATCTGTCCATCATCTGCCCATCCGTCCATCTATCCATCTGTCTATCCGTCTATCCATCATCCATCTATACATCTGTCCATCAATCCATCTGTCCATCTGTCTATCCATCATCCATCTATCCATCCATCTGTCCATCAATCCATCTGTCCATCCGTTATCCATCTATCCGTCCATCCCATCTCTCCATCCATCCGTCTGTCCATCCATCATCCGTCCATTCTCTGTCATCCGTCCATCCATCCATCCATCCATCCATCCGTCCATCCATCTGTCCATCCATCATCCATCCATTCTCTGTCATCTGTCCGTCCATCCGTCCATCCATCCATCTGTCCATCCAGTTATCCATAATCCACTCCTCAAACGATGATGGGCCTCTGTAACTGAGGACTGGAAGAGTCTGTTGTGCAGGGACAGACGTACAAGCAAACTTGTGTGAGGGGACCTGGTGGCCCCGTAACTGGGTGGGATTGGAGGTTTCCTCAGGGAGGGGGCAGTGCCCTGCGTCTGAAATGAAAAGATTCATTGGCCAGATGGGGCGGTGGTCGAGGGCAAGGAGCCCCAGGCGCCCCCGCCTAGAACGCCTCTCTGCTTGCGGCAGGGAAGGGGGGGGGACGGGTGGAGGTGAGTCAGGGTCAGTGGAGGACAGATGGGGGTGCAGGGTGGGAGAGGAGCCTGGGAGGTGGGCATGGCCCTCAGGGAGGGGTAACTGTTGGACTTGTGGTCTGGGGTTGAGAGGGCAGGGCAGTCAGGTGTGTGTGGGGGCTGCAGGGGGAGGGCTGACGCAGCTCGCGGGGAGTCGTGAAGGCGGGACTGGGGGCAGCTCGCTGGCCTGTGGTGGCCAGGGTGGGTCCTGTCCTGCCTCCCAGTCATCGCCCCAGTGCCCAGGTCCTGTGTCAGGAGGGGGCACTGCAGGAACCCTCCGTCTCTGAGGAGTAGGGACGACTCGGTGTGGGGCCCTTTGCTCATCGGAAGGGGAAAGTGTTCGGGGCTGGGAGGGTTTTTGGGGCTCGTGTGCTGCTCTGCGCCAAGGTCAGCGCCGTTTCAGCCCCCTAGGGTCCTGCTTCCTCCTGCGGAGAGGGGCGGGTACTGGGGGGTCAGCACCCTCGGGGGGGGTCCGGCGGGTGTGTGTCCCATCCTCCCCTCCTCCGCCCCCCTCCCGCTGGTGGGGGGCGCTGACCGCGGGTGAAGGTGACTGCTGGTAGAGGCCGCCCTTTCCATGCTGCCTCTGAGCTTTGCTCCTGGGTTTTTGGGGAAGGAGTTTCACAGGCCAGGATGGAAAGTCTGCATTTCCTGGACTCCAGAAAATGGGTGGAGACAGAGGCGCAAAGGCCAGGGCCTCTTGGCGTGCTCGTTGGGGAGCTCCAGCTCTGCCCAGGCAGCCACCCTCACCCCGGCCGGCTGTGCTGGGCCGCCCGAGCGCTCAGAGCCGGGAGAGGGGTGCGCGTGGCACCCGAGCGTCCTAGGGCCTGGGGGCCTTCCAGCCTCTGCCCCATCCCGTCCGTCTAGCTCATGGCTTGGTGCCCTCGGTGCCTCCTGGGCCCGGCCGGCGGCTCTCCGCGCTGCCTGGTGCACCTGGCTCCCATGCGCCTCTGTCCCTTCCACTTCTCGACCCTGCGCCCCAGCCCCCCCCACTTTGGAGAAACCCTTAGGCGGCAGACCTGCCAGTCCTGGCCCTCTACTGGAGCCCCGGGGCCGGTCTTCCGAACCTTTTGGGGAGATCACTGATTAGTTTGAGAGTTTATCTGTCCATCCGTTTCTCTGTCCGTCCGTCCCTCTGTTCTTACATCCTTCCCCCTACCCGTCGGTCCACCCGTCTGTCCATCTGTGCATTCATCCACGAATCCGTCATCCATTCATCTGTCCATCTGCCTGTCCGTGTGTCTGTGCCATCCTCCCGCCAGCAGGTGTCTAATGAAGCCGACAGTGTGCCAGGCACAGTGCCCTGTACGGGACTCTAAGGTAGACAGTCCTGTCTGCACGTGGGGAGGGGAGCCCTTTCCTCATCTGTGCAGAGGGGCCTTCAGTCACCCTCGGGCCCTTGTGGGGTGACCAAGGCTGCCACGGCCCGGTGAGCTGCCCAAGGGCTCGGCATAGGTGGACTCATCTCAGTGGTTACCAGTGAAGGCTCTGAGCTGGGCGGGCTGGAGGGGCGGGCAGGGGCCTGCACTGGGGGGTGGGGAGGCCCTGGGTGGGGTGTGGCTGTGGAGAGGGACAGTGGTGACACCCATGCTTTCAGAGTGTGTCAGGAAGACGCAGGGGTCCCTTGTGCAGGGTGCACAGGTGGGAAGGGCTCTGGGCAGTGGTGACCTGGAGAGACCCGGGCAGTAGCACCCCTGGGGCGGGGGCGAGTCTGGGGGAGGCAGGGCCAGGGGGCTACAGCGGGGATGTCAGCGAGGGGAGCCTCAGCTCTGTGACCCTGTGTGGCCGGACCGACCCTCAGTTCCTTCAGGGTCACACCGCTCTGCTTGGGAACTGGCCCCGGGGGTGGCTGGGTTTGGGGCAGCGAGAGGCGGCTGAGCCGTCTACGGGAACTCCCTGCCTGTTTCTTCTGGTGGTTGGAGCCCAGCCCCTGCCTGGGCGTCTCTTGGCTCTCAGACACTGTCCCTGGCACCGGGGCGGCCATGGCATGAGGAGGGATGCCTTCAGCATCCCTCGGGGAGCCCAGGTGGGCCATGGGGCTGGTTCCCAGGGGCCTGTGGCTTTGCCTGAGTTGCTGTGGTCAGAGGAGGGCAGGAGGTGGCCGGGCCAGGGAAGAGGTGAGGGCAGAGCATCCTCTGCTTCCCCAGCTGGCCCTGAGCCCAAGGCAGAGAGGCCTGGGTGGGGGGTGGTTCTGGGCGGCTTGGTCCCCGGACTCTAGTGCCTTAAATGTCTGATACATGCTGGCTCTAAGTTGCGGAGTGAGGCTAATGACGATAGGAGCTCTGATAATGATAATGAGCCTTGGGAACAGTCGAGTGTCTGGGGGAGGAGTGCGTGCTGGGAGGTGCGCCTCCGGGTGGGCCGCGTCCTCGCCTCCCAAGACACTAGGCCCACACAGCCTCCCTGCCCTGAGGATTTCCGTGCCAGCCCACCCAGGATGGGGAGGGGGGTCGTGTCTCCGGCTGACTCCACACGGGGGGAGTCGGCTGCCCAGAACCCGGGAGAGGAGCTTCTGGGGGAGGAGAGCGGACACAGGCCCCTGGGGCTGCACCAGGCCACGTTCCTAGCGCCCGAGGGACCCGCCATTGCTTCTGGAAGAGAAAGGAAGAGATGAAAATGCTGAATCAATGAGACAGGGGTCTAATTACTCTGGGTAGCATCAAACCTCCAATTTTGGGCCCGGGTGCTCTCTTTAATTTGGGGTGTTTAAATATTTACCTGAAATGGAGGGGAAAAAATCTTTTGGGCTGCAAGGCTATTCTGGCAGCAGTGCGCTGAGAAATTCATTAAACCACAGTTAATTAGGGGATGAAGGATACATATATAGCTCATTAGCTCAACCCACATAATTTACATCTCTGAGGATATTCGAGTAGGAGCGCAGCTCTGGCTCTCAGAAATGGTGTCTTGAATCACAGCCACTCACTGGGGCGGTGCCTCTGGGCCGTGGGACGCAGAGGGAGCCTGGGCCGCCGTCCGGCTGTCTGTCCGTCTGGGAGAGGGCAAGGTGCCCCTCCCGCCCCCCTCCCCTGGAGGGCGGTGGCCAGGCCTGTGCTCCTGCTGCCAGGATGATGGACGAGGCCTCGTGCAGCCCCCCCACCGCTGAGCTGCTTAGCATAATGGTTCGGAGGAGGCACAGGTCTTAAGCTGCAGCAGCGAATCCAGCTCCTGGATGGGGGACATGATCCCCGTTTAATCTGTAGCAGCCAGAGAAGTCAGGGCTCCCGCATCAAATCCTGTGTCTCTGCCAGACGCTAGTTCTTGCTCTGCAGTGTGTGCCTGGGCCTCCCGGGGGGCTGGGGGCAGCCTGGGCTCTGCTGCTCCCCGGGCCCGCCTTGGACAGAGACCAGGTGGGCCCTGGAAGAAGAGCCTGCCCCTCCCAGGGACCCTGTGCTGCAGTTGGGGGCGATGACGGGATTGCCGACATTGCTGGGCGTTCCCATGTGTTGCTGTGTCCTGGGGGCTGGGGCTGGGGAAGGGGTGCTGTGGGGAGTGGGGTTGCTTTAGAGAGAGTGTCTGCTCTGGCATCACCGCCCAGTGCTCCCTAGTTATGCCTCCGTTTGGGAACAGAGACATGGAGAGGAACAGAGGAGCTGTGTGTGCATGCGCATGTGTGCATGTGTGCGTGCATGTGTGTGTGTGTTCAAGTGCGTGCATGTGTGTATGTGTGTGCACACCTATGCATATATGCATGTGCACATGTGCACCCGTGTGTGCATGCATGTGCATGTCTGCATATGTGCAGGTGGGTGTGTGCATACGTGTGTGTGCATGCATGTAAACGCGTGCATACAGTGCGCATGCATATGTGCATGTGTGTGCACGTCTGCATAGGAGCATGTGGGTGTGTGCATGTGTGTGCATACATGTACATGCATGCGAGCATGTGTGCATGCATGTGAATGCCTATGCATATGTGCATGTGGGTGCATGTGTGTGCACATATGCATATGTGCATGTGTGCACGTGTATGCATGTGTATGTATATGTGTGCGCATATGTGCATGTGCATACATGTGTGCATGTGAGCATGTTTGTGCACGTGTATGCATGTGTGCGCACATGTGTGTGTGCATGTGTGTGTGTTGTGCATGTGGGTGTGCATGTGTGGAAGGGGCAGCAGCGCGGCCTGGAAGCCCGCATCAGACACCCCAGGGGATCGGGCCCTGCTTCGCCTGGTGCCTGGGCCCTGCTGGGGCAGCGGGGACAGGCCTGGGAACCCTACACCCTAGCACTTTGGGCAGGTGATTCTTGCCTCCGTGCCTTGGTTTCCCCATCTGCAAATGGGCAGCGACAGTGTAGCTCAGAGGCTGTTTCTGCGACGTGCCGGAGGCCTTTAGCTCGCAGCGTGGCCCTGGCTCCCCCAGCCTTAGCGCCTCCCATGGCCACCTCGTTCCCTCCGTCAGGTTCCCCGTCTGGCCGGGCTCGCAGGCTGCGGGGAGGAGCCGAGCCCCATGGCACCTGGTCGCAGGGGCCGTGTGCAGAGGGTGGGCGGGGGCGGCTGAGCCTCAGGCTTCCTGTGCGGATTCCCGGCCCCCGGACTGTCTTCCCCCAGCGGACACCTGCCCCAGGAGCTCCGGTCTGTCGTGTCCTGCCTGTGCCAGGGTCCTTGCTAGGAACATGGCATGCACCCTAGCAGTGGGGGCCCCTGGGTGTGTGCGGGCTGTGAGCCTGGGCGAGGCCCTGCGGGAGGCCGTGACCCCCGCTCGTCCACCGTCAGGGTCCAATCCCTGTGCAGCCCCTGTCGTCGTTGTGCCTGGGGGCAGGTTGCCCTTATGAGCTCGAGCTCCCTGGGCTGTGACCAGGCTGTCATCCCTCGGAGAGATGGTTTAGGCACAGGCAGCAACTAGCCCCATGCCAGGCACCGGGAGGCTCTGCTTGCTGGGGGATGAGGGGCGCAGAGTGTGTGCTCCTAGTGGGGCCTCTGAGACGAGGGGGCCCGGGGCTGGCACCGAGGTCCTAGGGCCGGCGTGGACCGCGTCCCCTCCTGGGGGCTCCCCAGCTCGGGCCCCCTGCCGTCTGCCGTCTCACCCATGTGGACTGGCAGAAGCCGTCCAAGAGGGGCTGAGCCAGGTCCTTCAGAGGGAGGTTCCCCCGGGGTCCCTCCTCCGACAGCAGCTCTGGGGGCTTCCCCCTCCACCCTTCCCCCCCGGAAGTAGAAGCGTGGGTACCCTGCCTGGCTGACCTTGGGCTGGCCCCCCCAGGCTCGCAGTGGCCGGGGCTGGCCGGGGGAACACCTCTGGGCCCTCCGTAGCCCTCTTTGCTTTGTGTGGGCCCCGGATGCTCCCTCTGGGATCTGGAAACTGGCCGCTGACCCCCAGACCACAGGGGCCTCCTGTCTCCAGGCCTTGTGCACCTGTTCCTCCTGCCCGGGATGCTGGCCCTGTTCCTCACGAGGTCTTCAAAGCTGAGTGATACTCTTAGAGTCCCCCGAGTTCTGCTGAGCGGGGTCATTGCTGCACAGACTGCACCGTGTCACCAGAACCCGGCACCGGGCTTGGCACGTCCTAGATCCACGTGACTCGGGTAGCATACGTTACTTCCATCGGTCTGGGTCCTGTCTCTGTGATTGTCCCCATCGAGCCCCTGGGGCAGGACCCTCCCCCCCCCCCCCCCCCCGAGTGCGGAGCTGCTGCATCCCTGTGTGCAGGGGCCCCTTGGGCATTGGCATGCGAGGTGCTTCCCGAAGATCTCTTCAGCCCCCAGGCTCCTGGCCACGTGGGGCTGGGCATCTCCTGTGTCAGGCCAGGCGGGGCCGGGTGTCCTTCAGCTCCTGGCAGGACAACTGTTTGCTGTCACGGGCTGCCTGGGGGGCAGCCGCCCAGAGTCTGTCCCAGTGGGACTTTGAGTAGGACCTTGTGCTTGCACACTCATAACTAATTAATTATATTGTGGAATTGAGACTTATTCCCATTATGCGCTGATGAGAAAATTAAAGATCTATTGATATTGCAATAATTAATTGAACAAAAAAGTAGAAAAAGCTATGCAAAGTCTGGGATTAGGTCAGTGCTATTAACTCCTTGATGGTCAGATAGTGGGGAAGGAGTCTTGCCTCAGGGGAACGTGGACCGGCCAGGACGTGGGGGCCCTGCTGGGCATCGGGGAGGGGCTGTGCCTGGGCTGTCAGGGCGGTGGGCCCCAAACCTCCCAGGACAAAGGGGTCCTTGCAGCCAGGCCTAGCCAGGGGTCGGAGCCTTTCTGGGGGAGGGTTGGCACCGGGGCTGGAGTCACCAAGCAGACTCCGCGTAACCGCGGGGAGCGCGTGGCCCGGCGTGTGGGAGCCGGTGTGGGGAGCAGGGGCAGCCAGCCCGGTGCGGTGGCTGGGGGCTCGGCAGCGTGACAGCGGCCAGCAGGGCCATGGCGGTGGCTTGAGGTTCAGGCTTGAACCCCTTCTGGGAGCCGGGTCACTCTTCCCAAAGCCGCATCGGCTGGCCTTGCGCATCCGGCTCTCTCCTTGCGTGACCCCATAGAGGGAGCGTGTCCCCTCAGGCTGCAGCTCCCCGGGGCCGGGAGCCTCCTCAGAGGCTCAGACTCCACCGGGCCCTGGGGTTGGGTGCTCAGGGTGCCTTTCCATGGCTGGGTGCTGCTTCACACCTGGCCCGCGGCTGTCCTGAGTGTTTGGCGCCCTGAGGCGGGTCCTGGGTCCTGGGTGTCCGTCTTGTCACCCGCGGAGAATGAAGGCCTGGAGCCACACGGGGGAGCCGCGGCTTGGTGTGGCCTTGGTGTGGTGGCTGGGGCGCTGGCACATTCTGGCCGCGGCTGTGTGGGGGGCTAGGGGGTAGGCTGGTACGGGCTCGGGTGGGGTGCTGTGAGAGCCCCGCGGCTCCTCCGTGTGCGTGGCCGCCCTGGCCCTCCCGTCCACCAGGGAGCACGTCCCACGGTGGGCAATTGGTCTCCCCCCTCTGGGGCTGGAATCCACTTTGTGTGAGTCCTGGGGTGCCCCTCCACGAGGAGGCAGTGCCCTGGGGCACGTCTGTCTTCCCTGCAGGACTTAGTTCCTGAGGTCTTGCTTGGGGTCTGCCTCAGGTTCTCACTGACCTGCGTCCCCTCAGGCCCCCTGAGCCCCCTATGTCCCCTGCCAGGTCCCGTGTCCTAGTGGGGCATGTGCTGGGGTGGCCTGGGGTGGAGGGGCAGGATGGAGACCTAGGTCCTGGAGCCAGGTGCCCTGGGACTGCGTGTTCCCAGCCATGGGCCTCAGGTGCTGTGCCACCCTCTGAGCCTCAGTGTCCGTGTCTGGAAATGGGCTGTTAGCGTGTTGCGGCTGCCATGGCAAGGTCACCGTGCCAGGCGGCCGGGGGGCGGGGGTTAAACAGCAGACACTTATCTTCTCATGGTCCTGGGGCTGAAGATGGGTTCCAGGTGTCCGCAGGGCTGGGCTCTGCTGAGCCGCTCCCCCGCCTACATGGCTGCCTTCCCCTCGTGGTGTGGTCTTCCCTCTGTGTAATTGTGTCCTAATCCCCTCTTCTGATGAGGACTGCAGTCACAGTGGATTAGGACCCACACCGATGGTCTCATTTTGCTCAGTTTTACCTCTTTAAAGGCCCTCTTTACACATTGAGGTGCTGTGGGTTAGGTCTTCAGCATCGCAGTTTGGGGACCCGGTCCGCTCCTAATATGGGGCAGTGTCACCTGGTCTCAGGACCATAGTGAGGGGATGATGCGGTGTCCAGGCGCAGCTCCCGACCCCAGGGCTCACCTCCCGGTTCTCCTGGGCTGTGGGCTCCTTCTCGGGAAGGAGCATGGAAGCAGAAGCACAGGCTGTGTGTGGGATTGAGGATTCCCCGCGAATGCGTCTTTGGCACGTCGCCGTCTCAGCAGAGATGCCCCAGGGGCTCCAGGATGGCCTGGCTCTGCAGGGCGCCCCTCGCCCCCGGGCGACCCTGGGCACTTGCTGTCCTCCCCTGCTGGCATCCTGTCACCTCCGAGGCTGTGCTCCCTTCTTGGTGTTTCCACGAGGCGCTGTCTGCTGCCCTTGCTCTGTGACGTCCAGGGCTGGGCTGCTGAGGGTACCTGGGGGGTCCTGGACACAATATGCAGGGGGGGCAGCACGTGGGGCACCCTTCTCTGCACTAGGCCCCACACGAGCCGCTTCAAGTCCAAGGTAAAGACCGCACCCTGACGTCCAGGGGTGACAGTGACGGCGGCGGCGATGGGGGCGGCTCAGGTACTGAGGGCCTGCTGCGTGGCCGGCCCCGTGCCAGGCTTGCCACACACAGGGAACCGGTGCTGTGTGGACGTGGGGCGACTGGGGCCCTTGTGCGGGGCTGTTAGAGGTACAACGCCGGTGGCTTCTTAACCGTCGCAAGTGCTCGGGGCGCCTGGATGGCTCGGTCACTTTGGCATCTGATTCTTGATTTCGGCTCCGGTCACGCTCTGGTGCATCGGGCTCTGCGCTCGGCAGGGAGTCTGCTTGTCCCTGTCCTTCTTCCCCTTCCCTCTGGTCTCTCTCTCTCTGTAAAATAAATAAAATCTTTAAAAGAAGGTAAGCATACATTTAATCATGTTCTTCAGCAACTCCACTGCGAGGACGTCACACGAGAGCTGTGGAGCCGCCGCTCCCACGGAGACCTGCACGAGGGTGCTCCCCTGCATGGGCCGCTGATTGCTCCAGCCCAACAACCGCTTCCGTGTCCGCCAGCCGGCGAGCAGCGGGCCGGTCCGCGTGTCTCCGTCCCGGGACTCTGTCCGGCAGTAACGCGGAGTGAAACGCCGAACCCCGCGGCCACGTGCGCGAACCCCGGAAGCCTACTCGAGGTGGAAAAAAAAAAAAAGCCGGGCCCAGAGGACGGCGGCTGGCTCCTGTCCCGTTTGTGGGATCTTTCTTGCAGAGGCTGATGGTGGAGCAGAGGGCCGAGCGCTGGTTGCCTGGGGCGGGGGCTGGAAGCGAGGACTGCTGCAAACCGGTGGTGGGAGGGTGTTCTGGGGGTGATGGTGGGGGGTGGCGACCCAGGTCAGCACAACTACACACACTGGCTAAGACCCAAGGAAGCGCACACTCAGTACGGGTGACTGGTGGCACCTCGAGAGAGACCGAATCTTGCTGACGACCAGACGGCTTACAAAGGGCTGAGGCAGCTTGCAGCCGGGGTTCACCTGGTGCAGAGCCCTGGCCTCAGGCCGTCGGTGCCCGGTGGGGATGGAGAGACAAGCCTGTGCAGGAGCCGAGACAGGCCTGGTCTCGGCGCCGGCGGTGGCGGGTGAGGCCACTGTTGCGTTAGGCGGCTGGGAAGGGCGTGGGGTCGGGACGTGCCTTCCGGGAGGCCCAGACTCTCAGGAGGTGTGTGCCTGTGTTGGGGGAACCTGCGCCCTCCACGAGGGCGTCCCATGTGTGTCACGCCCCGTCCTGTCTGTGCCGCACCTCCCTCCTCTTGAGGTGTCTCTGGTGCTGCCGAGGGGGCGGGTGGGGGGTGGGGCTCTGCGGCCGGTGCACCTGCAGGTCCATTAAGGTAGCCTGTGGCTCCCGGGGCCTCCGGGAGGGCCCAGGACCGCAGAGGCTGTTTTCCTGCCCTCCCAGTTCCGGTCATTAGCATTCCAAGGTGGAAAACAAGCCTGGTGCTTGCCGCCTAAATATTTATGGACTTCGGCTGGGGTCAGAGGACAGCGCAGCAAATGAAATTAAAGATTTACGCCGAAATACCAGCCAGGGGAGGGCTCAGGCCGCGGCTCGCTTTCCGCGTTGCTTGGAGAAAAGGGTTTTCTTTTTCTCTTCTAAGAAACTTAGTTTTTATAGATTTTCGAAGCAAAATGCATGAAATTTTAATCCATTGCTTCACATCGCATCTTCATAAGTCGTTAGTTACCGAGGAGCGGGCAGGCTGCAGGTTCAGGCACCTCCGTGCGTCTGGATGCACTTGGGGATTTTGGAAAAATCAATTCCTCTGCTTGGCTTTGCTCCTACGGCCCCGCCGGGGAGGAGGCCCGTTCTCCAGTGCAGGGAGCTGTGCCCAGTGTCGGGTAACTTAGCTGGGAGCGCAAGCGGGGCGGGGGGAGGTGGCTTGACAGCCCCGAGCGCCCCGGACTTGTCTTTCTGGGGCTGCCTGTGATGAAGGCACCATTTACCCTGACGGGGTGGGGCCGTGGGAAGGGAGACTGTGCTCAGGGGTGCTGGGAGCCGGGCTGATGAACGGAGGGCTCCCCAAGCGGAAGGCCGCCAGCAGCTCTGCAGAAGCACCTGAGCATGTGCAACGGGGGGGCGGTTCCCTTCCCTGACCCCGCGGGAGCGGAGGGAGGGGACAGTGGTTAGTGCACAGAGGCAGCCCTGCCACCCAGGGAGGGGGGAGGGCTCAGGACCTGCTGCGACCCTGGCCTCAGTGATTAGCCCTGCAGAGCGCCGGGGTGGCTCCCGAGGAGCAGAGCCTGGGACAGGGCTTGGGGGGTGCGGTTTACTGGATGAAGTAGGTCAGAGAAGGTCAAAGACCTGAGCCGGGGTCTGGTGTCATGTAAGCATGACCCTGTGTGGGGGCCACAGGGTTGTCCCCGCTCGGGGAGGCGGGGGAAGGAGGGGCCCTGTGTCTACTACCATGGCCGTCGGTCCCCGGGTGAGAGCTGCCCCGGGTGTGGAGCGGGGCGGTCAGCTGGGTAAGGTGGCTCCCGCAGGGGAGGACAGGGCGCTGGAGAAGGGGTCGCTACACTTGAGGCAGGCGGGAGCGGGGGCACCGCCCGGGGAGGAGCACCGCCCCGCCCCGCCCCGCACTATGATTTTGGGGACGACAGGCACAGTCAGCAGACACCTCCAGATTGTAGGGACCCGCACCTTGCTTCCCGGCCGTCCCCCGTGGGTGTTGGCCTGTCTTCGCCGTCCCCGGGCCTGGCTGGGGTTGTGGCAGCAGAGCCAAGCCCCCTCCGAGGGGCCACGTTTCCCCGTCTGAGTGCCGCCCCGGCCCCCCCGCAGGCTCCGAGGCCCTGCCAGCTCTGGCCAGAGCGCTCCCCCTGGGCGTCCCGAGAAACGATACCGAAGGGTTCCTGCAAGTGAGGAATTTTAGATGAGGGTATTTATCAGAGCCGAGCATTAATAATAAATGCCGCATGATTTTTTTATTAGAGGAGCCACAGAAATGTGGCTGCTTCAACTTTTTAAGTCTCTGGGAAGCTTGAAGTCGGAGACCACTCTGCGGTGGGAAAAAGCGTGGGCTAATCAGTTTCCATTCATATGCAAAGCACTCCCTTCGCAGAGTTCATCAAAATTCAGTTGTTTCTTAAAAAAAAATATTTATAGACTTCCCCTCCCTGCAAAGGAGACCATGAGGAAGATGGATGGTGAGAAGATACAAATGGTTAGCACCCTGCGAGAAGCCTCACTCCGAGCCCCGCCGAGCACTCTTTATTCTTTGAGAAGAAGCCAAGTGGGCGCTCCTCCTTCCCTTCACCAAGGCCTCTCCAGCCTGCTGTGGCCACTGGTGGCGGTGGCCGTGGGCTGGGCAGGACGCAGAGCAAGCCCCACCTTGACCTTGCCGGGCACTGTGCGCCCTCCGGGCTCGCAAAGCATCGCTGAGCTCTGTCCCCATCACGGGGATGCAAGACCGAGGCTCCGAGAGACGCCGGCCGCCGCCAGCTGGACGATCCTCACTGTGCCCGTTCCTAAAGGAGCAGCTTTATGGGATCTGCAGGGCAGCTTCCGCCTTTGCGTGGCCCCAGTGGGATGGCTCCTCTGTTACCCCGTGGCCCGCCGGACCTGGCATTCTGCAGGAGACTGAGGATTTGGGGCCCCCACGACCTCCTCCTTGCTTTCCTCCCCCCCCCACCGCCCTCCAGGTGCAGTGAGAGCAGGGCACCCCGATCCCCGGAGGGAGAGGAGCCGCCAGTGCAGGCGCAGGGGGGCTGTGGAGTCGTGGTCCCAGAGGCCCTGGAGCGCCTGCTCCCATGGGGATGCAGACGGGCAGTGCAGGTCACGCTGGCGGTCTTGCTGTGGAGTAAATGGACCACACAGAACAGGTGCTGGGTCAGCACGGGCAGCTGGTGACCCCGGGGGGGCTTTACAGCAGCGCTCCCCATCTGCCACCTCCCATGGGAGCAAATATCCTTGTTTTTTTTTTTTTTTTTTAAATTATTTGAGAGGAGGAGGGGGTGGGAGAGAGCGCGGTGGGCAGAGGGAGAGAGCCCCAAGCAGATGCCTCACAGCGCCCAGTGCGGGGCTGGGTCCTGGGACCCCGAAACCACGACCTGAGCTGAGACCAAGAGTCGGATGCTTAACTGACGGAGCCTCCTGGGCACCCCGCGAATATGCTGTTGGGAGGGTTGGAAGGGTCATTCCTGCCACTTGCCAGGCGGGAGGATGGAGAACAGAGAGACCCCGAAAGCCAGCTTCTGGGGGGCGCAGCTTGGACCCTGCGGGTGATACAGGCCCAGGTGGGTCCCGGGCGGGTAGTGGGAGCCATGCCTGCTGAGGCTCAGGGGTGCACGGGGTGGGACTGACGCAGGCTTGGGGGGGGCTGTGGTTCAGGGGTCACCAGGGCTGCACCCCCCGACTTGGGTGCAGACGACTGTCCTCAATTCCCAGCAGAGGGGCTGCGCCCTGAGCACGCGGAGGTCGGGAGCCGGCCCCAGACCCTTGCCACCCCCCCGGGCCATACTCTCGCCAGATCCTTAGGCAAACTGTAGAGCTTCCGCTCACCCACTGTTGCCGCTGGGAATTTTGGACTGATCATAGACTCCTGCGCTTTGCAAAACTGTCTCCCCGGCCCCTCCTGGAAGCCAGGCCAGGGAGGCGGCGTTTCCTCTGTCCCTGGCCACGCCCCGGGTCTCCAGGTTTGCTCGAGCCAGGGTTCTGCTTGGACACCTTGGGAGAGCCGGAGCTGACAGGCTGGGTCCTCAGGAAGGTCTCGGGGAGCCTGGGGGGCAGTGTGGGCAGATGCAGGGCTGCCTGGGGCCCATCCCTGTCCGCAGGTGGGCAGGGTGAGTGTGCATCAGTCCAGAGCCCGTCTGTGGAAGGAGCCACCTGCCAAGGCTCCTTCCTGCCAGCCCCGTGCAGAAGAGGAAGCCATGGCTTGGATGTGGCCCTGTGCCTACAGGAGCTCCTAGACCAGGGCAGGGAGGCAGTTCTGGGATGCAGAGGGGGACCCAGGAGAAACCAGGGAAGGCTTCCTGGAGGAGGCGGCAGCTGAGCACGTTCCTGAGGCATGAGTAGGAGTTTACAGTGTCCGGGGCAGAGTTCTGCAGCCTGAGGTCACGGGTCGCGCAGAATCACACTCTGGGAAGGTAAGGGGGTTCAGGGCACAGATGGGGGCCTGTGTGCGTGCTCTGGGCTGGCAAGGAGGGTGACCCCCAGAATGGATGGGAGCGGCCGCAGGAGCTCTGTCTGCTGCCCTTGCAGTGTCTGTGGTGTGGCCGAGCGTCTGTGAGACGGACGTGGTCGCCCTTAATGTCCCGCAGGGCTGCTGAGGTGGGCAGAGGCTCCGGGAGGGGCAGGAACTCTAGGGCCAGGGTGGGCAGAGTCTGCAGCCGGCTTCCCAGACACATTGGGCTGTGCGAAGGGTGGGGGTGTGGACGGGACAGAGAGGATGGGAGGACAAAGAGGATGGGAGGAGGGGGAGGAGGGCAGGACAGGGAGGAGGGGAAGGTCGGGAGGATGGAGAGGATGGGTGGACGGAGGGGATGGGAGGATGAGGAGGACGGGGAGGATGAAGAGGACAGGAGGATGTGGAGGAGGGGGAGGATGAGGAGGATGGGAGGTTGGAGAGGACAGGCAGACGGGCAGGATGGGCAGATGGGGAGGATGGGAGGTCGGGAGGACGGCTGAGGCAGAGACAGGGAGTGTCTTCCATCACCCGGGCCCCGGGAGCTCAGGATGCCTGGACAGTGTAGCTCCATAACTTACCGACAGACACTTTTTCAGTTGACAAACAGCCACGGGGCCTGCGATGGGGAGTCCAGGGTGGTCAGATGTTGGGAGGGTGCCCTGAGCGTGGGGCAGTGTGCATGCAGAGGACACGGCTGGAGCTGGGACGGAGGCCTGGGGGCCCTGGGGGCTGCAGGGCATGGGGGCCGGGGGCCAGGGGGCAGAAAGGGGGGCCGGAGGGCACTGGGGGGCTGCAGGGAGTTGGGGGGCTAGGGGGCTGGGGGGTGGGAGGTGAGAGGGAGGCAGGGGCCTGGGCCAGCACTGGCCCAGGCAGCCTTCCTGGAGATACAGAGGCTGGGCAATGGGCGGGGCCTGAGGACGACTGGGGGTCTCCCCGGGGCCCCCACGACCCGAAGCAGCACCGGGCAGAGGCCTGAGACGTTTGCATGGTTGTGGCTCCCGCGGCACCAGGTCTAATGCACCTGCTCGGGGCTTGGGCTTCCAGGGGATGGGGGGTGGAGCACCTGCTCCTGGAGGTGCCCCTGCCCTATGCGGGTTGTAGCTGAGGTGTGTGTGTGTGCGTGTGGGGGGTGTGTCTGAGGGCCCAGCTCTGTGCCTAGCGCTTGGTCCTACAGACCCCCGGCTACAGCACGTCGTGCCTCGACAAACCCACTGTGAGCCGACTGCACTTAGCACACTGACCTCGGAGCACCACAGCTCGGCCCAGCCGGCCCTAAATGTGCACGAGCACTTACATGAGGCTGCAGTGGGCCCACGTCGTCTGACCTGAAGCCCAGTGCGTTTTTAGAGATTTTTTATTAGAGAGAGTGCGAGCGAGCAAGCACGCGCACAGGAGCATGGGCGCAGGTGGGGGCAGAGGGAGCGGAAGAGACCCTCCAGCACACCCTTGCTGTGCTCCATCCCCCGTCCTGAGGTCCTGACCTGAGCTGAACCCAGAGTCGGAGCTTGCTGGACCCACTGAGCCGCCCCCGAGCCGCTCAGAGCCTGTTTATGAGAAGCGCTGAGGGTCTCCTGCAAGTGACTGAAGGGTGGCGGGAAGAGGACCCGAGTGGTCTCGGTGTGTGGGCGCGGACCCCGCGAGCATGGGGCTGACCTGGAGCCCAGGCCTGCGCCGGGAGGGCTGTCCAGCCACATGCTGCTGGCCTGGGCAGAGCCCACGGTTCAGGGTAGGGTTGCTATCGAACGCCTGTCCTTTCTCATCAGCGTGGAATTAGGGAAAGGTTCAGTCCGTCGTTGCAGGTCGGGGACTGTACTCAGCCCGTTCGCTGCTGGGGACGCTGGGCACAGAGGTCGCGTGTCTTGCCCAGGATCGCACTGCTCGTGAACGTGGCAGCCTGACTCCCCTCCCGACTCAGAACCCTGCACGCTCCCTGGTGTTTTGGGGGCTGCCCTTCTGCCCAGGGAGGGGGGCCTGGCCTGCTGCTGCTGAGTGACGGGGTCAGCATGGGAGGCAGGGAGGGCGTACGGCTGGAGAGCCCGGGTGGCCGGGGGCTGGGACAGGTGTGGATGGCCCACGGGAGATCCACGGGCCCCCTCCGGGGTTGTATGCTCTGCCCGTGGGAGGTGCCGAGGGCCCCCCCACCCAACCACGGCAGCCCCTCCCCACGGCGGTGCGGGTCACGTCCCCACCGCCCGCCCTCCCACGGCACCCGTGGGCAGGCCGTCCTCTGCCTCACTCCCTCGCATCCTTACCGAGATGCCGTTGTTACTTTCTGGGTTTGAAGAGGCTCCGTATTCCAACACCTGACGCCCCTGGAAGCCCTCCTGGGGGTCCCGGCTCTTTAGAGCCTTGGACGGTGTCGGGAATTGAGAGGACAGGGGCCGGGGCATGGGGCCAGGTGCTTGTTTCCCAAGGTGCCCAGGCCCCTGGGGGACGGGTAGGGTCTCCTGAGGTCTCTAAGCTCTGCAGCTCCTGCGTCGGGGACCCAGGGGGGTGACTTCTCGGGCCTCGGCTGGAGGCGCTCCAGCCCCTGCGACCTCCAATGGGGCCGACACCTGGCTGCCTTACGGTTCCTGGCGGGGTGTCAGGCGGCATTATCGGGCGGCGGGGGGACAGGTGGGCGTTGATTGAGGCTGATTGCTGGGAGGCGGCGTCTGCAGGCCACGAGCTATTTGCAGCCGCTGCAATTGTATCAAGGAGGCTTAATCCTTCTAAGTGCCTTTGTGCTCTATGGTGGGGTGGGGGGCCAAGGCCGGAGCAAGGTCACACGTCCCCTGCTCGTCTGCAGTGCCCTTCCCTATTACCCGCCCGACTGCCCGTCCACCTGTCCACCCTCCGGTCCAGCCACCCCCCCGCCTCTGTGTTCACCGGTTTGCCATGTGCTGGGAACCGTGCTGGGGCCCAATTCCTGGGCCGCCTGGGGGCTCACAGTCTAGTGGTGGCGGCAGTGCCCCGAGGCCCTGTGAGGGAGGAGCTGCCCTGAGCAGCGTCCTGGGACCGAGCAGGGACTCCGTGGGCAGGACGCCGGTCAGGGCGCGGAGGAGGGAGTCCCCCATGTGGCGCAGCATGGGGGGGCAGGCGCTGGGGACAGCGGCGGAGGGCTGGGTAGGAGCCCTTGAGACCCGAAGCAGGGGTTTTAGGGAGCCTGCTCAGGGAGGAGGGAGCCAGAGGGGCAGGAAGACGGAAGGGCCATGAGCCTTGCTTAGAGTCCCGCTCCCCCCTGGTGCCAGGCCCTGTCCCTCCCCCGGTCAGGCTGTGCCCGGCTGCCATCTAGCTGCACTGCGGGTGTCGGTGCCAGGCCCGCCCTCTGCCCCAGAGGGGCCCCCGTGTGGATGGGGCCACTGGCCTGTGACGTCCCTTCCGTGACCATGCCTCCCCCTGGGTTCAGGGTGCCTGTCATTCCTGTCCCCCCTCCCCCCCCCCCGGAGGAGGACCGGCTGAGGCAACCCTGTGGCCGCCGGGGAGGCCTGTCCGGGAGGTGCCCGCGTTCCCCTGGCAGTTCCGTGAGTGTTGGGGCCGTTGGCCGTTGCCCCAGGAGAACCAGGAGAGGCCAAGCTGAGGGCCCTGCAGCCACGGGCCAGGTGGGGAGGGGGGAGCTGGAGAGGGGAGGGGAGGGGAGGGGGCGGGTAAACCAGGGAGACGGCAAGGTTCTCTGGTTCTCCGAGCTGGTCTCTCTCCGCGACATCAGGTGCTCTTTTCCTAAGCAGGGCGCTGGCTGCCTGCACCAGGGCACTGTGGGCAGGCGAGGTCGGCTCGGTCTCTGCTCACGCTGCTCCCCAGCTGCTTCTGGTGGGGGGGCCTGGATGTTGGGGCTAGAGGGGGGAGGGCGTGCTGGGGGCGCTCCGGGAGCTCTGGCTCGAGTTTGGCAGGTGAGTGTGTGCGTGTGGGTGTATGTGGCATGAGGTGTACTGTGTGGGTGTGTGCGGTGGCCAGGAGGAGCAGAGTGACCCCTCCAGGTGTCCAGCCCTGGGAGTGTCTGGGATGCCTTGGGGTGACATCTGTGATCCCCTGTCCCTGTTCCCCAGGCTTCTCCATGTACCCCCCCAATCCTGGCACCACCGCCCGGTCCATGTGCCCTCCCAGCCCGGCGGCCCCCTATGTGTCCCCCCAGCCCGGTGAGCCACCTGGTCCGTGTGCCCCCCCTAGCCTGGCGACCCCCCTGGTCTGTGTGCCCCCCCCAGCCCGGCGACCCCCCTGTCCGTGTGCCCCCCAGCCCGGCGGCACCCCCCCCCGTCCATGTGTCCCCAGCCCAGTGGCCCCCCGGTCTGCAGCAGGGCCATGACCCCACAAGCACGCCCACCCTGACCCTGGCTCACGCGTGGCCCCGAGGTCGCCGTGGTCCGTGCTCGGGGCACCCCACGCAGGTTCGCTTGCTGAAGGCTTACCTGTGTGTCAGGAATGTTCGCAGTCCGTGGATACTTCACGTCCAACCACCTCGGGTCGGGGCCGGTTTTGAATTTTACAAGCGGGCCTGTTGCTCAGAGCTGTGGGACGGCCATGCCACGAAAACGGATTCCTAGCACGTTATTCTGTGTCTCCTGACGACTGAGGGCGCCTCGACCTCGGTGTCCTCGCTTCAGGGCAGGCGCGGCCTTGCGTGCCAGGACAGGGCCTCCTCGGGCCCCTGCAGGGCCTGCGGGCTCCGGGCCACCGCCCGTGCTCAGCCCTGCTCCCCTGCACACGCGTGTGCTTCGAAGAAGGGTGCAAACTGCTGAGGGGTAACGCCGTCCTCTTCTGATATGAATCTGCTCAGCCTCGCGTGGCCCCTCCTCGGGGTTACCTCCTTCTAGAACCATGCAACAGGTCCACCATTTCGGGCTAACAGGTGTTGTGCTTGCTCTGGGCGGCCTCCCTGGCTGCTGCCTCGGCCGCAGAGATGCAGGCGCGAGTGGAGCTTGGAGCTTGGACGTGCGGCTTACCTGGGGCCTTGGCCAGGCCGCTGGGCACGGCCGGCTCACCCGCTGGCGCTGCAGGAGGGACGGGGAAGTGGCACTGCCCGCCTCCCCACCGCCTCACACCGCTGCTCTGCAGAATTGATCACGGGTGTGTAACTAGCCCTCAGCACCTCCGCTTGATCTGACTCAGCAGTTTCATTCACCCCTCCCGTAATGTTCCCCGGGCGCCTGCACCCCGGGGATCCTGCAGTGGCCTGGACAGTTTGGTGGCGGAGACAGAGGGCGATCATTCAGAGTGACAGGTGCTGGGCTGAGCTGAACTACGTGTGTGTGGGGGAAGGTGTGAGGGTCCCAGGAGACTTCACGGAGGGTGTGCTTGAGCAGAGCTTTGGGGGATGACAACGGGGAGCTGGGGTGTTGGTGTGACAATGGCTAGTGCTCTGGACGGCTGTGTCGAGTGGGTGCATAGTGGAAGTCTGCTGGTTGTCTCCCCAGGTGAGGTTAGGGCCCCTGGGGCATGGTGGATGTATGGGGGGGTCAGGTGCAGCATGGAGGTGGGATCTTTGGGAGGAATGGACGGTGTCTGACCTATTTGTGTGTCACGGCCAGCCTCTGTGTGGCCGTGTCAGAGCAGAAGCTGCCATGCTGGGAGGGCAGGGTGGCCATGGATCCAACCATGGCCTCGATAGCTGCAGCACCCAGTGCCCACACCTCCTTGGGTCTGCGCATTTCTAGGCTCTGAGGTTTAGGGATCATCTTCCTGATAATGGTGTGAGAGTGTGGGCTGCTGGGGTGGGGAGTGGTGTTCCTCTTTAGTAAGGCTCTGCCCAGATAGGTGCTGATGCTTAGTCTCCCTCAGCTGGTTTAAATAGATGCAGGAAGTAGATTTGTTTGTCTATGTTGGGAGTGTTGGGGGGGCTTAAGAGGGTGGGAATTCTGGGGATTCAGTAGGAGGTGGGAAGTGGGGAAGATGGAGCCCAGTTAGTGGAGACCTGTGCCTGGGATGAGAACAGGAAGGTTTTTCTTCTTTCATTTTTGTAGGTGACTTTGAATATCAGTCTTGCCAGCCCTTGGTCTTCACGTGTTGGCTCTTGGTCTTCACGTGTTGGCCCTTGGTCTTCACTTGCTGGCTGTTGGTCTTCACCTGTGGCCCTTGGTCTTCACGTGTTGGCTCTTGATCTTCACGTGTTGGCCCTTGGGCTTCACCTGCTAATCCTTGGTCTTTGCCTTCTGGTCCTCGGTCTTCACCTGCTGGTCCTTGGTCTTCATGTGTTGGCCCTTGGGCTTCACCTGCTAATCCTTGGTCTTCACCTGCTGGTCCTTGGTCTTCACATGTTGGCTCTTGGTCTTCACGTGTTGGCTCTTGGTCTTCATCTGCTGGTCCTTGGTCTTCACGTTTTGGCTCTTGGTTTTCACGTGTTGGCTCTTGGTCTTCACCTGCTGGTCCTTGGTCTTCACGTGTTGGCTCTTGGTCTTCATCTGTTGGCCCTTGGTCTTCACATGTTGGCTCTTGGTCTTCACCTGCTGGTCCTTGGTCTTTACCTGCTGGTCCTTGGTCTTCACGTGTTGGCTCTTGGTCTTCACTTGCTGGTCCTTGCTCTTTAGATGTTGGCTCTTGGTCTTCACCTGCTGGCTCTTGGTCTTCATGTGTTGGCCCTTGGTCTTCACCTGCTGGTCCTTGGTCTTCACGTTTTGGCCCTTGGTCTTTACCTGCTGATCCTTGGTCTTCACCTGCTGATCCTTCTTCTTCACATGTTGGCTCTTGGTCTTTACTTGCTGGCCCTTAGTCTTCACCTGCTGGTCCTTGCTCTTTAGGTGTTGGCTTTTGGTCTTCACCTGCTGGCTCTTGGTCTTCATGTGTTGGCTCTTGGTCTTCACCTGTACCACTTGGGAGAATGGGAATAGCAGGATCAGCAGTGTCAGACCTAACTTGAGTTTGAACTTAGGCTCCATTGTCTTTTGCTGGTGACCTTGGGCAGGCGACTTGGCTGTCTGAGCCTCAGTGTCCTCATTGGAAAAATGTTGACAATCATCCTTACCTCAGAATTATCAGGCAAAACAAATGAGATCAGTGAGGGATGCTGCCATGAGCAGAGTAGTTTGCTCAGTAAGTTAGGTCTTTCCTTTGGTCTGTTTTGCACACAGTATCTCCATACCTCTGTGATGAGGCACAGCATGTGGTTGTCACTTGCTCCCATGCCACCTCACATCTTGGAGAGCAGACTCAGGCCTGGCTGGGGGTCTGCCCACTTGTGTGGGCACTTGCCCAAAGGGCCTAGCTGGACTGCCCTTCCAGGGCAGGTCATGGCATTCAGGTATCTCCACATCCACCTGGAATCATCCTTGCCAAACCCTGGGGAGGCTCAGCTGTCTGGGGTGTGGGGCTGCCTGCATCACATGAGAGCTCCTTGGCACAGAGCAGTCTCTGGTGCATGTGGGGCCATGTGGGTGCAGGTGTGTTTGCTGGGTAGGGATTTGCAGGGACCAAGCTGGACCCTGCAGAGCCCCATTCCTCTCTGGTGTGGGGGTGGCTGCGTCCTCCCACCCTCTGTGTCTCCCTGTCTCTCTCCAGCAAAGGTGTCTGGGCAGAGGACAGGGACACTGTCTTCCCTGGCCAGGCCAGGGCTGGAGCTGGGCTTCCCGTCAGCCTGTGGAGCCTTCTAGGCCTAGCCATCTGGGTGGAGCCTGGTTCGTAGCAAGAAAAGGCCCCGAGGGAGTGCATGGCACCATGAGCATCATGTTGTGTCGGGCTGCCTGGGGATGGAGGGCACTGCTCGGCTGTGTCAGAGCCTCCCGCCTGGGCCTGATGAGCCACAGTGCCCCCCAGAAGCAGGCCTGCAGCGTGGGGACACGTGTCCCAGGCTCGTTTCCGGCCCGTGGGAGCACACCCGGGGACCCCTGAGCTTGCCCCATACACAGCCTCACATGTGCCCCCTCCCCCCCCAGCGAGATGCTGTCCTGCACATGTGCCCCTGGCACTGCCACCTCCTGCTCCCCTCGGGCTGGGCCCCAAGGGAAGGCTTGTGGCCCGCTGCGCCCACTCTGACTTGGAGGGCCTGTGACGCAGCTCTACCCGTGTGTCCCCATCAGATGTGGTCACTGGGAGTGATGAGCCTACACGTGGCTCTCCCTTGACTTCCTGCACACCGTGTGGCAAGGCCAGCTCTCTTGTGCTGCGGCACTCTCCTACTGGCTGCCAGGCCAGCCAGTGTCTGTCCCTTGGGTTCGCATGGGCCCCCATGGGTTTCCATTAGGGGCAGAGGTGGCGGACAGGCCCACCTTGCCTTTCCCAACTCCTTCTCTGTCCCTTCCCAGGGGCAGGAGCCTCAGGGGGCATTACAGGTGCTGACTGCAGCTGAAGGGCTGGCCTCACTCCCTGCAGGGCTGGAAGGCACCAGCTCCCATCCTACCCTGCCCCTTGGGTCCTCAGCCCAGGCTTGGGGTGGGCAGCCTGTGGCTCTTGGGAGGCCTGGGTTCTTGGTCTCATACTAGCTGGGGGGCGGGTCATACCTGGTGAGAGACCTCACGTCGCCAAGCCCCAGCTGTCCCCTCTGTGTGCGGGGGGGACGGTGATACCCTTCTAGGGCCGTGGGACATGCCAGGCGATGGCCTGTAAGGGGAGATGTGCCACTAGGTGACAGGTGTTTCACCGCTATCCTGCTGGCTCTGCGGTGGGGGGCTCGGGCCTCTGGGTTGCCCGCCTGCTTGCTCACATCTGCGGTGGCCCTGACTGTCCTCACTGCCTCCTGCCCCTGCCCTCCTTGGCCCCGGTCCTGCCAGGGCATAGGCGGAGCCTCACCTGTGCTCAGGGGCTCCCCAAGGCTTCCTCATGGGATGGAAACAGAGGCCCTCAGCTGAGCGGACAAGACCTCTGCCCTGCACTCCTCCCTCGTGTATCTGCCCCAGCAGGAGCGGCTCCCTCCTGGCGGATCCACAGGTGCCATTGTGTGCACGTCTTGGCTCCCGCCATGCCGCTAGCCTCGTTCTTCTCTCTCGGTCCCCCTGGTATCTGCGCTCTGTCCCAGCCTCGGCTGTTCTGTGCCCTGTGAAGCCCCCTTGCCACCCGGGGCCGCGTGACGACACACCCGCACCCCTCCTGCCTGATATCCCTCCCTGGACTCCCGGCCCGTGATCCAGTTCCCTCTCCAGGTGGTGCTCCTAGGACCTGGGGCCCGATCCGCATCCTCTCTGCGTTCCCGGCCTGGGCCCTGGCTGGGTGCAGAGTGGGTGCTTGGAGGGGTTTGTGTGGGTTCTGGGAGGCAGTTTGACTGCCTAGTAGGGAGACCTGGTTCCCAGTTGGTTTTCTCAGGGCTGGAGAGGTGCCAAGGGGAAAGCAGCCCTGCTGATCAGGGTTCTCTGAAGTTTCTGATTTGTGAATTTTGTGGTATTGTTTTTCAATTTTCTCCAAGCATCTGCTACTGTGAAATTTTTCATTATCACTGGCAAGGATCCCTTCTCATCCCTGCTGGCTGCAGGAGATTTCTGATGTCTCTCCCCGTCTGCTCCGAAGCACCTGGGACCCGATGGCTAATGTCCCTGGGCTAGCTGGGCTCTGGCTCGCACATCTCCCGGCTGGGCTCAGCAGGCCCGTCCTCAGTGGCCAGGGTGGCGTGGGCCGTGGCCTGCGTCCTGAGGCTTTGCCTCTGTTCCCTTGGCATGCAGGGTGGTCCAGCTGGGAAGGCTGCCGGCGGGGGCCGAGCCAGCGCCCCCACCAGTCCTTCCTGAGAGGCCGTCAGGTGGTGGCTGCTGGGAGCAGAGCCCACTGCCTCCTCCGGACGCATCCTGTAAGAGTGGCTCCGACTCTTGAGTTTTGCAGGCTGGTATTGTGGTGGCTGCTGGGGTGGTAATGAGGGAACAACGCAGAGCCGCGCAGGGCCTTGGGGGCGGTGAGAGAGGCAGCTGCAGGCCTCGGCAGGTAGATGCTCGGGGGAGCTGCCCTCGCCTCGGGCCAGCAGACCCGCCCCTGGACCCCTGTAGGGGGGACACGCAGGTGGGCCCACGGTGGCCTCTCGGGCACTCGCCCTCAGCCCGTTTTGCACCTGGCTGGGCTGCTTTCTTCTCTGGTCCTAGCTCCCTCCTGTGCAGATGCCCAGCCGGTCATGTTTACCGGTGGGGGCTGGGGTGCTTTCTGGGTTCTGACTCACCTGAGTCTGGTTCCTATCCTGTGAGTTATAGGCACTGTGGGTTTCGTGTGCTCCTTTGCTTCTGCTGGTCGGATGCACTGATTTGATTTGAAAGGACCGTGAGGCCGTTTCTGTGGTGGGACAAGGAGAGGGGGCGACTTGCCCAGAGCCGCTCACAGCCGAAGGCAGAGAGCAGGGATTGGGTCTGGGCAGTGGAGCTCTGGAATGTGCCATCTTCCCAGGGGGCAGCGGGTGCAGCTCTCTGAACAGGCAAGGGCGCTGCGTTTCCTTGGGTTTCAGCCCCCGGGGGGCTGGGCGGCAGCCTTCCCCTCTGTCATTGCATGTCCTCTGCACCAGCGTGTGCTGGGCGGGAGGGTGCTGAGCACCTGATAAGTGAATGGATGATGAATGAGTGAGCAGACACTTCCCGAGGGGCAGGAATTAGCATCGTAGAATTGATTCAAGATGTATTTTGTGCCAGTGGCTTTATTTTCATGTCTTGAGTGTAACGCGGGTGCTGTGACCCATTCCTCCTTTGTCCTCCTACTTTAAAACCTAAATATGTGGATGTTCTGAAAGGAGACGGGCCAGGGCTCCTGGACGCCAAGGGACAGGATAGGGCTTGGGCTTTGCGATTGCCGCCTCCGGGCCGAGAAATGGGAAATGGGCTGAATGGAATGAAGTTCATCTGTAAGATGCAGGTCAGGAATTTGTGGGGCCGCTTCCCCCTGCTGCTCCGTTCGCAGTCAGCTGTGGGTCGGGGCCGGCACGTGTGAGACAGCAGCCTGCTCGGACTGCTCCACGCAGGGAGTGTGACGATGAGGGGAGGGACACGCGGGCCCCGGGGCCCTGGGTGGAGAAGTCCTCCCGAGAGGGAGAGGCACGTGAACTGGGCTGCAAGGCTGAGTGTCTAGCAGGAGAATGCACGTGACAGAGACATGGGCCTGACACGGCAGAGCCTCCGGGACCCCTGCTTCAGGCCTCAGAGCCCGGAGGTGGCCTCCTGGAAGCCCGCTGAGAGGCCAGGCTGCAGGGTGAGTGCAAGGTCTCGGAGCTGGAGCTCCGTGCTGGAGCTTGGCAGGATGGGGACATTTCTGTGGCTCCCCCGCAGGCGTCCTGGAAGGGGCGCTGGCTGAGAGGTGATGCTTCCTTCTGCTACGCTGATCCCGGTGGTTGGAGGGCACGGGGAGCTGAGGGCCTAGCCGGCGGGCATCCGTGGGTCAGCTTCCAAAGCCAGGGAGGAGATTGGGAGTCAAGGCCTGGACGTGGGGCTCTGCCCCTCTGGGCCAGTCAGTCCTATTGGGGGTGGAGGGCATAGGCTGGCGGGGGAGAGATGCATGCACAAGCGTGCACCCTGAGAGAGGACCAACACTCAGAAAGTGAGAAGCAAAAACGGAGAGAGAGACAGAGGCAGAGAGAGCTCAAAAAGTCAGCCATAGGTGGAGATGGGAAGGGAGGTCCCGCAGCCTCAGCGAGCCTCGGTTCTCCTCCAAGAGGCCTGTGCTGGGCCTGCCAGGAGCACTCGGGCCAGGCAGCCCTGGCGACGGGATGGCCTCTGCTTTGGGAAGACAAATGCAGGTGTGGGGAGGGGAGAGGCACCACGGAACCGGCCTTGGCAGCTGGGGGGTGTGGGGAGGGCCGAGGTCAGGCCCTGGGGTCCGGCCTGTTGGCCTATGTCCAGCCTTGGCATCTGGCTCATTCCATCCTCCTGAGGGCCCTGCAGGTGGGGGCTGCAGCTCAGCCAGCTGAAGGGACTTGCTGAGGGCCCTGCCTGTCTCCTGGGCCCCTGCGTTTAACTTGGGGGTCAGAGGCAGCCCAGGGTGTGAACCCCAGCTCCTCTGTGACTTTGGGCAACACCCTAACCCTGGGTCCCTGCTCCTGTCGGGTGTGGGGAGCGGTGCTCCCTTCCCAGGGGAACCATGGGTTCAGTCTTAGGCGGATGGGCCGGACCCCATAGGGCATCTGCTGAGATGCAGACGGGCTCCGTGTTCCCTTCTGTGGTCCAGAGCGGCAGAGGGGTTGTGTCCTCAGCTCCAGCCCAACCCTACCATGGCCCTTCCCTGCTTTTCACCCTGGCTCTAGAGCTGGAAGCACCTTGGATACCTTGGGGTATCCATGCCTGGCCCAGCTGTGGCCACGCAGGGACGCCCCATGTCCCCGGGACACTGAGCTCCCCAAATGGCCTCTGCTGCTGTCTTCTCTGAGCCAGGCTGCCAGCTGGGTTCGGGCCTGAGCTGTCCCGGGTAACCTGTGCTCCTCAGGGCTGGCTGTCTCCCTTGCCTCGCCGGCTGTGGGGTGGCACCGTTCCTTTCTTCACAGTTCTCACTCTCCTTTTTCCCACCTCTAAGCAGTCCCTCCCTCTTGGGCGGAATTAGAGGAAATGAGTGTCCCCTGGCTCATCCACGCCGGGACTGGATTCTGAGCCAAGTCTGGAGGCCCCAGAGCCCAAGATCCTAATTCTCCCTATGCTGCTTGTAGGGCGAGGCACGCTTTGTCGTTGCCTGGTTCCTGACGTGCATCCCACCCACGGATTCTCTGGGTGCCTCGTTCCCCTGGTAGCATGGACATTTCCAGCTGCTTCAGCCAGTCCCCATGCATCTGTGCTTTCCCTCGCTCCTTCCTGCCGTGAACGTTCTCCGGGCATCTCCATATCGGGCCCTGAGCCCGGGCCTCCAGAAAGCCTGGAAGCTTTTCTTGGGACCTGAGGAATGAAGCAGGAAGTCAAATAATACATACTTGATAGAAAGGATAAAGTACTTCCGACCCCTGGGGAAAGGGATGATTAATCTTCCTAAGTGAGGGGAAGTCAAGGAAGGTTCCATGGGGAAAGAAGCATCTGGGATGAGTCTTGGAGGAAGGGGAGGAGTTTGAAGGGCACAGCGTGGAGGAAAGGCCTCAAGAAAGAGGAATCGACACGTGCAAAGTTAGAGATTGGGGGGGCACGGTGGCATGAGCACGCTGCACAGTACTGGGGGCCACGCTGGGGTGGAGTTGGGGGTTCCTGGGGGCTCCCACAGGCTGGACCTGGACTCCCAGGTGGTGGGGAGCACGGCCCGTATTTTGGGGCCACGCTCAGCTGTGGAACTTTGGTCCGCAGGGTGGGTTGGGGAGAGAAATGCTGGAGGCCGGGAGGCCAGGAGGCTGACGGGTGTGGCAGGTGCAGGAGCCCTTCAGAGGCAGGTGGGCGAGCAGCCAAGAGCCGTCTGGGCTGGGGCCGCGGCGAGAGCGGCAGAAGGCCCCTGGGTGCTCGGCTGCTTTCGAGGTTCGAGTCTCCCGGGACTTGTCACCGTCCTGGTTTAGCTTCTACAGCGTGTGCCTCATGTGCATCGGCCGGAGCCCGGCCCCCACTGGCGGAGCCGTGAGAGCCATGAACGAGGAGCTGGAGGCCTATAAGTATGCCGGCAGGTCCCACCCAGTGTTCCCCGTGTTTCCAGTCTGTGGGAGTGGGGAGTCGGGTTTGATTCATTAACTGGCACGAGGATGAGGCTCTGGAGATCGGCCTGGCACCGCCGGCTCTCCTCCACCCTCCCGCTGGGCTCCATGCCTCCTGCTTGCCCCCGCTGCCCGCTTGTGTTGGGCTGAGGTCCCATGACCAGTGGGGCTCTTGTCCCTGCTCCTGGGGGGGTCCCGGGGGGCTGACGTGAGGCTGGAGGGCGTGGGAGCTCCCAGCACAGGGTGCTGGGGGCCTGAGGCCCTGCCGACGACCTCAGGGCCCCCCGGCGCCCTAGCCCACGCCCCCTCCCTCCCTCCTGCCCACCCTATCCCATGCCCCCCCCTTCTGGCACCCTATCCCGCAGGACCCCCCATCCCACATATCCTCCCCCAGCCCGCATCCTCCCCCTGCACCCTATCCCATGCCCCCCCCACACACACTAGCCCGCACCCACCCCCCACGTCCTATCCCATGCCCCTATGCCCCCCCCCCAGCCGGCACCCTCCCTCTGTACCCTAGTCCACGCCCCCCCACCCCTGTGCCCTATCTCCCCCCCGCCCCCCCCCGCCCTAGAGCCTCTTGGTGCCACTGTCCTTAGCAGGGCAGGGTGGGGCGGTTCTCGGAAACTGTCCTCCGCGCTGTGGACCGCCGAGGCTGCCCCCAGGGAGGACCTGGGCCCGGGGGGGCTCCGCAGGCTCGGGAGTTTGGTCACGGAGGGAGTGCGGATGGCGGGGGGCCTACGATGCCGAGGGGTCGGTGCCCCCTGGGCTGCGCTGGGTGCTAGGCAGGCCTCAACGGTGAGAGGCCCCCCACGCTGCTGCACCTGCACTCACAGCTCGGAGACCCTCGGGGCCGTAGCTGCTGCACCCACAGGCCAGGGACGCAGACGTCGGTGGGTGGCGGGTGGGCACAGTAACGGGGAGATGGAGGTCGTGCAAGGTTGTCGGTGGGAGTGACGGTGGCCCACAAAACTGCGGGCGAGGGGAGCCAGGCAGCGGGTGCAGGCAGGGCGGGGTGGTGGGGAGCCAGAGCAGGGGGAGCTCGGGGGAGCTGGGCTGGGGCTCCGAGGGGTGGGTGTGGGCCACCCAGGGCTTCGCAGGTGTCGCTGGGGTGATGGTGACTTTAAAGGCAGTGGGGTGCAGTCCTCATGGGGAAGCACGCTGCTTGAGGCTTCAGGAAGGCCACTCGGCGGTGGTGCCTGGAACGGAAGGCGGCAGGTGGAGGAGTCGGATGTACGGGGTCCCGCGGGGACGTCCTAGTGGCTGAAGCCACGGCGGGGGGAGGAAAGCTGGGGAGAAAACCTCGAGGACCTGGCGGTGGCGTGCATGCAGAGGGTCTGGAGGACGGGGTCGCTGGTCTGGGACCAGGGCTCCAGCACCCGCCACCCTTTCCCCCTCATTTCGTGGGTTTGTTTACCTTTTACGTGTCTTAATAAAACATGAAAAAATATTTATTCTCCGTGGATCAATAATTTACTATGAGTTATGACAATACTAAATTTGGTCAATTATTCATGGACTATAAAGTATTTATAAATGCTACCTTAATTTAAAGTATTAGCCATTAGAATTCAAATATTAATAAAGCCGGTGCCAGCTTAAAGGAGGAGAAGGAAGGGCACGGATAATGAGGGCGGCTCGGGGAGGGGGAGGGCTCCTGGCTGTTACGATGATCCCGATAATGGGTTTTCCCTGGGAGCCCCACTTCCGGGGCAGGCAGAGGTGCGGGGGCCCCTGGGGTGGCCTGGGGACCCCCTCGGAGCGGGAGCCCGTGCCCTCTGGAGGGCAGGGTGGAGCCCCCGGCTGCCCAGAGCCTGGCTCCCCCTTCTGTTGCCTGCTGAGATAAGTGGAGTCTTGCCAGGCCTCGCCGGGCACCTCCTTCTACCAGGTGCAGTGCCACCCGCAACACAGGTGGTTCTCGAAGGGGCCACCCGGAGGCCATGGGGTGGAGGGATCCGATCCTCAGAACAGCAGGGCCCCCACGGGTGGACCCTGCCTGTGCCGGGAGCGCCGGGTCTTCTGGGAGGAGCAGGCGTGGAGGTGCCAGGGGCCCCGGTGGAGGGGCTGGGATAGCTGTGCCAGCAGCGCTGGTGGGTGGTGGCCCCGGGAGTTGTGTGTCTCTTCCAGCTCAAGCCTTCTGGGGCGGCTGCTTCCCCCTCCCTCCCACCTTGGTCTGAGAATTTTCCAGGAACCTCCATGGGGATGGAGAAGCCTGGGTATGAAACAGGGGTGGTGCCTGGAGTGACCTCAGTGCCCGAGGCCGCCTCTCTTACCAACAGCGTCATCTGCAGGCACCAGCCAGGGGTTTGCTATCGGGAGGGAGAGGCCTTGTCCCCCCAGCTCCCTCCCTGGGGTCTGCCCTACGAGTTTCTCCCCAGGAACGTTCTGGGCAGCACGGGCTGCAGGATCCCGCGGGCTCTGTCTGCTGGGCCCGGCTCTAGAGGCTCCTGCTGGTCTGCCTCTGGTGGGCCCTTTGTCGTCGCCCTGCGGCTGTGTGGCCCCAGCCCAGCCAGCCCTCTCCGTGCTTCAGTTTCCTCACTAGGAGATCAGAAGGCTCAGGTGGGACGAGGCTTGTGGAGATCCCATGGTCCTACACCTGCACGTCCTGCCCTGGGGGGCTCGTGTCCGGGAAGGCCTGGGTCAGCGGGATGCTGGCGTCCCCACGGCACAGCGGCGGGAATTTGTGGGGCTGCCCGGGGCCGCCGGCAGAGCTCGTGGGCCCTCTGGTTTGGGTCCCGGCTTGAGCTCTGAGCGCCCTCTTCCTCCAAGTCCCGGGAAGCCAGTGGGCCATGCGGTGACCTTTGCAGACACCCTCCTCTCTCCCAGCCCCCACGGTCAGGCCGGGGCTCGAAGCTGATGGTTGCATCCACCTGGGCTGCTCGTTTCCTGCTGATGAGCCGCCCAGGGTCGAGCCATCAAGCCCGCGTGGTTGCAGTCAGGACCCAGATCTGCTTTATGGCCACGTGGTATTGGAGGCAAAGAATGATAGCAGAGGCCGCTCTCTTGTCATGAGCTGCAGAGCAGTCTCCACAAAGCAGGAGAGGCAGTAACCCTGGTGGCCTCTGCACCCCCCCTGCGTGGGGTGGCTCCACATGCCCGACACCTTTCACGGTCCCGGCTCCGTGGAGGAGGTGCCGTCGTCCTGTGCGTCGGAGGCCCAGCAAGGGCCAGCACTCGGCACGGGTGTGTGCGGCAGGGCCCGACCGAGGCTCTGGCCAGGGCGCCCTGGCGCGGGGGTTCAGCGTGAGCGTGTGCGGCGCAGGTGTGAGTCGTAGAACGTCCTGTCCCGGGGATGAGCGCACAACCTTCATTAAGCTAATAGCTGATTGGCTTTGATCTGATGTATTTTGATCACATTATTTTTATGTTAGGAGCCTCTAAATACCCATCATTTCAACTGTGCCCCAATTAGCAGGCCATTCACCGCGGAGTGCAAATTGACTCGCATCAGGCCTCTCCATTAGTGCCTGCCAGAAGCTTCTAGCCTCGACGGCCCGCCCCGTCCCCCAGCCCGGCGGCCGAGTGGCTCGCGTGGTGCTGCAGGTGGCTGTCCTGGGCAGGCCGCGCTGCTCACCTCCCCGGGGAGGGCTGCCATGCCAGGGGCGAGGCCGTTCTGCTGTCTTGGGCTCCTGGGCACGGCTCTCGTGGGATGGCGGGGGTGGGGGGTGCCCGAGGAGCGGGGCAGGAGACCGGCTCCTATGGAAGTGCTTTCGGGCACTCAGCGGGGTTCACAGGGCTGTGTCCTAGGTCGGTGCTCCCCGAGCTCTCCCGGGGAAGGATTCAGAGCCTCACTTCGTGGGACACAGGGCTCAGGAAGGAGACAGGCCTGTGGTTGCAGACCGCTGGCCAGATGAGCCTGAACCAGAGCTGTGGTTGGTGAGGCTCTAGGGCCTGTGCTCCTGCCCCCGTGGGCCTGGGCCCCGCCGACAAGGTGGTGTCCCCGGCTGCCAGCAGGACCGGGCGGGTGACCCCCCGGGCAGTGCCTCCCAGAGGGTTCCTGCTGCCCAGCCCTGGGTCTTTGTCACCCTGGCCCCTCTCACGCTGCTCTCCTTCGTCTGCTGGTGTGAATCCTTGTTCCTCGAGGCTCTGCTGTCCCTGCTGTCCAGGCCCAAGGAGCTTGGTCTCTCCCTCCTCATGGGCTGACGCGTGGGTCTGTCTTGGTGGAGTCAAACTCCTCAAAGTTGGGGCTTGGTGTCCTCTTGGTCTTTGCTTTCCCCAACCCACAGGGCAGGGGTTTGCACATCGCGAGGGGGGTGGGTCCTGAGTCTACGTAGGAAGCTTGCAGGAGGGAAGAGGCCAGGCTGCAGTGGGCAGCGGGATGCATGCCCTGATGGGTAAACTGAGGCTCAGAGAGGTTCAGCGACTTCAGAACCTGTGTATGTGGGGCATCTGGGTGGCTCAGCGGTTGAGCATCTGCTTTCGGTCCAGGGTGTGACCCCAGGGTCCCAGGATCGAGTCCCGTGTCGGGCTCCCTGCAGGGAGCCTGCTCCTTCCTCCGCCTGTGTCTCTGCCTCTCTCTCTATGTCTCTCATGAATAAATACATAAAATCTTTAAAAAAAGAACGCTTGTATATGGGGTGGGCAGAGGGTTTGCCGTCGGAGGTCAGGTGATGACGCAGGAGGGAGTTTGAGGGTGGGCGACGGAGAGCCGGAGGGCAGTGTGTGTGGGCAGCTTGACATCCTAGCAATGTGCAGGTTATTTTGTACGGTTACTTCTCAGAGTTAGAAATTCGGGGTATTGGCATCGAAGAAAGCATGTACCAGAGAATAAAGAGAAATCCACTCAGCATCACAGCACTTTGGGTTTTTTTTCTTGCCTTTCGGTGATTTCTCCTGCCTTTTCCATAAGCATGCTTTTTAGTTGCAATCCTGGTGAGCATATAATTTCATGCCCCGCTGTTGTCACTTAGCTGCCTCTCAGTGTTTTTTAGAGTAGCTGGCATCTCCGTTCAGCCCCGTTCTTATCGGTTGTTTGGTCTCACGACTGGGTTATCTGGAAAATGGACCCAGTGACGCCCGCTCCAACAGGTGTCGTGAGAGTAAGATACACGAAGTACTCAACAGGGTTTGGCACAGGGAAGATTCTCACAGGATCGTCCCTCCTCCCACGTAGCTTCACAACTTACCCATTATTGGAAGATTATTTTCCCCTTCTGAAAGAATTATCTGTTCACGACTTGAAATTTTGGCAAGATACAGAAAGGAAGGAAAACTCAGTTCAGGCCTCTTGTAAAATGCGGTCGCTTTTTAGCATTTTGCAGTATTTCCTTCCGGCTTTTCTTGCGTGTGTGTTGTATTTAATTGACATAATAAAATGCATACAGTTTTGTATTATTTTCACGTGACTTTTTTAGGATAAGCACTTTCCCATGTGATCGTAGCGTCTTTGTAAGTAATTTTAAAGGCCTCACGTGCTGTCAACAAACAGCGGTTTTCGTAACCACTCGCCTATTTGCATCGTTTAGACTGTGAACGCTATTTCGGGAGTCTGGATAAGTATCCTCTGAATGTTTGGGGATCTCAAGCCATTCCCATAATTGGGATAGGTGCCCGAGATGGAATTACGGAGCAGAGGCTCCATGATGAAAATGTTAAGGCTCACTGTAGCCTTGCCCCGGTCTTTGCTGAGTGCCGTGTGTCTGGGGAAGGCACAACCTGTGGCCCCCTGAGTTTGTGGCCTCTGCATCGTGCTGGGATGGGGAAGTGCGGGGTGACGGGGGCCCTTAGCCAGCCTGAGGATGTGGAGTCTGCGTCTTGAGGACTGAGTGCGAAGGTTCAAGAGGCAACAGAAAACGTGGTGGGTCCCGGGGGCTGAAAGGTGGGCTGTTGGCCTGAGCACAATGAGGGCAGGGGCATGTGAAGAGCACGGAGCCCGCAAGACAGCCCTCGGGGGTTTGACTGTGTCCCGAGGCCCCCGGGAGCCACAGAAGGACTAGGCAACGCCCGTGCCTGTCCGAGGACAGCAGGAGCACGACACAGCTGCATCTCTTTAGGAGGAATGCCGCGTGAAGCTTGGATGGGAGGTCAGAGCGTTTGGGTGGCTGCACGACTCCTGGGGTGGCCTGGGGACTCTCACTGCAGCACGCCCACTCCCGTGCATGGTGCATGGGTGTCGAGGGCCCAGCAGGGAGAACCGCGGGCACCCGGGTCATCATCCTGCCCACTTGTGAGCGTGCCCAGGGAGCAGCCGAGCGTCGGTGTCGGGAAGCCTGCTCTCCTTCCCAGGCCCCCACCGCCCTCTCCTTGGGCCGGTGTCCCCGGCTCCCGCTCTCCTTCCCTTAGCCCTGTCTGAGACGTTACATAAACCCAAAGGCTCTCAACCGAAAGAACCGCATTGTCAAAGTTGTTCAAAAGTCTGCCGTGTGCGGCAGATGGCCTGCTGACACGCGCGGGCTGTGTTTTGAAATTGCATCTGCTTTCCCACATTCCTTCGTCGCATACGCGTTATTAATAAATGTTTGCTTCGAAACTGGTGCAGTGGGTTGCGGTGTCGGGAGGTGCATCTTTCTATGAATTGATGTCTGATGTCCCCAGAGGACGTAAGTGGGCGGCCCAAAGGGGCAACCCTCGCGGATCCGGGCTGACTGCTGACCACGGGCGGGGCCGTGAGCCCCGCAGCCCCGGGCCGGCCGCGCCCCTGAGCTCCTCCTCCACCTCCTGTATTTGCCTTTGTGATTACCAGCTGGGTTTTGAGTAATGCTGGGCTTCTGGAAGCACCTGCTTCTTCTGGGGTTTGGCCCAGTATTTTATGATATGAATCAAGTGGACTTGGCCAGAAGACCTGGGGTTTCTCTCTCTCTTTTTTTTTTTGCCTGCACCCTGAGTCCCCTGGGGTAAGTGTCGCCCTGACTCTCTGATGTAATTCGTTCCCTTCAGCCCTATCAGCTCCGCAGAACACACACAGCATATTCATGGCCTAGGGGGTACAGAGATCCACAAAACGAGTTCTTGGCTCTTTTTAAAGGGCTCAGATCCAGATGGAAGGCAGGGTGGCTACTGTAGCAGCTCTGACGGGCGTCTCAAGCAGATGGGGCTGGATCCTTGTCCTGCCACCCCTCCTTGAGTAGTCTGCAGCAAGTGATGCTGCCTCCCCGGCCTCGTGGACCCACGTGCTGAACGGGTGCCAGCACCCCCAGCCGGCTGGAGCCCTGAAAGCGCCAGTGGGCCTCTGCATGCGGGAGCTGCTGGCCTGGCGGGATGGGTCCGCCTCCGGAGCGAGGCAGCATTCCTCGGGGCCCGGGCGCCGGCTGCCAGGCGTGGGCCGTGTGGGTCGATGTGAGCGCAGCTGTGCCCCCATGCTGACTCCCCCTCTTCTCTCCCCTCTTTCCAGCCTGTGACCTCATGACCCAGGGGATTTTGGCCTTGGTCACATCCACCGGCTGTGCGTCAGCCAACGCCCTGCAGTCTCTCACAGATGCGATGCACATCCCACACCTGTTTGTCCAGCGCAACCCGGGAGGGTCCCCGCGAACCGCCTGCCACCTGAACCCCAGCCCTGACGGTGAGGCGTACACGCTGGCCTCCAGACCGCCCGTGCGCCTCAACGACGTCATGCTCAGGCTGGTGACGGAGCTCCGCTGGCAGAAGTTCGTCATGTTCTACGACAGCGAGTACGGTGAGTTGGGGCGGCGTGTCGGGCGCCGGGGGGCCCGTGAGCCGGGCGTCGCTGTGGTGGCCGAGTCCCTCTGGGTAGGCAGCGCGCACGCAGCGGCGGTGGTCCGCGTGGACTGCGTCCCGGGCTGGTGGGGCCTGACCTTGAGCTTCGCGAGGCGGGGAGGAGCTGCACGGACGCTCTGCAGACAGGCACGGGCGTTGCCTAGCAACAGCACCTTATCATGACAGCTGAAGTTTGAATCATCTTCGAGTTTTCAATAAAATATTAATAAACTGCTGGCAGGGACCCGACGGGCTCACGTAGGTAGCGACAGAAGCAGGTCGGCACGGTCCTCCCGGAAGATTCCTTCTTAAAGACTGGCCCTCACGCAGGGCAGTCAGCTGGCCCTTGCTCCGCCCTGGTCTCCCCTCAGTGTCAGGGTCTCAAGCTGGGGCGCAGGTCAGGGCACGGGCACCCCAAGGGTCATAGGGCCGGGCTGGGATCATCGGGGGATGGCTGGACATGGCTTCTTTGAAGACCTCCTGTATGAAAAAAAATTAAAAATCTGTTTGTTAAAAATGCACCAAAATGGGCTTTGGAGAAATAGTTTTAGGTTTTCTTATGGCTGCTCTGCCCAGACAGGCCAGTGCTAGGCCTGAAATGAGATGGTTTCCACATTATGTGTTTTTTTAAAAAAAGACTTTAAACTTTGTAACTGAGATTCCTCTGCAATTATGAGAACTAATGCAGAGAGACTCCATGTGCCCTGCACCCAGGTTCCCCATGGGCAACGCATTGTGACTCCTACAATGCCACGAGCGGGATTTGGCGTTGGTGTACTCTATCGAGCTTTTTCCATACTTCTCTAGTTTAAAGATCTTTGGGCATGTGTCTTCACGTCTGCGAGTTTTATCTTGGGGAAACTCATGTGGCCACGAGAGCAGGGATCCCCGTGCCACCTTTTCGTAGCCATCACCCTTCATATCACAGGTCTTTAAAAGACGTGGGGACGGTAAGGGTCGGCGGCCCCGCTGCTGGGGCCGGGGTAGGGTGGGTGGACCCTCAAAAGTCCTGCCTTGTCTTTTGGCGAAATAATTCCTTTGCCAAGAATGTAACTGAGAAGAGAAACCAGCACATGTTTGCATTTGCCTAAATACTCTGCTTAAGACTGGAATGTTGTCCTCAGCTCTTGAGCAAATAGGCTGTTTGGAGTCTTCCAGAAGGAATTGGAAGAACAAACAGTCACTGTGCTGAAAGGAAGATGAGGTGGTGATGGGGACAAGGGTGACCCGAGGCTCCGGGCGCTGGAGCTAGACGCTGTCCAGCACCTGGTCTCTCCCTCCTGCCCGTATTTAGCCCCTGGCCCTGGGGGCTGTTGGAGGTCGTGGCACAGCCCTGACGAGCCCGCAGGCCATCTCTCAAGGGCTGGCCTTCCCCGAGAACCCCTCGTGCTGATGTCGGCATCCAGTGTGCAATGTGGCTGGCCGGTGGGGAGGTGCGGACACCGCCGGGCTGGATGCTGTGGGGGCAGGGTCCAAGGTCCCCTGGCCCCCTTCTTCTGGCATCTTTGCTCCCTTTGCACTGTGGTCTATAGAAACTCTTCAGGCCTTGGTTCTCCCCAAGGCCTGGGAGGAAGGAACCTCAACCACCCTGCCTGGGCTCCTGAAGTCCTTGCACCCGATGAAGGACACCCGATGGCACTTGCTCAAACTACGTGGTTTTGTATTATTGTAGCCCTTCCCCTCAGTCAGCTCAAGGATCAAGACCCCAGGCAGAGGAGCCCCAATTCCTACATGTCTGAAGGTTCCTCTCTTTCCCTGGAGCTGGCTCCTTGGCTTGTTACATGCACTCACAGACCCGTCTCCTTCTCTCAGCCTGCTCTCAGCTTGTCCTGACGCGCTCCTGAGGGCTAATCGCCGACGAACATGGACTCTCGCACTGACTCTCGCACCAGGCTGTCAGCTCCAGGAGAGTGAGCCAGTAGCTGTTTGCTCCTGTGTCCCTGCTGCTTAGCACCATGTCTGGCACAGAGTAGGCCCCAAGAAATTATCACTATGTGAATGAGTCAACTCATTTATGAAGATAGGAGGTTTTCAGACCATTTTCACACAAGACAAAGGAAGGATGGGAAGAAAGACAAAGCGCCGGATAGTCTGGTGCCTGAGGCTGGGGAGGTGGGCTAGGATGTTCTGAAGATGCAGTGCCCTGTCCCTCTCCTCGCCTCTCCTACCCAGAACCTCCAATCAAACCAAGAGGTGTGCCCTCTTTTCTATTATTTTCTTTTTTTAATATTTTATTTATTTATTCATGAGAAACACAGAAAGAGACAGAGGCAGAGACACAGGCAGAGGGAGAAGCAGGCTCCATACAGAGCCCGCTGTGGGACTCGATTCCAGGACCCCAGGGTCACACCCTAGGCCGAAGGCAGACGCTAAACCACTGAGCCATCCAGGGATCTCCTGTGCCCTCCTTTCTGACATGGAACTGTTTGGTGCCTTTAGTGGGGTTGACGTTAGTTTTCTTTTCTTTTCTTTTTTCTTTTTTCTTTTTTTTTTTTTTAAAGATTTTATTTACTTATTTGGGAGAGAGAGAGCACAAGAGAGTGAGCATGAGCAGGGGGGAGGGGGCAGAGGGAGAAGCAGATTCCCCACTGAGCAGGGAGCCCTAGCAACCCCTGGGCTCAATCCTAGGACCCTGGATCGTGACCTGAGCCAAAGACAGACACTTGACTGACTGAGCCACCCAGGCGCCCCTTGAAGTTAGTTTTCAGCCAGACTGGCCTTTATCAGTGGTTCTGTAAAGACACAGGGAGACCAGTAGCTTTCCTCCTGTGGACAGGCAACTGGTTGAGCCTCAAATGTGCTGTTGGTAAGGATGCTGAGGCTGTATGTGGGCTCAGCAACAGAAAATGCCGTGACTGCTCCATGGGATTTCCATGATGCAGAGGAGGGACTGGCGGCAGCCTGCTGTTTGCTGATTCTGACGGGGGTGGTGGGGGTGCCTGGACACCTCAGCACCGCCATACTGGCCGGGGTGCCGCCGCTATCCTAGGTGCTGATCCACTTGGCTTTAGGCTTTCAAAGCCCTTCCACTGAATTCTGTGCAAGACCTCCTACCTTTGTGGGCTCCGCACATCAGTCCCTTGATTTGACAGCCTCTGCAGCCAGGTTTCTGCCCCAGGATTTAACCACTGTGACCACTCCAGCTCTCACTGCTTGTCCTGACTGTGCCTCTCATGCACAGCCTAGTCTCTGGCCTGCTTTCCCACCTGCCTTGTGTTAGGTGAGCCAAGGTGGTAGAAGCCCATGTGCTGTTTGATGCAGCTCATCCAGTGCCAAGGGTGCGGGATGTGGGTGCTTTCTCAGCACGGCTGGCATTGGCCTGTCTGAAAGCAGTGGGTGGACCTACACTGACTGCTGAGATGCCCAAGACCAGTGGTGCCTCCAGAAGTCCTCGGAGCCCCTCCTCCACCCCACCACTGCAGCACTAGCTGCAGATGAGCCCAATTAAAAAGCAAATTGAGTGTAAAGACTGTTTTATTCCTTCCAAAGTCAAACAGAAGTGGTTTGGGGATATGGTGACTTTTTTTGGATGCTGATCTGCAAGTATCTTTACATATATTAAATGTACATTACACATATGCATGTAAGCCCTTCAATGACTCTCTGAGGTGAGATTATTAGTGTGTTTTACAGGTAAAGAGCATGAGACCCAAAGAGGTTCTTTTTGACTTTAATGCCCATGCACTTAGCCAAGGCACCGTCCTATTTCTGAAATCTGGAGCTTGCTAGGCTCCAGCTTCCTTTTCCTGTCTCCAGCCAGGCAGAGTTGAAGCCAAGAAGTGGGGAAGAGTGATTTGGAATGGACTAGGCTGGTATGCTCAGGACTTCAGTGGATGTTAACGGAAAATCCCACCCCTGCTCAAGGAGCCCTGATTCTTCCTCATTTGCCCCCCAGCCTCCCTCTAAACCCAAGAATGACCTGTCCTGGGTGGAATTTGAGGGCCGGGAATTGGAGTCAGGAGTCGAGGGTCAAAGAAACCAAATCCCTGGTTCTCAAGATGGAGCTTGGCAGAGGGGTGGGAGAGGAGTTTGCATGTATATAGTTTACAAAATGAAAGATGTGCCATTTGGTAAGATTCCATCGAAAATACTTGTGTGCTTGTTGTGACAGTGAAAGGGAAAATAGAAGGGAAGCTGACATTTGGGAAAGAAAATCTGTAACATTAAAATACCAAAAGTTTGGATCGAACAGAACAGAGAACTTTCTGACGTGCCACTTCAAATTCTGGGATATTCATTTGTGTGTCGGGGGAGGTGGTGCTAGAAGCTGTAGCCACAATTTCTCCCTAGTGAATACATTGGGATGAGGGCGGTAGTTAAGAAGGAATCTTAGAAATCATTGACTCATTCATTCAACAAGTATTCACTGAGTCCCTATCATGTACGATGATGTTGCTAGGAACTCAATATAGGTGAAGAAATGAATGGGTAGAGGAAGTTTGCTAAGGCTGCGCAGGGCTGGGGTGTGAGGTCGGGACCCTGGGGCTCTTTCCTCCCTTGTATGTTCAGGGTGCAGAGGTTTGCTCTTGCCCCTGGGCCAGTCTGCAGGCTGGAGATGGGTTAGGATCTGCATGAGTGGCCATCGTCTATGGCTGAGTTATATGCTTCCCTCTCTCTCTCTCCATAGACACACACACACACAGACACACACACACACCCCACATCCTCTTTATCCATTCGTCAATTGATGGACACTTGGGCTGCTTCCATAATTTGGCTATTGTAAATAATGCTGCTATAAACCATGTATCCCTTTGAATTAGTGTTTTTATATTTTTTGGGTAAATACTCAGTAGTATGATTACTGGATCGAGGGCCGTTCTATATATATATTTTTAAAGCAGGCTCCATGCCCAACATGGAGCCCAATGGGGGGCTTGAACTCATGACCCTGGGGATCAAGACCTGAGCTGAGATCAAGAGTCAGATGCCGAACCAACTGAGCCCCCCAGGTGCCCCGTGGGAGTTCTGTTTTTAGCTTTTTGAGGGACCTCCGTAATGCTTTCCACAGTGACTGCACCAGCTTATGTGTGCAAGAGTATTTTGAGGGTCTATCCTGAGGAGCAGAATTGCTGGAGCATTTGTTCTAGGCATGTTTCACTTTATTAGGTTATTCCAAATTGTTTCCCAGAGCAAGTGTACTTGTTTGCACTGCCACCTGCTATGTACCAGAGTTCTCAAAGCTCCCCAGCCTCACTAACACCTGGTAGTCTTTTCACATTTAAGATTTTTTTTATGTTTAAGATTTTTATGTGAAATGGTATCTTGCCATGATTTAAATTTACATTTGCCTGATAGCAGATGAAGTTGAGCACCTCTTTATGGGCTGTTTTTGTTTTCTGTGAAAGGCCTGTTTACCATTTTAAGTTTTTGTCCCTTTCAAAAAAATTGAGACTTTTCTTTTTCTAAGTGTGGCAGACAGTCTCTTTGAGTCCATCTCAGTGGATGGGAGTTCTATATTGTATCGTTGTCAGATTTACTCATCTTTTGTAGGGCTAGTTCTCTTTCATCTGAGAAGTCCTCCCCGACCCAAACCTTGTATTCTCTGGCCAAAACTTCACTCTGCATGGAGGGAAGATGTTGCCCTCCTGGCCAGGTGACCTCAGCTAGGTCTCAGCACAGGACACACATGGCTCCTGACACTAGACCACCTGTCTCCCTGAAGCCGTGGGTTCCTCCCATGACTGTGCCATGGCCTCAGAGCCAATCTTGCTCTTGGTGGCGATTGTCTAGCCTGTGGTTAGGGAAAGCTTCCTGGAGGAAGTGATAAGGACCTAAGGACTATTAGGGGTTAGGTAAGCAAAGGGCAAGGTGGGGAAGAGGGTAGGAAGAGTGTCCCGGTCAGAGAGAAGAGCATGCTGGAAGGCCTGGGGAGCAGTGGGGAAGGGAGAGGGCATGTGCTGGATTGTGGGCAGTGGCCAGGGGTGAGGCTGGACTCTAGGTCTTGCAGGCCTGAGAGGCTCACCGAGGAGTTAGAACCGCCCCCCCCCCCCACATCCCTGGGGGCTGTACCTTGCTACCTCAGGTGGTGCCCTCGACTCCTATTTCTCATGCCCGCCCAGAGACCTGAGGGCAGCAGAGGACGTGGGGGTCTTCATCTCCAGATGGCCCCGGTCCTCCAGCTGCCCATGTGTAGACTCACTGACTGCTTACGAAAGAGAAGGAAGTAATGCACGGAGAGGAGCTGTGATGTGACTGCGTGCAAACCCCAGGCCCGGAGTCCACGCTGAGGGAGGGCCTCAAGCCCCAGGCGGCTCAGGTGCCGTGAGGAACAGCTCACATCTTTCCAGCCTGTGCTCGGTGCTGAGCGCGACGCAGCCTCAGGACCCCGGCTCGCGTCATCTCCTGGCCATTCTTCCAGGCGGATTTGTACTGTTCCTGTTTCACAGGCGAGGATCGAGGCTCAGACGAGTAAAGAGGCTTCCTCTGGGTCGTACGACCGAGGAGTGGGGGGCCGGCCGGGTCTGAGCCCCGGAGCGGGTGTTCCAGCTGTCCCACGGCCTCTGGCTCCTCGCAGCAAACAGTAGGGAGACTCTTCTTCACACGCAAAGGTTTATCGTAGCGTTGTTGGGACCAGCAGAGGTCACTGACAATCCGCCTGCAGCAACGTGGTCCATACGTCGCGATGTGTGTACGCCGGGGCCTTCACGTGCGGGGTGGCGGCAGTTCCAACACGTGGCACCGCTAGGCGACGACAGCTAAGCGAGAACAGGGCTGCGGCGCGTGGTTCTGCGTAAAAGCAAGCTTGCGTGTGTGCGGACTTGACACACATGGTCAGCGTTCGGAAATGCCGTCTTATGGACAAAAGCATGGGGACTCAGGACATGTAATTTTCACCGCATCACCACGAGAGACCCCTGACTCTGGGAAATAAGCAAAGGGTTGCAGAAGGGGAGGCGGGTGGGGGGTGGGGGTGACTGGGTGACGGGCACTGAGGGGGCACTTGACGGGATGGGCACTGGGGGGTCCTACTCTGTGTTGGCAAATCGAACTTAAATAAAAACAAATGAAAAAAAAATAAAAACACCCTTTGAGTTTTTTGTTCTAAGTGCAAAAAATAAGCAAATAAACAGAAAGTGGGGGTTGCCCTCCCTCCCTCCTTCTTCCCGCCTGTGGCTGCTTCTTGGAGCTTCTGCTCGCCCACCTCTGGAAGCAGGATGGGGGTTCATAAGCTGTACGAGTGAGCGCTCAGCGGAGTTCCTGGCGTGCAGCGGGTGGTCTGTATGATGGTCACAGGCCCTGTGGGGGAACCAGGAGTGGCCCTCGTTGCCCGCCCCCCCTCCCCCGGACTGGGTGTGGGTACAGGGCCTCAGCAGCGTCTTGGCACGAGGGGCCAGCTGTTTGCACGCTTACCATGGTCAGGGTGAGCGGGAGTGTGGTGCGTCCGTGTCATGCAGCAGCCTCTTCATTTGTGGGGTGAGCGTCAAGTGGTGACCCCGCCTGATGGGGTCCCCGCGTGAGGACACTGGTTCATGCATGCTCAGTGCTCAGCGAGACGGACTTCTCAGGAGCCGTGGCCAGTGCTGGTCCCATTGAGCTGGCGAGTCTCTGTTGTGGTGTGTTCTGAGCCCTGGGCCACGTGTTGGTTGTGTTCTTGGTATGTGGCGGGGACAGAGTTCGGGGGTCACCTGTCTGGCCCGCATGGGACACTCAGAGCAGAGTCGCAGGTGAAGCCATCACGCGCTCTCGGCGGTGCGGCCTCACTGGTCCTCACAGTGAACACTCGTCGCCGTTGGGCCTCAGCCCCGAGTCTCCCCACCTTGAAGCTCCCGGGAGGGTCACGTGGCCCAGAGGCTCCCTTAGCGCTCACGCCCACAGTGTGTCTTCCGGTGACTCAGCTGCGCGCCCACGATCTCGCTAACCCACGTCGTATCATCACGGCATTAGCTGAAATTGAAGTAACATACGCTTTTTCCGGGTGAAATGAGTAAGTGCGGTCTAACGGCCAGGAAACCTACCAAGAAGTTCGACGGTCACTTTCCCAGGACGGGTGTCTGGGGTTTCGTTCTTCCGTCTAATTACAAAGTAACTGCACTTCGGGGCGTGGGAATGGTAGCGTTCCCTGGAAGGTTGAAGTTCATTAGCTCTGAAGTTGCTCAGCCCTCGGCCAGATTCCGAGTGTGGCTGGGGACGGGAGGAGGTGCCTGATGCAGGCCCGGATACGGGACGGGAAGGCCGGCCCCGCTGCCTCCACATGCCCACTGTGCGGCAGCAGCGAGGACCGGCCAGGCCTTCCGTGCTTTCCTCTGCGGCGTCCCCTTGGAAGACGATGTGGCCCCACAGGCCGCCCCTCTGATCCTGGGGGCCCAGCCAGGGTGACAGCTCTGACCATCTGCTCGCTGCCCAGAGGGGGCTGCTTGTCCCTCCCTCAGCAGGGACCAGCTCCTTGGCAGGTGGGATTGGGGTGGTTGTGAACGGGCCGCAGGGTCACAAGGAGCTCGATTCAGGCCCCTGTCGCGCGGTTTGCTGCGTCCCAGGTGAGCCACCTGCCCCTGGAGGCCCGCTGTCCCTGCTCTGTGAGAGGCGCAGCTGGTACTTCCATCCGGGCCGGTGGAGCGGGGCCCCTGTAGGGGCTCGGCGCACAGTCGGGGCGTTAGGACCATAGGCCTTGGAAGGTTTTCCTTTGCTTTTTGCAAGCGGGTCCCCTGGCGGCTGATGCCCCCCAGCTCCGAAGAATCCCAAGAAGCCTTTTGGAGCCTGGGAGGGGGTCCCTGCCTGGCGCTCGGCCCTGGCTTGGCCGGTGGAGCTCCGTGCTCATTGGGGGGGGGCTGTGGTCCACGCGGCTGGTGCAGGCTCTTGGAGTCAGCTTTCGGAAGGTCCTTCCCCACCAGGAGGCAGGACCGTGCAGGGGGCCCTGAGGGCCTTCCCTGGGGGAGCCTCACTGTGGCCCCTGGAGCTTTCCCTTCTTACTGGAACGACGGCCAGAGCCCTTGCAGCGGCATTCGTGCCCAGCCCGCTGTCACAGCCACCCAGTCCCCAATCCCATCCGTCCCCCTCTCCTTCCATTGCTGCTGCGGTACGATGTGGGGCGCAGTCTGGCCTCAGAACAGTGGTGCGGGCCGCTCCCTCCCTGGGGACCCCCTAGACGAGTCAGTGTCCGCAGGCGGCTCCCTCACCCTCGGGGCCTGGCTGAGCCCCAGCTGCCTTCCCTCGCAGTCCCCGCCCCCCGTTTGAAGACGGCACCCTGTTTCCTCCCGGCACCCTCTCCTCCCTTCCTGCCTTATTTGTTTCCATTAAGTTCACCACCACTTGCATGCTTTTTGGATGTCTGTCTGCCCGCCTAGGAGTTCTGTGCAGGCGGGGACTTTGGTCGCGCAGTGCTGTGTCCCCAGCACTTAGAAGGGCGCCTGGGACGTAGTAGGTGTTCAGTAAATGTTCGGTGAACGCGTGCACGAAGGAAGCTGTGTTTTGGGGCATCTCATCGCCCATTTATTCTTCCAGGAGGCATTTGTTTCTTTGTGGGAGGTTTTGGTTGCCGTTGCCATTGTCGACATGCAGGTGAGTCACGTTACATTGGTTTCAGGGACGCGATAGAGCGACCAGACGACTAGGCGTTGGGCTGTGGTGGCTGCAGGGTAGCTCGCACCTGTCCCCGTACAGCCCTGTCACCGTACCCCGGCCTCTGTTCCCTGCGCTGGGCCTTTTGTCCTAGGACGTGTTCATTCCGTAACTGGAGGCCTGCGTGGAGTCTCCAGGTAGAGCAGTGACCGTCGTCTCCGTGGATGTTCCCGTCCTGTCCGACCCGTACAGTCAGGCCCACGGCTGCCTCAGCTCCCAGCTCGGAACCCCTGTGTCCGCCGCCTGCTTCCTCAGCAGGTGTGCAGGGGCACCTGCGTGTCCAGGCCCGGGCCTGCGGGTGGTTCAGACGGGCTCAGCTCACCGCAAAGCTCTCCGCAGGCTTCGGCAGGCGGCGTGGCTGCTCCTGCCAGGCGAGGGCGGTGGGCGAGCCTGCGGGGGACTGGCATCCCCCCTCTGCCCCCGCCCCTCTGCCCAGGGCGCGCTGACACGTCCTTCCCACCTTCAGCTTCCTGCCTTGGGCAGTGGGGGTAGTAGCGATGCCTCCCTTGGAGACTTCGGGGCTCGAAAGGAAATGCTGGGTCTGAGGGCTCGAGTCCCCCGCGGCCCCACCACCTCTCGCCTTGCCTGCGCCTCCAGGGATCAGGACCCAGGTGGGGCGTGCTGGCCTCTCCCTGAGCCTCGCGGGGAATGGGGTTCCCTGGGGTAGGCGGGCAGGGGCTGGGGGTTCCCGGGAAAGGTGGGGCAGGGGCCGGGGGGTGTTCCGGGGAAGGTGGGCAGGGCCCGGGGGGTGTCCCGGGGGAGGTGTGTAGGGACCCGGGGGGTGTCCCGGGAGAGGTGTCCCATGGGGCCTTCCCTGCTGTCCCCCCGCCCCCCACTCCGCCCCCGCCACACGGGCCTGCACACTGTTTTGATTTTTGGTATAATTGTTTCGGGCTCCTTTGTCTGCGTGTCGGCCTATCCGTGCGTTGCCCGTGCACATCTGCAGAGGGTTTGCCGAGGCTTCTGATGGGGCTCCCGGATGCGGAGCTTAAGAAGGGGGCCATTAGAGAGTGAGGACAAGGCCTCCGAGGCTGTGCTGCTGGGAGGGTGGCAGGGCCCAGCCTGTCACCTTGTCTTGGCTGCAGGGACGGGAGGAAGCCACAGCTTGCAGGGCCTCCTTGTCCTTGGGGAGAAAGAAGCCAGGCAGGGGCAGGTGGCTAATCGGGGCCCGGCCTCTGCGGTTCTTCTGAGAACCCCCCAGAGGAACCCGATCGTGCCATCGAGCCCGGGACCCACGGGCGGCCACGCAGAGAGAGGTGGGTTTGTTGGGCTGTTCCTCCGTTGAGCGCCGTTCCCCGTCTGTGCAGTAGGCCCTTCTCGCGCCTGGTGGGTCCCTGCTGGTCCCAGTTTCAGAGGAGTGGGGGGGCCCAGAGGGCAGGGCCAGGCCGCCCCACAGGAGCTTCCAGCAGGCCGGCCTTGGAAAAGGCCACGGAACCCGCAGGTGCCTGTCCCGGCATCTTGAGGCCCAGGGAGGGGTCTGGTGTCCAGCCAGTCTGGCCCACCGGGCAGGTGCCGCTGAATTCCAGGTGAGGCCCCAGGGAGCCGGAGGTGAGCGAGGCAGGTGTGGCCTTCGCCTCCTCGGCTGTGAGTGGGGATGAGGCTCGTGATGGAGGCCGGGCTATGGGGCCACCTGAGCGGCAGGCAGTGAGGTCTGGGGAGGCCTCGTGGGGTCCTGCTGAGTCCTGGAGGAGTGAGGAGGGCAGAGCAGGGGTGGGGGTGGCTGGGGAGCCGGGGCTGATAGAGAGCAGAGATGTTCTGGGCTGGCCTGGGTTTGCCCGGCTGGGGCCTTGTCCGCGGGGTCAGCGGCTGCGACACGGAGAGCCCGGCCAGACAGCACAGGGGCCTCCAGTCCTGAGGGCAGTGAGGACACACGGGAGCGCAGGCCACTCTGCTCTCTTTCCTTTGTGATGTTTCTCTTTGAAATTATTTTTTATTACGTAAAGAACACAGGAGAGAAGTATGTTCTTGCTGAAGAAGTGCAAGTGATGTAGGCCCCGAGGGCGAGCTGCCCAGGGCCTGCCGCAGCGCTCCCCGCCCGTCCACCTGCTGCCCTGCCCCGTCCGGGGTCCGGAGAGGGCTGCCCGGGCACGCCTCACCTGTGTGCGCACCCTCACGTTCATGTACACTGTTATTTTCAAAACCAGGAGCAGGATCAGGCCGCAAGTATTGATTGGGGCTGAGCTGGGCTCTGGGGCTTCCGCTGCTCTGGGCTGCTCTGGGGCTTCCGCTCGGCACCGGCCCACGTGGCTCTCCCTGGCTGTCCTCACCTGAGGGCAGTGTTCCATGGGTGGACCGTGGGCTTACTTTATTTCTTTATTTTTTTTAAAGATGTTTTAGAAAATTTATTTATTCTTAAGAGACACACAGAGAGAGGGAGAGACCCAGGCAGAGGGAGACGCAGGCTCCCTGCAGGAGTGCGATCAATGCGGGACTTGATCCAGGGGCCCCGGGGTCACGCCCCGAGCCGGAGGCAGCGGCTCCACCGCGGAGCCCCGGCCGCCCCCTCGGGCTTCTGTGACGGCCCCCCACTGCTGTGGCACGCCCCCACTGAGCGCTCCCACGCGGGGCGCTGAAGGCACAGCCCGGTGCACGGGCCGGGCGTTCCTGTGGGGCCGACCTGCTAGGCAGCAGCGTGGCTGGGCCCGGGGGCCTCCGTGTTCCAGGTGGGAGGCTGGAAGGATAGTGGTGGAGGGCCGGGCACCCGCAGGAGGCAGGCGGTACCAAGCGTTTGGGGGAGAACAGACCTGGTTCTGGCCCCTGGGTTTTTGACGGCGGGAGGAAGGCAGGCTCCGGCTGCCACGCTGCTGGGGAGGCAGAAATTCAGGGGTGCAGCCCTGGGCGGCCCTGCAGGGTCAGTCCCTCCCCGGGACAAGGGGTTTGGGAGTGGACTCGGTGTAGCCGGTGCCCGCAGGGTGTCCCACACCAGAGGGATCACCTGTGTCTCTAGCCGAGGCGTCCAGCCCGATGGGAGCCCGGAGCCGGGGACCCCAGGCTCTGGGCTGGAGCAGCCGAGGGGGCCGCAGGCGGGGCTAATGTGAGCTGAGGGCCCCGGGACCAGGGCCTCCGCCGGGGAGGGGCTCCGGGGTCCGGAGCAGCTGTCTGTGCTGATCTGGGCTGCACGGGGCTGCCTGACGTGGGGCTCGATCCCGGAGCCCGGGATCACGATCTGAGTCAGAGGCAGCCGGTGGTCCAGACGCAGAGGACTCTTAAGGGCAAGGTTTATGCTGGGGGGAAGTAGCACGGGCTGCATCACGACACAGCTTCTGTGGGATCCTCGCTGGACCCTGACAGTCAGGGAGGCTCGGGGTGGGTGGAGACAAGGGCTCCGGGGGGCAGCGGTCTGCGCATAGACAAGCGTCTGGCGTCCGAATCTGGGAGCTGTGGGAGATAGTGTACCCATTTGTGGGTACAAATGAAGGATCTGGAAAGCTAGAGGTTTGGTCTTCACCCTACAGGGCCATCAGCATAGGCCTGGAGGTGGTTCTGGTCTTTACAGCAGGTGTGGGGAGGGGCCGAGGATGCTGCTACATCTCCAGTGCTGCTCTCCCCAGGACAGCCCCCGACAACGCTCACGTGGCCCCTGCTGTTGGGGCTACTGTAGGTTCACAGTCAGGGGTGTACGGAGTCGTGATTCCAGGGCAGGGTGTGTGCGACAGAGAGGGAGAAGGAAGTTTGGTTATGGCGGGGGGTGTGGGGGGCCATCACGTCCTCCTTGAGGGTCTGAGTGCCAGCCTGGAAGGGCAGTGGTTCATTAATGCCAGAGCGGGGAGGGGGAGAGGGAAGGGGAGGGGGAGGAGGGAGGGAGAGAGGGAGGGGGAGAGGAGGGAGGGAGAGTGGGAGGGGGAGGGGAGGGAGGGAGAGTGGGAGGAGGAGGGGGGAAGGGGAGGAAGGGGGAAGGAGGGGAGGAGGGGGGACAAGGAGGGGAGAGGGAGAGGGAGGGGAGTGGGGAGAAGCCAAGGCCCAGCCTGCTGAAGTCAAAGCGGGTGCCTGGCACAGCGGGTGCTCTTGTCCCTGTGAGTTCCCTCCTCGCCGTGCCCTCCCTGCAGTCCACGCCCGGGCTGGGCCTGGCTCCGCTCTCCGGGGCCTGGAAGGTGACGTCGGCTGCACGCTGTCCCCTCACCCAGAGCACCAAAGGAAGAGCTCTCAGTGGCTCCTAAAAGTAAACAGCTTTCTCCGGTAACGAGATTATGTATTTTCTGATTTCTGTAACGGTGTAAACAACACTGATTTATACAAAGTAAACCCCAAATTTCCCTTTTGAAACCCCCCTCACCCCCCCCCGCCCCGTGTTCCATCCCCTTCCTGCCCTGGGCACCCGGACGGTGTCTTCTCGAGGTGTGCCTGGGTGGGACAGCCGCAGCTGCTTCTGTCCTGTGTGCGTGTCGAGGGCGCAGGGCCACATATGTTCACTCTCACATTCATTTTGTCACATATGTCCCTTTGCATGTCGCCTGTCGATGCTCTTTGAGGTTCTGTCCTTCTGTGGGCTGCAGAGGATGGACGGGCCAAAGCTTGGAACCCCTGGCTTGGTCCTGGCTGCCATCGCCAGCCGGGCAGGCCGTGGGTAGATCTCTCCTGCTGAGACTCTTCCCCTGCTACTTGTGGGTCTGGGGGGCTTCCCGTGGCTCTGACATTTCTACTTGTGTGTCTTACGTGGCAGCTGCCAAGTGGAAGCTCTTAGGAGTGGGTGGTGGGCACTTGAGTTCATTCTCCCATGAAGCCGCCCTATATGCAAGTGAGCCGGGACGGCCCGTTCCTGGTGCAAATCAGCTCCAGGCTCAGCTCAGCCTGAGCAGACACGACGCCTTCTGCAGGATAAATACCTCTGCTTGCAGGAGGGCAGCCCTGAGAGTGTCCCCAAGGCCTCTTAGCTGCGCAGCCACCAGGAACATCACCTGTTCTGCCTGGGGCTCCCCGGACCTCTGGCTCTTCCCAGGGATCTCGCATTTCCTGGCCTAGTTCAGTGCTGGGCTCCTGGGGTATATTCATTAAATCTCACAAAACCCTGGGAGGATCGTATAATTAGCAGCAATGGATGGTGGTTTCACACTCGGGGCCCTGGGGCCGACTGTCGAGCCCACACTCTGTAGCTGATGTGAACCCGGGTAAGGTGTTTGATCTGTGTCTCAGATTTTGCCAATGATAAAACTGAGCCGCAGGAAGGTGAAGTTACTTGTCTGGGGTCGTAGATCCAGACCATATTTTTCCTACTATGACCCACATGGATCCGTGTTCTCGGAGGATTTGTTGGTTGGAGGGTCAAATGCTAAGGAAAGTTGAAAGGGGCTCGGAGATGCCACCTCTTGGTTATCCTCTGGGGAGGCCCACCAAGCCCACTGGTGTCATGGGAAAGCTGTCTCTGGGTTTCTGCTGGTACCTCTGAAGTTAACCTGCAGGAATAGATGGTTCTGGACGGAGAAGTCAGATCTGGGCTTTTGTGGCTGCACCGATTTCTGTATCTGTGGCTGTGAGCTACTTCCACGCCCTTAGGTGTCACTCAAGGAGGTGATGGGGATGATTGCTTGTGACAGGAAGGGAAGCAGCACAGATCCAACAACTGCTGTGCTAATACTGGCTTTAAAATTTGGCGTTGGGTTTAAAATCTGACATCGGGGCAGCCCGGGTGGCTCAGCAGTTTAGCGCTGCCTTTGGCCCAGGGCCTGATCCTGGAGCCCCGGGATCGAGTCCTACGTCGGGCTCCCTGCATGGAGCCTGCTTCTCCCTCTGCCTGTGTCTCTGCCTCTCTCTCTGTCTCTCATGAATAAATAAAATCTTTAAAAAAAATAAAATCTGACATCAATGAATTGTTATAACAATTCTTTGCCTCCTTTTCGAGATGAGAAAACTGAGGTTCAGACAGTTATTTTATGACTGAGACTAGGGTTTGCACAACCAGAAATTCACGAAAACCAGCTATGGGGCTTCCAGGTCCTTTGCCTCTTAGAATAAGGCAGAAAGGTCTCGAATCAATGACCTGATTAACTTTTCCACCTAAGAAGCTGGAAATTAAAAGAGCAAATGAAATTGAAAATAAGTAGAAGAAAAGAAATAAAGATCAGAGCAGAAAGCCAAGATATAGAAAACAGAAAACCAATAGAGGGAAATAAATGAAGCCAAGTGCTGGTTCTTTGTGAAGATAAAATGGATAACAGGCCGAACAGGAAGGAAAAGAAAGAAAGAAAACACAAAATTGCTGACATCAGGAATGAGAAAAGTGACATTACTACAGATTCTATAGGAATTAGAAGAATAATAAGGAAATATTATGAAAAACTTTGTGCCAACAGATTTGACAAACAAGCTGAAATGAGTGAATTTCTCCAAAGACACAAACTACTAAAGCACCTGCAAGAATAGGAAATTTGAATAGCCCTATACTGACAAAGAAATCGAATATGGAGTTAAAAAAACCTCTGAGAAGGAAAACTCTAGACCAAGATGGTTTCACTGTTGAATTCTGCAGTATATTTGAGGAATAAACATTATCAATTCTATATGGTCGCCCAGAAAATTGAAGAGAAGGGAATGCTTCCCCACTCATGCTGTGAGACTAGTGTTCTCCTGAGACTAAAACTGACAACCTTGCAAAAAAAACTAAACCAATATCCTTCATAAACACAGAACTGTAAAAAAAACCTCAACAGAATATTATCAACAGCACATAAAAGAGATGATACATTATGACCAAGTAGGGCTTACTTAGCCGGCGACGCAAGCTTGCTTTAGCGCTCAGAATTCGATTGATGTGATTCCTTCCCCATGACTCTAGACTTTTAAAAGAAAAACCATGTGATTATGTTTTAGGAAAAAAAAAAGCATTTGACAAAATCCAACATCTTATTCTATTGAGACTCTCAGCAAACTAGGGATATAAGGGAACGTCTCTACCTTACAAAGGGCATTTATGGACGACCCCCAAATAACATTATACTTAATGGCAAAAGACTGAGTATTTTCTCTTTAAGATCAGAAACAAGACAGAGATGTTCATTCTCACCACATCTATTCAACACTGTACCTGAAGTTTTAGCCAGTGCAATTAGACGGGGGGAAAAAAAAGAAAAAAAAAGAAAAGGCATCTAGATTAGGAAGGAAAAACTGAAACTTTTTATTTACTGATGACATGATCATCTCTGTGCAAAATTCAGCATGATCTATAAAACTACTGGAATGAACAAGTGAGTTTAGCAGCAATATTGTGATATTAAAAAAATCAATAAGCAAAAATCAATTGTATCTATATCCTGGCAATGGATAGTTGCAGCCAAAATAAAAAAAAATACTGTTTATTATAATAGCATAAAAAATGTGAAATCCTGAGGGATCAATCTGACAAAAATCAGCAAGACCTGTACACTGAGAACCGTGTAACATTGAAAGACATTAAAGAGGACCGAAGTAGATGGAGGGATACATTGTGCTCATGGATCGGAAGACTCATTAGTATCAAAACATCAGTTCTTCTAAAATTACTCTATGGATTCAGTGCATCCCAATAAAAATCCCAGCATGCTTTTTTTTTTTTTTTTTTTTGTGGAGTAAAAATCGACAAACTGATTTTAATATTCACAGGGAGATGCAAAGCACCGAGAATAGCCAAAACCACTTTGAAAAGGATGAACTCCGTGACTTTGGAACATTAAAAAAGCTGCAGTAATGAAGACAGTGTGTTTTTGGTGTAAACATAGGCAGGCCACTGGAACGGAGTAGAGAACCCCAAAAATAGACTCCCACATATCTAGATGATTGATTTTTCAACAGAGGTACAAAGGTAATTCAATGGAGAAAGTATATTTTGTTCGACAAATGGTGCTGGAACAAGCACATATCTATGTGCAAAGAAAGAAACTTCGATCCATACCTTGTACTATATATAAAAAATAAATTAAAGAAAAATGGATCACAGATGTGAGAAGCCTGAAACCATAATGTTTCTGTGAGAAAGCACAATAGAAAATCGTCACGGCCTTAGGATAGGCAAAGGTTTCTTAGATACAACACGGAAAGCACAATCTGTAAAGGGGAAAAAAAAATTGACTGGATTTCACGACAATTAGGACCTCTTTAAGAATTAAGGGCTCCTTAAGATCTCTCTTTAGGAATTAGACTCTTTGAAGGGCACCGTGAACTGAATGAAAAGACAAGCCATGGCCTTGGGAGGAAATATTTACAAATCACGTAGCTGATGAAGGAATCCCACATAGAATGTAACGAACTCTTAAAACTCAGTGATAACAAACACCACGAGGAAGTTTGGGGCCGATATTTGAAGACACTTTACAAAAGAGGATCGTGTGGATGGCAGACGGGCACCGGCCAAGATGCTTCTTGGCGATTAGGGGAGCGCTAGTTAGAAGCGCCCCTAAAACCTACCCCATCCCTGTAGAGTGACTTAAATTTAAAAAAGGGAGGCTAAGGGCAGCCCTGGGGGCTCAGCGGTTGAGCATCTTCCTTCGGCCCAGGGCGTGACCCCGGGGTCCCGGGATCGAGTCCCATGTCAGGCTCCTTGCATGGAGCCTGCTTCTCCCCCTGCCTGGGTCTCTGCCTCTCTCTCTGTGTCTCTCATGAATAAATAAATAAAATCTTTAAAAAGAAATAAAAAATAAAAAAAGGGAGGGTAAGAGCAAGCGTTCTGGGGTTCGGAGCAGCTGGAATTCTTAGGCGCTGCCGGGGGGACCTAAGACGGCGCAGCCCCTCTGGAGATGGGGTTCAACAGCTTCTTGAAGGCGTCGTCACACCCGCCGTCGTAGCCAAGCCACTCGGGGGGTTCACCCAGGAGGAGCGTGAGGACCTGTCCACACAAACACTTCCAGGGCCGCTTAAATAAAATCTTTAAAAAACAAAACAAAACAAAAACCAAAGAAGTTCGTTACTGGGCCCTTGATGGGATGAGCACCGGGCGTTATGCTGTATGTTGGCAAATTGAATTTAAATAAAAAAAAAAAAAAAGTAAAAAAAAAAAAAAAACCAACAAGAAAAACGAGTTCCTTAGTGGAGACCAGTGGTGAGCAGTGTGCCCCTCCCCCCCATTGCAATCCCAAGGCCTGGCCACAGGCTGGCTCCCGGGCCAGGCAGGGGCAGCAACCTCAGGGCAAGGCTTCCGGGGAGCACCCGCCGACCTGCTGGCTCACCCCAGAATCCGAAGGCAGGGGCCAGCGCTCTGTGGCCCCGGGGCTCTGTGCTCCCGTGGGGGATGCTGTGCACCTGACGCCAGGGTCCGGTTCTGGTGCCAGTGGGTCTGAAGTGGCCGCGTCCTTTCTGTCACTGGTCCCGTGCCATTTTGCTGATTAATGGGAACAAGGCTGCGGTGGCTTCCAAGTGCTGGAGCACAAAAGTTCTCGATGCATTTATTCATCCAGCAAGTGTTAATGATGTGCCTTCTGGATGCCTGGCTCCGTGTGAGATGCTGGGGACCCCGAGGATGACAGAGTCAGGGTTCCTGCTGTCGTGGAGCGTACGGTCTAGCATAGGAGACAGAGAATAAATAGGGAAGGAAGGAAAAGGGGATTAGTAAGACTAGCTCTTTTTAGTGCTCAGAATATGTATGACTTCCTCTCATCCTGAGGTTCTCTTCCTGGGTTCACGGACTCCATAAGCTCCTTGGAATTGTATGGAAGAGAATGCCCGTGTGTGTGTGCATGCGTGTGTGCAGGTGTGTGCATGCACATGCACTTTCTACTTCTTCTCGGGGAAGAGCCTGCAGTTCGTGCCAGAGGCTGAAGCATCCACATCCCAAGGGAGAGCAAGCAGGCTGGTGACTCTGGCTCCCCAGGCCTCACACCCGGGCACTGGTGTCCCTTCCGCAGCCTGCCCGGGGCCCACCACGGCCGCTTCCTCCTTGGATCTCTGGGTGGGCTCACCGCAGAGAGACCCGCGCTCCTTCCCCCGGTGGGGCCTGGAGCCCTCGCCACGCTCTGTGGCTCTGCATCTGTGTGGCCTGGAGGCTGCTGTTTATCTGGTGCTCTGAGCAGCAGCAGCCAGGGCCCCACAGGCAGCTGGAGGAGGGACCGATCAGCTCCGCCATCCCCCCAAGCCCGGCCGCCCAGGCCTGTACGCTGGCAGCTGCCGTGGGGAGGCCTCGAGTGCCCATCTGCAGGTAGCAGAGCACAGGGCAGGTGCAGGTAGCTAGGTGCACCTGTGGGGGTCTGCGTGAGGGCTCCAAAGGTAAGCCCCCCTCGGGCGGAGTCTTGGGCCTCTCCGGGAACGTGTGCTGCTCCTGCCTCTGCTGGGAGATGACATGGACACTCCAGGAGTCATTCCAGGTGCCTGGTGGGTCGCTGGAGCTGCATCCTGGGTGTCGTGCAGCAGTCCCGGGGCCCCCCGCGGGTGCACCGCCAATGCCAGCCTCTCTCCCATCTCCCTGCCCACCCGGGCAGCCTGAGCATTGCACCGTGTGCAGAGCCAGGTTCTCAGTGGTGAACCCTTTGCCAGTGCCTGGCACGAATTTCCCAAAGCTGTAGGGCAGGTGTCCGTGGTGTTGGGGTGGACAACCTTGATGTGCTGGGCTCTGTCTCCTCCCCTGGAAGCCTCCCTGAAGCTGCAGACCCCCAAGTCCAAGTAACCCGTGTGGGTTACAGCCAGGATTTATTTCGGCTTGAGGGCCCCAGGGAGCCATGGAAGGTCTCTTGCCATCTGGTGCTTAGCATCTCAGGACATTTTCTGTAGAACAAAATGCTCAGAAGACCTGAGACATGGTGACTAGCCCTTTTAATTTTTTATTTTTTTTGGTCGGTGCAGAGTGCTGGTGCTGGTTGCAGCCAGGGCGTGGGGGCTTGCAGGCACCCATGGGTACTTTCACTGCCCACTTTCAGGGACGGCCCCTGGGTGGTGGAGAAGCTCTCATAGCTGCTTTCTGAGGAGTTTCCTCCCTAAAAAGCTGGGGATAGAAGTGAGAGTCTGCTGGGGCTGTGGTGAGAGTCAGAGGAGCTAGCCTCGCTCAGGATGGCTGGCACATGGTCAGGGATGGCCTGGGTGCCCTTGATGGCTCCATGTTCCCCTGGGTCCCAGGAGGGTGGGAAGGAAGGGGGGGGGGTCAGAGCTGCTGGACACTGGTAGGCTCGAGCTGACGAGCCCTGTGCTTCCCGTTACTTCCTCTGCTGTGGCTGGGCTGGGACCCTGGAGGGGCCTGCGGTGGCGAGTGGGGCTGGAATAGGGCCTGAGGATGGACCTGAGCCTGCAGCCTTGACGGTGCTTGCCTGCCCATGGCCAAGGCCCTCTGCTCAAAGCTGAAGAGAAAATCCTTCCTGTTGGACAACTTTTTGAGGCCCGCCTTCTTTGTTGTGGCGCTGGTTTTAGGGATCTCTGGATGGACGATCCTACTGAGATGGAAGCTGGGATGCTGGGGAACAGGTGTCTGCTGGCAGGCAGGTGGGCTGGGGAGGGTAGAGAAAGGAGGGCCTGGAAAGGCCTGGCGGTGGCTCCCAGGCCCCAAAGGTGGACCAAGGGGTGCTTCATCCAAGAGTTCCTGGTTCACCTTGTGCAGAACGTGGTTGTTCTGAGGAGCAAGCCTCGTGTTGGTCCCCTGGAGGCAGGCATGCCAGGGCGAGGCCTCTAATGGGTCCGTCCTCCGTGGCAGGTGTTGGAAACCCTTCGTGGGCCCACCGGCTGCAGCCCCGCGGCCTGCGGACAATTCGCAGGCGTGGATGGGCACTGCCTGCACGTGCTCATCAGTGGCCCTGCGCCCCTTTGCCGACGTCAGGCCGCTTTGTCCTTAGAGCGAGTCACTGAATGACCCGTTTGCTGGAGGCTTGAAGAGGTCTTGGTGAGTTTTGCTTTCGCCGTAGCCCTGGTCTCCGCCTTGGGTGTCTTCCTCCTCCTGGCCGTCCCCCCTCCCGTCCCTGCCGTCCAGGCTTATATGCTAGTGATGGGCGGGAGGAGGGGCCAGCTGAGGCGGCTTCCCCCCCCCCCCCGTGGGGTGGCTCAGAAAGCCACTGCGATTGGAGGGAGTGGGGAAAGGACACTAAATAGCCCTCCTCACGGAATGTTAAGTTCTCCAGGAGCGACTCAGCGTTTGCCTTGCTTGGGTTCTCTTACGCCCGCCTGGAAGCGCTTGACCTCAGAGGGTGTACTCAGGTGTACTCACCTCTCCCTGCAGGGTGGGTGGGCCCAGGGAGGGTGCTGCTGAGGCTGTGCAGTGCGTGCCTGGGGCTGACCTCCCCGTGTCTCCCCCGGACCTGGTCCCCTCCTGTCCTGGCTGGTGGCATCACCGTCACCTCCCTTACTTTCTCTCCCGGCGCTCTACTGATCGATCCCCAGCACTTTCTGGGCTTCCCTGACTCTCCTTTCTCTCCATCCCCATGAAGCCAGACCCTCATCATCTCTTGCCTGGTTCATGACGGCGACCTATCAACGTTTCCTCTCTCTCCGATCTGCTCCCATGGCCAAGAGAGGGGACTTGGGAGGTGGGATTTGATCGGTTAGACCCCAGCCTGAAAGTCTTGGGTGGCTGTGTCTTGGCTCAGGATCGAGTTGAGGTTTGCCACACGATGTGTAAGACCCTTTCCAACCTGACCTTCCTGCTCTTGCTGGCGCCGTCGGTCCACGCTCCCCGTCTTTGCTGCTATGCTCCGCGGTGTGCGGTGCTTCAGTTCTCAGAACGCCTGTGCACTGCTCCCTACTCGTGCCTCCATCTTTCCGTGCCTCAGTGCCTTTGCATATGCCCATCTCCCTGCCCAGGAGCGCCTTCCTTGCACTTTACAATCCAGTAACTTTGATAGGCTTTCACGACCCAGCTCGGGGAACATCTCTGTTCTTCCTGGTACAGTTAGATGCCCTCCGCCTGTGGTTTTTCTGCTTTTCTTCTTCCAACTCCTTTGCGATGACGACGATATTGCTTCTAGCACCGCTCTCTACCTAACTGGTTTCCGTGCTCTGCTGTCTTGTCGCCCCCGCTGCCCAGAGCATGACATCTCTAGACAGATCCCATGCTTTGTCTACACCTGGCTAGCGTCTGGCCCGGGACTTGGCACATGCTGGTCCTCCAGAATAGAGGCCTCTTCTCCCTGGATGGGCTTGTTTCACAAGTGTCTATCCAACACCTGCCATATGCCAGGCACAGCTCCAGGCACTGGAGGCACAGTAATGGACCTGACCCCCTGGAGCCTTCAGTCTAGTGCGGAAAGGTGGGTAGTAGACAAACAAGTAAACGTGTCAGATGAAGCCACCAAAACCCAGCCAAGGACACTGAGAAAAGAAGCAGCCAAGAAAATAGGAGTAGGATAACTAGAGGGGAGGCCAGGAGGGCATTGCAGGGGAGAGTGGGGGTAAGACAGCCTCTCTGTCCTGCATCCCGGGCACGCGAGTTGTGCGCAGGCCTCACCTGGCCGCCTTGCTGTCTTTGCAGCTGGGTCAGCGCTCATGGGGCATTTAGGGTCTGTGGGGGCTTGTGCTTCTGATGACCGGAGCTCCTTGCTCTCGCTGAGGCTGCCCCTGTCTGGCCTGACGGTTATCAATCATCTACTCCAAGGAAAATACTGAAACCGGGCGTTCTTTATCTGGTTCATTCTCACGGCAAGGTCATTACCTGCTTTTGCAGGTGAGGAAACTGAGGCACAGGAGGGCTGAGTGTTGTCCAAGATCACACAGCTCATGACAGGCAGCGCGGCTGCAGGGGCTGGTCTGCTGGACACCCCCGAATGTCCAGAACCTTTCCTGCTGGCCGTTAAGCCACGAGCTCTTCTGAGGGTGTCCTGCGTTGGTGTATGTGAAGTCGCTCATGGGCGCGCTTGTGGACAAAGCGAGGACCGTCCTTGACAGTTGCAGGCAGTGTCGTGGGATGACAGCTGGTTGAAGGGGGCAGGAAGGGTCCTGAAGAGCCCCTGGAGTCGGAGGTGGAGAGGACAGGAGGCAGGGTGAGGGGTACTCGTGGCCGAGTGAACAGCATGAGTCCGGCCCACAGTCGTGGGGTGGCTCAGGCATCCTCCGCCCGCTGCCTGGAGCCCGGTGTGCTCGGAGTCTGTCCCCAGTTCCCTCCAGAGCCAGCCCCTAGTTTGCACATGTGCATACATGTACGTGTGCAAGCGCATGTGTGGGCAGCAGCGGGGAAAGTGTGCATCCTCCCCCCCGCCGTCTCTATGTCTGGCGTTGTGATTCGTCCATCTGTAGCCATCACTGGCTTGTCTCTGTGTCTCCAGTGTTCGGCACAGAAGGTGCTTCCTTAGCGTTCCAGGGCTGATGTCTGTCTCCGTGTCAGCGTGGCTTTACGCCCGTGTGTTACACATGCCGCCCCCGCCCCTGCTAAGAGCTCCCTCTACCTTGGGCGGGTGCCCCACGCCCACTCAGGGCATCCCAGGCCCTGCCCTCTGCTGGGGGTCTCTTGGGCGTGCAGGATGGTGCACAGGTGGGTGGCCTGTGGGAGGTGAGCCAGTGGCGGGGTGGGGGGGCTGTCTTCAGGGGCCCCTCCCACTCTCATCCTCTCTCCCCTGATCCCTCTTAACACAAGCTTTGCCTGGTGCCCTATTTCCTCTCTTTCCAGTTTGCTTTTTTAGTTTCATTTGGCCTTTGCTTTTACTGTCCTCCAAGCTGGATCCATCTAGAATCTCAGAAGTGAGAAATGGAAAAACTAGCCCTGAATCTTCTCAAATGTAGGGCAGACCTTTCTTTGAGGTATTTTATTTTATTTTATTTTTTATTTTATTTTAGATTTTATTTATTTTATTTTATTTTATTTTATTTATTTATTTATTTATTTATTTATTTATTTATTTGTTTGTTTGTTTGTTTGTTTGTTTATTTTCTCCCTGCTTTGCAGAGGGCAGGGAAGTGGAAGAAATATGTCCTGGGAGTCAGGGGGTACGAGGAGGGAGAGAAACACCAGGGGATGACCAGATCGATATGCTGGGGCACTGTGTCTCTCTGTATTGCCCTCTGTATGTAGATAGGTGTGCCCCCACCCACATGCACACATTCACACGTACATCTTTTAAAAAAAAATTTTTTTTTTCACGTACATCTTTATATAACTTCTCATGATCCTTGGAGACCCTGGGCAATACTCGGTGCTGCTTTAGAGAATGAAAGGAGACAGAGGAGACAAAGGGGGCAAAGTAGAGACAGAAGCGACCGGAGATACATACAGCACTTGGCCACAGGTCATGGACTTTATCAGGATCCTGATTTGACAAAAAAAAAAAAAAAAAAAATTCAAATATCACTTACAGGAAATTAGAAAACCAACGGGATGTTGGGACATATTAAAGGGATTGTTCGCTTTTTTAGGCAGACTCATGATATTGTGTTTGTGTATTTAAAAGATGTCCCTCGTCTTTTTTTTTTTTTACCCTTGTCTTTAAGAGGTACAATTAAAATGTTTGCGTGAGAAGGATACAGTATTGGGGATCTTTTTCAGAATAATTTGGAAGGGGGGGCGAAGGGGTGCCTGATAGGACCTGACGCTGTGTGATGGGTACCTGGGGGTTTCGTTACATTTTCTCAGTGTGTGAAATTTTCCATAACGTGCAGTAAAGTAAAAATCACACGATGGCAATTTTTCTCCAGTTACGCAAAGACTATTGTTTGTTTTTCGTTTTGGTTTTCATACCTTAACTTTTCTGGAATCTTAGGTGCTGTTATCACTTGCTGGCGAGAGAGGAGCAGATGGCAGGATGAATGGATAAGCAACGAGCAAATATTAATGAGAGCAGGAAACGATCAATCGAGTTTCCTAGACAGCTTGCTTTTAGCCCTGGATACTTCTGCAAAATTACATGCATAGAATATAGCCATTATTTTTTTTTGCAGGAAAATGAGTCATACCATGGGCTTAAACAGGCCAGCACTTGATGGTGGGAGGCCCAAGCGGCTTCAGCGTGGGCCCTGGAGGCAGACTGCCTGGTTCTGCACGGGGCCATCCCCTGACCTTGGGTAGGAACCCCCCGTTTGCAAAGTGAGGACTGATGGCAACCACTGTGCACCCAGACGGTGGAATATCATTCAGCCCCCGAAAGGAATAAAGTGCCAAAAAACGCTGCAGTGGCGGTGAACCTCACGCACGCTGTGTGAAGTGAAAGGACAGTCGTGAAAGGCCCCTTATTGTGGGATCGCATTTGTATGAAATGCCTAAAATGGCAAAATGCATAGAGACAGAAAGTGGTTGTCAGGGGCTAGGGTGGGGGTGCGGGGTATCTGGGGAATATCCTGGACTGGGTGGCTGATGAGCAACAAGCATTTACTTCTGAAAGCTGGGGAGTCCAGGATCGTGGTCACCAGCGGATTCAGGGTCTGGTGAAGGCCTTCTTCTGGGCTGGGGACTGCCAGCGTGTGCTCACGGGGTGGAGACAGGTAGGGAGCTCTGCGGTGTCTGAGCTCACAGGGGGGCTCAAGCCTTGTGACTTAAGGACCTCGCAGTCCTGATGTCACAGGAGGGCACCGCTCTCGTGATCTACGCACGTCCCAACGCCGTGATGTTAGGATTTAACAAATGAATCATGGGGGTGGGGGGTGGGGGGGTATCGACATCTAGACCTTAGCAGGGAGCAGCTGCTAATGGCCACGAGGCTTCCTTTTAAAGATGATGACATGTTCTAAAATTAGATTGTGGTGATGGCTGCACGACTCTGAATATAATTTAAAAAACATTGACTTGTACGCGCATCATGGGTGAGTTTCGGGGCATGTAAATTATATATCAATAAAGCTGTTTGGGGTGGGGGAAAAAAGCACCCACATCCCAGAGTTGAGTTAAGGATAAAAAAAAAATACTATGCGTAAAGTGTTTAGAAGAGGGCCTGGCGCATCATGTAGGGTTTATAATTCTAAGTGCTTTACTGAAATTATTGTGTGTGTGGGGGGCGCATTTTCCTCTAGCATTTGCTTTCTCAAGTGTTTAATATGTATCATGCTATGAAAACTCTGGAAGTCAGTGGTTTAGGTAGAATTACCATCTCAAGGTTTTAATGACCGTACTCTGGTCTGGAATTAAGAGCCTTCTAAGCGTCCCTAAAATAGACTCTTTATCTCCCTCCATATTTTCGGTCGTTAAAAAACGTCTCTTAGAGAAACCTGAAAATCCTTCGGGCAGTATCTGGGCAGTGGAGTATTTTTGGGGGGTGCTGTCCCCGTTCCTACCCCGTCCTTGAGCTGTCCTTGAGCTGCCCTGTATCCCCCGCCGGTGTTTTTCAGGTCGTAGAACTTGGAACATCCGAATCTTGGTGCCTCTTGAGGTTCTCGCCTGCGTTAACAGATCCCACGCTAACGAGTAGTTCATCGGACTGATTCGCCGTCTCCTAATTCCTCTCTCTTCCTCCAACAGTTCCTTAATTGACTAAACCGAGGCGAGAGAAGGAGAGACACCCGGCTTGACGAATTGGCCTTGAGGTTGGGGTGTCCGGGCCCCAGGCTTGCGGACGGAGCCTGGGCTCGGCGTGGAAGGTCTCCGCGCCCTCACCGGCTCCCTTCCCGGGCGTTCCCGGGTCGGAGGCGGGGGCAGGCAGGGGGCACCATCCCGTTGGTTTGAACTCCCGCTGCGCTGGCAGGGCCAACGCCCGCTGCCTGTAGAGTCTGCCTGTTGGAATCGCTTGGAAAGGTTAAAAAAAAACAAAAAAAACAAAAACTACCGCTGCCTGAGCCCTGCCTGGGCGTGGGGGTGGGGAGGGGGTGCTCTGCTGTAACAGGTGCAGAGCCCAGAGGTTCGTAGACGCTTCTGGGTGGTTTGGATTCGCCGCCAAGCTTGAGAACTGCTGCCTCTGGGGAGGACGCACCGCGTGGGCGGTGGGAAGGCAGGGAAGGCCGCGTCCTGGTCGTAGGGGCAGAGGCGGGGACAGACGTTGCCTGGCGCGTGTAGGGCGACACCTGCGAGTAAACGTGCTGCTTCCAGCTGGCTTTCTGCTGGGGTTGGACGGGAGCCCGGCCCGTGATCCCCTCAGCCTTTGAACGTGGGCCACCCTAGCTTCCCTTCTGCGCGGACACATGCGCCTTTATCAACCAGACGGGTCAGTGGCGTTGTCCTGGGGGCCCGGAATGTGACAGCCGGAGGTGGCTCGGCCTGGGCCCTTTGCCGACGGCCCCTGGGGGCGCAGAGGAGGTAGCGCCCCGAGAGGAGCTGCCCCCGGGAGGGGAGAATGGCTCCAGGAGGAGGGCTGCTGCAGCTCCACTTCACAGGGGGGTAAACTGAGGCTGGGAGAGTGTGTGCGGGGGCTTAGAGAGGCGGGTGCAGCCCGCAGGAGGACATCCCTGCCCCCCAGCTGGGCGGGCACTCGCTCGGCCCACCGTGCAGCTGCCCTTGTCAGTGCAGGCCCGGCCCCGGGGTGCTGGGGTGGGTGCTGCCTTGGATTCCTCATTCCCCAGAGTCCTGGGAGTGCCGGGGGGCTTCCTGGAAGAGGCCTGGGCAGTTTGCTTTCCGTCAAGGGTGGTGGGCAAGGCGCACCTTCCTGGAGGCCAGGTGCCTGTCCCCTCTCCCCCTGCCCGCTCCGCTGACCACCCCCCAAGCCACAGGGCGAGGGACGTGAGTGTACCCTGGAGAAGGTGGGAAGGTGGGTGCTCAGCCCCCAGGCTGGGCTGCGTGGTGGCCGCGGGGGGTTGAACCTTTTGGGGGCGCAGCATCTGCAGGCAGCTCCTCCTGCAGGATGTGGGGATGGGACTGGTTGTAGGGTGGGAGCCCTTCCTCCATGTGGGAGGGGCTGAGTCCCAGAAATCTCCCCTGGATCTCGGCTGGGAAACTTCTGGAGGAGTTTTGCATCTCTCTGACTTGCTCGAATCAGTAGGCCGTCACCCCTGGCTCTCCTGCATCCCCCGGGGGCGCTGTTCCGTTTCCGCCCGTTTTTTTCTTGCCGGCTTCCTCCCGCACCCCACATAGGCCAGGCACCAGCAGGTGCCACCCCGGGGCTGGAGTGCGCAGGACGAGGCCGCAGCACCGCTTCCTGAGTCTGCGCTCGCGGACGTCACTCGGGTAGTTTGGGTGGATTGCGGCGCGGGGGCTGCAGATCCGGGACTCAGCCGCCAGCCACCTGTTTGTTGATCCATCAGCGATCTTCAGCTCTCCGCATCCACTCGCGCAGTGGCGTCCGGTGCAGGCCCCCTGCCCTCGCAGGCCCGGCACCTGGCTCCCCGGAGCATGTGGCCCATGTGCCCTGCGTGGCCCGTCCGGGCGTCAGCTCAGCTCTCCGCCTGGACTGCTGCCCGGAGCCACCCCGCGCCACAGCCTGTGGCCTGGAGCAGCCCCAAGAGGCCGGGGCTGCAGCAAGCCGTCCTCCCCTCACTGGTGCCGGGTGGGTGTGCTGAGCTGCGCCCCTCCTTATGCAGTGCCCCCCCGCCCTCCCCCACCTCCCCCTCTTCTCCCCCCCATGCTAGGGTGGGTGTGCTGAGCCCGCACCCCTCCCTCTTGCAGCGGCCTCCCTCTCCTCTCCCCCCCTCCATTCCTCCTCCCCCTGCTCCCCCCCCAGCCTATGGGCTAGGGTGGGAGTGCTGAGCCTGCACCCCTCCCTCCTGGATCACCCCCTGCCCCAGCAGAGAGGTGAGCTCACAAAATTTTCCTCCCCGTTCAGGCCTGGGAGCTTGGAGCTGTACTGCCCTGCCATCACCCACTGGGGTGCACGCCTCCCCTGTCCCCCTGGCCTGTCCCCCGGGGTGGGGGGAGCAGATGGGGTGGTCAAGAATTCATGTGCATGTCTGAGCTCACCAAGTCTCCATGTGTGGGTGTCACTGCCTCCTTCCCCCGTGTCCCTGGGGCCGCCTCAGGGCTGCAGAGGCTGCCTGGGTCCTCCCACGTCTGTCCAGGCAGGGAGGATGCGCCCCAGCAGTTGCGAGAGTGGCAGGCAGTCACCCTGGGCCCGGAGGTCTTGGGCTGCACTCATGCCGTGAGGGATTCCAAACCACAGAAGCCTGTGTCTGCCTCTTCCAGGCAGCCTGCCCTGACTGCTCCCTTCTCTTGCCCTCGCTGTACTCACGTGGCTCTCGGCCCTGAGCTGTGTGCCCAGACTGTGGGGCCCACGTGGCTGCTTGTGCTCCTCGCTGTCCTGAGAAGCCCGGGTGGGCCTGCGGGGGTGCGTCCCTCGGGGCCCAGTGCCTCCACCCTGGCCCCTCGTCCCCTGGAAGGTGGTACGTGTGGTGTCACACACGTCCCTTGAGATGCTCAGGCAGGATGCCTGCCCGTGTCTGGCCCAGGTCATCCCCGTTGCTTAGTCAACCCGCTTCTGCGTCCCAGAGCCATAGGCTGAGGACCAGACGGGGAGAGAGACCCACAAGGAGGAGGAGGTGGGGCCACGGCGTCCTCACCTATAAAGCGGGGACTGTGGGGCCCGCAGGCCTGGGGGAGGACTGCATGCGCTGGTCCAGCCCCAGCTTGTTGGCAGAACTGGGGGGTGCTCCGGGGAGCCCTCCCTGCCGCCACCCCTGCGGCAGCCCTTGAGCCCAACTGTGTGCTCCTGGCGTCTGTGGGGAGAACTGGGGCAGGGCTGCGAGTGGCCCCTGGGAGCTCCCCTGTGCACCCGGGGGGGGCCCACGTGGCTCTCTTCCGGGGGAGGGGTGAGCGGTCTCTGTGGGGCCGGCTGCGTGGTTCCGGCGGTACAGACATTTAGTGACTGTGGCCTCTCCCCTGCCCACCCCCAGGGAAGAAGCAGCAGGGAGGGCCTGGCCAGGGCTCAGCTGGTGCCGTCGGCTGCTGCCCACAGCTGGAGACCTCTGGGGCCGGGCCTCCGTTGGCTCTCTAACCCACCAGGCCTCTGACGGCGGAATGCTCTGGGCGCCCTGACGGGACGGCTGTGGGGCGGCTGGGGACGACGGCAGTGCTGTAGGGAGGGCAGGACGCCGCTCTTCCTGCCACACTTGCCTGGGCCTTTCCTGGGCTGCAGGGGTGGCCTCCACTCAGCCTCCCTGCCAGCAGAGCCCTGGCCTCCCTCCTGCAGCAGGCAGCCCGCACACCCATCGGGTCCCAGCCACGAAGGCAGGAAGGTTCTGAGCTTGAGAACTCAGGGCTCCGGGTCTGGGGCAAGGCTCAGGCGTCACTGGGACGTGAGCAGGCACAGGTGTAGGGTACGGACGCTCTGCCCCAAACAGTGTGGAAATAGAGACTGCCCAGCACGCTTTGCCGTGGCTGCGGGGACGGGTGGAAACTGCGTCCTGGTCACACTTAACCTTCGGGTGGGAAGGCAAGGGGGGCATGTTTGTTCTTACCTAAACTTCTAAATATCAGCTGGGCCAGCGTCTGAGGGCAGCCATTGGCCATCTAGTCGGCAGGGCCTGCTGTCACGCTACCCAGCTCTGGGACTGCGCTGGGCTGCATGAGTTCTCTGAGCCTCAGTGTGCTCATCAGCAGAATGGGACAGTCCTGTAGACCCTACAGGGTCCTTGTGGGAACTCAGGGAGGAACGGCAGCAGCAGACAGTTTTGTGGACTCTACAGAGTCCTTGTGAGAACTCACTGAGCAACAGCAATAGGGACAGTTGTGTTGACCCTACAGGGTCCTCATGGGAACTCACTGAGCAATAGCAGAAGGGGACAGTCCTGTAGACCCTACAGGGTCTTCGTGAGAATCAGGGAGGAATAGCAGAAGGGGACAGTCGTGTAGACCGTACAGGGTCCTCGTGGGAACTCACTGAACAATAGCAGAAGGGGACAGTTGTGTAGACCCTACAGGGTCCTAGTGAGAACTACTGAGCAACAGCAAATGGGACAGTCATGTAGACCCTACAGTGTCTTCGTGAGAATCAGGGAGGAATAGCAGAAGTGGACAGTGTTGTGGACCCTACAGGATCCTCGTGGGCACTCAGCGAGTGACCGTATGTAACGTGCTGGTAAGTGGCCCCAATCCTAGTACTGGTGCTTCCTGAGGGAGGGACAAGGAGCACAGCTGAGGTGGGCAGATCCCAGCCTGGAGGCCCGCCTGGGGCTGAGGTTGCTCTGTAGTCAGCCCAGGCGTCCTGAGCCTTAAACCTTTTCCTGTGTCTTCCGCAGTCTGGCCTTTCTGTGGGCTCAGATGTCCCACCAACGTGACCCCGGTCTCCTCTCGGGTGTGAGTCAGCAGCACACTGTGCTGCTCAGGAGTTTGGGGTGTGAGTGTCACCTCCTGAATCCCAGGGGCCCCCTGCAGATATGGTCCCGTGGCCACTCACCGCCCCACGCTTCCTCCCCGGCACCCCAGGACATGGAGATCTAGGGGGTGGACTCTCCCTGAGCATTTGGGAATAAAGGAAGGGATTGCGCTCACCATGCTCAGCCCCAGCTCCAAGTCTCCTCCTGCCCCCACCTCAGGCCAACCCTAGTCTTGACCCTTAGTCCTACCCTTAATCCAAACCCAGATCTCGAAACGGTGCCCGTCTGTTTGTAAAGTGCTCCGGCCCAGCGCCCCGAGCCCCAGGCTCCCGCAGGCACTGACCCACGCTGGCCTGTGGGGGTCTGTCCGATGCTCTGTGTCCCCTCCCAGCCCCCAATCTTCAGGACGCCAGCGCCCGGGGCACAGTCCTGCCTCTCGGGGCCTGCTGTCCGCCCTCCTTGGCGTCGCCTGGGCCTGGCCCTTCGTGCGGAAACAGGGCTCCCCGGGCCCTTCCTCAACAAAGCTGGAGCGCGAGTGACACGGTCATCCATCTACCCGGTCCCGGGGCTCCCTGCCCCTCAGCGTAGGATGCCAGGAAGGAGAGCAGGCCGGGTGCCCTGGGAGCGGACCCCCGGGGCCACCGCACGGGTCTCCTGTGGCGGGCGCCCCGGGGCCGGTGGGTCGCCCCGGCCTCTGCTCTGCGGCCCTCTGTCCTGACCAGAGCTCCGTCTGCCTCTGGAGTGCCTGGGGCCAGCGGAGGGCAGCCCCACCGCACCGGCTCCTGGATTTCCACTTGTGCTCACTCATGTGCCTCTGAGCCCTGTTCCTTGCTCCTCCCCCCGGCTTTGCCCCCACACGTGCCCTGCTGTGAGAGCATCCACCACGGCCCCCGCTGCTGCTGGCAGAGGGAGGCTGCCCACCCGTCCTCGTCCTCTGAGACCTTGGGCCGGGCCGGGTGATGCGACGCCAGGGTCAGGGGAAGGGGCTGCTCTCGGGTCCGTGAGGGAACTGAGCTCCCAGCCTTCGCCTTGCTCTTCCATCACCCGAATGCTGTTCGTCCCCGCCCCGGCCTCCCCCTCCCCGGGGCCTCAGCCTAAGGTCACTGCTCTGGCCCTGAGCCTCCTGAGCGGCAGTGGCGCCTGCACCTGACCCTGCGGTTGCTGGGGATGTGCCGGCCCTTCGGGTCCTCCCCTGTGTCAGCGTCCAGGGGCTGCCTGGACAGGTGTCACGCTTGGCCCGGGGCGTGGGGTGGGGCTGGAGTGGGCGCTCGGCTCTGCCACCGTGGACCCCCCCCCCCCCACTCCGCCGCCCCTCCTGGGGCTGCTTCCTCACGGTCCTGGGCTGCTGTTCCAAGTCACTGGGCTGGAGCCTCCCCCAGATTTTGTCCTTTAAAACTCATTGATTTTTGCGCTGACTTTTACAGTACAAATGTCATCGTTAGATAAAGTAATTGAAGCGGGTAATCTATGCGCCGAGCGCCCACGGCCCCCCTCGCTGCCCGGCCCGGGGCGGCCTCAGGAGCGCTGGGGCTCATGTCCCCGGAGGCCCCCCACCCAGGGCCTCAGGTGGAGCCCTTCGCGGGTGCGCGGGGTGGTCGGAGGGCGCCGTCGCCGGCATCTGGGCCCAGGGGCCCTCCTCATCCTCAGCCCTGCGGCTGGGCCGGTGGGACGTCCCCAGGGAGAAGACGCAGGAGGAGGGCGCGGTGGTGGCCCCAGGGCCCCTGCCTCCCAGCCGGGATTTGGCAGGCGCCCTTGTCCCCTGGCCTGAGCAATCCCTCGGGGGGTGCAGCCTGCACCCCATGCCCCGCACATGCCATGTCCCCTATGAACGCAGCCACTGGAAGCCCCGGGGAAGCGCGTTCACCTGCCCACCTCCTTTGTTCTCGGGAGCCTACATCCTAGGTGAGGCCTGTAGTGGTGCCCACGAGCCTCCATCACCGAGTCTGCAGAGTGGCCTGCGGAGCTGTGGGGTTTCCCTTTCCAGTGCGTGACAAGGGTCTTGGGAGCCTTGGGGCGTGAGGCACCTCTCGGCCGCGCCCAACCTCGCCTCCCTTGTCTCTGGAAGGTCGCCCACCTGTGGATGGTGCAGGTGGGAAGGCCCCGGGTGAGGCAGGTGCCGGTTTGGGCCCCACCCCCCGCCCAGCTGAGCGTGTGCACTGCCTCCTTGGTGCTGGGCGGCTGAGCGGGGCCCCGGGGGAGGAGCAGATGACAGGAGGCTGACCTCCAGCCCCCAAGGCAGAGTGAGCGGGTATGCGGGGAGATGCGTGTAGACCCCGGAGCTAGAGCAGGCCTGGGCCTGGGAGCACAGGAGACGGGGGCCCCGGAGGAAGCCGTCAGGCCTGGGCTGATCTACGGGAGTGCCTTAGTGGAGGAACTCTGTCCTTCCAGATGCAGACCCGCATCTGATCCCAGGCTCCGTCCCACATTCACCCCGGGCAGCCTGGAGAAGCGGGACAGGGCGAGCCTGAGGCTTGGGCCGTGGACGGTGACTCCTCTGGGCCCTTCCTGGGGCTCAGTGAGGTTCTGTGGGCCCTGGCTGGCCTGGGGCTTTCTGGCTGCCCTTGCCCCCGCCCCTTGCAGGCCCCAGGAGCCCCTTCTGGGGCCACGAGCTCCTGGGGGAGGGCGGGCAGGGCTGGTCAGGGAGGGCTGGGGGAGACGCTAGCTTGTCCTGGGTGCAGTGTTGCTAACTGAGCATTGATGGGGCGCCTGGGGCAGCTGTACCTGGTAACTTGTTCTCTCTCTCTTTTTTTATTTTAAAGATCTTATTTATTTATTCATGAGAGACACAGAGAGAGGGGCAGAGACATAGGCAGAGGGAGAAGCAGGCGCCATGCAAGGAGCCCGACGCGGGCCTCGATCCCGGGACCCCGGGGTCATGCCCTGAGCAGAAGGCAGACGCTCCACCGTGAGCCCCCAGGTGCCCTGTTCTCAGTGTGGTGTGGGCCTCGAGCTGGCAAGTGGCCCGGAGAAGACATTGCTTGTCCAGGCTTTATTTTTCTGTGGGAGCAGCCCCTCCCCCGACACCCACGCCAGCCCCCAGGGAATGCCGTGGGCCATGGCCGCACACTCCTGAGGCCGGGAAGACAAGCGGGGCTGTGGGGGTTGCTCTCTCCGCTGGCAGCCTGGCGGGACTTGGGGTGCGCATGTGAGCCTCAGGGCCTTCAGGAATCCAGGCTCAGGTCGGGTTGCTGTGTTGGAGAGCCCTGTACGGAGTAGGCCGCGGGAGGGGTAGCGGGCAGCCCCGGGGTGGCAGTGGGCAGGGTCCCTGGGCCTCCACTCCGTCCGGGCCTGTACGGGGCCGCTGAGCCCCTGAGAGGTGGTGGTGGGGGACCGGGCGGGAGCTGCAGCCTGGCCAGGCCCTGGCCCTGACCTGTGGGCTGTCCCGGCGGGGCGCCGGGTGGCCCTCCTCGCCCTGGAGGGGGGCAGCGGCTGCATGGCGGGCCGGGGGGACCCCCGTGAGCACCGAGAGCCCAGTGTTGGCGCTGGAGGGGCCGCTGGCCAGCCAACCGCAGCTCCGAGGGTCAAGCCGGAGCGGCTGTGCGGTCGATGCCCAGGTCCCTCGCTCCAGCAGGGCCGTCCTGGGGGCTGCGTGGCCCCAGGCGTGGGCGGAGGGCAGCTGGGGGGATCCTTCCTGCCAAGCAGGGTTCGCTGGCCTGTGTCCTGGCCGTGGGGACCCTTGGGGCAGCGGAGAAGGAGCAGGGTGGGGGGTGGGGGTGCCGACGCTGCCATCCTGTCCCGCCTTCCAGATGCCCCAGGCCCACGGCCTCCTGGAGGGGCCACGGCTGGAGGCGGCCGGGCTCTTGGGGCTCTTGGTCCCTGGTGTCCCCTCCTGGCCTCAGCGCCGACACGGAAAAGGCGGCCCGTGCTTTGCCCTTTGCCCGTTGCTCTGGGTGCGTCCCTCCCTGTGATGCCTGCGCCTCCTCCCCCGACCCCGTGAGCCTTCGGGCCTGGGCCCCGTGGGCAGGACCGGCTCCAGCTCCACAACACACCCGTTTACCTGACGTGGTTTCAGTTAGAAACGTTCCTAATGCCCCCGGGACACGTCCAGGCCCGGCCTCGCCGTCCCCAGAACACGGCGAGGCTCCCTGCGCCCGCCCGCGTTTTCCTCCCGTGAACAGAGTGTGACAATTGGAAGTTGGTAGAAAATAAAGCAGTCTTGTTTTTCTGCCTTCTCTATTGATCCGGTTTTAGCAGGGAGGCGCGGGCTGTAATTTGTTTCATTTTCCCTTTGGTTTCCGAGGGGATGGAGATGTCATCAGGAGCCCCTCCGCCCGCCCTCTCCGCGCGCCGCTGCCTTCGGGACCACCGGCACCTGCTCGCAGGCCTCGTGGGCAGGTCGACCAGCGGGTCATCCATCCCCGCCTCCTTTGCCGAGTGCCCTGCCGGGAGCGGCGGACGTGCCGAGAAGCCTGGGGTGCGTTTGGGCGGGCGCCTCCCGACCCACGCAAACACGGGCCCTGCGGGAGAGCACCCCCAGTAGCTGTGCCCTGGGACGGCCTCCGCTGGAGAGCTTCTTTCCTGGCTCAGTGCACGGTCTGAACCTCGGTGCTCTCACGTGTGTCATAGGCTTGCGACATTTCTCCCGGGAACTGGGGATGCTCGGTGGGGGGGACACGCGTCACCATTTGCCCCCACATCTGCACCCCGGGCGCAATGAGATTTTCACAGATGCTATCCCTTCCCATGGCTCTGCCTGTCCTGACCCAGCTTCTCAGGCCGTCCCCTCTGCTCGTGTCCCTCCTCTCCTCTTAGGCCACCTACCCCATAAGGCTTCAGAAGCCCCAGCATAGGAATCCCCACACCCCCGAGCCACCTGATTGTGCTAGGATGTCAGACGGTGGCCCTATGTTTGTTTCTCTTTTCTGACCTTCCTTGGTGTATCAGCTTATTTTCTCTTGCCATCTCTGACTGCAGAGTGTGGCTCACAGCGGGTTCTCTGGGCGACTGGGTCACGTGACCAGGGGAAGGGGGCTCTCACGTGGCTGCAGCCTTTCTCAGGTTTCACACACTCAGACTGTCAGTGCTGGTAGTGACAGCAGAGAAGTGGGAAGCCCGTGATGGATGCACAGCTTTCCTGAGAGCCAGCTGGGCAAACGCTTCTTAACAAGAACTCCCTGGTTCTCGAGCATTGGGAGGAACTTCCAAACAGATGTCGAAAGACGGATGAAGGCTTTCGGCCCCAGTGTGTGAGTGTGTACTTGACAGTAGGCTACATGATCCTAAGACGACAGCTTAGGAGCTGGGCTCCCCTAAATCCCATGCCTTGCTTCCCCGCTTACGCCCCGTGTGACCCTGGGCAGGTCACCTGAGGTGAGCCTCAGGTTACTGATCTAAAAAACGAGGGTGCTTATTCCCAGCTGGAAGGATCGTTTTGAGGGCTAAATGGGTAGAGAGTTTCTGGTTCCTGGCACAAGGCAGGCCCTCAATGCACGTGGATAGCTTTCTTCTCCCTGTAGTGCTGGAGGTTGCTGCTGCTGAGCCTCTCTCAGAGCTGTGGGCAGGTCCTCGGGCTGGAGAATGGTGACGCCTAGCAGGTGCTTGGCTCCTGGCCACTCAGCCTTCAGACCCTTTGTGGACCATGCCTCCTTCTTCCCTTCTTCCTTCTCGGTGGCATGGTTGTGTACACTGTTCATCTTTCCCAAAGAGTAACTTGAGAGTGGTCATGCTGCAGTTGGCCTGCAGAAGGCATGGCAGCTGGGAGAGGAAGGGCGGGATAGGTGATCTGGGCCCAGCTGGGAATTCCGCATGGCCGAGATGGAATGTGTGCTTTGGAGAAGTTTCCTCAACAGAGATGAGGCTAGGCACACAGTGGGCGTTCACAGGGTGTCTTTGCCCTCAGCCAGGGACTTCGGCAAGAGCTAGCATAACATATACCTACCTTGGGCCCTCAGGATGGAAATCAGACCCAGCCTGTCCTAGTTTAGAGGTTGAAATCAGACCCACTATCCTAGTTTAGAGATTGAAGTTCATGTAGGGGTGGACAAGTGTACCTTGGCATACATGGTGGTGGTGGTGGTGGTGGTGGTGGTGCTGCTGCTGCTGCTGGTGGTGCTGGTGATGCTGGTGGTGGTGGTGGTGATGATGGGGCTGGTGGTGGTGATGATGATGATGGTGGCGATGGTGGTGGTGATGATGGTGGTGCTGTTGGTGGTGGTGGTGGTGGTGTTGTTGGTGCTGGTGCTGGTGGTGATGGTGGTGGTGGTGGTGGTACTGGTGGTGGTGGTGGTGGTGCTGCTGCTGCTGCTAGTGCTGGTGGTGCTACTTGTGGTGGTGCTATTGGTGGTAGTGATGCTGGTGGTGGTGATGATGATGATGGTGTTGGTGGTGGTGCTGGTGATGCTGGTGGTGGTGGTGGTGGTGATGGTGCTGATGGTGCTGGTGGTGCTGGTGGTGGTGGTGCTGTTGTTGGTGGTGCTGCTGGTGGTGGTGGTGGTGATGGTGGTGCTGGTGATGATGATGATGGTGCTGGTGGTGGTGATGATGGTGCTGGTGGTGGTGGTGATGGTGCTGGTGGTGCTGGTGGTGGTGGTGGTGGTGGTGATGATGATGGTGCTGATGCTGGTGGTGCTGGTGGTAGTGATGGTGGTGGTGGTGGTGGTGCTGGTGGTGGTGACAGATGGGATTCAGCACTTAGTATATGCAAGATACTTATCTACCTGCTTTACGTGGGTGTCAATTCCTTCAACACTCCTAAGAATCCTACGAGCTTACCGCTGCTTGTTATCTTCACGTTACGGATGGAGAACAGGGGCAGAGAGAGATTCAGCCAAGTGTCCAGCGTCAGGGGCTAGAGCGCAGTGTTGAACCCTGGCTGACTTAATTGTGCTGCCACCCTGCCTCTCTCCCAAGCATGCCAACCTGCTATGCTGAGTAAGGCAGCGTCCTGTGGGGCAGACAAGGTTGTGGCCTAATGACGTCTAACAGAAATACAACATGAACCACATGTATAATTTAAGATTTAGAAAGTAAGAAAGATCCAGGTGAGATTTATTTAACATATTTTATTTAGCTCAATGCATTTATTTAGTTCATTATTATTGTTCCAACATGTAATTAATAGGAAAAATTATTAACGGAATAGTTTATATCCCTTGTTTTGTCCTAAGCCTTTGAAATCTGGTGTCTGCTTTATAACTTACAACGTTTCTCAATCGGGTCAGCCGTGTACGTGCTCAGTGGCCACCTGTGGCCTGTGGCTCTCAGAGGATCACCCATCCCTTGTCCTCCTGTGGCTCACAGCCTGACCGGAAGACATATCCCCCTGCTGTTTGCTTCGCCTTTGCTTGGACGGTTTCCCATCTTTCTTGTATCTCTGAGACTTCACGCAGTTGCTCCTTTCTGTGATTTCAGGAGGGGCTGGCGCTGAGTCCTATCGGTCAGAGGAACTTTGGAAAGGTCAGGCCTGGGGGTGCCCGTGAAAGTCAAAGCCGGCAGGGGCAAGTCACATCTGCTGCTTTCTGGGGGGTCAGGAGGTGGGAATCTGGGCCGGGGAATTTCTGATGATGCCATTTGCTGGATACCGACACCATATGCTTGACGTTTTTCACTTTATTTTACCCAATAGCCCCATGATGTAATCCCCTCTTTTATTTTAACCAGTGGATCGACTCTAGGGAAACTGAGGCTCAGAGAGGGTGGAGGCACCTCATTCGCCGGGTGGTGGAGCCAAGGTGGAGGCCTGGGGCTGTGTGACTCCCAAGGCCAGGCCTTTCTCTGGTCAACACGCTCTAGCTCAGCTCAGGACAAGGAACGGGAATTATTCTCCATAGGAACCAGGAGGCCCTTGATGCTTGTGGACAGGGGACAAACCTGGCAGCGGGGGGACTGGTGGGGCTGTATTTTCTTTAGCTCGCTGGATACGTTGGGCGTGGTATGACATGACGTAGTAGAAAGTCCCAAGGGTGCTCCCTGGTTTGGATGGGCCCCTCGGGACTCTTCTGGTCCATGCGCCAAGGCCTACAGCACCCCTGCGGGGGAGACACTCTGCCGGCTGTGGGTGCAGCTGGGAGTCGGAGACAAGGCTGCTCCGATGGTCGGGATGCAGCGCCCCCATGAGCCCATCGGTGGCAGGCGGCCCCCGGATGTCCCTGCTCACCACGATGAGGATGGAGAGGACGCTGGTGGGCACCTGTAGTGACCGCCCACTGTCACTAGCATTTATAAACGGAGCAGAGTCCAGCTTATCCTGGGGTAGCCTCACTGCCCCTCTCTGGCCTTTTCCCCTGCTTTATTCCTGGGGAAACAGAGGTGGCCTGAGGACCTAGGTCACTGGGAAGTGTCCTCACCCGGAGGCATCTGTGCAAGGAATTTATGCAGGTGGAAGGCCACCAGTTGTGCTCTCAAGGGAAAGGAGAGCATTGAGCACGGTAGGCCTTGGTCATCCCCCTGCTCCGAGGCCTCTAAACGGGGACGCTGGGTTCCTTGAAGGACCCACCATGTGTCCGGGCTGTCCCGCAGTGGGAGCTTGCAGGACATGAAGACCTGCTCAGAGGTGTGCTGAGCGCTTCTGCTTTGGCTGAGATCTCAGAGGCTCCCTGGCCGGCCGTGGGCGTCGGGGTGGGCTTCCCTTTATTCCGGCTCAGCAGGAGAGAAGGCGGAGGGTCAGCCGTTGGCTGCAGCGTGGGGGCATCTAGGCGCCCGGACGAGACGTAGGAGGCAACATCTAGCACTGCCCCATCCGCTCCTCCTCGTTGTAGCAAGGTCCACAGCCCCCGGCTGCTAGTGGTGGGACCTGATGGCATTGCTCCTTCCGTGCCCTTATCCACAGTCCTGGGCTGGCTCATCTCCTTATGGGGTGTCGAGCAGATTTGGGGCCCAGCATCTGCTTCCGTGCCGGGCTGCTCATGAAGGTTTCGGCTGTCACCCGTCATCTGGTGGCCCATGGAGAACCTGCTGGCTCTCGTCCCCTCGGCTCTCTCCGGGGGCCTTGCTCTCACATCACTTTCTCTGTTTCCTGAAACGTGCGTCTTTCCTTGCCTGGGTTCCTTCCCCATCCACACGGGGCAAGGAGAAACCTCGTGCCTTCCCCACCACCCTGCCTCCCGGCTCGGCGCCCGTGTCCCCCTGGAGCCCGTGCCTGAAAAGCGTCCTCGGTCTTCGGCAGCCTCGCCGCCTCCGCGGAGACGCTCTCCTGAGCGCCTGCCACGGTTGGTTTTGCGTGTCGGGGAGCGAGGCCGTGGCACTCAGTTACTCAGACACGAGTCTAGAGGTCTCCGCGGAGGTGCTTGCAGCCAGAGCTAACGGCCATCGTCGGTTGGCCTCCAATAAAGGCGAGGAGGGTGGACCTCATCCAATCATCGCGAAGCCTTAAGCCCAGAATGTTCCCTGGGGAAGAGGAAATTCTGCTTCCGGGCTGCTGGGTGCTCTACACGGCTCAGACCTGCCGGCCCCGACGGCTCCCTAAGCCAGCTGTTAAATACACACCCAGTCAGGGCTCTGTCCCCCCCTTTTCCTTCCATGTCTCCTGCACGCTGGCCTGTGCCCTCAGCCTTGCTTCCTCCCTCTGGCAAGGGCCCGGCAGCCGTCCCCTCGGGCTCGCTCGGGGAGCCCTGGCGCTGCAGTGCTGGCCGCTCTGCCCTTGGTTCCAGCTTGTGAACGGTCGGGATGGGCTGTTTGGGGCTGGGCTGTTTGGGGCTGGCCTGGGTGGGGAGCAGGGGTGGGTGGCAGCTGCTCCTAGGCCTGCAGGAGAGGGGACACGTTCCTTGGAGCAGGGGCAGGGAGGCATTCCCAGAAGATAGGGGCATGTGTGGTGCACAAGCTGCGCACCACCTGTGCCCTCCTGTCCCCTGTGGCCTCCACGCGCTGCTCACACGGCTTGAGCCAGGCCCTGGTGTCACTGCTGCTGGGACTGCAGGCCAGCATCCCAGTGTCGGGCTTGTCCCCCCGCCAGCCATGGAGGGCAGTGCTCGTGCTGCTGCCCCAGCCTCTCCTGCAGTGGTGAGCGCCGTGCCGGCCGCCTGGCTTGCTTCTCCCCTGCTCATGCATCACTTTTCCAACTCCCGCTCTCACGTGGGTGTGTTGGCATCTGCTGCTGTGGCAGCAATGGGGACTGCGGCCCGGTGTGTCCTGGCGCCTTCCCTTGCTACCCCTGTTGCTCCGGCCGCCCCGCGGAGGCTCTGCGAGCCGCCTCCTCTGGCCGGGAGAGCTGCGGCTTGGAGAGCTCGGCAGCCACAAGCCCAAACCCGGGCTGTCCGCCCCGCAGCCCACCGTCCCTCACTGGCCTGCGCCCCCGCTGACCCTTCTGTCCGAGTCGCCCCGTGTGCTGGCGGCCGCAGAGGGACACAATGCACAAGGACTGGCCAACGGGGGTGATGGTGTCATGAAGAGGGCATAGGGATGCTCCAGAGCCACAGCTGGGGAGCCCGGCAGCTCGAGGAAGGTCGTCCCCTGAGGAGGCCACGCTGGGGTCCCCACCGCCATGCTTTGCAGGCCTATCAGACCTGTGGATCTTGGCTCTTAATGAGTGGAGATGTGGGTTTAATTTTGGGATTAGCAGCGGGTGGTGTGGGGCTGCAGAGACCCTAGGCCGCTTGCGTGCATCCCCAGGGTGGTGCAGCCACGCCGTCCCTCCTCGCAGGGCTCCCGGTTTCTACTGACCGTCAGCCCCGTCATCCCAGCATGTTGCTTGCTGTGACCAAAGGGTGGCACCTGAGGGAGGGGCTGAGCTTCTGCCTGCGGGGCCGCGTTGAGGGGGGCGCACAGTGTGGACCCCTTCTGGGCCTGGGGAGGCTGGGGGGCCAGGCCCGGCAGGGTGTGCTGCTCTTCACCCTCCATTCCCGGGGCGTGGGGGGTGGTTCCTGACCCTCTCCACGACACACTCGGAGCTGAAGTGCGGGCACGCAAGTAAGGGGGGAGTGCACCGTGCGTGTGCTTGTGTGCCCATGTGCGCGTGGTGCTCCCGTAGGAGTGGGTGTGCGTGGGCGCGGGCATGTGAGCAGCGCCGTGCTGGTAAGTGTGCGACGACCAGCCCGCTGAGAACACGGGGTGCCCCGGTTTAGGCTGGGCTGCCTTTTGGGGTGGGAACACTCACAGGGCGGCCGGCGTTGGGGTGGAGCGTGGGTGAGGGTACGGGTGTCTCGGGCGGGACGGCGCGGAGCGTGGGGATCCTAGTGAGATGCGGCGGAGGGCTGGGGCCGGGAGCTTTGTGTGTCCGGCAGCGGGTTTGTGACGCGATTTGTTCAATTATACGATTGCACGGTTCCTTCGATAGCGGCTGCGTGCGACGTGTGGCTCATGGAGTCGAAACTTTGACAGCAGGCTGGTCCCAGCACGTGGGCCGTGAGGGCACGAGTGTGCAAGTGAGTGTGTGTGAGCAAGTGCATGTGTCCCTGCAGATACTGGGCGTGCAGGTGTGCACGTGTGATGTGTGTGTGTGTGTGTGTGTGGGGGTTGCACACCCCTCGGAGGCCGGGCCCGTGTATCCTGTGTCGCCGGGCCGGGCCTCCCGCTGTCCCCTCCCACCTCCTTCTGGTGGTTCTGTCCTTCTGTCCTTCTGTCCCGACCCCACAGGCTTGACCTGGGAGTGCCTCCTGGTGCCCTCCTGGCCTGGCGTCTCCTGGCCGCCTTCTCTGCAGCCAGAGGCCTCCTGTGTGCTCTGTGCCTCTCACCCAGACCCCAGCTCCACTAGGTCCCGCCAGGGCCTCCGCTGGCCCTCTGTCCCCCGGCTCGTGCCCCCACTCGTGCCCCCGCTTGTGCCCCCTCCCAGAGAACTGCCAGAGGAACGGATCAGAAGCAAAGCCTGCCTTCTGGCCCGTGGCTCCTCGGCACTGCCCTGTGTGGTCGGCCCCACCGGGGGTCCAGCGTCACGTGCGTCATGACCAGGCCTGGTCTCTGCAGCTGGGATAGCCCCAGCGGTGCCATCGGTGCGCTCAGGGCTGCCAACTGCAGCTCAGCCCCACGCCTGGCTCGGCGCCCTCGGCGGCCCACCCTGTGCGAGGGGCTCCTGCCCCCCTGGACCGCCCGCGCCTCCCTCCGGGGCTGGCACGAGAGCTGTTGCCGGGCGGGACTTCCTGCGCGTCCCTGTGGCTCAGGCCCCCACGCGGCGGGCAGGGTGCGGGGCGCAGAGGCGGCCCTCGGGGCTCCCGCCCACAGATGGTGGCATCCACGGCCCTGCCGCTCCCCTCGCCTGGCTCTGCTGGCACCGCGTCTTCAGAGGCGAGTTCCAAAGGAAACAAATTAAATCTGAGTAAATATCAGAGAGTAATTATGTAAATTAGACATGCAAGTAAAAGAACTTCTGTCGTGAGGTCAGCGGAGAGCCGCGAACACAGAGGCTTCCTGTCCGGGTCAGCGGGGAGGTGGGGGGGCCAGGTGGCGGAGACGGTGGTGACGCCGCAGACGCGGGCGCATCGTGCCCGGCCCTCGCCACCTTGGGCTGCGTCCCCGGGGCCTGCTGGTCATCGTGGCTTTGCTCCTCACGGGAGCACCATGACCCGCGTGCCCCTGCCTGTCTCCTGGGGGTGGCACCCGAGACGCCAAGAGCCGAGGACACGTGCCTGGGTCCGACCCCAGGGCCCGCTCCTTCAGCGTGGTGACTGCAGCCTCGACAGGCCCCCTGGGGGCAGCAGCTGCTGGGGCCGTGTGGCTTGGGTCGTGCAGGGCTCTCCCGGGACTTGGGGGACTCGGGGGCCTGGGGCGGGGTCCGGGGTGCTGCCCTCCGAGGCATGTTGTTCACAGGCAGGAGGGGCTGCCTTGGCTCTGGGTGTGGGCCCCGGGCCCAGCTGACCGGCTGGCCAGCCTGTGCTTCCTGCTCCCGCAGCTCCCTGGGCTGCCCTACGGGTGCCCCGGGGTCCCGCAGGGGGGCCGCCCCCGCAGGTGGGCCGCCGGGCTCCCAGGCCTCTGACCCTGTCGCGTCCCGGCCCCGAGCGCTCGTCCCTCCTGTCCACACAGCCGCGGTGCTCCGGCTGCAGCCTGGCCTCTGTGTTAAGCTCCCGGGGGTTTCCTGGCGGCCCTGGCTCTCCGGACACCACGTGGGAAAGAGGCCGCCCCTCCCCGGGGCCCTCCCGTGGGTCCGTGCACATCCCATGCGCCCGTCCCGTCTCAGCCTCCACGGTGGGCTCTGGGCTCGAGGTGCAGCGGTGAAGCCGTGGGGTCAGCAGCCCCCGGGCTGGTCTGCAGACGGGGACCCCGGCCCGGGGCCGCTTCCACGTGAGGCCGGAAGAGCTGCGGCTCCCGGGAGGGTGGGCTTTTCCTCGGCGCGATAATTCACGGAATCGATGAAGACGCTGCGGCTCACTGTGCGATGCCGTTACCGGTGCCGACGGCGGCTGAACAGCAGGGCGGCGATCCCCGCTTGGCCTGCCACCTCTTGGGAGCTGGGCCCTGGCCCTTGAGCGGGGTGCGGTGCGGCCTCCCTGGGGCTCCGGGGGCCCTGGTAGCTGTCCCGAAGGCCTGGGTGGGGGCGGGGGCGGCCCCGGCTCTGCCGTGCCTCGGAGGACGCGGCCTCTCCCGGCGGGTGACCTGGAGCAGCGTCTCGGTGCCGTTGTGAGCCTGGGACTTGCCCGGGACGTGGCGTCATCTGGTGCCTCCTGGGAGCTCCAGGCGCAGCTCAGGTGTGTGTCCGGCGCCTGGGTCGGCCTCTGCGGCGGCTGGGGGCCCTGGCCTGCCTCCTCCTCATCCCTTTCCAGGCGTCGCTGGCTGCTTGGCCAAGGTGGGGGAAGAGGCCTGGATTGGAACCCTAGTCCCCCCCAACTGGGCTGCACGACCTTGGGCCTGACAGCAGGGTGTCATGGAGACCGGAAGAGGCAGCGTGGTGTCGCGCCCGGCGTGAGGTCAGGCCCTCGTCACATGTGCCCTCATGTCCTCCTCGCGGGCGGCCCCCATCCTGCCCTGCCGTGGGGGAGGTCATTTCTCTGTGGCATTAGCGAAAAGCAAAGTCACTGGATTTGGGGTCCCTTAGAAATTCAAACGGGGGGCACCTGGGGGTCTCAGCAGTGGAGCATCTGCCTTTGGCCCAGGGCGTGACCCCGGGGTTCCAGGATCGAGTCCCGCGTCGGGCTCCCTGCATGGAGCCTGCTTCTCCCTTTCCCTGGGTCTCTGCCTCTCTCTCTGGGCCTCGTGAATAAATAAACACAATCTTTAAATAAAGAAAAAAAAAATTCAGATGGGTCTCTTCCGGGTAGACACTTGGAAGTTGTTTCTCTAGATTTGCTTCGGGAGCCGATGCAAGTTAGAAGTCTGGGAAAACATCCAGAACTTTCTCAAAGCGCGAGCGCGAGCTGTTGCTCTCGTGGGCCGTGTGGTGTTGCTAGAGGGACCCCCCCCAGCTTCAGTTTGCTCATGTGTGAAATGGGATGGTTATGCCCCCCTCACAGGCTGTGGGGGGAGAGAACACGAGGCATCTAATCGTCCAGTGGCTCTGAGGGAGCGAGTTCCCGCTCTGGGCCCGTCTCCCAGGTCCTCAGCACCCGGAGATGAGGAGCGGCTGCTGGGGCTGCCGGCCAGTGTCCCGAGGGCCGTGTGTTGGCCTCCCGCGCGCACAGTGGGGTTTGTTCCCTTTCCGGTGCACCTGTTGGCCCAGGGAAGAAGCCGTTATCCCTTATCCTGATCCCTTATCCTGAAGAACCGCAGGGCTTTGCAGACCAGCCCTACAAATCCTGGAGAACTGCTAAAACCAATACCAAATACCCTGTAAGTATGAAATGGCAGGAGCATCTAACTTTATTTGTGAAACTTCTGAGAACGATTAGCTTATCACGGATGCTTTAAAAATATGGCCTCGGGGATCCCTGGGTGACTCAGCAGTTTGGCGCCTGCTTTCGGCCCAGGGCATGACCCCGGGGTCCCCAGATTGAGTCCTGCATGGAGCCTGCTTCTCCCTCTGCCTGTGTCTCTGCCTCTCTCTCTCTCTGTCTCATGAATAAATAAATCTTTAAAAAAAAAAAAATAATATGGCCTCACTCGGTGGAAGGGGATTGCAAATCAGAGGGACTGTTTATCACGGTAAGAGTGAGGGACCCGCCAGATGAGCAAAAAAATATTGAAGGAGCCAGAGCTCTGGAACATGAAGGACAGGAGCGGATCAGCGCCACGGACTTCTACCCAAAGGCCAGAACTTGAGTTGGAGCAGAAGTTGGTGAAGAATTATTTTATAAGCCCATTTTCATCATAACATGTGTAAAATGCAAATTTTGATCATTATGTAAATTAGTTACTTGGTGTAATTTACTTAATTCAAAGCACTTAATGCAGCGTGGTATGTTTTTTTCCAAAGTGCCAGAGTAGATGTTTATTTTAAATTGTTTTTAATCTCGATCTTCCAGCCTGATTATTTAAAATGTTTTTCTCTTCTATTTGTTTTTCACATGGAAGGGAATGGAGCTTGGTGAGAGATGGGTGTGTTCCCATCAGGGGTGCCCTGGGTCTCCGGGCCCCAATGGGGGTGGGGTGGGGGGCAGGAGCTGGCTCGGGGACCCCGGGTCTGAAGGGCCACCGTGCATGTGCGCGTGCCTTGGGGATGTGCACCCGGGGACTTCGCCAGAGCCCCCGTTGCCCCGTGTGGGGTCCACGCTTCTGGGCTTCCCGGCCAGTTCTGAACCCTGGTGGAGGCTCCTCCGTGTTGTGCGCCCGACCGAGGGGGGGATATCTGATGGTCAGAGTCCTCAGGGACCGTTCCTTCAGCCGCTTGGGTGCTTTGTGATTTCCGCAGAGGGAGAGCCCAGCCTCCCTGTGTCCATCGAGTGGGCCTACGGGCCCTGGAGCCCCCAGAGCGGAAGCGCCCATTTCCCCATCTCCAGGGTGCTCTGGGTGCTGAGGTCTGGGCCCACGGGGACGTGGGGTCAGCTCCGACGGCAGGGGCTGTGAGGCGGCCCAGGCTGCACTGCTGCTCCCTGGCTCCGGGGGGTGTCCTGGCAGCTGCCTCCCCCTCTGCCTCCTTGCCCTGGAGGCCACCTGGGGCGAGGGAGGGGAGCGGGGCTGGAGCCCTTCCCCTGACTCCAAGGAAGGGAGGGAAACAGAGCGCATGGGTTCAGGAGGAGCAGGTTTGAATGCCCTGAGCGGGCTCCAGGGCCCCGCGCTGTCCCGGGTCCTCCGGGCGCTGGTTCTAGGGTGGTTAGAGCACCCACGGCCTGAGAGCCAGACTGGGGGGTGGCTCGGGGTGGGGGTGGAGGGGCTAGTTGGCCCCTGAAAGGAGTGGGTTCCTGCCTGTAGGGACCGGCTAACCCTGCAAGGGGTGGGTGTCCCTCAGGGTCAGCAGGGCCCTGGAGGTCATAGCGTCAGACCATAGAATGTGAAAGTCATGTCAGCACAGAGAGCTGTGCTTCCTGGGCGTGGCGGGGTGAGAGGTTGCCCTGCAGGACTCCTGGTGCGACTCATGTCTGGGCAGCTGAGACTGTGACTGGGATGCGGGTGGGGACGCAGGCGGGGTAAGATCTGCCTCCCACGCCAGGCCCTCAGCAAGAGGACATGGAGTAGTGGCCGTGTGCCGCCGGGGCCCGTTCTTGTGCCCTCCTGAAGCAGGCCCCTGCCTGGACGCTGGGGGTCTGCTCCTCCTCTTGCTGAACCCTTGAGGGCCTGCTTTGTGCCCGCCTGACTCCCGGGGAGAGATATACATATATATATTTTAAATCACACCTACATTGACTGCAATGAATTAATTCATCCATGAAATGTAGTCTGCAAACAGAAGGCACTGTGGCAAGTCGGAGATGCGCAGCACGTGGAGGAAGGGGAGCTGCGTTCTGCTTCAGGCTCAGTCTTAGCTCAGGACTCAATGCTCCTTGCGGGTGGGGTGGTGAAGTCTTCAAACGCGGCTGCTCCAGGAGCCAGCCTCTGGCCTGGCCCAGAAAGGCTCAGGAAATACTTGAGGAGGGAAGGAAGGAAGAAAGGAAGCTTGCATGGTGGCAGGGAGGGGAGGGGAAGGAGGGAAGGAGGGGAGCAAGAATGCAGGGTGAGAGGGTGGAGGGATGGAGGGAAGGATGCAGGGTGGGGGGGAGGGAAGGAAGGAGGGGAGCAAGGATGCAGGGAGGGGGAGGGGGAGGGTGGGAGGGGAGGAAGGATGCAGGGTGGGGGGGAGGGAGGGAGGGGAGGAAGGACACAGGGTGGCAAAGGGGGAGAGAGGAGAGAAAGGATGCAGGGTGGGGGGAGGGGAGGAAGGATGCAGGGTGGGGGGAGGGGAGGGAGGGAAGGAGGGGAGCAAGGATTCAGGGTGGCAAGGGGGCAGGGGGAGGGAGGGAGGGAGAAAGGATGCAGGGTGGGGGAAGGGGGAGGGGAGGAAGGATATAGAGTGGTGAAGGGGGAGAAAGAGGGGAGCAAGGACTCAGGGTGGGGGGGGGGTAGGGGGGAGGGCCGTGAAGCAGAGAGCGCATGGCCCGCAGACCCCAGCGGACTGGGGGCAAAGGAGGGGGAGCTGGTTTTGATGGGAGCCTTTGGGTCTGTCCTCTGGGCCATGCTGGCCCCTCCTCACCTGAAGACCCAGCCTTGGCTTGGCCATTCCTGAGCCCTCCGGGGCCTGGGACAAGCACGGTGGCTTCTGGGTCCCTGGAGCGGGAGGGACGGGCAACCAAGAGAGGAGAGGAGCCGGGCGGGGGTCTTGGGAGTGAACGTGAATGGGGATGAACCTGAACCGAGAACCTTCGGAGAAACTGAGACCTGTATCTGGGCCCAGGTAAGAAAGACGTTTTCAAAGAAGTCAAGGCTGTGTCTCAGCTGGTGGACGGTGTGCTCCCGGCCCTAACGCCTGAGCTGCGAGCTTCCGCGTGTGAGGTGGCGGCCGTGTGTACGCCCGCGTGCACTGGGGATGGCGACGTGCCTTTCGGACGTCCTTGCGGCGCCAGCGCCTTTCTCGGAAATTGAAAATAGTCGGAGAAGCAACGTGAAATGCGTGAAATGCGTGCTTTCATTTCAATTACTTTACGGAAAGACAGGATTTAAAATACCCACAGACTATCTGGTTTTTTCCCAGGAGTGGTGGGTAGTCACAGCCACGAGCTCAGACTTGGATGCGACTTTGGCCCGTTTGAGCTCCTGGGCCTACCGCGTGGCTTTGCGTGGTTGCTGGACGTCAGGCTGGCTCCGGCTTCAGTTCAGTTTGACTCCGCAAACCTCTGCTGTCCTGACCATGTGCCGGGCCCCAAGCCCGGGGTTAGAGCGAGGAGAGGCCTCGCTCCTGCTTCCCGTGTCTGTGAGTCCTGAACCTGTGACGGCTCGGGGAGGCCTGACTCCAGCTCGGTCGTGGTGCAGGCCAGCGGGCGTACGCTTCAGGTTGGGAGCATCCGGGTGGAGAAGGTGTACCCAGGGGCGTGTGCATGGGGTGTGAGTGTGTGGGACGGCGTGTGCATGTGTGTGGGGTGTGTGTGGGGGGGCGAGTACGTAGGGAAGGTCAGAGAGCTTCTGCTTCTGATATTTAGGTGCATGGTTTCTGCTACTGGTAGTGCTGGTGGTGGTGCTGGTGGTGGTGCTGGTGCTGATGGTGCTGGTGGTGGTGCTGCTGGTGCCGCTGCTGGTGCTGGTGGTGCTGGTGCTGCTGGTGCTGCTGCTGGTGCTGGTGGTGGTGCTGCTGGTGGTGATACAAAAGCAGAACAGACAAGCCCCCAGGGCCACGCGGTCCCTTATGTAACACACAGCAGACACCTCGGCCCCACGATGTGGGCATTTTGTTTGTGATCCATCGATGCTCTTGAGGATGTTAATTTCTCTGCAACTTTATTTTTTTTAAAGATTTTATTTACTTATGCATGAGACACACAGAGAGAGAGAGGCAGAGACCCAGGCAGAGGGAGAAGCAGGCTCCCTGCAGGGAGCCCGATGCGGGACTCGATCCCGGGACCCCAGGGTCACGACCGCTGAGCCACCCAGGCGTCTCTCTCTGCAACTTGAAAATAAACCTGTGCTTTTTATGGAAAGAGGAGGGCTCTGCGGTGAGCAGACAGGAGCTTGGAAGCTATCCCGGCCGGAGGCATCGGAGGGGAGGACCCCAGGGTCTGGGGACGTCGCAGGAATCTCTGACAGGAGGCCTGGGGGGGCCCAGGAAGGGGTCGTGGAGATGAGAGGAGCAGCGGGAGCGGGAGCAGGGGTGCGGTCCCGGGAAGTGGAAGCAGAAGGGGCTTCCAGGACCGTGTGGCCGCCCAGGGCGAGGGCCCTTCAAGGACGGTGGTCCCAGCTGGAATTGGCGAGCGCCCGTGAGCAGTGACGGAGAGGCCGACGCGTGCGTGGACAGCTGGCGTGAGCTCCAGCGCAGGGGTGTGGGCAGCCGTGGCAGGGAGCGGAGGGCTGAGGGGTGCTGGGGGTGCAGGGGCCCGGAGTCAGGGGCCGGGCGGTGGGGGCAGGAGGCCCTGGCTCTTGGGACTGTGTCCTTTGCTCTTCTGCTGTGGCGGGTGCTCCCCGGGGACCCCGCTTCCTTCCCTCGTGGCCCCGCGGTCCAGGCTGCGTGGTCCCCATCGTGGGAGTGAGCAAGGCCTCCTTCCCTCCGTGACCCAGATGCCTCATTCTGGAACTTTCCACGTACCGTTCCTGCCGTCGGCGGTGTCCTGGTGTCCTCCCCTGAGGTTTCCAGAGCTGGCTCCTTCTCAGGGACGCCGGTTCCTGCAGCCCAACATCTCCGTTCTTCGGGCTCTTTCCGCTGTTAGAAATTATCTGTTAACGTGGTGATTGTTTGTTCTGGTCTGTTCCCCGGCCCCGAGACGTGAGCCCCGCGCTCTGGGTGGCCCTGGCCTGGAGGAAGCTCTCCGTGAACAGAGGAGAAAAGAGGGAGGCTGGGTCCGGTTCGGGTGCTAGCAAGGCTCCGGGCAAGCAGGTCCCTCGGGATCCCAAGGGCGGGCGGGAGGCTGGGCACCTTGGCGTGGAGGCCTCACGGGGACCCACCCATGCTCCCCCAGCGGTCCCTTGCCCCGGGGCACAGGACGCCTGTCCCCAGGAGATGCCCTTTGCTGCCTCCCCTTGCAGCCCTGGGGAGCCTGGGCTGCCGGCCGCCCCCTGCCTGTCCTGGGTGGGCTGGCATGTGGTCCCCCTGGTGGGCGCAGGTCTGGCTGGGGGGCTGGCCGGTGTGCACGGCACGCTTGCTGGCGACGGCCTGGGGAGGCCCAGGCTCCGTGGGGGCCAGCGGGCGCCTGGCCCGCCCCCTCCGTGGCCCGTGGGAGCAGCCTCAGCCGTGGCCCTAGGCCACCTTCTTGGAGAAACCCCTTCCTGGGGAGCAGCGGAGGGTGTCTCTGGGGCGAGGGGGGCGGAGGCCGCTGCACACCAGGCCTGGGAGGGGGAAGGGACTACGTTGGAGGCGGGGGCTTCCTTGGCCCCGTGCCCGGGGGAGAGCAGGACAGCCGCAGAGGTGGCCTGCGCTCCGGGTGGTTCTCTGCCCCCCGCCCCTCCCCGCCCCCCAACAGCAGTAGAGCTCCAAAGACTGTAGATGTCGGGCTGAGGGGACCTGTGTCGCAGCTGGGGGACCGGCCACGCTGGCCCCATGTGTGTGGTCCCTGGAGCCCCACCAGCCGCCTGGGCCCACAGGTGTGCCCACATGGCCACGCGGGGGTCCTCGCTGTGCACACGCTCCCCCGGGGGACAGCCAGCGTGCCTGCTGACGTGGCTGGGCCTGGCCGCTGCAGAGACTTGCTGTGGCCTCACTGGAGCCAGAGAGTGGCCGCTGGCAGATGAGGTCTCTGGAGGCTGGGCCTGGTCGGCGGCCACTGGGCTGCCAGCTGTGCTCAGATCGGGTGAGCTCCAGGCCGAGGGGCAGGGAGGACCGTGGGGAAGTGGGGGGGGCCTCTGGGGAAGGGGGGGCTGCAGAGGCCACCAGGGCCTTGGCCCAACAGGCTGACGCTCAGCCCCTTGTGGGCAGCACCATGGGACAGCTGTGTGCGGCGGTGGCTTCTCTTTCCCGCTTCCCTCTCCCCCTCCCCCTCCCTCTCCCCCTCCCCCTCCTCCCTCTCCCTCTCCCTCTCCTTCTCCTTCTCTTCTCCTTCCCCTCCCCTTCCCTTCTCTTCTCTTTCCCTTCCCTTCCCTTCCCTTCCCTTCCCTTCCCTTCCCTTCCCTTCCCTTCCCCTCCCCTCCCCTCCCCTCCCCTCTCCTCCCCTCCCCTCCTTCCCTTCTCCTTCCCTCCCCTCCCCTCCTTCCCTTCTCCTTCCCTCCCCTCCTTCCTTTCCCCCTCCCCTCCCCTCCCCTGCCCTTCCCTCCCCTCCTCTTCCCTTCCCTCCCCTCCCCTTCCCTTCCTCCGTTCATTGGGACAGCAAGAGAGAGTGTGAGCAAGCAGGGAGAGAGGGAGAGGGAGAGAATCCCCATCGGGCTGCACACCCAGTGCAGAGCCTCACGTGGGGAAGGATCTCAGGACTCTGAGGTCACGACCGGAGCTGGAATCAAGAGTCAGATGCTCAAGTCTCTGGGCCACCCGGTGCCCCCGTGTGGGGCCACGTTGAGGGTAGCAGCCCTGTTCTTTCACTGCAGTTGTCTTAGGGTAGGCGACACATAGGTGTGTGACAAGCTCAGTGCGTCAGTCTGTTATGCCAAAAAGCAACGCCCCCAAGCTTAGCGACCGAGAGCAGGGGCCACGGACTGTTGTGCGTGTGGAGACGGCCACGGATCCGCTCTAGGCTCGCTGGTGCAGCTCGTCCCTTCAGCAGGACAGCCCGGGGCCTCTGCTTACGCCAAGTCACAGCCGGTCGTAGGTCCAGGGAGGTCGTGTGTCCCAGGGGAGGAGCTCGAGGGCCTTCGGAGGGACAGGCCAGAGGCAGGAGAGCGGGGAGGCGGTCACCACACCCCAGAATTGGGGGCGTCCCTACAGCACTCTGGGCAGCGCTGTGCACCAGAGCCCATCGTATATGCCGTGTATGCGCCACCCAGGGTGGAGCTGCTCACTAGATGCGGCAGTTGAGGACGTAAAATGTGGCCCGTGTGGCCGGGAACGGGAACGGACGTACAGTCTTATTGAATTTCCGTGAATGGAAGTTCAGACTTGAATACGCACGCGTGGCTAGTGGCCGCTGCCCTGGCATCCAGGGGAGGGGAAGCCCATCCCGGGCCCGGAGGGGAGGCTCCATGTGCCCAGCAGAGGAGCGCTGCTGGCCTGGGTCTGCCTGGCGCTGAGATGTCCGAGGTGTGCTGTGCTCAGGACAGGGAGCGGCAGGCTCGACACCAGCTCTGAGGCCTTCGGGGTCCCCCCCCCCCGGGCACTTCTGTCCCCTGAGCCCCCTGTGCATGCCGCCCTGCCACCCCCTCTGTTGGGCGAGGGCGCTCTGAAGAACCTCCTAGCCTTTCAAGAGGCTTGGGGGTCCCGGCAGGCTGTGGGGGTCGCACGGCCCCCTGGAATCCAAGGGGCATGGACAGCCCTGGTGTGGCAGGAGCCCCTGGCGCGGGGCAGGACCTACTTTGCAGCTGTTTTGGGGGCTTGGTGAAGAGAGCCCGTCCTGCCATCCCGCCGGCTGGCTCGGTTCCCCTGTCTGGCTCAGTGGGCAGAGCAGCAGAGACCCTGACGTGTTGCCAGGCAAGCGGCTCCGGGGCCAGGCCGCTGATGGGTGCAGCTGGCCAAGGTCAGGGCTGCACTTGAGTCCAGCTGCCCCAGGCCTGGGTGTCAGGGATGCCGTTGCTGTCCCTAGGGAGGTGCGTGAGCCCCCGGGCATTTGGCAGTGCCTCCTGTGTCCTGGCCCCAGACCCAAGCAGGTGAGCCCTTCAGGAATCCTGGTTCTCCTTAGTCTCGTGAAAGCGGGAGTCACAGAGTTCTGGCCCCGGTTTACAGGTGAGCAAACTGAGGCACTGCGGTGCTCAGGGCCTGTCCGGGTGGGAGGGAGGGAGCCCGGCACCCGGTCACGACTGCCACGCTCTCGGTCTCCTCCCCGGCGCCGTGTTGGGTGTTCCGGGCCGCCCTGGTTACACCCGCGCCATCGGGACGAGGCTTACCGCTGGGGGTTCGTCCTGGCAAGACGGGCACCGAGGATGTGCTGCAGCGGTGGTGCGGGGGCCCGGAGTGAGAGTCGGGGAGCAGGCTGGGCTGGGGAAGGCAGTCGGGGTGGGCGGGTGCTGTTCCCTACTGTGCATTTGATTTTGGGCGACTGGATGGGCCCGGGCGAGCCTGGGGTGGCCCACGGGCACCGCAGGTGCTGGGAGAGAGCTGCGCGGGTGACCCGGGCGGGCCCAAGGTGTCCCTTGGGGGGCTGCTCAGGTGTGGGCTTGCCCTTGGGGCCGCAGCACACACGGGCCACGACAGAACAGCCCAGGCTTCGGAAAAGTGGCCTCGGGGTCGGGACTCGGGGCTGCAGGGGACAGAAACACAGCTCACGTCGGCTGGGGCAGGAGCGGGGCTCTTTGGCTCATCGGAGCCCGGGAGGCCGGATCCGCAGCTGTGCAGAGGCTCCGTGACGCCATCAGGACCGGGCATCCTGCTGGCCCCAGAGTTGGCTCCAGTTGAGGGGTCTTTCTGTGGAGGACAGAGGTGGCCCATGCAGGGGGCAGAGGAGATTTGGGCCCTGGGGCTCGTGTACATGACGGGGCCGGGCCCTAGTAACTGGCTCCCTTCCGGCCCTGGCCTCCTCCCCTGCCTCTCGGCAGCCACAGAGGAGAGGGCAGCCTGGCTCCCAGGTGCCCCGTGGACCCGTCAGGATGTGAAGTTCGGGTTGGATTTGGGCAGAGCCATGCGGGGACATCAGGTCCTGGAACAGGCTGGGGTCCCGAGCCTCAGGACCGGAGGGCGAGGGCGGGATGTTCAGCCACTGGCTTGGAGCAGGGCCGAGGCTGGGGCGGCCACAGCGGGGTGGGCGGCGGGTCTTAGCTGGCGGCCGAGGGTCAAAGCGCTGGAGCCGAGCACACAGAGCAGGTGCAGGGGGCCGGGGCTGCCACCGCACGTGGCCCCCAGGACACAGCTGTTGGGCCTCTACTCCCATTGGGTGGGAGCCGCGGGACGGACGGGGAGGTCATCATAAAGGGCTCTCGGGCACAGCACGCCCCTCGCGGTGGGAGCCCCTTACCCGGGGCTGGACACGGGGCCCGAGAGAGCCACCCCTGTCGTCCAGCCTCCGTGGGGTGGCCCCCGAGGCACGCGTGCGCCCCGGCCTCTGGCCGTGGTCTGTATCCAGGGGGCCGGGGCGGCGCATCGGGGTTAGAACCTTCCTGCTCAAAGGTCATTCTTTCCTCCCCTTCCTGCTCAGATATCCGTGGGCTCCAAGGCTTTCTGGATCAGGCCTCGCGGCTGGGCCTGGACGTGTCCTTACAAAAGGTGGACAAGAACATTAGCCACGTGTTCACCAGCCTCTTCACCACCATGAAGACGGAGGAACTGAACCGCTACCGGGACACGCTGCGCCGCGCCATCCTGTTGCTCAGCCCGCAGGGGGCCCACTCCTTCATCAATGAGGTAGGTGGCGGGGCGCGGGGCTGCAGGCGCGTCTGCCCGGCACCGTGGTGGCCGGCGGCCCGTGGCCAAGGCAGACGTGGGGACTCCCAGGTGCTGGGGCAGTGGCGCAGGCTGCACAGAGTCAGATTCCCAGCACAGCCTGGCCCCTGCCTGCTCCTAGCAGGTGACCCCAGGCCGACCTGGACTCGGAGAGCTCAGTCCCTGCCAGAGATTCTGGAGGCAAAACTCAGGCGGCTGTTTGCGTCGTTGTTGTTTTAATTTTCCCTCTTCGTTAGCGGGTGTGGGCCTCTAGGGCTACAGTAAACCCCCGGCTTCCCGCAGAGGTGGGCAGCCCTGCTGGGTATTTGTCAGCCCCTGGAGGAGGTGTTGGTCGCACGTCACCGGATGATACTTGGTGCGCGGGCTTGTGTTTTTGGTACCTGAGCTGATGAGGAATGGATTTATTTATTTATTTATTTATTTATTTATTTATTTATTTAATCCCTTTGTTAGAAGTCAGGGCCTTCCAAGGAAGACAGGGCCCCGCAGTGTAACGGGCGCTCCCGTAACTTGGAGAAGAGACGGCCGGCGGCGTTCTGGGAGCTGGCTCACGGGGCCAGCCCGCGGGTCTGACGGCAGGAGGGTGATGAGCTGGCGCTGGCAGGTCCCTCTCTGGCCCGGGTCGGCTGTGGGGCGGATGGGCTGGGGTGCATGGCATGCCTGGGATATACTGATTCTACTTGATGTCCTTTGGTTGCTTATTCTGCTTCCCCCTCTAATTAATCGTCACTCAAAACGCTGCCTCATGCATCGGGAGCCAGCACGAGGCCCGCTGCTGGAGAGCTTGAGATTCGGACGCTTAACTTGGTGCCATTGGCCGGCGGCCCCGGTCTGTCAAGTAGGGGTGGAGGAGACCAGGGCCCTGGGCAAGCACTTGGGGCTTCTCAGGAAACGCGGGTCCTCTCTCATCACATCCGTTGTCCCTCCCGCACGACCCCAGCCCTTGCTCGGTCTCTAGGCCCTGCAGGGACTTGACGCGGAGGCCGGACTGGCCTGAGGATGCTATTTACAGGTGGTTCGCTATGCAAACTCCTGCAGCATTGGAAACGCCTGGCCAGGCTGTGGCCTGTTGCGGGTTTGGTCTCCCCACGGCCCCCAACGACTGTGTTTGCAAAGGGATGCAGGGCTCGCGGTGCCTCACGAGCGGCTCCTCTTAATGTCAGGGTGACAAAGACACCCTGGGAGTGGGGGCCGGAGACGGTGGGCGGGGGGGGGGGGTGGCGCGCAGGCTTTGTTGCCTTCAGCTACAGCTGGTCAGGGTCCTGGGGCGGGGAGGGGAGGCTCTGTTTCCTGCGCGCCCACCGAGGTTCTGGCGCCTGGTGCGCTCGCCCTGATTCTCATGCTCTGCAAATGAGGCAGCTGAGGTGGAGGAAGGGAAATGTTGCCTTAGGTCAGGCAAGTAGCCACCAGGGGGTCAAGCGGTGTCCAAGCCGGATGTGACCCACTGTGGGGTCCCTGCCTCCCTGGGGTCCCTGCTGCCCTGTCGCTGTGAGGATGGCGCCGGGAACAGTGTGGCTGTGTTGCCCCATGGGGAGCACGTGGAGCTGCCTCCATCCCAGGTCTGGCAGGGACCCCGGGTGCTTGTGCCTGAAGAGTCTTGGTCCTTCCCAGGGGCCCCGGGTGCTTGTGCCGGAAGAGTCTTGGTCCTTAGCAGGGGCCCCGGGTGCTTGTGCTGGAAGAGTCTTTGTCCTTAACAGGGGCCCCGGGTGCTTGTGCCCGAAGAGTCTTGGTCCTTTGCAGGGGCCCCGGGTGCTTGTGCCTGAAGAGTCTTGGTCCTTAGCAGGGGCCCTGGGTGCTTGTGCCCAAAGAGTCTTGGTCCTTAGCAGGGGCCCCGGGTGCTTGTGCCCAAAGAGTCTTGGTCCTTGGCAGGGGCCCCAGGTGCTTGTGCCTGAAGAGTCTTGGTCCTTGGCAGGGGCCCCAGGTGCTTGTGCCCAAAGAGTCTCGGTCCTTGGCAGGGCCCTTAAGTGCTTGTGCCCAAAGAGTCTCAGTCCTTGGTAGGGGCCCCTGGGTGCTTGTGCCCAAAGAGTCTTGGTCCTTGGCAGGGCCCCCGGGTGCTTGTGCCTGAAAGGTCTTGGTCCTTGGCAGGGCCCTTAAGTGCTTGTACCCAAAGAGATTCAGTCCTTGGTAGGGGCCCCTGGGTGCTTGTGCCTGAAGAGTCTCAGTCCTTGGCAGGGCCCCCGGGTGCTTGTGCCTGAAGGGTCTTGGTCCTTCCCAGGGCCCCCAGGTGCTTGTGCCCAAAGTCTCGGTCCTTGGCAGGGCCCCCGGGTGCTTGTGCCTGAAGAGTCTTGGTCCTTCACAGGGGCCCCGGGTGCTTGTGCCCAAAGAGTCTCGGTCCTTGGCAGGGCCCCCGGGTGCTTGTGCCTGAAGAGTCTTGGTCCTTCACAGGGGCCCCGGGTGCTTGTGCCCAAAGAGTCTCGGTCCTTGGCAGGGCCCCCAGGTGCTTGTGCCTGAAGAGTCTCGGTCCTTGCTTGGCAGGGCCCTCTGGTACAAGTTCCAGTGTGTATACTGAGTGCATAGGGGAAGGACACTGGACTCCAAGAGGAGTGGGGCCCGTGTGGCTGGTTGGCCCAGAAGGTCCCTGGGAGGGACCCGGCCAGGCCGTCCCAGCACAAAGCCTTCACTCACTGCCTGGCGGCACTGCTTGGGCTTTTCCAGCTGACGCACCGACCTCTCCTTGGCTGTGACAAGGACACGGAGCTGATCTGCTGCCATGACATGTCCTCAATTTTATGAAACTCAAAACACTGTTATGGGCCAGTAAATGGCCTCAGGGCCCCACGATGTTGGGGACAGGTGGCTTTGTCCCCACTCAGGACGCGTGTGCGTGAGCTACGGTGGGGCGGGGAGTGCGGTCCTCCTGCTGTACCTTCCCCTGGCCCCTGGCCCCCTGCCCCCGGCCCCCTTGTCCCCTTGGCCCCCAGACCCCTGGCCCGGCTGTGGGAGGAGGGACCAAGACGGTGCTGCTTGGATCTTCCTACATTTCATTGTCGTCAGTGCACCTTGCGTCTGACACGGACTTGGCTGCCCGGGAGGTGCCAGGCTGTGCTGGGAGCTGCTCCTCTGTCCAGGCTGGGGTGCAGGCCCCCGCTGCAGCCTCTCTGTGGTCCCCTTACTTTGCGAGGGGCTGTCCCAGCTGGGGGCCCGGGGGAGCCTGGCCTCGGTAGTGGCTGAGGCTTGGGGTGGGCAACGCGTGGGCTCAGACAACAGCCCCACCTCAAGACCCCCTTACCTTCCACTGAATCCACAGGCCCTGACCCGAGAGCTTTTCTTCATCGTCTAAACAAGCGCCTCGTGAGTGCATTATCTTTAAAAGGCTCCCCTTGGGGAGACTGGCTCAGCATGGACAGCACCCTGGGCTCCTGGTGCTGGACCTGGAGCCCCCCGTGCAATGCCCTTGGGTGCTGCTGAGGGTAGGTGGCACCTTTTAATCACCCCAACTGGGAAGGGAGTTGGGCCCCTTCTATCCTCAGCTGGGCCTTGGTTTGCCTCTAGACCATGGACGGCTAAGCGGGGCCTCTGGGCCAAGGATGGGGCGACGCCCTCTGGCCAGGGGTTAGCGATGCTTCCTGGAGTGGGCGACACTGGGGCTGGGTCTACAGGAATGACCCTTCATCAACCCTATAGCCAAGGTGGGGGCTGAGGGCAGGGGTCTGGAGAGCCCCATGTATTCAGGGACCCCTGAGTCAGGCGGTTGCAGTGCTGGGTGTACTGGATAGGGAGAGGCTGGGGCATCAGCAGGAGGGTGTCCCTAATCCAGCGGGGAGAACCTGAACCTCAGGACCAGTTTGTTCTTGGGGCCCCTTTGGGGTGCCTGCAGTACACTCTCCAACTGCGGCCCCAGTGCCGGGGGGTTAGGGTATCGTACTGGTCTGTCTTCTTCAGGCCAGATGTGATGGAGAGACCTCCAGTGCACGTGCAGTTTTGGCTCTGGGCTTTGTCTCATCTTCCTGGAGGGTATTCCATCCATCTGTGCATGTGTCCATCCATGCATCCGCCCATCGATCTGTCCTTCAGCCACCCATCCACCCACCTAAACACTCACCTGTTTAGTACAGACTGGGTGCCTACTGCAGACCAGGAACCATATCAAGTACGGGGTGGGGACACAGAGGTGGCGTCTCCCCCTGGGGACCTTACTTGACGTCACATATTGTGGCAACACACCACCCCCATCGTCCCACGGGCATTCCCAGTGGGTGACTGCGAGGGCGCGCCCCAGGTCTCTCGTCCGCTGAGTCCTCCTCTGGGCGTGGTGGGGGTGCCCCAGGACTCAGTTGTCATTTCTGTGCCCCCGTCACTAGTTGGACGTAGGCCTTCCTCGTTCCTTTGTGTTTCTTCTCCTTTCCCTCCCTGTGTCTTTTGTTTTGCTGGAAAGAGTAGAAAACTTGGACTATTTGAAACATTGATGTGCTGTCTGGAGACCACTGGCCTCTCCTTGCTCCTAGTTCTTGCGGCAGACGGAGCAGCCTGCCGGGGCCTGCAGCCCGGGCACCATCCAGCCCTGGGCGGCCCGCAGATCCTGGGCAGCCTCTCCGCCCTACAAGAAAGCGAGCCCCTCGTGGACAGGGACTGGGTGGCATCCGCCTTTGTATCTTCCAAGAGCAGCATGAGGCTGCTGAGGGAATAAATGCAAGGATATTTTATGTTTCTCACCTCCCATAGGAAGGGCTCGAAGCTAGGTCTTCTGGTGTGTGTGCCTCGGTTGCCTTTTCAGCTTGTCTTCAAGTCCTTGGCCAGCCTGTCAGCAGAGGCTTTGGTCGTAAACCTTGTGCTCTTGGGAAGGCTTGCATTTGCTTAAGAACCCTGCCTGCGGCGTGGGCAGGTCAGCAAACGGGAGTGGCTGCTTCCGTGGGGGGACATTCCCAGGCCCAGCTTTGGTACAGGGTAGGGGAGAGCAGTGTGCAGAAGAGTAGGTGTCTTGGGGGACGACTGACCATCAGCAGCAGTGCAAGCCAGCATGGGAGGCTGGACGCGCATGTGCACATACACGCACGTACACGCACGCGGACACAGGTTGGCACAGTCATACCGCTAACTAGCCACATGGCTGGTACAAGCAGACCCCCAGATGAGCACAGCCTAACAGAGACTCCACCCCACCCTGGCCTGTGCAGGCCTGCACACACATATGCACGCACACACGTACCGGATGAAGGCGTTACTGGAGGCAGAGCAGTCTGGGAAGGCCTTGCAACGTTGGAAAAGGCACAGCAGTTGGCGAGTGATGGCGCAGCAGGTGGCTGTTACCTCTGCAGCTAGACAGTGATCAGTGATCTCCTATTGTGGCAAAAGGATGGGCGAAGACACCGGGAGGGGAGCAGCCTGTCATCCAGATTGCGAGGAACGGGTGGAAAAAAGGGACAGAGGTGGAAGGCTGCTCCCCATCTCCCTCCTTGCCCCCACCCACGCTGGCTTCCCGGGCAAGGAGTGTGGCCGGAAGCCACTTTAATCCTTACTAGAGGCACAACCTGGGTTAGCTCCTGGCTTCGAATCAATTGCTTCTCAGACCTCGCTGCAGTGAGTGACTTTGCTCCTGCAATTTGAGTCTAAAGACTGTGTTTTTTTAAATACGTTTATAGCAAAGGAAAATTAGGTAATCTCCGTGTTCTGTTGTCCCACATGATACATGCAAATATTTCTTACTCCAACATGGCGCATCTTCAGCAGGCGACTTTATCACTCAGAGCTAGGATGATTCTCTGCCATTTAAGTATCATTTACCAGAATATTTTAAATTACTAATTAATTACAGAAGATTGATTTTTAAATGTGGCCCTGCATTTGCATTTAATTATATCCTACTGTTTACAGATTTTAAAACCTTAGTACTTCAGCAAAAGTGCTATGAGTCTGAGAAATTCATTTTTTCCCCTTCGAAATTCTTAGAAGTGAGCTCACGAGGAGGAGATATTATGGTGATGAGTTTGTTCTGGTGGGTTTGGAGCTCAGGGATGCTCAAGGCAACCGCAGCTTGGGGCTTGGCTGAGATGGGGAAGGGAACGGAGACTCTCCGTGGCCACTGTCCCCTCCCTTCTCTGCCCTCCCTCCCCATAGTCCTTGCAAACCCCCCCTTCCCTTGCATGCTGGGGAAGCCATTGTGGGCCCCTCCCTGTGGGACCTGCTGCATTCCGGGCATGCCCTCCATGCCCCCGCCATCCCAGGGCCCTCGAGGTGCCCGCTACTTGTGCTGGAACTCTTTCTACTTCCCTCCCCATGGGACCTAGGAACGTGTGAGGGCAGGAGCTGGTTCATCTTTATTATCACCTTTTCGTAGCCCGTGGATGATGGACGAAGGCTGGAATCCCAGGCGCTCCGACCTCTGCTGCATGCAAACCTTCTCTAGAAGCCTGATTGCCCAGCGGGCAGACCAAACACATTCTTGATGCTCTGGCCAAGCAGGAGCACCTGAGCAAGCCAGTGTTTTGAAAGAATTTAATGCTTGGTTTTTAATATTTCAAAGGTGCTCGCAAGCCCTCATCAAGGGAAAAATGCTTGACTGTGGCCGGGTCTTCTGGTGTTTGTTTTCTGGTTGAGTGCTGTTTCTGTGTTGAGCTGCACCTTGAATCACGCCACCCCATTCCTGGTGCTCAGGACGGCCTTCCTTGGCTGTCTGGGAGGATGGTCTGCTCCTTCCTGGGGTCAAAGTGTGAGATCACGAACCTCACCCGTGGGCCTGGGGACACCCGGTGTTCTTTCCACCCTTCGTGGGCCGTTAAATAGCCAGCAAAGGGTCTTTGCGGCTTGTTAGCGGGTAGCCGCTTTGGCTGGGGAGCGGGCAGGCGTGAGAAATCAGCATTTACAAAGGGAAATAGCCTGTAGCCGTGGAATGACTCCGTTACCCTTTCTGCTCCTGGATCCCTGAGGATCTTCGGCTTGGGGGCCTGCCCTGAGGGGGTGAGTCAGCCTGCCCTGAGGGGGTGAGTCAGCCCACTTGTTGACTGAAGGGCCGGGTGGGGAGCCCAGCAGGGAGCAGCAGCAGAGTCTCCCCAGGGCTGCAGGAGGCCAGAGGGAGGCTGAGCCGCTGCCTCTGAGAGGCAGAGGGGAGGCGAGGTTGTCCTGGTTGCCTGGATTCATCTCACAGACGCTCTCTGTGCCATGCAGCCCGCATCTGTTGTCGTCCTCTGCACGCTCCCGAGTGGGGCCTTGGCTCCGTGCCGCCAAGAACTCGGCCTTGGTCACCTGACACCTGTGCCCACATGGCCAGTTAGCTTGGAGGAGCGAAGGCCTCTGCATTGGTTAGCTGGTGCGGGCTAACAAACCGCCCCGAAACTAGGGGTCGCGAAGCAGTAAGCCTTTGTTGTTACTCAGTAGGCTCGCCATCTGCAGACCTGGGTCACACACAACTAATCTTGTCTGGGCTTGCTCACGCATCTGCACTCAGCCGGCCCTTCAGCAGGAGCTGGCTGGTTAGGAGGGCAGTGGGCTGGCTGTAAGTCAGGGTGACAGGGTGACCAGGCCACGGGTCCCTCATCATCACACACGCTAGCCCACACCTACTTATGTGACAGCAGCAGAGTTCCAAGAGAGCAAATGCAAGTGCTCTCGGCCACTGGAGGCCTGGGGGGGGCTCAGACCTGGTGCCTTGTTACTTCTGAACATCTCTTGGCTGAAGCAAGCCAAGAGGTCAGCCCAGATTTAAGGGGTGGGGAGGGAGCCTCCTGGGAAACTTCTGGTGGGGGAAGTGCAAGGTCACATTGCAGAGGCAGCGGGTACACTGGAGGATGGTGCGTTGGGGCCGTTCTATAATCTGCCAACCGTGTCCCAGTGTGCAGGTGAGCCTCCCAGGAGCAAGCAGGGGTCCCGCGGCTCTGGGTGGTGGGGGCCCTGCACCTCCTGTCTCCTACTGTGTTTCAACCTGGCTCAACCTTGGGGTGAAAGGGATGAGGGGGGGCATGCGGGCCTGAGGGGGAGCTGGAACGGGCCTTTATTTGTCAAGCTTGCCTGTGTGGCCTCAGCGGCTCCCCTAATCTCAACAGGGCTAGGAAGGAAGGGCTGTTACAGAACGTTGGAACCTGGGGGTTTGGGGACCTATTCACGCCCCCAGATCTAGTGACAGAGCTGGGATGTCAGTTCAGAGCTGCTTGACTCACAGCCCAGCTCTGTTCCACCGCATGCTGTGGGGAGGAGGGGAGGCTTGTTGTCCTTGACAGATCAAGGGAAGCTCATTTTCCTCCTAGAACATGACAAAGGGTGGAGTCTGTGAACATTACCATTAAGGAGCAGGTGGGATGGGGGAAGGTGGACCGGGCACCTTTGCGGGAGCATCTCAGGAACGTGGGACACCCCCTGGACCCTCTGGTCCTATCTCTGCCAACACACCTGCAGAGGGCAGGATGGGGTGGGCAGGCTGCCTGTACCTGCCCCTTGGTAACCAGAAGAGCAGCTTCCGTGAGACTCCAAGGTCACCAGGGAGTCTGAGCGCATTTACTTAACCCTTCTGCGGTGTGGTCCATGGGGCAGGGTTCCAGGTAGAGTGGTTCAGGACCCGTGTCCTCCTCATGCAGCTTTCTGAGTTTGGGTTCCCCATCCGTACGGTGCACTTAAAATGCCACTTGACCCCCACAGGCTCCTCTAAGATTTAAGCACGGGGAATCTTCTGGGGCGCAGGTCTCTCCTTGTTCCTCCTCCATAGGGCCGGCAGCCATGGAGACAGGGAGGCAGGTACGTCTTAGGAAATTTAAGGATACGGGGCGCGGAGAACATTGAGGAAAACGGAAATCTTGACTGCAGGCAAGGCTGACGTTCTGAATTTTGAAATGTTTCGTGGTTGACATTAGGGATTCTCGTGGTGACCTGTTGCTGGGTCGATTGACCAAGGGGGGAAGCGGGCACGGTTGATGGCCTGGTAACAGGTGTGTCTGATGCTCATTTCTCGGCTGTTTGCTGTGGCGTCTCCCTCCCCAGGGTGTTACGTGTCCCCAGGGTCTGCGTCCATGAGCCGTGTTATGGGGGAAGTGGGGACGGGGCTGTGGTCCGTGCCTGGGGCCGTGGAACTGGGGGGAAGATGCGGCTGTGGCAGTCCCATGTGAAGGATGGGGGGCGGGAACCGGGTGGGCGTGGGAGGTGGGGGAAGGTGCACGCACTCCAGGTGCAGCCGCGGAGCCCGGAGCCCGGAGGCCGCAGGGCAGAGGGCATAGCTTGGTTCCTACCGTGGCCGACGCAACGCTTTGACCTCAGTCGCAGGGGACGGGCCGGGCCATCTCCCTCCCTCCTCCTCCCCACGCCGGCTCATCCCCTTCCTTGCAGAGGAAATCTGAACATTAGCTGCTTGGCTGGGGGCCCGTGCTGCTTCCTGGGGGTGAGGGCTGCTGGCGGCAGAGGGGGCCGCCCCCGGAGGCTGGGGCACCGTCAGGCCCTGCTCTCTGTGGAGCCGCCATTGGGGCCTGGTTCCTGGTCCTAACTGTATAGAAGGGGAGGTAATCCGTTCCCGGAGGCTTGCCATGGGAATGAGCTAAAGCCTGAGGAGGCCCGCTGCAGGGCTGCACCCTGCATGGGAGAGCGTCACCCCATGGGAGGGTGGTTGCTGGGACCCGCGCCCCAAGGGTGCACCTGTTACAGGCTGGGGGGCCTCACTAGGGCCAGTCTGGCAGGAGGGCGCCTCGTGCGTTCTCCATGGGAAACCATAGCTTCTGGAGCCAGGTGAGGAGAACCCGGTGCGGGGCACCTGCTGGCAGGTGGGGCCAACAAAGGTGACAGGTGCTCAGGGCCCTTAGCGCTGGTGCTGGGATCAGGCCTGGCCTCTCTGCCCAGTGCTCAGCCGGAGAGGCGCTGGAGTCATGCGGGGCAGAGCGGGGAGGGACAGGGAGGAGAGGCCCCCAGTGCCACAGGCCGGGCACGTCCTGCTCCGGCCACCTCCCGTCTGGGCTCTCGGCTGCCCGTCTAGGCGGGCACAGCGGCCAGTGGCTCCTCGGGGCTGTGGGCTGCTGGGCTCCTGGGGGGGAGCTGCTGGCGCTCTCTGGCCACAGACTTACTTTGGGGTGAGAAGCGCTCCTCTAACAGCCTGTCGGGGGGCCAGCCCCCAACAAGACACATGGACAGGCCCCTTCCCAGGACCCCTTGCAAGGACCCAGCTTCTGCTCCCAAAGAGCTGCCACCCTTAACTGGAGGGAAACCTCATGCTGGGGCAGAGCCATGAGCGACCACCGGATGCCCAGTGGGGAGCACCCAGCCCGGCCAGCGTGGCGGAGGGGGCAGAGAGCCAGGGCCTGCGGCTCTGCAGGAGTCACGTGGCCCGTCGAGTGCAGGTAACTGCGTGGGCCTCCCATGGGTCCTCTGCAACTTGGGGCTTTTGAAGCCAATTGTGGGATGGGTAAAATTGGCTAAGAGCCTCTCTTTGGCTTGCCAGCCGGGTGCAACCAAGTTGCAGATCTGAATGCCCGTGCCATCCAGGCAGGAAAATATATTTTTAAAAATATTTTATTTATTCATGAGAGACACACAGAGAGAGGCAGAAACACAGGCAGAGGGAGAAGTGGGCTCCATGCAGGGAGTCCGACGTGGGACTCGATCCCGGGACCCTGGGGTCACGGCCTGGGCCAGAAACAGGTGCTAAACTGCTGAGCCACCCAGGGATCCCCTGTTGGCAACTAATTAGAACAAATCATATGTGCCCCGTTGGCAGCTCTGCCTGCAGCAGGACTGAGAGGCTTGCAGCGAGCCCCGCTCTCCTTGGCCAGGCCTTAGCAAGCCCCGCAGTCGTGCTCCGTGCTCTGGAGAGTTCCCGCTCCCTCCTGGATCCCGGAGCACACCCTCGATCCCTTGAACCCGCCTTGGCTTCGTCCCGTGTAGATGCGGGAAGGTCAGGGTCTGAGCCCGTGGAGGGCAGCTCTGTAGCCGGAGGGTCATTGTGGGTTTTGGTTGGAGCTGCGCTCGTCCCCGACCTCCGGGGGGCCGTGGGGAGTCCCTGGGTGCGGGAAGGGCCACGGGGCTGTTCCTGGGGTCCCTGCTCCTGCCCGTGGTGTGTCGCCGAGCCCTCCCTGCACGGCCCTATCTGAGCACCGGGAAGCATGCGGCTGGGTCCTTCCTGCGAGGAGGGAGACGTGGTTTAGAGGAGTGGGAGGTGAGCCCACCGCCTGGGCAGTGGACGCCTGTGGGCTTGCCTGCCATGCGGCCCCTGCAGACCGGCCTCTCCGGGTCTCCGTGCGCATCTTCACGTGGATCAAACGCTGATCAAGGAGCTGACGCGGCTCGGGCTCTCTTGTCGGCACCGGGCATAGTGGGGCTGAGCCGGGCCAGGTCCCTGACGTCCAGGAGCTGACGTTTCAGCCAAGGCAGGGGCGGTCACTAAATAAAGAAATGAATAAACTTGGAGTAACAGGTAGCGATGAGCCCCACGAAGAAAGACCAAGCAAGGTAAGAAGAGAGGATGGTGGGGACGGCGCTTGGGATGTGGGGTCAGGGATGCTGCTGCCTGGTGCTCGTGGAGGGACGGGGAGGCCTGATGGGACCCGTCAGGCTGGAGCGGCTGCAGAGCGGCAACAGCAGGTGGAGCAGCACGTGCAAGGGCCCTGCAGGTGGGTGAGCGTGGCAGGCTGGGGTGAGCCCGGGGACAGTGGTGGAAAGCCCATGCGGAGGGGCCCCAGGTCAGAGCCCACAAGACCCCATGGGCCGCGGCGGGACTTGGGACTTGGTGTCTCTAATGGGCAAGCCTGTGAGCGGGCAGCGGCGAGGCCTGTGAGGGGACCGGGCCAGAGTGTCCTCTGGCCATCCTCTGGCTCTCCGGGGAGTGGCTCAGGGACGTGGGAAGCCTAAGGGGCTGACAGGTCGTAGGTGCCAGGCTCCAGGTAGCCAAGGAACGGGGCCTGGGAAGGGCTGCTCTGGGGCAGGCCCTCGCCTCTCTCCCTGTGGGCCCGAGGGGGCGGCCTCTGTACGTGGGCCCTGCACCAGGCGTCCCTTGGCGTGTTCTTGGGGTGAGCCCGGCCCTGGCCGCTTCCTGCAGAGCCGGCGCTCAGCCTACAGAGCTCCACGCTCCACAAAGGTGTGTGGCGGGGGGGCCGCCTGGCTGTTGCTGGGCCCTCCTGGGAGGGCTGAGCCGCCGCACGGCCCTCTTCCCTCTGCCTTCCCGGGGTTCAGGCCTCAGCCTGCAGCCCACTGTCCTCAGCGGCTGAGCCCCTGCCGGCCTCGCCACCCATGGACCGCCGGGGGTTTACATGTGTGCCGACAGGTAGACAGGTTTGGGCTGGCGTGTGTGTTCGTGTGCACGTGTGTGCGATGGGGGCGGTTGGCTCCCATGTCCACCTTGTCTGGCTGCTTCCACGTGGACTTGTGAGCCTCCCCCCGCCTCCACGGTGGGCCCCGCAATGTGGTGGGACAGGTGATGTGGGACTCCTCCTCCTCCTTCACCCACCCTCTGCTGCCCCCAACTGCAGCACCCGCCCCCAGCCCTCAGCACCACCTGTGGGCTCTAGGCTGAGGCTGGGTGGTCAGAGCTGTGACTGCTGCTCTCTGGGTTGGGGTCGTGGCTCTCCCCTTAGGACAGGCCAGCGTGGGTAGTGTCCCTTCTCTGCTGTGACCCAGTGGACTCCAATCCCGCTCCTGCCCCTCCTTCCAGACCCCAGGGGGGCCAGTGGGCAGGCCTGGGTCCCTTGGCTCTGCTGCCTCGAGGCCTCATTCTGAAGTCTGGACTCCACCACGGCCCGGCCCCCCGGGGGGTGGGGGATGCTGTAGAGCTGCAGTGACTGGGACCAGGCGCTCGGGGCTGCCTTGCTTCCCACCTGTCCCCACTGTCCCCCTCCACAGCCAGCTCCAGCTGTCCGGGTGCTTGGACCCGCAGGGGGAGCCCGCAGGGCCAGTCCCGTGGTCCCAGCAGGGGCGGTGACCACAGCCTGGGCATAGTGGGAAGCCTCAGAGGCAAGTAAAAGGTAAAAAAGAAAACCAAAACCCTCTTTCCTGCATAATGGGGAATGCCGTTTGCACACTTACCTCAGTGGCCGCGTACAAAAAAAAATCATGACCTTTTCTTTCTGCGAAGGGAGGTGTCCTTTCAAATCTGGCAAGTTTTAGCTTCCAGAAGAAGGGAAGTTGCATAAGGAGCTAGCTGGGCACCCAGACTGGGCCCTGGAGCCAGGGAGAGGCTGAGCGGGGGTGTCGGCCCGGGGGCCGTGCACATCACTGGCTCGTTACCTACTCCGAGCAAAAGCATGGAGAACAGCTCTGCTTCTCCGACGGGGTCAGGTCGGGGCCTTGGCATGTGGCACGTGGGACCTGTCCTCAAGGTGGAAGGACATTTGGGGCCACAGAAGGAGCACGGGCTTGGAAGTTACACATCTGGGTTTATACTCTGAGTCCCAGCTCGCTGACAAAAAAGGGACACTCATCCCTGCCTCCCCCGAGCCTTGCGGTGAAGTTAATGGGACCGTGTGTGGGGCAAGTGCCCAGTATGATCTGACTTAGAGGAGGTGCTCAGTGACGGGCTGTGCCCTGTCCCCTCTCGTGGCACAATGCTGCTCCCTCTGCTCAATGCTAGGCTGTTGTCACCGCCCCCATTTTCCCGGTGCAGAGACTGAGGCACTGCAGGGTCGTGCTTGGGGGCCTGGGGTCTTCAGTGAAATACTTTTTTCTTTTTTTTTTTTTTCTAGAGGGGGTAGGGGGCGGGGGAGAGGAAAGAGAGAGAATCCCAAGCGGACTCCACACACTGTCGAGCTTGACGCGGGGCTCGATGTCACGATCCCGGCATCATGACCTGAGCCGCAATCAAGAGTCAGATGCCCAACCGACTGAGCCACCCTGGCGCCCCATCCAGTAGAATATATTTTATTTATTTATTTGTTTGTTTGTTTGTTTATTTATTTATTTTATTTATTTATTTATTTATTTATTTATTTATTTATTTATTTATGATAGTTACACAGAGAGAGAGAGAGAGGCAGAGACACAGGCAGAGGGAGAAGCAGGCTCCATGCACCGGGAGCCTGACGTGGGATTCGATCCCGGGTCTCCAGGATCGTGCCCTGGGCCAAAGGCAGGCGCCAAACCACTGCACCACCCAGGGATCCCCAGTGGAATATTTGTAAAGACACTCAGGATGAGGAACCATGGGGTGGGCTTGAAGCCGGAGGATCCAGGCAAGTAAGACTGTGCCCAGCCTTTGGAGTTAGTGCATTTGAGGTGAGAATCCTAGCCTTGCCCTTATGGCTGGTGGCTGTGGGCCAGTTATGAAACTGCTCCAGTCCTTTGTTCTCTCATCTCTAAGGGGATGAGGGGGAGAGTAGCACATGCGTAGGACCACATGGTGAGGATATGATGAACGTTTGAAAAGACGGGGTACCTGACGTGCCCAGGACAGTTTCTGGTGCTCATTACACCTCCCTGGTATCACCTGGTGATGGTGGTGATGGTGGTGGTGGGGAAGGTGATTATGACAGTGGTGTTGATCATGATGATGTGGGTGATTGGTGATGGTGCTCACGATGGCTGTGATGATGGTAGTTGTGATGATGATGATGATGACAGTGATGATGGCGGGGATGATAATAGATATGATGATGATGGTGATCATGAGACTATGATGATCATAGTGGTTATGATGACAGTGCTGGCAGTGGTTATAGTGATGATGGTGATGATGATGGTGATGACGATGATGGTGATGGTGATGATGATGGTGATGATGGTGATGATGATGATGGTGATGATAATGATGGTGGTGATGATGACGGTGGTGATAATGACGGTGATGGTGGTGACGATGATGTGATGATGGTGATGACAGTGATGATGATGACGGTGATGATGATGAAGATGGTGATGATGATGATGGTGATGATGATGATGGTGATGATGATGATGTAGTCTATACTTCCCAGTAGAACCACTGCCTTTGGCATTATCTTTGTCTTACTTGGAGATGCGAGTAAACCGGAGGTCTCAGCTCAATCATAGAGTGCTCAAAGGTGATTTTTGTTTTGTTTCTGGATTGATGGCTGAGAGTGACGTAGGGACAAGGAGTCCTTGCTATGTGGGGCTAAGGGGACTGAGGGAGTCCCAAGCCTTGTGGTTGTGGGGTCTGAATGACTGTTTCAGGGAGATGTTTGCACCATGAGCCTCAGTGCATCCTTCTCTTTCCCATGGCAGGACCAGGGCTCTGTGGGAGGCTGAAGTCCAGTTTGGCTCCTGGAAGAAGGATCTGAGAGCTGTTGGTTCACTACTGTGCCTCTGAGGTTGGACCTTGGTTCTGATCCTCTATTGCTCTGGGAGGAACCACCCCAAAACTTAGCGGCTTAAAACACAAATCATTTTATTATCTCTCATGTTTTCTTTGGATCAAAATTTTGGTAAGGGCTCAGCTTGGTGGTTTTGGCTCAGAGTCTGTCATGTGGTTCCAGTCAGTCATCCAGGGGCTGGATCTGGAAGGGCAAGGGGCAGGAGAAGCTGGAGACTGGCTGGCTGGGCACCTCTCCCTCTTCGTTTGGTTTGTCTGAATAGGCTAGCTGGAGCTTCCTCACGGTGGGGTGGCCTTAGGGTGGCAGGATTCCTTACGTGGCTGCCCAGCTCTGGTATAAGTGCTGCAGGAAGCTAGAGGAGGCTCGGGCTGATCTGTTCCAGAGTTCTGGCTGGGTCCAGGGTGAGAGACGGGCTAGGCTGGGGCACTGCGTCCTGTATTTGAGTTTTGTGGATATATTCATGGTCCTATCACTTGAGAGCGGCCTAAAGACAACTGACAGGTGGCGGTGTCTCAGTCAAGGCACAGAATGAAATCACAGTCACTGTGAGGTTGGAGCCCCAGCCAGGTGTGTGAGGGCCTGGGGGAGAGGGCATGCTGGAACAATGAAGTCCCAAGATGCAGTCTTCCTGTTCCACAGCAAGCTTAGCACCCCCTGACGTGGGTGGTGCTGTCTCTGTCTCTTGCTCCTCATGCTTGCTCTTCCTTCTTGTTTTGGAGGGAAAATGAGGTCATGAAAGGGTACATGACTCAGGGACCTACCAATGGGTCTCGACAGATCCCTCGAGAAATTCCTCTGCCTCAGGACCTCAGCCAGAACCAGGCGAGATCCGTGGTCTGCACTGGGGTGTGTGAGCGATGGAGCCCACCTCAGGGTCATGACTGCTGGGAGCCCAACCTCAAGCTGCCTCGAGGCCAGTGGCAGCCTGCAAACCAGGTGTTCTACTTGGCATCGCTTCCCTTATGACAAAGGCACTTCTCATCAAAAACTGGTGTTTCTAAACCCAGTAATCACACAGTTAGAGAATAGTTACACTGAAGGTAATATTTAATATTTATGTCCAAACGGGCAATACCTTGACATTAATTATCCTGTTATAATTAAATCTAGTAATCCGTTACATTGCCATATAATGGAATGTGGTTATATAGGACTCTAGTGAGCATAATAGAGTTCTGAAGAGTAGAATTTGTAATTTAATACCTAGGAACAAAAGGTCTAGATCGCTGGTTATGATTTCTCACCTCATCTTTTTTCTCTAGTGACTTACTCATCATTAAATAAGCATTCGGTGGAGATTGCACCAGAGATACACGGGGAGAGCCCGTCCTTACGGGAAGTAGGCGACCATTGACAGTGGGCGGTAGGGGTAAGTGGAGGGATGATTGGGGTGCCCACCAAAGCCAACATAACCATCCTGGGGTGAAGGAAGGCTTTCTGTAGAAAGCTGTATCTGAGTTCTGTCTTGAAGGACACATGCAAGTGAGCCAGGGAAAACAGTGAGGAGAGGCCATCCCAGGTGAGGAACTAGCAAATTCAGGAGCATGGAAGGGGGGAAGCCCAGGAGAGCTGGAGGATTAGAGTGGTGGTTTTTTTTTCTTCTGGAAAAGCCACTTATATTTTGATATGGCACCATTGAGAGAGGCATGTAAAAGCGAAGGAAACCATGAACAAAACAAAAAAGTCAAGCTATTGAATGAGAGAAGGTATTTGCTAATGATATCTCTCATGGCAGTTTTATGTCCAAAAAAATAAAGAACTTATCCAACTCAATACCAAAAAATACCCCCCAAATAATGCAATGGAAAAATGGGCAGAGGTCCTGAATAGACATTTTTCCAAAGAAGACATCCAAATGGCCAACAGACACATCACAAGATGCTCAGCATCCCTCAGCATCAGGGAAACACAAATCAAAACCACAATGAGATATCACTTCATACCTGTCAGACTGGCCAGACTCAAAAAGCCCAGAAATAACAAATGTTGGTGAAGATGTGGAGAATAGAGGAGCCCTTGTGCATTGTTGGTGGGAACGTGACCTGGTGTCAACACTATGGAAAATAGTATGGAGTTTCCTCAAAGAAATTAGAGATAGAATTAATTTTTCTGCTGGGTATTTGCCCAAGGAAAACAAAAGTAATTCAAACAGATGTATATTCACGCCGTGCCTGTTGCAGCATTCTTTACAACAGCCAAGATGTGGAAACAACCAAAGTGTCCATCGGTAGAAATATTACTCAGCCATGAAAGAAAATGAAATCTTGCCATTTGCAACAACACGGATGGATCTAGAGGATATTATGCTACGTGGAGTAAGTCAGATAAAGACAAATACCGTATGGTTTCACTTATAGGTGGAACCTAAAAAAACAAAGCGCAACAACAAAAAGCAGAAAGAGACCCATAAATACAGGTGATGGTTGTCAGAGGGGAGGGGGGCCAGGGGGATGGGCAAAATGGGTGATGGGGAGTCAGAGAGACAGGCCTCCAGGTATGGAACGAACAAGCGACGGGGATAAGAGGCAAGCATAGGGACTGAAGTCATCGGTTTCATAACAGTGCTGTATGGTGACAGATGGGAGCTACACTTCCGAGCACAGCATGACCCGTAGAGTTGTCGGGTCACTGGGTTGTACACCTGAAACTCATGTAACGTCATATGTCAGCTCTACTTCAGTTAAATAAAATGCTAAAGAGAGAGAGAGAGAGAGAGAGAGAGAGAGAGAGAGAGAGAAGTGCGTCAAAGAAGAGTAGGGACGAGGCTGTGTGAGGACACGCATTCCTGCTAGGGATCAGAAGCCACCCTGAAGGCGGAGGGAGTCGTTGCCACGTGGCTGTGTCTCATCACATCTGAGCTGCCAAAGCTCTGAGTGCCTCAGGGAGTGTGATGGATTGGACGGTGGGCCAGGGGCCAGGGAGGAAGGGTGGTGCCAATACCTGGGTGAGTGTTGACATCGCGCTGAGGAAGCAAGTCGGGGATAACTGGGGAGAAGGGACCACTTTTGAGGCCTGTTTTAGAAGCATATTCTACAGAATTCAGGATGGGAGTCCAATTCTTAAAAATAAACTCTTAATTTTAGAGTAGTTTCTGATTTACAGACAAACTGCCAAGATGGCACAGAGAGTTGTGATTCACGCCACACCCAGTTTCCCCTAATATGAGCATTTACATGCTTATCTTACATCTTATGGTACAGTTGTCTCCACTAATGACATTGTTGATACATTTTTGTTAGCTAAAGTTCAGGCTTTATTCAAATTTCCTTAGTTTTTACCCCACTGTGCTTTTTTTCTTTCTTTTTTTTTTTTCCTGCCCCAGGATCCCATCCAGGACACCGCAGTACATTAGTCATCCTGTCACCTTAGGCCACTCTTGGCTGTGACAATTTCCCAGACTTTCCTTGCTTTTGATGACCTTAGCAGTTTTGAGAAGTCCTGGTCAGGTATTTTGTAACATGCCCCACAACTGGGATTTATCTGATATTTTCTCATGATTAGACTGGGATTATGGGTTTCAGGAAGAAAGAGTGCCACGGTAAATTGCCATTCTGGTCACTCTGTATCAAGTGTGCGTGCTCTCAACATGACTGTCACCATTGATGTTGACTTTGACCACCTGGCTGAGGTCGTGTTTGTCAAGTGTGTCTGCTTTGAAGTTCTTCTTTTTTTCCCCTTCTCCGTGCTATTTTCTTTGGAAAGACGTCACTATGTGCAGCCCTCGCTTAGAAGGAGTAGGGGGCTATGTTGTACCCCCTTAAAGGCGGTGTATCTATTTGGAATTCTTTGGCACAGACGATTCCCGATTCCCTTTCTGAAGCGGGGGTGGTTAGCTAGTTGAGGCCTGTGGGGTTGATGGTGGACGAGGTGGTAGGAGAAGACTCAGAGTTTCCTTGGAGAATCATCCTTTGGGCCGCCTGTGCCCCTCCAGGCCTGGCTCCGAAGGACAGTCTGACTGCTGTGGATGGATGACTTGAGCCGCAGCCTGGGCCTCCCAGATGAGTGAGGCTCAGCCTCCTCTGGGTGAGCCGTCGCCCCTGGCACACGGTCTGTCTGTGCTCTTCTCCCGGAGTAGAGAAGGCCGTTCAGTCCAACTTGATTCACTGCAGGTAAAACCCACAAGCACTCTTACATACCGACCTTGGGGCTCTTCCCTAAGAAGGAAAGAAGGCAGCGCTGTTGCTTTGGGGCATTTACAGGACAGATTCTGGGGATAGAGGCATTCCGGCCATTTCTCGGCCTCAATGTGAGAGGCCCAGTCCTTTCCAAACACCTCTATTTTTCCTCTTGTTGTGTTTCTACGAAATACAGTTTTGTGAGTACTTAGTGATGATAGCCAAGGAGATGGCAGCTGCATTTGGTTGGGTTTTCTGTTCATCCCGAAGCTGTTAGAGCTACACATGTTTTGGCCTCCCCGGGTAACAGCCCTGGGCTCCCTCCTCCAGGAGCGGCTGGGTTGGGGCTGACCCCGTAGCTGGCGCTGTAAGGCATTTTCGACCAGGAAGCCGGGTCTCCACACAGGTTGGTGGAGTAGCCAAGCAAGCAAGCCTAGAGCCGTCTTCCTGAGGCAGACTTCTGGTCTACCGCTCACTCGTGGTGGGACCTAAAGGGACTGTCTCACCTGTAATACACGGGGCATGTCATTCCCTACCTGGAGGATGGCCGTCAAGATTAAAGGAGTTAGGACACGTAAACGGGGGCCTCCCCCAGAGCAAACCTTTACCCAGGAAGTGTTAGCTGTTATCATTGCAAACATAGGCAAGAAAGACTTAAGACCCTGGGAGCTGAACGGTGGGTTTGGGGTTCTCATTCACGCATTTGCTCATTCATCTGCTTCAAGATTTTTTTTTTCTTAACGTGACCCAAACGTTCTATTAAATGAATTTACATATATTTGCAGATCTTTTGGTAGTGAGTACTAAAATAGACATTTACAGTTTCAGAATTTTCATTCAAGAGCTTCTTTTTTTTTTTTGTGCAAGGGATGGTGTGGGGGCAATGGGCTTAACTGTGAGATGGAAAAAGAGCTAAGCTGCTTTGTATGACTAATTCTAAATACATCCAACACAGTAAGTCACAGGTGCTTATCCCAGGAGGTAGTGTTTCGTTCCTTTGTGATCCGAATGAAACCGGGGGCGTCTCCCATCCCGGCCTCAGTAGAGTCACATTAGGAAGAAAACCAGGAAAAGTAATGCTGTACCCAGCAAGTCTTTGCTGGTGTCCTTTGAAGACCGTTGGAGGATCCTGTTCATAATTCTGAGCAATGCTGCTTAGACTCTGCCTTCTCTCTCTCCCCGCCCACCCCCCATCTCTTACTGGACATGGTCTCCCTAAACCCCCAGGTATGTCACATAGTTCGCCTGTGCTCTTGCTTCTCTTCCCCTCCCCTCCTTCTTTCTGTCCTTATTTTATCTTTCCCACAAAAGCTCAGGAGCCAGCCTAGGAAGCCCAAGGAAGTAGAGAAGATAAGGGGCTTTATCGGATCCCGTCAGAGGCTGGGGGGGAGGATAGTCGGCTGTGACTTTGTCCTGCCATGGATATTTGGCCCATCGGAGCTGAGCGCCTCCGTGAGCACCTGTGCCAGGTGATGAAGGAGACTGTGGCACGCCCAGGGAACTCTGTGCCTGCACCTGGCTGGGAGGAGGGGTTGTGGGAACACGCGCTTTCTACTAGCTTCCTTCCGCATGGGCCTGGGGCTGGATGATGGAACAGGGAGCTGAATGCAGTTCAGACGGGCTCCACCTGGGGGGATTCAAGGGGCCTCGGTTTCTCAGAAGATGGGGACGCCTTGAGAATGGATCCACCTGGCAGGGAAGCAGCTGATCTGTTGGGGGTTAAGGGGCAGGAACGCAGGCTGTGGCAGCTGTTCGATCTGAGCTCAACCCCGAGCAGCCCAGATGTGCTCTAGGACACAGACAAGCAGCTTGGCCCTTCTAGGCCTTGGTTTCATTGTCTGTGGGAGGTGCCACGTCCCCCGTCCCACCCGGCCCGCCCCATGGGCTGTGGGGAGGACCCACTGAGGCAAGCAGTCAGAGTACAGGTTGTGGCATTCCCTGACTGCCACCTCTCCCGCCTCCTCCCCTGGGCAGTGTCCGGGCTGGTGTCCCCAGAGGGCAGTGGAGGCTCCAAGCTCCCCTCCTTCGGTGGGGGGGCTGCCTCCACTTGGGGCCCCGTGGAGTTGGCCCTGCCTCGAGCCCCCTGCTTCACTGCATGTCTGGTGGACGGGTGCGCCCCATCCCTGCCCATGGTCCTGCCTGTGCCGGGTGCTGTGGGGCCGTGCCCGGGAGCATGTCCCTGCCCTTGTTCAGGGGACTGTGATCTGGGCAGCAAGAAGACCGAGACAGAAGAAACCACAGTGAATGTTGATAACGGCTCGTGGACTTAGGGACTGAGGAGGATGCTCGTCTTCCCAGTACATAGGCTCCAGCAGTGCCCTCTGCTTACATACTTCCAGAGACAGGCAACTCATCATCTTATAAGGAAACCTCTTCTGTTGTTGGGTAGCTCAACAGTGAGAAAACTTACATTTAATATTAGCAGAATCTGTCCCATGGCTTCTCCCTCTTAGTCCTGGATCAGTGTTCTGGGGCTTCCCCGTGTCAGCCCCTCCGTCCCCTGAAGATAGCATGCAGGTACCTCATGGTCCTCTTGGTAAGCAGACCCCACCAGTCCCCCCCCCCCCCCCCCCCCCCCCCGCTGATCTGGAGGCCCTCATTATTGAGCACCTACCATGTGTCAGGTGCTTTCCAATCCTGCAAGGTGCTGGGATAGGACGAAGAACAAGACAGGTGGTGTCTCGATACCTACGAAACCTACATCGTGAGCACAAGAGGAGGAAACAAAAGCAAGGGGACATCAAAGATGAGGAGTTCCATGGGAACAGGCCCAGGTGACAGGGAGTGACTGCAGCTGCTGTCGACTGTGCAGCCACCCTCCCTGCCCCTTGAGCTGAGACCTGACTGGTGGAGTCAGGCCTAGGAAGGCCTTTGCTTTCCTAAGGGAGACCTTTGCCATTGCCAAGATCCCAAGATGGGAATATAGGCTGGCTGGTCGGAAGAGCAGAAGAGAAAGGCTGTGCGGTTAGAGCTTAGCCTGGGGTGGGGAGAGGGGACCCACAGGTGAGAGAGGTGGGCGAGGGTATGCCACCTGTACTCTGCAGCCCGGGTGAGGAGCTGGGTTTTATTTGAAGCATACCAGGGTGTCATTAGAGGATTTTTATAAGGCAGTGACATGGCCTGTGCCCCATATTGTGATTCCTCTGGCTGTTCTGTGGGGATGGGCCTGTAAGAAGGCAGCAGTGGAGGGAGAATGCATATCATTGCAGACGTGGCAGGAACGGGATCCTTGAAGACTTGCTTTGACAGGCACTGGACAAACCAGAGGCTAAAGGTCTAGTCTCTTCCAAGACTTGGTGTCAACGAGAGCTTCCGAGCCGTGGTACCTCAGATACCCAAATTCTGTGGATATTTCCTACTTGTGCAGAATTATGGGTATATTTTCCACCCTCCAATTCTCAGTAACCCGAGCCAATGCGAAGCCCACACCTCAGCCAAGGACCCCCGGCTCCTAGCACGGCTGGGACCGGGGAGAAGAAATCTCATGATACCTTCACATCAGCAGTCCCCAGAGGCATATCCTTCTGATGATGTGTCGTTAGAAAACATATCCGTGGAAATTGGTCTTTCATCTCCATCAGCATCACTTTTATGTTGTGGAAAAGGCCCATCCTCATTAGGAGGCGAGGAGGAGGTGAGATTCGAAGCAGGAGCTCTGTGGCAGATCCCGCCATCACGTCCCCCACTCCCGCCCCGACTCAGCCACGGCTGTCGTCAATCTGTATTTCACTCCTGCTTTCATCCTTCACTTGCTGTTTGTCATTTTTGGAGAAGGATCCTCTCTGTTAGCACATTTGGAAACCTATTTTATTGCAGAGGAGAAGGGAACAATACAGGTTTTCATCTCAGACTAATTATGCCTCCAATACACTGATGCTAAATAAAACCAAGGGGAAGGTAATTGGAGATTCTTGACGTGACATTCACAGCTTTGAGAAAAACAGATGTTCTCTTGAGGAGCTGGGAAGAGAATGCATATTCCCACAACTGGCCAATGAGATCGGTTCCAGGAAGTTGTGAGTGGGAGCGGGGCCACCCCTCGTCCTGTGGACGTGCGTGAGGATTCTCTGCAAGCCCATCTGTTCTCTGTTGGCCTCGCCTGTACTCTGTCTTCACCTGGGTCGACACGGACGACGCCTGTGTTGAGTCATCTAAGGCATTTAGTGGCAACTCAGGTCTTGCAACAGAGAGAGTTTGCCTACAGCCTTACCCCTGCCGTTCACCAGCTATGAGACTTTGGGCAAGGACTCTGGTGTCTATCATTGGTCATTTCCTCGCCCATCACATGGAGCTAGCACCTCATAGCACCTCATGGGGCTCTTGGGAGAAGCTGATAAGGTCTGTAACATGCCCAGAACATGGAGGGCCCTCCAGAATTTCTATTTTCTTTCCAAAGGATGGTACCTTCCTGCAGATTAAGGCTATGCCTCACCACGGGTGCTTTTTCCCATCAACTTGAATTTTTTGGCCTCCTTCGGGGCATGACTGCTTGGACCAGTCCGGCTCTGGTTTCTGCTAGCCTGGGAAGCTACGCACACCAGGTCCACTTCCCTTACCAAATATACATGTTAGCCAAATGCAAATAATAGCAGAGAACTGAGTGATCGAGTGAGTCTCGGGTGAGCCCCTTTATCCCTCCAAGTTGCCTGTTCTCCACCTGTCACGTGATAGGAGGACTGCCTGGTCTAATTTGTAGATGTCTATATAGGGGGAGTGTGATATGAGATACGTGTCCTTCAGGCTGGAAAGGCCGCAGGTCCCACATGAGGCCCGTGATTGACCCTACTGTGCTTTGGTTATTCTGGACACATGGCCCTCTGTGTGCAGGCCAGTGGGAACTCTTGACGGGCAGAGGCTGGGTGTGGCCTGTTGAATGGTTACCTTCAGTTCTAGATCATACCCTTGCTGTGGCCTCATGGCAGGTAAGGTATACCTTCCTGTGCCTTAGCTTTGGGTTTGGCCATGCAACGGGGTTTGTGGCAGCAGCATGTAGGCACGGGTGACAGTGCGTCTGCATGAGGGTTCTGAGCCTGAGTGCCGAGCGTGGGCCCTTAGACACATTGCATATTTCCATCTCTCCTCCTGAGTTTCTACCAGAAAGCAAGACTAAGCCGGGGCCATCTATTGGTCCCAGGAGGATGAGAAAGGTAAGAGAGCAGAGCCACTAAACTGAGCCACAGGCCCTCAGTGAGAAACATCCCCCCCCCACACACACACACCTGTGAGGGTAATTGATAGTTGTTGTAGCCACTGAGTTTTTGGGTGCTCTGTTACACAGCAGTATTATAGCAATAGCTAACTGATACACCGAGTCACGTTTGTTTCTGTGTTCCTCATTCCAGCGCTATGCCTGGTACAGATGAGGCTGCTGTGACTGTACTGGCTGAGCGGATGAATGAATGAGGGAGGAATATTTTTTGGTTATGAAACCTCATTATTTCGTTGGTCCTCTCATTGAGTTGTCATATATAGGGACACTCTGAGCCCAAGAGCCTGCTGGCTGCTCCTGAGGAGCCCACCCCACCTGGCTGACTCAGAGTTTTGTTCAGATGGAAGATAACGAGGCCAGTTCTTTCCTCGAGGTCAGCTGGGGAGAGTGAGCAGGAGGTATGGGCCATGGGAACCCACAGGGAGCTCTGAGCCTGGTTCTGTTAGGGCCGTCCCTTTGGTGCCCCGAGGAGCACAGCAGTGAACCCTGGGCTTCTGGGTGGTAGAGACTGTACGTCTTGTAGAAGTCACTGCTGGTGTTACAGCTGGTGCCCAGCCTACCGCTTATCCCCCTTGAGGCGATGGTACCCTCCTCCCCAGGACATGGTTGCCCTGTGGCAGGTACTGGGAGCCAGGTCATCTTTCTCACTGCCTGAAGCAGTCAGCTCAACCTCAGAGATGGACTTTACACTTTGCACTTCCCTTTGCACTTCCCTGTGAAAAGCCCTTTGCAGAGCCTGCGCCGAATGGGGAGAGAATTGGATCTTGATGAGATGACCCAGGGGTGAATTAGGAATGGTTATGTTAAATATTTATTGAATGCTTACTTTTTTTTTTTTAAATTCAAATTAAATTAATACATAATGTCTTACTGGTTTCATATGTAGAGGTGGGTGACTCATCAGTCTTACATAACACCCAGTGCTCATCCCGTCACATGCCCTCCTTCATGCCCATCACCCAGTGACCCCATCCCCCACCCACCTCCCCTCCAGCGACCCTCAGTTTGTTTCCCATGGTTAAGAATCTCTGATGGTTTGTCTCCCTCTCTAATTTTGTCTTGTTTTATTTTTTCCTCTCTTCCCCTATGATCCTCTGTTTTGTTTCTTAAATTCCACGAGTGAGATCATATGATAATTATCTTTCTCTGATTGACTTACTTCGCTTAGCATAATATCCCCCAGTTCCATCCACGTCATTGCAAATGGCAAGATTTCATTTTATTTTTGATGGCTGAGTGGTTGAATGCTTACTTTGTGCGAAGCTCTTTACATGCATTTCCTTCTTCACCTAGTGGAAGTGCTGTTTTAATTCTCATTTTGATAGCTGAGGACACCAAGGCCTAGTGAGGCCAGTAACTTGCTGGAGGCGGTTTGTGGAAGTAGGATTTGGATCCCAGTTGTGCGGATCCAGAGTTCCTGCTGCTGGAAGCCCAGTGATGTCAGCCCAGTTTGCACATCAGAGGTACCTAGAGAGCTTCCAGACGGCACTGAGGCTCAGGCCTCAACATAGCCGAGTAAGAGGGAGCCCTAGGGCTGAGGCCGGGCATGCTCTGTGCAGGCCTTGCTGCCTCCAGCTGGGCTGTAGCAGTAGAGCCTGTCGGGCATTGGGACACAGACCCGTGGGTGTGGTTGTCCCTCTGCAGAACTGTGTGTGAGAGGGAGCTGGAGCGCACATGGGGCAGGCCTTGAGCTGTCCTGGCCACTGTGACCTTGAGGGCAGTCATTGTTCCTAGGCTTGGTGATAGAAGCTTCTGGAGCAGGTTAATGAGGCCCCATGTATTGGGAGCCCTGGCTCTTTGCTAAGAACATCCTAAGTGGTGCTCAAGCCTGGCAGGGAGGGGTGAGGGCATCATCTTCCCTCTCTCTCTGCACGCATCAGATTTGCAGCTCCCTCCCTTTGGTCAGCGGGTCCTGGTAGCTGCCGGCCCTGGCTGGAGTTGAGGGAGTGGCTGTTTGAACTTGCAGAGGAAGGAAGCCACCTTGATGCAGGATATATAGGAAGGCAGATCCACGTTGTGAAAGATGCTCACTCTGTAACCACAGCTGGGAGGAAGTTTGCATAGAGAAGGGTTAGGAGGGAAGCAGAAGAAAAAGATGAGAGGAGAACATGCAACGCCCACTGCTCTTGAACGTGGGAGGCCGGCAGGGCTGGGCGGAGGGGGGACTGGGCAGTAGCATGGGGGGAAGGGAGGGGCTGCCCCGAAACGACTCGGGGAGACTGAGTCACAGCCCGGAACCCCAGCCAGACTTCCAGGCGCCACGGGGCCTCTGACGCGTGCGTCTTTTCCAAAGAGAGCTGATGGGGTTTTGAGGGTGATCAGAGGCCTTCCCTGTTAGACCCAGGATGAAGACTCAAATGGGGGAGTCGGGAGGACTGGCGGCCAGGCAGGTCAGGACGGGTAGGCAGCCCCAGGGAGCGGGGGTGACGGGAGACGGGGCGCGTGAGCCCTGCTGCTCCACCCTGGCACCTCCGCCCTTGGCGGGGGCAGAGCTAGGTCCCTGCACGTGTGCATGTGTATGTGTGCATGCGTGCATGTTACGTGTGCACGTGTGTGTGCTTGCACATGTGTGAGCGTGTCTGCAGGTTATGTATGCACACTTGTGTGTATTTGCTCATGGAAGATTCCTGCCCCAGAGAGGACGGCAGGGCCATGTGGTGGACAAAGCCCCATTGCAAGCGGCAGGAGTGACAGCTGCGTTTTGCCGAGGCTACCACAGGCCAAGTGATTTCCGAACATTTATGGGGTCTTGTCTCATTGAGTCCCCTCCATTCTAGGACGTAGATCTTTACATTTTCCCCATGATATTTGGGAAACTGAGATGCAGAGAGGTTAGGTAACCTGGTCAGGACTTGGGGTTCCATAGGCAGGTTAGACCCCAGCCCAGCAGGGTTGTCCGGGTTCACTTGACCTGCTAGCCTTCTCGCCTAACCTCATCCCCTGCCCCCCACCTTGTTGCCGCCACCAGTTCATTTTCTTCTTCGGCTCCAGGTGCCTGTACAGCTTCAGTAGCATCTGCCTTGGCCGCCAACTCCCAATGACCTCATCCTGGAGCTTGCCCAGCCCCAGCCCCGCTCCACCTCTTGCTTCTGCCTTCCAGCCCTCCCATCCTGCTGCAGTGCGTCCCTAGACATGCCCTGTGGTCTCACCGAGGCATGCCCAGCCTCGTCTCCTCACTGAGCAGGAATCAGAAGTAAAGGACTTGGCTCACAGGTGCAGCCCAGGCATAGAGCTTTAATTTGAACTCATGTCTCTCTCCTCCCAACCCCACACCTGCAGGCAGGTCCCCCCCTCCCATCCTCACACCTGCAGGCAGGTCCCCCCTCCCATCCTCACACCTGCAGGAAGGCCCCTCCTCCCATCCGCACACCTGCAGGCAGGTCTCCCATCCCTATTCTTGCAGGCAGGTCCCCCCTCCCATCCTCACACCTGCAGGCAGGTCCCCAGTCCCTATTCCTGCAGGCAGATCTCCCCTCCCATCCTCACATCTACAGGCAGGGCCCCCCTCCCATCCTCATACCTGCAGGCAGGACCCCCGTCCCTATTCCTGCAGGCAGGCCCCTCTTCATACCCTAACGTCTATTTTGCTTATTTTAAAACCACTCTGACACCAGCAGGAAGAACTTCATAACCTCACTGCCTTGCCCAGTTGCTGTTTTCATTTTCTGTGTTCTCTGACCATATGTGCACCTATTTTAGATAGAGATACTCATAATCTAGATGCAATTTTGTGTTCTGCTTTTTTGACCTAACATCCTGGCATAAACATTTCCTGTGTTGCTGCAAAGCCTTCCTAATGATCATTTGTAATGATTGCATTGAGATGAAGAATTGATGTTCCATAACCCACCTAATGTTTCCTGTTATTGGACATTGTGTCTGTTTCCAATTCTTCAGTCAATTTTTTTTTTCTTTTTTAGACGGTGTTTCAGTGACCATCTTTGTGTGTCGTGTTGTCTTTTTCTCCTTAGATTCTTGCTGGTGGGAAATTTCCAGGGGTGGGTCAGGAGGCTCAGAAGGCAGGGCCCTGAGCCTCTGTCTTGGCTACCACACCCGGCAGTGGGTATCATCATCCTCCTGTCACAAATGAGAAAACTGGCCTTTCCAGGATGTTCTTACTCTGAATCCCTTTCTGGAGCAGTCTTCATTGCTCTGTGGGTGCTCTGCACACCTCGATAATCCCGGTCGTCCTTCCTCTCCCAGTCTGGGGAGGAGCAGCCTATCCCGGGCGCCCCACGGAGCCCAGGCCTCTTAGACACGCTCAAGGGTGAGAGTGCATGACTCCTCTGTGCTCACGCATCACTCTTACAATTATTTGCTTAACGTCTGTCTTGCCCCCTGGATCCTAATCTGCCCTGGAGGGGGTTTGTGGTGGCCTTTCATCCCCCGGGGCCAGCCTGGTGCCTGGCGTGTGGAGGGGTCCAACGGGTGCATGTTGATGAGGAACGAAGGCTCCGTGCACCCGGGACACCCAGATGAGGGGCAGGCGGCCCTTTGTGCTCTGCTGTCCTGGAAGGAGACGTCCCCCCGCATGGTCTGGATGCGAGAGCCCAGGGACGCAGGAGGCCAGAGTGGCGGCCAAACCCGTGATGCCCTCGGGAGACAGCGCGGTGTGGGAGGCCCACGAAGCCTCTGTAGCGGAGAGGACCTACCTGTGACCAAGTCTGACTCAGGGACTTCGGGCGGGGCATTCAGGGCGCCCGGGCCGTGGGCACACGCCTGACAGGCTTGGCGATGGCCTGCCTTCCTCCATGGGCTCCTGGAGCATCTTTTTTTTTTTTTTTAAGATTTATTTTTATTTATTTATATAGACAGACAGACAGACAGAGAGAGAGAGAGGCAGAGACACAGGCAGAGGGAGAAGCAGACTCCATGCAGGGAGCCCGACACGGGACTCAATCCCAGGACCCCAAGATCGCGCCCTGGGCCAAAGGCAGGCGCTAACTGCTGAGCCACCCAGGGATCCCTCCTTGAGCATCTTGACGCTGCCCCAGTGCCTGTACCGTTCGGCTTTCTTCCCAGGCGTTTAGAGGAGTGCTTTTTGGGAGAACACAGCCCCTTGAATCAAAAGTACCCCTTCACCCTCCTGGAAGGGAAGGTGCTGTTACTCTCATCCCGAAGTTCAGAGCCACTGTATAGCACAATTTTTTTTTTCAAAAACTCGGGTGTAATTATGTGAATAAATCATGGAGCCAGAAGTGGGCAGGGTCGGGTCGTCAGGTAAATTAATCGGAGCAGCAGGTGGAGCACGTGGGGGCGTGGGACCTGTCACAGCCCTGTCACCTGCTGTGGGTCCTGTTTACCACCAGCTCCCGGTTGCTGCCTTCTGTCCTCCTGTCCTTCTGTCCTCCCGCTCATGGCCCTCCAGCCTGCTGCCCCGCGGTCCGCCACGTGGAAGGACCCGATGCACCATCTCAGGCCCTGGGGGTCATGACAGCAAGGTGCTGGCACTGAGTTTCAGCTGAACTAGGGTGTAGTGTGAGCCTGGGGGCAGGCGTGTGTCTGAAAGGGAAGGACGGGGCAGGGGGTCCCCCCCAAGAAGCCATAGCTGGCTTCCCACTTTCAGACTGATGAGGGCTGCCGCTGAAGTGTGGTGTGAGCTGTTCTCTGAATACAGACAGGGTGGCCTCGCCATCTGCCTGCCTGCTTCCAGCTGGGGCTGGGCCTTGGGTCCTCGGGATGCACCGAGTTTGGGGGTGTGACCCCGTCGGGGCTGCCCTTGTAGCAGAGACCTGCACCCTGGGGGGGACCCCAGCCTGCCACCGGCCAAGTGGGTGTGAGCTGTGCCCCCCAGAGGTTAAAAGACACAGGTGGGGGAGACTGGCTGTTCCTGGGCCTTCTCGGGAGCCTCCAGGCCGTCCTGCACTGGCTGAGGCCTGGCCTGCAGAGCGCGGGGGTCTCTAGGGGTGGGGTGGACACCGACGCAGGTGCGCCCTAGGTCCCGAGCTTTGCCAGACCAAGCCCTTCTGCCTGCGGGGCATGCTTACATGTGAGCACGTTTATTTCCTACAGCCCCAGGAGAGACATCCTAACAGGTGAGGAAGCTGAGGCTTGCACAGGGTTACCTGTAACCTGCACGAATCACACAGCCGGCCAGTGGCGGGTTCGGGATTTGAATCCAGGGTCACGTGTCTCCAAGTGCGCCTTTCTCCACGCTGTGATCCCGAAGGGTCCGTCGGGCAGTGGCCGGGCCGTCCCCAGGGGAGGAGGTTGGTCCCCCTCTCTACAGCTGGAGCTGCGGTGTGGCCGGGATGGACCTGCGGCCACATGGCGGGCGATGCCCACGCGGAGAGTCCGGCAGACGGGCCCATCCTCCCCAGGTCCGGGGTGGACACCGCACAACAGATGTCTGCAGGCGGAGTGGGAATGCTGAGGGATGTGGCCGGCGTCCGTCACCGATGGCGAAGTCCTTTCTGAGTGCGCAGGGCTCAACCCGACAGTGCTCAGTAATGATTTTCTGCTTCCCGGTGACGTGGTTGTGGTGTGGGGCCCAGCCCCGCCCTCACAGGCTCATGGGCACTGCTGAGGGGTCTGGGATGCGCCCCTGGGGAGCTCAGGGTGAGCCCAGGCCCTGGTCTGGAGGAGCCAGGCCGCTGTGGATGGCTTTGGGGACAGTGTGTGGCTCCTTCCCGGCTGCCCTCCCCGGGATGCACCCCCGCCCCACGGGTCGATGAGCCTGAGTGAGGCCAGACCCCAGCCCCTCGCCCACCGCCCGCCTCGCGGGACACTTGCTCCCCTGCCCATGGCGCCGTGCTCATTATCAGAAGGCCTCTCAGTTGGCTCCCCCACGAGCGGCCGTCGCCTGCCTGGGTCCTTCCTCGAGGACCCTCTCGCAGCGTGAGTTCTCCCCAGCAGGGAAACACTTGCTCTTGTCCTGGACACTAGGCCAGGGGTATGGTGCACGTACGGCGTCCTCTCCGCTCTAAGCCTGGGTGGCCGCCTCCGTAGGAGGGACCGACTGCCCTTGTTTCCAGTTGCTCAGGTCAGAGATCTCAGTGTTGCGTGCATGCTGTTGCTTCTCGCACGTCCTAAATGGCCCAGCAGCACGTGTGGCAGCTCTGGCCTCCGGGGATCTGGGCTCTGCTTACTCTGAGCCACCGGCCCAGTCTGGCCTGGTCTGAGCCTCCGGTCTTCCAGCCACAGGTGCGATTGGCCTCCCTGCCTCTGCGCTGGCCGCCTGGAGCCAGAGTGATCCTGCTCACGTGTCCGCGGACCACACCGCTTCTCTGCTCGGCCTCTTCCCACAGCCAGAGGCCCTCCTGTGGCCCACGTGGGGTGAGCGCCCTTCCCAGGCTGCGTAGGATGCTCCCCCTCCACATCTCTTGCCCCAGAGGGATTACTCGCCCTCGGCCTTGTCCTGGTTTGCTGTAGGCAGATGCTTACGGCGGCTTAATTCACGACAATCCCAGGCTGGAAATAACCTGCATGTCTTTTAGCTGCCGAGTGGATTCCAAACTGCGGTGCATCCGCACAGTGGACCATGGTTCGTGCCGGACGGGAGCAAACCGGTGACACCCACAGCAACGGGATGATCCTCACAAGTGTGTGACACGTGGAAGGAGCCAGACTCAAAACGTCTTTGTTCTCCACGAGTCCATCGAACGATGTTTGGAGGCAGACGGGGCTAGAGGCACAGGCACCTGCTCAGCGTTGGCCGGGGCCGGGGCAGCGGGGGAGGGGAGGGCCTGACTACGTACGACAGGCAGGGGGAGTTTCCACGGGGCGTGGATGTTCCGTATCTTCCTTAGGATATTGGTTCCTGCCTGTCCGAGTTCATCAAACAAAGAGAATCGTACAGAACAGGATGTATTTGACTAGATGCAGATCGTGTTTCAGTTTTCAAAGTGTGTTTTGGTTTGACTGCTAAATGACCTGCTTGCCCAGCCTCTCAAGTCTCATGGGGTCCAGCCATCTCTCTTGTCTCTGACCTCTGTTCCTGCTACAGGCCTCTCTGCTATCTCTCCCGAATACGCCAGGTGGGCCCCTTACTCTCGGCTTCCTCCGTACCTGGAGCAGTCTTCCTCCGGATGGTCACGGTGCTCCTTAAGCTCTTTCCTCGAATTTCCTCTCTCAGTCACCGGTGACTGCACGATGCTGCATAACAAACAACCCCAGATCCCACCGAGACCCAGCATCTCGTGCGTCCCTGCAGGCTGGCGGGGCTGGCTGACCCAGGCTGGCCTCGGTAGGTTCCCTTGCCACCTGTGGGTCTGCTTGCTGGCATCCCATCGGGATCCGAGGGTAGAGGAACAGGAGCCACCAGTGAATGCCTCGTTTGGCCTTGGCAGAGCACCAGGTGGTGAGCACCAGGCAGCGTGTGCAAACGTGCTTGAAGCTCCTGCATGTGTCATGTCTGTTAACATCCCATTTGCCAAAGAAGTGGAGTTATGCCGTGTATCCCACCTGCGTGGCGGAGAAGTGAATTTATTACCAATGATCCAAACCATCACTGCCAGCTTCCCAGTGAGGCCTTCCCTGGCCAGCTGATTAAAATTTCACCCCCAACCTGACATGGGCTATTCCTCCTCTCCTCAGCACTCACGACGGTAGAGCTTATTGCACATTTTGCTTATTTATCTTATTTATTTTCCGCCTTACAGGAACGTGTGTTCCATCAGAGCAGGGACATCTGTCCCTTTTACACGCTACTGTATCTCCAGTACCTCAAAAATGCTCCGTAAATATTTGGCTAAATGATCGAATGGGGTTATGCTAAGAAATTACGAAGATGATGTATGGGATATGCTTGGGCTACCGCCTTGTGCACAGGAAGTGCTTGGCAGTTGGCGGCTGCTCCTTACTCTACAGCTCACACGCCGTTGGGACAATTGGAGCCTCCGTCACGTACGTGATTGCAGTGATCTGTGTGATAGACCCTTGAAGCCGGGTCTGTTTTTAGTCCTGGCTTCAGAGACAAGGCAGTGAGACACGGAGAGGCCGTCATTTGGCCCGGGTCACCTGAGCAGCCAGGGCCACTTTGATGGGGGGGCTCATGTGTTTCTCTAACCCTGTGCTGCCTCCTGACCTCCATCCAGGCCGGTTATGGGGCTCCGGCCTCTTGTCCGGCATCTGAGCGCCCGTGGAAGGAGAATACGGGACCAGGTTAGAGGCGCCTGGGCCGTCGGTGGGCTTTGAGAGTCAGCCGCCAGCATCCCTCCTGGCTCCCCGGGGGTGGGCGCAGGGGCAGTCCGGCCCTGAGGATGGGGGCTGGGTCTCTGGGCAGAGAGAACCATAGACGTATCTTATCGGGCAAAGCGTAGGCTCCTCCGGCTGAGGGCAGAGGCACGGAGCGCGGGCTTGATGGATGGGACGTGTAAGAATTTATGAGAGTCGTTCCGTTTGGTCTGATGACCCCTCATCGATGGCGATGGGCGGGAGGAGCCAGGCTGCTGCGACGGGAGACTTCAGAAGGATGAACTTGACCCTGCGCGCTGGATTCTGCTCTGCTGGGGGGACAGGGGTCTGGGTCGCGCCCACTCAATGCCTCGTTTGTGCGTAAGCGAGGGCTCTGCCTCAGGGATTGGCGTTGGCAGGGTGTCCGTCTGCTTTCCCTGCCTGCCAGCCTCCGAACTCCTGCTCATCGTGGTGCTCGCTCGGCCAAGCAGAGCGGCCCTGGCGACACCGGCAACCGTGTGTGACGTGAATGATGTACGGGGCGGTCCCTGGGAGCCCGTGATCTCACGCCACCCTTTCCCTCGCCCTTGGAGGAAATTGCTGCTGTGGTCCCTGGGGCCCAGAGAGGTCTGCACTTGTCTGCGGGGTGCAGGTGCCCAGAGCAGAGCTGCTTTGTAGACTTGGACTCTTGACCCCATGCCACCTTTTCTCATGAAATGGGAGGATGTTTCTGGCCCCAGCCCTGCTGGTCGGGTTCCGTGTGGTCCTGGGGGAGCCAAGCCAGTCACTTGGGGCCCCTGCTTTCTGTTTGGTCAAATGGGGGTTCCAAATCCCACGAGTCCTACAAATAGGGCTGCTGTGCGAACCGGACCGGAATGCTTATGTCGAGGGCCTCGTAGATCTGGGATTTCGTAGCTGTCACTATTTCAAGTGGGCACCAGCGGCAGGCGGCGAACAGGGCAGTTGCCGCAGAAGCGGGACCCAGAGAACCCTGAGAAACTGAAATACGGCACTGATCACCCTCGGGTGAGTGTGCAGGCAACATGATCCATCAAATCCAACCACTGAAACTTCAGCTGTAATCAAAGCAAAGCCACCTGAGGTGGGTGCCACCTTTCACCGCTCAGTCACGGGATACCCCGTCGCGGATGCTCGCCTCCCCCGCCGCGCGCCGGTCACCACTTGCCGGCAGATACCTAGTAATGAGTAACATAAAACATATTTTTCGACCTGGAAATCCCAGTGCTAGGAGTCTCTCCTAAGGGATTATCCTAAGGACACAGAAGGCTTCCTGGATGACGTCATTCACAACAGCGGGATAAGAAATTGGCGATAACCAAAGAAGCCAACGTTAGGAGCGTGGTTCCAGAAAGCGTGGCACAGCCGCGTGATGGAGTGTGGTGCCCGTGGCCATCCCGTGGGTGCTTGCCGGGTGTGGATGAGCACCTAGACTCTGAGGGAGAAGGCAAGCCGCCGGGCACCTTACTGCAAACGTACGAGGTGCCCTCGGGAGCTTCGCGTGGAACCACATCTGGACGTCAGTAAAGCAAAAACGGGCCGTGGTGGTGGTTGCGTCAGAGTGGAGTGAATATGGGGATTTAAAAGTATTATTATTTTTTTAATAGTAAGCCGGCTCCCCTTTCATAGGGGAGCAGCAGCGTGGGAGCTACGTTGATCGGGCCGTGTACACGGAGGCCTGGGAAGTGCCACGGTCGGCAAAGCCAGGTCAGGAAACCACCGCTTTCTTATGCAGTCGTTTCATCTAGAATTTATGTTGTTGAAAATCAAGGGATGGTTTCTGATGATGAGCCATGCCGGAGAGTCATCACTTGATTTCATTCTCTTCATGTCTGGAATTTTTTGGGTTTTTATATTATTTATATAAAGATACATATTTTATATTATTTGTTTTATTTTTATATTTTATATTATTTATTATTTTTTTTGTATTTTATATTACAAATTTTTTTAAAAGATTTTATTTATTTATATGAGACACAGAGAGAGGTAGAGACACAGGCAGAGGGAGAAGCAGGCTCAAGGCGGGGAGCCCGACACGGAACTCAATCCCGGAACCCCGGGGTCACACCCGGAGCTGAAGGTAGATGCTCAACCACTGAGCCACACAGGCGTCCCATTTTTTCTTTTCTTTCTTTTTTTTTTTTTTTTTCCATTTTTTCTTTTTTTAAAAGAAACTGCCACACTATTTTCCAGAGTGGTTTTTACGTTTTTTAAATTCCCACCAGCAATGTATTGAATTGATCTGGTTTATCCTCATCCTCAGGAGGATGCTGTCACTATTTTTTTCATCTACTGGGTACATGATGATAGATCATTGTGGCTGTAATTTCCATCTCCCTAGTGGCTGATGATGTTGAACATCTTTTCATGTGCTTATTTGCCATCGGTAGAGCCTCTTCAGTGAAATGTCTTCATGTCTTTGGCTCATTTTCTAATTGGAATGTTTTTTTTTTTTTTTTTTTTGTAACTGTTGAGTTTTGGGATTTCTTTATATTCCTTGTCAGATACGTGATCTGCAAATATTTTCTTCCAGTTTAGTTTGTTTTTTTTCATTCCTTTGTAGCTTGACAGGTCCCAGGATCTTTCACAGAAAATATGTTTTTCATTTTGATGGAGTCCGATTTATTAATTTTTAATTTTGGGATCATGTTTTTGATGTTAAGTCTAAGAATTCTCTGCTGCCTTGGCCTCCACTCTGAAGATTGTCTCCTATTTTTTTTTCCTTAAAAGTTTTATAGCTTTAGGTCTTACATTTAAGTCTGTGATGTATATGGAGTTAATTTTTATATATCAGATGAGACTTAGTTCAAGGTTAGATTTTTAATTAAATTAATTTTTTTTTTTTTGCCCATGGATGTCCATTGACTCCAGTAGGGTTTGTTAAAAAGGCTGTCCTTCCCCCGTTGAGTTACTTTGTACTTCTGCTAAGGATCTGTTTGGCATATTTGTGCGGGTCTATTTTTGGGTTCTGAATTCTGTTCCATTGATCTGTGGGTTTCTTCTCCCCCTACCAATACCACACAATCTTGATCACTGTAGCTCTATAGTAAGTCTCAAAATCGAGTAGGCTAATCCTTCCCGATCTACTCTTTTAATTTTTTTCCCCTCAAAATTGTCTTAGCTATGCTAGTTCCTTTGCCTTTCAGATTAGTCTTGTCTATATCTGGGAAAATCTTGCTGAGATTTTGCTAGGAATTACTTAAGCCTGTATATCAATTTGGGTAGAATTGATATCTTCACTCTGTTGAGTCTTGCAATCTATAAACATGCTATGTCTCTCCATTTATTTAAATCTCTTTCCTTTTATTTCTTTCATCAGCATCTTGTAGTTCTCAGCACACAAGTCCTATACATGTGTTGTTTAGATTTACATTTAGATATTTCCTTCATTTCTTGCCATTGTACATGGTATTGTATTTCTAATTTCAGTGTCCGTATGTTCACTGCTAGTATATAAAAATATAGTTGATTTTTGTACGTGTACCTTGTATCGTGTGGCCTTGCTAAGCTCATTTATTGTTCCTAAAAGTTCTTTTCTAGGTACCTTGTGATTTTCTTTACAATCATGTCATGTGCAAAAAGGAGCAGTTTTATTTCTTCCTTTCCCATCTGTAGGCTTTCTATTTCCATTTTTTGTTTTATTGAAGTGGCTGAAACTACCTATACTAAGTTGTGTAAGAGTAGCAAGAACATACATTCTTGCTTTGTTCCCTTTCAAATAAGGAGCAAATGAAAGAAGAGAGCATTCGGTTTTTTTTTTTTTTTTTCCTCCTGCTCTTAAATATAATGTTAGCAGTAGGTTTTTTGGTGGATGCACTTTGTCAAGTGGAGGAGTCCGCTCTATTCCTTTTTCCATGTGTTTTTATCATGAATGGGTATTGAAATTCGTGAAATACCCTTTCTGCTTTGATGGATACGATCACGTGACCTTTCTTCTTCTTGCCTGTTAATATGGTGGATTATTACATTGATTGATTTTCAAATATTGAAACATCCTTGCATTCCTGGAATAAGCCCTACTTTGTCATGTTGTGTAGTCCTTTTTATATATTACTGGATTCCATTTGCTAATAGTTTGCTAAGGATTTATGCATCTGGGGACGCCTGGGTGGCTCAGCTGTTTAGCGCCTGCCTTCGGCCCAGGGCATGATCCTGGGGACCCAGGATCGAGTCCCACATCGGGCTCCCTGCAAGGAGCCTACTTCTCCCTCTGCCTATGTCTCTGCCTCTCTCTTTGTGTGTCTCTCATGAATAAATAAATAACATTTAAGAAAAAGGATTTATGCATCCATATGCTTTGGTGATATTGGTGTAATGTTTCCTTCTTTTCTATGATGTCTGGTTTGGTATTAGGGTGATACTAGCTTCATAGATAGAATTGGGAAGTATTTCCTCCTCTTTTATTTTTTGGAGGAGATTGTATAGAATTAGTATTCATTTTTGAACACGTGATAGAATTCTTCGGTGAAACTGTCGGGATCTGGAGATTTCTTTTTGGGGGGTTTTAAGATTATGAATTCAGTTTCTTAATGGTTATAAGATTATCTGTTCCATATTGGGTAAATCATGTGTTTTTTTGTTGTTCTTTTCTTGTCTTTTTTTTTTGAATTGGGCTATTTCACCTAAGTTGTCAAATTTCGACATGTAGAGTTGTTCACAGCATTCTCTTCCTACCTTTTGGTGTCTGCAGGCCTACAACGATATTCCCTGTTTCCTTGCTGATATTGGTCATTTGTGTCTCTTTTTTTTCTTTGTCAGTCTTGCTAGAGGTTTGTCAATTTTATTGATCTCTTCAAAGAACTAACTTTTTAAAAATTTACCCTTTCTATTCTTTTTCTGTTTTCAGTTTCATTGATTTGGGGTTTTCTTTATTAATTACTTTCTTCTGTTTGTTTCTGGTTTATTTTGCTCTTTTTTTTGAGACTCTTGAGGTGGGAGCTTAGGTTACTGATTTGAGGCTTTTCCTTTTCCTAATGTGTGCTTTTAGCATTATACATTTTCCTTTTTTTTAAAAAAAGGTTCTTTTTTTTTTTTAAAGATTTTATTTATTTGAGAGAGAGAGAGAGAGAGTGCACAAGCAGGGGAAGCAGCAAAGGCAGAGGGAGAAGCTGGTTCCCTGCAGGGAACCTGATGTGGGACTCCATCCCAGGACCCGGGATCATGACCTGAGCCAAAGGCAGATGCTCAACCACTGAGCCACCCAGGCATCCCTCCATCTTCCTTTCATTGTGACTTTAACTGTCTCCCACAAATTTGGATTGGTTTTATTTTCTTTTTTTTTTTTTTTTTTTTTTTTTTTTTTATTTATTTATGATAGGCACACAGTGAGAGAGAGAGAGAGAGAGGCAGAGACACAGGCAGAGGGAGAAGCAGGCTCCATGCACCGGGAGCCTGACGTGGGATTCGATCCCGGGTCTCCAGGATCGCGCCCTGGGCCAAAGGCAGGCGCTAAACCGCTGCGCCACCCAGGGATCCCTGGTTTTATTTTCATTTTCACGCCGTTAATTATATTTTTCGTTTTCCTCGAGACCTCCTCTTTGACCCATGGACTACTTTGTAGTGTGTTGTTTGATTTCCAAGTGTTTGGAGATTTTACAGTTATTAATTTCTAGTTTGATTCAGTGGTGGTTAGAGAATGAAATTTCAATTCTTTCAAATTTATTGATATTTGCTTTATGGCTCAAAATATTGTTTATCTTGGTAGATGTTCTCTGAGCACTTGAAAAAAATGGGTATTTTGCTCTTATTGAGTGGAGTGTTTTATAAATATGTATATAGGGGCACTTGGGTGGCTCAGTGGTTGAGCGTCTGCTTTCGGCCCAGGCCGTGATCCCGGGGTCCCGGGATCGAGTCCCATGTCGGGCTCCCTACATGGAGCCTGTTTCTCCCTCTGCCTGTGTCTCTGCCTCTTTGTGTCTCTCATGGATAAATAAAATCTTTTAAAAATATATGCATATATATGTATATGGCTGATGACAGTGTTAGGTTCTTGTCTATTCTTGCTAATTTTCTGTCTAGTTCTGCCAACTGTTGAGAGAGTTGGGAGGAAGCCTCCAACTCTAGTTATGGACACAAATTCCCTTCAGTTCTATCAATTTTTCTTTTCCATAATTGTAGAGCTCTGTTGTTTGGTGCATATGCCTTAGCGATTGCTGTGTTTTCTTGGTGGATTGACCCTTTTATTATCATGTAATGTCCCTTCTGTCTCTGGCAGTTTTCTTTGATCTAATGTCTACTGTATCGAGTATTATTATGATCACTTCTGCCTTCTTTTATTTATCTATTCATGTTTGAAAAAAGATTTACTTATTTATTTTAGAGAGAGAGTGAGCATGCTTGTGAGCAGGGAGAGTGGCAGAGGGAGAGAGAGGGAGAGAAGCTGACTTCCCACTGAGCGTGGAGCTTTGGCTCTAATTCGATGAGCCTGAAATCCTGACCTGAGCTCAAATGCAGAGTAGGATGCTTACCTACTTGAGCCACCCAGGAGCCCTGCTCCTGCCTTCTTTTTTATTATTTTTTAAGATTTTATTTATTTATTCATGCTCTCATGACACACAGAGAGAGACACAGGCAGAGGGAGAAGCAAGCTCCATGCAGGGAGCCTGATGCAGGACTCGATCTGGCATCTCCAGGATGACTCCCTGGGCTGAAGGCGGCGCTGAGCTGCTGAGCCACCCTGGGATCCCCTCCTGCTTCTTCTGATCAATGTTTGCAGATACGTCTTTTTCCGTTCTTTTACTTTCAACCTCCATATTGTTACACTGGGATGATGTTCCTACAGCAAACCTGAATTTTCTGTGGACAGCAGAGAGGTGCTTATAATTTTCAATCCACTCTGCCAATCTCTATTTTTTAGTGGTTGTATTTAGAACATTTCCATATAATGTCATTTCTGATCTATTTGAGCATTAGGCTGCCATCTTATTTATTGTTTTGTTTGTTTCTGTGTTTCCTGTGTCTGGCCTCCCTCTGGATTACTTGAACATTTTTTTTAGAATTCCATTTTGATTTATCTATAGAGGTTTTATTGTGTATCTCTTTGCTTCATTGTGAAAGTGGTTTCTCTAAGGATGACTCTCGACAGACACACACACACACACACACACACACACACACACACAGAGTCTTGTCACAATAGGATGATATCGGCATTTTGCCAGTTCAGGTGAAGTGCAGAAATCTCTATTTTTTTTTTACCTGTCCCATTTACAATATATGATATATGTTATCTCACATCTTTATGCTACATACATTTAGAAACACATTAGACAGTGCTGCAATTTTTATCCAACCTTCAAACATAGGTTAGAAAGCTAAAGAGGAGAAGGGAAGTATACTGTGTGTACCCATACTTTGGCTTACTCTGTTCTTTTCTCCTTTGTCATGTTCCAAGGTATTGTGTTTTATCATTGTCTTTCTCTTCAGAGAACTTCCTTTGGCCATTGGGATAGGTCTGCTGGCAACACGTTCTCTTAAATTTTTTCACATGAGAATATCCTTATTTTCCCATCATTCCTGAAGACTATTTTTACTGGTTATAGGATTCTGGGTGACAGGTCTTTTCTTTCAGCACTTGAAAAATGTAGTGTCACTTTCTTATGGGCTGCATGGTTCTGATGAGGAATCTACTGTCATTTGAATTGCTTTTCCTCTGTAGATAAGGTGCTCTTTATCTCTTGCTGCTTTTTTTTTTTTTTTATCTCTTGCTGCTTTAAAGAATTTTTTCTTTGTCTTTAATTTTCAGAAGTTTGACACTGCTGTGTCTTGATATGGATTTCTTTGTGTTTTTCCTGTTTGGGGTTTACTCATATTTTTGAATCTGTAGATTTATGTCTTTTGCCCAGTTTGAGAAGTTTTCAGCCATAATTTCTTCAAGCAGTTTTACATCCCCACCCTCTTTCTTCTCTCCTTCTAAGACTCTGATGACTCAAACGTAGGATTTTTTTTTTTAGTAGTCCCTCAAGTCCCTGAAGCTATGTTCTGTTTTTTTTTTTTTTTTTTTTTTTTAAGTTCATTTTATCTGTGATGTTTAGACTGAATGATTTCTATTGTACTTCTCTATTCCCTCCGTTCGGCTGTTGATCCCCTCCACTGAGCTTTATTTTCAGTTATTGTATGTTTTGGTTCAAAAATTTCCATTTGCTTCTTCTTAATATCTTCTGCTTCTTTGCTGAGGCTTTTTATTTTTTTCATTTGTTTCAAGCATATTTGCAATTGCTCATTGAAGCATTTGTATGATGGCAGCTTTAAAATCTCTGCCAGACTGTTATGAACATTTTCGATCATCTTACTGTTGGAAACTGTTGCTCGTTTTTTTTCCCATTCACTTTGAGCTCTTCCTGGTTCTTGGTATGAATAGTGATGTTCACTGGAATCCTGGACATTTTTGAGTATTATGTTATAGGGCTCTGGGTCTTCCTGAAGCCTTCTGTTTTCATTGGTTTCTTCTGACACCACTCTGGGGAGGGGGTTGTTCTCTCATTACTGCTGGGAAGGATAAAGTCCAGGATCCCCTCCTGGCCTCTGTTGACATTTGAGGTCTCTTCTGGGCAGGAAACCCGAGAATCTCAGCACCATGTTCCTGTAGTCCCAGGTGGCCTCTACAGGTGGAGAGGAATGTGGCCTTTTTTATCTCTGGCTGGTGGTAAGAGTCCTAACTCACTGCTAAGCCTCCTCTGGGATCTTCTTGGTCAGGGAAGGAAACATGTTGCATGCAGCATGCGTCTTCTATGCCTTTGCTGGTGTGAGTGAGTTCGGGGCCACATGGAGTTTTGTGGTGTTTGGTTAGAGTGGAATGGTTATTGTCTAAGAGTTTTCTGTCTTGCTGAGCTCATCCATTTTCTGGGTCTCTGGCTGGAAAGAGTAGCTTTTTTTTTTCTGCTTGTACCCTTTGGTGTTTCTGGGTGGCCACCTCTTCAGCTCCAAGTCTAGAATATATGAAGTGAATAGAAAACGTGGGGATCTAGTGACTGTGTTCCTAAGGTCCTGCGGTCCTAGCTGGCCTACCCTTTCTCTAGGGCTCAGACTCATCTGAAATTGCTTCCGTTTAACATTGGGGGCTCTTACTTACACTTGGAAGAATAGGGAAGGATGCATCTACTCCATTTCCTGGAAGCAGAGGTTCACACTCTGGCCTGCCCTCAACTACTAATGCATCCTTTTTTTTGAGTTCAGGTTCCCCCTCGTCTCCCAGATTTGTCCTGGAGAAGCAGAGTCACTGCTTCAGAGCTGGAATTCTAATGCTTCTTGGGACATGCCTGCCGTTCTTTAAATGAGGAGATACAAAGTTAGTCAAAGTACAGTTGCTCATGTTTCAGACACGTTTGATTCTAGATGTCATTTGCATGCTAAACAAATGTATCTGGACTCTAAGAAAGTATTTAAGGAATCTCAAGTGGAGGATATTTATTTAGTTCTAAATTAACAGTTGTGATCTCTCTTTTTTCCTTTTTATTTGCTTTTTATCCCATTGTTGTCTTTTAATTAAACAATTCCTTTGCAGGATGTTCTTTCATTGAGAATTATTAAAGATGTCAGCCTTCCTTTATCAAACTGTGAGCTGTGTAATTGTATACACTTTACATTTGGCTCTGGGGAAATTTAAGAGTTGTGGGAGAGAAGGTGCTTCGTTAATTGGTTGAGCAAGATTGCGCCTTTAATGGAGACAAAGCCACGGAAGCGTTTGTGGGGCTGGAACAGTCCGCGGTTGTTGGTGAGGACAGAGGCAGCCAGTGTTGGGAACTCTGCAGACAGTTCCTCCTTCTGCACTGGCCGCAGGACGTGCCCTGCATGAGTGGATGGAGGGTGTTGGGGGCGGGGAGGACGGGCCTCTGCATCCATCCCCTGAATGGGAGCTGGTGATGGCACCACCATCCAGAGCAGACCCTGGAGAACTTTCCAGGGGGGATTATCAGTGGTCCGGGGGGGCTGGGCCAGAGAGTGTCAGGGGGGCTGCAGCATGAGCTGTCTCATAACTCTGGGAAGCCGTGTGGATGGGCATCCAGGGGAAAGGCGAGCCCTGCGCTCATCTGCTATTAATTAACAAATTCATCATTTATGCTTATTGGACCCAGGAAGTGGCCAGTGATGGAAAACAGGGGAAAGCCCACCTGGTCTCTCTGTTGTCAGGACTTCACAGTGTGGAGAGGGAGGCACCATGCACACACAGATGTGCATGGAGAGTCGTAGCCATGGTCTGTCCCCGCGATGCGCCACACTCAGGGCTGCATACACACGCGCATGGACACCCACAGACGGACACCCAGGCCTGCACCCCCAGGGCACGTGCTCACGCAGACACGTACTGTGTCTTCCAGTACAGAGGAGATGCGGGAGGCCGGACACAGAGGCCCAGATGGGGCGAGGGCAGAGCCATTCCAGAGACAGGATCGTGCTGAGTCCATGCCTCCTGCTCTCTGTGTACATGCATTCAGCTTCAACCCCTGGACGATGGCTAATGTGGCCTCTAGAGACGCAGGTGCACTCATTCTCTGACGTCCACACAGAAAAGCAAAGGAATGTCAAACACTGAGAGCTCCCGGGTACACTGCTCTTGAGTATGTAATCGTTCAGTAAGCTTTTGCTGAAGTTCAGTTGAAGGTCCTATGGAATGTTCTGGATGCAGAAATATGAACAAGATAAGGTATCTTTCTTCCAAGAGCACCTGGGCTCGGTGTGGAGCCCTGTCCCACCCCAGGGGCACAGACGCACATGTGCACACCCATGCTCGTGTGCTTCTTGGGTCCTTCTGGGCCCTACAGGACCTTCTGACCCATGTGGCTGTGACTCCAGGCCCTGCCTCTGCCTCGGCGGGTGACTAGCACTCAGCCTCCTGGGGCTCAGTTTCCTCATCGATGATGTGGGGATGGTAATTCCCATCCCAAAGCAGTGACCTGACAGCAAATGAGAGGACAGTCGCAAAAGCACTTGGTAGATAATACTCATTGGTTCTTTTATTCTACAAATATTTTTGACTTCTACGTGCCCGGGACTCAAACTGCGTGCGAGGCCAGAAATGACAGGCAAGGCCCCAGCCCTCATGGAACCATATGCTCGTAGGAGACAAACCGTGAACAAGTGAGTGAATAAAGGGAGACCGTGGGGGTGGGACGGATAATTAGGGAGAGTGATGAGCTCAGTAGGGGAAGGAGCAGGGATGTCAGAGCTGGGCGGTCAGGGAGGGCCTCTCGGAGGTGGTGACGTATGTATAGTTGCCACACTGTTACCTTAGTCGCAGGTGTATAAGGTGATTCAGCAGCTCCTATGTTACGCCCTGCTTACGGCAGGTGCCGTCCGTCACCGCACGTTCTCTTATAGCATCGTGACTCTGTTCCCTCTGCTGTACCTTTCATTCCTGTGACCTACTCATTTTATAGCTGGGGGCCTGTGTCTCCCACTCCCCGTCTCTCATTTTGCATGCCCCCACCCCCTTTCCTCTGGCAACCGTCAGTTTATTTTGTATATTAACAGGTCTGATTCTCCTTTTTGTTGTTAACTTATTCCTTTTTTAAAAAATTCTACTTATGAGTGAAATCATATAGTGTTTGTCTTCCCCTGAATTATTGCACTTAGTGTAATACACCCTAGCTCCATCCATGTGGTTGCAAATAGCAAGATCTCATTCTTTTTGATGGTTGAGTCATATTCCATTATATATATCTACACACACACACACACACACACACACACACATCGTCTTTATCCAGTCGTCACTCGTCGGACATTTGGATTACTTCCATACCTTGACTATCGTAAATAATGCTGCAATAAATATAAGGGTGCATGTATATTTTTGAATTAGCGTTTTTATTTTCTTTAGGCAAATACCCAGTAGTGGAATTACTGGGTCCTATGGTATTTCTATTATTAATTTTCGGGGGAACCTCCATACTATTTTCCACAGTGCCTGCACCAGTTTACCTTCCCACCAACAGTGCACGGGGGTTCCTAAGATTCCAAAAAGCCAAAGCAATCTCGACAGAGAAGAACAAAGCTGGAGGTATAATAATTCCAGTTTTCAAGCTATACCGTAAAGTTGTGGTGATCAAAACAGTATGGTACAGGCACAAAAATAGACACGTTGATCAACGGAACAGATTAGAGAATCTGAAATAATTCCACGCTTATATGGCCAATTAATCGACAACAAAGGGGGCAAAATATCCGATGGGGAAAAGACCATCTTGTCAATAAATGATGCTACGAAAACTGGACAGTTGCATGAAGAATGAAACTGGACCACTTACTTACACCAGATACAGAAATAAACACAAAATACGTTAAAGACCTAAATGTCAGACCTGCAGCCATAAAAATCCTAGAAGAGAGCACAAGCAGTGATTTCTCTGAGATTGGCTGTAGCAACATTTTTCTAGATCTGTCTCCTCAGGCAAAAGCAAAAATAAACTGTTGGCTCTACATCAAGAATGAAAAGTGTTTGCACGACAAGGAAACCATCCACAAAACAAAAAGGCAGCCCACTGAACGGGAGAAGGTATTTGCAAATGGCAGATCTGATGAGGGGTTGATATCCAAAATATATTAAAAACTTACACAACTCAACGCCAAAAAAAAAAAAAAAAAAAACCCAAAGAATCCAATTTTTTAAAAAAAATGGTCAGAGTACCTGAACAGACGTTTCTCCAGAGGAGGCGTGCAGATGGCCAACAGACACGTGGAAAGATGCTCAGCGCCCTTCATCATCCAGGAAGCGCAGATCAAAACCGCTACGAGACGCCCGCACCCCGGTCAGGATGGCTGGGGTCCGGGGTCCGACCAGAGATGGCAGGTGTGGGTGGGGCTGTGAGAACAGGGAGCCCTCGGAGGGGGGCAGGGGAGCTGCGGCCTGAGCACCAGCGGCCCCAGGATCCGGGAGCAGTGGTCCGGGGGTGCGGGGTGGTGCCGAGGCTGTGGCGGGAGCCGAGCGATCCGGGAGGGCTGCAGTCAGGGCCCGGGGCGGGTCGGGCGCCAGGGGGCAGTGGGCGAGGCCTGGGCCTGCCCCTGGGCACCGGGCTCGGGAGGTCAGGGCCTTCTGTTCCTCCCTGCACCTCGCCGTGGAGCACATGGTCCGCAGGGGCCGGGGCGGGTTTCCTGCCTCTGCCTGGAGCCCTGTGCAGAGCTGGGGCCCTGAGGGACGTGGGGGGCGCGGGGGTGGTCTGAGCAGGTGGCCCTCCTGGGCGGGGGCCCCGTAACTCCCGAGGGCACCTGTGGGCGGGTCGCGTGTCCCCTGCCGGCCCAGCACCCCCTTCTGCTGACCTCGCCCAGGCCACGTGCGGTGTTTCCTCACACTGGCCAGCGCCTTCGGCCCCCCGGAACCTCCCGGGGCCCGTGGGGTCGGCCTGCACCCGTGGCCCAGCGGCCTGAGCTCTGTGGGCAGGAGGTGTGGGCGCCCAGACCCCGCGCAGCGCCCCGCCGGTGAGCCCCAGGAGCCAGGGCACAGGCCCCTGCTCGCTCCGAGGGCCCCTGCTCCTCTTCTGTGGTTCTTAGATGCAGTGCGCGAGTCCCCCGGGGCCTCTCTCCAGAAACGCTGGCCCTGGAGCCTCCTCTTTGCACGGATTTTAGTTTTTGAGTGGTGGTGGGGGTGCATGACGTGAACTTTGCCACCTTAACCATTTTTAAGCGTACGCTGTGGCAGCACTGCACTCCCAGGGCCGTGCACCCTCACGGCCGTCCATCCCCACACCTTTCCCAACCTCCCCACTGTAACTCCCCCCCAGGAAACGTTAGCTGCCTGTTTGCTCCCAGCTCTGCAGCCTCGGCGGCGGCGGCCTCCTTTCTAATCCCTCTCTCTCTCTCTCTCTCTGTGAGTCTGACTACGCTTGGTCCCTCATCAGTGGGATCAATTTGTCTTTGGGCTGACTTGTTCTCTACGGTGACCGTGGACCGAGCATCACACCCTCAAGGCCTGTCCATGTAGCATGTGTCGCAATGGTCCTCATGTCTCAGGTTGAAGAGTATCCCAGGGTATGGATGTAGCCCACTGTGTTTATCCGTTCATCCACGGGCGGAAGTTTGGGTTTCTCCCCCTCTGGATGTTGTGAGTGATCTGCTATAAGCACGGATGTGTGGACACCTGTGGGAAACCCGGCCGTCAGTCCCTTTAGACGCTACCCAGGTGTGGAACTGCAGGATCACGTGGTGGTTCCATTATCTAATTTTTTGAGGGACCACCATACTGTTTTCCACGCGGCAGTTCCGTTTTACCTTCCTACCAACAGTGCACGAGGGTTGCGATTTCTCTACATCCTCACCCACACGAGTTCTTTGGTTTTGTTTTGATGGTAGCCAACCTGGTGGGTGTGAGGCCTCTCCTCTCCTCTCCTCTCCTCTCCTCTCCTCTCCTCTCCTCTCCTCTCCTCTCCTCTCCTCTCCTCTCCTCTCCTCTCCTCTCCTCTCCTCTCTTCCTTTTTTTTTTTTTTTTGCCTCTTCTTAAGACACAGGTCAGCCATCGCCTCTTCCAGGAAGTCTTCCCTGGTGCTCCCAGCCTGGTCAGGCTCCTGTCCTCCATACTTCCGCAGGACCCTGCGCTTCCCTTCATTATGTTTGGTTGTGTGCATGTTTCCTCCCTTGCTGTTCCACAAGCTTCTAGAAGGAACATGCGGTGGCTGTCCAGCTCTATTCTCTCTGTCATGTCAGGGCCTGCCCCCGGGAGGTGCTCAGGATACTTGTGGGATGAATGCGTGGCCCCTAGGGTCTGGCAGCAGGGACTCCAGGCTCAGGGAGGAGAGCCCCCCACCCCTGGGGCTGCAGGGCCTAGGACACCAGCAGAGCTTGTCGGGGGCGCTGACCCCTGTGGGGGTCAGAGCTGGACCTAGGGGCACAGCTTCGTGTGAGCTGAACCTGAGTTTGGTGTGTGGACAGAGGAGGGAGTCCACGCAGACGGCTGCACGCAAGGTGTGTGCTGAGCACAGGTCACTGGCCAAGGTGGCCCGCTTCCCGGTGCCAACGGTGCAGATTTATCATCCTCTTTCCCGGCGATGAAGATGACGCCATAACCTACGTTCCTCGTGATGTATAGCAGCCCCTTCGCTTCTCAGAATGGCCAAGAGACTTGGGTCTGAAGGGAGGATGGCATCACTGCATCACTGGAAAAAGCAGTGTAAGTTGGAGCAAACTGTGACCCCCGTGCCCTCGTCAGACTGCGCAGTTCCCAGCGAGCGACACTCTAGGGACAAGAGATCTAATATTCAAGAGAAGAAGCAAGTGCTGCTTTTTTTTTTTAAGATTTAAAAAAAAGGGATCCCTGGGTGGCACAGCGGTTTGGCACCTGCCTTTGGCCCAGGGCGCGATCCTGGAGACCCGGGATCGAATCCCATGTCGGGCTCCCGGTGCATGGAGCCTGCTTCTCCCTCTGCCTATGTCTCTGCCTCTCTCTCTGTGTGTGACTATCATAAATAAATAAAAACTAAAAAAAAATAAAAAATAAAAAATAAAAAAAAAATAATTTATTCATGACAGAGAGAGGCAGAGACACAGGCAGAGGCAGAAGCAGGCTCCACGCAGGGAGCCCGACGTGGGACTCGATCCCGGGACCCAGGATCACGCCCTGGGCCGAAGGCGGCGCTCAACTGCTGAGCCCCCCGGGCTGCCCAAGTGCTGCTTTTAATTTCGAGTTTGGGTGGGCGGTGGGCGGGGTGTCTCCAGCCCTCTCCATTCACTCGGTCATTCCAGAGTCTCCTGAGTGCCCACCGGGCGTCTGGCTTCACGCGGAGTGTGATGATAGGATCAACAACGTGCTGTCCTCCATCTGAGGCAGCTCGCGGTCCCATGGGCAGCGGGGCACTGGCCCTTCCACGGTGGCCAGAGCAGGAGTGGGAACAGTAGGACCGGGCACACACTGCTGCTTGGGCGCCCTCCCCATGCAACCCCGACGCCCTGCACACCCCTCAAAGCCCTGCAGGGAGGACCACCGACACCTTGCGGGGAGGACGCCTGAAGCCCCGTGGGGAGGATGCCTGATACCCGCCCGATGCCCTGCAAGGAGGACCCTCGAAGCCCCCTGAGGAGGACCCCGGGGGAGGATGCCTGATGCCCGCCTGATGCCCTGCAAGGAGGACCCTCAAAGCACCCTGGGGAGGACCACTGAAGCCCCACAGGGAGGACCCCTGAAGCACCACGGGAGGATGCCCAATGCCCTGCAAGGAGGACCCTTGAAGCCCCCTGGGGAGGACCCCTGAAGTCCCGCAAGGAGGACCACTGACACCTTGCGGGGAGGATCCCTGATGCCCTGCAAGGAAGACCCTCAAAGCCCCCTGGGGAGGACCCTGAACCCTGCAGGGAGGACCACAGAAGCTAGAGCTGAGGATGAGGGCAAAGAGAGGGCAGGAGAGGGGGGGAGAGGTGACAGTGCGTGCGGAAGCAGAGCCGCGGTCTGGGAGGCCCTGCGTGGCAGAGGCAAGAGGCCGTGGGGGGCTGCGGGAGGGGGCGGGAGGGTTCCTGCTGGGTCGTGCACGAGGGAGCCGCGGCTTATCGTGAGGCAGCTCGGGAAGAGGGGCGGTGACCCCTGAGATGAGCTTTCCACGGAGCCCGGGCCGCGATGTTGAGGCTGGACTGGAGCCTCGGGTGGCCGCGGGGAGAAGCACCGGTCCTGGTGCAGGGCAGGCGGGGACGGGAGCCGACGCCGGGAGGCTCAGAGCCCGGGGTCTGGGTCCCCACGTGTTCCGGCTGCGCACCTGCCAGCCCCACAGGAGAGGGGCGCCGAGGCGCCGGGCCCTGTGCCCCACCAGCGCCCGCAGGCCGTCGCCGCTGTCCTGGGCCCCCATGTCACCTGCTGCCTCTCGACTCTCCCAGGCTCCTTCTGTACTGGTTTTCTCGCTGATTTTTTTTTCGGGGGGTGGGGTGCTTTTTTTCCTTTGTAAAAAATTAATATACATTGCTTTTCGGAAGAGTTTTAGGTCTTACAGAAAGATTCCGCAGAAAGCACAGAGGTTCCTTAGCTGCCCTCGGTCCCCTCCATGTCCCCCGCTCGTACCTGCGTCAGTGCCGTACGCTTGTCACGAACGATGAGCTAGGATTGAACCATCGTCCACCCGAGCCCTGGCTGACCTCAGGGTCCGCTCTCGGGGGTGGGTGTTCCGTGGGTCCGCCGCTGGAGCCTCACACAGAGGGTGTCCCTACCCTGGGGCCCTCTGGACGCCACCTTGCCGCCGCCGCCTCCCCAGCCCCTGGTACCCACCAACCGTCTAGTCTCCGCGGCCCCGCGTTTCCTGGGGCATCCCGGGGTTGGGGCCCCGCGGGATGTGGCCTTCTCAGCTTGCTTCTGGGCAGTAGTGGGCTTCCTAACACGCATTCCCATTCCCTGCATGTCTTTCACGGCCTGACAGCTCATCTCTTTTTTAGGAGTGAATAATGTTCCTGCGTCTGGATGCGGTGACCTCCCGGAGGGCAGCCGGGTTGCTTGTAGGCTTTGGCAGTGGTGCACGAAGCTGCGATAGACCACAATGACCTTGCTTTTTTAATCACAGGAAAGAGAACGGGAAGGCCGCTGCCCCGCTCTCCGGCCGCCCTTGGCAGTGACCCCCCCACCCCCGTGGGCCCTCGCGTGGGTGCCGGGATCCGTCCCTGCCGCCTGCTCGAGGGTGGATGTCCTGTCCCACTGGCGTCTCCTTGCCAGGCACACGGTGTCCCCCGGCGCTACCCTGCGCCTTTGCATGGCCCTCCCTGGACCCCACGCGTTCTGCCCCATTTCTCGGCTCCTCTTTCAGCGACACGCTCACAAGCAGCTGTCCACGCTTGCTGTCCGCAGCTCGCCGCCTCGGGTTGCCCCCCGGAGCCCCGTGGAGAGGGCGCGGGCGGGAACTGACCCTCCCGTTCCCTGGGGCCCCATCTGTCTGCTCCCCCGTGCCCGGAGGGTTTTTCCTGGACCGTCCAAGCCCGTGCTCTGCTTGCCCTCACGGCCGGGAGGACGTGCTGGGGCGTGAGCATGGATGGCAGTGGGGTTCCTCCTGTGTCTCCGGGCCCCGGGGCGGCACAGTCCCAGGGCCTGCCCTGCTTCTCTGGGCTTCCCTGCAGGAGGAAGCGCCGGTCTCTTCGCGCAAGTCTCCTAGTGAGGTCTGTGATTGGCGCCTTCCCTTCCCTGCCCACCCCCCGTCCAGTGAGGTTCTCTGAGCCTCCCCGGTTAACCCCTGTACTTGAACCCCTGGCTCAGAGTTCGCTTCGGGGGACCCAAGCCCAGACACCTTCCCATCAGGCGATGCCCGCTATCCCAGGTGCTGATCCAGGGCGCTCACCGGGGACCCTGCGGGCCCAGGCTCTCCCCGGGGCCTCACCTGACTCCACCTCTCCGCCCCCGGCACAGGGCACGTTTCCTCACTGGGACGTCGGGACCCCTCGCCTTGGGTTTGCTTGACTGGCTGCTTCCCTTCATCCTGCCCCCACTGCCAAAATGTACAGAAACAAGGTAGCACCCACATCCAGCAGAGCCAGCGTTCATTTTCTCGATGACTTTTAGGTCGAGGGGAGGGGGGCAGTGACCGCGTTGACCGAGGGCTGATGGGTGCCAGGCACTTGGCATCACTGACTCATTTGATCCCGACAAGCAGGCCGCAGTGGAGATGCTATTTGTTGCCACGTACGGAGCGGGAGGCAGAGGGTGAGAGAGGGCGAAGGATGTGGTCGAGGGCGTTCAGGGTGGTGCTGGGACCCCAGGCTGCCGCACCCCTTCCCCTTAGTGGAGGATGCTGCGTCCTGAGCCAGCGCCGCTGTCTGGACCCTGACTTCTTTTCCTCCTTCTTTCTTCCTTGTTTCCTGGTGTGATGGATGCCTTGTTCCCTCCGGCCCAGTGCCCCAGCCCATGATTTGGCTGAGCCACGGAATAAGCCCCAGAGAAAAACGGATGATTAAATCATCAATAGTGCGGAGCCCCAGCCACTTGCAGGCAGACCTCTCCCTCACCCGCCTGAAGCATTCAGCTTCCACCAGGGAGGAGGAGGCCGCCTTCCAAAATCCCTTTTCAGAACTGTGTTCACGGGGAAATCAGCCCTTACCCAGGCCGCTGCCCAAAATGGGGCCGAGTAATTCAGCAGCTCACCCTGGACGGTCCCTGGGACTTGGCCTGAGCTGCTGAGGCTGATGATGGGGTTTCCTGGAAACGACGGGCTCACATCTGTGCCCTCGCTTCTCTGAAGCACACGCGGTGGCCCCATGAGGGAGCACGGGCCTGAGCAGGGAAGCCCCTCCGTGCCAGTGATGGCAAGTGCAGCTGCTGGCCGGTCTCAGCCTCCGGGGCTGTGGCACCATGAGGCACCTCTGCTCGTGGGCCGCCTCTGCTTGTGGCTCTTGAGCCCCTCTGGAGGTGGACCCCAGTCTGTGCAGGTCCCCACACAGGGTCTGGTCGGGGCCGATGGCACCAGGAAGGCCTTGCTGGCTCCCCTCCCTTCCCCCGAGGTTCCCGGGGAAGGTGAACGCAGTCCCCGGGGTTTTGCTGCGATGCCCCGGGAGGGGCTGGGCTCCTGGGGAAGGCTGGGGTTGGCCACCTGCCTCCCCTCCCTAGCTCCCTGCGTGGCTCCTGCTGCCCCGCGGCCCTGGCCCTGGGTCAGGCCTGCCGCCCCATGACTAGTGCTCCCATACAGATCCCGCGTCTGATGCCCTGTTTGGAGGAGATGGGACATGAGGCAAGGCTTTTGAGAGCATCAAGGCTTTGGAGAAAGAAGGTGTGAGCCCTGATTTACATGACGGGGTGGCGAGGAGGGAGCGAGAGGGAAGCAGAGCAAGCAGCCGGTGGTGTGTGGAGAAGCTGCTGCAGGTGCGGGGAACACCCGCTCCGCCTCCTGACTGTGCCCAGGGCGGCCAGCTGCTGACCATCCACAGGGGGACATGTCTGATTTGCAGGTTTTACACTGAGGGGTTTTGCAGCGAGCAAGCAGGAAGCTGAAAGGAGGCACAGAGCCCAGGCAGGAGAGGATTGACTGTGTTGCCCATTCATTTCATTCCAGGGCTTTGCTAAGCATATCCTTGGACGCGTCACCATCTCTTAGCCTTTGGGAAAGGCAAGCCGTGTGATCGCTGCCCTTTGCTACGGGGTTGAAAATCAAGCTCTCTGCATTTCTTTGGCGATGGCCGGTGGGTGCTCATGGTCAGGCCTGCCAAGGGAGAGATGAGTGCCAGCCCTGTGTTGGAGAGCCCTCGAGCATTAAAGCCGCCAGACTGGCTGCAGGTCGGGATGTTGGCTCCTGCAGGCTCCTGGGGAAGCCTCCGAGGAACCTTCTGGATGAGCTTTGGTACTGAAGCTCCCTGGGCTTGCTGTGTAGGTCACGCCAAGTGAGCCACTGTACTTGTCACTGAATGTCCATGCTGTGTCCATGCAGAGGTGATGGGGGGGGGGGGCTCCAAAGCCAAGGCTTCTTCCCATCCATCATTTGTCTGCCTTCCAGCCATGCATTCACCAGCCTCCCATCCTGACATCTGTTTCCCAATATATGTCCCCAGGAGGCCCCCAAGGAGCTCCCAATCTGCAAGGAGGGATGGCTCAGCTAACGGTCACACGAGGGTGTGGACAGACTCCTCCTTCAATGCACACAAATCACCGACCGTAGTCACACAACGTGTGACTTGATGCAGGTCCGTGCAGATGAAGGCGTGCAAAATAAAGACACGATTCTGATTCTGGGGAGCAGGGAACGCTTCGTGCAGCAGGAGTCCCGGATAACAAGGGTCAGATGGGACAGAGCCAGAAGAAGGAGGAGCCTTCCAGGACGGACAAGGACACAGTAGCTGGGGAATTCAAGCAGAGCAGCATGGGTTGGAATTATTAGATCAAGAGGCTTCATGTGAAAAAGTTGGTGGCCACCAGGTCCGGAGGGGTTTTGGAGGCTGTGGTGAGGAGTTGGGCTTATGCTGCAGGTGATCCGGAGGCTGCGGCAAGGTGTGGAAGGAGGGGACAGTGAGTTGCAAATATTAAAGTCTGACCTGTGGGTCCGTTTTGGAGGGGGCTGGATGGGGGGAGGTCAGGAGGGCAGTGAGGGGGTTGGCACAGGGCCCAGCGGTGAAGCCGATGGGGCTCTTCTCCAGATGTGGGGGCCGCTCTGGTCATTAGACTGAAGTCCAGGGAACCATTCCATGGTGGCCTTCAGTCCTCTCCAGCAGCGCCTCAAACGTTCCTTCTCTAGATGTGACGCTTAGTTCTATGGCGACTGGGCTGGCTCATGGTGCTCAGATACGCAAGCAAACATCATTCCGGAAGTTTCTGTGTGGGTGTTTTTGGATGAACCTTGACTAGAACGAAGGACTGACCTCTCTTGAGCAGGAGGGGAATCTGCAGGAGGTACCTGGTTTAGGACTCGAACTTCCCCCCTCCCTTCCCCGAGTCCTTCCCGGGTCCTCAGCCTGACGGCCTTCAGACTTGAACTATAGTGGTACCACCTGTTGTCGGGATCTCCAGCCTCACAGTCCACCTTACGGGTCTTGACTTGCCAGCCTCCATAATCACGTGTGCCAATTCCTCCCAATACATCTCTTTCTCGCTCGCTCTTTCTCTCAACACACTGGTGGTCGGTTTTGTTTCTCCGAGAACCCTGACAAGTACTCCAGGTTTGGCCAGGCTGTGGCCGATGGTGGCAGCAGCAGAGCCTCAGGTACTCCAGACCAGTGGGCCCAAACCCCAGTGACTCATGACTGACTTTCATAATTTGCCCTGTCTTGTCCATTATGTGCCATTTTTCTTTAAACCCACTCACTTCTTAAATGTTTCCTCATCTTCAGAGATAATTTCTGTGAAATCATGGACCCAATATCAATATACTGGCAGTGAATGGTTTCCCAATTAAAACTAACGAGAGTAAATATATACCTATTTTTTTTTTTAAATATATACCTATTAAAAACGTCTGCCTCTGTACCCCTATGTCATGTCTCACACACCCTTAGCTGAGAGCATGCTGACGAACGTAGCGGGGCCTTTTCTGGGAGCTGGGCGCCATCTTGGTTGAGTTCCCACGAGCCTTTCTTTCTTGCTTCTGTCTGTCCTTCAAAACGCTGTGGAGCATCTAGTGAGTGCCCGGCCTGGGGCAAGGGTTGGGGTACTGATGACAGTTCTGGCTTTGACTTGCTTGGCTCCATGGGGAGAGTTAACATGTCAACAGTCACAACAGTATGGGAATGGCCCAGGGCACAGGGGGCAGCGAGCCTGCCTCTGGCAGTCTGATGGTGTCCCTACGTTTCAGTGCTTCTGAATGTATTCCTGGGTAATACCTGAGTGTAATACCTGGCCACCGTCACTGGGTGCAGTGCTTTCCTTCTTTGTGAATGAGCGGAGGGAGCCGCTGTGTTTTCCCTAAGGAGCTGCCATCTGCTCCACAACAAGCTGGTGTCATGGTGGCCGTTGGCACTTCCTGGTGGCATGGTGTCACAGTGGCTGTTGGCGCTTCCCGGTGGCATGGTGTCATGGTGGCCATTGGCGCTTCCCGGTGTCATGGTGTCATGGTGGCCGTTGGCTTTTCCTGGTGTCATGGTGTCCTGGTGGCCGTTGGCGCTTCCCAGTGTCATGGTGTCATGGTAGCTGTTGACGTTTCCTGGTGTCATGGTGGCTGCTGGCGCTTCCCAGTGTCATGGTGTCACGGTGGCTGTTGGCACTTCCTGGTGTCATGGTGTCACAGTGGCCATTGGTGCTTCTTGGTGTCATGGTAGCCGTTGGCGCTTCCTGGTGTCATGGTGTCATGGTGTCATGGTGGCCATTGGCGCTTCCTGGTCCTGAGGAGAATCTCAGCCCGGCCTGTGAGAGCTGGCTGGGGCTGCTGTAACACAGGGCCACCACGGGCATGGCTTACACAGCGGGAGTTTATCGTCTCGCTGCTCTGATGGCTGGACGTCCAGGATTGAGATGTCGGAAGGGCTGGTTCCTTCTGAGGACGGAGAGGGAGAGCCTGCCCCCAGCCTCTCTGGCTCCTGGTGGTTTGCTGGCAGTGTCTGGCCTCCCTTGGCTCATGGAAGCGCTCTGGTCTCTGCCCTTCTCCCTGCATTCCGCCCGTGTGCGCGTCTGTCTCTAAATTCCACCTTTTTATAAGGGCACTGGTCCTGTTCTCACCCTGTCTCCCTAATGACTTCATTTTAACTCAATTATCTCTGTAAAGACTATTTCCAAATAAGGTCATACTCTGAGGCTTTGGGGTTAGGACTCCAACATGTACATTTTGGGGGACCACAATTCACCCCGTCACAGGCTACAAGCGCCATTGAAGTGGCGGGGTTGGGTGGTGTGTGAGTGAGCTGAGCCAGGGCCCCCGCTTCCCATCATCTTTCTGTCATGTGATGCCCAAGTTGAAGCTCATTCCTTCACTGCGTGTAACTCAGTCATTCATTCAACATGCACATACTGCTTAGTGATCCCCCCATTCAGTTCATCAGTCCTGCTTGGTTCGCTCAGTCACACAAGTGTGGACTTCATTCATTCATCAACCACATTATTCAGTCGTCACTGCTTCCCTCCAGCATCCATATATCAACACTTCTTCCCTCCTTCATTCATTTGTTCAACCCCACATTAAAGGTGGTGGGGCCCTCTCTTGCCCCGTCCCTGTGCTAGGAGCTGAGGTCAGAGTGCTTTTTTTTTTTTTAAGATTTATTTATTTATTTATTTTAGAGATATATAGATAGATGGATAGATAGATAGAAAAAAAAATAAAAAAAAAGATAGAATGATGAGTGGGGGTGGGGCTGAGGGAGAGAGAGAGAGAGAGAGAGAGAGAGAGAATATCCACAAGCAGACTACCTGCTGAGCACGGAGCCCAACACAGGGCTCTATCCGAGCACCCTGAGATCATGATCTAAGTCAAGACCAAGAGTCTGCCGTTTAACTAGCTGGGCCACCCAGATTTTAGTAGGACCCATGCCCTTCCCTTACGGTACTCCCCTGGATTCAGAAGGGAGGGAGGGATTTTTTTTTTTCCTCTACTGTGCTTTGACGATGGGACTGTTTAGCTCTCTTCATGTCTTCAAAGTGGGATGCTTTTCTGAAATGGAGGGGAAGTAATGGTTGGTGAGGATTGGATCTGCAGTCTGTGTCTACACTTGATTTCTTGGCCACCTCTGCTCAGAAGCGTGGGGATGTCCCCGAGGTGGGTGTGGCCAGCTGTGTTCTGCGTTGCCGTCACAGATCCCCGGGAGGCACTCCCCTGAAGCCTGGTCGCTGTCTGCTGCCGTCCTGACTGTCCACACCTCTCTGAGCGAGAGGAGGGCCTGGGAGCTGACACAGGCCAGCTGCGCAGCCCATGTGGATTCTTTCCTCCTATCCTTGCTTTTGTCCAGGTCCTGAGTCTGGCTCTGAGGGTTTGGGCCCAGCCTCACACAGCCATTTGAGTGGCATCTACACTGTAACCTGGCTTTCACTGGAGGCCTGGCAGTGTCCTCGGTTGAACAGCTGGCCCCTGTCTCCCCCCAAATCACCCCAACAGGAGGCAAGAAAACAGCCTCATTGGCAACCTCTGTTTCTAGGCTGTGTAACTGCATCCCCATGAAATCCACCGGACAAAGTTCTGCGGTTGGGTGGACACTGGGAACCAACGACCCCACTTGCAGGAGGCAGGGGCTCCAATCTGAGTGACACCCACCCTCCCAGGACACAGAAAATATCTCCTCGCCCCTCCAGTATGGAAGGGCAGTAAACGCTGGTTCCCTGCTGCATGGATCTGAAGGGATGGGTCCCACCCTGCGGGTCGCTCCGGGGGAGAGCAGGGCGGCATTATGCGCACGTGTGTCAGTCTGTCTAGATGCTTGGGAGTCTCTATTCTGCTAATCATTTTATTCAGAATTTGTTTCTCTTGCTGAGTAATATTTGGGGTCGTTATGTATTATGTCTCCTCCTGAATCCCTTCAACAAGCAAAGAATTTTCCTTTAATAAGTTACCAATAGGAAATGTGAATAGAGCTGCCGCTCTCTGTTCGTTTATTCCTTATTCTCAAGATTCACAAAGCCCATGTCTGGATATGAAGGGAAAATTCGAGGGGCGCCTGGGTGGCTCAGTTGGTTAAGCACCCGACTCTTTATTTCGGTTCAGGTCATGATCTCAGGGTCATGAGATTAGCCTCGCATTGGGCTCCACCCTCAGCACGGAGTCTGCTTGAGATGCTTTCTCCCTCTCCCTCTGTCCCTCCCCCGGCACACACGCGTGCCCTCTCTCAAATAAATTAAATCATAAAAAAGAAGGGAAACTTCTGCCAGCTAGCTCCATGTTTCCAAATATTGTGGCTTTGGCATAGAATAAAAAAAATTTCATCTCATCTGCGTGCTGTGTAGACACAGCGTGTGCTCTCTGGGAACCTGCACCGTTCACAAGCTGCGGTAGTATGGGTGAGGTGGGAGCAAGTAGGGCGGTTGTTTCCCTACACTAGTGAAGTGCAGACTGAGGTCTGAGACCATGAAGGGGTGTGGGGTGGAGACGAAGACTCTTCACTGGATGAAGAGTCTCAGTGGAATGGATTGACGAAAACAGATGAACAAAAGCGCATTAAAAAGGTAAACTCATCATGCTGATCACGTCGGAGCTACTGTTTTAGGTATGGTTCCTAACGCCGGTGTGTGTTTGGATCTTAGCTCTTCTTGTTTTTAAGATTTTATTTATTTATTCCTGAGACACACAGAGAGAGAAGCAGAGACACAGGCAGGGGGAGAAGCAGGCTCCATGCAGGGAGCCCCATGCAGGACTCGATCCCGGGACCCTGGGGTCACGTCCTGGGGTGAAGGCGACGCTCAACTGCAGAGCTGCCCCCCCCCCCCCCGGACGTCCCTGGATTTTACTTCTTGACTCAACTTGAGAACTTACATTTGTCATCCTAAAAGATAGATTTGGTTTTATTTCTGATATTTTACCTTATATATATATATTTTTTTTTGCTGTTTTTTTTTTTCTGATATGTTATTTGAGCTTCCATAGGGGATTATTTTCCTTAGTAATTTGGAAGGATTACATCTTATTTCATCTCTGCAGTATTGTCTTTAACTTCCGATGCTATTTAAAAAACATAACCTGTGTTTCCCGAAGCGTGCCCGTGTTTCTTTACTGAATAGAGCGCACACGCACACGCACACACACGCACACAGAGAAGGTATTGATTCCTCTGGCTAAGATGAAGGAATACCTGGTTCTGTCTGCAGCAAAAAACACATCTACTGGCCTGAAAAATGGCTGGGCAGTGTCCTGCCCATGAGTCTTCTTTTGGCAACTTAGAGGTTACAAATTGCAGAAGTTTCTCCTGGCATCTGGCCCTTGGTTAGTGATAAATCTTGGTTTACCGTTTTTATCTTGGTCTGGGTCGTCATAGATTTTTTTTTTTTTTTTTTTTTGGAGGAAGGTTGGCTGAGCTATGGATTGTTGCCAGTCTTTTTTCTTTTTCTTTCTTTCTTTTTTTTTTTTTAAAGATAGATTTATTTATTTATTTATTTATTTATTTATTTATTTATTTATTTATTTATTTATTTATTTATGATAGATATAGAGAGAGAGAGAGGTAGAGACACAGGCAGAGGGAGAAGCAGGCTCCATGCCAGGAGCCCGACGCGGGACTCGATCCCGGGACCCCAGAATCGCGCCCTAGGCCAAAGGCAGGCGCCAAACCACTGAGCCGCCCAGGGATCCCCTGCCAGACAGTCTTAAACGTGAAAGTCTAAAATACAAGACTTACCTTGTCACTCCTCTGCAGGACACCCTTCTGTGGTCCTCCTCTGCCCCAGAATGATGTCTTGTTCCTTTGGCCCCCATGGGGTCCTCAAAGAGCTGCCAACCCTTCCCCTGCACCCCCACCCCGCCCGTTCTCCCATTGCTCTCCCCTTCCCCTTCTCTGCCAGCGACACCCAGTGACCCACAGTCCTGTCTTCTCCACCCTGTCCTCTGCTCTGTGGTCCATCTGTCTGTCTCCACTGGGCCATCACATCCTTCAACACTCTGGTGTCCTCCCCCTCGGAGGCTGTCTCGAGCACCAGGCCCCCTGGCTCCTCTCACGGCCATTTGGGCTGTCCTGTCTTTCCAGGCCACTGTCTTGTATTCACATTATGGATCATTTTGGGGTATCTCTCTCTCTCCAAGCCCCGTAAGGCCCCTGCCTCACCCCCTCACGCATGGAGCACAGAACTCAGCACATAATCGTGCTCAAAAGACGTTTGTCATAACTTGCAAAGAGAAAGGTGTCAGTCTTGGTTTAGCCTGAAGGGAGTTGTGGGAGTTTAATGGAAGGAGACTAAAACTGGAATAAGGACATGGCTTGGGTTTGAAGAAAAGTGCAGCTTTCAGAGGCTGCTGTCTGACTTTCCACTTGCTGAGCATGCACAGCACAGCTTCCAGAGTCTTCTGCACCCCAATCTTCACATGAGGGCCCAAGGCTCCGGGGGACGGGCACGTGGCTGAGCTGCCGCAGCGCGGCCGGCAGAGCCAGGACCCAGTGCGAGGGCCCCCAGCTGCGCATGGGAACTCAGGGCGCTTATGTGGGGTGGGCGTTGTGGGGAGCACGGGGCTCTGCTCCCCGTTTCTGGGACGGGGGTCAGCTGCCCTCCCCTCCCAGCGAGGAGCCTGCTCGGACCAGGCCGGGCGTGGCTGGCTGTGCCTGTGGATCCTGCCGGGCAGGTGCTCTGTTAGAATTTGTTCCTGCTCGGCGCTGCGTGTAGGGATGTGATGGAGACGTCCATACGAGGGAGCCGAGTGCGTGCAGCGGGTTGGCTGGGCGCCACTCACCCAGAGGCCGTCCTGTGTTCTCAAATGTACCTGTAACCTGCCACCTTCGAATTGAGAGACGAGGTGCACAGACCCTGGGGCTGCAGGGACCCGGGCTGCTCCCTCCTCGGAGGCTTTAGGGGGACAGACGGGGGCAGGTGGTAGCTCTCAGCCCTGCCCTGACACTTCTCTCTCTGCTTTTTTTTTTTTTTTTTTTTTTTAAGATTGATTTATTTATTAGAGAGTGCGAGCGAGCAGGGCAGCATATGGAGTGGGGCAAAGGCGGAGGCAGACAGGTGAACTCCACGGAAGCCCGACGTGGGGCTCCATCTCCCCTCCCTCAGATCATGACCTGAGCCCCGGGGCCCCGACACTTCCCTCTTCGTGGGGTCCCCTGCATTAGCCCAGGGCTCCTCCAGGTGGGAAGAGAAACCCAGTCAGTGCCTGGTTCAGCGCCCCGAGGAGGATGAGAGGCTCACGGTTGGCGCGAGTGGAGCGTCCGGGTGGACACACGGGCCGTGCTTGGCGGCTGCGCTGGGAGCCCCAGGGGCGCTGACGAAACCTTGGCTGTGTCCGCTGTGGAGGAAGTGGGGCTTGGGCGACTGTGGGATTTGTCTCCCTCTGTTCTGAGCTGGTCGGGAGCCGGGGTGAGGATTCCGGGGAGCGTCCGGCAGGCAGGATGGATGCGGGAGACCAGGCCTGGGACCCGAGCCCCCCCTCTCCTGGCCGGTCCGGAGGTGCAAACAAACGACCTTGACTTGGGCCCAGGACCCGAGGGCCATGTCCGGGGGAGACTGCGTCCCCGTGGGGCCCCCTTCTCTGTCGGGAGAGGCGGGCCAGGTAGCAGTGGCGGCCCGTGCGGCCCAGCCCGGCCCTCACCAGGTGCCGGGGCCACACGCCACTGTCCTGCCAGCCTGCAGACCTGGTGTCCGCCTGGGTGGACCAGCCAGAGAGCAAGGGCCGAGATCCCAACGGCTTCTCTGAACCTTGAGGGCACATAATGAGGTGGCGCGGGGCGCGTGGAGCAACCGCTGGCCGTCCTGGGGCTGATGCTCTGCTTTCCAACACCTTCCAACGGAGACTCTCTGTGTGGCTGTGACGGCCCCTTGCTTTGCTTCCGCGAGCTTGGCCTCGGGCAGGCCCCCTGTTGGGACTCACGGCAATGCAGGAGTCTCCTCCTGGGCGTCCCCGACTCTCCATGGTCAAGAGCAAGCGACCTCAGCTCCCTCACACACCCGCAGCTGCTTGCGCTTTCAGGGCTCTCTGCACCAGCAGAGACCTTCCCCCTCCATCAGACCCCGACTAAGGTGGAGAGGAAGGTTCAGGCCGACAAGTGAAGGCGGCGCTGGACTAGCTCCTTGTGACTTCCTGAGCGTTGTCTCCACTGGAAACGGGGCTTGGCAGGGTCTTGCTGAGGAGGCTTCTTGGCCGTTCGGGGCGTCTGTGCTCTCGGGGCCTGGCCCCGCGTCCTGGGGGAACCCCCACCCCTGAAGGCTGGGGCCTGTGGAGCATTCTGCTCACCCCTGGGGCCGGGTGCACCCCCAAGCCATTGGCGTGTCTGCAGCACCAGGCAGGGGTGCAGGCCTGGCCCGGGTGAGTGGAGCCCCTTCCTCGGGGCAGCACCCGTCAGGGAGACGGGAACACATCTGCACCCAGCCCAGGGCCCGGCCAGCCCCGGCCGTCTGCACACAGCTCCCTGCCTGCCCCCTTCCCCGAGGTATTCTCGGGGCAGATCAAGCCAGAGGCACAGGGACCGCAGACTCGACTAGAGTTTCTGGCTGTGGCCGTGGGACCAGGACTTGCCCAACCCCATGTGGTCGCAGAGTGGCACGTCATTGAGGAAGGGGCTTCCCACTCAGCTCCTGGCTCCTGCCCCCAGGGTCGTGCCCGCCAGCCGGGCGGCCTTGGGACACACGGGGGGCACATTCCCCCCCCCCGCCGGTGTGCTTGGAGGTTAGGCTGCGTCCCCCTCCCAGGCGCCGCGGCATCCCCGGGGGGCACCGTCCGAGCAGCTTGGTTGCCTCTCCCGAGATGCTCACCCCGGAGCACGTTGCAATGAAGCTACAGCGTCAGGCTGTGCCCGCGGGCTCCATTGCTGGCAGACGTCTTCTTTACGTTTACAGAGACGGTGAGGGCCTCGGGGCGGGAGCCCAGCATGGGAACATTCACCTCCGTGCAGGACCGTGAGCTATGCAGCCAAGTGCAAATGCAGGGTCGCCTCCCAGTCGGGAGCCAGAGACGGGCCAATGATTCGTGTCTTGGCAGGCGGAGTGTGGGGGTCCCCTGGGGGTGTCAGGGGGCATACAGCACGGGGACTCGAGGACCTGAGCGTCTCAGCTTGGGTGGGAGGGTGTCCTCCCTTCCTGCCCGTCTGCCTGCCCTTGGCCTCACGTGTCCTTGCAGATGAGTATCTTTGTCACGAGCTCTGTCCTCTCCTGTCGTTGCGCAGCTAGTCAATGTGTGGAGTGGCCGGAGTCATGGAAACCGACTGGCTTTGACCTCAGCATCGATGACCTGTGCCGTTTAGGCACCGTGTGGCCTTGGCGGAGTCGCCGTGCGGCCCAGAGTCCCTGCCGCCTTCCCCGTGAGCGGTGACGCCGTGCCGGACCTCCCGAGGTGGCCGAGGAAGGCTCATGGAGCAGTGCAGGGCAGGCTCGAACACGGTGTCGGCGCATCCTGGGGCTCACCCATGAGCAGCCCCCGCCTCTCTGCCCCCGGCTGAGTCTGGCTTCCTAGAAGCAGTGCCTGGCACTCCACACGCCCCGGGCTCCAGGGCAGCTCTCAGGGGGGACCCAGGGGTGCGAAGGAAGCGGGAGGGAGCCACGGAGGCGACTCAGCGGAGCCGGGCTTCCTGGGGTAGGAATCGCACCACACAGTTATCCTGACTCGAGGTGGAAGGCCCAGCCCTGTGTGCCCGCTGCAGTCACCCCCACTGTCGGCCGCCCCGCTGCGGGGCACAGCTGAGCCTGCAGGACAGCAGCTGGGGACGGCACGCAGCTGGCATGGTGATCTGGGCATGGCACCAGCAGCCTCTTGCCTGCTCCGAACCTTTCCATCCCGTGGGTTTCCCGTCAGTTCTAAGTGTAGGAATGTTCCGGAAAGTTTTAACCGCACCCCCCGACAGCCGACCCCTGCTGGTTCGTTCCCTGGGCTGTGAGGGATGCGGGTCCACCTCTCCGGGCTCTTGGGGTGACGTCCGTCCCTCGGCACTAGGCTCAGACTCTGGCCCATCGGGGCAGCTCTGGGCCGTGGGAGAGGCTCTGGGCTCCCGTCCCTGTGCTGCTGGGCCGCCGCTGCCCAGCACTCGCTAAGGTTATTAGCACCTTATTGGGCCTTGGGATGGCTCAGCGTAGCTGCGTCCTCGATGGCACCGTCTCACTCCGGGAAATCTGAAAACACGAGCCGTTCGGAGCACACTGGGTGTGAGGCCCGGGGAGGGGCAGGGGGCAGCCCGCCAGTGCCACATGATGCTAAAGGAGGGGTGACAGGTGGGGGGTCCTGTCCGGAGGCTCCGCAAGCACCGCCGGTGGCCGGGTGCTGTGACGACAGCCCACGAGAACCTCAGCGAGGTGAGTGTTTCCCCATTAGGGAGAAATGTGACGCCCCTGCCTGGCAGCCTGTCGGAAACTTCCGGACACGTATTAGCTGCTCAACTATTAGTCACCTTTTTATTATTGCTCTCGAGTGTTACTTATTTATTTTTTAAAGATCTTATTTATTTATTCCCGAGAGACATGGAGAGTGAGGCAGAGACTCAGGCAGAGGGAGAAGCAGGCTCCCTGTGGGGAGCCCGACGTGGGACTCGATCCCGGGACCCTGGGGTCACGCCCTGAGCCAAGGGCAGATGCTCAACCGCTGAGCCTCCCAGGGATCCCGGATTGCTCTCAGATTTTAATTCTCAGCTTGGGTTTGAGCTTGTTGGGAGCACACGGTCCCGGTGGGCATGTCTTCGGCCTTGGGAGGGAGCCGCCCGAGGACGGACATCTGGGAATCCCTCGGGCTGGGAAGGGGTGGACAGCTATGACGAATGCCTTTTTTCCCAAATCTTGCATTCCAGTCCACGCAGCCTCCCGCAGTGGGAGGGAAATGGCACCACCTTCGCACCTCTCTCCCCCCTCCTTCAATCCGTCTTTTCAGAGTGCTCTGTCAATTAGAAAATGCTCGTCAGCTAAGAGACTATTCGGAAAACAACCTACACGGCTTCTCTAGCACTTGAAGAATTTGAAATAATGGAAGGGGATTAACTTGCCGGGGATGGCGTCGTGGGGAAGGAGGGCTGCTATTCACAGCCGCCTCCCGGGCTGCACGGTCTCATTAATAACACCTTTCAGGCTCTAGCCCCTCGAATCTGGAGGGATCTCGAGTGATTAGCAGATGCCGGGAATAGGAATTACTTCATCTGCTGCTGCAGTGTGCCTTCTCCTAGAGCTGCAGGCCCCGGAGTCTTGATACCCTCGTCATGTCAGAGGAGGGCTGAGGCTGCCTCGCGGTCACTCTTGCTTCGATGACGGAGGCAGACAGAAATATCACCAGTCGAGTCCCTTCTGTTCCGGAGAAGTCTCTCAGCTGGCCTCGAAGGCCTGGTTCTGTGCTGGGTGCTGGGGCGGGGGGCCTGGAGCAGGACAGCCCAGCTGAAAGGATTTCACGGGGCGGGAAGGTAGACAGGTGAATGGCCTGCGGCCGCGGGGCAGGGGGTGTATGTGCCGGAGGGGCACTGCCTGTGGTCTTGCACATACACAGGGCTGAGCTTTGTGGTGACCGAGGGCGGGAGGGTAGAGGTCCGGGATGGGGAAGGCTGGCAGGAGACGCGCACCGGCTGCTTGGGTGAGATCCTGTGATGGTACAGGACAGACTCACAAATTTGAGTGCGAGCTGTGTGACTTTGGGCGGGCTCCTGGACCCCGGCCTTGCAGTTTCTGCCTCCGTGGATCCAGGGTGGGGCTGGAGATTGTGCAAGTGTCCGGGGGATGCTGATGCCCGTGGACATGCCCCGAGGACCACCAGGCGGGGGTGCTGCATGCAGGGATGGGGCACGGGCGGGGTCCGTGGCCGCCTGAGGGGCCAGCCCCCTGTCGAGGGAGCAGCTGCTACTCAGCCACAGCCGCGGTTGCTGTGCGGAGGTGGGATGAGTATTACTAGATCTTTCATTTGGTCTGGGAAGACTGGGAATCTCCAAGTGTTTACGTGAAATGTCCTTAGTTTTTATACTTTCTCATGGGTCTGAGAAAACATATATGCAGCCTCCGTGTGTCGTTTGTCTGTGACCCGTCCTTTGGAGGACGGAATTTGCCAGGTGGTCAGGGAGGGAAGTGCGGCTCATGCAAAGGGAACCTCGTGTGCATATACCTTGAGTGCAGAAGGGCACGGCCTTCTGAAGGGCCTGAGTAGATGCCCCATGAATGGGTGGCTAGGGATGGGTGGCGAGGAAGCCGGAGGAGGAGGGGGAGGTGGGGAGGGAGGAGCCCCTGCAGCCCTGGGGAGGCTTAGAGCTGCTCCCTGACCTCAGCACGGCGGCTCCTCCCGCTGAGCTCCGTGCTTCTGGGTCCCGGGATACGGGAGCACTTCGGTGCCCACTATGGTGGGCCTGCTGGGTGGAGGTCGGCGCCGCGGGCTCTGAGCCGCATGCAGTGCTCTGAAGCTTTGTGTCTTCCTGAGACGCTTCCTATGGAGGCCGGCTTCCTGGAGGACGGGCTGTGGGTTGACTTGGTGACGCTCCCACAGACGGCCACTTTGTCCCTGTCTTCTGGGGGAGGAGCCTGGGGCCTTTCTTCCATCACGGTCCTGAGAAGGTCCTTGGGTCGGCCAGACCCAGGCTGAGGTCTCACGTGCCCTGCTTGCTGTGTGACTTTGGGCAGATAGCTAGAAGTTTCTCGAATCTGGCTCCTCAGCTGTAACGTGGAGGAGAATCATTGTGAGCATTGTGAAATTAGTAAACATGCCGATTGATCCAATAGATGGTTTTCCTAAGTGACGTGCTTTTTAGGAGATATTCCATGACCGTGGTAGAAAAATATCAATCTATAACTAAGCGTAAAGGAAGAAGGCCACGAAAGGTAAAATCACCCAGCTTTCCACTACGTCGAGATAAACAGCATCAACATGTTGGTATGGGTGCTCACTCTCTACCTGCTAAGCCAGGGCTAGCGGGCTCTTGCGTAGAGACCTGAGTCGCACGTATCACTGGTCGGAAGCCCCTGGGGTCCCTGTTGTATCTCCTCAGCTCTACCTTGTAGCCTGAAAATAGCCACAGGAAATTCCTAAAGGAAGGGGTGTGTGTGTGTCCTTATTGCAACCACAGGCCCACGGGTTGAAGTTGACCCTTCCCAGGCCATCCTGGTGCCTCGCACTCCCTCCCCACTCACTCCTCCATCCCCTGGAGGTGCAGCCCAAGGGCTATGTGGCCACCTGGAGGAAGACACAGGCCGCAGCAGGAGATGTGGGGTCCTGCCCAGCAGAGGGCTGCTCTGGCCCTTTCCTTGGCGGATTCGGATTCGGGAAGGGCAAGGGAAGGGTCCATTGACGACCTGGTTGGTGGCTGAGAGGCCAGAGCTCAGCTCATCCTCCGACTCCATTGGGATGGACTCTACATAGGCCTTGGCCTCTACAAAGGAGAAGGGTGCTGCAGGGGGGAGGACACATTCAAAGGTTAGTCCAAGAGGATCCAAGAGACCCATGGTGCTTGCTTGGGGCCTGGAGGCTGCGAGTGTTGAGCCCGGACCGGGTTTCACGTTCTTGAGAGGGACAGAGACCACCGCTAGGGGTCTAGTTCACCCTGAGCTCCCGAGTGCTCCTCAGGTGCCCACCCCGGCAGGCGGGTGACAAGATTCAGGCTCTGGTCCTGCTTCGTCCTCTGGGCCCGTGCCCTTGAGCAGCTCAGCTTCAGGGCCTCTCGGGACCCGACCCCTTGGTAACCGAGGATGTGCTCCCTGCAAAGCTTGGGTGCACGGGTCGGGTGCTCCAGCTGGCAGGGCCGCTCTGCCTGGTGGGAAGAAGTGGGTGAGCTCCCAGCCCCGTCCCCTGCACCCCTGCAGCTGGTTCCTGTAGACGCCCGAGTAGAGAACAGCTCCATTCCTACTAGAAAGTGCTTTTTTTTTTCTTTTTTTTGCATTTTCGAAGTGGGAAGACCCTGTCCTTAGGAGAGAGGGTCCACTTGACGTTGAACATGGAGACTCAGAGAGGCAGATCAAAGAGCCAGACGTCTATTTGTAGCGTGGGATTTATTAATTTAGCTGCACATACATATTTAAACTCACATGTTATGTAAAACAGCATGTTAATTTAGAAGGGCTGCTTTTTCCCTCCTCTCCCATTGCATGGGATGATTGTATTTGAAGCTTTCCTGGGCCTCTTGGGCAGTCGGGCCACTGTATGCAGTGACTAACCCGGTTTCCCGGGCCATGGAAGTCTCTGCTTCTGCTGTGGATGTTTGAGATCTGCTGCTTTGCGGATTTTGTGTGAAATGCCGTCACTGAAGATTTTATCCTAAGCCCCCCGCGCTTATCTGCTGACCAGCACAAGCGTCTCATCCTACCTGCCCCCACCTCGTTGCATAGGACGTGCATGTTCTACCTGCCCCCACCTTGTTGTGTAGGACGTGCATGACCCTGATCTCCACAATAAAGCTGCTTGTGGTCTTGCTTTCGCAAGTAATTTGTAAGAGACTTGTTTACAATGATGCCCCCAGCTCACAATTCGAAGGTCATACTCAGGAACGATTATTAAGGAGGGTTAACTATCTTTGCCTCTTTTTTTTTTTTTAAATGATTCCATCCGGCAACCTCCTATGGCCATCCCAAACTAGCATTGATTGAGGTCATTTCAGGCTAATGTCTTTTCCCCAAACAGTGCTTTATTGTTGAAAAGAAAGTAAATGAGCGAACTGCCCTTTAATAGGAGAGACTTGGTCAGGAATTTGAATATAAGTTCACTCATTCTTTTTTTTTTTTTTTTTTTTGAAGGATGATTTTGGAAAAAACAATTACCCTTGCCTTTCTCTACTTGCCAGTGGAGAAAAGCAGTGACTCGATAGCTATTTGTTGAGTTTGAACGATTGGACGAATGTAAGGGTTTCGTAGATACTTGGTGCCACATGGTGCCTGACACGGAGGAGCGTTCAGGAAAGGCTGGTGCTTTTCCCACTTGCCTGGGTCCTGCTCCATCTGTTTTGCCTCACGTCTGCCTACCCACTATGATGTTGTGGGGCTCCCTAGGAGCGGGGTCCTCTGATGTCGTCCTGTGCGGTGGGACCCAGGACTTGGTCTGGCCAACCTGCTTCCCCGCCTGCCTTGTGTCACAGCACACCTGCTCTCATTGTCTGCTTTGTCGTGATCCTGCCATCAGAGGGCTTTGCACATGCTGTTCCCTCTGCTGTGCTGGCTTTTCCCTGCACCTCCTTCTTTCTCTTACCTCCAGCATCTCTCTGGTGGTGATCCTTCCTCATGGAGGCAACCCTGGCCTCTGGATGGGGTCAGTCCCCCCTGTGACCTGCCCCATGGTATGCTCTCCTAGGGCCAAATACCTGCCTTCCCGGGTGGTAATTGAACATGCATTTTGGTGGTTGATGGATGCATGTCCTCCGCCCTGGATCAGACCCCCCTCAAGGTCAGGGACCTGCTCTGCCTTCACAGCGGCGCTGCCAGCACTCTCTGCGGTGCCGGACACAGTAGGTGCCCAAGACACGTGCTGGACACGTGGTTGAGTGCATGGTGCTTGCAGAGGAACAGGTTTGAGGGAGGAGCAGTGCTCTTTGTAAAATCTTGCCCTGCCTCCTGAACACCTCTGGCAGATGTTGGCTTCTGTCATTTTGCCTCAATATGATAGGAAATAAGGGAAATACAGGTGCGCGGAGGCCTGGAGCCACACCTGTGCATCATGGTCTCCCTATAAGGTGCCCCTTCTTCCTCTGGAAGGAATGAGTTGGACCTTTCAGTGTAGTCAGCCAATGTCGGTATTTTGTGGAGCCAGGAAGTGAGGGCTCTCTGAAAAAGATTCTTGTACTGGCGCACCTGAAATTGTGCTCATGGGAACCAGCAGGAGAAGCAGAGAGGCTGGAGCTGAGAGCTTTCATGTCAGCAAGCCTGGGATTTGGGGCTGGAATCGCTTGAAATCAAGTAGAAAACCCAGCAGACGTGGGCAGATCTCTTCCTTTCTCCGACCTGACCTGTCATGCACATAGGTGCTCCACCCGCCTCTCTCTTCCCCCTTTCCCCCAGCCCTCTGGTCCAGGGGTCTACTGTATGCACCCTGGCTTCCTTCCCTGTCTCTCTTCCCCATTCCCTTAGCAATTCTTCCCGATTTTACTGCAAATAAATACATTAACTTCTACTCAAGTGTTTGAACCCTAGCACCTGCTTTTGGGGACACCCAGCCTAAGACACTGTGGATACTCCATTCTCCAGAGCAGAATTTCCAGTTAGAATTCTTTTTTTTTTTTTAAGATTTTATTTATTCATGAGTGACCTAGAGAGAGGCAGAGACACAGGCAGAGGGAGAAGCAGGCTTCATGCAGGGAGCCCGATGTGGGACTCAATCCCGGGACCCCAGGGTCATGCTCTGAGCCAAAGGCAGATGCTCAACCACTGAGCCACCCAGGCATCCCAGGAATTCTTGTGGTGCTCAGCAGGCTATCCCTCCGTCCATCCATCCATCCATCCATCCATCCATCCATCCATCCATCCATCCAGCAAGTATCTGTTGAGCGTATACCACGTGCCTGGCACTATGTCAGCTATGGAGCATACAGATGTAAGCAAAGGCAGACATGATTCCTACTCTCATGAGGCTTCCTGATTAGTGGGAAAGACAGACATTAAGGGAAAAATTCTAACAGGGATAGAACTTCAAGATGCATTACACACAGTGAAAGAAAGAGGCGTGGTTCCATGGGTTGGGGGTAGACCTGAGGAGGCTGATCCAAGGTGGAAAGTCAAGGGAGACTGCCCTGTTGAAGTGACCCTTGTGCCGAGATGACTGAAGGGCAGTGGAGACACGCATGCATGGGTCTGAGGGTGAGGGTGCCTCGAGGAACTGAGGGAAAGCCATGCTACTGGGAAGATGACGAGGGAGGGGGAGACTGGACGCACTGGAATGGGCAGAGACACAGCTGTAGGCTCCTGTGACCATATGGAAGACTGTAATCTTCATTTAACAAAAACAAAGAAAACCATGGTGTGGTCTCAGGCAGCACAGTGACAGTAAGTAGAGTGGGGACCCCGCCATTTTGTTGGTCGTTGAAGGAGAAGGTGAGCCCAGATGCTGGAGAGCTCGGCACATCTAGGGGGTCAGTGTTTGGGGAACGCAGGAGACAGAGTTCTCATCTGCATCATTCCTGACCTGAATCCTATGCAGCACCAGGGCAACCTCAGAAGTGATGGCAAGAAAGATCTTGAAGGCCCAGCCCAAAGGTCCTGTCCTCCAAAAAAAGCTTGACCTACCTTCCTTCCTTCCTTCCTTCCTTCCTTCCTTCCTTCCTTCCTTCCTTCCTTCCTTCCTTCCTTCCTCCCTCCCTCCCTCCCTCCCTCCCTCCCTTCCTTCCAAATTAAGTAGCTCCATGCCCAATGTGGAGTGTAAACTCATGACCCTGAGATCAAGAGTCGCATGCTCTACCAACTGAACTAGCCAGGAGCCCCCAATAACCTTCTTAAAGGGCCCTTCCTGCCCCCTCTCCCTCCAGAACAGAATTAGGTGTTGTTTATGCATGCCCACAACTGTATCAGCCTCTGTAGGTCGATCACTACTTGACTAGGGGCCCTTGAGGGCCAGAGCCGTATCTTTGTTCGAGAGTGTCCCCAGAGACGCAGCTCTTTGCCTGTGTGCAGAGCGAACTTCATCTTCTCTAAGAGTTCCACCATAGCCTAAAGGCTGGGGCAGTGCTCCAGCTCAGAGGGAAGCACACAGTGTCCTCTGATGCTTCGTGGCATCTGAAATGAAGCTCTATCTTTGCACAGCAGATGGGCCCCAGGCCCTAGGGGCTCCCGATTGCTGTGTGGTTTGCAAGCTCTTAGAAGTAGCTGCCAGGCCGCCATATGCATGGGAACAGCCAAACTGGCTACATAAGCTGCATTCTCTGCTGCAAGATCTTCCATGTGGCCTTGGAGAAGCTGTGAGGGTCACCCAAGAGCCCTGTCTCTTACATGGGTACAGAGTACTGCTGCCTTTACAAGGCTGGTGGGCCGAAGCAGCTGCATTTCCTTGGATGTCCCATAGGGACCCAGGCCCTGCCATCTGCTGTGCTACATCAACTGCATGGCTCAGCGGGCTGATTTGTGGAGAAGAGTTTGGCGAAGGGGCTTGATTGCGTAGGAATTTCTCAGTAGCTCCCAGGAATTGTGGCTCCTGGACCTCAAGACTGGGTCACTTGGGGCACTGGGGTTGGGAGCAAGAGGAGCGTTCCTGAAGGACAGCCCTTCCTCATGTACATGACTCCTGGAGAGGCAGATCAGCCAGTGTGGATCAGTGAGCACTTCCCTGGGAGCTCAGAGACCTTTGCTTTAGCCTTTTCTTTGCCTTTACGTATAGTCTGAACCATTTATTTGGATCACCTGGTCTTCAGCATCATCACCTATTCAGCCAGGCAGCTGGAGTTAATGTCCTCCAGGTCTGTTTCCAGCATTGCAGGTCCAGGTAGCTAGGACATTCAGGTTCCAGGATAGCTCGAGGCAGAGAGCAGCCCCGTGCATGTGGCAGAGAGATTCCCTGCAAGTGGGGTTGCTCTGCTCTGATTGCAGCCCCAAGGCTGGGCAGGAAGTCTTGGACTCTTTCTTGAGAGTGCAGGCTTTGGATCCTCACTCTTGTTGCCTACTGGCTGTGGGATCTGCTTGGGCTCCTGTAACAAAATCCTGCAAGCTGGGGGCGTAGACATAGAAATGTATTTTCTCCCAGTTCCGGAGGCTGAAGTCCAAGATCAGGGTGCCAGCATGGTTGGGTTCCTGGCAAAGCCCCTCTCTGTGGCTTGTAGAGGCCTGACTTCTTGCTGGGTGCTCTCATAGTAGATGGGCAGAGTTGGGGGTGGGGAGAGTGTGAGGGAGATGCTGGTGCTTGCTCTGGCTGTTTGTTCTTATAACGGCAATAATCTCATCAGACCAGCGCCCTCTGTCAATGCTAACTCCCGAAGGCCCCATCGGCAAACACCAACATCTTGAGGGGTAGGGCTTAAGGTGAATTTTGAGGGGACACTGGTTTCACTCACTTCTGTGGTCAGCTGGGGGGTTGACTGGGTTAGGGTGGCCTCCGCTGGGCCATCTCTCTTCTACATGGCCTCTCATGCTCCAGCAGGCTAGCCCAGGCTTGTCCCCACGGAGAGTCAGGATTCCAGGGGAATGAGTGCAAGCGAATGGATGTGAAGGCCTCGGCTTAGAATTGGCACTTCGTCACTTCTTTGGCCATGAAAGTCACGACATCTGCCCAGAGTCAAGGGATGAACAATAGACACGACCTCGTAACAGGAGGAGCTGCAGAGTCCCACGGCGAAGAGTGTGGGTGCCGGAAGGAGTAGGGAGCGGGGCCGCTTTCACAGTGAGTCTGCTACGGTGCCTCTCACCCTTGCTGTTGGGCTTGAATATTGTTGTTTCCGGAGCAGAGGGCCTGACAAATAGAGGAAACCCATTAATTGCGAGCTGCTGTTGTATTAGGTGGATGACTTTGGGGGGTTAGTCCAGGGTCAGCAGCTTCATACAGCCCGGGGCCCACGTGTGAAAAGTGCATCTGACCTCGGCTCTTGCGGGGCACGTGCTCCCTACGAGTGACCTCCTTTTAGAGTCAGGCAGGTGAGCCCGAGTCTTGACTGTCCAGCTCCGAGCCTCCCTCCTGGATGTGGGGTGTGGCTCAGCGCGGTGCGCCACACCTGCTGGGGCTGGGGGGGGGGGGACTGTGCCCCGGCCTCGGGATTCCTGTGCTCCTCAGGTGCCCGCTCTGGTGTCCCCTGCCTGTCAGGGACACCACCCCTCTCCCGTGGAGGCCGACCGGCCCACCCTCTCCTCCCAATGAGTCCTGTCCAATCGCACCTCTGGGCCTTCACTCACGCTTTCATCTGCCCACGATAAAAGCCCTTCAGGCTCATTACCTCGGTTCCGAGAAGCCTTTTTCAGGGGTAATGAGAGTTAAGTGGTTTCTTGGTGCTCAGATGAGGCCTAAGGACAGAGCTTCATGGGGGCAGCACATCTGTGGTTTTTCATCTGCAGGCTCTTTTATTAAAGTTAAATCTTAGGCAGAAAGCCTCTTTACAGAACTTGGGGTGTGTGCGTGTGTAGGGTGGGAGCAACTGGGTGTGGAGCAGAGTCTCCTGCATCCCTCCCTCTCGCCCTTTGCAGCCCCCGAGGAGAGCTTTTGGATTTCACTGTGGCACCATTTAAAAAATAGTGGAGCAGAGAATCCAGACAAGCGGTGGCCATTAGAGCAGTTCTCTTGGCTATCAATCAGCAAAGCAGGGCTTTCCTTTATTCCCCCCCTCTTTTTAAATAACTTTTATTGTTTTTTTTATTACACAAGTAATACATATTCATTGTAGAAAAATTAGAAAATATTAATATGCAGGAAGAATAAAAGTCATCCATAATACTCCTCTCGGAGATAACCGCCGCGAATGTTTTAGTGTATAGCCTTGCCAGCAGAGAGTAAACATCTTTCAGTATCACTAAATATTCTCTGGCATAAATTTGGTGCCTGCTTGGCATCCCGTTGTATAGGAGGGCATGATTTATTTAACGAATCATCTATTGTTGAGCATTTGAGTATGAGATGCTGTGCTGCACCTAAGTCTCTGAGCACATTCTTAATGATTTCCTTGAAGAAGGTGTCTAGATGTACCGTTGCTGGGGGCAAAGGGCATTCACTGCTCACTAAAGTACTTTGAATTATGAAAAATGCAGATGCATATGTGAGTTTTGTACAAAGTACCTGAATAGTTGGGAAACACTGGGGGAGCATCCTCCTTATGTTCTGTTCCTTCCCAGGAATTTTTTTTTTTTTGTCTTGCAGAGTTGGCTTTTCTCCCCCCGCCCCCGAACCCCCCCAACCCCCGCCCTTGCATGTTCTCTATCTCTGCAGTTCTGGGGTTTCACTTTACTTTTGTGGACTCTCTCATTTTTCCCATTAACATTTATTTTTCTTTTGAAAAACTAACATGTCTGTTTACTTTTTGAATAGATACTGCATTCCCATGGTTCAGAAATTAACAGATTTTTGTAAAAGGTGCAGAGTGAAAATTCTCCTAAGCTTCATTTTGCTCCGTCCCTTCCCAGTCCCTTCAATAAACACATTGTTAATTTGGAAAGGGGTCCTTCCAGATTTTCACTATGAATTATAAGCACGTATGAACATAAATTCCCATTCCCCACCCCCACCTTCCTATGCAAATGGAGTTGTGCTGTGTGCATAACCTGCTCTACATCTTGTTTTTCCAAACTTGGGGTATCCCATCTTAGAGATATTTCCGTATCAGTATATAAAGGGCTTTCCTATTGTCTTCGCTGACTGCACAGTATTTTATCATATGGATGTGCCCTAACCCACTTAGCCAGCCTCCTGATGCCAACACCTAGGTTTTATCCCGTCTTTTGCTGTGAAAAACAGTGCTGCAAAGACTAATCTTGTAATTAGGTCAGTTTGTATTTTTCCAAGTATCAGATAACATCCTAAAAATGGAATTGCAGAGTAAAAGGATTTTTGCATTTGTAATTTTGATAGATATTGCAAAATTCCCTTCCAGAAGGGTTAGGCCAACTTACACTCTCATGAGCAATGAATAAGTGGGCCTGTTTTCCCCTAGTTTGGTCAACAGAATGCGTTATCTAGCTTTTGGATTTTTGCCAATCTGATGGATTAAAAATAGTATGAGAGCAGAGTTTGGATTTGCATTTCTATTTTGAGTGAGATTAAGCATCTTCTCACGTGCTCAGGAGTTGTCTGTATTTCATTTTCTGTGAATCATACGCTTTGCTTATCTTTCTGTTGGTTTGGGGAAGCTCTTTATATGAGGGATTTTAACCACCCTGCCCCATGATCTTTCGTGTGAGTTGAAAGTATTCCACCCAATTGACTATTGTTTTTACTTTGCTTTTTTTTTTTTCCATCCCAAAATCTTAAATTTCTACAGTCAGATTTTCAATCTTTTCTTTTATAGCCTCTGAATTTTAATTCATAGGAAAATACACCCCAGGATAAAGTGAGAAAGACTTTTCTCTACTTCTCCTATGAGTACTTCTATGCTCCCATTTTAAACACTTAAAAATCTAAGATCCATTTAGAAAATGGCTTTGTGTGTACTTTCAATACCATTTACTGAAAATTTTATCTTTTCTCATTGATTTGCAATAGCACCTTTATGATATACCAAAATCCTGTGTATAATTGTATCTGTTTCTGGAAATTCTATTCTGTTTCATCGATCTTCCCTGCAGTCTTTAGCATGTCTGTACCACACTGTTTCAGTGATGTTTTCTAAAATGTGTATTTTCATATCTGGTAGGATTAGGTCTCCCCAAGCCCCCTGATGATGATGATGATGATGATGATGATGATGATTTTAGTTTTTTTTTTAAAGATCTTTTCTTATTCTTCTACTCTTTTGAACTTTAAAATTAGCTTGTTTAGTGTCAGAGAAACAGCCTATGGACACTGAGTTGGGATTGCTTTTAACATATAAATGAACTTAAGGAGGATCCAAATCTTTTTTTTTTTTTTAAGATTTTATTTATTTATTCAGGAGAGACACACACACAGAGAGGCAGAGACACAGGCAGAGGGAGAAGCAGGCTCCATGCAGGGAGCCCGATGTGGGGCTCGATCTCGGGTCTCCAGGGTCAGGCCCTGGGCCAAAGGCGGCGCTAAACTGCTGAGCCATCTGGGCTGCCCGGAGGATCCAAATCTTTGTGATGTTGAGTCCTACTCAAGAAAATGGGATGCTTTTCCAGGTTCTTCAAGCCTTCTTTTGCATCCTTTGGTACCATGTAACCATTTTCTTCATACAGATTTGTGCATTTCTATTTTAGGGTATTCCTGGGGATGTTATTGTCTTCCTTGGTTTATAAATCTTTTTCCCTTCCTGAATCTTTATAATTAGTCATTTTTTTTGTATAATTGAGAATCACTGACCTTTTTCAGTTGATTGTGTTTCCTGATATATTACCAAATTTTCTCCTTTTTTTTTGCTTACCAGAAGTAGATCAGCATTTTTTCACTTGTTTCACAGAGCTCTTGTGCCGGGTCAGCCACGTTTACACATTTAAAAGATTTTCCCACCCATTATCAAATAAATAAATGTTCAGAATGTATAAAATCACTTAATTACTAAAACTTTTGAGCACTGCATGGTCCAAATCAATTTTACCAGTTGAGATATTCTGGGCTGCAGTTTTAAAAGCTTAAGGAAATCATCAGAAGCAGACATTCCTTATAAAGTGTCACCACCAACCTGTCACATGGTCACACCCCTCATACGTTTATTGACTTGAGTTTCCAGTCACCCGTGGATGTGCAGGATCTGTGAAATCACACCTGGCTGAGTCTCGTGGGGATGCTTGTGTGCATAGGTCCTGTCATTTTCACACTGCGTTCCAGATCTTGACTGGTTTGGACAAGCAACCCATTTAAGGTTGAGCTCTGGCAAGTGCTGAATACACATGTATGGGCTCTGTGGCAAGGGTGAGAGAACTTCTCACCTTTTAAAACCAGCCACGTCAGGCCCAACACGGACATTCTCTGTGATGCAAGGGGGCGATGTGGTCATTCTGTTAAGGAAAACCTGACAGCAGCCTGACGGGCTGGAGAAGGGGAAGGGTGGAGCTGCAGGCAGGCCCCAAATGTGTTTCGAGAAGAGTTTTGTGCTTCTTGAGGACTCGGACAGGTAAGACTCTTAGAGTGGAATCTGGTCCCAGTAGTAGTCGAAGCCAAGCAATGCAGCCATTCTCACCAACAGGCCTGTGTTTTGGAGGAGGCATGCCATTCGGGGTCACCCCGATGCTGGTGGGGTCCCCACTGCTACCCAAGGGCTGAATTTTCTCCATGCTGGTGAGAAGCAGCCTCTCACTTACCCAGGCACTGGGTCTGTCTGTCCTTGGTTTATGATCCTAGACTTGTTTTCTGCTTTCTGGGTCAGTCCCCCAACCTCACTAGCAGGCCAGGCTTTTCTGGGCCATACAGTAGCTCCATCTATACTACCAGGCCTCCTTCTTCAGGAATAATGTTTTTAAGAAGGAAATTCAATGGGTCAAAAAAATGTATTTTGTTGGAATGTTGGGTCAGATGTAACAAGATAAAGTTCGATAGGGATCAGCGCAACGTGTAAGAGTTAACCTCCCCACCACCATCCCGAGCATCTGATGCATCTGTTGGTGGGGGTGGGGGCAGCAAGGTCTTGGGGCAGCAAGGTCATGACACCACATAGGAACCTGCTGCGGACCTGCCATTCGCTCATTCGCTGAGCATCATGTGGCCGTGACGCACCCCAGACCTGTCGTCAACACACTACATTCCCATCTCAGCCCTGCCCGTTACTAAGTGATGGCTTTTGGACGAAGCTACCTAACTTCTCTCTCTCTCTCTCTGCTTTGCTTCTCTAAACGTCAACTCCGCATCTGTAAAATAGGGGCAATAGTAATGTCTAGCTCACGGAACAACTCGAGTAAGGCAACATCTACGAGGGGACCGGCTCGAGGCTTGACATATATAGAAGGAATCTTTATGTCTATTTTCAGTTCTTATACTAATTCTGTGAGAGGTGAGTCACTATGTCTGTTTTATAGAGGAGACTCTGAGTCTCTGAACAGGGAAGGAATAAAGGATGTGTACCCAGGCCTGCAGGGCTCTGTAGCTGGTACGCTTTCCCACGCCCCGCGGCGCCCCGTGGTCATCGTAGTGGTGTCTCCTGACATTACGAACAAAGTGAGCCTCCGGTGCGATGTGTCATGAATAAACAGCTAACGTGGCTTTAGTCCGTGGATCTGCCACTCTCAGCTCTCCTTCCTCCTCTCCCGAATGGTGTCTCTACGCGCAAGATCTCACTCCGATTCCTGGCTTAGGAGGGGAGGGGCCATTAGCATCGGGGGGAAGGCCTGCCGTGCCGTGGGCCCTGGGTGCGGGATCCTGAGCCCAGCCCACTGACCTAGCCCCACTTTTCCTTGAAATGGTTTCATTTCCAAGTCTTGTGGTGCCCCTGCCTCTGGGTCTGGAGGAGCCGTTCTGAATGCGTGACCTGCGGTTCCTCCAAGTGGCCTTAGACTATTCTGTTGCACTGGTTGCGGTTTTGGTGCTTTTTCTCCCCGGAGGCCCCTGTAAGGCTTTGCAAAGCTCCAAGTAAAATGATGGTGTTGATAGACTCATAATCTCAGGGTGGCTGTCTCTGTGCCCTACTTTTGCCTAAGACTGGCACTCAAGCGGTCCTTCAGAGGTCAGAGAAGTCAGGGTCTCTATTAAAAAAAATAAGGCACTTTGCTTCATATGTCAGTGGACTGGAAATGAAATGAATGCCACTTAGAGCCCTTAACTGGTGACCTCTGATCCTGGAGCCTCAAAATAGTTTGTCTCCTTCACTGGGCATTCGGAGTCCGCTTCCCAAAGTGAGGAGAACCTGCACATGTGTTTATTTATCTGGGGATGATAATAGGCTTGAGGTCGGAGGGCCAGGAGAGCAAAAAGCAGGAGAGGCCAAGGGAATGCAGCCACCGCGTCGCCCCATGGGGTGTTTCCAATGAGGACAAAGCAACCACTATTTTCCTCCTGGGAAGTTCCGGTCAGCCCGGGAAGGAAAGTCCAAATGCTTTCATCAGCACAGTTGATGCCCAGGCGCTGGCTGGCCACGGCCGACGGAAGCTCGATATTACAGCGAGCTCCATTGCTTGTGGTTTTGTGGCTGTTTCTATCTAATTACACATGTAATTCCATTTCCCAGGCTTGATTAAAAGTCATTTTTCTCCCTGGAAACCACATCTGCGGGGCTGCTCGTGCACCGGCGGGGGCGGGGGCACCGCGCGGCTCGGAGGCCCTGGGGCTGGCTCGCCGGCCGTGAGTGCGGGGCTCCAGTTGGCCCAGAGCCGCTTTGAGTTTTCCCGCCCTTTTAAGTTGACTTCATCCCAGCGTCAAGGCAAAGGTTGGGGTGAGGAACTCTGCTTAGGCTGCGTGATGTGGCGGGGCCCCCCGAGTCCTAATGAACCGCCAGGCGGCACGCGTGTGGGGCCGGAATGGGCCGTGCACCTGTCTGTCCATCACTGGCACGATCGCCCCATCCGGCCAAGGGGGCCCCAGTAGTCACCTGGTGCAGAGTGACTGGGTTTCAGCTTCCGTTGGAACAGTGGGCGCCGGGCTCGGGGCCGTGTCCTGGGCATGGCTCGGCCCCACGCGGATTTCGGTTTCAGCCCGTGGCCGCGCTCCCACCGCTCCCCTGCCTGGGGTCCCCGGAGCCCCAGTTGCTCCAACAAGTGGGTTTCCTGCTGGGACTTGTCTCTGATGACAAATTCAGGTTTGGTATTTTCAGCCACTGAGGGTGAGGCTTCAGTGAGCTTAACTAAGATTAATTGGTTTTGAATATGAGCAGCTAATTAGCTGTGAGGCCATCCTCTGTTCTGAGGCTTGGGCGGTGGCTACGCGGGCCACCGTGGTTCCCGTGGGGACGTGGCCTTTGCTGTGGGACAGAGGCCCTGGGCGGTATCCGCACGTGACTGCTTGCTCCCCACGGGCCGCGGCAATGATTCGGCCTCGCCAGGCCTCCATGTCTTCCATGCGAGGTGGGCCTAACACTTCGCAGCTTTGTTGCGGGGTTTCTTGGCATCTGTATACGTGCATCTAAGTGATCGGCGATGGGGAGTTTTATGGGGGTTATTGTCCAGGGATGAGCAAATGGCATTTCCTCCTTTGTCAATGTCACTTGTCGGGATGACGATCTCTCTTTCCTCCGTCATTGGCGTGGGCAGACTAATCCAGATGGATCGAGGTGAATTTTGGGTTTAACTATTACATACAGTATTTATCAAACCAACTCCTTTGGGGGAAGTAAACTGTAAGAAGACAGTGAAGGGAGAAGTTCTTGACTGTCCCATCTGGTGTGGCCATGTTCCCATAACCAAGAACACAGACAAGGGCCACTTCGTGTTTCAAGACCAAGGCATCCAAGTCTGTGGCCGGTGGAAGCCCAAAGCTCATCGCATCACCGAGGGGTTAGAATCTGTTGACCTCTTTTGTCTCTGAGCCACAATTTCAGTACGTGTGGCCTCTCCGGTGGGAACCTTAGCCCTCCTCTGGTTCCAGCAACAAACAGAACCACCCTTACACCCGTGAACAATCATCACACTGATCAGTCATGAGATTGGTAGGTTTTCCTCAAGATTTGCAGGAGGGGTATCCTGAGGACTCAGCCCAGCCTTCCTTTTGTCATCCTGCGCTCTCCTTTCTTCCTCCCTCCATGTCTGCTCCTTATCATTTGTCCCCCCCAGGTCATGTCCCAGGAGCCCCATACTTGTCTCTGTTATATGGGCTTCTCTGAAGCTTGAGGCTGGTCCACACTCAGGCTTTATGTGGCTTGTCCATTGCCCTAAACAAATGTCACCTGCTGTCTCCAGTAGACAATTCTGTCCCTGCGGAAAATCCCAGTCTAACCTGTCCAGATAACGCCCCCGCTCATGACCGTTGACCACCTGTTGATCTCCACATCATATGTTCGTGTGGCTCTGCAGTAACTGTTGGAGAACGTGTAGACGTGGTTAACCCAGTACGTCCAGACCTCTGCTCCATCAAGCTGCCGTAGCGATCGCAAGTGAGGACTTCAGAAGAGGTGCAAAGTCATGAACTGTTGTGTGGCCTTGAGCAAGTGGCGTAGCCTCTCTGTGCCTCAGTTTCCCCACATGAAAAACAGAGATAATGATGGAGTCTACCCACATTGGATTGCTTGTGGATTAAATGAGTCAATACAGATAAAGGTCCAAGAACAGTACCTGGCACCTCATGAGCACTCAGTAAACGTTAGTGATGTTGAAATGATTTCCATCCAACTACAGGATCCACGAACAACGATTTGTACGTCCTTGTGTTCCATTGTTGAGAGAAGGGCCTGGCACGTGACAGGTGCCCAGTAATCATCTGAGGAAGGAACGTGTGATGACTTTGCATGATTTTGCCTGGCGCTGACACAGGCCCAAGGATGTTGTGCACTGGGCCAGGGCTCTTTGGTGCAGCACCCAGTTCGGCAGTGTACACGGAATGGACTTCTGACCTGCGTAGACAGCTTGTCAAAATGAACTGCCATGTTCTACCCAAGAACGAAGGGCTTTGACTCCTCCTTTTGCAGAGGAATGTGTGACTTCCAGGAGGCTCCCTGAAAGTCTGGAAATCACTCACATTCCTCTCCTCCCCGCCCCATATCTCAGGCAGTTGGGACGTTCCAGGGGGACCCTGTAATAGCACCTTTGTGATGCGATTAGTAGTTTTCTTTTCCCCTTTAGCAGGGTCTTCGATGGGAGGTGGGGTGTCCGACTGTGGAAGGACTCGGTGGTCTGTAACGGCTCCCAGTGGCTATGCCATAGACAGAAGCAAGATGCATGGACACCGTTGCCTTGACGAACGCCTCGTTCTTCTTTTCTAATCAAATCCTATATCCTCTGTAGATCAGCAGTGTTCCAGGCCTTCCTGGCTCTGCAGAAGGACTGGCAATTAAAATATAATCAAAGTTAAAATCACTTGCTGGTGTGTCAGAAGTGGTTAGGCCGATGCAGGTTTACAAGTTGTATGCCTGAGGATTGCTGAGTAGCGAAAGGAGGCAGGCTGTGTGGGTGTTTGCCTGGGATTTGAAAATTAAACACTCAATGCATTAGAATGCCATGAGTTTCTTTACTCCTTCGTTCAGCAAACATCGATATGGCACTTATTATGTGCCTGGCACTTATTAGGCACTGGGTAGAGAGACCGAACAAAAGCATAGTTCAATTCTTGACCTCAATCTCGTTGAGTGGTGTTTCCATGTTGGAGCCTGGCTGATGTTTCTTTTGTGGACTATTGAAAACAGATGTGAAACTGGTACAGCGTGAGACTATGTTACTTGCTTTCTTGATGTTGAATATGTATAATGGATGGTGTTCAGCAAGTCTTTAATTGTCATATTAAAGTGTTTTGTTTTCAGTTTCTGTTGTTATGCATTAATTCCCACTGAAATCGAAAATCCCCTAGGTGCACGTCACGTGGGATAATTCACCTTGCAGGTAAAGCTCCAGTTATTTCAAGTTCCAGGAAGTAAAAGAAGTTTTCGTAGATTGGTGAGTCTCAGGAGAAAGCCTGACGTTGGAGGAACAGAAATGGAAGACGTAAGAAGAAATTATTTTTGTAAGAGTGGTAAAAAATCTGGTAGTTGGGTTATTTATGATGCAGCATGCATTTCCGGAGGGGGTTTTCTTAAATTCAATTAGCTGCAAATTTGCCCGAGTTCAAATTGTAGCTCCAGCTGGATGCAGAACGGAGGTGGGTCACCTATAGCCTGCAGCCCGCCCACCTGTGCCCTTCCCTGTGCCTCCAGGCTCCAGCCAGCCGGTAATGAGGGCAGGGCCAGGGGGCCGTGGGCAAGGAGCCTGCAGCCGAGCCTTCGAGTCACATTCCCAGGCAAGGCCTGCCTTGGGCTCCTCAGTGCCTTCAGGAAGATCATGGGGATGGAGAGGGAGTGCTTTTCTTTCTTTCAGTGCTCAGATTCTCTGTAGTCTTCTGAGGAAGCTGAAGGGGTGGCGGATTCAGGGTGTGGAGAGAAGAGGGGGTCTGGGTGAGGCCCTGCTGGGTGCCTGGGACAAAGGGCTGGAGCCAAGAGAGGGCATCTCCTGATCGGGAGTTCCAGGTATGTCAGCCTGGATGCTGCTGTGTTGGAGGAGCACTCTGTTGCCCTCTCAGGAAGCCTTTCCTCTGTGCAGGGATCGTGAGGTCCCTGAGCTGCTCAGACATGAACAGGAAGATGTTCCAGGTGCAGCTTGCATGGTGCAGGAAAGGCGGGACCACCATTTGCTTCTCAATGGCCCCTTGGTTCCCATGGAATTCTCTGGAGGCGACCCTGTAGAGCTGGAGTTTGCTCTTAGTCTGCTGCTTTGGTGTAGGCAGTATCTCCTGCAGCTTTCAAAGCCTCAGGCTTCTAGAAGCTTCTCAGACCACTGAGCAATCCTTCCAGCTCCCAGGGCCTCTGCTTACCCTTGGTTCTGGGGCCCTGGACAGGTGGGGCTTTACTGTTCCTGGTTGAGTCCCTCCTTCTCCCCTTCCTCCAGGCATGTTGGCCCCACTTTGTACCCAGAGGTGACTGTGCCTGTCATGGAGGCTCCCACCCTTCTGCCAGAGGCTGTGTGGGCCACAAGTATGGTGTCTGGGAGCCTAGAGGCCTGACTGCTGGACCAGGCTGACCTCCTCTGGCTGAGGAAAGACTCGAAGCATAGAGACAACCATCCTGACTCATTGGGGCTGGAGACAGTCTTCTGGAAGGAAGCTTTAGGACTAGATGAACCTCTGTGCTTATAGAGAGCTTTGTGATAGATTGGCTGAGGCCCCCTTTGGCACCTACACAGTTCCCCCATTGCATAGATCCAGACCGTCTGAGGGGCTGGTGGACCTGTTCCTATTTCAGGGTGGAGACTGCTTGGAGGGGTCACCACCGGACAAGGTGGTTGGCTTTGCTTGGTGTCCTTGGAGTGGTCCCCAGGATGGGGCTGGAACCAGGGGGATGGGCTCACCTACTCAGGTGGGAAGGCCTGAGAGGCTGTCCCCCAGTGAGAGGCTGTCCCCCAGTGACAGGCTGTGTGAGGCATTAACATCTCAGCTGTCGAAACAGAGGTCACAGTCATCAGAGCTCCAGCAGACGGCTCTGCGCTCGCGTTCCCTTAAGGTACCCAAGCTGGTAACTGTGGGATTTAAGGAGGGACTTTGGGGCCATGAAATGTACATTTGTGCTCCCTGTTGTGCTTCTCAAAGACCTTGACTGACAGAGCAAGGTTTCTAGATTAGGAGGGTAAAGTCTGGTGGAGTCAAGGACCGGCCCAGGTTACCTGACGAGGATGAAGGTGAGCTGGGATTTGAACCCAGGACGTGTGAATGCAGAGCCCCTGCTCTGTGGGAAAGCCAGGCTGTCTCAGGTGGATTCCCCAGCTGGCTCCACCGGGGAAAGCAAACCATCAGGCACCCCTTCCTGCTCTTTTTTAGTGTTGCTACCTCGTAAACAACACTGGCCAGGGAAGTTTCTAAACAAGGTCAGCCTCCTCCCTGTGGGTCACGGGCCAGGCGGTGGCTCATAGACTTGTGCCTCAAAGACCCTTGGTTCTGTCTGAGCCCCTGGTGGTGGTGGTGGTGTAAGCAGATGGACCTTCTGCTCTTCTGCTGTGGTGTTCGCAAGACCTCAGGGCTCGCAAGAGGCCTCACAGGGGCCCAAGGCCTTGCCCCACTACTGACCCTCTGGGTTGATTTGCAGGAACAGATTTCAGCAGATCGGCCTCCAAAACTGCTGGTCTGAGGTATTGCGGGTGGTCTCTGTGTTGATGAGTGGGTGCAACATGAGCCCTCTGCCTCTGACACCCCAGCACCTGTGGGCGGCCACATCACAGACGTGCAGCAAGTGAGAGAGGGGTGGGAGGAGAAGGGACCAAGCAACAGAGCAGGACACAGAGGGGCAGACCTAGAGAGAAAGTGGGCTGGGAGCCGCGTCTGGATCCCTCCATGGTGAGCCCGTCCCTGCCTTGCATGGCGGGCGGCTTGGGCCCTGCAGCCCAGAGACCATCTCGGCTCAGCTCTTCCGAAGCATTCGGGTCCTACCTTGCTTGATGCCCTGCCTGACCTGGGATGGGCGCTCTCTGCTTTTCGAGTGCATTCTGTTCAGTGAAGAAGAGACTCAACCCGTGCCCTCCTCCTGGGGCTCACTGTCGGTGGAAGGAGACCGACACGTTAGCAGATAATTACGACCCTGAGTACAGATCTCCTCCTGCCACACAAGTTCTGGGTTTGGAGGGCTAATTATTCATACTCAAGTCTTCTGTAGGTCCTGGATGATTGAGAAACATATAGAAGAGTCAGATAAAGAGGAAAAGGAGATGTTTTATTGTTGAATAAAACAGCTGCTTTGGAGCTGAGGTCAAAACAGACTTTCTGTTATTTGCCCCCACCCCAACCTCAAATGCATTAGTTGGCCTCACACGTAGGGACAGTGGAGATCCAGCCTCCACTGAGGCAGCTGCTGGGGAACCGGGCTGAGCCTTGGTCCTCACCCTTCTACTCAGTCTTGTAGGGCACTAGAGATAAGTGAGCCAATGGGCATCGAGCTCAAACCTCCCCCTAAGGTGGAGGGACTCAGAGAGGTGAAAGGAAGAGCAGCAGCTTCTCTCTTAATACATTTATTATGAAATTTCTTAATACATTTATTAAGAAGAAATTTCTTCTTTAGATTCTTGGACAAAACACGGGAAGGGGATTGAGCTGTTTCTCATAATGATTTGTCAGTATCGGCTGGGAGAACTCAAAGGGGTGAGGAGGAATCCAGGTGGTCCAGTGGGGGTGAGGACGGGAACTTCAAGTGAAAGGAACTGCATGGGCCAAGATGCAGAGCTGCACACCATCCTGGGGTCCAGCCTAGGGCCTGGAAGTGCTGAAGTCGAGGATGGGATTGGGGGAGCCCAGGGGAATGACCAGGTCAGATTTCCATCTTGAGTTCTCTCTCTAGTTGAGTCGAGGTGGGAAGGACAGAAGAAGTGAGATTAGAGAAATGTGATGAGCTGGAGGACAACTGAGTAGCCTTGGCGGAGATGATGAGGCTCTGAGAGAAGGAAGTAGGGGTAGAGGCAGAGCGTAGGGACAGGTTTCAGTGCTTCTTAGAAAGCAGCAGACCGGGACTTGCCGATTGCTTGGTTGGTCACCACCAAACGTTGGCTCTGAGTAGGGTTTGGAGTCACAAACAATGACAATGAGGTGGGTCCCCTACTGCAAAAACCAGGAAATAAGAGCAATAAGACCATATTCTGAAGAGTTACCACTTTGGCCAACACAAAATAGATCTGCATGGACGTGTGCGAGAGAAGGGAATGGCTTTGGCTGCCAGGACAAAATGGGACGTTCAGAAGGACTGGGAAACAGAGGTTGGTCTTCCCAGGGGCAAAGGCAAAGGAGAGCTGTGGGGCCCAGGGTTGGCCATGTCCATCTAAGCACAGTGCCAGTCGGGGAGGGGTACCCTGGGGCTTGCAGGGCATGGTTTCCCTGGTGGCGCCATCGCCACTGTGGGCACAGCACCTGAAGCCAGTGGACTTCCAGGCCCATCTGCAAGCCCGTCAGCTCTGCAGAGAATTGTGCCCTCAGCTACCTCCACTCATCCCGTGAGTCATCCGCTGCCTAGGAGCAGCCCAGGGGATCTGCTTTCAGAAGAGGATGCGGCTTGTCTCTTGGAGGCAGGATTGCAATCCCAGGCTCAGTTTTAGCTGGTGCTGTGCTGGACCAACCTATACCGGCTTGTGGGAGTTGACTGTGTGTATCTGTTCCCAGCTTTGTTGTGCTTGGTGCCATCACCTAGATAGCTTGGGATTGGTTATGGTGGGAGGTTGTATAAGGCTGGCAAATCCTACAACTCAGGGCTTCCCTCTCACCTCCACCCCCACCACCTGAGAGTTGGCTGTTCAACATCTACCAGCACGTCACGGGTTGTAGCTCTCACTGCTATTTGTTTATTGGCCTTTTGGCAAGAATATCCATTTCAGTGGGCTTGGTGTTTCCTCCAAGAGGAGCAGTTTTTGAGTTTCTGAATAAATAAGGCTAAGAACAGGTGCCAGAGTGTCCCAGGTGGAAAGGATGAGGCATCTAGGCCACCAGCCCATAAGGCGAAGACAACACCCTCAGAGTCTTCTAGTGGAAGTGTGTCCTCGTCGTACGGACCAGGCCCTGGTCTAAGCCCTTGGCACGAAGTAGCACATCAGTCCTCACTGTAACCCTACAAGGCAGGTATTATTGTTACCATATCAGTTTCTGGATGAGAAACCTGCCTAACACCGCACAGCCAACAGGCGGCTGAGTCAGAGTTCCATCCCCACTGCCCGACGCCCTCCATCATCAGGCTCCTGAGGCTCAGCATTCCTCACTTCGCGTTGCCTCAAGTAACTAATTGTTATTAACGCTTTTCCAGAGGCCAGGTCTCGGTCCTTGACAGCTTTTGTTCCCTTTCCAGGGAAAAAAAAGATAAATCTTTGCAAACACCGTTGTGGTTCGGAGCTTGGATGGCGAGTTTGATGATATTTCTAGCTGCCTTGAACCCCTTGTTCTGTCCCAGAAAGTGGTACCAAAAGGGCACCTTTAGAATTCACTCTGATTGCATAAGTTCTTTTAATAATACATCTGTAATTTGAGACATATATTCTCTAAGCAAAATATAGTAAGCCATGCTTCAGGGAACACACTGTGCTGCTGTACTAATTAATTTGTCAAGTTGTGGCTAATTATAAAATGCAATGTTGCTTATTTTGATTTGTAATGTATCCCACATTGTTTGAACCACTAAATGGGAAGTGGCAGGGTGTGGGAGAGTGGAACATTCCCTCCAGGCTACAGAGCCCTGGGTCTGGCATCCGGGGATGCCAAGGTAACCCCCCCACCCAGCCCTGCCTTTTGAGGTCACACCCAGGGCCACTTGGGCTAGACTGCAGGCGGCTCTCCAAACTTGGCCTGAGGCTCCAAGTGTCTGATGATGCCAATTTTCTGATAGTCCCCCACATTTTGCCACCTCCAGGTTATTCTATCAAAGCACCTGCTGTTTTCAGCTTATACTTACCTATTTATTAATATTTATGTATTTATGCCATGTATAATGTCGTATTATAAACATTTGTTTACACTGTGCTCATTGTTTGTCCTGGACCATGTCTGTTTCATTCACCTGGGCATGCGTGGTGCCAGCCCGAGACCTGGCATCTAGTGGGCGCTCACTAACATGAGTTTCGGATGCACAAAAAATTCAGCCCCGAGAGAAAGGACCCCAGGAACACCTCATAAACCCACTCTACATGCCAGCTCTTGACTCTGGGCACTGTTCACTGTGCTTGCCAGGCTGGTGCCTCCTCTTCTGGGACCTGCAGGCACCTGGTTGGTGCTGGATCCTGCATAGCACATTCCCATCCTTGGTGCTTTTATAGTCAAGAGGACACTTGATGAAATTAAGAGCCTGCAAATTTAAAATAGACACGCGGGAACCCCTTTTTTGGCAACATACAATTAATCAACCTTTGGAACTCAATCCTGCAGGATATCATTGAGGCAAATAATTCAGCATGACTAAGGAGGGGATTAGAAACCTCTATGAATAAGAATAGCGTCTATTAGCAGAGAGCTTTCCTGTCCAGAGAAATCCATCCACGCTGTTAGGTAAAATCTCATCATCAGCTCTGATGGAGGGATAATAGGCCTATTAGAACAGAGTAGATAAAATAAAGGGGGCTGTAAAGGTTGGCTGTGATCGCTGCCCTTTGACCAGGGAGAGAGGCCCTTGTCGCAGGTGGTGTAGCCCCCAAAGGCTCCTGAACAAATAACCATGATCCCCAAAGGCTAGAACCTAGGCTCACTTAACCCTATGAATCCATGCATCTGTCCTCCCATCCACTTCTTCAACTATCCAACCACCCATCTGCTTACCTGCCTGTCCATCCATCCATCCATCCATCCATCCATCCATCCATCCATCCATGTCTCCATCCATCCATCCATCCATCCATCCATCCATCCATCCATCCATCCATTTATGTCTCCATCCATCCATCCATCCATCCATCCATCCATCCGTCCATCCGTCCATCCGTCCGTCCGTCCATTTATGTCTCCATCCATCCATCCATCCATCCATCCACCTATCCATCCATCATCCCATCCTTCCACTTGCCTGTCTTCTGTCCTTCCATGCAGGCACAGCTGGGCGGGGGGGTAAGTGTGAAAAGATAGACAAGACCCTTGTTCTCAGAAACTGACAGTCCAGGAAAGGAAATCGAAGAGAAAACAGACGGTTGCAGCCGTACATGGTGAATGTGATTACAGGAGGCCTCCGAGCTGCTGTGGGAGCCCAGGCGAGCGCTCCTTAGCAGGAAGTGAACTTTGTCTGGTTCCTGGGAGGCGGTGCAGTTCTGTGGAAAGAACATTTCCTTTGGGCCTAGTTGGCAATGGATTTGAGTGACTTTGCCACTTACGATTTGAGGGACTGTGGGCAAGTTCCGGAAGCCCTCAGGACCTTCATTTTCCTCACCTCTGAAATGGAGACAATGCTCCCCAGCAGGGCTCTGTGGGTTTTCAGTGAAGGGGTGTCTGTGAACGGGGCTCAGCAGAAGCCTGCCATTAGCTTGGGAGGAAGGGAGTGTCCTTCTCTCTCTCTGTCCTGGTCTAAGCCTCTCTTTGGTTAATTTATTAGTGAAATACGGATCTTGTTTAAAGACATCTCTCTCCTGTTTTACACACTCACACTCGCACGCATCCCTAGAAGTTCGAACTCTCAGTTCAGCATCAAAGCCGTCCATTTTCCTGGGCAACTTGGAAGGACATCTGCTACCTCAATGCCATTAGCTGTGTTAGCACACATATAAGTACCTCGTTAAAAAAAAAACAAATATTAACACACAGAGCAGGAGCCCCAGGCTTTCTGTTTGATTACTCTGAAGGGTAAGTTTGCTTAATATAAGCTAACTTATAATTCCGAAGTTGTAAATTTGAATAAGCATGTCTCCTGAAAACTTTTCCCGATGAATCCAAGTCTAGAACGGGTTCTGCATTTTCTGTAGGGGAGACCCCGGGGAAAATGGGGCTGGGGCGGTGCTGGGGGACGCCTCTCTCCGAGGACACATACTTCGCATGTCTTAATGCCAGAGGGGCGACGGCGGGGCTTTGGCCCATGCGGCCGTGCTAAGGGGTGATTGCCATTTCCACCTGGCAGGCCCCCCAGTGGGCCCTTGGTTCTCAGGGTGCAGTGGAAGGAGAGCTGGCGTGCTCACTTGCCGGGTGGCTGGTCCCGTCCAGAGCCCCAGCCCCTCGCTGACAGGGGTCAGGGGATACATCAGCGTGGGGCTGTGGGGGGAGGGAAGGGTGATGCTTCTTTCAGCCCGTGTGCTCCATGGGGCCATCTTCCAGTTCACACGTGTGTAGGACAAGCCTGCTATCCTCTTTTAATGGCTTAGGGAGCTTTCCACGCAGGCTTAAATTGTGTTTTTTTTTTTTTTTCAAAGTAGTGCAATTCCCGTCTTGTCTACACCAATTCCTAGCCGCCTTTGACTCTGCTTTGTTCTCCAGCCCATGGGCAGTACAGAGGCTGAAGCATCATTCATATTAATGGGCCTCCCATTGTCTGCTGTTCTAGTTTTCTCTTATTTCTCTGAGGAGCCTGCCAAGCAGGGCACCATGTGCTCATGGGCCCTTAATAAATGTTTGATGATGATAATTAGATCATGGGCAATTTGTTACCATAACATTTATTTTTCACATTTTTCTTGGAAATGTTATCTGTCTCCAGCTCTGCTTGACTCAGGACAGTGATTTCAATTTCTACGAAGAATGTGGCCCAGAGATGCAATTCATTGTTGAAGAGCAAAGGTTACAGAGCATCACGATCTGGGCTCACAGTGCAGATTTTCTACTTTCTAGCTGGATGGATTTGGGTGAGCTTGAATTTCTGGGCTTAAATTTCCATGACTGGTTAAAGATACTAGCTTCTGAAGATAATTCTCCTCATCTCCAAAGCATTCCAGGGCAGACAAGAGGTATTCATTTTGTTGGCAGGAAGATTGGGGCCCATTCAGTAGGCGGGCTCACTTGAGGTCACACAGTAGAGTCAGGGCACATGGAGGACTTGGGCTTCTTCTAGTCCTTGGCAAGGACCCCGATAACCACCCCGCTTTCTCTCTCCCTTATTCTCCCCTCTTACAAATATTTAATGAGCATCTATGATATGCCGGCCATGAGATATGGTGATGAGCCAAACTAACCCCCCCTTTATGATGGCACTTACATTCTGGTGAACTGAGACAGGGAACAGCCAGATAGGCATATAAATATATGAGAGACGTACAGTGAAGGAAAATAAAGACGAGGGAGGAGAAAAGAGAGGAGGATTGGGGAGGCCCCTCTGATGTGGGGCCATTTGAGCTGAGGTCCAAAGGAAATAGCAGGTGCAGAGACTCTGAGCAGGGGTGTCTTTGGCACGTTCAAGAAACTGGAAGCAGCTGGGTGTGGAGCTGTGGTCAGAGAAGCAGGTTGGCAGCACGTCTGGTAGGGCCTCGTGGGCTTAGTAAGGAAATTGGATTTGACTCTAGGATGGAAGCTGTTAGAGGGTTTTGGGCAGGTGCACAGGGAAGAACAGACTATAATGGGAGAGAGAGGGAGACGGCCTCTTAGGACGCTCCCAAAACAATCCAGGCAGAGGTGCTGGGGGCAGGGGAGCAGAGGTGGGAAGCCTGGAGAGTAGTCTGGCTCTGGATGTGTTTTGAAGGCAGATTGACAGGTTTGGCAGCAGCATGGATGTGAGTCTTGAGGGAAAGAGGAGCCAAGGATGGGGCATTTGGGCTCTAGCACTGAGAACAGTGTGGCCATTAGTGGAGCGAGGAGGATGGCGCAGGAGTGGGCTGTGGGGGGCACGACCGCCAGGAGACCCACCCTAGACATCCATCAGGAGGCGGTTGGATTTTCCATGTTGGGGGTGAAGGGGTGGTCGGTTTGGCAGGTATCCCGCAGATGTCAAAAGCCAGGATACTAGGTGAGGCTGACCTTGGGGGGGAGTGAAGGTGGAGAAGAGATGAGATCAGGGCACTGGTAGCAGAAGGGCTATTTTAAGAACTGAAGGTGGGAAGGGCATCTGGGTGGCTCCGTCGGTTAAGCATCTGCTGTTGGCTCAGGTCATGATCCCGGGGTCCTGGGATCGAGTCCCTCGTTGGGCTCCCTGCTCACTGGGGGATCCTGATTCACCCTCTCCCCTGCTTGAACTCTCTCTCTCTCTCTCTCTCTCTAATAAATAATAATAAAAAAAAAACCTTAAAAAAAAAAAAGAAAAAAGAACGGAAGCCTTCCTGCCTCTCAGCCCTGAGAATTCATGGGAACGTTTTGATCTTTGAACATCTCACTTTGGAAGTCTCCTACTGGAAGGCCTGGGACATTTTCTAAAAAGCATGAGTATTTCTCTCGTGATGATGCGGATATCACAAGGCTGTCATTTGAGACGGACAACACCGCCTTTCCCGGGGGCCCTGACGTCCTACCCTTGGCCCTTCAGAGCCAGTAGGTGCTCCCGGGGCCCCAGGGCTGGCTGACGGGTACCCTGGCTGTTCCCATCACCTCGTGTCTGGTAAGTGAACATCACACACTCTCCTCCTCTGGATGCAAGCCCAGGCGTCCCATGTGAGTGTGCACACAAGTAGCTGAAGATGCCAACACGTAAAGACAGTTCTCACCGTTCCCAGGACGTGGCATGGCAGCAACAGACGCCCGCTCTGCTGGCAGGAAGCTGAGGACCGGTTTGGTGAACTGGCTTACCTGACGTCGGACAGAAACTCAGGAGACCTGGGCGCCTCGTGTCTTTTGGGCCAGGGTCCCAATCCCATAACTTTGCTGAGCGCCTGAAATTCCGTTACTTCCCCAGAATGAAGACGGTGAGTTCGCTCTCCTTAGCTGTACCATTTGAGACACATCACTTCGTCTCTCTGAGTTTGATTTTTCTCATTCACGGGACAGAGGGCAGTTGTGAGGATCAAGGATCAAGCACAGCGCCCGGCACAGCCCGGAGCTTGCCCAGTGTCCCTTCTCTCTCTCTGGTCTGTATGTAGCCAACAAGAAGCTCACGATGCCGAGTTACAGGGTAATGATGCGCAGTTTCTGTAATTACTGTTACAGTGATGTGAGGGTGGATTTTGTGTCAATAAATCAGTTAGGAAACACAACGTGGTGGCTGCTGTGGAAGCAAAACAGAGTGTGTACGAACAGAAAAGCCCTCAGCTGCTGGCTTCCCCTGAAGACATCCTGGCCTTCGGGGACGTTGGGAGGAGCAGCCCCAGACCCCACAAGGATGCTAGGCTGTGATGGCGAGAGGTAGTGAACACGGCACCCCGAAATCGAGGCAGTGGGGATCCCATCATGGAAACTGGATGAGGTTTCCCGGCAGCTCCAGAGGGGGAACGACCCAAAAGTACGCTGGCCGTTGAATGGATGCACGGAGAGCGCCGTGTCCACACAGCGCAGTATGAGCCAGCCGTGAGAAGCACGAGCGCGGATCATGGCACAACGTGGATGAAATTTGAACACATTATGCTTCGTGGAGGAAGCCAGACATAAAGGGGCAAATATGATTTGTCATGTGATTCCACTTACGGGAAGCTCCATGGAGAGGAAGCAGGTTGGAGGCTGTTGGGGCTGGGGAGGGGGAAGTAGAGTGTGACAGCTAATGGGCCTGGGGTTTCCTTCGGGAGGATGCGAATGTTCTGGAAGTAGATACAAGGGATGGTTGACGACACTGTGAATGCACTAAATGCCATGAAATCATGCACCTTAGAAGGGCTACGGTGGTGGATTTTTTTATCACGTGTGTTTTCCTGCAGCTGGAAGCTCACACTGGGTGGTCTCTGTGTGGGGCTCCGTTCACTGCCCCTCCGGGGGCCGCATGCAGGGCAGCGCACGTTAGACGTGTCATTTCTTGGTCCCCGCGGCAGGTTTACAAGGGCGGAGGCGTTGGTCCTACCTTACAGGCCCGGAGGCTGAGGCTGGGGGTGGGGGTGGGGGCACTCGGTTCCTCCGGTCACAGAGCCCGTGTGCCCGGAGCTGGCATGCAAGCCCCGCCTGTGTCCGCCTCTGTTTCGGGGCCCGGCCTGCCTCACAGACACATCCTAGTCTTTGCATTTATGGAGCTCCTGCTGTATGCCAGGCTCTGCTCTGGGTGCATGTGGCCGCTCCCCGGTGGCTCCCTCCCGGGCTCCCCGTGGGGGGTGCCGCACCTGACCTCTGGCGCGCGCGTGTGTCATCAATACACGGCAGGTGTCTCGTCATCGAGGTTATTGACTCGGCGGTCGGTCATGGATTGGACAGGGGCACGGCTTCCTCTTCGACAGCCATTAGCATGAGTGATTTTCACAGAAGGGAGCCTGACTCCGACCTTCTCCGAGGTGAAGCTTCTCAAAGCCATCATCCTCCTTTTCCCTGATGCTTGGCAGCCACAGCTCATCAAGCTGTTGGAGATCATTTATGTGCTCAGAGACGGACAGTTTAGTGTTGTAGATTTTAAAATTAACGAACTGTCGAAGGATCAGTGCTGCCCCTCCAAGCTGTGGCAGAAAGGGAGCAGGTCTCAGTTCTCGTGAGAGCAACGTGTGCGTGTTCTGGAGACTTCTACCTAGGGGACATATGCCCGTGCCTGTAGCCTGCCATCTGCGTGCAGATGGGGTGCAGGTATCCCCACAAACCATGTGCAATGTCTATAAATCACACAATAATATAGATGCTGCACATATGTTATTTTGAGCTAATTGTCAGCAAAACTCTGGGCTTAGATGGGCTCCTGATAGGTGTGTTGGCACCACCATCGCCGGCCGGGGCCAGCGGCTCCCTGGTTTCGCTGTACCGGAGCGTGTAGCCCGGGGGGCGACCCGTGGCTGCTGCAGGGTGCACAGGGGCTACATCCCGAGGCCAGAGGCTCGCGGACATGTTCCCCAGGCCCGGCAGGGGCGGGAGGACGGGGCACTTGGCTTCCAATCTTTCAGGCTTGAAATCCAGTTTTGCCGGCGCCCTGGGAAGGGGACAGGCTGGAGGTCCGGCTGCAGGTCAGCTGAAGTCCTGGGACGGTTACTCACAGCGAGGAGGCCGGAATGAGCAGGGCTCCTCTTGGTGACACAGTGCGGGGCACAGACCTCAGGATCTGCTCTGGGTTCACAGTCCGGCCCTGCCCTTGCTGGGTCCATGTGACCCTGGACGGAAACGCTACCCCTTTCTAAAGGTCAATTTTCTCGGTGAAATGCAGAGGGACCAGGTCCTCTCTTAGGGTCGTGGTGGGGACCAAAGGGATGCTATCTGGCAAGAACTTGGTGTGTATGGTGTACGGTGATGCTCAGCTGGTGGCCCCTGGCTGTGACCATCGGAAGGCCACTGGGGGTGGGGGGCATTCTAGTGGGAAGACTGTTGGGTCTCCCGGAGCTGGGTGACGTCAAGGGCTCCACTGCTGAGGGGCGCTGCAGGGTGCAGCCGTCAGCTGGACATGGGAACGGCCTGAATCCTTGCATGCAAGGACCTACTATGTGCCAGGCCCTAAGGGCACTATATGTCTTTTATTTTCCATTCCTCCCAAATAGGAGAGGTGGCACCATTGCCATTCCAGCTCAGCGAGGGGTAGCTGTGTCCCCAGGTCCCAGGGCTGCTCGGGGCCGCCAGGATCTGCTCTGTGGCTGCCTCTCCCTGAATGACGCCGGCCACTTGGGGACACATTTCTGCCTTCGGAGCCTCTCTCCTCACATGATCTGTGTTTAAGGCAATTTCAATACATCAGTGCTGTTCCAGGTTTCTGCTCATGGCTGACATTGCCAGCCTCCCCCCCGCCCCAGGCCTGGTTTCTGGATTTAGCCTGGTGGAAAGAGCCCCTGAGCCTCAGGGGGACATGTTTGACATGTTTGGGTGTTTTTCTCGTTTACAGCTTGGCCGAGGGGGCCGAGGACCTGTCCACCCCCACCCACCGTCTCCCTGGGCTGAGGAACCAGCAGCCCCCTGCACCCCTGGGCTGGCAGCAGGCGATGAGGTTGGGCTGGGTGTTCACCGAAGAGAGACGTCCAGGTCTAGACCTGGGGCCCAGCTAGGTCACTGCGAGGCCACTGGGCCGGAGAGCGGTGCAGCGGCCAGAAGGAAATGGGACTGTGCGCAGGCAGGGAAGCGAGTCTCAGGGGATGGTGGTGCCGTTTGTTGAGAGGAGCTGGCTCGGAAGTGCTCACCTTGCGGACGCCCAGCTCCCACCACGTTGTGCTGGGGTTTCTCACGCCCTCTTATAGAACACTGTGTACCATTTAGAGCATCGCACGAGCAAATTTAGCCAAGCATATTTTGGGCCAATTGAAGTTGTAGGCATGCTGCCTGGGGAAAAAATAGATCTTTTCTTACTTGATGTGTGACAGATGAGAGCGACGGAGAGGCCCGCGCACTCTGTCCTGCACACACAGGGGCGCCGCCCAGGGGCCCCGGACTGGTCCCTCCTTATCCTGCTCCTTGCCGTCACTTCGGAGATGTTTAAACGGGTTGTTTTCTTTCCCCAGACAGCTGGGGGAGAGCGGAAGGGAGGGGGCACAGACAGCGCGGGGAAATTATTCTGCAGGGTGCCCATGAGGTAGAGCTGCTCATCTACTGGAACAGGGTGGGGGCAGGGGATTGCCCCGCACTGACCGTTGCAGCTGTTGCCTCACCGGTCCGTGGCCCACGGGTCGTCCGAGCGTGACACCCGCCTCCTCCCCATCCTCTGGTGGAGGCTGGGGGCCCCTGACAGGGAAATGTGGTAGCTCTTGTGCAGTCTGCGACCCCTGGAGCCGTACCTGGCTGGCCTCGGCTCACAGTGGCCCTAGAGGATGGAAAGGAGAGGAGGGCATGGGGTCCGCACAATGAGGGAGCACTCGATCGCTGTGTGCTAGGCATTCAGACGTGCTCGTGAGTAGTCTGTGTGTAGCTGTTTGTTTTCCCTGCAATCCAAGTGAGAGCTGGTGAGGCCCCTCCCACGTGCAGGGGTGGGTGGGGACAGGAGTCAATATGTGGCACGTGCAGGGGGCGTGCAGTTGACTTTGGTAGGAGCCACATGGGGCAGAGGACGGGCTGCGACGGGGCGGGGGTGCTTGCTGCGTGGCGGTGTAGACCATACGTGATTCATGGACTGTAAGAAGTGAGGAGGGGGCCCCTGGGTGGCTCAGTCATTCAGCATCTGCCTTTGGCTCAGTGCATGACCCCGGGGTCCTGGGATCAAGTCCCACATCGGGTTCTGCATGGAGCCTGCTTCTCCCTCTGCCTGGATCTCTGCCTCTCTCTCCCTCTCTCTCTCTCTCTCTCTCTCTCTCTATATATATATATATATATATATATATATATATGTGTGTGTGTGTGTGTGTGTGTGTCTCTCATGAATAAATAAATAAAATATTTTAAAAAAAGAAGTGAGGAGGAAGCACATGTCCAGCCGGGGCACCTGGGGAGCCCAGTGTCTGCGTGGGAGGCCCGTGCAGGGAATTGCAGTACGTGGTGTTCTAGAGAGGGTCTGGACTGCAGGCCTGGCTGGGAGCAGCAGTGGGTGAGCAACGGGGTTGCTTGGCGAGAGAGATGGTCTAGAAGGAAGGTGACCTGGGGACGGAGCAGGACCCAGGGCCTGGGCAGAGGCTGTGGAGGTCAGGGTTGCTCTGCCAAGTGGGAGCAGAACAGGCTGAGCTGTGGCTCCGTGGGCAGGCATGAGGCGGGGCCCCGCAGCACAGTAAGTCCGCAGGCCGCGCGGCCGCTGTCGTGCATTGTGGTGGCGCCCGCTGGTCTGACTTGATCAGCTCCTGCAGCCCTTCTGGGAGCACACATTTCACCTCTGGAGTGAGTCAGACTTGAGTGGGGGGCGGGAGCTGGGAGTCTGGTCCTTATTCCTCAGCGGGGCAGGGGGCGGTGCAAGGTGGGGGGACCTCTGAGCGCCCGGGGGTGGGCACGAGGCCTCTGGGCAGGAGCGGGCCGCCCGGGGGGCAAAGTTAACGTCTCCTGTGGGCGTCCCCAACGTGTGGCCACGGTTTGGGCCGGGTCTCTTTGCTGGGCATTGGCAGCACTCGTCGCCCAGGAGACCCACAGCCTTGACTAGGCCTTCAAGGAGACCGTGAGAAGGAAGGAACTTCAGGTCTACTATCATTTTTACACCTTTAATCAGCTTTGGGGCCATGGAACAATGACCATTGTGGGCAGAAGCCGGCACCAGCCGACACGTGGGCCGCCCCGGCCTTGCCCCCCACTTCTGCTCTGACCCAGGACCCCCAGCCCCGTGTGGATGCTGAGTGCTTGAGGTGGGGCTAGTGCATCGGAGGACCCGCGTTTATGATAATATTTCATTCTAATCGATCTAGATGAAAAATAATCATATTCAATTTAAGCATTAGAAAAATCGGTTAAGTATGTTTGGAACAACCTGATTATGCGATTCTACTTTTCCAGGGAAAATTCGATGAAACCTAAAATTAGGTCGAGTTTTTCCTGATGAAAACGTAGCATTTAAATGGAGATGTGCTAGAAGTATAAAATACACGTCACTTTGGAAGACGCAGTACGGGGCGCGCCTGGACGGTGCCGTTGGTTGAGCATCTGACTTTGGGTTTTGGCTCAGGTCGTGATCTCGGGGTCGAGGGACTGAGCGCCGTGTGGGGCTGCACACTCAGCAAGGAGCCTGCTGAGATTCCCTCGGCCTGCCCGAGCGCGTCTGTGCTCTCGCACTCTCTCTCTCAAAAAAAAAAAAAAAAAAAAAAAAAAAGATCTTTAAAAAAAAGAATATTCAGTACATTCAGTAATAATTTACTGATTTTTGTATTGATTGCATGTGGAGATGTTAATATTTTGGATATATTGGGCTAAAGAAAAATTTTTTTAAAATATTTTATTTATTTATTCATGAGACACACAAAGGGAGGCAGAGACAGAGGCAGAGGGAGAAGCAGGCTCCATGCATGAAGCCTGATGCAGGATTCGATCCCAGGACCCTGGGATCACGCCCCGAGCCAAAGGCAGATGCTCAACCGCTGAGCCCCCCATGAGGCGTCCCAAGAAAATATGTTTTTGAAATTAATTTCACCCATTGTTTTTTATCTTCTTAAGCCCCCGGCTTCACTGAGAGCCTGTGCTGTGGGGTGAACGAGACGGACATGCAGGCTTGGGGCAGACATCAACTGACGTGAATGATGGAGCTGGGTGATGGCGATGTGTCCGTGTAGGCTTATCAGCCGTAACAAAAGGAACACCCGGGAAGGGGACGGTGATGGTGGCAGAGGATTTGGGTGGGAGGGGCAGGGGCTGTACCGGAGATCTCTGTACCTTCCCTTCAATTGTACTGTGAACCTGAAACTTTAAAAAAAAAAAAAAAGCAACAAAACCTCAAGCAGAAGAGTAAGAAAAGCAAACAACAAACCTAGAAGCAAAAGCCTAAACCCCAGACATCTGAGCGCCATCAGTTTCTTTTGGGGTGAGAAGCAGTGTGCTCAGCGCCCTACTAATCAGGGAAGGCGCCTGCTCGTCCGGGCCCCTTGGCATCCGTGTCCCGAGCACCCAGGACCTGGCACGGCCGAGCCGTGTCGCGTCATCAGCAGGAGCGTGTCCCCAGTCTTGTCACTCACCAAGACCCCAGGAGGGCCCGGAAAGGAAGAGAACGCCTTTCCTTGGTTTGCCTGGCCTCCGTTTAGGAGATCAAGGCCTTAAATCAAGCCCGCGGTTACAGGTGGGCATGCCCCCGGCTTAGATCACGGCCACCGCCTTGGTGTCTGGGGATGGGGGTCCCCAGGGTCCCCGGCACCTGTCCTGCTGCCACGCAGGCGCTGCTGGCAGCCAGTGTCCTCGCCGCTGTGTCTTCTCCTCCGAACGCTCCTCAGGCTTCGGACTCCGCGCTCTTGCGCGGGCGTGACCCGCGGACACGGTCTTCGACAGAAGGCTCCGGGGTCGCTGCCACTGCCACTGCCACTGCAGCGGAGGGGCCGGGCCGGCGCTGCTCCCGGGGTGGGGGGTCCCTTGCTGCCGTTGCACGAGGACGGGGACGGTGGGGCTTTAGGGTTTCACAGGTGGCAGGGCCGGAGGTGATGCTGGGGGTTACAAAGCCGTCCTGTCTCCCCTTTCCTGTCGCGCCCCCTGATGCACAGTTGCGTTGGCGTGCCCGACTCCGTGTCACTAGGCTGGGGAGGGGGGCCGAGGGGAGCCCAGAGATAGCAGCAGGGTCGCCGGGCAGAGCTCTGAGCTCTGGAATCCCCAGAGTCCCCTGGGCCCTGCGGGCTGTGCCTGGGGCCACGGGCACAGAGGGGCCTGCGGGCTGGAGCTGGGGGGTGCTCGTCCTGCTGGGCCCAGTGCACCCGTCTGGCCGTGGCTTGGAGCCATCCTGCCAGTCGCTGGAGGCGGGGTAGCCGGCTCCACCCAGGGCCCCGTCCTGTGCCAGGCTACATCCTGGTGCCTGCTGGGCACTCGCCCCGCGTGAGGCGGTCACCGGGTTTTCTCTCCCCTGTCCGTGGTCTGTGCTGTCTCACCCCGGCCTGGTGTCGCCCGCCCTCTAAGGGCAGAGAGCCGAATGCCCCTCGAGTCCCCCGGGTATGGCACCGGGGACATGTTTGTGTCATGCACAGGGACGAATGGAGTCTGGCTTCGGGTGTGTATGGGGTCTGTCCTGCCTGGCCCCGCAGTAGGACAGCTGGAGGAGAGCTGGTTTGTCCCGGGTTGCGTTGCGCACGTCTAAGCCTTCGGCTGGTCTGCGGCTGCCGGTTCCCTTTGTAAGCAATGGGGAGGGGCCCGCAGCAGCCGGGCCTGCCAGGCTCGGTGCCCTGACCCGCGGCATGCCCACCTGGGGTGCCCACCCGGGGACCCACCGACCCCGAGCAGATGTGCCTCTGCCTCCTGTGGCCCTGTGGCCCCTGAAGACCCAGCTGGGAGCCGGACAGGCCTCTGTTTGGATCCTGTGCTCCTCATCAGCTGCCACCTGGGGCATGGCTCACAGCAGGTCACGACCTGTTCTGGGGCTGGATGCTAACTTCCACTGAGAAGTTTCTGGGAGGATCAGGTGGGCAGTCTGACAGGGGCCTGGAACTGCTTTCCCTCACCGAAAATTCAGAGTGTGGAGCCACCTGCTTGCCCGGCCGAGCTGGAGTGGGGTTGGGGTCACGGGCAGGAAAAGGGGAAGCATTCTGGATCCCAAAGCCTCCCCGCTGTGCCCGCCGGCCCCCACGTCCCATGGAAGCCCGAGCTGGCTGCCTCCTTCCTGACAGGGATGCCATGACCAACCGTGAGGGCCCTGTGCTGAGGCCTCGGGGGCTTGCTTTGTGGGGCCCTGGGGAGTGCCGTCACAGCAAGGGGGGTCTGTGCCGAGGGCAGCTGGGGAGGCACGCAGCTGGGAGGCAGGCTTTGGGGTCGTCAGCACCCAGGGCAGGGGCAGGCTGAGGTTCCAGGTACGTCTGCAATGCAGAAGCCAAGCCTGGTGCAGAGGTGTCCCTGCCTGGGCTTCCAGGCGGCTGCCAGGCTCTGGCTCAAGCCGCTCATGTCCATCCCCTGCCTGCACTCTCCGTGCAGAGAGGGGGCTCCACCTTCCTGAGGCACTTTTGTGTCGGGTCAGGGCCTCCGTGTTCTGGAACGCCCTTGCAGCCTGGCGCCCAGGGTTAGGTCCTGACCGTGCATCCTAATCGGGGTTTGCAAACTCTGCATTCCACGTCCGAGGGTCTTTCGGAGGACTCCATGTGTGTTCCCCCCTGAGTCTCCCGCGTGCAGAGAAATACCTGGTTGCATCATGAGGAGGGAGGGGGTGTGTTTTGTGGATGGTGTCAGAGCCCTCCGTCGGCGGCCAGTGGAAGCCACTGAGCACACCCGTGTGGCAAGTCTGGGGGCGTCGGTAACCCCAGCTTTCCAGGGCGGGCGGGCCCACGGACCCTCCCGGAGGTTGGAGGCTGCAGCTGGAAGGCCGAGGCTGGGCCCTGCAGGAGACCCGGGGCCCAGGGGACCCGTAGTCACGCGGCCTACAGCGAAGCCAGCTCTTGGCCCTTGGCCTTGGGGCCGGAACGAGGAACCCGGGCCTGGCGGTCACGCGGGGCTGAGAGGGATGCGGCGCCGGCAGGTAGGCCCTTCGGCCTGTGGCGGGGTTGCCATCGTCCGCAGCCTCTCCTGACTGCTTCACATGCGCCTGCCTGTCCCTCCCCGCAGAGTTGGGGGCGGCAGAGAGTGGGCCACCATTTCACGGGGGTCCCCGACAGGTGGTTGGGGACCATGACCAGACTGGGGCATTTACGCTGTGCTTCCAGGAGGGTTTCTGGTGGGTTTGGCTGTGGCTCGTGGTGGAGGGGAGCTCCTGAGAAGTCTGTGTTCCCGGGGCCCAGGGGGACAGCCCAGCACCAGGGCACCCCTGCACTTCACCGTGGGGTCATCCTGCCTGGTGTGACATTGCCGCAGATGGTTCCCCGTTTGGCAGAGACGTGAGGCCAGCGTCTGGCAGCGTCTGAGGAGCACGGTGCAGAGGTCTATGGTGCGGTGGCGTGGGTCAGAGCCAAGCGCTGGGGGTGCGCCAATGTCCTCCCTGTCCTTCTCCCTCCTCCTCTCTTGGTAGCTGTCCAAAGTCCACAGAGGACTGGCATCCTCCCACCTCTCATCGTCTTCCCCGCTTGGACTCCCCGCGGTGGCCTCTCTTGCCACACCGTGCGTAGCTCCCAAATTGTCCTCGGTTGTCAAGACTGGCTACATTGACCCAGATGACTCAAGCTTGGAAGGATGTCTGAGCTGTCAGCTGGATCGTGTGGTTCTCCATGCTGGATGTTGGCCATCCATGCCCGACCCTTGTGCCGGGGACGCCAGGACCAACGCGGCCAAACGGGCTGTGACATTGGGCAATGACCCTGGGTGCCTGCTCAAGGGCCCCAGAGAAAGTGGCTGGTGAACCCCAACTTGTGCAAACACAGCTGGGGCTGGGGGCGGCCAGGTGCCCAGGCCTGTCTCTGAGGACTGATGACTGCGAGCGTTGTAGGAGAAGGTGAGGCAGCAGTGGGGGCTGGGTCGGCCCAGGCTTCCCCAGCGATTCATATTTTGAGCGCTTGCTGTATGCCTAGCCATGGATTAGTCTTAAGGAGAGATGCAGGGGAAGGAGCAGGAGAGCAAAGAAACGTGATAGATGTCTCTCGATACTTATCCATATGCCAAGACTTTTAGGTTTAGGTATCCTCCTAGATAAACAGGGGAACCGGGCCTCAGAGAACTCTGTACATTTGCTTAATGTCTCACTCTGGTACATGCAGGGGGAGAATGTGTGTACCCAGAAATACTTGCCAGCAAGTCCAGTTTTTTCCTCTACCCTTTGATCTCCATGGTTGTGTGCACGTGACCTCTTCTTAGGGTTTCAGACTCTTTCTAGCTCAAGGCCCAGCCAGGTGGTCGCACTCAGTAAAGTGAAGGTTTATTGAGTGAATGAATGAGCCAGCGCCAGACTCAAGGCCTGTTTTGTCCGTCATCAGAGCACCCTTGTCCTGTGGATGCTGAGAGTGAGAAATGGTGTCTCAGCTCTCAAGTCTGCGGCCTCTCTGCCACGTGTTTCCGGCCATCAAGGTGCTCACTGTTTTGTGGGGAGACAGGATGGTATACACAGAAGAGGGAGATGATTTTAGAGATCGTAGCCAAGGCTCTGAGAGAGACAGAGAAATGGACCGAAGTATATGGCCAGCTAGTCTTCAGAGTGTCAAAAATAAAGTATTACAGCAGCAGGAAATCATGAAATGAAGGAAAGTGAAATTTCAGTTCATTCATTTATTTTATATTCCATAAGTATTTACTTCGGACCTGTACTGTGTCAGGCACTGTTCTAGGCCTCTAGGTGATAAGACTGAATGAGCCAGTCCTAGAAGTGAGCTCGGGCAGTAATGTCTCCAACATCGGCTGTAACAACATTTTTCTAGATATGTCTCCTGAGGCAAGGGAAGTAAAAGCAAACATAATTATTGAGACTACATCAAAATAAAAAGCTTCTGCACGGTGAAGGGCATGATCAACAGAACTCAAAGGTGACCTACGAAATAGGAGAAGATATTTGCAAATGACATATTCGATAAAGAGTTAGTATCCAGAATATATAAAGAACCCATACAGCTCAACACCCCAAAATTGAATAATCCATTAAAAAATGAGGACACCAACAGACATTTCTCCAAAGAAAACATCCAGATGGCCAACAGACACATGAAGAGAGCTCAACATCACTCGTCGTCAGGGAAATGCACATCAAAAGGACAATGAGCTATCACCTCACACCTGCCAGACTGGCTATAGAACCAACAATATAAGAAACAGGAGGTGTTGGGGAGGATGTGGAGAAAGGGGGGCCCTCCTGCACCGCTGGTGGGAATGCAAGCTGGTGCAACCCCTCTGGGAAACAGTATGGGGGCTTCTCAAGAAGGTAAAAATAGAGCTACCCCATGATCCAGCAATTGCACTGCTGGGTATTTACCCAAATAATGCAAAAACATTAATTTGAAGGGATGTGGGCACGCCTATGTTTATTCCTATTATTTACAATAGCCAATCTAGGGAAGCAGCTAAAGTGTCCATCCATAGATGAATGGATAAAGGAGAGGTGATCGGTCTATCTGTCTATCTATTTATCTATCTATCTATCATCTATCTATCATCTATCATCTATCTATCTAGAGCTACCCTATGATCCAGCAATTGCACTGCTGGGTATTTACCCAAAGAATCTATCTATCTATCTGTCTATCTATCTATCTATCTATCTATCTATCTATCTATCATCTATCTATCTATCTATCTATCATCTATCTATTATTTCTCTATCTATAATGAGATATTATTCAGCCATAAAAAAAGAATAAAATTTTTCTATTTGCAGCAACATGGATGGAAGTAGAGCATATTATTCTAAGTGAGATGTCAGTCAGAGAAAGACAAATACCATATGGTTTCACCAATATGTGGAATATAAGAAACAGAATGAACAAGCAAAGAAAAAAAAAAAAGACAAACCAAGAGATAGACTCTTAGCTGTAGAGAACAAACTGATGGTGACCAGAGGGAAGGTGGTTGGGGGGATGGAAAAACAGGTGAAGGGGATTAAGAGGACACTTACCGTGACTTGCACTGAGTACTGTGTAGACTTGTTGAATCCCTATACTGTACATCAGGAATGAATACGCCGCTGTACGTTCACTATTAAAAACTTAATTACACTTAAAGAAAAAATAATTAAAAAATAACTATGAAAAAAAGAATGAACAAAACAAAAAAAAAATCTGTATACTCACACATGCCCACCTTAAAGAGGAGTCAGAAGGCGAACTCTTATTAGAACTCTTACTTATGTGGTGAAACATGAAGAAGGCTGGCTTCATGTGACTCCCCAGTGCATGTGTGCTATTCTAGGCCCCAGGAATTCGGGAATGGAGCGCTTCGGTGCTCTTGCACGATATCCTGCCTTTGGGACTCATCGACAACTTAGCCCACTCACTGTTTATTCCCGCTCATTCATGTAGGATGTTAGCCCCTGGGTAGCCATCTTCCTCGGCCAGTCCCAGTGCAGGCGTAATGCTGGCTGACTTCACCTCCATAATCTCCTGTTGCTTTGACCTTGTTTCCAGGGACCCCATCCTCCACTGCCCGTGGGCTTCCTCCCTCCACGGCCACCTGATCCTTAGCATCCTCGAAACAGTTCCATTCCAGCTCCTGTGTTCTGGCCACAACCTTGATGCGTGCCTCTCCCCCACTTCCAGTACCTTTGGAGTTATGATCACAAATGATGTAAGTCAGCTCCCACTAGCCTAAAGAGTGAAAATGAATTGTTAGGATGTTGGGCAGCTCCTAGAATTGATGCGAAGTCTGGAAAATCTGATTAAGGAAATGGGCACCAACCAAGGGAATGTGAACCACGGAGAACAGTGAGGTCGCACATTCAGTGACACCTTGGTGAGGTGATAGGGTCATCGCTGAGCTCTAGATGCCACTTCCACTCCTCACCACTGCCATCATGGTGGCCTTCTTGACTGCACTGTCATGGTGCCCAAACTCTCTTAGACCTCTTGGTGCACTTTGCTCAGAGTTGAAGAATTGGGCAAGATTATCCAGTTTCCCCTTTTTACTATAGCTGCCAGGGTGTTGGGAGAGAAAATATCTAGCGCCGTTCGACGTTCTTAGTAAGAGGAATGACCTTTTCCTCTAGAAAGACTAACCCTTTGGTTGAATTTCCCCAAAAGGATGCTGGGCAGCCAAAAACAAAGCCAAGTGTTCACCCCATTATATCCGTTTGGCCACCTGATACCCACAAACATTAATTATGCAACTGTTTTTGAACACCTGCTATACATAGATTGGCTCAGTTTTAGAGGCTTGGGACAGTGAACAAAATATAAGAATTCCTTCTGAGGTGAAACTCTGGGGAGATGGGCAATGAATGGAATAAATAAGGATACAATATGTTATGTGATGGTAAGTTCTATGGGGAGGAAAATACAAGAAAAGATGTAAACCATTAAGAGAGATTCAGTTTTAAATATGGCGGGAAGGGAAGGGCTTCCTAGGAAGTTGAAATTTGAGCAAAGATGTAAAGGATGAAGGCGTGAGCTCTCGGAATGACTGGGAAAGGGCCTTTTGAACCGAGAGGACAAGAAATGAGAAGACTTTAATGTGGGGATGAGGATGGATGTGGAGCATGCTTTACTTGTGTGGGCTCCACGATGCATCCTGAGTTACCGGAGCCACTTTGAATCCTGAGCTAGGAGAGCTGAGTGTCAGCACTATTAGTGCTGCAGCGGGGACAAGGAGAGCCTGCTCTCTTTGGGGGGCCCTACTCAAAGTTGTCAGAATTTCAGCTCCCCCGGTGAGTAGATGAGAGCGGCACACCTAAATCTGGTGTCTATTACCTCTCAAATCCGAGGGGCCCAGCTACTGTTATGCCTCTTTATTAATAACAAGGGATGTGGGGAGCGACATTTATCCTGTATGTCACAGAACATATTCTGGAAGACTCCAGAGCACTGGGACTCCAAAAACCTTGACCAAGTTTTCGAGTTCCCCTATTTTCTTAGAAATTATTTCCTCCCAGATTTAACTATACATGCATATGTGTGTATACTTATTTATGCACACGTTTGGTACCTGCTAACATATGCTGTCTGCATCTTATCAGCATGATGTCACCCGTGTCCTGCACTAGCATGATGGTCTGGTAGATGATTGGAGTCAAAGTCATGTGGACTGTGTGGTTTGGAGCCAGAATGGTGACTTGGCCCTCAGGTAGGATAGTGCAGTTTCATCGTTATGTCCATCCGGAGAAATCTAACTGCTCCTAGCAGTTTTTGTTTCTTAGGAGAGAGGAAAAATATGCTGACAGATCAATAACTGTGTGCCAGTTGCTAGGGTCTGTATTGATTTGATCCAATGAGGAGGTCGTATCAGGAACAACAGATACAAATAGAAGTAACCACTTGATTGAGTTCATGATAATCCACTGTTACTCCATTGGACTCATTATCTTTTGAATCTGCCAACCTAGAAAATTATGTAGGGGTGTGATTGGGATCTTCTGTGTTGCACCTTTCAAATATTTAATAATGACGCTGAGGTCTTTGATTTCCCCAGGGATGTGGCCGTGCTTTTGTTTTCTAATTTTGGCAGGGAGAGGGAAACGGCTTCCACGTTGCCCTTTCTGCCTTATTAGCCCTTGGTCAATTTCTAGGGAGTCAATTAGGAAGTTCATCAGATTGCTGAAGATCTTTTTCAAGTGTTCACTCTGGAAAGGGGGAAACAACCATTGAGGAGGTCTGGGGCCCCTTGGATGTTCTCTGAGGTACCTGCTAACTTGGGTCAAAACTCGATTTCTCATTTGACCTCCATTAGCCCCTACTCTGACGGATGCCCCAGTGCTGTGCCAGGTTTCTAGGAATTAGAATGAGCCAAGATTCAGCATTCAGCAATAATACCCAGGGGGTCACGGTACCTCCTGGCTGCCAGTGCAAAGTGATCTTGATAAGTAGTTTCACGTCCCTTTGAGAAAGGCTAAGAGGGGTAGTCACAGTATTTAACTGTGATGTTCGAGGGAGAGTTCAGGGCTTCTTTCATTTAAAGGGTTCAGGGTTGTTCAAGGGGCTCAGGGTTTGGAGATTGGATGAAAACAGTCTGTGCTTTCATTTTTATGGCTTAAACAGGACCTCTTCCCCCCTGCCCCTCCGTCAGTTTTACACATTAAGTAAGATCTTAGTGAGTCGCCCTTTGACTTTTGTTTTGGGGATCTCAGGGTCAGCTAATCACCGTCAGCCATCCCAGTGGGTGAGAATATTGTGAGGACCCCTCTGGCCCTGCTGCTTCTCCCAGTCCCCGGCTCACGTTACTCCACGTGGCCTCTGCCCTTCTGTTTGAATCACAACTTCCACTGTGGTTGAACCCGTACCTTATAGCCTACAGAGTCCCGGCCCTGAAACGTTTCCCCGCAATGCCGGTGCTTCCCCCACCTTAGTACATATCAGCACTCGGGGGAGGGAGTGGCTTTCGGGGAGTGTGGTTAAGGGAGAGTAGAGGGGATGGCTCCTGTTCAGTGGATTTCAGTATTCTGTGGTCTTTGGACTACTTCGTCTACATTATGTCAAAGTTCTGGCATCTCAAGTTCATTTAGAGTAGCTCACTGCTGAGTTTAGATTTTTAGAGGGCTGAGCAAATGACGAGAGCCGCTCCCAGCTGCTTGAGCTAGGGACACCGGATTTAGGAGTCTTGCAAGCCACCGTAGCAGTGATTTCAGTCTGGTCTGAGACTATATTCGCCTCTCTGCAGTCTAGTCCTCTCAGGGCCCATTCTTATACATTTATTTCTGGTGTAAATTAGCCAAGTCCTGCTATATTTTTTTTGTATGAGTAAGCCTTCTGCTCCCAGGCTTAACTTTGTAATTGGCCCTCCAGGAGATGCCGAGATGATACTCTCATTACAGATATAGAAACAATGAAGTGTGTGTGTGTGTGTGTGTGTGCGTGCATGTGATAGTTTGGAGTGGTGTGAGGGCATGTGGAAAATGAGTTTCTTGTTTCAAAATAGAAGCCACAATCAAGGGAGTTTTGAGTCTTCAAACAAAGAAGGATTGTGCCAACAGGGAAGGGAGGAGAGGCGGCTTCAGCCCGTGGTGGGGACTGGCAGGGTTGGGGACAGAGAGGCCACTCTGAGTTGTCTTATTCTCCCGTTGATAACCATTTGAACTCTCAGCTCCTGCCGGGTTCCCTGTCAATGCCGCATCTTCACCATAAGACACTTGGTGAGGTTGTGAATGCAGCTATATTATAATTCAGCACCTACGGGGCCTAAATTCAGAGATCTGAGTTTTTCTTTCTCATTCTTACATTTATACGGTACAGTTAGGACCGCCACTGTGACTTACTCCATTGGCATTATTGCTTTTGGGGAATGGAGCTTTAGTTCCCCAAAACCCTATTACCTTCAGTCCATCCATCCATCCATCCATCCATCCGACAAATATTTAATGAGTATCTATTGTTTATTAGATATTATTTTAGGTGTTAGAATGCTGCAAAGGATACAAAGTAACTGCGAAAAATCCCTGACCTCATGGAGTTTCCCAGTCTGTAGACATTTTATTTCAAATGATCGCAGGCAATAATTAATGAGTTATTTCATGACTGCAAAGTATCTGTTTTCTGCCTCTCATTCCTGAATCCTAGTAAGATTTTCATTACTGTAGCTCCCAATGGGGCCAGGATATCAGTCCCGGATACCATCCATTATCTCTTATTGCAGTAGACTATTAACTTATTCTCACAATTTCACTGTGACCGCCTTTAATTTTTATTCAGAGTGATTTTTATTTTTCAAAAGGCAAAATGAAGAAGTCATTTCCTGCACCTACGGTCTCCTACCTCAGGTTCCTTTTAATATTTCCATTGGATTATGGTAAAGACCAGAGTCTTTTTTTTTTATTCAAGTATAGATAATATACACAATTATATTAGTTTCAGGTATACAGTACAGTGATTCAGTGAGTCCTATACATTTCCCCGTGCTCATCACAATAAATGTGCTCTCAATCTCCTTCATTCCCCCCACCATGCCCCTCCCCACCGGAAAGCATCAGTTTGTTCTCTGTATTTGAGAATTTGTGTCGGTTTTTGTTGTTGTTGTTTGTTTGTCTCTTTTTTTGTTGTTCATTTGTTTGTGTTTTTTTTTCTTAAATTCCACATATGGGTGAAATATCTGGTATTTGTGTTTGACTGACTTGTTTCACTTAGCATTATACCCTCTAGATCCATCCACGTTGTTGCAAATGGCAAGATTTCATTCTTTGTTATGGCTGAGTAATATCCCATTGTGTGTGTACATGTGTGTGTACACAGCACACCTTCTCTATGCATTCCTTTCTCGACAGACACTTGGGAATCTTGAATGTGGCCTTTTTGGTCCATCTAGCAACACAGCTGTGCACTTACTTCTTCTGCTTTATTTGCCCTTCTACTCAAACACACACACGTATACATGCATGTGCACACATACTCCTTCAACAGATTACTTCCTTTTTATCTTTCAAAAAACAATTTAGACATCACTTCCTGACCTCACTCCCACAGCTGCCAACACAATCTGGTCCCTCAGTGCCCTGCCTGCTCTTCATTGCTCTTAGTTTCATTTGTAATCATGACACTATTAGGACTATCTGATGAAGGGCTTTTCCCTTGCCACCAAGTGGCCCCCTGACAGCAGGTGTCCTCTTTGTGTTCATTTACTGCTATAGTCCCAGTTCTCAGCACACTGTCTGGCACATGGCGATATTTAATGGTATTTGTCTAATGAATTAATAACACCATGATACCCATTCTAATGATTGCTCATTGTTTGAGTCCAGGATAGGCACAGTACTGACACCGCTGTCAGTTGGGTAAGAGACCATTCAAAGGTTTCAGGGGCAATCGGGGTTGGCTTCCTGGAGGATAAAGACTTTGAGCCAAGAAGTGAGCTGCATCTGTCTCTAAATGGATGCTTGACAGTAGTGAGGATCTTTTTGTTCTGGACCCAATTCTGTGTCTGGTGACAACTGGATGAGGTAATTGTTGGTTGAAAATAACTGTCTGGAGAGGAGGAAGTGGAAAGAGGTAGCATTTTTGTGACAGCCACTGGGGACCCTTGAGACGCCTTGGGTTTTCAGCCTAGGGCTTTCAGCCTTATAATCTCTCTGTTCATTTATCTGCTGATTGTGACCCAGCCTTTTGGGTTTATCCCCTTTTTTGTCCTTTGTGGTGCCTGATGACAGATAATTTAGGCAGCTTACAGACCTCGGCTTAGGTAGGATTAGGTAATGTGTTCATGTCCCTGGTTCTCGGAAGTCTTTAAGAAACTGAGAAAGGCTTTGCAGAGGAGGAGCACAAACAGTGCTTGCAAGGCTGGAGCCTAACAACAGCTCTTCCCATTCTTCTAGTTCTATTTACCTTCCCTCTTGGCAACAAGGTTACCTCTTTTATCACTGCTGTTTCATTTGTCCAATAAAGTCCCGGTTATCCATCTTCAAGAGCGTGGCCTGGCTTTATCTCAGGCAATCGGTTCCATCAGACAGACTGATTAGAAGCCATTTCCTTCCCAAATTCTGTAGCTTCATGTTCCTGCTCACTTCTACCCTCGCGTTGAAGCATCCTCTCTTCGCTCTGCCTGAATGCATGCATAAGTAAAGATGGCTGCAGTAAGCCCCCGTCCTCTGTCATTTAAATCCCAATTTATCTCACTCTGGGATGCTGGCATAGAAATTTCACTTACAGTTTGGGTGTGAGGAGTGTCAGAAGGGACTCGCTATTAGAAAATTCTCCTGGAATAAACATTTGTGTCTCTTGCAAGGATGAGGTCACTGCATTTGTCTGACCAGGCAAAGATAGGTGTCCTTTCAAAGATTTTTTTTTCTGCTGCTTTTCATTTATGTTTTGGACCTTAGATTGTATTAATCATAATCTCTGGTCTATGACACGCTCTCATTATTACGGTGTGTAGCCAGAGTTTGTCACATAACCCTCGAGTACTGTACGTTACAATGGGATGCTGTTGTGAATGGTGTCGCCTTCCTAATCCATTCTCCTGTTGATGGGCATTAGGCACGATGCCAGGATTTTGCTATTATGAACTGTGCTGCTATGAACATTCTTGTGCATGTTTCCTGCTATACATGTCCAAGTTTCTCTTGGAGTGGCATTATTGGATTGTCGGGGACTGAATGTTTAATTTTACAAGAAAATCACAAATTATTTTCTGAACTCACTGTATCAATCTGTCCTCCTGCCAGCGACATCTAGGAGATACTCTTGCCCCACGCACTCTGCAACACATGGGGGCTTCTTAATCTGTGTGGACAGAATGTATGTAAAGTGGTATTTTATTAGGGTCTTTATTAGCATTTCTCTGACCACCAAGGAGAGTCAAGATCTTACAGCTTTATTTTTCACAGGTGTTTACTTTTCTGTGAACCACCTATTTATGTCTTTTGATCTTTTGATCCTTTTTCTATTGGTTTAAAGATCCTTACTGATTTGTAGTTCTTTATATTTCATGGATATTAATCCATTGTCAGTGATAATGTTAGAAATATTATTTTCCTATTTGCCCTTTTACCATCTTGATTTTTATTGATAAATAGGAGCTCTTAATTGGATATAGTCAAGATTTATCAACCATTTATTTCATGTGCTTTTTTTCTTTTGTTTTAAGAAGTCTTTTTTTTTTCCATCCCCAGACCAGAATATTTAGCTATATGAAAGGGTTAAAGTTGAGTTTCATCATTTAAGTTCTTAATCTAACTACAGTTAATTTTTATGTTTGTCTCACCACTGCTATTCAACACAGTACTAGAAGGCCTAGCCTCAGCAATCAGATGACAAAAAGAAATAAAAGGCATTCAAATTGGCAAAGAAGTCAAACTCTCCCTCTTCACAGATGACATTACACTGTACATAGAAAACCCAAAGACTCCACCCCAAGATTGCTAGAACTCATACAGCAATTCGGCAGTGTGGCAGGATACAAAATCAATGCCCAGAAATCAGTGGCATTTCTATACACTAACAATGAAACAGAAGAAAGAGAAATTAAGGCATCAACCCCATTTACAATTGCACCCAAAAGCATAAGATATTTAGGAGTAAACCTAACCAAAGAGGTAAAGGATCTATACCTTATAAACTACAGAACATTTCTGAAAGAAACTGAGGAAGACACAAAGAGATGGAAAAATATTCCATGCTCATGGATTGGAAGAATTTATATTGTGAAAATGTCTCTGTCACCCAGAACAATTTACACATTTAATGCAATCCCTATCAAAACACCGTGGACTTTCTTCAGAGAGTTGGAACAAATCATCTTAAGATTTGTGTGGAATCAGAAAAGACACCGAATAGCCAGGGGGAATATTGAAAAAGAAAACCAGAGCCGGGGGCATCACAATGCCAGATTTCAGGTTGTACTACAAAGCTGTGGTCATCAAGACAGTGTGGTACTGGTACAAAAACAGACACATAGATCAATGGAACAGAATAGAGAACCCGGAAATGGGCCCTCAACTCTATGGTCAACTACTATTCGACAAAGCAGGAAAGACTATCCACTGGAAAAGGACAGTGTCTTCAATAAATGGTGCTGGGAAAATTGGACAGCCACATGCAGAAGAATGAAACTAGCGCATTATCTTACACCAGACACAAATATAAACTCAAAATGGATTAATGATCTACATGTGATACAAGAATCCACCAAAATCCTAGGGGAGAACACAGGCAACACCCTTTTTGAACTTGGCCACAGCAACTTCTTGCAAGATACATCCATGAAGGCAAAAGAAACAAAAGCAAAAGTGAATTATTGGGACTTAATCAAGATAAAAAGCTTCTGCACAGCAAAAGAAACAGTCACCAAAACTAAAAGACAACCTACAGAATGGGAGAAGATATTTGCAAATGACCTGTCAGATAAAGGGCTAGTATCCAAGATCTATAAAGAACTTATTAAACTCAACAGCAAAGAAACAAACAATCCAATCATGAAATGGGCAAAAGACATGAACAGAAATCTCACAGAGGAAGACATAGACATGGCCAACATGCACATGAGAACATGCTCCTCATCACTTGCCATCAGGGAAATACAAATCAAAACCACAATGAGATACCACCTCACACCAGTGAGAATGGGGAACATTAACAAGACAGGAAACCACAAATGTTGGAGAGGATGTGGAGAAAGGGGAACCCTCTACATTGTCGGTGGGAATGTGAACTGGTGCAGCCACTCTGGAAAACTGTGTGGAGGTTCCTCAAAGAGTTAAAAATAGATCTGCCCTATGACCCAGCAATTGCACTGCTGGGGATTTACCCCAAAGATACAGATGCAGTGAAACGTCGGGACATCTGCACCCCAATGTTCACAGCAGCAATGTCCACAATAGCCAAGCTGTGGAAGGAGCCTCGATGTCCATCGAAAGATGAATGGATAGAGAAGCTGTGGTCTATGTATACAATGGAATGTTACTCAGCCATTAGAAATGACAAATACCCACCATTTGCTTCAACGTGGAGGGAACTGGAGGGTATTGTGCTGAGTGAAGTAAGTCAGTCAGAGAAGGACAATCATTATATGGTTTCATTCATATGGGGAATGTAAGAAATAATGAAAGGGATCATAGGGTAAAGGAGAGAAAATGATTGGGAAAAATCAGAGAGGGTGACAGAACATGAGAGACTCCTAACTCAGGGAAACGAACAAGGGGTAGTGGAAGGGGATGTGGGTAGGGGGTGGGGGTGACTAGGTGATAGGCACTGAGGCGGGCACTTGATGGATGAGAACAGGGGTGTTATACTTTATGTTGGCAAATTGAACTCCAATAAAAAAATACAAAAAAAATTGTTATGTTTGGATGAGTTAGGAATTGATGTTCACTGTTTTCCCCAAGTGGACAACCATATTTTTTGGCTCCATTCATTGACTGGTTCTTCTTGTTTTACATGACCTGACCTGCCACTCCTGTCATCTAGACAATTTTCATATAATTTTAGCATCTGTTTCAGGGCTTGGTATTCTATTCTGTTGGCTAATTTATCTATTACTACATTAGTGTCACAACATCTTAATCCTTATGACTTCATAATAATTCTTGAGATCTAGTAAAACAAGCCTCTCTTCATCAATCTTCTTTCTCAGAAGTGTATTGGCTCGTCATTGTTCTTTATTCTTCTGTGTAAATTTTAGAATCAGGTTGGTAGGGTCCCTGAAAATATTGTTGGAATCATGAATAGAATTGGTTTAAATATACAGATAAATTTGGGAAGAATTTACATCTACATAACAGTATATATTTCTGTCCATGAGTATGGTATGTATTTTCATTCGTTTAAGGTTTTCAGAGCTCAGCCAGGACTTGTACTGCAATATTTCTGTTGCCTGCTGCTGTGAGAAGTCCCCATCTGTTCCTCCATAGTCCTCACAGGAGTTGCGCCCTGTAGTTACACATTCCTATATATTTTCTTAATTCAGTGTCTGCTCAATTACTCAAGATTACTAGGTGGTAGTGGTGATCTGACACTGAGGATTCTGGGTGTGTGTATTGGAGCCATTATGGTGTCCCTCATCAGGATTTTGACCACACTGTGGGATCCCTTATCTGAACTTGGCAGTTAATGTAATAGTGATTTCTATAGATATTTTCTTTCATTGCTCTTTGTGCTATTTTCTTATAGTCTGGGTACCTTGTGCTTTGTCATTAGGTATTTCAATCAAATCACACTCTCTTCCATCTACTCCCTAATCTACATGATTAACCAGTACACTCCCCAGTAACATTTACCCTTGTCCTTGGTTTCTGTCCTTACAAGGGAAGCCCCATCTGGAGGAGGAGGGTATCTGTAAGTTTTGACTTATTTAACATGTACTTATCCATTTAGCAAGTACTCACTGAGTGGAGCTGACCACTGGAAGACAAAGAAAACTATGATCTGGTTGAGGAAGGCGTGCAGGGAACACAGGGCAGAGCCATTGTGGTTGGTTGGCTAGAGCTGTGGGCCAAGCATAAGGTCTTCTGCAGTGAGAAGCATATTATGTCAGTGACCTTAGTACCCAAACTGGTCAACTCTTAGGATTCCTGGCATTTGCCTTATTTGGGTTTGATTATTGGCAGAATCAAGGTGTACCCACAGGTGGTGCTTCCTGTATGCTTTAGGGGAATGTGCTTTGTCTTTACCTGATGAGAGAATTGGCAAGCTATTTAGCTCCTCTGAGCCTCAGTTTTTCTTCTTATAAGATGGAATTAGCAATAGCTACCTTGGAGTATAATGTTCTGATAATTAATGGCTCCTTTAGGGTTATTTCTCTCAAGACTCCAGACAGGAAGGAGTAGGAGCAACCCAGCCAGGCCTCTTTCCATCTGTCCTTTGACAACTGTACTACATTCTGCTAGGCAAGGGCTGGAGGGAGGGTGTATTAGTTAGGGTTCACCACAGAAACAGCACCAATAGGATATGAACAACACATGTGTGTGTACATTGCAATATTTATATATGCAGTGCGTATCTATCTGTCAATCTGGAGAAAGTGAAAGAGATGTAAAGAATCTTGTACTGCAAGTTCTCATGCAGTTCTGGAGGCTGGCAAGCCCCAAATCTGCAGGGTGGGCCTGCATGCTGGAGCCCCAGGTAGGGCTGATGTTGTAGATCACACCTGAAGGCTGTCTGCTGGGAATTCCCTCTTTTTGGGGGGAAGTCAGCCTTTTGTTCTGTTTGGGCCTTTAACTGATGAGGCCCATTCAAATTATGGAAGGCAATCTACTTTACCCAAAGTCCACTGATTTAAATGTAAATATCATCTGAAAACATCCTCACAGAAATATCCAGAATCACATTTGATGAAATATCTGATCACTCTGGGCCAGCCAAGTTGACACAAAATTAACCATCACAGAGGGGCTTTGGGAGGTTCTTTCTTGTAGCACTTCTAGCTCTTCTTTGATAATTAGGAAAATTTTCAAACATCTAAGCCTCAGGGAGAATTGCAATATACCTCTGTGTCCATTCTGCAGAATCAGGATTCCAGAATGGTTAAGAGCACAGATTTTGGGCCCGCTGGCCTGAGTTTAAACCCCCAGATGTATGAGTTTGGGCAAATTTTTTGGCATTTCAGTGCCTCAGTTGTCCTATTATGAAATGGGAGTAAATAATATACTTCCCTTACAGAGGTGTAGTCAGGGTCACATGATTAAACATATGTAGAGCATAGACCAGTGCCTGACACACGGCTACTTCCATCATTCACCTCCGAGGGTTGATAAATCTCAACCATTTTGATGTGATGTGTTTGCTTCCAGTTTTTTAAATAAAAAGGAACCTCTAGTTGAAGCCTCCTTTGTTTCCCTCCTTGCTCAAATGCAGCATTGTCTTAAACTTGGCATCTAATTTGGCACTGATTTTTTCTATGTTTTAACTACATATTCATTAACAAGATATAGCAGCGTTTTCTCTTTCCGGTGATAGAATGTGGTATCATTTTGTACATAATATTCTCTAACTTGCTTTGTTTTGTCACTCAGCAATATGTTTTGGGGATCTTACAAACCTGAATATACAGAGATTTGCTTTGTTTTACCCGCTGATGGGATTCCCTTGGATGGCTGGTTTACCTTCCCGATCCTCCGCTGCCAGACGCTGGGGAGTTTCTGATGTTGTGTGGTAACAAGCAGTGCTATGACAAACGCACCCTGTGGCTTCCTTGTGGCCTGTGTGATGGGCTGCCCTGTGGGCACTCGTGCTGGAAGGTTCCCTGGGTACTGCCCAGGAGCTCTCCAACTTAGTTGTATTTTGTTTTCCACATCCGGGCAAATACGTGGTTGATGTTGTTAGACTTTAAAGTCCTTGCCCACCAGGTGGGCATAAGCAGTGCCTTGTTATAACATACATCCCCCTGTTTGCAGATGTTTGAGCATCTTTTCAGATACTCATTGGCCCCTGGGTTCCAAAGTCTTAGAGAAAGAGAGCCACTCTCATGTTTGGGGTCTGCTACGGCAGCCTCCTCCACGCTCTTGGGCCTGGTGGGGTTGGGACGCAGTCGGGCCCACCTAGGGCTGCGTGAGGACACCCTGTGTCCGGCCGGCTGCTCGTAGCCTTTGTACCTTTGGCACGCTGCCTGAGCTCTTGGGAGTCTGGAGCAGTTGGGCTCCCCGATTAGTGACTGAAGCAATAATTCTAAGTGGGGCACAAGTGCCAGGAATTAAAAATAATTCTTGTTTTTGAATAAGAAGCTGACACGTTCTCAGGACAGCAGAGCTATATCTGGATGAGCAGCTGTCGGCTGCCTCGCGGGCTCTCCCAGCCAGCTCATGTGCCACGGGCTCCCCATTTTCCTAGCTCCCTGGCGTCCTAGGAGCCAGTCTTCTGTAGTCAGGGGCTCAGGGAGGGCCGTGCCCTGTGGTCTTCCTCCTCTAGCTCCACGGCCTGACACCAGGCTTGGCATCTGACAGTTATACACTTCAGTTTTTTTTTTTTAAGTAATATCTACACACAACGTGAGGCTCGAACCATGACCCCGAGATTGAGTCACATGCTCTACTTACTGAGATGGCCAGGTGCACCTGTACCCTGCCGTTTGTTAAATGAATGCGTCGGGCGCCTCTGGTTGCTCTAGAGGTTCTGAGCTAGTCCGATTCTGGGCTGCTTCAGGTGGGGGAGAGTTTTTTGTCCTTGGGGGTTTGCCATTGACTTGGTGAAATGAGTCAAACTGGTTGAATGATAGTCACCCTTCACCCTTGGGAGGAGTTAAGAGCCCCAAGATCCCGAGGTACCTTTTTGTAATCCCATGAAAATGCTTAAAACCCTGCATTTTCATCAGTGTTATGGCTTGTCCTATTTGTCTTTGTACCTCTAGTATGACACAGGGTGCAGAGCTAGTGTGTGCTCAGTGACTATTTATGAGGTGAATGTATGAACCAGTGGAGGAAGCTCCAAGCATCCTCACCAGCTGTCGTTTTGACATGTTGCTTTTGTTTCTAAATTTTAAATTCCACGTTTTCATGTATGTGTAGTTGGACATAGTACCTTTAAACAAAGGAACGCAGTGATAAATATGGCTCCTTCTGCCTAGAACACGTGGCTGAGTCTGGGGGGCAGTAAGGGGAGAGAGATTGGTTTATATCCCTCCCAGGCCCACTAAGTACCATGATAATTTTGTGAAAAGGCCAACCGGTTAAATAAGGATTTTGCTGAGACTTGGGAAATCGAAACACAGCAGAAACAAGTGCAAAAAAAAAAAAATCATTAAATTTTACATCAGTGAGGGCTGGTTTGAAAAGTTTAAAAAGAGGTGCAGGCTGCATTATATATATATAAAAAATACAACTCAGGGGAGGCTTTGTTTTTCTGAGCAATTCGGAAAGGTGATTCAGGGTAAGGAGAGCAGAGACTTCATGCCAGTCAACCTCTTTAGAATCCATTGCTATGAGTACTTTAAGCAAATGAATGCCGGTGCTATTGTTTTATCTTTCATTTCTGATTTTCTGTGAAATTTTGATGGTATGGGTTGAATTGTATTCTCCCAAAGGTATGTGGAAATTCTAATTCCTCGTACCAGCGAGTATGACCTTGTGTGGAAGTAGAGCCCTTGATGTGATCACGTTGAAATGAGGTCTAATTAGGGTGGGCCTTAATCCAGTATGACTGGTGTCCTTATAAGAGGAGGGACCTTCAGACACACAGGGAGGAGAGCACCACTTGATGACATAGGCACAGAGGGAAGACAGCCGTGTAAAGGGATTGGGAGTCATGTGGCCACAAGCCACGGGATCCCCGAGGAAGAGGCAGGTTCCTCCCGTAGGGGCTTTGGAGAAAGCATGGCCCTGCCAACTCCTTGATTTGGGACTTCTGGTTTCCAGGACCATGAGAGGATAGAGTTCTTGGTTTGAAACCACCCAATTTGTGGTACCTGGTAACAGCAGCCCTAGAAAACTAACATAGTTGCTACACCTGTCGGTTCAACAGTCCTGCTGATTGTCAGACATATATCCCACAGATGATAAGGGAACTTTCCAGATCATCGGATGCTGAAATCACGTGGCCATATCACAGGCACCACTGAAGCTGCACCTCTGCGTTTGTACGGATGCCCTTCTGCTTCAAGGCCAGGTTCCTCTAGGAAGCCTTTGCAGACGCTATATACAAGCAGATTTGAGGGCCGATGCTCTCGGGACTCACGGCGTCCAGGAAAGGGGGCTGAACGGTGCTCCAGGCTGGGGAGGAGGGAGCTTGGACGTGAAGTCAGGAGGTCCTCAAGAGTCTGCGTCTGGCTCTTCTATGCTTTGTCGATCTTTTTCTGGGTCTTCTGGTTTCCAGTGCATTTCTTGTCCTACTTGTAGGTTTTTAGGCTGAGAAGCTCAGGCACGGAGCCTTGGGGACCCACTGAGGGCTGCTGTGGTGCCCCATCCCACTTGGGTCATGTTTCTTGTTGTGATTTCATTTTATTTTGTTTTTTAATTTTTTAATTTTTACATGTAAAAATGTTCCCTGAATCTCAACACACGTGGAGATTCATGGAGTCGCCACCCCAATCGGGAATACACAACAGTTCCATCAGAAAGCTCCTTCATGCTGTTCCTTTATGATCCCAGCATTTCTGAACCCCTGATCTGTTCTGTGTCACAATAGTTTCATAATTTCATGACTATCATATGAGTGGAATCAGCCTGTAGACTTTTGAAACTGTCCTCTTTTACTGAGTATAATGCCTTTGAGGTTCCTCTATGTGTGTGTCAATAGTTCGCTCATCTTGTTGCAGAAGAGCATTTTATTGGATCAACCTTAGCGTGTTTATCATTCTCCTGCGGAAGGATGTTTGGGTTTGTTTCCAATTTTTGGCGACTATGAATAGTGATTCTAAAAACTCTCATGTTTACATTTTTGTCTGAAGATTTCATTCCTCTTGGATAAATACCCAGGAGCAGGTTTGCTGGATCATGTGGTTAAGTGTATATTTGACTTCATTAAAATAGCCAAACTTTTCCAGAATGGCTGATCCATTTTGAGTTAACTTTTGTATAAGTTGTGAGGTTTAATTAGTTCAAGTCTTTTTGTTTGTTTTTGGATGTGTAGTTGTTCTTACACCATTTGTTGAAAAGACTGTCTTTTCTGCATAGAATTTTCTTTTGCAATGTTAAAATCAATTGGCCATTTTTATGTGGTTCTGTTTCTAGACTCTACCCCGTTCCACTGATCTAGCTGTCTACCCGGTCACTAACATGATATCTTAATTTCTGTAGCTCTATTGCTCTATCTCTATTGTAGCTCTTAAAACTGGGTAAAGTGATTCTTTCAACTTATTTTTCAAAATTGTTTTAGCTACTCTAATTCTTTTCGTTTCCACATACATTTTAGAAACAACTTGTCTATATTTAAAAAATCCTTCTGGGACTTTGATCAGAATTAGCTTAATGCCATAGACCAATTTGGGGAGAATTAGCCTCACTGTGATGTTGAGTCTTCCCATCTGTGAACATAGTTTATCCTTCCATTTATTTAGTTCTTTGATTTCCTGTGGCAGTGTTCTGTATAGATCCTTCATAAGTGATATTAGCTTTATAATTTATTTCTTTTGGGGGAACTACTGTAAATAGCATTCTTTTTAAATTTGGTTTTTCAATTCTACATTGCCGGTGTATAGAGAAATACTACTGATTTTTTTTTTTTTTGAGTGTGTTGACCTTGTATTCTCCAACTTTGATACACTTAATTTTCGATTCTAGGAATTGTTTTGTAGATTAATTGGGTTTTTCTATGTTGAAAATCTTGTTGGTTGTGAATAGGTCAGTTTTATTTCTTCCTTTCAAATCCATGTGCTTTAGATTTTTTATTTTGTTAATGAGGTAAAATTGGTACATGGAATTATATTAGTTTTAGGCGTACAATATAGTAATTTGTTATTTGTATACAGTACAAAGTAATGATCACAGTAAATCTAGTTGCCATCCATCACCATACAGCTGACCCCCTTTAACCTTATTGCCCATCCCTCAACCACCAATCTGTTCCTTGTATCTATGAGGTTTGTTTTGTTCTTTAGATTCCACATGTACCCGGAATCATACTGTATTTATATTTCTCTGTCTGACTTACTTCGCTTAGTGTAATAACTTCAAAGTCAATCCATATTGTAGCAAATAGTAATGGTTCCTTTTTAAAGCTGAGTAGTATTCCGTTGTAGATACGTACTGCATCTTCTTTATCTATTCATCCATCAATAGACACTTAGGTTGTTTCCATATATTGGCTATTGTAAATAATGCTGCAATGAACAGAAGGATGCAGATTTTTTTTTTGATGCAGATTTTTTTTTGTGAATTAGTATTTTTATTTTCTTCAGATAAATACCTGGAAGGGGACTAGCTGGATCATATAGTAAATCTATTTTTAATTTTTTCAGGACCCTCCATACTGTTTTCCATAGTAGATATATTAATTAGCATTCCTACCAACAGTGTAAGAGGGTTCCCTTCTCTCCATATCCTCTTCAATGTTTGTTATCTTTTATCTTTTTGATAATAGCTATTCTAACAAGTATGGGGTAATGTCTCGGTGTGGTTTTAATATGTATTTCCCTGATAGTGATGTTGAACACCTTTTCATGTCTGCTGGCCATCTGGATGTCTTCTTTGGAAAAGTGTTTATTTAGATCTTTTGCTCATTTAAAAATCAGATTGTTTTGTTTTGTTTTTGCTATTGAGTTCTTTGAGTCTGTCCTTCCTACCTTTTTTCCTCCTTCCTAACTTCTTTCCTTTTTTCACAATTTTATTTCCAGTACAGTTAACATACAGTGTTATAGTAGTTTCAGGTGTTTGAATTCTTTATATATTTTGGGTATTGACATTTACAAATATATTCTCCCATTTAGTAGGTTGACTTTTCAATTTGTTGATGATTTACTTTGCTGTGAAAAAGCTCTTTAGTTTGATGTAGTTCCACTTGTTTATTTTTGCTTTTGGAGTCAGATCCAAAAAAAAAAAAAAAACCCAACAACACAAAAACCAATGTCAAGAAGGTTACTGCCTGTGTTTTCTTTTAGGAGTTTTATGGTTTCAAGGCTTACATTCAAGTCCTTAATCCAGGTGAGTTTATTTTTGTGTATGATTTAAGACAGTGATCTCTTTCCATTCTTTTGCATGTGGTTGCCCAGTTTTTCCAACATTTATTGAAAAGATTGTCCTTTCTTCATTGTCTATTCTTGGCTGCTTTGTCATAAATCAGTTGACCATATAAGCATGGATTTATTTCCAGGCTTTCTATTCTGTTCCATTTATTTGTGTGTCTGTTGTTATGACAATATCATACTGTTTTGATTACTGTAGTATTGTAGTGTAGTGTGAAATCAGAAAGTGTGGTTTCACCAGCTCTTTTCTTTCCTTTTTTTTTTTCAGGATTGCTTTGGCTATTCTGGGTCTTTTGTGATTCCATACAAATTTTAGAATTATTTGTTCTAATTCTGTGAAAAATGTCATTGGAATTTTGACAGGGATTTTATTGAGTTTGTAGGTTGCTTTGGGTACTATGGACATTTTGGAAATGGTAATTCCTCCCATCCATGTACACAGAATATATTTCCATTTATTTGTGCTGCTTCTATGTCTTACAGTTTTCAGTATATAAGTCTTTTCACCTCCTTGATTAAATTTATTCCTAGGTATTTAATTCCCTTTGATGCAATTGTAAATGGCATTAGTTTTGTAATTTCTCCCTCTGATTGTTATTAGTGTATAGGAACAAAATACATTTCTGTATATTGATTTTGTATCCTGCAACTTTACTGCATTCATCTAGTCTAAATTTTTTTTTAGAGTCTTTAGGATTTTCTATATATAGTATTGTATCATCTGCAAATAGTGATGTCTTACTTTTTCCTTTCCAATTTGGATACCTTTTGTTTCTTTTTTTTTTTTTTTCGCCATGACAAATGATTTCTAATATTATGTTGAATAAAAGTGGTAAGAGTGGGCATCCTTTCTTGTTCCTGATCTTTGAGGAAAAACTTTTATCTTTTGATCATTAGGTATGATGTTAGCTGTGGGTTTGTCATATATGGTTTCTATTAGTTGAGGTATATTCCCTCTATACTCACTTCATTAAGTATTTTTATCCTAAATGGGTATTGAATTTTGTCAAATACTTTTTCTACACCTATTGAGATCATCATATGATTGGATCTTCATTTTGTTAATGTGGTGCATGATGTTGAACCATCCTTGCATCCTGGAATAAAACCCACTTGATCATGGGATATTATCTTTATAATTTGTTGTTGAATTTTGTCTGCTAATATTTTGTTGAGGATTTTTGTATTTATGCGTATTAGGTATATTGGCTTATAACAGTCTTTTTTGGTGTGTTTTTATCTGGTATGTTGGCCTTGTAAAGTGAATTTGGTTGCATTCCCTTCTATCCATTGTTTTGGAAAGAGTTTGAGAAGGATCTTGAAATGTTTGGAAGAATTCACTGGGGAATCTGTCTGGTCCTGGACTTCTGTTTTTTGGGAGGTTGTTTGATTTTTTTTTCAATCTCTTTTTTGGTAGTCTATTTGGTTTTTCTATTTCTTCATGATTCAGTGTTAGAAGATTGTATGTTTCTAGGAATTTATTTCTCCTATATTGTTTATTTTGTTGGCAGATAATTGTTCATAGTAGTAATGATATTTTATATTTCTGTGGTATCAGTTGTAATTTCTCTTTCATTCTGATTTTGTTTGAATCCTCTTTTTTTTTCTTGGTGAGTCTGATTAATGGCATGTCAATTTTATTTATCCTTTCAGAGAACCAGCTTTTAATTTCATTGATCTTTTCTACTTGTTTTAGTCTCTATTTCATTTATTTCCTTTTTTTTATTATTTCCTTTTTAATATTATTATATCCTTTCTTTTACCAACTTTTGGCTTCATTTGTTCTTTTTTAGTTTCTTTAGGTGTAAAGTTAGACTATTTGAGATTTTTCTTGTTTCTTCAGGTAGGCTCTGTTGCTATGAATTTACTTTTTAGACTCACTTTTTCTACATCCTGTAGATTTTGGATTGTTGTATTTCCATTTTCTTGTATCAAGGTATTTTCCTATTTCCCTTTTAATTTTTTCATTTCTTCATTGAGTCATTGATTGTTCAGTAGTTCTATTTTATCTCACATATTTGTGATTTTTCCACTATTTTTCTTGTAATTGGTTTCTTGTTTCATACTATCATGGTTGTAAAAGATGCTTGATATAACTTCAGTTTTCTTAAATTTATTGAAACCTGTTTTGTGGCCTAACATGTGGTCTACTATGGAGAATGTTCCATGTACAATTGAGAAGACTGTATATTATACTTCTATTGGATGGCATATTCTGTATATATCTATTTAATTCATCTGGTCTAATGTGTTATTTAAGGATGCTGTTTGCTTATTGATTTTCCTTCTGGATGACCTATCCATTGATGTAAGTGGAGTACTAGAGTCCCTTAGTATTGCATTGCTGTTAATTTCTCCCTTTATGTCTGTTAATATTTGCTTTAAATATTTAGGTACTCTTATGTTGTATACGTAAATACTTGCAGGTGTTATTAGCCTCTTGTTGAATTGACACCTTTATCATTATGTAATGCCATTCTTTGTCTTTTAATACAATTTTTGTTTTGAAGTCTATTTTGTCTGATATAAGTATAGCTGTACCAACTTTCTTTTTGTTTCCATTTATATAGAATATTTTTTCTATTACTTCACTTTTAGTTTCTGTGTGTCCTTAGACCTGAAGTGAGTCTCTTATAGGTGACATTATATATATATATATATATATTCTTATCCATTTAGCAACTCATATCTTTCAATTTCAAAATTTAATCCATTTATATTTAATGTAATTATTGATAGAGATGTACTCACTGCCATTTTGTTAATTGTTTCCTGGCTGTTTCTGTAGTTCTTCTTCGTTCCTTTCTTTTCTTGTTCTCTTCCCTCATTGTCTGATGACTGTTTTTAGTATTATGTTTAGATTTATTTCTCATGATCTTTTTGCATTTACCATATAGGTTTTTGTTTTGTGGTTACCATGAGGATTACATATGACAGTTCATATATATAATAGTTGATAATACCTTAAGTTGAAAGAAACTTAAAAAAAACCTCTTCATTTTTTTATTGGAGTTCAATTTGCCAACATATAGCATATCACCCAGTGCTCATCCTGTCAAGTGCCCCCCTAAGTGAAACCTCTTCATTTTCATTCCCCATCACAGTTTATGTTTTTGATGTCATATTTTACATTTTTTTGGTGTGTGTATCCTTTAATTGTAGTTATAGTTAGTTTCATTGCTTTTGTTTGCTAACCTTTATACTAGCTTTACAAGTGATTAATCTACAACATTTACTATGTTTTTGAATTTAGCAGTGAGATTTTTATTTTCAAATGTTTTCTTGTTATGAGTTAGTGCTTTTTATGCATAAAGAAGTCTTTTTTAAACATTTATTGTAAGGGTGGTTTAGTGGTTAACTCTTCTAGCTTTTGCTTGTCTGGAAAACCTCTTATGTCTTCTTCAATTATGAACAATAGCCTTGTGGGATAGAGTATTCTTGGTTGAAAGTCTTTTCCTTTTAGGACTTTGAATATGCCATGCAAAGTTTCTTTGTTAAAATCAGCTAGTAAAAAAAATAAAATAAGATCAGCTAGTGGTTGCACAGGTGTTCCCTTGTATGTAACAAATTGTTTTTCTCTTGCTCCTTTTATCCCTATCTTTATCTTGGTATGGATCTTTTTGGATTCATCTTGTTTGGAACTCTCTGTGCATCCTGGATTTAGATGTCTCTTTCCTTTCCCAGGTTAGAAAAGGTTTCAGTCATTATTTCTTCAAATACATTTTTTCTCCTTTCTCTCTCTTTTCTCCTTTTGGGACACCTACAATTCAAATATCATTCCATAGGTCTTTTAAACTATCTTCACTTTTTAAAAAGGTTTTATTTATTTATTCATGAGAGACACACAGAGAGAGGCAGAGACATAGGCAGAGGGAGAAGCAGACTCCCTGCAGGGAGCTCGATTTGGGACTTGATGCCAGGACCCTGGGATCACGACCTGAGCCAAAGGCAGATGCTCAACCACTGAGCCACTCAGGAATCCCAAACTATCTTCACTATTTAAAATTCTTTTTTTCTCATTGCTACTTTATTTGTGTGAGTTCCACTGATCTGTCTTCTGGGTGATTGATCCCATTCTCCTTCATTTAGTTTGCTGTTGAACCTCTCTAGTGTATTTTTCAGTTCAATGATTATACTCTCCAGCTCTGTATCTTCTGTTTCATACTTTCTTATATTTTATATTTCTTTGTTGAAGTTTTCACATGTTCATTCATTCTTCTCCCAGGCTTGGTAAGCATCTTTAGGACTATTACTTTGAACTCTTTTTCATATAGATTACTTATCTCTGTTTCATTAAGGTGTTTTTCTGAGGTTTTGTCTTTTTCTTTTGCTTGTTACATATCCCTCTGTTTTCTCATTTTTCCTAACTTTCTGTGTTTGTTTCTATGTATTATGCAAGACAACTACCTCTCTCAGTCTTGAAGAAATGGCTTTGTGTAGGAGATGAAACTTATTGTTCAAATCTGCCAATTTTTTTGGTCTCTCAAACCTTTATGATTGTCTAAGTAACCTGACTTTATTCTTGATACGTCCCAGTTGTTGAGGGTGTTCCAAGACCTGTCAGTGTTTTAGAGGGAGGGATTTCCATCAGCGCCTAATTTCAGGCTGATGGGAAGCCAGATCCTCAGGCAGCAGCTTTTAATGTAAGCAAACATATATAATTCCTTGGGGCTACAATTATAAACCTTTCTTATCTCCAGAGCTGGAGATCTGGAGATGTCCCCTTTCCAGAATTAAAGCTTCAGACAAGTGTATAATATCCTTTCTGGGAAGTCCCAGTGAGCTGTGGCAAGGTCAACAGAAGGTGCAAAGAGAGTGTTTCCCTGTCTACATTACCTGAGAGCATCTGTAGCCTCTAGATATGTGGCAAACTTAAAGCCTAACCCTCAGGTTGAAGCTCCAGGAAAAGTAAATGGCCCTTTTTCACAAGCAGACTGGGGGTGTATTTCAGTCTGTTGTCTGTGCAATGGTCTGGTGTGATAGCCTGCCTTGAATTGTCTTTCCAGTGGTTACAGTCCTGAAGGGCCCAGGAGCACAAGCCATCTGGCCACCAAAGCCAGTCAATCTAGAGGCATCTCCTGTTTGGACCACATTCATGACCAACTTTAGTGAGGTTGCAGGAGAATGTTAAGCTTATGACCTGTCCACAGAGTTAACAATGCTGGAGGAGAGTGCTGTTTGCAGGACACATCTGCAGGTTTAGTGAAATTGGGGAAGAACATTGGTGACAAGCATGCCTGTCCTGTGGTTTTAGTGTGGCCAGGAGAAAGCACTGGGGGCAAAGTACACTGGTATCTTTAGTGTCCTAGAAGAGTATCAGAGGCAAAGCACCCTGCAGTGTTAGCAAGGCTGTGTGTGAGCATGCCTGTGTGTGCTAGCAAGGTAGAAGGAGCGTGCAAAAATGGGTGCTAGCCACCAACTCAGTCCCTGAAGAATGTCCCAGTTGATTCCTGCCCCTGTGGCAGATGCCTTAAAATTTGCAAAGGAAACTCCTTCGCATATAATTCAGTCATTTCTCAGACTACTGTCTTTGTACTGGGTCTTGGGATGAGTGAATCTGCATATGAGCCCCTCAAAAGCAATATTTCAGATCCCCACAGCCCCCCAGGTCTCCTTGATGTAAACTCCAGTGATTCCCAGAGCTCAACATTTTTTGGGTCTTTTCTCTCTGGTGCAAGTCGCTAGGATTGGGGTGCCTGATGTAGGGCAGAAAGTCCTTGCTTCTTAGGGAGAAGCCTTGGACCCACGAGATCCCTCCCTATTGTATCCTTGCACTGAGAGAGACTGCATCTCTGCCTTTCCTGTTTCAATATTGTGCTTTTATTTTTTATCTTGAAGAGAGCTATTCAGCTAGTTTTCAGTGGTGTTTTTTTTTTTTTTTTCCATATGTAGCTGTAGATTGTGTGTGTCTGTAGGATGAGGTGAGTTTAGACTATTTCTATGTTGTTATTTTGGACTACCCCTATTTTTCTTGCCATGTTGCTCTGACTATAACTTCTAATAAGATATGAAATAGTAATGATGAGAGTAGAAATCTGCCTTTTTCTTATTTTCGGAGAAAAGCTTTTTCAATGGTAAGTACAATGCTAGCCATAGTTGTGTGTGTGTGTGTGTGTGTGTGTGTGTCTGTGTGTGTGTGTGTGGCATAAATCATGCCAAAATTTATGAAATTATTTTTCTGCATCTTTTGTGTAGGTTTTCTTCTTTGGACTTAAAATGGTGTAATACATTGCTTTATTTTTAAGTATTGAAATTAGTCTTGTATTTCTAAGTTAGATCTTATGTGGTTTTAGTTTTTTCTTTTATATGTTGCTAGAGTCAGTTTGCCAATATTTAACATTTTCTTGAAGATCTTTTTGTCTATGTTCTTTTAAAAAATATATTTAAATTTTAATTTCAGTTAACATACAGTGTTATATCAATTTCAGGTGTACAAGATAGTGATTCAACAGCTCCATACATCACTCAGTGCTCATCACAACAAGTATACTCCTTAATCCCCATCCCCTATTTAACTCATCCTTCCACCCGCTTCCCCTCTGATAACCATCAGTTTGTTTTCTATAATTAAGAGTCTGTTTCTTATTTCTCTTTTTCGTTATTCCTTTGCGTATTTGTTTTGTTTTTTAAATTTCACACATGAGTGTACAGTTGTTCATTTTATTCCTTTCTTTTCCTTTTAGTATCTGTGGGGAGTCTGTAGTAATGTCTCTTTTTACATGTCTGACATTGATAGTTTGTGTCCTTGCTGTCTTTTTTCTTTGTTAGTTTTTCCAGAGTTTTATCAATTTTGTAGCTCTTCTGAAAGAACCTGTTTTGGTTCTGTTTATCTGTTGTTTCCATGTTTTCAATTTCTTTGATTTCTGATGTTATCTTTTTATTTCCTGCCTTGTGCTTGCTTTGGGTTTAATATGTTCTTCCTTTTCTAGTCTCTTAAGATGGAAGCTTAGATTATTGTTTTGAGTTCTTTTTTCATTTTAATATAAGTATTTCAATGCTACAGTTTTTCTCTAAGCACTGCTTTTTACTTGCATTTCACAAATTGAAAATTTTGAAGTTTTACAATTCATTTTACAATGCAAATTGTGAAATGTTGAAGTTTTATTTTTGTTTAGTTCAAAATATTTTGACTTTTATTTAGACTTTATCTTTGATCTATAGATTATTTATAAGTGTATCCAAGTGTTTGGAGATTTTCATTCTTATTTTTCTATTGCTCAATTCTAGTTTAATTCCATTATGGTCACAAAGCCTTTTTATGATTCAATTATTTTAAATTTTTTAAAAATTATTTTAAATTTTTAAAGATTTCTTTATGATATGAGATATAGTCTTGGGGACCATATCTTGGGGAATGTTCCATGTGCAGTTGATAATAAAGTGTATTCTGTTGTGTGAAGTGTTCTATAAATGTGAATACACATTTAAGATAGTAGGGGGGATTGAACTTTTTATTAGTAAGTAGGGTTTCTCTTTATGGTAATTTTCTTTGCTCTGACGTCTTCTTTGTCTGATATTAATATAGAAGCTCCAGCTTTTTTAAAAAAATACATTTTTTACTTTTTCATAAGAGACACAGAGAAAGGCAGAGACATAGGCAGGGGGAGAGGCAGCTCCCTGCAGGGAACCTGATATGGGACTCCATCCCAGGACCCCAGGATCATGACCTGAGATGAAGGCAAATGCTCAACCACTGAGCCATCCCGTGCCCCTCCAGCTTTCATTTGCTGATGTGGTTACAGGAAGTATCTTCCCACCCTTTTATCTTTAATCTTGCATCATTATATCTGAAGTGAGTTTTTTTTGTAGGAAGTTTGTGTCTGTGTTTGAAACTAATCATTCAAACCATCTGTCTTTTAATTTATATGTTTAGGGCATTTACATTTAATGCATTTGTTGGTATGTTTCCAGTTAGATCTTCCATTTTTGTGTGTTTGTTTTCTTTTTCTTCTGGTTTTCATTCTTCTGTTTTCTCTTTCCTGCCTTTTTTGGGTTATATGAACTTTCTTTAGTATTTCTTTTGGATATATATGTTGTGATTTGACTCTCTTTCTTTGATTGTTTTATATAATGGTTGTCTTAGAGGTAAAAATATACATACTTATATTTTCATAGTGTGTTGAGAATCAATACTTTACACTTTAAATGAATGTATGAATCTTATCAGCATTTCATTCTTTTTACTCTACCCCATTTATAATTGTCTTATATGTTGTATGTATACATCAAAACCCCTACCAGACTATATTATAGTTTTTTTTTTCTTTTAGCCTTCAAACATGAGTTAAAGAACTCAAGAGGAGAATAGTCTATTTATAAACTTGTTTTTTATTTTCTCTTTGTGCCTAGTTTTAAACAATTTGACTATGCTATGTTTGAACATGAGTTTCTTTAGGTTTATCCTATTTGGTATATACTGAACTTGGTTTTCATCTTCCACTGAATTTGAGAAGTTTTCAGTCATTGTTCTTCAAGTAGTTTTTCATTTTCATTTTTCAGAGTCCCAGGATGACCTTTTGTTTTTGTGGTATAGATGTTTGAGGCTCTGTTATTTAAAAAAAAAAAAACAACTTGTTTCTTTCTCTTGTTCTGTTTGGATAATATCTATTAATGTATCTTCAACTATGTCGACTCCTCTGTCTTCTTCATTTCTGCTCTTGAGCTAATCCAGTGAGGTTTTTTTTTATTTTTTTTATTTTTTTTTTAAGTTTCTGTATATTTCAGCTTAACTTTTCGATTTGGGTTTTCTTTATCACGTTGATTTCTTTGCTGAGACTTTTTATTTTCTCATTTGTTTTTAGAATACTCATGATTTCTTGTTGGAACTTATTTTAAATAGTCACCTTAAAGCCTTTTCTAGAACATTTCAACATCTCATCTTGGAGTTGATGTGTATTTTGTTTTTGTTTTTGATACGAGTTGAGATTTTTCTGGTTCTTCTTACTCTGAGAATTTTTGGATTTTATCTTAGATATTTTGAATATTATGTGACTCTTGGTCTCATAGGATATTGATATTTTTGTTTTAGCAGGTTAGGTTAAGGCTACAAATTCTAGTGTGTTGCCTGTGGACAGTTTCTAACATCACTTCAGTTTTCAAAGCATTTGCAGTGCTCTTTTGACCAATGACTGGTCTGAAACCCGGGTGCTAATTTGCCTTTAATTTTAGTTCTCATAGTTTTTTTTTTTTTTTTTTTTTTAATATCCTGATTAGGACCTTATTCATGTCTGAGCAGTTCAGGGGTATGCTTGAACTGATGGAGCTGCTTTCCTGAGCTCCTCCCTCTGTGTGATATCCCCAGTCTCTCCTGTTCCGGGGATCTCCTTTGATGGTCCTTCAGCCAGAGAACTGTGTTTTTTGTGATCTTGCCCTGCTGTACACTTTTGCAGCCGCACCTGTCTCCAAGGCTAAGTGGCAAGAGGAACAGAAGATAAAAACTTGGTAAACTTCAGGCCGATTTACTGGAACTTCAAATGCATGTCGTCTTCCCTTCCCTGCCTGCCACTGCTTATTTTTCAGATTCCTCTAATAGCTTCCCCTTGCATTCTATCCAGGTTTCATGGCTACATTCTGGGGGAGAATCACGGTGGAACCTGTCATGTCCTATCAGTGCTTCTTAACCAGATGTGTACTTCGCAATTAGCTGTGGAATGGGTTTTCCCTTGCGTAGTTTTAATGGAGCCCTCTAAGGCGGAGACCCTTGAACAGCATAGCCATGGTGGGGAAGTGCCTGGAAACTAAGCCAGAGCCAACAGATGAAGAGCAGAGAATCCAACTGCTCACTAGTTGGGCACTGCTTCCCTAGCCAGATGCTCTTAGAACACTTGGTCTACCCAGAACCAAAATACAAGGTAGCTGATAGAGGGCAAATCAAAGAATTGGCTCATCATACCAGGGAACGACTTTGTTTCTAGATGACTCCTGAATTAGGTTGGTATAGGGGAAGCCTCAATTTCCAGTGGGTACAACATTATTTCCTATGGGTACAGGATTGTACTTTTGGAAAACCACTTTATAAGATAAAACCCCAAGTCTAACATGACCATAAAAATATAAAACACAAATACACGCTTTTCAAACATTTATAGTAAGTTTTTAAAACTGAGCAGGAACTATAAAGGTTACTTTTATATTTGCATCTGTTTCAGCCAGGTCGTGGCCAGCAGAAATGATAAAAAAAATATAAACCCAATGGCATTGGGACCAAAAATACTGTCTTCTTAATAAGTCCAAGATTAGGCACTTTTTTTTTTTTACTGCTCCAGGAACCTTTAAACTGCATTTAGAAGTTGGGGATTCTTGTCTAGGAGGTTCTCTCGTTAAAATCAGATGCCACCACTGCTAATCCTGCGTAGGCACCTGGAGATAAGGTTCCAGCGTTGTTCCCAGACCATTGCGATGACCCCAGCATTCCGTCCACTTGCGACACATACTCACGTGCTGAGCACCAATAGCTCGCCAGTAGGTGAAGTGCACGAATGATGCTCTGGCCAAGAAGGGCCTCTATTTCCCCATCCCAAGTCCTCTCAGTATCTCGGGTTCGGTCAGTTTTATAGCTACACGGAAGTGGACAGCTGGGGCTCTTGTGGTCCTCAACCTTTCATTCCAGGTATGTGACTTCAGGGCAGGGATGCTGGATGTAGACGTCACTGTTGTGGGCAGTTTTTGGCTGGATTTCAGGCAACTTCAGTCCTGCAACTTTCTTCCCGGGAAACCACCCTGCCTCACCACTGCCCACTCATAGGCACAGTCACCGTGCGATGCTCGGGACTTCCCTGTGGGGCCAGGCTGCCTGATGGTGGGTCACTGAACAACATCTGTCAGCCCAGATGGAAGGTCTGTTTCTTGGCTGGAAGAGCTATTTGGGGGCATTGGGTCGAGCCTCTTTCTGGGTCTGGTTGATCATTTTTCTTTCCCATTGTTTACTGTGTTTGAAAAATCAAGCACCTTGCAGCCCCTGGTCCAGGACGTGTCTGGTCAGCTGACTCACCATGGAGGATGGCTCGGCAGGGCCAGGGTCCAATGAGGTTAAAAGGTACGGCTTTCAGGTCCATGGCAAGGGGGAGCTGCTCTGTATTTAAACTGGTTTCTTGATGGGGGCAACTACCTGACAAGACTCAGAGCACAGCTTCTATGGGTAGGAGACATCATGTCCAACAACAGGTGGGGGTGTCTGCCTTTGACTTTGGACATGTCTCATTGCTAAGTCACCAGGACATCATCTATAAAATGGGTAGATCATGCAATTTACTTTATTAGTTTTTTCATGAGAATTAAATAAAGACAATACGTGTAAAAGCAATTAGCCATAGGTCGGCCATAAATAAGTTCTAAATAAATCTAAATAATGCTACATCTCATCATTTCCTTCTCCTTCCTCTTCGACTATTACTTGCTAGCTGGGGGCCCCCTGGGGTGGGGTACGTAATTTCTCTGAACCTTGTTCTCACCTATAAAGTGGAACAATCATGCTTTCTCCATGGACTTGCCAGAGGATTCAGGGGGCATAAGTATCCATGTCCTGGGACCAGTAGGTTTCCAATATTCCCTCCGTCATCTTCCTTGATGAACCCACGTGTTTGTCCTTTGAAAATGTTGGCAAAAATAAAAAGAAAGGCGGAGGATGGGCCGAGTGAGGGGGCGTCCTGGGATTAGCCCCCCGTCAGCCAGCGCCCTGGAGATGTCAGCTGCAGAACTGTCCCATGCCCCCTGTGCTCCTTGTACTTCCCATCCTGCTGTTCCTGGGTCACAGCTGTCCCCGAGCCTGCACAAGCTCCACCTGCTGTCCCCTTTCCCACCCTTTGTCTCGCCCTGGGGTTGAGCGCCCTTGTCTTCCCTACTTACCTTCCCTGACACCTGCTTATCCTCTGGGGTTCACCTGTCAGGTTGAAGGTCTTCCTCCCCTCGGGTTTACCCTGCCCGTCCCAGACCTGCCTCGTTCCTGAGGACGGCCGCATCTTGGCCGCTCGTTTCCGTTACCTTCTTATCCTCTAGTTAGATTCCCCCGGCCTGAGCCTTCCAGCCTCGCGGACCTCATACTCCGGCGACAGCCACCCCGAACCCCACGTCACAGGCACGGTCGACCCTTCTCGCTGGAAGAGGGACACCTCTGACCCCCTCTTCTTCCACAAAGCCCTCGTCCCCGTGTCTTCTGCGCTAGCTTCACCAGGCCACGCGTGATGATCAGCCCTGCCTGCCCGGGCCCGAGCCCATCCCCCTGTGGCATTCAGCGGGACCGCACCTGTGGCGGCCGTGCTGGGCCGGGGACAGTGGGTGGGGCCGTCGTGTCCCTGGCCGCCCTTGCCCCTGCCCCAGCCTCTCCTGCAGCCCTCGGGGCTCCGGCCTGCGACCCGCCTGGGCCCCCCACCCACACCCCCGCTCATGGCCGTGGCCTGCTGCTCCCGGGGAGGCAGGTGTCACACAGATCCCACCCTGGGCTCTGAGGCCGAGCCTTGCCCGTCGTCCCCAGGAGCTGGCCTGGCCCGAGTCCCGCCTGCGTCCCGCCTGCGTCCCGCCTTATCCCCCCTTCACTGCTGCTCTGCCTCAAAACCTGTTGCAGAGGTTTGTTTTTCTATCGAAAAAACCAAACCGTGGGGCTCCCGGTGGTTGAGCATCTGCCTTCGGCTCAGGGCATGACCCCAGGGTCCTGGGATCGAGTCCCGCATCCAGCTCCCTGCATGGAGCCTGCTTCTCCCTCGGCCTGTGTCTCTGCCCCTCTCTGTGTATCTCTTATGAATAAATAAGTAAAATTAAAAAAAAATAGAAAAAAGGAAAAGCCAACCCTCAGAGCCGCTCCCTGGCCTTCCCCCTCAGCTTCTCGTCGCCAGGCCCTCTCCTCCCATCCACGTACCTCCCCGTGGCCCGGCCGCCTGCCCCTTGCGGAGCCCCCTTTGTGCAGGTCAGCCGTCTTCGTCCCCCACCTGGAGCCCGTCGCCCTGGTTGACAAGGGTGAGCGCCACCTCCGGGACGCAGCCTCCTCCCGGGTCTTCGCTGGCTCTAGCTGCCATCCCCCTGCTGCGTGGCTCCCCGCGGGCCGCTGGTCTCCTGCCTGGACCCCAACTCTCAGCAGTCCCGGGGCAGGGCAGTGCCACCGTCCTTCTCCCTGCCCCTCTCTGGGTGACCTCATCTATCTGGGGGGCTTTGCATGTTGCCACAGCAAAGCACTCCACATGCTGGGCTCCAGCCCAGACCTTGCCTCTGGGCCTTGACACCCTCCAGCTCAGCTCCTACGCACCATGGCCTTTGCAGACCCCAGGGGGCCTCTGTGGCCTCTTCCTCCCCATGGACCTCACCTCACACAACCTCACCTCCACAACCATCCAGATGCTCGAGCCCCAAACAGACATCACCACTGGTCATCCTGTTTGTCACTGTCCACACCCCACGCAGTGGGGGACCCCCCCCCCCATGATGAGGAACCAGGTCCAGCCAGAGGGCAACCAGGGGCGCCTCGGCTCATCCCACCGATCAGACACCTGGGACAACGCCAGGCACTCTCTACACTTGCCCCTGCCGCCGCGGGCCAAGGAGGGGGCCTGAGGACAAGGTGGGGGTACGAAAAGCATCTCCTGGAAATCCTGCTTCCTCCCCCAGGACAAAGGTTAGCCGTGGCTCGCGGGGCGGTGGATGGAAGCCCTGAAGGGGCTGAGTGCAGCCTGGACCTCTTGATAATCAACAGCGATGGGAGTTTGGGGTGTCATTCTGGAACTAAGGACAAGGACTAAACGAAAAGAAACTTAATATTTTTGTTCTCCTGGGTTCGGGCTGTTCAATAAGTTAACGACTATACAAGTGACCTCGTCACCTCCTGTGTAAGACTTTTCAATGGTTTTCTATTAAAATAAAACTCAAACTCCTCGCAGGGGCCTCTCTGCCCAGCCTGTGTTAGGAGCAGGGATTCCGCGGTGAGTACACCCAGCTCTTTACCTGCCTCCGTGTGGTTTCGGGGGGGGGGGGTAGACATCAGGTAAATAATTGCTCAGTTTCATCAAATAGAGGAAATTCTGATGCCTGTGAAGGAAAAGTCAAGTGTGTTAAGATGGGGCAGTGGTGTTAGGGGTCTGGTCCAGATGCAAGGGCTGCGGAGACCCCTGAGGAAGTGTCACCCACAGCTGGACCTGAAGGGCGAGAGTGCTCCATCCTGGCAGTGATGGCGGGAGCGTCCTGGACCCAGGTGGAAGAAATGGAGGCCTAGAGGGAGAGGGAGCTGAGTGAGGTGAGGTTCGGAGCGGGGAAGTGAGGACGAGAGGAGGCAGGGAGATGAGGGACAGGGAGGTGAGGATGGGGCTAAGTAGGTGAAGCTGGGAGGAAGCAGGGAGGTTAGGAGGGTGCAGGTGAGGCTGAGACGAGGCTGGGAGGAGGGGGTGAAGCTGGGAGGAGGCAGGGAGGTTAGGAGGAGGATGCAGGGAGGTTGGGAGGAGGCTGGGAGGAAGGAGGTGAAGCTGGGAGGAGGCAGGGAGGTTAGGAGGGTGCAGGTGAGGCTGAGAGGACCGAGGTGAAGCTGGGAGGAGGCAGGTGAGGCTGGGAAGAGGCAGGCCCTCTCCGGGTGGGGGGGTGCTGCTCCTGGTCAGGGGTGTCGCTCCGGGTCTGGGGTGCTGCTCAGGCTCAGGAGCGTCCCTCCGGGTCAGGGGTCCATCCCGGGTCAGGTGCTGCAGGGGCGCGGGCGGGATTCGGGTCCCGCGGTGAAGCCAGCGCGAGGCGTCCTTCTCCTTCGGGCTCATGTGGGGCTGGGGCGGACCCCGAGTGCCGGGCTGCCCTGGGCCGGGTCCTTGGGGGTCGGCTCCGTGCTCCGCAGACGCGCGTGGCCTGAAGGGCGGTGGCGCCCGCGTGAGGCTCAGGTGCAAGTGCGGGCCGCGCGGCTGTGGAGCCGGGGCGCTTTTAGGGAGGCGCGGGGTCCCTGCCCACGTCCCCCCTGCGGGGGGGTCCCCTCGCGCTCGGGCCGAGCCCTCCTTCCCCGAGGGCGTCGGGGATGCCGAGTCCCAGATGCTATGCCTCCGCCCAACCCAGTCCTGTGTCCCCGAAGAGCAGTTATCCGCAGGCCACCTCCCGCCCTAGGGGTGTCTTCCTAGGTCTTGGGACCCCCAGCTCCCAGGGCTGTGCTGCCCCCGCCCCCAGCTCCCTGTGCGCCCCCGCCCCCCAGCTCCCTGCGCGCGCCCGCGCCCCCCAGCTCCCTGCGCGCGCCCGCGCCCCCCAGCCCCGTGCGCGCCCCCGCCCCAGCTCCCTGCGCTCGTCCCCCGTCCCAGCTCCCTGTGCGCGCCCAGGCCCCAGCCCCGTGCGCGCCCCTCCCCAGCTCCCTGCGCGCGCCCCCGCCCCCAGCTCCCTGTGTACGCCGGCCCCAGCTCCCCTGTGCGCCCCCCCCTTAGCTCCCTGCGCGCCTCCCCGCCCCCCAGCTCCCTGCGCACGCCCCCGCCCCCAGCTCCCTGAGCGCGCCGGCCCCAGCTCCCTGTGCGCCCCCTCCCCAGCTCCCTGCGCGCGCCCCCGCCCCCCAGCTCCTTGTGCGCGCCCCCGCCCCAGCTCCCTGCGTGCGCCGGCCCCAGCTCCCCTGTGGGCCCCGCCCCACCTCCCTGTGCGTCCCCGCCCCCCACCTCCCTGTGCGTGCCCCCGCCCCAGCTCCCTGTGCAGGCCCCCGCCCCAGCCACGTGCGCGCCCCCGCCCCAGCCACGTGTGCGCCCCCGCCCCCCAGTTCCCTGCGCGCGCCCCCGCCCCAGTTCCCTGTGCGCGCCCCCGCCCCAGCCACGTGCGCGCCCCCGCCCCAGCTCCCTGTGTGACCCCGCCCCCCAGCTCCCTGCGCGCGCCCCCTCCCCCAGCTCCCTGCGCGCGCCCCCGCCCCAGCTCCCTATGTGACCCCGCCCCCCAGCTCCCTGCGCACGCCCCCTCCCCCAGCTCCCTGTGCGCGCCCCCGCCCCAGCTCCCTGCGCGCCCCCCTGCCCCAGCTCCCTGTGCGCGCCCCCACCCCAGCCACGTGCGCGCCCCCGCCCCAGCTCCCTGTGTGACCCCGCCCCGCAGTTCCCTGCGCGCGCCCCCGCCCCAGCTCCCAGGGCTAGTTACCCGCAGCACCTGGGCTTGGTTGGTGGCCCAGGGCCTGGGTGCCGCGGGGTGTCCAGGCGGTGGGTGGGCGGGTAGGCAGGGGCCGAGGCTCCTGCGTTCCTTCCTGCGGTGCAATGACGCCCGCCAGGGGTGCCTGAGGCCCGGGGGGTGGAAGCTGGGGCGCTGGGTCCGCGAGGCCCCTGGGAGGGCGCCGCCTGCAACACGCTCAAGGAAGCTTCGGGGAGCAGGGAGGCGGCGGGGGCGGCGCGGGGCCTCCCTGCGGGTCGGGAGCGTGGTGAGGCGAGGACGGGGTGCGGGGCTGGACCCGGATCCTTCGAGGCCGCGGCCACTGTGGACCGTGGGGTCCCATGCCTGGGCCCTGCCCGGTCACACGGCTCCGTCTCTGGCTGAACACGGCCACCCGCGAACACCCCCAGACCCCCCTGATCTCACCTCTTAAATACAACCCAGACCAGTCTTGCTTCAAACGCTCCCAGGGATGCCCGTGCCCACTCTATGCCATCCTGAGCCCGTCATCGCCCCCAGGCCCCCGCCTCTGGCCTTGCCTCCCTGTGACTTCCATCCCTCAGGCCTGCCTGCTGCGCCTCTGTGGCCCTCGACTGTGCCCAGCAAACTGCCACCTCGGGACCTTGGCACGGGCTCCCCGAGCTGCACGGCGCTGGCCCAGATGGCCGCAGGCTCGCTCCGTTGTCCGGCCCGCACCTGCTGTGTGCTGTGGCGTTTGTCACGACCCCGCGGCATGGCCCGTGTTAGCTTGAGAGTCACTTGACGGCATCTGCCCTCCCAGGCGGCGGTGAGAGGCTGTGCCTTTGCTGCCCCTCCTTCCTCCGTGCTGGCCATGGTGCGTGGTCACTGCTGGTGGACGGAGGCCTCGCTGCGCCATCACCAGGGTCTGGCGTGACGACGGTGACGGGGCTGTGATGCAGCACTGGTCAGGGAAAGGGGAGGCCAGGTCTTCTGGCGGGAACATCCCAGTGTCGGCGTCTATTTGTGGGGCCCGGGCTGCCAGGGCCGGGTGGGAGGCCTGCCTGAGGGGGACCCGCCGGAGCCTTCGACAGGCTTCCAGTGGCTGCTGGGCCCGTCTGAAGCCTGCCAGGCCGTGAGGCCCCTGTGAGGTCGGCGCCCCGGTGGCCGGATGCCTCCAGGTTCCCTCCACGACAGCTGATGACCGTGAGGCCCTTGCCCCGGGGCCACTGTGGCTCGTGTCCCTGCCTGCATGCCTCAAGGCCCAGAACAGAGCAAAACCCGACGGAAAATGGAGCTGCTCATGGGACCAAAGGTGCTGCTCGCAGAGGCGCGGCTCCCCTCCGGGTGGACAGGCCTGGTCCCTGATGGGCTGCGGGAGCCCTTCCTTCCAGGCATCGACCCGGGATGTGCGGCCCGTTGGGCAGTTCTCGATCCTCTGCTCGCAGGCTGCTGCTGCGTGTGGTGGTTGTCGGAGCCGCACCCCACGCAGCGCCTCGTGAGGATCCGCACGGGGTGCCCGAGCTGGGCTTACCCAGGATGAAGGGAGAGACGGTCAGTCACCGCCTGCGTGCCCGCGGGGCCCTGCATCGGGCATCTGTGGTGCCCCGAGTTCTCGTGGAAACTCTCTTTCCCGTATTAGAGGAGCGCAGTGGGATCGAGGGAGCCGTGGGGGTGCTACTTCCCCACGTTCCTGCCCTGTAAGTGGCGGAAGCGACAGCTGAGGCCTCACCCGGGACGCTGGCTCCACGGCTGCACTCGCGGTGATGCCTTTAAGGAGGCAGGCCCCCCACCAGCCCGCGTGGGCACGGCCAGCATGCTTGGCCATTGGCCTCATTACCCTCTTATCTGCTTTCTGCCTCGTGCCCTCTGATGGCACCCAAGGGGGTTTCTCCAGGGAGAAGGTGGCGCAGGGGTTTGTCTGCTGGCCAAGGAACGGCAGAGATGAGCCGCGGGCCGGGGCATCCGAGCCGACCTGAGAAGCCCAGCTTGCAGCGCCAGGAGAGCATGGAGTCGAGAAGTGGGGCTCGGGTCACTCCGCGTGACCTCGAACCCTCGCCTGGTCTCGGAAGTTCCGGATCCTCATCTGTTATACGGAGATAAAGGTGGCGTCTGTGTCCGGGCCTCCTCGTCGGGCTGCCTTGTGCACAGTAAGGCCTCAGGAAACATTCCCAGGCAGAGGGAAAGCACCCCAGGGGCGTAGACGCAGCTGTGTCGCCGGCGCACTGTGTTCCCGTGACAGATCCCGAGCGCTGGCATCCTGGGCGCTGCTGTAGGCGCTGGGCATCCAGTGGTGAGCAAGGCCGCCTGGAGCTGTGGGGCTGGGGGCTGGCGAGTGCCATCACACCCTTGGGGAGAAGACCCTGAGCCGGGATCCGGCAGGCGAGGCACTTCACTGGGACGTGGGTGAGTGCCAGGTGGGGGGAGGAGAAAAGGGAGAGCATTCCAGGACCCCGCACCACATTTGGAGCGTCATGAGGATGGAGCGGCTTTGGTCTGTCCCCCGAGCCTGAAGGGCAGCCACTGAAGCCTTCTGAGCAGCAACGGCTATTATGAGGTTTATGTTCGATCGAAAAGCTCCTTCTGGTTCTTGGGTGGGGCCTGGATGCAGGTGACAGTTGTGGACTATGGGAGACCGGGTAGGAGGCCATTGAGGCTGTTTTGGCAACAAAGGAGACTTGGCATAGGCCGGTGGGTGGACCTGGACCCGGGCAGAGGCCTGGCCCCCTGGCCCCTTCCTGATGGCCGTGGACCAGGGTCTGTCACCGAGGATGTCCACGCGGTAGCCCTTGGTTATGAGTTGAGTTGTGTACCCTCAAAAAAGATGTTGGAGTCCTAACCCCGCTACCTGAGCATGTGACCTTATTTGGACCTAGGGTCTTTGTAGATACTCAAGATGGGGCCATTAGGGTGACCATATATGAGATCATTATAAGGTGCCAGTGTCCTTATCAGAAGGAGAACTTTAGACACAGAGACAGACATGCCCAGAGGGAAGACAGGGTGAAGCCACAGGGAGCAGACACCGTCTGGAGGCCAAGGAGAGAGGCCCGGAACAGAGGACCGGCACCGCCAACACCTTGACCTCGGGCTCTGGCCTCTAGAATTGGGAGACAGTACATTTCTGTTGTTTAAGCCACTCAGTCTGTGGTCACTTTTGTCACAGTGACCCCAGCAGAAGAATACCTTGCGTGTCTTTTTACAGAGAACCTTGGGGACCTACAGACCATCAGCACCTGGTTGCCACGCTCGGAGATGCAGCTGTGGTGGTGGGTGGGCCTCTCTGGGGGGTGCTGATGAGTATCCGGGGCGTGGGGAGGGTGGGCCGCAGGGCACGGGTCTCACACCAGCCTCCTTCTGTGCCTTCGCACCCGTAGTGCTCAGATCTGTCCGTGGAGGAGCCCGTCCACCAGAAAGTTGTGCACGTGGCTTTCAGCGTGTCCCTGGGCCCCTCCAGAGCCCCCTACGGTGCCCCTTCTGAGCGGTCACGTGCTCACGGGCTCCTGCAGGCTGGGGCGGCCCTCTGTGCCCAGGTCTCTTAGCTTCCCAGCATACAGCTGGCAGTTTGCTTTTCCCCTTGGAGAAATGTGTCCATCACACAACCTGGAGGGACATCTTGCAGAAGTTAACAAACACTAGGGCGCACGTAACCGGGTGTATCTCTCTTTCTCGTTCTCACCGTCACCATTCCTTCTCAGGTCTGTTCAGTTGTCGTCCTCTTTCCTCCCGTTCCAACTTCTTACATGTTATTTATGTTGTATCGGGGGATCAAATAAGTTCTTTGTGGTAAGCGACCCCATTTCCCTTGAGGAGATGTTTAGAAGTACATGTGGTGCGTTTTCCGACTTTGGCCAGCACATCGTGGGGCCGTCCTGGTCCTTCAGCGTGGCGGCCGGTCTGACATGGGTGAAGCAGCCTGGCAGCTGTGTGGCCTTGAGCCTGAACCCCAAGCATGAGGCCTCAGGGATCGCAGGGTGAGCGGGTAGGCTGCTGCATGGCCTGGAAACATGCCCATCTCCGCATCACCTGTTGATGGCTTTCTTTTCTCTCATGAGCAAGAATTAAAAGGAGGATAACTCCAGGTAATTGGGGGAGCTCCAGGAGGGTAGCAAAGTGCTTTCAGAGAGCTGGATGAGCTCTGGGCCCTTTTGGCCCTCTGGTCCAACTTGACCTGGGCACCTCCCGAGGGCTGTGCAGCGGCCAGCAGTCACCGTCCCTACCATCAGGTCCATCCTCCATGGCACTGGCCGGCCAGCGTCTGCGAGGCTCCTGGGCTGCTCCACGAGGCAGCCTGACGGTCAGCCTTGCCCGTTTGCTTAAACAGTGCCAAGGATTTCACTTTCAGTGGAGGGTTTTTGGCCTCCACCAGATAGTGGGTTTTGGGCCATGTGTAGACTGGCCCGGGGTTTCTACGTGCCGTTTGAGGGTTTGTGATCTGATCCAGGGGAACAAGGAGGGCACCTCCCAGTGTTGCATCCTGAGGGGGAGCCTTGCGTGCCCACGTGCACGAGTGAGAGCTCTGGGCTTAGCAAGTTGTTGTGGGGGCCTCACTCCGACCCACTCACTTTGCATCGCTAAAAATGCCCCCACAGCTATATTATTCTCTGGCTTTCCAGGTTTTCCTCTTGGGCAGAACTGAAACCTCACTGCCCCTGTGCTGGGCTCAGCTTGGGACGCATGCGAGTGGCCAGCACGGTCTCCTACGGCGCACGGCGGAGTAGGTGGCTTTAGGTGGGGTGGATGCCCCCGGGTCAGGCTCCGGCTGGCCCCTCCCTGTGGGCTCTCTGCCTCCCGGTCCCCCTCTCCTCGCCCCGCGATCTGCCTGGGGCACTTGTGTGTTGCACGGTCACCACAACAGGCTGTGGCACGGAAGCCAGACCTTTCCCGATCATCCACCACGTGTCCCTCGCTGTTCCAAGCACGTTTACAGCTCTACCCGTCAATGTTAACTCTACAGTGTAGACATGAGCTACATACACAGCGGAGGGCTGAACCCCAGCCAACTGTGTGGGCAGAGTGTGCTCTGGGATTTGAGCATCTTGGCATCTACACAGGTTTTCTGGGCTTTACCTCTCCCCCCGGGGAGCTGGACTTTGTCAGGGAAGAGACTGCACTGGAATTCATGGGCCAGTGGCTGCTGCTTAGAAGTAAGTCCCCACAAGGGCCGTCCTGGGTCGGGGGGTAGAAGGAGAATGGCTTCTGGGCTCCTGGGCTGATTTCAGGTCCCTTAGGGCTGCGGCTCGCACATCCCTCCCATCCTAGGCGGAGCAAACTGCACCGAGTGGCATATTTTCCAGGGGCCTGGGCAACTCTGGATTTTTGTTTTTGCGTGTCATCTGGGGCCTTTGAGGACTGTCGGGACTGAAGGCGGAGGGTTGCAGAGCACACGCGGAGAGGAGATGGGCGGTGGCTGAAGGGCAGCGGGAGACGGGAGGACTGTCTCCCGGGAATCAGCCCAGAGGCCCGGCGCCCTTCTGCCAGTGCACACCCAGGGCAGGCCGAGGGGCGGCAAGGGGCCGGGGCGAGGCCTGGGGAGGGTTCCTAAGATGAGGAGGCAGGAACCCACCCCGTGGTGTCCGAAAAGAGCCAGGCATGGGTGTGATGAGCAGTGTCTCCCTGCCTTCCCTCGGTCTGGAGGCATCCCCGCTCCTCCGGGCAGCGATTCCAAATCATGTCACTGCTGGCCACTCTAGTAATTGCGCTGTATTGATGGAGAGCGGTCCCCAGTCATGATTAACGGGGATCAAAGTGCTCAGCAGAACACGGCCTTACAGACAGATTAATCGCTGCAGGAAATGATCACAGTTTGATCGCTGGCCATTTTGTTTTTACTTGAAAACAGAACAAAAACCCGATAATCAAATTAGACAAAATAAATGCTTTTATATTAATGAGGAAAAAGGGAGTGAATAGCACAATCACATTCAGATTTGAAGAGGGACGGGACACACCACGCAGAGGCATTAGTGTCTATGAGACAGCACTCACCAACCCAGCGATCAGCTGGCAAAGTGGACAGGGCTCCCCACACGCTCATGTATGACGCACCACTCAAGTGATAGGTTTTGGAACAGTGATAAAGAAAAGGCATATAAATATGTTGATATTTTTCTTAGAGGTAAAATCTATGTTACATGAAAAAAATCGCTATCTTTTTCGGGGAGCGCAAATCAACCTGGTTTTTGGGCAGACGGCCTACGTGAGAGCTTGGCCTCAAGCACTGACTTTCTTGATCACCTTTTGGGTGGTCTCCTGCCTTTTGGGAGCTTGGTTGAAGCCAGGCTGCTTGGAGACCCACATAGCACAAGTCTGGACCAGGGAAAGTCAGTCCTTGGAGTTTCTGGCTCAGCCCCGCCTACTGCAGACTGGCCCCAGCTCATTATCTACACGGAGGCCAGTTGGCTTCCTCCCTTTGAAAATTCCAGGCTGACCCCCTAAGCTGATCCCAATCACAGACAAGCCATCTGCTAGGTCTCATGGAGCATCTTACAGCTTCTTGATGCTTTTATTTCCCATATGACAGAAGGTTTTGATGAGGACAGTTTTTACCTTCGCCCTCAATGTGGCCAATATGGAGGAATCATTTGGTAAAGTGGAAGTGAGGGGAGCCTTGTGGAAGACTTCCCAGATGACCTTTCAGTTTCCAAAGCCAGGAAAGGCTTACTTTATACCTTAATACAAGGGATTTCAAGAGTCCCAAAGAAATCCCAGTATTTTTTGTCAAAATAAGGAAAGATGGCTCTTTGGGCTGTGGAAACTGAGCTGAACATGGGCACATAATCGCGGATGCCTCTAGCAGAGACCGGGAAGGTCAGAATGAAACAACAGAGCCCTATGCAGAGACTTCGGAGAAATTCATACTCAGGACGTGGATACATGATAGGAGTGGGGGTGCCTATTCACATACGTATGAGGCCCTGGGTAGAGCCCTTCTAGAGAAAACAGGGAAACACAGAATTTTAGGCAGGACAGTTAGGTCGATGTGTAACTTTAGACATGTATTCAGAGGCTATTGATCCACTGATCGATGTCAATCAGGAGAAGACATTCAGCATTGGCCCTGTCTCCTTCAACACGTCCACCATCTGTGAAGCTCTGTGGCATGAAGATTGAACACACAAATGACAGCAAGTCAAGAAGGATGGCTGTTGCATCAGTCCCGCACAAGCCTGCCAAATAATAATGTATGGGAACCTATGTAGTGTAGTGCTCTCAGAATTTGTTTATTTGCTTGATAGATGGTGATTCCAAATATCTCCAATGACTGGAACAATGTGTCAGAGATAACAAGATAAAACCCTGAAACATGGGGGAAAAAAAAGAAAGTCTTCCACCTGGGTTTGAAAGGTTAATTGTAGCAGTTTGGTCTAGAATTAAGAACAATAACACTTGACATTTATTGAGCTCTGTTCCTCATCATTCATGATGCTGAGTGGGTTTTTAGACATTATCCCATTTATTCCTCATGGAAGCCCCACGAATTGGTCGGGTGATAATTTCTGTTTCACAAAAAAAATGGAAATTGAGCCTTGGGTTTTAAGTAAACCTCCCTAGGTCACATGGTACTGTAGGTGAAATTCTTGTACAGTAGATATTCATTCCCAACCCTAAATAGCCATCAAGGAGTTTACTTCCAGGTACCATTGGCCCATGTCACATGAGCAGAAGTGAATGTGTAAGCTCGGAGCCTTTTCAGGGGCAAGGCATGTTTCCACCTGTGCCTCCACTTCTGCCCACAGCAAGAACATGCCCCAGGTGCTCACTCACTGTCCTCACACCTGAGCACAGAGTGAGGCATGTAGAACAGCTGACCCAGAGACCTGCCAGTGGGAGAAATATGTCCTTGATCTTGTATGCCACAGAGATTTTTCTGGTTGTCACTTAGTAATGCTGACGGATATATAGCTCCAGTTGGTAGATGACCTGGCATTCAAACCCAGATAATCTACTCCAGAGCCCCTGTTCTTTGGCACTTCCCCATATTTCATTGAAAGTAATAGGGAAGAATAATGGGGGAGACTTATGATATTCCCAGATACTGTGTTTTGGCTAAATATGAAAAAAATTGCTTTTATTTATTTGCTCAATTTATAATTTAGTTCAACCTCTATCAAAATCCCAATCAGTTCTTTACTGGACTTTTACAAGATAATTAGAAATAGCACTGGAAAAGGAAAACTAGTTAATATAAAAATACCCAGAAAACAGGAAATAATGAAGGGGAATAGTATTAACAGATTTTAGAACATACACACTAATAATTAAATCAAGAGATACTTCGATGCTGTGCAAAACAGACATTTAGAGCAACAGCAAAGACTGAAGGAGATCCTACACCAAATAATTTAATAGAAGATAAAGGAGGAATCACACACTATGGAGTAAGGAAGCATTATTGAATAAATGATTTTAGCGGAATTTGTTAGTGATTGGAGACAGGGAAGCTATATACCTCATCATGATTCAAAACTTAAAAACAGTTCTGTTAAGGAATTAAGTAGGAAAAATAATCATGGAAAATGAGCACATGACAGGCCATAAGATTTTTCAGATAATTTCCTAAAATTTAAAGTGACAAAAAATATTATAGAGGTAAACAGTTGACCTTTGAACAGTGTGAGGGTTAGGGCACCAATCCCACCCCTGCCACCACCACCATGTGCTGTCAAAAATCTGCATTTAACTTTTTGACTCATCCCAACCTTGGCTACCAATAGCCTACTGTCGACTGGAAGCCTTACCCGTAACCTAAACGCTTAATTAACACATAGCTTGTATATTACAGGTATTACATATTGTATTCTTAGCATAAAGTAAGCTAGAGAAGAGAAAATGCTAAGAAAACCCTAAGAAGAGAAAGTACATTTACAGTACGAGACTGTATTTGTTGAAAAAAAAAATCCACATATAAAATATAAGCGGGCTTACACACTTCAAACCTGTGTTGTTCTAGGGTCTAGTAGAGACACAACTTTATGAAAATTTAAAACCTCTTTTTCTATCATCTATCTATCTATCTATCTATCTATCATCTATCTATCTATCTATCTATCTATCTATCTATCTATCATCTATTTATCTATATTTTTAGAGACAGAAAGAGTGAGCAGGGGGAGAGGGGCAGAGGAAGAGAGAAAGAGGGAATCCTAAGCAGACTCTGTGCTCGGTGTAGAGCCTGACGTGGGCTCAATCTCACAACCCTAATATCATGGCCTGAGCCAAAATCAAGAGTTGTGTGCTTAACCCATGGCCACCCAGGTGCCCCAAAATTTAAAGCTTCTTTTAAGGAAAACAAAAATGGTAACAGAGGGTAGAGTAGCAGATGTTATGGATACGACACAGTGGAGATGCTTACGTTGCCTCTTTCAGATCCGTCAAGCATACGTTAGAACTTAGATTTAAAAATGGGCAAAGGTTTACCCCAAAGATACAGATGCAATGAAACGTGGGACACCTGCACCCCGATGTTTATAGCAGCAATGTCCACAATAGCCAAACTGTGGAAGGAGCCTCGGTGTCCATCGACAGATGATGGATAAAGAAGCTGTGTTCTCTGTATACAGTGGGATATTCCTCAGCCATTAGAAACGACAAATACCCACCATTTGCTTCGACGTGGATGGACCTGGAGGGTATTATGCTGAGTGAAATAAGTCAATTGGAGAAGGACAAACATTATATGGTCTCATTCATTTGGGGAATATAAGTAATAGTGAAAGGGAATAAAGGGGAAAGGAGAAAAAATAAGTGGGAAATATCAGAAAGGGAGACAGAACATGAGAGACTCCTAACTCTGGGAAACGAACTAGGGGTGGTGGAAGGGGAAGCGGGTGGGGGTGGGGGTGGCTGGGTGGCGGGCACTGAGGTGGGTACTTGACAGGATGAGCACATATTCTGTATGTTGGCAAATTGAACACCAATAAGAAATAAATTTATTAAAAATAATAAAAAATAAATAAAAATGGGCAAAGGCATGAATATAACTGACAACATAAGAAATAAAGCTGAGTTCACTTCAAAAGATGTTTATCACACTCTTCCTCCATACCTGGCTCTGTAGCAGATACCAGCATTTCAAACATACATGGCAGGAAGGACAACAGAATTATAAAATGAAATTTATGAAATAATCATATGTCTATTGCATGTGATTAAAAGTCATAATACTATCATATTATACATATACTAATACTAATACATATACTAATACTGTCACTAAAAGTGATAATACTGTCAAGGTCATGATAAAGCTATATTTCTACATTGTTGGTGGTCATGTTAATTAGGATATCATTTTGCAAAACATACCTAGAATCATACCTTTGACCCAATAATCTTGCTTCTAGGAAGTGGGCCTAATGGTATAATTTAAATGAGAAATACATGAATATATAAGCATTTCATTGCAGTGCTATCTATCATACTGAGAAATTGGAAATAACCTCAACGTTCAATACAGGGAGTAGCTAAGAAAATTATGGGTATAGCTGCACCACAGACTATTCTGCAACCAATAAAAATGATAATTGTAAAGACTATGGGAATTATTTATGATGTAACAGTATGTATATTTAAAACAGAATAGCAGACTTGTATCTATGAGGTGATTATAAGTACATAAAAATTAAATATGTAAGTGGACAGGGAATGGAGGGCCCTGGAACTTGACAATTTGTGGGATGGCTGGCCTGTGGGAAACTTTCCTTTTCCCAATTGCATTTGATTTCCATTAGGGTTGTTACCTCTTGCAGTAAGAAGTAATAATAATAACATTAAAAATGTTTTAAAGATGCAAAAGGACAGAATGAGGACAATGGGCCCTAGCTGTGCATGGGGAAAAAGAGACTTGGAAATTTTAGTGGAAGAGAGTTCACTATGAGCCGTCAACATTTTGAGTCAGTAAAAAATGCTTAGGAGATCCTTGACTGCCTTTACGGAGGCACAGCTGGAGGCCCGTGGGACGTGGGGAGTAGATACGATGTGTGTCGGGTGCAGGGGCGGACTCAGGCCAGAGTCCTAGATACAGTCTTTTAAATAATGTATGCTGTTAGGTATTACTTAATATATTTTAATTTTATCTTTGATGATGTTATCAAAAACTTTTTTTGTTTTTAAGATTTTATTTATTTAGTTGAGAGAAGTAGAGACACAGGCAGAGGGAGAAGCAGGCTCCATGCAGGGAGCCCGATGCGGGACACGATCCTGGGACTCCGTGGTCACACCCTGAGCTGAAGGCAGACGCTCAACCATGGAGTCCCCCAAACATCCTCAGAAAATCATTTTAATCACAGTTGGGTAAAATACATAAAAACATTGATTTTTTTTTTAAAACATTGATTTTAAGTGCACAGCTTGATTTGTTTTTACCTATGAAACTAGCACCTGGATCAGGGTAATATTGATATTCCAGAAGTTTCCATCATGTTCTAGTCCAGTTCTCATCTATTTCTCACCTGATGGTAACCACTGACTCTTTTCATCATCAATGCAGTTATGCGCAAACTTCGTATAAATGGAATCATAAAGACCATGCTTTTTAATGTCTGACTTTTGTCACGCAACATGACCTCTTGAGACTATTCTGTGTTGTCACGTCTGTCTGGTATTCGTTGCTGTGCAGAATTCCACTGAATGAACACACTGCAATTTACCCATTTCCTAGTTGATGGACATTTGAGTTCGTTCTGATTTTGTGATATAATGAATAGGTCTGCCCTGAATGTTCTTGTCTGTGTCTTTGGTGGAGTCTCTTTCCGTCCAATGCGCGGATAGGAATGGGACCATAGTGTCACAAAATAAGCCGATGTCTAGCTGTAGAGGATACAGCCCCTCTTTGGGCCAAAGTGGTTGCAAGAGTTCTTACTCCTGTAAGCAATATAGGCAAACGTCAGCTACTCTACATTCTCACCAGCACTTCGTGTTGTTGGTCTTTTTAATTTTAGGCCTTTGGAAAGCTGTAGAGTCATGTCTCACTATGACTTTAATTCCTATTTCAAAAAAAAAAAAACAAAAAAACAAAAAAAATCATTATTAGATATATATTTTATAAATATATATTTTATAGTTTTTAGCTCTCTTAGTTTGTGTGTACCTTAGACTTGTCCGCTTACAAGTTCCTATCATCTACCAATAGAGATAGTCTTGCTTTTTCCTTCTTACTTGTAGATGTCATTTAATTTCTTCACTTGCCTAATTGGCATGACCAGAGCCTCCAGTACAGCGTTGAGTAGAAGTGCGATTCCTCGGTGCATCTCCGTCCTTGCCACGTTCGTAGTCTTAGAGGGAAAGCATCCAATCTTTCATCGTTAAGTATGTTAGCTGTGGGTTTTCTCACAGAGGCCCTTATTCAAGTGGAGAAAGTTTGCTTTTATTCCTAATTTGTTGAGTGTTTTACATGAAAGGGTTGTTGGAGTTTTTCAAAAGCTTTTTCTGTGTCAATGAGGTAAATCATGTGGTTTTTGTGCTTTATCTGTTAATACAGCGTATTACATTGACTGATTTTCAGAAGTTAAACAAATCTTGCATTCCTGGAATAAATGTCCTTGATCATCGTGCATAATCCTTTTTATATGCTGCTAGATTTAGTTTGCTATTTTTTGTGTCTATAGTCATAAGGGATGTTGATTTGTGGTTTTCTTTTCTTGTGATTTTTTTTTTTTTTTGCCTGATTTTAGAATCAGGGTAAGAATACTAGCCTCATAGGATGAGTTGGAAAATATTCCTTCTTTTCGGGGGAGTGAGTGAGTAGAGGAGAGTTTGTGAAAGCCTGGTATTAATTCTTCTTTAAATGAAAATTTGCCAGTGAAGACATCTGGGCCTTGGCTTTTCTTTGTGGGAAGTTTTCAAATTACTAATTCAATTTCCTTACCGGTTAAAAGTCTATTCTGACATTCCATTTCTTCTTGAGACAGTTTCAGTAGTTTGTGTCTTTCCAGGAATTTGTCCATTCACCAAAATTATGTAATTTGTTGCCTGTACAGTGATTCATAGTATTCTCTTGTAATTCTTTTTATTTTGTAAGGTTAGTAATGATATCTTCTCATTCCTGATCCTACTGATTTGAATCCTCTGTCCTTTTTCCCTGGTAAGTCTAGGTAAAAGTTTATTAATTTTGTGGAACTTGTCAAATAACTAATGTTTTGTGTACTGGTTTTCTCTATTGTTTTCTATTTTCTATTTTGTATATTTTCACTCTAAGCTTTATTATTTCCGTCTTTTTTGCTTGCTTTGGGTTTTGTTTAGTCTTCATTTTTTTACAGTTACTTAAGGGGGAAGGTTAGATTGCTGACTTGAGATCTTTCTTTTAAAAAAATAGAGGTGTTTACCACTGCAAATCTCCCTCTAAGCACTTTTCTCATTGCATGGCACATTTTGGTATGTTGTGGGGTTTTCCCCATTTATCTCAAAGCATTTTAAAATTTCCTTTGTGAATTCATATTTGAAACATTGGTTTTTGAGGAGCGTGTTGTCTAATTTTCACACACTCATGGGTTTCCAACATTTCCTTCTGTTCTGGATTTCTTTTCTTTAAAGATTTTATTTTTAAGTAATCCCCATACCCAACCTGGGGTTTGAACTCACAACCCTGAGATCAAGAGTTGCATGCTTTCCTGCCCGAGCCCGCCAGGCACCCGCTGTTCTAGATTTTTAATTTAATTTCACTGAAGCCAGATAACACACTTTATGTGATTTTTAACCCTTTTCATTTGTTGAGGCTTGTTTAATGGCAGAGCATATGATCTATCGGGGAGGAATGTTCCATGTGTGCATGAGAAGAATGTATATTTTTCTTTTTTCAGAGTGTTCTATAGACATGTTAGGTCTACTTAATTCTTCATGTTACTCAGGTCTGTTTCATTGTTGACCTTCCGCTTTATTCTTCCATCAATTATTGAAAGTGAGGTGTTACAGTTTCCAATTATTATTGTTCAATGATCTATTTCTGCTTTCAGTTCTGTCAATTTTTGTTTCATGTGTTTTGGGGCTCTGCTGTTACATATATATATCTCTTATATAACATGTATATCTAGTTATATAATATATATGTAATACAATTAGAATTGGATAGCATTATTTATTTAATGCAATTAGATATTATATCTTCTTGATGGATTGACAGTTTTAACATTATGAAGTATCCTTCTATCTATACAAATACTCTTAAAGTCTATTTTGTCTAATATTAGTCTCTTTTGGTTAATGTTCCTATGGTACTTCGTTTCCCATCTTTCACTTTTTACCTATTGTATCTTTGAATCCACAGTGTGTTTCTTGTAGACTGCATCTTTAGATTTTTTTAAAAAGTTGCTAAATCTCAATCTTTGCCTTTTGAATGGAATATTTGAATCACTTACACTTAATGGAATTAAGTGTAATTTGCATCTTACATTTGGATGAAGTATAATTTGCCCCTTCCATTTTGCCATTTGTTCTCTGTATGCCTTATATCTCTGTTCCTCTATTCCTCCATTACTGCCTAATTTTGTGTTAAATAGATGTCTTTTAGTGTAGCCTTTTAATTCTGTTGTTTATTTTATTATATACTGTTTGAGTTATTTTCTTAGTAATTATCCTGCGGATTAAATTAACATTTAACTTAAAACAATGTAGTTCAGATTAATAGTAGTTTAATTTTAATATCATACAAAAACTTTACTCCAGCATAGCTCTTTATAATATGATTGCCATACAAATTAAGCAGAGAGTTGATGACCAGCACCTGGGACTAAAACCGTGGCAGTGGACTAGGGCAGGAGAGGTCAAAGTGGAGAGAGATTATCAGTAGTGGAATCCATAGGCCTGGGACCTGGTTGCATATGGAAGAAAAGGTCAGAAGAATCATTTTGTGTCTGAAAGATGTAGTTTGTTCCATATGAAGAATATCATGGGCTCTGTGCTTGAACTACCTTTAGAAACATGTCTCAGAATCCACAATATGTTTGCAGAGAAGTGAATAGAGGAGAAACACCTTCATCTTAGACATCGGCAACACAGATCAGATTCCCCTGGCTGGGTTGGGCATCTCTTTGTAGGCCCACACAATCTGTATTTTATCTCCTGTGGAGTACTTAGTATAATATTTTAAACTATCTACTTATGTGCCTATCTTTCCCTGTATATTGTGACTGCCTTAAATATAGGAACCATCACTGTGTTGCTAGCTTGTTCCAGAGCAGGGGCTTCACAGTCGTAGGTTGAGCTGAGGTTGGATATAGTAGGTTGGGAGGAAAAGAGAATCTGGCAGACTGGTACTGAGTGAGTCCATCAGTTCCTAAATCCTCTCCCAGTTCAGGACTCCCAAACCTGAGCATTTTGCTCAGTGTCTTCACCCCAAAGGGCTGACAGTCCACAGATTGTGTCCCTGGTATCCTATCCAGTGATCAACATGCCAAGGCTAGGCAGCGTTATGATTATACATTGAGCAAGAAACTTCAGCCTTTTGACTCAGGATGGCTGGTTCCAACTTGTCCACTCCCTGCTTGCATCTGCCATCCTTGTTCTGTTCATCAGCTGAAGTCATGTGAAACTTTGGTCCCTCTCCCAGCCCTGCTGACTCTTTCCCTCTAGGAGCTTAGGAGATCTGCACAGACTTAGGGGAAGGGCTTACTGAACTAGGGCTCCTGTATTTGTTTCCACATGCTTAGCAGAACTGTGGCCACCTTCCAGTACTGGGCCCTTGCATACTAGTTAGGCGTGAGGTTGTCAAGGTCCTCTTCAGTGCTTGAGACCCCTACTCTCCCTGGAACAAGGGTGACCTCTGATGCACAGTGGTTTCTCCAGAGCCCTCATCTTGCTCTTCAGAATCCCTGCTGAGAGCTCCCAGTAGGCCTGGAGGCCCAACCAACAACATGGTGATGTTGTACTCTTCCCTTCCTCCCGATTCGGGGGGCTAATATGGCTCTAAGCAGTTTAACTTAGCTGGACATCAGTAGGGAGTGTGGCTTTTGAACAGTCATGGAGTTTGCTGAGCAGAGGCTGTGCAGGAGCTTTTTCTGATGTGAGAGACAGGCAGCTTCAGGTTGACTCCTTACTTAAGTGAAACAAAGTGGAAACTAGGAGAGAAGGCTGTAGGGAGGACCACCCAGGTCCAGCCCACGGATATGAGGTGTCTTCATAGCCAAAAATGTTAATCTGTGGATGTTGGGAAGGAAGGAAGATTGGTGTTAACCATGAATCCTGGGGTCTGAGGCCTTGGAGTACATGCTTCCTTTGGTCTCAGAGCCCCAGTGATGGGAAACCAACTCTATTGGTCTGGGTCTGACAACATTCCTCGTACAGGGTCACTGGTGGATGCTGACAGTGGGTCTGTCTATAGCTTTTAGGCCAACAGAACATGAGGATTTGTTCAGCACAGCTAATGAGCCTGGTGGCGCTGGTGGGCAGCATGAGGAGAACCAAGTGCTGCATGATAATAGGGCCTAACATTTGGGGAGCAATTTAGTGTTTTCAGAGCACTATCATGTACACGATCTCATTCCAGCCTCAGAGCGATGCCGTGAATGTGTTATCACCACGCTGTTCTTTCCAGAGGAGAAAACCTGGGTGTAGAATGGTCTTGCCACTTAGCCAAGGTGGCGACCTCTCCTGAGATTCATGAGACCCAGCTCTGGAGCCCTGCACCTCCAGGCCCGGGACAGCCACACAGGAGAGCTGTTTTCTAGTGTGGAAGCAAAGACTGTGTGTGTGGAAAGCAAAGCTCCACCCGGGGGGGACTCCCTGTGTCGGTCCTCAGAGGGACGGCAAGAGTTAGCAGGGAATGCCCCAGAGGCCCCTGCTCTCTCCCCGAGTGGTCAACAACAGGTTAGCTTTCTTCTCGGAAGACTGAGAGAAGTGTTTTCCCCAAGAGAGGCCAGTGCTCAAATCATGAGCCCAAGAGGAGAAAGCAGTGGTCCAAGTGAGTGAGACAGGCATAGAGACAGACGTTATTAAGCCAGATTCCATTTATTCACTCGGTTATTCATCACACATGTACCAGCAAGTGGTAATGCCAGACACGGTGCAAGATTCCTGGGGGGCTGGGGGTCAGAGGGAGAGACCCCAGGTCAGTAAACTGCAGGCCTGTCCTTGAGCCCTTGGCTGCTAGACACATGCAGTGCTCTCCCTCCCCAGCATGGCCAGTGCCACGTGGGTGCACGTGGATCACTGTGCACACCGAGCTGCCGAGGAGCGTGCAAAACTGAAGGCCCGCCATGCTGTGATACCGAAACAACGTCTTCCGGCCCCCATACCCTGTAGGCCCTGCATGAGCACCTGTCCACCTGTCTGTGGGGGCAGAGTGATGTGAAAATTTTGCTCCTGGGAGTGGAAGATGGTGCAGTCACTTTGGGAAACAATCTGTCCGTTGCTTATCAAGTGAAGCATGAACTTATCTTACGAGCTACTCTTCTGCACCTAAATATTTGCTCAGAAGAAATGAAAACACAGGCTCACATGATGACTTGGAGGTGAATGTTTTGAACAGCTTTAATCATAATACGGAAAAAAATGGAAATAATCCAGATGGCCATCAGCTGGTGACTAGACGAAGAAATGGTGAAGTATTCAGGTAACAGAAAACTAAATGGTAATAAAACAGCCCATTGACACACACAATAAGAATGAACCTCGAGAACATTATGATGCAGGAAAGATGTTACGGTTTGAAGCCAACAGCCACGTGAGATGTCTTTGGTGCCAAAAGGTGGTTTTATTAGTTTTATTAAAGCATGGGGACAGGACCCGTGGGCAGAAAGAGCTGTACTGGGGTCCTGAGGAGCGGCCCTTTATATACACTCAAGCTGGAGGGGGTGGTTAGGGAGAGCGTGAGTCTCTAAGGAACTTTGGAAGCAAGGTTTCCAGGACCTCGAGGGGGGCCACCTATTATTAGGACAAGGTCATTTATTACTGTGTAATAAAACCTGGGTCATGAGGCCCTTCAGATGTGTCAGTGGGTCATATGTTGGGGGATGATTGCCAACATGGATCTTAGGGGAGCAGGAAGTAGAAATAAAGGAAGTTTTCAAAGGAATTTTATATGTTCAAGTAGACTTACAGGAGGCCGTGGGCCTGGCTAAGACTGCCTTTTGCCCTCAACAAAGTATTAACAGCAACGCAGCTGAGTTTCTGGAGGAAGGTCACTCTGCCTATTTCAAGGGCTTGTCAGTGGGCTACGGGTAGTGAGGAAATTTAATTTTTCTTCTGCCTTTGGTTCCTACATCATATTATGTTGAGCCAAGGAAGCCAGAGGTGTGTATGATTCCACGTGTGTGAAACCCTAGAAAAGACGGGTCTGATGGATGGTGATGTGTCCGGGTTTCGTGGGCTGAGGTGTGGAGGGAGCTTGGTGGGCCGGGCCTGGGAGCTCTCCAGGGTGATGCTTCTAGTGATGTGTGCACAGGTGTATACCCTTGTCACTCTGTGACCTCTGCACCTCCAGGCGGGTGTCGGCAGACTGGCCTGTGTCCCCGAGACCCCTGCTGCGCCCAGCTCCACCTTGACCTGCTAGATTAGGACGAGGCCCAGGGCTTCCCAGGGAGGATCCAGTGTCACCAAGGGACTTAGTGAGGGGTGCTGTATTCAGGTTCTCCTGAAACACAGAGTTAATAGGATGTATGTGCATAAAGAGATTTATTATGAGGAGTTGGCTCACATGATTAGGGCAGCTGAGACGTCCCAGGCTCTGCAGTCGGCAAGCTGGAGACCCAGAAGAGCCAGTGATGTAATTCCAGCCTGCGGCCAAAGGCCTGGGATTCAAGGAGAGCCAGGGTGCAAATGCCAGCGTGAAACCCAACGGGCTGGAGACCCACGAAGAGCTGATGTGTCGGGCCGAAGGCTGGAGAAGGCGGGTGCCCCAGCTCCAACATCCAGGCAGGAGGAGTTCCCTCTCCCCTTCTAGTTCCATTCAGTCTTCAACTGATTGGGTCAGGCCTGCCCACATTAAGGAGGTCAATTGACTTTCCTCAGTCTATTTATTCAAATGCTAATCTCCTCCAGAACCTCCCTCAAGGACAGCCCCAGAATGATGTCTGACCAAATATCTGGTACCCCATGGCCGGGTCAAGCTGACACATAAAATTACCCGACACAGGAGACACCGGGGGTCTCGGAGCGGCGGGCGGCTGCCGTGCTGCGTGTCGTAGGCGCTCGGGTTCGGGCCCCAGGCGGGGGAGGGAAGGTAGCTGTGAGAACCCCTCGCCCTAAGGCATCTGATCCCTAAGGCATCTGATCCCTAAGGCATCTGATCCGCCCGCACAAGGGCCCCTTCCACCCCACCCCTTCAGTCCAGGTTTAGATTGCCGCGGTACTACTACCGAGGAAAACTGGCATTTTCTGTGGAGCGTTGGCCACGTGGAGGTAAGAGTGGTGGATGGGGACTGGGCCGTGGAAAACAAGCGAGTCAGGCTCAGCTTGTTTGTTCATTTATTCACTCATTGCCTAATTCACGTATTTCCGGAGTTCCTGCTTCTGCGGATCAGATGCTGAACACCAGGGACATTGGTGGGAACAAAGACCAGACGGGGTCCCTGCTTTTGAGGTCACTCTGCCCCAGGGAGACGCTATCACTGAAATGTCGCCCCCCGAGGAAGCGTTCAGACCGCAGGCCTGGCCCCGAGGACGCGGCGCGGGCTCGAGAGGTGGCCCGGGCTCACCCGACCGCAGGCCGCGCGTGCTGGCGCCGGGGCCGCGGCCTTGCTGCCCTGTCCGCCTGCCGGGTCCTGCCGTCACACACCTGAGGAGCTGGCACCTTGCTGACCCCTCAGGTTCCGTTTTCATTTTAAGCCGAGGTTGTGATCCTCCATTTGGGGGGAAGGTCCCTGTTTCCAGCAGGTCTCAGCCTTGGCCCGTGACTGCTGAGCTTGCAGAGCTGCCTCGGTGGCGGCTCCACCTGGTGGGACACGCAGGACGTCCCCAGCCTCTCTGCCTTCCCACAAACCCCTCGCGTCTCTCCAGCTCTGGGGAAGCCTGTCCTGACCTTCAGGGTGGGTGCGGGGAGAGGGCGGTCTGCACGGCGGGCTGGGGGGCTTTCCAGGCCAACCCTGGCTGGAGGTGGGGTGCCGGTGACCCCACCAGGTGAGCCCGGGGGGCCAGGACCACCCTCTTGGCTTCATTTTCACCTGGGGGGGTGGGTATTTATCCTTTCTTCTTTCCTGCAGCTCTCCGATTTCCTTTTGGAGAGCTGCCACTTGCCCCTGCGGAGAGGCTGAGGGGATGTTCCCATTGACAGGTGCCGGAGGGCCGGATGTTTCTTGTCACGGCCTGGGACAACCGGGGGAGCACCTGGACGTGGCCTCGCTGACCACATGCTTCTTGTGGGGCTTGGGAGATGGGGGGACCAAAGACTGGGGGCGGTGTGAGGCTGGGGACGGATTGGCCACTCTCTCCCCGCTCCAAGAGCCCTTGCTCCCGTTTGCTCTTCAGTCCCCTGGCGCTGCCCTCTGCCCCAGCTCCATCCGCCAGCCTTGGCAGCGACTCCGTGAGCTCCCAGAGTCCTTCCAATAACTCCTCGACTTTAATTAGGATTAATTTTTGTTGCTCACACTAAAACACCCAGGGATGGTGGTAGCAGCTTCCTAGAGCCTTTGCAAATGGACGCTGCCCGTTCCCACCCTGCTCTGCACTGACCTCCCCACTGCGAGAAGCCCAGGATTTGCCTGGCAGGCACCGGCCATTTGAGGCCGCAGCGTATGGTCGGATTCAGGCAGTGATCGTGATTAAAATTCAAACAAGAAGAAAAATATGTGTATGATGGCACATGTGCCCAATGGGTGTGCCCAGGAGAGAGCCTGAGCCTTGCAGCAGGTAGCCAGGCTGCCTGTGTGCCAGGGGCCACGCATCCCCGGCGACCGCGTCTGGACCAGGCCCCGATGAGGAGGATCCGAGGGCAGACTGTCCCCGGCACGGGGGTCTGGAGGCGACTCTGCCAGCCCAGTTTCCTTGCATGCAGAGGATTAGGAAGGGGCCGGGGTTCCCGGGATGGAGGCTGGCCAGCAGGCCACCTGGTGAAGCTGGGCGGGAAGAGCTCCGGGGGGCCCGGCAGCACACGGGTGCTGGGGGTGCAGAGGGCCCACAGGGGAGGCAGGAAGCCCGGTCACAGGGCGCCCACGGCTGGGGCTGAGTGGGGGAGGCGGGGAGGCCCAGAGCCCGCTGGACCCCTGCCCGAGAGCCTAGAGCTCTTCTTTCTCATCCCAGGCGAACCTGGAGACCTGGCAACACTTTTCTCTCCTTTGCTCTGCCCATGTCGTCCGCAGAGGGGTCCCCTGGAGGAGTTCCCGTGGCTGGGCCCTGCCGTTCCTGCGTGGACGGCCGAGACCTCCGCGGACGGTGGGTGGGGGCGCGCCAGGCCTCCTCCACCGGCTTCATCCCTCCACGGCCCTTGCGTGCAGCCCTCGAGTCCGCGTGGCCCGGCCTGGCTGCCTGGATGCGGGCTGCAAGCATCTTCCCACTTTCTCCAGGTGTTGCTTGCTCGGGGCTCGAGGTGGCCTCACCGCAGTCCTTCGCCCCTGTGTCGGAGGACGCGCTTGGGAGGGAGGGAGACCTAACATCCCACGAGCATCTGCAATGGGTTTGATACTTCGTACCTGGGGCCTCATTTAAGTTTCGCAGGGACACCTTGAGGACCTGTGGCTCTGAGGGACTAAGCGGCCTCTCGTGGGTCACACGATTAGTGGGTGTTGAGTTCACACGGCGTCAACACTCAGTCGCGCAATCTCCTCCTTTGATCTGCAGTTTTGGGGTCTCACACAGTTCAGCAAGCCCGTGAGGACCCGGAGACGGGTGGCGGGATGAATGTCACCAGATTTCGTTATTTTTGCTCACGTTAGAGCACAGAGTCTATCAGAAGGGCCACATGGCGTAGTGATGCTGTCGGTCTGGGGATGGCTTTCTCTAATGTAACCAGGGCCAACTCTGTCCTTGGTGAGCTGTTTTGTTTTATAATAAAAAGGTATAAAGTTGTCTTTTTTTTTTTTTTTTTTTTTGCTTGCCAGGAGTGTTGATTAAAAGGGTCATTTGTTTCTCCTGTGTCTATGACTCACACGTTCGTGTAGACTTCATTTCTGAAGATTTCCCTTTACAATTGGTTACTCTTGGTCTGTTAAATGGGGCGCGGGGCAAGGAGCGGGGACATTCATAATCACCCGGCAGGCTTGCTTGGTGCGATGACTGGCATCCCCTGGTTTGCAGTGCGAGTGGAGTCCCTTCTGGTATGGTGTATATTTAATTGAACATCCTGAGAGTACCGCTCCGTCATTATCTTTATTAGTGGCATTTCATGGCCTGGTTTTCCGGGGCCGGGGCTTCCCGCTGGCTCCCCTTCTTGCCCCCATTTTGTGCACTTGTTAATTCTGGGGCAGTTGTAGCCACTTTCTGTAATTTGTGGAGCAGCCCTAGGCCCCCCTCCCCCCCGTCCGCCACCCCCCTTTTCTATCTGACTTGGGCGTGAAGTGCCAAAATCCCAAGTTCAGGAGAATTTGTTACTTGGAAATTATTTTTCCCCCCTCTTTTGTAAATTAATTTCCTTTCCCGCAAAGACAGCCAAAACACCACAATGATTTTCTACCACCGAGAGGTAATGAGGCTTAGGGGAGAATGTTTAATAGGAAAACATTGTCCCACACTGAGAATTAGGAATTCTGGGTGGAGGAGGAGCTGATGAATATTAAAACCAGAGAGTGTGAGGAGCGTCCCTGGGAGAGTGTGCTTGCACATATTGTCTGGAAGGAGTTGGCTGTGCCTTCCTGCCTGGCATCGATGGACCTAACTAGGGACACTGTGACACGGCTAAAGACTTTATTTTTATTAATTTATTTTTAAAGATATTATTTCTTCATGGGAGAGAGAGCGAGCGAGCACAGGGAGGGCAGAGGGAGAGGGAGAAGCAGGCTGCCTGCTGAGCAGGGAGCTGATGGATGCAGGGCTGGACCCCAGGGCCCCGGGATCACGACCTGAGCCAGAAGCAGGTGCTTAACCAGCTGAGCCACCCAGATGCCCCTGGTTAAAGACGTTAAAGTGCACAGGGGCTGAACACGAGAGAAGGTACATGCTGAAAGTTGTTTGTTTATTTAAAATATTTTATTTATTTATTCATGAGACACAGAGAGAGAGGCAGAGACACAGGCAGAGGGAGAAGCAGGCTCCATGCAGGGAGCCCAACGCAGGACTCGATCCCAGGATCCCGGGGTCATGGCCTGGGCCCAAGGCAGGCGCTCCACCGCGGAGCCCCCCAGGCATCCCCGTGTTGAAAGTTTAATGTCGGGAAGCCAGCTGTGCTCCGGAGCCCAGGGGTTCTGCTCCGAGGGAAGCCTTTTCCAATTTTATGAGGCCTGCAAGTCTCTTCTTACAAAATATCCCGTGAACCGTACAGTCCTCTCAAGATGATCGCTTCCGTCGGTTGTGTTTGGGGAATGCAGACCCGCGGGTCCACGGCACCAGATGGGGTTCACTGTGTCAGACCCCGTGTCTGTTATGTATTCACTTATTTAGGGGGCAGAGGCTTTATTTGGGAGAGGGAGGCACGTTTTGGAGGAAATCAAAACTCCTCCCAAACCAGATGTGGCATGGATGATGTTGCACTTGAGGCCCACGCGGCCGTGTCATCACAGGTTAGTTGGACACTTTGGGTGCACTGGGAGTTCACTTGAATCCGGGGATTCAGGAGACCCCGGAGAGAATCAGTGCAAGAAAAGAGGAATTCTGAAAACAGTACGTTTGTGTAGCTTTCCCTGTGGACAGACCTTTGAAAAGGGCCGTTTTTGTTGTTTCTCTGACCTGACTTGAAACATGTGCCTGCCCAGGTGACTCCTCCTCGTGTGCCCCAGGTCTTCAGGTCCACGTGGGGTCCCCCGCCCCTTGTTCATGCAGCCCCGGGTTTGCACCTCGCAGCTCCAGGGAAGCCTGCCCTGCGAGGGATGGAAGGGGCTCCAGGTGCAGCTGGTTTTCAAGAGATGTGTTGGGGAGACGAGTGTCACCTGGGTCGTATTCTTGGGGTCCACAGTGGCCTGCAGTGCCCACATGCATTACTTAGGGGGGAGGGTCCTGAGGACGGGGCGGGCGGCTCCAGAACGTGGGCCCCAGACGAACCAAGCTTCAGCCTGACCCCTGCAGTGTGAACGGTGGTGGGGGGCGAGTGTCGCCTTGGGGGGCGAGAGCCAGCCTCGGGTCTCCGGCCAGCGGGTGCTGGTGCGGGGCCCGGCAGAGAAGGAGGCCCCAGGCACCTCAGGCCTTCGGCTGCCCTGGGGAAGGTGCACACCTGAGCCTTCGCCCAGCACCCGGAGCCTTTGGGGCCGCTCACAGCCGCTGATCCCCTAGAGGGGTCCCGGGGCAGGGGTGGGCACCGCCAATGTGTGCAGCGGCCCTGTCCCTGAGCCTTAAGTCAAGGTAGAAAATAAGAAACGTTTAAAGGTTTCAATAATAGAGATTTAAATAGGGTGCGATTGCAGTTTACAAGGCACAGAGGGTACCTGGCCTGGGAGCCTCTGGGAAGGTTGCAGGAGAGAACTAGCATATGAAAAAGCCCGGGGAGGTTTGAGTTTTTGAACATGTGTTGGGGAGGCTCTTTGGGGTTATTTGAGATGGAGCCAGGGTACGAAGAAATGCAGAAATGGAATGTATGAGTGGACTTAGTTGGGAAGCCTAGAGGGCACAACAGGAATCTGTTGGTCCTATTATATGCCCGCTGGTCTAATTTGATCCGGTTTCATTAATTCATTCAACAAATAAGCATGTGCTCTGTGCCCACCAGAACCCCCTGCCCTTGTGGAGTTCGGGGATCAGTTTCCCCGAGGTGGGTAGGATGGTGGCTGGGCGCCCCAGCCCACATTTTAATAGCTTCTCCCCCCAAGGGCCATAGAGGCTGAGTCTGCCCCTGCACTCATCGGCCGCTCTGAGAAAGGCTGGACTTGCTCTGGCTTCAATTACGTGCCTATCCTATGAGCTGGTCGCTGAGAGCAGGAGGCAGGGATCCCCCAGTGGCCAACGGTAGGGTGGTATCTTGAGGGTGCTGTTTGCTCAGAACCAGCTGAGCTCATATAGGGACCATTTCCAGATGGAACGGGGGTGCTAACAGGCCCCAAACTCTAGGTGTCCCCCCGTATACTCCAGGCCCAGCGTGCAGGTCAGGCAGTCCTCCCTGCAGAAGGGGGCTGTGCCACCAGAGTAATCAGAGTGGAGGTAGACGGAGGAGAGCAGTGCAGGTCAGGCTGGGACCACACTTAGGAGACTTCTGCATGCCAGGCCAGGACTTCAGACTTTATTCTGTAAATCACAGAGGAATAGAGGCCCTGGGCACGATCAACAGTGGGTTTAGGAAGATCACTTCGGCGGGAGGTTTGTACCAGGCATAAGGTTTATGGGATTTGAGAACTGATTAAATTAGAGGATGAATCAAAGGTGGTTGCAAGGCTGTGCTCCTGCTTTTAAATATTTTGTTATCTCATAGGTCTTTTGAGATAGTCCCCTCTTCTGCTCCTTCCCAGGACTATTTATTATAGTCCGGTCAGGTTTGGATTCCAGGAGCCTCCCACATCTGAAGCTTTCTCATTTTTAATAGTCTTAGTCTTGCTTTTCTCTAGGTATTTTACAATCTCTCCAGCCAAAGTCTGGGATGCATTTGTGGTTATATAGAGCTTTACCCTCCCTGGCTAACACACGCTATTAAAATGACAGGGTCACTTTTTCTCAATGTTCTTGCTGTCCCTATTTCTGGAACTACTTCTTCTTAGACCCAGAAGAGTACCATCTCCTCTGACCCTTCCTCCACCTTCTGAGGTGGGTGACTGTCACTTCCAGGTGTCTTATCACTGTCCTTAGTTTAATGAATCTTTAAGCAGATACCTTGGAGGATTTAATCCCCTGTTGCTTTGGTGCTTTGTCGGCTCCCTATTTCTGTGAATGGAAAAGGAAGGAACTTAAGTTTGTTGATCATTGAGATTCCCCACGCCATGTTCTGTGAGTGAAGAATAACTCTTGGGAGTCTTCCTCACATAACAGGTATCTATCCATCTATCTGTTAATTCATCTCTTCATCCATCCATCTCTCCACCCACCCATCCATCTCTCCATCCATCCATGTATCCATCCATCCATCCATCCATCCATCCATCCATCCATCCATCCATGTATTCATCCATCTCTCCATCCATCCATCCATCCATCCATCCATCCATCCATCCATGTATCCATCCATGTACCCATGCATCCATCCATCCATCAGTTTGTCCATTGGTTCATCCATTTTTATCTCTATATTCCTCTGTCTGTCTGTCTCTCCCCTCTCTCCATCTATAGACACACACACACACACACACACACACACACACACACACAATCAGGGAAACTACCTGACATTTTCTTTCATTCGGTTTCACTTGTTAACACAAACTCATTTAATCCACACAACCTCCCCATAAGGTAGATATTATCTCCAATTAAAATGAGGGCACTGAGTTTCAGGGAGGTTAAATAATCTGTCTAACTGCAGAGTTAGTCTTTGGAAGTACGTGGAAGCTCAGAGGGCTTGATGTAAAGATTGTGCTCATTAGAGCACAATGTGGCAGCATCATCTATAATAGCAAGAAACTGGAAGCACTGTAAATGAAAATCAATAGGAGACTGGATAAATAATTTAAGGTTTATCCATAAAATGGAATACAATGCAGCTTCTCAAAAGAATGACTTAGACCTACAAACACAAAGGGTAGGAAAATGACCACGATCTATTGTTTCATGAAAAAAGCAAATTATACAGTAGTGTATGTATATGACTCCATATCTGTAAAGATTATCTTTATATCTTTATAGATGCATAGAGAGAGTCTGGAAGGATGCCCGAAAGTGTGCAGTTGCCAGCAGTTACTTTGGGGAAATGAGGTTAGGGGATAGAAAGGAGTCTTTAATTAAAACTTGTTTGGAATTTTTATGAATATAATTATTTTAATAATAATAATAGTTATCATTTTTTTAGAGAGAGAGAGAGAGAGAGAGAGAATGAGTGCGCACAACCAGGGAGCTAGAGGGGCAGAGGGTGAGGGGGAAAGAGACCCTAAGCAGGCTCTACACCCAGTGTGGCTCGGGCATGGGACTAGATCTCATTACCCTGAGACCATGACCCGAGCTGAAATCACGAGGCAGATGCTGGACTGACTGGGCCACCCGGGTGCCCCAATGATAGTTATTTTTGTCATAGAAGTATCAGTGCCTTTCTGGCTTTCACACTCTGATCCCGGGGAACGGCTGACATCTCCCCCTCCTTCCCAGGCGTCTTTTCCATCCCTGCAGGGAGAGCCCTTCCTTTGCCCTCTGCTGGAGTTAGCCGTCGGGTCCACATGGCTCCACCTGTCTCCGGTTCTCCTGGCCTGGAAGCCTCTTGCTCTGTATACTGTTTTCCCATCACAAAAGTCATACTTAATAATGACGAAATGCAAACTAAGACAACAGATGCCATCATCTACCTCCCAGAATGGCTGAGGGATCTGGGCAGGGGTTTGTTACATATAAACATTCTTCCATAAAGCACGTGTTTTTATTTAAAGTGCTTAGAATGTCAACAAGATAGTTGCGACTTTCTTTTATTATTAAGCTGGTGTTCCATTCACAGAGCAATGATTTAATAGAAGTTGCATCAAAAGCAAAACTACCCCCCCGCCATGAGTAATTTGTGTTCTACACGACCCGCTTTAAATTTCCAGGCCAGCTGACGGCCTTCATACTGCACTCTACAAGGTTAATGGCGATTGCAAATCTCCCTGAAAGACAGGGTTATCTCAAGGCTAGATTTAGTACTGGACAAACACATGAGCTTTCATACCCTTGTGATTTCAGTTGTATTTTGTGAAAAACACGTGAGATGTGTCCATGAGTGAATTCCTTGTGACAGAAGGAAACCCTGCAGTAGGGCCAACTAGTTTTGACCACTTCATCGTCTTCTTTTTCTTCTTTTTTAAGTTTTTATTTAAATTCCACTTAGCATATCGCCTAATGTTGGTTTCAAGAGTAGAATCTAGTGATTCATCACTTCCGTGCAACACCCCGAGCTCCTCACAAGTGCCCTCCTTCATCCCCTTGCCCATCTGGCCCATCGGCCTGTCTCTTATCTTTGACAACGTCTCGTCTCAAAAATAAACTCTCTTTGGAATAAGCTTTGATTGTTGAGCACAGTGCAGAGGGCTGCCCCACCTCCCTTTACCCTGTCCCCCCCACCCCCCGTGGTCTTACGTTACCACAGTGCATTTGCCAAAACTAAGAAACCAACCTGGCACGTAACCATTAGTTAAACCCCAGGCTTTATTTGGATTTGACTAGTTTTTCCACTGTTGTCCTTTTTCTGACCCAGCGTCCCAGCAGGGATACCAGCCTGCATTTAGGTCAGTGTCCTCTCTTCCTAGGTCAGAGTCTCTTTCGATCCAGCAAAGCAATACCATTTTCAAAATTTTCCTTGGGATCGTGGACTTGCCATAAGGTTGCTTGTCATCCGCAGAGTTGTTCCACATTCCCCCAGTTATTCTGCAACCTCCCCGAGGCGCTCTCCCGTGATGTCTGGATGACATGCGGAGCGAACCAAGAACAAGGTCGCAGGAGGCTGTTCTTGTATATACTTTGTCACGTGCCCAAGTTTTCCTTTTAGCCGACATGGTGGTTTTCTCCTTATAAAGTATTACGGGGAAAATTCTGTGAGGTTGACTGAAGCATCTGCGTGCTGCCTCCTCCGCGTCTTCCTGTAGAACAACATCTTGTAAGAACATCGCCCGGCTTCCCGCTGCAGCGCTGCTCAGTCCAGGCCTGGCGGCAAAGCACAGCTCCCTCAGGACACCTGCTGGGTCTTCTCGGGGAGAAACCTGTGAACACAGCTTCACGGGCAAAACCAGCCGCAAAACCAGCCGGCCTGTGGGGACACGCCCTACATATATATATTTTTAATTATATTTTATCTGAATCACGAAGCTATCAATGAGCATCAGGAACAATGTAGGGACACCTGGGTGGCTCAGTGGTTAGGTGTCTGCCTTCGGCTCAGGGCATGACCCCGAAGTCCCGGGATCGAGTCCCACGTCGGGCTCTCTGCATGGAGCCTGCTTCTCCCTCTGCCTGGGTCTCTGCCTCTCTCTCTGTGTCTCTCATGAATAAATAAAATCTTAAAAAGAAAAAAGAACTGTGTAAAGCAGCATAAATCAGTGCTTGCACCCCCACCGCATGCCACCCTCCAACCCCAGCCTGCTGGACTAGCCCGTTCGTAGCCTGGAGCGAGTCCTTGCACATCTCTGTGTGGGCACAGATGTAGGACATGCATCGTGCAGATTAATCTCAAACCACAAATTCAGACGTGAACGCAATGTCACTTCCTGCGTCTGTAGATGAACTTAATATTTACCTTGAGCTCCTCAGGTCAGAGGCAGGGTCACAGGCATGTTGAGCTTCCCGTCTCTCTGACTGGGGTGGAAGTGCTGGTGGAGGAGGGACACTGATGGCACGGACCGCTCTGCTCCGGGCTCAGCATCTCCCCCTTCCTCTGAGCTGCACACTGGTCTTTCTAGAACGTCCTGGCTCTTGTCCTGCTGTGGTCCCACCTCCACATCTCTAGTTGTTGACGCTTCTCCTGTGCCCTTCTCATCTGCATCTGTGCTTGTTTCTGTCCACAACTCCCGGATCACCAGGCAGTGGTTCTGTCTCACGTCTGCCATCCCAGATGCCAGGGAACACTTGGCTCCTGATTTCGGAGGCCAGCTCAGCTCGTGTGTATCCAGAGCCACTCAACACGGAGCAGCTCTCTCAACACCCCTCTCAGGGATGATTTGGGGTTGGGTGCCGGGCCCGGGGAGCCGACACAGCACAGCCTTCAGACACCTCCTTGGGCTCATTTCTCAGGGGCCTCATGCTCCCTTGCCTTGGCAAGGTGTTTTTATCTCCTTGTGGCATAGGAAGTCTTTTTCCAAGTGGGTTACTTAAAGTAGTGCTCTCCAAAGCAGGTTGTATGGAGGCCCCTGGGGGGCACGGTTGTTTGGGTGTCTGACTCTTCGTAGGGTAGTGGGATCCAGCCCTGCATCCGGCTCAGCACTCAGTGCAGGGTCTGCCTAAAGATGCTCTCCCTTCCTCTCCCTCAGTACCTCCACTCCCCTGAAATAGATAGATAGATAGATCTATAAATCTATCTATCTATCTATCTATCTATCTATCTATCTATCTATCTATCTTAAATAAATCTATCTATCTTTAAAAAAAGCGGGTTGTCACAGTTGATTTTCTGTGGCATGAGAGGAAAATATTAAAATTTCTATTTTTAAAAAAATTTTATTTCTTTGGGAGAGGGCATGAGTAGGGGAGGGAAAGACAGAGAGAGAGAGAAGTAGGCTTCCTGCTGAGTGAGGAGCCCGACATGGAGCTTAATCTCAGGACCCTGAGATCAATCCCAGGACCTCAATTCATGACCTTCATGAATTGAAGTTCGTTGCCTAACCGACTGAGCCTCCCAGGTGCCCCAAAACTTCTGTTTATTTTATTCAAGAAAGGAAGGAAGTAACCTTTGCAAATATTTGCTGTGAGTTGGCACCTGGGCCAATGGAGTGGACAGGGTGGGCCGTGAAGAGTTTGGAGTGACAACCACACCCGTCTGTATCTTCAGGGGCTCACGTTGTGTATCTGTACATCTGTATCAGCATCTGTATCATGGTATGGCTACACCTTCATTGATTGTTTTGCTAAAAACAAGACCTTTAAAAGATAGAATTCTTCATAGTCCTTTGTAATGAAATGGAGAGAAATTTTGAAATCTTTTGTAGTACCCAGGGCTTCGGGGATGATCTTGTGGCAAAGTGTTGAAAAGACTCATTGAAGTTGATGTTAAGATATTTTTGTTCCACAAAATGACAGACGTTCAAGTTTACTGACCTCTGTTGGCGATGACAGTATTAGTTCAATGCTACCTGGCAGCTATTTTTGAAAAATTAAACATATTTAATCTGTTCCTTCAATGGGAGATCCTGTGTTTTAACAATGCATGAGAAAGTAATTGCTTTTTGAAAGAAATTCTTGCTCTTGAGCATTTTGAAAATGAATGTTTGGAAATATTTCTATTATTTTGTTGCTGAAAGCAACATATGTCATTCACAAAGAATAATTTAAAAAAAAAAAAACCTTCTCAGATCTGCCAATTGAAACAAACAAACAAAAAATCCTGGCAAACAGTATTTTCTAACCTGTATGTAACAATCTTTCGGAGTAAAAACCTTCAATGTGTTTTGAAATGATTTCCTAAGAATTTCGGTGTGTTCCGAAGCCTTTGCAAGAAGAAATGATTAACACCTGGGAAGGTGAAAATGTTTTAGCTGACTTTGGACGTATTTTTTTTGGTGGCTGAGACTGAGCAAGCAGTACCACCAACGATGAACTTCCTCCGTTTGGACAAAGGAAACTCTGAAAGTTATAGTAACCATTAAAATCAAATATGAAATTACATTGAAGGTGGAATTAGGACTTTGAATTGCTGTATCACAAAGGGTTAAACCAATATATTTTTTAAAAGTATATTGGGGGCGCCCAGGTGGCTCAGTCAGTGAAGTGTCCGACACCTGGTTTCAGCTCAGGTCATGGTCTCATGGGTCACGAGGGGTTGTGCTATCGAGCTCTGCGTTGGACTCTGCACCCAGTGGAGTCCGCGTGAAGATTCTCACCCTCTGGCCTCCCTCCCGCTTGTGTGCACAAGCACTCCCTCTCTTTCAAATAATAAATCTTAACAAAAAAAAAGTAAAGCCTTTTCAATTCCATTGATATAATTAAAAATTGTTTATGACATGTTTTAATTATAGCAAAACAATTTTGTACTATTAACAAAAATATATATATGAAATATATATTTAATATATAATACTTATATATAATACTATGATGTATTTAAAATAGTCTATTTCCCTTTTTGTCTTTTTTTGAATATTTATATTTTTGTGTATGGTTTTACTCTATAGTACGTCATGTACCTAACTTTTAAGTACCTGATACACTTCTAAGGGGGCACCTGCTTCAAAGGTTTTCCTGACCCGTGTGTACAGTTAGGATGTTTGGTGGTCATAGTTTAGGTGAGGACCTCAGAATTTGAAACTCGCAAGCCATGAACTGACCTCTGCTGTGGCATACATGATTTCCGGGTACTTAGGGGGCCACTGTCGAACAGGAATTGGCAAAATGAAAGCGTGTCAATACTATTCTGCTAAAACTTGTACACATGTATCATCCTTTTTATTTTAGAAAAAAGGAATTATATCCACTACATTGTAAGCTGCTTTAAAAAAATTTAACAGTACATCAAATTCATGCCTTCAAATTAGGAGATATAGCTTGAATTCATTTCTTTAATATTTATATGCTAATCCATAATATGCATGCACTGCATTTTATTATAGTTTCCTTTTGAGAGATAAACATGTTTACCCTGGGTTTCTTTCCTTGTTCCTATCCTTCGCTGTCTTCTTTCCTTCTCCCTCCCCTCCTTTCTTCTTTCTTTCTTTCTGTGATGGTCCCCCCCAAAAAATACAAACAATGCTCCAATAAATATTCTTAAACATTTTTTTCCTTGTAAGATAAATCCCCCAAAGTGGCCAAAGGGTACATGTATTTTCAGTTTTAATCTGTATTGTCACATTGCTTCTCAAGTAAGTTTGCAGCAATTTACACTCTTGTCAGCAATGAATGAAAATATTTATTTCTTCACATCCTTGCCTGAACTGAAGTTTCCATTCTTCTTCATTTTTGTCAATTTGATGGCTAAAAAAAAAAAAAAAAATTATGTTCTGTTTTAAATTTGCTGCTTGTGAATTTGAACATTTTATTTATTAGCTGTTTTTGTTAGCTTTTGCTGCCTCATAAACCACCCCCAAAACTTGGTGGCCCGAAGCAGCAGCTATCCATTCAGCTTACGAGTCCGTGGGTCCGCAGTCTGGGTTGGGTTGGGCCTCGACTCCTGGGCCCGGCGCAGGCCCCTCGGGGGTGGTTAGCAGCTGGCAGCTAAGCAGCTGTGGCCCCTGCAGCCACTAGCTGTTGACTGGGGTCGGGGACGGGAGTGGCTGCGGCCGTCCTCATGCACCAGGGTGGCTGGGCCACGGGGGGCAAGGCGGGTCTGCAGAGCAGCTGCGCCAGGCGAGCCCACCACCAACTACTTGTCTCTGCTCCTGTTAGGACTGTCGCTTTCCCTGGGCCAAAGCAGGTGGAATGGCCAGTGGGCTGGAGGTGGGGCCAGAGGCACAGAAATAGACCCCATCTCCTGATGGGGGAGTCGTGTGGGTGTTGTTGGCAATCGCCCCCATGAGCCTTTTCTTTTTCTTTAAGATTTTATTTATTTATTTGAGAGACAGAGACAGAGACAGAGAGAGACAGAGAGAGAGAGCGCGCACGGGCAGGGGGAGGGACAAGCAGACTCCCCGTTGAGCAGAAGGCTGAAAGCGGGGCTGGATCCCAAGACCCTGACCTGAGCCGCAGGCAGTGGCTTCACTGACTCAGCCACCCCGGTGGCCCCCACATTAGCCTTTTCTAATTTCTTCTTCTCTGCATTGCATTTTGCAATCTTTGTTCTTCTGTTTTCTTATGAATTCTAAGGGAGTTCTGTGTTTAGTGGTGTTAGCCGGGTGCCTGTCATATCCACTAGAAATAGATTCCCTCATCCTTCATGTATCTCTAGGCTTTGTTTATGATATCTTTTACTGTATTAAAATAATCTGGTTTAAGAAATTCTTCCTCATTTCAAGGTGAGATAATACTCGTGTTCCTAGTATTTTCTCTCCTCAGGGTTTAGTCATTTTATTGTTTCCATTGCATATGATTTTTTAATATACTATATATCTTAGGTAGCTTTGATTTATTCTGATTTATTCAAGCATTCTTTATTACATTTATTTATTAAGTATCATTTTTTACACAGAATTCGATTTCTTAGACTTATAATATTCCCATATATATTTTGTTGACGGGGACTGCAGAACAATATCCTTTGACATAACAACCCCACCTCTAGGAGTTTATCCTGCAGAAATAATTGATCAAGTGGACAAGAGATAACGAACAAGACTGTTCACTGCAGCATTATAATAGTGAAGAATCGGGAACTATTCTATTTTTGGGAGAGGATTAGATAACCAAACAGGACAATAAAATATTACTCAGCTGAAAGTATGTATGGTATGATTCCACTGTGATACTACTCTTCAACTATCTATATATTCATATTTCCCATACCCAAAGGTACAAATACAGCAAGCGAATATTCTAAAATATTCACAGATGTGTTTTTCTGCTCTTTCTGTGCCAGGCCCCCAAACCCCTCAAACAAGGTCATTTCTGGGTCCTGCTGTAAGGAGGAGATGATAATGCTACTGCAGAACATGAAACCACTAGAAGCAAAGGCTTATTATGGGGTCTCCAGGCTGAGTCAAAGGGCTCTCGACCTCAGGCTTATGTCATACGCCTCGGGTATCCCAGCTGGCCATCTGACCCACAGAGAGGAAGTGAAGATCACAGATCATACCCACCTTAGGAACAGAGGATCTGAGTCAAAAGAGTGCTCTTGGAGTGTAGTGGGCATCAGGGAGGACTCGGTGTCTGTGAGGCTCTCCCAGAGTGAAGAATGAAAGCTGGGTCACAGGTCTCAGATCACTGGTCATGGGTGTCAGAGACCCCACCAGAACTCCGTGGGCTTGTAACCCTTGCAAACGTCCCCTGAGCAGAGCCAGCCGGCTGCAGCATCAGAATAGAAATTTCTCTTAGAGCCCTGAGAGAGCCCAAGAAGGTTTGAGGGATGAGTGGGAGAGCATGCAAAAGTTTTCCATGTGAAATAGAGATCCAAAGCTGCTGGACCAGAAGGGAGCTCCCAGTCGAGAAAGGTGTTCCAGAATGTTTGACATGATTGATAAGTAGATTTGGGAAACTTGATGTTTCCCAGAGCCTGCCAGTTGGGTTAGATCCTGCAGACCAAAGCCAGACAAAAGGTATCTCTCTGCTTACTCAAGCAAAGTCAGATGGTAAGTGAGGGCCAGACACCCCACAGACCTGGCTACCATGTCAGCCCCCTAAGTTGAAGATGCAAATCCAAGTAAAAGAAGTGGGGAGGGCACCTGGGAGGCTCAGGGATTGAACATCTGCCTTTGGCTTAGGTCGTGACCCCAGGGTCCCGGGATCAAGTTCTGCATCGGGCTCCTTGCATGGAGCCTGCATCTCCCTCTGCCTGTGTCTCTGCTTCTCTCTCTGTGTCTCATGAATAAATACATAAAATCTTAAAAAAAAAAAAGTAGGGGGGTGGGTTAGTTAAAAAACATTTATTTGAGTGTAATCTACTGCTTGAAAAAGTGTCTGCCACTAGGTGGAATGGGGGGCTCGAGATTGAAAGAAAATTCAGGTACAGAAAACTAAAGCTGCCCTCTTTTGCACACCTGAATTTTTGGCCTGTGAAACTCATGCCCTCTACATATATATTTAGACATGCACAGAAAACATCTGCAAGAATTCATAACAAGCTTTTCCCAGTGGTAACAAAGTTTAATTTCCTACACTGAACATGGATCACTTTTGCAATAAAAATGCAAATCTAGAAAAATATTTCAAAGTATGTCATGTTCATTGTAGGCAATTTGGAAAATATGAAAAGTACATTTAAAAATTAAATCATCTGAATTCCCACCATGAAAATAACTATCGTTAATATTTTTATTTTCTTTTATATGTGCATACATTTTATTTTCTTTCATATGTGCATACATAGATGGGCACATATTCAAAGTATATATATTCTTTTTACAAAATCAGAATTATATTAGTATTTGCCATCTACTTTTTATTCTTTTTAATGTTGTTAAAGAAAGAGGATTTTCCCATGCTATTAAATGTTTTTTGAAAACACCCCTTGAAAGGTACATGCTCGGGATACCTGGGTGGCTCAGTGGTTTAGCGCCTGCCTTCGGCCCAGGGTGTGACCCTGGGGTCCTGGGATTGAGTCCCATGTCGGGCTCCCTGCATGGGGCCTGCTTCTCCCTCTGCCTGTGTCTCTGCTTCTCTCTCTGTGTCTCTCATGAATAAATGAATAAAATCTTAAAAAAAAGGTACATGCTCTGTGAGGTATATACTGTATTACATAGAATATATAACTAATTTTATATGTATAAACTTATATATAAAATCTGTGTTTAGAAATTATTATTATACTATTTATACTATAGAAATTGTTATGCTACTATTTATACTATAATACATTTAATATAGAGTAATATACTATATAGTAATAATATAGTAATAACAATATAGTAATAGACTATATATAGTAATTTTAAAATACATTACTATGTTAAAATAATTTTTACTTTATTTTTTATTTTTTAAAGCTTTTATTTATTTATTCATGAGAGACCCAGAGAGAGAGAGAGGCAGAGACACAGGCAGAGGGAGAAGCAGGCTCCATGCAGGCAGCCCGATGCAGAACTCAATCCCAGGACCCCGGGGTCATGACCTGAGCCAAAGGCAGGCGCTTAACCGCTGAACTACCCAGGCATCCCTTGAAATAATTTTTAAATAAATAGCTACATATTATACACAAAAATTACTATGTATTATATATATATATATATATATATATATATATATATATATATATGCAGATGAGAAGATGATGGTTATAAAGGGTAATTAACTTACCCAGGGACACTGAGCTAGCATAAGGTACAGCTGGGATTTTAACCTCTACCTTCCTGACTATTAAGACCAATCCTCCCAAGGCTGGAAGAATAAATGAGTAAATGTCACAGGTTGGTGGGAAGTACCTAGCATGTGTCGGTGCTTAATAAATAAAATTCTTCTCCCTCATCCTGCCTTGCAGTCCCCAGGCGGGCAGCTCGTAAGCCCCACCTGGTTTCTGCTTCTGTGTCCTGGTTTGTATCCACCCTCTCACAGTAGTCCTCGTTGCTTAAGCTGCTACTTCAGGAGCTCTTCCCTCTGGACCAGAGCCTTCGCTGTGGTCTGCTCTCTGAGGTTCTGGCCGGCGCCCTTCTCCAGCCCAGCTCTGGCCCTGTCGCCTTTGCATTTCCCACCCCCGCTGGCGCCATGTTGTTACCATGGACCTACAGTGCTTTGTGTTCAGGTCATCCACAAGTATAACAGAACCTTCCACAAAGCACAAGATTTAAACAGTTCAGGCAGCCAAAGTTCTCCCAGTGCCCCTTTAAATTTAAAGCGATCAATCCAATGAGTTATTGTGGAAGCAGTAACTGGGTTTCAGCTGGGAAAAGTCTAGGGTCTATAAAATTCAGATAAATCATTCTGGAGATATATATCTAGAGCTGTAAGTCACCCAGACATCAATAGAAACAAATGCTTCTTGAATTTCTTTTTTGGAAGTCACATCATTGCGTGTGTATCCCAGAATCTGCATTCATTATTCACTCTAGTAGCTTTGGAGAGGCCTGGGGATGGCATGGTGCCAGGAACTCTTGGGGTCCATTCACAAGATCACTCCTCTGAGCTCAGCTTCCTGAGAAAAGAGCTTAAGTTAAGCAAGACTGTCCCTCTCCTGAAGATTCGCTACACCCGGGTTGGAAAACCCAAATGCCTCCTTGGTCTAGGCAGATAAGGTAAATGAGGGCAGAGGACTGGGGAAAGACAGTAGAGAGTGACAGGAACTGGGCAAACTGGACAGGGCATGCCCCATAGCAAGGCCTTCAAATTCTTGTGGGGGCCAACATTCTCTACCAGTTTGCTACCCCATCTAACAGGTGTGTGGTAGCAGAATAATGCCTCCCTGTCCTCTTTTCCCCAAAGTCATGTCTTAACCCCTGGAAACTGTGAATATGGTAGGTTGTATGGCAAAGGAGAGGTTGCAGATGGAATTAAGATTGCTAATCTGCTGACCTTAAAATAAAGAGAGTTGCCTGGATTATTCATGTGGGCCCAGTGTAATCTTGAGGGTCCTGAAAAGTGGAAGAGGGAGCCAGAAGAGTCAGAGGACTGTGTGACTATTGAAGATAGGTCCAGTGAGATGCACTGCTGCTGAATTTGAAGAAAAAGCAGCACCATGTGCCATGGAATGAGAATAGCTTCTGAAAGTTGGAAAGAACAAGGAAACAGGTTCTATCCTCCGGAAGAGCCTCCGGAAAAGAGTAAGCTCTGCTGACATGATTTTTAGCCCAGGGAGACCCATATTGGAATTCCAACTTGCAGGACTCCAAAGTAATAAATCTGTGTTGTTTGAGCTTTTAAATTTGGGGTAATTTTTTGCAACATTAAGAGAGAACTAACCAAAAAGACAACCTACAGGATGGGAGAAGATATTTGCAAATGTCTTATTGATAAAGGACTAGTATTCAAAATCTATAAAGAACTTACCAAACTCAACACCCAAAAAAACAACCCTGTCAAGAAATGGGCAGAAGACATGAACAGGCATTTCTCCAAAGAAGACATAACACATGGCTAAGAGACATGAAAAAATGTTCAACATCACCCGGCATCTGGGAAATACAGATCAAAACCACCTCACGCTGGTCAGAATGGCTATAATTAACAAGTCAGGAAATAAACAAATGTTGATGAGGATGTGGAAAAAGGGAAACCCTCTATCCTGCTGGTGGGAATGCAAGCTGGTGCAGCCACTCTGGGAAACAGTATGGAGGTTCCTATAAACCTCCAATTGCGCTACTGGGTTTTTACCTTAAAGATACAAATGTGGTGTTCTGAAGGAGCACCTGCACCCTGATGTTTATAGAAGCAATGTCCACAATAGCCAAATTATGGAGAGAGCCCAGCTTTCCATTGACAGGTGAATGGATAAAGAAAATGTGGTATAAATATACAATGGAGTATTGTTCAGCCACCCCCCCCCCAAAAAAAAGAAAGAAAAAAGAACAAGAAATATTACCATTTGCAATGATGTGGATGGAACTAGAAGGTATTACGCTAAGTGAAATAAGTCGACCAGAGAAACACAATTATCATATTAATTCACTCATGTAGAATTTAAGAAACAAAAGAGAAAATGGAGGGAAAAATAAAATAAGATGAAATCAGAGAGGGAGACAAGTCATAAGAGTCTCTCAACTCTAGGAGACAAACTGAGGGTCACTGGAGGGGAGGGGTGTAGGAGGACAGGGTAACTGGGTGATGAACATGAAGGAGGGCATGTGATGGGATGAGCACTGGGTGTCATATGCAACTGATGAGTCACTGGCCTCTACCTCTGAAATGAATAATACACTATATGTTAACTAATTGAATTTAAATTAAATTAAATTAAATTAAATTTAAGAAACCCCAGAGAACTAACATAGGTGGTGTCTTTTCTATAAACCAATTAAAAGAACATCCCAGTCTGCATCACGGGGCCCAACAAGGCCTTCTTGGATAGAGTGAGGTGGGAAGGAATTGACTTGACTTGGTTGTTGACGCAGGTGAGAGGGATTAACCCCTCCTCCCCTCCCCCTGCCCAGCTGCACACATCCCCACCCCCACCCCCCACCCCGGGCAGTTTGGGCGAGCAGGCAGAGAAGCCAACCTACTAACAAGGCACCAGGTGGAACAGGACCTGAGCAATGACCCATCTGTAGAATTCTGGCCTCAGGGCACAGCCGTTTGGCAAGGCCGAGTTTTCTAGGAGGCCACAACTGTCACTGTCCATTCTTAAACTAACCAGCCTTTGGCAGGTCTGAACAGCTATGCTCAAGTTTATTTGAGCAATTTTTGTTACTTTTAGGGAAATAATTTTAAAAAGGAATTTTACGTAATGCATTTCTGTGTGACTACTTTGGGTTCAATATGAGAGGTTTTTTTTTTTTTTTTTTTTTCTGGTGTTAGCAGATTTTAATTTTTTAAAGCTTTTTGAGTCAAAGATTAAGTGACTATATCTCTGATGCCCATTAGGGGCCAACAAAATTGGTTCCTGGCCTATTTTCCCACAGTTGCTATGTTGTTACAGGTGATGTCCCGTGGGCAACTGGGTTGTTGACAACCACGTGGACCTTCCTATGGGTCATAATTGGAGAGGCTTTTGTACATTTTCGGTGCTTATTCACTCTCCCTGCAGTGAAATCCTGGCTGTGTTGTGTCATGGTGTATCATCATGTGTCTGAGCCTCATATTTCTCATTTGTATAATGGGCATAATAACAGAAACTACCCCATAGGATTGCTCTATGCCTTCAAGGAGCTAAACCACATAAAGCATCGCCTAGCACAGAGTAAGTACTCAGATAAAAATAACAATTTCTCTTCCTTGTTCTTCTAAATTTAGAATCTATAATATGAAAAATTGGAGAATACTTGCTGTATTGAGTTTCAGGGGAGGAGAAGAGGGTAGAGTTTCATCCCAGCTGAGCCTTTAGATGTTGGCGATCCAGGAAGGGGTCTTGAGTGTGACAAAAATCACTCTCTCAGCACTGGGCCCTACATATAGATAAGTTCAGATGGTTTTTCCTGGAGAATTAGCCCTAGGGAGACAGTCTTTCCCATTCGCATTCCCCTGTCAAGAGCTTTGGGTAGCATCCCTGGAATGGAGGCATTCAGACCTCCTGAAGGAACTCCATTGGTTAATATACTAAGTTCAAAATCTTGTCTTGAATTGAGACCAGGTAGCTAACAAATCTGGTATGAGGAGTCTCGATGTTGATAGATCACATTGGTCTTATCTGGGTGATGAATACCTGTGGGAAGAAGAAAGTTCTTGATGAGAATAATTTTCTGATATTTAGTGTCAAGTCTATCAACTGTTAGACTAAACTAGGGTTTCTCAACCTAGGTACTATTGACATTTTGGGCCAGATCGTTCTTTGTGGTGGGGGACTCCCCTGTGCATTGTAGGATGTGTAGCCTCATGCCCACCCTCTACCCACTAGAGGCCAGTTAGTTAGCATCCCCCTCCCCAAGTCTGACAACCCAAAAAATCTCCTGATACTCCCAAATGTTCTCTGGGGGTGGGAGGATCATAATTGCTCCTGGTGGAGGCCCATGGGACTCGGTGATGGGGTCATAGAAATTTATCAGACTCAGCCTTTGCCATCAAAAACCTCACAATTTCTAGGGGAGACCCTCCTCCCCCACCGTGAGCAGTGGGCCATGATGGCATAGTCAGACTCACCACTGGGCTGACGGCATACCGAGGAAAGACTGAGATGGGCCAGGGAGTGGCTGTACCTCCACTACGGCTGCTTTGCTGGACACAAAGGCCAAAGACCCATTTATTGTAGTTATAGGTCAGTGTTTTGAATATCAGTTTTGGTTTCCTGATACCTACAGGGGCCAATCAGAGGGCACTCCTTTTTGTCCCTATTAGCAAATGACCCCAGACGGCTCTATATTTTGACTTCCTGAATCTGGTTTTTGTGTGTGAGAGCAGACACTTCCTATTGCTCAGTAGTCTCTGTCTCTAGCGTTTTTGCTCTTCTCTCAAAATGCTTGTCCTTGCTCAGACCCACTTGGGTTAATTAAATCAGAAGAAGTGGAGCCTGAACTAGGGTATTTTTCTAAAGCTTGCTAGGTGAACCCAGTGTACTTAAGACTGCCAGTATGAGACTGAGGAACTGTTTGGGTGAAGCAGATGGGGATGTGGGCTTGCTGAATCTCTCAAAATCTGCTCTCGGGCCTGGGCCAGCTCACGTCTGTAAAGTGGGGGAATGGCCACTTTGAGGCAATCAACACATTGTTTTAATTTATGAAATTAAATTCTGGTGACGGGCACTGAGGGGGGCACTTGATGGGATGAGCACTGGGTGTTATGCTATATGTTGGCAAATTGAACTCCAATAAAAAAATAAATTCTGTTGATCCAAAAAACAAATATGAATTAAAATTATTAAACTACTGTTAAAGCTTAGTATCAGAAGAGATTTTATTAATGTCATTTTAACCACTGTCTTTTAACTAGATATTTTTTAATTGAATCTCAAAATAGCTCACCAGAGATATTTAATGTCAGCTTTTTCTCTCAAACCAGAGTCAGGCTCTTCTCTTGAATAGAGTCTATGAGCTAGTTTTCAAAAGGTCCAGTTCTCATGAACATGGACTCAGGAATGAGGAGTGAATCATACCCACTTCAAATCAGTTCAGTTGCATTTAGTTCCAGACAGCTCACTTCAGTTTAATAGGACTCTGTGGTGCCCACTGTGGGCCCAGCACAGTCCCAGAAGTTGGGAGGCAGATGGGTAAAGAATCATCTCGTGAGGAATGCATGCATAAAGTGCACGGAACATACACTGTGCCCTACGCCTCTTCATCTTCACGTTCCCTGTGCCAGCCAGGAGGCATGTTGAATCGACAAGGGATCTGAACATTTCCATGTGTCTTCTGGGGAGGGCAGAAGACAGCTGCGTTCAGAATTGCCATGGAGAAGGAGAAAATGTCCTTTGGATAGGGCCATTCTGTGTAATCTGTGGTCAAAGGCAGGACATGGCTGAAATTTGAGAGACGTCTCAATGTCATGGGAGCCAAGTCAGCCAGGCAAGACCACCAGGCCTTCACCTAGCCAGGAAACGGACCACCAACCTCACCAACAAGACCAGCACATGGGGTGAAGAGACGGACAGACTAGCCTAGATGAGCTGGGTCAGAGGAGCATGCTCCATTCCAAGACCCTCCATACCATTAGGTCATGAAAACCTGTCATGGGAAGAAGGAGCAGGGTCAAGGGGAGGATATCTAGAAGACATCCGCTAGAGCCAACAAAACCTGGAATCCTGGAGAGACACACCTATGGATACGTCTGTTTCCCTGGTCCTCAAGGGTGGGGATGGAGAATTGTGAAGAACATTCTGGAAAATAAGAGGCTAGGTTATCTTTGCACATTGAGTAAAAGGAGTAAGTTTGCAACTTAGCTATAGATCATGTCATCTGTTCAGATCTGTTGTTTGTTGTCATTGATTTGTTCCAACAGTATTTATCAAGTGAGTACTGTGTTCTCAGCATGGAGTGTCTGGCTGCTTTTAAGGGCCAGGATTTGCATTAGGCACTGGAGGCTCAAGCAGTGACAGCCCTCATCCTTCTGGAGACTGCAGTCAGCATGGGGAGAGCAAATAAAGAGATCATCTTTATGCCAGCCGATGCCAGGTGCTTCATATGTATCATCTTTGTAATGCTTCATAGCAACCTCATTTTGTAAATGGGGATAAAAGGAGCATTGGTCATGCTGAGATGGAGCAGAAAGGTTAGGGTGGATTTGGGTAGACACAGACACAGACGCCCGTGCGCACACACGCACTTTGTGAAAGACGGCCACACACTCCTTTACACCGTAGTTATCTCAAGTGCCTCTCAGCAGCTGGCCCTGATGCTTGGAGTTCTGGAAAGACATGTCTTCGGGGTTTTCTTGAAGTCCTGGAGAGGGTCACAGCTGCAGAAGTGTGACTTACAACTCTTCTGTTCTGAGAGGAGATGCCGCATCGCAGATCCCACAGGCGGCAGACAGGGGCCGTTTTGGCTCACAGACCTTTCCTATTTGACTGTAGACCTAGACTCATTCCTTCTGGGGTATGGAGGGACACTCACGGTTTGAAGAAAATAACTAATGGGGAATTGTAGGTATCTGCACGTAGGGGAGCAGGGTGGCCTTGAGTGTGAAGCAAGCCTGCTAAACCTGTTTTCCATATGCTGAACTGTTTAACACTAGTGTTGACAACTCGAGGTCTAGTTACAAAATGATATAAAACCTTGGGGATCCCTGGGTGGCCCAGCGGTTTAGCACCTGCCTTCAGCTCAGGGCGTGATCCTGGAGACCCAGGATCGAGTCCCACATCGGGCTCCCTGCATGGAGCCTGCTTCTCCCTCTGCCTGTGTCTCTGCCTCTCTGTCTCTGTCTCTGTCTCTCATGAATAAATAAATAAAATCTTTTTTTAACAAAATGATATGAAACCTCAAATCCATTAAAACAAAGGCACGGTGTTGAGCACCAAATAATCAAGGACCGGAAAACTTAGGCTACAGGAGACTCGGAATATGGTTCTGAGCTTCCTGGTAGGCAAGACAATGACGGACGCGGATAGGCTGTGTAGCCCACACTGCCTACCATAAAGAATACCAGTCCACTGGGAGAGAGGTTTCTATTCTGTGTTTTATTTTTTAGTTTAGAGCTCTGGGAGACATTTATCACATCAGTCTGTAGATAAGGGACGGAGAACAACATAATGGATAGTGTCTTTGCTAGCAGTTTTACAAACAATGCAAATGTGATTCATATGACTGCTTCTTATATCAGCCCTGGCTGAAAGCCAAAGGCATAAACAATGTGATATTCTAGTTCAGTGCAAATTCTTCTGTGGAAAGCTGAAATGATATCATTCAGACTTGGAGCTTCCTAGGGATTTGATTTGGCACAAGGTAGAGCTTAAAAGCTTTAGAAGAATTAAAGTGTGTTTCATAGGTTGTCTTGCTGGCCAGCTTCTACTTCATTTTTAAGATGTAGCTCCAGCATCGTCTGCTCCAAGAAACCTTCTCTGACCCCTCCAGGTCGAGTCAGGTGCCCTGCTGTGTGCTCCCCGAAGCCCTGTGTGCTCCTCCTCTCCAGAGCACTCTTACCTCCTCATACCTGATTATGTGCCTGTGCTAAAGGCAGTGAGATCCTGAAAGGCATGCCCGCACTTACGTTTGTATTCCCAGCTTGTACGGTGGTTTGGATATCGTAAGCCTTTGTGATGTCGACTAGCTATGCCCAAACTCAGAGCGGTTCTTGGTATAGGGACACGTGGTACAGAGAGTGGTTCGAATCCGGGCTTTGGTACCAGAGTGCTGGGTTCAAATTAGGGCCTCTGCCACTATCTAGCTTTGCTGCCTTGGATGAGTTAATGAATTACTTTGTGCCTCAGTTTGTTCACCTGAAATACGGGACTAATATTAGTACCTACCTCATAGGATCGCTGGCGGAGTTAAGGGAATGGATGCATGGAATGCACCCAGTGCAGTGCCTGATGCACAGACGCTGCCAAGTGTGTAATTGGCTGCGATGACTGGTGTCTCTGACATCCCAGCAGCTCTTCCGCTAGGGTTAGAGGACAGACGGGCTGAGCTGTGGTCCACGCTGGGCCTGGCACACGGGATACCCACTGGTCACTCCAGAGCAGCACCTGTGCCGGGGGAACCAGGCTGACAGTCTGTGCTCATAGGCTTTCCAGGCTGCCTGTGTTTAGCAGTTGGACATCCCCATGTGTCCTTCTCAGAGCTCCCTGTCCAGCTACACGGGGGCAGGGTTTTGTGATTCCCAGATTGGAACTCCATCTCTGAAGCTTTCCAGCCTCCTCCAGATGGTGTCTTGCCCTGCCTCGGTTTCCCTCAGGTGGCAGTTCAGAAATCTTTGGCTCCCAGCACACTTGGGATCTTCTCTTGCTCAGTCTTTTATTCCCTGTGTGAACTAGGGTGAGTAACATACGTCTGCAATCTCTACTGTCTCATCTTTAATGGTAGGGTTGATGGTACCGCCTGACGGGGTGGCTATTGCAAGGATTCAGTGAGGTCATCCACGTACAGCACTTGGCTGGGACCTGGCGTGTGGTTAGTCCATATTCAGTGTAAGAACCTGCTGTTTTATGAAACTTTTCTGAGGTCTGCACCCAGCATTTCTCCTCATGACATTAACTCACTTTGGAGTTCATCTTTGTCAAAATAGACAGGAAAACTGGCAGAGCCGAGAATGGGAGCGGAGGGGAGCTTCTGAGCAGCGCCCGGGCCTCCTCTCCTCGCCGCACCTCGCTCTCACGGCCTGCCCGCCCTGCTGCCTGCGACCCACCCAGAACAACTTCCACCATGGCCACCTCTGCGAGTTCCCACTTGAACAAAGGCATCAAGCAGGTGTACATGTCCCTGCCTCAGGGCGAGAAAGTGCAAGCTATGTATATTTGGATTGACAGGACTGGAGAAGGATTACGTTGCAAGACCCGGACCTTGGACAGTGAGCCCAAGGGTGTTGAAGAGTTGCCTGAATGGAATTTTGATGGCTCTAGCACCTTTCAATCTGAAGGCTCCAACAGTGACATGTATCTTGTCCCTGCTGCCCTGTTTCGCGACCCTTTCCGCAAGGACCCCAACAAGCTGGTATTCTGTGAAGTCTTCAAATACAACAGAAAGCCTGCAGAAACCAATTTAAGGCATACCTGTAAAAGGATAATGGACATGGTGAGCAACTAGCACCCCTGGTTTGGAATGGAGCAGGAATATACTCTCATGGGCACAGATGGGCACCCTTTTGGTTGGCCTTCCAATGGCTTCCCTGGGCCCTAAGGTCCATACTACTGTGGTGTAGGAGCAGACAAAGCCTATGGCAGGGATATCGTGGAGGCTCACAACCGGGCCTGCTTGTACTCTGGCATCAAGATTGCTGGGACAAACGCTGAGGTCATGCCTGCCCAGTGGGAATTCCAGATAGGACCCTGTGAAGGAATCGACATGGGAGATCATCTCTGGGTGGCCCGTTTCATCTTGCATCGTGTATGTGAAGACTTCGGAGTGATAGCAACCTTTGATCCTAAGCCCATTCCCAGAAGCTGGAATGGTGCAGGCTGCCACACCAATTTCAGCACCAAGGCCATGCGAGAGGAGAATGGTCTAAAGTACATTGAGGAGTCCATTGAGAAACTGAGCAAGCGGCACCAGTACCACATCTGAGCCTACGATCCCAAGGGAGGCCTGGATAATGCCTGGCGCCTAACTGGATTCCATGAGACATCCAACATCAACGACTTTTCCACTGGCGTGGCCAACCCTGGTGCTAGCATCCACATTCCCTGGACTGTCGGCCAGGAGAAAAAGGGTTACTTTGAAGACCGTCGCCCCTCTGCCAACTGCGACCCCTTTTCGGTGACAGAAGCCCTCATCCGCACATGTCTTCTCAACGAAACTGGCGATGAACCCTTCCAGTACAAAAATTAAGCGGACTAGACTTGCAGCCATCGAACCCCTCCTAATTAATTCTCCATCCTGCCTCCGTGTTTGCCCCTCTCTTGACTGTCCTAATAGCTGTAACTCAAAGGGCAGAATATCAAGGTCTTTTTTATTCCTCATGCCCAGTTAATATCTCTTGCTTTCTTTGGCCAGGATAGAGGAGTCAAGTTCTTAATCTTTTTACACCCCCCCCTTTTTTTTCCCTGTCACTGAAAGCTATCTAGTATGTTAATAGGGAGGGGGGTAGGGAGACATAACCACTGTTCCCGTTTCATCAGGTGTGTTTGTCCAATAGGCGTTGCTATCCAGACAGAGAATAGTGTTTGTGAAGGGAGGGGGAGGGCTCTTTCTTCCGAGGTAGCTGAGTGTTGGGGAGAGGGAGGGTTACTTACTCTGGGGTTAGGTTAGGATTTCCCCTCCTGGTGGGAAGTTCCACTTTGAATAAGGTTATAACCAACTTTCTATTAAAAGTGAGACTTAAGAGAGAATCAGGCAGGAATATGCCTCCCGTTGTCCTGGTGCAGGGCTTCCCCAACCTGGGGTGAGATAGCCCTCACCTGAAGACAAGCTCAGCGTAAGGATGGATTGACCTACCTTAGCAGAAAAAGTTCTTATTGCTTGGTCCTCCATTTATAACACAAAGCAGAGTAGTATTTTTATATTTAAATGTAAAAACAAAAAAAATTATATATATGGGTGTGCAGATATGTGTGGTTTTTTTCCTAAAGGAGGAAAAATATTCTGGTCACGGAGAGCCAGACTTGAGGTGAATAGTCTGGAAATAAGGATCTCCTACTGAGTGGAGACTTGGTATTCCCTCACTGCCACTATAGGGCTCCCATGTGCCCTGCCCACCCTTCTGCAATTGGGGGTAGACACCGGTAGGTTGACAGGTGGAAAGCACAGTGTAGAAGGAGGAGTCACCTGAGCCCCGTGGCTTTGGTTTAAAAGACACACATATTTCTAAACACAGAGGTTTAGAAATAAAGAGTTGGCTGGTCAGCTTGCATAGTTACTGACAAGGGGTTATTGGGATTATTTTCTGATGGGACTAGCATGTCACTAAAGCAGGCCTTTTGATATATTAAAATTTTTTAAAAAGCAAAAATAAAACAAACAAACAAACAAACAAACAAACAGGAAAACTCGGGAGGACTCCAAGTTCCCAAGTGGATTTATCCCAACGGTCCCAAGGTCCTTAGGGCTCAGTTGTGCCCGCCAACCTGAGCCTGGAGGTATAGGACTCCCTGCAAGCCCCCTCCCACAAGGCCTTCCTGCAGTAGGTAGACTGCCTGGCACTTGGGCCCCAGCCTGGCCAGCGACCCCAGCTGATCCTCCTGGCTTCCCATCTGCCAATGTTCATCCAGGCCAGGAGAAGCTGTTCACTGCCCTGTTCATACTAACTGCATTTTCCGTTCTAAAAAGGCACAAGGTATTTTATTTGCTAAGAAGGATTAGGAAAAAAATTTAAATACTTTTTATCATAGTTGTACAGAAAGGGATTTGTGAAGTGGTTTTGTTGAGAAAAAACATGATGTTGTTCATGTAAATATGGTAGTTGTGCACTAGAGTCAAAGAAGAAGCCATGAGTTTCGGGTTTGCAGAGAAATCTGAGGCCTGCAGGGACACACACATGCTCCCGAATACGCATGGTGCTGGGGGCCACACATGAGCATCTAGACTCGCCGAGGAGTGGCCCAGAGCTGGCTCTGAGCCGCCATTTTGGTTGAGCGTGCTCTAGGTGAGCGGCCATCCCTACTGTGGGTTTTTTGGTGTTTTCCATCCCGGCCACTAGGGGCATTTCCAGCCACTATTTTGGGGCATACTGTAGGCACTTAGGATTCGGAGCAATTTGTCTCTATACTTGTTATATTGAGAGCAGGGGGATGTTTTACTTTCCTGCCTTCACGGTTTTGCTCATCCTTGTTCTTCCTACGCAGGATTTTAATGACGTCCTTTTCCCTTCAGGTCTCTCTAAACGTCCTCACCCTCCCAGCCCAGCCCATCCATGAAGCCTTTCCTACTCCTCTAGCCTGCTCTCCCTTCCCTGTCGGAGGCTGTCCGGACAGCTCGCCTGTCCACAAACAGCACGCCTCATCTGTCCCTCATCTCCCTCCTCCTGATAGAACCTGGACTGACTGGGGAATGAGACATGGTGTTTGGCTTCCCTTGTTGCCCGCAGGCTCACCCTCACCAAGGACAGGATGCCTAGGAAACCCTCACCCTAGATTTATGTTAAAGGAGCCCAGATCCCTGTATTCTGTAGATTTTTAAATCATTCATCCTTCTAGAGGGATGTGTTGATCAAAGTGAGCCAGTGTGTTTGAACTATTTCTTTGAACAGGCTATTATAAATCCCCAGACCTCATGCACATCCATTGATATAATGTCAGTCCTGAGGTTACTGACGGATCTTTCCCTCACCTTACCTTGGGTTGGCTGTTTATTTAAATGGGCGGTGGAATGAAGTTGTCAGATAAGAATCTGACATCCTTCCCCTCGAGCAGTGATAAACAGAACCTAAGCCTAAAATGGACTGTGGGCTTGATCAAGAATTCTCTGTGAAATCGTACCTGTTTGGTTGTATGTTCTCCCAAAGAACACACCGTCCCAAAAAGCCTCCAGGGGCTGTAGATTAGAGTAGAGAAGGCAGCTGTCCCTCTCTCACCCCAAAGTCTGGGCAGGCAGCCTCAGCGCCCCAAAGCTTACGAAAATGCATTCTTATGAGAAGTTTTAGATTTTGGGTTCTCTGCTAGCTTTTCAGGGTTGGTGCAGGAAAACAATGTTCCCTTTGTTTCTAGTTTTGCTAGGAGTTGCCCTTCATACTCAGCCCTGGCAATGGACATACTCATCCCTACTGGGTCCTCCTGCAGCCTTCTGTACCAGTCAGTGTTCTCAGTTGCCTACAAGCACTTACTCTAGCTAGCTTGAGCAAAAAGGGAATTTACTGTCCTCTGATCAACTTCTGACTTATGGGTTTCTGATTGGTGAGCCAATTCTGATTGGTTGCCCATACTATTGCCTACTTTCCCCTACATGATTCTAAAATAACAGTAAAGTTAAATGTTAGAAACCAGCAAGATCAAAGAGTACATGAGAAGAGACAGCAGTGGGGGAGAGCTTGGAGCTAGTTTTTAGAAAAGTAGAAAGTACGTGGAAGAAGGGGACCTGGTTCAACAGATTAAGGATATAATACCTTCAGTGCCTGATGATAGAGATGCAGGGAAATGAGCTGGTTCTCTCTGCTCTGAGAGCCTCGCACCCGGAGACCCCAGAAAGTGGGGATGGGGTGGGTAGCAGAAACGGGGAAATTTGACAAAGATTTGCATTTGCATGGTGGGTAGTGGGACTTGTACTTCTTTCGCCTGCCGTGCTCCCAGAATGCCAGCAGCGGGAGCATACCATTCACAGAATAGTAAAAGAATCTTTTCTGGAGAATCTGAACAACTCTGGAGAAAAGACCTCCAAGAGCTGAGACTGTAGAGGAGAGGGGTGGGCCTTGCGATGCAAAGGCAAGGAAGCCCACCAATCCTGCCATGCACCCACAGGCCACACCCATGCCTGTCAGGGACATTTTGAATGCCTGGGTGGCTCAGTTGGTTGAGCTTCTGACTCTTAATTTCAGCTCAGGTCATGATCTCAGGGTTGTGAGATCACGATGGGCATGGAGCCTGCTTGGATTCAATCTATCTCCCTCTGCCCCGCCCCCTTCTCTCACTTAACAGCAGAAAAAAAACAAAACAAAGAAAAATATAAAAAGACAACTCAAGATCATTATGCATTTGAGGAACTTATAGGAACAAAAAAATACAAAACAAACATAAAAAAGGAATCCAGGACAAAGTTAGTTTAGGGAACAGCACATCAAAATCCTGTCACTGATTATCTTAAAAAGATTTTTAAAAAGTTACATCCTTAAGACATGAACAGGATGCTATGAAAAAGAACAGAGAACACAAAATAGCAGCTGAAGATTAAAAAAAAAAATGTGACAACTACAATTGTAAAAATCCAGTGGAAGTTTTAGACAAAATTGAGGAAAGTAAAACCCAGAGTAACGTAGTATAAAATGAGAGAGAAGAATTGACAGGAGTGAGTGGCTTCATCCAGGAAGTTCAATATTCTTCTGAGAGAAATTCTGGAGAGAGAACTGAAAACAATGGAGAAAGCAAACAAAACAAAACAAAACAAAACAACAATAACAAAAAAACAAGAATTAAGTCTTAGAGCTAAAGGACCTGTGTCTCCAGGCTACACAGCCCTACCAACCATTTAGCTCTCACCAAAATAAATGAAAAGAACACCCATATCAAAGCACTGCAATGGTAAGACTCAGAGCATCAGGGAGAGATGGGAAGACAGAGAGAAGAGCAGGAGAAGGACGAAGAGCGGTGGTATTCAAGGAACAGGAGCGAGAGGAATCGGAATGGCATTAGGATGCTGCAGAGGGACACTGGTTGCTAGAAGATACTGGAGAGACACTTTCTGTGGAAGAACTCAGATTGCCATAGCCTAAGGTATTAAGTAAAACAATCCATATGGCAGCAAAATTTTTTTTTAAAAAGATTTTATTTATTTATTTAAGAGAGAAAGAGCACAAAGCAGAGAGAGGGAGAAGCAGGCTGCCTGCTCCGTGGACTCTATCCCAGGACCCCGAGGTCATGACCTGAGCTGCAGACAGGCACTTAACTCACGGGCCACCCAGGTGCCCCTGTGGTAGCAAAGTTTAAAAAAAAATTTCATATAGGCAAAGACTAACAAATTTACACCTCATGGACCTTTTCTTAGGAAAATACTCTAAGATGGGCTTCAGAAAAATAAAATAAAAGCCAAAAGAATAGTAAGCAATAAGAGGTACAAAGATTGCAAGCAGTAGAGCAGAAAGGGAGGTGTCAGGATGGTTGCTGGTCATCCAACCCAAGACCAAGGGTCCGCGTGGGAGCAGGGGAGACAGGGCTCTGACAGGCTGTCACTGAGGTGTCAAGGGATGAAAGATTATTTTACACGGTTGAGCATTTAGGCATGTATACTATAGCACTTGTGTAAATAACTACAAATTGAGGCCATTGGCCCCAAAGAAGCAGAAGTTGTATGAGCAAGGAAGTAACCATCATAGTCCACTACTTGGCTCAGTAGGGAATGGTATCTCATGGTCCGAATGGAGTCAACGCTTTTGATTTTATTTAAAAACCGTGATACAAGTCGATGGGGAATATTGGGACAGGAAATGAAAGGCTGAAGGGTTGTGTAAGAAGTTAAGTCCTCATTCCCGTAGCCGGAGGATAATGGACGATGCTAACGTCCAAAACTGAGCGACCAAGTGCAGCAGTGTGAACGTAAGATTGAGAAACACCGAACTGAATCCCAAAGAAATAGCTAAAGCGGTTAGGAGGGTTTGCCTCTGGAGGGCGGGACTAGAGCAGGAGTAGGGCCAGGGACTGCCACCTGTCAACAGGGGGGCTTTTAGTACCACTTATTTTTTTTTAAACATTTTAAAAAAAATTTTTATTTATTTATGATGGTCACAGAGACAGAGAGAGAGAGAGAGAGGCAGAGACATAGGCAGAGGGAGAAGCAGGCTCCATGCACCGGGAGCCCAATGTGGGATTCGATCCCGGGTCTCAAGGATCGCGCCCTGGGCCAAAGGCAGGCGCTAAACCGCTGCGCCACCCAGGGATCCCCCACTTGGTTTTAAGATATAATTTTGTATATAGAATAACAGGTTTATGAACTATGGTTCGTTGTTGTCAAAGTGTGCTTTGAAATTGCTCCATTTATGCTCCCTTAAAAAACCATGTTCTTGTTTAGCACATTGGTCTTACTAGTGTTTGATATTCAGATTTTAAAAATAAATATTATTTTTCCTTATTGCTTGTAAATAAGCAGCTGCAAAAAGTTTTAAAACAGAGTTAATAGGACATGGAAGGAACGTATTCGAATGATATTGGGCAGCTCGCAAAGATGGGCAGAAGGACGGGGAGTCAGGGCTGAAAACCTCTGGGAAGCCAGATGGTGGGGATGTGATCAAGGTCACTTCTAAGCACAGTCTAGACAGGCCACCGTCATTGGACTCACAACGCTACCCTCATTGCTGGGATTAACTTTTCAATTAGATCTTTGGGTCACTTTCTCACGGTTCGAGGGAGTCCATGGAGCTAAGCTTAGGTCTGTGGTGACCTGTGTCGCCTGGGGAGAGGGACCTTCTCCCTCTGCAGCCCCTCACCTCTGGCCGAGACACATACAGTGGGCGTCTCCACAAATCAAGGGTGTTCTGATATTGGATGGCGAAGACCCCACATGTGGCCAAGACCCCCATTCCTTGCATATGGGATGGCCCGAACCACTGGGGACCTGCCCATGGAACCGTAGCATATGCTGAGAACCACACATCGCTCTTGCCTTTCTCTCAGACCTTTCAGATGAAGAAGATGAGGCCCAGAGGAGTTACCTGAGGTAGAGGAGAAGCACGGACTAGCACCCAGGTCTCCTCCACGTACAGGTCTCCCTTGCCTGATCACCAGGAGGCCGGCCTGATAACCGCCCCCCCCTTAATAAATCCAAGAGGAAGAGCATGACGTCACAAGGCAGGAAGAAACCCCAGGCTGGTGTGAACCGTTGGGATAGAGAAGCAGACAGATTCCAACAGCACAGAATTCTCAAGGATGCTGTGGAGCCTTCCTCGAGGTTTAGAGCCCTGTGGGTCAGTCCCGGGTACGGCGGAAGGCAGGGGAGTGTGTGAGTGTGAGTGTGAGTGTGTAACTCCTAATTTACCAACCGTGTTCCGGGCAGCGGGGCAGCCGCCGTGCGCTGCAGCCCCGGGAGGTGGCGGCTTGGCTGCAGCGCCCAAGCGGCCGCCGTCGGAAGGGCCACGTCCCATGGTGGCGGGAGGCCGGGGGCGCCTCTAGGCCAAGCTGGCGCCGCTGTTGCGCTGCTGCCCGGGAGAGGCTCTTGCCCGCCCGGGGCTCACAGCCGTGGCTCCGTCTCCCACGCCCTCGGGGCCGCCGCCCTGGCTCCCGCTGTCCCGAGGCTGGGCCCGTCCACCTCTGCTCTGCTGTGGCTGCGCCCCGCATCACATCGGATCTCCTCCTGTCCTTCCCCCTTCGCCCAGTGCCCGGGGACGGCCACATCCGGCCCGCGCTGCCTTCGCAACACTTGCACTGCATCCCCTCCTCTCCAGCCTGGGGCCCCACTCCGGGCCCGCTGCCAGCTGGCCCCCGCGCTCCTCGTGCTGGGGCACTTTCCTCCAGCGGCGGCCCCCCCACAATCCATCCTCTCCCGAGGACGCCTAGACCACCATGTACCCCCTCCCCCCCCGCGCTGTTCTGTTGCAGTCTTGAGATCTCGTGACATGTCTGCGTGTCCCTTGAACAAAGAAACTTCACACTCTGGGCGAGGTGGTCTTGATAAACACGGGGTTCAGCCAAGGTCGATGCTTTTCTGTGAGATGAGGACTTGTCTGATAGCGTGCCCCGCGGTTCCCCGAGGTGGGGATATCAGTGTGTCATATCTCAAACCTCCTGACCACAGTTAGGAGCTTGTGTTTTGCAGGACTTTTAGCATCTCCTGCATTAGGTTGCTGGGACTGCCGGAACAAAGCACCACGGCCTGGGCGGCCTAGACCACAGAAATGAATCGTCTCGTGGTTCTGGGGGCCCGAGGTCCAAGATCAAGGTGTCAGCAGGGGTGGTTTCTTTTGAGGCCTCTCTTCCTGCTTTGTAGATGGCTGTCATCTCATTGTGACCTCACGTGGCCTCTTCTCTATGAGCACGTATCCCTGGTGTCTTGTACTCTTCTTCTTTTTTTTTTTAAAACATTTTATTTATTTAATCATGAGAGAGAGAGAGAGAGAGAGAGAGAGAGAGGCAGAGGCACAGGCAGAGGAGGAGGAGAAGCAGGCTCCCTGCAGAGACCCCAATGTGGGACTCTATCCCAGGACCCAGGATCACGCCCCGAGCCGAAGGCAGACGCTCAACCACTGAGCCCCCCAGGAGTCCCTCGTACTCTTCTTATAAGGACACCAGTCATACTGGATTAGGCCCATCCTGATGGCCTCATTTCAACTCAATCATCACTTTAAATACCTTATCAGCAAATACAGTTACATTCGGAGGTACTGGGGATTAGGACTTCAACATAGGAATCTGGAGGGGCCGCAGTGTAGCCCGTCACGTTCCAGCCACATTTCTGTTAGTGTCCTTTATGGTTCTGCAGGGTGCAGTTCATCTCAAAGTTTCTGAGCATAGATTTTTGTTTTTTCTTAAATAGGAGAACTCTTAGCAACCCCTCAGCCTCTTCTATTCCCTTGTACTCAACCTGGGGGCTCCGGATTTACAAGATAAAAGCCTGGCTTGGCTGCGTAAGTCCTGCCTGTTTGGGACCTGGCAATATTTTGGGTCACAGCTCATTCCTCATGCTACTGATTCTCCTGCCTTTGATTTTGAGCCACAGAATGACCAATAGTAGGGATGCTTCCTGTGCAGATTTAACTCCAGTCAATAGGCACGTAGGCAATGCCACAGTGGCCTCCTCAATAGGCAATGGGCACTGTAAAGCTTGACACCGTAGAGAACCTGCTAGAAGGAATGTGTGCATGGTCTCAAGAGCTTCTCCGCACGGCCAGCCTGACCTCCCTAGAATGCGAGGCTGACCATAAACCTCCCATCTTTACTTGCAAGGCAGGAAGAGATTCCAAAATGGTGTGGTCTGACTAACTGGATGGAGCAGCCATCTGGCAGGACAGGATAGGGATCGTGGGTTTCCGGGGCCAGGCAAGTGGGTGATGGTTTAGTCAATACACGCGGGGATGAAAATGAAGCTCTAATTGAGGGCCATAGAGACACATTGATTAATGAAGGTCAGAGGAGTGGATCCAGGATTCTTTACACAGATTATATTTTCTGCACTACACTTTATCCATGAGCTAAGGAGTCTTCATGGCTAATTTTGATTATAATTGATTTTCGCCTCATCTAATGACTTTAGGATCAAATCTTTCTTCACAAGGTGTGAAGATGTGACTCGACCGTCACGCCCTAACCTAATGCCCTTTCTCACCTCCAGGCTTCCACATGCCGTCCCCTTGGCCTGGAATTCCTGACCGCCCCCACTACTGCCCACTCCCAACATGGGGACGTCCCCTCTGCAGGACGGACTTGGTACCTGGCTCCTCGTTCACTGAACATTCTCCCATCACTGCACCTTCTCCTTTTATCCAGGAGCATTTTCTCTCTGTATCGGACTGTCTCTCTAAGTACGCTGGATTCACTCAAGGACAGGGCCCAAGACTTCCTTACGTCCTTGTCCAGATTGCTCATAGCACCCGGCACCTAGGAGGAACCCATGTACATGGTTGTTCAGTGGGTGGGTGGATCCTGCTCTTGTCTCTCTCACACTTGTTCATGGATTTTCTCGAGGTTGATACCTGCTTCTTTGACTTTTTAATTCCATGATTTCCCAAAGTGGATGAATCCAAGAAGTCTTTTTTATTTTTTCCTCCTTTGGGCCTCCCGCATGCCTTACTGTTTCTCTAGGTCAGGCAAGTTCCTCAGGAAGCCTATGTGGCTAGTCCCTTTCTAGCCTGAGGCCTCTTGCCTTGTGCCAGTAGTCCTTCCCCTGAGCCCAGACCAGCACCAGTTGGCACTTGGCCTTCCCCCTGGGCTATACCCAACCTGGTCTTAGGGAGCACAGAGTCGAGAAGCATCAAGTCTATAGCGAATGACCACAAAGAAGGGGCCCGAAACCATCACGAGTCTCCCCATTCTTGGGGTCTGGTGGGCCCGATAGCTACTGCAGGTAGGCTGACAGGTTGTCTCCTGCTCTCATTATGGGGCTGTACTTCTGGGTCCTCCAGTCTAGGCAGAGACGATGCTATTCCTGTCTGTGAACCCAAAGAGCTGGCTGTTTTGTCATTTCCTAGTTTGCTTTCCTCTTCTTTTAAAAGGGATCAGAGATGGTCGCCTTTCAGGATTTGTTGCAAGAAATAATGCCAATATAGATAGAGAATCGATATTTTTGGAATAAGCACCTCGGAGGCCACGTGGAAAGTCTGGTCATGAAAGCAAGAAAGACCAGTGTGAATCTGAGGTGGGACTTGAGAGAGATGCGACGTTGCCCATCCTGGGCATTTTGTGTTTGTTGATTCATTGCTATTTCTTTTTATCTGTGCCCCACTTTGCCTACAAAGGTGTATGAAGTGGACTTTGTGTGTGTGTTTATGTGTCTATGCATGTGCACGTGCACGTGGATGGGAGAATTTGGGGAGTTTAAGGTTTAACGTTGTCCTGGGGGTCAGGTAGGGTTGCCTCCTATCTTCATGTCTGTCACCAAGATCATCCAATTAGAGGAAACCAGTGTGATGCTTCAGACCTACAGCTCGAAGGCAAGTAAGCATAGGGCACAGCTATGGTGGGTTTTCCCCTGCTCTTTCTACTCCAGATACTCAGCCGAGGAGCCCTGCACTCAGAGCGCCCTCCTCAAGCAGGGTCGTTGCATGGGTAGGGCCTTTCTGAGCACCACGTGCTGGTCACCAGAGTGGAGGATGCGGCGGGACAGCCACAGCCCACAGACGAAGCATATGTGTATTTGGCCTAGAGGACTTTGGGCAAAAACCAAGGTCTTGGCCATGCCTGGGCCTGGGACCCAATTGCACAGAAGTTTTGTACTTGGAGAGAAGCTGTTTGAAAGGTTGTAGGGCAGCTTACATTATGGATTCTAAAGAACATAGGTCCCCCTTCTCTCTTTTCACTGAATCTGCAATATCCTCCCCTCCTTACTCCCCAGGACCTCCTGGTCCCATCCCTGGCCTCTCTGAATCACTGTCAGTGGGGCGAGAGGAGAGTGTCGAGGGGAGCTTGAGGCCCCTCTGCTGGTGCAGGGCACTTCCCTGGCTTTCCCACGTCACAAATCAGGGACTTGTTTCCTGACAATTCCCGAGCCAGAGAACCCCTCCCCAGCACCCTGAGGAAGAAGCAGCTCTTGTCTCCAGAACTGAAAAGGAGATATTTTTCTTTCTATTCCATTCTCCGAAAAGTCAGGCTCATAAAAAAGAATACAAATTACACCCAGCAGCTCTTATCAGCTTGGTAAAGAATTGCTACTTTCAACTTTATTGCCTTAAAAAGAATTCAAACGCTTCCATCTTTTAAAAACAATTTAGGTTGAGCAAAGGAATTAGATCCGTGTGCAGAAGCGGCTCGCCTGGCAGGATTGGAAGGGGTCACGGTATTAACCTTGAACGCTGATGCTTTAATTGAGCAGCCCGGGCAGTGTAGATGCTCTCCCGGTGGGTGTGTGCGGGGGTCCGGTCTCCGGGGCCAACGGCCACACAGGGGGGCAGGCCTGGGGGACTGGATGTGACCCAGCGGCCCTGGGAGGGGTTTTCTGCCCCAGATGGTCCCCAGCCCCTCCCTTCTCTCTGTAGCCCTGATGCTCCGGGTCCCCGGGGCCAGTCCTGCGGATGCAGGCAGCGCCTCCTCAGGCTCTGGCACGAACGTGTAAATACTCGTGGGAGGGAGGAGAAAACCTTTTTAATCAGTTTTAGACTTTGCTTTGCTTATATCTGAAAACGGCTGGAAGCTGGAGCTGAGGAGCAGGCTGTGGAGAAGCGGCTCAGCCGCCACCTGCTGCCGAGAGCTGCGTCCCTGGGCCCGTGGGGCCGCATCCAGGACTGTCCTGGGCCCGCTGCACAGGCCGCCGGCTGTTCTCGCCGACCCAGGGCGGAAATACGCTCAGAAGTGCCTGGTTCTGCTGAACGTCGGGGTCCTCGGTAGGACTGTGCGGGAGTGCCCCTGACTCCCGGGGAGGCCCCCTGGCGTCCGGGGCTCCAGGTGGCAGGGCAGTCGGGGGCATCGGGGCCCTCTGATGGAACCCGAGCATCCACCGGCTGCTGCTGGCCGCCAGCTCCCGGCTGCGCTTTCCCCGGGGCTCCCGACCCGCGGCGCATGGGGAGCGGACCCCATTTCATTTTTCTGCTGATATTAACGCCTCCTCATAAATCATCCGCATGTAGCGTGTTCTCACTTTTTATTACACGAAGTTGCACCTGCAGCACAGCCCTGGGACCTGCCTCTCGTTCTTCTGAAGGACCCACAGCTGGTCTGTGGTGAGTCTCCGTCCCTGGAGGCCGTGAGCTGGGGTGCCCGCCCTGTGCGTGGACCACGAGGCCGGGGAGCCACCTGTCTCCCACTTGGTAAACAGTGGGGACCAGGGCCGGGGGGTCTGCTGATTGACTAGGACCACTCAGCCCTATCAAGCTTTTACATGTGTTTAGCCAACGATGCTTTCTTTATTTCTTTTTTTTTTCAATAGCAACGTAATAGGTTTTCTGAGATCAACGCTGGTGCTAAAACAAAAACAAAAAAACAAAAAACAAACCACCCGAGGATGAATACCCTCTCTCCAATGTTACAGTAATATCTTTTAAAATGCCACTGATTGACCAGACTCGTCCAGAACTCACTGTGTCCTAAGCAGGTTATATATGGAGCTCCAGCACTCAGCACAAATGAAGATGCAATTATATCCCCACAGCAAAGCTCTAAAACTTGATCATGTTTCCATCAGCTCCCAAAGGTCACGATGTCTTGCATTTATCCACCTTTCAAGTTCACTTTGTTTCATTTCACCTTCTCTCAGATGTGTAGGAAAACGGTACTATTTTCAATCACAGGCAGCACTTTGCACGGAACAGTGTTAACCAGAAATCAAGTGCACATCCAAACCGCGCAGAACAAGGACACGGGGCCCGGATGCGCGGGTTTCCGTTAAGGCAGGACCACGCAAAGGGAAGAGTACCCGAATGTCAGGACCCCTTTTGACTCTTTGGGGGCTTCCGGCCTGTGTCCTTGGCCGTCGTCATTCTCAGCATCAGGGAAGTGGGCAGTAGTGTGAGTCTGTCGTTCGTTGATTCCAGATGCGTCTTTCAAAGTTCATCGTCTGCCAGGGGCTATGTTGAGAAGGAGCTGCCTGTTATCGACACAAGGCCGTAGCCCTTAAGGAACCCCGATCCAAGAGTTTAGAGGGTTGGTGGTGGGGGGTTGGCGCTGGCAGGAAACTGCAGAATCCAGGACCCCAACCCGAAGTCCCCGGGGCTTCCCAGGCAGGCTGGCCAGGCCTCATCACCATCTGCATTGCCTTCCAGCCTGGCTCTTGCTTTCCTATGAAACATCCCCACGAAGTGACCAGATTGAGTTTGTCTTCAGGTTGGCGCGACGCCCTGGAAGGGGCCTCGGTGACACTTTGGGCAAGCTTCCCCATCCGTCTGCTCAGCTCGGAAGCCACTTTCAGTGGCGTGGCGTGGCGTGGCGTGGTGTGGCGTGAGGACTCGCTGGGGCCTCCTGTGTAGATGCTTCGCTCAGGGCCTGGGTAAGGGAGCTATTCAGAAGGGGTGAGCGGCTGCACCCAGTCTGCAAGCAGCCCTTACCTGCAGCCTTTCCATCCAGTGTCTTCCCTGAATCCCCAACAGCAGGCTCCCATTTCCCACAGCAGCAGCCCTCTGAGCATCCCCCAGAGGAGTGTTTGGACTCCACATGGGCCTAGTTCTCCCACACTTTCCCCCACGGCCCTGTGTGGCTGGACATGACTGCCTTGTCTCCAGTGTCCGCCAGCAACCAAGCCTCCCGCCATCACTTGCATGCCAAGCAGCCCCTGCCTGTGCCCAGGTCACTGAGGCTCCTGCTCCCTCCAAGGGCCCTTGGCTTCAAGGATGCTCCAGCACAATGGCAGGTGAGGTGGGAACACGTGACTCATGCTGGGTCGAGAGGGGCTGTTTCCTAGGAGAAGAAACTGGAAAGGGAACCCACATCCGGTTCAGGATTCCCTGGTGGGACCTAGGACCTAGGGCAGGGCCGGCAGGAGGAGCCGTGGACTTGGGGAGAGCATGGAGGCAGTTTGCCGTCGAGAGCAAGGCTCCAGGAAGTTCTAGAGACGAGGCTGAGGTGAACAGGAGACATATCTGGTCCGGAATCTCAGGCCCCTTGCTCGAGGAGCTGGGCCTCTGGGAAGCCCAGCATGGCCAGGAAGGGTTCCGTGGAGGCTCGTGGTTCTGGACTGTAGCTTGTGAACTTGGGCCTCGCGGTGGTTGCTTTGCCGATTTCCTTGTAAACAGGCTGCTGGGTCGTCTGTAGTCTTGTAGCCAGCTGCTCCCCTTCTTTGCAGATGGGGGAGCTCCAGGGGGTGACGTTGCACAGAGAGCATGGCTCCTAAGCAGCACACTGTTGCAAAAGGCAGCAGCGGGTCTTTGAAGTTAGCGGGCTCTCCATCCTTGGGAAAATGCCAGGGTCTGCGCTCCATGGAAGGAATGTTCTGAAATGTTACGAGTTAGGGCTTTAAAAAGATGCTAATTGTCGACAAGTGTTCATTATCTCGGGCTCCCAGTGTTGGGGGGGTGCTAGAGAAGTGGCCAACAATTAACACATACATAAATAATCGGTGGCACTTGCACTTTGTGAAATAAATCCTCAGCGATGCTGCTGGAAGGCTTCCATGTGGAGGTTTTTTTTTTCTTCTTTTTTTTTTTTTTCCCCATTCCATTTATTATTCCTTTAGGCCCAGATAGAGTAAAACAGGCTCATACTTAAGCAACGCCAGTGGAATAATGGTCTCGGGCTGGTGAGAACAAGTTAACCTGGAGATGGAAGGCGCTGCTGCTCGTAACGTTTTTCTCAGTTGTGAGAAAAAAAGAGATCATTGTGTCCCCATTGTCCGGGGCCGGGGCTGGGTGCAGGCCCGAAGGCTCGCACGCTTGCTCTGACAGCTGTGTAGGCCTTTTGAGCAGCAGCGTGACCGAGGGAAGGAACTCAGGCTTTGGAGACAGACAGACCTGAGTTCAAATCCAGCCCCTGCCAAGTCCTGGCTGAGCGACCTGTGTGAGCTACAGGGTCGGATCTAGGTCTTGGCTCCCCATCCATGTGATGGGGATGAGAACGCTGCCTGGCTCGGTGGGCTGTGTGAACCAAGGGGGGGGTGTGTGGTGAAGTGGGGGAGGTTCAAGTATGCAGTGGGGTGCTCGATCCAAGGGGATGGCTCAGTGTTGGTGCTGTGTGAGTGGTGGGGAACACAGAGGCAGGGGACCCGGCGGGAGGCGCGTCCTGCAGCCCCGTGGAGCCGCTGTCTTCCCGGCCTCCTTTTAGGTGTTTGGGTATCAGAGCCGATCTCTGCCTGCATGCGGCCGGGGCCTCTCCAGCCCTGCCCGGCCGGCCACCCTGCATATACTCCCCGTCAGCAGTAGGCGCTGCTTGCTGTCTAGCGCTGTGGGAGTCAGGAGCTGGGCTCGGGGCTGCACCCACTTCTCTAGGGGAGCTGTGGACTCAGAGTGGCTGAGTAGCCAGGACAGGAGCCCAATGCGCCCTCCCCCAGGAGGACCTGCAGGATGGCATGTTAGTGTCCTGGGTCACTCCTGTTCCAGCTCTGTTGTTGCAGCTGGCCGTGGGAAAACTGTTACAGGCCTGACGTTCAGACAGGGGCTGCTCCTCATGGACAAGGGGGCATACTCCCTTCCTCAGATGGCGGAAGACACGTGCCTCCCACCTCCTTAGCAGGTGTCTAGCTCTGACACTGTACTTGCTTTCTCGAGGAGGTGGTGTGCGGGCGTCGGGTCAAGTGTAGACACCTAGCTCTGCCTCACAAGTGATGCCCTCACCGCTGGCCAGCTGTGTCCACCATCCCAGCCCTCTCCACGGGCTGCATGCCATGGCCAGCTCTTTGGGTCCCCTATAGAAAAAGGGGCTCAAGCAGGAGTCAGCAAGAGCCGTTGGCAGTTTCCACCTTCTCAGATCTTCTCACGTTCTACGTCGGCCAACCTACTGACGGACCACGAGAGCTGGGAAGTCGGTCACTGATGGCTTGGCAAGGCCTCGCAGGGCTCGCGGCAGCGGCTCGACCTGGTGCAGCGTGGAGGCACTGCGCCACTACAGGGGCCGCTGGGGTTCACCGGGATGTGGTCCCCGCCTCCCACGGGGTCTAGGCGGGGTCCTACAGTTGTCAGGACGCTCCCACCTGCCGCCGCATTGCTTTGACGGCTGTCCTGCTGCACGGCCCACGGCCCCAGCAGAGAAGCCCGACTGCAGGTTCCGGGCCCCCCACTTGCCGAAGGCCAGACTGGAGCTGAAGGCCAGCTCCACTCCCTTCGCCCCCGTGGAAGGAAGGGCTGCCCTTTATTTGCCTGGTTAGCTTGACGCTGCTCTGCCTCCTCCCCAGTGGCTCCTCGGCTCCTGGAATCTGTGAGGAGGGCTTCGCGCGCAGCCCTGTTAACCCGCTGTTAGCGTCCTCATGTTAGCGTCCATGCGGTTTAGGCTTCGGGCTTTCCAGCCCTGAGCACGCGTCCCAGCGCCGCATCCTGTGCGCATCTCTGGGGGGTGTCTCCAGGCTTCCCGGAGGCCCTGTGGTCGCGCCGGCCTCCCGCGCCCCCGCCCAGGCCTGCGGGTTTCCGGGGACCTGTGTGGACAGGAGGGAGGCCCTGGGCTGGGCGGTCAGGGCGAGGGCTGCTGGACAGAGCACAGTGTAGACGGGGGGAGCGTATCTGGGCCAGGGACCCCCGGGGGCACCCTTGCCTCGGGTGCAGGTCTGGGCACAGCTGGGGCCTCCTCCCGGGCCTTGCAGACGTACTTGCCCCAGGAGCCGAGAGTTTGGGGGGCTCCCGAGGAGGAAGCCAGGCAGAGAGGAGCCCCGGAATCCGAGACTGGGCGAGGCAAGGCCCGTGGGTGGAGCCTGCAGATGGAGGGGTGGGCAAGGCAGGCCAAGCTGGGGATCGAGCCGCCCGGGGCAGAGGAGAGGCCGCGCCGTCTGCATCTCCGCAGCCCGAGAGCAGGTGCCCGACTGACTGTCCCGCTGTCATCACGGCCACCCCGCTCACTCCCGGGCGGGTGCGTGGAGCTCGGAGGACAGGGGCAGGCAGGGCCCGTGTTCAGAGGATGCGCCCTGTGGCCCTGGGGCCGTGTTTCCTGAAGGCCGCCTCCGAGAGCCACGTCGGTGGGGCCTCGCCTCGGCGGCTCCTGCGTCCGCTGGCTGCTCCTGCTTCGTTCACGTTTGTTTTCCTTTCCTCTCTGCAGGCCGTGGAGACCAACCTGGCTTCCAAGGACAGCCACTGGGTCTTTGTGAATGAGGTAAGAGCCCAGGACGCGGAGGGGCGCAGCCTGCCCCGAACCCCCTGCCCCTGGGGAGTGCCCAGAGGGACGCCCTAGCGCTCCACCGTGTGACACAGGGGTCCAGGGGCTTGGACCTGACCTGCCAGCATGCTCACCTGCGGCAGGTGGGAACCAGTGGAAGGGCTGAAACTGGAGCGCAGGAAGGAGTCAGGAGTGAGAGGTGGTGTCAGGTGTGGATGTGCGGAATGAGGGGAGGCCGCCAGTCAGGGGCCAGGGGCTGCAGAGGTTAGGGCAGGTTAGAGAAGGGGGTGCAGAGGGGGTGGGGTGGAGTAATGAGGGGTGAAGGGGGTGGGGCGGAGGAGTGAGGGGTGCAAAGGGATGGGGTGGAGGAATGAAGGGTGCAGGGCGGTGGAGGGGAGGAATGAGGGATACAGGGGGTGGGGTGGAGGAATGAGGGGTGCAGAGGGATGGGGTGGAGGAATGAAGGGTGCAGGGGGGTGGGGCAGAGGAATGAGGGGTTCAGGGGGTGGGGTGGAGGAATGAAGGGTGCAGGGCAGTGGGACACAGGAATGAGGGGTATAGAGGGGGTAGGGCACAGAAATGAGGGGTGCAGGGGGTGGGATGGAGGAATGAGGGGTGCAGAGGGGGTGGGGCACAGGAATGAGGGGTGTAGAGGGGGTGGGGCACAGAAATGAGGGGTGCAGAGGGGTGGGGTGGAGGATTGAAGGGTGCAGGGGGTGGGGTGGAGGAATGAGGGGTACAGAGGGGTGGGGCACAGGAATGAGGGGTGAAAAGGGGGTGGGGCACAAGAATGGGGGTGCAGGGTTGGGGTGGAGGAATGAGGGGTGCAGAGGGGGTGGGGCACAGGAATGAGGGGTGCAGAGGGGTGGGGTGGAGGATTGAAGGGTGCAGGGGGTTAGGGTGGAGGAATGAGGGGTTCAGGGGGTGTGAGGCACAGGAATGAGGGGTGCAGAGGTGGGTTGGAGGAATGAGGGGTGCAGAGGGGGTGGGGCACAGGGTGAGGTGGTGGAGAAGGCTGATTTCCGGCAGGAGGCGGTGGTGACTGTGTGTGTATGTACGTATGAGAGTGCGCACCCGCATGTAGGTGTGTGTGAGTGTGCTCACCCCTGCGCAGCCGGTGCAGCAGCAATCAGTGTAGCCACTCAAGGGGTGGATCCAAAGTGTCTCCCGAGACAGCCCGTCCCACTGCTTTGGCCCTGGGAGGAGGGGGCGCCTGGGTCTTCCCTGTGCCTGACGGCTCTGGGCCCTCCCACCACGAATGGCCTGCAACCCCGCGCCCTGGCCTTCCCGAGGGAGCCCCTCTGCCCACACACCCCTTGAGGAACCGCCACGGGGGAGGCTGCGTGACCCCAGCACGCCGTTGGCAGAGCTGATTCTAGAAGGCGCTTCTCGGGATGCCTTCCATCAGGCCTTCAGCCTTCAGTTGCTCCCAGAGTAATGGATCAGTTGCTTATGGCCTCTTTCTAGAAGATGCAAGGCCTGTTGCGTGGGCCCTTTACTCTTTGACGGTGTGTGTTTCCTCATTAGCCCATGTTCTGAGGCTGAGAGGTCTGGGTGGCTTATTTTCATGATTTTGCAGGGAGCGTCAGAGAGTAGCTCCTGCAGGCACTTCTCATGGCTTTCCTCCCTAAATTCACACCCTCGGAGCTCTTCCGGGCCTGCTGGAGACACGTGGTAACTGCCCGTTTCCCTCGGTCGCGGGTGGTTGTGCTGCTAATCAGGGGAGACGCGAAGGCCACCACCCCAATCTCTGGGGCCTGTCGGAGTGCTCCTTGGTCCAGGGAAGTTCTGATCCTCTGGGCTTCCTCAGCTTCTCCACAAGCTTTAAAGTCGGGTTTCCTTGGTTCCGGAGAGGGGGTGCATTCCCCATGCCCCATGAGGCCGATGCCTGGTGCTGGCTTTCGTTTAGTGGGGACCCTTCTGAACCGGATCGCCGGTGTTTCTCTGTGGCCAGCCTTCAAAAAGTGTTCTGTCTTTATGTTTCTAACCTGTATCTTTTTTTCCTCCCCTGCATCTGACCCGCCTCCAGAACCCTCTGTCCCTCCTGCCCCCGTCTTCAGGGCTGGGGGTAATTTCAGCATGGCTAGTGGCGAAATGCCCCCGAGGGCATTGCTGGGGCAGCTGGAACAGCCTCCCTTGGGGGGATGGCTATGGGACTGCCCCTGGTCAACAGTCCACTGGGGGCCACACACACATCATGTGAGTGTCCCGCGCTATGTGTGTTCTTCTCCAGAAGTGACCTCCCCACCTCTTGGCTTCCTCTTCTACGGGGAGGCTCTTCCTCTCGAGAGTGAAGTACAACATCTGCTGTATCTCGATCGCCCGTTATATGGCAGGCACTTGCCAGGGCATTTGATATTTGGCACCACCCTTTGTCCTCATCGACAACCCTCTGTGACTGTTATTATCATCCCCATTTTACAGATGGGAAAAGGCAGGCTCTAGAGGTTAAATCATCAGCCCAAGGTCATATAATTATGAAATGGTGCGTTTGGGATTCTGTATGAAGACTGTCTGACTCCAAAGTCCTTTCTAGCAAAGGACATCATCATGCGTGTGGCCCTAACAAAGATCCTTGACCTTTGGTCGGGGTCTGATTCAGTAAAGCCAGTGGTAAGGCTCAGATATGCACACTGGTGGAGACACCCTTGGCTTTGGTGTCAGCTCATGGACATTCTTGAATTCTACGATGTGAAGGTAGGTCCTCCTATAAAGCTTTGGTTCTTAGACCCCAGGGTGGCCTCTGGTTAGTGACCAAGATATTTTCTAAGTTGCATGTAGACTTGCCCTTCGGATCCAGCCGTGTTCAGAACTGCTGTCTCCTGTTGGCCCCAATGGAGACAAAAGTCAGGTTATTCTTCCAATAGTTCTACCGTCTAGACCCTATCTAAATACAGAGCCACAGGTGGAGCTTCCTAGTTGCTTCTCTGTCATACGTGATAGATCAACTAAGGTGGGAAGAAGGGAAGCGGGGGAAGGGACTTGGTGGTTCCAACATGGTCTCTCAAATTCAGCAACTGTACTGGGGCCCCATCTTCCCATTTCCTGAGCTGCTCCCCACGTCTCTGGGGGAAGTTCAGTTTGTCTGCCAGGCTCAGGTTTGTGTGTCTGCATCCCACATCCTTCCCCAGGGGGGCCTGCACTGTGCTCCCCAGCTCTGCCCCTGCTTCTCTCGTTCCTCACTGGCTCTGTCCTCCAGCTTCTCCCTCTGTATCTGACTTTGCTTAGTGTATTTTCCTGGATTCAAGATAAACACTCAAAGGCACATGTTTTTGTTATTTTCTTTTTTTAAAAATAAATTTATTTTTTATTGGTGTTCAATTTGTCAACATATAGAATAACACCCAGTGCTCATCCCATCAAGTGCCCTTTCAGTGCCTGTCACCCAGTCACCCCCACCCCCCGCCCTCCTCCCCTTCCACCACCCTAGTTCGTTTCCCAGAGTTAGGAGTTGTTATTTTCTTAATGGGATAATTTTCTTAATCTGTCTACCCTTTCACTGGTGTATGTTTGAGGTCTGTCTCATTTGGAGAAGGGGTGATTGTATGCAGAGAAAGGCTTGTGAGTGTATGAGCCTCATCGATAGTTTCTAGTCTCTGCAGGTCTCCAGGTTTGACTGTGGGGACACGGGCAAGCAGATGCGCTCTTGGGTATAAACTGTATTTTCACGGATTGATTAAATCACATGTTAGCTTGGAGGAGGGTGGGGGATTTGAAATAACTCGTGGAATGCAGAGTGAGCCACTAATCAAGATGGCTACTAGGTCATGAGTCCCTTGAAGCCACGGCCAGAATCCAGCTCATCCTTGAATGGCATGCCCCATGCAAAGAGTAGGTCCTTAGAAAGGTTTGGTGGAAGGCAGGTCAACACACTTAGGGTAGAGCAAGTTCCTTTGAAAAGCATTTCCCAGGAGGCCTTCAAGGAAAAACAAAGGCAATGATTCAACTCGAGACTCCAGGATGGAGGAGACCACTCTGGGTCATTCATCAGAAGCTGCTGGTTGAGGACCAGTCAAGACTTGACTCTGGATGAGCTAGGTGGCTTCTGGAAACTCTTCTCCAGTGGCTCTGGAGTGCTTCCTCTCCATGTGGCTTTCAGCAGATCCCAGGCCTGAGCCACGGCCGAGGACACATGTCCTTAGTGCCAGGTGGAGTTTGGGTGCAGAAGAGAATGCTCTGTCCATGAAGATCTGTGTCTTGGGAACCTTGTAGAGGAAATTTTTTTATGGAATTTATATGCAGGTCTCCAGCCTCTTCCAGAACTGAGCTTGACTGGACTTGAAGGGCTCTTTGTTGCTGATCAGCTCAGATGGTTAGACTGGTTCTTGCAGACGTGAGACCAAAGCATGTTTTGATGGAAATGGTTTAAGGTGTTTAGAAAGCAGCGCAGAAGCTCATATGTGACCTTTGTGCTTCTGTTTCTCGGTGGGTGAGGCTCTGAGCTGTGGTCTGTGGAAGAGACAGAGTCAGGGGTCCTTGGCACCCCTGCCCATTTCCAGCAGATGTCAATGACCCCCACATTCCATGTTCGTTCCAGACCTTGCCTCTGGGCTCCAGACCCGGAGATTCAGTTGCCTTCTGGACTCAACTGCTTGGAAGCCTCTTGACCACCTCCAGCTCAGTGTGTCTCTCTCTGCACTCATCATCCCCCCACCCCCACCGCCAAGATCTGATTCTCACTTGGTGTTCCAGTCCTGAGGGCCAGTGCCCCCACCCTTCTGGGTGGCTCCCTCCTCAGTGGAGAAAAAGCCAGCATCATGGGCCCTGCCTCAGAGCCTGTCCAGGATGACCCTGACCACACCTGTGCCCCCTCATTTGCTTCTTACCTGTCTGCCCATTCTCCCGTGGCTCATCCCGGCAAGCAGATGAGAGACTTACTTCCTATATTTATCTTCCATTCCTGGCCCTGGCCTTTGCCAGGATTTCCCTTTATACCTGGCATGCTCTTCCTGAATCTCTGACTGCCAAGGACTTCCCTTTCCTGCAGGGATCTGCTAAACCTCTCCTTTGCCAGAAGGTCTTTCTGGATTTGCCCATTATTCTTTCTACCATTGTGCGCTCCTTGCCGCAGCAATGTGCATTGGGGGCCTGGTGCACGTGATGGACTCCTTGAATAGCCTGTAAGTGGGACCTCCTTTCTGTCAGGCTTCCTGGAGTTCCTAGCACGAGGGTCTCACACACAGGCTGTGCCGTGTTAAGGCTCCTGCTTCCTCACCTTGACTGTGCTTTATCTACTTGCCTACATGTGGAAGAAGAGCATTTGTAACCACATCCCAGCCCTTCACAGACTCAGAAAGCCTTCATCCTGCTCTGTGAGCTCCAGCTGTCTGCACCCCCTATTCCCTGCACCCCCTTGCCCTGGGCTTAGGAGTCCCCTGGGGCACAAGCTGTTCCTCTGGGACGAATGCATGTCCCCCTGAGCCCTGGGCCAGGCCATTAGCCAATGGCAGAGCAGCCAGGGAAGAAGGGCAGGGGAAGTGCTGGCTGGGCTTCCTACAGCAGGCTCCAACTTGCATTCGGGAACATATGTTCTGCTAATTTGTAGGTGCTTTGTGGAAAAAGGATTCTGTGCTCAAAGAGGGTGGCTAAGTTAGAGTTAAAGAGTGAGAAACAGGTGTCTCCTGTAGGCATCTTCCGTCTCTGATGCTGGCCGCGCTTTCCAAGGATGAGGCTGTGCACGCTGGCGGCCGCGTGCATTTGTCCCAAACGCACTGGTGGTTTTCTTTTGATGGGCTCTCCTCTGCTCTTGAATAGGTTGCTGGAAGGTGGTGGAGTGTCAAGGCCCATGGGATCGAGTTCACATTCCTCCACATGACTCATGAGGTTGTTCATGAGCCGACCTCCGAGCCCTCTCTGGTCTTAACTCCTGCTGCCTCTGGTCAAGAGAGCTGCTCTGGCTGCATCCTAAGAGACAGCCACCGCCCCAAGCTCAGGGTCATCCCAGTGTCCGGGCCCTTCAGCCAGCCTTTGCCCAGAATTCTCTTGTATTGTTGGCCCCCGGGCCTCAGCCCCCACCTTATTACTTTCCCTGGTTTGCCACCAACACCTACTCCATGAGATCCTCCGGGTGCAGACCTCGGCCTGGCCCAGAGGGGACTTCTGTCAACATCCCATCCCAGAGAATGGCAGTCCAGACTTCCAGATCTTCCCTACCCCCAAACACACAGTGAGGCAAAGCACATGAAAATGAGATTAGGCTACACATGAATCATGTGGGGGAAAGAAATGCTAATGCACTAATTGACGAACACAAGGAAAAAAGAGGCCATGATACGAATGGTGAATCAAATCGCTTTAAGAAATCTCTATTTGGGACACAGAGAGAGATTGGGAAAAGATTTAATTCTTCTCTCTTCATTTTGAAAACTCGAATTCTGTTTGGATATTAAGTCCCTGTACCATTTCCTGTCTACAAATTTAATTTAGTAACACTCAAAACCAATTATGTGTGTTGTAATTGAGCTGCTTGTGTGTCTCCTTCGTCCCACCGACGAGCCCTTGAGGACCAGGGACCACATCCTACCCCCTCTGTAGCCTCAGCTGGAAACCTGGAGCAAGAGTAGGAGTCATTGTTTATCAGACATTGCAGATCCAGGCACTGTTTTTTTGAGCATTACGCTTTTCATCTTTTTTTTTTTTTTTTTTTTTTTGCTTAAAAGTTCACAGCTTTATTGAGGTCTAATTCACGTACAATACATGCACATATTTAATGTACAGCTGAGATTTGACACTTGAGTGCACCCATGAACAATGAAGATAGTGAACATGGTCATCCTTGACCCAAAAAGTATCCTTGTGTCCCTTGGCAATCCCACCACCAGCCCCATCTTCTCTTGCTTTCCAGTCCATCACTGATCCGTTCCTGGAGCTATAGATTATTTGTAATTTCTAGAGTCTTACATAAATGGAATCATACAGTATGTACTCTTTTTTTTTTCTATTTTGCTTTGGTTTTTTCTATCTAGATAATTGTTTTGAGATTCACCCATATTGCAATGTATACTGTATTGATGACGGGTATCCAAATATATGGCTACATCATAATTTGAATATCTCTTTACTCATCGATGGACATTTGGGTTGTTCTAGATTTTTAGTGATTACAAATAAGGCTATTATGAACGTTCATCCTTTGTATGGACATATGCTTTCATTTTTCTTGGATTGGCAAGTGGGATTGCTGGGCCATATGGTTAGATGTATGTTTAACTTTTTAAGAAACTTTCAGGTTGTATGAGAGTTCCAATTGCCCCACATTGTGTTAAGGAGTTGGTTTGATCAGGTTTTTGAGATCAGCTATTGGGCTGGTGTGTGTAATGGCAACTCGTTATGATTGTAATTTTAATTTCCCTCAGGACTAATGATACTGAGCATCTTTTCATGCATCTATTTGGCATCTGCACCTATATCTTTCTTAGAGGGAGAAGCTGAGAGCATGGACTCGAGAACTTTAGCTTTAGTGCTATTGACTTCCCCTCAAGTGATTTAATGGCATCCACAAATTTTGCAATCTTGTGTTTTCATTGTTATACAGTTTAAAATACTTTCTGTATTACCTTTTGATTTCTTCTTTGACCCATGGGCTGTTTTAGAAGTATGTTATTTAGTTTCCAAATATTTGGGGATTTTTAAAGGATCTCTCTCTTATTGATTTTTAATTTAGTTCCACTGTGGTCAAAGAACATTGTTTCTATTACTTGCATCTTTTAAAATTTATTGAGACTTATTTGATAGCCTAGTATATTGTCTTTCTTGATAAATGTTTTATGTGCACTTGAAAAAGATGTGTTATCTCTTGTTGCTGTGTGGAATGTTCTATAAATGTCAATTAGGTCAATTTAGTTGGTAGGGTTGTTTATGTCTTCTGTATCCCAGATGATTTTTTTGTCTATTTGTTCTATCAATTATTGAGAGAGGAGTATCAAAATATTCAACTTTAATTGTGAGTTTGCCTGTTTCTTCTTGCGGTTTTATCTGTTGTTCTTTAATGTATTTTGAAGCTTTGTTACAAGAGGCATAAATGTTTAGGATTTTATGTCCTGGTGATTAATCGATCTGTTATTATTACAAAATGACCTTCTTTATCCTTCTGCTCTGAAATTTTCTCTATTTTGAAATATAATTTGATATTACTGCAGCTATTACAGATTTATTTTGACTAGTGTTAGCCTAATATATCTTTTTCCATTCTTTTACTTTTAACCTACGTGTTTCTTTGTGTTTAAAATACAGCATGTTTCTTGAAGGCCATTCATACTTGGATCTTGCTTTTTTATCTATTATAACACCTGGCCTTTTAATTGCAGTTCTTACATAATTTATACTTAATGTGAGTATTGATATGATTAGTAGATATGATTTCTTCACCTGGAAGCCAAGTGAAGAATCAATCTATCTTTCTATCTTTCTTTCTTTCTTTCTTTCTTTCTTTCTTTCTTTCTTTCTTTCTTTCTTTCTTTCTTTCTTTTTCTTCTTCTTTCTTTCTTTCTTTCTTTCTTTCTTTCTTTCTTTCTTCTTTCTTTCTTTCTTTTTTTCTTTCTTCAAAAGGTTTTACTTATTAATTTGAGAGAGAGAGAGCACAAGTAGGAGGGGCAGAGGGAGAGAGAATCTCAGGCAGATCCTGTGTTGAGGGGGGAGCCCAGCGTGGGGCTTGATCTCAAGACCCTGGGATCATGACCTGAGCTGAAGCCAAGAGTGAGATGCTTAACTGACTGTGCCACACAGGCGCCCTTGAAGAAACCATTTGTAAGGGGAGGGAGAGACCACTGATGCCAAGTGCTACTGTCAAGAGATGTGAGTCATCACATAGGGGGTCAAAAGTGGAACGGAGTTGAGGGGCCAATTCCCCAGGTACTTCAACTTCTATCATTCCATTTCATAGATAAGGAAACAGGCTTAGAGAGATGGGTTGACTTTTCAACATTGCTTGGAAGTGGCAGAGTCAGGACCTGAACTTAGGTGCGGGTGACTCCAAATTTAAGAAAAATATATGCCCTTTGCCATGCTGCTCACTCATACCTTTCCCCCTCATACTCAGCACTAACTAAAAACTAAACACGTGACTGGAATTGCAGTAAAACTTACATGTTTTTGTCATTTGGAAGTGGCAATACAAGTGTTATGGAAAGTCTTATTATAAAACTTCTGTTATTTATTATTAGAGTTCTTCCCTTTATGTGATTTTACATATTACCACCTGGTTTTTTTAGATCTTCTGTGGAAATGATGAAAGACCCCCATGAAAACGCACACAATTAAGCTAATATGTGTCATATGAGTAGCATTGCAAGGGAACAGACCATATTTACTAGAAATGTACTTCCACTCTTCCCTTAGAATGTGTCTATGTTGCTTTCTCAGTGCAAAAGGAATCTGTGAACTTTAACCCTTAAGGTGACTGATCCAAGAGGAAATTTTATTGTCTGGTACCGTTCTTTCACCCTTTTCAAAGCTCCATGGGGAGGGTATTTGGAGCTGCACAGATGGGTTTGGGATAGAACTGAGAGAGCAGTGATGGACAACTGTGTTTTAGTCTTTGGGAATGCACCACGGATACTTCTTTGACTCTTGGTAAACTGTTTTATTTCCTTCCTTGAATCTTATTTTCTTCATCTGCTCAATAGGGCTCGTCAAAGCTACCTCTTAGGACAGGTGTGAAGGTTAAGGACGGTAACTCACCTGAAGTGACCCATCACAGGGTCTGGCATATAGCAAGCGCTACTGGAAGATAGTTCCTCTTATTAACAAATCACTAATGTCCTGCAGGAAAGTTCATCTTTGGAATTTAATCAAGGAACTAGGTAACAGGTCAGTGCATGTCTTTATGAGGACTGCCAGGGGATGGAGGCATGGCTTGACCCTTCACTGGGGTGAACCTGAGTTGCAATATTTCTAACTGTGTGTTGGGCTTGCTGGGACCCTAGTTCTTCCTTTCAAACCCTTACGCCTCTTTTGAGACTCAGCCCAAATTACCCTCCCCTCACTTTGCAACACCTATGAATTTCTTCCATAACCTTTCTTTTTTCCAACACCCCAGAGAACTCAGGCTGTGATTCTTTCCTTGTCCTTAGCTTCTTCTCCCATGTCCTGTCTCCCTCCCGCAATTTGCAGCTCTTAACAACCTATAATTCGCTTATGATACTGTCCTGAACACCTGGGAGGCACTGGGCCGAAGCATGTGCTCATGGATCACTAACCTACAGTGAGGCGGTGCTTACAGGGGCCACTCCAGATCCCCTGCTGCTTGCAACCAACTTCAAGCTCCCTGCAGACAGAACAGCTCAGCCAAATCCCTGCCACTGACATGGAATCAGACTCCATGCTTTAGATGTGAATCAACTGGCCCCAACAAGCACATGGTTGTTTGTAGCATTTTGACAGAAGGATGCTTGGGAAAGAGAGTGTTGACACTTAGGAGTCTTACAAATGGCTTTAAATACTACATGCAGCAAACGTACCTGAAAACTGATGGATAGTGTTTACCCTTGTGCATTCCTATCCATCGCTCTTCCCGCAAATGGGTTCTGATGGATTCCGATGAGCTCACTGCTTGTGCCAGGAAGACCCTTTTATCTGTGCCTTCCACTCCGTTATCACACCTCCTCTGCCGTGCTGACTGGTCACCATGTGCCACACGGAGAGGTGAGAGTGAGCACGCGCGCATGCCGGGGCACCGCTGGGACTCCGGGCCCTGGGGGGCTCCCAGGCCATGTGCTTTCAGCCCCGGTAGGGAAGCGAGGTGGGCCCAGCGGTGCTCGGCGCCGAAACTTCGCGTGCAGGGTCCGTAAGCACGTTTTGGGGCTTTGGCTCTTTGTCCCACTGCCTAAGCCAGGGATGTCCGGGCACCGGGCCCACTGTCTCTGAGCTAGGAACCCCCAGTGAGGGCTGTCTGAGCCAGGTGAAGAACCCCAGGTGAGGATTGTCCACGCCAGGTGAAGAACTCCAGGTGAGGGCTGTCCAAGCCAGGTGAAGAACCCCAAGTGAGGGCTGTCCGAGCCAGATGAAGAACCCCCGGTGAGGGCTGCCCTGTTTTGGAAAGGGGAGCAGAGAGGGCCTTCACCTGGCAGCGGCGCCCAAGGATGGGGTTCTGCACCTTGCAGGCTGGCTCGTTGGCTGTGGAGCAATGAGGGCTGAGGAGCTGGGGCCACCTCGAGGGTGCCTGGCCCTCGGCCCCGCTCGGGCACGGATGGGGCTCCTGGGCCAGCACCACTGAGGAGCCCCCCTTGGGAGGCCAGTGGTGTCCTCACAGCCTCTGTTGCTCTGTGGCAGCGCAGAGCGGGGAGCCCAGGGGCCCTTCAGAGGTGGGGAGGCTTGCATCCAAGTACCTGCTGCAGGCCAGGCCCCACCTGGGATGCTTTGTGGACATTATTTCCAAACAAATTGAATTTATCCATGAAATCCCGCTTACAGGGGTGGCGGGAGATTTGAGCCCATCGTACTGGGATACCTGCCTCCTCGCTTTCACCAAGGTTTTGCAAAGGCCCCTGGATTTCTCAGTGTTAGGATTGATCATAGAACATCTCTGTACACAGATACTCCGGCGGTTCCAACGTACTTTGGGCCTCAAGCCTGGGCATGGGCATGGGATTGTGTTCTTTCCTGAGCCTGCAGGACCCCCATGTGCTGGGCTCAGCCTTCCTGAGTGAGTACCACCTGCTCCTCTCTGACACCCTACCTCGGATTAGCGTGTGTCAGGGGATGGGTAGACCCACAAACCCCTCTTCTGTCTCCTTTCCATCTCAACTGAAAGCTTCCCAGCTCAAGCCTCTGACCACTCCCATCCTCTGAGCCAGAAGCTTTGTAGCCGACATGATTGCAAGTCCACGTACCTGTAGAAAGAAAATATCTTGGGAGAAAGAAGAGCATAAAGTGTTGCTTATTTTTGTAGGTGTACATGGACACAGGCATGGTAGGAAGAGAGGGACAGGGATAGAAGGAAAGCAGTGGAAAATTCCTCTGGTTTTCTTTTTTTCCCTGATTCTTCTACAATAGTAAAACAAAATACAAACTAATATACTAATGAATTATCCTTTCCAAAGCCTTATATATGTAGTTTGTTTTGCCAAATTGAGGGTTCTCTGTTACGTTCAGCTCTGTAGCCTACTGTTTTCAATGAATAATGTACAATTCACATTTTATCATGTCAGTAACTGGCTCTTGGGATAATATTTGATGGTCTTGTAGTAGTCTGTCATTTGGAGGACTCATAGCTTATGCAAATCTTCATCTTTGGAAACTTAGGTTAGTTAGTGCTTCTTGTAAATGATGCTGCAACCAGCATATTTCCACCTACATCTGATGGATCTGGTTCCTAGTGATGGTAAAAAATATTGTTTCAAAGTATGGGAACTCTCAAAGAGCCTGAGCCCCTTTTATCAGAGCGCCTGTCTCATCCCACTCTTGCGTCTTGTGAATATGAATGTAATCGTTTTTCATCTTTGCCAATATTATAGATAAAAAGGCTCACCACATTGTGTTAATTTGTATCTCTTTGCTTATTAGCTAAGCCCAACACTTTGAACATTTATTTTTTTGATCATACCTGTTTCTAATTTTGTGACTTGTGCTTTGTGCAGATGTATTAGTCTTTTGTTATAGGACTGGATCCGTACAACAACCTTCTGAGAGGGATGGTTCACTAACGCCGGAGTAGAGATTACAAACCTGATGGTCATGAAGGGTCTAAGGTATCACAACCGTATTAAGACAGGCCGGAATTTTGAGCTCAAGCTGATTTCGCTCAATGAGGTGCTTCCTCTGCGCCAGCCCAGTCCTACCTTAAAGGGAGATACATGTTCATTTATGCCTTCTAAAGGTCAAAATTTCTGCACCAAAGAAATCTTCCAATTCTTATATTGGATTAGATCATTTTAATTCCTGATTCAAAACTTAGTTTTACGACTTAAAGTGATAGAATTTTCTATTAACCTTGGTTAAGACCCAGAAAAGTCATGAAACTTTTTCTAACTTGTGTTCAATCGAAGGGAGTGAGCGGTGTCAATGGGCCCATGGAAGACACATAAAGGAGCTTTTATGACTCAACCCAAAGAGTCCTGTGTATGGCCCTGGCTCTGTGTTGTGGGATTCATCAATGGCCCCAGTGAAGCCCCTCCAGGAAGACTTGCAGTGAGGGAGCAAGCACGCTCCTTTCTCTTAGGGGGAGTGGAATCACATCCATGTAGATTGCCCCTCAAAGAAATGTTCCCCGCTAAATCCCCTTTCCTTCAGTTTTGACTCTTCTGGTTGTTTTGTTTTGATTTTTCTGTTTTTGGTTTTTTTGGTAGACTCCTTGTGGGTGAGACTTTTTCTCAAGAAACTCATTCTCAGCCATCCTCCTTGGCCAGTCTCCATGTGTACCAACTGCTTGACTATGGAATTTCATATCATTGAAGCTTGGTGCCCCCAAGGGAAATTCCAATTTAGCATAGTGGCTTAGTTTAATATAAAATGCTATTTCCTCTTCCAAATATTGGCTTCAAGAAGAGGGGTTTTATGATCCATTAGGTTTCTGTACCTCTGCTCCCATGCCACAGCCTAGGGATGCAAGTGCACCCAAGTGAAAAGTAGTCACAGCGATGAGCTGCTAAGCCTGGGAAGTGTGGTGACAATTAGGGGATGGTGTGGGCAGGCATCTAATTGGGCAATATTTTGGAGTGTAAGGTGCTAATATGTGAGGAAGGGCACAAAGAGCTTCTGCTACATCTGCTCCTACAAGGATTTTGACTTTTATTCTGAGCGAGCTGAGACACCACTGGAGCATTTTGAGCTGAGAACTGATGTAATCTGAGTTATGTTTTGGAAGAACCCTTAACTTCTGTGTTGAAAATATACTGTGGGCATCGGGGTGGGAAAAGACTGGAAAAAAAAGGGAAAAAAATTAAAAATTAGGGTCTTTAATTAGAGATGATGGTAACTTGGACCAGGGTGGTATGAGCAGAGGCAGTGAAATATGGTCAGATTCTGGAATTTTGAAGGCAAGGCTGACAGGCATTGCTGGACAAACTGATGTATACAGAGGGCAAATGACTAACCCAAGGGCAATCACCTAGCAAGTGTTTAAAGTAGAGGAAGGGAAAAGGAGGTTTTAGGATGTATGGGGGGGTGAGCAGTATTTTTATGGAGGGTGTGCTGGATTTGAACCAGGCAGTCTGGCTCTCGTGCATGCACTAATTATTTTACAAACTGAAATATCATTGACATTAAAAATGCTGCACAATTTGATGGGCTATGGTTTGGAGTTTTGACACATACACTTTGAGATTATTGCCACAGACAGGATAATGCACCTTTCTATTATCCACAAAAGATTTTTTTTATGCCCTTAAATAACCAGTTTCTCTCTCTCTGGCCAATCCCAAGTAAGCTCTGATCTGTTTTCTGTCACTGTAAATTACTTTGCATTTTCTAGGACTTTATATTAGCAGAATCAAACAAGACATATTCTTTTTTGTCTAGCTTTTTTCACTCCACATGATTCTGAGATGAATTCATGTTGTTACGTATACTGATGGTTAATTTTTCTATATTGTGTGAGGTAAAAGTTGAGATTGATTTTTATTTTATTTTGATTTATTTTTGTGCATGAATATTTAATTGTTCCAGCACCATTTGTTGAAAATAAATCTTCTTTCCCCTTTGGATCATTTGTCAAATATCAACTGGCCTTCAATGTTTGGATCTGTTCCTAGATTCTCCCTTCTGTTTCATTGACCTATGTGTCTATTTTCACACCAGTGCCACACTGTCTTTATAACTGTAGCTTTAGTCTTGAAATCAAGTGGAGTAAGTTTTCCACCTTTGTCTTCTTTAAAAATTTGCTTTTCCCCTCTACATCCTTCACATTTTCACAGGACTGGGACTAGAATGAGGCAAGCAAGGCACCTAAGGCACAAAATTTAAGGGGGAATTCGCCCTCCAGTGCTTCACCTTAGTTCAGCCCTACATTTCCATACAAACTTTAGAAAAAGACCTGCTAGGATTTTAATCCATTTGTATTGAATCTAGAGATAATTTGAGGGGGAATTGAGAGCTTCAGTGCTTTGAGTCTTCTGATCCATGAACAAGGCGTATCTTTTCACTTATGTATATCTTCCTTAATTATTTTTAGCAGTGTTCTGCAGTGTTAAATATACAGGTCTTGTTAAATTCATCCCTACGTTTCTGATATTTTTGATCAATTGAGAATGGTGCTGCTTTTTCAATTTAAGTTTATAATTGTTAGTTACTAGTGTGTAGAAAATACAAATGATTTTTGAACATTGACCTTGTATCTCACAACCTTGCTCACCTTACATATTAGTTCCAGTGGCTTTATTTTGTAGATTTACTGAGATTTGCTCTATAGGCAATCATGTCATCTGTGAATAAAGATGGTTCTGCTTCTCCCTTTCTAATCCAGATCTCTCTGATGTCTTTTTCTTGCCCTGTTGCACTGGCTAGAACCTCCAGCATAATGTGGGATAGAGTTAATAAGAGTGTACATCTCTTGCTTTTCCCCTGATATTAGGGGGATACATTCAACTTTCCACCTTCAATTAAGAGTTTACATATAGGTTGATCATAGATACTCTTAATCAGGTTGAAGAAGTTTTCCTTTATTCTTGGTTTACTGAGGGTTTTTCATAGAATTAGAAATTGGATTTTCTCAAATATTTTCTTATGCACCTATTGATATAGTCACATGGTTTTTCTTTTTTCCCCCCCTGTGGATATACAGTACCAAACAGATCCATTTTCAAGTGTGAGACCAACTCTTACAGTTCTGAGATGAACCCCACTTGATCATGATATTGCTGGGTTTTGTTTTGTGTTGTTGAATTTATACTTAACTAAACTATTGGCTAAGATATTTTAAGGAAGTTTTATATCTAAGTTCATGAGGGATGTTAGTTTGTAGTTTTCTTACCGTGTAAACTCTTTGTTTGGTTTTGTTATCAGGGTTGTGGTGGCCCCTTGGAATAAGAATGTGTTTCTTTCTCTTCAGTTTTCTGAAATGATTTGTATAGAATTGACATATCTTCCTTAAACATATGTAGAATTCACCAGTGAAGACATCTGGCTCTAGAGGTTTCCCTACCTGCCCACCCGTCTTCACCATAGGAGGACTTTTAATAACAGATCCAACTTCTTTAGTAGATACAAAGATATATAGATCTCTGCATATTGGATCTTTATCTTCTGGTTGCTTTTAAGATTTTTCTTTTTCTAAGCCTTCTTGACTCACTTTAACTTCTTTAGCTTCACTGCTATGTTTGTTGCCTTCTCACATCTGAGAGAAGATGCCAGCAAGGTGTGTACCTTTTTCTGTAATACGTCAGAAAATACCAGCTGTAGGTGGTTTTGGCAGACAATGGTCTTCACCCAAGGAAATCCCTGTTGTACAAAGTCTACCAGCATTTACCACTTTCTGTCAGAATCTTAAAAATTAGACCATCAAATCATTACATCATACATCTGAAACTTATATAATATGTTAATTATACCTCAGTAATAAAAAAAAAGAAAAAAAGATTTTTCTTTTTCTGATTGTGTGGTTGGGTGTGGTTGTCATCAAATTTAGAAATTGTTTGACCATTATTTCTTCCAATATTTTTTCTGTCCTTCCCTTTCTCTCTTCTCTTTCATGGACTTAAACGACATGTTTATTAGGTTGCTTGAATTGTTCCCCTGTGCACTAATGACTAATGCTCTGTTGTTTTTTTCCCAGTCTTTTATTTTTTTTCCCCCTCTGTGATTCATTTTGGGACTTTTTGTTTTGATACTTTCAGGTTCATTTATTTTTCCTCAAATCTGCTGTTGATTTTATCTAGAGTAATTTTCATCACAGACATTGCATATTTTATTTGTAGAAATTCAATTTGCGTCTTTTCTTTTTCTCCCTATCATGTACATACTTTGCTCTACATTCTTGAACATATGGTGTGTGTTTATACTATTTATAATATCTGTTTTAATGTCCTGTTCTACTAGTTCTGCCGGCTGTATTATTTCTGGGCCTGTTTCAATTGATTGATTCTTCTTCTCATAATAGAAGAGCATTTTCCTGTGTCTTTGCATGCCTGGTAATTTTAGATTAGATGCCAGACACTGAATTTTACATGGCCGAGTGCTTGATGCTTTCCTTCCTTTAACTACTTATCCCCCTACCTTTCTCCCCTTGAACAGAGTTATGTTACTTCGGAACATTTTGATTTTTTGAGCTTGCTCAGAAGCTTTGTTAGGTCAAAAACAGTTTTAGTCTGTTGCTAACCTGACCCATTATTGAGGATGATTAAGCCCTGATCCTTCTAGGTGGTCCTTTCCTTAGACTCTGGTAGTTATCTCACTCACTTGCACTAATCAATATGCAGCTAAAGACTCAAAGGGAACTTTCAATAGATTTCTGGAGGGCATTTTTTTTTGTTTTGTTTTTGTGTAGCTCTTTTTTCTCCATCATTCTGCCTTATGAATTGCAACTGTTGGCCTCCTCAAAACCCAAACTCTCTCTTCAACTCTTGGAGGCCATTAGGCTCCACCTAGGTTTCCTCTTCCTCTGCTGCAACCTGGAAAGTCTGTGAGCATTAAGTTCACGCTCACTTCATTTGTTTTTTGGGGTGGTGTCACTTTCAGCTATGCCTGTTGTCTGATACCTGAAAACTGCCCTTTCATATGTTTTATTTTTTTATTTAAGGTAAATGGTTAGACACCGAAGCTCCTTCCACAATTTGGCTATCGTGGCCATTGCTGCTATAAACATTGGGGTGCAGGTGTCCCGGCGTTTCATTGCATTTGTATCTTTGGGGTAAATCCCCAACAGTCCAACGAAAGATGAATGGATAAAGAAGATGTGGTTTATGTATACAATGGAATATTCCTCAGCTATTAGAAATGACAAATACCCACCATTTGCTTCAACGTGGATGGAACTGGAGGGTATCATGCTGAGTGAAGTAAGTCAGTCGGAGAAGGACAAACATTATATGCTCTCATTCATTTGGGGAATATAAATAATAGTGAAAGGTAAATGGTTAGTTCAGTCCATCATGGTCAGATTTATACATTGACTAACATGCTCTCTATCTTCTGTTCTTCTGAATTTCTATTCTCAGATCTTTATACTTGGTTCTACACAACTGGATCCAGTTCAGATGCAAGAGCTTGATGTGGTAAACATGGGGCTGTAAACTTCAGAGCCATCCACTTCAGGGTCCTGGGTCACACAATTTTATTTTCATATCCTATTTGAAAAAATTTTTAAGTAATATTTCAGGATTTTAAATTATAATGCAATTAAAAATTATAATTTTCTGCCAATTCCTTGGGGATTAAAAAACCATGAAGTATTAATGTGAAACATAAGGTCTCATTTTCCTAGTAGTAGGGATAGTTGTGCACAAATAAAAGCAGATTTAAATATTCTCCTGAGACAAACAAATGGGTATTGCAAACAAAATAATTAAAGTGGTTAGTAGCAAGCAAGCAAATGAGTGCCATGAAGGATCAGCCACTATTATATTTATTTTTCTGTTTGAATATCTGCCTGGGAGTGAGCTGAAAATTGAAACCCTGATCAGCTTTTGAAAATTGAACAGCAGAATGAAGAGCATTGGCTTTATGTTGTAGAATTACTTTAGGTCAGAGTCTCAGATACTAAAATTTTTGAGGTTTACCTTTTTAGTGTGTGAAATTCCAAAGAACTCCTTCTCCCCTTTGCTCCATTTCTCTCTCCGTCCCTCTTTTCTTGTCTCTTTTCCTCCTTCACTCTTTTCTCCTTCTCTTTCTTTCTTCATAAGTATTTCCTAGGCCTGGTGCTCGATACTAGAGACCAGAGAATATGAGAGACACACCCCTCACCCTCAAGGAGCTGTGCTTGGTTCCAAGTCCAGCATATATGGAGCAATGATCAGCCCCTTCAGTTCCCTTCTGGTTCTGCAGGGAACACAGAATTTGCAGTGCCCCCACGTCTGAATCAGGGTTGTGGGTATACAAGAAAGGGCCAGAGGATCCTTACAGATATTGGGTCTGAGTAAATCAAGTTACCTTACTCAGTTCTTCAGACCCCCTTTCCAGGTGAATTATGTAGTGTTCTACTGGGACCATGAGGTTGCATGAAGGGCCACTTTTTTTACTATGACTGTAGAGCCTTATTACCTGGACAAGTCTTACTCAGACTCTGCCCTGAGCTGTTAAACTGTGTAGACACTACTCTATGGCCCTTCCCTCCGAATGGCAGACAAAGCTATGTTTAACTTGTGCTTACAGTTATTAGTGCTTTTAATACTCAGGCCCACACCTGCGAAGAATACATTTCAGGTCCAACTTAGAGCATATTTCAGGAATATCACATCTGAAGAAGGGAGGGTCAGGTTAGCAATCACTGAACAACTTCTGGGAATTGCTGTGCCCTGCCTTAGAGGTTCTGAGTGCCTTGGAATTAAGGGAAACTACCTGAGCAGAGGGGAGTGACATGAGGTGGTGGGAATGCAGAACTTACCAGGCCACAGGGAACAGGAAGGCCTAAAAAGATGGGGGCAGGGAAAAGAGGGAGGAAGGAAGAGTGAGATCCACGGGGGCGGGGAGAGGGGTGAAAATGGGAAAGGAGAAAGTGAAAGGAAGAGACATGAAAGAGAGGAGAGGAGAGAACGGGGTGTAAATCTCACAGACAGCCCACTCCAGCTCAGCCGTCATCCATAAATAACTCACAGCCAGAGGAGCTTTACCGACTGTCTCTCGTAAATGCTGGGGACATGTGTGGGTCCCCTAGCTCATTGGAGGGCAGATGTCCACCTTGTGCTCATGGTCAAATATAATAGAACACAATGTGGTGAAATAAAAACTCAATTAAATAAAATGGAATAAACAGGACACTAAACATGCAAAACCCAGAGGACATTTTTGGACAAGATAGCAGATTCTCCTGTGGAGGCGTTTCCCAGGATTGCACAGGAAGCCTGAGGGGACATGTGTTTCACCCTATGGCCCTGGCCAGGTGTAGGTCTTTAGGAAACAGAGCCAGCGGCTCACTGCTAGCTGGTCTGACGGGACCACTCAGGGGAATGGGCTGTGAGGGAGGAGGAAGAATTGGGGACAGCTCTGCCTCCTGTCCTCTGGGCAGCCCTGGGTAAAAAGGGCAGGCGACACACGCTGGCTTTACTGTGAGCAGAACCCATTTGTGTCACTTACACAAATAAAAGAAGCCATACAAATCTCAATAATGGGCCATTTGATTTAATGACAGGATGGTGGAGGCCTGATTTGATGTCTTGGCGGGGAGTCAAGTGAAAGCAGGGCCTCTTGGAGATGAGGAACGGGGAACAACCACGTGCGGACTGAGATGCTCGGGAGCCCCCTTAGGGGTTTGCATGGGGCTGCAGGGGCCTTGGGGTGGCAAAGGGCAGGAGGGGGGCTGCTCTGGCTTCCCCAGGGCTGTGCTGTGACAGCTGTTTTGCTGGACTTCAAAGGTTGTACGGAGAGCTTCAGCTTCTGAGTTAGAAGGATCAAGCGTGCTCACTGCGAAGCTCTCCACTAGACATGCTGAATCCCGTTGTATTAGAGTCACCGAATTAAGTCAGAGCCCCGGGGAGCGCTGTTACCCTTCGACAGCTGACACTCAGAGGAATCAAGTGCCTTGTCCAAGCCATACAGCCAGGAAGAGGAGAAGCCAGGACTGGAACGCAAACCCGTTGGACTCCAGATCCTCTCCTCCCTTCACCTCACTGCCTAGTATCTCAGACCAGCGCTTCCTAAAGTTGAGCCTGCCTAGGAGTCGAAGTGCAGACCTCGGTTAGCTAGGTCCAGGAGAAAGCCTGAGCTCTGCATTTTTTAAGAAACTCAGAGATGATGCTGATTCTCTTGGTGCATGGACCACACGCTGGGGAGCAAGGGCTTCTTCTATGGCAATTTTCTACATCTTGTGTAAAATAGGGAAACTCATGCAGACTCCATGAGTTTTCAGGGGATGATGAATGAGAAAGGGCATCTCTGTCCGTCTGAACCACCACTCAGAAAGTGCCCTCCTGCCACCTTCTGTGTCCTGGAGCTGTGACCAGCACCAAGCTTTGGCAGCTTCCTCCCACCCTCTCTTCCTCACCAGGATGTCCTGGTCTCCGCAGAGCCCTAGCTCACCTTGCCGTAAGCACTCCGTAGGGATCTGAGTGCAGCAGATATTCTAAAAAGCCTGTTGGCTTCAATGGGAGGAAATCTTCCATCATGACTTTATTGAATCTTCCTTATTTTTTCTCAGCTTCTCTCAAGCCAGCTTTGTCTGTGGAGTTTCCTTACTATCATCAACTTTAGATTACTGGCACCATGGTTGTTAGGAGGCAAATAAACTTTATTATTCCTCCAGAGATGGAATAATGCTGGTATCACACAGATGTTTGATAGATCTAGGTCCTTCTAAAGAATAAAAGGAAATGACTAATACTGTGATTACACAGCACTATATAAGTTTAGAGCCCTATATAAATGTTTAATAATATTTCCCCCTGATATCAGAAGGTTCAGACATTTTACTGAAGTGTTAAAGATCAGACAGGAACTTATTTGTGCATGCGTTTTGCATCAGATTTGCCCAAGTATATATTTAGAAAAAGGAGATCCTTTCCATTTTAATTGCTGTTTTGAAGATTTCTCCTCATTATGAAAATTTATCCTCTATGCTGCTCAAACAGACATGGAGTAAGACTTCTGCAGTGAGTGTCTCTGTTTTAAACAAAAATTTCCAAGAGGCGTAAAAGATACAGGGAATGGTATTATGAACACTCACGTGTCCACTGTTCAAATTTTGCCGTAATTGAGATCTCAATTTTTAAGAAGCTGACCATTTCAGATATAATTGAAGTCTGCTCTGTACCCACTTACATTAAGTCCCATTAAATTCTGTGTCAGTCAGGTTGTTTTTTACTACAAGTAACAGTAAAATATGAATCCGATTTCCATCAGTGATCTGAGGGCGTATCATCTCACCTTAGCGAAGGCCTGGAGGTAGGTCGGGAGATCACAGGGCAGGGTGATTCAGCGGCTAACTAGTCTCCCTGGGGATCCCTGGGCTGTCTGCTGTGTTCAGTATGCTCAGCCTGCCATCACGGGGAATTTCCCATGACTCAAGCCTCCAGAGGCATGAAAGGTGCTATGTTTTCGTGGTGGTCATCTTAGGATTGAGCAGACCTTCTCAGAATCCCTCAAGGAGAACCCCTTCATACCTCAACAAACAGAGATGGAGTCATGAACCTTCTCCTAGAAGTCCCTAGAGTGGTCGGACCACTTGGCTCAGACCAAGCAAGATGCCCCACGGTTCTGAGTCCAGAGGTCTTTTCCTGCCACTTCAAATCCCAACGTGGAGGGAAGGGCATCTGTTCACACTGGGTTATGCCAGCATAGAAGAGGAGGGATAAGGCTGGCAGGCAGGTAGGCAGCAAATCTATTTGCTGGCCCGCTCTGTTTCCACAGTGTCCACCACTCTCCTGAAGCTGACGTATGTCCTTCACATCTGTTTTTACTGTTGTGCGTATCTCTACTATAAAAGTCCTGCATTTGAGGTGTCATTCTGCAACTTGCTCCGCCTTTCCTTCCTTTCTTGTCTGTTTTCCTTGCCTCTAGTATCCACATGCTGCAGGTGGTGATGTCGTAGTACTGTAGGTGTATTCAGTGATTTTCGTAGCTGCACAGTAGTTCCTCACATAAATCTCATTGTCACCTAGGAGGCCCAAGTGGAAGTGAGGAAGAAGCAGCTGAGTCGGATAGACATGAAGACTCTTGTGTCTCTCAATTATCCTGTTGTTGTTGTCCTCATTGTTTTCATTCTTCTCGTAGTTAGCAATAAGGAGAACTTTCAAAATTGTTACTAGCTTCAATATCAGTTGTTTGCTAGCTTTTTGGGGTCAAAGGCTTCTTTGAAAATCAAATAGAGCTCATGGGCTTTCTCCACAGGAAAAGGCACACATACTTGTATACTTAACATTTTTTTTTTTTTAATGGTGAGCCCCCCTGAAGCCAGCCAGAGACCCTGGCTGAAGACACACATGGCCTCTGAATGGAGGTAATCAGGTCTTATTCTGTTCCATGTTGTGCTCTTTAAGAAGGACAGTTTTGCTTTCAACCAGTGGATTAAATAACACCTGAAAGGATGTGAGGATTCGCTTTTCTTTAGAACTTTTCTGATTTTTCTTTAGTCTTAGTTGTGTGTACAGGGAAATTTGTAGAGGTTTCCTGATAATTTATTTGACTCAAAATGAACATGGTCTAAGTGCATGTGTTCAGTACAAAATTAGAGGGAGTGGGTATTTTTATTATTCCATCTCATGTTTGGTTCTTTTCATAGAAATCTTCCTTTTAGTATGCTGCAAGGCATAAGAGTCTCCCCCCACCCTCGCCCCATCCCGATGTCTAGAAGAATGGATATTTCCTGGGAATTCTATCCCTGTTTTCTTCTCTACTTGTTTTAGTTGTTACAATATTTTTGTTATCAAACTACAAGCATTTCTTACATTGAAAAAGGATTCAGTGGTACTTTGCCATCACTCTGTTCCAATCTCATCAGTCAACCTGTGCTGTAGGTTCTGCATTTCAGCTATCTAAAGATGATCCATTTGCAACAACCCTAGTCCAAGACACCATCATCTTTCACAGAGATGGTCTTTTGAGTGAGCAGTATTGATGAGAAAGGATTTATGGGGGGGGTGGGTAGCTATTAGATTGTAGGATTGCAAGGTAACAGAATATTTTAGGGGAGATAGTCCTGGAGCAACAGACAAAATAATTTGGAACCTGTAGAATATTTACCTTTTTGGAAACACAACTGGGAGATAATTAATTGAAGAATGCAATTGGGATTTGACCAAATGGAGAAGATTGTCTTCTCTTGGGCCCCTCAGAGATAGCTTTCCTTCTAACATTAATGACAGTGAACTTAGGGAAAGGCAGTAAAATAAAGCAAATAGAAATTGTAGCACAATCACTAAAGTTTAGTCAAACAGCCAACACATAAGAGGAGTTTGGGAGGTGGGTGTGTGTCCCAGGAAAAGAGTGGGGCATATGCTAAAGAAAGAAAATTCCATATAAAAGGATTAGTGGTATGTCTTTATGGAAGAATAATTAGCCTGAATGACACTCCCAGAAGGAGACCTAGAAAATCTGGGTAGAATATTCTTTAAAAATATTTTTAAATGGATCACTTAGCAGTCAAAAGTAATGTCCACAGAGGCCAAATATAAAGTGAATACTGAAACTTTGGGAAATACAGGAGCTTCAGATTTAGTTTTTGCCTTGAATCTATTGCCCAAACTGTGGGAACTTTGAGCTTTTGTTCTTCTGTCTGTGTGGGGCATGGAACACATGAAATCAATGTAAGAACCAATCAGATGTGGGGCTTAGTGAGAGATTTTATTATAAAGCTGGAAACTCAGATCCTCGATATAAAGGTTAACTAGAAATGAACTCACTGTGCAGAAGAGAATAGCATGGAAAATGTTCTGTCTTAGTCTTGGAGTTGCATGGAAGGGGTAAATTTTCTCGAGAATTGATGAGCCCAATGCAGGTTTGTGACCCAAGTCATACCAACTGTGGTGCCTAATGAAGCTCAGAGGAAAGTTTAATATTAATGTCTGGGGTTATAGATTGGTAGTGCTCCTAGGTAGGCTGTAGGAGCGAGCATAAATATTTCCTGAAGTAATGCAAATTTGAGTCAGATTTCAAGGAATTCATAAGGAAGTTTTGAGGGAAATAAGATTATACACACAAGAAAGGGAAGGAAGGAAAGAAAAAGAAAGAAAGAATAGAGGGAGGGAGGGAGGGAGGAAGGGAGGGAGGGAGGGAGGGAGGGAGGGAGGGAGGGAGGGAGGAAGGAAGGAAGGAAACCACCATGAGTGAGAACCAGGGGGCCGGTGGGGGTGGGGACGGTTTAATCAGATCTGAAATGAACTGTAGATTTTAAAATGATCTGACATAAACTATTAAATAAATATGCTTATATATGTTAAAAGAATAAAGAGATGCTGGAAAATATAAGCAAAAAATAAAAGCCATTTAAAATTGAAGTGGAATTGAGAAATAAATGCCTTCAGGCAATTAAAAACCTAATCACTGAAGTTAAAAAATTTAAAGGATTAATTAACTATCAAAGTGGATACATATATAAAGAATTGGTGAATAGGAAAATGTGGAGAGGTTATATAGAAGGCAGCCCAGAGATATAAAGAGATGGAGACTATGAAAGGGAGATGAAAGCACATGGAAGAGAGATGAGAATATTGGATTTCTAGGAGGAAATAGGAGATGATGGGGAAGAAATAATATGAAAGGGTAGTATGGTCTAGAATTCTCTGAAATTACTGAAGGAAACCAAACCCCAGATCTAGGAGGCCACAGGATAAAAATAAAAGCTGCATACCTAGAGACCTCATTGGCCTGATACCACAGAATACCAAAGACAAAGAAAAATCTAGAGAGCATCCAGGGAGAAAACACAGGTCTCCTTCAAAGAAATGGCAGTTAAACGGATTCCTAATATCTGGAGTTAGTAGGCTGGATAATGGTGCACAAAGATATCTAGGGCCTAATCCCTGGACACTGTGTTACCTTATATAGCAGAAGAGATTTTGCAGAAGTGATTAAGTTAATGAGATGGAGAGATTATCTTGGGTTATCTGGGTGGGCGCTTGAAATGCAATTTCAAGTGTCCTTGTGAAAGGAAGCAAAGGGAGATTTAAGAGAAGAGGAGGAATATGCCGCAGAGGAAGAGATTAGAGTGATGTGATGATAAGCCAAGATGTGCTGGCATTCACCAGAAGCTGTGAGAGGCAGGAGCATCTCCCCTAGAGCCTCTGGAAGCTGCGCATCCCTGCCAAAGTCGGGTTCCAGCCTAGTGAGGGACATCAGGCTTCCGGCCTTCAGAACTGTGGCGGAGTGCAGTTCTGTCCTAAGCCGCCCAGCCTGTGATGATTTGTTACTGCCGCCAGAGGAAGTTGACGTAGCGAACAGAAATGGAAGCCGGGAGCCAATGTCATAGTAAATTCAGTGTGCTAAGAGCAAGTAGGAGTCAATTTAGACTTTTATCTTTCAAGAGTAAGACTTAAAAAAAGACACTTTCCAGCATAGAAAACTGAGTGTATGACTCACAAAATGACATTAAAGGAAATTCTAAATGATGTACGTCAGAAGTACTTCTGTCAGATTTGAGTTCAGAAAAGAATGCCTAACAAATGCATTGATAAATATCGGTTAAATGGAAAGCTACTGACTGTATAAAGAAATGGGAGTTATATGTAATAGGAAGGGCCACAGAAAGATAGAATTAAAATACTGGATATTATTATCACATTAGTTGGGATGATGGTGATTAGAAATAAATGTTGGAGGAGAGAGTAAGAATACTGATTGACTTCATGCCTTATTTAGTATGCATTTTGAAATATCTAAGATAGCCAAGAAAAGAATAATGTGGAGAGCCTAACTTCTGAAAGAGGGTAAAATAATGAAAATAGGAAGAATAGTCATTCCATGGGGGAGTGAAGAAGGAGAAAAAAAAGAAATAGGAAGATGTGTAATATGAATAATAGGATAGAAGTCAAAGTAAATGTAAGTAATCATAGTCCAATATAAATAGATTAAGATTTCTACTAAAAAGTCAAAGATGAATGTAAAAACACGTAGTATATTTTGCTTCTAATAGACTCCAACTAAAGTGTGAGACAGAGAAAGATGGAATCGCAAAGAGGCAGAAGAAGTTAGAGCAAGCAGCTAGTAACCAAAATAAAAGTGGTGTCGCTGTGTTAATATTGGATACAATACACGAGGAGGCAGGAGGAGTTACTAGAACTAAGGAGGTTATCTAAATAATGGTAAAAGACTCAATCCAGGAAGGCATTATAGTTTTCCATGTATATGTACCTAATAAAACACTGAAAATATGTTTTTTTTTAATTTTTGAAAATATAGGCTGAATTCAGACAGAAATAGACTAATTCCTAAGCTAACGGACCTAAAAGTAGGCCACTGAAACCTACAGCAATGGGACAGTTAACGCACATGAAACATTCAGGCACACTGACCACATGATAAGCCACAAAGCAAAGCTCAACACATTTTAAAGGATTAGCTTTATACAATCTATATTCTCAGGTCACAGTGCATTCAAGTTAGAAATCAATAGGAAGATACTAAGAAGAATACGCTCGTGTTAGGAAATTTTTGAAAAATCCCTAGTAAAGTACTTATGGGTCAAAAATAAATCAAAATAGGATTTTAAAAAGAGTGATACAATTTATATGTATAACCTGTGGGACACCGCTAAAGCAAGGTTTGGGTGTAGATTGATTGTCTTCATTATTTTTCTAGAAAAGACAAAAGGTGTAAGATTCCACCGCTGAGCTTCATACCTAAAAAGTTGGAAAAATAGCTACTTAATAAAGTCAAAGACAATAGAAAAACAATGAAGAGTAGAAATTAATGAAATAGAAAACCATGGAAACTCATAAAACAGTACCAGTTAAGCCAAAACTTACTTATTAAAAAGAATTTAGGGGTGCTTGGGTGGCTCAGTTGGTTGGGTGTCTGACTCTTGATGTTGGCTTGGGTAGTGGTCCTGGGGTCATGGGATCAAGCCCTGTGTTGGGCTCTGCGATCTGGGCAAAGTCTGCTTGGGATTCTCTCTCTCACTCTCCCATTGCCCCCCACCTCTGCTTTCCTCTCTCTCAAGTGAATTAAAAAAAAATTATTAAATAAACTTTTAGCATCAAAGTAAGAGAGAGGGCACAAATCATGTTGTTCTCAGTGGATGAGCTCACACAGCTTTAGATGCATCAGAGAGAGAGAAGTAGAGAGACATTGTGAAAAACATATTCCAATCAACTAGAAAGTTTGAACAACATGGCTGAATTTTTAGAAGAAAAAAGTGACTTAGGGCAAAGAAGGAGAAACAAGCAAAATCCCTATATTAAAAAAAGGAAATTTAATCAGTAATAAGAGAGAACACCAGGTTAGATGAGTTTATAGGCCAATTCTACCAAACATTCTAGAAAGTGGAGAAGATATTTATGACATGTGACAAAGAATCACCCAGAATTTTTTTTTTTAAAACGTTCCCACAAATCTAAATGCAAGAGACCCAGCCCAATGGAAACTGGACAAAAAGACAAATACAAGAGGAAACACAAATGATTCAGTTATATGAAAGCTATTTAACCATATTAAGAATTAGAGAAGTGGAATTAAAATCCAGTAATGAGGGGATCCCTGGATGGCTCAGCGGTTTAGTGCCTGCCTTCGGCCCAGGGTGTGGTCCTGGAGTCCCGGAATTGAGTCCTGCATCAGGCTCCCCGCATGGAGCCTGCTTCTCCCTCTGCCTGTGTCTCTGCCTCTCTCTTTGTGTGTCTCCCATGAATAAATAAATAAATTAAAAAAAATCCAGTGATGCAATTCCTACTCAACAGGGTGACAGACAAAATGTTAGGTACCAGCAGGGCTGCAGGGGCTCTCTTTACAACACAAGATCATAAATTGGTGCAATTACTTTGGAAATTTGGACATGTCCACATTCTCCTATTGAGGAATTCTAATTCTAGGTGTATACCCTAGAGAAATTCTTACACAGTGCACCAACACATGTGCCCAAGAAGAACGTATGCAGAAGCTTCATAATAGCAAACAAACACGTTCCGATGGTAAGGAGCACTAGGGTAAATAAATGGCGGCCTAGTCATACAGGGTGCAGTTGTGAAAACAAGTAAGCTAATCTGCACCCATCACCGTGAACAGATTACAAAAAATGGTAAACCAGTGGGTTTTAGATGTTCACGAGCATTGGGATTATCTAGAGGGCTCACGGAGAACACCGGCTTCGCTTGTCAAAGTGGGACACGGCTGACCTCTGTAGGGTATCGAGTTCCCGAGGAGATGCAGATACACCACAAAGTTTGTGAACCACTGCGTTAACACACAATTGCGGGGGGCGGGGGATATGCAGAGATTCAGCTTGCACAAAGCTGAACAATATATGTAAGACAAAGTTATACATTATTGGGGCTACACACGTAAGCCGGAGCATGACATTTAGCCGCTGGCAAGGAGGAAGGGGCGAGCATCTGGGGAGGAGGCTTCCAACCAAGAGGCAGGATACACTTTATTTCTTAGCTGGGCGGAAGGCACACTGATCATTTTATGATTCATACTTAGGTTTGTGCCTAAGACCTACTCCACAGTAGAAGCTTACAAAGTCATAAAAGCAAGATTTATTTCCAGCCCGTGCATCCCAGTGGGCATCTGGGTGGGACACGTAATTGCTGCCATGGCCGACTTGCAGACTTGGGTGAGGGGGGTGCAGGTCACGCGGTGTATGCACATTGTCTTTCCTCTGCTGCTCATCAGCAGCACTGTCTGGAAGGCGTGTTCTACTGGGGCAAAGGGCGAGCTGGTTTCCCAGGTGGGTTGTAGACATTGGCTGCTCCATGGGGAGGCCCATAGGTTGGATGTCTTCACATCAGTCTGGGGCTGACCCGGGGTGAAGCCCGGAGGCAGTGCCTGACAGCAGCAAGTAGGGAGTGGGTGGATCCCTGGGGGTCGCCCTGTGCCACTGAAGGGACCCCGGGGGGACCAACGGCACAGGAGAGGGCCCGGCACAGAGCTACTGGAATTGACTGATGATGCCGGGTGGCAATTTTTGGAGGGGAAGGACACATCCCTCGGAGGAGAGGTGACCCTTTTCGTTGCTCCCCTCCCCTCAAGGGATCTAGGGGAATTGTTTCCATGGATTCTTAGATTCTGGGCAACTGTCTCTGTAACGGACATTAAGGATGGACCCAGAAGTGCAGGGAGGCTGGGAGGAGTGTGCTGGGAGGCGGGGTGTGTGCTGTGACCCCGAGTGATGGAGGAGAACCGGGCCAGAGGAGACGGGATCTGCAGACGCCATCACTAATGTAGCTCGTGGGTTGGGTTGAGCTGTTCCAGGTTTGCAAGGGGTTCTGGGCAGGCAGGATGAAGGGTAGTATAAGGCCCACAGCAGCTGGGGGCAGCCCCCCACCCCCTTACGTGGTGGCTGCCCTTGGCTCCCTTAGCCTCTCCCCCCAGGTTCTGCTGCAGCTTGCTGGGGAAGGTGATGGGCGTGCTTTCCAGAGAGGTACCATGCGCCCATAAGTCAGGCTCTCCGCAAGCCCGGGGGTCCTGCGCGGGGTGCAGTGGGCAGTGCGCAGTCCGCTGACCAGCCGGGACGTTGAGAATGTGGGAGGGGTTTAACAAGAGAGCATATCTAGTGGTCCTGCCATTAAGGAGTCAGGGAGGAAAACCAAAGGTAGGTGACCCCCCCACTTCTCCACAGTGCGTGGGCTCTGATTAACCCTCTTGCGTGGAATTGAACTGACCTCATGGTTTTTCGAGATAAAATCCGCTACATTCCTTGTCCAAGGAGTGCCACCGCCTTCGTCGTCGCTGCTCCCTACCACCCTACCGACCGTCAGGCCACAGGTGATTTCGCTCAACCCGCTGTCGTGTGCTCAGGGCCGCTGAGAGCAGAGCCCAAGCATCCTGCTCACTGGGGAGCCCCACGGTGGGAACACTTCGCGGTTGTCCCACCTCTGGCCTGTTGATCCCCATCCAACAAACCATCTTCCTTGAAACAGTCTTTTGTTTGAAATACAAAGTTTAGTGGTTCAAACCCAGATTCACGTTAATTCTTTTGAGATCACTGTGAGTCTGCCCCCTTGGGGACTAGCCGTCATCCCAAAGGGCTGCAAGGCTTCGTGTCCTACTCCTCCGGGCCGGCCCGGGGCGTCAGGCTCCTGGGACAGTCCCGGCCTCGGTGGCGGCCACAGCACACTCTGCTGTGGCCTCCGCGGCTTGAACCGCGGCCGTGGTCGCCGTCCCAGCTCCCTTCAGGACCACTCCACTGCCCCTAAGCTGGGACGTGTGGTCTGCAAGCAGGAGGATTTACGACCTATTCTAAGGCCTAGTGACCCTGACTTGGCGCCAACCACCGGTGTAGATGCGCTTGGCAAATGAGAGCCTCTTCTGGCCAGCCCGGGCCTGGCTCTGCCTCTAAAGCCCTTGATTTCTGTTAGTCCGGATTTTCTGTCACTCCTGTGTCGCGCCTGGCCTGGAAGCCATTTTGTTACTTCCCTGTCGCCTCGCATCTCCCCACAGCAAGCTTGCAGCCCCAGGTTGGGAAGGCCCGGCGGTGGCTGCCCTGCCTCCCAGCCTGCAGGTGTAGGAGCCTGTCCCGCACCCCGGGTGGCTCCCCCTCTCTGCTGGGGCCTCAGGTCAGAGGGGCCCAACTTCCTGGGCCTCCCCCCTGCCCCCCAAAAGCCCGCGCCCCAGGCTGGGCCCGTCCCCAGGCTCGGCTTCAGGGCTGCTTCTCGTGGAAGCCGCCTCAGCCTGCAGGGAGCTCCCGGTGGCCTGCTGCCTCCTCCATTTCCAAGCCTGCGAGTGCTCAGGAAAATGGGGCAATGGTAGGATTTGCCTCATGGAATTCCTGGAGCATGGGAACCAAAGGAGGTAACGTGTGCAGAGAGCTTAAAGCACGTCCACGTGGAAGCACAATGGTTCGGTTTCCTTGGCTCCTAGATCTCCCGTGGCAGCGCTCAGCACCTTTCATCTAGGAAGGCCTCGAACTTTCCTGGGTGGGATTAGGCCTGACTCCTTCAAGGCCATGTCTGCAGAGCTTGAGACAAAACAAACCACACAGAGGCAGCCCGTGTGGCTCAGGGGTTTATGCCGCCTTCAGCCCAGGGCGTGATCCTGGAGACTCGGGATCAAGTCCCGCGTCAGGCTCCCTCCCTCTGCCTCTGTCTCTCTCTCTCTCTCTTTCTCTCTTTCTCTCTGTTTCTCATTAATAAATAAATAAAATCTTTTTTAAAAAACAAAACAAACCACACAGGAGATGTTGGGTAGGTTTCTGTGCAATGAATGAATGAATGAGTGGATTTAGTTTCAGAATTTGTATGTAGATCTGAAAAAAAAAGCAGCAAATCTAGTTATTAAAGGCTTAAGGGAAACACTGCATTTTGGTCAATGTCAGAGAAAACCAGCATTGTTGCTCTCAGCTAGAGAGAAAATTGGGAAAATTTCCTTTTCCCAATAGGAAACTTAGCTTTTACTCCCCACCCCAATGTCTACCCTGGCATTCGATGGTTCTTGAGCTTGACCCTGTGGAAGCCAATACATCAATGGTTTGGCTGCAGACATTTTTTTTTTTTTTTCTGGATTTCAGGAAAGCTGCTGAATAGTCCTGTTTGGATTTTAGGGTTAGCAAGTGTCATTTATGACCAACTGACGCACCGTGTGACCTGGGCCCCATCCCTTGACCCCTTTGGCACCAGCTCTTCGGGCCGGTGGCCCTCGGTAGCTCCCGGGGGGCCTTCTGCAGACGTAGTTCATGAGCCAATGGTAAGCATCGGTGTGGTTGTCTTCCCAGGAAATCAGCGACCCGGAGATCCTGGATCTGGTGCACAGCGCCCTGGGCAGGATGACCGTGGTCCGGCAGATTTTCCCGTCTGCAAAGGACAACCAGAAATGCATGAGGAACAACCACCGCATCTCCTCCCTGCTCTGTGACCCCCAGGAAGGCTACCTCCAGATGCTGCAGGTCAGTGCTTCCCTCCTGAGCTCCCTCCAGAAGGAGGTCTCGCCGGTGCCCTTGGCCCGCTGCGGGCGACGGGAGAAGCGTCGGCTGAGTGCCGTTGCCTCTGACTTTAATTACTGGAACCCTGTCATTTGCTGAAATTGAAACCTGTCGGCTGGTCAGTGCCTCCGAGCAGCATTAGCAGGCAGTTATGCCTGTTGCCAGCAGACGGGGCATATTAGCTCACTGGGTGCCTCTTGTATTTAAAAGTTACGTGTTCAGGGGGAAGGAGATGAGATCACCGTCTCTGCGGGTCTGTGCTGGCTGCTCTGTGGGTGGCGGGTTCCCCGGCAGGATGGGGGATGGAGCTTTCCTATGGGGACTCATCACTTTGAACCTGTGTCAGGGTCATCCCCGTAGGAAGGCGATCATGTGGACGTAGCTCTCGTGCAACAACTAGGGCCGGTCCTGGCTCATCTCTGAGCGCTGCGGCTTCGCTCGACCCCACGCTGCTGGAGTCCCGGCTGGGCAGGGAGAGGCCAGCGGGTGGAGAGGACACGGCCCGCTGTTGCGCTCTTTGCAAGGCAACAGGTAGTGAGTGTTCCCAGACAGTGCTTCTCCCGCATCTCACGCCGCCCTGTGTGCGACCCGCGTCACCTTCTCTTGGGACTAAGAGGTGCAGTCGTGAGCCCATCAAGAGAGGTGGTTTTCTCTCTGGATGAAGCACACTGGAGACTGGCCATTGGCAGATCAGAACCCACTTCTCCGTTAAAAATATTGTGCATAAGAAAACCATCATTGGGAGGCCCCCGGGGGGCTCAGTTGGTTACACGTCTGACTCTTGGCTTTGGCTCAGGTCACGACCACACGGCTGTGGGGTGGAGCCCCAGTGGGGCTCTGTGCTCAGTGCAAAGTCCACCTCAGATTCTCTCTGCCTCCCTCTCACTCGCGCAAGCTCTCAGTCTCTCTCTTTCTCAAATAAATAAAATCCTTAAGGGAAACCCAAAAAACGTTCTTTGATGCTTGGTGGGTGACACAGAGCAGAAGGAAGTTTCTCCTAATGGAGTTTGCAAAAATTGCCCAGAAGTTTGTGCATGTGGTAAGCTTGCCACCCGGCACTTGAAAATCACCAGCCCTTCTTTAGCGAGCCGGGCATGAGGCGTGGAAACCAGGGTTTGGGACAGAGATGGGCTGTATCTGCCTCCCGAGTGTCCGTTCCATCCTAGGACACTTTGGTGTTACCTCCTCGGGGCCACACATCCTGGGGAGCAGACTGTTGGAGTCTCCGGAGTGGCCTGGGTACCCGCGTAACTCCCCACAGCATCACATCCGGTCTAGGATCTTATGTCTAGGGAAGGAAGAAGGAAACATCCTGGGACAGGAGGGGGACCCTGACACTCCCGGTGTGGCCAGACCCCAAGAGGATAGCACTCCCAGGCAGGTCTCCCCAGGCCGTCTCACCTTGACGGCTCATCCCTCTCCCGCCCCGCCCCCACCTGGCCCCACCATCGCATCAGCTTCTCCAGTCCTTGCCAGCTTGTCTGTACTCTTTCTCCCTGAGGAGCGCGGGGCCCTTCCACAGCACACTAGTTAGGGTAGCCGCAGCAGGGCAGGGTCAGGACTAGTTAGGGTAGTCAGGACTAGTTAGGGTAGCCGTCGCAGGGCAGTAACAAGCAATAGAAACCGCAGCAGAAGAGCCACATCGCCGGGTTCAAGTCCCTGGAACTGCAGCTACTAATGAAGTATATAATCACGATTATTTATTTGTCACCTAGTTCCCAGCCTCCTGTCCTGTAACCTGGCAGGGTCGTGCCCGCCCCTTAGAGACGTGCGATCCTTGCACTCAGGGGCACACGGAAGGTGTCTAGAGAGGACGGAACTATTCACCGTGTCACTACGGGAGGCACTGCGGTGCGTTCAGCTTCTGCGGAGAGGCCGCCGCGGTCACCTGGGTCTTGCTGAGCACGCTGTCTGGGGACGTCCCAGCCCCTCTCAGGGCTTCGTACCACTTACTGACCCCGGCCCCCCCGCCCCCACGGGCTGCTCTGTTGGGGGAGGCCGTGTCCCGAGACCGCTTAGCCCCCGTTGCAGACCCCGCTCCTCGCACACCCTCCCTGAGGACTGTGGGGGAGGATCTGTTAATAGTGCAGGTCTTCCCACCACTTTAAGTGTTTCTAGAAGTCTCTTTATGTATCGATACATAAAGCACTTTATTAAAGGAATCTGTCTGCATTTGCTGCCTCTGCCTGGAGCGGGTGTGGCGAGAGGGGACTGGGGATCACTTCCTCGTCCCGCCCCTCCACCCCCTCCATGCAGGGGCAGCTCCTCATTCATCTCATTTACAAGCCATTCTCTTCCAGCTTCCTCAGTAGCTATCACCGCGTCTTTATTTCTTAATGACACTAGAGAAGACAAACTAATTTCTACTAGCCTCTAGCTGTGAGATTTATCGAGAAGGCGCTAATATGTTTAGAACAACTAACTCAAGAAAAAAATAAAACATTTGTGTCATGGATTATTAACTTTGTCTTGATGGAATTAATGAAAATCCTTTTGGAAATGGAGCTCTCAAGTCCATCTTTCAGTTCTTCCCGCAGACGGCTGCTCTTGGGACAATAACTCTGGGTTAGAAGCCTTCCTGAGGGTCATCATGAATCGTCTCTCCCTTGGCTTCTCCACTGAGCTGGTCTCAGAAACTCCATCGTCTTCTATTAGGCCTGTGGTCAGGGCTTTCTGTGCCCCAAAGCCAAGCCAGCAGTCTCACAGCAAATCAGTCTGGTTCCCACTTAGTACAAAGAAAGCCCCTTGGAGGAGAAAATACCTCGGTCAGTGAGTTCTCATGGCTCCGAGCGCCTTGCTTGCCAGTGTGCTGTTGTTTATTTTCCCCTACAAAGTGCCATCTCATTTGGGTGTTTGTCATTCTTGTTTTCCTGACAAGTGGGCCCAGGGCTCGTCTGACTCGGCCAGTAATGGAAGTGATACCCGGTGTCTGAAAACCTCGAGACTTGGCTGCGATTGTGCGGGCGGCCTTGCTTGGAGGAGCGTCTGTAAGGCCCTCGGTCTTCAGAACCACACAGTCCGGTGACTCCGGGGCTGCCAGCCAAGTAACAGACACGTGGTCATGCTGCCACCCCAGTTAGTCACACGGGCTCCCCAAGGGGGACAGGCACGTGATGTAAGTGGTATCTTCTGGTCCCCATGGAGCCTGGTCCTTGAATTAAGCTGTGGGGCCCAAGGCCACATACTAGTATGAAATGCTCCCTCAGGTTGGAATTTCTCCTCTGTGCATTTAAAAGTGGTTGCACGGCTTGATAGATGTGACCACTCTTCCCTCGCTCCGTCTATTAAAACATTTCAAACCTCCCCCTTCCCAGCTATTCCTAGTTCTTCAGGGCTTTCTGTATTATTCTCTGGCTACAAGTTGTTTGTCACCCTGCCAGGATAGTCCTTTACTCTGGGCAACAGCCACCCCACGCCACAGCTACCTTGGGCTTCATGTCGCTTGCCCTGGTTTCCTTCTTTTTTTAAAAAATTTTACCCTAAATGTTCCGATGGAACGTGCAGCCACTGTCAGTCCTGAGGCGCGACGGGAGCGGGGTCGTCGCTGCCTTCGTCGGAGCTGGTTGCGCCCCGGTCTCTGGCCGAGCCTGGCTGCCATCGTGGCCGCGCACAGTTGGCGGCCGGGGAGCCCCAGGCATGCAGCGTGCACCTGCACCCTGCCCACTGTGCACACCGGGCCCTCGGACTCTGTGGGAGCAGGGCCCCTCACGGGACAGGCAGGCGGGCAGCAGTCCGCCCAAAGGCCTCGCCGGAGTGACCTCTCTGGCTGCGACAGCCGGGCGTCAGCGTGTCCTCCCAGGCGGACCCTCCGCTGGCTGCTTGTCTGACATTGCTGGATGACCAGAGCCGTTGAGGACATGGTCGGAGGTCAGTCCCTTGGCTTGATGAGCGATGGAGGGAGGAGAAAGTGGGGCCCAAGACTTGCTGGGTGAAGACATTTCTCGGGTTTCTGCTTTTGGAGCGGGGCAGGTGGCGGCCGGGGGCCGAGGTGCAGTGGCCCGTGCGGGGGGACCAGCCTGCTGGGCGTAGCTGCCCCGAAGAGCCCCGAAGAGCCCCGAAGAGCCTGGCATGGCTCAGGGGCCAGGGGGCTTCTAGTCTGCGTGGCCGGGCGCTTACCCTGCTTCCGGGGCCTCGCGTAAGTACACCGCCCTGCGCCTGCCGGGCCTGCGCCTCCCTCAGTGCTGACCCGGGGGGAAAGCAGCGCCTTCCTGGCTTCACTGGCAAATCCAAGGCTCAACGGTTCTCTTACATGGGGTCGGGGTCCTGGGGGTGGGGGTGGGGTCCCAGCCTGTGGTGGCACAAGCAGCCTGTGAGGTCCTTAGTCCCTTCTTGCTGCAGAATGTTCCCTGCCTGTCCCTCCCCTTGGGGCTCCAACCTCTCTTCCCTGGTGGCCTCCTTATCCAGCCTCGATTTTCTCTCTCTGGGTCTTGACTCCAACGTAGATTCTCCTTATTTTTTTCATGAACATCAACCTAACAGTTTTCCCGGTCGTCTTTGCTCCTGCTGACACAAGGTCTTTTCCTAAACAAAATATGGTTACTGATGTTGCAGGGATTCTGGTGCTAACTCTGAAAAAAAAAATCTGTTTTTGTTTTTTTTTTTTTTTTTCATCCTGGGTCCTCAGTTGGCTTTGTGCAACTGGTCTTTGGTGATCCAGCAGCCAGGAGGGCCTACCCGGGTTTCTCAAGAGCTTGTGAGCCCCAGTCAGGAGCTCCTGGCCAAGTTCTGTCCTCTACCTCCCAGAAATGTGTCCTCACCTTTCCCATCTCCCTTCTCAGGACCCACTTCCTGCATAGATTTTTGGCTTTGGAAAGGCAAGCCTTGCCAGGACCCCCACCCAACATCTCCCAGATGCACATACCCCAGGTTCTGATTGGAGATGGACACTTCCCCATGGGACATGTTGGGCCAGAGCTCCTGCACCCTTTACCAGGGTGGCTTCTACCTACTGACAACCATATTCTAAGAAGAATCCTTTGTACAAATACCTTGCTGTATCTTTACCTTGCTGTTCTTCTTCTAAGAACGTATTTAAATCTATTCATCTGGCATTCATTAATTCCACAAACACTCATCATGCACTTATTATGTGCCAGTTCCTATGTTAGACATTTCACAGATGCTCTGTCTCTTAATTCTCACCAACTCTAAATAAATGGGGCAAGTTTCATCTCTATTCTGTGGCATAGGCTCCGTAGGAAAACTGGCCTATGCCCCAAACCCGGAGGCCCAGGAGAGCAGGGGCAGAGAGTTCAGTGCGTCTGAGGCTCGGGGTGTGAGGCAAGAAGTGTTGGAGCTCAGTCAGAGAAGAGGGCAGCCGCCAGGGTCCTAAGGATGGGGTGTAGCCCCTGGAGATGTGACGGGGAGGGATGTGCCTCCAAGGAGACAACTGTGTGCAGGGGGGAGGCAGGGGGAGGGCCTGAGGCTGGGAGACAAGGCAACCAGGGGTCACTGTCTCCCTAGGGAGAAATGAGGGCACTTGGACCCTGCTGTGGCCATGGGAGGTGACCACAGAGAGAGGATAAAGGAAGCTTCCTTGCGAGGGAAACCCCTCAGTTGGGATGGGGGACAGGTGGCAGGTGGTGCAGTAGAGAACACAGTGCTCCCGCGGGGCTGGCCTGCAGCTGCCCCTGCCTGCCTCCCCTTGTCTCCTGCACTCCCGGGTGGTCTCACTGTCGGGTGGGCTATGCGGAAGGCTCCTGTGGGCGAGCCAGCCCCACGGTGCAAACGTCAGACCTTTGACTGCAGTGGGCCAAGCCACCTCCCTTGCAGGAACCTGCGTCAGGGCATGGTGAGGCCCCCGCTCTGGGCCCTCCTGTATTGGGACCTTTTATGGAACATCCTGGGGGTGGAGAAGTAGAAGTGGCCTTTCCCATAATGGGGAGCTCTGTAGCCTCTCAGCCCACACAGCCCCTAAAGGCCTGGCTCAGGCTCTGGGGGCCGTGGCAGCTGTAACTTTGCTGCGGGGCCAGGGGGAAACCAGGGACATGTGTCCAGGTGAGCAGTTTTCAGGCCGAGCGGACATGCAAGGCTCAGGAGGATCCTTGCTCAGACTTCCTAGACACAAGCTGCAAAATCCTGATAGGACTCGTGCTCAGACCCAGGGGCACCGGGGGGAGGGTGCACGGTATTGGCAGGTACGAGTTCATTTCCCAGGGGGCTGAAGGCTTCTGTGTACCAGCCCCGTCCTGGGCTCAGAGAGAGGACACCCTGGAGGAGCTCCAGACCATCCACATTGGAGTCTGGAGCCGGTGTAGATCCTTTATCCCCACTTCCCATTTCTTCCTGTCTCTGCTCCCTCCAAAAATAAAGCAGCACACAGAGGGCTTAGGACAGCGCTTGGCCACAGGACTACTGTCATTGCATTTCTTGGGGGGCTAGGTCAGGGCCACCCCTACTGCACTTCTCTGGGGGCATTGGTCATATTGGGTTTGATTGTCGCCAAGATGAATCCAGAGCACCAAATGGCTTGTTCAGCATGACTCTGCAAGCGGGTGTAAGTGGAGATTCGGGTCACCGTTCAGGCAGCATTGACCAAGCACTCACTAGGGGCACGCGCTGGGGGAAAGGGGGGCAGTGACAGGGCCGGCCCAGGTTGGACTGAAGCCCAAGCTCTTGCCCATCCTACCAGGCCACCCGGCTAAGCTGCACACATGGTAGAGCGAGCGTCGCTCTGTATGGCAGTGAGAGAGCCATCAGGTGCTCCTCTCCAGGGTGGCGAACCGAGCTGGCTGGGCCCCGTTCCAGCTCTGACCCCACCGAGGACGGAGGCCACGGGCTCCAGCCTCGGGCCCCTGCCTGGCTCTGGCTCTTGTCTGCCTCTGGCATCCCTGACCTGGCTCCAGGTCTTATGTGCCATGCCCTTGGCCTCAAACTTCAGTCTGTCTTCAGCTTCTCAGGTCTACTTTCACTTGAAATGCCTGTCCGTCCTTCCTTCCTTCCTTCCTTCCTTCCTTCCTTCCTTCCTTCCTTCCTTCCTTCTTTCCTTCCTTCCTTCCTCCCTTCCTTCCTTCCTTCCTTCCTTCCGTCCTTCCTTCCTCCTTTCTTCTTTTATTCTTTTGGCTTCTGTGTGCAATGTCCCCAGGCTAGCCAGAGAGGATGAGGGTTTAAACAGTGACAGCACCTGCTCTGCTTGTCTGTCTTCTGTGAATGAGCTCTGTGCTGCACCTTCCCTGAGAAGCGAGGGAAAGAGGCAAGGGTTCCTTCAGACCAGGCCCCTTCTCCCTGCCCCTGTGGCCTGGAGCTCCACCTTGGGGCATGAGCCCCGAGAGCCTGGCAGCGAGTGGGTGTTCATGCAGGTAGGTGTCTTTCTCCTTCTAGATGGCGGCTCTTGGCTCAGCGGCTCATCATGACCCTGCCCTCAGGCTGGGTCTCCACCCACCTCCCCTGAGAAGAGGCCTGCCTTCCGCTTGTCAGGACTCAGATGGACCCCAAGCAGAGGCTGCCTTTCTACTATTTGCTCATGATCCTTCCCCCCAAGGTTCTGTTTCTAATCTCCAATCAGACTGACATGGCCTCATAGTGGGAGAAGGGACAGGAATGGGAGAAGGTGGAGCTCCAAGTGGGCATCAAGAGGACATTTTGAGTGGGCTGTAAATGAGCAGCAAGTTGTTATTTGAACAAAGGGTGTTCCTTCCTGAGTCAAAGTGGAGATGGCCAACCCCTTTTTCCTACTACTTTCTCTTTTTGGGGAACCAAGATCAGTGTGTACCCTTCTAGCAGAAGATCCATCCATCATCCATCCATCCATCCATCCATCCCCTCATCCATCCATCCATCCATCCCCTCATCCATCCATCCATCCATCTCCCATCCATCCATCCATCCATCCATCCATCCATCCATCCATCCATCTCCCCCTCCATCCATCCCTCCCATCCATCCATCCATCCATCCATCTATCCATCCATCCATCCATCCATCCATCTCCCCATCTCCCCCTCCATCCATCCATCCCTCCCATCCATCCATCCATCCATCCATCCATCTTCCATCCATCCATCCATCCATCCATCCATCCATCCATCCATCCATCTCCCCCTCCATCCATCCCTCCCATCCATCCATCCATCCATCCATCCATCCATCCATCCATCCATCCCTCCCATCCATCCATCCATCCATCCATCCATCCATCTCCCCCTCCATCCTTCTATCCATCTGCCCCTCGCCTCTCCCATCTACGTACCCCTTCATCCAACTATCCATTTGTCCTTCCATCCATCTACCATGCATCCATCCATCCATCAAACATACGTTAAGCACCACTGTCTGCCTTGGTTGGTGCTGGATGCTGTGTTTAGAGATAGTAAGAAAAAAGTCATATACATACATACGTATACATACCCACTTATATGTAAAAGTCATCTACAAGTCGTAGAGGAGTATGCATACAGTCACACATATAAGATGCATACGCCTAAGTTCTATCTCTAACATACATACATATTTCTAGATATATCTATCTGAAAAAGAGCATTTCTAAAGCCTTTGAACTGAAAGCTTATTTCTTTGACCTGAAATGTGTTCACCTTTCCCAGCAGACATACTTGTGGGAGGGCTGAGGGCTTCCTTTAGTCTTTCTGAGTCACATCCTGTTTTTGCCTCTTCATTGCCAGCCTCTCTGCATTCACACACTCGTTAAGTACCTTAATTCACTGTGAACACAAGTGCTGGAGGCAAACAGGGATATTCTGTTGGGTGTTGGTCGGGGCCTCAGCTGGGGTGGTGCCGTCCCAAGGGGTGTGCATGTGTACGCGTGGGAGGTAATGTGGGTCAGAGGGTCCCGGCTGGTTGAATAGCATCGGCTATGAGTGGGTGGCTGGGAGCCCGATGAATGTCTCAAGAAGAGAAGTCTTCACATCATCAAGGACTCTCAGCTTCGAGTTATTCTTTTGGAAAAAATAAAATAGACCAAGCCAACTCTAAGTGGCCGACACTGTCCTGTAACAACATCTCCATTATGAGTTGGCATTCCAGAGGGGCGCTGGACGTGTCAGAAATAATTTCACGAGTGGTAGGAGCTCCTGGGCCGGCAGAGAGGGGGGCGACCTGCAGAGGGAGCGGGTTCATCCTCAGCGAGGGAACGTGCCCTCAGGGCTCGAGGGGCAGGAGGCCCAGTTCTATCAGGGTGTTCCTGCAGGAGGGAGCCGGCTTCTCTCCACTGTCAGGTAAGCCTCTGTGTACCGCAGGCCCTGGAACGTGTCCCCAGGCACTGAAATGCCTGCCTCTTCTTGGCCTGAGGCCATGGTTGAGTCAGCAGTACTGAGGAGTCCCGGGCACACTCCTGCCACATCTGAAACGTTGCCTGTCCATCCTGCACCCACTGCTTACACAGGCCATAGTGGCACACATCCTTGTGCCCACCGTAAGGATGCGGGTTGAAGGTGGAGAAGACAGGGAATCTGCAGGCATGGCCAGGGCACAGGGACACCCACAGAACAAGTGGCCAGCTCTGCCCGATGTGCCGTGGCACACGAGGGTCCGCGTGAGCTGGGGGACAGTCATGGTGTAGCACGTGCTCTTGATGTCGCACCCTGGCTCCCTCAGCGCACTGCTGAGGCCACTTGCAGAGGGCGGTCCGTGCTGCCCAAGCTCTTGTCTGGGGCTCTGCTTTGGGGGCACCCAGTCCAAGACACGTGAGGAGAGAAATTGCAGGTGCGGCACAGGGCACGCAGGTCCCGGGGGTGTGAAGTCCATACCGGGGGCTGGTGAGACGTGAGGCTGGGAGGCAGTAGGGGTTCTTCCTGCAGACCAAGGATCTTACTTGATTCTCCCGGGAGTCCTGTGAGGTTGACACATTCTCCTATTTATATCCAGTGATTTTGTTTTTCTGAAATATTTTTAGCAGACCCCTTGCTGCTTAGGTGTGCGGAGACTATCCCCTTGACCCACTTTGGCTGATGGTTGTTTGTGCAACAGTTACCCAGGACGGACCACACACCTGAACAGGGGTGGACGTTACCTCCTCTCCACCCGCTCCCCTCACTCCCCCCACCCCGTGTGCTCTGTGACATCCCCTTGGGCGAGAGGGGTAATGGGAAGGTAACACCCGAGAACAGGGCTGCCTTCCTTCCTACAGAGGGCTCTGGGTGGGCCCTGAGAGGATGGGTGCTGGTGTTCAGGCTCATATGGATCAGGGTCTTGAATCCCCGTTAGGAGGGAGAGCCAGACCTGTCCCATCCCTGGATACCAGCGCTAGGGCGGTATCCTCTCCTCACTGTTGTTCCAGTCTCTTCCTCACACTCATGCTCTCAGGGGCTCTGTGAGCCATCTCTACTCATCCAGCAGCTAAGCAGGGGGGTAGTTCTCATATGTGCACAGTTGCAATTCCCAAATGTATCCCCTGGCTGGCAGCGATGCCACTGCAGAGCAGGCTCTATGGGCTCAGGATCTCCATCAACACAAGTGACCAGCATCACTCAGGCCACCGAGGCCCATTTGGGGACCAGAGCAATCTTTCCAAGACACAGATCTGACTCTCGGGCACAGATCCATCCATGGCATCCTCCTCCCTAAAGTCACCTATGTGGTTACTCCTTAGTGTGGCCCATGAGGCTCCCCTTGGCTGGATCCCTGATGCCTGACTCCCCTCGATCCCACTGCCTCTCTCCTGTACCCATAGATGCAGACATTTGGCACTGTTTTCAGTCCCTCTCACCCAGGGCTTGGCCACTTGTGGTCCTCGGGCTGAATCCAGATCATTGCCCATTTTTTTTTTAAATCTAATTTTAACTAAATCTTTATTTTTTTCATAAAGATGTATTGCCACATCCTTTGTTTATGTATTGTCCATGGCTGTTTTCCTGCCCTAACAGCAGAGTTGAGCATTGAGAAAGAGATTTTAGGGTCCACAGGGCCTAAGGTCTTTCATATCTGGTCCTTTATAGGCAGTGCTGCTGGACCCTGCCCTACCTGACTCTGCTCCTTTGTACCTTCATGTCTTTGCATAATGTGACCTCCCCGTAATGCTCCCCATCCTTTATCCTACTAATCCTTCCAGACCAAGCTTTCTGTCCTTCCATCCCGTCCAACGCCCCCCCCTCCCCCCCCCCGTCCTGTGTCCCCTGAGCAGGATTTCACCTTCTAACCTTGCACCTATCTCAACCATGATGCTGACCATGCTGGTTCTCCTACTGAGGTACAGACCCACCTCTCACTCTAGTTCCTGAAGCAGGCCTAGTGCTTCCTACTTAGGACTCCATCACCTGGTCAGGTTTTTAAGCAAAGTTGGAGGATTGTGGTGTAGGTACTGGACACCACTTGTTGGTGCTGGCACCCTGGATCACCAAAGCCCTCTGCTAGTTTCTCCTCATATCTGAAAATACATCAATGGAAAGGGTTTCACTGCCTTTGTGTTTGCAGATCTCCAACCTCTACCTGTATGACAGTGTCCTGATGTTGGCCAACGCCTTCCACCGGAAGCTGGAGGACCGCAAGTGGCACAGCATGGCCAGCCTGAATTGTATACGCAAGTCCACCAAGCCATGGAATGGAGGACGGTCCATGCTTGACACAATCAAAAAGGTGTGTGCGAGGGAACACCTGCTGGGCTAAGGCTGAAGACAGGCCTTCCGTTGCATATGCACACACACGTTGAGCAGGTGGTCTGAAGCTAAGTTCTCTGTGTGGTTACCCCGCAGGCCTGTCCTAGGCCTCTCTCCATGCCGCTCTTCCTTTTCCAGCATTGAGGGCTGGTGGGCTGGGCTTCATGGATATGCTGCATCATCATCATCATCATGATCATGATCATCATCATTATTATTATCATCTCTGTTTTTCTACAAGGAGATTGGACTTTAGAGAGGTTAAGTAACCCGCCCAAGGTCACAAGTAAGCAAACAATGGAGACCGCTGCCCAGCTCACAGGTGCCACTGTTCCTAAGAGAGGCTGTCTCAGTCAGCAGTGCATGTGCTCATCGCCCAGACCTTAGCTTGTGTGAGCATTTGTGTGTGTGTGAGCATTTGTGTGTGTGCACATGCATTCATTTATGGCATGTGGCCCACACTGAGGAGTGACACCAAGTTGGAAGGCTGGGTTTGGAGAGCATTGAGCAATCCATAGAAGACTTGTTAGAGTGGATTGGCTTTCAGAGGCTTCAGAAGAGCATTTAGGGGAGTCTATGGTGCTGAGGGCTGTGGTCACGGTCACGATAAATTGTGCGTGGTGTCATTAACAGCGAACATATTCTGGTGTTGGTTGAATCTACTGCAGCCGGGGCCGGAGCTGGGCCCCTCCTTGGCCAGTTCGGGCTCCGGGACTCTCCCAGCTTGCAGTCTGTGGGAGACCGAGGCTGGATGACACCCCCACCCTAGGCCTGAGGAGAGAAGGGGCTCCCCACAGGCTCCTTCTGCCATCTGCTCGCAGGGGGCCCACTGAGTGGCCAGAGAGGGGCAGGACTTCCACACCCACCACATCCCATCTGGGCCAGACACCGTGCTTTGTATACATTTCACCCCTTAACCCTTGCAGGCTCTGTGGCGTGGACCTGCTCTAATTAACCCCAGGCTGGAGGTGACAGGCGACGGCTTGCCCCAGGTGGCGCAGGCGTCGGGGCCAGGACTGGAGCTGGTGTGGGCCTCCGGTGTGCACGTTTGCTGCCCTGTAGCTTAGCACCCTGTGACCTCCCTCTTGGCTCTGGCCAAGGGCACCCCTGGAGCAGATCGCAAGGGAAGACCGTATGCTCCGGGGAGGTGGACACGAAGCCATCGTTCTTTGATCTCGTGGCTAGCGTGGTATGTGGCACAGCGCAGGCGCACTAATCATACTGCCCACGGGAGTGCCAAGGGCAAGCCTTAGGAATCTCCCCTGTGAGCAGAGGTCTGGGCGGCGGGGAGCCTACCCGGGGCTTCAGGACTGTGAGGAGCCCTGGCCTCATCACAGCCTCTCCACTGCTTCCTCAGGACCTCGGCTGTCCTCTTCTTGGCCATCCCTCCTTCCTCTTCTTTGTCGTCGGGATTCCATCCCTCACCTCATCCATATTTTCCTCAATGGGTTTTTCTTCTCTCCTGCAGGGCCACATCACTGGTCTCACGGGCGTGATGGAGTTTCGGGAGGACAGCTCAAATCCCTACGTCCAGTTTGAAATCCTGGGCACAACCTACAGTGAGACCTTTGGCAAAGACATGCGGAAGGTGAGTCTCCGCGTGCCTGCCTGCCTCTCCCCGGCGGCAGTGCCCCTGAGTGGGCTCCGAGCGGGCGCTAACCAGCACACGACGTCCCCTCCCCGTGATGCTGCTGTGCACGCTGGTGTTACGGGGCGTGGTGTGGAGAGGGCACGGGCGGTTCTGCTAACGCCATCTCAATACAGTGGGGCCCTGGCACCACCCGGTCCCGCTGCTTGGCCCTGGGCAGCCAGCCAGTGGCCGAGGCCGAGGCTGGAAGGTGCAACACGTTTTCCCAGAGCAGCTGAAATGCGCCCTACCGCAGGGCCAGGTGTCACGGTGGCTGAGGCAGGAGTCCGGGCTTGCAGCCAGCGTCTCCCAGATCTAAGACTGAGACAAAGCCACCAGTGAGACAATGGCCATGAGGAGAATGAGAAGCAGGGGGCAGTGGAGCCCAGTGGAGGGAGAAGGGAGAGGCAGACACGCTACTGCGTAGCTTAGGGTGGGATCGGGCTGTCTTATTTGGTGCTAATGCAAGCGGCAGGCCTGGGATCTCGTTGTCTCTTCCCCCTCTCCCTGCTGAAGGAGCAAAGACGAGGGTGTGGGAGGAGGCAGCCCTTGCCCGGAGGTGGAACCCCCAAGGTTAAGGGGAGGCTTGTGAAGTCAGGGATCTAATGGGTACGGGGACAGAGAGGTCGCTGCAGCAAGCAGGGGTTGGAACAGCTGTCCTAGAACCCCAGATGTGGCTCCTGTGAGCCAGCACGGAGCTGATGTGAGCTGGCAGCCCTGGCCGCCCGCTGGCTCATGTGCACTCCTAGAGTGGACCACATGGAAGGCCCGCGTGTTTGTCGGGGCCTTACCCGCTGGCATATGCTCAGGCGTAGGCTCATGCAACCACACGCATGGAGAGCCTGGCTGGCTGGGGTCCACGTGCAAGGTGGGAACTGGGGAGCTCCGGCCCATCTTCGAACGGAAGGTGAGGTCACAGGACGGTCGTGTAAATCATGGCAGGTCGAATAATTGGTTGTGATGCAGCAGTGATGCTTTGGCACTCAGAGGTTTATTGGTGGCATCATAAAGCGTGTTGGCCATGATGGTGTGATACCCCGGGGGTGCCAAGGTGAGATGTGTGATGTCGGGGGCGTCAGGGATGACGCGTGATATCCATCAGGGACAGCTGGGGGTGTGGGGCTTGGTGGGGGTTGTTCGGGACGGCAACAGAAATGGGCTTGTGTTGGGACTCCCAGCCTGGTAAGGAGCAATCAGAGTCAGGGGGCCTCTGAGTCCCTCCATACAAGGGGCTTGCAGAGCGTAGCTACCTGCTGAGGTGGCTGTTGCCTCTGCACTTGCCTCCATCCTGCAGGGGTCCCCCCAACCCCAGGCCCTGCCAGCCGGCTCCCTTGCCACCTCCACAGCAGCGTCCCACCGTCATGGGGGGTTGGCCTTGGGGGTGCCTGCCTGCCAGGGCCTGGGAGCCCGAGAGGCACGGCGCCCTGCACCCCCTTTTCCAGGTGTCCGGGCCTTCCCCGTTGCCGTGGCAACGCTCCTCCAGGACCCGAAGCCACTGGGAGCTGGAGTCGCTCCATGCGAGGAGCTCCGGAGAGCAATAGGCCCGCCTGTAATTGAGTTGCAAGGGAAGCTGATTTTCAAGTGGGCTTTATTTTAAAACGTATCCTTTTGTCATTTTAAAATCTGACCTTAATAACTGCATATCCCAGTTGTTATCTGTCTGCCTGGCGGCTTATCTCGGTTAAGGAGAAGTTATCTGGAAAGCAGGGAATGGGATTTGCCACAGCAAATGTTGGTTATTCAGGCCCGTGGTGCATCCAAGCGAGGTCCGGGAGGTTTCGGGGTGAAGCCAGGCAAGGGGATTGGGACAGAGGGTGTCGCCGGTCCAGAGCAGCATTTGAAGGCAGGACTGAGCTCCAGTCGCCGGTGGAAGACGGGGCCGTGCAGGCGAGGGCTGGGAATTGGGGGTGACCTAAATGCGACGTTTAGGGCAGGCCGCAGGATGGAGGGCAGGGCTAGGGTCCCGAAGCACCCAAAGGCGGTACAAGGGTCATTCGTCCTAAGGAGGCAGGGGCAACCCCGAGGAAGGCCCTCAGGGGCACGTCCCTGGCTGCGCCCCGTTCCAGATGGCTGGAGGAGCCAATGGGGCTGATGCGTCGACGCTGTCGCGTTGGAGCGGAGTCGGGCTCTCTGTGAAGACGACCTACGTCCCAATATGTGTCTATACCCTGATCGCTTCCTCTCTGTCGACATGTATCTAATTTCTCCGTGTTACGTATCACGGGGTCTATTGTGAGCTACGTAACTTGTCGGTATTGGGTGCGTGCACGTGTGTGTATGCGCGTGCGTGCGTGTCGATGTGGCTGTAAGTGTACGTGGGTGCGGAGAAGTCTGCAAACAGCTATAGGGAGACGAGCAAACAGGCCCAACAACAAAAACCAAGTAGCTTCCTTAAGATTTAAACCAAGAGGAACTGTTTAAATTAGGGAGCAAATGGATGTTTTCTTGAAGCAAATGCTCTGGAGGGAAATCTCAGGGAGGGTGAGTCACCCGGACGTTTTAGATTAAGTGGCACCGAGAGGCTGCGGATTACTCAGCCCCTCCAAAGCGGGGAGGGGTCGGCAATGGCCCTTCGCTGCAGGGTGCTGGACAAACACTAATTAAATTATCTCATCCAGGAAGTGCGTTCTGGTTGAGGGACGCCGGGTGGCAAAATCAAAGGTCTGTGTCACCAGCCTGCTGTGCAACTCCAGGCAAAACATCCATCTTCCCCGGGTTCTGCGTGGAGCCGTCTGGCCCCCGTGATCGCCACGCAACCCCGCAGGGGGCAGGCTTTGCTGGCAAGTCGCGTCGGGCTCCCACGGGACTCAGCCCGGCGTTTGTCCTGGGGGGACATGCTTGCTGCTGTCACAGCTCCGCAGGCCTCTCCTTGGTTTTCTCTGTGTCCAGACAGAGGTCAGCAGCGGGGAGCCCCCCGGGCCTACCCAGGCAAATGTCCTTGGCTGATAATGTGAGCTGGGGCAGGGTGCTTGGAAGCCTCCCCAACCCCTGCCCTCGCCCCTGTAGGGAGGTTTCCAAGGTGGGGGGGCATGGGCAGCTGGGCAGCAAGGAAGGGAGCAGGGCACAAACTCGTGAGCATCTGTGAACAAAGGGGCCTTGCAAGCCCGGTGTGTCACTGACCCGGGTCCCTTGCGTCCCTCCTGGCCCCGCCTCTCCTGAGCTCCTGCAGCCGCTTCCCTCCTCCGCTCCTCCGTGTTTTCAGATGGGGCCTCCAGATGCCCGAGCCTCCTGATTGAACCGAGGGGCCATCAGTCGTCATGATGACCCTGATGCGGCCCTTGGCCCTGAGCCCCGTCCTGTGTTCCGCGGGCCCTCGCTTCTGGCAGCGGGGCCCTACCCCTTCCCTGTGCAGCCTACTTCCGACCTCATGAAAGCAGAGGCTTGCAGGCGGGCTTCGAGGATGGCCCTCCACCTTGACGCGCCCCGGACCCCCGCGCCTCACCATTACAAGTGCCCAAGCCTGGGGCCCGAGGCAGGAGGAGGCCTCTGTGTGCCCGGCATATCCACTCTCTGTAAAGACCAAGGAGAGTGTGCCGGGAACTTGGGCTCAGATGAAATTGTGTTTTTAGGACATTTTTGGTGTGATTAAAGGAGGAAGGAAAACAAGGTTGCCCCCCCTCCCGCCCCCTGCCCTGTAAGCATGACTTGCCTGCAGTATAGCACCAGCCACGGCCTTGCAGGAACATTGTTCCATGACCTGGTTGCTGAGGATGTCCACCCTGTTCCGTCCTGATGATACTCATGCAGGAGACTCATTCCCTTGTACCGACGCGGAGTCCCTGCTGTACTGATGTCCAGGAGAAACGGCCAACTGCCTGGATGAAGGCCCTTTGAACCTCATTTCCCACGGGCGCCTCCACCTGATTCACGGTCTCTTTGGCCAGGAGGTGGGGAAGGGGGCGAGAGGCATTGGGGGAGCCTGTGAGTTTGCTCTGGGTGTTGGCATTCCAGGGCGAAGAGCGCTCTGCCGAGAGGACAGGCCCGCCTCTGCTCCCTGAGACAGTGGGATCCAGTTAGAACCAAGAGGCTGAGATGGAATTTAGACCAGTGTCTCCAAGCTTTTCTTTACTCCTAGAAAGTCTGTTCCAGCAGAATCGAACTGGAACCCGACACGTCCAACAGCTGTAGAAGCAGACACGTGCTGGTTGCAGTAGGGGGTGGGGCCTGGGATCCAGGGTCCTGAGGCTCCCCCGTACCCTCGCCCCCGTCCCGAGTATCTCTGCAGTTTTCTGGCAAGCTCCATGTGGGAGACTGAGGCCCAGAGACTGGGAAGACTCAGTCACACAGCACCGCAAGCACGTGGCTGTGCGGGGGCTGGAAGGCGGGTTTCCCGAGGGCCTCAGAGCCCAGGACCCCCTCGCTCCACTCAGTCCGCCTCCCACCCCATCCTCCTATCGCCCCGCCCTACCTGCCCCCACAAAGCCAGCAGTCAGGCCTCAGAGCCCACCCTCCCGTCGGTGTGGAGCCCGCGGATGTCTCACCGATGCCCTCGGCTCAGCCTCCCAGCAGTGACCCAGAGGGGAGGGCAGCCTTTGTTCTCCTCTGACAGCTCAGGACGCTTCTTCTATCTTCTCTGTCAATGTCCATCTTCATGATGTCCAAAGCTGGCTTTGGACAGGAATCAAATGCCCTCCTCGACGTCCTGTCCCTGGGCAGGCCTTGAGGCTGCTAATTCACAAAGTGCTAATTGCTCATCATGTAGTGCTCGTCGCCATAGGACCCACAGGATGCACAGGTGTGTCGCTAGCATCCTCACCCAGGTCTCCTGCGCCGCCTTACAAACCTTCCCACCTTCTCAGGCTCCGGAGCCTGTGGGCGGCGAGGCCAGGGGGGAAGAGGCAGCAGCCAGGAGACGGGATAGCTCTGGTGGTGATGTGGGGGCTGCACTTGGAGCGCAGGTGGGATCCTGTACCCGGTGGCCCCACATCCGCTACCAGGAGCCGCATGGTGGCCTTGGCGAAGAAGAAGGGGAGGTGGGCTGTGGCGGGACTGGGAGTCTCCAGCCTGAGGGGATTGTGCAGTGTCTCTATTAAGCTGCTCTGAGAGAGGCTCCCAGCTGTGCGCAGTGAGTCACAGAAGAGACATAAACTTCAGTCTCTTCGTGGATTAGCATTCTTGCAGCGTATTTCCCGAGTAAAATGTCAACCGTTCCGAACCCTTGTGCAGAACCACTTTCCACGGAGCTGAGAACCAAAACAAACCCTGCCGCTGCATCTGAGCAGAGGGATAAGGAGGAGATACGATTAAGTAGTTCATTTTAAGTGCGTTTATCACTTCGTTTTGAGGAGAGCATCAATACATGCTCATTTAGGGCAGAATGATCAGAAAACACAGATAAATGAAAAGAAGAATGTAAAAGTCAGCTGTCATCTCTGAACCAACAAATAAATACCGTTAGCATTTCTGGTGCATTTACCTTCTTTATTATTTTCTTTCTTTTTTTCCCTTGCTCTGTACATAGAGATACAGAGAGTGATTTGTATATTTATCAAATTGCTATTTATTGTGCATCCATTTTATATCCTGACTTTCTACTTAAGGCTGTATTGGGAGCATTTTTTTTTTCATTCTTTCATTCTTTACTGGGATTTTTAATGGAAATACATTCCTCAGCTTACAGGGAGCCATCACTTATTTTATCTTCCTATATGATGACTGTTTAAAGCATTTATGCCATATTATCATGGAATAAGGTAGTAATGAACATCCAAAATATAGGCAGCTTCCTTGCACTTATATCTGTTTCCTTCTACTTTTTAAGAAGTGGAATTACCAAACCAAGAATAATAATTTTTTTAAAGTTCTTTATATTGTTGATACCTATTTTCAAATTGATTACAGAAAAGTATAATCATTTGCACATAGTCTCTGTTGCATCCTGTGCTCAAAACATTGAGTGACATAGTAAACGTTTTTACTCATTTGGTAGCAGTGTGGAAACATAATATTGATAAATTTGCATCTCTGTGGGATTTCGCATTTAAAAATGTAGTCATTGGTCAGTTGCATTTCACATTTTTGTAAACTGCATCTCAGGTCCTTTGCTCTTTTATATCGGGGATGAAGTTTTTTCTTGTCCAGTCCTATAACCTGTCTTTCAGAAGGGGGTTGATAGTTATTTGTGTCGAATATTTTGTTCCCATGAATTGTTTGCCTTTGAAGAAAATAATGTCACACAGGGACATTTAACAATTTATGTATTTGCATTTTTTAGAAAGTCATTTCTAATTCTCAAAGTAGATGCTCTTCATCCATACTTTCTTCTAGTATATTTACGGTTTGGTTTTACTTCAGTGTAACCTGCCGTCTACTTGGGACTGATCTGGGGTAAACTGTGATGCGGTGACCTAGCTTTTACATTTTTCAGTACTGATCTCCTTCCCTTTCTGTCCAGGAACCCTCCCTTTCCCTGTTGACTTGAATGTTGCATCTATCCCGTGTGCTGCCGAATTTCCCAGATCTTGCCATTGATTTTTAAAACATTCTTAGGCCCGTTTCTTCCCTTTGCTCTCCGCTTAAATTTAATCAGTCTTTGCACACTTTTAGAACGTACTTGTCTGCAAGGAACAGAATGCTCATCTCGAGTGGATTCAACAAGAAGGAGGACTTATTATCTCACATAAAAAGAGGCCTGGAGCTAGGGTAGCTCCAGAGTTGGCCAAGGCAGACGTTCTGTGCCCAGATCAAAGGCCCGGGTCTTTTTCATCTCCCTACTTGGTGATCCTCAGGGCGTAGTCTGAGCTGTCTTCATGATTTCAGGATGGCTGTGGTAGTTACAGCTGTCCTACCAGAAAGACAGTAGCAAGTGGAAGGAGAGGCCTGTTTTCTTTCTGTGTGTCATTTCCTTTTTTTTTTTTTTTAAGATTTTATTTATTTATTCATGAGAGACACATAGAGAGAGAGAGGCAGAGACATAGGCAGAGGGAGAAGTAGGCCCCTCACCGGGAGCCCGACGTGGGACTCATCCCAGGTCTCCAGGATCATGCCCTGGGCCGATTGAGCCACCCGGCTGCCCGTTGTTTCCTTTTATAAATGAGGAGACCTCTCCCAGGAGTTGAGCCTGGCCACCTGTTTTTATAGAATGACGGTCTTACTTTTTTTGTTATTACAGGTGAGGTTTTCCAGCTACATATGTATGTGACACTGACCTATGGTTTCCCTCTCAGGTGCTTTTGTTCAACCCACGTTAGGCTTGTACACCCTGCTTAACGTGGGTAGAGAATCGCTTGTAGGGACACAGCTCTTGAGAGCTGGAAATGATTTAACTTGCAAAATTACTTGGGCTAGTTGTTGGGTCTTGGAGCTATTACTTTGCTATCTTGGAAATTCTTTCCTAGTTTCTACATTTCTTTGAGTAATTTTTAGTAATCTGCTTTACAGGAAGTCTTGTATAACCCCGACATTTTCCAATTCATGACTGAAACTCTGTACAATATTGGCAAATAATTTTAAAAGGATCTATCGGTTGAAATAGGCCTCTTTCCATTGCTCCTGTTCTGTATTTGTGTTGTCTCTCTTTGTGGCTTGATTAGCTAGACACAAGGTTTTTTATTGATCTTTTTCAAAGAACTAGGTCTGATTTGTTTAATCAATTCTGTTGTATCTTATGTTTCTCTAATTAATTGATTTGTTTTTCTTCCCGTCTCCCTGCTACCTTGTGTTTGCTTTATTGTTAATTTTTAGACTTATTATAGGAGGTATCTGATGATTTATTCTTTCCAGTTTTGGAATGCTCCCTATTTTATTCTGAATATCGTTGTAGCTGAATCTTAGTGGTTTTTCTAATGTGAACTGACATGTAACACTCATACAGAAAAGGGCCTAAAACCCTGAGTAAATCACAGTGTGTGTTCCAAAAGTGGACGTACCCACGCAGTCTGCACCCACATCAAGAAACAGGACGTTCTCAGTGACTACAGGGGTTGCCCTTGTGCCCCCTTCCCATCACTACACCCACAGGCAGAAACACTATTGACGTCCAAAGCACACGCTCCGCACACTTTTGCCTTCTTTTGACCAACATCATGTTTGTGAGATTCACTATTACTGTTGTATATACTTTAGTTCATTCATTCTTACTGTGTTTAAAAATGTAGGTTTTATTATTATTCCGGTATGGTGAGGACAACAGATCCAGAGATGCCTACCGTTGAAAGACAGTTTGTTACAGTTCCTAAGAAGTGGGCACATGCCCCAGCACCACATGGGGCTGCAAGGGGAAGCACCAGGGTCGGTCAGGCCACAGAGGGAGCCGGAGAAAGAGCTTTTATCATGGTTTTTGTGGGAATGAATAGGTGAGGCCGTGCAAACAGGCTCAGGTCCAGGTAGTTTGAATTGACGTAATGTCAGTGGGCTCTGGAGTTTACGGGTTGCCCCTAGCTGCCTGCTGGCTCACCCTACGGTGAGGGCAGAGGAGTAGTGGCTCAGAGTGGAGGAGCTCCATGAAGCAGGTGTTGGGGCGGGGGTGGGGTGGGGGGGCAGCAGGCTCTGGATTGGTTAGTCTGCACTAGGAAGGCGCACCTGCCAGAGAGTCATTTCCTGAATTGGCTAGCCCTGGGAGGAGCAGCCTCTCCTAGGATTAGCGAGACCCTAGGTAGCAAAGCTTTAGAAACACAGAAATGAAGAAGACGTGATTAATATACTCTGCCTTTTATGACTATTTCCCACTCGGTTTATGTGTTCCATTGTTGAAGACACTTGAGTTGTTTGCAGATTTTATCTATTACCAATAATACTGCTATGAATATTCTTAGATACATCTTTTTGAAGACATATATATGTCTTTCTGTTGGGTATATACCTGAGAGCGGAATTGCTAAGTCAAAAGATAATGTGTATGATTAACAGATACTGCCAAACACTGATCTAAAATACTTGTTTTCGGGCACCAGGGTGGCTCAGTGGTTGGGTGTCTGCCTTTAGCTCAGGGCATGACCTTGGGGTCCTGGGATCGAGTCCTGCATTGGGCTCCCTGCAGGGAGCCTGGTTCTCCCTCTGCCTGTGTCTCCGCCTCTCTCTCTCTGTGTCTCTTCATGAATAAATAAATAAATAAATAAATAAATAAATAAATAAATAAATAAAATCTTTAAAAAATATATAAAATAAAATATATACTTGTTAACAGTTTACATTCCTAGGTTGGTTCCTAAGAGTTTCCCTGATGCTTCACTGACCCTCAGGGAACTAACACGGGTTGTAAGTCTTTACACATTAGCCATTCTGGTGGGTGGGCAATGGTGTTTCACTGTGGCGATTTTATTTCCATGATGATTGATGATGTTGAGCTCCTTTCCATGTGTTTTCTAGTCATTTGGAGATCTCCTTTGTGAGGTGCCTGTTCAAACAGTCTTCATGCCCTTTTCTTTTTACAATTTGGCTTTTGGCCTTTTCCTTAGTGATTTGTAGGTGAACTAGATATATGTCCTTTACAAATATGTATTGGAATTGTTTTCACATGCTGTTCCTTGCCTCTCTAATGCTCTTCAATGCCATCTTTTAATGCATAGAAATTCTGAATTTTAATGCAGTTCAATTTATCCAATATACTATTTTTTTTTCCTATTTGTGTACTGCATTTGGTGGGCTGTTTAAAAATGCGAACCTATTTAAGAACATAGAGCTGTCATCCTATATTTTCTTTTAAATATGTTCTTGTCTTAAACTGCTCATTTTTATCTGCATTACATCTGGAATTGATCTCTGTGCAATGTGTGTTTCAAAGCTAGATGCATTCAAAAAAATACAGATACTTGATTGGCCCAGTACCATTTATTGAAAGAATAAACTCTTTCCTACTGCTTTGCCATATTACTTTTCTTAGAGGTCAGGTAACTGTATATTGTGAGTCTGGTTATGGACATTCTCTTCCATTTCATTTGGTCATTTGCATCTATATCTGTATCATACTGTTCTAATAATTAAAGTTTTTCTTCTTTTTTTTTTAAAGAGAGCATGTAAGCGGGGGTGGGGGGGCAGAGGCATAAAGAGAGAGAATTTTAAGCAGGATCCATACCGAGCAGTGAGCCCAATGCAGGGCTCAATTCCATAACCCTGAGATCATGACCTGAGATGAAATCAAGAGTTGAACCACCCAGGCGCCCCAATAATCATAGTTTTATAATAGCTCTTGAGGGATGATAGTGTAAGTCCTCTAGCTTTCTTCTTTTTTTCAAGATAGACTTGATTATATGTGGCCCTTTGCATTTCCTCAGACATTTTAAAATTAGATTTTTCTTTTTGTGAGAAAAATTTAGGATATTGATTGAGATTGCATGGACTCTAGATCAACTTAGGGAGAATTGACACCTGACCAACATTGAGTAACATACTCTGCCCCTCGATTCATTTAGCTCTTCTTGAATTTCTCTCAGGAAAGCTTTGTAGTTTTAACTGCAGAGATCTTGAATAAATTTTGCTTGATTTTTCCCCATATATTAATATTTGTGGTTATCTTATAGATAGTATACATTCAAATTTGTTTTCCTGCTTGTTTGTTGCGTGTATGTAGAAATGTTATGGGTTTTGTGTATTAAACTTACTTTTGGTAAACCAGTCACTGATTTATTCTAATAGTTTGCCTGTAGATTCTTAAGAATTTCTATTTATATAGTCACATCATGTATTCAAAATGAGAGTGATTTTTTCTTTACCATTTTTATGACTTTCATTCCTTTCTCTTTCCTTATTGCATTACTTAGGGTATTTAGTTCAAGTTGAATTAATGGAGTGATAGTGGGCATTCTTATTCTGTTCTTCATCTCAGAGGACAGCTTTTTATAATGCACAATTTTACATCATGTTTGCTACATATTTTTAGTAGCTGCCTATTTTAAGATTGAGAAAATTCAGGACACCTGGGTGGCTCAGCGGTTGAGCATCTGCCTTTGGTTCAGGTCGTGATCCTGGGTCCAGAGATTGAGTCCCGCATTGGGCTCCCCACAGGGAGCCTGCTTCTCCCTCTGTTTGTGTCTCTGCTTCTCTCTGTGTGTCTCTCATGATGAATAAATGGAATCTTAAAAAAATTGTGAACATTCCCCTGAGTTCTTGGCTTGCTAACAGTTTTGTCAAGAAGGCATATTAATCCCGTCAAAGTCTCTTTTACATCTATCAAGATAATTATATAATTTATATTTTCACTTTTTCCTGTAAATATGGTTAAGTTACATTGACTGATTTTTTTTTGCCTTTTTCATGCTGCTTATTATTTCTCTTTTCTATACCAGTTCTATACCTTGCTGTTTTGATTCTTATCATTTTATAATATGTTCCATTATTTGGAAAGGTTGGTACCGTCTGATTTCTCTTTCTTTTCAGAATATTCTCCTTTACATTAAGCTTTTATGTTGAGATTAACATAATTCCCATTCAGTTGTAAGAAATAATAGAGATCCAGAGATCTAGTATGCCCTTATTGAGTTTCCCCCAGTGGTGATGCCCTGTAATACTTATGTACAATAACAACCAGGATATTGATATTGATACAGGTTATGAATCTGATTCAGTTTTAGATTTCCTCAGTTCCATTTGTACTTGTGCACGTGTGTGTGTGTGTGTGTGTGTGTGTTTGCTCTGGGCATTACTATATACATGTGTGACTTATGATATGTCTACTCATATCACCATTCTGTCATATCAAGTGACGTCTGGGAATCTTACTTTCATTTAGGTCCTTTTTCCTTCTTTACTTTTAACTATTACTGTCTTGCATATCAGATGGTATTATAATTTATCTTTTAATCATCAAATATGATTTATAAAACTCACGAGGAGGACAGCCTATTGCATATACTCATATCTATGGTCTTTTTGCTCTTCTTTCATCTTTCTGATGCTCCAATAACTAATTTATCCTTTCCTTTTTGTTTAATAAACTTCCTTTGGCAATCTTTAAGGATCTGCTAGCCACACGTTCTTTTAGTTTTCCTTCATCTGATCATGTCTTTATTTTCTCTTCATCCCTGAAAGATAGTTTTGCCAGATATAGAATTTGTGGAGGAGAGTCCTCTTTTCCCTCTGGAGAAGTGAGAAGTGGAGAAATGTTGTGCCATTTCCTACTGGCCTCCATGGTTTCAGATGAGGAATTCACATGTCATGTCACTTGACTTTCTTCTTCATAGCTTCTCTCTGGATGCTTTAAAGATTTTATTTTTCATCTTTAGTTTTCAGAAGTTTTATCATGATGCCTCTTGATATGGATTTCTTTGAATTTATCCTGTTTGCAGTTCCTGTGTTCTTGACTCAGATTTATATGTCTTTTGTGAAATTCAGGAAATTGCTAACAATACTCTTTCAGCCCCCACTCTTTCTTTTCTCCTTCCAGGATTCCAGTGGAATGAAATTTAGGTTTTTTTTGTCCTCCAAGTCCCTAGCTGAGATCCTATTCATCCCTTTTTCAGTCTGTTTTCTCTCTGCTGCTCATGTTGGGTTCATTTCATTGCTCTGTTCTCCAGTTGTGGATTGTATTTCCTGTCATTTAAATTCTATGATTGATTCCATCCAGTGGCTTTTAAATTTTTGTTATTATATTTTTTCCAGTGGCATGGCTTCCTTTTCATTCTATTTTATACTCTCTTTGCTGAGATTTTCTACCTTTTTTTGCATTTGTTTCAAGAGAATTTGTAATTGCTTGTTGCAGCATTTTTATGATGACATTTAAAATCCTTATCAGATAATTCTGACATCTGATCTTCTAGTCTTAGCACTAGTTGCTTTTTCTCAACCAAATTGTGATTTTTGCTGGTTCTTGGCATGATGGGTAATTTATTTATTATATTCTGAACATTGTGGTAATTATCTTAGGAGGCTATGTTCTATTTAAATCTTTTTATTTTATTAGGGAGTTACCCTCTTTAGTTTTGGCACACAAGTCTGTACTACTTTTCTCTGCTGGGCTTCCAATGATTACTTAATTTTAAGGGCTGATATTGTTTTGTTCTGCTTTTGGTGTTTATCTGGTGCTTTGGGGGCTTCTTTTGTTTCCTCTTCATGCTGCCTGGGAAGAGCGAATGAGTTTCTCTAGGATGGGTCACCTGGTACCTCTTGTCCAAGGAAGGGAGTCTCTGGCCTATGAAGGTGAGGACCACTTCCCAAGCTGGACATTTGTGGTGGGATCATCCTGTCTCTGAGGAATGGAAGGCACTTCTCTGGCTGAGCCTTGATTATTGTGGCAGGATTCACCCTGTTAATGCTGTCAGGGGAGGTGGGGATTCTCGGGCCCATGGGGACACAGAGGCCTCATGGATTGGGCACTGGTGGAATCACCCCTGTTGGTTTTGCCCAACTGCCCAAGTAGCTCGTGGTGGGTTAGGGGAGGTGCATGCTGACACGGAAGGGAAGGATTTCCTAGGCTGTGCCATTTGTTGCCAGAAGAACTTCTAAAGGATTTCCCTGTCAGGTGCTTCTGGGCTGGGCTGGCTGGGGAAGAATTAACCTCCTCAGGCTACCTCCTGTGGCTATGTTGGGAGTTCCCAATTCCAGGCCTGAGAGGCTTTCTTCTGGTGTTTGGGGACCAAAAGGCACTCTGCCACTGTGTGCTTCCAGTCCTGAGCTCCCTAGCCCATTTTTGTCCTCCTCTCCCTATCTTTCCAAGGTCTCCTTTGGTTGCCTCTTGCATCATGTCCAGGGATTCCAATTGTACTTATTTTACTATGATTTGTTATTCTTTTCAATGGCTTCTTGATATGTTTGGTTACATAATTTATTTTTGTTTTTCTTCTTTTCATTTAAAGCTACTGATATCCTTTTCAATATAGTATAATTCTAGACTTTTGATTGGTGGCATTTTGTCTATTTACATTCTAAGAAATGGCTAATCTATTTGGGCTTATGGCCATCATTTCCAATTTATTTTCTATTTGATCTACATGCTTCATATTCTTTTTTCTTTTTTTGCCTTGACATTGTTTATTTTTATTTTTTTAATGTGGTTTATTTTTAAAAAATTACTTTATTTTCTCTCTCATAACTGTTGAACCTACATGTATTTTAAAACCCTACAGGTTATTACTATTCAGTTTGTACAATCAATATTTTTATATTAGACACAGATAAGTTCTTCCTTCAATTTTCTGGAAGAGATTGTATAAAGTAGTGATTATTTCTTCCTGAAGTCTTTGGTGGATTTCATCAAGGAAATCATCTATGCCTGAAATTTTCTTTTTTGAAAGGTTTTTTTTTTTTAAGATTTTATTTATTATTCATGAGAGACACATACACACACACAGAGGAAGAGATACAGGCAGAGGGAGAAGCAGGCTCCATGCAGGGAGCCTGAAGTGGGACTCAATCCTGGGACTCCGGGGTCACACCCTGAGCTAAAGATGCTCAACCGCTGAGACACCCAGGCGTCCCTTGAAAGGCTTTTAATGACAATTTTTATGCATTGAATACATATTAGGGATATTCTGGTTATCTATCTCTTTATGAGTAAATTATGATACTTTATGTCTTTCAAGAAACTGGTGCTTATCATTTAAGTTGTTTAATTTATGAGCATATAATTATTTATAATATTTACTTATTGTTTTAGAGTCTGTAGTTATGTCTCATTTTCATGGAGGATTTTGGTCATTTGTGTCATTATTTCTTGATCAGTCTGACTAGTTTTATCAAATTTTTAAAAGATTCTATTTATTTATTCATGAGAGACACAGAGAGAAAGAGAGGCAGAGATATAGGCAGAAGGAGAAGCAGGCACCATGCAGGGAGCCTGATGGGAGACTCCATCCCAGGTCTCCAGGATCACACCCTGGGCCGACAGCAGCACTAAACTGCTAAGCCACTGGAGCTGCCCTAGTTTTAGCAATCTTATTGATTTTTTTCGAAAGCTAGGTTTTAGTTTCATTTATTTCTCTCTGTATTGTTTTTCCTGTTTCCAAATTTAATGACTGTTTCTCTTATCTATATTATTTCCCTTCTTTTGTTTGTTTTGGGTTTAATTTCCTTTTTTTTCTCTAAGGTGGAAACTTAGGTTACTTATTTTATCTCTTAAGTCTTTCTCTATATAAACTTTTAATGCTATACATTTCTCTGTAAGCACTGCTTTGGCTACATTCCATAAAATTTGAGAGGTTTTACCATTATCCACCTATTTATTTTCAGTCTGTTTAGTATTTATGTTTAAATTCTGACTTCTATAGGGAGTTCATACTCCCTACTTTTTGTCTAACCTGTTGATATCTGCTATTAAATCGGAGTTTCAGACCACTACCATTTTAGGTAATTATTGACAGAGTTAGATTTATTTCTACAAGTTTGTTAATTGTTTTATTTTCTTTTTATCTTGGTATTTTGTGCTCCCTTTCTTGCCTTCCTTTAGATTACATGTTTGAATACTTGTAATGTTCCATTTTAGTTTATTTATTTGATTTTAGGGGTTATCTCTTTGTATCAATATTTCAGGACCTTATTTAGGGCTATATTTATCTATATGTCTGTCTCTATATCTGTCCATATTTCATAGTATACCTCGAGCTAATATTGTACTATGCTACATAAAAGGTAACATGGAGGTTCTTATAACTGTCTCAGCTTATCTTTAATATACTTTGTGTTATAAGTGTCATATATATCTACATACATCTCTCATATAATATAATGGTTTTTAAAATTTCAGCAGTCATACATATTTGAAAGTACTTCCGGTGGGGAAAAAAGTCTTTAGATATTTACATTAATCCTAGTCTCCTTCCCCCCAAAGATCCATGTTGCCCTTTGAAACTGTCTTCCTTTTAGCCTGAAACAATTCGTTTAGCATTATTTGTAGTGCAGGTCTGCTGGCAAAAAATTCTCCTGGTTTCCCTTGTTCTGAGAAGATCTTAATTCTTCTATATTCCTGAAGGATATTTTAACTTTGTATAGAATTCTAAGCTGATAGTTTTTTATCCTGGCCTCTCTATTCTCTGAGAGCAATCTATGGTCATCCCAATCCTAGTTTCCAGTGTGTAATGTGCTATTTTCTTCTGGCTGCTTTCAAATTTTTTTCTTTGGTTTTCAGCAACTTAGTTAAGATGCATCGAAGCATAGTTTTCTTTGTGTACATGCCTTTTTAAAAAGATTTTACTTATTCATGAAAGACACAGAGAGAAGGCAGAGGCAGAGACACAGGCAGAGGGAAAAGCAGGCTCCCCACAGGGAGCCCGATGTGGGACTGGATCCCAGGACTCTGGGATCAAGCCCTGAGCCAAAGGCAGACACTCAACCACTGAGCCACCCAGGCATTCCTATGTAAATGATTTTAAGAGTTCACTGAGTGTCTTGCATTTGTAAATGTATATCTTTTACTAATACTGAGAAATTGTCTGTATTTATTACTTTAAATAGTTTGTGTGTGTTGTGAGAAAACCTTTTTCTTCTGGGGTTCCAATGGCACATATATCCATAATAGTATTTATATTGTCTAGTAGGTTCCTGGCCTATTTCATTTTCAAAATTTACTGTCCCTATTTGTTTTTCAGATTGCATAATTTTTGTTTGTTCAGGTTCACTGAATCTAGAGCAGTGATGGGTTTCCATGCTGCCCTTAGGTACCACTGCTATCACCCAAACACTGATGATAACAAGCCCCCCCTTAGGGGTAGAATGGAGGGAGAACAGTGGGGAGAAAAAAAAAAAAATATATATATATATATGTATTCACATGCATATATATGCGATTAATACAACATATATCTCTGTGTCTAGTCCACATCTTTGTCTATGTCTGTACAGAGAGAGAGAGAGAGAGAGAGGGAAAGAGGAAACTCATCCATGTACAGTTTGCTTTTCTACATTTTGACATTTTCCCTACACTTTTTTGTCACCCATTAGAATCCTCAGGTGATTGTTTTCTGCATTTTACCCAGAAATTAGAGTTCCATCAAGCAGGAGCTATGAGGTATAGCCACCATTACAGAACTGGAACTCCAGTTATAGGTCTTTTAATAAATTAAGAGAAGAAAGTAAAAAAAATAAAAGTGCTTCTAACAACTTCAGCTGTACAAGAGGGCTTCTACAACTACTTTATTTCATGGCCATTATCACAGGGTATCTCACCATCATTTTTTGAAATATTTTCACTGGGTATCAAATTCAGGTTTTCAGTTATTTTAAAAAGTACTTTATAAATGTAATTTCATTATCTTCTGTCTACCTAGATTTTATTTTGATAAGACAGTCATCAATCTTATTGTTGTACCTTTCCAGGGAGTGTGTGTGTATATATATATATTTTTTTTTTCAAGCTGCCTTTAAGATTTTCTCTGTCTTTGATTTTCAGAAGTTTGAGTATAATATGTCTAGATAGGTATACACTACCTAGGGTAGGTATACCCCCTTTATCCTTTTTTCCCCCTCCTTTCCCCTCCCTCCTTTATCCTGCTGTATTTGTTGAGTCAATGGTTTAATGTATTTCATTAGATTTGGTAAATTCTCAGCCATTATTTCTTTTAATGTTGCTTGTGACACTTTCTCTCCCTTTTTCAGACAATTAAACATTTATGAGGCATGTTTAACAAGAACCCATGTCTTTTGTACTATATTTTCCCCATTTTTCCACTCTCTGAGCTTCATTTGAATATTGGGTATAAACATATCTTTGAGTTAACTAGTCCCATCTTCTCTTGGGCCCTGTTTTTACACTGATTCAGTGAATATCTAATTTTACATTTTTATTTTACAGTTCATGACTGTCTTTATAATTCTTTTTTATGGGTTTAAATTATGCGTGTAAAAATTTCAACTTTATATCCAGACTTTTCTCATTTCTTTTGTTTTTCTTAACATACAGATGTGACCTGGATGTATTATTTATTTTCAAATCTTGGTCTGTTTTCTGCAACATTCATGTACTAAAGATTTAATTTTATTGGCTGTTTTATCTCTTGATTATCATTACTTTAAAAAAAATTAAACTAGTATAACAGTAACTTATGTTTGATCCTCAGCTGTGGGAGGAGATAGGCTGTAGGATCTGGCTTATATTATGTTTTTCTGATGACTGTGAAATGCTGTGCTCAAACACAATCTGAGTTATTAACAAACCATCTTGATACTCTTGAGGTTTGGTTTTAGAACTGGTTACAGTGATTCTATTGTAGGTCTTTCCCTCACTCTTAGGACTGGATTCTTACACTTAGGACCTCGCCTCCTGGGGTCTCAATTGAAGGTGAATGGTATTCATCAAGATATTGAAACTCAAGCTTTTAGTCTACAGTTTGACATGTCTCTAGCATTCTGCATCCTCCAAAATATCTACTCATTTCTCCATTCTCCCAGTGGGTCAGTCACATCCTCTTAGATTCTTTGCAAGCTAGACACACATCTGAGGAGTCATCTAAAAACTTCTGTATAATTTTTACAGAGATTTTTTTTACCTTTCCTCTTCATCTCCTTTCCCTCTCGTAACACACTTCAGAGTTTTGTTTCACCTCAATACCACACACTGTCCCCTCCACCTAGTGAGACTGCCCTTCCTTGCTCTTGTTTGATTTCCATCCAAAATGAACCAAAACTGTCTTCAGGTGAGAAGATCTAGCGTGACTATCAGGCTTTTTCTTCTCAGGGTTTTTTCATGATCTCAAACGCAGTCTTGTATTGGTTGATATATAAAGGCCTCAAAACAGTTTTTTACATTTGAATAAGTTTTATAATTGCTTACTGTGGTCAGTTCTGTCATTTTTAAAAATATTTGATTTATTTATTCATGAGAGACTGAGAGAGAGGCAGAGACACGCAGAGGGAGGAGCAGGCTCCCTGTGGGGACCCGATGTGGGACTCGATCCCAGGATTGAGTGGGACTGTGATCCCAGGGGTCACAACCTGAGCCTAAGGCAGACACTCAACAGCTGAGTCACCCGGGTGCTCCAAGTTCCATTATTTTTATGATCCTTTCACATATGATTCTGCCCCCTATCACAGCTTGGCACATTATTCAATTTAAATAGTTTTGAGATTTCAAACAAGGGTATCATGTTGTAAATATTCTCCTAGAACTTAACTTTTAAGTTCAACATAATGTTAATAATGTTTGTTATTTGTAGCCGAGTTGTTTAATTTTTAGGGATATATAATATTTTATTTTCTGAGGACATGATTTATTTATTTTCCTGAACATGGACACTTGATTTATTTCTGGTTGTTTTTTTCCATTTTAGAAATGTTACTGTTATGAACATTATTTGGCATACGTGTGTTTATGTACAAGAGTTTTCCTTGACCGTGTACAGACATGGAATTGCTGGGTTGTGAACAATCAACCTAAAAATCAATTTATAATAATGGTTTGTTTTCCAAAGTGGTAGTTTATACTGCCAGCAATGTATATGATATCCCATTGATCCACATCTTTTTCACCCTTTATTATTTTTTTGATTTATTTTTGCCAGTCAAGACAGTATAAAATGGGGCCATATTTTGATCTCGGTTTGTATACTCCTGATCACTGTGAAGATTGATCATCTCATCCCATGTTTATTGAGCATATATTTTTCCTGTTAATGTTTACTCCTTCTCATTTTTTCTGTTTATTATTGATTATTGGATTATTTCTGATTTTCTCATGATTAAGTATCTCATTCTTCAGAGTTCTTCAGTTGTTCCTGGAGCTTATACTTTTTGGCTTTAAGTCATGCAGTTACCAGCTATGATTTATATCAGGGTTTTTTCCCCTCCATCTCTTTCTCTGTTTTAAAAGAATCATATATTTATTTCAGAGAGAGCGAGCATGACTAGAGGGTCAGAGGAAGAGGAAGAGAGAATCTCATACAGACTCCATGCTGAGCATGGAGCCCAATGTGGAGCTGATTCCCCAACTATGAAATCATGACCTGAGCTGAAGCCAAGAGTCAGGCATGCTTAACTGATTGAGCTGCCCAGTTGCCCCATTTTTCCTCTATCTCTTCAAGATATCTTTAAAATAATAAATTCTTTTTTTAAAAGATTTTATTTATTTATTCATGAGAGACACACACACAGAGTGAGAGAGAGAGAGAGAGAGAGAGAGGCAGAGACACAGGCAGAGGGAGAAGCAGGCTCCACACAGGAAGCCCGATATGGGACTTGATCCCAGGTCTCCAGGATCATGCCCTGGGCCGAAAGCGGTGCTAAACTGCTGAGCCACCCGGGCTGCCCCCTAAAATAATAAATTCTTAAGAAGATTGATTTCACTTTGCTATCAAAATTAACATCTTTTTAGATTTATCTGTTTATTTTAGAGAGAAAGAGTATGCAAGTGCAAGAGAGGGGAGGGGCAGAGGGAGAAGGAAAGAGAGTCTCAAGCAGACTCTGTGCTGAGTGTGGGGCAGACATAGGGCTTGATCTCACAACCTTGAGATTATTACCTGAGCTGAAACCAAGAGGCTGATGCTTAACCAGCTATGTCACCCAAGTGCCCCTAAAATTAGTACTTTTTGTCTAAATCTAAGGTAAGATATTTTTTTATATTTTCTAGCAAAAGCTTTTAAAATAAATTTTGTTGAGATATAATTTGCAAACAATAATGTGCACCCATTTTAACTGCACAATTAGATGAATGATGATAAATGTGTTCACTACTCTGTTTAAAGGGTAGGACAGTTCCATGGCCCTTTGACTTCAGTGCCCCCTCTGTTGTATGCAAATGATGATCTCATATCTGTCACTATAGATTTGTTATATCGCTTCTGGAACATGTAAGTAAAGTGCATAGTCACTTTTTTTTTTTTTTAGAGGTTAATGATTTAATAGTCATCTTTTGTATCAACTTTCTTTACTTGGCTTAATATTTTTGAGTTTTTCTATGTTTTTTTTAACATTTTATTTATCTGAGAGAGAGAGGTGGGGGAGAGAGTGCATGAGAGGGGGAGGGGAAGAGGGAGAAGCAAACTCTCTGCTAAGTAGGGAGCTGGGTGCCGGACTTGATCCCAGGACCCTGAGATCATGACCCGAGCCAAGGGCAGATGCTTAACTGACCCAGCCTCCCAGGCACCCCTCCTATGTTGTTCTGTTCATGAGTAGTTTGTTCCTTGTTATTGATGAATTGCATTCTATCATATGAATATTAGCACAATTTAATGGACATTTGTAGTCTTTCCAACTCTGGATCATGAATACAGGTACTGAGAACATTCACATACAATTTGTTATGTGGATGTGAACTTACGCTTTTATTTCTCTTGGGTAAATAACTAGGGTTATGACAATTGTGTGTCTAGCTTTATAAGAAATTTCCAGAGTATTTTTCAAATTGATTATACCAGCAATACTACCAGCAATGTGTGAAAGTTCTCGTTGCTCCACATTTTGCCAAAACTTGGTATAGCTATTAAATTTTTATCATTCTAGAGGCTGTGCAGTGGTATCTCTGTGTTTTCAAATTCCTCTTCTGTATTGGCTGATGATGTTGAGCACCATTTTATTTACTTTCCTAAAGTGTCCTTTTGTGAAGTGCGTATTCAATCTTTTGCCCATTTAGAACATTGGATTGCTTGTCTTCTTTTGTTGAGTTGTATGATTTCTTTAATATTCTGGATCCAGTCATTTATTGAAGATATATATTAATAGTTTTTCCAGTCCATAGTTTGCTTTTTTATTTCCTTAATGGTGTTCTTTAAAAGGCTGTTTTTAATAGTTATGCAATCCAGTTTATCTTTTTTTAAAATGGCCATCACCTTTTGTTTCCTTTATATATAAAAATTATTTGCCTACACAAAGCTACAAATACTGCCCCCTACATTTTCTTCTAGAAGATTTGTAGTTTTAGATTTTGCTTTTTTGTCTGTGATCCTTTTGTGAATTATTGTTTTGCATATGATGTGAGCTACGCATCAAAGTTTTTATTTATTTACAAATGGTATCTAACAGTTGAAAAACTACCTTAATGAGTTACTTTGGCATCTCTGTTGGAAATCAATTGAGCACGTATATGGGATCTTTTTTCTGGACTCTCTTCTGTTTTATTTTTTCCATGCATCTGTCCTTATGCTAATACCACATTTTATTACTGAAACTTTATGGTAAATCTTGAAATTAGGTAATAAAAATTCTCTACTTTTGTTCTCCTCAGTAAAAATTATTTTTTCTGTTTTACGTCCTTTAAATTTTTAGAATCACAGGGGAGTCTGGATGGCTCAGTTGGTTGAGCATCTGACTCTTGCTTTTGGCTTAGGTTGTGATCTCAGGGTTATGGGATAGAGCTCAGTGTGGGATCCTCTCTCTCCCTCTCCCATTGCCCCTCCCCATGCTCATGCATCTTTCTCTCTCTCTTAAAAAAATAAAAATAAAAAATAAAATAAAAAAGTTTTTAGAATCACATAATTTCTTCAGAATTATATCGTTAATTTCTCAAAATACCTACTGGGATATTTTGGAAGATTGTCAAATCTTTTGACCACTATGGGGTTTATTAAACATCTTAACAATATTGAGTATATTTCCTCTATGAACATAGCAGATCTTTCCATTAATTTAGGTTTTATTTCATTTCTTTCAACAATATTGTGTAGTTTTTAATGTATAGGTCTTATACATATTTTATTTAACTTGTCGTTATGTATTCTATGTGTTGTACAGTTTCAAATGCTATGTTTAAATTTCACTTTTTTAGTTGATAATTGCCGGTATGTAGAAATACACTAGATGTTTACCTATTGACATTGTGCCCAATGATCTTAGTAAAACTACATCTTAGATCTAGTAGTTTTTTCCTAGATTTCTATATACATGACCAAAAAAGACAATCAACTTCTTTCTACCTCCCTTCTTCCTCCCACCTCTCTTTTTCCTCTCTTTTTTTGTTTCCTTCCTTTTACACCTCTAAAAAGATGTTGAAAAGACATGAGGAGAGTAGATATCCTTTCTTTGTCTTGGTCTCAGTGGGGAAGTGTTCAGACTCTTCTCATTAAGTATGATGTGAAATGAAAGGTTTTTTTGAGCATAAGCTCTTATCCAGTTCCTACTTTTTAAAATTTCTTTAGTAATTATTGGTCTATTCAGAATTCTTGTTTCTTCTAGTGTCACTTTTGGTTGTTTCAATCTCAAAGTTGTTTGTTTGTTTTGGCTTTACATTTCATTTAGGCTTTCAAACTTATTGGTGTATTTTATTTTTAACATTTCTTCACTATTTTTATCTCTGTAGAATCTGTACTGGTTTTCCCTCCTTTACTCCTTATATCAGTAATTTATTGTTTATTTCATTTTCTTTCTCCCTTTGATCAGTCCAAAAGGGTTTTATCAATTTTCATTGACATTTTCAAGAACTAATTTATGACATCGCTATTTTTTCCCATTTTTTCTATTTCCTTTATTTCCCTTTTTAAAGTTTTCTTATTTCTACCTACTTTGTTTCAATTTGTTCTTCTTTTTATCTCCTACTAAACAAAAGCTTGAGCTAGTGATCTTAAGTCTTTTTCTTTTTAGAAATGTTTAAGTATTTAGGACTTAATTATTTGTTAAGTATGGATTTAAATGTTTCCCACAAACTTTGATATACTGGATGTGTATTTTGTTTTAGTTCAAAATGTTTTCTAATTTTCACTGTGATTTTTTTGACCCAGTGTTTATTTACATGCATATTTGAACACTTTCATTATTTAGAAAATATTTAGAATATTTTGTTACTAATTTTTAAACTGATTTTGCTCTGGTTACAGAATATTATCTGTATGATTTTAGTTCTTTGAAATTTATTGAAACCTGTTTGATGAAAGAACAGTAGTTTATTGGGGTCAGTAGTAGTTCATTTGCACTGTGGTTACTAGATGTAGTGTGCCATAAATGCCAGCTAGGGTGAAGTTTGTACATAGTGATGTTTCAGTCTTCTGTATACTTACTGATATTGTTTAAATACCAATTGCTGAGAAAAGAATATTGGAATTTTCAGTCATCTTTGGGTCATATATTTCAGTATTCTTTTATCAGATACATACATAGATGAATTATTCTAATTTTAAAGGGGGGGACAGAGAGAGAGAAAGAGAATCTTAAGCAGGCTCCACACCCAGTGTCCCATGTGGGGCTTGATCCCATGATCCTGAGATCATGACCTGAGCTGAAATCAAGAGTTGGATCCTTAACCAACTGAGCCACCCAGGTGCCCTTCTTTTATTATCATAAAAAGCCCTTCTACTCAGAGCCACAAATGGTGCTCATTCCCTCACTTCTTGATCCACTTTAATTCTTTTTACCCTTAAATGTCACCTCTGCTGGGCTTCATGCTTTATCCAGTGCTATGACCCAAACCCTGACCCTGACAAGTCTGGGCTTCTAGGAATAATACTTCTCAGGCTGGTTGTAATTCACAGCCACAATCGGCCAAGGTAGCACCTAGAGGCACCCAAAGGATCACAGGATTTCCTTCCTGCACCCACCATGGTAACAGGGTTATAACACCTCCCAGTAAGCTTGCTGTCTTCTTTTTTCACTTGCTGGTCCTTGGACGCCAAGAGTTAAAGAGAAAGAAGGAAAGTAAGTAAGCAAGGAAGAAAGGAAGGAAAGGAAAGGGAAAGATTTTGCACGCATGTCATATGTCATTTTTCATCCTTTTATTTTTAACCTGTTTCTTTACATGTGAACACATCTTATAGACAACATATTTGGCTTTAACAAAATCTATTCCAACATTCTTTACCTTTATGTGTGTGTTTATTTTGTTTGCATTTGCTATCAGTATTTATATGGTTAGAGCTAGGTCTATAAGTTTGCTATTTGTCTATTTGTATCATCTGGGTTTTCGTTGTTTCTTTCTCTTTTACTTTCTACTTTGGTTTTCTCTTTTATCTCCTGTATTGGTTTGTTAGATATATGTCTTTAATTTTTAAATGTATTTTTAGCGCTTGTTATAGGGTTTATCATAATCATTTTTATTTTATTACCTTCTACCTTCAAATAATATTATACCAATTCATGTATAATGTAAGAATCTTGTAACGGTATACTTTCAGTTTCCAATATCCTATACTTTATTGTCATTAATTTTGTTTTTACTTATGTTTTAAAGCCACAGTTTAGTCTTATTAATTTTGTTTTACACACTCAAATGTCTTTAGAAATGAAAAAAAAAGAAATCAATTATATATATAATTACTATATATATATTAATTACTATATGTATATTATATATATAATTATATATATAATTTCCTTCACTTTTTATTGTTTGGATATAGATTCACATTTCCATGTGATATTACTTCAGCAGTCTGAAAAAAACTTCCTTTAAAAGTTTTTGTTGGGAATTTCACTGTCTGTAAATATGTTTTCTTTTCTCTAAAGGGATTTTATGTTTGCTGCATATAGATTTCTACTTTGATCATTAAATTTTTTTTCACTAACAATTTTGTTTCATTATCCTGTGCCTTGTATTGTAATTGCTAAAAAGTCTGCAGTACCGTTTGCATCTTTTTTTCTACTCTAAACAGTATTTCTTTCTTCTCTGCCTGATTTTTAAGACTTTCTCTTTATTTTAGCAGTTGTATTATAATGTGCCTTGGTGGGATGTGTGTGTGTGCGTGTGTGTGTTTACTCTGCTTGGGGTTCTAGTGAGGCTGTAAGGCTCTCCTCATTTCTTTTCTCTCAAGGACCACGCCTTGCACTGCTGCCTCTTTTCTAATACCTGACATAGTTGTTTCCAATTATAGAGTGCAACTTTTTAGTGATTTTTGTCGGAAGGGCTACTGTGATAGTGATTACTCTGTTATGACTGGGATTAAGAGTACTCCTTATTAAAGTTTAAATGTTTTTGTTTTATTTTTTAAATAAATTTATTTTTTATTGGTGTTCAATTTGCCAACATACAGAATAACACCCAGTGCTCATCCCGTCAAGTGCCCCCCTCAGTGCCCGTCACCCATTCACCCCCACCCCCCGCCCTCCTCCCCTTCCACCACCCCTAGTTCGTTTCCCAGAGTTAGGAATCTCTCATGTTCTGTCTCCCTTTCTGATATTTCCCACTCATTTTTTCTCCTTTCCCCTTATTTCCTTTCACTCTTTTTATATTCCCTCATTGATTTGGGGAATGTTTTTCTTTTAAACTTCAGGTCTAAATGTATCAGGAAGTGATTTTTATGCATTATGTAAGTTAGATATAATTTTGTTGTTTTTTTAAAGTTATGGACTACCATTTAGCCCAGTTCCATTTATTGAATAGTTCTTTCCCTATTGAGTTATTGTGCCTCCTCCTCCCCCATGACAAATTTCCATATACGTGCGGGTCTGTTTCTGGCTTTCTATGCTATTATGTTGACCAGTTGATCTAACCTTGTACAAATACTGAGGTATCATAATTTCTATGGCCTAATTATACATTATATGGATTTTACTATCTTTTAACTTGGGTCCTCTGTCCCAGTTCTTTGGAAATTTCTTAGGTATTCTTAGCTCTGTATTGTTCCAAGTTCATTGGAAAATACTGCTTTTTTGTTTGGAATTTCTTTGCCTGTATAGATCAACATGAGAAGAATTGATATCTTCAGCATATTATGTCTGTCTTCCTTCAACGTGGGTTAACTGTTCTTCTTTTTTTAGTTCTCTAATGATCTTCAGTAATTTTTAATGATTTTCCCCATATGGATCATGTAAACATTTTGTTAGAATTATCTGCTATTATAAATGCTGTCCTTTAAAGACTTTTTTTCTAATTGTTTGGTGCATAGACAAGCAATTGACTTTAGATGGAACAGATTTTATAATCATTCTTCTTGCTAAATTCATCTGTTATAGCTAGTAATTTTTCTTGAGATTATTTTGTTTTATATATACATGAACATGTAATCTAAAAATAATAACTTTGATTTCCCTCTCTATAATCCTTAAGTCTTTTTTTAATTTCTTTTACTATATATATATTCTGTAACCTCTAGTATAATATTGAATAGATTTGATAATAGTGAGCATCCTCTTGTCTTTCTGATTTTAAAGTAATAGCTTTACTATTTCCCCATTTAGGATTGTGTTTAGTAAGTGTACTTTGCAGATACCTTTTATCAGATTAAAGAACTTTTCTTAATGTATCATGATTTTCATCATGAATAGATATTGAGTATTATGGAGAGCTTTTTCTGACTCTGTGAGGTAAGGACATGGGTTTTTTTCCATTAATTGTTTAGAATTCTATTTCAGATATTTTTGTTTAGATATTTTGCATCTATGTTTATGAATGAAATGTCTTGGTGATATTTTCTTGTACTACTTTTGTGTCTTTGGGGATCAAATTTATAGTGGATCTGGAGATGGTTTAAGTCTGCTCCTTATTATTATTTTTTTAAAAAAACATACTCTATAAATTTACTCTAAGTTGCTTATAAAACTGCCAAGAAATTATTTGTGGGTAAAATATAAACTACGGCTTTAAAATTTCTTGAGAAGCTGTAGAAATTGTCATGTATTATTTCTTCTTGGCTCATTTACGTATTAGTTTTAACAAATATATTTAAAATTTTTTCACAAGCTATTAGTATAAAAGCATTAATATTGTCATACTTTTTATTCTCTGCTATATTGGTAGTTAGGTACTTTTCCATTCACTTTTTTTTGGTTTGTTTTTTAGAGTGAGAGAGTGTAGGCAGAGAGAGAATCTTAGCAGGCTCCACGCCTAGAGTGGTGCCCAACCTGGGGCTTGATCTCACAACCCTTACTTAGAACATGACCTGAGAGGAAACCAAAAGTGCATCATGTAACTAACTGAGCCACCCAGGCTCCCCTCATTCACAGTATTTTTTATTTGTACCTTTTCTCCCTCTCTTTCTTTTTCTTTAAAAATCATTAATCCAAGAAGCCTATGTCATTATTCTTTTTTTTTTAAATTAACTTTCATTCTTGATTTAATGCTTTCTACTTTAACAGAGGAAATAGCCTCAACTTTGTAGTCAGATTCTGACAGTGGCGATTATTAATTGTGTGGTCTTGTGTAAATTACTTAAGCTCTCTGTGCTTCAGTTTCCATCTTTTCCTAAATAATATGGTTGTTATGAAGATTAGATGAGTTACTAAAATATAAGGCACTTAAAACAGCATGTGGCAAATAGTTATATAAAAATAATTTTTGGGATCCCTGGGTGGCGCAGCGGTTTGGTGCCTGCCTTTGGCCCAGGGCACGATCCTGGAGATCCAGGATCGAATCCCACATCAGGCTCCCGGTGCACGGAGCCTGCTTCTCCCTCTGCCTATGTCTCTGCCTCTCTCTCTCTCTGTGACTATCATAAATAAATAAAAATTAAAAAAAATAATAATAATAATTTTTAATAAACAGATTTTTTGGTCTTTTCTGTTCTTATCTTTATCTCCTTTTTAATGTATCTTTGGAATTGTTGTTATCTTCTTTGTAAATATTTAGGTCTTACTTCTCTTTTAAGAATTGGAAGCTATACATTTTCCTCAAGTTACTATTTTTGCTACATTCTATAAATTTTGTTATGTGTGTGGCAGTGCTGATTGTTATTTTATTATTATTTAGTGCTATGTGGTTTTGAATTTTGAACTATGCACTATGAATTTCTTATGATTTCTGAGTTACTTAGAAGTATTTAAAATTTTTTTATATAATACAGGAATATCTTATTTTTGTTTTTATTATTAACTTGTAACTTTTGGTCAAAAACATAAGTTGTTCATGTTTAGTATATAATTGGTTTTAAGAAATGTACCATAATGTATCTGAGAAGAATGTGTATTTTTAAATTATCCAGTACATAATTATATGTTTATTATTTCATGCTATTCACATTTTCTGTATCTTTGGTAATTATTTGGTCTGCTTGACCAGTGATTGAAGTAGCTTCTTAGAAATTAATCACTATGTTGCTAGATTTTCACATTTCTCTTTGCAGTTCTGTCTATGTTTGCTTTATACATTTTGAGGCTAATTATTAGGTACATATTTGTTTAGACATATCTTTTTGATTAGTCTTCAACATTTTATAGTGACTCTCTGTATTCTTTATACTTTCTGCCTTAATGTTTATCATGGCTGATATTGTTTTCATTTTTTTTTCTTAATTAGTATTCCATGATATTTTTTTCTCATCCTTTTTCTTTTAACCTCTCTGTGTTCTTAAACATAATTTGTAAACAAGTCACAGCAGATTCCCTCCCTGCCATTTATGGTCTTTAAACTGGAAATAATATTTATTGTGATTACCAAGAACTTTGAATTTTTCTATCATTTGAGGACTTGATATAAAATTTCCAAATTTTTCTGTCTTTTAAAATATCTTTTGCCTTTTCCCAAGTAATTAAAATGTAACTGCTTTGTACCATTTAGTTTCTCCCGTTGCCCTCATCATCTTGCTGTTTTCTAGAATTTTCATTTTGGTTTCTTATAGATTTACTTTGTCTTTTTCTTTTGGGGGTGCTTTAGACTTTTGAAATACAAAAGGCAACTTTATAAGTATTATTCTCCCCAACTTTATGAATCTCTTACAACATGCTAGATTTGTTCTTTTTCTTATTTGAGTACTTTCTCACAGAGTCTTTTTAAAATGTGCCTTTGTGTGACAAACCTAATGAACCCTTGTATGTCTGACAGTTATTTTATGACATTTGAAAGGCAATTTGGCTGGTTATAAAATTCAAGATTTAATGTTCCTTTGCTTCAAAGCCTGAAGAAATACGACTCCATTGTCTTGTGAACCCAGTGTTGCTGCTGAGAAGTCTGATGTCGAATGGTTCCGATAGGTTATTTGCCCTACCTTTTAGGAAACAGTGAATATTTTCCTTCATTTAGAGTATTCTTAAATTTCATTATAATATTGATTCTTACATTTTCTTGTTTCCCTTTATGCCGTCCTGTGGTGCTTTCAATACCCGGTCATTCAGGGTCTTTAAGTCTTAGAAAACGTATCTCCAGAGTTTCCTCATTATTTTCTCCTCCACATGCTTCACCACATGCTCTCACCCATAGACTGCTTTTCAGTTCCTTTCTTTGCTCTTCCTCTTTCCTTTTCTGTGGTGCCCAGCATGGCTCAGGGATACTTTTACTACCATCCTACACCTTGCATTCCTATGTTCCAAATGAGGGCACTTAATATTGTGTTGTGATTTTTGTTTTGTTTTGTTTTTTGCCTTTTGTTGTTGTTTGTTTTTTGATATTCTGTCTACTGTGGAGAGGAAAGAGGATGACTGGCATATAATTATCAGAAATGCAAAGATTCAAGTTAAAACATATTAAGTAAGTGCTTAAGTTATTTCAGCGTTCAGTGTCATCGTTTTTCTACTGTGATTTGCCAATCTTGATTTCTGGGCTCTGTTATCTCTTTCAGGTGGCTGGATTATATATTCATGCAATTTTTCCAACTATGTCCCTTTTTATTAATTTCTGAGCCTTTTATATCTGGCAGTGCCCTTCTTAACCTACAATGCGTATCTTGTGTTATTACACAAGCTGGAGACATTTACTTTTTTTTTTCTGTTTGTAATGTAAGAAAGGGAAAATCTGAATCTCACTGATTTTAGTAAACAGGATTTTTTTTCCTGTAAAATGTTGTTGTAGCATATATCCTTTCTCTAATTAAAGTACTTTTTACTAGAATAGGTATAGATTTATTTGAAATGATTTTGTTTTGAGCATCATAAGTCCCTTTGATTTCCTGTTGATTCATTTAAAACCCAAAAAACATTTCTTTGTTTGTGTTCTCTTTGGTTTGGTGAAAGTGTGTGTGTTTGCCGGTTTGTACATCTATTTCTCAAGAGTCTTCTGCATTTCTGGTGTTGCTCCCCATTCTTTGTCCTCCCCACACTTTTCACTTTAGCCCTTGTCATTACTGTCTCTCACATTGCCAGAGAGAGAAGGTGTCACCTCACCAATTCTGTCTTCGCTTCGTCGATTCTGATGTAGACTTGAACTTGGGGATTAGAAGTTTGGTATAATTTACAACCCTTCCTTCTTTAACTCACCAACTTCGCTCAAGCTAATTTAAGACATATTTGTGTCTCCTTCTGTGATTTTTTTTTTTTTGTCTCAGCTTGTATTCTTCTTTTAGTTCTTTGTAACAGTTTCATAAAAAAAGAAATGTCCTCTGAATTATTTTGCAAATGTTGTTTGCTACATTGTACATTGTTCTATCTATGGTCATTCTCTGGCCCTCAAAATAGATTATCAATAAGCTACTACAATGCCTGCTGTAAGAAGTTAATGATTCTTTCTAAAGTGTCTTGGCCAAATGAGCCTTGCTGTCGGGGACTACATTTCCTGGGACTCAGTATGTCCTCACCTGCTCCCTTTCCTCTCCACTTCTAGCCCAGGAATTCTCAAAAAATTATTTTCCCTGAATGAATAGAGCATTTTCTGAAAATACGTTTGAGGGAACAGTAGTTCTTCTCAATGTGCATAGATGTTAAGTGAAAAGTAAAAATACTATGTATTCAAATGCATTTTAAAAATACTGAATGACAGGAACCCTGGGTGGCGCAGTGGTTTATCGCCTGCCTTTAGCCCAGGGCACGATCCTGGAGACCTGGGATCGAATCCCACGTCGGGCTCCCGGTGCATGGAGCCTGCTTCTCCCTCTCCCTCTACCTATGTCTCTGCCTCTCTCTCTCTCTGTGTGTGACTATCATAAATAAATAAAAATTTTTAAAAAATTTTAAAAATAACAAAATAAAAAAATAAAAATACTGAATGAAACAAAACTCTAAAAGATGTTTATATTGGATGGCTTCTGAGAGTCTTTAGTGGCTCTGTAGGTCTTTGAGATGGGGGCTAGCTGAAGGTCTTTGAGAGATACCTTGTAAGACTGATGTTCTGCAGGATACCTCTTAGGAACCTTTGCTATCAAAAATTTGGGAAGATCCAGAAAATCATCTGGATGCCCAGAAGCAGGAAGCATACACTAAGGGAATTGATGTACACTATAGGAGTCAGTGTAGACCCCAGGCTCCAGTCTTAAGAGCAAGCAAAGAAGGGGAGGGTGATGTTAGAATATCCACTGATGATGTTTCAGAAACGTGGGGCTGCCCTGTCTTTTGCAGAAGAGTATAGGCGGTGCACTGATTATATTTCTCAATCCATATCCATCAACCTTATATTCAATGGAAATTTCCCCAATATTTACAACAAGATGATTGCCAGTATTGTCTTCATCTTTTTTCTTGATTTTTTTTTTTTTAAATCGTTTCTGTGTCTTTGTAAATATTTTAGTTAGAAGTTGGGGGAGAATGTGCCATCTGCCATTTTAAATGAGAGACCTATCTAAATAGTGCAAGGGGTTGGTAAATAATCCACATTGAATTTGCTGTCTCTTTGGGGGCAGGGAAAGCAATCACTTGGAAGTATGCCAGCTTTATGCTTCTCCATGAGTGTTTGACCTCAAGGGCACGGCTGTGTTGCCTCATGATTACAGCAGGCAAATGCACCGTCTTATCTCTGGCTCAGCTGCTTCCACAGCATGGGGCTCTATTGGCACCCAGTGGTAAGTACTGGCTGCGCCCCAGCACTTGTTTAGAAGTAAAACGTTGACCTTGCCCCTACTGGCACCCCATCAGAGGTAGGTGGGGAGAACCGATGCGTTTAGTAGATTACCTGAAAGGTCTTCAAGGTATCCACCCTTTAGGCACTCTAAGGTTTATAATCTGGGAAGGGCTGGGCGGGGAGCATGCCTCCTCTGTTGAGACTCCCTCTCCTTCATGGGCGCCCTGAAATATTTTTGGTCTGATGTCATTGGCTGTCGTTGAGGGGCAGGGTTAGAAACATGCTCAAGAATTAAGAAACTGGGGCAGCCCGGTGGCTCAGCGGTTTAGTGATGCCTTCGGCCCGGGGTGTGATCCTGGGGACCCGGGATTGAGTCCCACGTCGGGCTCCCTGCATGGAGCCTGCTTCTCCCTCTGCCTGTGTCTCTGCCCCTCTCTCTGTGTCTCTCATGAATAAATAAATAAAATCTTTTAAAAAAAGAAACTCATGATCAGCTTTATTGTGGGCATGAGCTTGAAAACACTCTCTGCCTGACATGTTTTCTCCATAAGCCCTGACACACTGAGATCTGGTCTCTTAGAAATAGCTCTGCTTTTCCTTGTCCTGTGATATTATAAATCATGTAAATGATTAAGTTACTGATCATGTTAAGTAGCTAAAATGATGGGTGATAGAGTTGATATTCAAATCATTATCGCAGACTCGGGGAGGCTAACGAAATAACCTCAGCAGGGGAGACTCTGCAGCCTTCATTTGGGTGAAAAACAATCCACTGAAACACCTGTCCTGACAGAGAGATTAATATGGCATTTCCAAGAGTGTGTTCTGAGCAACAGTGCTTCAAGGAAATGCTTCCAGAAGGAGGGGGCTCGAGGAAAACGCAGTATGGGGAACTCTACATGTTAAATCTATCTTGCGATGATTCACAGCACACGTTAGTGTATTAAAAGTTTGTAGTAAAGAAATCTGTTTAATTTTTGTCAGAGCCATTTTTTTTCTTCCAAAGTTCATTTACCACGGACTTTCCTGGTTGCTGCTCCTGCTCTTCCCCATAGAGATATGGTGCTGTTCGAGGACCACTCCATAGGGCTCACTTAGAAAATGTGGGGTTAAATCAGGCAACCTAAGAGCCGTGGATTTTTCCTTATGCCACGGGCTGTCTCCCAGTATAATCGTGCTCGTGTTTTCCATCTGCTCATCCTAATCTGCCTGAAACTTTGTTTTCTCGGCAATAGTCGTGGTAGTTGCCGTCTGTGGGGTGTCTAGGACCCGTTCCCCCTTGGGGCAGAGTTATTATCTGTACGCAAAACAGGAACACTGGAAGATGGGGCCCTGCGGAGACCACCGGGCGCCTGAGTGGGACAACGCGTGACTGCTAGCGGCCTAGAAGCAGGACTGGACTTCTTCGTTCCCATCCTCGCTGGCCTTCCGGGCCTGTGCCAGGTTCTGGGAGTGGTTACACATGCACGAAGATGTAGACGTTGACTCCCAGGGCTGGGCACCTGGAGCGGGGGCAGGTAAGTGAAGGTACGGGGCCTGGCGTGTGACAAGGCCCGGGGAGGAGGCTGCTCTGGAAGACGAAGCGAGGAGTCCGGGGTCCAGGGACACTGGGTGAGGAGAGCACAGCTGGGCTGCTGCGGGAGTCCCGGGCAGAGGACGTGGCAGCCCAGGCTGCAGGGTCAGCAGGTGCCAGTGGCTGCCTCCACCGGGGAAAGCGGGAGGAGGGTGGCCACGCACAGGACCCCGGAGGAAGGGAAGGTCGAAGGAACGAGTTGGGCCTGGAGGGGCTGCCAAGGCCCATCTTTGGGGGCTGACCTGCAGCAGGCGGGGGTGCACCCGCCGTGTGCCAGAAACACGTGAGCTGGGATCTGACCTCTGGCCCTTGACAGCTGCTTAGTCTCGAGAAAGCTACTTAGAGATTTGCTAAAGGTCCTGCTCTTGTGAAGTGCAGACTTTGTACGGGGCTTATTACCTAGGGTGGTGCGGGCGTAGCCCAGGGCCTGGCGTGTCCGCTGAGCTCCAGGCAGGTTGCCTGCTCCCCGATGGCTGGGTTTCATTTTAGAAGATCAGTCCGTGTGGTGAGGGCTTGGGGGGAAGAGGGCCTGGAGGCATGCGGCCAGGTGACAAATGTCTGAGAGAGGAACGTGCCAAGTGTTTAGCGAGGCTCTGGCAGGGGGGCTGGAAAGCATGGAAAGGTTTGAAGGAATCCAAGAAGGGCAATGGGGCTTGAGGGCTGCTTGGGACGACGAGTGACCTTAGATTCTTGAGACCCTGTCTCCTGAAAGCACGCATGTCCCTAGGAGTAGAATGGCCGCGTGTCTTATAGAGGAGCGGGGCTGTGCTCTGTGTTGTTCCAGAAGAAAGAGATTATAGGAAGACAGCTTTCGACGAAAGGAAGTTTCCAACAGAGCTGTCAGGAGAGAGTAGGGAGCGCCCCGTCACTGGGGGTATTCTCGTAGCATCCATACGCCATGGAGGGGCTTTCTGTTGCCTCTGGGGTTTTTCACTATCTCTCCTCCAAAAGGAGAAGTGTCTGTAATTCAGAGCCTCGTGCAGATTCTAAGGTAGTCGCTGGTTCCTACAACCAGTCGTAAGGATGGGGGCAGATTGCAGGCTACACCGTACAGGTAACCATACAGCAGCTTCTCTTCTGTCGTGATGGAGGGACCTGCACACATGGGTTTGGGCTGGGCAAGCTCCTCTCCATCCTGGAGGCCTCTGGAAGCCTAGCAGCTCCCATACGGGGCCATGTGGGTCCTGGTGGCCACGCTCCGGCTGAGGTGCTCAGCGTCAGGCACCGTAAGGGCCAGAGCTAAGTAGGCACCCTGGGCTTTCTGTCTGCATCTCCCTGAGGAGGCCCACGTGGATTTCCTCCTTGGGGGCTTCTGAGCGTCAGGCGCATGACCCACCAGCAAGTAGGTGGTTTGAAGGTGGTAGGAAGAAAAGGGTTCCGGCGACAGTCCTGGGGGTGCAGGACCTGGCCTGCCAGGGCTCCCAGAGACCGAACACCTTGGCCACACCAAGTGCTCCTTCCTGGGCCACACCAAGTGCTCCTTCCTGCGGGGCGCCTACCTTGAGTGGGAAGGGGGTGGCTGGGACGCATGTGGGCCAGGGCCGGACAGTCTGAGCAGAGTTGCATTGCTGGGACTGTGGTCGTTTTGTTGGGCAAGGAAGGGCCTGAGCCGCCCTCCGCTTTGCTGGCTGCCTTCTCCCGAGCGCAGCACTCTGGCCTGGCTTTGTGGAAGGGCCATGGCTGCGGGTCCCCCCCGGGGGTGGCATTCTCCGGCCGTGGGGACGGACTCCCACTGCAGGTAGAAGAGGACGGCCTGCACGGAGGAGGCCCTGGGGGGCCCTGCCCGGGAAGCTGCCCCGGGGATCTGGGGGTGCCCGACAGGTGGCCACTGCACTAGCCTGCACCGGGGGGGAGGGGTGCCGAGGCCTCGGGGAGCCCTCAGTGTGGACCCTGAGCTCTGTTCCAGGGTAGTCGGCCCCAAAAGCAATCACTGCGGCAAGAAAGGGCTCTGGTTCTCATGTCTGATAACTTACTATGAGGAAGAACCAAGAGGGAAAATCATCTGAAAAATATTGAAGGGCACCTGGCCGGGGCTCCACTGGCGGTAGAAACATCGGAAACCCCGGTACAGGATTATTCAGGGCCGCGAGCCCCGCGGCATCATCCGGAGCCCCGACAACACTGTCCGCGTTTCGGGGGTGATGGCGGCCTGTGGGTCCCACTGCCCTTTTCAGAGCCTTGCAGGCCCCGGTGCTCAGGTGGCTGGCAGTGGGGTCGCAACCCCAAATGGTCCACCCCTGCCCCTGGGTGGTGCTTCCAGGGAGGCAGGGACCCCAGGCCCGGGAAGTAGGGTTTGGGGGTGCGTGGCCAGGAGGAGGCCGAGAACTTGAGCAACACCCTCGCCCCAAAGGCGCTCCTCCCCTCTGCTGGCACCCCTGCACCTCCCCTCACGCCTCCCCTCCAGCCCCCCTGCAGCCCCTGCACTGGGCCCGGGGTCCCCCGCTTCTCCTTCCTGAGCCCCACTATTTTCCATCGTCCCTGTTGTTTTACAATCTCTCTTCTTTGAAATGGGGTTTCTGCTGTCGCTTCTCTGAGCCCGGAGGGAGCAGCTGTCTGGGCTCTCGGTCTTCTTTCCCTCAGAGATCCCACCTTGCGGGTTGGACCCTGTCAGCCTCTGCCCTTTAGACGCCTTTCTTCCCCGCCTGCCCGGGCGCCCCCCACCCACTGGGGGAAAGTTCTCTTGGTCATTGCTCCTTTTTGGTGGTTGCCCATGTTTGGGGGGCACCCGCCCCCTGCCCCGGGAGGCTGGGGGGAGGCTGGGAGCCAGGATGGGGTGGGGGGAGGCCATAAGGAGGTGGAGGGCCCGGCCTGGGGTGGGGTGGGATGGGGGGAGGCTGGGGTAGGGTGCTTCCTCCACATGATGCCTCCTCCACATGTTGCCAGGTGCCGCAGCAGGGCCGCGAACCCGTCTCACCCCCAGAGGCGGTGTCGTCCCCCAGCTCCGCTTTCCGGGCCAGCGAGCAACTCCTGGTGACTCCCCGGCCTCTGCTGTGCCGCCCCCGGTGCGTCCTGAGCCTCCTGGCGACCCGGGCCCCTCCCAGGCCCTCGGGCCGGGCCACCGGGCGCCTGCCTTGGCAGGTGGCTCCGTCCCACGGCAGCTCCGGGGCTCCTGCTCACGCAGCCTGAATCCTGGAATTCGAAAATAGATCAGAGACACGTGGATGACCTAAATCCAAGTGGAGTGGGGCACCCTGGGGGAAGACGGAGCTTATTTATTTATTTATATTTATTTATTTATATCCTGCCTCATGCCAAGAAAGGATTAGCGGCGGCTTACGGAAATATTAATGTCCGCGTGGAGGTTGGCTCCCCCGCCCCAATCAAAAAAATGGGGGAAATCAGGGCGAAGAGAAAGGAGGGCAGGGATGCGAGATGAAGCCAGTGGGAAGAGGAGTCCAGAAACCGCGTGCGCCCGCGCTGCCCGCCCCCTCCCGCCCGGCTGTCCCTCCGGGCACGTCCTGGCCTGGGCCTAAGCCGTCATGGGCGCCCCCCCAACCGCCCCGCTGGTGCGGTTCTGCTCCCTTGGACCCGGAGCCGACTACCGGCCACACTGAAGAAGGAAACAAGTCCCGGTCAGAGGGCCAGGCTGGTCTATGGAGAAAAGAAATCGGGCACCACTGGAGGAGATGAGCCTTCCCGGATACTCGGGACTTAAGAAATCTTCAGTTGATGGCTTATATTTATTTAGTTTTTAAAGATTTATTTACTTATTTGAGAGAAAGAGCACGAGCAGGAGGGCCGAGGAGGGGAGAGACTCTCAAGCAGGCTCCTCGCCGAGTGTGGAGCCCGACGCAGGGCTCAATCCCAGGACCCCGGGATCAGGGCCTGAGCGGAAACCAAGAGCTGATCGCCTAACCCGCTGTACCCCCTGGGTGCCCCGGAGGTTTCTATTCAGAAACATCTAGGGCTTGTGTTCCGTCGGAGAGTAAAGTCATGTGCCCAGGCCACAAACCCGCCCTGACCCTCCGCGGGGCTGGCCACTGCGCCCGGTGTTGCAGGGAGGACAGCGGGGAGACAGACCGTCGCAAGAACACCCCTAAGCATAAACATTAAAGGTTGTGGTAAGCGTTAAGGAGGAGACGGGAGGGCTTCTGATGGAGCCAGGGTGGTGCTGGGGGCAGGCTCCTCCGAGCCTGATACAAACGGAAGCCCAAACCCTGAGCCGGTGAAAGCCGCGTGAAGAGCCGGCGGAAGTGTGCTGCCAGCCGAGGAAGGGAGGAGGCAAAGGCACCGGGGCGACAAATGTTGGAGAGTCCTAGGGATTGATGGAGGTTGTGGCTTCGACGACTTCTTTGATTCCACAACTTCTGTTTCTATGCTAGGGCTCCTAGGGCTTCTTCCTGAGAGCCTGCCTCTGAGACTAGCCCAGGTGACCATCTTCTGACTCTAGCCCAGGTGACGGTCTGGGTCCTCTGACTGTAGCCCAGGTGATGGTCCGGGTCCTCTGACTCTAGCCCAGGTGACGGTCCGGGTCCCGTGATTCTAGCCCGGGTGACGGTCCAGGTCCTCTGATTCTAGCCCAGGTGACTATCCGGGTCCTCTGACTGTAGCCCAAGTGACGATCCGGGTCCTCTGACTCTAGCCCAGGTGACAGTCCAGGTCCTCTGACTCTAGCCCAGGTGACGGTCCGGGTCCTCTGACTGTAGCCCAGGTGACAGTCCGGGTCCTCTGACTCTAGCCCAGGTGACAGTCCGGGTTCTCTGACTCTAGCCCACGTGACGGTCCGGGTCCTCTGACTGTAGCCCAGGTGATGGTCTCGGTCCTCTGACTCTAGCCCACGTGACGGTCTGGGTCCTCTGACTCTAGCCCAGGTGACGGCCCGGGTCCTCTGACTCTAGCCCAGGTGACAGTCCGGGTCCTCTTGCAGGCACAAGAGGCTCAGGAGGATTCAATGGTTGTGCCCCGTCAAGGAGAGGGAACCCATCGGGCTGGCTGGATGCCGGCTTAGGATGCTGTGCTCCAGCAGGGGGACTTCATCTTCTCTGCTCGGGATTGGCCCCACCTGATGAGAAGGGGAGGTGTTGGAAGAGGAGGCTGCATACCTGAGGCAGCTCTTGATTTGGGGCAAAGGACTGGAGCACAGAACCAAGGCCAGGAAATCAGGCATCCTCCAAACGGTGCCCTCATACCAAGTCATCAGGTGATTCCTCCTAGAAGGACCCACGGTGAGCATGGTCTCCCTGAGGACTGCATGATACAGAGCCGCGTGCAGACACCCTCTGGTCATTGCGTCAGTTTACCCATTACTGGTTAACACGTCCCCAAGATGGAGAAGAGGGGGTCAAACTCAGCGTTCTATTTGGGGCACGAAAGAAAGTGGCCTTGCCTGGTTCCCCAACCAGTGAGATCTGATCGTGGGCATTACGTGGCGCAGAAGGGCCCATATCGGACCTGCCTTATCAGCTACTGCCTTTGGGAGAGGCCATCAGGGGCATCGGGAGAATGTGAAGGGCAGAGAGAGAGGCCCCCCCGGGGGGATCTGTTTCCTGGGAGGCTGGGTCCCAAAAGCCCTTCTGAGGCTCCGTATCGCTGCAGATGCTCCCAGGGCGAGGCTGTTGAGTGTGTGGGAAGCGAGCCTTCAGGTGTGTGGCGGTGGGACATACAGGTGGGGGCGGGGTTGTCCAGGTGATGGAGCAGCGCTGCCCGTGCTCTCGGTTCACCGATACATCTGCACTTTGCTTTTGTATCCGGAGGGCAGGGGCCAACGGACAAACCATTGAGCCCGAACGTAAAAAACTGGCCCGGTCGCAACTCGCAGATCTTCAGAAAAGCATTTAGGCTGAATTCAGTTGTTCTTGGTGAACGTAAGGAGCGAAGACGGTCCTCGAGTAGCGTGAGCCAAGCGTGTGCAAGCTGCATGTCGAGCCTGGGGTTCCCATCCTACCAGGTAGGAGGAGGCCACAGGGAGCCCCCCATCTTCTGGGCTGCTTACTTTCACTAAGGCTTTATCTCCAGGGCTTAGGATTAGCCTGTCAGAGCCGAGGTCTCCCAGGGCTTTCCAGCTCCGTTCACATGCGTTATTTCCCCAGAGAGAATGGAGGCCCCCTTTGTCATTTGCTGCACCTTCCTCCCTCCCAGACTCGTGGGTCCAGGGCCCTGCATGGCATGGCCCCGAGCCCTCCTGACTACGGTTCCCTAAGGAAAGCCCCCCCCACCCCCACTCCACAGAGGAGGAAATGAAGAAAGTTAGAGGCTGGCAAGCTCTAGGCATTAATACTTTCTTTTTTTTTTTTTTTCATTCATTCATCAACTCTTAATTGGAGTCTTCGTGTGTCAGACACTCTGCTGAGGGGTAATTAAAGGCAAAATAACTTTTTTTTTTTAAACGAAGTTTATAGCCTCCAGAGGGTGACCGATGAGTAAGCAGATACTTGTGATAAGCATTTTGCAGGGGTAGGAGATGAGAGCAGAGAGCACAGCTGGGAGCAAACCCTGGGGGAGGAATTTTGGAATGAATTCCATGAGCCCTGGGATCCCTCCTCGGGGACGGGGCAGGATCCTCATGCATGGGAAGAAATGCTGGCAGGGCGTGCTGGCGGCATTGGCCCTCAGCTGATGGGCGTCAGCAGGACAGAGCGTCAGAGGGGGTTGGGCTTTGGCAGTAGACTCATCTCCTGAGCCTGGCCAAGGGGCGGTCTGGCCAGGGGATGGCGGAGGCCCAGCTGGTGGGGCAGGGCTCTTGGCTGGACGGACACCTGTTTCAGACAGATAAGTGGCCCTGAGTGTCCCAGTAGCGGTAGGTGTCACTGAAGCTAAGCAGACTCTGGGAAGGGAGATAGGGCTGGGTGGGCAGGAGAGCGCCATGACGTCAGCTCCCAGTTACCCCACGCCAGGACTCAAAATAGGGCTGTAATTCCGGTAGGGGAGACGAGTGAAGGGAGGCTCGGGAGGCTGCCACCAAGGTGGGTCCCCAACCCATGAACAAGCCAGGAGCTGCTCAGGTGGCCCTTATGTGAATGGGGTCCAGGTAGACAGCAGGGCCTTTGCTCAGAGGGCAGGGCCGATTGGCCTCTGCATGGCCGAGGCAGCTCAGGCTCTGCTCCTTCTAGGGCATTGTTCAGATCAGGGGGCCGGGCTGGCCCTGAGGAATCCAGTGGGATGGGAGTGGCCAGGACAATGGAAGGAGTAGTCACACTTGCCAGGCCCTTCTCCCTGCTGGGCCCAGGCTGTCCTGGACGCTCCAGGTCTGTGGTCTCACTACCACGTAACGGGTACGGGAACAGGAGCAAGGCTCAGAGGGCGTCCGTGTTGCTTGGTGGGTCCTGTGCTCCCGGCAGACACCGTGGCCCCGTTGCAGGTAGCAGAGCTGGGAGGCCGAGGGGAAAGTCCGTCCAGAGCAGAAGGACTCTGTCCTCGGTTACACTGGATCATCGTGGGAAGCCTGGCCACGACCGTGCCTCTCACCCGGGCTGCGGGGTTGGCTGGCTGTGACCCCGGGGCAGGCTGGCAAGAGACCTCATTCTCTAATGGCTCGTTTATTTGCAGGTTGAAAACTCCTGCCTCCCACTGCCCCTCCTCAGCCTCCCTGCCCTTTGCAGCCTGGGCCCAGGGAGGCTGGAGTGACATCCAACGCTCACAGCGGGTTCATCGCCCTCTGCACAAATCTGCTTCATATCAGCCGGGTCCTGGGGGGGAGGGGTGGGCGTGCTAATCTAATCGGCCCTTTCCCCTCTGTAATTACTGTAATCTATAACAATAATTACAGTCCATTTTATTTTAGTGCCACTTATCTAAATGTGGATGTGCACCACTGAGATTGCCAATAGCAGTAAGCCCCTGGGGGAGGGAGGGAGGGAGGGGGAGGAGGCTGCCTCACAGCTCACGGCGACCACTTTTGCCTTCCCGAGTTCCTTGCTACCCTCCCGGGATGCCCCCCACCCCACTTTCTGCTGGAGTTCAGCTACCTGCAGACAGGTGAGCCATCGAGCCGTTGGGAAGGAGGCAGCACTGTCCCATCAACCGGAGGGGTAACTCACCAGGGACGGGGTCCTCTTGGGTCTGAGAGCCAGAGTGACTACCAGCTCCAGCGGCTGGGGGGTGGCCACTGCCATCTGGGGGCAAAGTCCCCTGAGGACGGGGAGGCCTTCCTCTACGCCCGGTTTCTCAGACGCCACCCTTGCCGTCTGGCACGTGATAGGTGCCTTGCAAGTGTTTGGCTTCTGATTGTCTCTCTGCAAGTCTGTGCTTTACCCATCAGCCTCCACAGCCACATCCGAGGTGGGCACTGTGGTCTACACGTGTATGACTGTGGGCTTGAAAAGTGGTTTACGCAAACCAGCAGTCCGAGCTTGTGTTTGGCGTTCATGTGTGTACTGGTGGAGAAGACACCGGAACCTGCTACTGAGAGGAGTCAAACGTGCTCTGACTTGGAGCTGGCGTGATTTTATCTTTTTTAATTTTAAAAACGTATTTATTTACTTTAGAGTGAGAGTGAGCAGGGGCAGAGGCAGAGGGAGAGGGAGAGAGAATCTCAAGCAGACATGCGGCGCCCAACATGGGGCTCAATCCCGGGACCCTGAGATCAGGACCTGAGCCAAGATCAGGGGTCGGGTGCATGAGTGACTGAGCCGCCCAGGTGCCCCTGGAGCCCACATGCTTTTCACACCTTGAACGGGGAGAGTCCTGATCAGACAATAAACCCTCTGGGAGAGTTATTCCAGAACAAGACCCACGTTTCTTCTACTTTCCTAAAATTCATGCTATTTTCCAGCTCTCCTTCATCTGTAGCAGATTTTGGTGAAGGTCTGACACGGTGGAGACATCACGGCCTCGTGCGGGAAGAGATTCAACGAGACGCGCTCTCGCCCTTACGGGGCTCCCCCTGCCACTCCCCGCCCTGTCACACCCGCGGCACCCCGACCTGAACTACCCAACGCCTTGCGCACACCTGGCCTCCTGCACTGTCCTGGTCCGACCGTTCTCAGAGGCTGCACTTTTGTGATGCTCTGGAGAGGGGGCCGGGGAGGGGGCGGTTCTTTTGGCTCAAGCAAGTGTCCCCTGGCAATGACTTTACATTTTTTTTCGGAGTAAAATGATTGATTCTGGCCGTGCTAGATGAAAAGGAGGGTTGGTCGGCTCCCGACCGCCCATTTGTCCGGCGCTGAAGCGCTTTCCTGCCGTGATTCCTGGTCCCACCCACGCTAATCCTTGGCACAAGTGAGACACGGTCCTATTAGCATCCATGGTTTCTACAAAAGGACGTCGTCTCTGCCTGGCTCCACCTCCTGCTAAGGCTTCGAGGTCCCTACTTGACTGGCAAGCAGAGAGCTGATCTCCTGGAGCTCGCTGGGCAGCTCCAGGACTGTCCTGAGGTCCCCATCGCTCTTTATGTCTAGCAATCAGCCGCAGGAGGGCCCACTTAGGATCGTAGGAAGGCAAGGGTCTCTCGCCTCTTCTCGGTGTCACAAAGTGCAAGCTGAAGTCCGCGTGTGCATCTCAGGGTGGCACCCTAGAAGGCCTGGCCCTCCCCACCCTGGTGGGGGCAGGACTAGTGTGGGTCCTCGTGCATTGCCACCCGAAAAATGGGATCTGGAAAGCTTTTCCCTGCATTCCTTGCAAGCAGGCTGCTGCTGCTGTTGGCCACTTTTTCCCACGGAGTCTGGGCATTGTCATGCCAAAAATAGTCGTGATCCCCAGGGTGATTTGTCTGCACGCCTCTTCTGGAAATGAGGCACTGGGGGCCAACAACGCTTCCCCGTTGGTGCTGCTTCCGGGGAGCCTGGGAACAGAAGTGGGCTCACCCGTTGGAGATGCAGAGACCGTCTTTGATTTCTAGTCAGGTGCTGGCTCCGGTTCATTTCCACCCTTGCTTATTTCTTTCTTCTCTTGAGCCCAGGTCAGTGTAAGCTGTTGCAGTCAGCTTCGTGCGTTGCCCTAAATCCCTCCTGGAGACAGGTGTGTCCATACAAACACACACAGGCTGGTTCATGAGTCTTGTCTAGCGGAGCCCCCGAGGCCAATGTGACTTGCCACCCCTGACCTCCCTGACTCCACTGAGCTGCCCTGGCCTCCTCCTCCCAGGCACACACTTCCTCAGGGTTTTTGCACCTGCTGTTCCTTTAGCTTGGAATGCTTTCCTTCCATACTTGCTCAAATCCTTCAGGGTTTTACTGAAATATCTCCTCTTCCCCTCCCCCGCCCTCCCCTCTCCTCTTCCTAAAAATTTTTTTTAAATTTATTTGAGAGAGACACAGTGCTCATGAGTAGGGGGGATGCAGGAGTGGGGGAGTGAGCAGGGAGAAGCAGACGTCCCTCTGAACAGGAAGCCTGATGAGGGCTCGATCCCAGGACCTGGAGATGATGACCTGAGCTGAAGGCAGGCGCTTAACCAAGGAAGCCACCCAGGTGCCCCAAATACCTCCTTCAATGAATCCTTCAATGAATCCTTTTTTTTTCTTTTGTCCACTTAAAATTCAACACCTGAACATTCTCCATCCCTCCTCCCCTATAACCATTCACATTAGTCGGCTAGGGCTCTCCAGAGAAACAGAACCAATGGGAGAAATATATATATGTATAATTAAATATACCGAATATGAATATGTTATTAAATATGCATATGTATGAACTGGCTCACGTGGTTATGGAGGCTGACAAGTCCCCAGATCTGCCGGGTGAGTTGGCAAGCGGGAGACTCAGGAGGCCTGAGGGTGTAATTGCAGTCTGAGGCCATAGGCTCAGGACCTAGGGGAAGCTCGTGTTGTAGTTTGAGCGCGAAGGCAGGAGAAAGCCGATGACCCAGTGTGAAGGCAGTCAGGCTTCGGGGGGACTTGTCTCTCCCTTGCAGAGGGTCTGCCCTTTTGTTGGATCCAGGCCTTCCACGGATTGGATGAGGCCCACCCTCACGGGGGGAGAACCATGTACTTTAGTCTACAGATTCAAATGTGAACCTCATCCAAAAATAGCCCCACAGCAACACCCAGAATAATGTTTGACCAAATATTTGGCCACCCTATGGCCCGGTCACCTTGCCCTATGAGCTGAACCATCATGCTCTCTTACCATACTCTCTGTTTTTACTTTCTTTGCTTTGTTTTCGGTCTTACTCCCTCTACTAGATCATAGCGTACAGGAGAGCTGTGAGTTTTTGCTAGTTTAGGTTTAGAATGAGGCCTGGTAGGCTCAACCAACATTTTTAAAATGAAGAGATTCTGTTTTCAAGCTGACAGTAGACGATGATACCGTCCATCCCACAGAGATCTCGGGAAAGGCATCGGTTGCCAGCAATTGAAGCATTTTCCTGGCGTGATGTTACGATACACAGACTACTGTGTGCACACACCTTTCTGATCCTAAGGTTAATTGTTAAGCATTATAATTAGTATCGTTGCTATCATTATCATCCTGTGTTCACTCGAGTGACTCCCAGACCTGGCTGGCTTCTCAACGTAGGGGTGTCATGACATTCTTAAAAGAATATTAATTTGGATTTTTATAATTAAACTTCTCATTCACGCCCCAAGGAAGATTAATCTTGAGACAAAAGACTCACAAAAATAGGTTAAATCCAGTGCTAACCTAGTGAGAATTCCTGGCCTCCTGAATGACTCGCAAGGTGTGTAAGACCTTGTCGGGGCTTCCGAGACCAGACGTGTCAGGGTTCAAATCTAAGTCCGACCCATCACTGACTGTGAAAACTAATCTGCACTATATCTATCTATCTATTTATATATATATATTTATTTTTTTATTTTTTATTTTTATTTTTTATTTTTTATATATATATTTTTAAATGCACAATAAATCTCCATTTCTTCACTGGAAATTGGAGAAAGGGATATTTACTTCACAGGCTCACGGAATATGATTCTTGGTGTAATGTGGCTGCTGCAAATTCCGTCGTGTAGTAGGTGTTCATTAAGTACCGGTTCTACTCAGGAGGCTGAAAGGAATGAGTCAGCACTTAGTGAGCCAAGGCCTCGGCTTGGAAGGTGTTGACTAGCCGAGAGGCATTTTCTCAGCTCAGCTGCCTGCTCATGCTGGTCAAGCCCCCCTGTAGGAACGCTTCTGTCATCAATGATGCCACATTTTTATTTTATTTTTTTAAGTATTTATTTTAGAGAGAGAGAAAGAGAGCATATGAGTGGTGAGAGGGGCAGAGAGAGAGAGAGACAGAGAGAGGAAAAGCAGACGCCCCACTGAGTGGGGATAACCATATTGGTTATTCCAATTATGGTTACTCTCTTTACTCAGATGTATGGTGATTTTTTTTTTTAAAGATTTTATTTGTTTATTCATGAGAGACACACAGAGAGAGAGAGACCCAGGCAGAGGGAGAAGCAGGCTCCCCGTGGGGAGCCCAATGCAGGACTCGATCCCCGGACCCTGGGGTCGCACCCTGGGCCCAAGGCAGACGCTCCACAGCTGAGCCCCCCAGGTGCCCCTCGTCATGTTTTAATTAAAACAGAAAAGCTGGGGCTGGGCAGGGAGAGGAGTGGCTGAGCCCGTCCTTTTGCATTTGCCCAGCAGCTCAGCGTCCTACTGGTCTCTGTCCTTCTGGAACACCCGGGGCGGTGCATGCTGGGCACTCTCCCGAGGCAGGCTTTGCACTTTCCTGAGCCAGGCAAGCCGGAGCAGGAGCAGGAGCGGGAGCAGGAACCGAGCCTCGTGGGTTGGCAGGGCGGCTGGAGGCAGGGTGCTCTGCAAGCTACTCACCTCCTCCCTGACGGTCAGGCTCCACGGCGCCCAGCGACATCTCCGGCAGGAAGTGGGGCGCGGGGACAGCAGGACGGAGCAAGGTAGCCTCCTTGGCCTAAGACACGTGGAGGAGTGACAGGAGGAAAGGGTCCTGGTCCCAAGTCGGCTCCCTATGGGCCCTGCACACTCTCCTCTGCTCCCATCCGTCCACGCGCCGTGCCACCCCAGCCACCCGGCTAGTCTCACCCTGGCGAGGGGCCTCCCGCAAGCCCCGCTCAGGGGGCCTTGCCTCTGCTTGGGGTTTTCGGTTTCCTGTGCACCCTAAGTTGAGATGCAAACCGTGGGCGCAGCCTGCGTGGCCTGCGTGCCCCCGTGCTCCACAGGCGTTTCTTCTGGGTCCTCCCATCTTCTAGAAGTGAGCTCCCTGAGGCCGGGAACCGCAGCTTTTGCCTGTCCCGGGGCCTCAAGGGCCTCCAGCCACTGGCCGTGAGCAGCACCATGTGCACGTGTGTGGACGTGTACGTACGTAGAGGAACAACTACACGATTCTGGACAACTGGGCAGGTGTCCCCTGCCGCCATCCCACCTCGGTTTCCCCATGTCTCCCTGAGACTCGCTGGCTGGAACCAGACGTCGGATGTGCTTATCCCACGTCTGTTCTCGTGCCTCCGGGACCCCTTCTGCTGGAGCTGGGGCTCTGTGCTCCCCGGGACCCCCTGTCCTCCGTGGTCACCCTCGTCCCATTGCCTCCTGCTTCCATCCCCTGTCTACCCATCGTTGACATCCCCCAGGGCACACAGCCTCTCGCTGGAGATTCTGGGGACAGCACGATCCCGGCACTTAGACGTCTGCCCAGGAATTGGTGAGATGAGTGAGCCCCCCGTGTCCGTGACCATGGACAGACGTGCATCTGGGGTGTGGATTCGTTCTCTCCTCAGTACGTTCCCTAGGATTTCGGTAGAAACTTCTGCACATACGAGTATCTGATGACGTTCAACGTCTGTCCAGGACTGTGACCGACGTGGTGCCCTGAGCTATGGTGACCGACCCCCCAGGTTCACCTGCGAGATAGGGTTTGAAAGGTGCTCACCCTGCCAGAGTCCTGGGCCAGCCTGGTCTGTCTCCTGAGCCGTGGCCAATGAAGAAATCTCCTTAGTAGGTGAAAGGCTGCGTATTTGCTGCTGTAATGATCTTTGGCGCCTCCGTCAGTTTATAATATCCATGAAGACAGGTAATGACACCTTCAAAGAAATAAGACAGTGATAGCATACAGGCTTCTGGAAGCTCTAAAAAATTCCAGTGCCCACGTCCCACCCCATACCAGTTAAATCATATGTCTTGGGGGTGGGAGTGGCCTTCCATCTATTTTAAAGACCTCCGGGGGGGATCTGGGTGGCTCAGGTGGTTGAGCCTTCAGCTCAGGTCATGATCCCAGGGTCCTGGGATGGAGCCCCACGGTGGGCTTGCTTCTCCCTCCGCCCTGCTAATGCTATCTATCTCCCTCTCTCAAATAAATAAATCTTTTTTAAAAAAATAAAGATTCCCGGGAGGTTCTCATGTTGAGCAGGGTTGGGACCCCGATGATGTGGAGCTATGAGGACCCAACTCTGAATGGGTTTGATGATGAGTGGACTGGAGGTGGAAGGTAGGCAGAGCACTGGTAGCAAGATTGTTGGCTGGCTGGGAGGAAGGGGAGGCCCTGGACACGGTGGACCCCTGGTATTGGGCACTCCCATCACCCAGTGATGGGAGTGCTTGCTTCTTTGCAGAGGAGGATCCAAGTGAGACATCCTGAGTTGGGGCTTTGGCCATCGTGCTTGGTGGAAGCCACCCATCTGGGGGTCTGCAACTTCCCTTTGGCCCCTGGGCACTGTAAGTCCTGGCACAGGCCACACCAGCTCATGCCCATGCTTTGCTTAGGCGACCTTCAGCTCTGCCCCAGCCAGGATCCTCACCCTGCCTTGTAAAAGTGTGTTTCTGTATTCCTTATGAGAGGGGTGAGTGAGGAAGCATTTCTTATTTTTAATCTTTGGCATTTTGTCTTCTGTTCATTGTCTCCCATGTCCTTTATTGAGGAAACCATGCTATTGAACTAAGCTTCAGATTTCTTATTTATAAAACAAGATTGCTCTGAATATAAATTTTTACTACACATGTACATGCTAAGCGCTCGTTCTTGGGCCCGTCCCGCCAAGAGCTCCTTGCTGTATCTTCATAGCCTTCTGTCATCAGAGCAGCAAGGACCGTGGCCACCATCTCCTCCAACATGTGAGGCCCAGGAGTGTTGGGCGAGTTGGGGTTAAGGAACGAGGAGGGGTTAAGGTCAGGAGGTACGCCTCTGTGCCTCGGTCCACAGCTTCTAGCTAGCCACCGTGCCGACACCACCATCAACAGAAAGTATTTGACTGTTTTCCTGATGGTATAGAACTCAGGCAAATATTATTTTAAAAGTTCATCAAGTTCGATTTTTTTTTTTAAGATTTTATTTATTTCCTTGACAGAGAAGAGAGCCAGAGAGCACAAGGCAAGGGGAATGGAAGAGGGAGAAGGAGAAGCAGGCTCCCCACTGAGCAGGGAGGGAGTCTGATGCAGGGCTCCATCCCAGGACCCTGGGGTCATGACCTGACCCGAAGGCAGACCCCTAACTGACTGAGCCACCCAGGACCCCAGAATTTTTTTGATTTTTGAATTGTTTGATCATGTAATATATTTACATGGTTCGAATTTTTTTTTTTAAGGATTAGAAAGATAGGCAGTGAAATTTTCCTCATATTACTTCAGAAAGAACTGCTCGATTCTGTTTTTACAGGTGCATTACTACAGGTTTTTGTTCATTTACCACTGCAGTAGTTTCCTGTGTGTGACTGGAGCAGGATTTATTTTAGCAGTAGTCAATAGAGGGATGTTGAGGCTGTTTCCAGTCTTTGGTACTGGAAACGTCGTAGAATGAGCAACACGGAACATATATTCATTCACAAGTACGTGAGAACAACTTTAACAGAAATACCTAGGAAGAGAATTTCTGGTTAAAAGGATTTTTGTGCGTGTAATTTTGCTGAATATGGCCAACTTGCCTTCCCGAGGGTCAAGGCTATGTCTCGGGCCATCAACAATATTCGGAGGCAGCGAGTTCCCTCCAGCCTTGTTCACACAGTGCCTTACGTGAGATCTGTGCCAACGTGATAGGCGGAACACTGTAATCTAGAATAATTGGAATTTATGTTTTTCATTGTCCTCCACAAGGCTGTATACCTTTCCAAATACGTTAAAACCATTTTCTGTTAACTGCTATTCGTATACTTGCCCATGTTAAAAATTGGGTTTTTGGTGTGTCTCATTCTTGCTCTTTTTTTTTTTTAATAAAGATTTTTATTTTTTTTTAATTTTTATTTACTTATGATAGGCACACAGTGAGAGAGAGAGAGGCAGAGACACAGGCAGAGGGAGAAGCAGGCTCCATGCACCAGGAGCCCGACGTGGGATTCGATCCTGGGTCTCCAGGATCGCGCCCTGGGCCAAAGGCAGGCGCTAAACCGCTACGCCACCCAGGGATCCCTCATTCTTGCTCTTTTGTAGGTGTTTTGATACATCAGGATACATCAGGGAGATTCCCCTTTAACAAAATTGCGGAGAAAATACTGGCAATATTTTTCTCCGCGATATTGTTAATTTATTGTCATTATTGTTGTTATTGTTACTTTCGTACCACACGGAGGGTTTCTGTGTAGTCCAGTTACCATTCCTTTCCCTTTATGGACCTTAGATCTAAATCGTTTTCTGTGTTTTCTTCTAGTATTTTTAGTTTTAATTTGCTACGTTGAAAGCTTTGATCCTCTTGGAATTCATCCTGGTGTGTCGTGTGCCCCGTGTGAAGAATGGATCCCACTTAATATTTTTCCAGATGGTCACCCAGTTGTCCCAGTACCATTTATTGAATAATTCATACTGTCTGTACTTTCTTAGGGTTTGGTTAAGGGCAACACATTCTCAACTTGCATCCTGCCTTAATGGATTTTTAGCCTGGGATTTCCTGGGAAGGTGATAAATCTCTTTGTTCGGGTCTCTGGTGTTTGCCTTTCCCGTTCTGTCTGGGATTATTGTGCACTTCATAACTCCGGCACCTGATGGATTTCCAAGGTTCTGTGGCCGCCTCCCTCGGCAACAAGATTCGTTTCCTACAAAAAAAGCAAGTTGAAGGCTTTCTGTGTCTGATGTGCCTTCGTGGTGGCCTTAGCACCAGTACCGGCCAGAGCCAATGACCAGCAGAGAGCTTTCCCTTAATACCCCCGGCTCGCTAGGCTTGCAAATTCTACCAAATGATTCTGCCTCGGGATAGAAAGGGTGCTTCCAGCCAAGAGAAATACCCGCAGGTGGCATAGGGGCTACATTTGGGAAGCGAGAGAGTAAAGGTGGAGGAAGGTGTCAGCCGTCAAGCACATGGAATGCGCAGCCCCTTCCCTGAATTCCACCTCCCTGATTTTCCAATTTTCCGTCTCCCACCCCAAACTCTTGCGGATGGAATGACTAACAAAGAGCTGAAAACTCCAGCAAAATGCCAATGACTCAGGACTTCTGGGCCCTGTTTCTCTACTGAGGCGGTTCCCTATAATGTTTATTTCCCCTTAGAAAAATAAGCATGCTTATCGTGTATGAATACACTTTTTAACTTTTTTGCACTGTTAAATGAATCTCATTCAATAAAGAATAGGACGCAGCTAAAGAAATGTCTAAAAAGATAAGAAAGAGTAGCTGGTGGATTTAGCGCCTACATAATGAAGGAGAAGAGATTAATAAAGCCCGGGGCTGGGGGATGGTGGTCTGGGAAGAGGGTGGAGTCACAGAAATGTGAATTATAGGGCAACCTCACACACAAATTTGACGAGTCACAACCTTTACTGTAAGATAAAGAGCCGGCAGGTGAGAAGCCCAGCTTGGCTTGACATCACCTCCCAGGGCCTAGCTCTCCCTCAGGTCCAGATGCTCATGGGACGATGGTCACGTGTGTGGATGTGCTTACAGGGGACGGGAGGAGCGAAAATGTACCCTGACCCCGTGCAGCAAAGATCCTTTACTTCTAGTTGGCTTTGCAAGCTGGGTGGATCCCTGTTTTGTGAGACGTGAAGGGTATGCAGTTCCAAAGGACTTTTTTTTTTTTTTTTTAAGGAAAATAACATGAAATCGTGAATATAAAATCAGGTGTGACATTGAATATTTATACACTGAGAATATAAATCATAACACAAATCATATGCATGAAAAAGTTGACAAATGCAACAGAATCACACACACACAGACATAACACGCTGCCTTGTGCACTGTCCTATGATACTTTTCTCCCCTTTCCTTTTTTATTTTTTATTTTTTTAAAAGATTTTTATTTATTTATTCATGAGAGACACAGAGAGAGAGAGAGTCAGAGACTCAGGCAGAGGGAGAAGCAGGCTCCCTGGATGGAGCCTGATGCGGGACTCGATCCCAGAACCCCAGGATCACGACCTGAGCGGAAGGCAGAGTCTCAACCCAGGTGCCCCTCCCCTTTCCTTTTTTTTTTTTTTTTAAAGTTTTAGTTAGTGCATCATCATTGCTGTGGTTCTGTAAATTCAAGATTCTTGTCGAATGTGGGATTTTTGTGTGTGACCTGTGAGATCTGGGACATTTCCCCATGGCTGGCTTCTGACCTGGTTTCTTTCAAACCTGGTCTCTCCAGCCCTGCCGCCTGCGTCTGGTGGCAGGGGCTGCAGGATGTCCGCAGCACCTTGGTGGTTCGAGGCCAGGTGAGCCGGCATGCAGGGTGGTTAAGAGGAATCCTAGGCTGCAGCCCTGAGACAGGTGACGGCCCACTCACTGCACAGAAGTGAGACCACGGAAACGCGTCCTGCCCAACTCACACCAGAGGTACCCCTTGGCTCCCCCAAGTTTCCACCAGCTGCCCCATGTGCAGTAAGTAGAAGAGCAGGCGGTTGGAGACAGTTGGAGTGGGACAACGGCCCTACTGGTTTCAGTTAACAATCTCACTTTTCACATTTTATAAAACCAAAGGGGCGTGGGGAGCACCCAGCCAGGCCCTTCCCTCGTGGTTGGCCAAGGCCAGAGCAACAGGAGGGCTGCGGGCCCAAGGAATTCCCCGGGGCTCGGGGGCCTGCAGCTTGCGGACTTCACAGGGTGGCCGTGGTCACCGCCAGGCCTCTGTGGGCTTTAACATAGGGGGTTTGGGGGTTGGCCCCAGATCCCAATGGATCGTGCGTGACCCGGCTGAGGCTTGGGTCTCAGATCCCCTGATCCTCCTCTGTTCATCGGCTTGGGCACGGAGATCACTGTCCTACCAGGAATGAGCAGGGTCTAGATTACATGAGATACGTGTCAGCGGTGGTCTTGTGTAGCACCCGGCACTTCATTTGCTTTAAATAAATACCACGTAGGGAGCCAAACCGGGCACTTGGAGAGAGACCATTGAACCATGACCTGTCTGTCCTCTGTGGGGCCAAGAAAAGTCCCTGCTGCTTCTGTGCTGTATTGTCGAACTACCCTTGATATTTGAGAACCATAAAGGTCTGCCCTTTCGACAGGTAGAGCCTGATTTCAACTTTCCCCTTCTCTTTTCCTCGAGTTGTGCTTATGTCCGCGACTCTGACCAACCCTGGACATTAGCCAGAAAGAAGCGTGTAAGTGGAAACCGGAGCAAAGTCTGGCTGCTGTGAAGGGGCTTGCCTAGTGCAGGTGGCAGGGGGCCGACTTGCGGACACAGGTTCACTGACTTAGAGTAGATGTGGGAGTAAGATCCTGGGAGAGTTTTCAAGGGTTTGGGGTGAAGCCTCAGCGCAGGTGTCTCTCCCCACCATAGAGCGGGCCCTGGTTGGCCCTGGGCCCTGTGTGCCTGGGGACCCACAGCGCCCGGGCGGGGGCTGAGTTTCTCCCTGAGGCTGGTCCTTCGGGGGACCACGGAAGCCCACCTGGGTTCGCTCCATCTGTCCCTATAGGGTATCACCCAGGGCTCGTGAATGCCGCCGAGAGGCGTTGCTTGGGGCCAGGCAAAGACACTGCATCTATGTGCAGCTCTGCGATGGGGCGATGTGCCCCATGTGCCCCCTACTAAAAATGGTGCTTCTCAAGGGGACTCTGTGCTGTCCTGTGGGACAACCCCTTTTCAGGACGGCCCCTTTGCCCCGGCCGTGTAGAGAGACATGGATCGCTCTGGTTATTAGACACGGGCTGCCCCTTGGCCCGGGAAGAAGGATTTATTGAGCATTTCGGATCACCTCGTGTCACCCTTCATGGAAAGGGTCCCCATTTGAGAGGCCCATCCTCCCTTTCCGGAACACACTGGATTTCTGCGGGCGGAAGACATATTTATTTAACTTTTACTAAGAGCTAATGCGGGAGCATCCAGCAGTCTCCAGAGGTCTTCTCTGTGGCCTCCTCTGTAATTTATGTATGATTTAATCTTCAGAAGCAGCCTCCCAGAGACTGCTGGATTTTCCTCATCTACCTTCTCACACAGAGAAGCAATTATTCCCCAAGCGTCTTAGATCACGAAATGGTACCTTTTGGAAATGAAAAGATAATACTGTTTATGTACGAGTACGAGAGAATTACTTTACTTGTCTGTAGTAACACTGATTAAATTGAAATGTCAGAGCTAATGTTACAGCTAATAAATGTTATACATATTCAAATCTGTCTAAATACTGAAGATTGTGACTAATGCAAGAGGATGCTATTTAAAATTGCGGGAATACCCGAATCTCCTTGTGAATGCCACTTGTGCTATCCGTTTTCGGTGACTAAGGTACGAACGTGTATTATAAATGAGGCCCGTGTTGGTGATACCTGCCAGCGATGTTTTGTCACTTGGAGTTCCCTTAACCGGATAAATTGGTGCCGTCACAAAAAATCTACCTCGCATTTGGGGAATGTTTTGTGAGATAAGCTGCATTATGGAAATCAGAAGGGAAAGGGCGAGTGGCGTGATGTCCGTCCTGCGCGATGGAAACGTGGAGAGGCAGGCATCGCGGTGCCGAGGTCCACCAATGGGCCTCCCCTCGTGCTCCCCTCTCGGAGTCTCGTGAAGAAGATCTATGGTGCCTTTTCTGCTCCGTAAGATAAAAGGCAGCCAACCGCTGCCTCGGTGGGTGCCCTTGGGAAGACAGCCACAGCGTCCTTTCTTTCAAGGAACAGAATGCAGCAGAAGATGTGAGAGGGAGGAACCCAGAGGGGTGGGGATTAGGGCAGCTGCCTCAGGGTCACTGGCCAACGGGGGCCAAGAACCCATTGCGCTTGGCCTGTCCTCTGATGGCCAAGTCCCAAGTTTTGAAGAAGGGTTGGCCGCCTCTTGCTCTGGCCGCGGGACGGCTTTGTCCGCTTGCTGCCCACCTGCAGCCTCTCCCCAGGTGCTCTGCATTCTGCTGCAGTTTCCCAGCTTCCAGAACGAGCACGAGATTGCCCAGCCCCGTAGATGTAGTTGCACGGTCCAGCCTGTCCCATGCTACGTGTGCGACTTCAGGCTTTAACAGTGAGGCCGCTCAGGAGCCCCGAGGGGTGACCGGGGTAGACCTGAGCCGATGCTGTGATCCTGCTCCTCGCCGTGCACCGCTGTGTGTCAGGCACCTGCTAGATCACCCACTTGAGCTATGCTCGCTCCCACGCGCTCCACACCACTGGCTGTTTTACACGTTTTTACACATGAGGGTTCTCCTCTTCTCCCCTCTGCACCCCTCTGTGCGGGCAAAGCCCACTCAACTTTTCTGATGAGCAGGAAGGGAGCAAGCAGTCTGTCTTCCTTCTTGCTGGCGTGAGGACCGGCCCGGGGCTGAGCTAGAAGGGACGAGGCCAGAGGCAGCACAGTCCTTCAGTCAGGGCAGATCCGGGCGTGGCAGAATGTCCAGGACAGAGGAGCTCATCACCCTTGGAGGATTCTAATTCAGCAGGATTTGGCCAGCAAGTGACTGTAACAAAGAGAGGATATATTAAAGTGTGCATTAGGGATTGTGGTTATTATAAATTCTTTGAAATCTCATTTAGATCCAGGAAACAGACTGCGTCTGGAAGGCTCTGAGGATTAATCCTTTTTGAACAATGGAGTGTCAGTGATCATTTGGAAAAGTGATTATGCCAAATTTAATTAGCGTGCACGTGCGTTTCATCGGCATCATGGTGCGCGCCCAGAGGGCGGTGGGGGGAGCCTGCCCCAGCGCCCGCCCGGGACCGAGGAACGCGGTGGAAAACGGTAACGCGTCGTAAGTGAGCGCCACGTAATGTGAGGCTTGATGGATAGGAGGGAGATGTGGGTGGAGCAAATAGGAGGGGGCCTTTGGCGCGCTCAGCAGATGTTCCAGATATCTGTAAGGCTTTTCAGTGTTTTCAACACGCTGGAGAGAGGAGCAAACCACATTTCAAGCAGCCTGATAAAAACGTTTCCCTGTCCTAAGCATTTCTTTTGTGCTGTGTTCTTGCGGTAGCCTCACCTCTTCTGAATTGCAAAATTTGGTTCGGGACAGTCAAGGGAGCTGCTCAACGGAAGGACCGATGGACCATGACAGTGCAAATCCCAAGATTTTCAGAGCTTGTGATTTTGGAGGGTGACCAGTTGGGGACTCCTGTCAGGTTTATCCATCTCCGGGACCCCATCGCGCTGTCCTCCCTCTGGCTGGCTAGCAGTTATGCTTTCGAACCTACTCTCACGGTCTCTTCTTTAGAGGGCCTCCCCTGATGGCCTTGGGTTGTGTTGAGTGCCAGGCACTGACTTGCACAGCACAGCAATACCATTGCTTGTTGATATGCCTATTATTTCTGTTCACCGTGGGCGCCTGCCCTGAGGGAAGTGGCCACATCCCACACTCAGCACTGGCGCCCCAGCCCCCAGCATCACCACACCGTCTAGAGAGGGCTCAGCAAGTATTTGTTGGAACGGATGATTCCCAAACTGGAAAGAACAGGCGTCAGTTCTTCCTCTGTACACATCCCTATCCGTGCTAAAGCTGGAACAAGCTGCTGGAGGGAGTGATCTATAGCACTCGAGGCAAAACCACTGGTGTTTGGAACATGGATCTTCCACTTGATGTGTGACAGGAGCTCCTGGGTGAGCGTCTCTGGGGCTCAGTGAGCATCGTAAAGTCTACAGCATTGGCTGTAGACTTCCTGAAGAGGACAAACCAAATAGTGTATAGCAGGTGCTCGGGCCTTCTGGGATGCTCATGAAGTGTTGCTTTTTATTTGCTCAGCTGAGCTCAGAATCTCTTTATCTTTTGAAGAGCTGGCCACAAACTTATTAGGGATCTAAAAGTGAGAACCTTTAAGTTCGGGTTAGGAGTGTTTCTGTATTACCAATGCCACGGGGCTGAGGTCAGAGCTCAGAGATGGGAGTGGTCAGTGGGAATACGTGTCCACATTGGAGAAAGACCTCCTGCCTCTGCTCTTGGCAAGAACCTCACTGCCACAAGTGGGTTCGGTGGCCCTGCTGGGGTTTGGTATGCATGAGATCCAGCCTTCCCTGGCAGGGGTGTTTGACCCAGGCCCATAACTCTCAAATCACTCCAGCCAAGCCAACTGGCTACCACGCTGGAAATCCAGGCGTACCCACTCCCTTGCGGAGCTCTTTGGAGAGATAAAGTGGGAAAATTATGGAGGAGGTGCTTGAGAAATCACACAGAGCATCGCAAGTGTACACGACTGTCAACCTCCATCTCACTAGCTAATACAATGAGTGTGACCAACTGCGATTGCTCTTTCAAGATATGGGCGGGCTTAACGACAGAGGGGCGCAAGACCCCTGTGACCTCTGTGGAGTTCATCCAGTCTTCCTGACGGCAAGTGAATGAAGCCAACCCCAAAATAGGCAAAGCAGGGGAACTCAATTACTCAGAATTTGGCTGGCATGTCAAGGCAGAGCACTAAGTACAGTATCTCGCATATTTTCATCCGATTCTCCCGACAACCTGAGAAGTAGGTGCTACTGACTCAATTTATAGGTGAGTAGCCCAGGTCATGCTGTTCATAAAAAGAATAATGGGGAAAAAGAACATCTGAAATATGCTGGGCGCTTGCCTTACGTAGGCATTCAGTAAAACCGGACCCTACGAAATAGCCCTACGTGTAGGTCAAAAACAGTTGATGGTCAACCTTGCGTGTTTCTCTTCTGTGGCTGGACTAACATGGCGGAGAGGGCTGGCGGCCTCCAGATTTTCTTCTATGACACCACCAGAATCGGATGTCAGCATGCTATTTTATAGATTCATAATAACCACCATTGTTATTATTTTATTTATTTATTTATTTATTTATTTATTTATTTATTTATTTATTTAACCACTGTTATTTTTAAACAGCCCTGCCAGCCCCCATGGAGAAGGCAGGGGCCTGGCGGTGGAAGGAGATGGTGAGGATATGGGAGGGGGTGTGAGCACGTCCCCAGGCACCGTGCTTTAGGGATCAATTTCTTAAGCTAATTCTTCACCTGGCATGGCAGGGTGCCCTCAGAGGTGGAAGATGGTTTTGCTGTATTAAGTTTAAAATGTCATCACTAATTAGCTAGGATTGCAGGCTGGAGCGTTATAGCACCAGGCCTGGGGACTTAACTTTATAGACACAGAATCGTAGGGGGGGGAAAATACATTTTACAAACTCATTTTAAAAATAGTTTCCCTTGGAAATTAAAACCATTAAATGTACATCATTATGCAGATCAGTATTCATGCTTTAAAGAAACATAATTTTGCCTTCATTTAATTTGTTTCTCCTAGACCTAATTATGGATTGGATAAAAAGTTATTTTTCTATCTCCGAGCAAATCGCCTTTTACCCCCCAGGAGGACAGTTCTCTCTGGTTTTCCAGAGTTGTTTCCACGCTGTGACTAGCGAAGGAAGAGTCCAGGCGATGTATTCCAGGAGGGAGCTGCGTGTTGGGGGAGAAGAGGAAGCAGGGCAAGTGCACTAAGAAGACAGAGTGGTGGGGACTGGCTGGGCTGGGGCTCCAGGTCTGTCCCCCAAGAACAGGTGCAGTCGGTCACCTGGGCAGGCCCTGCAGGTGTGAGGATGCTGTAGGCCCCGGGGTGATCCAGGGGCCCGGGGCGGGTCCCCTCAAACTGGGCTGCCTGCAGGGGGCCCCAGGAGGCCAGACGGGAGGGCGGGGCGGGGATAGTACTCAGCGACCCCTCCCGACCTTCAGGCAGAAGCCTGGAGGGAGGTGGATCCTGAGATTCGAGTGGGCTCTGATCAGGGTTAGAATAACAGCAGATGCGTCTAGCGTGTGCCCTGTGTGCAGGCCCTTGCGTGTTGTCAGACACCAGTGCTCGTGCATTTTACTGTTGACGTGCATTTGAAACACTTTGCAAACACCCACTAGTCCTCACAGCGACTCCAGAGGCAGGTGTGCTGTTACGGTCTGTGAGCTGCAGGTAAGGACTTCGGGGTGCCCGGGGATAAGGAGATGTCTTGGGTCACGTCGCTGGTGGGCGATGGGAGTTCAGCGCTGCGCTGGGTTCTTTAGCTTTGCCCCCTCCGCCGTCCCACCTCTCCTACGGCAGCTCACCCATGGCCTGCCGAGGCCTGTACCTTCAGGCGTGCGCTAAGGCTTTCACTGAGGCAGACGGAAGGCCGGTGGGCTGTTACCCTGTGGCCTCGGCGTATCACACCTCCTGGTGCTCAAGCCCTTTTCTTGTGCCTCCCCTTGCACTTGGACCGACCTATGCCATGCCTTAATCCATGGAAGCTGGTGGAACTGGCCCTGTGACAGTTCTGGGCCTCGACCTCGTGATGCTCGTCAGCCTCTCCTGTGTTTTCTGGCAGAAGCCAGTCGCCTCGTCAGAAGGCTGACGCTCCCTGCAACCACCACTCTAGGCAACGCGGAGAAGCGACTTGGAGGTAAACGGAGGCCCCAGCCAGCAGCTCCTGCCGGGCTCCCATCGCCTTGCAGCCGGCAAGCGAGGCCACCCCCGTGATCTTTCCCGGCTGATGCCACGCGAGGCAGCGATGAGCTCTTGCCAGACTCTGTCCAAATCACACTAGCGTGAGCAAATAAATGAGCCAACACGAGCTTTGTCTTAAGCCGCCAAGTTTTGCGACTGTTCGACAGTGCAGCAGCAGATCACTGAAACGCCTGTGAACCTCACGTTACAGGTGAGGACTCGGAGGCACAGAGAGGCTGTGGCACTTGCCCCAAGTGATGTCGCTGGGAAGTGGCAGGTGCAGAAATTGAATCAGGGAGTGTGAGTGCAGAGACCCCTCCGAGCACTTCCCGGCTTCCTCTGTTGGTGCCACCGCGAGGGTTTGCCTCTGTTGGTGCCACCGCCATGGTTTGCCGAGGACCGTCTGGTGCCCTCCGGCCCACGGGGCGGGGAGCGCTGTGATTCATGACCCCCTCCCCTTGCCTCCTGGGCCTTCTTGGTCTGGCTGGAGCCCACGTTGCCCCCTGGAATTCTTCCCAGCATTGGGGGGCGCTGCGGGCTTTACTCGACTCCGGGATGCACTAGATGCCTTTAGGCGTCCTGATCACAGGATCTGAGAGCAGGTGAGATGAGCGCTCCCACCTGGCGGCAAGAAAGCTGCGCCTCGGAGGGCTGGTTGGGGCTGGCGCAGCGCGCGGAGAGTGCAGCCGGCGATGGAACCTGCTTCCCGAGCTCGCTCAGGGCCCGGGGCCCAGCCTGGCCTCCCGCACCTGCGGCCAGATGCGGGAGGCCAGACACGCTGTCCCACCATCTCCCCTGTTCCTGGGTCCAAATTCAGCTTCTTCCCCGCGTCACCCAACGCCGGGGGCGGCCGCGGCCCAGAGAGGCTTTGCGGGCCGGTAAGACCGCGCACCTGCCAGCCTCTCCTCCAGCCTCGTCGGGACTGCTGTGTCCCTCTGTCCGTCTGTCCGTGAATGGCAGCTCCCGCGGAGGACAGCTGGAGGATTCCCTGCCCTCACTCTCCCCGCGCCGCTCAGCTCCGCTGTGCATCAACAGAGCTCGGCAGGGCGGTCAGGATGGGCTCTGGCGGGGCCGTGGAGTCCTCCTCCCGTGGGTGATGATGAGCAGGGAGGTGCTCCTGGTGAAGGGCTGTTCCTCCTGGGAGGGGGCGCTGGGGCCTCAAGGGGAATGAGAGGCCTCAGGCTGTGTGGAGGCCCCTGAAGGGGCGGCTGCCAAGAGCCTGAGTCCCCTGGCCTCTCCTCTGGTGGCTTCATGTGTCTCTTGCACCTTAATCCTGCTCCCAGCTCAGGGCATGACCCAACAGCCCAACCCCTGTAGGTCTGTGTGCAAGAAGCTGGCAGACCAGGAGCACATTGGGATGAAACAGGTGCAGCTCACCTCAAGCTTGAAAATGACTCCCTGCCGCCACCTCCCCACTGTACCTGGAATTGGTGATGGTGTGGTGAGGGGGGGCGGGGTTCATGTTTGTGCAGAGCTCAGCAGCGCCTGGCATAACCTGTGTATTTGTTGGTTAAATCCATAAAGGGATGAGTAGCCCTGTGTACGGGACAAGGGGACAAGTGGCTGGATGCCTATGCCTACGTGTCGCTGAGGGATGAGAGACAGGGATGGAGTGGGTGGGAGGGAGAGCAACACAGTGAGGGAACTTCTTTCTTTCTTCCTTTCCTTCTTTTTAAAGATTTTATGTATTTATTCATGAGACACCCAGAGAGAGGCAGAGACGCAGGCAGAGAGAGAAGCAGGCTCCCTGCACGGAGCCCGACGCAGGACTTGATCCTGGGACCCCAGGGTCACACCCCTGGGCTGAAGGCAGATGCTTAACCTCTGAGCCCCCCAGGAGTCCCCGAGGGATGTTTCCAAGCTAGTCTTATCCAGCTCATGAGCCGTGTCCTTGCAGGGCATGGAAGGGCTCTGAGAACTCTGGATTCCATTCCCTTATTTTAGGAAGAGGGGGCTGAGGCCCTGGGCCCTGGGAGAGGCCTATGTCATTTGGAGGTCATGTCAGACCTTTCCCATCAGGTCACGAAGATAAGGGTCCTGGAGGGATGTGGGGGTCAGACCTGGGGATCCTTGGGGGGGGGCATCTGGTGTGGGGTTTGCTGTGCCTTGGGCTTCCTGCACAGGTGCCCAGATGTCCCTGAGCAGAAGTGCCATGTCAGAGCTCGAGGGTGACAATGTCACCGTCCTGGCTGGGTCAGGCTCTCTCAGGGTGACAGCTTCCTCAGCTCTGTATGCACCCTTGGCATTTGCCCTTTGCTGCCCCTTCCTTCCAGACAGGGAGTCTCTTGCTCTGCCCTAGGAGACTAGGCTGGCCAGTGTCACGCTTTGACCCATAGAAAGTGGCACAGGTGACATTGCGGAAGTTTCAGAGCCTCAGGAGGCCACTCAGCTCCTGCTTGGTACACGTGGATGCTGCCCTGAGCCGGGCACATGCAGAGGAGCCCAGGTTGGAACCATAGGAGAGCAGGGCCCGGTGCCTCCCGTGCCCTGCTGGCCCACCCGCTGCATGCAGGTGCCCCAGTGGGCCCCGTTAGCCCGCTGACTTGTTAAAAATAACTGATTGTGGGTGCTTTCAGCCACCAGGCTTTGGGTGGTTGGTTTTGCTGCAGTAGGTAACTCAAACGCCTGCCCAGGTCGTACTAGGCTTGGAGTCTGGCTCCTTTTCTAGGTGCTCCTCTACCAACTGATGAAGTAAAATTGATTAACGTGAAGTAAAAGTAAAAATGGATTGAGTTTGGGCAGGGCCCCTGGGACACTAGCCTCAGGAGGAAGGGTGGGAGGAGCTGGCGAGAAAGCCTGAAGCCTCGAGGCCACAGGGTCAGGCGCTTCGTTTCCTGCCCAGCTGACCCTGACCCTGCAAACAACTTGTTGAGTTGAAGAAGCAGGGAGGCTAAGTGACTGAGCCAGGATCTCCCGGCGTGGGGGGCGGGGGGCACGAGGCTCTGAACCTGGCTTTGACTCCCCAGTTCACCCTCTGTCCCTGAAGGCTCCATCTCCGTCCACGGGATGGGTGGAGCTCAAGGAAAGTTCTGGAAGGAAGGAGGTGCTCTCTCTACCCCCATGATGTTGCGCGTGCCCTTCCTTAAACAGCAGGGACTTTCTCCCGTTCTCTGCTTGGGGAAGTCCCACTCAGCCTTTGGTACCGCAGGGCGCTCTTTGTCCTGCCTCTCCCCAGGGTTCGGGATGCAGAGGTCGTCCTCCCCGCAGACTTCTCGCAGTGCCACCTACAAACCCTCTTCTCCGGGGTCCCCATGATTTTCGATAAGTATTTATTTATTTATTATTTATTAATTTATTAATTTATTTATGTGTTTGTCCATTTAATAAGCATCTTGACAATTCAATAGAAGACAGAAGCCTGTGGGCCCTTTTGCCCAGATTTGGGAAATGACCCTTCGTGTTGGGGGTGAGCTCCCTTCAGCTCTACCTCCACCTGCTGGGGGTCTAAGTAGTCACGGAGGCTCTTGTGGGGTGGCTTCTGAGGCCACGGGAGGATCTTACCAGATCAGGATCTCATGAGCGAAATGGGCCATGGGAGGTAGAGGATAAAATTAGAACATTTCTTCATAGTTTTATTATTATTATTATTATTATTATTATTATTATTATTATTATTTCCTGGAACTTGAGAAGGAAATGACGCTTTACGGTATTTACCGTGCAGAGTGACATGGGGCAGCTGGGGACTGGCTGTCGCTGCGGCTAACGCGGGTCCTCCTGGAAGGAGACGAAGGGAGGCCTGGGAGCAGGTGCTGCGATTGTCTCCCACCCCGTCCCTCTTTCTCCGGGGGGCTGTCCTGGGACAGTTGCTCATCGCTTCTCAGGCTGTGATGTGTACGGGCGTAGCCCAGGCCTGTGAAACTGCCGCATTGAGGTCGGAACGGCCGTCCCGCAGCAGGGCACCCGGCACCCCGCAGTTCCCGGGACAGTACTGCGGGCCCTTTTGCTTCAGGCCTGCATCATTTTCAACGTATGGCAGCAAGACCCAGGAGCTGGTGCATCCTTTCTCTGTCTATATAAGTAACGGACTGTCTGAATTTTTTTAAAGATCATTTACTTATTAATTCATGAGAGACACAGAGAGAGAGGCAGAGACACACGGGCAGAGGGAGAAGCAGGCTCCATGCAGGGAGCCCCATGCAGGACTCGATCCCAGGACCCTGGGGTCCCGCCCTGGGCCGCAGGCAGACGCTCCACCGCCGAGCCACCAGGTGCCCCACGGGGGGTCTGGACCTGGAGGTGGCTGGTTGTATCTTTAGCAGGCCACCCGGTCTAGGCCTTGGCTGCGGCCTCCCTCTGTCCACACGGCCGTCCACCCACGTGTCCGCACAGCGACAGTGCTCAGCTGTCTGTAATAAAGGACGCCTCCTTTTTATGTTTGCTCTGCCCCCGACCAGCATTTTCATGAAGTGTAGTAAAATCAACTTCCGAAAAGATAAAATGGAAAACAAGGCCTGCAAAATGCAAGCCCGTCCCTCTCTCAGTTAAATCAGATTCCACAGTGGAATCCGTCAAACTGCTAGATGTCTACACACACTTTCTTTTGATTTCTCTGCTTATTTCATTGAGGACTAGAAACAGTTTGAGGGCTGGCACCACTCCATGGATGACCCTCCGGGCAGCACCGCTGTGGGGAACGTGGGGTACCCCAGGGGGAGGTGGCGATTTCAGAACGCAGATGGTTTGCCCCCAAGCCCAAGTTTTCATTTGATTTCAGTAAATTATAATATATTCTAATTCGTATCTGCCCGTTAAGGGATTTATGGATAACACTGAATTTATAACTGAAATAGTCCTTAGAGAATGAGAAAAAGAAATGGTTTAAAAGTTATCTGTCAATAATTTACAGGTTAAAGATAATACTAACCAGGCAAATACAGCTAACTGTGTGAAAATGGTTGGAGGGGACATTTCTCCAGATCTAAGACCGAGCTCACTGTTAACCATATTAGGAGGTAAAAGCAGGGACATTATATTCTGATATTACAGGAAGTGCTTTAAAAAATTCCAAGTTATCAGTAGAAGTATTTATGAAGACAAATTAATGTATAGTGGTTGATGATGGACCTTGCCTTAAGTGTATATTGGCTCTTGAAATATTCCCTAATGGTGATATGATCTATCAAGTCCAGCGGGACATTTAACCCGTAGGTTTTTGCATCTGTAGCTCCAGTTGTGAAATTCTACATTTATATACATTTTATAATACATATAATATAATTCCACTTTACACAGTATGTTCGTATACATGTATGTTATATATGGTATATTTATGCGTCATAAGTGAGCATCTGCCTATTGTTTCAAGATTAACCTTCTTCCACTGAAGGAGTGGTATCCAGGAAGTAGGGAGCCGAGGTGGCACGAGGTTACTTACCTTCTTGGCCCCCCCAACCTTGGAGAAGGTGGCCGCCCACATCTCCACCTTTAACCCTACAAGTGCAGGTGGAAATTTCTGGACTTTCTTCAGCTAGAGTGCGTCTCCAAGAGCAGGGCCTCAGTGCTGGGTTGTGTTTCCCAACGATCCTAGCTCATAAAGGGCCTGAGTGCTGGGACTGTGTGTGCTTTGGTCTTGTACCAATTACGAGGATCATAAAGATACACTCGAGGGGCACATCGACTCTTTCCACAGTTTGTCTATTCCAAGCTTCATTAAAGAATGTGGATTAAAGAAAGGCCGTTTGGGGAAGGCTGATGTGGCTTGGTCGTGGCCAGAGTGGGCTGGCCGGCATCAATGCAGGGATGATGGCTTTCAGCTGCTCACTGGCACGGCGCGGTCCGTGGCCTTCTCTGCCAGTGAACGCTGGAGCTTCCTTGCATAATAGCATGGCCCAATTTAAAGTTACAGTTATTTTTCTTATTAGAAAAGCAAGTCAGTCTCGTTATATAGGACGCTTTAAAACTGCATTGAATTCTAAAGAAAAACATTCAGCAATAATTTCGTTATTTAAAGGAATCATTAAAAAAAAAGGAATCATTAACTTTTGTATCTGTATCTGCCTATCAATCTATGTAAGATATATCCCCCCATACTATGTACCATCTATATGTGTGTATGTATATATATATATATATATATATATATATATATATATATTACTAAATATATATGGTGGCAATAAGAATATATACTTATCATTTACCTTTTCTATTTCTTTTGAAATCATGTAATTTTGATTCCCCACCTGTACCCGCAGTGACCCCCAAAACCACTGAGGACAGTGAGGTGTCCCGGTCTTAGCAGGTGAGGTTTCTTCTCCATGTGACCAAAGGCGCCAGACTGAACAGGTGTGTGTGGACTCAGGCTGCGATGGGGCCGTCTCGGTGGCAGTGACAGCAGATCTGGTGTTCTCCAGCTTTGGACTAGCTGCTCATTCACATGTGGAGCATGCCAGGGTCTCTCCCCAGTCACCCTTTGCGTCCTGCACAAGCCCTTCCCAAACTTCCCCAGACCTGCCTGGAGGCACAGCTTCCTGGAGCCAACCTCTCCCTCCCCCAGTAGCTGCCTCCTGCATTTGCATGTGATTTGGCCCACTTATAATGTCATTATCCAGGAGAGGGAGGACCGTAACCCGGGCAACCAGAAGAGGTAGTTTTGCAATTCAGACTTTCTGCTCCATTTAGTTGGATTCTGATCCCCTCTTGGCTCCCTCCTCTCTTGAGATTGTAAGAATGTAAACACCCAGAATCTTCCTTCATCTCCTGTCCTTTGCTCCCAGGGCCTCCCCTCAGCCCACTGACACAGCACATTCTAGGTCTACTGACTAAACGTTTCTTCAACAGTGACGAGGTTTCCTTTCTCATTACTATTACCCAACATTTAGGATCATCTTTTCTAGTGTTATTATGATCTCTAATAATCATTTTTAATGCTGCATAATATTATACCTGGGGGCGGACCATAACTACTTCACAATTCTCACGTAATGGGCTTTTAAAGTTTCTGTTGTTATTTATTTTAACCATTATATTTATTTCTCTGAGGACCATTTCTGCGGATTTTTTTTTTTTTTTTTTTGGTTACTTGTATATAGAATTCCTTCCCTATGAAAGTCCCCTAGAATTGAAATGACTGGTCAAGAGCTATGTTTGTTCGGCTCTTGATGGATACTGCTAAGTACCCTCCACAGAGTGTCAATTTAGCCTCTATTATGATCGTGTTCATTTTACTCTATCGGCACCAGGTGGTTTACTATTTAAAAATATTTTTATAAGCAAGAAAGAGCATATCACTACAACTTGTTTTTTATGATATTAAATTGAATATATTCCCATACTTGGTAAGTAATTGCATATTCTCTTTTGTGGAAATTATTTGTTTATTGGTTTTTTTTTCCCTCCATTAAATTACTGGCTTCCTTTCTTTTTGGTTTTTAAAAGTGTTTTATGTTGCAAGGTATTCCTTCTGTGAGGCCAGGGCCTAAGCCCGGTTTTGGACATAAGAGTATGATACCTTCCAAACAATCATGGTGGATGATCAGATGCCCAAACTTGAGATCGGGTCAGAAGAGTCATGTGCTTCTGAGCAGAGCTGAAGCTTCTCTGAACTTTATTTTTTTTTAAAGATTTTATTTATTTATTCATGAGAGAGACAGAGAGAGAGGCAGAGACACAGGCTGAGGGAAAAGCAAGCTCATGCATGGAGCCTGACATGGGACTCGATCCCGGGTCTCTAGGATCAGACCCTGGGCTGAAGGCGGTGCTAAACCGCTGAGCCATCTGGGCCGCCTGTCTCTGAACTTTAGGTGAGGGAAGGCTGCCTATGATCTCACAGTAGGATTCCTCTACATCCGGACTCCAGCCACCCATCTGCACCCGGATTGATGTTCTGTTGGAACTCAGCTAACTATAGGCAGAGGTTTCTGCATTGTTTGTTATTTTTTTTGTATTGTCTGTTATAATAATAGTAATAATCGTTAGCTTTTACTGAATGCTTGATCTGTGTCCAGCATTTAACAAGTGCTGAGCAGACTGCTGAACATGGGTCAAAAGTATTCTATCCTCATGTAGCTTATATTCCGGCTTGGGTAGATACACTCTACGTGTATATAAATTTTATCAATTAAATAATAAGATAAGTTGGATAATTTCACATAGCCACCCTTACTCTTTGGAAATGAATGAGGAAAATAGGATAGAGAGGGACTCAGTAGGAGAGTCTGTTTGGATAGAATTGGCAAGGATTCCCTTCCAAGAAAATGAGGACTAAATAATGCATAAAAGCCAACTCATGATAGTTTAAGGTACAAATGCTTCTAGAAGAAGAACATGTACAAAAGCTCTAAACCAGAAAGAGTCTTAGAATGGTTGACAAACAGAAAGAAGGCCAACGTGGCAGTTTTAGATAACTAGGAGGAAGTGATAGGATGCTGTGGGATAACTAAGCCAGGACAAGAGCTCGGAGAGTAGGTCATGCTTAGGCACTTGGCTCTTATTTTAATTGGGAGCTCAGGGAGCCTTTAACATGAAGGAGTGATATGAAACCATTTATGTTTCTGAAATGTCACTCTGCCTGCTGTGCGAAGGATGGGCTTTGCTCGGGGTAAGCCGGAGTGTGTTATTGTCAGAGGCTTGATAGCGTATGTTTATTTCCTGGTCACACAAAGTTGGTTGCTTAAGAGGACTCATCCTTGATTTCACCTCTTGCAGAAAGCCAGACACGAGTCGTGAGGCCCCCCGTCCCTGAGTCCTAACAAATGAGAATGTTTGCAAAAAGGATTCTGACTTTTGGTCCAGTATGTATAAGTGCTTGTGTGTTTATCATTCTACCTCCTCGTTGGTGCCACAGAGGTCACATGCCGAGAGTGTATAATCATGGGATAGATGTAGTGTGGGTCCCTGAGTCACTGCGTGGAGGAGATATTCCCTAGAGGTGGCCCTAACCTCACTGAAATGAGGCTGAGAAATTTAGGGGAACATACTGATATTCAATAAATAATACCTGCATGTAACCACATGAGCCTGGTCATGAACCTAAGTAATGTCATTTATGTCACAAAACGGTTTTAGTGATGTAAATGATAACCATGGTTGAGATTTGCAAGGTAGAAATAGAGATGGTTCAGTTTCAGGATGTATTTTAGAAGCAGAGTCAAGGGACACCTGGGGGGGCTCAGCAGTTGAGCTTCTGCCTTTAGCTCAGGGTGTGATCCTGGGGTCCCAGGATCGAGTCCCACATCAGGCTCCCTGCAGGGAGCCTGCTTCTCCCCCTGCCTGGGTCTCTGCCTCTCTCTCTCTGTCTCATGAATAAATACATAAAATCTTAAAAAAAAAAAAGCAGAGTCAAAAGCAGATGGTTTTTATATGGGAAGTAGAATCAAGGATGATGCTGCCACGTTTGGCTTATGCAACTGGGTGGATGATGGTGTTTGTCACTGGCACAAGGAAGAAAGCAAAAGACGAGCACATGATGTGTATTTGGGGAGTTAGAGGATCAAAAGTTATGTTTTAGAGGTTTTCAATTCTGAGTTGTCTCTTACGTACTCAAATGGAGTTGTCAAGTTGGAATCTGAACATTGGAGTTGAGAGTCCAGGAAAGAAAGTTGATCCAGGAATAGAAATTTGGAAGTGATCAGAACATTGGTGGATTTTAAAACTCCTAAAAACCTGCCATCAGCACTATTATATCCTCTGCTTTAAAGAAGCAAAACTTGAGACTAAAAAGGGTTCAGTAACTTGCTCAGGATCTTAATTAGCATATGATTGAGGTAGGATTCAAATTCAAGTCTGTCCAAACTCATTCTGCCAAAGATAATGATTACATTAGTATCATTAATACAACATCCACTTTTTGTTCCATTTTATTAGCTCTCAACCCTCTTTTTCATACATGGTTTCACTAGTGGAAGGGGTAGATATAAAAAAATTCCTACCCGCTCCCCCCCACAATTTTCAGGTGATGACAATGAGACATAGAATATTCAAGTTTATTGACTAAGGTCATATAGTATTTCCTGGGCAATCATACCGTTGATTTGCAAGTTTTTCAACCATACCACATTATAATCTATTATACTGCCTTTCAACCAATAGTCACGTGAACATTCTACGCCATTCTATTCATTTCAGTTCAGTTATAAATGTCCTTTTATGAAATGTCCTTACTGAGTTATTTGCTGTGAGTCCAGAGTCTCTGGAGGCTGCAAAGAGGCACCCTTAGTTGCCAGCCTTCAGCTGCACACAGCCAAGATGACCAGATGTCTTTCACTCTAATGACTCATTTCCCTGCACATAGCCTTGAAGCTCATCAAATGCAGAGCCCCCTCCAAATTTTTACAAAATCAAGTACTGATCATTCTGTTTTTTACTATTGTAGAAGTAAAGGTGCTTTATTTGGCTACCATCAGATCTGAGTTAAATGTGTAAGTAAGAATCACTGGTATAGAAGCAAATACCATTTTACCTTCTTATTATGAACTATGAAAGGGAAAATTAGAAACGAAAAAAGCTGTCTTTCTCCTCCTGCTCTGTCTCTGTAGCAGCTCCAGGCTTCCACTATCCCACATAACATGAAATCTCCATCCCTTGGTACCTATTTCCTAATATCACTCCCCAGATTATAATTACAGTCACTTTTAGGTTTTAGCTCTCTCCTTGCCACCCTTATATACATTTTCTGGGTGAGAATGATTGACTCTGGTGCTAAGGGAATGAGAGTCCATTTGCCTTCTGTGCAGTTGGAGAGATTTCTAAAGTATAGGACTTAGAGCCAGGGGCAGGAAGAAGTAGGTCTGAGCCCCGTGAGGTTTCCACATTACACCAGTGTAATGATCTGGCTCCCAGAACATCAAATAAAATTTTGGAAGAATGGGAGCTCGCAAATGCTGACCTCAAGGGTGTCAACCTTTGTAAATCTGGGCTCGATGCCTCATCAGTAACCCCAGAGTCCAGATGAGATTCCATTACTATCAAAATTAGCAGCCTTGGGCACATTCGTTCTTTCTTTCTGTCTTTATGAAATGAGTAAATGCTGTTGTAGACCCTGCTGTGTGCAGAAAAAGTGTTTCACAAGAGAAGTCCAGTGGACTTATATTCAGAAGTCTAGAGTTCACAGCCTCCCCAAACTATTTAATAGACACACAGCAGGTCATGCAACTTCCCTGAGCCTCAATTTCTCCATTGGCAGGACTTCTCTCACAAAGCATTGGTGGCACTCCAATGAGATGTTGGGTATTGGGATCCCTGGGTGGCCCAGTGGTTTAGTGCCTACCTTCAGCCCAGGACATGGTCCTGGGGTCCCAGGATCGAGTCCCACATTGGGCTCCCTGCTTCTCCCTCTGCCTATGTCTCTGCCTCTCTCTCTCTCTCTCTCTCTCTCTGTCTCTCATGAATAAATAAATAAAATCTAAAAAATAAAAGATGTTAGGTACAACAATGCTTTGTGGAGTATAAACAAATAAGTCCACCCATTGTGTGCTGTCAGCCCACCTGTTGGATGCTGTGAGAATGCAGAGATCCAGACATTCTTAGAAGATGAGCATGAGGACAAATGCTTGGGAAACTGTTAGTATTGATGTAAAACAAACTGCCCCAAACTTTAGTGGCTTCAAACAACAATCATTTTATTGTATCTTGCAGATTCTATAGGTCAAGACTTTGAGTAGAGTTCAGACGGGTGATTTTTTTGCTCCTTGTGGCATCAATGAGATCATTTAGTTGTACACAGTCTGCTGATAGACCCAGTTTGGAAAGTTTAAGAGGGCTTCACTCACATGTCTGACACCATGGCAGGGGTGATGGAAGGCTGAGCTCATCTAGATATGCCAGGGCACCTACGTATGGCCTCTTCAGCATATGGTCTCAGGGCTCTTAGGTTTCTTATGTAGTAACTGGCTTCCCCCAGAGCAAATGTCACAACAGAACCAAGTAGATATTGCATGATCATTTAAAATGTAGCCTTAGAAATCACAGTGTTACTTCCACCACAATTTATAAATCACACATGAAACCAGTCAAGATCCAAGGGAGAGGAGAGGGGTTGGGCTCCACGTGTTGATGAGGAAGTGGTGAAGTCATGTTCTAGAAAAGCATATGGTATAGATGATTTTGTTGTTTCCCCTCGAACACACCATCTGGAAGTTTCACTCTTTCCTCTGGCCACAACGATCCACACCCCTTTGCATGAAAAATATTCCTCATTCCTTCCCCTAAGAACCCCAGAGCCTTGCTCCATTGTGTCATTGGCTCATATCTCATCTAGATCAGGTCAAAGTAAGGATGAAGTTCCTCGGTACGGATTCTTGGATGTAGCTCTCTGAGTGCCGTTCGTCTCAATCTGAAGACCTCAGTCTAAAGAGACAGATTGTCCGACCTCCCCACAGTCAATATATGTAAAGGTAAGACGGTGATAGTATAACTGCAATAAACACTCCCCTTCAGAAGAGAGGGAGGAGATAAGAGGCACACGGTGATCACCGGTCCATATCGGTTCCCATAGCCAGCCACCTGGGCTCATGTCATTAGCTCCTTAATTAGGGCCTGTTACTGTTTCCCGGAAGTGATTCTCTATCTGATCTTCTTTGAGGTCTTGATTCTCCCTCCGAAGTCATCTCTACTTTCCATAAAATTTATACTGTGTTGGCAGCTGTACAGTTTTCACAACTGCTTCCTGCCCAGAGGAATCTCTGGTCTCTCTTCCTTTTACATCCTCTCTGTACTATTTAGTTTGAGCTGGCTGTGCTTCTGTCATTACAATTCTGTTAAAAATCATGTGGATTTTTATTAAGTTTATTGTTTGTTCACTACACCAGATGACAACCATGCCCACAACTTTGAGTCAGGCCCGTCTCTATCTGGAGCTCCCTGGCAGGCTGCTATGGAACTCTAGAAGCTCTGTTGTCTAATAGAGAAGGTCTGAGACACACACCTTCAGATTATAGAGGTTGATCTCTCTGAAGGTATACAGGATGCTTTCCTGAGTATTTCTAAGACCTTAAGGAAGGGTATTATCATCATACCTTTGATTTCATGGTGCCACATTTTCTGGGATTTGTTCCTTGCATCAAGAACCTCTATTATTTTAGAATTCTCTGCTAGAAGAGGCTGGGCCTGAGAAGGTTTCATTTTTGAATCCAACATATCATGGCTTCTGTGTATTTTCTCTAAATTTTGCTTGAAAACAAAATTCCTTCTGTAGTTTATTCAAGAATCATCTATGCATATATGCCTACAGGATGACACACAGCTAAGAGAAAATAGAATACAATTCTGCGTGATACCGTCTTAGCCAGGTCTATCAGCTTATTAAGGAGATATGGTTTTCCTTATTATTGCAGATAATGGTTTTGCTAAATTTTCTGCCGCTGTATCACAACAGTATTCTTTCCTGCAGCTTTCAATAAAACTTTCCTCATTTTCCTTTAAACTTTCATCATTTGTCCCCTCAGAGCTTATTTTACTTCCACCAAAGTCTCCTCTAGGTCCTTCTAGGCTTCTCCTGCTACACAATCCCAAAGCCGATTCTACATACTTTATATGTTTGTCATAGTGACACCACATTTCCAGGTACCAAATTCTGTTCAAGTTATTATTGCTGCATAACAAATGTCCACAAGTTTACAATTATAAATAAAAATTTTATTATACCGTATGTATTCTTCACATCAGACATTTGGTCAGGGCTTGGCTTGGCAACTTTTTTGACATTAACTGAGACCACCTGATGCTACTTATCTGGCTGATGGGCTGATCTTAAGGATTCAAAATGGCTTTGCTCACATTTCTAGCACTTTGGCAGAGGTAGCTGGAAGGCTGAATTCATCTGGAACTGTTGCCCAGAATACCTACATGTGATTCTTCAAGTGATTTTTCCGTGTGGTTTCGGGGTGTTGAAACGTTTTCCACGGCAGCTGGCTTCTCCTAGATAAGTGGTCCTAAACGGGAGGCAGTTATGTCCCCCAGAGGATATTTGGCAATGTCTGAAGATATTTCTGGTTATTATTCTGTGGGAAGGGGACGCTACTGGCATCTGGTTAGTAGAGGTCAAAGATGTTGCTAAATAACCTAAAATGCACAGGCCACCCTCTTCCTCCCAACAAAGAACCTCTGGCCCAAAATGTCAGTGATGTCAAGGTGGAGAAGCCTTGTCTTAGAGCAAGTATCTCAAGAATTAGGCAGAAGCTTCGTGGCCTTTTTGTAACCTTGCCTCAAAGACATGTAGCATCAGATGCAGACCAGATTTTAAGAGAGAGGAATTAAACCTCACTTCTTGATAGAGGGTGGTGAAGCCACACTGTAGAGGAACGGGTGGGATGGGAAATATTGTCACAACCATCTTTAGAAAATACAGTGCGCTACAGGAACTGTCAAAGAAACCCGAATGTAATTAGTGCCGTGGAAAAGGGACAAGTATAAGGCTTTAAAGGTGCAGGCGGATCTGTCACCTTTGATTGGAGGGATAAAATGAGGTTTCCTAAAAACATGACAATTAAATATTTTTTAAATGATAAATTAAGTCTTGAAAGAAGGGTAGTGTTTTAAAAAGTTCAACTGGAGGGGAGAACATTCTAGGCAGAGGGAACAAGAGAAATGAAGGTATCAATTATTAGGGATTAGTAAACTATATATAGGCTTTGGGCCAAATCCAGCCTGCCACTTATGTTGTTTATTGGAACCCAACCACACTCATTGGGTGGTTGACCACAGAGACCATATCGCCCAAGAAGACTAAAATATTTCCTGTCTAGCCCTTTCTGGAAAAGTGCTGCCCCTAGCCTAAGTTATTAATTGGTTTGCTTATTCAACAAAAACTCGTTAAGAGCTCGGCTCACTATATGCCAGAAATTGTATCAGATGTTTACTATACGACGCTGGGCAAAAACAAGTAGGACAAACATCATTTCTATTGTGGAGGGTGATTTTTAGAAATTACAACATCTGAGAGCTATAAAGAAAATAACAAAGTCTTGCACTTGAGAATTTAGGAAGAGTGACCTGGGAGGCTTTATCAAGAGGATAACTCAGCGGGTAAGACCTGCCAGGTGGGAAAGAGCCAACCATAGGATGTGAAGGATGGAGATAAGGGTTATCAGGGAAGAGAAGGGTGTACACAGAGTTCCTAAGGCAGGAAAGATGTTGGCTTGAGAGAGCAATTCAAAGGTGATCAGCATCTGCGGGGCACAGTGAGCAAGGTGGGACTCGTGGCCCGAGATGAGGTTGACGGGCAGGTATGGACTAGGTCTCAGAGACTCTCCAGGCCATGAAAAGGAGATATACTTATTTTTGTTTTTGTTTTTCTAAAACGCACTTCATATTTCCTCTTTTATTATGTGGATATCAGTTTAACCTTTTACTGTGAGAATATAAACGTTTTAGGAGGATCTCTGTTATTATTTGTACCAGTTCACAAACAGTACAATGAATTGATAAAGGTCTCTGAGTTTCTTTAACTCCATTGGTCTCGCATGTTGCTCTGGAGGATTCTAAAAAAATAAACAAAAACTCCAAAAAAATATACATTCTACTCAAAAGTGGTTTTTTTAAAAGCCACAAGTCCCAACCCCCACCAAAATAAAGAAAGCCATATATATATATTTTTTGATTATTTAATTATTCATGAGAGACACACAGGGAGAGAGGCAGAGACACAGGCAGAGGGAGACGCAGGCTCCATGCAGGGAACCTGATGCGGGACTCAATCCTGGAATCCCGGGATCACGCCCTGAGCTGGAGGCAGATACTCAACCACTGAGTCACCCAGCTGACCCTAAAGAAAGCCATCTAGTCCTCCATTTAGAAACAGATTTTTGTAAAACCCACAACTCCCGTTTTATTAACAGAACAGAGATAAAACAATAATTTCAGGCTCCTCCCTTTCACGTTGCAGCCCCGGGGGCTCCATAGGCCAACTGTGCTTCTGCTTCCAACAGGAACCCTCCCCACGTGAGCTTTTTGTCGGGAATCTTGGAAGAGGATGAGGCTGGGGCATAATTTGCATATGTAATAATCATTTTTAAGACACAATCTGCATCCCAAATAAACAAAGTTCAACTCTCATTTCTTCCACACATTTGTGCTATAAATTAAGTCAAGATTTATGAACATTCTGGCTGTAAGTTTCTTCTCCTTGCCCATTGGGATTTGAGGATATATGCTTTTAATCTGGATTTAACTGGGAACCACGTGAGAATTTTAAGAAAGAGAATGAAATAAAACAATTTTCATGAAAAGAAGAAAAGGAAACTCTAGCTGCTGTGTAGAATTTCAATAGGAAGCAGATCAGAGAGGAATTGTGAGATGGGTAAAGCAGCTTATGAAGATTCCAGGTAAGGGATAATGATGGCGTGATCTAGAAACTGCTCTCAAACTCCACTGCGCCTATGTGTGACCTGAGATTCTTATCAGAATGCAGACCCCGACTCAGTAGTCATGGGGGTAGGGCCAAGATTCTTGGATTTAAACAAGTTCCCCGGTGACCAGGCACAGACCTCATGTTGTGTAACAAAAGTCTAGGGGTAAAGATGTAAAATGTTTTAAGAAAGGTCTTCTGAATCATTCACTTTACTAACACTTTTTCAATGACTCAAAGTCTTAAAGTAAGTTTGCAAAACAAAACCACGCAAAGGAGAAAATCCAGTGCAGGCACTTCCAACCATCATAAATAAATCAGTGCTGACTAAGAAAGCCTCTTGCAGAGCTTCAGATGTGAGACCTACCTGAAGCTTAAGTTTGCGAAGAGCATGAAATTCCGACCAGTTAATGGGGAAGTGCCCAGGACGTGGTCAATTTTATTAATTTTTCCAATAAATTTTTATCGAGCGAGTCGCAGTGAAGAACAGATCGTCTCTGCCACACAAGAGATAGCAGTCTATTTATGAATAGGTAGACGTGGAATTTAATGTATCATGAAAAGCATTTCCACCAGCAAGTGGTGTAAGGTGGAAGGAGTAGGGTGTAGGGTGCAAGGAGTGATCTTTACTCTTGGTGTAGGGTGCAAGGAGTGATCTTTAAGGGGTAACGAGGCGTCAGAGAACAAAGGAAGAGAAGAGCGGTCTAGAGAGAGGAAAAGAGCCAAAAGCTTATATGGAGTATTTGGTCAGAGACACCTACTTTTATGATGCAGGGACTCCTAGTGCCTGGGATCCACGGGCTGAGGAAGGTATCTTGTCAGACTTCCGACTGATGTATAGTGCGTAAAGTGCATTAATTCTAGTCAATGCAAGCTGGCAAGAATTTCTTGAGCTGCTAATTTCTTGAGCTGCTAGTACGGGCCCGTGCAAAATAGAGACCTGAAAGCAAAGAATGCATTGTCGATGACAAAAGCTCGCGTCTATTAATAACTAATAACAGATTAGGACACTTGAGGACAGAGATAGAATATGACCAAGTCAAGTAACTCTCCAGAGGCATCCGGCCTGCTAGTCGAAGAAACAGAATTCCAGCCTGGCTCGTCTCACTGTAGACGGTGCCCGTGCTGAATGTACCGTTTATCTAGAGAGACAAAACCAATACACCTAAGCAATTAGAGATACAAAATCAACATTACAGTTACAAGCTAGATTGCAGCGCGTTTTCAAAGTGAAAGCAGCTTTATTGTATTTCCTCTGATTATAAAAGCGATGCTTTCTCTCTGTAAAACATTTCAAACAGTACAGGGTAGCGTAGTGCAGGAGACAAACATCCCTACAGTCCCACTGCTCTGTCTAAGGCCGGAAATAGCCATTCAACCTACCGATTCGTCTTAGGTGTGCTTGTGTAGCATCTCACAAAAAGAAATGAGCATTAAAGAGGTGGATCATACTACATACAACGTTAGGAGGTCAGTCCCTGCCCACCCCCCCACAAACACACTAAGAAACTATTTGAAGGTAAAACTGCACTTCTGTTCTTCCTAAACCTTTATGCAGACACACTCAGTTCTTCTGGATTAATAGGTAATTTCTTGGCCACTTGATGCCTGCTTAGCTTCAGCTAGTTCAAGAATGACGGTACCAGAGCGCTAACGTCAGTCATCATTAGTATCATGTCGCCGTCCTTGCTTTAGAAGTCGTCATTCTTGCCAAAGGGTCGTAGGTGGTCCACCTATGAGAGGTTAGTGCTCTACTCCACTTCTCCAGCACACGGCTTCATCGCTTTCCAAATCACTAGCATGTGTGTGTGTGTGTGTGTGTGTGTTTGTATAAAACAAGTTAGGCCTATTTGGAGGCAATTTTGTGCAATTAACTCAGCCACTGCAGGTGCACACTGTCCGGTCCAATGCACCCAGTGGTACGTGTACACTTCAGCCCTCAAAACAAGGACTACATCCACTACCCTGCCCTTCTTCCTCTCTGCATCCGACACCTTCCTCCCATTCCTGGCTCCAGGCAACCACTGATCTATTTTCAGGACCAATAATATTGCCTTTTCAAGCAAGTCATGGAAATGGGGTCGTAAAGTCTCTGGTGGCTGGCTTCATTCCCTGGGTGTGATGCATGTGACCTTCATCCGTGCGGTTACACAGGTCAGTAGCTTGTTGCTTTTTATTGTTGAGTAGTGTTCCATTGTATAAGTGCCACATTTTGTCTATCCATTCATGGATCGCCGTGTCCAACATTTGGAGCTTTTCCATTTTGGAGGTAATTGTGAATAAAGCTTCTGGGAACAGCCACACACTGACCTTTGTATGGATGTACTTTAGATCTCCCTTAGGTAAGTGACTAGGAGTGGAATTGCTGGGTGGGAGAGTCAGTGAGTATTTGACTTTATAGGAAATTGCCAAATTGTTGTCTGCTGTGGCTGCACTTTTTGCCTTTCAGATCCTCACCAACACGTGGTAATGTCAGTCTTTGATTTTAGCCTCTCTCGTGAGGCTTAGTGGTGTGTCTTTGTGGTCTTATTTTGCATTTCTCCGATGACATATGATGTTGAGCATACATAGTTTTGTGTTCACATTATCCTTTCACGTATTCCTGGAAAAATAAGTCCTTTTTCAATTTTTAAAAATTACAATTTCTTCTTATAATTGAGTTATAAGACTTACTCAGGTATAACAGACACAAGCCCAATAATAGATAAACTCATATCAGATATTGTCCTATAACTTTTGGACGCTCTGTACCTCTGTCCTGTTTTTGTTTCTCTCACTCCACCTCCCACCCCCCTCCCCCAGGCTTGGAGGAAAGAGCTGATGAGTGGGTGTGGCCTCCCTTGTGTCTGGGCTCCCAGGGAACCTCACTACAACTGGGTCTTTAAAAATCTGGTGAAATTTCAGTCTTTTATTTTTCTTCTTATCTGCTGTTATTAACTACAACTTTTCTTCTTCCATCATCTATCAGAGATGAAACATTCCTTGTGTCCTGTCTGTCCTTAGAGGGGCTTCTCATCTTTTGCAGTTTGCAAATTTACCAGATGGTTGTGTGACCACAGCTCTCTTGGAGGCTAAATTTTTAAAAATATAGTTTTATTGATTATCTGGTTCTTTGTTACAATGGAAGAAACTTTGTCTTGCTGTTTTCCACGTCTTAGGCCGAGTGGAACTGCCTCCATCCTTGCTCTTAACGTGGCAGAGAGACTCCATCACTGGCACCATTGGAGTTGGTCAGTCCTTTTATCCCTTTGTTGGCCCAGTGGGTCCTGCGTGCCTGTACTTTTAGATAGTGGAGGCTAGTACTGGGGCATGTCCGTGGTCTCCATCATGAATGACCTGGTTGCCAATGTTGATGGCACTTCTGCTTGTTTTTCTGGTCCCCTTCTCCAGCACTATTGGGGAGAATCCTTCTCCCGTCCTTGCTAAAGGTTTTTCATGAAACCCCCATTTGTGACAGCTCTCTGGCCTATTTTACTCTTCTTTTAGTTTCTCATGGCTCTGCCCTCTGGACGTGTAACACAAGTTCTGTTGAGGCGTGTTTTTAAGAAGTACAAGCTTTTGCCAAATGTATGATTCCTTGCACACATATGTCCTGGGCTGAGACTTTCAGTTCTCCCCTAAATTCTTCACTTCCACATGAGTCTCCTCTTGTTATAGCCTGTCCGGGGCTTCAGGAATGGCCCTGATGATCATCTTCTGTGGTTCATACTCTACGAGGCCCATATCTTAGTGGCTCTGATAGCCTGGAATTCCCAAAATGAAATTTAACTTTTTTATTTTTATTTTTTAATTTTTATTTATGATAGAGAGAGAGATAGAGAGAGAGAGGCAGAGACACAGGCAGAGGGAGAAGCAGGCTCCATGCACCGGGAGCCCGACGTGGGATTCGATCCCGGGTCTCCAGGATCGTGCCCTGGGTCAAAGGCAGGCTCTAAATCGCTGCGCCACCCAGGGATCCCGAAATTTAACTTTTTTAAACAAAGATTTTATGGGGGATCCCTGGGTGGCGCAGCGGTTTAGCGCCTGCCTTCAGCCCAGGGTGTGATCCTGGAGTCCTGGGATTGAGTCCCACGTCGGGCTCCCTGCATGGAGCCTGCTTCTCCCTCTGCCCGTGTCTCTGCCTCTCTCTCTCTCTCTCTCTCTCTCATGAATAAATAAATAAATAAAATCTTTAAATAAAAAGATTTTATTCATTTATTCATGTAGGCAGAGGGAGAAGCAGGGTCCCTGCAGGGATCCTGTTGTGGGACTCCATCCCCGGACACCAGGATCACACCCTGAGCCGAAGGCAGATGCTTAACCACTGAGCCACCCAAGCATCCCTACCAAAATGAACTTTAAAATTAGACCTTACTTTAGACACCCTGGCCACAAATGATATTCTATGCTCCGATTCTTACATTCAGTTCCCAAGATGCATTTTTGTGTCTAAACATGTTGTGCATGCATTTAGCTAAAGCTTAAAATGTGCAATGGACTCTCTGAAGCCAGGGCTGGCTGGATGCCCCAACTCAAGCTGAGTCAAGATGTGGGTGCCCCCTCTACTCCAGACCTCCCCAGGACTGTGATCCTTTGAAATATACATTGAACCCGTCTATTTACCCATAAAAATGGACAATAGAACAACAGCTAATAGAGGATTGTTGCTTTAGAAAAGTCCATGCACTGCCATGAGGATAAACCCACTGTGGCTGTCACTACGGCAGCCCATATCTCAGCCGAGGCCGCGCGCAGCTGAATGCAGTCACCGGTCAATGAGGGTACGGCTCAAACTGGACTCCGGCAATGGCTGTGAGGTCTGAGAGACGTGGTCATAAAAACTTCACTTCCTGCCTTCAGTGCTCTCTTGAGATAAGCTTATCACTGAAGTAGTTGGTCACTTAGTTGTAAAATGCGGCTGTAGGTTATTGATCTATTGTCTTGCTGGATATAGTTAAATATGGGATTTGGAGTTAAGCAAACCTACTTTCTTTCCTTCCCTCACCTCCTCCCCAGGAATTGCTGAGGCTCTCTATATGAAACTGGTCACACTCCGTCGCTGGGCTGTAAAGCAGTTGGATGGCCTCTCCTCTCCCCCCCCACCTCCCCATGGAAAGGGATGACACTTTAAGAAACCTCTGTAACTAGATTATAGACCAGAAAGACCATTCTTCCAAGGAAGGCCTGTCCCATTTATGGTTAATAGCCCTGCATTTATTAAAGACAAGGCCGCAAAGTCCCAAATCCCCACGTCTCACAACTCAAACGCTAACATGAAGAACACCCCGATTGACTCAGGAAATATATTTTCCCGAGACCAGTGGTTTATGAAATTTATTCTCCAATTGGCTGGTCTCTTGAACAGTTGTTTGTCATAATCAGATTTTGAAACCATATATCTCCTTTCAGGGGATGGTTGTGCAGTAACCTCTGGCTCTATCCACACTTCTGGTCTGGGCGCAGTAGACCTCCCGCATGAATGAGAACCACGGCTGTCTTATCAAATCGTGGCAGTTCTCGTTTTGTTTAACAGTGCTGGAAATTAGTTTTTCAGGCACTGATCTTGACAGGTCAGCTGTCAAAAGTGGGTGTCTGTGGCCATAAAATTCATCGATCCCATAAACAAAATCCTGTCTGCAAAATACAAGGGAAAGTCAGAACAGACGCCCTTATGTACAAATGAAATGGTCTGCAGCTGTGTGACTAAGTGTCAGGACTTCTCCGAGGGAAAGGTTTTTCTGGCTTCCCATTTATCAAGTCTATCAGCCTCATTTGGCTCTCGTTGACTGCACCTTTTTCCTCGGCATCCTGAACCAGGAGAACCAGGCGCCCTCGGGAGGGAAGCCGGATACCGTCTCTCTTAATCTGGGTCGGCAGCATGTTTGGGAATCCACTTAAAGGCTTTGTTTTATTTCTTTTCAAAAGAAAAGTCCACTGGAGTCTTCTGTTTGGGCTGTGCTTTTTTTTCCGTGTTCTGGTCTGAACATATCAGGTGTTCAGAGGGATGGCCTCACTCAGAAATGAAGGGTTTCTGCTCTGGTCTTAAGATTTGGGCAAGAACACAAGGCTTTGTGAAAATGGGGGGGATTCACTCAGCCTGGGGCGCTTGGCTTGAGGCTGATGTGAGGGAATAATAAACTTCCCTGCCCAACTCAAGGATCCTGGTTCCTAGAACATGGTTGCACTTTGATGTGTTTGAAGGCGGAATTTTGGTTTCACTTTGAAGTATTTTTTCTTTCTCTGTCAGAGTACAGGATGCCCTGAAGGCCAGGGAGGCAGAGGTCTGTATTAAAAAACAAAAACACACAAAAATAAAAGCCTCTAAGTCCTGAATACTTGCAGGAAAATAAAAATAGGGGTAATTATAGGCTTGGAGGAATTTTTTTTCCCCCTCTCAGGTACTTGCATTTTGATTTAAATGGCTTTGCCTTAGGATTGCTGTCCTTCTTTCTTAGTGGAGAAAGCTTGTCTGTCTTCATGGAGCTGGGCCTCAGCAGTGGCTACTTCCCTGTCTCCAAACCCAGCAGGCTCACCGGGCCCCGTGCCATGTTGAGGAGGTCACAGAATGGGAGACGCCGTGCTGGATGACCCACAATTGCCTCTTCTAGGAGATGGGCACGCCTTGGCCACTGCTCCTTGCAGCCCGAGGACTGATTCATTGGGTTCTGACGCTCAGGCTGGTCTTGACACACCAACTCTGATAATTTAACCCTCCATTCAGTCCTTAGTCGTACAAATGCGTGTGACAGGACCTTGTCACCTATGCTAGTTATTTTGATCAAAAGCATATTTTCCCTCCTGTGAAAGTGGTGAAAAACCTGTTGGAAACACAGAACAATGTCAAGAAGTTGCAATGATTACTCATAATTCCACCACCTGGATGTATCCATATATTACATTTCAACAAAGCTCCACCCATTTTTACCACCACCCTTTTAAAAAACCATAATTGAGGTTTTATTGCACACAGAGGTTTATATCCTGATTTTTTTGTGATTATTATTTTATAGCAGATTATTTCAAAGTGATTTTTTTTTTCCCTTTTGAATAACCCCTAAGTGTTTGGTAGGCAGGGAAAGTATTCTTATTTCACTTTTTAGATAAGAAAATGGAATCTTAATGGAGTCAAATTTATGCAAAATTCTAAGCACCATGGTAAAATGTGCTCTCTGAGGTCACCCAGGTAAGTGGTGGAAACACAGCTAGATATAGGTCAGTCGACTACCAAACTTACGCTGCTTTCATACCTCTGAGTTCCTCTCTTCTTCCCCAGATCTTTACCGAGTGTAGTAAGTTGATCTTTGAGAGGAGAACATGGCGTTCAAATCAAGGTTGGAAACCCTGAGATGGGAATAAGCAAGGCAAGGTCTAGTCCAAGAGCCTGAAATTCTAGACAGTTTCTGAAGACAGGGTTTTGTTCGAAAGGGACAGGGTAACCAACCCAAATTGCACAGCAGGGTCACAACCTTAGGTCCAGCATGGAAGACAATGGGGATCATCTCTACCCAGCTCTGTGTAAATGGTCGAGATTGGGCTCATCAGCATTGCATTCGCTGCGAGCAGTGTGTTACACTAATGTAACATCTTGGATACGGAAAACTGGATGTGGGGAATATGGACAGCCTCTGCACAACCTCTACAACTTTTCTGTAAAACTAAAACTATTCTAAAGTGAAATCTTATTAAAAAAATATGAGTTAAGAATGTACCAGACCCAACCAAAGAGGAATGGTATTACAGGCAGAAGGAACTGGAGGAAGCATGCCATGTGAGGTGCATGAGGAGGGTGAGGCATTTGCTGGGGTGGGAGTGGACTGGGCCTACACAAACCTCAGTGAAGCTGATTGTCAGGCTTGATCTCCATAAGGAAGGCCTTTTTCTTTAAGGCCAGGCTTCAGAGTGTTACGATTTATTCTGCAGGAAATGGGAAGTCGTTTGAAACTTTTCGTTAACACAGTTCATGTTTGGGTTTATTTATTATAAAGGTACAAATCAGCACAATGGGAGAGGCTGTCAGAGAGAGGTTGGGGTTCATGAGATCAAAGGAGAGGCTGCTGCCTTGAGCCAGGCAATGAGCTAGAAGAGGGTTGTACCGTTAGGGACTGAGAGGCAGAGCCCTTCTCGCAGCTGAGCTAAAACTCTAGGACAGAGCTTCATCCCAGCTGCTTTTTCCTGCCTCTCTTCCCCATCCTCAAGACTGATTACAACCCCGGGAGACAGACAGGTAGAGTTTGTTTGCTCAAGGCCAAGCAGAGCCCCATTCCAGGTGCTTACTCATGCAGGTGCTAGCAGGGAGTTGAGGTGCCCCTTTGGCTCTGTCACGGAGGTTTGGCAGCACATGATAGGACGTCAAGTCCTGCTGCAAGGCGAAATATCTGGTACGTGGCACTAACATGTCATTGTTAGGACGAGCTTGCCTTCATTAGGACTTTATCAGTCATTGAGGTGGTCCAGGGGCCTTCTTACCACCACCCAACCCAGGAGGGGCAGCAGATTACCCATCAGGGCTAAGCAGCTCCAAGGCTGGGCCAGCAGGCAGCCCAGATACACATCATGAGTACCCTGGTCCATATCGGAGGGTCCACAGGATGTAGGGAATCAACACCTTGACTCTTTTCATCTAGGTTGGTCTCTTCCCTTTGACCAGCATTTTAATCCAGATGCAAGAATTGATTCTGGATCCCAGGGCTGTTTCCTGAGACCCAAGGGGGAAACAGCCTTGAGCTTTCCTTCTCACGATGCCAGTTCCCAGAGTGTGAATTCTTTGATGTCCTTGAACAGGAGTTTGGGTAGATTTTAACTTTGCCCTTAACTGCAGTGCCCCTCAAATTAATTGGTGGCGGCTGTGAGGAGCTCCTGAGAGCACATGGCCATGCTCTTAACTAAATGATTCATTCATCACTGCCAGGCATCCTATACCTTAGGATGGAGTGGGTCTTAGTTGGTATTGTGTCCAAAGTGACAGCCAGAGTTTCCAGGTTCCTTTTAAACTGCTTCGACAACCATGTGTCTCATCCCGGTGTTCCTGCCTCAGGGTTCTAGTATGTTCCAGATGGAATGGTCCCACAGATTCTGCAACTGTGGCCTCGTAGTCAACGCTCGGAGTGCAGACCCTGCTGCAGATGTCAAGGCTAAGGGACATGCTGGGAGAGTAGAAGTGTCCTGAAGTAGTGCTATTGGTGGCTCCTTTAGGGCAGCTGGTGACATTTCTCCACAGAGGGATGGCTCTGCCCAGCCTAACTAGGGGACTTGTCGGTTTTCTCTGATGAAGTAGATGCTGCCCACAGTGGTCTGATCTTTTAACTCCTTGCTGCTTAAATGGTGGTCATGGAGCAGCAGCAGCAGCAGCATCACCTGGGAGCTTGTTAGACAGGAATAACCACAGGCCCCAGAATCAGAAAGTGCATATAAAATCCCTGGATAATTTGTGTGCATATTACAGTTTGAGAATCACCTGCTTTAATCTAGAGCAGAGGTTTACAATCCTGGCTGTGCATTAGAATCACCTGGGGAGCTGAAATATTCATATCTAGCCCACCACAGACCAATTAAATTCAAATCTCTGGGGATGAGGCCCAGCCTTCGGTATGTTTTAAAAGCCTTCTTAAGAGAACCTAATCTGCAGCGACCTAAAAGGACAGGGTTTCTCAATGATGGTGGCTGGGGTTGCATTACAATCCCTGGCGCCCAAGTGCTGAGATCCTGCTTAAGGTGCCTTGTACCTTTTTACCAATTAATGATGGAGAATCATTGATGAGACCAAGATTTCACCGTGGTTTCCCGGGCCTGCAGGGATGCAGAGAGGGGACGCCGTGTGAAGGACATTGCATCGCCTGTTGTTTCTGAGCCGTAGAGGGGCTCCCCAATCGCCCTGGGGGGCCTATCAGAGCTGTCTCTGGCCGTGGGAGGGACTCCGCAGCCCTGGGGGGCTATGGCAGATCCAGAGCCTGGGTGTTCCAGGCCTGTACCTGTACCTGTACCTGCATATCAAAGAGAATCATGACATCTGCCCCCTCAGCGAAGACAGGCCGCGAGCTCTCGACCCTGCCTGCAGTGGGCATCGGGGCGCAAGGCGAGCCGGACATGCTGCTCAGCCTCATCTTGCCCTGGTGGCAGCATTGGCTGAACTCAGGGGCCCTCCGGCCTGGGCAAGTCACAGGGTAATTAAAGAAAGAAGACACTTTGTGGGAGACGTGGTGATCTGAACCCCATGGGTGGATAGGATAACGTTAGACAGAAATGTTCATTCTGGAAACAATTTCTTACCAACTGGCTTTACTTGAAGGATGTGACAAGTCCTCCGAGTTCCAGATGAGTTGCTGGAGGAAGGGAGACCTTCGTCACTCACGTATTCTTTCTAAGGTTTTAAGGTGGCCTTGAGTCTCCGGGACACGGGGGGACCGCTATCCTCCCAGTGGCGGGACCCAGGATCCCGGTTTGAGGGCCGCAGTCCTGGGCTGCACGCAGATGCCATTCTGCCCCTCACACTCCCTTTTTCCTTCACAGCTGGCGACGTGGGACTCAGAGAAAGGCCTGAATGGCAGCCTGCAAGAGAGGCCCATGGGCAGCCGCCTCCAAGGACTGACTCTCAAAGTGGTGACTGTCTTGGTAGGATCACGGGCATTTTGGGGCGGTTCACCATTTGGGCTTTGGAGTTAGGGGCTTCTCTCTGTTTGGCTTCATGCTGGGCTTGGGGGGAAGGGGATCTCGTGTAGTGGCTTGGGGGCTCATAAGGCCTTTCTGGCAAATAATTTTGCAAGTAATGAAGGAAGAGGAGGGTTGGAGATTCTGTCCCAGGGCCTTCCACGGAGGTGACTGAGCTGCTCGGGAGAAGAACCACTAATCTCCACGGCCAAACTTCTAAGCAGACGCAGCCCTACCTGTTCCTGGACGTAAACAGTATCTTGACCTCCTGGTAGTCCTCTAGAGAGCTTTGCTGGCAGCCAGAGTCCTCAAAGGTGCTTGGAGGAGGCCACTCTTCCGGCACCCAAACTCGCCGATGGCCCCGTGGGACACAAACTTCACAACAAAGACCGTCTGTTGCAGTTTTCCTGCACGGTAGTCTTGGAATCGTAGACTTTTATATCTTTAAGAGACTAGGGGCATCTTCCGGCCAAGTTCTTCCTTCAGCTTTTTAGGGCTGTAGGAGACATTTTAGATTCACACGATTCAAATGGTCCCTGTGTCCCGTCAGATGCTGATGTCTCTTCAGCCCTAGAAGCCTTTAGCAGCAGCGTTCTCCTCCATCCCGTGTGCACATCACAGAATAAGCATTATGCCATAACCCCCCACGGCCCCAGGGACACTAATGAGATATATTCTCCGGGGCCGTTTGCCCAAAGTCTTGTTCGGTTTCATACGAGTGTGATGGGGAAGGCTAAGGCTTTCTCCAGAGGACCACGTGCCCTGCAGAAGCACATATGTCACAGGACAAAATGTGTGAATGTGGCTTTGGGCTCAGGAACGGCGGGCTTTAATTCTGTCCCAGGCTTTGACTTATGGTGTGACCTTCTTCCATGAATCAGAATCCATTTTCTAGTACAATCTGATGGATGTAATATTGTCTTCTCTCAATCTAATATCATAGAGCTTTTATTGTCGCTCTTTATCCTGGATGAGAAGTAACCACATTTCTCATGTGGGTCCTGAAGAATTATGGCATTTCCTAAGAACAGAGTCCTGAATGTCACAAATAAAGGAATGAAAACAAATCATGTCATTCTGGCAATGGGGTTCCGAGCAGAGGCTGGGAAAGTGTCACACAGCACAAGTAAATCTCCGTCCCTCCGTCAATGTGCTGGTGGCAGGGATCTTCCTATCCAGCGCGCGCCAAGTGTCCATAAACTGCTTTAATCCAGGGCCGAGATCTTCAGACCTCAGGCCTAAGTTGGGTGAACACATGCCCACGTCCGCAAACATTCTAAAGCGGATTCATCAGGTTGGTCTCTCCAGCAGTACCCTGGAAAGGTGTGTATCCCGGAACCCGTGATTTAATTGAAGAGCATTCGTTCTGTTGTCCTCAGGAAGAGCCTTTCGTGATGGTGGCTGAGAACATCCTTGGACAGCCCAAGCGCTATAAAGGGTTCTCCATAGATGTCCTGGATGCGCTGGCCAAGGCTCTGGGCTTCAAATATGAGATTTACCAGGCCCCCGATGGCAGGTACGGCCACCAGCTCCATAACACCTCCTGGAACGGGATGATCGGGGAACTCATCAGCAAGGTAGGTCCCGGGGCCGGCCCACGGGGTTGGGGGGGGGCACCTTGCCTGCCTCTGCGGTGATCCCTAAATTTGGCCCATTAGGCATTTAGAACTCTGGAACTAGCTAAGCAGATCACAGGTCACCACTCTTCACCCACTAGAGCTCTCTCTTCTTGAGCCCACCCCGCCCCGCCATGCTCCACCTCTGGGTTCTATCTCTCACTCTGTCTTCCTTCCGTACCTACTGCTGCCATTTCTCCAGAGCCTGCCCTGTAGCACACCCTTCCTGCAACCCACCCCACGTTTGGGCTGAAATAGGAACTTGGTTCTCGCAGGCAGTGTTAGTGAGTGCTGATTCTTTTCCCCCTCGTGGCTCACGGTGGGGTGTGTCTATACAGATGCACGCGTGTGAGTGTGTGCGTGTGTCTGCACTGTCGTGTGTAAGTGATACGACATTCCTCAGATTAATTTCACATAATTACTCTTCCTCTCTCCTGTAGAGCCTGGGTCCTCATTGAGACTCATGGTATGAGGCCAATTCACCGTGTCCCCGTCCTCACCCCTGTCACCCCAGACCCGTGGGTCATCTCCTGACAGTTATTTATGATGGTGGCATCTGCTCCAGGCCTCGTTCCCTAGTGCTGCTGTTGCCGCCATCTCTGACGTTACAGACATCCCCAGGGGACCCCAGTGTTCTGACTGCCCTGCCTCCCTCCGGTGACCTCTGTTTGTGCTCCATGGCAGTGTCTGTACCCATGCGTTCTGTTAACATCTTGCATGTTGCTGTCACTGTTCCACTCTGACACTACCACCTGCTGTGTCCTACCACTACCACGTCTTTTGAACTTTTGCTCCTAAAACATAGGTCCTTTGCTTTATAGACCCACAAAGGCACACACAATCTCTCCAACTTCTCCTAAGTTATTTAAAAAACAATTTTATTGCAGTACTATTTTATTTATTTTTTATAATAAATTTATTTTTTATTGGTGTTCAATTTGCCAACATACAGAATAACACCCAGTGCTCATCCCATCAAGTGCCCCCCTCAGTGCCCGTCACCCATTCACCCCCACCCCCCGCCCTCCTCCCCTTCCACCACCCCTAGTTCATTTCCCAGGGTTAGGAGTCTTCATGTTCTGTCTCCCTTTCTGATATTTCCTACCCATTTCTTCTCCCTTCCCTCTTATTCCCTTTCACTATTATTTATATTCCCCAAATGAATGAGACCATATAATGTTTTATATATAAAATACACCCATTTCAAATAATTCAGTGACTTTTAGGAAATCTACTGAGTTGTGCCAACCATCTTCATAATCTAGTTTTGGGGAGCACCTGGGTGGCTCAGTCGGTTAAATGTCTGCCTTTGATGATCTCAGCCCCTTGTTGGGCTTCCTGCCTCAGTGGGGAGTCTGCTTCTCCCTCTCCCTCTGCTCCCCTCTCCCCCGGCACGTGTGCTCACATACTCTCTCTCTGTCTCAAATAAACAAAATCTTTTTAAAAACAATCTAGTTTTAGGATAATTCCATCAATTCAGTGAGATCCCTCATACTTATTTATAGTTAATTCCATTCCTGACCCCAGACCTAGGCAGCCATCAATCTATTTTCTATTTCCATAGATTTGCTTTGGTGAACATTTAATTTAAATGGAGTCATACATGGTTTTTTGTGTCTGGCCCTTTCTACTTAGCACATGTATTTGAGGTTCATCTTTCTTTAAGATTTTTGTGTCCTTGTGATACCGCATCCTTCCCTGGCTGGCATACCCTCAATATTGGACCAGATAATCCTGTGTCCTTCATCTTTTGTGATTCTCTTTGTTCTTGGTTTCTTACTGTACTGAAACCCCGACTTGATTATATTATCTACCCTCTGAATCTGACATCCAAGTTGCTGCATTCAATTAGAGAAGAAAATCACAAATCTGCCCAAATGGAAGTATGAACATTGTGTGGCCTCCAACCTGAGCTAGGCCTTCAGGACAGACTGAGTTCCTTAACTTGTCCTTTGTTGGACCCCTTGGCTATATCCTTTAGCGACTGTTTCAAAAGTTTGTCTTTCTCTTTAAGCAACCTAAAAGTCTTCTCTCCTAAGTAAAAAAAAAAAAAAAAAAAAAAAAAAAAAAATTGTGCTCCTATATTAGGCAAAGAAATGGAGATTTGTGGGCTTGAAATACTATTTCAACTACCTATGAAATTCACATCTGCAGACACCTGCTCTAACCTCCAGTTTCAGAGGTGGGAGTGTTATGACCCCTCTACTGGGGTCATAACTCAATCTCCCTGTGCTTCTTCTAGTCCTGGCTTCATAAATTACTTTCTCTTCTTCCCATGTTATGAACCTGTCCTGCTCCACAAGATCTCTTCTTAGTCCTTACATACGCTTTGAATGCTCCAAATTCTTAAAAGGAAATCTCTGGATCTTGAGTTTTTAAAAAGAGAGGCAAGAACCAGAGATACAAATGTGATAAGTCTAAGAGGAGAGCTTCACCCTCGTTACCTCCAATATTTTTTCTTTTTACTTTAGATATGTTGTTGATTTCACAGTTTATTTATTTAATTTTTTTGGATTTTATAGTTAATTTTTAAAATATTTTATTTATTTATTCATAAGAGACACACAGAGAGACAGAGACACAGGCAGAGGGAGAAGCAGGCTCCCTGCAGGGAGCCCCATGTGGGACTTGATCCCAGGACCCCTGGATCCCGCCCTGAGCCAAAGGCAGAGGCTCGACCACTGAGCCACCCAGGCATCCCTGGATTTCATAGATTAGAATATCAGTTTATTTGTCAGTCTAGTCCACATATTAAACCTGATAAAAATCTTTTCCCGATAAAGTCTTTTTATGTATGTTTTCCCAATGTAATTTATTTTTTTAAAAGATTTTATTTATTAGAGAGAGAGAAGAGAAAGAGGAGGAGAGAGAGAGAAAGAGAAAACCTAAAGCAGACTCCATACTGAACACAGAACCTGACACGGGGCTTGATCCCACAATGGCAGGATCATGACCTGAGCTGAAACCAAGAGTTGGCTGCTTGATCGACTGAGCCACCCAGGCACCCCTCTTTTCCCTATTTATTTATTTATTTATTTATTTATTTATTTATTTTTATTATTTTTTTTTAATATTTTTTTCTTTATTTATTTATGATAGTCACACAGAGAGAGAGAGAGAGAGAGAGAGAGAGAGAGAGAGGCAGAGACATAGGCAGAGGGAGAAGCAGGCTCCATGCACCGGGAGCCCGACGTGGGATTCGATCCCGGGTCTCCAGGATCGCGCCCTGGGCCAAAGGCAGGCGCCAAACCGCTGCGCCACCCAGGGATCCCCTTTTTTCCCAATTTAAATATGCACATTGGATCAGTTGTCAGAGCTGATTACTCTAAACTAAGCAGTTCTGATGATGCCTCCTACTTAAAGGTCCAAGAGCCAAGATTAGGATGATCAGTGTATATTTTGATGCTCTTGTGGTTGGAGTGGGGACTGCAGGCCCATTATTACCCACCATCATCCCCTGGGGCCTACTTATCCTAACCTCCACCAGTCTTGGCACTCTCATCTTTCAGTCTAGTTCCATCTTATTGGAGTCTTTGTCTATTTTTAAAATTAAGTCCATCTTAGAAAGCAAAAATATTGCAAGGTGCTTTTTAAAGTCCAGCGTGCCCAGAAAGTTCCCTCCCAACATGGCTTTAGTATATGAAAAATCAACCCATATGTCTGCGAGGCCATGAATTAAGGGCTGATCAATGACAGTACATAACCCCTTTCGTCTTGGAGGATATTACTCTCTGGCATAAAGTCTGCATATAAAACAACCAGAGACTGGGACATTAATGAGATTTCTAGTAGTCGTACAACTTACCACGTAATTCTGAAGCATCTGAAGAGAGGGAGACATCCATGTGGGCTAATGGAAGCTTGGAGAGGCTTGATGAAAGTATAGCAAGGATGCAGATAAGTCTAGAAGAAGATAGAAGGAAGGGCCTTCTTGGTGGGAAGCAGGGCTGGGGTAGAAGGAAGAACCGGCAAAAGAAAGAAGATAGTGGAAGTTTCCGAGAACAACAAGAAAGTGAAGAAAAACTATAATTCAAACAGACAACTTAGTGGGGTTTTTTTTTTTTTTTTTTTTTTTTTTTTTTTTACAATATTCGAGGTCACAGGTTGTCACCTCTTGAATCTGTTTCCTCTTGACAAAACAGCCCAAAGGGTAGAGGGCAGGCCTTGCCCCGGGGTGGGACCCTGCAGGAAGTGGGGACCGATGCCTGATGAGTTGGTTTTGCCTTTCAGAGAGCAGACCTGGCCATCTCGGCCATCACAATCACCCCGGAGAGGGAGAGCGTTGTGGACTTCAGCAAGCGCTACATGGACTATTCGGTGGGCATCCTGATCAAGAAGCCCGAGGAGAAAATCAGCATCTTCTCTCTTTTTGCTCCGTTTGATTTTGCCGTGTGGGCCTGCATTGCAGCAGCCATCCCCGTGGTGGGCGTGCTGATATTTGTGTTGAACCGGATCCAGGCCGTGAGGGCTCAGAGTGCTGCCCAGCCCCGACCCTCCGCTTCGGCCACCTTGCACAGTGCCATCTGGATAGTCTACGGGGCCTTCGTACAGCAAGGTACGAGTCCTGGTTTCCTGATGTCGCCGGAGCCCCAGGGGCCTGAGAGAACTTGCCCACTGGCCGAGTTCTTAGATAGGTTTTGGCAAAGTCATTTTAAATGCAGTTTTATTTCATCTCTAGGACAGGACCAATATCAGGCTGCCCCCAATTTCTCTGAGTAATACAGATAGAAATTAAATGAAGTGACAAGGAACTCAACTTCAAAGCCCGGTTCTCCGCTTTAGATAAAATTAACTTTGGAGTTCTGCTTTGCACTCTTCTCCCCTCCCACATTAGGTTGATTGTTATGCATCCGGGGTTGTCAGATGAAACTGAATCTTGCTTAAATTTGCAGTCTTAATAGGAAAAAAAAAAATCACAATTGCTTTTCAATCATCTAAGCAATACTCCATCCATTCTTGAGATACAAAGTCTCCTTCCTCTGTGAAGTCTGGAGAGCACTTGGTAAGTTCCTGGTTCGTGCAGTTTTGACCTAAACTATGAATTGCAAAGTTCCTAATGTGAGTGTTGGCTTTGTTTGCACCATGGCAAAACATGTACCGCCTGTTCACCAGGTTATATAAGATTAGTCGGTGAAACGCTTTCTTCTGCTACCACCGAAGGGACCGAGGAGAAATAATTGGCCTCAACGGGGCAGCTTCAGACTACAAGTCACAGGCAATGACTTCTGAAAATCCTAGGAAAAAAGTCATCTAGTGAGGGCTGAATATTAATAAAAGTGAGATCTCATTTCTGAGGTTTATAAGAAAGCCAGGGAACCCTCCAGGTAGGAGGTAATTCTATATTTACAGAATTCCTGAGACTACTCTCTCTGAATTCGAAATGGGGAAAGGCTCTTACATCAGGTTGCAGCCCTGGAAGTAGGCAACCCAGTGAAGTCCTGGATCTTTGTATTTGGTGGTCCTTCATCCCTTTCCAAGATGGATAATCTTTGGATTCCTTCCCAGAATTGTCACAGTCCCCCATAACCAGCCAGCAACTCAGTTCCCTGCTCCCTAGCCCAACCTCTTGGTGGTTCCTTGAGCCCGGCTGCAGGGTGGAGCTGGAGCATTTCTGTGGGGATGGGAGTGAGCACGAAGTCCAGGGCCAACCACTTTGCTGGCCTCCTGCAGGTGGCGAATCCTCCGTGAACTCCATGGCCATGCGCATCGTGATGGGTAGCTGGTGGCTCTTCACCCTCATTGTGTGCTCCTCCTACACAGCGAATCTTGCTGCATTCCTTACAGTGTCCAGGATGGACAACCCCATAAGGTAAGATCCATTCCTCCCTCCAGATCTGGGATCATGCAGCTCCGAAAAGCTGTAAAGACAATATAGCCTCATGTTATAGAGGTAAACAGACTCAGATCCCAGATCTGCAGTTTGATCATCGTACTCAATGCATTGGAGAGCTTTGCTCCTCTTGTATTTTACTTCATACACAATTATATAAATGCATAAATGAATTAAATAATACTTCTCTGAACATTTAAATGCTGCTTATAAGACTAAGAAATCAAAACATTAAAAATTAACAAATTAAATTTCCTCAGGCATTTAAACGTTGATTACAAACTTATTTAATCAAAATTTTCTAAACATTAAATTAAAATTAATTAAGACCACAAGTCTAAGATATTTTCCCAAATCTTCAAACACCTTAAACTTATTTTTAAAGACATGCCACTATCACGGTGATTAGAAAACTTATTTCACTTATACTTGTGAAATTATTGAAATCAGGGAATAAAAACATTTCTTTGTTTTACCAAAGTTTTAAAAATATGGTGTAAAAGAATTAGTTCAACATAGTGGAATAACATGGGAGCACCTTTGTTTTAGGATCAGAATTCCACATACTGTGTAAATTGCAGATGAACTTGGGCCAAGTGAAGGGGTGTTTGCAATGCTGTTGCTGAAGTGACCGTGGGCACTAGTCTGCGTTTCCTCCGGTACCATATTGGCCGCAATATCCCCTCTCACTGGATTCCTGATTATCGTGTGTAATTTCTCCCTTAATTCATCATACTCACTATCATTATATGGATTCTTTTGATCCACAGCCCTACCTGGTCATCCGTACTTAACTAGCTTCTATGGCTCCCAGCGGCCTATTTAAAAGAGTTCAGACTCTGGCCAGGATTCAAAATTTAGTATGATAGCATCCAGTCTTATTTTTCAGTTGGCATTTTTATTGAGATAATTATAGATTCACATGCAGTTGTAAGAAATAATGCAGAGAGATCTCATAATACCCTTTAACTGGTTTCCCCCCATGGTCACATTTTGCAAAACTGTAGTCATCTTATCACAGCCAGAGTATTGATATTAAGAGAACTGGCTGATTCTATTCAGATTTCCCCTCTTGTACTCATTTCCCTGCGCACGTGCATGTGCGTGCATCTGGTGCTACACAGTCTCGTCAAGTGTGTAGATGTGTGTATTCATCACCACAGTAAAGATGATAAAGAATTTTATTCCTACGAGGATCCCTTGTATTTTCCTCTTATGGCCACACCCATCTCACACACACTTCTTCCCCTCTAGTCCTGCTCTCAACCCCTGGTGACCACTCATGTGTTCTCCATTTCTAAGATGTTATCATTTCAGGGCACCTGGGCGGCTCAGTCAGTGAAGCGTCCAACTTTTGATTTCAGCTCAGGTCACAATGTCAGGGTTCTGGAGTTCTGGAGTTGGGCCCCACCTCGGGCTCATGCTCAGTACCAAGTCTGCTTGTCTCTCTTCCTCTGCTCCTCCCCCCTGCTCACTCATGTTCTCTCTCTCTCTCTCAAATAAATAAGTAAATAAAAATCTTTAAAATGTTGTCATTTTATATATGTTATATGAATGGAATCATAGCTTTTGGATTGCCTTTTTCATTTAGTGCCATTCTCTGGAGGTTCATCCAGGTTGGTGTGTGTATTAATAATTCATTGCCTTTTTGTTGCTTAGTAGTATTACATGCACCACAGCTTGTTCGTGAGTTCACACACTGGAGGATGTCAGCTTGTTTTCGCCCTTATGCAATTATGAAGAAAGCCACTGTACGTATTTGTGCGTAGGTTTTGGTGTGAACACAAGTTTTCATTTGTTTGTGATACATATCCAAGAGTGCAATTGCTGGGTCATGTGGTAATAGCAGGTTTTATAAGAAATTATGTTTTATAAGAAACTATCAACCCATATTCTAGAGTGACTGGAACTTTATATTACTACTAGTGGTATGGTAATGATCCGGTTTCTTTGCATCTTTGCCAGCATTTAGGATTTTCACTATTTTTTTATTTTACCATTCTGATAGGCATGGACTGATATCTCATTCTGGTTTTAATTTGCATTTCCCTAATGAGCAATTGTGTTGAACACCTTTTAATGTGCTTATTGCTAACTATATAGTAACCTCTTTGGTGAAATATCCATTTGAGTATTTTGCCCATTTTCTTTTTCTTCCTTTCTCTCTCTCTCTCTCTCTCTCTCTCTCTCTCTCTCTCTCTTTTTTAGAGAGAGAGAAAGAGAGCACACATGCATGAGCAGGGGGAAGAGCAGAGGGAGAGAGAATCCCAAGCAGGTTCCATCGCAGTACAGAGCCTGACTTGGAACTCGAATCTCACGACCCTGAGATCATGACCTAACCCAAAATCCAGAGTGGGGTGCTTACCCAACTGAGCCACCCAGGAGCCCCTTGCCCATTTTCCAAATCGGTTGTTTGACTATTACTCTTGTGTTTTGAAAGTTCTTTATATATTTTAGATACTAGTTCTTTGTCAGACATCTTATTTGTAAATATTTTCCCCACTCTGTACTTTCTCTTTTCAACATCTTAACAAGTTCTTTCACAGAGAAAAAAAATGTTAATTCCTGTGAAGTCCAATTTATAAATTTATTCTTTTGTGGATCATACCTTTGGTGTCAAGTCTAACTCTTGCCTAACCTTAGACCATGAAGATAATCCCCTGTTTTTTCTGTTTTTCCTCAAAGTGTTGTAATTTTACATTTTACGTTTCAGTCTACAGTCAATTTTGAGTTAATTTTTGTATAAGGCATGAGGTTAAGTGAGTTTTAGATACATAATTCTGTTACACACACACACAAACACACATATATGGTTTTGTCTATGAACATCCAATTACTTTAGCATCATTTATTAAAAAGGCTGTTCTTCCTTCATTGAATTGCTTTTGCAATTTGTCAGAAATCAGCTGGGTGCATGTGGGTCTACTTCTGAGTTTTCCATTCAGTTCCATTGATCTATGTGCCTGTGCCTTTGCCGATACCACACTGTCTTGGTTACTATAGCTACAGAGTAAACCTTAATATTGGGCAGAGTGACCCCTCTCATTTTATTCTTCTTTGTTCAGCTTGTTTTAACTATTCTGGGGCCTGCATCTTTCTACTCAAATTTTATAAACATATGTTTATAAAAAATTTTCCAAGATTTTGATAGGAATTGCATTAATTATAGTTAAAATTGCATTAAACCAATAGATCATAACTTGCTGAGACTATCATGAATGGGTATTAGATTTCTCAAATGCTTTTTTTTTTTTCCTTGCTTGACAGGACCATATGATTTTTCTTCTTTGGCTTACTAATATGATAGATTACAGTGATTGTTTTTCAAATGTTGTGTACCTTGAACGAATCTCCCCTGGTCATGATCTATGATTCTTTGCATATATTTCGGATTCTTTCTGCTGATATTCTGGTTGAGGATTTTTACATCTAAATTTATGAGAATTGGGCAACCCAGGTGACTCAGCGGTTTAGCACTGTCTTCAGTCCGGGGTGTGATCCTGGAGACCTGGGATCAAGTCCCATGTCAGGTTCCCTGCATGGAGCCTGCTTCTTCTGCCTGTGTCTGTTCCTCTCTCTCTCTCTCTCTCTCTCTCTCTCTCTGTGTGTCTCTCATGAATAAATAAAATCTTAAATAAATAAAAAAATTTATGAGAATTATCAGTTTTCACTTTTATTTATTGTGCTATTTTTGTCTAGTTTTGGTTTCAGGGTAGCACTGGCTTCATAAAATGATTTAGGAAGCCTTCTTATCTTCTGTTTTCTGTGAGAGATTATATAAAGTTGGTGTTAATTCATCTTTAAATGTATAATTCTCCAGGGAAACCTTCTAGAAGATCCATGTTCTTGGAGCTTTTAAGTTAATAAATACAATTTTCAAAGTAAAGGGCAATTCATATTGTCTATTTCATCTTCAGGTTTAGTTGGCTTATAGTGTTGTTCATGTTTTTCATTTAGTTGCTGATCTTCTATTGTTGTTGTGGATCAATTATTGAATGTGGGATATTAAAGTCTCTAGCCATTTTTTTCAGAACTGCCTATTTTTCCCTTCAGTTTTATCAATTTTGATCCGTATGTTTTGGGACTCTATTGTTAGATGTACATATGTTTCTAATTGTAATTTTTTATATTCTTATCAAATGACCCTTTTATATACTGCTCTTCTTTGTCTCTTACAAAAACTTTTCCCTTAATGTTTACTTTGTCTGGTATTAGTATCCCATTCCAGTTCTCTTTTGGTTATTGTTTGAACAAAATTTTTTTATTCTTTTATTTTCGATCTATTTGTCTTGGGATCTAAAGTGAGTCACGTCCATATAACATATAGTTCAATCATGTTTTTTCATCTGTTCTACCAATCTCTGCTTTAATTGGATAGTTTAATCCATTTACATCTAATGTAATTAGTGATAAGGAAGAAATTACTTCTGCCATGTTATTATTAGTTCTTTTTCTGTCTTACACCTCTGTTGTTCCTCATTTCCTCCATTACTTCTTTCTTTTGTGTTAAATAGATATATTCCTTATACCATTTTGATTCCCCTGTTTTTCTTTTACTATATAGAGTTTTGAGTTATATTTTTAAGTGGTTGCCCAAGGCATGTCAATTCCCATCTTAATTTACAACAATGTAATTTGGATCAAAGCCAACTTTATTTTAATAGTATGAAAAAATTGAAAAAATGTTTCTCTCTGTTCTACTCCACCTCTGCCCCAGGAATTCCTTTATGAAGCTGTCGGATCCCTTACTTTTTTGGGAAGTAACAAAATTTTTCCCAATTTATTCAATGGATGCTCTTCTATATTTAATTTTTAAATTCTTTTTTTTTGGTTTTTTTTTTTACTTATTGAATAAATTTCATAATTTGTTTCAAAACAACTTTAATTTTAATTTTTAAATCGTGATGAAATATACATAACATAAATTTTATCATTTTAATTATTTTTAAGTGTACAGTTTATTTATTTTTATTTTTTTAAGATTTTATTTATTTATTCATGAGTGACACAGAGAGAGAGGCAGAGACACAGGCAGAGGGAAAAGCAGGCTCCATGCAGGGAGCCCGATGTGGAACTGGATCCCGGGACTTCAGTATCACGCCCTTGGCAGAAGGTAGATGCTCAACCTCTGAGCCACCCAGGTGTCCCTTAAGTGTACAGTTTAATGTCATCAAGTATATTCACATTGTTCTATAAACATCATCACCATCCATCTCTAGAATGCTTCATATTGTAAAACTGAAAGTCTATACAGTACTCCCCATTCCCTACTTTCCCAGACTCTGGAAACCATAGTCCTGTTATCTCTCTATAAATTTGACTACTCTAGGTACCTTGGATAAGTGAAACAATACAGTTTTTGTCCTTTCGTGACTAACTTATTTCACTTAGCATGTCTTAAAGCTTCATTGATGTTGTAGCGTGTGTATAAATATGCAGCATATATATCACATTTTGTTTATACATTCATCTGTTGAGAGATGCATCTGTTGCTTCCATCCTTTGGCTATTTAATAATGCTGTTTTAAACACAGGTGTATAGGTATATGTTCAAGTCCTGGCTTTACGTACTCTTGGGTATATACTCAGAAGTGGAATTGTTGTATCATATGGTAATTCTATGTTTAACTTTTTTTATTAGGAACTACTTTATCATATTCTACAGCAATTCCACCATTTCACAGTCCCACCAGCAACTAACAAGAATTCCAGTTTCTTTACAACCTTACCCATACTTATTTTTTGTTTTGTTTTCATAATAGCTATCCTAATGGGTGTAAAGTGGTATCTCATTTTGGTTATGATTGGCATTTCCCTGATAATTAGTGATACTGAGCATCTTTTCATGTGTTAATGGCCATTTGCATATCTTCTTTGGAGAAATGTCTGTTTAAGTTTATTGCCCATTTTTAATTAGATTGTTTTTATTACTGGGCTGTAGTTTTTTATGTATATCTCAGGTATTAATCTCTCATTAGATATTGTAAATATCTTCTCCCATTTTATGGGTAGCCTTTTAATTCTGTTGGTAGTGTCTTTGGATGCAGAGAAGTTTTTAATTTTGATGAAGCCCATATTATCTATTTTTTGTTATTGTCAGCTTTCCTTTTATTGTCATATCTAAGAAATTATTGCCAGATCCAATGTCATGAAATCCTTCCTGAATGTTTTATTCTAGGAGTTTTATAGTCTTAGGTCTTATATTTAAGATTTTGATCCATTTTGTTAATTTTTATACATGGTGTAAGGTTAGGGTCCTATTTCATTCTTTTGCATGAGGATACTGTGTTTTCCCAGCACCATTTATTAAAAAAGACTGTCCTTTCCTCATTGAGTGGATTTGTTTCAAACCTTTGTTTGAAATGATTTGAATATAAATGAGATCTGGGCTTTTTATTCTATTCCATTGGCCTGTCTGTGCATCTCTCTTCATGTCAGTACACACTATTTTGATTACTATAGCTTTGTAGTACATTTTGAATTCAGGACATTTGAGATCATCAACTTTATTCTTTATCAAAATTGTCTTGACTAATTGGGGATCCTTGAGGGGGAAATTTTACAATGGATTTTTCTATTTCTGCCTGAACCATCATTGGAATTTTGATAGAGATCACACTGAATTTGTAAATTGCTTTAAGTAGTATTGACATTTTAACAATATGAAGTATTTCAATCCATGAGCATAGATAGGTGTCTTATCATTTATTTGTGTCTTTAACTTATTTCAGAAACATTATTTAGTTTTCAGTATATATGTCTTTTGCCTTTTTGATTAAGTTTATTCTTAGGTATTTATTCTTTTTGACATTATTATAACTGGGATTGTTTTTGTATTTCCCTTTCAGAGGATTCACTATTAATGTACAGAAATGCAACTGATCTTGGTTTATTATTTTTTTTTAGCCTACAACTTTGCTGATTTATTTATTCTAGTATTTGTGGTTTTTGTGTGTGTCCAATTTTAAGGTTTTCTACATATCAGGTCATGTTGTCTGACAGCAGAGATACTTCCACTTCTTTCCTTCCAACTTGAAAATCTTTTATTTCTTTTTCTTGCCTAATTGTCTGACTATGACTTCCAGTACTATGTTGAATGGAAGTGGTGAAAATAGGCATTCTTGTCTTGTTCCTGACCTTAGAGGAAAAGCCTTGAGTATAATGTTAGCTTTGAGTTTCTTTTATATGGCCTTTATTACATCAAGGTAGCTTCCTTTTCTTCCTAGCCTGTTAAGTTTTTATCATGAAAGGGTATTTCATTTTGTCAAATGCTTTTCCTGCCTTGAGATGATAATGTGGTTTTTTTCCGCCTTCATTTGGGTAACATAGAATTTTATACTGATGGATCTTGGTATGTTGAACCATCCTTACATTTCAGAATAAATATTGGTTGGTCCATATTTAAAAACATATGCTGTTGAATTCAGTTTCCTAGTATTTTTTAAAAAGATTTTATTTATTTATTCATGAGAGACAGAGAGAGAGAGAGAGAGAGAGAGAGAGAGAGAGAGGCAGAGACACAGGCAGAGGGAGAAGCAGACTCCATGCAGGGATCCAGACGTGGGACTCAATCCCGGGACTCCAGGGTCAGGCCTTGGGCTGAAGGCGGCGCTAAACTGCTAGGCCACCAGGGCTGCCCAGTTTCCTAGTATTTTGTTGAAGATTGTTGAATCCACATTACTCAGGAATATTGGTTTGTAGTTTTCTTTTCTTCTTCTTTTTTTTTTTATTGGAGTTCAATTTGCCAACATATAGCATAACACCCAGTGCTCATCCCATCAGGTTTGCAGTTTTCTTTTCCTGTAATGTGTTTTTAAGGTTCTGACCTCTTAGAATGAGTTAGGAAGCATTCCCTCCTCTTGCATTTTTGGAGTAAGAATTTGAGGAGGATTGGTGTCCATTCTTTAAATGTATATTGTATGTTTCTAGGAATTTGTTTATTTCAACTTATTGGTGGACCACTGACAGGTTGTATAATATAAATATATTTAATTTTCTCTCATGTCTACTTATGCATTCTAAATTATTTTCATGATGTTTAGCATTCTATTACCATTATTATTAATATGGTTCCCTAGGAACCACCACCACCACAACTGGAAGTTAAGGATCCTCTCTTAACCACCAGTGGTTTCCTTTAGGCTTCAATATACATGCACTGTTGTTTCTCTTTCAGAATCAAGCTTGAAACCATATATTTATATCTTTCCCTCGATGGTCCTGGAATACCTTTTTGTCCTTCCCTCCTACTCAATCATGTTTTAGTAATATAATCTGAGATTTGGGGCCCAGTTTACTATTGTTATTTCTTTCCTTCTCCTTCTCCTCCTCCTAATATTTGATGGTTTCTCTAATATATATATAGCATTTCATTCTTTTGTTTTATCACATCTACATTTATAGTCATTATTTGGACTGAAATCTATGTTCCAGGGGTTTCAGTGATTGTTGAATGTTTCTCTACTCTGTGATTTGCCATAGTTCATTTCTTTATTTTGATAAATTTTTGTTCAGCTAGAGTAGTTATTTGAGCAATAGGTCTAGCAAGAATGGTATATGTTGTGAGATAATATATCGGAGAATCTTTTTCTGTTGCATTTATGCATGAATTAAAAAAACTAATCTGGTATAATATTCTAGTTACATCTTTTCCTCTTCATATTGTATAGAATTTCCTCTATTGTCTGAATTCTATAGGATTTGCTCCGTTGTTCTTCCTGTATGTAATGCCTCAGAGAAGCATGAGAATACCCCATTCACCTCCTTTTCCTCTGCTCCTCTTTCCTTTCCTATCTTTTCTTCTCACTCTTTCCTCTACTCTCTTTTTTCTGTCTCCTTTTTCTCCCTTGTCTTCTCCTTCCTCCTTCCCTTTCACTTAACTTCCGTCCTCCTCTCTCCTTCCTACTCTTGTTGCTTTTCCTCTTCCTCCCTCTATTTTAATCCCTCCTTCTCCTTCTTCTCTTCCCTCCTCTTCCTTCTTCTCTACCTCTTCCTTCTCTGTGTCACTTTCCTTTTCACTTTCTCCTCCTCCCCCTCCTTCCTTCTCCCTCTATTCTTCCCCACTGTTCCCCCTTCTTCCTTCCTCTCCATGTCTTCTTCCCATTATTTCCCACTTTTTTCCTTATATCCCTGCTCATCATCATCTTCCTTCTCCCCTTCTCTCCTTATGATCCCTTTTCTTTCTTCTCCCCTCCTTTTTATTTTCTTCCTCATTTACTTCTCCTTTCTTATGCTTTCTTCTTTGCCATTAACCTTAATATCCTTGAATATAAAAACTTCTATCAATATTTAATGAGTTGGCCTACATGTCATTAATTATGATTTGAATTCTGAATTCTTTATTACATGCAAAAAACAACCTGATAGCTTTAGCTCATTAATTTTGTCATTTATTAAATCTTCCCTTATCTATTACATCTTTTGCATTTGTCTTTGTCTTGTTTCCAGGAACATTGAATTTTTGTATGTTGATACTATGAGTCCTTTATGTCTGTTGTACTCTCTGATAATTTCCACTCATTTATCTTTTTCTTTTTATTCAGAGAGTTCTTTATCTTGTCTTTCAAATTTCTGATTATATTTTTTCCAGTGTTCATATGTTTTTCAACATTAATGAGTATATAAATTCTCCTTGTTATTTGTATTTCTCCTTCATTTTTCCTCTCTACCACTGTTAATACCTCTTTTATGTCTCAGCCACTCTTTATGAAATTAATATTTATTTTTTGTTTTAAAGAGTCTTTAATTATAGTGGATTATACCTATAGAAAAACAAATATTTTTAAAACTTAATTTCCCTTAGTATATACTTTTCAAACAGTATGTTTTTAGGGTCTTTGATGCACTATAATATATTTACACATTATTTCTTTCATGCTAAATCCCTTCCTTATACCTACATGTTGTTGTTTTTATGTTTAGTATGCTCTTTCGTGATTCTAGAGAACTCTTTCCATAAACAGGGAGTCCAGAGACTCCCTGAATCTCCTAATATTTCACCTGGCTACCGGTAGAATCATCCTCTCAGATCTTAACCTGATCTTGTGAATTTAGCTGGAGACTGTGATGTAAATCCCCATTACAAGCCCTGTGCCTTGGTGGAAAGCTTCCTTTTTAGAGTTTTTGCCTTGATAAAGTTTCTGTTTCTAGAATCCTGATTGATGCAGCCCCTGCAACAGTATGAAAAGTCACTGTATTTCTTAACCTTCTTTCTGGCAATGCTCTTCTCTCTGTCAGAGACAAATGCCAGTGAATTGGGATTTCTGAATATTGTATCTGCAGAGGCCAGAGGAATTCAAGGGCCTTCCATTATTGCTACTTTGAATTGCTTTGTCTATGTAGGTATAAAAGGAAATCCACTGAGATGATGACTTTCAATGCAAGATGAATTTGAGTCTTGCATTGCTGTGTCCCACTAATTTGCTTCTCCCAAATATCTGATAAATGGGTGGCATCCTTCCCTAGGTTCATGATATATGATCGCCTGTAGTTTACAAAATTACATGGTCATTTCGGAGTTATCTGGAAGGCTTAATGATGGATATCTGTCCTCTTTTTACTGATGAGTCTTTCTTATAAATCCAAATGGTCTCTGGCCTATGCATTTTCAAACTAATATAAAACCATTCAGTAATGATTGTTAAACTCCTTATAAATGTTCATATTCAGTGTCCATGTAAATGTCCTAGTCTTTAAAACCTATAAATTCCTTTACAAGCTTAAGGAAAGCTGGTATTCAAGAGAGACTGATTATATATATATATATATATATATATATATATATATATATATATATATTAGAACAGAAATATACTTAATAATTACCTTAAGCAATTTTTAGCTTTCTTGTTTGGAATGGGTATAAAGTCCATTCAAGGAAGAGGACCTATCTTCATTTTAGTTCACTAAACTTATCTCAAAATATAATTACTTTTATCTCCATTACAATTACAAGTAGATCTTTACCTATTATCATGAAGAAAGCAGAGTCATTTGGAAAAGGTAGCATTGACAGGTAGTTTGGCACTACAAGCATCAATGCCCTATATTTAGGAAATGCTTTGGTTAAAAGTTCTAGATTAGTAGAATTCAGAGGGATCACATTCAGAGGGATCCCAATTATCCTACAGGCTTGTGTTGGCAGGCAGAAGCACAGTGGTATGACTAGGAGATATAACAAAGTGCAGTTGTAATGAGCATAGCCAGTTAAGCTTAATTGCCAGGGTTCACATCTTCTCTCCCACTTACTAACTATGTGATCTTGGGTGATTTACCTAATCTCTATACACCTTTCTTTTCTCATCTATGTATAAGAGTAAGAGTAGCATCTATATCATAGGACTATTGAGGGAGATTAACAAACATATGTTAGAGTTTAGAACATTACCTGGCACATAGAAAGGACCATATATAAGTCTAGAAACAATTGTTGTTGACAAGGACCTTGGCAGTCAAAGTAATAGCTCTGGGATTTGGAATCCTGGATTGAGGAAAAGCAGCATGACTGGAAGATGTGGGTAAGAAGATGACAGTCTAGGAAGTAGAAAACTGTTTTGGTAAAGTCACCAGCTGGCTGGCTGACATTAATCATACCTCCTTTCTCATTCTTAGTTTCTCTATCTGTAAAATGGGGAGGTTGCTATAAATGGCCTTATTATGATATTTTAGATGTCTGTTCATCTTTCCATTGAATTTGGAAACCTCACATTTGTAAACTAAAATGACCAAAAACTTCCTACAGATAAATTCTTGGCTAAGCTGGGGAAAGATAGACCATCCATAATAAGAGCTTTTTCTTGTGTCCACACATTCATATAGTTTCAGAAGGAAAAATAAAATGATTGAACATAACAGCAATCAAATTTATCCCAAGATAATTTTACCTCTAGTCTTCTTGGTTTAAAAATTGATCTTTATTCACATAAACTTGCTGTAACTTTTTATTACAAAATTTTTATGATTATTTGCAATCTTATGATAAACTGGAAATCTAGTTCACCTTGGATGTGGTGATGACTTCTTAGCTACAACACCAAAAGTACAATCAATAAAAGAAAAATTGATAGATTGGGCTTCATTAAAATTTAAAACTTCTGTGACAAAGATGCTGGTAAGATAATGAGAAGACAAGTCAGAGATTGGGAAAGAATCTTGGCAAAATATATATCAAATACAGCATTAGTATCTAAAATGGATAAAGAACTCTTAAAATTGAACAATAAGAGAACAAATAACTCATTTAAAAAACAGGCAAAAGAGCTGAACAGGCATCTCACCCAGAAGATTTGCATATGGCAAACAGCCCTGTGGACAGATGCCTAATATCATATATCATTAGGGAACCGAAAAATAAGATAACGAGGTACCACTACATTAGAATGGCCATAGCGCAAAACCACTGACAGCACCAAATACTGGTGAGGATGTGGAGCAAAAACTACTCTCTTTCATTTCATTTCCATTCATTGGGAATGGAAAATGGCCACTTCAGAAGAAATTTTGACAGTTTCTTACAAAACTAAACCTATGCTTATCATATGATCCAGCAGTCACACTCCATGGTATTTACCCAAATGAATTGAAATCACATATCTACACTAAAACTTGCACACGAATTTTTATGACAGCTTTACTTGTGATTACCAAAATATGGAAGCAAGAGATGAATGGATAAACTCAGGTACATCCACTCAATGGAATATTATTCAGTACTAAAAATAAATGAGCTATCAAGATGTAAAAAGACATAGAGGAACTTTAAATATATATTAATAAGTGAAAGTGTTATGCAAGATAAATAAATATATATTTAAAATTATTTATACTTTATTTGTAATATTACTTATATGTAATTATAAATATTTATGTTTATTTGTATACTAGTAAATTATTATTTATATTTGAAAAATATATATGGATTTTACTAAGACCTATCTCAGTTTTAAGATAACTTGTGGATAAAATGAGGAAAAATATGAAGGGCAGGGCTAGTTATCAATTAGGCCAAATGAAGCCAACTTACCAATTTTTCTTTTTTTGATCATGTTTTTGGTATTATATCTAAGAAATCAAACCCAAGGTCAAACCCAAGGTGGATCAGTTGCTGTTTAGAGTTATTTAAAGGCTGTTTACATTTAGATTATTGTTAATTTATATGTGAAGTTTCCATTTTTATAATTACTATATGCTTAAAGACATTGAACGAGAATCATAAACAGTTGGATATGATGTGAATTTACCTTAAAAGCTGTTTGTTTGTTTTTAATCTGGGCAGATAATGTTTTAAATATTTAAATTTGAATGACTTTGATGGTGCTAGTACTCTTCTGATTGCCTCTGGTCCCACCATCCTGTTTTGTTTTTGTTTTTACACCTGCTGGTTTCACACTTTCATATACCCACCTTCCACCATCAAGTTATTAAAGTCGGTAACCTGTGACAGAGAAGACCTGCATGACTCTTGGTGAGTTAGCAAGTCCTATACATTCTTGCTATTCAAACCATGTCCCACAGACCAGCTCTCATCTCAGATCTCCTGATTCAAAATTTTTATCTAAGTCTCTAAGTGATTTCTATTTATGTTAAAGGTTAGAAAGAATTGCCTCTGATTAGAAAAAAATGATCTATAAAATTCTAATAGACTGAAGTGATTGGCTGCATGTAGCAAATGCATTTTAACACAACTACACATCAGTTCCTACCTTTGGGGGACCACAACCTGGAAAAGAATGGTGATGCATATTAATGGTGTTCATAAAAAAAGAATGTGGGACTTCTACCTGCCTTAATGGAGTACCAAGTATCTGACTAAACTTTCCATCATCAACAACAATAAAACATGGGGGAAAAATTGCTGTCTACAAGCATTTTGAACTTAGGGGCACAGGTTGAAAGGGAAGAGAAAATATATACCATGCAAATAGTAAGCAGAAGAAAGTTGGTGAGGCTGTCTTGATGTTAAGGTAGACTTCATAGTTGACCCTTGACCAACATGGGGATTGGGGATGTTGACCTTTGAACAGCCAAAATTTTGCATATCACATTTGACTTCCCAGAAACTTAGCTACTAATAGCCTACTATTGACCAGAAGCCTTACTGATAACATAGTCAACACATATTTTGTATGTTATATGTATTATATATCATATTACTACAATAAAGTAAGCTAGAGAAAAGAAGATGCTATTGAGAATATCATAAGGAACCCTATTTAAAGTACTATACTTTATAAAAAAAAAATAATCCACAGATAAGTGGACCCACACAGTTCAAACCTATGTTGTTCAAAGGTCAACTGTATACCATACAGTATTACAAGGGAAAAAGAGATATTATCTGATGGTTAAAGGAGCAATTTCACCAGAAAAGCAATTCTAAATATGTATCCATCTAATAAGGAAGCATCAAAATGTATGAGGTAAAATTTGACAAATCTAATGGGAGAAACAGAAAGATCTAAAACAGTTCACATTTTTTAAAAAAGATTTTATTTATTTATTCATGAGAAACACAGAGAGAGGCAGAGACACAGGCAGAGGGAAAAGCAGGCTCCCTGCAGGGAGCCTGATGTGGGACTCGATCCCGGGACTGGGACATGATCTGAGCTGAAGGCAGACACTCAACCGCTGAGCCACCCAGGTGTCCCAAAAACAGTTCACACTTTAACTTCATTCTATTAGAAATTGACCTCTCAAGTAAACAAAAGACCAGTAAGGCTGTAGAAGACCTGAACAACACTATCAACCAACTTGTCAACCAATGTGGTGGACATTTATAGAATACTTCACCCAACAATTGTAGAATACACATTTCTTTTGAGTATACAGGGAACACTCACGAAGACAGATCATTTCTTGGCTCATAAAATTAAATCTCAATCCATTTCAAAAAAGTAAAATCTTACAGAGTATATTCTATCAGTATAATTAACTTAGAATTTTTTTATTTTTTAAAAGATTTTATTTATTTATTTATTTATTTATTTATTTATTTATTTATTTATTTATTCCTGAGAGAGAGAGAGAGAGAGAGAGAGACAGAGACACAGGCAGAGGGAGAAGCAGGCTCCATGCAGGGAGCCACATGTGGGACTTGATCCCAGGACTCCAGGATCACGCCCTGGGCTGAAGGTGGCGCTAAACCATTGAGCCACTCAGGCTGCTCAAGTTAACTTAAAATGCAATGAAAATAAACAATCTAAAAAACCTTCAGTGGCATTTAAATAACATAATTCTAAACCTGTGGGTCAAAGGAAAAACATCAGAAATAAATCACAAAAGATATATAAAAAATATTTCTAACTAATTAATAATGAAAAAATGTATCAAAATTTGTGCAATGTTGTTAAAATAGTGCTTATGGGAAAGTTTATAGTTTTAAATGCCTATTAAAAAGCACAGCAATGCTTAAATTCATGATTCTTAGTTTCCCCTTTAAAAAGAAAGAAAAGTAAGAATAAGCTATACTCAAAGTAATTTTAAAGAAAGAAATGGAATAGGTATGACAGTACAGAAAACTAGCAAAAGTGAAAGTTGGTTTTTTGATAAATTTAATATGTTGATAAACCCTAAGCAAGACTAATCCAGAACAGTAAATGAAAAAAAAAAAAAAAAAAAAAAAAACAGAAAAGAAAAATAAATGAAAGAAAAGTGAAATTATCAATATCAGGAATGACAGGATTTCACCTTAGAAATTTCAGATATTAAAAGGATAATAAGATAATATTTTGAAAGTTGACAACTTTATGCTGAAAAATTAAACAACTTAGATGAATATGGATTTTTTTAAGCCACAATTTATAAAAACTGATTTGGAAAGAGACAGAAATCTGAATATCTTTATAATAAAGATAATGGATTTGTGAGCCTCACCACAAATGAAATTACAGGCCCAGATGGCTTCACTGGTGAGATCTATCCAACATTCAAAGAACTAAGACTAATCATAAGCTCTTTCAGAAAATAAAAGTGGAGAAAATGTTTTTAGATTCATTTAATTAAACTGCCATAACGCTGATACCAAAAGCTAGAAAAGGTAGTAAAAGGAAAGAAAATTGATGGCTGGTATCCTCCGTGAACTTAGATGCAAAAATCCTCAACAAAATAGGAACAGACTGAATTCAGCAATGTGTAAACAGAACACATCATATTCAAGTGAAGTTTTTTTTTCCCTGGGATACAGTTTTGTTTCAGTATCTGAGAACCAATCAATGTGATTCAGCACATTAACAAAGTAAAGGACAAAAATCCCATCATCATCTCAAATGATACAGAAGAGCATCCGACAAAATTCAACACCCATTTATTATTCAAAAATAAGTAAATAAAAGGAAACTTCCCCACCCTGATTAACAGCCCTAGGGAACCGACTGCTAACAACGTACTTAATGGTGACATTTTTACTGTGCTTCTCAGCATTGTCTTATGTGTCCCTGCCTCACCAAGAAGCAATAAAAGAAAAAGAAAGTATACAGTCTTGGGGCATCTGGGGGGCTCAGTCGGTTAAGCATCTGCCTTTAGCTCAGGTCATGATCCCAGGACTCTGGGATGGAGCCCTGGTTGGGCTCCCTGCTCAGTGGGGTGTCAGTTTCTCCCTCTCCCTTTGAACTCCCCCACTCATGTTCTCACCCTCTCTCTCTCTCAAATAAATAAATAAAATATATTTTTTAAAAAGTGTACGGACTTGAAAGGGAGAATTAACCCTGTCTGTATTTTCTGATGGCATGATAGTCTTTGTAGAAAATCCTAACCATCTTCTGATAAAAAATTAAATAAATTTAATAAATAGATTTAATAAAATTAAACCTAATAAATCTTCATAGTTTGCAAGAAATAAAGTCACCATATAAAAATCAATTGTATTTTTATATACTAGCAACTAACATTTTAAAAAATTACAATATTATCAAAAATATAAAATTCTTAGGAACATATGTTTTAAAAAACGTGAAAGAATTATATCCTTAGTGGAAAAATTAGTGGAAGATATTGCTGAGAGAAATTAACCGTCTAAAAATTAAATGGACAGATATCCAATATTCATGGATGGAATTGGAATGCTCAATACTGTGGAGCTGGAAGGCCTTCCTAATTGAGCTATAGATTCAATGAGGTCGCCATCAAAATTTCAGCAGACTTCATACACACACATAAAGGATGTAGAATGGGGAAAGAGTTTTGATGAAGAGCAAAGTTGGGAGACCAACACCGCTTTATTTCAGGACTTTGTACAAGGCTGAGGGGCATTGTACAGCCCTCTCTAGCTTTATCTGCTATAATTTCTTAATGCTCTTACTTTCCTGACTTTGGTATATTCATCAAAGATCATGGGTAGTTTCCTGCTTTGGCCTTCACTTAAGCTAATTCATATTTTTAGAACATTCTTCTCTCTTTCTGTGTTTTTTTTTTTTTTTTTTTAACCTAGTCAACTCTGACTCATCCTTCAAGCCTCTGCTCAAATGTCATTTCCTCTGAATGGCCTTTCTGGATACACCGCAACTTAAATCACCCTTTTCTGTGTTTCTTTCATAGACTCCAGTACTTTTCTTTCTTAGCAGTTATCACATTGTGTAGCTAAATGTTTATGTGCATGTGATACCCATGCAATGAAGGAATTGGCTTTGGAGTTTTTGTTTTTCTCTATTTATTTTTATCTTGAGGGCAAGTGCTTATGTTGGGTATACATATTGGTCTCCTGCTGGGCAAAATGTTGACATACACTTTTTTCTAAAGGTCAAATTGGAGATTTTCCACATCTTTTGATTTTTTTCATCTTTCTTATTCCTCTTTGCTCCTGTATTCATGGATCCATTAGAATTGTGTGAAATGCAGCTTTGCAGTCTGCTTACTGTTTCACATTTGAACCATGAGATTCATGAATTGAAAAGCTCCAGACTTTATAGCTGTGCTAAGTCATCCATATACACAAACTGGCTGTTGAATCGGTATTCACGCTCAGGCTTATGAATGCAAAAATAATACGATTCGAGGGAGCTGGGTTCATCAGGGGCAAATGTATTGTGCAACTCCCGTGATGGGGTGTACGCCCAGTTCTCTCCTGTCACATCTACAGCTGCAACGTCATGTTGTTAAAGAACTTCACAGGCACAGAGTCCAGTCCTCTAAGGCAGACATTGGCTTCCTAAGGAACTTACTCTGTCTACTGTGCTCAAGAGATGGCCCTCCTCAATGCTAACCTAAAGTGCCACGCCCATGGTGCTGGGAGGTCCCAAGCTGGTACTTCTTGCACCTTCATTTTGTCTTTTAACAGTAGATTATTTCCTTGAACAGTTTCACGTTTATAGGAAAATTGAATGGGAAGTATGGAGAGTTCCTTTATATTCTCTCTCACTAATTTCCCCCAACCAATAATGTTTTACATTTGTGTGGTCCATTTGATGAGCCAGCACGCATGCATTAGTATAAAATAAATGTCATGGTTTACTTAAGGCTCACTTGTTTTGTTGCATGTTGCGTAGATTTTGACAAATGTATAGAGATACGTGTCCACCATTATAGCAGCATACACGATAACTTTCACTGCACTAAAACTTTCCTTTGCTCCACCGATTGATCCTACCTTCTTTATCCTCAAATATTATTTTTAACTAAGCAGAAATTGGGATCACTCTAAACACCTACCACGCCATATTCTGTGAGACTGCTCTGTCAATAGATAATATCCATTCTGCCTCCTAAATCTCTTGAATAGTTGTCCTTTCTTTCTTTCTCTTTTTTAAAGAGTTTATTTATTTGAGAGGCAGAAGAAGCGAGAGAGAAAGAGCACAGGAGCAGGGGTGGGGAGGCAGAAGGACAAGCAGGCTCTCTGGCTGAGGAGGGAGCCCAACATGGGGCTCTATCTCAGGACCCTGGGATCATGACTGGAGCCCAAGGCAGATGATTAATGGACTGAGCCACCCAGGGGTCCCATCAAATAGTTGTCATTTCTCTCTCTCTCTCTCTCTCTCTCTCTCTCTCTCTCTCTACCATATCCAGGTCCTGATGACTACTTAGATTACAGCAGCCTTTTGACTTTCCTTTTTCTCCTCTTTTCACTTCTTCAACCCTTTCTTCATCGAGCCAGCAGAAACACCTTTGTAAAATAAGCTCTGATCAAACCTGGTGTTTAAATCTCCAGTGGCTTTGAATATATTTCCGGTTAAGATTCACATTCCTTAGTACAGCATTTTCACTTGGCCTCGGCCACCTTTCCAGCTTTCCCTTTATTTATCTCCTGCATGTACTGTCCTGCCTCACATGGCTAAGCCCTGGTGGGTATCTTAAGATACGTCCTGTGCTAGCTAGTTTAAGAGTTGAATTCTTCGAGATGCCATTTTGTCTTCTTTTGTTTTTTATCTTGTATGTTTTTTTTTTTTAAAGATTTTATTTATTTATCCATGAGAGACACAGAGGAAGAGAGGCAGAGACACAACACAGGCAGAGGGAGAAGCAGGCTCCAGGCAGGGAGCCCAACGTGGGACTCGATCCCAGGTCTCCAGGATCACGCCCTGGGCTGAAGGCGGCGCTAAACCGCTGAGCCACCCAGGCTGCCCTCTTGTATGGTTTTTAAAATTCTTTTCTATGGCAGCTTCTATGTCGAGCTTCTTAAATTCAATTTTAACCTTTATTCATTTCTTTTCTTTGTGTTTCTGTCATTGGACTTATTAATGGAATTATTACCATTTGTCTATAGGTTATTTCCTGCACTAAACCACAAGCTCGCTGAGGGTGGAAACTGTGTCACAGTCATATTAGAATTCTCCATGCTAAGCAAAGGACTTGGGCACTAGGCTAGAATTTAGTAGGGCTGCGGTAAATGCATGAATGAATAAACTGGGAACTTGACAGACTCTGGCAACCTGGAGTCAGGAAGAAAACAAATAATAATAAAAATGAGCATTGAAAGTTGGAAGAAAAGGATGATGGGTGTAGAGAGAAAGTCGCGTACACAGGGCTGCCAGTGAAACCAGGGACAATATTTGCTGCTGAGAACAAGCTCCTCCATGGGCTCGTGCTGTGTGATGGAGGATAGTTGGGTGTCAGAGAGGCTGGCTCAGGAACTACTGAGAGGGACACAGTGACAACTTGAAGTGAGACCCACAGTGTCCAATGGGACTCCGACTCCAGTATCCCCTGGAGTGGAAGCAAGTAGTTCCAAAGGCCACTGTTGTTGGTGTTCAGTGACTGTGGGGACATTTATCTTCCAGCCAGCCCAGGTGTTTTGGGTGTTCAGTGACTGCCTTCTAACGAGACGAGGTCAAAGTATCTTGGAAAACAACCAAGATTTTTATGGCAAATGTGAAACCATGTGAAGCTGTTCTCATTTTAATTATTATGAAAAGAAAATGATTTGTTGATAATGCAAAGTGATGGGAAGTTTGGAAGGAAGAGAAGCTACCTTAATGAAATTTATTGTAACCAACGTGAAAAAGAAGGAAGGGCCAGGCATAATTTGGCTGTTATCTCAGGCTCTAGGAGGTTTCAGAGGGAAAGGTCTTTAAGCCATGAAATGGTAGTAGTCTAATCACATATTACTCCAGCGTGGAAGGGACGGGCAGATGCCCAGGGGCCCTCCCCGGGAGTCAGATGGCGACGAGACAAGTGCTGACGTTGAAAGGCAGTGCCCCGGGTAAGAAAGCAGGGACATCCTGTGATGCAGGTAGGGTCGAGTTAGAGAACTAGCTTCGACTGGGGAAGACCGCCAAAGAAAACAAGTGTAAAGTTTGGGCACAGTTAGTTTCTAAGCCCTAATTTTGCTTAAAAAATGTTTCTCAAGGAAAGAGAAGCTAGTGCTTAAGGCCTACTGGCCCCGTGTGTTAACGGAATACAAAGGAGAATCGTGCTGCAATATAAAAATCATTGGATTTGAATGCTGTGCTAAGCGGGTGGTGTGCTCTCTATGGCTTTAGGTGGTCACTTTACGGGTCAGAGCCTTTGCTTTCTCACCCCCACAACATACACAATTCAGCCAATTCAGTGGTGTACCCTGTCGGTTAAAGTAAACTCTGTGCGGTCCACCATGACATTGGCACGCCACTGGGCCTCAGTAAATAAACCCATTCGTCTTTCGCTTGATGCCTTTTGAGATCTTGCTTCCAGATGCCGTCGGATAGTTTATTCCAAGACATTGGAAACTTAGAGAAATATATGCAAGTACACTGTTCATAATACTTGAAAATGGGAATGGTGTCAGATTATTGTTGATGGTTAAATATTTGAAAAACAGGTGTATTTCTGGATTTTTTTATTTGCTATGCCAGTGAATTTGATGTGCAACCATGGAAAAATTTATAAATGATCCACTTGGAAGGAGATTTGTGAAAATTTAGGAAAGATCCGTAGGAGGTGGTACCAATTTCCCAGGAAAAAGATCATGTTGGGTTAGACTAACCTCTTTCAGTTTGTTTTTGTTTGTTTTTGATAGGCTTATTAGATGGGCAAATTAGAATAAATCTACGGATATAGTGAATCTTGATTTCAGCAGTACCGTTGATGGGTTTCCATAGTCATCTTGTGAATAAGATGGAAAATGTTGTTTATAGTTAAATAGATTTGCAATCGGTTAAAAGTGGTCCCAGAGCATTAATAATACTTGGCTCAACTTGGCAGATGATTCCTAGTTGAGTAGCATAAAGTTCTGACCTTGGAACCATAGCGTTAAGCAATCATCAAAGACTTAGATTAAGATAGCAGAGACACACTAACCAATTTCACAGATGATATAAAATTTAAAGGACTTATAAATACATTTTATACAAAGTCTAGTATTTAAAAAATAAATACACAACTTAAAGCCCCCCAAATAAAAGACCGTGTATTTCAATGCATAATTATGTTATCGCAGATTCAATTCATGGCCAGTTCTAATAGGTATGGATTATCAAAATATTTCTGCTTAAGAAATTTTAATAAGCTGGATATGGCTCCTGCTGATAGGTTTTTAAAAATTTAAATATCATTCTACATACAGTTTTTCTATATTTAGGTTTTTTACTGTCAATTTAACTCTTGATTGGCTAAAATATGTCTTCAGTAGGTGTTTCAACAACAGAATATAGGCATTTTCTCTTCTAATCTCCTTTCTTTACTGCAGATGTGTTTCATTTCTGGTTCTTTATATATGAAGGATAACCGGCTGGACCTAAGTTTATATTCTCTACCTTGTAGGGCTCCACTGGGTGTGAATGACCAGCTTTATTTTTCTTCCTTTGGCTCTGTACCCTACTCCAATTTTTAAGCTTGAATTCCTGTAATTCATTTCCGACAAATTTTTGTTAGTATGTGTACACGTGGTGTATGTTTCTTTTCATTGGATTTCCTTCGAATGTAGTGGACCCTCACAATTTTCATGCTTCTTATTTTGTTCATTGTATTTGAGGATGTTTTCTTCAATTATAACTATGATTATTGTACATGTATACTTACCACTGGTATCTTCTGAGGGTGATGCTCCGGTCTCCAGGCTCGGTAACTATCACCATTGTTTTCTCACTTGCCTTCCATTGCTTTGTTCTTTTATTCTGAATTCAGAGGCAACTTTTGACATGTGTTCTTCACCCTCATGCCACCCATCCTGTTTTCTCTACGTCAGTGTGGATTTCACTTGAGTAACTACAGTTTTTCTCCCTGCAATTCATTTTATTGACCATTTTCCTTTACACTTCATCCTGTTGACTCTTCACTTCTGGCACTTATCCTCTTAGGCTCTAGGTACCAGTTCCAAAAATATTTGTAAAAAGCGGCACATTTGCTATTTTACTAACTTGTAATTATTGAGTGATTGTGTGACATTTTCCCCCCTATTATGGTTATTTCATTAGGAAGTTGAGAGAGTAGTATGTGCTGTGAGAAACCATTTTAAACTGGAAGTTCTGGGATGGCTAATCTGTCGACGGATAGGATCAAGACTCTAAATGATATCAACAAGATGGAAGAAAGTGCTGAAACCAACAAGATGGATAATGTAATCTGACAAGCTGCCTAAAAATAATCAACCACTTAAATACAGCAGAGGCTAGAGGATGCCTGACATAGTATATTTCTAAGCTTACACATTCAGCTCACTGCTTAGCTCACTCTCCTGCCCTTCCTGGGCAATCTAATCTACTCCGAAGGCTTCAATTACCAGCAAATACTGAAGATGTGACATCTGTGGCCCTGGTCCAGGCCAGGCACCTAAACTCAACATGTTCAGTGCCGAGCTCATTAGCTTGACCCCTGAACCATTCCACCAACATTATTCATTAGTTGAAAAGCATCGCCATCCACCTGGTCACGGAATCGTCCCTAACCTAGTCTGTCCGCATTTCCCATGGGCAATCATTTGTTACCTTTAGATGTTTTGTAAATATTTCTCAAAATCTTCCCTTCTTCACTATACTTTGGGAGCAGGTGCTCAGACACCTGGATGATTTCCCCTTTGCCTTTAAATGTATTGAAACCCATCTTTCCTGCTCTTCTTTTACCAGTACTTTCTGAATATCTTTTTATCATTTTACTTGTTTATTTTTTAAAATATGTATTTATTTGAGAGAGGGAGAGAGAGTAAGAGAGCGAGAGAGCCTGAGTAGGGGGAGGGCAGGGGGAGAGAGAGAGAAAGAGAGAATCTCAAGCAGACTCCCCACCGAGCATGGAGCCTTATGCAGGGCTCAGTCTCAGGACCTTGAGATCATGATCTAAGCCACGATCAAGAGTCAGACACTCAACCAACTGAGCCACCCACCTACCCACTGAGTATCTTTACAAAAGGCAAATTGATCATGTTATTTCCCAGCGCCCAAGGAAAAGCCTGTTAGTGTTGCGCCACTCGCAGTCAAAACTCTCTCAGAAAGCCCCAGAAGCAGTAATCTTTCAACCCCTGCTGCCTTTGACACCCCACCCTTCTCCATTCCTCCTCATACATATTATAATTCCAACAAGTTGTCTCCTTCCTGTGTATTTTATTTTGTTTTAGTTTTTACATCTCGGAATACTTTATTCCTCTCACCTTCCTGGAAAACTCATCATTTTCTGTTCAAGAATCTAGTCAAGTGTTCTGTCCTCTGTGCATCTTTCTGGGATCTACCAGACTTGGTGAACAGCCCCCTGTTCCTGTGCTTTCCCAGCACTTTTCACATACAATTTTATTAGCCAGTTTCCTCTACTGAAACTGTGTCATTAACAAACTATCAATCTCCACACCTTTTCTGGGTTTTTAAATTCATTTCAGAAGTAGAATTTAGTGATTCATCAGTTGCATATAACACCCAGTGCTCGTGCCCTCCTTAATGCCCATCATCCAGTCACCCCATCCCTCACCCACCTCCTCTCTAACGACCTTCAGTGTTTCCTAGAGTTAAGAGTCTTTTATGGTTTGTCTGTTTTTATCTTTTTTTTTCCTTCCTTTCCCCTGTATTCATTGGTTTTGTTTCTTAAATTCCACATATGAGTGAAATCATAGGATTTCCGTCTTTCTCTGACTTAATTCACATAATACCTTCTAGTTCCATCCACATTGTGGCAAATAGCAAGATTTCATTCTTTCTGGAGGCTGAGTAATATTCCATATTCTCTCTCTCTCTCTCTCTCATATCTTCTTTATCCATTCATCAGTCAATGGACATCTGGGCTCTTTACATTGTTTGGCTATTGCAGACATTGCTGCTGTGACCATTTAATCCTTACACTTTTAAATGTAGGTGTTTCACTGTTCTTTGAACCAGTTATTTTCAGATTTGCTTTCCTCTACTTCCCACCACACATCCAGTCCTTCAGTTCTTTGTGATACTTGACCATTCCTCCTGGTCTATATACAGACTGCTCTTCCTTAGATTGTTCTTGAACTTTTCCAATTGAGTTAGTATTTCCTACCTTAAAATTCCTTGTCATGTACTATCTAGTTCTTACAGGTTGTACCTAATTCTCATTGCCTTATTAGTCTTAAAATAATGGTGTATTTTTAATAAATATCTTTTATTCATATCATAAAAATTCAAATGAAAAAAGTAATCATCCAAAAATTTTCCCTCTGCCTCAAATACTCAGTATCTTTATTTGGAGAAAATAATTTTGGGTATCTGGCTGTGCATATTTATAGATGGATATAGAGACGTAATGTAGAAAAAAAAAGAGATCATATGATCAAATCTATTTTTAGTAAAATGGTTACGTTTATTTTTACTTTGAGAAAAAATGAACGTAAGTAAAATTAAACATACTACTGAAATTTGATAGCTTTTTTTATCACAGGAAACATTAGTTTCTAAATTATTCTTCTGTGGTTATATAATTAAATCTGAAAACTGAAAATTCATGTACATTTTAACTACCTGCTTCCATTATTTGTATCTCTACTAAGAAATTCTCACACACAATTTGCCTCCCATTTCCCTAAGCATTACTTTTCATTTTTGCAAGTTATCATATTTGTGTTGTAAAAAAATTATGACATTTGCATTCCTTTTCTGTAACCACAATAACCCAGAATTGCCAAATGTTGGTTCTGCAGGTAAATGAATCCAGGACTTGCTCAATATTTGTATTTTCACCACAGTTCACATCTCTTTAGTTATCTCGGATTTGTACAAAACATTTAAATTGTAAGAAATATTTTAAAATAACACAAGAAACACTTATGTCCCACCACCCACATGTAACCAATGTTAATCAATTTCCCTCAAAATATGCTTTTGAAAAAAAATCTTATGCAGTTGAACACACATTCAAACTTATCCTGTTTTATTTTTTTCCTATTCTATCCAGAGCCATTTACTAACATGAATTCAGAGTCTATTAAGTTCACATATATACTATATATATAAAATTGTGCTGTATATAATATGCATCTGTAAAAAATAGGATTATTTTTAATATATCTAATATATTTTTATATATTAATATATTCATATCTATTCAGATATTTCATATATTTAATATACTAGTGTGTTTTTAACATATAAATATATAACATGTAATTTTAATATGTAAATATATGATATATTTATATTTATGTTACCTGTCTCCCTACTGACATTTGGGTTTTTTCCAATATTTTGCCAGAATTAATAGCCCTGCACTATGTATCTTGGTATCTGTCTAATGAACACATGGATGTATTTCTAGGGATCCAAACCTTGAAATAGAATTGCTGGCTCATTGATGTAGGCCTGTTTAATTTTGTTAGATATTGCCAAATTGCTCTCTAATGTGGTTTTGCAAATTTATATTCTTAATAGCTGTGTAACAGTACCCATTGTTTATCAACCTTGTGAATATTTGATGATTTCATACTTTTCACTTTTGAAAATCTGATGGGTATGACATGATATTTTATGTCTATATTAATTTGCAGTTGCCTGGTTACAAGTAGGCTAAGCATTCTTTCATAAATTTATTTTCACTTAGGCTTATCCTTCTGCACATCTCTTATTCATATTCTTTGCTTTTGTTTATTAGATTATTTGTTTTAATCTTATCAATCATACATTTATCTGTCACATTTGTACAAATATTTTCCTCCTGTCTGTGGCTTAAATTTCATTTTGCTTACAGTGTCTTTTACTGTCAAGATTTAATATTAATATGGTCAACTTTATCAGTTACTCCTATTAGGATTTGTTCTACTTGTGTGTTATTTAACAAATATCACTGCTAACTCCAGATCATATAATTTGCTTTAAAAATTGTACACTATTGAGTTTTCACATATATGTTTTTTATCCATCTTGAATTTATTTTGAAGACTATCATTTAACCCATATGAATAAACAATTTTTATGCACCACTTATTGAAGAGATCACACTTTCCCCTCTGCTGCTTTTAAATAAATATTTTATTTTAGAATTATTTACATTTATGTAAAAATTATAACTAGTACAGAGAGTTTTTGTGTACTCTTTACCCAGTTTCCCCTATTGGTAACATCTTACATTATGATGGTATTTTGTTACCACTGAAATTTGACATTAATCTATTACTGTTAACTAAACACCACAGTTTTCCCCAGTGTCCTCCTTCTGTTCTGGGATTCCATGCAGGATACCACATTACATTAAGTTTTCATGTCTTCTTTGTATTTCTGGTCTATTATGGTTTCTCAGACTTTGTTTCTCATGACCTTGGCAGTTCTGAGAAGCATTGGTCTGATATTTTGTAGAATGTTCCTCAGTTCGGGTTTGCCTGATTTCTTTTTTTCATGGGTTTTTGGAAGAATGCCCTTCTCATCACATCATGTCAGATTTACATTCTATGGACATTACTTATCACTGGTGCTATTAGTTTTGTTCTCTGGCCAAAGTAGGGGTCACCAGGTTTCTCCAACGTGGAGTTATTTTCCTTCTTTTCCCTATTCTATGCTTTAGAAACAAGCCATTAAGCACAAAGACTTAATTTCTACTTCCTGGAGGAGAGAGTATCTATGTAAGTTAGTTGGAATTCTTTGAGGGAGGTTTATTCCTTCTCTCTCCCTTTATTTATTTATTCAACCATTAATTTGTGTTACTATGAACTCATGAATCTTTTATCCTTCGAGTTATAATCCAATATTACTGGGATGCCTGCGGGGTTTAGTGGTTGAGCATCTGTCTTTGACTCAAGTCGTGATCCTGTCAGTGTCCTGGGATCGAGTCCCACTTCGGGCCCCCTGCATGGAGCCTGCTTCTCCCTCTGCCTGTGTCTCTGCCTCTCTCTCTGTGTGTTTCTCATGAATAAATAAATAAAATATTAAAAAAATTATCCAATTCTACTATATTTATTTTGTTGCTAAAATGATTTCGGTTTTGGCAGTTGGGAGCTCTTTTGGTTTGGCTCTTGTGTCCCTTTGGTACACCCCCATTCTTTTTCTGCCTTCTGACATTGTAGAGGTGTTCCACGATCACCTCGTGTGTTCCCTGCCCCAGTCCCAGAATCAGTCATTTCTCCAAAGACCTTTATTTATGAATGGTACTAGAAATCTAAGATATGGGCTCTAGGTGTGCTCCTTGCTACTAGACATCACTCCTGCTGGCCCATCTCAGAGGTTAGAGCTAGGAAGTATCTGTATGTGCACTAATGCACGTACATCAATGCAGTTGTTTCATTTGTACCTTCACTGAGCTACACTCGAGTTCATTCTGTTGTCTCTGACTCTCATCTAGTACCACATGGGTCATTCTAGTTTTCTCCCTTTGCTTCTTTGTAATTTCTCTCCCCAACAGTCAGAATCACGTAGCCACCATTCATTTATTTGTTGAACTCCAGCATATGTGCACACCAGTTTCAGAATCATTAACCCATACTCCCATGAGAGACAAATATACCAACTAGAACACAGTGTTTATGGACACTTCCTTTTGCCTTGAGCCTTACACTTTACAGGAAAACACTGTTTACCAAAGTTACTTACATTAGCTTGTTCTTCCCCCAGCCTTTCAGAGGTTCAACCAGACATTTAATTATAGTTAGATTTCTGTCTTGCAACTTACATTCCATTCTGGATTCCCTCCAAATCCTGGTCCATCTGTAAAAACTTGTATGCATTAAAGTTCACTATTTGTGCTGTATACTTATTTAGGGGTTCTGACAAGCCCCACCAGTTTCCAGGGCCTGTTCTATCATACAAGAAGTCTTTGTATCACACAACAGTCCTAGAGACTGTTGCTGGGCTTTATTTTCTCTTCCAGTGATCTATTTGTCTGTCCCTAGACAATGTAATAACTTTTTGTAATTGCCAAACTCATTTTGGCTTTTCTTTCCCAGAACTCCCTTGGACAGTATTCTTTGTTATACATTTTTAAATCCGCTTCTTAGATTTCACAAAAATAGTACATATATTTACAGATAAATTTTGAGATAATTGGCCTCATTAATGAGCCTTTCTACTTATGAACATTGTGTATCTGTCTTTCCATTTTTTATTTATTGTAATTTTCTTCAATATTGAATATTCTAACCTATGTAATGGTACTCTCTCCATTTATATAAGGATTTTTCCCCTCTGTTTAATTTCTCTAATAATGATTTTGCCACAAAGAAAGACAACTTTTGTTAGAATTATTACTTGGTACTGGAAATTTTCATGCCATTTTAAATGATATCAGTTACCACTTTATTTTGAATGTTTATGTTGCTGGTATGTAGAAAAACTATTTGCATGGTGATTTAATTTAATTTAATTTTTATTTTTGTTAAAAGATTTTATTTATTCATGAGAGACAGAGAGAGAGAGAGAGGCAGAGACAAAGGCAGAGGGAGAAGCAGTTTCCATGCAGGGAGCCTGATGTGGGACTCGATCCCAGGACCTCAAGATCTTGACCTGAGCTGAAGGCAGGTGCTCAACTGCTGAGCCCCCCAGGCACCCCTGCACAGTGATTTTAAATCTAGTTATTGTTCAGGACCATCTTAGTAATGATAATAATTTAACTATAGGTTTTCTTGGAATTCCTATGTACATAATCATATCACTCATGAAAAATCAGAATTTCGTTTATTTTTTCCATTCCTTAGAGTTTTATTCCCTCTTCCCTTTAATGCATCAAATAGGACCTCCAGCATAATGTCAAATAAAAGCAATGTTGGTGGGTACTGTAGAGTGAATTGTATCTCCCAAAATTGAAGCCCTAAACTGCAATGTGACTCTATCTGGAGTTAGAGTATCTAGGAATTAAGGTTCAGTGAGGTCATAAAGATGGAGCTCTAATCTGATAATATTATGGCCTTATAAAAAGAGCAAGAGAGATCCCTGTCTCTCTCTATCTCTGTGACATGTGAGGACACAGTGAGAAGGTGGCCATCTGCAAGCCAGAAGAGAGCCCTCAGCAGAATGTGACCCTGCTGGCACTCTGATATTGGACTTCCAGCCTCCAGAACTGGGAGAAAATAAATTTCTGTTTTTTAAGCCATTCCGTCTGGTACTTTGTTAAGGAAATCTGGACTAACACAGATGTTGGTGTGTGAAGTGGGGTGCAACCATAACAAACACCTAAACATCTGGAAGCAGCTTTGGAACTGGGTAATAGTTACAGGCTGGAAGAATTTCGAGGTGCACACTGGAAATACGGATGTTAAGGACAATTCTGGGGAGTTGTCAGATGAAAATATGGAACAGGTTATTGGGAGCTGGAGGAAAGGCAGCTATCAGTTGGCAAAGAACTTGGCTGAACTGTGTTCTGGTGTTTTGTGGAACTAAATCTCGTGAGCAATGCAAGAGATAGTTCACTGAGGAGGTTTCAAAGCAAAGTGTCGAAGGAGCCCCTTGGTTCTTCCTGACTGTGGTTAAGACACGGAAGAAGAGATGGCTTGAAGGAGGTGTAACACAGGATGGAATCAGAACTCAAAGATTTGGAAAATCATCAGCCTACCCATATTGCCAAAAAAAAAAAAGAGAGAGAGAGAGAGAGAGAGAGAAAGCTTATTCTAAGTAGAACACTAAGGATGTGCCTGAACAACCATTTAATAAAGAGATCAGGAGTGTGACTCATGGACCTAATCAGCTGTCTCAGCAGAAGCCAGGAATAGATTGGAATATACCGGCAAAGACTCTTCCAGTTTGAGATAAAGGGTACAGAGAAAGCGGGTGGGATGAAGGAAGCCATTTTGTACTTCTTGGGTTCTGCAGGACCGAGCCATAGAGCTGTCTGGCTGAGTGTGTACGGTTCTTCAAGGAGAGAGAAGAATGAATCTGAAGGTGATTCAGAGATCTTAGGGCTGCCAGTCCCACCCCAGGCCCAGGTGGAAAAGATGTTTCCTACCTGGTTTCAAGGAGTGGAGCCCACCTCTCTGGTTTCAGAGGGCTAAGATGACACTGCCCAGTGCTTTGAGGTGGGAGCACTGCACTCAGAGCCTCTTGGGCAGGGCACTCACCGAGAACCAACGGGGAGGGGTGGCCTGCAGAGCTCCTGATGGGCAAGTAAGCAAAGAGGATGGTTCTCCAGCCTTAAGATCTAATGGGATTTACCTTACTAGGTATTGGACTTGCTTGGGGCCCATCATCCATCCAGCTCGTCCGTCCTTCCTTCCTTCCTTCCTTCCTTCCTTCCTTCCTTCCTTCCTTCCTTCCTTCCTCTTTCCAGGTTTTCCCTTTAAAGTGGGTATGCTGATTCAATACCAGATCATTGTATTTTGGAAGTACATAACTTGTCTGGTTTCCTGAGTTCAGAGTAGGAGAGGAATTTTGCCTCAGGATGAATCATATGCGACTTCAAGTCACACCCATATCTGATTTAGACAATATTTAGATGAGACCTTAGGCTTTAGAATTGATCCTGAAATTAGTTAAGACTTTTAGGGCTATAAGGATGTAATACATGAATTTGGAATATGGTAAGGATATTAATTTTGGCAGGCCAGGGATGGAATGTGTCCTTCAGAACCCAGCCGTGATCTCAGACTTCCAGCCTCCAGGACTGTGAGATAATACATCTTTGATATTTAAACCAGGTAGCCTATGGTATTTTGTTATGGCAGCCCAAGCTGACTAATACAGTGGGCCTGTTCATCTTGTTTCGTGTCTCAGAGGGAAAACTTTCAGTATTTTGCCATTTAGGGTGATGTGTGTTATGTTTTACAAATAAAGATTCTTAAGAATCTCCTTCATTCCTATGAAGAAAGTTTTGTTTTGTTTTGTTTCTTTAAAGATGAATAGATATTTTTATTAAATCCTAGAGGATTTAGCCATAGAGGTAGAAACCTCTATGAAGATGATCATAGGGTTTTCTTTTTTCTGTTTTAATGTGTTCACTAGTAAATTATATTGATAGTTCTAAAGCTATACCAACTTTATTTCTGAAAGAAACACAATTAGGTTACAAAGTTTATCTTTAAAAATATAGATTACTGTGTTCATTTTTCTGATATTTTCTTTAGGATGTTTACATCTATATTTATGATTTTGACCTCTAATTTTTCATTCTCTTACTCTCTTTGTCAGATTTTATTATCAAAGTTCTGCTGGTTTCATAAATTGTGTTGGGGGAAGGCTACCTGGGTGGCTCAGTGGTCAAGGGTCTGCCTTTGGCTCAGGTTGTGATCCCAGGGCCATGGGATCGAGTGTCGCATCGGGCTCCCTACAGGGAGCCTGCTTCTCCCTCTGCCCATGTCTTTGCCTGTCTCTCTGTGTTTCTCATGAATAAATAGATAAAAATCTTTTAAAAAATAGATAAATAAATTGTGTTGGGGTATGTATATCTATCAGGTTAGTCTGGGCTATACTGAGTTGATAATCAAATGCCAAAATGTCTTAATACAATTCATTCTGGCTTTTATTAGTATCCAGTACACTTCAGGGGATTCCCCATAGGGATGACTAAGAGATCTGTAATATGTGTATATTGTGAGACTTTCATTTCCTATGTATGGTTTTTCAGAATTATATAACATTCTGCCCATATGCCATTCATTTGAATCTAATCAGATGACCCCAACCCAACTGCAGGATGTAGTGTTGTGTCCAAGAAGAAGAAATAGGTTTAATTAATAAGCGTTCAGCCACTGCTGATCACAGGAGGAAGCCTCCACTGGCTATTATGTATACTGGAATTTATTGAAGACTGGGACTATTTAGTTCCTAAATATTTGGTAGAATGCTAGAGTGAAGTTGTCTGGGCCAAGAGTTTTCAATGTAGGAAGGTTTCAAAATATAGATCTGGTTTCTTTAGTACTTACTTGTAGGACTATTCAAGTTTTCTATTTTTTCTCACATCAGATTTTACCAGAGGCAGTTTCTAGATTTTGCTTGACACAGTTTCAAGCATTTTTTCATGGACAGTGGCCATGAAAAGCTGTAGCCTTGAGGATTGCATGACAAGCTTCTGCTGCTTTTGATGAAGAAAGGAGGAAATGTGAATGCCTTTGAGTTGACTTCATGACCTTTGCATGGTCCATAGCACCATGTCTCAGCTCTCCAATCCTCAGGACACTTCAAATGCCCCATGTCAAGTCTTTACTAAAGGCCTTAAAACAATATTGTGAAGAACCATTCATGTTATTTATCAGATCATAACTTTAAAAAATTCCTCTCTTAAGGTTTAGAGATTATGTCTCTAATGGGATTTGTATATTGCTGCTGAGAGGGACTTGGTTTTCACCCTATTTTGACACTCATGCATCCCTTAAAACATATGGCAAGAGAACACTTCCACTTTTGTCCAGTGAAATTTTGTTTTTCTATTTTTTCCTGTATGTCTAAAACAACCTCTAGAACTTTCTATCTAGTGAGGTCTCTCTTGTTGAGTAGGTTCCAGTTAGAGACAGGAGGATCATCTGTCAGAATTGTTGTTGATGTGGGGTAGTGGTGAGCCGGGTGTGAGAGGGCTACTAGCCCAACATGTTGCCATGGGAACTGAGTGCCACTTAAGTACTGATTGTAGAAAGAAGTTGCTTTACCAGACCAGCTGAGGCAAACTGAGAAAAAAGTAGAAATGAATCCTGAGGGAAAATGCAGGCTGTTTTTCATATCCTTGGAAACTGGGAAATTTCTGAAGAGCTGTCTAGCCATGAGCCATCTTCCTCGGAGGATGCCAGGGGGAGGCTTTTCTTTGAGGAGAATTCTCAGAATAGGCAGGCTTGTGGTTCTTTCCCAGCACCTACATTCCATGAGCTTGGCTGTGCCCCAGATGCAGGGACTAATCCAGTCTGATTTCTGGACTGCTGAGACCATGCAGGCTGTGGGGAGGAGGCCTCAGTCCCTGCCGGCAAGGGTGTCTGAAGTCTCAGTCTCCTATTCACACTCCATTGGATGTCACAGGTCCTGTTTCTCTTCCACCTAGTGAAGAAATCTGTCTGTGTTTACAGGGAGGTGGAGGGAGTGGCAAATGTAATTTTTTTCTTTCTTTCTTTCTTTCTTTCTTTCTTTCTTTCTTTCTTTCTTTCTTTCTTTTCTTTCTTTCTTTCTGACCCACAAACAATGATATCCTGGAGCTAACTAGCCATAGTTCTGTGACATCATGTTGCTAGCTTGAAATTGGTCACGGTAAGAGCATCTATACCATAGAAATTGGTGAACTCTACAATTCAGAGCTTTTTATTTATTAACTAATTAACTTTTATTTTTTTCTAATTTTACTTTTGCTGATGTAGCTTTAAGAATCTGTTTTTGAATATTTACCTTATCAACCATAGCACAGAATTGCTGCATACCCACTATGTGCTAGACTCTCTAGTAAATATCGTATTTTTTTATGTCTTATAAACATAATCTCATATTATCATCCCAACTCTCTGAGAGGAGTATACTATGTTTTCCCTCATGTCACTGAAGAGGAAACAGAGGATGTAGGAAGTTGGGAGACTTGCTCACTATTACATGACAGCTCATGGACGTGCTGGTCCTGGGCTTCATCCTTTACTGTTGGCTAGGATCCTTGCCTCTTGCTGCTGACAAGGCTGCTGATTCTGAGAGGGCAAGTATGTCTTCCTGGTCCTCATCACCCAGCACCTATTGTTCTCTGCTGCTTCCCTACCTAAAGAAAACTGCAGACCATGATGAGAAAGGGAATGGGATGCTCTCGCCATGCCTGCTAATACATGAGCTCATCCAGGGATGTCACTGAACACACTTTTGAATGAATTGCCTGAGCTACCCCAGTGTTCATTCAACTCTGGTTGAGAATCAGCTCTGTGAAAAACATTGTGCTGCACGTGTATGGGGAGAATGGAGCATCTACTGTCATCCTTGGAAAGGACCCTCCATCAGAAAGATTATTGTGTGAGATGGGAAGTAGGAAAGAAACAGAAATGCCAGCAGAACAACCTAGAATGATGTGTCAGATGCGTGGGCCAAAGGCAGCGTGGAGGAAATAATTATTCTCAGCTGAGGTAGCAGGAAGGGAGCTGGGCTGTGAGGGAGGTGTAAGATCTAGAAAGTGATGGCAAATGGCAGGGCATTCTAGGTAGAGACAGTGCATGTTGGGTAAAAGCAGAGGTGAGAATTCACAGCGTGTTCTGGAGATGCGTCAGGTTGGACCAAAAGGAGCAAAGATATGGAAATTGTCAGACCAAGATCTGAGTCCCTGCCCTAAGAATGAACAAACCCCATGAAAGTAAACTTTTCTTACCTTGTTTTTTTCTTCTTTTCCCTTTTTCCCCGAAATACATGAAAATGCTGATATCTGCTTTATGAGGGTTGTTTGGATTGGGGAAAAAAAAGCTAATGCGTTTAAAAGTGCTGGATGTAGTGCTGGACCCCAAGGAGGTGCCTGGAGAATCCATTCAGGGCTCCTTTTCTCTCTTCCTGGGTTCAGAGTAGGTGGAGAACAGGGCTCATAGGGGAGCTAGGGGATTAAACTTGTTTAATATAAGATATGGCTGAGGAAGAGGGTGGCAGTCTGTGGTTAGAGAGGTGGGAGGGAGGCCCAGGGACCTGGATTGCCATGGTGTTCTAGGGGACAGCAGGGATACAGCAGGGGTAGTGGAGGCGGTTGGCCTGGGGTTGATATCTGTTTCCCTTGGTGTTCTGAGACTACGCTCCCTAACACCACAAGAACCATCTCCAGGAGAGTTAAGCCTTGCTGCCAACAGGCGGATGTTCTCTCCCTGGATGTGATAGGGCCTGCGAAACTAGAACGAACACTGGCTTAAATGACAAATGAAGTCATCAGCATTCTTTGAGAGCCTGTTTTCTCTATGGCAGGTGTAGATTACCTATAATGAGGCATGTTAAGCAGCAGCGTGGGACTTGGCTGAGTGTAGCTCGCTCTCCTTTATCCACTGAGAGAGAAATTTAGTTGCATGCTAAGGGTGTAATTTAAATTTCAAGGAGTATAAACCAAAGTTGAAGAAGTGAGGATATATCATTATTGAGACCTTAAATGGTGAGAGGCAGAGGAAGGGCGGCAGTGGCTTGCAGAGGGGGTGGCAGCAGGGTGGGAGGTGGGGAGGAGCTGTCCAGGGAAATGTGAATGTTGTAGGCATGGGTTTTGGATGAAGAGGACCTGATCATGCTTTTAGATTGAGAGGAACCAGAGGGAAGAGAAAGAGGGCCTGGCTGATCAAGGGGCAAAGTCTCTAAGACTAGATAAAATGAGATTAGCAGCGACATTCGAGTAGAGAAGGGAACCTGAGAATAGACGTACAGAGACCACCCGAGGAGATGAGTCCTCTCCACTGGCCACCAGCTGCTGAAGAAGCCAAGCTTCCAGCCTGCCTTTGGGTATTTGTCCTTCTAGAAGTCCCTATTTACTATTTTTGCTCCTAGGGCTGAGAAAGGGCAGAAGGGGAGCCTGAATTCATAACTGTCTTTGAACATGTTTGAAGAATGCTGGAGGAGAAGTCAAATGAGTGCGTAATGTCCAGCCTCTGTTTGATCTTCTCCTTCAGGGCACCGATAAGAAAAGCCCCTTCTCTGTGAATCATTCCAGTTGAGGTTTCCTCTCGGGGCACACCAGCCAGCAGGAGGGTGGTCATTCCTCTTGGCACTCAGCAGGGCCCTGAGCCTCCTGCCCCACAGAAGCCTCAGTTGAAAAGCTCATTAGAAAAGACTTCCTTTGTGCCAGGAAGCCTGCTCCAGGCCTTGCCTCCACTCTGGCCAACTTCAAGTCTGGGTGTAGGAGTCGGGTGGGGAGGGCAGGAGAAATGGGATTCTTGGCCTTTGAGCACCATGTCACTGAAACAGCATCCTGCCTGCACGTGTCCTAGCTAAAACCCTTCAGCAGATTCCAGATTGCTTGGTGTCTGAGAGGGCCCTGGAAACCATCATGCTCTGAAGTATCTTGATTTTGTGTCTCAAGATGCAGCTCTATCAACTCACTTCTCTAAATCTCCCTAGTCTTCAAAGTGCATCATGTCCTTTACCCCCTCGTTCACGTTGTTCCTATTTCCTGGTTTGTTCTTTGCAGCTTATGTACCTCTAATATTCTACTTTTCATTCTCAGCTCAGCTCATAAGCACTACTTCATAAGGGAGATTCAGAGTCAGACCCAAGATTCCATTCTCACCAGAGAAGTTCCCATCTGACTGGGATTCCAGAAAAGTATTGAGTGTAGAACTATGATGGATGAAAATCACCCTGACTGATGCAGGCTTATGTCTCCTCAGCTCTGTTTCCTTGGGGCTCTTAGATAGAAATATGAATCCCTTCTCTATAAGGCTGAAAAGGTTAATAAGAGATGACTATGGGAACGCATCTAGCACATGCTTGTTTCTCCGTTAGGATTACTGCCTCTTTGTTCTTTCCCTCTCCTTAAGTTTCTGATTCTTGACATATCCAGGAACTCATTGACTTCTGACCTCACTCTTCTCTCACCTCCCAAATCACAAGGGTGACTCAGGCTACAACTTCCTCCTCCTGCTTACTGGCTAGTTGGTACTGAGTATACTGCCCAATGGAGGACTCGATCTACAGCCACCACCCCTGACTGAGTCCCATTTTCTCTCTTTTCCTATTGGATGCTTTGGCTCCGGAGATTTTGCTTCAGAAATAGATTCCAGGCTTAATACTGAAATGATCCTGGCTATTTTGGGGGTCAGGAAGCCCTGCTCTGAGATTACCAGAGGAGACCTTGTCCAGAAGCATCAGGACAGCTTAGCATGTACAGTGCAACGTAGGGGCTAAAGAATTGGTTTCCCGAAACAAAACAGGATTATAGGGGAAAGGAGGAAAAAATAAAATAAGACAAAACCAGAGAGGGAGACAAACTATAAGAGACTCTTAATTCTAGGAAACAAAAAGGGATGCTGGAGGGGTCATGGGTGGGGGGATGGGGTAACTGGGTGATGGGCATTAAAGAGGGGACTTAATGTAATGAGCATTGGGTTATATGCAACTGGTGAATCCCTAAACTCTACCTCTGAACCTAAAAATTAATTAATTAGTTAATTAATCAATTTCTCAGCTTGTCTAAAAACAGCCTCCACTGTGGAGCCAGGTTTCCTCCTAGACCTTAATTATTTATTTTTTCCCCAAACAGAAAAATGATGGTTCCGATAACTGCCTGCCATTAAATAATGGCAAACTCAGTGACTAATTGTGCTTGAATCTGGTGAGCAAGTGAAGTTAATTGTCCTTGTAGATCCTGGTTCCTGCAGACTCAGGGGAGAACAGAGAATCGGGTGTGCAGAGAGCAAACCATATGAAAATAGGGAGTTTTGTCAATCAGGTCAGACCTCTGGGATTTAATGGGTGCCCATGACATGCTCAATTCTGTGCCTCCTAACTTGGAAGTATATGCCTTTCTAGCTTCTACCTGCCTTCCCCGGGCTAGGAGAAGCTCATTGGAGTCTGCATCTTCATTATGGTATGTTCGGCCCCATTGCTCCAGGCCTCTTGCCTCTCACTGGGACCCCTGCAAGCAGAGCCTGAGCCAAGGAATCTTGCACAAATGATTTGGGGGGGGGTGAGCTGAGGGGATGGGAGCAAGAGGGTAGAGTCTCAGGAGAAGCGCAATTAGGGAAATTGGGTGAGACAGGAAAACCTTGTTAAGCCAAAGATGTTCTATCAGTCAGAAACTAGCTCCAGACTGATCCCACAAGAGCTCTGGTGTGAGGGTTGCCCCACAGAGTACGGAGTTGGTCCAACCATCAGGCAAAGGGGCTGGCCTTTTACAAGTCATTCAGTTGTTGGGTGTGGGCTGCCCCTGCAGAGGAGATGGGGAAGAGATCATTTCTAGGAGAAGCAGCAACCTCCAAGGAGGGTGGCGCTCCTGGCCACTAGCAGCCAGCACTCACAGGAGGATGGTACATCCTTGCAGGGTGGGAGCCCAGGCAGGGCCCAGACAGCGGTCTGGCTGCAGGTCTGACTGCCCTTGCTTCCATGAGCAGGGGCTCAGAATATACCCACGTTCTTTGCTGCCATGAAACCCCTCCTGTTAACAGCTGTCCCTTGTGCACTGCATAACCTTTTTAGTAAAAACCACCTGGCCACAGGCAGGGCAGGAGACAGAATTGGACAGCCGCCCTTTGACCAAGCTCAGGATTCTGAACCCATGGCCTGACCCTGGAACTTCAGTTCCCCATCACGGCCTCCCTCACAGGTCCCAGCCCTCACAGGGTGCCTGGAATGCTCACGGTGCCTCCCCATGGCCACCTGACATGGACTCCACCCCGGCCTCAGACTTGGCCTCAGAGGTCCATCACCAGGCCTGCCCTGCTCCTGCACACACACCTTGGGTGGACACCTCCAGTTTTGTCTGTACCGGTTATTGTCACACGTGGCTCTGCAGCATTCTTATGCGGGGGCCCTGCTTTGCAGGGAGAGGGCATGATTCCTCTAATCCCTGAAGTTTGAATGCCGACTTCATTGTGTTTATGATCGTCCTCTGTCTGGGAGAGATAACGATGGAGAGAGCGGTAGGGGTTCATTCTCCACCATGTAAACACATTTTATTTATTTATTTACTTACTTATTTACTTATTTATTTGTTTGTTTGTTTGTTTATTTATTTATTTATTTATTTATTTATTTATTTTGCATTTTAATTAACTTACTCTGTCCTGCCCTCAGACATCTCCCTTAAGGATCTTGAGCCATAGTCCACAAGACCCAATAGACAACCCCTCAAGTGACATGCAGACAATGTCATTCCTCAAAGCAGCTTTCCTTCCAGCAGTCATGTCAAGCTCCCCCTGCAGTGACCTGCCCCAGGTCAAGTTCTTTATTGTCTCCTGACATGGGAGAAACTGGGGGAAGGGGAGGGGGCACTCGCGCCCTAGTCCATCCATGCAGGGCCAGCTGCCAGCCCTGCACGATCCCATCCCTTCCTCCCAGCCACGTCTCTCCTGTGTGCGCCGCCCCAGGGTAGACACTAACAGTAGGCTCCTTCTGGACGCTCTAACAGTGTGAATAATTTCTGGAAACTTTCCCTGAGATAGGTTTCTCCTTTCTTCTGGGCAATTTTCCTAAGAGGAAATGACACAAACCAGCAGCATTGAGCCTGATGGACGGTCTCTTATCTCCTCCGAAACAGCTGTAAAGCCATTGATAGAACATTGAACATGAACCCAGAAATGAGCTCTAAAAAATAATTTTCAATAAACTCCAATGGAATATATCAGCAGTTAAGGCAGAATGATTCTCTGCATCTCCTCAGTTCCACACCCTGGGTTTGTCCTATATATTTATCTCCTCCTGGGGTGAAGGACCTGGTGGGCATTTGGTTATGATTTGCATTAATAATGAATGAGCATCCTATTAACATACACTGGGTGTGTCAGTGGCAGGTAATCCACTTGTCTCTGCCGTGGATGGACTTAGGTAGCACCTGTAAAGTCTACAATGTCAACTCTGAACTTCTTTTGTGTTAGCCGATATGGCAGAGAGGTCAGGTGATGGCGTCCCACAAAGTACTAGCTCCGTGATCCAGAATAACCCGTAACCTCTTAGAACTTTCATTTCCTGATCTTTCAAATGAGGATAATTAATCGTAGTTGATCTCAGGGAATAGTCATCTTGCTCAATCAATGTCACCCATGTGCTGATTCCCAAAATACTGTAAAATGTCACAAGAGATATAACTTATAAGCTTTTATGATTTATCAATCTTTGATATAGGACTTCTATCGTTTTATAATTTGTCTTTCCTGAGCTTTGAGTTGTGCAGCAGGATATGTGGGAGGTGTTCTCCAAGTGGAGAAAGATGCAGACTTCCTCCTCTGGGTAGTACAAGGGGAGAACACGCCAGCCTGCAGCTTTGTAGCTAATGAGCAAGTCACGGCACGTGAGCCAGAGAAGAGAGAAGGGCAAGCTCACACACTCAGTCTGGAAAGGCGGATGGAAAGGAGCAGTAAGGAAGTCACCTCTGAACTGGAACAGGTGTGGCAAGTAGAACACGCAGAGACACAGGAAACAGGAATCAACAATTTTTAATGTGAACCAGGTTAAAAATCTGGATCTTCCCAGGGGCGCCACGATTGTGAAAAGAGATGCTGTCTGTAGAGTGCTCTTCACAGCACCTGGCATGTGGGGAGATCTCAATAAATAGGAGACTCCCCCACCTGCCCCCCTCCATCCTTCCCCTCTACTCACGCCCTGCCCCACCTGCCATGGACTTGGTGGAGCCAGAAGGGAAGACAGTGTCCTAGATTGGGTTATGACCTGAAATAGCCACTGGCAGAGGAAGTCAAGTCAAGCTTGCTTGGTACCACATGCTTGTTCAGGCCTGGCCCTGGGGATCCTGTGATTAGCACTGTCTTATCCTATGGGAACCAAAAGAGGATTCCTGACTTGGATAATTCTTCCCGAACACCTGACTTTGCAGGCAGTTTGGGTCACTTATTTTGCCAGTTTGGGTCACTTCTTTTCCCTCTGGCCTCCTGAGCTCTGGACCCCCTTAGACCACAGTCCACTGTCATGAAGAGTTGTGAGCTGTTGAGAACACCATGACCAACGTGACTCTCTGAGGTGCCACACTGAGTGTGAGTACTGGTGGCCTTCCTCTGCAGCCTTCTCTCACGGCATAGCTGAAGTGTGGGATGAAGTCTGCCTTTGAGCTGCGGCAGGCTCCTTAGCAGCCCCTCAGACATTGCTCAGAGTCCCCTGGATCGGAACTGAGAGTGCTGGCACCCTCACCAGCCACGTGTCCTTGGAAAAGTGACGTCCTTTCTGGGTCTCATTTTCTTGGTGTGTACAATGAGGGGATTTCATAAGACCCCTGAAGAGTCCTCCCACTCCAGTAGTTTGTGAGCTTATCAGCCGTGTGGCTGTGACTCTGGTCTTACAAACTAGTTTCTGTAGAACTTCTCGGAATTGGCTTCTCCTGGCTCAGCACATTAGGAAAATCAGGCCTCAGACTACGGGCAGGAATAGACACATTTTCTTCCCTCTGCTGCAGAGCTCCACATGAAGAGGACACACATCAGCCCACGCACACCCACTCAGAGGGGCCCACCCCCCCCACACACACACAATGTCATAACCATACACTCTGTTGCTCATATGCAGAAGCAAATTTAATCTTTGCTTTGCCTTCTTTTATGTCCCTCTCTGCTTTTGGCTGCTAAGGGCAGGGCTGGAACTGAATTTCTCTGTCTAGGATTTCTCTCGAGCCTCTGCATCAGAGCATTTCCTGTGTCTGATGGGCTGCGAGATGCACGTGCATGCCTGATACCTCCACGTGGCTAATGCACCTTATATTGTAACAACAACAATCAAAATACCCAGCAGGTTAGCATAGGCTTTTCCTCCAGGCATGGGGAGAACTCAGCTGGCAAGATGTACGTGATCTCTGCGGGGCTGGGCTTTGCCCGGGCATGGCGGGTACTCTCCCATGGAGGACACTGGCCCAGCCCGAGGGGATGGTGAGGTGAGGAGGGGATAGGTTTCATGTCTTGCAGGGGAGGGAAGCTGAGTCACGCAGCAGGGCCAGGAGCAGAGAGTCGCTGAACCATTGCAGGGTTTACATAATGCGGTGCACTGCGGTGGGGCAGGCTGGCCTCAGCTACTCACCCACTGACCACCCTCTTGATTACCTACTATGTGCCAGGCACTCTGCTCAGTTTGGGGATGCAACGGGGAAGAAGCCAGACAGGTCAAACGTTTTCATGGAGCTCAAAACACAGAAGCATGGCTAGGAATGCAGGCTGGGGAGCCAGGTGCCCTGATCTTACATCCTGGACCCAGTGGTTTAATGGACGCATCCCTTTGGGCAACTCAAACTTCCGGGCTCCAGATTTGTCTTTTGTAAATTGGGAAGAATAATAGATCCTACCTAAAAAGCTGCTCTGCAAATACTCAGAACAGTGCTCTGTACTGTAATCTGTGCAGTAATAATCTTCTTCCATTTGTCTTTCTTCCTGTTTTTTTGTTTTTAAAAATAACTTATTAGGAGAGCAATCAAGCAAATATGGGACGTATACTATATATAAGACTTTGGTTAAAGAAGACTCTGTGCTACATAGCAGATCGTCGGCCCCAACCTGGGGTCCTCGAATGACACCAGAGGGGTGAGGTCTGTAGTAACGAGACTTCTCTCTCCTCAGTCTGTTCCTCTCTACCTCTGCTTGGATCTCCTGTCCTCACAGCCTAGTGAACATTCTCTGGATTTTCCTGACCTAGGGCAGTGACATTATTTGAGGAGGAGACAGATCTGAGAAAGATGGAGGAAGCTGGGTTGGTCAAGGGTTTCTGGATGTGACAGGTGGGAGGGGGCAGGCAGCTCAGGCTGGAGGGCTGGGGGTGCCGGTGGTGCTTGAACCTGACATGAGGGGTACAAGGGAAGAGCAGATGGGCCCCGCGAGGTCCAGTTGGGACCAGATGTTTTAGATGCGTATGGATGCCCAACAAGTGATGCTGGTGAGGGGGCTCAGGATAAGCTGCGGTTATATCCCTTACGGTTCTGGAACTCAGGGCACACGGCACGGGGGCTGAGAAAACTGATGCACTGACCACAATGGAATTGACCTAAATAAAACCATGCGAGCACGAGAGTCCCTAAAATCATGCATCATCTCCTGAGGTCTTCCGGGTTAACCCCAGCTGAATCTTGGACTTCTCCACCCAGGTGGTGGGAGGGGCGACAGCAGGTGATGGTCCTCTGGAGGGAAGCTCTGACCCCATTCGTTCCACCTGCCCTGCCATTCCTCCCGGTTTACCGCAGCAGTGGCAGGGAGTGGTCTTCCTCAAACCTGGTTTTGAATGCTGGCCAAGACATTGAGTAACCACGGTGGGCCTCAGTGTCTTCATCTATAAAATGGCACCACTCCATCTTTGTCAATATTGTGAGAATTAACGGAGTATATCATAACTACCCATCGCGTGTTAGCTACTCCCCAGGCCGTATCAGGGAGCATTTACAGAGATAATGGTCTAGTTCCTTACGAAAAAGGGGGCTTAATTGGATAGTTGCTCTTGGCTGAGGTTCTTTGTCCGGTCTGGGGGAGCCTTCACCAGCACCAGAGCTGTGACCTCCAGGGGTGAGCTGCGCACACTCCTCTCCACCTTCCCCGTGGTAAAATTATGCTGATCTTGCCTGGCCACGTGCCTCCCTTCCTAAGACAGCCTGGAGATGCATATTTATGTATTTCCAGTCATCACCCCAAGAGCTCAGATTTTCCTGTCCTTGGTGTCACTTTAATTAATACACTCCCGTGTGCTGGGTGACAAAATTAGGTTGCAGGGGTGGCAGGCGTTTATATCACGAAAGGAGAGAAAAAGGTGTTTTGTACCATTTTCCTTCTTAAGCTCCATTATTAATCTTTGCAATCAATACTCCTTTATTTTTGGCTCTAGGAGGTGGTGGGATGGAATCAGACTGTCAAGCAATTTAAGGCCACATCTGCATAAGTAATAGAGATGGTTTGTTACTTTCATTCTAGGTGAGAACATGTGTCCCCGGCCAGATGTGGCAGGGCTTGGCTCTGTGATTCTCATGCCAACTTTATGATATGTTTGATTTAGGTAAAGTGCCTGGAACCTGCTGGGACTAAGTTGTTATTAAACACCATCTGCGGTTTTCACTTTAATTAATATCATAAGAATTAGGATCTCATACTTTAATTACCATGGTAACCCTTTACAGTCATGGGAAGAGGGAGAGAAATCTGGCAGTGGGGACCAGAGTGGCTCTTGAGAGGCCTTTGGATCTATGTGTTGATGCCCTTTACCCTGAGCCCCATGGCTTTGAGCACGTGCTGTGGGCTGGCCGTGCCCCAGTGTGGCCCTGGGCTGCCGGGGTTTGCTCATGTGGAAAGGGAACTGGACTATATGGCCCCAGTGGAGAAGGAGTCTGCTGAAATATCAGCCACACCCATTCCCATCAGGGGGTATTATTTGTCAATGAATTGCTGTTATTTTACTATATTATCTGATATGCACTCTCTCCATCTGCATGTATGTCATATATATACATTGCGTCATACGATACAGTTATGTGCCTTGAGCTGTCTAAGTGCTCTACATGCATTTTTATCATTTTTAATAAGATTTTACTATTTATTTGAGAGAGAGTGCGAGCAAGAGAGAGAGAGAGCATGAGCAGGGTGGGAGGAGGGGCAGAGACAGAGGGAGAAGCAGAATCCTTGTTGAGCAGGGAGCCGGATGTGGGGCCCCAAGATCATGACCTGAGTCAAATGCAGATGCTTAACTGACTGAGCCCACCAGACGCCCTTACATTTTTATCATTTAATTTTTACCGCATTGAGCTATTATTGCCGAAAAGGAAACCAAGGCGGAGATCCAGTCCACACACCGGGTATGTAGCAGAGCCTGGATTCAAATGTCTGCTTGTTTGCAGCAAAGCCAATGCTCTTCCTGACATACACCACTTAATAAAATATTCATGGTGAAAGTTGAGAGGAAATTCTCCAAGTTGAGAGGGGATCTGTTGGGCCCTCCTGAGTTTCATTTTCTTTGATTCTAGTATCACTGCCGCCGCCACCTCTGAGGTACCCATAGCCATGGCTGTGTACTCTACTCTCAGCAGAGACTGAGCTCATTGCTCGGGTTCCCCAAGCACAGCTAAGGTTGGCTGGGACTTTTAAAATGCTTTTTCAGCCCATGTGGAATGATAAAACATGAATACATTAAGACATGACAAGAGATGAAAAACTGAAAACACACAGTGAAATCTGAGGCGGAAGTCTGGCCTCAAAGTAACCCTCCAGGTCCAAGGGAAGAGCATTTTGGAGTCAGACCCCACTGTGAAATCTTTGCCCACACCCTTGCCAGCTGCAGGGCCATAGACAAGTCACCTCTCCCATAATGCCTTGGATTCCTCATAGGAAAATGAAGATGTTCATGCTTAGGTCTCTTGGGGTTCGTGAAGATTTGGCATGTTTCCCGACACATGGTAGGTGTTCTTTAAGCAGCGTAATTCCACTTGCTGAAGGCTTGTCAAAGTGGACTGTCACACTAAATGTGCAAGGGGGCTATGATCTTTGCCTCCTGGGTGGGAGCTCTCCACTGGGCATCTCCATCTCTCTGTGTTCCTGCTCTTCTACAGGTCAAGGACTGTTCATCCCTAAGAGTCTGATGCCAGAAATAAACTCCTCCTAGAGGGGAAACTGAGCTTTCTCCATTCCAGGAAAATCCCAGGCCTCTTCACACATTAGTTGATACGGTTGTTCATTTACTCATTCATCACACAGTTACTAAGCATCGTAGTTATTGGGCTGGGCATTAGTGGGGTGACAGTGCTGTGATGCTACCGCCATGTGATTGACACAATGACCATGATTATAAGAGTTCCCCATAACCAGGGGTTGTTCTATCCACTTGTTAATTCACTCACTCATTCCTACAACAAAGAGATCGTGTGTTATTGTGTGTCTGGTGTTGTGTTAAGCTCTAGAGAAAAAAATGTCAATGAGAAAAACATACGGTCCATCTTCATAGAGTGGCACTTGCCAATTCAGAGGAACCAGCAGACCAGTGACTCAGTGCAGCACAGTGAGGAAAGGGCTGTGAGAGAGGAAGTGTTGCTGATTATCAGAGCACACGGGAGGTATATGTACGTATTTCCTGGGGCCGCTGTTACAGAGTACAGGCACCCCTCAGAGATACTAGGGGTTCAGCTCCAGACTGTCACAATCAAGTGAATATAACAATAAAGTGGATCAAATGAATTTTAGGGGTTCCCAGTGCATATAAAGCTATGTTTACACTATAGTGTAGTCTATTTAAGTGTGTAATAGCATTAGGCCTAACAAAACAATGCATGTATATTAATTTAAAAATACTTTATTGTTAAAAAATCCTAACCATCATCTGAGTTTTCAGTGAATCATAAACTTTTTGCTGGTGGAAGGTCTTACTTCCATGCCGATGGTTGCTGATTGATCAGGATGGTGATTGCTGAAGGCTGGGGTGGCTGGGGCAATTTCTTAAAACAAGACAAAAGTGAAGTTTGCTGCATCAACTGACTCGCTTATGAACAATAGCTCTGTAGTGCGCTGTGCGTATTTGATAGCATTTTACTCACAGTAGAACTTATTTCAGAATTGGAGTCAATCCTCTCAAACCCCGCTGCTGCTTTATCAACTAAGTTTGTGGAGTCCTCTGAATCTTCTGTTGTCATTTCAACAGTCTTCACCAAGAGTGGTTTCCATCATGAGAAATCCCTTGATTTTGCTCATCCGTAAGAGGCACCTACTCATCCATTCAAGTTTGATCGTGGGATTGCAGCAATTCGGTCATGTCTTCAGGCTTCAGGTCTACTTCTCGTTTTCTTGCTGTTGCCACCACATCTCCACTTGCTTCCTCCATGAAGCCTTGAATCCCTCAAAGTCATCCCTGAGGGATGGAATCAACTTCTTCTTTCAAACTCTGGTTAATTGTGACACTTTGACCTCTGCCCATGAGTCCTGAGTGTTCTTCATGGTGTCTAGAATGGTGAATGCTTTCCAGAAGGTTTTCCATTTACTTTGCCCAGATCTGTCAGAGGAATGCCTGTCAATGGCAGCAATGTATTACAGAATATATTTCTTAAATAATAAGACTTGAAAGTTGAAATTATTCTTGATCCATGGGCTGCAGGAGGGCTGTTGTGTTAGCAGGTGTGAAAACAACATTAATCTCATTGTACGTCTCCATTAGTGCTCTTGAGTGACCAGCTGCATTGTCAGGGAGAGTAATATTTTGAAAGGAATCTTTTCTTCTGAGCCATAGGTCTCAACAGTTGCCTTAAAATATTCAGTAAACTGAGTTGTAAACAGATGCACAGTCATTCAAGCTTTGTTGTTCCATTTATTGAGCGCAGGCAGAGTAGATTTAGCATAATTCTTAAGGGCCCCAGGACTTTTGGAATGCTAAATGAGCAGTGCCTTCATCTTAGTCAACAGCTGCATTGGCCCCTGTCCTTTGAGGCTTTGAAGTCCGGCATTGACTTCCCCGTAGCTATTAGAGTCCTAGAAAGCATCTTCACTGGTAGAAGGTGTTTTGTCTTCATTGAAAATCCATTGTGGTGTGTTGCTGCCTTCCTGAATTGCCTTAGCTAGGTCCTCCGCATAACTTGCTGCATCTTCTACATCAGCACCGGCCGCTTCAGCTCGCACTTGCATGTTACGCCGATGGCCTCTTTCCTTAAACCTCGGGAACCTTAAATCTCTGCAGCTTCCAGCTTCCCTCCTGCAGCCTCCTTGCCTCTCCCAGCCTTCACGGCATTGAGGAGAGTTAGCACCTTGCTCTGGATGAGGCTTTGGCTTGAGGGAATGTTGTGGCTGGCTTGATCTTCTCTCCAGACCACGGAAACTTTCTCTCTATCAGCAATAAGGCTGTTTCACTCTCTTATCATTTGTGTGTTCACTGGAGTAGTGCTTTTAATTTCCTTCAAGAACTTTCCCTCTACATTCACAGCTTGGATAACTATTTGGTACAAAAGGCCTAGCTTTTGGCTTATCTCAGCTTCTGACAGGTTCTCCTCACTAAGCTGAATCATTTCTAGCTTTTGATTTAAGGTGAGAGACCTGCAACTCTTCCTTTTGCTTGGACACATAGAGGCAATTGTAGGGTTATTAAATGGCCTAATTTCAATATTGTTGTGTCTCAGGAAATAGGGAAGCCCGGGGAGAGGGAGAGAGATGAGGGGAATGGCTGGTCAGTGGGCAGTCAGAACACACACATTTATTAAGTCTGCCGCCTTCTCTGGGTGCAGTTGTGGTACAATTACAATAGTAGCGTCAAAGATCACTGGTCATAGATCACCACAACAGATATAATAATAATGAAAAAGTTTGAAATATTGTAAGAATTATTGAAATATGACAGGAACATGAAGTGAGCAAATGCTGCTGGGCCAACAGTGCTAGTAGATTTGCTGACACAGGGTTGCCACGATCCTTCAGTCTGTAAAACACGCAATGTCTGCAAAGCCCTGTAGAGTGAAGCGCAGTAAAGCGAGGTATGTCTGCATTGCAACTGGGTGACTGAACAGAGATCCGTTGCCTCCCATTCTGGAGGCTGACAGTTGGAGAACAAGGTGTCGGTGGGGTTGGTTCCTTCCCCGGACTACAGCAGACTCTCTTCCGTGTGTCTCTCCTGGCTTCTGGGGGTTTGCTGGAAATCTTTGGAATTTCTCGGCCTGTGGATGCATTCATTACCCTGATCTCAGCTTCATTTTCGTGTGGCATTCTCCCAGCGTGCATGACGTGTCCAAGTTTCTCTTCTATAAGGACACCAATCATTGGATTACGGCCCATTCTAATGACCTCATTGAGATTGACTGCCTCTGTAAAGATGTAAAGACGCTGTCTCCAAACAGGGTCATGTTCTGAGGTCCTGGGGGTTAGGACGCTGACATACCTATTTTGGGGACATAGTTCAAGCCATAACAGAGAGAGTTTTAAGCTGAGTCCTGGAGGTAGTGATATGTAACCCAAGACCTAGAAGATGAGGGGGTAGCTGTGTGTTTAGGAAGGAGAAGTGGCCACATGGCAGATAGGAAGGACCAGAGGTGAGGGGAAGCCCAGTGGTCTTGAGGAACAGAGTGGCCAGGACAGGAAATATAGACGTGCTGGCTGGAGGACCAGGTAGGCATGAGTTCTAGAGGGCTTAGAAGGCCCTCATGTTTAGGAGGGGCCGCCCTGTTCTGAAAGAAATGGGGATCCGTGGAGGATTGGCCAGACAAGCATCGTGGTCAGAACTCACCATAGCCTCCCACTCAGAACACGGTCATGCCAGCGGCAGGGAGCCGCGCCTCCTGAAACTCAGAATGCAGCTCTGGTCACCCGAGTTCCCCTGGTAGGCCTAACACACTGTACATGGCTCCTTCAGGCACGGGGACAATGTGGCCTCCTCCCTGGAGATAAGTGCTGGCGTGTGCAAGACAGGGGGCTGCCTCTGGTTGGCATTGGCCAACGTCAGCAGGGAGGAGCATGGGAAGAGGGATGAGAGAACCGTGTGCGGGGCTGGAGAGGTGGGCTCCATTGGATGGCCCTGCCCTTCCCACGGCACCATGCTGAGTCCCATGGTGCATGATAACCTCTCCTCCTTGCATCTGAGCCCCCTCCCAGCTGGTGGTCTCCTCATGCCAACCTCCCTCAGATCCCTTTACCCTTGTTTTCTCCAGACTGGCTGGTCACACCCATAAGGGGTATTTTTCAAAAAGGCCTTTCTAGGGGATCCCTGGGTGGCTCAGTGGTTTAGCGCCTGCCTTTGGCCCAGGGCGCGATCCTGGAGTCCCGGGATCAAGTTCCGCATCGGGCTCCCGGCATGGAGCCTGCTTCTCCCTCCTCCTGTGTCTCTGCCTCTCTCTCTCTGTATCTGTCATAAATCAATCAATCAATCAATCAATCTTAAAAAAAAAAAAAAAAAAAGGCCTTTCTAGAGAGCTTTCAGCAACCCGTTTGTCTGACCGGAACATCCAGAATAGAAAAGAAGGTGAGGAAATGCATGAGGCAGCAGAGGTATGTGGCTTACACGTCATTCGTCCACTCAAACACAGCGAGACGTACTGTGTACTGAGTGACTCTTGTGATCTGGGCATCGACATGCAGATACAGTTGGGTCTCGGTCTCTGGAACGGGAGGCAGCCTCTGCCCTGCCTGGCCCGCTGCCCTGTGACTGTGGCAGGAGGGGGACACTTCAGGGGGACACAGCTATCTGAAGGGACAAAGAAAGCACACCGACTTTGAATAGCACAGGCCTCTGAGGGATCCCATGGCAGGCTCTTTTCTCTTGAAGACGGCAGGCAGCTTCTTCCTAATATTCACTGTCAACCCTTCCTGCCAAGAGCTTCTCTTGCCCTACCGAGGAAGGGAATGGCTCTACCTGGAGTCTGTGGCTGGGTTTGGTGCGTTGTCTTTCATCCCGAGGCCCTGTGGGGACAGTCTTGTGTTGCTGAGAGTCAGGGAGGCCCACGGAGACCTTTGCCCTGTCGAGTGTGGTATGGCCGTGGCCTTGACAGGACTTGAAGACAAGCCCCGGCAGACCCTGATGCCGGGGAGGTGACTGCAGACCCTCCATAGAGGCAAAGCTCCTGGTGTCCAGGCATGCTGAGTTTAAATTGGCAGAGGCCTGTTCTTTGTGAGATCCTCCCCACGGTAGCTCTGAGTCCCGACAGGCTTCAAAATGAGATTCTAGTTTTCAGAGAAAAAACAGCCACGTTTCAGGGAAAACAGTCCACGGTGCTGCTTTGTTGGAGAGAGAATCCTAAATGAGATAAGGATTCAGTGCCAACCCAGGCGATAGAGTCGTGAAATACCACCGTGAGGAGCTCGGAGGGCTCGTCGTGGCCGGGGGTTTCAATCACAGAGGTTTACAGGGCAAGACGAGGGGGTCAGTGTGGGTTTAAGACCGGGGAGAGTGCGAGGGTTCGGGGTGACCGGGAGATGGCGCGCCCACGTTAAAAGCATTCAAATTCGAAACAGACAAACCCTGTGCTAGCCAAGCCAGCCACTTCCGGACCCGTCGCAGAGACGGGCATCCTGTCACCGTAATACAGCACAAATCTCCCGTCGAATCACTGGGCTCGTGGATGCGACCACATACCAGGTGTCCCCCATGGGCCTGCACTGCTCTCGCTGCGTTGGGCTCAACCCGTGGACATCCCCATTGTACAGAGAGGGAAACTGATGCACCGGTGGGGGGGGGGGGGCTTACCCCGGGCCCAGGGCTGGCAAGTGTCGGGGGGAAATTCTCCACCATAACCTGACCCCAGTGTCAAAGTTGGGAACCCTAGCCCTGCGTGGCCGTGTGTGCCCCTCAGAGCCGGAACCCAGGCCCCAGACCTCCGGTCTGAGAGCTCCCAAGTGGACCACATTGCTCCCACTTCTCAAGAGCGTAGCAGGTCATGGCAGGGCCAGCCTTCGGAGCCCCATCAGACTGGTTTGTGAGCCCGGCTCTAGTTCTGGCTGGCGGTAGGTCCCAGGTAAGCTGGTGTGCGTCTCTAACTCTTGGGCAACTTAGTTCAGCTCTCGGGGTTCTGAGAATAAGGAGTGTGATAGCTTCCGCCAGGGCCGTCAGGAGGATTCAATAAGGAGGGAATAGCATAGGCCTGCATGTGTTTGGATGCCATACATGCCAGTGCTTTCCTCCCTGTCCTCTGGGCCGTGGAAGCTACGGCGTACTTCCCCAATAGCCACCCTTTGGTGATTCATCTCGTGCTCTGCAGCTGGGGGTGTTGCTCCCGTCGGACAGCTTCCTGGTGGGCGTTGGCAGAGTAGTCCCAAGTGTCCTGCCCAAACCCTAAGAAGTTAATGGGATGGATGATTATCTTAAGCAAAAAGCAGGATCATGGGCAGTCCTGCCAGCATCAGATGCTGCAGTGTAGGCCATGTGTCTCTGATGAAGGCACCCACGGCGACCAGCAGGCCCCACCAGAGAGAGTGCCCGGCGCAGGCCCCGAAGGCTCCCGGGGTGTATGGCTGGCACCCGGCATTGCTAATGGCACTTGAAGAGCCTTTTGTCCAAGTCAAAACCAGTTATCACTGGATGGCCTGTGGCACAGACACCATCCTTGGTCGGAGCTGATAGAGGATCTCGAGTGTCTTAGAAACACAGGCCCGAGAAGCTCAGCATCAGGCCGGCCAGCGAGCCCCACCTGGTTCTCATGCCCAGAAAACCTCATCACTTCCTCATGGATCAGGCGAGATGAATCACTTATCACAAAGGCTGATTCTAGGGATGAAACGAGCCGAGCCTCATGCGGCACTTGACACCGAGTAGGGCCTCTCGCCATCCCTGTGCCCAAACCAGACCGCCAACAATACAGCGTGCCGTTCTCCTCCCGCCGCCCTCCCTTCTCCTCCCCATCAGTCTTGTCTCCTCGTTGAAGTGATTTTTCTGCCCACGGATTCAGAACAGCCAGCGTCTTGTAGCTTCGCGTTTAATTGCAGTCGGTTCTGTGTTGTTCAGTAACAGGCTCGCGCGTGCTCCAGGTTTCTTCCCCGCTTCCCCGTGTGGGGAGAGCCCGGGTCTCTGCTTTCCAGGCCCAGAAACAAGCTCAGGTGGGCAGACGTGGCATGAGACACGATCCCCGCGCTGGCTGCTTTGTTTGGCTCCTTGTCACACAAATCTGCCTCCCGTGCGGTCGCTGTTCCACCCGAGGAGCCCCTCGCTGCTCCTTTCTTTTCAAGCCTGTCACAGTGCATGACATCTCTCCGTCTGAGCGTCCCAGCCCCCAGCAGCGCCCCCTCCGCCTGGCCCCCTTCCTCGCACCCTGGGGTCCCGCCAGGCACACTCCTACGTGTACACGCCCAGGCCCTAAACACACGGACACCTGCACACGTGCACACACGTGTACAAGTGCACGGGTTCACCATGGCTCCTCAGCCCTGCTTCCCGCAGTTTCCCCACCGCCTGGTGTACACAGGTGCGCACCTGTTCTCTGGGGCTGGAATCATCTGGGGGACGTCAGCCCTTCCTCCTCCATCAGGTCTGAGCTTCCATCTCATTCCAGTGTCCTCAGTAGTTTCTAAGTAATTAGCCCTTGGTCCTCTCCATAGTAGCTTCCTAGTTATTGACCCTTCCCGCTCCCTTACCTGGTAGTAGTTCCCAGAGGGTTCACCCTCCAAACCCCCGTGGTTTGAGTGTACGGTCACCCTCGCCCAGAACATCTCTTGTCCGTCTCCTCCATGCATCTGCTTCTGGTTGCTCCTTAAGGCGGAACTTAAGCCTCACTTTTCTGCTGACCTTCCCTGCAGGCCCCCACCCCAGTCTCTCTTCCGCGGAGCTGCGGTTGGCTCACCAGCGTGTCCCAACTACCCTGAGCTTCCTGCCAACAGTGCGTTTCGCCTGGTATTTTTGACTGTCTGCTCGTTCATCCTGCCCACGTGGCGGGCTGCTTGACATCACTGCGGGATGACAGTCAGGTGGGTGGAAAGGTGCTGAGTGGAAAGACAGCTCTCCTACTTTCTGCCTCTCCAGCCTTCCATGGGCTGCTTAATCTCCTTGAGCCTTGATTTCTTCATCTCTAAAATGGGGGGTTAATAATGACTTTATGTAAGAGTTCAGCCAAGGTTAATGAAGCAACACAAATGAAGTGTTAGCACAGTGACTGGAAGTTAGCATTATTCCAGCTTTCTTGCAGCCTATCGAGTGACTGCCTGGGAAGCTGACATAATTGAGGGGCTCAGTCAGACATCGAGAAAGGAGAAGAGGGAGGGAAGGACAGTGAAAACAAAAGCCGGCAGTAAGAGGAGAGACTCAGGCTGTTTCTCTGGAGCAGAGGGGGACGCAGGCTGTGCCAGGAGGCAATGAAGGCACCTTCACATCCTCCCGAAGGGCTGCTGCTCCCATTTGCATTTCGGTCACATTTATGACAGCCTCATAATGGATTAAGAGTCCCAGCACTGATATATTAAAGGTTAATGGTGCATCCTGCTTTTGTATTGATTTGTGGCAGCAAATATTTGCGGGTGTTGAGAGCTGGGAGTCAGCCGTGTTCCTGGCGTGGAGGTACTGCCGGCTGGCGGGGCTGTTTTGCGCAGGACTCTCCCGGAGGGCAAGGGGCATGGGAGCCAGGGAAGCAGACTGCATGGAGGGTTCAGGACCAGAGGATTCTCTTTGCCAATGCTGCTTCCCTTAGATCCACAGAGAAGCTGGGTCTTGAAGCTTCAGTATCCTGAGGAGGAAGCCTGGGGATGACCCGGTCCCATCCCCGAGTTCCTCGGTGGCTGGTTCCTGGGCCGACTCTGACCGCATAGCTGTGTGCTGTGTGTCCTGGCTCAAAGCTGCATACAGTTCCTCTATTCAAGTCTCAAGCCGTCATTATGCCTGCCTCTCTGCAGATGACTGACCCGCTTTTGTCCTGAAAGGAGAATGGTCAACTCAAGACAAAGACCTTTCCAACGCAATATCCAACCTACCCATTTGGAAAGTGAGAAAAAAAGCGAATTCATTAATATATTATTCATGCACATAATAATAACCCATATTTATTCGAGTGTCTGCTCTGTGCCGGGCACTGTTGTAAGTAGGGATGCAAATTATCCCAGTTTGGCTGCAACTATCCTGGTTTTAGCACTGGAAGTCCTGTGTCCCAGGAAATCTCTCTGCCCTGTGCAAACCAGGATGATTGGTCATGCAGTTGTCGGCACTGGTGGTGTAGCAGTAAACCCAACGACCAAGTCCCATTCTAGGGAGAGAACTGACATTAAAAACCTGTGATATCTTTCTTTGCTTTTATCCTATAATTTAAGAAGTGTGGTATTTTATATAGGGCTGTCAGCAGAGGCCTCACGGAGAAGGTGACATTTGATCAGAGACCCAAGACAACTGAGGAAGTGAGCCAATTAAAGATGTGAGCGAAGAGTATTTGGGAAGAGGGAAAACAGCTACAGAAACCCTGGGGTGGGAAGGGAAGATAAGCCAGTGTGATGAGAGCAGAGGTGTTGGGTTCTGGTCGTGTGGGACTCTTCAGGCCGTGTGAGGATTTGGGGTGTTTCTTCGAGAGAGAGGAAGCAACTGAGGATTTTGGACAAAGAGGTGACATGATGTGACTTAGACTTTAAAAGGATCATTCTGCCCATCGCCCTGAGGCATAGATTGTTGACTGAAAGGTGGAGGCAGGGAGACCATGGGGAGACGGCCCCAGTATCCACCTAAGACACAGAGTGGTACACGGTGAAGGTGATGAGACATAGTCTGCTTCTGGAGCTCTCTCAATGATAGAAGAGAGAAAATATGCTGAGATAGTGTGTGAGATACACAAGGAAGAGAGGAATCAGCAGGAATTCCAAGGCTTTGTCCACAGCATCTCAAAAAATAGAGGCATGTTCGTTGGACACGGACAAAGGAAAGGAGGAATAGGTTTGGTGGTGGGTTCTTGGGCTCCCAATTCAAGAGCTTGGGTTTGAACGTGTTCTGTCTCGGGCCCTATTAACCATCCAAATGGAGATGTCGAGTGTGGGCAATTTGCTAGAATTCAACGGGATGGGTCAGGACTGGGGTGGCCCCTTGGAGGCATCAGGGTGTAGATGTATTTGCAGCCGGTTGACTTGACCAGATCATGGTGAAAGGGATGTCACTAGAGAAGAGAGGGAATCTGTGGGCTGAACCTGTGACACCCCAAGATTCAGAGTCTGGGAAGAGAAGGAGTGGAAAGGAGAGGGATAGGGAGGCACCTGCGAGGTGAGAGAACTAAGAAAGAGTCATGTCCCAGAAGCCAAGTGAGGGAAAGCCTTCAAGAAGGACAGAGTGGTCAAGTTTGTCAAATTCCACTGGAGTGGGGATTTGCTGCCGTCTTTGGGAGATCGTTAATGACCTTGACAAAGACAGTTTCAGTTCAGTGTTGGGATGAAAACTTAATCAAGGTAGGTTGATAAGAAATGGGAACAGTGACTATGGATACCTTCCCAGAAGAACTGGAGAGTGGTTGCAGGAGGGCATGATCTCAAAGAATGAGTTAGTTGGGTTTTATTTTTTCTTCTTTTTTAAAGACAGAAGATGTTTGTGTTCCATGCTGATGGAAATGATCCGTAGAGAGAAGCAATTTGATGATGTAGGAGGTAGAGGTGGCAACTGGAAGAGCAATGTATTTGAGAAGGCAAGGATGTCTGGGCTCCAGGAGACAGAGTAAGACGTCATTTGGAGCAAGGACAGACCGCCATTTAAAAGTAGGGCCAGCAGGTATTCAGTGGTTTTAGGAATGGAAGTTCTTTTTCTTTTTTAATTTTTAAAATAAATTTATTTTTTATTGGTGTTCAATTTGCCAACATATAGAATAGCACCCAGTGCTCATCCCGTCAAGCGCCCCCCTCAGTGCCCGTCACCCAGTCACCCCCACCCCCCGCCCACCTCCCCTTCCACCACCCCTAGTTCATCTCCCAGAGTCAGGAGTCTTTCATGTTCTGCCTCCAGGAAAGGAAGTTCTTGATAGAGAAGCAAAGTTCTCTACTATTGCTTCTACTGTCTTAAGAGATGGGAAGCAGGGTCATCGTCTGAGAGTCATCCAGGGACAGGATGAATCGAGGAGGGGAGTCTGGAAGCCCGACAGGCAGCACGAGGTCCACCTGAGGTTAGTGGTCGTGATTCTACAGTGAGACCTATCACCACGCTGGTCTCCAGCCTAGATTTTGTTCCCCCCATGATATTTAGCTATAAACACAGAGTTGTTGTAAACCAGAGTTGATTCTTCCAGAAAACACGAAGTCAGCACCTCTTGTCTTCAGTCTCAGTGTGGGGTCATAGGGAGCCAGACATGGGCAGAGTTCAGCCCCAGTGGGGCTCACCGTTGAGGTGGGGAGACAGACGTGTCGATGGACACATGAAGTCCAAGGGGGTCGATGTGACAGGGCCTGGATCCTGGGGGTGGGGCATCCGTTGTGCCCGCTGGAGATGTCAGCGGAGATGATCCCTAGGATGGGAGGGAGTATAGGAGGGGTTTAGTCCTGTGCAGAAGGCAGGGCACGGAGGGTGGACAGATAGCGAGCCTGTGTGGAGGCGTGGAGGCTCGGAGAGCTGAGGAACCTGAGGCTGGATGAGACGGATCTGGAATGCAAGAGGCTTCCAGACTGAGCACCCTTTACCGAGGCTTTTAGGGGTCCCCGGTTTTGACTTAGTGGAGGATGTGGATGCTCAGCCTCCGACACACCCCAGGGCCTCCGCTCAGTCCCTGGCCCAGCGCCATCCGACCCGGCCCCCTCCCTTGGGGCCCGTTACTGAGCCCTGCTCACTTCCAGGGTCTAGGCCGAGTTGGCAGACCAGAAGCACCTGAGCACGTGGGCCCACCTTTCAGAAACGTTGCCCCCCTCCCCCAGGACAGCAGGCAGGGCATGTGCCAGAGAGGGAGGTTGCAGCCTTTGTCGGGGAGGGCCCTCCGTCCCATAGGCCCTGGCTGCCCCCAACGGCCCAGCCCTCAGGGTCAGCCTGCAGGGCAGGAGCTCGTGGGGCAGCAGAGGGGCCGCTCTCCCCTCCGCGGGTCCCTGCGGCCCTGCGCAGCTGGCCAGGGTGCACACGGGGCGCACGGAGAGCGTGGATAGCCCACAGCGTCCCTTGGGCAGCAGCAGGGTTTTAAATGTTTAAGGATTTGTGTTGTGTTTACAGTGTAATTAAAAAAATGCAAAATTTACAGAAACACGTTTGTAAAAACTGGAAGTCTCGCCACCACTCAGTACTTATCCCCCCCTCCCTCTTTTTGTTCCTCTATTTATTTACCTTTAGTAATGGTTACTTTTTACCCCAATGCAAATATACTGTCTATAAATACAGTCCTTTCATAGGAGTTTATTTGGGGCATCTTTTTATGTCAACAGCATTCCGAAAAATGGAAAGGGAATTGTAGAGAGAAAACAATGCAGGTGGTGGGGTGGGGAGGGGGGTGGATGTGACTGGGCGCTGGGCGCTGAGCGTGTATCCCCCTCTGTGGCCGCCGCAGGGCTCGCCTTTCAAGGTGAGGACTTGGTCAAGGACGTGGCTCCCTGTCGTGGGCCCCGCCTCCCTCCTCCCGGTGGGTCACCAAGCATCCCCAGGAGGTTGTAGCCTGGCAGTTGTCCCCGCTGGGATTCACACCTGCAGTCACTGCCATGGCCAGCAGCCTCCAGAGGATTGCGTGCACCACCCCAGGGACCCTTGGGCTTCCACGATGACGGGGGCCCTGCCAAGCTGTGCTAGGGAAGGACAGGCTGACGGACTTGGAGCCTGCCCGTCTCTGCTCCCCGGGAGGCAAGGCTTCTCCAGGTGTCAGCCCACTCCCCAGGGCGCCCTCAGGGGGCCCCGAAGCACCTGCCCCCCGTGTCAGGTTCGGTGGCCATCCCCTCCCACCCCCCGCCCTGTGCACTTGATCTAATCACTTCCTCCCTTATTCTCTAGCATCCTTACTCTGCTTTCTTAATCTTCTAGCACCTTTGGTCACCAGGTATGCCATTAGGGGTCTGCCGACCACGGCCCCTGCAGGCCGCAGGAGCAGCCTGTAAGCTGAGACGGTTTTTGTTTTTGGAAACATTTTCAAAGCATTCTAGAAAAACAAAAGCACAAAGGGCCAGAGCGTGCGAGGCCCTTGTCGCCCGCACCTGTGTGCTTCCCCCCCTTTCCAGAAAGCTTGCTGACCCTGGCGTGCCTTAATTATTTGTGTGTTTGTGCCTGTGTCCATGTGTGTCTCCGCCTCCCTACCGCCGCCACACAGAAGCCAGGAGGGCGGGAACTCTGTGCTCCCCACGCTGGCCCCCGAGGGCCACGCTTGATGCAAGCAGATGCCGAGGAAATGGGCTTGTGGATGAATGAATGAATGAAGAAGAATGAATGAATGAATGAATGAATGAATGAACGAAGGCACTTGTGAAGCCTTTCAGAACCCAAGGTTGGGAGGCATCTTGGGGTGTCTCAGCCTTCGCTTGAGGCCCAATCCACCTTGAGGGACCCTGGGGTGGGGGAGGCGAGAACAGGGATTGGCAAAGCCCCGGATGGGAGAGTGCTGTGTGGGGGGAGAGCCAGAGGGGCCCCGTGGGAGGTGGGAGCTGGGGGCACCGATGCCCGATGTCCCCATCAGCGGTCTGGCGAACCCAGCCAGGCAATCCCAAGTGACTCGCACAGCGTCCTTCCTAGAGGATCGGACGGGAGCGATGGGTCCAGGCTGCTGGGTCCACGTCAAGGCATCTGTGGGCCGTAGCTGAAACACCTTCAGATTACGAGGCAGAGCACCCCCACCCTGCCATGCCTTTGGGGTCCTTCCACTATATTCTTTTCCTTTTACGGAATGATAACGGGGCTTTGGGATTTGGATTTGTCGGGCTGTGATTACGGCAGCCCCGCAGTTGTTAAAATCTGCTTTACCTGTACTGTACATTGATTCTGCTCCTGCTACGAGGGCATTTATCTCTATTGCCAACGTAAATCTCTCTGTAACATGCAAAGATGTATTTATAAATTCTGTATCATTGATTTTCCTCATGCTGCAAACGCATTTATCTCTTTGTTAATGAAAACGTATCTAGGAAATAGTAAGACGGATTCACGGAGAAAGGTACAGGGAGGGAGGGGGGCGGCACCGAGCCGGCGGGGCACCCCTGGCCGCAGCCGGAGGAGACCGCGTGGGGCTGCCCGAGTGCCTGTTCCACGCGAGGGCACGGCTTGCAGAGGCGGACGCTGCTTGCAAGGCCCTTTGCCAGGCAGTCGGGTGCATTCGTGGGAGCCAGCCGTGCCTCGTCTAGGGGAGACCCCCCGGATAAGCCCCCCCGGGCAGGAGGTGCAGAGGAGCCCCTCCCCGGGTCTCAAACCTGGTTTCCGTAGAGCACAACCGAGTGAAAGACACTGGCTCAGAAGTGAGCTCGGGGGAAAGGCCGGGCTTTGCCACGGGAGGATTCAACACTGCGTGTTGTCAGAGGACCGACGGCGAGGGACGGGCGCAAACCACAGGGCCACGTTCCTACGGTGTGACCCTGCGCAGTGACCGCAGGCCTCCGCAGGCCAGCCCAGGAAGGACGCTCTTCAGGACTTCTCTCCCTAACACAGACGGCTGCTGTCCCCAGAGCATCGCATGGTGACAGGTGGCCACGGCACTCGGGCTGAGCGTCGCCTAAGGTACAGACTTGCTCAGTCACCATGTCATACACCTGAAACCAATGGGACATTGCGTGTCAACTGCACTTCAGTAGAAATAAACGAATAAAGACGCCCTTCCTGGGAGTTCCCCGCCTCCCGCCCCCGGCACTCACTGCGTTCCCAGGGAGCCACTGCAAGCCCTTACCATCGTGCTCTTCACAAGAAACCAAGCTCCATGTGGCCTGCCGGTCGACTTGGGTATCTTCATGCTCCTTCTGAGTTCAGGCTCTTTCCGGTTGTCACTTAGGGCATCCCGGGGACTTAAAATGTGTCCTGCTCACAAGGTGGCCCATCACATGCTGCTCAGGAGCCGTTTGCATGTCCCTTGGCGACAGTCTGGGCAGCAGAAGCTTGAGCGCGGGCTCCTTAGTGGGGAGGCACGTGGGCAGATGCCAAGGCAGCCTTCAGTCTCGTGAGCCCAGAAAAGTCTAGGGGAGCTGCCTGTCCTGAGTTGCTTCCATCCGAGTGTGGCCGTGTCGGCCCCGTCACTGAGGACTCCTGTGTACCATTCTCTGCTTCCACCACTTGAGTTACCTCCTGACAGCCGCACAGAAGGGCTGCCGTTTCTACACAGCGACTCCGTGCGGGGCATATGTCTGTGACCCTTGATTTTCACCACAGATGTGAGAAAGGTGAGAGTTGGGGAGACCAAGTTCTGCTCCGGTGATGCTGAGGCCTGTGTGCACACCCCCTGGGGGGCCGTGAAGGCCATGCGAGCACAGATTGCTGAGGGCCCCCCGACCAAGTGTCAGACTCAGCAGTTCTGAGAGTGGACCCCAGAATCTGCACGTGTTCGAGGCTCCTGGGTGATGCTGATGCCGTGACTCTGAGGACCATACTTTGAGAACTACTGGTCTACCTCCCACAGGCAGGGTTCACACCCACACCTGCAGGATTCCAAAACCTATGTCATCTTAGCCCATAGGAATTGCCCTGGGGCGTGTGTCCCTGCTGGACTCTCAACGCCTGCTCAGGTGATAGCTTGTCTTGCTGGAGCACCTTACCCTCGACTCTCCATCCAGCTACCCCCACCCATCCTTCATGGCTCTGCTTCACGTTTCCTCTTCCGCGAAGCCTTCCCTTAGCTCTGACCATAGCCAGCTGCTCCACCCCTGGGCTTTCCAGGGTCCCCCAGGCAGGACCCTGTTTCACGTTGCTCACGTTTAGTTCCCGATCACTGTTCCACCCCTCCCCGTGAAGCCCGTGAGGATGCCCAACATTCATTCCTTGCTCTCTGAACCTCTGTGCTGTAGCTCGTGGCTGTTCCATAGCTGTAGGATGAGTTGTTGAACGACTGTAGCCAGTGGCGGCATGCATATGGAGGTCACACCGGCTGTGACGGACAGATCTTCATCCCTCTGTGGTGCGGGTGCATCGACACTCTGCAGCAGTTGTTGCTAAAGGGACTAATTTGAGGAAAATGTTAAATTAAGTGTGCTGGTGCTGCCTTCTCCAAGCTCGGCATCTCCCGCTTGTTCGGATGGGTGTCCTATCTGATGTGCACATCTGTTTTCTCTGACTGCCAGTGTTGGCTCGGAGCCTGGCGGGCTAGCTGCTCCCGTCCTCCTTTACTCCTCCCTCTGTGTCCCTTCCAAAGCTGCACACTCTGACGAGAGGGTGAGAGTGCCCCAAGGAGATGATGGCTCTGGTGTATGTATAGTTGGGTCCTCCCGTCTAAACCTTTGATGGTGTTAATTGACTCTGAAAGATGGTGGAAATCCCTACTGTGTGCTGGGCATGTTAGTGAGCTTGGGAAGTTCCCTTGAAAGAGGAGGTGCGCATCTGAGATGAGAGAGCTCCCTCTGCAATGACTCATGGCTTCAGGAGATGAACTATGGAGGCCGTGGGGGCAGAACCATGAGGCTGGCACAGCAAATGGAGGTGGTGTTTGGGGGCGGGAACAATGAGGTCTCCTGGGACAGAAGTGGACATGAAGCCATAAACATTCGGGCTGCCTACTTGTCATCCAGAGATGATCCCTGAGCCTCTGGCCAGGGGCACAGTCATGAATAAATACTGAGAAGAGAGAAGAAATCTCCATTTCAAATGTGGGGATGGAACAGTAGTGCTGAGCTCCTTGGCAGTTACGCATTCATTCCATACTCATGGAAACTGCAGTAATTTAGAGCAGTTCAGTATTTAGACTCAACTGTGTAATTCATCCTGATGTTTCCCATTCATCAAAGCCTTGTGTTTGTTTGTATTACCATGAGAAAAATAAAAAAAATGTGGGAAAAAAGATTCCTCCTCCTTTCATTACAGGCAGATTACGACAGAGTTACAACCCTTGGGGCCCTTCAAGCAAAGGAACATCTTGCTTCAATTAGATATAAATAATGAACAATAATTAGAAAGATTTCTTCATCGAATTTGTTATTTTATGTTTCCTTTCATCTGTAATGTATGGAAACAAATACCGAGCTCTGTTTCTGGGCCATGTAGCAGGGCCTGAAGGAACTCCGTGGAGTGTGTCCCCAGAGCAGAAGGAAGCATCCATGGCTGGCTCCTCTGTGCGCATGCTGTGGAGGCTGGTGTCAGCCCTGGATCCAGGGCCACGGGTGCAGAGAGGAGGCTGCCTCGGCCCCAGCCCTCCAAATTCTTACAGCCTGCTGTGCAGAATAATTGTTACTAGCTACTGGCCACTGAGTTTGTGTCAGGCCCTGCTTTATGAGCTGAGCACACAGCACCTCAGTTAGGCTTAACGGCGACCCCATGCCATGGACTCTGCTTCTTGCCCTGCTTTAAGAGATTTGAAGACTGAGGCACAGAGAGTTTAGAGCTAACCTGCCAGTCCTGCAGTGTCAGTGATGGTGGAGCTTCAAGGTAAGGCAGATGGTTAGACTCCCGAGATCTGCTTCCTCTCGCTCTAGGATGCTGTCCTCTGAAATCACAGTGATATTATGCTGCCATAGAAACCGTGCAAGGTGTAGAGATGGCACGGGAAGGAAAGGGATGGTGATGGCTTTGCACGGGGAAGGAAGGCATCTGGATCTCCAGGGTGTGTGCAGGAAAATATCAGGTGGATAAGTGAGATAAAGGGGTTCCAGGCAGAGGAAGCACCATGGCCTGGTGCCGTAGAGGAGGACTGTGTAGGATTTCTCCTATCAGCATTGGCTCTGGAGCTGCGAGGAGACAGGTGCAGCAGCTGGAGATGAGACCAGAAGATGGAAGGGTGTGCAGGTCAGGTTAAGAAGATGGGATCCCCTCATGGAAAGGGTGGCTCAGGGAGAGGCGGCGATGATGATCCTGGTTGGCACAAAGGAGAAACAGGTTTCTGGAAGAGAAAATGAAGAGTGATCAAGGTGGAGCCCGGAGAGAGAGCATTTAGGGGATTGTTGTTCTTTTTGCCATTTTATTCTACATGTGACGATCTCTCAACACTCTGAACCAGGTGGTGCTCATTTAAGGCGAGGGAGAGCTTTGTGCCAAGTGGTCCTTCCCGGTCTGACTATTGCCCCTACCCCAAGGAAGCCTCTCCTTATCCACCCCCAGCTCAGACATCCGCTGCTGAGCCTTCCTCGTGCTCTCCCTCCCCCCAATATGCACATGGCCTGAGCTGCCTGCTTCTCCTTCAGTGTACAACAAACCCCAGGCTCTCAGAAGTGCTTTGTTTTTATCTTTGCCATCTTTTAATAATTGTCAACACCTAAAAATCAGGACACTTCATATAAAATCACAGATTTCTTTGTTTACTGAAGACAAATTGAGGGGTGGTGCTCAAAATGCAACAACTGGGTGGGACTCTAGAAGAGCTGCAAGCTTTGGCGGGGACATGGCTCTTCACTGCACATCCTGAGTGTGTGTCCCTGCCCACACCAGTTCTAAATGGCAGGGACTTGTCATCATCATCATCATCATCAATCTTGCCAACAATGTATTTCCTCCCGGTGCTGTAGGCGCTGGAGTTAGAGACCTTTGACGTCCAGCCACCCATGTTGCCCTGACTCTTATGCTGTGGTTGTCTGTATGCTTCTATGGCTGAGGGCAGGAATGATGGCTTATTCACCCTTTTGTCCCTCGAACTCAGCACAGGACCTGGTTTTGGGTGTTCAGTAACCCTATTGAATTAATCTACACTGAGGAAACATCATTGTGATAGGATTAGGCCCTGGCCAGTCATGCTCTGGGCTGAGGAACTGCAGCTACTTGGGGTTTGGAGTGAAGAATGTGGATAATGGGCCACACTGGGGCTTGGTCCTCAGGAGAACCTTGCAGCCCGTTCATATCCCTGCAGTGTGTGACATACACCCACCCTTCACTGCCTTTTTGCCCTTTCAGGACGTTCCAAGACCTCTCCAAACAAGTCGACATATCTTACGGCACCGTCCGGGATTCTGCCGTGTATGAGTACTTCCGAGCCAAGGGCACCAACCCCCTGGAACAAGACAGCACGTTTGCTGAACTCTGGCGGACCATCAGCAAGAATGGAGGGGCTGACAACTGTGTGTCCAGTCCTTCGGAAGGCATCAGGAAGGTAGGCGGGAGCTGGCCTTGGCCTCGTGTGTGCTGTGACGGGCCGTGGGCACCGTCGACTCCAAGGTAGGAGACACCTTCCTAGAGCATCTCCTCTGAGTAGCCCTGTCACCTGCAGGGCGATCCGTCTTCAGCCAGTTGGATAGAAATTTGTCACAGGCACGTGAGTGCGGTACACACATTCTTTAGGTAAGATGCCCGTTCTTGGCAACAGAAGCAGAGGGGCTACTCATTAGGTATCTTCTAAGTTTCCAAAGTTTCAGTGAAGAGCAGACAAGTTAAGCCTGAGACATAGACCCCCTGCCTCCTGGGCTTATAGGATGGGGGCCCACAGGGGCCTGCCCAGCCCAAGGGAGAACACTCAGCAAAAGCAGAAGCAGAGGACCAGGTAAGAGGTGGAGGGACTGAGGGCACAAGGTTGAGAAGAGGGTGGGCACACCCCGGGCAGGGTTAGAGTGGGGAAGAGCACACGTGAGGGGCGGAAGGCCCGGAGCGAGAACTGGACAGTTGGCCTGGCGTGTCTGGGGGGCCTGTGCTTTGGAAAAGAGGTGTGTTTGGGGGATGGTGATGAGGATAGCAAACCCAGGATGGAGTCTATGGTGGGGGAAGCTGAAGGGGAGCAGATGAGAGGGAGCCGGGGCCAGAGAGAGGGAGGACGCAGAAAAGCCATCACCTTCTTCAGCAGCGGGTTAGACTCTGTTCATTTATATCATATAATTGCCCACAATGACCTGAATTAATCATCGTCCTCCCGTTATACAGATGAGGGGGTCAGAGACAGGGGGTCACACTCCGAGGTAGGTTCTGATGCCTGGGGTCCGGGCTGTGTTTGGCATTTATCCACCACAGTGCTTGCGGAGCCCTCGAAGGTCAACGCGGAAGAAGATGGCGGGACGAAGGCAGGTGTCGCATCAGGGAGCTGCTGGTGGTGGTGTCCTGTCCGGGGACCCTCCCGTGCAGTAGCTGCTGTCCCTGAGGTTGCTAGTGAATGGTGTGAGAAAGCTGTGCCCCTGTGCAAGGCTGCTGTCTCCGCGCAGACGAGCAGTCCAGCCTGCCTCCGCGCCTCCTCCTTTGCCTTCTGTTCTCACGCAGCAGCTCGCCCGGGATGGCTTCTTGCTGTTGAGCCACACTGAGCAGCGGAACGTGTCTGGGCTCTAAAGCCTGACGCGCTTGGGTGTGAATCCCAGCTCCCTGCTCACCAACGATGTAAAACCGGGGACAGCGCTCTTCCTGTCTGGAACCTTCTCAGAGTAGAGAGAGGCCCTGTGGGGGCCTCCTCAGAAACTTAAAATATTCAGAAGAACGTGTTATGGTGGATACCGCGCCCAAGTGATAACCTGACAAAAATAGTAGAATGCAATATAAAAAATGTGCTATTCCCTTGCTTACAGCATTTATTAAAATCTTTGTTTTTAGTGAATTACAAAGGATGGCGCTCTAACCCCGAGCTCCTAGGTCTTTTTTCATCCCTGACAGTGAATCTTTGCAGCTGTAGGCGACCTTGTTTGGAGAGAATGAATACAAAGTTGACTTAAGGCTTCTTATGAATGTAAGGCCTAGGCCAAATGGCCTTTGAGTTTCTGCTGCCTGCTTGCTTTGTCTCTCAGAGAGAGCCAATAGTCCCATTCACATAGGATTTTTTTTTTTTGAGAATTTTTTTTTATAAATTTATTTTTTATTGGTGTTCAATTTGCCAGCATACAGAATAACACCCAGTGCTCATCCCATCAAGTGCCCCCCTCAGTGCCCGTCACCCAGTCACCCCCACTCCCCGCCCACCTCCCTTTCTACCACCCCTTGTTCGTTTCCCAGAGTTAGGAGTCTCTAATGTTCTGTCTCCCTTTCTGATATTTCCCACTCATTTTTTCTCCTTTCCCTCTTTATTCCCTTTCACTATTTTTTTATATTCCCCAAATGAATGAGACCATATAATGTTTGTCCTTCTCCGATTGACTTATTTCACTCAGCATAATACCCTCCAGTTCCATCCATGTCGAAGCAAATGGTGGGTATCTGTCTTTTCTAATGGCTGAGGAATATTCCATCGGATACATAAACCACATCTTCTTTATCCATTCATCTTGGATGTGAGGGCGATCTGGCTGCGACATCTGTCACCCCATTGATCGCCAGGGTTGATTCACATAGGATTCTTATGAGGATTCATTGCAACGGTGCTACAAAAAGTACTCCTTATAAGGAAAAGATGGCTACTTTTGACTTTATTAAACTTCCATTCATCGTTAGACACTTTAAAGAAAAAAAAAAGACAAGTCACACACTAGGAGGGAATATTTACGATGCATTATAACCAAGATAGGATTGAATATCAAGGTTATAGGAAGAGCTTTTCCAAATCCATAGGAAAAATTCAAACAATTTAACAGGAAAATGGGCAAAAGACTTGCACAGGCCTTTCACAGAAGAGGCAATGCGTATGGCCAGGAGGCCTAGGAAGAGATGCTCCAAATCATTAGTGATCGAGGATATGCAAATCAAGACCATAAAGGTATATCATTTTACACCAATTAGACTGGCATAAAACGAGAGGTGGTGGAGAGGACGGGAGTAACAGGTGGTTAATTGCTGGTGGGAGTGTACCCAGTACAACCACTTTGGAAATGAGCGTGCTATTCTCTTATAAAACGGAACATTCAAATACCCTGTGACCCAGCGAGGCCACTCCTATGTATCCGCCGAAAGGACACTCCTGCACACACTTCAGAAGTGAGAAAGGTCAGGGTAGTATTGCTTATAGAGTCAGAACCCTGGAAATGATCCAAATGAGCTTTAACAAGGTGAAAAAATATGACCTGCAATGAAATGAATGGCCTACAGCTTCGTGGAATAGCACAGTTGAATCTTCGCAGAATAACACATCGAATCAGAAAAAGCATTAACGGCAATTTCATGTGGGCCCACTAATAGGAAACAACGTACTTCTTAATACCCCATTTAAAATGTGTGAAACACATGCACGCACACACATCCCAAGTAACAATGGGGCACAAAATCCACGAGAGTGGCTAATACAGATGGGAGAGCCGGAGCAACAGGGAGCAGAGGAGCAAATGACTGTATGTAAGTCAAGGTCAGTGTTAGCTTCAGATTCACAGGGTCTAAAAAATTTTTTTTTCATTTCTCATTATAAAAAATGATTAATGAGTTAATGAAAAAGAGGGTCATTCCTGGACAAAAGTGTGTTCATGGTGTCCTGGACCTAGGGTTGTGATTAATCCCGGATTGCGTACCTACCTACCCTTCCAGATGAGTAAGTCCCAACCAAGCCAGGCAGAGGTTGGCTCCTAGAGACGCCAGGCCGTTTTGTCCTTGCCTGCTGGCCTCGCTCCTGGTGCACCTTAAGAGAACAAACAGCACCGCAGGGCCCTCACCGCAGGGAGATGAATCTGGAGATGGGTCGTCAAGGAAGTGTCTCCCCATCATCCTACTCACCCCTAGCCCATTGCTGGCACATTAAAAATCATCCCCCCATGGTGATGTGTAGGGTCTGAACTCACAATTAAAGCAACGTAGAGAAGGTAAGTAGGGGAAGATGCAAAGAAAGGATTCCTTCCAAGTGCCTGTAGCTTCATGGTACAGAACCTAATCTTTCTCCAGTACATAGGATGTGTTACTTTTATGACACCTTCATTTTATAAACCCCAAACCAGCTTTGGGATCACAAATCTCCCTCGTACATTCAGATCTTTAAGAAAAGAAAAAAAAAAAAAAGACCGACTGCCAGCACTAGACAAATGTTAAGGGTTTTATAACTAGTGTCATAAAAGTGAGTTTATGGTATTGTCAGAAAGTGGAGTGGGCTGCATTTTTTACTGGAAGGAGAGCTCAGCTTTGCTCTCAGATCCTCTTCGTGGGCCTAGGAGGCAGCGGCGAGGAGGGGGGCCTCCTATATTTAAATGGTTACCTCAAACTCTCCCTGTCTCCTGCCCCCATGGGGCGGCCCCTCACCTGTCCCCCCACCCCCACCCCCTTGCCAGGCTACAGCTTCAGAAACCTGGAGAATGCCACCCACCAGCTGCAGACCAGGCTGAGGGGGGCGCCGCCCCAAGTGAGGGTCGTGTCCTGAATTCAGGAACTATTAAGGAAAAATCCAGCCAAAGACACCCTGCTTCTGTGCAGCGTAGGCAGCCTGGCAAAGGTGAGGAGGGGGTGCCCTCCCCCCGAGGGACGTCGCCAAAAGCTCTTTTAGCAAGGGGAGGGTGACCTCGCTTCTAATTTCCAGTTACTCTTTGGCGACTCTGGCTCCATTTCTGGAGGGCGCTCGGGAGTGGAGCGATGTCTAATTGCTACTAAAGTCAAGGAGCTTGGAGTAGAGGGTAACCTCAGAGAGCTGCTATTATTTTTTCTTTGGGAGTGCTACAGCTTTTAATGACTTGAAACCAATTTAGGTGGGAAATTGCTTAGCAAGAGGTGATTACTTCTCCGCAACATCAGAACCAGGGGAAGGGATCGTGTCACGGTGGCCCCACCTCTGCGACCCACTCCTTCCTGCTGGTGGCTGCTCAGACGTGGAGGGGGTGGCCCTGGCTGGGCCCTGGAGAGAACAGGAAGGAGTGTGTGAGGGGAAGGCAGTTTTGTTTATTTATTTATTTATTATTATTATTATTTTAATAATAAATTTCTTTTTTATTGATGTTCAATTTGCCAACATACAGAATAACACCCAGTGCTCATCCCGTCAAGTGCCCCCCTCAGTGCCCGCCACCCAGTCACCCCCACCCCCCGCCCTCCTCCCCTTCCACCACCCCTAGTTGGTTGCCCAGAGTTAGGAGTCTTTATGTTCTGTCTCCCTTTCTGATATTTCCCACACATTTCTTCTCCCTTCCCCTCTATTCCCTTTCACTATTTTTTATATTCCCCAAATGAATGAGGCCATATAATGTTTGTCCTTCTCCGATTGACTTATTTCACTCAGCATAATACCCTCCAGGTCCATCCACGTCGAAGCAAATGGTGGGTATTTGTCGTTTCTAATGGCCGAGGAATATTCCATTATATACATAGACCACATCTTCTTTATCCATTCATCTTTCGATGGACACCAAGGCTCCTTCCACAGTTGGGCTATTGTGGACATTGCTGCTATGAACATTGGGGTGCAGGTGTCCCGGCGTTTCACTGCATCTGTATCTTTGGGGTAAATCCCCAGCAGTGCAATTGCTGGGTCGTAGGGCAGGTCTATTTTTAACTCTTTGAGGAACCTCCACACAGTTTTCCAGAGTGGCTGCACCAGTTCACATTCCCACCAACAGTGCAAGAGGGTTCCCCTTTCTCCGCATCCTCTCCAACATTTGTGGTTTCCTATTAAGTGCCCACAGCATGCAGTTCTACCAACAGTCCTGCCTGCGCTCCGTAAGTCTCCTAAACACGGGGTTGTCCCGGAATGAGTCACGTGCTGGCTGGCTGAGCAGAAATGCATAAATCTGAGATGTAGTTGGTGCCATCGGTTAGCAGGTCACCCCCGTGGATTCCCTGATGGGACTGGGAAGGGAGGTCACTCCGGGCTCCGGCTCAGGCTTGCTGCTTAACGGCCCTGTCTTAGGAAGGAAACCCGGCCGGTCCGCACAGAGGAGAGGGGCTGCCTTCCTCTCCCTCCGCCACCCGCTCCTGTCGGCCCAGGAAGGCGTAGACCCATACGGGCAAACCCCGGTCCATGGGCGAAATCTGGCCTCCCGCCTGCTGTTGTAAATGAAGCTTTACTGGGGCACGGCCACACTCCTTCACTTACGTGCGGTCTACGATGTCTCCCCTACTGCCTCAGCACAATTGGGTAGTTGTGACAGAGACCATAAGGCCTTCAAAGCCTAGAAGGTACATGGCGTGGCCCTTTGCAGGACACGTTTGCAGATCCCTGGTGTGGGCCAGCAGCGGGGCCGGGGACGCTGCCCTAGTGTGTATCTAAGAGCTCATATGTGTGTCCAGTCCCTTGTCATCTGGCTCTGCATTGTCTCAGGGTGTGCAAGGATACCAAGGCAGGAGCCCGTTCTCTAGTTCTGCGCCATCTAACAGCCCCTAGGTGCCTGCGGCAGCACAGCACCCAGCTCTGGGCCACCCAGTGGTACGCTGGTGTGTCTAGCCGTGCGTCATCTTAGCTCTGTGCCATCTAGTGGCTCACGGGCTCTGCCCACACGCTGTCCTCTCTTGTCCTTCTTAGGTCTAACCCTAGTGGCCCAGGGGCTTCTCCTTCACGATCCCGGGTCCCAGCTCTGCTCCTAGCCCAGCCTTCTTCCCCCTGAAATCTGTTTAGCCGTCTCTGTAGTCCAGGCCCTGTGCCAGACGATCTACGTGTATTATTCTTTTCATCCTAAACGGAACTACTTGATTATCATTATCTACATCGTATAGAACTGGGACCTGAGCCCCAGAGAGATGAAGTGGCTTTTGCCCAAGGTCACAGGGACCTGAGTAAGTCATGGCACAGTCCAAGCCAAGGCTCATTCCAAACTTCCTCTCCCCAGGGGGTAGCATTCCCATCTCTATGCCTCACTGTGCCTCTCTCCCTCGCGTACTCTTTACCTGTGCTTTTATTTCCCTTCCTCTTTTATGCCAAAGTAAGGAGACACCGGCTTTTAAAAGCCTTACCTGTCCTTCTGTACCTTAGCAAAGCTTTCTTCAGTCTCTGATTTTGATCTTTTGATTTCTAAACTACTAAAATATCAATTAAAGACATTTTGAGATGCAGAATTGGGCTGGCAGGTGGTTCAGATTTATACAAGAATAACTTCGTCACATGAAATCAAACTTCCATGTTGTTGGAATTTTTTTCTTCAGCTTTTGATCAACACTAGCAAGTAATATCCAGTGTAACCCAATTTCGGTGCAGTGCCAGGGCTGACCTGGACTGCCAATTATTAAGGCTTTCCATAATCAGACCTCATATTTAATAACATTGTCAAATAGAATACGGTGTTAATAGTTCAAATGTCAATCTTTGCAGCTCATTGAGCTCTTCGGATACATACACAAGTTGCTTGTTTCAGACCCTGTGGCTAGAGATAGTATTTTTCCGAGGGAGGTAGCTTTTGAGTCCAGCAGTCGTAACAGAAGGTGGTTTTTTCCACTCGGTAAATACCGCTGAGGTCATAAAGTGTGAATGCAAATTCAGGAAGAAAACAGGCCCACAAATCTTATTTATTTCCACACTGATCTAATGCTTGCCATGGACCAGATTGGGTATCACCCATCAGCCCCTGTGCTTTGTCCCTTCCTCTTGCTCTCTGCTCTGTGACAAGGGCTGCCTCTTTTGCATACGCTGTCTGCTGAATGTCAGGAACTGTACCCTGTGGCAGAAAAGGATAGGGTTAGGGGCCGTACTCTGAGGCGGGAAGGTCCTTCTCGGGGTCCCCAGAAAGACTGCAGCTTTCCATGGGAGGACAGGGAACGTGGGTGCCCCACGGGGTCTTCATCTGGAAGGAGCAAGTTGAGGAAGCATCCTGGTTTCCCAGCCTCTGGAAGTTCTCACTGAGGAGTGAGGGGGAAGAGGCTTCGATGGAACGTGTTCCTTTGTATTTGGGGGATGCTAGGTGCAATGACCAGGGAGATTTGGCCAGTTTGATCAAAGGGACTCTTAATGTGGCTCTGGCCTCCTGGAAAGGGGACCGGTACAGACAGGCAGCCCCTGCAGAGGAAAGGAACAACACAGGCTCGGCAGCAGCCAGGCCTTCGAGGCTTGTCCAGGACACCTGTTCAGCTCTTTCTCTGCTTCCGAGTCCATGCAGAACAGGGATTTGATGTGCCTCCTTCCTTCTGAGATGCTCACATGGGATAACTGTTCATCTCTATATCTTTTATACTTGCTCGAAAGCACCATATCCATTTTTCGAGTTGGATAGTCTCTTTTTATTCGTTCATTTATTCACTTACTCATCCATTCAAGACACGTAGCTTGGATAGCTTCTCCTAGGAGTTTGAAGATGGGAGTTTAAGTCCCACTTTTGACTTAATATAATCTGTGGCTTGTCTCTGGTCAAGTGAATTCACCTTCTGAGCCATCTGTGAGACTGAGAAGAGCCTGCCCAGGTTAGCGGTGAGCCTACCAATGCATTCAGCAGAAAGCGTCCAATATGGTAGCGAAAGATGGACATTCAATTGGAGAAGGACCATCATTATATGGTCTCATTCGTTTGGGGAATATAAAAAATAGTGAAAGGGAATAAAGGGGAAAGGAGAAAAAAATGAGTGGGAAATATCAGAAAGGGAGAAGAAAATGAGAGACTCCTAACTCTGGAAACGAACTAGGGGTGGTGGAAAGGGAGGAGGGCGGGGGGTGGGGGTGAATAGGTGATGGGCACTGAGGGGGGGCACTTGACGGGATGAGCACTGGGTGTTATTCTGTATGTTAGCAAATTGAACACCAATAAAAAATAAATTTATAAAAAAAAAGAAAGTGACATTCGGTAGCTGTCAGCAAACTGCCTCAGCGTCTACTCTTTGTGAGGAAAACAAGATAGCTAACATATAAAGACAAGTATCACCTAGTCCTTTTATGAGGTATAACTGACAGACAATGAAATGCACATGTATTAAGTGTTTGTTGAATGGGTTTAGACAACTGTATACAGTTGTATAATCAACACCGAAAACAAGCTACAGAAGCTCTCCATCATTTGGGGAAATTTTCTCATGTCACTTTCTGGATACTGCTTATGCCCAGAAGCAACCACTTACAACTTTCTAGAAACACAGATTAGATTTACCTGTTCTTGGAGCCCCTTGGTGGCTCAGCGGTTGAGCGTCTGCCTTTGGCTCAAGGTGTGTTCCCAGGGTCCTGGGATCGAGTCCCATATCGAGTCTCCATCCCCCATGGAGCCTGCTTCTCCCTCTGCCTGTGTCTCTGCCTCTCTCTCTCTGTGTCTCTCAGGAATAAATAAAATTAAAAAAATATTTACCTGTTCTTGTAATTCATATAAACAGAATAATATAAAATATGCGTATTGTGCTCAGTTTCTTTCACCCAGTGAAACACCAATGAGATTTAAGTTGTGGATATCAGTACTTCTTTTTCTTTCTTCTTTTTGAGTAGTATTCCATTATATGAAAAAGCCTCAATGTGTTCATCCATTCTCCAGTTGACATGCATTCAGTTGTTGCCAATTTGGGGCTGATACGACTAAGACTGTATGATCATTTTTATACAGATCTTTTGTGGAGATATGTTTCCATTTTTCTTTACTGAATACAAAAGTGGAATTCTTGGGTCATGGGGTAGATGTGTGTTTGCCTCTATAAGGAATTGCCCAAGCACCTCCACCTCTATTTTTGCTCCTACTAGTCGTACCTGAGCCATATACTTGTAAGCTCCAGTTACTGGACATCCTAACCAACATTTAGTGTTGTAGTCTTTTTGACTGTAGACAATTTAGTGGATGTGAAGGATGGTTCTAGATAATTTTGCTGCAGACATCCTGCTGCAAGCATTTTCACTGCAAACATTTTCGCCACATAACTAATTAGCGACCAGGCAATTTTGCCATAAAAGATAGAATAACTGGTTGACAATCTGGTTTCATTTCTCCATTGAAAAATTCTTCTTTTTTTATATTATATAAATCTTAGCTAGCCCTCATAATTTCTACACAGTAACATGTAGAGATGATGGTCTTAAAATAGTGAATGATGACAAATCCATATGTTGACTTGATAGAAAATACAGTGATAAAACTTACTGGAAGTGTGAAATAAGGGAGTGTAAAGCCAGATTGCACTCTAGACAACACTAGAAAATGACGACAGATCAGTTACAATGATCACAAAGCTCAGTTACAAATGTATTACAGCGTTAGCATTTCTTCCACATTTTCCATAGAACTTTAGAGCATCTGTCAGTGGACGTGTGACCCTATGCCTATGGGAGTGTAGGAGGCTCCCATAATGCAATACAAAGCTCAGTTACAAATATGCATCCTAGTATTTGGAAAACCGATATCTATCTTAATAATTAATTTTATTTTTTTTTCATGTTTCATTATGTCCTTTGTAATGTCCTTCTTTTCTTTTTCATTATGTTATCTTTTATAGCAAAATTGCCTTATGGCCAGTTAGTTATGTGGTAGAAATGCTTTCAGCAAAGATGACTGGCAAAGATGCTTATGACAAAAACGTGGACATGGTGAAGGATATCCCATTTTTTAATTGGCATTATTTTGGCGGCTAATGATGGCTGGCATCTCTCATGTGCTTATTGGCCATCCACATAGCCTCTTTCGAGAAGTGTGCACACAATCTTTTGTTAATTTTTACAGGCCACTGCAGCTTTTCATTATAGATTTAGGTGAGTTTTCAATATCTTCTAGATGTAAGTCCTTGATCAAATGCAAGTCCTGCAGCTATAATTTCCAGTCTGTAACTTGCCCGTTCATTTTCTTAATGGTGTTTTTTAAAGAGTAGAATTTTTAAATGTTGATAAAACCCCACATATAAGGGTTTTTTTTTCTTTTATGGTTTTAATGCCTTTTTGTCCTAAGAAAATTTCCTACCTTAAAGTTGCACGTTTTATTCTAGAAGATTTTCACATTTTTTCATCTATTTATGTTTCACACCTATGTTGCATATCATATTAATTTTTGTATATGGAATAAAGAAGTGGTTCAGGTTCACTCCCCCCATACGTATATCCAATTGATTTAGCACCATTTATTAAAATAAAAAATAAAAACATGTTTGCCTAACAAGGAGAATAGATGTGTTGATTGAAAATTAACTGGCCATATATTTGTTGGTCTCTTTCTGGATTCCATATTCTGTTCCACCGATCTATATACTTACACTTTTTTAAAAAGATTTTATTTATTTACCCATGAGAAATACAGAGAGAGAGGCAGAGACAAAGGCAGAGGGAGAAGTAGGCTCCATGCGGGAAACCTTGATGTGGGACTCAATCCCAGGACCCCGGGGTCATGACCTGAGCCAAAGGCAGACGTTCAGCCTCTGAGCCACCCACGTGACCTGATCTATATATTTATTCTTATGCCAATACAATAGTGTCTTGATCACTGTAGCTTTGTAATAATTCTAATACCTCCTTAAATCAGGTAGTGTAAGTCCTTCAACTTTGTTTCTCTCTTATAAGAGTATTTGGGCAATTCTAGATCATTTCCATTTCCATTTAAATTTTAGAATCATCTCATCAAACTTCTTCAAAAATGCTTGAAACTCTGATAGCTCTTATACTGAATCTATAGATCATTTGAAGTAAAATTGATATCTTCACAATTTTGAGTCTTCTAATCCACAACAGTAGTTTTTCCTTTCAAAATACCCAACTTTTGACTTCATTGATTTTTCTCTGTTGTTATAGTTTGTTGATTTCAGATTTTTTGTTAAAATCTTTTTCTCCTATTCACTGTGGTTTTAATTTGCTCTTACTTCTTGCTTCTTAATGTTGAAACTTATACCATTGCATTTTACTCTTGTTCTCTCTCCTGATACAAGCATTTAAAGCTATAAATTTGCTTCTATGCCCTGTTTCAGCTGAATCCCATGGATTTTTATGTTGTATTTTCATTATCATTAAGCTCAAAATATGAAGTGTCAGACTTAGTCTTTTTCTTTACAATGTCCCTATTGAGTTCTGGAGGACAGCAAATGGCTGTGATTTAATGTGGGAAGAGGTTATGGGTATAGAGAGCAGGGATTTATTCTGTTTAGTGAGACTGAGGAAAGCTTCCTAAGGTTCTTCAGTCATGAACTCACATTTACAATCCAAACACCTCAATTCCTTTTCAGTTTTGAGGATGCGAGGGTGAGAATGTGAGAGAAAACTGGCAAGCAGAAAATCAAACACACAGAAAAATAAAGGAAACCGTAGCAGCGAAAAAGAGAGTTGACTGCCGCGCAAACAAAATCCATTTTTATTTCTATGGAACGTATAGGTTCCTTGTAGGAGGATGAAGGCAGTGGTGTTTTCCGTGCTGAGCAGTTGCTGTCTACACAACCCCTTCCTGGGGCCTTGGGCTGAATTCTAAGTGTCTTAGCCATGTAATATACCTCGGCCTTTAACTCTGGCCCAACCCAACTCCAAGCACACTAAGGTTAAATATCCCCCAATCCATGCCAGGGTTTAAAGTAATAAGGGCTTTTAAGAGGAAATCATATAGATTTATAATTTAAATGTAATATATCACCATTAAGAAAAGCTTGAAGTACTCCTAAAAGTAAGCAGAGAAGAACCAGCCAGACTTTTTTTTTCATCACCTAAATAAGCCTCCAGGGATTTCTTGTATACATTCCTGTCTAGTCTTTTTTGAATCTCTACAAATACCTTTTTTTCTACAAAGATTTTATATAATTACAATGTTACAGAAAATATATTTTATCCTGTTTTTCTAATACTATTACAGAACCTCATAAAAATTATTTTTGTGGCTAATTAATATTGCATCAAATAGATGTAAAACAATTTATTTAAATATTTTCTTCTTGTTTATCATTTGGATTATTCCTTAGTTTTCACAAATATAAATAACATTATTATGAACATCTTCAGGTGTAATGGTTTTTTAGGTACTATATTTATTCCTTGTAAGATCAAATTCTCAAAAGTAGAATTATACTATCAGAAAAGAATATATACATTGAAAGCTCTTGACACAATACTGTTGAGTATCGCCAAAAGTAGAATTTTAAATAAATTACATTCTTATTTTTGAGATCAGAAGAATACTCAGGTTTCAAAAACTTTTTTCTCATCAAAACCTTGTGGATTTATCTTTAGTATAAAAGATCTTTTTTATAAAATGGTACTTTTTCTACTTTTCTCATGTCCTCTGTTGTGATTTTCTTCCTTCCTTTCTTTTTCTTTTTATATAGGTACATATGTATTTTGCTTTATTTTGTTTTATTATTCTGGGAATGGAAGTAAAGAAGAAATCACTTCCTTTTCAACTCATTTTTCCCTTGGCCCACATTAGGTATCGCAATCCATGAATTTTGGTGGGTTTGAGAAAGTTAAGATCATGGTTAGATATCTATCTTTATTTAATAATCAGAATTGATGCAAATACAAACCCCTTCCTCAAATATGTATTTTTTCAGCAATTTACTTTGGTCTCTTATTCATTCATTAACTCATTTATGAGTGCTGAGCTCAGTTAATATGTAAAAGTGGGCTTGATACTTTCCTTCTAAAATTGAGTTAGAATTGATGTAAGGCCAAAATAAAGACTGAGGCTGATTTTGGACAGTATGTTCTTTCAACATTAAAAAAAATAATTTATTTCTTTTCTTACTTTATCCATGCCTTTCCTTCCTTCTGTTGGAGCCTGGGGTCAATGTTTGGATAATCAGGAGATTCATATAACATGTTGGCTGCCATCAGAGAGACATGGGATGGCTCAGGTGTGGTGTGAAGCTTCTGCCATGTTTTAGCTGAGTTATGCTTTAGCACAACCTGTTTATTAAAGAGAAAAACTGTAATTCGAGGAGGATGAGGGACTTCCTGAAAGTCAGTCTTGAAGTCCGTTTGGGACCTGGGGCTTGAGCTCAGTATTTCCCTCACTCCAGCACTTCCAGGCACATTGCAGAAGTGAGGGAGAGACATGATCAGAGTAAAACTTCACCTCTTGCCTTCCACTCATCTGGTAGCCCGAGTGCTTCCCTTCCCTGTCCCCTCGTTTATACATCACCTGACGCTTGGAACATCCTTCCCTTTCTTGGTTGGCCAGACTGCTTCCTAGTTATTCCTCCACTCTTAGCAGAGGCATTAACTCTTCCTGAAGCTCCTACCCTCCACCCCATCCCTAACTCCCCCTTCCCCTGGGGCAGGGCCAGAGGCTCCCTTATCACACTGTGTATCCTCGAGCAAGGCTTCATCAGATGCCATCCCGTCCTTAGTGCCCTACTTTGCCACAACCCCAATACACTCAGAGGCTCCTTAGGCCTGTGTCTTAATCATTCATCTGTCCTCAGGGCCTGGAGCAGAGGTAGGCATAGCAGCAAAGCACGTGGATGTCCATCTATCCCTTCTAAAAATCAAACAAAATAAATGCTCAATGAGTAACAAATGAGAGTGTGCAGAAATGTAGGCATGTGCAACTTTCTTCAACACAAATGTGTGGGATTGCTGGTACCCAGTTGCCAAGAGGGCAAGAAGGGGTGAGGAGGGGCAGGGAAGGCGGGGGGTGGGGGGGACTTAGTCAGTCTCCTGGAGCAGGTTCCCATACAATGGACTAAGTTGGCCCCTTCGTAACACCCTGCTGCTTAATTCTGTTTGATGATGATTGGTTTGGGATAATATAGTCCAAAGATCAAGGAAAGCCCCTACTGTGCTTCTCTTATTAAATTACTTTGCTTTGGGTTTTGACCATTGCCAAGCAAATCTCGTTATGAATTCTTCAATTACTTTCTTTTGCGATTTTAATAATTTGGTAGGGTAAGCTCTGGAATCAAACCAATATCCGTGCCATCATGCTAACTTTGATTATTTTCAAATTCTTCATTAGAGGGGTGGGAGGATATTCACTCCCCTTAAATCTGATTTTATTTTTCAGATTTGCTCTGCCCCATAATTTGCTTTGTACCCAGGTCTGATATGCTTCACCTTAGTGCTGGCTGTAAATGTGGGCTGATTCCATTCTGTTTGTTCCACTGAGTATTATTGCTTTGGGTTTTATGATTTAAGTTTTTACATGTTGAATTGAATTGTTTTGTTATTTGATTACATTAAAATCAAAAAGCGATTGCTGATGAAAACAATTTTGATTTATTGCGTCAGCCAGATTGTTGGCAATTTCTGTTTAGCTTAGTTTTATTTCCATTTTGTTGGTATAATGTTGTTTCTGCAGAAACAGGGAGAAAGGGAGGAAGGGAAATAACATTTATAAAGAATGATTCCATGGGACATTGTGCTTCTGTACTTTATCTTCACCATTGATGGCATTTTGCGATATTTCCATTTTGCAAATGAGGAACACAAAACACAAGAAGGTTGAACAGTTTGTCCAAAGATTATCGGACTCTTTCTGCCATCCATGTGTTCATTATTATTACTATTATTATTATTACCATCACCATCACCATCATCATCAATAATATAAAACCTATTTGAGTAGAAGTAGTGGTTTCCAGTGGGATGCGTAGCTCTAATGAAGAGTCTCTTTATCTTCCAGTAGAGATATTAAGGTTGGCTTCGAACCTGACATTTGAAAATTTTAGTATGTGTTGGCATGTGTGTGAAAGGCGCACATACACATGCACACACACACACAAACACAGAGAAGGGCAGAGACAGAAGGAATGAGGGGTGGATGAGCTTAAATCAGGAGCGGCCTTAAGAACAGTAAAAGCTCTGAAGGTCGTGCCCCCCAAGAATCAGATCAAGAAAGCAACCAGGGATGGCGCGGAGCTGGTGAAGAGCACGCTGAGCAGGGAGACCCGGTGTCCCTGGGATCTGCAGCACCCCCGCCTGGAAGAGGCCTCGGACCCCCGTGTGCAGCCCAGATCTCAGACCCAGCTTCCTACGCGAGAAGCGGTCTCCGCGCTTTCTCGAGGCCTCGGCACCCCTGGGCCGTGTGCCCACCACGTGCTGCCAGGTGGAGCTCAGAGTTTGTCCACTTCAAGCTCTCTGGTCCGGGTGTGGCCTCTCTTGTAGCTCCTCAAAGCGCTTTCAGGCTATTGCGGGAGCTTTTTGTCTCAAGGCCGACATTTCAGCAAAGGCCATAAAGATGGGCTTGGAGAAGGAGACTCCTCACCAGGAACCCCCGGAGATGGCCTCCCAACACCTGAGGCGGTTGTCTTTAATATGAATCATGACCACACACGATTTTACTGCCTCCCTGTCCTTCGGGCACAAGATGCCAATTCCCAACACCTTTTATGGCTAAACTAAAAGTGGGAGGAAGTGACTACAGATGGCAAAGCCACCCTGGCCTGGGGCGGCATTGCGGGGGGGCGGGGGGGGGGGATTCATGCATCTCCTTTGAACTTTGTCAAGTGCTTGGTTAAAGCACCATAGGTGGGGGGAGTGCTGCAAGGGATTGGGGCTAACAAGAACTGGGTTTGGTTCTGGCCTTCCCTCTTGTGCCAGAGGCGAGACTTTGGGGAGTTAACTCACTCCCAAAGTTATGGCCTCTGAAAAATAGGAATGATCATCCTGTGTCTTTCCAGGTTTACCTTCCAGTTTAGAGGTGATGTGAGGTGATGGGTGCAGTGCCTGAGAGAGCACGTCATTCTCAGAGTGTGGCCCTTGGACCAGCAATACCAGCATCATCCAGAACATGTTAGAAGTGAAATTCTTGAGCTCTGCTTTCAACCCTAGTGAATCAGAAGCTGAGGGTGGGGCACAAGGCAGAGATTAATAATCTGTATTTGAAGATACCCTCCTGGTGATTCTTATTCCTTCTTCAGTTTGAGAACATGCATTTGAATGAGTGGTGTTTATGGTTATTGTTATGATCGATGTTTTGTTAGTATGAATATTTGATTTATTCCTGGATCTTAGAAAGTGACTCTTGGCCAGAGACCCAAGGGTGTCCTCTGATGCTGCCCATGAAGGTCAGCCTCTGGAGGAGAGAACAGGACTGAGAGGAGCAAACCTGATGGGGTGCACAGGACATATCCAGTCCAGCTCCAGTGATGCTGATGCTGCAGGTCCAGGGAACACACTTCGAGAACCACTGGTCCATATCATAGATTTTTGAGGCTATTAAAGCCGCAGAAGACGTTAAGGACGATGTCCACTCGCCTTCCATATTTACAAGTCAGTAGTGAGTTGGTAACCGGGCCAAGACTGTGACCCAGGCTAGCAGTCTTTCTAATTTACCAGGCTAATGACTGAGGAAGATCTCAAGTGTTGTTTCCCCCAAGACATTTGTATTTTAATGCAAAAAATCAGGCTTCCCAGATTCTAGCATTTGTGCCTTCAGTTCTTCACTTTATACACATTTATTCAGCACCAACTGTATACCAGATATCATTCTGGGCAGTGACTAGGACATGCATGGCCATGGGGCTGACATTCCTTCCTGTGTGTGTGTGTGTGTGTGTGTGTGTGTGTACATGCGCACACAGGGAGTATCTGCACGGCCCCAGCCCCGGGCTTCTTCGTAGGATGTTTGACCACATGCCTGTCCTCTGTCTGCCAGATTCATCTATTCTTGAGTTGGTTCCCTTTCCTAAGACGACATTTTTCATTCTGTATTCTTTTCTCTTTATAACCTATTTTGTATCTAAGCAAGTCAGTTTTCTCTTTCTTTTAGATCATTCTTAATCTTTCCCATGGAAAAACTCAGATTAGATTGCTGTTTACCATGGTCTTTGGACAATTTAAAGTTTTGACAAATCATCTAAAATCAATGTGTCCCTCTGCCCTGCTGGGAAAGCTGTTTATAAAGCCCCTGGTTTTGCTGACAGTGAGCAGTTTTAGACTTTGAGGGAGGAGCCATTGATTATTCTAAGTTAGGACTTTTCTTTTTCCTTTGTACTGAACCAGCTCCTTCTCCCTTTGAGATGTGAGAAACCTTCTCCCACTAGGATAGTACTTAATTCACTAAATAAGACTTTCTCCGAGCGTTAGAGGCCCAGAAAAGGAATGCAGCCATAAAGCTTCCATAGGGTCAGATGCTGGAGGCAGACATCATTAACAAAAGCTTGGCCAGAATCTGGTAGCAAAAGAGGAAAGAAAAAATCAGTATGATGACAGAGACAGCTGCTCAGGAAGCTCTATGTGGCTCTTCGGGGCTACTAGGTCGAACTTTTGATTTGGGAGAGTAGAAGGCCATCTGCAGTCAAGGAGACCTGGGGAGACGTTCAATCTCTGTCAATAGCTGATCCTGTGGTTTTGGGCACAGGCCTTTTTGAGCCTCGGTCCTTTTGGTAAGTGGACAGTTTGTGCTGTGGAAATTTATCCTGAGCTTTCTAGGAAGAGAACGGATGGGAAAGCATCAAGGAGCGCACTTTGCAGGAAGAAGATGCAAAGTGTAACTTTCCTTTAGTGTTAGCTTTCAGTAGTCTTGCTGTCTCAGCTCAGTGCCTTCGCTCCTCCATTTAGTGCCCTAACTCTCGACCCTAGAGCCGTAATGCTCTCCCCTTTCTCAACCTCCTCTCAAGAAAAGATCAGAAATTAACTGACACAGAGGCCGAAATCACTGGATCTCTCAGCTTTAGTAGCACATATCAGCACCACCCAGAGAGATTAGTAGATCTTTGGGCTCCACTCCCAGAGTCTCTTATTCAGTGGCTCTGGTATGGAGTCTGAGCATTTATATTTCTTATTAAGTTCTCCAGTGATGCTGATGCTGCAGGTCCAGTGAACACACTTTGAGAACCACTGGTCCATATCATAGATTTTTGAGGCTGTTAAAGCTGGAGAAGACGTTAAGGACGATGTCCACTCGCCTTCCATATTTACAAGTCAGTAGTGAGTTGGTAACCGGGCCAAGACTGTGACCCAGGCTAGCAGTCTTTCTAATTTACCAGGCTGATGACTGAGGAAGATCTCAAGTGTTGTTTTCCCCAAGACATTTGCATTTTAATGTGGGCCCAAACTCTAAGCTATAAGGATGATGCTGGTGATTATCATGCTCATGAGGACCGTGTCTTATTGTTTGAGTTCTTCAATGCATCAGACACCTGCCATGCTATCTGTTCCTGTGATGGGCCTGTGACGTGGGCTCGTGATTCCTGCCTTCTAGATGAGGTCATGCAGGCTTAGAGGCTTCAGGTGGCTGAAGCTCCACCTGAAGTCCCCTGACTCCAGGGGAAGTCCTGGTCTGCGCATACCCAGACCCCTATTCTCACAGGTACACCACCCCTTGCTCTGTATGAATGGAGCTAAAGATTCTATAAAGTTAAGGTATCAAAGAGAAAATAATAAAGAGTAAGGACATCAGTGGCCTGAGGACTTATGTGCCATTCATTCTCTCTACCCCTTGCTGTGGTCCTCACTATTAACTGTGTTCCTCTAGGACATAGGAATACCAGGATGGAGCAGGCAATCATTGCAGACATCTTGCAGGCCTAACGCCTGGCCATCAGGAGCCATTTGATGCTGCTGTAGGCCTTAGGACATTTCCCTTATCCCTCTCTTCTCATTCAGGTAGTGGGCAGCCTCCCTGGGAACCCCATGACAAACCTGCAGCATTGCCCTCAGACCTGCTCTCAGGTCCACACGCAGACACACTACACACAGACACACAGACACACACGCAGGACATCCCAATACCAGAAGGCCTCGTCATCTCCTCTGTTGTGTTATCTCATTATCCAGCTCCATCCCATTCATGCTGGTCTGCAGCCAGGAGCCAGATTGACTGTGCACCCCATGGACACTTTGGAAGAGCAGCCATAAGACTAACTGTTCAGTTGCTATCTCTCCTGCCATGGAACCTCTCTGATTTGCCTGTGTTTTCTGGTCCAGGAGCTGATCCAGGCAAGTGGTCAAGATATCTCATTCCTCAGGTGACAAGTTTCCTTACAGCCTCCTGAGATTGGCTTGTGAACCCTTTGGAGAGTCCTACTGATTGTCTGCCCCACATTTGCACATCATTTTGGACAAACTATCCGTTGTTGTGTCCAGGACAGGCAGGCTGCTTACTGGCTGGTGGTCTACTATCCTCAACCCTTTGTGTTTCTTCAGGCACTTGGTACCTGAGTTCACTTCTCTGCTGCTTCCCTGGGGGCTGTGGTACTCACACACACACATACACACGCACAGTAGCATGCACTCACATGTACACATTCTCAGTACACACTCACTCACATACCACACACTCCCACAGAGTACATGGATGACTTCATCAAGGTGGAAGAATGACTGGCACAGGGGAGTGGATGGGAAGAAAGACGTTCTCTTAAATGCTGACAGATTGGTCTCCTGAATCAAGCTGAGGACTGCAGAAAGGAGGAGAGGAGCACTACCATGCCCTATAATGTCACACTCAAAATAGCCTTCTAGGAAATATTAGTCCCCAAGATTGTAGGTTCACTGAAGGGTTGCGATGTGGTCCTGGGTTTGCCTTTGTCTAGAACTCTACTCTTTTCACTACACTGTGCTCAAGGAAGGAGGCCAAATCCCTAAAAATCTCCCCTTGGACAGCTGTAGTCGCAGAAGAAAAGCTTGCCAAGCTGCCAAAACCATAGACAACATGACAGATTGAAAGAAACCACCAGACGTCACCTGTGGTGGCATCATTCCAAGATGACCATTGTTGGTATTTAGTGCGTGGTTTTGATTCTCCATACACCTAAAAACATTATTTTTACACAATGATTTAAAAAAGATATCACAAATACTCATGCAACAACAGATTCTCATCCACTAAACAGCATAATACTGGTTGTCATTTATTTAGCATCCACCATATGCGAGGCAAGGCCCAAACCATGTCACACTTACTGAAGGGTTTATACCTCATCGGAGCTCTGTGAGGTATGGACCGTGTTTCATCCAGGAGAACAGAGGCCCAGAGATGTTAAGCGACTTGCCTGCAATCACACAGCCAGCAAGCAGTAGAGCTGGGATTCAGATAAATATAGTCAGAGTCCAGAACCCAGTCTGGTCCTTGTGTACCACAATTATTTTCCTTAGTTTCTTAAAACTCCATAGTAACAGTAATGTAATATTCCATCATTTGATACTATCCTTTACCCCGTTGATTCTCAAGTGTTGAACATTTAGTTTATTTCCAATGCTTGCTAGTTTAAACAGTGTTACTCTGAAAATCTTTGTGCAAACATCTTTTCAGAAACTGAATAATTCCTTAGGATAAATCCTTAGGGGTACAATTGCTGCATCCGCACATTTTAAAAGCGTTTGAGTCTCCCCACCAAATTGCCATTCCAGAAATATCACGCCAGCCCGCATTCCTACCAGCAGACTGTAAAATTGTCCTTTCCTCTACAGATGGTCTGGGTTTTCACTGCGCATCTTGTGATTTGGTACCGTGCAAAATACAGGTGTCACTGTAGCCGGGGTTCAGGCTGTGCGTGGCAATGCGTTGCCAGTTTGCAAACATGACCACAGGAGCTAAGACTTGGGATGCTTGAGAGGGCCAAGCTCTACTTTGCTGGAGTGAGAGGTAGATGCCAGGAGAGGCACCGGGGATGCCCCCGGATGGTGGATGCACATGAAGAGGCAACGAGTCCACAGAGTCCCTTGTATCCAACGACTCCATCCAGAGACACGGTATGGGTCCCCGTGACCTCCAGCTCACTGAATTTCAGCAGCTCCACAAGCCGCCTCTGTTTGCAGAGCTGGAGTGGGAGAGCTCCAAGTGCTCTGCCCTGGGAAGTCCCCAGCAGGCGAGAACACCAGGAGCGGCTTCCTTCCCCAGCCCAAGCAGGCAGAGGGGAGAGCCAGAGCGACAGGGCCCTCCCCTTGACCTGGCTCCGCCATTCACGATCTGGGTTTGTTTGGGGCAAGTCACTTTCTTTCTCTGAATCTCAGTTGTTTTGTCTGCAGAAGGGGATTCATGTTCTGCTCCTGACAGTGATCCCAGGGATGGAGAAGGAATCAGGTTCCCGAAGGTCCGGGTAGCCAGCAGGGACTCTACGCCTGCTCTGTCCCTGGCTCTGCAGACACCTGACGTCCTTCAGCACTTCCCTTCCAGTAACATTCACGTTCGACGTTTCAGTACCAGCATTCTTGTTTTGGGGAGCGACGCAGCTGTTTGCCCCTTTCCAAGAGCACTTAGAATGGAGTAGAAGAGCATAATGAAGTTCTTGCTTCCGAGGCTGTTGTCTCTGAAAGCTGGTGCTCCGTGTGAGTTCTGGGAAGGGTGGAATCAGCGGTGCCAAGAAAGGCAGTGCCGTCTCGTTTTAGGATCAGTGTGGAGCAATGGAGTGAGTCAGTCCAATATCCCAGCGCACCCTCGGCTTTGTGTATTGCGCCCCAAACGTTCCTCCAGCCATAGAGGTGGGTTGCTTTCCCCCAGATTTTGGGAAGGGTGCTGCAAGCGCTGAGGCCAGGCACCTCATGTCTCCATCCCTTCCCATTCATAGTGTTCCAGCATGGGCGCAGCGCAGCAGAGCAGACTTCAGGGAAGGCCGTGGGTCCTGTTCACTAAGATGCTTGCAGGGACATAGGTCGGGGTGGCCTGTCTACCTGCTGCTTTCCTAACTTCCTGGGGTTGGATGTCCAGACCCCTTTGACTTTCCCTCTTATGGAAGCTGTTCTTGGCCTCCTGCCCCCGAATCTCCACATCTTTTCATTTTTATGTCTGAACCTCGTGTTTTTCCTTTTCCTTCCAGGGAAAAGGGGAAAATGAAACAAAGAAGAACGTTTAGAGGCAGCCCAGGGAAATACGGGTTGGGTTGTATTTGGGTAACGTCTGGAAGATTGGAGAGCTCTGTAGGAGCCCGTGTTCTATTGACAGGCAGTGGCACACGGGGGAGCCAGGATAGTGTGGGATAGCACAGACCGGGCAACAAGATTAAAGAGCAGCCTTTAAGCACCTTGTCCCACGAATCACCAATACCCCTCCGTTAGGTTTTGGCAGATGACATGTGTACAGAACAGTAATAATACTTCATCCATCCTATTGTTTTCTGCTACTTTCACCTTGTATTATGTGCTTTTGCACATGGACGTATCCATGTGCACACACGCCAGGCGTGGTGGATAGGTGGCGCAGGACGAGGAGGTGGATAGGGACCGGGGAGAACTGGTTCTGGCCCTATGAAGGAGAAGCATGTGTTAGAATTTGGGTGTGTGTTGGGGGGGGTGCTGTGCAGACCTCATTCCACGCGGGGACAAAAGGGTCTATAGCAAGGGGACATGACCATGACGGATGGTGTGTTCGGGCTTCTTATAATGAGCGTCTGAAATGTTCCTGAGGGCAGACCCAGAGCTAAGAAGGCTTCTGTGCCGCACAGGAAGATAGGGAGACATCTGCGAGGCCCAGAAAGTTTCCCTGGAAACTATGGGACTGGGAAGCCCAGGGAAGGGTCTGGGGCTGCGTTTACTCCGTGTGGTGCTGAGAGGAGGATGAAGGAAGCTCTGAGAGGCTGGGGTGTGGGGAATGGAGAGTATGTCATAAAGATCGAAGGGGCTCTGGCATGGCTCTCCTACAAGATCCCCTCCGGATCCCCCTGTTGGGCGTCCTCAGGTCAATTCGGGATCGTGCTTCTTGAAGCAAACATAGGAAACAGAAGAGTTAATTTAGTCCCCGTTTACAAATGGGGAGACCGCCTGTGTGGGGTGCCAGGCATCCCGAGAAAGAGAACCACCTTCCCCTCTTCCCTCCGCTGCCTGCTCGCCAGGGGCTCGCCGCTGGGCCATCGTAGCATCTTAGCATCGCTTCTGTGGGCTTCCTGCCGTCTCACGCAGGTCTGACACCAAAGATGCTTCCTTCATGCACCTGCGCTCACCTGTCCCTGAGCCCGCAGTGCGGCCACCAGGGCCGGGGCCAGACGGAAGGAAGGTGGCCCATGGCCGTGCGGCCTTCGTCAGCATCGGTTTCCGCTCGATCGGGGCCAGCTTCTTTCCTCTTCCTCCTTGGAGCCCCACGTGAAAGGCGGCAGCGAACCCCGTCTTCCTTCTTCCTCCACCATGACCTCCCCTTTTGAAATCCTACAAATAACAACGTCTGATTGTCCCGTTGAATCGCGAGCGTGAATGTGAATGGCTCCAAAGGCAGAACGCAGCCAAATATTAGGTCCTAAGTCAACGTTTTGCTGAGAAACTCGGATAGTAAGAGGTTGAAAATGTCTGTCTTTTCCTGAGAAAACTTGTTTGCCGGCAGGAAAAAAATTTCAAAGACTGTTGTCTTCCCATGTGGGGGGCAGGAGAGGAGGGTGATTTCGCGAGCAGGGCCAGAGTCCTTTAGGGGCTTGGCTTGGCTTGGCCCAGGAGCGAGGCTTTGCGGTGATACTTGGATGGCTCCCTGGGGCCGGGCCCACGGCGGCCGGGCACCTGTGAAGAAGGAGGAGGAACGGGTTAAATGGCAAGACCAGAGCACTGCCTATAAAGGGCCCCGTGTCTTGATCAGAGAAACTTCAAGGAAGGAGAACAAGAAGGAGCAATCTAAGATGAGAAATGAAAGAAAGAAAGAAAGAAAGAAGAAAGAAAGAAAGAAAGAAAGAAAGAAAGAAAGAAAGAAAGAAAGAAAGAAAGAGAAAGAAAGAAAGAGAAAGAAAGAAAGAAAAGAAAGAAAGAAAGAAAGAAAGAAAGAAAGAAAGAAAGAAAGAAAGAAAGAAAGAAAGAGAAAGAAAGAAAGAAGAAAGAAAGAAAGAAAGAAAGAAAGAAAGAAAGAAAGAAAGAAAGAAAGAAAGAAGAAAGAAAGAAGAAAAGGAAAGGAAAAGAAAGGAAAGGAAAGGATTGGATTTAAGAGGCATATCAACCAAGTGCAACGTATGGACATATGTACATATGATGGGTATTGGGCAACCTGAGCTCTTTGGTCATGTCTGGGATTTGCTCTGCAAAAACCTGGTGGGCCTGGGAGGGAGCCAGGAGAGTCTTGCTGAAACAAGGGTGGCCGCGTCATGGCAACCGTCGGAGCAGAATGGCAGGCTTCGAAGGGGTTCATCCTCCGATTTTCTTTATTTTTACATCTATTTGAATTTTTCCAATCTCTTACAAGGTCCTTGGGCACAATTGTATGAGTGGCCGGGAGCAGCGGCTTCCTGCCGGGGGGGCGGGGGGCACCACACTCTACCCACAAACCTTCTGAGAGAAAATGAGCTATTCTGGCCTGTGGGCACTTCAAGTTCTAGTAGGCATGGCCCTGGGTGGGACGTCTTGGGGCCCTGAGCCCCCAGCTCAAGGGAGCCCCCAACTCACGGGTGCCCCCACCTCAAGGGAGCCCCCAGCTCATGGGTGCCCGCAGCTCGCGGGTGCCCCCAGCTCACAGACGCCCCCAGCTCACAGGCGCCTCCAGCTCACGGGTGCCCCCAGCTCACGGGAGCCCCAGCTCAAGGGAGCCCCCAGCTCAAGGGCATCCCCAGCTCACGGGCATCCCCAGCTCAAGGGAGCCCCCAGCTCGTGGGCGCCCCCAGCTCACGGGCATCCCCAGCTCAAGGGAGCCCCCAGCTCAAGGGGACCATGCAGCAGGCCCGCGAGGGACTAGTAAGCCTACAGCCCGGGGTCGCAGTGGCCCAGCCCGCCCCCAGCCCTCAGGGGAGGGAGGAAGTGACAAAGGGGCATCTGTGCTCTCTCTGCGGAGTCAGAACCCCGCGCTTGGCCGCATCGGGAACAGTAGGCTCTGTTTTCAGGGGGTCCAGTGACAGCGTCTCGGGTGCTTCTCCTTCCATGGAGCAGAGCCGCTGCCTCCCCTCTGAGTCCGCAGGCGGCGGGCAGAGTCTCGGTTAAGGCCCAGAGAGACCAGATGGGCGCTGCAGGCTGCGCGTGAGCGCGTGGGCCTCCGTGTGGCCGCGGGCAGGTGCCTCATGGAAGGGTGTGCAGCCGTCGGGCGACGGGGAAGCCTGCTGCGTGTGCTCCTGCACACGTGGGTGCGCGTGCCCCGGCATCTGCACTTGCATGCACGTGGCAATGTGTGTATGTGTACGTGTTGGTGCAGCTCCGTGTACATGGGGACACTGTGGGGACCCTGAAAGGTGGCACCGCAGTCACCAGGACCCTGAGCTCAAAGGGTCCTCACCTTGCAGGGCGGGACAGGACTTGGCGGTGAAGTCATGGCCACTCGGGCGCTGCAACCAGGGCTGCTTCCACGCTCACCCTGAGCGGGGGCCGGGTTGGGTCCTAAGCAGGAATACCAGGTGGGGACCAACAGATGCCCCTGTGTGTCCGAGGTCCGTGGCTCACCCTCGTGCACTCCCCAAGGACAGGGCCCACCTGAGGGTGAGCCCCCAAGGGGAGCTCGTGGCCAGGCCGGCAGGCGGGGGCTGCGCGAGGGTCCCGCAGATCCCACGGGGGCTGCCCGTGCCCCAGACCGACTAGGGCCTGCCTGACTCGCTGTGATTTTGGTCTTTCAGGCAAAGAAGGGGAGCTACGCCTTTCTGTGGGACGTGGCAGTGGTGGAGTACGCGGCCCTCACGGACGACGACTGCTCCGTGACCGTCACCGGCAACAGCGTCAGCAGCAAGGGCTACGGGATTGCCCTGCAGCACGGCAGCCCCTACAGGGACCTCTTCTCCCAGAGGTGGGCGCCGTCCGCCCGGGCCCGGGGGGTGGCCTTCCCCTGGGATGAGGGCCGCGCGCACCGGCTCCCCGGTTTCCCCAGCACCCGCCCCTGCCCTCCACCTGCTAGGCCCGGGTGGCCCGAGCCAAAGACGCCAAGTACCTGGTCCCTCCTGCGGGGGCACAGGCCGTGCTGTGGCCGTGGGCGCCCACGCGGGGCGCTCAGGGCGGCGGGGAGGCTTCCTCGGGCAGCAAGAGGGCAGAGGAGAGCAGACCAGACCCGCCGGGAGCCCAGGGAGGACTTCCCGGAGGAAGTGACACCTGAGGCCCCAAGGGCGAACAGGACTTAGCGGGTAGGCCCAGTCATAGTTAATTGGATCTCACAAGGACCCAGCAATTACGTACCCCAATAAGTAATAGGAACTCCTCAAGTTGGCTTTCCGTGAGAAAAGTCAATGTGGGAAGTGTTGATGTGGAATCTCGCAAAGTGTGGTCAGAGAAGCACATTGATGCTGTCGTCATGTGCACACGGGCCGGGGGGCAGATGCTGGGGCCTCCAGGGACCTGTGTTCCACGGCACAGTGGACGGCGGCCCACCCCTGCCCCTCCCCATCCCCCCAGATCCGCCTCCTGGTAACCCACAAGCGCGTGGGGGTGGGGTGGGGTGGGGGTGACAGTGGCGGGGAGGGCTGCGTGGGGTGGGCAATGGCCCAAGCAGAGGCACCTGGTACCCTGCACCAGAGACAAACCAGTGTCCAGTGTGGATTGGCCTGGTTAGCTGCCCGCGTGATCTGCTGGGAGGCATCCATCCCTTGTTGAGCCTCATCGTCTCTGAGCCCTGAGGCAGAACTCACGCGGAGGGGCAAGAGTGGCTGGAGGTCCTTTGTTTAACACCCCGAAGCTTGGAGAGGGTCCTCAGCCAGCTCCTGGCAGAGTCAGGGTGAGAACACAAGTCCCTGAGCCCCAATCCTGCACCCGTGTTGCCGTCTGGCCCCCGATCCCCACGGCCTCCTTTCCCTCCTTGTAGAGGTGGGTTGGGGTTCTGTGATCATGAGCAGCGGAACCTTAACCCCATCAGGGACAGGCTGAAGAGGACACCCTGTGACCCATCCGTTCAGTGGTTTGTCTGCAAACCTGGAAAAGGGGGTAGAACTAATAACATTAAATGAAGCTTTGGGTTTTTTTCTGAAATTCAGTCAAGTATCCATTCTGTGCCTCCCTCTGCTCCCTGGAGAGACAAGGGGGAAGGAGGAGCAGAGTCCGAGCAATTGCTCAGATAGAAGGTGTAAGGAAGGAAGGGCTTCTCTCCAGGAGGGGTGTTACCTTGGTGTTCGGAGGTTTACCCCACTAGGTTTTCTGAGACAGGAGGCTCAGGGCATTGCACATGCCAGCAGCCTGTGAGCAGTTTTCTGGGGCACATGGTAAGGGAGCTGGTGGGGCCAATGTGGCAGCAGCATCAAGACAGCTGATGGGCCCAAAATAGCACCCGCGGGAGCCCAGGGTCCCCAGTGAGGGATGCTTAGGGTCCCCACATACTTGAACTGTCGAGAGAGCTCCCACGGTCTGCAGAAGCAATCGTTGGTGCCCTGGAGAGAGGAGAGAGCTTGCTTCCCAGCTGGATTATTCAGTGAGTCAGGGCAAGAGAAGGGCCGAAACCGGCTCCGAGGGGAAGCTAAGGATGTTCAACCCAGAGCAGGAAACGGGTGAGAAGAGGGTGGTTTTGCTCACTTCCAATACTTCGAGGCCTGCTGGGCAGAAGGAATGCTGCCTGCTGGGATGCAGAAGGAATTCCGCATCCTTTGTGTGGCCCTAGAGGGCAATGGACCAGGACCAGCGCCGGTGTGTGGGGTCCCAGAATCCAGGCTTGCCCTGGGACAGGCCTGCTCATTATCCATGCACTTGCTGACCGTGAGGTGCTATTGTAAATGTCGCACCATGGAGACTCTGTTGGCTGCTCCCCCAACCCCAAGAGTGACCATAAACAAAGCGCCTGGCCCAGTTTCCTGGTTATTCTGGTCATTACCCTCTGCTTTCACGAGGAAGCCAGGTGCTCCGTGACTGTAAGTAACTGTCCCTAGTGGGCTGCGCCAGCCTCCCGATTATCACTGCCCGTCTCTGTGTTGCAGCCCCTCTTGAGCCCCTTTAAGGGGCTCCGTTGTAAGGTGCATACACAACGGTGAGCTGCCCCTACGCGGGGCGTGCCTCAGAGCAGCAAGGGGGCAGACCCAGGAAGCAACGCTCCATCCCATTGGTAGCAAAAAAGGTCTTATGTAAGTAGCAGAGCCTGGTCTTCCCTGGAGTTTCTGGAACTTCCTTTCCCTTAGTTCTGAGAATTAAGCCATACAGATATGCTCCCTTGCTTTGGCTGAGGGCGCGGGCCACGGCCTACACCTTAGGAGTGTGCACGGTGGCGGCTGCGTGCTGCGGCCTGTTCGTGGACCAGGGCATGCCGAGCAGGCATTCGATAAATGTTTAACAACTTAATAGCCATTTATGGGGCACCTACTGTGTAGCCAGCTCCATGACTATTGACCAAAAGAAAGCACCTGCAATTATATCTGTCTGGAAAAATAGAACAACTGGCTCCAGGAAGTGGCTATTATCACTCTGGCTTATTCCTAAGCAGGAGTACGGATTATCACGGCGTGCGTTATGTTTAGCCTCGTTCTAGGCCTCGTTTTGTGCCCGTGACTTGTTTTATCTTTCCTCTGCTGCTTACATATTTAAATTTTCCTTTTGATTTGTTTTTATTTTATTATATGTTTTCCTAATAAATTGCCTTCCATTCTTCCCGGAATAAATATCAGGCATAAAAATGCATACAATTAAAAGGAAGAGAAGCATCAGCAGAACTAAGCTGCCTGCCCGATGTTGCAGGTCGATGAGCGGAGGAGCAGGAGTCAGACCCCACAGCCGTGCTCTGGCCAGAGTCCCATGGTCTCCTAGACCAGAACCGAACTCTCCGAGAGCAGGCTGCCTGCACTTACCAGCCTGATGTTCTTGGAAGAGCGTGGCTTCTCGGGACAGCGTGACCCAGCTCTGAAGAGCAGCCTTGCCACCTTCTAATTGCTACCGGGGGCAAGTCATCTAAGATGTTCAGCCTCAGGTCTTCAAGACGTAAAAACTGACATAATAAGACCTACTTTACAGGCTGTTAGGGGATCACAACAATGGAAAATGATCAGTCGGCCCGTGTCTATACTGGACTGGATAGGGCCGCTGGTCAGCGTGGCCATCGGACCATGCAACGGGAACCAGCCTTTATGGAACCCTTACTACTTGCCAGATCTTGAGCTGAGTGGGGCGCACGTGTCCGTCCGTTCGTTCTTTCTTTCTTTCTTTCTTTCTTTCTTTCTTTCTTTCTTTCTTCTCTCTTTCTTTCTTATTTATTTTTATTTTTTATTTTTTTAATTTTTATTTTTTACTTATTTATTTTTTTGTGTCCCCTCTTTCTACTTTGTCACAAGAATTCTGTGATAGGAGTTATTTTGATCTCCGTTTTTTTTTTTTTAAGATTTTATTTATTTATTCATGAGAGACAGACAGACAGAGAGAGAAAGAGGCAGAGACACAGGCAGAGGGAGAAGCAGGCTCCATGCAGGGAGCCCGACGTGGGACTTGATCCCGGGTCTCCAGGATCACACCCTGGGCTGAAGGTGGCACTAAACCGCTGAGCCACCAGGGCTGCCCCTGATCTCCAGTTTTTGTAATAAGGGCTGCAAAGGGCAGAGGTGTCCTGCCACGGCTCGCGTGTCTGCAGGTCTGAGTTTGGACTGGTGTCTGTCAGAGCAGGATCCGCATAATAAATACGAAGCTGTGCTGTCTCTCCTTGGCGAGCCAGCCGTCTGCCCATGAGGCTTCTCACAGCTCTGAGATCTTGCGTGCCCAGCCCTGGGGTTCCTATAACTGCCAGGAGGCCCAGCTTCCTGGGACCTGCCAACGGAGACTTAGGCGATGGCCTTTCAGCATGAACAAACTGGTGGACCACTTCCCTAACGTGTCCAGAGCCACACGGAGGTAGTGGGATGCAGCAGCTGCCCAGTTAATCATGGCTGTGCCATGGGAGAGGTCTGCGGCACCCAGCAGCCTACTGAGCATGAGCCCTGAGTGCGCACCTGCACATGCTGATCATGGATTTATCTCAACGACCAAACCCCTACGTGCACAGTGGCATTTTAGGTCTTTTGTGCCGACTTGTGTCCTTGGCACTTGACAGACATTATCTCATTATCTCACCACGACCATTTCAGTTTAGATTAGTGTTCACGATTCAATTAATGCCTTCATAATATATGGGTGCAACAAACATCCGCCGATGGCCCGAGTTGGGCCCCACTGCGCTTGCTCAGGAGAAACCATGGAGAGTAACACACAGCCCTGGACCTGAAGGATTTGCTCACCTGGCGGGGTTGTGGGTCTGTCTTGCAAAGATGGGACAGCTAGTCACTTGTCCCGTGACACTCGGCTAAGATCTGGTGCCTCCGTAGCCTGCTCTTTGCACCGAGCCAGGCTGTTCACAGCCCGTGAGAGCCATGCTGTGCTGCACCCATGGTGCTGGCAGGTCAGAGGACTCCCTCTGGGCTGTCACCTTCCCTCTCCACCAGTCACAGCTCACGCGGAGTCACAGAGCCCAGCCTCAGCCTGTAGTCGGAGCTGGCCTGCAATGCAGGTGCAGACAGAAACCAGCTCCTCAAGTGGCCACTTGCAAGTGAGCTTCTCCTGACTGCACACCCAGAGGGCTCAGAGCCGCCACCACAGGTGTTATCCCCCGGCTGTGGGGGGGTGAACTAGGTGGGAAGAGGGAAGAGCTCGGGTTGGAGGGGCCTGGGGACGATCAGCTACTACCAGCTCAGTGTTCAGACCCCTGCGCTATGGGGGAAATCCATCAGATACCACAACAAAGGACAACCACCAACCAGACACCTACATGGGAAATAGGAGAGCAGCGCGGGCCGCCCCACCTTGGCCAGCGGGTTGGGATCCAGACTCCCTCTCAGACCTTCTCCGAGCCCACGTTCTTGGCTCTTCCTGCTTTACCGACTTCATCTTCCACCATCCTCCTCCTCAGCCACCATCCTCCAGCCTCAGTGGCCACGTTGTCACATCTCAGACATACTGGGGACATAGCCGAGAGCAGACTCTCAAGCATGGTGGTAGTCTCTCCTTGTTGAATGCCATCCCTGCCAACCATCAAGTGACTTAGTCAAGATGCTCTCTATCTCCCTGTGCCTCCATTTCCTTCTCTGGAAAAATGGGAAAATGGAAGGAACCATCCCAAAGGGTTGACATAAGAACAAAATACTATTTGTCCAGTGCTTAGGATCTGTCCTGGCATGTAGAATGTGCTGGACAAGTACGTGCTATTTGATGACCAACCTTCCTTGAGGCATGTGCCCCCCATCACCTCCTGCAACACCCCAGCCTGGACTACCCTCCCTGTGCACCATGTCTTAGCTCTTCTCTTTCCATATCCTAGTATTGATCACAGCTTCTGTCTCTATACCAATTGCTGTGATTGTTTCGAGGTCCATGTCGGTGTCTCTGATCTCCCCCGCAGCCGTGTGGGACATCCTACACTCACGAGGCAGACACTCCTTAGACCAAATGAACGAATGAGTGAATAATTTGGTGAATCCTAGCAGGGAGAGACTCCCGATGCTGTTCCTGAATTTGAAAGAAAGCGTCTTTGTAAATCCGTGGTCTCAGGGTTGCCTCATCCAGTTCTTTATTTTCCGATTTTATCCCCAGAGCCTTGGCCCTGATCCCACGTGAAGGGTCCTTGTGTCCTTTGCTATGGAACTTTATCCCTGGGCAGCAAGACGGGGTGGGAGGGAGCATCGAGGCTTTTGAGGAGGAGAGAGACAAAGGCTGATGTGTTTCGGTCCAGAGCCCTCTGCCTGCAGAGTGGAGAACGGGGTGGGGAAGGGAAAGGCTGGAGCAGCAGAAGCGCTACCGGGGCGGTTCAGCAGCGTCTCAGGAAGGGCCAGCCTGCTGGGGGAGGGCCTGGGGTCCCCAGGACCACATCCGGGGGGCCAGTGGTGTGGCTCATGTGAATCGTGTCTTGCAGGATCCTGGAGTTGCAGGACACCGGGGACCTCGACGTGCTCAAGCAGAAGTGGTGGCCGCACATGGGCCGCTGCGACCTCACCAGCCCTGCCAGTGCCCAGGCCGATGGCAAGTCCCTCAAGCTGCACAGCTTCGCTGGGGTCTTCTGCATCCTGGCCATCGGCCTCCTCCTCGCCTGCCTGGTGGCCGCCCTGGAGTTGTGGTGGAACAGCAACCGGTGCCACCAGGAGACCCCCAAAGAGGTCCGTGCCCTGAGTGCAGCTTCTCCCTTCTGCAGCCTAGAGGCAGGAGAGCCACACTGGGCAGTTTTCTTCCAGTTAGTATTTACCGGAGTCGCTCGTGTGGAGACAGCGGTGTTTTATTTGGGGTGGGGGGCTGGTGTCGTTTTATGTGGATTTTTAAAGCAAGAGAGCAAATGGAGGGGATGTTTTTGTGTTTGAACAAAGGGCCAAGGCACCAGCCGTGGCCACTAAAGTCCTGTATTTATCTGTAGAGCGGGTACAGCATGAGCAGCGCCAGAGAGCCCTTCCCTACCCTGCCCCGCCCATGTGCCTCCACCCTGACCTGGAGAGAACAACTGTAGGGTAAGAGAGGAAACGGAATTCCTTCTTGGTTCTCTTTGCTTTCACATCAAGGGCCATAGGGCTCTGCTCTTCCAGCATGCAGGTAGGGACTGGCCCCTGCCCTCATCCCTGCCTCCCCTCCCTGCCTCATCTTCACAGGGTGCAGCCGGGCCCACGTCCATCCAGGCCCTCCCGGCACAGGGATCGCCGTGGCTCTGTCCACACTCCAGGTTCTGGCACACGTCCCTCCTCGCGTGTGCCAACTGCAAGCTGATTCTGCCCACGACACTTCCTTCTATTGGGGTTTTAATCTTCAAGCTCTTTGAGGATTTTTGTTTTGTTTTGTTTTGTTTTTTTATGAAGCCTTCACCAAGGCAGCCTGGAGTCCGCTCCCCAAATGGAGGGTGGCAAGAGTGCCATCTGGGGAATCGGGGGGTGATATCCTGCCAGCAGAAGCCTACACGCAGGCAGCAGGGCGTGAGCCCAGCCACTCCCTGGCAGGGCTGCCACGGTGTGCTGCATACACCTCAGCCTCCTCGGAATCATAATCAGCAGATTATGTGGCGACAGGCAGGTGTCAGTTCCAAACAAGATGCAACAGCCCAGAATTGGACCACGTGATGGGCCACAGCGCCTAAGTGGGTCCTGTAACGGGGACCCCACGGGTGGAGGTGGTAACACACTCTCCATTCCTCTCAGGCAGCAGCAACTCTCCGTCATCACACTTAGTTTTTGCCGGAAGGACCTTGACGTTGGACTCAGTGTGTTGGAAGTGTTTGGGGACATCCATCTTCTGCCTTCCGTGTGCCTCCTTGCAAGGAAGCACAGGGCTTGGCTCTCCCATGGCCTCCTGCTTCCGCTCCTGCTCCTGGGCCTACAAGCAGAGGCGGGCTGAGGCGTAAGGGGAGGCCGCTCAGCGGGATGGGTAATGATCTGCCTGCGTGTCTATGGCTCCTGGAGATTTTTTTTGTGAAAAAAGTCACGGGGAGGACCTGCGAATTATTTGAGGAGTCGTTTCAAGGAAAGGCCGCAGATGCGTCCCATTACCGAATTGCGTCTCACCACCCAAGCCTATATGTACAGAAGCATCAGCGTACACCGAGGGTGGAAGGCTGGGCCTGGAGCTTCACCCCCATGGGACCAGAGAGGACCAGATCCCATTGCGCCCACTCTGTGTTGTTTGCTTTGAGTTTTTTTTTTTCCAAACCCAATGAGCCATAGCTTGATTTCCTCTGTGCAAATGTCCTTGGGTCAGGGGAGCAGAAAGTGTTCCCTGCAAACCTCACTGTCATGGGAGCACTGACAGGGATGGCATGGGCAGAGTGGGTGCCCAGGCTCAGCCCTCCAGGACGCCACTCGTGAGCCAGGTGCAGAGAGAGGCCATTCTTCCCCTGGATCAGGCGTCCTCATCTGCATCCAGTCACCACATCCCTTCACATCCCCTGTTTAGTGTTTAGGGACAAGCCTGGCCTGAGTGGCCCAGAATGAATGATCACAGTGTGTGTGTGTGTGTGTGTGTGTGTGTGAGAGAGAGAGAGAGAGAGAGAGAGAAGGGGGAGGAGGAGAAGGACCAGCATCGGGATCAATTATTGGAGAGACATGAAAGGCAGGGGTAAAAGAGAGAAGCGCAGAGAGATGACCAGGAGACCAGGGAGGAACAGCTCCCTGTGGGGAACAGCTCTCTCCTTGCCAGTAAAGCACCCTGCCTTCTCTCCTGGCTTTTGCATAAGCCCAGGATCTCAGGCACGAGAGGTAGGGATGAAATACATTGGTCCTGCCTAGAAAGTGCGGGAATTTCTGCCTCTGCCACCCACCTGCTTCCAGGTAGGAATGGGGACCAATAAAGAGGTGGGTTGGAAAAGCATAGTTGCTGCCTTTCCTCCAGCCCCTTCTGGTGTTGCTAAGAAGGAGTGCAAGGTGGGAGAGGGAAGTAGCCCATCTTCTTCCTGGTTTTTGTAGGTTCCCGACTTCCCAGTGAAATTTCTTCCTCCCTCTTCTTCCTTTCATAAATACGCCGATAGGGGCACAAGCCTGCGTCCTTGGGGAACGTGCACCCGCAGGGGTGGACGGGGTGGAGAGGTTGACCTCTTCGTTGAGCACGAGCATTCTCAAGTGATCAGAGGCTACCTCGGATGTACCAAGGGGACACCCAGCCCCACTTGGGAGTGGTGGGGACACAGGGGCAGAGGTCCTGGCTAGTGAAGAGCTCGTGGGACTTGGAGTTGCTAGAAGCCTGATGCTGAGGGGCTGGTACAGATCCTAGAGCTGGAGGGGAGATTGCGAGTGGCCTTCGGGGCAGGGTGAGCCCAGAGAGGGCAGTAGTCCTCGCAGCCTCCAGGAGCTCCGCAGTGTCAGCATTGGCAGCGGGAAGGAGCGGAGCAAGGGGCAGGGGCTTGCTCTGACAGACTCGGGTGCCAGGCCAAGTGGTAGGAACCTCCTCCCAAAGGGAAGAGCCACCAGGAGGGGGCTGGCACACCAGGATAGTCGGGGCACGTCTTTCAAACCTTTGACAAATAATAACGGTATTTAATCCAGAACCACTTTGTGTTACCGGTTGCCCGTGTTTTATGGAGCAGCATTTGCAATTAGGTGAGAGTGTCCGGTTAATCTTAGAGCGCTTCATTTCGGGGCATTGGCCATATTTCTTAGGAGCCCGAAAGCTGTCTTTGGGTGCAGTCCTAGCTGTGTTTAACGGCTTGTGCTGAGATGTCTTCAGACTTTAGACACCTACTTGAGGAAGAGTAGTAATGTGCGTTCAACCCCTTAATATTCATGTGGGTTTGGGCTCATATTTTTTCTAAGGAATCAGACTATTATGTAGTTACCCAGTGCAGGTGAGTGCAGCAGGCACTGCGGCTGCAGGGAAGAGCCACCCTCTAGATTTATGGGGGCGATGGAGCCATTGCTCTGAGAATAAAATATTCATGAAATAAAGATGAGAAGCGCACAAATGGGAGATGACATGAAGAGGGAGGGATGAATCATCTGTCGCTGGGCTGGGAGCCTGGAATGCTTGTGCTTCCTGCCTTGCCTGCCCGGCCCGGGCCCTGCTGCCACCGCAGACGGAGCTGACAGGGGCCAGGGCGTGGGGGCAGCAGCAGAGTCGCCGCCCCTACAGCACCCCCCTCCCCCTGGGGAAGATTTGTCTCCGGGGACACTCCCTTTGGCTCTGTGCCCTTCTCTGCCTCCACTCCTCTGGCGCTTCTTCAACTCATCGAGGGGTTATTGTCCCCTGTGCCTACCACCCCCCACCCCCTGGTCCTTTGAGCAGCCACCCAGTATTGCCCTGAGGTCCCAGGAAGGAAGGTGTGGAAAGGGCCATAAAGAGCACCTGTCCCCGGGACGTGCTTGGTGAGCGGGAGCCCACGCGCTGCTGCTTCCCAAGGACCTAGAGGTGGGCAGTCAGGGGGTGGGGAAGGCACGTCACATCCCAGGGCACCTTCTCTGTGCCACATGTTCTCTTCTTAACTGTCCTGATTCTCTTCGAGGACATTGGAGGGAGGCATCCTTAGCTCCAGAGAAACAGGACGCAGAAGTGGCAGGGACAGAAGTGGGATGTGAAGGATGTGTGTGCCGCTGGGCCTCCCCTGGGTTGTGTGCAGGAGCAGGGCATCCTACCTAACGTTCTCCGGGAAATTTGGGGGAACGACAGGTGTTGGGATTTTTCTTGAGCCAGAATGCTGGCTCCCAGCTACGCTCTGACGTCCTCTGACTCCCAGTTTCTCTCTTCTGCTGAGAACTGAGCCTGGCCCCACGGCTATGCTGCTGATACCAGACCTCTCAGTGGGAGGGCGAGGGGAGCGAGTGCACGTTCCGCGCCGGTGATAAGTGTACGCTGACCACACGCCGGCGCGTAGCTCAAGACCAGTTCAGACGTTGACTGCCCCGTAGCACGTCCCGCGCTCCCCCGTGGGCTGCCTCCTTGCGCATGCACACTGGTGCTGGCGGCCAACGGTCTGCCGCCTGCCCCCGCTCGCAGCCCGCTGGCACTTCTCCACCTCTGCATCCCCATCGCTTAGCCCCGTCTCTGATAGCAGAGCCTCTGGTTATGCGGTGATGGATGTAACTGGAGTATTGAGCGCCTTCTGTATGCCAGGGACCAAGACGGATGCTTTACCCAGAACATTAGCTCGTCTGGTGCTTGGAGCTCAAAAGTGTTTATCGAATGAATGAACCAGCCTGGGCTCCTATAAGGAAAACGTTATTAATGTTAAATTGTGGTGTAATCATTGCAGCTGGATCAATGGCTTTCAATTCTGGCTACACCTCAGAGGTGATTAATCCTGGAGCTTTTTAGAAATACAGATGCTTGGGCTCCAGTCCCCCAAGGGGTGGTTTCAGGTAGATCATTTCGAAAGGCTCCACACATGCTTCGGAGATCCTGCCAAGGACGAAAACCACGGGTCTACACCATCCTTCCGAGGCGGAATTGGGAACACACAGCCTGGCATGGTGGAAAAGAGCCCAGTGTTTGGAGCCAGGTAGATGTGAGTTCAGATCCTGATGCTCCACTTACCATGCAGTTGCATGACCTTGAGCAACTGTCTTCACCCCGAGCCTCGGTTCACCCCTTGTGTGCCCGCTGCCACCATCTATGACAGGGAGTTTTCATTAGCTCTCTCCTCTTGTTGCCTTCTCCTGTGAAATCTGTGACGGAGCATCAGAACTCTTTCTCATGATGCTCAGGAAACTGCCCATCATCTCCCAAGACCACTTCATCAACTGTTGAACTGCTTCGCTCTCACCCCACGGCCATCCTCAGCCCTCCAGCCCAGCCCTTTGGAGTTGGGCAAGTCTTTGGAGCAATACTTAAGGAGACCATCTGGATGGTGCTTGTCCCCACCATTGGGTCTCATTTGCAACCCAGCCAGTCTCAGAGCTGAGCAGGGAACCACACCTCTACAACCACCGCAGTCCGGGGGGAAGCTCCTCGTCCCATTTTGTTCCATCCCAGCTTAAAGTAAAAGCCATTGGAAACCACACAAAGCTGGTTCTAACGAGTCCCACGTGTAACCAGCTGCTACATAGATGATAGTTGAGTTAATTACCGTTTTCCAGCGCGCTGAATTATTTCCACGTTGGCGAACAGCGGCTTAATTACAGAACTTCATCTCCCTGCAAGACAATGCCTGGGAGAGGGTCCCTGGTAACCTCAGTTGGTGCATCTGTCATCATGTTTAATGCGAGGTGAGAAGCACAGAGCTGGAATTCAGCCGGACTCGTGGAAAAATGCGGTCTGTGAATTTTCTGTCATATTCAGGGATGTTTGACTAGGTCAGTTACCTGCAGTAAATTAATGAAGACAGCAGCAAGTTTCCGTGCGGTTGAACACCGAAAACTTGAGATAATGAGGATGTAAACTGATGTAGTTCACATAAAAAAGTCCATTATTTGAATTTACATAACATAATAGAATGTCCCGTTTTGTCTAAAATATAGATAATTATTCAAATCACTCCTGCCTCTTTCCTCGAGCAGGCGGGTTATTTCCGCCTCCTCATTCCTTGGCCGGGGGCCCCTGGAGATGACTTCGTGGGGGCGAAGCCTGCGGCCCCAGGTGACCCAGGATCGACCGCACGGGGGTTTCTCCAGTTCTCTGCGTGTCAGCTCCGAGCCCTGGCAGGCCGCTGAGGACGTCACCACGCACGTGGCCCGACTGCAGGTGCTGGCAGGGCGCTAGGCATTTCCCTTCTTGTTTTGCCAGTCCAGTTGAACAGTCAAGTATGGGCAGCTCCTGGCGGCGCCTTGCCCTCCTGGGTTCGTCTCGTGTTGGAGCTACCAGCGCTATAGAAGCTGAGTACAATGAGGTCCCGCTGGTGCACAGAGTATTAATGACTTGACTGCCATTTGGGGTGGGAAGGTCTCCCTGGGGAGTCTGTTTGGCTGGCGTGGACCTTCTCTCTGCGTCCTGACACAGGGAGGTCACGGGCTAATGACGAGCCTCCCTGGAAGCCGACACCCGCCACTTCATAGGACGGCTTCATTTGTCCTGAACTTGAGGCAGGAGAAAAGCTCTTTGGATTCAGGAAATGATTCAAGCTCTTTCCTCTCAAAAATACTGATTCTAGGGTAATTGGGCTGTCTCCACACCTCCACTCTGGGCTGGTTTTTATTCTAGATGCTTTGGTATTACCAGGTCAAGTCCTCACAGCCGTGATCAGTATGCTAGGCCGGGGCCCACAGCCGACCCCTTTTAGAATCCTACTCTCGGAGCCTCTTCTCCCTTGTACCTCCCCTGGTGAGGGATTCCATCTCGAGACCCTCTTCTGCTCACGTTCTTCTTCAAGGATTCTGGGTAGTTGGTCTTTCCCCAGGGCTCTCCTTCTGTTTTGTGTCTGTGGCATTAGGGAGAGAGGGGGCTCCCTTCACTGGGCCCCGGCTCTCTGCTCTCTGCCTCCTGGTGGCCTCCTTGGACAGGACGTTCCCCTTCCCCTTTCTCTAGACCCCAGCAAAAGGGGGAGCATCTCCTGGACACTTTCCTTCTGACTTCCAGAGTGAACAGGGCTGGGACCAAGACACTTGCCTCCCACTGCAGACTAGTCCACTTCTAAACTTGACTACTTTCCATTACCCCAAAAGATCCTTAAAGCCCTGGAAAGAAAATCTAAAGGAGGAAAAGGTGAGATTCCGTAACTAACCACTGCTTCTCATGATCCCAAATCCCGTGTCCATCGGTTTTCCTTTGATGGAAACTGAAGGCTCTGCCAATGGGGACATCGGCTCAACCAGCCTTCTACGAGCTTCGCTGTCTGCAAAGAGAAGGGAGGGTTATATTATTAAACCCCAAAATTGTCTGAACTTCTCTTTTAATGTGTCCAGCTTCCAAGACCTCTGATACTTGTGGCCTGTCCCATATTTTGAAATGAAAATAACCAAGAGATAGAGGTATTTACCCACATTGCTGTGGCACTGACTTTGGGCCAATGCCGATAAAAGAATTGTATCCGTGTTCTATCGGGGGCACACAAGACGGCTGGAGAAGCAGGATGGGTTGGGGGCCAGGAGTCAGGCCTGTCCGCAGACTTGGGGGACAAGATCCAGGAGGACGGTCATGGCACAGAAAGTTTGTTGAAGTACTACTGCTGTATTGGAAGGTCAATCACCTTTTTCTGTCTTTCTCTCTTAGTTCAGGATTCAGATTCAGTCCTATTGCTCTTGCCTGCATCGTGGGCCTGCATCTTATCTACAGGTGGGCAGGACACCTGCCAAACCATCATCCGGTGAGGAAGAAGTAGTTCCCCAAAGCACACAAACCATGGTGTCCTTAGGAAGGGCTAATTGATGCACGGTGGCCTTAAAACAGCCAGGGCTAATACAGCAGGTTAAAAAACTATTAAAAAGAGTTTCATAGGCAAGAATAAAAACAAAGCAGATAAAACACAGAGAAGGGAAGCAAGGTTGCACAGAGCTGGATCAATATGCTGTAAAGTAATTAAGAGAACTGAATTTGGCGTCTTGTATTTTTTCACGAACTTGAAAGAGTCCATGAAAGACCAACACATGCATCACAGTCAGTCTGGCTGAGTAAAGGCCTGGTACTCTCCAGCCACTCCGTGCAGTTTCACCAGCGACATTCGCCACCCAGAGGTGTCCTCAGCTTGGAGCTGATTTCCTTGCATCGGGACCTGAGCTCTGCTGTGTGGGGCTCAGGTCCCTGGAGTGTTGGCTCCGCCCGTGGGGCTCTGCGAGCCATCTGTTTCCATCCAGGACACAGAGCCGCGGCCCCGTCGTGTCTTCCATCCTCAAGCCAGTTGGCTTTCTGATTCTCAACAAGCAACAAGATGCTTGTTTCTTTGCTCTTGACCCGGAATGAGTTCTTGACTGTCTTGTGGGTGTTGTTAGTTTTTCTGGGAAAGAATCTGGGAAGACGGCAGCTGCCCCACAGAAGCCAACCTCTGTCTACCAGTCATGAACTCCGCAAAGGTGCGGAGAGGGCCGTGGGCCTGCCTTCATGCCAGGGGGCACTGGGAGCAAAGAGTAGACTGAGAGGCAACGTCCTTGCCGGAGGAAGGCTAGGTTGAGACTTCCCGGGTGTCAGCCCACCCATGGAAGGGAGACTTTCACCACCTACTTGGTGGCCTCTTTCTGGGGAAAACCGTCTCCCTACCAGCTTCCTAGGAGCTCAGAGCAGCCACTGGGATGGCCCTCGGATTTGTACAGTTCCTTTTCTCCTTTGAAAGCACATCCAGGCCTTTTCTGTTCTGTGGGATTTTTAACCACCCTACAAGATGGGCAGGGGACAGGTTCTTCTCTCAACCTTATGGGTGTCTCCATTAGACGGCCTGTGATGTTTGATCTTGGAGCGGAGCTTTGACATGGTATTTCTCTAGGAGCTTGGCATCAGAAGCTTGAGCAGTAGGCATGACCTTGCCTGGCACATTGGCACACTCATGCTGCCTGCAAATTGGAGTGAAACTTTGAACCCCTCATCGGGGAGCTGGGGTGGCTATGGACACCTGATCTTCTGCCCCACCTCCTTGGGGACCCCAAGCAAACCAAGTGCATCATCTTTGTCCTTTAGGAGAGCTTCTAAGCAGCTCAGCCTCCTTGATTTATTTTGATGTTGTAGACGAAACATCAAGTTATTTGAAAGGAGTGATAGTTGTTCCGTTTTATTCTCTTTCTTAAGCACACAACCAAACCCATTTCCTTGCCGCCATTTGCCATACGGAGAAAGAGTCAAGGGAGAGGGTCACCCATCTTGGCGGTCTCAACGCTTTGGATACCAGCAACGTCATCTGAGAAGTCCCTTTCCTCACCATCCCCACCCTCTTCCTCATCTAGGAATCGGCCCCGTGAGCCTTGGAGCCAGGGAAATGCCTGTTGGCTGGCGTCTCTGGAGATCCTTCCCTGGGGGTGGGGGACGGGGGTTTCAGGGTGAGCCAGGACTTCACTTCGTCCTGCAGGCTTCCCAGGCCACCCCTGCCAATCACAAGGGAGGCCACTGACCTTCCTGAACCCAAGCCTCCTTTTGTTGGATGATGGGGATGATCACACAAGGCTTCCTGAACATTGTAAACTCTGTGACAAATACATGGGGGGCCCCAGGGGCTCAAGGACCAATTGTGTTTATTCCCACGGGGACTCCCTCATTCTCCTTTTGTCTCTGCTAGTTCTTCAAGGCATCTCCTCGCAAGGGCTGCATCCGGGTGTGATCTGCTTGCTGGGTCTTCGTGACCTAGGGGCAGTGTGAGGGGGCGCGGGGGGATCAGGGGAATGCTCACCCCCTGCCCGCCCCCCTCTCCCCCCAGTGTCCAGCAGGCTGAGCAGGCCTGAGGTGGTCTCCAGGCCTCCCAAAGTTCGTAGAAAGCCAGCCGTGGCTCATGTTAGGGCTCGGCCTGACCTTCCTGTGCTTTCCCTCCAGGATAAAGAAGTGAATCTGGAGCAGGTTCACCGGCGCATGAACAGCCTGATGGATGAAGACATTGCCCACAAGCAGATTTCCCCAGCGTCCATTGAGCTTTCGGCCCTGGAGATGGGGGGCCTGGCTCCCAGCCAGGCCTTGGAGCCGACGCGCGAGTACCAGAACACACAGCTCTCGGTCAGCACTTTCCTGCCCGAGCAGAGCAGCCACGGCACCAGCCGGACACTGTCGTCAGGGCCGGGCAGCAACCTGCCGCTGCCGCTGAGCAGCTCCGCCACCATGCCCTCCATGCAGTGCAAACACAGGTCGCCCAATGGGGGCCTGTTCCGCCAGAGCCCGGTCAAGACCCCCATCCCCATGTCCTTCCAGCCTGTGCCGGGGGGCGTCCTTCCAGAGGCCTTGGACACCTCCCACGGCACCTCCATCTGACCGCGCCGCCTGCCCTCCCGCCCGCCCATCCACCCACCCGACCAGCAGAGCTTTTTAATACGAGACAACGACAACACACACCACACACACCTGCGCACACACACACAGAGACTCTTTCATTTCTCTTGTACATACGTGTAAATAATGACAGAATGGAGTGGGGTAAAAGTGTATTTTGAATATTCCCAATTTTCGAAGTCAGTAAAAAAAAAAAAAACACAAAAACTGTATGAATGACTTTGTAAATTTTGTTCTATATGAATAAAAAGGCAAATTACTTGTGATCATTCTGAAGTGCCAAAGAAGCCCCGTGTTCCTGGGCCTTTCTGAAGGCAGGAGGTGTGATCAGACCAGGAGCCCCTTCTTGCTGGGGGAGAGGGGAAGACAAGCAGCCACCCCTTTAGAGGAACCCCAGATGCTGCTTGTTGCCATGCCCTGTGGTTTATGGCCACGTCCCCCCGCGCCTGGCCCTCTGTTCCTCTTCAGTCCTCTGGGCTGGATAACGGGGAGCCAGCCTTGGCGCAACCCTGGGCCACTGTGCTGGGAGGTGACCAGCTGTTCCTGTCCGACCAGCTGGGTCCTGGGAGACTCCTGGGACATGGGGCAGTCCTCTTGGTCACTCCCTGCATGACTTGGGGGCTGTGGACCCCAGAGAGGCACCCCAGTGAGCTGACCACCAGAGAGTATTGAGGCTGACGCGCTCTAGGTTCGTACAGTTGGCCTTATTGTTTGACTCTCTTCCCCTGATGAGAGAAACCGACAAGGATAGACTGTGGGAGAAGGCAGAGAGGCCCCACCATGGGCCAGCTGGACCTGCGCTTGCACGCTGGGTGTTGAGGTGTGAGGCCAGGTAGGCAGGGAATAGCCCCTGGGGGTTGGGGCCTGTGGTTTCAGGTGGAAGGACTCCGTTGCAGGAGGAGGGACATACCCCGGTGAGCAGGCGAGGCTCCGGGTGGCGGTGAGCCCTGGGATGAGGTCACAGGGGCCGCGGTCCTTCGCAAAGGCAGGAGCCTGGGCCCCTGGAGGAGCAGCTCCTCCGCAGGAAAGAGCCCCCGACGTGAGTGGATGTCTCCAGGTGCAAAACCCAGCGGGCAGACGCCAGTACCCAGTGCCCGTCGGCTTTGCCCGCCTTCTCCGGAGCAGCCCCCAGTGGGGACCCCCTGGCTGGGAGCACCCTGTAGTCTCTGTGGCTTCCAGAACAATCCCCGCCCTGGTGAACCACTGGGCGGCTCTGTCCCCAAAGGCCAGGACAGCAGCCATCTGCCCCCCACCCCGACGTCCTGGCACCGTCAGGAGCAGAGCCGTTGGGTGTCCGCGCTGTGTCGCTCCAGCCCTTCTCCCGAGGGCAAAGGTGACTGTGCCCTCCTGACCTGCCAGGGTGGTGCATGCAGATGACCGGGGCACCCCAAGGCCCGGCCCCCCGACCCCCACCTCCGCGGGCGCTGGGACCCCTGCCGGCCCGCTAGCCACCTGTCCCTGGCCTCGTAGGTGGCTCCAGGGCCGTGGCCAGGCCGGGGTCACCTGCCCGGGGGATTCCTTCCCTGACGTCCCGATGGCTGAGCAGAGAGGACTGGCTGCCCCACGGTCGCCGCAAGCCCCAGGGACAAGTGTTCGTAGTTCTTTATCTGCGGCGGCTGAGTGTGGCCCGACCGTTCCCGCCACCAAGGCCGCCCACGGACATGTCTCGGGTGGGAGCGCGGGCTCACTGTCCCCCAGCAGCACCCAGGGGCCCGGCCCTGCATGGTCAAGGGTTTCATATATATCTATTTTTTTAATCAGATTCTGGTCTCACTGCCTTATCTCACTCCCAAGTCTGGTGTTTCTTTGTCTTTTGTTTTTTTCCCCGAGATGACCAGTCTTCCGGGGCACACCATGGATGTGTTCTCGGGCAGCCTTGCTGAGAATGGGTGTCAGGGAGAGGAGAGACGGCCCGTGTGCGCGTGCACGCGTGTGTGTGCGTGCGTGTGCCTGCGAGAGACACAGAGAGCACACATCTTTGGGGAAAAGGCATTTCTGCTTATATATATATATATAAATCCCTTAACACCTCATGGTGTTATTCTTCACCATGTTTATGTTATTTTTAAAATTCTCTACCCTTGGCATGAGGGGAAATGATCGATATTCAAGGAAGTCCTCCAGAAAACAACGACGACAAAACTTCCCACCTCGGATTTCTGTGTCAGCTCAGAATGTATCTTTTTTTTTTTTTTTTCATGCTTTGCTCTTTGGATTTATAACTCTGTTTAGACGATTCCATACATTTTAGGTATATTTTGTGCCTTCCGACACTGCAAATAATCAGCATTTGGATTAAAGTTGTTTCATAATAAAACTTGCCTCTGCTCCCTACCCTCTTCTCCTCTGGGGTGAGCAAATGCTACCTTTGTGTTCCCGGGGAGGCTGTGGCCGTGAGCTGAGCTCCGCCCCATGGGGACGGGTGGGCATGAAGGAAGCCTCTCGACCGAGTGGGTGTCAGACATGCCTGGGAGGGGGCGCCTTCCCTGCTGGGTGTAGGCCCTCAGCCCCCCACGCCACCCAGGGAGCGAAGCAATTCTAATTTTCAGTTAACCTAATAATTTCCTGCAAAATTATTAGTGAGTCACTAGCAAACTCCTAGGAGACAGTTTGGCCATACTGCATGGAGAAGGGTTCCCGTGGCTTCGGGGAGTGACACTTAAGTGTCAGTGGACTTTGTTTCTTGTCTCATCCCTACACCTACACTCACTCTTACCTCAGAGGAGTTTTTTTCTCGGCGCTTCGGCCTCAGGGCTAAGGGGTGGCCGTTCTCCGGGGACCCCCAGCTTGGCTCTCCTGTCTCAGACCCCCAGAAGCTCTGTGGGTACCGTTCTCCAATGAAGATCCATCAGCCTGGAATCACCAGCCTGGGGCCCGGGACCCTGCAGACTCATAGGCTCCCCGTCCCCACCTTCTGCGTCGTAAGGCTCCCCCTCTGACTTCTGGGCCCTCCGCGGCTCTACCGTCAGCCTTGGGCCAAATGGGGCCCACCCGAGGGGCTTGGTTTTCATGATCAGAACCTCAGCTTCCAGGAGCTGAGACGAGAGTGTCGGGCCCTTGGGCTGTGCTCTGCGCCGGTGAGCAGCTTCTCCAGTGATGGGTACAAACTCGGAAGGCTGGGGGGCGGCAGGCAGAGACCCAGCAGACGCTCCCGATTATCTGGCGGCGCTGGCCCGAGCGCCCAAAAGCTACGTTTTCTTAAGAAACCGCCCAGTTCCTAAATCCTAAATCCCCCAAATCATGCCAAGGTCGAGCCAATTCCACGGAAAGAAGAACAAAGACACACAAAGAAGACAAGATCACCGGGCCTGAAGGCCCCGATGGCGGGGAAGGGATAGCTGCTTCCTCTGGCTTACGCCGTCTCCCATAACCATCACAGGGCCGGGCAAGGCCTGGCGAGGAATGTGTGACCTCGTGCTCGCGCGACAAGGGGGCTGTTTACCCCCAGGCCCCCGCTGGCCTGCATGCTCAGGTGCTCAGGTCCCTCCCTCCAGGAGCTCACCTTTCACTCTCATAGGTATGTGCTCACGAATTAGCATCTTCGTCTCTGCCAAGGCCCTGCTTTGTGCTCCTGGCTTCGGCCACGCGAGCTGTAGGTAAAAGCTCCGAGAATTCTTATTGCTACAGACACAATAAAAGAGACCGCGTTTCCGTTCCTAATGTGACGTTCCTTACATCGAAATCACTATTTTATTTCACCCCCATTAGTTGCTTTTAATAAATGAAATCATGTTTGATTCTTATTACGCTCACCTTTCACACCAGGAAACTCCAGATAGGTAACAATTTTCTATGCTAATAACTTTAATCATTGTCTCCCCCCACCCACCCGCCCATGGTAGGTAGCTGGAGAGATTAATTATGAGAAAAGCGCACAAATTGCGAGCAAATCAGGTGAGCTAACCGTCACATCCTACGAAGGAGGGAGGGACAGTTGTCGGGGATGTGAGTCAGACCCACCCTCCAGCTTTCACTCTTGCACCTCCGAACTTGACCTTGGGTGCTGAACCCCGGGAGAGAGCGTTCTCAGATTCCTACTAGGGAATTTTGCAGTGACCAGCAGCCAGGATCTGGAAGAGGAGGCACCAGGGGAAGTGACCACATGTGTCTCCAGGAGGGTTCAGCTGCTGGCAGACGCATGCGTACGGTTGCCAGGACAACCAGGTGTCCAGGCTCAGAGGGAAACACAATAGTCCCCAACACTGAGACTTGTCAACACACAAAATAAGCATACAGAGGCACACGAACACCTGTGCACATGCTCATGCATGCACTCTGAGGTCCATGCACGCGTACTCGTTAGTTCAGGCTCGTGCACACGGAGTTCTGAGCAGCATTCGGCCGTGGACCTGGGCCACGCAAGCAGGGGAAGTCCTGCTTGTCAGATGTGGGAAGAAGAACCTACGAGAGGAGGGAGCTGCTTCAGGCCTGCCCTGCCCAGCGCATAACCTCAGTGGAAGGTCAGCTGGGGGTGCCGTGGAGGGAGACGCGTCTCCGGCCCAGCGGCTCCCCTCTGGCCAGGGCTGTGCGTGCCAACCGTCCTCTGCCGCCAAACGCCGGCTCTGAAATCCTCCTGATTTGCAACCCAAATCCCCAAAATATGCAGAGAAGTGTCGAGTGCTCCCCAAGCAGCGGAAGGCTCTCTAAACAAGAACACCCTTTATGGTTTCGGCTCAGCGGCTGTGTCCGGCTTGGGCGTCGGGTGGCGTCGCAGGGACTGGCTCACCCTCACAGCAGCCCCGCAAGGTAGAAAGCACTGTCCAATTCTTAGGAAGGGAAAATGAGCCCCGCACAGGCGCCGGGCCAGCGTTGGAGTCCCACGTCCTCACCCACCTCACCCTGCTCCCGTCGCAGCCGCAGGTCCTTGCTGCCCTGTCCCGCAGTGCAGGGCCACCAGCACGGCCACGGCCCGGGCCCACATCCGCGGCCTCCTCCCCACAGCCTCTGAGCACACTGGGGCCTGCTGGGACAGCTCTGTGGTGGCCGCGGCCCTCCCGGCCTAACAGGGTCGCTCTTGGCCCCGCCAACTGCCTCCTGACTCTGCCGCCAGCCACGCAGCGCACCAAGGTCTGCAAGGCTCACCGCGAAGGTGAGATGGGCTGCTCCTCCCAGGCCTCTCCTCCCCTTGCCTCCCCCCACCAGCCGCTCCGCCTGCGGATGGTCAACCGTGCGCCAGGCCAAGGGATGCTCTGGGGCCGATGAGTGCTCTAAAGTGCTCTGGGATTCTCTCTCAGGGCGGGAATGCCTCTCCTGGAGTCGCTGGGTAGGTCTCGGGGTGCTTGAGAACCTTCTGAAATCGCTTGCCAAGGGGTGCCTGGGTGGCTCAGCCGGTTAAGTGCTCTCTGGCCTCTTGGTTCCCACACAGGTCATGCTCTCCGGGTCATGGATGGAGCCCTGGGCTTGGCAGCCAGTCTGCTTGAGAGTCTTTGTCTCCCTTTCTCTGTCCCTCCCCTTGCTTGTGGGCACCTTCCCTGTCTCTCTCTCTCTTTCTCTCTCAAATAAATAGGATCTTGGAAGTTGCTTGCCATATTGCTGAGGGTGTGTCTGCATTTATTCCAGGAACAGGGCCCACATCTACCAATAAATTCTTAGAGTTCCCTTGTAAGGGCTTGAAGCCACTGCCCTGCGGAGCCAGGAGTCAGGCAAGGCCCTGGGTTGCAAACTGTCAGCGGGTGTTTAGGGGCAACCCTGTGTCAGCGCCTTGAGAGGAGGGAGTGTAGGAAATGCACTGCAAGTAAGGCCTGGGTTTGTTTTGTTTTTTTTTAGGCCTGGGTTTTTTTGTTTTTTTGTTTTTTTCTTTTTTAGCTCTAACCTGGAGGCAGGGAAGCCCCACTGGCAGGACACAGGGGAGCTGCGAGGTGCAGGAACACTGGGCCATTGCATTGCCCTATTGCACAGGAAGGTGGCTCCGACAAGGCAAAGAAGATTGAAACTGGCCGAGCCTGGGCTGTCCTGGCCACGCTATCCTCAGCACATAGTTTTGTGTTTTTTTGTCTTTTTTTTTTACTTTTTTTGGACTTCACTGCTTCCATCATATATTGACGACAGTCATATCCATCACGGGCTTTTGCGAGGACCTCTTAACTGGTAATCCTAATGAAAACTGGAAGCCATGGAGAGCTCACTGCGTGCCAGAGCCTTTTCTGTACCATTTCATTTGCTGACGAGGACGTGCTCACCTGGTGGAGAAGGGATGTGACGCTGCCCAAGCCTGTGCCCAGAGCCCGGACCTCCCCGGGACCCAGTCTGAGTACTTTATTTTGCAAGCACCCCCACGGCGCCTACAGTGTACCTGCACTTGCCTCGTTCTGCTGGGTCTGGCTCCGGGGGCGGCAGGCTCGAGAGGAAGGGGTCGGCGCCTCCCAGACTCCGAGCTCGGCCAACGGCGAGCGTCATTGAAGTCGGTGAAACTCGGTTTACATTTTGATTCTGGATATCCTAGCTGTGTGATCTCGGATTTGAAACAACGAGGTGGTGCTGTCCGTGACCCCGTCTCCCAGTTTACAAGCTCCCCTCTTCCGACACCTGAGCCTCTTACGCCACCTACGCGGGTCCCAAAGGCCAGCGCCGGCTCCGACAAGCAAGGCCCTTGCTTCGTGGAGGTCAGACTACTGTCCTCTGCATTAAGGTGGAGCCAGGTGTGTGGTCTAGTGCTCAGACCAGGGGTGCGAACCGGGCATCAGGCACACCCGGCTTAAAAAGCTTAAAATCTGTTTCTTAGCACTCACAAGTGGGTATCTGCAGCCCCGTTGCCATCACCTCCCAGCCTGCATGGTGTCCCCTCCCCGTAGTGAGTCCCGAGTCCTGAGCCGCGCTGAGGATCAGTGATGTCAGGAGAGGCGGTGTCATGCGCCTTGGCAGGAACTGCAAGGCTCTGGGGGCCCCCGGGTGTTCACGGCCCTCCAGCCTGGGCAGGGCGTGGAATTGCCCCCCGGCTCAGGGAGCAGCAGCCCTGGGGTCCTTGGATGCCCCTGTCCTGTCCCGCGGGGCACGGGCAGGCCTCACTGTTCCCGGGACTCGCTCAGGTAGTGGTTCTGGGTGTTCCCAGAAAACGAACGAAGAGCAGCCCGGCGTCCTGTGGGCTGTGGGCCCCGCGCCTCCCGGGCACCTGGCTGCCGCTGCACTGGGGATGGGCCGCAGGGAGCACCCGCCTCGGCCGGAGGACTCCCTCCACTCTCCGAAGGTGGAGGCGCCTGGCAGGCCGGGTCTCGGTCCGTAGGACCTTGGGCCTGGGGCCCTTCCTGGTGTGACAGCCTTTGCTTCTGAGGTAAGATCCAACCAACTTCCTCACATTTCGTGGGAAAAATAAATGCATAAATTTGGAGCGACAAAAAGCACACGGGCTGAGATACCTTTACATTTACTCTGTGCCTTTTTTTTTTTTTTTTAACCTTCTGCCTCTTTCTTCCATCTGCAGCTCACAATAGCCAGGTCACCCTCAGTCAGCAACTTGTGTCCTGGACAAGCCAAGTTATCTCACGGGGAAGGTGCTCCTCACACATGGGAGGACGTGACCGCGTGGGATCAGCGTGGATCCCGCCTGCCCAGGGAGATAGCGCACGCTGAACCGCAGGGACTGGGGCCGGGCTACTCAGAACGATGAACCCCAGGGGGTCGTGGAAAGCCACGGGAGAGTGGAGACAGCTGTAGACAGAAAGAGCAGCATCCCTTTATGCCCTCACGCCAGGCAGGACATTAGGATGCAGGGTGTCTTCTCATTGAGACAGGAAGGGTCGGAGCAACCCACTGGCCTGCTTCCAGAGAATGGGCCATGGATGGTGATCCCACCAGGAGCGTGGGGAGCCCCTCCTCCGAACCCACTGCCCCCTGCCTCCCATGTCCTGCCAAGCACAAGAGCCGAGGACAGGGTGCCACGCTGACCAGCCCGGGGCAGAGGAGGGTAGAGAGGGGTGGCTAATGGGTACAGAGCTGTGGAGGTGTGCAAGACTCAGAGATAAAAGACATTTATGTAATACAGCGGGGGCCGGGGAGGAAAGCAAAGGGATTCACAGGGATTCTATGCCTCTCCTGTCCTAGGACAACTAATTCATTTCTTAACATTGGAAAATCAAGAAATCTCTTTCTGACAAATGAGGAAATTGAGACTCAGAATAATTAAGTGGTTTGCTCCAGGTAATCCAACTCACTGGTCAGCCTAAATAAAACCTGTGCTCCTTCTACCCCGCACGGCCCATGTGTGCAGGAGATGGAGATGTGAGACACCATCAGGCAGAGGGTCACTTCCCAAGACAGCGGGCTCAGCCACCAAGGGTTGTAGGCTTGTGCAGAAGGGCGGGCGGCGTGGAGGAGGTGGCACCTAGAGGAGACACTCACCGGCCTTCTGGCGGCGGAGGCGGGGTGACTCAGTTCTACACAACTGACTTGGTTGTTGGAGGCCAGGCCGCTGAACAGATCCCCAGAGACTACTGAGGCCGAGCTGGGATCAGAAAGCTGTGCTTTCAAAGTCAGGTCCTACTGCTTTCTAGTGACATGATGAGGAGTAAGTCATGAGCCCCTCTGAACGTCGGCTTCCACACCCCTGAGGTCGACACAATGAGGGCAGATGTCCCATCTCAAAAGACGAAGTAAAAAACTCGGGATAAAGCCTCTCGTTCTGGCATCAGTGGGCGGCTCAGCACAAGCGTTCAATCGATGTCGACCCCGATGAGTGTAGGAAATCGGGTGCAAAGGGCCTGATGATGAGCCTCAATTTTTAAATAGGCTTTTAAAAAATATATATCATAAAATATGTGCAGAAAAGTGCACAAATCATAACCGTAGAGCTTGATTCATTTTAACAAGCTGAGTCCTCCTGCGTAACCACCAACCAAAATAAAATTAGAAGGTTACCGCTCTCCTGACTGAAACCTCCAGAACCCCAAAGGTAACCATGACTCTCGGTTCCATAACCACTGATTAATTCCATGTATATTTGAAATCTGTATACTTAGAATCAATTACCTCTTTCTGTCTGGCTTTTCTTCGCTTGACACTGGCTTTAGAGACTTACCTATGTCTCCGCGTGAGGCTCATCTTCGTTGCTGTCGAGGATTTCACTGTGTAAACATCACAATGTATATGTTCTACTGGCGACGGACTTTTGGTTGGTTTTCATTGTGAATTATTACAGGTCGTGTTCCTATGAACGTTTTTTGTATGTGGTTTTGGGTGAATCGATGTATGCCTTTCGGTTGCCGTGCCGGGCCGTCCGTGTGCATCCGCGTGCCCTTAAGAACATACCGCTCAAAAGTTTTCGGAAATAGCTGTTAGTGACTGATGTGCTTTATGTGAGATGTTTGCGATTTGTGATTATTCCACATCCTCACTGTCAGGTCTTTTAATTTCAGCTACTGTAGCGGGAATGCAGTATACCTACTTGTGGCTTTCGCGTGCATTTTCCAGAGGGGTAATGAGATTGAGCCCTGAGGTAGGCCTTTGTGAAATCTGTCTTCCACGCCGTGGCTTGCCTTCTCACTCCCTTCCTGGGGTGTTTTGATGAACACAAGTTCTTCATCTTAATGTAGGTTCACGTATCAACTTTTCCCTTATCCTCAGTGCTGGGTGTGTCCTGTTCTGAAAGCTTTACCTTAACGCAGGCAGGGGAGGCATTCTCTGTTTCTGTTGTTGCCTTTTGTTTTGCCTTTCACATTTACATCTATAACCCTCCTGGAGTTGGTCTTTGACCATGATGTGAGATAGAGGTTGAAGACATTTTCAAAAATACAGATCTTTGCTTATTCTAGCACCCTCCACAGGAGCAAAAAAAAGTCCCTTTGCCATCAACGTCATAGGGTCACGTTATCTTAAATATCTTGTATGTGTTGGCCCATTTTCCTATCCGTCCCATTGGCCTATATGTCCATTTGGCACTAACACCACTCACACCGTGGACGGTCTTGATACCTGGCAGTGTAGGCACATCCTTTGCATTCACACAAAAGTTGTATTTATTGTATTTAATGGATTATTTTATTTGAATTCAATTTGCCAACATACAGTATAACACCCAGTGCTCATCTCATCAAGCCACACGCAAAGTTTAGAATCAACATCCTATTTGCACAGGAATCGTCTTGAGATTTTAATTGACACTGCACTGAATCCAAAATCAAATGAAGAAAATTGACACTTTTTCATTCCTTACTTTCAACTTTTCTGTGCTCTTGTACTTAAGTTCTGGCATTTGTAAGCAGATTAAATTTCATTGTAAGCATGTACAAGGCGAGTGTGTTTAATTTATTATAGTTCCTTAAATCTGTAGTTGAAGTGATTAGTCCCTTCACATTCAATGTAATTGATGACATATTTGGGTTAGATCTATAATCTTACTACTTTTTTCTATTTGCTCCTCTCATTTTAGGTTAATTATAACCCTTTTTGCCTTCTTTTGTACTTAAAATAATGCTTTGTTATTCAATATCTCATCTCGGTTACTTGTTGGTTATGCATTCTTATATTCTCCAAATTCGTAAAGGAAATGCCCTAAAAATAGAAACCTGTATTTTTACTATGCCCAAGGCAAGACCAGGACCTTACAACACTTTAAATTCATTTATCACTTTATTTCCTACCTTTTATTATTTAATTTCTACATATATTTTCAGCAAGATGAGATGTAATCATTGCTGTAGGCAGTCAGGAATCATTTGAGTTTATCAGTGTGTTTATCTTTTCTACATCTCTTCTTTCTGAAAAAAAGTTTTTCTGCCTCAAAAATTCTCTTAAGAATTTCTTTAGCTGTTGGTCTGTTGATGGCAAAAATCAACCCCCTTTTTTGGGAGAAGTCTGGAAATCCATCCTTATTTTTTACTTTCAGGGAATGTTTTCACTGGGTACAGAATTATAGGTTGGTTCTTATTTTTCTCAACATCTTAAAAATATCACTCCTTTGTTGCTCTCAGGCTTCCAGGGTTTCTGCTGAGGTCACTTCTCATTACCTTTGTTTTTCTTTGAACATAATGTCTTCTTTTCTGGCTGCTTTAAGAATTTCAATTTTGTTTGGCTTTTTAGCAATATTACTATGATGTACTTAGGTGTGTTTTTTTTTTTATAAATGTCTTCTGCTTAGTGTTTTTGAGTATGAGCTATTGTCATTCATCAGTATTAGTAAAATATCAACCACTCTTTCTGTGGCTCTACCTGTATTCAAACTTGTGATTTTTAAAAAACATGCCATTATAGGTCTCTTAGGCTTTTTTTTTTTTTTTTTTTGCTACATTTTCTTTTCTTTACTTTTTGTTTTTAACTACCTTCTTCAGTCTAGCTATTCTTAAGACCGAGCACAATTTTTTTCTTTGTCCAAATCCTAGGTCACCTATCAGTCTGATTTTATTATTTATATTTTTCTCTTTTTATGTTTTTAATGTGCTTTTTTGTTCTATATTTTAAAAAACTTTTTCCACCTTTCACATATTACATATACATCCTTATTAGAGTAAGTATTACTATTTTAATAGGCTCTCTTTTTAGAGTACTTTTAGGTTCACAGCAAAATCGAGCGGAAATTAAAGTTCCCACATATTCACCGTTCTCACATGTGCACTGCCTTCTCCACTATCAGCACTCCACACTAGAGTGGTCCATTTGTTATAATTGATGAATATACACCAAGACATCCTATCACCCAAAGTCCATTGTTTACAACGGTGCTGATCACATCCTATGGTTTAACAAACATATAACAAACAAACATTACAGATAGTAATCTGTATCTACCTGACGTATCACACAGGATAACTGCACTGCCCTCAAATCCTCTGCACTCTTTATTCCTCCTTCCCTATCTCCTGACAACCACTGACATTCTTACTGTCTCCATAGTTTTGCCTTTTCCAGACTCTCATGTAGTTGGAATCATACAGTATGCACCTTTTCAGGTTGGCTTCTTTCACTTAGCAATAGGCATTTAAGATTTCTCAGTGTCCTTTTATGATTTGATAGCTCATTTCTCTCTAGCACTGAATAATATTCCATTGACTGGATATACCACAGTTTATTTATCTGGTCACCTATTGAAGGACATCTTGTTTGTTTCGGTAATTGTGAATAGGATTGCAGGTTTTTGTGTGAACATGAATTTTCAATTCTTTGAGGTTGAAATACCAGTGATTATTAGTTCCTTATACCAAGATATACTAAGCATTTTGTATCTGGGCCATTCTGAAAGGTGTGGGGTAGGACCTTGTTTTAATTTGCAATTTCTTGAAGACAGTGATGTGGAGCATCTTTTCACATGCTTGTTTGCCATCTTTCTCCTTTGATGAGATGTCCAAGTTTTTTCCCCATTTTTAACTTGGAATCTTCAGATAGTCTTAGTTGTGGGGAGTCCTCTTGCAAAACACTGAAAGCTGGGGGAAGAGGGCCTGGAAATTCTAAGGACTGAGCAAGCCTAGCAGTAACACCAGAACATGACACAGGGACCTGGATTTAAAGGTCTGAGAGACTCAATACAATACTCAGACTAGCAGCCATCAACCCAATGGCAACTATTCTCAAACCTAAGTGCATGACTGGAGATACTTACGATATCCTATAAGTTTGGGATAATTAGGTCTTCTCTCCCTGTTTGTAAGTAATATTCCTTTGGAGGCATTTCACATGTGTCTTAGAAGAGCTTAGCAGAATCCTTTCTTTGTTATATGAGTCTGGGAGATCTCAGAAGGATGGGGAGAGTGTACCTAAATGGACTGCATGGTGAGGACCACAGAGATGAATGAAAACCAGGATGGGCCAAGAGAGGTGGTCAACATTTATCAAACACAACAGCATGCAGGGTAACAGCTTCTTCTGGGGATGCAGTGATGCATAGAGACTTCTATGGGGATATCAAAGCACACTGTTGTGAGACTACACTGTGAATGACCTTGCATCCTCGCCTGCCAGAGACAGTCCCAGTTGTGCCTATTGTCCCAGAACTTATTAATAGTTTTTAGTTAGAAGGAAAAATTACCTGGTTACTCTAGGTACCATGGATTTTTGGTTAGTTTCATGCATCCACTTGGCCGGGCCACAGCTCCCGGACGTTTAGTCAAATACAGTCTAGATGTCATTGTGACGTTATGTGGTAGAACAGCTCAACATTTAGATGGATAAACTTTGAACAAGGCCGTAAACCTAAACAATGAGAATAGGCCTTGTCCAGTCCGCGGAGGTCCCCAGGGGGTGGGGATCTGCCTCTCTTCTGCCTTCATACTTGAGTTGCCACATCAACTCCTCCTGGCTCTCCAGCCCGCTAGTTTGTCCTGCAGATTTCATACTCGCCAGCCTCCTCCATGAATGCTTGAGCCAATTCTTTAAAATAAATCTCTCTTTTCTTTCTGTGTACACACACCCACACCCACACTCAGATACACCCTATTTCTGTTTCTCTGGAGAATTCTGACTAATACAATGGACTCACACATACGGGGCTATGGGGACATTGTTGCAGGAGGCTTTGTTTCTTCAACACCCAGGCTTTTGAAGGGGATGCTGTCTGAATAACAAGGCTGGGGAGGGAAGAGCTTGAGGATGCTGAGGAGTCCTGTGTGTCTGGTAACTTGGTGGGTGGGGCCTGGTAGAGGGAGGGGGGGTATAAACTCTGAAGGGCCAAAGCCTGTTTACGCTTCTGATAAGGTGCTCCCCAGGTAATGGCCAACTACTGGGGGCTTTTAAGCTGGGGAAAACCTGGGTGGGTTTCCTTTTTCCCAAGCCTCTCCCTTGCAGTGGATCAAGTGGTAGGATGGGGAGAGGGTGACAGTAGGGATGGTGAGGAGGTGCTGGCCAGAGCTCAGAGAGCAAGACCATGATTCCGAGCAGAGGCAGCCGCAGTGAGCATGGCAAGGACAGAGATAGATTTCAGAGTTCTCCCTCCTTTCTTGTTGTTGGGGCGCCTGTTGAGTGACACCTGTATCCTGAATAAATCCAACCACCTGCTTTCTCTATTCCTCCACCCAGACGGTGGAGCTCGAGGGATGTAAGCCACGCAGCTGAGCAGATTGCTGGTGTTAGAAATGCATGATCCCCCGTCTCCAAGAGCCCGGCAACTGCTACCATGACTTTTGGGCCAATTCAAGCCTCACATTTATCCGGAAACTGTTCATATTTTTAAAATTCATGAACATCGCTTTTCTCCCCCACTCAACATTTTTAATTTAATTGTATTTTATTTTATTGCATTATGATTTTATTTATTCATGAGAGACACAGACAGAGGCAGAGACACAGGCAGAGGGAGAAGCAGGCTCCATGCAGGGAGCCCAATGTGGGACTCAATCCTGGGACCCCGGGATCATGCCCTGGGCCAAAGGCAGACGCTCAACTGCTGAGCCACCCAGATGTCCCTCAACATTTTTTAAACTGAAATTTAAAAAATTTTAAAGATAGAGGCACCTGGGTGGTCAGTTCGTTTTTTTTTTTTTTTTTAATTTATTTTTTATTGGTGTTCAATTTACTAACATACAGAATAACACCCAGTGCCCGTCACCCATTCACTCCCACCCCCCGCCCTCCTCCCCTTCTACCACCCCTAGTTCGTTTCCCAGAGTTAGCAGTTCGTTAAGCATCAGACTCTTGGATTTGGCTCACGTTCTGATCTCATGGCTCATGAGATTGAGCCCCGCGTCAGGCTCCCTGCTCAGCAGGAGTCTGCTTGGACATTCTCTTCCTCTGCCTCTCCCCTCTCAAATAAATAAATACATCTTTTAAAGATATTTGAAAGATAATTATAGATTCACACGTAGTTGTAAAGAACAATCCAGAAAGATCCACAGTACCCTTTGGTCAGGTTCTCTAATGGTAATGTTCTGCAAAACTGCAGCACAGTATCCCCACAGGAGGTTGTTAGCTAGCTACCCAGGATGGAGAATGTCTTTGCCATCATTGGACTCTTCATTGTATCTTTTACAGCCACATCCATTTCCTTGTGCAACTCCCTAACTCAGGGCAACCGCGAATCCATTCTTCATTTCCATAATTTTGTCATTTCAAGAATATTACATGTAGAATCATGCAATATATAACTTTTGGGAATTGGCTTTTATCACTCAGGATAATTCTCTGAAGATTCTTCCAAGTTGTTATGTGTATAAGTAGTTTGATTGTTTTTATTGCTGAGTAATATTTCAGGATGTGGATATACCACTATCATTTTAACCATTCACTCATTGAAGGACATTTTGGGTGTTTGCAGTTTTTGCCTATTACAAATAAACCTGCTACAGACATACACACACAGGTTTTAATGTGACCATAAGCATTTGTTTTTATGGAATAAAAATGCAGGAGTGCGATTGCCAGATTGCAATTGCTATGATGGTTACACACTGGTTTTCCAAGAAATGCCACATTGTTTTCCCGAGTGGCTGCACCATTTTACATTCCCACCATCAATTTGGTGGTGATCCAGTTTCTCCATAACCTCTCTAGCATTTGATATTGTCATTATTGTTTATTTTAGTCATTGTGATAGGTTTGTAGTAATAGCTCATTGTGACTTTCATTTTTATTTCCCTAATGGCCAGTTATATTGGACATCTTTCCTTGCCATCTGAACATCCTCTTTGGTGAAATGTCTCTGTGGTTTTTTTGTCTGTTTTCTGAGTAGATTATTTTGCTGTTCAGTTTTGAGAGTTTTTTAAATATATTCTAGATATCAGTCATTCGTCAGGTATGAGGTTTTATTGGGAGAGGTCATTGAAAAGACGTGACTGCCAAGTGACCTATGAGCTAGACCTGGGTGCTGGGAGGTCCCCCCATGCCTCCCCGTCCTTGGGCTGTGGGCTCTGCTTATCTTTCCTACTGCCAGAGGCTGCTCCAGGAACATAGCCTTGAGATAGGGATGTAGTATTGGGAACAGCTGTTAGGTATACACAGCTGAAGCCAACTAAGGCCTCTCTATAAACTCTGTGATTTGGGTGAGCAGTGAGGGTCTTGCTATCCATTGGTCTTGCTGCAGCCCCAAGACAAGCATCATATGTAAGTTCCCTTTACATAACAAAACTGCCACTTGCCAACCTGGAGTTTCCTTGCTTCTTCCTTTGGTCTCTCCCTGCCCTTCCTGTTAGGGGACCAGTGACAGATTTCGCCTGGAAAGCTCCCAAGAAGGTTTTGAACCAACAGGTTTGCAAATGTTTTCTCCCAGCTGTCACTTGTCTTTTCATTCTCTTCGTGGGGTCTCTCAGATGGCAAACATTTTAAATTTTGTTGGACTCTAATTTATCAGTTTTTTTCTTTTATGAATAGTGCTTTGATGTCAAGTTTAAAAGCTCTTTGCCTGGCCTTAGGTCTCAAAGATTTTTTTTCTTTTAATAAGTTGTTTTATGGTTTTATATTTTACATTTAAGTTTGTGATCCATTTTTACTGACTTTTAAAATAAGGTATAATAAGACTTTGGTTGAGTTCCAATTTTTTGCCCGAGGATGTCCACTTGTTCCATCACCATCTTTTAAAAAGGCTTTTTTATCTTTTTATCTTTCCTCTGTTGACTTACTTTTATTCTTTTGTCAAAATCTAGTTGGGGGATCCCTGGGTGGCTCAGCGGTTTAGAGCCTGCCTTTGACCCAGGGCGTGATTCTGGAGTCCCAGGATCGAGTCCCACGTCAGGCTCCCTGCATGGAGCCTGCTTCTCCCTCTGCCTGTGTCTCTGCCTCTCTCTCTCTCTCTCTCTCTCTCTCTCTCTCTGTGTGTGTGTCTCTTGTGAATAAATAAATAAAATATTTTTTAAAAAATCTAGTTGGGCATATTTATGTGTTTTCTGGGTTCTCTGTTCGATTCCACTGATCTAAATGTGCATCCCTCCATCAATACCACACAGTCTGAATTACTGTAGCTATAAGTCTTGAAACCAGACAGATGAACTTATTACTCTTTATTCTTCTTCAAAATTATTTTGGTATTCTAGTCCTTTGCCTTTTCATTGCATTTAGAACAATCTTTTCCATATTTACAAAATCCTTGCTGTGAATGTTACAGTAATTGCATTAAACTTGTATATTAATTTGGGGAGAATTGACATCTTTACTATATGTGTTCCAACCTATGAACATGGTATGTATCTTCCTTTATCTAGATCTTATATAATTTTATCAACAGTTTGTAGGTTTTTAGCATAAAGTTGTAGACATATTTTATTATATTTATGCCAACGGGTCTTATGTCTAAAGTAAATGATTTGTATTATATTTTCAAATTGTGGTATCCATGTGTTCATTTCTATTATACACAAAATTGATTTTTTGTATGTTTATTTTGCATCCTGCAACCTTACTAAACTCATGTATTAATTCTAACAAGTTTTTTGTAGATTTCTTGAAATTGTCTGTGTAGGCAATCATGTCATTTTCAGATAAAGATAGTTTTATTTCTTCCTTCCCAATCTGTATGTCCTTTGTTTCCTTTTCTTCTCATGGCTAAAACATCCAGGACTATGTTAAATAAGATGCTTTGTTCCTGATTCATTCTTTCATGAATAAGTATAATGTTAGATGTAGATATTTTTGTAGATGTTCTTTATCAAGTTGTAGATTCCCATATGCTCCTCTCAACAATCAAAGACAACCTGACAAGAAGTCTAGAATCCTTATTTGACTTTTGTTGGCAGGAGTTGAGGTGAAGCCATGGTTTTGAGGTTGTTCCTTTCTTCTTTTTCCTGCTGTTTTACTATAGTAGAGTTGTTTTGTCTATAGTTTTCTGCCTTCCTAGGCTATCTCCTGGCCCTTTGGCTAGAAAGATCAGGCTTTTGTTGAATCTCTCTCCTCTCTCTCCCTCTGGTCTGTTTCTATTTGTGTTCCTAGGTTGCAGGCTTCTTGCAATAAGTCTGGACTGTATAAGACAAAAAGAAAACCCAGGAAACTCACTACTGTGTTGTTCCTTCTGATCCCAAAGCCCAGTCTGCCACCTTCTCATACTTCAGAGTCTTCTGCTATTTGCTCTAAGTCTGATGTTAGGATGTATTTTATATACAATGTAGTCGGAGGGAGAAGTAGGGAAAAATATGTCTACCCCATCTTTCTCGAAGTAGAAGTTCTTGCTCAATTTTATTCCATGTCCACTTTACAGAAAAAAAATGAAACAAAATAGAAGCTACCAAACAAGAATTCCCTTGTCTTCCCAATTACAAACCTATAAAATGATCTACATACTCCCAAAACTAATCTCCCTTTTGTTTTTTCTTGTTATAACAGAGGAGACTTCCCACTTGGGAGCCAAGACCAAACCTACTGAACACTAAATCCCATCCACTCCTATTTCCCCAGGAACATTAAAAATAGATTATTTTTCCTTTCCCTTGTACATAGGTTCCTCTTGTTAACTAGATTTTTCTATTAGATTTAAATTGTGCTTGTGCCCTTTCCATTAAATACAAGCCAAATCTTGGTTGCACATTTCTTCCAGCTCTGGCTCCCTTCTTCCTTTATTGAATTTCTCAAAAGAAAATAACTTTATTTCCTTATGTCATATCTACTCCCCAACAATTCCTATGTGGCTTTGGTTCACATAATTTCACCTCTGAGTAGCCTATTGAATAGAAGTATTTCTATATGCTGTCTTTCTTGATCACTCCACATCTTTTAGCTCTGATGATTACTGCCTACTTCTTGAAACACTCTCTGCCCTCAGCTTCTGTAAGACAGCACTCTCCTGGTTTTTCTCTTACATCTCATGCTCCTTCTCTATTTTCTGAGCTCATTCTCTTTTACCCTACCAGTAAATGTTGTTCTCAGAGCTTGGTCACGTGCTTTTTTTCTCAGATCACTCAAGTTTTTCTCCCTGAACATTTTCACCTACTCCATAACCTGTTATCAACTACATGCAGATAGTTCACACATGTATATCAAGCCTCATTTCTCCTCTGAGTTTCACACTTGTAATGTCTAATCTCTTTTTGAAGGTTGAGAATCCCTACAAACCAATATGCTCTAAATTGAAATTGAGATCTCCTTAACAGTTCCCTGGTACTCTCTGACATCACATAATCCTCTCCCCTTGTTCTTTGAGCTAGTGAATGGCACCAGCTTTCATTCAGTTATAAAAGCCAGGAATCTATGTAGGAATCAGATATGATATTTTTTTTTATCTCTCATATTCAACACACTACTGTGTCCTTTTGATTTTACCTCCCAAATAACTCAATAACCTACTCACTCATCTCCAATCCCACTGCCCTCACTCTAATCCCAAAGGCCATCACCTCTCTTCTGCTCTAGCTGCCTAAACATTCCAAGCATCTAGCCCTGCTCCTCACCAAGCTGGTCACCACATTGAAGAAGAGAAATTTTTTTCAAGCTTCAAGTTTGATTCCCTGTTTCTGTATTTTTATTTTTTATTTATTTATTTATTTATTTATTTATTTATTTATTTATTTATTTATTTATGACAAGGGGGAGAGGGGGAGAGGGAAAGAATCTTCAAGCAGATTCCTTGCTGAATGTAGAGTTCAATGTGGGGCTTGATCTTAAGAGCCAGGAAATCATAACCTGAGCCAAAATCAAGAGTCAGATGCTTAGCCAACTAGCTACCAGGCACCCAGCATCTCTCTGTCTTGTTCTCTCCTTCTCTTTCTTTCTCTCACACATACATACTCTAATGCTTAAAATCTGTAGATATCTGCAGTTGTCTTGCCAATACTCTTAGGGCAGAGACCTAACTTGTTTATGTGGTCTAAAGTTCTGTGTGGTCAGATTCTCCCTTAATATTCAATCCTATTTTGTCCAACTTCCCCCATTTACCCCCCAATTTCTGCTTCAGCTACACTGGCCTTTCAGTGACAAGTATGCTTCACAGTGACTCTGCCCTAAGACATTTGCCTGCATGACTTTTGTCCTTCTTTATTCAACTCTTTATCTTTCCCTCATCTTTCAATTTCTGGCTCAGTCATCATTTCCTACTATATCTTTGCAGTGTTTCATTTATTTGATAGCCACTTTATTTATGTCTGTGCTCTTTCGTTAGATTTTAAGAGCCATGCAGGCAGAGAATATCCTTTATTGCATGTTCTTATATCCCCCATGTGTAGCATTATCCCTCACAGAATCATTGTGTTGCACAAAATGCATGATGCCCCTAAAGTTGTGCATTGTTGCAGGTAGAATTTTTTACTTCATATGCAGGGGATTTCAAATAAATACTTTGAAATGAATGAATGAGAGTAAATCAATGGTACTTAATATTGATTAGGCATATGTATGGGAACACCTAATAAGAAAAAGTAAAACATCACTCTTAAGTTTTGACCTTGAGGAATTGTATCCATTTTAATGCCATTAACTAAAACCAAGATTTCAGAAAATTATTTGAGGACAAGGAGGTTGGGCTTAGTTTTTGGCATACAATTTTTTGCTATGTAAGTGCAGATCTCTGTCTTAAGTTAAGATCTGGGCTTGGGAAACTGATTTGAAATCATTAGCTAATAATATTCAGTGGAGGAGTGGGAGCAGGTAAAGTAAGAAGAAAGGAGGGTCAAAGATAAGACCCTGAACAGCCTGCCCTGAGACTTAAAAAAAAAAAAAAAAAAGCATCAGCATAGAAGTCACAGAAGGAGGAAGTATCAAAAGGAGGGCATGATAAGCACTATTAAAAGTTATAAATTTCCATTAAGATGAGGAATGGAGTGGAGACTATGGACTTAGTCCATATCTTTCCAGAGGGACCATGGGGAGATGGCAGGGGACTCAGGAGTGAATGGAATATTTGATGGTCAACCTAAGTACACAGTGGACATTTAATGGCATGGCAGGGTCCAGGGAGCTCTTTGACAAAGTGAGATCCTACTGAAGACTGTTGGGATATTTGAAATCTGGGGGATCGGTTGGTACACAAATAGAGAAGGTAAAGGGATTTTAGAGAAAAATTGAAGTAGTTCATGCTTAGTGATCTCAATTGTCTCAGTGACATAGACTATTTCTTCATCAGCTGAGAGAATGAGGGCAGGAACCTGGTAGGGTGCCTGAAGACAAAGACAAGACTGAGAGTCACCACCATGGTGCATAGGATAAAGCATTTTTGAGTGAGATTGGTACCTTAACAGCAGGTAAATTCACATGTGTGTCATGGATTTTATCCAGCAGCACTGTATCCCCAGGGCAACAAAGGGAAAAGCAGGTGGTTGTATTAATCCAGGGCTAGACATCATCAGAATCTGTGCTGAGAAAGATTAAGGGATCAGAGGAGTGGAGGGAGTTGGTAAACACGAAATGACTGACCTAATAACCAGGTTGACAGGGAAGGAAGTGAGGCTGAGCTGAAGTTTGTAGATGGGGATGATGAAGCAGGACATGGGCCTGGGGTTCTCCGTGAGGCTTAAATTAGAGTAATTTTATTGGGATAGGTGAAGAGAGAGGCTTTAGGCAGGTGCTGCAATGTCAAATCAGAGATCGTAGAAAAGAAGCAATGAGGGCAGCCCCAGTGGCTCAGCGGTTTGGCTCCGCCTTCAGCCCAGGGTGTGATCCTGGGGTTCCAGGATCGAAGTCCGCGTTGGGCTCCCTGCATGGAGCCTGCTTCTCTCTGCCTGTGTCTCTGCCTGTGTCTGCCTGCCTCTCTCTCTCTCTCTCTCTCTCTCTCTCTCTCTCTGTGTGTGTGTGTGTGTGTCTCTCATGAATAAAATAAATAAAATCTTAAAAAAAAAACAGAAAAGAAGCAATGAGAAACTGATAAAAAAATATATATCCTGTGATATTAGACACACCTGTGTATAAGTTCTGTCTCTTAGTTATTAGCTGTATGAGCTTGGAACTCAGTTGCTTTATCTGTAGAAGATGATATTAGTTCCTATGTCCAAAGCTTGTGGTGAGAATTTAATGTGATAATGCACATGAAGTGTAGACCGTGGTAAGCTTTGTAGGTATAGGTAGATATTTCTGCTCTTACTATTATGATGGTCATGATGTGACCTTGGAGTGTGGCTATGATGGGGAGTAACTGAAGATGTGCAGTGGTGCAGGATTTAGGAGGGGAGAAGGCTTGAGACCAGCACTACAGGAAGGGTGATTCACATGGATCGGTGAATATCCTTGCTTTGTCTTCATGACTGGCATGGCTGCCACAGCTGTAGATTAGAGACACTTCTTATGCTTCCCCTGCACCACAAAAGGAACTTAGCAGAGGCAGCCCGAGGCTCAACCTATTTGGGATCTCCTTGCAACTGGAGGTACATGTACAGCTTTGTTTGCTCATCGCCATTCCATGTGGATCACGGTGCTTCACTTGCATAAAAAGGATGCCCAGGTTTTAGTAATGAGACCTTTTTAATTGTTTGGTTTCTGCACATAAATTGGTTCTGAGTCAGCCAAATATGCTCATAATTAGGAGACAAACAGCAGAGGCCAGTGAGTAGCATTTCCTTTTGCTTAAATAGTTGGCTTACTTGGAGTCAAGCCATATTGATTCTGAGAAAGCTTTATTCAATTAGTGCCCACATGTGTTTTCAGCACTGTGTAGTCACTAAGGACTCAGGTGGGCTTGGGAGTGACTCCAGGTACTTCCCAGGAGTGTTTGGTCACCACTGGTCCTGCATAGAAGATGAAGAGAGTCTGGTCCCTGCAAGATGTCACTTGTGTTATCTCTTTAGAAACTGACCAAATCAGCACCTGCAAGGTCCCTATAGTCCAGCTGGCAACCCATTAAAGCCCATGGATTTCAGTGCCCAGAGTAGTCTGAAAGACCTGGGGAAGAGAAGTTCTAGTCCCTAGCTTAAGGGAAGAAAGAAACCTAGCAGTTAGTAACTGCCTACTGCTTACCAGGTACTGTTCTAAGTACATTACTGATACCAATAATTTAATCATTGTCCTGTCCTCCAGCAAGGAGAACTAGACTCAAAGAATTGCCTTTCCTAAGATCACACGAAGTGGTGAAACTGGAATATGGCATCTAAGGTGCACATGCTTAATGGACTGCTAGTGTGTTTTTTCCTTTGTGTGTATATGTGTGTTTTTGTTTTGTTTTTCAGGGCTTACCTGGAAATTTGAATAAATTACAAAAAGGGTTTTGTGCTCATAGGTAGAGAGACTGCCTATGTGGGGCACATCCAGGCTCAAGGTGAGACTCTGGCATTTAAGAGCAGGGTCCTTGTCATCCAGGACCCCCAAAGCCTATTGGAAAAGTGATGATGAGACTCACTGGGGCTGATAGTTACCTACAAAGTCCATAAGAAATCTCCTGGCACAGGGGATCCCTGGGTGGCTCAGCGGTTGAGCATCTCCCTTCAGCCAAGGGCGTGATCCTGGGGTTCCAGGATCGAGTCCCACATCGGGCTCCCTGCATGGAGCCTGCTTCTCCCTCTGCCTGTGTCTCTGCCTCTCTTTCTCTCTCTCTTCCTCCCTCTCTCTCTTTGTGTGTGTGTGCCTCTCATGAATAAATAAATAAAATCTTAAAAAAAAGAAATCTGGTACATTTCAAGATCAGAGATCAAGGTCTGTCAGTCTTGGATCTAATAGGAGAATTTCTAATAGGAGATTGCCACACTGGAGGGAGGACAGCCATCTTTCTCTTTGGCTTAAACAACCTTTAAAAGAATTGAGAAAGACCCAGGGGTGGTATCAAGATGTAGTATATGAAGGCTCTAGCGATGTTGGCAGAAGTACTTCATGGAGTTCACTGGTAGGATCAATGAGATCTCCCCTTAGCAGGGAAAAGAACAAAACAGTTAAGTGCAAGAGTAAGGCTTGAGGGTGTTCAGTCGTCTAGTTTGCTTAGATCTGTCATGGTTTTGCACTGAAAACCCTACTTCTGGGAAATCCTTCATTCTGGGTTGAGTCAGGAATGAGTCATCAATGCAGATTTCATGAGAGGCTCAGGAAAAAGGTAGGGAGAGATGATGGGGCAGCTAAGTGCTTCGTCACTATAATGGATTCTCTCTCTCAGCTTCAGTATCCTTAAATATGCAGTAGAGAATGGGATTCCTCTCTTGCGTGGTTACTGTGAGGCCAAGGGTATGATGGGGTTTGGAATGAAAGGAACAAGGGACTAAAATCATGCAGCATTCTCTTTGAACCCATGCTGGCACTACACTCTCTCCTTCAATATGGACTTGTAATATTAATGACAATTTTCCTTATTTTATAGAAAAAAATGAGTTAAATGAATTAACACACTAAGCAACTTGTCCCCCATGACTAGGAAGTAGTAGAGTTACATTTGAGAGCCAGATGCGAGGGATAGGGAATTACACAGAGCTGAAATAATTCACTTGCCAGTAGGACTTGTGAAAAATCCAGAGTTGGTTATCCCACTATTCTAGTGAGGTCTTGCTATTAGGAAGAATGGCTGGGGTTGATGTCATTCTGGTTTAAAGTGTCTAAGCTATAGGATGATGGATGGATCTCAAAGAAGCTGACTTTTTTTACCTGAAACTTTGTATTTCTTTAAAAAAGAAAAATCATCATATTTTTGAATTTCCGTTAAGGAGAGAGTTGGCTATTCCAAGCAAATAAGGCAGAGATAAAATGGAATAAGATCTGCTGCAGTAATGCAAAAGAGTGTTTGTCAGGGATTATTTCTTCTTAACTTGAAAGAGGCTAATCAGCTCAGAGAAGAGAAGATGCCTTTGGGTTTGAAATCTGTTTTTACAGAAGCTGGTTGGCAAGCATTCAATCAGGTGGATATACACACACCTTGATCCACTGCAATCCAGAAGTCCACTCCATTGGGAGTGTTTCCATTGGGAAATTAATCATTTTTAACTGAATTAACAAGGAAGGGGCCTTTCCAAAACCAGCTCATGGGAACTTCAGAGATCCATGGGATATTTCTAGGTCCTGGCTCTTGGAACTTCATGGAGGCCTGGAGATGCCATCCTGCTTTGAGGAAGAAAACTTTAGTCAGACTGGCCTTCACACCTAGCATACAGGACATCTCAAAAAGAACACCTGGCCTGCAAATGTTGCCCTTTGAAATGATAATTTTCTAAGTTTTATTCATTAGCTTTTAATTTCTGTAGAGATATTTCTAAAGGAGAAAAAGTGACAGCTAATCAATATAGAATTTGAAAATTACCAGTTTGCAACCCCTAATATAAAAACTTATTGAAGCAAATATTAACAAATGGATGCAAACTCCTTTGGGTAAAATATTCTTGAGGAAAGAAGATATTCACGTAGTGACAAATATCACTACCCATTTATTTGCCACTTATATAGATATAGGTGTATAATACAGTATTATATTACATATATATGATAATAAAAGTGCAAAGGACAATTAAAAAATAAAACTTAAAAAAAATAAAAAAATAAAACTTATACTATGGCAAGTTTCTTATATTCATGGCAAAGTTAAATAATATTAACCTTTAAAGTAAGATTCTTTTTTTTTAAAGATTTTATTTATTTATTTATGGGAGACACACACATACAGAGGCAGAGACACAGAGAAAGGGAGAAGCAGGCTCCATGCAGAGAGCCCAATGCGGGACTCGATCCCGGGACTCTAGGATCACACCCTGGGCTGAAGGCAGATGCTCAACCACTTGAGCCACCCAGGTATCCCAAATTAAGATTCTTACTATAGGGATCCCTGGGTGGCGCAGCGGTTTAGCGCCTGCCTTTGGCCCAGGGCGCGATCCTGGAGACCCGGGATCGAATCCCACGTCGGGCTCCTGGTGCATGGAGCCTGCTTCTCCCTCTGCCTCTCTCTCTCTCTGTGACTATCATAAATAAATAAAAATTAAAAAAAAAAAAGATTCTTACTATAATTTCTAGAATTAATACTAAACATATACAAAGATGTATAACTGAAATCCTAACAGAGAAATTAAAATCAATTACTAAAAAATGTAAACAAAAATGATAGGAAAGGAATAACAGAAAAATTAAAAATATATAGGATGAATTGAAAACAAATAAAATAATACACCTAGATCCAGCATGTCAATAACTACATTAAGTGAAAAGGATAAAACGCTTTAACTAATTAACACAGCCTATCAGGTTAGATTATTTAAAAATGACAACAGGGTTTAGCTATCTATTGTCTATGAAAGATAAAATTGAAATATACTTAGATGGTTGAGTAAAAATTTGAAAAAAATAAACCATGTAGCTAAAGGAAAATTGCAGTGGCAATAGTCATTGTAGACCAAATAGACTTCAAGTCATGGAGATTTGTTTAGAGAAAAAGAGGAATATTTAATAATAACAAAACTATCAACTCATTAGAAATATTCAGCAATCATAAATGATTAGTAATAAGTAACCAAATAGTTAACAATAGTAAGAGCAGAAAGCAATGAGAGTAAACAGAACAACAAAACAGAAAATCAACAAATGTGAAAATTGTCTTAAAAAAATTTTAATGAAGGGACACCTCATTGGCTTAGCTGGTTGAGTGTTGAACTCTTGATTTACAATGAGGTCATGATCTCCGGATTGTGGGATCAGCCCCAAGTCTGGCTTGGGCCTCAGTGGGAGTCTGCTTCTCTCTCCCTTTTCCTCTGCCACTCCCCTACCTCACACATACTTTCTCTAAATAAATAAATAGATAAATAAATAAATAAATAAAATAATTTTAAAAAATTAATAAAATGAAATATATAATCCTTGAGCAAGGCTAATCAAGAAGAGAGGAAAAACAAATATCCACATCAAGTCTGTAAAAGAGAAGATAGCTACAGATTCTACAATTATTAAAGAAAATAAGAAACTATTATTAACAGTTTTATACCAATAAATTTTACCATCTAAATGGACTAATTCCTTGAATGCATGTCTTAAAACTGACACAAAAGGAGTTAGAAATTCTGAATGGTTGTCTATTTAGTAAAAGAATTTAAGCAAAAAAAAAAAAAAAAAGGAATTTAGGTATTATTCAAATATGATTTACATTTGCTTGTGAATTCTACCAAACACTGGAGGAGGAAGCAATACCAATCCTACACAAATTCTTTTAGGAAACAGAGAGGAGGGAAAATTTGTCAACTTATTTTACAAAGAAAACATGACACAGATATCAAAATCTTACAAAGATATTACCAAAACCAAAGAATAACAAGTCAATACCATCATGGATATAGAAACACATCCTTAACATGATACATGCAAATTGAATCTAGAGTATATGAAAAATTATAATAGATTATAATGAAATAGGGTTTATTCCAGGAATGTAAGTTTTTCTATATTTGAAAATCAATGCAATAACCAGATTTTCAGAACAAAGGTAAAGAATCATGATTGTCATTATTGGTGCCTACAAATAATTTGATAAAATTTAAAACCTATTCATGTTGAGAACATACTGAAAGCTATAAATAAAAAGAAAATTCCTCAATCTGAAAAAGGTCATAGGAAAAACACCTAACAATAGACTCAATGACAAACTATTAAACATTGTCAGCTAGTATTCAGATCAAGGCAGAGATGTCTGATATTACCACTCCTATTTAGCATTATGTGGGATTATTATTTATATACGTTATTAATAATTATTTATATAAATTATATTTATTAATTTTATAAATATATTTTATTTATTATTATTTGTATAAATAATCCCAAGAAACCTATGAAAAACCCAACTTGGATGAGTAAATTAAGTAAGATTGCAGGATACCGATTTAGTAAGATTGCAGGATACCTGAGCAATATACAGAAAAAAATTTTTTTTATAGAATAGCAGCAAATAATGAGAAAATGGAATATGAATAAAGGTAAAAGATAATTCAGCTAAAATAGTCTAAAAGCAACACAAAATAAGAATAGGTATAATGAAAGACATGCAATAAAAAATTTAATATGTAGCTGAAAAAAATTGAGACCTAAATAAATGGCAACACCCTTATACCATGTTTATGATTAGAAGTTTCCATATTTTATCATGTCAGTTTCCCCAAATTGATCTGTAGGTTTAAGGTAATACTAGTCATAATCTCAATTAGTGTCTAGTAGAAATTTATAAGCTAACTCTACAGCCATGACAGTCTTGAAAAATAAAAACAAATATAAAGGAATTAAACTTTATGACTTCAAGATTTAATATAAAGCTACATTAATAAGACAGTGTAGATTTTGGCACTGATTATGGAAACAGTAAACAGATTATTGGAAGAGAAAAGGAGAGTCTAGAAAGAGACCCCCACTATTAATTTGTTTAGAGGTGATATTATTATTTTTTAAATTACTTTTTGATGTATGATTGACAAAATTATAAGATATTTAAAATGTACAAAGTGATGATTTGATGTATATTGTGAAAGCTTTTCCCTCATCAAGTTAATTAACACACCCATCACCTCACATATTTATTATTATTTTAGAACACTTAGTTCTATTCTCTCAGGAAATTTCAATTATATGATGCAGTATTACCAATATAGTTAGCATGTTTTACTTTAGATCCTCAGGCCTCATTCATCTCATAAGTGAAAGTTTGTACCTTTTATTAACTCTTCTTACTTTCTCCACTTCCAACCCCTTTTGGGCAATCACATTTCTTCTCACTGTTTCTATGAGTTCAGGGTTTTTTCTTTTTTTCTTTTTCTTTTTTTTACACGCGGTATTGGCATGGAATCAATAGAAGGCAGAAAGAAAAGTTAAAAAAAATTGCGTGAGGACACCATTGACAGAATATTCATAAAGGAAAAGCAAATTAACATCAACTCTTACCTCATAAAACTTAATTCAAAAAAGGATGTAAAGGTTAGATATAAAAAGCATATCATAGAAAACAGAAGAGAATATCTTTGTGATGTGGACATAGACAAAAATTTCTTAGAAAGGGCAGAGGCTGTGAAATCCATAAATCATACTTCGAAATTCTGCTAATTGGAAGATATTCTTAATACAATATCTAGGCAAGCCAAAGGTAGAAAATATTTGTACTTACAGCACAGAGCTGATGAAAGACTTGCATCCACTATACCTAAAGGGCAGTAACAACTTAGTGAGAAAAAGTCAAATAATTGAACAGAAACATCACCTAAGTGATGGTGGAATGATCAGTAAGCCCATGTAAGGGTGTTGCACATCATCATCCCTCCTCCCCTCTCAGACCCTTGCTTTGATGAAGCTGCAGTGTTGTGAACCCCCGTTCGGAGAGGCCCACGAGGGAAGGAACGGAGGCCTTGTGTCCAACCACCTGCCAAGAACTGAATCTTGCTCACAACCACGTGAGTGAGCTTGAGTCCTCTCCTTTCCCAGCAGCATTTTGAGCCAACTAAGCTTCCAACTACACCCTGATGGCATTGCAGAGAGACCCGGAGGCAGCAGACCCGGCTTGGCAGTGCCAAGATTCTCTTTTTCTTTTTTAAGATTTTATTTATTTATTCATGAGAGACACACAGAGAGAGGCAGAGACCCAGGCAGAGGGAGAAGCAGGCTCCATGCAGGGAGCCTGATGTGGGACTTGATCCCAGGACCCCAGGGTCACGCCCTGAGCTGAAGGCAGATGCTCAACCACTGAGCCCCCCAGGTGCCCCCAGGGCCAAGATTCTTAACCCACAAAAATTCTGAAATAATAAATGTCTGTTGCTTTGAGCTACTAAGTTTTGTGGTAATTTACAATGAAACAATAGATACCTGATATAGTGACGTTGTAAAAAAAAAAATCAATTGACTTATTGGCTCCATTTCCAGTCTCTTTATTGACCTATTTGTCTATCTTTACCCCAAGAACATACTCCCATGATTTTTGTAGTTTTCAAATTAGCTATCACAAGTCCTCCAATTTTGTTATTCTTCCTCAAAATCGTTTTATTCTAGGCTCTTTGTTTCTCATGTTGATTTTAGAATTATAGTACCAACTTCTTTTTTCCCCCCACTTTTTTCAGCTCTATTGAGGTATAATTGAAAAATAAAAATTGTCAATATCATAGGTCATAATAATACAAATACATTAAAAAGTTGGACTAGTTTACACTCCAGTTAATAGTAGCTGAGAGTACCTCTTTTTCTGTATCTTGTCAACAGCAAGTATTAACAAACTTTTAAATCTTTATCAATTTGGCAGGTGAAAAATGTATCATTTTAATTTGTTGCTTGTTTACTCATTAGGTAACATTTTCTTTCTTTTTTTTTTGTATTTTTTTTATTGGAGTTCGATTTGCCAACATATATAACACCCAGTGCTCATCCCGTCAAGTGCCCTTTCTAAAGCACGTAAGTAAATAAATAATAAAAGCCTGGTGTGATTTTGACTGAGACGGCATTGGATCTAGATCATTTGAAAAGAGTTGACATCTCAACCACATTGAGTTTTCTAAAATAGGAACATAAGAGATAACCTCTCTCTTTCGCTTGCTCTCCTTTAACTTTTTGCCTTTAATTTTTTTAAAGAAAGATATTAAGAATTTCTTTATTTGAAAGAGAGAGAGGGAACAAGCAGAAGCAGAGGGAGAGGGAGCAGCAGACGCCCTGCTGAGCAGGGACACCAACACGGAGCTCAAGCCCAGGACCCCGGGATCAGGACTTGACCCAAAGGCAGATGCTTAACTGACTGAGCCACCCAGGTACCCCTTGTCTTTAATTTCGTTCTGCAATATTTTGTAGTCTTTAGTATAGGAAACTTGCATATTTTAGTTTTTTTTTCCTAAATATGTTTATGATACTGTTGGTGGCATTATTGTTTTGTTTGTCCATTGTTATTTGCTAGAATTAGAATTATATTCGGTTTCTGTATATTGACACTACCTTCTGTGACCATGCTACATTTAATTTTTACTTCTGGTACATTTTTCAGTAGATTCCACAGGGAATCACGTAAATCATTTTTCTGCAAATAAGCCAATAATTTTTTTAAAAAATTTATTTATTTATTCATGCAGGACAGAGAGAGAGAGAGAGAGAGAGAGAGGCAGAGACACAGGCAGAGGGAGAAGCAGGCTCCATGCAGGGAGCCCGATGTGGGACTCAATCCCGGGTCTCCAGGATCAGGCCCTGGGCTGAAGGCAGTGCTAAACTGCTGAGCCACTTGGGATGCCCTAAGCCAATAATTTTATGTTTTCTTTTCCAATTTTTTTTTTCCATTCCCCTTCCTCCCAGCTCCTTCCCTGCCCCCGCCCCCCCCTTTATTTTCACTGGTTCAGACTTTCAGTACAACGTTAAACACAAATTAGGACAGCAGATATTTTTGCTTTCTTCTTGATCTTTGTGGAAAATCATTCAACATTTCACAATTAAGCATGATGTTAGCTACAGTGGGGTTTGTTTTTGTTTTTGTTGCATAAATGTGCTTTATCAGAATGAGGAATTTCTCTTCTGTTCTTGGTTTCCTGAGAGTTATTATCATGAAGAGGTGGTAAATTCAATCAAATGCTTTCCTGCATTTACTGAAATGATCATTTTTCCCCCTCTTCATTCTGTTAATGTGCTGAATTGCATTGCTTGATTTTCAAATGTTAAAACAACCTTGCACTCCTGAGATAATTTGCACTTGATGATTTATTATCCTTTCTAAAGACTACTGGGAAAGATTTACTAATATTTTATAAAGTATCTTGTGTTCATGTTCATGAAGGATATTGATCTGCAATTGTTTTCCTTTTAATGTCTTTGATAGGTATTGGTATCAAGATTATGTCAGTTTTATAAAATGTGTAAGGAATTGCCTTTTGAATTTTGAAAAAGTTTGTGTTTAATTTGCATCTTCTCTCTTAATGTATTAATGAGTTGTGATGAGGTCATCTGAGCGTGGATTGTTCTTTGTGAAAAGATTTTTTATTATTAAAAAGTTATAAATTATTTTAAAAATTAATTTTGTGATAGATATTGAGATTTTTAGATATCTAGATTTTTAGATTTTCTATTTCTACTTGTTTTAACCTTGGTCGGTTTTACTTTTCAAAAGTTTGTTCATTTAAGCTATGGTAAGGATTTATTGTCATAATGCTTCTTACACTATTCCCTTATTTGCTTTTAATGTTTATAGACCTATAATGACATCCTTTCTATTATCCCTGACGTTGGCAATTTAGGTTTGCTCTCTTTACCTTAACCATTCTTCCTAAGTTTTTGGCTAATTTTATTACTATTTTCAAAGCACTGAGTTATTGATTTTTGTATTTATCATTTTTCTATTTTATTGACTTCCAGTATGTTTTTCCCTTCTACTTACTTTTGCTATAATTTCCTTTTTTTCTAGCTTCTTAAGGTGAAGCTATTGTAATTGGTTTCAACCCTCTTTTCTTGTCTACTATAGTCATTTAAAGCGATTTCATTTTCTCTAAGCACTTCTTTAGCTATAACCTACACATTTAGGAATGTCATGTTTTCATTATCACTCAGTTTGAAATACGTTTCAATTTTCTTTTGATAACTTGTTTGACTCATGAGTTATTTAAAGTGATATTACTAAATTGCCACATATTTGGGGGTTTTCTGGATCTCTTGATGCTGTTTATTTCTAATTTAAAATCCTTTTGGCCAGATGATACATTCTGGGTAATTCCATCCTTTTATATTGATTGAAACTTGTGTTACGACCTAGAATATTGGTCTACCTTGATGACTGTCCCATATGCAACTGAAAATAATGCATCTCTGCCATTTTGAGGTGCGATGTTCTATAAATGCCACTTAGGTCAAATATCATGATAACATTTTTCACATCTTGTCTTTTACTGATTTTTGTATACTTTATTACTCAGAAAAGAGTGTAAAAATACCCAACTATAGTTTCTCTTAGCTCTCTGCTCTACCCTTAGCCTTTCCTTTGAAAGCCTGGCTGGTCTTGATCATTTAATTTCTCTCAGTTCCCTTCCTGCCTCTGCTCTTGGAGGATATTTGTTTTGCAGTTGAGGAAAGGCCCATGCACCTCGCTGCAATCTCTCGCAGCTCTTATCCTGCTTTCAACCTTTCACATGTTACCCTTGAGCCTTCAGTGAAGATCCATGCCAGAGAGTTGGTGGGTAGAGCGGTGGCTAAGGTGGCTCAAAATTTCAAACTACCATGAAAGCCCACTCACGGCTGTGTCAAGAATGTTAAAAGTTTTTGTATATTCTGGAGTGCCTGGGTGGCTTGATTGGTTAAGTATTGGATTCTTGGTTTCAGCTCAAGTCATGATCTCCGGGTCTTAAGATCAAGCCCCATGTGGGATCAGTGGGGAGTCTGCTTGGGATTCTCTCCCTCTCCCTCTGTCCCTTCCCCTGCTCATGCTCTCTCTCTCTCTCTTTCAGATAAATAAATCTTTAAAAGTTTTTGTATATTCTCCTAAACCTCATCCATGATAGAATATTTTCCCCTTTACAATTCCATGAGCCATCAGTTTCATTTATCCTATAATGTGTTTATCCTTTTCTGGAATATAGTACATTTGCATTCTCAAGTTTCTGATTTTTTTTTAAATATAATTTTGTTGCTTAACCAGCTTGTTTTGGATAATAGTGTAAAAACAATGGATTCATGCAACTTTCTAAACACTAACAGGAGGAGAAAGTCTGTTTCAGTTGATTTTTCATTGTAGGTATTACTTTTTAAAGTTGCTTTTGAATACGTAAAACATTTACTTGGTTCAAAACCAAAAGTGCATAAAAAGTGTACTGTGAGAATTTTTATTTTAATTCTTCTTTTCTCCTTTAAAAAAAAAAAAAAAAAAAAAAAACGGGATCCCTGGGTGGCGCAGCGGTTTAGCGCCTGCCTTTGGCCCAGGGCGCGATCCTGGAGACCTGGGATCTAATCCCACGTCGGGCTCCTGGTGCATGGAGCCTGCTTCTCCCTCTGCCTATGTCTCTGCCTCTCTCTCTCTCTCTCTCTCTCTCTCTCTCTCTGTGTGACTATCATAAATAAATAAACATTTAAAAAAAATAAAAAAATAAAAATAATGGCTGTGCTTTGCTTCTTGTCTGTTTTTTTAGTATTTCTATTTTCCAATATAAATGTATGAGTCTATGTGTGTGGTGTGTAGACCAACAGATAGATAGTTTAATTTTAATTTTAATTTCCCTTTGTTTCTTTTTTTTAAGACTATTTATTTATCCATGAGAGACACAGAGAGAGAGAGAGAGAGAGAGAGGCAGAGACACAGGCAGAGGGAGAAGCAGTCTCCATGTAGGGAACCTGACGTGGGACTCAATCCCGGGACCCCGGGGTCACGCCCTGGGCCAAAGGCAGCACTAAACCACTGAGCCACCCAGGGATCCCTCCCGTCATTTCTTGTAAGAAAAAATTACCATTCTAAAATTGTTTTTTACGTAGTTGGATTGCAAACAACAATAACAAATGTAAAGTTGAGTATAATAGAGAAAAGTAAAAATAAGTAGCAAGAATATAGAGTAGTAAATAATTATAAATGAATACATTTGTGTGATCACTACATTTTCTGAGAAATATTAATTGAAACGCATAACTCTCCCTCATGTCCCCTCTTAATTACTACACTCTTCTTTGCCTCAAATACAGCAAATATCTAGACTTTTACCATCACTAATTAGTCCTGACGGCTTTGAAATTTTATAGGTGAAAGTACACAGACATTCTTTTGTGTCTGACTTATGTAGTCAACCATATTTTTGTAAGAGACAACAGTGACTTGATGAAAAGCCCTTAGTTCATTCATTTTTTTTTTATAGCTGCACACTATTCCATTGTAGGAATACCATGAAATTTATTTTGCTCTTCTATTCCTCATTGATATTTGCTATTGGAAACTGCATTTGTAAATCATACATCATCTAAAAATAATTGTAGCTTTAATTCTTACTTTCTGATCCTTATATACTTGCTTTCTTTCCTTGCCTTACAATGTCAAATAGAAGGAATAAGAGTGAACAAATTAGTTGCTAAATGTCATAAGTATTTTTTTTTATTTTTTTGAGGACTGAGGTGAATGTTTATATTTTGGATTTACTAGTTTTTTTTTTTTTTTGATTTGTGTCATCAGTAGAGGTTGAATATTATCAAACAATACCTGAGCATCTTATGAGATAATATTTTTCTCCCTTGTCCTGTTAATGAGTCACATTACATTGAGTTTTAGATGTTAAACCAACCTTGCAGTCCTGTGATAAACTTAAATTGGACATAAAATGTCATTTTTACATACTACTGCATTTTTTGCAAATATTAACTTTTAAAATTATAATTTACATTTATAAGTAGGATGGGCCAATACTTTTACTTTCATATAGTGCCTTCATTGTGTTTTAAAACCAAGTGAATTCTATTTTCTTAAAATCAGAGAGTGAGTGCTCCCTCTTGTCCCATCCTCTGGAATGATTTTAAAAGCTTAGGTTATTCCATCATTACAAGTTTAGCAGGATTTGTCCTGTGAAGTCCTATGGGACTGCCCTTTCATTTTTGGGGAGTTCTTTTTCTTTAAGGATACAATATCCTTTAATATCCTAAGGATATTAAAGAAAAAGAACTATTTACATTTTCTCTTTCTTCCTTCATCAATTTTTTAAAATTATGATTTTTCTAAGAATATATTGATTTCATCTAAATTATGAACTTTATTGTCAAAAAGATTATCATAATACCTTCTATTTTTAATTGTGACTTCCTCCTCTTTCTAATTTAGGGAATTTTTCTTTTCTTTTTTCTCTGTATTAGTATTAAAAATTTTTAAATCAATTTTTTACTCTTTCTAAAGCACCAGTTTTTGTTTTTTATCAATCCTATCTCATATTTTTATTCTCTATTTCATTTATTTCTTTTCTAATGATATTGATATTTCTTCATGGATTCCTTTTGTGCTTTCTTTTTGGATCTCTGATTCACCCTCATGGTGGATCATTTTCCTATTTTATGTAAGCATATCTTCAACAGAGACTATTTTTGTCTATAGATATCTTATACCCTTTAATTTATATAGCACTTAATATGAATTGCTTTGCATTTGATTTTGCCAAAGAGTTTCAATAGTTTGAAGCTAGACTTTACTTTTGTTTTTCTCATTTGTGAATCATCATGAATTTGGTTTTCATAGGAGACAGAGGGCATTTTTACCCACCCAAAGCCCTAGGCAGGAGTATGCTCACTCCTCATTTCCCAGTGTCATAGGGAAGAGGGCAGGTATTCTCTTTCTCTTCTTTCTCTTGTCATTCAGATACAACCCTTCCATGATTCTGGTTCTGAAATAGGCCTCATTTGCCCTCCTTGACTCATTTGAGCCCAAAGCCAAGTATTCTGTTTCTAAGACAGTGCTGAAATGCCAAATTTTTCCTCTGAGGCCTCAATCTGTCATGCTGTTCTTCTACAGTGACATCTAAAGGGCTTATTATTAATTCTACCTAATTTTGCTCCTGGTTTCTGGGTTTTCTTTAGGCTTTGGAATAAGTATTTCATTGGGATAGAGGTTTATGCTAACTCTATGACATTACTGGGCTTCTGATTCTAGGCTACCTTTATAAAAATTAGACTGGAGTCTGATTACTTTGTTTCAAATGAAGGGAGTGGCAATATTCATGGGGATATGATAGAAATGAAAGAATGCATTTGGATGATTAGAAAACAAAACAAAATGGATGAATTGTGTAACATGCATTGTATTCTGTTGCCAAGATAGCCAACATAGAAATATACCACTTCCAAGATATCTGAAATATCAAAAAAGTCTCAGCAAAGAATGTGTCTGTGGAAGTAAAGATAAATTAATCATAACATAAGAGTTACACCTCTCTATAATGCAAATTTATGTGGGATTTGAGGTTTAATATACATCTACATCAGGGAAAAATTTAAGCTCATCAACATGTATTGGGTTTTAGTGAACTTGACTTTACTCACCCCTAATTTAGAGTGTTCTAAAGTTTTCAATTAAAAACTGAAACTGAACAGTGGCTAAACATAGATTCATTAGTACAGAGTTACAAAAGCTTAAGAAAAATCACCTAAATTGTAGACCTTGGCTGTTCACAAGGCTTCAAATTTGGCAAATCAGTGTTTTGGCAAATCAGTGTTTCAAAGGTATAAGTGTCTGGCTGGGGAAGGGATTGTATTTATTGCTTACTGTGTATTTATTTATATCAATCTTCTATTGTATCTCAGAGAGATGTGCTTCACTAGAACGCCACCATTCAATCACCCAGTATAAAACCTCCTTCCTTTTTTTTCTTAAAAATTTTAGAGCGGCAATGCCTGGATGGCTCAGCAGTTGAACATCTGCCTCCGGCTCAGGGTATGATCCTGGGGTCTGGGGATCGAGTCCCGCATCGGTCCCCGCAGCAAGCCTGCTTCTCCCTCTACCTATGTCTTTGCCTCCCTCTCTGTCACTCATGAACAAAGAAATAAGATCTTTAAAAATTAGAGCAGTTTTAAGTTCACAGCAAGTTTGAGAGGAAGGTACAGAGATATCTCCTATTGCTTCTACCTCCATACATGTATACCTTCCCTTGTTATCAATATCCCCCACCAGAGTGGTTCATTTGTTACAATTGATAAACCTACAGTGACATATCGAAATCACCCAAAGTCCATAGTTGACAATAGAGTTCACTCTTGATATTATGTATTCTATGGATTTAGACAAAAGTATAATGACATGGATCCACCATTACAGTATCATAGAAAGTATTTTCACATCCTTAAAAATCTTCTCTTCTCTGCCTCTGCACTTTTGCCTTTTCCAGAGTGTCATATAGTTGGGATGTAATTTAGTCTTTTAGATTGGCTTAATGCACTTAGCAATATGCCCTTTGAGTTTTTATTTCACCCATCCCTAACTTCATTTCTTTTTCCCAGAACAGGTACCATAATGCATAAAATTCACATGGTTGGAAGCATATATTCATGCTTAAAAATGAATAGATTATAGTAGATAATGTTGGTAGCCTGCAGCATCCCCTAACTGCCACAAATGTTGACTGATAACACCCCTAGTTGCCCCTTGTCTGGAGAACTGCCCTTAGTTACATGGGAGACCTATCTCCCACCCTATTTGCTTCCATCATTCTCTTCTCAAGAGAAGCATTTCCACAAGAACTCCTCTCTCAGGCTCTGCTTTTGTAAAATCTAAACTAAGACACAGGTTTGTCACAGAAATTAACAATGTGATTCATAATATATAATATGCAAATATCATAGATTTATATGCTGTATAAGTTTTAAATTTATATGTAATTTGAATATATTATAAATAATATAAATAAAATAACCACATAAGTTATAAATATATGAATATATTATATATTATATCAAATATTGTATTTATATAAATGTGTAAATTATAAACATTATGCATATGTCAAAAGGGTCAAGAATAATCAGAATAATTTGAAAAAGAGTAACAAGAGGGGGAATTTTCTCTGATAGATGTTATGATTAAGTGAATATTATATTATTTAAAGAGAGCTTCAAAGCTTTGAGGTTTTTAGGAACAGGGATATCAATTTAAATAAGAGAATAGAACAGAAACCCAGAATGAGACTCAGCATTAATTATTTAATCATATATATGTGTGTATATATACACACACACACACACATATATACATATGTATGTAATACATTTATAAAAACATATCCAAATATATGGCAGATAACAAAAACATGCTGAATGAATGGAAAATTGATATATGATAGAATTGATGTAACAAACCAGTTGGGAAAGAAGGGGTAATTCAGTAAATGTTTCTGGAACAATAGTAGGTGAAAAAAATACTGTATTCCATTTCACACTATAAAAACAAATCAGTTCCAGTCAGTTAAAGATCTAAATGTGAAAAGTAAAACTCAAAAATGTTTAGCAGGAAATATAGAAAAATATCTTTATGATCTGGGTATAGGAGAATGTAGTTGGATTTTTATCCACTAAAAAAAAAAATGAACAATAGAGGAAAACGTGGATTAGTTTTACTATTAAACAAGTTTTTGTATCAAAAACATAAACCCACTGAAAAGATAAGCCACAAATGAAGAAAGCTATTTGCAATATATAAAACTGACAAAGGATTAGTATTTGCTGTATACAAAAGTTACTATAAATCAGCAAGAAAACAGATGAAAATGGAAAAATAGACAAAAGATATGAAAAGGCAAATCCAAAAGAGTAAACGAAAACAAGATTTTCAACCTCAGATGACTTTTTATATTCATCAGATAAATAAAATTCTAAAACAACATCTACCAATCCCTGAATGTGCCACATGTCACAAGGACGTGCAAAAGCAGGTGCATTTGTGCAGTGCTGATGAGAACGTAAATCCGTATTATCTCTTTGGATAACCATTAGCAATATAGCCAGGGAAATGTGAACACCAATGCCACAGGAATTCCAGTTGTAGTTTTATGCCATAGGTCAGCCCATATGTACAAAAATGTTCATTTCAACATTATTGGTAATGTCAAAAATATTGAAACAATCTGCCCATCAACAAGACAAGGAAAAATAATATATTGCAGTCATACAATGAAATACTCTACAGTCAAAATGAATATACTTGATGTTCAGGAACAACAGAAAAACATTTAAAGATAATGTTGAATAGATCGAGGTAGTTTCAAAAGGATATGTACAGTATGATGTCTTTTTTATAAAGCTTTAAACAGGGAAGTCATGCTATATGTTGCTTCTGCACAAATACGCATTTGGTAAAAGTATGAAAGCATGAATGGAAATGATCAGAAAGTCAGGCTAGCTTTAAACTATTATCACGGGGGAGGGGAGTATGTTCTCAGAGATTTAATTTTCAACAATAAGTGGGTTGAATTTTACCAGTAATGTTTTATTCCTTAAGCTGAGTGGCAGGTATATGGATTTTTTAGTTCTATTATGTAAACATTTGTATGCCCAAAACTTTCTTGATAAGAACAATATATTTTATACTGTTTCCTATGCATTTAAATTTACCTACATATACACACACTGCTTTGTTTTATACTTTATTCCCTCAGGATTTGTTTTGTTACATTTTTTTTGTATTACTTGTGTAGCTCCATGCAGATCTCAATGTTTCTGAGCGCTACTCGGCATTCCTGTGTTCATCCCTCACATTTTTATCTTTATTCTTCCAGTGAGGGACAGATAATTCCCCACCACCTTTTCACCTGTCCTCTTGCCCTTGCACAGGAGTTTGCTTCGTGTATTGCTGGATCGTAGGAGGCACACATATGTAATTTCATGAGATACCCCCAGATAGCTTTATATCAGATAGTTCCAAATGACATCTCATTTCCTACTTCTACCAGAAGGGACTCTATTTTCCCACCATCTTGTAGTCCATCATTGGTTAACAAAACCTACAGCATCCTTTGTCAAAAGGGAGTTCCTAATGTGAGGTAGAAAAATAAATTCATCTTTACTTCATATTATGTACTTTTTTTTTTTTTTTTTTTTTTTTTGCATCTGATTTAGGAAATTCATTGCCACCCATGGTTACAAAGATATTTGGGCCTAAGGATTGTTTGTTCTAAAAGGTCTATCATTCTACCAGAGAAGCACAGCTCTTTGAATGTTCTTGGTCCCAGAACTGTTCTCCTCTATCTGGGGACATGATCCTTCTCTACCATAGGGGCAGTTTCAGGAGGAATGTCCCTGGAATTTGAGGGCGAGGACTGTATTTAGAACACCAGAGTACATGTGCTGTCCAGGACCCCCCGTGGGGCATGAGTCATAGGGCATTCTCACCTGGGAGAGTGAGACACTTGAAGGCAAGACTTAACAAAGCCACACTGGACCCAGCCTTCCCGTTTCTGTACCTAGGGTTCCCATACGTAGTATGAAGAAGCTGGGCAGTAAGATCTCTATTGCCTCCTTTACCTCAAACAGTCCATGATAGAATATTTTTTAAAACCAATTTATAAATTTCATCTCTAGAGCTGTAGAAATAAAGTTTGTTGATAATTTCTCATGTGCCCTAGACCAAGGCATTCGGGAACCAAAGTGATCTGCTATTCTAGGTGAGACCATATTACACTGTTCACAAAGTGCATTACTCTAGCATTCACTGTCTTACATATAAATTCTTAAGCCTCAATAACTTACTGCAATGGAATCCAGTGTCTCATTTCTCATTTCCCATTTCTTTTTAACAAGACTTATTTATCTATTTGAGAGAGAGAGAGAGAGTGAGAATTTGAGCAGGGGCAAGGGGCAGAGGGAGAGGGAGAGAGAATCCTGGAGCGGACTCCATGTTGCGTGCAGAGCCCAGTGCAGGGCTCGATCTCACGACCCTGAGATCATGGCCTGCGCTGAAATCAAGTGTGGCAGCTTGACTGAGCGGCCCAGGCGCTCCAGTCTCATCCATTTAACAATCAAGAACAATCAAGCGTTTCTAGTTGGGTAGCTTTCCAAGCCATTATTCAAGGACCTGAGAGTTCTCCATCTGTGGTTCTTCTCTTTTTAAGATTCTTGAAATTCTTGCTAGTCACCTTCTAGATTAAAAGAGAAGAGAGTTCACCGTGGGAGGCTATCTATTAAGATTTGAAGTGGGACACATCACTACTGTTCACATTGGCTTTGCCAGAACTTAACCCCCTGGCCACATTAACAGAGACGGAGGCAAGTGTGTGCCATGAAGAGAAGCTAACACCTTTTGAATAACACAGAGTAGTCTCTGCTGTGCCAAGAGTACCTGGCAGGCAGCCGCAGAACACATTAGTTTTGTTTTCATTTTAATGTTATTTTAAATTTTTTTAAAGATTTATTTGAGAGAGAGGAAGAGAAAGAGCAAGTGAGTAGAGGGAGAGAGAGAACCCTGAAGCCGACTCCCCACTGAGTACAGAGCCCAATGTGGGGCTCTGTCCTAGGACCGAGAGAGAGATCATGACCTGAGCTGAAACCAAGAGTTGGCTGTTTAATGGCCTGAGCCACCCAGGCACCCAAATTTTATTTTAATTTTTGAAGTAATGTAACAACATTAAAAAAATGGTGCTTCAAATAACCCATAATCCCATGCCAGGAATAAAATATCTGTTAGTATTTATGCAATTTTACATAGCTATAATTTTGGAAGAATTATTCCCTCTCCCTTTCTTCTTCCCTTCCCTTCCCTTCCCTTCCCTTCCCTTCCCTTCCCTTCCCTTCCCTTCCCTTCCCTTCCCTTCCCTTCTCTTCCCCTTCATTCCCTTCTCTCCCCTCCCTTCTTCCTTCCCTCTATTTCTCCCTCCCTCCTGATTTTCTAACTTTTTAAAACATTTTTGATTGTCTACTGGGTGGACTAGATGCCAAGAACACAGAGATCAATAAGACATAGCATTTTGAATTTGCCTTCAAGAAGTTCCACTAGTGTGAGAGCAGGCAAGTAACCCCCCATTACACCGTAGTGTGGCAAAGGCTGATAGAAATAAATACAGAGTATTGTGGAAGCCCTTATCCCCACCAGAAAGATGTTTAGAGAAGGTGGTATGTGGGCTGAGCAATAAGGATACATAGACACTTGTGTGTGGTTAAAAACAAAAACAAAAAAGTTGAAGAGCCTTCTGGAATGGCATCATTCTCAAAGGCCGGGAGGCATGAGATAGAACCATGAGCTCTGGGAACTACACAAGGGTGTGATTGATCAGAAAATGGAGTGTGTATGGGCAGTGGTGAGCACTGAGTCAGAAGAGTTCTGGTGGATCAGATTGTGAAAGATTGTTAACTCAGGTAAGGAGATAAAATTTTAAACACAAGAGGGGGTGTGGAAGTATTTTAATCAGAGAAGTGATATGATCAGAACCTTGCTTGAGAACGATAACCCTGGTTGCTGTGTGAAAAGAAGAACTACAGAGGGAAAACAAGGCACGAGGCCAGTTAAGGGACTAGTTTCACAATTCATAGGAGGTATGATGGCGGGGGGCAGGGGGTTGCTTGACTTTGGAGGCAAACATGTGGTATCCAGGAGATATTCAGTGGGACTTCGGAAATGACTGGGTATGAAGGGTCGGAGAGAGAAATATGTTCAGATTGCCCCTCAGGATTCCAGTTTGGGTCATCGGATTGACAATTAATCCAGGAATGATTGGGGAAGAAGAGTGAGTAATGAATTCAGATTTATATTTTAATTTTGAGGTACTTTTGGAAATATAAGCAGAGGAGGCTGGTAGCAGGTAGATTGAAAAACTGAAATTCAGGAGAGAGGCCTACAGGGAAATTAATATTCTTAATTGAACGTATACGAGTGAAAGAGGTTGTCTAGAGACCATGTGTAGAACATGAGGTCTACTCCAATGTTCTCCAGTTTTCAAGTGAAGAGTAAGGAATAAAAGCAGACAGTGGAGGGAGGTTCTGAGGAGGCAAGCAAACAAATAAAAATGAGCCACGGAATAAGAGTGTCATTAAGTCACAGAAACCAAGGGGAAAAAAATTTTAAGGGCTAAGAAGGGATCAAGGCAAATAAAGATGAAAAACTGCCCATTAGATCTGGGATCAGGCTGCTCATTGGCGCCTTTGTGACTACAATTTTTATGGAAAAGAATCAGATGGTTTGGATTGAGCTGTCAATGGAAAGTGAGGAATCAGAGATAATGACAGTAGATAGCTAATAATAAGAAGGAGAGAGAATAGGATAAAAGCTCTAATGTTTATTTGAAGAGGGATTTTTTTCCCCAAGTGGAAAAAATTTGATAAAGTATAATGCTTTATGGAAAAATCTCGCAGAGAGGGGTACTTTGAAAATAATAGAATGATAAGAGAGGATAAGAGAGGAAGAGTAATTAGTAGGGTGAGCTTTTGAGGAGACCAGACGGGAGGAATAAACCTTTCATTTTAATAGGCAGAAACAAGGATTCTGGATGGGGCCACTTTTGTGAGCTCAGTAGGGGGAATTGAGGGTGGGTCTCCTGTGGCGGCTCCTATTTCATTTGTGATAAAACCCCAACTGCTGAGAGAAGGCAGGATGATAGGGTCAGATATTTGAGAAAAATGAAGTTGAAAGCCACCATTGAGGATGAAGATCTCATGAGAAATATATAACAGGACCACTGAATAGTGCCGGGCACTGGGCACCTCCGGGAAGTCCAAGGTGCTGCCATGACCACGTCCCAGGATCTGCTTCAGGGACTTTCTCCAGCAGTGCTCAGGGTCCTCTGTGTGGGAGAGGAAAAGGAAGACAGGTGAATGGCTGCATGCTTGTCAGGTGCATTTGGCAAAGGGAAGTAAAGAAATATCACTCAGAAAATCTAAACTGACTGTGGAAGAAGGAAAAAATCTCCATGGGACTGGTGAGTCTTATAAAATGGAGATTAGCCGACACTAATGGGGTAAAAGAAGAAGAGTACCTGACTTCTATTTTCAACTTGCTTTTTATTTATTTGTTTATTTTTTTCAACTTGCTTTTTTATTTTTTTAATAATAAATTTGTTTTTTATTGGTGTTCAATTTGCCAACATACAGAATAACACCCAGTGCTCATCCCGTCAAGTGCCCCCCTCAGTGCCCGTCACCTCAACTTGCTTTTTAAATGATCAACACAGTAAAATGGATTTTTATTTTAGTGTGTTGCTCTATGACTTTTTAAATAATAGAATGATTTTTTAAAAAAAGATTTTATTTATTTATTCATGAGAGACACACAGAGAGAGGCAGAGACACAGGCAGAGGAAGAAGCAGGCTCCCTGTGGGGAGCCCAATATGGGACTTGATCTCGGGACCCCAGGGTCACAGCCTGAGCTGAAGGTGCATACTGCACACCACTGAGCCCCCCACAAGCCCCTTAATAGATTATTCTTAGAGCACTTTTAGCTTTGCAGAAAAATCAACACATGGTACAGAGTTCCCATACACCACCGCCTCTTCCCCCCACCCCCCATACACAGTGATCAACATCTTGTATGACTAGTGTTATGATCAACAGAGCGGTACTGATACATTATTATTGATGAAATCCCATAGTTTACATTAGGATTCACCTTTTTGGGTCGTTTGGGTCTATGGGCTTTGAGAAGTGCACATGTGACGCACCCCCCGCCCCCGTACAGTCCAGTTTTACCATTCTAAAAATCTCCTGCGCTCCACCCCTTCACCCCCCCCCGTCCCTGGCAATCATTGATCTTTTTTCTCTACGGTGTTGCCTAAATGAGAAGGTCATGGGGCAGGAATCATACGGGATGTGGCTCTTTCAGACTGATTTCTTTCACTTAAAACAGGCCTTGAAGTTCCCTCCATGCCTTTTTGTGGCTTGATAGCTCATTCACGTTCAGTGCGAACTACATTTCATCACCTGGATGCACCACGATTTATTTACCCGTTTGCCTCCTGAAAGACATCCTGGCTGCTTCTAAGGTTTAGCAAATTCATGTGTTGGTATTTGTGTGGACCAGCAAGGAGAGTTCTCGCTGGATCGTACGGTTTTGCATTTCCACAAGCAATGGTGGAGGGTCCCGTTGTTCCAAACCCTCAGTGGCACCCGAGGTTGTAAGTGTGCTGGATGGAAACTGGGCTGAAGGGTGGCAGTGGTGTAACGTTGTTACTTTAATTTGCCACACTTGATGATATGCGGTGTTTAACATTTTTTTCTTATCTTTATTTACCATCTGTTTATCTTCTTGGGTGAATTGTCCGTTTGAATCTTTTGCCCATTTTAGTTGAGTTGTTTGCGTTCTTGCTTTAAAGTTTGAAGAATTCTTCATGTATTTTGAGAGTTCTTCATTGGCCTTTGTTGTATGTTTGGAAACTATTTTGTCCCAGTCTGTGGCTTGTTTTTACATTCCCTTAACAGTGCCTTTTTAGAGCAGAAGTTTTATACTTCAATGAGGTCCAGTTTATCCAGTTCCCTTCTCTTTCTACATTTTTTTTAAGTTCCTGATTTGTTTATTTTATTTTATTTTATTTTATTTTATTTTATTTTATTTTATTTTTAAATTTTTCTTAAATTTTTTTTGTATAATTTTTATTGAAGTTTGATTTGCCAACATATAGCATAACACCCAGTGCTCATCCCGTCAAGTGCCCCCCTCACTGCCTGTCGCCCAGTCACCTCATGCCCCCGCCCACCTCTCTCTTCCTATATTTTTATCATGAATTAATACTGATTTTTAAAAACTAGTTTCCTCCATCACTTGATCCAGTAACGTATCTTTTCTTCTTTGGACTTTGAATATTGTGGATCACACTGATTGCTTTTAAAACACCAGCCTTAGTCTCTTGGGATAAATTCCACTTGGTTGTGGTGCATTATGATTACGATTACATCACTTCATCTAATTTGGTAATATGGTGTTGATGGTTTTTGCATCTCTTTTAGTAAAGATTTTATTTATTTATAAGAGAGCGAGAGCAGGAGAATGAGGAGCAGAGAGAGAGGGACAGCAGACTCCACGCTGAGCACCGAGCCTGACTCGAAGCTTGATCACAGGACCCTGAAATCATGATTCGAGCTGATAGAAGAGTCAGATGCTTCGCTGACTGAGCCACCCAGGTGTCCCAGTGTTTGCACCTTTTGATAAAAGATATTGATCTGTAGTTGTCTTTTTTCCCGTGGTCTTTGTCTAGTTTCGGCACAGTGTGATGTGTGCTTCACAATATGATTTATGAAATGTTTCCCTTTGTTCTATTATCTAAGAGACACTGTGTACAATTGGTGTTAATTCTTTGAATCTTTCATGTAATTCACCTGTAAAACCATCTGGGCCTGATAATTTCTTTTTCAGGAGATTTTTAAACTACAAATTCTAATTCTCCAATATTTATTCCATTTCTCTAATATTTATAAGACTATTATTGCCTTCTGTGAGTTGGGTAGTTTATAGTTTTCAAGGAATTGCACCATTTTAAGTAAATTCTTGACCACAGTGCAAAGAGTTGGGCAGAGTATTCACTCATTATCCTTTTAAATGTCTATGGCATCTTTAGGGAAATGTCTTTTTTCATTTCTACAATTAGTAATTTGTGTCTTCTTCCTTTTTTATCATTTTTTAAAAAGATTTTATTTATTTATTCATGAGAGAGAGAGAGAGAGAGAGAGAGAGGCAGAGACACAGGCAGAGGGAGAAACAGGCTCCATGCGGGAGCCCAACATGGGACTCGATCCCGGGTCTCCAGGATCACAACCTGGGCTGAAGGCGGCGCTAAACTGCTGAGCCACCTAGGCTTCCCTTTTTTCTTATCAGTTTTGATAGAGGTTTGTCAGTTTTATTAATAATTCAAAGAACCAACTTTTGCTTTAATTTTTATTTTTTGTTTTCAATTTTATTGAATTTTATTCTTATCTTTATTATTTCCTTCTTTAGGCTTGTTTGAGTTTATTTTACTCTTCCTTTCCGCAGTTATTAAGTTAGAAGCACAGATTACTGATTTGACACATTTTTCTTCTTTAATAAAAGCATTTCTTGCTATGAATTTCACCCCAAGCATTATTTAAATACACTTCAAACTCCTGATATTGTTGTATTTTGATTTTTATTTAAATTCACATTTTTTTTTCTAATTTACCTTGGGACTTCCTCTTTGACCTATGAATTATTTAGAAGTGTTTTGTTTGATGGCATTCGGAGATTTTCCAGTTATCTGTTATTAATTTCCAGTTTAATTTCACTGATATCTGAAAACATACTTAAGATTTAATTATTTTAAATGTATATTGAAGTTTGTTTTATAACCCAAACTATGGAATATCTTGGCGAGTGTTCCATGTGGACTTAAGAAGAGTGTATATTCTGCTATTGTTGGGTGTAGTGTTCTATAGATGTCATTTTGATCCAGTTGGTCGGTGGTTTTGTTTAATTCTTCAAGATCCTTGCTAGTAGCCTGACTTCTAGTTCTATTACTCAGTAATGTGTTTTGAATTCTCCAAATATAACTGTGAATGTTCCCATTTCTCTTTTAATATCTGTAAGGTTTTGCATATTGGATCTGTTCTCGGGTACATATGCACGTAGGATTGTATTTCTTTTCCATGAATTGAATCTCTGATCAACATGCAGTGACCCTCATAACCCCTGGTAACTTTCTCTATCCTGAAGTCTTCTTTGTCTTATTTTTAAAAAGATTTTATTTGAGAGGCAGAGAGAGAGAAAGAGAGAAAAAGAGAGAGCACGCATGAACAAGCGGTGGAGGATGGGGCGCAAAGGGAGAGGAAGAAGCAGGCTGCGCACTGAGCAGGGAGCCTGGCATGGCCTTGACCCCAGGACCCTGAGCTGAAGGCATATCCTTACCCAACAGAGCCACCCAGGTGTCTTATCTGATATTAATATAGCTACTCCAGCTATCTCTGGACCAATGTTTTCACGAGACATAATTAACTGTATTTTTTTCACCTCTTTCATTGTATTTGTAGTGAGTTTGCTGTAGACAGCATGTAGTTGGGTCATTTTAGAAAATCCACTCTGGAAACTTCTCTCATTTAATTGCTGTGCTTGGACTGTTTGCATTTAATATAATTATTGATAAGTTTAGATTTAGGTCTGCTACTTGATTGTCTGTTTTCTGACTGTTTCCTCTATTTTCATTCCTTTGTCATCGGGTGAATTTTATGTTTTTTAATTACATTTTAATTTATATATTGTGATTTTGACTTTATATAGATTTTTTAGTGGCAAATCTTATAGTTACAATATGCCTATTTAGTTTTTACTGAATCCAAAGTATTTTACCATATCAAGTGGAATATGTAACATTTATCATCATCTAGAATTTTTTTAATCTTTTTTAAATTTTTATTTATTTATGATAGTCACAGAGAGAGAGAGAGAGAGAGAGAGAGAGAGAGAGGCAGAGACACAAGCAGGCTCCATGCACCGGGAGCCCGACATGGGATTCGATCCCGGGTCTCCAGGATCACGCCCTGGGCCAAAGGCAGGCGCTAAACCGCTGCGCCATCCAGGGATCCCCCATCATTTATAATTTTTACTCTCCCTCTTTTATAGCAAGTGGTCTTACATACTTCAATTTACATTAAAAACCTAATTAGATAATGTTAAAAAATTTAATTTTCAGTCATTGAATATATTTTTAGAACCCGAGAAGAGGCTACCACATTGACCAAGATATTTAGCATTTTTGTTACTCTTCGTTCACTCCTGATATTCCAAGTTTCCTTCTGATAGCAATTCTTTTCTGTTTGAAGAATGAGCAATTCTTTTTAAGCAAATCTGCTAACAAAAATTGTCTTAATTTTCTTTTATATGGGAGTGTCTTTATTTTATCATAACTCCAGAGAATAATTTTACTGTAGGTAGAATTCTTGGTCAATAGGACTTTTCTTTCATCATTTAAAAAATATGATACTTCTGGCAGGTCTGAAAGTGGTTAAGTTATCTCAACTGATTATTCATAGTCAGTTATGGATCAAACTCTTTGTTCTAATCTTACCCCCTCTTACCACTGCATTCAGTCCCCCCTCCCCCAGAAAAAAAAAGTGCTACTTCTTTCTGGCCTTCATGATTTCTGATGAGGAATATGCAGTCATTTTAAATCACTGCTTCTTTAAAGATAATGTGTTGTTTTCTCCTAAATACTTTCATAATTTCTTTTACTTTAATTTTCAGCAGTTTGGCTATGGATTTCCTTGGGTTTATCCTGGTTAGGGGTTATTGACTTTGGATCTATAGAGTTCTATCTTTTGCCAAAATTGGGACATTTTAAGCCATTTCTTCTCTAAATAGTTTTCTAACACTGTAGTTCTTCACTTTTTAGAATTCCAGTGAAATGAATGTTAACTCTCCTGTTATTGTCACACAGTCTCTGGAGCTCTGTTCATTTTTTCCCCCAGTCTGTTTTCTCTCTGTTGTTGCTCTTAAGCTCATCCAATGGGTTTTCAATTTTGGTTGTTATACATTTCAGTTCCAATATTTCTGTTTGGCTATTCTTCATATATTCTATTTCATTACTGACTTTCTGTTTTGCCCCCCCCCCTTTTTTTTGAGTGTTTACTATTGCTTATTGGATTATTCGTGTAATAGCTGCTTTTGTACTCTTTATCAGGTAATTCCAACATCACTGTCATATTGATATTTTTTAATTGTCTTTTCCCATGCAAGTTGAAATATTTCCTGTTTTTCTTCTCTTCGTAAGGCAAGTAATTTTGGATTGTTTCCTGGTATTTTTTTTTTCTAACTTTATTTATGATAGGCATACAGAGAGAAAGAGAGAGGCAGAGACATAGGCAGAGGGAGAAGCAGGCTCCATGCACCAGGAGCCTGATGTGGGATTCGATCCCGGGTCTCCAGGATCGCACCCTGGGCCAAAGGCAGGCACCAAACCGCTGCGCCACCCAGGGATCCCTTTCCTGGTATTTTGAATATTGTATATGTATTTTTGGATCTTATTTAATTCTATGGAATACTTGGTATTGTTCTTTGAGCAGTCAATTGCCTTGGCTTGATATTAGACTACAAGTTCATCCAGTCTCAGTTTAGTGTTCAATGTCTTGCAGTATTATTCGGAATTGTCCCAGGTATGTGCCGCCCTGTACTCAGTATGGGCTCTGGACGATAACCTATTTGTTAGTTCAGTTCTCTAAATCTTTCTTATACTCAGTTGAATCAGATCCATGTGTGTATAGTGTGAAGTGAGCCCAGGAGTTCCGATACCACTTTGTGGGGTAGTTTTCTTGATATCCTCCTTCTTCAGTCTCCTGGGTCCAATATATCCATCAAGTTTTAACAGATTGCAAAGGGTCCCTGGAGCTACTCCTCTTTACCTGCCAGACAAAGTTCTGTGGCATTATTTTCCTTCCTCTGCCCTGCACTTCTGAGACTGCACCTATATCGGGGGTCAAGTGGAAGGAGGATATGGGGGGTAAAAAACAATGGTGGTTCACTCTACACTCCTGAGATCCCAACCTCGATGACTAGAGAGGCCTCTGCCACCATATTATTGCTTGGGGCCTGGGTATGAGATATCAGAGAAAAGAAAACAAACAAAAACAACAGCAAAACTTCAGGGGACTTTCACATTCTCTTTGCAATTTCAGACTTCCTTTCCAGCTCCTGGAGTGAGGACCAGAGGCCCCTTCCTGGAGGTCTCTCTGTGCTGACAGCCACTTCTAAGTTTCAGTTTGATTTACATGCAGGCCAAAGGATCTTGGAGGAAAAAAAACATGCAAACCCACCACTATTTTGATGGTATTTTGAATTCTGGTCCTCTTTCCCAATCCACCTGCTACTATTTACTTTTCAGAGTCCTAAAATAGCTCCTCCAGGTATTGAAGTCACAGCAGTGGGGGAGACATAGGAGCATACTTACTCCACTTAACAGAACTGAAAACTTGCCATCAGGTTCTGTAAAATTTTTTGGCAGTTTTTTTTAACTTTTTAAATTTTAAACTAACTTTAAACTCACAGAAGTTGCAAAAAGAATAGTTTCTGTGGATTCACCCCGCTTTCCCCAGTGATAGTATTTTATATACCATAGTGCATTTTCAAAACCAGGAAGCTGGCAGTGGCACAGTACTATTGATTAAACTATAAACCTTATTTGCTTTTCATCAGGTTTGGATGATGCTGGTGTGTATAGCACTATGAGACTGTAGCACATCACAGTCAAAACAGAGGACTCTTTATCACTACAAAGAAACTCCTTCATGCTACCTCTGAATGGTCATACCCTCCCCCAAACCTATCCCCGGGCAACCACTGATCTGTTCTCCATCACTATAATTTTGTCATTTCAAGGTTATTCTGTAAATGGAATCTTACAGCATATCCATCAGTTTTTTAATAGACTCCAATCTTTGGTACCATGTGTTTTGCTGCTATTGGGCATTCAGACATTCAGCAAGATACCCTTTCTGGGACAAAAGCTGCAAAATACCGCCCTGTCTCCTCAAATCCCTCTAACCAGTATAAGAGTTTAAAAAGAAGGAATTGGGGACACCTGGGTGGCTCGGTGGTTGAGCAGCTGCCTTTGGCTCAGGTCGTGATCCCAGGGTCCCGGGATCGAATCCCACATCGGGCTCCCTGCATGGAGTCTGCTTCTCCCTCTGCCTGTGTCTCTGCCTCTCTCTTTGTGTGTGTCTCTCGTGAATAAATAAGTAAAATCTTTTTTTAAAAAAGAAGGAATTACAGCCTATCATATATAAAGCAACTAGGGTCTGTTAAAGGACCAAATACTCATAACTGCCCATTTCTGAACACCCAGCCACTGGCCTTTGGAAGTCTGAATGAAACCAGCTTCCCGGACATAACACATCTCAGTCATTGCCTCAGTTCCCAGGCTATGTCCAGGGATCCATGCATGCTCTACCCCTAGCGCCAGTGGCTCCTCTGCCTTCCTGTGGCTTTGAGGGCTGGAGAAAGGTATGTTAGCACACCACAGTGAAGCTGTACCAAAAAAAAAAAAAAAAAAAAAAAGGCTGGCACATTTAAACACACCGATTATCCCTGTGGCTTTGTCAACAAAATATTTCAACTCCTGATGAATCTCTGTGTTCCTAGATTTATTTTTAGGGGCAGTGCAACAGATTGTTTCTTTGTTTGCTCTTCTATTTGCTCATGGTTATGACTTCCTCCTGAATGGTTCATCATAGCAGCAGTCATGCAGGAACCATCTGACAGTATATTATTATTTATTATGTATCAAGCTCCATAAAGCTTCATAAAGCTTACCAGGTGCCTATTATGATAGAGCAGTAGCCTGCAGAGCTTACTGATGCACGTGGGCACTTACTGGGGAGCAGGAACTGGAGGCCCAGATGGGGCAGGCAGTCCTGGGAGTGTTCTATCATGTCTTGCTTCCTCTTGGCAGGGAAATGGACACAGAGCACAGGAAGCTCCGTGGGGCCGGGGCACGGCGGAGGAAGTAGATGGCACAAGATCTTGATGTGGATCTCACAGGTGAAGGTGGTGGTACCTGTCCTAGCTTGGGTGGCTTGACTCCTTCAGTTATGAAATCACAACTCTGATTGTCCTATCTTCTGAAGTGAGAGTCTATATTTAGGAAAGAGGGTGGGGAAGGAGAAAAGGGAGCCAAGTTAACTCATGTTTATGCATCACCTCTGTCTGCCAGCACTGATGTAGGTGTTGGGGTATGGAGGACAGAACTCATGGTTAGACAGACAGACAATGGATGAATAAATAAATGTACATTGGGATGTTTAAAAAAGTGATGCAAGATGGGCAAGGAGATAAAGCATGGGGAGATGGTTATTTTTGATAGATTGGTCAGCAAATAGTGCTCTGAAGATTGGCCTTGGAGCAGAGACCCTGGTGAACTGAGGGAGTGAGCCAACATCTGAGGAGGAGTACTGTGTAAGGGGGAACAGCACGTGCAAAGGCCCCGAGTTGGGGCACCGTCGGCAGGTGAAGGAGCACGGATTCTATCCGTGGAGCCAGAACCCAGCAGGGAGGGGAGGGAGACAAAGATGGGGTTGGAACAGCAGCCGTGGACAGGCTGTGCAGACCACGGGGAGACCTGTAGATTTGCCCGCAGAGTGATGAGGAGCCATGGAAAGCTGAAGTGGGGGAGCTGCATGGTCCTGGCCATGATTTCAAAGGTTCACTTTGAGTGTCGTGTTAACGTGTAGAAAATAGAGTGGGGTGCACAAGGGTAAGGATGGGTCTGCGTGTGGGCGACAGTCGCCTGCTGGACCAGCGTACCTGTCACGTTGGATTCCAACACTGACACGGGAGCTGGGTGATAGTCTCCCCACGCACAAGGGTCTGCCACACGAATAAGTCGGGCAACCTGGTCCCTGCATTCACATAACTGAAGAGTCAAGCTGGCATTTGAACCCAGACCTCCTCTACTTCAGAGCCTCCTTTGCACAGTAATAGCCTGAGTGTGGGTGCCTCGCCCTCGAGAGCCCAGGAAGCCCTCACCCCTGCATCCCCTCTCTGCCCACGGCATTCTCGGCTTAGAGCTCCCAGCCACTTTGTGCCTGTGCACGACACTCCCCAGCTGCCCCCCCGGGGCCCACAGAGGTCACCAGAGGTCACGTGCCCTGGCCAGCTGAGGCTGGGCCTCTGGGGACACCCTTCTCCTCCGGAGTTGCTACCTCCCTGTTGAAGACACTAGGGCTTTTCTCTCGTCCCCATTCACCAGTGCAGTCGTCCCAAGAAGTGTGGTTTCCCTAAATGTGCTCACCCTTGGAGCCCCAATCCTGTGTCAGCCAGTATGGTCCTTTAGCGGAACAGTAACCGGGGTGGGTTGTCAGAGAGTCGTCATGATCTCTGGCCAAGTGCTCCCAGGACACACCAAGGGGGAGAGAAAGGTTCTTTCTAATAATTGATGAAAAAGTCCAGCAATTTTGCAGCACTGAGCAGAGGGAGGAGGGAGCTTGCATAGTCCCACTGGAGCCCTAAGATGCCTGAGATCCTTCTTCTGGGGGGAGGTGATACCAGGGCCAACTCCCTGCGGTGGCTTCCACCTGTGAACATGTGAACGTGTGAACGTGGCTCCCCTTTGTAGCAGCGCTCCCTGTCCTTCCTGAAGGAGGGTTTCCTCCCTCCCTCCTGGGAACATTCCAGTCACAGGAGGGCAGCGCTGTGCTCCGTGGGGGTGTGACGGGTGTTTTTCCTCTTTTCCCTCCTGTGCAGGGTAATATTTCACACTTGTTCCCCCATCTCTTACTCGGCGTTTACAAGCCCCAATCAGCTAAGATTTTGTCAAATTTAATTTTTGAGGTTTGTTTATAAACCAGTGCTCCCACGGACTCTGCTTTATCAGCCGACTCCAAGACCCTCTGGAGATTTAGGCTCGCCTGTTTATTTCCTCCTGGATGAAAATAAGGTATAATTTAGAGATCCCTGAAGGTCATTCTTTACTTTTGATTGCAACTCAAGCCTGATGAAAAATTTTCCCCATTTTTATTACTTAACAATCCTTCTAATGAAATTAATGGAAATAGACGCAGTTAGACCCCTGTGCTCAAATCACTATCTCACCCAAAGTCCTAGGCGAGACCAGTACTTTGAAGGACACAATGGTCACACATTCCTAGATAAACCTGCCCAATGCCTCTAGGTTCACGCTTCCTGTCGGACTCCTCCGCCTTCCCAGGCAGGCTCAGGTGAAGTCTGGAGCTTCTGGGAAGCCATGGAGCTCTCCCCATGCATAACAGGGATACGGCCTTGGTTTTGAACACCCCTCCAGCCAATCTCTAGGCCCGTCACAGGATCTCCAGCCCATGACGCATGTCTGCCTCGGGCCCGGTGCTCACAGCCACCACTGTCCTCTAGGCCCTAACTCTGTATCTGTGTGGCGGCTCAGGTCACAAAGACCTGGAATAGAAGTTCCATGAGGACAGGGTCTGGACTGCCCTTGCTCTTCCAGACCCACGTCAGGGACTTTCCCAAACCCACACTGATGTTTGGCACAGTGTAAATTCTGGACATTTACTGAAAAATGAATGAATGTGATCTGAATTATGAGCTAGATACGTTTCATACTGTATTTTGCCTGGATGGGGGAGGCTTTGTCTGCCCAGAGCACACGGAAGATTTTAACAAACTCTTTTAGCTTTGGTAATAGCGCACTGTAGCATATATTTAAATATAAACAAAGTAGAAAATTACAAAAAATTTTGTAAATCAATTCATAAAGAAATAAACATCTAGTTTTAATGAAAAACTTTCTTACCTTATGGTGGTCCTGTTTTTAACTAATCTGATAGTTGATAGACAAATGTTGATTATCTACTCCTATTGCAGGGCATGGGATTATATACATAATCTGTATGAAAGTATATAATCAGGGATTATATACATAATCTAGCACCTGAGACAACCCAACTAAACCACCGGTCTCCATGGGATTGTTCTTCCCAACCTCAGGAAACGTTGACTTTGTATATATTCCTCCTGAGTCTTAACCAGGTGCTTCAGAAATTGAGTTTGACTCACTCTCACATGCTCTGATTTTTCAGTGATACTAACTCAAGAAAATTGTTGAACAACCTCTGTTTCTATTTGATTTCTCCCTCTGCCACTGGTGCCCCGCTCACTTTTATTCAATCTCCTGGTCTTTCTTATTTTGCAATGTGAGGCATCCTCTTCGAGAACATTCAAGAGAGCATGGAAGAGGAAACAGGGAGGGAAACCATTCTTCTCTAGAAACATAGCAGTGGTAGGCAAAAGTTCTAGGAACGGCACTCAAGATTCTACACCGTAATCCTTGGAGCCTATGGATTTGCAGAGGTATCATTCCCACGGTTGTGTTGTGTTGTATACGGCACACTTGACCCGTCTAGAGAAGGAAAAATTCTCCCTCTACCCTTCAAGATCTTCTTAGCAAAGAATTACATTGATGTAAGATTAACAGGAGGGAAAAACGAAGTCTCATTACTTGCACATGGAGGCTCAATGATGAAACAGACTTAAAGAAAGGACCAAGGCAGCCAGTTTTTTTTTTTTTTAAGATTTTATTTATTTATTCATGAGAGACAGGCAAAAGACACAGGCAGAGGGAGAAGCAGGTCCCATGCAGGGAGCCCGACGTGGGACTCGATCCCGGGACTCGATCCCGGGACTCCAGGTTCACACCCTGGGCTGAAGGCGGCGCTAAACCACTGAGCCACCCGGGTTGCCCCAAGGCAGCCAGTTTTTATACTTTTTAGGCAAAGAGACAACAAACCCATGAGGAATTGACAAGACAAAGCAAACTTGGGCATTTCACTTAGTAAGGAATTCTAAACAGTACTTGGACTGGGGTAGTAAATGAGTTAAGAAGAACTAAGGTTGTTGATGCAGCCTCCTTGGCTTTAAATTTTCTATCTCTGGTCGTAAGGATGTGTCTTATGTCCTTGTACGGGTACCTTTCCCACGGGAGATTTCTTTCCTGCTTTCGGAAGGGAGGCAGAGGAGGCTCTCAGTGTCCTGCTTGTCCAGGCTCTTAAGTAACTTTTCTTGAAAATAATCAATACGTCCAAGCAGCACACTTTGAGGTGGCCTGCCCTTGGCCCCTACACATAACAAAAGGGAGATTATCCAGGGGGACCCGATCTGATCATATGAACCTTGAAGCACAGAACTTTCTCTGGTAGCAGAGAGAAGACTCGAGAGCTGTAAAGACAGAGAGGTAGGAGAGCTTGTGAGAAGGGATGTAGACGCTTCTAGCAGCAGAGAGCATCCCCTGCTACAGCCAGGATGGAATTTTGCCAACAATCTCTGCGACCTTGGGAGTGGGTCCTTTCCCAGAGCCTCCAGGAAAGGCCGCAGCCAGGCCGCGTTCATCTTGCTTTCCCCTTGTGAGACCCAGAGACCAGCACCCAGAGGAGCCCTCTCAGATGTCTGACTTACAGAGTAGGAGCTAACAAACAAAATTTTGTTTCATGATGCTGACTCCATAGCACTCACTTTATTACAGTGTCGAGGGAAAGCTAACACATCCCTTTCGTGTGTAATTAAACTCTCTACACAGAAGAGGTAAATGGAGCCCCTGAATATACTACCTGTGGACGCTAAATTAGTGGGTGTGGATTCATTTGCGGGAGGAAAACATTCTTTACATTACAAAAGGATGAAGAAGTCCCTCTAAGTGGCCCTTCTTCAAGTGTTTACAGATCATTACTTGCTTAACAGGGGAAGAGATGGAAGGCTGACGTGTTCCAAGCTATTGCTGGTTAAATAGCAATCAGAGATGAAGATAAAGTATGAGATTATCATAGCAAATGGACATTTACACACGCACCTCAAGTATTTTCACTCTGCACAACTGAAAGCAAAAATACCCGCATCTCCTGTTCTTTCCAGAACATGGGCCCTTCTCATCGAAGTCACACCTAGTGGCTGCTCTGGACGCCCTAAGAGTACAAACAGGAGACAAGGGATTCTTGCCCTTGGGTCCTTTGCTCCAAACTAGTGCGCCTCTTAATTCTTTCTAACGCTGAACTTCTGACTAGAGGAGCAGGTAGGGAGCAAAAACCTCAAGAATCTCAAAGGGGGAAGGAATGAATCCCAATAGCAGGGATCTTGATTCTGGGGAAGGAAACGGGAAAACTTTTATTGGTCCCCCATCCCAGGGTCTCGTGGGAAGGGAAAATAAATCCAATGACATTTGTCAAAGATGACAAGGCCGACTATATTTAGGACCATTGCCACGGGCCCACGGTAATGGGGTTTTACAGCAGGGGGAGGGGGAGAGAGGTTGGACACAACTCTGACTACAGGTGTGCAAGTGGGAATTTATAGCCAGGGTGCAAGCTGAGGTTAATGCGTGGGAAATTAAAGAAAACCTCAAGAGTAAGGGCCTTCTGGTTGGATGGATCTAACGGGACTCTTGCTGAAGGCAGGCCAGGTGGCTCAGACATCTCCTGGGGCCCGGCCAGTGGAGGATGGGATATGGAGGATGAGGCTGAGGAGTTACAGAGGGTAAAGGATTCTTGCTAAACCCATGTAGCAGGATTCTGGCTAAAACTGGAGTTTACAAGCCAGGGTGTATACATGAGCCCAGGGAAGGTGCAGGACCCTGGCTGGGGTTTGGCCAACCAAAGAATCTTTGTCACCAGGCCGGGCCCACTGGATTCATCTCATTCGATTCTGCAAGACGGCCAGTTTTGCCCCCATGTTTCAGGTAAATTAACCAAGGTTCCAAGAGGAAAGCCAATTTGCTCAGGTTTACAAACACCAGAACAAAAGGCAGACTCCGTTTGCGTCCCAAGCCCCTGCCGCTTCTGTTTGCTGCTCCAGACGCTTGTGGACGATGACGAGAAGTTACAGAATGAACACTAGGGCAACGTGCCTCAAGTCTACCTTTGTGACAGTGATCTTGGGACTCTGGCCAGGTAGCAACCAATCAAAAATTTTGACTGGAAGATTCCTAAGTGCTTTGGCACTTCCTCTTTCTATCTACATTTTTTAAACACAATTATAGTTAGTCCTGAAAATTTTCACAATTACCTTTGATGGTTAGATTCAGGATTAAGTTGAAGCGGAGACGCATCAGCTGCAAGGGACCCGTTGTCAATCAAAACCTACAGTGGAACTAGGCCCCATCATTGCCAGTGTCTCCTACTGCCCTGAACTCAAATTTTACCTTCAGGATATAATAACTTCTAAAATTTATTCAAACCAAGTACATACATTCATTCTTTTACTCTCAGCTTGGTGAATACTGAGGTAGTTTCTCATAGAAGCTCAGGGTGACTGGGTGATGGGCACTGAGGGGGGCACTTGATGGGATGAGCACTGGGTGTTATACTATATGTTGGCAAATTGAACTCAATAAAAAACATTAAATAAAATAAATTAAAAAAAGATAAAATAGTGCAAAGTGCAGAGCATGGAGCCTGGTACTCAGTAGGTGCTTAATAAGTGCTGAGTGACTGAACTGAAGGAACATTCCCATCTTCTAAGGACAAGCCATATACTCACAGATGACCATGCAGGGGGCCTACCGAGCTCCAGGGCTTTGATTTGGTGTCATGGACCCTGCCTTTCCCTCCCACCCAGACAGCGGATGCCGTTGCCAGCTGTCAGATATGGAATCAAAGATTAAATGTTGAGGCTGCTGTAAAAACAAAAAACGAAAAACAAAAACAAAAAACAAAAAACAGCTCAGGCTTATTAAATATTTCATCAGGCATAAACCAGGCATCCCATAAGTATTAAATTAACAATAGTGGTCTCTAGATAATTCTGGCCCTTTCTTGTAATCCCATGGGTTCTACGATGCCGTCGCTCATACCCTCATTCACACTCTGACTCATGAAATAATTAAAACTCTTATGATCAGTTCTGTTTCATTTATATTCACTTACCTCACTCTCTTGAGTGTTTTGCGTCCAGTTTTGTTTTTCTAGCTCAAGTAAGAGTCCAGCATTTATTGAATGATTTCTATGTGGCAAAGACGTTCTCATGTCTAATTTTGATACTGGTCTTATGCAAGATGGTATGCTTGGTGGCAGTGGGATTCTGAACATAACTACAAAGCGCTCATTCATTCAACAAATATTTACCAAGTGCCAGCTATTTGCCACACACCAGGAATGTGAATACAGAGGTGGCTGACATGTCTTCCGTCCCTTGCAGTGCTTCTAATACGCGTGGGAGAGAAAGAAGATCTTACCGATGACAAGAAACACTGGTAAGTACTTCGATGCTGGCAGGATTCAAAGAAGAATGCAAACACAAGGAGGAGGCCTAACAGGTGGGGAGGAGGGTGATAAAAGGGCTTTCTAGAAAAGTTACAAAATGAGTGCAATTGTAAAAAATAAGCAGCATCGAACCAGGTGGATAAGGGAAGAAACGAAGGATGAAGCGTAGGCTTTGGAGAGCATGGTATTCTGAGGGCTGTATTGAGAAGCTCAGACGTGGCTGAGTGATGTGTAGGAACAAAGAAGGTGCGAGGAGGAGCTGGGAAGGTCGGCCTAATTCCCTTGCCCTGTGGCTGCGCTTGCACACAGGCTGAGCTGATGAGCGCCGTGTCCGACAAGGTCCTGGCCGAGAAGCAAGGCCGACGGCTGCCCGGCTCCTGCTTGAAGTGGAGGCTGTCCCCCAAGGTGAGCCTGGGCTTGCCTGCCACCATCCACCCCAGCTGGGGATGGAGTGAGGGACAGGTCGGGAGCTCGCCATGGGACCACTGCGGGCATCCGTGCGCTTATCTGCATATGTGAACTGGGGACTGGGTCCTCCTGGGTCATCAGCCACTGCCCAGAGGCCCCGGAGCCCCGCTCATATCAAGACAAAAGCAGGCAATCTTCAGGCCTGCACGTTGTCTTCAGGCCTGAAATAGTCCTGCCAAATGTCCCAAGAGAGCACGAGATGAACTGCTGCAGCCCAGCTCCTGCTGCACCTGCGGGGCTCCTGCTGCACCTGCTGGCCGTCCCGCCCTCACTGTGTCACTAACACCTTGGGTCTCCTTCCCTGCCCTCAGGGCACGAGGGGTTCCGACCTGGCCTCCGCTGGAAAACACATAACAGAACTCTGGGAGCCACCCGGTCTCCTTGGGGGGACCACCAAACAAAAAGGGGCGGAGGGAGACGGCCGGCTGCTTAGCGCAGAAGCCGAGGTGAGACCCACGAATGCAGTCGGTGTCAGAAGAAGGTCAGGTAAGCCCATCTGCAGCCTCCCCGGGCGGGCGTACACTGAGCAAAACCAAACCCATCCTGTCGGCCCGGGGCATTGTCAGGAATTTTGCATTTTAAGAACCAAGTGTGTTAGAGTCCCTTTGCTTCCTTATTGACTTTTCCGCCAGGAATCTGATTAGTAAAGTTGAGATTTTGTTTCCAACGTCAAGAGCCAAGTCTAGAGGGAGAGCCCTAGTCACCATCTCCCCACGGGCTTCCTGTCCTTGTTCTCCCCACATCTGTCTGTCTTCCCATCCACTCTGGCATCTGTCTGTCTTCCCAACCCCAACCCCCCCTCCCCCACCCCAGGTGAGCTGCATTATCTTTGCCCGTGATTCCCACCTCGGCCGCCCTTCCTGGGACACTCTCCTGCTGCTTTCCCGCGAAGCTGAGTTGATCCGAACCATTTCTGAGAGGTTTTCCCTTCCCCCTGGTCCGTCCTCTGCAGCTGGCCTCATATCAAGGGGCAGCTGGCCTCACAAGACCTGTGCGACGCCTAGACCTTTCCTTCCTCCTTGCTCAGGGGAATCAAAGGCAGAGCCTCCTCACATGGGAAAATGGGAAACATTTGCAAAGATCACTCCTCTGCAGCCTCGTTGCGGGGGGCGGGGCGGGGGGGTGGTGCATCGTCTGGCGATGGTTCCCAGAGACGTGAGGGCGAGGATCCCCCGCCACTTGCCCTAACCAGCCTCATAAGGAAATCCCAAAAGAAACATCGTTCTCCAGGGAGAAGGGGAGGGAAGCCCTGCAACCAAGCAGCCGTCGCTTCCCTGGGGCCCAGCACCCAGAAAGCAAACCCTCCAAGGAGCCCGTATTTTCCATCGTTTTCCTTGCTAGCATTTCACAGCTGGCTTTCTGGATAAGAACGATTCCTAACATCTGTAACATAGCTTCACATCTGCGGATGAATCTCTTACACCTGCTGCAGCCTTGGCTATTCATTGTCTTATTCGATCCCGATAACTGTCATGGATAATCATAATGATGATGATAAAAATTATTTAATACTGAATCTATTCCAAGCAGTGACCTAGAGGTTTTATGCGAACCCCATAAGGGAGAGATTTTATTATCCCCACTTTTCAGATGTGGAAACAGAACTCTGTTATATCCCCCGGGGCAAAGCATCCAGGTTTTCAAGGTCATGCTGTTTCTTGGTCACAGGGCCGTGAGGGGTGATGGAATATGCCAGCCCCAAATTTGGCACTTTGGCATTTTGAACTGAAGGTGCTTGAGAACAAACCAATACAGGGAAAGCTCTCTGCCTTCCCCCGGGGCCTAGGAGTAGGACGGACCTGGTGAAGGTGTCCTAACCCTACCAGGAAGGACAGAAGTCAATCACCAGAGGTAAGTCTAGACCCTTATCAGCCCAGGGGCAGCGCAGAGCAGTGTAGATAGCAGACTTAGCAAAACCAGCCCCTCTGTACCGTGCGTTTCCCTGTGTATTTACTTTTCCATGGTTTGCCAACCCTAGAAACTCAAAAGCCCTTTTCTCTGGTCATGCTACTTCTCTAAAAATGTACTGTTCTTTTGTGAAGATGCCAAACAAGCCCACGCTTTAGGCACCCCTTTGAGTTACTCAACGCAGGCGCTCCCATGTGTATGGCAGCTGCACGTGCTGATCAACGTCTGTTTGTTTTTCTTGTTAATCTGTCTTTTTCGGTCTAATGTATAGGGCCCCAGCCAATGAACCTAAGGCGGGCAGAGGGAAAATTTTGTTTTTCATCCATATAGTTGGTACCAAAGATCAGATACCCCATTGCATCAGTTTGTGCTTCTTATGTTATACCAGGTTCCTGCAAATGTATCCTATAGAATAACACTTATCAAACCTTAATGTGCACGGGAGCCCCTGGGGATCTTAAAATGCAGATTCCAATCTAGTAGGTCTGGGGTGAAGCCCATGAACATGCACTTCTAACAGGCCCCTGGGTGCTGCTGCTGTTGCTGGTCCAGGGACCACACTTTGAGTAGCAAGGCTTTAGGAAACTGGAAATGTGCTCCCAGTCTTCAGTTCCCTTTTGAGATAAAAACGACGTCCAGAGGAAGTGCCACCTGGCCCTCATCTTATTGCTCTGACTCCCCTGCCTTGAGGGGGCAGCTGAGCTGACCATTTGAAAGGCAAAGAGCAATTCCTAAAGAACCTCTGAGAATCTACATTGTGTGGGCATCAGAGCCTCTTTCTGGGGGCTGGGGAAGGTGTTGGTTAGAGAAGCAGCCCAGGGCCCTTCATCTCTAAGGCAGCCGGACCTGGTATAGCAGAAGGAGGAGGCAAGGCAGTAGGTACATCTTTAATTCCAAATGATGCATTTCCCCCTCAGTTTATCGAAGCCTCGTGTATCTTTCACAAATCATTTGCAAGATACTTGGAATAACAAAAGAACTATTTAGCTCACTCAGAGCTTAAAATCTAGCAATAACCACTATTTACAGTTTTTACGTACTCACAATGAGTTTTTAAGCTGGATGTTGCCATCAACTGGTAAAGAAAACAGTTGAGATCACACAGCATTTTTAGATTTATGTGCAGCAATGGGCTTAAAATTCTGCTAGAAGTATCTCCTTACGTTATTAAGGATCCTTTGTAAACATCATTTTTGATGGTTGCATAATTTTCCACCATGATTTCCTAAACTATTCCAATATTTCTATTCTTTCAAGTTACCACTGTCATGATCGATATTGAAATAAATCTCAGTTTACATTTCTTTGTGGTTTCCTTACAATAAACTCCTACGAGAGGAGCTAGTGAGGTTTTAGACAGTTTGAAGACTTTTGTGGCATACTGCCAAGTGGCTTTCTAGAAACGCTGTTTTCTGGAGAAGACATTTTTCAGATGTCTTCTTCAAGATGTGATCCTGTGTCATGAGACTGAGCTCACCCACAGAGGCTTCCTCCTGGGGGAAGTTCACATTGGACTCCAGCTATTTGCTTTGTGACTGTGTTCCCAATCTTTGCTCCCTCTCATTTTCGGAAAAGTGGTGGTAGAGGACCAATTTGATTCTTAATGCACTTTTACTAATTGCACCGTATGTTACACATTCAGGTCAAAGTAGTTTTGGATTCTGTGTGCGAGTCTTCAGGGAAGGAGATGAAAATGAGCCAACAGAGGAAGGAACCAGTGATGTGGGGAGCTGGGCTCTGCTCTCCATCTTGAAGGCTGCAAGCCATGCTGAAGGGGACTGGGCACAAAGACCACCACAAGATTGTCTTTTCGGTCCATATTCATCATCTGGCAATTTAACTGTAGTTAAGTTTAACTGTAGCTAAATTGCCTACAATTTAATTGTGGGTTCTTCTCCACCCTTGATGCTGTGTTTTGTCGTTCAGTAACATGTCTTCTGACACATTTCCCCGTGGAAGACGTGAGAATAGCATGGGCTGTATGGGAGATGCTGTCCCCTGGCAGTGTCCTGCATCCCCTGGTATTGCCACTGTGGAGCAGAGCCTGGCCTGTATTGGGCATGAGGTGGGCCAGGGTGCTGGGAACCTCGGGCAGCCTATGTGTGCAGTGGAGCATGGCCACGTGCGGGAGAGGCAGCGGCCACATGCTAATGACTGCCAACTCCGGTGAGGCGTTGAGGCACAGGGACAGAAATTAACTCTAAGCCTGCAGGACTTCAATATAGGAATTGGGGGGACACACACATTCATGCGTAACCTTCTCAGTTGACACGGGACAAAGGCTCTGTATCGCCAACCTGGCGAATGTAGGTAGGGGTCACCTGTTAATGACGCCAAATGATCATTCCCGACCCATTAATAATTCAGCCAGTGATGCTAGGCCTCTAGTGGCACATGGGAGCCTGTGACCTCATCAGGCGGACTTCCTCCTTTAAAGGTAAATACCTGGGCATCCTGAACACCCTTGCTCTGCATGATACCTGCTATTATGGTAAATTTCCACCCGGCATCAACCCCCCGAGTTCATGGCCACTGTCCAGTAACTCAGAAATGATTCTATTCTGGATAAGCCCTCAATCACCAGATCTCACTGGCATTGAACCTGCAAGAACTGTTCATCTCTCTCAGAGATGCGAGGGAAGGCCGGCATAGGTGAATCCCCTTCCACTCTTCTACGGAGAACTGGGCCGCAGAAACCACCAGAGTGGGGCTCCTTTTTTGTTAGCAACAGACTGGCCCAGATTCATGAAGATGTGGGAGGGAGGAGTTGCAGCCTTCTTATACAAAGCAATGAAAAGATCATATTGCTCGATCCTTAATACAGCGTTTTAAGTCAGTATAATTATCCCCATTTGCTTAAAAAATTGAAGCTCTGAGATGTTCAAGAAATTGCAAGCCCGCACTGTTACCAATCTAAGTGAGGGTTGAAGAGCTAATTTCTACATTGAGGTGGCCGTGCTCTTACATAGAGAAAAACCACAAATCAGTTTGTGGGACACAAGAATGAACCTCAAGTTTTATACATTTTTGTGATGCGTTTTCACTAGGCCCACTCCTCTTGTCCCTGCCTGAGATGTCTGGAACTTTGGAGTATGACAAGGTCTTCCAGACCCCCTAGGTCGATATCCAAGCTCCACAGAATGGGAAACCAAGGTCAGGTTGCTTATGTGACAAGCTGATTACCAGCGAGAGGGATTTTCCAGATCACGGGGAAAAACCCACAAGTTTTGTAGTAGACCAGAGACAAATTTCTTGGCATCTTTCAAACGTCTCTGCTTCCTTATTTGTAAAATGGGAATAATAATAATACCTGCCATCCAGGCCCATGGAAAGAATTAAATGAAAGTACATTTCTGAACCATCTGTCACTGTGCCATAAAGGTTTAAAGAAAAAAATAAAAGTTCCAACTTGCAGAGTGCTTCTAAAGTCTAAGAAGTTGGGAATCCAGTTCCAGTCCCCTGTGGACGTGTCTCCCCTCCTCTCCCGACCTTTGCCTCCTCCTTCCTGCTGCCGCCCTCTGCAGGGCTCAGAGCTGCCCACCTGCTCTCCCTCCCCTCCTGGAAGTGCACTTTATGTGTGCTCGGTCCCCAGGTAGCCTCTCTCCACTACTGCCTGCTTGAGTAAACTATTTCAGGTGTCAGAGGACACCTGTTTGGCCAACTCGAAGCCTGTGACCTCTACCTTCCTTATTGTTTGTTGTATAGTCAAAGACAAGTAATGGCACCAAAAAATGCTTGGTGTGCTCCGCGCCCGGAGTCTTAGAGCTGTTTTATCTGGGGGATTTATAAAGCCCCGACAGGAGGAGCCTTCATTCTCAGCTCAGCGGAGTGCATGCTTCGGCTCAGGAGAGCAGCGCTAGGCCTGCCCTGGCCCCTTAGCCCATCCCGGACCCGAACAGCTTAGAACAGGGCATGGGCTACGGGGGACAGGGGCCTGGGGCGGGAGGTGTCGGACTCTTGGTGTCAGCTCGGGCCATGACCTCAGGGTCGTGGGATGGAGCCCCACATTGGCCTTGTGCTCAGTGTGGAGTCCACTTGAGGTTCCCTCTCCCTCTTTCTCGGCCCTGGCTGCTCACGTTCTCTCTCTCTCAAATAAATAAATAAAACTTCACGAAAAATAAAAGAATATGGAAGAGAAAGGAGGGAGAGAGGTTAGCACCTTCTGCTGTGCTGTTCCTCCTTCCACGGCTCTCCACACTTGCCTCGCGTGCACACTCACACACACCCTCTCATACTTAGCAAAACAGAGCACAGGACTGGACAAGTTGCACAGCAACGTCTTGTGACTGGTTTCTTTGAAGTGTCCTCTTGGGAATCGCCACCTTTATGAACTCAGGTTTCGCCCATGACCGAATTTATCTAAACAAGTCAGGCTAATTTTGTCACTAAAGACTCTAGGCTTTGGCTGATTGCTTAGTGCTCTGACTGATGGAGGAGTCTTGCCTCAGCTGCATGAGGTGCATACGATGAAGAGCGTGAATAAAGAAGCTAACCCACTGGGTTTGTTCCCCTGATGTTGAAAGATTGAGAGAAAATCCGAGCCTAAACACTTTCCAGAAAATTCCATAAGGCTTGCTTTAAACACAGACCTATCCTGAAGCTACACGCGTATAATCTGACAGGGCACACTTAATTTTCCCCACTCGGAACAGTCTCTCAGTTGTTCCCAATTGCCTCAGAGACGATAGAAAAAGGGAGTCAGAGCAAAATCAGATTACTTCTGATTTGATTTCTTTCTCAGTTTCATGGATCATAGGTTTAGGTTATTTTAAGAACCGCTGCCAAAGAAGAAACGGCAAGGAATCCAATATATAACACTAGTGACATGACGGAATGGGTCTGTGAAAATTTCTGCTTGCCCTTCTTCCTTCCCTTCTTCCCATGTATCCTCTTTTCCTTTCTCGAATACAAGTTATGGAGCGCGAGGCCACAAACTAGGTCCTGAAGACAAGGAGATGAGCAGGAACAACACCTTCTCCACAGGCTAGTGGGCCGGGGGGACAGCCTAGAGGGACCCACTTTCAGATCAAAGCTCTGGCAATAGCTGCAGAGTTATGCTAAGCATGTCCTTCCCTTGCTCCACCCCAGTGTCCCCACTGGGATCACTGGGATTACGGTTATCTTTCAGATTCTGTGGCACCAAAAGGGAGAGACCTTCATGAAGAGGGGGGTTCCAGTGAGAAAGAAGAGATTGCAGCAGCAAGATTATAGCCAATTCTGAATTTCAGGATTCTTCCGTATTTGTTCCTTTTTTGCACTATTTGTTTTTAATAGACTTTCTTCTTACACATAAAAGCTCATGTTAGAACTATTATTTAGAAAATAATAGCTCACGTCCACTAAGTTCCTACTTGGTTGCTGGGCCTTGCACACAGTGCTGTCTGTGAATTACGCCCCTCGTTGTTACTGAGACCGACGGGTTGCATTACTTAGGTGCTAGAGCAAGTAAATAGCAAACTGGGACTTTAATCAGGGTGTGTTAATGTTAGAATACAGCATTTAACTATGAACCTATTCTGTCAAGAAAAATAGGGTCGCTAAATCCCATTGTGACGTTATCTTGGTTAGTATGTTTTCTACTTTCTAAATTTTACAACTCTTATTTTGACACCAATTATATTGGGTTCCACTTCCATATTGACATTCAGTAATATTGACAATAGCACATCACTTTACCTTGTCTCAGGTTTCAAAGTTTTACCAAGCATAGATGCTTAATTTTATCAAAATCTTTCTTAGGAACCATTAGGATTCTTTTGCCCTGCAAATGTGGTTAATAATATCAATAAGTGTGTGGATATGGAAGCTTCTGTGCATTTCTAGTCAAGGTTGATGTGAAAGTGAATGGCTGATATAGCGTCCTTCCTTCATGGATCATACGTTACTGAGGGAGGTACATATCTCCCCTGGTAGCAGGAGTAATAGATAATGCATAAGAAAAGAAATACAGCATTTAGCACTGTGATTAGTACCACCAAGAGAATAAACAATATCTGTGATAGAGAATAATGGTGAGGAGTTGTTGCTACATTTATATGTAACCAATGGAGGACTCCTAAGAAGGTGAGATTTAAGCTGACTTCTAGAAACCAAGAAAGAGTATGTCATGTAAAAAGCGAAGACAGTTGAAATCCAGGAATCTGGCAGGTACAAATAGGCTGAATTCAAATTTTAAAAATCATTGTCAGGTCCCTTTTAGCTAGAGAGGCAGACACAGGTCTGACCATAATCTGGTAGGTCATGGCAAAGTTTTCATGCTAAATACAATGGGTAACCTCTGAAGAGTTTTAAGCAATGAAAGGGTAGGATATAATTAATGTCTTTAAAGCCTTTATTTGGTTACTGTGTAAAATCAGGACTTCTTCTGATAAGGGATTGATATCCAGAATATATAAAGAACTCCCACAACTCAACCACTAAAAACAACCTAAGTCAAAAATGGACAAAGGACTTGAACAGACATTTCTCCAAAAAAGATATACAAATGAACAATAAACACATAAAAGATGCTGAACATCACTAAGGATTAAGGAAATGCAAATCAAAACCACAATGAGATACCACTTCCAACTAATAATGGTTTCTAATGTTGGTGAGAATGTGGAGAAATCGAACCCTTTTCACTGCTAGTGGGGATATAAAATGGCATAACTGCTCTGAAACAACAGTATGGTAGTTACTCAGAAATTAAAAATAGAATTAATATATGATCCAGCAATTCCATTTCTGAGAATAAATTCAAAGGAACTGCAAAGAGAGACACTTGGGATATTTGGGCACCCATGGCCATAACAGCATTATTCGGAATAGCCAAAATGAGGAGGCAACACGAGTCTCTGGCCATAGATATACAGATAAGCAAAATATTGTATAAACATACAATAGAATATTATTTAGCCTTAAAAAGGAAGGAAATTCTGACATAGGCTATGACATGAATGAGCCTTGAAAGCATTACGCCTTATGCTAAGTGCAATAAATCAATCACAAAAGGAAAAATACTATATGATTCCATTTATATGAGGTGCCTAGAATAGTGAAATTCACAGAAACATAAAGTAGAATAATGGCTGCCAGGGGCTAGGGAGAGAAGGGAATGGGAAGTTAGTGTTTAATGGGCCTACAGTTTCAGTTTGGGGAAAATGAAAATGTTCTGAAGATGGATGATGGTGATGGTTGCACAAAAATGTGAATATATTTAATACTACTAAACTTTACACTTAAAAAAGGTTAAAATGGTAAGTTTTATGTTATATATATTTTACCACAATAAAAATGATGGTACTTCTGCTTCTGACTATGACAGAGGAACTGGCATTAGATGATCTGAACTCTCTTGCTGCAAACATAAAACTGGACAAAATGTATGAAGTAATCTTTCAGCCAGGGTAGCACCACACCTGGAAAAGAAGGAATATTCATTAGGCAAACCTCATCATGGCTTCAGGTTTCTTCTGGGAGGTGATTTCCTAATCGCAGTGCCATGAGCTAGAGTCCAAGCAGGGAGCAGCACCACCACTGATCAGAGAAGGCAGACATTAGGGTTTGAGGAAGTGTTGGAGTTTGAGAGGCTGGCAACTTGGAGATGCAGCTGCCACAGAGTACAGGGAGAATGAAACAGGCACTAGAGCTCAAGCACTGCTCAGGGATGCTGGAGGCATTCAGCTGAGACATCAGGAAGGCCTGGCCTCCCGAGGAAGGATTGCACTCTAAAGCAAGACCTGCTTTAGTCCACTCTGACAAAGTCTGAAAGCAAACTCTAACAAGATTCTGAGAAGAGACAGAGTTTGGAGGTTGAGTCTTGCCTGTTGGAGAGGCTAGGGAAACCGATTTGGCTTTCAACACGTCTTCTGTAATAGAATGTAAAACAAACCTAGTCAGTCCCAAGGTGGGCAGCCAATAGTCAGACTACCTATTAGGACATTCTTCACAGGAAGATAACAAAATCTAACATACAATTTTAAGTCCATACAACTTAAAACAACCATGTCCAGTTTACAATAACAAAAATGCTGAATGCAGAAATGAACCAAGACAATGTGACACATAGTTGGGGCAAAAAGTCAACAGAGACTGACCAAACAGTGGCCATTAATACAGTCAGCAGCAAACAACCAAAGCTTTAAAGCAGCTACCATGAAAGTGTTCAAGAAACGAATGAAAATATTTTCAAAGAATTTAAAGAAATTACTTATGTGAAGGGATCAGGGATCTCCACAGGAAAATGGAAACCATAAAAAGTAATCAAATACAAATTTGGAAATTGACTAAGATGAAAAAATCATTGATGGCTCTATTGGCAGGCTGGAGATAAAGCAAGGGAGAAAGAGACGGTGTGAACTGGAGTTAGATCCAAAGAATCTAATCAGAAGAAGAGATAAAATATAGGAAAAACTCAACAGAGCCTTAAGGATATGTGGGTCAGTGTCCTATCATCTAGCACATACATAAGTAGGATTTCCAGAAGGAGAAGAGATTTATATAATATAGGAAAAAAAAACAGTTGAAATACAATAACTGAAAAGTTACAAAATGTGATGAGAAACATCGACTTAATAGAAGCTCAGTGATCTAGAAACAGGATAAATACAAGGAAAGTCACCTGTGTGCATATCATTGTCACATTACAGAAAACCAAAGAGAAAGAGAAAGTCTTGAAAGCACCCAGTGCTAAAAAGTCTTATTCTGCACATGAGAAACAGATGAGACTGTCTACTACCTTCTCCTGAGAATACGATGGAAGGCCAACCTTAAAGCATGGGGGAGTGGGGGGTAGAGCCGGTCTGCCAGCATTCTATCTAAACTAGAACATCTTTCAAAAATGAGAGTCGAGGGACGCCTGGGTGGCTCAGAGGTTGGGCGTATGCCTTCAGCCCAGGGCGCGATCCTGGAGACCCAAGATTGAGTCCCACGTCGGGCTTCCTGCATGGAGCCTGCTTCTCCCTCTGCCTCTGCCTATGTCTCTGCCTCTCTTCCTATGTGTCTCTCATGAATAAATAAATAAATAAAATCTTTAAAAAACAAAAACAAAAACCCAAAAATGAGAGTCGAATAAAGAAATCTTCAGAGAAACAAAAGGTTAGAGGATTTGTGACCAGCAGGCCTGCAATAGAAGAAATTTGAAATCATATCCCAAGAGCCGAAGCAAATGATATCAGGGAAAAAAACTCCAGACACCTAAGAAGGTAAAAAGGCAAGAGAAATTGAAATTAAGCAGTTAAACACAAAAGAATGTGCATTTTTTTTTATTTAGAATACCTATAAATATGAACCGACTGTTTCAAATGAAAATAATGACATCATAAGAACTCACAGTGTAGGTAGAAATAAACAAGCCCCAGGGCACAAACGAAAGGTTCGTGTACGTAAAATTATACTTTTCATTGGTTATTTCATTTGAAAGGTGGTAAGTAGGAGGTGTGAAGAGTAAAGTGGAAAGTTGTACCATCAGAAATGGAAAGCCTCAGGTGTGAAGTGGCACAGTCTTCATCTAGCTGGATATGGAAAGTGAACAATACATCCTGTTAGCCCTACAGCGACTGTTAAAAGACAACCAAAGAGGTATTGCTAAGGAGTGTAGAGAGAAAGCGAAACCGAGTGTTATGCTCGACTCCCCCCACTACTCCCCCCAAGGAAGAAAGAGAGAAGACAAGAGCAGAACAAAAATAGTAGATCCAAATGGCAACCCAAGGGCAAGACGGTGGCCTTCAACCAGCCACAGGAACAGTCGCACAGAATGTGACCCGACTACACGCTCCCAAGTCAGGGCTTCTCAGCCTGGGGAGAGGCCCCAGAGCCCACCCCATGCACACCGAGCCCGCGTGCTCCCACCTGTCACGTCTATCGTTCAAGGAGGAGAGGATCCCACTGGTGTGCAACTCTTGCAGAGGCTGCCTCGTGTTGTGAATTCCGTATTATTCACCTGGATTCCCAAACGAGACGCGTATATCACAAAAACTACACATAGAACAAAAGCTACGGAGGAATGTCCCTCATGAACTTGTCTATGAAATCCCTAAAATATCAGCCAGTTGTTATCTGTCGTTGGGCCCGCCTCCCCACGCCCAACGTTTTCTCCTTAGCCCCTTAGCGAAATGTGTCAGGACGCTGTTTGCTTCCTTGATATTTACGGAGACACGTAAAGGTGTTCATTCTAATTTGGATTTTGTTTTAATAGCATTTCAGCTTTTAGGCTGTATTTAGGGTCTGTGTATGTCTACAGGGTAATATTATGTTTTATTTAGTTTCCAATACCCTACTGTCATTTAAAAAAGATGGCTGAGTACAAAACATATACATCTAGCAAATTAGTTTTATTTACTGTATTATCCAGTTCCCTTAAAACCCATTGTTCTTGTCTACATGATGGATTAAAGATTTAGAGAATTGGCTTGCTTTCCTAACTTGATTATGATTCCACTAATTTCCCCTCATATTTCAGCAGTTTTATATTTACGCTAATGCACTGTTATTCCACATACACACTTTGTGATATGTCTATGGAGAGCAATTATCATTATCAATAATGCTATTAATACTAAATATAGTTCCCACTTATCTTTAAATATCCAGTTCAGGAAGCACCTCCTCCAAGAAGCCTTGCTCTGGTCCCCCAGGCTCCCTTTTTTCTACATCCCTCAGCCCCCATGCTTAATTCTTTTAATTTTTAATTTTTATTTATTTTTTTTATTGAAGTATAGTGACACACACTGTGACATTACTTTCAGGTGTACAACATAATGACTTGGTTAAGCCCAACTGCACTTAATTTTTCTGCTGTACTTAGAGTTCTTTGTTAATATGCTGCATTGTGTGACATTCTTCATCATTAGATTGTGAGAATAGGGTTCATTTTCTTTTAAATTCCAATTCGTTCTTTTTTTAAGATTTATTTATTTATTCATGAGAGACACAGAGAGAGAGGCAGAGACACAGGCAGAGGGAAATGTAGGTTCCTGCCTCTGAGCCTCCAGGCGTCCCTTAAATTCCAATTCTTAGCCTAGTTCCTGAATTGGGGGTGGAGCTGGGTAAAATTTGTGGAATTAGACTGGAAAAAAAAAAGTGACAAAAAACAATAGCATTTGGAAATAGTCATCACAGGCCTTAGAGGGTGAGCTGGGTATGTCAGACAATGTGAAGAATCTGAAAACAAAGAGAAAAACAGAAGGAAAACTGCAGTCAGCTGAGCACCTGCCCTCACCACCCAGCCCCACCTCACCCCCAGCAGCTTCCCGAATCCCTCTGTTTGCCGGGCCCTTCTGGCCCAGCGTCAACCTGCGCCCTGCAGGCTCTTCCCTCCCCTCGGCCCGGAGTGCAGCAGGTCAGACGGCGGCGTGCGGTTTGTGTGGCACGTCCTCAGGCTAAAACAGAACAAAACCAAAACCAAACCAACCCTCAAGAGCAGTGTTTTCCCAGCTCCGCGGGGTGAAGTCCTTCCTTACGGGCCACCTCTTTGTGCTTCTGCCTTACATGGGGCTGGACAAGGCAGCAGCCGGGGCGCTGTGTGGAGACACGGACGGGCAGGGGAGAGGCCCGTGTTCTCGCTCCAGTGTCAGACCCCACGGACACCCGGCCCGGAGCACTCGGGGGGAGGCCGGCGGCAAGCCTGGGCCTGCAGAGCAGCAACATGGTGCCGTCAGCCCCAGGGGCCACCCGCTCCCCTCCTGTGCGTTCCTAAGGCCTCCTGAGCTATAGCTTCAGCCGAAGTCACCCCAGGGAGACACGAGTCCAGGCCTAACCTATTCCTTCTCCAGCCCATCCCCCCCCAGGAGGGGAAGGGATCTGACCAAGAAAACTGCATTTAATTCGCGAAAATAGGATTGTGTGCTTTCCACTTTAGCCTCTGCACCTGCTCTTCCCTGATCCCGGAAGGCTCACTGCCCTCCCCATCGGACCTCCTGTGATTCCATACGTCCTCCAGGAACCAGCTCCTCCGTGAAGACTTCCTTTTCTCCTAAGCAGTGTTGATAATGTCCTTCCGTGTGCTTCTAACGCAGCCTGGTTATTTAGCTGTCATAATAAAATTTTAAGATACGCAGTAATGTTCACGGCAGTGAATATTTTTGTTAAGATATCTTTTTCTTAGCCTGTGGGATTCTCACAGACAATGAGATCTTAGTCACCTTTTGCATTCTCAGTACCTGATGGTTGGGACACGCTAGCACACAATGAAAGCTGCGAACGCTCTGGAATCGAGGGTGTAGATGTACTAACCCACTGATAACCCTAGAGAAGCATGCTTTAGTATGGAGGACCGGCCTTTCTGGAAATGTATGGGGTATTTCTGATTCCCAGAACCTTGCCCATGTAAGTTCCCTCTGTCTAAAAAGCCCCCTCTCCTTACTCACGCTTCAAGGAATAATAAGGACCACGTGTACCTGCTGGAAGGAACTCCGGCTCCCCTTAAGCACTAAAGCAACATCGTCTGCAGGCTCTGGATCCCAACCCACACTGAGTCGTGCTTCTGCTCTAGTATCAGTAGAGCCTTGGTCTTGGTCAGGTTATCTCTCTCTCTCTTTTTTTTTTTTTTTTTTTGAGTCAATTTATTCATGTGATAGAATGCAGATATTAACCCCTACTTCTTTTGGTAGAACCACGGCTTGTGACTTCTTTTATTCTAATAATTTTTGTATGAAATCTAGCCTATGACTTAAGGCATCCCTGACCTCCCCGGAGTATCATAGAAATTAAATGAGATGATGGAGAACCCCGATCAGGACAGCACTGGGAGCCCATGCTGCGAATCTCCCTTTGCTTTAAGCACATCAGTGATGGATGAGCTGTGCTCACAAGCAAGAGGAAACGCTTGGGAGCCCAGAGCATAACTGAAGCCCTCTGTGGTGAGCAGGAGAGGTCACAGGCCTGCTGGGCCTAAGTCTGGAAGCAGGCAGAAGCAGCTTGGAGTGGGGTGTGACATCTGTGGGGTAATGGGAACTAAATGCACCCGGTGTGGGGTGGGGGTCCCATGCCAGCAGGTTGCATGAAACAATGGTAATGGCAGGGTTCTTGCACCTGGGGAAGAAGGCTGATGAGATGCCGTTGACCCTGTCCTGTGATCAGTGTGCACAACGTGTCCTGTGGCTCCTCGCGCATGCCTCAGCTGAGAAAGGATTTTACAGTTCACTTAGGACTGGACCCAATCCCCTGCTAACATGGTTGCTGGATCTGCTAGGTGACATTTGCAATATGCGTCCAGGATGGCGCCCCAGGCCACCAATGGAACACCTGCTTATGGACTGGATGACACAGGGACATGCCGATACAGCCGTGAAGACAAATAAATTGCCAAACAATGAAAAGAGTCTCTCCAGATGAGTCTGCAGAAGAGCAGTACCACACAGCCTGGCACGTCCTAGGAGCTTGCCAAATATTAGTACCATCTCTCCCCTCCTGCAGAGACCCTATCACTTTCTCCTTTTCCTTATGTACCTTTAAGTGCTCGTGTTTTCCTTCTAGACCATGCGCTTCTTGAGGACAGTGACTTCTTCTAAGCCCCCGTCCCCAACTCCTCCCTGCAGGGTACAGGACAAACGGTAGGAGCTCAAGAACTGTTTGTTTTCGGCAGAACTCTGTGTACACCAAACACTGTGACTCTGTCGCGGAATCACTGCAAAGAGCACAGGGGGTGTGATCAATGTCTTTGTGAAAGGGAGCTTCAGATACTGTCTTTTCCTTGGACCATTTCTGAAGATTGGGTAGTCGCTCCGGGGAGCTTTGCCTATTTCTTAGCACTAATGACGTCTCCACAACACAGCCTCGGTGCCCAGACATCCTTCTGGCCATGGATATGGCCTCCATCACAGAGCAGAAAAGTCCCAGACCAACCACCTCCCATGTTCAAGGCTCATCAAGTGTGTTTCATCTCTCTGGCCGGCCGGTGTTCAGTGTTATTCTCTCCGCTGCCTCTTCAGATCTTTCTTTTCCCCTCCCCTCTATTTTGCTTGCCTGGCTGGCAGCTGCATGCTCTAAAGTTGAGGAAGCCAGTTTGCCTTCAAAACAGTAGGATGGTTTCTTTTGTTTCTTCCTCTTTTCCCCCCTTCCAAGTGTTTGATATTTTCTGCGAATCTGACATCCTTGGGTAGCATCTGTCACTGCCTACCCTGGGGCTGCAGTTTAGGAGTGAAATTAATTTTTTGCCTCTGAAATTCTCTCCATTAATTATTGCTGTTTTGCTCCTGGTCCGTTTGCTCCTCTCCGCTCATCAGCTCTGGTCCTGTTCACGTCTGGTCTAGCTCCCTGTCACTTCTCTTTGCTCTGAAGGGCCTGGTTTCCAGAGGCAGAGCCTGCGCCTTGCTAAGGTAGTCCTCTTCTATTAAGTCTCCTCTTCACTGTATCGAAATCTTGGCCAGGGGTCACACACTATTCACGTCCTGCTTTGAACTCACAACATTCTCAACTGAGTCCGAATAAGACAAAATCCAGGCAAGGAAGGCAAACGACAAGGTGATGGCTTTTAGACTCCAGGCCAGACCTCCCTGACTCCAGAGTTTGAGTTTCCTCCATCCCTGCGGGATGACCCCTCTCCCTGACCACCACACACGGTGGCCAGCCTTCTCTCGGCCTGACCATGTCGTGCCCCATGCTTCTTTCTGGTGTTGCCAGTCTGTCTGCTTAGAATGCATCAGCATGTTTGAAAGAAGGATCTAAATCTTCTGCTTGGGGGATGCCTGGGTGGCTCATGGGACGTCTGGGTGGCTCAGCGGTTGAGCATCTTCCTTCCTCCCTGGAGTCCTGGGATCAAGTCCCACATTGGGCTCCCTGCATTGAGCCTGCTTCTCCCTCTGCCTGTGTCTCTGCCTCCCTCTCTGTGTCTCTCATGAATAAATAAATAAAATCTTTAAAAAAGATAAATCTTCTGCTTGGGTGGACATATTCACACAGTCTGCTACGGCCCTGACCAATTTATCGGAATTAGAATCCTGGCTTTTTCTCCTCGGTCCTCACCCTATTGTTGAAAACTTTACTCTTCTCTAGTCCATAGCTTTGCCTTTTCCTAATACTGTGTCTGCGCCCTCCCATGGCTTCCTTTCTGGACTCCGGTGTGAAAGCAAGCAGATGTTAGACTAACGCAGTCTGCTTTTCTGCTTCTCAGCATTCGTCCTTAACTTCTGCCTTCATTTAACCTGCATACAGCAGCGACTTCATGAGGCAGAGGGGAAGCAACATGTCCTGCTATCGGCTGTGCCCAGAGCAGAGTCTAGCATCTCCAGGTATCCATTGCCTTCCCTACTACATCTGGATGCAGTTTTTATATGGTCTATTGATCCACGAAGTGAAATGTAAATATAAGCACCACTTAACATACCTCAAAATAATAGGGGGAGGGAAAAATAAAAGAAAGAATTGATTGATGTATACTTTTACACTTAAAAACAGCATAGCTGCTGCAGTCTTGTTTCTGTACCTGGTCATGGGCTATAATGTCTTCCCTACAACACTTTCCATATTGTTAATTTTCGCCATATTGATAAGGTATAGATATATTCCATTTTGGTTTTAATTTTTATTTCTCTGATGACTGAAGATGATGAACACATTCTCATATAGTCTTTGGACATTTAGATAGCCCCTCTGTAAAATACTGTTGAAGTATTTTTCCCACTTTTAGTTCTATACATTAAGCTGAATTGTTTGTTTTATTCTTATTGATTCATACATATTCTTATGTAAAATCTCTAGACAAGAGGTGATGATAGATCAATAGGTGATAGATAGATCGATAGAATATCCTCCCACAGGCATGCATATTCATTTTCTCATTGCTGTTTTGGACTAAAAGAAACTCATTCTATTAAAGTCCAGTTTATAGATTTTTTTTCTTTAATTATTTGTTTTGCTTATGAAATTTTTGATTTCAAGTGTTGATGAGAATTTCGAACAGTCAAAACCATCTATATGTTGGATAACTGGCAGTTATCTGTTAAAGCTAGGAATCATCTATTTTTATTTTTTTTAATGATTTTATTTATTTATTCATGAGAGACACACAGAGAGACAGGCAGAGACAGAGGCAGAGGGAGAAGCAGGCTCAATGCAGGAGCCTGATGTGGGACTCGATCCCGAGTCTCCAGGATCACGCCCTGAGCTGAAGGCAGATGCTCAACTGCTGAGCCACCCAGGTGCCCCTAAAGCTAGGAGTCATCTAACCACAATTCCACTTGTAAGTATACAATCAAAAGAAGTGTATTTATATGCTTACTAAAACACACACGAACACACATACATGTACGCTGATAAAGATTTATATAATAGTCCAAAACTGAAAAAAAATTCTATGGTGGATTATTTCCAAAGATAACCAAAGCAATATCCCCCCCCTTTTTTTTACATTTTTAAAATTTAAATTCAGTTTGTCAACATATAGTATATAACACCCAGTGCTCATCCCATCAAGTGCCCTCCTTAGTGCCCATCACCCAGTTACCACATCTCTCCACCCACCTCCCCTTCTGGAACTCTTTGTTTCCCAGAGTTAGGAGTCTCTCATATTTTCCCTTCTTTAAGAATTTTAATTCCAGGGGTGCCTAATTGGCTGAGTTGAGGTCAGCCCTGGACTCATGTCATGATCCTGGGGTCCTGGGATAGAGCCCCTTGTCAGGCTCCTTGTTCAGCAGGGAACCTGCTTCATTAGTTTCAGGCGTACAATATAATGATTTAATGCTTCCTTCCATACAACACCTGGTGCTCACTACAGGTGCGCTCCTTAATCCCCATAACCCGTCTCCCCCATGTCCCCACCCACCTCCCCTCTGGTAACAGTTCATTCTCCATAGTTAAGAGTCTGCTTCTTGGTTTGTCTCATTCTCTCTCTCTCTCTCTCTCTTCTTTTTTTCTTTTGCCCATTTGTTTTGTTTCCTATTCTTTATACTTTCTGAAACGAGATTGTGCCACTGCTATCAAGTGGTAGGGCCTATTTATTTTTTCTCTCCTGAATCTGCACTGGCCTTGTGATTTGCTCAAACCAGTATCTTCTATTTTTCTTCTTCTTGGAGCCTAAACAAAATTATGTGAAGAAATCCAGGCTAGTCTTGGTACAAGAGTACCAAAATGCGAGAAAAGCCTTCTTAGATCTTCAAGTTCAACCCAACTACAGCTGAATAGATATATTCCATTTTGGATTCAACCGAAGAATGACCCCAGCCAAAGCTATTTGGATCAAGCAGAGGTGTACAGTTCTACCCTGCTTGAATTTCTGAACTAGAGAAACAAAAGAAAGATTATAAGTCATTGTTCAAAGAGCTAAAAAAGCTAATTAGAGGACAATGAGGTGACCTAGAATTGACCACTGTACTCCAAGAGATAGATGGAAACAGGTGGTATTATTATAGGGCAGGGGCCAGTCTGTGGAAGTTGGTGCAGTGGCAGTGCTGTTTTGTGGTCCCAAGACCACAATGGGAGGCTTGTGGAAATGGAAATCGTGGAGAAGATGCAGCCACAGACAGTTTCTGCTTCTGATTGACTTAATTTAAAACAAAGAAGGGGGGAAATACCCTGGCTTCTCCCTCCCTCCCTCCTTCCTACCTTTCAGTAGCCCTCTAGTGTTTCCGTTTGCCTGAATTTATCTGGAAACCAGTTAGGGAGTTTTGGAAAGGTAGTCTGAAGGGTTCAATTGTTCAGTCCCTTGTGATGTTGAAGAGCCAGTGAAGGTCATGAAAAGTATGAGAGCTAACAAGAAAAACCATAAAAGCATAGACTCTTTTGACCTTCAGAAGAGAGAATATATGGAGCATCTTTGCAAAAGTTTGCGTAAGAATATTTTATTTAGGGAAGGAGAGCGAATTCTATTTGAAACACAATTTCCTACTAAAAATGGTGAAATGGCTTCTTATTTTGCTGAATACTTTGAAGGTTGTTTTGAAGGTTGTTTTAGAGATAAGGGTGGGGAGAATTGAATGAGTTTGCCTAAAGTAGGGAGTAAAATATGGAGTTTCTGAAATAACTAGAAAGAGGGGAAGAAACCTGAAAAAATAGTGTGAGGCCAAGAGCTCTGTGAAGAAAAGTGCCAGTGCCAGCTCTGTGGTGGTAAGTCAAGTCAAGTGAAGAAAATTTTACCACTTTGAGCTAAGTGTGGAATTTTTGTTTCAATCATCAAATGTGATTTTAAAAACTCATGAAGAGAAAGATTGCCTATTGTATGTATCCATATTTATGTTCATTCCATATTTTTTTTTCTTCCTTCAAAATGCCCCAGGTCTCTTTCTTTTGTCATTTCTTTCTTATTTGAAGAAGTTCCTTTAGTTACTTTTTAAAGACAGGCCTGTTGGTGAGAAATTACTTTTAGTTTTCTTTCATCTAAGAATGTCTTTTGTTTCCTCTTTATTTCTGAAGGAAAGTTTCACTGAATATAGAAATCCCAGTTAATAATTCTTTTCTTCAAGCACTTGAAAAATATTATGCCATTTCCTTCTGGCCTCAGTGATATCAGAAAAGAAAGAAGTTTGGTTCAGACTGAGCCAATTCCTGTCTTTAGGAAATATGTTGTTTCTCTTTGAATGGTTTCAATATGTTGTCTTTAGTTTTCAGAAATTTAATTGTTAGGTGCATTAGTGCGGATTTCTTTAGGTTCATCCTGTTTAGCCTTTGATTAGCTTCATGAATCCAAAGTTTTATGTCTCTCATTAAATTTGGGATATATTCAGCCATTATTTCTTCGAATACCCTTGTAGACACTCTTTTTCCTTGTTTTCTGGGACTCTGATCATGTAAATGTTGGATATTTTGTTATTGTTTCACAAGTAGCAGAGACTTTATTTTTTTAATCTGTTTTTTTCTATGTTTTTCAAATTGGAATGATCATAGTGATGTCTTCTCAAATTTACTGACTCTATCTTTTGTCATATCCTCCCTAGTATTGAGTCTATCCCATGAATTTTAAAAATTTCTGTTACTGCATTATTCAGGTTTATCAATTCTCTTTTGTTTCTTTTTCATAATTTCTTTTTTTTTTTTTTTTTGGTTGATCTTTTCTATCACTTGTTTCAAATGAATTGTTACCTACTTGTTGAAGCGGTTTTATGATGGCTCATTTAAAGTCCTTGTCAGATAATTCCAATATCTGATTCATCTCAATGTTGTTATGAGTTGGCTGTCTTGCCTTTCAAATTGTAATCTTGGTATGAATGAGTGATTTTTAAATTTTGTCCTGACGTTTTTATTATTATGTTACGATATTCAGGATCCTATGGAAATCTGTTATTTTAGCAGGCAGTCACCTGTTTAGGTTTCACATGTGGGTTTTGGACTACTTTGGTGACTTTTGGTTTCAAAGATCATTTAATTTGAAGAGTCATTTTGGTGTACTCAGTTTATCATGTTTGGTAGGACTCTCACTGCTCCCTGCTGATAATTCTTGAGGAACTGGAAGGTTTTCACCAGGCAGGAATGCCTGGTGACTCTAGGTGGGCAAATGATTATAAGCCATGGGAATGAAGAGTGCTTCCCAGACTGGGCTTCTTGTTATGGGAAGATATCCTTTAGCAGTGCTTTCAAACTTACCCAGTGTTGTGAGAGGGACTTTCACTCAGTCTGGTGGAGGAATGACCCTACCCTGCATGGCTTTCTGTTGCTAAGTTGGGGATTGGAAAGGGCTGAGCCTGAACTGCTTTCCTTTGTTGGATGGGATACGGGGATCTAAGACTACTTACCTCTACCTTTTTCTCTGGTTCCTGTTTCTCTAACCAGTTTGCCTTTCTCTTTCCACCTTTCAGAGTTCCTGATTGGCTCTTGCATTATTTCCAAGGGTTATAGTTGTTCTGAAGAGAGAAACTAGTTTATGACATCTTCTCTGAATAGGAATTTCTCAAGAGAAGAAATTTTAAGCACTAAGGTGTCTATAGTTTCACATTGTTGCTAAATCAAATCTTTCTTAATCTCTCCATTCCCATCGACAACCAGTTTTCATAAAGTCTATCATACACTCAAAGATACACAGTTGTCAGTAAAATCCATGCCTAAGAATACCGGGGTCTGTGTGTATATGAGAGAGTGAGAGCAAGAGAGTAAGTGTGCAAGAGAGAGAATAATCTAAGAGAATTTTTTTTTAATTAGAGAGAGGGAGAGCAGAGTGACAGAGCAGGAGCCGGAGGGGGGCGGTAAAAGGAGAGGGTGGAATAGGCCTCCCCCCCCCCCCCCCCCCGAGCAGGGAGCCCAAAGCTGGGCTCAATCCCAGGATCCTTGGTCCTGGTTAGGAACTAAGCCACCCAGACACCCCTAAGAGAATGTTTCTCACAGCAGTATGCTATAGAGCCAGCAATAATATTTATAGAAGGAATCATTAACCCAGAAACTATTGAACTCCAGTGCTAGCTGAAATCAGAGGAAAGGCTATCATAAGAACCTCAGCCTATTGTGTATTTAAAAACAATCTCTGAGAAAACAAACATTTGACCAAATATAGAATAGGGTATCTTAATAAGGTATCAAAGGCCAGAAGATGCCAGCTGATGTGTGAAGTAATGTGTTTTTCCTTATCACAGTCAGGACTTGTGCTGTTACTAATTGTAAAATTGCTAACGTGTTTGGAAATAAGTTGGATATGTAAGTAAAGTCACTCTGGATTCATTATAATCACCTGTTTGTGATGTCTGTGTTTGAGTTGAAAGGTAGCCAGCTAATGTAAATTGTCCCTTTGATGCCATGAGCTGTCAAGAGAATCAAAGCTATGCTCACTTGTCTATTCATAACCCATGTACATGACTGTGAATTTTGAGTAGGAACAAGCATTTCTACCCAAGTGCTCAACATCTGGTTGGTGGCTGGTTCTGTGGGCATGGTTGGAATTACTAGCAGGAATATACAGAGAGAGGGGACACTGGAGTAGTCTCAGGAGACCAACATATCTACGGGGCAAGGTAAGGGCAAAGATCTAAGGATGGCGACTAATTACAGAACAGGAAAATAGTGACAAGGAAATGGTCATATTGTTTATCATATTACTCCAGGGAGAGAGAAATGGTAAGAAGGTCAAGGAGTTGCTCTTGTAGCCGTCTGAGATGGCCTAGGGGAGGCCAGTCCCAGTGAGCGGTGGGAAAGGAAGACAGATTGTAGCGGTTGCACAGGGTTCATGACACAAAGAAGACTGATCTTTAAGGACAAATAATAATCTTGGTGAATTTTGCGTTCTCAATAATTCCCTGTAGAGAATTGGCATATGGCAGATGTTTAATAATATTCTCATTGCCCCTCAGAGTCTGGGTTTCTTTGCCTCCTCTAGGGAGCGGGTCTGAGCCTCCTTCTAGGACTGGCTAGGTTTCCTGCGGCGGGGCTGGTGATGGCGCCTCCTAATGGAGCTTGACGTGCACCTGGGTATTGGGCCCTGAGCCCGAGCTCTGCAGTGCCCGACCCGCAGCCTGCTCACTAGCCAGGGCTTGATGCTTATTATCCCACAGAGGATAGAGAGGGCATTGCAATGCACGCAAGCTTTTGCTTAGATAATTTCACACAGTAATGACAAGTCATCCATTATATGTACAAATGTTAGGATAAGGGAAACACACTGTTTAACAGCTGTAGGGTTAAGAGACGGTGTTGTCAATCATGGCTCCTCACTGGGCAAAGACATTTTTAATTAGCTGGTTTGGGGAAATAATCAAATATAGGACATTGTTCTAGAATTGATGAGTTAGTATCGGGTGCTGTGCAAATTTTACGTTTTCCCTCTGTGATGCTGACCACATGATCAGCAGTTCTTTGCCACCATTTTTCATCTCAGTGGTCTGTCTCTTCTGGAGTAGAGCTTCTTCCTCAGCCATGACCTCAATGCCACTTAGCCTCACCATTCAGTCTCTCTCGTCAACAGCAAATGGGTTGTGGTTTCTCTGGATTTTCTCCCCTGGCTCCTCCTTCCTGTGTCCCTTTGAGTCTTAGAAGTATGCTTTTGAAATAAAGGAGTGCACAGAAGAAGCATTATGTTCCTTGCCTTTCCAAGAAAAAGAGCCTAAAATGCATTGCTTCTCTACTATATGCTAAGCACTTCCGCATATTTTATCTAATTTAATCTTCACCACACTATAATGAAGTGTATTTTATCCCACTTCAGAGATAAAGAAATTGAGTCTCAGGTAAGTGACTTGCTTATGCTGATATATTCATTTTATAATAAAACCATTATTTATAGCCAAGTCTGTCTTATCCAGTGCATTCCATACAGCATATTAAATCCACATGATAACAAGTGGCATCTTGTACCACTTGCTATTTGCTTTACCTGGAATGGTCTTCTCCTGTGGCCAGATTCTTCTTTTCATTTGGACATATGCTTAAAAATCATCTCTTTATAGAGCCTCTTATGACCACTCTAGGCCTCCAGTACTTTCAATTATCAATACTGGACAGTTTGCTTTTTATTTTGTGACCTCATCATGTGTTTTCCCCTTTTAGGATGAAAATTAACTAGTCACCAGCATATCTAGTCTCTATAATAGTGTCTGGCATGTCCTAGCCATCCAATAATTTCTTGGTGAATGAGTCAATAAGTAAATGGATTATGGATGAAGCAAATGATGGAATAAATGAATCAGTAGAAATTTTCTTTTCCACAAACTATATATTTTAACTATTAAGTTTTACCTAATAATATAAATTATAAATTGATAGTTCTAGGAAGGAATGAAGCATTCTTTTCAAACTGAATGAAGTTTAGTTGACTTAAAAAATATACACAGCTTTGGTAAATAATGGCCAGTAGGAAAAAAATGAACACTGATGGGGACATAAGGGGCCTGGGTACTATCACTTAGTTAGCAATGTCTGGCTATGTGATTCAAATAAGTAACTTTTGTGGAATCAAATTTTCCATTCTTTCTTGGTTTTAAAATATAAAAGTGTGTGTAAATATTTGCCTAGTTTTTTTTTTTAAGGGAAAGCCCCAATTGGCATTCAGGGACTTGGCACGTAGAATATGTTTCTTGAAAAGAATCCTTGATATGAATGCAGAACATGAAAAAGTGCATATCAATTTACATTCCTGGGTGTGTGGGCATATTAGTTTCCTATTGTTATTGTAATAAATTACCATAAACTTAGTGACTTAAAACAGCACATATTTTTTCTCTTAAATTTCTGGAGGTTAGAATTCCCAAATGGGTCATTTTCTTTGTAAGGTTCATAGGCTTGGCAAATAGTATGAGGGCATGTTCGAGAGTCCATTATTCTGTGTACCCCAAACTTTTGGGTATTCTTAGCATGGCCTGCAAAGCTGTACACTATCTGACCTACATGTTTCCTGCATTGTTTTGTATTGTTTTCCCCTTTATGAACTATATTTGCTATGTTACATTTTTCAGCTCCCCATGGTCTTTTCCATTCTTACCTTTCTTTCCCCTCATTCTTACCTTTTTGCTTATTCCATCAAGTATCTCATTGTCTTGTTTATTCCCATTATTTTTTATCATATCTTAGAATTATTTTATGTCTTTTGCTTTGTTGTTTTTTTTTCATTTTTTGATCCTCCAGTAGAAAACATTCTCTTAAAAAAGAACTGTGTTTGCTTTTCTCTTTTGCTCAAGGCACCTCCAGTGCTTGTACAGAGCAACCAGTCAACAGGAGTCTGTTAAATAAATAAACCAACAAATGGCTTGAAGTTCTTTTAAAGACATTCTTCTTTATTTTAATAGTGAGGAAGACTTTAAAGGGAATAGGACTGAGATGGATTTGACATGATCTTTTTACATTTTGAAAATATTATTTTGACTGATGTGTAGAGAAGGGTTCCAAGACAAGCAAGAATGGGTGCATAAAGGCCAGTCCACAAAAGAAGTGATGTTCACTTGACATAGGTATATGAAATTGAAGAGGGAGGGAAATCTTGATGTCATGGAGAAACAGGTATAAAGAATGACAATTAGGCTTCTTCTTTACTCAACTGAATGTTGATGCCATTCCCTGAGGTTGGTAAGAAGAGATTGCTTTTTGGTAGAGAAGAGTGAATTTAATCTTAAAAATATTGAGTCTGAGAGATCTCAGGGACATCCAAGTGGAAAAGTCAAAGAGGAAATTGTTATACCTTGGGTGGCCATGTGTTCAGGTTTGCAAGACAGATCATAAAATGAGCATAAGGTGAGAAAAGAAAAAGATCAAGTACCAAGGCTTTGAAAATTCCAGTGATGGCATTGAAAATATTGATCTTACACAGGAGACAGAGAAGATAGGACTAGTCCTAGAGAAGATAAGGAAAGAGAAAATAAATCTTACATTTCTTTTTTTTTCTTTTTTTAAATAATTTTTTTAGTTAAGTGCTCTCTATGCCTAATGTGGGGCTTGAACTCACAACCCTGAGATCAAGAGTCACATGCTCTACCAACTGAACCAGGCAGCTGCCCCTCTTACTTTCTATGTAAAAAATATCAAATGCCTCCAAGTTGACAGTCTTGATAGATTTAAGGTCAATATGCAATATTAATACATTTGATCCAAGACCCCTATCATCTTTTCCAAAGTAGTGCTCTTGAGACAGTGCTACTATATGATGAAAAGGAGGAAATCAGAGCATAGAAAAAAGCATACAGAAGAGAGGGAGGGAAAAATGTTGATCCAGGCCTGAGCCAGGAAGGATATCTGGTCATTCTGTTTGGTTAAACAAATAGTGAAGAAGCTTGGAGAGGTTTGAATTTTAGGCTATAAAGACTTCAAACCATCTTCCAGAGTTGCTGGATATCCACAGCACACATAACAGTGATATGAACACATCAGAAGCTCTATAAATATTGGGTTGCAGAGGAAGTAATTTGCTTGCTTGGCTTTTATTATAAAGTCTTAGTCTTCACACCAACTGTGGTAGGTGGAATAATGGACTCTTTAAGATGCCCAAGTACTAATTCCCAAGCCTGTGAATATGCTGCTTTACACAGAAAATGGAATTTTGTATATGTGATTAAGTTAAGGCTGTTGAGGTGGGAAGATTACCCTGCACCATATGAATAGGTTCTTTGTATCAGAGTAGGAATATCAGAGTAGGGGAGATATTTAGAGATGGTAGCCTGCTGGCTTTGAACATGGAAGGAAGGGCCACAAGCCAGAGAAAGTAAGCAGCACATAGAAACTGGAAAGGACAAAGAAATCCATTCTCTCCTACAGCCTCCAGAGGAGTGTATCTTGGTCAACATTTTGGTAGCAAATTGAGGGGAAAGGGAGAAATCATGAAGTATTTCTAAGATTATGGTTTGAGTACCTGGAGGAATGGCAGTTCTATGAGAGAAATCTAGAGGAAGAGTGAGTTTTTCAGGTATGTAATGCCCATTACACCATCAGGAAGAAGCGTTGAGTGGCCAGTTGGATATAGAAGTCTGGAGTTCAAGACAGTGATTAGGTGTGGAAACATTCAGTGAGGGAAAGACATTTCCTCATGCTAACAGTTTAATTACCAATTCTAATATGCATGCTCCTACTAAGGGCATGTTTGAGAGTCCATTACTTTGAATGCAAAGCCCGACAAGTACAAAGGGAAAGAGACTAATCTAAATTAGATCTGGAAATTTTAACATTCCTCTCTCAGTAACTGGTCAAAGAAGTAGCAAAATAATCAATAAGGATATGAAAGATTTGAACAGAATGATTAGCAAATTTGACAAAATAAGCAACATATAGAACATTGCAAACAGCAAACACAGAATGAACCTCATTTTCAAGAATACATGGAATTTTTACCCAATATTGACACGTGCTGAGTGGTAAAGGGAATCTGAACAAATTTTGAAGGATTGAAATTCTACAGAGTGGCTCATTGACCAGAGTGACATTGAGCTAGAACTCAATAACAAAAATGATTAGGAAATTCCCAGATGTCTTCCAGTTAAGGAGCACAGTTCCAAATACCCATGTGTCAACATAAATATCAAATAATGTTTGAACTGAATGATAATGAAAGTTCATATCAAAATTTGTAGAATGTATGTAAACACAATCTTAGAGTAAAATTTATGACTTTAAATATGGATATCATAAAAAAATAAAAGTTGAAAAGTTAGTATCCTAAGTATCTTTCGCAGGAAGTTAGGAAAGTAAAACAAGTTAAACTCACATAAAGCAAACTTCAATAAAAAAATATGCAAAAAAAAAAAAAACCAAAAAACAAAAACCAACCCACAGGACTACGAATCAGGACTGAGTTTTACTGTATGTAAATTACAAATAAAAATCTCTAATAGAATAGATATATTTTTACCTATTCAATGAGCAGAGATTTATAAAACGAGAGAAAGGTCATATTTTATGAATGTGTGGAGAAATACACACATTTATACACCACTGATAGGAATGTAATTTGTACAACTATACTGAGGACAATTCAACAACATCTTTCAGATGCCCGAATAATGGTCTCATCACTTAAACTCAGTAATTCCAATTCTAGAAATTTGACTGCAAAGAAATAATTAGGAATGTACATAATGATTAATGTACAATGTTTATTACATTTTATAGGCAAAATTGGTAATATGCAAAATGTCCAAGAGCATGCAATCATTTACCTAAATTTTGTGAGATCCATATGAAATATTATGTAACACTTAATACTGTGTTTTCAAAGGATGCTAATGACATGGAAATACATTGTTTATTTTCAAATGAAAAAAATGGAGAACAACATATACAGTATGATGTCAATATTTGTTTTTAAATTATACACCTAAAACTAATATAACACTGTATACGAACTGAAATTAAAATAAAAACTTAAAAGGAAACACACACACACAAAAACCTCACATAAAGCTTAGAGAAGGAAACTACAGAGGTATGAAAAGAAAGCACATGAGATTGAAAACATGCAAGGAGGGGATTAAAAGTAAAAGTTTTTCCTTGAAAAAATTAATAAAATTTTTAGGGGTCTGACATAAACACACGTGCACGTGTGCACACACAAACATGCTTGTGTGCACACAAAAGAAGACTCAATTATTCATTTTGAGGAATGAAAAGGAAACGTCAGTACAGGTGCTAAAGACTCAGGGTAGATAATGAGAGTGTATGATGAATGGCATTACAACAATACATTTGAAAATAAATACCCACAAAATTAAATGCTATAATAAATACCTAAAAAATAGAAATGTTTTAATTGATCAAAGGAAAAAAATAGTAGAGTATCCTAAATGCTAAAGAGGTGAATCTGGAATTTAAAACCATCTAGCCAAGGAAACTTCACACCCAAGTAGAATGTCCTTGGAAAATTCTATCAATATTTAGGGAAAAATAATGGTGAAAGTTGAAAACTTTCTTTCTTTATTTTCCCCCCATTAATGTTGTATTATTTTTATCTTTAAAAATGTCAAACCCATAAAAAAGTTAAAAGCTGTACAGTGAAAACTTAAATAAGTTTACCCCTTACCCACATAGTCCTTAATGTCTTGCCACGACCATTCCATCCCATTCCATCTCTCCTTATATATACAGGCACTCTTTTGCCAACTACAGGCATCATGACACATCACTAAATATCTTGGCATGTTTTTCCTTGAGAAAGGATATTTTACTGCACAACCATACCACTTTTACCATACCTTAAAAAAATAATATACACTTTATTGATTGATTGATTGATTTGATTTGATTTAGAGAGAGAGAGTATGGGGGGAGGTGGGAGTAGAGGGAGAGCAAAAGATTCTTAAGCAGGCTCCACCCTGAGTGCAGAGCCTTTTGTGGGGCTTGATCTCAGGATCCTGAGGTCATGACCTGAGCTGAAATCAACAGTTGGTTGCTCAACTGACCTAGCCACCCAGCCACACCAAAAATCAATATTATTTTAACTTATACTCACTTGTAAAGGTAGATCCAGAGAACTTACCACATTTTTGCAAACAGAGCCTGTTTTATTTCTATATATATACACATATATATACATTTGCATGCATTGAATATTAAAAAGTGTATATAAATGTATATATACAAATGTATTTATTGAATGTTAAAAAATTAAGTAATGTGATTTATTACATTAACAGAATAAAGAAGAATAAATATGTGATCACTGCAAAAGAGGCAAAGATGCTGATAAAATATAACATCCATCCATCTTTGATGTCTTAGTGCCTATGAATAGAAGGGATTTGCCTTGATCTGATAAAGAAATTCTTTAAAGAATGTTATTCCAAATATCATGCATAATGCAGTATGATGTTTTATAAATTATACAAGTAGACCAAAGGAATAACAGACAGCCCAGATTCATACCTACTCATAAAGAGTCTTTTGATTTAAACAAAGGAGGAATTATAGAGCAATAGGAAAACAAACCTAATATAAATATAATACATAATAAATGGCAGTGGGTCAATTGTCCAAGCGGAGAAAAATGAGACTTGAGCCCTATCTTGTACCTAACACAAAAATAAATTTCAAGGAGGCTGTAAATCTCTATATGAATTATAAAACACTAAACATTTTCTAGGAGATAATGAAAGTATGTGCATGATCTTAGTGTAGGAAAAGCCTTTTATTTATGTAAATATCTGTAAGTCTAGAGGAAAATATTGAAAATAGAGCTATATTAAAGTGAAGCACTTTGGTTTAACAAAAGGCCAGTATTGAGAAAGGAAAAAAACAAACAAAAAAACAAGCTACAAAGTAGAAGAAGATATCTGTAGCCTGTATAACCAATAAAGCACTTATATAGAGAATCTATAACTACTTCATTGAGAAAACATAATAAACTAGAAAAATGGGCAAGAGACCTGAACAAACACTTTACCAAAGTTGTTTGTCCAATTGGCCATTAATATATTTCAAAAAGTGCTCTACTTTAAGACAATAATCAGAGAACTGCAAATTAAATCACAGTGTAATACAAGATTCCATACACCGGAATGGCTAAGAGAGAAAGTAAAAATGACTCCTGTTTCTAAGTGCCGACAAATTTGATGTGCCGTGAAGAAACTCTCATACACGGCTGGTGGGAGTGTAAGGTGGTCTAAGTATTTTGGAAAACATTTGGCATTATCTATTAAAGTCGAAGATATATAAAGCCTGCAATCCCTCATTTTAATGTCTATACATGCAAAACGGGTCTCTATAGGTACATACCACAGGCATGTGCAAGGATGTTCATAAGCATTATTCCTAAGAGCCCCAAACGGTGAACAATCCAGTGTTCTATCAAAAATAGAATAAAGAGGTACATTCATATAACCGAAGATTTCTTTAGTAATGCAAATGTATAAGTTACAGCTTTGTGCAACAACATGATGAATCTCACAAGCATGGTATTGATCGGAAGGAAGCGGATCCAAATAATTTCCTACCATATGGTTACGTTTATATAAATATACAACTTCAGGCAAGCTAAACTGTAGCGTTTAGGGATGCAAGCATAGGTGGTAAAACTACAAAGCAAAGTAAAAAAAAAAAATGTCGAATAAAATAAGAATAGTTAAATTGGGAGTGCAGAGAGAGACCGGCAGGGAAGGGCGGTTCTTCTAAGGCGGTGACAGGGTTCTGTTACTCTGTTTTTGACCTGGGTGGTGATTAATTGGCTGTTGGATTTATATGAAAGGGTGCTATATTTTACAATTTAAATAAAATTGTGCTCCTGTGTGTGTGTGTGTGTGTGTATGGGAGAGAGACAGAGACAGAGACAGAGACAGAGACAGAGACAGAGAAGAAAGGTGGAAAATTGCTCATGAAGACAATTTTATCTTTTATTTTTTAAAAGATTTTATTGATTTGAAATAGAGGGAGTGAGGGGTAGCGAGGGCCCCAGAAGAGGCTCTGCCCTGAACAGGGTCCCAGGCCCCGAGGTCGCGGCAGGTGCTTCCCCCACCGAGCGGCCGGCGCCCTAAAGAATCGTATTTAGAAAAGGGCAAAGGAGAGCACGGGGGAGAGGTCAGAGGCCTGTGGTCTCCAGGCAGTGAGTGTGGAGGCCAGGAGGCGGCCGCAGTGCTTCCTTCTCACAACGATTCTGCGGCAGAGAAACGAGGGAAAGGGTCCTCGGTGGGTGATGCGGAACCCAGGGGAGCCCTGGGAGGGAGGCGCGGGCAGGAGTGGAGGGTGGGCCCGGAGGGAGGAGCGCCCGCGGGGGTGCGGAGGGGCGGGGCTGGGTGCGGTGGCGGGGGGGAGTGCGGGAGGGGCCGGCCTGGGTGCAGGGGGCTGTGCGGGAGGGGATGGGCTGGGTGCACGAGGGTGCGGAAGGGGCCGGGCTGGGTGCAGGGGGGTGTGCGGGAGGGGCCGGGCTGGGTGCACGAGGGTGCGGAAGGGGCCGGGCTGGGCGCCCTTGAGGGCTGCGGGAGGGGCCGGGCTGGGTGCAGGGGGCGGTGTGCGGGAGGGGGGGGGGTGCGGAGGGGGCGGGGTGGGAGTGGGAGGTGGGGGCACGGCCTAGGAGCCTCAGCAGGCCGCGCTGTGCTCCCCTGGGAGGATGTGCACCTGCCTCCCTTGCTCAGAGCGCCCCGGGGCCATCGGGGTCCTGGAGCACCGAGCTCCTGCCCCTGCAGCTCCTGCCCCTAAAGCCCGGGGCCCAGACCTGGTGGCACAGGGCGGCGGGGCCTGCAGGTGGGCTCAGGCCTCAGAGCCCGGCTCCCGGGGCGAGGCCGCAGCACTTCCCGAGGCTGTCGGGCTCGAGGCAGCAGGCGCTCCATTCGGGGAGCCTGCTCTCGGGGCACACCCCTGCACAGCGCCCACGCCGCAGAGGTGCCGTGTTTTAAACGCATGAACGCCTGAAGAAATGAAGGTCGCACCGAGTATTTTTAGAAATACTGTTTGAAGGAGTCAGAACGTGTTGGCAAAAAAATGTTATTAGTGATGATGTTTCTGCTCACTGATCAAATGCTCTAATATATCTAACCTAATAAATCATACATTCATTGAGACAGCCACTCATTAATAAACATGTATTTAGTAATGACATTATGGGAATGGTCAAAGGCAATCCCGTCTGCACGGAGGTAGGAGAGCTCTGGAAACAGCCCTGGCTTTGGGGCTGGGGGTGTAAATTTTAATTCCAGCTCTTCTTACAAATTTATAGGCATTGGGTGTCTTGTTATTGGGAAAATGGGACTCCTCGTTCATCCGTTGCATTATTTTTTTATCTTCCAATATTTTAAAGCCTTGTAAGGCGCCTGGTCCGAAGCTGTGTCTTGCCCTTGGTCAACATCTAAGAGGAGAAATGAGGCAAGAAGCGTGGGCCCTAAGCATGTCCAGCCTCTGCACATTCATGGGGAAGGGGGACCGGGGCTAAAGGAGGGCTTGGGTTGATCCTCAGGTCCTGGGCCACACGGAACTTAGGATTCACGTAGTCAGAAGACCTTCTTCACAGGTGAGGCCTCGGTGGCTCCGAGCCGGAAGGGCTGATGCAGGCCTGCGGCTCCGTCTTGGAGCAGAGGGCAGCCTGTATCTTAGAGACGGCACACTTCTTCCCGCTTTGCCTGTGGGGGCTCTCAGCTGGGGCGCTAACAGGCAAGCTATTTTGAGCCAGGAGTCATAGAAAGAAAGGCTCCCAGCAGTGCCTGGCCTTGGTCTTGCCATTCTGTTGGCCTCCTGTGATGCTTCCCTCCTTGCGAGGCACTTTGTGTCAGCAGGAACGGGAGGCAAGTTGCGAAATTCAATTAATTCTACAGCCAGCCCACACCCCTCCTTCTGGGGCTGGCCGCGGACTGGGAGGCAGGACCTGCTCTGGAGCACCAGGTTTTCTGACCAGCACCCTCCCCTTCCCCTCCCTTCCACCAGCTCTCTGTTAGGTCTTCCCTCATCCTCTCTCTCCGTCCTGTTCTTGCTGGAAGATGAAGCTGATCTGCGGGGATATGTTGCAATATTAAAAAAAAATGTTGCATACTTAATTTTGATTTGCAATCTCTGAAAGCCTGAATTAAAGATTTGCTTTTGTTGACTTTGGGAGAGAGGGACTAAGATATCCTCTCCTTCTCTCTAGAGTTCTAACAGAGAGAAGGCAAAAACATGACTATCTATATGACTGCTGTGTTTCTGGGATGCACCTGTAATCCTTAAGTCTAAGGCTTCCAGTAAAGCAGAGGCAAAATAGGACCACCGGTTCTCTCTTCTATGAAGGAGAGGGCAAGGAGCAAAGACTTGCCTGAGTTTTTAGTGCATGAGGTGAGGAAACAGAGTCCAATGCTCTTGTAATAGATCTACATGTCAGGAGGTAGGGGTGTGGGGTGTGGGGAGGAGGTGAGGAAGTAGGGGGGCATCTTATTACAGCCTGGAGCAAATTAAGTGCTCCGTCCCTCAAAGCTAGGGAGTGTTCTAGACTCTAATTAAGTACAGTAAGAGAAAATACAAGAGTTCAGAGAAGAGCTCAAGTATTCAGACCACTATTTTCATCTTCTGGGAAGTTAAATAAAAGTCCCCCTTTTTATGGATAAAGTGAACACAGGGAAACACTGGATGTCTGCTGACATTCTCCAAAATATTTGACATTCATATATTGAATTTGGGAGTATGCAGTGAACCAAAACTGTAGCTATCATTTTTGAGGCTAAAGCTCTATGACTTTTCAGAACAGGCCCGTCTTTCCTTTCATGAGGTCACTCTTGATTAGAGGTGGAAGCTCAGATATGCTCTCCCACCCAGAAGATTGAAATGGATTAGAGTGAGTCATTAATTAAATCAGATTTTAAGGTCAGTTTTTGCTCTTGGGAAGTGGTTTACCCGTGATTCTGTCTCCATCCCACATGAAGCCCAGCAGAGAAGACCACGGAAGGCGGTATAACAAACAGGGCATATAGTGCATATTACCGGCACCTTCAGAGCTGAGTGCCCATCTCCAAACCGCTTATGCTTCCACATTTGTGAAAAGTCCACAGCAATGTTCCCAGCAGCATTATTCCAATGCCACAAAGTAGAAACAGTTGAACTAATGAATAGGTAACACATGCGGTGGGGGGTGGGGGTGGGGTGGATAGCTACACCAATGGAATATTGTTCAGCAATAAAGTTGTGTGAAGTACTGATACATACTATTACGTGGATAAACCTTGAACATATTAAGCTAAGTGAAACAAGCCAGACACAAAAGGACATATATGGCTCCTTTTATGTGGCCTGTCCAGAAAAGGCAAGTCCATGCACACAGAAGGTTGGTTCAGGGATCCCTGGGTGGTGCAGCGGTTTGGCACCTGCCTTTGGCCCAGGGCGCGATCCTGGAGACCCGGGATCGAATCCCACGTCAGGCTCCCGGTGCATGGAGCCTGCTTCTCCCTCTGCCTGTGTCTCTGCCTCTCTCTCTCTCTCCGTGTGACTATCATGAATAAATAAATTAAAAAAAAAAAAAAAAGAAGGTTGGTTCATTGTTTCCAGGGGCTGCAGGCAGGGGGAAATGAGGAGTGACTGCTATAGGGCTTGGGGCTTCTCTTTTGAGGTGTGAAAATGTTATGGAGTTATATAGTGATGATGGTTTCACAAATTTGTGAATATACAGGGGATTCCCGGGTGGTTCAGTGGTTTACTGCCTGCCTTCAGCCCGAGGCCTGATCCTGGGGTCCCGGGATCGAGTCCCATGTCGGGCTCCCTACATGGAGCCTGCTTCTCCCTCTGCCTGTGTCTCTGCCTCTGTGTGTGTCTCTCATGAATAAAAAAATAAAATCTTAAAAAAAAATTTTGAATATACCAAAACCCACTCATTATTCACTTTAAAACTTTTATTGGTGAATTTTATGTTATGTGAATTATATCTCAGTAAAACATATGTCTCTATTGGCATTTCCTCACTTAATAGCACAGAATGATGATCCAGATTGATTCTGTATTTTTCCTTCTTCCACCCTGGAACCAGACTGTTCTTCAAAGAGCTCTGATTTCTTTTGGTTGAAAACACATTTAGAAACTAAGATGTGGGTTTAAGTACGTTTATTACTATAATGGTGTTATTGCTTCGTCTTCCTTCCTTCCTTTTCACCTCCTTCCTTCCATCCATCCATCCATCCATCCATCCATCCATATCTATCATCTGTCTATCTATGTAATCTATTTATCTCTTTTTATGTTAAAAAAGCATGAGTTTGTACTCATCCTTCCCAAGGAAAACCAAACCAAACATGAGTCCCATTATCTGCAATAAGCTTACTTACTTGATTAAACTAGAGTACATAATTCTATCAGTGTTTGCTACTTAATTTTTTATTTTGAGTGTATTACTGGGCTCATAAATTGAATTTTTATATATTCCTAGACATGTAGAATTGTTATATGACATTTTTATCATAATGATTATCATTTTTTTTCTTTAGTAAATCTGTCTTTGGGTCTTTGTCAGGCTACATAAGAGTTTTGGTTAATTTATATGATACATATAAATTTATTTTTACTTGTAAACTCTCTATGTCTTTATATTTAACCTGTGAAATCTTCAAACTAGTTAATCCATCCTGCTTCATGTCCACACAATTCTTTATGCTATCACATGGCACAAGCCTTTTCTTAACCTCAGGTTATTTTAGAGTTCTTCTGATTCCAATAATCTACCTGTGTGCTCTGTTGACCTTCCCTCAGGCACTGGTGTCTTTAAGGTCTTGTTATATGTGAAATAGGTACATACCCATCATCAAAGTCCTCACTGGATCTTCCTTCTACTTGATAAACTATGATTCCACATCTCTTCTTTCTCTTTTTTTTTGGGGGGGGGGTAGGGAGAGAGAGAGAGTGCATGAGCTGCAGAGAGGGGCAGAGGGAAAGGGAGAAGCAGACTCCCTGCTGAACAGGGAGCCCCATGCGGGGCTGGATCCCAACCCAAGACTGAGCCACCCGGGTGCCCCCCACAGCCTCTATTTCTTGCCACTCTCATCAGCAGGTGTTCATCATCCCCTTACTCCTCAGCACCCCTTTCAATCCTTCACCCTATATTCACATTCACCACGCCTCCCAATTGCAGCAGTGGCTAAATGTGCCCAACTGGGAGTCAGATAGCCTGGAAGAAAATCCTGCTGTACTGCTTACTGAAAGGTTATTTGACCAGTGCTCATTTGTAAATTGGGGAGAATAACAGTAGATTCCCCCATAGGGACATTTTGAGGATTAAGTTAATAGAGGTATTACTGCCTGGCTCACAGAAAGTACTTCATAAATGTTAGCAATTACGATGGTATTGTTTGAGGCTCATGATGTCCAAATATAACATTTTCTGCTGCTTTCTTTTTACTATCAGGTTAGTCATTCATCACAATTTGGGTGATTTGGCCACCTGGTCTACAGTGTTCTATACCTTCAAGACCTGCTTTCACTCCAGGTCACATGCAAAAATATCCACTTGACTTCCTTGCGTCTGGGATCCTCCCATTTCTGGATCCTACTACTTTCTGAATTCTTTCTTCTATGCCTTCAGCCATTTAGGCCCTGCATCAAATCTTTCAGTTTATTGAGATGACAGACCTTTGCTTTTCTATGCTCTCCCATCTATCAATGTCCTTTCAAATTCATCCTTTTTCTATAGAGCATTCTGCCCAATACCTTCATCCCCCCCCCCCCCCCCCCCCGGTCTGTAAATAATTCCATGAGCCTAGATAAATAAAAACATCTGCCATCATTTTTCTTGCATTGGAACTGCTGGGTATACCTACAGAACAGTAGACAGACCTGAACATTGGTGCTACTTTGGATTCATGGTCACCAGTAGCTATTGGGACCTTAGTATTTTCTGATAATCTTTCCAGATAGCCCTTCCTTAACTGTTTTTTCATTTATCTTTCCACTCTCATTTAAGAGTATAACTATTTAGAAAAAAATTTTCTCTGATACCAAGCTAGGTGGGTGTTTCTCCTTCATGCTTATATACCATCCTGGCTTGTCTCTTCCACAGCTCATGTTAAATGGGGTGGTAATTTATTCCTTAATTATCTCAATCTACTACTAGACTGTAAGCTCCTTACCAGCAGGGTACTCATTTGAATAGTGTTACCCCCAAATTAATGTCCACTTGGAACCCCTGAATGTATTTGGAAAGAGGGTTTTGCAGATATAATTACTTGATTTAGGATGAGGTCATATTGAATTAGGGTGGACTCCAAATCCATGAAAGAAGACCATGTGAAGACAGGTAGAGATTGGAGTGATGCATTTGCAAATCAAGAAATGCCAAGAATTAGCAGCAACAATCGGAAACTGGGACAAAGCAATGGAACAGATTTTCCTTCAGAGACTCCTGAAGAAACCAACGCTGCTTACACACTGACTTTGGATTTCTGTACTTCAGGAGAGTGAGACAGTAAATTTCTGTAATTTAAGCCTCCCAGTTCCTGGTATTTGCTAAAGCAGTCTAGGAAACTAATGCAAATGGAAACCCTATCTTTCACATCCATACATTTAGCTTCTAACTCGGAGCATGGCACAAGGTGAATTCTCAGTAAATGACTGTTGAATGAATGATCAAAGCAAAAAAGGAAATCTAGCTTGTAAGCTTGGTACTAGTATTCGGGTTGATTTAGTCTAGTTTGCTGAGTGTAGTAAAGGCTGAGCCACAAAGATTAGATCAGAAAGACCATATGGCAGTTCTGCTTCTGGCCCTCTGCTCAAGGGGATTCTGGGAAATAGGAAAGATTTTCCCTACTTTGTCGTCGTCATGGGAAAAGTTGGGTGGATGCATGAATGTGGGAGCCAAAAGAGCTGACACATCACAACAGGAAACTCGGAAGTAATGTGGCCAATGCCTGGGGTTGAGAGAAGACCAGATTCTGTGCAACAAACCAACTTATTAGGAGGGGAGAGTAGAAGGATCATCATCAGTAGGGGAAACGGAACGAGCATAAAGAGGAACAGAGAGGGATGGCGGTTCTTAGCCATAAGGTGAATTTATTTGAACACAGATAAAACAATCATATCACAAACATGTCACAAGCATGCTTCAGGAAGAGAAATTATTCCTGGAGTTCTCAGGATTCTGAAACTGGAGGAAATATTCTGTTTCTATTACTAGGGTGTTAGCTTTCATAAAACTAGGTGCAACTTGTGATTCAATTATCTCCACCCAGAGGCCCATACAACTTGCAGATAGAATGAGAATTCACTTCCTCACACCCAGGAAGGCTTAACCTCTCTAATGCAGATGAGAATTTGACTAAAAACACTTGGCTTATAGCACCTGGAGAGGCAAGCACAGTCATCTCATTTAGTGGTTGTTTCACTGCTAAGTGTTATTAAAGGAAAGCATTTGCTTAGAACTTCAGGCCGGTTATTTGGTCATTCTTCTGCTCCTTTTGTTTCCTTTGTCTTTTTGCAAATGCACCCCTGGGCTAGAAGCCATTCTTGTTTCCATTTTGCTAGAATCCTAAACCCAGACAAATAAAGGTGGCGTTTGGCATAATCACACACGAACCATCTCAGTAATTAGAATAGCCCATGGATTCCAGCAAAACAAGAGGACTACTGGACTGGAGCCTGGGACTTGTTAACGACAACCCCATCCACGAATCTGTTGTTTTCTTGCTTGGAGATCAGCGGCAGGTGAAATCCATTGTAGTTCCCTTTTGAGCCTGTGCAAGTCCCATCAGAGAATTTTGGTTCATATGTACAATTTCCTTACCTGTTTGCTGTTTGGGTTCAGGAGTGTGCGTGCTGCAGGTGGGCTACTGTTGAGGCACAGATTTGGCAAATCAAGCAAAGATGTTGCCTCCCCACAGGGTAGGCTGAACTATGGAAGGAGTCCGTAGAGTAACTGAAAAAAAAAAATGGCTAAGGATACAAGGAAGAGAAGGAAGTCTGTGGAACTCAAGCTGCTAGCCAGTGGCGGTTCCCTGTTTATGGAAACAGGGGCTAAGGGATATCAGCATGAATGGAAGGGAAATGGCGGGTAGCAGAGAATTCTAATGAATCTGTAATAATGTAGTTATTTGGATTCTAAAACTGAGGTCGACCCCACTTACTGTGTTCTCACTATGTGCTATAGACTGTGTAAGTGCTTTATATATTGACAGGTTTGATGTCACAAGGTAAAGACTATTCTTTTACAGATGAGGGTATTGAAGCAAGGTCGCACAGACCCCAATGGCATGACACCAGGATCCAGTCTCTTAAACCCCCAAGCTATATTCTCTTTCATGCCTCCTGTTTATGTGTATGTGTTTAGCTGGTCATGGAGATAACATGATGATCCATCCTTGGCACTGGATGATTACCAGTTCAAGGTCAGGCATTGAGGAAGTTGTCGGTGAGGCTGACCATATAATTTACTGAATAAAATAGGATAATTTTTGACCAGCAATTTGGACTTATTATATTTGTAACATAGAAAATGGTTCTTTTCAAAAATATTTTTTATGATTACTTCTAAAGCAAATATAATGCTGTCTTTCTGTGTCCATTAAAACAAGACAAACTTTATATTGATTATCTGAAATGAAAAAAGTAACATTAAACAAAATAACGTATTATTGGGTGTACTCTCACCCATCTAGTCACAGAGAGAGAGAGAGAGAGAGAGAGAGAGGCAGAGACACAGGCAGAGGGAGAAGCAGGCTCCATGCACCGGGAGCCCGATGTGGGATTCGATCCCGGGTCTCCAGGATCGTGCCCTGGGCCAAAGGCAGGCGCCAAACCGCTGCGCCACCCAGGGATCCCTACTCTCACCCATCTTAAGCGATTTTGTTGCTTTATGTATCTCCCTTGGATTTTTAAAAACCGCATTTTTCATATGATCTTAATTGTATTATTACATAAAATTATCTTAAAATTCTTCAAGGTTACATTTCATGGTTACTAAATTCCAAATTGTGATATTTTGAATCAATCTTCTGTTGACCATAATATATATTTTTTTGACCACAATATTTTTAAATGAAAAAGTACTGTCTTTACAAGCTTTGAGATACTTGGCAATTTCAAAGATAATGTTTACATTTAGCAGTCTAAATGGAAGTTATTCATAATTCTAATTTTTGCAGTAAAATTGGTGTCTATTTTAGACTACATATTTTCACAGGACTGTTACTTTGCCTTAATCAAGTGTACCTTTCTTTGAAAAATATTTTTACCAGTAAAATCATGTCAAATTATGTTGAATGTTTCACCAAATGTGGATGCTCCAAAAACAGAGGACATCTCAATTTTATTCTGCTCTGGTGTTAAATATCAATTTATTGAAACAAATATAGAAACTCTATCAAAAGATCCTTCCCACAGTTGAGATATTTGAAAGAGTAATTACAGAATTTGAAACTTAAATCTTGAACACCATTTGAATTCTCTTTGTTTAATTTGTTCAATTTTACTTTTGCTTTTGCAAGATTAAATTTAAATGTCTACCTGTTTGCAAGCGTGGCTTTCAAAAGTCTCAATTTACTGAAAATTGAAAGGCTAAATTTTTTTGTACTCTTCTTGTTGAATATGCTGGTTAAAGATTTACAGCTCATTTTTAATAGAATGCATCCCATATATAGAAGGTTGATTTAAAACAATGTTTAATACCATTGTAGGACATTTAAATGGACTTACAAAGTACTATGTTCAAAAGTCCAAACAGTACTAAAAACTGGCTGATGTTAAGAAACAAAGAGGGAAAATACGTGCTGTCAAAGCTGAATTTTTAAAGTCAACATTCTTGTCACACTAATTCTGTAATTAATTTGCTCTGTGTATATGTAAATATTTATTTTTTCTATAGTTTTTACCTCAACCTTTGAAATGTTGGTGCTTCTTTGAAAGCAGCTGGGAATACACAAGTATACTGCAAACAATTTTGAGTGCATTTTTGTTCCATCAGTACATTAACTTAGTGAAAATAATCTACTTGTCATGATGCTATGCTTCACAGAGTATTCGGTATTTTTACTGAAAACAAATTATTTCTTAAAGTTGAATTTTTAGCTGAATTTAAATTGCACTAGTGGGATACCCGGGTGGCTCAGTGGTTGAGCATCTGCCTTCAGCTCAGGTTGTGACACCAGGATCCTGGGATCGAGTCCTACATCGGCCTCCCCACAGGGATCCTGCTTCTCTCTCTGCCTGTGTCTCTGCCTCTCTCTCTGTGTCTCTCATGAATAAATAAATAAAATCTTTAAAAAATAAATAAATGAAATTGCATTCATAGTAACATCAGATGTTTTACCTTCCACAAAATGAACTTCAAACCAGCTTTTGTTTAGCTTCTCTGAAAGGACTTAAATCCAGCCCATTATTGGAATCAACTTCACTGGTTTCCTTTTTGAAGCATCTAATAATACTTATGTAAGTCTTACTTCATTTAACTATTTGCAAAATCTACCTTCTGCTATTGAAGGTAACTTAATAGCAACTATTCTTCACCCCTTTTTATGTTCCTAAGAAGATTTGAAACCAAATACAAATGAAATCAATTTAGAAAATCAGTCATTTGAAAAGTTATGAAAAGTCATGGTCATTATATAAATATAACTTTTGCATGAATGAATTAAATTAGGCTTCATTTAATTTATTTTTTTAAATTTATTTTAAAAAATGTTTATTTATTTATTTATTTATTTATTTATTTATTTATTTAATTTATTTATTCATGCCTATACAACAATTTGTTTATCCATTTTCACTAGTTAAGAGACACTTGAGTTGTTCCCATCTTTGAGTGCTACTATACACACGCACATACATATACTTGTTTGAGTCCCTTTTTTTACCTTTTGGGGGTATGTATTCAGGAGGAAAGTTGCAGGGTCATGTGATCATTCTTTACTGAATTTTTTGACAAATTGCCAAACGTTCAGTGCTTTGTGGGCGATGGCTAATGGTGATGCCTAATGGTCAGGGACTTGGAATGATAAGATTTGAAGATTAGTGACAAAGAATCTAGAAAAATAAAGAGATATAGGGAAAGATCTCTCAACATGAGCACTGGAGAGGATATTTATTTTCTTTGTGTGAATGCACACCAAAGGGAATCCACTGTAGTTTTTCAATAATCAGGGTGAAAAAAATGACAAAATGACAAAATTGTGGCTGTTGTTGATCTCTTTTCTTGGCCACTGAAGTGCTCGTTCATAGAATTCAAGGATGAAGAGGCTAAGGTAGCTGGGATGGAGGATTATACGTGGGCTTGACAACACAGTTTTCCCCTGACTGAAACTGACCTGGCCATCTTTTCTTTTATGTGTTTACCTGCCAATGACAGAGACCAATGGTAAGCCCCCAGTACAATCACATCTTACAGGGGGATCAGTCATCTACCTAGTGGCAGATGAATTACAATGACCTCTTCCATCATGAGTGGGCTTTCCATCATGGATATATTTGTATTCAGTAGAGAACCTTTTTGCTTTAGGTATGGACTTGCTTTAATATCCCAATACTTTTGCCAGCATCACCACCAAGAGATTTATGGAACACCTTATTCATTCACTATCCTTTTATCCCAAACAATATTGCTTCTGAGCATGGGACTCATTTCTATACTGTTTTTTTAAAGTGGTTTTTATCATTACATGTTTCTGTTCAAGTAGATGATAGTCTTCATTGCCACACATCCCCAACAGCACTGATTATCATCCTATTCAATTTAGGGGTAAACAATTTGTCATTTTCTGGTGAAACTGAAATGAGAATACCTTACAGCTTAGCAAATAATTTCATTGGTACATACTCTAAAATACTCTTGAGAAAGTTCATGAGAACATACATATACAAATGTTCATATCACCATCATTCATAATACCAAACAAATGGGAAAAAATCTGTATTTACTTCAACAGTAGAACAGACAAATAAATGTTGGTATATTTATACAATACAACACTTGCAAGCAATGAAAATAAATAAATTAGAGCTGTATGTTTCAGTGTGAATAAATTTCAACAGCATAATATTGAGCCAAAACAGCAGCCATGAAAGAATATATGCATTTTGACTTATTTATATAAGGTTCAAGAACAGAAAATCTTGCCCTCTCTCTCTATTTTTTTAGGAAGTACAGATAAATGTTGGCATCTATATAGATGAGTAAGGGATTGATTGGTCAACACAAAATTTAAGATTGCACTTTCCAATTTTAGTATATGTGCTGCCGAAGCAAGCACTAGATTGCACTTTCCAACGGGAGGGTGATGAAATGGAGCATGTTTGCGCTTCTACAATACTGTAGAAGTCCTTGTTGAGCTGAGTGATAAGTGCCTGCATATTCACTTTATTATTTTCTTTAAGCTGTGTTTTCCGAAGAATATACTCTGTGCTCACTAGACCTTTTCCTCTTCCTGGTTGCATAAGGGCACAATGTCTCCTAGCTTCCTTCTCAGTAGGGGAAACCATGACATCAATTCTAGCCAAGGAATTGTGAGGGCTGTCCATCATTTCCAGGCTGAGAGAGTAAAAGCAGCTACATGACTCTCTTCTCCTGTCCCCTTGGTTCATGTCATGATGAGGACAGCTTGGACCTCTGAGTTACTCAGAAGGGGTATCCTGTGGAACCTCTGGGTCTGCAGTGGACTGTGTGGGTAAGAGCTATAGTGTATGTGCCAAGCTACTGAGATATGATTGTTATTGCAGTATAAACTAGTTATTCCTGTCTAATGCAATGCACTTACATGATTTATGTATTTACTCTCGTATGTAGTACATTTCTCAATATAAAAAGAAAGCTTCTGCTTTGGAGCCAAGCGTGGAGAGAGAAGTTATGAGGAGCAGCATCACTCACAGCTCCATTCCATAGCAGGCAGGCTCTTTATTCAAGTAAGGAATTCCCTGGAGCATCAGTTGCTTCATTAAAGAGGAAGAAGAAGAAGAAGAAGAAGAAGAAGAAGAAGAAGAAGAAGAAGAAGAAGAAGAAGAAGAAGAAGGAGGAGGAGGAGGAGGAGGAGGAGGAGGAGGAGGAGGAGGAGGAGAGAAGAAGAAGAAGAAGAAGAAGAAGAAGAAGAAGAAGAAGAAGAAGAAGAAGAAGAAGAAGAAGGAGAATGTCTACCTTGTAGGGTTGTCTGGGTATGGCATGGGATAATGTATGTCATTGGCTTGGTGAAATGGCAGTATGTAGTGAATGTCGAATGAGTACATCTTAATTTGTCCCTTTCTTCTCAGAAAGGAAGTGAGAGATGGTACAGAAAAGGTAAAAGGGCCATGGTTTATTAGATGAAGATATTGTGGTGGTATGACTGAATTAAGACCAAACAACAAGGAAGCCGAGAGAACTAAAATCTCTCTCTCTCTCTCTCTCTCTATCTCTATCTCTCTCTATATATAGGTATTTATATATATATAAATGTATATGTGTATACATATATATATATGTATATAGAGAGATACATAATATATATCAGTCAAAGGAAAGCCCAAGTAAACCTCAGGTGTGGATGGTTAGGATTTTCCTCCTCCCCGTGCTAGAATCTGATACTGGGAAAACATGAGGGTCGTCACAAAGGTGATATTGGGTCACGATTCACGGTCTCCACAACTAGAACTAACTTGAATGCTAAGAAATCCATTGTGACTTCGAACCAGCCTCCGCAGAGTTACGTCTTTTCTGGGGCCTTTCTGGTTAGAGCTGTGACTAGTGGGCTTCAGGGTAGGGTCAGCCAGTGGTCTGTCCCTGGCCAGCCAGTTCCTAATGACCAGAAGGTCTCATGCTTCTCTATGTATATACTTCTTGCCACAGCTTTCCTTTCCTTCCCAGAGTCCTAGCAACTTTAAAAAGAGCTAAGATTTCTGGACCAGTGGATTCCAAACTTGTGTGTACATAAAAATCACCTGGAAATTCTTGTTAAAACACAAATGGTTCGGCTTCTCTCTCAGAACTTTGGACTCAGTAGGTGACACTGAGGCCCCAGAATTTGCATTTTGAATAAATTCTCCTGTGATTCAGATGCTGCTAGTCTGGGAACCCCACTGTGAGAACCATTGCTCAAGAGCCTCTTATCTTTTGATTTTCTCCAGTGCTCAGAAAGGTTGGGGAAGGCAGGAGCCCCAACTTTACTAGAGGGTCCGATTCGCAGGGCTCTGCATTTCAACCTGGATATGCATTTGCCGGGTCCCGCAGTCTAGGGCTGGATGTCTGCCCTCCTGATTCGGGAGTAATCCCAGCATTTACTTTGGCTTCTTTCATGTGATTAGATTAAACCGCAGGAAGTGATGGAAGAAACCAGGGAAGAGGCAGGAGCTGGACTCCTTGAAATGGACTTTTTCATGAGAAAATCTGTTAGCCTTTGTGTTTCTCAGAAGCCGTTGCTGTAGGCTGATTGTGGAACAACCCTTTTTAGGAAAAGGGAGAAGGCAGCTTTGGGCACCCAGTGGGACCCTCCCGGCTCTAATTTCTCTCATTGTAATGAAGACTGATGGGTTACAGGATCAGCTTTTTGCCCAAAGGCCTGTATGGTTCTACAGGAACCGCCTCCCACTGTGGCACATTTAGTCCATGGGGAGAGGATGGATGCTGGAGGCAGGCCTGCTGACAGGAAGCCAAATTCAGGCTGGCCTCCTATCATCTGATTCCCTGTGTATTTGGCTGGCCCAAGGGAACCACATGCCCTCCTTCTTACTCAAGGTCGAGCAAGGAACAGCAAGAGCTGATGGCTGCCCCTAGTTACAGCCCTTCAGGGCAGGCGCTGTGGAGGATTGTGATTCCATTAAAACATAGCCATCCCCTTGGGGCAGCTGAAGGAGACAGTAATAATCTTTAAATCCAACCCTGAAGTTTAAAGAAATTACTGAGAATAAAAACATGTCAGCACACTTTGAAAAAAAAAAAAAAAAAAACTAGACCAAGTCTAAGCCAGTTAGGAAAGTTGGGATGAAGGAGAAGAACTAAGATTTCTTGAGCATTTTCTAAGTACCTGGTGATTTAAATACCTTCTCTAAATGCACATTTAGGGAAACCCTGGAAACTAGAATTTATCATCTTAATTATATAAGGACGTAAACTCGAGTCAGAGTGAGTAATTGATTTGCTGAAGTGTGATAAGCGGCAGAGCCACATCCATGGCCCTACAGCCCTGCTTTCCAAAATGTTAGGTGGCATTTGGATCAGAATTAAGCCGGCCACCAGGGAACAAAATGCCTATACACATTGAGTATATGTCTTTAATGCTTTCTGGAAGGTTCACATGTTTGACAAACTCCATGCTTTGTTCTTGGTGCAAATGGAATATTCCATTTCTATTATCCTTAATCTTACCTTAAGAATCAGCACAAATGCCTAATGCCTAACAATTTCTTCCTTAGCTTTGTGCTACCAGGAATCTTTCCCTCTCAACTTTTGTGTTTCACGATGGTATTTTTCACCTCATTCATTCGTTGAATAGATATTTATTGAGAGTCACCTACTGTATTCCAGACACTTGTTCTAGGTTTTAGGGATGCAGAGATGTACAAAATAGGCCAAGGCCTTACTTCCCTGGACCTCTATCATCATAATAAAATATATATTATTTGATTTCAGCTGGTAAAGCTTGTTATGATGAAAAATACATTAGAATAAGGAGTTTGAGAGTATTTGGGGGAAGGACCCATTAGAGAAAAAAAGGTCATTAAAGGCCTTGATGAAGAGAGGACATCTGAGAGGACAACTTAAAACTATGGAGTGAGGGATGTGAATACATGGAGGGAAGAAGAATATTCTGGGTGGATAGAGCAACACATTCAAAAGGGCTGTGTTGGAAATGAGTTAGTGTGTTTCATGGAACAGCATGAAGTCATGTGTGGCTGGGGTGGGGACCTCTAAGGGGATAGTTGACAGTACAGTGGTAGAGCAGGCAGGGTGTGGACAGCTCAGAGCTTCCTAGCTCAACCTTGGACAAGGCAATTGTCTTTTTTGAGCCCAGTCTGCTCACGTATATAATAAGGGCTACAAATGCCTATTGTGCTGGATTGTTTGGAAGATGAACCTAGAAAATATGTTAAAGGCCCTGGCTCAGATAGGACTCAACTGTATTTACTTTTCTTCCAATTTTTCTCTTATTTTCCATTTTTTCCTCTTCTTCTCTCCCTTTTTATCTTCTAGAAAACAATCTATCCATCCTGGAAACCAGAACCTGTGCTGGTCCTTGAGCTTATAGAAATGATTGAATTTCTTGCTCTGTCAGAGGGAGAGGTCACAGGGACAGGAGAACTTGCCTGATGGTCTGAGAACAGGATCTGATCCTGCCATACCAGGGAGAAGAAAGGGAGTATCTCTGCCGGGGGTGGGGGGTGTTACTGAATGAATGCTAGAGGATGTGCTATTTGAGCTATATATTGAAGAAGGTGTGAAATATTCCAGGACACTCCAAGTAGGGAAAAGCGTATTTCTCATGACAATAAGAACAGTGGACTCCCAAAATGTCTGCATCTTAACCCTCAGAACCTGTGAATAGGTTCCCTTCTGTGGCAAGTTGGATATGATTAGGGTTAGGATCTTAAGATGGGAAGAGTATCCTGGATCATCCAGGTAGGCCTAATGTGATCATAAGCATCCTTATAAGTGAGGGTAGCAAGAGAGTCGTAACCAGAGAGGGAACCGCAGATGCTAGTTGGTTGGCTTTGCAGATGAGGGAAAGGGATAATGAGCCCAAGAATGCTGGCAGCACCTACAAGCTGGAAAAGCTTCTCGTCTAGAGTCTCCAGAAAGAACATAACACTACCCAAACCTTGGTAGTGGCCCTAGAAGACCCATTTCAGACTTCTGACCTCCAGAAGCATAAGATAATAACTTTGGATTGTTTGAAGCCACTACCTTTGTGGGAATTTGTTACAGCAGCAACAGGAAACTAATACATTCTCATTCCAAAAGCAAGGAAATGGTGAGTCGGATCCAGAGAGAGGAGTGGGCTTCAAACTGGGAAGGGTCTGGTCCTCCATGCAACTGAATCCTGTCATCCGGGGACATTTACCCTTTTCCTCTGCTTTATCTTAGAGCATTTTAGCATCTAGCAAACGACACTTCTAAAATCCTGGTTACCTAGTTCAAAATCCTCTTCACGACTGGAGCCCTCCTTCCTCACTTCCCCTTCAAAATTCATCATCGTATCTGTCAGGCAATCTGTAGAACCATTCCCAGGCCAGAGCTGCTTTATATCAGACATCTCAAGCCCGTAACTGGTCCCAGACTACAGCTTCCTTATCTTGCTTTTCACTCCTTTGAAACACCCATCACCACGTTGTAGTTCTCATATCAGACCCATACTTCCAGTTACCAAATTTAGCATCTCAATTTGGATGTCTTGAGGCAAATTAATTTTGTAACTGAATTATACTCCCCTCTCAAATAACCCTGCTATGTTATAATGAAGGACATAAATATCTTCATGGAAAGATGCTCAAATGTCAGAGGCATACTTGGTTTCTCCCTTTCCACCCTACCCTGATGTCTAGGTGCCAATGTGCTTTGATGCCAACCTTTTTGTTTGTTTGTTTGTTTGTTTGTTTTTGCAGCTGTCCCTCCTTCCACTGTCCACAGTCATTTTCCCTCTTTACTGTTTGCCTCTTGCCTGACCTTCTGCAGCCAGCCTCAGTGTCCTCCAGCCTACACCGGAGGTATCCAGTGAGGTTGGTGCCACAACACATCTCAGACGGAGCAAGTCACTCCCCGTCAAGCGTATCCTGTCGCATACATAATGAAGTCTCTTATTCTTTGTCTGGCATTTCAAAACCTCCCCAATTTGGCACCAGCCTACTTTGTCATACGAAGCTCACCACATTTCCTTCCCAGCCTACTATGCATTGCACCATTCCTGGCAATTCTCCAATCCTTGAATATACATTTATTCTTCTGATTCCATGCCTTTGTTCAAACCACATCCTCCATGCTATGACCTTCTCCCTATTGAAGTGCTTCCTCTTACAGATCTACAGGAAATATTAACATATTTTTCCAAACCCTTATGCGATTTTCTTATTGATCTTCTTAATTAACAGCCCTCTCTCTTATTTCCCAGTACTGAATATGGAAGTGGAGCTCTCATTGTAATGAGAAATGAGTCATCTGGTATAATTTTATGTCTCATAACCCTTAAAGTTCATAGCAACATTTTATTTCATTTGAAAGACCACTAGATGGGATGCCTGGGTGGCTCAGCGGTTGAGCATCTGCCTTCAGCTCAGGCCATGACCCCGGGGTCCTGGGATCGAGTCCCACATCGGGCTCCCTGCGGGGAGCCTGCTTCTCCCTCTGCCTGTGTCTCTGCCTCTCTCTCTGGTTCTCTCATGAATAAATAAATACAATCTTAAAAAAAGAAAGAGAAAGACTATTGAGGTTCCTAGGTTGGGTAGTTATGAATTGGGGTAGACTCCCTCTTCTCCCCACCTTCCTATGTGGAACTAAATGCCTATCCTCAAGGTTCCCTTTCTCTCAAATATAGCTCTAGTCTTGGGAAATGTGCTAGACCCCTTCCATTCACCCCACTAATTCTGCTCCCCAACCTTCTCTACCCTGCTCTGTATCCCTGGAGGCAGAGCTGTATGGGTTCCATTGATCATTTCCATTGCCCACTGGCTTTGGGTTGAATTTGTCCAGTGAGGAGCCTCAGTAGGAGATTAGAGCGAAGAAGATTAGAGAAGAAGAGAGACTTTTTTTTCTTTTTTTCTGGCTGTTCCTTCTGGTGGCATCATTGAAGGCTGGCTACATCCTTGCTTAAAGGCCATGACTCCTTTCAGGCCTCCCCACCTTCATACCTCAGTGTTTTATGGGAGGTAAAGGCCCATTCTGCTCTTCCAAATAGGACACTGCACCATTATTTGTTTCACTTTTCCTAAACCCTGCCTATATCTTTTCAAATATTCCTGTTGCTAAGCTCTCCTAAAACTATCAAATGTGAGTATGCAATGCCTTTTCTAGCAGGACTCTAACAGGCAGCCTAATTGTGTGCTATCCTTTGAGCCCCTGCTCCGCCCTCTCCCGATCCATGGTGCACAGAGCACGGCCCAGCATGTAGGCTCCAGCAAATCTTTGTAATGGGAAGGCCGTGTGGAAGCTGCCCAAGCTCTTTCTGCTGCCACAGATCCTACAATGATGGTAGTGCAGATGTCACTGTGGTCATTCTTATGAACTTCTGGAGCAATAGTCACCAAGCATCTCTGGGTCCCCACAGTGCACAGTACGTGATGATCGTTTGGGAAAGCAGGGTGGAAAGGACCTACGGCTGACTTCTCTTTTCCCTACAGTTGTTGGAACTCAGAAATGCCTACTGCTGGCGGCAGAATGATATACCTGGGTCACATAATCTCATTCTCGCCCAAACCTCACTGCTTTCATATATGTGATAAAATTGCCCCAAAGGCCATTCTGATTCTTTCTTGCATCAAAAGAGCATGGAGATATTTGCTTGGTAGTCTAGAAAAGGCAGCTTCTCTGGGAAACAAGGCTAGATGGCTCTGAGGGAGTGAAACAGGGACATCTCTGGGGACATGGAACCCCAGCCCTTGGCTGACACACAATTGTGGAGAACAGCTCCCCAGAAAGAAACCCCACTCAACCTGCCAAATAAAGATGCTCACTCCACTCCAGTCCTTGCGCTAATCACAGGGAGAGAAGAGTAGTTCAGAGAAACCCCCATATATGGTGTTGGGACAAGGAAGAAGCCTTTCTGGAGGAGATGGGGCAACAGAAGGCCAAAGTGTTGGAAAGGAGCCTCACAGAACAAGTCTAAAGTGGAGATACTTGGGTATGCCTGGGCATGGTCTCCGGGGTGCACCGACATTTGAGCCTGGAGTGGGTTCCAGCAGCCAAGTTCTGGCACTTTGAGGAAGACGGTGAGGTCCTCAAAGTGTGGGCCTGGAACGGAAGCCTGGGCATCGCCTGGGAATGTGTAAGGGATTCAAATCCTCAGGCTCCGTCAGCTGTTCAGAATCGGAAGCTCTGATGGAGGGGGCCAGGGAGGGGTTCTCTGAGCCGTCCAGTGATTCTGAGGCTTGCTACAGTGTGACAGCTGAGTCAGACCAACATATTGGGACGGTGGCTCCTGGGACCCCGGGTCTATTAGGCGCCCTCCTCCTGCCTCTTGGAGCCTTGGTGTGGGAAGATAGAAGGCACTTATTAAAAAAAAAAAAAAAAAAAGTCAGCTTTTTTGCCCCAAATGCCGTTCACAATTCTTTCTTTGTGGAGCCTGGGATGGCTGGAGGCCGGGGATTCCTCCTCAAAGACGGAGGAGTAGGTTGGAGTCAAGCCCCACTTAGCAGGCATGGTCCCCTTGCTTGGGATCAAGCAGCCTCTTGCTTAGGATCACACAAAGGGTCTAGGTCACACCACATTTTTTTTTTTGTAAATTTATTTTTAATTGGTGTTCAATTTTCCAACATATAGAATAACACCCAGTGCTCATCCCATCAAGTGCCCCACTCAGTGCCCGTCACCCATTCACCCCCACCCCCGCCCTCCGCCCCTTCCACCACCCCCAGTTCGTTTCCCAGAGTTAGGAGTCTTCCATGTCTCCCTTTCTGATATTTCCCAATCATTTTTTCTCCTTTCCCCTTTATTCCTTTTCACTATTATTTATATTACCCAAATGAATGAGACCATATAATGCTTGTCCTTCTCCAATTGACTTACTTCACTCAGCATAATACCCTCCAGGTCCATCCACGTCGAAGCAAATGGTGGGTATTTGTCGTTTGTAATGGGTCACGCCACATTTCTGCGACCGAGAAGCTAGGTGGAGTTGGGACAGCCTTAGTGTCCAGCGATTGCTAAATAAGAGCAACGCGAGGGAGATGCTCAGGTGTAGACATCTCAGGGAAGTAGTCAAGACCCTGGCATCAGGGCAGGAGCCTCACATTCCAGAGGCTGCGAGCAAGGGAAGGGAGGCTGAAGGCCGGAGGCCCGAGGAAACACCATCAGCTGAATGCTTCGGCCCGTGGGTCTCATCAGGTGGACGCAGCTCTGTTTCTTTGGCTGATGTATGACTCGGGACAGACAAGATCAATGCTCAGGTCAGTAAGAGCTCAGCTCTGCATTCTCGGAACCCCTCAGCTCGGTCGGAGGTCCTTTTATTGGGGCTTTTGAATAGACGCAAAATGTTAATCCTGTTATAGCTGTAACTATGCTGGATGTCAGGGCTGTTTGAAGATATTCAGCTGATATTTTTGTGATATTTGGGAACAGTCAAATCAGCTGTAGATGCCATTGACACGTCACCTCTCCCTACGAGGCTCTCGTGGGACATACGTGTGCAGAGAATAAAGCCAGGCAAAGCAGCACTTTTTTTTTCCTGACACAGTTTGGTTCCAATCACTGCGAATAAGTGCAGAGTGTCTCCTGCACGTTGGAGAACCTTTGACCTCGGCCGGGTCATCTGCTCTGACCTCCTCCTCCTGGAAACCTGTGTCACAGAGGTTCATTCCATAGCCCTGGAAAGGTCACATGGGCAGGAAGGGAGAGAGAAGGATGCCAGAGATGGGAGACAGACACCAGGGAAAGCGGCTGGGAAAAAGGGGGAGGTCAACCCCCACAGGGCCACTGAGAAGTTAATCGAGGTCCGAGATACTCTTTAGGCTTCTTATTATTAGAAACACGAAGAAATTGAAAAGAGGGTCATAAAGATGAGAGATTACATGTTTCCTTTGAGCAAAGTGATGCTTTAGCACAAATGAAGCGGAGATTAGCCTGTGCAGCCTCCGGAGTTTAAGGAGATCCCAAGCGTGGAGCAGATGCCCTAGGAGGGTGGTGCAGGAAAGCAGGGCCCGGGAGGGCTTGGTTGGGGTCTCCTGCCTCCGGTCGGCCCGGTTAGTTCTCTGACTGCCCGTGCATGGTACCTGATGAACCATCCAAGGCGTGGCGCCTTCCTGCGTGATCCGCTTCCCGACGGGCCCAGAGGCGGCCCGAGCACGACTGTCGTTGCAGGCGGCGGCCTTCGTGCTGAATTGCCCTCCCAGAGCGCCACAGGCTGGCCGCGTAGACGGCAGGAGTGTCTCCCGTCCCGGCCTGGAGGCTGGAGGTCCAATGTCAGGGCATTGGCAGCGGGTGGCAGCTCTTGGCGTCCGTGCTCTCGGCTTGGGGACGGGGGTCCCTTCTCGCGCCACCCCGAGGCTTCCTGCCAGGCAAGCTTGTCCGAATCTCCTCTGCGGATGAGGACCCCAGTTACGGTGGATCAGGGCCCGCCCGGAGGACATCGATGTCACTGAGTTACCTCTGGAGGGACCGGATCTCCCAATAGGTCCTGGGATGCGGGGGGCGGGACGGGCGGGGACACCACCTGGCCGATCCGGCAAATGAAACAGGGCCCCCCAGTTCGGCCAGGCCCGTCAGTGACAGCTGGCGTGCGGGAGGGACGCCTCAGGCTGAGGCCAGGGATGAACAGGAGCAGAGGCCTCCACTCCCCTTCTAGAAGCAGCCGGAGCCTTGGGACACAGCGAGGTCTCGGGAAGCCAAGAGATGAGGCCTGGGTGGAGGTGACAAAGGGAGAAACACCGCTGCTGAACCCGGGCTCCCCTGGCCCATGGTTTCTCCGAGCAGGGGGGCATCGGTGGCATCCCTGGGACTGGCCATGTCTGTCACCGTTGCGCCCTTGAGCAGACCCGAGTTTGCCTGGTGTTCAATGCACACACAGCGCTTTTGTCCTGCTGTCAGGTCCCTCACGGCTTCCTGGAGGCTTCCAGGGCTGTCGCCTGCCAGTTGGAGAGAGGCAGGGGTGACGGGGCCCCGCTGTCCCCTCCCCTGCTGCCACCCTGGCCCTGGGAGCCTGCGGGGACATTAAGCTGCTCCCTGGGCAGCAGCGGGGAGCGGGGAGCAGAGAGCTGGGGTGGGGGAGACACCCTGTCCCCGGGCCGTCACCTTGAGTGCCCATCAAGCTCCGTTGGTCTAAAACACGATCTGGAGACTGGATCTCTCTGGAAGTGTGGAACTGGTTCCTCTAGCAAGGGAGGAGCACACGACGGGGCCCAAGGGCAAGGACGCCCTGGGCCAGGCCTGCAGCGTCTGGGTCCCCAGCCAGAAGCTCAGGAAGGTACAGGCGGGTTATCTGTCGTGTATTGAGCACCTGCCGGGCGCTCATGGAATCTTCCAGCTGCCTCGTAGGAGGAGTATCCTCCCTGCCCCCCGAGTTCTATACGAAGAGACTGGGGGGGAAAAGGAAAGAAAGAGATTGAGGGTCGAGAGGGAGGCCTGGGTGGCTCAGTGGTTGAGCGTCTGCCTTTGGCTCAGGGTGTGACCCCGGGGTCCTGGGATCGAGTCTCGCGTCGGGCTCCCTGCATGGAGCCTGCTTCTCCCTCGCCTGGGTCTCTGCCTCTCTCTCTGTGTCTCTCATGAATTAACAAATGTAATCTTAAAAAATAAATAAAAGAAAGGGATTGAGGGTGTCAGAGAAGCTAAAACATTTGCCTGAAGTGACCTGGCTCGGCCTTGGAGAGAGGGACGGAACCCGAGGTGATTGGACTTCTGAGCCATGCTCCCTCCGGAGCGCTCTGTTTTGGGGCCACATGACACCTGAACCGCGTGTGAAACGAGGCTCCCCGGCTGGACCCGAGCCAAGAAGTGGTGGCGGAGGGAAGACAGACCCAGAGAAGGGATGTGTCCCCTGCGCAGGGCAGGCCAGCCAGGCCGCAGGAAACACGGAAGCCGAGGCAGCCGCGCCAAAGCTCCTTCAGCTCCCAGGCCCCTTGGGGACAACGTGAGATTTGTGAGGCTTTTCCCTGGAAAAGAATCACACTGAGCTCCGCGAGTCGGCTCCCACTGTGCAGCACGCCCACCCTGGGGCCTCGGTCTTGCCTAACGGAGGGGACAGAGGGGACGGAGGCGATGGAAGGGATGGAGGGGCCTGAGGGGACACAGGGGAAGGAGGGCACAGAGGGGACAGAGGGGCTGGAGGGGACGGAGGGGATGGAGAGGCCTGAGGGGATGCAGGGGATGCAGGGGACAGAGGGCTGGAGGGGATGGAAGGGCCGGAGGGGATGCAGGGGCCAGAGGGGCCAGGCCTGGAAGGCCGCGGGCCCCCCCGTAGCTTTCAAGAATTCATTCCGCCGCCTGTGGCCCGGCTCAGGGGAAGCCAGAGACGCGCTCAGCTCCTGGGTGGGCACCGCGCCTGCAGCCCCGAGGCCAGGCTCTTCCTCGTCGGTGTTGGGGAGCATGAGGATGTGCATCTGGTGCCCTGTGCCTCCTCGGCCCGTCACCCGCACCCCGTGCACCTGCGATGCCAGTGGGGCATGACCAGTGAGCAGAGTGGAGGCCCGAGTGTTCGTGGGCTTCGGGGCACATGGTGGCCACCTGGTCCGGGTGTCCCGTGGGCGCCGTCCAGCGGCCCCAGCACCCCCGAAGCTGGGGTGCCCACACGCTGACCCCGGCCCGGCTCCCAGCGCCGGAGAGCAAGACGGAGCACTGGCTGGCGGCGGGCAGGCCCTGGCTCCCGCGGAGGCACGGCGGCCCAGGCGCGGGAGGTGGCGGCCCCTGCAGATCTCCAGGTGCAGGGGACACAGCACCTCGAGCTCGCCCACGGTGCGCCCCAGCCTCCCAAGGGGCTGCCTGCCATCCGACCTTGTCCCCCACGCCTTCCTCACCAGGCCCGGCCACCTGTCCCCTGCAGCCTTGATGACCTCACTGGGCATTGGCCTTGCAGCACCTGCTGGGGGCCCTGCTGTGGAGGCCCTGCTAGAGGCCCTGCCCCGCACACAGGCCGCATCCTCCACCCTCTCCCACCGACCGGCCCCCTCTCCCTCTGCTTCTTCCTCTCTTTACCCCATTACGTGTCAGCTGTGGATCTGGCCATCCTCTGGTCTGACCTGTCACTTGCATCTCACCTGTTGGAGATCCCGTCTCTTGCTAAAGGGAAAGTCCGCAGAGCAGGGCGCTCGGGTCCCCTCTTAACGGTCTATCCCCAGCACGGGGAGGAAGCACACGGAGCCAGTTTTGTTGAACCAAGCGCTCGTGACCATACAGGGCCATCTATGGGTTCAAGACTTTGCCCCGAGTCTTGTCTTACCAGGGCTTTTATCTGTCCGGGAGGGAAGGATTCAGGAAGCTTTGTAGACGAGGCGCTGAGGTCGGTTGTAGCTCTCAGATGACATGAGCTCCCAGATCCTACGTCTGATTTCTGCCTGTTTCTCTTGCTTCTCAAACTCAGCCTCACCATCGTGCATGTGATTTCTGGCTCCCGGGAATGGCCTGTCGGCCCGGCCACGGCATCTGACCCCAGCCTTTGCCGTGCCCCTGCCATGGGGCTCCGCCTGACCACCTGGCATGCTGGCTCCCACGAGGGAGCTCGTGGACCGGAGGGAGCTCGGAGCAAGGTCAGCTCCTCCCTTAACTGTGACACATGGAGCCACGGAGGGTCACGAAGCTCTGTGGCCCGTCACCAGGAGAAGCTGGGCTGACTGGTATCCGAGCATAGCATGGTGATGGTGGCTGATGATCACGGTGGTGATGATGGTTAGATTATGTCAAATGCTTACACTCTGATGAGAGCTCTGCTAATTATTCTATATTATTCTATATGTAATTGCATCCAGCACCCACAGCAACCTGACAACATAGGTCTTATTCATAGTTTTTCAGATGAGGAAACTGAGGTCCAAAGACATTAAGTAACTAGGACTCGAGTGTGACTCTAAAGCCTGCCCTTTTAACCACTGTGTTCTGTGGCTTTGGGTCCCACGGATGGGGGAGCCTGGATGGGCAGGAGCGTGCTTGAGCGTGGAGAGGCTGTCTAGGAGGCTCCTGCAGCCTCTCAGGTGGGGTCGTGGGTGGCTGAAGCTGGGCAGGAGCATGAAGTGGTTTTCCTGAGGTGCCCCTCTTGACCAAGGGGGCAGAAACAGGGAAGAAGAGGTTTAGTGAGAGGAGGATTTTGGGAAAATGTCCTAAGATGTGAAGCAGAGAACATGAAGGTGGCCAAGGCCAGGGGGGAGGACATGTGTGCCCCTGAGTAATGGTGGCGGGGGTGGGACAAGAAAGCCTTGGGTCTACAGCGAGCTGGGGAGTTCCAAAGAGATCGGGACACAGTATGCTGGGGGGTGTGCGGAGTGGGAGATAGGCAGGGTTATGGGGCCTTGGAGACCTAGTGGCAGCTGGGAAGTGACAGGAGTGACTGTCCACCTGGTGCCATGAACGATGCTGGGTTGAGGTGCCAGTTGCAGATTTCATAGAAGGTAAGATGTTTTCCAGATAGTTGGTCAGAGCTGCCAAGTTGGGAAACCAGGCTTCCAAGCTCTCACATTAAAGACTTTTTCAGAACTGTGTTATTCTCTTCATTTGTCCCATACACTCTTCCCTACATGTGGCATTTTCTTAGATTAGACTCTACAGTATCATGATCTTCTGAAGGTCTGTGAGCACCAAAACAAAACAAAACACCCCAAAAAACCTTTTTGTTTTGTTTCTTATATAAACACATATGATTCTTCCCTGTTAAATTTTGAGGGCAAAATGATTTACCAACACTACTGACAAAATGATCACAAAGCATTTGTTCAGTGCACATTGTCCTGGTGTCTTCCCAACACGGGGCTGAGTTGAGGGAATCCAGCTCTTTGCGTTTTCCTAGACGACTGGAAGAGATAGCCAGCATGCACCCAGATGTGGGTCCTCTCTCTCCTCCATACTGTGAGAAAAGCACTTCCCATTTCCCTGGCAGTTAGGTGAGGTCCAGTGACTAGTTCCAGTCAATTAAATAGGGATGGGGAAAATGCATCACTTCTGGGCTGCATTACTGCACAGCCAGGTTTCTCCCGTGTGACCCTGGGGGTCATCACCTATCTCAACTTGGTTCTTTTAGTGACCAAGTGGAGCAGCATCCAGATCCTCTCAACCCCGTCCCAGACCCTCACTGGATATGCAAAGTAAACTACTGTGAATTTTTTTTAAAGATTTTATTTATTTATTCATGAGAGAGAGAGAAAGAGAGAGAGACAGAGGAAGAAGCAGGCTCCACACAGGGAGCCCAATGTGGAACCCGATCCCTGTACTCCAGGATCATGCCCTGAGCCGAAGGCAGACGCCCAACCGCTGAGCCACCCAGGCGTCCCTACTGTGAATCTTTGTTATCTTAAGCCCCTGATATTTTAGGGATTGTTACTAATACACTCTCCACTTACATGCTCTTTCCTTTGTCTGGAATGTTTCCCTTTTCCTTTTCTGCATGACAAATAGCTACATTTTTTTATATACCCAGCTGTCATAGCACCATCTTGTAGGGGATTTTCACCACTTTTAGGCACAATTACTTGCTCCCTTTGTCCCCTATACACTTTGCATGTACCTTATTATTACTTTGCCTTGTGCCTATCTGTCCCTTATGAGGCTGTGAGCTCTTTGGAGACCAGGACCATGCACTGTTCATCTCCCCATCCTTAGCGCCAGCACAGGCAGGGCTCTCCGAAGGAAGTCACACAATTTGGGTGATTGAGCTTCAGCAGGACACTGTTATATCTCTGATAGATTAACTGAGACTTTTCCCCAGAATTTCTTTCAGTTTTGTTCATTCAGATTTTTATTCCTGGCATCTTCATGGCCAATGAGGCCCCACACATTTTGCCTTAATACCAGGTCCTCTGGATATTTAGGAAACCACTCCTGAGAATGGATTCCTTCTTTCTTCTTCTCAGTTAACATCCTACTATTATTACTTGGCTATTAAGTCTTAGAACCTGCATCACAGCTTGATTGTGGCTACACCACACTGGAATATTAAATTAAAGCATAAGATTTGGGCGTGGATTTGGTTCCTGATTGCTTCACCTATTGATGTTGCCTTGACCAAGTCACATCTGTCTTAGGCTCCCACATCATAATCTGGAATCAAGAACAACATCCTCCTTCTCAGATTTGTTATGGGGTTTAAATAGATAGAACCAATTTGTATTTTTCTCTAATTGAAATGCCTCCAAGTAAGCAAACAAGAAAGTATGGGAAAAAATGCCTGGACACTCCTATCTCCACCTATCTCAGATATGATCTTCCATCCAGGCCTTGTTGGGTGAGAATGGGTGAGAACTCTGCACATCCCAACATAGGCATTTACCACTCACGTTGCAGGGGAGGCCCTACAATTCAAATGTGGGGTGCCAATGGGGCAGATGCTGGCCGATGAACACATTGCTGCCATGGAAGCTTGCATTTTCATATAGAATATCTACCACGGAGGATGAGGGGATGGACTTGCCTGTTGCCCACCATCCTCCAGATCTGGGTTTTCACATGTTGTCTGAGGATAGGCTTCACGTGGAGTGTCTGTGGCATCCGAGTTGCATATACATAGTTACGAAAAGCTTTGTGTTCATCTTTCTGAGGTACAGATCCAGTGCATTCACCAGTTTCTCAAGGAGCTCTGTGATCCAGAAGAATTGAAGGAAGGCCAAGTCCTAGATGACAATCCACAACAGAGAGAGCAGCCTGGTACCCAGCCACACTGTGGACTCCAATAAACACTGAAACAGAGGCGAGGGGACAGGGATGTGAGATGTGTGACAGCCTCCTCACACTCTAATGTCTTCTCTTTTTGAAGATGTCTGTGCTAGATGAGGCCAGTCGAAACAAATCTGGTGGCGGGGAGTGGGGTGGGGCAGCTTCCTGCATCCTCTGGGTCAGCCTTTGCCTCTGTAATCCCCTGGAGCCTCGTGGATAACCTCGAAGGGTGGTGCTGTACAGTGGGGAGAAGCAGCTCAGCAAACAAGGCAATTTTTTTTTTTAAGGTAACCAGCTAATAAGTATAAGATCAAGGATCTTAAACTCAAATGTGCCTGACTCCCTTGTCAGAATTTTTTGAAAAGAGAAGTGAGAATAGAGAAGAACAGTTATCATCATTAGAAGCAACCCCTCATATCTTAGCAAATATGAGAGCTGTGATAGACTCAGGGACTAACATCACCATGGGTGACACGGAAAAAATAATCAATTTTTGAATAAATGATTAAAAACACATTTTTAATTTTTCTTCCTTTCCACCCATTCTTTTTCCCTTTTTCCACCTTCCTCTCTCTCTGTCTTTTTCTCTCTTCTTCTTTTCTCTCTTCCATCTTTTTTCCTTTCCCCTTCCTCCCACAAATGTCTCCTGCACCACTTTTAGGTGAAATATAGAGTATAGTGCATCGGGGGTCAGACAAGGACCAGAAAACCTGCTTGATGTCTCCCACTCTCAAGAAAATCTTAAAGTACTGGGACACTTATATCTAACCCAATATCCCAGGAGAGAAACTACTTAACTGCTTTACTAAAAAAAAAAAAAATTCTAGGTGAAAATTTAGAATACTTGTTGAATGGTTGGGTGGAGACATATTTTAGGGAAGAAAACTCAGTGTGTATGGCTGGAGAAATGCCGTTATAGCAAAATAGATAGGGTATTAGTCAGGTCTCTTTCTTTTGCAAGTGAAAAAATACAAGTAAAGCTAATTTAAGTTAAAAGAAAATTTAGAGGCATTCATAGCTGGAAATCCAAATTGAACATGGTACCAAAGGTTAATTCCCTAAATATATCAGAAGTTCCCACATCTTGATATGGTGCCTACCTGGAAACACCTGCGTGAGTTTAGGTATGGGGAAATGTACACATTGCTGAAGGATCTGTAAATCCATGTAACTTGTTAGAAGAGCAACATTGGAGTTTTAAGGGCAATTGAAAATATCCATATATTTTGACCTTCTGGAAGTTGATAGTAGGAGCATACGTGGACCAGGACGTTTAACACAACATTTGCAGTATCCTAAGGAAATGGAAAAATAAAAAACCATAAAGATAATACAATGACATATCCACTGGAAGGGGAATAAGCCATGGAACATTCTTACCATGAGATTTTATGCTGTTGTTTAAAAGGCAGAATGAGGTCCATGTGCGGGTCAGAGGGCTGCCTATGAGGGGTTAGTATGTGAATGCAAATCAAGGTACAGAGCTGTGTACAACATCTTCACACTTCTGTAAAATAATGCAAATGGAAAACAGCATTTGTGCATCACATATATGGTGTGTGTGTCTTCATCCAATCAGAGAGAAGGTGAGGGACAATGCATGTAGATTCCACTGCTAATGCTCAATTCAGTGGAATTAGAGGTGGAGAGAAGTCGCAATCCTAGTATTTCTATTTTTCCAACTGCATTTTTAAATGTCTTAGAACTACCATGCCTTTTTTTTTTCCATTTCTACAAGCAACCGAAAAAGGGAAAAATAGAAAATCAAACAGGGAGGTGAAATTCAACATAGTTTTCTGCATTAAGAGGGAATGTGTGTGTGTGGGGGAGACGGGGGTCGTTGAGGCTGAGGCATAGGAAGACTGGGCCTTTTGTGGAAGTCAGTGTGGTGCTGTTGTGTCAGTGTCGGGGTGGCTGCGCTGACTCGGGACCCACCCTGCAGACAGGAAGATGGCCTGACTCTCCAGAGGCATCAGGGGTGGGGGGAGATGCACAAGACCCCCCACATTTCACGGCCCCTTGATGTTAAGAAGTGAGACAATGGTGATACGCTGTTTGTCATGTGATTGAAAAGCTTCCAATTTTTATTGTAATCGTTAAAAAAAAGGAAAGTATTTTTTTAAGAGTATGGTTTTTTTAATCTTTGTTATAACTCAGCATAATTTCTCTGTTGTCTGTTGCAGACCATTCCTTGTAAAGCAATTCATGGTCCTCAGTCCCAGCAAGTGTCTATCTTACCTTCAGCAGTTGCAGCAAGTTGGATCACGATAGACATCAATTTAAAAACCATGAGACACTTGCCGAAGTGAGAAGACTTGGGGACATTTTTTCAAAGTGCAAATTAGATGGAAGACACAGATCCTAGCTGGTTGTATTGGTGCCAAAGGACAAGTTCGTCTTCTCGGATGCTACCGAGCGGCATAATAAAGGCTGTGTCACGGGCCTCCAAGTCATGTAAGCTGTTTGATTTCAAACCCCACCTGTCTTATAAGCAACTGGATCATTAACCTTAAAAATGTCAACTTGTTCATGTTAATGGGAAGTGCGTTCCAAGCCGAGGGAGCCTGCAGGACCGGCAGGTGTTAGGGACGTGTACCAACATTCTGCCTCACGTCCTCAGGCCGGAGGTCAAGAGACGGGCAGAGAGCGGTGTCACCTGTGGGAGCCTGTGTCTGTCAGCACTGTGTCCAGGGGGAGGAGGGACGGCAGGATGGGAGGAGCCGGGATGGAGCCATCGTGGAAGGTCCAGGGCATGGGCTGAAGCTGAACTGAAGGCTGACCATGAGCATGGACTAGGGGAGGAGCCCAGAAATAGGGGTTCAACAGGCAGGAAAAGGGGGTGTTGCACCAGAAGGACCTTGTGGGGTGAAGAGCATGCAAATGTGCCCCCAGCTCAGCCTTTCCCCCATAGTTCTGTGGCCCCGACCCTCCACCCTCTACTTCAAGGATCCTGACCTGGGAAAAGCAGGAAATTCTTTACAGGAATTCATTTAGAGTTAATGGCCAATTATAGACTGTGTTAATTTGCTCAGGCTGCCTTTACATGGTACCACGGGCTGAGTGGCTTAAACAACAGAAATTGATTTTCTTATAGTTCTGGAGGTGAGAAGACTAAGATCAAGATGTCAACAGGGTTGGTTTCTTCCGAGGCTTCTACCCTTGGTTTTTGGATGGTCGTCATCCCTTTCTGTCCTCATAGGATCTTCCCTCTGTGTGCATCTGTGTCCTAATATTTTCTTCTTGTAAGGACACTGGCCGTGTTGGGGTAGGGCCCACCCACAGGACCTCAGTTTAACTTAATCACATCTTTAAAGGCCCTATCGTAAGGGATCCCTGGGTGGCTCAGCAGTTTGGTGCCTGTCTTTGGCCCGGGGCGTGATCCTGGAGTCCTGGGATCGAGTCCCATGTTGGGCTCCCGGCATGGAGCCTGCTTCTCCCTCTGCCTGTGTCTCTGCCTCTCTCTCTCTATGTCTATCATGAATAAATAAATAAAATCTTAAAAAAAAATAAAGGCCCTATTGCTAAGTACAGTCACATTCTGAGGTGTTAGGGCTTAGGACTTCAACATTTGAACTTAGGGAGACACCATTCGACCCATAACATCAGCTTTTCCCATCTTCCCCTCAAATAACACCAAATGCCCAGTAAAAAGTGCATGCATTTGTGTAGATGTGTGTGTATTTATGCATGAATATGAAACAGTTATTTTCTTCCTCATAGTCTATTTTCCCTAGGTTTCAACAACTACACATAAGCAACCCCCGAGCTACATACCTCCGAAGAGCATGACAGCAAGATCCCTCAGAGGGACAACAGACCTCCAGGCATATTCACATAAACGAGCTTTGAAACCCATTTCCATCACTGGCCCCGAGCTGGGCAGAAGCACTAACTCCTTACAGAGGGCCTGAGGTCAGGATCTGATTTTGATGACAGCCCCCTCAGTCTGCCTAGACCCTAAAGGTGCAGCCATCATTTACCAAGTGCTCGCTCTGTGCTCAGCCCTTCGCCAGGTTCTCTATGGGGTTTGGTGCACTGACATAGAGAGGATAGGATCCTCTCTATCTCTGTGTCACCATAGGTATGTATACATATTTGCATGTTGACTGTCCTATGCTTCTTTTTGGATTTCTGGACCCAATTCCAGCATGAAGGGTCCCTCCTTCTGTAACACCAAGCAGGTTATCCTCAAATTCAACTCAATTCTGACACTATCTACTTGGAAATAGCATCAGAGTCTACAGGTGAAGAGTTTAATCCTACAAGATTGCCCCCCATCCATCACTTTCGACACCAGTCAGAAGCCCCAGCCTGTTAACCTGTGCTTCTGATTGATTGGCTACAGATTGGAGGTTCCAATGACCTCTTCCTTAGGTTCAACTAATTTGCTGGAACAGCTTACAGAATTCAGGGACACACTTATTCTCATTTATCAGCTTATTAAAGGATATAATAAAGGACACGAGTCACCAGCTAGATGAAGAGATACAAAGGGTGAGACCCTGAACAAATGAGCTTCCGTCTTCTTGCTGCTTAGGGTCCAGCTCAGTGGCACAGAGAAGCATTCTGGTTCCCCAAGTATGGAAGCTCTCCAAGAAGGGCTGTTGTCTAGTGTTTGCTGGAGGCCTCGTTACGTAGTCCTGATTGACTAAGTTATTGGCCAGTGGCTGATTCACCGTCCAGCCCCCTCTCCCATCCCAGGAGGTCAGGACAACTGAAAGTTTCAACCCTCAGATCACACCCATCCTTGGGTGGGGTCCAAAGGTCATCCATATTACTAACAACACATCCACTTCACCTTTACGGCTCTGAAGCATGTTCAGGAACTGTGGGTGAAGACCAAATATATCTAAGAAATATATATTTGGCCATTTCTTATAAGTCATTTTGTTCCAATACCACTTACTTGGGGCCAGATATTCTGGGTGCGGTGTACGTGTTAATTCATCTAATCTTCACAACAACCCTGGAACACATTATGCCCATTCTTCGGTTGAAGACGGAAGCAGGGGGAAGCAAAGCCCCTTCTCTGAGGTTAAACACCCGCCAGCCAGTGCTGGAGCCTGCACCCAAAACCAGGTGGTCCAGAGCATATTTATTCTTCATACAGTCTTGTGAGGGAGTATCTGCCATCACTGTCTCGCAGATGAAGAAAGAGATTTATCGCTGGTTAGGCCTAGGGGTGTCGAATTCTAAAACCATTTTTCTTTCCATTGTGCCAGCCTGTTTGCTTGGACACTGCCTATTCCCCAGAGCCTAGGCTAATCCTCCCCCTTGTCACACATCCCTCGTGAACACCCAGAGACAAGCACAGTTGCTTCTTCACATCAATATTTCAGAGCGTCAAGTGCTGTCAGGTCCATTTGGTGAGATGGAAAAAGCGCAGGCTTTAGAGTCAAGTAAATCTTGCTTCAAATCTCAGGTCTCTGGATCTCCAGCAGTGTGGTCTTTGCCAAGTTATTTAGCTCCTCTGAGTCTCTGTTTTCTCATCATCAAAATAAAGCTACTAATAACTAGGTAATAGTGGGTCTTAAGTGTTTCCCAGGTGGTGGTTAACCCGCTCACCGTGTCACCACTGACCACTGTGGTAGGTTGATGGCAACGTGACTCTGCAGTTCTCCCCAGCAAGAAATGACACTCGCTTCTCTACCCTGAAATCTGAGTCGGCCTTGGGGTTCGTTTTAGCCAAACGCTGATGACAGAAGTGATGGCGTGTCAATTCCGAGTATTAGGAGACCTTGTACTTCCACTTTTCTCTTAGACTCGTACGGCTATCGTGAGAACAAGCCAGGACTAACATGCTGGAAAATTAAAAAACAAGCAAACAAACAATAAAAACCACGTGGAACAGAACAGAGTCATTTCAGCTGAGGCCATCCGAGACCAGCAAGTCCCACCTGACTGGCCATCTGTTCCACAGATGTAGGAACAAACCCAGCTGAGATCAACCGACCACCCGGCCACCCTGTCTGACTCCTGAGAAATAAGACACTTGTTATTTCAATTGTTAATTCTGGTGTGGTTTGTTATGCAGCAAGAGCTAACTGATAACCATTAGAAATAATACTATCAGGAGCTCAGAAACATGCTCAGCTGTACCCGGGACAGTGCTCCCCATCTTGTGCACAGTATCGTGAGCAGACTCCTATTCTCCCCACGTGTTCACAAGAGAAGATCACGCAGGCTAATGGATGATGATTCTAACAACAAATGAGAGCAGTGGATTTTTGTTTCCATAGAAATAGTTTCAAATAAACGTTCTTTACACATGCTTCTCATTGTCCTTATGTCAATATTGGCTTATGGAACTGGAATGTTTTTATGAGGCCTTTAGAGTTTGATTTTAGCAAAGAGGCTAACATTTCTTTTTGGCAAAGAAGACACAATTCAAATGGCATTAGAGCGTTAGAACGTGTCAGCTTCCTTCCAACCTGGTCAGTTCAATGGGGCCGGAGGCCCACAGTCATGGTTCTGCGTCCTTGCTACAGTCAGAGTCCTAGGGGTACTCGTTTGGATGGCCGAGGTACACCCCAAGTCCTTGCAACAACCGCTGGCCTCACATGAGCCTGCAGGGCTGATAGCGTTCAGCAGCCCGATGTGGCTATTGCTCATGTGTGTGCACGTGCGTGTGTCTTCCTCCCACATTACACTACGTGGCAGCGAGTTTGAAGAAGGCTGTCCTTTATGGGGGCCTGTGTATTTACAACAGATGCTTCCTACCGCAGTTGGAAGCTGGATCAGGAGTTCCCACCAAAGCTGCCTGACTTTGGGGAACCTGGCAGCCCCAGCTCTAGAAGAACAAACACAGGGACCCTTGTGAGGATTCTCACGCCGCATCCACACAGCCCCCTGGTCAACGTCTGCTGCATGACTGAGTGAACCTGCAACCACGGTCCATGCAGAACCCTTCCAGCGCTCCCCACCCTCAGACAAAATGTTCATTTCTTGGACACCAGCATGATCGTTAGGAGCCTAGGTTGCATTCAGATCTCTGCTCCAGCACTTTCTACGAGACACAGCTTTTACGAGCCCATTAACACTGATGAGCCTCAGGGTGCTCACATGTAAAATACCCAATATTTACCGTGTGGTGGTGAGGAAGTGCACGCAGGGTTGGTGTGAGTCCATGCAGGATGCTTAGACCCCTGCCTGGTGCACGGTAGGCGCTGGATGCCCATCACCTCCTCTCCATTCATACATCTGTTTAAATCCCATTTTCAGAGCAGCAATTATTTGCCAGCTGCGAAGTAGGCAGAGATACAGGGGTTAGAGACCTGGTCCCCCGTGTGCAGCTCTCCTGCTAAGGGGGAAAGTGACAGTAAATAAGCACATCCGGATTGATGGGGGGGAAGTTGTTTCAGAGATGACATTGCAGAGGGGGGCACTCGGGCGGGAGCATCCAAGTCCTTCTCTGTCCCCAGTCCTGGGGAGAAGCTGCCCACGAGGTGGTATGTGAGCCCAGTTGAGGAGGAAGAGGGGGATTTGACCTTTGTAAAGGCAGAGGGAAGGGCCCGTGGGAAGGGGCAGGGCACGCGGGGCCCGGGGTGCTTTGTGGGGGGATCCGGGCAGCTCGATGGTCAGAGGGCTGCTGGGAAGAGGGTGCATGGGCCTCCGTGGGCTGTGGGGTGCGTGGCCTCCAAGGGGAGCAGGTGGGGAGCACCGAGGGTGCTGGTGGGGAGTCGGGGAGCGGGACGGCCGAGCTCCGGGCAGAGGTAGCCAGCAAGGGGGCACAGGCCAGGGTGCCCGCTGGTCCCGGGGGTGCGGGCCTGCCTTCGGGCCAGGGCCCCACGGGCGTCCCTGCTCAGCGGAGGCGCTGCCCTGCCGCCCGACTCATGCTCTCTCTCTCTCTCTCTCTAATAAATAAAACCTTGAACAGAGAGGCACGCCTCGCAGGCAGGCGACAAACGCAGGGCCCCGGGAAGTCACTGAGGCGTTGGGCTCGTGTCACCCCCCGAACGGACTTAGCGGAAAGTCCTGACTCGGTTTCGCCTTTGGCCTGAAGAGCTAAGACAGCGAAGCGGGCGCTGCCGCCTCCCACGTATGTCGCGTGTCCCCCGCGGTATTGGCCGGCGTGACGTCGTCTCTAGGACACAAGTGCGGCTGTCACCTCTTCAGGCCAGGGTGGGGGGGACGGCAGATTGTGAGGCGACTTAAGCTCGGGGCCTGCCCTCTCGCGGTGTCACGGCGCCTTTCCTGCGCAGAGAGGCTGGGACGCCCTGGGCTTTCACCGTCCCCCGGAACTCACGGTCAAGAGCATGGGTCGCGGGTGGCCCAAGGTCTGCGGCCACATCCAGGAGCGAACAAACAGACCTGGAAAGTCAGGGCAAGGTCGCAGCCCGCTGTCAAGGGGCCACGCGGTGTCCCGCTTCTCCAGCTGCACTCCTGTGGACTGGGCCTTCGGGGGCTCCCCAGGCTGGTGCCTCTCCACCTCCCTTCGGGTTCCTGGGTTGTCACTGTGCACGGGCTGCTGGGTTGGAGTCCCCGTCCCTCCCTGGGCCTGGACAGGGCGGCAGGTCACAGGGAAGGGGAACCTCACACACCAAAGGAGCTGGTTGCAAAGAAATAAGATAAATAAAAATGCCCTCCTGGCTGTTGAGGGGAATTGCTGCAAGTGATGAGGTGTCCCCCGCAAGAAGGGGACACTGGTTTGTAGAGCACTGTGTCGCAGGACCCCACGCCCCACACTTCCCTCTTACCTCGCTTCCTCCTGCCTCGGGGCGGGGACGTGGCGGCCCTCCTTTCCCAACGAGGAACTTGCTCGCACCTTAGGGCCTTATTAGGGGGGTCACAGGTCATCCTGTAGGTGTCCCCATTCTTCCCGAATGGGAGCAAGCTGACAGCACCCCTCTGTCGCCCGAGATTGGCTCTTGGCACCCCGGGCCCTCCTAGCCCCTGGCTCCACCGGCCTCTGGAAGGTGCTAGACGCGTAGTGGGGGCCTTGCCACCACCCCGGGCTGGTGGTCGCTTATGAGTGTGCAGCAGCAGCTCTTTAGGGGCCACAGATACACAGTCGTCCTGTGAACAGCCAGCTGAGGGAAGGAAGGGCTTTTAGATCAACGAGTGAGCGCAGGCGGCCAGTCCACACGGCCACGCAGGGTGATCCCGCTTGTGCACCACGGTCAAGGCCTGGGCGTGCACCCTGACCCGGTCTTTCACAGACCTATGCATGCGCGCACACACACGTCCCTACACAACGTGCACGGAGATACACACATTTGCCTCCTACATCGTGCACACACACACACACACACACAACCACACACGATACACTGGGTTTACAGGGCATGAGGCCGGGGGTTTCATCTCAGCTTTGCCTCTGCTGCCCGCCCGAGTGATCCTGGACAAATCTTCCCATCGCTCTGATGCACACTTTCAGCATCAACAAAATGAAAGTAATTATAGATCCTCAAAGGTGGTATGAGGATCAACTGAGATGGAACCTGTAGAAAACCCAATGCCTCCCATGCATTTAGCTATGTATACATTTAAATTAAATAAAAAGTCTTATTAAGCTACATGTACATAGACCCACACGCGTACACATTCATTCACAGGACGCACACACACACTCTGTACACAGTCGTCTCTGCATACGTACAAGCACGTGTACAACCGTAAATACTATGACGATTTTATGCACATGCGTGTATGAACATTTATAATCATTCATATCCCTGTGTTTGCATATATACACCTGAGCATAGACTTATCGGGCGCCCAGGAGGCTCAGTGGTGGAGCGTCTACCTTCAGCCCAGGGCGTGGCCTCGGGGTCCTGGGATCGAGTTCCGCATCGGGCTCCTTGGATGGAGCCTGCTTCTCCCTCTGCCTGTGTCTCTGCCTCTCTCTCTGTGTCTCTCATGAGTAAATAAATAAAAAAATCCTAATAAAGCACATAGACTCCGTTCGCATACATCGACTTGCTCTCGGATGCACCACAGTGCTAGCCTTATACACACGCACACATACACATGATATGTACCATGCATATGTATGCATATCGGGCACGCATCTGTGAATATACATGTACATATATGCCCTATAAACACATTTTACAGAGTTAGGATTTATCTCCAATGTGAAGACAAGTGGAGACAATTCACAGCTCTGAAAATAACCCTCCGAGGTGTTGATCTTATTGCCATCTGTATGGAAAGCCATTCCTGTTGCTTCTTTTGGGGAAAAACACCATGGCTCGGGACATGGATCCCCTGATCTTCATCGGCCTGTTGGTGGTGGCGAAGGCCATCACTTCCTGCCAGGTGTGGGGGAGACGCACCTGCTCCCCAGGTTCGGGAGGGGACCTGGGCACTGCTCCACCGGCCTGAGGAGCCAGGGTACATTTGGGGTAGCCCTGGCCATTGGTGAGCGGGGCTGGGCGTGCTGGATGCACGGAGGGCTTGCACTCTCAGCGACAGGCTGCAGGGAGAGGCCTGCCTTCGGTGCGTCTGCAGTGGGGGTGCACGGGCAAGGCTCCGGCATCCCGCTAGCTGCGCATCCCAGTGTGTCTGGGGGCTCAGGGGCTCTGGCTGGAGGCGGCCGGCCTGTCCCCTGGCCTTGGGGGAGCCCCCAGCCGTCAGGCCTGCCTCATTGGTAGGACTGCGCGTCCACTTGTGAGTTTCAGGAGGGATGGGGAAGAAGACTTTGGTCCATCAGATTCAGGGATTCAACAACTGCTGCCATCTCAGACAGCTGGATCCCTGAGAATTCTTTTTGCAAGTATGCGTGGGGAGCAGAGAGGAGAGGCAGGTGCTAAGTGTGCCGACTGTTTATGAAATGTCACACGTGCTTGCCGGGGTCATTACGTGCGGACGGCACAGCCCCGCTGGGGTTTACAGCCCCCTGCGGCTGCCACATCCCCCGGCCCAGAGCCCCCCGGGAGCAGGAGCCCCCCAGGAGCAGCAGCCAGGGCCTGCCCGCCCTGCCCAGTGGCCCAGATAGCGCCTGGCTGCGGCCCTGTCAGGCCCGGGGCATCCACAGCATAAGGAAGACACGGAGTTGACCTTAAGCAGCTCAGGGCACTTCTCAAGGAGAGGTTTTATGGTGATTTTCCCAGAGCTGGTGGGACAGCACACAGCGTAGGAGAACCTAGGGCTGTTCTCCGGGGTGCGTGTGGGGGGGTGAATCATTCCTTTCCTGGTTTTTCCAAAATCTTGGCATCTTCTTTGACGAAGAAAGACACCCTAGATTTTGGCAGGCACGATAGCTCCGTATTATCTGAGGCCAAGTCACTCGGACTTGCCCAGCTGCAAGTCTAGGGAGGTACTAAGACATGGGGGTGTGTGCTAGTCCCGGTTTTTGTTAAGTCAGTTGACTAGTCTGGGGGGTGCTCTCAAGTCCTCTTTCACTTTGATCACTGATAACTTTTGTCACAGACGTGACTGCTTGAACCTCAAGAGGGTCTCTCAGAGGCCTGGTTTGCTTTGCCACCGTCTTTCCTCAGGCCTCCCAGGATGACCTGAATGACATCTTATTTGTCCCTCTGCCTCTAGTTCATCCTTCACTTATCTCCCAGGGTGGCTTTGTCTTTAGGATGTCGTGGTTATACTTACATGCACACCACCCCCTGCCTCCCCTAAACCCTGTGCCACGGCTCCTCTTTGCCTCTCACTTTGCTTCCTCAGTCCCCACGGGCTCCCCAAACCTCAGCACCTTTTTCCATGTGGCCTCCACTGCGCAGAGGGCCCCTTTCTTTTTTTTTCTTTTTTTGAAGATTTATTTATTTATTTATTTATTTATTTATTTATTTATTTATGATAGACATAGAGAAAGAGAGAGAGGTGCAGAGACACAGGAGGAGGGAGAAGCAGGCTCCATGCCGGGAGCCTGACACAGGACTCAATCCCGGGACTCCAGGGTCCCGCCCTGGGCCAAAGGCAGGCGCCAAACTGCTGAGCCACCCAGGGATCCCTACCCCTTCCTTTTCTACACCCAACTCAGTCCTACTGACCCACTGACGTATCTCGTTCAGACGCTAAAAATGACTGCTCTGCTGAGAGCACTTGGCCACCGAATATAAAATCTCCTTTTTCCAGGGCCCACCCAGATATGGGCCAGTCCAAGATAGAGTCCTGTGAGAATTTCAGTTATTATGCTGACATGCCAGAAGTTTGGAGGCAAAGGGAAGAGAAGAGGGAGACAGTCCTAAGGGAGATGATTGAATGATGTGTGGGATCAGAACTGATTGGTCCCAGAGTGAAGGATAAGGATGAGTCCAGGACGGTTCCTACTGTCCCAGGCAAGGAAGGGACCTGGGGGGGAAGGATGGATGGTGTGGTGACAAGTAGGGTGAAGCTGGGGAGTGTTGGAGAAAGGACGGCACAGATGTCCCAACCGGGCCATCCAAGTGGACCCGAAGAGGGTTAGTAATATCGGGAACACTGTCCACTGTTATAATTTATAGGCTTAGGCAACTTGCCTTTGCTTGCATTTGGGTAACATGTTCTAGCAGTCAGTTCCAGGGATCATAGCCCCTAGCTGTAATCATCCCCTCTTTTAGGATAATTATAGGATTCCTCAGTGGTTACATTCTTCCCTCTGATCCTATTGTGCTTCATCCACGCTGAGAGGGCTCCAGAGAGATGTAGGGAAGCTCTACTCATCTCTGTGCTAAAGCTCTGAGCACCTGGCATATATCTGCCTTTGATAAGACCGTGTCCTGGCCTTCCCTCACCACCCACTAAAGAATGCCACCCTGTGGTCATCGAAGCTTCTCATCTCAAGAGCTTTGCCTACACCTCTGCTTGAGGTCTCAGGCCGTGTTAAGCACTTTCCTCCTGTCGTCTACTCTTGTTCATTTGGGAGGCATTTCTCTTCTCAGTGCCAAGGAAGTAGAGAGCCCTTATTTAACTGAAAAACACAGAACAAAGACACGCTTAATTCTTCTAGCCATATGCTACATTTCAAGAATGCCTAAGGCCTCAAGTTGGCAAATTAGATCCAAGATAAGGCTCTTGAGTATAAACATCTCGTCCAGGGGCAGACTGAAGTCTACACTTCAGACCCACGTCTCTCTCTCTCTCTCTGGATAATGCCCTAGACATCCATAATGGATGTTGGTATTAAAACAGTGAAAGAAACCTGAACCAAGAGGGAATTAAACCTGAACTGGGAGGGGATTATGCAATCCTGAAGGGGATAGGTCAGATTTCTTCCATTATTTTAGTATCTGCATTCTACGATGGCGATCTACATACATACATACATAGATGTGTGTGCATATATAAACTATACGTGTGTGCACATGCACATGTAAATATATACACACACACGTTACTAGAAGGGAGTACTTTGAGCCATGATCCAGTCTGTTCCTACGATGGCAACGAGCATGATGAGACGAAAACAAGAAACAAAGCAAATAAAATTTCCAAATGACTGCAAGACAGATTGACCTTTCTGTTCTCTGTATGACCAAAAACTCTCCACAACATGGACCACCAAAGGACTGGAGATGAGGAAGGCGGGCTTCTTGTGCCGGGGACCTCTCCAGCACCACAATTCCAACACGTTCAATACATCAGAATGGAGACGCCGATTCCCACTTGTTTTCCTCAAGATACCACATCCCCTCAGGATTGGAGTGCGACGTTCTCACCTCTGCATTCCTCATGCTAACTATAGAACCTGGTACATACTCATCCAATTTATATATATTATATATATATATATAATATATATAAATTCATATTTGGACTGAAAAATGTCCTTGGCTAATTGTCATGTATTTTCATGAAATTTGATCTTGCTAAATTGTATATGCACAGATGGAATAGGGTCTTACTAATAAAATTTTGAGACAATTTCTTCTTCCATGAATTTTGAGGAAAGGCAGGGAAGGGCCAGCTTAAATAAGCTATGGAAAATGGAGACATTATAGATACTCTTAAAGGCCTTTCAACTTGAGGGCCCAGCAATTAATTTTAAAAGCCTTCTGTGTTTCTGAGATTCTGTTATATAATATAGGCATATAATGAATATCTTCGCTTTTACTTATTATATTTTTGTCTATCTACCCGTCTCTCTGTCATCTATCATCATGGCTCGCTGTGTATATTGGCACCTGTGTATAGGCACAGTAACTACAGAGGAGAGGCTTTTTACTATTTCCCCAACTGCTAGACCTCTGTGGGTAGAGACTTCCCCTTCTACATTGTACAGAAAGACTGCACGAGCTAACACCATTGGATCATGATTGGGGAGGGGGGTGTTTTCTCATTCTCGAAAACACCTGTTCCATCTTTCCCAAAGTGCCATCTGGAAGCCCTGCCACTCTCCATGATGCCGAACATGAATCTCAGCTGCTGGATGCAGTTACTTCTCCGCTTGTCTTTGGTTTCAGCCCATTGTTCACGGTCCGTACATTTCTAAGAGCGCAATCTGGACTCATTGTATCAGCCCCGAACCAGCAATGCAAGACTCTATGGGAAGGGAGTGTAAACCAATCTTGTCTGACAGGTTCACCTAATGAAATGTTTTCAAGGCCATGCAAGGTGAATGTAACCATGTTCTGCTCCGAAGGGGCATAAAGCTTCACGGGCCTGAACTGCCTCCCCTCCTTCCTTGGGTGTCCCCATTTCCCCTTGTCTTCCTGTATTCTTCTTGCTTGCAGCCCTCTCCCGGTGTCCTGAAACTCTTTCTCCCCCTGCTCTGTGACAGTAACCTTAGTCTTTCCAGTCTTTAGGTCCTCTTATAAGTCCCAGAGCCTCACGGTTTATTCTGTTGATTCCAAATGAGCTCTGGACAAGAAAATTGGTGATGATCAGGGAACTTCCAACCGTGGCTGTGCAAAGAAATATTAATTTTATGAGAATGAATTGCATTCAGAAGACCATCTAGCCTGACCTTTGTCCTTAGGGTTCTGGTAATGCTAACAATGGCCTTAAGGTGCCAAGGGCAGAGGCCCCTCTCCTTACCTTAGAGTTTAGTCTAGAACCATCTTGTGTTAATAGACAGAGTGTACCATGCTCAAACAGTTTCTGCCAAATCACTGGTAAGAAAGAGGGAACAACTCTGATTTCCAAACCCAAACCCTCCCAGTTCTTTTTTTTTTTTTCCAGAGCAGTACGTGGTGGACTAAGCCTTTATCTTTGTGACTCAGCCAGCCATTAACCATAAGGTTATTGGCTGGCCCTTATTGTGCATTTCAAACAGATTAATAGATTGAAAGTCAAGATCCCCTTCCCATAGATTCTTGCATTGCTGGTTCTGTGCTGATACAATGAGTCCAGATTGCGCTCTTAGAAATGTATGGACCGTGAACAATGGGCTGAGACCAAAGAGAAGCAGCGAAATAACTGCATCCAGCAGCTGAGATTCATGCTGGGCATCATGGAGAGTGGCAGGGCTTCCAGATGGCAGCCCAGACTGCTGCACACCCTGTATCTCTAGTGCCTTGGACAATAAGCCTCCTTGAAAAATATTAATAAATGAAAGAATGGATAAACTGATTAAAGTTTAGTGCCCTACTTACCCTATCCCAAAGTGATTGCTTCCGGGAAAATATTATGGTAACAAAGGATAGTTAAAACATCTTTTATTATCTTTTGACAGAAATCTTCCAGTCTTTGGTTGAAACAGTATGTTTCAATCTATGAGCAATCTGCTAAGGAATCTTACTTTCAGAAACTGAATTTGTTCTGGAAAATCTATTGGGAATAAATGACAAGGTAACTCAAAACAGCACTTTTCAGGCTGTAATGTACACTTGGATCATCTTGGGGATCTTGTTAAAATGCACATTCTGGTTCTGTAGGACCAAGAAGAGGCATGAAATTCTTTATTCTTAATAAGCTCTTAGATGATGTGGATGCTGAAGCTGTTGGTCCCTGGACCACACTTTGAGTGGCCAGGCTTTAGAGGCAGACGCTACAGGGTCTTAATATGCGGTAGGGGTGGGGAAAAAGGGTTTGCCTCTCCTTTGGTCAGATATTTGGTCATGTCTGGGGATTTTTTCGATTGCCACAATTAGAAGGATGCCACCATCCTTCTAATTGCCACCAAATTAGAAGTAATTTGGTAGTAGAAGTGAGGAAAGCTGCTAAACATCCTACAAAGCACAGGATGGGACCCACACGAAGGCATTCTCTGGCCCAACATGTCGATAGTGCTGAGGTTGAGAAATTCTGCTGTAGAGGAAGGAACATAGATATGCAGTCTGCTTGACCTGGGATCAATCCATGAACATTCCACTTCACTGCCATAACCCTTAACAATACTCTCAGAAGCTCAGTTCTTTGGAGAACTACCTAACTAGGATCAGTAGAGTGTCTGGATATGCAGTAAGTGCTCAATAACACTTGATATCAATTAAAAGGTCAAAGAATCGTCTTCCTTAGAGACTTATAGAAAAGCAATTACGGTTATTGAGTACCTATTATTGTATATCTAGATAAATATTTTGGGTATTTCAGAGATACTTCAGATTACACGGGCTGAGCCAGGGGCATACACTGCCTCTTGACAGTCTCTTGAGTCTGTAATTTTAGACTTAAAAAAAATAGTGCTCCAATCCCCATTGTTAGACACATATTGACAGCAGCTGTTTTCTCAAAGTAACCAATTGTAATGGCCAGTAGATGGAGAGAGCTGAGCACTGGGTCTTTGACCATCCCAACAGCAACGGTGTTTTCTCATCTCAGGGACACCCGGCTTTGACCTGGCAAAGGCCTGGGTACCACAGAGCCCCACTGCTGGTGATTTCATAGGCTGGCTTGGCTTGGTGTCAGAACAAGACAAAGCTCTAGCCCAATAGAGAGGTCCCAGCAAGGGTGGTGGGGTGGTGTCTGAGAGTATTTTCCACATGTTTTTCCCATGCCAGACCCACCCTGCCACTCCTCTGCCCACTGCATAAACAGATGAGCACAAACGTACATAGACCCCCTCTACCTTCCTCCCCATATTCCCCCGTCTACATCTCAACAGATGAGTCTTTCTGCTGACTGCCTGTAAAAAAGAAAAAAACAACCAGATGGCACAGCTGGAAAAAAATGTCTGTGTTTTAGAGGGTATACAGAGCTCTTTATCATCCCAGCAGGAATGGGTAAGAACCTGGCAGGACACGGGGGTGCTCAAGAAGAATGTGAGCATCTGCTTGACATGTTGGTGGAGCTTTCAAAAATCATCTCCAGGCTGCTCTCTTGCTAAAGATACCTGCATGATAATCCTGGGACCCGGGGGCTGCCCTTTCCTTCTTCCTCCATTGTTTACTGTGTTGCTCTCCAGCTTGTCTGCCCGTGGAATCTCATGGAGATTGTTCCTGAGTCAGACCAGTTCATGCGGTAAGGTGGTAGGGTAGACAGTCAGGGATGTGGGACTGGCTTAGCCAGGGGTACTGGCAGGACTGGTGCACGGTCATCCTTGTGGCTGTGACGTTCTACAAGCAAAAGGCTACTAAGTACCATCAGCCAAGGGAAGAGGCACAGGAGGCAAGGTCTGGAGGAGGCCAGCTGCAGCATTTAGGGTCCTCTCCCGCTAGAATCACACAGGATACTTACCCATCCCCCCCCCAGCAACATGGGTGAAGGGTTGCTAACCAAGAAAGCTCATTAGAGACTCAGGGCAGAGGTTTTCTGTTGGGGGCTGGTCCCATTGGCAGCCTCTAGGTGGATGTGCCCAAATTCCAGACTCCCAGAAAGAAAGCAGGTGTTCAGCATAAACCATGTTGTTCACACAAACAGCACAGTGAGCCACTCTCATCACGTTATGGTGGGAACCTTCTTGAAATATGGGTTTCCAGACACCAGCAAGGAGCCCACACTGCAAGCCGGCCTTTCCTGGGGTCACAGTTGAGACCTGACATGTTTTCTGCACAATCATGGATCCTATGCTGGTTCCTCTCGCTTCTTCCCCGGGACAGGTGACAGCTCAGTGGGACCCCAGAGCTCCAGAGCCGTGACAAGGTGCCTTGGGGCCCACATTCCTCCCACCAAGGCAGAGGCAGCTGGTTCTCCTCCATGCTGCCTGGAGTCTTTGAAGATGGAGGTCCCGCGGGAGAGCACCACAATTCCTAGGGATAACAGGTTATGCCAAAAAAAAAAAAAAAAGGCAATCTCTTCTCTTCTCAAAACCTCTGTCTGTAAGATGAGCTGCTCCATTTTCTTCTTTGTTGAATTAGGAACACTCAGGGTTTTATTCCTGTAAGTCAAAGGATCTTTTTGAAGGATGGCTTGTAAGTTTTTTTCCCTCCTATTTGGCCTAAAAGCTTCCAGGAGTCTTTCTTTATCTTTGAAATTGAAAGCTTTTCCCTCCTTCCCGTAGGATATGGTTGGGCATATTTCCTTACCATTAACTCTGTCCAGCATGCGATGATCCCTCTAAATTTCTTATCTCACATCTTTTAAAATATTTTCTTTTCAGTTCTGCACCGTTTCCTTTTATTAGGCCTGTGATTATTGATGCTCATCCTTGAGATACTGACCATTCGGGAGCTGAATGTTCCTGTTCTGCTTTGTCATTCATTCTCTAACTCATTCATGTATTTAAGTCAGAGATGTGTTCATTGATTCAATCAACAGTTCCCAAACATTCATATCCGTTAGAGGTGCTACCAGACGCTGGAGATTCAGAGACAACGGTCTTAGTTCAGGTTGCTGTAACAAACTGGGTGGCTTATATGGCAAACCTTATTTCTCATAGTTCTGGAGGTTGGGACATCCGAGATAAAGGTAGCAGCAGATCCAGGGGCTGGTGAGGGCGCAGATGGCTGTCTTCTGGTAGCCTTGTAGGGTGGAGGGCAGAGCTAGCTAGCTCTCTGCTCTCTTCTTATAAGGGCATTAATCCTATTCATGACAACTCCATCCTCAAGACCTTGTTATTTTTCAAAGGCTCCACTTCCAAATACCATCGCATTTGGATTTGAGTTTCGACATACAAACTTTGCAGGAGGTGGAGGTGGGGGGCACCCAAACATTCAGTGCATTATAATAACTAAGGTGTATTGTTGGCCACTTAAGATCTCAATAGTGAAAACACATGCACACAAATCCCTGGAACAATGAGGGCTTTAGTGGAGGCTTACCCAGCATTCCGGGAGCACAAAGAATGGGGGGCTTTTGAGTGGTGGGGTCCTATTTGTGGACTGTTTTTCTATTTTTTAATTTTAATTTTTAAAAATTTTTATTGGAGTTTAATTTGCCAACATATAGCATAACACCCAGTGCTCATCCCTACAAGTGCTCCCCTCAGTGTCCATCACCCGGTCACCCCAACCCCCACCCACCTCCCCTTCCACTACCCCTTGTTCATTTCCCAGAGTTAGGTGTCTCTCATGTTTTGTCACCCTCACTGATATTTTCACTCATTTTCTCTCCTTTCCCTTTATTCCTTTTCACTAATTTTTATATTCTCCAAATGAATGAGACCATATAATGTTTGTCCTTTTCCGGTGGACTCTATTTCTTAAGTTTATCCTCTATGTTAACATTTGGTTCTCTGGGGAGCCACACTTTGCTTAGTCCAAGATCACCTGTCTTTGGTTGGCTGTGGTGTCTATTCTTTCACATTTCATTCATAAAAGCCAGGATTTTGTATTTAGTGTGAGGTGTGGGTGTCCATTCTTCCCTAACTGTCTTAAGGAGATGCTTTAAGGCTAGTTCCCACCCTGTCCTGCATGGATCTAGTCCTAAAGAAGAAGGCAATGAGAGAAGCCACTTTTTGCTCTTTCTTCTACACCTTGGGGCTGACAATGCCCTCACCTCAACCCAGATGCAGAAAGTAGAACAGGGAGAGGCTTGAGTGCTTTTACTCATCTGCCTAGAGCCACCAGATGTGGAGGGTGTCATCTGGGACTGAGCCTGGAGAGATGGTCTGAGAGCCTTGGGGAGAAAGCCACAGAGACATCATCAGTCTGGCTGCACTGGGGAGCCTCCCACTGGATCACAGGTGGGATGAGAGGTGGGAGCTGCTCCTGAACCAGCCCCAGGGGCCAGGCACTTTCAGATGGTCTCCTAGACCCTCAAGGGTACCACTGCTGGGGAAGGGGAGCGGGTTCCTACCACCACCAAGGAGGCAAGGCTGCACAGAGAGTCCGCCCTTCAGTGCTGCGGGAGTGGTGTGGCTGAAAGGAAAAATGGGATGTGTCTTCCATCCCCGAGAGTCCCCATGAGTCCCTGTAATTGCTGTTGCTGCAAACTCCTTGGATTGGATGATTTAATAGTAATAACGGTGAGCATTAGGGGGAACGGATTCCTTGTTATTCATCTTACTCTACCTCTCTTCGGGATTCTTTTTACCAGTTTATCTTCAAATAGAGGTAATTGAAAATTAATTTTTTGTCATAAAAAATAAAAGCTCTCTTGATATAATTGGAGCCACTGGAGAGGGTCTGTTTAATCAAAAAAAAAAAAACAATCCCTCCCAGTTACCGCTTTCCGGGGGGTGTTTGGAGGGATTATTTCAGGTTATCTTGCTAGAAAAAAGGGTCGGCTGCCCTCTATTGAGTACTTACCACCAGTTGGGTGCTGGGAGCAAATCTCTACCTGTGTTACTTCATGGAGGCCACAAAACAAACCAACAAATGAAATCATAGTATCCCTACCTGGCAGATGATGAAACAGGTTGGTATAGGTGAGGCTGGGAGAGCTATACCTGAAGAAAGTTGAGGAGTTTCAGTGGTTTCTGGCCCATGGTATCTAGAAGCACACTTATCTCAAAAGGTTAACTCACCTCTCAACTGCACAGGTTACGGAGGTCCTTCCCAAGAGGAAGGATCTCTCCATTTGCTTTGCCTAGTTCCGGGTCAACATCCTTCCTCATTAGAGCTTGCTGAGTCTTTTAGGGACCAGGAAGAACCTTCACACGATCCCCACCCCCCAAACCGAAGCTCATGGTTGTCTCTCCAACCTAACCCTGGTACTGGTTTGTCGGCAGGCTGAGTTTACGATGTGCCTCTTGGTCATTTGGCTGCTCAACGTTCACCATGAGTGGCCATTTTTCATTAGTTTCCATTCTAATTACTTATCTGGAACTGTTTTTTTTTTTTTTTTTTTTTTTTTTTTTAATCACTAGATCATTTTCAGATGCATTACCACGACATTTCTTTTTCTAAAAAGACCTTTAATCTAGGCATCTCACTGCTTGCATAGGTCCTGAAGGCTGGACAGTATACCCGTGCCCTAGGTGGGGCTAGCTCCAGGAAGCAGAAGACTCAGTATGTGCTCATGCCTCTTGGATTACACAGATGTCATATAAATGGAGGAGCTAGTTATTTGTTTCAAGGGCTAAAACTGTTTTTGGTCCTGTCAGGAAAAAAGTAAAAAAAAAAAAAAAAAGTGTTTGGGAAAAGAAATCCAAAGCAAGGCTCTGGGGTACCTGGGGATGGTGAGTATGCTCTCCGGTTGTTGATGGGCTTGAGGCTCCATCAAAGGGGTACTCTGATGGCCCTAGAGTAGAACACATTTGCAGCTCCTTCCAAGCTGCTGCTTTTGCCACTAACAGTACTGCCCCTGGCCTCACATGGGAAACCTTCCCATATATGTGGTTGTGAGACTGTCAATTCAAGACATTGTTTGGAACCTTTGGGGGGAGAAAACATCTTTGCTGAGGTCAGCTCTGAAGGTTGCACTGTCCTTTTTTTTTATTAAGACTTTATTTATGTATGAGAGAGAGTGAATGAGTGAGAGCATGAGCAGTGGGGAGGGGAGAGGCAAAGGGAGAGGGCCAAGCAGACTCCCCATGGAGCAGGGAGATGAACAGGGCCTGATCCCAGAACCCTGAGATCCTGACCTGAGCCCAAGGCAGACACGACCTACTGAACCACCCAGCGTCCCAGAGCGCCAACAGTCTTTCATCTACATGTTTGTCATGTGGATTTTCCCAGCCACCATGTTACCTTGTGGACGAGAATATTTTTGCCCTAGGTTGTCATGATCAAAGAAGGGCATCAATGATGCACCCAAAACAAATCCATGTCTCCAGTTTTCTTGTTTGTCATTTGTTTTCCCTTTCTCTTTTCATTTGATGATGCATTTGTCTGCCTGGTAGGGGTGAGAAGAGGGTCATCTAGCACTAGATGGAGGGTCTTTGCAAGACTAGTCAAACCTTAATCACAGTTTTAGTCATTTGTTCCTCCCAGGGTTCATAAACAGGAACCACCTGTTAGCACTGCATGTCATAATATAGCATTGCTTCTTCACTTTTTTAGTTTTTTTAGTGTGATGGATCCATTCCAGTGCCTGACGTCAGCAGTAGGCAGCATCCTACTTTTCAAGGTGTGATTACCTTGACACTAATATATGGGCCCAAATCAAGAAACCACAAGCTAGATCAACTCCAATGTCTCTTCTGATTTTTAGTGCCTATGATTCATTTTTAATTATGCATATATAAATAATGAGATTTCTAGGTAGGGAATTAAAAAATAAACAACCCTCCTCTCCATCCCTTCCATCACTACTCAATTTAAAAAAAAAAAAAAACAGCCTCAGGGTGCCTGGGTAGCACAGTAGGTTAGGTCATGATCTCAGGGTCTTTACCCTCAGTGTGGAGTCTGCTTAAGACTCTCTCTCTTTCTGTCTCTCTCTGCCCATCCCTCCCTCTCTCAAATAAATAAATAACTTAAAACAAACAAACAAACAACGTCTTTGATTTGACCCTAAAAGTGGCCAGCTTCAACGTGTGAAATCTAAAATGTGTATTTGATAGCGTAAGGCAGAAACTGGCCAACGTCTCCGTTGGGAAGGGCTAAGGGAGGCAAGCACCACACCTGTGCAAAGCCGTGTGGGGGTGGGAGCCACTCTACTGAAAGCCTCTCAGCAATCACAGCCCCTTCCACTCCGAGCCAAGTGCCCCTCATTATGTGTGTAGGCGTCAAAAAGCAATGAAACCCTAATTAAGGAGCTGCTACCGTTTTTAAGTACGGGCTCACAGGCCTAGCCTGCTGCCATTTCAGAACTAATTCAGACCATTCATCTGGAGGGGAGTAAGTCCTGGAAGTTTTAATTCCCAGCCAAAATATGTCCTGATTGGATCCTCTCCTTTTCTCTCTCTCGAGCTTATTGAGATGAACCTTCCAATTACTTGGGAAAGTAAAGGAGGCTTGTGGAGGGTAATTGAGGCAGGTGGGGGCCCTTAATTGAGGAGCCCACATGCATGTTAACTCCAAGGGACAGCTAAAGGAAAATGAACAGGAGGGAAAATTTCCCCTTCAAACCAGTTGATTCTTCAACAACAACAGGAAAATTGAAGCTGAAAAATCAATGGAGCTCCAGCTCATGAAAAGCTCCAGTGAGGGCTCTGGGGAAGACAGGAGACACCTGCTAATGAGAAGAGTTTAAAAACAATTGCAAGTCTGAGTTTTTATTATTTAAAAAAAAAAGCACCCCTAGAATGACAATTTCTAAAACTGGAGGGGAAGATAGAAAGGGTTGAGATTTTTTTAAAGATGGAATCTCTTGCTGAGAGAAACTGTCAAATTTTTCATTATATCCGTTTCAAGGCAGGCATTTATTACCTTTCCAGTGACTATATATCTCCTGTAATGTTCTTACTGGGGTTTGCCTCTTAATTACCTGCAAAATTTGCATTTAAACGGAGTTAAAGTGTGCTCTCCACTCTTCCTCTTCCCACAGTTGTTTCCATGGTAACCAAAGGGGTCTCCCAGAGCCGGGCTGGGCTGGAATGTCTGCTTCAGCAGGCCTGGAAACATCTCGCCTTCACCATCTCCTGCACTTCACGGAGGAAGGGAATGGAAAGCACCAAAGGATCCACTGACCCCTGTCGGATTCTTCTGGAAACTACTTTCAGTAGCAAAATTTTCCCTTTTTGGAAGAGTCTTTCAGGACTGGGATCTGGGCCGATTTCTCCCTATGTGGTCTGCCCGGATTGCTCCCCGTAGCTCCAGATACATGAACTGATCAGACCCAATATCCGGTCTTCTCCGTTGACCCAGAGACCTTAGCACAGGTCCCAAGCCAGGGCCCCTCCTTGCCTGGAGTGTGTAAGTGGACCCTCTTCTGATGGGGAAGCAGCGTGACCCTACATCAGCAACATTAAGATGTCATTGCCCAACTTGCACAAAATTGGTTCAGTGCACCAAAGCTAAGCAAAAGTGAAAGGAAGGTAGATTTGTACTGGGTGATTTTCCTTGATCCCTTTGGCACTGAAAGCACATATTTCTAAGGCCACTTTTTTTCTCAAAGAGAAATGGATTAAAAGCAAACAGGCAAAGGTACAGCATAATCATTTTGGAAAAAAATCTGTGGTACGGCCCTCTGCCTACCACCAGGGAAGAAACACAAATTCCTGACCCAACCCGTGGAATGGCCTAGGACTTTGAGACAAGGAAGCAAGAAGGGAACCACGCAGCTCTCTGTGTGATTCTTGGCCTCAGCTCTCTGAAAAGGCTAACACTATGCTCACACTTCCAATAGCCCAGCTCCTCAATATTTGCCCGTAATGCTCTCTACTAACCCGTTGCTGGGGTTGGGCTGAGAAAAGGCACACATCTAAGTCTGCCATGTGCTTTTTTTATATAACATCTCATAATGGAAGAAGGAACCCACATGGGTGGGGGGCATGGTAAAAAGACTCCCAAACCACATGGATGGGAAGTCTGTGAGAATAAGCAGCCAGTCTGGGATTCTAACTAATTCTACTTGATTATCCTGACAACCAACTTTCTAACACAACCAGATTTCAGAAGGTAAGAGTATGGGTCACGTCAGTTATTATATCTCCATATTTATTAACATCCTTCAGAAAAGCTGCTTTTTTTGGGGTGACTGGGTGGCCCAGTTGGTTAAGTATCTGACTCTTGGTTTCAGCTCAGATTGTGGCCTCAGGGTCATGAGATCTGTCTCTCTCTCCCTTTGCCCCTGCTCTTGTATCACCTCACATGTGCCCTCTCTCTCTCAAATAAACAAACAAAAAAAAAAAAAAGGGAAAAAAGAAACATTGGTTTGTTGGATCAAAACACTTAATCTGGTTTGTCCTCATAATTAATCGTATGTGGACCTGTAATAATGTTTTTTACTGTACGGCTTTCTTTTCTCATTTGATGCTGCAATAAACTTATTTCAAGTACCTCTTGAAATACTTTTTTTTTTAATGCCTTTTTTTTAAAAATAATAATTTCAAGTACCTCAATTTCAAATTCATCTGTGATTTAGACTGAATGTCTGTGGCATGTGGGGGTTGTTACACATCTTCTTAGCATAATTCCCTAGTGATCTCTGGGCTGACTTCCTGAGAGAGAATGTGCTCCCTGTACTCATCTTGGCCTGTTTCCATTGGGCCCCAGAGTGGACCACAAGTGGTATGTATCTGTCTGGTATGTGCTCATCAGGGTGGTAATTATGAATATAAAACTTTCAGCAACTTGGATTTAGAAAAAAGCCTGCCTGGCAAGCACTTAAGCAGTTGGATGGTTGGGGTAAAATTTGGGAACCTCCGGGGCCTGTAGGCATGGAGGCTGAGTCTTTTTATGAACTGAGTAATCACAGACCTGTATCTACCACTCTTAGTTCCTCTCTCTTCTTACAACTATTGGAAAATGAAACTTTCTCTAGGTTTTCTGTCCCCTGAGCTTTAGGTGTCATTTTTCTGAGGCCTGACTCCAATGGCTTCCATTTTGGTTCCTGCTCCAAAGAGATTCAAAACAAATATAACCCTACTGAAGACTAGGAGACACAGAGGCTAATGACTTGTCTTTTTTTTTTTTCTTTCTTTCTCTTAAGTCTTTTAAAATCTAACCTTTGAAGGTACATAATTTGAGTCCCAGGATATAAGTTTCATGGATATATTGAGTTATATATATATATATATATACATATTTGTGTGGCTCATGTCTACATGATATGAGTGAACAACTTCCCATCCAGTAATGGAGGGGTTCCCGTGATCTTCCAGTGAAACAGTCAGTGCTATCTTAAAGGTAATCACTTTTAATAGCTCACTCCTGATTTTAATTATCTCATTAATTATTTCTCTTTCTGATGCAATTAAGAGAGACTCAACCTAAAATATCCTAAAAAAAAAAAAAGATGGGAAGCAATATATTGGTTCATGGAGTTGAAACTACCATGGAAGAGCTGACTTAGAATGGATGGATCCATGGACTCACATGAGGCCATTTGGAGCATGTGTCTCATCTCCTGGCTCTGTTTCTCTTTGTATTGCTTTCACAGTCAGGTAGGTTTTTCATTTGAGGTGGCAAGATGGTAGTCACAGTTCCAAGCTTATAGGGTATCTTCCTTCCACTAACAACAGACAGAAGAAAGGGAAGTTCTCTTTCTCACTAAAAATTTAAGAGGTGCTACTCATTGGATCAAGTTAGGTCACATTATACATATTTGACCCAACAACCACTGTGGCCACAGAGATGAAGAACAATGATTGGTTTAGGTTTGGTCCCTCTGATGGGTAGGCTGGGACCAATCCCACATAAACAATATGGAGCAGAAAAATCAGAATACTACAACAAGAAGTATAACTAATCCATTTTTTTCTTTATTTCACCAGTGTGAAAAAAAAGAGTTATTTTCCTTATGCAAATAAAGCAAGTAATGCCATGGGTAGTAACATTACAATACTGCGGAGCTAATAGACTGTGATCGGGACACCTGTCTTTCTGGCACCACAGTCCGTTTCTTGATACTCAGTTCTCATGCTCGGTTTTCTCATGGTCACATTGTGGACATTAGGCTCAGATAACTTTCAGGTTTGGCTCCTCAAAGTATGCTAACTTCAGTACTCTGAATCTTACACAATGATGATAATGATTTCTTTAGTTGGTATTACAGTATGCATTTCTAAATATGTTCCCATCCATTATTTTCCTACTCGCTGGTGATTTAAGCAAGCGTTTTTGCCCCCATTTGTGTTTTGAAGCTGAACAAGACATAGGCAATTTGCATGGTCACCCAGTTAGTGAGGGGGTGAGCCAGGATTACAAACTGGGTCTCTGGTTTTTTATTTCAGAAATTCTTCCAATCCTTTGTTTTCATTTCCTTTCCTTTGCCCAGCACAGATACCCTGAGGAGTTGAGTGAAACCCTAAGCATCCGTATAGAAGAGGTCTTAACTAGTCCTGTTGGAAAAGCCAGGTGAAATGGTCTGCAGGTAAGTGGATGAACACGTATGAGGGTTTATAAATGGCTGTATGACCCGAGAAGCCACCTTTGCTATGAGACTAAGAATTGCAGGCCCACCAGACATCTCTGTTGGCCCTAGTTTGTTTTCGTTTCTCTGAAGGATTTCTAGAATACTGTGAGGATGAGGAGCTCTTGGCACCCCCCCTTCCCTTGTTCCCAAGATCCCTCTATTTCTGCAGCAACCCCAGTGGTCCACACCTAAGGCAGAGGACATGCCAATCTGAGAGGTCTGATCCTATGACAGGGACTGGCCATGTGAACTCATGAGCAAGATCACTGATGTCCAGGTGGGTAGTGGTGTCTCACAGGTAAGGCGGTGGGGACGTCGGCCTTGGCTGGACACCATAAGGGGATACACGGTCTGCCCGGGGTTGAAAAACAATGCTAACATTGACAGCTAGAAGGTGGTTTGCTTTTCATTACCACTATGCTCCTGCAATTGTAAACTCAAAGTCAGTGATAAAACCCTTCTCCTCATGGAAGCATCTGCCCCCACTACCCCCTCATCCTTTATATACCACTGCAGGTGGGTCAAACAGGTGTAGAGGTCAGGGGAGTCGGATAGAAACCTGCAACTCTTAGCATTTACTGAAGCTGAACCCGCCTCCTCCCCCTGCCAGCCCCTCCCCCAGCCTGCCCACAGATGTTCTGGAGGAGCACACTCCACAGGAGATTTCTACTGATCTATAATTGAAAACCGTCTGAGCTCCCTTTGGGGTGTTTGCCTCTCTCAAGCAACTCCCGGCCAGAAAGTGCTCAGCAGCGGGATTCCCAGGGGCAGCATAATGGCCCAGACTGTACATGCAGTTATTGGCACCGCAGCCCTAGAGAGAGAGGAGGAGGGGGACGGGGAGAGCGAGAGCGAGGGGGCCTCTGGGGTGAGTACAGGAGCAGGGGGCACAAGGGCATTGAGTCAGCGGAGACAGCGAGTGGGTGAGTGTGGATGCGGGTGGCTACACCTGAGGGGTGGGGAAGGAGGTGGGGGCATGCAAGAGAGGGTCATTGCGGCATGAGCCCACCCTGCCTTCCGACCCTCAGCTCCTGGATAAGCGGGGCCTTCACTTTCTATTCTTTGCCTTTCTCAGCAACCTGTCCTCACCAGGGTCACCACCTACACCTCCTAACCCCACTGTTCTAGGGAAGAGCTGGCTGCCTTAGGAAAGGAAGCAGGGCGTGGGGGGAGCCTTTCCAGGCTCCCTGGGTCCGCGGCACACGCTCACGCCCCGTGCGATGGCCTCGCGCCGTGTCCCGGGATGGTGGCTTTCCTGCTTCCCGAGTCCCGGAGGCCGCAGGCCCAAGGTTGAGGCATTGGTGGGGTCGGCGGGGTCGCGCCCCCCTCCTTGGCTGTAGATGGTGTGGTCTCGTCTCTCCGTGTCCTCACGCAGCCTCTCCTCTGCTGTGCGTGCTTCCCTGCTGTCCGCTTGGTGTCTTCGAATCTCCTCTTCTCATAAGGACACCGGTCACATTGGCTTAAGGCCCCACTCAAGGCTTCATTTTAACTTAATTACCTCTTTAGAGGCCCTATCTCCAAGAAACACTCACATTTGAGGCGCTGGGGGTTAGGGCTTCCACATAGGAATTTTGAAGGCTCACAATGCAGCCCATAACAACATCCGTCTCATGCTCCAGTAATCCTAAACAATTTCAGTAATAACATTTTCTTTGCCCCAAAATTCTCTTTGTGATCTAAGTTCTAAGCAATTGCTCTCATTATTATTGATTTTTTATTACCTAAGCTTTAATAAAAAGATACGTAATGTTGAAATTAATGTAAAGAAACACCAGTTACATGTTTGGCCCCTGGAACACACGGACTGAAGCTATATGTTGTTAATTTTAAGAGTTCGTTCTTAGAAGTTTGAATCCTTTAAGCTCCCATCTGGTACAGTTTATGTCCCCAACCCTTCTAGCTCCTCCATACACCTGTGTTTAAACGATCAATTAGAAATTAAGGGTAATTTTAAAGATGAACAAGTACAACTCACGTTACTTCAGTTGAAATTAATGTTTAAATTTTAAAACAGTGAAACAAATGGTTATTTTAGTCTTACCTCCAGAAATTCATAGTTGAAATTCCATAAGAGATTTGCATTGTCTGTAGGTAGTCTATAGACACAGTCTATAATTTCTGGCCATCGCCATCACATGACTGACAATGGACATAACTCGACATAAGACTGGGAACGTTAAGACAAAAATGTCAACATGTGAAGATCTTTAGTGCCAGGAAAGCAGTTGGCATTGAGATTTAGAGGAAAAGGCGAGAGGGAGCCCGCAGGTGGGCACAGGTTCAAATGAAGACAGCCAGTGACTAGGGTGAAGGCAGGAAACTCAGGATTCAGTGCGCACACACCCATGCTCACGCCCACGCCCATGCCCACACCCACGCACACACCCATGCACACCCACACGCACACACCCAGGCACACGCCCAGGCACACACCTATGCACACACACACACACACGCACACACCCAGGCACACACCCATGCACTTGCCCAGGCACACCCACGCACGCACCCACGCCCACGCACACACCCATGCACATGCCCAGGCACACCCACACACACATCCATGCACACACCCGTGGAGATGAGTGAGATCGTAGCAGTGACACCAGACAGATGTCCACTTCCCTGGGGCCAGGTGTAGGGGCCCTAACGGGGCTGCGTCTCCTGCAGGTCACAGCCACGTCGGACCCTCTGTCACTGCAGGGAAGGTGGTGGCCAGGACCCCAAGGGAGGCTCAGGGCCTGCCTCTGGGTTTCAGGCAGGACCCGCAGGGACTGTCAACTCCCACTTGCCCCTTCACTGAGCTGAACCCCCCACCCTTGTGCTGCCTGCTGCAGAGTACCAGGCAGGGCCACAGCGATGACCGGTGGGTGGGACGGGAGGTTGCCCTCAGGGAACCAGTGCCCGGGGCGCCAGAGATGTAAAGGAACACCCTCCCTGGGGCTGGATCTCCCCCTCTGCCCGAGAGCAAAGTGGGGAATGCGTGTGGGGTCAGCGGAGACCTTCTGGCACCCAGGGCTCGTTCCAGCCTCTGGGGAGCAGGGGCCCTGGGTGTCTGCCTGGGGTCATGCCCCTCGAGCCCACAGCCGTGCCCCAACCGGCTGGGCCAGGCTGGCGCAGTGCCCGGCCTGCTCTCCCGCACCACCCCGGGGTGCTGGGCCCGGGGCTTGGGGCTGCCTGCGAAGCCAGCTGTCAGGACAAAATCACTTACCTCGGTCGAGGGAACGAGAAGGACAAGGGGGGCGCAGCAGTGGGTGCCGGGGAGCTCCCCGTGGGGCTGCTCCCTGGGGTGGAAAGGATTCAGTTTGGGCAAGAGCAGGAGAAGACAGGCAGGTCCCAGGAAGAGGCGTTCAGGGAGCCGACCTGGTCCTGGGGGTCCCCCGGGGGAGCTACTGTGCGGCCAAGCACCTGTGGACACTGGAAACACAAAGCCCACGCTGGCTCTGGGCTCCAGAACATTCCGTGCCTCCTGCGGAAAGACAAGGAGTCAGGCCAGCAGTGCCGGAGCTCCGTGTTCTAGGTCAGTCCTCAGGGAGGGTGACTCTGGCCCCGCCACCTGGCTGCCCCAGGAATTGGGACAGGACGGCCCCTGCAGGTGGAGAGATGAGAGGCTCAGCAGGGGAGGCAAGGCAGGACTGGCTGGCTTCTGTAATGGCCTCAGTGGGGTGTATCCAGCTTGTTAAAATGCAGGTTGAATTAAGCTTCAGGCATTATCTCCTCTCTGTCCTCTGATCCTGGGTTAACTTTCTTCAATTACTGCAAGAGATAAGAAAAAGCTCAAATGAGAGAGAGGCAGGTGGAGGCCGGTGCCTCTTCACCCCACTAAGAAGGAAATGTAGGGGGAAGAAGTCAGGCCTTGGGAAAGTGGATTCACTCCTGAGCAAATTAAAATCAACAAATTGGCCAAACTCTAGGATGTGCTCATTATGGCTACTTGAGACAGGAATTCCCAGGAACCTGAGCATTCACTGTTGACCTCCAGAGATCAGCTAGGTCGCTCCTCCCTACTGAAAACTTTTACTTAAAATTTATGTCTTTTTAAAAAATAACTTTTTTTTCTTATTATTCAAGAAATATATGCATTGTAGAATCTTTGGGAAATAGAAAAAACTTGAGACCCTCCACAAAACCTAATACTTGGCCACAGCCAATGTTAAGATCTTGTTTTAATCTTTCCAATCTTTTTACATACACACACCCACCCTCCACACACACACACACACACGTGTGCACGCTCATTCAGTACATCTTGTTTTACCAGTAGAATGGGATGGTACTGTTTAAAAACCTGATCTTTAACATTAATTAATCCATTCATAAAGCACGTACTAAAGCCTCTTGTAAAAAAAAAAAAAAAAAGCCTCTTGTGAAGGCCCCCTCTAGGCTTGAGGATGCAGGGGCATCAACAGCCCTCCTGGAACTGAATGGGTGTAGAAGGATATAACATCCTATAAACCCCAAACCAGAGCTTACGATCAAGTATTCTGATGGTCTGAGGTGCTGAAGCAGAGCTTAGCAGGGCTGGAGCAGGGCTTCTGGAGCCAGGTGATGTGACACCTGAGATCTGTTTGAGATGGGACAGTCAGAAGAGTGTCCCAGGTAGAGGAACAGCAACCTGAACTCCACAGGTCTTGGTGTGGGAGAGAACTTGGTAAGTGTGACACACCGGAGGGAGGGCAGTGTGGCCAAAGCAGAGGGAACTATGAAGCTGGAGACACAAGGTCAAGCTGGAGGGGGCGGCTAGGGCCTCATGAGTCACAGAAGGATTTAATTTAAATAAAGTAGGAAGACAGGAATGGGTTTTAAGCAATAGAATTTATTAAATAATCATATAAATTATCTTAAAACGTCACTTTGGCTAGCTGTGTGAAGAACATAGTGAAGGGAGCTTATCAAGAGTAGAGAGAGGCTGTCCTAGGGGTGCAGGCAACGTGCTACGCATTGTGGCTTGGCCTGGGTCAGTAGCATCAGAGATGGAGAAAAGCACGTGCTTCTGAGATATACTTTGGAGGTTAGACCAAATGTCTGTGCTAGCGGCTTGGAGGTGAGTGGTCAGTTGTGTCCTCCACGTTTCTAAAAGGGTGTGATGTTTACTAATACGGGCCAGGTTGAATGAAGACTAACTTTGAGTTGCTTTCTTTCGGGGGAGGGGGGTAGGAACGGGGAAATAAAGATAATCCATTTTGGGCATTTGTTATTATTTGAGACGCTGTGAAATACCCAAGTGGGGGTTTTAAGGAGGCAGTTAGATCTGCTCATCTGGAGTTCATAGGAAAGGTCCAGACTGGATATATGAAGGTGGGGCATTGACCTTGGCACTGGTCTAAGCACTGGAGTTGGAGAACAGAGTATATGCACAATCAGTGGAGACCTTGGAAGGAAGTTCTGCAGTTGTCAAGGGAGGGAAAAGTCAATGAAGAAGACAGAAAAAAGAGAGGCCAGTGGGGCTGGGATGGGGACAGTATGAGAACACGGTTTCATAGAGGCAGAGAGAGGAGCGTGTCTTACCTTTCACGTGACTAAATACATCAACCTTAGGTTTTAAGACCTGTACGATAGTTTATTGAGTGGCTGTACCAAAGATTATTGAAGCCCCCTCACTCCCCGCACCTGCATGCACACACCTGTATTAGAGGATATTTTGACTGTTTACAACTTTTTTGCCCCGGTAAGTAAGGATGCGATGAACATTATGGCAGTAAACCTTTGGGCACATACACGATTCATTCTGAAGGTAGATATTAGAAACAGTCCTGTAGACTAAATGGTAATGTATGACGTCTTGTCAATATGTTTATGAAAGCACTGAGGAGATTAAATGGCATAATTTCCATTGGAAAAAAGCTCATAGTCTAGCAAAGCCAATCCAGAAAGAACACACACAAAAAAAGCATGAACTAAATACTACGGAGTCTTACATATCATGAGATATGTTAGAACTCCTACTTCCTAGGTGTAGCACTGAAATTCAGGCATCTCCCTGAGCCCTCAAATGACCTGTTTTGTTATAAAGTTGTAAAGACTGGAGCTGATGTGTGTCCGTCTCTGTATTATTTATTTAGCTAACCTAAATCTCTCTAATCATTTCTTTCAACTATTCCTCCTCTATCTATTCCAAAGTCTGCGTTGTCCCTTGCCATAGTGGACACATTCACACTCCAACACCTTCTTTCCAATGTTGGACAACTCCTTCTGGTTTTGTCCTAGTCAGTCTCCTGTCCTCACCCACTTTCATGAGTGACTGATCCTCACCAATTCCTCCTTACAGCCTCTTCTCCATTATGAGGTCGTTTTCTGCAGACTGTAGTGTTGCGTGCTCCTTACCCCAACATCACTAGACAGAGCCCCCAAACCACATCTAATTCGTCTCTGTAAGGCTTCAGTAATTCTAGAATGCATACATGTTCGTTAAAACTAATCAATACTCATCTTATGGATTAACAAATATAATAACCATCACATCATGACAATCATTTCTCCAACGTACCATGCTTTGTGCTCATCAGTTTACATATAAAAATACTAATCCTAGAATCAACACTGTAACACAAATGAGATCTCCATTTAAAAAAATAAGGGAAGCCAACCCTGCAATAAAAAAAAAATCTTCATTTTAGATGAGAAATGTTAAGAGAGATAAAATATATTATCTGAAGTATCACTGGTTCTCTAGGGACAGAATTTAATTCAAATCTGCCTGACTCTGAAGTCCATGCATTTTATCATCGCACAATCTTGCTTGCATGCATACAGAAAGTACCATTTACAGGTTTACCATAAAATTGTTCTGAGAAAAATCTTGGAATCTTCAATTAATACAACCTTATTTCACATTTTCCAAAGACTGGAATATTTTTCCATGAATAAGTATAGCAAAATGCCTTATTACCTACCGTGAAACATGAGCGATAGGAGCCACTCTGAATGAATGTTTTGTAAATGAATGAGTACAACCACAGCAATGGAGTTTTCACCTCGGGGGAGACCTGTCCATTCTTCCCAAAAATCACCTTTCCTTTTCTCACTCCTGCCACCATGCCTTGGCCCTACTCTCGCTTCTAGGGTCTTTGAATTCTGGGGCACATTTGAAGAGAATGGAGCAGAATCTTGTAGGACTGATCAACTTAACGCCTGTGTGAAAGTCAACAGGGCACATGCTAGCTGCTGTCCACAGAAGCAGAGACTGCAGCGGACCAGGAATTAAGACAGCACCTCCATAGAGGTGATGCGCGGCCCTTCTCCAAAAAGGAACTGTGTTAATAAGGGTTGTCTAGAGAAACAGAATCAATGGGAGATTTTTAAAAATAAAATCCTTCTTTTTAAAAAGATTTTATTTATGTATTTGACAGAGAGAACCACAGAGAGAGAGCACAAGCAGGGGGAGGGACAGATGCAGGCTTCTCTCTGAGCGGGGAGCTGGCTCCGGGCTTGATCCCAGGATCATAGCCTGAGCCAAAGGCAGACGCTTAACTGACTGAGCCCCCCAGGCGCCCCTCAATTGGAGATTATATATATATATATATATATATATATATATCTGTATCAGAAAGAGAAAAAGGATGTATTACAGGAATTGGCTCACGTAGTTTTAGAGGCTGAGAAGTTTCATAATTTTCCATCTGCAAATCGGAGAACCAGGAAAACCTTCAATGTAATTCAGTCCAAATCCAAGGCCTGAGAACTAGAGGAAGCAAGAGTGTAAACACAATCTAAGGCTGAAGGCCAGGGAAGCAGGGGAGCCACTGATATCAATCTCACAGTCCAAAGGCTGGAGAACTAGGAGCTCAGATGACTGAGGGCAGAAGACGGATATTGCAACTTAAGAAGAGAAAGAAATAATTCGTTCTTCGGTCCCTTTGTTCTACTCAGGCATTTAGTGGATTGGATGATGCCCATCCACATGGTGCCAGTGGATCTTCTATACTCAGTCTACAGATTCAAACAGTAATCTCTTCCAGAAGCACCCTTACAGACACACCAGAAATAATGTTTTACCAGTAACCTGGGCAATCTTCAGTGCAGTCAGGTTGACACATAAAATTATCACAATAACTCCTGGCAGGTGGGCTCAGGACGTGCTTCCATGATTCTCGATCAGATGGAGGCTGGACTTCCCTTGATGCTAACTGGGTTTATCATCAATGTTTCTCAGAGATTGTCACTTCCCTCCTCTTTCCAGGCATGTGGAGAATGGCTCCTCTGGATCCTTGAGTTTGGGCAGAACTATGTGACCACATCTGGCCAGTGACTTTTAAGTATATACATAGGGGATATATATCATCTTGGCCGGAGGATTTTTTTTTTAATTTTTATTTATTTATGATAGTCACAGAGAGAGAAAGAGAGAGAGACAGAGAAATAGGCAGAGGGAGAAGCAGGCTCCATGCACCGGGAGCCCGATGTGGGATTCGATCCCGGGTCTCCAGGATCGCGCCCTGGGCCAAAGGCAGGCGCCAAACCACTGCACCATTGACAAGGCGACTGGCCACATTCAAGATGGTAACTGCTTGGTCAGCCAAGGTCTGATTAATTGGAATGGATAGATTTCTCCAAATGACCCTTAATAGACATATTTAAATATATATATAAATATATTTATAAATTTATTTATATAAATATTATATATATTATATATATATTTAAGCCTCTGAGATCTAGGGGTTGTTACTGCAGCATGTCCTAACCTAATTCACTATTTCCTTTTCTGCCTCTTTGTTCCCTTGAGATCTAGTCACCTCAAGTCCAGCTTCATCAACCTCTACTCCAGGCCCTGTGCCTCGTAGCCTTTTTCCTCTCCATGACTTGAGGAACCTTATCTAGCATGTGGCTGGAGGTGGAAACCATATTCAGACCATATGCTTTTCTTTTTCTTTTTTTTCTTTTGATGCCTTGTATCCTTTCAGGATTAAGGTTTTGAAGCTTTAGAAGGCTCTAATAACCCTTCTCTGAGGCTTCACTGGGGAAGGCCAGGGACTAAAAAATATCTGGGAAAAAAAAAAGAAACACACCATTTAATATATTAAAATGTTGTTCCAACTCAGGTATATCACACTGAATCCCTATAAACCACTTTATTAAACTGTGCTTTTGTGTGGCACTATATGATTAAATTTAAGGACACTATAAGGAATAATTCATTCTTGTGAGTGCTGTCAAAATGTTACTGAGGACCCTATTTATTTTATCATATATGGTTCTCTGTGTGAAGATACTCAGGAAAAATTTTGAACTAAGAATGATCATAACTTTTGGCAATTTTTAGAATATTATTGATACCGTGAGCCATGCAAATAATTAGATGCAGATCCATTTATCTAACTACCTGTGATTATTGAATAAGATAATCCTCATTGTACATATAGTCAAGCAAACCCAGTAGTAGGATTGAACTTGGCTATTCCTGCTCCACGGCGCACTATAACCCTGGGTTGTCCCCTGAGCCAGGGCCAGCTGGCCTTCAGCTTTTGCATTTTGGGAAGAAGGGCTCTGTCAAACTTGAATTTGGGTCACTTCTCAGTAGCTTCAAAGGATTAATAGAGGCTATAACAGCTTAAGCCCAAGATTTAAGTGTTCCTTGTTAAGAGTAACAGATTGACCATGGAATTATCCCAGATATCCAATATTGTTTTGATGCATCAGGTATCCAGCTGCAGTAAGAAGTAATCACACCTCAGAGCTTCCAAGATCCTCTTCTTTAACTCCAACATCAATATTTCTGGGCGTTGCATCTTTGCAAGATGACGTCAGTGTGGTTAGGCTGAGCTATCCTTCCCCAAATTCCCTTTCATCTACGTTCTCAGTAAGGGCGGGCCACAGGAAGCTTCCTGAAATATTTGGAGGCAGAAAGGAAGCATCAGCCAAGTGGCAGCTCACACACATTGTTGCCTATCAAACCACTCACCTCGACATGAGGCTTCAACTGGGTCCACCATTGCTCCACCTGGCCCTGGAGACTCCTTTGCTTCTCTTGATTCTTGGCCCATGTGTGTGTTTAGTTCCAAACAAAGGGCCCTGGCTTCTGCAGGACATCCATACCTCCTTGATTCTGCTTCTCTGGCTGAGCCCTGACTGGTACCCTGGGATCCGCATAACACAGGGTAAGGAATCCGCATGGCCAGTCTGCAATAAGAGGCTCTTCTAAGTCCTTCCTGGGAAGCTCCATTCCCCAGGATATTCTATTTCTGCCAAATGTGATGTTTCATTTCTGACTCACAGCCTTGCCTGTTGGTCCGTAGATTTGTACGTATCCCTTAATTCAGGACATAGGGATTCAGCCTCTAATATCTAACGTACCTCAGTCGCTTAGATTCTGGGAGTACAAAGATAGATGATGTGGGTAGAGATAGTGTGCAAATCACGGATAAAACATGGTAGGAGGCAACGAACAGATGCATGTTTTCATAATAGGAAATGGGAGAGAACGACTGCTGTTTCCTAGGAAAGACCTGAGATCAGAGAGGGCCTCACAGGGAGATAAGCAACGTCAGGCCTTACGTGACCCATTCATCTGGCATTGGTATTCTTTGAAATCACAGAAAAATCCCTTGCAAGGTGACCCTTGCACTTGGCTGTTAAGTGAAGAAGGGTACATAGGAGCAGCAGTGAGGTGTAGACGGATAGAAGCTGTTAATTCTCTTTTGTTGATGCCAGGGCAGCAGCCAAAGAAAGCCGTCCCAGAGAATGTTGTCTGTCTTAGCCCAGGCCTTCTGAGAGAGGGTTTTGGGCTGGAGGTACAGATTTGAAGGCTTTCAGCGCAGAGCTGGGACGTGGAGTCATGGACTCAATCCCAAGCCAGGCAGCTTGCCTCAGCCCGTGTCTCTGCTCACTGCGGCGGGAACCACAGACTCCAGCTCCTTGCTCGGTTTCCCAAGATCCATGTCCCCCCGTTCGCCCCGGGCTTTGACTCCCCAGTTCCGACTCTGCCGGCTTCATGTCTTGGTTCATGCTTCTTATCATATGCCTCCCCAGTGTGGTGCCCTAGCCATAGCGTCTGCTTACATATTCCATTTGGAGATCACATGGGTCCACCTTCCGAATGTCCCCTAGCATTCCTGGGACCTGGCATCGGGGACTCCGGTGTTCTCTGCTGCCGTCTCGAATCCTGTCCTAGTGATGCTAGCTGCTTCCAAAACATGCTCTGCTGCTGTGAGTGCCATTGCTGCTGCGGCCCCGATCTAAGCTACCCATCGTATTTCATCCGGATGGGACTGTGGCCTCGTCACCACCTCCCTGCTGCCAAACTAGGCCCCTATAATTCACTCCCTACACAGCCGCCGGGGTGATCCCTTCAAAATAAATCGGATCCTTTTCCTCCCCCACTTTAGCAGCGGTTAGTGGCCTCCCATTACACTTCGTATAACTCCAATTCCTCACCATGGCAGAGATGGCCTTGCGTCATCTGTCTCCTGGCCTCTTTTCAAGGGTTGTCATGTGTCCCTTCCATCCTGGAGTGGCACCTGCTTCGGCCACACTGGCCCCGCTCCTGCTCCTGGAATGCGCCAAGACCTTCCTCCCTTCCTCCCTTCACGTTGGCTGCTTGCCCCACTACGTACAATTCCTTCTCCCGGCTCTCCGAAGGCCCTGTTCACCCTTCAGCCGCCGGCTTCAATGTCTGTCCCTCAGCGCGCGGTCCAGAAGAGCGCCACCGCCGTCCCGCACCCTCGCCATTGCCATGCTCCTCTCTCACTCCCCACAGCCAGGGAGCGCGTGTTCTCTCGCCTGCTTTCTTGTTGGTCTGCGGCGCCCCACACCTCGCTGAGCTTGTGAAGACACACGTTTACCCCTTCTCTTCCCGTCTCCACTGCTCAGGTCAGTGTTTCGCACAGGAGGTTGCTCGGATTTGTGCCGTGATGTTTGTGAGTCATCTGGAGGTAGTAAGGGGTGTGTGTGTGTGTGTGTGTGTGTGCACGCGCGTGTGTAGGGGGGTAACCTTCTCCGTATCTGAGGAAGATGACTTGATTTGATTGTTTATGAGCCAAGGAAGAAAGGCTGAGTCCTAGAATATGTTCTTACCATTCCGCGGTCTCTACTATTTGCATTTTGCTTTACTTCACACTTATTCCAAGCCGGACATTGCCCGAATAATTTTTTTATTTGGAAAGTAAATCATGTCTCTTTGTGTTGATTTATCATCCTCTGCATTTGCTTGGTTGGTGATTGGATTATTTACCAGAGTTGTGTTTTTTTTTTTTTTTTTTTTTTTCTTTTCTTCTATTTTCAATTGTATTTCTAGGAAAACCTAAATTTTCGTTTACTTTATCCAGGAGAATTTCTTGGGGGATATAATCACAGAATTAGAGTTTCTGGGTCAAAACTGTGAACAATCTTAAAGGTCTTATTTCTCAGCCACACGTTTCTCCTTAGAAAGATGGGCCCAATTTGCTAAGCCAAAAGCAATGCACAGCTGTGCCTGTTTCCCCATGGCCTTTTCAACATGGACTTTAAATATATATATATTTTTTTTATCACTCGTACCTTGTTTTGCTAATTAGGTACGTCAGGAGGCACCACGGACCATTTCACAGGGGAGAAGTCGCACAGCAGTCACTTGCTCTGAGACAGTCATTTCTGCAATCCTAGAGACTTGACCTTGTCAGAGGCCGTGTCTGTTAGAATGTTCTAGGCCACAGGGAACAGAAACACCAATTCAGACGCGCTGGCTTCAGGAAGCAGATGTCCTGAGGCAGGCGGGGGTTCTGGGCAGGGGGCCGGGCTGCATGTCGCTGTCATTCGTGCTCTGGGCTTTGGCTTCCCGTCAGGGTCCTCTTGGCGGGCGAGGGAAGCCTGCTGAAGCCACGCTAAGCCTCACATTGGCGTGTGACAATCCCCAGCTGATGAAGGAATCCTGATTTCCGGCGACTCTCTTGTAAGATTGAGGAGACTTTCCAAAAATCGCTCCTCTCCTCTCTCCGGTAGATCCCTTGGGTCTTGTTGAACTCAACTGGGTCCCCTGCTTATTTCTGAACTAATTGCTGCATGTCAGCAGTAAGTGCGGGGATTATTTTAAGCCTCCTTTATAGTCCTTTCTCTTGTAAACGGCTCAAGAATCTGATTTTCTCTTTTTAAAAATGAATTAGTTAATTTATTTTACATTTTTTAATTTAAATTCTATTTGCCAACATATAGTATTGCTGCCATGCTCATCCCGTCAAGTGTCCTCCTCAGTGCCCGTCGCTCGATCACCCCATCCCTCCACCCACCTCCCCTTCCGCAACCTTTTGTGTGTTTCCCAGAGTTAGGGGTCTCCGACTTGCTTTTGTAGGTTTCCCCACTTTGGTTTTAGTACCTGTGGGTGATTCAGACTGTTCCCAGGTTTTGCAGCCAGATAAGCAAATTTTATTTTTATATTTTTCCCATTATTTATTATCTCCAAGATGTTTGGCTTATGCGGGGAATTTATAGCAGTATCAGTGAAATTACTTTTACCAGTGTTTTTTTTTTTTTTTAATAGAATTGTCAAAATTGTAATGATTTGTAGGAATTCTTTGTTTTGGATACAATCTTTTTGTTGGATATATGTGTTGCAAAAAGGCTTATCTTTTCACTTTTTAAAGTCTATCTTTCAGGTTAATCTCCAGAAAACATATTTATTTACTCCAAGTCATGACAATATTTTTTCCTATTTTATCCAGTTTTGTAATATACATGTAAGTTTTTTGGATTTCAGTGATATATGCTAAACTCCAAAACTTGTGAAGTTTTGATGTATGTTTATACTTGTGAAGGCACTTCCACAATTTAAAAAAATGAACATAGTGTGATGCCGGGGTGGCTCAGTGGTCAGGCGTCTGCCTTCAGCTCAGGGCGTAGCCCGGAGGTCCTGGGATCAAGTCCCGCATCGAGCTCCCTGCGAGGAGCCTGCTTCTCCCTCTGCCTGTGTCTCTGCCTCTCTCTGTGTGTCTCTCATGAATAAATAAATAAAATCTTTAAAGAAAAAAAGTGAACATATTCATGCCCCCTAAGTTTCCTCCTACTCCTTGGTAGTTCCTCCCTCTGGCCCTGCTGGATCCACTGTCCTCCTGAAGCTTTTTGGCCACTATTCATTTCTATTACTGATCTGTTTTCCATCATTGGTTGTTAGCTTATTTTTTGAAATATTTATTATACATATTATAAGTGGAATAATATAGTATGCAAGGATTATTTTGACCTTTTTGCTTATTTTGGTTTTGCTCCTTTCCTTTGGCATAGTTGTTCTAAAATTTATCCATGTTGTTGCTCTTTATTGCTGAGAACTCACTCTTGCATGGACATACAGCAATTTGCTTATTTATTAATCTGTTTATGGACATTTAGGTTGTTTCCATTCCAGGACTATTACAAATGAACTTACTATGAACATTTGTGCAAAAAAAAAAAGCAACATGCTTTCATTTCTCTTGAGTAAATACTTAGGATGTTTATTACCGGATCATGTGTTAGGTATATAATTAAATATTTTTAAAACTGCCAAAATTTGGGGTTCCTGGGTGGATCAGTCAGTTAAATGTTGAATTCTTGATTTTAGCTTGGGCCATGATCTCCGGGTCATGAGATTGAGGCTCAAATTAGGCTCTGGGCTGGGCATGCAGCCTACTTAAGACTCTCTCCTTCTCCCTTCGCTCCCCACCTCTGCTTGAGTGCATGCACTCTTTTATCTCCTTTCTCCAAAAAACAAACAAACATAAAAATCTGCCAAGCTTTAATCTGTTAATCTTGGGCTTTATTTCTTCTTTATTTTCATTTTTATTTTAGTTTCCTAAAATGACAATTTAAGTCATCAATTTGAGCTCTTTGTCCTTCTGTAATATAAATGTTTAGTGCTATAAATTTCCCTCTACGCACTGCATTGGCAGCATCCCACAAACTCTATATTGTATTTTCATTTTCATTAAACTCTGAGTGGGTCTTAACTCCCCTGTTAATTACCATATTTACTAAATAGGAGTGCATTAGTTAATTTCCAAGCATTTGGGGATTTTCCAGATAATTTTTTGTTCTTGATTCAAATTTAATTCCACCGTGGCTAGAGAAAATACTTTGCATGATTTAAATCATGTTAAATTTATTGAGACTAGCTTTATGACCCAGACGATGGGCTATCTTGGTAAATGCTTCAGGTGTCCTGGAAGATGTGTGCACTCTACTGCTGTGCGGTAGAGTGTTACAGAAATGTCAGTCAGGTCAAATTGTCACTGGGGTCACTCAAGTCTTCTATATCCTTCATGGAATTTCTGTCTAGTTGTCCTATCAATTATTGAAAGAAGGGCATTGAAGTGTTTGTCTATTCCTTCTTTACGGTTTTGTCAGCTTTTGCTTCATGTATGTCAGAACTCCTTAATTAAGTGCATAAACATTTAGAGTTGTATTTTTTCTTTATGAATTGACTGCTCTATCATGATGAAATGCATTTATTACTGGTAATACTCTTCTCTGAAATCTGCTTTGTCTACTGTTATTAGCTATTCCAGCTTTCTTTCATTTAGCTTGACCATGGTATGTATGTTTCTTGATCTCTTTACACTTAATCTGTTTGCTTAATTATTTTTAAATTGAGTTTTTTAAAAAAGATATTTATTTATTTATTTATTTATGAAAGACACAGATTGAGAGAGGCAGAGACACAGGCAGAGGGAGAAGCAGGCTCCTCACAGGGAGCCTGATGTGGGACAAGATCCTGGGACTCCAAGATCACGACCTGAACCAAAGGCAGGCACTCAACCACTGAGCCATCCAGGGGCCCCCTTTAAAGTGAGATTTTTGGGATGTCTGGGTGGTGCAGCGGTTGAGCACCTGCCTTTGGCCCAGGGCATGATCCTGGAGTCCCCGGATCGAGTCCCATGTCGGGGTCCCTGCGAGGAACCTGCTTCTCCCTCTGCCTGTGTCTCTGCCTCTCTCTCTGTGTCTCTGCCTCTCTCTCTGTGTCTCTCATGAATAAATAAATAAAATCTTTAAAAAAAATAAAGTGAGTTTTTGTGTCCAGTATTTCTATGTTGCTTTTTCATTCAGTCTGACAATTGCTTCTTTGTATTTGGGAGAGATGGTGATTTAGACCATTTAAAATGAATGTATTTATTGATATGCTTAGCTTTAAATTTACCATCTTGTTTTTGTTTTTTATTTTTTCTATTTCTTTTCTTCTTTTTTTCTCTTCTTTTGAATAAACTGAATACTATTTGTGATTCTATTTATCTCCTTGTTGTCTTACTAGCTATGATTCTTTGATTTGTTATTTTACATTTGCTCTAGATTTTGAAGAATACATTTTTCCTTTAACATTGTCTACCTTCAAGTGACATATCATTTCCTCTGTGGTATGAAAATCTAATAAAAATAGACTTCCATTCCTCCAGTCTCTGGTTTTCTTATTTTTGTCATTCACTTTACTTCTACATAAATTATGAGCTCACACTACCATGTTATTGTATTTTAGTTAATTATCCTTTAAAATATTTACATAATAAACATTTCTCCTATATCTGCCCCCAGAATAACCATTTTAAAAATTTTCTTCAGTCTTTCATATAAATTATTATTTTCATCTAATATCATCTTTCTTTTGTCCCAAGGACTTCCTTAACATTTTTTTGTAGTGTAGGTCTGCTGGTGATGAATTCTTTCAGCTTTTGTATGTTTGCAGAGAGACCATTTTTCCTGATTTTGAACAGTATTTTCGTTTTTTTTTTTTTTGAACAGTATTTTCAAATTGTATAGACTTCTTGTTTAGCTGAATTTTTTATTTTACTGTTTAAAACATTTAACTCAATGAGTAGTCTGCTGTTATTTTCATCTTTCTCCTCTAGTACTTAGATTGTCCTTTTTTTCTAGCTACTTTGATGATTTCTTTCTATCGCTGGCTTTGAGCAGTGATATCTATCTATCCACCTATCTATCATCTATCAATTCTATAATCCATCTATCTACCCACCTACTTACCTATCTATCTACCTATGTTCTGACATCTTTGCCTAGCTCCTACATCTATTGCTTTTTTTCTAATAATTTTTACTTCTTTATTTCACTTTCCTATCCTTGGAAATTTTCATTTATTTCTTCAATATCTCATCTATTGTATATATTCACTCTCCTCTGGGGATTATGCAATGTGTTCTTTATTATTGAGATGATAGCTCTTCTTTTTTTTTCTTTTTTTTTTTGATAGCTCTTCTTATTTAATTTTATTTCCTGACGTCAATCAGCTCCTTACATCTTTTCTTTGAACATTTCTTTTTTGTTTTAAAGATTTTATTTATTTATCCATGAGAGAGAGAGAGAGAGAGAGAGGCAGAGATACAGGGAGAGGGAGAAGCAGGCTCCATGCAGGGAGCCTGACGTGGGACTCGATTCTGGGTCTCCAGGATCATGCCCTGGGCTGAAGGCAGTGCTGCCCTCCCTGAACATTTCTAATTCAAGTTTGATATCACAAGTTAATATATATAATTTTATTTATAATTTTCAATTATTTGTATTAACTTCTTTCATTTAAAATAATGTTTTTGAGAGTTAGCTGCATGTATCATTAGCCCATTATTTTTTATTGTATGGATATACTGCAATTTGTTCTCATCTACTGGTGGGCTAGAAATTTGGGTTATTTCCAATTTGGGGTTATTTTTGATTAAGTGCCTAAACTTTTGCATGCAAGCTTTCATGTGGACAGAAGTTTCATTTCTTCTGGAGTGGGATTCCTGAGTCTACTGTTGCAAGTACACGTTTAACTTTATAAGAAATCATCAAATTGCATTCTCAGAAATGACATATGAGTGTGTCAGTTACTCTAGATCATCAGTATGAGTTGGTAGTGTGAGTCTAACATTTCTAGTGACTGTGTAGTAGCAGTGACTCATTGTGGTCACAATTTGAATTTCCCTAATGTTTAATTTTATTTTTATTCTTTTCACTTGGTTATTTGCTCTTCATCTACCTTCGTTGGTAAATTTCTATTCTAATCCTTTGCCTAATTTTTTAAATTTATTTTTTATTTTTGCTTGTTTTATACATATATAACTTTTATACATAAAAGTTCTTTACATATTCTGGATAAAGGCATTTATGTTATAAATATTTCCCCCTACTTTGTGACTTATCTTTTCTTTTTATTACTTTACTAGTAGTGACTTGAAAAACAAGGGAAAACTGGGTCACAAGATTTTCTCCTCTATTTTCTTCCAGAAGGTTTATAGGTTTAAGTTTTACATTTAGATCTTAGTGACTTGGATTAGGCAGAGATTTCTTAGATAAGACACAAATACATGAACCTTAAAAGAGAGAAAAAATACATTAGACTTCTCCTTGGAAATAATATAAGGCAGAAGACACTGGAGAAATATCTTTACAGTACTGAAAGAAACAAAGCAAAACAAAACTGTCAACCTAGAATTCAATGCCTAATAAGATTTCCTGCAATGTTGAAGATGAAATGAAGATTTTTTTTTCTGAACGCACAGAAGATGAAGGAATTTATAAGCAGCAGACTTACACTATAAAAAAATATTAAAGGAAGTCCTTCTAACAGAAGGAAAAATGATGTGAGATGGAAGTTAGATCTCCATGAAATAATGAATACCACTGAAATTGTCAAATATGTGGGGAAATACAAAAGGATTTTTTCTAGCTTTGTAAAAATCTCTTTATAAGATAATTGAGTATTTAAAGTAGAAACAGGGCAGCCCCGGTGGCTCAGCAGTTTAGCGCCGCCTTTAGCCCAGGGCATGATCCTTGAGACCGGGGATCGAGTCCCATGTTGGGCTCCCTGCATGGAGCCTGCTTCTCCTTCTGCCTGTGTCTCTGCCTCTCTCTCTGTGTTTCTCATGAATAAATAAATAAAATATTAAAAAAAATAAAAAAGAAAGTAAAAACAATGTATGATGGTTTATAACACGTGTAGAAGCGAAAGTATGTTAATAATAGCACAAAGTCCAATAAAGGGAAAATGGAAGTATACTGTTGTAAGGTTCCTATACAATATGTCGAATGTTATGATGTTACTTGAAGGGTGGCTAAGTTAAAGATGCATACTGTAAACCCAAAAGAAACCATTAAAAACAAAATAAACCAGCATAGCTAATAAACCAATTAGAGAAGTAAAGTAAAATTATAAAATATTTTATGTCTGAACACAGGCACACACGCATAAAACTTGGAACTTTTTTACATGTGTAGGAATTTTCCAAATATAGAAGTTCAATGAATGTTGAGCAAATTTATTAAAATAGCAAAATGAAATATCTTCTCATTAGTGTGTAGGAACTGCTGATTGACTTCAGGAAACATGGAAATATACAAGTCCAATTTCTGCAAATACCACTGCATAATTGGAATGGAAAATGATGCTATGATTAATTACATACAGCCAATGATGACCTTCTTCATTTAGATTCATGAATGTTTGTGAGGCATCTTTTTCAGATACTATAAGCCATCTTTTTTAGATACTATAATCCAAGGATCAAAATAAACTGAACTTAGAACCAGACTTTTGAATTTCTACATCACCAGTAGTGAAACAAATATTATTTTAAAATGGCACATATTCAAACACATTGTTCCTATTACAATTTTATTATTTATGAGAATATTTACTGTAAGAAGGTTTTATGTATATTTAATATGCAAAATAAATTTTAAAATAGAAACATGGGTTATTTCATCTTTATCTCATTGTTTTACTTTTATGTCATCTATAATTTACACAATGCAGTATCTACTTCTGTATTTTACAACTGCAATTTATTCTATTATATATCATTTATCATAAGAATTGTCTTACATGTAACATATACATATATAGTATAAAATACATGTAAAATATGTAACATAAGTCTACTTTACAATATCACATAACCATAAGAATGAGCATTATATAATATTAATAATTTGGACAGTAAAACAAATAAGCATAATAAGGTTTTAATTCATGAGAGGTTCTGTTCCAAAAGCTTGGCACCTTTGCCTGTGAGACACAATGTAACTGGATGGTCAAGCATGAACTTCCAGAGAGAGACTTGCATGGATTCAGGTCCAGTTTTAGCATTTTCCAGTACAAGAAAATTCCTTTTCAAGTCTTTAATTCAGTGCCTTTAATTCATGCATTGTAGCCTTTTCCCCCTTTTTCATAAAAAGGAGCATGTGTTAATACCTATCTCAGTGAATTACTGAAGGGCTTAAACAACATATGCAAAATAATTAGGATTTGTAATTAAACCATGTAAATTAATTAGAATAGTGCACGATACACAGAGCTTACAGCTATGACTATTGTTACTACCAATAATGATTGCTAATATTTATATAGCATTTAATAATTGCTAGGCACTATTTTGAAAGGAATTTACGTACATCAACTCACTGAATTCTCATTTTTAAAAACCCAAAATGTATGCAGAGCCACTGCATGAGACAGTATTCCCACTTTAGAGATGAGAAAATTGGCATACAGGACTTAAATTTCATTATTATAGTGTGGTGTGTTAAAGTAACCTTCTATTTGGAGAATGAGTGATTTTGATCATAGCAGATAAATAAGATTTTATGTTGGTTAAGGTAAGCTTGAAAAATAATTTTGCATTGATTGCCACAAGTTAGGTGAGAATGTAATGCTATTTTTTTGTTCTCAACTTCATATTTGACAGTCAAAGTCAGATTTGCTTCATAATAAGAGAGCATATTTGCCTTAATCTTTTAAATCTACTTTGAAATAGTTTATGTAATATAGGAATTATTTCATCTTTGATATAAAAAAATCTGGAAAAAATTAAATTAAGGCCAGCTGTGTGTGTGTGTATTAACACACAACTAATTATAGCATGCTGTGAGGCATATTTCTTTGAACTCAAATGATGATGGAAAAATATAACCACTCCATACATATAAGCATCCGACAACCGAAGATTTTCAAGGCACCTTTGGGTATACTGTGTGAATGATCATTATGATTTCTATTAGCTCTTAATAATTAATCCTTCTCTAGCCAACGACTTATTGAAGGCATAGATCCATCAGATCAATGACTGCAACCTTTATTTTTAGAAATAAAGCAGTAGATACCTCATGATGTCTTTTCAATTAGCATTTATTGTGTACCTACTTTTATGCCTAGCACTGTGATAAGTTATGGGCAGCTACCAATGGGAGAAATCAGAATTCTTGTCCGGAGCAACTCACACTAAGTGAGACAGTCGTGCAGGAAAATAATGACGATACACAGTCATAGGTGCTGTAATAGGTGAATACAGTTATGGATTCAAGAAGGTCTCCATAAAGGAGCTGACATTTCAGTTTCATCCTCAAGACAAAAGTTCCCCCTCCCTCTCGCATGAACTAGACATTCAACACAGTAGATGTGAAAAGGTATCAGGTATATTTTTTTAATGATTTTATTTTATTATTCATGAGACACACAGAGAGGGAGGCAGAGACATAGGCAGAGGGGGAAGCAGGCTCCCTGCAGGGAGCCTGATGTGGGACTTGATCCCAGGACCCTGGGATCATGCCCTGGGCCAAGGGCAGAAGCTCAACCACTGAGTCACCTGGGCGTCCCAAAAGTGATCAGATTTTGAAAGAACAGGGCAGGTATAGAAGTAGTTCACAGTGTCTGGGGCTAGTTGCTGGAGGTAAAGATGGACAGGCAAGCTGGGGTTCATTCATGAATGAACTGTTTAGCTTTGTTCCTTATAGAGAATAGGAAACCAATTAAGGTAATTTCCACATCAGATGTGTTCTTTTGATCAACAAAAAGTCAGTTCAAATGTCACCTCCTCAAAGAGGGCTTCTATGGCCACCTTAGACAAAGAAAATGCTTTCCCTAGTCACTTTCTACCCCGCGACCCTAATTTATTTTCTGAACACATTTTCCTGCCTGGAATCATCTTATTTATCTATTTGTTCATCTTCTGTTTTCCTCGGCTGGAATGGGAACTGTATGAGGGCAGAGAAGTGGTCTGTTTTGCTCACCACTTGATCCCAGGGATGGGAGCATCACAGGCTCTCAGGACACTTTTGTTCTGTGTTGAGTTGATGGACATAAGAGAGAGGGCTCTGGTTAAATTGGAAGTCAATGGTGTTAAGCTCCCTGTGGGTAAAGGTGTTGGGGAGGATAAAGTCAGACTTTTGAGACACATTTCTGGCATTTTTTTTTTTTTTACTTCCTCCTCTTCTCTAAAGGGCAAGATGACTTACAGAGGCCATTTTGTTCATCATGATGGGAGGAACCACATTGTTCATTCTCCAAACTAGAGGATTTTTGAAAGTGAGAAAGTGTTGTGTTAATAACTAAATCAGGATAACAAGTATAAACAGAACCATTCCAGGCAAACCAGAATACACAGCAGCCACATAACTCTTCATGCTTCTTTGTATTGGATTAAAATTTAGTGCCAGATGCCAGCTAGGCCATTTGAAGTCTTTTTTTCTAGGGATTTTAAGACTGGTGGTACATATGGCTGTCCTTCTCTTTCTGGCTAATAAAGCTAATCATGCCAATCTACCAGTGGCCATGTTTTCCACAGTGTCACCTGAAGGACTATGGGTGTAGGTATGGGGACAGAGTGAAAGACCCTAGAACAACACATGATCTGCACATGTGGTCACCACGTGGTTGGCACTCAACCCCTAGGAAGATGACTGGGTTGGGCTGATTGGAGAAGGTAGCTGAAAACACTAGATGACCAAGAGGTGGGTGAACCCTTCAGAAAGGCCAAGTGCGGCCTCTATCCCTTTGACCATCAATGCCACCCCTAGTGGGCCTCTTCCAGACATAGTGTCTGGAGCTATCAGAGCCCCAGTCCACTTCATGACGTGCCCATAGATGTGGTGGTCACTTAAAAGCCTCACTCTTCTCATGATACCACAAGGCGGGGTTGGATGGTAGGTCATATGATAGCATCCACTTGAAGTCTGCTGCTAAACGTTTTCTCCACTTTAGGACTTTCCTCTCCTGGAGGAGTCTGTAGTTTTCCCTCAGAAGTGACATGTCTGATCAGGATTTCCCCCCAAAGTCTCCTCCTCTCAGGCCTGAGGAGGGTCTTGAGTTTCCTGGAAAACAACGTGAATGTAGTTTTAGGGCAATACCTAGGATATCACACTTGTACTTCATCTCTTACCCCAAATGAGTGGGCTTGAAGGCAACTGAGAGTTCTGGGTGAGTTCCTGTGCTCTCCCTGGAAATCACAAAAAAGAACCATCAAGATAAGAAGCATCCACGGGCACCACCCAGCCGGAGAGAGGGAACCAGGAATCCTGGGACATTTGCAACTTTACCTAGTTGTTTGCATTTTTTTTTCTTAAAACTCTTCAATCTTCATCTTTTACTTTATGCTCTCTTTTTATAGTTTTTCCCTCTCTCATTTCATTCTCCTTGTCCTTTATATCTATCTGCCTCTCAGCCATCACACCTTCTTTCCTATTCCCCTATTCCTTTGCTTCTTCTCTTCCTTCCTCCTCATTGTCTCTCTACCCGTCTTTCCTCCATGAGTAGACACTGTCCACCTACCAAATACATTTGCCCCTGGCCCTACCTGCTGCTTGAAATGAGACGCACTCCTGGCTCTGAGGACACTGTTCTGCTTCACCACTTAGGGGCTGTGGTGTCAGCATTGGTGTGAGTTAAATGACAGCTGGTCTTGGAGGAGCACCATCCCCTGAGGGTCCTTTAGAAGGAACTCAGTGAATCATCCAATCCTAGGTCCTCTCTCTACAGCTGGGCTTGGAGGTTCAGAACTGATCGGCCTGAGCTCCTTTGGGGGCAGGCATTTCCTGCGGCCTGACCCTTTCCACAGAGCCTGCTTCCTCGGCTGAACTCCAGCTTTGACCGCGGTCTCTTTGGTGTACGATTTGCCCGTGGGCCACATGCACATAGACTGTGGTCAGCAGCAGATCTTCAGTCGCCACTCCACAGTTTCAGCACAGCACCAGGAAGTGAGCAGAGAAGGAAACACAGAAACTCAATGACAGCTATGAGGATCAGGAAAAGCTAATTCGGAAAATGAAAAAGAAACTGTAAAGAGACCTCTCCCTTCTCCTGAGAAGAAAAAAACGATATTCACAGCCTTTCCTGTTGAACTTGAAAAATACTTCATAATATACTTTTCTCTCATGTTACAGTAAAATTCTGTATTCAGGACTTTGGAGGGAGCATGTGCTTTACTACTCGACCATGGTGAATACCCCCTATTCATTCGTTGGACAAATATGCCTTGAGCTCCCATAATGTGTTGGCTACTATAGCACACGCCGGGTTAGAGAGGCAACCAGGACAGGTCAGTTTTCTGCTATTCAAAGTGCTTTTGTTCTCTTGACTAAAGATACAAACAATTGAATCAACATGTGATTTCAGATTACTGCATTTATGAAATAGAAGGAAGGCCAATATGGCCTTAGTGTTGTGAATAGGGTCTTGATTGTGTAGGATGAAGCTGGAACGGGCAGCGACGGGTCATGACATGTCATTGTAAGGAGCATAGACTATTCTCGGTGGAAGTGATGCTTCAAAATCATGACTTTATCTTCAAGGCCAAAGCCAGAGACCTGGTCCTCTAACGCCTCTCCCTCTCCTCACTACCTCCTTTAACTGAATGTGGCAAAAATCACCCACTTCAGAACCCCTTTCAGCAGAATTAATTCCAATTGCCCCTTGATCTCCCACAACTTATTTCACAAAACTCAGCTCTCTAGTAGCATGTCTGCTTTCACCGCGAGCTTCCAGGGGCTGCTTATCTCCTCCTGATCTCCTGGTCACTCTCTGTCTCTGTGATTATGGGTAAAATCTGTCATGTGCATTTTTCTGGCTCTTCCTCCACCCAGTGCTTGATGGAATAAAATATGAATTAAAGAATAAGCCATTTCAGTTACTTTCCCTTTAATCTTTACAGACAGCTGGGGAATGTGCCATATCAAGCATCTTGTTTAGTATCCTCTCAGAGGCATGAAATATCTGCAGTTTGTCAAACATCGCCAAGTATGACAAAGTGGATTGAGCACTTTTAATGTCTCTTTTACCCAAATTGACCTCTCGATCCCCCCAAAATGTGTGTAATATTTCACAATAAAAGTAAAACTTGGCTGCAATTTTCTAAGAGTCAGAATCCAGTTTAGTGGATCTTGGCTTTATGTTTTCCCTGTTTAGCTCTTATAGAATTTTCATATTTACTACATTTTTTAATTAAAGGAAAGTTGCAGAAGTTTGATCCTGTGTATTCAGCTAGTCTTCATGGAATTGTGCGTTTTAATAGAAACTTCTCATTTTAAGAGCTCTACTCGGAGAAACTCCTTAATGGAGGAGCACTTTCCAGTAAGATCAAGAGTCAGTAGATGCAAGCAAACTGCAGCTGAATTCAGGCTTTCATGTGGCTGAGTTACTATGAGCCATGCATTGTTCCTATTGTTCTGTAGATCTTTGCTGGAATGTTGTTGATGCTTATTGATTTCTCAAGGCAAGTACTGGAGCTCAGTGAAATTTCTTTCTAAAAAGAAAAGTGTACAACAGGAGAACTCAGATGTCCTTACACTACCTTATTTGTACCTCTGACTTCACCTCCCTCCAAGGAAGGAGAATTATGTGGGCAGCAGAAAGTATGGAATGGTGGATAAAAAATAGGATAAGGGAAATGACGGAAAGGGGAAGAGTCTAATGGACAGGTAGAGAGTGCGAGAAGAGATGTGAGGAGTTGAAGTTGGAAGAAGGTGAGTATGGGACCACCTCCAAAGTAGGAGGTGGAAGTGAGAGGAAAAAGCTGAAGGAGGTAAGAGGTGAGCAAAAAGAGATTGGGGTTTTAAGAATTAATGGGGACGGGGTGCCTGGGTAGCTCAGTCTGTTAAGTGCCTGTCTTTGATCGAGTCCTGGGATTGAGCCCTGTGTTAGGTTCCCTGCCCCACGGGGATCCTGCTTCTCACTCTCCCTCTGATCCCCCACCCCCTGCTCCTGCTCTCTCAGTTTCTCTCTTTCTCAAATAAATAAGTTGAATCTTAAAAAAAAAAAAAAAAAGAGTTAATGAGGAGAAAGGATGCAATTTTTTGGCCTGAAATTGACCTACCCTTGTATTAGTATCCTGTGGCTGCTTAACAAATTATCATAAATGCAGTGGCTTACACATCACAAATACATTGTCTTATATCTTTTGAGTTCAGATGTCTGAAATTGGTCTCAGTGGTCTAAAAGTAAGGTGTTGGCTGAGCCATGTTTCTTTTTTGAGGTGGTAAGGGAGAATCTGACTCCTAATTTTCCAACCTTCTAGAGGATGCCCACACTACTAAATCATCAAAAGCCAGTAATGCCGATGTTGTCTTTCTCAAACCAAATTTCTCTGACCTCTGCTCCACATCTCTGTCTCTGACTCTCTCTTTTGTCTCCCTCTCCTACTTATAAGACATTTGTGATTACATCCAGGTAATTCAGGATCATCTCTTTATCTCAAGATCAGATGATTAACAATCTTAATTCTATCTTCCACCTTAATTCTTCTTTGCCATGTAACCTAACATAGGCACAGATTCTGAGGATTAGTATGTAGACATCTTCTGGTGGGGGAATGTTATTCTATCCATAGTAATCCTTGTATTATGATAGGGATCTGCCTGACTCTTGGACTTCTGAGGCCAACAACTCCACAACTGATCTATTTGTTGTCACATTTTCATCTAGAAAATGAAGGTTGGTACAAGGTTGGTCTTCATTGGCTTCCTTACAGAGGCCACAGGGAATCACTCTTCCCATACATCTAGTATCTGGAATCTATTTTCCAAGTTCTACTTCTGTTCATAAACTCCACCAAACGTGATACAGTTTTTAAGCAAGATGAGTTCTCATTTGGCAAACTTAACTCCTGGGAAGGCAAGGATAAGGTGAAGGGTATGAAAATGCATAGGGATGTTTTGATCTCTCTAACTGGTTACCACATTCTGTAAAGAGAAAGTCCTTGCATTCTATGTGAACAACACCAACTAAAGGAAGAACTGGCCCATAAGGCCGAGGGACCTAGGCTGGGGTTAGAGGAGGTGCTCTAATAAAAACTTCAGGAAAATACCAGAGAAAGTGTTATACAACTTCTTTGCAGTTTTTGCATTTCCTGCCTGGCTCGGAGGATATAATTATTATTTAATAATTGATATATTAACTGACAAAACAAGACAAGCTAATATTGTAATGGTTGAGAGCCTAATATTTTAGATAATAGAAAAACAAAGTAGAATTTAAAAATTAATGGGGATATTGAAGAGAAAATGGTCTAAGCCAACAAAAATAAGGGTGAGAAAGGAGCAAACAACAACATCAATAAATAATAGAGAGTTTAATAAATAGAAAATACAAATTAGGATGAAAGGAACAAAACCAAATAATTTAGCCAGCACGATAAATACTAATGAATGAAATATTCTATTATGATGTTGGTTTTTAGAATATTATACACAAATATACATATGCATACATGATTTGCTAGATATTTTCAAGTAGTATGCTCAATGAAACTATCCAAGAAAAATTTTAAAGAAATAATCTAGCAAGGATAAGTCAAACAAGCTTAATATAATGAAAGTAGGATGAATGGCCAAGGCCAAAGCTGAACACGAAGCCAAATGCATGAGCCAGGAAGAAGAAAGATATGATGTGTAAAGAATTATGATTACATCTTTTTTATGGAAAAACAAAATGGCAGCCAAATACATAAAGCAAAACTACAGGAAATAAAACTCACTAACATTATTATATACGATATCAATAAAACTTTCAGAATGGAAAAATTAAGTGGACAATAAATGAACACAGATAAAGAGAATGTAGATGATCAAATAAAATAATTTCATAGACTTAGACAGAGATAATTTTCTCTATTGATTATGTGTTGTTTTGCATGTACAGAATTAAATAACATTTAAAATTCCAAGTTGAGATCTTATTAGCCTCCTTAATTGCTCATACATTTGTAAAAAATGCCAACCTTAAAATTAAATGAAAAATTAATACAGCAATGAAGACACTCCTTAAATAATCTCTGAGGCAAAAAGGATATCATTTATGGAACTGAAGCTATTTGAAGAAAAGCTTAACTCCTGGGGTATGTATGTGCTAAAATATATATGGCACAGTGAAATATATACCTATAGGAAATTTAGGATGGCATATTTATCATTATTTTTAAAGATTTATTTATTTATTTGAAAGAGAACATATGCAGTGGTGAGAGGCAGAGGGGGAGAGAGAGAGAGAGAGAGAATCTCAAGCAGACTCTCGGCTGAGCACAGAGTCTGATACGGGGCTGGATCTCACAACCCTGAGATCATGACCTGAGCTGAAATCAAGAGTCCCACACTCACCCAACTGAGCCATCCAGGCTCCCCTGGCATTTTTATTATTAAAAAATAATTAAGAATGCATTGAGTATTTGCCTACAAAATTAACAATATAAGAATAAGAGAGGGAGATTATTCAAGATTAAGAGCTAAAATTGAAGGAATAGAAAACAACTACAGTGGTGATACAGGACAATTAATAAAATACTTTCTCTTCCAGCAATAGTAAAATAAATAAAATCCTAACAGGCTATGTTTACAAGAAGAGACTACAAACATTAGGAATGATAAGGGAGGTGTAAGCTCAAGTACAAATAAATTAAAATATTGATTTAAAAAATTAAGCTTAGCACTTTGACTGTGACAATCACGTAGAAATAGATAATTGCCTAGCCAAAGAAGAAATTTTCCTGTTTTATGATGGAAAGGTGAGCTTTATGACTTACCCCACACTTAACCCCACCACTGCCATGAATGGCTTCACAGAGTAGAGGATATTAAAAGAAAAACTGACCAAACTAAACCAAACAACAGCAACACATGAACAGCAATGAGTGGTAAAGAAATAGAGTTAATCCAAAAAGTCACTGAAATCATAAAAGGTTATTTTTGGGAGAAAGTAGACAAATACCTGAAACCCGTAAACATATACTTTTAGATGAAAAAATAAACCACTGGCAAACGTGAAAAATGGGCACAGAAGAAGATTGCTAATATGGTGGAAGTGTTTTCAGAATCTCTCTTAGCCTGCAGATGGAAGATTCTGGTAATAGATGGGGGCCTACTGTTCATAAGCAGGATGATCGGTTGTGACACCCAACTAGGCCAGGTTTTTGACACCTGTTTCATCTGTCCCATGCAGCATTTGCGATACCACAAAGCTGCCTTGGAGGGCTCAGGGCAGGGGCAGTGAATTGGGTGCTGGGGTCAACATTTCGGGCCTATCCCAGAAATCCATGGGCGGAGGTGGCACACGGCTGCCTCCAAGCACCCTGCATGGATCACAGAGTGCTCCCAATCACACCAAGTAACTCTCACTAAAAAATATGCTCAGCATAACTACTTAAGAAAAATTTGTAGCATGATAGAGATCACATTCAACCAATGAAAATCCTTATATTGAGTTGAAAATAAAAGGGATTTTTCTTTGTTGTCCTGGATAAGGATTTGAAAGGGTTGGTGGGAGGAGGGCAATACAGGTATAGATTAATGTTAGCCAGATTTTGTTTGACAAATATAACTTCAAGTACAAGTGTTAGCACCTTAGGATAAACACTTGAAAAATGGAAATAGAATTCATAACTTTCAGATCATTAGAGGAACAAAAACAACAAAAAAATCCTTGAAGGAAGTGTGGTAAGTAAAGACATACGTAAAAATCCAAAAAGTGAAGGGGAAAGGGGGTTAGATATCAGGATAAGTATAAATCACTAAATAGGGCAGAGGATGTGTCCAGATTATTTGTAATAATGTATCACATTATTTTTGAGTGGATAAAATTTATGTATTAAAAACAGATTTTTAAATTGCAAGAAAAAATAAATAAAGCAAGCAGTATCAAGTAAAATTCAGGATGAAAATCTTTAAAAGCAAAAACAAAATTTTTCATTTTGATGAAAGGAACAATCCAGCGTGAAAATATTACAGTCAATAATATTTATGTACCCAACAACATAGCTTGAAATATATAAAGGAGAAATGATTAGCCATGGAGAACAAATTGACTAAGCTACAAACCTAGTGAGAGAGTTTATTACACCTCTCAGAAATGACAGAACAGATAAGTAGACCAAAATAAGTCTAGGTGTATTGAATAATAAAATGTTTGAACAAAGAATTTGAATTCAGTAGAAATAGCACATTGTTTTGTGAATTTGAATAATGAAAAAATTAAGCAAATACATATTACTTCAAATTTCACAAAACTGTACTTCTAAAAAATATATAAAAAACATCCACACATATTAATTATGAATCAGAACCCAAAGGAATCTCAATAAATTACAAAAAGCTGATTTCATGTAATCTATAGCCATTAAACAAAGCATGATACAATTTAGAATTAACAACAAAATAGAAGCCAAAAATTGCATTCGCTGAAAAATAAAGCACATAAAACACAGTTTTACCGAACTTCTATACTGAGTCAGAGAAAATATAAAAATGGCAATTATTACTTAGAAGACTTTTGTCAAAGATAATGCCTAGATATAAAAAACAATAAACACTGAATAATTTATGGCCTCAAAATAATACGTTAGAAAAATAAGAAATTTTGTAAATAAATGAACTTTCAATTTATTTATTTATTTATTTTTAGAATTATAAATTTATTTTTTTATTGGTGTTCAATTTGCCAACATATAGAATAACACCCAGTGCTCATCCCATCAAGCGCCCCCCTCAGTGCCCGCCACCCGGTCATCCCCACCGCCCGCCCACCTCCCCTTCCACCACCCCTAGTTCGCCTCCCAGAGTTAGGAGTCTCTCATGTTCTGTCTCCCATTCTGATATTTCTCACTCATTTTTTCTCCTTTCCCATTTATTCCCTTTCACTATTTTTTATATTCCCCAAATGAATGAGACCATATAATGTTTGTCCTCTGATTGACTTATTTCACTCAGCATCATACCCTCCAGGTCTATCCACGTCGAAGTAAATGGTGGGTGTCCATCGAAAGATGAATGGATAAAGAAGATGTGGTCTATGTATACAATAGAATATTCCTCAGCCATTAGAAACGACAAATACCCACCATTTGCTTTGCCGTGGATGACCTTTCAATTTAAAAAGCTAGAATAGGACAATTTTAAAAAGCGGAAATAATAAGGTAATAGCTAAAAATAATAACATAAAAAAGTAAAACATAAAGTTAAACAAAAAAGACAGAGAAGTCTTTATTTATATTAATACTTATAGCATTAATATATAATAATATTTATACAACTTCAATGTATTTGAGGTTACTTCTCAGCGTCCTGGGGAAGTGCCTGGTTTATATAATCCTCGGCAGAAATTGCGTGCTTTATTGCCAATAACTGACTAATCGTCTGATTGATCCATCTTACAGTCCGGAGGCCAAACACACTGAACTACCCTTGTCCTTACAGAGAAATGCAGAGAAGGTGAGGAGCTCCATTCACCTGCTGAAAATGCTGATGATCGGACCCAAAACAAGACAAGTTGGGGAGCCCTGAGCAGGGCGATGGATTGCATTTCATACAACCCCAAATCGTCGGTGCCCAGGTACCAACCCGGAGGGCCCTCGTCAGGCCGAGGGCGCTCTTCCAGGAAGTAGACACTAAAGCGGTGACCTTGAATCTTGGCTGGCTGATGATGGACCACAAAGAATTGACAAAATCCAGCAGCTCGCCGGAAGATACATGGCTTCCTTCAGCGGGCAGTGAAAGATGAACTAGATTGGCTTTAAAAAAAACACCAAAGAGCTTTGGGCTTATTGATTTTTTATAAACAAAACCCTTTGGGTGCCCTATGAGTAGAAAGACACTATGACTATTTGTCTTCCTGGAATAAAAGTAGAAACATGTATAAATTAAATATACTTTACCCCTGAAATATATGCTAAGGTAGGAGTAGCCTTAATGACTGCTGGACCTTTTCCTTTTGTTGTTTGTTAAATGAAAAAAAAGCTTATTTAGCTCTTTCTTTCTAATGAAGTGGAGACCAAGGAGGCAAGGTCTCTCCAGATCCTTGATTTTCACAGAGATCAGGAGTTGGATTGAAGCTGGATCTTTCCCATCTTCATCCACCCTCAATCTTCACTAGACAAACCCATACGCATTTCATAAGTTTTCATGTAAATGGACATTTTGTAGTATCCTGGGTAGTTAAAATATTCTCCATTTCTGGGTTTATAAAAATTTTGTTCATTTTTCCATTATGAAATTTGTTAGGTGATATTGTCTGTTTGTCAACCCTTCCTCCCCACAACTCCCAGCCCCCTTCTTGAGGAAGCAAACTAAAAGTTCACTGTGTATACAAGAGGTGAAAAACCAAATTTTTTTTTTTTAAGATTCTATTTATGTGAGAGAGGGCTCCTCAGAGCACAAGTTGGGTGGGGGGCGCAGAGGGAGAGAAGCAGACTCCTCGCTGAGCAGGGAGCCCATGGGGGACCCCAGGCTCATGACCTGAGCCGAAGACAGATGCTTAACCAACTGAGCCACCCAGGAGCCCAAAACCAAATCTCATTTTTGTTTCTAAGACCAGAGAGAAAGAGCAAAGAAAGGAGGGAGTAGGATCATGAAGTTAAATTTTAGTGAGCGATTACTCTGTATAAGACATTATCCAGGTCATTTCACATTATATTACATTTAATCTGTACACCAACCTAGCTGTATTGACGCTGATCTCTTCAGATCATATATAAAGCTCACAAAATTTAAGGGCGTTAGCCCAGGTCACGGAGTTGGTTAACATTATACCTTTCATCTCATTCCAAAGAGTGTGCTCTCTTTGCTGCTACATAATCATGCCAAATTTGAAAGCAAAAAAGTTCCCTTCAATATTGTCATTCCCCACAGGAGACGAGCCTCTAAGATGTACAGCGGGCCTTTCAATTGCCAATGATCATGAGAAAAATCAGAGCAGGTGATATGACACCTTTTGATGATGGTGTTTATTTAAGTGGAACAAGCCTGAATTTAAAACATAGCCCAGATAAGATAGAGAAGACCTTGCTAGCATTGAATGGAGTTGTCAAAGAAAATGCACAATTTAACTGTTTGTCACTCGGTAGGAATCGGAACACAAATCCATTGAAGGTATTTCTAGATCTGATTTGATATTTAAAGTTAGGGCAGCCCGGGTGGCTCAGCGGTTTAGCGCCGCCTTGGGCCCAGGGCGTGATCCTGGAGTCCCGGGATCAAGTCCCACGTCGGGCTCCCTGCATGGAGCCTGCTTCTCCCTCTGCCTGTGTCTCTGCCTCTCTCTGTCTCTCATGAATAAATAAATAAAATCTTTTTAAAAAAAGTTACAGCAAGATCATTCTCTTTGGCATGACATTAAATTAACAAAATAAATATATAAAAATGAATCTATAAAGTTAATTTGCCAGCTTCATAGCCTTCAGTTTTGATGAAGCTGAATGCCCGAGTAATTTCTTTCTGGCCACAAAAAGATTTTGACCACTCAATTTTAATTATACGTTTTTTACATATTATTAAATATATATCCATACTACAATACATGTATTTATATACATAAATAGTATATACATACCTATGTACATATAGCATATACCACATGTATATAGGTGTATATATATGTGGTGTACATGTGTGTATGAATCATAGGTATACATATTCATACATGGGTATAGAGAGAGATCATTTTGTTTCAAATGACATGAAGCAATTTTAAGTAGTTTAAGTTAAACATAAATGGGAATGATGTTCTGCCATCTTATGAAATCAAAGAAAATAGTGAATCAAACATTATTAGGGAGGCAACAAGAACGTATCTAACCCAAGATATTTGGTATCAGAAATACATCAACCAGGGGCACCCGGGGGGCTCAGGGGTTGAGCATCTGCCTTTGGCCCAGGACGTGACCCCGGGGTCCCGGTATCGAGTCCTACCTGGGGCCCCTGCAGGGAGCCTACTTCTCCCTCTGTCTGTGTCTCTGCCTCTCTCTCTCTCTCTCTCTCTCATGAATAAATAAATAAAATATTAAAAAGAAGAAATGCATCAAACTTCTGCCCAACTGTTAATACAAATAGATTCAGCTCTCAATATGATCGACCCACCTCGGACCAATCGGAACTGTCTGCTGGTGCAAAGTCATTTCATACGGACGCGGCTGATGGGGGTGGGAGAGAGTCCCCACTGTTCCCAGGGAGGGAGTCTTGAATCTGAGTGATACATCCTGTTATGAGTATCTTGATGAAAGTTTTCTCCAAACTTTATTTTTATGTTTCCAATATGTTCCACATTCCACGTTAAGCACCGAGCAAGCATTTTCACCAGACTGGAAACTCTGATTCTACTTAGCTGGGCCCACCTGCTGTAGCGATCGTCCTAACGGTGACATGGTATATGAAGAAACCAGAATGATGTATTCAGGATGACTAAGCCCCTACTCTTTGAGAACTGTCTAGACTGCAGTTCTTAATCTGTTCAATTCTCAGTATTTTTTTTTTTTTTTCCAAGCCAGGCCCACCATGCTTGGCTTCTCTAGCATTGCTACCTGCTGACTTCCCACGTCTCCGGGGACTGTCTGGGTGAAGCTGTGGCTCTCCGTCTCCTTAGCGGGAGAGCGCTGTCTCCGTGTGGTCTGTCCATCAGCAACGTCCTGTTGCAGCTTTGGAATACGAGCCGGGCCTCCAGGAACGTCCGCGGGAGAAGCTGATGAGAGCAGATGCCCAGTGTGCGGAAGGCTGGAGCCTCCTGCATCCTACCTTTGCACAACCCTCCAGCAGCCACAGCTCAAGGGCGTCCTTGCTGGTTTACACCCAGTGTCACGGTCTGTTTCATGTGCAAATACCTTTGCTTTAATCAAAGTGTTCATTCTATATAACACTTTTTTCTTCCTCAGCTGAAACTAATGTATGTCAATTTCCTACACGATTTTTGAAAACATAATTTTAACATTTGCATGTAACATTCGATTCCGTGGATCAACTGTAATTTACTCAACCACTCCACTATCATCGAAACAGCGGATTGTGTCCTTTCACTACTGTGAATCCTACATACGTGCAGACCCGGATAATGGTTCTTCCCAAATAGTGGACCATTCATTTAATCCTGTCAAGAAGTAAAAATCTGTTTATGTTTTCTAACACTGATTGTCATTTCTTATTCCTCGACATTTTCAGTTCTCATTTTCATTGTCACTTTCATTATACGGGACAGAATTTTTCTTTTTCTTCCTAGGATCAGATATTTATTTACATCCTGCTGGTTTCATAAATGTAAAAAGTGCTGGTTGCCCCTTTTTCCCCCCTTAATTATCAGCAAAGGTGAACCATTTTTTTCATGTCCTTGCTTAAAATATTTACTAGTTCCTATTTCTCCAGCGAAATGTCTAATTTTTGTTGTTGTTGTTGTTGTTGTTGTTGATTTACCTTTGCCAAGGGTCATTAGCATGACTTCCCTGCACGGTCTAGGTTTGAAGCCAGGATTGTCAGACCTTGGGCAAGTCATGTCATGTCTTTTCTCATCTATATGCCTCAGGGACGTATGGCATTTCAATGACATAATAGATGTAAGACTAAAATTTGAAAATATTGGATATTCAAGAAATGGTTCTTGATAATTATATCGTTATTTTTGTTGTTCTTATTACATAAGTGACCTGATGATCCAGAGAGTACTAAAGACCAGTGATGGCACAGTCATCCTTATTTGATTCTTCATGTTTATTGATTTATTGCTTCATTGCTTCACATTGGTAATTATCATCTTGAATATTGGCCCTTGGTATATACCGCTTATTAGAAGGAATTTAATAATTTAACAAGGCTTTTTGGTTTCTATTGTGATAAATTTTGTTTTGCTTTGTTTTTGATTTGACCAATTGATTTCGTGTTTCATTATGATAAAGTTATTGAGACTTAACCATTTTTGTGTTTGAAAGATTATTAAACCTTATTTGGGTATGGTGGAACTGTTTTAGTGAGACACTAGCTGCTATTAAGAAAGACTTGAGGGTTTTCAAATCTATATTTATTGATCTGTTTTTGGCTTATATTAACCTGGTAGTTTTTGATATCAGGACCATATTCCTTTATAAGTCAAACTGGTCTGCTTTATTTCTTCTGGGTGTTAGATCATTTTCTGTTCTGTGAAAAATGTTCTGCTGCTGAATATTTAGAAGAACTAGCTTTTATAACCAACAAGACCTGAGGCTTCAAGTGGATCACTCTATAACACATTTCTGAACCACGTTTCATGTTATATATGTATTCTGTGTTTCTACTTGATTTGGTAGTAACTTACATATTTTGAATTTTTAACATTCTGTGAAAATTACCTGTGCATAAGATTTCAGATTAATCAATATACGCTGTTTTATTTTATTATCAATTAGATATCTCTTCTGAAATCACCATCCCATCTCCTTTCTTCTCACTTTATTTGCATATTTTTCCATTTTTAAAATTTGTTTTGCTGGACATTTATTTTTCAAAACACAGAATATTATTGCTTTCTAATTCACTTTAACATTTCTAATATTCATTTTTATAAGCTCAAGTCTTTTGTAAATTTCCAGTGCTGACATTATTATTTTATCATTATCGTTATTGTTAAAAATGTTAATCTGCAAATTCACCTTTTCTTGCACCTTTGCAATAAGATATAACTCTAGATAAGGTGCTTTTATAAATTGCATTCATTGAAGTAGTATTTATTTATTACCGACTCTGTACTAGGCCATTACTAGGAATTTACGATATAATTATGACTATGATGTTTATTTTACCACTTGGAGCTTACACAGGAAAAAAGGAGATTACTAAGTAGGGATGCTTTAAACACCATGGTAAGTATTAAAATAATAACCATATGGAAACACAGAAAAAGAAGCACATATAAGCAGTACCATAAAATGCTGTATAAATATTAAATACTGCTTTTGCTTTGCTTTATTTTTTGCCCGTGTCATCCTTAAGGCATTACACAAAATACTTGAGTGTGTCTGTCCTCCACCACCCCTCTGTCACTCATTTGATAGGATACTAATGAAATATGTCCAAACGGTGGCTCCTATCTATCTATTCTCCTTCTCTCCCTCTCTGTCTACCTCCGTCCCTATCATTTATCTGTATATCGAATCTGTCTATCCATGCAGCCACAGCGTATTCTGTTTCTTATAACACAATGTTTACCAAACTGGCTTCCACAATTGATAGGTATTATATGAAAAAAAAAATAACCTGGGAATCTCTAAGTCACATAATTATATTTCCTATTAGATTGTTAAGGACTTGAATGTGCTTTGAAGCCCCTGCAAAGGGATATAATATATAGAATTTTTTGTATTAATTTCATCATGGGTTTCTTTGATTTGGGGCCTTCTTGAGAGAACAATGTTCCTTGTTCTTCTTGTGAAGAGCTCTTTTATATTCCCATGGATATATTTGGGTTGGAATCCTGCCAGCCTCAGAGAGGGAGACGTAGAAAGGCTACTGAATGTATCTACATGTATTGGGAAATGTTAATTGCATGATAAATCACAAGTAAAAAGGAAAGCATACACATAATAAAATGTACAATATGATATGTAAATATGTATACCATTTAGAATACAAATCCTATAGTGCTTTGCAGTGTCATACAAAACGATTTTTTTTAAAATGAGACATAGCATGTGTGTGATGCATTGCCTAAGAATGCCTATTAGACAATTTAGGAGGAAAAAAAGTGGATCTTTCATGAGACAGTCAGCAAAATGGCCCAGACGATGTAAAAAAATGATCGGAAGACTGACTTTTTATTTTTAAATTGGTGAAACTTATGATTCACATTTACAGGAACCAAACCATATCCAGCTGGGTAAATGGTATAACAAATTGAATCTACCCCTACTTGGATGACACCAAAGAGAAATTCATAGTGAGAAGAGAACTTCTATACTCTTAGGGCATGGAGACCAGGAGGATTGACTGAAGTTTGGTGATAAGCAAAGCAGGACAACGACACGGCACATCAACCCAGGGGATCTTTATTTCCAAAGCAGAATATTATCAGACTCTGTATCACTCTTTTCTTTAATTTTTTTGAGATGATTTCAGACATAGAGAAGAGTTGCAAAGATGGTTTCTGTAGACCATGCGCACAGCTTCTCCTAATGTTAACATCTTACATAATCGTGGCTCAATGATTAAAACTAAGAAATTAACATGTGAATGATACTATGAATCATGAAAATTACAGACTTTATCTAGATTTCCTCAGTTTTCCCAGTAGTGCCCTTTTCTTTTTAAATTCTTAGGATCCAATCCTGCATTGTACATTGCATTTAGTTGCTAGATATCCTTAATCTAATCTATAATAATTCTTCAATTGTTCCTTGTCTAGTGACCTTGACACTTCTGAAATGTATTAGTCAGCTATTTTATAAAATGCTCCCTGATTTATGTTTGTGTGTTTCTCATGATTAGAATGAGGTTGTACATTTTGAGGAAGAACATTCGAGAGCTGATGGCCCCTTGCTATGGCATCATTATCAGACCCATGTGATCCTAATACGACAGGTGCTTTTCACCTTGATCACTGGGTCACAGACTCTGCCAGATTTATCTATTGTAAAGTCATTATTTTTTCCTGTCCTTATTCTACTTATTAGCTGTGACTGCCTAAATCTAACCCATGCCTTGTGGTGAGGAGTTAACTGCCACTACCTGGAAGGAGTATCAATGAGTTGGTACCCATATGTTAAAATCACCATACCAGTTAATAAATATTTCAGGAGAGATACTTTGAAGATATTCAAATATCCTAATTCTCTTTAATATTGCCTCCGGTAAATTTAGCATTTATTAGTGGGTTTTGTTTGCAGTGATTATTACAGTGGCATTTCAATGGCGATTTTTTCATTTCTCTCATTCTTCTATGTTTATCAATTGGGATTCTTCTCTAAGGACACATGGCCCTTTATACCTCATTTATTTATTCAGTCATGTATTCTCTGGGTTGTAACCCAAAACTACAATTTTTCATTTTCTTGCTCAAATAATTCCAACTTTGGTCACTGGGAGCTCTTTAAGATTAGTTCCTGTGAACCTTGGACAGGCCCCATACTTTGTGTTTCTTCCTTTTAAATCATTTCCTTATTTCTGGCACCAAAAGATGCTCCATGTTTATCTTGTTTTCATCTTTTTTCCAGCCCTGGAATCATCTATTCCCCCCAAGGAACCCAGTTTGGTTGTTAGAAACCAAGGTGTCTGCCTGTGGATCTGTCTGCCTCTCTCTAATTTTCATTCTGGTTCCAGAAATATATAGACTCTTACTTACGTATCTCTGTATCTGTGCACATATCAAGAGTCTTATGTTCTATCAATTGAGCTAGGCAGGCGGCCCAAGTACATTTATTAAAAAATATAAATTCATACTGATTTATTCAACCCCAATCCAGCTTCATGGGTTCATTCTAACATTACCTCATTATTTATTTGTTTCACTCTGACAATGATAAACCTGGCTTTCTGCTGTCTACATAGATATTGTTTTGTCCAAACTTAGTGTGCGTGTAACCTAGTTTCAGCATAACTAACTTGTACTCCTGTGAGGAACAAATTTACCAATTAGAATACAGCATTTACATATAGTCTTTTTTTTTTTAAGATTTTATTTATCTATTTGAGAGGGAGAGAGCGCTTGCATGCACGTTGAGGTGTGAAAGGGGCAGAGGGAGAGAAAGAGGGAGAGACTCTCCAAGACTCTGCTCTGAGACCATAGCCTGACGTTGGGCTCAGTCCCAGGACCCTGAGGTTGTGACCTGAGCTGAAATCAGGAGTCAGGCGCTCACTGAGCTGTGCAGGGGCCCCATACGTATGGTTCTTTTTGTTTTCAGCCCCATGATATACTGGGTTGACCTCATTGTTTCTCAGAGACAACGAGGTCCGATCCTTTCTCGCCTACATCCTTCGGCCTGGTTATGTTATACATTTGTAATACAGTTAGAGTCGTTTGTCAAAGCCTAGATTGCATTTTGGAGTGCGAGGATCTACTGATTTTCTGCCTACTTATACTATCAAGGGAGAAGTGTAGGAGCCTCTGCTCTGATCCTAGGCATGGATTTGTTGATGTCTCAATTCAGTTCTGCCAATTTCTCCTTATGTGTTTTGAGGCTCTGTTGTTAGATGCACATACTTTTATAATTAATATGTCTTCTTGAGGGTCCTGGGACTGAACCCTGAGTCGAGTTCCCTGCGCAGTGGGGAGTCTGCTTTTCCCTCTCCCTCTGCCCTCCCCTCCCACCTGTGCTCTCTCTCACTCTCTCTCAAACAAATACATAAAATATCTTTAAAAACCATATGTCTTCTTGGACAACTGAGCTCTTTCATCTTTAATTAATGTCCATTTTGTTCCTGAAAATGTTCCTTGTTTTGAAGTCCACTTTGTGTGAAATTAATATGGCTACTACAGCTTTCTTTGGTCTGTCTTTGGATGGTACATTCTTTGGTCCTTTACTTTTAACTCACCTCTTTTTTAATTTAATGTGATTTCTTGTAGATAGCATTTGTCAGGTCTTGCTTTGTGTCCAATTTGACCATTTCCATCTTTTAAATAATTTATTTATTCCATTCACCTTCAATGTGTGATTTTATTTTATTTTATTTTTATTTTTCAATGTGTGATTTTAAATAGAATTAGATAGATATCTACCACCTTGTTGGCTTTTCCATCTTTCTGTCCGTTTTGTCCTCTTCTTCTGACTTCTGTTGGGTTATATGAGTTTTATTTCATTTATTTATTTATTTATTTATTTATTTATTTATTTATTTATTTATTATTTATGGCATTTAGAATATTTTAGGGGTAGCCCAAGGGTTTACAATATATAGTTTTAATTAATCTAAGTCTACCTTGAAATAGCAATACACTGCTTCACATAATGTCAGGATTTTACAGGAGTATATTCTCAACCCACATCTTTTGTGATATTGTTGGCATATATTTTACTTTTACACTTGTTATGAACACACACTATGTTCATATTAAAATTACCTCAGGATGTCATTTATCCTCTATAGCAATTAGAAATAAATTTAAAATATGAATTTCATTATACCACTATATATTTTCTTTCCCTTGAGCTCTTCATTTCTTTTTCTAGATCCAGATTTCCAAACAATATTTCCTTCCTTTTGCCTCAAGATCTTCTATTAATATTTCCTGTTGGATAGGTCTGTTAGCAACGTGTGATCTAAGGTTTTGTTTGTGAGAAAATGTTTTATTTCTTTTTCCTTTAAAAAAAAATGGTTACCAAAAAAAAAAAAAAAATGGTTACCATACAGAAAAACTGACCCGTTTTTGGTGTATATTTCTATGTATAGATTTATGTAACCACCTACACAATAAGGAAACAGGATAATTTTGTTCCCCAACGGTTCTCCATCCCTTTGCAGTGATTCTTTGGGTTTAGATTGTGGTCTGGTCTTCCAGAGGTGATTTCTCAATGTCTGCTTCCTTCTTGGCTTTGAATCTTCCCTTTTGCTCTGTGTTTCAGGAGGAATTTGTCTCCTACAGTTCTACAGCTAGCTAGCATTATACTGTTATTTATTACTCTATATGTATTAGCCTGTTGGAGGGCAGCAGGTGAGGGGTGTTCTCAGATGTTCTGATTAAGTATCAATCTTGGGTAAGTATCATATCCCTACCTTCCTAGCATGTAGCCTTCCTTATGATCTTGTACCTCCTCTAGCTTTTGTGCTATGCTTAACACATATTTCTGCCCCTCACACAGAGTTAGTTTCTTTTTTTGTTTTTCTTTTTTTTTTTTTTTCTGTCTGCTTTACCCAGCTGTCATGGATGCCTATGAGGACCTCTGGGCACACTGTTTGATCATCTCTCACTGCAGACAAGGGTTTTAATATGCATAGGCAGTAGGGGAGATGCAAAACCTAGAACTTAAATAGGCCATTGAATTTAAAAACTTCTATTTGGGTTGGTCAGCAAGTTGGCCACAAGTAAAGAAAGAATTAGTCAATGAAACATCAGAAGAAAATATTCATACTGAAAAATGGGAAGGTAAAAGCAAAGAAAACACAAAAAATAGAATAAAGGGCATATGGAGTATGGTGAAAAGCTGTAACATATGTATAATTCAACTCCCAGGAACAGAGAAGAAAGAGAAAATGTGGGAGATCCGTATTTCAGTACATAATGGCCTAAAATTTTCCATAAACTGGCAAGTAATATAAAGCCACATATTCAGAAGCTGAATCTCAAAAGAAGTTCTTTGGAAACCATACACAGGCACGTAATAGTTAAACCATGATCCAAAGACAAGGAAAAATATCAAAATCAGCCTGGACTTGGGGGGTGGTATATACATTTAAAGCATCAATAAGGCCAGCAGATGATTTCTTAACATAGTTAATGGAAAGGGAAGACAATTGAATTATATATTCAAAGTGCTGAAAGAAAGCATAAATCCGTCAATTTAGAATTCTAGACTCAATACAAATAGCCTTCAGATATAAAGCAAAAACAAAGATATCTTCAAATACAAATAAACATACAATACCAAAACCTTTATCACTAGTAAGCATAGCCTGAGTCAAATGCTAAAGCCAGTTTTTGAGGAAGAAGGAAAAAGTCATCCCAGATAGAAGCTCAAGAAATATATGGGAATAAAAAGCAATGCAAAGAGGGCGCAGGTAGATAGATTTAAATGAATGTTACATGTATTAAAATAGTAACAATGTATTACAGGAATTAAACATATATTGAATTCAAATAATTTTTAAAAACAGCATGTAAGGTAGAAGAAGATCAAATATAGATAGAAAAGAAGAATGAAAAGGTGCAGAGATATATGATGGAAATGTTAAAAAGAAAGAAGGAGTAATAATAATATCCAAGTCGACTTTAAGGTAAAAAGCACGGACCCTCAAGAATATGCAATCATGACAGGAGTTTCATTTCACCAGGGAATGCTACAAACCTTCAGTTTCTATGAATCTGGTAACATACCCTGTCTGCTGGTCTCTCTGCCCCGCATCTCTGCTTCCTCTTCTTAGAAGGACAATCACTTTGGGGTAAGGCCTGCCCTAATCCAGCATGACTTCATCTTAACTTATATCTGAAAAGACCCTATTTCCAAATAAGTTTATATTCACAGATTCCAGGAGTTAGGGCTTCAACATATCTTTCAGAGACTCGGTTTAACCCATGACAGCCTCAAAATATGTAAAGCAAATATTGATGGAACTAAAACAATTGCATAAAAACCCAAAACAATGAAACCAAGATTAATGTGGGTGATAGTAACTTACTCTTCTATTGCTGACACGAATAAGAATCCAACAAACCAGCAAGAATCTTGATTAAAATAATGATTAAAGGCATGCATATCACAGCAATAAAGTATATATTCATTTTTAAGAGCACATGGGCTATTCACCAAAATTGACCAATTGCTGGTATAAATTAAAATTCCAAATAATTGAGCTTTTCAATTGGAGAGATTCAGTAGAAAAAAAAATACAAACAGAATTACAAAGAAAAAAGAGAGAGAGAGAGAGAGAGAGAAAGAGAATATGTTCTCTGACTCGACAGGAGCTATGGTGGAAGTCAGTAGCAAAATGACAATTGAAATTTCCTACGTGTTTGGAAATCAAGCAGTACACTTCTACATCATCACTAGATGAGAGAAGACATGAAAATGGAAATTGGAACAAAAACAAATGGGAGGCGCCAGGGTGGCTGAGTCAGTTAAGCATCAGACTCTTGATTTCGGCTTAGGTCATGATCTCAGGGCTGTGAGATGGAGCCCTGTGTCCGGAGTGTGCTTGGGATTCTCTCCTTCCCCCTCTGCCCCTTGCCCACCCTAAAAAATAAAGAAAAAAAATCATGAACTGAATGACAATACAAATACTATGTTTTCAAATTTGTGATACATGATGAGAGCTGTGATTATAAGTACGTTTATAACCTTAGAATGTAGAATATAGGGTAAGGACTTTATTTCAAGAAGTTCAAAAGGAATTATCAGGGACACCTGGGTGGCTCAGTTGGTTAAGCATGTGCCTTCGGCTCAGGTTATGATCCCGGGGTCCTGGGATCGAGTTCTGCATCGGGCTCCTTGCTCTGCAGGGAGCCTGCCGCTCCCCTGCCAGTGCTCTTTCTTTCTCTCTGACAAATAAATAAATAAAATCTTTTCTAAAAAAGAGATTACCAAATTAAACACCCCGTAAGAATAGAAGGTGGTTACAGTGAAGACTAGAACAAACTTAGTAGAGTCAAAAATAAATCCATCACCCAGAGAAGAAGCACAGGCAAAGCTTTTCGAAAAGACATAATCGATAGCCTTCTAGAAGCAATGAGCACGACGGAAAAGTGTGGGTGGCTGGAACAACTCCACTGTTAGAGATGAAAACCGTCCCAACAGCATCCGTACTCACTTTTAAAGGGTAATAAGGGGGCACTCTGAACCACTATCTGCCAATAATTTTGAAGATTTTGGTGAGATGAGTTCCTAGAGACTATAGTTGAACCAAACATGACATGAAGAGTATAAATGATCTTCGGCCTAAAAGAAATGTAATTAAATTAAATCTCTGGGAGATACACTTCCCGCCAAACAACAACACAACCACCCCCCGCAGGCTGACAAGCTTTGACCAGTGAAATCCAGCAGGCACCCAGGAAAGCAATGGCCCAGATGTTGAACAACAAAGTTGTCTGCGTAGGAGAAGAAGAAGGATTCCTTCCCAACCCATATTTTATGAGATCCGTATAACTTGATACCAAAAGCTGAGAAGGAGTTTGCAGGGAAGGGCAAACCTCTTGAGGGACAGAGGTGCAATATTCTTTTTTTTTATATAAATTTATTTTTTATTGGTGTTCAATTTGCCAACATACAGAATAACACCCAGTGCTCATCCCGTCAAGTGCACTTACACACTCATTCTTGAGCCAGATCCAGAGTTACAGGAAAGCAAAGGTACTCTTTTAACTAAGCTGGGAATTTTTAATTCCAGGAATTAAAGTCTGCTTTAACACTTGAAAATCAAGTGCTGTGATCTATCACGGTGATAAAGGACAGAAATCACGGGATCCCATGGAAAATAGCAGGTATGGCAGGAAAAAGATGCCATTAGTAAAATCTCAGACACGCATGCTCCTGAGCTCGGGTGCACACGGTCCCCCCCAACCCCCACCCCACACACATTCTGCTCATCAATTCTTTATTTCCTGTGTGAATCTTCAAAGTCTTAGCAGGAAGGAAATTTGGCCCTCAGGACCTGCTGGCGTGCCTTTAGTAGCAGCGACTTCGAAGATGCAGTCAACGCGGAGAATCCACTTGCCAGAGCGGAGTAGCTGACGGTGGCGGCAGGATCTTCAGGAAAGCTTTTGGGTAAAGCTGCTACTTTGGATAGGATGCAACAGAGGATTCCAAGTGACACAGATGCCTGCTCCCTCGGATGGGGCCCAGGGAAGTGATCAAACCCAGAACAGAAACGGCTGCGGGCATGTCTGTGCCTGAAAGCATCTCAGATCTTTCCTAGCATAGGAAGCTTCCAGCAAAGGGGAACCTCTCTCTGCACCGGGAGTATCCTGACCCTGGTAAGAGGCCAGATTTTCTTTTGCTATTTGTTTTTTTAAAGATTGTATTTATTTATTCATGAGAGACACAGAGAGAGGCAGAGACCCAGGCAGAGAGAGAAGCAGGCTCCCTGCAGGGAGCCCGATGCAGGACTCGATCCCGGGACCTCAGGGTCATGCCCTGAGCCAAAGGCAGATGCTCTACCGTGGACCCCCCTTGGCATCCCAAAGGCCAGATTTTCAGGCCACTGTGCTGTGGTTACAGGCAACCTGTCTCCTGTGCCATAAAAAGGCTCCACAGTCCGCGGAGGGCCAGCTGCCCAGCGGGGAGCCTGAGGACAGGAGCCCAGAGACCCCAAGACTGTAGTGGCCCGTGTGGACCAAGGAGCGAACCCTGAATGTGGTCAGTCAATGTGAGCACACGCAGCACGGTGCACAAGCACACGGACGGGCCACCTGCCGTCCTATCCGACCCTAAAATTTCGACGCAGGCAAAACTTTGGAATCCTGGACAAAACTTTGAGCAAGGGTGGCGGGTATCCCTGAATTGGCTCCTAGGTTCTCAACTCTAAGCTACCGGCAAATCATATCTCACAAGACAGAAAAAAAGAAGAAAGAAAAAGAAAAAGAAGAAAGAAAGAAAGAAAGAAAGAAAGAAAGAAAGAAAGAAAGAAAGAAAGAAAGAAAGAAAGAAGAAAGAAAGAAAGAAAGAAAGAAAGAAAGTTACAAGGAACGCTGTCCGCTTCGTGCACCTGCTCATCGTGGGCAAAGTGAGCCTTCTGGGCAGAGACTCCGGGGTGGCCAGGCCCGGAGTGGGAGGCCAGGGCACCCCTGCAGGACGGGGAGCACAGGGCATCCCTGCAGGACTGCAGTCCAGGTGGAAATTCCCTTCCCAGCTGCAAGGTCCGGCAGCGGGGGGATGCGCAGGCAGCTCAGGCTCAGACGGGGCAACAGTCTGGGGCCCGGCCGGAGACACGCCGGCAGCTCCCCGTCCCGTGTGTGGCTCGACGTCTCAGGCGTGTCTGCAGCTGGCCTCCAGGAGGAAGGGCCCAAGGCCCATGAGGCGCTGAGATCGGCTCACCCAGAGGAGCCGCGTCCCCGTCCCGGCCTCCAGCGGCATCTGTCCTTCAGGCTGCCACCTGCCAGGGGTCTCCCGTGAGCCCAGGGACTTGGCGGGTCTCATCTCAGGGCCACACCGACTTGTTCGACGTTGTCCCCAGCCCGCGAGATTCAGCAGGAGCAGTAAGCGCTCTGGCCCGGACTCTCGTCCGTGCTATGCTGTCCCACAGCTGGGCGACCCTGAGCGACGCCGCTGGATTCCTTCAAACTCTAATCTGCAAAATGGGCACACGGCGGCCGCGCTCCTGAGAGCAGGGGAGCCCGCTGAGACCTCCCGGTGTCGCTTGGCTCCTCTTTTTATATCATTAATTATCATAATATGGAAGTTAGTATTTGTCATCCTAAAATAGGAAGGGCCCATATGTCGGGATTTAAACATAGAATAAAGTTTGCATGTCTCGCTCCCCCTTCCCTCCAAATCCATCCCCTCCGGGCTGACATATTTCTTGTTTGCTCTGAATTTGGAAATAGAATGTTTGTGGCTCTGTGACTCCTCTTGTTTCCTTCTTTTACAGGAACAGGGTAACACACGCTTCTATTTTGGATGGAGGCCTTCTGTCTGGAAAGTTTTGGGGAGAGAAAGGCCTGCGGCCCTTTGTCAGCGCAGCATATGTCCGCGTGGCGCAGAATTCACTTTCTGAGGCGGAGAACGCGTGTGTCTCCCACCTTTGAGGGAGCTCCCGCCCAGGCCCCACCGTGGCTTCGGGGACCGCAGGGAGGCCGGTTCTCCGCAGGGGGAGTAGAGAGGTGTGGGGAGAACCCAGGCCGAGGCTTCTCTGAGGGCCCTGGGGGTGAAGCCGGAATTGGCACGACTCCTAGAGGGTGCTCCGCACGTGCTGACGGGCTTCCGAGTCCAGGGTGCTGGGTGCTCGGAGACGGGCAGACGGTTCCCTCTGCTGAAAACCTGCCACCGTCCTGATGGGTCCACGTCTCTGGCAAAGCACTTCTCTGAAAGGCGTGACAGTGAATCCTGCCTTCACGGTCCTGACTCTGTGACTGTCGCGAGGCCGACGGTGCAGTGGCAGGTGCCCAGAATCAGCTCCCGAGGCAGCCGGGGGCTCGGGGACGCAGCCTGCCCTCACCGGGCTTCCCTTCTCGTTCTGCGCCCTGCGAGTGGCCCCAGGGGGCGAGGCCTCGCCGCGCAGATTCGGTTCGAAGCCGACAGCGTCCTGTTCAGGCGCGCGGGGCCCAGGACACGCCAAGGCGCCTGGGCTCCTTGTATCGGGAGACGGGACAGGCGCCCTCTGCAAAGACCGCGGGCCACCTGACTGATTGTCACTGCTGATCCACCCAAGTAGGGTGACCGGTCTCCTCTCCCCCCACTGCTGTCATTAGGCTGCCGGGAAGTGCAATCTATCCCTTCTCCGATGAGCGTGGTCAGCTCGCCGAGGGTGGCTGTGCAACGTGTGCACAGGGTGGGCTTCGGTGTACGGTTCATTTACCGTCTCTCTCTTTTTTTTAAAGATTTATTTATTTATTTATTTATTTATTTATTTATTTATTTATTTATGATAGAGAGAGAGAGAGGCAGAGACACAGGAGGAGGGAGAAGCAGGCTCCACGCTGGGAGCCCCATGCAGGATTCGATCCTGGGACCCCAGGACTGTGCCCTGGGCCAAAGGCAGGCGCTAAACCACCGAGCCACAGGGATCCCCTCCCTCTCTCTCTCTCTCACACATGCACACAGATCTATGAAATTGGAAGCATTTGTATAGGCCTGGGATAAAGTAACACTGAGAGTCATTTTTTTAAAAAAGATTTTATGTAATTATTCATGAGAGCCACAGAGAGAGAGACAGAGACTCGGGCAGAGGGAGAAGCAGGCTCCCTGTGGGGACCCAATGTGGGACTCGATCCCAGGACCCGAGGGTCATGCCCTGGGCTGAAGGCAGATGCTCCACCGCTGAGCCCTCCAGGCGCCCCAACACTGAGAGTTTATCGGAGGCTTTTTTTTTTTCTTTTTTCTTTTCTAACAGACATGTACTCATTTTTTTAAAAGAAAGTTTCTTTTTTTTTCTTTTTAAGATTTTATTTATTTATTTCTGAGAGACCCAGAGAGAGAGGTAGAGACACAGGCAGAGGGAGAAGCAGGCTCCATGCAGGGAGCCCGAAGTGGGACTCGATCCCAGGACCCCAGGATCACACCCTGGGCGGAAGGCAGGCACTTAAACCGCTGAGCCCCCCGGGCGCCCTAACACTGAGAGTTTAAATACACAGTTGACTGGACTTGGCTGGAAATGACCCCAAGAGAAGCTGGAACCCGCCGCAGGAGGCCGTCCCTCTACAGACCCCGTGACAAGTCCCCTGCCCTGCTGCTAACCCCTCTGTGGAAGCGGCCTCTACAGGGGCTCCAGGGGCCGGTCACCAGCTGCAAGCGTGGGGACCCTGGTTTCCTGTTCATGTCAACTGAGAGCTGCCCCCTGAAGCGCTCAGTCTCGGCCCAGCCCCGGGTCCCCCACAGGAGGGGCGTCACTCCTGTCTGTCATCCCGGGGGCACCACAGCCCCGGTCTGGTCCCCAGGTGGTCACCTGCCCTGTCCCGGCTGGTTCCCTGAATGGCCTAGTCCATGATCCGCAGGGACAAGCGAGTGGTGCGGCCTGGACAGCAGATGCAACCCGGGAGCTCGTGCTGCTGCTTTGTGATGTGGGGTCAGAGTCACCACCTCGCTCGCACTTCTTATGGGAAACGCAGCAAACCCAAGACTTCCTTCGCCTCCTCCCTCTTCTGAACCCGCGTGATTTAACCAGAGATGTATTATTAACTGAACCAGGAGGAGCGACTGCTGGAAACCCAGGAGTTAGCTATTGGTCCACGGCTAAGGGTAAACCCCAAAATTAAGAAAATGAGCAAGAAAGAGAGAGCCATTGTGTCGCATTCATTTTTTTTCTTTCAAAAACTGTGGCATAATTACGTTGCCTCAAAGCTATATAATTAGAGCTTATAATTCTTATCCTATTATAGTAGCTTCGAGCTTTAGTGGATTTTAAATTTAAGCAATATTTATAAGGCCTATTATGTTTATAAAAATAAGGAAAAAAATAAAAATACAATCAACCTGCAATTTAAGTAATGATTGTTTTTATGGATCTTCCCTTCCCCCCCTCCCCGGGCTGCAAGATAAAGGCAGGAGCTTATGGTTGCAGATGATCTCCATCCAGCTTGACTATGCGGTGCCTTGTTTTTTTTTTTTTTTTCCTGAAAGTCACAAAAAATAAATCCTTAGCACCTTAGCAAATGATTTGAAATTTATTTTATTTATTTATTTATTTATTTATTTATTTATTTATTTATTTATTGAGCAGTGGGGAGGGACAGAAGGGGACTGAGAGAGGATTTTAACCAGGCTCCAAGCTGATGTGGGCGGGGTTCGATCTCGTGATCCGGGATCATGACCTGAGCTGCAATCAAGCATTCAGGTGCCCCTGAATTTCAATTTTTTTACACAAACTTTACTGAGGGTCTGTCAAACTCCAAACACAATGATGACTGTGTTGGATTTTCTTTTCTTTCTTTCTTTCTTTCTTTCTTTCTTTCTTTCTTTCTTTCTTTCTTTCTTCTTTCTTTCTCTCTCTCTCTTTCTTTCTCTCTCTCTCTCTTTCTTTCTTCTTTCTTTCTTTCTTTCTTTCTTTCTTCTTTCTTCTTTTTAAAAATTTTATTTATTTATTCATGAGAGACACAGGGAAAGAGGCAGAGACACAGGCAGAGGGAGAAGCAGGCTCCCTGCAGGGGGCTCGATGTGGGACTCGATCCCGGGACCCCGGGGTCAGGACCTGGGCTGAAGGTGGACACTAAACTGCTGAGCCACCCAGGAATCCCTCCTTTCTCTCTCTTTCTCTTTCTCTTTCTCTTTCTCTTTCTCTTTCTCTTTCTCTTTCTCTTTCTCTTTCTTTCTCTTTCTCTTTCTCTTTCTCTCTTTCTTCTCTTTCTCTTTCTCTTTCTCTTTCTCTTTCTCTTTCTCTTTCTCTTTCTCTTTCTCTTTCTCCTTCTCTTTCTTTCTCTTTCTCCTCTTTCTTTCTCTTTCTCTTTCTCTTTCTCTTTCTCTTTCTCTTTCTCTTTCTCTCTCTCTCTTCTCTCCTTCTTTCCTTTTCATGATGTGTTGTGATGTCTGGGGCTAACAGGGGCCTGCGCAGCCACTAGGAAGCATCTAGTATCAAGAGCAGAGGAGCAAGGTGCCCTTCCCCTTGGCCCGCGGCCAGCATTCTGGTCTGGGCCATGGGCTCCTGCCCTGGCTGGCGTGGCCCCAGATGCCACCTGTGGAGCTCCAGCCAGCAGCAGAGCACGCTGAGGAAAGAATGGGGAGTGGGCAGAGGTATGTGTCCCCCCAAGAGGGCAAGGCAACACTCCCATTGCTCAGGGGGATGGAGCAAAAAACCCGACCCCACTGGAGGCTAAAATGATGTCTGCTTACTGTGTCTGATGTCAGGCCCAGGCAGGGGCCTCGACGACACAGGGTCTGGGAGCCCAGGGTTTCCGGTACCTGGTAAAGGGGGAGACAGAGGTCTTATAAGGTTGAGTCGCTATGAGCGAAGCCAGGAATTGGATCCCACCCCAGGAAAAAGGAGAAAGTAGAGACGAGCAAATGTACATCAACCTAAGAAGTGAGGAGACAGCGTGGCGGCAGATGGAGGGCCCCGGGTGGCTCAGCAGTGGCTGCTCCCGGCTCCAGGGTGGCACCGGGAGGTCCTCCTCCCTCCAGGCCTTCATGGGCCTCACGCTGTGGGGGCACAACTGCCAGCCCCACAGCCCAACAGGTGTGGCTCACAGGCCCTGCCTGGGACACATGATCCCAGGCTCCTGGGTCCTGAAGCCAAGGGACTGGTCCCGGGAAGCAGCTTCTGCTTTAATGCCAAGGAGTGGCTTGGGCACCTGCCACGGGCCGCTCCCTGCCCCCTGGGACCTCCCGGTACTTTACCCACTGAGATGCTCGCCGCTGGTGCAGGGGGGCCCACCACTGGCCACCCAGTTCCAGGAGGGGCCGGTATTTCTGACGATGAAGAGTTTCATGTAACTGCTAAGTATTATTATAATTAGGGAGCTGAGCAGATACATTTATCCTGCATCTACTAATTAGGCAGGGGAGCAAATTAATTTCTCCCTATCCATGCTCATTTTGCTTGTTGGTTATTTTTATATCTAGTACAAGGAGAAAGCCTTATCTCTTTCAGGATGGATCATACACACGGAGCTCCTCTGTCCAACCACTGAGATAAGGCCGGATCCGCCCAAGAAACTTGGGGGGGGTGTGGGGGGCGGGGGAGGGGAGGAGATAAGACCTTCTCGTCTGAGTGGGTTATAAATAGCAGACAAATAAATAGAAAGTCCCAGCTGCTGCTGGGAGGGAAAAAAAGTGTATTTTTCTATTTCTCCCGCTACTGTATAATTAGCCTGAGTCACTGTCCTCTCCCTGAGAGCGGAGGGAGTGGACGGGGAGGCCGCTGAGCGGCCGGGCACAGAGGGGCACGGTCCCCAGTCCCCTCCCCGAGGGCCGGGCCGGGGTCGGGGTCGCAGCCCAGTCGGGCAGCCCAGGTCTCTGTCCCTGCTCACCCTGGATGGCACCTCAGCTCCCTGCCTGCCCAGGGTCTGGGGCACGGATGGGGCGCCCCAGGGCAGCTGCTGGAGGGGGAACCTTAGGACGGCCGTCTCTGTGCTCGCCCCGCACATCCTGCTGCTCCGTCCTCCTCCATGTCCCTTACTCTGTCCTGCTGCACACGCGCACGCACATGGGAATGCACACACACGCGCACACACATGCACATGCACGCATGCACACACGTGCAGACATGAACACATGTGCAAACACGCAGACATGAATACATGTGCACACAGGTATGCACACACGCACATGCATGCACACACATACATGCATGCACACATGCACAGACATGAACACGTGTGCACACATGCATGCACACACGAACACAGATGCACATACACTTGCACGTGCACGCACACAACACATGCACACACACAGATGCACATACTTACATGCACACACGCACATCATGAACACATGTGCAAACACGTAGACATGAACACATATGCTGCACACATGCATGCATATACACACACAGACGCACATACACTCACACATGCATGCGCACACATGCATGCACACACACAGAGATACGAACACATACACACACGTGCACATAGACATATGCTCACACATGTATGCACGCACATCATGAACACTAGTGCAAACACGTAGACATGAACACATATGCTGCACACATGCATGCATATACACACACACAGACGCACATACACTCACACATGCATGCGCACACATGCATGCACACATGCAGAGACATGAAGACATACACACACGTGCACATAGACATACGCTCACACATGCACGCACACACATACATGCACGCATGCACAAGCGTGGACATGAACACATGCGCAAACATGTGCACGCACACACTCATAGACATATGGTCGTACATGCATGTGCACACATGCAGATATGAACACATGTGCACACGTGCATGTACACAGAGACATGAACACATACATGTGCATACACAGAGACAGATGCACATATGCTCGCACATGCATGCACGCACGCACATGGGCGCAGACATGAACACGTGCACACACATACACGTGTGCACACACGACACATGAGCACAAGCACACATGCATGTACGCGTGTGTATGCACACACATGCCCAGCTCCCGAGCCAGCAGGAAGGTTCCTGGACCGGCCTAGCCCCAAACCCGCCCACCTCTGTCCTGGCTCTGCTCTGTGATGTCTGAGCACGAAGCACCCCAAGCCGCCTGCACCACGGGGAGGTGAGTAAGGCCCTTCGTGCGTGGAAGTTAAGGACCTGCCCATCCTCCGGAGCTGGGGGCTCCCTCTGGAGGACCTGAGAGTGTCAGGCTCCTGAAGCGGAGTGCCTAAGCACCTTGCTCTCCTCACCCTCCTCTGGGCAACTCCGGGGCCTTTCCTCTCTGGAGGAGCCCTGTGGGACGATTCATTTCCACGTTCACAACTTGTCAATATGATACCTTAAATGGAAGCAAGCTCAGGGCCTGTTGACATGAATAAATAAAGACGAGGTGCATAGAAGATCTATGTACACACACATACAAGGGACTGTTATGTAGCCATGGAAAGGAATAGTCTTGCCATTTGTGCCAACGTGGATGGACCTAGAGGGTCTTAGGCTCCGTGAAATAAGCTAGACAGAAAAAAATAGATGCCACGTGATTGTACTTATATGTAGCATCTAAAAAACAAAAAGAACAAACAGAAAACTAGAGATGAATCCATAGCTGGAGAGAACAAACTGGCGGTTGCCAGAAGGGAGAGGGGTGGGAGGTGGGGTGAAATGGGGGATTAAGAGGCACAAAATCCTAGTTATTAAAAAAAAATAAGTCACGGGGATGACGAAAGGTACAGTATAGGGAAAGTAGTCGATAGTGCAGCAACGGCTTCGTGTGGCGACAGCGTCGAGTCCAGCAGCGTGGACCGTGACTGTCAAACCACCTGCTGTACACGTGAAATGAATATGATGTTGCATGTCACCTATACTCCAATTAAAAATTGAGAACAAGCAAGAAAATAAACAATAAGCAAAGAAGGTCTTTGCAGGTGTTGGCTGACATGCAGATCTTGAGTTGGGGAAGGTTATCTGGACCCCGCTGGGCCCGCACTGTGATCGTGGTGTCCTCAGAAGAGGGGTGTTCTGCAGAGGGACATCTGGGGACCCGGCAGAAGAGGGGGCAACCACACCGCCGTCCTGGTTGAGAGAATGAGACTTGAAGATGCTCTTCTGTGGGATTCGAAGGTGGAGGGCGACACTGGCCAAAGAATGTGGTCAGCCTCCAGCACGTGACAAGCGACATTGTCCCCTTGAGCCCTCGGGGGAGCACGGCCCCTTTGATTCTGACCCACAGAGATTATAAGGGAATAAAGGGGTGCCCTTCGAAGCACCGGCTGTGGCAGCCGGAGGGGGTGAGGCAGGAGCGAGCTCCCGCTAGCCTGGGCTCTCCCCGGACTCTGGGAGGTGCGCTGTCCGGCCCAGAACAGGGAGCTGGACAGAAGGACGCAGACATCTCTACGGCCTGCCGGCCCTCGGCCTCGGCTCTTGCGGTTACCGCTAGAGATGTGCCTTTGGCGCGTGCAAGCTCAGCACGGGGCCCGGGGTGAAGGGGACATCTGGGCAAATGTCACGGCGCCGCCTCTCCACGAAGGCCTTGGGCGAGGCTCTGATGCCCCGAGATATTTACCGAGCGGGGCTGCTCAGCTCGCCTTCAATACTCAAATGAGTAAACAGAGGGGACTTAATGTACTTGTTCTGGCCTCTCGGTTAATAAATAGCAGGACAGGGATTCCCTCCTAAGGCCGGGGATGGAGAGCCCCTCCAGAGCCTGTGGGATCTGGAGCTGGACAGGGCACAGACCCTGACCGCCTGGGCAAGGCAGGGGTGCGGGCACCGGCCCGGGGTGGGGGGGACACCCGCAGGACAGGCCCTGACCGCTGCACGGGCCCCTCTGTGGCCCTTCCCTGCCTTGGCCAGGCTGCTCCCGCGGCCTCCCGTGGCTTCCGGCACCAGGCTGTCAGCACAAGATCCTGCCCTGGTCGCCCCTGTCGCCCCCGGTTTCCCGCAGACACACCGGCTTGCGTGCCTGCCCTCTCTGGTGTACTCTGCAAGCACTAAGTCCAGAGCGCCTTCCTCGGCTCAGCCTCGGGGCCCACGAGGCGCCCCGGGGTTCCCCCTGCAGCCCTATCTCTCCACTCACTGGCTGTCTACTTGCCTCCTTCCCAGACAGGCAGGATCTCTATCTTACAGGCTTGATCTCTGCTCCCTCCGGGGACCGGCTTGATGCCCGCCAAGGTCACTCCACGGACGTGTGCTCCGCAAGGGACCGAGTTAAGACACAGAGAGAACGAGGCGTGCTGTTCTTAGGATAGGAAATTTATCCTGGGATCTCCAAGTAGCACCGTGGAAGGCACGCCCGGGGGGAGCCGAAGCCCGAGAGCATCCTTGCAGGACAGCTTCCAGCCTGACCCTTCGGAAATGGGGCGAGGGAGCGCCGCAGCGGTTCTGTCTTCTTGGGTTTTATATTTCATTTCGGTGACCACATCCCGTGTCAGCCCCGGTGGAGCCGTGTGCCCCAGAGAGCACATCGACGTGGAGTGAGTGTGCCTGCGAGACTATGCGGGCAGTTGGAGATGAGCATCAATTTACCTGGGCTTGAAAATAAAAGTTTCATGCTAAGAAAAATCCACAACGTGCATCTTTCCTGAACCCGGAGGTAGATGAGTGGGTGCGTGGAAGCAGTGATACTTTAAAACCACACAGCCGACTCCGGGCGAGCGGAAGACTCGGCGACAGGCCCGGGGCAGGTGGGGGGGGTGCGGGGGGTGGGGCGCAGCCTGACCACAGGGGCAAACCCGGAGGGCTCTATGCAACTTCTCCCGCCTTCGCTGTGCGGCTGCCTTAGCGGTGGACCGGGCTCAGAAAACCCCTGTGTCCAGAGTCTGGTCTCTTCAGCCTCTTAGCTTAGTGATTATATATCTGAGTCTCAAAATTCTGCAATTTCAAAAGCTGCGGAGTCTGGCGGAGCGTGAGTCCGGGGAATCGCGACAAGCAGAGCGAGGAATAAGCTTCAATCTTTGATCACAGCAAAACGAGCCCTTCCAAACGGATTTGGCTTAAGGGTAAGTGCAGAAAGGCCCTGCGCATTGAAGCATTTTCTGCTTCCAGACCCAGTGGCAATAGGACAGGTGTAAGTCAGAGGGAAGAGGGGAGCGGGGATGCCCCCGGGGCCTCCAGGCACGTACTCCAGCCCTACCCCTCGCTCACAGAGGGATGTGCCACGGCCTCAACTTCCCTCACCAGGGGAAGGACCCGTGTCCCCACCACAAAGAACCGCTGTGGCTATAATCCACGGAGGACACACGCACCAACCCTGACGCGTGCAAAGCCCGCCGGAGAGTCACAACCAGCAATGTTCCCACTTCCCGGTGATCACCTGTCTGCTAAATCAGAGGCAGAGACACAGTCGCGGGGTGTACGAGTGTTCTATGACGGGCTTTATTGTTTCCGTGCCGTGACTTCACCCTCCCTGACCTTTCCCAACGAAGCTAATTTTTTTACATTTCTCTGGATGAAGTTTTACGTTTGCTACAAATATCATCTACATTATTTTCTTTCTTTCTTTTTTCTTTCTTTTTTTTTTTTTTACGATATTATATTTCCAGAGGTGAAGTGATCGATTTGCTTCTCGTGTTCTTCTCTCTTTGGGCTTCAGGACATGGAAGGGTAGCATCAAGTCCTACCTGCGGCAGCCAACGCTGGCCTTCGAATCCTTGATGGGCCTATCAGAAGACTAGTCCTGAGTGGTACGTGTATGTAAATACACACCTCTACATGTGCACAGACGTGTGCATATATATATATGTCCGTGATAACAAAATGTATGCAACAAATGCGCATGGATACCTGTTAAGTGTATCTAGAAGTGCACACACAGATGCAAGTGTGTATATGTTTACACATGGAGCCTGGGTGAGTGGCTCTCAAGTCGCTGTCAGCCCCGAAGCCGTAATCCTATATCCATTACATTTGGCTTCTCCAGAAGCTCTTGAGAAATTGGAAACGGTTCTACGCGAAACGCTGTCCCTTTTGGCACCGACTTGTGCTGCGTCAGGGATTTTCGGATGCGAGGAGCGGAAACCCACTCAGAGAAGCTTAAGGAAACAGGAGCTTGATTATAAGAAGAGGGGAAAGTGCAGCCAGGCCTCGTGGGGAGTGCAAACCCTCTAGGCTGACATGATTTCCTATCTCAGACTCTCCTGGCCTCCGGAGCTACGTGACTTCTTGTCTCGGTGAAAACTGGCTTCGAGAAGCCTCCTGCTTTTCTCTTGTGGTTTCTGTGTCCTCATCCCCCATGTCTTTGGTTTGCCTGTGATGGGATTCCAGCCAGTCCTGGCGCCACCGTGCACACCGCCGCAGAGCACAAGTCTGCTGTGTTTTAGGTTCCTCGGAGCAAAATGTGATGCAAAAAAGAGAGGGAGATTTCTTCTGGTTTGGCTCAGGTGCCATCTGTTGTGGGCAGGGGTAGGTTTAAAGTCAGGGTGGTGGCATATGTTCCATGAGAGACTCAGGCTGGAGGAATGTGTTTGCATTTCTATTACAGGAGGTACAAGCACATGGTCCAAACTTTTTGGAAAAAAAAAAAAAAAAAGAAAGTTGGAGAAAGGAGTTTTAAATTTGCTCCAAATCTTTGATCTTTGATCCGTACATTCTACTGGTGGGACTGGAGAGTCAGAACATTATCCTCAATTCAAAACCAGTCACGACAAAAAAAAAAAAAAAAAAAAGTTACAACAATGTTCAATGGAATATTCACAAAAGTGCAAAAGGAAGCGGGTTCTAAATTCACAGTGATAAGGAAATGATCCCTTACGTTATCAGCTGCTCCTGATGCATTACTCAACCGTTAAATGTTTAAGGGTGAGGACTACCCCTTGAGTTCGTTTTTTAAAATTGCAAAATTGTACCTACAGTAACATCTAAAATATGCTAAGAATATGCACAAATCAAACACAGAGCATAATACATCAAGATATTTGCATATGGTGGCTTTGGTATACAGACTTCTGTTTCCCCCCCTTTTTCCCTCTGCATTGTCATGTTTTACAAATTCTGTGTTATGAGTATGTACATTTTATATGTACAAATTTACCCTAGGTTCTGTGACTGTTTAAGAGAGAAAAAGAGAAAGAGAGAGAGAGAGCTCTTCTGGCTTCTTCTTCCATTTTAGCTCCTGTACTGAGATTGGAAACAAACCGAGACACGGGACCAGAAAAGGTGATGAGCAGAGTCATGCTGATGAGATGTTCGAGGAGTACATCTCCGATTTGTGGCAGGAAAAGTATACTAAACACGGCTTTCATTTTGCCAAATATCAATTAACCTTAGGCCCTTTTTAGATACGTTGACACTTTTTTTTTTTTTTTTTTTTTTGCCATCTAAATGATGATTACTCAGTCTGCATGTCTCCAAACCCTCATTAAGTCTTCTACTGAAGGCCTCACAAATTATAGCGTTTCGGAGACACATTCTGCTACGCAATCGTGAGAAACCTTAGAAAATGTCATTGATCACTTCTTCCTTCTTGGGGAGGAGAAAAACCTCAATAGAGTTATCGGAGATGTATCAATATAGCCTAAAACAGCATCCGAGCTGGCACAGAAGGTGGTCTCTGACAAAGGGCCGGGGATTCGTTTGCGTTCTAAGAAGGCCTTCCCTCTGCTTGGGCCCCCACGTGCATTCCCCTGCCCTGGACAGTCGGGCTCCTTCATGAATGAAGGCGTCTGTCTTACTTGCGTACTCCCTCTGGAACCTGATGGTCAATAAGATCAATTTTAATACCACTGGGAAGAAAGAATTGTCAACACAGCTCTGTTACAGGCCAAACTGTACTTCTGTCTCTCCCTGAAGCTCACATTGTGCCCACGCCACTGTGATTTGCAAAGTTTCACTGTAATGTATGCATCCATGTATCCACTCATTTACTCAACAAACATTGGAAGAAATGCTTCGGAAAGCTACGCAAACACTAGAAAACTATCAGAAGGAACTATTTGATGAAGTATAAAGAGTATCTTGGTGCATTTGGGCTAAGTGGGCCCCAGGTGCTCGGGGTATGGTAGTTAACAAGGCACGATCCCTGCCCTCAGGGGACTTACAGTCCATGGAGGAGACACAGAAAGAAGCGGACACATGTTATAGATTCAAGGCATAGTAGATAAGCATAAATCTAATAATCACTATATTATGTATGGAGTAACACGTGCATCTGTAGTTGACATGACGCCTGTAAGCGTGAATGTACTTATGTGGAGCCTCACTCCACAGAAACTAGGAGACTACGTGCTGCTAGGATGAATGGGTTTGAGAGTCCCAGAGGCTTGTTTAAACCCTGGCTCAGTTAAGTCCTGACCTCATGGACTTCAGCGTGAGTAATAACGAAGCAGGAAAAGGACAGATGACACCCAGAGCAGCGTTCTCAGCATCTGAGACTGGCCAAGATCCACAGTGGTGGCCAGAGTTCTCACAAGGCAGAGAGATCCAGTCTTCACCTGAGCCCTTAGGCTATACCCAGACTGTGCCAGGCACGCCTTTAACACTTCATTTAATAATACTAGCAATACAGGACCCCTCGGGGGCTCAGCAGTTTAGCGCTGCCTTCGGCCCAGGGCGTGATCCTGGAGTCCCAGGATCGAGTCCCGGGATCAAGTCCCACATCAGGCTGCGTGCATGGAGCCTGCTTCTCCCTCTGCCTGTGTCTCTGCCTCTCTCTCTCTCTCTCTCTCATGAATAAATAAATAAAATCTTTAAAAAAATAGCAATAATCGATTAGGAAGGTGTTGTGTATTCACTTAAGCCTTGTCTGAGGCTCAGAATGTTGAATTTGCCCAAGGCCAAATTACGAGTCGGTCGTAGTAACACATGACTGCCCATGTCAGATTCTGTGTTCTATTTGCCCATACTGAACTATGATTTGCACTCCATTGATTCAAATATCACCCCATTGATTCCGGGACACTTGTGCAAGGTACAAAAGAACTGGAGACATTGTTTAAGGATGTTGGGATTAAGCCACAAAAAGGAATAAACGAGCCAGATGAGCAGAATTCTCAAGTAGTACGACATTTCTGATGACCGAAGAAGTGTGTAGGCTGTGTTTGTTTTTCTGATCTCCCATCTGTTGGTTTGGCTACCTTTGGGCACCTGGTAGGACTGAGGACCCCTGGGTTTTCAACGAGCTCCTCGACACTCCCTCTCTCTATAGCCTGTGTTGTGCATTCTCTCAGTATTTACTAGTTTTCCAGAATGTGCATCTTGGTAACTCTTTTTATTCATTATGGAAGCCAGAGAACCTCTCTGAAAGATTGATGTGTCGATGAATGGGGGGATGGAAGCGTTTCAACTTTTAAGCTGTTCTTGAGAAACGCTGCAAGCTGTCTGCCGAAAGAGGCTTTAGTTTGGGAAACCAGGTGGTCAATATCACCATAATAGACGTGATAAAGAAGAGGATTTAGAGAAAGGTTAAGGAGAAGAAAGCCTCTTTGGTTTCCATGATAATAACTTCCAGGATATTTCACATCATTGAGGAGGACTTGCAAGTGCTTTGTAGATTTTAACCTGTGTACAAGTCCTTGTAGGTGGGAAGGGCTTTTCAAGAACGCTCCCAACACTGATACTCTGTGTTTCCACCTCTCAGTATTTATAGTACCAAGATTTCTGATATTCACTCTTTTTATGATCAGTATTTCTGGTATTACATATTTCCATTTGGGGAGATTATTGTACTCAGCATATTAATAGTAAATGTTTCTCTTATTTGGGATTCATAGTTCTGAGATTAGGAGTTTTTTTCTAAGGTCTCTCCAACTTCATGTAACATTGAGGTCAAATGTACTTTAATTTGGGGATTCTCTAGGTCACCGTCTTAGATATGTCACTTTTGTGGGAGTATTTCTTTCTCAGAATTCCTGGAAACAGCTACAAACTGGAGCTAATGTAAATTTCACTAACATTCTTGGTATAGGGTATTGAAAAAATAACAACAGGAAAAATATAACCTCATCGCTAAATCTCTATTCTCCTTGTCTGACCACTGTTACAGAAGAACAGGTCAATGTCTTGGGTACCAGCACCTCTCACCTTCATGGTGGAGTCTCTCCCTGTCCCCAGGACAACATACACCCCTAAGGAACCTCTTTATGAATATGGGTCACCAAAGACTAAGGATCTTCCAGTAAGGTTGCCCTGTTGAACTGTACAGTTTAGTATTTTGAATTTATTGTTTTTTTTTCATCTTTATTTTAATGTTGGTGTGGTCTGTGACATAGCACAGATCTGGATAGTCTTGCTTGCTCTCCGACCTTGCTTCTAGATTCATAGACCGACTTGTGGGTTGTGACTTGTGCTTTGTTTGTGGTTTCCTTAGGAAAGCCTGAGCCCTTCTTAAGCATCAGAGTAGGCAGTTTTATATGCAACAGACCACCGGCATGGAGCCGAATCCAATTGCATCCCCGTTTTCTACTGTCTGGTAACTGTGCAACTATGCAGGAGTGTGCCCTATTTTCATTTTTTTAAATGGAAGTTCAGGACAAGATTGTCCTCTGCATGGCCTCCGTATTTATTTTGCATTACTTTTTAAAGATAATATATTTAGCATGTCACTTAGTAATTCTGTTTAGGGGAGACCCCAGAGTTGTCTTTATTCAAAATTATTGATCTTGGACTTCTCAGCCTCCAGAACCATGAAAGATAAATGTTTGTTCTTTAAGTTTTTAAAATGAACTAAGACACTAAGTATTCTAATTTCCTTGATACACATTTATTAGGTACTTTAGATATTTTTATTGAAGCTTTTTGGAGCAAGGCCAATCAGAACTTTTTCTTTATGCATATCAGCTTTCATATTCTTTGGCATGTTGACTTTTTTTGTGGTATTCTGCTAGAAATAAATTTACCTTTTAAATTTGTGCTCTTGGGAAAGTTATTTCTTTTCTCATTAGACAACGTGGTTGCCAAGGGTGCCTGGATGGCTCAGTTGGTTAAGGGCCCAGTTCTTGCTTTCAGCTCAGGGTGGTGAGATCAAGCACCATGCCCAGCCTGCTTAAGATTCTCTCTTTCTTTCTCCCTCTGTCCCTACCCCTCTCCTTTCTCTCTTTCTCAAAAGTAAGTAAGTAAATAAATAATAAATAAATAAATAAATAAATAAATAACAGAAAACTATGGTTGTCAGAAATCTTCCCTTGCTGCTCCATTGTTCCCATAATGGAAAGGTCAGTGGTCAAACCTGTCAGCTAATGTTTAGTATCCACTTCCCTATGCATTATTAGTGCATAGATAAACTTATCCTAGCACTTGATATTTCAAGTTTATGCTATATTCTTTTCTCTATAATTCGAAGTCTGGATTTAGGATCTTCATGATTTGTGATGTGTGAAAGTATATCTGATCCTTATTTCATAAGTTAGCTCCATAGAACTTGTCTAATTATTATTGGTAATTATATTTCTAGTAATTAGAGTTTTCATTAACCCTGCTTTAAAAACTCTGTATGATCATCCTAATTAATAGAGAAACTTAAAGCTTTCCTACCAAAATTAGGTATAAGAGAAGGTTGGCCTTTCTCATCACTCCTTTTTAACATTATACTGCAAGTTCTGGGCAATGCAGTAAGTCCATAAAAGAAAAGAAAATGTATAAAGATTAAAAAAAAGAGAGAGAAAGAAACTGATTTTGTTCACCAACAGCATGATCATCTCTAAAATCCAAAAGAATTGGCAAAAACCCCTCCTGAAACTAATAAATGATTATGGCATGGTTGTAGGATACAAGGTTAATATACAAAAGTGGGTCACCTTTCTATATACCAGCAATGAACACATGGAATTTGGAATTAAAAATACAATAATATTTACATTAATACCCCACAAAATGAAAACTTAGGTATAAACCTAACAAAGTGTATACAAGATCTATATGAGGGAAACCACAAAACTCTGATGAATATGATAAAAGAACTAAATAAGTGGAGAGATAGTTCATGTTCATGATAAGAAGACTCAATATTGTCAAGATGCCAGTTCTTTCCAACTGATCCATAGATTGAGAGCAAACCCAATCATAATCCCAGTAAATTATTTTGTGAATATTGACAAAATATGTCTACAATTTACATGGAGGAACAAATACCCCAGAATGGCCAAGATGATACTGAAAGAGAAGAACAAAGTTGGAGGACTGACACTATCCAACTTGAGACTTACTATATAGCTATAATAATCTGGACAGTTTGGGATTGACAAAAGCATAGACAAATATATCAATAGAGTAAAATGTAGAGCCCAGAAATAGTCTCACGTAAATATTATCAACTGATCTGCAACAGTGGAGCAAAGATAGTCTTTTCAATAAGCAGTGCTGGAACAACTGGATATCCAAGTACAAAAGACGAATCTAGACTCAGACTTTACACCCTTCATATATACACACACACACACACACACACACACACAGAAACAATTAAAATTGGGTCACAGATCTAAATGTAAAACACAAAACTGTAAAACTTCCAGAAGATAACATAAGAGAAAACTTAGATAATCTTGGGTATGTGACAACTTTTTAGATAGAACACCAAAGATATGATCTAGGTAATAAATAATTGATAAGCTGGACTTCTTTAAAATCAAAAACTCTGTCCTGTGAAAGACAATGTCAAGAGAATGAAAAGACAAGCCAAAGATTGGTAAAGTATATATATATATATATATATATTCAAAAGACACATCTGTTAAAGAACTGCTATCTAAAATAAACTACAAACTTTTAAAACTTCAGAATAAGATAACAAACATCATAATTTTAAAAAATGGATCAAAGACCTCAATAGAGATGATATATAGACAGCAAATATGCATATTAAAAGATGCTCCATATCACCTGTCATCAGGGAAATGCAAATTAAAATAACAAGATGCCACTACACACCTGTTAGAACAGGCAAGATCCAAACCACTGACATGGAATGCTGGTGAGGACGTAGAGCAAACAGCGGTGAGGAACTCCCATTTGCCGCTAAAGGGAATGCAAGATGGTACAGCCGCTTTGGAGGACAGTTTGGTAGTTTCTTACAAAACTAATCACACTCTTACCATACAATCCAGCAATTGTGCTCTTCGGTATTTACTCTCAAGAGATAAAAATTTGTGTCCACACGAAAACTTGCACAAGGTTATTTATCACAGTTTTATTCATAATTGCCTTAACTTAGAAGCAACCAAGATGTCCTTTGGTACCTAAATGGATAAATAAACTGTGGTACATCGAGACAATGGAATAGTATTCAGTGCTTAAGGGAAATGAACTATTAGAATAGCCAGGAAAAGTATGTGGGAACCTTAAATGCATATTGCCAAGTCAAGGAAGCCAATCTGAAAAGGCCACACACTTTATGATTCTACCTATACGACATCCTGGAAATGCACACTTTGGAGACGGTGAAAAGATTGGGGGTGACCAGAGGCTGGGGGGAGGGAGGGATGAATATACAGAGCATAGAGGAGTTTTAGGGTGGCGAAACTCTTCTGTGTGATTCCACAGTGATAGATACTTATCAACGTAGTTTTGTCCAAACCAGTAAAATGTACACCAAGGAGAACTGTAAACTGTGGACTTTTGGGTGATGCTAATATGTCAATGGAGGTTTAACAATAACAACAAATATGTCACTGTGGTTGGGGATTTTGAAGGTAATAGGTATTACCATTGAAGGTAATAGGGGAGGCGGTGCATATGTGCACCCTCAATTTTGCCGCGAAACTTAAACTTCTCTACAAAATAGTCTTAAAGAGAAGTTTGGTGGAGACTAGTCCTTTGGCATTATTTTTGGAAGAGAATTGCCATCCTCACTCCCACATTTCTAAGCACGTTTGCACTCAGTGGATGTCATCAACCCTTAGAGAGGCACAGTTAAATACAAGCTGTTTGTCTTATTCCTCCCCTTTGACCCTACCTACGTCATAATACCCCTATTTCTTGGCAGAAAACTCTCAATTTAGAAAACAGATGAATTGCTATACCTTGAAGATTATATATTTTGTCATTAATTCAGGCATCTGACCATCTTATACTGTATATACACTAGGTGCCAGGCTCCTCAGTGTGTTTTGCAGGACACAGGTGTGGGCTCCTACGTAGAATACACCATCATCACTTCTCTCAAAGAGGGTAAAAAAAAAAAAAAAGGAAATATTAGAAGGGGGAATTTGGAAATAAAACACAAAAACAATAGAGAAGATTAAAAAAAAGACCAACATTTGTGTGTTTGTTTTTTCTTTTTAAAGATTAACAAAATAGACCTCAGGCAAGACTGAACAAGAAAAATTAGAAAATACAAATAAATAACAAATGAAATGGGGCAATAATTTAGAGACATTAGGGATTTAAATACATTAACACCACAATTAGAGAGAGGAAACCAGATAGCATGTGCATGACAAGCTGCTCCAACTCATTAGTAACATGAAAAATGCAAATGAAAACAGCAGAGATCTCTCTCTCATCCCTGTGGACTGGCAAAATTAGAAGGCTGGGTGACACCAAGTGTCAGCAGGGACTAAGAGCTCTGGGAGAAGAGCCCTGATCGTGAGTGGGAAAAGATGAGGCCCACCAATCGGGGGAGTACGGGGACAGTATCTGATCCAAATAAGGGTACACGTGCACTTCTGGTTTCACCCGCTGCGATAAGCCAGTCTATGTTTCCACTTGGCCAGGTTGTGGGATGCCCAGATATTCGGCCCAGTGTTACTCTGGGTGTATTTATGAAGGCGTTTCTGGATGAGATGAACATTTGAATTGATAGACTGAGTAAAGCAGATTCCCCTCCATAATGTGAGCGGGCCTAGTCCAATCCATTGAAGGCCTGGACAGAACAAAAAGACTCCTCTTTCCCTGAGTAAGGGAGCCTCTTTCCTGACAGCTTTCAAACTGGGGGGACACCAGCTTTTCCTTGCCTTTGGACCAGAACTGAGACACATCAGTTCTCTCTGGATCTTGAGCCTGAAGTACACCATCATGTTTCCTGAGTCTCCAGTTGGTGACTCACCCTGCAGACCCGGCCGGCGACTTACCAGTCTCCATAATCATGCGAGCCAATTCCTGGTAATAGATTTCTACACGCACACAGGCACAGACACACACACACACACCCCTTGGTTCTATTTTTCAGGAGAACCCTGACACACATGCCACGGTCTTCATTCCCCAGTCCGTAAGAGGACATAGGTGAGGCTGTGTTCATTTTATTTGTTCAGGTAGTGAGTGGGTTGGTCACATATGGGACAGTCCACACCAGGGAAGGCTATACCATAGTTGGAAGCAAAGGACCAAAAAGAGCAAAATGGATGAATAGTGGAGACTGAGTGCCTAATGCAAAAAGTTAGAAACAGAACGAGCTTATATTACACAATATCATTAGCGTAAATTGAAAATGCATGCATGTAAAACAACAGTATACATTTTGCCAAATGAATGCCTTTTTTGCAAGGGTACGGTTTTTCATATAAACAGGAAGATATATACCAACTACATTAGAATTTTCCCTAATGTGGGAGAAGGAAATGGGAACAGATCATGTAGAAATAAGAGGGAATAACTAAATGATTGAATTAATAAACAAGAGGAGAGCTCTGCATAGACCGGAGGAAACACTGTACCGAGAACTAAGTAGTGTGATTTACTCAACTCTCTGCACTTTAAAGGGGATTTTTAAAAATCAGGTATCAGCTAGTATCTAATTAGATTGCTTAGACAAGGCAACTAAAAAAAAGTCAAGCATCCTAGGATGGGAGACCTGCTGATTCTCAGAGTTGGAGAAGTCCCCTAAGGCCACGGGCTGCTGTGCCATGATCCTGACCTGCCTCCCTAACCTCTCCGGAAGCAGCTGTGCAGCCTGAGCCCGCAATCAGAGCCACCTGCAGCAGAGAGTGTTCTGTCTTCGGATGGCCGTAGCTTCTAGAATGATCTCCTTCAAAATGTGATTGAAAATCTGTCTCCACAAGTTCCTGGCGGGCTCTGGGCTTTGGCTCATAATTTCTCGGTTTCCTTTTTCCTGGTTCCATTACCTCATTACAGTCTCAGCATAACACCATAGATGTGAAAAATTGTCTTTCTGTTCCTCAATCTTCACTGTCAGGATGCTGTCTTGGGAACGCTTGGATAAAGGATGTTCCCCAAATACCCAACCTCACTGTACAACATGAAAACACACTTTTCTAGCTCACAAAAGCCCTGGGAGGCATAAAATTATGTTTAATTCTTTCCTAATTGGATTGGAAGTGTAATGAAAACCACATCGATGATGGCACTGGAGATCTGTATAAAGAGATAAATAATACTTAAAGGGGCACCTGGGGGACTCAGTCAGTTAAGAGCCTGACTCTTGATTTTGGCTCAGGTCATGATCTTGGGGTCCTGAGATCAAGCCCCACGTAGGGTTCTGCACTCAGCAGGAAGTGTGCTTCAAGATTCTCTCTCCCTCTTCCCCTCCACTTGCTGTCTCTCTCTCTCAAATCAATAAATACGTATATATTTTAAAGATTTTATTTATTTATTCATGAGAGAGGCAGAGACACAGGCAGAGGGAAAAGCAGGCTCCCCATGGGGACTCGATCCAGGACCCGGGATCACGCCCAGAGCCAAAGGCAGACGCTCAACCACTGAGCCACCCAGGTGCCACAAACAAATCTTTAAACAAAATAAATAATACCTAAAGATAAAAGTCTAATCTTACATTCATATCTATGATTTATTAGATATTTTTTTATCCAGATGGGTCACCTAGTCCAGAACTGAAACATCGGTTAGAAATGAAGTTCGATAACTATTTGGGATTGGACCAGCAAATACAATATTTAATCCTTCCTGGAGGGAGTCAGTCATTCCCTATCATTGGCGCTCATTGGCCTAACAGTAAGAATGACACAGTTTTGGTCTTAGAAAGAGTCGATGTAGATAAAATAGCAGCAGTAGCTATAGCAAAATACCAGGTACTGAACACCACCAAAGCATGGCCATGCGATGCCAGCCTGGAGGTTCCGAACCAAACAGTTTGATTAACAGCAAGTAGGTGGAAAAATGCAGAAAGTTTTTCCTTCCTGGCAGCCAAGAGCAAACAAGGTCCTGAAGATTACTGGAGACTGGGTCATGGGCTGAGAATAAGCACAAGATGTCCAGCAGAATGCTCTGTCCACGCTTGTCGCCCCAGGATCAGGAGGGAGACGACCGGCCCGGAGCTCCCGAGCACACAGGAGGCAGGTAGTGTTGAGCCGGGGACACGATGTGACAAGGATGAGAGGGCCCTCTGTGCCTCACACACGCACACGCACGCTCTCTGTGATCCTGTCCCCCATCTGTGCCCTGACAAACAGCGGAGAGGGGAGTAAGCGCTTGGTTGACACTTGGGGTTGACAGGCTGGAAGCTCACATCCACCAGCGGCAGAAGCCAAGGGTAAAGCCCTTCGTGCGACACAGATTCCTTTCCTTGTTCTGTTTTTCTAACAGTCTGACCAAGCTTATGGTTACCTACTCAGAGTAATTTTTTTAGTTGCATGTAATGAAATAGTTACAAATACTAAGAAACCAATTATACTGAAAACGTTAACTAAAGTGTGTTCTACAGTAAAATGTACTCCCGCTAGTGTATGATTCTATGATTTTTGACAAATACATATAGCTCAGGAACCACCAGAACAAATAAGATACAAAACAGTCCTGTCACTTCAAAAAAAACTCCCATATCTCTAGTTCCGTAACCTCTCCTCCAAGCCCCAATCCCGGCCATCACTTTTCTCTTTCTCCTCCTATAATTTTGTCTTTTCCACAATGTCGGGTAAATGTCAATGGAGTCATAACGAGTCAGTCTTTTGAGTCAGTCTTGCTTCATTCAGGATAACGCACCCGAGAACCACCTAAGTTTATTTCTCTGTAGTACTCCGTTGTACCGATGTACCATTATTTACTTACCCATCCACCCCTTGAAGGGCATTTTGGCTTTTTTCCCCAGATGTTTTTGATCGGGAAAAGAAGATGCTATAAATATTTGAGAACATAAATTTTTAGTTCTTTTCGGTAATAAGGGTGACTGGGTCTATTCATTTATTTCATTGAAAACCCTAAGTTTTAGAGTATTCTTCAAAAAATGCAGAACGATTTCTCCTAAATCTATAACCAGTCTTCAAAGATGAGACTACCTTCCTTGGATTTTCTATGTTTCAATCATTAGACAAGGGGAATGGCCTAGAAATTAGCCAAGTCACTGTTTGCTTATAATTGCTCTATTCATAATAATTTCATTAGCACTTAAAAAAAGTTCCTTGGTCTTCATTATGAAGGATAAAGGATTTTTATAGGTAAAAAGTTCTTCATTTGAGCAGTGTGATTATCTTGTTGTGGATGAGGTCTTAACTGGTTATCATGCTATGACCAAATTGGAGTTTACGGTCTTATCCAGGCTAAGGGGCTGACCACGCTGTCTTGAGAGAATTTCCTTGGGGCAGTGCCAAGGGTGAAGGCAGCCAAATACAGGAGGCAAGATTCCAGATCTGCATTGGAGGATCTGTATTAGTTCCAGCTGTGTCATCAACTAGCCACGTGAGCTAACCAGAAGCTTTGTAACCGTGGACATCAGTTTCGAAGCTCGAATTAAGGGGAGGTGAGTAAGGTGCTTTAGGGCACAAAAACTCAGAGGGCAGTCACGGTCAGGACAGGCCCTGTACCTGCACAGTCCTGTAGCAAGTGCCTCTCAAGCTTTGCACCCAATGTGCCTTACTTACCCAACCCCAGTCCAGGCCGTGACCATTTCACCCGTCAGTACAAGAAGAAGTGCTAAATTTCATGTCCCAACCTAAACCTTATGCCAACATAGAACTAGTCAGGGTAAGACATATGGAATTATTCAGCTGGGTTTGGTCAATAGCCAGCCTCAATAATTCAGACCAAATAATTCAGACCAAAATACTGTCTTTTCCTGTAACAGGAGGGTGGATTTTCTTTGATTTCCACTTTAGAAAGGTTGTATATATGAAGGTTTCTCCAACACCGTATGACTTAATTACACCCAGAGTCATCAGCTGACTGGCTCCAGTGCTTTCCTTTGACTTTTGGCCCAAGGAGGCCTTCTCTCACCCCATGATGGTATATATTTACCTGTGCAGTTTAGAAAATTCTCAAAATGTGTCTGTGTAATACATGTGTATGTTGGTGGGGAAAGAGGTCTTAAGAGGTTATGATAACTGCACCCTCAGAGTGATTCTTGTTTTATTTTGAATTTCAAATAACTGGAAATAAGGGTATCAGAATATTTTTAAAGTGCTAATTTGTGATATGATAGTATATTTGCTTTTTAATTTAGACATTCAATAACAAGATAAAATGGTGAGTCTTAAAACTATAAAGTTTTGAAAGCAGTGATAAGATAAATGATGTTTTGAGAAATTTGTGATCACCGTAATGTGCATTTTCAGGAGAGATTCTAGAGGACGAATTGCTGAATCCCAGGATAAATGTGCTCATCTAATTTTCCTAGATATTGCCAAATTCCTCTATAAAGAGATTACACCCTTTTGCATTCCCATCAGTAATGTTCGAGAGTGCACAGCTTCATCATGCAGTATATTGGCAAACTTTGAGGTTTTTGTCATTCTGATAGATGAAGAAAAATTTATCATTATAATTTTAATTTACATTTATCAAACTTGTATAAACAAGTTTGAACATATTTTTATTGGTTTTCAAGTCATTTTTGTTTCTTTTCCTATAAATTTTCCATTTATTTCCTTAGTCTCCTTTTCTGTGAAGTTGCGGGCTTTCCTCTTCCCTATGTTTGAGAGCTCTATGGTAAAAAGATCCAGAATTTGTTTATCTCATTAGTACTAGTCTTTTTTCCCCTCAGTACATAATTTTCCCTTCTATTTTGAATACAGTATTTTTCTCACAAAAAGTCTTAATATAATCAAAATTGTCTATCTTATTTCTATTTGTTGCTTCTGGAATTTGAATAATAGATTTAAAAGATTTCCTGAGGTACCTAAGGTGTCTCAGTCTGTTGAACATCCAGCTCTTGGTTTTGGCTCAGGTCTGATCACAGGGTCATGACATCAAGTCCAGTGACTGGCTCCACACTCAGTAGGGCATCTGCTTGGGTTTATCTCTCCCCCTTCCTCTATCTGCCCTGTCCCCATGTGCTCTCTCCCTCCTGGAAATAAATGTTTTTAAAAAATGAAAAAATAAAACATTTCACAACTCACAAATTATAGAAAGATTTACTCATATTTTCTTCTGATATTTTCATCATTTCATTAAAATTTTGTAATCCATTTGAAAACTTGGTGCACATACAGGGGATTGCCATATTTTTTTTCCAGCTACACCAAAACCAATAATTTAAATGTCTATCGTCTTTATTGGTCTGAGATTTTTTCAGTATCATGTACTAATTTCAATATATAATAAGGTCTACTTACAGATTTTCTATTAAGTTCTAATGGTACATCTGCCAATACATCACTATTCAATTATAGAAAGTTTAGAGGGTTTTTTTTTTTTTAGAGTTTTTTCTTAAGAGAAGGATGGAGAGAGAAAAAAGGAGAGGAAAGGGCAGATGGAGAGAGAGAATCTCAAGCAGACTCCCTCTGAGCGAGGAGCCCTATGTGGGGCTCGATCTCACAACCCTGAGATCATGACCTGAGCTGAAATCAAGAGTCAGGTGCTTAATTGACTGAGGCCCCCAGGTGCCCCTCACTGCTCTTTTTGAAAAAGAATAAATTGGGAGGAATCAGTCCACCTGATTATAATAATTACTATGCATCTATAATAACCAAAAGCAAAGGCAGTGTGGTATTGGCGGAAGAATAGATACAGAGATGCATGAAACCGAATAGAGATCCAAGACATAGTCCTATGCAGGTATGTGTAACTGATTTTTGATGAAGTAGCAACACTTCAACTGAAGAATTATATCCTTTCAACAAATGGTATTAGAACAATTGAACATCCATGGACAAGAAAAGGAACCTCAACCTAAGTTCATACTTGATACACAGATTAACTCAAAATGGATCACATCATTAATTAAATATAAAATGCACACACAAAATCCTTTAGAAGAAAACATAGGAGGAAATCTTCAGGACACATGACCACATGAAGATGTCTTAGATGTGAAGCCCAAAGCATGATCCTAAGGAAAAATATTGAAAAAGCAGGCCTCATCAAAATTAAAGCTTTTGCTCTGCAAAAAAAAAAAAAAAAGATAGGTAAAGGACTGAAAAGACAAGCTATGGACTAGAAGGAAATGTTTGCACATTATATATATCACCAAGAACTCATATTTAGAATATATAAAGGATTCACAACGGAACAGAGAAAATAAATAATCAGAGAATAGTAAAATATTCTGTATGTTGGCAAATTGAACACTGATAAAAATAAATTTATTATTTAAAAAAAGATAATAGTAAAATACATGGAGAGATATTTCACTCAAGAGGATATGTGGATAGCGAGCAAGCCCAGGATAAGAGGCGCAGCTTCATTAGCCATTAAGGAAATGCAAATTAAAATCATATCAGAAAGGGAGACAGAACATAAAGACTCCTAACTCTGGGAAACGAACTAGGGGTGATTGGGAGGGGAAGAGGGCGGGGGGTGGGGGTGAATGGGTGACGGGCACTGAGGGGGACACTTGATAGGATGAGCACTGGGTGTTATTCTGTATGTTGGTAAACTGAACACCAATAAAAAATTAATTTATTAAAAAAATAAAATAAAATAAAATCATGATGAGATATTACTACACATCTATCACAATAGGGGGAAAATAGCGACAATATCACACACTGATGAGGATGTATAGAAACTAGATCTATCATTTGCCACCATTGAGGCTATAAAATGGCATATCATAGTCACTCTGGAAAATACTTAACATTTTCAATGTAGTCGGAGTAATGGTCCCCAAAGATGACCCCCCGCCCGCCATCCCTGAACCTGTGAATATGTCCCATTACTTATCAAAAGGGACTTTGCAGATGAGATTAAGGTTAAGGACTTTGAGAAGATATTATCCTGGATAATCTGGATGGGCCCAAGCTAATCACTGGAGCTCTTAAAGGCAGAGAACTCTTCCCAGCTTTATTCAGAGATAAAGATGGAGGGCAGGGTAAGAGCTGGAAGGATGTGACATTTTTGTCTTTAAAGCTTGAAGAATAGAGCCATGAGCCAAGAAACACAGACAGCCTCTAGAAGCCGGCGAAGGCAAGGAAATGAATTCCTTCTCAGGGCCTTCAGAAAGGCGCTGCCACCTGCCTGATGTGAGTCCAGGAAGACCTATTTTGGACCTCTGGCTTCCAGAACTATAAAATGAGAAATTTGAGGTACTTAAGCCACTAAATTTGGGTTAAGTTGTTAAAGCAGCAACAGAAAACTAACAAAGTTTCTTTTCTAAAAAACACGAAATATAGTGTCAAGTATAAATATAAATGTCTATAAATAAAAATATATATTTATATTTACATAAATAAATATATATTTACTGTACAACTCAGCAATCACACTCCTGTGCATTTATATCTTGGAGAAAAGAAAATTTGTGTCCACACAACAAACTTTACATGAAAGGTCATAGCAGCTTTATTTGTATTAGCCAAATATTGACAACAGCTCAAATGCTCTTTAGTGGGTGAACACTTTATTATCTCCAAACCATGGAATACTACTCAGCAATAAAGCAGGAACAAACTATTTGTTTTAAGGTTTTATTTATTTATTCATGAGAGACACAGAGAGAGAGGCAGAGACACAGGCAGACGGAGAAGCAGGCTCCCAGGACCTTGGGGTCATGCCCTGAGCCAAAGGCAGATGCTCAACCACTGAGCCCCCTAGTTGTCCCAGGGACAAACTATTGATACAAGGAACAACTTGGAGGGATCTTGATGGCAATATGTTGAATGAAAATGCCAATCTCAAAGCATTACATATGGTAGGATTCAGTTTATATAGCATTCCTGAAATGACAATATTGTAGAGATAAAAAAAAATGGATCTGTGGTTATCAGCAGTTAGGGACAAGGTGTTGGGGGAAGGGATGAGTGTATCTATAAAGAGGAAGTTTGCATAGGATATTTGAGGCAATGAAACAATTCTGTGCCCTGAATGTGTTGGTGAATCTATACATGTGATAAAATCATATCATATGATTTACACACGCACACAAATTAATGCATATAAAATTGATGAAATTGAATATGATGTGGATTATACTAATGTTAATTTGATTATTTGGAGATTGTACTATAATTATGTAAGATGCTGCCATTAGGGAAATCTGGGTGAAGGGCATTTGGGACCTTTTTGATTAATTACACAATCTTTTTGTGATCGATCATAATTTCAAAGTAAAAATTGAAAATATAATAGAAGAATATTTGAGGGAAGTTCCTTCGTCATCTGGAACTGTGAACGACTTTTCTAACTATTACTCAAATTCTAGAGGTCATAAGTGAAGTGATAGATGGACGTAGTACCATGAAAATAAAAACCTCCGCATGGTTACAAAAAAAGAAAGCCAAATAAAATACATCGAAATTTGACAAATTGGAAAAGTATCCGCAACTTATATCACAAAAGTTCGATATTTCTAATTGAGAAAGTGCTTATAAAAATAGAGAAAAAAATGAGAACATCTATAAGGATAATGAATTAACAAATGAACATTAAGTTTATAGAAAAGAAAATTTATTTAACGAACCATTTGAAAATATGCTTATATACACTTACAATAAGAGAGATGAAAGTTAAAATTTAATAATAAGATACCATTTCTCAACTAGTAGGTGGGCAGCATGAGATATGTTTGGTAACATGCTCCACTGTCAGAGCTGTGGGGAAAACCAGTCATTCTCCATGTGTCCCTGGTGGAAATGCAGATTACTAAACACCATAGGCCTAGGTGATAATTTTTAGGAAAAGTACATATTCATTTACCCTTTGGCCGAGCAATCAGAATTTTTAGGAGTTGATGCCAAAAAACGCACAGGCAAAAATATTAAAAGTCATATGCCCAGGCATTCTTTGCAGGAACATTTTAAATATCAGTAGAATTGAAACAACTCAGTAGCCAACAGTCTCCACATAGGAGATAGAATGAAGAAACAGCGATATTCCATAGTAGAGAAGAAAGTATGTGAGTCATGAAAAGTAGCAAGGGATATAACTATGTCTTAATGTGGAAGTTCTTGAGAGTATCTTTTAAAATAATGGGTAGTAAGGGGTATAGCTTGTTACCACTTATCTAAAGAAAAGTGAGGGGTGTGTGTGTGTGTGTGTGTGTGTGTGTGTATGTGTGGGTGCATGTAGTTGGGGGATGAAATAGGAATCTGATAGGAGGGGGCTTGGTTAGAAAGTCATAAAATTGTGATGGATTTTGGAATCCATCCTTGAAAACTTGAAAGGAGAGGTTGAACAAATGATTCTAAATGTTTGTCTATTTGGTGACTAATCAGTCAGAGTGAAACCGGTTCTCAAACCTTCATCACTAGACTGTACATGTCCTAGAGACATATTATTGGCAATACTGCTGTTATTTATTTGTTGTTTGTTTGTTTTGGGGACTGTTGGGTATGTGTATTTGGGGATTTATCAAATGAGTAAGCACATGACATTCTATCGTTCCTGTGTCCCGGAGTCCTGAGATTCAGACTAAAATGTCTAAGCAAATGATAGATCGATCAGTAGCTGGCTATAGATAGGGGTGGATACAAACTCATACACACATGTGTATACATACATACCTATATAAATATATACATATGTATGTGTCTGCATATTTTCTAGCACGTTTCCCTGAAAACGTCTTGACATCATCATATGCCAGTAGCAAGGAACACCCATCGTTCGCAGGCTGCAGTCTTGAAACGCCATTTCTCATCCAAGGAAGCAGAACTCCTTTCAGAGTGACTGATTCCAAGCAAGGGGCAAGGAACGTACAAGGTGATCTTGGAATATATTGCTATACTGGATAATAAGAACCCTACTAAGACGAGGAAAGTTCTAGCTAAACAAGTTTGAAGTCATCTCAAGGAAGTCTCTATTGGCCAAAATGTTACAATTTCAGAATCACTAAAATTAATTTCTGCTATGAATTTAAGCACATGAAATATGTATAAAACTATAGAGTGCAATGTGATACTGAAAGAAAAAATAACCTTGGTTACCATTGGAAACTTGAAAATAAAAGGAAAGAATTCAGCATCTTATCATGTCTTCCCACACTACTAGGTCACCAAAAAGTAGACGAAGCAAAGTTTCTCTTTATAGAAGTATTCTAGCAAATGAATAAGGAAGAAATGAAAGAATTGGAGCATCGTCGCTGCGTAACACATAATGAATTCTTAGACGCAGAAGCACTGGTCATTAACTACCGCGAACATTACAAGAAGTGGAAGTAAACATTTCATATATCCTGATGGAAAAAACCCCCACAAGCCTATGTGTACACTAGTCATCCAAATCAATCCTGAATCTGATCAAGCCTCCAGATTCAATCTAGGAAAAAGTACAGAAGAGAGAACAATATGTTGGACAACGTGTTATATATTAAACAACAGATGCGAAAAAAAAAATCATAGGGCTGTCATCAGCAGAATGCAGCTCATGGGGAGCTCTACAGGACAAAATGATCCAGTTTCTTTGACAAATATATTGCGAGGTGGATGGGGGAAGATGGAAAGGAACTCAAGGTCTAACAAGACTCTTAAGAGTCACAATATCAAACTGTAACATATGGAATTTATCTGAATGCTGATTTGAAGAAACTTTTAAAAATGACACTTATAAGACAGTTGGAAATTCAAACACTGCCTATTATTTTTGGTCTGTGATGGCAGTTACTCGACTCTCTATATTTGTCAATATTCACAGAACTGTACATCAAGTAGAGTGAATTTTCCTATTCATTAATTTTTTTGAAGCTCTAAATTAATGGGAGCAAAGCAGATCTAGGAATATGCAAGACAGGGCGCCTGGGGGGCATAGAGGGTGAGCATCTGCCTCTGGCTCAGGGCGTGATCCCAGGGTCCCAGGATCGAGTCCCGCGTCGGGCTCCCTGCATGGAGCCTGCTTCTTCCTCTGTCCGTGTCTCTGCCTCTCTCTGTGTCTCTCATGAATAAATAAATAAAATCTTTTAAAAAAATATGCAAGCCAGATTATACTGTGAACACAACGGCTTTTCTTTTTGACATTAGAAAAGTCAAACAATTTAATATAGACATTAATAAATTAATAGAAGTACATAAACACCTCGATAATATTTTGTGGAACCTAACATTTGTGTTAAGACTCTTACTAAAAGATGAATAGGATTCCCTTCACCTGACAAGTAAATCTACAAAAGTCATATAACAAATATCACATTTAGTGCTGAAATGTTGAAAGCTCTTTGAGATCTAGAGCGAGACAAGAATACCCACTGTCACAGACTGAGTCTTCTTGAAAGCAGGCACTGAGATAGAATCATAACCAGTATCTAAAACATGAAATAGAGTAAAATGGAAATAATAGGAACTTGGGTGCTTAATGAGGTCAAAAAGTATTTCATGAAAAATTTGTTTGAGTTCTATGTATATCTAGCAGATCCTGATGTACAATCTATTTCTTGCTGTGGTTCCCATCTCAGAAGTATGAGGAAAACCACAGAGAATGGGGTCCAATAATTGTGTAAGTCAGAGAAGGCTCCCCATAACCCTCACTCAGCCTACCCCCACCCCACCCTCATCCTACTCCCCATTTCCTTTCTTTTTTAAAGATTTTATTTGTTTTTTCCTGAGAGACACAGAGAGGGAGGCAGAGACACAGGCAGAGGGAGAAGCAGGCTCCACGCAGGGAGCCCGATGTGGGACTCGATCCCAGGACCTTGAGGTCACTCCCTGGGCTGAAGGAAGACGCTCAACCACTGAGCCCCCCAGGCACCCCATTCCCCATTTCCATACCTCCCTTAGCTTTCTTTCCAGCATTATTTAACTACTTGTGGTTTCTTTTGCTATTTAAAGTCTGGCTAGCTAAGCGCAGTGTGACACTAGTTTCAGGCGCACACTGTAGGGCTCTGCACTCCCCCGCAGCCCTGGATGCTCATCACACGTGCCCTCCTTTTTTTTTTTTTAAGATTTTATTTACTTATTCCTGAGAGACACAGAGAGAAGCAGAGATATAGACAGAGGGAGAAGCAGGCTCTATGCAGGGAGCCCCATATGGGACTCAATCCCAGGACCCCAGGATCAGGTACTGGGCCAAAGGTAGACGCTCAACCGCTGAGCCACCCAGGAGTCCCACACGTGCCCTCCTTAATCACCATCACCTGCTTCACCTCCCGCCCCCACTGGAAACCATCAATTGCTTCTCTCTGGTTGGGAGACTGTCCCCGGCTTGCCTCTCTTTCTCTTCTTTGCCCCTATGGTTGTTTGTTTTGTGTCTTAAATTCCACATATAAGTGAGATAACATGGTATTTGTCTTTCTCTCACTGACTTATTTCACTTAGCGTAATGCACCCTAGCTCCATGGCAAGATTCCATTCATCAGTCATTGGCCATTTGGGCTCTATCCAAACTCGGCTACTGTTGATAATCCTGCTGTAAACATTGGGGTGCATATATCCCTTCAAATGACTAGTTTTGTATGCTTTGGGCAAATACCCAGGAGTGTGATTGTGGGATCATAGGGTAAGTTCTATTTTTAATTCCAGAGTTTGCATTCCCACCAACAGGCCGAGAGGGCTCCCCTTTCTCCGTATCCTCACCAACACCTGGTGGTTCTTATGCTGTTAAATTTTAGCCCGTCTGACTGGTGTGAGGGTTTATCTCATTGGGATTTTGCAGTTTCTGGAGTGCACAGTACACCTCCAGGTCCTGCATGTTTGCAAATGAGCATCATCCCCGAGTCACCCACCGAGTGCGTGGTTTTCACAGGCAAGCTAATGCCCAGCCCTAGGGCCCTGCCTGCCAAGCGGGCGCTCTCCACCTCTCTGCGCCCTCGAGGACACCTTCCCTCTACTTGGCTCAGGCCATTTCCATAATTGCCACAGGCTTCTTTATGTCTGCGCAGGGTGCTCTTTGAAGCATTTTGAAGGGTTGTGCCTCAACTATATTCTTAATTGGGATAATCGATACTTGATGAAAGTAGCAACTTTCTTTTGGGAGAAAGAAGGGAGAAAAGGAGGGAAGAAAGAACTGAGCCCGGAGTAACAGAAGAGCATTTCCAGCAATGTCTTTATTTAGGCTTGAGCAGAGGGTCTGGGGTTGAAGACAACAGAGAATCTTCCCAACACCCCCAGTCACTCACTGCCTGCCAAGCCCAGCAGCCAACATGCTGAGCTGCACTTTCCCACATGGACCCCTGTCACCCAGACACAGTGACATGCCCCCACGGGGCTACTTTCCTTAATGAGACGCGAGCCACAGAAGTATTTTGGCAAACATGCAGTGTTGAGCTGTCAAATTATCCTCTGCTCTGGGGTAGCCGGGGAAGCTCAGCTTCTGCAGTCATCTGCGTTTCATTACTTTGTTAGCTTTATTAGTTTCCTGATGCTGTGTAGACCCTGATGGTGGCACTCAGGGAGTTACCTGAGCATGGACTCTAGCATTTTCTCCACCAAAGCTCCAAAGGTATTCCACTGGCGAACTGGAAAAAGAGCTCTTCTTGGGGGATTGTAGAAACCACTCTAATAATTCTGAAAGTACTTTCTAAGAAGATGGGAGCTCAGAACTTCTCCTTTTTTTGTATTTTCTTTTAAAGATTTTTTTTTTATTTATTCATGAGACACACACAGAGAGAGGCAGAGACACAGGCAGAGGGAGAAGCAGGCTCCCTGTGGGGGGAGCCTGATGTGGGACTCGATCCCAGGACCCCAGGGTCATGCCCTGAGCCACAGACAGATGCTCAACCACTGAGCCACCCAGGCGTTCCAGAGCTTCCCTTTTGGAAAGAAGCCACGAGCCATAATGATCCAAGTTCTAGTGACTTTATGAACTCTTATTTGTAAATAGGCAGTGGAGGAAAAGGAATCAGCAATTAGTTCTTTTAGTAAAGCTGTTCATGAAACCCATTTAGGGATGTGGGGCTACAGGGCAAAAGGGTGCATTTAACAAAGATTGAGTAAATACCAGATTGACTCTCCTTGCATAAACAAATAGAAAAGTGGGCAAAATACCTGAGGGAATTGTTTCATATGAGCAGGGGAAGACTATGAGCTTTGAGTGAAGAGAAACAAATGAGGTGAGCCCTACAATCACACGAGACTTCTGAGCTGCTTTCCAGAGAATGGCTTTCTTGTGGAAGGAAAGGGGAGTCCTACTTAAATTAAAAAAAGAGAATAAATAAATAAATAAATAAATAAATAAATAAATAAATAAATTTAAAAAAAAAGAGAAAAGAAAAGAAAGGAGAGTCCAAGCACAGAACCTCGGTCTTACTGAGTTGAGGGTAGGTACCAGACTTCGTGGAGGCTGAGTCAGCTAGAAGTTCCAGGGCAGATGCCAGAGAGGGAGAAGCCACAGAGAGAAAAAGTGACAGACATTTTTAGAAGTTTCCCTTTGAATCTTTGCGTGTGCACAGAGGGTGATTCTCCACAAGGCCAGGTGAAGACTGACTAAGGACTTGTAAACTGAGCCATTGTCAGAACTCATGCAGGGATAAGAAACTTCTTAGCTCCCACCAGCCAGAGTAGAGGGACCTCGCTGAATGTCCAAGGCATCCAGAAAGCAGCCCCGTAGGGAATCTCACTGGTAGAGCTAAACACTTCAAAAACAAACCTGGAAGGGAAAACATGCAGCGTTTTGAAAGCTTTGCTGAGATATAATTCCCCCCATTTAGATCCTGCAACTTGGCAGTTCCTTGAAATGCTAAACGTGGGGCTGCCATAGTCCCGACTAGTCCAGTATCTATCCTAAAGAAAAGAAAAGCACAAGTCCACACACAAACTCGAGCACGAATGTTCATAGCAGCCTTAGTCACACATACTTACAAAGTAGAAACCATCCAATGAGCATCAGCTGATGAGTGAATACATAAGAGGTGTTATATCCATACGGGGAGATATTATTTGACCGTAGAAAGGAATGAAGTGCTGACACATCCTCAAATGTGAGCAACCCTTGAAAACATGATCCTTAGTGACAGAGGTCAAACACAAAAGGCTACGTATTGAATGGTTTCATTTATGTGAAATGTCAGAACAGGCAAATATATACAGACAGAGGCTGGGGAGGGGCAGGTGGGGGAGTGGAAGTGATTGGTAATTTAGGGAGTGATGAAACACTCTAAAATTAGATTATAATGGCTGTACAATTCTATGAATATACTAAAAAATGCTGAATTGTATGCTCTAAAGAGGCGGTTATATACTATGGAAATTACGTCTCAGTTAAAACTGGGTTTTTTTTTCCCCCATGAGTTTTAAAGGGTATAAAAACTAGATACACTACCTGGTCCTATATTGGATGCTCACAGACAAATGATGAATTATTAAAAATGATTACAGAAATTTGAATATAGAATGGGCATTATTGAAACAATAAATACTAAATATTGGCACAGCACCATGGAGAGGTAAGTGTTGCTCCTCCCAAATGATAAAATAAATGCAGTAGGAATAACAGAAAAATCCCATATAATTTTTTTATTTTTTTTAAGATTTTATTTATTTATTCATGAGAGACATAGAGAGAGAGGCAGAGACACAGGAAGAGGGAGAAGCAGGCTCCATGCAGGGAGCCTGATGTGGGACTCGATCCCGGAACTCTAGGATGGCGCCCTGGGCCAAAGGCAGGTGCTAAACCGCTGAGCCACCCAGGCTGCCCACACATAATTTTTTTAAATGCGTACTTAAAAAACTGGTTAAACAAAAGGCAAAAAATAACAATTGTGTGTGTGTATGCATATATAAAGGTTTGGAAGGACATACAAGAATATACATTAAACTGCTGTAAACTGTGTGTAGCAGAAATACGATGTTTTAATTTTCTCATTATTTCTTCTTCAATTCTTTATACTCTACACATTGCTAATGTCATAATAATATTGTATTTTATTTTTATATGTTTTATATATTTCAAACACGTGCATCGTAGAGAACAGAGAGATGAACCTCCGTGTTCCCACCATGCTGCTTTGACGATTATCAACAAAGCCCGTTCTGTTTTATCTGAACCCCACCAACAGTCTCTTCTCATGACTCCTTGTGCTGTTTGGAAGCAAATTAAAATGTTATTTTTAATTCAAAGATTATTATCGACTTGATACTTAATTAACTTTACATAAATTCTTGGAGGAAGGTCTATTAGGGTACATATCAAACTGTGATTGAGAATAGAATAGGAGTACAGTGGAAGACGTGGACCTTTTATGATGAAAAAGCATTCATGTAGAATTTTTTAAATCATGAAGCATAGAAAAATAACTTAAAAAAAAGAATCAGCCCTCCATATGTACAAGAGGCATAAGATTTTCCTCACATTAGTAAAGGTCTATGGAAAATAATGGAAGGTGCCCTGAACTAGAGCTCAAGAGATGAGAATTTTACTTCTTTTTCAGTCACTGTGACCATCGTGTCTCTGAGTCACTGCTTGTAATTGCTCAAGAGGATCAAGTATATTATTCACTCATTCCAATAATATCCTTGAGCATCTACTGTATGCCCTGCATTGTCCTCGTTGCCGGAGATCCAGCATGACTTCATTTCCATATTAGGCAGGACTCTTTTGGTTGTAAGTAAAAATAATTCAAACCCAAACTAAGCTAAAGCCAAAGAGGAAATGCAACGGCTTGCACAAACACAGAATCCAGGGCTGACCTGACTTTACACGCACCTGGACTGAGGCTTACAGAACGTCATAGGGACCTAGCCTCCTATCCCTCCACCCGTTCTCCTCAGCTCTGCTTTTCTGTGTGACCTTGCAAGTCATGCAGGTTCTCTAAGTATAAGGACCCATGGTGGCTCCAGGATTATATCCCCATTGCATCAAAACCAAGAGCTCTGGGCAGTGCCCTTCCTCCTCTGCGTCTATCGTGATCCTGTCTCAATATCCTCTTGTATAAAGTCCAATCAGTGGGCATCAAGCACAGTGTCCGGCACCTTAACTGCTATGTAAATATTACCTCCTTCCACCTTCTATCTACCAGGCTGCATTCCTCAGGTTTGCCAACCACATTCTTTGCATTTTTTTAAAATTTTAAAAAATAATTTTTTTTTTTTAGTATTTTTATCTATGATCTGTTTTCTGAGGCCACTATTTGGGAAAGAATGGTCCATTTACTCATGAAGATATTGCGGGCTAATTTCCAATTAAGTAATCATCATTGGATGCTTCCACATGGAGCCATCAGAGATCCTACATGAAGCTACTTTACAGAACGTCTGTGTTATGCACGCTCAGCACTGAGGAGTGAAGCTGGGCTCTGTTCTTACAACTGTCATTTCAGGGCATATGTGCCTGCGATTCCCACCCCTCTTTTGCAGAAGTGCCTATAGTTTCCCTATCACCCTAGGGCCAGTGAGAAGGTCTTTCCTCCTTATTTCCTCTCTCCTCAGTGTCAATGAGGTTTTCCAGAAAGGATAGAACTGAAGGGGCAGACAGTATAAAATCCCGTTCATCCCCTACTCATTGGGGCTTCTTAGAGAGCCATTTGGTTCTTCTAGTCTTCTAGTCTTGAGTTCTGGCAACTGCTGATGGACCTACCCCTGTAGGTCCCCGTAGTTGGCAGGGTTGCATGAAAAATAAGGCTTACAAGCTTGTAGCATAGTGCCCAGGGCAGGGTGGCCACGGACACACAGAAACCCCCGTCCTCCTCCAACTGCACAGTGTTTTCAGATTTCTTTCTCTAATCTCCCTTTACTTCTTGTCTGACCATATTTTTTTCTGATCTCGGCTGCTCATTCACAAATCCTCAGAGCTTATGAATCATGCTTTGTTTCTTTTTATTGCCCGTGGAACTGAGCACCATGTCTTTTCATAAGAGGGGCCCTAACAAATGATTCACAGGTGTATAAAATATGATGACGGTGATACTCCTGTTCCTCAACTATATGTGTGAGGATACAGCCATCTAACAACCCTACTGTTTGTGAGACTGTGTTCTTATGTGATTTCTGTTTATTTTCTCATCTAATCTAATGTCGTGGACCCAGGTATGGCTCCTTTCTCATTTTACCAACGAGGAAACGGAGGTTTGCACATGCTAAGGACTTGCTGCAAAGTCATACAGCAGGTGTGAGGTGGGCTTTGTCCTTAAGCTCAGTTCTGGTCAGTCCGGACACTCAGCCCCTCTGACCCAATTGGGCTGTGACACATCGCCCCCATCTCCCAGGTGGGCCCATGCCCAGAACGTCAACATCTCAGCCTGGTGCACTCCTACCAGGGTAAAAAGATTGGGCTGAGCCATGAAGGGACTTCAAGACCCGTACCTCGTGGTACAGGTGTACAGCACGTGGGAGCAGAGTCGTGAGTCTGGGAGGAACCTAGGCTGCAAGAATTCTTCTCCAGCCCTCCAGCCAGTCAGTTATGCACACAGACCCTCTTGTTCCGAGGCTCACGCCCAGTGCCCATTCCCTGCTCTGTTCCCTCCTCCGAGGACCTTCCATGTTAGGGGCCCACGCCTAGCCTGGGGTCTCCGTGGATATCTTGTTTTGAGTCTCAGGTCTGTGGCCACAAGCACAGCCCTCCTTGCCCTCCTGCCTCACCCTGATGTCTCAGCTCCTTTCCAGCTTTTAGATCTACGTCCAGGTGATCTAGTTACACTCTAAATTGTTGTGGGAACTCGTTTCCCCCACCTCTCTCCTGGAAAGTAGCATCATGCCTCATTCCCGAGACCTAAAACTTACCAGCAGGCATATATTCCTAACAGCAGGAAAACAGTTTAGCTCCCTTTCCACTGGCTCTTTGCCACTTCATACCTTCAAGCTTTCTCTTCTCGATGTCAAATTGGGTCATTGCAAGCCCAGCCCGGTCACAGTTGGGTAGAGTGCGATCTGGGTTTGCCATCACCTTCCATATATCACTACTTTTCATCTTCCAAACAGGTCTTTGATATACATTCTGATGAAAAAAAAATTGAGATTCGAGGAGGTGAGGTAATTTGTGCAAAACTTTGGTGTAGACGTGTCTGCTTCCCGAGCCCATGGTGACCTTCTGGAGATAGTAGGGGGCTGTACGTCAGCCCCCTGGAGGCCAAGATGGGTTCCCAGCCTGATGAACTGATGGGGCAGGAGCTTCCTGACGTGTTGCCCAGTCAGATCCCTGCCAGGGTGCGACTCAGGTGACTGAGGTGGTGTCTGGCTGCACCTGCAGGAGCTCACACACATGGATAAAGGGGGCCCTGGAGGTCTTGACCCAGGTGGCATCTGGCTACACCCACAGGAGCTCACACACATGGATAAAGGGGGCCCTGGAGGTCTTGACCCAGGTGGCATCTGGCTACACCCACAGGAGCTCACACACATGGATAAAGGGGGCCCTGGACGTCTTGACCCGGGTGGCGTCCGGCTGCACCTGCAGGAGCTCACACACATGGATAAAGGGGGCCCTGGAGGTCTTGGCCTGGGTGGCATCCACCTGCACCCGCAGGAGTTCACACACATGGATAAAGGGGGCCCTGGACGTCTTGACCCGGGTGGCGTCCGGCTGCACCTGCAGGAGCTCACACACATGGATAAAGGGGGCCCTGGAGGTCTTGGCCTGGGTGGCATCCACCTGCACCCGCAGGAGTTCACACACATGGATAAAGGGGGTCCTGGAGGTCTTGACCCAGGTGGCATCTGGCTACACCCACAGGAGCTCACACACATGGATAAAGGGGGCCCTGGACGTCTTGACCCGGGTGGCGTCCGGCTGCACCCGCAGGAGCTCACACACATGGATAAAGGGAGCCCTGGAGGTCTTGACCCGGGCAGAGACATTCTCCTCGGGGCCCCTGGTGGCTGGCCAATCGCATCGCCCTCCGTATCGCCCACTCTTCGACAGTTCATTCCCCTTGCAGGCCTTCCCTCTCGTGCCCCCATAACATGTCTACGGTAATTTAAGAAGGTTCATGTGCTTCCCTGCGTCCCTCCAAGCTTGTAATTCCACAGGGCATGTTCTAAAAATAAAATGAATCTATTCTGAAGTAGGAACATTCGTTTGCTGAGAGCTGAGCTTCTGGGCAGCTCCAGGCAGTCAGCGACATATTTGCAGAAACTGCCCCGTCTCTTGTCAGCCCTGTATCTACTCTAACCTAGAAACATTGCAGCTGCGCTTCGTAGCACTGTGCGGCCGGTGCGGGTTCTCTGCGTGTTAGGAGAGAGAAAACTCAGATTTAGTGAGGATCAAAGCAGATGACACTCTGAGCATCTCTAGAGCAATGTAGTAACTTGGAAGCCACTAGAGAGTAATTGGGGGAGGGGGACGGTGTAGGGAAGGGAAGCCAAATGGACCTGCAGAACCAGGAGCTGTGGCAGATGTGATAGAGACGTGGCTGTGGTCACACGAGGATATTCCAACAGCCAGGGCTGTTCCAACGAGAAATGGATTCTTCTGGAAGGTGGTGAGTGGGGCTGGGAGTGGGGCTGGGCAACTGGAGCATAACTGTGGTTGGGGAAGGGTTCACCCAGTGAAATCCTGGTGCACAGGCAGGCTGAGCTTTCCATGCTGGCTGGGGCCAGGGCTCGACTCACCAGGCACAACGTGGACGGGGCTAGCTCTTAGCCCAACCTTGCCATCTCGAGGAGCCCCTGCAGTCCACACTGGGGTCGGAAAGGCAGCAGGTCCTGGCATCAGGGATCTGGTGGGCGATGCTAACACACCTTCGCAGGGAGTATAAGAAGCAACAAAGCAGGATGTTTGCCGGCATCTGAACGGGGGGCGGGCTCCTCCTTGTGAGCAGAGCACTGGGCCAAGCCCTAGGAGCAGACAAGGCCGACACGCATGCTGTGCCCTTGACATAAGTGGTGTGGACGAAGGTGGAGGAGACTGAGAGGGAGTGTCGGGGGCCCGTGGGCATGAGGTTCTGGCAAAGGAAGACCGGGACCCTGCCCAGGGCAGAGCCTTTGTGTCTGTGCCAAGCGAGGCGGGAGCGTGGGAGCCGACTGCCAGCACCTGGGTGACTGCACCTTACCTTGCCTTCAGCTCAGAGACCACAGCACCCCATGGCCTGAGGGATTTGGGATTTAGCCTAAGCTGTGTTCGATTTGCTCAGTGGTGTCCGTCGTAGGTCTAAAATGGTGATTCTCAAAGCTTAGCTTGTGTCAGGGTCACCCGAAAGCTTTCTAACCCCAGATGGCTGGCCTCACCCCTACATTTCCAATTCAGCGAGTCTGGAAGGGGCCTGAGAATCTGCATTCTTAACCGGCTCCAGGGGTGCTCCTGCTGCTGGTCCAGAGAGCACTCTTTGAGTAGCTCCGGTCTAAAGTAATGTTAAGCCCAGGAGCACCCAAGAAAATGGTGCTTGCTTTCCTCCAAACCTTATTCAACAAAGGCAGCAACTTCTTTTTTTTTTTTTAAGATTTTATTTATTTATTCATGAGAGGCACAGAGAGAGAGAGACAGAGAGACAGAGAGACACAGGCAAAGGGAGAAGCAGGCTCCATGCAGGGAGCTCGATGGGGAACTCGATCCCGGGACTCCAGGATCACGCCCTGGGCCGAAGGCAGGTGCTAAACCGCTGAGCCACCCAGGGATCCCAAGGCAGCAATTTCTTGATTGCAGTCCCCGTGCCAAGAACTAGAGATTTTCCAGGGAGTGATACGGAGTCCCTGAGGTCAAGTGGCTTCAAGTCTATCAACATATGAGCAGGCGGTAACAAAGCAGGGTAAGTGCCGGGAAGGGGTGATGACTGGGGGCAGTAAACCTGTGAGCATTTGTACACATGAGTACTGAGACATGCAGTCTTGGGGATGCTAGAAAAAATGTCTAGAACATGTGACCCTGGGCCCGGAAGCTGTTTTTAGGGCCGGGAAACCCTGCATCAGCTCCTGGCTCTGCTCCTTGGTACCTGGCTGACCTTAGGCCAGTCAATTTTCTTTGAGTCTCAGGTTCCTCATCAACCGCATGGTCCTGAGTCATTCACCACCATGACCGTGGGCACGCTCGAAGCACAGGGCCACAGAATGAACAAGCCTGACAACCTGACCCCTGCTCCAGAGGAGCTCACGCTCTGCTAACAGCAGCAAGATTGGAGATGGGGCGTTGTCTGCAGATGCATAAATGAGCTGTGACAGATGAAAAGAGGATTGTAAAAACAGGGAAGGAGAAGGAAGGTGGATGATTTTAGAGGGGATCGTCAAGGAAGGCCTTCCGGAGGAGGGGTGCTTGGGCTGAGACCTGGATGCTAGATGACAAGGAGGTTGTATTTGCCACATCAGCTGTGTGCTGTGGGGTGGACATGTGACTAGAGGGGACCTTGAGAACTCTGATGGTTGGGGCATCTAGTAGCACAGCTGGTTGGGAAACTGACTCTTGGTTTAGGCTCGGGGGTGATCTCAGGGTCATGAGATTAAGCCTCGCCTTGGGCTCCCTGTTTGGCCTGGACTCTGCTTGAGGCTCTCTCCCTCTCCCTCTGCCCCTCCCACTTATGTGAACTCTCTCTCAAATAAATAAATAACTTAAAAAAAAAAAAAGAACTTGTGGACACCTGGGTGGCTCAGCCCATTAAGCATCTCCCTTTGGCTCAGGCCAGGGTCCCATGGAGTTCCCCAGTGGCTCCTGGCTCAGCGGGGAGCCGGCTTCTCCCTCTCCCTTGCTCACGTTCTCTCTTGCTCCCTCTCACTCTCTCTCTGTCTCTGTCTCAAATAAATAAATTAAATCTTAAAAAAAAAAAAAGAACTCTGATGGTCAGCCGTCAATAAAATACGCTTCTCTTCCTCACCAGCGTGCTCTTCATCATCATGACTGCTGCTATTGTATCACAGGTGCTGCAAGGCCATGGAGGCGGGCACGGGGGCAAGGCCCAGAGGAGCGAGGTCTTCCGGGCACATTTGGAGAGGTCAGAGCTCAGCAGCACCAAGGCCTGAGCCCTCCTGGGTAAACAGCAGCCTGGAGAGCCCAGTAGGGGATTGGTGGCCTAGACCCGGCCTGGACATGGTCTTCGGGAGCCACGGGAGAAATCTGGGTGGAGGTGATAGGTTCGTATTTATTTGTGTCTTAGGAGAAGCCCCTGTGGGCTTGTCTGCAGCGTGGGCAGTAGGGAGACCTCGGGGACAAGACCAGGGGGTGCCCCAGGCTGCAGCAGTGGGGGAGCCACAGGGGTTATGGGGAGTGGCTGCGGGGTGCATGGGTGGGGGGTGACGGGTGGCCCACAGCTCAGGCCCCCGACCTGGGGTCCCAGGCCCTCAACCCGGGGAGGTCACGCAGGTGACCTCGCCGCACAGGGCTTCTTTCTGCCAAATAAGATTTTCTGCTGCTTCACGGGAAAGGGGATTGTGAGGACCGAGTCCAAGGACAGGTATGAAAGGCACCTTGGTGACTGTGGACCGCTTTTCAAATGCAAGGTGCTATTTTTATTGTCCTGGGCTTCCCCGGATAGAAGGTGACCCAGTAACTGGAGGGCAGCATCGGGCACTTGGGAGGGAGCCCCGAGAGGACAGGGGGCCCACAGCTGCACGTGCCAGCCCCCGGGACCCGCCCCACACTGCCCTGCAGGGCCTCTCATTGTGCCCGGGGCCATGCTGTGTAGATGGGCACCCCCAGAGTAGACGGGCCCCCAGCTGGCCGTGCCCCGCCGAGCCTGGGCCAGCCCCGCAGGGGAATTCCTGTCCTTGGGGGTGGAAAGGGACACCTGTCAAGGGCGATCCTCGGCCCAGCTCAGCGGCCCTGCCTTCCGCCGGGGAAGGTGCCCGGTGTCCCGCAGCCCAGCCTCCCATCCCCGCCCCGCCTCGGCCTGAGCACCTGCCGGGGCTCCGCGGGGACCTGCAGACGTCGGCCACCTTGTTGGCTGCCAAGGATTTTCTATCATGACTCCCCCAAGGGCCACAGCACAACGGCTCAACCCCAAGCTGCAGCCCCAGCCACGGGCCCCCCCCCCCCGGGGGTCGTCACCTGCCGCCCCAAGGGCTGAGCCGACCTGCCTGCACCTGCCTGCACCTGCCCGCACCTGCACACCGGACCCTGCAGGCAGGGCGGGCTCCGAGCAACGGTCCCTGCGCTGCGCCCCCTTCTCAGGCCGCTTGGCCTGGTCCTGGGGCCTCAGCCCTGCTGGCTCCCCCAGCACAGCTCCCCCCTTCCCCAGGCCAAGCCACTGTGCGGCCAGGCTGCCCCGTTCCCTGCAGTGGGGACCCCTGTCCTGGTCCGAGGCTCCCCGAGCCCGGCTGACATTTGCACTAGTCCAACAAATATTTACTTCCTGGCAATTACGGGGGATAAAAGGGGAAATAAGACACAGCTCCTGCCTGCAAGAAATCCAGTCTAGAGGAGCGAGAGACGTGTAGACAAATAAGGACAGTAGATTATCCTAAGATTCCTTTATGAGTCGAAGATGTTTGCATTTACCAGGATTGGCTCGTGTCTGAAGAAGGCGAAGCGCAAGAGGGCCCCTGATTCCGAATTCCTGGGGATCTCCTGTTACTGCCAAGAGTGGCAGTAATATCGGACGCCTTCCCGCCACCACACCCTGTCTGGAGCACTAGCTCCTGTATACAGTGGGGAAACTGAGGCACGGAGCAGTTAAATGACTTGCCTAAGGCCAGACACGGACTAAATGGCCGAGCGGTACGTGAGAGGCTTGCGGCTTTGGGGCTGCTAGCCTCTTCCTTGACCCTGCCCTACCCCGCCCCGGTGTGGCCTTCCTCCTTTCCTGTTGCTACTTGCCCCCAGCCCGCCAACTGGTGGGGGGCGGCCCTTTTCAGCTTCTGAAATCAGGCCAGCAGCAGACATGGGACATGACAAGGGGAACGTTTCCCCATTCCCAGGAAATGAAAGGAAATTAAAGGAAATGAAAGCCTGCAGATCATTGTTATGCACCAGGAGACAACATAAATGGAAAACTCTAGGAACATCATATCCACACGTCTCTGGGAAATTTGCAGTGGAAACGAAGGGGCCAGAGTCTGGATGAGTAATGCTTCAGCAGTGGGAACCCCGGGAGCTATGGGGCCGAGCTTAGAGCGGCCTGAGCCCTTCTGTTCAGCATGGTGTGAATTCTCGGGTGAAACAGAGGAGAGGCTGTTTAGCCATAAGCACTAGCTCCTTGGCCATAAGGTCTGTGCATGTGGGTTTTGACTTCTGGAAGGTGAAGGGATGCTTTAGCATATTCCTCTGGTCACGTGGGAGGATGCACAGTGGCTTTTTCTGCAGGTGGGTGGGAGCCCTTTGGCCGCATCCCCACAAACCGGGCAGTGTTTGGACATCAGGGTTTTGTTCCATGCTCCTCAATTTCTTCCTAAAGATGGGAATTAGGAGATAAGGCCACTTCAGGACGTTGGAGGTGGCATCTGACTCAGTGCCTCGAAGAGCATTATCCTTTCAGATAAAAGGACAGTTCTGGGTTGATTAGGGGAATATTTGTGTTTTTTTTTATTATTTTTTATTTAATTTTTAATTTTTTAATTTTTTTCTTTTCTTTCTTTCTTTCTTTCTTTCTTTCTTTCTTTCTTTCTTTTTTTTTTTTGATTAGGGGAATATTTGACTGTCAGGCCAATGTTTCCATTCTGTCCCTACTTAAGCACATTCTGAATTTTCTCCAAGTCCCTGTCTACTTGGGAATCTAGTTCCACGTCTCCAAAACGTATCTTCCTTGTGTAGATATGATTGATGCCCTGGTGGCAAGCCATCAGCCCCTCCCTCAGGGTCTTACACATCCACTGGGAAGGGTGGATCTCGAGCAAAGCACACCGGATTCTGTCCCTGCCCAGAACCCACCCTCACTTTGTGGAATAGCTCCAGGATTCTCGAACGAGCATCTTCCAGACAGTTATTTGTTCTCTTTGTAGGATATTCTGTAATTTTGCAGAAGAGAGGTTCGGGGCCACTTCCATAATATAGTATCATCTCATCTCCTTTTTAAAAAGGAGAAAAAAATAAAAAAATAAAAAGAAGGAGAATAATCACGAGTTAACCTTTAAGAATCAATCTACGCACAGATACGGTAGGAAGTACTTCTCATATATTACCTCGTGTAATCCTAACACATGCATTTATCACAGAAATACTATGGTTTCCATTTTATAGATGCACAGACTAAAAGTCAAGAGGCCAGTAGTGCAGAACCAGGTATTTGCACCCAAGTGCTTCTGACTTCAAAAGTCTGCACCCATGACCACTATGCTGTGGGCTGACTCATGACTCCCCTTTTTTTTTTCAGGTTCAAAATACAAACCAGAGGATTAAATGCTCTGAGCTGCTCTCAGTAAAGAAGCCCAGTTACCATTGCTTAACATGAAACAACATTAGCAGCTTTGCCAAGCTCTGCCAGGGACCTCAGTCAGCAGGTACCTCCCTTCCTGACCCATGCGCTCAGAACGGGACAACTGTGTAGAAACTGGAATAGCGGCCTTGGTGCTGGCGGCGGTGGTGATAGTGATGCTAGAACTTACTGAGAGGCCGGTGTGTGCTAGGTGCTTTCCAGGCTTTATCTCATCTAATGCTCACAACTACGATAGAGTGAGTAGTATTATAATCCTACTCAGTAGAGGGGGACCCTGGAACGTCGAGAACTGTCTCGCCCAAAGCCATACCAACAGCAAACGGTAGAACAGGGATTTGGCCCGAGACCTGCCTGAATGCTCAGCCCCCTTGGACAGTCTCTGCTTTTGTCTTTCCCTCGGAGGGTGGCCAGCTTCCAGCCTAGGGGACCTCCACCCACCCCGGTAGCTCAAACTCTCAAAGGACCTGTTGATCTTCTTTCAAGGTCCTCAGCACGCCAGAACAGGCAGGCCCCCCTGTCCCTCTGTCCCTCTGCCTTCTAGAATGCAAAATATCAGAGTCTGTGGAGGCTCTGCTGTCAGCCGAGAACTCTTCTGCAGGAGCCGGTGAGGGAAAGGCAGTCCCACGAGCCCCATTGCGGCAGCGTGGGCATGGCTCGATGTGGAGCCCTACGGACCAGGAGTAGATTAAAGTTCCAAGATACACGAATTTCAAAATTGAAGCAATAAAGCACATTTTTTTTTCTCAGCTTGCAATTGCCCCTTAATTGGACCATGAATAGCAATTACACCATAAAGCCTAACAGGAATGTGAGGGTAATTAGAGAATGTCTTGGGCGGTGGGTTTTAATGGAGGAACCCGGGTAATCATTGAGTGACTTTCACCCTCTACCAAGTGATAAAATCATCATGAAACGCCTATCAATCACTCAGAAAAATTGCAAGTGTGAATTTAATTCCTGCTACAACAGGACTAAGAAGGCTGGAAAGCCACTCTGCCCAGAAGGCTTTGTCTTGAAGGCTCTGTATCCTTGAAGAAGCGGGAGAAGCAGCAGCAGAGGTACCCCCACATTCTGGGAGCTTACGGTGTCCTGTCTGCAGCCGCTTGCATGCACGGCTTTCTTTAGTCCTCAGCACGGCCTTATGGGCCTTAGCTTTATGCCCATTGCCCAGACGGACACAGTGAGGCTCAGAGTAATTTGGACTCATACAGCTAGTAAGTGACTAATCCAGAATTTAAATCCAGGTGTTTGACTTGGGTCAAGCTTGACGTTCATGACCTTTCAACTCAACAGCAGCTGAACACTTAGCACTTAACGATGGGCAATGCCTTCTATAAATCATGTGACTTAGGACTTTCAAGCTATATGAGGTAGGTTTTTTTTTTTTTAATCACATTTACAAGTGAAAGTAGATATGTGATAGGACTGGTAATTCTCATCTTTTCTATCACCCTCCTCTACCCTTCTCATCACACCCACCCACCCACACCCACACATACACACACCACATTTTTTCTGTCCCTCTATCTCTATTTTCCAGTAACTGAAGCCCCATTTGGGGAGTTCTCTCAAAAGCAGTCTGTGAGATAATACAAGAGATAACTTAAGAAGCACCACCGGGGGGATGGACAAATGGCACAAGAAAGGGAAAGTCCTCCAGAAAGGAGAAGTTAGCAGAACATCTACCAATATCAGAACCTGAGGCTTCACCTCACAGGGGCCAGAGAATGAGGTAGACCGCTCAACGAGGGAGCAACGGAACGGGGTGTTCATCTACCAACTTCGCTAGTCCTGGTTAGGGGAATCCTGGAGGTGGGATAGTTAATTCTCCAATGCTTCCAGCTCATAGTGAATACAGCGAAATGGGTTCCAAAGACGGAGAAGACCCTCAGCAAAACAATTCAGGGACTCAGAGGCGGTACGGCAGGGGCAGGACACCGTCCGATGACAAAGGAACAGACTGGTCTTCAATGAACTAAGAAGCGATGGAGAGACAACAGAAAGCACAGCTCTGGAACCGGGTAGATCTGGCTAGGTGGGCTGAGTACGTCACCTCCTGGCAGTGGGGGCCCTTAACTAATGCACTCACTGTTTTTTTCTTTTTTTTTCAGTTCAGTTCACTCACATGTGAGCCAGGGGACTGAGGCCCCCATCACAGAGTAGAAGAATCCAAAGGATAAAACTCGCCAGATCTGGACTTGACACTTGCCTGGCCTAGGGCTCAAGATATTCATTCATCTGTGCCTGGAAAACTGCCTTAAAACCAAACGATCAGAGGCCGTTTCTGGCCTAGCCAAAATATCAAATCGCTCTTCATATAGGTCCTCCGAAGTAGGAAAATGTGATTGATAACTTCTCTGTCCAGGGGCTCAGAGATTCCTATGGCAATCTGTTGAAATCTCCCATCTCTCATCCCAGAAACACACAGGGAAGATACAGAAAGACGCCTTACAGAAAGCAGGAGAGACGCTATCGCAATCATCTGGGGGAACCAATGTGCGAGCTCAGATACATTTAGTGAATTTGCTGGGTCCTTGCTGCCGTGTACATTCCCAAGTGGTGATCCCAGTCTTGATGTGAGCCCACCACATATGAACGCCTGGAAGAAAAGCATCCCGAAGGGGGTCTACGAGTGGCTGAGGGCCAGAGAGAAGAACCCTTATTATTTATCCCAGTTCCCAGCAGCATCATGACCACATGCTTCAGCAGGGACAAAAGCATTTTGTGAATCATTTGCTCAGTTCGGCTCTGGGCCATTGGTTTCTCTTCATGTCAGCGTCCTCCCAGAAAATGATTTAGGTCAAACTCAAGGATAAATGCTGACTGGTTCATTCCAAGCTCTCAAGTATAAGAAAAGCCGTGATGGAAAATAGAAACCAAGATTGGAGTTACTTAACCTGGCTAAGAGATATCAGTCTTTCCTTAGGGGGATAAAACCCACCAATCTGCTGACATCTTGGACCTAAGTCTTAGCTTGTTCCTTTTGGGAAAGGAAATCTCCAGATGGGGGTGATACGGTATTTCACTACCTTTTTATAATCGAATTCCTAAATTTTGCTTGCTGAGGTCCCTCTTCCTTATGAAGCAGAATAGATGAAAACTACACAGCGTGGGACCCATAACTTGACAATGCCCTGTGTCCTCATTTTCTTCTCCCTTTATTCCCTCTTAAAACATTCCAGGACGGAGAGACCCATTCGAAGCATCGGAGGAGGAGTCCTACTATTTCTACTCTGTGCCAAGGGGCTCTTCAGTGTAAGAATAGACTCTGTCCCACTGGGACTTGGGGGGACTGATGAGGGATCACTTCACCACAAGCTTAATGCGGAGCAGTCCCTCGCCTCCCCCGACTAAGCTCTCCTTCTGTGGAAGAGGAATCTGCGACCATCTGTATGTGACAAGAGCAAGTGGCTAGGGGACTGTTTGAGTCACTGGTAAGGATTTATTCCTCCTTTCGAGATTAAAATAGAGGCATATTTTATGTCTTTTCCCCCATCTTCCGTGTTTCTCTCTTACCTTCATTTGTCCTCCATAAAGTATATAGTTATCAGCAGGCCTCTCAAATGTCATGCAACGAGGGAACATGCTGGGGACACAAGAGTGATGGAAAAATAACAAGAACTTTACCTGTCCTCATACCCCCAATCTCTTGGTGCACATCCCTACAGGTCAGCACGTGATGGGGCTGTGGACACAGGGGCTTGGGAACCAGGTGGTCGGAGAGCTGCGTGACCCTGGGCAAATTTTTCTCTGAGTATCTGTTTCCTCAGAGCAAAATGGTGACACTCGCATCTGTTGGGGTTGTTGAGAGGAACATGTAAAATTACATACGTGAAATATTGGGTGTATTTGGAGTGCCTGATAGATGTGAGGGCCCTTTCCCACTGCTCTGGGTTCCTGGAAGTCTCTACCACCTTTCCCATGCCACATGTTAAAGTATACCCACGTTACAGTGGATCCCGCAAAAGTAGAAAAAGGGACACATTTCTTTTTTTTTTTTTTGTATATTTTTTAACACGTAGCATAACACCCAGTGCTCATCCTGTCAAGAAGGGACACGTTTCTAAAAAGGATGCATAACCGAAGGGAAAACACCTGGCTTCCGAGACCTTCCTGAACCGTGCGATAGGGGTGCCAGGGAAACATCCCGTTAATTATGTTTTTAGTTTAAGTGTGTCCAAACAGTGCAGAGGGTATATTTGCACTAAAAATAAAAATATGTATTGTTGATTCAAACTTCAAATTTAACTGGATGTCCTGTATTTTTCCTAATTCTGGCAAACCTCTGTGTGCCTGCCGTTCACGGCTCTGAGCTGCCCTTCCTGGCTGCCGGGTGCAAGAGCTCAAGAGCAACAGCCAAATTAGGTTGCCTTAATTTGGATCCTGAGCCACGATGACTGTCCTGCATAACCTTACTCGTGTTTTAGGCGACTCTGGAAAGGTATTAACAAGCTTCAGGCAAGGAGAAACAAATATCTTCTTATGATATGTAGATTTGCCAAAAGCAATACAATAGCAAAAATGAAAACAGGGCAGCTAGAACTAGATAAACCACGTTACCTCTTCATTCAGTCGCATCGATCTATAAAGGAAATTTAAAATTTTTGTCCTTGGAGTGTGGAGATATACTCTTAGAATATGTAGATTTGCCAGTAGCAATATAAAAGCAAAATGAAAACAGAGTGGCTAGAACCCGTAGGATGTTTGTTACTTCTCTATCCGGGAGCATCAATCTCCAAGGGAAATTTCAATATTTTAAGAGTGTTTCTTTGTCTGTGCTAACATCAGAAATTGGAGAGGAAGGACAGAGAAAATTCATCCAGAGAGAAGATGCAACGTGTCCATCCAGATGCCAGATTTGTGGCTGCCCTTCTCTAGAGGAAGGTGGTTCTTTGCAGACGGGTAGAGACGAGTAGAGTCTGAGGGATGTGCAGTGCGAAAATATGGGCTCACAGGGTAGATTCTATAATCTTACTTCTAGATTAATATTTTTGAGGCATTTACATGGTTGCTGTCTTCATGCTGTTTCATCTAGCACCCCAGCAAGGCCTGGGTGAGCTCTAGAATTTTGAGATGATAAATGGTGGTTCTTGTTCTTAAGCCATGAGAGTGAGGGTTGCTACATAGCGAGGGATAGATGAAGCACTTTTGTGTGGCTGCTGCCTTTGAGGGACTGTAGACAAGTGTCCCATGGGACCACTGGGTCACTACTGGCTGGGACCCTATTGGAGGACAGAGCCAGTATCCGGAAGATCTGTACGCAGAGCAGATGAGCACAAGGATCGGTTGGAAGCCATCTGTGTTGGACCTCCATCAAATCTTTGGCATGTTTGCCTTTACTCCATTCAGTTTTTCTCTCCTTTGAGAGGACGGGGCTCCCCACGTCTGTGACAGGAGATGATTTCTGCTTCTCTGACTCCTTGTGGGCAGAGTCGGTTCGTGTGTTTAAGTCACCCTCACTGAGCATTGTCTACCCTGCCTTATCCTGTGGTCCAAGACAGAGCACGTGCTCAGCAGACTGTAATATAATTTAAATCTTGACCCCCTGGAGCTCATTCCTTCTCTTTCCTCCCTCCTTTTCTTCTTGCTCTCTATCTGTTCTTTATGCAAGGGCTGTGCACTAAGTAGCTGTGATACACCCAACGCTGGGCTGGGTGTTGGAGCAGATCACAACATGAGTAAATCTGTGCTTGCCTGCCTTACACATTCACCTAACGGTTGTCATTTGAGATAGTTTTTATTTTTATTTTTTTTCTTTATTGTTTTAATTGTTTCAATTACAGTTGTGTGGTTTATTTCTTTTCTTTTTTTTAATAAATTTATTTTTTATTGGTGTTCAATTTGCCAACATATAGAATAACACCCAGTGCTCATCCCGTCAAGTGCCCCCCTCAGTGCCCACCACCCAGTCACCCCCACCCCCCGCCCACCTTCCCTTCCACCACCTCTAGTTCATTTCCCGAGTTAGGAGCCTCTCATGTTCAGTCTCCCTTTCTGATATTTCCCACTCATTTTTTCTCCTTTCCCCTTTATTCCCTTTCACTATTTTTTATATTCCCCAAATGAATGAGAACATATAACGTTTGTCCTTCTCCGATTGACTTATTTCACTCAACATCATACCCTCCAGTTCCTTCCACGTCGAAGAAAATGGTGGGTATTTGTCGTTTCTAATGGCTGAGGAATATTCCATTGTATACATAGACCACATCTTCTTTATCCATTATCTTTCGATGGACACCGAGGCTCCTTCCACAGTTTGGCTATTGTGGACATTGCTGCTAGAAATGTCGGGGTGCAGGTGTCCCGGCATTTCACTGCATCTGTATCTTTGGGGTAAATCCCCAGCAGGGCAATTGCTGGGTCGTAGGGCAGGTCTATTTTTAACTCTTTGAGGAACCTCCACACAGTTTTCCAGAGTGGCTGCACCAGGTCACATTCCCACCAACAGTGAGATAGTGTTTGCAGGACTTTGTGTTGGGGTGAGGGAGGCACCCAGCCCCTTCTCTAGCAGAGAACTAAAGACTCAGACACTTGCTAAGAGGCAAAGCTGATACTGAGAAAAGGCCGCAGGAGAGTTGAAGACAAACTGCTGGAAGGCATTGAGGTTGAAAAGATACATTAAAGTCAGATTATGGGAGTCCTTTAATGCTTGTCTAAGGATTTGGGCCTTTTTCTGTGCCTAATGGGAAGTCATTAAAGATTTTTGAGATGCAGAAGCCTATGGTAAGAGCTGAACGAGAGAGAAGTGTGGGGCCATGGGAGAATTCTGGGATGGGGGTGGTGAGTTAGGCTTATCAGCTGGGGGTTGAGGAAGCAGAGTTGTCATTGAGTTATTTGTCGCGGGAGTCTTGGAGCTGGAGTCCGGGTGGTGTGCGTCGCCTTGGGCTGACCGACAGTAGCTCCAGGCGTTCAGGTCCTGAGGTCCTGAGGAGGTCCTGAGGAGGTCCTGAGGAGCAGTTGTGCCATCCTGTTGATGGCAGTGGGGCATCAAGATTCCAGGATGCTGGGATTTAAGGCCTGATGAAGGCCAGGGTTTACGTAGGACTTGGGAGACCGTGTCACACAAGACAAATTCACTTGGTCACACAAGGCCAGCAAACTGTTCTTTTGGCCATGTCCACTCTGACAAATGAATCTTTTCTTGCTTCCAGATCAATAGTCACTGAGCTAAAGAATTGTTAGAGATAATTTTTGACTCAGTGGAGCCTATTTCTTATAAATCATATTTATTTATACATCCATTCATTCACAAATATTGGTTAAGCAGGTGCCGTGGCATCATGATAGGTAGCACATTGGTGGTGGGGGTGGGAGTGTCTGTCCTCTCTCTCATGGAATAATGGTGATGGTAGATGGCAGGATTTTCTCTCCTTTTTTTTCTCTTTTTTTAAAAAATAAATATGCCTTTGTTTGGCAAAATAAAATATTGACAAGCTTATGTTAATATCCCACCTCCTTCCCTGGTCCGCGAGTCTCAGGATAGAAATCATTGCTTCGTGACACAGGCTGCACATAGTTTTTAGCCTGTCCAAATGTTTATTACGGACTTAGAAAGGCAATGATGATACTCCCGTCAAGTTGCTGCATGACAGGAATAGGAAAGGGTCCTAATATGCAGGTATCCGATATGCTGGCTCACGGTCCAAAGCTTTCTGAACAAACGGCCGGTGCCATCGGGAGCCGGACTGTGGAAGCGGCTGACAACACAGAGGCAGGTGGCGGTTACGGCAGAGGCACCGTGGCTCGGACCAGAGCTGGCCTGGGGTCTGGACTGGCCAGCCTCCTCCTGGAGAGCAACGCTGACGGACAAGGGGCATCTAGGAAAGAACGGCCAGCATGGGCAAGGCATTATTTTGGAACAGAAACAGGTGTCCTTCACTGTCCTTCAAACAGGATGCCACTGACCTCTGAGTCTGGGGGAGCTTGAGGCAAAATAAAAGGGGGAGGATAGCTTGAGGCAAAAGGTAGCAAAGCCTAAGAGTGCTTTTAAGAAGAACAACCAAAACCCAAAGTTGTACTGTTGTAGTATAGAGGCTTCTGAATGTTTTGTGGATCCCACCAGGAGGCAGAACTAGGATGGAGGATGGAGGCTCCAGGAGACCCAGCTCGTCTCATGCTCAGAAAGCAAAACAGAACACCCAAGCCCAACGATTAGCACTTACCCCACGTGGGACCTATTGCTGTTTTGCCTACTTCCTCATTCCGTATCTAGCTCCTCAATGAACAGACCTCATATTTGACCATTTGGTGCCTCTCCAGACCAGCAGCCATGAAAGTGCCTGGCTCCTAGTGGGGGACAGGCAAGCATCTTGAATTTAATTCAATGCTTCACTGCTCAAGTGTTGATTGGCGTCCAGAATGGCAAGTTCTCATAAAATTCTTTTGAGGCTCCCTCTGTATCGTTGATCCATAAGTAGAGATTGCTCAGTACACTAAAATCTTAACTTGTAATCCCCGTGGTACATGACTTCTGGAGGCAAAAACAGCACTCTGCCTCAGTTTCTCCATATATACAAAAGAAACTCCCAGGAGACCATAGCCTACATGGAGAATAATTGGAGGAATGTAAAGATACGTCACTCATGGACATTGATTGACAATGATGGAGACTCAGCAGGGTCAGGCTGAAAGAGCAGGGGGGAAGGTCACACAGCCGCTGTGGGGTCACATAAGGTTCATGGAGGAGGTGGTATTTGTGCTGAATTTCCTAGTGGGGAGAGGGGTGGAGGGTTGAGGCATGAGATGAGAGGGGAGAGCATGGGTAGACCCAACCTGGAAGTATTAGGAACAAGATGGTTTGGGGAAGCTGAAGACATGATCTGACGGGCTGTGAGCACAGATTTTGAGAGGGAAGGGATTGAAATGACAAAAGGCGGGTATTTGTCATTTCTAATGGCTGAGTAATATCCCATTGTATACATAAACCACATCTTTATCCATTCATCTTTTGATGGACACCCACCATTTGCTTCGACGTGGATGGAACTGGAGGGTATGAGTGAAATAAGTCAATCGGAGAAGGACAAACATTATATGGTCTCATTCATTTGGGGAATATAAAAAATAGTGAAAGGGAGTAAGGGGAAAGGAGAAAAAAATGAGTGGGAAATATCAGAAAGGGAGACAGCACATGAGAGGCTCCAAACTCTGGGAAATGAACTAGAGGTGGTGGAAGGGGAGGTGGGCGGGGGATGGGGGTGACTGGGGGACGGGCACTGAGGGGGGCACTTGATGGGATGAGCACAGGGTGTTATTCTATATGTTGGCAAATTGAACACCAATAAAAAATAAATTTATTAAAAAAATAAATAAATGACAAAAGGCAAAGCTGGGTGGCTCGGCAGTTAGGGGGACGTCCGCCTTAGGCTCGGGTATGATCCTGGGGTCCCAGGATTGAGTCCCCCACTGGGTTTCCTGCAGGGAGCCTGCTTCTCCCTCTGCCTGTGTCCCTGTCTCACTCTGTGTCTCTCATGAATAAATAAATAAAATCTTTAAAAAAATTTACAAAAAGCTGTACAGATAGATAAGGGTCACGATGGTCTTCTAAGGGCAGACCAGGGGCTAGGGACATCCTGTGGGCAACGGGGCTTCTTCTCAGGGCAGACCGCTCTTTGGGCCTGGAGGCTTCCCCTGACCTGCGTTTCTGTCTTTAACCCCCGTCTACCTAGACTATCTACAGGTGGAAAGGAGCCTCCCGCCAAGGATTCAGATTTCTGGGGTGCAGCCTGCCGTCAGAGACAGAACCTCGGCAAACGTGTTAGAAAAAGATCTCTATTTTCCCCTTCAAAATAAATGCTTTCTCTCTTCTCTTTTCAGCCTGTTTCTCTCATTTTGTTGGCAGTAGGAATCCGAGCTTTGACAAATGATCGGGTGAGCTGCCTTCAGATGAACAACAAAGGCAGTTTTTAAAAATTATTATTTTATATTTAAAAATAAGCCTGGCTTCTGCAAGTGTTCGTGTTCTCTATACGGATGATATTTCAGGTGGGCCTCTTGCGAAGAGTAAACACTCCAAATTGCTCCTCCTCCTTGTCGGCTCCTTACAGCCGAGACCCTTTGCTTGCAGAATCACGTTTTGATAATTATATTTCTTTTTTGTTGTTGTTAAATATTTATTTATTTATTCATGAGAGACACAGAGAGAGAGAGAGAGGCAGAGACAGGCAGAGGGAAAAGCAGGCTCCATGCACCGGGAGCCCAACGTGGGACTCGATCCCAGGACTCCAGGATCGTGCCCTGGGCCAAAGGCAGGCGCTAAACTGCTGAGCCACCCAGGGATCCTGATAAATATATTTCTTAGAGCAAAGTTCCCTTCACCTCATACCCAACAGCAGGTATTAAAACTTCACTGAAAACAGACTTCAGAAAGTAGGAATATTGTCCTAGGGCCACGGGCATAAAAGGCTTAAGGACTCCTGATAGTTTTAATAAGATAATTAAAAGCCGCAGCCAGAGTTGAGGATTAGTCCTCTTCTCTCTTTTGCTTTTTTCAGTAGAAAGCACAAGAGAAATAATGATTCTTAAAGCCATCAGAGCAAAAAAAAAAAAAAAGGAAAAAAAAAAGACCGCGGGGGCGGGGGGGGCAGATGGAGGAGGAGGAGGAGGAGTGATGCCAAGCAGAAAATTTGCAACCGTTTGCATGATAAGCAAACACGTCCAGACAGCTTGTCTGGACCTGGATCCCTGGAGGGACGCCCCTGGTCTGAAAGGAGGTGGTTTGGAATCCAGATAAAGCAGCAGCAGCCCTGGGCCAGGTCACCTCAGCGACACCCGCTTGGCCTGTGTCCTAAGAATGCGACCTTGCACATAAGTTTCCTCACCCAGCGCTGCTGTTCCCCGGTCTGGATGCTCAGCCCCTGACCCCCAGACCCTGCTGCCTCCTGCGAAGGCCTCTGGGACTGAACGTGGTCCCGCCTGCCTGCTTGAGCATCACCCACCGGCTCGCCTGTCCTTAGTGTCTTGTCCCCTTTCTTCCCTCTCACCTCTTCTTTCCAGGGGTGACGCCAAATATCCCTGCATCAATATGACGACCCTCTGCAGCAACCCGCCATCCAGGGAAACACTGTGGTAAAGAACTAGTTAATGCACAACCAGGACTAGTGCTGAGACCTCCCGGCAGACAGTCCACGTGGAGCTCCAGGCCATGGGGCAGTGTCTCCTGCCACCCTCACACCAAACCTGCGAGGAGCTGGGCCCTGTACCCGGGGGGTGCACAGCTGCCACCGGACTGGCTGAGGTGAGCAAGGCCACACAGCCTGTGGGCGGCAGAGCCAGGCCCGGGCCCTGCACATGGTAAGTCCCACAGCCTGTGGGCAGCAGAGTCAGGCCCGGGGCCGTGCACACAGTAGGTCCCGCAGCCCGTGGGTGGCAGAGCCAGGCCGGACCATGCACACAGTAGGTCCTCTTGGAATGGCGGGAATCGGCCTACCAGCACCTTCGCCGTCGCTCGCCTCCCTGCCCCCTGGGAGCCCAGGAAGCCTCTCCTGCACCTTCCTACCTCAGCAGTTCTGACAAGTGTGATTTCCTGATTTAACATCTGTGCCTGTTGATGGATAGGATGGGAGAGGCCTTTCTGACCTGGCTCAGGCGACAGGAGCAGGGCTCCGGGAGAAGAGGCTGCGGGCCGGGCCTCCTCCTCCTCCTCGAGGCTGCCCATGGGCTCGCATAGACGCCGGGGCTGCCGCTTCTTCCCGGAACAACTCCGTCCTCACGGGGCTCTGACCGCTGGGGCATGGGGGGTATGATCTCAAAGACCAAATCTTTGTGATATGCCAGAAAATGCAAGTCCCTGATCTCCCGCCCCTGCTCCCTGGCCATCTGGGCACGCTCTGGGGCGGTGGCGGGGCAGCCTGTGGCAGTGCCACGTGTGGAAGGCTCCCAGGGGCCCGGGCTGAACGGCCCCTCCCCGGGGCCTGGGCCGCAGCAGCGAGGGGAGGGGATGGGCCTCCGGGTACCTAGCTGGGGCTGGGGCCAGGGCCTGGGCAAGACCCGTTTTCCAGTCCCGCAGGCTGGCCCGTCCATCCACGACGGGGACAAGGGTTGTGCGGTGGCACCCGGGGTCGTCCTTTCTGCCTTCGAGCTGCTCTCCCGCCGGGATTGAGGCCTGTGCCAGGGCCGGGAGCGGGCAGCAGGCGTCCTGGGCCAGGGGAGTGTCCCCGTCCTTGGCCGGGCTGGGAGGCAGCAAGTCACTGTCACCAGTGCGTCACCATCTCCGTTTTCTGCCGTGGAATTTGGGAGGATCATCTTCACCCAGCGTCATCGCCGGGAAGAGAAGGAGCCACTCTGTGTATTGACTCAGATTTCCCACGGAAAGGAAACCCTGATGGGCCACCCCTTGGCCCCTGCCATTGGCCCTTCCCACGTGGCCCAGCCGAGCCACCCGTCACCTTCTCCCTGCCGCGCTCACGGCACAGCCCACCGCGGGTTGCGTCTGTCATTCCCAGTCGTACCTTCAGCTCGGGATTCCTGGGGGTGCTCCTTTTCTGACGCCCTCTGTCACCGGGGCAGGGGGGGGCTCTCTGGAGTTTCTTGTTTCTACTTCCTACCCCATGAATGCCATCTAAGGGGCTCTGGAACACCCCCGCGGGGTCCCTGCTGTCAGCCTTGCTCTTGAGCCACGGGGTCCCCTACATCCCTCATTTCCCTTTTGCTAGGGCTTGAGAAATTATAACTCTGTGCCCTAGGCTACGACCCCAATGGGGCACCTTGCTAAACTGCCTTGAGGACCTTGACCTGAGACCGTGTCGGCTTCGTTTAAGCCTTTAGAACTTCTCCGTCAGGGTTTTTCTAGCGGGATGACCATTTGCTTCACCCCAGCCCACAGGCAAAGCCCGAGTAGAGCGTGAACACTGTAAGGATGAGCCGTCCCTAGTCCCCCCCACCGCTGCCTTCCTCGAAAAAGCCCATTTCGTGGGTCACCTGCACCATTGTGACGACCACCTGCCTTGTGCGTTGGCCTCTATCTCGCTCGCCCTCCCCACGCTCCTCCAGTCTGTTCTCAGAGCACGGGCCACATGGGACCCATTAAACTTGAGAGAGAGCAGCTCAAAGCCCACGGGTGGCTCATTCCCCTTGGGAGGAGAAAGCCTTTGGGTTTTGAGCCACCCCACCCCACCCCACCCCGGCCTTGTGCCAGGCCGCCTATGCTCTGACCTCCCTCCATCCCTCCTCCCCTGCCCCTGGCTGTTTCCAGCATCTGGGGCTGACCTCTACTTCAGAGGAATGCTCTTCTCCCAGAAATCCACGCAGGGTTGATTTTCCTTCCTTTTCTTTCATTGGTTTCCCCTCAAAAAAACCCATCTTTTCACCGAGGTCTTCACCAAACACTCTTTTAAATTGCAACCTTTACTTCCTGCACGCTGGTATCTATCATTCTTATTCCCCTTCCTGGCTTTATTGTTTTCTTCACAAGGCTTATCATTTCCTGACATACGATATATTTTACTTAATGTTTTTCTGTCTCCTCCCAAACAATTTTAGGCTCCGTGAGGATGCAAGCGTTTCCATTACCCCAGCACCTAGAGCACTTTCTGGTACAGAGCGGGTCCTCAGGAAATGCATGTGGAATCAATGCGGTCTGGTAACGGCAGCCACGACCAGGTCCATCCATCCCCTTGCAGTGTGATTCCTCGTGAAAGTGCACATCACCCTTGACTCACTGGCCCCCTAGGTTGCCCACAGTGGGACAATGAGAAAGGCATAGACTCTTCCTTTGGGAAATAAATCTATTCCAACTTTTTTCCAGTCGTTGTTTATACCCTAACTCCAACTAGATTTTTCATTACCATATGTCACTGACTTTAAGCAACTCTTGAGAGTGCTGATGACCTTGTACATACCTGTTCCCCCTTCAAGGGCCAGGATGGAGATGAAGGATGGCCCTGCTATTATTACAACTTGTCAAGAAACCTCATTGGTTTGATCAATCCAGACAACCTTCATTCGGAGGGAAGAGACAAATCAGTCAAATCAGTTATTTGACAAGGTGTCAAAGACACAATTGGTTATTTGGCTGAAATGAAACACCCTATCAGGTGGGTTGGTTTTGTTTAGAAACATGACTTCCCTCTAAGACCCTGTAAAGTCTACACATACACCCAGTTATTCAAATCCCCAGACAATAAGCCCAAACTTGCCTTGTTTACTTGTCCTAACATCAGGAGCTTCTATTTCTGGGTGGAGATGGGGTGGGGGTGATTCCTAGGCACTTCCGTGTAATAATATTTGTGAGTTTCAATAGCCAGAGTCAGATAGGCTGCACCTGAGACGGGCTGGGGAACTAATAGACTGCATGGAGTGGCAATACTGGCTGAGCACTTCCCATGCATGCCGTTACTTATTTCTCAGAATAGCCCTAGGAGGTAGGTTTTACCGTCACATTTTACTGATGAGAAAACTGAGGTGTAGTGAGATCCAGGAATACTCCAGAGTTATCTGATCTGTAGCATCAGAGCTGAGATTCGAACTCAGGATGATCTGATTCCAAGCCCGATTCCTTCAGTGTTTCAATCCCTATTCTCATTCTTTCTCTTCTAGGCTAGTTCTGTGGCCAGCTGGGTAAGGGTTGTTCCCTGGATATGCTCCTGTTCTGACACCCTGTGTCACCTGTTGGGGCTCCCTGAAGTAGCCAAAAGTTCAAAAGGCAAAGTGGATTGACTATCCAATCCCTTCCCCGTGCATGATCCTTGGAATGTATCTGTTTTCCAGCTACGTGCATGAGCATTGAGGGATCAGCCCTTCTTCAGCTAATACCCAAGGTCAACCATCACTTACTTCATCCTCTATTAAGATTTATTCAGTTGCTAGAAAGAGAAATCCACCTTAAATGTCTTAAAGAATAAAGCAAATGTATTTGGTCTCCTAAAAAGTCCCACACCGGTAGCGCCAACTTCAGCAACGGTGGAATTCGGGTCCTAACGTGATGGCACCTGAAATACACGTCTCTATATCTTGTTTCTATTTTCTTCCATGTTAGTATTTTGTCACAAAACTCTCCCCATCAGGTAGCAGCTTGGTTACAATTAGCTACACTTATCTTGCCCAAGCAATCCCAGAAGAAAGAGGTATTTTTCTTTCTTCACATTTCCAGGAAAACTCAGGAACTGAGTCTCACTGGTCTGGCTAGGGCCGTGAGCCCATCCTGAACTCGAACGGCCAGCACGATGGAACGGTTTGATTAGCTAGACGTAGAATTGGAATGGAGTCAGCCCCGCTTGAACAACATGGATAAAAAGTTGCGGAAAGGCATTTGCAAAAGCAAATCAGAGTATTATGACTTCAGTAATGGCGAGTGGACACCGGACATCCAACAAAAATAATCCAGAACAAGACAAAACATCCAGCCAAAATGATAGCCATCACGCCAACTGTGTGATATAGGGCAGCTTGCATATGCTCGATGGCCATCGGTTTGCTCAGCCATAAAATAAGCGTACTGTGTGTCTCGCAGCACTAGTTAAGGATCCAACGACATCGTGTTTAAAATTGCTTAGCATGATTATCAATGCTTTGTAAGTCTTCCAGATAGCATTTTATTATTTTGTATTATAATGCCCCAGGCGTCCCGACTCTCCTTACACCTTCCTATATGCAACTTGATTGCTTTATTTTCCTCATGCCTCTAGCTCCTTATTTAAAATGACCCAGAATTTCTCAGACAATTTTGATGATTTTTTTTGATGGCCACAGGGGCCATGGGAAGCTGGAACTCTCAGAAAGGCTGCTACAAAAGCGGTTGGCAGCCATCATTTTTCAACGAGGGCTGTGTGTGTATGATTTGCGTGGGCACAGTATGAGGCAGAGGTACACATCTCATTATCCTGTTAATCCTCTCACATGTTGCTGTTTCTCCATAATCTCCTTTCCCCAAAGACAAGGAGGAAGAGAGAGAGAGACAACAACAGTAACACACGTAACAGATTGTGCTTTGATATACATGAAAGATCTGGGGTGGGGAATAGCATCTTCTGTAGAAAATACTCCATAAAATTTGGCCCCGGTAGCAATTAACTGGTTGGGGACTATCTTTTGGGGAAAGTCATATTAAATAAGCTGTGGAGATAAGCTTCTGGGGACAGCCTCTTCTTTCTCTTTCTTCAAATCTGTTCTGAAAATATTTCAGGATAAGTGCTGAAAGCTGCCTCCCTGGTGGTGGATAGCATTGCTTTTTAGAAAACAGTTTATAAGCAATGTTCTTCGGAATGCTTAATAACAAAAAGAAAAAAAATCAGCCGCCTTTCCACTGATGGAACATGAAAATGGGACAGAAAACAAAGGAACTCCAGGGAGTAGGTGACCATGACACAGAGGATTCAGTCTTCTCACTTTGTTTTTGACACGTTCTTCGTCTGAAGGTAAATTTTTTTCCCATTTTAGAAGAAGGGAAGTGCTTGCTAATTAACATTCACTCATTAAACCAGGGTTTGTTCTAGAGTCAGGAGATACAGCCATGAACAAAACAGACATGGTTGTTGCTCTCAAAATCCTATACTCTAGTCAGGGAGACAGAAAGATCAACAGATAATTAAGCAAGAAAAATATCAGAGAATATATGTAAGCCGAAGCGTTGGATCGGATTTATGTGACAGAGTGTGCGCATGGCAAAGCTGGACCAGGTGTTTGCAGCAGGTGAGTTGATGCTCTGCTAGATCCTATTTACAAGCCAGTACACACATCTTCCATCTGCAAGGGGTGGGGGTGGGGTAATTCTGTGGCCAGAGGCTTAAACCTGCAACCTTTCCTCGAGAATTGTCCTTGGCTGGTAGGAGATGCCTGTGAGGCAGCCAGTGACTGATTGATTCCGTGATACAAAAGCCTGGCTCCTTACTTCAAGGCAGGCCACCTATGAGCAATGATTTATGTGCCAGATGTTTCCCCCACTACAACCCATAGATCAGTCCAAGGCTAGACATTACCGAAGACCACACTGAAGACAATGTCCTTGTTCTGTTTTTCTCTTCCTCTCTCTGTTCCCTCACTCCGTAGTAGGTTTCCCCTGAGCACACCTTCAAATAAACCATGTGCTCCCAAACCCCTCCCTTAGGCTCTATTTTTAGGAAACTCAACCAAGACAGTGGGCAACGAAGGCTTCTTTTGAGTTATTACGTTTAAACTGGGAAGTGAGTGGCGGGAAGGATCCAGGAATGCAAACACTTAGGGGAAAGAACTTGGCAGGCTTAAGGAAACAAGAGAAAATCTTGGGTGGAGGGCACTGGAAAGGGGAATGTGGAGAAGAGGGAGTTGGACGAAAAGTCCTAAGAGCTGAGCCTAGATCTTGTAGGATTAAGAATCTTGGATTTTAATCCAAGAGTAATGTGAAGCTACTTGAAAGTTTTGAGCAGTTGTGTGTTCTGACTTATGTTTATAAAAAAATTCCTCCGGGGAACAGATAATCCTGGGGTCAGAACGGAAGCAGGGAGGCCAGGTGGGAGATTGCCATCACCTTGGTTTGGACTAGAAACTAATTGTGCACCTGTTATATGCTAGACAATTGACCTACACTTTCCCAGTTTTACTAACAACTCCACGAGGTGGTATTGTAGCCATTTTAGAGATAAGGACACTGAGACACAGATTTCTTAAAGAACTAATCTGAAATCACCCAGCTATTAAGTGGTATGTCTGCGATTTAAACCAGTCTCTCTGGTTCCAAAACCAATGCTTTTTCTTACTATACTGTCCTCCTCGTCTGGTTTCCATGTGTATCGTTTTGTCTGAAAATAGCACAATCTCTTTGGCTTGCCATGTTTGAGTTATCAGAGGTGTTGAAGCATCTCCGTAGCACCGGGGATAGGAGTCCCTGCTGAAGCTTCAGTGTGTTGGGCCCCCTGAAAGGCCAGTCGCCATTATTCAAACACATCTGTTTATAATTATGAGGTGCCCTTATACTTCCCCTCTTTGTCAACATAATTACTCTCAATTATATGAACACTCTGCCCTGACCAGCTCAGGGATCCACTCCCCTGCCAACTACAATGGTTGATTTCCAAAGCCCCTGCCATCCAGTCCAAACATATGGATCCTCTACTCAGATCCAAGCACAAGAGCGTTCAGGTCCAAAAAACAGTGTGACTAGAAGCTCCTTGCTTTGCCTGGATCACTGCGGCGATGCAAGAGATGGTTAACTTACCTGGGGCCAGGTTTGCAATTTGTCATGACTTGGTCAACTAGTGGGAAATTTTTAATGGGCACTTAATTTGAAAGTGGCCTCATGCCATGAAAAGCCACGGTAATCCCAAAACTCGTCCTCCCATCATGATGCATATAGAAAAAGAAAAGCCAAATCTGTTTCCAGTGATCATTTTAGAATTAGGGCAGAGGAGATCTCCCAGGATTCAAGGAGGGCACAGGTCTGAATAGCAAAATAGGAAAAGCAGTAGCTAGAGCTTTTTACACAGTCGATGAAGATTCCAGATCGAAACCCAAACTTTGCAAAAGGGCAGGTTGGAAAGTTCTCTGTAGTTAGTGTGAAACTTTGAAGTAGAAGGTAAGTCCAAAAAAAAAAAAAAAAAAAGAAGGTAAGTCCAATGTGCACTACAATATGGAAGGGAGGAAAAAAGAGGGGGATTATCATTTACTTAGCCTTCCTCTTGCCAGGCATATTTTAAGGTATTTACCTCTATGAGGACATATAATCCTTACACCAGTCCTATGGGGAGGGGGGCAGGGTTATCATTCTGGTTTTCTGAAGGAAATGGACACAGAGTTTAACAATTTGCCAGAAGCTATACACTTAGTGACTTCTGTCATTTCAAAGGCTACCATAACTCCCCCACTCGCCAATGGTCAAGACGGAAGTGGATTCCAGCAAGGGAGAAGTCCAGAAGGGGAAGAAAACACGACCAGGAAAGATTGTCCTTGGAGATTCCTGACCAACAGGATTGAGCAGCTCTTTAATTTGTTGCTCAGGGAACGGGTAGGGAAAATACACAATCCCAATAAAATAGCTTGGTATGAGAGAGACAGAGACAGAGAGATAGAGATAGAGAGAGAGCGCACGCCAAGTGCTTGCACGCAGACCCACCAAAAACAAGTGCCTATAACTGCCTCTCATTCCTTGTATCGTGTATGGCCTGGTTGTGCTCAAATATTCAACTTCGACTCTATTAGTACAGAAATCTCTGTAATCCACGTACCACGCAGCTTGCAGAGTAGGCCCCCACTTCCCCCTGCCGGACAGTCCCTAAACAACTCCGTCTCCACTGGAGTAGGGCAGAGCTGAGTCCGGTACTACTCAAAGGAAGTCCTTCACTATCCCAGGTCAGATTCCAGATCGGAAGCAATCACCTGAAGTTAAATCCACAAGCAGTGCCGAGCTGTTGATGGGTAGGAGTCTTTCCAAAGAACTTCCAGTGCTCTACTTGGCTTCTCTCTGCTCTACCTATATTTTTGTCAGAGTTTCTTTAAGCAATTCCTCTTGTTCCAGCAGAAGCAGAGGCATGAATCCTGCTTGCAGGCTGATGATGCAGATCCTCCGTCTGAGAATAAGGGGACGCTGTTGGGCTCCTTCAAAGGAGTCTCAGCCTTCTCTTTGTAATGTCCTATTCCAAGAAATATGGTGGGAGAACCTTGACTTCAGCAGAGACTCCTCCCTCGTTCTTCCCATTACGGTGGTCGTGCCTGTATTCAGGAACTCGGTTACAGTCTGTCCCTGATGGCAAAAATTATATGTTTCTTTTTAAAAATTTTTTTCTTTTCATTTCTTTTTTTGCCCACTGTCTTTGTTCATCTATTTGGCTCATCCTTCGCAATTTTTTTCCTTGTCCACCTAGAACTCAAGCTGGTCTCCTATGAACTCTTTTCTGAGTAATACACAGCCAACTACAGTGGATAGAATTTTCCTTTATCCTCTGGTGTGTCCTTTGAGAATTGAGAAATGCAATTGCCAATCTTAGCAGGGTTCAAAGAGAGCTGTATTCAGAAAGAATAAGTGGGAATATGATCAAGCAAGCATTTTCAAGTCAAGGTAAAATGCATTTTGCTGAATTGACAAGGCTGAGAAACCGACTTACAAAAGGCAATCCTCTCACCAAAACAGCATGGGGATGCTCCCCTGGCTTTGAGAAATGGTCCTCGCCTGGCCAGAGAGACAGCCACCTAGCTGATTCAACTATATGGGATCCACAGTATTTGGCTCATGGTAAACTCTGCACCAGTTTTCATAATTCCTCTCCCATGAGTCCCAGTGGTAGAGATAAATCTAATAACAGCAAACACCAAATCCTGACCAGCTCATGTCAGAGACCGTTGCAAGCACTGTTGCATGTGTCATCAATGACAACTCCATGAGACAAGTATTATGAAAATCCCCACTTTACAGGTGAGAAAGTGAGGCTTGAGTGAGGCCAAGTATTAACATGGCCATACCACAGGTCAATTTGACATCAAGGTCAATGCTCCTGGCGCTCTGTGTTTCTGTTAAGGTAACTATAGATTAGAGCCCCGAGCAGGGGGAAGGTCTCAGAAGGTATGGGGGCCACCATGGGCCAGGTACCATGTGGGGAGATTTATAAGTGATTTATGATTTAATCCTTAAGACAGGGGCGCCTGGGTAGCTCAGTCGGTTAAGTGTCTGCCTTTGACTAAGGTCATGATCACAGGGTCCTGAGATTGAGCCCCCCATCAGGCTCCCTGCTCAGCAGGGAGCTTGCTTCTCCCTCTTCCTCCTCCTGCTCATTCTTTCTCTCTCTCTCTCTCTCTCTCTCTCTCTCTATATATATATATATATATATATATATATATATATCCCTCCCACTCAAATAAATAAATAAAATCCTTAAAAATAATTTAATCCTTACCACAATCCCTCTGGCAGTTTACTTTCATTATCCTCCTTCTGTTCCACATGTATGGAAACGTAGGCTCTGGGCCGTGTGTTCCCCAAGGACACTGATTCAACAGCTCTTCACTGGACATCTGTGAGGTATCCTGTCCTATGCTAGACATGAGAGTGGATGGAGTGAGTGACATTATAGCTCAGAGAAGGAGTTGGACACTAACCAAGGAGCCACATAAATGGGCCAATCACAACCATCACGCAGGCAGGCCCAGGTGCTGCTCTCAGGGGGAGCACCTGCCTCATGAGCCCATCAGAGGAGACATCCTCCAGGAAGGGACAGACGAGCCGTAATCTAAAGGATGCCTGGCAGGTGCTGAGCAGGAGAGGGAGGGTCATTGCAGGCAGACAAGAGAGCAAGTACCAGGACGCGGTGGGCATAGGGGAGTGTGACCCGAGTGCAGGGTGGGGGGGAGCTTGAGAGCTACGGCTGCCAGGGCCACGCAACCGGAGAGGTCAGAGCAGCGAGGCGTGGCTGAGCCACTAAAAGCCCACCTGCAGCCGGCCTGTTGCGTGCCACCTCCCGTGGGGCCTCAGGGTCCCCCCCGCAGGACTGCCTGTGGCCTGCTCGGGTCCGCTCTGCAGGGGGTTAGGGAGCAAGCGCAGGGCAGTCAGAGGCGGACTTAGAGGGGGCGGCAATGGGGTGACTGAGACACCCCTGGCAGGAAACATTGGCTGCGGCGAAGTAGGACGAAAGAAGCAGTGATCCTGCAAGGGAGAAAAATGCCAATTGTGGGACAAATTGCGCAGAAAGGGTGTGTGTGTATAGAATGGAGTGGTGGTGGGGGGATTCCTGGTTTGATTTCTCTCATTATCAAGTATGGCAACATTGGAAAAATTTAAAAAATAATAATAATAATAAACATCAGAAAATCCCTTGAGGGCCTAGGCTCGGCTTGACCCTCCTCACATCAGCATGTCTCAGAGCTCTGTTCTGGGTGCAGCGGTGCCACACAACGGGGCGGGATCTCTACGGAAGCTGTCATTGCAGCTGGTGTGCAATCACTTTCCACTGGTGGGTCCACTCCTCTCCGCGCCAGGAGGGCCTTGGGCCGTGTGGGGAATGGGGGCAAGGGAATTAGAACTTTAAATAGTCATGCTGTCCAGTGGATTCAGACATGGTAGTCTGTCCAACTGGCCGATAGGGTGGTGGAGACTTCACAGGCAAGTCCGCATGACGCATATTTGGGAATCCTATGCTCACTAACCTCGCATCTGGTCCTTCTTAATCCTTCCAGTTTCAGGATAATCTCCACAAAACCCAGTCTCCCTAACACTGGGCCCCCGGTACCAGAATTCCTACCCATCCCACCCTATTCAAGACTAGGGATTGGATAACAGAGAGTTTGGATAGTGAGGCATATATGTGCCGCCTGATGGGATCCTACTATGCTATTTGAATGCCTGGTCGTCTTGCGGGGCCATCACTCCACTCACCTGTGCCTCTGCTGACCTCTGGCCTCATCAGCGAGTTTCCTGGACCTCTTGTGGACCATAGGCACTTGTTGCCAATTGTCTTTATACCTGCACCTCTGGTAATCAACAGGTACCATCTGGCTGCCCACCTGTAGGTACTCTGAATACCTGATGCCACCCATCTGCCAATTATCTGTTCCTCCTCTGCCTGAACGGCCACTCTGGGTACCGGATTCCATCTTAGCCTTTTGCCAGGACCATTGCCTGACACCTGTTTTCTCTTCCCTAGGACAGAGAGCTCGCTCTCTGGCTCTTCTTTGCATACTTGTGTTGAGTTCAGCCATCAGCCTTCATGCTCTTTCTGAGTCCTTGAGACCTGGAGCCTTCACATCGAGGCCATCCAGACCCCAAGCAAAGCCAGCTGAATTTCAGCAAGCCAGGCCATTTGCAGACAGGGACTGAATTTGTCTCGCTGCCCTAACCTTGGATCATAGCTTATCCATGGTAGATTGTTCACTAAGCCCTGCCACATGTTCCCAGAGCAATCTGTCTTTCATCTCTTGCTTTGCTTTCTGGCTCTCCACACTCCTCTGGCATCTTGACTTTTTGCTCAGTCACTGCCACATCCCTCTTACTGGGGGAAGTCTTTGCTCCTTAAATCCAGGGGTTTTCTACCAAACTGAATGGACTGCCTTGAGCCACAAACCACATCCCACCTGACTGTACATCATTCCCATCATTCCTTTCCTGGGGATTCCCACGTCCATGTTCTTCCTCAAGGACAGCCTCCATCTGGTTATGGTATTCAGACTATGGTTATTGCTAGTGGCATCAGTCTTAGCAGGGTATCTTTGAGCAACTTACTTCCTTTTTCTGGGTTTCAGTTTTCTCATCTGTTAAGGGGTTAATAACCGTGTCTATAACACAGAGGTGGTGTGAAGATTAAAAGGTTAAGACATGAGGTACACTTGAAAGAGAGCCCGAGAGACAGTGTGCTCTGAACCCAGCTTACTCATTGTCCCCGCTTCCTGTCTTTCCACACGAGCTGTGCACAGGGACCCTGCTAGGTGAGGTTGCTATTGTCAACCTACAGTCAGCTCTGCAGCGATTGGTCACCTCAGCAGGATCACTTAGGATCCTTGCGTGGTCTCAAAACATAGACCCTACAGGAATCAGAATGTGTAAAGGGAATAAACTTGCATCCATCCATTCATTCTTTTAATCATTCACGAAATATTTATTGGGGCACCTGGGGGGCTCAGTGGTTGAGCATCTGCCTTTGGCTCAGGTCGTGATCCCAGGGTCCTGGGATCGAGTCTCACATCAGGCTCTCTGCATGGAGCCTGCTTCTCCCTCTGCCTGGGTCTCTGCTTCTCTCATGACTAAATAAATAAAATCTTATAAAAATATTTATCAAGCCTCTGCTCCATGGAGGGTGTTGGGCTCTCTGTGTTGCATGCCTTGTTTCCTCCTGTATACAACTCTCTGGGTTGGGCATTTCCCAGGAGCTGGAATCCCCCAGGTGGAAAACTGACCCCAAAGGGGTTCTGCTTTGTGAGCCAATGAATCCCATGTCAGATAGTAGGGGTCTGTCTAGAGTGAGGGAGCTGAAATGCTCCACACATGCCACATGCTCTCCATCCTTGCTGGTGTCTCCACATCCAGAGTTGGAGTGGGAGGGGCATTTAAACCAAATCCTTGACAGAGTTCCCCCCAGCCTTATTTTCTAACATCCATGGGGCTCTGACTCATTTCCATTATTTCTTCCTGAAAGAGTGCTCCCTGAACCCCACCTTACTGTCCTCTGGCATGTCTGCAGCCACGCCTGTGTCTCTCTGCACCCCTAAAGCCCTTCAAGGCAAGGTCTCCATCTGTCTGAATTACCCATGTCCTTCACCAATTCAATGCTCTTAATTGTCACTATGCTAAGCAAGCACTCTGAGCAAACTGAAAGGAGACATTTTTCCTCCTGGAGTAAAACTTAAAGCCACAATCCAATATATGTTGAATACTCTGATCAGATTCAGAAATATGTCCATAATTAAGATTGCCAAATTGAACATAGTTCTAAAAGTTGGTTTCATTAGTAATGGGGGAAACTATTTTAATTCACCAGATTACAGATAGTGTTGCTGCTTTTTAAAAAGAAATTAATTTTTGAGAGAAAGAACAGAATAAGAAGCTAGAAAATAACACATCCCAGGCAACGAGTAAGAAAGTTCCTCTGAAGTTTTGCATGCTTGCCCCTTCATGCTTATTTAAAAACAAAACAAAACAAACAAACAAAAAACAGGTGCAAATGTTCTGCAGTGATAGAGATGCTAAAAGGAATGATTGAAAGACATGGGTGCCCTTTGGAAAATGTTGTCTTACTAATTTACAAAGTTGCTTGATCGATTGACGGAAGGATGGATAGTACTGGGGAAGAGTGAAGAAGTTTTCCGAGTGGCCTGCCAACTCATCTGGGTTGGCCAACATCCATCTGGTGCTTACCTGGGTATTAATCTAGACCACATCTAAGTGCAGCTGAAAGGCTCAGGAATACAGTGGCTGTTGTGAGCAGATCCGGGAGGAGAGAGGTGAGTTCTCTTCTAAAAGTAGACTCCGTCGCAGGCTCACTGGGGATCAAGGTCAAATTGCTTCACCTCACTTGGTCTTGTTAACTGAGATGGAAAATTGGGTTAGAAGCAGATCACATATGTGGATGATAAAGGCAGCTACCCAGGGCAGCTTTTAGAGGGTAGCAGGGTCTCTGAGGAAGGAAGGGTAGTTTAGCTGGATGGATAGACAGGAATGAGAAAGTGGTACAGGCTCTCGGGGAAGCGGGAATCCCCATTACCACGAGGAGTGTCATGCTGGAAAATATTTTCTGTTTCCTACTATGAATTGTTGCCCCAGCTCTCTGCGTCCTCTCAGACCCACGGGAGGATTACTGCCCAAACTGGTGTTGGGCTTCCGTGGGCTGCAGGAAATGAAGGGCACTTGGGGAATGAGCAGTGCTCTTGGGATGAAAGGCACTCGATGTAGGCCTGGCCAATGAAAGAAAAGGAACAGGCTCACTTCTCCCTCCCTCTGTCTCGCAAATTAGCTCCAACCTGAAGTTCTGGTTCCCTGGCTCTGGCTGGAGTGGCTCTGAACTTCTCAGATTAAATTTTGCTCAACGCTGATTTGGTGCCACAAATCTCAGAGCATGACGGGCAACTGTGTGCTCTGGCTGTACTTCAGCATCCTCTCCCATTTCTGCCACACTCATTTCTGCCCAAGGGATCTGGGGCCCAAGTCTGAGAGGAATGACCAACAAAACTTCCCGTATGAAGCAAATGCATGGCTGGATATTTTCCTAAAGTGGATTTATCGAATCCCTTTCTATGAAGATAGTGATGGAAGAGCCTAAGTTAGGTGTGCTCACTCTCTGCACCTCCAGTCAAGCGTAACCTCTGAAAGAGAGATAAATTGGTGTCCTCCACTCACCATAGAAAATGAAAATTTTCTGCTGGGCACCTAAAGCCAGACAGGAAACCATTGATCATCCTCAACAAACATCCTTCAATAAATCTTTATCTCTTCTGAAGATAATTGGGAGGACAGTGGCTTTTGAGTTTACTCTCAGCAATCGCCTCCCTTTCACTCTTCCGGGTCTATTTGTTTTCAAAGCCAAAATGTACTACGTGGCCCCATCAATCAAGGCGAAGGAACCCCAAATGATTTCCTGTTTCAGCTCCAATGTGTCAAGCTTGAAAATTCTCTTAATCCACTGGCTTTGTGAGGTGCCTGGCATTTTCCATTACAGGTAAGCATGTCATGTTGCCTCGTCCCTCACGAAGGATATATCCACACTACTAACCCCATTTCTCTGTTTGGACTGAAGACTTCCACTCCTTCTCTTCTTTTAATTCACTTATTCAGGTTTTCATTTCACATGTAACTCATCATACGCCCATCACTGTGCCAGGATGCCCAGTTGCTAAAGTGGACCTGGTGACAGATGTGAATGTGCCTAATGCCTACCCAAATAAATGTCTCTGGCGTCCTGGCTTCCTTGTCAGTAGCCCCTCAGGTGTGCAACTAAAGCAAAGAAAATCATTTTGGTTGTCCACATTTATAATCAACCCCATACCTTTCCAGTTTTAAAAACCACTGGAGTCTTAATCTTGGTATTTTTTTATTTTCTGAACTCTTAATTAGCTATATAGCTGGTACATCAATATCCTAATATCCATATTCATGTTTTTAAAAATCTAGGTTATTATAATGTATAACTTTTAATAAAACTATCCCACTATAGTAATGCAAATCATAGCCCCCTTGAAAGGTCCATGAATCAAAGCCATCACCTCACACCCAGCAGTGGTAGTTATTTGGTATTTGCACAATAACCTTTAAATAGAAGAGTGTGTTCTTAAACATCTTAGGCCTCTGCAAGAGCCGCCCCCCACATGATTAAGAGGCCCAGCCTTTGTGTCACACTGTTATGTGCAAATGTAAGGGAAAGAATTTTTCATGCGACAGAAACAAATGTTGACTCTTAAAAGATGATTTCATAAGTATCTATTGAGTTCGAAGGTCACCAATACAATGCAGCTGGTCCTTTTTTGTAAGTGTATAAAATGCAGAAAATAATGGTTTCTATGCACAAAGGAAGATGTCAGATTGCACCGTGAAGACTGTTTCAATAGGTTAGAAAATAAATGAAAAGTGATGAACCAAGTTACTTTTAGAGTGGAAAAATCTGGAAAATGTCATGTTTACCAAGTGGTCAATGCTCACGTCACCAATCATGGAATAAATTGATATCACGTGTCTCCTGACAGGATGTGCTCAATGAGACAGAATGTCACTTTTATAGTCGTTCTACCAAAAGTCATAGTGTGAATCTAATTCCGAGACAAATACAAATTGAGGGCTATGTTACTAAAAGAAACTTAGCTTGACTCTTTGAAAATATCAAAGTCATGAAAGAGAGAGAAATGAAGAGAAACCATTCTCTATTAAGGAGGATGGAATGAAATGCATGACCCTGCATTAGAGTCGGGATCAGAAAAAAAAAGTGATATAGATCAGCTAAAGATCTATCACCTGCCTACCTATCCACCCATAATATCCATTTGTGTATATTTGTGTGTGTGTATTTGTGTGTATCTCCTAAGAAGAAGGATGTTCTCTTAGATAACCATCGCATAGTTATCAATTTTAGGAAGTTTGGCACTGACAAAACAAAATAAAAATATTATCTGATACTCCCTCCATATTCAAATTTTGCTAATTGTCCCAATGCCCTTTAGAGGTGGGATCTGTAAACTACAGCCCACCTGCCATCTGTTTCCATAAGTAAAGTTTTATTGTAATAAAATCAAGCCCATTTGTTTACATGTTGTCTATGGCAGCTTTTGCATTACAACCACAGAGTTAAGTAGTTGCAACAGAGACCATATGGTCCATAAAGCTTAAAATATTTATTATCGGGCTCTTTACAGAAATAGTTTGCCAACCCCTGCTTTAGAGCTAGTTTACTCCAGCTCTATCTAGGCTTCTGTACTGCACTCAGTTGTCAGGTCCTTAAGAAGTCCTTTAACTTATGTTGGTTCCTCACCCTTTGTTTCCCAACTTTGACATTTTTAAAGGAGCCAGTTATAGCATAGAATTTCATTCAGCTTGGGTCCATCCGATGTTTCCTCACGATCAGATTCGGGTTATGCATTTTTGGCAGGACGACTACTGAAGTGACATTGGATCCTTTTCAGTGCATCATATCAAGAATATGCAACCATATCTGTGATGTGGTTTTGTCCCAATATGGATGATGTTACCTTTGGCCAGTTGGCTAAGGTGGTGCCTGCCAGAAGAAAAAAAAAATATTTTGCTCTAAAGCACAGTATTAAGATTAGTAACGTGCACATATGGGCTATATATTAGGTGATCTCAATCCACTAATATTAAATTTTCATTTGGCAATTGTGCTGTGGTTATACCAAGGAATGCCCTCGTTCTTAGGAAGTCTTTACTAATGTATTTAGGGATGTAGGGTCATTATAACTACCACGTATCAAATAATTCAGTATATATACTCTCACATTGTAAATGTGGAAAATGCTACCATTTGGCCAATCTAGGTAAAGAGTATGTAGATTTCCAATGCACCAATCTTATAACTTTTGTGTAATTTTTTTAAATTTAAATTTTAATTAATTAATTAATTTAGGGAAGAAAGATGCAAGCCGGGGGAGGCAGGAGCAGAGGGAGAGAGAATCTTAGACAGACTCCATGCTGAGCAGGGAGCCAGACACAGGGCTTGATCTCAGGACCCTGAGATCATGATCTGAGCTGAAATCAAGAATCTGAGGCTTAACCAACTGAGCCACCCAGACAGTTTGGTTTAATTTTTAAAAATAATACATTACAATAATAACGAACTTCTATTACCTGGCACACAAGACAGAAACGAGTGGTAGAGGAGAGTTAAGAATCAAGGTTGAGCATGAAGATCATCCCTTAGCCCTGTGAGGAGCATTTGAGGGCATTTGTGTCACCACAAATGGCAACAGTGGATGATAAGGGAAAGCCCAGGCCATTGTCACCTTCGCAGCCATGGGCATTCACTCACGGCTCGGATAAAGTAGGTTTTTACTTAATTAAATAGAATGCTCAGTGTGGTTTTGATTTACCCAGAAAGTCTACAACTTTGAAAAGAAATTAATAAAGAAAAGAAAAAGGGAAAATAAAAGTGACAGTAAGGAATTAGAGTTTAAGCTAAAACATATCAGTTATAAAAATAATGCAAAATTAGTTAAGGGTAATGTCTCAGATATGGTCCAACACAAACAAGCTAGAATATAAGATATCTGCAAACAGATAAGCCTGAAACATAAACTGCAGAAGGGACAGATTGTGGAAAAGTGGTTGCCAGGGGTCAATTGGGGGGAGGGGGCAGAATGAGGAAGTGGGGAAAGGTACATGGGGGACACAAACTTCCAGCTATAAGATGAATAAGGTCTGAGAACCTAAGGTATAACATGGTGACGAGGCATGATTACACCGTATTGTATAATTACACTTGCTAAGAGAGTAAAGCTTAAACATTCTCACCAAAAGAAAAGGTAATATGTCTGGCAAGAGATGTGTTAATTACCTTGACTCACACACGTGTGCATCCCTGCACAAGGCACATGTATATCAAATCATCATGTTGCACACGTCAAATATTTTACAACTTTATTTGCCAGTTATACCTCAGTAAAGCTGGGTGGGGGGGGAATTACAAAAGGAAAGAGTAGCAATAGGTCAGGCAAATGAAAATGAAGAAAACAGATGTAACAAAATTAATAACAGCAAAAGAGAATGGAAGGGCAAAAGCATGAAAAGATACCAAGAATGCTATTTTATATCTTAAAATAAATAATCCACAACAAAGGCATAATATTCACAAAATGAATAGTAAAACATCCAAAAATGTAAAAAAAAAAACTGTTAGAAATCTAAGGAGAAATTGACAACACTATAATTATAGTAAAAGCCAAAAATGCAAATTTTAGTGTTTGACACACTCAGCTGACAAAACTGTTTTTTTTTTTTTTAATTTATTTATTTAAGAGAGAGAGCATGCGAGAGCATGGGAGGAGGGAAAGAAGGAGAGAATCTTTAAGCAGACTTCCCCCTGAGTGCGGAGCCTGAGGTGGGCTCCATCCCACCACCTGAGACCACGACCTGAGCAGACACCGAGAGTCACCCCTAACTGACTGAGCCATCAAGGTGCCCTGACAACATTTTAAAATACGAGATAGAAAAAATAAAAAATCTTTAAAAAAATAAAATAAAATAAAATACGAGACAGAGCTTCATTAATTAGTCTCAGTACTAGGTATATATCAAATATGTAACTACAGGAAATAGCTACAGAAAATACACTTTTTTTGACACCACTATATACAAAGGAAGATCAGATCCAATACTAAAAAGGAAAAAGAACCTCCTTGACTCCAAAAGTAAAAATTCTACAAGCCGTAATTGACTAATTATAGTACAAACAAAACAAATACTTAATATTAAATAACAACCTTTAACAAAATACCCACTTAATAATTATAATTATAAAAATCATCAATAGATTTAAAATTAAACAAGAGGATTAAACAAATACCTCCACTTATTTTTTGATTTTTAATTTTGATTGAAGAATGAAATTAAAAATTCTGTCAAAATTAGTGTCAAGCTATCATTACAGTTCAGATTATCCCACACAAAGCTAGTCTCAAGAAAATTCATATGCTTATACAGTGTGCTATTACATATGAAAATACTTGTAAAATAAACTTTAATTCTAGAAGCAAAGAAAAATGAAAACTTTCTACAAAAGTCATAGAAAACATTTAATAAAACCAAACATAAATAAATTAGAATTGCAGATGATGCAATAAAATTGCAAAATCAAAGACCCAGTTCTTATAAGAGAACAATAATACAGATGCATCTCTGGCAATATGAAAAATGGCAAAAATAAAGCACAAAAATGTATAACATTATGCGTTCAAAGAAGGATACACACACAGACATGAGAATGAATGAAATAATTACAATGGAATACAATATGTCATTACAAGTTTAATAATATGCAGCTCATTGACAAATGCATGACTTTCTTGAAATATGTAAATTCCCCAAATTTATTGAAGAAAAGTTAGAAGAGGAAAATAGGCCATTAACTATGGTAGAAAATGAAAGTTTCCAATGAACTTCTTCCAAAACAAGTGTTCAAGCCAAATCATTCTTTGAAATAATTTTATTCAATGTTACTTAAACTGTCAAAGTGTAAGAAACTAACAAACTGCTCAATTACCTGTATAAAACTCTCAGGAAACTGATGTAAAACTTTAAAAGAAGATAGCACCGAAAGAAAACGTGTAACTCAATCTTACTATGAATACATCTATTTGTGTGTGTGTTCGTAAATAAAACACTCAAAACTGTAAAAATGATATACTATAGACTGGCAAGTGTAAATCCCAGTAAAAGAGCAAGGCAAAGGAATTTGAAATTTCGTAGATCCTTTAATAGGAAAAAGAGTCCAATAGGATTATCGGAAAGATAAACAGAAAAGGTATTTGATAAAATCTTGCATCCACTATATTATTTTAATATAGACCACCAGGAAAATAAGAAAAAGTCTTCAGTTTGAGATCAGTAGCCATCATTATGCTTAAGTGATGTGCTCGTGCCACTACCACTAGAGCCCCACCGGGTCTCAGGTGCACGGCTGCCACTTAACATGGCTAAAACCAGTGCAAGCCACCAGGAAAAATAAATATAACATATGTACAGGAAAATGGAAAAGGGACAGGCAATTGACTGCATGGCAAATCAAAGCAATTTAACCAACAAATTTAGACATGGTCAAATTATCTAAAAAAGCTACTCTACATATAATTACGTTTAGAAATTCATCCTCCAATTCAGAATTGACCATTTGGAAAAATATGAAAGAAATCCCTTTTCTATATCTAGTATATATGATACCCAGTATGCAGTATACATAGAAGATATATCGATATTATACAAACTTAGTAAGTGATCTTCAGAATAGTCTTCAGTAAAACCGCCAATTTTACTGAAGAAAATAAACACTTTATATGCATCATATAATGTAATCCTTGTAAGTAGCCTGTGAAATAGATATGATTATCTTCATTTCACAAAAAATACTGAGATTCAGAGTGATTCAGTAACTGGATCAAAGTCTTAGGATTGATCCATCGTATTATAGGTTTTATTTGAGTTTAGTAAATAATAAAAATATGTAGTAACCAATATAGGAAAAGACAATAATGAGCAATAAAAGGAAATCCAAAGACATTCAACACAGTATTTAGATAATATAATTATGATAAAGAGGTTTTTTTTAAGATTTATTTATTCACTTATTCATGATAGATAGATATATATAGAGAGAGAGGCAGAGACACAGGAGGAGGGAGAAGCAGGCTCCATGCCGGGGGCCTGACGTGGGACTCGATCCCGGGACCCCAGGATTGCGCCCTGGGCCAAAGGCAGGAGCCTAACCGCTCCGTATGCCCCTAGAGCAAAGTGTCCTTTAGATGCTCACTCCACAGTATACACCAAAAATTTTCCACTAGGTCATGAGTTAGGTGATAAATTAAGGCGTGAATGCAGTTAAATAATGGCAAATATACGTTAAATGTCAGGCTGAGAAAACTGTCTAAAAATAACATCAAAAGCAGAATCCATGAAGAAAAACATGAATAGATTTTACTAAATAAAAATGGGAAAGTCGCAGAGGAAGAAAGTCACTATAAGTCAATTCGAGAAGTAAGCAGAGAACCGCAGGCGCGTGGTAAGACAGAGTCCATGTCTTTAATCTTGAAATCTAAGAATTGCAAATTTATTAGCAAAAGACCAATACGGAATAATGCAGCTGAGCTATGGTTTTTGGTAACTAGGCCAGGTAATGTCTTAGGCATTGGTAATCGCACCATAACGTGCCCCTCGGCCTTCTACTCCCCATCCAGACACGACCTCGGGGAAGCTAGAGATGCAGCGCTCATCCAGACAGACCCTGTCCTTGTCCTTGTCCTTCCCTTCCGGGGGTGGGGGGGAGGTGGCCAGCAAACAAGCAAGCTCCGAAGTCAGTAAGGCCGTTAGGTACAGAGGCGGGCGAGAGCTCTGAAGGAAGGGGCAGCAGTCACCGGCCGTTCCCGCGGGGGACGCAGTCAGGGTGGGCCTGCTGCTCCGAGGAGGCAATTGCTGAGATGAGGACGAGCTTGAATCTGCCTGGAAGATGCTGGAAGATGAGACGACATAACCTCTGGGAGGTGCTGAGGAAGGAGTGTGGGCGCCGAGGGAACAGTGGGCATCAGGTCTGGGGGGGGGCGGCGCCGTCAGAGGGGACGCGAGACGGCAACGGAGACCAGGGTAGCCGGCTGGTGGGAGGCCATGGCCGGGACAGGCTTGCGTTGTTTCGTTCTTATTCCAAGTTGAAGGGAAGTCTGGGAGTAGCGCGGGCTCGGGCCCACCCCAAGATGCGGAGGGAGCTGGGCGGCGGGGCCGAGAGAGGCCGCGCTGGCCCGGAGGCTGCGGCTCTGTCCAGGGCGAGGCCTGGTCCCCGTCACGCCGAGTGTCAGACAAAAAGTGGAAACGAGTTGTGACGGTAGGTACAACGGGATTCCGGGGTGCAGGGAAAACAGAGTAAAGGCTACGGCGTGAGAGGGGAGTCCTTCTAGAATTCCCCTTCCGAGGCCACCTGGCGGCTTTGTTCCCCACGAGTGCCAATTTTAAAGGGAATATAGACAGACGGGAAGTATCCCGATGGAAGAAGCTAGGTGAGCAAAGGAGTGAGGGTGCAGGCCGGGCTGCTGGGAAGTGTCAGGAGAGACATGGTCATGGGCGCCCGACGGGGACTCAGGGGAGGACGCCCACGGCTGCACCCGAGAATGTGCTGGGCTGCAGCGGATGCAGAAGGTGGGGAGCTCAAAGAGGGGCGGTGGGACGGCAGGCCTGGCCATTGGGTAGCTCGGTGAGCGGATGGCTGGGGCCCCACTGGTCCCTGAGCGGTGGCCCTTCCACCACCGCCGCTCTCCCGGCAGACATCAGAGCTCCGGCTTCCCGGGGCGCCACTGCTTCGCCCACAAGCCAGCCCAGGGAGCTTACTTGCAGGCGGTGCCCGGAGCCAGGGCCACCCTCGTCTCCAGGTCTCCCACGGCCCGCCCGCCCCCTTCCTCGGCCCTCACAGCCCTTGGGAAACCTAAGCCAGGGTCTGCTACTCCTCTGTGCAAATGCTGCAGTGGCAGTTCATCCAGCACGCGCCCCCCGTACGGCCCCTCGCCATGTGCCCCCCTGCCCCGTGCCTCAGTGTCCCCGAGGCCTCATGCATGGCTTCACCTTGGGGATGGTGCGAGGCCTCAGCCGGCGGCTCCTCGACCAGCGGCTCCTCGACCGAAGGATGGGGAGGCCTCACCCCACACTTCCTAGGCTAGCGCGGGAGGCCCAGGGGCGCCCCTGGGTTCCAGGCTGTGCTTTCGTCGTGCCCCAAGCAGTTCTCCTCGACGGACGGCGGGACAGGTGAACCCTCCCACACCTTCCCAAGGGGCCTGCGAGGAGCCAGATGCCGCACACCTGTTGGAGGATGCAGGCCCGCATAAGGAAAGGCAGTGGCAGGGGGTGGGGGGGACAGGTGAGGGGCTGCGAGGTGCCGGGACAGCCCTGCACTGGCCGCCGGCTCGGGATGCTCACCCCATTAGGGCATCGCGTCCACTTGGGCACATGCTTTTTGTCCTCGAGAGAAAGCTGGGGGCCGCTGTAGGAGGTCCTTCAGGGCAAGTTTGTATTTTTTTTTTTTAAGATTTTTTAAGAATTTACTTACTTGAGAGAGAGGAGAGCGCAGGGGGAGGCCCAGAGGGCAGACTCCACGCCGTGCCCACAGCCCGACGCGGGGCTCGATCCCAGGGCCCATGACATCCTGACCTGAGCCCAAATCCAGACCCGGCCCCTTGGCCGACTGAGCCCCTGGGCGCCCTGGAGGTTATGTATTCCGGGAAGACTATTCTAGAGGCACCGGGGAGCCGGGAGGCAGGGGTGCACACAGGCCGCAGTGACCGGCCGGGGAGGACAGGTCCCCCTGGAAACGAAGAGGCTCCATGGGGGCCACGGAGAGGAAATGGTTCCCAGAGACCGGGGAGGTGGGGCCCGGGCATCCCGTCCCCCCCGGACCCTGGGGGCAGCGATGGTTCCGGAGCCAGGGCACTTCACCTGCCAGACCTGGTTGTTTCATCCCTTCCAGTAAAGGCCACTAGAGAGACCTTCCGAAGGTGTTCAGCGTCAGGAAGAGGCTGTGGCTGGGGACACTCTGGGGCGACGGTCGCGGCTGGAACCCCCCTGCCCTGTGACTGGGCGGCCCAGCGGGCGGGCAGGCCCTCCGGGAAGGGGTGCGCTCGCCACTGCGGGCGTCACAGCTGAAGTCTCTGCCCCTTGTCACTCGCCCAGAGGCCTCTGTCCCCGCTCGGTGTGACAACGGCAGCCAGGCCCTGCCTCCCCCGCGCTCACCGTCTCAGGCCATGCTCGGCCTTGGCTGCCTCCCGAGTGTCAGGGGGAGGCGGGGCTCGGCTGTCCCACGGGGCGCGCCCCCGGGGCACAAGCGGCGCCCAAGCAACCCGGCGCCAGGGAAGCATCGCGGGGTCTGCCAGCCGTTTTCTTCTAACCCCGGGGTCGCAAGAAACCCTGGGGACTTTGGTGATACACAGAGGGTTGCAGGGGTTGGGGCAACTGAATGAGGGGCGCCGAGGAGGGCACGTGATGGGGTGAGCACTGGGGGTCACACTCTACATTGGCAAGTGGACTTTAAATTTAAAAAATTAAAAAAAAATTAAATTTTAAAAAAGGAGAGGAAAACAAAACAACAAAAAATAAAGCTGCAAAACCAAGGCTGCGGCAGGTGAAGCCAGTGGGGGAGAGAACCGGACAAATGGGCGGACGTCCGGGCAGAGGCACCAAGTCCCAGGAGGGCCTGGGCGGGCGCCTGGTGAGCTCTGCCCTGGGGGTCACCGCCGCCCGGCCAGGTCCCCATGCTGGGCCCCAGGACAGAGCACAGCCCCATGACCGTAGCCCTGGGCCCCACACAGCCGCCCTTGCCACCTGGCACCACCCAGCCGGCCCCTCGGGTGCGCTCGCTTCTGCGAATCCAGGTGCCCGAGACCCCGCCGCCGGCCTCCGCTTGCCTCCCAGAAGCAGGCGTGACCCATCCCTGCGTGCAGCCCCCAGGCCATGGCATCGTTTGTACCAAGGCCTTGGCCAGCTCCCTCCCGAGTGTCCCCTGGCCAGCTCCCTCCTGAGTGTCCCCCGGCCAGCTCCATCCCCAGTGACTCCCGGCCAGCTCCATCCGGACTGACCCTCGGCCGGCTCCCCGACCCAGTGACCCCTGGCCAGCTCCCTCCCCAGTGACCTCTGGCCATCCCCCCCCACCCACGTGACCCCCGGCCTCCTCCTTCCCCAGTGACCCCCAGTCAGCTCCCCCTCACCCCCCAGTGACCCCCAGCCAGCTCCTTCCTGAGTGTCCTGTGGCCAGCTCCCTCCCCAGTGACCCCCAGCCACCTCCTTCCCGAGTGTCCCCGGCGCTCTCTGCAGAGGTGCTGTCTTTTCCGAGATGAGGGAAGCCACACAGCCCGTGGCAGGGCAGCGTGACAATGACACTGCTCCGATGTGGTGGGGGAAGCTCAGCGCACCACTTATCTACACTTTATTTTCTTGCTTTTGAATTCGCAGGTCATAATAAAGCATCGCATGTCCACAGTCCAGCAAGAAGAATTAATTAAGGGGAGACTTTTAATGTCGAAAGCAGCTTTACTGAGATAATGAAATAGGCTTCGGTAAGACTTGGCTTAATTGGAATTTCCAGCAATTCCTCGCGTGTTGTACCAGGGATTTTTACTGTTAGAGACAGGATGAGCAAGCTGTTTAAAGAGCTTATGGGCAGAACCGGACTCCGAGGTTTGGGGAGCGATGGATTTGGCTCAAGCGATCAGGGCAGCCTCCGAAAACAGCAAGCAGGGAGCCCGGACTGGCCCCGGGTCCCCGAATGGCTAGGATCGCGGGAGGCCTCTACTGTCCAGATCACCCAGAAGCCAGGAGAGCACCCAGAGGCTCAGGCTCCCCTTGTCAAAACTGCTGCCTATTTGCAGGTAGAGCCACGGGATGAGCAAAGAGGACCCAGGGCCAGAACACGGGCTCTGGAGTTTGAAAATGCACGGGTTTGTGCCCCGATCCTGCCTTGCGCATCCTGATGAATCCCTGGGGCTAACTGTCACCTTACGGGAGCCATGTGCACGCTGTCCTGTCACAGGATACGGTAAACGCAGGGCTCTGCTGCGGTTCGCGGCCTTATCTGGGTCGGACACCTTAGTGGACACAACACAGACACGTCCTTGGAGAAGTTGAGAGTGGGATGCAGATGGCAGACAAATTATATGGGCCGAGATGAGACCTTTTCCGTCTGACTCACTAACTGCTCATTACCTTAACTGAACGAGTGGAAGTCAAGGCCGACTGAAATTATGCCTTTCAAGGACACAACAGGGCTTCCGGGAAGAAGTGACTCTGTCTCCCTGTGGCCTCGCTAAGGCAGGTGGGGGCACCGGAAGGTGACGAGGGTTTGGTATCGCTTCCCTGTCCACTGCCCCACAGTAAGGCCTTTGCCTTTAGCCTGGGTCTACAGGCCGCTAGTCCTGAACACCGAGGCCCATATCAATGGGACCCTCAGAAGGGCTGTTTGCCTGGCAATTAGCTTGATTCACATCTGAATCCCCAATGATTACCAATGATCCGTTGATTATGTCTTGACTTGAGCTCTTGATTGCCATAAAGTGCCACACATCACCCTAAAGTACATTCCACTGGAGACCGATTCTCTTTGCTTCTTGTTGTCTCACCGGGGCTAAACTTTTCAAAATTCTCTTACCACACTTTACGGGCAGCTCCGGGGAACAAGTGTGTATTCATCTTTTGTGACGTTCAGTCCCCTTACTAGGTCAGGGAGTGCAAAGAGCAATCAATCCCTTAGTTCCAAGATGGGGGTGAGAACTCTTTCCGGGATGGCAAGTTCCCCAGTAAAAATACTATTTCTGTTCTTGTGATTACAAAAGAGGATGAAACTGAATCCAGGGCATTGTCCTGAAGCTTTTTCCAAGTAGCAGATACTTATGACTTTGAAAATAAGCAGCCTTAAATAAGTGAGACCCTGAGGCAAGAAAGAATCCAGAAGAATATGTATGTGATTGGAATAATGGCCTTCTAAATATAGCAGCACAAAGCTTCCCCAGTGCCGCAGAAAATTCCAGAATGTGCCATTTAGAAGACGACAGATTGTAGCAGTTTATGTGAAGGAGAAGTGGACCCATATCTCTTATTGCCCTCCGTCTACGTGTACCAGTGCTTAACATGACTCCATTGCTGTAGCAGCTTTCATGTTTGTCCTCTGGCTTTCCGTGCACTGCAACGTTGAGAAGTACATATTTTTATTCCCACTTACTAGAAAGGCTGAGGGAGGCAGATGATTTTTTCCAGGTTCACACAGCTCTCAAGACCCTCCCAGCCTGGACCGGGGATTTTCAAATGTGCGTGCACCTCAGAGTTGCCTGGAGGGCTTATTAAACCCCATCCTTGGACCCTATTCCAGTCTTTGACTCAGTAGGTTGAGGATGCAGGTGGCACTCAGAGAACTTGCTTTTTTTTTTTTTTTCCTTTTTAACAACTTCATTGCGATATACTTTACATACCATAAAATTCAACCATTTTAAGTGTACATTTCAATGAGTTTTAATAACATGACCTACTTGCACAACCATCCCTACAGTCCTGCTGTAGAACATCTCCATCACCCTAGGAAGATCCTCTATGCCAGTTTGCTGTCACTGCCAGTTCCCACTCTCTTGCCCCCAGCAACTACTAATCTACTTTCTATCCCTATAGATTTGCTTATTCTGGAACCACCCAATGCATGGTCTTTTGCATCTACTTTCTTTCATTTAGTGTAATACTTTCCAGATCCATCCATGTTGCAGCATGCATCAGTACTTAGTTCCTTTTGCGATTGCTGAATAATATTCCATTCATTGGATATACTGCATTTATTTATCTAGTCATTGAAATGTTGCATTTCTAACAAGTTCCACGGTGATGCTGATGCTACTGTTCTGGTGATGTTTGGAGAACCACTGATTTAGGCCAACATTCTCAATCTTGGCTGCCCACTGAAATCTTTGGGACACATCTCACAAAATACCACTCCCAGGCATCATCCATAATCTGATCTAAATGGTCTGAGGTGGGATTAAGGAACTGGCACTTTAAAAAAAAATGTTTATTTATTCATGAGAGACACAGAGAGAGAAGCAGAGACACGGGCAGAGGGAGAAGCAGGCTTCCTGCAGGGAGTCAGACATGGGACTCCATCTGGGAACCCCAGGGTCATGACCTGAGCCAAAGGCAGACACTCAACCGCTGAGCCACCCAGGTATCCCAGGAATTGGGACTTTTATCAAACTTCCCAGGGGATTCGACTGCATAGCTGAAGCTAAAAATTACATTAAACTCCTTGCTACTCAAAGTGTTGACCAGTAACAGCAGTGCTTAACCTGGAAGCCCACTGTAATTTCCAAATCTCAGAAGCTATTCTTACACTCCTGAATGAGAAGCAGCATTTAGCAATATGCTAAGTAGGTAATTCTTTATATATATATGTGTATATATATATATATATATATATAATGTTCATTTATTTATTGAATGTTCTTTTAAAGTTTTTATGCAAATTCCAGTTAGTTAACATACAGTGTAATATTAGTTTGAGATCTATAATATAGTGATTCACTTCCCCACAACAGCCAGTGCTCATCACAAGTGTCTCCTTAATCTCACCACCTATTTAATCCATCCCCGTACCCCTCTCCTCTCTGGTAACCATCAGTTTATTCATTTAAGAGTCTGCTTCTTGGTTTGCCTCTCTCTTTTTTTTCCCCTTTGCTTGGTTTTTTTTTTTTTTTTTTTTAGATTTTATTTATTTACTCATGAGAAACAGAGAGACAGAGAGACAGAGAGGCAGAGACACAGGTGGAGGGAAGAGCAGGCTCCATGCAGGGAGCCTCACATGGGACTCGATCCCGGGTCTCCAGGATCAGGCCCTGGGCTGAAGGCAGCGCTAAACCACTGAGCCACCCGGGCTGCCTGCTTGTTTGTTTTGTTTTCTAATTTCACATACGAGTAAAATCATATGGTATTTGTCTTTCTCTGACTGACTTATTTAACTTAGCATTATACTCAAGCTCCAATCATGTTATTGCAAATGACAAGATTTCATTCTTTTTATGGCTGAGTGATACTCCATTGCATATATACTACATTTTAAAATTATTATATCTATTTATTTATTTGAGAAAGAGAAAGCAGTAGGGAGGAGGAGGTAGGGGCAAAGGGAGAAAGAGAAGCAAGTTCCCCGCTGAGCAGGGAGCCCAACGCGGGATTCAACCCCTGGATCATGACCTGAACCATTAACCAAATGAGCCACCCAGTCGGCCCTATAACACATCTTCTCTATCCACTCATCAGCCAATGAACACGTAGGCTGTTTTCATATTTTGGCCATTGTAAGCAATGCTGCTATAAACATTGGGGTGCATGTATCCCTTTGAACTAGTGTTTTGTATTCTTCAGGTAAATTCTCATTACTGCAATTGCTGGATCATAGTGGAGATTTATTTTTTACCTTTTTGAGGAGCCTCCATACTGTTTTCCAGAGTGTCTGCACCAGTTTCCATTCACACCAACAGTGTAAGAGGGTTCCTCATTCTCTGCATCCTCACCAACACCTATTGTTTCTTGTGTTATTGATTTTCTCCATTCTGATAGTTATGAGGTGATGTCTTATTATACTTTTGATTTGCATTTAGTTGATGATCAGTGATATTGAGAATCTTTTCATGTGTCTGTATGTCTTTGTGGAAAAATGTCTATTCATGTCTATTACCTATTTTGGTTGGATAAAATAGGTGATTCGATTCTTAGACATTTGGGATTTGAGAGGCTCTATTCCATAGCACAACAAAATGCCAAGGGGCAGAAACCAGGAACAAGAGGAAAATACCACTTTCAGACTGAACTGTAACAAGATCTAAACAAAAGGCCACTAATGAACAGGTGGTTTCTTTAGTAAGAATTGCCAAGATTACTTCTTACATTGATTAAACTATGGGGCAGTTGATGGCCTTACTCTTTGATTCCTATGGCTATAGATGAACTTAGTGAAACAAGCTGGGTTGAACTGCTTGCCTTAAATAGATCTCATTCTTTTTCAAGAGACCACAGTTTTAAAAAAAATTATTTATTCATTTTATATGAGAATGGGGCAGAGGGAGAGGGAGAGAGAATCCTTCAGCAGACTTCTCACTGAGGGTGGAGCACAATGCGGGGGAGCCCAATCTCACAACCCTGAGATCATGACCTGGGCTGAAATCAAGAGTCGGCTGCTTAACCAACTGAGCCACACCCAAGCACCCTTCAAGAGACCACATGGTTATGAGTTCCATCTGTTTCCACCCTAATCTAGATGGGCTAGAATTGTTCCAACAACTTCTTGTCTGAACTGCTGAGGACGTGTTTAGATTCCACGGAACCTCAACATCTTGATCACATTGACTATGACAACTTTGTCAGAGAATCTGTTTAGTTCTGGCCATGGGTAGATAGACATTAGGGCACAGAGATCAAGACATGGTGCCTAAATGGAGGTGTTTGGTATACCGAGGGGTTCAGAGGCTCCAAAAGACAGGTAATCCTCGGCCCCAGAAGGAGAGATGACTCCCTCATGGAACCACATACTGAGGGGAAAGCATAGTAGCCAAGAAAGGCACTCAAGGGCAGTAATTGCTGGCATAATTATTGAATAATTTATAATAATTAACCAGGTTAGGAGGATGAGAAGGTGCAAGGGGCACTAATGAAGCACAGAGAAGTAGGGCAAAGGCCTAGAAACATGAGCACTTTGAAATCCTGCCTCATTTTTAGGACACAGATCTGTTACAAAAAAAAAATTTAGATACAGAATCTTGAATTAATATTGTTTGTGGAGCATCACGAGAGGGATTTATGCTAAGTTTTGAGCTTGAAGCCCAAAGTGCTTTCAATGCAAATATAGAGACCTAACTACATTTCTAATAAGGCAGCATGCTGTAAAGAAGGTAGGATTGAACTAGAGAGATGCAGGGGATCTGGCAAATAATGATCTATACAGAGTCACCTCCCATCTCCTCACCCAGGGTGACAACCCGACAGTTTCTTTCTGGAGCTTCCTTGACTTGGGGACACCCAAGAACATGTTGGCTGGTGGAGCTGAGAACCAGCCAAATGGATGCTCTGTTCCTCAGGACATGAACAGTCCCAATAGGCAAAAGGAGGCTAGACTGGAAGCTGAAGGTCCTGACCACCAGGATTCTAAAATCAGAGACTGAGACATAGGTTCAAATTAGCGCCTTGTACTCACTAACAGTGTGCAAGGGTGTGAGTTAAACATCAGATGTAGGGTCAAATTTGATATAGATAATCAGCCAATGATAATTTCCTCCTCTGCATGGTTCCTTCCATGATGATATTCTGGAACTCATGCCCAGATTCCAAATATCCCTGCACTATTCACTTTCCTTATATTGTCTGGTACATTTACAGCCTGACATTTATCCATACAACCAGAGCTTCTCAACACTGGAGACTACAAATCCCTGCAGCACTCAGGAACTTAAAGTTTGTTTTCCTTCCTTCCCCCCATCCCTTCCTTTCAAGTTAAATTTTTTTCTGCTGCAGCTGTCTGAATACTGAGGGCTTAAAAAACATTCAAAATGAGCAGAAGGGAATTAATGGTCAAAGGATTATTTCATTTCAGTCCTCAAAATCACTCCATGAAGAATATAATAACACATGACTCCATTTTATAAGTCTAGAAACATTGAGGCATATTACTTTGCCCAAGACCACCCAGATACTAACCTGCTCAGTTCCAGGTTTTCCCCAGATCCGGCCGCCCCTCAAAGGTGCTATTTTATGTGGTGGTGGCTCAACAGACACTACAGGAATGTGGGTTCTCAAAGGCCCTACTTGCAGTGGTGGTTGGGTCACTATCCTCGGAGATAGACTGTGATAGTCTTGGGAACGGTCCTGGATGTGTGAGGTGTCACCCTGACTTTGAGCAAATGGGAGAGTCTCCTCAATTTGCTAGGACTGTGGCCCTGGGCCAGGCAACTGAGGTGCTGGCTGGTGAGTGTGCTCACTCTCCTTCATGTTTTCATGTGTTCTACTTAGAAACCGTATCGTGGGGTCAATGCAGGACTCGGTTCCAAGGAAGAGTACATGAATCACAGCTGCAAAACAATTCCATTTTGTTGGATACCAGCAGGCGAGTTAGCTTGAAAACAAATTATGTGTGCGAAAGGGTTGGATGAGTCCATTGTGGACAGGCCTGTAGTATAGCAGGTTATTTCTTGTCCTTAATTACACTGTCCTCTGGTGGGGACAAGAAATAAGGTAAATCTATTACATTCTGTCCTGAGCGCTGAGACCCCCTTTGATTATTTCAACTTTTAAAATACTTATTTTGTTCTAATGAATGTGATTGTTGTTTTAAATTTGTAAATTAATATAATTAACAAATAAATCCTAACTGAAGTGTGGGATTACATTTATTTGGCATCTACTCCATTAATGTCTAGCATCTAAAAAGCATTGTTAATCGTGTGCACACTGTTAATTATCTCAACATGTTTAATTGCTGTTTTCTTAAATAACTAGTAGGCCATATGTAAATGATCTTTCAAGCATTAACATTTCATTTTGTGAAAAACTAAAACATTGATTGCGTGATACATTACACTGAACATGATCTTTGGGCCATTCATGCTGTATTATGAAAATGGGAAACCAAGTAAATGATTCCTTCTTACCACTCCAACTCCCAGTCATCAGGCAAACATAACAACACTTGGAAATACTGCAGAATTGTCAAAAGAACAGTTAGTCTGCAGCATAAATTGGGAAACATATGTTAAAATTCTATTTTTCCTGTTAATGTAAACTTTGCAACTTTTTGTCACACTAGGAAACAAAAATAATGATCCCTAATATTCAGGGAGCACTTGCTATATTCCAAGCACTGCACATAAGCTTAGTGGATTTTCTTTCCTTCTTTTTAAAAATTATTTATTTATTTATTTATTTATTTATTTATTTATTTATGCTAGAAAGAGAGAAAGCATGAGGATGGAGGGGGCAAAGGGAGAGAATCTCAAGCAGACTCCCTGCTGAGCGCAGAGCCCAACTCGGGGTTCAATCTCACAACCCTGAGATCATGACCTGAGTTCAAACCGAGAATCAGACACTTAAGCAACTGTGCCACCCAGTCGCTGCAAGCTTAGTGCATTTTCACTTCTCACTTCATTTTCCCAAAAGGACCTATGATGGAGATAATGTGATTACCCCCCGCCTCCCATTTTATAAACCCAGGCACGGATAAGTAGAATCATGGTCACTTACTGGTGTGGTGGCCATTTGGGATGCTTGTCTAATATTTCCTAGTTTCCCCCTTTCCTGTGGGATTGCCCAGCAGCCTCATGGGTCCAGCATAAAGCAAGACTCAGAAACACAGGCTTTAGGAGGCCATGAAAGACCCTACCAGGATCTAGGCTCTAATCCTGCCCTGTTAAATATAGCTCAGTGTTCTCCACCAACTTCCAGGCATAATAAGGATTGTGCCGCTGGGATGACTGCTTCTTAAAGCTACGCTCCTGGGGTGCAGCCCTGCCTCGGGTGAGACTGCTGGAAACCGTAATGTTTCACAGCCCTCTGATTCTCTGTGTGCTCTTCACTCTGCTTTGGAGAGAGTCTATCTGCGCACCCCTACCTTCACCATCAGCCCATCCCACCCTACTTGAGAAGGGTGAGAAGGCTCCCAATCATTCTTCAGGACTCAGCCTACAAGTTCCATGTCCTGTGAAGCCTTTCCTAATTGCCCCAAATCATGTTACCTGATTCCTGTGTCAACTCTTTCTCAGGCAATACATTTGTGGCCATACCTACCGTAGCACATTTCTCCCTGTAACCCTAGGACCCAGCAAATGATCCATGAAGCATATCAAATGCATGAGGAAAGGCAGTTAGGAAAGGAAAAGGAGAGGAAAGGGGAGGAAGGGGCAATGGGAAAGGATAGAGAGAGGAAAGAAGGAAAGGAAAGAAAGCTTAGGCTCCAGCCTTACCCACTTTGTAGTACCAACTGGAGCCCAGAGCTATAGCCCAGGTGGCCCCGAGAGGCTGTCCCCAGCATCCAGGGCTGCTTTCTCTGTGGCCATCCGACGACCACTGCCTGAGGCTGGCTGTACTTGGGGAAAGAGGCTTCTCCCGGGGTCTCTGAAAGATTGTTGACGTCTGGGGGTTCTGGTTGACAACACAAATGGCCTATGGATTTATTTCTTTCTACATCAACAACTTAGACCAGTCATGAACCTGCAGCCCTCTCTAATCAGAGCACCCTGTAGTCTCTGAGCTGTGCCCGCCATGAGACCTGAAAGCAGCCCTCCATCGCCTATCAGAATGAGGACAATAGCATGAGCTCCTCAGACAGCTCTGGAACTCCCAGCTTGTGCTCCAGGAGCCAAGACCATAAACCCTCCAGAGCATGGAAATCTTTAATCCAGAATTTGGGGTCCCCTGTCAAGGCAAGTTGGGCCTCTTCTAATGGTTAATATGGTAAAATTATAAATAACAGATGACCTGACATATCTCTGTGTCAGAGGAACTTGAAGGAGAAGTCTTTCAAACCAGAGACCAGACTCACTTCCTGAGGCCCAAACACTTGAAAACTAGGGCTTGCCCAAGATGCCAAATGCTGGCGGAAATTGGAATGAGGCTAAATGGAGCCCTTTACTTAGAGAAATAACATAATCTGGGCCTTTCCAGTCTTCACTCCACTGATGACATGGCAAGAGGTGTTGCTGAGCTAGATGTTTGTTTGTTTGTTTTAAGATTTATTTATTTATTTGTATATCTGAGAGAGAGCGAGCGAGCATGAGGGTGGAGGAGGGGCAGAGGGAGAGGGAGGGAATCTCAAGCACACTCCAGGCTGAGCATGGAGCCAGATGTGGTGCTGGATCCCACGACCCCAGGATCACAACCTGAACCAAAGGCAAAAGTCGGACACTTAACCGACTGCACCACCCAGGCACCCCATCCTCTGCTAAGTGTTTTACACAACTGTCTTGTTCATCCTCACCACAGCAACAGATTGTTGTTTGAATTTATTATGCCCAATTTACAGATGAGGAAATTGAGGCATAGGGCCATGGCACTGGTGGGGCTCTGGGGAGCAGATGCTGAGATGGAGTTAGGAGTAGATGTTAATTATGAAGTAACATAGGAGGAACAACGAGGAAGGCAGCAGGATTGGTCAAGGGGAGTCATCAGGCAACTGTGTGGACTAAACAGACACCATTGCTAGTCCAGGGGAGGAGACCAAAGACTGGCCAGCAGAGGAGATCCGCTGTTGGAGGAAAGCCTGTACACCACTGTGCCTGGTCACTGTGCCTGGTCACATGCCTCTGCGGTGGCCTGATCTTGGCCTGGAAGCTGAGGTGGACCTGGCAACAGCCAGACACTGTCCACTCTTCACAGGCCTCCCACCTGAATGGGAGCCCATAGTTGAAGGGGAAGCTGGGAGACACATCTCCGTGTCTGCCACAGGCAGTGGACCTTTCCAATCTAATAACTGGTAGTAAGTGGCGGGACCAGCACTTGACCCCGAGTGGTAGGACTCCAGCCCTAGCACTCGTAGCCTCGGCTTTGCTACAGTCGTGTCGAGTCGCCAGTACAGGGAGGTGCTCCCACCTCGCCTCTCCACCAAGCTCCCCTGGGCCCACTCAGGCCATGGAAAGCACCGCCGAGTCTCTCTGGTAGCCAGGACAGCCCTGCTGGTGGCCACCACGGTGAAGTCCTTATGTGGCCTCTTTGCCACATAACCGTTGGCTGCAAAAGATGGGCCCTGAGCTCTTTCCAAAAGATTGCCTGCTCTGTTGGCAGCTCTCTCTCCTTCCTTCCCTTGTAGGTCTAGATCATCCCACTTTCCAGCCTAAACTCTTCCAGGAAAGAGAAAAAATAAAATAAAAAGCTTTATTTTAGTCTTTGTCAGTATCTTGACACATGGAACTCTCTCTCCATTTTTTGCAACAATTCTATCGGTGTTGTGAGCCTGCTTTTTCACACCACCCCCTCTCTCAAAAATCTCAAGAAATGGCTTGAAGAAAACACTTAGGCCTACCCCCATCACATCCAAAGTCAACCCTTCTGGCTGCCCTGAGTCCCAGCATCATCCTTCTCCTGCTAAGGGGTGACGTTTCCATTGGAATCTTACTGACCATGAATTAAACTTCAAAGTGTCCAGTGGTTGCCCTCTCTCTCCCAAAATGCCTATAGAGCCCTTCTACAAAGAAAACCCCTGGTGACCAGCCCTGTTCCCATGCACCGTTCGGGGTCCCTGCTCGGATGGAAGCACAGGAGAGACCCAGCCCTGCCATCCTTACTACGTGACCAAAGGGCCGTCAGAGAAGGAGCTGGGGAGGCACTTGGGGGAGACTGTCCCCCACCCCGATTGGGTATGGAATAGCTTCCAGGATGGCTTTCTACCCGGTGGTTCTCCTACAGAGTCAGCTGCCGGTGTATTAACGCAATTCCCTGCAGCCAGCCCCAGGTGACTAATGACAACGTGGCATGGACGCAGCTACGCGTTGACAATTTCAGGGCTGCTTCTGTCCCGCCAACTGCCCCAGTGGCTCGCAGCTCTCCAGGCCTCATTCTCTGTGGTTCCTAAACCATTCATGACCCGGAAGAGGACAGCCAGCCAACAGGGGTGTGGCTCCTGTCTCAGTAAGGTCATTGCAAGCATGATGGGGCTGTGCCTTGAGCATCCCGTCTCCGTCCCCACGGGGCAGCAAGGCCTCACTGAGGCTGTCCACAGCGTGATACTGCTTCTCCCAATTGTTTTGACATTGAGGCGAGGGCTGTGGCAATAACCCAATGGAAATGGAGCTAAAGAGATGGTAACGTGCCACCCAGGAAATGAAGCAGCATAAAAAAAAATCTAATTTCCATGAACAAATTTTCAGAGCAGTCACTGATGGGACAATCATATTCACCTAAATCTTTAACTGAACATTTACAAACTATAATTCCATTAGATTTTGAACCAGACTATACTTGCAAATGTGTTTTCATAGAAATCTAATTAAAAGAACCTGATACCATATCATGTGAGAATTAAAAAGAAAAGACTATAAGCTACAGAACAAGAATAAGCTGCAGCTCTCTTTCTCCTGGTGAATATTATGAACCAATGAGATCTTAAAGCCCTCCTGGAAATTAGGATAAAACCTGAAAAAAAGTGTGTGTGCCCATTTTAATCTTCTAGTTATATTTCATTATACCGCTCCTCTTGGGCATGTCTTCATGTTTTTTTGTGAAGGGCACACTCAGGGCCTGGTATCTCCTCAGGGACCTCTTGCTTCGATCTCTGAACTGGGCCTCAGGGCCCAGCAGAGAGATCAATCACTCAGGCATCTCCCGGGACACCAGGTCAGGTGGCAAAAGTTCACCCTCCAGGATTCCTGGTCCTCGAGACCTCTGTGGCATCGATTGTCAGCTTGACAAAGCAGCTGACTTTTTGTGTGCAATTCAAAGACAGCATAAGGCAGAGCAAATCATGAGCAGCCAACACTAGACTTCAGGCTTTCTCAAGAGGAAGAGTGATGGGGCATCACTGAAGGTGGGAAAAAAAACACATATATCCAGCACCATTTAATAATGGTGCAAACATAGATAAGTTGGGTAGCCCCTTAAGGCCTGTTTGCTCATCTGTGGGTGGGCTGCAGGGGGTGAGTTGTCTCTGTAGAGCTCTAGCCTCATGTCTTGTGGCCCTGGAGCATCCACCCACTGGGAGCACTCAGAGGGGCTGTCATTGGCAGCCCCCCTCGCCCCACCTCCCCAGTCATTCAGTAACATAGACAAAGGTCACATCAAATCTTTATGTGACCGTAATGGAAGATGGTGGAAGACCAATTAGACATAGGAGGAAGGTCTTTGAATAACATCCTCACCCTGTCATTGCTCTAAGAAGAAAAGAATCCATTGCCAAAAACCAAACATGTCCTATTAAATGATGAATGCAGGAAGGTCACAGTGGAGCCAGTCACTTGGGCAGTTTCTCAGATTATCATAGGCTCCTGTAGCCACCCAGGAAAAGAGCCCCCAAGGGACCCCCAAAGAGAGTTCACAATATTTTGACATCCAATCCTAGCCCGAGGCAAAGAATTTGTAATGACCCAGCTTAAGGTTCTGTATCACATTCATAGAGGAAAGGGGAGATGAGAAATGGGGATCAGCAGGTGGGGACAGCTGGAGTTTTCCCAAGTATTGTATGTGATATTAATGGGCAGTTAGATGAGAGAGAGAAAGACAAAGGAGTTCTGTAGTCAGAATTCTTTAATTCCACACACAGTCAATTCCTTAGTGCTGGATGAAGGAAAATGCTAGACTTCTGATATATATCATTAACTCCTCATCTCAACATTTCAAAGTCCAGGTTGATATCATCTCTCTCTACACTGGGAGATGCATGACTTATCTAAGGTCATAGTTACTTGGATTTTATCTCAAGTCTGCTTCACTCTCATACTGATAGTTTTCTATAAGATTATGTTCCCTAAAGAAAAAAAAAGGAGCAGGGAGTTTCTTGAGGGGTGCTTTAAGAATTAAAAAGAAAACTTGCTAGAAAGGCCACAGAAATCACAAGACCTGCATGTGTATGGGCAGTATGTATTTTGATGGTCTCCTATATCTTCAAGCTTGGGCCAAATTAACAACTCAAGGACTGGTATAGGTCACATTCTCTGTTCCTGCCCAGGACAGAGCCAGGGCAAGTGATATAATCACTGTGTTGAGTACAGAGGCCGCATCTAACTAGAAAGTGTCAGTAGAGAATTTTTGCCCTGCCTTGTGGTCGATTTCATGGTAAGCTCCTGCCTAGCTGGGCACCATAATGAGCCAGGTGGCCACAGAAAGGACCACCCTTTTCCAAACCCAGAGCCAACAGGCCCATCAGGCCTCAGAGATTCCATCTAAAGGATGCAGAGCCTCCCCCTGCCACCCACACCCCCCCACATTCAGAGGGACAGCCTAGGCTTCTCTGTCCCTCTGGTTCTTCCAAATCTGGGAAAACACACGCCATGCCTTTCTCCTTTCCTGGAAAACCTGCCCTGCCCTTTCCAGCCCAGATCCTGTTTTTCATCATTAATGCTGAATCTCCAATGGCCATCCCTGGACACAACTTCACTCTGCATGTCTGGACTTTGAAAGTGAGGCTCACACTGCCCTCCCTTAGAACTACACCCCTCACCCTACCTCCACAGAAAATGGGTTTGCCAATAAATGGACTCAAGCTTTTTTGCAACCATTGGTCTTCCTCTACTGTGATTGGGGTCTCCCTGGACTTGAAGGGCTTGCAAGTCCTCATCTTTCCTTCTTAGTCTGTGCCCTTCTTACTGATGGTGCACACAGGTGGTGAGACCACCAATGGTCAGTACCTTTCCCCCCTGGACATGGAATCTCATAACTGGTTGAAGTGTCTTAAAATAAATTTTAATATCTAGACAGAACTTTTCTTAAAAGAGTTTGTTTGAGCCATGACACTGTAAATGTATTTTTGTGAGAAGCCTACTGTGTCAGAGGACAGTGTCCCTGTCACTCAGGTAAGGAAGGCATCAGTCATGTGGAAGATCCTTGGAAATTCTCCTCATCCGAGCGGGGGCAAAGAATCCCCGAGTCTGGAACTCTCAGAGGTGGGAGCAGGAGGGAAGAAGGGCACCTGGCCAGTATTGTGCCTGAGGGATGGCGTGGCTCGGGAGGCCCCACAGTCCTGTCTGTAAGTTACTAGAGGAAACGTCCACGTGGAGCAGGGGTTGGGGGGGGCATATAAATGGTACCAGTGTTAAGTGGTGGGGTGTAAAGCCATTGTCCAACTGCTCATTATTTGGAAATCAAGTGCTATTTTCTAATATGGAGAAATTGCAGGTTGATGATGTGATCCCAATGGAAACAAAATATAGTGGCTGATCCCTTCCGTCATTCAAAGCCTGGTGTCAGCAGGGAATCCCTTTGCCGAGGGTTAAAATATGATGCCTTGAAAGGGCAGACTTTAAAATACAAATAGCAGGTATTTGTGTTTTACTTTATGGAAATTCTTGACCATTTAGCTGTTTGGTAATTGCTATGCACAGCTGAGTAAATACATAGTGAGTTCCAAATCATTCAGTACTGAGAAAATGGATCTCTCTCTCTCTCTCTCTCTCTCTCTCTCTCTCTCCCTCTCCCCCCTCTCGTTCTATATATATATATATATATATATATATATATATATATATATATATATAACTTTTCCTTAGAACAACTTCTTTTGACACTGTGGTTTTCCGTTCTCTCCAGCTATGACTGGAAGTCAGCTAGGATATTGTGAAATGTTCTAACTGCCAAATATTCTCCTTGATTTCCAATTCAGAAACATCGACCAAAGTGAGGAGAAATAGGAAGGAAAGCCGATTTCTCTGAGTTTGTTTATCTCTCTCTAGTTTATTTTCCCCCATTACTCCAGCTCCACTCATCTGAGCACATCGGACATTTCTACAAATAAATACCTTCATTCCCTTCCTTTGTCCCCTTCGGCCACTGTCGGCAGGGCAGGGACTAGGCAGGGCCTATTCGGGAGACGTTGACCCAGGACACAGAACCAGCTGCCTGCTAGTTTTGTGATTCAGGATCTGTGCACAGGCCATGACTTCTGGCTGGGAAACTGCCCCCACCTGCCACCCTTCTGGCCAAATTCTTTCTCATCCTTCAGATCTCATGCTACGTGCCCCGCAGGCTTTATCTGACCGCGATAGACCAGGCCATATCCCTTGTGATTGGTTCTCTCTGTACTCTGGACTTCTCTTTATAACCTACCATGAGGAGTAACAAAGGGATTCTGAGTGGCTGGCAGGAACCAAGAGGAAGAACATGGGAGTCTTAGAAGGCCAAGGGAACCAACCAGCATCTCAACAACACTCATGCAATGGATTGGTCCCCTCTACAACCTCATCATCAAAGCAAACCATATGGGGTGGGGGGTAACATTCAATTAAAGATAGCTGGGATAGGCCTTTGGGCAAACTTATTTCTGTCTTTGCGCTCTGTGGAAATTTTTATTCTGCAAGCAGACCCGTTTTTATACTTATGTAGTATTTCAACTGATTTCTGCTGGATCAAAGTATATATATATATATATATATTCTGCTGGCTTTAAGATAATTTTCTGGCATGGATCTATTTCACATTCTGACTCATCTTCTTTACCTTTGTTCTCAGAACCTATATCCTCTTACAAGTGAACTCAGCTCCTTGATGTTATGGTGGGCTCCTTGATGGCCCTGAGCACACCTGTCATATCCATAGCTGGGGTCTGGCCCAGAGCCAGCCATTCTCAGCTAGACCTTAAAAAAAGGGCCAGGACTTGGTTTGTGCTCGGGGCTTTAGGGGGGAATTAAAATCCAAGAGAATTAAAAGCAAGACAAGGCCTCGATCTTTGAGAAGACTGAACTTTAGAATAAGTAGTTTTATTTCTCTACTATGAGGTAGACACTCACCTCTTGAATTCAATAACCAGAGCTCCAAGCCACCTAGGGCAAGAGTCTTAATGACAGGTTCTGAGGGTGGGAGAGGAGCTCCTGAGTTTAGAATTAATTCTGAGTCTGGCATCCAGAGTCAGACGTCTTCATCTGTGGGCAGGTGCGGGTGCTATGTTCTCACGATGCCGCCATCTTTGTATCTTGCCAAGGCTGCTCTCCGTCTGATGTCCAGGTCACCCCTGGGGAATACTGACAAACTTCAAAAGATCAGAAGCCTCAGCCGGTGTCATTTCTTTCTAAGGGACATTGTGGCAGCTGACAAGAGTGACTTTATTGCTACCTACCAGGAATGACTGTGCATGTGGAAATGTGCCTACCTCACCTTAGAAGGAGTGCTACCCAACAGTTCCTTTGGGCTTTCACAGCTCATTATCACCTCGTTAGAGAGGATTGCGGGTTAAACTCTGGCACCAAAAATCCACTGTAGATAGGTCCTTAGTGACATGATTATTTGTGTTCTCCTCTTCAGAATTCAATTTACATGCTAATTACCTTTTGTGCATCTAAGCACATTTAACACATTTACCTGTATATAGTAGTGCTTCTCTTCTTCCTCCTTGAACTTCAGTTTTGTTACGTTACCATCTCACCAAGAAGTAATCATACTCATTGGGTGTTTTTTAGCTCAGAATTGGAGGCATTCCTATTTCAAAACTCAGGAAGCCACGTTCATTAATTTAACTTCCAGAAATGAGGAGCAAGGACAGAACTGTCTGCATTCCTCAATAAGAGAGGACTTTTTTTCTGCCTGAGTCATTGTGCAAGGCAATATGGAAATTGGTTGTCTAACATTCAATACTGGAGATCAAGTGACTTCTCTCTATCCAAATGTGGCTCCAAAGTCTTCAAATTGTTACTAAGGGAACCATTTTGGCCTCTTTAGTGTGTTTGTGTGCAAGCGTTCTCAAGCACGAAATGCCAAACTGTGTGCATTAACCGTGGTCTGCTCCTTTGCAGATTTTACTCTACAGTTTTAATTCAAACGTAATTGACCATGACAATGCTGAAGGCGCTAAAACTCGTCCTTTATTGGACCTAACTACAAAACATTTCACCCATTGGTGAGATATGCTACATAGGAGAGGCTTATGCAAACATCCTGTTAAAAATTCATAGATAGGAAAATTTCCTGGAAAAGCATAGAAATGAAACTCAGGACAGTGGCACAAAAGCGAGGCCTGAAGACCACATGGGTAGGCTCTTACTCCTCTTTGATTTCCATCCTATATTTTTATGGACATTTAATAAGACAGACTTGCTGTGACAAGATAAGCTGCTCTTGTGATGCTGATGCCTCCCAATTGCCTTGATGCTGCTTTTCCCTGAATGATTTATAGATTCCGCCCACACCGGGCACTCTACTAGGGACCTCAGCGTGGGAGTGAGAAGAAGGATGACATATTTGGGATTCTATGAAACCACTTCCAGCATTTCTCCTAAATTGGATCCTACGAGTCTTTCTCAGAAAATGTAATTGAAATTGGAATCTGTATCTCTGGCTGAATAAGACATTATATGAGAAACTTAGCAAGACCCCAAAAGGCCAAATGGTGTTTGAATGGGTGTTTCAGCAGGGTGAGAAAGCCCTGATGTTGAACACGGGGTCTTGGAGACACCTTTAAAAGCATGCAAGTAAGTGCAGCAAACCCATTTGGGATGACCTTAGAGGATGCCCTTATCAGAAAACATTTCTTGATCACCACCATCCCTACCACCACCCTCTGCCCCAAATGACCTCCCTGAACATGCCACAAGGGAGTCCTCAGATTTCTGTCACAACAGCTATGAACTAACCCACACTTAGCTTTTTACATAAGTGTCTCTCCCACTAGAAAGAGAGCTCTTCGACACCATAACTGTGTTTCCTTTCTTTATCTTTCCATATCTTACCACTTAGTAGGTGTTCAGTCAATGCTTGAGCTGAATAATAAAAAACCATCTATATTTCCTATGATTTATGGAAATATGCTCTTGTTATATTACCTGCTTAGGTTTATTTTCCCATGCCCCCATTTCCCAGACAGGTTAGTACTGAGGGAGAATTTCCTACAACCTTTATGTGACACTAGGCCCTCTGGCCCTTTCACCAGTGAGTACCACCACAGACTCATGCGTCCAACTGATGATAATGATATGGTGTCTGTTATCATGAAAGGAAGCTGGGGCATTGCACTTAGAAACCCGCCCAGTTTCCGAGTTCCAGAATTGTCTGGAAGAGGGTTAGATAATCTAAGGCAGGTGTCTGTCTGCCATAGAAGGAATGGACAAACCTCAAGTCTGGACTTTTAAGGAAGGAGAAATGATTGTCATTGCTAGTTGACCCCCAGGCACCATCCATGTACAAGATTCCTTGAGTTTTTGTAAATGGCATTGAGCCACCCCCTCATCAGACAGTTTATGCCCTGGAAGCCACTTGAATCTGGAGAACCTCACACTTTAATCATCTCTGGTGTAAAGGAATGAAGCTGGTAAAATCCAAGTAAATGAAGTAGAGGCACGTGGGCGGTTGAGAGTTGGATGAGGTAACAGGAGAGGTGGTGGTGTTTTGAGGGTAGGAGACCAATATAGAATATCTCTCAACTTATCCTCCATTCTCTGCTGCTGAAAAGTTACTGGACATTTCAAAGATTGGCTTCAGGCAAGTAGAGCTTTATGGCTTGTCTAGTCTGGGACTCCCAGAAAAACTCTCCCTAGTAGTGAACCTAGGAGGGAGGTGAGCTCTGAGGGAGAAGGGACCTATGATTTCCTGAGCTCCTACTATCGCCAAGCATTTTACATTCATTATTTCATTTAATACACACAAAATCTTAGCAGCTAAGTATTCTCGTCTCCATTTTACAGAAGTGAAAACTGTGGCTCTTAAACAATTTATGTAAGATGTAAGAGTCATTGAGTAGCTGACCTGACTGCACTGTCCCATTCCAAAACCTATGGTCCATTCATTTTACCTGGAGAGGAAAGGCAAAAATGAAGAAAAGGCAAGGGATGAATAGGAAGGAAAGAGAAGAGAAAATACAGAAAAGAATAAAAGAAGAGGCGTTGGGACTAATGAGCCCCTTCCCCTTTGTCTATATGGGTAAGAGGTCCCAGATCTGACAATGAGCAGATCCACTGGCCTTCTGATTCTTCCTGCCTTACCTCAAGCTAGTTCTCTTCTACATGTGGTTCTCCATTTCTTTCAGAAAATAATCCAAACTTTGGTGAACCTCTGTACCAATATGAGTGATGAATTAGGCATAATGACTACAAAAATTGCATGGATTTTTAGGTTATTATAGTAAATCCACTTATAGCTTCATGAGTTGCAATTCCTTATGGGAGAAAGATTGTTTCAGAACAACCATACACTTTTTTCTTGAATCAAGGGGCATGCCATAGGGTGGCCCTCCACAGTGTGGACTTGTTCATGGTCAACGCACACAGTGCAATCTATCCCCGAACTTAGGAACTGGGGGAATTGGGTCCTAGTTCTCATACCCATCACTAGTTGAATAAATTCACTTGGGAAGGAACATTGAGATCCCATTGTTAGTCATATTTACTGAAACATCATTCCCAGATTGACTTTGCCTTTTTAAACTTGAACATATTCTGATTGTATTATTTTTAAATTTTAATTTAGCCATATCTGTCCATTCTTTTTATTGAGAATTCTTTTACTGAATCTAAGATTAGAAAATTCTCCTTCATGCCTAAACTTTATAAATATTGATTTCTATTTTAATCAATTTTTGTGCAATTTTTAAAATATTTAAGTCCATTAAATTCATTTTGCAGTTTTGTATGAAATAGGGATCTCATTTATTCCAGCAATAGTTATCAAATAATTAACCTTATCCCCATTGACTTACAATGCTTCTTTTAGGTAGTCTTTATCAGCTCAAATTTCTTGTATATTGTAACCTTATTCTCTAGACATTATGGCTCATTTTATAGAGGAAGATCCTCTATAGGAATGCCTTTAATTTATAAATGGTTTCTTTTTTTTGCCTTTTCCATTTATCTGTCTGTCTCTCTCTCAATATTTTTTTCTTTTGTCTGTTCCTCCCACTTCCCAATCCCTTCCAGGCAGCACTATAAATCTTTGTCTTCCTGCTATCATCTTTGGCTCTTCCTTCAACATTAATTCTATTTTCTATACCATCAATTGTATCCCCTTTTGATCCCAATACCAATTTTAAACCTGATGTAACAAGCAAACAAATAAAACTGACATATAGCTTTTTTGTGTGTGTGGGGAGAGTAAGGTTGTGGCAAACTTTAAAATTATAGCTTATGCTATTTTATCTCAAAATTTTCCCTTTTTATTTCACTTGTTCTTAATGTCATTTTATTATTTCATTGTTCCTCTTTAACTTACTGAGACTTCAAATCAGGTATTTTTTAAAACCTAAGCTATTTTCACAGCAACTGTCCAAGATACACTTTTCCTCTGAGTCTGTCGTATCTGTTATGCTGCAGAATTTTCTCATAAGGCACAATATTACACACAATGAGACAGCCAAATAGTTGGCAGAGATCCAAATTCCCTCAGCTCTTTCTTCATAGCTTGTTGCCTCTGAAAGTTCTCAGAGAAAGACTGTAGAGAACACATTAGTTAGTATCTAATTTGTCACCAGCCTCTACTTGGCCCATCCGGGTCTGGAGGCCCTCTCAAGTAAGAGGTCAGCCCAGGTCTCCAGCCCCAAGGATGCATAAGAGTCAAAGTTTTGTACATGACCTCTCTGTCCTCCTCCCCCCACAAAAAACAGAAGACATAATTTTAACCTTTTTTTTTTTTTCCCTGCAGTCAAAGCCTCATCTTCAAATCTCTATGTGAGGACTTTATCAGCCTGTGAATAGGTAGCCACCTTCAGGGACTATTCCTCACCAATGGATTGGGTATGTGGACAGCTCTACACGGCTGTAAAGATAAAGCTAGAGAGAGGGTACCCATCCCTTGGCCCACATTCTGTTGCAGGCAACTCCACTAGCCTGAAATATAACTGTATCATGCTGTCAACACCTAATTCTCCCCATAGAGGATGAAGATTAGACAATGAAGAATATGTGGTGATCTGGAATCATCTTTCTGTTTCCCTTTTTAAAATAAGTGTGCACCCAAAACACTACTTCTATGCTCTTCCTGTAGTTCTCACCATCCCCAGTCTAATATACTGACCACAGGAGGACTCTAACTCCCATAATGTCTCATCCCACCTTCTATCATGGATAGAGATGCTGAGTATAGATCACTACTTCTGAGGGGATTTAGAAAGCCAGAAACAGGTGAGCTGCAGGGGTTGGGAATGGAGGGTAGATCTTGAATCCCAGCTCAGTGTGTCACTTGCTTCATGCCTGCACTACCTCATACTCCAGTACAGTGTTGGTCAAACTTCAATGCACATAAGCATCACTGGGAATTTAGTTAAAATGAAGATTCAAATTCAGTAGATCTGGATGGAACATGAGAGTCTGTGTTTCTTAGAAATCTCCAGAGGACACTGGTACTGTTGGTCCATGAAGCATACTTTGAGTTGTAAGACTGTGAGCTCCTTGAGGGCAGGGACCATATGATATGAATTTATTAGCTCGGGTCAGGATTATGGGTCAGGATTATGATAGACAGCTTTTAAGATGTTCATCTGCTGAACTGAAATAGTGTTCTGAAAGAGCACACAGAAAATATAACGTGTTTTTTTTTTTTTTTATTCTGGCCATGTTGGTGCCACAGTTAATATCTCTTTGTCTTAAAAGATGACTTTCAGGCACTTTCAAATCCTAATGGCTGTGAGTAATGGGTTTAGGGGAGAATTGATGAGGAAATGCTAAATTGATTTGGTCTCAAAACCAATTTTTCTTTCCTGTGTATTTGAGTCCTTTCTGGCCCTTGTGCCCCTGGGCTGGCGAGCACCCTGCTGAGCACAAGTATGTTCACAAACATAGGTGACCAACGGGTGTGTTCACACAGACACACGCTGACCTGTCACATCCCATCACCAACCTCACAGTCCCACCAACAAATGGTGCTGTTCATCATGGCTGTCACACAATGCTAGTTCTGGGGGAACTTGAATCAGTTTGGATCTAGTCAGGAGATTGAAATCATACTAGTAATTTTAACAGAGGATATTTAATATATAGAATCACACACAAGGTATCAAGAAATTAACTAGATATCACAGAGGTGGCAAATGCAAGAAGCAGCTCCTGCTCTAGAGCTGGGCATCAGAGGGAAGAGCTTGAACCTGTAAGTTTAGAAGCTTAGAGAAGGGGCCCTGGAAACTGAAACCCAGACCACCAGCGCTGGTGTCTGAGCAGCAACAAGAGGATCCATGGGCCTGGGCCTGACTATCTAAGGAGATGGTGCCTGGTCAGTGCTGGGGTCTCTGAGAGGGATGTAACATAGTTGGTTCTGCAAGTGTTGGGAAAACTGCAAACTGGCAAGAGCTGCTGCTATAGGAAGGACATGCCTATGCTCAAGTAGGAAGTGTGGCTGGGATGACACAGGAAAAGGAAAGAAACAGGAAGGAGCACACCTACCTTTCCCTCCTCCAGCCCTATGTCTTCTTCTATTTGAAGATCCTAACAAGGAGCATTTAGTGAAACAGAAACATGGTTTGCAGAGACCCTGCCTCAACAACACAAAATATGAAAAGTACAGAAAGGGTTTGGAGACACACGGTAGCTAGTATCTCAGTAACTGACACATACATGGGAGGGTGTATAATTACATAGATTTGGGGAAATTTGGGTTAAGTAAATGTGAAAAATCAAATTAAAATTGTAAAGTATCCTGTTTATTAAATCATGACATACTGTGGCTTTTCACCAGCTGAACAAAGCTTTTCATCGCTGTAGGGAAAAAGTGGTTGCCATCCAAGAACACAGAAGCCCTCTGGAGGGAAGAAGGGGCATATACCTTAGAGACATTCTCATTTTCCATCAAAAGAGGAGAGGAGATAAAAATTCTTCAGGTTCTGGGAGGTGAAAATGAGAAGAGGATAAATGAAAGAAGTCAAGAGATTAGGTACAAGAATCTTGGTTGCTGAAGCTCCAGGAGAAGAAGATGTAAGAGTGACAGAAACCTCAAGGAGGCTGAAGGGAAGCTGTGTTTGGAGCTCCTGGGGGGACTACCCCACCTCAGGCCTGGGAAATGCCCTAGAAATAATCATAGTGTGTGTTTAGGAAGAGGGCCATCCAGAGACAGCATCCTGCTCTCTGGCTGCTCTCACGTGCCATGGAAGACATCCAAGATTCCCTGTGCTTCCAGGATGCAGGGGAAGTTGGTCTAGAATTAAGATCCATGTGCTTTCTCTGGGTCTATGTGTGTAGGAAAAGGAGTTTCTGTGGCTGGAAAGGAGCTTCGTCTCTTGGCCAACATACGGGGATTTTGAAGGGCAGTAGGAGCCATAGTGAGGCTAGGTTATCAATGGAACCTCCAGGGAGCTATGATATAAAAAGAGGTCATGAATTTCAACAGCCATGACCTTGAGCAGCTGATGCTAGCTGGATGCCAAGTGTCCAGACAAAGTAATGGACATCGCCAGAGAGGCGTAATGATTCCAGAGGGTGGGTCAAGAACCCTCTTGTGAAGCAGTAGGTTCAGCCTCCCTGATGACCTTGGGAAACCTTCAGCAAAAGAAGAATCAACTCTGGTAAGGACTTTGAACTTTGAATTTGACTAAATATTTATTAGCTTATCAAACAGCATCCAACTGAAAGTGATTTTTTTAATGGGAAAACAATGAGATGGCTTGGATGACAAGGTTTTCACCATCCCCTACACACATGCATGCACACATGCACATTCTAGGAGTTCACAGAATTGAGAATAAGAGGTAAAAAAGAAAACCAATCATTCAGAAACCTTCCTCCTTTTTTCTACCCCTGAGCATAGCATGCAAGTTGCAAAAGCTTCGCCACACAATCAGATGCCTCCGTCTCTCAACTTCTCCAAACCTCTAATATAATAGTGAGCGCATGACTTTCCAAGAGAGGGAAGGACGCTGTTCCCCCAGGAAACATCCTCAGACAAGTGCATCGTTGACCACCGTTTGGGAAATCTGGATCATAATGAATGATAACACCCCCCAATGGCCAAACACCTACCATATGCAAATCACTGTGGAGTTTGAGAACGTGGATCATCACCAGTCTTCAGAAAGGGGAGGTCGTGTTACACCCATGCTACTGCTGAGGAAACTGAGTCTCAGAGAGTTTAATTCTTAGTCAAGATCACACACTTCAGAGCAATTCTAGTAAAACTAAAATTCAAGTTCAGATCTATTCTGTCTCAAACCTACTATATTGGCCTCCAGATGCTACTAAAATAGCCACAAATGACCAAAACAAAACAAAACCCCTCAGACCACATCCTCTGTGATTGGGCGGCCAATATCATCTCCGTCCTTAAGACAAATACCAGAAAATACTGTTAGAGATATAATGGTACAGAGGTCTAGGAGAAAGCATTTGCCACTTCATCCCAGATCATCTGCGGAAAGATTGTTTGCATTTTGCTGTATCTGCCCAATTTTTCTTACACAATTGTCAAGTGTTATCTCTAGATCTAAATTAATTAGAGTTGGCCAAAGGGGACAAAGAAACATTTCGTAAGAGCATATTGGATGCTGCTACCCACAGCGCGACTCTCAATCGCTGTGGGAGACTCGGAGGGGAGTGTCAAGCTGACTTCTCTTCTGCTTCCCCAGTAGCTCCTATTCCTATTATCCCTGGCACCTCACATTCCTTCAGTTCCTCCATTCCACACTGGCACCTCTCTTCCCATCCAGCCCTCCGCCTCCCTCCGTCCCTTCTGCAATATTTTAGGAGCCGAGACAGGATTCCCTGCTTTTAATTTGTTGCTTTTCATTCACTCCCTGTGGCATCCTGACTCCTGAGCCCCTCTTTCCACTAAACAGTTCGGGCAAAAAGCCATTTATGATTGACTAATGATCAAATGCAGTGGACTCTTCAGTTCCCATCTTATTTGGTTTCTCTGCAGAAGTTGACCCTGGTATCGACCCCATCATTTCAGAAAACTTCTCCTTCCTTTCTTGATTCCTTTGATGTCATTCTCTCCTGCTTCTGATACCTCTGACAGCTCTTTTTTTTTCCTGTTTATCAAGCTCTCTTCCTTTTACTTCTCTAAAATGATTTTCAGTATCTGTCTCTACCTCCTTAGAACTAACCTTAATAATACAAATCTTTCCCCAACTCTTACCTCCCGAACAGCTGCACTAGCGACTTTAAAGCCAGCTTCATGTTCTTCCCCTCAGCCCCAGAGTTCATCCTTGGCCTGGCTTTGTGAAAGTGGTCTCGTGAGCCACATGAGGTCCTCAAGCCAGGCAGTCTGAGTGCTGCTCTGAGCTACTCCTTTTTGGTTATCCTCACCTTCTGCTCAGTCCCAAGGCAGCAAACCCATCTCAGTGGCCTCTGTCCTGCTCCAGATGAGAATCGCCTCTCAACAGCGCCGCCCCAGCTGCTCCCCAAATATGCCTCTGCCTCTTCTCTTTGTCCCTCCCACATCTCCTCCAATGTACTGAGAAGATGATCCTTCTAAAACACAAATACTTTCATAAAACTCCTTGATAACTAGGAATTTGATAGCTTCCCGCTACCTCATTATCATGTTTTAAATTTACATGGCACAAGGGATTTTTAATACACTGGTCTGCGGTTGCTTTTGCAAACTCACCTTTCTCCTCCTGCAAACCCTACTGTCTATATGCATCATAATTCTCCCCATTGCCTGTAACAAGCTGTGAAACATCAAAACTCTGTGTCTTTGCTCATATTGCTTTCTTTCTTTACTATCCCACACCGTTAAGACCCATTTCAAATGTCACATCCTTTCCGCTGTGCTTCAAGATCCTCAAACAAAATCGATTGCTCACCTCTTCTCCATGTACAGTTGCCCAAACACAAACCGTGGTGTATAACTAGAAAAAGGACTGTTTTTCACTCCCGTGTCTCAATATTGGTTAGATTCCATGACTGACTGCTTTAATCTTAGGTAATAATAATTTCTCGCATTTCTTTAGTTTGCAAACATAGCTTTAATTCAGCAATTAGAAATGTCAAGTTCCAAAAATGTAATGATCTTCAAAGATAATATCGGCTCCTTGCAATGGAAGAAATCACATGGTTCTTCCCTTCTTACTGATCTTTTGAGGGAACTCGAAGAAGAAAACATGACAAGGAAGTTCTTACTAGGACGGGAACTTCTACCAAATGTCTTTGCCATCTCAGGCCCCAGCAGATGTCGACAGTGACGCCCCTGGGTATTTGTGCACAGTTCGAGGCCCCCTTCTGAGGCACACCACGTGCAGTTTCCTGCACTTTTCCCCAGTCCACTGTCTTTAGAGATCCACGTTCACTCTTGCTATTGGAGCTCCACCGCCTTTTTACAGTGTTCTCAGAGGGCCACCAAATAGCTCTGGGAGGGTCCCCTCTTCCGTGAAGTATGCATCTAGTTCCCAGAACATGCTCCTTCCTCTTTGACTCACCAGCAGAGGTGAATTCCGTTGCTTCCCAGAAGCAACAGCAACTTACCTCCTTTGCTACTAGTGGAGCAGTTTTCTTTTCTTGCCCTTAACATACCTTGACAGGATTCAATCTCCTCTCTGCCTCTCTCACTTCTCAAGCCCTGTGTGAGGTTCCTGTGGAAGTCCCATCTCCAGCTCGAAGTGAAAAGACGCAGTGTCCTCACGAACCTAACACCCCCACGCCCACCCCGTGGGTACCAGGTAAATCAGGTACCACGTCGGTTCTTGCCAAATAGTTCATCATGAAATCTTACTTTTTCTCCACTTTCTCAGTCTTTTATAGTCTAGATCTTTGTCAGGATTTGCTGTTTAAGATGACCATGAGTCATGAAATCAGTTACCAGCTGTTCATTGCGAAATCCTGTCTTTAAGCATGACATGATTCACTTGATAAGCAGCAGCCTTAGTACTTTGGTTTTTTGGTTAAAATTTTTATTTTAATATCCCGTTACATGGAAATTCATCCAAATGCTTATAGCATAGTTGAGAGTACACAAATGTTTCTTCTAAATCATCTCAAGTCTGGATTAGTCCCACTTCCTGAGATTAACAAGAAATCTAGTACCGAGCAATCATTTATGGCAGGAAGATTGCATAGATTTTTGCTCCTGGGCTGCGACAGTTGAAAAAGTCTGGGGTTGGCCTCCAGTAATGAGGAGTGTACTCCTAACAAACTGATGTACCCCAAATTAATAACTATGAACTCTGATATAGCTTCAAAACAAAATGAGAGAAAAACCACAAATACTCTTTTTAAACATTCCACTGAATTTGATTCGCTGTCATATGTTTAGGGTTTTTGTATTAGAACTATTTTATAAACATACAATATGATAAAACCAACTTGTCCATTAATAAAAAGATTTTAATTGATGTAAATTAATTATTTTAAATGATGTAGTTTTATTATGTAGGTACCCTCTTTCTCTTTCAAAATTGTCTTATTGTGGATGATAACCTATAAAGTGACTCTAACAATAAATAAAAGAGAAAAAGAAAACACAACAAGGGCACCTAACAAAACACCACAGTGAAACAGGAAGAGACAGTCCAAGGATCCAGAAAAGGAACAATGCTCTGGGGATGATAAGGAAATTATCAACAATGAGTTGAGAATAAAATATCAAGAACATTTTGGCATCTTCAATAAAATAGGAGACGTATCTTCAGTGAAACAAGTGTAGAAAACGTGAAGCCAATGAGAAATAGAGACAGAAATTCAATAGAATGAGATAGGGAATGAAGACGGTGAGGTTTACAGGGAAGTGGATGATCAGAGAAGGATTTGCAAGGCATCTAAACAACCAAACAATGAAATTAAAATCCATGGTAGAGAATAAAAAAGAGCCGAACTGAAATACTTGAACATAACATCAGTAGGGCTTGCAGATCCAAGGGCAATTTAAAAACCACACATTTAACTTGCCTTCCTAACAACCTTACTAGAATGCATAATGAAATATAAAATTGGGAGAAACCTGTATCGCCACTTAGAACTAAGGAAACATGGCACTCAAAGGCAAAACAAAAATTCAAAGACTCTGTGAACTAGCGTGCAAAAGCTCTGGCTAAAATAAAGGGCCAACTGGCTCTTGCAGAGCTCCCTGTGCTTGGGAGTGGGTGGAAGCCTCCAGCAAACTCCCATCGTCAATTCCAAGTTTCAAGAAGCAGAGCCTGAAGGCAAGTTTTGGCCATTACGTACCTGGCACAGTTCAAATGCAGCCCTGCAAGAGCCAGTGGTAAGCAGCACTCCAGAACTATTCTTGTCGACGCTGCACCAAAGAAAGGAGAATTTGCTCCAACTGGCTCCTACTGGAGGAAGATCTATTTCCTCCCAAAGCATGAATGCTAACCCAGGAATCTCTGAGCTCTCAGCACCACCAGCAACAATAACAGGAATGACAAGGAAAGGGGCAGGGGTGAGACAGAGAAGTCCTTCACCAGAGTGTGCAGATACACTTTTCTCTCTGTCACTCTCTCATGTGCTCAGACCACTATCCATCCATGCACAAAAGAAAGAGTCAGCAAATCTAAATATGTTCCCCTCAATCATCCAGCCCTAGAAACCTGAAGGATGCTCTGCATCACCTCTAACCATGTCCATCTTGAATTCCAATGTCAGACACTGAGATCCCTCTTGAATGAGAATGAACAGAAAACAAAATAACACATGATTTCTCAAGAAACTGAGAGATGACGTAAAAGGTTCTTTTCCAAAACAAAGTATTCTAAGGGGAAAAAAACCCGAGGAAGTATTTTGCTTCCTGTATTTATCAAGATCTGAGTTCAAAATAAATGTGTGAAAGAAAAAATGAACAATCATTAAGTACTGTGTTCAGGTGAAAAAATGAGATTATCTGAAAAGTATAAAGTCAACGAAGGTCAGAAACACCAGGTTAGAAACTGTGGAAAATAAATAGTGGATTAAAAATCTAGTTTGTGGGCAGCCTGGGTGGCTCAGTGGTTTATCGCCGCCTTCAGCCCAGGGCCTGATCCTGGAGACCCGGGATCGAGTCCCGTGTCGGGCTCCCTGCATGGAGCCTCCTTCTCCCTCTGCCTGTGTCTCTGCCTCTCTCTGTCTTTCATGAATAAATAAATACAATATTTTTTAAAAAAATCTAGTTTGTAGGATGTCAGAAAGAGCTCAGCCAGAAATGGTAAGAAGAAAAATATTAAGTTCAAGAAGAGAATCTACAAAGACAGAGTATTTCTGTGGAAAGACACACACATCCAAGACTACTGCAGAACACATGAATAAGCAATAGATAAAGAAAACAAATTCTATTGAGTCGAGGATTGAGACTTAACATTGAAAATGTTATTAAAGAGGTCTATCCAAAATGGATGACAGTGAACTTTCTGAACCTAAAAATATTAAAGGAAAAAAATGAACCTGAGTTCTCAGGTAAATGACTCACTATGCATACATATTTTCTCTTTCTTTCTCTCAGAATCTTCTGAGAATAACAACATTACTCCGAGATGGGGGAAAATGGTGATGAAACAAATATTAAGAAGGATCTCTTCAAAAATCAAAGAAATAGAGAGGATTATTAGAATATATTATGCTAATGGAATAATATTGATACTTAAAATTCATACAGCCGAGAAACCTTGAAATCTATAAAATAGAAGAAGGAATCTTCTGAAATTGAGTTTTTTTTTTAAAAAAAAAAGGTCTCTCAAAGATAAGCTGATAGCGATCAAGAGCAAGGAGCTGGGAGAGTGTGAGCATCCTTACTGTGTAATTACAGGATTACAAAGTAGTTGCTGCAACCCCTGCTCTCTGTCTTGCTGTCTGCTGAATTTTCCAAGTGGATAAAGCCTGCAGGACCACTCTTTGTAGACTGTGGGAAGTCTGCAAAGGGACCTATATGGGCATGACTTGCGGGGCCTGGTGTGGGAGACAGGGCCACTTACATTGTCCAAATAGCCTTCCTCTGCACCTCTAAGTAAAGCGAGTCTGCTTTTACCCTCCTGTCCACTGGGCACAGTTGGCTTCAGCACTTGTTGCTGCGGCAGTATTAAGTGTCACGTGTACCTAGGCAACTCCTATAAGCAATGATCACAGCTGAAGCTATAAAGCTCAGTAATACATGGAAATGAGGAAGCAAAAAAATATATATATCAGACATTGGAGGAAAAAGTAATTTAAAAAACTTAATACCATGAAAGGGGAGAAATCAAAATAAACAAACAGAATAACTAATACCAACAGGATCAGAGTCAGCACTGAACACAGAAAGATTTTGACTATTTTATATTCATATTTTCATAGAGATGAAAGGATTGCTCAGAAAAATAGAAAGTAATTATTTGTTTCTTTAAAAACATGATTACTAAGATTAAAAATTACAACAACAATACAAAGATTGGATAGCAGAATTGTCACCAATGAAGATTATTTTGGTGATTGGGAAGATAAAACTGAAAAATGATTCCATGGTACAGTGTAAATGTCAAACCAATAAGAATTAAAAGACACAAAGCAGAAGACATGGTTGTTAGATCTACAATAGCCAATGGCCTCTTAAGATTCCTACTGACATCCAACATTTTATCTAAAACCCTGGAGTCTAGAAAATAGCAAACAAGAATAAAGGAGTTTGAATGCGATAATCCTACCCCTATCAAAACTTTGATCTGACTATGAGGGGGGAAATGGACGTTTTAGACACCAATGGAAAGAAACTACGTATTGTTTACACTGACTTTTTAAAAAACGTATTCATTAATATATGAACTGAGAAATGAATCTTTGTATGTGGAGGATATATAAAGACAAAAATCATTAACTTTAGTTATAGATAATGAAGCAATGGACCTTAAGTAAATGGTCTCTTTCCAAAAAATAAGGGTCCAGGAGGAAGAGAAAAATTCAAAACATACTAGAATTCCAACCTTGTTACAGGAGCCTACGGGGTGGCTATAGTTAACCACCCACTTTTCACGTCGACAGGAAATTCTAAGTTCAAATGAATTTGCTTAAAAGTTAACGTAACAACTAGCAGGACAGATATGTGGAGCCTAGTCCGTGAAAACAGTAGCAAAAGGATCAACCTAATAAAACTCAGGTGAAGGAACAAGAATCCATTGTAACTTAATGGAACAAAACCTGATAAAGAAGGAACATATCTCCTGCATCCAGAAATGTTGTTGATTATATTTGATGAAAGGACTCTCATTTAAAACCACCTGGAGGGGATCCCTGGGCGGTGCAGCGGTTTGGCGCCTGTCTTTGGCCCAGGGCGCGATCCTGGAGACCCGGGATCGAATCCCACGTCGGGCTCCCGGTGCATGGAGCCTGCTTCTCCCTCTGCCTGTGTCTCTGCCTCTCATTCTCTCTCTCTCTCTCTCTCTCTCTCTCTCTCTCTGTGACTATCATAAATAAATAAAAATTAAAAAAATAAATAAAAAATAAATAAAACCACTTGGAAATATCAGAAAAAATGCAATCAAGTTTATTTGCTTAGCTGAATTCTCAAGAACATTAGAGAAATCTTCATGCTCTAACATCTAAGTGGAACACTATAGAGATCATAAGCTATAATCGAAGACCTGGCTTTTCTAAGAACACATCTCAGTAATAATAAGCCCAGGTTTGACCCTTAACCTCAGGAGAAAATGCCTTCGGTGCATATAGATGAGAGTTTGACTGAATCCAGTGTATGAATTCCTCAGAGGGTTTACACTTCAGAGACAGTTACCTGTTTTGAAAGATAAATAACAAGAAATTTTGATTGCCTTGATCATGGTGCTGGGTAAATAAACCAGTCCCTTCCAAAAAGTCATAATTGCTATCCTTGCCCATTTGCAGGTAAGGGGTTTAAATTTATTTTAATGTTTCAGAAAGTACAAATTCTGGATATTAACTTAAAGTGATTCTACGTCCTTGATATCCTTTCCAGGAGGAAAAAGAAGGTAGCCTTCTCAACTTTGTCAGAAATAAATACCTGGTAAAAATGAGCTCCCACATAGAAAGTCACTCTGAGCTAAAGTGAGCCGAAACAATCATCAAGAGAATTAAATCTCCAAGGAGTTCAGACAGAGAAATTATTAGATACAGAACATAAAACCTTTACTTAAATGGTTTAGAGAAATAAAAGAGAATCTAAAATATGCAAGGGAAGATTCTGTTTATGAAGAACATGAGTATGTGAAAAGTAAGCCAAATCAAATTCCTGGAAATTAAAACTTATATTCACTTAAATAAAAATTCAGTGAAGAGGTTGAAAAGCAGAATAGATAACTGGATAGAGAAATAGTCAAATAAGAGAGTGATCTCAAGAAATTACCCAGGAGGCAGCATAGAAATTAAATGTATGAAAGATAGGTTGAGAGACAAATGGTGGCTAGACTGATAAGGATCAACTACGTGCAACTGGGGTCTAGAAAAAGAGATTAGAGAGAGTGAAGAAAAAATAATATATTAGGAGTTCATTCTAGGATCAATCAAATACCTTGCTCTTCAAATCTTAGCAGTAAAACAAATCCTAATCAGGAAAAATAAAAATGATTATCTGAGTGTAGCTACTGTTAGAAACCCTAAAATTGGGATCCCTGAGTGGCGCAGCGGTTTGGCGCCTGCCTTTGGCCCAGGGCGCGATTCTGGAGACCCGGGATCGAATCCCACATCGGGCTCCTGGTGCATGGAGCCTGCTTCTCCCTCTGCCTGTGTCTCTGCCTCTCTCTCTCTCTCTGTGACTATCATAAATACATTAAAAAAATTTGAAAAAAAAAAAGAAACCCTAAAATTTTTAATGACTCAAACTTGATAAAAGTTTATTTCTTGCTCATATAAAATCCAAAATGAGCACCATGATTATTGAGTGTCATCTATCATTTCTGCTCACGTTCTTTTAGGTAGAAAACACACAACATATTCCAAAGAAGGATGGGAAATGCAGTGCAGCTTTGAAGCCAGGAAAAGTAAGAAAGGGACATTGATGAATGCATAGCATTTTATCTGGTACATCTTACCTTTCTCATCATGAAATATTAATTTTATCTTTCCCCTGTGCAAGGAGATAACCCAAATGCCCATCCAGTCCTTGAATCTGGTTCAAAGTTGAGTATTTCCGGATGATTCTCGTTCCTCCCATCAGGTTTGTTTGGAGCTCCCCATGGGTCAGTGATCTATGAATAAAAATAATATGTTATCTGCTCTCTCTAATACACAAAGGTGGAGAAGGCACACCGTATCCATAATAAACACTTCCACTGTGAAAAGATAAGTCACTCGTTCATAGGACTAACAAAATCTGGCTGCGCAGGCTTTGTGAAAACTACCTCCTTGTCGTTGGGAAAGTTCCTCAGAGTGATTTTCATTCTTCTCTCTGGCCACGTGTGAAATGCATGAAGGCACACAGGTCCTCGCAGATATTAGGAGTTATTACGAACTTATGTAGTAACCAAACCGTAGTACTAACACGGCACTAGCCAACGTGCCAAGGTTTTGATGGTGGCACTTGAATGATAGAACAAGTCTTTTTGTATTGTTTAAGGTATTTCAGAGCATCAAAAAGAATTCTAAACTTGTAACATAAAAGGTACAAAAATGTATAGACATAGACGAGTAGGTCATTGAAATGGAACAAGACAGCCTAGGTATATACACCAGTTAAATACATGCACCAGGTGCTTTTTCAAATCAGTGAGAAAGGGGTAGATTATTCAATTATTCAATAAATGGCATTGGGACAATTCACTATTCATATAGGAACAAGATATAAATACCTCACACCACACAGAGAAACAGATTCTAGATAGACAGAATAACTTCCCTTCTTTAATACTATAAAATACACTATAAGATGCATCAGAGAATATTCTCAGATTCTCAGAAAGGGTAAGATCTTTCCTAATCAATATAAAAAAATTTCAGCAGCTGCAAAGTGAATGATTGACAAATCTGATTATATACACTTTTAATATTTTTTTCTTTTCTTCTTCCTTTTTTTTTTTTTTTACAGAGGATTTAATAAACAAAACCAGCAGGCAAAGAAGCCTAGAAAATATAGTCCTCTGAAATACAAGGCAGGAGGAATAAGAAGAAAGGATCTGATAACAGATCCAAATAGACTGAGGCAGAGCTCATTTTAGACTGAAGAATGGAGTTCATTAAATGAGCGGGTCAATTCACACAAAAGGCAACTCTTATTGACATTCCGCACAAGGGAAAAGCTAACCGGGCCACACAATCCGTATCATATCAGTTATGGAAAAAGACAAGATTGAAAACAACGACCTAAGGTTTAGAGCTTGAGATCATCCATGTTCAGATGTAGAACGTTTTGCTTACATGAAAGATAGATGGTTGTGTCTATTTCCGGCTGAGAAACACACCAGGCCCTCTTGGAAACCCTGTGATCACAAAGGGCCACTTAAATTTGAATGGTGCTTTGGTTCCTGCCCAGAGCCTTCAGTTGTGTTATCTCATTTAATCCTCTCAAAACTATTAGTCAGATAATATCGACCTTTTTTTTTAAATCTAAGAGACATAAAAGCTCAGAGAGATTTAGACAACCTCCAGAAAGTCAGTGAGCAGAGGAGTTGGGATTCAAATCCAGACTTTCCTCCAACATCGAGACAGTGACATTCCTATCCTGTCACAGTGACCTCTCCTTGTTTATTCCAGGGAGTTTAAAAGACTCTGTAAACAAGTCTAAAAGGCATCACAGTTTGAAGTAAATGATTTGCAACACATGCAACCCACAAAGCACTCCTGAGCTTGTACTCTACAACGTGCTCCTTTGTACTAAGAGAAAAGGCAAACAGACAGAAAAATGGGTAAATGACAGAAACGGACAACTTAAAGATGAAAAATATAAAGGCCCAGAAATACATGAAATTCTGTTCTCCAATACGGATAATCTAAAAATGCAAATCAAAAATGTAAAGCTCCATCACTTCCTGTCCACCGACTTGGTAAAGACCTGGAGGTTCGGTTATACTCAGTGTTGCGCATTTTATTTATTTGAATTTTATATGATGTCTCACCTTGGTAATCAAAATTCAAGAGAAGCAGTACTGATTGATTAGCAATTGATTAGAAAGCAGCTTACGTGGTATTTTCTGCTAACCAAGACCAAGAACTTGCCAGAGAAGAGAGTAAGGCTTTGGCTTCCCTTCCCATCTCTTCCAGGAAAGGCCTGAGTATATGTTAAATCTCTGGGTAAGAGTCTGTTGAAAGACAAAAACAAAGATTGTTCTGTCAAGGAGGGAGAGTAGGTGAGAGAGGAGGGAGATGAAGACAGAATAGGGAGGAGGAGGAGGAGGAGGAGGGAGCGAAAAGCAAGCAGTGATCAAGGCAGAGTCAGTGTTGGCCAACCTGCGGGCACAGGCAGTGTGGGAGGCAGGTTCGGTCCCAGACCTCTTCCAGCTCCGGTTGTCTGCGTGGACACACATACTTGGCGTCGCGTGTACGAATCCCACCCAGTCTAGTCATCTATACCGATATTACGGGATTTCCATGAAAGCTAAAAGAAGGAGGAGGAGGAGGAGGAGGAGGAGGAGGAGGAGGAGGAGGAGGAGGAGAAATCTGAGTGAGGCCCGGTGTGGGCAACACCTGTTCTTCCCATCATGCACCTGCCTTTGTGCAGAGTATCTGAACTTGGCCACCAGGTGTCCTCCCCCGTCCTCAGGTGATCTGGCCGCAGGGCCCTGGCCGGCCAGCGTGGCCCGCGCAGTCATTCTCTGTCTTGGTCTCTGCTGTCCCTGGGCCACTGGGCCCTGCACTCTTCCCCGGACATCTTCCTGCGGCCGGACAAGGCGGCTGCGGTCCTGCAGCTCTACCTGTCGGGCAGAGGGTGGGCGACAGGCATCTCAAAGCCACCTCCGGACCTGCCTCCCCTGCCCGTGCTTGTCCCTGCACAAAAGGCAACCGTAGTGGGGCCGGGCCCGCCTGCAGGGCTGCAGCCACTCTCCCATTGGAGAAGAGGGTGGCAGGAGGACGTGTGCGGCGGGTGCCCTGCACGGGGACAGGCCACGAGGGGCAGGAGACGGCGCACACCAGGATCCTTCCCCAGAGGACGGAGAGTGTTGAGAGGGACGAAGGCCGCGGGCCCCGCGGGGTTGACCGGCGTCGCTGGACCTAGCGACGGGGCATCACAGGTGAGGGCTCAGGCGAGCCTCCGAGGAGGCTGTGGGCGTGCCAGCAGGATGGCCCAAGGCAGCCACACCTGAAAGCAGGATGCTGTTGGCAACAGGTGAGGGCTCAGGTGAGCCGCCGAGGAGGCAGTGGGTGTGCCTGCGGGAGGGCCCGAGGCGGCCACACCTGAGGGCAGGATGCCCCGCCTGACTGACCCCCGCTGTACACTGACCAGCTCAGGGAGCCGGGCCATGACAGGGCTGGGATGTAGGGCGGGGTGCAAGGCAGCAGGCAGTGCTCGGGGACAGCGCTGCACCTCTTCTTCCGACTGCTGTTTGGACACCCACAGGAAACACCCATGGCATGGATACACCTAAATAAGATGCCTTGGCTCCAAGCACCTGCCAGAAACCGTCCCATATTCCTCCTGCCATGCTGAGCTGCCCTTCCACACCTGTAACACCCCTGGGGTCTCCAGCTTGCTTCCCTTACAAGGTGAGCAAGGAGTGTGGGTAAAGGCATAGGCTGCAGAGGTTAGTTCCACCCCTGAGGACCTCGTGATCTTGAACAAGCTATTTAAATGATTAACATTTAGTTTTATCATGTAAAATTTAAAAATGAAAAGTCCTCGCTGTTAGGGTTATTGGCATTAGAAAGCGTATGTAGCACATAACGTATGAGGTGCTTAACCAGCACCTAGTAGGTGTTCAATGCACAGTTATTATGTGGAGGGTTTGCAGATTGCAGGATTTCCAGAAATGCGTGTTTTTAATTTTAGGTCACTTTTGTATTTGTTTGGCATGTTTCGTTTTCTTATGTCATCAGTTGTGGTTTTGGCAGGAAGTTAGGAGAAGTTGACCCACAGAAAGTTATATACTATCTAGTAAGATGCTGTGTTTAACGGGAGCCTCAGAGAAGCTATGTTACTGTAGTTTTGATTTTTAAAGTATTTAATTATATTTTAATTATTTGTAATTTGATCATCCAAAATGCCATAGCTCGTATATTCCATATATTTAATAATCTACAAATTGCATTTTCTGTCTGGTGTTCTGAGCACACAATTTCCAAAAAGCAGGTCTCAGGATACCAGTCTGAGAATTCAGCTCAATTCTGACACTGTCTACCTGAGGATGGCCTTAGATTTCACAGGTCAAGGGCTCAGTCCTACAAGATGGGATGTGTGTACATGGTCACAAGCACACACACACACACACACACACACCCCTACACACTTCAGATGGCAGTGGGTTCCTCAGGTTCAATCAATTTGCTACAGCAGCAACTCACAGAACTCAGAGAACATTTTACAGACTAGATTATTGTAAAAGGGTATAACTCAGGAGAGGCCCAGATGGACAAGATGCATAGGGCAAAATGGGTGGGGAAGGGGTGTGGATCTTCCAAGCCCTCTCCACGGCCACCACTCTCCCCACATCTCCAGGTGTTCACCAACCTAGAAGTTCTCCAAACCAGTCCTTTTGGGTTTTCATGGAAGCTTCGTTACAGAGGCACTCTTAGTTAAATCATTGGCCCTTGGTAATTGATTCAACCTCTAGGCCTTCTCCTGTCCCTGGAGGTCTGGAGTTAGCCTGAGAGTTCCAACCCTCCAATCACTTGGTTGGGTCTCCAGGTAATTTCCAAAAATCATCTCATTGACGTTACAGCTCTACAACTCTCAACACTTGAGAGTTGGAAACCCAACTTGGAAATTCCAAGGGTTTGGGGAGCTGTGAGCCAGCCAAGAACTGTGGTCAAAGACCAAATAAATTTGAGAGGTACATTTATTTTAGTCATCTGAATGACCAATTTTATATTTCTTATAAATCACAATATCACACATTTCTTTACTCAGTATTCTGGGAAATGTCTTAATTGATTTTCTGACTTGATGACATTTTGAGCACTTTATTATCACTAAACATTTAAATGAAAGAACAAAATGGACTACTCCTATGTTAAATGCCTTGTCACAAAGAGTTAAGGCACTGTCAACACCTATGTTTATAAAATTGTTTTAAAAAACAAACCAGGGGCATCTGGGAGGGGGCACAGTTGGTTAAGCAACTGACTCTTGGTTTTGGTTCAGGTCATGACCTCAGGGTCATGAGATTGAGCCCCTCATCAGGCTCCATGTTCATAGCAGAGTCTGCTTGAGTCTCTCTCTCTCTCTCTCTCTCTCCTTCTCCCTCTGCCGTTCCCCCCTGTGCTCTCTCTCCTCTCTCTCTGTCTCTCTCTCTCAAATAAATAAATAAATCTTCAAAAAACAAACAGACAAAACCAAACTAGAGCCTTTGGCAGCTTTCCACCTTCCAGAATCTCTGATGGTGCACATGGTCTGGATCCTGTCTGAGTTCTTCTCCATCTATGTGGATTTTGGGCTCTTCAGGAGTGCAGACTCTCTGCCTCATCCTCCTCTCTTCCCTCTCTGTCTGTCTCCATGGTCCAGCGACATTGGCCTTCCTTACTCCTGGTTTCTGGATCTCTGCCTGGCACTCTTTCCCCTTCTTTTGAAGCTAATGTCTACCTGGGTTTAGGTCCCAACTTACGTGCCTCCTTCTCGGGGACACCTCTGGTACCAATATTACCCTCCTCAATCTTTTTATAGCACCCTGTGCTTTTCATCATAGTCCGTATCACAAATGCACTCAGAGCTGGCCCTTGAACAGCACGAGAAGTGAGGAGCACCAATCCTCTGCACAATTGAAAACCCATGTATCACTTTTGACTCCTCAGAACCTTAATTACTAATAGCCTACTGTTGATGGGAAGCCTTACCAATAATATAAAGTCAATGAATCCCTATTTTGTATGTTATATGTATTATATACTGTATTCTTATAATAAGTAAGCTACATAGAAGAAAATGTTAAGAAAAGCATAAGGAAGGGAAAATCCATTTACAGTACCACACCGTGAAAGAGCCACATGCAAGTAAACATGCACAGTGCAAACCCATGTTGTTCAAGGGTCAACAGTAAGTGGTTATTTATAATTTTAACTTAATTTCAGCCATCCCTATTAACATGTATTTTTCATACTGAGAGATACTGTATCTTTTAGTTTATTGCTCTATTATTCTCAGCATCTAACTCAGTACCTCTTCAATACATATTTATGGATTGGGTAAATAAGTGAGGAAGCTTGTAGAAGAAGCCAAAGCTGACTCACCTTAAGGCTGAGGCCCAGGCTTGGGTACAAAAATATATTTGCTATTTAGTTGTCCTGCGGATTTGAGCAAGAAACTGAACATCTCTAAGCCTTGGTGTCTTCTCTTCTGTAATATAGAGATGCTATATTATCCCCTCCCAAGTTTATTGTAAGATATAAATTTGGGTGTGTCATGTTCACAAAAACTTATTATAGTGCCTGGCACATAGTAAGCACTCGACAAGTCATCAGTGCTCAAGGACTACTACTATTCCTTGTAGGGCTCTAAAATAGGGATCTAAATATGTCCATGATCTGGGCCTTGCGCATGTGCCACTAAAACCCAAACAGCTGATGTCACTTGAGTGAACAGCAAATCTTCCTCAAAGCTGATCAAGAGTATGAGGATCCTGATACGGCACAAGAAGACCTTCATCTGCCTCTTCACACGTAGTCTGAGAGACAAGTCATCATTCGGGGTGTGGCATCGCACAGCTTCTCCCACGAGAGCTGCTGGCTTTCCAGACAGAGCCAAAATCTGACCCTCAATTACATTGTTTAACATGATGGGTGGTGTCTCTCCTTCTGGGAGGGCTCGACAGGATCTTATACTCATCACCTTAGCAACTTCTAGTTACTAGCCAGCATCACAAGAGGAAGAGAATATTCCAGTAACACACAGTCTGGGCAGACACTTAGACTTCACATCTAAATTCACAACACATAACACTTTCCCACCCCCAGGAGTCCACACCGTCTAGTAGAACACAGGAATATCCAGTTCCTTGGAACCCAGCCTCTCCAACATTTCCGTTTCAGATGCAGTTTGTCCTCTACATTAGCACAACAAAACCTTTTCTAAACGTCTATTTAATAATCTTTCATCTCTGATTAAACCTTGTCGAAGATTATGTTGTACCAGGAAGAGAGCACTGTTCCTTGTAGAATACAACCTCTGAGAAACTTTGGAGGGGGAGAAAGCAAGGTAAAAATGAAATGTTCATGGGGTCAACTATTATTATTAAGTGAATTCACTTAATAATAAAATATCAAGTAGTGCGGCGGAGAGAAAACCATGGCTAAATAGCTGTGAAGACAAAGGCAGGATTTGTTCAGACAGAGATGGTTTAGGAGAAAGAACTTCTTGGCCAATCTCCATCATTATGGAGAACAAATACATTATATGCATATAAAAGGGAATTTCACGTTGAAGCTAGTCTCAGGGTTTGGAACTACCTAACAAGGAGAAAAAAAACAAGACAAGACAAAACAAACAACCCAGCTTTGCCATCGAGTTGATGCTAGAAAGCTGATCCTCAGGCAGGGATTACAGTTGCCAACTCTCTGACCTCTTGAATCTAGATGAGGTCATGCAGTGACCGAGCCTCACCAAGGACAAATGAGCAGAAGTGCTTCTTATTCCTTTGGGGCAGGAACATTGACAAAGTGGGGATGCTGTCTCTGTCCTCTATTCCCCGTCTGTTACCTATTTTCTGAAGAATCTGAGGGGATGGGGAAACCACAAATTGGAAGGAGTCTGGATTTTATAATAAGTGTCTGGAGAAAAACCACTTACGGACCAGGAACATCCACACTGTACTGTCGCGTTGTAAAAAATACATTTCTCTTGTCTAAAGGCATTGAAATTTTATGAGCAATTATTATAGCAGTTAACATTGTCCCAATTAATATATGCTTTTAAAAGGAAAGAAAGTCATATATTTTTTAAAAGGTTCTTGAGAACTTGAAGTCATCCAAGACGTGGAAACATCTGACAGGGTGAGTGGGATCCAAATTCTATAAAGAGGCAGCTCTGTGTTTAATATGCGACAAGATTTATCCCTGGCACATGTTTGTTCTACTCACATAATTTCTCTGGTCTTTTTGACTTTGTCACACTTTGGGATTCTGATAACCATTTCTGTAATATTACCAGTTACCAATTTACAACACTTTTTAGTTTTTGACATTTGGCTCCTTGACTTCATGCCCTGTAATGGACATTGGGGACCAGAGAGTCACCATATATGAGCTCATTATTTCTTCCCCAGTGTATAGAAGGCATGATACGTGCAACAGTCAGCACTTTCGCTGAGACACAGGCCAGAAAGCCATCCCTCTAATCATCCAAAATATATGAAGCAAATAAACTGCAGGCAGGCAGACAAAGCCATTACCAACTCTCAGAACAGCAAGAACTTGGAGAACCAGGGGCACCTGGGTGGCTCAGTGGCTGAGCGTCTGCCTTCGGCTCACATCGTGATCCTGGGGTCCTAGGATCGTGTCTTGCATTGGGCTCCCCACAGGGAGCTTTCTTCTCCCTCTGCCTGTGTCTTTGCCTCCTTCTCTGTGTCTCTCATGAATAAATAAATAAAATCTTTTAAAAAAATTAAGAACTTGGAGAACCAGATCCTAGCCCACTCATAGGATATGCTTGGTCCCAGGACTGAATGAAGTCAGGGTGATTTTTAAAGAAGAGTTCAAGGGCAGCCCCAGTGGCGCAGCAGTTTAATGCTGCCTGCAGCCCAGGGCGTGATCCTAGAGACCCTGGATCGAGTCCCATGTCAGGCTCCCTGCATGGTGCCTACTTCTCCCTCTGCCTGTGTCTCTGCCTCTCTCTCTCTCTCTCTCTATCTATCTATCTCTATCTCTATGAATAAATAAATAAAATCTTAAAAAAAAATAAAAATAAAGAAGAGTTCAAGTTGATAAAGACAATGGTGATTATCAAAATCAGAATTATTGTGATTATTTTGTTTTGTTTTGTCTTTTTCATCATCTAGAGACTCTGTTTGGGTAAGTTTGGAGCTGGACTTGGGTAATTGCAGTTTAGACCAATTTCCCGTGTGCTTATAATATACATTAACACTTGAGAACTACTATTAGTTGAGAACTACTATTTTGCTGTAAGTTGTAATACATAAGCAGCCAGGAAAATTTAGTATAATGGCTGATACAAAAACGTAAACAAAATTATTTTGTTCTAACATCAAATAGGAAATGGAAGGATACAGCTTCTTTTTTTTTTCTTTTTTTTTTTTAAAATACGGCTTCTTAAAGAAGAAAAACACATCACATATAACCTACTAGAAGCTACATGAATTATAGGTCCTGTCCTATACCACAGAGTCTTGCCCAGGTACCTCAGCACCATGGAGATAACACACTCCACTGTAGGCTCTTAAATGGGTGAATAAGTGTCTATAAGGGAGAGGCTAAATCCTGAAGCAGTATCACAATGCATGATGGCACTGGCATAAGGAAAGAGTATATCCAGAAAAGGATGAGTGCCATTGGGTTGTCCATCCTTTGTGGACACATTTCAACCCGATGCTAAGTTGGTTTTATAAGCTCTCTACTGGAAAAATCTAGTGTGGTGGAGCAGTGGAGTCATTAAAATGAGCATAGATATGGAACTTCAGGTCTAAACTATAAGCATCCATACTACTACCCAGAGTTGGTCTGAAGGAAAAGGTAGGATAATAATTACCTTGTTCTCCGCATTATGCTGAATACTTCATCCACAATGTAAGACTTCACCTTCCAAAGGTAAGTGCTCTACTATATGTAATTCAAGGTATATACTTATACTATATATTTATATATATTTTTTGAATATCTGGGCTCTTAGCCCTATCCTTCCCTAGATGAATTAAATCAATACTTGATAAAAGTTCTTTTCTAGTCCCAGAAATTCATTGATATGCAGCATCCTGTCCATTCTCCTTGCCAATACCCTAAAAGCAACATAATATCAAGGGGCATAGGTAATAGAGAATAAACAAGTTTCAAATACGCAGAGTAGGCATCCAGACTCAAAGCCTCATTCTTCCTTTTTACTGCTGCTGTTAGGCTCACAAAACCACTGCTCTTGAGTGTGAGGTTTCACTTCTTACACTCATAGACGATGTCAAGACTACATGGATCAGTGGCTTTCTGGTTCCAAAATGCAAAAATCAAGGCCTTCTTCTGTCACAGGACATCCACTGGTAAGTATTTATTCCTTGGGGTCAATATTTTGTGTGCAATTTTGGTGGCTTATTTATCATCTTCTCCTGGCCTACCTTTTGTTATCCTCTCTTTCCAGTTCAACTTCTCTCTGGAAATTGTAGCCCTGCAGCAATAATATAGTCCCAAAGTTGCCATCATTCATTCCGCTGAAGGCCCTGCTCCCTCTGACTCCTCCCTGCACACATCCCATCATTACCTGTGCTTATTTATAAGCAGATCTATGTTTTTTCAACAACCTTACTGAGGCTTGGAAAAGCTCTTCTATGTGATTAAATATTCAGAGAAACAGTGACTTTTCCGGTGGTCAGGCTCAGGGTGAGTGCCACTTGGAAGAACACTGCGTTCTTTCCGGGTGAACTGCTGTGTCAAAGAGCCATGAACGCAGCTGAGGGTTGCTCACCAGGGCCAGTGAAAGGCAGCATCAAAGGAATGATCTGAAATGTGAAAAAGAATCAATAATCATTCTTCAAAATAAGGCCTTTTCAAACATGGCAAATGTCACTGGCTCTTGGCAACACTACTTGGGATTTATTCTCTCAAAAAGGGCACCACCACAGGGCTGGAATAAAAAGCCCTGGTATGTTATTCTTTGAAATGGCAAAATGACAGAAAGGCAGGCGCAGGAATTCATACTCAGATGCAAATTAAATGTGCATAATTCCTTGGGGGGTTTTGATCCATCTTCTCTTAAAGGCCGTGCTGCTAAGGTAAGAGTGGGGCTGGCAGGGGTCATTTGGGTGCAGACTGGTAAGGACAGAAGGTGTCACAGCACAGCCTGGATGCCTTCACTCACACCCCAGTTTCAAATAAACACCCAAAGTGGGAGCTAATTTCTTGCTTCTTCAGCTGCTTCTGTCTCACATGACACAGCTCAGCATCTGACCCCTTCCCTGTGCCCACCTCTGAACATCTCGAGCTCCCTCTGATTAGTCCTCTTTTCTCCTTCCCTTGACCCCAAATCAAGCCCCCCGGGTCGCCCTGATGGCCTATCCTCTGGTTCCCTAATGCTGGTTTCTCATTGCTTCCATGCATTCCTCATGTTTACATCAGAAGAACGGGCCCGACACGAGTCTGATCATACCACACCTCCCGCTTACCTCTGAATCTGTTGGGGGTGATCTACAGAAACAGACATTCTGCATCCTTTCCAGTGTAGCTTTGGCCTTTTTTTTTTTTTTTTTTTTTTTTTTTTAGCACAGTCTCCTCTATGAACCCCCCAATCCCTGTAATGTCACTAGAGCTACCTTCCAAACACACCATGCTCAAATGTATGCCATGCCTCCTCCCAGCCATCCACCAGGGAGCAACTTGTATCCGCCCTTCAAATACCAATGTTTATAACAGAAGACTTCATAGTGATAAAAAGAGCTACAGGTACACACTGTACCTGGAGGGATCTCACAGATGAATGCTGAGCTAAAGAAAAATGTCACAAAAGAGAACATACCCTACAAAACCCACTTATATGAAACTCAAAACCAGGCAAAATAAACCCATAGTGATAAAATGGAAGTGCAGAGAGCTGACTTAGGGGGCTCCAAAGAAGCCCACTTGGGAGAGAGAAATGCCCCGTCCAAGACTTTGGTCAGGGCGGTAATTATGTGGGCACACACGTACAGGAATGGGGGGCGATTACACGGGCGTGTAGGTACATGGAAATGCCCGCTGGCCAGTGAGGGTCTGTGTGCCACACCTCACTCCGGAAGGAGGCAAACGCCAGCAGGGGGGTGACGCTTGTGGGAAGCATATCTTATGTTCAGCTGGTTGCCACATCCCAACCTCTGCTCATAAAATCAGTGACCCTCTTCTTCACGCTCCCACGGCCTGTTATAGCTACAGTTCCAACAGATGCTCCTTATCTGTGTCTCTTTTGCTCTTAGCCTGTGAAAAAAGGATCGAGAAGCATTTTCTTTTCATCCCCAGCACTTAACACAGAGTCTGGTCCAATGTTGCCAGACGAATGCAATAAAAATCACAAATAGAAACGAGTGGGCCCCTGTGCGTGCGGGGCCCTCCAGCTGCAAACGTCCACGAGCGCGGCTGCGGACTTCTCAACGGGGAGAACTCGGACCCTCCATCCTCTATGGATAAACGGCACTGTCTTCCCCACCAAGAAGCTGAGGGAAGGCCCCATGACTTACCCTCCCTGGAGACGTCCAGGCCACGCGGCGCTGGGCCAAGAGAGCGCACAGGCCGGGGTCACGCAAGTCAGCTGCACAAGCATCAGGCCGGTTCGTTGTTTAAAGCAAGCAGGACTAATTTGCAGCTGTCGGTCAGTTCAGTGAGATCTGCCTCACTCCTGAAATTTATTGACAGGCTCTAATAACTGGCACCTAAATTGTCTTTTCTGGAAGCAAAGCGACGAAAGGCAAGATCCGGAAATGGGACGCGCACCTCTGGTTCCCAAGCGAAACAGAAAGAGGCCGTTGTGGTCATATAGTTTTTATACCATTTTCAAATCCTTACAGACATTTCTGCTATTGGAAGTTGCCCAGATTAGCTTGCTGTTTTTCTTTATTACTGCAGGGCTAATACAGTCTGAGTGTTTTGGCAAGGTTTACCGCTCAGAGAGTGAGGGGGAAAGGAGTCGTGATTGCCTGTAATAAAGAGGGTGGCGAAGACTCAGGCTCAACAGCCATTTTATTGAGGGACTTCTGGTGATGGGCACTTTGACATATTTTAATTCAGATACTCTCCACAATAATGCTGTGCAGAGGGATTTGTGAGACCAAATTTACAGATGAGGAAATTGAGAGTAGGGAGGTAAAATAATTGCTCAGTACCACATAGTGATGCTAAAGTCAAAATGTAAACTCATATATCTCATGCTAACTCCTATGAAGTCTGATGAGGTAATAACTTGCGATTTTATAGATGCAGCCTTTAGGACGGGAAAGGTCCTTCCTAGCTTCCCTCAAAACTCATCATCTATGAGTTTACTCTACTTCAATAAACCAGCCTCCTCAACCAAGAGGCCTCTATCATATCAATCAACCCGAGGCAGTATTTGCAGACAACTACTAAAAAAACAAGCAATTACACATCCGTTTATTTTTGTATATGGTAGGGAGACATAAGAGGAAGAGAAATCAGCCCTTGCTCTCAAGGAGCCCCCCGTCTAAAATTAAGAGAATTGGCCACTTCTCCAACATGCACAGGAAGTCAGGGAATGGTGTCCGCATGATGATCTCTGCACTTGTTTCTCAAGACAGCAAAAAGCAGCCCCCTCCTCTGCCATTGCTCCTGCCTGTGCTCACACTGGCTGTTGCTATTGTGAGATCTTGAGGGATGGCAATGGGCTGCATGACTCTGGGTGTCCAAGGGAGCCATCTCCGTCTCCTGGACTTCATGCTGGAGGTTAGGACAACACTCTAAATGCAGAAGGAATTGATGGGATAATAATGCTTGGATGTTGGGGCCTCAGTGGGGAGCATGCAGGACTTGAGTTCTTTTTTTTTAATAATAAATTTTTTTTTTATTGGTGTTCAATTTGCCAACATACAGAATAACACCCAGTGCTCATCCCATCAAGTGCCCCCCTCAGTGCCCATCACCCATTCACCCCCACCCCCCGCACTCCTCCCCTTCCATCACCCCTAGTTCATTTCCCAGAGTTAAGAGTCTTTATGTTCTGTCTCCCTTTCTGATATTTCCCACACATTTCTTCTCCCTTCCCTTATATTCCCTTTCACTATTATTTATATTCCCCAAACGAATGAGAACATACAATGTTTGTCCTTCTCCGATTGACTTACTTCACTCAGCATAATACCTTCCAGTTCCATCCATGTTGAAGCAAATGGTGGGTATTTGTCATTTCTAATGGCTGAGGAATATTTCATTGTATACATAAACCACATCTTCTTTATCCATTCATCTTTCGATGGACACCGAGGCTCCTTCCACAGTTGGGCTATTGTGGACATTGCTGCTATAAACATCGGGGTGCAGGTGTCCCGGCGTTTCATTGCATCTGAATCTTTGGGGTAAATCCCCAACAGTGCAATTGCTGGGTCGTAGGGCAGGCCTAATTTTAACTCTTTGAGGAACCTCCACATAGTTTTCCAGAGTGGCTGCACCAGTTCACATTCATAGCTGAAAACTTTCCTAATCTGGGAAGGGAAACAGGCATTCAGATCCAGGAAATAGAGAGATCCCCCCTAAAGTCAATAAAAACCGTTCAACACCTCGACATCTAATAGTGAAGCTTGCAAATTCCAAAGATAAAGAGAAGATCCTTAAAGCAGCAAGAGACAAGAAATCCCTGACTTTTATGGGGAGGAGTATTAGGGTAACAGCAGACCTCTCCAGAGAGACCTGGCAGGCCAGAAAGGGCTGGCAGGATATATTCAGGGTCCTAAATGAGAAGAACATGCAACCAAGAATACTTTATCCAGCAAGACTCTCATTCAAAATGGAAGGAGAGATAAAGAGCTTCCAAGACAGGCAGGAACTGAAAGAATATGTGACCTCCAAACCAGCTCTGCAAGAAATTTTAAGGGGGACTCTTAAAATTCCCCTTTAAGAAGAAGTTCAGTGGAACAATCCACAAAAACAAGGACTGAATAGATGTCATGATGACACTAAACTCATATCTTTCAATAGTAACTCTGAATGTGAATGGGCTTAATGACCCCATCAAAAGGCACAGGATTTCAGACTGGATAAAAAAAGCAGGACCCATCTATTTGCTGTCTACAAGAGACTCATTTTAGACAGAAGGACACCTACAGCCTGAAAATAAAAGGTTGGAGAACCATTTACCATTCAAATGGACCTCAAAAGAAAGCAGGGGTAGCCATCCTTATATCAGATAAACTAAAATTTACCCCAAAGACTGTAGTGAGAGATGAAGAGGGACACTATATCATACTTAAAGGATCTATCCAACAAGAGGACTTAACAATCCTCAATATATATGCCCCAAATGTGGGAGCTCCCAAATATTTAAATCAATTAATAACCAAAGTGAAGAAATACCTAGATAATAATACACTTATACTTGGTGACTTCAATCTAGCTCTTTCTATACTTGATAGGTCTTCTAAGCACAACATCTCCAAAGAAACGAGAGCTTTAAATGATACAATGGACCAGATGGATTTCACAGATATCTACAGAACTTTACATCCAAACTCAACTGAATACACATTCTTCTCAAGTGCACATGGAACTTTCTCCAGAATAGACCACATACTGGGTCACAAATCGGGTCTGAACCGATACCAAAAGATTGGGATCATCCCCTGCATATTCTCAGACCATAATGCCTTGAAATTAGAACTAAATCACAACAAGAAGTCTGGAAGGACCTCAAACACGTGGAGGTTAAGGACCATCCTGCTAAAAGATGAAAGGGTCAACCAGGAAATTAAGGAAGAATTAAAAAGATTCATGGAAACTAATGGGAATGAAGATACAACCGTTCAATATCTTTGGGATGCAGCAAAAGCAGTCCTAAGGGGGAAATACATCGCAATACAAGCGTCCATTCAAAAACTGGAAAGAACTCAAATACAAAAGCTAACCTTACACATAAAGGAGCTAGAGAAAAAACAGCAAATAGATCCTACACCCAAGAGAAGAAGGGAGTTAATAAAGATTCGAGCAGAACTCAACGAAATCGAGACCAGAAGAACTGTGGAACAGATCAACAGAACCAGGAGTTGGTTCTTTGAAAGAATTAATAAGATAGATAAACCATCAGACAGCCTTATTAAAAAGAAGAGAGAGAAGACTCAAATTAATAAAATCATGAATGAGAAAGGAGAGATCACTACCAACACCAAGGAAATAAATACGATTTTAAAAACATATTATGAGCAGCTATATGCCAATAAATTAGGCAATCTAGAAGAAATGGACGCATTCCTGGAAAGCCACAAACTACCAAAACAGGACTTGAGTTCTTTTTGAGGAATTGATTATATCTACTGTATACAGGAAGGATTTAATGGGGAGGAGTTAGTTGTATATTAAGGATATTCCATTCCACAATGATTGGTTGAGGATCTACTAGGTGCTAGGGTTGCGAGCTCTAGTGAGGAAGGCAGAGGTAAATAATGATGTCAGTGTGGGAGCTGCCCAAATAAAATAGGGAAAGAATGTTATACCACAAGTTTGAGTTGGTGGCTCTTTTGAATTGTTTTTCTATTTGTTGGTTTTGGGATTGGTTATTTCTATTTGATTGTTTATCTTACTGTCTTTTCCTTTCTTAAATAAATATTCAGAATGCACTCCTTTAAAGGTAGTGGATCAGATACTACATTAGGGTTCTCCAGAGAAACAGAACCAGTGGAGAGAGAGATAGAGATAGTAAAGGAGGGAAGGAGATCTATTTTAAAGGATTGGCCAATGCAGTTGTGAAGGTTTAGTAAATCCAAAATCTGCAGGGTAGGTTGGCAGTCTGGAGACCCAGAGAAAAACCCGTGCCCAAGGCTGTCTACTGGCAGCATTCCTTCTTGCTTGGGGGAGGTCAATTTTTGTTCTAATCAGGCCTTCAATTTATTAGACAATGCCCACCCAGACTATATAGGATAATCTGCTTTACTCCAATTCTATCCATTTCAATGTTAATATCTTTCAAAAAAACACCCTCAACAGAAATATTCCGAATAGTGTTTCACCAAATGTCTCAGCACTGCGGCCAGCCAAGTTGACATCTACAATTAACTCTTACAGGACCATAAAGAGATGTGTTTAGAATTTGGAGGATTTTGTTTTTATCTTTTGGGTAATACAGAGCCCTTGAAAAGTTTTATAATAAAACCTCTGATACATAAGATACATAAAATTGTACTGCAATTGATGCTGAAAATTTTAATTGAACAGATGCTAATGATATTAATGGAGACAAATATAGAAAGAAAAATGGGATTGGGTCATGTCGAGTCTGAAATAGCAGCATGACAGCCAGGTATAAATATGCAAAAGGCTTTGGAAATGCAGGTGTGTGTGTGTGTGTGCAGCTTAAGGTAGGGGATATAAATTTTGAAATCGTTATTATATACTGGCTGCTAAAATCATGCATTTACAGAGGATAGAGGATGAGAAAGAGCTGAGGATGGTGCTCCAGAGACTACCAACATTTTGTATAGTGAGAGGGAGCAGGGAGAGGGTCAAGGAAGAAGAATTACGACAAAATACCTACAATAAATGGTGAATAGACAATAAGGAAAAGGTCCCTTAGAACATGGAGGGAGGAATGGTCATGGACTCCAACAAAGTATAATAAATTACAAGCCAAACAAAGTTACAAGAGTCTTCTTCGTAAGCTCTCCTAAATCCCCGTGGGTGCAGAAATATCTCAGCCAGAAGTCTGAAGGCAGAAGATGGGGGGCGGGGAGACAGGGGAAGCCCTATATGGAAACCTGAGAACTTGGAACTCTGCTACTGCATCCACGTCAATGATCAGTGCAAAGGGGACGAAGGAAGAGTATGCGATACGCTGAACGATGGAGGTGATATGGAAAAGTTGACATGCTCCCAGAGGGACTGTTTGAAAACTAAATGGTGGAGCCAGTAAAGGGGACACATTTTAAGCGTCTCAAGGGGTTGTTCTCTGACAGAGAGGTAGCCAGCATTTACTGCCCATCCTTTCTCTTCCCTCCAAGTGGAAGATCATCGTTGGCAGGACACTGCTGGCCTCTCCCTGCCCCTTCATTTACTCCCCCGTGGTGTATGGAGCAACTTCTCTTATTGGTAAAGATGAAAATAATAAAGTCCGTGTTTATAAGTCAGGGCCTCCCTCTTCCTCTGCAAGCACAGGGTACCGGCTCTCCTGGGTGCCCTGTCACGTGGCCAGCCTCCCAAGGAATGGGAAGACCTATCTTATCGAATTCCTGGGGGGGGGGCGGTCAGGACTAGGGCCCTGATCCGCAAATATCTGCCTCCCTCTCCAGGGCCACTAGTAGAGGCAAAAGAAGAGCAGTTTTTTTGACCTCCTTCTGCTAATTGTTTGTCTTCATGTTCAATAGATTCAGTTAATTGTGCATGAAGGTGAGATGCTATTATTAGGCACTTAATTCCTAATCAGGATTAAAGTAAAGGCGACACGGGCATGTTTTGTCAACCACATCTAGACTGAGCCACCTGAGGACAGGGACGAGCTCTCCTCTTACTTCATTTCCCACAGTACCTCCACCACCCTTAGGAGGCCCCCAGATAAATCAGGTTTAATTAATGATGAATGAAACGTTTCCTAACTTCTACAGTCTTCTTCTTTTTTTTTTTTTTTTCCCTGTCTTCCTTAAATGATTATGTAGCAGGAAAAGCAGGCAAAACAGAACTCTGGCATATTTAATACAAAAAAAAATCAGAGATAAGAGGAGTTCCTACATCAATAAGGAAAAAAACCTCAAGAATCAGAAAGAAAATAGAGTACAGATAAAGTATTTCACATAAAAGGAAATAAAGTGGTGAATTCACAGCCAAAATGATGCTCAACCTTCTTCACATCAGAGAATGTAAATTAAACAACAATAATTTCATTGGTTCATGATGATGAAAAATATTAGTGATATCTAATGTTGGTGAAGGTTCAGGGAAAACAGTCACTGTCTGTTGCACTTTCAATGGGTGTGTAAATGAAGGAAGTCTTCCTTGGTATGTGATTCGTTAGTGGCATCTAAACACTAATTATGCATGTTCCTTGCCTAAGCAATTCCATGCATAAATATTTATTTTAAGACATATTAATACATAATTTCAAATACACATAGGCAATGGTGGTATTTTCAGCATTTTAGGAACAATCTTAGTTTTAATTAGTGGGGGTTGTTTAAACAACTTTTGGTACAACTGTATTATGGAATACTCCTTAGCAAGGGCTCTCAATCACAGCATTGACATTTCAGTCCGAACCTGGATATTCTGGACTGCATAACTCTTTGTTGTAGGAGGCTGTGCATTGTAAGATGTTCAGCAGCATCCCTGGCTTCTATCCTTCCTGGCTCCCCCTTCCCCACAGTTGTGACAATCAAACATGCTTCCTGACACTGCCAGATTACAGCATGCTTCCAGGCATTGCCAAATCACAACGTGTCTCCAGACGTTGCCAAATCACAACATGCTTCTAGACATGGGAGCCAAAAGAGCCTATGGAGCTGGGGCAAAATTATCCCCATTTAAAAAAAAAATCACAGTTCCACAATAGACAAAGGAGAGCCCCTAGTAAATCTCAAAGTGTTTTAAACACTAGGGTTCCAAATAATAGTTTCACACAAGTGAAAATAGCATGTTGCAGAAAGATAGAGCACATGATTCATACACCAAAAAGACGGAGATGAACATAAAAATGTTTGCAAATGAAGCAAGTGTAAAGTGAGTATAGGAAGAGGTATTCCAATCTCCAATTGGCAGTGGTTTGCTCTGAGTGGAAAATAGGTGTTTGGGAGTTTTTTTTTTTTTTTCCTTTTTTCTTTTTTTTTATGCATTAGTGCTTCTAACTAAAAGAAGTTAGAAATTGCATTCTACTGCAAGTAACAAAGCCTTGAACCTGGTGATATGAGCATGTCCAAAGACAGGCAATCCAGGGCTAGGATGGCAGGTCCACTATGTCTTCCAAGACCAAGGTGGTGTATTTGATCTCAGGTAGTCTCCTGTGCCCACCACCTAGTGCTCATGGGATGGCTGCTCTACTCGGAGCATCAAGTCTTCCTTCCAAGGAGGGGAAGGACAGTCAGGTACCAGGTAAACCGAGCTCATCCTCTCTAGTTACATCTCATTGACCAGAGCTATGTCACATAGTCGCATCCCACTACAAGGAATCTTTAAAAAAGGTTTTTTAAATTTAAATTCAACTTAATTAACATATGCTATATTACTAGTGTCAGAGACAGAATTTAGTGACTCATCAGTTGCATATAATACCCAGTGTTCATCCCATCACGTGCCCTCCTTAATGTCCATCATCTAGTGACCGCATCCCCCAACTTGAATACAAACAATGGTGGGCGGCTAACAATTATGCCATATGTAAAATGCTTTCAAAATAAAGAAAAGGAAAGGTAAGAAGTAGGGGAGTAGAAAAGAGGGAAAGAGAAGTGGATGAGTATAGAAAAAAAGATGGAGTGGAGAGAGAACTTGAAGACAAGGTTGAGTTTGAATCCTGCTGTCCTCACTCTCGTGCTTTTTGATGGAAAGCAAATTAGTTTCTTTGAGGCTGTTCTCCCAAATATAGAATGCCGATCTTACAAAATGGCTGTAGGATTAAATGAGATCGTTTAGGTCATATTCTTAGGTGATTTCATACAATAGGTGCTAAATAAAGTGTATTTTCTTCTTCCTAGAATGCCCACAGCCTATTGAACATGAAAACATTCAAGTGCACATATATAGTTCTTCACTTGTTCCATGGATGCCATGTTGTACCCTAAGGAGAGCTGCTGCTGTTCAAGGGCAGAGACTTTAGGATCTTGTGGGATTTCATAAAAAAATTATGAGTATCTTTTATACCACATTCACGCTCATTGGACATCATGTACCTTCTGTCCTGGACACTGGGCAAGGCTGACGGCACAGTGATCCTACACAGAGGTGAGGATGGACCTTTGAAGTGAGGCCCAAGAATTACTATGGTGGGAGTGAGTCCTCAAAACATAAACAGACCTAATCAGAAGTAGCTGGACTGGTTATGAGACACTCAACATGGGAAATGAAGGACAAACTGGAGCTGAGAAAGGAACTTACAGAACCCTGTAGTCTTTGCATGGTGGAAATTCTGTTGAGTGGAGGTGGTGCTTATATGTCACGGTGAATTATGGAGGAGACTCAAAACCCTGGCACATGTATGCACACACACACACACACACACACACACACACACACACCACTGAGCAAATACCAAGGTTGGAGGAATCCTACTGATAACTTTGTCCTCTTAGACTGTCCACTTTAATCCCACCCCAAATACAGCCCACATCTCCACAACCTCCCCTCACAGTCTCTTTCGGGGCTTCCCAGTCTCTGTGAAGACCATCTACATCTTCATAAGCTCTTTTTAAAATATTAATTAATTAATTAATGAAGAGAGAGAGAGAGCAGGGGTAGGGGCAGAGGGAAAGATGGGATCTCAGGCAGACTCCACACTGAACATGGAGCCCAACACGGGGCTTGATCCCATAACCCTGAGATCATGACCTGAGCCAAAACCAGGTGTCAGACTCTTAACCAACTGTGCCACGTGTCCCATAGGTTCACAAACTCTTGAGTATCCTTCAACCCTCCAGTCATAAAATCACCTGCCAATCTTGCCTTTCCCAGATGTTCCTCTCTTTGCATTTCCGCCACCATCACCTTGAGGTCTGTGGGTTACCTACTCAATTTCCTTAAGGCCCCACCTTCTATCTGCGCCTCCATGTGGCCATGCAAAAACTTTGTCCATCAACTGCTGAAGCACAGTTCTCTTATCACAGAGTGAAGTATTGCCCTTGTTTTCTAGGTAAGTAAACTGAGGTATAGAGAAGTGAAAGACCTTGAACTACATCACGTGGCTTGTAAACTTCAGACACAGAACTTGGTCTCTCCAGCTCCAAAGCCATATTTTTCTCACAATATCACACTGCCTTTCAGGCCTCAGGGAATTCTCTCCATGCTCTTGGAAGGTGGTCGACTTCCTGCCTTCCTCAACAGCCTGTGTCCCAGCTGCTTCCACATTGCTGACAACCAAGGCCAGTATTGAGAACCCTGCTGGAAGCCATAGTGAAGCCAACATCGGGTCAGGATGCTACTTGCTGGGCAGTGAAGTTGAGGAGGAATGAGTGCCAGTGCCTGTGACTTCTGTGTTTTAATATTCACTTAACTTTGTGGAGAGTAATTATATTCCACTCATTCTACACCAGCTGGTATTTACTTCATCCTCCATCAGGCATCAACAGAGCATGGAGCTGCAAGACAGAAATATTACTCTGGCGAGCATAAATATTTCATTTTTCACACCACAAATGCGTTGATGATTTATTAATTAGCCTAAAGGCTGCTGCCTCTGTAGAGCTGAAAACGAAGCCTTTCTGCTGTGAGCCTGTCTGGGGCACAGTGCCCATGGGTGATGCTCAGCTGGGAACATGGCCCAAGTTTGGCAAACAGCCTGTGGAATGTCCAATCCAAACTTCACAGGCCTGGTCTTGGCTTTTGACTGCTCATGGAAGCCTCATGGAGAACTTCTTCAGACTCAAAAAATATTTTATCTCTGCTTTTCCAGAATATGTACCTGGGACCAGAGCCAACTAGTCCACCTACCATCTGGCTACTGAGATGAAGCTGCTAACCTGTGAAGGGGTCAGTACCTGCCTTTGACCTAGCTTTTGAAGCTACATGCCTCATGGGAGTTGGATATTTAGACAAACCAACGAGCCTCCCCTTGAGCTTTAGCCACAGATGTTGGGTCACTGGGAGGGCTCAGTGCCCTTTCTACTTGTAACTGACCAAACACTGTCTGTAAGAAGAATAATTATCCTAGGAGTGAAGCACTCATGGGTCAGAAGCCCACTTCAACTGGGACGTGTGCACCCACACTAAGCAACTACCGGAGCTGTCTGAAGAGACCCTCACCTTGGTGCTGAATAAATTGTAAAGTGCTTAAAGGAAGAGTAAAAATAGAGCCCCAAACATCAGCTTTGTTGTTGATGAAGCTAAGCTAGAGGGCATGATTTGGCGTCGGGTCAACCAGTCTACCAAGTCCCCACATTTTTCTAGAGCGGAGGTTCTTAAGGAGGGAGGAATGGTCTGGAGAACTTTAGGTTAGTACAACTGTGGGGATGCTCTAGGCACCAAGTGGTGGCAGGGCGGGGATGCTGTTAAACATCCTACCATGTGCGGGAGAGCTCTCAAACCATACTCTGCCCCCAACCAAGAATCATCTGGCCCGAAACGTCAATAGTGCTAAAGGTGAGAAGCTTTGTTCTCCACTTGCAAGCAGCGTATGTGAGGTAAACATGAGTCTGTAAAGTAGACTCATTGGGGCAGGTCACTGTCCCATTGCTCCTGGAGAAGGAAGAATAAAATCTCACACCTCATGCTTAGAATGTTTTGCTTGGGGAAAAGTTTTTTCCCAAGCAAAATTTGAGGAAAACCTCAAAGATACCATGAACGGAGGACAGATTCTTTCTTCCAACAGGATACATTCTCAGACTCCAGCCAGACACACCTATGAACCTCAAACACCAGGAAGTGATCAAGGTAACAATTAGGAAGACATCCTGGCCCATCCCTTAACTTCACCACAACATGCTTTCCTTTGGTACCAGGCCTCAAATCCCTGGCTTCCCGACCTGACTTAGATATTTGTCTTTGGTCCTACTGACTTGCCCCAAACTTTACCCTGGACCTCCACTGGATGCTTCACTCCTTTCTCCTTCTGGGTTTTATCATCACTTTTCTGACTCCTCCTGTTTTACTGAGCCCATACTCTGGCCCCTGGTAAAGGTTAGAAAGCCACACAGAGAAGTTCCCTGGGTCACACCTTTCCATATTTCTTACTGATTTTTCTCAAACATCTTCAAAGTAGGAACTACCATGATAATTTTATTTAAGAGCAAGTTGAGAATGCCTAGGTGGCTCAGTGGGGTGCCTGTGTGACTCAGTGGTTGAGCATCTGCCTTTGGTTCAGGTCATGATCCTGGGGTCCAGGGATCAAGTTCCACATTGGGCTCCCTACAGGGAGCCTGCTTCTTCCTCTGCCTGTGTCTTTGCCTCTCTCCCTGTGAATTAAACAAAAAAAGAGAGAGAGGAAGTTGAAGTTCAGAAGGTTGGGGCAACTGGGTGGCTCAGTCAGTTAGCATGCAACTTTTGGTTTCAGCTCAGGTCAAGGCTTCATGGCTCATAGACTCAAGCCCAAGTGGAGCCTTGCATTGTGACCCATGTCAGGCCTGCATCTTGCTCTCTTATTAGCAGGGAGTCTGCTTGAGATTGCTTTCCTCCTTTCCCCCCAATAGCACTCTCTCTCTCTTCTTCTTCTTTTTCTCTTCCTCTCTCTCTCTCTCAAATAAATAACTTAATTTTTTTTAAAAAGAAGGAAATAGCAGTTCCTGCAACATACCAGGAGTGTAAAAACATTGAATAGATGTAGATAAACTTGACTGAATGAGCCAGCTAATAGTTGGCAGAAGCAGAATGAGAACGGCGATCTGCCTCAGCCCTAGGTCTGGCTTCCCTATGCATTGCAGCCTCCTGTCAGCACTTCTCTGTCTCTTGTTCGAGGGCATATGACCCTTCTCCAGGAACTTTACTTTATAATGCACATCTTTCTACCTATGGTATCCCCAAGCCATCACTCCAGGTCCATGACTATGATGTTTTCCTAACCCAGCATGATGAATTTCAGAAATTGCAAAATTCTCATGATCTTTTGGGTCAAGACATTCCTATAATCTCTCACACTGTATATATCTAGATCTAGATCATCTGGAGAGAGGCAATCTACATGCCATTTTTAAAATTCATTAATTTAAGAAATATACATTGGGGAAACAACATAGTGCTTTGGGGAAGGGTTTGGGATGGTGATTAAGAGTGAAAGCTCTGGAGTCAAACTGCTTGGAATCAAATCCCACTTCACCATATATCTGTTTTATGACTTGGAACATTTTTATTAGCCTCTCTCTAGGCCTTATCTCTTAGTATGTAAATGGGAATAATAATAATAATGGCACTTCTCTCACAATTCTTCTGCAAAAATTAACTGGATAAACTGTTTTATTCTCTGCCACAGTGGCATTGCTCAGTCACAGGCTAGTCGTTTATATCATCTTATGCAGAATGTGTATCTAATTCATTCAATGACATTCTTGACATTCACAAAAGATAGCAACTATTGGGTATTTACTCTGTTTCAAGACTCTCCAGGACTTTATCTGCTTTCTAATGAACAAGCAGGTGATGTCCATGAGATACATGCATCAGTAACCCTGTCATACAAATGAGGAAGGTGAGAGAGGCTGAGAGTGCACAATCTGCTCAAGGTGGCATGGCTGGTACACAGCACAGTGAGGATGAGCCTTCAGAATGGCTCTAAATCTCCCTTTGCTAGCTGCAACCCTACACCATGCAACGGGGTAGGCACAAGAAAAGGAAAGACAACACTGGGGAATGCATGACTAAGGCACACACACAGGTCACCACCAGAGTCAAAGGCCATGTTGGGCAAAAGAGGAGGTTTCCCAAAAGATGCAGTGTTTGGTTGAGGTTTGGTAAATAATAGTCACTGGAGAGAGGATCTGGTGGGGCTCCTTTCACAAAAGGATGAGAACATCAGAAAATAGAGACAGTTTGGTCTTGCTTGCTAGAGCATGGATTGTGAAAATCAGCAGGAAAGAGGAGGGGCTGGTGATGTAGGCACAGTCTAGGCTGTAGAGGTACCAAGACTGTACCTAGTACTGTGGAAATAAGTACCTAACTTTTTCTAGAAGGCAGTTGCAGAAGGTCACAGGCACATTTTGACTTAGAGAAACTCATTCAAAGTAGAGTGGGATAAACAGGTCATGGGTGAGACTAGTAAACCAGAGCTGAAAGAAAGAGGTTCCTGTGATAAGGCCTGAACCAAGAGAGAAGTGATGGGCATGGATGACAGTAGACAGACAAAAGAGATATTTAGGGGGTGAAAACCCCTTGTGTTGAGTAAAGAAAGTTAAAAAGTAATCTCTATGTAGGTAAAGGAAGAGTTTCCTAATGAACCTGGAGCCACATAATAGCAAAGCCCCAACACAAGGCCCCAGCGACCAATGGGCCAGGCCATATGTGGCAGGAAGAAAAGATATCCTTCCTGGTGTCGGCAGAAGCCATTCCCCAGGCATCAGAAAGTCTCTCCTGCAACCAGTGGCCTGTCCACAGGATTGTTAGGCTACAGCCACAGGCTTCAAGGCTAATACCCAGAGCCCTATGCAGCTGGAAAGGTATGGATTGAAATGAACTAACTGAACAATTCCTAATTCTCATTTTAGTAAATAAAGAAAATCATATAATAAAATTAGGCATTATTCAAAGTGATTAACACTAGCAACTTCCCATGAAATAATTTAACCCACTTTGATTTAGGGATTTGGAAACCTTCCATAGAACTATTATCAACATATGGATAGTTTTCATTATTATTAATAAGAATCTGTTAGGCAATGTGTATTAAAAAATGGTCTATGCATCAAATATTGAAATAGTGTTCTCAGAGGTGGCTCCCAGAGCCTGTACACACAGGTGCAGCATCAATGCAGAAGTGGTATGACCAGCTTCCTACTACAGAGGACAAAGACTTTACAGGCCACAGGGATTTTTTTTAAAGAATTATTTATTTATGATAGACACACAGAGAGAGAGAGAGGCAGAGACACAGGCAGAGGGAGAAGCAGGTTCCATGCTGGGAGCCCGATGCAGGACTCGATCCCGGGTCTCCAGGATCATGCCCTGGGCCAAAGGCAGGCACCAAACTGCTGAACCACCCAGGGATCCCTGGCCACAGGGATTTTAAAGGGAAATTCATGGAGATTGGACTTAGCAAAACCATTTCCTAAGGGAAAAGTCAAAGAGTATTTGTGAACCTTGGGAGTTGCTGATAATTCAGGCTCCATGCCAATTTACCTCTACTAGTTTTATTAAATTCTGGTAATAGTTTGTTAAATGAGACTTTCATATGAAATGCCTGTGCATCAAATTTATTTCTTATGTGATAGTCTGATTTTAAAACAGCTAATGAGAATCTCCTTTTTTATAGTCTTTTAGGTGAATTTTTTCCCATCTAGCCTATTTTTTAAACATTTCAAACGAAAAGCAAATGTCAGTGTAATAATCAAAAGTGGAGATATCTAGAGGAAGTAAAGTAAATGTACAAAAAAGTGGCATTATCTTTCAATAATGAGCAAAACAACAATTATCTCAGTGAACACATTTGTCTTAACTTTCTGTTGAACTTTGAGAAGAATGAATAATCGGGACGTGAAGAGTAAAGGAATGGGCTGCATCACTATGGGTCCTTCCTCAGGAGGCTGTAAACAGGGATTTGCTCAGAGACTCACATAACACAAAAAGATGAATTCCTGATAGCTGAGTAGTTAAATGTTTAATAAACAAAACAATAGATCTCTAAAAATTAAAACTGTATACTTCAACTTCTGCAGAGAGGACCTTTGAAGCCACAACTCAATAGAAGAAATGATGAAGAGGGGGAATAAAAGACAATTTTGACCACCCCAAAATAAATATCACATGTATAATAAAAATTTTAAAGGCCAATAATGATTTGGAAAATATTAATATTAAATCATTACTATTTTTATCATGAAAAAAAATCTCAGAGTTGATATTTACAGGGTATCTAGCAACATCAGTGATAAGCACCAGAGCATTTAGTGAAGAAAGAGGCTTAAATATGCATATTTTCAGTGAGGTCTTAACTATATCATTGCATTCTTGGCACATGGATCATCAGGCATATTGCTATAGACAAAAACCTAGATGTTTCTATTTTGGATGGTCAAAGAAGTAGATGGCCTAACGAACTAATTGCTGAATACTAGTAAAAGTTCTTGCTGAATATAGCAAAAGTTCTTTTTATAATTATCAATGATAGTGGTTTACAAAACGAAAAAAAAAAAAAAGAAAACCTCAAGTTTGATAGAAAAAAAAATGACCAATCTGCTCCAAAACAAAGAAAATTCACGGGGGAGGAGCAAGATGCCGGAAGAGTAGGGTCTCCAAATCACCTGTCTCCACCAAATTACCTAGAAAACCTTCCAATCATCCTGAAAATCTATGAATTCGGCCTGAGAATTAAAGAGAGACCAGCTGGAATGCAACAGTGAGGAGAGTTCGCGCTTCTATCAAGGTAGGAAGACGGGGAAAAGAAGTAAAGACACAAAGGCCTCCGAGGGGGAGGGGCCCCGCGAGGAGCCGGGCTGAGGCCGGGGCGAGTGTCCCCAGGACAGGAGAGGCCCGTCCCGGAGGAGCAGGAGCTGCACCAACCTTCCCGGGTGGAAAGGGGCTCACAGGGAGTTGGAGCAGGACCCCAGGAGGGCGGGGGTGCCCTCGGGTTCCCTGAGACAGTAACAGAGCAACTGCGCGCCCAGGAGAGTGCGCCGAGCTCCCTAAGGGCTGCAGCGCGCACGGCGGGACCCGGCGGGACCCGGAGCAGCTGGAGGGGCTCGGGCGGCGGCTCCGCGGAGGGGGCTGCGGGGCGGGAGCAGCTCGGAGGGGCTCGGGCAGAGGAAGACGCTCCGTGCGGAGGGGGCTGCGCGGTTCCAGGAGCAGCTCGGAGGGGCTCGGGCGGCAGCTCCGCGGAGGGGGTTGCGCGGCCCGGGAGCGCGAATCCACCAGCGCAGGCCCCGGAGCACAAGGCGCCGGGACACAGCCCAGGATCCGGCCTCCCCCGGGACAGGCAGAGGCCGGGAGGGCCCAGGACAGCGAGGACGCTCCTGCCCCGAGCTGAGCAGATCAGCGGCCCCGCCCCGGAGCCTCCAGGCCCTGCAGACGGAGTTCCTGCCGGAGCTGAATCCAGGTTTCCAGAGCTGCCCCGCCACTGGGGCTGTTCCTCCTGCGGCCTCACGGGGCAAACAACCCCCACCGAGCCCTGCACCAGGCAGGGGCACAGCAGCTCCCCCAACTGCTAACACCTGAAAATCAGCACAACAGGCCCCTCCCCCAGAACACCAGCTAGACTGACAACTTCCAGGAGAAGCCAAGGGACTTAAAGTACACAGAATCAGAAGATACTCCCCCGTGGTTCTTTTTTTTTTTTTTTTTTTTTTTGTTTTGTTTTGTTTTGTTTTGTTTTGCTTTTTGATTTGTTTCCTTCCCCCACCCCCTTTTTTTTTCTCTTTTCTTTTTCTTTCTCTTTTTCTTCTCTCTCTTTTTTCTTTTTTCGTTTTTTTTTCTTCCCTTTTTTTTCTCTTTCTCTTTTCTTTCCTTCTTTCTCTCCTCTCTTTTTCTCTTTTTCCCAATACAACTTGCTTTTGGCCACTCTGCACTGAGCAAAATGACTAGAAGGAAAACCTCACCTCAAAAGAAAGAATCAGAAACAGTCCTCTCTCCCACAGAGTTACAAAATCTGGATTACAATTCAATGTCAGAAAGCCAATTCAGAAGCACTATTATACAGCTACTGGTGGCTCTAGAAAAAAGTATAAAGGACTCAAGAGACGTCATGACTGCAGAATTTAGAGCTAATCAGGCAGAAATTAAAAATCAATTGAATGAGATGCAATCCAAACTAGAAGTCCTAACGACGAGGGTTAACGAGGTGGAAGAACGAGTGAGTGACATAGAAGACAAGTTGATAGCAAAGAGGGAAACTGAGGAAAAAAGAGACAAACAATTAAAAGACCATGAGGATAGATTAAGGGAAATAAACGACAGCCTGAGAAAGAAAAACCTACGTTTAATTGGAGTTCCCGAGGGCGCCGAAAGGGACAGAGGGCCAGAATATGTATTTGAACAAATTCTAGCTGAAAACTTTCCTAATCTGGGAAGGGAAACAGGCATTCAGATCCAGGAGATAGAGAGATCCCCCCCCTAAAATCAATAAAAACCGTTCAACACCTCGACATTTAATAGTGAAGCTTGCAAATTCCAAAGATAAAGAGAAGATCCTTAAAGCAGCAAGAGACAAGAAATCCCTGACTTTTATGGGGAGGAGTATTAGGGTAACAGCAGACCTCTCCACAGAGACCTGGCAGGCCAGAAAGGGCTGGCAGGATATATTCAGGGTCCTAAATGAAAAGAACATGCAACCAAGAATACTTTATCCAGCAAGGCTCTCATTCAAAATGGAAGGAGAGATAACGAGCTTCCAAGACAGGCAGCAACTAAAAGAATATGTGACCTCCAAACCAGCTCTGCAAGAAATTTTAAGGGGGACTCTTAAAATTCCCCTTTAAGAAGAAGTTCAGTGGAACAGTCCACAAAAACAAGGACTGAATAGATATCATGATGACACTAAACTCATATCTCTCAATAGTAACTCTGAATGTGAACGGGCTTAATGACCCCATCAAAAGGCGCAGGGTTTCAGACTGGATAAAAAAGCAGGACCCATCTATTTGCTGTCTACAAGAGACTCATTTTAGACAGAAGGACACCTACAGCCTGAAAATAAAAGGTTGGAGAACCATTTACCATTCGAATGGTCCTCAAAAGAAAGCAGGGGTAGCCATTCTTATATCAGATAAACTAAAATTTACCCCAAAGACTGTAGTGAGAGATGAAGAGGGACACTATATCATACTTAAAGGATCTATTCAACAAGAGGACTTAACAATCCTCAATATATATGCCCCGAATGTGGGAGCTGCCAAATATATCAATCAATTATTAACCAAAGTGAAGAAATACTTAGATAATAATACAGTTATACTTGGTGACTTCAATCTAGCTCTTTCTATACTTGATAGGTCTTCTAAGCACAACATCTCCAAAGAAACGAGAGCTTTAAATGATACACTGGACCAGATGGATTTCACAGATATCTACAGAACTTTACATCCAAACTCAACTGAATACACATTCTTCTCAAGCGCACATGGAACTTTCTCCAGAATAGACCACATATTGGGTCACAAATCGGGTCTGAACCGATACCAAAAGATTGGGATTGTCCCCTGCATATTCTCAGACCATAATGCCTTGAAATTAGAACTAAATCACAACAAGAAGTTTGGAAGGACCTCAAACACGTGGAGGTTAAGGACCATCCTGCTAAAAGATAAAAAGGTCAACCAGGAAATTAAGGAAGAATTAAAAAGATTCATGGAAACTAATGAGAATGAAGATACAACCGTTCAAAATCTTTGGGATGCAGCAAAAGCAGTCCTAAGGGGGAAATACATCGCAATACAAGCATCCATTCAAAAACTGGAAAGAACTCAAATACAAAAGCTAACCTTACACATAAAGGAGCTAGAGAAAAAACAGCAAATAGATCCTACACCCAAGAGAAGAAGGGAGTTAATAAAGATTCGAGCAGAACTCAACGAAATCGAGACCAGAAGAACTGTGGAACAGATCAACAGAACCAGGAGTTGGTTCTTTGAAAGAATTAACAAGATAGATAAACCATTAGCCAGCCTTATTAAAAAGAAGAGAGAGAAGACTCAAATTAATAAAATCATGAATGAGAAAGGAGAGATCACTACCAACACCAAGGAAATACAAACGATTTTAAAAACATATTATGAACAGCTATACGCCAATAAATTAGGCAATCTAGAAGAAATGGACGCATTCCTGGAAAGCCACAAACTACCAAAACTGGAACAGGAAGAAATAGAAAACCTGAACAGGCCAATAACCAGGGAGGAAATTGAAGCAGTCATCAAAAACCTCCCAAGACACAAGAGTCCAGGTCCAGATGGCTTCCCAGGGGAATTTTATCAAACGTTTAAAGAAGAAACCATACCTATTCTCCTAAAGCTGTTTGGAAAGATAGAAAGAGATGGAGTACTTCCAAATTCGTTCTATGAGGCCAGCATCACCTTAATTCCAAAACCAGAGAAAGACGCCACCAAAAAGGAGAATTACAGACCAATATCCCTGATGAACATGGATGCAAAAATTCTCAACAAGATACTGGCCAATAGGATCCAACAGTACATTAAAAAAATTATTCACCATGACCAAGTAGGATTTATCCCTGGGACACAAGGCTGGTTCAACACCCGTAAAACAATCAATGAGATTCATCATATCAGCAAGAGAAAAACCAAGAACCATATGATCCTCTCATTGGATGCAGAGAAAGCATTTGACAAAATACAGCATCCATTCCTGATCAAAACTCTTCAGAGTGTAGGGATAGAGGGAACATTCCTCGACATCTTAAAAGCCATCTATGAAAAGCCCACAGCAAATATCATTCTCAATGGGGAAGCACTGGGAGCCTTTCCCCTAAGATCAGGAACAAGACAGGGATGTCCACTCTCACCACTGCTGTTCAACATAGTACTGGAAGTCCTAGCCTCAGCAATCAGACAACAAAAAGACATTAAAGGCATTCAAATTGGCAAAGAAGAAGTCAAACTCTCCCTCTTCGCCGATGACATGATACTCTACGTAGAAAACCCAAAAGTCTCCACCCCAAGATTGCTAGAACTCATACAGCAATTCGGTAGCGTGGCAGGATACAAAATCAATGCCCAGAAGTCAGTGGCATTTCTATACACTAACAATGAGACTGAAGAAAGAGAAATTAAGGAGTCAATCCCATTTACAATTGCACCCAAAAGCATAAGATACCTAGGAATAAACCTAACCAAAGATGTAAAGGATCTATACCCTCAAAACTATAGAACACTTCTGAAAGAAATTGAGGAAGACACAAAGAGATGGAAAAATATTCCATGCTCATGGATTGGCAGAATTAATATTGTGAAAATGTCAATGTTACCCAGGGCAATATACACATTTAATGCAATCCCTATCAAAATACCATGGACTTTCTTCAGAGAGTTAGAACAAATTATTTTAAGATTTGTGTGGAATCAGAAAAGACCCCGAATAGCCAGGGGAATTTTAAAAAAGAAAACCATACTGGGGGTATCACAATGCCAGATTTCAGGTTGTACTACAAAGCTGTGGTCATCAAGACAGTGTGGTACTGGCACAAAAACAGACACATAGATCAGTGGAACAGAATAGAGAATCCAAAGTGGACCCTGAACTTTATGGTCAACTAATATTCGATAAAGGAGGAAAGACTATCCATTGGAAGAAAGACAGTCTCTTCAATAAATGGTGCTGGGAAAATTGGACATCCACATGCAGAAGAATGAAACTAGACCACTCTCTTTCACCATACACAAAGATAAACTCAAAATGGATGAAAGATCTAAATGTGAGACAAGATTCCATCAAAATGCTAGAGGAGAACACAGGCAACACCCTTTTTGAACTCGGCCATAGTAACTTCTTGCAAGATACATCCACGAAGGCAAAAGAAACAAAAGCAAAAATGAACTATTGGGACTTCATCAAGATAAGAAGCTTTTGCACAGCAAAGGATACAGTCAACAAAACTCAAAGACAACCTACAGAATGGGAGAAGATATTTGCAAATGACATATCAGATAAAGGGCTAGTTTCCAAGATCTATAAAGAACTTCTTAAACTCAACACCAAAGAAACAAACAATCCAATCATGAAATGGGCAAAAGACATGAACAGAAATCTCACAGAGGAAGACATAGACATGGCCAACATGCACATGAGAAAATGCTCTGCATCACTTGCCATCAGGGAAATACAAATCAAAACCACAATGAGATACCACCTCACGCCAGTGAGAATGGGGAAAATTAACAAGGCAGGAAACAACAAATGTTGGAGAGGATGCGGAGAAAAGGGAACCCTCATACACTGTTGGTGGGAATGTGAACTGGTGCAGCCACTCTGGAAAACTGTGTGGAGGTTCCTCAAAGAGTTAAAAATATACCTGCCCTACGACCCAGCAATTGCACTGTTGGGGATTTACCCCAAAGATACAAATGCAATGAAACGCCGGGACACCTGCACCCCGATGTTTATAGCAGCAATGGCCATGATAGCCAAGCTGTGGAAGGAGCCTCGGTGTCCAACGAAAGATGAATGGATAAAGAAGATGTGGTTTATGTATACAATGGAATATTACTCAGCTATTAGAAATGACAAATACCCACCATTTGCTTCAACGTGGATGGAACTGGAGGGTATTATGCTGAGTGAAGTAAGCCAGTCGGAGAAGGACAAACATTATATGTTCTCATTCATTTGGGGAATATAAATAATAGTGAAAGGGAATATAAGGGAAGGGGGAAGAAATGTGTGGGAAATATCAGAAAGGGAGACAGAACGTAAAGACTGCTAACTCTGGGAAATGAACTAGGGGTGGTGGAAGGGGAGGAGGGCGGGGGGTGGGAGTGAATGGGTGACGGGCACTGGGGGTTATTCTGTATGTTAGTAAATTGAACACCAATAAAAAATAAAAAATAAAAATAAATAAAAAAATAAAAAATAACAAAGAAAATTCAAAATAAGCATAAAAGAATTTCATTATATAAAGAATGAGATTTCTTGGTTAAAGACGATGAAAACAGGGATCCCTGGGTGGCGCAGCGGTTTGGCGCCTGCCTTTGGCCCAGGGCGCGATCCTGGAGACCCAGGATCGAATCCCACGTCGGGCTCCCGGTGCATGGAGCCTGCTTCTCCCTCTGCCTGTGTCTCTGCCTCTCTCTCTCTCTCTCTGTGTGACTATCATAAATAAATAAAAATTAAAAAAAATTAAAGACGATGAAAACAAAAGACATCTTGTCATTCATGACGACATGGAAGGACCCAGAGGGTGTTATGCTAATGGAAATAAGTCACACTGAGAAAGGCAAATACCATATGATTTCATTCATATGTTGAATCGAAAAAACAAAACAAATGAAAAAACAAACAAACACAAAGCAAAATCACACCCACAAATACAGAGAACCAACTGATGGTTGCCAGAGGGAAAGGGATGGGGTGATGGGCAAAATGGAGGTAAAGGGGAGTGGGAGATACAGACTTGCAGTTATGGAAGGAATAATTAATGGGAATAAAAGGCACAGCACAGGGAATATAATCAGTGATATTGTAATAGCATTGTGTGGTGACAGATGGTAGCTATACTCGTGATGAATGTAGCATAACATATAGAGATGTTAAATCACTATGTTGCACACCTGAAACTAATGTAACATTATGTCAACTGCACTCAAATTTTAAAAAATGAATGAATAATGATAGCAAATCTTTAAAAAATGGTAAAGGAAAAAAACCTACACTGATTGAAGAATAGAAATAAGATAGCCAAATCAGATCTGCAAAATGTCCAATATTGGAATTATCAATTAAAAATATAAGCTTGAAAAAGAAAAAAAGTGAAACTAAAGAACAAGAAAATATAACTAAAATATATTTTTCAAATTATCAAAGTGAAATTCAAGAAGTGGAACAGAATTAGTAATTAAAGTTAAAAATGCAATATCTCGGTTCAACAGCTAATTCAACAAAGCTGAAGAGTCAAATAATTAAAAGGGTGGGATCAAACAAAATGAGAAGGGATGTAGAACAGTAACAAAGACACAGACATTTGGGGAGAAATTTGATAACCATTCAAAATTAAAAGGTCTAACATAAGATCTGTTGACGTTCCAGAGAAAATGAGAGATACTGAGAGAATCTATTCAAAAAGAAAGCGATAGCAGTCAAGACAGTGTGAGACTGGTGTAAAGACAGACAAAAATCAAGAATCAAGGAACAGACCCACACAAATATGGATAACCAATTTTTGACAACAGTGCAAGGGCAGTTTAATGGAGAAAGGACAGTCTTTTCAAAAAGTGGTGGTGGAACAGTTTGATAATCACATGCAAAATATAAGAATAAGAACTTTAGTGCATACCTCCCAGCACACCCAAAGATCAAATGGATTGTCGGTGTATGATTTAAAATATAAAGCTATAAAACCTCTAGAAAAAAAAAACTACTGAAACAAATCTTTGTGACTTAGGTGAGGTGAAAGTACCCTTTATTTATATATTTACTTATTTTTTAAGCGGGCTCCTTGCTGGGCAGACTCAAGCTCACCCTCGTGAGATCAAGACCTGAGCCAAGATCAAGAGTTGGACCCTCAACTGACTGAGACTCAGTGAAAGTGTCTTACATATAGTACTGTTACAGATTTAATTGTATCCTCCTCCTGCAAAATAAAAGTTATATTGAGATCCCAGTCCCCAGCATGTGGCCTTATTTAGACATGGGGCCTTCGCAGTGTTAGTTGAGCTAAAATGAGATAATGAACATGACTGGTGTTTTCATAAAAAGGAGAAATGTGGACACATAGGCAGACATGCAAAGAGGGAGGCTTTGAAGAAGAGACCCAGGGAGAATGCCAGGTGAAAGCAGAGGATTGGAGTGACAGAGAGACAAGCTAAGGATGGCCAAAGACTGTCAGAACACCACCAGAAGCTAAGAGAGAAGAATACACGTGATCCGCCCTAACAGCTGTCCAAAGGAAGCCACCCCACTGACTCTGATTGCGGTCTTCAAGGCTCCAGAATGGTGAGATGACAAACATCTATTATTTGAAGACACCCAGTTTGTGGTACTTCATTATAGAAGCCCTAGGAAACTAATACAAAAGCCATAAATATAGTCCATAAAATGTTTAAAAATCATGATAAGTTAGATGTCATCAAAATTAAGAACTTCTGTTCTTCAATAGTATTTGTTACCAGAATGAGGTAACAGTCACAGACTGGAGAAAATATTTGCAAACCATATACATGATAAGTGAATCATACCCATAATATATAAAGAAATCTCAAAATTCAATGAGAAGAAAATAAACAGCCCCAGAAGAAAATGGGCAAAATGTTTCAGGGAAAAAAGAAAATGTACGCTAGCAAGAATATTGATAGCAGGATGCTCAACCTCCTTAGCCTCTAGGAATTACAAATTAAAACTACAATAATAAAAAAATAAAAATAAATTAAACTACAGTAAGATACCACTTCACATCTATTAGGATAGGCAACATTTGAAAGTCTGGTCATACCACATATTGGCAAGGATGTGGAGCAACGGGACTCATACACAGCGGCGGGCATGTAGAAAGGGCACATTTTGGGAAGCATTTTTACACTTTCCTAAGAGGTTAACATACACCACTTTATAATTCAGTCATCCCATCTCTAAGTGTTTACCTAACACCTAGAGAAAGCATATAAACACACAGGAATTTGTATCTGAATGTTCATACACTCACTAGAAATAGCCAAATCTGGAAAGAACCTAAATGTACATCACCAGACCAATGGATTCTATGTATATATTTTTATATATATCTCCATACAATGGTATACTATTCCACTATATTGTGGAAAAGGAATCCACAATTCTTTATAAGCAACAACAGTTTTTAAATAATTGTGCTGAAGAAAGCTTGATGCAAAAGTCACATACTGTATGATTCCATTTGCATGTAACTCTAGAAAAGCCAAGCTAATCTATAATGACAGTGGTTGACTGGGGATGGGGAGGAAAGGCTGGGATGCACATCAGGGAGGGATTAGGGCCATGAGAAAATGCTTTTTTAAAGAGCAATGATGGATGCTTATTCTGTGGCTAGTTTTGAAAATTTTATGGGTGTATATACATCTCTGAAACTTATCGAATTATATGCTTATGTGCAATTTATTATGTCAATTATATAGAAATATAATACACAGAGTGTTCAATAAAATTATTACTTGATGTGCAGTTTTGTGCAATTGTATAAACCATAATGTCAATTATACAAAATCATAATTAAATTGGACTTAACTGAAAAAATATAAATATTGAAAAAGTTGTAGAATAACCGGTATATTTATATAATTGTGGAATGTTATGTTGTTGTTGGAAAAAGTTGTACATTGACTGCCAAAGTTGAAAAAAGGCATACCCTCTGACCCATGCATCTGGAAAAAAGTCTACCTTCTGATCCTTCTCATTACATGTGTATATTTATTGATAATATATATCAACATATCATATAGATAATATATTATATATTTATATATAAGATAGTATTTATTAGAGGTGTATATATAAAATATGTAACTGAGTAATACCCACACATTAAATAAACATTAATATTCCTAGAACAAATCTTTCTCTTAGCAAAATAATATTAATCAATAGTAGAACACATAACCAGTTCCTTTAGTTACGACATGGAATACTATTTAGCAGGGAATGTGAATGAACTAAAACTACATGAGGAACCTCAGGGGGAAATATACAAATCACATATTTTATAAATGCTTTTATTTATATAATGTTAAATAAACATAATTTCCATGTAAACTCTAATACATGGAAACAAAAATGTCATTTAATGTTTAATAATATGACACACAGTAAATGATAAAATATTAAATAAAACTTGCAACAATGGTCATAGAAAGAATCTTACTATTACCAATTTTTTCAAATGATAACCAAGAAAATTTTCTTTTTCTTACGTCTGTCATGTTTTCCATCTTTTATTTAATGAATATATACTATGTTGATAGTGAAAGCAGTAGCCTACAAATTTCTAAGTGTTAGTTTAAATTCTTGTAGGGTGTCACTTTGTTGACCAAGTAAGTGTTAGTTTGTGATGTAGATTGTTGAATAAAATAGAGGAACGCAGCTCCGTGATCTTCTTCAGTCTTAGTGACAAAGTATGATGCCCCACTAAAATGGCCAGTGGGTTTCAGCTGATTTACTTCACAGGTCCACAAGGTCATAAACTCTCCTAGAATAGTCCCTAAGGAGCCAAATGTAGGCTAGGACACCAAAAGGGTTGCATTTGACGAATTGCCTATGACATCACGTAAATTCACAAGTGGAAGATTTTGAATCTGAAAATACTTGACCAAATGGATCACAAGATTCCCAAAAGGATGCAAGCACTCATTCTAACAGTGGTAAACGTACGTTCCCTAAAACGCTTTGTGTAAATATGGATTTAAGGTGAATGTTATTAGGAAAGTTTCCATTAACCAAATTAATTTTACTCAGATGACCTGTAGGCAAATTTGCCTGCCCGGACAAGTGCCCGTCGTGGTGCCACCAGCCAGCTGACAGGACCCATTGCCAGTGCACAGATCCTCCTAAGAAAACCAGAAAATGCCCAAGTGGAAAAGGAGGGGTCACCACACCTGGCCGCCCTGGTAGGGAAGCCAACGAGAGGAAACACTGTCGGAAGAACACGGTCAGCAGACATTCAGTTAGTGCCAGTAGGTGCCAGAGGCCGTGTCACATGTGGGGGATGAGAGATCACCGAGCAGTCGCCGCACCAAGACCCGCAGAGATGCATGAAACTGCACCATGACAAGGTCACTGTCCAGGTCCACGTAAGAGGCAGACGGAGCCCAGAGGAGTGAGCAGAGTATCTCCCTTGGGCACCGCGGATGGAGTTGGCCGGGGAGCTGCCCGAAGAGGCATCTTAATTCTGGGCCTTAAATCCAAGTAAGCTTTTTGTCAGGAAAAAGGGGAAAAAAACAGAATAAAGAGAGGTCAAAGGGCATGGCTTGTCTGTAAATCATAAATCTTCTTTTCATCAGTACCAGATATTTCAATACTTTGGGTGTAAAGTGGTACTTGAGAGTTCAGAGGCGTCAGGGGCAGTTTTGGGGCTACGATGACGATGGGGCATAGCTGTGCCTGCCTCCTTTAGGTACTAGAGACTCCAGGAAGGTGCTCCCATTGTAGCTGCCTTTTCTTTATTTATTTTCCTTTTTAAGAACAGGGATAACACATGATCATTGTTTTTTAAAAAAAAAAAAAAAAAAGAAAAAGAAAGAAAAGAAAAGAAAAGAAAGAAAGAAAGAAAGAAAGAAAGAAAGAAAGAAAGAAAGAAAGAAAGAAAAAGAAAGAAAGATGGATGGATGCGAAGAAAAGGAGTAAGAATAGAGAAAGGGAATTATTGTAATAGTCCAAGTGAGAGATGATAAGGGACCAAACCGGGGCTTTAATGCTTAAGGAAGGATTATGAAAAGATTTAAGAAATATTTTGAGAGATGAATAATCAGGGCTCGGTTCAAAATTGACTGTGGATGGTGAGAGAGAAGGAGGGATAGATAAGGACTCCGACAACTCTAATTATGACAAGCAGCGGACGCAGCATCATTAACCCAGATAGGGAATGCAGGCCAAGAGCTGGTTTTAGGACGGAGATAACGAGTTCGCTTTGGACACGCTGATTTGTATGTTCGTCTGGTGTATCCGGGAACGCAGAAAATGGAAATAGGGGCCTAGGGCTTAGAGGTGAGTTTTAAGTTACGGAAATAGATTTGAGATTCAAGAGTATAGAGCTGGAAGTTGGAGCTTGCAGAGAGGGGGAGGGAGGGCCTAATAACCAACACAGGGTAGTGACCACCTCGCATACAGCCATTCATTTAATTCCTCCAACCCTCCTCCAAGTTAGGTGCTGCGATCATTTTTCCTCTGCACAGGAATCTGACCCACAAAGAGTCTAAAATCTCGCCCAGGCCTGGAAGTTGTTGAGCTGGGAGTCACGCTCAAGCAGTTTGGCATCAGAATACAGATGTTACCCTCAGCCAGAGATGGGCAAGAAAGAAACCTGGGGACAGCAGATGTTTGTGGGGCAGGTGGAGGAGGAGAAACCCATGGGGGCCACAGAGGAAAACCCCAAAGAGTGTAATGTGAAGAAAAGCGAATGATAAGAGGGTTTCTTCTGGGGCCAGACCTCTGTGTCAAAGGCAGTAGAGGAGTCTTGGATACCTGTGCTGGGGGTCAGGGGCCAGAGAGCAATTTTCTGTGAGGTGTTGGGAAGGGCAGCTGGAGCACAGTGGGCTATGGGGGGAAGGGGAAGGGAGGGCAGGAGTGGTCAGAGTAGATAGCTCTTCTAGAAAGGAGCAACAAGGGGCGCCCAGGGGGCTAAGATGGTTAAGCGTTTGCTTTTGGCTCAGGTCATGATCCTGGGGTCCTGGGATCAAGCCCTACATTGGGCTCCCCAGTCAACAGAGAGTCTGCTTCTCCCTCTCCCTCTGCACCTCTTTCTGCTCTCTCATGTGCTCCCTCTCAAAAAAAGAAATAAAATCTTTAAAAAGGAAGGAAGGAAGGAAGGAAGGAAGGAAGGAAGGAAGGAAGGAAGGAAGGAAGGAAGGAAGGAAGGAAGGAAGGAAGGAAGGAAGGAAGGAAGGGTCAACGAATCCTTTCCAAACACAAGAGAGATTTATGGTATTTTCTTTTTTAAAAGAAATTCAGTTTAGCCAACATCATTAATTTCAAATATAATGTTCAATGATTCATTAGTTGTGTATAACCCCCCAGTGCTCATCCCATCAGGTGCCCTCCTTCGTGCCCCTCACTTGGTTACCCCATCCCCCACCACCTCCCCTCCAGAGACCCTTAGTTTATTTCCAAGAGTTAATAGTCATGTTTGTCTCCCTCTCCGACTTTTTCTCATTAGGTTTTCCCTCCCTTCCCTTATGACCCCTCTGCACTATTTCTTATATTCCCTATATGAGTGAAACCATATGACAATTGTCCTTCTCCTACTGACTTACGTCACTCAGCATAATGCCCTCCAGTTCCATCCACGGCGAAGCACATGGTAGGTATCCGTCCTTTCTGATGGCTGAGGGATATGCCATGGTATATACAGACCACGTCTTCTTTATCCATTCACCTGTCAACGGACATCGTGGCTCCTCCCACGTTTAGCTACTGTGGGCAATGCCGCTGTGAACATTGGGGTGCAGGTGCCCCTCATTTCACAACATCTGTCTCTTTGGGGTAAATACCCAGTAGTGCAATTGCTGAGTCATAGGGTGGCTCTATTTTTATCTTCTTGAGGAACCTCCACACTGTTCATTCCCTGTGTATTCTCAGGCCATGATGCTTTGAAACTTGAACTCAATCGCAAGAGGAAATTAGGAAACAATTCACATACGTGGAGGCTAAAGAAGATCCTAATAAAGAATGAATGGGTCAACCAGGAAATTAAAGAAGCACTAAAGAGATTCATGCAGGGCAGCCCGGGTGGCTCAGCGATTTAGTGACACCCTCAGCCCAGGGCATGATCCTGGAGACCCGGGATCGAGTCCCACATCGGGCTCCCTGCATGGAGCCTGCTTCTCCCTCTGCCTGTGTCTCTGCCTCTCTCTCTCCCTCTCTCTGTGTCTCTCATGAATAAATAAAAATAAAATCTTAAAAAAAAGATTCATGCAAATGAATGAGAATGAAAGCACAACTGTTCAAAACCTTAGAGAAACAGCAAAGTTGGTCCTAAGAGGGAAGTACATTTCAATACAAGCCTCTCCCAAAAAATTATGGTATTTTCAAAAGCCTGGGTTGCTCCGTCCCAGATGTCTGTCTAGGCTCAAATGAAAAAAGCCAGAAATCTATGAGGAGGGTCACAGCCTTACCACCAAGCTTGGCTGGAGATGCTTCAGATGGGCACAGTAGGGCATAGGGAAAGGGTTGGTGCTTAGGGTCACAGGCAGACACAGCAGCTCCAAAAGGTTGATAGAAGCCTAAGTCTCCATCAGAGACAGCACCTGCCAGAGTGAGGATCTCGAGGGGCACGGCCAGAAGGAAGCATGGACGACACAGGACCCCAGAGACTTCGAAGCAGTGCTCACCTCAAACTGCCCGAATAGCGGGGTCTGAGAATCCGGGTTGAGGAAGTGGTCCGAGCCCCACGAGGTTTGCGGGTATACTAGCAGCGTCCAGGATAGAACACTTTTCTTACCAGGAATAACATATTATTTGAAGCCTCCTGTCATTCCAGTCTTTGGTGTTTTCATGCCCGTTTCCTCTTCACTGAGCTAATATCCAGAGGAATCTGTGCTCAGCCACAGGAGCCTGAAGATTGCAGGGGCTCGGGATCCAGAGTAGCAGTGGCAGCAGCCAAGCCAGATGGACAAGTAGACAGACACACAACTCATATCTCTGAATAAACATTATTGGGAGGTCAGAGGTTGCCAGACCGGTAGAGCCTTTACTCTCTTTTTCGGTGAACTTGGGTTTTACTTTGCATGTAATTATTGGGTTTCCTCCCACCAGCCTTGGCTTCCTCCTAGCGAATGACAGCTAAAGCCTCCGCTTGACACCACGGAGCAAGGAAGACGTGAGCTGTCAGTGGTGGGACGCAGGGAGCTCTCTGGCCTAGGCCTTTGCATCAACCTACTAAACTCTAACAAACCAGCCAGGTACGTGGGACCCCAGGCGACGCAATTCCGTGACCACCTTTTGTTTACCTGCCTTAGATCCACTTCTCTTCATATTAACATTCTTGGTTCTCTAAGATCCCCTTTCCCCCTGCTAGGTTTCCAGTATTTCTCCAAAAATACCACTTCCCTGCTCTCCCCGCCCCCTTGCCTGACAGCGTGTTTAGGATGGCTTATCTGGATTAAACCTCACAACCTTCAAATAACATAAATTTGGTGTTTGCTCTCTGGTCTTTGAAAGATATGCCATTTTCTCTAGGACTCCAGGGTCCCCCTGGCCATGCCCACCTCTTGTCTGGCTTTCCACCGAGGAGACGGTGGACAGATCAAGAAAATGAGTGGCAGCAGCTTGGGGATGCGGCTTACATCCCTCCCTGTCAGCTGTCCTAAATGATTCTCTTTTCTCTTCCCCAGCAGAACCACAGGGAAGCCTTCTGTTGTCCCTCATCATCTTTGGTTTGGAAAAAAAAAAACAGAACCATTTTTGCATAATACATGGATGTCCCTGAATTATAAATATGCTGCGACTGCGGATTTTCCCATTGCCTTTGTCTATACCTTAATATCAGCTTAAAAAATCGTCTTTCCAGAATCAGGAAGATGAAAGGAAAATTAGATGTGGCAAGATCAGAAGTCGGAGCAAGGAAACCATGTGTCCTGGGCAGCTTCCAAGACAAAGGGCAGTACCTTAGGCAGCTAGGTTTTCCTACAGCTCACACGGGCCTATGTCTCCCCGTGAGCCTCCTGGCTCCTGCCCAGCCTGAATCCTGAGCCATGCACTTACCTGATGAGATGTTTATTTTTTTATTTTTAAAGATTTTATTTGTTTATTCATGAGAGACACAGAGAGAGGGGCAGAGACACAGGCAGAAGGAGAAGCAGGCTCCTTGCAGGGAGCCCGATATGGGACTCGATCCCGGGTCTCCAGGATCACGCCCTGGGCCAAAGGCAGGCACTAAACTGCTGAGCCACCCAGGCATCCCTGGTGAGATGTTTAAAAAAAAAGGATTCTTATTTGACTTTAGTGGCTTGCTTTCCTGGAAGCCAACTTTTTATATGGCTCCTTGATGAGCATGGTTGTTTGTTTGAAGTAAAAAATTTCACAGTATCAGATGGTATCTGATCAAATAGAAAACAAAGGGATTTTTCTTAATAACTCTTTGCCTTTAGTTGTTAGGTCAAAATAAACCAAAGCAAGGATAGATTTAGGAAAAAAAATAGAAATCTCATGGTAATAGCTGGAAAATATAACTGTAGTTCTGATCTCCTTCCATCTGGCAGTTTCCCCAAAGGTCCTGACGTCCACTTGTGTTCAATGCATGGGTGCCGGCCCAGCCTCTGGCTCACGACTCTCCTCACTTCACATGTTGCACGTCTACTACCCTCGTTGATAAGTCAGGCTGTACGTCGTCTGCTGTCCCTGGTTCTCCGGATTGTCTTGGTGCAGGTCACAAAGAGAGCTGGTCCCCAAAATAAGACCAAATAGTAGGCAAACAGGTAGGAAAGTCCCTGAGAGATTAGGTGGTTGAGCCAGGTAGGAGCTATCGTCCTTGATGTAAGAGTAGTAAAGCCAGGACCCAGGCATCCTGTCCCCTCCTGCACGTCCCCGATGTTACCACTAAGAGAACAACATCACAAGGACTCCTGCAGTGTCCCAGCTGCTCACTCTTGGCAGTGATGTTTTCATGCCCACTGGTCAACAGGAGAGACCATTCCTGCCAAGGAAACTGAGGCATACGGAGATGTTTTTTAAAATGTGCTTTGAAAAAAAAAATAAAAACAGGGCAGCCCCGGTGGTGCAGCGGTTTGGCGCCACCTGAAGCCCAGGGTGTGATCCTGGAGTCCCGGGATCAAGTCCCACGTCAGGCTCCCTGCATGGAGCCTGCTTCTCCCTCCGCCTGTGTCTCTGCCTCTCTCTCTCTCTCTGAATAAATAAATAAATAAATAAATATTTAAAAAAATTTTAAAAAATAAAATAATAAAAATTAAAATTAAAATTTAAATTTAAAAAAATGTGCTTTGGAACACTTATGCTCGCTAACTCCCCTGGAGAGAGTCCCATTCTGTTATAAGATCATGTTCTCCCCTTGCTGATGGATCCTATTATGTTTGTGAACTTCCTAGGCATTTACTGTGTGTGTACACACCATGCAATTTAATGGTGAACCTCTAGGACACGGGCACTCGCTTTCTGTGTGTTCTAGCCCACAGTACTTTGCAGGCACTGCGTGTGAAAACTTGGTTCTCGAGTTCAAATGGAATTGAAACTAGCACCGTGCTTTACATGCTTTCAGATCCCTGCTTTCCCAAGGCAGAAAAATCTGTCTTTTCCTCTATCCTGTGCAGTTCTAGGCACATACTGGCTGTGTAAGAATTTCTGGGTGAATCAAAATAAACAGAACCTTTATGAATATATTTGACCTCTTCTACAGAAGTTTGGTGGTGAATGTGTGTGTGTGTGTGCGATATTTTCTTTCTTTCTTTCTTTCTTTCTTTCTTTCTTTCTTTCTTTCTTTCTTTCCTTTCTTCTTTCTTTTCTTTCTTCTTTTTTTCCCTCTCCCTTTCTTTTTCTTTCTTTCCTTTCTTCTTTCTTTTTTTGCTTTAATAAGAAGAAAATGTGTACTGGTGGGGCATTGATCATCTGCCTATGGCTCAGGTCATGATCTCAGTGTCCTGGGATCAAATCCCATATCGGGCTCCCCACAAGGAGCCTGCTTCTCTCTCTGCCTATGTCTCTGCCTCTCTCTCTCTCTCTCTCTTTATCTCTCTCTGTGTCTCATGAATAAATAACATCATTAAAAAAAAATAAAAGAAAATGTGTGCTGGTATTCCAACGATTTTCACTTTCCTGACCCACTGAGGGTTTCCCACCCTCAATCCTTGGAGATTGAGTGTAGTATATGTGATATGAAGAAATCAATCTGAATCTTTTCCTCTTTCACAAGCCTCCTGCTCTAGAGGTACACATCTCTAGAAATTGATTTGTGTTTATCTTCCTATCTCACGGGGCCCATATAGGTTGGGGTTCTGCAAATTATGTGGGAGGGGGAAGAAAAAGGCTGGGCTCATCTGCCATGAGGCCTCCAGAATGTGAAGTAGCCCTAGGGAGATTCAGTGTCCAGCTCAGTGCTTTAAAAATGATAGCATAGCTATGCCATCGAATTCCGAGTATCCAGCCGTAGTCATAGCTCTTTTTTCTATCAGTGCCAAGACATCTCACGTCTTTGGACAGAAGATTATAACTCTGGCTTTCCCTAGGAATGTTAGAACAAGGCTAAGATTGGGGCACCTGGGTGGCTCAGTGGTTGAGCATCTGCCTTCGGCCCAGGGCGTGACCCCGGGGTCCTGGGATCGAGTCCCCACGTCGGGCTCCCTGCATGGAGCCTGCTTCTCCCTCCGCCTGTGTCCCTGCCTCTCCGTCTGTCTCTCATGAATAAATAAATAAAATCTTTAAAAATAAGAAAAAAAAAAGAATAAGGCTGAGATTGTCTTTCAAGATTGAGTTCTTCCACTGAAGAAGATGTAGTTTGACATTTGTTTGTATTATGGTCTTTCTCAGTGGTTTGGGTGGTTAACATATGAGAATCATCATACGTATGTTGTGATTACTGTATTATACTGAAGTTAAACCAACCTTCAAAAAATCGTCCCGCTGTATGAAGGGGATATCTCACTCGAAGGAGCCAACTTACAAATAATTGCCAGAGGCCACAGATGATAAGTTAGGCCCCAGAGAAATAAGACTGAATATCTTATTTAATCATCAAATCACTGCTAACCGAACAAAGCTGACACATGCAAGTAACCCTGCATTTCATCACTGGAGATCATTCTTTGGTCAATCATCATTTTCTATCAATAAGCTGCAGGGGAGAAGTTGTGCTCACATCAGTAAGAAGTCCATAAATGAGCTAAGAGGCTCACACTCAGGAGAGACTGGAGTTTTACCAACGAGGAAATGTCTTGGTCTAAAATGTGGAAAAAGACATACTCAGGCTCAGGTGGACAAGGAGGTTGAAAACAGTCAATAAGTCAGTGCCAAAAGGCTGCAAGGTGAGCAGGATCTTTGCATTCATAACCTCCATGGTGTGGTGCATCTATTCATCCCTTTAATACGTATGTTTGTGAGTGCCCACTCCGGCCCAAGCACCTGTGTGAATTGATAGAACAACTACCACGTGAAAAAGAATTACAATTTCTGTCTTAGAAAAAATTTTGAATACATATAACAGACCCATACTCCTTATCCGTTATATGCAAAGCATTCTTACAAAATAAAAAAAAGCACCAATACCAATTCAATAAGTAAAAAGGGTAAGCAATTTTACTAAAAGTACCCTAAAATATATATTAAGAATTAATCAGTGATGAAAAGATAGAGTACTTGTTAAAAAATAAACGCAAAATATTTACATATTGATCGTCACCTATCAGAGAAGCAGAACTATGAAAGAATTTTATTTTTTAATAATACATTTATTTTTTATTGGTGTTCAATTTGCCAACATACAGAATAACACCCAGTGCTCATCCCGTCAAGTGCCCCCCTCAGTGCCCGTCACCCATTCACCCCCACCCCCCGCCCTCCTCCCCTTCCACCACCCCTAGTTCGTTTCCCAGAGTTAGAAGTGTTTATGTTGTCTCCCTTTCTGATATTTCCTACCCATTTCTTCTCCCTTCCCTTATATTCCCTTTCACTATTATTTATATTCTCTAAATGAATGAGACCATATAATGCTTATCCTTCTCTGATTGACTTATTTAACTCAGCATAATTCCCTCCAGTTCCATCCACGTTGAAGCAAATGGTGGGTATTTGTCATTTCTAATGGCTGAGGAATATTCCATTGTATACATAGACCACATCTTCTTTATCCATTCATCTTTCGATGGACACCGAGGCTCCTTCCACGGTTTCGCTATTGTGGACATTGCTGCTAGAAACATCGGGGTGCAGGTGTCCCGGCGTTTCATTGCATCTAAATCTTTGGGGTAAATCCCCAACAGTGCAATTGCTGGGTCATAGGGCAGGTCTATTTTTAACTCTTTGAGGAACCTCCACACAGTTTTCCAGAGCGGCTGCACCAGTTCACATTCCCACCAACAGTGTAAGAGGGTTCCCTTTTCTCCGCATCCTCTCCAACATTTGTGGTTTCCTGCCTTGTTAATTTTCCTCATTCTCACTGGTGTGAGGTGGTATCTCATTGTGGTTTTGATTTGTATTTCCCTGATGGCAAGTGATGCAGAGCATGTTCTCATATGCATGTTGGCCATGTCTATGTCTTCCTCTGTGAGATTTCTCTTCATGTCTTTTGCCCATTTCATGATTGGATTGTTTGTTTCTTTGCTGTTGAGTTTAATAAGTTCTTTATAGATCTTGGAAACTAGCCCTTTATTTGATACGTCATTTGCAAATATCTTCTCCCATTCTGTAGGTTGTCTTGTAGTTTTGTTGACTGTATCCTTTGCTGTGCAAAAGCTTCTTATCTTGATGAAGTCCCAATAGTACATTTTTGCTTTTGTTTCTTTTGCCTTCGTGGATGTATCTTGCAAGAAGTTACTGTGGCCGAGTTCAAAAAGCGTGTTGCCTGTGTTCTCCTCTAGGATTTTGATGGAATCTTGTCTCACATTTAGATCTTTCATCCATTTTTGAGTTTATCTTTGTGTATGGTGAAAGAGAGTGGTCCAGTTTCATTCTTCTGCATGTGGATGTCCAATTTTCCCAGCACCATTTATTGAAGAGACTGTCTTTCTTCCAGTGGATAGTCTTTCCTCCTTTATCTAATGTTAATGCCTACTCTTGGTAAGCACCACGAAGGGCTTTCATTTACTGGCTGATGAGAGTTTAAATTGCTGTAAAGTTCCCAGGTTGTAACTTTGCGATGTCTGCCTTAGTTAAAAACACCTTCACTGATGACCTTATGATTCAAATTATAGGAAAGAGTTTTATTTATTCGTGAGAGACACAGAGAGAGGCAGAGACACAGGCAGAGGGAGAAGCAGGCTCCCTGCTGGGACTCGATCCCAGGACCGCAGGGTCATGCCCTGAATCAAAGGCAGACGCTCAGCCACGGAGCCCCCCAGGCACCCTCAAATTTTAGAAATCTATCCTAAGAGATCGTAGTACATGTTGCAATGCTTCATGCAGGTGAGAAGCGTCTCCATATCGTGGCCGCTGAGACCTTCAGGAGGCTCTTCTGTTTCATGGGCCATTTTCCGCTGTTACCATTGTCGGTACCTCTGGCTTCACCTGGCGCTGAGCGGGGACAGGGAGGAAGGTGGAAGCGCGGCTGGAGCTGAGGCTGGGTCGGGGCTGCAGTCCCAACCCAGGCGACTCAGGAAGCGCAGCGAGCTCAAACCCAGTCTTGGCATTAGATCACCCAATATCATGGGGGAAGCACGGCCAGGGAGTGTGTGAGTGTTTCTTCCCACAGATGGAGCCACAGTGACCCTGATGATCCCCTCTACTTTCATCAGTTCAACACACGTGAGCCCGGCAGGAGCCCTTGGCGGGGTACAGAAGGGGGCGTCAGACCATGACGCCCGGCATCCCGGCGCTTGCTGTCACAGGGCAGTGCATCACCCTGTTCTGGGACAGGACACTGGAAAGGGTCAGGCACATAGGAGAATAAACACACAGGCACACAGGCACGTCGTCTACACTGGCACAAACATCCTTCCCTCCTCTGACCACTCGTTTTGAAACATTTTTCTTTTTTTCCTAGAAAATGGGTCTCCATAACCATGGAAATGGCTGTTGTTTCCAGCCCAAGGGGATAGAGGGTTGTGTGTTTAAGGAGATACTAAGTAAGCCTCGATTGCTGCTCTTCCAGAGCGTGCAGCTTCATCTGGGCACTGCTCTCGCGCTCCAAAGGGGGCCCAAGCGGCAGCGGCTCTGCGCCTGCCCTCCGAGCGCCCACGTCCAGTCAAGGGCTGACTTCGGCTGCGTGCCCTTGCAGCTGACGGCAGGTGTGCTCGGACCAGCCCCCGTGCCCCTCAGCAACACGTGAAGTGCAGGTAGGAGATGGCTGCAACCACTTACAGGCCCTCAGGCCACCGAAGCTCCAACGTCAACTTCGGCCCGCGAGTCTCGGGGAGCCCCCCAGGTTGTGCCCCGGCTCCTTGGGAGCCTTCGATTCCTCCTCCTGGATGGTCTCTGGGGATCGAGGCCGGGCCCGTCAAGGCCGCCTCCGTGCCCAAGAAATGATGGCCTGCGGAGGCCTGACTGGACAGGAGCTGAGCCCACTTGGCCTGCGGTTAGCCTTGGGTTTTCATCTTTGTCACACTCAGTGCTTTCTGATAAATCTAATAAATCTCCTCTTGTTTAAGTGACAGGCAGTTGAGAGTGAGTGTTCTTTTCTTTTGTTCCTCTTGGCAAATCCTCAAAAAGGAAAATCAACCCACTTATCCCAAAAGGGAGGAGAAATAAGTTGAAACAGAAGCAACGTCTAATTGCTTAGCAGTGGACAGACCTTCGAGGGGGGGCAGGCTTTAGACTAGAGACCCCTGTGCAGACCCGGAGAAGGGTGTGTGGCTCCTGGGGGGCCCTGGGGGCTCCCGGCGTGGGACAGAGTGGAGAACACGCACAGACGTGACCAGGATAGGCAGGAAAGGTGACAAGTACCTGCACCCCCTCTTCCTGGAAATTTCACCCCTTGAGGAGATTCCTGCCTTTGCCTGGCCCACTCTCTGGCCTTTGCTTCACTGATCTGGGCAACAGTGGAGGAAAAAAGGGAAAGACGGCGAGAAGGCTGCATTCACCTACGGTACACAGTGCAGGAGGCCATGTGGGACAGCAGAGTGGGTGCCTGCGGCCCGTGGGCCCAAAGGGGCTGGGGCAGCAGGGAGGGACCAGGCTTGGCCATGCCAACCGCACCCCCTGTCCTTTGCAGATGTGGGAGGGCCCGAGAGGCGAGACCTCCCCTCAATGGAAAGGCTTAGAGACGGGAAGGCTTAGATGGGGGAAGGCTTAGAGTGGGGAAGGCTTAGAGACGGGAAGGCTTAGATGGGGGAAGGCTTAGAGAGGGGAAGGCTTAGAGGTGGGAAGGCTTAGAGAGGGGAAGGCTTAGGGAGGGGAAGGCTTAGGGAGGGGAAGGCTTAGGGAGGGGAAGGCTTAGAGAGGGGAAGACGCCACAAAGCCCCCAAGGTGCCCTCAGGAGCTGCCAGGGCAGAATGGAGTTGCTCCCGGGGCTCTCTGGATGTCCTGCTGACTTTCCTTGGGACACAGCTCACTGGGTTTGCGGGATCCTGCAGGATCCAGCCACAGCGTGGAGGGTGCCGAGCTCTGGGCTCTGGGGTGCAGGTGTCCAGGTCGGACGGTCAGTGCCGGGCCTGGGCCTGGGGCGTCCTCGCCACTGATGGGATGGAGGCCGTGGCTGCTGTCCCTTCCCGCCCAGGCCTGCTGGCCTCACACGCATCCACCTGCAAACCCACCATGTTTCCTAAAGGCGCTCGGGATCCACCACCGCCTTGGCCCAGCCCGAACCCCTGAACCCCCACCATGGCCCCACCTGGCCCCGGCCCTGCCTCCACCACCAGTCTCCTACCTGCCTCCACCACCTGCCTCCACTACCTGCTTCCGCTGCCTGCCGCGCACTTGCTTTCCACCATCAGTAGGATCCCGCCTGCCCAGCAGCCCACAGCTCTCGCCAGAATGAGGCATCACAGTTGTGCGTACACCTGCCTGAACTGGCCTTCGCCTCCTACTTGTCTGTTATTAGTTTCCACTGCACCAATAAAAAATATGCTATAGATTCATGTTTCTTTATTTTCTTATATTTCTTAGAATGTAAGAGTAGGAGGGACACCCACGGGGGAGGGGGGTGGCGCCCGGGTGGCTGAGCACCTGCCTCTGGCTCGGGCAGTGACCCCGGGTCCTGGGATCGAGTCCCACGTCCGGCTACCTGCAGGGAGCCTGCTTCCTCCTCTGCCTGTGTCTCTGCCTTCTCAGGAATAAATAAATATAGTTCTAAAAAAAAAGATTTAAAAAGAAGAATATAAGAGTAGGAATTTGTCTTGTTTTGTTTCACCCCTTATGCCTAGGCTGATATATGGCACCTATTCAATTAATATTAGTTAAATTAATAAATAGGTTACTTCCCTGAGGTTTATGCTTCCGTCTCCCAAGGCAGGGGGTGAAATAGCGCTGTCCTTCCCAAGTACTCACTATTTCTGTTTGCAAGAGCATTGTGTTTCCCCTCCCCAGCACGCCCACAGTGTCCTGGCGACTTGCCTGGCCAACAAGATGCGCGGATGAGCAAGTCAGTGGTACCCCTGGTAAGCTGAGGCACCAGGAGCTGCTCTGGGGTTCCCCATTACTCTCCTCGCAGGTAATGAACCCTTGATAGCTCATTTTAGTAAAACAACAAGGAGCTTCTTCATTTTGGGCCCTATAATAAAGAAAATGTGGGACACAGCCACACCATCCATGGAAGACACCAGGGTATGAGCGAGAAATAAAGGTTTGGTGCCGTAAGCTGAGACGAGGAGCCTGTTATGCAGCAGCATCTGGTGCCTGCACCTCCTGACGGAGGGGCACTGAGGGACGCTCGCCGGCCCATGGATGTGCCCGTGATGCCTTCTCACCTCGGGGAGCGTGTGCTCTCTTGAATGAGCGTGCTTGTCCTGGTTAGGAATTCTTTTTTTTTTTTTTTCTTTTTTAAGATTTTACTTATTTATTCATGAGAGACAGAGAGAGAGAGAGGCAGAGACACAGGCAGAGGGAGAAGCAGGCTCCTTGCAGGGAGCCCGACGCGGGACTCCATCCCGGGACCCAGGACCCCGAGGTCACATCCTGAGCTGAAGGCAGATGCTCAACCGCTGAGCCACCCAGGCGTCCCCTGGTTAGGAATTCTTTGGGGGACACTCTCTCCAACCTGAAGGGGACAGGAAGAGGGGCCACTTTGGGGCCTTAGTCATTCTCCACAGGCAGTGTGACTCCTGGACTTGGACTTTTGCACCGTGTGAATCCGGGTCAGTGGTGCAGACACCCATTCAAAATGCATTGCCTTGAATTTCCAAACCTGCCACTAGCCCTTCCTTGTTCTTTTTTTTTTTTTTTTTTGAAGATTTTATTTCTTTATTCATGAGAGACATAGAGAGAGAGGCAGAGACACAGGCAGAGGGAGAACCAGGCTCCATGCAGGGAGCCCGATGTGGGACTCGATCCCGGGTCTCCAGGATCACACCCTGCGCTAAAGGCAGGCGCTAAACCGCTGAGCCACCCGGAGACCCCTACCCTTTCCTTGTTCTGAGAAAAAAACCCAGAGAAGAGAAGAGCCGGCCGACGAGCTCCACGGCCCCTGCCCAGGCCCAGGCGCTCTGTCGGGATGCAGAGCAGAATGAAGAGGCTTCCATCAACCTCCGGGCTGCACAAGAAAGGAGCGGGGACTAGAGCCGATGCCAGGGGCACGGCAGGCGTGCACCCCACCCAGCTGCGGTTTCATCCTGAAGGCTACATCCGGCCACACTGAGCCCAGCTCGGCCTCCACAGCCAGGACTCCAGATTCCGGCCTCCGTGGGGGTGGGCGTGCGTGTCCCTCTTGCCTGGGCTTCCTCAAAATGCAGACTTCCAGGATTTAGACTTGAGATTCCCACGACTCCAATCAAGCCCCACAGGATGTGAGGGACCTCGGCTCTCGAGGCTGTCCCCCCACCCCCCAACTCCTCTCAGACTACCGAAGCAAGCCTCAAGGCCGCGGGCTGGACCAGTGCGGCCTCCGCTGCCTCCTGCCATTCCCTGAGGTCTGGCCTCAGACAGATGCTGCGGTGATGCTTTGCATTCCAGCCTCAACACAACAATACCTCTTCTTCTTTTCTAACAAAAGAATTTTCCAGCGAGTGAAACCAAGTACATTTTGTGAATTAATGAGACAAGGAAAAAGGACTTAAGCTTCCTGTGGAGGCTCTGAGAAGGACCAGGCTGCCCATGAAATATTTAGAGACATTTTCCCAAGGTAGTGGGCTGTAATGAATGGGTAAAATCGAGAACTGTTTTCCAGAGCCCACAGCGACTGAAGCCCAGAGCTGGGGCCTCGGTGTGATGTTTAACCCTCGCCCCTGTCCTGCCATCCCTGCATGGAGCGTCAGCTTCGTCCTCCCCAGCCTGTGAAATCCGTCCTTACCATTGGATCATCTGTCTGTCTGTTGCAATTGCAGCCCTGGCCTGTAGACATGAGGGGTTGGATCAGATGACACTGAGATTACAGAGAACACACTCGATTGTGCTCATCATACATGGCTGTTTTGTAAATTCTGAAGCAAAGATCCCGTGCACGCTCCAGATCTTGCAAGATGGGTTGGTCCCTGAAGCCCCAGGGATGACACACCTTAGTCACATAGAAGTAGCTCCAGGGATGAACATTTGTCACATTATTCTAATATCTAAGGAGCTTGCAGCCAGGTCATCTATTCACAATCTCATTTGCTGTGCATAAAACTCACTTTGTTGCCATTCGTACCAGCCGATCTAGAGTCCCACAGAGGATTGGATTGGATTAGGGTGAACAGGAAAACCACGATACATTACCATTATCTTCGCAAAGCTCCAAGTTATAAACCATAGCCCCCAGGACAGGTGTAGCACTGCAGATGCATTAGGTTCTGGCCCCCTGATGTTTTCAACAAAATTACACAATAATCTTTAAAAACAGGATATGCAGTTTAAATTCTGGATGGCTATTTTTTTCTTTCTTTCTTCTTTCTTTCTTTCTTTCTTTCTTCTTTCTTTCGAGAGAGAGAGAAAAAGAACATCGAGTGAGGTCAGGGTTGAATAGGGAGAAAGAGAATCGAGAGACAATCTTAAGCAAGCTCCACGCTGGGCATGGGGCTCAATCTCATGACCCTGAGATCGTGACCTCAGCCCAACTCGAGTCAGATGATTAACCAACTGAGCCACCCGGCACCCCTACATGGCTATTCTTAAGCCTTGAAAGATACGGTATTACTGGCCCTGCGTTTTAAACATGGCAAGTTTGCCGGAAATGCTAATTGTTGGGCTTTAAACCGTCATGTGTTCTTCAGTTGCCACCACTTCCTAGGATATCATTTTCATCTCATCCCTCATGGTCATTTGAGTCTGTGACATTGAAAACCTGTTTTGTGATACAATGGGTAGCTGAAGATGCTCGGGAATAAGCTCTATTTAATACCTAAGATTTCTCCCATTCAGGTGGGATGCAAGGCATGTTGAGCCCTGGCCAGCATGGAGTCAGCATCTTCCCTCTCTGTGCTGTGCCATCGTTGCCCCAGAAATCAGCACTGCAGATAAGATCACCTTTTTGTTACCCCAGGGAAGACTTTGATAGTCAGGGAGCTCTCTCCTGTGGTGCTTATGATTACAGAGGGCTTCTCTGGAGTCCAGTCTCACCCTATTTCTTTGAGTAATGGGCAGTCCCAGTGCAGCAGTCTGGTTGATTATTTCAGCAGTTGTGTCATGTAGCATCATTTCCCACCTGTGAATGACTTGCTCTCTTCTCTTGAGCAGGAAGTTCCCTGTTGGGGGATTGGGGTGTCCCAGTGACACCTCAGCACCATGCTGTTTTCTGTTGTAGGTTTTACCCCAGACACAAAGATCAGTGGCATCTATATGCACCTTATGACAAAAAGCACCAGCTGGAAAGAGCCTACCAGATATCCACATTTTGATGAACACACACAGGATTGTTATTCATCCCCCTGCCCTGACCCTTGCACCATTGTAGGAAAAAGAAAAAAAACAAAAACAAAAAAAACACTGTCATCACCCTCTTGTCCTCTGAGACATTTTGACCTGACACTTTGAAATGTACTAGGCAAGCAAAGGCAAGCACTGGATCTCCTCCCAAGGTCAGAGGGGAAAACATCAGTGCTATCCTATCATCAGAACACTGGCTCCACAACTTGAAGATTATAGCCCAGACTTAACTCTCACATTTACAACACACTGAGGACATGTCCAAAGGGGATGGATCCTCAGCAAAACACATGATAGCTAACCCTCGATCTGAAGTATTTCCTAATCCTGTCCACAACTTGATCATCCCAGTTGGTCTCTAACCCAAAACCTGGCTGAACTTTAAGAAGAAACCCTAATTCTGACTTCACATGCAGTCCCATAGACTTCCTGCAGATTCGGGGACTTTATCTAGCTGACAAGAGCAAGATGGCTCTTTGAGCCAATGGTAAACTCTGCTCCTAGGAGCCATTTTTAGCTTAGTTTCTTCTCTTAAAACATCCATTTTTGAAATTGATAAAAAAAAATTTAACAGAATAAATTCTCCGAATAAGGAGCATGTATATCTATATACGAATCATCCTTTGTTACCCTCATTTACTTGGGACAAGGAGTATATTACTGAGGAAGGAGAAACAGGAAGGAGAGAAAGGAGAGGAAGGGTGGAGGAGTAAAATTAGAATGGAAGAAAAGAAGACAAAGAAGTGGGAAGGAGAGGGAGGGAGAAGAGAGGAGGAGAAGGAAAAGGAGAACAACAGAAAGAATTAGTATTATTCTCTCCTAAGGAGGATCATTTCAGAAAGATAAAGGTTGAGGACCACACTCAATTCATGCCAGCCCCACTCAGCTGCCAGCAAGGCAGCCCTCACTATATGCAGGCTCATTCTGGACCCAATATTGAGCCAAGCAGACCTTGGCTTAGAAGTAAATGGAGAACTCTCTTCCCACCACTCATTGGGGCAGGAAGTGGTCTTCAACCTCTGCAACTGTGACTGTTTGGCCCAAGGAGTCAAATGTCCACTTGGTCTTGATGTTGTTGCTGCCTCTAAACCAAAACCATGACAGAAGAAATTCGCCCACCAGAATGGCCCCTTGCCTTCCTCCTCTGCTCACAGCAGCACTCACTGAGCTAGAAGCCTTGACCTCGCACTTATCTAGCCAGTGGCAGCCTTAACTTTGCCAGTTACTGCCACCAAGGGGTGGGTTTCACATCTGACACCAATGCATCAATGTAGACAATGCTCTATGGTCTTGGGATTCCACCCAACACTGAGAAGTGACTGCTTCTATAGATTATAACTTCTGGTATATGAATTTCAATTTCACTGAACTTGAGTTAGGATTTGGATGTTTCCTTCTCCCCAACTCCTGTTTCTTTCTTTCAGGCTCTACCTCTCTGAGCCCAGCTTGCTGTCTTCTGTCTTGAGGAGACTCCATCATACCACTGGTTGGGCTAGCCCAGTTACAGCAGGACTGTGTTTCAGAATTTGAGTGCAATGGTTCCCAAGAATTCCTTTTCCTGTCACCTAGCTCATCAGAGATTCTGATAAATGTAGAAAAAAATGTAGAAGAAGGAAATAGGTGATATTCCATTATTGGCTCTCTGGGAAAGAGTCCCCTGTACATTTCATTATTATTTAAGCCTTCAGAAAGTGCTGAGGATCAAACACCCATCTTATCCACAAATGACTATTTAAATGTAAATCAGATCTTATCACTTTTTTCTAGGAGTCTGTATCAGCTACCTGCTGCACTGAGAATATAATCAAAACTTTGCACATGGCTCACAGGCACTGCATGCTCTGGGCCGGATTTATCTCCTCCAGCCCATCCTTGTCACATTCCTTCTTATGCTCCATGATCCAATATGATCACTTTCTTCTAGCTCTTAAAAGGCAACACACATTTTCCCACTTCTGGACTTTCCATTGTCACAGACCTTGTATCTCTGCTTAGATCACTATTCTCACGACTCCTCTTATCACTCAGTTGTCAGCCTCATAGCAAGACACTTTCTGCTGATCCTCTTGGAATAGGTCATATTAATCCCCATCATGGCACTCTATGAGTTTTACTCATTACTGGAATTGGTAACTTCACAGTAATTTTTTTTCAATTGTGTATCATAGGTTTTCCCAATTAGACTATCCATGAAGATGGAGATCACATCTTCTTTGGGTACCAATATATTTCATTGCTTGGTACATAGTAAAACCTCAATACACATTTTTGTATATATGACTAAATCAGTGATGGAATACAATGATGGGTAGAGCTAAATCAAATTTCATTTTCTAATATTTAATTTTATAGATACTGTAAATTGATATATGAGTACAGATGTAGAGAATCCTAGAATGTTTTCTTTCCATTCTCTGCCATTTTCAGCCTAAAATTATTCTGTTCACTGAGCTTTGTGTTAGTTCCATTTGTCATGTGCTGTCACTTGTTTTCATCTACACAGAAGTAATGTCTGTAAAAGAGCCTGAATCCCTTCTCTTTTGTCTCTCCACTGGATTGTTGGAAGTACAACCATAGCACTATCTCATTCAAATTGTTTTAAGACACCTTTGACTACAGGGATTGGCTACCCAGTTTTGGATCTCAGAATGATTACAAGGAGAAATGTCTGTAGCTTCCCTAATGCCACAGGCTTGGTTTTTCTTCACATTGAAGTTTCTTCTGTGGGTTGGAGAAAGTAAAAATAGCACTTTAGAGAAGACCAAGAATAACAAAAATATTAATAGCGAATAATTTCCTCTGAATTTCACCAAGATCCTAAAAAGCACGGAAGAGCAGTATGGAGACTAGATCTTTGGCATTTGGCACACCTTTTTAAAATTATGACTCAGTGCATGGTGAGAAGCTTACTCAAAATTAATCCTTTAGAGATGAGTATATACTCATCTGTCAAGGGAGAATAATACTATTAACATTTAGAATGGTTTTGAAGATTAAAAGAGATAATAGGACATCCAAAACAGTGTCTCACTCAAAAAGACATTTCACTCCTTCTGTGGTCTTTAAAGCTCATTCTTTATCTCCAGTTGTAGAAGGAGTAGAAGTCTTCAGGAAATTTCTCTTCTTGCCTGTGCAGTGACCCAGTGGAGGAGGGTCTTAAGGAGTACAGAAAATATGTTTTTCCTACTGTAGAGGGATTGAGAGTCTGTAAATACTACTGAGAGAATGTCTAAATACTACTTAGTAAGATAACGTCTGAAAATAAAACACAATGAAACTGTATCACCCCATGACTGGACACCTTTGTTACAAGTCTTATCTTCCCTCTCTCTACTCACAATGATATGTTCCTGGTTACTTGATGAAGAATCTACCCAGTTCTCTCCATTAATTTCCAGAATATTCAGGGAAGCACAACCTTTGCTCTAGTCTATAGGTACCAATCTTAGTTAATATTTTCTACTAAGCTACTGGTGATAAAATGAGTGCTTTTTCCCTTTGTTTTGATATTTAATATAAAGCCCTCTTGGTTAGATCCTCAAGGGTGACTGGAAGGTGGAGATAAAGAGAACTTCTTGACCTGCTGGTGCTTAAGTACTTTCTGAAAGAGAAATCACACCTGGAAGCCTCAGCCATCCTTCTGGATCCATGTTCAGCTTCCATTTCACCTCTGTGTATGTTTTTTGGAGTCCAGCTGCCTTCTTTTTTTTTTTTTTTTTTCAGCTGCCTTCTTAAGTTATACTTTCAGCAGTGGCTTTGCTGGCACATCCTGGCTTGCCTGGAGATTCCAATCTTGTGTTAACCTTCAGGTAGATTGTATTTCCCAAAGTTGATTGCAACACTCTCATCCCACATCCCTCTCTCTGACCTTGCCTTTCACCATCAGGAGGTAGATTCTAATTCCCCTTGCCTTACATCTGGGTGAGAATATGGCTCAATGGTCTCCCAGCAGAAAACCAACAATAACTTACCAGTCTTGTGAGTGAGCTATTTTGCAGGTCTAGCAAATTCCCCAGTGCCAGCCAACATTTGACAAACAAGAAAGAACCTCATATGAGCCCCTTCCAAATAGCTGACACAAAAGATTGTGAGAAAAATTAAAAGGTAGTCTTAAGTTACTAAGTTTTAGGGTAATTTGTGGTAACTAGAATAGTTTTAGATGGGCCATAGTAAGCAGATTTTCCTGGTACATCTGTTTACCTAGATTAAATATATTTCTTTTGTCCTATGCTCCAGGGAAAACTACACTCCAATAGAATTCTCATTTGAAGCTTTCATCTTGTGTGCCTGGAATTAAACTTTTATATTTGAGTTGCCATTGGAGATATGAAGCATACATAGCCATGGTGAAACTATACTGGAAAGAAGATTAGACAAGCTAGTCAGGAACATTACCATCCATTTTTTTAAAGTATTTTATTTATTTATTCACAAGACACACACACACACACACACACACACACACACAGAGGCAGAGACACAGGCAGAGGGAGAAGCAGGCTCCATGCATGGAGCCTGATGTGGGACTCAATCCTGGTCTCCAGGATCAGGCCCTGGGTTGAAGGCAGATGCTCAACTGCTGAGCCACCCAAGGGTCCCACCATCCATTTTTGATAGCAGATCCTTTTTCCTTTATTGGGAAGACTGTCTGGCTTTCTCACTTCAGAAGGCTCTGTGCCATAATCCTTGGAGGTTGAGAAAGGTGATTTGAAGACTCAAACATCTCTATGCTTTGTAGAGTCTTAGCAAGAAGGAGATTCGCAGAAGCTATTTAGCTATGTAGAATGTCACCAAAAAGGCTTCTGGATGAAAAAGGAGGAAGCCTAGCTTTTTGATTCATTATATCTGCAGGCTAGGACAGAAAGACACCAGGAGCCTTTCTCATATCTAAGTGCAGACTGTTATCTGGCATCTAGGAAAGATGAAAAAAAATAAGAGATGGGGATAAAAGTTTCTGCATTTTTAATGTTCATCCGCATACTGTAATCACCATACCATCTTAACTCTAAAGACCAAAGTAAACAGACTAGGACTCTGAGATAGAAAATAGGAATTGTGTCCTACTGATCCAATAAAATTAAGTACTCACTGCAATCAATGAGAATATGGCCTAGGGCATACATGGATGGCAATAACAAACTCAAATTACATTTCTAATTAGCTCAGGATAAAAGAATAATTCTATAAAAATAAACAGAGGTAGACCAGACTAAGGATTTGTTTTAAAGTCGAGGCATTTGAAAAATGTTTCTTGGTAGGAAAATTTAGCACTACTGAGGCTTCTTAATTATGGAGAAGTGAGAAAATACCATTTAGGAAAGCAACCAGAAATCATGGATTTAATACATGTCCTGAATATCTTCCCCTTAAATCCCACTGAAACATATATAAAATCTTCTGAAGCAAAGTAACAAGCAAAATCTTCTTGAAATTCAAGGATGATTAACAAAATATCTGGCTTGACTCATATTAAATATGAGTCTCCAAATACTATTATCTTGCTGGCAAATGTTTTCACATAGTGTCTTCATTGAAGAAGTTCTTGAATCACAATCATATTAAGGACACTCTATCAACTAAACAGCAGGAGCTCTATTTAAATGTATAAAATCAATTAACTCTCTATATTAACTGTATATAAAAATATAAAACAAGATTTGAAAATAGGTACTGTCAAGCCATTAATAAAGAGATGTTAATCATTTTTCTTTCCTCCAGGTAAATCACTTTTTCCTCCCCTCTTCTTTCAAGCAGGTAGATGTGTTCATGGTATAGGGAAAACAATGTGATAAGATGACAAAATGGGAAAGAGTCAGGGCCAAATTCTTGGCTTTTGGTTTTCTTAGCATTTGTCTTCGGTGGTGTAATAGTGTCTGTGCATAAGCATCATATATGGAGGACACATGATGGGAGATAATAGTCTCCTACCAGAAGCCTCATAGGCCAAACAGTAGTTAGGAATTAGAGAGGGTTGGAAGGTGTATTATGAAAGCAAAAGGGTTAATGGGTCTGTGAAAGAGAAGTAGTAGCTGAAAGGGCCCAGTAGTTCACTATTCCATTACACTATTTCATCCTAGAAGTATATTGCTCTTGTCAGCTCTTGGCCCGGATATGAAAAATCTTCCTTTTCTAAATATAATAGCCTCTCTGTGCAGATGCATAGGTTTTGGGCTTTCTTATTAACCCGTAGAAAGTTGAAGGCCCAAAATCTTTTTTCCATATGAACAATCACAACCCCTTTTAATTCAAACTGTCACTGCTTGAGGCATCATAATTATTTTGACAACTTCGTGGGTTTCCTATGTATCTGACCACATCCAGTGAAACCACACTTACAATCCTGTTTGGGATAGGCTTCTCTCTTCTCCGGCATGTCGGAGCACTGTATGAGAACACTGTAACAAATCTTGGAGAGGATAACTAGGCACTACCTTATCTACTTACGATCTTCACACGGGGTCTTAACATCATTTATTTGATTTTACATTGAGGTCTTTCCTCACCTTATTTTGCTGCCTGAATAAACTAGAAACCAGAAGAAAGTTTTATTCTAAAACTCAACAAGAGCTCTCCATTTCTTCTAAATTCTTACAGACTACTTTGCTTCTTAGCTCATCTCTCTTCCTGTAACTTACCTTATATAGCTAAAATAAGATAATTGACACTTTTTACATTTTGTCTTACAAGTGCATATACCTAGATTTCATTAAGTGTATTTTCTATCTTTTTATTACCAAAACAATAGTGTTTGCCTATTTTCATGCTGCTACGTGACGTGTATTACCTTACTCCATCTTGTAATAGTCTCCTGTCATTAAATTTCCTATTCTCCACTAATGATTTGTTAATAACTCCTCCAGCCTTCTCTCCCGCCCTAGTCTCATGTCACTTTGCTTAGCTTCCACCTATCACCCAGCCCCAAAAGCAATGCTAAATATTCTGTTTGTATCATGGTAGCCACCTATTTCTAGGAACTAATTATTATAAAAATTAGCTTCTGTTACATAATTAAATCCTATGAAATTCAAGGGTCTAAAGCAAAAAATAAGCATTTTTTTAATATTCTCTTCTTAGGTAGTTGAGACTGCTTGGATAAATACCTGATGGCTGGCTCAACGTCACCTAGGGTGATAATTGCCATGTCTCACATCATTGAGCAAAATACCCCAGGTTCAATCTTATGATGAATGGTGGTGATTACAAAAGACAGGACATTACAGTGCACAAGAACTTTTCAAATCTCTGTTCGCATTATGTTTTTTGAAATGTCCCATGAGCCAAAGAAGCTCATATGACCAACCCTGAGTTCATGGATGCAGACAGGTTTCATTTCTTAGTGGAAAGAGTTTGAAAGTCACACTAAAAAAAATCATGACAACAGAGATAAGAAAATTTGTGGCCAATTCCTATACATAGTGTATTATAAACCAATAATAATTGAAATAATATTATTCTTTATAAATAACAAAACCTATATCAGTAAAGGACAATCTAGAACTAGATCCACTTTTGGAAAATAAATCAGCTTATTTCTACTACAAACAATGAGGAATTAGCTGCATTTTGATCAATCTCATCCAGAATAACTAGAAAATCTTGACAACATATGTAAGAATCTTCTCAGTGGAATGAGACAATTACCAAAGCAGTTAAGTTTTGTTAGTTCAATAATCTAGATAATAGAGAAGCACATAGAGGAAAAGAAGAACATATTGTCCAGATCTTTACATTATCTTTCCTAGTTTTTATAGATGACTGAATCTGTATGAAAAATAGCTTTGTATCCCCTCCCAAAAAAACCTCAAACCACGTAAATAAATAGACACTCAAATATGAGTGTGGTTAGGCAAGTGTTTTGTATCAATTGTGATTAATGTAGTCTAGAAATAAAAACACAAGATGGAGAATATTTACTGACAGATAATGGATAATGTAAAAAACAAAAACCAGAAGCAAAATATATGAACTAAAAATTATGAACACAACAAATAGGGCTACTTTCAAATTAGACACAGTGAAGACAGAAAGAGGGAAAAGGAAGATAGATCAAAAGAAAATATAGTGATGCGTAAATATTCAAAAGCATGGAAAACAAAAACAATAAGAAGCAGATAGTAAAAGTGGATAGTAAAAATGGAAAGAAAAGTGGAAAGTGGATAGTAAAAGTTTAACATAGGTGTAATTGTCATCCTAGAAAGAGATGAGAGGAAATGAGGCAGTAGCCATTTATAAAGTGTTAATTGCTGAGAATTTTCTAAAATATATGAAAGACATAGAGCAATAGATTTAAAAAGCATTACAAGCATAACCAGAATAAACATAAACAAAACCATCCTGGAATGCATGATAGTAAAGCTACTCAAAACAGAGGAAAATAGGATTAAAATCAACCAGATAAGAAAGACTCCTTACTTTCAAGAGAATGAAATAAGAAAGGCTGCTGACTTCAAATATATAATAATACTATTCTAGATATCCCAAGGGCAAAAGAAGAAATCAGAGGAGAAATTTATGAACTAAGTGATAATAAATGTAGGTGTATTAGTATTAATGTTTTTTAAAATCTGTAACTATAGGAAAACATATAGCTATAAATGCATGAAATAAATGCTTCTGATATATTCTAATTACATACATTTGTGAATTTTTATATTCAAATGCAGCTTTGTACTCATGTTTTAACATATGCATTTTAATGAACGATGCCTACAATTTTCAACATATGTATTAGAAATGAATCTTGTGGCACCTGGGTGGCTTAAGCTACCAATTCTTGATTTTGGCTCAGGTCATGATCTCAAAGAGACCAAACCCTGTGTGGCCTTCACACACTCAGGGTGGAGTCTGCTTGAGATTCTCTCTCTCCTTCTCCCTCTGCCCCTTCCCCTACTCACAGACACTCTCTCTATATAAATAAATACATATCTTTAAAAAAAATGAATCTTGACCCCATTTTACACAATTTACAATAATTTCACACAGATTGTAGGTCAAAATATAAAAGGAACAAATCTATAAAATTTAAAGGAAATAAATCTTCTGTAAGATAACATAGGATAATATTTTCATGACTTGGAAGGGGCAAATATTTGTTAAGTAAGACACAAAAAACATTAACTAATGAGGAAATTATTGAATTTCTTTTTTTGTAAAATTGTTCTGCTTCCCACTATGTGTCTCTTTGCCTCGCTATGGTGATTCATTCACCCAGAAGCATGAAGCAAAGGGGCATGGCTGAGGACATCCTCCAACTTCTCTCCTTACTTACTTTAACGTCCCAACTCCAACAGTCAGAAACCTGGTTCCCGCCATCTGTCGTCCATTTACTCAATTATTCTATTCCAGTTTATGTGTGAGACACTTTCATAACTGTTAAATTATACCCCTCTGGGAAATTTTTTGATCAGCTAGGGTACAGTGCTTATACAGAGTTCCTTTTACCTTTGGTCCTACAGATTCCACTCACTTCCAAAGTTACTTATGTCAGAAACTTTCCCATCCTGTTCTCTATGGTGAATTTGTTACATGCATTCATAACACAGTTGGATTATTTCGTCATTGACTTAAAGCTCATCTGGGGTTGCATGATCTCCTAAATAATTTTTAAAGGATGCATTCATGAAGATTCATTAAGGTTTTTGCTGCAAAGTTTTGTGAGTTCTAACAAATGTCACGTATCCTATAGAATAGGATAGTATTACAGTATCATAAAGAAGAGTTTCACCGTCCTATAAATTCCCCTGTACTTCACCCCTGAAACATTACCAACTATAGATTTGTTTGCCATCTCAAGAGTTTTGCCTTTGCTAGGATGTCATAAAAATGGTATTGTATGGTATGTAGTCTTTTCAAATTTCCTTCTTTCACTCAGTAATAGGAATTTAAGATTCATTCATGGTTTTTCATGGCTTGATCGCCCACTTATTTTTATCACTGAATGGTATTCTATTGAATGAAAGTACCACAGTCTGTTTATCCATTCACCTAATAGAGAATATCTTGGTTGCTTCCAGTTTGGGGTGATGATGAATCAAGCTGTTAAAAATATTTGTATGCAGATTTTGTGTGTGTGTGGACACAGGTCTTAACATATTTGGGTAATATCAGCATGATTGCTGGATTGTATAGTAGTAATATACTCAGCTTTATTAAAAAAATTGCCCAACTGTCTCCCAAAGTAGTTACATCATTTTGCACTCCCATCATCAATGAGTAAGAGTTTTTGTTGCTCCATGTCCTCTATTGCATTTGGTTTTGTCACATTTTTTAATAAGTAGCCATTTAATAGTGCAAGTGGCCCCTCGTTATTCTTTTAATTTGCAATCCCCTAGTAGCATAATATCGAGCATATTTTTATGTGCAAAATTGCCTGTTTATCTTCTTTGATTAGTATCTGTTCAGATCTTTTACCCATTTTTTAAAAGAGCTGTTCGTTTTCATATTGTTGAGTTTAAGAGTTATTTGTATACTTTGGACACACATTTTTTATCAGATATGTTTTGCAAATATCTTCTTCCAGTATGGTGTATCCTTTCATTCTCTGTGAAAAGCTTTCACAGAGCAGAAAATTTGAATTTTAATAAAGTCCAACTTATCAATATTTTCCTTTCAAGGATAGTGCTTTTGGGGTTGTATCTTAAAACTAATCAGCAAACCCAAGGTCACCTAGATTTTCTCAGCACTTTTTAATGAAGAGTTTTATCGAAATACAATATAGAGCCTTAAGCACACCAATCTTAAATTTTTAGCTTAATGCATTAGTATAGAGTGAAAATATCCACTTACATAAAAGCTAAATTTAAAAAACAGACTATAACCTGGGGTTAGATCTGGCCTGCCACCTGTTATTATACAGCTTGCAATTTAAGAAATTTCTTAATGGTTGGGAACATTTTTAAATGGTTGGGAATATCAGAAAGAGAATTATATTTCACAAAATTCACATGAAAATTATATGCAATTCAAAGTCCAATATTCATAATCATTACATCTATAACTCACATATTATACACATATATAAATATAAGAATATATATCATATTTTATTATTTAATATTCTATTAGTAAGTCTATTATTAACAATTCTTATTATTAATACTTATTAATAATAATTCTATTATATAATAATATATTATTATTTAGTATTCTATTATTATATAATAATGATATTACATATTATTATTATATTATATATATAATATAAGGCTGCTACTACACTAAAGGGAAGAGTTGAGTTATTGCAACAAGGATCATATAACCCACAAAGCTTAAAATATTTACTATCAAGTCCTTTACAGAAAAAGCTGCCAACCTATTATAGAATATTACCAGCACCTCAAAAATCCACCTCATGGTCACTCACTCACATCATTACATCTCCAAAAATAATGACTATTCTGACTTTTATTATAGTGGATTATTTTTATGTTGTTTTTTTTTTTTTTTTGCACATTGCATGAATAAGAAGTATATGACACTTATTGTTGTATCTGATTTCTTTTATTCAATGTTTTATCTATCAGATACATTATATAGCTGTAATTTGTGTACATAAATATATATATATAAAATCTTTTAAATATATACTACATTCTTCATCCATTGCATTGTTAATGGACATTTGCACTTTATCATTTGAGGCTATTGTGATTATTGTTGCTAATGGAACACTTGTTCATGTCTTATTCATTGTCTCCATACATGCACATTTCTGTTGGATACAAACCTAGATGTGGAATGACTCGGTCAAAAGGGTATACAAAACCTTAGCCTTAGTAAATGTCATCAAAGATTTTCTTAAAGTATTTTACAAATATCTATGTCCACCTGAACTGCATTCACATGCAAGTTACTTAATATTTTACTAACACACTAGGAGTTCATTTTTCTATCCTTGATTCACAGGTACCACCTATAATATACAAATTTGCACATTTAGGTTTGTGCCAAAACTTATATTTCCCTGATGACTAATGATATAAATAATTTTTTCCTATACCCATTGGTGATTGTAAGTCTTCTTTTCCAACATGCTGTTTTCAAGCTTATAGCATCCAACCCCTTTTAAAAGATGTATATCACATATATCCACACAAATATATATATATACCTATACATAAACTCTATCATCTATCTATCTATCTATCATCTATCTATCTATCTATCTATCTATCTATCTATCTATCTATCTTCATCATCATCATCATCGTTTATCTATCATCATCTGAAATACGTGGGAGATAATATTAAAAACAAATATTGATTTGTTTTTCACTCTCTTCTTTCCTTATATTGTATTTTGCAAATCAGAATTCCTAATTAAATGAATCTACTCCAATCTTTACCTTCATGGTTAGTGCTTTCTAAATACTGTTTAAGAAATCCTAGCTTTCCTAATGATCCTGAAAACATCTCTATATCATCTTCCAAAGGAATTCTTGTTTGGCCTTTCATATTTGGCTACAGTCTATCCATAATTCTTTTTTATATAGGTGCAATAGAGGTGCTTTTTTCATTTATTTTTTTATAAATTTATTTTTTATTGGTGTTCAATTTGCCAACATATAGAATAACACCCAGTGCTCATCCCGTCAAGTGCCCACCTCAGTGCCTGCCATCCAGTCACCCCCACCCCCCCACCCACCTCCCCTTCCACGACCCCTAGTTCGTTTCCCAGAGTTAGGAGTCTCTCATGTTCTGTCTCCCTTTCTGATATTTCCCACTCATTTTTTCTCCTTTCCCCTTTATTCCTTTTCACTATTTCTTATGTTCCTCAAATGAATGAGACCATATAATGTTTGTCCTTCTCCAATTGACTTATTTCACTCAGCATAATACCCTCCAGGTCCATCTACGTCGAAGCAAATGGTGGGTATTTGTCGTTTCTAATGGCTGAGGAATATTCCATTGTATACATAGATCACAGCTTCTTTATCCATTCATCTTTCAATGGACACTGAGACTCCTTCCACAGTTTGGCTACTGTGGACATTGCTGCTATAAACATTGGGGTGCAGGTGTCCCCGCTTTCATTTCATCATCATTTAGGGAATAGAGTCATATATCTGAATTCTCCATTCTGTCTCCTTGGTACATTTCTCTATCCTTGTTCAATACTACAGGTTTTAATTATCGTAGCTTTATAATCATAAAAAATCACTAAAATCACTAAAACTATTGGTGATTTTGATTGATGATTTTAACTGATTGCTTAGTGGTGCAATCTATAGGTATATTTGGGGGGGGATGACACTCTTCCATCCCATAGCATGGTATATTCGTCCTTTATTTGTTTTATTTGATTTCTCTTATCAGCGTTTAGGTTTTTTTTTTTTTGTATAGTGATTTTGCATATAGTTTATAACATTTATTCCTAGGTATTTGATATTTTTGACACTAAATGACATCTTTTACAGTTTTACTTTCAAATAATTTTTATTAGTATATAGAAATTGACTATAAATTCCATTTCTTTTTCAACTCATATACATTTTGTTTTTTCCTTTACCTTATTTCACTGGGTAGGTACAATGGTGAATACAAGTGAAGTTAGCAGACATCCTTGGAAAAAACTTTACACTGTATTTCTTATTAGCATGTTAATAGCTGTGGAATCTACAGTAATACACTCTTTTTCATTCCTGATGTTGGTAATATAATCCTTCTCTCTACTCTTAGATTTTGTCTTGCCAGAAGAATATATATCTAACTGATGTTTTTTGGGAAATAATATTTGGCTTCATTGATTCTTATTTAAATATTACAAATAAAATACTCATATGTTATGTATCTCTTTTCCTGACTTCTTGTGGTACCTGCTTAGAAAATCTATTTCAGTGTTCTTATTTTATAACATATCAACTCAAGCTACAAATTTACCTCTAGGCATAGCTTTAACTGCACTCCACAAGTTTTGATATGATATATTTTCATTACTTGAATAACTATGTTTTCTAATTTCCATAGTGATTTATTTTGGGGGCCATGGTTTCTTTATGTATGTTTGCAGTATATTCAAGTATTTGGAGATTTATTTCTGGACGGATTCCACTTTGGTCAGAGAATCATACCCTGTATGATTTCAAATCTAAAATTTGTGGATATGGCCTTAAGACCATCATACAGTCTATTTTGATAAAAATTCCATGTGTACTTTAAAAGGTAATATATTCAGGGCATATGGGTGGCTTAGTTGGTTAAGTGTCTGCCTTTAGCTCAGGTCATCATCTCAAGGTCCTGGGGTCAAGCCCCCACTGGGCTCCCTGCTCCCTCTCCCTCTGTTCTTCCCTCCTTATGCTCTTTCTCTCATTCTCTTTTTCTCAAATAAATAAGTAAAACCTTTAAAAAATAAAAGGTAATATATTCAAATATATTCTGGAGGTTTTTGGTATAGTGAGATATGTATATATCTATACATCTATATATAATGGCATGTGTTTATTGTATTATGAAAGTCTTCTATAGCTCCACTAACTTACTATCTTTTTATTAGTTACTATGAAAGAAATGCTACAATCTCCAACTATGATTTTGGATTCATTGATATCCTTTTATATATTTCATTTTGCTTTAGGTATATATTTAAGCTTATATTATTAATCTTATTATGTGCAGAATAAATATTTTATTCTTTTTTTATTTTTTTAGAGAGAAAGTGTGCACACGCAAGAGAGAGAATGCAAGCAGGGGAGGGGTAGAGGGAGAGCGAGAGAGAATCCTAAGCAGCAGAGCCTCACAAGGAGCTCAATCTCACAACTCTGAGATCTTGACCTGAATCAAAATCAAGAGTCTGATGCTCAACTGACAGAGCCACCCAGACACTCTGAATAATTTTTTAAATTATGACATATTCCTTATTTTACTATGGGACTACTGGCAATAAATTCTTTTTATTTATCAGAAATGCATTGTACCATCATTTTTGAAATCTAGGTTAGCAAATGTTTCTTTCAGAATTTGTTCTTGTTCTACCTTGTGTGTTGGTCAAATATTGCTCCTTTGCAGCTAATAAGCCTTTTTCCCCTCACCTGGTTTCTTTCAAGATTTTCATTTTGACTTTGGTTATAGCATATTTTTACTATAATGTGTTCAAGTGTAGATTTCTTTTTCTTTTCTTCTTTTTTATTTTCTTATGGTTTGCAGAACCTCTTGAACTTGATCTTAAGGTCTTTCATTAGATTTTGTAAAATTCTTAGACTATAATTCTTCCAACATTTCTTCTGTCTTTTCTGTTTCTCTCTTTCTCTGTCTCTCTCTGTCTCTCTGTCTCTCTGTCTCTCTCTCTCTCTCCTTCCCCGCCTGAGGCATCCCTCCCTTACACATATTTAGACTTTTTGGCATGTCCCATTTTTTCTCCTTACATAATGCCATCTGCATATTTTCTACTACATATTTTAGTTCACTATTAGTTCTGTTGCAACCAAACTTCTGTTGAACCCATGTATAGGAATTATTTCAGTTCCAAAATTTCTATTTTACTCTTTTATAGATTCCACATACCCATTGAAATTTGTTATCTATTTTTTTGAACAAGTGAACGATAGTTTCTTAAAAATATCTGGCTAATAATTCTAAATTTTGGAGTTTCACTGCGTATCTGTTGTTTTATTACATTATAGCTCTGTTCCTTTTCTCTTTTTTCTTTTGATTTTCAGCCATATGGCTACTTTTTCTGTCATATGTAGTTAGTTTTATTTTATATTTTTAAAATGTAGAGATTTGGGATGATTTATATGCCTCCAGACAGAATTTAATTTTCTTCTGACAGGCTACCTTGGGAAGACTACCTTGATTTAATTAGGAATTAAGGTGGCTTGAGGTTTTGTTTCAGGCTTTGTGAGGCTTGGCTTGCTTCTTTGTGAGAGCTGGTTTGCTCTTATTCCTAAGAGGAAGCATTCAAGGGCCTCAGCTAAATGTCTGTTTTGCTTCCAAGATGCCTTGTCCATGGCAGTCCTCAAAATTCTTTTCTGTGTGTGTGTCTCTCTCTCAAGCACGCTGGGATTACATAAATCTCATAACTTTTTAATGTTTTAATATCTGTTTGGCTTCTCAGCCCATTAGGAATTGGCAAATGCCTCAAAAGAAAACTTCATGCAGAATGTTGGGCTCACTTTTCTGATACCCTTCTCTCTAGGACTTTGGACCTTCAAATCTACCCATTCTCAGAACTAAAATTTAAGATGTGGGTCGAATTAATAAGAGTATAACCCAATCCTGATATAGTGAATTTCTTTCACTAAAGAAAAAGAAAATATCCAGTAATGCTACGGAAGAAATTCAGTATGAGTTCAGAAAGCTGTTGGAACTCTCATAAAGCCAAATAGGGGATGGGAAAGCATACCAGAAATTAGCAACAACAGAAAGCTGCTTCTATTCCTTAAGCAAGAGAACAATGTGAGGAGGCATTTGCAGAGGCCAGGAGCCAAGTCTAGCAGGTAGACACCAGAATCAGAACGGAGGCTTCCAACAAGAGTGGGGATCACATGGGAGATGTAGCCAGTACCAAGAAAAGAGAAACAAATGAGACTTTCTTCCTGCCTTGGTAATGCATGCTTCTGGATAAAACTAACCGGTAGTTGAGGAAAGAGTCTGAGAAATGTAGAACCAGTCTTCTTTGTACAGAGCAGAAGAAGGATAGTAAATGCACCTAAGTGCAAAAGGCAAAAGTAAAGGCACCTAAGTGCAAGTGATTTTTCTCTAAAAAGAAAAAATCCCTTTAGAGCCAAGTGCTGGGAAACTGAACTCACAAGACTCCTAGGCCCCATTACCTTCATTCTCTGATTGAAAATATTCTTAGAGTAGAAGGTGAAGGAAGCTAACAAAAAAAAAAAAAAAAGATTTTTCTGATTCAAAGATTTTCCTAAACAAATATCAAACAACTCTGAAAGAGGGAAGTTATTTCAGTAGTAGCCAATTTACTGGGTCTTGACCAAGACATTTTAAAATAGAATGGAATGGAATAGGAGAGAATAGAACATCACAACATGTAGGGACTTTGAGAGAAAGTATTTGTTCAAAAAGTTTTAAAATTCAGCTGTCTAGGTGAGTTATTTAAAGTTGGTTTCATTTCACTGAAGAGGAAGCAGACAAGGATAATTTCATTTAAGAATAGCAAGTCAAGACCTTTTAAAGAAGAGAAAAAGAGGAAAGAAGATTAAATGCTCTTGGAAAAAAAATCTAAAGTGGCAAGTGAAATGCAAATTTTAAATATTCCCCAGCTAGTCAATAAATCCTTACAAATGGGTGGATTGTTCATCAGAATTGAAATAAGCCCTTGAACTTTGATTTTCATTAGTCTGGGTACATGCTGTTTAAAGAATCTTTAAATTTAGACCATCACCTGTGTTGTGAAACATCTGACAGAAGAAACAAATTACCTCCTCATGGATTCATCTCCTTTTCCTTCATTTTTCTCAGATATTCAAAGTGAGGATAACAATGACCCCCTCACTGGGTCTTCATCAAGTGTTTTTGGCTGGCATAAGTGTCTCCAGTCAAAAGAAGGGTTTAATTTCTGGGAAGGCAATTTTAGTTGTTTTGATTAGGCAATTCTGTGACAAAAGGACTAGGTATTGGATCTGAGTGGAACCAGCTGTGTTCCCTTTATTAGCTGCTGAGGGGGTTACGAAAGGCTTTCAGGGGAACTGATGACCTGGCAGGTGGGAGACAGGTAAGCATGGAGGGCAGAGTGTTCTTTCAGCCAGAATTGTGATTGCTTGTATCGCGAAGAGTGGGGTTCATCTTGATATTTTATTAGTAATGAACAGTTTATCAGGATCATTCTGGTTGCAGGAAAGGGAAAAGTCCAATCATATTCATAGGTGGGTGTATTCATCTTCAGTTTTGAAGAGCTCGGAGGAGGGGCTGGTGTCAAATGGCTTGATTGGAACATCTGATAGATCATCTGGGACTTAGTTTTCCCCTCTGTTTATTCGCTTAGATTTCCTCCTCACTACCTTCATCCTCAGACGAGCTGGAGAGACTTCTAGGCTGCTCTGGAGCTTGCATTCTCTCTTGGCCTCAGCTAGTGGAAGAGAAAAAAGCAAGAGTCCCCTTCCAATGACTCCTTGCAAAGTTTTTCTGACCATCATTGACTTTGATTAGACAATACATCTTTGAGTCAGGAACTGTGGCCTGGTGGCTAGCTTTGACTTAGGTCACATCCCACACAAGTCTATGCAAACACATGGCTTGTGATTGGAAGAGGAAGGATCCTTCCCAGGGAAGCGAAGGTATTTAATAAAAAAGGTTAAATGCACACATGACAAAAACAAATGTCCTCTTTATATGCCGGTTGGGTGCACTTAGCCACGGCATAGCGTCTTCCCAGGGTGAAATGGGTTTCTTATTTGTTGTTTGTTTTCTTTTTCTCAGTTTTCTTGATACATCTTTGGGTTCTATAGTGTCGGAAAAAGTGTGGAGGATGTTCCTGAAAGCAATCTTGTTACCATAGGCCATCAATTACCATGACTTCTTTCTTAAAATTAATTTGCTATATTTAAGGCATACAAAATGGATATGAAATACATTGAATATCTATGCACTCACATCCTTAATAAGGAACAAAACATTGCCAGAAGAACTAAATACCCTCTTTGGACCTCTCCCCGATTCTTTTCTTTCCTCTGTTAGGAAAACACTATTTTTAATTTAGTGTTTTTTATTCCTATGCCTGTATTCATATTTTAACTAAAATTTTTATGAATCTCTAAGCAACAGGTAATATTATTTTATATATTTTTCACGTATACAAATATATTTCTTATGTGAAAGAAATATGTATGTTTATTATGACTTTTTTCAATTATGTTTCATATATGTAGTTCTAGTTCTTTCATTTTACTCGTATTGTATTTACTTTTTTATTTTGATGTTTGAATGCATAATAATTGAATTATCTATTCTCCAGGTGATAGACAATTGTATTCATTCCCGATATTGCTTTTTAGGACCAAGGTTGTTATAAGTTCTTTTCTAACATACATGTTCAAGGATATCGCAATGGTATATACCGGGAAATAAAATTAACAGCTTGGGAAATTTGGACAACTTCAACTTCACTGGTTATTGCCAAACTGTTCTTCAAAGAAGTTGTACCAATTTACGTGTTGATCAGCAAAGTGTAAGTATCTCTGTGGCTCCACATCCTTGCCAACAGGATATTGCCAGACTTTTTAGTTTTTGCCAGCCTAATTAGTGTCAAATCCATGGGTTTCAATGAGAATGTCCCAAACTGCTAATGACCTAGAGTATTTTGTCAGATAGCTACTGGCTATTCAGATTTCTTCTGTGAATTTTCTGTTTAACATTTTGCTGATCCCCTGCTCTGCCCAGCTTATATGATTTTGTGGTGTCTTATAGATTTTAATATTATTCTGTATATTATTTATTTGGAGGATGAGGGGCTTACATGTGTTGTAAATATCCTTCTCGTTCTTGAATTGTCATTGTACATGTGTGAATTTCTTAATAAACAAAATGTAATTATAATGCTATCAAAGTTATCACTTCATTTTCATGTGTGTTTTGTAGCCCAGCTAAGAAATTTTTTCTTACCTCAAGTTTTGAAAGATGTTTTTCTGCATTCTTGCTAAATAAGCTTCCCCCATTACTGGGGGGATGGCCTTAGGATGGTGTTTCCACAGAAGGCAAGCCCATCTCAGAGAGAGATAGCTACAAACCTTTGCTAAATTCACTTTCAGTCTCTTCTAGGCAAATCTCTGACACCAAAAAGTAATGATTTCTCTAGAAAGGCTCTTTCACCCCCTCTAGGATGCCTGTGGATCTTGTACAACAGCCCAAAACGTCTCATCCCAGCTGCACAAAATGTGTGACCTGAAGGGGAGTTGGAGTATAGGCTCCAACCCCACCCCCCCAAGCCTCTGCCTGGAATTTTCATGCATCTTTTCTCTCTGCCTCACACCCCCCTCCCCCAGACACATAGACCATGTCCAGGTAGGCAGCCTGGTCTGTGCAGCTGAAGGACCCACACTTCAGTAACTGAGAAGTCCTCCACCGTATGACACCCAAACACTGATGTCTGCTAACCCCAATTAAAATCAGAAACTCCTTTCTCTTGCTCTCTCTCCCTCACCTACTCATTTCTGTATCTGATGTTCCTCTCTCTGCCATGGGACTTGTGACATGGAGAAAGTAGGAAAATAGAATAGAAAGTACTAAAAGGTAAAGCTTTCAAAACTAAAGAGTATTTCTACCTGCCAACCAGAGAAGAGTTTTATGATGCTTGTGGGGTGACCACCTACATGCTCAGAATTTCTAGAATCGCGTGACCTTATGGACTTCTCTCCAGCATCAGTACTCACTCTCGTTTGAGGCACCATGGAAATGAAGTAAAGGAAGAGGTCACCTTGACTACCAGAAAGTAGAGTGTCTTGTCACCTAGTTTAAGCCCATCAAGGTGGGGAAGTGAGCTCGGGGTGTGCCAGGCTTCGCTGAGACAGTAGGAATTAGGCTGTCGAAACGCAACAAAATCTCCATGCTCCTCCCAGCTTGCTCCCCCGACCATCACTGTAACAACTCCTATCTCATAATAAGCAATCAGCTCCCCCGTTGTCTCAATGTACTTACTATACCACCAATCAGTCTGAATGGCCCAGGTGCCTCTGGAGGTTTCCCAAGATTTCAACTTGTGCTTATATTCCCAAAGATCAGCACACTGTAGCATGTTTAAAGTCTCTCTGAGGAGAGAGAGAGAGAGAGAGAGAGAGAGAGAGAGAGAGAGGCTAAAATGTTTGGTGTGGGGCCAAGGGAGAACCCAATCTGATGTGACCTAAGCTGATGTGACACTATCTGGCTTCTCCAGGCAATAGCACTCGGTATTTTTTTCTTCATTTCGCAAAATTGAGCAATATAACAGTGACTTGTTTCTTGATTTAAAAACTGATTTCAGGGACACCTGGGTGACTCAAGTGGTTGAGCCTCTGCCTTTGGCTCAGGTCGTGATCCTGAAATTCCAGGATTGAGTCCCGCCATCGGGCTCCTGCATGGCGCCTGCTTCTCCTCCCTTTGCCTATGTCTCTGCCTCTCTCTGTGTCTCTCATAAATAAATAAATAAATAAATAAATAAATAAATAAATACTTAAAAAACATAAAAATAAAAACTGATTTCATGAACTATCACATGTCAAGCAGTTAACATATTTCTCCCTCTTGAACAACAGGATGAAGAAATTATGTTGGGATATTTTTGGGGGGATCATGCTCCTCTTTGTCCCTTTTCTCTTTCCCCATGCTATGTTCCTCCCCTTAAGTTAATGAATTCTGAAGGCCTCTATTGAAATAAGCAACGGGGGTGTTGTCATCCAAAGCTCAAAGTGAGATCATGGTATTGAAGACAGTCTTACTTATTTTAAGGGCTGTTATCTTTTTCAAAAAAGAAAGACCTGAAAAATCTTTCAAAAATCCTTTACCTTTCATTCTAGCTACCCAAAGCAATTCATTTTAATTCTGATTGTACACTTTCCTTTGCTCTCTGTTAACAAATTTTAGAAAGGTGAATGTTCAGCTCCCTTGGAGAGTCTTTGTCTGGCTCTACAGAGCTTTGGCACCATTAGCCTGACTTCTCCCCTTCTTATAAAAAGCAGCATGCATGGAGTTACTGAGGAAGAGAGGGGTATAGGTAGGGAGGGCACACCAGCCGCTCTTCTAACCAGAGGGAGTCAGTGTGAATATTCATCCCTAGAAAAGTGTGGAAAGTCTCCCAACAGATTAACCATGATCAGGAAGTCTTCTGACTGCAAAAGAAACACATTCCATGCTAATTTCCATCTCTGTCATTGGACAAGAATATGATTTTCCCCATGAACACAAGTTTGGACTCAACCAGAATGAGGAGACCATACAGCATGATGAGGGGGGCGGAGAATGGGTAAGAGACTGAAGAGCACTGAGATTAGACAAAGGGGGTGAGGAAGACTCTTGATAAACTGATTCTTGCTGTGCCTGGTCAGTCCTTCAGCAAACAATGCCTGTCAGCTGATGCTCTATGTCAAGATAAAAGAAGAATCTTTGAGGTCAAAAGTGAAGATTTGGGTTCCCAGACAGAATCCGGATGACCAGGTCCAGGATCTGTCTTGTACCTGGAACGGGGGCCTCTCAGACATGTGCAGTTTTCCAGAATCAAGTCCATATTCAGGTCACAACCTCATAAAGTAAAATTTTTTGGATAAAGCAGTCCACTCAGATTTAAGGCAGCCCTCACTCATTCTTTTCTGTGGTGTTTCTCTAGTGTTATTTACTGAGTCCGAGAGGGCCAACCCTCTGCAAACATAGTTTTAAAACTTGGAAAACAGGATGTTTTCTAGAGTCAGCCCGATCTAGTGCAGGGTCAACAAGATGAAAACAGGTCCCAGTGTGGTTCTTCCTGAGGTGCTTTCCTTCTCTTCATGTGAAACTTTCTGACTTTTCACCTTTTATCAGCCTCAGATTCCAGGAAGCTTACTTTTCAACCACCTTCACTCTGCCTCTGATTTTTTACTTAAAGAAACAATGACTCTTTTCCAGTATGTCCTTTCATGAACTGTCATACATCAAGCAGTTAACATATATTTCCCTCTTGAACATCAGGATAAAGAAATTATATTGGGATATTTGGGGGTTGGAGGATCATGCCCCTCTTTGTCCCTGTTTTCTTCCCCTGTACTATGTTCCTCCCTTTAAGTTAATGAATTCTATTGAAATAAATAACACGGGTGTTGTCATTCAAAGCTCAAAGTGAGATCATGACTAAATGCCAGCCATGAACAACCTAGATCCCTGGGTTTGGGTTCATGGCGCCTCCTTCTCTTTCTTCCATTCAAACTTCTGTCCCAACACACCCTCATTAATGGCTCCAGTGATGTGTCACTTCCATATGTCACTTTTAACCTCTGACCAACTATTAATGCAAGTGTTCTAACACTCAACCCCTAAGAATATGAGACAGCACAGAATTTTGAAAAAGACTTGGCAAAAAATAAGGAGGAAGAGGAAAAGAAATAATCATAGAGAAGATGCAAAGCAAAAGAAAGTTATTCAACTTTTCACACATTATTCAATGCTTTATTCAGCAAGCATTTATCGAGCACCCACTAAGTGCCAGGAGTTGGAGACGTGGCGGTGGGCAGTACAGAACTCCTGCCTTTGTGGAACTGATGGTACAGCAACAGTTGGGTTTATATTACAGAGGTTTGTGGATCTCTCATTGGCCCTTGCTTCCAGGGCTCCAAACTCCTCTGCACTTTCATACTCTTTTCCAAGAACAACAAAGTCCAGGAAGACAATGCTGTCCCGTGACATGGCATCTAATCCTAAATACCCAAGAGCTTCTAGCTCAGATTTTCCTCCAGCTTCCTCCCAGTCAGTCCTTGCCACTTTTAACTGTGAGCTGCAGAGCTGCTGAATGCTGGAGCTTTACACCTTGGGAGGGGCAGGGTGGACTGTTCTACCTGTCAGCCACAAATTTGGAACTCTATAATCTACTCAACAAACACTTAGAAACAAGGCCTCTAGCAGTGAGTAAAGATGTTTAGGTTCACAAAAGGAGGATTTGAGGTTAGAAAGAATAGGAGCTAATTCATCCTGTGGATGAAATAAGGAAAGCTAGACTTCAAAACCAAATTTTCCTCAGTTTCCTTATGTGTGTGTGCAGGTGTGTGCATTAGGGTAGCTAAGGCACTAATAGAGACCATACATTTTCCTAATATATACTGCAGAATGACATTATTGAAAACACATTTAGAACTGTATAAACCATGCTTTGTGGATGAAATCTGGAAAATAACTTCAACATTTGGGAGTGCCCATCTTCCATGACCATATAGGCTACACAGCTTTTCTTTCTAAAATATCCAAGATATTCTGGGTAATGAAAAAACTGGGAACAGGGAGCTAGGAGATGACTGACCTTGGAATTTTAAGCACTGGGAGAAGTAAAGATATTATGATTTCAGTTCACATTTCAACAAGACAATTCCTGGGGTTCCAAAAAGAAGTTCTAAAAGGAAGATTGTCATGGGAAACAACACTTGGATGAACTAACCTTACAGAACAGGCTATGATTCCTACCACTTAAGATTTGGGGAGTGAATGTTGTTCTTGGACAAATTATAGATTACATCTAATTCCTTGAAGTCAGACAATCTCCTTTTGTACAAGTATGATGAAAGTACAGCGAATTTGTACTTTGAGATAATGGTAGTACCAAATGAGGCAGATTAATGAGGTATCTGCATCTTCTACAGGGTTCAGCACTGCTTTCTTCCTCCATTTCTCAATTATCTCTAATGAGCAACTTAAGAAGATTTATATTTTGTCACCTAATTTCAGGCCAGGAGAGCTATTGTATCAAGATGGTACCAGCGGCATGTGCCAGATGACTCATGATAGCAAAAGAATGAAGATCCCCGGGGTAGACTGTGAAAGAGCAAATATTGCCTTAGAAGTCATTATTTTCATCTTATTAAGTCTGTATGTTTTTCCTTTTTTCTAGTAAACATTCACTTCTTGGGAAATAAGAAAAATTGAAAGGAGAAATCAACAAATGTCACTATCAAAGAACTGAGAAGTCTGGTGAAAGAATCCACAGGCTTCACATTTGAGAGATGGTTGAAGTAACTATAGCTGTTTACTTTGGAAAGAAAAAGGAGGCCATGATCATTATCTTGATAATGTGAAAAGTTCAATAATTTAAAATAAAGATTAGATATAGTTTATGTCAACTCAGAGAACTGACTTCAGACAAGCATTTCATCATAAAAAGCCAAGTCTAGGGGAATCCCTGGGTGGCTCAGCGGTTTAGTGCCTGCTTTAAGCCCAGGGGATGATCCTGGGGACCTGGGATGGAGTCCCACGTCAGGCTCCCTGCATGGAGCCTGCTTCTCCCTCTGCCTGTGTCTCTGCCTCTCTCTCTCTATCTCTTTCTGTGTCTCATGAATAAATAAATAAAATCTTTAAAAAAAAATCCAGGTCTAATAATCACAGTTATTCTAGAATGGACCAGATAGGTTCTAGTAAAGTGGTGAGATCTGTGTTACTAGAGATATCCAAGACAATGGATGACCTTTTGGAGGGAAATGTAACAAAAAAAAAGAGAAAACTAGGAATAGTCCCAAATTAGAATCTATTCTATGCTAAGACTTTTCATATCTTATATCATTTAACATATGCCTCAATGAGGTGGATATTATTTTCCCAGTTCATAGATGAGGACACTGGGGCTTAGAGAAACAAAGTCACTTGTCTATGGTGACATGGCTAGAGAGTGATAAGCCAGAAGTAGAAATCTAGCCCTATTGGTCTTTTGTTGTTGTTGTTGTTGTTGTTGTAGATAAGTGGTTTATTTTATTTTCTTTTTTTAAATAATAAATTTATTTTTTATTGGTGTTCAATTTGCCAACATACAGAATAACACCCAGTGCTCATCCCGTCAAGTGCCCCTCCTCAGTGCCCACCACCCAGTCATCCTCACCCCCCGCCCTCCTCCCCTTCCACTACCTCTAGTTCGTTTCCCAGAGTTAGGAGTCTTCATGTTCTGTATCCCTTTCTGATATTTCCTACCCATTTCTTCTCCCTTCCCTTCTATTCCCTTTCACTATTATTTATATTCCCCAAATGAATGAGACCATATAATGTTTGTCCTTCTCTGATTGACTTACTTCACTCAGCATAATACCCTCCAGTTCCATCCACGTTGAAGCAAATGGTGGGTATTTGTCGTTTCTTTTTTTTTTTTTTTTTTTTTTGTATTTGTCGTTTCTAATGGCTGAGGAATATTCCATTGTATATATAAACCACATCTTCTTTATCCATTCATCTTTTGATGGACACCAAGGCTCCTTCCACAATAGCCAATGGTTTGCCTATTGTGGACCCTATTGGTCTTTAGTAAATATTTGTTTTGAGGTAGAAGCAATAGACGAGGAGTCGGTCTAGTTGTCTATAACTATGATGCTCACTAAGTCCCTCTCTATGTCTAACTATCATTAAGAGCTGACTTAGATTCCATACTGACCCCAATATTTATTGGCTAGCAGAATTTTATCAATTTATTTATCCTCTCTGTGCCCATTTCTCATCTCTAAACTAGAATAATAGCCATACATCTCTTGTGACTGAGTTGTAAAAAAACAAAATAGCACAACAACTGGCACATGGTATACACTCAACACATTTCAGCTGTTATTGTTAATATATAGTGTTATATATGTCAGTTGGAACTAAGAAGTCTATTTCTAATGCATTTTTTAAATATTTTATTATTTATTAATGAGAGACAGAGAGAGAGAGGCAGAGATACAGGCAGAGGGAGAAGCAGGCTCCATGCAGGGAGCCCAGTGTGGGACTCTATCCCGGGACTCCAGGATCATGCCCTGGGCCGAAGGCAGGCACCAGACCACTGAGCCACCCAGGGATCCCCCTCTAATGCATTTGAATGAACACCTAATATCAAATAGGAAACACCTATCACAGATCAACATCTGCCCTATTTGATCAAAATCTGTTTTCTCCTGAATGCTCTGGGACCATGCCTTCTCACTCACTCCACCACTACTCAATGATAAATAACATCAGAAATGGAAAAATCGACCTACATTTCTGGGCTATCAACCCTGTGCTCTCCCATTCCAGCTATCAGGACTAGCCATGATGCCCCTTGCCCTCAGCTCCAGAAAAAAAAATACTAGCCAGGGTGGATTGCCATGTTTTAACCATGCTGTTAAAGCCCATTACTCTGTTGGTCTGCCTCCTTAGCTTCCCCATCCACTACCTTTCTGGAACTGAACTATGTCTGAGTTCCAGCCTGATTTAAGCACTACTACTCTGCATATATCTTTTAATCTCTTTTTCATGTAGGTTGGACCCCATCCTTTATGCTAGCCAATATGAATTAAGAAGGCTCCTAAGGCAGGTTGGCTACCCAGGACATGAAGTGTCTCCTGCCTAACGTTGAGCAGTGGGGGGAAGAGTGTGACCAGCATCTATTCCATGCTCATTCTATGCAAGGAATAGAATTAAGCATCCTATCAAAGGGATCTCATTCATGTCTCACAACAATACTTCAAGATAAATACTAAGAGTATCCCGTTATAGAAGAGAAAATTCAGGTTCAGGGAGACAAAGTAACTGAACTAAGATTAAGTAGTATAACTACTACATGACAGAGACTGTATTTGAGTGTAACTCTTTCTGGCTCTCAAATCCAAGCATTTGGCCACCATATGGTAACTTCTTAACTAAAGAAACTGCTTAAAGTCAGGGTGGGCAACTTTTGGGCACAAGGGCCATTCAGGGGGAAGAAATGAAGGGTTTATGAGAAGCATTACTTAATAATTCAAAATAAAGAAAACTTTATGGAATCCCACAGGGGAAATACATATATTTAGCATCAGGAACACATTTTTAGCTTGATTATGTGTGAGTGCGAGACGCTTATTTCCAATCTGTTGTCCTGAAAGTGGATGGACTCTGGAAGCAGTTCTCACTTCCTTGGATACCAGTCTCAGACTTAATCATGCTCAGGTTCACCACAGACTTCTGGACACTATGGTTTGGGCTCCTCCCATCACAGTCCAATGGAAACCATTCCTCTCAGTCATCTCAGCTTCCTCTCCATTCCCCTACATATTTCTGAGCTTACAATGCTCTGTGGCCAAGCATCTCAAGTTGTAACAACATCAAACGGGTTAATACAAATTATTTTCCTGGGAGGTTAAGTCATGCAAATTGACCTAAAGAGAATAAGCAAGAATAGAAATCTGGCTTAGTGATGGATTTTTATAGCAGTAGGCCATTAGAAAAATAGATTTTTGTTCAGTGTCTCTGCATAAAACGAATATCATCTTCAGGCTACTTTGAAGATTTATAAACAAATAATCTTGGAATAATGGACTACTGACAAATGTGTCTACTGGGTTTAAAGGAACTACAAGGGATAGTGCAGTGACCTGGGTTTAGTATCAGGGATTCTGTGGTAACAAAATGATGAGGGGGAAAGTAGTTCTTAGACCCAGGGTGGAGAGAATCAGGTAGAGAAAGTTTCCTAGAGAAAAACAGGTGCTTCAGTTGAACAACGTAGACAGCCTTCGTAAACTTGCAGTGAGGGAGGTACAAGGATTAATGTCCTGGCCTTATTCCTCCACCTTTTTTTTCCAGCTGTGGCTTTCAAACCATAGGAAAGCAAGAAAATTGTACCTGGTAACTTTTCAAGGCAGAAAATATTATAGAAAAAAAGAAGAAAAAGAGATCTGGAAAGTAAGAGAAAACAGCCTGAGAACCACATGTATAAAAACAATTATGAATATAATTATACACCACAAGGCTTAGCATATTAAAGCTTATAAAAATGCTATAAGAGATTTGAATAAAAAGTGAATAGAGCAGAAGCATATTTGTGCCTTTATTCGGATCCTTCTTAGAATGTCTTCTTCAGAGAGAATTGGTTCTCCTGCAATGCAAGACCAGTTTCTAACCTGGCCAACCAAAAACTGAGTGATATGCAATACGCAGTGTTATAGAGAAGAGATCCAGCAATACCCAGTGCTATAGACTGAATTGTATTCCCACAAACTCATTATGTTGAAGCCCCAAGCTCTGAAGTGACTATATTTGGAGATAGGGTCTTTAGGAGGTAATTATAGTGAATGAGGTCATAAGGGCGGGACTCTAATCTGATAGGACTGGTATCCTTATATAAAGAAGGGGCACCAAAGCTCTCTCTCTCTCTCTCTCTCTCTCTCTCTCTCTCTCTCAGCACAGAGAAAAGACCATGTGAGGACATAGCAAGAAGGTAGTCAAATAAAGGAAGAAGAGAGGTCTCACCAAAACCCAAACCAATGACACCTTCATCTTGGACTTCCAGGCTCCAGAACTGTGAGAAAATAAGTGTCTGCTGTTGAAACACTGTAGCCTATGCTATGTTGTTATAGGAGCCTAGGAAGCCTAAGCACATGGCTTCTGATCTGTCATGAGAATTTTTGTCCGCCCTTACCCATTCCACCCAGCCCAGCCCTGTAAAACTCTGTAAACGTATTACAGAGGGGAGGTTCCAAACCAAATAAGCCCTCCCTTGGACTAGCCAGTAATTTCACTCCTGATGCTCACCCCTGATTGCTTCTCTACTTTTGTCCACAAACCAGAAAATGTCGACACTAACACCCTCCAGTCCTTGAGCCCTGTGCTGTTACCAGCTAGCCAAGCAGTAGGCCATTAGAAAAACAGATTTTTCTAGTCACAGCCTAAGACATTTTAATATGCAGTTTCTGGGTATCTTCCTAATCGCAATATGGTATTTTGGCTTCTACCTTCTGAAATTATCATTTGACTCCCTTAAACATACCCTGTAGATTATAATGTTATTAAGATCATAACTTTGGACTTTACAATGTAGTCTCACGATCATTTCTCCTTACCCTGCCATGACATTATAATCTGGAAATTAGCCTCTGATTGCTGCTTAGAACATGAAAATGAGGTCTCACGACCATCCTCCTTAGACATTATTCTGCAGCCTCTAGGCCAGTGTCTTAGGATATTATGTTATGGCTTTCTGGTCACCAATTTGGAGATTTTAATTCAGTATACTGGCCACCTTCCATGGAATTTAATTTTAATAAACAGATGAATACCTGGGGTTTAACTCTGCCCATTTCTGGCTTGCTCTTCTCTGTCCTCTCTCTTCTTGTCATTCCAGCAGACCTTGTGGCACAGCCTGCATGAATTATGATAAGCTGCAAAATCTAAGACTTGAGCATGCTGGCAAGTTTGATTATGTTTTCTACAATTCCAACAAATGAGTGGAATAATAGAGTTATCTATCTGCAGGATACAGTTAGGAAATGCATTTCCTTAAAAAAAAATCAAAATGTCAGCACAAGATAAAGCATCTAGACTTTGTTTGGTTCGTCAAAAATTGCTCTTAGCTTTTAATTTAGAGGAGGGAAATGTCAATTGTGACCAGTGCCTCTCGGATCAATATTACACTCCAGAGCACTATGAGGAGACTTACAGAGCCAAAATGGCATCTCCTTATTCTTGGACATGGGTCTCCAGTGCTGATGATCCACAACGGCTAATAAGGAGAAGTCCATGGTATTGCCGTAAGAGGAGTCCTCTACCTAGCTCCCAGGGTGTCTCCAGCCTTCACAACTACCAGGGGATGGGGAGAAAGCAGACACAGCTGATCATCACTGCTCTATACCTTCAGTTATAATTTCAGGATTGACTGAAAAGTCTTAAAACATAATGTGACACTTTGCATATAATAATAATTTGACCTTGAAGCTTAAGTAAATGTCTAGTTTTTTATTTACTAATTTCCTCCTTCCAAGCATTAATGCAGGTCTCCTTGATGAGATGCAGAAAGGGAGTGAATCTGCACACCCCTGCTCAAATTCAGGTGTGTCTGCACATGCCACATCCTGTTCCTCTCAGTCACTGGGACTGTTTCATACCATGGTATTTACCCTCCTTACAAGGAAGAGATAAGAAAGCAATTGAAGCTGAAAGCCTGCTTCACTCTGGGACTCTTGCACAAAAGGGAGAAGAATAAACACCTTTCTCTTAACTGCAGTCACTAAAGTAAACAAGAAACTGCTCTCTGCCCCAGCTTCTTTCCCTGGGCAACAAGTCTTGGAAAACCACTTTTGCCCATGATCATTAATTTGGGGCATTACCCAGGGCATCTTCTTTCATAGAGTCTTTTTATTTTTGAGATTTGTTTATGGAGGGGGGGGGAGGAGAAGAGAGGGAGAGAGAAACTTAAGCAGGCTCTAGGCTGAGCGCAGAATCTGACATGGGGCTCAATCTCACAACCCTGAGATCATAAACCTGAGCCGAAACCAAGGGTTGGCTGACAAATGGACTGTACCACCCCAGTGTCCCATCATGTCCTCAGTCTTAAAGGAAGATATTCCAGTTTCCTAGGGATAAAGTGAAAGGTTGAATCAGACTCAACAATAATTTCTGGCTTTTTTTCCCCTCTAAAAGTCTGAGTGCAAAGCCTATCTTGTGGCCCAGTGACAAGAAGAGAGTGTTACTGGCCCTCTCAAAGGGACAGCAGAATAACCCTTGGTGACAGAAAAACAAGAGAGAAAGAGAGCAAGAGAGTTTGCAGAGAGTCAGTTGCAGGAGAAGGGCAATGAAAGTCGCCCTGGGGTAGCAGCAAGCCATCAGCACACAGTGTGTGGCAGCCTCACCTGGAGCAAGAGAAGAGGCCTTTGCTTCTTGAACTTTAACTCCATTTTATCAGCTCACATCGACTTATTAGTGACACAGTATCTGTCAAGGGCCCATACCCAATAGTTCTATATATTAAGTGGCCTTGTACTGAAACTCAGGACCACCAGCAGAGCTGGGAGATATTAGTTCCCTCAACTGAGAAAGCATGACTGTGCTAGATCACCTGTTAGAGACTCAGCACCATTCGCCTTCTTCTCTGCTCACTCCTATGTCACAAGGCCTGCAAGCCTCGGGGCTAAATTTCCTAACTAGCCAGGTCCTGGTTTGGAATCCATCAGCGAGAGGCCACTCATGGGAGAAATGGAAGGTAGAAGAGAAGCTGAAGCCATATCATTTTTGGGGTAGACACAGGCAGATACCTGGATCTCAGCAGAAGGTAGAAGTATCCCAGAGCTTTGGAACACATTTTAGCAAACCCCCCATGTTGGTGCTACATGCCTGTGAGGTCATTGTTGGTAGTCTCTGGTTATCCTAGCATGTATTGATTTCCTAGAAGCCATTAGAAGCTTTCTGTGTCACCCCCCAACTCCATCTAATGGTATAATACTTTTCTGTATGAGATACTTCCCTGCTTAGAAGCTGAGAGTGGTTTCTGTTTTAACTGATCACAATCCCATCTGAGACAAGGGTGAGGACAATGGTTTAGGAAGAAGAGAATGTTGGGAGGAGGAGAAAACACATGTGGGACTTCATCTATTCTTCTGGGAACAAAGATCTGGAATCTTGTTGATACCTCGCTCTTTCCACATATGACTTTGAGTGATTTTTCTGCAGGAAACTATCATTGTATTTTAGTAAATATAATTGGCTCAACTAGTTTACATGTTCTCCCACCACCTCCCACCCACATCCCTACCTCATTCTTTATCTTATTAATGAAAGAAAGAAAGAAAGAAAGAAAGAAAGAAAGAAAGAAAGAAAGAAAGACATTCAGTCACTGCTCCTCCTTCCACCTTCACCTTTCTATATATTATATAATTATAATTATATTAATTATTATTAATTATAGTAAACAGATGTGTATTATCCCAATAAGAGGACACATAACAGGTATTCAATTAATGATTTGCTGAATCTAGATTTAATGACAGAAGTTGTTTTGAATCCCTCTTGACAGTCTCTCACATTTTACTGGCCTTTATGGCTAAATCACTTAAAATTAATGTTGCCACTAAGAACTCTATAGTTCTGAGTTTCATATCTCACTCTTGATTAAAACTAATCCTTCCAAGCTCACTGTTTAATGCAGGTTAATCTGTGATGTTGTGAGACACAACACCTTCTTCTCATCCACAGTGAAGCTTATTATTCCCTCTTCTCCCAATAAGAAAAGTCTCTAGAGAAGATAACATGTCCTGAACACTTTATAGTTTCACTGAGGCCTCTCTCCTCCAGAGCATGTATTGAAGAGTCCAACTGGCCCATCTCGAGGGAAGCTCCTACACACTATAAGATATGCCCACTTCTCCTAGCATGGAAGGAGAACAGATCTGCCATCCGAGAGTGGTAAATAAAGTCCTATATCAAACATAATCCAATGTCCCAAGACATCATAAAGAGGCCATATTTCCATTTGAAGAATATGAATTTATTCAGCTGTGAAACTTCACTTTTATGAGGTTTTATGAAGAAAGTGATTAAAGTAATATCTCTTACCCCATTGCATGATACAATGACAGAGTGGTGGAATAACAAGAACCATGGTCCATTGACATTGGTTGTTTTGTCTTCTCATTGTCATAATTTCCTAGAGCAATGTGTTCATGATGCTTTCCATCAGTAAAATTCTTTGAACATTTTCTCAACATCTGTATGTGTGTGTTTTAATGTATATGTATAGAATGCATTCCTCTGCTACTATGTGACAGCTATCATAAAATATACACAAAATGTAAATTTTAAAAAGTTACAATGCTATAAACCATATTTTTTAAAATTTGCCTATCTGGAAGGTATTATGCTGAGTGAAATAAGTCAATCAGAGAAGGACAAACATTATATGGTCTCATTCACTTGGGGAACATAAAAAATAGTGAAAGGGAATAAAGAGGAAAGGAGAAAGAATGAGTGGGAAATATCAGAAAGGGAGACAGAACATGAGAGACTCCTAACTCTGGGAAACGAACTAGGGGTGGTGGAAGGCGAGGTGGGCGGGGGTGGGGGTGACTGGGTGATTGGCACTGAGGCGGGCACTTGATGGGATGAGCACTGGGTATTATTCTATATGCTGGCAAATTGAACACCAATAAAAAATAAATTTAAAAAAATTGCCTATCATGTGGGCTTTGTGCTGTCATTAGCTAATATGTAGTCAAAATATAGACCTAGGGCAAAGCTTCTCTAGATAATATTGTTTTAAAAACTATTTAAAATAACTCCCTGGATAATTTTTTATTTTTTGTTTTTGGCTGATTCATTTCAGATCCTATTGTATCATCACTGCTTCTACTTCTTTTTTTAAAAAAGGTATTTATTTATTTATTTAGTTATTTAGTTATTTATTTTGAGAAACAGCAAGCATATATGAGCAAAGGGAGGAACACAAGAAGAGGGAGAGAATCTTGAGCTGACTGTGCTCTGAGCATGGAGCCCTATGAGGGGCTTGAACTCATGACCCTGAAATCATGACCTGAGCCAAAATCAAGAGTCAGGCCCTTAGCCACCTGAGCCACCCAAATACCCCATTGCTTTTACTTCTTAATATTGATTACCAAGAGTTCATTCTATGAGTGGCAATGTCCACACTATCATCTTATCACCATCCTCTTTTGCTTGCATTCTAAGTAGTACTTTCACCTTTACTTAATCTGCAGTTTCATTATGGGAGTTTTTAAAGTCATTTGTCCTTTATAGAAAGTTAGTTTGGTCAAAACTAGATAAGTAGCAAATTCACTTAGGCACACAGAAACTGCAAAACATCACCATATACCAAAAGTGAACAAAAGAGTAAGTCACCACTGACAGCACTTTCCTATTTTACAAGCCTGATAGTTCATCAGCTAAACTCGAGGTGGGATCATTTGACATGTGGACCTAGGAAAGACATCAGTGTTGGCCCATATATTAAGCATTATCAAAACTTCAGTTTTGTCATTTTTTGATGAAATATATAAGTCCTAATGTTTTCAATCCAAATAATAATGGATGATCTTGATCTTGAGTATGCCAGAGTGTATATAACCCATTTTAGAAGCCACTGGTCAAGAACATTGCTTCTTACCAGGTAGTTCATGGACCAAGAAGACAATATAGTTTTGTCTTCTACCAATTCCTGAGTTGGTCCACTGCCCCTGTCTGGCTGTCAAACAATGACTGTGCTCCCTCCACTCTTCCATGACATCCATTGTGAAATGTGTTTGGGGCTGAAAACTGTGTATACAATGCACCTATGAGCCAGCATTCTAGCCAGAAAATTTGTCTTTTTCTCCTAGGTAGTATCTTTGAAAAACCAGAACCCAAAGGACTGTTTTGACTTCTATACTCAGAGTTCATTACTATGCACCTCAGCAGGGTATGAGAACAAGAAGATAAAAAAGTATCTTTGGGGTCAGCTGACCAGTAGTTAGGAAGCAGAGACATGAACACAAGATGGATGGCCAGGCTGTTCTCAGAGTGGCACCTGAGTGAGAAAATGCACAGGCCTGATTCCAGGTTCCCTGTGGCACTGAGACCCTTACACTAACTGTTGCAGAGTATCTGCAACACTTCATGGGCCACTCTAATGAGCCAACCACAAAGGCATGTTAGCAGATAAATAACAGTCCTCTTCAGAACTTTCTCTTAGGGATGACTGGGTGGCTCAGGGCGAGATCCTGGAGTTCCCGGATCAAGTCCCACATCGGGCTCCCTGCATGGAGCCTGGTCCTCCCTCTGCCTGTGTCTCTGCCTCTCTCTCTCTCTCCCTCTCTCTCTCCCTCGCTCTCTCTCTCTCTCCCTGTGTGTGTTTGTGTCTCTCATGAATAAATAAATAAAATCTTAAAGAAAAATAAGAACTCTCTCTTAAAGTCACCAGTGCTTCCATTTCCAGTGTCAGCTTTATACAGAAATCTTAACCTTACAGAGAAGGTTCAGGGGAAGTCAACATCGGTCCTTAACTCCTGTGTCTAGGGTACTTGGAATTAACTCTGAACGCATGAGTTTCACTAATATAAAAAGGGATTTAAAACTTTATGCTGAAGTCAATGAGCAGGTAAAGAAGGTTTGTGCACACGGGCATGACATAATCAGACCTGTGCTTTAGAAACAGCTCTGGTAGTGGCTTTCTTGAGAGAATGCCAAATGGTTAAAGTTCATTCTCTTGAAACACTCTTATTTCCTGAGTTTCTCATATCCCTGTGTTTAATTAAGTGCCCCATTGAAAGTACAAGCTGTCTGGTCAGCAGTTTTAGTCTTCTATATAGCATCTGGTTTTATCAGCTGCCCCTATGTAGGCCTGGAATAACCACACAGTCCTACATGACGGGGCCACATACAGTCCCCAAGGAAATAAAAGCTCACGTCAAGACTCTATGACTACATACTGAATTCCCAGGCTTCTGGAGACTTCCCTACCATGTGCCTCTTTTTATTTCCAAAGGAAAGAGCTTGCACCTGTTTTCCTACATTAGCATCAGTCCTCCCAGTAATAGACTTAGAAAGAGGCTCTCACAGCAAATAACGGTCTCCATGTGTGACAAGGAGGGGAAATGTGGTCAGGAAACATATTGCACTTCCAGGGGTTTACCATCAACAATCACAAGGGTGAAAATGAGCTGAAAAAATTTGAAAGAGCCTGTCATTGATATTTCAATGCATGAGTTTTGGTAGATACAAATTCAACAGCTTGCTTGTGAAAACCCCTATCTAGAGGGATATCTCTCTTCGCCATCAAAATAACTAAGAAAAGAAGAATCAAAAAAGAAGAAAGTAAAGAGACAAGGGGGGAAAGGAAGCAATTTTCTGATTCTCTATTATGCACCAGATCCTGGGATGGGCACTTTCTCATATGTAATTTACTTATTCCCTACAATAGCCCAGTGAAGTCAATATTCATACCTTACCAATTTTAGATAAATGTGATCATATTAATCAAAATTGAAGAAGCTGAACAGGTTCTGTTGGAATTATGCCTTAGTGTAGTTCTTACTTTAAAATAATCCAGAAAGGTAAAATTCCATTTTCCCTTTTTAGGTCTCATAGAGAAAAAACCCTCTTTGCCTTATTTTTTTTCCTCTTTGCCTTATACTAGTCCAAATGGTATACTCCTTCTATTTAGAAGTTCTTTCTGTTGTCCACCTCAAAATATAATCCACTTAATGGTATTGTTCTGAAAACTAATCCTGAGCCATCTTCTCTTGAACAAGGCAAGGCTCCTCACTCCAGCAGCAGCTCTTCAGCCCCATCAGGCTCTCTGGGGATACAATCTTCTCCACCTCCCATATCTGTCTACCTTTTCTTCCCAGTAAGATGTGTGTTTTGATCTAAGGAGTAGGGACGAAGCAACCAAAGCTGAAGAATGAAACACAGAAGGCTTTCTGATACACCATGCCCTGCCTCACAACACACACACACACACACACACACACACACACACAATTCAGGCATTACCTCCTACTCTCCCTACACATAAACCCTGACTTCAACTGCATTGAGTGCCCTGACAGCACCTCTTCTCATGATGCTCCTGCCAGCTTCACTTTTCCCCCTGCCATCACAACAGCTCACACATGACCTCCCCTGGAAGCCCCCGACCCTAATTCTCCAGGATAGTCGCACACAGTATACTCAGATTGTGTTCTTTCACTGCATTTTTGTCCCTTTGTTCAGTAATTATTTATGTCCATGCTCATGGACAATGAGCTACTAGAGGACAGGATACTTATCATATTTGTCTCCAAATCTTGGGGTGACAGCACTCATGAATATCCTCTCAGTGTCTGAGGGAATGGATGAAAAAAGCCATTGGTAACTCCAGAGAAAAGTATAGGATTATGTACGTGAAACCACATTCCAGAGTCCAGTGCTTTTGGACATTCTCAGAGGAAGGCTTGCAGTTGGTGACCTGGCTGTTGCTAAGGGAACTTCTAGCTCTCTATTATTATTCTCTGGGTAGCAATGGAAAATGGACATAAAATCCATTTTGTGGAACAGCAAACATCAATAGGGACCTTGAGGGTCTGGTACCTCAGACCCATGACATAAATCTGACATTTTACACAACAGTGTCACTGTCACAAACACCCAAGCTGCCCACTTCTGAAACTCACTTTCTATTCCAAATTATTCTCCACAATGAAGGACCTGTAGGTTTGAATTCTAATAAATGGTCCTAAACAGAGAGTGGCCAGTGAGACTTAAAGCACTTAATTTAAGAAGAAATGATGGAGAATTACCCTTTAGACTAATGGCCCTCTAACAACCATGAGAAGGAAGGGTAGTCAGTGCAAGCTGAACAAAGCAGGTGACCAGTAAGTGCTCGTTGTCCTTCTCTGGGCCCCAAGAATTTCTGGATAGTAGAACCCAAACCTGGCTGTTCTAAGGGTGTCAATGCAGTTACCTGAGTGACAGCAAAAGGCATTTTATGGAATCGTAGGAGTTCCAGAAATCTCCAGTGTACTTTCTGGAGAGGAGTGTTTTCATTTCAGAGTAAGTGATCCAATTATTAGAAGAAATGAGACATCAAGGTCATTCACCTTATGGTTTCTGGCTGGTTTTGCCATGAGCACTTCTACAGATAGAAGCAAACTCTTGTTAGAAAGACAAGAATCCCCCCCCCCCAAAAGCTGCCCTGTGTGAAGTTTTGATGGGCACTGACATCAGCATTTGAGGTCATTCGGTTGCTCCGAAGTCCTGTGCTTGCCTGTGTGTGTGCTGACTGCGCTCTGACAAGACCATTAGGAAGGGAATGGAGCTAGCTTGGCTTGTTTCTCAGCGTGTATTGTGCCAGGTGTTCCATGTGTTTTTTCCTCACCCAGTGACCCACAGTGTGGAAATACAAGCCCCCAAACCATGTGCACGTTCCCTCTGGCCATTCCACTGGGTCCAGCTCAAAAGTATTTCCCTTCCTTGTGAGCACTCTAAAGGTCTGTTCGTGGTTCTTGTTTTGCAGAGGAAACCACCCTCTGCTCTGGACTTCTCTGTGTGATGACATGCTGACCTGCTCCTGCCCAGGCCTGAGAACTAGACAAAGACCTCTGTGGTCATTCCTAGATCTTTGTAGCCCTGCTGTCTGCCCCTAATGGTGAGAAAGTCCTGTAGGAGGAGATACTTGTGTGGCCACCATCCTAGACTATCCCAGGAGCCAACATTCATCATACTAAAACTTAGATGAATGGTGTCCCTCACTATCTGCAGGGCTGCCATGACAGTTCCATGTTTGGGTCTCAGGGCACATGGTGATGCCTGGTATTTGGACACCACAGAGCAATAGATGTTCTTGTTCCTTCTGAAATATATTCTCCCTTAATTGTGAATAAGAATCAGGAACCAAGGCTCAGTAAAGACAACTCTCCCAGACCAAGGTCTCCCTCTAAAAAGCTCTCGTCTTCATGTACCCATGCACTTTAGAACTATGTCTTCAACCCAATCAATGTTTCCTTATTGACATGTCATGTCACATCACGTCATGTCGTGTCTATACACAGATGAGGAGGAAGGCAGGATGGAGTCCTGGGAGAGGCACATGGATGGATCTCGGGAATCATCAACCCTGTGGATGTTATACAAAGTAATTCACCTCTCATAAGCACATTTGGACATTATAGCTTGTCACTCTTTGGGAGTTTATAGGGTTTACTAGTTGATTTTGTCCTCAGGAGTTAGGAAGCCCCAACTATTTTTTTTAATCTTTCTTTTACTACATTTGAATTATTCTTTTCCCATTTCCTGTGTCCCTCTGTAGGCTTTCTATTTATCTATGTGCAAACACAGCTGCTGGCCCAAATTATCACACAAAAGAAACATTTCATTTCTCATTCTGGGAGCATTAATGGCAATAGCGTGTATGCTTATCTTGTCTGTGTCCCAAGAACATGAGATGCCTCCAACAAGGCAAGTTTTCTTTTTAAATAAAGCAACCTCACACTTGTCATATTCCTCCCTGAAAAAACACTTTATCTTCCCAAGCTCATGTGCCCTCATCCTGTGGAAGACATTTGCAGCTGAGAGAAGAAGCCCACAGCAGGGCCAGCCACTTGAGTCCATGCTTCACACTGGTCCCTTTGTCACCTTTAGTGATTTACAGCCATTCTCTGAACACAAGAAGTGTCTTAAATGGGAAGGCAAAGACTTTACCAAATTTCCTGAGAAATGTGCACAGAAAACTCTCCTATAATAAATTTCCCAATCCAGGGCATAAAACAGTAATATCTATAGGTGGTTTTCTTTTTTCAATATTTTCTATGGTCTAATTTTGTGTGCAGGGTCTGTTAGAGGATAGAGTGGCTATGGGCTACCAGTAAATATCTTTCCCTGTTAGTACAGCAAAACCCACAAGTGATTAGTTATGTAAAATTGGTTGATTATGCAAAAAATAACTAGCTCAACTGTAATATTGCTGTATACTTTTGGGTTCGCATAAATATTTTCAGTTGTTGATCTTCACAACAACCCTATCAGGTTGACAGAGAGTGGGAAGTTAGTATTACATTATGTAAGCAAAGACATCTACAAAGAGGTGAAAGCTATGTCATATGCTAGTAGCTAAGAAAGTTCAGACCTTGTAGAGTTTTCTTAAATAAACTTACAGTGCTTATTCCATGATAGGACACTGTGTCTCAAATTTAAGAGTATACAAATTCAACATTAATGGACCTACAATCACACTTTGACAAGAAGTCTCAATTTAGTCTGTAGGTTTCAAATATAAGAAGGTAGAATTTTCAAAGGGTCTTGGGTGGTATAAGTTTGGGATAGTTATATAGTCTTAACAAACATCAGATTCCTATAAGATCTGTCTTTCTTTGAAGTCATGAATAATCAAAGTAGTTATAAAAGCGAATCTATATTCTCCTCTGTATATCTCAAAAGAGCACAAAGAGGGATCCAGGTAATATTTCACAGCAGTTCCTCTGATGACAATAGGGACCTCTATCTCAGAAATCCCTGAATCCACAGCTACTCTATAGCAGCATCTGAGTAAGGCTCTAACACCCTTCCTTGAACTCAAGGGATGGCTATTTACTTCCCTCTGTTACCACCATTTCTTGTTGTGTTTACTGACATAAACTTTCTGGCTAAATACTTCTGACTTCTTTCCTAAAATCAACCCAAAGGCAACATACAAATAAAAGGAATGAGAATAATAAAGAAGAGAATTTTGCATTCTTTCTGGTGGCCCGTGCATTTATCCTACAGACACAGGTACATCACAGGGACACAAAAACAAGAAAAAAAAATCCTTGCATGTAAATCAAAACATTCCACTTCTTCTTCTTAGCCACTAAGAGTCCTCAGTTTCCTCTTATATAGTTCATGAAATCATCTAATTCAGACAATGCTAGATTGTAGTAGGAAAGAACTGCTTATTGAAACTAAAGTCATTTCATGGTTAATCATTTCATGTTTCATGGGACCTTATCCTTTCTCTATTCTAATACAAACAGCAGCCCTGGTCTGTCCTCAGCACCCAGGAACTTCAGTTCCCTTGTCTTTCTCACCCTCTCAATACCTCTGCTAATGAGTAGAATAAAAACTTCACTGCAAGAGCCAAGACTCTGCTGCCCTGTTGGAGAGACAGGAATGAAGCAAATTTCTGTGTATTGATAGACTTTAGGCTTCTGTGCAAATCCAGATGGAGAGGGGACTTGAGGGCTCAGAGAGGGACAAAGAGTTACTATTCTTAGCAATTTGCAGAAAAGAAAATTGAAATGTCCAAGAAACATACAAAAGATGCCCATTCTCACTGGTAATTAGAGAAATTGTAATTTGAGCCACATGCCATATTATTCCACAACAGCAAATCAGCAAAAATTTAAAAATATGATAATTCCAAGTAATGATGAAGGTGTAGAGACATAGAGACACAGACTACACTCTGGTTGGGAGTGTGACCAGGTGCCACCACTTTAGAAACTATTAAGAAGTATTTAATAAAATTGAAAATGTAGATACCACACCACCTAACAACCCATCCAGCATTCATATTCTACAGATCATCTTAAAATGGTGTCACAAGGAGCTGTATATAAAAATGTTCACAGCATAATAGATAAGTAAATTATAACATATTCACATAATGAAATACCATATAGTTCTGAAAGTCAACGGACAGATCTAGAAAAATCAACATGAATAAATGTCTTAAAAACAGAGTCTGGGTGTCCATCGACAGATGAATGGATAGAGAAGCTGTGGTCTATGTATACAATGGAATGTTACTCAGCCATTAGAAATGACGAATACCCACCATTTGCTTCGATGTGGATGGAACTGGAGGGTATTATGCTGAGTGAAATAAGTCAATCGGAGAAGGATAAACATTATATGGTCTCATTCATTTGGGGAATATAAAAAATAGTGAATAAAGGGGAAAGGAGAAAAAATGAGTGGGAAATATCAGAAAAGGAAACAGAACATGAAAGTCTCCTAACTCTGGGAAATGAACTAGGGGTGGTGGAAGGGGAAGTGGGTGGGGGGTGGGGGTGACTGGGTGACAGGCACTGAGGTGGGCACTTGACAGGATGAGCACTGGGTATTATTCTATATGTTGGCAAATTGAACACCAATAAAAAATAAATTTATTTTAAAAATTAAAAACAGAGTGTTGAGGAAAAAAAGGCAACTTGTAAAAGAATATATATTCAGTATAATGCAATCCACATAATGTTGAAAAACATGAAAATGAATACCACATTTTCTTTATGGATACTTAGGTGGGTAGTAATAGCATAAAGAAATGAGTATGATAACAGCAAATATATACGGGGCACATCGTGGAAGGAGGACCTCCAAACATTGCAACTGATGAGGAGTATACAGGGGGCCTCAACTAATTTTCTGCTTCTTGGATACACAGCACATAGGTGTTTATTATATTTTCCCCTATGTTTTTATATGGATAAAGTTTCTCATGATTTACTATTTTAAAAATCTCAGTGCCTTGACTGTATGTGGGATCTTACCACATTCACCACAGCTTGACTCCTATCACTCAGTAAGGTTCTGGAACTTGGGATGATGCCCCTGCCATGGGTAGGAGAGAGGTTGGAATGGTCACCACCAGAGGACGGCAGGTGAAAAGTTTGTTAAGATGGATGTGTTCCATTGGTGTGCCAAACAGAAAGTCAGCAGGTCCTCTTCGAATGAGGTCATGAGTGGAAAAGGAAAAGAAGATAGGACAAGACGGGACATTATGAGCGTGGTTTAAGCTTAGTTGAAAGCTCTGAAAAGCTCTCTGAAAGCTTAGTTGCACCTCTCATCAAAGGGGAATTCATTCTGGCCTGGAAACTAGTTTTCTGCACAGATGTTTGGTTTTAATGCACCACTTAGGCTGCAACAAGGGAGGCCACACCTAGAAAGCACAGCGGGATCCTCTTGGCTAATGGGTCCTACTCCCCACGTTAGGGGACCACAGAGCAGGAAGGGCTGTGACACTAGTTTCCAAGTCACAATTTAGCAATGCTTATTTCTCCACCACTACCTTTGGCAAAGAGAACTGCAAATTCCCTTTCTGCGGCCTTAGTGGCCCAGAAACAAGGGTACATGTGGGCCCGGGACCAGAGTCTCTTGTTTTTTTGTTTTGTTTTGTTTTGTTTTAAAGATTTTATTTATTTATTTATTCATGAGAGACACACAGAGAGAGGCAGAGACACAGGCAGAGGGAGAAGCAGACTCCCTGCAGGGAGCCCGATGATCCTGGGGCCTCCAGGATCACGCCCTGAGCCGAAGGCAGATGCTCGATTGCTGAGCCCCCCAGGCCTCCCAAGAGTCTCTTGTTTTAAACAAGCTATTCTTCTGCCAACTATGAGGTCCTCATCCAGAAATGAGCTACTAGATCTATAATTCAAGCAAAAACTAGATGAAGAAAAAATTGCGCAGTGGATCATGCCAGTGGAATAGGGTGAAGACAGAGAGGTGGGGAAAGGTTGGGGAATCCACAGAGTACAAGACACCCATCTGGCTAGTGAAACACACGCAAAAGAAAAGTGTGATCATCAAGTGGTACAAGTGGAAAGGAGGGCAACAGATCAGGGGAGGACAAGACAAGGAATCCACATTTTGACTTATGGACAGTGGCAAGTGCGGGATACTTAGCTGTGATTAAAAGGCACTATGATGAGATCATATGGCATTTGTTTTTCTCTGTCATTTAGTATAAGACCCTCTCGGTCCATCCATGTTGTTACAAATGGCAAGATCTCATTTCTTTTATGGCTGAGTAATATTCCTCTGTGTGTGTGTGTGTGTGTGTGTGTGTGTGTGTGTGTGTGTGACATCTTCTTTATCCATTCATCTATCAAGGCATATACCTGGGTTGCTTCTTCCCCATCTTGGCTACTGTGGGTAAAGCTGCAGCTAACATACGGGTGCACATATCTCTCCTATTTAGCGTAAAAAAAAAAAACAAAACAAATGAACAAACAAAAACAGACTCTTAAATACAGAGAACAAACTGATGGCTGTCAGAGAGGAGGTAGGGGGATGGGTGAAATAAATAAAGGGGATTAAGAGATACAAACTGTCAATTATAAAATAAATAAGTCATGGGGACGAAAAATACAGCATAGGGAATATAGTCTATAATTTGGTAATAACATTGTAGGGTGGCAGATGGTGACCACACTTACCATGATGAGCGCTGAGTAATGCGTGGAACTGTTGAGTCAATATGTTGTCCACCTGAAACAAATATAACACTGTATGTCAATTTAAAAATAAAAATAAAGCAAAAATAAGAAAGCACTCCAATGAGCCAGAACTTAGCTCCTCCTATGCTACATCTTTTGCTGTGTTTTCCAATGCAATTCATTTTCCTTACTTTGCCTTAACACACCTCATTAAACATCAGCATGGAACAAGTGAGCAGGGCCCAGGAATCTGCAGGGACAGAGTCACTTAACCCCCAGTGAGCAGGTCAAGGAACCAGCTATCAGGGTAGAAAACAGCCACTTCCCTACAGAGGAAAACATCCATCTCCTCAGCCAACGAGTTGGGTAAGCTTTGGGCAAATGACTTCCAACCACAGGCGGTTGTTGATCTGAAATGAAATGAGCCACCAAATCACTGGGGCTTTTCTGATTCTGGCTAATTGGCTAAACTCTCTTTAAAGGCTTTGGAAGACGCCAAGTGAAGAAGCGAGCTGCTGAGAGTTAACCCCTGCTTCACCAAGCCCCACTGCAGTATCCTAGCGAGGCGGACCATTCCCTTTCCTAGGATGACCGAGAAATCCAAGAGAAAACAATGACACAATAAATGTCTTCTAAATATTTATCTGAAGACCTAGTATAAATATTCTCAAGGAGACATTGAAAACCTTCTCATCTTCAGTTTAAAATGAAAAATAAGGTGCTTATTCATTTGAATGCTGAGGAAAGATAGAGAAATCTTCAAATTCTTAACCCCCAGCTTGATAGGACTGGTTTCCCATGGAAAGCCTCTGGCGTTGAACCTCCTTAGTCAAAGACCTTGACACAGGAGAGTAGAGGGTTTGGCACAGACTGCATAGGTGTGCAGCACGGTCTGCTGTGCTCCAATGCCAGAATCCTGGACACATAACCTCCATGTGACTCAGTTTCCTCATCTGCAAAATGGGAAAGTAAGAATCCCGAACTCCTTAGGACTGAAGCAAGTGTCTCCAAACCAACCCCATGATCCAGATCATCGGCGATCTGTAGGTGAGCGCTCAAGGTGAAGACGAGTGGGTTCCATCTCACACCATAAAACAAGCAATTTGATAAACCTAACAGCAGATCTAGCTGCCCTCCCCCCGCCCCCAAGTCCTTCTTTGGCTGTGAGGGTTTGCAGCTCCAGTGACTGCAAGTCCCAAACTTGCAGACCTAAATCCTATGCAGCTCGGGCCTCATGCTACAGTCTTCCCCATTCTTCCGCAATCCGTTCTTACTGTGAGAAACGAAATTCCATCCCAGCCCCACAGTCCCGAGAGTCTACACCCGTGGCTTCCATTAACCTCCACAGAAGTAAAGGGAAATTAAAATAACACATTCTTTGTCTTGTTATTTTCCTACTAGGAAGCTGTTAGAATTTGGACGTTGCCCAGATGCCTCATTTAATGTTTTACTTTCAACCACCTGTCGCCTATTTATTTTTAAGCACTTACTGTTTACCATTATTTGATCTTTGGTAAATTAGCTTGTTTTGCAAGCTCCCATCATCATTATCTCATTTCCTTCGTGATTTAATATTTTTACCTGTCACAATACCTTACTATGCTATTGGTTTTTAAAATATTGTTTTATTTTTCTTATGCATGCTTCCTTTTCTTCTCCTCTGGTGAGAGTGTTGATTGTAACCTGAATCAGAACTTCTAGAATTAGCAGAGAAGCAGGCATTGATTTTTGCTGTTGTTTCAGTTTTATTTGAAAAGTGTTCCCCTGGGCACCTGAGTGGCTCAGTCGGGTAAGCATCTGCCTTCGGCTCAGGTCATGATCTTGGGGTCCTGGGCTCAAATCCCATATCACACTCCCCACTCAGTGGGGAGTCTGCTTGTTTCTCTGCCTCTCTCCCTTTGCTTTCTCTCTCTCTCTCTCTCTCTCTGAGACTCTCTCAGATAAATAAAATCTTTAAAACAAAAGTGTTCTCCCTTATATGCATTTTGTACTTGTTTGTATTTTGGAATAACTGCAACACAGAAGAAAGCGTCTAGATCGAATTTGTCCTCCTTTATCATCAGTGCGAGAAGCAAACAACTAGCATATGTGTAATGCAAATCTGGGATTTGGGGAACCTGCTCTTTTTCACTTAACTTTAACAATCAATAAAAAAATGTGGGGCACGTGAGGGGGCTCCACGTGGTTGAGCATCTGTCCTTGGCTCAAGGCGTGACCCCAGGGTCCTGGGATCGAGTTCCTCATCGGGCTCCCTGCATGGAGCCTGCTTCTTCCTTTGCCTGTGTCTCTCATGAATAAATAAATAAATATAATCTTAAAAAGATGTAATTTTGGATTATTTTTCTTTTATATTTTCCTTTTAAAATTTTATCTAATTGTTCCCTTTTATGCCATTTCATAAGTTCAGTACTTTTCATATATTTCCTTAGCATACTCTATGTTGATCTAGCCTTTTCTTTAAATTTTTCTAGTAATTTTTCATATTTAAAAATTTTTCTATTTAAGTAAATTTAATTTTCTTTTGTGTAAATATGCACTGTATTCTTTGAGTAAAACATTTCCCTTTTATTTGTTTTAGCTTATCTTAACTCTTTAATCTTTTAAATCTCATAATCCTCAGAGTTCCTCTCTTGTTTTGTCTTATTTGCTCTTATCCTATTTTGAATTTTAATATATTCTAATTATACATCTGCCTTTACTTGTTATTTCTATGTTATACGTTTCTGCACTTAGGTCATTTTATCCATTTGTATAGCAGTAACTTAAAAGAGATTTAATATTCCTACATACATAAAATATTGAATGCTCAAAAGTATTAGTTCTCCACTCATTCTCTCTAGCCATTTTAGATCTGTGTTACTGTAACTACTTTTTATTTTAAACCTATCAACACATGTATTATTTAACTGTAGTTTTATCACCTTATTTTGTATCATATTCTATATTTATATGGGTTTATACTTAAGAATATCCAAATCCAAATAAGACCTATTGACATATGCAAATATGTCAAATTTTATGAAGAATAAAACGTGGGCTATCAGCTCTGCTCAGATAAACCCTGTTGACAAATATTCACACAGTATGAATATTAGAACACAGTTCAGAAAACTAGAGAATAAAAATTAAAACTATCTTGTGTCCATTTACATCCCTTTTGCAAGAGCTCAACACACTATCCCCTAAAACCATTATTAATAGTAGCTTCCTATCACAGCAGATGTTTATTTGCACAAATGTAGCCATAAAAACAAAGAGAAAATTTCTCTTACTTGAATTTAATAGGAAAAAATATGCTAATGTGAAATCAAAAGGCTTGCCAAACTTCAAATATTTCTTCACTAAAAGAATATTACTTTATAAAAGCTTCCTTTTTAGTTTAAGAAATAATATTATGAAAAAAAAAAACAAAGAAGCTGAAGTCATTTGTTGATAACATGTTTAAGTTTGAGACAGTAGTGTTTGTGCCCTTTCTATGAAAGATAAGGAAATTAGGTCCCCTAATTTTTCCCCAAGGTCCTCCCAAGTTCCATGCATTACATTATTAATCTTATTTTGTAATTATTTATAACATTACTTCTCTTTTTTTGTTCCCACTTTATCGAGATATAATTCAAATAAAAATTGTATATAAGGTATACAGTGTGATGCTTCGATATCCATACACATTGTGAAATATCAGCACAAACAAATTAACATTTCCATCACTTCAAAGTCACCTTTGTATGTGTGATGAGAGTATTTAGGTCCTACACTCTTCTTACTGCTTGCTCTCCAGGAGCATTCCCACACACAGCTGGCTCTGGACTTCTATTGTCTTTGAGTCAATGCCCCACAGTCATTTTGATTCATCTAATAATTCATTAATGCCCAAGCTTTTGTCTTGATTTCTTTCTTTATTTTTTTAAAGATTTATTTATTTGAGAGAGAGAGAGAGAGCGCACAAGCAAGGGGGAGAGGCAGAGGGAGAGGAAAAGAGAGAGAATGCAAGCAGATTCCCTGCTGTCAAGCATAGTGTCGGACACGGGGCTCAATACCAGAACCCTGACATCATGACCTGCGCTGAAATCCAGACCCAGATGCTTAATGGACTGAACCACCCAGATTCCCTTGATTTCTTTCTTTGAAAATTATCTCTAAGTTTTTTTTACAAAAGATTTTCTTTTCCACTCATCTTTAATTTCTTAGCTGATTAACATTTCAAAAGAGCAGAATGTGGATAGGTCTAGGAACACTCCATGTTCTTGGAAAAGCTGGTCAGTTTTTCTGGTTGTTTTCCTCTATTCCTACAATACGAGACAATAAATGAGTATCTCAGTCATCATTGCCTGGGAGGCAAAACATAACTATGATAGTGAAGTGTTTTCCCCAGGACAACCACATGTCATAGGTTAAATCAACTTCTAGAGTGTTAGCATAATTTCCCAGAAGTCTCTTAAATGTCCATGTCTCCTCAATTCCTTTGTTTTGTTATAGGAGTCAAGGAGAACTAGCTAGTCTTAGGGTCATCTCGCAAAGAACATTGAGAGTAATGATAGGGACACATCTTAAGGATCATTCTCATCAACAAACCATAACTCTCCTTAGGCAAAGCCTGCTTGCTTAGAATACCACATAACCCTAGGAATTAAACACCAACCTCACCCCTGACGCAGGGTCTCAATGTCACACTAAGCACTACCTGTTTATAAGAATGACAGATTTTTAAGGACAGATTCTTGGGTTCCATTTGCCCACATTCCAAAGGGAGAACTTGATCCCATTCTGGGTCACAGTGAAGCCCTTTAAAATAAGTGTGACAGCAAAAAAATAAAACAAAATCTCCTCTGGTCAATATTTGTTTAATTCGCTTCTCCTACATACAAAGTATTACACTACATACTTGAATGTTATATGTAACCACTAAATAATAAAATTATGTTATTACAATTATATATACTGCTGCAATAGATTCGACATACTAAAAATTAACTGCTTGATATTAGTCTGGGGTTTCAGTGGATGCTTTCTCTTAGACAGTATTGATTTGAAAGCTGAAAAATAAGGCATTGTTAGCAAAGGGTATGGGGATAGTGGAGGCACGTATAGAGGAAGCACTTAGACACAAAGTCCAAGTCACAGATAACTTTGGCCCTCTCAAATACTTGATTGTTAGAGGATCACAGCAAAAAAAAAAAAATTAATTAATTAATTAATTTAGAAGGACTTGGAATAATTCTAGGGAGATAAATGAATAGATTCTCTGGGCTCAGTCACTTATGTTAATAATCTTGCATTGCAAACTTGGAGGACCAGAAAGACACCAAAAGGCCACAAGTGTGGGGCTGACCTGATAGGGAACACCATACCATGCTGGCTGGAACTGAGAGCCTGGAGTGGAAGGGGCAGGAGTAGCCATGGAAACTGTGGTAGGGACACCTAACGCAGGACAAGAGACGATGGTGGCTGGGAGTAAAGGACAGATGAAAAGCAGTGGAGTGATTTGAAGACTGACGTATGGAATCACCAAGATTGGGGACTGACATCCATGAGGACTGAGATGTTAAGACTGATGGTTTCCTGTTGGAATCACCAGAGAAACTAGATGAACAATTAGGTAGATAATTCATTGAGAAGGAGGAAATTCAGCACCAGGAAGGAAATCATCTGTTGGGTTGTGAACTTCCATGCTGGTTAACCACAGATTAATGTCAATCTCATTATCTAAACATCCCACTCATTTCATCTAGTAGACCTTTGGGACTGTTCACTACCATCTGAATCTTCTTTCTCAAATTCCAGGTGATTTTCGGGGTGTAATTAAAACTAAAAACGTAGATTTAGAGATAATTAGTACAGCTTAAGTTCAAGATTCTTAGTAGTAGCAGAGAGGCATATTTAGCTCAGAGTTACACTCCCAGGGAAAAAAATACCCTCCGCTCTTAAAGTAGTAAACTTCTCACCCATAAATCCTGGGATCAAATACTTTAAATCAAAGAAATCTTTTGATCATATTCATTCCATTCATTCCATCACTGCTATTTATTTGTTTGTTTATATTTCAGCTTTATTGAGGTATAACTAACAAGTAAAAATGTAAGCTAAAGTACACTGTGGTGATTTGATGTATATACACAGTCTGAAAAGATTCCTTCCATCTAATTAATTTACGCATCTATATCATCTTACGTATTTATCTTTTTTGTTTTTTGTTGAGAATGTTCTATCTTAGCAGATTTCAATTACACAATATAGTGTTATCAACCATAGTTACCATGTCTTACATTAGAACCTTAGACTTTATTCATCTTATAGTTGAAAGTTTGTACCCTTTTACCAACCTCTTCCGATTATCCCCACCACCCAGTTCCTGGCAATCACCATGAGTTTGCCTCTTATATCTTATCTTGTTTTATTTCATTTTTTTTAATTTATGATAGTCACACAGAGAGAGAGAAAGAGGCAGAGACACATTTTCATTTATGTCTTCTTTGGAAAAATGTGTATTTAGTTCCCCTGCTTGTTTTTTTTTTTTAATTTTGTAAATTTATTTTTTATTGGTGTTCAATTTGCCAACATATAGAATCAGATTGGGGGTTTTGGGTTTGTTTTTTGCTTTTTTTATTAGTTTGCTATTAAGTCACACAAGTCCTTTATATAATTTGGACATTAACTCCTTAACATATATATATATAGTTATATATATAACTATATATATATATATGGATGTTCAGACATGCAAAAGAATAAAATTGGATCACTTACACCTTATACAAAAAAAAAAACACACCTCAAAATGGATTAAACACTTAACTGTGAGACCTGAAACCAGAAAACTTCTGGAAGAAAACATTATGAAGTAAGCTCCGTAACTTTGGTCTTGGCAATGATCTTTTGGATTTGACAGCAAAAGCGAAGGCAACAAAAGCAAAAATAAACAAGTGAGACTACATCAAACTAACAAGTTTCTGCGTTAACAATGGAAACCAGCAACAAAATGAAAAGGCACACTACAGAATGGGAGAAAGCCTTTGCAAATCATATATCTGAAAAGGAGTTAACTTCCACTGTCATTTTAAAGGCTTTCATAATTTAAATTGCTCTAATCTTGGCAAAAGTATTTATTTTTAATTACTTTTAATATATGCTGCACTGCAAAAAGATTCAAAGGTATATATTTTTCTGACGGGAGCCTTCTAACTCTCTCAAACCACGTATCTGTCAAGTTGTGGGATATGTTCTCAACTATTTTTTTTTTTTTTTAGAAAGTGACATTTCTCCATACAATATTGCACATGGGAAGCTGCCAAATATCAAATAAAGAGATTTTGCTATTGCTCACTTTGATGCCATTTAACTCCCTGATCTTTGTAAAGAGTACGTAAGACTCTCTGTAGCCTTTGCTGACCTCTCAGTGGTTATTCATGAACAGGGAGAAGGCAGGGGCAAAAAGTCATACATTCAAGACACTTAAGCTGTTGTCAGGTCAATGAAGGATAAGTAAAATTTTTCCGGGGTGACTGTGGGATTGCAGAGGTGTATTGCTTTAAGAAGACTAATTTATACCATAAATTGGATTAGCACATGCTCAAATTATCAAAATCCAGGTGCGACTCTGTTTCCGTAGAAGTGGTTTGTGTTTCCTAAGATAAAGCATGTTAGCTCAGGCTACCCTAACAAAATACTATAAGTACTTAAAACTATAGAAATTATATTTCTGGCAATTCTGGAGGCTGCAAGTCCAAGATCAGTGTGCCAGTATGGTCAGGTTCTGGTGAGGGTTCTCCCCCTGGCTTGTAGATAGCCACCTTCTTGCTGTGTTCTCACATGGCCATGTGATGTGTGCACATGGAGAGATATTGAGAAAGAGATTTTTCTCTTGCTCTTCTTATAAGGCCACCAATCCTATTGGATTAGAATCGCACCCTATGACCTCACTTAACCCCTAAAAGCCCTATCTCCAAATACAGCCATATTGGGTAGTTAAGACTTTAACATATGAATTTTGGGGACACAAACACACTTAAGGTCATAGGTAATATACAAGGTAATATAATGAAAGGAATTCACATGATGGTGTGAACATCTATAATTATTCAGTATCTTCATGTTCCTTAATGGGGACAACAGATATGGATACTATCCAGTAAGTGGTGTGTTTAATTTGAACGCTAACAACTAAATATTGTTTCTCATAATCATATCATTCCTTAAATGCATTTCTCTGAATTCTTACTAAATCTGAAATTATTTCTTATTGGCAGTAATGACAATGCAAATGAGATATGCAAATAATCATACAATTATAAGCTTTTTGGCTCTCTTATGTTTTTCTACCTGTAATATGTTGGATGTTGAGGGCAACATAAGAATATGGTTACTTTTTTTCAGCATTTTAAAGCTGTCTTCCTGGTTTTGCTTCAAAAGGGGAGAAAGAGGGTTTAAATTTTCCAAAAATTTTGGGTGGGAAATCCCACATAACTTTATCATCGTGGTTCACTCTTCTGTCCTAAAGCAAAACTTCTATACAACTATAGCTCTTTCAAAACCAGTATTACAGATGTGCATGCATATAGTAGAAATTATCATGCTCTATTATCACTTCCATTGGATTCAATAAATTTTATAAATGTTAGGTCCACATTAAGAACTGACCGATTCCGATATGGAGTGTTGTGACCCTCCAAAATTTGCTTTGAGGTGGATGGACCTGGAGGGTATTATGCTGAGTGAAATAAGTCAATCAGAGAAGGACAAACATTATATGGTCTCATTCATTTGGGGAATATAAATAATAGTGAAAGGGAATAAAGGGGAAAGGAGAAAAAATTAGTGGGAAATAATCAGAAAGGGAGACAGAACATGGAAGACTCCTAACTCTAGGAAACGAACTAGGGGTGGTGGAAGGGGAGGAGGGCGGGGGGTGGGGGTGACTGAGTGACAGGCACTGAGGGGGGCACTTGATGGGATGAGCACTGGGTGTTATTCTGTATGTTGGCAAATTGAACACCAATAAAAAATAAATTTATTTTTTAAAAAATAGACAACCACCTTTGATTACTAAGGTGGTTGTTTAAAGTAGAAATAAGAGAAAATTACTACTAGCTAGAAACCCTACATAGGGTAAGGATAGAGTGGTAGTTGTATAAAGGTACATATTGAGTCTTTCTCAAAGAATTGTACTATTTCTTTTGCTGCTAAACAATCTACTCTCAGAAAATCATGGATGGAATCGATGTCCCGAGTTGATATTCCTACAGAAACACTTTTTTTCAGGTGGGAAAACTAATGCCTTGACAGTGACAACTTCATCTCTGTCCTAATTCAATTTCAAGTCTAACTTAGAAGTGACTTAAACCTTGTATTTTTGAAGAATGTTTGCTTGTGATTTATCCTTTCCACATCAGAAAAATCTTACCTTTGAGGTCACAAAATATTCTATGCATGCCCCCACCAAAGTGCTTCTCTTTATTGGTTTAACTGCCTGATACCTCCTGCCAGATAATAATGTCTTTGATGATAAGCACTGTATCTTATTGTTCTTTGCTATGGTGATAGGAGTCAAGACATTAAGATAGTTCCTGGATTAGTCCCAAAATAGCTGATTTTCTGAAGTTATATAGTGGAGTTCAAAACTCGTGTGCATTTTATGGCTTGAACCCAAGGTCAAAGGAGATAGAGATGTAAGGGATTGAGTTCTCAATTGAGACAAGGGTTTAACACTAGCTAACCCAGCACCCTGGATAGTGCCATGGGGTGGCTCTCATAATATTTGAAATAAATTTTTATCTATAAAAAATCCCACAATAAATGATCTTCTAAAGTTCCATGGTTGACAAGCATATTCTCATGGCTCTTTGGATCTGTCCTCACCACTCTCCCCACCACCCTACCTTACCAGCTTTTAGTGACATCTTCATCAGACATGAAGGTCAGGTCTTCATGACCACTCCATTAGGATATCCACACCCTTGAAAGGGTACAACTAGATGACAGGATGGTCTTTTGCCTTTCGCAGGATGTTGCTACAACCTTTGGGGTTTCTAAACTGATTGAAGGAAATGACCCCAATTTTTTCTCATTTCAAAAGTTCTACTGTCTTTATAGATACTCCTCCTAGTTCCTTTCTGCTTTATTTCTGATAAATCATAACTGAGACATAGTAAATACATCATTAGGTAAGCAACTTGAGCTGAAAATTGGCTATATTTTAAAAATGCTGATGTATGGGATTTGGAGGTCTTACCTTACCTGACATATGGCAAAAGAAAATTAAAGAAAATAGTCACAGCAGATCCCTTCCTCCACACTTCAGTGCTTTGTTAAATAAGAATAAGCCTATTTAATTAATATTGATTTAACACTGACTGTCCTTGAGATATATTACCCTTTGACACATTTTTACCTTCAAAACTGCCAAAATTGCAAAATGTTTAATAACAAAATTCAAATCCATTTTTAAGCTCAGAGTTATTGTGGTTTGTTATCACCAATTCCCAGCTACTCAAGGAAGGAGGTACGTGCCTTAGCAAGTGGCAATGTCTTTATTTATGACCTCCAGTTATTAGTTAGGTTTGCCAGACATTTCTCAAAACATGGCCCAGGTCATCCAGGAGTAGGACTCTAAAGCAGGATAAAAGATTCTGCTATATTTGGCTTATGATCCTGGCATTTGTTAGAACATGACAACCTCACTTTGATAGAAATATTAGGTAGTTATTTCTTTATAAATAAAGAACACAAAGGAGGCATTTGTTTACCAGCTAGAAGAAGAGGGAACGTTTATTATTCTTGACACCTTCTTTCTGGTCATTTGAGTAATGGGTAAATAACCAGAAGCCCTTATTTACCTAAGGTAAGACTTTTTTATTTGAAAATTTGCTTATTCAACTCTACTCTTTCATTTCACCCAAATTTCCGAGTAAGCCTTGGGTAATGGTCCTTTCTAGTAAAACCCTGTCCCCCTGTGAGGAGAGATGTATACATCTTTAGATCTGGGAAGTTCCTCTGAGATCCCCTCCTCATTTTCAGTTTTAGAATAGCAGGTCAATGATTCGACATATAAGTTATATCTTAAGTAACCATCACCTTCCTTTGTGTCACGGGGCAAATCAAAGACCTAATAATACTGACCCAAACCCCCACAATGAGTGAATGACAAGTAAGAAGGTCAAATATCCATTGAATTTTTCAAGTAGACGCTGCTGCAGAAGGAGACTGAAAGCACTCATTTTAGCCCTCACCACCATGGAAGTCATTCTCCCTTGGAAGTCCTCTGCCCAGATCTGAGGAAAAGCACTTGCAGCATGCTCAGAGACTCACTTCCTGGAGCAACGTGCAGCCAAAAGTAAGAGCCCTAGAAGTGAACATCTCAGCCACATTCTCTTCAAATCTTCTACTTTTATTTCTGGTAATGATGGAGTGGATTTGTAAATAATTGCAGAAAACAGAAAAGTCTGGGAATAGGGCAAAGCCAATGCTCCACTTAGCTTAAAGGAAAATGTGTGGTCACTCAGATTGGTAGGATATTCTCAGTAGGGTTTAGGCTAAATGGTTGGGCACGAAAAGGGGTCAGGACAAAATCAGCTGACAGGATAAAATGATTCTGAGTTGAAGTACAGAAGTCAAGTCTGGTAAAAATGAAAAGGCCATCTCTGGAGCAACTTTGACTAAAAGGATCACAGACAGTTCCCCTAATTAGTATTTCTGTGAGAATAGGAGTTTGTAGCAACCACTGCCTTATTTTCCTTTCTGATAGTTTATTCTTCTGCTCTGCTTTGTTTCTAGGGTAAGCACGCCCCCTTCTCTTGGTCACGACCCTGTTCTCCCTCTAGTCTTAACATCCGGGGCTACAACTTATTTCCACACTACCATGAAGTAAATTGTCACAAGAATCATTGGTTTTGTTGCATTGGGGACAGAGAAATAATGTTAAGTATGCCTCTTTCTGAAAACCAGTACATTACTCTAGCACCTGAAAACAGTCATAATTGTCCTAAGATGTTCCCATTTCCCACTTCGATCTCTGTGTAACAGCTTGTCTGCTCGGTACCTCCCTCTAGGAACATAGGGAGCCACACCTCTGAAGACTTTTTCCAATGCAGAGATCACAAGGGAGGCATTAATGGAGTCTCTCACATGTTCACTGCCATCGTCTTCAGTCATGAAAAGGTAATTCCATATGTGGGTATATCTTCTAGAAATCCCTTGGGTAAATGCCCTATCAGTTATGAAAGCTCTGACTCTCACCATTATCATTCCAATAAAAGAAGGAAAAAAAATATGTTTTGGAAAAAATAAAAATAATAAGTCATGCTGTTAACTATCATTTTCAAGTAAATCACCTCAAGATATGGGTGCTCCTTTTTTTCCAGAAGGTGTTTGATATTATTTCTACAAACATAACATGTCATGCTTTCAAAATTAACATTTGAAATGTCTGCTTAAAGGTGTGCTAACACCTTGTTTAATATCTCTATAAAAGAACAGAAAGAAGGAGCTACACCTTGAATCTGCCTCAAGTGAATCTTGGAGTTTTGATTTTACAGCTTTGCTGCCAATCATTTCTGCTCCAGAGGAAACTAGTAAAGGAGTTGGAAAAATCCCAGTTGAAATTTTCAATGGTTATAGTCAAATTTCCCATTTTGACTCTTCCTAAAAAATAAATATTTGAAATGAAAGAACATTGCAAGTATAGGGAAAACTGAAACTGATGTGGGAGTTAGTGGAAATGTTAGTAATATCAGTTGGATTGGAAAGTACAAAGACAATCATATGAGCTCTTAACTAAATGCTAATTTCTTGCTCTCTTAAGTCTACCTCATTTTTCATTGCATACAAAGAAAACTTTGACCAACACTAAAAACTGGAGCCATCCTGATTTTGGCAAATACCTAGAACAAGGAATAAATTCTAGGCCCTGAAAGAACCATGGCGTTGGAGTTCTGGAATGCAAAGATGAGCTTCATGTTGTCGCCAACCCTGTCCCCCCACCAGCCATTTGCCAACCTGCAAATATCTAAGCCTTCTGGGACTTTTCACATACAAATTGTCATACTTTCCCCTGATGTAACACAAAAATAATGGTCCAGTAAGAGACACATATGCAGGAACAATGCTCAGACGAGCTCAAGCATCTCCTGAGTGTTCTGTTAGCCATCCCTGTGTTCAGATTGATTTATGGGCCTCAGGCCCATCATTTCCCCACCATTAGCCATCATTAGACCATTATGGCTCCCCACAGTCCCTCAGCTTACTGCTTCCAGGGAGGAGGCGCAATCTTGCCCAGCTGTGTTGAGCTCGTTTTCACTACCACTAATTTTCTGACAGAAACTATGAGTAATGTCACATTTCATACTGTTCCAATAAAAACATTTGCTCCTTGGCAGGGCTAGTAAAGAGCTTGATGGAGAAACTATAGAGAGTCCCCAAGGGGGCAAAAGGTGACTGAGGGACTTTGTCATGAGAAAAATTGAGTACCTGACTAGGCTGACACAGTGGATCAAAACAAAGAAAAAAGGAATGAGGTAATCAGGTCATGACCCAAAGACTTTTAGACATTTATTCATTTACCCAACAATATATTTTGAGCACCTACAATGTGCCAGACACTGTGCAAATAAAATTGTCATGTCTGTTGGACACAACCCCTTGGAGCCAGAAGGTCTGGGATCTGCTCCATATTTCCACTTTATGGAGCTGCGCAACCTAATAAAAATTGCTTAACTTTGTGAAATCCCTGGCTTCTAATCTTCTAATCTACATAATAATCATTTATTACATAATATGTCCATGTAATAACCTATATAATATAATCTACATAATCTACATGATAAATCTACATCTTAATTTATTGATAGAAATTCTTGTAGGATGTCATTATAATTGGGGGCATTTAGAAAAACATTATGTGTGTGTGTGTGTGTGTGTGTACAGAGAGAGAGAGAATGGACTCTTAAGAGGAGGACATTTTCCTAACTACACACTCATCTATCCACTGTAGTAGAAAGACAAGTCCTCACAGCATTCAGCCAACAAGTAAGTGTCATCTCCACATTGCCATGTTCATGAACCAAACACAAAAGTCAACTGAACAAAACACTGGGCAGAGTGATGGAAGCATCCAGTTCTCTAGGACATAATTTTAAGTATTATGCTCAGTGGATACTGAGACATCAGGAAATGTGCCTGAAGCATAGCCTCCAGAAGGCAGCACTGTCAATGAGCGCCAATGAGTCTCTCAGACCATCCCATCGGTTTCTACTTACAGTCACTGAGAAATCTGAATATACTGATGCTTCACTGAAGTAACATTCCTCCTCTCTGCATTCGCCTCCAATATGTTGTTACTGCTGTTTTGAGGCCTCAGACTCATTTATGTGCAAAATGCGGGAACCTCAGATAAAGTAACCACGGTGCTTATTTAGTATATTCCATACAGGTTGTCCCACATGCCTTCATAGACCCCATTAGTTGTGTCTCAAGGTGGAAATGTGATCTCAAGGTGGAAATGGGATGCCTAGAACTCCAATTCCCCAATCCTCAAATGGCCACCATGAAGTAATCTACTCTTGGCAACGACCAAGAATAAACACCATGCAATGCCATCTGTAGCCACTGACCAGGGCTCCATTTCCAAGTGTCCAAGCTGTTCTCCCATCATGGTTCTAGAACTGCATGACCTTCATTGCCCCTCCAGTTCAGGTCTTGGCTAAAAACTTGTCCAAGGAGCTTGCTTAATGCTCCCCTTTCCTTGAACCCCACTCTGGTTATTTCTTGATGTTGGTTGTGGGTTCCTCTTAAGAGGGAGGCATTCTCAGACCTATTTCTTAGGATACAAGAATATCCTTGTTAAAGAATAAATAGAAAAACATTTGCAGAATGAGTTGATCCAAAAATTAAGAGAGGAATAGTGTAGTCTCTCCAGCCCAGTTGTCCCAGCCATTTTCCACCAAAGCCCCTCTGTGGGCTCAAGAACTCTATCCTGCTCCTGAGAGCATGTTAGGACTCTCTTAAGAGTAAAGGATGGGGGGGCACTTGGGTGGCTCCATGGTTGAGCATCTGCCTTTGGCTCAGGTTGTGATCCCGGGGTCTTGGGATCGAGTCCCACATGGGGCTCCCTGCAGGGAGCCTGCTTCTCCCTCTGCCTGTGTCTCTGCCTGTCTGTGTGTCTCTCGTGAACAAGTAAATAAGATCTTTAAAAAAAAGAAAGAATGAAGGATAAAATAAAATGAAGAACGAAGGGTAAAATGGGTGAAGGTGGTCAAATACATGAACTTCCAGGTGTAAAATAAATAAGTCCTAGGGACATAAGGTACAGTGTGGTGACTATAGTTAACAATACTTTATTGTATATTGGAAAGTTGCTAGAGAATAGATGGTCACAGTTCTCATCACAAGAAAAAAAAATTTTGTAACTCTGTGTGGGGATGGATGTTAACTAAACTTACTGAGGTAATCATTTTGCAATATAAACATATATCAAATTACCATGTTTTACACCTAAAACTAATACGATGTTATATGCCAGCTATATCTCAATTTTTTTAAAAAAAAGAACAAAGGTTGGAAGTGATATTTTGTTTCCCCTTAAAATTTCCTACTAATATTATCTATCTACCTGTGTATCATCAGCCTCACTCTTGCAAAGGAGCAGACTAATGATCCTTTCTCCCCAGGGGATAATTAAAATTTAAAACGGAGACAATTTAGATGGCTTTGGAACACTCCATGTAGGGCAGGACAGTCTGTGAGTAGCGTTTTCAGTAACAGGCCCCCCTGCGGGGCCGTCACAGCTGGTTTGGCTCACAGGGTCCATCTCAACTTGTGAGGGCAAGCGAAGCCAACGTAGAATTACTTACATCGTACCTTGTTCTGCCCAATATTTCTGCCACGCTACCTTGTACTTCCAATACACACCCACTTGTTTTCCTCACAAGATTTCACGTTTTTCAAAAATCTTTTGAGAAATGGCCCGAATTTGCAGAGCTCTTGCTTGATCATGGTTTGCAGTTATTAACTTCTTCCCATGGTTAAGCACTGCATACTCACCCTGACCTCTCCAGCCCTCCCACTAGCACCTCACTCCCCCCAGATCTGCCCGCTTCCTTCCACTTCTCCAGGCCCACCGGGACCTTAGCAGCACAGAACCAAGGGTGCCAGTGTTTCCTAGGAACCAGTAGATGTGGATTCTCAACATTCTGGATTCCATGACCTCATCATGCCAGTCTGATGTTCTTCATGGTCATAATATTCACTGAGAGAGAGTGCTTATGAAAGAAATGATCACTTTAAACCTCCACTTTATGCCCATCTCCCACGCGTAGGTGAGGATCGAAGAATAAGCTAATTATTATCTAGTCAGGAATGAAACCCCATAGACAAAGAACAAAGCTTTGGTTAGCCAATAGACTGCCATTTGGCAACATGACTCATGGCAATGCTTCTCCAACTTTTAGTTTGCACAAGAATTATCTGGGGAGGGGTGCCTGGGTGGCCCAGTGGGTTGAGCATATGACTCTTGATTTTGGCTCAGGTCATGATCAAAGGATCATGAGATCAAGCCCCATGTTAGGCTCCACACTGAGCATGAAGCCTGCTTGGGATTCTCTCTCTCTCTCTCTCCCCCTCTCTCTGTCCCTCCCCTGCTCTCTAGAAATAAAAAAAAAGAAAGAATTATCTGGGGATTTTGTTACAAGTGATGAGTCTCTACTCTCAGAATCTCAGAGACTTGTTGGTCCCTCAAATATGGGTATATCAGGAGTATCTGATGGAGGTAGTCTGTGGACCAACCTGGCAAAATACCAGACTTTACTGATACTGGTTTTGTATTCTTTTCTACTGTCTTTAGCTGGTATTGGTATCAGGGTAATATTAGCTTCATAAAATATATGGGGAAGTTTTCTTTCTTTTTCTATTTTATGGAAGAGAGTATGTAGCACTGGTGTTAACTATCTTTCAAATATTTATTAAAATTTGCCAGCAAGACATCTGTCACTACTTATTTCTTTTAGGGGAACTTTAAAAGTAAACATTCAATTTCCTTGGGGTGCCTGGTTGGCTCAGTGGGTTAAGCATCCAACTCTTGGTTTTGACTTGGGTCATAATCTCGTAGTGGTGGGATCAAGCCCTGCATCACGTGTCAGGCTCCACACTGAGGGTGGAGTCTGCTTCAGATTCCTCTCCCTCCCCCTCTGCTTCTCCCCTCCTCCCTGCTTGTTTGTGCTCGTCTCTCTCTCTCTCTTTCAAATAAAATCTTTTAAAAAGTTCGGTTCTCTTAATAGATACAAAGTCATTCAAATTTCTATTTCATATTGGGTGAAGTATGGATGTTTGTGTTTTTCTAAGAATTGGTCCCTTTCATTTAAGTCATCACATTTATGTGCGTGAACTGTTCATGGTATACCCATATACATTAGTTTTCCATGGCTGTGACAAATTACCACAAACTCAGTTGCTCAAAACAACAGATATTTACATTTTCATATTTCTGGAGTAAATTAATTCAGCATCAATTTCACCAGACCAAAATAAATTGACAACTGTGCCATGCTCTCTCTCTGACAGTTCTAGGGAAGAATCCATGTCTTCTTCTAGCTTCAGATGACATTATCTGACTTGTGGCCCTATCACTCCCTCTCTGCCTCTGTGTTCGTCTTGTCTACTCCTCTTCTCGGTGTATCCAATCTCCCTCTGCTTCCTTCTTTTAAAAGTACATGGAATGGCAGTTAGGGCCCATCTGGATAATCCAACATAATGTCTCCATCTCAGTCATTAATTTAACACATCTGCAAAGAACTTTTGCCCAAATAAGGTAATATTTACAGGTTCTAGGGATGAGGACATGGTATTTTTCAGGCTACCATTCAGCCCACCACAGTTTATTGTCCTTTTGATGCCTGCATGGTCTGTAATAATATCCCTTGTTTCATCACTAATATTGGTAATCTGGGTCCTCTCTCTCTTAATCTCTCGATCTTTTTCTCGATCTCTCAATCTCTCTCGCTGTCTTTGTCAGTCTTAGAGATGTTTGTCAATCTTACTCAGTTTTTCAAAGAACCACCTTTGTTTTACTGATTTTTCTCTACTGTTTCAATTTCTTTGATTTATCCCTTTATACTACTTTTCCTTCTTATTACTTGCTTTAGGTTTATTTTTCTACTCTTCTTCTAAGTTCTTGAGATGGGAATTTCAATTATTAATTAGAAATTTCCTATTTCGGGATCCCTGGGTGGCTGAGCGGTTTAGCACCTGCCTTTGGCCCAGGGCGTGATCCTGCATCCCAGGATCGATTCCTGCATCAGGCTCCCTGCCTTGAGCCTGCTTTTCCCTCTGCCTATGTCTCTGCCTCTCTCTGTGTGTCTCTCATGAATAAATAAATAAAATCTTTAAAAAAAATAAAGAAATTTCCTATTTTCTTATATGTGCATCCGTTGCTATAAATGTCCCTCTCATTATTGCTTTGTCTGTGTTTTGCAAGTTCTGTACTTTTGTTTTCATAGCTCAATGTACTTTTTTATATTCTTTGAGACTTCCTCTTTGATCCATTGAATATTTAAAAGTATGTTGTTTAGTTACTAAGTACTTGGAAACATTCCCTTTATCTTTCTAATATTGATTTCTAGTTTGATTCTATTGTGCTTGAGGAGCACACTCCGGGTGATTTCAATTCTTTTCAATTTGTTGAGGTTGATTTGATGACCAATGATATGTCCTACCTTGGTATGTATTTTGGGAACACTTGAAAAAATGTATAGTTGGTTATTGTTGGGTGTAGTGTTCAATTAACGTCGATTAGATTCTATTGTTAACAGTGTGGTTGAGTTCTTCTAAGCCCTTGCTGATTTTCCATTTTATCAGTTGTTGAGAGAAGGGTATTGAAGTCTCCAACTATAATCATGCATTTGTTTATCTCTCCTTCCAGTTCTACTCTGCTTCAAAAAATTTGCAGTTCTATAGTTTGGTGCATAATATTTAAGACTATCATATCTCTTTGTATATTGACACATCATTTTATTTATTTATTTGTTTTTGCAGTTTTATTTGAGAATCAGCAATTAGTTCTCATTCACAGTAACTATATGTAAACTTTTGAAAGTGGTGAAAGGTACATAGGTAACCAATGTACAGAGCTTGTTTAGTGAATCTTTATCCTCAGTACTTTTTCCCAATGAACACATAGATACAGTATGGAACATTCCTTATTCCTTTGGCCTAGACAGCTTTGTTCAGCCTCGTGTCAATGCATGCATCTGGAGTTCCCATCTCCTTCATGGCAACTTTCCAGATCTCTTTGAGAGCCCAGTGAGGTACACTTCTTGAAACTCACTCCATGGATATGCCTGTGAATATTGATAGTGTGTCCTCTGGTTTCTACCCATTGATGGCAAAATGGCCCTTCTTCTCACCATGCTTCTTTGTGGGAGCCATTTTGCCAGTTGGAAAGGAAAAGAGTGCATCATTTTATAATGCCCTTCACTGTCTTTGGCAATTTTCTTTGCTTTGAACTCTACTCTATCTGGTATAATATAGCCACTCTTGCTTTCTTGTAATTTATGTTTGTATGATATATCCTTTCCATCCTCTTATTTTCAACCTGCCTATATCACTATATTTAAAGTGAGTTTCTTGTAGACAGCATATGGTTGAGTCATGTTTTAATCTGCTGTACTTTCTTAAAAATTATATTTTAATTGGCATACTCAAATAATTTGCATTTAATGTAATAATTGAGTTGTTGGGACTTAAGTTGGCTTTTTACTTTTTGTTTTATGTTTTTTCTCTCTTCTTTTCTTTTTTGTTTTCTTCTGTGGTCACTTGAACAGTTTTAGAATTCTATTTTGCTTTGTCTTTAGTGTGTTTGAGTATATATCTTATTTAGTTTCTTTTAGTGATATTCCAAGTAATACTAATTTACTAATATTACTCTATTACATGTATATGTGTATGTGTCTATTTATATACATATATATATATATACATTTGGGTCAGTGGCTATTTAACCAAAGTTCTAACTGTTCAATCTCCTTCTTAGGTTGCCTCCTGACATGTTGGCTCAATGGATTTTATCATTGGAGTTTGCATCTAGGTTGTGATAGTCCTCCCACCCACTCCCTCACACATGCCATCGAACAACTCTTCACCCAGGATTGCACACATCTCTCCCCTTGATGTTCCACTTCTTTGAAAGTACAATTTGACACACATTTTAATCTTAGTTCCTTCATGAATCAGATTCCACCAAATTTAACATTTTCAGAGGAACTGGTCCCACTCCCCAGTGAAATGAAAGTCTCCTTATTTTGAGGTTGTAGTAACCTTGCCCTCTCCTTAGGAGTCCCTTTACCTCTTTGCTTCTGCATTTGTCTCTGATTTATCCATCTCCAAGGAACTACAAGTAAGCCACAATTGCATATACATTAACTTGGGTAACCCTGAAGCAGAAATAGAACCAAAATGCATGACTAATTCTGGTGAGTCAATAAATGGAAAGCCAGGTAGGAAGGAGAGTGGGAGAATGTGATAGCTGGTGGCTTAGAGGGAAAAGAGGCTTTAGGTGACATATGGAGAATTCTAGAAAAGTGACTGAGTGAGCAGAGGGATTGTTTCAAATCATATTAGAGGTCATTTCATTTCTAAACTGATACATTTTCACAACTTAACTATTCATCCTGACGGGCATAAACAATATTTGGAAAGGCAAATTTCAGAGAACTGTGATTTAATTGTTTGTCAGATTAGGCCAGTCTCCAAAATGTCATTTGCTGCTCTATCCTGCCAACCAGAGCTAGTTTCATACTCAAAGGACTTTAATATCAAGGCCTAGGAAGATTGGCACCTCCCAAGATCTGAAGTGGCTCAAAGGGGATTTTCTCCCGGACACATGAACTTCATTAGGTAGCCAGCCTCTCTGTAGTTCTCAAATACAGATACCACGTGGGGTATTTGTCTTTCTGCTTCCTCTAGCCTCAGCCTCAGTGAAAATCAAACAGATAAATAAATAAAGGTTTGAGTAGAATTTCAACAGCATTTCCAGAGAAATCTTACAGAGTTTGATACTGGCTGTGTTTTTTATATAGCCTCCCCCCCCCCTCCTATTTAGTTTCCAGATAATCTTAGATTTAAGTGTTGGTCTAGGGACTTAACACCACCTCTGCTCTTTGTATATAAATCGCGGCCACAAGATCCCTCACCCTTCTATTCCTCCTTCCTTGTAATGAGCTAAGAATGGGAAGCAGATGCAATTTTGAGACTCTTTCATGCTGTGACACATCAGCTGAAAATGACATGCAGAAAAAGGCTGTGTTCTAATCATAATAAACGTGTTACAGAAGGAAGATGAAGCTACAGTCTCATATATTCCCTGTGAAGTGTACTATATAACTTTTCTCTATGATTATTAGCCTTCATTTTAATGTTTCTCTTTCATTAGCTCTCCTGGGCAAAGAAAGCAGGAACACTTAAAGCCAAGTTAATGCAACATGTTTAAGCAATATTACCAGGAGCCAGTGTCCTGAGGATATTGATCGAGTCATCACCACCAAGTATTCCTCTGGCACTGAAGCAGCGGATTTGACTTTGGGCATTTACAAGAAGCATTTCAAATGTGACCCCTTCCACCTAATAAGTTAGAGTCCAAGAGTTACTGTACTGGCATGATATTATAATAAAATAGAGTAAAAACAAGCATGTTACATATAAATAAAAGGGAGAGAGAGAGAAAGACAAAGAAAAAGGCTGAACTTAGGTAGAATATATTCAAGTAACAAACATATTGATAGTAGGCTCAATAAAGTCTTGCAGAGTATGCAAAATACAGGCCATACTGATACTTAAGTAGTGAAGGCTTGAGCTGAATTTGCAGACCTAAAAACAGGTAAGTTTTCATGCTTATCTTGACCAGTTCAGCAAGAATCCATGGAAGAGTTATTATTTCAGGAAATATTTGCAAGTATTGGAATAGCATGGAGAATGTGTTTGGGATAAGTTGCCAAGTCAGAGGAGCATTACAGAAATTCATTTATGAGATGTCAAAGGGTCGGGCTGAACTGTGGTTTAAGAGACATATGGGATTAGGTGGAAATCTAACTATGGATCATAAAGGTACAGGACTCAGTGGATATCCAGACAACATGGATAAAATTTTTTGAAAACAAACAGGTTACTTTATCTCAAAGGAAGCTTTTGAGATGTAGCTCATCTAGCTCATGCCATTTAGAATGCCTAAGTCTGTCTGTTTCCAGAGCCTATCCTTCACAGAATGAAGGCACAGGAAGCTCAGTCTCTGGTGCACTGAGTTATTCGTGATCTGATAAGCCTACCTGGAATTGATTAGAAGACCAGGATCAGGATCTAGGACTCCCTAAATCTAGGGAGTAAGCATTTTGGTATCATTCAAGTCAATCATGGCCAGTTCAGAATCTTTTAGAAGCACAATGGTGAAGACAAAGGACTCTGAGTCTGAAGTCTAGATTCTAATCTCATCTCTGTGATGACCAGATATGTGTCCTTGAACAAATTCCACGTATACATCTCAATATCTGAACCTAGGAAATGTGGAGTTTGTTCTACACTAGCATTTTGTAAACAGCCTTCCAAAAACTATCTGTTCTGTGGCTTGTGATAGATGACACTCAATGATAAGCACAACAATTCCTTCTTCCATTCCATGTGCTCTTTTGAATTGCATCTGTTTTTCCATTAAGAGTGGATATTAGTTTATATGTGCCTTGAGTCTTGCCTGGCCCTGTGACTTGCTTTGTTTAATATTATACAGCAGATATGATGTTGTTTGACCTTAAGTCTAGGCCTTTAGAACCCTTGTAGTTTCTGTTGTTTGTTCTGTTGAAAAATTGCCTTGAACCTACCTTGTAAGGAAGCCTTTAGGGGGATGGAAAACCATGTGGAGGGGAAGTAAGGCACTCCATTAGCACCAACTGCCAGGTTGTCTTGTACCTGCCAACACAGAAATCCACAGAACTGTGAGAAATAACCCATCATTTTAATTAAGCCACTAATTTGGGGGGCACTCATTATACAGCAATAGATAACTGAAATGGTATTCAATAGAAATGTGATTTTTTACTATCAAATAAGTTTGAGTGAAGATCAACTGAACAATGTAAATAGGTTTCTCAAAGTGGAATGTCAGAATTTTGAATATGCTAACATTGATTTAAAATGCCAAATTGTGAGAGAGATTTGTATACCATGTCTGCCAGACTTATTTAATCATAGAATATTGCTTTTCCTAGAATACTGTTTAATCACTTGTGAATCAGTTTGAGAACGCTGATGTAGTTGAGTTCCAAAGGCCTTGCCAGCACTAGCATTCAAAAAAAAAAAAAAACTCACAAAATCTGCAAATGAGGCAAGGAGTGTTTTGGTCACTATTTCTTCTTGATTATCTAGATGACAAGCAAACTCATTCTCTAGTTGGTTGCTACCAAATTTCATTATTCACTTCCACTGAAACCATTTTTTAATCAATTAACAGAAGAAAGCAGTATTGGAATTATTAATGAGCAATTAAATAGAGATTAAAGAGCTATTAACCTGCAGCTTGGTGGTGGAGACTCGGCTGTCAGGTGGTGTGGGAGCCTGATGGATGTAGACCCATGAGAGACTGTCACAATGATGAAACAAGCAAAGAACAGGCTAATAGATTTATCTATTTCTTCTTGGCAGATTGTAATAGGATATGAAATTGTCCTGCTGATATAGGGATCTATAGAAAGCTCTTTATAAAAAGAATGTGATTAGAACAAGACAAACCGTACTCTATATACTCCATATGCTCACAGACTAGTCACATGATCAAAGTGTGTGCACGTGATGCTTGTGTGGGCATACTTGTGACAGCAAGCATGGGTGAAGGTGCTTGAAAGGATTGTCTTTCATACTGATTAAATGCGGCTTCTGTATGTGTATTTATGATTATCAGAGTGTTCCTGACTTAGTCTATGTATATTTGTGTGGATGTCTGTCTATGTATTTTCCTCTGTATTCATGTGGTTTTATCTGTGGAGGCAAGCATGCATGTACACACATGTGGTTGGGCAGGTTGTGACTGATAATGATCCACGGTTCTCTGTGTACCTAGAGGACATAATACAAGGCGACAGGAACAAACCAGAGGGAAAGAAATGGGACCATCATGGTACAGCGATCTGTTGAGCCAGTACACTGCTTAAATGCCTCCACTGAGGGGAAGCTTTACCTTTGTCTGGGGGCTAGTGAATTGGTTCCCTGTCATGGCCATCATGTTGGGGAAGATCATAAAGACAGCAAATAGAAATGGACCCATAAAGAAATGCAAGCCTGGGAATCCGATCAGCAAATTCAATCATCTCCAGGCTCTAACTGGTCCAATATCTCCTTTGAGATAGGAAGTTAAGAACTATAAATAAAGCTTTTTTATGGCTTAAATGGAAAGGGAAATTCCTCAATTTTCTCCCTACTTAATATCTGCCCCAGGCAAATTATTACTCATTTGGGTTTTTTTGATAAATGAATCCAATCCAAACTCATTTGGGTTCCTATCATTCAGTAATTTCTAAACTCTGGAATTTATAAAGTGGCATGGAGGCTCTCACTCTTAACTCACTTGTGGCATTTACTGAGTAGTGTCAAACCCTCCATTTGCATTTTCCATGCATTGCCTTATTTAATCTTCATAATACCTGAATTAGCAGTATTATTATGCCCATTACAAAGGGGGGCAAGTAGGGTATGGAGAAGTTTAAAACTGGGCCATGGCCACACATCTGTGCAGATTTCAACTCACAGCTATAGTGAATTGACCCCCAAATCTATGCTTATGATAACTGCACTATACTGGTTCTTTTAAAGGAAAAACTACCCAAGCTCTTTACCCATCCTCTCTGAATCATTGGGGTCAGAACATGAGCATGGAAGAACTTTAGTTTGGTTCCCTGGGGCTGGTGAAAAATCTTCTGACTTTGTTCCATCATTCCTGTTCCCTTAGTGTATTTTGAGCAAAACTATAGGAACTTAATACACACACCTGAAAGCAAGGAGAGGTGGTCTTCTGGACTGAATGATTCCTTGAACTCTCTTTCAAGTCCATCTACCAGAGTAGGAGGGCATATCTTGTTCCAGGAACAAGGATTAGTCACTCTGGGAAAGAGTGACTGGGAGCAGGTCACTAGGTTCTATGACCCTAAGTAGGTAGGACCCTCTGGTAGCTAGGACAATAGGTCATGACAATAACAATGACTCCATTTTAACCAAAAAAAAATCTGAAATATTCCTTCTGGGTCAATAGTGACCATGACTTTTGAAGGGGCAAAGATCAGCTGCTATGATCTGAGGAACTTGGCACAAGTACAACCACATTTATCTGAGAACCTTTACCTTGTCTAATGGACAGGGAAGTAGGCTAACAAGGCTCTAAGAACACCAAGGGATCATTAAAAATCTATTTCTGCAGTTTTGAGCCCTAAAGAATTAGACCTTGATTGCTCTCTTCCTTTTGATTATAGAAGGTGATGAGGGGCACCTGGCTGGCTCAGTTGGTAGAGCATGTGACTCTTGAACTCAGGGTTGAGAGTTCAAGCTTCAAGTGTGATGTACGTAGAGTTCACTTAAAATAAAACTTTAAAAGTCTAAGAAAAAAAAGAGAAAGTGATGAGATAATAAAATTAGCACAAGCCTGTATTCCCAAGTTCCCAGGCTTCTTTCATATGAAATTGACAACTTGTAGCCAAATGGGGGAAGTGTGTTATTGAGGTAACTTTCAAAAGAGAAAAGAAAGGTGCCAGAGTGTATCAAACACCTGTTTCATGCCAGTTACTATGATACCATCTCCACAGGTTACCTTATTTAATGCTCATAATAGCTTTAGGTGGTAGATATGATCATCTCTATTTTAATTTTTTTTTAAGTAGGCTCTACATGCAGCATGGAGCCAAACCCAGGGCTTGAACTCACAACCCTGAGATGAAGACCTGAGCTGGTACCAAGAGTTGGATGCTTAGCTGACTGAGCCACCTAGGCATACCTCATCATCTCTATTTTATAATTGAAGCTCCAAGGCATTAAGAAAACTTCCCAGTCTCTTGCAGTTGGTAAGAGGCAAAACTTGACCCTAACATCAGTATATTCTTCCTTTATCCCCACTGAACATCTGCCTAATTAAGGTCAGTGTGAATGTTCACATGAATGGTTTATAAGAGGGGACCTCCCTCAAACACACACACGCCTACTACATCACTACCAAGGGGGAGCTTTGAAATTGAAAGAAGATAAATGAGTGAGAAAAATTAGAGAGGAAGACAAACCATGAGAGACCCCTAACTCTGAGAAACACACAAAGGGATGCAGAAGGGGAAGTGAGTAGGGGGATGTGGTAACTGGGTGACGGGCACTGAAGTGGGCACTTGATGGGATGAGCACTGGGTGTTATGCTATATGTTGGCAAATTGAATTTAAATTAAAAAATGTAAAAAAAAAATGGCATAATCAGGAACATAGATTTAGTCAAACAGGCTGGTCCAGGGGGTAGGAATTTTTGTGGAAAAAGTGAAATGATCCAAAACAGAACCAGACTGCAGAAAATCTTCCTTTTTTAAAAATTTTTTTCTTTCTTTCTTTTTTTTTTTTTTTTTTTGTAAAGGGAGGGTCTTATCTGCGGCATCTGGTTAATAAGTTGAGACTCCATACTACATTCAGCCTTCAGCCTTTGTCTTGGTATAATCAAGGGGGAGCTAGGAAGGAGCTTCAGAAAAAGAATGTCTATGCAGCAAGACCCTGAAGCATGCCTTCAAATGTAGATCTTGGACTGAGACAACAGCTATCCTGTTTATCCACATGAGGGCCAATCAAGTCATGAAAGTAGGAGCCACGGGGTATTGGGAATTAGAGCTCCTGCTGGAAATCAAGAGTGTCTCTGGCATTTCCCTGTACATACATCCTGCCCCCCGCAGTGGGGGAAGTGTCAGGACAGTGATTAAGTATTCAGACATTTAGATCCTGGCATTCTCTCACCACGGATTTATAATCTTGCTTTCCATGGGAGGCAATTGAGGGTTCTAAGAGATAAGTCACGCGAAAGCAGTAAGTGATTGCACCAGCATTGCACCTCGTCTGAATCTAAAGTCCATTATGTTGCTGGCCCCGCCCACCCCGTGTCGGCCCAGGAAGCTGCTTGAGAAGGTCTGGCAATAGGCTGCCGTTCCTACTCCATGACACGAACTGAATTATTATGTTCAGGGCCGACGCCACGTTTGCACACAGAATGCAAAATTAAGTCTCGTCTGCCCTCCAGCAGCTCCTAATCTAGTGGGGAAGACTCACTAGAGTAAAAAGCAAACCATAAGAAGGGGCATAACAAAGGCTATTGTAGAGATTTATGAATATGAAAGACATTAAGTTTATACTCTCCTGGGAAGCATAAAAGAACGTTTTATGGTGAAAGGTGGTCTCTGAAGGAAGGGCAGTTCCAAGACAGGCACCAGGGAGGACCTTTCAAGAAGTGAGAATAACATGAACAATGGCTGGAGGTGGATGCCTGAAGGATCCACTCAGGAGTAAGCAAGCTTGGGGGAGGGGGGGTGTCACTGCAGCAGAGCTGAGCTGAGGCAAGAAAAATAGCTTTGACTTTGAAATCAATATTAGCTGATAATAGAGAAGTTTACATTCCAAGTCGTCTTGGGAGTGTATGCCTTGCTTTGGACTCTATGATTTGCATAATAGGGAGATACAGGAGCTCCCAGAAAAGGGAGCTTTAGGAACCTCCCAGGTGTCCACACAAAGAGTAGATGGAGCAGGTGGAGAAGCAGAGCCTGAGAGTTCAGGCCGAAGCATTCACTTCCTCGAGGGGGAGAATGCTGCTCATTATCTTGCTCTAATCTTCATGTTTTTCTGCCACTTTGTGAGACCCAAGCCCAAAGCCCCAGTGTGTCCCTTTTACAGGCAGTGGTCCACAGCTGGGGGGTAGTGATTTTGCCAAATATCCAGATTAAATATTTAGGGCAGGATTATTGGAGAAGGAATCAAAGTTTAAAATCTAGAGCAGTGCAAAGAAATCTCTATGTATTCCAAGTCAGGGTGAGGAATCAACAGAGAGCTCCTAAGGTAAGAGCTATAGCAAAGCAGGGGGTGCTGATTCTCTCCTCCCTCAGAATCTAAAGAGAGTCTTGATCATAGAATTCATCCTGCAGAAAGGAAACCCAACCGTTGGGACCGTGGCCAACTGGGGACATAATCTGAAAAGGGGCTCCGAGATCTGCCTCACTTTGGTGCAGGTATCTGCACTGAGGGGTACTCGTAGTCTACCGTAGCCTGTTCAATGTCACAATAACAATTTTGAGTTCCAGATCTAACTGGTTCTAGTTAGTTCCTAGGTGGGCCTGGTTGTCTGCTCAGAGACTCCTCCCACTAGGAGGTGGGCCTGGAATGGGTCTTCTGTGGACCCCAGCAAACCTTTTCCATCTGTTTTTGAGTCCCCTGCCTATGGAATCCCTTGAACCCTTTGCTTTAATTTAGTCATGCATTCACTTCTACAAGGGATCAGCCTATGTACCAGCCTTTCTCCCACATGTGTGCAAACGTGGCATCTGCCCTGAACATAATAATTCAGTTCATGTCATGGAGTAACTACAAAGGTAACCTATAATTTCTCCAAGTTTCCAGAGAGCTGGTTAGGGTTTAGAGTAGATAAGCTTTCTCAGTGTTTTGCACAAGGAAGCTCTGAGGCCTTATGCTTGTCCTTCCACTGTACTTGGGGAGCCATACTGGTCTTGCCCAAATAACCTCAGCTCTCCCTCTGACTCCATTCCTCTTCTCTGTGTGAGTATTAGCAAGATATTTTAACTTCATCCTTATTCCTGTGAAATGCAGCTAAGATTACTCTTGTGCATGACCCCATGGCCTTTGGGGGGTGAAATTACCTGAGGCCTGGTGTGCAGATGAAGATAGGGACAGATAACAAGTAATACTAAGGGGAGTACACACATTGTATTCTTCTCCATCTGCCTGAATTAATTATTAATAAGGCAAACAATGAATGTTTGAGCTTCCTCCTAAAATATTTTGACTAACAATTCCATGAGTGGGAAGGTTTTAACCAGGCTGTCTCCAAAATAGTAAGTAAAGAAAACAAAGTGAAACATGCTAATTTTGGAGAAAATTAAATCACAACATGGCTGATATCAAGCAATTTGGTAAAATATTAAAGTGTGAGGAGAGGAGAAAATAGATTCTCAAACTTGTCATATGAGAATCTTACTCTACTACCCTAGGATTTAGCCCCATTTAGCAATCTGAGGTATGAGACCAAACCCTGTAGAATAAGCAGTGTTTCATCAACACCTTCACAGAGCAAGACCAAATAACTCCAAAACCAGAAGGTTCTGAACACACTGGGTCTCAGCCTTACTTTCTCCACCATTCAGCTGACCTGCACTGAATTTCCTCATTCCAAAAAGTCCTCAGATTCATCAGCGGTCCTATTTCTTCTTTTACACTCATTCCAGTCTTTCCCTTTGGCCTCATTGCACAAGGAACAAGGCGCAGCCTTTTCTTTACTCCAAGCCCGAAGCTTAGAGAATCTGAGGACCCCTGAGGGTTCTGACTGCTGGAGGGAGCACACTCCTTTTGATGCTCATGATTCCTCTCCTCGAGGTTGAAGGGCTTTGCTTATGCTACATGGCACTCAAGGCATTCCATGCTCTTCCTAAGCAAAGCAGGATCTTGTCCCCTAAAGCTTTTTTGTTCTATGTTTGAAGGTTTCAGTTAATACATCTATATAGATGCCAAGATGCTGGCTTTATGGTTAATCTTTTGTCCCCAGCTTTTCTATGAGAATTGAAATACTAAAATGCAAACTCTTAAAGCAGTATATATGATAATACTATACAACTGTAAGCTTCCTCTCCCTCAACAAATGTTGTGTTTCCATGCACTCTCTGAGACTAGCACACTGGCAAGCAACAGGTATGTGACCCAATTGTCCCCATGCTCCACCCAACAGATGGCTAACCACCAGAAATGAGCATGAAGGCATCCTGGACCAGCTAATCTTCTGCCTCCTAAGAAAACCCAACAAACATCAGGGGAACCCAATGCAGAACAACAGAAATTCTCATTCGTAGATATGTCATCAATAATAAACACATTATTTTAAGCCACTAAGTGCGTGGTGGTTTGCTCTATGGTAACAAGTAACCAATACACTAAAATCTGTGGTCATCTCATCTCTTCTCCTGCATCTTTGTCTGCCCTGGTTAATGAGAGAATTCATGAGTGTGTTAACTCCAGCCTGCTAGAGTCTGGGGGAGCAGCTCAGCAAGTTCAGAGATAACAGCTTTACAGCACAGATGGTACTACAACACACATTTGTTTTTGTTTTTTGTTTTTCAGTCACTCTCTCTGCCTCCAAATACTTGCTGAGGTTGTCATGAATACCACACAATCTCCTTGTCAATTTTCTGAATAAATGTGATCATTTATAATGGTCTTTTTCATCTATAATTTTAGCTCAGGAAACGTAATAGTCAGGCTGGACAAGAATAATCAGAACGGCTACTTGGAGGACATGGAGATGTTCCGAAAATGGGTTAGACTTAGTTAGATTTTGAAAGGAAATTTCCTGTCCAGGGAAGGAAGAATCGGGCAAGGAAAGGCATTGATTGATTCACCCAACATGATTGAGCAGCTACTCAGGGTCAAGTCCTATTCTAAGGAATATAGATAAATCAGTGAACAGAACAGACAAAAGTCCTACAGGGGACAGGAAGGGAGTAAATAAGTAAAATATTGTCAGATGGTGATAAGAGCTGGAGAAAAATAAAAATAAGGATTTCTAGGGTTTGAAGAGTGGGTCACAATTTTAAATAGGGTGGTTAGAGAAGGCCTCACTCAGATGACATTTGATTTATGTCCTAAAGGAGACAAGATTGTACGTTTTGCAGGTATACAGGGAAATAGCATCCCAGCCAGAGGAAAGAGCAAGTGCACGGGTCCTGAGGAATGAGCACATCTGGGGTTTTCAGGGAAAAGTTAAGGAAGTGAGTGCAGCTGAAAAAGGCAGATCAGAGGTAGTGGGGTGGAAGGCAGTAAAAGGTGAGGTTCAAGAGGAAATGGGAGGAGGGCTTTGAGCAAAGGATGACATGATGTGAGCTAAGTCTCAGAATAACCACACTGGCTGCTGTGTTGAGCATAGACCATTGGGGATCAATGGTGGATGCTGAGAGCCCCATCAGGAGATCATCAGCATAATCAAAAAGAGAAGTGATGGTGGCCTATGCCACAATGGTAGCTTTAGAGGTGACCCAGAATATAGCATGGGAAACTAAGGTAAAATTTGAAGGTAATGCTCTAAGAATTTGCTGATATATTGGATGTGCTCTGTGACAAAAACAGCGAGTGAGAATGGGTCTTTTGTGTCTTCATTTGCCATTTATAAGAAAGGACAATCATGTTTGGATGAAAAAATGAGGAATTTGGTTCAGGACAGGAAAACCTAACTCTTGTGAAGCAGTCTGGTCATCACGATTTGGTCAATGTGCCTGGAAAATGTGTCATAGGCATGAAAGCAGGGGGATGAAGGTCAAGGGGGTTTGGATCAAGACCACAGAAAGTTCCTAAAGGTCTTAAATAGGAGAGTCCAGAGTTTGAATACCTTCCTGACTCTAGGAATGGGGACATAGACGACCAGTAAAATCCTTGGAAACCAGTTGTCCACTAGCAGACCTTAGGGTATGGTGTTAGAGGGACCAGATTATAAAAATAAGAAGCTACCCACTCAAATGCCTACAGCAGCCAGGTAGGAAATGCACATGAGTAAAGCAGGATATAAGAAAAGCAAAAGCACAAGCTCTCTGGTAAATGCAACCCACTGTCCATCTCCATGACCCAGAAACAACAGTTCAGGTGGTAATTGAGATTGTAACCAAAGGAAGCTACAATCTACTTTTTTTTTTTAAATGGCTGCTAGAAATCTTGATTTTTATATGAGCTCTCTGGATTTGTATAGTTTGGCAAGCGATTTATGTAACACAAACACATATACTCTGGGCAAAACACAAACACAGATACTGTGGTTAAAACAAAACCTAACTTGAGGAAGATGCAGCCCATGGCCTGCTTGTTCTAACTTCTGACACAGATGTTGTATAGTCCCTGCTTTTCAGGAAACCTGATTCAAACTTCCAGTCCTGGAGCCACACCCCCAGGGCATCCTGCTTTTCCTTACTGTTCCTTGTCCATTAGTCATCCTCAGAAGATAAACTATGGCCCATTCCTGGGTCCAGGTCCTTGTAACTCTGACAAGATGATATGGTCTGGGGTCCAATGATATAACTGGATACTTCTTTTCCTTTCCTATCATGATTAGAGCTCATGGCAACAAGGTTGGTAGTCTTCCTATAGACCCTCTGCCCACACTATTGTCAAGCACTGTATTTTTCTGTTGCAAGGCCTCTTTTGCATGCAAAAGAGTCCATGGCTAGAAGTCCAGGGGATTCTGAACCTCTGGGAACAACCCAGAGCCAGTGACAAAGGGAGTTGATACGTATATATGTCAATGTCATTGGTTTTTGGGTGGGACAACCTGGGGCCCATTCTACACCATTCCCAGAGGTCCCAGCTAGACTGAGCCCCAACTACCAATAGTAGTAACCTACTTACTAACACATCCTACACTGAGGTCCTGCCCTACCTAATCTCATTTTTTCAATCCCTTACTAGTGTATCCTGGCACAAATACACTCAAGACCTTGTCCCGGGTCCCAGGACAAAGCATCACACAATTCCCTTCAGTGACTGGCCAGGGCATGAGTGTGAGTAGGATGAGTACCAACATTTGTAAGCTCCTCATCTGGGGCCGGATCCTTAAGCATACGGGGACTCTGTGACAAACAAGCTGATTTTTGCCCTTTCCAAGCCTGGTTTTATTGACAAATGCATACAACTCTGCTTGAAACAAAATGTTTTTTAACTCTGTTGTAAACAAGCTAATCCTCAAACAGAGCACTCCCTCTGCTTCCTCTCCCCTCAACCCCTGCACAATTTGTTCAGGATCCTTGGTTGACCTTTTAATTGTATTTCAGCGGTGGATGGAGAGAAAAAAAAATAAAAGCCTCACATCTGCATTCATACGAGCAAATGGCTGCAGCTTAGGATAAAGTCTGTGATAAAAACAGGGACAGGGCTCTAGCAGCTGCCTAGATAAGCCAGAGACCTTTCAAGCCCAGTAGACGCCCAACCTCCACTCCCCAAGCATGAAGCTTTTAGGGAATCCCTTTGGCTGGCCTAACTGGGTGTTACTTGCATCTGTTCATCCAACTTAAGAAAGAGAAAGAAACCAGAGAAAGACAGCTGAGATAAGCAATGGGCTTGGCACAGCCTCTGCCCTGATTTCTGGGGCCTTGGGGTGGCTCCCTACAGAACTGCATTTCTCCTTCATCCTTGCCTTTCTTTCTTATTTTTTCTCTGGCATAAATGTTGAATTTTTCATAATATGGTAGGTACAGTCAAAATAGAGCTGGACAATAAAGCTTGTGATGGCAAAGAATGTGTCCTCAGAGCACAAGGTCTGCACACGGTAGGCATTTGATCACTAAGTGTGGAATTAAGTAAGTAAGCAAATAAATACATTCCAGAGAAGGAGTTTCAGTCCAAAAAGAAATTATATACTTATAATGGCAAAACAAACTGTTGTCATCATGTCAACTGTTAATAGATTTAAACAAACAACATGCACACACATGCATGTGTGCATACACACACACATCACACACACACACACACACACACACACACACACACACCCCAGTTCCAGCAACTTTCCAGATTCTGAAGGAAGGTGCAGGCAATATGTTTTCAGTTTTACAGGGATATTGTTGCTCTGCATCCCTTTTTTAACTGATTTGCCACAGTCATAAACAAGCTACCAGCACTTAAAACCCATGTTAAAACCATTTTCTTATTTGCTAACTTGTTAAGCTCTCTCTCGCTTCTGATTTGCTGGCTCAGGGATGGCTCAAGCCCTCTTTCACTCAGTTTTCTCACCTATAAAAATAGTTATAATACCCGCCTAAGAGGTTCTTATAAGAGGGTTAAGTGAATTATTTCAGGAAAAATACAGAGAACAGTATGTGGCACATAGTAAACTCTTAAAACCGTTAGCTACTGAGTTTATCCGACTCCTGAACAATGGTAGCGTGAACAAGATGACAGGAACCTTTGTCCGCTCTAAATCCCATCAACCTCTTTACACCTTCCCAAGAATGTCATTTCTCAGTAGTAGGTGTGAGTAAAACTTCTTTACACCTTTCAGAGAATCCAAACTAATAAGCATCTCTCCTCCTCTCACTGGCCTACCTCCACTTGACCAGCACCGCCTTGCCAATTCCTGCCTCAGAAATCAACTCCCTAAGAGTAAGACTAAGACAAATGCTGGCCCCGGTGGCAGCCTTCTTTGCTGTCCCTCGTGGGTCACACAGGCCCCAACCCTCATGCCCATAGCACTGGGAGCACTGGGAGCAACTGCTCTGAGCACCACCCTCTCAGACAGAAACAAAGAAACCTAAAGACAGAGAAAGAGAAACTTAATCAGATGTGTTAGCAAGGCACCTTAGCCTCAGAAGGTCCCCACAGGGCAGCCTCCAACCTCCAAACCTTGGCCTGGGAGGGTGGTCCTCTGTGAAGGAAGAGATCCATGAACAAATAGATGCAAGGAAGGAGGCTCAAGCCCTAGGACTCCCTAATATCGATCCTTGAGGATGCATAGCCTTAGCCCCAGTGCACTTGGCTGTATTCCAGCCTGCAAATAAGGCTCAACAGGCCAGCAGGTTCAACACAAGCCAAAGGAGCCCACTCAGCCCCTCATAGAAGATACGATATTCTAGTTCTGGCTTTGAGGCAACATATAGATGGACGGGAAATGGAGAGAAGGAATGGAGAGCTTTCTAACTCTATGACTTACCTTTTGTGACCCGATTATCCATTGGGCTGTGCTCTAAGTGAAGCTTCACTTAGAGTTCAGAACCAGTCAAGGGGTGTGAAAAGCAATCTTATCTCTCCTACATTCCACCATGACTTTCTTGTGATAATTCTCCTAGAGAGACAGAGAGAATGGAGGGGGTGGGGAATCACAGGGAGAAAGACAAGACAGAGACAGAGAAACCTAAAGACAGAGAAAGAGATGTGTTAGAAGGCAGCTTGCCAAATTAAACATAGAATTAGCGACTTTGGAATTCATGCATTTAAATTTTAAATATAAACAAAAATCCAAACAGAACAAAACTCGATTAAAATTAATTCCAAAGGGAAGTTTTGGCATTAGACTCTAGGACTAATTATTAGGAGGACCTGGGAGCATAGCTGCCTATGATACCGTTTGGAACAAAGCTGTGATGGACAAACCCTCACTGCTCTCCGTGTGTTCCTTCCTGGGGCTGCCGAGACCACGCCACAAGCTGGGTGCCTCATCAACAGCAGGGCGTCCAGGCCAGGTTCTGAAGCTGGAAATCCCAGCGCAAAGGGTCAGCACAGTTGATTCTTTCTAAGGGCCATGAGGGAGAATCTGTTGTCCGCCTGCCTCTCTCCTTGCTTCTGGTGCTTTGCTGGCGAGCTTTGGTATTTCTTGGCTTCTGTCGCACCACCACGGTCTGCCTCCACCTTCACAGGCATCACTCCATGTGCACATCTGTCTCTGTGTCCAAATTCCCCCCTCTTATGAGGACCCACCTTCGTGACCTCATCTCAGCCTGATCATCTGCAATCACCCTCTATCCAAGTTCAATCCTATTCACAGGTCCTGAGGGTTAGGACTTCAACATCTTCAACATCCTTTTGGTGGACACAGTTCAACCCATGAGAAGCTGGAGGCCTCCATTCCTCACACAAACAACTTCCTCAAGTGAGTATGACCTTATTTCCTTTAGTTTTATCTCATTTAGTTCAGAAACATTTCATTCCAATAGGAATTCATTTAATTGGATATTGCCCATTGTGCAGAATTCTGTGATAATTTTTTTTTTTCAGAACAGAGTAGTCCAGTCCACAGGTCAATTTAGGAACTTAGAAACTTTCTGTGGTACCATCTATACTAGTTTGGTGGCTTAAAACAACATAAATGTATTCTCTTAAGAGTTCTGAAGACCAGAAGGGTCAAAATGGGTTTCACTGGGCTGAAATCAAGATATTGGCAGGGCTACATGCCCTCCAGAGCTTCTAGGGTAGAGTCTGTCTCCTTGCCTTTCGCAGCTTCTAGGGGGGCGCCTGCATTCCTTGGCTGACCTTCTTCTATCTGCAAGATGCATTGCTTCAGTCCCCACCTTCCATCATCCCATTGCCTCTTCTTCTGTAGTAAGTAATTATATGTCCACTTCTGCTTCCGTTTCATAAGGACACTTGGAATTACATTCGGGGCACACCCAGATAATCCAGGACAATCTTCTCATCCAAAAAGCCTTAATTTAATCATATCTCTAAAGTCCTTTTGCCAAATAAGATATCCACCACAGTTTCCAGGGATAAGGATCTAAATATAATTGGGGAATATTCTTCAGCTTACCCCATCCACCGCCCTAGATCAGCTCATCCTAGTCCACCTCATTTTCACAACCATAAACCTTACCCATAAAAGAACATTAGTTTTCCTAGAAATTTCCTGACACTTCCAGTTTTCTTCTCAGATGCAGTTTCCTCTACTCAGCATCGTATCAAAGCAGAGCCTGATTTCCAGCACAGTGACGCCCCCCCTCCCACCCCCATCAGAGCATGGAGAGATCTGGACTGTAAGAATATGTGTAACTGTTATTAACCTTCAATTCTGCAGACACACTGTAATATCTCATGCATTATCATTTTCATAAAATCTGCACCACATGTCTTCCGCAGGATGCTAGGAATGCAGCAGAATCTTTCTGGCAAATCAAATAATTTCAAGTATTATAAATTAGGACTGTTTAGTACCTCTTCTTTTAAATTTATTGACTAATAATTTTAAGCCATTTTTTTGCGTGAACCCAGAGCATGCTCCTGTCAAAACGAATACCAGGATAAATGTGCCACATTTGCCACTTGTAGAGATAAGACTATTGTTCAGAAAATACTCTCTCTTTCTCTCCCCATCCCAGCCTCTGTGGGGAAGTCTCCTTTCTACCAGTTGATGTTGAACTTAACCATGCTGCCTGTTTTCATTATGGATGTGGACAGAAATGACAGTTTATCAGTTCTGAGTTTAAGCCTGTCAATGCTCGCTGCAAACTCCTGAGTATGTGGTTGTACCGCATTTTATAGCAATAGCAGGCAAACACTGTTTGTTTTAATCACTATAAACCAAGAGTAGCTTCAAAAAGCAATTGCCCTTGATATTTGAATTTTAAATAATGTATGGATAAGAAATATAACCTCAAAACATTCACTTTAATTTCAATCAGCATATTTATTATTCCTCAAATTATGTTTATTTCTTTATTAATATGAGTTATTCTTAAGCTATCCAGTAAACAGCAGGACATGAAATTATATATACAGTATGATCTCAATTATGTAAAAAAAAACACAGAAAAAAATGATAGTGAATTATTTGGGAGTAAAGTTTATTTATTATCTGAGTGCTCTGTTGTTCACTAAATATGACTTATACCATAGAACTTATATATTTACTATGTATTATTCTATTCATATTTGTGATGTAGCTGAAATACATATTAACAATTTTTGTTCTTGAGGAAAAGAATCCAGAAATTCAATTTGGAAACTGAACCATGGATAAGATGATGGGGAACAAAGAGGTATGCGTCCATGATGGATATTAGTTTTGAATGGGTATCTGAGGTTAAGTTTTCATGTCTTTCTCTGTGATGTGTTAGTTGGGAACATGGTGTTTTTATTGTTTTAAATCAAGTGTTATTTTTTTTTTCTTTCTCAGCTGAAAGATGATGGTGTGTGATACATTTTCAAATAATAGAAATAAGAGTTTCAGAGCTCTTGTCCTCACAAGCTGTACTATGACTTGGCTTCTATTTTTAAATAACTGATTCTTCGACATTTATTATATTACTACTACAGAAAGTAAAAGAGCTGATTTTTCAATCATGATTAATTATATGAGTTTTCCCTTTTCTTACGTAGAAGCAGGGAGTAGGAGCAGCCCAGGTGGCTCAGTGGTTTAGCACTGCCTTCAGCCAGGGTATGATCTTGGAGACACCGGATCGAGTCCCACGTGGGGCTCCCTGCATGGAGCCTGCTACTCCCTCTGCCTGTGTCTCTGCCTCTCTCTCTCTCTCTCTCTGTGTGTGTGTCTCTCATGAATAAATATATAAAATCTGAAAAAAAATAGAAGAAGGGAGTAAAAATCCACACTTATTTATACAGGGAAGATCAAGGCTCTAAGGTTGTCATGGCATGAATTTTTAAATTTAGAAAAGAAGGGCTTATATTTTCTGAATTTTTAGGAGCAGAGGACCACTAAGAGAGTAGGGAGATAAATTGTTTCAAGCCACAGCCTTCTAAAATTATCTTGGAAAATAATAATTTTCATGTATCAGAGCAGTAGGTACTCATTCAGCAAGACTGAGTTGTACCACACAATGTTTTAAACAGGGAAGACCAGAGGTAAACAAGAAATTAGAGTCCCTGACCTTGGAAAGCTTAATTTTTTAGTGATTTAGCTGTTTGACATTTTGAAAGATGAGAAGATGAGGGGAATTCTGATTCTAATGTAGCTAAAGTTGTTGTTGTTGTTGTTTTCCATTAAAAAGAAAAAAAAAAAAAACACAAAGCCACAGCCAAAATATTTGAAAGCCATTTGAAAGTAAAAAATTTTTAAGTGTGGACAATCATTTAGTTAAAATACAAATTTTCTGACATTTTATTAAAACTGTAGATTCCTAGGTATCTTATGCTTTGGGTGCAACTGCATAAGATACCTAGGAATAAACCTAATCAAAGAGGTAAAGGATCTATACCCTAAAAACTACAGAACACTTCTGAAAGAAATTGAGGAAGACACAAAGAGATGGAAAAACATTCCATACTCATGGATTGGAAGAATTAATATTGTGAAAATGTCAATGTTACCCAGGGCAACTTACACATTCAATGTAATCCCTATCAAAATACTATGGACTTTCTTCAGAGAGTTGGAACAAATAATCTCCAGATTTGTGTGGAATCATAAAAGACCCTGAATAGCCAGGGGAATATTGAAAAAGAAAACCAGAGTCGGGGGCATCACAATGCCGGATTTCAAGTTGTACTACAAAGCTGTGATCAAGACAGTGTGGTATTGGCACAAACACAGACACATAGATCAATGGATCAGAATAGAGAACCCAAAAATGGGCCCTCAACTCTATGGTCAACTAATATTGGACAAAGCAGGAAAGACTATCCACTGGAAAAAGCAGTCTCTTCAATAAATTGTGCTGGGAAAATTGGACATCCACATGCAGAAGAATGAAACTGGACCACCCTCTTACACCAGACACAAAGATAAACTCAAAACGGATGAAAGATCTAAATATGAGACAAGAATCCATCAAAATCCTAGAGGAGAACACAGGCAACACCCTTTTTGAACTTGGCCACAGCAACTTCTTGCAAGATACATCCATGAAGGCAAGGGAAATAAAAGTGAAAATGAATTATTGGGACTTCATCAAGATAAAAAGCTTCTGCACAGCAAAAGAAACACTCAACAAAACTCAAAGACAATCTACAGAATGGGAGAAGATATTTGCAAATGACACATCAGATAAAGGGCTAGTTTCCAAGATCTATAAAGAACTTATTAAACTCAACAGCAAAGAAACAAACAATCCAATCATGAAATGGGCAAAAGACATGAACAGAAATCTCACAGAGGAAGACATAGACATGGCCAACAAGCACACGAGAAAATGCTCCGCATCACTGGCCATCAGGGAAATACAAATCAAAACCACAATGAGATCCCACCTCTCACCAGTGAGAATGGGGAAAATTAACAACAAATGTTGGAGAGGATGTGGAGACAGGGGAACCCTCGGGCACTGTTGGTGGGAATGTGAACTGGAGCAGCCACTCTGGAAAACTGTGGAGGTTCCCCAAAGAGTTAAAAATAGATCTGCCCTCCGACCCAGCAGTTGCACTGCTGGGGATTTACTCCAAAGATACAGATGCAGTGAAACACGGGGACACCTGCACCCCGATGTTTATAGTAGCAATGTCCACAATAGCCACACTGTGGAAGGAGCCTCCGTGTCCATCGAAAGATGAATGGATAAAGTGTATACAATGGAATATTCCTCAGCCATTAGAAATGACAAATACCCACCATTTGCTTCCACGTGGATGGACCTGGAGGGTATTATGCTGAGTGAAATAAGTCAGTCGGAGAAGGACAAACATTATATGGTCTATTCATTCAGGGAATATAAAAAATATTGAAAGGAATTATCAGGGAAAGGAGAGAAAACAAGTGGGAAAAATTAGCGAGGGTGACGGGACATGAGAGACTCTTTTAACTCTGGGAAACAGAACAAGGGGTAGTGGAAGGGGAGGTGGGCGGGGAGATGGAGTGACTGGGTGATGGGCCCTGAGGGGGGTACTTGACGGGATGAGCACTGGGTGTTATATGTTGGTAAATCGAACTTCAATGAAAAATAAATAAAAATAAAAAACTGTAGATTCCTAGGTCCCACCTGGGTCAACTAAATCAGAATCTCAGGGAGAGAGGCCAGGAATCTTCATTCTTAAGGCGCTCGTCAATGGGCGGAACATCACACCAATGTCTGAGAATGTTCACATGGGAAATTTGGAAGGCATTCAGCTAAAAGGTTAAATCTAAATTTACAAATTGCAGATTGATTTTGGTGGATCTTAAAACAATCAATGTTTAAAGTTAATATTCCTTTTAGTTTCGGGAAAGGAAAATGTTCAGGAACTATAGGAGAACAAACCCGCCCAACCCCCTGACAGGAAAGTAAGAGGACACATTCCTCCAAGGAAGAATTCAATATTGTAAAAAATGCAACTCTGCCCTGATTAACCTGCATCTTTAATGTATTTCTAGTCCAATCACAATATACTTTGCATTCCTTTTGTATGCACTTTGAATTTCCCAAAGCTATCCCATATCTTGCACCCTTAATCTCTAAACTTCTACCTTTCTCTCTTGTTCTGAATTCTAGGATAATTAGGCAGCTGGCTGAAATGTGCGCTTGGGCTCCCTCATCACCAGAGGACAATCCCAACACTTCAGAGCTTACAACAAGAAAGGATTATTTTTTTCTCATCATGTTACTTGGGCATCGAAGTTAGGCTGAGACCCCATATTATCTTTGGGAAGGGACCAGGGCTGAAGGAACAGCCCCATCAAGGACGACATCTCCATCTTGAGAAGGAGGGTCAGAGAGGATGGACGGTGACCCACATTATGCTCTGGAAGCTCAGGTTCGAAAGTGACAATTCCACTCACATTTCACTCCCCAAAGCAAATCAGATGTCCAAGCCTGATGACAGGGGTGAAGTATAACCTAGTGTGCAGGAAATACCATCCTCAGGGGGCCCCACAGAAAAGCAAAGAGGTGTTTTTGGTAGAACCGTAGTAACATATCAGACTTGTAGCTATCTGATTTAGTTTTTGTTCATTTTCCTTTGTTATGCAACACCTACTACCTCTGCTGAAATTGTAGTTTAATTTAATGATTTTTTTTTCATCTACAGGATATTATTTTCTTGTTCTCAGATTTTTTATAGTGCTTAGACCTTTAAAACTTTCTAATAAAGCTATTTTTTTATTTCTATTTTCTCAGAGGTTACTCATTGCAGAAACTCATGGTCAATGTGATCTATTGACAGCTTAAATAGATTCATTCAGAAAACATTTATGCCATGTTTTAATTGATTCATTCTTTGACCTGTATTAGTGGAGGTGAGGTAGAATCCTTCTCCTTATGGCTTAGTGGGCTCTTTCCACCTACTCTCCCCTCCCCCAACCTAAAGAATCCCTCTACCGTAATATACCCAATTTATTATTGAAGTTCTTACATATTTTTGGCATGTTAAGTACTACACTTTTTGTATTTCATCAACTGTTTAGATTTTTCCCTGTTACATTGATAGGGTCATTTCAGCAGGACATTGGAAGTGCTCTGGAGAAAGACAAAATGTGAGCTGTGGTCATAGTATTGACGTCATCTTAGAGAATCAATGAAATGACCATTCAATCCAATAAGCCAAAAAATAAAAAGTCCTCAAAATGAAACAAAAGACTTAGGAGGAGGAAACATTACAGTTGATAGATAAATTGGTTTTTAATTTGACAAGACCAACAAAGTGTATCAAATCAAACAAGTGCTAAGCAAGGAAAAATAAAAGGAAACAGAAATACACTTATTTTAGAAGAATAAAACAGATATATTCGCAGATATGGAGAAAAAATTAATTCTGTGCTATGTAAAATATTTAATGACATTTTTAAAAATTTAGAAAACATTTCAATTTCTTAAACTAGCATAATGACCCTGATAGCAAAATTTGTCAAATAAAGCACTAAGAAATAATCTACAGGCCAATCTTTCCACTCAATTTAGAGACATGTAAAGAGATTAGAGACATGTAAAATGATTAAAATTGTAGGCTTGGGAGATAAATAGACTTATAGCTAAATACTTGTTGTATTTTAAAGAAGTACTTGGACACTTAATTATTCTATATCTTTTCTGTAAAGTGGGATTGTAATACCTATCTTAAAAATAACTGTGAGGGTTGCACACTTTAAATATTTTCGAATTTTTATTATACCCTCAATAAACCTGAAAAAAATTAAAGAAAAGAAAAACCATTAGGATTAAGACATGATGTAAATAAGTTTAAAAATATTCTATGCAAAAAAAAAAATATTCTATGCATTCAGTTTACAGCTGCTAATGCCTGCTAATGCATGGTGATGATACTGATAGTTGTTGTAGAATTGCTGAGACACCAAAAATAAAATACAGGAAACTAAGTCCTGGCATATGTTATAAAATAAATTCAAAGAAGTCCTACATAGTTTATTCTGGGATATAAGAAGAGTACAACATTAGAAATATATTTATTTAATTCACCACCTTATAGGTAAAAGCAGAAAAAAATGCATGAACATCTCATTAATGCTAGAAAGCATTTGATAAATTTCAACATTCACTTCTAATTTTAAAAAATCTAGAAAAATTCAGAATAGAAAATTACTTATTTAGTATGATTTTAAAAATAGCTATCTGAAATCAATAGAAAATATTGCCCATACCTTGAAGCATTATCATTAAAATCAGAAAATAAGGAAATCTGGCATCACTGTAATTAATTTTTATTTTTCTAGAACTTCTAAATAATGCCATAAAGAAAAAAATGTACTAATAAATTGAAAGGGTCAAAATCATCATGGTTTTCCTTTTTTTTATAATAAATTTATTTTTTATTGGTGTTCAATTTGCATCATGATTTTCCAATATGACTGCTTATCTAGAAGAAACTGAAAATATCAAACTGAGAGGTATTAGAATGGATAAGGATATTATATTAGTACATATTTAGAAATAGTCACAAAGATACATGTTCAAGAGACTTGTTATAAAATTTAGCAAGTAGCAAAACAAGATATCCAACCTAAAAGCCTACTAATAAAGGACTGGCTAAATAAAATACAGCCATACCATTAATGCTAGCAGGCCGTAAAAATAATGGTGCAGAGCTAATTTTGTCAAAAAATATACTTGCTTTTTCAGAATTTCCAGATGATTTTGCAATAATATATTACTTTTAGAATGAGAAAACCAGAACTTAGCTATTTATTTTTTACTAATTCTGGCAAAAACATAAGAAAGCATACCATCTCATTAAAGGGTAAATTTGTTAAAGCATTCTGAGGGCAGCTTCATCTACATTTATTAAAAGTCTTAAAAAATGTCCACACTTAAATGGATAATTGCACCCCTAAGAAATTTTCTTAAGGAAACAATAAAAGGATATTTAAAAATGCCCATCAGAGATGTTGAGCATTCACTGGGTGAAAAGTTGGCCATCTTGAGCCTCGCTCACTTGCCCTGAGCTCTTAGGTGCTATGTGGGCAGCGTGCATGGCTAGGCAGGTGCAGTGCCCCGGAGGGTGAGAGCTGGCCTGCTTCTGTGGAGTCGGATGCTGCCTGTCCTGTCACCACCAGCCCTCTAGGAGTACAGGGCCTGGGGGATTACGAGTGTTCCTGTCTGCCAAACAGACTCTTGTTCACACAGGATGCATTACAGGGCAGGGGTGCTGGCAAGGGGGCAGTCTCAGGCTCACAGAGTCACTAGGAGAAGGATGGCCTGTGGGTGCTCTGCTGTGCACCATCCCTTGCCTATCCTCACCTTTCAGCAAAGGAGGACAGGTGGTCCCTGGGGACACTCTGCAAAGTAGAGTAGTGGTACTGGCAACACAGGGACACTCAGATGGCCCTTCTCCCTTGTTACAGTCACCCACGTTGGAGGAAGGGGCAATTACTCTACAAGTATATAAACAGATTTGTCTTTATTTTACTTATTCTACGAATCTTGGAACTTTAATTTACAATTATTTACAGTCTTTGTTTTCCATAGAGAGTGAGGGGTGCCAATCACTCGGAGGTGGGAGGGGCCAGTGTAAAATGACAGCAAGACACTCAATGAAGGTGGAAGGCAGGATCGAGGGGGTGGCATATGATTATGACTTGAGATCTTACTCTGCTGCACAACCATCACTTTATCTTCACAAAACCCTAGATAGACAGTAGATGGTTTTCTTTTCGTACAAACCATATATAGACAGTGCAAGCTTCATTTTCATTTTGTAGACCAGGGAAATGAGGCTTAAGGAAGTCAAGACCCTTGTCTGGAGTCACACACTCAATAAGGAATAGTTCCTGGATTTCAAATTCAGGCTGTCAATCTCAGAGCTCATGATTTTTTTTTAAAGAATTAATTTATTCATTTATTTAGAGAGAGAGAGGGACAGCAGGAGAAGAGAGACGGAACCCGGAGTGGATTCCTAATGCTGAGCTCTAGGCACAAGCCAGGCTCGATCTCACCACCTGGAGATCACCACTCAACCTGAAATCAAGAGTGGGTCACTCAACCGACTGAGCCACCCAGGTGCCCCTCAGAGCCCATGAATTTACCCTTAACCCATACTGAAAGAACATAAAGATCAACATATAGGTTATTGGAAATACAGATTGTAAATAAATTTTTTTTAGATTATTAAATCTCACCTAGCCATTACAGATGACTGCTTGGAAGATAATTGCATAGGGATATGTCATAATAAATAAAATTAAAAATTAGATCAATATTTTTATACATAAATTGCAATATATGTGCACTGAAAAAATACTGGAAACATACTGTGAAAAAATACTAGTGGGGTTATAGGTAATTTTTATTTTCTTTCCTCTAGATTTTTAAATTTCTGCAATACAAATTAATATTTATATAACTGGAAGCCAGTAATAATAGAACTACCCACGTTACTTAGGTGCTAGCTACTGTAAAAATGTCCATGCAAGGCAGGGTAGAGAATTCAGCCTGCACGTTGGAGCATGATTTGTCAAATGGCAAGTAGCTGAGCTGTAGGCATGCTCTCCGAATGACTGTCAGTGAGATCTGAAAGGAACCTTCCAGACCACTCCATTCAGTCCCTGCATTTTGCAGATGAGGAAACAGGGAAATTTAGGAGAAGAAAGTCAGAGAAGAAAATCTTTGACCCAATAAATCACCCTTTTAACAGAACCAAGAATGGACATTAATTCCTTAAAAGGTCTTCTATCTTTTGCCCTCTGAAAAAAAATCAATGCCTTATAAAAATGTGATCTTTAGCCTCTGCCCTGAGTGCAAAATTTAACTAGTGCAGAAGAAACTGGTGTTTTGCAGCATTCACCTTCTCTTCAAAAGCTAGAGATTAAAAAAAAAAAACAAATGCTCTCCCACCCCCTCCATCAATACTGTGCTGTTCTTGCTTCCATGAGCTGAGAAGAAAAAGACTCCTCAGAGGACATTTTATTTTTTTCATGCATGTGTGTGCATGTATGTGTGTTATTCCTGATTATGAAAACGTTAGATATCCATTATAGAAAATGTGGAAAATGCTGAAAATGATACAGAAAATCCTAGTCATGTATTTGTATTGTCACTCCAAAACAATGATAGCTCTAGATAATTCCAGATTTCTCTCTTCTCTCCCCTTTTCTCTTCTAATAGTTTTGTTGTGTTTTGTTTTACTCGGGTGTTAGCCCACTGAAAAAGGAGCCAGTCCCTAATACATCTGCCCAGTCCGACTGCTCTGGTTATTGCCCTGCACACCCAGGCAAGATCTTGTAGAAACTGAGGTGATATCACTTGTTCAAAAACATCCACTTCCCCAACCACACCTGCAATAGACGTGAGAATTTCCACCCCTGGGGTGCAGCTCCCCAGGTGACTTGCTTTAACCAACAAGGGGTTAGCAGATGAGCTGCAAAAAAGAACTGGAAAGGGGCTTGCTGGGGACAGATTGGTCTTCTCCCACAGGAACAGGGAAACAGACGTCCCCCAGCAGAACCACACCCGGGAGAAAGAGTCAATGATTGTGGCTTTAAGCCACTGAGCACTGGTCTTCAAGGACACACACAGAAAGGTACCTCCAGACAGAGTGCCCACATAGATGCTGACCAGTGCTGATGGGCAACTTCATGTCAGGAAGAAGACGCTCTTCTCTTAACGTCGCCTTGACTTTTCTTGAGTGGGTAGCACTCATCTCAGTAGACGTGCCCCCTGCTAGGGTGGACTCAGGGCTGTTTTCTTCCACCAGTCATATTTCTGTTTTCCCAGGGTACCATGGTGGTCCAGGAAAGTTTAATTCTTCACAGTAGTAACTTCCTTTAACTTGACTTTCCCCGAGTCATTTATCCCTTCTAGACAGTTTATAATGCATCTTCATCTGGTTACTCCACTTTGATTTATTACTGTCTCATGTGTCCGTTTAAAGGAGTGCACCTGAATTCCGACAGACAAGATTGATGTGAAGGAAGAGTGGTGGCAGAGTCTGTGAGGCCTGAAGGAAAAGGAGTCCCATGAATGGACATGGTGGAGAGGAAAGCAGGAGAGCCCCCAGGGCCCGTGGGAGGGAAGAGGAAGTCAGACAGCCACGGCCTTAGCCGTGCGTGTCCCATCCGAGGAGCCAGGCTCAGGGCGGACTCTCAGCCTGTGCATGGACACTTGGTGTTTGTTTTTTAAACCTTCCAGACTGTATCCCCATTTCTTTGGGTTTATGGACCCCAACCCCTTTTTGGAAATAATTCCCCTTTTCTCTTGTATTTAATCTTGGCAGGACTGAACCAACAGCATCCAGCCTCCTCTAGCCAAGTGTTGAGTCTGTGATCCAAGCTTTACAGTTGGACACTCCCTCTTAAGACTTTGAATATTTCCCACAGTGACCCCAAGAAAGAAAACTCTCAGAGATGATTCACCTTGAGGTACTGGGGCATTGTTCAATAATTTCCACTTCCTAGACTTTGGAAGCTGTGTACGCCCTTGGCCTTCCAAAGAGCTAATGAAAAGCTTTCCCCCTTCGACTCAGAATATTCAAATTAGTTCTCTGGTTTTTCTCATTAGTCTTCCAGTTTCTGGTGTTTCCCATTTAACCAACATAGCACAGATTTGCAAAAGGCTCGGGCTGATACTTGAGCTGGAATGATCCTATTGCATTTTGCTTTTTTTTTTTTTTTCAATTTCCATCATGAAAAAAAATTATCTTGTGTTTTTATGATCGTATAATATATTCTTGTCATAAACATTGTGAATAATTCATAATACGTTAAAATGAAAATGAAATCTTTTGAAATCCCACCTGACATCACGAATACCACTAAAGTGCTTCGGCCACCTCTTCACGTGTCTCTTCATACAGCTCTGTGTAATTCACCGTGAATGGGATCATGTGCTATTTCTATGGTTAATAACATCTGAAGACAGTCTTTTTGTTTATTTTTGCTTACCTTTCGTTTTCCTGCCATCTACCACTGCCAATATAACCCAATTGATAGCTTTCATAACTTTCCCTCTATTTAGATAATCATGTACATATATATTATATATACCACTGCCTACAGATAGTTTTTCTGTTGTTTTAGAAAATGGGATCACATTACTGTACTCTGCTTTTCTCACTTCACCCTTCAGAGTTGAAATCTATCCAAGTTAAGTTATTTCCACAGTCAGTGAGCATTCAATTTTGTGAACAAGTCAACATTTATTCAACCATTCCCATACTGATAGACACTTTTTTCTCTACTTTTTGTTTGGTCACTAGATTAATGAGCAATATATGTCTCTTTGAAAATTAGAAGAAAATGGTAAAATTTTTCGTCATTTATAAAATCATTTTAATATTAGAAGAAAAGGATAAAAATTGTTTCTGCTGATAATATGTTTGTATGCCTGGAAAATCCAGAACACTTTAGCAAAAAGAATGAAATTCATGAGTAGTTGATCAGGTGACTGAGTACAAACCAGGTATACAGTCAATAGTGTCTTTCTAAACTAGACATATATGGAGGAAAAGTAATCAATTTAAAGTAGCAACTAGATAAAATAGGTTTCTTAGGAAAAAATTGACAATAAAAAGCATTATATCTATAATACAAAACTATTATATAATAAAGGACATAAGTATTATAGGAATAAATGAAACACTGTATATTTTTTGGATGTAATATTTAATTTGATAAAAGCATGGTTATCCCATAATTAATATAAAATAAGTAATAACTATATTTAATTCAATTCCAATTAAAACTCTAATTTTTTGGTTGTTGTTCTTTTGAAACAAGGTAAAATGATATTCTAGATGACAGGGGGAAAAGGCTAATAGTATTCAAGATGTATATAAGGAGGACTAATGAGAAGGACCCTGCTTCAAAGATGTCAGAAGGCATTATAAAGTTGATGTACACAAAGAAAGACACCAACATATGTTCCCTAATTCTCTCGCTAAAAAATGTGTACACTATATACAAAACAAACATGAGAAAGTCAGGGAAAAGAAGCCAGATGGATTAGGGACCTTATTCAAAGAATAATACAGTGGAGTTCTCTGCATTCCCTTTTTGCTTCATATACCCCAGATTTAAAGTTGAAGGAGACTGAAATTCCCAGAAATTCCAACAAACCCAGACAACCCCCACCAAGACTGCTTTTTCTAGCCAAAGGAGTGGGAAAGGGGAAGACTGGCAAAGAAAGAAGGTATTAGGCAACTACTGCTCTATTCCCACCAAACACTATAGAAAAAAACCCAACCCTCACCAAGGAATTCAGAGAGGCTAGATTTCCAAACTTGCCAGGCTATACAGGAGATGCCTCCATTCCCCCATGACCACTGCCATCATGGTTATTAGAAAACACTAAGTAGGAAGCTTGCAGTGACCCCCTCAATCCCACCTACGGTGTCAGTGGAGATTTTGTGGGAAGCCTGGTCTTACACCCCTCAACTGGCAGTAAAGAAACATCTCTCCCACTTCCCACTGGGAGGCCAAGTGGAGCATCAGGACTCCTACCACTGCTGAGTATAATGAGGCCACTGCCTGGGATGTCAGTGGGGGATGTCCAGGGAACATTCAGGAGGCATTCCTACTCTCTCAGCCAGGATGAAATGATCCAAGGCCTAGTGAGGAGCTGGAACTCCAGCCTCACATGGCAGTCATGTAGCATCCCACCACCTTCACTTGGGTGCTCACAGAGTCTGTGTGGAAGACCTACCCTAACCTGGCAGCAACTACACAATGCATTCCCTTCCCCTGCTGGTACAATGTCAGACAAACCCAACCTAAAACAAGGAGTTTAACTAAAGTGAAGAGTCTCAACATAATACCCAAATGTCCAGGTTTCAACTGAAAATCACTTGTCATATCAAGAACCAGGAAAATCCTGAAGTAAATGAAAAAGGCAATCAACACCAAGATGGCAGAGATACTAAAATTATACAAAGATCATAAAACGACCATCATAAAATGATTCAAATAAAATGCTTCAGTGAGGGATGCTTGGATGGCTTATTCAGTTGAGCATCTGCCTCTTGATTTCAGCTCAGGTCATGATCTCGGATCAAGCCCACTATCTGGCTCTACACTCAGTACAGAGTCTGCTTGAGGATTCTTTCTCTCCCTCTTCCCCTCCCCTATTCATGCTCTCTCTCTCTCTCTCTCACTCAAATAAATAATTTAAAAATAAAATAAAATACTCCAGTGAGCAATTATGAATAAGCTTCAGAGAAAACGAAGGAAACAGAAAGTCTTAGAGAAGAAATAGAAGCTATAAAGAATCACCTAGCAGACATTTGGAACAGAAAAATATATTAACTGAAATTAAAAACTCAATGGATGGTCTCAACAGAAGAATGGAGGGAATAAGGCAACAACTGGTGAACTGCAATGGAAGATAGAACAATAAAGCTTACCCAGTCTGAACAACAGAGATAAAATTGACTGAAATAAAAAATAAGCAGAACTGCAGGGACCTGTGGGACTATAGCAAAAGATCTAACATTCCTGTTATAATCCCTGAAGGAAAGAGGAGGGCAGTTCTGAAAAAAAAAAAATACTAGAAAAAAATAATGGTCAAAAAACTCCTAAATTTGATAAAACACATGAAACTACAGATTCAGGAGGCTGAGAAAACCCCAGAGAGAAGAAATTCAAAAATCCACAGCAAGGCACATCATAGTCAAACTTCTGAAAACTGAAGATGACGTAAACAACTTGAAAACAGCAGTTACCTATAGGAAAATCAGCTCCAATGACAGTGGATTTATCATCAGAAACTATGGAGGCTACAGAAAATGGCACACCTTTTCAAGTACAGAAAGAAAGGAACAGTCACAAAATCCCATACCCACTGAAAATATCTTTCTGGGATGAAGAGAAAATCATGACATTCACCAATGAAGGAAAACTAACAGAATTTGTCGCCAGCAGACCTACACAGGAAAATGGCTAAAGGAATTCTTTGAAGAGAAAGGAAACGATAAAATAAGGAATATTATAGATCAAGGAGAAAAAAAGAACGTGGTAAGCAGAAAATACAGGTAAATACACGATGTTTGACCATCGAAGCAAAAATCATTACACTCTCTGATGTGGCTCTAAATGTCAATAGAAGAAATGTTTAAGACAATTATATTATAAAGGAGGGAAGAATAAAACGTCATAAGAAGAGGTAAAATGTTTTGATCTTATTCCAGTTGGTAAAACGATGAAATAAGTAGACTATGATATATGGAGAGATAGATAGAGATAGTCATACCTAGAGTGACTGCTGAAGGAGATATACAAAGGGATATACTCAAAAAATTCTATAAATGAAAATGGAATGCTAAAATCTGTTAATGATATCCACAAGAAGTCCACCACATGAAAGGTTGTGCAGCATCATTAGCTGTTAGAGAAATGCAACATTAAACTCCGGGTATGTCATTAGATACTATCAGAATGACTAAAATAGAAAATGGTCGACAGCACCAAATTCTGGTGAGGATATGGAAAAACTGGACCACTCGTGGTGGGAACGTAAAATGGTACAGACACTCTGGAATGCAGTTTGGCAATTTAAAAAAATAAATCAAGAAGTGGTGACTACGCAAACAATCACTCTCCTGGACATGTATCCCAAAGAAAATGAAAACCCGAAGAAAACAAAAGCCTGTACATAAATGTCTATGGCAGCTTTATTCATCAGAGCCCCAAACTGGAAACCACTCTATCCCCTCAAAGAGTGATTTCTGAAACTGTGGTATATCCGCAGCACTGACGCTACCCAGCAACAAAAGTGAATGAACCATTGTTACACAAGAACCTGGGTGAGTCTCCAGGGAATGGGGCTGAATTAAAACACAATCCCCAAAGGCTTTATACTGTAGGATTCCACCTGTGTGACAAGCTCAAGACAGCACAGTTACACAAATGGAGGACGATGACTGGTGGCTGCGATTAAAGAGGCGGTTGGCTTGAGAGGCAGTGGGTGTGGCTATCAAAGAACCACAGGGACCGCCCGGGTGGCCCAGTCGGTTGAGCATCTGGTACTTGGTTTTGGCTCAGGTCATGATCTCAGGGTCCCGAGAGTGATCCCTGCATCGTGCTCTGTGCTCAGTGTGGAGTCTGCTTGAGACTCTCTCTCCCTCTCCCTCTTCCCCTCCTGCTCGTTCTCTCCCCCACCCCCAAATAAATCTTTAAAAACCCAACAACTTAAAAGGCTATGTGGCTTTATGATCTTCCCCTATAAATTTTCCTGCTCTCTAGGATTGACAAGGCCCTATGAGACCATGATGATCCCAGGGGCTTGAATGCAGAGGAGGGCGATTTCCCTAATCAAGGGGGTGCAGGATAGACAAACCAACACCTCTCCTCCCTAGTCCCTTTCGCTCATACTCCCCTCCTCACTGGGTGCCGTCAGACCTTTTCAGGTTTGTTTCTTGTACTGTCCATGTGATAGGAAGTCCATGGTGCCACACTGTCATTTGAATTTGCATTTTCCTGATTACTAGTCAAGCTGGCTTTTTTCAAATGTGTATCAGCCATTTGTAGTTCTTTGGCTTGACTAACCTGTTCATCTTTTACCTTCTGTTCTGTCAAGGTCTACTTTTTTTACTGATTGGTAAGAAGCTCGTTGTATATTAGAAAGGTCAATCCTGTGCATATTTGTGTGGCAAATATTTTATTTAAAACAATTAACTTGTTTGCAGTAATTTTTTTGTCCAAATGGTTTAAATTAGAAATAGTCAAATGTGTAGATGTTTATCCTTGCAGCTTCTGACGAATTCTGGGTCTAGATCAAGAAAGCTTTGCCCACCACCAAATTATTAAAATATTTTATAGATTTCTTTTTATTCTTTGTAGATTTTTATTTAGTTCTTTATACATATAATTAAATAACCTTTGAGGTTATTCAAATAGATTAAGAAAATTATTTGGTCTTCAAAAATGGCCTAATCTCATTTATTTTAGAATAGTCCATCATTGTTCACTGATTAAAATGCCATGATTTTCCAAAACCAATATCTCATATATCTAAGTGTCTTCTGTTTTGTCAGTTTATCTTTGTGTTGCTGGGCCAGTACTGTTTACGTCTTGTAGCTCTCAGGGTCATTATAATTTGGACAACAGCTGAACACATCCTGTGTTTTACATCTTCCGGGCGTTTGCTTCTGTTTTTCCACTTCCCTATGCTGTTAAAAGCTCTGTGTCCAAATCCTCCCCATCTTTAACGTGCAAATAAAATGCTGCCTTCCTGAGAAAACAGTTCCAGAGCCCAGGGTCAGTGTAAGGTACAGTTGGGTTGAATCCTTGCTCCCCAAGTGAATTAAGAAAATCATTTTACTTTTTTGGGGGGGGGTGATTTGCTTTTGTTTTGTTTTTATTTTACTTTCATGGAATAGGAAACATAAAAACACCTACATCATACTGGTTGCAAAAGTCAATTGATCGAATACATTTAAAGTGCTTTGCACAATGCACGGCACATGGTAAGTACTCAACAAATACGGACTCCTCAATATTACCACTACTATTACTCACAGCAGTATTATTTCCTCAGTTATCATTAATCTCTCCATACTTCTGTTCCCATAATACTTAGTGCTTCGATTTGTACACTAATTATATTCTGCTTAAAGGTATTTTGCTTTTTGAAATTGTCTTCCTCTCACAGTAGACTTTAAGCCTTGTCTTTGCCTAAAGACAGATTAAGTTCTTAGCACCTGGCACAGGTCTTAATATAAACAGTAGCTTAATAAATGGTAAAGTAAACTACATTGATCGTATGGTTAGGTAATGACTATTTTATCCATCTTGGGAAAATATGCTTAGCGATTATCATAAATATAATTCATTTCCTCTCGAGGCCACTGTTCTGAGCACAACTCTGTTGTCTAGGTGCCTGATTAAAGCCAGGCTGTAACTGAGGAGGGGTAGGGCAGTGAGAGGAAGGGTTAGGGACATAAACAGAATCAGAATTGTGTTCTCTGAGGGAAGCTCCAACTCTTCATAGAAGAAATGCCTTCCTCAGAGGAAACGGGTGTGAGGGGCAGACAATATCCTTGTTGTCCCCAAACTTTACAACAGAAAGAGGGCATGCTGCCTGCTGAAGAATGGGCTGGGGACTTTGAGAGACAAAACAGGAGCTGGGCTCCATTGTAGGGCAGTCCCAAGGCCGGTCTGATCTCAGGTCACCTCTGAATCCAGGCTCATGAGGCTACAGCTCAATGAAGGAAAGAGATGCAGCAGGAACAGGAGATAAGACCAGGAGGAGGAGGAAAGGAACAGATGGTGATATGGAATGACAGACAGAGGGAGGGCAACAATCGGACCAGGAAGGGGTCAAACCCTGGTATCCTCTCGGCTCAGACTCTTCGCATTAGCCCAGAGTACTCACCCTCTACTCTGCCAAGCTAAGTTGTGGTTATGAGATGACACAAAACAATGCCTGCTGTCTTCCTCAGACTCACATCTGCCTTTTGGGGTGTTCCCTTTGATTCCAGCTGCCACCAAAAGCCTAGGCAGAGCAAAAAATAATTGTGTCCCATTTACAACACTGATTGGCTCAAACCAGCATCTTTTCCTTTTCCTTTTTTTTTTTTTTTTTTTTTTTTGGTTTTAAATTTCCGCTTGCATTTAGTGAGCAGCAACTTCGACTTGATGTGGTCCTGGGGTCTGGGAGGATTCCAAGCTGATGCAAAAAGCGTTTGGTGGCTCCCAGACTGAGTAGCATGAGGGTGGCCGGGAGGTATTACAGAAAACTTTAAAAAAACCTAAAAGTTATTTTAAAATATTGATATATTTAATTACTATGTATTTAATAGAAGTTATATGATTATTATAGTCAATAGATAAAGGACAGAATGGAAAGCTACTTACAACCAGGTATGTGATAAAGGGTTAATACCTATAATGTGATAAAACTTCTCTCAAATTTACAACAGAAAGACAAATATCCAATAGAAACATAAATAAAAGACAAGAAGGAGAAGGAATGCATGGGTGGCTCAGTTGGTTAAGAGCCTGACTCTTGGTTTCAGCTCATGTCTCGATCTCATGGGTCAAGAGATCAAGTCCTGCATGGGGCTCCCTGCTCAGTGGGGAGTCTGCTTGCCCTCTCTCTCTCTCCCTCTGCCCCTCCCGCCATGCTCACTCTCTTTCTCTCTCTCTAAAATAAATAAATCTTAAAAAAAGAAAAATATGAAGAAGAAATTCACAAAAGAGAAAATGCAAACATCAACAACCATATCAAGTCTATGTGACCACTGTAGGCATAAAGGAAAGACAGGTTAAAGTAACAACCATTCATCCAGGCTTGAGCAATCACAGGCCAAGTGTGGGGGAAGTTGGCTTCTTTATCAGGAGAAGGTTTCTTTTTTCCTAATATTTTATTTATTTATTCATGAGAGACACAGAGAGAGAGGCAGAGACACAGGCAGAGGGAGAAGCAGGCTCCATGCAGGGAGCTCTGTGTGGGGATTGATCCTGGGACCCCAAGATCACACCCTGAGCCACCCAGGTGTCCCTCTCAGGAGAGCTCTTTTAAAGGCTCTGAATTTCTGGTCTATTTGCTCCCTGCCTCAGTCAAGATCTGGCCAAGTATGTCCAACCCACTGAGATGAGCGGGGTGGGGGGTGATTAGCCTCCGGGTACTAGATGTAGGTGCTTTGCCCATCCCTCCCCACCACAGCACTGAGGTTCCACCTCACACTCTGTCCCAGCACGTCTGAAGCACAGGCTTGGGAGGGGAGTTGTATTTTTGGAGAAGCCTGGAGGAGGCAGTCAGGGTCATCTTGTAACCCAATATTATCCTCTTTCCCACATCCTAGCTTCCTAGCTTCATCTAATCATCTTAGCCTGGGGACAAGTTTTTCCAACCTTGCAAGGCTGCAGGTTATTTTACTCCCAGGTGTTTTGGATTGCAGGCTTCAGACAGAGTCTCTCATAATTCTTCCTACCTGAGCACTCTCTCTTTCTCCTCAGGCCAGAATCAAACCAGGCACTTCATTTTATTGTAGGGTCTTGTGGTAGCTGATGTCCAGACAGGTCTGGCAATAATCCGTTTCACCAGGTCTTGTCGCCCTTATGTGGGCCTCTACCCTAGAACCTGGGCTGTCCATCTGGTTCTCTCTTAACCTATAGTATGCAGTGCAAATGACGCTTCGAGACTTCCAAGGCTTCATTACAAGCAGCCTTTCAAGTTACACCTGGGCCTCTTTAAATGTTCTGAACATGGCCTCTTGAAAGCCAGAAGTCATGCTTTGAGAAGCAAAAGCCACATGAAGAAATCATATGAAGGCACTCTGGTCAAGAGGCCAGCTGAGCTCTCAGAAAGCAACCAGCATCAATCTTCAGCCCTTGAGTGAGCTGTCTGCATGTGCAACCCACTGAGCCTTCAGATGACCTTCAGACTGCAACTTGACAGAGCCTAAGCAAGAACCACTAGGCTGAGTCCAGACGACCCACAGCACCATGACAGATCATAATAAATATGTGTTTTAAGCCACTGAGCTTTGGAATGGGTTGTACATACACTGGACAACCAGAACAGACCTTATTCTAAAGGCTACAAGCGGCCATATTCAATTCAAGTTCCCCGGGGTTATAATCTTGAAAGACAAGAGATCCGAATCACAACAACAAACACATGACAATGCAACCAGTTAATTCATGGCTGCATCACAAGGTATGCTAATCCCACTTCCTGAAATACATGATTTCCCAATCAGGACCCTTTCTAATATAGCAGGTCGGTCAACTCTGTATCAGTGTGAACACTTCTGAGTCCTATTTCCTGGTACCAAAGTCTACATTTGGTCCTTCCAGTTGAGAGGAAGAGAAGACCCATTACAAAATGGCTGATGCAATAGAGAAACTTATTGGTTCACATAACTCAAAAAGGACAGACTCAGACATTTCTGGCTCCGTGAAGGATTTGATACTGGACTCACAAGATAGCCCCTCCGCCTCCTATGGATCCATTTCCTCTTCAATCTCTAGACTGGGCTCCCAGTAGCTTCAGACTTACCTTCATGTCTCCAGCAGTTACAGGTGTTAGGGACTAACCAATGTTATGCCAAGACTTAAATTCTGGCCCCTCCATTTACTAACTGTGTGACCTTCAGCAAGATGAAAGGAAACTTTGGCTTTAATTTCCCTTCTGTAACGTGGGGACAATCATGGCAGCTAGCCCATAGGATTGTTGTAAGTATCCAAGGAGCAAATATACATAAAGTACTTAAAACTATGTCCATCATTGATTAAGGCCCTTACAAGTGGTAGCGTTGTTGGTAGTGGTAGGGTTAGTGATGCAGCAGCAGCAGCAGCAGTAGTCTCTCCTACTATCCAAGCACAGCAGAGAAAAGAGAATCTGTGTTCTAGCATTCTTGGAGGTTCCTCGGCTCCCTTTGGGTTTTCTGAAGGCATTAAAGGCCCCACAGGTGAGATACACTGATTGACTCAAGATCCTCAGAGCCACACCTGAAGCCAGGGTGAGGTGAGTCCTGCAAGGGTGGGAAAGAGTTGCTCCGCCAGGAAGGGAAAAGAAGGTGATGGATTCCAGAGAGGCAACAGACATCCCCTAGTAAGAGAGACTGGTACTCGGGGCCCACTGCCATATTGCTGAGCCCACCTAGGGAATGCCTCATTATCTTCCCCCAAAGGCCATTCATGAAAAGGCTGAGCTCAATTGATCTGATTTGGCACAAGAGATTCTTCTGAGCATCTCATTGTGTGTTGATTGTGCTCTTGGCAGAGATGGGACACGGATGGAGCAGCAGGGGAGCCTGTCGCTCCACTTTCCTGCTTTCCTCTTACCCAGTCCTCCCCATATACCTGAACTTGGCCATGCCCCTGTAGACTGCAGGAGGGGACCCTGCCTTCTGAGGTTTCCGTTGGGACCACGCATATCCCCCGTGTAGATCCTTCCTCCTGCGGTGTGAAAGGAGAAGGTCTAAGTCCTAAATTTTCCAAGTGCCAGACTTCAGGTCTTTCCAACTCCAGAATCCATTCTGCTAGTGAGTCCAGGTGGATTTGTATTTTTCAGAGCAAAACTGGTTCAAGCAATCTGTAGCACATAAATCCCCTCCCTACGGTGTAAGGAGAAAACACCACACTACAAATGATACATGTTGTTTCTTGGTCTCAATAAAACATTTGTCTCTCTTGTACGTAATTAATTGTTAATTGAAAGTATGATGAATTATAGTTGCCTATAATTAATTTAGTCAGAGTCTTTGGTGAAATATGACTCTGAGCCTTTCTCCAGACTATTTTTGTTTCAGGAAAGCAGAAGCAGAATTGGATTCTGTGTGAATCCTTCTGTGGCCTGCTGTGTTCCAAACGTGACAGATTGGCCGGGTGGGTTGGGTGGGGGGCAAGGCATGATGGTAGCCTGAGAAAAGGATGGCCTCACTGGAGACGGCATCTGGTGTTTGGCTTATCCATCTCTCCTGCACAGGGGTGAGTGGCTCCTCAATTCCGAGGGATGAAGTCACCCACTTGGCCAAGCAGGTAGGCCCTGGGAGGGAGCAGGGAACTCACCTCAAGCCAAAGTCAGAAGTCCTCAGCTGGGTCATCTTGGGGCTAGAGAAAGAGGTGTCCCGTGAGCGCCGGTGCAATCTGATCTTGTCTGGATATCATGTTGGGACAAGAAGGTAGTTTGATCCAGAGTGTGGGTGACTGAAGGGGCTCCACCCTGGTCCGGAGGTGCAGAGGGCAGAGCAAATGCCCCTGATGACAAATGCCCCCACTGGCTGGGACTGACCGCTGAGGGCCTTTGGAAGGATAATGGCTTGGTGTTCCCAGAATATCCTGGCCAGACAGCTGTTTCCCTCTGCCGGGACTCCCTCGGGTGACAAGGGGTGCACCACCTCCCCCAGCAGCCTGCTTCACCCTCAGAATGTCCACACGGGGAGCAGGGCCAAGGAGCAGGGAGGAAATGGACTATTTTTCACCACAGCTTATCAATAGCAGTGTAATTAAAATGTCCTTTGATTTTCTAAGCTATCAATATCTTTTGTTCCTCCCCATGTCGCCTGCATGTTGATTAGTTCCTTGATTTTTGGAGTTTCTTGTATGATTGGTTCCATTATCCATCCATTGTCACGCACGTCCGTCTCTATCTGAGGCCCTTTCCAGGCCTTGTGTCCATCCCCTCATCAACACAGTTTCTCCCCACTCACAGCCAGCACTCTTAACTCTACTTCCCCATCCTCTCCTTCTCTGCCTCTACTTCCCCATTCTCTCCTCCTCTGCCTCTACTTCCCCATCCTCTCCTCCTCTTCCTCTAATTCCCCATCCTCTCCTCTTCTACCCTCACCTCACTTCCCCTGCTCATGCGCTTTGTCCCCCTTCCCTCTTGTCATCCTCAGCCCCCTTCCTCCAGCTCTATTCCAGTAGCCCCTCCCCATCTCATAGCCTATCCCCCCTCCCCTCCCCTCCCCATCCCTCTACTCCTCTTCCTTATCCTCACATCTGCTTTCTATAGAAAACTCACCCCCCATCCAATTCCATCATATCCCTGCACCTGAAGTGATTTGACTCCTTCTCTGTCTACATAGAGACAGATACTCCACACTCCTGTTCCACCCAGAATTTTCTCTGCCTCAATGTCTAAAACTTGGGAACTGATTCTTGCCCTTTCATCAGGGCACCATGTAAGGAAACAAGTAGCATCTTTATGTCTGGGGATGGGGGAAAGCCTGAATGATCCCTGCCCTCTGGGGCCCATCTTTCCAGCGGACTCCTGGGACGTTCAGAAGCCAGAGAAGGGTGCATATGTCATCCTTCGGCATCATTACAGTCCTCAGAACAGCCCTGGATGATGAAGAACGAAGTAGAGGATCCATATTGGTAGAGAGTAACACTGAGGATCCTTTGTCTTATCTTATTTTGAAGAGAAATGCACTCTGTGCCTTTACTATCTTCCTAAGCAGAGAACCATTCCAAACATCAATAATCACAGTTCACATAAAGCACAAAAATTCTATTTCCACCAGGCAAAAGTCAGACGTGAAAGGGAGAGTACGAGTGAGAAAAAAATGAGGCAGGCAGCTTGAAATAAGGAGAAATGATAAACAGCCTTGAAGACTTCTGGCTGAAAATGATGGCTGAGAGCAGCTTCGTGTGCAGCGTCCTCCAACCTCTCACTGAAATAGAGATCAGAACTCGGGGAAGACGTGGAAACACAACACGGTAAACAAAGCCATGTGGACCAGTGCTAGGCCGAAGAGAATGGTCTCTAATGTTGCTGGAGATAAAGTGGACCTGGGAAGATCCTAAGGTGCTCATCAAAGGAAAACCCCACTTTCATGTTAGAAAAGAGAGGCCACCTTCAAAACCCTAGGAAGGAAATGAGCACCTTCTCTACTGTTTGTTGTTCCATTCAGAGACCTGAGTGCAACCGGAAAACTGGGAAACAAACCAAGTCTTTCCACAGAAAATGGTGCTCTGTAAAGTAGGCTGAGCACAGATCCAATTTCCCTTCACCCCGCCAGGTGTTTTTAACACAGAGGCAAAAAATGCAAATTTGCAAGAAAACATTGAAGGAAACTGTAGCTACAAGACAGTGACGTTGCCAGTGTAATCTGGGAAATGTGGTACCCAAAGTGTTGTAAATAAAAATTGGGATTCAAAAGACACTATAATCAAAGCCTGCTGAAATCCTCGGCCTCATTGCCTCACCGTGCAAGGGACTGGGGGTGTGAGAAAGAAAGGGATCCCGGCGGTAGGAAAAGGAAATAGCTTGTAAAAATATTGACATAATCGCCCCAACCTCATTCCAGCTGTTGATGGAAGATGAGGATTTAGCGCCCCCCTCGACAACCCCGTGCAACCCACTCAGCCAGCTAGTGGACCCTTCTGTTCTAACCAAGCTGGCTGCCATGAGATGTCATGTGAAAAATACTCAGAGGATAATGAATTATATGGAAATGCTTTAATTCTCAGGCTTCGCTCCCACCTATCTCTTGTCAGCCTCTGCTCCTGGGAAGGTAACACTTGTCGGTTATGATATCCATCTCTGCAGCATGAGTGTCCCTCTGGCAGACCCTCTCCTATTCCTGGCATAGTGGAATGTGGGGGATTCGGCTCTGACTCGCGCCAGCTATGATGTGGGCTTTGGGGAACCGAGGGGCGTGGAACTGTACAACCTAGTAATGAGAAGAAGCATGAGAATAGCCATGCCCCACCGGCCCAGGCCCGCAGCTGAGGCCCCCGTTAGCTCAGAGTCAGTGCATGACTGCTCTGGCCTTAACCCCAACAGAAGTCGTGACAAATTCTGTATGCAGTGAGGAAGAAGGGTTAAAATGGCCTGAAAATCAACAAGACTGTTGTAATATAAGGGCCATTATTTTTTAAAGGGCCTCACTGTTGAGATCCTGATTAAGTTCTATAACTCTGTCCCAGCAGCAGCCCTGAGGGAGATTGTACACGAGGAGCAATGATCATGTTAGCAAGTCATGAGACAGAAACCAAGCTCTCCCCGAGTCTAGGGGTAGGTGTCAGCTCCACAGCCAGGACAAGACCAGACGGCACCCGTGCAGAAATCATGTGGCACGCAGCAGGGATGAAGGGCCTAAGATCCTGCAGAAACCGAATGGCTCTTAAGGAGAATGACTTTCCACCAGGAAGCTGGACAGGATCCTTGAGAGGAAAAGAGCAGGGAATTTATGGAATGCTCCTTACTTACCACAGTATTTAGCGTTGGCCTAAGTCTTCATACTTCCTCCCCAAATGGTAGACCCACAGGAGTGAATTGCAGTGACTTTCTTCTGCAAACTCATGAGAGGAGCTCCAGCGCCCAGGCTCCTTGGAAGCAGGAATCCGTTTTGATCTTTTGGTCCAGAATCACAAAACCCCATCTCTGTCTGGTTGGATAGGTAAGAAAGTAGGGATGCAGGGATGTAGAAGGGGCCCACCTCGGGAGAGCTGTGCTTGGAACCCCAGCCTCAGTCGCCTCTGCTGCTCTATCCCTGTGCTTGAGAGCCTCCTATTTCAATGCCTGGTCACAGGAGTTCTATAACTGTCACCGGTGTCATGGAGGATAATCTGAGGTAATGGCTCTCAATCCCCATTGAATATTAGAATCACCTGGAGAGCCGTAAAAAAAAAAAAAAAAAAAAAAAATCTCCAAACCAACTAAATCAGAATCTCTGTGGTAGGGACCCAGGTATCGTATTCCCATAAAGCTCCTAATGTGCAGCTGCTAGCTTTGAGGCACACTCTCCCGGGGCTCACCTCTCCTGCTCCACCTCCTCTGGGCCTCTCGCCTGTGCCATACTAATCTTTCTTAAGGCCACTCTTATCTAACAAAATGTCCATAAGAAGAAGCTTTTGCATTTGGGGTTCTAAGTGCTAGTTAACCTGCAGTCCCATCTTACTATCTCATTATTACTTCGCGATAACTGTCCCACATTATTGTTCCATGTTATTTTTCTAGGTTAACGCAGTCCATTCTATAATTCTATGCCATTATGAACTTAGCCAAAAAGTGGAGTCTGAATGAAAGATACACACACACATATACACACACACTGCATAGCCGTTCACTCTATTTTGCTCAATTTTCTTGGGAGAACAACTGAACCAAGAGTTACTAGTAAAATGTGGAAGTAAAGAAAGTTGGGCAATCTGAGAAAATTGGAGATATGACAAAATTAATTAGGAATGTGTAGGTTGCAATTTACCAATCTGTCAAAAATTCCTTAAAGAATGATTTAAACTGTAGTTAATGGGATCTATAACTACATACTAGAAAGCTTGTTTTGTTTTTTTTTTCTTTTAAATGCCTTAATCTGTTGAGTGCTACAGTCTCCCTTGCAGTGTTTTTTCCCCTCAGGAACATTCAAATCACTTATAGGGAAAAACCAATAAATCTCAGATTTATTTCAGTTTGCTCTCCCTACGCGTCCAGGTCTGTCGGGAGATGTGCTCGGCAGCATCATGACCCCTGAAGCCATCCACATCCTAATCCCTGGACCCTGTGAATATGTCCCCTTAAATGGCAGAGGGACTTTGTAGTTGTGATTAAGGTAAAAACCTTGAGATGGGGAGATTACCTCGGATTATCCAGGCGGGCCAAATCTCAAGTCGTGAGCACTTGAAAGTGGAAGAGGAGGGAGAAAGAAGGGGGAGTCAGACAGTTGCAATGTGAGAGGGACGTGATGCATTCTGAGACAGAGGAACTGGGCCACAAGCCCAAGAAGGCAGTGGCTTCTAGAGGCTGAGAATGGTCTGCCATTTCCAGCCAGCAGGAACCAGGGCCTGGATCCCACAAGAGCAAAGCACATACTTAATTCTGCCAACAACCTGGATAAGAAAGAAAATGGATCCTTCCCTGGCGCCTCCAGAAACTAACTCCTTCCTGTCAACACCTCTACTCCAGCCCAGTGAGAACTGTGTTAGGCTTCCAACCTGCAGAACTGTAAGACGCTAACTGTTTGTGTTGTATGAGCAGCTAAATTTGGGGCAGTGTTACAACAGCAGTAGAAAACTACCACAAAAGGAAGCGCGAGGGTGGTTTGCAGTTGGGCAGAAGCACCAACTGGAATGTCACCAAAGTTGACATTGAATCTGATAAATTAACTTTTTAGATTTACAACTTATACTACATTTCCTTCTCCCACCTTCTCCATTTCTTACCTTTGAGGATGTAGAATGTTTTTATTGGTTACAAAAAAATACATTTCTTAAACTCTTACCAAAGCCAGGTCGAAGAAGTTATTATCAACTAACACTGCTGATTGGGTGATAAAACATCCCAATCTCTACCTTCAGCCTTATTCCTGTTCCCTGAAACATACTAATAAGGGCAAATGGGCAGGTCTGTGCCTGCACAGTGGCCCAGTCACTTAGGAGAGAGAGTCTGTGCCTATATACCTGGGGAACTGCACACGGTATCCCTCAGAGGTTGGAGTCAATATCATTAAAGCACGCCCTTGAAACTGAAGGAAGAGGAAAAGACCAATATTTGTTTTTTTTTTAAGACTTTATTTTTATTTATTCATGAGAAATACAGAGAGAGGGGCAGAGACACAGGCAGAGGGAGAAACAGGATCCCTGTGGGGAGGCCGATGTGGGACTGGATCCTGGGACCCCGGTGTCATGCCCTGACCCAAAGGCAGAGACGGTCAACCAGTGAGCCACCTGGGTGCCCCCAATATTTATTTATTGATTACCACACTTGTTCTACAAAGGTACAGGTACTATGCTAAGTATCTTACGTACATCATCCTATTTAATTTTGTAGTAATAAGAAAAAAAAACAGGAGTGTTGTGTCCATTCTGCTACAAAGCAACTGAGGCTCAGGAAGATCCAGTAACTTTCCAAAAGTCACACGTAAGATTTGTATCTTTCCAAAGTGGTCGAGGGGAAACTAATTTTGCCTTAGACTAACATCAAATCTTCTCCCTTGTTGATGCAAAGATAGTGCTATGTTTGTTGTAATAGTTACTGTTTGGGTTATTAATTTCCCTTTCTCATCAGCGCTTGGTTGTGGTAGTAATGACATCAGAAGATGAGCCCTTGAGGGGTTGGAAGGGACTTCCACTAACACCAGACTGTGAGGACGCGGAACCAAGACTGGAGTCCTGGCATCAGGATAAAGCTTATAGTTAGCAGTTTGGCTGATTGCTGAAGGTCATTCTAGGGACACTGGCCCAAGACTTTTAAAGTTGGATCAAGCTGTACCCAACACCTTTTCCAGGTTTTAACATATTTCTGTTTAGAAGAAGAAAACTTGATGTTTTTTTTTTTTTTCCTTTAAGTGCTTGATTGCCATAGGTCAGGTGCCATGCCCAGTATGGAATAAGGAGGAATTTTTGTTTTGTTATGTGTCAAATAAGTTAGGAATATGGGATTACAGGGAATCTGGGTCTATCACAGCAGGTTGTTTGGTGGAGATGGCCTTTGGGGGGTGGATTACGATGCTACCATTGTAATGTACCCCCTGAAGGGTAGCCAGAAACCTCTATCCTGAATTTATGGACACAAACACCGAACTGGGGTATAATGTTACCTGCCTGGGCAGACAACCAGCCACTGGCATCCCTTCAAGTTTACCACTACCGCTAAGTGAACACTACTCTACCCTGACACCTACACCACAGTAGGCCATGGAGGAGGCTAGGTACCTTACATCTATTATTCTTCATTCTCACAGTAATCTCATTAGGGAGCCAATGTCCCCATTTTCCAGAAGAAGAAACTGAAATTAAGAAAGGAAAGGTTTGTTCCCAAAGTCAACAAACCAACAAATGCCAAGGCAGAGTTCTGATCCTAGTCAGTCTGAGCCAAGACCACATAGTCTCCAGTCTTCCACAAGACCAGGCCCCTGTGAATCTGACCAGTGGGAACTTCTCTCCCTGCCCCTCTCAGCTGTGGCAGTGCTGACAGATCCAACAGCTTTTGCCTACATATGCCCTCTGCCTTCGGGACCCCCGCCAAGATTCAGCCATCATGTGAAGTCTTGTTTGAAATTATCAGGGAGTCACGATGTCCTAAATCTCCCCTTCCACCAGATGGAAAAAAAAAAAAAAAAAGAAAGTTATGTCCTTGAAATTTCTACAGGGAGCTATGGAGAGAAAAGCAAAAGGACCAACCCATTAGGTGATTATAGCAGTCATTGTGTCAACCAAGCTTAATTGATGGAAGCGTCAGACTGAGTTGATGCAAACTTTAACACCGTAATCTCACCCTTCCCAGGATGTGCTGCAGGTGTTTGCCTTCTTTGAATACAAGGGAGATGTTATATGACTGCATAAAACATGCAGCATTCTGTTCCCAGAACCCAGAGTTCTCTCTGCCAAATACTAAGATCCTGCTAATTGATACACTGTGGTTTTTGGCCAGCCAGTGTCTTATTTCCATAATGTCAGTTGGTGGTTTAGTACATTTTATTTTTTTATGGTTTGCTTGCACTGTTCTCTCTGGGTATAGAGCCAATTCATCCACCAGAGCGTTCAGTGTGAATTGTTGGCCACTGAGCAGTGGCACCGCAGCCTCTGTGTAGATTTCAGATGGAGAGAGGCCAATTATTTTGTGGTATTAATTTGCATTATATTTTCCTTTACTGTTTCAAAAGAGAGAGAGAGAGAGAGGCAATCTATAGGAATACGTCTGCTTTGAACCTGTGAGAAAACTCCTAAGCAACAATCCTTTAGCAGAAGAACGGGGGAGGGAGCTGCATTGTGGGTAAGAGAATGGAGTACTCTAGAAAGTCAGGTGGCTCAGTGAGGCTAATAGGTTATGTTGGACTCCAGAAAATTGGGAGATTCTTGGGGTAGATGCATTTGTTCATCTTAATATGATATCTCTTAGCAATATTTCTATTTCTAGAAGTTCGTTGTCCATGGACAGGCACAAAGTGAACCTATGTTTAGTCACTGTGCGTTGATGATCTTGCAGGTCTGGGGATTATTCTTCACATTTCCCAGATAAGATACCCAAGTCGTTCCTTTCTGAAGGACACAGGGTAACCAAACACCGGAACCATTGCCCCTGCTGAGTTAACATGTATAAAATGTTATCCTGAGTATGACAAGATTGAGGGAATTCATGGAAGTTCCAGTCCTCTCAAAAATTAGCGTCTATCACCAAGGCAATCAACACGATGATCTAAGCTCTGGGTGTACAAATGCATCTATATTATCAACATGATTCAGCAGGAAAAGCCATAGCCAATGAAATTGCCACTTTTGGTTTAAATTGAGCATAATTTGCAGTGTGTTCAGTTTTTTGTATGATAACCTTGGCTTGTCCTAACAGTTTAGAAAATAAATCTTCATTATACTTTCTGAAGATCAGACACCCATCTGTCAGTTCATTACAGTGGTTGTAGAGAAAACATTTGGAAGGGACGATTTAACAAAATGTAATTCTTGGCTAGAGGGAACTCCCCAACTGCAGAGAAACAGAATGCATTGCATTTTGGAAAACACAGACGTTGGAAGGAACTCAGAACATTGCTAGAAAGGAAAGCAACCTGGAAAAGCCTTCTTACACTCAGAATAGCACTGCTAAGTCAGTATATACTGAAGAAGAGTGGACAGCTGCCAAACACAGACGGACAATGGCTAGAGATGTAGGCAGGACATTCAGAGATGTGTTGACAGTGATTCTCAATTCGTATGTGGCAGCTGAAAAAGAATAAATTATGCTGGGTATTGGAAAATAACAGCCGGAGTTGGAGGGAGAATGGAGGGTCTGTCTTTTCCCAGAACTGAAATTGTTGAAGGCAGGCAGGGACCTTGGCTTGGGGTCTCCTGTACTCAGAATGAGAAGAAATCATTCTAGTAGACATATACGGCTTTTGCCACTGCCCTCCCCCTCGCAGTACTATTCTCTCTCTAAAGAGCACCCAGTATTTTCTTGCATAAAGTCACCCTTACCCTGGAGTTTGAATATATATATTGGGTTGTTCTGATCTCACATCAGGTCCAAGGAGGGCATGGCATCTGTATAACTATGATCTCAAAGTCAGAGGTGGAGGAGTTTGTAAACCATCGTCAGGCAATGATCATGGAAAGACCCTGAGTAAATGACTAGAAACTCCCTAGATTCTGTGAAAGGAAAGAGGAGACTCCTCGAGTGCTGGGATAGCAGGAATTCAAGGTCTTGATATGATGTTTGGATCACTGCTTGCCGAGTAACAGAATTCTTGCCCTGCATCACAGTAGAAGTTTCTTCTGGGACTGAAGTGACTGGGTGAGTAAAAGGCACGTGGTCCTCTGACTAGTGAACATCTCCTCCATCGGGGTTGCTAAGACTTCGGGCCTGTCTGTGAGGAACATGGAACCTCACCCACACACTCACACCTGTTCTTATCTGTATGTGTGATTTTTGTCCTGCTCACTCCATGCTTTGGAGGTAAAGCAAAGTCTACTTGAACTGAGCCCGAGTTGACATTTCTGCCAGTCCTTGAACCCAAGCCAAAGGTTGTGGTTAACCCTCGCACACCCTGACCATGACATGTTAGAACCGATCAGAGCTGACCTGTGTCTGCATGTACATGGGCATCAGTGACAGCAATCTGGCCAACCTTGAGGCCATCCACAACTTTGTGGAAATCTTAAATGAGTATCTCCACAATGTCACCTTCTACGAAGTTCACACAGTCCTGGATGAGATGTCCCCAGCTGGCGAGATCTGAGAGACCAGCCAGATGTAGGTGGTGACACAGTCGCTCAGGCTGCCATCTCTCCATTGAGGGCAGGAGACTCCCTCCTGGACCCTAGCCTGCCCCAGACTCCCCTGCTTCCTTCTTTCTAGGCCTGGGGCCAACCCCCAGAAGCCCCCTCCCTCAGCTGCCCAGGAGGCAAGAATCCAGCTGAATACAGGCCACAAGGCAGGAGACTGCACCAAACCACCCCTGGACTAACCGGCTGTGGGTGGAGACCACCTTGTGTGTACCGAGCAACCAGACCATTGTCATGTGATGCTGTCCACGGAGCCTTGAGAAAATCTGATGTCCTCACCAAAAAAAAAAAAAAAAAAAGAGGAAGAAGAAGAAGAAGAGTAGTTTTGGATGTTGAGTGAAGTAAGTGAAAGAGAAAGAAAGATCCATATTTCCATCATTCTTGTAGCTGTATCATGACCACACTGAAACTCCTGGGAGGAATCCTGCTGCCATATTATGAGATCCTGCCAAAGAATGAAAAATAAAGAAAAGCAGAATGGAGATGGTAGGAGATCAGACCCTGATGACAATGTTTGATCCTTTGCCTAAACTTAGCCATTTGAAGGCTCTTCACTTAAATTAAAATTTACCTTTTGCTTAAGTTAGTTTGGGTTCATATTCTTTTAATTCTCAACCAAAAAAAAATCCTAATTTATTGTGATATGTGGACGGTATCTTGGAGGATTTTCTTGAAGATCCCAGGGATTAAAATTTCCAACAGCATCAGTTAGGTCCCTTCTGTTTCTCATCTCTAAAACCATCCCTCAGCCATTCTGCGACGCTAGAGCTGGGAGTCTAAAAACTACACTTCCCAGGATCCCTTGCCTACTATCTTCCTCGTAGCTTTGGCTAAGGGGAGGCAGTGGTAGGAGATTATAAGGGAGTTGGAGGGAAGAAGAGAGTCTTCCCGCTTTTGCCACTTTCAGTGGTGCCATTAGCAGCTGTGCCGCTCCCTCTTGGTGGCTGGAACGGGGTGCCCCACCGGAAGTCTGCGATCCCCTGAGCAGCTCAAGTACCAGTGTTGCAGGGACCCCTCTCCAAGCTCCTAGGACAGTTGTGGTGTCATCACTATTTCTCTCTTGTGTCCCTATGCCTAGACTTGTGAGATGAAGGTATGCTTCTCTATTAAGCCACCAGGTATTATTAGTGGGGGAGCATGGGGTCCAGTATTACCGTGGTGACAGATAATGGTTACAACCTCATAACCAATTTAAGCCTCCTTTGTAAAATCTGGGTTTTTTTCCTTTCAGACACTGACTAATACACCAACTACCTCTGCCAAAGTAAGGGACACAAGGAATAACTTAACAGGGAAGCCATGTTATAGGTACATGGTTCTCCAGGGGAGAGGCCAGCTCCGGTCCTTGTGACTAGTCCCCAACTGCTTCTGTCTTCATGACTAGTCCCCAGCTTGGTAATTCCCCGGGGTTACTACCCCTAACTGAGCCCTCCCCAACATGGTTGCCTCTGAGTGAAGGCATGCTTAGTCATAGTTAAGCATTTATTTACTCCACCCCTACTCCCAGTGAATGGAAATACTTTGCTTTCCTTATTCTCCCAAACGTAGAATAAGGAATTGTGCAGAGTACGGCTGGTGATGTTGAGCGAATTCCAACTGAACCTGCTATTCTAGTCGTTCACTGTGGCACACCAACCTACTGTAAACTCAGCGGGATAAGACCATGAACTTTTTACTCTGCTCTCGAGTCTGCGGGTGAGGTCTTCGGATGAGGAAAAACAGTCTCGGCTCCATAATGTCTGGGGCCCTGCTGGGAAGACTTGAAAGGGTGGGATTGATTGAAACATCCAGGATGGTATCATCTGAAGACTTCTTCACTCATAGGTCTGGAAGGTTGGCTCAAACAGAGCACCTACCTGTGACCTTTCCATCATAGCCGCCTAAGAGTAGCTGAAGTCATTACATGGTGGCTTAGGGCCACAAGAGTGAATGATCTAGAAAATGAAGCAGGAGCTTCATGGCCATCGTGACCTAGCCTCAGAAGTCACTCAGAAGGTCTTCTATCATAGCTTCTTGGTTGAAGCATTCGGAAGCCCACCCAGATTCAAGGCAGGGGACGTAAACCCATTGCCATGGGAAGACTCTCAAAGAATAAGCAGTATTATTCTTAAAACCGCCTGTCTTAAAACCACCCACCATTCTCTTGGGAAACAGTATGCAAATAAATGTATCCCTTCTTTCTTAAATGTCATTTTTTGTTGCACCATCAGTATTGTGCAGACTTTGCACTAGCTGTGGCTCCAGAGGGCACTAGGATAACCTAAGAAGGATAAAGAACTGTTTGCTTCCCAAACTCTTGGGTAGTTTCATTGATCATGCAGGACCCTCTGTAAATACAGCTGCAGGCAGTGGGACATTTCAACCCTAGATGTAAAACACCATTTTTACAAATGATGATACTTACGGTGCATTTCCACATTGCATCCTCTTTTAAAATATCTTCCAAGTTTAACGCCTCACATCCTCCAAATGATGCACATCCCACAATACAGAGCAGGGTCATCAGTAGACAAGGTAGGTGGAGGGAGCCAAGACAAGCAAGCCTTACCATTGGTTAAGAGACATTGGTCCTAGGGAGTCTTGTGACATCATAATAACCTACCAGGAACCACTGATAACCTGCAGAAGTCACCCATTAGTTCTAGAAAAAAATCCACAGGCAGATTTCCTATGCATCTGGAGATTCCTGCTGAAGGCATCACTCAGATTTGGATATGGCCTTCACAATGTCCAGCAGCCACACATTAGAGATTTTGATAAAAGAGTAAACTTATATGAACCCCACACATTAAATAAAGGGATGGGAAGGAATCCCAGCACTATCTAGCTCTGTTTGCATCACAAATGGACCCTCTAAGTGTGCTCTAAAATAAGAGGCTGTGGATTATCGCCATATGGCACCACCAATAGATAACAAACTGTGGGCTGTTCAAAGCCTGTCCACAGGGACAATGGGGTGAGCATAAAGGCCAACGCAGTTTGGAATATCTGCTGACTTCAGACTTGTTCTTATTAAAGACTCCTCCTAATGCCATTACTGATCCCAAGCCTAATTAAATATCCTCTCTTTAAGCCCTTCTGACATGTCCTTTATGGAATTTTGATTATCTTTTGATCTTCCTTTTACTTCTAAAATCTGGTTATTCTCCAATCACAGTCATGACCACTGCCTAAATATTCTGATCAAAATTCAAGCTTCCCCAAGGTTTTGTAGCATATATGCAATTACGAGTTGATCACAAGCTACCAAAAATTTCAAGAGCACAATTAAAAGCTTTATCTGAGCCTGCTGCCCCCCAGCCCCCTGATCTGTTGCAATGAATGCCCTTAATCTTGCTCTTTTCTTCACACCTTCCCTTCCTCTCCCTTCTCAGATCCCCTCTGGACCATGTCTGGAGGAGGCTAGACAGCACCAGAACTGGATGGAGAACAGCTGGAGTCCAACATATCTCAGCCAGAAATGCTCAGGAAGCATTTGGAGGTGGGTTGGCAGAGCCAGACATGGCGGAGAAGGAAAAAAAAATAAAAACTAAAACAGAAGAGCTCTGTTCTAGGATAATGTTTTGTTTATCATGTTTTTCCTCCAAGGAGTGCAAATACCTTGCCCAAAAGAACATACTGCCATTCCTGATAAATTGCCAGAAATACTCTCTGCAAGACTCAGAAAGCAAGGTCTCTATTTGTTTCTACGGAAACCTCAGCTTGACATGAGGTACCTCATACTAGAGCAATCCACAGACTGCTAACAAGACCTGACTCATGAATTAGGAGAGAGTGGGGGAAAAAGAGAAAGTCTTGTTAGAACTACAAAGAGAAAAAAGAAATATAACTCTTTGTTCCTAGGCCCTAAAAAGGCACATTGCCTGGCACATGGCAAGTACGGAGTTCCAGGTCATGGACTGAATAATCTCTCTTCCTCACCTTTGTACTAACACATCCATCATGTCTGCGGAAGCACTCACCCCTCCCTAGAATCCTGTCACCTCCCTCCATCCTTCCCCAGAGAGACACCCCACCCCCCTGACACCGTGAAGGACACTCCTACCTCCAATAGAACACCTACCAGGAAGCAAGAGGCTTGGTGAATCCTTTCTTTCTTTCTTTCTTTCTTTCTTTCTTTCTTTCTTTCTTTCTTTCTTTATTTATTTATTTTTAATAAATTTATTTTTTATTGGTGTTCAATTTACCAACATACAGAATAACACCCAGTGCTGATCCCGTCAAGTGCCCCCCTCAGTGCCCATCACCCACTCACCCCCATCTCCCACCCTCCTCCCCTTCCACCACCCCTAGTTCGTTTCCCAGAGTTAGGAGTCTTTATGTTCTGTCTCCCTTTCTGATATTTCCCACACATTTCTTCTCCCTTCCCTTATATTCCCTTTCACTATTATTTATATTCCCCAAATGAATGAGAACATACACTGTTTGTCCATCTCCGATTGACTTACTTCACTCAGCATAATACCCTCCAGTTCCATCCACGTTGAAGCAAATGGTGGGTATTTGTCATTTCTAATGGCTGAGGAATATTCCATTGTGTGCATAGACCACATCTTCTTTATCCATTCATCTTTCGATGGACACCGAGGCTCCTTCCACAGTTAGGCTATTGTGGCCATTGCTGCTATAAACATCGGGGTGCAGGTGTCCCGGCATTTCATTGCATCTGAATCTTTGGGGTAAATCCCCAACAGTGCAATTGCTGGGTCGTAGGGCAGGTCTATTTTTAACTCTTTGAGGAACCTCCACACAGTTTTCCAGAGTGGCTGCACCAGTTCACATTCCCACCAACAGGTAAGAGGGTTCCCTTTTCTCCGCATCCTCTCCAACATTTGTGGTTTCCTGCCTTGTTAATGTTCCCCATTCTCACTGGTGTGAGGTGGGATCTCATTGTGGTTTTGATTTGTATTTCCCTGATGGCAAGTGATGCAGAGCATGTTCTCATGTGCATGTTGGCCATATCTATGTCTTCCTCTGTGAGATTTCTGTTCATGTCTTTTGCCCATTTCATGATTGGAGTATTTGTTTCTTTGGTGTTGAGTTTAAAAAGTTCTTTTAGATCTTGGAAACTAGCCCTTTATCTGATACGTCATTTGCAAATATCTTCTCCCATTCTATAGGTTGTCTTTTAGTTTTGTTGACTGTATCCTTTGCTGTGCAAAAGCTTCAACTAATATTCGATAAAGGAGGAAAGACTATCCATTGGAAGAAAGACATTCTCTTCAATAAATGGTGCTGGGAAAATTGGACATCCACATGCAGAAAAATGAAACTAGACCACTCTCTTTCACCATACATAAAGATAAACTCAAAATGGATGAAAGATCTAAATGTGAAACAAGATTCCATCAAAATCCTAGAGGAGAACACAGGCAACACCCTTTTTGAACTTGGCCACAGTAACTTCTTGCAAGATACATCCACGAAGGCAAAAGAAACAAAAGCAAAAATGAACTACTGGGACTTCATCAAGATGAATCCTCCTTTATAGAAGCTTCAGGAGAGTCCGCAGGAGCAAACCTTGCTGCTGCCCTTTGTGCAGGCACTTTCTCCATCACTTCTACCTCTACAGCTACTGCCTCCCTCTTCCTGTGACACCCACCTCTGTGCAAGCTCCGTGTTGCCTTCCTTGAGGTTTCATTGTCAGGAATGGTCCTCATCGTGTCCCTCTGCCCTGGGTCACTCTGTTCCAGGAGCTCAGACACCTCCAGCACTAGCAACATGACTTCTCCCCATCCTCAGTGGGTGCAGCTACCTGCTTCAGAACCAGCCTCACACTAACCCTGAATGTGCATCCACCCACTATCCTTAAGCAAGAGAATTTGTTCCAACACAAGCTGGACCATTGTCCCTCCTCACCTCTCTGAGGTTACTTTAACTCCTGCCCCATGCCTAGACTAATTCCCCACATTAAAGACTAGTCCCTATTGACACTGCACCAATTACCTTTCAGTACAGTGAAGAGGCATCGGAGTCCACCTATGATGAGAAGAACACTCCTTGCAAAGAAACACAATGATAGAGCACTCAGGACAAAGGCTCAGTGTACAAACTTGGAGAACTGAAGAACTCTGAACATTGGGTTTGACCAGGCTGGGTAGGGAGGGTTGGTGAAAAGAGATTTTGAAGCAAAAATTGAATGCCAGCCTCCCCCTTTATTGTAAAGTCCTGGGAATATCAAAATGAGCTTCCTCCAGGGCTTTAAACAGTGCTTCTCAAAACTTAATGTGCATCAGAATTACTTGAAGAGCTTGTTGAAACACAGATTATTGGCCCTCTACCCCCAGGGTTTCTGATTGAATTTATCTAGGGTGAGGGTGGAAAATTTACATTTTTAACAAGTTTCCACAGGATGCTGTTGGCCCCAGGACCACAGTCTAAGCACCATGAGTAGAGAGGCTTGGCTTTTGAGGAAAGAGGCCTTGCTCTTTGGATAAAGGAGAGTCTGTAGGTTAAGAGGATGGGAAAGGAGTGTAGAGCCCTCCAGGAAAGAAATCAAGGTACCCTCAAACTCTTCTGGGGGAGAAAAAGACATCCATTTTTCCCAGCCTCTCCCATGGGTGAAAAGGAATAGGGTCGGGGAGTTGGCACAAAGGCCACCCCCCACTCTTCTTATCTCAGAAAGCATCCTAGAGATCCTGGGAACCTAGACATCAGTGTAAAGTCCTTGGATATCCCCTAGTGCCCAAAGCAGAAATCATGATTTAACAGCTTCTCACAGAGGGCACAGTGCCCCCAGCCCAGCGAAATATATGGCTTATGTTGGTTCTAACAACCCTTGAGTGGAGGCTTAGATACTCTGTTTAGCATGAATCACTTTTTCACAACACAAAGCATCCTCTTTAATGCTGGGATTCCATTAGGCTGCTCCTTTTCTTCAGAGGGATGCCTCCTGGATGATCAGGACTACTAAAACGCAGATCCAAATATGGCCCATGCCCAAGTCCTCCTGTGCCTTTAAGGACACAGTACCTGACAACGTGTGTCTGTGGTGTGGTAGCCATGACAATGAACTTTGATGCTCGGGGAAATATTAGGCATAGTGAAAATAAGGCCCATGGTTTTATAGAATTTGAGTTGTGTTGCTAAGGGAATAATGATACAACACATAAAGTGCAAGATGCAGGATAATACTGAAAGTCCGGGTTCAACGAAGTAAAAATCAACTGATAAAAATGGAAACACCAACTTCTATGACCCATTTCAAAGTATTAGAAGCTCAAATCACTCTCATGTGTTTTCTTTAAGTCTTTGAAAGATGACATGAGATGAGTCCAGTTTCCTGTGATGCTTTTTCACTAAGCACCTGCAAGATACTGCGCCAGATGCAAAGGCCATGCGGAAGAAAGCAGCTGGTCCCTGCCCTCAACCTACTCACTGTCTGCTACTCAGACAAGACTGTGCCCCTAGCCTCAAGATTGGTGGGTCAGAATGCAGGTGCTATCACTAAGAGTATGGGCTGTGGAATCTGAAACACCAGGTGTTAACTCTGAATCTATAGCTCCCTGGCTGTGTGACTGTGAATGATTTGATTGATGTCACTGAAACTCAATTTCCCCACCTTTAAAATAGGGATAATAATTCTTCCCTAACAGGCTGTTAAAGAATCGATCAGAAAATGCTTGTGCAGCATCAAACACCAGACATGACACAGAGCAAGTGAATAAGAGGCATTTTCTTTCTTGGCTCCTGTCCTCCAGGCTGCCTGCCTACAGCTGACATCAAAAAGAAGGAAGCTGGCAGCTGCAAGCCCTAGTCCCCATCTACACCTACCCTGAAAACTTAATTGGGTAGAATAGTAAGGGGTTTAAAGGTTTCACTGTCAAGTCACGGTGGATGTCGACACCATTCTAATCTGCACCTGCTGAGACTTGTGCTCCTGTTTCCTCCTTGTTCAGCTGAGCCCCAGTCTTATCCCACTCAGCTCCCTATATCTGAGTCCCATCTGTTTTCTACTTGGTCACCCATGGCCTATGGAAGTACTGAAAGGCCTGGTTTTTCTGCCCCCCCCCCTCCTTTTTACATCAGTTCTGCCTCTGTGGCCCCAGTAATGAGTTTTGATTCACTGATTCATGTGTGACTTCTCAATTAATTTGCCTCTTAATCTAATTGGACGTATCCCCAGACATTGGGAACCATTTATTCTGTCTCAGCCTTAGAGTGAAACAAGACTGGAGAGTGCTCTTGGCTCTGGATCCAGATGAAAAAGTTCAGGTGACTGGGCATGTGGACAAGGTCTAGGTAGATCAGAGCTCTGTGGTCAGAGAATTATGCAACTTTCTTTGAGTCATGGCCCTCACCTTCACTCCAGGAAGCCTAATGCTTTCATTTGGAACCTGCCTTATCAGGCACGACTGGTCTATCCTGCCAAGGTCATCTTGAAAATCTGGGATATCTTGTATACCATATGCTTTAAGTTTTGATGGTAGACTTTGGTAGCACCAAAGTGCCCAGACTCCTCCAAAATGTGCACCGTCCCTAGAATGTGGCCTTAATAAGAAAGATTTGGTTATGTTGAGGTCAGTTGCCTGAAAAAGTAGAAGGGATCATCCTTTCTGGTCTCAGTTTAAATCTCTCCCACACACAGCCTGGAGGTCCTGGTCCAAAAAAGACTGGAGGTGGTCCTGGAAAAGTCTTTTCAAAACCATGTACCACTGAAAATATGATTTCTTTTTTTAAGAAAATTCTATAAAAGACCTATCAGCTATATAAAGATCCAAATGTCAAGGGGCAAGGTAGAAGCTAGGAAATCCATCAGCAGGTCATTGCAAAGTCCAGACAAAAGAGGATGGTAGAGAAGTCTAGGGGGCACTAGCGGAGGTAAGGTAAATCCATGGGAAATGTTGCTACATTGATGATGTAGCCAGCAAAATTTGCTGTTGAGTTGGATTTATTAGCAAGGAGATGAGTCCATGAGGAAGTCAAGGATTTGGGTTGAGGACATTAAAGAATGCAATTTTTTTTTTTTTGAGATGAGGAAGTTTGAGGGAGAAGCATTTATGGAAGAAATTAGGAGCTAAGGTTTGATAATATTAATTAGGAGTTACATGTGAAGTATCCAAATAGAGATGTGCTACAGGTAGCTGGATACAACATTCAAATCTGGAGTCTGGGAGGGAGGTCAGAATTGAAGACACAGACACCTGAGCTGTCAGGCCGCAGAGACTGTTTCAAAGCATTGGATTAGATGAGATGACCTGGGCAGGAGAACACAGAGTAGCAAAGGGACCTAAGAGAACACATCTCTACTCACGACACTTCTAACAACAAATATCTGAGTTTTCCACACAAAGCGATTCTCTAACTCTCTGCACAGACCGAATGAATATCCTATAATTTAATATGCTTCTTACACTGACTACCTGGAGTTCATGCAAACCTCACAGATTAAAGTCTCAGTGCCACAAAACTGCCTCCCACTTCAGAGGCTAGTCACATGTATTGGGTACCCACACTTCTATCCAACTTGGCTACAAATTGAAGGTTCTAAGAACCCCCTCCTTAGATTCAATAATTTGCTATAATAGCTCACAGATGCTAGGAAAACACTTCACTTACATGTGCCAGTTTGTTATAAAGGATACAAATGAATAGTCAGATGAAAATGCAGATAGGGTGAGATCTAGAAGGGTTCCCAGCACGGGTGCTTCAGTCCCCGTGGAGTTGGGATATGCCACACCGCCAACACATGGATGCATTCATCAATTCAGAAGCTCTCCAAACTCAAGTTCAGGATATTTTTTTTTATGGAGGCATGATAGTTTATTAACTCAATCTCTAGCCCCCCTCCTCAGCTGGAGGATGGGGATGGGTTAAAAGTTTTAAGCTTCTAATCACGGCTTGGTGTTTCTGTGAGCCAGCTCCCATTCTCAAGCTACCCTGGAGCCCACACAGAGTCACCTCATTGGAATAGATACTCCTGTCACCCGGGAAACTCTAAGAGATTTAGAAGCTCTGTGTAAGATGTTCCTATCATATTTATCACTCAAGAAATTACAAGGGTTTTGGGAGCTCTGTATCCCCTGGGCAGAGACAAAAATATCTATAAATATATAAATATAAATATATGTCTCCTACTATGTCACAGGGTCAAATGACTGAGCTAAAGGGTATTCCAACATTTAGAGGCATAAAACCCAGAGTCCTAGTGTTCTAAAATTGGCACAAAAGGCTGAGGATCAAGGACAGATTAGGTATCAAAGCTCCATGAATCACAGCACAGACATGCCTCTGGATAATCAGACATGAGAATCCTACTGAAGTTCAAGACCAGATAATCTAACAAGAGTGTTTGTTTGGAGATGCTTAAGGCCACAAAATCATGTCTAGTTATTACTAGCGGTAAGAGGATACAGAATCACAAGGGTCTACACCAAGGTCTCTGAAGCTCCTTGGCCTCAGGATCCCATTGCACTCTTAAAACTTACTGAGATTTTGATCAGGAGGGTCCTAGCTATCAATGTTTAACATATTAGAAATTAAAACTAAAAACATAAGCATCAGAACAAGTGATGTCATCGCTTATGAAATTACCTCTGGAAAACTCCACTGTATACCTGTGAAAGAATAAATGTGAAAAAGGGTAGTAACATCTTAGTGTTGTCATAAAAATATGAAAATGTCTATGGCCCTGTGGACTCCATAAAAAGGTCTTAGGGAGCTTTGGGGATCCCCATACCACAAACCATTGATTTAAAATGGTAGAAATTGAGCAAGAAATATTTAAGAAATAGACCAGAAATAATGTGACTAATGAACTGTGAGGGTGGTAAGGGTAAGTCAGGGGTTTCACATGACATGCAGATTGGGCCTGGGGACTATCTGTAAAATGTGTTCTTTTAGACAGGGCAGTGGTTTCCAAACGTGTGCTGTGATCTTCTTAGAAGGTGGATAATTCAATCAAATAAGTGGCAACAACTACTTGTTTAAATGAAATATACTGGGCAGCCCAGTGGCTCAGCGGTTTAGCGCTGCCTGCAGCCCAGGATGTGATCCTGGAGATCTGAGATCGAGTCCCACGTCGGGCTCCCTGTGTGGAGCCTGCTTCTCCCTCTACCTGTGTCTCTGCTTTTCTCTCTCTCTCTCTCTCTGTGTCTATGAATAAATAAATAAAATCTTTAAAAAAATAAATGAAATATATTGAGTATAAAATGTCATTAATTGTTGTATACACGTGTGTACGTATGTATATGAATATAGACCTAAGTTGTGAAACATAGGAGTCAATTTTGAGAATTCTTGAGTTAGGGAGTACTGGAAGAAAGAGCCTCCTGACCAGGGTCCTTGCCTCTACTCTTGTCCTCTATTCCATAATGACTTTTCCAACTGCCAATCTAGACATGATAATCCTTTATATAAAGTTTTTCCATGGCCTCTCCCTCATCTAAGACAAAATCCAACCAGCCTAGCATGGATCAGAAGGTCCCAGGCAGTCTAAGTCCCACTATCTCTCAAGTGTTAACTCTTAACATTCTCCCACAAATGCCCTATTCTCAAGTAAAAATAAAACAAAAAACCAAGATGACAAACAACAAAAAAACATCTTTCAAATCCCAAAATATGTCCTGATTTCTCTGGGATCTGTACTGGACCACACCCTGTTATATGCCATCTGCTCAGCCTAGAACTTTCAACATTTAGAACCAACTCATGTTCCGGGATCCAACTCTCTCAGGTGTGGTGAAGCATGGCCAAATCCTCATCAAACTTTCCTCTCCCCAGGCACACAGGAAAGGCTTCCATGCTGTTATGCATCTAGGTGGAGCGTACGACCAGCTCTGGCCAACAGAACGTAGGTAGGAAGTGATGTGTGCCCCTTCCAGGCCAACTGCCCAAAATATTCTATGCCATCCTCCATGTTTTCCCTCTTCCTTCTTCAGACCACAGATGGAGAGAATCTCTGGGCCTTAGCAGAGGTCATACATGGTATAATGAGCACATCTCTAATCCCTAGATTTTACATGAGTCCAAAATAAACTTTAAACTTTTATGGTTTTGAAATATTAAGATTGGGGGCTGTGTGTTTTAGCTACCCTGACTAATATACTGCTTTGACCCTTTAACATTTACCAAACTCTCTTGTAATTTTCCAGGAATGAAATTGGGGGATAGGCATTCCTCTTAGTCCTAAACTCAGGTTACAGTCTACATTGATTCCATTCTCCTTGAATCTGTCCAGAATCAACAATAGGCCCAGACAGCTGAACAGGGAGCAACAGAAGCCTCTGTTCCTTCAGGGTTTAAGATGACAACGGAGGGAACTGTTCATTGTTGTATCATGCAAGGCACTCATCCTTGTTCATGGACTCATAGGGAACAGACATAGCTCATGCCAGGCCATATAATCCATGGTAAGAACTTGGAATTTGACACTGAATGAAATGGGGAGCCGTTCAGGATTTTTAGCACCAAAATGATATTATATGACTTAAAGTTGTACCCAGGCTGCTGTGTTGAGACTAGACTGTGTGGTGTGGGGAGGGTGAAGAAGGGAGACCATTATGGAGGCCGTTGGGCAACTCACAATGAGATTTCAATGGGGATTTGGTCCAAAGAGTTAGCAGTGCAGATGGTAAGAAGTGTCTGGATTTTAGATATATTTGGAAGGTGAAGGCAACTTGATTTTCTGTTGTGATTCACCTTGATGTCAAATCTTACTTCCTCTCTTTGTCTAGCCCCCTACCCAAATATAATACCTTCAGAATGTTCCCCAAACACTCCACCTGAACAAGTCCTCTCGTGCCTGCTTACTTTCCATCTTAAGTGCCTGAAATCACATTTTTTATATATTTTGTTTCTCTCTTAATTGCTCATGTCTCCAAATAAAATGTTCTTTTCTTTAAGACATGGGCTGATCTTTGTCTTCAAAGGACCCTAACTCGTAGTCGACACTCAAATATTTCTTAAATGTGTCAGTGAACTCATTCAATCAATCTTGTTGGGGCCACAACTCTTGCTCTTAACATACCAAGCAACATATGCCTCTTCTGTAGTAAATTTGCTGTGATGCAGATCCACCTCAGTGGTAAAAGAGAGGGGTGACCTGGCCTAATGCCTGGCCTCAATTTGCTCTATGGGCCTCAAGCCAGAATCTCACCAACAGGCTGTGCCTCTGCCTATTTCTCCTATATTTTCTTATCCTCTTCCATCTTGCTCCACAACATCAGATAGATTTCCAGTTTCAATATATGAACTAGAAACTTCAGGATTGGAAACCACATCGTAGTACTTTTATGTAGATCTTTTCATTGTCAGTCAAGCATCTTAGAAAGTATTTGCCACTATCGTCAATGGAAAACTTTTTTTAACCTAAACATCTAAGGCTAGCAGGTTCCCAAGGCCCTTAAGATCTTTATGATGAAAAACAAAGAATCTCCCCTCTTAAGAATATAATTTTAAGAATATAACCCAGGATGGTTGACTGCAGGCCCTATGCGGTACAGCAGATTTCCAGGACGTATTCATCTTGCATAACTGAAACTTCATACCTTTTGGACAACTTAGCATTGCCCCCTCCGCGTTCTTACCATAATAATTTCAAGAGAGCGTGGGAGGAACGGGGAGAGGGCAGGAGAAAACTTCTGGGGGTGACGCTTACGTCTATTATCGAGACTGTGGTGAGGGCTTCACAGGCCTATGCACAAATCTACGCTCACCAAACCGTACACATTAAATGTGGAGACTTTTGTATGTCAACTGTACTTAAATAAATCTGTTTTTTGAAAAGATACAACTATAAGTTTTTTAAGGGAAAAGCAAAGAACCTCACTTTGACAGGGAGGGGATCTGGCCAGAGGGGTCAGGTGACTGATGGAAGCAAGGGAATGACAAGAGAAGCCCCCAGGACGCAGGTGAAGAGGAGGACCCGCTGCTGCTGCAGCTGCCAGCGCCTGGCCTGTCATTGGCGCCCTCCTGACGCTTCCCAAATGGCCTCAGTCCAGGTGAACTTGATTTTGCAACCAGAGCAGACAAAGCCAAAGGCAGTGCTTAAAAAGAATTTGTTGCAGGATTGCTTTATTTTTTTAATTAAAAAAGGCAATACGGGATGAAAGGAAATGCGTGCAAACCACCTGCAACCCAACCCACATTAACCAAGCTATTTTCCTCTTTCCTCCTTCAGACATTATTTTGCATGGTGGTGATTGCAGTGAACCCAGACTGCTCAGTCTTTACCTTACTGATTATTCCATCATCAACTTGGTTTTCAGTTTCAGAGTCCTCGAAATACCATCTTCGTGGTTTTCTAAAATGGCTTTATGTCAGAGCAATACAATTTTTTTTTTAGAGCAATTGTTTTTTTAGAAACAATCTCCCCGATGTAGGGTAGTCGATTCCCTTTAAAAATGTTTTTGCTATAATTATAGCTTATACAGCAGAATGCTTGTAACATGCCAGACATTGTCTAAGTGTCCCACATTTATTAATTTATTTGATCCTCACCACAGCCTACAATGTAGGCTGCAACACTACTGCCCACATGAAGACACGCAGGCACAGGGAAGTCATGTCACTTGCCCACGGTCATCAGGCAGTTAAGGAGGAAAAGCTCCTTCAGGAGTCCAAGGGAATCCCATTCCTCAGTGTCAGCACCAAACTGCCACCCACCCGCCTCTGCGGTAATGAATCTATCTGTGCAAATATAGTTTTTTCCTGGCAAATATTTTCCTTAAAATAAATTCATAGGGTCTGAAATTACTGGGTCAAGAAATGTGAATACTTTTATGGCTCTTACTAAATAGTTCCTCAACGCTATTCAGAATAGTTCTTTCCACTTCAGACTCTGCCAGCAATGAATAATCATGCCAGCAGGATCATACACTGGACAATCTCCAATTTTATTACCATAAATTTTCATTTTGCTCCTTTAATAGCTGCATAATGATTTCTATAGGTATTTTACATTAGCGATTCTTTGAATACTAAGAATGATGGGCACTTTCCAATCATTTCTTTGCTAATTGTATATGTTCTTTTGTTTGTTCATATCTCTTTCATATTAAAGTATTATCTTCTTCAGAATGCTTGTGCATTTGAAAAGTAAGCTCTTAAACGCTTTATCTTTTCTCCTTAACTTGTCAGATTTGATGTAAACATTTTCTAAGCAGATAGTCTTTTTTTTCTGTCAATTTTATTATGTTTCATTGTACAGGGGCTTTCAAAAAAGAATTTATGTATATATTAGATTCTGTTGCTCTATTAATTCCAATATGAGATAACATGGCAACTTAGCAGCAAAGTGGCTTTTGATAGTCAAGATTCTTATTACAAAATAAGGATAATAAATATTGCATGTGCCGCATGAGAGCTAACAGGAAAAAATGAAATGAAATCCTTGAAACCACCGATGTAGATCCATCTTATTTTCTATTACTGTGAATAGATTTGGCGGGGGGTAAGTTTCCCATCTTCTTATTGATGGTGGCTGGAGGAAAAGAAAATTCTCTTGAGTTTCATCTACTTTTTATTATGCCACTCTTCTACATTTCTAAGTATAATAATAATAGTTACCAAATTGATTGCTTGAGATTTTCTAGGTACTCACGTCACCAGCAAATCATCACTTTAGCTTAGTTTATTTCCACATTTATGTCTCTTTTCTTTTTTCATGTCTTATTACAAAACTTTTCAAAACAATTTTAGCCGCTACTGGGAACTGGAGGCATCCAAGCACTTACAAATTTGCTGTGGGAGAGTATTTTGAGATAATGTCTTTCAACAGCTCTTTGTACTCCTTGCACTTTCCACCCCTTCAGCTGGCAGCAGCATTACCTTGTTGAGAAAACTAGCAACCCATAAAAACAGTTAAGAGTCATCTCAGTTTCAAAAGCCTGAGTTTTGAGCATCTCAGTCCAATGTTTACACAATAAACAAAATATTTGAAACACTGACAGAGAGAGTCTCACCCTCAAACTAGATTAAGATGCTCTAATCAGGAGGAAGGAAAGCAGCAATTCTGGCCCTAGCAAGGTGGCTGACCCTTGAAGAGAGCAGTGACAGAAATTCAAAACTGGAAGGCAAAGTCCAAGAGTAAATTACTGAGTAGAGACAAGGGTACTCACGTAAGCCTTAAATTTCTCTGACTGGACCCAACCGTTCTTCCTCCCAGACTCTGCACCCCCGGGTTCCTGTTTGATATTGGTCTACATGCTTGCAGTGCACCCTTCTGCAGCCTCGGGTACCGTGGAGAGAAACTTCTCCACATCAAGACTTTGACATAAAGCAAATTCAGGGGCAGGAGAATAAGGAACACCGACATTAAGGTCTTCAACCCTTTGACTCAGAAGAGTGAGGAACTAAGTTCTGCTGACTCAGGGTTAGTGACAGGAGTAATCAGTCCAAAGGTGAGGTCACTAGCCAGCTCTGTGCTCCTTTTCCCAGGTCCTTGACTTATAACCATCATCTGGAAAAAAAATTCTATATTCCCCAAAGATATTCCCAACAGAGGATATAAAGAGAGTATTTTTAGGACCCTTTGGAATTTATAAACTTTCCTCAAGTGATTTTATAAAACATTCACTAGAATTACGGTCTTAGGTATTTCTTTTTTAAAAACTCCAGTCACGTGCTGGAACAGGGTTAGGTTCTAGCAGGAGGTGAAGAAGAATGTGCACTTCAAATGCTCTGTCACCCCCAGGCAGCATCGTCTGCAGCCTGCTGCATCAACAGCCAAACCCTTGGGTCCATGCCCTACCCTAGCAGATACACAGAGGTAGCGTCAACAGGAGGGAACGGGGCCTCATCGTGCAGATTGAGGCACGTGGCTTTATCAGAATTCCTCCCACAAGAGTCCCTAAAAAGCTCCCTTTACAGCCTGAGGTGTTCAGGAGCTGTGGGTGGTGAAGGATTAAAGCGTGACTAGCTCTCTGTGTTACTCCTTAGCCATGGCCCTCACAGAGGGCTGGAGCGGCTCTGCAGCTGAGAGGCCTGTGGGTCTGGACTGTGGGCAAGCCTGTGGTTTGCGGTTTGTTCTGCTCTCAGCGTGAGCCGAACTTCCAGCAATTCCTCTGCCCCAGGTGCTTACTATTGACTGATGCTGGCTTGGCACAGAGGGAGCACAGTGGCAGGCTGGTGCCCAGGCTGGAGTGCAGACTGGCAGCTCCCAGTGAGTATCTGATGACAATTAGAAGATTCACTTGTAAGATTTTGGAGGTTTATGGGCCCTTCCCATCCCTGAATTTGCCTCTGTCCTGGTCAAGTGGCAATTCCAGAGCTCGGTTCAGACACCCCAGGGCAGCCCTCTCCTCCCAGACCAGGCTCTCTTCTGACTTCCAGGGTCCTTCTTCCATTTTGTTACTGCAAAAGAGTGTATATTTTCCTCAATGTTTGTATAACTTTTCCCCCAAAATACACCAATGAAGAGAAGGAGAGTCCCAATGTCCTCTTAATTCCTCCATGCCACAGTCTCTCACTTCTCTGAGCTTTTCGTGGTGCTCTCCACTCAGATGTCTCCATGTTTTCCATCTGAGCAATCCCAGATGGCCTGAGAGATGCAGGTCAGGGGTCGTTCACCGGTTTGTCAGGCCACCACTGGTTCTGTCCAGATGATCCACGCTGAGCACCTCCTGTAACACCTGTAAATCCATCCCTCATAACCATTATCACACCCAAGTGCCATTGTTTTAAATGTACAAACACCTTCCCCACTGGGAGCCACCAGGAAGACAAATTAAGAATTGTTAATCCTACTCATTTTTTCTCCTTTCCCTTTTATTCCCTTTCACTATTTTTTATATTCCCCAAATGAATGGGGACCATAAAATGTTTGTCCTTCTCCAATTGACTTACTTCACTCAGCATAATACCCTCCAGTTCCATCCACGTCGAAGCAAATGGCGGGTATTTGTCGTTTCTAATGGCTGAGGAATATTTCACTGTATACAGAGACCACATCTTCTCTATCCATCATCTTTCGATGGACACCGAGGCTCCTTCCACAGTTGGGCTATTGTGGACATTGCTGCTATAAACATCGGGGTGCAGGTGTCCCAGTGTTTCACTGCATCTGTATCTTTGGGGTAAAGCCCCAGCAGTGCAATTGCTGGGTCGTAGGGCAGGTCTATTTTTAACTCTTTGAGGAACCTCCACATGGTTTTCCAGAGTGGCTGCACCAGAAAAAAATGAGTGGGAAATATCAGAAAGGGAGACAGAACATGAAAGACTCCTAACTCTGGGAAACAAACTAGAGGTGGTGGCAGGGGAGGTGGGCGGCGGGTGGGGGTGACTGGGTGACGGGCACTGAGGGGGGCACTTGATGGGATGAGCACTGGGTGTTATTCTATACGTTGACAAATTGAACACCAATAAAAAAATAAATTTATAATAAAAAAGAATTGTTAATCCTAGATTCTTTTTATACAGTAGGAAGAGGAACTATCTGTTCAGTCCAAACATTGTCATATGCCAAAATATGAATTTCAGAATCAGAAAGACCTGACATTGGCCAGATACCTAACTCTCTCAGTCTAAATTGTCTCATAGCCCCACCAATTCTCCATTAGTATATTCTGGAATAATTATCCTAATTGCCCAGCATCTAAAATATTTGGAACTAAAGATACTGTCAAACTGAAATGCTGCAGGAATGTCTGGCCAGGAAATGATGTACCTTCTTCCTGAGGATTAGTGCCTCTTAAACAGAATGGAATAACTATTTTTAAAATCTTTTTACAACAACAGACCTCATGCAAAACCTATTCAGAAATATAAAAAGTTATTACAATAAGAAAGTCTAGTAAAATATTTTTCAGACTTTTTTATCATAGCAATGACATGTATGTTCATACAGCTATGTCCCTCCACCCATGTCCTTATCCCTCACACACTCTATTCCTTCTAATCCCTTCTATTCTCCTCTACGTAATTCTTTAGGGGAATACTGGTTGTGAGGCCAACCAAATGAAATCTATATGTGAGTAGCGCTAGTATCAATTTCCTGATTTTGAGGATGTACTATGGTAATAGAAGATGTTATCTTTGGGAGGAGCTGTGTGAAGTACACGAGAACTTTTTGTATTACTTTTGCAATGTATTGTTAGTCTTAAATGAGTTTTCAAGAACTTAAAAAAATACATGGTTTAGGAATGCAGAAATGGCTTTTTAACCTGTTAATGATTTCTATACTGAGTGTAAGCATTGGTCCTGCAAGGTAGGTTTAGACAAAATAAATCCATTTATTCCTCATATTTAGGACTAACCAGTTTCGTGAAATTATATAAATAATAAAAATATAAGGAATGAAATCATAAATACCCTAGGATGAGAAATGTGGAAAGGTATAAGGGGAAAAAAATCTATGAAACATTATGCAAAGGTTTTAAAATGTTCAAGACAGAGATGCTCCATGTATACAACATAATTTGTAATTATTTGGTTAACGTGTGGATTTAATTTGTTCTTACCATAAAACTGACTAGTTTTGAGGAGAGCTTGATGAAATGATCCCAAAGTTCACCAAGGCAAATAAAGCAAAGATGAAGCCTAATGAAGTTCTTTAAAAAGAGTAATGAATCAGAAGAGGCAGTGATGTGCTGGAGTGGTTTGTATCAGCTGACAAGAGCATATTGTTAAATTTTCAGGAATTTTGTGATTTGATTGAGGTCATACTAGTAGCTTGAACTCAATGGGAAAGTTAATTACTTATGGGTGGCCATTTGGAAAGAAAATTGTAGAAAACTTCCTGTCACCAAATAAAACAGATAATTTGGAGGAACAAAAAAATAACATACTAAATGTCACAATTACTTTAAAATGTATAATAAAATTTAACATCATCAGTTTTAATCAAATATTTGGCTCTGGGAGAATGTTCTAAATTTCAAACTAATGAAAGAAATAAAGGAAAAAAACAGAGATATGCTGCTTAAAAACTTACAAGTTCTGGCCAACTACACTCTAATAAAAAAAAGCAAAATAGAAAATAAAACAAATAAATATAAAAAAAATCAATAAACAACTTGCAAGTTCTGTGTTTGACCTGAATTTATGTGTTAATAACTCATTTACAAATCCACAATTAAAAAGTAAATTTAGAAAGACATTTGTAACAAATAGTACACCAAAGCTTAATAATCCTAATGTATAAATTACTTACACAATAATAGATAAGTAGAAATACTAAAACTTCAACAAATAAATGGGGAAAGGCCATTAACAAAGAAGTCACAAGAGGCTAATGCATTGTCGATAACAAGTGTGAACACATGGAGTCTGCTTAATCTTTAAAATGTATAAATTTTACACCTTTAAAATGTACCAGTTGAAGAGGTACAAACGGAAATAATGAAGCTCAGCTCTCCCGCTGCACCACTATCTCTTCTTGTTCATTATCATCATTTCCTGACATCTGATCACTCCCTATGGTCCCCCACAGGCACCTGCTCCTTCTGCTCCTTCTCTGGCTCAACTACTAACATCTATCATTCCTAAGGCTCCACAGAGATGTTCTATTCACTGAACATTATGGCTTTTTGTTTCCTTGACTTCCTTATTTCTACAGAACACTCCCCACATATCCATGTCAGTCTGCAAAGTCCCTAAATATACCCTGATTTTCCTACAAGAATGTCTCCTCCAAGGTCTCTAGTGAAAAGGCTACAATCCACTTTCCACTAATGCGACAGTCCTCAGGGAACCTGCACTTTCCTCCATATGACATTCAACCCACTGACCTCCCACCTTCTCTCCATCCCCTGTCCCCATTTCCCTCTCCTCCAATTTAGATTCCATAGCCCACCATTCTCTCTCAAATCCTCCACACTTCCAAGCTCCTCCCATCTTCCATCAAGCTCCCAGGCAAAACCACAGGTATTGATGAATCTATCACTTTCTTCACACCTATACAAAACCAAGCTTGATTAGCAAAATTATACTGTAGGCAAGTGAACAATCAACACATAATCACCAATTACAACTCACTGGGGTGACCCAATTGTGTTTTCACGACCAACTTTTATTTTTTTTTAAGATTTATTTATTTACTTTAGAGAGAAGGAGAGAAAGCATGGGAGAGGGGCAGAAGGAGAAAGGGAGAATCTCAAGCATGGGGAGCTGTACTTGGGGCTCAATCCCAAGACCCTGAGATCACCACCTAAAATTCAGCCAAAACCAAGAGTTGGACGCTGAACCGAATGAGCCACCCAGGTCCCCTTTTATGACCAGCTTTTAAAATATCTTACTGCTACTTCATAAATACCCAACTTGTCTGTCTGCCCCACCCAATCAATGACTTTGCCTCAACTGAAATTATTTAAACCAGCATGATACCTCCTTCAGATTTCCAACACCAACTTCACAAAGTTATCTGCATGTAGACCTGTCCTCTCCTCCCTTCCTCCTAACACAATGAGAAAGTGCCGCTCCTCCTATTTTAAGACCAATTTTGCTATATCGGTGCCTAGGCCCAACTTCCACATTGCCTCCTACCTTTGCCAGGGCTTGCTTCATTAGTTACTTTCTTTATTTTTTAATCAGACAAAATAGACTTTGGTTTTTTTTCCTAACTTCAAGTTTTTATTTAAATTCCAGCTAGTTAACATGTAATGTAATATTAGTTTCAGAAGTAGAATTTAGTGATTCATCACTTCCATAAATTCCCAGTGCTCATCACAAGTGCCCTCCTTAATCCCCATCACCCATCTAGCCCATCCCCTGCTTACCTCCCCTCCAGCATCTCTCAGTATGTTCTCTGCAGTTAAGAGTCTTTTTATGGTTTGTCTGTCTGTTTTTCTCCTGCGTTCATCTGTTTTGTTTCTTAAATTCCACACATGAATGAAATCATATGGCATTTGTCTTTCTCTGACTTATTTCCCTTAGCATTATACTCCTTAGCTCCATCGATGTCATTGCAAATGGCAAGATTTCATTCTTTTTTGTGGCTGAGTAATATTCCATCATATATACCATTTCATCTTTATTCACTCATCAGTCGATGGACATTTGGGCTCTTTCCATAACCTGGTATTGTTGATAATGCTGCTATGATACCCCTTTGAATCAGTATTTTTGTATTCTTTATTCTTTGGGTAAAAACCTAGTAGTACAATTGCTGAATCACAGGGTAGTCCTATTTTTCACTTTCTGAGGAACCTCCATACTGTTCTCCAGAAAGGAAATGCACCCGTTTGCAATCCCACCAACAGCATAAGAGGCTTCCCATTTCTCTGCATCTTCGCCAACACCTGTTGTGTCTTGTGTGGTTGATTTTAGCCATTCTGACAGGTGTGAGGTTGTGTCTCATTGTCATTTTCATTTTCATTTCCCTGATGGTCAATGATGTTGAGCACCTTTCAGGTGTCATTCTGGAAGGTATCATCAGGTGTCTTCTGGAAGACATCCAGATGTCAGCCATCTGGATGTCTTTTTTGGAAAAACTTCTATTCATGTCTTCTGCCCATTTCTTGGCTAGAGTTTTTGTTTTTTGGGTTTTTAATCTGATAGTTATTTACAGATTTTGGATACTAGCCCTTTATCTGATATGTCATTTGCAAGTATCTTCTCCCACTCTGTAAATTGCCTTTTAGTTTTGTTGATTATTTCCTTTGCTGTACAGGAGCATTTTATCTTGATCAAATCCCAATAGTTCATTTTTGCTTTTGTTTCCTTTGCCTCAGGAGACATAGCTAGTAAGAAGTTGCTACAGCCGAAGTCAAAGAGGTTGCTGTCTCATCAGTTACCTCTACATCTCTGGCTATTATATCTCCATCCTTTCCTAGATTCTCCTTTGCTATCTAATAATGAAACTTTAGAACACTTTAGGGTTTTATTCCAGGCTCTTTTCTCATCTCACTTTATACTTGTTCCTAAGAAATCTCACCAACTATCACAATATAAAACACCATCTATATACTAATACATAGCCCTATCACTTATGTACTAATGTCTGCCAAATTTATTCTATGTCAGACCTCTCATCTGGGTTCCAGACACATAGACACTCAGCTGCTGCATAACTTTTCCCCTTCGAGCCCTCAGATCAAATTCAGCACTTTCACACCTGGAGCCAAATCTCTTCCCTCAACGTTGCTTTCCGCACTGAATTCCCATTCATCATAATCACCTACCCCACTGCCCATACAGCGGTTTGAAAATAATATTTAACATATGCTTCTTTTTTCCTTTACTTTCCAGAGACAATCAATCACCCACTCTACCTCCTAAATATTATATATGTGTGTGTGTATACACACACATACACAAAAAACTTCTCTATCTGCAGCCACTTTAGCTCAAGCTGTCATTATCCCTCTACAGACATACTTCAAAGAGTCTTCTCTCTATCCTCTCTTCAAACCATTCTTTACACATTCTGACTAAATTGGACTCTTTAAAACACTAACATAGTAATGTTACCTCCATGCTAAAGATGAAGCCACTTGGTTCCCACAATATTTAGGATAAGGCCCTGGCCCTCATGACCTCTTCAGTCCACTCTTGGCCTGGCTCCCTCCCTGCCTTGCAATCTCCTGGCATGTCTCAGCAAGCCATCCTCCTCTCTTTCTTTCCAAGTGTTTGCACATCTCATTCCCTCTGCCTGGAATGCCCTTCCCTGTACCTGCCCTTTGCCAGGTTATGCTTACTCATCCTTATGTATCAGATGAAGCATTACTCCCTTAGAGAAGTCTTTCTGATTCTTCAAGACTAAGTCCATCCACTCCCTGATTTCCTCATAGCAGCACTTGCTTCTCCTTTACAGCATTCATCATACACACAGTTAAGTGAGTGTTTGAGATACCACTTGTTTCTTATTTACGTAGCAGAGGCTCCATGAGAATATGAACTGGGTCTGTCATCTTCCCCATTTGATTCCAGTGTCTAGCACAGTGGCTGGCACATGGTTGGCTCCTCAAAATATGTGTTGTTTGAATTATCATGCCCTTGCCTATAAAATTCAGAAATAATCTTACTGAGAATTCCAAATCTTGTCAAGGGCAGTGAAATATCCCCAATCATACACTGCTCTTGGGAATATAATTTGTCACAACCCTTTTAGAAAATAATTTTACATGATATATTCCAAGTATTACTTTTGAACTAGTAATTCCACTCTAAAGAAATAAGCTTAAGCACAGGCACAAAAGCTTACACACAGATGTTTCTTGTCTCATTATTTGTAATACTGAAAAATTATGAACAACATAAATATCCAACAATAGTTAAGTAAATTAAGGTTAGGCATCTAAGTAGAATGTTATTTCACTATTTTTAATTATGTATACAAAGAGTTTGCAGTAAATTGGGGCAATGTTTATTTTTTTTAACACTTCTGAATAAGCAGTAGATAAAGTTATATAGACAGCATGAATTCAATTATGTAAAAAAATATATATAGAAAAAAAGAGTAAAACTATAAAGAAATAATAGAAGCCATTGTAAGGACAATGATAATAATGTTAGTAACTAGCATTTACTGAGCATTTGCTATATGCCAAGCATTGTTGTGCTTTACACACACTGATTCATTTGATGCTCACAACAACCTTATTATCACAGTTAGGTATAATAATCCCCATTTTTAAGATGAGGAAACTAAATCTCAGAAAGGTTAAGAGGCCTGCCTAAAATCACCCAGGATGTCCAATGGCTGAGTCTGAACATTTTAAAATAATGAAAATGGTCCCCCATAAGAATCATCCCATTTTCTGGTGATATGATTATGTGTGATTCTTTCTGTTTTCCTATTCTCTGAATTGAGCATGAATAACTTTGATAAACGGAAAGACAAGTCTATCTGAAAAGAATCTGTTGTATATAATTTAAATTGACCAAATTCTTTTTTCCTTTTAAAGATTTTATTCATTTATTTGAGAGAGAGAGACAGCATGAGCAGGGGCAGACACTATAGGAGTGTCCCTTATTTGGGACAATCTTCATGCTAAAACAATCCTGGAAAATGGAAGTGTGAATTTTCAAAGTATAACATTTCAGAAGCCCACTGAATCACCTTCCAGGGACTATTATCAGAAGTACCAAGACCACCTGGTTGTTTTAGAAAATTAACCCTTGAGCATCATGTGCAACCCAAAGTACAATCTGCCCCATCCTATTATGTACCCATCTTTGCCAATGAAGTGATCAGGTAAGATAGAGATCACATATTTCTTATTAGGCCATTCTCATGGAAGTATAAGACAATACAGGATCTGAAGCAATGGTACTTATTCACCAATGCAGATGTTTTATTAACATATTAGTAGATTTAAAATTCCTCCTCTTTCCAGCATTCCACATTAGCAGGAAAACGAAGATCCATTCAGAGGATTTGTGACAGTTACTCCTGAGTCAACTTAGGGCACAGGTGTGTGGCCTACTTTGCTCAAGTACAGACTGCCCTTCCATCTGACCTCTTTCTAATATGTGTCCAGCAGAACCTTTAATAGTTTGAGAATAAAATCCATACACTTTTTTAAAATTAGACTTAATCCTTTGGAAAGATAGGATTTCACATATGTATGTGCATATGCATGTCTCTGTGATGTGCACACACTTGTGCATGTGTAGATATCCTAAAAAATGGCAGGGTATATCCCACCAAAGAACCTTTGTCTGGGAGCCTCCTGGGAAGTGTCTCTAAGGATATAGAGAGCTTGAAGTATATAACGATCCCAAGACTGTAGGTGGTATTGAAGCATGACATGACGTTCCACTAAGTGGCTGCTCTCTAGCTCTCTGCTGACCCAACCTCTTCTAGACTCACAACTAAGACACAATGAGAAGAGCAGAATTTGAAATGAGTAAAAACCACAAAAAGTACATAACTGAAATCTCTTTAAGACGTTAATAAAAGAGCCCCACACTCCTAATTTAGTCTGCATGGGATTGAATACAAACATACATCTCCATTTAGACAGGTGATGGCTGGGAAAGAATCCAAGATTCAGCTGAGGCATCCCTGCATGGGAGAACCCAAAGACATCACCAAATAAATCTCCCTGGAATGAAGAGAGCCATGGGCCAATGACAGAAGGCTGTAAATACCACTAAGAACAAAGAAGGCTGAGTTTGCAAGGACACAGGAGCCACTTCCTAGATACCTACTGTTCTAATTGGGTGAAATTTGGGAGAGAGAATTAAGGTAGAAGTTCTCATTATTCAGATGGATGCTGAGATTGGGAACAAAAAATGCATTGATAGCAGTGATTCCATTATACCCATGAGCTGGTATGGACTGGAATATATGGATTTCATTGAATAATGACAGCAATAATAACAGCATAATAACCTAGAAAAAAAGAATTACTACAACATGGTAAGGAGGGACAAACAGTAGCAGTGCCAACCATATATCCATAAACAAGATACTTAATGATTAAAGGAACATACTAAGCTCAAAAAATTATGAAAACAAATGATTAACAATTTAAGAGGAATAGAGGAAGAGTAATTTCCAAATTGGCTATACATTGTTAAATAAGAGAATGAAGGTCAAAATCATGTCACAATCGTTTAAAGGAAATCAAGATTCTTGAGGCAATATCAAATGTCATGCATTTGTCCTTTTAAGGTGGTAAGAGATTCTCAGAGGAGAAAGAGAAGGACAGAGAACCACTGGGGTTTTTGCTCAGTACTTCAGTTTTCTACAGCTGGTCTAGAACACCTCTCAAAGAACCACCTTGAGCCTCAAAGCTTCTCTAAGCCTCAGTATTTCTAAATATGTTAGTATATCTGAACTCCTAGGATTTGTGCCGGAATTGAGACAAATATAAACCCTTGCACAGAATCTATGCTAGTCCTAGTTTTTGTCTCTGTTAAATATGAGTATGCCCCTAATATTTTAAAAATGAGTTTCTATTGTAAAATATTCCATAATGAGAACTATATACATTGGCCACCTCTCCCAAAAAACTCTTCTCCAGTTTTACCTTTTCCAGAATATCACATTCATGGAATCATACACTATAGAGCCTTTTCAGATTGGTTTTTTGCACTTATCAATAAGATCATCCCTCTAAGCTTTTGCATGGCTTGATAGTTCATTCCTTTTTATTGCTGAATAGTATTCTGTTGTATGGACACTCCACTAGGGTTCAGTCCTGAACTTTGCCAACCCTGCCTTCCATCCCAGCCTCCACCACCAGCACTAAAAGTATTTGGGGCCTTTTGTTTTATTCACTCCAGGGGATCCTAATGCTATGGAAACCTGATTGTCTTCTGTCCACACTCGGCCACTACTGGGCACAGATTTAGCTCTAGAAGGAATGATCCTCAGCTCCAAGGAGCCAAGGTCCTGACAGAGCTGTGTCTTCCTATGCTCTATCTCTCAAACACAAAGTCCCCCCCCCCCCACATTTTTAGGGGAAAGATGTTGGTTAAAATTAGAGAAATTTTCCAACTGAGTTTTATAACAAAAATGTTTTAAGCTTCTCCTCCTGTCTATGGCATAATTCAAAATTCTACAAGCATTAAGAGAATCAAGAATTAAGAAAAATGTTTTAAGCTTCTCCTCCTGTCCATGGCGTAATTCAAAATTCTACAAGCATTAAGAGAATCAAGAATTAAGAAAGATGATCAGGATCCAACATACTCAGTGACTCCCCCACTTCAACAGGGAAATGTGAGTTCAACTCAGGTAAGTACAGCTCAGCCTGCGGCATAGCCTGCAAAGTCATGTGGATGCCCTCTGCTCTCTTCCTCTTTGTTGAACATCATTATTCCCTCATGCAGTCCTCTTGTATGTGTGTCTGTCTGGATTGCCAGGGCTTCCTCTAGCCCCAGCTATTCCTGACCTCACAGCTATGGTCCTAGTTACTATCTGACCAGCTTAGGCTCTTTGTCTCAATTCCCAACATCTGTGTGTAGTAGAAGCCATCTGAAGTATCTATCTAGAGTTAGAACATGCCCTGTGATCTGCAAACTTGGGCACCAGTATCCACATGTAGAATCTAGCCATTGTTGATTGGGACAAGGGAAGGCCCCAGACCTAAAAAGAACTAAACATATTCTCTTTCTTGAGAATTTTGGAATCTAAATTGAGATCAAGGATTGGGAGTTGACGCTGAATGATGTCAAATGAGGCACTCTAGACGAGAAGTGTTTTTCAAATTATAGACAACAATATTTTTCATTAGATCATGAAAAAAAATTACTGCATGATGACTATCACTTTTGACAAAAAAACTAAATAGAATAAAATATAAGATATGAGAAAATATTATAGTGCCTTGTACTTAGTAAGGATAAATATTATTTTATAAAACTTTGTTTCAATTTCATATGCGTCCTCTCTAGGGTAAATGTAAAATGTAGTTCTTACTATGAGTCATGGTTCAAAAGGGTAAAAATATGCTGTTCTATAGAAAATGACCACAAACTCCAGATGCTATTTTCTCAAAACCTTGTGCTATAGTTCTTTAGTGTGAGGGTAAAAGTGGAGAGTTAATCAAACTTGCTTTGGTTCTTTTATGGACCAAAATAAGCTTAGCTAATAATACACCCGAAGCAAGATTCTGTTTGGCTGAGCTCCATTCTAGGGTCCAGCCCTCATCCAAGCACCTCTGCTGCTATAATGAAATTACGTGATCTATAGGGCTGCCCATTCCAAGTCAGGAATCAGACAGGTTCTCCAAGGAGGTTATGTAGATGGACATGAAATGCCAGGGGTCTCATTGAACTATTTTCTAAACTAAAGAAGTGACCACTTGATGATGTGGAAATGAGCAAAAGTTAGAAGAAAAGAACCAGGTTCTCCTGGGATCTGTATAGCCTAGGACATGCCTAATGGGATCTTACTGGATTCCTTCTCTAAGGACCTGGCTTCGACTTCTGTTTTATGTTTGGATTCCCCCTACACCAAGTGTCAGCATGTATACAGGAACGGGAATGCCTAGTGAAGGTCTGGAATTGACACCAGTTGGGTCACTACTTAAGTCAAAACTCCCCCATCCCAATCTCCATTAAGAAATAGCTTATAAATACATGGGGAGGACCCCTGCATTTGTGCCCGTGCCAGATATATGACCCTGGTTCCTTGGTCATAATGCAGTGGTCCAGGGGTGAGCGGCTCGTCATTAGTAGTTTTCTTTGCAAATTTTCAAACTGGAACTAAGAAATGGAGGTCATCAAGAGAATGCCAGGAGATCGGGTACTATAAGGAACTTAATTTCTCATGATCTGGACAGAGCCAGTTTTTAGTAGGAGAGAATAAGGAAATAAATTCAGGGATGGACAGAGAGAGGACTCTGGCAACATGCAAGTCTCTGGTTCCAATTGACTTGGGGACCAGTTGTACCTCTGGCCTTCCCACAATTATATAAACAATCCCTGAGGGGCTCTCCATGAGTGCCCCATCCTACCGAAGCTCAGGAAGTCACCCTGTGACACTCTCTGCACATAACGTTGCCATTGCTGCCTTGTTGTCACATGACCTCTGAATTTCTTTAAGGCCTAAACTACACAATCACTTTAAGGAACAAACTGTGATCCAAAAAAATAAGTTTTACTACAAAATGGCATTTTCTTGAGCGATTCCAGTCCCCTCCACCAAAGGATTTTCCTAGACGCTCTTAACAAGAAAGCTAATTCAAACTGGGTCTCTGTCACTTCAGACAAAATATTCTGATTATATTACAGTGACCTGTCCAATGCCTTTCTAAAAATAAATCAGAGCAAAAGCTCAGAGAATCTTAGCAAAGCCAGATATCAAAGGAAGTGCAATCAGCAATACTAAATGCCATATAGTATGGTGGGCTCTACAGAACCCACTTTGAAAATAAGGAAGCAGGGGCACCTGGGTGACTCCCATCAGTTGAGTGTCCAAGTCCTGATTTTGGCTCAGGTCATGATCTCAGGGTCATGGGATCCAGCCCGTGTTGGGCTCTGTGCTCTGTGGGGAGTCTGCCTAAGGCTCCCTTTCTTTCTCTGCCTCCCAAATAAACAGATAAATCTTGTTTTAAAAAAATAAGGAAGGGCAGCCCAGGTGGCTCAGCAGTTTAGCGCCGCCTTCAGCCCAGGGCATGACCCTGGAGACCCGGGATCGAGTCCCACGTTGAGCTCCTTGCATGGAGCCTGCTTCTCCCTCTGCCTGTGTCTCTGCCTCTCTCTCTCTCTCTCTCTCTCTCTCTTTCTCTCTTTCTCCCTGTGTCTTCCATGAATAAATAAATAAAATAAAATTTTTAAAAATAAAATAAGGAAACTGAGATCCTAAGGCAACATCTTTGGGGGCACACAGATGCTAAATGCCTGGGGTGGGAGTAAAAGGCAGGTCTGTCTGAAACCGAAGCACAGGGCTCCCCCCCTCCCCCCTGCCCCCAGAGGCTCCTGTGTGTCTGCTGACAAGACAACCTTACCAAGGACAGCTCCTGGCTGCCTCATGAGCAGCTTGCAGTGTCACTTAGCTGAGAAAGTAAGGGAATGCTGGCTCCCTCACAGAATCTTCCCGGGAAAGACAGCTTTTATCACTGTTGGTCTTGATTGGGCTCCAGGCTGCTGGAGTTGTTCATAATGACTCCCAGTTAGAACCATTACTGCATGATGAGGTGTTTAATTTATCATGTGAATCGGGGGCACGTGCAGAATAAACTGAGACGTATTTACAAGGTTCTTTCCAAGCCTACCGTACCTACTGGCTCTTCTTAGTCCTCCCCACCGGCACCCCCACCCCCACCCCCCGCCCAGAGTACATGTTTCCGTGGAAACAGATGCCTGGCTTTCTGAAAAGGTAATTTTAGTTGTGACTAGATTTGCAGGATGAAGCCCCCAGTGCCTACTGGCTGCAAAAGCAATGCCGGCTTCTGAGAGCTGCCCCTGGCAGGTCGTTGAGCCAGGCATTGGGGTGCAGTGGATTCAGGGGCAGGAACCCTAAATTAAAGGGGTGATGAATTGAATTCAATAATGATGTGCATCCATCCTTGAGGAAGGCTGAGGGCGGCTCTTCCAGGCTCCTTGGGGCCGGGCTCTTCCTGTCATCTACAGACCCGCACGCCCTGAAACCTGATTACAGTTCCCATGGCACGTCCCCCGTCTTGTCCCCACAGTCTCCGTGCTGAGTACGCACGGTCTCTGCATGTGCATCCGTGTGGCACAAGGCACGGTCACAGAGGGGACAGTGAGCCTCATTCTCCCCGGTGTCCGTCTCCCGATTCCCAGCTTCCACCGCCATGGATCCCTTCCCTGTCCCCCAAAGAGTTGATGAGCTTCGGCCTCAGATGGACCTGGGCTCAAACTGCAGCTCTTTCATTTACATGGCGGGGCCTTCCTGGGCTGGGAAGAAAGCTGTAGTGATAGAGGGCAGGAAGCTGAAGACTAGGGGGAGGTGGCCCTACCTGAGCGAAGGTGATCACAACACGCGGGCACAGTTCCCCGAGAACTCTGTCCTGGCCCCACTGTCCGGCCACCTGCTGCCTCTTGTTCCTGTTTGAGCCCTAATGCCCAGGACCCCCGGAGGTTAACGTAGATGTCACCTTCCGATCTTTGGTTCTGGGATGCTTCCCGAAGCCTTACCAGAGGCCAGCCTTATAAATGGGGCAGCATCCTAGTGCCCCTTCACCCTTATTCCGACGAACCTAAATAGTTCTGTTCGGCCTGCCCCAGAGCTCAGCCTCAGGCAGACAAGGCCTCTTCCTGGGGCCACTTATCAGCTGGAATGGGTTCTCCATCTCAGTCACGAGTCCAGCAGCCACAGACTACATTCAGGCTCCTCCTGAACTGGAGCCAGCCTCGGAGAGTTTGAGGAAAGAGCATGTGTGTCGGACGCTGGGGGGCAGGTGCTGCTGGGGAGGGGCACAGACATGACCATCACTGGCACCTGAGACCTCCCGAAGTGAGTTCCCAGACCTCTCTCTAAGTTCTTGTACTACTTCTCTGCCTTTCTCTCAGCTCTTTCTTTACGCCCCCTTCCCTTTATTCCGCTTCTCTTTCTTCTCCCCCTCCCTCCTTCCCTCTGTCCCTTTCTCCTTTCCCATGCTGTCCCTATCCCTGTCACTTGCCCTCCCTCTGGCTTTGAATCTTTCTGAAATGATCTCCCTCTTTTTCTTGTCTCCTGGGCCCTTTCCCCAGAAAGCTGGTGGAGGCCTGCAGAGCCCCACCTGTTGGCCAAGCTCCCATCCATCCTCCATACCCCAAAGGAGAAACCAGGTCATCTCTCGTGAGCAGCTTGTAGTTCAGGGGACCACAGATACTCCCGTGCTAAGGGAAGCAGGACAGGCCCAGGCTCACAGCAGAGTGCCCTAGAGATGCTCACTGCCCGCCTAGGAAGGCCATGCCATGACAGCTCGGCCCAAGAAGGAGTCTCAGGCTGCTCACACCACCCCCACTGCTCACCACATAATACCATTCCTTCAGGTGCTGTCACAAAGCTGCCACATGGTCCCTTTCCCATCCCAATTTTCCTGTGTCCAGCCATATGGAGAGGGTGACTGGTTACTTCACTCCCCAAAGGCTCCAAGAAAAGCGGTGATGGAAGAGGAGGCCCATGTCATTATCCATGTGGGATCACTGACACGGGAGCCCTTGAGCATGGTTCTTGGCCTTCCCTCTAACATGAAATTTAAACAGAGGTATTTTCTTGTCTCCGCTGAATTAAAGCTGAAGGAAATGACCTTCCCCGGGGGCTTACCATGAGGAGCCCTGGGGTACAGGCAGCCCCACCCGGGGTTGGGTATTGCTAATGATTTCCTCTCGGCACCACGGACAGCACCTTGGCGCATCCGGGCCACCTGGGGCCAGCCTGGCTCTAGACACCTGGCTTCCCAGAGAACCTCCCTATCAGCAGCCACATTAAAAGAGAAAGGGATGTGATAAGAGCGCATCAAACTTCTCCAATCACAGATGTAGAAATCCAGCCGGGAGGGTTTGGGGCAAGTCCAGACAAACAGAGCCCTCCCCCAAATCCCAGTTCAGAGACCGTTCCACTCTGAGAAGTTTCCCTCTGGCTCCAGATGGCACATCCTTAAAGCCCTTAAGATAACTCTGGACAAGTGTGCATACATTTATGTGCATGGAGTCTCCGGTGCTTCTGAGGATAGTTTGGGCATGTGTTCATTTGCAGGGATTTTTTTTTTTTTGGTAGTTTTTCTAGGTTGCTCTGAAGCACTCACCATAGGGCTTGTGTAATAATTTGTCTCCTTCCTCCTTTACTCTCTTTGATCTCTTCTTTAGAAGTTAGGAGAGGGTTGCTTTATAAACTCTTCTGTCTTATAATTGTTGTCATTATCTAAATTACCACAATAAGTTGAAATAAAGAGTATTTTGCCTCCCTGTTTCCCAACAGTGGAGGAGAGCAGCAGAACAGAAGTAATTGGAGAGTAGAAAAATTATTTCTCATTCAGTAAGATAGCTGTATCCACTCAAACCTTTTTCTCTTTTTTTAAGTCACTGTACAAAAAAAAAAAAAAGTTGTTTTATAGGATTTTATGTAGAAGGGAAATAATAGAAAAATTCTATAGAAATCATTGACAAGCTTATTTTGTTTGTTCCAACAGGCAGGCAGTTTTCCTGTCAGATACCATAGAGAGTGAAGGCTTTGAATATACTCCTTTGGATATTGTGAGCAATTTTCAATAGCAATTATTTAAAATATTCATGAAAAAAATTGGGGGAAAGTTGTCTCCCAAAAACTGTGTAGGGAAGTATCAAAATGCCTATTTCTGGAGGGTGGGTCTAATGCTAAAAAAATACTTCAAAACGAATGAATGATCTGCATCAAAACTACAAAGGAAATCCATAAGAAAACGTGTTCCAAGAATATATAAATGAAATTAAAACATAAGAGTTGTTTTGCTTTTGTTATATACATCCTCTTTAAGTGAGTTTAGTGGTCAGAGAAGGCTTATCACATCTATGAAATATAGTCAGAATTTGAAACTTAAGTCAACGGGACACCCGAGTGGCTCAGCAGTTGGGCATCTGCATCTGGCTTGGGGCATGATCCTGGGATCCGGGATCGAGTTCCGCATTGGGCTCCCCATATGGACCCTGCCTCTCCCTCTCTCTCTGTGTCTCTCATGAATAAATAATTTTTTAAAAAATAAAATTTAAGTCAAAACCAGAATTAGGACTCTGATTCATCTACCTTTTAATACCATGCTCCAAAAAGTAACTGATTAACACGAATATTAATGTGCCTTTATGCTAAATGTTGACCAAGTACCAAACACTTAATTGAATTCTCATAGCAACACTGAGAGGTAAGTACCAGTACCCCCATTTCACAGATGAAGAAACTGAGGTTCAGTAATTTGTTCAAGGTAACAGAGTATCATAGTGATGTTGGTGCTGGAACCCATGACCGTCTGACCCAGAGTCCAAGCCATGAAATGACACTCTTGTATTTGGGATAGTACTGAAGCGACCCTCTGTGAATGAGAGGAAGGTAGGATATCTGTCAGGCCCAGCCAGGCATCTAATGCCTCAGACTCTGTTTCCTGGACTGATGAAACTGGTCCTGGAGACAAAGACTGTCCATTACGGTCCTGAGAGAGGAGAATGCCCATTTGTGGTCTCCGCAATTCCCAGGACCTTCATACTCTCTACCTCTGCTCCCTCCTGCTCTCCTCAGCTCTGCAACACCGCCCCAAGGCTCCCCAGAGCAAGGAGGAAGCTGTCTCATGGAGCTGGGTGGGGGTATATCTCCAATATTCACTCAGAGTTACGGATGGAGGGAGACACAGATGCAGACAGGGAGACTAATGCTGCCTTTGGCAACTCAGAGGTTTGAGAAGAAAATGGAGAAGATGTTTTCTACTATAGTTTCTAATGCTTTTATTTCCTCCTGGAATTGCAAGGAGGATGTTCATGCTGGAATAACACCCCAAGAGACTACTTAGTTCAATGTTTTCAACTGACAGGTTGAAGGTAAGACTCAGAGGCCAAGAGAACTTCTGGGGGGGAGGGGTGGTGCTGAGCAGGTAAATATATCACAGGTGGTCACACAGCAGGTAGGTGGCAGAGCAGACACATAATGAGGAGGGAGAGACCTGCTCCCCAGCTGAGCACGTGATGCAGCCTCATGGCCACTGAGATGGTTAATTTATATGTCAACTTGAGACAGGGCCACAGGATGCCCCAATATCTGGCTAAACAGATATTGGACCACAGGATGCCACAATATTTCTAGGTATGTTCTGCGAGCGCATTTCTGGAAAAGATTAGCATGTGAATTGGTGGACTGAATGGAGCAGATGTCTCTCCCCAATGTGCAGGGACATTATCCAACCTGTTGAGGGCCTGACTAGAACAAAAAGGCTGAAGAAGGTTAGACTCTCCCTCTGTCTAACCACATGAGCCGGGACAGGGATCTTCTCCTGCCCTCAGCACTTCGGGTTCTCAGGCCTTCAGACCAGGCTAGAATCTACACCATCAGACCTCTGGCCCTCAAGCATTCATGCTGCACACCAGCCTTCCTGCTTCCCCAGCCAGGAGAAGGCAGATCACGGGACTTCTCAGCCACCATAATCACCCGAGCCAACTCCTTACAATAAATTTCATTTCTGGAAATTAACCCCCTATTGGTTCTGCTTCTCCAGAGAGCTCTAATACGGCCAGTTTCACTGGGCCACTCCATCAGAATATACATGAGAGAGACCACCCCACACTGGCTTACGCAAAAAAGGAAGGTTTTTGGAGGCTCTCGGTGATGTGCTAAGCTGGATTTCAAGAAGACGCCAATAAACAAGCTTTGGGGAGACAGAAATCTGGATCATTTTGGCCCAAGATGCAGAACCAAGAATGCAAATGCCACCAGGATTCCTTTTAGTCATCCCTTACCTCTGTTTCTCTCAGAGCACAGCTCTATTTTCTCCATTATAGAATTGATTTCTACATGGGACAGGGGACGTAGCTGCTGGCAGTTCCACATCTATACCAAAGCAAAAAAGCCATTTCCAGAAAGACATTGGCTGGTCTCTGTGTCACATGCTCAGCCTTGCGTGTATGGAGGTGGGAATACTATGATAGACAACCCTCATTAGAGCTACATCATATGACCAAGAAAGAATCAATCACTCCAAAAACATAGGGGTGTTTGAACAGAAGGGGCTCTTCCCCACTCTTTCTTTTTTTATTCCCACTCTTTCTGTGCCATGTGCATGCACAACCAAGGCAGGCAATCACAAAAGTTAGGTAACTTTCCTGAGAACAAATAGCTGCTGCATGTCAGAGTCGAGCCTCATACCCATAGAGCCTTTAATATCCCAAAGACCCTAGAATGAGCTTTAAAAAAAAAAAAAAGAAAGAAAGAAAGAAAAAGAGCAAGTGGGAGTCACCTATAGCAATTTGTCCACAACCTTCCACCATTGTAATGCTCTACCCATTTCAATGTTCAGGGACATTGCCAAGTATCAAAGGGGGCTCTTTGCCCAAAGGAGTAACTGCCTCTTAGAAAAGTTTGAATGAATCCAATTCTTCTGGGTATTGTATGTTCTTTGCCCTGGGAGCCCACACTCTTTCTCAGTCCCTAATTTACTTGTACCTTCATTCATTCAACAAATATCTGTGGAGTGCATGCTTTGTGTCCGGCACCATTCTAGGTGTTTAGAATATATGTGTGAAAAAAAAGAATATATGTGTGAACAAACTAGCAAAGCTTACAGCCTAGTGAAGGGAGATCAAGTAGAAACAAACAGATCAGCATGTAATATACACACATGTAGGAATAACTGAATAAAATGTACATGAACAAAAAAGTGAAAGGAGAGAAAGCAATAGAATGCTCTATTTCAGATGTAGTGGCCCTTGGCAGCTCTCTTAAAATGGGATATTTAAGCAGAAGCCTAGGTGAACTAAGTGACTGAACTATGAGTATATCTGAGGGAAGATCAATCCAGGCAGAGAGAAGAACAAATGCAAAGTCCTGGAGGTAAAAGAAGTCTGTTTGTGTTCAAGGAGCAGTGAGGATGCCAACATTGCTGGAGAGAAGATGAGAGTTGAGACAATGAGGAAGAACCAGCAAAGGGACAGTGAATAGACTGGAGGGAGCCAGAGAGTGCAATATTATAAAAATCAAAAGAGAAAAAAATGGTTTCAAGGAAAGAGGGATCAAAACTTTCTCTAAGGATGTAAATACTCAGGTCCCAATCTCTTTGCCTGGGCCTCTAAGAGTCCAGCTAAGCAGTCGGGTCATGTGATAGGCTAGGTGAGAAATGAAGGAGTTCCTATAACCTGGCTGTCCTGACATCAGGCCTTTGAGCTTGACTCTGAAAAAAATATCAATCCTGAGAAATTATAGGGCAATGAGTAGCCCAGAACAAAATTCTGCAGGCCATGGATAATTCTCCAGGGCATGCACTTCCCCTAGAATAAGGAATGTGCCTGTATGCCACATGGTTAGCTAGAAATCACCACAGATCCTGTGGCCAGCCCCAAGTTGCTTAGAATCTCAGAATACAAAGACGTCTCAGGTTATCTAGGAATACTGTGGTTTGTTAGACAACATGCATGCAATCAGAAAAGAGGGCGACATCTAAGATCTGGAATGTACTCCCTACTTCCACAGGCTTTCCCTATCCGTTCCCAAGGGCCCAGTGCCAGGTCTGTCACCTACAAGTAACTGGGTAGACTTAATCGACTATGACGTGGATGGTTAGGACCTAAAATTAGCTATGATATTATAAAGACTACTGTTCTGTTCCTCCTAAAACTATCTATGGTGTTATAAAGATATCTGATTTTAGCTCTTCCTTGAGTAAGTTTCTTTGGTTCAAAACCTAACTAGAACAGGAGCCTCAGTGAACATTCTGAAGAATACAACTTCTATAAAATGACCTCATTTTGAAATATTACCACCACTTATGGTGGGAGGAGTGCACTTGCTTTACTGCAACCAACTTGACCAACCTCAAACTAGGACATGTGAGCTTGGCTGAGTACCTGTCCTCAGGAGACCAACAGATCCCCGTGTGGACACCCCCCCCCCAGCTGGCATCCTCTGAGGACATCTAAGATGTGTTTCTTACTATAAACCAGGGCCAACTGCATCATCTTTCTCTGCTTCCAATGTCTCATAAAACTCCCTGTTTTCACCTACAACAACCAACTGGTAGAACTCAGCAAATTTTGAGTTCCCCTAAAAAAGTCAAAACAAACGAATTTGTACACCAGATGGATGCCCCATAGGCTATCTTGGAGGACAGAGAAGGGATTGTTCGCATCACAGATCCTACAAACAAAAAGCTTCAAAAGCCCCATGGGCATTCCTGTTCTCCCAAGTTTGGGATGTCCTTAACCTTGGGCCCACACTCCGTCCCATTCGCAACACCTCAGCCTCTTGTTCCCAGACTTCAGGCTCTTGTTTCTTCCTCAATCCCATCCTGTTTTCTGTATAGCAGTCCAGCAACTGCCTTTTTTAAAGACTTGTTTTAAGAGCAGTCTTGGGTTCATGGCTAAACTGAGGAGAAGGTACAGGGGTTTTCTCTATGCCTTCTGTCCTGCACACACGCACGGCCTTCCTCAGTATCAACATTTCCCGCCAGATCCGTACAGTTGCTACAAGCTATGAACTCACAGTAACACATCGTAATTACCCAGAGTCCATAGTTTAATTAGGCTTCACTCCTGGTGTTGTACATTCTATGGGTTTGGACAAATATCTGATGACATGTATCTATATCATTATAGTGTCACACAGAGTGTTTTCACTGCTCTAAAACTCCTTTAGGTTCTACCCATATCCCTCCCCTCACTCCCCTCCAAAGCCTGGCAACTGCTGATGTTTTTACTGTCTTCATAGCTTTGTCCTTCCCAGGATGTCATACATTTGGAATCATACTGTATGTGGCCTCTTCAGGTTGGCTTGTCTCACTTAGTAATATGCACTTAAGTTTCCTCCATGTCTTTGAATAGCTCTGTTTTTCTTTTGTTTTGTTCATTTGTTTTACCATTGAATGACATTCCATTGTCTGGATACACCAGTTTATTTACCCATTCACCTAGAAAGACATCTTGGTTGCTTCCACATTTTAGCAATTATGAATAAAGATGCAATAAACATTAGTGTTCAGGATTTTGTGTGGATGTGTGTTTTCAACTCCTTGAAACAAGGATCAAGAAGCATAATTGGTGGATCAAATGGTAAGAGTATGTTTAGTTTGGGCAGTGACTGGGTGGCACAGTTGGTTAAGCCACCGACTCTTGGTTTTGGCTCAGGTAGTGATCCAGGGTTTGGGGCTTGAGCCCTATGTGGGGCTCTGCTCTCCGCATGAGTCTCCTTGAGACTCTCTCCCTCTCCCTCTGTACCTCCCTCCTATGCATACTCCCTCTCTCAAGATGAATAAATAAATCTTTAAAAGAAAAGGATGTTTAGTTCACTAAGAAACTGCCACACTGTCTTCCAAAATGCACCATTTTTGCATTCCCACCTGCAGTGTATGAGAGCTCCCAGTGCTAAACATTCTCACCAGCATTTGGTGTTGTCAGTGTTCTGGATCGTGACCATTGAAAAAGATGTATAGTGGTATCTCGCTGTTGTTTTAATTTGCATTTTCCTGATGACAGAGGATGTGTTTCCATATGCTTATTTGCACCTGCGTATCTTCTTTTGTTAGGCAACCAGTGATGTTTTGTTTTGTTTTGTGTCTTGTTTTTTGTTTTGTTTTGTTTTTGTTTTTTATGTAACTTGAGCATATTCTTAGGAAGTTGTCTCCGGCTCCAGACACGTAGGATGTCTTCTTTTCTCATTATAAACAAAGACCATTTCTTTCCCTTCTGAATCTATGTATTCCCCTAGACCCACATCTGAACGGCATCGTCGTCTCCTCCAATCCTGACCCAAAACCCTGGGGGACAATCATTATTTCTGACAATCGTTAAGGTTATTTGTGACATAAACTTGCACGATAACGAGAACAGCTACCATACATTAGGCGCCAGCTGTGTGCTAGGCACTCTGCTAATCACTTGCAGTATGTAATGTTTTGTCATCTGTACAAAAGCTGCTGGATACAGCTACTAGCATTCCCACTTTATAGTTGAAGAAGCTGAGGCCATACTGCTAAAAGAGGCAGAGCCCATTGCCCTGAGCACACTGTTTCTAGAAAAATAAATATTAAAGGTTCATGCCCTTCCTAGCCTTTCGTGGTCCAGAGGAGCCCTGTTCACCCTTCTAAGAGACCAGCAAACCTCTCTCCCTGTCCTAACATTCATAGGGACTGGTCTCTTGGCTCTGGAAGGCAACCTTTGCTACTCCGAAGCTCCTGGGTTCAATGCAATGAAGCAAGTTTCTTACTGTTATTTTTTGAGTCAGTTTTTTTTTTTAATTATAGACCAGAGGTACTGTGTGTTCCATGAACAATCATCTTCCTGACATGTTATTCTAAAGCTTGACTTCCTTCACTGCGACACATGCTGCTTATGAAATATACAGGCCAACAGAGTCCTAATGAAGCGAGGCCAGGGAAAGATTAAATTGGAATCTGAACTAATGCCAGCTAAGAGACCCTACCTCCACTTTATTATTATTATTATGTTTAATAAACAATCACTCATGTTCCATGGAAAGGGAAACAATCAGAAGCACCGCAGGGGAGCCATAAAAGAAATGCTTTAAACCCTGAATAAAAACATGTTTGTTCAAACCCAGAGCTGGTATTTTTTTTTTATTCAAAATGAATGCAGCGAACAGTTGAACACCTTAGAGGTACTGAGAGGCATAAAAGTGGAGCTAGAGTTTGCAGAGAGGAGGCAGCCATGCACCCCTTCTCCTCCCAGCTGAGTCCTGGTAATCAAAGGGAAGATATCCAGGCTCCAAAGAGGAAGTTGGAACGTATGTGCAACAGGATTACCACCTGACGATTTGAATTGATAGTTCTTCTCTGTCTCCCAAACACTTGGAAATACTCTGATCCCCCATGAGGAAAATGAGTGTAATCCACCCAGAACTAAAGAGATTAGCTACATGCAGGAGCACCTGAAAGAATGGTTGTCACCCCAGCTGAAGAAGGCAGACATGGGCCTGGGCATCAAAGCAGAGCTGAAGGTGAAGCTATTATTGTCAAATTATAAATATATCTGAGAAAAATTGTATGTATGGAAAGAAGTTTGTCTGCATGAAACTTAGATAAGGAGAAATCGTGAGCAACAACGTATTAACGTTCCTCAGTACTGCCTGGTAGACAGAGGGCATCTAGTGCCTGACTCACTTTGGTCACAGGAGAGATTGCTCTCTGCCGCGTGTAAGTGACGTTGAGGCTGCCCTAACCAGACACCATCATGTATGACTTTCCACTTTGCCAGACACATCTCGGAGGCGACTGTGTTAACCATGGTCCCACCAACACAGCACAGCACACTCAAACCAGAACAATTCGAAGGTGTGTGGGCAGAGTAAGGAAATCACAATTGACTAATGACATTGTCCCCCTGGGATTGAAGGGGCAAGGAAAGGGGGTGCTCACGAGAACCAAGAGGGAAAGAAAAGTATGAATGTACATCCTACGAAAAACCATGATCGCTGTGGGACGTAGCCACTCCCAGGCAACCTTTAGGGAAGGAGCCAAAGAAATAATTACCCTAATCACACCCTCCTCCCTCTGATCACTCAATGGTGCTCCTCATTGTACTATCCCAACCAGAAGCCAGTGGGAAAGAGAGCACTTTGATGTGATTCCTACACATCATCTTCCCTGGGCAGAGAAGGCTGGAGGGAGAATTTAGACGGACAAATGGAAAGTGTCTAACCTAGTAGCATAGCAGAGCAATCGAGCATATGTTTTAAAGTTAACATGAGGCAACATTTAAATTCTGGCCCTGCCATTTAGAGCTATGTGACCGTAAGTCAGTTATCCACTTCTCCAGGCTTCAGATACTCCATCAGTGAAGTGACACTAGCATCATTTCCCTCGTGGGGCTGCTGTAGGATTGAAGTTTGCATTAGACATCTCGTCTGCCCCCTCTCTCACATCTGCTCGGATTACTTCTTTGGCCTCGCCATTGCTGAAGCAGGAAACCCCAATCTAAGATTAAGAACATGTCCAGGGGCACCTGGGTGGCTCAGTTGGTTATGCATCTGACTCTTAGTTTCAACTCAGTTCATGATCCCCAGTCATGGGATTGAGCCCCACGATGGACTCTGCACTCAATGCAGGGTCTGCTTGTCCCTCTCCCTTTGCTCCTCTCCCTACATGTTCTCTCTCATTAAAATAAATAAATAAAATCTTAAAAAACAGAACATGTTTGTACTCAGTACACAGGGGATGCTCAACGAATGGTGATTCAGAAGATTATAATGATGATCTCCAATTGCTCATGGAGTTCCCAGATATTTGAAAGGGTGTGATCTAGGTGGAAGGAATATCCATCATGACACAAAGTAGTCTGGCCTTTGGTGAGTTTGGTTAGTATGAGTGAGTCTCAAGGCTGATTGTATATGGTAGTCCTCATGGTACTGTCAGGACTCAGACAGAGCCCTAGGAGCCCCATGAGGCCTGCCCCTCCTCGGGCCAGGTCTGTGCAGCTAGTCCTCCATGCTTTGACATCTCTGCCAACACTCATATTTGTGTAACTCTATAAGAAAACACCTGTCTCTGGAGGAAATGAACCCCACTTCCCAAGGAGTGCCCACGCCCTCCCCCCCACACAGTCAGCCCCATGGCTCTGGGATTCTCTGTTTCCTCAGCTGCCAGGATTGCAAGGTCTCAAGCCTTATCCATGTGGGGTCTTGGAAAGAAGAGCCAGCAATAAAAAGTCTGAACTATTCTGAGAGTAATTGATGGCTTTCCTAAAGCTCCTATCTGCTTTCCTATTGTCCACAGAATGACTCTGTCTTTGAAGGAGCCTGGACCTGGCATCTAACCACATGAAAGGTCAAAACACAAACTTTTACTGAGGCTCCACTGCATGCCAAACACCGGGCAATGTGCTTTATGTGATTTCTTTTATTTAATCCCTACACTGACCCTACTCACCCTGCGGTAAGTAGCATTGCCCCCATTTTACAGAGAAAACAGGGAGGCTCAGTGAACTTACGTAATTTGCTCAAATAACTAAGTGGCAGATATGGCAACCCAGCTCCAGTTGACTCTGAGAACAACACCCTTGCCCCTGTTTGGAGTAAGAACAGCAATGCAAATAATCGGTTATGTTTCAGTCCAGTAATAAAGAATGCTATGGAAATAGTGGGAAAGCAAACCTGAGTGACTAAAGTATGTTCCTCTTCTCTAACTTGGGTATATTCAATTGTCTTTAGTTGCACTTCTGGGAGGAATGGCAGACAGAGCAGTCCAAACAGCAGAGAGGGTGCAAGAAAGGGGCTCCCAGGCTTTCATGTCATCCTCAGCATCTGGAGACGTCAGTTCCCAGGTCTCCCTCGACCTGTGGGGTGTTGTGGGAACCCAAATGCCAGAGAGGAAGTACACCTGCACTGTCTGAATGCAGCCCCATACCCTGGTTCCCAGCAAGCAAAGGGTGGCAAGATGCATTAATGATCTAGGTGCCCATCGAAGCCCGTTCTGGTTGTTACCGAGAGGCTCAGCGTGCACTATGCAAGGAAGGCAATTGCTTTCCTTCACTGCAGATGCGTGCCATAGCCCACGTCTCTCCAGTCTCACTTCCGCTCATAAATCACAGCAAGTACTGTGATTTGGAAACCACACACAGCATAAGCCGAATGTTTATGTGCCATCTCTTTGTTCATAAAACCTTCACTAATTACTAATGAGGCCAATAAATTTGCACGGCCACTCTTATCAGAAAAATATTTTCCCATTCACAACTCCCCAGAAGAGTCTGATCCAGCTCGCGTTTTCACCAACAGCTGGCAGCTCTGCAGACTCCCCTCCCAGCTCTGTGGGTGACGTAGGTGGGGAAGCCATCCTTTGGGTTTCACCACTGTGGGCTTTGGGCCCCACCCGTGTGACACCAACAACTGTACTTTTAAAGAAAGCTGTTCAGTAGGACTCTGACCAGAGATGTGTGATCTGTGATGTGTCTAAGAAGTAGAAAATAAGCTTTAAGAATGTTGGTTCTCCAGAAACAGTGAAGCACACATTTCCATTGGCAAGTCTGAAAATGTCTCCCTTGTCTCCCTTTAAATATAACTATATAAACTTCTTCTTTTTTTTTTTTAAAGAGTCTACACACAAGTGCAGGGGTAGAGAGAGGGAGAGAGAGAGAAAATCTTAGGCAGGCCCCATGCTCAATGCAGAGCCTAACGTGGGGCTTGATCTCACAGCTCTGAGATCATGATCTGAGGCAAAATCAAGAGTCACACACTTAATTGACGGAGCCACCCAGGTGCCCCTAACTCTATAAACTTCTGATTTTATGATTCAGAATAATTTTAACACCACACTATTTTTTTAAAGATTTTATTTATTTATTTATGAGAGACACACAGAGAGAGGCAGAGACACAGGCAGAGGGAGAAGCAGGCTCCACGCAGGGAGCCTGACAGGGGACTCGATCCCAGGACCCCGGGGTCACGCCCTGTGCTGAAGGGAGATGCTCAACCCCTGAGCCACCCAGGGATCCCCTTCACCAGAGTTTTAATGATAAAGTTTTTATAATTCATTTTAGTATCTGAAGCGGCTAATGACAACATCTCTGCCAGCCCCCACTCTTCCTTTTCAGACAAACTAAGCTCTCCTCTCCTGCAGGCCCCCGCTACAAAAGCATGACACAATGATTATTTTTTTTTTTTTTTTGACACAATGATTATTGAGGCTACGGGCTTAGCTCAACCATGAGCTTGGGATCATTCTGTCTCAGAATCTCCTTCTGAATCGCACTTTATGCTTTGGCATCATAGCCTTGCCTCATGTTCAGGCTACCACAAAAAAAGAGTGATAAAGACCTGTTAGTATATTCCGTAAAGAATTTGATGAGGACACTGCTGGCCCATCATTCAGTATCTCCTACATAGAAAACGAAGTTGATTACTTTATTTTTGTTTTTAGCTTGGTTACCCGGAATATTAGAAATAAATATTCAACTCATCAGTAGTAAATATTCAAGATTCTCCAGTCTCTACATATGGATTCTGAAACACACCCCACCACCACCCAGAAATCTGGACCTTGTGTCCTGATTTAAATTGTTCTGGTCCTAGGATTTATTTTCTTTTTCTTTCTTTTTTTTTTAAAGTAGAGATTTTTTTAAAGATTTTATTTATTTATTTATTCATGAGAGACACAGAGAGAGAGAGAGAGAGAGAGAGAGACAGAGACAGAGACAGACAGAGAGAGGCAGAGACACAGGCAGAGGGAGAAGCAGGCTCCATGCAGGGAGCCCGTCGTGGGACTCGATCCCGGGTCTCCAGGATCACACCCTGGGCCCAAGGCAGGCGCCAAACTGCTGAGCCACCCAGGGATCCCTGGATTGATTTTCTTATAGCACGCCAACTTCATTTTCATATTTTTGAAAGTTGACTCTTACTTTTTGTAACATCAAATAAATAAATATTGTCTAATGGGTATTTTTATTGTTTTCCCTTTGTAAAACTTTTGGCCAGAGCTGATTGAATTAGTTTCCCGCTAACTTCTGTGTTCATTTCAATACTTCAAATAACTTAACATCAAGCACTTAGAATTAGGCTCTGCTTTATGTTGGAAAACAAAAAGATGCCTGACCTGAGTAGGTTAAGAAACTTATTGAAGAGAAATCAATAAAACCTAGAGATTGTTCCATTATTAAGGACCCATTTAAAGCTCCAATTTCACCCCGGGGAGTGAGGCAGAGTCAGGGAGTTGGGGTGTTCTGATTCATAGCAAAGGGGTCTCTCTGTTGCTGTTTCTTTTTCTGTGCCACTGTCAGTTTAGAGGATTACATAAAATTTGGGCAACAATGACAGATGCCTGTCATTTTGAGACAGTTTTTGCAAGCTCAGCCTTTCTGATTTTAGTTTTCTTAAACATGATTGGCAACTTGAAAGTGGAGTTCTACCAACTAATACACTCTAGGAATAATCCAATTCTCCAAATATTTCCCATGACTAATGGGCTTTCACCTGCTGCAAGCAGAAGATGATTATATAGAAGATGTTACAGCACATCTCCTGACCAGCAGCCTCAGAGCCCTGCGACAGCACCCTCAACAAGAGGCCATAGGAGCTTCACAAGCACATGGCCAGTGCAGATATAAATAGCAAACGAATAGCATTTTTGAAAAACAGTTGACAGAAAGGTAGGACATGTGCAACTATGGGTCTGGCGCTCGAAGGAGGAACAGGATGGGTCACAGATTAAGCATCTCTATTTTAAAGGAAATAAATGTGATTCAACAAGATCCTTGAGTCTTCAAGTGTGAGGATGTAAAGTAGAAAGGTTGGCTAGCCAAAGAAGAATCTGAAGACGAAAAGGAAAAAAATCCAAAGTACTCAGCTATGAACAACTGGAAAGACATACCATGTTCTCAGACAGAAGTAATAAATATCACAGAAATTTTCCTTAAATTAATTGACAAATTTGGTAGATTAGCAAAAAAAAATAGCATCAGATTGCATTCTGGACCTGTGCTCATTAATGATAACAAATATTTGGAAGAGCAAGCACACGAGAATGGCCAGAAAAATCCTGAAAAGGAATTGGGGGTGGGGAGGAATGGCAGAGATGTGGTTAGCCCTTTCAGATACTAAAATTAATTACAAAAATTTTTATCATTAAACACTGTGATGTTGATGCATAAATAACACAGGCCAATGGACAATAGAAAATCCAGATACAGACCCAATTTTATATGGAAATTTAATGTACAATAAAGTCAGTATCTCAAATCAGAAAGGAAAAATAGACTAATTGGTAAGTGCTGTTGAGATAATTAAACAATGACGTAATGACGTAAGTAAGACTGGATCTATGCCTCATATCATGTTCAAATATGTATTCCAAGTGGATCAGGTATTTAAATGTAAACAAAATAAAATAAAATCTTACAGGTACAAAAAAAGGGAGATGGGAGTGAATGCCTCCATAATCTGGGAGTAGGGAAAGCTTTCCTACCTATGACTTAAAACCCAGATGCAATAAGGAAAAGGATTTATATGCTTAGTATTACAATAAAAACAAACTCCAGGCAAAAATATTATATGAAATTTCAAAAGCTGAATGGCAATTTGAAAGAGTCGTGATTTCTATCACCAAGGGTTAATATCCATAGCATAAAAAAAAGACAGAAAAATCTCACAGAATAATGCAAGAGACTCAAAGAACCAGTTCAGAGAAAAGAAATGTCCCTTAAACATAAGAAAAGATGTTCAATCTCACCATTAATAAGAGACATGAAAATCAAAACTACACATACAAATTTTTCAGATTGACATAATCGAAAAAGTTTGATAACATACTCTTGAAACATCTATGGGGCAATAGGCATTTTTATCAATTGTTGGTGGGAATACTGACTAAAAATACCTATGTGGAGGGTAATTTGGCAGTATTTAGCAAAACTTCATGCACTTTTAACCTTTCATTTGGCAATCCAACTTCTAGGAATCTATCTGGATGGTACAATGGCAAAAGATAAAAAAAAGACAATTGCATAAGTTAGCTGCAGAGATATTCAGTCAACAAAGCCTGGAAATTACCCAAATGTCCATTTATGGGAGAGAGCTGTACAGATTATGGTACATCTACACAGTGGTGTACCACACAGCCCAATCCTGCTATAAAATGATCACTAGGATATATCATTGTCTGAAAAAGGCAATGCAGGCAGAAGTATTTTTAGCATGTTATTATTCATCTAAGAAGAGGATGGGCTGCAGATATAAAACTATTTGGTTTTATTTTTTAAATGGAAGGATAAACAAACAAAACAAAGGGACACAATTTTATGGTGGCATACCACTATCATGGGATAACACAAAGAAAATACTCTTGTGATTTTAAAACAAAGTAATTTCAATAGATGCAAAATAAACACAATTGTGTAAAATTCCGTGGTCCTTTTGAATGGATGGGTCAATGTGAGCCCAGGATGATTTCAACCTTGGAATATTTTCGATTGCTATTTACATGTATTAAAAAGCTTAGAAATGAAGATTAATCCAGCAATAATGAATACTATTTGTGTCCAGATTATGGTCTCAAAATACTATCTCTCACTAAAAGGAAATAGGACTCACTCACTCCAGGTCTTGATCAAGAAATATATAAGATGTATTGAATATCTCTTCAAACCTGAAACCAAAGAATATCTTAAAATCCATTGAGAGCCTGCCAAAATGACTGAGGAGTCACCTTGAAGAATATCCCACGGGCGAAAACAGCACAATTTGAGCATCAAGAGGATATTTATGGATTGAAATCACACTTCAAATATTCTTAAGCCCATTCACTCAAAGTTACACTAAAGGAAAAACATTCCTTCTTTGGTCAGTTTTGGAAGATGAAGGTAACCAACTCACTATTTTGAAACCTGGTAAGTGAAGAAAAAAAAATTGCACACCTATTTAAACTTTCCTATACAAAATATATCTCTGGGCAAGAAAAGAGTTGATAAGGGGAAGTTTCTCTTTAAAGAAATGTTCTAGCCCATAAATGAAAAAGGCATGATGTAACGATAAAAGCACAATTTGGGGCACCTGGGTAACTCAGTTGGTTAAGCATCTGACTCCTGATTGTGGCTCAGGTCACGATCTCAGGATCCTTAGATTGAGCCCTGCCTCAGGCTCCACGCTCAGTGGGAAGTCTGCGGGAGAGTGCCTCTCCCTCTTTGTCTACACCTCCCTCCACTCACACACTCTCGTTCTAAAATAAATAAATAACTCTCTCTCTCTCTTTTTTTTTTTTACAAAACACCTTACAAAACTAATGAAATGACAGATGTAGGCAATAATCATCCATAGCTGTTAACATCATAAAAAGAGAGTCGACCTCATATTACATGCCAGTGGACAGAAACACACATTACCACCTTTGAATCAGTCTTGCCAAAAGAATAAAAACTGAGTCTTATCAGATCTCTGGATCTAACCACAAATTTACAGGAAGTACAGGGGACAGAGGACCATGTAATCAGCAAAATCTAGTTTTGTTTTATAGAATAAATGACGTAGCGTCCTTCACCAACTGTACAGGGGAAACAGAGAAGGAACAGAACACCTATAAGACTAAAACAGGGGTGAGCCAGCTACAGTCTATAGGCCAAATTGGGCCACCACACTGTTTTTGTAAACAAAAATTTTTTAGAACATAATCATGTCCATTCAGTCAGGAATTATTGTATGGCTGTTTTTCTGCTGTAATATAATGTTGGAGTTGAGGAGTTGTGACAGATCACAAGGCCCCCAAAACAAATAATTACCATCTGGCCTTCTTACCAAAAAAAAAAAAAAAATCACCAATCTTCTCTTTTATATTTTAATACTTTATTTACTTATTTATCTATTTATTTCTCTTATTTATTGAGAAAGCATGAGCAGGGAGAGGGGCACAAGGAGAAGGAGAGAGAGAATCTCAAGCAGACTCCCTCCAGAACCCAACGTGGGGATCGATCTCATGACCCTGAGACCATGACCTGAGCCAAAATCACGAGTCAGATGCTTAACTGACTGAACTACCTAGGCACATCTGCTAATCCTCTAATTAAAGACTCTTGAATGATGTATCAAATAATTATAATATGTGGACCATATTTTGGTTATGATCCAAATGAAGAGTTTGAAAAACAAAAGGGATCAGAAAATGATAGTTAAAGGACATGTGAGTCTGACCAGTAGGAGAGGCAAGAGTACTAGGCACTCGCATTAAGAGATCTAGGACTATGTGGTCATAGCACAACTGCTGCTGGGAAGCCAAGAAGAGATGAATCCAAAAAACCCCCCGTACATTTGGTGAGGAGATACACTGAGTCAGCTTAGGGGGAGTAATGAAGGAGAAACCATAGAAGTAGAAACCAAAACATAGACAAAGGAAATGGAATCACCATCAAAGCAATACCTACAGCTCCCCATGGCAGTTCAGCATTATTTGCAATCATCCCACCGATAAGGAAAGGGAGAGAAAATGTGTGAATCTATATACACACATACCCACACTCGCATACAATGGAATGTTACTGAACCATAAAACGGGAGGAAATCCTGCCATGTGTGACAGTGTGGATGAAATGTGAGGGCTTTATGCTAGAGAAGGAGACAAAACTGTGTGATCTCACTTATATGTGGAATTTACGAAATCTGAACTCATAAATATGGAGAACAGATTGGTGGTTGTCAGGGGTTGGTGGTGACACATCGGGGAAATGGGTGAAGGTGGTCAAAAGGTACAAACTCCCAGTTATAAAATAAATAATTCCAGGGACATAATAACACAGCGTGGTGACTAGAGCCAACAATATTTCCATATTTGAAAGTTGTTAGGAGAGTAGACCTTAAAAGTTCCCATTTCAAGGAAAAAAGTATGTGAGGTGATGGATGTTAACTAAAATTACTGTGGAAATCATTTTGCAATATATGCACATATGAAGCCAGGTTTTAGCTTGTAAGCTTATATAATATCATCTGTCATTTATATCCCAATAAAGCTGGGGAGGAAACGCAGAACCCCAAAGTACAGAAGCATTACTTTCTCCTGAAGGGAAGAAATACAGATTGCTCTTGTCAGAGCTTCAGCAGTTGAGAAAGGAGAGGGAGGATCTGGCCCCCTGGAGAAAGAAGCGGGCTTCAGAATGCTAAGAGAGGCCTACAGGAAGCTGACCGTGGGCGCCATGGCCCCAAAGCAAGAGCAGAATGTTGTCTATTCATGTGGTGTCAAATCTACCAATTAAAACCCAAACCAAAAAAAAAAAAAAAACAAAAAACTTTAGGACCACAGTCTTTGGAATCACTTTGGGTATCAAAGTCTGGCCTCGTCAGAGTATCCGAGGTGGACAAAGCCAGCCAGCACTGAGTACCAACTCTTGCACATAGCACATTGGTGAATCTGAATCAGAAGCCCAGGAAATGAAGAACTTCTGCTGACAGCAGAGAATAATCATTCTAGTTGTCACCATTTGGATAAAGACCCTGAACCATGAAGGAACCCTCAGTTCCTTCAAAATCACACAGAGGGGCCATCTGCACTTTAAGCTCCTTTTCCCAAGGGGCTTCTGGTATTCTTTTTTTTTTTTTTTTTTTTTTGTAGCCCTGTGTTTGCAGACCAACAAGATCCCAGAACACCCTCTGCCCTACAAAGCTGAAATAGAAAGCAATTTGCAACCGAATGGCTCTGCTTTGATGATTTGGGATCCCCCTTAATATTGCCTTTGATGGGCTTCTTTCTGTCAGTAGCTACAATATCACTTTCTCTAATTAACTCCGATGTTTCCTTTGAGCTTTTTTTCCTGAGAAGGAAAAATCATGTTTAATTCAGAAGAGCTATCATTACCTTGATGAATGGAAAGCAGCTCTAAGCCACAGGCTTAAAGACAAGCAATAAAAATCAAAATGATTACATCCCCCTGGTATGGTCCTACTCAAGTCCTTCCTACAGGTAGCATCCTGGGTCAGGGGATAGGGATTGGGGTGAGAGGCATGAGGAGTAAGGGAAAGGTGAATGAAGGCAGCAGCTTCTAGACCAAGGGTTGGCCTGAGCTACGGCACCCAGCTAATAAAACAATTAGATAATCTGAAGTATACTGCCTATGGAGCAAACTCAACTATACATTTGCACACAAGCTTTTAACCTCACTAGTTCTTACCTACCTTCTTCCCGCCCATGGATTTTGAGAATATATTGATAAATGACCTATTTTCATAAGGCAATTGGCACCTTGTAAGAGCACAATTTTAATATTACTTCATTTTTCTCAGATTGAGCATCTCTTCCCAATCAAGACCTGTTGAACCTCCCTCAGCATACACAGGACATGCCAACTCATTCAAGTGTTATAACCAACTCAAATGGAATTCATACCTTACTTCCAAATAGTCCCAGTTTTGATCATGCATGCTGGGGCTGGGAGAATGGATAACCTCAAAAGCAGATCACAAGGAATCATCTGCATTTTCCTTTAAAAATTGGATGGAGGGGATCCCCGGGTGGCTCAGGGGTTCAGCGCCTGCCTTTGGCCCAGGGCGTGATCCTGGAGTCCTGGGATCGAGTCCCACGTCGGGCTTCCGGCATGGAGCCTGCTTCGTCCTCTGCCTATGTCTCTGCCTCTCTGTCTCTCTCTCTCTCTCTCTCCCTCTATGTATATCATGAATAAATAAATTAAATCTTTAAAAAAAATAAAATAAATAAATAAATAAAAATAAAAATTGGATGGGAAAATGTTTTCTTGTTCAGAGTTCCTGGATTCATCTCTTAGGCAAGAATTACAATCTATTGGAATAATCTTAACATGCTGACTGCCTAGTAGAGACAGATCAAGCTTCCATTGGAGTAGCCACAGATGACCTAGGGAGTACTTAACCAACATGTGATTGATTTAGAAATTTGTTCACCTTAGCGTGTTACAGTTCACACTGTGAACTGTGTGTCTGTGTGTCAAAATCAAATTTTGTTCTTTCATTCACCAGGTCAAAAATATCATAGAAGTTTCGACAGCAGTGGAGATATGAGTACATTCTCCAGCTCAGATTCCTGCTGGCATTTCCCGGGGCCTAGCCAGGCCTGAATCCAATCAGCATGAAGGGTGTGATACATACATCCATTGGGGAGATGGCACCCTTGCTCTGCAGAATGAATAGGTCATCAAAAATATATAATGATATGGAGGTTTAAAGATAAACCTTTTTAATACTCCTTTCTTTCTCCATGATCAAGTTTTCCATCTGAAACCAAACCAGTACTTCCTGTAATGGTCCCTTATTACTCAATCCTTGTATCTTTCTATTCTTCAAATGAGAAATTGCTGTTCACTTTCTTGCACTGGGAAACTTGGCCACACATCAGTTCCCCAGACCCACATGACCCCAGAACCCATGGTTTAGGGAAAACGTGCATCACCATTTTGCTACTAGCCCCATGGCACCCCTGCCAGTGCTGGCTTCAGAATCCTCTGTTCGAATGTGATCTTAGCAGCTCAGGATAAAATTAGACCATCTCCTCTCCATTTCTATATCTTTTATCCCATTTTGCTGCTTGAGATCAAATCAGTGCGTAAACAGCCCTTCAAATTGCTAACCTGTAATGAGCTGCGATCAGCCTCACATTCTTTCCCAGGAAAAGCTGACAAGTGAGCTCTCTCACATTCTGTACTTGAACAGCCGCCTGTTGTCAACATTTAACACCATAAAAATGTTTATTTAATGTTTTCAATTTGATTAACATTCAACCTCATTTAGCATATTATGTACATTTTTTTAAAACACTCTGAGATAAGTAATAGTCTTATGACACAAGTAAGAAAATCAAGATCAATTCTAGTCAAGCTTTCAGCCATATCACTCTCTGGCTTATTCTACAGCCATGAAAGCATGAACCCAAGTCTCTCAAATAAGCACTGCACAAAGCTGCATGTCACTGCTTCACTGGAGAATTCCAAGAGTTCGTTGCACTGAGGGCACGGAGCCTATCTCCCTCAATTCCTAGTTATCCTGTGACTTGCAATGGCTCTTGTTGGTAGCCAGCTGGTTTGGGTCCAAGTCAGATGTCCCTTTAATACCTTTATCCTATGAATTCTCCATTTTTAGTTATTAGTTTTGCTTCATCTTTTAGTTGGGTGAAGGGAGTCCTCCCTCCATGAAATTATATGTATGTAGAATTTTTTTAAACTTTCATATCTAAAAATGTCTTTCTGCTATGTTCCCTTTTGACAGAAAACTTGCTTTTGTTTGAAATTCTGGGGTAAAAATGTTTCTTCCTTCAATATTTGCAGAAATTGCTCCATAATTTGACTTTCGCTGATATTGAAGAGAATCATGATAGCTTAAGCCTCGTTTCTTTGTAGTAACCCACTATAATTTCTTGGCTAGATACTAATCAGGTTTTTTTTTTTCCTCTAAAAATATGCCTATCTGTATGTTCTTCCATAGAGTTTCTATTTATGCGTGTTTTTTCACTGACTTCCTTGATGAGCTCGATGGTCCTTTTACATGTAATTTTGTTTGTTTGTTTTCTTTGCTTCAGGAAGCTTTCTATTATGCCTTTGATTATCACATCTATTACTTTTACTACTTTAATTATCTAACTGACTACTCTTCATTTTCTGACCTACCTATGTAGGGTTGTATAACAACAGGCAGGCTATATGAACAGCCTTTGACCTGTTTCCTGTTTGCTTAAGAAGACAGTAATTCTGTCTCCCTGAACTATAAATTAAAGGCCAGATTAGCAGATACAGCCTTTGTTTAACTCTAGTTTTCATTAGCCAACAGCCTCTTGTCAATCATACATTTGTTTTATTACACAGATTTCTCCTATTTTCAGATAATCTAAATAAATTGCAGAGCTCTTCACCTTCCAGGATATAAAGTGTTACTGTGGACATCCCCATCACCACTTTGTACACAGATGTCTTCTAAAATTTGCTTTCACTGAATAGCTAAGGAACAGAGGTCATTATCTGTCACAGATGGGTTTTGTTTGGACTTCCCAGTGCCTAAAAAATGATAATATTGTTGAGATATGAATACTACCCAACTGGTCTACATATTAAATGCAATACCTTTCAAAATCCTGACAATGTTTTTTGCAGAAATAGAAGAATTCATCTTAAAATCCATACAGCAAGAGACCCCAAATAGCCAAATAATCTTTTTTTCATTGTAGCTTTATTTATTTATTTATTTATTTATTTATTTATTTATTTATTTATTTTAATAATAAATTCATTTTTTATTGGTGTTCAATTTGCCAACATACAGAATAACACCCAGTGTTCATCCCATCAAGTGCCCCCCTCAGTGCCTGTCATCCAGTCACCCCCACCCCCCGCCCTCCTCCCTTTCCACCACCCCTAGTTCATTTCCCAGAGTTAGGAGTCATCATGTTCTGTCTCCCTTTCTGATATTTCCTATGCATTTCTTCTCCCTTCCCCTATTGTTTATATTCCCCAAATGAATGAGATCATATAATGTTTGTCCTTCTCCGACTGACTTATTTCACTCAGCATAATACCCTCCAGTTCCATCCACGTCGAAGCAAATGGTGGGTATTTGTCATTTCTAATGGCCAAATAATCTTGAAAAAGAATGAAATTGGAATTCTTTTACTTTCTGATTTAAAAACTTACAACAAACTACAGTGATCAAAACAGTGTGGTATTGGCATAACAATAGACATATAAACTGATGAAATAGTAATGCCTGGTTCAGTCGGTTAAGTGTCTGCCTCCAGTTCAAATTATGATCCTGGAGTCCCGGGATCAAGCCCTGCACAGGTCTCCCTGTTCAGCGGGGAGCCTGCTTCTCTCTCTCCCTCTGCTGCTCCCCCTGCTTATGCTCTCTCTCTCTCAAATAAATAAAATCTTCTTTAAAAATCTGATGAAATAGAATAAAGAACTTAGAAATAAGTCCTCATGTATGTATATAGTCAAGTGATTTTTAACAGCAGTGCCATGGCCATTTAATGGGAAAAGGATAATAAAAAAATAATGAGAAAAGGATGATAGTCTTTCCAACAAATGGGGTGGGAACTGGATATTCACATGCAAAAGAATGAAGTTGGACCCTTACATTATACTGTATGTTAACCTAAGTCTAAGACGTAAGCATAAGAGTCAACACTATTTGCAAATGATGTGTCACATAAAGGGCTAGTTTCCAGGATCTATAAAGAACTTCTTAAACTCAACACCAAAGAAACAAACAATCCAATCATGAAATGGGCAAAAGACATGAACAGAAATCTCACAGAGGAAGACATAGACATGGCCAACATGCACATGAGAAAATGTTCTGCATCACTTGCCATCAGGGAAATACAAATCAAAACCACAATGAGATACCACCTCACACCAGTGAGAATGGGGAAAATTAACAAGGCAGGAAACCACAAATGTTGGAGAGGATGCGGAGAAAAGGGAACCCTCTTACACTGTTGGTGGGAATGTGAAATGGTGCAGCCACTCTGGAAAACTGTGTGGAGGTTCCTCAAAGAGTTAAAAATAGATCTTCCTTACGACCCAGCAATTGCACTGCTGGGGATTTACCCCAAAGATACAGATGCAGTGAAACGCCAGGACACCTGCCCCCGATGTTTATAGCAGCAATGTCCACAATAGTCAACTGTGGAAGGAGCCTCGGTGTCCATAGAAAGATGAATGGATAAAGAAGTTGTGGTCTCTGTATTCAGTGGAATATTCCTCAGCCATTAGAAACGACAAATACCCACCATTTGCTTCAACGTGGATGGAACTGGAGGGTATTATACTGAGTGAAATAAGTCAATTGGGGAGGGACAGACATTATGTGTTCTCATTCATTTGGGGAATATAAATAATAGTGAAAGGGAATAGAGGGGAAGGGAGAAGAAATGGGTAGGAAATATCAGAAAGGGAGACAGAACATAAAGACTCCTAACTCTGGGAAACGAACTAGGGGTGGTGGAAGAGGAGGAGGGTGGGGGATGGGGGTGAATGTGGCAGGCACTTAGGGGAGCACTTGACGGGATGAGCACTGGGTGTTATTCTGTATGTTGGTAAATTGAACACCAATAAAAAATAAATTTATTATTAAAAAATAGTCAACACTATAAACCTTTTCAAAGAAAACATAGAAGGAAAACTTTATGGCATTGGATTTAGCAATAATTTCTCATATATGACACCGAAAGCACAAGGGGTAAAAGTATAAGTAGATTAATTGGACTTCATCATAATTAAAAACTATTGTGCATCAAAGAATACCATCAACAGTTTGAAAAGGTAACCCACGGAATAGGAGAAAATATTTGCAATCCTATATGTGATAAGGAATTGATATCCAGAATACATCAAGAAGTCCTACAACTCACAACTAAAACCAAACAACTCAATTTAAAAAAAAAAAAGGAAAAGAAAAACAAAGGAAGGAATAGTCATTTCACCAAAGACATTTAAAATGGTGAATAAGCACATGAAAAAGGTCAATATCACTAATCATTAGGGGAATGCAAATCAAACCACAATTATATAATACTTCACATGTCTTGTAGGATGGCTATTGTCAAACAACAACAGATGTTAGTGAAGACATGGGTAAACTAGAACTCTTATGCGCCATTGGTGGAAATGTAAAATGGTGCAGCACCTGTGGAAAACAATATGATAATTCTTCAAAAAACTAAGCAGAGAACTACCCCCATGATCCAGTAATTCCACTTCTGGGTATAGAAGTAAAGAATTACAGTGGGGACTTGAACAAATAGTTGTACACCAATGTTCATAGCAGCATTGTTCACAATAGCCAAAGGATGGAAGGCTGAATGAAAACACAAAATTTGATGTATACATTCAGTGCAATATTACCCAACTTTAAAAAGGAAGGAAATTCTAACATATGCTACAACGTGGATGAACTTTGAGGACTTTATACTAAGCTAAAGAAGCCACTCACAAAATGATACTGTATGATTCCACTTATTCAAGAAATCTAGAGTAGTCAAACTCATAGAAACTGAAAGTAGACTGGTGGTTGCCAGGGTGGGAGATAAGGATAAAACAGAAATGTTATTTAATGGGCACAGAGTTTTAGATCTGCAAGATGAAAAAGTTCTGGGGGTTGATCATACAACAACGTGAATATACTTATACAACTGAACCATGCACTTAAAAATGGCTAACACAGTAAATTTTGTTATGTGTATTTTACCACAATAAATTTTCTTAAATAATTTTTAAAAGGAATGAAATTCTGACACATTCTATAGCATAGATGATTGACATTATACTTAGTGAAGTAAGTCAGACACAAAAAGACATTACTGTGTGATTCCACTTACACGCGATCCCTAGAGCAGTCAAATTCATAGACACAGAAAGCAGAATACTGGTTTCCAGGGGCTACAATAGGGGAGAGGGAATTGGGGGTTTATGGCTTAATGGGTAGAGTTTCAGTTGAGAATAAGGTTTTGGAGATGCATGGTGGTGATGGTTGCACACCACCACGAATATACTTAATGTTACCGCACACTTGGAAGAGCTAAAATGGTAAATTATATGTTACACGTGGTTTAAAGAAAAAAACAAAAAAGGAATTGAATGTATTGCTAACATTTGATAATCAAGAGATTTAACATAAAGTAAAAGAAGAGACGATCTGATGATCACGTACCTTGATTCAGACAGTGACAATTGGAAATGAGCAGTGGTTGTCAGATTGGATCAAGGATCACAAATTCTTTGGCTTGCTCCCACTCCCCCAACCCCTTATAGTGCTCAGCATATTGTCTGCCTGGACCCTGAGCCATCTGGGTTTATGGCCCCTCATATAGAAAGATATAAGGAGACGACAATAATTTCTGACTCTTGGACCACATGGAGTCAGCCTCCTTGCAGAAAATTGATGGTGACCATTAAAATGTTTTCAACTTTTGTCAAAATCCAGGATAAGAGTGAGGAGGCTGATACTGGAGACAGTATAGAGTCTTATCCTTATCAAGCAATTACATCCCAAAGACAACATGAGCAGGAGTTTTTCAAAACCATTTTCTTCACTTTGTGGTTAGTGGAAATTTCCATCAGATCCTGCCTCCCTGTTAGAAGTTGTTGTCTCTGTGTGCATGTGTCTATGGGTCTATGTGTCTGCAACTGATATTTTGGAAGTATTTCTTCTTGCAAGTTTCAGCCTATTATTACTGTCAGTGGAAGATATCTAGATCCTATTTCTGTCACCCAATATTTTCTATCCCTTGTAGTTTTTTGTCATAGGTAATATGTACAAATGGTCCTGTTAGATCTTTTATTCACTTTTGTGATAGTCTTGAACAAGATAGGATAGAAAGAAAACCGGTGGGCCAGTTTCTCAGAGGTTTCCCCCTCCACATCATGTCTATTACTTAGTGAATAGCCTTTGGATACCATTGGGCCACCACCAGTCATAATGCAACTAACCATAGCCTAAGCCCATTCTTATTTCTCCAAATTGTCTTTAAAGACCATGTCAAATAGTCTCATTAGTCTACTATAGTTCCCTGATTTATCAAAGACAGGGTTTTTAAAAAATGTATTAACCTCACAAAACTCCTTTTCATATATGCTATGATAAGTCTGGGAAAGGGCAAAAGTTTATAGCTGATGGAGTTTAAGGAGAAGTGAACTAAGTTAGGGGACAGCCAAAAATAGAGTCAAGCCAGAGACATAGATGTTCTCCTTTCACTCTGTTTTACAGGTAAGAATTTGTCTTGGGCGTAATAAAAATACACATAGTTTAGTAACCTCTTCAATATTTTTTTCAAATGTTAAAAAAAATCAGCACTTTGGGATCTATAAGTAACTATGAATAATGCGTTGAGCTTAAGCATTAGAGTCATCTCTGGGCGAGTGCAGGGTTTACTAAATAATAGCATCCCACGTATCTTGCCACCAAATACCTGGCCTTGTTAGAGACCTCCATCTATTCAAGACAGCCTGGTTGAGTCCCACTGTGACAGCTTCTTTGCCACTCACTCTCTGCTGCTGCTGGAGAGCCCCGATGGCTTTGCACACCTGGCAACCCTGCAAGCAGCCAGCAAGTGAACAAAACCTTTGTTCCCCATCCTGGCAGAGGAGCACAGAATGAGAAAGTCGTTAGAGCTCAGGGCAGTGTTTCAGCTGGGGAAGTGGCTGACATGTTATTCCTCAAAAGTCAGAGGCTCAGAGTGTCAGTGCTGTCCCCAGACAGAGGAAGCTGGAAACACCGGCTCAGAATAGGTATTGTGTCGAGTGACAAATTGGAGATGAAACTGGAGAGCACAGTCACAGCCCTCCATGGGGGTGGGAGCAGCAGTGCAGAAAGCCTTCTGGGCCCCTCTTGGGTTGGCTGGGGGCCACAGTGGACCACATACACGGCTGGAGTGGAGCCCTGGAGGACTCAGTGACCCTCTCGAGGAGGAAATGCCAAAAACCAGCACAGGACTCGTGTGTGTGCGCATGGCCACGCATGTTCAGACCAGACAGAGTGTGGAATTAGGTCTGAGACCCCGCTATCGGCTCTCAAGAGCAATATTATCAGCCCAATTCTGTCAGAAACAGATGTTATGCCCAAATCAGAAAAATCTAGAGTGCTGAATAGAGGGACTACTGACAAGGGTGTTGTGCAGAACGTAGGGGGATGACTGAGGGAAACAGTGTCCTGAGTTAGTAGAGGGCCTCCCCTTAGACCCGAAGGAGCAAGAGGAAGGGACAGGCGCAGCAACCCAGAGGTAGAAAGGACGTCTCTGCATCAGTGCTGAGGCCTGTGGCTAGAGCCAGGGCCCCACTGGCAGTCCCACCGGGAGGGAGCTGAGAAATCCGTGTCCCTCCTCACTTGGGCCAGTTGCTCCGTGTGGGCCCGGCCGAGGACAGGGGTCCTGGTGCAGCCTGCACCGCCTCCCTGGCCAAAAGCAAGGTAGACATGGGCAAAGACAGGATCATGGTGGGCAAAGATGAGACCGTTAGCACAGGGAAGGAGGCCTGTTCCTCTGCGGGGATACGAAGAGAAGCCAGAGAGGTAAGCCAGTGCTCACAGAGCAGTCCTAGATTCTAAACACGGCAAGAATAGTTCTACCTAATTCCTTGCAATTCCATTCCTATTTGGTGCCAGATACTTTTTTTTTTAGATACTTTGCACATTTTATTTATTTTAATCTTCACAAACATGACATAAATATTACTATTGGCACGTTACAAATGAAGAAACTGGAACTGAGAGATGCCAAGTAAGTGAGTAGGGAAAACCGGATTTCAACCCGAGTCAGTCAGACCCAGGGTGTGTCCGCTGACCCACGTGGTAGGCTGCCTTTGGGAAAGGACGGAAACCATCAATGTCAAGGGGCCGTCAGCAATCGGGTCAGCGCGTCCTCTGTTAATCAGATGGAGACCTTGAACTGTGTCCGGAGGCAGGGGGGCAACCTGGCTTCGGGAAGCTGGTTCTCAGCAGCAGCTCTGGTTGGCGGGGAGGGGGGGTCACGGGGGGGTGGCCAGCAGGAGTTCAAAGGTACAAATATCCCTGGGTAGGAGATGATGTCCTTGGAGCACTAATTACAGAACAACCCTTCCTAAGCCACTTTTGAGACATAAGAGAGATTTTATGCCACTTTCATCTTTAAAAAATCGAACATATTGCCATATCATCAGGAGATTCCCATCACATCTTGGGGGGAAATCAATGGTGGGAATTAATCAACTTTTTATTAAATTCACCCTGAACCATGAGCGTGGCATGGTTGAAAGCGGGACAGCTCTCATAGCCTTAATTAATTCAATAAATATCTATTAAACACCTACTATGTGCCGGACACTGTTACAAATCCTAGAGATACAGGGGTTGAAGGACAGATACCGTCCCCTCCCAAACACAGGTCAGAGGTTAGCTATTACACATTTCAAATGCAAGTAGTAATAGGCGACTATAAACAGTGGGACACAACAGGCAGTAACTAGAAGGCGAGGTGGCTGGTTCACAGACGACAAAAGACCTCTGGGCAGAAGTGATGCTTATGGGCAGCCCGGGGGGCTCAGCGGTTGACTGTCTGCCTTCAGCCCAGGGCCTGATCCTGGAGACCCGGGATCAAATCCCACATCAGACTCCCTGCATGGAGCCTGCTTCTCCCTCTGCCTGTGTCTCTGCTTCTCTCTCTCCCTCTTTCTCTCTCTCTCTCTCTCTCTCTCTGTCTCTCATGAATAAATAAATAAAAATTAAAAAAAAAAAAGAAGTGATGCTTATGCTAACACCTGACCGATGAGCAGGGCCAGCCGGGATCACTGGCAGAGCGTGGCGGGCCAGTAAGGAGAGACGGCAGCAAGCCAAAAGGAGAGCCGTAGGAGATGAGGGCAGAGAAGTGGGGTCCAGGGCATGTGGGCTCTTAGAGGTCTTTTTGGTCCTGTTTGTGGAAGCCCAACAGATTTTATTTTATTTTTTGTTTTTGTTTTTGTTTTTGTTTTGTTTTGTTTGTTTGCTTTTTTCCCAACGGATTTTACATGGAGGAGTAACATGATGTCATTTATCATTTTTAAAGATCACTTAGGCTTCTGTGTGAGGAGTTGAGAGGCATGAAACACCCAAGGAGGGAGAGCTACTGAAAAGCTGGTGCCATGGTCGATGTGCAAAGCAGTGTGCATCACAGCTGTGGCCAGGCCTGCTGGGTGAAGGCCGGGGGTCTGGGTGTACCCGGGGGCCGTCGGGGCTGTGGGCAGGCCTGCTGGGAGAAGGCCAGGGGTCCGGGCATACCCGGGGGCCGTCGGGACTGTGGGCAGGCCTGCTGGGTGAAGGCCAGCGGTCCGGGTGTACCCAGAGACCATTCCAGATCCAAAGACCCATGTCCTCCACTCAGAGCCCCCGGAAAACCGATGATGCTGTCCAAGCTGCCCCACCCTGGGCCAGCTGGGTGGCCTCAGGCCTTCCGGGGCACTGCTGGGGTGGGCAGGGCGGGGCAGGTCCCCTCAAGGTTCACCCCGACCCCGCAGGCTCAGGCCTCAGAGTCCAGCCCTGTAACCCCGGCTCCCCCCACCCAGCCTCCCCGCCCCATAACCCAATCAAATATTTGATTCGTTTAAATATTGTATCATATGTAAGATAGAAACATAACAAATACCCATGAACTCATCACCTGACTTAAGTTCTAGAACTTTCCCAGGGTTATTGAAGTTTTCTATGTGAAAATCTACAGTTATATCCTTCTCTCTCCCACCTAAAGGTAACCACATTCCGGAATTTTTAAATTTATCATTCCTTTGCTTTTTCAAATAGCTTTCATGCATATGCAGTCATCCTAATGTTTTTTGCTCTTATTCTGTTTTTTTAATTTACTAAAGTATTATTCAAAATAAGTTCTTAAACTTTTTTTTCTCTTTTCCTTTTTTTGGAGATTGCTCTATGCAATATATTTAGTTCTCACTGTTATAGCAAGAACTATATATTACAGTATTATAATATTGTATAATATTACAGTATTATAATAACTGTATATTATAATACAGTATTATAATATTTCCTCATATGATCATAACACTACTTTTTCCCATTTTTCTCTCAATTGACATTTATTTACAGTTTTCTGATACTACAGATAATACAACGATATGGCATCGTTGTTTATGATTCCCTTTCCACCTGCACAAGAGTGTCCCTGTGTTGTAGGGGATGTCCAGGGCATAGGGAAAGGTTCAGTTTCAGCTTCGCTACCTAATGCCTAATGCCAAATTGCTTGCCAAAGTACTTTCATGAAATCAACCTTCCCAATAGTTCATTTTGGCTTTCGCTTCCCTTGCCTTTGGAGACGTGTCTAGAAAGAAGTTGCTGTGGCCAAGGTCACAGAGGTTGCTGCTCTTCTCTAGGATTTTGATGGATTTAAGTCTTTCATAAGCTCGTGCACAGCAAAGGAAACAGTTGACAAAATCAAAAGACAACCTACAGAATGGGAGAAGATATTTGCAAATGACACATCAGATAAAGGGCTAGTATCCAAGATCTATAAAGAGCTCATTCAAACTCAATACCCAAAGAACAAATAATCCAGTCAAGAAACGGGCAGAAGAATGACATTCCTCCAAAGAAGACATACAAATTGCCAATAGACATGTGAAAACGTGTTCAACGTCACACAGCATCAGGGAAATACAAATCAAAACCACAATGAAATACCATCTCACACCCGTCAGAATGGCTAAAATGAACAAGTCCGGAAACATCAGATGTTGGTGAGGATGTGGAGAAAGGGGAACCCTCTTACACTGTTGGTAGGAATGTGAACTGGTGCATTCCCACTCAAGAAGTTAAAAATACAGCTACCCCACAACCCAGCAATTGCACTACTAGGTATTCACCCCAAAGATACAGATGTAGTGACCCAAAGGGGCACCTGCACCCCAATGTGTATAGCAGCAATGTCCACAATGGTCAAACCATGGAAAGAGCCCAGATGTCCATCGATGGATGAATGGATAAAGGAGATGTATATATATACAATGGAATATTACTCAGCCATCAAAAAAATGAAATCTTGTCATTTGCAACGACATGGATGGAACTAGAGGATATTATGCTAAATGAAATAAGTCAATCAGAGGAAGACAATTACATATAATCTCACTCATCTGTGGAATTTAAGAAACAAAACAGAGGATCATAGGGGAAGAGAGGAAAAAATAAAGCAAGATGATATCAGAGAGGGAAACAAACCATAAGAAACTTAATCATAGGAAACAAAGAGGGTCACTGGAGGAGTGGGGGGTGGGGGGGAGATGGAGTAACTGGGTGATAGACATTAAGGAGGGCACGTGATGGCATGAGGCCTGGGTGTTACATAAGACTGACGAATCACTGACCTCTACCTCTGAAACCAATAATACATTGTATGTTAATTAATTGAATTTAAATAAAAATTATAAAATATCAAAAAAAATCAACCTTCCTCTGACAGTTTATAAAAATTAGCATTGTTCCACATTCTCAGCAATTCTTTGTATCATTTGACATCAACTTTATTAACTTCTGCTATTCAAGGAGCTATACATTGTTATCTGATAGTATGTTTAATATGTATTTCCTTGGTACTGGGGAGTTTGGGTATATCTTCCTTTGTTTATTGCCACTGTATTTCCTCTTTTGTAATAGGACTGTCGTTTGATCATCATTTTACTTTATGGAATTCTCTAATTCTTACTGAGTTTGGGGAGTTATTTTTATATTCTAGATACCAATAGTTTGTTTGTTATATCCATGAAAAATAATTTCTCAATTTGCCTGGGTGGCTCAGTCAGTTAAGTGTCAGACTCTTTCTTGATTTTGGGCTCAGGTCATGATCTCAGGGTGATGAGATCAAGCCCCACATTGAACTCTGTGCTGGGCAAGGAGCCTAGCATGGGATTCTCTCTCTTTCCTCTCCCTCTCCTCCTCCACTCTCACATGCTCTTTCTCTTTCTCTTTCTCTCTGTCTCTCAAAAAAAAAAAAAAAGTAATTTCTCATAGTCTATAACTTGTCTTCCCCCCCCTTATGGCCTGATGAGCAGACCTTTAATTTTATCATAGTCACATTAATCAGGTTTATAGATTGTGCTTTGTGTCTTAAGAAATCCTTCCCTACCTCAAAGTCATAGAAATATTTTCTTATATTTCTTCCTAGAATTTTTTAAGTATTTCCTTTTTTTTAATTTATGATAGTCACAGAGAGAGAGAGAGAGAGAGGCAGAGACACAGGCAGAGGGAGAAGCAGGCTTCATGCACCGGGAGCCTGATGTGGGATTCAATCCCGGGTCTCCAGGATTGCGCCCTGGGCCAAAGGCAGGCGCTAAACCGCTGAGCCACCCAGGGATCCCAAGTATTTCCTTTCTGATAAAAGTATTTAATATGCCTACAGTTGATTTTTGTGAACTCTATGAGTCATATTCCATTTTCTATATATATAATGAACGATCCCAACATAATTGTTTTAAATGAGTTATTTTCCATAAAAGTCTGCAAAATTGCCTCCATCACAATTCAAGTTTTTGGTGTTGGTTTGTTTTTTTTCATTTTTGGACTCTTGAGTCCTGTTCTCTTGCTTTGCTTATCTATTCCTTAACCAATTAATATATAACAGCTTTGTAACAAGCTTTTATGACATCCAGTAGGAAATTTTCCCTCAACTTTTTCTTCCTATTTAAGTGTCTTTTGACTCTACTTGACATCATTCTCTTAATAAGTTTAATAATCAGCTTGTTTGGTTCCAAGAAAAATCTTGTTAGGATTATTATTCAAATCAAAGGAGTCCTTTTGGGGAGGATAGAAAATTGACATTTTAAAATTATTGATGCTTCTTTCCAATGAAGTTGGTGTATCTCTCCATCAATTTTAATTTTCTTTAATATAAAATAAAATTTTATAATTTCCTCAGTAGAGGTCTTATTTACCCTTTGTTCAATGTATTCTTTGATCCATTATATTTTTGGTTGCTGTTATTAAATTCGACTTTTAAAATAATGACATTTTCTATTCTTTGTTGCTGGCATACAGAAATATGATTTATTTTTGAATATAAAATTTAAAGGTAGCAAATTTCAACTCATTCTTATTATTTATAAATATTTGCCTTTAGAATCTTTTAGGTTGGCTGCATTTACATTCATATCAATGTAAATAGTGTCACTCCTTTTCTACTTTTAAATTTTTTCTTCTTTTCTTGCCTTACTGCACTGGCTAAGGTCTCTTCAACAAGACTGAAACTACTTATGTTACTTCTGATTTTAAAGAGAATGGCTCTAGACTCTCAGCACTGAATATGTTATATGCAGTTAGTGGTTGACAAATACCCTTTATTGGATTCAGAAAGTTTCTTGCTATTACTATTACTCTTGATTTTTCTAGGAGTTATTTTACTCATTGTGTGTGAACATTATGGATAGGTTCTCATCACTTATTCTTCTTTAGTTCTTTAATGTGGTGAAATATAGTAATAATGATCTAATGTTAGGCCATCAATATTTTCCTTGGACAAGTCATATAAGACACAGTACATTCTCTTTTTGGAATACTCCAGATTCATTTAACAAATATTTTTAAGATTTTGCATCTATCTTCATGAGTGAGATTGGCCTATAATTTTCTTTCTTGTACTGTCATATGGTTTTGTTATTTTTCTTACAAAATAAGATTATATTATCTGGTGGAATTTGTATACTATCAGAATCATCTCTTTACCTGAGTGTTTGTCATAATTCAAATGTAAAACACCACCTTGGTATTTTGTTGTTGTTGCTTTTGTTTTTTAAGTGGGGAGATATTTTTTTTAGCCTCTGGCTTAATTTGTGTTGGTTTTTATTTTTTTTTGTTTCAATTTTGATAAATTACATTTTATGGTAATCAATTTTCAAATCTATAAACAAGTTCCATTTCTGTATAACATAAAATTTTTAATCTCTTGTTGCACATTAGGCTTTTCCCCTTCTCTCTTTATTCAATATTTCTGAATATTTTTCAAGTGGTCTTCTCAAAGAATCAACTTTTTTTTAAAGATTTTATTTATGAGACAGAAAGCAAGGGAGACAAGCAGGGGGAGTGGCAGAGGGAGAAGCAGGCTCCCTGCTGAGGTCTGGATCCTAGAACCCAAGACCCTGGGATCTTGATCTGAGCTGAAGGCAGATGCTTAACACTTTAAGCACCTGGGCCACCCAGGGGCCTCATCAAAGAACCAATTTTGCATTATATTTCCTTTTTTCTGTTCTTTTTTGTCTTAAGTCTGTTATTCACTTTCAAATTTCTTTTTTTTTAATTTTATTTTTTTTAATTTGTTTTTTATTGGAGTTCAATTTGCCAACATATAGCATAACACCCAGTGCTCATCCCGTCAAGTGCCCCCCTCAGTGCCCACCACCCAGTCACTCCCACCCCCGCCCTCCTCCCCTTCCACCACCCCTAGTTCGTTTCCCAGAGTTAGGAGTCTTCCATATTCTGTCTCCTTTCAAATTTCTTAAACAGGATTCTTAATTTACAGGATTTCAAGTGCCCCCCTTCCTAACATTTGCTTGAATTACCACTTCTCTACATCCCACAAACTTCAATATTTAGTGGTTTTATTATTTTTCCATTCTAAGCATCTTCTAGTATTCATTACAATTTTATCTTTGACTTATGTATTATTTAGAAGAGTATGTTTTTAATTTAGGAATATGCAGGGCTTTTTCACTAAAAAAAAACACTATTGAAACCTATTATAATTGCAATGTTGATGGAAAATATGATCTGTACACTACTCATTCTTTCACATTTGTTGAGCCTTGAGTAATAGGGACAATTTTGATAATTATTACATTGTGTTTGGGAAAAAAATGCATATTTTCCAGTTCTATACTTCTCCATTAGACCAAGCTTGTTAAGTGGGTTATTTGAATCCCCAATATTCTAATTATCCTTGACTATTTGTAGTGTGTTTGACCTTGTACCACGAAGTTATACAACTCTAGGGTAATTGTTTACACAGAGCAGTCTTCTCAAACTGGCTGCATTATTATCACCAATGAGGTTTTTTTAAATGCAGATACCTGTGGCCTGCTCTCATTCTAATTGAGAATCTCTCCCAGTCAGGCCTAGGAAACTGCATTGTTTAAAAGCCCCATGTGAATGTAATGGACAATCAAGATCAAGCAGCTCTGATTTTTTTTTTTATTTGTTGGATTTCACTTGATTGTATTCCTACCAATAACTTGCAAAATAAACTCAATCTCCATTAAGAGCCCGTCATTTGATGAACCTATGCAATGGGAAGAGATCACTAACATCTTTAAGACAAGTATAGATACCCATGAGTCGTGACTGTAATTTCCTGAGAAGATGAGAAACAGGAAATTTAGTCTAGCGATAAATGGTGTAGACAAACCTAGTCCTGGTTCCTCAGGAGATTAGCAGGAGATTCTCTCCACTTATGATGCCTTACTGGTCTTTTTCAATATTTGTAGGATAACACAGGACACTAGTTTGCCAGGGGATGTCAGAAAGGGTTCCTGCAAAAAAACACCTTCCAGAAGAAAGGTGAGCATAGGCGATCTAGTGCGGCGCAAGGACCGGAAGCATTAAAATCACTTGAAAGCTTGTTAAAAATGCACAACCTCAGGCCCCACCCCAGACTTCTGAACCCACATCCGCTTTTAATAACATCTCCTGATAATTTTTATGTGTACTCGTGTTGGAGACACATTTTAGAAATCAGACAGATTCTGCATCTCTAACAAGCTCCTCTATAATATCAATACTGCTGGTACCAGGCACAGTTGGAGTAGCAGGGTCCCTATCACACGGAATGTAAACAGAGAGAAGAAGCCTTAAAACCACTTGGGGATGCCCATATCCTACTAATGGCACCAAGGATGCTATGTGGGCTGAGCATGTTTATGAAACTCACACACACACACACACACACACACACACACCCTCTGAAAATTTAACATAATATGGAAGTACACAGAGCACCCTCTCTGTTAACCAACAGAGGCATCCAATTACCCAAGAGAGGAACGCTGGAAACAATTAGAACTGCTCACCTTCTTTCTTGCTCCCTCTATGCATGACAGGCTGCTCTCATCTGTACGACTCAAGTTCATTAATTCTCCTCTTCAAATTCTCATGGACACACTGCAGCCTCCTGCCCTTTCCTGCCTTTCATTTCTGTCATTCTGTTGTCTATTTTCTCAAGGAACCACAACTGTGGAAGAAATCCATGGAGACCACATTTTCCTATTTAAATGAGCAACATAATCTCAGTTTGTTTTTTAGGATTTAGCCACTGACATCCAGGCAGTAGTTACATAGAAAACAGCTCTACCCGGTTGATCTCAGGTCTGTCCTTCTGGGCTGCATTTCTGAAAGTCAAGCTAGTATGGAGGGCAGGTGGGGGCCCGAACTCCTTCCTTCCTCAGGGCAGGGGAGGAGTGGAAGCAGTTCCAGTGTCTCAGCCAACACTAGCCTTTTGCCAAAGCCCCCCAGATGCTCCTGGTAGAGGTGAAGTTCATCTCTAATAGATTCTTCAGGAAGGGCTCTGAATACAGTATTCCCTGAGTTTCTGAATATTTAAAATTATTTTCTATAGCTCTGATACTTTGAAAACAGTTTGTCTGGACATAAAGTCCTTGGCTATCTCTTATCTCTCCTTGCATTTCTTGAAAATGACGTTCTTCTTTGTTCATGCTTTGTGGGTTGCTGGAAAGAAATTTGATGCCACTCTGATTCTCTTGCCTTCATCAGTTATATGATCTTTTTTTGCCTGGAGGCCCAGAGTTGTGTTTTTTTTCCCATTATCTTTAAAGTTTAGTTTCACCAGGATATGTCCCAGAGCTGATCATTACTGATCAACTTTCCAAACATACAGTATAAGATTTGATAGACAGAGAGCATTTTTTTTATTTACAGATTTTTTTTTAGATTATAATTTTAAGTATTAGTTTCATCCCACTAATGATATTTCTTCTACAGAGATTCCAATAGTAAGTACTTTGGATCCTCCTGGCCTGGCTTTTGTAACTGTTTTTCATTTTTTGCTCTAACCTCTTTCTTAATTGTATTTACTTCTTTCAAGAATTCTGTTTTATTATTTCACTACATTATGCTGTGAGGACATAGAATTCAGTCTTAATTTCTTAGGTTATTTGTTCTTTTTCTTTAAATAATTTCCTAAATTTGATCAACTGTCCTTTCATTTTTGTTGTTTTTAAATTGTTTTGGTTCACTTCTCCTAAGAATTTTTAATTTTGAGTTAAAGTTTTAAATTCTGAATCAAAGTGTTCTTTCACATCTCAAAGTGTTTCATATTATTTACCTCCTGTTGGAGCATTGTGTTACCCTTTTCCTATTTCATTTTCATGGTAGGGAATGCTTTCGTTAATTAATAATATGCATTCAGACTTTCCGGTTTGGTGTTTTTAAAATTGTTTTGTATGAATATTGCTTTCCCCTTTCCTTCATTTTAAAATGTCTTCTATTTTTCTAGGTCAGCAGTTGACCTCCTTCTATGTAGGGAGTTAAAACTTTCAGAGAGTCCACTGGGCTTCTTAGGTTAAGAGCACCCTTCCCTCTCTTGATGCAGGAAGTACAATTTCTTTGGGGAATGAATCCAGAGGTTAGCATACGTATTTTCTGATTCATCAATCTTCTTTCATTTATGTAGCATGGTTTATTTCCTCCATTTGCTTCCTTCTTTATCTTTACCACCTAGTCACCCAGAGACACCTCCCCCTTTCAAGGGACCTACAAAAGGGGCGCCTTCCCAAGATGCTGCTCTGGTTTTGCACATGCTCAAATCTCTGTGTTTCACTTCTTCAGTAACCAGCATTCTAACTTATGAAGGCTCGGACCCATTCCTGCATTTTCTCACTTACAGTAAAACCCTCTTTCTGGAAGCAGTTTTATCAGGGCCTCACCACCGCTGGGATCCACTGCACTCCAGTCTTTCTGCTCAGTGCTCAGTCTCTCCCTGCCCACTTGACATGCTCTCCAGACCCAGATTCACTGTGAGTTCTTATTTTTCCATTTACGTTGACTTCCCTCTCTGAATTGTGCTTCTAAATAATTCAGGGGTCAAAGAAGAAATTATAGTGGAAAATCAGTATTTTGGACAAAATGAGGATGAAAACACAACATATCAAAAGTTGTGGAATGCAACCAAGACAGTAGTAAAGGGGAAGTTTATGTCACTCCACAGGGATATTTTAAAAATAAAAGTTCTCAATTCATTGACCAAGGTTTCCATCTTAACTAGAAAAAGAAGAACAAATTAAAAGCAAAGTAAACAAAATAAACAATTTAAAAAATCAGTTGAAATCAATGAAATAGGTAACAGATCAATAGAGCAAAATGCATGAAATTACATCCAGAATATATATAAATAACCAATAAAAAAGAAATAATAAAAAAATTCAAAATGGGCCAAACATTTGAATGGATATCTCACCCAAGGAAATATATGACGGCAAATAAACACGGACACGTTAGTCAATAGTATATTAACTCAACATCATCAGTCATTAAGGAAATAAGAATTAAAAGCACAAGAAGATTCCACTACATATTATACACTTATGAGAAGACTGACCATAAAAACTGTCATCAAGAATATGGAGAAACTAGAACTCTCATTCATTGCTGGTAGAATGTAAAATGGTACAAACACTCTATAAAACAGATCGGAATTTTCATGAGTTAAAGATACATCTACCATGTGATCAAGCCAATCCACTCCTAAGTATTTACCCAAGAGAAATCAAAGCATTTGCCGATATAGTCTTGGACATTAGTGCTATCAATTGCTTTGTTGTAGCCGGCAACTAGAAAGAGTCTGACCGTCCAACAGCAGGATAAGGAAATTGGTGTATGTCCATATGATAGACTACTACTCAACCATAAAAATGGGGGAAAATTAATACACACAACACAGATGAATCTAAAATAGTCATAGTGAGTGAAAGAAGCTAGACAAAAAAAGAGCTTGTCTTATATGATTCTATTTATATTTAAATTCCAGAAAATGCAAACTAATTGACAATAAGGGAAAGCAGATCAGTGGCCGCCTGGGGATGGAGAGGTGGAAAGCTGGAAGATAGAATTACCAATAAGCACAAGGTAGCTTTTGGGGGTGATGGATGTGTTCACTCTCTTGATTATAAAATATTTTATTGATGGTTTCACAGATGTATAGGTCTATGCAACTTATAAAATTGTATGTTCTACATATGTGCAGTTTACTGTAAATCAAGTCACACCAATAAAACTATTAAAAAGCTTGATCATGTAGTACCATTCATACTAATGCTATAAATATAAATAAACAGGGAACTTAAGTGGGAACATAAACTCTGTGTGCTGGTACAAGTGAATTTGCTCCTCGAGTGATTTAGCACAAGGACCTAAAAAATAAAACATGACTAGAAAATATAATGATGACTATCTGAATTGATTGAACCAATAACTTCATTAACTCCTAGTCCTCAGTGCATTATTCCATAAAAAATGGGTTATAAATGGTGGGCAGAGAGCACACCCATACACCTACACAAATCTCTAAGGTTTTTGGCAAAGGATATGGACCTTAACAGAACCTCAGAAGTGGCCTGTCATAATTCATGATGGAGTCCTCTATTGTTCCTGGGGCCTTTGTCTCCAGTGACACATGCAAATCAGGGAGGGCCCAGCCAGAAGTACAAAGAAGCCAATACTTGTTTTTGTCACTTTTTCTTTCTTTTCTTTTTTGGACTTACATTGCCACTCTGAACAAATAAATACACTGAGGAACTTTTCCCTTTTTTGAAGGAAATATTTACATTTTTTTACAAACCTGCTTATACTGTCCTCATTGCTGAACTGAAGTCATTGCATTGCAATGGCCACATGCTCATCAAGGTTAGAAAGGAGGAACAGTGCCAGCTGTCCCCTCTCCTCGCCTTCCTCCAGCTCCCCAGGGACTCAGAAAAATCATGCTGCTGCTGTGAGCAAACCTCAGCTAGTGGTGGTATGAAGCGATTAATGCCTTGGGTTTATTTTCAAAAGCTCAATGTCTTCTGTGGAAAAAATAACAGTAATAACGCTTAGTGTCCCCAAATTAATCTAGTCACTTAAGTCATGTTAAGAAACCGAAAGAAAGGAGGCATTTTTCAAAACTATATTCCATATAAGGAACAAGCTACACCATTTATTGGTAAGACTCCTGTGATTAATGCAGAATTAATGAAAAATATATGGTGCCCACAGGGAATCAGAACAAGCTTTTGGTAAATTTTCTATAGCAAATACCAGCACATGAAAGGACATGTGCATCCTCACTATTAGATGAAACTGGAAGTTTGCAAAGGATGAATTGGTTCTTGGCATATGTATAGTATTTATAGTGGAGGAATGCCAGACAAATTCTTGTATTCTTTTAGAAGGGGTAGTTGTTCACATAAATGATTATTTTAGGAGATGCATATGGGTAGAAAAAGTGTCTTACAATTACTATTATGGAATTTTAAAAATGCAAGCTTTCCTTTCCTTAAAAAAATAAATTAGGCCATAATAAAATAATTAGGAAATAAAATAATAAAACATCCTTTCTTTGATTATATATATATAAAATAAAAAATAGTGAGTTTACTTTCTAAGCAGAGAATCAGCTTCTATAGTAGGAAAATTATAGAGTCTAAAGTCCTTTGTTTGCTCAGACCCTATGTTATAAATTGCTTTTCTTTGCTGATAAGAAAAGCTAAGAATTCAGAATATTCATGATCCAGGAAACTAAACAAAAACCTGCCTGTGAACTAATCAGGTTGAGACAAATATGTAAGACTAAAATGTGATTCTGTTCAATCCTAAGTGACAAGTTCCCTAAGTTGTGTTTTTCTGTCATTCAATATAAAGAGATAAGTATTTTCTTGTCAATTTTACTAATTAAGACAATTACACCTACAAAGCAATCTTTATCCTTCAGTCTTGAGAGAATTGCTAGGAATCGCAGGAAACATTTTCTCGGAAAAGCAGAATGTGGGTTCAGGAGGGTGGCATGCTTTTTTACCTCCCTTCTGTTCACAGGGCAGAGGTAACACCAATGTGGTTTTTTCTGTCTTTTTTTTTTTTTTTCTCCAGAAGGGTATAAAGAGCTAGTGCAGAGCCTGGTGTAGAAGATAGCTAAAAGAATCAATCATCTTCCTTTTGTCAAAGAGTTAAAAAATTATTAAAGGCATCTGACAACATCAAAACCGAAATCTACCAGGAAGCTGTGTAGGTGTGATGTCCCCGCTGGAGAGCCCCCAGGTGCCACGCATCGTGCAAGAATTTGCACTTAAACACCTAGCCTCATTTTGCTATATTCTTAGAGAAGGGCTGAGGTTAACATTATTTCCTGATCTGGATTCTCTGTTGAAGAAAAAATGCATTTGATGATTTCAACCCATAAGTACGTGCCTGTTTAGTATTCTCTATGAAGAAAAGGACAAAGTACGTGATTCTGTTTTTCAAGGATAAAGACGCACACACGAGTCCTCAAAATGAAAGAAGAGATAAAAGCAGTGTTTTAACGGCACTGATAATGCCAGCAAAGACAACTGCTTTGATTTCAGGTGGCTTAGTCAACTGGCATATCTCAGTGATAGAGTCAGTTATCTCAAATACCCTGAACCTGGCATGTCACTGCTGCAATAGCTGACGGTTAATGCTGGAGAATGATATACCCAGGAACTCCCAAGGAAGACCAGAGGGTGGTGCAAGCCCCTTGATCGCCAAGAGACAGACTCTCCCTAAAATATCTGAGTACTTCTTTTTCTCAAAGGGGGGATAATGATGATGCCATCTTGAAATTACAGCTAAGTTCTGCAGTAGAAGGTCACAGAGCTGAGCAAAACCAACAAGTAGGTGGAGAACGCATTGGTCGCTCCCTTTCAAATTAAAACTCTGAACCTTCCAGTATTTGAAAGTGATATAAAGAAGGCATGGAATTTCTGGATTCATTCATTGAACAAACTTAGTGAGTGTCTACCATTTACCAGACAGTTTTCAATGTACTGGTGATACAGCAGGGAACCAAGCAAATAAAAATCCCCATCTGTAGGGACCTTACATCCTAGCACGGGTGTGGAGGAAAGAATCTAGGAAGAAAAACAACAAACATAGTAAATAGGTGAAACCATAGTAAATTAGAGGGCGATAATTACTGTGGTTAAAAAAAAAAAAAAGTCCAAAGCAAGTTAACTAGTGTTAGTAATGCCTGCCAGAGGTGGGTGGTGGGAGGATGTGCAGGTTTCAATTTAAAACAGGGTGATTTGAGGCACCTGGGTGGCTCCGTCGGTTGAGTGACTGACTTCAGCTCAGGTCTCAATCCCAGGGTCCTGGGATCGAGCCCCACATCAGCCTCCCTGCTTAGCTGGGAGTCTGCTTCTCCCTCTGCCTCTCCCTTTGTGCTTTCCCCATGACCCCCATGCTCATGCACTCTCTCAATCTCTCTCTCTCTCTTGCCCACCCTCTTTCTCAAATAAATAAAAGCTTTAAAAAATACAAAATAAAAGATGGTGATTCAAGCAGACCTTATTGAGAAGCTGACAACTAAATCAAGACTAGAAGGAGGTGAGGAAGGAAAGTATGCAGACAATGGAAGGAAAGCAGAGGACGCAGTTAGTGTGGAGACTAGGAGGAGGCTGTCTGGGTGCTTGAAAGGCCAGAGGTGTGCAGTGGAGCCACTATGCACCGGGCCTCAGAGATGAAGTCTGATAAGTCACTGAGGCCGGACCACATAGCTCTTCATAAGGACCCTGGCTTTCACGATGAATGGAGTCCTTGCCGGGTTTTTAAAGAGTGGCGTGATCTGGCCTAGCTATTACATGGATCATTTTGGCTAGTGTGTTGAAAGTTGTGGGGGCAGAGGCAGTGCAAGAAGCAGTTAGAAAATGATTTGTGTGCTCTAGAATGTTCATGAGACTGGAAGGTTTGAGCCCTAGGAGGGCAGCAGAGGAGGTGGAAGACATGGTGTTCCCTGGATATGTTCCGAAGGTCGGGAGCCAATGGTATTCCCTAACGGAATGGACTTCATACACGACAAAAAGAGAGGAACCATGGTGGCTCAAGGCTCTTTCCCTGAGCAGCCAGTAGACCAGATTCACCATCAACCGAGATGTGGGAGACTGCAAAAGGAACAGGTGGAAAGGAGGTCATGGTGGACCTGTTGAGTCCAAGAGGCCCAAGTGGAGATGTTGAGTGGACTTGCCGGATACACAAATCCGAAGTTTAGAATAGAGACCTAAATGTACATTTCAAAGTCATTACGATACAGGTGCCATTCAGTGCCAAGGGGCTGGTAAAGGGGTGTCAGTAGAGAGGACCATGCACTTAATGCATTCCAGCATTAAGAGGTCAGGAGAGGAGGAGGAAGAAGGAAAAGACACTGGGAGGAGTAGCCAATGAGGTAGAAGAAAAATGAAGCCACCTGGTGTCCCTAAAGCCAAGCTAAGTAAGGGTACGAATGAGAGTAGAGGTGATCAGTACAGTGCGGGAAATGTGGCGATGCCTCAACTCCTGTTTCTGTAAATAGGACTCTGATGGCATGCTTCACACACACTGGCTCTTCATTCAGGTATCAGGGTCCTGACTTGCTCCCCCGAAGCAGTCATGAGGACCCCATCTGCTCTGGCAAATGGCGTGGCCCAAGGTTCTCCACACACAGAGCTTCAAGAATTAGCCTGGCCTAGAGTCACATTCGTTCGGCTACTAAATATTCATTCTATGCGGCATATTGCAAGGCTGGCCACCTGGTTAGAGAGGAAGGTTCCAGGGCTGGTTCATTTCCACAATCAGTTCCAATTTCCTCCCTGTCCCTACTGACTATGTCACTAAATCCAGCATTTCCCACAACCCAATCCACTGAAGTTATGACATCTCACGAGCAGGGACCATCTTATGGCTTCTTCATCTCACTAATCACAGTGTGGCAGACCCTCAGTGAGCATTTTGTCAAATGGTACTTTGAGCATCAGGTTTCCCTCTCCTGCTACAGCAGAAGGGCGAAAAAGTCATGCAGGAGGAATCTGCATTCCTTATATGACCTCGAATAGAAAGAGGAAATTTGCACTCCTATCTTGGCCTGCGAGCTGTGGGGTTTCCAGTGGAGGCTGAAACAATTCAGGAAAAGGCAGAAATGCCCCCTGAGCCGGCCGGCATCCCCAGCTTCTGTGGAAACTCGCTCGGTTCCTCTGGCTCCTTGACAACAGGGAATGTCAGCTTGACCTGGGAGCCTAATGAAAGATGGCCCCATGCCCAGGAATGATGCCCCTCACCCATCGCGGATTAGACTTCTGCTGAGTCACCCACAGTAGTCACAACAGGGCCACAGTTCCTTTGGCCCTGGAAGCTTGACTCACTCTCAATCCCCAAACCCACTTCCACTTTCATGAGCAACACAAAAGCACCATGGAGTGCAGCTGATTGCCTCAATAATCGAAGGGAGGCATTTTAGGTCTCTGATTTGAGGACATTGTTGTAAATGTCATTTGCATGGGGCAGCATGAACTGCCTTCATTCCATCCCTAGCAAAAACACAAAGAAGAAAATCAGGGTTATGAAAATTGTTTGCCAGAGGATGGCTGAATTCTGATTTAGTAAAAGGTATACAGTCCCCGAGTTCTAGCAAAGGCAAAGAGGAGACAGGGCCAAAGTGAAGAAAAATATCACTTGGGTTACTTGCAACTAATAGGATCATATAAAAGTGAAATGGAGAATAAAAGTGTGTGATGTTGATGGATTATGATGAGAATTGAGTTAAAGAAAACAAGTGCTTTAAATCATTCAATTCCCCAAATAACATTAGAAACCAGGGAACCAGATGTGTTCAAGCTTATCCACACCAAATCTGAAAAACATTGGCAAGATTACTAACTGCAATTTCACAATGACATGCTGGGGCCCCAAAAGCAATTCTGAAGACAGCTTGTCTCCTCGCAGAGATAACAGACTCAGACATAATCCAAGTTCTTCCAAAGGGCCAATTCAGGGGTCACAGCCAAGATCAAGTTTGTAATTATAATTTTCACCTTCTGCTGGCAGAGAGCATGGAGTCAGAGGAGGCGCTACCCAGAGAGGAGCAATTTTCTCTATAAAATGATCATCATTAACAGAGTTTATAGGGAAGATGACCACGCCTTCGCTCTTCTCAAAGTTCTGATTTTATGCGACCAAAGCAAGTAGCGAACCACAGAGAATCCGAGCTACTATCACCTTGCCACAACTTTACAACCTTACGTATGCTAACTAAAATACCCACCACCGGGCAACACAGCTCTTCTTTTCAGGCAAGACAGTTGAGAGTGTGTTGGTGAGTGCACCACCTGGGCAACCCTTGGCTGCTTGAGAAAGGTGGTCAGCCTCTTGCGGAGGCCATGCAGAAGCAGGCCGAGCATCCTGGTGCTCAGATCTCCTTGCGGGTAGGCTTGAAAGCTTTAGCATGACTCCTGCCACCCCGGAGCGGGGTCTTCCCTGCCCCTCCAGGAGGGAGGCATGCGCTCAGCTCCTGAAGGCCACGTGGCGGGCTTTACACTTGCAGAATCAAAACAGGAGACGTGTGCTCCATTACAGCAACTCTGGTGATTCAGGTGGTGAAGCTGAGAACCAGATAGAGGGAGTGACCCTCCCAAGATTATAGAGTCAATTAACGGCAGAGCCCACGTTCTGTCTAATGCCCTAAACACCGACTATACTTCCTACTGCAATACCTCTGATGCGGGAGCTCATGCTGCCAGCCACCCATCTGCAGGGTCAGATATTAAAATCTATTAGAAGAGACGGCCGTGGGGGGCAGAGATCTGACTTAGGCTTGCTGTTTCCTGTTTTTACTGTGCTGATGACTACCGTTACTGGTTTCTTAGCATGATCTTCATACAGAGCCCGAGAGTATATCACCTTTGGGATATGTATCATCAGCGGCCCCTCCCAGTTCCATCAGCGAGGGCAACAATATCCGTGTCTTTCCGTATTAATGTCATTAGCTTCTTTGCCACAAGCAGAGATGCGATGATTATCACATGCAATCAGATGCCGAACATAAAATGCAACTCTCAGATGTCGCTGAAAACCAAACGTCGTACATTCTGACGAGACCAAACTTCACTTGAGAACGAACACTGGTTTCTGTTGACCTCCTTATGACCTGACATCCAGAAGAAGATAAAGAGTAGGATGCCGCGAACTCAGAAGTCACGGAGGCACCAGTCTCCACTCTCGACGTGGGGAAGTCGGTGTTCAGTTGTCACCGGGCCATCTCATGGGTGCTGCAAAGGTGGACTTGACCAGTATACACTTCCGGTTTTGTGTGTACCTGACGCGGTTCACGGCCACTGGGGCCTCAGTTGAAAAAAAAAAATAATTCCTATCTTGCTATTAATGATACCCCTTATAAGAGGGATAAGTGTCTCTTCTGTAAATTGCAACGCAAAAATAGCACGTCTGGGTGAAAATAAGCAAATACATACACGCATGCTTTCAACTGGAAGCAAATAGCAATAGCCAATCTTGGAAGCAGCTCTTCTTCTGACTGCGGTTTCTGTACCGACTATTGATTTGTGTTCTCAGAGAGAGTCACATCCCAGCAGTTGGCCTCAGATGCAAGTCAGGCTAAGCAGGAACTACGATCCCTCATTCCTCAGCATCTGACACTTAAAGAGAGTGAGGTCTAATGAAGGTTTCTTTTCTGAGCTACCCCATGAAAGAAGAGTCGCTATCCATCAGTCAGGGTGGGTTTGCAACACCAAAAGGCCCTGGGACCCAGGAGGAGCAGGGGACATCTGGGGAGAGGTCCCAGCCACCCTGCTGCGAGGTGGCTAGGCTTGTAGGACGGATAGGACAGAGCCTCACGTGAACCACCCAAAGCGCCTCTCCTAATTGTGCTTCTGCTCAACACCGGAGGGCCTCACTTTTTTCCTGTTATGTGCTAGGAGAGAGAAAAAAAAAAAAAAAAAAAAAAAAAAAAAAAAAAAAAACCTGCCCCGTCAAAGCCACACAAGGGAATTCTCTTAAAATAAACAGCGAGAAAAAAAAAAAGAAAAAAAAAATAAAAAAAAAAAAAAATAAAAAAAAAAAAAAAAAATAAACAGCGAAACTTAACTGCAGGCTTTTCTTTCCACGGACATATTTTAAATGTATATAATGCGAGATGGCTGCTGGAAAAATGACAAGTGTCTGTTTCCATTAGACTCCTCAAGTGCACAGACCTAATTGACAGCCTCTCCCAGGCATGGAGGAACTTCCAGCTTCGGGGTTTCCATAGCAACGTGTCCCCACTGCTGGGGCTGCGGTGCTCCCAGTCATCGCTCACAGGACCCCACATTCTAGACGCTCGGTTAAGTCATCCAGGACTTTCAATATCCCAAGGGTCACCAAATGCAGTTTCCCCAGCAGGTCAGACTTCCCGCTTTGGGGGCTGAGCCTCTAATTCAGGACCAAGAATTCTTGGTCAAATGTCGGTGCTGCGTTGTCCCTTCCAGCCTTGCTCTGCAGTGTACGTGCTGCACAGGCCGAGGCTGCGAGCGTCTGGGTTAACTCTCTTTCATCTCCCTCTGATGAACTTGCATGACACCTTCTCTTCTGGGAGGTGCCACTCACCGTGTTCAGTCACCCAGGTGAACCAGGCCAGGGGCCCTCAGGCCCACAGGTCCGCAGGGCGGGAGGAGGGAAGAGGTAAGGCCCGAGGCTGCGGTCCAGCGAGCTCTCCACCTGCCCGCCACCCCCTGCCGGGGGCCCTGGCGCCCAGGACCAGCCCCTTTCCTGATGCGAGCGAAGGGGACCCACGGGACACACTTCGCAGACCTTCATTCATTTCGTCCTCAGGGCCTGTTGACAGAAGTCATACCCATCCTGAGTCATACTGAGCAAAACCAAGGCTAAGGATGATGCACGGGTACTATACCATGCACGGAGCCCGAGTGGCAGGGCCGGGACGCCCCAGTCGGTCCTCCAGCTGCCCCGCACCTGCCCACGGGTCCCCAGTGGGAAAGAGCACGCAGCGGGCTGCCCTGGCCGCTGCACACGGGGGGAGGAAGGGGGCTGCTGCACACGGACGGTGGCCCTGCCCTAAAGCCACCCAGCTCGAGGAATTTCTCACAAACTGCTCCCTGCAGGGACCCACGGGCGCTTAAAAATCCACTGTCCCCTCAACGTGTATACCACCACCCGCTGGGCCGTGACACGCACAGGGCCGCCACGTCTCCCTGAGACGAAGGGAGCCACCCCGGTGGCTCTTGGCACATAATGCGGTGTGTTCAGACAAGGCGGTTGGATCCGGGCTAATAGATTCTTATCAGTTAATTGAATCAGTCACCGTTCATTTACGTGGGCGCCCCTGACGGGATCTACAAATGGCCCTTCCCAATCCAGGTCTTCTGGAAATTAGATGGATACGTGAATGGCTTCCTTCAAACTGTCACCTGCTTGCAATGGGAAAGGAATGTTCAGGACTCATCCTCTTCTGTTAGGGAGGGAATAAAAAGTATTTGTTAAGCACGGGGTCAGGGTTCATTTAGGACTTACTGTCGCTTCTCTTAATTGAAATTCCATGTCACAAGGGTCTTGTCTTCATTATTTTTTTTTTTAATAAAGGAGTGTTTTCATTCGTAAGGGAAGTACACAAGTATGAAGTCAGTGGCTGGATGAACTGGGGAGACTCACCAGCAACTAACCGGGCCTCAGAAACGAGGCTGTCTAACGTCTGGCCAAGCAAAGAGGTGCTGGGCACCGTGAGGGACAGCTCAGCACCTCAGCACCTCCCCTGCAATTCATACACAACAGGCTGTGATGAGGTTAAAGGCAAAAGGGCTGTAGACACAGAGGTCAGGGTCCAATGCTTTGAAATGTGACAGCTCAAATACAGCAAAGGAAAAAATTCAAGAAGAAAGAAGAAGAAAAGAAGCCAGAAGACTATTTATTCTTCATTTCCCCTTGGGAAAGAGGGGTATTTTTTTCCAGGCATTCTTCCAAGAATCCTATCTCCCCCCACCCCCCAACTAAATCATCTGGTCAAGAACATATTTCAGAATGTGCTCTCTCTGGTTGGAAATTCCAGCCACTCGGCTGCAACCAAACAGGAGGAGGCATGAGGGGCAACATACTTGTAGGCTTAGCACAGGAAAGCAGATAGAATCCACTCATTTATTCATTCTTTCCACAAATATTTATTCAGTTCTTACTCTGTGCCAGACACTGGGGACAGAACAATAAACAATATATTCCCGTGGAACACACACACAGCGGTAGGAGAAGACACAGTAAACAGAAATATTTCTGTCGGGCGGCCATAAGGAGTGGTGGAAAATAAAATAGGGTAATGAGGAAAGGGTTGTTATTTTATACACGGATGCCCCAAAGCCCTGCTTGATGAGATGGCACCTGACCACAGACCAGAAGTGAGGCAGCAAGCCCTCTGGGTATTGAAAAGCAAGAGCAACGTGGTAGAGGAAAGAGCCCATGCAAAAGCCCTGAGCTGCTGTCCGAGTCGGCACTGTTTGAGCCAAGGAAGGGGGCCAAAGAGCTTGCGGGAACCGATCATAGGTTATAGACTGGGATCCCTAGGAGCAGACTCTGGGAATGGGGGGATCACCAGGGAAGTGCATGCAGCGTGTGAGCTCAGGATCAACACGCACAAAAGGAAAGGGGAGGAAGCAACATTAAACAGAAGAGGTTGTGCCACAATGTGATCTTGATAGAGAAACTCAGGCCTTTCCGCAGGTTGCCGACAGGCTGGGGCAGCCCTTCAGGGTTGCTAGGCTCCACGTCCACTTATCCAGCCGTCATCAGATGCAGGCTCCCCAGGAAGAGGCCACGACCTGGGAGAAGCAGCTCTCACCATTGGTTGGCAATTTCCACTGGGGCCTGGAAGCTGCAGGAAATGATTCTCTGACCCCTGAACAGGTGCCACACCAGCCAGAGTATTCTCGACAGCAAGGGGGAGAGTGTCGCACGGGCAAGCACAGGAATACACCAGGAGCCAGAGTATCTCAAAGCTGCAGGTAGAAGTCTGGCTTACCATGGGCAGTCACTGGAGGATTTTTTTTTTTAAGATTTTTTTATTTATTTGAGAGACAGAGTGAGCAAGAGAGGGAGAGAGCACAGAGGAGCAGGGGTGGAGGGAGAGGGAGAAGCAGACACCCCGCTGAGCAGGGAGCCCTATGCAGGCTCCCAGGTCCCAGAATCCTGAGATGAGCTGACAGCAAAGGTTTGACTGACTGAGCTGCCCAGATGCCCCCCCTAGAGGATTAGAGGGGACTTAGATTTTAAAAGGAACATTCTGGCAACAGACCACGGGGGTGGAATGTTAAGAATAATCCCATCACTGGTACAGCACTTAAAGGAAACAAAAACTGTGAAAGAGAAAGAAAATGAGTGTTCATGAAGGGCAGCCATGGCACCACCAGGTGTTGGTGGGGAGCCTCTGTCAGCAGCAAAACAGGGTGGAAGGGGAGGCAGAGAGCGGATCTAGACAGAGGACAGGAGGCTAAGGCTCAGCCATTCACATCTGGAGAAGCATTGGAAAACCTTCCATGCAGATGAATCAGAGGTTCAAATAAACTTTTTTAGTGTGTTTGGGGCAAGAAAATAGAGATTTAGAGTCTCTCCGGGGGTTCTCAGGACAGCTTAGAAGGTAGGTCATGGGGGGTGTCAGGAAAGGTGACATTCATCACAGAGCTGTGAAAAAGAGAAGGGAACAGACCTCCTTCGCATTTGGGGCAGTGGTCGTCGGGGTTGGGGTGAGTCGCAACCATCTGCAGAGCTCCCAGAGAACCCAGCAGCCCAGGTGCATTTCCACAGGCTTGGTCCTGGGTCTCCATATGGCTCCGGGTTTCCCAGATGCGGCTGGTACCCATAGACGTCATAAAGCTGCTGATTTGGGGGCTCGCTGGACATTTGGATGGGCTCCCCTCCCAAGGAAGAAAACAACCAAAAGACATCACTGCGCTTTGGTTCCCATTCAGAATCAGTGTCCATTGACGTTCACATATTACTTGCCACACTTCTGTCCTCTACCAAAAGGTGGATTCATTACGTACTTGAAAAAGCCTCCCCACTGGTGAGTCTCCTTGGCGACAAGAACAGGTAAGAGCAGACTTGCCAAAACTTTGCAGTCGAGTCTCTGTTGGCACAACCCAGGGACCCGGGGACTCTACTCAGAGGGGGGGACCTGTGCGGAATATGGTTCAAACTTTTAACACCGTCGTAGAGAAAAATGAAATAAAATGGATGACAGATGTCCTCCAACCATGAAACTATTATTGGGGCTTGAAGTGAGTTCCTCATTTTTTCAAGATTTATTTATTTATTGTGAGAGAGAGAGAAAGAGAAAGAGAGAGAGAACTCATGGGGGAGGGATAAAGGGAGAGGAAGAGAGAGAGAATCCCAGCAGATTCTCCAGTGAGTGTGGAGTCTGATGTGGGGCTTGATCGCACGACCTGAGCCGAAAACCAAGAGTCGAATACTTAACCATCTGAGTCACCCATGTGCCCCTCTCCTTATTTTTGGACAGAAAAGCAAGACTCAAGCAATCTAATTCCTAAGCAGAGTTGCTTAGGAAGCCTGGAGCTGACCCTATAGGCTCTTCTTCCATGTTATAATTAGAGGGACAGACTCCAGAGGGCCTGGCAAAAAAACAAAACAAAACAAAACAAAAAAACAGTGACAGTCCATGAATCCCCTCTGGTCCATTGAAAAAGTAACACTCCTACCTGGTGGTGTCATGGGTCCCAGGCTGCATAAAGGGACTTTCAGTAGAAGGAATGCAATTCTCTTCTCATCAACAAGGGGGAAAGGGGATGGGGACATGAAAATTTATGACAGATCTAATAGATCTACTTTTTTAAGATTTTATTTATTTATTCATGAGAGTCACACAGAGACACACAGAGAGAGAGGCAGAGACACAGGCAGAGGGAGAAGCAGGCTCCATGCAGGGAGCCCGACGTGGGACTTGATCCTGGGTCTCCAGGATCATGCTCTGGGCTGAAGGCAGTGCTAAATCACTGAGCCACCCTGTCTGCCCCAGAGATCTAATTTCTTTTTTTTTTATTTTTTATTTATGTTTTATTTATTTTTTATTTTTTATTTTGAGATCTAATTTCATTTTCAGAAAACTTATAAAGATTGACTCTAGGTCTACACTGCCTCAGTCAAGCTACCATGGGTAAGTGAAGCTTACAGAGAGGTAAGTTTCCACATAAAACCTTTAGAAATATGTCCACCAATTATCCAACCAATTGAAAGAACAAGGCTTTATCCAGAAGCCTAAGAGCCGAATTAAAGCACGGCTGCTCCAGTGACTATCTGTAAGTAGGTAAAGAAAGTATCTAATAGAGAACAAGACAGAGATGAGCATAAACAGAGGGCAAGGGTTTTGCTAACATACTGTATGTTAGTAAATACGCGATACTAATTTTTAAACAAAGTTATATTAACAGTGGAACCAATGAAGTCACAGGCTAAATTCAAGAAGAACAGAAAAGGAAAAGTTACAGAAAGAAGCCAAAATGCAAGAACTTTTCATCTTCCATCAAGAGTTTAAAATACTGCATTTCACTACACCTGGATGATTACATGAGCGTGCTCCTTGTTGCCTTCAAATAATCGCTGTAATTGTTAAAAAGAAGAAGATTTATGCTCCAACCTTTAATAAGAATAAAGAAAACGGGGCCCAAACCACAAAAAGATTGGATAAAAGAAAAACGATACGAAGATGTGTGCTGCTTGATGAGGTGAATAACTGAGACCGTAGAAAGAAAGGGAGCTGTCCAGGTAGGGGAAGGGCAGCTGGACAAATAGGAAACCCACAGAAGAGCCCAGAATAGTGGCTTCCAGTGCAGGCACGTGGCCCTGAAGGAAATGCATGAGGGCCGTGCAGCTGAGGTCTCCCCCGCACCAGACGCCCAGCCTGCGGGCAATTCGCCCACCGCCCCCAAGCATTCGGAGACCCTGGACGATGCCCATAGCACCTTCGCTAACAACGTACACACACGCTCCTCTGGAACATACTATCTCCGCAGTGTTCACCACACAGCTGTGAAGATGGTCACGTGCTGGTTAGTTAGTGTAGGAGTTGGGTTTCTGACCCAGCCAATCTTATGATAAAGCTCTCTTTTAACTTCTTTTTTAACAATATTTATTTATTTATTTATTTATTTATTTATTTATTTATTTATTTATTTATTTAATTTAGAGAGAAAACATGTGTGCACGCACACAGGTGAGAGAGGGGAAGGGACAGAGGGAGAGAGAAAGAATCTCAAGCCGACTCCACCCAGCGCACAGAGAAAGATGCCAGGCTTGATCTCATGACTCTGAGATGAAGACCTGAGCTGAAATCAACAGCCCAGCACTTGACCCACTGAGCCACCCAGGCACCCCAAAGCCCCCTTTTAGCTTTTCCCTTTCGTGCCGAACTGTAGTATGTAGACCAGAGGAGGAAAGCATAGCACAACAACCATAATGTTCGAAGATAATTAGAAAAATGGGAACTTACAGGACTGTGACCCAGCAGACCACATTTGTCAAATTAGAGCATTAGATGATTCTGTTACAAAATAAAAGCAGAAATAATGACGCTAAGCATTCCGTTTAAAAATCTCAGGGGGAAAAAAAAGAGGAAAATAATGCAGACTACTAATAACATAACAAAATATACATAAACAAATAGAAAGATGGTAAAATTAATACATCTAAAACCGGGCTTCTGGAAATACTAATGAAAAAGACAAGGTTGTGTTGGAACCAAATGAGACAAAGAAAGAAACGCCTAAGTCAACAAAATGTGCAAGAAGGACAGAGATGTAGCTAGCCATGTACAAAAGACTGCTTTAAATTTTAAGCTAACACCCTGCACACTTGTAAAATTCTATCACTGAAAAGCTCACTGAAAAGGATAATTTCCCATAAGACTATAAACTACAAAAATTGATACAATAAGTAGAAATCTGAATAAGCTAAAAATTGATAGGTAAATTGGAAAAATTTTGAGGGATTACTCAGGGAAAGGCCTGTGTTCCTCTATCCTGCACACCGGCTGTCTACACCTGGCCCTCCTCCGAGTGGTGGCAGACGGGGCAGGTGCCTTCGCTGAAGGGCGTTCGGGCTTCTAGGAGGAGAGGCCGTGGAGGGAACAGAGGTCACAGACTTTCTCCGCCAGTGAACATACTACTACCAAGCCAGGTACAGAGAAGACTAAAGAGACACCGGTAAATGGCCCCAGGAAGCTGGGGCACCCAAAGGGGTCAACCAGCTTACAGTAATTAAAGGCTCACTGGGGAAATCCCTGCAAGGGTTTCTCCCTGGCTCAGAGCTGTGGTTGGCCATACAGCAGGTGATGAGGCCGGGCCAGCACAGCCACCGAGCCACAAAAGGACCTCTCCTCCTCCCAACTCACAGCAAGAGGTCATGATACTTAATGTGGCTCAGTGTCCTTGAAAAGCAAGATGAGGCATCATAACGGGGTATAATCTACTATCCGGCTCAGCCCTAGAACCCTAAAGCTTCTTTGGGATTTTTTTTAAAAGAATTTATTTGGGGTGGGCGAGAACAAATGGAGAGGAGGGGCAGAGGCAGAGAGAGAAGCAGACTCTGCTGAGCAGGGAGCCCAGTGTGCGGCTCCATCCCAGGACCCCAGGATCCCGACCAGAGCTGAAGGCTGAAGGCAGATGCCTGACCGACTGAGCCACCTGGCTGCCCCTCTTGGGGTTTTATCAAGCATAGGAACGTAGATACCAGGAAAGAGGTGGCAGGAGCTGGTGAGCTGGCTCAGCCCAGGCTTCTCCATGCCTGTCCTGTCACCAGCCTGAGGAGATGGATCGTGGTGGCGAGACTGCTGGGCTCTGTTCCACCCCAGTCTGCGCAGAAGTCCAGCGAAGCAGCAGGAGGAGGAGGACTTGGGCAGCACTCAATAATTTTTCTCAGTTGTAACAAATTTTGGAGAAATAAAGACAAGATTCTCAGTCAAGGTTCTGAGATGTAGACAGTGGGGAGTTTCTTCTGGAATTTTGGAAAAATCGTGTGCTCTTTGAAAAGGCAAGGTCAACGGGTCCTAGGCTAAGCTTTGAGAAATACTTCCCAGAACCATCTGGTTCCTGTTAGAAAGCTGCTGCCGCCTGAACCCACAACCACATCACCTTTGACTCTCCTCCCACCACAAAGTGGGTGCCCCATATCCTGCCTGGTTGCCCAGAGGGCTCACCACTGACTCGTGGAAACTAGTTGCCTATCCATGCCCTAGAGCAAGGGCCGTGGGAGATGTAAGGGGAAGGTGGTGGCGGTCTTAAGATTTTCTTTTGCTAGAAAGGCAGATTTACAAAATAGGTAACTGCCCAACTCTGAATGGAGACAAAATATTTAGAACATCTGTGAACAACCTATGTTGATTATTACGGCTGTGGGCATGTCGCCACGGTTCCTCTCCTATAAAAGGGAGCATGTAATAATTTCTCTTAAGTGACTTGAGAATTAAATACATCTACATGTCACAGGGACTGACACATAATTCTCCAGGAGCATCCGTTCACAAAGACCCTTGTCTTACATGTACGTGTAAAACTGATCCTGGCTCTTCCTGCGTGTGTTCCCACCACAAAGACACCGAGTTTGAAAATGTCATTCCATATGCTATCTGGCGTAGGACAAAGCATTGCCCAAAATATTCACAAAGAGCCGGGCTATAAAGTCAAAGTATCCAACCAGTTGACCCAAGAAAACACCCAGCAGAGAACTAGAAGCCACATCGCTCCTCCTTCTAAGGGCAGGGACGCGGTGGGCTGAGGCAGATGCTCTGCTGGGAGGTAAAGTCTGGTCAGGCCCTGGAATGGGGCACGGGGCCCGTCTGCCAGGCCGTGTGCTGCGCCGCGCTTCTCTCTTTTTAACGTGATGACACGATGTGGTGCACCAATCTTACAGGGTGGACACGATTGGCTCCGTCCTGTACAGAGAAGAAGCAGAGGTTGACAATGTTCAAGGATTTCTCCAAGTGAGGAGGCTTGATGAGTTCGAATCAGCCTGTACCTTGACCCCAAAGCTTTGCTCTGCCTCTTGCACTAAGTGTCCCGGTCCTGGGCTCCCTGCCAACTTTCTGCTGTCTGCGCCTGTGTCCACGTTCCACCTGCCGTGTGACCAGGCGTGCTTGCCGGGTGACTCCTTCAGCTCCCACTTCTTCAGATCCCCAAGCTCTGGGACACCTGGGGGGCTCAGTGGTGGAGTGTCTGCCTTCAGTCCAGGGCGTGACCCTGGGGTCCTGGGATCAAGTCCCGCATCAGGCTCCCTGCACGGAGCCTGCTTCTCCGTCTGCCTGGGTCTCTGCCTCTCTGTGTCTCTCATAAATAAATAAATAAATAAATAAATAAATAAATAAATAAATAAAATCTTAAAAAAAAAAATCTCCAAGCTCCCTCCTTGCACTGATGCTTTCCTGTTTTCCAAATTTGGTGTCCGAGCGTGACACACTGAGTCAGTCCCTTCCTCGCCCTTGGGTCCTGTGATCCTTTTCTGAGATCTTTCAGGGCTCTGCTGACCACTTTTGGCCTGAACCTGGGGAAGCCCACAGCTGGGAGCTGACCATAAAAAAAAAAAAAAGGATGGGTTAACCACAAAAGGGGCAAAGTTCACTTCTGGTCTCTTGATTTCAGAGCATCCCTGTGTAAAAGTTAAGGAGACCGAGCGGAAAATGTCGGTGCATTTCAAAGTTCAATTACTCCCCCACCAGGCGAGTGTTCAGGGCTTATTCTCTGTGTGATTTCCAGCTTATTAGGGCTGCTGTGATAGCAGTCTGGGCTTCAGATCATTAGCTACTTGCTCCTTAAACGGAATCCGTTAGCTAAATATAACCAGGAACCCTCAGTAGTTTGCACTAATTACATCGGGCTGCATTGTTAAGGTAAATAACAGAAGAAACTATCAGTATACATGTATAAAAGCCATGATCTTCCTGTTTGCCCCAGACAGTAAGCACTTTGGGAATTTTTTTAACAGGCTTATTCAGCTGTCAGTTCGATGGGAGGATTGATCGTGGGTCCTGCTCCAAGGGGAGGCTCTCCGCCGGGCAACATTCATTGCACTCTCCCCTCCTGCTGAAAGGTGAGGAGCTGGGACTCCTCGGGGTGTAAATTCCAAGTTGGGAATCCAGCCTCGTGTTTCTCTTGCGATGAGGCCTCTCGTAGGAGACTGGTCTGATTGTCACAGGTTCCACCGTGTGTGTGGACAGCCCGGAACCATAGAGAGGGAAAGGGACATACGTCCCCGTCACTCTCCTCTGAAGGGAAACAAGAGCCGCCTGAACCAACAGTCCAATAGTCACCTACCAGACCAGTGGATTTCTAACCTCTGTTGAGCCATAGAATCACGGAGTATCATGGAATCATAAATGGAAGAGCAAAATGTAGAGACAAATTGCACACATTGAGATATGAGTGCTTGGCCAGTCTATGGTTTTCCACCACTTTGTCACCCAAAGGATCCACAGGATGGCCCATTAAACAGGGCAGAGATACTATAGCCCATGGTACTGAGATAGTGTGGTATGGTGACAGATGCCAGCTACACTTGTGGGGAACACAGCATAATGCTCTGTTGAATTACGATGCTGTGCACTCAGAACTAACATAACATCGTGTGTCAAATAGTCAAATTGTAAAGATTTTTTTAAAAAAGAATGGCATTTGTTCCCTGCATTTGTCCCATTATAAAAATGTTGCTTGCCTTCCGGGACCTCTCTTTCTTGCGGACTCAGAATATACTTCCCCAAACTGCCTCAGTTTGGGCCACAGTTGCTAAGCAACCCCTTCATTGCAAAGCTGTGATAGATGGAGGGGATACTGAGGCCCTGTCAGGCTTTGAAGAGTGATTTTCCACAGCCAGAAGGTATGTGAGAAAGACACGGCCCATATTCCAATTGGAGGTCAACATTAGGCCTAATTCTAGAATAGGGATTGCTGGGCCTTCCCCAGCACTTCATTCCTTTTAAAGGGTACCTACAAATAGTAGTTGTTGTTACCAGGTAGGATAACGGTTTGCTGTTGTGTAAGACAAGATCTGTGTACTTTAGGCCTGTCAACCAAAGAAAGTAGGAATAAAATGACATGGTGTGTGGAATTTACTCTAAAATATTTCAGCGAAACAGAGAAAGAGAGAGAGAGAGATAAAGCAAATGTGGCAATACCTCAGTAATTGTTGAAACTTGGTGATGGAATACGAGGGTTCATTTTTTAAATTTTCTCAAGTGAAATTTCTGATTTTTCAAATTTGTTTTTTTCAATTATTTGAAATCTTCCTTCATCTACTGCACGTAGATATGCCTATGTACCGCAACAATCCTCGGAGAGACTGGCCTCTCCTTTAGAAGAGAAATGATCTGGAATGCACGTAACCACAATGCCCCCTGTGAAATGCTTGTGAAAATCTGAACATGCTGAAAGCTCAGATGTTTTTGAGGTGAATTTCCTCTCGGGCCACCTGTGTGTGATGAAGAGACCAACATACTAAAACAGCATTTCCCTAAAGCTCTGCCGCACGACACCAGGCTTATGACAGGCTCCAAGCAAGAAACGGTTCCGCTGTCGTGTACACTTAGGAAACAGATGCAATGGGCTCTGCTCAGCGAGTCATCATGGCCATTAGCACTTTAAAGGCTCTGCTGAATCCTACAAGGACAAAAGGAAAGCTATCTTGTTGTTCTCTTACCCTGCTTGAGAGACTGTGGGTGGGGGTAGAGGTCCAGGTATGGGAAAGGAAGGGACCATCCATCCATCCCTCCATCCCCCAGGGCCTTCCACATATATACCAGACACTGTGGTAAGTGGTTTTCCTGATGTCTGCAGCAAGGCCTCATTATGCATTCGCTCAGCACCCTGTATTTCCCCGACTGGAACATGTGTAATGCTTTACTCTGACTTCTTGTTCAGTAATTTATCTTTCCTGTCATGTCATGAACTGCCCATGGGTAAAGTCTATATCTTGTGTTCATCGCTGATAACTGCCATGGTATCCCTTTCATTTAACATAATTCTTACCAAATTATGGATGCTCAATAAATATTTGCTGGGTAAATAGATGTGCTATCTCATTTAATCCTCAGGACGGCCAGGCGAGATACCAGTCTCCCAATTTTGTAGATGATGGAGACACATGGAGATGAAATAGGTTTTCTCAACTTTTTGCGACGAGGAAGTGGCATATCCAGCATCCAAAATCAGTTTTGTTGACCCTTGGTGTGTCTTCACGAATAAAGGTTGTGGAACAGAATTGCAGCAATTTGGAAGAATAGAGTAAGGAAAGGGAAAATTGGTAACTCTGCAGACACTCCCTCACCCACGGTGAACATGGCCCTTGATGGCGACGCCCCATGATATGATGTGTTGTCCTCCCACACGATGCGATGGGAAGGACACATCCCCACGATATTCTTCCCACAAGCCCAGACTTCACTCTAATCATGAGAAGACATCAGACGAACCTACACTGATGGATATTCCACGAAATACCTGACTGGTACTTTTCCTAAGTGTCAAGGTCATACAGGCAAAAGATTGAAAACCATCACAGAGCACAGACCGGAATAGCCCAAGGAGGGATGGTGACAAAATGCCCCGTGGAATCCTGGACTGGATCACAGGACAAGGAACATGAGTGACAAATTGGAGGAAATCTGAATAAAGTCTGAAGCTTAGCGAATAATATTTTATCAACATTCCCTTCTTAGTTTTAGTAATTGTACCTTGTGTAAGATGTTACCATTTGGGAACGCCAAGTTTAGGAAGGGTACTGTGTTCGTTGTCCATTGTTGTTATAGCAAATTACCACAAACTTAGGACTGAAACAATACAAACTTACTCCCTGACAGTTCTGGAACTCAGAAGTCTGCACTAAAATTAAGATTTTGGCAGGGTTGCATTCCTTCTGGAAGCTCTAGGGGAAAATCTGTTTCTTTGCTTCTTTTTATTACGGTGAATTACACCTAGGATAAAATTTACCATTTTTGCCATTTTTACGTGTAGAGTTCAACGGCATTAAGTATATTCACATTGTCGGCAACCATCACCACCATCCATCTCCACAACGCTTTCATCTCCCCTAACCGCAACTTTGTACCCACTAAATAATATGTTTACTTGCCTTTTCCAGCTTCTAGAGGCTACCTACATTTCTTGTTTCATGGCCCACTTCCATCTTTACGGCCAGCAGAGCAATCCAATCTCTCTTTGGCCCTCCAGTCTCCCTCTCTCCCTTATAAGGACCCCTGCCCACCAGGGATACTATAGAATAATGTCCTCATATCAATATCTTTAATTTATTCATAGCTGCTAAGTCCCTTTTGCCATGTAAGGTGACATAGTCCCAGGTATGAGAGATCAGACTTGGACATATTGGAGGAGGGGCATCATTGTTTCTCCACAGGTATTTAGGAACCATCTGTATTATTATCTTTACAATGTTTCTGTAAGTCTAAAACTATTTCAAAATAAAATCTTTTAAAAGCACAGCAATAATTGCGTGATCATCTATGATAGACACAGATTGTCATAATATACATATTCGTAGATTCTCAAAGTTGCCTGGGAATTTAAAGATTTTTTTTTATATTGACCAAATTTTGACAGTCCTTAGGGAATGATAATATGTGGAGTAATAGGTAAGTTTATCTGAAAGTGACCCCTAGAGATCTTTCTGGAAAATGCTTGGCACTGAGTTCGTTGAAACCAGGGGTTCCTCCAGCAACCAAGTCCAATATCAATCCAGAGAAGTATGGAAGTAATCAACTTAAAACCTGATCTTGCACAGCTGGAAAGATAATTCTTTCCCATTATCCTCCCATAAAACAGCTTCTGGAATCAAAGGTCTTTGACCTGAGGCCAAAAACCAAAGAAGTGCCCTATAAAGAAAGTGGTTGAGAGGAGCACTGGGTGGGTCAGTTGCTTAAGCATCCATCTCAGTTTCTGCTCAGGTCATGATCTCAGGGTCATGAGATCGAGTCCCTCATAGGGCTCTGTGCTCAGGGCAAAGTTGGGTGAGATTATCTCTCCCTCTCTCTCTGCCCCTGCCACTCCTGTGCTCGCATGTTCACTCTCACTCTTGCCCTAGCTGTCTCTCTCTCTCAAATACATAAATAAATCTTTAAAAAAAATAGTTGATGTTCTGGGGGGAACACCTCCTACAATGAATGTGGTGAGTTTGGAAGGAGAAGCGGAACAGAGTGGAACCAACTCCAGAACTTTTTAATAGACACTAAGTAAAGGGTTGATAAAGAAAGGAAAACCAGCAGAACGGCTATGCTGGAGAAAGTCCACCTCCCAAGCAAGGATCCTCTTATTAATTGGGCCATCATGTGGGGTCCCCAGCCTTTCAGCCTACTGCAGTCCTACTAACCTAACAAAGTAGCCAGCCGATACAAATGCCTCTCCCACTTAAAACATCACCACAGTTGACCTGTCCAGGCAAAGGAGAGGCTTGGAAAACAGACCCATGTTGACTCATAAATGTGCCACAGGTCAGGTGTACGGTAATGCAATCTACAGAGGTAAGGAAGAGGAGGGGAATATTAGTTTGCAGGAGATGACAAAGACTGGGAAATGGACAGAGGAAATCCAGGGTTCTCTTTTAGACATGCTACCGTGCGTATCAGAAACCATCAAACACCAAGTCTGGAGGAAAAAAAAAATACAACTGTTTTAAACTCTTCTCTCAAGATCAAAATCTTTCTGATTGATTAAAAACAAAATACAAGTATGTGCTTTTCCATGACACAACCAAAGCCAAATAACGTTGGAAAACAAAAATTAAAAGTTTACTCGAGGTTAGAGTGGCCGCCTACAAATGAAAATACCCAAGGTAGGCAGCCATTTCACTATCAAAGGAGAATTCAAGGCAAGATGCATTAAGCAAAGAAAAGGTTATTTTACACCAATAGAAACTAGAGCCTATAATGAAGAATCTAGCAATCGTGAACTTTTGTAAGTCAGTGAATCACACAGTATCAAGGTTTAGGGCAAAACCCATTAGGAATGCAGGAGAAAACTGACAGAAACAATTCCTGTTAGAAGGCTTTGGGGCTACCCAATGTCAAAGGCAGAGAAAGCAGGCTGAAAACAAAGGAAGTAAATAAACAAGAAGGACACGATGATCCTAAACAACCCAATGAATGTAGGTGGAGGGCTTCTAGGGCACACACTCCGGGAAGTGATCGGACCGAGCTGGGCTCCTCCTTTCTCCTTTCTCACTCCATTCACTCCCTTCTCCTCCTTTTCCGCTGCTTCTGGTTTGGTTTCCTCACTTACTCAGAGCATATATTTACCCAGGTTACTCCAAACCCCCTTAGAATGATGGGAAACATAATTAAGTAAGTAAAGGGGAAAACCTTCCAAGTCTGTGGAAGGAGCCATTCTAGCTACAATGGTGCTGTTGCCCTGGCCAGGGGCAGAGCCCCAAGCCTTCTAGGTGATGGTTGTAGAACCTTCTCCGTGACCCTATGATTTCTATTCAAGAGGCACAGGCTGCCTTGGCCATGGATGAAACCCTATAGTTCATCAGCCTTTGACTTGGGGGTGAAGGAGGAACATTTCATTACTATTTGAACTTTACCTCACTATTTTTCCTCCCAGGGGTGAGTTTTGTCCGTATCTTACAGGGATTCTGGATCATTCTTCTTAACCTAACATCTTCCCAGATGAGACCTGGGAAGATTTGGTTTTGCCCTTTTGAAATCAGACAAGAGTGAGGTGAGAGGGAACAGTCTGGAAGACCAGCCTTGCTTCCTGCGCCGGTTGCAAATCTTAGAGGTTCCCAAAACCACACTTGGGCTTGATAATTTGCTAGAAGGACCTACAGCACTTACTGACAGATGTTGCACTTACGGTGCATTACAGGGAAAGGATACAGGTGGAAATCAGCTAAAGAACGAAGCACATAGGACAGAGTCCAGGAGAAGAACCAAACACAGAGCTTCCGCCCGTCCTCTCCCCATGGAGCCAGGACACTACGACTCTTCTGGCAATTACGTGTGACAGTGTGAATGGAGTATGGCCAACCAGGGAAGCTTACTCAAGCCCCTTCACTGGGGATCCGTCATTTGACTGCCTACATGGTTGATCTCCATCTCCAGTCCCTGCTTGTCCCAAAGCCCCTACCGACCAATATCTCCTTGTTGGTCTTTCTAGCATGGGTGGCAGTCCCCACCCTACGACGGTCTAGGGTGTAGTCAGCTCCCAATCTAAGTCACATTGTCAGACCCAAGACCCCAGAGTAAACAAAGGCATTCCTACCAGGTATGACATTCTAAGAGGACAGAAGCCAGATCTCTTTTTCAGCTAGATTAAGTTCCTTACTGCATGGAGGCCCTAGACCTACGGATCAGGAATGGTGTCTGCAGAGTTGAAGAGATCTGGGCCAGGTGATAATGAAGTGAATCTCACTAGCCGGGATTTACTAAGTTTCTCCATGTGTCAGGCCCTGTGCTACATCCCTTAATGGAGGACCCCACCAGGGGAGCAACCTCCGATGGAACAGGGGCCGATACTCTCCCCAGGGTGTGGGGGTGAGGGTCATAAGGCCATGTGGTCAGCTGGTCTGTTGCTCTGAGACTTGACCCCTCCCGCTGGTGCCTCGTGCAGCACGATGACCAAAAGCATAGATCAGTCTCAAATTTCTAAGTGGGGTAACTCTGGGCAACTGCTACTAGATGAAAGTCCACGCAGGCAGAGTCTAATCTGTTTTCTTCATTCCTGTATCTTCAGCCCTGAGAGAACTACCTAGTACAAGGTAAGTAGGTAGTACTCATACTCAGTACATCTTTGTTGAAGAAATGAAACTTACCTAAGCTAAACCTCACTCCCTAGTGTTAAGGTAGCAGACAACGTATCTCCCACTAGAGATGCGCGAAGGATAGTGCGTTAATGCCCTAAGGCCCCGGCACCAGGAAGCGTCCAGGAAAGGTACCACTTACTGCTGGGGCCATGATTACTACCCAGCTTGGCAGGGAAGCAGGTTCAGACACCCAGGGAAGCCCCCGGCAGGAGTGGGATGTGCATCTGATTGCAATGGGTCCTTCTTTGTGCCCTGCACAGTCTGGACAAGGTACCCCAGGACCGCAGAAAGAAAAGACAAAACAAAAACTTCAACACAAAATAGATTTTGTTCCTTCTTTGCAAACTGTGCTTCAAGCAACTCCTATTTACTCTCTGGGCCTCCACCTCCACTCACACCTTCAATGCTTCCTCTCCCATTTCGTTTTGATTTATCATGTTGTCATTCTTGAATTTTTAAGATGGTGATAATTTTATTTCTTGCCTTCGTTTTTTAAAGATGATGATGTTTGGGGCTATAAAATTTCCTCAAAGTACGGACTTGGCTATCTATCATAGATCTCGCCAGGATATGTTCTCTTTCTTTTCTTTTCTTTTCTTTTCTTTCTTTTCTTTTCTTTTATTTTTTCTTTCTTTCTTTCTTTCTTTCTTTCTTTCTTTCTTTCTTTCTTTTTTTAAGATTGATTTATTTATCTGAGCGATTGAGAAAGAGAAAGAGAATGTGGAGAGGGGCAAAGGGAGAGAATCTTCAAGCAGATTCCTCATTGGGCGCAGAGCGTAGGGCTTGATCTCACAACCGTAGCTGAAACCAAGACACTTCACCAACTGAGCCCCCCGGTGCCCCTCACCATGATATGCTCTTATCCCTGCTTTCTAGTTTGCAGTGGCATGTGTATTTCCTGTCAAATCCCATAATTAATTTTTTTAAAGATCTTATTTTATTTATTCATGAGATACACAGAGTGAGAGAGAGAGAGAGGCAGAAACACAGGCAGAGGGAGAAGCAGGCTCCACGCAGGGAGCCCGACGTGGGACTCAATCCCAGGTCTCCAGGATCACGCCCTAGGCTGAAGGCGGTGCTAAACCACTGAGCCACCCGGGCTGCCCCCATAATTAATTTTTTAACTAAAATTTCTATTCTTGATCAGGATATAGTTGAAAGTATTGGTTGAGCTGGATTTTTTTGTAAGACAAAAATCTTATAAAATCTAAAGGCCTGAAATGGAGTTTTAGAAAATGAGACTTACAACATTCAGAGACACAGCTAGTGGGTTTTCATCATAAAACACCCAGACAATGCAGTTGGCAGATCATTGTGTGGGTCCCTCCCCGGAGATCCTCCTTTAACAGGCAGACATCAGTCTTCACATCTTGTTCCAGAGTTCTCCTGCCCTGGGAGTGAACCCCAAACTGGTGCACAGGGACAGCTCAGCTCACTGTGGTGCACCTGCTAGTACTTGCAAGAGAACATAGTTTGCCAGGGGCCATGAGAATGAGAGAGACAATGGAGAGCCACTCTCACTACACCTTAAAAGAATCTTTACTTTATCATATTGCAACTATAAATACACCTTTAAAACACAAGAAATTGGACACCTGGGTGGTTCAGTGGTTGAGCGTCTGCCTTCAGCTCAAGGCATGACCCAGGGGTCCTGAGATCAAGTCCCATACCGGGCTCCCTGCATGGAGCCTGCTTCTCCCTCTGCCTGTGTCTCTGCCCCTCTCTGTGCCTCTCATGAATAAATAAATAAAATCCTTAAAAAATAAAAATAAATAAAACACAAAAAATTCTGGAGGACCTGGCTGGCCCAGTTGGTAGAGCCTGTGACTCTGGATCTCAGAGTAGTGTGTTCAAGCCCCACATTGGGTGTAGAGACTACTTTAAAAAATAAAATAAAATAAAATAAAATAAAATAAAATAAAATAAAATAAAATAAATTCCACCTATAGTTCCTTATCTTTTTAAACGTTTTAGGAGAGGTTCCCCTGTTGCATCTCCTCCAGGATGGTATTTCACACCTGGGTTCATTATGAAGCAAATTCTTCTCTTCTTCCCCAGGCCTCAACCCTGGGCTGCACCAGCCCTAGGTGGGCACTGGCTTAATCCAAGAGATAAAAGGCCAGTACTGAACATACAAAGCCCAGTGCCCCATTCAGGGATCAGGCCCCAAAACTCAGTAAAGCTTCTCTTAGCAAGATCCCCTTAATTTCTGAAGCAAGAGAACCCAGCCAGGGATGGAACCACAAAATTATTCCATCTTTCCTGCACACTGAGAATTCCATGAAGCCCCCACTGACTCACCGTGTGAGCTTGGGCAAGTCATTTAACCTCTCCAGACGTGGCTCCTCATCTGCAAAATGGGTGTAAGATCAACCTCACTGAATTGCCACGATGACTGAATGGGCAACTGTGTGTGAAACACTCAGCATAGGATTTGACACTTAGTAAGCAATGAAGGTGAGCTTTACATTATTGTTATTGTGGTGGTGGTGGTGGTGGCCAAACTCAGACAGGGTTCCCAGGCACTCTTTGATGCACTCCCGGCTATGGAGTAGTTGCAACAGCCCTGAAAAAACAAACATAATCTAATAGAAAAACGGGAAGCCTTAAGTAACGTGCTTCGGGGAATAAGGAAAAGAAAAGCAGTATATATCTACCTGTAAATATAACACAATTCAATATTTGTAAATATATGATTAATATAGATATAAATACAAATAACATTTTGGCAGGATCTCCTTAGGGTCCCAGAATTCAAGGTTCCTAGAACTGCTACTCTGGCTTCTTATTCATAAGCTTTATATCAATGTGATCCTCTGCATATGGAACCAGGAGTAATTTGTGGATTCTTTAAAGTGTATCATAGGGCAGCCCAGGGGGCTCAGCGGTTTAGCCCCTGTCTTAGGCCCAGGCTGTGATCCTGGAGACCCGGGATCGACTCCCACGTCAGGCTCCCTGCATGAAGCCTGTTTCTTCCTCTGTCTGTGTCTCTGCCTCTCTCTCTGTAAATAAATAAATAAATGAATAATAAAAATCATAAAAAAATAAAGTGTATCATAGGTACGGTTCTCCAAGGCCAGGAATTAATGTAAATGAAACACATCCTGTGTTTGATTTTAAGGACACTGTGCTCCAGTCTGGGAATCAGATTCACCAACGGGGATGATAAGCCAGGGTCCCTAAGAAGTCAGGAGGGGTTTCCTGCTTCAGCACCACCAGACAAAGCAGGCTGGCTGCCACCACACACACACACACACACACACACACACACACACACATATGCACTCGGCTCTCAGCTGCACTGGAAAAATGTACTCGAAAAATATTTCACTTATTTGCCAACATAAAAATCAAATGTTGTATGATTAACAAAGCTTGGGACGCCTGGGTGGCTGAGTCAGTTAAGCATCCAGCTCTTGGTTTCGGCTCAGGTTACCATCTCAGAATCGTGAGATCGAGCCCTGCCCCAGGCCCTGAGCTCAGTACAGAGTCTGCTTGAAGGCCTTTCCCCCTCTCTTACCACCCCCCCCCCCGCTCATACTCTCTCTCAATCTCTCATAAACAATAGACAAATAATAAATAAATAAAATATTTTTTTAAAATTAGCAAAGCTTGTAGTTTTCATGGTGGGTATTTCATGTCATCCACAAAATTTAGGAAAATGAATTTGTGTGGACTAATGTGATGCATTCAGAAAAAAATTGGTTACACAAACACACACACACATGCCCCTCTTGTTATATCAAAAGTATTAGGCATATTTATTTACTTTGACCTAATTACAAGCCTAGCACTGCAACCTCAGGAAATATGCTTAAATAGAGAACAGTGTTTATTTTAGGGATGTTTATCATACTCTTATTTATAAAAATGAATACTGAAAAAAGCCAAAATGTTCAACAATGGGGAATTGCCAAGTAATTTATATTATCCCCATCTATTGGAATATTATGTAGCCACTGAAGTTGCTTTATAAAGAGTTATAACAATAAGGTGAAACTAATGTAGGCTAAAAAAAATCATGATTATGAAAAAGTAACTAGGCAAAGTAAAAAACAAAGAAATCTGGTTCAAATGTTATCATGACTAGTCTTGGGATAGGAAGCTATAGGTAACATTTTTCTCCTCTTCCTTTTTTTGTTTTTCTAAATTTTATAAAATAAAGACCTTTTTTATTTATTTTTATTTTTTATAAAGACTTTTTAAATGAAACAATAGCTTTTATTTTAAAAAATGGAAGTCTATGAACTAAAGGAGAAAAGGAAGAAAAAGAAGAGGACATATACTTTCTCCTTGCTCCTCCTCTTGACCCTTGAAAAGTCCTGACTCAAGAGACTTATCCCAAGAAAAGCATTACACATTGTGGGTACCTCACCAAGTTTCAGCGTCCCTCCACATCTGGCTTACTAAACGATTTTTTAAATAGACTTTATTTATTTATTCATGAGAGACACACACAGAGAGAGGCAGAGACACAGGCAGAGGGAGAAGCAGGCTCCATGCGGGGAGCCCGATGTGCGACTTGATCCCAGGACCCCAGGGTCGCAACCTGAGCCAAAGGTAGATGCTCAACCATGAAGCCACCCAGGCATCCCTGGCTTACTAAACTCTTAAGAACTGGCCAGCTGGGATAGGACTGTATTGTTTTCTGGCTCCGGTACAGGGAACAGGATCTGAATACTTAATAAATATTGAACGAAGCAGAGTGAGACCAACCCACACAGGCCTGATTCCAACTGTTCTTTCCGAAGGGACTTTCAGTTTCAGTACTCACTGTCCATCCCTGGTGCAAGACAAGATCAAAATTTCTTGCTGCCTCCCAGCTGACTTACCAGGGAACCCAAATGTTCAGTCTCTCAAACAGCCTGAGAGCCCCTGGACTGCCAACCTGTGCAGTCCATTGAAGCATACTGCCAAAAATACTAACTATGATCTGGATAGACTGAAGACAAATTCTTGGTCATTCAAAGGAGGGAGCAAATCAGTATCTTCGGGGTAAACTCAACTGCTTTGCCACAAGACAACCATAAGTTCCTTCCCTGCAAATCTCCTATTTATCTCACATTCACCTCTACTCCTAAGTCAAAAGCATCCCCTGGACAGCTCACATTTCTGCAAATTGGTGTCTATTTGTAGCAATTTGGTTTATTATCACTGGTTCAGGGACAATTTAGAGCAGATTTTGGCAGGCTTTTGTGATACCAATCTGCACTGTTGTTCTCCTTATGGAAGACACCTGCTTTGCCAGGAAGATGCATTAGTTGTGGGTGATTGAATAAGAACACAATTAAGCTGTCAGAGTTTCCAGTGATCCCTGCTGGGCCTGGGCACAGTAAATCTCAGGGATGCCCATCCCTTCTGCTGGCCACAGAACCTGTACAAAGGGTCCTACCGCTCTCCTTGCCACATTTAGTGTCAGAAAATTCAGTAAAGACACAGGGCACTTAGCAAAAAGATCAGGACTTGAGAGTTCCATTGATAATCTCTAGGATAGTTATTTCCTCGCCCATCCTCCTAGAATCATGTATTTCTAACCTAAGCAAACTCTGGAGTCAGCCTATAGCCAAAAGTTCCCAGATATCCCAACATTGAAATGTCTTTCGTGAGGTTCCTTCCCGGCTCCAACGTGGGTCTTTATCAAGGAGACACTTCTGTGTTTTGATGGCCAAGGTAATAAAGAGAAATTCATCACATATCTCCTCAGTAGGGGATGACTGTCTCTAGAGATTGAGGGGGTCACATGTGAGACCTTCCTGAACTAATATGTTTTTCTATCAACTGTGCCAGCCTTACCCACTAAGAGTCATTCCAGTAATAATCGGAGAGAGCTTCCAAGAAGAAAAGGGAGGGACCAATTCTTGTCCTTGGTTTCTCCCTCCCTCTCCAGTTCCCAAACTGCAACTGTTCTGCCCCGGCCTATAAGTTCCCCATCATACGTGATGTGGCTTCATGGAAAGAGCACTGCTTTGAATCCATACCCACATGGCCATGAACTTGGCTCTGACCTTCACAAACTGCAAGACCTTGGGCAAGTCACTTGATCTCTGTATTAGGTTCTATCTGACACCTTAGCATGTGGGCTTTATATGGCTGTAGCCCCAAACACCTGGTCACGTCTTAAGAGATAGTAAGTTCTTTTAAATTCTATTAAGAAGCATTAAGATCATTCCTTCCTTCATCCTATACCAAGTCAATGAAGTCATTCAGGTCTCAGCTCAAGTGTCATTTCCTCAAAGCGTCTTCCCTGACCACCCCCTCTACAGCACTCAACCCTCAGTCAGCCATGAGCATATTACCTTTTCAACGTTATTTTTCCATTCGTCTATTTGGTCAGTTGCTTGTTTTCTGTCTTGTGATTCCTACAAGCTTTGTAAGAGCAGGGAGCTTATCTGCTTTCACTGACCCCTGCGTGCAGTGTATACAGCATTTCCTGAGACATGCAGAGAACTCATAAACATCCACTGAACCGATGAAGTCAAAGCAGGGGCTCTAGCTGAGAACATCTCACAGTGGAGAGCGAGAGGCACCAACACTCTACTTCGGTGTGGGCTCCAGGCTTCAGTGATGCTTCACCTCAGCCTGTGATGATTGATTGCATACGGTCATCTGACCAGGTGAGGAATGTCCAGAGAACTGGTAAAAAATGTTATTTCTGGGTGTGTTGCTGAGGCTGCTTATGGAGGAGATTAGCACTTAAATCGGTAGATGGAGAAGAGACCACCCCCACCAAAGCAGGCAGGCACAATCCAATCTCAGGGCTTGAATAGAACAGTAGGTGGAGGGGGGAAAAATTGCTCTTTTTGCTTGAGCTGGGACGTACCTCTCCTCCTGCCCTCAGACACTAGCATTCCTGGTTGCCAAGCCCTCACGCTTGACCGAATGACATCAGCAGCTTCCCTGGTTCTCTAGTCTGCAGGTGGAAGATCCAGAGACTTCTTGGCCTCCATAATTGCATGAGCCAATTGTATTACATATATATACACACACACACACACATATATATGTGTACACATATATACAGTTTATACAAATATATACTTTTTACATATATATATTTAATAATATGGGTGTGTGTATATAATATTTTAGGAGTCTCCTATTGATTCTTTCTCTGGAGAACCCCAACTAACACAGGTCCATAGACAGGAGGTCTCGGCAGGTGGCTCAGAGCTCAGGGGTAAGAGCTGCTTTGCACAGAATTCACTTTGGTATGCCTCTACAATCTCTCAAAGTCTCTGATTAAGCAGTTGAGCAAGGGGAGAGGTTCCCACCCGATCAGATCATGCTGAGACCGTCTCATCCTGGACCCCTTAGAGGATATCCCCTGCACTTCACAGGGTAAGTCCAGAAGTGAACAGAAGAGCAGGAGGAAACCTTTCTTGGAAGGGAAGGTTGGAAGCAGAAAGAGCCAATTACATGTTTTCCCAGCCACGGAAACTGAAAGCACAAGTCTTGGGCATGTGCCACAAAACACCTTCTGTCTAGTTGGGGAGCCAGATCTGGGCTCAGCTATCAACTTCTGCTTAACATATATTTATTGAAAAAGAAAGAAAAAGATTTCTATCTCTAGGAAAAATAAAGTTTTTTGTTCTTTAGAAGAAACTAAAACAAAGTGACATTTTAAAACACGTAGGTAATCTAGATAAATACAAATATAAAAATGAAGTGCCATTTTCCCTCATCAAATTATAATAATTAAAGTAATTCTCCATACTGACTCAGGTGAGATAAAATGGCATGCTCCAACATAACTCTTAAGAGAATAAACTACTGTAGAAATTGTGGAAAGACATTAGGAATCTTAGAAATATTTACACCAGGTCTGCCCTTAATGTTTGTGTAAGCCATGTTTTGCAGAACCCCAAGGGGTACTGTGACCTTGCAAGAATTGCAATGCACATAGTGAGACAATTTTCCGGAAGATAGTAGTCAAGTGACCAAAGGAAGGGCTACCTCTTTTTCATGTGCACATGGTTGCTCCATCACCCACTGGCAAGGACGGTTTATATACATAGACACAGTGGCTCCATCTCTGCGGAATCTACACAAAGTAAAAAAAAAAAAATGCCCAATATGGAAAATGTTTTATTTACAAAGATGTTCATCACAGCATTATTCAAAAATTGTAAACAACCTAAATGCCCAATAGTAGAGAGATGATTAAATCAACTGCAGTGTACACAATTGAAATTTATGAACTGCTTATAATAACATGGGAAAAAGCTTCTGCTATCTTATCATTATAATTTTATACGAATGGATACAAAATTGTGTATACAGCATGATTACTACTATGTAAGGCAAACAAAAAATTTTAACAGCTATTCATAATAAAAATGCAGGACGGTAATAAGCCAACATATTAACAGTAGTTGTTTTGGAATGGTAGGTTTACTGGTGCTTATTTTTGCCTCCCTAATTTACTATATTTGACAAATATTTTAATGAGCATGTATTCATTTTATATTGAAATCTCCACCAATAACTATTTAGAAGCAAAGAAGAGTTAGAAATTAGAAGCAGAATCAAAACCTTTCGTAATTCTGTTTCCGAGACTTGAAGACATTAAAACACCTGATGTGGTATTTTAGTATTTGTAGATCTTTCAGTACCTGGGCCAAGGAAATTATTTTACACCACCTGCTCCAGGAACTCCCCATAGGAGCAGGAGCCAGGGACACAGGAAGCTCTAAAGAAGGAGAGAGACTGCAGATGACATGAAACTATATATAGAAAACCCTAAAAACTCCACCAAAAAAACTATCCAAATCGATAAATGAATTCAGTAAAGTTACAGGATACAAAATTAATACACAGAAATATACTGCATTTCTACTCACTAACAATGAAGTAGCAGGAAGAAAAATTAAGAAAATAATCCTATTTGTAATTGCACCAAACATAATAAAACACCTAGGAATAATTTAACCAAGAAGGTGAAAGACCTATATTCTAAAAACTATAAGGCATCAATAAAAGAAATTAAAGATGACACAAACAATGGAAAACCATACCCCTTGCATGGATTGGAAGAATTAGTATCACTAAAATACCCAAACTGTCCAATGCAATCTACGGATTTAATGCAATCCCTATTAAAACATCAATAGCATTTTTCACAGAACAAAAACAAGTAATTCTAAAATTAGTGTGGAGTTACTAAAGACCCTGAATAGACAAAACAATCTTAAGAAAAAAGAACAAAGCTGGTGGTATCAAAATCCTAGACTTCAAGATGTACCACAAAGCTGTAGTAATCAAAACAGTATGATACTGATACAAAAATAGACACATAGATCAATAGAACATGATAGTCCAGAAATAAACCCACGTTTTTATGGTCAATTAATCTCTGACAAAGAAGGCAAGAATATAACAATGGAGAAAAGACAGTCTTTTCAATAGATGCTGTTGGGAAAATTGGACAGCTATATGCAGAAGAATGAAACTAGACCAATTTCTTACACCACGTACAAAAATAAACTCAAAATGGATTAAGGACCTAAATGTGAGACTTGAAACCATAAAACTTCTGAAAGAATATGTAAGCTGTGATTGCTTGGTCATCATCCTTAGCAACATATTTATGGATATGTCTCCTCAGGCAAGGGAAACAAAAGCAAAAATGAACTATCGGGATTACACCAAAATAAAAGGCTTTTAAGCAGTGAAGGAAACCAGCAATAAGAAAAACAGCAACCTAGTGAATGGGAGAAGATATCTGCAAATGATACATCCAGGAAGGAGTCAATACCAAAAATATATCAAGAACCTATAGGACTCAACATCAAAAAAATAATCAGATTAAAAATGGACAGAGGATATTATGCTGAGTGAAATAAGTCAATCAGAGAAGGACAAACATTATATGGTCTCATTCATTTGGGGAATATAAAAAATAGTGAAAGGGAATAAAGGGGAAAGGAGAAAAATAAGTGGGAGATATCAGAAAGAGAGACAGAACATGAAAGACTCCTAAATCCGGGAAACAAACTAGGGGTGGTGGAAGGGGAGGTGGGTGGGGGTGGGGGTGACTGGGTGGCGGGCACAGAGGTGGGCACTTGACGGGATGAGCACTGGGTGTTATTCTGTATGTTGGCAAATTGAACACCAATAAAAAATAAATTTATTAAAAAAATAACCTCAAGCTCAAAAAAATAATAATAATAATAAAAATGGACAGAGGTGCTGAATAGAGATTTTTCCAAAGAAGACATACGCATGGCCCACAGGCATATTAAGAAGTGTTCAACCTCACTAGTCACCAGGAAGATGCAAAGCAAACCCATGGTTGGTACCGCCACTATGGAAAACAGTATGGAAGTGTCTCAAACAATTAAATATAGAAATATGATATTTCTAATACCCATATGATCCAATAATCCTACTTCTAGGTATCTATCAAAATTTGAAAATATATATGCACCCTCATGCTCATTGCAGCGTGCTACCCACAATAGTCAAACTATGAAAGCAGCCTAAGTATCCATCAATGAGTGAATGAAGATGATGCGGTCCACACACACAATGGAAAATACTACCACATTGTGCAAGAGAATGAAATCTTGCCATTTGCAACAACACGAATGGGCTTTGAGGGCAGGATGCTAAGTGAAGAAAGTCAGGCAGAGAAAGACAAGTGCTATATGATTTCATTTATATATGAAATCTGAAAGATAAAACATACGACAACAACAACAACAAGTTCATAGATATAGAGAACAGACTGGTGTTGCCGAGGAGGCCAGGAGAGATGAACGATGATGGTCAACAGGTACAAACTTCCAGCTATAAAATAAGTTGTGGGAATGTAAATGTTCTTCAGGGTGACCATAGTGAACACCGTACTGCATATGTGGAAGGGGCTAAGAGAGTAGGACTTAAAAGTCTTCATTTTGAGAAAAAGAAAGAAAAAAAATTTGTGACTATATAATGACAGATGTTAACTGGACTTATTGAGAAAGATTCCAGGTCATTATGTTGCACACCTGAAACTGACATAATGCTAATAACAACCATACCTCAGCCTCATCCCTCGGCCACCGTAACCCTGGCCCAGACACAGCATTGCAGGAAATGCCGTGAAGAGAGATGAACCAACACTCCAGAACGAGTTTTCCATGTTAACTCAGCCTGCGAGACAAATTATTCCCCATGTCTAAGCCCTGCTCTGTGCAGCTTCAGGTACAGCTTTCCTTATTAACCCCGTCCCCTTGGGTTCAACGAAGCATCAACTGCACCCAAGCCAAATGGCTGTACACCCCAGTGTGTGCTCAGTGTTGCAGTGTTGCAGAAGATGTGAGCACCACGCATGTGCCTGAATCCCTGTCACAGCCAAGCTCTGAGTCCCAAACACAGAGTGGTGGCCTTAAGAATAGTGTAAACCACTTCCCAGAGGGAACCCACTAGAGGTTCCTGCCCATGTTAAGCCATTGCTTGCCAGTTTAGGGGGCATCAGGTGGGGCCTTGAGCTCACTTCTAGACCAAGGTGGGATGCGCCCTGAGGGCCTCTCACACCTGCCTCACACCCCTTGCACTGCTTGGTATAAAATGACAGGCCGGTAATTGCTTCATTCGGGAAGGAATGGGAATTTGATGTGTGCAGTTGTAATTTAGGGTGCTATTCCAAGACTTGTGGTCAATGCACCAGTCATGGCTGAACACAAAGAAAGGTGGGCAGAGAGGGTGCTCTCCTCTGAGCTGGACGGTCACTGTGAGTGGACAGCACTAACCTCCTTCAGCCATGTTGCATGCTTGAGAGCCATGCGCCAAGGGACTGCCTGTCATGACACTTCCTCTAACTGTGCTTTCTCGTTCTTTCTTCTGCAGGCCACCAACCAAGATGATGTTGACTGTTTTACTTTAGCTAATGTGTATAACGAGATGCAACTGTATGAATATGCTTTTACAAATTCTACAAGCTGCCTACCATTCAAGCTCTGGATCTGCCTTCCCTGAGGGCCATTTCCTCCTCCATCAGTTGGGAATAATAACATAAAATTTGAGGCACGCCTTCTTGTGCTAGAGAGAGGGGAAGGTATGCAGCCATACAGGTACACTTATTTTATTTCTCTGTGCAGAGATTGCATTTTTTTTTTACCAGTTGAGGGACTGTGGCAACCCCGTACTGAGCAAGTCTATCAACCCCAGTTTTCCAACAGCATTTGCTCACTTTGTGACTCTGTGCCACCTTTTGGTAATTCTCACAATGCTTCAAGCTTTTGAGTTTGATGACTTTGAAAGATTGAAGACTTCCACAGAGAAAGAACCTGCAGATGTGGTGGAAACAACAATTGGACTAGAATGAGAAGTGGAGCCTGAAGATGACCTGAATTACTGCAATCTTATGATTAACTTGAACACATGAGGAGGTGCTGCTCATGGACGAGCAAAGCAAGTAGTCTCTTGAGATGGAATCCACTCCTGGTGAAGATGCTGTGAAGATTGTTGAAATGACAACAAGGATTTAGAATATTCTGTACACATAGTTGACAAAGCAGCAGAGCAAGGCTTGGGAGGATTTGCTCCAATTTTGAATGCAAAATTAACAAGACAGGAAACAACCAATGTTGGCGAGGATGTGGAGAAAGGGGAGGCCTCTTGCTTGTTAGTGAGAATGTGAACTGGTGCAGCCACTCTGGAAAACAGTGTGGAGGTTCCTCAAGAAGGTAAAAATAGAGCTTCCCTATGACCCAGCAATTGCACTAGTGGGTATTTACCCCAAAAATACAAAAATACAGATCCAAAGGGATCCATGGACCTCGATGTTCATAGCAGCATTATCTATGGTAGCCAAATTATGGAAACAGCCCAAGTGCCCATCCACTGATGAATGGATTAAGAAGGTGTGGTGTGTACATACAACAGAATATAACTCAGCCATAAAAAATAATGACTCCTGGCCATTTGCAATGACATGGATGGGTCTAGAGAGTGTAATGCTAAGTCAAATAAGTCAAAGACAAATATCGTATGATTTGACTCCTATGTAGAATTTCAGAAACTAAACAAGCGAACAAAGGGGAAAAAAATAGAAAGAGGCAAACCAAGAAATGGACTCTTAACTCCAGAGAACACACTGATGGATCCCAGAGGGGAGGGGGTGGGAGGTGGGGATGATGGAACACACTCATGATGAGCACCGGGTGTCCTATAGAAGTGTTGAAACCCTATATTGTACTCCTGCAACTAATATTATGAATATTACACTGGATGTTAACTAACTGGAATTAAAATTTAAAACAAGCAAACAAAACAAAGAGCATCCAGAGCATCTAATGTGAGGAGCAGGGTCTGAAAGTCAGCAAGCCCGCCCTCTGGTCAGCCTTACCCCAAAGATACAGATGTAGTGCAGCACCAGGACACCTGCACCCCGATGTTCATAGCAGCCATGTCCACAGTACCCAAACTGTGAGAGGAGCCACAATGTCCTTCAACAGATGACGGATAAAGAAGATGTGGTCTATATACACAACACAATTTTGAGAGAAGTTCTACTGTGGGTCAAATGCTATCAAAAACCACACTGCATGCTACAGAGAAATCATTTGCAAAAGCAAGAGTCAATCAATGTGGCAAACCTCGTTATTGTCTTGTTTTGAAAAATTGCCACATCTTCCCCAGCCCTCAGCAGCCACCACCCTGATCGGTCAGCAGCCACCAACGTGGAGGCAAGACCCTCCACCAGCAAAAAGATTATGACTCGCTGAAGGCTCAAATGATGGTTAGCATTCTTTAGCAATAAAGTATTTTTTAATTAAGGTGCATACATTGCTTTTTTAGACAGAACGCTCTAGCACACTAAGGAGGCTACAGTACAGTGTAAACATAACTTTCATATGCATAGGGAAGCCAATAATTCATTCGACTCCCTTTCTTGCAGTCTTGATGGTGGTGGTCTGGAACTGAACTTGCAGTACCTCTGAGGTGCCCCTGTAGAAAGTTACAGACCTGAAATAGTTGTTAATTGCCTTTTCTATGCCCGACACCATGCCAGGTGCTTTTATTAATCACTGCATACAACCCTCAGAAAGATGCCTGTGGAATAGGATTATTTCCATTTGCTGATGAGAAAATTGTAGCTGAAATATCTAACATTACTTATTCAAAATTACAGAGCTAATAAAAGGAATATTCAACCCTCCAGCCCAGAGCTCTCTGCCAAATGACTACACCAATAGCCCTTTTACCATACAGATGCACACATGCACGCATGCACACACACACATCCTGGCACACAGGGACACAAGCAGGTGTCCACTTAGAGGTACACACAGAGGGCAAAAATACAAACAGAAGTCTGTCTATCTGCTTTTGTATATACAAATCCATCTGCGTACACATTCTCTCTGGACTGAATGATGGGAACATAGAAGGCTGAAGCTCTTCGTCTCTTGAAGTATTCATATGGGGAAGGGGTTCCACACAGTCCCCCAATAACAGAAATCAAGCTGGGAAAGTGGGCAAAGCAGGCCTTTTATCTGCACTGCCTTGGACTCTTGGCTCCCTGAGCTAACGGTTGGCACGTGACTCCCAAGGAGGCTTTGAACATCTGCCTGCTTGAAGGCAGCAGCTAGATTGTGGCCAAAGCCTTGTTCAGGGTTCTGTGTTTTTCATTCTCCAGTGTCTTAGAACGTAATGCCTGTCTGCAATGGGAGTATGCTTGACCTTCTGAGTAAGAACACTGATTAAGGTCGGACGTGGGGGTGGAACACAAGAGCAGCACTTGGCCTTCAGACACCTTTAGCCTGGCACCGAGGGGACACTCAGTAGGGGTTTACTGAGCGGCTGACCAATTGACTCGCCAACAAGGAAAATCAGCAGCTCTAGCAGCAAACTCACTTCTGTGGGTAGAGACGGTTTATATATCTCAAACCTGCTCCTCTTCAGAAGAAAACATTTGCAACTAATTTATCCTTAAACATATCATCTTCCCTAAGGATAGGCAAGAGGCTCTGGCTCAGCAGCCTGGTTGGCTCTCTAGCTTTCCAGATGGCATGGGCATCCTTGAGCTAGATCCACCCGGTAAATTCCACCAACCCACACAGGCACCATTCTCCAGAAGCTGACTACAAACATTGGTACCCACTCAAGGCAAGGTATTGGTCTGCTCACCTCATGATGCTCCTACCTTTCTCATCCTCAGACTGCTGACTCCTCTGTACTGTATCACATCCAGCTCTTTCCATCTGGCTGCCCTTCTAATATCCTTTAGGCTTTATGGATTTGGCTTCTGCTCACATTCTGACTCTTTCTCTTGTTTTGTTTGACATCACTTGGAGCATGTTGAGAAACCCCTAGCTCAGTCATGACCTCCTCAAAATCTCACTAAAAAAGGCTCCCTTTCTGTTCCCAACCTGAATCTCAGTCCTCTGAACACAGTACAGGCTAAGGGAAGAGACCACACACTCCAACACACACACGAGCACCAAGAGAGAGTCTTCTAAGGATCCCAATCGTAAAGGGAAAGCACTTTCCCATTACTTGGCAGCTGTACTGCACTGTGATGTCTCCAATTTAAATGTCAGTACAATTTGCCCTTATAAAAACACAGCTCCCTCCCCCCTCCTTCACCAGGGACTGCATCTGTAACCACGGTAACAAAACCCAGGTGCAGCAGCACAACTAGTGTTTCTATGAGGATAGAGAGCAGAGAGGGCAAAAGGGAAGAGGTTCTGACATGCATGCATCCTGGGGTCTGTCCAGAATCTACCTCTGTCCTCACTGCATCCTGCACAGGAGAGACTAAGAACACTCCCACCTATTTTACAAGTAAAACAATCTCTTGCCAGTAGTAATACTCTTCTACCAATTTTTCCACCTAATGTCAAAACCTCTATTCCATCGAGTTATTTTACCTAAAAGAAATCATTTCAGGAACGAAACAGTTAAGTCCATTGTTTGACTTGCTTAAAGCCAGAAGGTCTCTCTGGGCGACAGAACCCTAGTGCTTTTCCAGTTGAGTAAGATACTTTGCTCTCTCACTCTCCTCTCTCATGCTCTCTTCTCTCTCTCTCTCTCTCTCTCTCTCTCTCTCTTCCTTGCACACACCCTGATGCATACACAGGCAGAGGGAAGGGGAAGAAGGAGAAGATGCTAAGAATTCCTGTTCTTTGATCACTGGATATGGCACTTGCACTTTAAAAATAACTTAATACTAGCTTCATCTATGCTTTTGCATGTATGTTAAACAATAAGCATCTATGTATAGGTGCACATCTTTGCATAACTACGTGTGTGTGTGTGTGTGCAATGAAGTTTAATGACTTGCCTAACTTGCAATAAATGGCAGAGGTAAGCATGCTCAAGGTTTATGGTTCCAAAGCTTTCATCACACTGTGCTGTCTCCCAAGTAGAATTTTAAGAACTACACAAAGGCAATCAATCAATCAACCAATCAATCAATCAACCTAAATTAAATTTGGCTGGCATACAAAATACCCACAACCTAGGAAGAACAAATAAGGAGCCACCCCACTTAGCTTAGCTTAGTCATGGTAAGTGCTTTGACCCACTTACCCCACTTTCCACAATGGATGGAAAATTGACAAAGACAATAAGACTGAACAACACTTAATACTAACCATAGAGGTGGCTATATTTATGTGGATAAATACCAACCAGACCATAAAAGACATCTATAGAGCCTTCCATCCAGTGACATCATTATACATATTCTTCTCAACTCCACATGTAACAATCTCAAGGGTAGACTATATTTTAGGTGATAAAACAAGTCTTAATAAATTTAAAAGTACTGAAATCACACAAACCATGTTCTTCAAATGCAATGGAATGTGATTAGAAACCAACATAGAAACTTGGGAAATGCACAAATAATAGAAATTTCATAAAACACCACTAAATAATCAATGATCAGAGAAGAAATCAACACAGAAATATTTTTTTGTTTTTGTTTTTTGAAAAAAATATTTTTTTATTTTTTTATAATAAATTTATTTTTTATTGGTGTTCAATTTGCCAACATACAGATAACACCCAGTGCTCATCCCGTCAAGTGTCCCCCTCAGTGCCCATCACCCAGTCACCCCCACCCCCCACCCTCCTCCCCTTCAACCACCCCTAGTCCTTTTCCCAGAGTTAGGAGTCTTCATGTTCTATCTCCATTTCTGATATTTCCTACCCATTTATTCTCCCTTCCCTTCTATTCCCTTTCACTATTATTTATATTCCCCAAATGAATGAGACCATATAGTGTTTGTCCTTCTCCGATTGACTTATTTCACTCAGCATAATACCCTCCAGTTCCATCCACGTTGAAGCAAATGGTGGGTATTTGTCATTTCTAATGGCTGAGGAATATTTCATTGTATACATAAACCACATCTTCTTTATCCATTCATCTTTCAATGGACAACACAGAAATTGGAAGATAGTTTGGAATGAATGAAACTGAAATACAACATACCAAACCAAATGAAATGTAGTAAAAGTAGACTTCAGAGGAAAACTGAGAGCTGTAAATATATATATATATTTAAAAATAAGAATGATATCAAATCCATAAACTGAAGTTCCACCTCAACAAAGTAGAAGAAAAGCAAAACTTGAAAACAAACCAAACAAGTAGAATGAAGCAAAATAAAGATCAGAAAAAATAAATGAGATAAAACAGGAAAAAGAATTATAGGAAGTCAATGAAACCAAAAATTAGTTCCTTGGAAACATCAACAAAATTGATTAACTTTTAACTAGAATAAACAAGAAAAAAAAGAGAGAAGATTCAAATTATTAAAATCAGAAATTAAAGAGAGGATATTACTACTAACTCTATGGAAATCAAAAGGATTAAAAGGGAATAACCATGAAAAATTATGTGCCAATAAACATAACATAGATGAAGCTGATTCAAGAAGAAACAGCATATTTCAATATACATATAACTAGTAAATAAATTAGTAATAAAAAAAAATCCCATGAAGAAAAAGCCCAGGACCAGATAGCTTGATTGATGAATTCTCCCAAACTTTTAAGAGATGATTCAAATAAATCTTTAACGAACTCTTTGAAAAAATATGAGGAGGAAAATTTCCCTTCTTATTCTAGGAGACTAGTATTAGTATTACCCTGATGCTAAACCAGGCATATATATCACAAGTAAAAAAAACTACAGGCAAATATCCCTTATATAAGTTCAAAAATCCTCAACACACTACCAAATTGAACCAGCAGAACACTGAAATGACTATATACCATGAGCAACTGGGATTTATCCAAGGAATGCAAGATTGATTAATATATGAAAATCAATCAAAATAGTAAATCATATTAATATCCTAATACAATAAGGACAAAAAAAACCATAGACTATCTCTATAGACTCCAAAAAGGCATTTGACAAAACTTGATACTGTTTCATGATTTAAAACAACAACAGGGGAAGGCCCAGGTGGCTCAGCGGCTTAGTGCCGCATTGGGCCCTGGGTGTGGTCCTGGGGACCCAGGATCGAGTTCCGCGTCGGGCTCCCTGCGAGGAGCCTGCTTCTCCCTCTGCCTGTGTCTCTGCCTCTCTCTGTGTGTCTCTCATGAATAAATAAATAAAATCTTTAAAAAATAAAAAATAAAAAAATAAAAACAACAAAAAAACACTCAACAATGAACAGAATTCTTTAACCTGACAAAGAGCTTATATATATATATATATATATATATATATATACCTCTCAAATAGTTACATTATACATAAAGATGGAAACCTGAAAGCTTTGCTTGTAAAGGTCAGGATCAAGACAAGTACATTTGCTTTCATCATTTCTATCCACCATTGCACTGGAGATTTTAGGCACGACAACTGATCAAGAAAAAGAAATAAAAGGCATCCAGTTTGGAAAAGAAGAAGTATGGGTGCGTGGGTGGCTCAGTCAGTAAGCATCAGGTCATGATCCTGGGGTCCCAGGATTAAGTCCCCCATCAGTCTCCCTGCTCAGCGGGGAGTCTGCTTCTCCCTTTCAGTCTGCTCCTCCCCCAGTCATGCTTACTCTCTCACTCACTCTCTCTCTCTTAAATAAAATCTTTAAAAAGAAAAAGTAAAATCATCTCTATTTTCAGATGGTATTATCTTGCATATGGAAAATCCTAAGGAACTGACAAAAAACTATTAGACCTAATAAATGAGTTCAGAAAGGTTGCAAGATAAAAAAAAATCAATATAAAAGATCAATATAAAAATCCATTGCATTTCTATACACTAACAATGAATAATCCAAAAATGAAATTAAGAAAGCAATTCAATTTACAGTAGTATCAAAATGAATAAAATACTTAAGAATAAATTTATCAAAAAAGGCAAACTGTGAAACTTAAAATCTATAAAACATTTACAAAAAAAAGTAAAGACCTGTATCAGACCTGTATCTGTGTTCATGTACTGGAAGACCTAACATTCTTAAGATGCCAATACTCTCCAAAAGCATCACAGATTCAATATAATTCCTATCAAAATGTTAGTGGCCTTTTATCTCCCCAGAAATTGACATACAGATCCAAAATTCATAGTGAAATGCAAGGGAACCAGAATAGCAAATCAGTCTTGAAAACGAAAGATAAAAACTAGAACTTGCATTTCCTAATTTCAAAACTTAGTACAAAGCTAAAGAAATAAAGATTGTGTAGTACTGGCATAAGGATAGAAAAATACATTGATGGAATAGAATTCAGAATCCATAAATAAACCAGTATATTTATAGTCAACCAATTTTTGCTGAATGAATTCAAGGCAATTCAATTGGGAAAGAATAGACTCTGCAAAAAAAAAAATGGGACTGAGACGATTGGAAATCCACATGTAAAAGGGTGATGTTGAAGCCCTACCTCATGCCATAAACAAAATACAACTTAAAATACATCGAAGACCTAAAAGGATTAAAACTATAAAACTCAAAAAAACCCTATAAAACTCTTAAAACATAGGGGTATCTTATCGATATGACCTTGGAATAGGCAGTAGTTTCTTATATATACTTTTAAAAGTACAAGCAACAAAACAAAAATTAGATCAATTCAGCTTAAAAAAAAAGATAAATTCAGCTTCATCAAAATTAATAACTATTGTGCATCAAAAGACAGCATCAAGGAAGTGAAAAGACAGCCCACAGAATGAAAAAAATCATTTGCAAAATATATCTGAGAGAAATCTAGTATCCAAAATACAGAAGGAACACTTAAAACTCAACAATAAAAAGACTAACAATCCAATTAAAAAGTCGGTAAAAAATGTGAACATTGTTCCAAAGAGAACATGTAAGTGGCCAATTAGCACATGTAAAGATACACAACATCATTAATCATTTAAGAATATGCAAATCCAAACCACAAGATGCCACTTTATACCCCTGAGGACGGATATAATCAAAAGGACAAGTGTTGGCAAGGGTGTGGATAAATTGAAATCCTCATTCATCGCTAGTAGTCATGTAAAATGGTACAGTCCCTTTAGAAAACAGTCTGATAGCTCCTCAAAAAAGTAAGCATAAAGTTACCATATGACTCAGCAATTCTACTTTTAGATATCACTCAAGATAAATGAAAACATATATCCACAAATAAACCTACGTGAACGTTCATAACAGCATTACTCACAATAACCACGACGTAGGAACAACTCAAATGTCTATCAACTGACGTATGAAGAAATAAATGTTGTATATGCTTACAATGACATGAGATCCAGACATAAAAAAAAAAACAACTGATACTTATTACAAGGATGAACCTTGAAAACATTATACTAAACTCAAGAAGCCAGATCCAAAAAAAAAAAGAAAAAAAGAAAAGCCACATTTTGTATGGTAATATTTATGAGAAATGTTCCTAACAAGCAAATCCCTAGAGCCAGAAAGTAGATAAATGGTTCCCAGAGGTTAAGGGCAGTAAGGAATGGAGGGTAACTACTAATAGATATGAAGATTCTTTTCGGGGTGGGGGTGATAGAAATTTTCAAAAAGTAGATAGTGGCGATGGTTGCATACCCTTGGGAATCTACTAAAAAGTCATAAATTGCACATGTCAAAATATAAACTTCATGGTAAGTCACCTTTCTCTCAACTTAAAGAAAAAAAAGAATACATTAAATAACCTAAATCTAATCACAGGGAAATATTAGACAAATGCAAAATTAGAAATGCTTTATTTTTGTAAGGGAAGGAATGTATTCTTCAAAGATGTCAACGTCATGAAACGCTGTGGATTAAAGAATGATGAGCAAGCATAACAACTAAACGCAATACCTGATACTAGACTGGATCCTGTACGCCAGGGAAAACGCTTTCAAGGATAGTAGGTTGGGCATCTGGGTGGCTCAGCGGCTGAGCCTCTGCCTTCGGTTCAGGTCATGACCCCGGGGTCCTGGGATCGAGTCCTGCATCGGGGTCCCCGCATGGAGCCTGCTTCTCCCTCTGCCTGTGTCTCTGCCTCTCTCTCGGTGTGTCTCTCATGAATAAATAAATAAAATCTTGAAGAAGGGAAAGAAGGAAGGAAGGAAGGAAGGAAGGAAGGAAGGAAGGAAGGAAGGAAGGAAGGAAGGAAGGCACATTAAATCAACTCCTTAATTGGAATGAGGGTGATGGATCAGATGAAATACTTACATCAATGTCGGTATCTGAAGCGGACAACTGTGTTGTAATCATTCGAGAGAATCTCCTTACTCTGGAAGTACATACTGAATCGAGGAGAGAGCGAGAGAAGCATTTCTTTATCTAACCATCAATAGAATGAGACCATGCAGGCGATACAGCACGGAGGGCAAAAAGCTAAGAGATGGAAGTAGCAGAGGGCATCCTGTACTCTCACACTTACTCTCATTTTAACAGCCTTTCTGTAGGTTTGAACTTCTTTCCAAATAAAAAGTGTTCAGAAAGGAGCGAGCACAGAGAGCACAGAGACTGTGCTCTGTGGGAAGAGCAAGCCGCCATCGGCTTCTCTGGTTAGAGACCTTCTGGGCTGCAGAAACACGCAGGCTCCGAGGTTCTTGCCAGAAAGTGCTCCCTAAAGTGCGGGCGGAGAAGAGTTTGCCAACTGTCACCTAGATGAGTCGGAACAGCTGCGGGTGGGAGAGAAGACCACGGTGGCTCAGCGGCAGCATCGCCACCCACAACAGAGGGAACATGCAAGTGTTCCCCTCCCGCCCGGGGCAACTGGATGTCTTGGGAAATGCAAATAAATAAATAAATAAATAAATAAATAAATAAATAAATAAATAAATAAAAATAATCCTAAGTCACTGTGAAGGATTCTGAACGAGAGGGTAGACCGGCAAGCTGGCAAGAGTCCCCAGGAGGCTCCTTCACGGATGGAGGGACTGACAGCACTGCAGCCCTGCAGTCCCAATCCCCAGTCCCTCCTCCCCGCCCCCTCCCCGTCATCTTGGGGACCTCTGGCACCTGTGGGGCACAGCGCCAGGCCCGGCCAGGGTCCCTCTACTCCTCTGTATTGAGCAGCTCCGGTGATAAGGCCCAACTTCAAGCCTAGGTTCCTGAACTCCACTGCTCAGATTTAGTGAGTCCAAAATTCAAACTTCTGCTTTCCACCAACCCCCGAGATGATCCCTGTTTCTCCTGCAGCCTTTCCCACTTCAGTAAATGACAGACCCATCCTCCCAGTGACGAGTGGAGTCCTCTGGAGTCCCTCCTTGCTTGTTCATCTCAGATGCTACCCAGACATAACCCTACTGTCCTTACTTTCTGTAGACCCAGAAGAGGACTACTGCTCACCCGCCTTCCTAGTCTGAACCACCACCATGTGTCACCTACATCACCACCATCGTCCGCCGACGGGTCTCCCCACTTGCAACCTTGACCATCACTTGTCTACTCACAGCCGGAGAGGTCACGGCAAGATTCAAGTCAGATCACATCCTTCACCCACATGCACCTCCCCAGGGGCCTCCCCACCTCCCAAAGCACAATCTAACATCCCTGCCGTGACTGAGGCCTACCATGACTGTCCCCGCCTCCAAACGCCTTCCTGCCCCTACACCTGCTTTTCTCCATTTCACTTCTCTCCGCAGCCACGCAGGGTGGTTCCGGCTCCTGGGAGATTGGTCTCCTGCGCTCTGACGTCCCTCCCCGCATCTCCCTACAGCTCGCTCCCTTACTTCCCTTAGGTCTCTTCTCACACGTCGCACTGCCAAAAAGCCCTTTGGTGTCTGCACTAGCAAACCCGTCCCCAGAAATCCTATTCTTCTTCCTGCTTTACTTCTCTCCACAGCCCCGATTATACTCAGATGTGTTATATTTCTATTAATATATTTTGCCTTGCCTGCTTGAACATAAGGTCCCCGAAAGGAGGAGCATTATTGCCCTGATTCATACCCAAAGCCCAGAACCGTTCTTGGCACAACTTAAGAACACAGTGGATAAAGGCTGAATAAATGGTAACTCTGGCCTTGATGCTGGGACCCGGGCAGACCCAGAGGCAGCGTGACCATCGGGGAGGCAGAGCAATGCCACGAGGGGTCAATGAGCAGGCACGGCCCCCACCCAACACCGATGGGTGAGCAGAGTCAGGCCTGAGCAGGGCAGAGAGGCTTCCCTGTATATGGGCAGGAGGCTTGGATTTACATTGATCTCAACTTCTTACTATCTGAAGATGAGATTATTTGAATATCCGAACAGCCCAGAAAGGCTGCAGGCCTTCCCTCGATAGGACCCCTCGGCAGGGAAGGCAGTCGGCCAAACAGCTTCAAGGGCACGGGGGCGGGGGAGCCCGAAAGCAATTTCGTATGCTCCCTGCCTACTGCAGTCCACTTAATAAACCAGGTGCCCTTCCTCCCCGCCGGTGCCGGAGATGGTGTGGAGGCAAGTGTCGCGACCAGATCAGAGCACAAGCAGGTCCCCGCTGGCATGGCAACGTCCCTTCCCTTAACAAGGCCCACAGCAGCTTGCACAGTGTGAAATAAAGCCACGTGTGTCCTCTGAGTCCATAGGGGCAGGTGCCTCTCCCATCCCGCATTCAAGGCAAAGCCAGGATTTGCCAACAAAGCCCCGGGTCTATCTTGAGCCTCCATGAGCTGCAGGCAGTTACTGGGGCTTTGATTAAAGCATGATAGCCTTGAAAGCGCCCTAGAGAGGAAGGGCTGATCATCTAAAAAAAGCACGCTCCGCGTGTGTGAGAAGAAAGGACGGCATGAGGAGCGGGTATGCAGGTGGGAACCAGCAGCGCGGACGAGGACACTCAAGCAGCAGCACACAGCCGTGAAAGAAAAGGGATGTTAGGAGTTACAGGGAGCCAAGGAGGGCCTGACCCAAAGCGCACCTTTGGGGATCAGAATCCTTTCATCCAACCGAGATGACTGTACGCCCTGCACAGCTCCAGTGAGCTTGCCCTTTACATCTTCACCAAAGTCACTAAAAAGTGTGACTGCAGGATAGCCGCAGCCAGAGGGTGTGCAAAGCCCTGGGAAGCCTTCCTTCAAGCTGACCTCAATCAGTTAATGTCAACCATGAGGAGTGGAGAGTCAGCGCAGTCCCCTTCCCATCCTGGCTCCAACAGGTATTTTTCAATTTTGTCCATTGGGAAACCCCTAGGAGGCCCAACCAAAGGTCTTCATTAAACCAAACAAAGTATTTTTGCTGCTGGGCACTGAACTTCAGAAAACCTCCTCGGTGACACAAACTCTCCACCAACACACACACAATGTGTATCCCATAGTCACGCCATCATTCAGAGGGAACAACCCACACTTACGTAATAAAGGATTCATGTCCTTCATGCTGCTTGTCACGACATGACAACACAACAACACGCCAGCCAGTATTCCAAGAGCTTTATTATAAAATCATTTCATTCTTTTTTTTTATTTATTTATTTTTTTTTTTAGAAAACTGCCTTTATTCTATTAGTAGTTGGAAAAATTAACTGGTACAGAAAAAAAGTTTAGTCAGCTGGAGAGAAGAAATTGAGTGCCACCCAAGAGAACTGGTGGCTCCTCTGGTAGGGAACCTGGATACAGTGAGGAAAAAGCACTGTGAACTAGAGCCAGACCCTGCAGTCCAAGTGAGAGGTTATGCCACCTTTTGAAGTGTCTGAGTGTCTCAGGCATGAAACCAAATTCTTATTTATTTAGCCCAGCTCTGGGGAAGGGTACTGGGATATGTGGGGTTGAAAACAGGTGAAACGGGCCATCTTTTATCAGAGAAACTGACAAAACGGGAATTTTAAAAGTGAATTTTCCATCTGACTTTATTTTCAAATACACTTTCTTTTTTAAAAAAACCAATACACTTTCTGCAGGGATGACAAATATCAGTATTAGGAAATCCAATTATACAAAAAATACTACATCTAGTCTGGGGTAGATTTATTTTTTGGTAACATACATTAAGTGGCACTAATTACACAGTAACTATAAGGTAACTAACATGAAACCACAGAACTGTAACTCTGCCACAGCTGCATGGACTTGAGCCTTTCTGGATAAGCACATTTTCAAAAAACTGGATGACCATCACAGAGCTATGCCAATAAAATCTGTTAAGGAGTAAAGCTCTGAAGTAGGGACTCACCAGAGTACCTTGCAGCTGACAGATGACAGGCAGGACATGTTAGTTATAAAGTAGTTACAGCCTAATTCACAAAAGTTACCAACTGTTTCTCTTTCTAGAAAGAAGCAAGAAGTTAAGAAATTCCTTGAATTAGCGCCTGGTGTGTCAGGTGGGAGTGCAGAGGAGGGCTGTTAGAGCAGTGTCAGGAGGACCTCGGTGGTCAGGTGGGTTGGACATCATTAATAATCATGGTTGGCTTCTAAATACTGGTAGCAAGATGACTTTTGATTTGTAATCTTAGGTAAATTATAGATAAATGAAAAAGGCCAGTAATCATACACTAAGATTAATAAACAGCACTTCAAGATTAACCGCACGAGGGCTGTGCTTGCAGCAGGGTTTCACAAGACAAGGCACCCAGATTTTTTCTTCCCACGTCTGGCTTGCAGAGCAGCTCTCGTGGCCATTTCAAAAACCTCCCTCACTCCATCTTTGGTCTTTGCTGAACACTCCATGTACCCAAAAGCACCAATCCTGTTTGCCATATCTCTGCCTTCTTCCGGTTTCACCGGCTCCTGCTTCATCTTGGCTAGCTCCCGCCTTGTGTGCTCATCATTCCGAAGATCCTTCTTGTTCCCAACCGGGATGATGGGCACGTTGGGACAGAAGTGCTTGACTTCTGGGGTCCATTTTTCTGGGATGTCTTCTAAGCTATCAGGGCTGTCAATAGAGAAACACATCAGTATAACATCAGTGTCTGGATAGGAGAGAGGCCTCAAGCGATCATAATCTTCCTGCCCAGCTGCATCCCACAAAGCCAACTCTACCTGCTTTCCATCAACTTCAATATCTGCCACATAGTTCTCAAACACTGTGGGTTCATACACCTCTGGGAACTGGTCCTTGCTAAAGTCGATGAGCAAACAAGTCTTACCACAGGCTCCATCACCAACAATCACGTTTCTTCCGGATGGCAGTCATGCTTACGAATGTGCTGCAAGCCCCACGGGCTGTGTGGCAGAAGTTCTACAAGTGCCTTTAACTTCTCAGATGTAGGCACTCAGGCGACAACTCGCAGTCCGGCCTCTCTGCGCCGAGTGGCCTGTCCGCGAGTTGGAGACTGGGGCGGGTGGCTGAGAAGACCGCGGCCAACTAACAAGAGAACCCACGGACGACGGCGGGCGGCGGGCGGGGAGCCTCATTTCATTCTTATAACATCTCTCGGTGCAGAATGGTTAAGTGACCTTCCCAAAGTCAAACAGTTAGTCAACAGCACAACAGGGTTTCAAACTCCAGCCATCTGGCTGCTAAGTCAATGGCTTTATTTTATTTTTTTTAAAGATTTTATTTATTTATTCATGAGAGATGCAGACAGAGAGGCAGAGACACAGGCAGAGGGAGAAGCAGGCTCCATGCAGGGACCCCGATGTGGGACTCGATCCCAGGACCCTGGAATCATGCCCTGGGCCGAGGGCAGATGCTCAACCGCTGAGCCACCCAGGTGCCCCAAGTCAATGGCCTTAAAGCCAATTAGGCCTGAGATAGAGATGCTAAATCCTGAGGATACAGCCTTGCCTCTTTCCTTCTGAGCTACCTTCACCTAAACATGACTCCAGTCCAACTAATGACATCCAGGTTCCTTCCCATTAGCACAGGCATTGTTTGTCCCTCTTCACAAGCCTCATTTGCCATCTTTATACATTCTATGCCAAGGATGGCCCTTCTTTCTACGCCCCTTTGCAAGACATATCTGCCACTGTTCTCTTCCACCCAAGGTCAATGCCATGTCCTTGCTTTTCACTGTTTTCTAAAGGGTCTTGAATGCTTTTTACTGCATTTACAGATTTCTCTAAACTCTGAGCAAACTGACTAGACTGGGACAGAGTGAAAGTACAGTTATTCCTGACCTTATAAGTAGACTCTTGGGATCTTTGGAGGGCTAAGGGTCATATAATAATTCCCTAACCTTTATAGGTTTACAGCCCCCACGAAACAGTTACCCCAGTAACTGAGATTCTAAGGAGATGTGCATAGCTCAGCATTAACAGCATCACCAATGTGGTAAGACACCCATCTATAGTCCCTGGACAAACTGTTATGGCTTCGTCTATTATCCAGCCCTGGGCAGGGCTCCACACAGGCATGAGACTGCTACCTCAAAAGCCCTAGGCTGCTGACTCTCTAGGCTGTGGGAGTTGTCCTGATAACTCCCCCCATAGAAGCCAAAAAGAAGGGCTTAGCCGTTCACTCTATCTACAGCAAAAGCTGCATGAAAATTAAGGAATTAAAATGTTTCCCAAGAGAATAAACATAGCAAACAAAACCAGTGAAAAGCACTTCCATCAACTCTAACATGGTAGGTGGAGAGGATATTTGGTAGCTTCTAACCAGCCTCCTACAACAGTTGTCTTCAACACCAGGTAAGTAAGTAAATCATCCTACTTGTGGGCTCAAGTAGGAACCTGTAGAGACAATTCATGAGATCCAAGCCACCCTCTGGCTGCCCTGCTGTTCACAAAAATAAAAGGCACTGGGCGCCTGGGTGATTCAGTCAGCTAAGTGTCTGACTCTTGATTTCAGCTCAGGTCATGATCTCAGGGCCATGAGATTGAGCCCTGTGTTGGGCTTCACACTCAGCGGGGATTTGGCTTGAGATTCTCTCTCTCGCTCTTCCTCTGCCCCTCCCCTGCCATGTTCACACTCACTTGCTTAAAGAAAAAAAATGTGCAGTAAAAATCATGGCAGAGTTCACCTGACTCATTATGTAAAAGGTCGAGTACAGGCTTCAATGTGAGCGTCAAGGGGCCCCCAACATTCTGTGGCTGACTGACCTGCAGCAGATCCAGCCTGAAACAGGGCAGTCTTCCCACTGGGAGCAATGCCAAGGGCTGATGTGCCTGAAGCCATACTGTTAACACAAAGGAAGAAAAAGAGAAGGAAGGAACAGAGGGTGAGGATGACAAGGAGGAAGATGGGAGCAGAGGGAAGAAAGACACAAGATGGAAAGGAGAAGAGGAGGAAAGAGATCTTCACTCGGATCAAAATATAATCATAAACCACTGTCAGAGCTGATAACTTCTCTTCCTTATTTCCTTATTCTTTTCTTCCTTATTTCCTTTTTACATCATCCCAATGACCATCTTCCTTCTCTCTTTTTTTTTTTTGAGAATGCATTTCAAATTTTTATTTATTTTTTTAATTTATTTTTTATTGGTGTTCAATTTACCAACATATAGAATAACACCCAGTGCTCAACCCATCAAGTGCCCCCCTCAGTGCCCGTCACCCAGTCACCCTCACCCCCTGCCCACATCCCTTTCCACCACCCCTTGTTCGTTTCCCAGAGTTTTCCTTCTCTTTCTTTAAGCAGTGAATTGTTGGTGACACCATCTTTGCTTTCTTTTGGGTTTAGAGTCTCATGGTATGAATCACTTCCCATTGAAAAGTCATTGCACAGATGCTTGGGTGGCTCTGTCGGTTATGCGGCTCAGGTCATGATCTCAGGGTCCTGGCATCAAGCCCTGCATCGGGCCCCCTGCTCAGCAAGGGGTCTGCCTCTCCCTCTCCCTCTGTTCCTCCCCCTGCACTCTCTCTCACTCTCTCCTTCTAATAAATAAATAAAATCTTTAAAAAAAGAAAGAAAGAAAGAAAGAAAGAAAGAAAGAAAGAAAGAAAGAAAGAAAGAAAGAAAGAAAGAAAAGTCTTTGGACTCCAGTTTCCAGTGAAGCTGAATATACACTCTGATTAATTGTATATTTATGAATACATTATGAATACATAATGAAGAGCTTGGCTTGGAAGTTGGTGCTCTTCTCCTCACAAGAAAGAGGCTGAGCAAACAAGATCAGCAACTCTTCTTAGAGTCATCAGAAAATGCAGGGCATGGGTCAAATTATTTGCCCAGATCCAGAGAGATGAGCAAATACAAAGAAAGAAGACTTACCAGGAAGGAGCCATGGCCAGAACCTGGTAGGAACACTTAAAGGGTGATTCGATCAGTTTCTGGAGGCTTAGTGTGGACAAGCTGGAAGGAAAACCTCCCAGGGGCCCACCTTTTGGGGGATGGGGTGGGGACACCTTCATGAATTTGAACTCCAGGAACTCTACCAGGTTCTCAGCATGAAAAAATCAGAGAAATATCTCCTCCTGCTTCAAGCGGGAAAAGGGAAAGTGATCATTTAGAAATGCACCCAGAGCTTTCCATTCTTATTAACAAAGGTCTGCGCTCAAGGGAAACTATTTTAGTAGATCCTCACCAACATGGGGTTTACCCAAGCCTGACCAGCAAGGAGGAAGGGAAATATCCAACTTTGGCCACCTCTAGTCCTCCTGCGTCACCCAGGGGAGAAAGAAGGAGCCAAAATGCATGTGTAAAGGTCACAGCACTGTGACACCGGACCATCAAAATACTGAGACTTTCTCATAAACAACTGGTAGGCTTCTTCCTGCCCCTCACACCCCCACCACACACCAGCAGGGCTCATCTATAATAATAGGAGATTAGAGCTGAGAAGAACACCAAGGCTCAGGTTCCGTTCCTGATGGAGTCTGTGGGGAAACTCAGAAACAATCAGGGAACACAAACAAGGACACCAGAGGGAATATTAGCCTCCAACACCTGAAACTACAGCACGTAGTAAACAAAGAGCTGCACCCCGAGCCAGAAAAACATAAACTTCATAGTAAGAGCATATTTACCTCATTTCCTTTTACCCAATATAGCATGTTCAGCTTTCAAAAAAAAAAAATTAACAAGGCATTCTAAAAAGCCAAAAAATACTTAAAGCTTAAAAAAAAAAAAAAACCTGTCTGAAGATGCAAACCAAGCACCAGAGCAAGACTTACATATGATGGACATTTTGGAATTATCAGATTGGGAATTTAAAATGTCTGTGATTAATATGCTAGGGAGTCTAAAGGGAAAAGTGGGTAATGTTTAAGAACATAGGGGTCATGTAAGCTGAGGGATAGAAAAGGAAGAACTGAATGGTGGTGCTAGAAATCAAAAACACTGTCACAGAAATGAGTGATGCCTCTGAGGGGCTCATCCGTAGAGTGGACACAGCCAAGAAGATCATCAACAAGCTTGAAGAGATGTCAACAGAAAACTCCCAGACTGAAAAAAAAAATGAGGAAAGAGAATATCCAATACTATGGGGCAGCTATAAAAGGTATAACATATGTGTAATGGGAATACCAGAAGCAAAGAGAGAAAAGAACAGAAGAAACGTGTGAAGATATCACAGCCAAGAATTTTCTAAAACTAGTGACAAACCACAGATCCAAGTGTTCAGAGAACGCTAAACATAATAAATACAATATTTATATCCATCTGTGGGGCGCCTGGGGGGCTCAGTCAGTTAAGCGTCTGCCTTCAGCTCAGGTCATGATCCCGGGGGCCTAGGATCCAGCCCTGCATCAGCGGGGAGTTGGCATCTCCCCTCTGCCTCTCTTCTTGGCGCTCTCTCTCTCTCTCTCTCTCTCTCTTTCAAATAAATAAATAAAATCTTTAAAAAATAATTCCACACCTGCTATGTTATAATCAAAATGTAGAAATCAAAGTCCAAGAGAACATACGGGAAGAACTGGGAGGACAGCAGCCGACAGAGCCACCAGGATAAGAATCACACGGGACTTCTCATCAGCTGTGCAAAAACAGAGGAGTTTACAGTATTGCAAGAAAAGCACCAAGCTAGAGCTCTGCATCCCAATGTGAAATCATGTTTCAAAGGCGAAGGGGAATTACTTGCTCAGACAAAAATTGAGGGAATCTGTCACCAGTCAACCCGTTCAATTTGAAAAGAAATTCTTCAGAAGAAAGGAAACTGACAGAGGTGGGAAACTCAGACCCACGCAGGGAAAGGAAGGGCATTTAGGAATAAAAGAAGAAGGTAAAAGAAAACTTTCTATTTTTCTTAATCGATCTAACAGATAAAATTTGGCTCAAAAGCATAAGAGCCACAATAAAACAGTGGGTGATTATACCTTATGGAGAAGTGACATAAACGACAGCGACATTAGAAGGGACAGGATGGAGGAATTTGGAAATCTCTTGCAAGGCAACCGTGCGGCCTGTGAAGCAGGTGCACTTAGGAGCGGCCGCCGGGCAGCCGTGAGTGTCTATTACAGACTCTAGGGCGACCGGGACCTTAAAACAACAACAACAACAACAACGATGTTGACTTTACAAGTCAACAGAGAGGGAGAAAACCCAAGAGAGACTCTTACTCTAGGAAACACACTGAGGGTCCCTGGAGGGACCCACTGGGCAACGGGCATGAAGGGGTGCGTGGTGGGATGAGCACTGGGTGTTAGCGGAGCTGATGAATCGTGGCACACTGCGTCTGCACCTGTGTATGTCATACGGGCTGATTGAATAAATAAGAAAACTAAAAACAACTTTACAGGCCCATTATTCACACAAGCACTTTCGGGACAACCCCCTCGCCTCCATGCCAGGGTTTACCAGAACCCTGGAACATGTGGATCAGGAATCACGTAGGGCCGGGCACCGGGTCACATCAGTGAGGGGACCCTGATGGCACTGAGAGGTGGGCTGGGTGCCACGGGAGACCCTGCTCACTGACCCCATCCACCGGCCACTGTATGTCAGGTCAGAGCCAGTCCAACCCCAGCTCACTGACGGACAGTAAGTGTGGCACATTGGCCAACCCCACGATTCCTGCACCCTTCCCCAGTGCTCCCCGAGTCAACAGACACAGTCGGCAGCACCGTGAGCAGCCGCAGGAGCCCACGCTCCACGGGGACAGAGCCCACCCGCAGTCTGGCTGCTGCCCCGCAGAGGGAGGGCTCCAAGCCCCAGCAGAGGCCGCCCCTGGCCTCCCTCCCCAGACCCTCCTAGTCCCAGGCGGAGCCTCACCATTCTCCTCCTTCTCCTCTGCATCATCACTTCTCTTGCCATTAAGTTGTTCACAAACACGTCATTGCTCCCATATCAAAAAAATAAATGAATCAATCATGACTCCACTTCCCCTTCCAACCACTGCCCTATTTCTCTACTTGTCCTTTATAATAAACTAGCAAAAGCAATTGTATTACTTACCATTTCTCATTTCTTCCCTCCCGTTCTCTTTCCGGTCCCCTGCAATCAGGCTTTCCACCCCCACCAGTTTGTTAAAGTCACCAGGGACCTCCAGGCCGCTGAGAGCAATGGTCAAGTCCCAGTCTTCATCCTACTCGACTTTAGTTGTTTGCTCCCCTCCATTGGTGTTCTCATCCAGGCTGTGGATTTAGACTCTGCCCATATTTACAGCCCCAGCCCAGATCTCCTCGGTTTCCAGACCCACTTTTTTTTTTAAGGTCTTATTCATGACACACACAGAGAGAGAGAGAGAGAGGCAGAGACACAGGCAGAGGGAGAAGCAGGCTCCACGCAGAGGGCCTGATGCGGGACTGGATCCCGGGACCCCGGGACCATGACCAGAGCCAAAGGCAGATGCTCAACCCCTGAGCCCCGCAGGCATCCGACTTCCAGACCCCAACCTACAACTGCCACTGGGCTGCGAGGCGTGGATGCCTGAGAGGCAGCGCAAACTGAGCCAGGACGGAGCCCTCCCAGGGCGACTCCGGGCAACTCCATCCCCGGAGTAGCTCAGGCCCTCGGCCTTATCCTCAACTCCTCCGTTGCTCTCATTCCCACACCCCATCTCCCAGCAAACCTGGCTAGCTCTCCTTACAAATATCCCCAGAATCTGACACCTCCTCCCACATGTATTTGTTAGCACCCTCGTCCAACGGGCGATCACTTGGAAAATCTCAATGGTCTCTCTTTTTTTTTAATTTACATTTAATTAATTACCACGTAATGGACTCTTAGTTTCGGAGGTAGAGGCCAGTGAGGCGTCCTCTTACAGAGCCGCCCGTGCTCCCTGCGGGCCGAGCCTCCTGCGCGCCCACCAGCCAGGTACCCCCTGAGCGGGTCCCCCTGCTTGCAGACTTGCTGGCCTGCCATCCTGCCTCAGTGTTTTGGCTGCAATGAGCCTCTCCAAGCAGGCTCCACAGACGCAGATTTTGCACCTGCCCTTTCCCCTGTCTGGGCCATGCCTAGCGGCGGCCTACTAGCTCACATCCTGAGCACCCTCCTGCCGAGACACCCTCTCGGAAAAGCCCTCCCCGGCCACCCTGCATTAGACGGACCCGCACCCCGGGTTCCTCCTCGCCCTCCCAGCTTTGCTTTTCTCCACAGCATTTATCAACACACCGCGTGCCTCCCCTTTATTCTGCTTACAGCCTGTCTTTCTTCACCGTATTGCAAACTCTGGGAGGGCAAGGCTATCTCTCCGTTTTCATTACTGCTTTGCCCCAACTTCTAAAATGATGCTCGGCAAACAGCTAAGAATAAGAAGAAATTTCTCATAAATGCTAAGCAATTGTTGAATTAATGCTTCGGTCCTTTTGCTTCTCGATTCTACGTCATTTTCTTGGAGATTTCTGGCATCTTTTAAAATTCAGGCCACTCCTCTAGGATTTTGATGGAATCTTGTCTCACATTTAGATCTTTCATCCATTTTGAGTTTATCTTTGTGTCTGGTGCAAGAGAGTGGTCTAGTTTCATTCTTCTGCATGTGGATGTCCAATTTTCCCAGCACCATTTATTGAAGAGACTGTCTTTTTTCCAGTGGATAGTCTTTCTCCTTTGTTGAATATTAGTGGGAAATATCAGAAAGGGAGACAGAACATGGGAGACTCCTAACTCTGGGAAACGAACTAGGAGTGGTGGAAGGGAAGGAGAATGGGGGGTGGGGGTGACTGGGAGACGGGCATTGAGGGGGGCACTTGATGGGATGAGCACTGGGTGTTATTGTGTATGTTGGCAAATTGAACACCAATAAAAAATAAATTTATAAAAATAAATAAATAAAATGTAAAAATGAAGGAAAAAATAAAATAAAATAAAATTCAGACCACTCGAAACTGACAATTTCTTAGAACCCATTAGCAACCTCCAGTCTCTGCAGAAAACCAACGGCAGACATCAGTTACAATTGTAAATGAAAAGTGTTGCCCTCCAATCAGACAGTGCCGTTGCGGTGGCATTCCAGGAGGAAGCGGGAGCAGCCTGCTGGCCTCTGCAGTTCTAGAAGCATCTCCACGTTTCAGTGCCTCCAAGCATTCCCTCAAATTATTTAAATTGGTTCCCAGTCATCTTTGGTGCAACTCCAGAGTCTTTTCCCAATACAGCAAACACACACATTATTTGCACAGAGGAAAAATCACAGAATCAAAATGGCCTGGTTCTCCTTAGTAAATTCTATCAGAGTCTAGTAGCAAGTGTTTCCAGGACAGCCTGAGGCCTTGCATGCACAGTTTTAAATTCCATCCTGCCTTCACCCACAGCCCGCCAAAGAGTAAATAAAATTTCACAATAATTGCTCATAAAAAAAAAAAATCTTTCTCACCCAAATTAAGAACAATTAAGGCAATCACCCAACTGAAGAATGTAATTATATAATTAAAATTTTATTAATGTGGCCTAATTTCCATTCCCAAAGTGTCCCGTATCAGTTGATCATATGGCATTGTTCTTTTTCCTTCTCCTTTTTGTGAGCAGATGAAATGCCGAGTTAAAGCATAGCCATTCAGAGGGTGCAAAACCCAGCCCCATTTCCCAGGATGCACTCGGCAGCAACCTGTCCTGGAGTGGCCTCCCCTGCGGGGCCTTATTCTACTGGACATACCAGGGATGGCTCTGCCAGTAGAAGGATAACCAGCCTCAGGGCCCAGGTCCTAACAGATGCCCCTCTCCTGAGCACGAAGACACTTCTAAAATGCATTCTCTTGTGTAGACCCAGAATTTCCCTCAGAGGACTCCTCAGGGCTGAGGCTATGGGCCACCCAGCCAACTCTTCTCCCCGTGGCCAGGAGTTGCCTGCCATCAACTAGTCTGACTGGCCCCACCCCAAGGCTGAAAACCCTCATAGAGTGGAACACCTTTAGCCTCCCTTCTAGAAACGTTATGAGGAGATAATTACCCAGAATTTAAGCAAGATATAAAAATTTTCAATTCAATTTTCAAAATTTTTCAATTTTCAAAAAATTTCAATTCTTAAAAAGTATTATTTAAACAGAATTCTAGTCATCCCAATTTAATGGGTTGCGGTCGCCATATTTTCTTGGACAAAAGGAACTGAACACGTTTACGTTTATACATCAAGGAAGGGACAGTTGCCCCGAGCTGTCAGTGCCTGGTTTCTCCAGGCTGCCACACTACCCACCCACACCCTGTATCTGCAGGAAGGGGTTCAGCACCGTGTACTCCTAGAGCCCCAGCATCCTCTTAGAGAGACCAGCCTCTATGACCCTGAAACTCATACTCCATCACCAAGAAATTCCCCAAAGGTTTTGGCCTTTGCCTTTCTTGGTTCCCTTCCCCTTTCTTAATTTAACAGGACCTCTTGCCTGTTCACTGTGCATACAGACTGACGCACAGCCCTCTCAGGGGTGGCCACCTTCCCCCCCACACACACAAAGTCCTCGTGCCACTGTGGCTGGAGGTGGGGTCAGTACCCTTCACTCTCTTCGCAGAAACACCTCCTCTTCTCCCTCAAAAACTCCAGCTCTACTGAAGCCCAAATGATCAGACCCCCATGCCCTCCATCACTGTAGCCATCTGCCGACTTGTGCTCGCTCCTCATTGAAGATCTCAGGTCCTGGATTAGTCTTCCCCTTCAACACTACTTACATAAGTATTCTTGGGAGACACGTAGCTGGTCCAAGCAACAGTCTGTCCTCCCAGTTTCTAGACATCCTTCACTCCACCCATCTTTCCTTTCATGCTACTATTACCACTTCTGAACAATCCCAACTTCACAAATCTCTTCTCAGCTTGCTAATTTTTGGTATCACCATTCCTGCCATTTTCTAATCTTACCGGGATCTGGAATTCCCAATCCTTCCCCCTTTTCATTTCCCATCATGGCCCTCATGGCCGCACTCTGCCCCTTGCCTGACTTTGAGCCCATATCGCAACACAGTTACCCAGATCTTTTGTAGACACCCTTGATCTCTTGGCACCTCTCTTTACTCCATTATATTCATTAGGGGGAAAAATAAAGATCTTTCTATTACTCTCCATATTTCTCCTGCCTTCACACGCCCACCCAGGCAGCCAAAACAGGAGCTGGCAAGCTACAATCCTCAGACCAAAGGTGGGCCACTCCCTTTTTGTAGTTTTATTGGAATATAGCCACATTCAGTCAGGTATCGTCCATTTCTGCTGTCATGCCACAAGGGCACAGTTGAATAGTGCGACAGAAACCATATGGTTCACAGAACCAAAACTGCTCTCTTGCCCATCCCTTTACAGAAGAAATTTGCCAAATGCTGTGTCAAACTATTCTCTAAAACAATCCACAATAAGGCTTGTTGGCCTCACTTTTGGTTTATGTCTTCGAAACACAAGTCAATATCTAATTTTAACAGTCATGACTGCTGCGTTCCCTAGTATATCTTACCTGCCCCCACTCTCACCATGATGACCTTACCTCAAAACAGAGACAGAATGTCTCTGCGATCAAATAAAAGCAATTTCACTTTGCATCACTAAATTCGTCTCCGTCTCCTACATCACCTCTCTCTTCTATCTTCTCCAATCATACATTAATACTGCTCATCTTAAAAAAGAGTAACGCAATTTCACTTGACCATGCAAGTGACCTTCTAGCTTCTGCTCACGTCCCAGCCTGCCTTCATAGAAAAGTTCACCCACTATATCCACTTCCCGCCTGCTGTTCTCTTCCCACTACTTGGCAAAATGGTTTTTTATCAAGGCATCTAAGATACTCCTACTGCTAAACCAATGGTTTATGCTCAGTTCTCTTTGTATGAGACATCTCAGCAATGCTTCATGAGGCTGATTTTGAAGCCTTTCTTGAAGGACCATCTTCTCCTGGTTCCTGGAGCTTGGCTCCTGGATTTCCTCCTCCCTCAATAACAACCCCATCCCAGTGTCTTTGCAATCTTCTCGTCCACTGACAGAGTTTTGCTCTTGGCCTTCTTGTTCTCTGCATCTCTCCTCTCTGCCTAAGTGATCTCATCAAATCTCATTGGTGTGAGGGCCTCCTCCAGGCTCTTAACTTCCAAACCTATCACCCGATCCTCGGTTTCTACCTTGAGCCAGGTAGCCAACCATCAAACACTTTTACTTTTACTTTGATGTCCATGAACCACGTTGAACTCAGACTGGCCAAACATTCATTTCCACACCTACCCCCTATGGCTGCTCCTCCCCAGTCCTTTCCTTTCAGAAAATGACAGGACCATCCACTCGGCTCCTCAGGCCAAAAAACAGTTTTCCTGGTTCAATGTCTACAATGTAGTAGGAATCATGTCACTATTGACCATCTCTGTGGCTACACCCTAGATGAAACCACCAGCAACTCCCATTTGGACTAAGGCAGCAGACACACTTGCTATCCTACAGCCCATTCCTCACATTCGGCCAGAGTGATCATCCTAAACTGTGAACCTGATTGCTCCATCTCCTTACTGAAAATTGTCCAGTAGCTTCTCCTTGACATTAAAGTAAAACCAAACTCCATAACATAGCCAAAAGGCCCCTTGTTGTTACACCTTTGCTTCTGTTTCCAAAATCCTTCCCTTCCCCTTGCTCCTCTGCTCTGTTCACCAGCTAGTAGCCTTCATTCCAACACTCCAAGCTGCCCACTGCCTCTCATCAAGATCTTGGAATGCTCCTCAGCTAGGTCTCCAAATAGCTGTGTTCCTCTCAAATGTTATCATTCAGGGACACCTTCCTGGGTGACTTGTGTTAAAATTGCCCCTTTCTCCAATTTCTAATACTTTTCTTCATAGCACTTATCAATTCCTCAGAACATCTGATTTATATGCATATATCTATATCCATCCATCCATCCATCCATCCATCTATCTTTATCTATTTGCATGTTTATTTTCTCACCAAATTAGTCACTGGCTCCTGGAGGGCAGAGATCTAGTTATCCTTCTACTATCTGCCTAACATCTAAACCAGCACTGAAAACAGAGTAAGCTCTCGATAAATACTTACTGTCTGACTGACAAATGTAAAAATGTAATAAATTGTAAAGTCGGTTAATTTAACACCTAATCCTAAGGATGTTACAATTTATGAGATTATTTTATATTCAGATAACGCCTGAATTTTCTAATTTTGTTGGCTCTCTGATAGAAATATTACAGCCTTGAAAAACCACTGATTCATGCTCTCTCAGGTAGTTAAGCCGCAGGAAGAAAATCACATATTTAAAGTGACATTGACCCTGCATACACACATATTTATCCCGACCAGGTGCAAGTCCTCACAGGTACAGACACATTTAACAGCCCTGAAAGCCAATTTTTCCCCTCGAGACACAGTGACCATTTAGGAGAGGTATCGGTTCCTTTAACAAATAGACCGTATAATCACGGATTCGCTGAACATTTATCATTTTCAGGGCAGTGTGTTTCTATAACCCAATATTCTTCACCATATGATTTTTCTCCTACACTTAAAGCACACACACATACACACACACACACACACACACACGAAGTTATGTTTACAGAAATACACAGTCAACGATTTTAAAGGGTTTAAACCTTACCTCATCCTTACCTTAGTGGAGCTTTGGCTTGCTAAATCCATATGGAGGTAGATCGATGAGACAATAGGGATATAGCTGTTACCCGAGGCTCCTTTCTGCCTAAGACAAACCCCATCAGGCTCATAAGCATGGGGAACCCCTTATAAAGTTCTGTCTAAAACACAATTTTGCCATGTAGGCTTCAGGGCCTGGGCCGCTCTATCCCATCACTGGGCAATGCCAAAACCCACCACACTGTTGAAGAGGCCCTAAGGACTCCGAGATTACATTGCCTCTTAGCCTACAGATGCATTAGCTGGTCTGTGGTGCCACTTATTTTCTGGAAGGCATGGATGCACATGCCCAGGCACACACACACGAAGCTCTACACACATTTTGAGGGCCTTCATCTGCCATCTCTCCAGTTATGAGACTTTCACTTCAAAGCCTCAGATCCTACCCAAATGAAGACAAATGGTACTAACTGTACCAAAGGTGTACCTGGGCAGGAATAAGCCAGTACTAGGCTACCTGTATCACCAGAAGTTTCAATACTCTTGGAACAAAACACACTACCTTTGTTATGAGCATTCCCAGAATCACCTGCTAGGAATGACCTATTCCTCCGAGGTAGTTAGATTGAACAGCCTGCAGCTGAAGTCTGGGAATGCATTTTATAAGCTCTTCTCTCCTTAGCACCCTCTCTGACAGCCTCAGTGGCAGACAATATTTCCCAAAAATGGCCACAACAATGTCTTCTATCCCACCTGCTCTTCTCACAACAGGATGTTGAGACATCTCCCATCATGAACTGAGGTCTATGTTTCCTCTCCCCGAACATAGGCAGGTCTCTGTGACTCCACAAACAGAACACAGTGAAAGTGATGCTGCATGCGGCTAGCTAGTCTTCAAAGGTGATGGAGCTGGGCTGGCCCTCTGGCACCACGCTGTGAAGGAACAAGCCCTTGGGGGTTGGGGTGGGGTCTACATAAAGAGGCCTATGGAGAAATGAACCAAGGCCCCCAGCACACAGCCCTGCAGAGTCACTCCAGCTGATGGTGATTCCCCCACTAAGCCCTACTCAAGCTGCAAGCTCTTGAGCTGAATCGATTATTAGTTTGAGCCATGGCATTTAGGGCTGACCTGTTACACAATGGTAGTTAACCCAAACACCTGCTGCCTCTTCCTCTTCAGGCACACCCTATCACACAGTCAAGGTGGTGCCTTCTTCGTCTCCTTCTGTTGGCCAGGTATGGGTATGTCTGACCCACTCACGTTGCTCTGAATCAAAATGTGATTTGTCCTCTAGGGGTACAAAACTTAGCTCTGCCCACCGACTCATTTCCACACTTGCCTTGCCTAATCCTTGCCAATGTCACTTTAAATATGTGATTTTCTTCCTGCGGCTTAACTACCTGAGAGAGCATGAATCAGTGGTTTTTCAAGGCTGTAATATTTCTATCTCCCTTTGCCTTGCTTCTACTCGCCTCTCAGGAACCAATTGTCATCTACTTACCTGTCCGATGTGGTTGTCAGGTTTCCATAAAAACCTGCAATTCAAGCCACCCTCTGAGAAGACTAAAATGAAGGGGATCTCCAAAATTTGAGGGACTCTGTGCAAGTTATAAATGGAGAGGGGGTGGTGCAAACTGTAACCTAGAGCTAGTCATCCAGTGATGCATCAGGGGCTGTGGCCATCATATCAAAATGTGAGAACCTAGGCAGGGTTACAAGCAGAAGTCAAGGGTCACATGAAGTCAGGACATGAATGCAAAAATGAGGCATCAGTGCAATATTCCACGGGTGATCAGTCTGTGAGTGGCAACTATTGTTAAGGTCAATCTTCCCAACTTATTACATCCAGTAACTTTATCACCAAAAGGAATGAGGTTAATCAGAAATGTGTTCTCAGTATACTCATCTGTGTCCTGGTAAATCACGCTTTCTCTACAGGCCATTATGTGCTGTGTGTGTGTTTTGGGGGGGGGGGGTGTGTGTGTGCATGTGTGTGTTACAGAGTCTATGTTAAGGGTGACCATTGGATAATGCTATGTATAAGACAATAAATGCTGACCTCCCATCTCCAGATCATGGGCCATGACATCAGATCAGCTATGTGACTTTAAACACATTACTGAATTTTTCTGAGCAGCTGTATCCTACTTTATAAAATGGAGATGATAACAGTATTCATTCTCAAAGAGTTTTTTTTATATAATTTACCGCTTTTTTAACATGGTATTTATTTATCTGAGACAGAGAGCACAAGTAGGGAGAGGGTCAGAGGGAGAGGGAGAAGTAGGCTCTCTGCTGAGCATGGAGCCCAACACAGGGCTCGATCCCAGGACTCTGAGATCATCACCTGAGCCTAAGGCAAACGATTAACTGACTGAGCCATCCAGACGTTCCCTCAAAGGGTTTGTCAAGGTTAAATAAAATAACATAATTAAAGCATCAAGCACCTTTAGTCTGTGATTCGTGAATTCTGAATTCTCTCCTTGTTTCCCATGTGTAAAATGTGGCAAGCCTGCCCAGGACCGCCAGACTAAGCCATTTGTCCTCATGCATTATTCAGAGCTTCACCCAGGCATGTCCCAACTCCTGGGGTTGATCCAATTAGTCACTCATAGGCTGTAGCTTTAGGGGTCTTGACACCATCCTAAAAGCTCTCATCAGAAATTCTCTCCTTTCCTCTTCTTCCCTGATAGCTACAATCTCATTTTATCACCAAACAAAACCACATTCCCCTCGTTGGCTGTGTCTAAAGCAACCAGCCTGCCACAGAGCCTCTCAGAACATATCCCTGCAAAGCAATCCCACCCCAGAGTCAGGGCCTGATTGAACTTGATGACGGTGACATTCTTAATGAAAGTCAGACGGCAAGGACTTCAGAGGGTCTGTCTCAGTGGAAGCACAGCAGAAAACAGATTGGGTTAATCTTCTCTGTGGCTCCTCATTTTCCAAGCTTTAAAGCATAACAGAGCTGAAAACAGCCAATTTTTCTCATATTTTCACTTAGGCATCCTCCTTAAACCAGCTCCTTTCCACAGATGTCTCATCTTTAGGGACCTATATAGTGGGTAAGCCAGGGGACAGTCCAGGACAATCTTGATCTTCTCTGTCTTCTGGGTCTGTTGATGTCTCCTGCAGGTACTGGAGTGGTACCATCACATGACACCTCTCCCTTTCAGACAAAGTAGAAATGTGTCCTAAAGGAAACATCGTAGAAAACAGGATAGAAATATGCTTTGTCCCTGGCAGTGTGCAGGACTCAAGCCTGCATCTTAATAAAGAATCTCTTTAACACGTGCCTCACATAGGAATGAAATTCAAAGGTCAGCCCAGATGGAGTTGTGCATTCAGAGAAACCCTCTACTAGGGAGAACCGATCCTGGAGAAACAGCAACAGCGTGTGCTCAGAACAATGGTGAGACCCTCCCATCCCTGCTGTGCACCTCCCCCACCACCACCACCACAGCCAACAGTAATGCTGCACAGGGTCATGAAAACAGCTGCCCTTTGGTAAAGTCCACCTGGTTTGAAATTCCAGCTCCTCTAGTGACTAGCTACGTGACCTTTAAAACTCAACACTGGGGACACCTGGATGGCTCAGCGGTTGAGCGTCTGCTTTCCACTCAGGTCGTGATCCTGGATTCCTGGGATTGAGTCCCACATCGGGCTCCTCGCAGGAAGCATATTTCTCCCTCTATGTCTCTGCCTCTCTCTCTCTCTCTCGCTCTCTCTCTCTCATGAATAAATAAATAAAATCTTTTAAAAAATAAATAAAATAAATAAAACTTAACATTGACATCAATAGAATGGAGAGAACATACACTGGACTCTGAATTCTAGAGAAGAAATCACAACTCCAAGCCACCAGGAGACAGAACAGAAACACAGCCAGAGCTTCAGGAAAAACAAGGACTCATAGGATAGGAGGATGGGCAACAGGAAGATGGTTGGTCTACAAGACTGGGTTGCAATTTCCTACTTATCTCCCCAGTGAAAGTTTGATTTAGGAGAGAAAGAAGGACATGGAACTGTCCAAACTAATTGGATTTGGACTTCCAGAGCAAAATTCAAGATAACAAAATTGTGAGCCCTTAGGCACGGTGATACTTAATTCCCAAGCCTGTGTCCAGAGACCAACTGGTCTCAGCAAGAGGGCTTTAAGCTAGAAAACAGAAATGGCTGAAGTGAACAGCAAATCCTGTCATGTACACACACACATACACACACACATACACCCCACAACACAGAGCAGATCTGTTCTCTTACAACACAATTGCGGTCCTCCCATCATTTCTGTTGCTGAACTCAGAGCACAGATAGCACAGAGAGAACTCAGAAGTTCAGCCATCTTTGTGACTATTTTTCCAATGTCCACGATCCTTAAATTCTAACCTTGAAATATCATAAAACCCCAGTGCTTACTGGTCTTTTCCCCTTTTCTCTATGTCAAGTGTCTAAAAAATTTGGTTTGAAGGATAACTTTTTGATGACCATTTAGATTGCCATTGAGTGACCAGATACCTTGAAGTTACCCATTTCCAACTTAGAGAAGAAAGGAGAAAATCATCCATGCAGCCTTGATTCTGAGCCATTGTCAGGTACTCCTTTGTAAACTTGGAATGGTTTTAGTCACAGGTAGTCGAAACTGTTGTTTTCAGTAATCCCACAGGGAAAAATTTAGTCTGAAAACTCAAGGGGAGGGAGATAAGTGCTTTAAATGATTATTGGTCTAGGACCAAGGAAGAAAGCCCATGCCTTAATAAGCCCATGGAGAAAGTACCTGTACCAGGGAGCAGTTAGGACTTTTCAATAACAGAGGTCATGATTTACTCCAATAAATAGTTGATTTAATAACAAACAATAAATATTTATTTAATTATTAATTGTATTAATTATTTAATATTTAATTAATATTTATTAAATCATCCAACAAACAAAACACATAACGTATTAAGATAAAATAGTATAGAAACTATGTGTATGTGGTATCACCAAGTCTTAACAGGAAAGAACTCAAGTTGGGAACAAACAGATGGAAGAGTTTGTCCTACTTAAAAGATCCTGAATTGGATGGAGAAATGGCAGATGGTGAAGGACGTGGTCAGAACTGTCACCTTAGACTCTCTTCTGACCACCAAGAAGAAATGGTTAATGAAGTGTAAATCACAGAAACTTGAGAGAAAATTATCATATCATCTCATGATAGCGAAGAAAGGAACAGTTGGGTAGATGAATGTAGGTACTAGATTTGGGAAGGCAGACTTCAGAAATTCAAGAGAAAGAGTGGCCAGGATTATAAATCATGATGCTTTTTTTAGGAAGGAAGATAATTCTCAAAAAAAAAATGTGATTTCATTTTTCATTTGTAAATGATCCTGGTGAGAAATAAAAGGTAGAATGTTCCATTCAACCATCATGTTTGGGGTCCCCAATAGGCAAGACAAAACAGTGTCATGGCTAAGAGCCTGGCCTTGGTGTTTGACCAATGACATTTGAACCCCAGCCCTACCCCTTACAACAGAAATCTTAAGCCTATGAACTAACATTGCTACATTACAATTGTATCAACCATAAAAAATGGATATGTAACACCATTACTGTGGTGATTGAATAAGATAATATATTTCAAGTGCCTGGCACTGAGTAAAGCACAATAGATAGAGCTATTGTGATCTTTTCTGGCCAGCCTCCATTCTAGGCAAAGAAGGCATAAAAGGATGAGGTTTATTCCCCTTATTCCCTCCCCTCAAACAATTGTCTGTTGTTTTAAATAATTAAGATGCAATGGGTAATGATTAGTGCAATGTAACTATAGTTGCTTGAAACCCTCCCAGGAATTAGATGTGGAATAAGTTAATTATTTTGTCAGTCAACGAATCAAACTGGTATCTCAAGAAAACATTGGATCTGCCCACTGAGCAGTAACTAATTCAGATTATTAAAAAAAAAACACTCAAAGGATGGTTAGGAGAAATATCAAAGTTGATGAACAGGGGTCGCTGTGGTGGCTCAGTCAGCTAAGCGTCTGCCTTCATCCCAGATCATGACCTCAGGGTCCTGGGACCCAGCCCTGCATCAGGCTCCCTGCTCAGCAGAAAGCCTGCTTTTCCCTCTCCCCCTGCCCCTCTCCCCACTCATGATGTCTCTCTCCCTCTCTCTCTCTCTCTCTCTCTCTCTGTCTCAAATAAATAAATAAATAAATAAATAAATAAATAAATAAATCTAAAAAAAATAAAAAGGCTGATGAACAGAAACATGAAAAACAGGGGCCAGGGCAAGCTGTAGTTTGCAAAATGCTAAGACTATCAATAAGGCTCTCTCAGTTATTCTGAGAGCCTGGAAAAGTCCAAGGAAGGGAGAAACACAGAATTAACTGTGACTATGGATGGTATGAAAAGTGAATTTCCTTACATTCCATTTGCTTTTCTCTGCCTTGAGAGCATGGTGGGTGAACTGAGCAGCACAGAATTATCCCGCCATGAGAGAATAAAAGCCTTACATTTATTAGGAGATTGTAAAGGCACACATGTTCTCTTAGTGTTTTCAAATCTCTTGGCCAACATATTGGAGCTCAAAGAACAAGGAGAATTTTCAAACAAGCTTCTGTCAGTGATCTTTGGGAAGCCAATGTAAGATGGAAAGTTTCTCATAGACTGGAAATGGGCCAGTGCTATTCCAATTTTCAAGTAGCAGAATTCTGCAAACCAAAGACAGGGGCTTGGCAAAGACAGTGTGCTGTCATAAATGTCACTGAAGAAAAGAAACCACAAAAAAGAAAAACATTCTTAAGAAAAGGGGGGATAAATCAATGTCCAGTGCAAAAAAATATGAGAAACTATGGATCATATTCTATGAGCCAAGTACCATTCTAGATACTTTTAAATACATAAGTGTATTTAATTTCCCAAGGGCCATATGTACTCTTATGTCCACTTTGTATAGATGAGGGAACTGGTATGCAGAGAAAAAGATCAAAGAATGGGGAATTTCTGGCCCATTCCAAGGACGTTCAGGTTTCTGCCCTTCAAGGATAAGCACCTGACATTCTGGAAAAGTAGAAACAGCCCAGAGTTGGGGCCCCTGGGGGACTCAGTTGATTAAGCATCCAACTCTTGGTTTTAGCTCAGGCCATGGTCTCAGGGTCTTGGGATCGAGTCCCATGTGGGGCTCAGGGCCCAGGTAGAGTTGAGATCCTCTCTCTCTACCCCTCCCTGCTCTGCTCATGTGCTCACTCTCTTTCTATAAAAGAAGGAAAGTGGGATCCCGGGTGACTCAGTAGTCTAGTGCCTGTCTTCAGCCCAGGGTGTGATCCTGGAGACCCGGGATCGAGTCCCACGTCGGGCTCCCTGCGTGGAGCCTGCTTCTCCCTCTGCCTGTGTCTCTGCCCCCCCTCTCTGTGTCTCTCATGAATAAATAAATAAAATCTTTTAAAAAAAAATGGAGAAAGAAAGAAAGAAAGAAAGAAAGAAAGAAAGAAATTAAGAAAAGAAAGGAAAAGAAAGAAAAGAAAAAGAAAAGAAAAGAAAAAAGAAAAGAAAAGAAAAGAAAGAAAAAAAAGAAAAGAAAAGAAAAGAAAAGAAAAGAAAAGAAAGAAAAGAAAAAAAAGAAAAGAAAAGAAAAGAAAAGAAAAGAAAAGAAAAGAAAAGAAAAGAAAAGAAAAGAAAAGATGATAGATGGATCGATCCTGGAGTCAAAGAAGGAGTCAGATGAACATACTGGATGGAAACTTATCTTACCATGTCCAGGAGAGTGCGGTAATCATTGCAGTCTTACAAAGGAGATGTGGAGCAGAGCCCTTTTGTGATCTCTCTCCAGCCTGTAGACGACTCCCCTTTCTAGAAAACACCCCCTCAGCCTTTGCACTCCTGTTTGACATAATTGATTGAACCAGATCTGGGCCATTGGATTTTCCTCAACAGCAGTTCGGAGTTTGGAGATATGAGTTGACTGCTATATACCTGAATGAGGAAATGATAAGAAACTAAGCCGGAGGTGGCCATAGTTGGCCTTATTCACATGCGCCAAAGAGAAGGGTATGCACAGATGACAGACAGGCACAGAGGTGAAGTGATTCAGCCCTGAAAAACCAGAATAAACCTGCGTCCATATTCCCTCAGGTCTGGACTCTAGTCTCCTCTGTTCGTTTTTCCCGCGTGGCCCTGAGATTTTCCTACAGGTCCTCTGAGAATCTCACCTTCAGTGCTTACACTAGCCTGACTGAGCTGAGGGAAGTAATAACCAAAATGCCTGGTTTAGATGACCACAACTTGTTTTGACACACATGCTCTCCTCCTGAAACGTGAGTTAGAACATAAGAAAGTCTTACGATATGTTCCCAATACATGGACAACAAATTTCACCCACATCACCCAGGAGCAAGTAGAACCAAAAGACAATGGGCTGTGTGTCTAGAGATTTTAGAGACCTGTGGGGAAAAATGAAGAACATAGAGCAAATGATCATATTTTAATTTTCTTCTTCTTTCTAAAGATCATAACTTTGTAGAAGAAAGGAATATGGGGGCACCTGGGTGGCTGAGTCAGTTGAGTATCAGACTCTCGGTTTCAGCTCAGGTCATGATCTCAGGGCTGTGAGACTGAGCACCACATTAGGCTCCTCGCTCAGCATGGAGTCTGCTCAGGACTCTCTTCCTCTGCCCCTCCCCCTGCTTGTGCGTGCACTCCTCTCTTTCTCAATAAATAAATAAAATCTTAAGAAAGAAAGAAAGAAACAAACAAACAAAGAAACAAAGAAAGAAACAAAGAAACAAAGAAAGAAACAAAGAAAGAAACAAAGAAGCAGCATCAAGAAAGGAGAAGATAACACAAGAGTCAGTCTCCTGACTTGGGGCTTTGCACAAGAGAATTGTTGAGTCATGGCAAAGGACAGAGGGGATTTTATCAGGAGAAGGAAGAATGTGAGATGATAGACTTAAAAATAGGAGCAAAGATGATGATCTGCAGTATTGTCAAAGAAGGTGAAAACCTCATCAAAAATTATGCAAGTAGAAACTGGAAGTCACCAGACTTGACACAGACATGATCCTCAGATTTAAATAATAGGTAAGGAAGTTAAGATATAAATATATCATCATTCCAGAAAAAAGGCACTGTGAGAGAATTCATATAAGTTCCCCTCTCCCTATTTCCTCTTAAAATATCCATGACAACCAGGACAGGATTAAGAAATCTCACAACAGTGAGCTCACACTTTAAACCATGATCTAGTGATAGTTTATTTCTTCACCTATGAGAAGCTTAAGGAGGACCATAGACCAACCGGCCTGAGTTCCCAACCCCGATCCTATTATTGGAGTAGTACTCTGATGATATGATTACAAAAAGAAGGAATTTTTTAAAGATTTATTTTTTTAATTTGAGACAGAGAGTGAGCAAGCATGCATGCATAAGCTGGGGGAGGGGCAGAGGGAAAGGAAGAGAATCCCAAGCAGACTCCCCACTTAGTGATCATCCTGACTCAAGGCTCGATGCTATAACCCATGAGATCATGACCTGAGCTGAAATCAAGAGTCAGATATTCAACCAAATGAGCCACTCAGGTGCCCCTAGAGGGATTTGTTTCTGATCCTCACTCCAAATCGAAGAGAACTCTTTGTAATGAACCATATTTTATATTTAGAAATATTTACTATTCAAAAAAAAAAAAAGAAATAATAGACGTTTTCAGTGGGGCAAACTGAGACTGCAAACTTCAGCAGCATTAGGAAGCCGGCATCACTCAACACTGATTGGACATGAGGATTGAGAACATTCCTCCAAGAATTACCCAACCTCAGATCCCAAACTTGGGTGATCCAAGCCCTTTCACTGGATGAGCTACAAAAGCAGAACATCAAAACATCGTCCTAGGAAACCTGATCTCTGAGAACATTTGGGCAAACAAGAAAAAAGCTTAAGATCTTAGAGGAGCTATTTCCATAACACCTTCAAAAGAGGAACAAAATACACTTGGCTATCACTATGGAACAATTTGAATCAATATTGGGCATGATTAATAATAGATTTTGTTTTGGAAAAATCAATTAGTAAAATGGAAAACATGTCTGAGACACATACAAATGTCTAAGAAATTAACATAATGGGAAGAATGTGAGCAAATGTTTCTTATACCCACATTCTTCCTGGCTCTTCTGGATCATAGGAATACAAAAATGAAGGAGCCATTTGTACCTGCCCTCGAAGTGATCACAGTCCAGTTAGGGAGGAAAAGAAATTAAACGAGTAATAATTCAGATATTATTAACTGAAACCAACTTACACCCTAGAACTGCAAAAATACCGATTTTTTTTTCCATAGTATCAACAGATGCTATACAAAAAGAAAGAGGGACGTCCAAGTGGCTCAACAGTTGAGCGTCTGCCTTCGGCTCAGGGTGTGACCCCATGGTCCTGGCATCGAGTCCCACATCAGACTCCCTGCATGGAGCCTGCTTCTCCCTCTGCCTGTGTCTCTACCTCTCTTGGTGTGTCTCTCATGAATAAATAAATAAAATCTTTTAATAAATTAAATAAATAACAAAAAAAACACAAAAACAAAAAGAAAGAGAAAAATAAGATACCAAGAATATTCTAATGCAGTTTTAAAAAAGAAGAAATTTTATAGGTTTTGTTCTCAGGACAGACTCTACCACGACCCAAAAATCTAGAAACTGAGCATCAGCCTCCAAAATTACAAGAAAATAAAGAATGCTTCAATAGTCTATTGTGGTAGGAAAGGTAAAATCTATAAAACTGTATATGACAATCTGTGAGATATAAATCCAACTATACACAGACAGAAGGATAGATACTGTCAATGTTTTTACCATTTCTAATATAATGGTCCCATTAGGAGGTGGGGGTAGTAAATGAGCTATTAAAAAAATAGAAAACTGCAGAAATACTACAATGCAAATAAAAAAGACAGTAGCATATCTCTTCAGGAGAAAAAAGAAACATTACTTTTAAAATTATAAAGGGCTTCTCTTTTCATGTCCTAGTTGCATAAGTAAGCCTTTACCTGGTTGAAGGAATTTTATTAATATTACATACTATTAACAGAAGAAAGAAAGCAAAGAAAATAAAAGGTTTGGGAACAAAAGGACATTTTGAAAGTAAACAAAATATGGAATTGCTGTAATAAAAAATTCAATAGAAGAGTTACAGTTCTGGATAAGATAGACTAAGTATGGTCCACCCTGTCTCTGCCATGAATGCAGCTATAAAACCTGACAATGCATGGAGCAGTTACTCTAGAAATCTGAAAAGTAAACAGCAGGCAGCTGAGTAAGACCAGAATTCAAAGTGCTACCAAACTGCTGATAAATTTATATTTTTGTCCCCCTCTGACCTTTCATCAGCCTGGGGGCGGGGGGAGGGGAGGGACCTGGTATCTCAAACTGGGCCCCAGGATATTGAAAGAGCTGCAGAGGAAGCCCTTTAGTTCAGCTCACTAAGCAGGAAAGGAAATTCCTAATGCTCAGAGAAAGTGTGGAAATCCTCTGGGATTGATTTTCTTCTTTTTTCCTCCACTTACTTATGTCCCAGCCTGAAGCCATCTCCTTGTGGTGGCAACAGGAGCCCATAGAAACGGAAACTCTGAGACAAGAGAGCCATGTTTTGCAGGCCATGGAGCTCTGGTCCCAGAAGAATAGGTCAAACTCTTTTTTTTTTTTTCTCCTTCTGTCCTCCTCCTGCATGTCTCTGGAAGCAGCAGTTGAAGAAGCATATGGCAGAGAGGGTGACTGGAGCCCCAGCATTCTGTCCTAAGGATGAAAAGGGAAGCCCCAGGAGTGCCTGGGTGGTGCAATCCAGTCCCTTGAGCATTTGACTCATAGTTTGGGCTCAGGTCATGAGATCGATCCCTGCGTCAGACTCTGCACTCAGTGCAGAGTCTGCTTGGGTTTCTCTCTCATTATGCCCCCCCCCCGCCTCCATCTCTCTTTTGTATTTAAATAAATAAATCTTTTTTTTTAATTTAAAAATAAATAAATAAACAAATGGGAAGCCCCATGGAAGTGGAAAGCAACAGGCAAGAAACTGCAGAAAGGGAAGAGCTAAGGAAAGAGACACACGTGGAGTTTATAATTAATTCCTGGGTCGCCCCAAAACTGTTTATGTGTGGATCAGATTTTAATTAACCTACCAAAAAATGGAGAATGGGACTAACGTCATTGCCCAGCTCTCCAACTGACCACTAGATAGCAGACATGTGCAATAGCACCGAGTAATGCTGAAAAAGTTGAAAACTGAATTAACTTTGGAACGAGAGCCCACTACAGATGGACAGGGATGTGCAGCCTGCACCTAAACAGGTCAGTCACCTGCTAAAACAAAAACAGCATTCATTCTCCATAGAACTTTTTTAAAGATCCAGAGCCTTACAACATACTCAAGATGGCCAGGATAAAATCCGAAATTATTCAACATATTAAAAAAAAAACAGAAAAATAACAATTCAGAGGGCATAAAAGTCAGTACATGCTAATGCCAAGATAAAACAGATGTTAAAATTTTGTGACAAAAAAATTGAAACCTCTATTATAAAAATGTTGCAGCAACCAATGCAAACATTCATGAAACAAATGAAGAAAGAGAAAGTCACAACCAGAAATAGGAGATGTAAAAATCAAGTGGAAATATTAAAACTGAAAAATACAATCAGTGCAATTAAAGTAAATTCGTTGAAAAATCTCCATATTAAGATGGAGATGACAGAAGAAAGAAAGAATAAGTAAACTCAAAGATAGACCAATAAAAATTATCCGGGGTAAACAACAGGGAGATGATAGATTGAAAAAAATTCACAGAACCTCAAGGATATGTGGGATTAAAAACAAAAATCTAACATTGTGTCATAGAGTTCCAGAAGGAGAGAACAAAGAGTGTAGACATGAAAAAAAAAAACATCTGAAGACATAGTGGCTAAAAGTTTCCTATTTGTCAAAAGACATTAACCTACAGACATGAGAAGTTCAACAAATCCCAAATACGACAAACCCAAAGAAATCCATGCTGAATATAGAATCAAAGTACTGAGAACTAAAGCAACAGAACCTTGACTGCAGCAATGCATTACTTACAGGGAACAATGATTCCAATGACTATGGAAATCATAATCGTAAAAGAAATTAGAAAATATTATGACTTGAATGAAAATGAAAACACAGTATATCAAAGTTTGTGGGATATACTGTATTTGTAGGTAAATTTCAGCATTAAATTCTTTTGCAAGAAAAAAGCATGGTGGCTATCAATTTATTGCATCTCATCTCCAAATTTACCCTTCATTGTATGTTCTGTGATAAAAGAATTAATTTAAACATTTTTCCTTTAAAGTGAACATGATGTTCAATTTTCTCAGTAGAGGACACTGGAGGGACAGTGCTTGAGGATGGGGCTCTCCTGAGGTTTTCAGCTGCTGTAGAAGGGAAGGAGAGAATGAGGATGTAAGTGTTGTGTACATCTCGTGGAGCTCTGTCCCAGTCTCAGGCCCAGAATGGATGATCACCTGGTGACCTACTGCTCTCAGTCTGGCAGTAATATTTCCACTGTCTTCTTGACATAGAAATTAATGTCCTGTAGGTTTCCTTCCTTTCCTCACACTTGAAGGCCTGTCAGCAGCTGGGGCTGTCTACCTGTACCGATACATGAAGGCCTCCCACCTACAGAGCACCTGAAGGCTTCCTGTCCATAGAGGTATCCAAATGCCTCCTGTCAGCCCTGTGTGGCCCACTTACACTACAGGAAATTGCTACTGAGCCATCGTCCTCTGTAGGTCCACATAGATCATCTTTGCCCTGAAAGGTTCCTACTGCCTCTTCACACACATTACACTAGTTGACGATTCTCTATGCATAAAGAGGGATTTCTTGAACTTGATAAAGACCACTTGCCAAAAAAAATCTACAGATAACATCATACTTAATGGCAAGGAATGAGATAATTTCCTATTAAGATAAGGAATAAGAAAAAATGTCCCCTCTCACCACTTCTGTATAACATCACACTGAAAATCCTAGCTACTGCAATAACACAAGAAAAGGAAATTAAAAGTGTAGATTTAGAAGGGAGAAGCAAAATTGTCTTTGTGTGCAGATGACATGACTGTCTATGGAGAAAAATCTCAAGAATCAACAAAAAAACTCCTGGAACCAATAAGTGATTATAGCAAGATTGCAGGATACAAGATTAATACACAACAGTCTATTGGTTTCTATATAAGAGCAATGAACAATTAGAATTTAAAATTAAAAATATAATACTATATACAATAGCACAAAAACATAACTTAGAAATAAATCTACCAATATACAGACAAAATCAATTTATATAAAACTAAAATACCTGATGAAAGAAATCAAAGAAAATTTAAATAAATAAAAACATATTCCATGTTCATTGATGAGAAGATACAATATTGCTAAAATGTCAGTTCTTCCCAACCTGATCTATAGATTAAGTGCAATTCCAATCACTATCCCAGCAGTTATTTCATGAGTATCAACAGTAATTCTAAAGTTTATATGGAAAGACAAAAGACCCAGAATAGCCAACAGTACTCAACTTCAAGACTTTCTATGAAGCTACAGTACTCAAGACAATGTGGTATTAGCAAAAGACTAAACAAATAAATCAATGGAACAGAAGAGAGAGCCCAGAAAAAAAACACGCACACAAAGATAATCAACTGATCTTTGACACAGGAACAAAAGTAATTCAATGGAGAAAAGACAGCCTTTTTGACAAATGTGTACTGAATCTATCAGATATACACATGCAGTGTGTATATCAATCAGTCTAAAACTGACCTTACACCTTTCACATAAATTAACTCAAAATGGATCATAGACATAAATGCAAAGCACAAAACCATAAAACTCTAGAAAGTAGGAAAAAAATGTAGATAATCTCAGGTTTGGTGGTGACTTTTTATTTAAAACACCAAAAAGCACAATCCACTACAGAAGAAACTAATAAGTTGAATTTCATAAAAATTAATAACTTCTGTTTTGCAAAAGAGACGGTAAAAATACACACCACATAAGAAGTGGTAATAAATATTTTCAAAACACATATCTGATAAAGGACTTGTGTCCAAAATATATGAAGAACTCTTAAAAACTCAATAAGAGAACTATCTAGTTTATGCAGTATTGTTTACAATGGCCAGGATATTTATTTATATTTATTATCCATCCATAGGTAAATGGATAAAGAAGATGTGATACACACACACACACCATGGAATGTTACTCAGCCATAAAAAAAGACTGAGATCTTGCTTATTTTCAACAACATGGATAGATCTAGACAGTATTATGCTAAATGAAAGAAATCTGAGAGAGAAATACAAATACCACGTGATTTCACTTATATGTAGTCTAAAAAACAAAACAAACAAAAGGGCAGAAAGAAACCCATAAATACAGAGAAAAAGTAATGGTTGCCAGATAGAGGAGCAGAGATGGGCAAAATAAGTGAAGGGGAGTGGGGCATACAGGCTCCCAGTTATGGAATAAATGAGTCACAGGGATGAAAGGCACAGCCTAGGGAACAGAGGCAATGGTATTGTGATAGTGTCGTATGGTGACAGACGCTTGTGAGCACAGCATAACCTATATGGTTGTGTAATCAGGATGTTGTACACCTGAAGCTAATGTGATGTTCTATATCAAATATACTTCAATTAAAAAAAGAAAGCTGCCTAATTAAAAAAAAAACATGGGCACTTGAACCAACACTAGAACATTTAGCAGCTTTCTTCTTAATTGACGAAAACTGGAAGCAAGCAAGATGTCCTTCAAGAAGCGAATGGGTAAACAAACTGTGGCACATGCATACGATGTAATATTTTATTCAGTGGTAAAAAGAAATGAGCTATCAAGCTACAAAAAAGAAAACATGGTGGAACCTTAATTACATATTGCTTAGTGAAAGAAACTAGTCTGAAAAGAATACATCTTGTATGTATATGACACTCTGAAAATGGCGAAATTATAGACATACTAAAAATATTAGTGGTTGCCAGGGGTTTTGGAGAAGACAGGGAGGGATGAATAAGCAGAGCACAGGGGATGTTTAGGGCAGTGAATCTCTTCTGCATCATACCCTAATGGTGGACACATAATATTATTATGCATTTGTCAAAACCTATAGAATAAACAACACAGTGTGAACTCTAATGTATGGGCTTTAGTTAATAATAATGCATCACTACTGGTTCACTACTGGTTCAGTCTTAACAAATATATCATTCTAATACAAGATGTTTATACTGGAAATTGTGAAATGGGGAAAGGGTATATGGGAACTCTGTACTATCTGCTCACTTTTCAGTAAACTTACAACTGCTCAAATTCTATTAATTAAAAAAGAAAAAAAAACAGAGAAACCACAGTATTGGAGAAAATACACATATTTGGTAAAGAAGTTGACCCAGAAAATATAAAGAACTCTCAAAACTCAACAATAAGAAACCAAATAGCATAATAAAAAAGAAGACAAGGTTTCTAAATAGAAAAGCCACTAAAATGGTCAAATGGCAAACATCAACATGAAAAGATGCTTGATCATAGTCATTATGAGGGAAATTTGAATTACAGTGACAATGGAAAACTACTATACTACCTATTTGAATGGTTAATATTTACCAAAAAAAAAAGACAATGTTAAATTTTGGAGAGAATATAAAGCAACTAGAACACTCATAAACCACTGATGAGAATTTGCTAGCCACTGTTAGTGGCTTTTTTCATAATCACCAATACCAGGAAACACCCAAATGCCCTTCAAAAGGAAAATAGATAAACCAGCTATGGTTTGTTAAACAATGGGCTGCAACTTGGCAATAAAATAAAATAATTTAAAAAAAAAACCTGATAAACACAACATGGATAAATCTCAGATGTATTATGGGAAAGATTCAAAAAGTTACATACTGTGTGGGGATTTTTATATGACTTTTCTTAGAACTAAAAAAATATAGAGGGGCACCTAGGTGGCTTATTCAGTTGATCACCTGACTCTTGGTTTCCACTCAGGTCGTGATCTCAGGGTCCTGGAACCAAGCCCTTCATCAGGCTCTGTACTCAGCAGAGAGTCTGCTTAGGGATTCTCTCTCTCCCATTCCCTCTCCCTCTCCCTAAAATAAATAAGTAAATCTTCCAAAATTTTTAAAAATTAAAAATGTAGGGACAGAAAACAGATTAGTGGTTATTAGGGTGTGGTGGTATGGAGAGAACTTGACTACAGAGGAACTGAGATAACATTTTTTAGTGATGGAAAATTTTCCAGCTTGATTTTATTGGTGGCTATATAGCTACATGCATTTGTCAAAATTCAGAGAAGTTTACACTAGAGAGTTTTAATTTCATGAATACTTCATTATACATTATATTGTATGTTATGTATTAGCATATACATTATATTGTGTTTGTATATATGTTGCATGTTATACTGTGTATGTATACATTATCCAGTAGACATTATCCTTCCATAATCTACTTTAACAACGATTCACACCCAAAATTCTGAAGGTGACCACAATCTCCTCAGCTGGACAGCAAGTCCTTTTTTTTATGGGAATATTAGTGACTCACCTCCATATCTACCATTGTCTACCCTACCCACCAGCAGATTCACTTTTCTATATGTGTTCAGGGAGCACTTCCTCCAAGGATCTGGTGAGTCTTTCTTCCTTAAGAAACTTAAAAGAGGGAAAGATAGCGAGATAAACTACAGACTCCATCCCTAGAGCTTGTTTTAAGGCTGCTGCTGGTACTCATCAGCTTCCATCTCTACTACCCACTCTAAATTCTTTTTGCCCTCAGCTCTCATACCATTGGGTAACAGGTGATTTAACTTTCTTTTTTTTTTAAGATTTTATTTATTTATTATTTATTTATTTGTTTGTTTATTTATTTATTTATTTATTTTTGAGAGAGAGCACAAGCCAGGGGAGGAGTGGAGGGGCAGAGGGAAACAGAGAGAGAATCCTCAAGCAGACTCCCCACTGAGTGTGGAGCCTGACATGAGGCTCAATCCCATGATCCTGAGATCATGACTTGGACAGAAACCAAGAGTCAGGTGCTTAACCAAATGAGCCACCCAGCTGCCTGACAATGTAACTTTTCTTGCTGATCAAGGTTGATTATGAGATGATAACTCCCCTTTTTGCCTGCTGGTTTCTGGATGCAAGGAACCCAGGGAGTCCAGGCAGCCATCCATTGCTTTTATTTCAATGGACCCTTGCTGGTGAACACGTACCGTTTTTGACCTCCAACTCTCCAGACCTCAGAGCTGTGCAGCGGAAGCTTAAATTTCTCCAGCGGATCATAGGCAATGAAATCCAAGTAGGACCACTCCTGTTTCCACACATTGTTATCTATGCTCATTTATTGTTCACAATAAGGATACAGCATCAAGTAAAAGTCTCTGCTTCAATGCCTGTGCCACTTTCTGGACGATAATGGCCCACCTAGGTAGGGTATTCTTCTTGAAATGCTATTTCAAAATTCCTGCTAGTAGCTTCTGGGTGGTGAGGTATGTAAATACAACTAGTGAGTCCTATGGTCATGGATCTACTTACCACTTCCTTCACAATAAAGTTGTTTCCCTGGTCAGTTCAGTTGTTATGGTGTATGAGATCCCATGGATAATCATTCTGGCTGAGGTCCATGGGTTAGAAATATGAATCTATAGCCAGAATGGGTATCGGTTCTTGGGAGAATAAAATTCTGGCTTTTCTAGAGTAGAAGGGACTAATAAAGTCAACTTGCTACCAAGCGAATAATTGATCTTTTCAGGGAATAGCACTAATCCAACTATGGAACCTATATCTCTATTGCTAGCAGATTAGACATTCAGAACAGCAGTAGCTGGAAAGGCCATGCTGAATCTGCATAATATTAGGACCTTAGATAGCCTCCATTTCTCTGCCACTGAGGCCTCTTCATCTGTGTGCCAGCATCGTGGTGGGCACAAATAAAATTAGCATCAGCTGGCTGAATAATTTTGTCTAATTGGTGGCTTAGTGCCTCTTCCATGTTGGATGTCCTTATTCTAAAGTGGAGCTATGATGAGGTTTTGGGTCTTGAGGTATCGATGTCAAGTCAGAATTCCCAAAAATGCTCAGGTATTTCCCTTTCTTTAGAGTATAGTCACTCAAGGAAATGGCCGTAGACCCTTTAGGAAGAGCACAGAATTGATTACAATGTCACTACGGTAGTATTGCACTGTTCTTTCCCTGGTGGTCTGTTTTTTTCCATAAAGGGATTCCAGGTCTAAAAACTGCTGCAGATCCAGAAACTGAGAAAAGATTGGAGCTTTTATTGCAATGGCCACTATCAGCCTCCTGTTTCTCCATTCTTGTATTCTGATTGTCAAGGCTAAGCCACCCCCTCCTTGGCTGCCCAACTATTTTAGCCCTAGAGATGCATGCTCTAGTAACCACATTCACCTCTTTTTTCAAGCCAAGTCCTCTTAGTTGCCCCTGTGACCCTGCCAACCATTATGTTCTTCCCAACTCCACCCACCCAACACCCACACACCCACTCTTGATAGTTAAGCACCACCACCTGGCCTCTATGGCTTTGTGGGGAAGGGAAGGGCTATCATGCCCATAGCTGTTAGTGAGCTGCACTCTGTGACAGCCTCTCCAACTATTAGCCCCAGCCTTCAGAGGAGGGCTAGAGCTCCACTTCTCGGGAAGTGCATTCCTGGTGACCTCAGTAAATATGTGTCCAAGGCCTTATGATAGAATATAATCCTCTGGTGGTCCTTTAGCCTCAGATAATATATCCATTCCAGCAGGCCCATGTTTTGATCTTTTTAATCCCTTCCTGCACCATCTGCCACAGACATGCAGGCATTTCAACATTACTCAATGGGGGCCATTGCTTTTTCCAACTTCTAAGAATCACCTTCACAACAACTTTTCACCAACCCCTAGGTTCCTTCCAAGATATTGAACCCTCTGTCCCTTATCCAATCTCATGTTCTTGGCCCTTTGAGCACATTCAGAACCCAGTCCCACAGATATGCCCCCAGCCCCTGGCGAGGACATTCAATTCCCTTAGGTATAAATGCTTTCCTTCTTTCTGAGGCTCAGCACGTCCTCTACTGGATTATAATACAGTTCACTGCTGGTTATAAGCCTGACACCCAGGAGAGGAAGTAGGTCACCTCCTGAAAGGGCAACTATTGCCTCATGGGGGAAAGAGCTCTGTACTCCGAGCCCACAGTGGGGTAGTGGGTAGTAGCTCAATAGAAAGTGTTAGGGCACATCTACAGACTCAGAAGATTTATAGAAGTCTGAGGAGGCAAATCCTTTGAGGGAATCCATCCAGACTGTCTCTATCCCATGTGTCAGAGTCCTTGGTTTTCCTAGCCAGGGACCTGACCTCAGCATAAAAGCACCACCTTGGTGGAGCATTAAACCATCTTTGAAATATAGCCACTCTAATAGATCTTGGGTTGATATTCAGCTGCTTCTTTGTTCACTGCATGAGTAAAGAACTTTTCTTTTTCCTACTAAGGAAACTATCTGGCTCTTGCATTCAATAATTGCTAATTAATTGCTCTCAGACTTTCATTATCTATCTATAGGGTGTCAGTGAAACTTAGTAACAATCACTCAATTCAATTATCCTGATATTTATCATTCCACCCATGTATTCCAGACACCTGGATCTTCATACTGATCAGGGCATTCTCCTACACTGTGACACCTAGTTATCACACTCAAGTTTTGACAAGTGAGCCATGACCTTCCGCCAGAGCCTGTCCATGATCCACTGATAACCTGGGATGGGGTGGCATTGCCAGCTGGGCCAAGACCAGATCTAAAACTCTATGTTACTGGTTGTTCTGTTGGAACCACGGGGCCAGTTAGAGTTCTGTAGAAAGCAGACCCTGAGATGAAGATAGAAATTCAAAAGATGTACTGGGGAAGAGCACTTATGGAAAACACTGAGAAGAAGCAGAACTGGGATAAGGAAGTAGTCAGATGGTGATGCCAAAGGGACAAAATCTCTGCTAGCTCATCAGGGAGCTCTAGAGCAAAGATTGTGCGGGCGGCGGGGAGTGGGACACCAATGAGGCAGAAATGTCTAGACTCCAGTACACCTGCTTGCTCAGCCACCTGGCTGCTTCCCAGCCAACATGCTCAGTATGTGTTATTGGGGAGCCTCACGGTGATGCGGAGCCATAGATCACAGTTTCCTATTTCGCATCTTATGGAGATATTCTGTGGATATCTCCCACTAGGTCCATGAGCCCAAGACAAAGCAGAGTCCAAGATCAGTGATCAACATAGCAGAGCCAGGGCAGTTGGTAACAAAGGGCCAACTGACATGTCAGTCAAAACAGGGGAGAACTGGCTGCAGGTGTCAGGGAGCCAACCCCAGAATGTTAGGGTCAGGGTCCACTCCAGGCTCTTAGCCGGGGGAAGTGAACCATCAAGGTCACAAGAGAAACCCACCAGTAGGCTTTGATCTGGGCTGAGTAGAGCCAGGCTCTGTCCCATCTTGTAATATGTCCCTGTGATGTAGTAACTGGATACATCACAATCATCCCCAATGACAGAAGTTTACTGCAAATAGCACGGGGAGTCACCTGATTAGCCACAGCCCCCTGGCCCACCTCTTCCATCACAGCAATCTGTCAAGCTGGCTTTCTTGGAGGCCAGAAAGAGGTTCACACCCTTAAAGAATCTGAACTCAAGTAAAATTCTTTCTTGTAGCTCACCTAGCATATATCCTCCCCAAGAGAGCAGATGTGACTAAATCTGATGTCTATTACTCCATCAGAACCATCAGAATTACGGTCTAGCCATCAACTCACAGCCAGCAGGCCTGCCGTCTGCACATCCCATACATGGATGGCTTCTTTTGTGTCCACTTTAAGTCTGGTCAGTCCTGGGCTCAACCAAATGGTCCAAAATAACACAACTGACTTCAATAATAGATCATGCAAACAATCCCATACGGCATATGAAGAAAGAGCTGGTTGAAACCATTTCCATAAAATTTGGCTCTCTACTGGTCCATTAAGCATGCACTTTCATGGACATTCCCCTGCTGCCCCTCTAAAGATCCCTCTCCAAGGTTATGATTGTTCCCTAAGATGAGCAGCAAGGAGCATGTAAATTGGCTCAGCTACCAGAAACTGAATAGGGGCTGGAAAGATCCATAACAAACACTGAGCTCAGCATAGAGGCACCTTATTTCATTTTTTGTCACTAAGGGATGCTCCAGGTTGCTGAATAATGGGCAGGACTCCCTACCACCTACCTGAGCCGAAGCCCCTGAATTTTGTTAACCTCTCAGTCTTTCAGTGGACCTCTGGGCACAGGAGCATTCCAGCCCCCAGCACCTGCCTCCTCATGTTAACACTGGATAGAGACATGGCTTCTCTCATATTCCAAAGTAATGTCTAACATGGCTGGTATTGCCCTTAAATTTCAGAGTGTGTCTACCCTTGATGGCAGTATCCTATACTCTTTCACCCACGAGCAAGACTGACCATGGTGCCTTGGGGATTACACTTGCAGGTCATGGGCAGACTTGCTAAGTGGGAGGTAGGCTTCAGTGAAGTAAAGCAAGAATTGCTCAGGCTTTAGTGTTGCCTGTCTGGGATTTTATTTCTGGATAGCCCTTGCGCTAGCTGCATAACTTTGGGCAAGATACATATCCTCTCGGGTTCATAGGAAAGATAAGAACAATGACTCCTACTCATGGACTTTGAGGATTCCACGTGAGAGCATGTAGAAAGTGCCTGCCAATGGCCTGGCATCAGCAGATACTAACTACCTGTGAATTCTCCTCACCTCCCCCTTCACTTCCTCCTCTTCTCTGTCCTCATATATCTGAGTTGGAAGCAGCCAAATGATGTATTCCTGTTATCTTGACTATAGAAAGAAAAATGTTAAGAATTAGGATATACTAGGCACCCTTGATACTCTGCACCAGACAGGTTTGCTTACAGAGTTCTAGGGTGAGGTGGGCAAACTGTTCAGGCCCTTTCCCATCTGGCCTGGCCCCATAGATCCCCTCAAGATACACTACGCTGACAAACATCATGCTCAAGGGGGCAAAGCCATAAGATCAATGCCAGTGATAGGCAAGAATGTCAGGATTCCATTAACCTCTGGTGTTTCTGGGTGTAGGACTGCTGAAGTGCTGTGCATCTATTACCCTCAAGGCTGCCTCTGAACACCTGTCCTACCTTGATCACGTAAGACAGATTATGGGTAAAGTGAGAGGATGTGTTCCATGCTTGCTATATTAACAAACTTGAGGAATTCAGAGAGCACAAGAAGAAAAGTGAGAGACATTCAGCAGTGAGAGAACACCCTCAACCTCCTTGTATTTTTTTAAAGATTTATTTATTTATTTTAGAGAGAAACAGAGGGAGCGAGCATGGGCAGAGGGAGAGAGGTCGAATTCCAAGCAGACTCCCTGCTGAGCATGGAGCTCAATGCAGGGCTCAATCTCACAACCTCAAGATCATGAACTGAGCTGAAATCAAGAGTCAGACATTTAAGCAACTGAGCTACCAAGCTATCCCTCAACCTTGTATTTTTTCCCTTATTCAGCTCTACTGTTTGTCCTGGACCAGGCACCAACCCCCTTCTCTCTTTCCTCACCTCCTGTTATGTTTCTCTTAGCAGGGTGGGTAGGCAGAAAAATATGCCCTGTGGGCAGAATTCAGCCTGTAATCTGATTTTTATAAATAAAGTTTTATTGAAACACAGCTATACCTACTTGTTTCCACACTCTGCATGCCTACTTCTGTGCTACAATGGCAGAGCCGGGTAGTTGCAGCAGAGGTCTTATGGTCTGAAAATACTAAATATTTAATATCTTGCTCTTTATGGGAATGTGAAACTAAATTTAATCTGTGTCCTATGGAACACTACAATCCTAAAAGTTGAATTAGGGTACGATTTTTTCTTAAGTCTCAAAATTTAATGAGTTTAGAGCCCTCTGGATTATGCAGAGAAGTTGTGGAAGAATTCTCAGAAAACATATTATGTTTATACATTCTGTGACTCTCCAGAGGAATGGGTATTTTAGTCTGGGAGTTTTAGCCTCATTTTGAAAAGAAAACGAGCCTGAGGCAGAGGTCTCACATGCTATTACTTTATTAGGAAGTGCAAACCCAGGGAGCATGACAGAGGGACAAGGGGGAAAAGGCAAGGAAAACAAAGAGGAAAAATGAGGTTGAATCGCCAAGCTGCTGCCACCAAACAGGGCCAGTCCTGTGTGCTGGGTCTCAGGCTCGAGAAAAGGGATAAATGTATCCCTCAAGCCTGTGTGGGTTCCGAGTAGGGACCCATGATGATGGCAGGCAGCGGAAGTGCAGGTGCCTGCTTGAGATGGGGCTCCCGCCTGGGTCAGAATCCATGCAGAGCTGATGGCCAGAGGTGCAGCTAGAACAAGAGGGGTGAAGTAGAAAGATCTGGGGGTACACGTGAGTTCAGAATTGTGGGTTTCCCAAAAGTATTTAAAAATGGAGTCACCTTTTCTTACAAGTATCCTACTAACCCATCAGAGTCCCTACATTGCTTACAAAGGTCTTAGACAAACCAGGCTCACCCGCTCTCTGAACTCACCCATCTGCCTGGACAGCCTGCAGGCCGAAGCCTCCTTTCTCATCTCTGCACCACCACTCACCCCTCCCAAACCCCTGCAAAGCCAGTGACCTCTTCTCAACGAGAACCTTCCACCTAGAGAAGCTGCTGAGCTCCGCAAGAAAGGCACACGGGTGCCCTGGGATCAGAGATGCAAGGTTGATAATGATCTCCGCACCCACCCATCAGCTGGGGAAGCTCCAACAGCTACCTCGACTCCTAGGAGTTTCTGCTTTCTGGGCTCCGAAAGGGGCCGGCAGCACCGGGCGACATGAGGAATTATGAAATAACTCCTGCAGAGCCCTGCCCACCACGGTTGCACAATATATTCTAACTACTCTTTACATTAGTGTTACTACTACTGCGTTATTCGACCTTCTTGGGCTCAGTGTTCACCAGCTCCTCTTCCCTACTTCCCTGTTGTACCTAGTTCTCCTTCACCTCTTTGTTCCATCTTTCCACGTCACCTTCTGCTACAGACTGAATTGCACCCCCTCTTAAATTCATATGTTGCAGCCCTAACCTCCCGATATAACTATAGTAGAGATAGGGTCTTTATGGAGGTCATTAAGGTTCATTAGGTTAGATGGTGGGACACGGATCCATCTATAAGCCAGGAAGAAGGCTCACATCAGAAACCAACCCTGCCAGAGGTTGATCGTGTACTTCCAGCCCCCCAGAACTGTGAGAAAATAGATTTCTGTTGTTTAAGCCACTCAATATGTGGTACTTTGTTATGGCAGCCTGAGCTCGCTAATATACATCCCTGCCTCCTCTTCCTGCTCCAAAACGGAGGAGTCCTCGAGGTAATAACGCCTCAGTCCTCTGCATTCACCCCCTCCCCCGCCCCAGTTCTAATCTCATCCCCTCCTCTGCCTTTACCTCTGTCTCACGGATCCATAGCTCCAATTCTGATCTCTCCTCTGAGCATTTAGAACCAAATTTTGAAATCTCCATTTGACATCTCCACTTGGGTGTCCCACTGGCCGAGCAAACTCATCATGTCTAAAATTGAACTCATCATACTCTCCCTGAGAGTTCTTCAATATCTTTTCCTTTCTGCTGAATCCTTTGTAGAACAAGGCAGGACACAAAGAGAAGTGGATGGCTGTAAGAAGGGTGGAAAGACAGACAGGAAGATGACACTTGAGCTAACATCCAAGCACTTATCCTATGTGCTACATACTACACAAGGTTATTTACACGGATCAGTTGGGTAAGTTGGTATACTCACTCCCATTTTACAGAGAAAAGAACTGAGGAAAGCTTAAGCAACTTGCCCAGGATCTCAGCATCGGTAAGTGATACAACCAAGTTTGAAAATGAGGCAATCCAACTCCAGAGAGCACGGCTTCAGCCAGGTCACTGGATGGCATTCAAACACTCTTCTCCCCTCTGTCTGAATAACCCCCTGCCCACTCACAGCCTATCTCTGCCCCTGACATGCAGGAAAATAACAACACATGTTCACACTGTTTTGCTGGCTGTGCCCCCTCCCCTCCCCTTCTCCATCGCCGCCCACTATACCAACAGAGCCTACAACAGCCATGCTCTCCCTTGAGAAATGATGCATGTGTCAGTGTGTGAAGCTTCCCCTCATCCCTCCAGCCAGAATTCATCACTCCCCATGCTCCCTCCCCGCGCATTTTATTTTTACTGGTATCAAAGCACAGATTTCTCGGTATGATAGGCAGTGCTGTGTCTTCCCTGCTGGCACACTGGCTACAGGACAGTAGGCAGTTGACTAGCTCATCCCTGTGTGCCTCGTGCATGACGGAGTGCCCGTCATAGAGCAGAACGTCAGTAGGCGGCTGTAACTGAGGTGGAATTAGCCAGACTTACTAAGGCTCTGGCCACTTGGACCCATGGCATGAAAAGGAGCCGACAAGGACCTATGATTGCGACCAGGAGATACAAGGGTGCACATGGGAAACCTCCACAACAGGGGACATTTTTTAAAAGGGGGAAAACCATATCCAACTCACCTTACAGACACAAAATCAAGCATGCCAATGACAGAAGGGTGCCAGCTTCCTGGCCCAGCTTCATCCTAAAGGCAGAGAGGATTTTTTTTTCCAAAGAGGAAGCTGAAACGATAAGGGTTAATGGCCTTCATGGGATCAGCTTGCTCAGTGGTGGGGAGATGAGGCCATTTTCTGCTTAAGAAATATTCGCATGTCCCCAAGACGTCCACATGACATCCCACGCATCGGAATTCCTCAAAGGCATGACAATATGTACACATCACAGCATGTCAACATGAGATAAGTTTTATCCAAAAACTTACAGTTGCAAGAAACAGTTGCTTGCCTATGATTTATAAATCAAGTTAAATTCGTGTGCCACCAAGGTGGTGGAAATGTCTATTTCAAGATCTCCAGGTAGAGACATTGGATTCAAGATAAACATCTAAAGCACCCTCTCCCACAAGGCCATTAAAACTAAGGCAACAGGGTACCTGGGGGTGGGGGTGGTTCAGTGGGTTAAGTCTCTGCCTTTGGCTCAGGTCATGATCTCCAGGTCCTGGGATAGAGACTCGTATCAGGCTTCCTGCTCAGAAGGGAATCTGCTTCTCTCTCTTTTTCTCTCTCTCTCTCTCCCTCTGCCCCTCCTCACCATTCATTCTCTCTCTCTCAAATAAATAAATAAAATCTTAAGCAACAACAACACTATAGCAAAGGTACTTTTACCTAAAAAGAAGAAGAGAAAAGGCAACATCTACCTAATTTGGGAGGCTGGAAAGCAGATGGGTGAACAGAAACCGACTTGGCAGTTCTAAGCCAACAGTGGGGAACATCAAGAAACAATCTAAATAAGAATGCAGGCTCCTCTGAGGCTTAGGATCTGGCTGTACCCCACATCACCTCTAGAAGTGAAGTAGAATGGTGGGGATGGCTAAGAAAAGGAAGAGCATTTGAAAGCTGTGTAACTGTCATATTCCAAGCTGACAGTGCAATGTTGTCAAGGTGACACATTAAGGAGCCCAGCTGTCTGGCTGCAAGTCCCAGCTGGCCACTTACTGCCTGAGAAGATCTTGAGCAAGTTCCTTTACCACTCTATGCATTAGTTCCTGCATCTGAAAAAAAGGGGGTATTAACACTTCTTCCCTCTTTGTTAGATAAAATCTATAAAATATACACATACCAAGACTGGCACATAGTAAATTCCAAATAAAGAAATGCAGATAGATAGATAGATAGATAGATAGATAGATAGATGATAGATAGATAGATAGATAGATAGATAGATAGATAGATAGATCACCACTTCAATTACATACCACTGGGCAATTGCTTCTCCACCTCAGCTGGAGGTGGAGATATCTTTTCTGGAGACAACAAAAGACACTGTATGTGAATATAAAAACACCATGAGGGACACCTGGCTGGCTCAGCCAGAAGAGCACGTGTGATTCTTGATCTTGGGGTTGTGAGTTCAAGCCCCACACAGGGTATAGAGAGTCTTTAAATAAATAAGCTTCAAAAAGAAAAAAAATACTATATACAGTTTGGGACAGAGTAGCATAAGGAAAACAGGGCAGTTAGGGACTCTTGCCTTCTAAATAAATACTGACCACCCTATTTCCCCTCGGCTCCCAGAACTCTAGCAACCAGGCCACATCTTCCCAGTGGAATTTTGGAATAGCATTTTTGAGAAGCTGACAAGCCCAAGAGGAAAGAACTGACCACACCAACACCAGAACTTTGCCAGTAGATATTTCAAGCTAATAATCCTCATAGTCCAAAAGCCACATCCAAGTATTCAGAGCTGATGGTCATTTCTTAAACCACTTGACTCCTAAACAGAAAGGAACCAAGGACTCCCAGACATGGGAGGACAGCCTCTAATACAGAACACAGAGAACTCAACACCAACCAGAAAAAAAGAGCAACTTGTGAGGTGGCTGGGTGGCTCAGTCAGTCAAGTATCTGCCCTCACCTTGGGTCATGATCTTGAGATCCTGGGATCAAGCCCATGTGAAATAGATGTTTGACAACAAAGTGCAAATGCTGAGAAAATAAAGATGGAAATACAGTGCTATAAGATTCTTATACAATACATAAAATGGTATAATATTCTACCTAGACATAGAATATTATAGGTTATAAATATATACTATAAATGCTGAAGTAACTAAAATAACAGAGATAGAGCTAATGGGATAACAAAGGAAATTAAGAGAGAAGTTTTAAAATATCCTCAATTTTAAAAAGGTAGACAAATAAGAAGAACAAAGAACAGATGAGAAAATTGAAATCAAATAGAAAATTGGTAAATTTAAACCCAATCATATTACTTATCACACTAAATGTAAATGCTCCAATACTCCAATAAAGGTGGAAATTGCCAAACTGGATTTTGAGAAAGCCAGACCAAACATATGCTGCCTATGAGATATCCATTAAGAGGCTAAAAGTGAAAGGGTCAAAAAAATGCCATTTTAACACTATTCAAAATGATTGCAGAGCAAAGAATATTACCAATGTAGAGAGATTTCATAATGATAGAAGGCCATCAAGAGAACATAATTCTCCTAAAGTTTTATCCATCTAATAACAAAATTTCATAATAAACACAGCAAAAATTGATAGAACTGCTTGGAAAACAACAAATCTACAGTTTTAGTCAGAGATTTCAAGGCATCTCTTTCAATACATTGAAAGAACAAGTATACAGAAAATAAGTAAGGATATAGTAAACCAAACAACATTAACAACCAACTTGATTTAATTAACATTTATGCAACAGTCTGTCCAACAACTGTAGGTTACACAATCTTTTCAAGTAAGTGCATACTATTTACTAATATTACCATGTTCTAGGCAATAAAACAAGTTTCAATAAATTTTAAAGGGTTTAAGTCATATAATCATACATATGTCCTCTGATTATAATGGTCCTAAATCAGCAATCAGAGAAAGATATCTGTAAAATCACCAACTATTTGGAAACCAAGTAACACACTTCTAAATAAACCAGGGGTCAAAGAATAGATCAAAAGGTAAATTAGAATGTATTTTGAACTGAATGGAACTGAAAATACAAAAAATCAAGAGTTATAAAATGCAGCTAAAGCTCCAAGATGAGGCAGCCACTACACTCCTAGGTATTTACCTAAAACAACTAAAATCAGCCTGTGTCCATAAAAAAGACTTACATACACTGTTTGGTCCCATTATATAAAGTTCTAGAAAACTCAATTCTAGCTTATAATGATAAAAAGAATATCAGTAGTTGTCCAGGGAGGATGGGTGTTGGAAAAGAGCAGAAGGGAGGATTACAAAGTAGCCCAAGAAAACCTCTGGGAGTAATGAATGTGTTCATTTCCATGATTGTAGCAATAAGTTCATAGGTATATTTGTACTTATGTGTTTGTTTCTTATCCAATCAGCATACCATCTCTTCTTGTGAAGGTCCAGAAAGCATCTCTTCATGCTGTTTATTGTCAAATGCACCATTTTTAGCTAAGTTCATTATCTCCTAACACACACCAAGATAGCAACATGGTTATTACTCAGAAGGTATGGCCATGGCTCTTTGGAATTCAAGTGTATTGAAATATGATAGATATTTTTGCTCCTAAAGTTCCCTAATTCTATTTATTCAATCCCAGTTACAACCTTACTCATGCCTTTGCATCATCTGTTATATCATCTGTGAATATACTAGCTTCCAGTGACTTTCTTATAAGTCATTACTGGATTTCATTGCTAATAATCACAGATGCAAGTTTTAACCAGAATGCACAGGAGAATGGGAGACATCATGCATGTTCTAGTCGTGCTTAGTTTACTGTTTGGTATTTTATAGTGTAGAAGTAGAACACCACTTTTTCTAACCATGTGTTCTCTTGAATTCCTGAGACTGCAATCACTGCATTCTTAAAGTGGGACCTCCATCGGTATTGACCACACATCTATCTTCCATGTACTACCTCTCACAGAGAAGTAGAAACAGGCCAATGCATAGGGAGAGAAGACTCATCTCATCTCCACAAGGAATGTCTGCCCCTCATCCTGGATGACTTCAGACCATCAGGCAGAGCACACCACCACACCAATAAAGGGCACTGATAAGAAGGGCTTATAGCTTTGCAAAGCAATAGTCCTAAAAGTTCTCAGTGGGTATAGGCACAGCCAACCCCAGGGACTAGCACACACTTATCACCAGGACTGCAGAGGAGGTGGAGCGACTGCCTGGTAGCCAGGGATGAGGAGGTGCATAGTAGAAAGGACCCTGGCCACCACCTCTGCTGCCCAGCTACTGTAGATCAGAGGCAGCACTGAAGATCGAACACACATCATGATACACAGACCCCCACACAGGTCAAACACACACGTCAGTAGACTGTCAGTGGTCCAGACACATGAATTCATTCCGTATCTAACATAAGGGAAGGTCGCCAAAAATCAGCATATTGATACCACTCTGGTGGCCCCGTCTCACAGAATCCCATAAAACACACACTGTGGTAGCCAGCAGGAGCGATCTGCTCTCCAGGCCATTCCTTTGGAACCTGAGTTTGGCCAACGAGTCCAGGATAACTCCACGGATGTAAAGTTGAGGTGAGAGGCTCCTTGGGGCATCTGGTGGACTCCCTCCTCGTCGCTAGAAGGTTGGCGAGTACCAAAAGGAGAAGCAGGAACTGGAACCACCATGAGTCCTGGTCCAGTTTCAGGGCACACCAAGATTCCACCTGTTCTGGCCCAGTCAGGTCCAGGCACTGGCGGGGGAAATACCCCTGTGAAATTTCCAGGTATGCAATTCCAGAAACTGGGACCCACATGAGACTAGGTCTGGATTCAGAGGGCCCTGCCAAGCCTTCCGAGGCACAGCACCCTGGACAGGGGCCCCACTCTCCGTGAATCATGGAGAAAGGGTGGCCCTTCCTAAGCCATCTTAGGAGGACACAGAGTAAAGCCCCAAGCAACCTGCAATGAGGATGTAACGTGAGAGAGAAGTAAATGTTATTGTTTTGAGCCACTTCTTTTCAGGGTTGTTACCACAGCAACTCAGCCCATGCTGATTGATGTGCAGGATGACAGCTATCACCAGGCAGAGAACTATCAGCCCAGACCGAAGCAACATAATTCAACAGGAAGATACGCTGAGGCTGTCAGCACCAAGATGCCTTCTGTTGTTATCAGCTCTCAAATATTCTTGAATTGATCACCTTTGAACCAAACCCAGATTTTTATATTTTACCTGGCAGGACCATGAGATGATGAAGCTCTTTCATCAGAACACCAATCTCACCCCCGCTGAAGTGTTCTTCTTTGTCCTAATCCCAAGAGCTAGACCCTGGTCATGTGAACTTAAAGTCAGAGAATGGAGAGTACTTTGATCCTCCTGCCCATATTCCTGCTGATGGCCAGTCTTACTCAAACTACAGCCCAGCCCCGTGCCCTATGCTGCATGCACACTCCTGAGCCCCTCACATAGCCTCACCCACTGATTTTCCCAGGGGTGCTTTTATAAAACCTCAGTGACATGGAAACTGAACGAACCAAGGGCCCCATTCAACTGATCTCCGCCTGGATGCTCTCATCTGGCAGGAATAATAATGCCTTTCCTTATCCTAGTAATCAGCCTTCACATTGATTTAAATCTAGTCTTGATAAAATAATAAAATATTTAAGGAAAAAAGAAAATTTAATCTCATTCCTCACTGGGCTGTCCTTCCCTGCCAAGTTTGCAACAAATGGACCAATGAATGGTGCTAGTAGAACAGCAAGAAGGCCTCCAGCTCCCTTCATGATTGCTATTGACACCTTCCCAGCTTTGGGCCTAAGTGCACCCTTTGGAACCAGCAATACTTCCCTCCATGGCACAGGACAGGTTGAAGGAGCTTCTGCTGAGGCTGAGAATTCCTGCACACTCACCAGTCCTTCCACTGATGTCCTGACCTCTGACCTCTTTTCTTGGCAGGGGCAGGGAGAGGGAGGTGGAGCAAAAAACCATTCCCTCTCTCCTTCTGTTGCCCTAAAAGGCCTTGAAGGACATTTCTTCAATGTTCCAGACTTCGGGAAAGTCAAAGCCATAGAGTGCTATGTCTTAAAGCCACTCCTGCTTTAGGCCCTAGAATACACGGTCTCCCTAACTCCCTACATCCACCAACCAAGTCAGGGCTCTGTCTACCTTCATGAACTGGTGGTAAAGGTGGAGAAATACAGAGGGAAACCCTGGCATTCAGGTCCCTCCAAAGAGCAGAGAAAAATGGGGTAGGAGTGCCTCAGATGAGTGCACATAAAATATACACATGCATATACAACTCAGCGCCCCACATACACAAGGATCGGAATGTAAAGAACAGATCTGCACCTGTAATTTTCAAGTGCAATCAGATCTACACAGAATTCCTTGGACCATTTCTTATGAATCTTTGTGAAGAATCTAAGGGCTCAGCAGATATTCTGGTGGATTTTGGAGCATTTAACAGGTACCTCTAAGAAGTGGTCCCGTTGTCTAATGCAGTTACTTCCCTGGATCCAATCCCATTTCGGGGCTGCAAAGTGCAGAGCCAACAATGTAAAATGTGCCTGCAAAGTGAACTAAAAAAGGTTTATTCAGGGACGTCTGAGCCCAATTGTCTGTAATGAAACTCTCGTTTCTGCCTCTGCCTGGCCTCAGCTCTGACTCTGGAGCATCACCAGCACCACCACACTCTCCCTCCGCACTTAGGGCTATCATTAGTTACAGCCGTTTTTGCCTCAAGTCCAGCACTTTGCGGGCTTCCTGTATTTCCCAGCGAATGGCTTAAAGAAAGAACATTTTGCAAATTACTACCCTGTAGGTCAAAATTGTCAATTCTTCCTTAAAAACAACTGCAGCACCCCATTTTGAAAATGACTATTGTTATATAGCACTGTAAGGAGAAGACCAACATTATTGAATAGAGCCATCAGGAGCAATTTAGACCCATTTCATGCCTGCCATATTTATCCCTGCTCCTTGGCGGAGCTGTGGTATGTGAGTATTTAACATCCCTTGCAGCGAGGAGCATCAGGCGGGCTGTGCATTCTTACTGGGTCTGCCTCTACAGTCTGGGAATGAGTCGGGGACCTAATTTCAAGTGCAAGCACTGTCTTCGACATACATAGAAAATGAGCTGCTGCAAAGCTGGGCAGGGCCCCGGGGTGGATGTTTCTAAAAGTGTATGTAAATGCACAGAACTTACTCTGCATATAGAAGTGAGAATAATTGGGCAGGTGTGAATTTTGCGTGCAGTGCAGCTGGGTCTGCCTCAGCTCAGGGTGTGATCCCGGGATCCTGGGATCGAGTCCAGCATTGGGCTCCCCGCAGGGAGCCTGCTTCTCCCTCTGCCTGTGTCTGCCTCTCTCTGTGTGTCTCATGAATAAATAAAATCTTTAAAAAAAAAAAAAGGAATCGCATCTTTTGGGAGCAAAGAAGAGGAGAAAGGAGGTTCAATAGCCAGGTCTCTGTGGGGTACCAGAGGAAACTGCCAGCACTTCAATTTGGGGAAGGAAAGCACCATGCATTTGTGGTCCAGGTAGGTCAGCTGGGGGGCTGGCTTGCATGATGGCTCCACTCATGTGCCTGACAAGTGTGGGCTGGGCTGTTGGGCACTCAGTTCTCTCTCTACACGGCCAGTGTGGCCTTCTTCACAAACTTGTACACAAATCCCAGCGTACGCAGCAGGTATTGATTCAGGTTATGCTCACATCACATTTGTTGGTGTCCCACTGGGCAAAGCAAAGTGATGGCCTGGCCATGACTCAGCGTGGGAGGGGTCTATAAAAGAGCAGGGATTCAGGACGGTGTGTTCCATGGGACGGTGGGGGGGGGGGGGGGGAGGGTGGACTTTCCATGTAAGAACCTATCACAAACCGGATGGTGCTGCTTGCCTGGCTTGGGAAGCCCTCGTGGAACAGGCCTGATCCTGCTTCCTCCTTATCCTGCAACCTGTGGTTCTTGTCCAGCTGGCTGGAAACACACAGAAGCTGTGCAGGAAGCAGAGTTTTATCCGAGGGGCTGTGCAGAAGCAGCTCTCCTGACACGGCCCCTGGGTGATCACTATGATTAACAAGGAGAGCCACGTCTGTGCCATTTTCCCAGGGTTGCCTCAAGCAGAAGCACAAGCAGCCTAAGCCAACAACTTGCTACAAAGCCTGTTGCACCAAAGAGCTTTCTCGCTCATCCTAAAATACAGCTCGTCAGGCCTTCAAGGTGCCATGCTCACTGTTTATTATTCCACTTCACAATACGCACACAACCTGGCCAAGTAGCAATTCTTTGGCCCATTATACAGATTAGTAGCCTGAGGCTCAAAGCACAGCAACTTGCACAAGTCACAAGGCTGGTGATTCCAAAGCCTGGGTTTGACTGCACATCTTTTTGCTCTGGGTCTAGATTTCTAACCCAACTCAGAGAATCCTGAATGTTCTAGCGCGTGGCCCTGCTGACATTTGGGACTGGTGTGCAGGGTAATGGAGCAACTGCAAATGTTGGCTTTGGAGTAGATAACAAGGGCTTAAATAGATTGCCCCTCATTTAGGGCAGTTTTCTCATCTATAAAGTGAGATTATCATAGCCCTACCTCAGAGGGCTCTTTTGAGGCTTAAGTCAGTTAAATGATAAAAAGTTCCCAGAAAAAAAAGTGCTGGGCACTTAGGAGCACTCAATAAATATTCACGATTATGATTATTAGCGGCTGGGTTCCAGCCTGTCCCTCCAGAGCAGGTGAATGGTGTCTGGTCCCAGCGGGGCATGGCGCGACGTCGATGTCTAAACCAGCTGCTACCTGGTGCCGGGCAAGCGGGGACCATTGCAAACACACCTCAGCATTCACAACCAGCATGTCAGGCCCTCCTGGCCGACCGATCCTGAGGCCTCGAGATACGGACCCGACCTGGGGGGCTGGGGGGAGGATCTGGAGGGCAGACTGGCCAGAGAGGTTGGAGAAAAGATGCCCATAGCCTTCTGGAGCTCAGAGCAGGGCCCCCGCCCTGAGGCGTGGATGTCCTGGGCAGAGGCTCCTGCCAAGAAAGGGATAGAGGCCTCAGAGAAAGACAGGACCTGCTAACCCTGGCCAGAGCCCTGCATGGGCCTGGGGCTAGGGGCACAGCTGGAACCACCCCACATGGGATCTGGGGATGCGCCCCAGGAGACTGCAAGTCCTTTAGCCCTCCTGGCTCAGGTCCACATTGTCCGGGGAGCCCATCCGCCTACAGAGTCAGGGCGTGGTGGTGGAGGGATCGGGCAGACGGGCTTCAGGCTTGGAAAGCCATTGAGGAAACAGGCCTGTGAGATTCCCCACCCCCCACCCCGAAAAGCCACCTGTTACTGTGGATCTGGCCGTAGTCGGGGACCCTGATCTCCCCCAGGGAAAGCACGCTGTACCCACAAAAGCAGGAGCTCCAGCTCTGCAGCTTTGGAATGCATCCTGTCCCCTTCCCTTTGCCCCCTGCAACCCTTCCTTCTCCTTCCGGGTGCAGCTCAACCCCCATTCGGCACGTGGTTCTCCTTCACTGATGACCGTCTTCTGACTCCAGACTCCAGTCTTCCTGAGGGCGGGACTCTGGGCACTGCCCTGTCCCCCGCCCTGTCATCTTCGGCATTAGGTCATCCTGGGGCAGGAGACACTCCAATGCCTCGGGGGCTCCACCTTCCCAGGTCAACAGCTTCCTTCCGGGGGGGGCGGGTATCCCACTCTTTGTTTGGGATAAGATTGGGTGAAAACCCCCTCATCGGGGCACCTGGGTGGCTCAGTGGTTGAGCGTCTGCCTTTGGCTCAGGTCCTAGGATCCAGTTCCGTGTCGGGCTCCCTGCAGGGAGCCCGCTTCTCCCTCTGCCTGGGTCTCTGCCTCTCTCTCTCTGGGTCTCTCAGGAATAAAATGTTTTAAAAAAAGAAAGAAAGAGAGAAAGCAAGCCAGCCAGCGTCCTAATCAAGCGGAACCACCTGAACGGGGCCCAGGTGCAGGCCAGTGGCCTTCTTACCCTCGCCCCGCCGCTGCTCTTCTGGCGACAGTCCTATGTTATCTGAGGGCAGAGCCGAGCCTGCCCGAGAGGGGGACACGGGGACGGGCCTCTGCAGGCGCGTTTGGGAGAGCCCACATGGCTGAGCGGCCACAGGGTGGGGTGGTCCCCCCGGCAAGGGCCCGAGGACACCCCACGGCCAGCGGCTCCAGGAGAGGATCCAGGGTGGCCCAGCCAGGAGGCCGGCCGTCAGCAGGTGTGCAAGGGCCTACCTCACCCCTCAACCAGGGGGCTGGATCTGGATTCACGCCGACCTGAGTTGCAGGCCCAGGCCAGCTGGCCTTGAGCACAGGCCTCAGCTCCGAGCCTGTTTCTTTGTCAGCAAAACGGAGACAGGAATGCCACACAGCCCTCCAGCCAGGACCTGAGGATGATGGAGCCAGATCACCCAGACCAGGTGGCTGTCCTGCAGCTCAGCTCCTCTCCTGCCTTCCGTCCTGCTTCCCGTCGTCGCCGACAACACCCCCTCCTTCCCATCCCCTGAAGCCGCCCTCTCGGGCCACCTCCCTCCTCCCAGGCCCTAACAGGCTCTGCACCTCCCAGCCAGGCCCTTCCTGCAGAGCCCGGCCGCCTCCCACCTCCCCAGCCCCTCCTAAGCACCAATCTGGGAAGAACTGTCCCTTTTTCCTCCTCTGCGTGACCACCCCCGGATGTACACGCCACTTAGCACCGGGAGAGAAATAATGAATTTCCTCCTATTCTGCTGAGGTTACCCACCGTGCACCATTAAAAAGATACTCATTTTTAAAATATACTTGACAGTCTGCAAGATGGATTTGAGATATCAGAAAACTGAGCCCATTATGTGACATTTAGAATATATAGTATGGCGATACGTTTCTGAAATGTGCAATATACCTTCTAGATTTATATTGCATACATGGCACTCAGATATTTGTATTATTCTTTCCTCTGTGGATTCAGTTTCTAGAAGATTTCCCCGTGTGAGCTTCCTCTCCTTATTATTGGGCCCCTGGCCAACATGGCAAAGGGAAAAAAAAAAAAAAAGATTCGAATGCAGACTTCAAGGTCAGTTAGTTGTTCATTTCACACCAGATGGCAGCAGAGGAGCCCAGAGAATTAGTGTTTCCATCACCCAGACATACTCACATAGACATTTCCCACCGTTACAGGTGAGGACCGGGTGCTTATTTCCCCATTTCATAGATGAGGACACTGAGGCTGCAGCAGCCGAGGGCACTTGCTCACAGTCACGCAGCTAATGGGGGCAGAGGAAGGACTAGGGCCCAGGTGAGCCAGGTATCCATGATGCACCTGCCATGCCGCACCGCCTTCAAGGAAGAGCCCGGGCCTGGGGGCCACTGTCGTGTAGGGAAGGCCAACTTCAAGTCTGAGACACAAGAGGCCATGAAGGCCCCTCATCGGGACTCTAGGGGCTGGACATCGCCTTGGCTGGAACAGAGCTGAGACTCGGATGAGGCACGAGGACATGGACACGGTGGCAAAACGCGACATGCAAACTCCCTCACTGGCCTACAGGGTCCTCTCCCATCTGGCCCCTCATTTCCTGTCCCTCTGCCTCTCTCCTCTCCTCTGCATCTGCACGTCTTCCCATCTCCCCCACCCCCCAGAAATGTCCTGTCGGGGCCCATGGCTGAGCCTTCCTTGGTGTCACTGCTGCCTCTGAGCGGCCTCTCCTACTCACTCCCTATTGGGGTCCTGCTCATCATCCTCACCCCTCCTCTGGTCTTTGCTAGCCCTGTCCCCACAGTCCCGAAGGCTTTCCCACTAAGGGGCATGTACACTATGCTCCCACATCCACACAGCGAGTACTGAGCTCCCACCCCCCAAGGACCAGGCCCGGAGTGTGGGCTCAGTCAACACCCATCAGATGAAACAAGTGAACATCCAGAAACCAACTGACCCTTCTTCACACTTTGGGTTTCTATTTTTTTTCCCAGTTGTTCAGACTCATTGTCCAGGGCTTCCCAGAGAACACAGACTCTTGAGAAAAGCCCTCTTCTCTGGGTAGTATATTCAACTCCAGTTCCTTCCCGGGATGCTGCAAAGACACAGACTCTCCTATCACCCCACAGAGACTGCAATCCAAGGCTCACAGACATGAAGAGACAGGGGAGACGAAAGTGCCATGGGCAAGCCTCTCCACCTGCCTGGGGTGGTTCCGCCTTTCCAAGGCCAACCTCAGCCGATGGGGAGCTGCCTCGCCCTGCAGAAAAGGAACTCCACAAGTCTCCACAGCTCTGAGCCAGCTCATTGTCCCCAATATTCCCCTATCTTTGATTAATTATAGATTGAACCCTATTGCATTCCTCCAACCTCTTCTTTCCTACAGACCCACACTGTTGGGTCCCACATTTCTGGTGTCTCCTGGTCCCACCTGGGTTGGGATGCAGTGAACTGTCTCTTGTTGCAGACCTGGAGAGTATGTCACAGGACATAGCGGGACAGGGAAGCACAGCCCTCATGATGTCACCTTCGGGCTCACTGAGGCTATTGGCTGAAACAGAGAAGGGACTCCAATATTTCTGGTAAGTGAGTCAAGGTTTTATGTTCTGAATTTCCCACTGGAATGTAAGCTCCTTGAGGGGAGAGACTTCGGTGTTTTTTATTGCTCTATTTGTCTAGTGCAAAGGACAGTACATATCAGGAATTCAAAAAATAATCTTATTGAGTGAAAGAAAGGAAGAATGAATGAATGAACAAATGAAAAAATGAAAAAAGAGATGATTGCCTAATTTATTGGCGTATAGCTGTTCATAATATGTTTTTAAAATCATTTGTATTTCCTTGGTGTTGGTAGTGATCTCTCCTTTGTCATTCATGATTTTATTAATTTGAGTCTTCTCTCTCTTCTTTCTAATAAGACTGGCTAATGGTTTATCTATCTTATTAGTTCTTTCAAAGAACCAACTGCTGGTTCTGTTGATCTGTTCCACAGTTCTTCTGGTCTCGATTTCGTTGAGTTCTGCTCGAATCTTTATTAACTCTCTTCTTCTGCTGGGTGTAGGATCTATTTGCTGTTTTTTCTCTAGCTCCTTTATGTGTAAGGTTAGCTTTTGTATTTGAGTTCTTTCCAGTTTTTGAATGGATGCTTGTATTGCGATGTATTTCCCCCTCAGGACAGCTTTTGCTGCATCCCAAAGATTTTGAACGGTTGTATCTTCATTCTCATTAGTTTCCATGAATCTTTTTAATTCTTCCTTAATTTCCTGGTTGATCCTTTCATCTTTTATCAAGATGGTCCTTAACCTCCACGTGTTTGAAGTCCTTCCAAACTTCTTGTTGTGATTTAGTTCTAATTTCAAGGCATTATGGTCTGAGAATACACAGGGGATGATCCCAATCTTTTGGTATCGGTTCAGACCCGATTTGTGACCCAGTATGTGGTCTATTCTGGAGAAAGTTCCATGTGCACTTGAGAAGAATGTGTATTCAGTTGAGTTTGGACGTAAAGTTCTGTAGATATCTGTGAAATCCATCTGGTCCAGTGTATCATTTAAAGCTCTCGTTTCTTTGGAGATGTTGTGTTTAGAAGACCTATCGAGTGTAGAAAGCGCTAGATTGAAGTCACCAAGAAGATGTGGTTTATGTATACAATGGAATATTCCTCAGCCATTAGAAACGACAAATACCCACCATTTGCTTCGACGTGGATGGACCTGGAGGGTATTATGCTGAGTGAAATAAGTCAATCAGAGAAGGACAAACATATGGTCTCATTCATTTGGGGAATATAAATAATAGTGAAAGGAAATAGAAGGAAAGGGAGGAGAAATGGGTGGGAAATATCAGAAAGGGAGACAGAACATGAAGACTCCTAACTCTGGGAAACGAACTAGGGGTGGTGGAAGGGGAGGAGGGCAGGGGGGTGGGGATGACTGGGTGATGGGTACTGAGGGGGGCACTCGATGGGATGAGCACTGGGTGTTATTCTGTATGTTGGCAAATTGAACACCAATAAAAAATAAATTTATTATTTAAAAAAATAAATAAATAAAAATTAAAAAGAGAGATGAATGGATGGATAGATTGCTTTAACAGGGGATTTTTGAATTGGGGACCAAAGGGGTAGAGACAGAGAGCACAGTGGCCCCCCTGGAAGAGGAAAGAGAGGTCAAAGCTGAGCCCAGAGCACAATCTCACACTTTTCTTGATGCTCTGGGGTGAAAAGGTTTGAGACCAAAAGCTGAAGAAATTGGAGACCAAAATTAAGAGGTTTAGGGAGACTCCAGGCATAAGCTATGCTGCTTCAGGCGCAGGGTGAAACCTTGGACACGGCCTTGTGCAAAGCTCAGAGCCAGCCTGAGACAGACCCACCTGTGAGCAGAGGCCTGAGCCTGCAAAACTTGCTCAGGTAGGGGGGTCGTGGTAGGGGGGCATGCCAGCACCAAGCTCTCCCCACATTTAGCAGAGCACTTCCATTTGCAGGATGTAGCCATAACCCCCTGGCTGCCTCCCCTTGCCCTGCAGCTGTGTGAGGACAGTTTTGCCCACCAACCAGCCAGGCAGTGTTCAGACAGTGGGCCTGACAGCATGAGCTGAGCTGGAGTCAGGCCTTCTGGAGTTGAGGCTCCCAGTGTCTCCCCCAGAGGCAGTTGCAAGGTCTGCCCCCACTGGCCCCTGATCAGGGTAGAAGGGGTATCAGGAGCAGGAGGCCCCTGAGAGGGAGGTTTCTGAGGTTTCTGAGCTGGCAAGCTTAGATCAACAGATGCCTTTCTGATGGTTGGATAAATGTGCCCCCCCCAAGACCCCTCCTTCCTGCCTCCCCAACATTAGCTCAGCATCTCTGCCCACCACCAGCCCAGGAGTCCACACCAGACACCAGCTGGCCCAAGCAGGGCCAGAATATAAGCTCAGGAAAAAGGTACAGATTGTTGACAGAGTGTGTGCTGGGTACCTGTCACAGTGAGCATCGTCCCCTCTAGCGAGCACAACCTTGCAAGCTACCAAGAATCCAACCTTCATAGACAGAAGGGTAAAGCCTGCTGGACTCCCTCAACATACCCAAGGCCCACACTAGTGACTTTTCAGCTGAAACAAGACTGAGTTCCCCCTGATTCCTGCTGTTTGCAACCCCTTTTCTGCTCCTCTGTGACCCCAGGCTTGGGCTGGGCGCCGGCTACAAATGCCAGGCAGCTTTAGACAAGACAGAACCAGCTCCCTCCTGCCTCTCTCTTCTTCCCACACAACAGGCAGGCCTCTGCCCTCATGTCTCCCTGAGCCCTCCAAGTCAGCACAGGAGGATTCAGTTCTTCTCCCTCTGTTGGTCATCTTCCCAGTCATATTCACCGTGTAGACCGTGTGCTCTGCTCCAAGAAGCAACGCAGCTAGTCTGAGCCAGGGCCTTGGTTCCAGGCATCTTCCTCATGCCCTTACCTTTTCCAGCTTCAGACATTCCTGCTCGGGCTCCCAGCGAGGTGAGCCTCTGTCAGCCCAAGTCGTGTTGCCCCAGGCTGACCCCCCTCCAGTGCTGGGCTCACGACCCGCCCTTCAAATTCAACTATTAGATAACTTGCTTACAAATTCAGTCTGTGCTCTGTCTCCCTCTCTTCTCCAGTTCTTCTTTTATGAACCACCCCCCTTTTTTTTCTTTTCAAGAATAGCCTGTTCCTACAAGCCAGTCCATCAGCTCCTGGTCTCTGAGGCCTATGTCTGTCCAGGCTAAAGCCACAGCTAGAGGCAAACTCAGGTCACTGCCATTCCCAGGAGAGCACTGCTTGCCCCCAGGGTTCATCTCTCTTGAGACCATTACCCAGGCCTCAGTTTGGTTCTCCCAGGCCCTACCCAGGTTCACCTTCTGCTTGGTTTTCCACGAGCAGAGAGAGAAGTTTTGAGCTGGGGCACCCGAGCAGACCTGAGATTCTCAGAAGAAATAAGCATTACACAGGTATTTCTGACATGACCGAAAACTGTCATTTATGGTGGTTTCAAGGGCTTACAAATCCTCCAAATATAACATGAAGCCTGGATCCAAAGCTGGATGCTTCTTCAAGACCTCCACACATAATAATAGTAATAACCATAGTAACTACAGCGCTAACAACACTGCGTCAGTGCTGACACTACCAAATAGCCACTGTATCAGAATTGAGAATCAGATGGCAAGGGGCTTGCTACAGCTAATGGATCACTTACAACTGCCCAATGCCTATGTGCCGGGCACCCTTCCGGGAACTGAGGGATACAATAGTGAACATGACAGGCAAAGAGCCCTGCCCTCAGGGAACTTACCTTCCTGGAAAGTACCCAACCCACGCTCCTGCCCCAGATGGACCCAGAGAAGAGGGTGGCAAGCACAGAGCGTCTGCTAAGCCCTAAGGGAGGGCCATCCAGGGAGGCAAAGGGCCTGTCTGGGAGCCATAGGTGGCAGCAGGTAGACCAGAAGTCTGAGGAGCCCCAGCCTCCATGGCACTGGGGGCCTCCGGGCACAGGGTGGCACTGCACTCAGGGATGGCTCTGCCTGTCGCACCTGCCTCGTCACTCAAAAGGGCTTCAAGTCTCAAAAGATTTCCTGTTGCTTTGTCCCTAAAGGACACTCTGCTGCCATTGCTATTGACAAAGGACAGAAAGTCTAGCTAAATGCACAGAACTGGCACTCCAAATGCTATTAGGACCTTGGTGCTACACAACTGGCCAAGCCTTGAAAAAATGCTGACTTTGTTTTGAGCAAAGCCACTCCACTCCTCTGAGGCTTCAGAAGGATGCATTGTGCTGAGCCAGCAAGGCCCATTTCACAGCCGTAGAGGAGAAGAACACATGGATAGGGTGACCTGAGGAGCCCCAGGATGCCCAGAGTTCGGTGGGTTTGTCCCATGGGGACTGATCCTGACCCATGGGGTTGACACTCCCAGAGCTGAGCCCCTTTGATCCTGAGGCATGATTCCAGGGCAGACTCAAAGGGCAATATCCTCTGACCATTTCTTTCCCTTGACAAAGAGTTGGAGTCTCAGCTGAGCCCAGGAATGGGGTTGGGAGGAGTGGGGAGGAGGACCCTATAAAAGCTCCAAAGGAAGAAGCCAAAGTTGGCAACAGAAACAGGGCCTTGCGAACAGCCAGAGAGGTGTCAGCCTTGAGGAGTACAAGGCATAACCACCAGAACATGCAAGACACACAAAAGTGAGGTGTGGAACAATAATCCACAGGGCACAAAGCTGTGGAGTGGTCAGGAGTTGCTGAAGAACCTACCAGCCAAGGGGAGGTGCCCAGAACCATCCTCCCAGGGGCTCCTCGCTGGTGACCACATTATTGCCCATGATGTCTGTGTTCTCTGTGTGTGAGCTCGTACAGCACCAGACCTCTTAACCGTGGGACTCATGAACGAGTTTTCTAATTGGTACACCAAGGTTATATGCCACTGATTTGGAAAAGACACGCACACATTTTTACACTGATCTCCCTTAGCACCATTTTCAGAGATTATGCCCATATTCACACAAGAATGCTGGTATCAGGACTAACCACAACTCTTACCTATCCACGTGGTATGAACCAAGGTATGGACCATTCCTACTGGACTCATGTTGGCTGAACCTCCATTGACTTTCTTGAAAAAACAAGGGATACTCTGGATAACCTCTGCAAGAGGAGGAGCTCAGATTTGCAAAGACTCAGTATTGCCCCACACCTACCAGTTCTCTACTTTTCATGGACAGGGAAAACAACCCTGGGTATTTTTGTAGTGACTCAAAATCCTGATTCAGTCAGAGAGGCCATGGGACAGTGCTGACAAGTTGTATCTTCGCCTTTCATCCACAGTCTCTCCTGCAAAAGAAATCAGGCAGCGGGAAGCCAATGACTAGGTGTTTAGATGGCATGATGGACCAGATTCAGTTACATAGCAATCCCGTTGGATACACAGAGGGCAAGGAAGGAGCAAAGAAAGAGACAGTCTACTCCAGGTTGGCAGGTGGCAGGTTTACTAAGCAAAGGAACTCACATATAATGTTTGCTTAGGTGGTCACAGGAGGAGTAGATCTCTGCACTGACCCCCCCAAATCTTAAAGTTTATGCAGAAGCCCTCACTGGGTTCAAGTATGTATATCATCCAGTCAGTCTTAACACCTTACTCTCTCCAACCATGTCTCTGAAATGCCCCCCACCATGGGAATGGAGAGCAGAACATGCAAACCAAGGACAGGGGATGGTGTGAGGAGCCCCCAGTCACCAGGATCCAGTTCTAAGGTCAACGGGAAGCCATATCCTCTCGACAACCTCCTCCATCAGACCTGAATTAAAATGCTGAGATGAGGGGCACCTAAAGCTTTGGGAAGACAATGTTTTTCCCAAACCCAACAAGCCAATTGAAGTGCATGCATTTGAAATTTAAGGAGGGTGGAGAAAAATGCAGTCAAGATAAAATTAAATCTAAATACTCTGGAGGATAAAAACTTGAAGAGATAGAAAAACACACCAAATTGACAGGGTATGTCTGTTTAACCCAGGCTATCCCCACACAGCTATGCATTGTACCCTTTTGTATTACTTGTGAATATCCCAAACATTTCAAAATAAAATTTTAAGAGAAAAGGCCCAGTGAAAGACAGAAAATGGAGGGGGAGGAAGGAAGAAAGAAAGGAATAAACAAGGAGCAAGGTTTCTAGGAAAGTATCACTGGTTAGATGTTTGGAACAGCACGTAGCTGTGCACGCTTACTCAAAGGAGGATCCAGATCCTGCAGATGAAAAGCATTGATCTACATATCCAAGCAGGTCAACAAACCTCAAGTTAAACACCAACAGATCCAAATGCAGACAAACGATAAATTGTCAAAAGCCAAAGACAAGTCAGCAAGGTTGCAGAATCCAGATCAATATACAAAACTCAATAGTATCTCTATACAATAGCTATGAACAATCTGAAACTAAAATTAATAATTCTACTTACCATGACAGAAAAAAAAAAGAATAATATTCCTTAGGACATATCATAGACTAAGAATACTTAGGGATGCATTTAACAAAAGTACAAGACTTGCACCCTAAAAACTTCAAAATATCGTTAAAAAGAAATTAAAGACAGCCAAAATAAAGGTAACAACATGTCACATCCATGCATCAATCGGAAGGCTTACTAATGTTAAGTGGCGACACTCCCAAACCAAACTATAGATTTAACATGATACCTATTGAAACTATAGCTGCTCTTTTTGGGAGTTGCAGAAATAAATAAACTCATCCTGAAATTCATATGAAAATGCAGAGGAAACCACTATAAAAACATGAAAGTGGGTGGAAATAAAGAGGCCACATTAGTGCCTCAGCAAGGCTTGACCTTTAAACTGAACACAGCTTTCTCTTCCTCATTCTCAAAGCCTCCCCGTCCCCTTCACTTGTATTTCCATAGAATCTTTTGTTCCAGGATTCACTATTGACATGACACCTCCCTGACCTCGTTGTACACTTAGGAATGAGACTCAGAGGGCCAGACAGTCAGACCACCTTGAACAATGACCAATGCGGTGAGCAGCACCTGCCAGGTTCCTACCGAAAACACCCAGATCCTACATTTGCCTATAAAAGCCCTCAGCCTCTTACCCCAGGCAGGTCTGCGGTTGTGAAAACGTGAGCCCTGCTGCAGCCTCTCTGGCCTGGCAAAGTCATAAAACCATGGTTCCGCGTTATCTCCAAACCCTTCCTGTTATATTTCAGGGCCGGAGCACAGAGGACAGTTTCAACAACCCAGGGAACTCAGAATAGTTTTAGTCTCAGAAAGCAAGTCTTGAAAAAGAGAATACAGTTAGGATATTCAAACTTCCTGACCCTATAACTTACTAAAAAGCGACCGTAATAAGACCAAGTGGTACTGACGCAGGTTAAGAACAGAGGTCAATGGAATAGCATTGAGAGTTGGGAAATACGTCCTTCTGTTGCGGACAACTGATGCCTGACAAGGTGCCAAGATGACTCAATGGATGGTTATAATCCTCTTTTCAATAATTGGATATCCCCAATTTTTAAAAAAATGCATTTGAACCCCTATATCACAACCATATACAAAACAACTCAAAATGGATCACAGACCTAAATATGAAAGCTAAAACTACAAAAAAAAAAAAAAAAACTCTTAGATAAAAACGTAGGATCTTTGTGACCAGGATTTGGGCAATGATTTCACTTTGATTATCTCACGCGGAAGCTGTTCACATCACCGCCAGTAGGATTCCACCTCTGCGAACCTCTGCATATAGGAAAGTAGATCACTGTTGGCTCGGGTCTGAGTGGAGAGGGGGAGGAATGAGGTGTGACTGCTAATGGGTATGATGCTTCTTTTGGGGTTTTGGCTCTTTTGTTCTAAAATCAGATTGTGGTGATAGTTACACGACTCTGAAAATACTAAAGACTATTGAATCCTACATTTTAAAAGAGGCGAATTTTATAGCAGGGGAATTCTATTTCAATTTTTTAAAAAAGGCAGAAGAGGTATAAGAGTGTTTTCCAGGGACCTGGCCAACAGGTCACACGGTGGCGGTTCTCCAGGGCGGGGGCTCTGGAGGTGCGTCGCCCCAGTGAGCTCCTTCCAGGGGCTCCTACTGCTGCTGCTTGGACCTACTGTGGTTGCAAAGCCTCTTGCTTTCAAGGCTTCTGCGACTCTGGCGGAAAGGAGCTGGGAAGAGGGCAAGGCCCCGTGCCCCAGAGGTCACTGCTCGTACTGGGAGTCAGTCATTTTTCTTGAACAGACTTTCTTTAGATCCTTGGTTGATTTCCAGCATTCTGCAAAAGTGGATTTTGACCATTTTTGCCAGTGTTTCTGCTCTTTTTGGAAAGGAACAGATTTATAAAGGTCCTCTCTCCACTGTTCCAGAAGTTCTGGCTCACCTTCTTTAAGGCACTTATCATAGTTGAGTTTCACACCATCCCATGTGGTTTCTTTATGAAGGTGTGTCTCCCTCCCTGGTCACTGAGTGTCATGAGGACAACATCTACATTCTGGTCCTGCTTCATCCTCCCTAGAGCCTGTCATAGCGACACACAGCACGAGCTCAGTCAAAGATCATTAGCACAGGCTGGTGAAGAGACGTAATCTCCACCGACTGGTAAAATGATACACAGCCGTCCATTAACCTCCAGGGAGCCCTGAGTCCATATTTCACCTCTCAGGAACCACATTCTCACTGCCCCCCCCACCCCCACCCTCTCTGTGGATGATCTTGGCTTATTCTTCATAGATAATATCAGACCACAACTTCTACTTTCCACCTCCAGATCTCACATCCGTTCCCATATTCTCCTTTCTTCCTGTTACAATGTCAAATGTAACCATCCGGCAAATGTCGATCCCTGTACAACCCTTCCTGTCCCTCTGGAAACCTACCCCAGTGATGCTCCCTCTTCTCACGTGCGTCTTCTTGTTTCCCTTTGACTGAATTGTTTCCAACTGCATTAGAACACATTTTGTCCCTAACTTTTTTTTTTTTTAATGTACCCAGCTTGGACCTCACAGCCTGCTTCCAGCAGATGCCTCATTCATCTATTTCCAAGCCAAACTTCTTTAAAGGTCTGGCTACAGCTCTGGTTCCATTTCCTTACCTTCTACTTAGTATTTAAACCATTCTTAGCTGTGTTCTTTTTTAAAAGAAAAAAAGAGATTGATTTAAGAGAGAGAGAGACAGCACGCAGGGAGGGGTGGAGGGAGAGAAGCGGACTCTGCTAAGTGCAGAGCCTGACACAGGGCTCGATCTCATGACCTTGACATCATGACCTGAGCTGAAATCATGAAAAGTTGAATATTCAATGGACTGAGCCACCCAGGAGACCCTTTAACTGTATTCTGTGTCCACCAAGAAGCTAAAATGGCTCTGATATTTTCATTTCATTCTTTTGACAAGCAATTATTGAGCACCCAACATCAGTATCAAACACTATTCTAGGAACAAGATATAGAACACAAACAATAAGATAAATAAGACATACACAGTCTTTGCATTTTCTTTATGGCTTTCACATACATTGGACTCACATCCATATTAGACACAACTGGCCGCTCACTCCTTGTGCAAATGCCTTCCCTCCCTGACTTGCTGGGCACCTTTCTCCTTTCACTCCAGCCACTACTTTTCAGACTCCATTACTGGGTCTTCCTCATAGTTCTAGTGTTTATGATTGAGGGTTTTTTTTTTAATTATTGAGGTGAAATTCGCATCACCCAAAATTTACCATTTAATTTCCATCTTTAGATGTCAGATTTCCTCTGGAATTTTCTTCTTCCTCTCTACTTTTCCCATAGAGGATTTCATCTGATCCTTTCATTTTGTGTCTTCTTTATTTTTAAGTTTTTTTTTTAAGATTTTATTTATTTATTCATGATAGACATAGAGAGGAGAGAGAGGCAGAGACACAGGCAGAGGGAGAAGCAGGCTCCATGCCGGGAGCCCAACACAGGACTCAATCCCGGGACTCCAGGATTGCGCCCTGGGCCAAAGGCAGGCGCTAAACCGCTAAGTCACCCAGGGATCCCCTTTAAGTGCCTTCTGTTTGGGTATCCTCCACTTATACTTGCAGCCTATAACTCTCCTGAAGCCCAGACACCAACACTTGGTCTGCACTTGGCTATTTAACAAGGACTTGAGGCACAGTATTTTGCCCTAAAGCTTGCTTTTCCTGCAGTTACCCTATGGCACCAACATCCATCCAACTTCTCCATTAGAAAACTTTGTAGAGGGCAGCCCAGGTGGCTCAGCGGTTTAGCGCCGCCTTCAGCTCAGGACCTGATCCTTGAGACCCAGGATCGAGTCCCACATCGGTCTCCCTGCTGGAAGCCTGCTTCTCCCTCTGTCTGTGTCTCTGACTCTCTGTGTGTGTGTCTCTGATGAATAAATAAATAAAATCTATAAAAAAAAGAAAACTTTGTAGATATTCTGGACATTTCCCTTTGTTTTCATAATTCCAGTCAACTTTACAAACCAAATAGCTTTCTGACGCATCCATGTCTTTCCATTTCTACCATGACACTCTGAATTCCCACCTTGCAAGATGCCCTCAACTGTTTTCCCCCCATACAATGCTTCACCTTCACCTCCACATGGAAATAATGAATTTTGTCCTCCCTGATAAAGTCAGGGTCCTCCAAGTATAAGCTTTCATAGGTTCCTCAACATCTTTTTTAAGAAGCACATTTTAAAAAATTGTTTGTTTGAGAGAAAGTGGGGGGGCAAAGGAAGAGAATCCCCAAGCAGATCCCCTGCTGAGCATGGAGTCTGACACAGGACCCAATCCCACAACCCATAAGATCATGATCTGAGCCAAGAGTTAGACACTCAACTGACCAAGCCACCCAGGCACCTCTCAACATCTTGATTTATTTTTTACTATTGAAATTAGTTAGTCATGATTAGTTTTAATTCTCTCTTCACCCAGGAGAATATAAACTCCATGAGAGCAGGAAGAATATTGGCCTTGTTTTATCTGTTTGTCCAATATCTCATAATATTTCTTAAATAGAATAGGTGCTTGGGATTCCTGGGGGGCTCAGTGGTTGAGCATCTGCTTTTGGCTCAGGATGTGATCCCGAGGTATTGGTATCAAGTCCGCATTGGGTTCCCCACAGGGAGCCTGCTTCTCCCTCTGCCTGTCTCTCTGTCTCTCATGAATAAATAAATAAAATCTTTTTAAAAATAGAGTAGGTGCTTAATAAATACTTACTAAGAATGTTGAGCAAATGCATCTTCTTCCTTAGCTTATTTTACAACTTAGCAAACAGCAGCAATGACAAGTAGCCAATTATGGGAACAAAAGCCATGAACGTCATTCTTGATACAACCTTCTCCATCATCCCTTACCCCCAAGCTATCATCAAGGTTTTTATATTTTACCTGAAAAAAAAATTATACCTAAACTCTAACTACAGCTGAGCATCTCTACATTCATTATCAGACTCTTTCCTGGACTCCCAGAATAGCTAACTAACCCAATTCCATTCTCACCACCCTCCACTCCATCCCCTGTTCAACAGCCAAAGGAATCACTGCCTCCTCCTTTCAATCCATCAATAGTCTCCTGCTGCTTCCAGGAGAAAGTCCAGATCCTCAACCTCTGCAGCCTTATCCGATGTGTTTTTTGTTTGTCCCCACTGCTTTCTCTGAGTACTTTGGGTTTGCAGCCATCCCAGGGCTCTCAGAATCCTCAAGATCCTCCCACACACACCGGTGACTTCATCTGAAGGGCTCCCCTCCTGCCGCCTTTACCTGATTGTTTCCTGATCAGCCTTCATGTCACAGCTGAAATGCCACTTCCTTTGGGAGATCTTTCTCATCCTTCCCAGGCCAGGTAAATGAGACTATCAGAACTCATAAAACCTTCTACTTTCCCTTGACTACATTTACAACAATGCTTCAAATAGTTCATTTCTGCATTTCTTTAATCTCTTTCTCTCACCCTAAGATGGAATCTCATGTCCCTTGAGGCTATAGTTCATTGGTTAGGAACCCAGGCTCAAGACCCAGACCTCTGAGTTTGAACACCAGTTCTGCTGCTTACTGGTGATGCAACCTCCACCAACTTATTCCAATTTTCCCTTTCTCAGTTTTCTTCTGTGTAAAAGGAATTAAAATGTGATGATACCTTTCTCATAGTATTGTGTGTATCCGAGGAGCTAGTTCATCTAAAGCTAATAGGATATGCCTAATGTGAATATGGCAAATGCTCAAAAATATTAGCAATTATCATTGTTTCCTGTAGTAACAGGAAATGCAGGGGATTTAACTCTAACATATAGTAGGCACTCATTAAGTATGATGCATACCTTGAAAAAGGATAGATCTCAAAGACTTGCAGAATGATATCCACGAGAGAGGACAGCAAAAACAGCAACAACAAAAGCAATTAAAAATATGCATCTGCATAAAATCTAGAAAAAAATATAAAATGACCTATATGAAAAAAAAATTACCAAACATAATGAGGGACATAAAATAAAGGCTTGACCTACATTATATAGTCTCATTCATTTGGGGAATATAAAAAATAGTGAAAGGGAATAAAGGGGAAAGGAGAAAAAATGAGTGGGAAATATCAGCGAGGGAGACAGAACATGAGAGACTCCTAACTCTGGGAAACGAACTAGGGGTGGTGGAAGGGGAGGTGGGCGGGAGGTGGGGGTGACTGGGTGACAGGCACTGGGGTGGGCACTTGACAGGATGAGCACTGGGTGTTATTGAACACCAATAAAAAATAAATTTATTAAAAAAATAAATAAAGGCTTGAATAAATGAAGACACGTGCATATTGAATGAGTCACTGTTGTATAGATATCATTTAGTAGGAGAGTAAATGGGGGCACCTGGGTGGCTCAGTGGTTGAGCGCCTGCTTTGGCTCAGGGTATAATCCTGGAGTCCTGGGATCGAGTCCCCCATTGGGCTCCCCACAAGAAGCCTGCTTCTCCCTCTGCTTGTCTCTCTCTCTCTCTCTCTCTCATAAATAAATAAATAAATAAATAAATAAATAAATAAATATCTTTTAAAAAAATACGATAGAAAATGTATAAAAATCTATAGGCAAATGCATGAATTGGGTAATGGGAAACCATGATACACATAGATCACTTTCAAAGGAGATGAATGCAGAAGTCTTCACAATGCCTATAACCCTTGAAGGGTGTAAAGAATTCTAACAGAACTGGGACAGAACAGCATTTTGGAATAAAAGCAGAGAGAAAGCAGAAATGCCATAGAACCAGAGTTCTGAATTAGGAAGTTTTTAAAGGTCATTAATTCAGCCAGTGAGTAATAGGGAACCCAAATACAAGTGGCTTAAATGCAAAGGATATTTGCTGTTGTACATAATAAGAAATCCCAAAGAAGGAAGTCCCCAGCTAAACACGATCAGGGCCATAGAAAACTTCCCTATCCCTCTCTTGACTTTGCCCACAGAGTCTCAGGACGGCTGCAGTCCTTTAAAACATAAAGCTCTCCCAACACACATGAAAGGTGGGAAGTAGAGGGCATTTTTTTCAAACCACTCTTTCTTCTTATGAGAGGAAAACCTTTCCCACAACCCCCCCCCCCCCAGTGAATGACCACTTACGTCCCATTGCTGAGAATTGTTCACGTACTATTCTTTCTGTCACTACATAATCAACCAATCCCAGAACACAGTGACATAGAACGACACTCATTTTCTTTTGCTCTCGGGTTCTGTGGATCAGGAACTGTGACAAGGCATTGCTCTATGACATAGGGCTTGCAGGCTTGGAAGACCATAGTGGCTGGGGACACTCTGAAGAGCTAGGGGCTCACTTAGAAGCTTCTGCACTCTCCTGCCTGATACTTGTGCTGGAAAGACTCAAAGTCTGGACTCATCTGGGAGTATTGACCAGCACATTGACATGTATCCTCTCTGTAGGACTGGAACTTCCTCACTGCATAATGGAAGAATTCCAAGAGGGAGACTTTGGGCACATAAAATGTTACAAGAGAGTTGGATGTAGGCTACATGGCCTTTTATGACCTAACCTCAGAAGTCACATAGTGTCGTTACCTCCCAATCCTCCTTGTTGAAGTGGTAACAACTCCCCAGGTACAGAAGGAGAGAACATAAACCCTACCACTCGATGGGGGGAATGTCAAGGAATTTGAACTCACTTTTTATATCAACCCCCAAGCCAATCCTCATAGGTTTGGTTTCACAACCAAGAGCATCTTGAGTCATTGAATCTGGCCTCCATAGCCCCACCAACTCAAGACATCAACTCCCTTTATCAGATATCCTTACTTGAAGAGCGAACCAGCCTTCAATGTCAGGAAGTTCCTTTTCCTCCTAAAATAATCATTTTTACATTTGTACAGTTGCTTTACAAAATCAGTCCATATCTCAAGAAAGCTATTTTGCCTCGTGTTAGGTCACTCTGGTCTGAGCTGAGGATGGGAAAGGGGGAAATGTAGGAGAGTAAGATAGAATGATAGACTGTCTGATTAGGGTCATCTGATCATCAAAGGGTTTAGGCCCACAATCCAAGAATTGTGGATTCTTGACAATGGTGGATTGCCCGGTCCTTTGCCTCTGTCAGAACCATGGTGTCCAGTGGCCAGATACATTTTAAACCAGTCTGGGTTTTATTCACTTGCCATCAAGCACTGCATTTATGATGTGGCCTTTGGAAAGGCCAGCAGTCCCTCCTGGATCCTGCTCAGTGCAAGGAGCTGTCAGATTTCCTAGCAAGGTCTGGATCAGATGGGGGAGGCACACCAGTCGTAAGCTTCACTCCTCAATTTTCCTTCTAAGTGATTCCCCAGGCATTTGAAGATGTCGGGGTAAGGGCAGAGTCTCACCTGGGTGTCCTGCAGGCGGCTCTTGCTGCAGGCAATCTCAAGCGCAATTCATTATCTCCATCACTGAAGCTTGCGCAGGCTTCCGTGTTTATGATCACAGTCAGAGGCACCGCTTTCTAGCTGGTAGCTGAGCCAGAAACTCTGGGGTCGTTCTTAAATTCTCCCTCTCTCCTCACCTGCCAACATTTAATCTTTCACTCAATCCTGGCCAGTCCACCTCACCAATGTTCCTTCTCCATCCCCGTATTTACTGGTGGGTTCAGGGCATCACTGTCTCCTTGCAGGGCTCTTGCTACCTCATGCCTGGCCTCCCTCCTCCAGCACCTGACCCTCCACTCTGATGCCAGAGGAATCCAAGCCTGCGGCTTCCCTCACAGACCTCTTCCAACCTCCCAGGATTAAGCCTCAACTCTTTCCCTCTTTCCACAAAACCCCTGATGTATGGCCTGGCTGGAGCCTACATCACCAGCCTCGTCTCCTGACACCCCCAACTCATGAGCCTTCTCACCCTTTATCAAATATGCCAGATTCCCAGTTATTGCCTTCAGTTAAAGCTGTTTATGATCTTGGCCTGCAAATTCATCTTACCTCTTCTTTACTTTGCATGAGGCTACATGTCTACAGATCTAAACTAAACATCACCTTCTTTGCTTTAATTATTGTTATAATGATTATATTCAGAATTTATTGAGCACACTCTGTTGGCTGGCTTATGCATTAAGCATCATAGGGGGATTGTCTCATTTAATATTTATGGCAACACTGTGTTATGCAGATGAGGGGCTGAGACTCGGAGAGGTTTGCTTGCTCAGGTCCACACAGCTGGAATCCTAAAGCCAGTGCTCATAACCACCGCAAACCTCACTGAAGGCAAATCCAGGGAGGGCTTCCTGATGATCTTGGCCATGAATGTCTACACCTCTGCTACCACCCCTAGTAGGAAGTAAACACACTTATTTTTTCTTGTTTGGATACTGATTTAAACAAAGTAATGGTTCAGAAATACATATATTTTAGGACGATATAGAAAACTTGAGTACTAAATTGTATATTTGACGATACTAAGTCAAGTTTGCCTGAAGGAACAGTCTATAGGGGTAGATAGGTAGCACCTTTTGGCATTATAACTATTTAAAATAAGAGATGTGTACATGGAGTTTCATTCAATTATTCTACTCTGTGCATGTCTGAAATTCTCTATAATAAAAACATTCTGTAGATTTCCTCAAAACCAATGAGCTTGTCTGTTCATCCCCCTGCTTTTGGGTTGATAGAGAGCAGAGGACATTTGAGTCTTAGCTTTGACTCTGTAGCAATTACAGAGTAGAAACTCAGCATAAGTTTCTTGAAGTGATGAAGTAGTAACTATGCAGGTCACTTCTAAAGGCACAGAACAGTGCTGCCTACCCTCCAGACTGTTGGACCACAGACCAATGATGCCATGGCCACCAGCTTTATGGATGGGCCCTCCGGGAGAGTGGAGGCCAGGGTTGGACATGCTGCTCCTGCCTCAGCTTCCTTGAGTCTCGCCTATTTCCACACGGATCTGGTTCCTCTGGAGTTCCTGTGTTATAATCCTTGGAAACCAAACTGGCTACCCTGTGATTCCTGGATGCCCTCAGGTCCTTGGCTTGCACAGCTCCAAATGCTTTCCTTGCTTTTGCGAGTTAGCCCTCAGTTCCCAGCCAGGTCCAGCTGACCTCACAGTTTGATAAGAAAGGGATTTGGCTTTAACCCTTAACATGTGACTGCAGGTCTCCTCCCTATCATTTGGTTTGACCACTGGCCCTGTTCTGTATGGGAGCAGCTTGAAGCTGGACAAGCTTTCTTTAGAGCAACACAGATTTGTGAGCAAAAGGCAAATACTGCATTTCAGAGAAGAATGGGCTCATTCAATACCTCTGGCTTCCAGTCCCAATCCTCCCTGCAGGTATCTTCATCACAGGGCCAGAGCCTGCCTACCTGGTGTGTGTACCTTCCAAGGCTGAGGCTGCCTGGGGGATGCAAGGCAGCTCTAGCATTCCTCTAGCTGTGACAGGTCAGGCTTTTGCCATGTTCAAGTCACCATGCTCCATGGTCACCAACAACTGCCCCAGAGAGTGAGTCAGGGCCATTGCTGCATGGGGTGATGGGGTGATGCGGGTAGGGTGGGGGAGCAGTAGTGAGCACACTTGCTGGGGCCAGAGAGTGAGGAATTACTCCAATCCATCAGTCTCTGGGGAGCCTCACAACAACCTCCAAAGCAGAAAGAGACAGCCTGATGGGGAAGAAAGTACAGCAAACCAAGAAGCACTGAAATCTGGTGCATAAGCCCCATAAGCAAGATGTTCTCAGGGGCTTCCATTGTTTGAGGCTTCATCTCCTGGATGCTGGGTAAAGAAACATGCCCTGGCTGTATCTGGTCCAGAAATGCCTACAGTAGTGGCATGGGCAGGGGTGGGTGTTCTATAAAAGTCACTATACACGGTGGTGACATAGAGGCTGTGAGGACCACCAGGTCCCTTCAGGAATGAAGAACTTGTTCTCCAAACTGCTGGGAGCCCCTGCCACCCAATTCCCTCAGCTGTCCTCTTCAGGGAGGGACTCAGAGGAAGGAAGCCGTCTTGCCCAGGCCATGACCCCCCTCTCAGAGCAGCCCATATCCAATAACGATGCATACAGCCCTATCAAGGCTCAGCTCTATCTCCTCAAACAGGAACAGCTCTGAAGACTCACCCCACCTTTTGATCTCTCTGTAGAGTCAGTTGAGGTTTCCACTGAGAGTCTGTCACAGATCAACCCATCCTTCTAGCCGATCCTGCTTTGCTCCCCTCCAACCCTTCCCTCCCCTTCCCGCCCCATGTCTCTTTTTCCCTACCCTTGTCTCCCTTCCTGCCCCTTTCCGCAGGTGCTGATCCCAAAGCACTCCCTAAATAAGCCTTCTGAGTTCAACATTCCCACTCTACATGTCCCCCTGCCCCCTGTGTGCCAAACACTGTGAACAGAGCTGGTGCCCAAGGTAAGATGCAGTCCTCCCCTTTCCAGAAGCTCCCAGGGACACACATCTGTATGGCTTGATTATCTGGTACAGACCACAGCATGATGGCTGAGTAAAGCTTTAGAGCAAGACAGACTTGGTCTCAAATACCATCTCTGCCATTTCCTGGCTGTGTAATTTTGGAAAAGTCATTTAACCTTTCTCTACTTCAATTTCCTCAACTGCAAAATGTCAATAATAACACCAGCTGAACTGGTTGTCATAGGGATTAAATGAGATGTGTCTATAAAAAGAGTTTATTACAGTGATTGGCCCTACAAACAATGCTATACATCCAAAAACTGAAGGACGCTCAGGAAGAAAACCATGTAGACAAGGAAGGTTTCATTCTACCTGAAACAGAAAAGAGGCTTCTCAGAGGCAGGGAAGGCTGACCTGGGAAATGAATTTGTTTTTGCAGACACATAGGGGAGGGCATGCCAGGGACTCTGAGCTAAAATGCCAGTGAGTAATGCACAACACAGCTTCCCTCAACCTGCCATTAAGACCCATGATGGGGAGCCGGGGTGGCTCAGTAGGCAAGCATCTGCCTTTAGCTCAGGCCATGATCCCAGGATTTGGAGATGGAATCCTGCATCCAGCTCCCTGCTCGGCAGGGAGCCTCTCTCTCTCTCTCTCTCTCAAATAAATAAACAAAAGCTTTAAAAAAAAAAAAAAGACCATGGCAGTACAGAAAAATTGCAGAAACATGTAACAAAGGGTTCCAGGCATCAGCCAGTCTGAGAAGACCCCCTCCCCGACACCCATACTTTGCAGTGCTAGAAGGGCGAGCATGATCAGAGGGCCCAGTGCACCCTGGAAACCTGCCCTTCCTCAGCCTGGAACGACGCTCCTCCAGATGAAAGACAAGTGCAGTAAAGAAGCCCCATTAGTTAGAAACTGCTCAGCTGCAAGTGACAGGAAACCCTATTGAATGTCTTTGAGCCTAAGGACATGTGTTCTCACAAGACAGTGGTCGACACATGGGGCCCCTTGTCCTTGTTCTGTGGTGGCCTTGGCTTTGCCGCCTCCCTGTCTTGGCTTGGCCCCAGGCAGCTTTAGCAACAAGTGTCATGTCCACACATGACAGAGTCCAGACACAGGAAAGGCACGGTCTCTTCCTTGTGCTAAGAAGAAGAAGAAGAAGGAGGAGGAGGAGGAGGAGGAGGAGGGGCAGGAGGAGGGGCAGGAGGACAGGTTCCTTTCCTAGGAGTCCCGCACATCTCACTGGTCAGAACTGTGCTTCCTTCCCACACCAGTCACCAACAGCATGTGTGTATGCAGTATTTTCCCCTTTATCTTTTCACATCTTCATGTGCTGAGCCTGCCTTTTCTAACATCTGCACAGGCCTTCATTGGGGGAAGGAAACCAAAATGACCAATAATAGACCAATTGAAACCCACCTTCCTGGGACAGAGGACTGAGTCCATCTTCCCTAAAACACACACTGCAGGCAGAGGGTGAACACCCTTAGAAAGCAGGAACCCATGATCTGGAAGACACTGGTTTGGAAAGAAAAAAGAAAGAAAAGAAAAGAAAAGAAAAGAAAAGAAAAGAAAAGAAAAGAAAAGAAAAGAAAAGAAAAGAAAAGAAAAGAAAAGAAAAGAAAAGAAAAGAAAAGAAAAGAAGGAAGGGAAGGGGAGGGGAGGGAAGGGAAGGGAAGGGAAGGGAAGGGAAGGGAAGGGAAGGGGAGAAGAGAAAGAGAGAAGAGAAGAAGAGAAGAGAAGAGAAGAGAAGAGAAGAGAAGAGAAGAGGAGAGAGAAAAGAAAAAAAGAGAAGAGAAGAGAAAAGAGGAAAAGAAAAGAAAAGAAAAAAGAAAAGAAAAGAAAAGAAAAGAAAAGAAAAGAAAAGAAAAGAAAAAAAAGAAAAGAAAAAAGAAAAGAGCCAGGTCAATATACAAACACTGGAAAGTTGAGGAGTTACGTGAGATGCCTAAGTTACATTTAGGGGAAGCACGAACAAAACTGTCTCCACGTGTGTGCGCACGAGTACATAGATGTGCGTGTCTCCGTGTGTGTCTCCACAGTAAAGGATGCAGAAAAGCCTTGAATGTCAAGCAAAGGAGTTCAGATGTGAAGAATCGTAAAATACGGAGACCACTGAAGCAGAGCTGAGCTTTCAAATAGTTGGTGGGAAAAGTCGTACAAGGTAAACTGAGGCAATTAGGTTCGAGTCAGGGCAAGCAAAGGTTGCAGGGGTACCGTATGGCGGTAGCGAGGGTCAATGAGACGTGGCCGGAATGGGTAAGAACTTTCTGAGGAGACATCTTGAGTGATTCGGTGGCTGGATACATAAGGACCCGAAGGAGAACCAGACCCTGCCCTTCCAATAAGAAGGGACACTAGTCGGCGTGCTTGCCGCAGGCCTGGTGGCGTTGGAGGCCGGCAGGCAGGACGGCGGATACTCAGCCAAACCTTTCCCATGTTACTACACAAGTAAGCTCTATCTTGGTCCCCATTTTTTAAATGAGATTGAGGCACAAACAAATTAAGCCACTCGCCCAAGGTCACAGCTGAGGCAGAGTTAGGGGGTCACGTCCCTTGAGCAGGAGCAGGAGCAGCAGCAAACTGAGGGATTTGTCCTTGAAGGGAAGAGGAGCTGGGAGTGTAGCCCTCACAGGACCCTGGCAAGTGCCAGCCTCCAGGGGCTTTGCTTGCTCAGCTACCAGCTCTGCATTTACCCCTTCCAGCCTAAGTGTCCTAAACCCTGTCCTGGCTTCCTGGGTTGCACGCAATGCGAACTTCAGGGTGAACTTTCCAGCATCATCCTTTGGAAGCCCTTGGCGTGGGGGACCTCTAGGCTCCTCGTGTCCCTGTCAGGCCCTATCTCCCTGTACAAGCCTCTGTTTCACGCCTGGAGGCCCCTTTGGCTCCCTGTGGGTGGGGGGTGGGGGGGTGGGGGGGTGGATGCTGTTTTCCCTGGGCTCCCAGCAGCCTCTCAGGGAGCTAGGCTCTTGCTTTCCCATGGCCACCCAAGATTTCTTACCAGGATCAGGGCCTCCCGAGCACAGGGCCCTAGGCAGCCTTAGAGCCCCGACTGCAGCAGGACCCGCCTCCTGCCCCCCGTGCTGGTGCCCCCTCATCCTCACTCTCACCCCCACTCCCACCTGACCCACCCGCCCTGGCTCTGAGGCAGGTTTCACGATACCTGAACTATCAGCCACTTCCTTACCAAGAGCTTCGGCCGTATTACACCTGCAAGGCGAGAGCGCAGCCCGGCAGGGCCTAAAGGCAACACGTGTGGGTGCTTCTCTCCAAGATCCTTGGTGCTTCCCAGCTCTCCTGTCTCCTGAGCCAAAATGCAGAGAAGGCCAAAGCAAAATGGAGTAGCAAGTTCTTTCAACATAAATGTGTCTGGGGGGGCGCCTAGTGGTACAGTCGGTTAAGCGTCGGCCTTGGGCTCAGGTCAGAATCCCAGGGTCCTGGGATGGAGCCCCGCATGGAGGGAAGCCTCCTTCTCCCTCTCCCTCTGCTCTTCCCTGCTGCTCCTCTGCTCTCTCTCTCTCAAGTAAATAAATAATCTAAAAACTATGTGTCTGCTATTGAAAATGAAGAGCATAACTAAGTTAATTATTAACTTAAGGAGATTTTGAGGAAACCAAAGGAAACCAAGAAACATAATAAAAATAATCCAAAAAAAGAAAAAAAATTTTTACTAGTCAGGAGAAGGAGAAAACATAAAGAAAGCCAAGAGACTATATTTGGGACAAGTATTAAAGAGAACATTTCAGGAAAATCAAATCAAGACATATATATTTGTCTTTGTATATGGATACAAAGTTTGTATTTGTATATGCATATATAATATATATATATTTGTATATGTATATAACCAAAATTGCAAAGGAGAAGGGGCAATTATGTAAAAAGGATATTTACAAGTTCTCCATAAATATTTAAGTCCATACTAGCAAAGTTGGAGAAATATCAACATTTAATGAGTTCCCAGGAAATAAATAAATTACCAAAATAATTCAAGAAAAGTGAATATCCTGAATGGATCATTAACCGTGCAAGAAACTGAGTAAAGAAGGAGTCCTAAACAGAATCTAAAGTCCTATTTTTATTTTTTTTTTCAAAATAAATCAATTCCCTTGTTATTTTTTTTTCTTTTTTTTCCCTTGTTATTTAAACTCTTCTGTATTAGACACGTTAGAAAGCTAGCACAGCTCAGGTACCAAAATCAGAGAAACACAGTTCATTGAAAGAAATCACAGAATATGTGGTCATGCTAACGTCAAGATTAAAGAAGTCTGGTTGTACAAAGGGAAAGATGGCAGGAACAAGCAAAATTTGCTACGTGTATGATTTGATGTGTAAAGTGTGATGTTTCACACCATGCTTGCAGACTCCCTGGCACTCCTTCTGTCGGAGGTGGGGTCTGTGAACCCGGGCAGGGGTCCTTTGTGTCTGCCTCCACAAGCGCAATGTTGCAGAATGATGCCCCATGACTCCTGACACTGAGTTTGAAAAGCTGGTGCAGATTTGCTAGTTTCTCTTGGGACACTCGCTCTGGAAGCCTCCAGAAGGCCGCTTACTCTGGACCCCCATGTGGAAAGATGCCCACAGAGCCCCAGACGCTCCACCCCCTGGGTCCACCCAGTCCAGGCGCCATCACTCCCAGTGCCATGGGGGTAGGGAGGCCTTAGCGTGGGTGCAGCCCAGCTCGCTGTCGGTCCCACTGCAAACACGTGAATTACCCCAAGTGAGACCTGCCTAGCTGAGTGGGCCTCGTCAACTCAGATTCATAAGGAAAATAAACGATGGTTCCTGCTTTGGCCCCTTGCTTTGAGGAGTTCATTACACAGCAACAATCAGAACATATCGGATCAACTAATAATATGTGATAATATTCATATGTGACCCCTGCAAAGGTGTTTCATAAATTTAAATATCTATTCCTTATTAAAATCTCTTAGCAAGTGAGAAAAAAAAAAAGAGCATCCCTGGGGGTGCCTGGGTGGCTCAGTCGATTAAGCGCCTGTCTTCAGCTGAGGCGGTGATCCCAGGGCCCTGGGATTGAGCTCCCCCTACATCCGTTGGGCTCCCTGCTCAGCGGGGACTCTGCTTCTCCCTCTGCCGCTCCCCTTGCTTGTGCTCTCTCGCTCTCTCCCTCAAACAAATAAATATAATCTTTAAAAAAAAAAAAAGTCCCTGAACACAATCACAAATCTCTGTTCAAAATATGAACCAACACTGTGCACACTCTGTAAACACTATAGATGTTCAAATCTGAAGCAAGAAAGAACATCAAAATTATACAACAGTGTCCTGGGCACTCAAGCCAATACCCTAATAAAGGAAAACTCAATAGAAGAAGGAATATCATCGAGGAGATCAAAGTCTCAACATCCGTAGATTATATGATGTCTATCTGGAAAACTTAAAGAAGTTAAAATGTCATGAAAAAGGACCAAGTCACAATTATCAAAACTTGTGGAGCCGTGGGTTTGTCAAGACTTAGTTTAGTGATCCCTCGCTACGTGCCTCCCTGAGGATTTCTGCCTTAAATGCAGACAAACTAGGCCAAGATTCGAGATCGTTGCTTATACTGAGCAGCTCAGGGGATGGGATCCCTAGTTTAGGTCCCTAAGTTTACCAGTATCCACAGTCCCTAGAAACCAGTGGGAAACTAAAGAGGAAAAAAGAAAAGAAATAGCTCAGGCTGGCAGCGGGCGTAGCAGAGTGCGAGGCCCTGGAGCCGGCCTGCGTGGGCCCAGGTCCCAGCTCCCCGCTCACTCTCCCTAACGGCCCGACGCACATTATGTAAACTGTGAAGCCTCAGTTTCCTCAATGGTGAAGCAGAAGCATTAACAACCACAAGGCCTAATGCATATGGTTGTGATAAACATTAAATTGTTTTCTATACATCAAGTATTCACAACAGTGCCTGGCAAATAATAAGCATTAGCCATTATTCTTAGAACAAATTCTTAGGCTGGGGTCTCCATCAAAATCAAAGAAGTAGGTCATTGTTTTGTACCACTAATGAACAGTAGTGACTTTAAAATTAAATTAGAAATAGGGACACCTGGGTGGCTCAGCGGTTGAGCATCTGCCTTCAGCCCAGGACATGACCTGGGGTCCTGGGATCGAGTCCTGTGTCGGGCTCCCCACAGGGAGCCTGCTTCTCCCTCTGCCTGTGTCTCTGCCTCTGTCTCTGTGTCTCTTATGAATAAGTAAATAAAATTATCTTTAAATATAATTAAACGAGAAATAATTGCATATATCCATTAAAATTTAAAATACATATAACGTATGCCTCGGCACCTCTGAATTTAGGAAGTTGTCCTAGAGAGATATGTACCTGTGCTCGCAAAGTTTGCAGATACAAAGCTATTTACTACGGCATTGTCTGGAGTAATCAAAGCCAACCTAAAATGCCCATCGATAGGGGATGCATTAAATACATCCTATAGCACATGCATAAATAGAATATATTACAGCCATTAAAAAGAACAAATAATATCTTTATGCCCTAATACACGGAAAATACTCTAATTATACATTTTTCTTAAATTTCAGAATGACACCCAAAATATTCTCCCCTTTGGTATGTTATAAATGTATGTGTGCACACATGTGAATTCACATATTTTTTTATTTTATTTATTTATTCATGAGAGAGGCAGAGACACAGGCAGAGGGAGAAGCAGGCTCCATGCAGGGAGCCCGATGCGGGACTTGCTCCCGGGTCTCTAGGATCACACCCTGGGCCGAAGGCGGCGCTAAACCGCTGAGCCACCCGGGCTGCCCAAATTCACATATTTTGCCTCACATATAATACACATGCTATAATTCAGGTACTCATGTGTGTACGCACCCATATATGTACACGTACATATGTAATTGTATCTTTTCACATGTATATGCACAAATACATATTTCAGCTTCTATCCATGTCCAGCCTCTCTGGAATACACACTAAAAAATAGACAAAGGGCTGTCTCCTGGGAGGTAAGCTGGCTGGCGGAAGTGTGGAAAGGAGTCTTATTTTTCACCATGTATGTTTTTGCTCATTTTTAATTTTGAGCCTAAATTATATTATCCTGTTTTTAACGGCATGTTCAGGAACTAAATAAAGAAGATCACTTAGATCAGCCCCTTTGGTAAAACTGAAGAAACATAAAGTCATACAACAACAGAATAATACTTGCCTATAAAAATGGCAAAGTCCTTTTGCTTTGTTTTGCTTGCAGATGATCGGTGTGCTCGCTGTGCTCGCAAAGTGGCGGAAAACGGGAAAGCCCGGGTGATGCTGGCGGTAGTTAGTCACTCCAACATTTGGTAAAGCAACGAATCCAGTTTTTTTTGTTTTTTTTTTTTCGAATCCACAGTTTTACATGAGCGACCCGCTTCTGGAAACCTCTGCCGAAGGAGTTAACCAGAATTGAGGGCAAAGATTTACGTGCCCGTGTACATCTCCAAGACCAGATAAATAATAGTCGAAATAACAGTTTTGAACCACGTACAACAAAATAACTATCGTGCTTTGGGATTGTTTAACAACAGTACTACCGGCTCATGCTATTCAAGCTCGTCTTTCAGGATAAAAGCACGTGACATACCGGATGGTACAGGGGGACCTCATGAGGCGACAGTAAATAGATGGTACGTGAAACTACGCAGGGCCGCTCTACTTTTTTTATATATTTCTATGCAAGGGTTTGTCTGCCTTATGGGCCCTGGGAAGCCCCATCCCGCCGCGGGTCCCGCAGCTCTGGGCTCCGGAGCTCTCAGCAGTGAGCAGGACAGGAGAACCATTAGATCAAAGAATCGTAAGGTTGTCCCCTGCGTGCAGCATCACAGAAGCAAGCTTTGGCCCTCTAGGGTCTGATACTACAAAAGGGCCGTGGGGATGGAGGCACCCTGCCCCCTGCCTGGCCTGTCCCTGGGGTCCCCCCGGAGCGCGGTCCTCCCACCACCTCCCTGCCTCTCGGGGCTGAAAGCCTGGAAGCCACACCCGGGAGCCCTGCTGTGGGGTCGGGGAAGACGAGGCCGAGCCAGGACTGTCCCCCAGCAGCGACCCACGGGCTCCTGGGCACCAGCAGGCTGATGCGTGGTGCCCCGCAAATGCAAGAGGGCTCCCCTTGCAGCCCCCAGCGGCGCAGGTCACCAGCCCCAGGCCCCCGGGCATCCCTGCAGCCTCCGGCCTCCACGCAGGCTCCTCCAGGACTCCTGCTTCCCAGATTTCTTGGAAGCCAGCGGCACCCCCTACCCCGACCTCCACCCTCCTGCGTGCTCACCCAAGGGTCCCGTACTCACCCGGTTCCCTACCTTGCTTCTCTCTCTGATTAAAAACCCCAGGGTGGCCGTTCTATCCCTGACTCACCCCTAACCCACGGGACTTCCAAATCCAGACTTCGCATGTCCTCGTAACAATCCACACCCTTTCTAAAAAAGCACTGGCTAGACAGAAAAATAGCAGCACAGCTGCTTATATTCACCAAAATGTCTATTTTCTTGGCATTTCATGCCCTAAAATATGGCCAAGTGAGCGTTCAGGAACTGTGGCGTCCCTAAGTCCTAGCAGGACATGTTCAAACAATGGTTCTTGCGTGGGGTGATTTTGTCCCTTCCTCCTCTGGGACATGTGGCAATTTCCAGAGACTTTTTTTCGTTGCCATAATCGGGAGGAAGGGGGTTTGTTACCGGCATTTAGTGGGTAAATGCCAGAGATGTGCTGCACACCCGCCCTCTAACACACAGGAAAGGCCACACCACAGAAAATCCTCTGACCTGAAGTGTCCCCGGTGCCAAGGTTGAGAAACGCTGCCTTAAGTCTTTTTCATCAATCTTCCAGGATCATTATATCAAAAGCTCAAGTTACACAAATTTTATCTTCCATGGGATAAAGGAAGAGAAATCTTTGTAATTAATTCTAAAAATGGGCCACAGTCAGGATCTGTGATATAGATGAGAGAAAAATGCAAATTGTAGAAGGGGATATACTTCTTCAAAGCTGCTTTTAACCCAGGTAACAAAGGAACCAGAAGAGGGCTAATAAGAGAACAAAGAGAAGAGAAAAGACTCTCAAGCACAGAAATTAGGCCTCCTCGTGCTTCTGCAAAATAATGAGTGTTTATTTCTGTGTGACCAATTATGGACGCCTTTTCTTTCCCTCTTTACACTTTTTCATATTCTCCAAATTTTCTATATTGCTCATACATTACTTCTATAATTGTAAAAAAAAAAATCAATTTACCTAAAATGGACATTGAGAATCTGCAGCCCTCTGGAAGAAATATTCTAGTTGTATTGCTGCAAGCACATCATCTCTGAAATCCTCGTGGGGAATATAGACAAATAGAAAAATCATGCGACTCCCACCAACCTGATTGTTCTGCTTTAGGACTACACACCTTCCACCAACCAAGTTTTACTAACGAGGTTTCTCAAATTTACTCAAGACGGAGCAGCTCGGGGGGCTCGGGCGGCGGCTGCGCGGAGGGGGCTGCACGGCCCCGGGAGCAGCTCGGCCGGGCTCGGGCAGAGGAAGAGGCTCCGTGCAGAGGGGCCTGCGCGGTTCCAGGAGCAGCTCGGGGGGCTCGGGCGGCAGCTCCGCGGAGGGGGTTGCGCGGCCCGGGAGCGCGAATCCAACAGCGCAGGCTCCGGAGCACAGGGCGCCGGGACACAGCCCAGGATCCGGCCTCCCCTGGGACAGGCAGAGGCCGGGAGGGCCCAGGACAGCGAGGACGCTCCTGCCCCGAGCTGAGCAGATCAGCGGCCCCGCCCGGAGCCTCCAGGCCCTGCAGACGGAGAGCTCCAGAGTTCCTGCGGGGGCTGAATCCAGGTTTCCAGAGCTGCCCCGCCACTGGGGCTGTTCCTCCTGCAGCCTCACGGGGTAAACAACCCCCACTGAGCCCTGCACCAGGCAGGGGCACGGCAGCTCCCCCAACTGCTAACACCTGAAAATCAGCACAACAGGCCCCTCCCCCAGAACACCAGCTAGACTGACAACTTCCAGGAGAAGCCAAGGGACTTAAAGAACACAGAATCAGAAGATACTCCCCTGTGGTTCTTTTTTTTTTTTTTTTTTTTTTTTTTTTGGTTGTTTTTTTTTTGTTGTTGCTGTTTTTTTGTTTTGTTTTGTTTTGTTTTGCTTTTTGATTTGTTTCCTCCCCCACCCCCCTTTTTTTTTCTCCTTTCTTTTTCTTTCTCTTTTTCTTCTTTTTTTTCTTTCGTTTTTTTTTTTCTCTTCCCTTTTTTTTTCTCTTTCTCTTTTCTTTCCTTCTTTCTCTCCTCTCTTTTTCTCCTTTTCCCAATACAACTTGCTTTTGGCCACTCTGCACTGAGCAAAATGACTAGAAGGAAAACCTCACCTCAAAAGAAAGAATCAGAAACAGTCCTCTCTCCCACAGAGTTACAAAATCTGGATTACAATTCAATGTCAGAAAGCCAATTCAGAAGCACTATTTTACAGCTACTGGTGGCTCTAGAAAAAAGTATAAAGGACTCAAGAGACGTCATGACTGCAGAATTTAGAGCTAATCAGGCAGAAATTAAAAATCAATTGAATGAGATGCAATCCAAACTAGAAGTCCTAACGACGAGGGTTAACGAGGTGGAAGAACGAGTGAGTGACATAGAAGACAAGTTGATAGCAAAGAGGGAAACTGAGGAAAAAAGAGACAAACAATTAAAAGACCATGAAGATAGATTAAGGGAAATAAACGACAGCCTGAGGAAGAAAAACCTACGTTTAATTGGGGTTCCCGAGGGCGCCGAAAGGGACAGAGGGCCAGAATATGTATTTGAACAAATTGTAGCTGAAAACTTTCCTAATCTGGGAAGGGAAACAGGCATTCAGATCCAGGAAATAGAGAGATCCCCCCCTAAAATCAATAAAAACCGTTCAACACCTCGACATTTAATTGTGAAGCTTGCAGATTCCAAAGATAAGGAGAAGATCCTTAAAGCAGCAAGAGACAAGAAATCCCTGACTTTTATGGGGAGGAGTATTAGGGTAACAGCAGACCTATCCACAGAGACCTGGCAGGCCAGAAAGGGCTGGCAGGATATATTCAGGGTCCTAAATGAGAAGAACATGCAACCAAGAATACTTTATCCAGCAAGACTCTCATTCAAAATGGAAGGAGAGATAAAGAGCTTCCAAGACAGGCAGCAACTAAAAGAATATGTGACCTCCAAACCAGCTCTGCAAGAAATTTTAAGGGGGACTATTAAAATTCCCCTTTAAGAAGAAGTTCAGTGGAACAGTCCACAAAAACAAAGACTGAATAGATATCATGATGACACTAAACTCATATCTCTCAATAGTAACTCTGAATGTGAACGGGCTTAATGACCCCATCAAAAGGCGCAGGGTTTCAGACTGGATAAAAAAGCAGGACCCATCTATTTGCTGTCTACAAGAGACTCATTTTAGACAGAAGGACACCTACAGCCTGAAAATAAAAGGTTGGAGAACCATTTACCATTCGAATGGTCCTCAAAAGAAAGCAGGGGTAGCCATCCTTATATCAGATAAACTAAAATTTACCCCAAAGACTGTAGTGAGAGATGAAGAGGGACACTATATCATACTTAAAGGATCTATTCAACAAGAGGACTTAACAATCCTCAATATATATGCTCCGAATGTGGGAGCTGCCAAATATATCAACCAATTATTAACCAAAGTGAAGAAATACTTAGATAATAATACACTTATACTTGGTGACTTCAATCTAGCTCTTTCTATACTCGATAGGTCTTCTAAGCACAACATCTCCAAAGAAACGAGAGCTTTAAATGATACACTGGACCAGATGGATTTCACAGATATCTACAGAACTTTACATCCAAACTCAACTGAATACACATTCTTCTCAAGCGCACATGGAACTTTCTCCAGAATAGACCACATATTGGGACACAAATCGGGTCTGAACCGATACCAAAAGATTGGGATTGTCCCCTGCATATTCTCGGACCATAATGCCTTGAAATTAGAACTAAATCACAACAAGAAGTTTGGAAGGACCTCAAACACGTGGAGGTTAAGGACCATCCTGCTAAAAGATAAAAGGGTCAACCAGGAAATTAAGGAAGAATTAAAAAGATTCATGGAAACTAATGAGAATGAAGATACAACCGTTCAAAATCTTTGGGATGCAGCAAAAGCAGTCCTAAGGGGGAAATACATCGCAATACAAGCGTCCATTCAAAAACTGGAAAGAACTCAAATACAAAAGCTAACCTTACACATAAAGGAGCTAGAGAAAAAACAGCAAATAGATCCTACACCCAGGAGAAGAAGGGAGTTAATAAAGATTCGAGCAGAACTCAACAAAATCGAGACCAGAAGAACTGTGGAACAGATCAACAGAACCAGGAGTTGGTTCTTTGAAAGAATTAATAAGATAGATAAACCATTAGCCAGCCTTATTAAAAAGAAGAGAGAGAAGACTCAAATTAATAAAATATTGAATGAGAAAGGAGAGATCACTACCAACACCAAGGAAATACAAACGATTTTAAAAACATATTATGAACAGCTATACGCCAATAAATTAGGCAATCTAGAAGAAATGGACGCATTCCTGGAAAGCCACAAACTACCAAAACTGGAACAGGAAGAAATAGAAAACCTGAACAGGCCAATAACCAGGGAGGAAATTGAAGCAGTCATCAAAAACCTCCCAAGACACAAGAGTCCAGGGCCAGATGGCTTCCCAGGGGAATTTTATCAAACGTTTAAAGAAGAAATCATACCTATTCTCCTAAAGCTGTTTGGAAAGATAGAAAGAGATGGAGTACTTCCAAATTCGTTCTATGAAGCCAGCATCACCTTAATTCCAAAGCCAGACAAAGACCCCACCAAAAAGGAGAATTACAGACCAATATCCCTGATGAACATGGATGCAAAAATTCTCAACAAGATACTGGCCAATAGGATCCAACAGTACATTAAGAAAATTATTCACCATGACCAAGTAGGATTTATCCCTGGGACACAAGGCTGGTTCAACACCCGTAAAACAATCAATGTGATTCATCATATCAGCAAGAGAAAAACCAAGAACCATATGATCCTCTCATTGGATGCAGAGAAAGCATTTGACAAAATACAGCATCCATTTCTGATCAAAACTCTTCAGAGTGTAGGGATAGAGGGAACATTCCTCGACATCTTAAAAGCCATCTATGAAAAGCCCACAGCAAATATCATTCTCAATGGGGAAGCACTAGGAGCCTTTCCCCTAAGATCAGGAACAAGACAGGGATGTCCACTCTCACCACTGCTGTTCAACATAGTACTGGAAGTCCTAGCCTCAGCAATCAGACAACAAAAAGACATTAAAGGCATTCAAATTGGCAAAGAAGAAGTCAAACTCTCCCTCTTCGCCGATGACATGATACTCTACATAGAAAACCCAAAAGTCTCCACCCCAAGATTGCTAGAACTCATACAGCAATTCGGTAGCATGGCAGGATACAAAATCAATGCCCAGAAGTCAGTGGCATTTCTATACACTAACAATGAGACTGAAGAAAGAGAAATTAAGGAGTCCATCCCATTTACAATTGCACCCAAAAGCATAAGATACCTAGGAATAAACCTAACCAAAGATGTAAAGGATCTATACCCTCAAAACTATAGAACACTTCTGAAAGAAATTGAGGAAGACACAAAGAGATGGAAAAATATTCCATGCTCATGGATTGGCAGAATTAATATTGTGAAAATGTCAATGTTACCCAGGGCAATATACACGTTTAATGCAATCCCTATCAAAATACCATGGACTTTCTTCAGAGAGTTAGAACAAATTATTTTAAGATTTGTGTGGAATCAGAAAAGACCCCAAATAGCCAGGGGAATTTTAAAAAAGAAAACCATAGCTGGGGGCATCACAATGCCAGATTTCAGGTTGTACTACAAAGCTGTGGTCATCAAGACAGTGTGGTACTGGCACAAAAACAGACACATAGATCAGTGGAACAGAATAGAGAATCCAGAAGTGGACCCTGAACTTTATGGGCAACTAATATTCGATAAAGGAGGAAAGACTATCCATTGGAAGAAAGACAGTCTCTTCAATAAATGGTGCTGGGAAAATTGGACATCCACATGCAGAAGAATGAAACTAGACCACTCTCTTTCACCATACACAAAGATAAACTCAAAATGGATGAAAGATCTAAATGTGAGACAAGATTCCATCAAAATCCTAGAGAAGAACACAGGCAACACCCTTTTTGAACTCGGCCATAGTAACTTCTTGCAAGATACATCCACGAAGGCAAAAGAAACAAAAGCAAAAATGAACTATTGGGACTTCATCAAGATAAGAAGCTTTTGCACAGCAAAGGATACAGTCAACAAAACTCAAAGACAACCTACAGAATGGGAGAAGATATTTGCAAATGACATATCAGATAAAGGGCTAGTTTCCAAGATCTATAAAGAACTTATCAAACTCAACACCAAAGAAACAAACAATCCAATCATGAAATGGGCAAAAGACATGAACAGAAATCTCACAGAGGAAGACATAGACATGGCCAACACGCATATGAGAAAATGCTCTGCATCACTTGCCATCAGGGAAATACAAATCAAAACTACAATGAGATACCACCTCACACCAGTGACAATGGGGAAAATTAACAAGGCAGGAAACAACAAATGTTGGAGAGGATGCGGAGAAAAGGGAACCCTCTTACACTGTTGGTGGGAATGTGAACTGGTGCAGCCACTCTGGAAAACTGTGTGGAGGTTCCTCAAACAGTTAAAAATATACCTGCCCTACGACCCAGCAATTGCACTGTTGGGGATTTACCCCAAAGATACAAATGCAATGAAACGCCGGGACACCTGCACCCCGATGTTTATAGCAGCAATGGCCACGATAGCCAAGCTGTGGAAGGAGCCTCGGTGTCCAACGAAAGATGAATGGATAAAGAAGATGTGGTTTATGTATACAATGGAATATTACTCAGCTATTAGAAATGACAAATACCCACCATTTGCTTCAACGTGGATGGAACTGGAGGGTATTATGCTGAGTGAAGTAAGCCAGTCGGAGAAGGACAAACATTATATGTTCTCATTCATTTGGGGAATATAAATAATAGTGAAAGGGAATATAAGGGAAGGGGGAAGAAATGTGTGGGAAATATCAGAAAGGGAGACAGAACGTAAAGACTGCTAACTCTGGGAAACGAACTAGGGGTGGTGGAAGGGGAGGAGGGCGGGGGGTGGGAGTGAATGGGTGACGGGCACTGGGGGTTATTCTGTATGTTAGTAAATTGAACACCAATAAAAAATAAATTAAAAAAAAATTTACTCAAGACAGTCAGGGATGAATTATAATTTTTTCCCTCGGCAATAATGGGGTGCAGAGACAAGCATCCCAGCCCTAGTGCAAAGGACACAGAGGCCTCTTCCAGGAGGAGAGATCAGGCCAGGCAATCAAACCTTCTGAGCATTATATCCTGTCCACTCAGAATTACATGCACCCACTAATAGCTACATTTTACTGCACAATAGTACTGTGACCCAAGGCTAGTTTTTCATCTGTGGGTTTCAAGGATGCAGCTCATTCCTGAAATTTAAAGGGCCATAAAATATTTATTTTGTTATTTTAAATATATGAATTATTTACCTACCATTGGGCAGCACCTAGAACTAGGCCAACTGGCGCTCTCTCTCTTCTTTCCAGCAACTTCCTCCCTCTGGCTCTGAGAGGGATTGAGAAGCTGTAGCAAGTGGGTTCCTTAGCCAGGACGTGGTCCATAAGAACCCCCCTTCTAGGCCTCATTCAGACCCTCCTGGAAACTCACGAGGAGTGGCTCATCTATCCCCCGAGGAGCGGGGCAGGGGAGGGGGCAGTGGGGTTGCTGGATCCACCGAGCTCAGAGCAGGCCAGCATCCAGTGTGACCAGCCTCTCCAAACAGGTGTCCCCCTCCTCACGTACATGGGACAGGACTGAAGGGCAAGGTGGCAGGAAAACAGAACTTGCTACTTACGATCTCTCCCCTATCTTCTAAGGCAAATAGATTCTAAAAGACCCCTGAGTTGTCCGAGGGGACGTAATGGGTGTGGGGCTGCAAGATTGGAGACACTAGGAGAACGAGAAAAAAAATGGTTCACTCCACAGATGAATGGAAACAAAGATGGGGAATGGTGGAAGGGAAGAAAGGTGAGCCTGGACCGGCAAGGGAGGACCAAGTTTTGAGAGCATGTAAAAGAGGAACTTTGAGGGGCACCTGGGTGGCTCAGTGGTTGAGCATCTGCCTTTGGCTCAGGGCATGACCCTGGGGTCCCGGGATTGAGTCCCACATCGGGCTCCCTGCATGGAGCCTGCTTCTCCCTCTGCCTGTGTCTCTGCCTCTCTCTGTGTCTCTCATGAATAAATAATAAATTTTTTTTATAAATAAATAAATAAATAAATAAATAGGGACATGGTGAAGGGAGAGATGGTGAGGACGGCTCTACATCAAATGCTCTCATGTGAGAGCTGACATAATGTTATCTTCCATTTTCCCCTCAAGATCTTTGTGAAAATCTAGACTTCCTGCTAATTAGCAGGGCCTCGCACATTCTAAGTATTCAATAAATTTTTGTTGGATTAATAAATAAATCAACAAAGAATTGTTTAGTGGAGTTGGATTTTTCTCTTTGTGGGGTGCACACAAAGTGCTGAGTCTTTCCTCTTTCAGGCTCTTTCGCTGTCTTCATAATCATGGTTTTTAAGGCTGCATAAATTCCAACTCGCTGACATGCTATAATTTACTTATTCATTGTAATTTGATTGTTTCTTCTGTTTTTCTAGCAGAGGCAACGCTGCAAGGAACATCTTTGGACACACAGCCTCTTTCCGCACACATACTGACAAATTGTTTTCTCAGAGGTGTGGGCCCCAGCATACGCCGACTTAGCCACGAGGCAGCTGGGGAAGCAGAGTTTGAACCAAGTAGGAAACTCAGAGCAGGCAGGTTTGGTTTGGGCCCCAGCTCCAGCTCCTTGAAGACCAGCTCCGATGGTCTTCACAGAAGCTGGGTAGATCCATGTACTGATCATTATATAAACTTTTCTGAGGCCACCCCAGGCTGGGCCCAGTGCTGTATCCTGAAAATATAGAACTGCACTCAAGAATCTTCGTCTGGTGTGAGAAGCAACATGTAATGATTAAAATCATCTTAGTAATTAAAATGTGGTAAGATGAGGGCTGTTGTAGAGGTGAGCCAAGAATGTTTTTGCTAGTACAAGGTCCCAGTATCTCATCTAACCTGGAATGAAGAGAACAGAGAAAGTCAGAGAAGGTTTCTGGAGGAAGTGATGCCCATAATCTTTCTTAGAGGAGAAATCAAAGAATCCAGTTGAGGAATGGGAAGGGTAGTGATTTCCAGGCAAGGAGAAAACCATTCGCAGAGGAACAAGCATGAAAGAGAAAGCACTATGGGGCAAAGAGCATAAAAAATCATGTGTATGGTGGGAATTGGGAACAGTGACTAGGAGGCCCTAAGAAGATAAGCAGAAGATAAAATGCAATTGTTATTTTTTTTTAAAGATGTATTTATTTTAGTGGGGGTGACAGGGGTAGAAAGGGGCAGATGGAGGGAGACAGAGTCTCAAGCAGACTCTGTGCTGAGTGCAGAGCCTGACTCAGGGCTCAGTCTTGCAACCCTCAGATCACAATTTGAGCCGAAAATCAAGAGTCAGATGCTTACTGGCCTGCACCACCCAGGTGCCCCAGGTATAAAGGTTCTTGAAAGCATTGCTGGGAGTCTGGACCTCATACCACCGGCAAATTGGTCACAAGCCAGGGACTGACTGCATGATCTATTTGCCTCATGTAAGGATCACTGGAGGGTGGAGAAAGGTCAGAGCCAGGGAAGCAGATACCAGTTACCCAGAGCTAGCTTTCGAGGGATGGCCTCAGGAACAAAAGCCTCGTAGAGGTAATGACCTCCTATCACTTCTCAGCGAAGGCACACCCAGGTTCAACAGAACTGCAAAGCTCAGCCATATTCACAAATATTAATTTTCCTGACTTCCAGAGAGCAAATACCTTCCTCTCACTTTTCTGGTTCAGGTCTGGCATGATTCCTCAGATTTCCAGCTTTCTGGACTGCTGGGCCCACTCTCTGTTCATATCTTCAGCTGATGGCTCCTCGATGCCACCTTGTTACTTGGATCGTGCTCCAGAATTGCCAACTAATTTCTCCCTGTATCCTGACCCAGCGTAGCTCAGAAAGCTTTCCCTGCTGTACCTTGAGATGTGGAGATTGGATCCACCAACTGGTATCTTCATAGTGTGTTGAGGCATCGACATTACAGCTCCATGTATTTGGTCTTTGATGGACTATTTTAGTCTGTTCTCCAGAAACACAGAACTAAGAGGAGATACATACATACACACACACACACACACACATTTATTTACATATATATACATGTATGTCTGCATGTGCATGCACACACATACACACACGTGAAAAAATGTACTATGAGAAATTGGCTCATGCAGTTATGAAGGGTGACAAGTCCTGAAATCTATAGCCAGCAAGCTGGAGACCCAAGAGCTAACGGTATAAGTTCTAGTCCAAGTCTAAAGGCCTGAGAACCAGGAAGTTGATGGTTTAAATGCCAGCCCAAGGCTAAGTCCAAAAGCAAGAGAAAAGCAAAGTCCCAGCTTAAAGACCGGCAGAGAGAGAGAGAAAAAAAATTCTCTCTTACTTAGCCATTTAGTCTATTTAGGCCTTCAATGGAGTGGATGAGGCCCACCCATTGTAGGGAGAGCAACGTGGTTTACTCTGTCTACCCATTCAGATGATAATCTCATCCAGAAACACCCTCACAGACACACCCAGAATAATGCTTCACCAAACGTCTGGGGTACCCCATATCCCAGGCAAGCTGACACATAACATGTCCTCACAGGAACTAAGAGGACCCCAGCCAGAATTTGGAGGGCTTCGATACACCAGTGTCTAGAGCTGTGCTGTTCAATAGGGTAGCTGCAAGCTTGATATATGGCTCGTCTAAATTGAGAAGTGCTGTAATAGCAAAATGCCAGATTTCAAAGACTTAGCACCCGAGAAAAAAGGGTAAAATAGCTCATGAATAATTTTATATTGATTACATGTTGAATGACACTATTTGGATATACTGGGTTAAATAAAGTATATTAGTAAAATGAATCTTACCTGTTTCCTGTTACCTTTCTAATGTGGCTGCTATAAAATGTCAAATCCTATATGTGGTTTGCATTTGATTTCCGTTGTGCAGAGGTGCTCTAGAGGGCTGAGTAGAAGTACCAGTTAGCAAAAGTTCATGGTAGCATCAGGGGCCCAGGTAAAAAAAAAAAAAAAAAAAAAAAAGTTAAACATTCAGGGTACAGTTTTAGGCTTAATAAAGCACAGATGGACTAACAAGGGAACAGGGGCTTTAGCCACTGACATGGCTTGAGCCCATATTATTGGGATGAGGGACCCCTGTGGCTCCCTGGGCTTAGGGCTTACTCCCCCGATGTAAGCCACCTTGGCTTTGACCTCATGACTCCAGGTATAATGGACACCGGCCTGGCTCAGGGACTATTCTGATGAGTCTTCCAGGCTCTCCATAATGCCATCGGCATATGATAGAAAGAAGGTACTAGCATTTCTGCTGTCCGCCTCCTTGCTTCTTTGAGTTGGGTAAATTCTATTCAGGAGGACCGATAACCATCTCTGAACCAATTCTTATCCCTTCTAATCAAATACATTATAAGTTTGTGTTTTCAACTGGATAAAATCCTAAGGCTTCCTGATTTGAGCCAGTAGCCCCAATGCCCATCTTGTTGGACAAATAATAAGCCTTCCTCCTCTTCTGTTTGCTTTTCTAGATACTAAGAGGTAACAGATAGAATTAATTCCTTTTACTGAGAAAATTTCAAATCCATTTGTAAATACTGGTTTGGTTCTTAAATGGTGCTTGAGAGGTGATATATCATTAAATGCTGTTTAGATTTCACTTAAGCAAGAAGCTTCTGAGGCAGGCAAGACTGATGATGCTGGAGTTGTGTGTTTACAGATCTTAAGGACTTTAGGCACCTAGCAGTGCCCACCGGGCCCCAGTTGGCAAACACCCAGAGCATGAAGCAGGAAGCTACACGGGGAAGGTGGTAGGAGTTGAAGAGCTTCCCAGAAATGTAGGAAGAGAGGAAGGATGAACAGATATCAGGTAAGACTGGAAACAGCCACGGAGAGCCTGGCCCCAACCGATTTCTGCCATGGTGACTTCATGGAGAGGATGCCCCAGCCCTGGCGAGGGGGGGATCCTGGTCCCACTGGGTGGGACTCGGAGAGCGGAGGTCCCCCAGATGTCCCAATGCTGTGCCTTCCCCGCCAGGCCGACTTCACCACAAAAGAGGAAGGAAGGGACCCCCTGTCCCCCTGGGCTCCTCCCTGACAGGCCTCTGTCCCTTTCCTTGCTGTTTCACAGGATGAGGTTCCTTGGGCCAAACCCAAGGCACGTGACAGTGACTGCTAGCCCGTCAGCACTTCTGATCTGGCCCCTCCCTGACTTGGCTAAGGATTCTCTTCGTTTCCCGCCCTCTGCTCTCCGCAAGTGTCCTGCTCTGCCACACTGGTCCTCGGGCTCCTGTGAGAGAGCATGACGGGGGGTGACAGCACGTGTGAGGCGAGCGCTGGGGGAGGCTGGGAAGGGTTCTAGTGAGGCCCAAGGGACCACTGGAGGGCTCTGTGCTGAGAATGGAGCCGGGGGGCTCTGGGGCTCCTGATCGGTGGGGGGCTTGGGCCTCAGGTGCACACACGTGAATCTCGGATGAAGAACACCAAACTTTGCATGGCCCGAAAGTTTGTCTCCTCCAGGAGTCCCCAAGGTGCAGAGACCTGAGGCGAGCATCGGTCAAGAGGGCTCCTGGGACACCCCCAGAGCCACGGGAACACTGCAGAGACCCCATTAGGGCAGGAAGTAAATGTGGAGGTTGACGTCCAGGCCGACACTTTGTGCTCGGAGCAGTCACATGCGTGACAGCCAATGCAATGTGCGTGTCCCTCGTCCCGTACCCCTTCTCTTGTGCTGCCAGACTCCCTTGGAGTGGCAAGGTACCCCTAGAAAATGTCATTCTGCAATCTCCCTCACAGCCAGTGCCCACGTGCCAATAGGACACAAAGTCAAGTCTGCAGTAGCTCTCTGGGCAGGTCTTATGTTCCCGGCCACTCTCCCCTAGTCACTTCTCTGCCCGGGATGTAAACAGGAGGCCAGGGAGGGAAAAGCCACCATCAGACTCCCTCATCACCAATGGTGAGCCTGAGAATGAAATCTGTAAGCAGAGAACAACAGAACAGAGAGACAAGGAGCCTGGGGTACGGGGGCCACCATGCAGGGGCCACCCCACACCTGGACTCTTACCCCAGATGGCTAGCTCCCTGAAAAATAAATAAATCTTCCTTGAAGTTATTCCTTTTCAGATCTCTAAAGCGATAGCCTGAAAAACAGGACGCTACATGCATTCTCTAAAGTAGGGGAATCCTAGAACACTCATGTAAATGGCCAGCTCCACAGACACCCAGGCTCTTAAGAACTCACTATTTGGGGCTGCTGGGAGTTAGTCAGCACCAATGAACCCTGTCCCCTGCCCCCAAAGCCATGGCCTGGGCCTATCAGCCAGGTCTCCATTCCCTGGAGACCCGGCTGTCACCACGTCACTTACTACGTAGGGAAGCATTGGCACGAAGTTTAAGAAGCCAGTGGGAGATAGCATACCAGGGTTTGCAGGAGAGGATTCGGCGCGGTATGTAGAACACAGAATGGGAAGAGAGAGTTGCAAATGTCTTATTGTATAAAGGGCTAGGATCCAAAATCTATAAAGCCCTTCTCAAACTCAACACCCAAAAAAGCAAACAACCCAGTCAAGAAATGGGCAGAAGACATGACTAGACGTTTCTCCAAAGAAGACATACACATGGCCAACAGAGACATGAAAAAAATAAATGATCAACATCACTGGGCATCAGAGAAATGCAAGTGGAAACCACAATGAGATCCCACCTCACACCAGTCAGAATGGCTAAAATTAACAAGTCGGGAAACGACAGGTGTTGGCGAGGTTACGGAGCAAGGGGGGCCCTCTTATACTACTGGGAACCCTCTCACAACGTTAGGGGGAATGCAGACTGGTGCAGCCACTTCAGAAAACAGTATGGACATTCCTCAAAAAGTCTAAAATAGAGCTACCCTAGGACCCAGCCATTACACTACAGGGTATTTACCCAAAGGATGCAAGCACAGTGATCCAAAGAGGCACCCGCACCCCAATGTTTGTAGCAACAATGTCCATAGTAGCCAAACTACGGAAAGAGCCTGGATGTCCATCAACAGAGGAACGGATAAGGAAGACATGGCCTGTTGTGTATATATATTTATATACATATGTATATATAATGGAATATTACTCAGCCATCAAAAAGAGTGAAATCTTGCTATTTGCAATGACAGGGATGGAACTAGATGGTATTATGCTCAGTGAAAGAAGTCAGTGAGGGAAAGACATTTGTCATGTGATCTCACTCATATGTGGAATTTAAGAAGCAAAGAGAGGATCCTGGGGAAGGGAAGGAAAAAATAAAATAGGATGAAAACAGAGAGTGAGACAGAGACCCTTAGCTCTAGGAAACAAACAGAGGGTCACTGGAGGGGAGGAGGGTGGGGAGGGGGTCACTGAGTGACGAGTATTAAGGGGGGCACATGATGGGATGAGCATTGGGTGTTCTATCCAACTGATGAATCACTGAACTCTACCTCTGAAACTAATGATATACTCTATGCTAATTGGAATTTAAATTAGAAAAAAAGAAAGTTTCAAGGGCAAGAATAATGGTCACTCAGAAGAAAACGCCCGTAGCACATAGCACAGGAGTACATTAGGAATTCCTGTACATCAATCAGGTACGCATAACCCAATAAAAACGTGATTTTTAACTTTAAGGAAAAAAACCTGGAGTGATGTGTAGAAGGCACCACAGAGACACTCTAAAGACGAAGAGGCCCCGAGACAAAGAGCTGCTCCCCCTAAGACGCGGCCTGGCCCTGTGGGATGTTCTCGGAGGCCCTAACTACTGGCAGTTTGCGTGTGGCCAGGGCTTGAGGCCCCGGCCCGAACATCGTGTGCACTAGGGAGACAGACCCACAGGTCACGTGAACACAGATAACTTAATAGGAAGGGTCGTTACCTAAGTGTGGAGTGGTCACCCAGGTGCAGCGACTGCAGGAAGCAGCTACTGTCCCCAGACGGCAGGCACCAAGGGGAGAGGCCACAGTTGCTAACACTTGGGAAAGTAGAGAAGGAGAGCCTCGAGCTGGAACTTGACTTCGGAGTAGGGGGCACCTGCTGCCACGCGGAGGGGCACTGGGGATGATGCACACCCAATGAAGCAGCTGCTAGAGGAGGAACGGCCTCTGCTGGGGTGAACAGGCCCCGGGGAAGGTTGGGGGAGAAGGGCCAGGTCGCCTCCCCCCAGCCCCGCCCTGACCTTCCAGGGCCCCCTCCTGGAAATGCCCAGCATCGCAAAGTAGCCGGCAGGCAGGACTGCACCTGCCAAGTCCCAGCTCCAGTCCCAGCCCCAGCCCCTGCCCCAGCCCCTGTCCCAGCCCCTGCCTCAGCCCCAGCCCCAGCCCCAGCCCTAGCCCCTGCCCCTGCCCCAGCCCCAGCCCCTGCCCCAGCCCCAGCCCCTGCCCCAACCCCTGCCCCAGCCCCTGCCCCAGCTCCAGCTCCAGCCCCTGCCCCAGCCCCTGCCCCTGCCCCAGCCCCTGCCCCAGTTCCAGCTCCAGCCCCTGCCCCTGCCCCAGCCCCTGCCCCAGTTCCAGCTCCAGCCCCTGCCCCTGCCCCAGCCCCAGCCCCAGCCCCAGCCCCTGCCCCAGTTCCAGCTCCAGCCCCTGCCCCTGCCCCAGCCCCTGCCCCTGCTCCAGCCCCAGCCTCAGCCCCAGCCCCAGCCCCTGCCCCAGCTCCAAGGTGGCACCACAGGAGAGGAGGGGCACTCGTGGGCAAAAGACAATTATTTAAAAACTTGCACAAGGTCCCTGCAGGAGCTCCTCTACAAACAGCGTTTGCCTCCTTCTTCTGAAAGACGCTGATCAATAGAGCCCAGAAAGTAGGTCTTAGAGGCTCTGAAGCACCTGCATGTAGGGGGGCGGGTTGTAAGCCCCCGTCGGAAATCAATAGGCAGCGGAGCTTGATTCCCGGGAACCACCCCATCTCCCTCCCTGCGGCGGATGAAGCAGGACAGAGGAAGGAGAGGAAGGAAGGGACCCCGCAGGAGCCCGGGACAGGCCCCCGGTTCCCCCTCAGAGATGGTTTGACCCCGGGGGCTCCAGGCCCAAGGCAGGGCAGCACCCTTGAGGAGTTGAGGCACAAGAGCCCCCCCACCCCAGGGCTAAATCCTGCAGACGTGGGCGCTGGCTCCTGGCAGGTCCTGGAAGGATTCAGGAGGGGAGGACGGTCCAGCAGGTGCTTTGGTTGCCACAACCGGGGGGCCAAGTGGGTTCAGGCTCTCAGGGTCCCTTTAAGCTCCCCGCATTCCAGATATGGGTCTTGGGGGAGGAGATGAAAGGCCTCAGCTCAGTGTTAGGGACCTGTTCAGCTCCCCCTACCTCCCAACGCTGGGACCAAGACTGTGAGTGGGGTCAGCCAGCCGCCCAGGGGTCCCCAAGCCAGTGAAAGGAGGCGAAGCTGGGAGGAGGGCCTTGGCCAGGAGCCTCCTGAGTGATTGACCGTCTCCTGCGAGTTCATCAGACTGTTCTGGTGCGGAATGAAAATACTAAACCGCACTAAGGGAACAAGCTTTGCTCCCGCCTCCAGCCAGTGCCCCCACCAGCTGTCTGGCCCACCCGACGCAGCCCCATGCCCTCGGGTCCCCAGCCCTGCCTGCAGGACCAGGGCTTTGGTGGGGAGACCGGAGAGGAAGAGACAGACACGGCGGATGAGGCCCCGGGGGAGAGCCCAGGGGCCCGTTCAGGGCTTCTGAGGCCCGGCGCACTGAGGGAACAATGTAAGGAGGAGGAAAAGGAGAATTTTGAAAGTATTGCCGGAGACCACGCTTTCCCTTTATGGGCCCGCAGATGTACAAGAAAAAAACATAAATTGTTTTGAAATTACTTTTGGCTGTGTACGCTGGGTTCTTTTAACCACAACGCTGCTTTGGGAATAAACCACGGGAGTGGCAGCTCTACAGTAGTCATAAAACCCATCCCAAAAGCCCCTCCGAGATATAGGAACTGTCAGAGAATCCCCTAAGGCTTTTCCACTTCGAGCTCCAGGCCATTTCTTTGGCCGGGCCAGCTCCGGGCCTGGTGGCCTTCCCACTGCTGCCCCCCTAGACGCAGCTCCTTCCCTCCCCTCCTTCCAGTTGGTTCTCTGTCCTGTGGGGTCCCTTCCCCAGCCTGATGATGGGGACGGTGTCCCGGGCCTCCCACACTATTCCATAGGCAAACCCAGAGGACTCCCCCTATTTAAGGAATAGCCTGGTACAGTCTCTACAGGCGTACCAGGCACCGCTTTCATTCCGTAGGGTCGCTGTCATCCACAAGTCACAACACGCACACCCACATGCACTTTCCTGCATGGGTGTCGGCCAAGCCAACCAGTTCAGAACAGTTAAGGGCAAGCAGCAATGGCTCACCTGACACCGTTGTCTCCCCTGGTCTAGGGCTCCCCTGAGTCCCCCAGCTGCCAGATGAGGCCCTGACGCTCACTAGAACATCGTCATTTTCTTACAAGAAGAGTGTGATCCAGGTCCTCATCTGAAATTCCAGTCCCATCTCCTGGGAGGAGTGCGCACTTGGGAAAGGTAGACCCTTGGAACAACCGTGCCATTGGGAATGGATGGTTTCTGAGAACCAGGAATAGCAGAGACGCGACAGTGCTCAGAAACCAAAATCCAGTCTACACCTCAAGTATCGAGCACAGTCAGCCCCGTCCCCTGCCGTGTCACTTACTCAGCTATTGCCTTTCAGCTCTAGGATCTCGAGATCCTTCAATGTCCTCACTCTCCTCAACACGCTAGCGTTACATCCTTGGCCTCCTCACCCTCAGCAACCGTACTGGAACTCCGATCCCCTACCCACCCGACCACCCACATGATTGCTACAATCAACTCTTCTCCCAGCTATTATTTCCATACTCATGGGTGTGTTTCAACTCATAATGATAGCCAGGCCCTTTAAGGTTTAATTTTCTTCCAAACTTTCAGTTAGTTCTTAGCCTCATTTTCTGCCAAACTCATCTTAATCTCACCATTGACTACCTGAGTCATTTTCTCCCTCTGGAGCTCGGATTGCCTGGGTTTCAAATCCTGTCTCTGCATAGTCTCTGCACATATGGGAGAGAATATGGGTTTATTTCCCTTACTTTGGACTTATTTTCCTCATTTGTTGAGTGAATCTAATATTCATTTTGACCTCCTAGGGTTATTAAGAAAACTTAACAAAATGATTTACATAAGGAACTTAGATCTCATGCCTAGAACATAGCATGGCCTCAGTCAATGTGAGGTATTACTCTTGCTGTCACGCCCCCACCCCTACCCACCAGAATCCCAATCCTGGTTCAACACAAGATGAACAGTACAGCGGCACATCTCCTAGGATCCTCTACCCAGGAAATCAAGTGCTGCTAAGGAAACATTATAACCCTGAGAAGATCCAATCACCTCCGATTAGACATGAGTGTTCTCACTGGAATCTCAGCTCCACTGGAATGCCTTGTCCGTGGTTGGCTCCCACATTCATTTTTTTTCCTAATTTTTCACCCACATCTTCTTAATTTTTCTCAAGCCAGTTTATACAACCCCTAAACATTCCCAGCATAAAACGTCGTCTCCTGTTTCATCAAGAAAATGAAGACCCAGGCACAGTTGCCCTCAACTTCCAGCTCCTATAACCCATGAATTAACTTAGAGCCACATGGAGAACTACAGCTCCATCCTATCCAAGACCGAAGGGCCTCTCTTTCCACCCTCTGCACCTTCCAGGACCCCTGTCCATTAGTTACCCCTTCCTGTACCTTCACTTGCCCTCTCCACTGGGCTTTTGTGCTCACTCTATAAATAGGCACGTCCTGGGGCGCCTGGGTGGCTCCGTTGGCAGACGTCTGCCTTCGGTTCAGGTCATGGTCCTGGGAGTTGTAGGATCGAGCCCGTGTTGGGCTCCCTGCTCAGCGGGGAGCCTGCTTCTCCCTCTCCCTCCTCTCTCTCTCCCTCTGCTCCTCCCCCCAACTCATGCTCATGTGCTCTTTCTCTTAAATAAATAAAATCTTAAAAAGAAGTAGGCATGTTCTTCTCATCCCCATACTCCTAAGAAGAAAGCTCTAGTTTTGACTTTGTGTCCCCCTCTAGTTAGAATGTCTTACAACTGTGGTCTAATTCGGTCGGAACACCATTCATCCTTCAGCTTCCTACAACCATGCCTCCATCCTACCACTCCCTCTATGTCAGTCCTAATTCTATGCCAAGCCCCCTAAGCTCCTGGCATGAACGGCCTTCCCTTTTAATCCCACCACCTCTGCCTGCCCCCCACCCCCATTCCTTGCTTGAGCATCCACAACAACATCCCTTCAGGGAGCATCCTTTGCTCCCTTTCCAACTTTTTCTGCTCTTTTGTGTCCATGGAAACTTCTTCCTCTGATTTTCCCTTAAAGGTTGGGGTTTCTAGATTTTTCATTTTGACCCACTGCTCTTCTATGTTGTATACCCTCCCTGCGTGACTGTATCATCCTGTATGTGTTTCTCCATCTCTAATTCCAGTTTTTACTTCTGCCCTACAGTTTAGATCTCGTGGGTTGTTTGAATTCTTCATCTAGATGTCCCGAAGTATCTCAAACATATGTTCACACCTTATCATCCCTCTCCATATTCCCTGAGTCCTCAAACTCAACACCCCTTACCCAGCTGATGACATCACCGCCCACATTGCCCCTAAGTCATGAATACAAAGTTTTTTGTTTCCTCTAACCCTAAACCATCCTATTACCACTTTTTCTAAATCTTACCTCTTAAATATTGTCCAAATCCATCTCTTCCCCTCTCCCTGTTGCCCTAGTTCCAGCTCTCTTCCTCTCTTACTTATCAATTGTCACCATCCCCTTGTTGATTTTTCCACCTGATATTATTGTTCTAACCTCCCCATTTTTGCATGGTCATAATAAGAGATATCCAAACACAAAATCGATCCACTTATCATCCTGCTCAAAACTTTTCAGTGATTACCATTTTCAAGCACCTTATCACAGGCTCAAGGATCCATGTCATCTGGTTTGTAGAAAACTCAGATTTTCCTCCATCCACTCCCCACCTTGTACTCTAAGCTCCATCTCTACGTTGTACATTGCACCTATAATCTGTGCATCCTCTGAGTCCTAGCAGATGGAGTACATCTCCTTTTCTGTGTTCCCTTAGCAACCCTCACATACCAACATCTGAGCTTTCACCACACATTGTATTTGGGAAAATTCTTTACTTTCCAGCTCCCCCACCAGTCTGTGAGCTCCCTGAAGGCAGGCCCATGGCCTAGCCTTCTCTGAATGCCTGGCACCTTCCCAGCCCTGCCCTGTGCTAGGTCTTGAGTACATTTGAGTTGAACTGAACTGACTGTCTAAGTTGGCCACTATGCCGCTCATTCTCAGAACTCTCCATCTCTGGCCTACATCAAACCTTCCTGCAACTGCCTCTTCAAAGGCAGGAACATTCCTTCCAGATGAAAGTCTTCTATTCCACTGTCACAAGCTCTTTTCCTAACTCTCGTTATACGAGTTTCCACTTCACTCGGATGGTCTCATAAGTAGAGGTATTTTCTGGTTTTAAATAAAATAAAAGTCCTCCAACACCCCAAAGTCATCCAAAACTATCTTTGTGTGATGGAGAGGACACTCAATGGGGCGTCGGGACACTCGAGTTACAGTCACTGTTCTGCGACTGGTCTACAATCAAGACCACGGCGCTCTCACTAGGGCTCTGTTCTCGTTTACGCAACAACCGAGCAGGATCTGGAATGGTGGACATACTGCCCAAGGTGTCAAAGACCTTCTTCGTTTAGGGTTTACCTCTCATCATCACTAGTGTGCCCGTGACAAGACTTGTTTGTGAAAGTGACCTCAAAGGTTGATAAGGTGGTAGGTTAGGGGACGAGAAGAGGAAGAGAGAACAGGTTGTATTTGTCTCCTCTAAGGATGAAGCCAGGACAGGGAGGCCCTGATAGAAACACGGGCCTGAGAGGCAAGCTCCACGCTGCTTGCCCTGGTGCCTGGACCTCCACTGGACTCCTCACTGGCCACACTTGGCTCGCTTGAACCTGTTCACTCCTCACGTCCTCTCAGCCAGCTCTTTTCAAATAAACACTTTCCTATAAAGCTTTCACTTTCGTCTGCCCGGTTACAAATGGCCCTAAAGCCAGAAGAGCCACAGCAATGAAAAGTCGCTCCCGGCCTCAAATCCTGCGTGGTGCCTGGGCACTCCTTCAGGGGCCTGGCACACCCAGCCCTCCCCGCACAGCCGCCCTGTGCTCTCCCTGCCTCTTAAATCTCAGAAAACGATGGGGGCCTGCCCAGCTCCGTGCTCCCAACCTCCAAGAAATCACAGAAAGGAAGGGAAGCCGGTGTTAAAAACAGCCGGCAACCAGTCGATGCTTCATAGCAGGAGTGGCAAGGAGCTGACTTTCAGTAACTCAGCAACCACTCACTTGCCAAGAATGGAGCACATGGTCTACGCTATGGGGAGTGTGAAATGATTTCTTTCACACTGCCTTATTGGAACATTCCCCATCGACAGCAATCACTCACCCTCCCAAAGAGATAGGCTCAGAGAAACAACAAAGGATAGAGAACATGCAGGCACAAACACATATGCACGCCCAGAAATTCAAACACAAACGCCCCGGTGAGCACACACTCAGTACGTACAAACCCTCAGGTACCTGTTCGCAGAGATGCTTCGATTCAGAAACAAACCAGCCTCATCCATTTGGACATACGCAGCCTCAAACACATAGATATTTAGTTCCAGACCCAGGCAAGCCATATACCCCCACACAAGCCCGCAGAGCCCTGAGAAATGTACAGATGCTCAGAGAATAAAAAAAGGAAGTGTCGAGATAGGCACAGCCACCTTAAGCTCTCAACACTCAGGTGCAGAGGCAGCAAAAGGGTTTCTAGAAGGGGAACACCGTGCCAGTGCCAGATGCGTCCTTCAGTGATTACCCCTGGGGGCTTTAGGAGGGGGGGTTAATGCCCATGGGGAGAAGAAAGGGCTTTTATTGTCCTAGTTGGGGATGAGAAATGAACAGGATTGGAGCTGGGGCCTCAAAGGAATGGATTCCAGAGACATTTTTAGTCGCAGTCCCTGAATTGAAGAAATCCCATCTACCTAGGAAAGGGGACAAGGGGACTGTCTCTTGGGCTTCCAGCTTGGGCAACAGGGTATCACTCGCTGCAATGGGCGGTCCTGGGAAGGGGGTGGGAGGACAGCCAGAGTGCCCCCCATCACTTAGGTGAATGCTGCACTGAAAGTATCCTCAGTACCAGTTCCCAGGGGCGGGGCCTCTGAGCAGGTTTGGGGAGGTCTCCAGCTTAGGACCTGAGCCCCAGTGAGCTCTCAGATCCCTGGCCCTGGCATTCGGTCTTTCAGGAAAAAAATGGGCACACAGAGTCCAGGTGACAGGGATAGCAAGGAGCCTGACCAGGGGCCAGGGGAGCTCTGAAACCACACATAGGTATGGCTTAGGACTTTCCAGACTACGAGGCCTTGCATGGATCAGTTGCCTCCAGATCTCCCAGTTACTGGGGCTGCCATGAATTGGCTATGGTCTAACAGCTTGATCCTAATTTTCCCTTTGGACCCAGTCCTCTCTGGAGTCACGATGACACTTTGGGAGGTGAAAGTCACCCTGTTCCTCAACTCTGCCCCAGAGTTTCTTCTGCTTTGAGCAAGAAGTCAATGGGTGTCACAGGATCTTACATTTGCAATCATTTTTAGCCTTAAAATTGTACTTATTTAAAAATAAGGGAGCACCTGACCAAGGACCTAATAAATAGCTAAATGCCACCTGGCCCCAACAAAACAATGGAGAACACCCTAGTGCTGGTGAACCACCTCCGGGATGAGCTGTGATGACCAAGACTGAAGGAGAACCTCCTTGCAAAAGCAGTAGCTCAGTTGGCTGCATTTTGAGCATTAAATCTTCTCTGTGACGGATAAGAGGGAAATCCTCCTCTCAAAGGCCTAACTCCTGGGAACTGGGTATGACTTTAATAGAAATCAGATCCCACTGAAGGAAACACTGTTGAAGTTCTGGGCTTCAGATGTACTCCACTGTTCCCAGGAGAATTTGATTTCTGTTCAGCCTCTCCACTCCCACCTGCCCCGCCTCCGGGCCCCCTTAGCTGGGAGTGCCTGCTGTTCTTAGCACATGGGAATAACAGAGATCACGGTCCTTCAGAGATCAGTCCTGCAGAGGGACAGCAAGTCTCCAGGTCCGCCTCCAGCCCCCAATGCACCAAGCAACAGACAGACAAGAGGAAGAAAGAGGGAGAGCAAACCTGAGGATGATGCTCTGGGGGGATAAGAGGTCCTCTTTTTCCTCCCCGCTCCTTCATTCAATAGACCTCTATTAAATGATGACAGTGTGATGCATGGGAGCCAGAGAGATGCCAGGAAGGGTTGGTGGTCAGCTGATTCAGGCAGACTTATAAACCACTATTTTAGAAAACAATGTGGTTAAGTGCTATTATCAGTATGCACAAGGAGCAATGAAATTGCAGAGGAAATGGTCAACACCTTTGTATTGGTGTATATTGGGAGGAGGAACGTTATTTCGACTTCATGGAAGCAGAAGGGAGTCTGGGTAGGAGAAGAAATGTGTTGAAAAGCACAGTTTGGGAGATATATGCTAATACCCAAACACACTGTGAATTACATGTCCCCAGCCCTATCACGTGGTTGGGGAGAAGCTGCCATGGTCTTTCCAGATTCTTCCCTCCTAGGCCTGGCTGAGCCATTGAATTGCCTTCCTGGGATATTTGGATTTGGGATAGGGAAAGTCCATTCATCTTTAGTGGCTGAAGCTATAAGATAAAAAGGGAAGCAAGGAGTCAACCCCAGAAAAGAACAGTCGTAAGAAGTGGAAGGGCCCCAACCACATTCTGTTCACGGCTCTGGTGGTTCCTGAGGCCACTACTCACCCATCCCCCTGCTCCCTGACCTGCTCCATGGTCATTCAGGAGGTGCCACAGAATCCTTCCAATAAAGTCTTGTCCTTGATAAATCAAGCTCCTGCTGGTTTTTCCACTTGCAACCAGGAGGTTCTCAATAACAGTGGTGCATGGTTGAGATGGAACTTAAGGCAACTGCACCAGGATAAAGGGAAACAGGAACATTCTAGAGATGTTTCTAGGGCAGAAATCAAAAGGTCAGGTGGAGGATAAGAGGTATGAGATTCTGCAATGTGTTGAAAGCCAAGGAAAAAGATCATTTTAAGGAAAAAAAAATCATATTCAATGATAACTCCCCAAAAAGGAAGACTGAGAGATCAAATATTGGAAAGGGATGATTAGGTGTAGCAATTCAGAAACCCCTAACCAGACAGCAATGGGTTATGTAGGAAATGTGAGGAAAGAAACTTAAAAAAAAAAAAAAAAAAAAAGATTGTTTACTCAGCTTCAAGTCCACTAAAAGCATCAACCAGTACTATTTTCATCCCATAATCCTGGTGTCCAATGTTGTCATGATAATTCAACTTGATGGAAGTAAAATTATTCTACTTTTTGACAGCAGTTTTATGTCTCCTACTTCTGTTTTTTTAAAATAGGTTAAATATTTTATTTCATTCAAAGAAAAATGTGCTTTTTTTTTCTCATCAGCCACAGTAACCCTAAGCTGATAAATCTTTTCTTGATGTATATATTTATTATGTTTTTATTTTTCGAATAGTTAATACATACACATGACTTCTTTAAAAGCTCATAGAGTGTGGAAGCATACAAAGCAAGACGTGAACTTCTTTGTCTCTCATTCTCCCATTAAAAGCAGTTACCAGTATCTTACCAGTATTTCCAGAGGTAGTCTATGCACAATTATGTAGGTAAATGGGTGGTTGCCAGAGGGGAGGGAGGGAGGGGGATGGGTGAAGCAAGTGGGAGATACAGGTTTCCAGTTAAGGAACAAATAATTCACAAGAACAAAAGGTCCAGTCTAGGGGATAGAGTCAAGGGTATTGTAATAGTGTTGTATGGTGACAGGTGGGAGCTACATTCATGAGCACAACATAACATATAAAGTTGTAGGATCACTATGCTGTCCACTCTAAAACTAATGTAACGTGTGTGTCGGTTATACCTCAATAAAGAAAAAAATCAGTAACTTTATTTATTTTTATTGAAGTATAATTGATGCACAGTGTTCTATTCGCTTCAGGTGTACAACGTAATGACTCAACAATTCTATATATTACTCAGTGCTCATCACGATAAGTGTAGTCACCATCTGTCACCAAACAATATTACTACGATCTTATTGATTATATTTCCTATGCTGTACTTTTCATCTCCGTGATTTATTTATTTTGTAACTGAAAGTGTATACCTCCTAATCCCCTTTATCAAGTTTCATCCATTCCCCATCACCCCACACCTGTCCTCGGGCAACCATCAGTTCCTCTTCCTATTTAAAAGTCTGGGTTTTGTTTGTCTCTTTCTCTCTTGTTCATTTGCTTTGTTTCTTAAATTCCACAAATGAGCAAAATCATATGGTATTTGTCTTTCTTTGTCTGACTTATTAACTTAGTATTACACTCTCCAGGTCTATCCATGTTGTTGCAAATGACAAGATCACATTCTTTTTATGGTGAATAATATTCCATTATATATATCATATCTCTATTCATCTGTCAATAGGCTCTTGAGTTGCTTCCATAAACTGACTATTGTAAATAATGCTGCAATAAACATAGGGGTACACATAACTTTTTAAATTAGTTTTCTTTGGGTAAATACCCAGCAGTGAATCCAAAGTATTTCTATTTTTAATTTTTTGAGGAACCTCCATACTGTTTTCCAGTGTCTGTACCAATTTGGATTCCCAACAGTGCGTGAGCATACAAAAGAATGAAACTAGACCACTTTCTTATACCATACACAGACAAAAAAAAACTCAAAATGGGTTAAGGACCTAAATGTGGTACCTGAAACCATAAAATTCAAAGAAGAAAACAGAGGCAGTAATTTCTTTGACACCAACTGTAGAAACATTTTTTTCTAGATACATCTCCTCAGGCAAGGGAAACAAAAGCAAAAATCTACTTTTGGGACTACAGCAAAATAAAAAAGCTTCTGCACAGTGAAGGAAATCAACAAAACAAAAAGGGAACCTACTAAACCGAAGAAGATATTTGCAAGTGACATACCTGATAAGAGGTTATACAGAACTTACACAGCTCAATTCCAAAATAATAAATGATTCAATTAAAAATGGGCAGAGGATCTGAAGAGACATTTTTCCCAAAAAGACATCCAGATGGCCAATAGACACATGAGAAGATGCTCAATACTACTCATCATCAGGGAAATGCAAATCAAAACTACATTGAGATACTACCTTGTACCTGTCAGAATGGAGACAATCAAAAGGCAAGAAAACTTTTTTAAAAACAATACGGGTATATGCGTTCTCTTTTAATATCTATATACACTATCCTTACCCTGTTTTTTCTACTTCACAGAGCTCTGAGATTGTTCCATATCTGCACATATCTATCAACCTCTCATTTTGAAATGGCTGTTTGGTATTTTCTTAGATTGATTTACCTTATTTTATTTCATTAGACCCCTGTGTATGAACTTTTAGGTTGTTCCTCTTATTTTGCTAATATAATCAGGCATGTAATAAGGGTTCTTTGGGCACATCTATAGGATAAGCCCCTATAATTGAAACTTCTATATTAAAGGGAATGTGCATTTACAGTCTTGATAGGTAGGTTCAAAGTGCCGTCCCAAGTCTACCAACAACTCATGAGAGTGACAGTTATGTGACACTCTCACCCAGCACAGTGTGTCATGGTGCTTTTGCTCCTTGTGAATTGATGTTATGATGTGGGAGGTAAAGGGTTAACCTCAGCCCTGGGCTAATGGGACAAGGACCTCAGTCTTGTTTCTCAAGAAAGTACAAAGTTAAGCAAATGTGGGATGTTATATCTGCCTCACGGGCAGTTTGGCACTGCTCTTGGCCTGGGGGAACTACGAACCGGCGTGCAACCTCAGGCTACCATGAGTACAGGGTATGAAAGAGAGTGATGCTTGCATACCTAGGAAGTTGCTTGGTCTTCTGAAGAGATGAAGGCTTGTCCCCTGCATCCCTTCAGAATCTAAGTGATGTCAATATTAGCGTAAAACCTGCTGTAACTCATGAATCTCTGAGGGTGCACAAATCAATGGTTCCTACTTACACTTATTTTATTATGAGTGAGGTTGAACATTTTTCCTACAAGTTCAAAGACTATTTTTTATTCACTTTTATGAACTATCTATCATGTTCTTTGACTACTGGGGAGGTGATGTTTATATTCTTGACTTATAAATACTTTTTATATGTTATAGGATGAGTCACTTTATCATATGTGTTGCAAATATTTTTTCCCGTTTTTCATTTGTCTTCTGTGTTTGTAGTATTTTTTACCATGGAGAATCATTTCATTTTATGGTTATACTTATCCATCTTGTTTCTTAAGACTTGTGGATTTTATGAAGTCCTTTCAAAGGTCTTTTTTATTTTAAGTTTATAAAAGTTTTCTTTCATGTTTCCTTCCAGTTCTTTTATTTTTTCCTTTCTCTCCTTTTTTTTTTTTTTTTTTTTTTTTTTAGTACTCAATATATCCAGAATTTTAATTTTGGGATAAAAAGTTAGGTATAAATCCAACTTTATTTTTTCCAGATTATTACCTAAGTCAGTACCTTGATAATAAAAGCTTTCATACTCTACCACAAGGCACTGTTATAAGCTTTTTTTCAGAGTTAGAAATATTAGACTTTCAAAATGCTTACAATTTCTCTCAGCAATATAGAAGAGATTATGCCAGTAGATAGCTAGAGACATCTAATGCTCTATTCCACCTTTTTATTAACTATTGCTAAAATACACAATATAAAAGGATTTGTATATTTTCAATAGGTATTGAGATTGTAGTTTAGGTAAACATCTGCTACATGTGCAAAAGATTGTCCACTAGCCAATAGGAGATTAAGAAAAGTGCATGCCCACCCACCTACATGCATACCTCTTCCTCAAGAAGAAGAGACTTTCCCTGAACAGATGGAAAGACACAACCAGACAGGATAGGAGACACTCTGTGAGGCTACAAGGTATGAATCTATAGGCTTCTCTCCACGTTTGTAGCTTTTGTCCCCAGAGAGTTCTAGACAATTTAGTTCAAAGACACTATTTCCCAACTACATAAACCAGAGGTATAAGTAGATTTGGGGTTAAGTCTTTACCCATGGTTGAAAGGTCAACAGTAGGCAACGGTACATAGGACACAGGTGGTTATACATTTAGGAGGCAGAGATGGAAAGTGGTGAGCATGAGATCTTCAGTCTGCCTTATAGAAAGAAAGATACATTTTGATTCAGTTTTTTTTTTTTTAAGAAAAAGCCCTCTTGAGAGCAAATACCAAAGAAATGGAAGCAAGACAGTTCTCAGTTCAATAGATTTGCACATGATAAATAATTGCTAAACATCAGCAAATGTGGTTGGGACTGTGCATGCCAGCCATCCCATAGCTGAAGATGTGGGATGATGACTCTAATGGCAACAAAATAAATGTGAAACAGTCAATGCAAATTGATCCACCAGCTAATGAGGAAACAGCAGACCTGGATAGACCTTTTACCTTCTAAGTAAACCAGGAAAACATCACAGTTTATAGGAAGATGTATGGCATTGGTCAGGGATCATGGCTGCATTAACTGGAAAGCAATTATAATTACTTTAAGCAAAACAGGAAATTTAGACATAGCAGATGGCTAGGGGAGAAGCGTTGAAAAGAGGCAGAAACCAGCAAATTCAGAGACCCAAAGAGTAGAATTCATCAGTTAGATTCTTATTTAAATGGGACACAGGGATCCCTGGGTGACTCAGTGGTTAAGCGTCTGCCTTTGGCTCAGGGTGTAATCCTGGGGTCCTGGAATCGAGTCCCCCATTGGGCTCCCCACAGAGAGCCTGCTTCTCCCTCTGCCTGTGTCTCTGCCTGTCTGTGTCTCTCATGAATGAATGAATGAATGAATGAATGAAGACACAAATTGCCCGGTTAATTTAAGTGAAAATACATTTGCTGGCAGCATTTTTGGGTGCCCCAGAGTTGACAGAAAGGCAAAACCCAAAATTCAGGAAGGGATTTTTTTATGTTTTAGAAAAATATTTATTTTTTAAACCATACACTTTGGTTTTTCATTTAAGTTCAAGAAAACATGGAATCTATAAACCAAAAGATAAAGATAGCAAGGCCCTGGTTAAGGAAAGAATACAAAAGGATTAATAAGTGGTGCTTGAGTGTAGTATTGCTTTAGAGATTGCAGAAGAGAAACCAGTGAAGAGGAGAAAAGGTTCAGGAGTCTTTCCTTAGTACACAGAAGAGCAAATAAATAAAAAGGTGAAAACCACGGATGCTATGAAATGAAGAGCCACATAAACATGAGCAATGCACCAGAAAAGGAGAAGATGTTGGAAATAGGGGCACCTGGGTGGTTCAGTGGTTGAGCATCTGCCTTCGGCTCTGGTCATGATCCTGGAATCCAGTCCCACATCGGGCTCCCTACATGGAGCCTGCTTCTCCCTCTGCCTGTGTCTCTGCCTCTCTCTCTCTATCTGTGTGTGACTATCATAAATAAATAAAAATTTATAAAAAAAAAAAAAAAAGACCAACACATAAATATATCCTGATGACTTTCAAAATTACAAGAATAAAGAAAAAATGCTATAAACATGAAGACAGGGAAAAACTGACGGCACACACATACACAAAAACAGAATAAAATATCAAGCCAGATTCAGACTTTTCCTTTGACTCACACCACATGAATGCCCATTAGCAAAACATTTGTTTTAAATGCACTGGTGCCAATCTCAATAAAAATCACACTAATAAATTCAAACATAGACAGACTAAAATATAAAATATTAGTAGTGAGCAATGAAATTCCATAAGCAGAGCTTTGTATAAATCCTTGTAAATATGCTTAAAAGAACAAAATGGGTGCACCTGGGTGGCTCAGTTGGTTAAGCGTCTGCCTTCCACTCAGGTCATGATCTCAGGGTCTGGTATTAAGTCACATCCAGCTTCCTGCTCACCAAGGAGTCTGCCTCTCTCTCTTTCTCTGCCTCTCCCTCTCCCCTCTCCCCTGCTCATACTCTGTCTCTCAAATAAATAAATAGAATCTTAAAAGTGAAGAAAAAAAGGAGAAGGGGAGCAGGGGGAGCAGGAGAAGCAGAGGAAGCAGGGGAAGCAGAGGAAGAGGGAGGGGGGAAGGAAGGAGGGAAGAAGAGGAAGGAGGAGAAGGAGGAGGAGGAGAAAATAATAATGAGGGGCACCTGGGTGGCTCAGTTGGTTAGGTGCTCAACTCTTGCTTTTGGCTCAGGTCATGATCTTGGGGTTGTGGGGTCAGGCCAGCGCAAAGCCTGCTTTAGATTCTCTCTGTCCCTTCCATAAAATGAGTGTCAGAATTTATTTGAAGAGAGAAGACAAAAATTAACAAAACTAATAATGGTAATCTTAATCAAAATGGCTTTTTTTAAAGTATATGAAATTTAAGGGAAAGTAAAAGTGTATTTGCCTCATGCTAAAGTTAAGGAAAAATAGATATATTAAATGTGTTGATGCTAATCGAAGGAAACTATAAGGAGATATTTTTAATTAAATGTAATCATTTGTAGAATTTAAATCACATTGTATAAATTATAAATCTTTACAAGAGAAAGAAATTTTTAAATAAAACGTATATATAGGATTGAAACGATTGGAAGTAGGAGTGTTAAAATAAAAAACAGAGACCAGACTGCAAAATTCCCTGAGCAGATAAAACCAGTGTAGTCATACAAACAAACCCGAAGTCAGCTTATTTTGCAAGACTAACTTGACCTGGGTCATTTCTTGCTTTTGCTTCTGGAAATCATAAGCAAAACTTGAACTACTTCCCAAGGTTGACAGAAAGTAACCACTAACCAATTTAAAGAAATTCTAAGATTATAACCAATCACTGTGAAGAATAAACAGTCACTGTTTTCTTACCACATAAGCTTCTTTACAACCATATACCCCTGAGCCTAACCTTGTGCTTGGGTTTAAGTGCTCCCAGTTTGCAAACTGTCTTTTTTGGGGTGTGTACAATATGCTTTTACTTAATTACTGCTTTGATGATTCATTTGTTTTACTTCTTTTATTTCTGAACTTTTGACTTTCCATGGTATCTGAAGTGGAATCCAAAGAAAACCCCAATGATTCAGGTCAGTGAGCAAACAGGTGCTGATTCTTGTTAAAAGCAAATAATATAAATAAATGTAAGTAAGATAAAAGTTTACACTAAGTTAATGGATATTCATGGAAGTTCTAAATCAGTTCCAAATAAGATAAACACCAAATGCTAAATATAAGTTCAACTATTTTTGGCTTTTTAATTTTTTATAGAGAAATAAAGATATTTGGGTCTATTGATAAACATGTTTTGTGCCACACTGAAATATTTACTACAAGGAAGAAAATACTTCTAGGAATTGTTAATGTATTTAAAATTGCTAATCTACTACAAGATACTAAATACGATAGTTCACAGTTGCCTAATTCCTAGTATTCACTGGAAAGCAAAATTTCCAATGGTTAAAATTTATAATCAATATGTAAAAATAAAACCACTAGAAATAATAAAGGTAAAAATGAGTATATATATATGAAAAGCAAGTAAGGAAAATAGAATATGGTGGGTTTTTTGGATAAGGAAAGATATGAAAGTCATGAGGTTTAGGGGGTTTCGTTTGGTGATTTTTGGTTTGGTTTGGCTTGTTTTTTGGCAGAGGAAAAAAAGAAAGTAATTTTGTCCTAAAGTAAAATGATTGATCCAGAATAAGAAAGGAAAAGAGCAAAACCCAAGTGGATATAGAAAGTTGTAAAAAGTTTGTGAAAAGAGAATCTTGAGAAAGGAATTTTATGTGTGGTCAAGCTAAGATTGGGATGGATTTATTTTTTAAGAGAAAATTTTAATATCAAAAGTATACTGATGCAGAATTAGAGTTTTTATTTCTCTCTGTTAAAAGGATTAAATGGGGTTTTTTAGATTATTGGTCTGCTTTTTATTAGGAATTATAAATAAAATTTCTTTACCTATAATATCATCTGCCTAGGAAAAAAGACTCTGCATCTTATGAAAATATTTCCTGTGCTTCACATTGTCTCTAATTACTTTGGAAAATAACTGAGATGTTCAAAGTAGAACTGCCCTACAATCCAGCAATTGCACTACGAGGTATTTACTCAAAGGATGAAAAATCCAGATTTGAAGGAGTACATGCACCCCGATGTTTGTAGCAACATTATCAACAATAGCCAAACTATGGAGAAAGCCCAGATGTCCATCGACAGATGAATGGGTAAAGGAGATGTGGTCTACACATACTATGGAATACTACTCATCATCAAAAAAAAAAAAAGAAAAAAAAAGAAAAAAAAGAGAAAAAGAAAAGAAATCTTGCCATTTGCAGTGATGTGAATGGAACCAGAGTGAAATAACTGACTGAATTTCTTCAGAGCAAGACAAATACCATATGACCTCACTTATATGTGGAAATTAAGAAAGAAAACAGATGAACATATGGGAAGGGGGAAAAACAGGAGAGGGAAAGATGGAAACAAACCATTAAGAGACTCTTCTGGATAGACAGCAAACTGAGAATTGATGGAAGAAGATGGGTGGAGGATGGGCTAGATGGGTGATGGGGATTAAGGAGGGCACTTGTGATGAGCGCGGGGTGTTGTATGTAAGGGTGTTGTATGTAAGTGATGAATCACTGAATTCTACTCCTGAAACTAATATTGCCCTGTATGTTCACCAAGTAAAATTTAAATTAGAAACAGGAAGTGAATCTGGAAAAAAAAAAAAAAAAGAAAGAAAGAAGAGTTAAGGTTTTTTTTTTACAACTACATAGCTTTCTATATTTGACTTTGAAATCTTTTAATTGTCACTTTGGTTGAATAACTAAATCAATTGTATCTTGCTTTAGATCTTTAACCATGGCTCTTATTAAGGCTTTTGTCATTCACAATTATTCTTTTACCCTTGATTCTTCTCTAAAAGAATTCTGATCAATGACAAACAAAAGTGCTTCATCCTCAAAGATTCAGGGAAAAGACCCTAACAAGTACTTTATGGCGCAGGCTTCTGGTGACATTAAGACTATAACATTGTATTGGGTAAAGAATTTCTAAACCTTTAATGGAAAAATGATTGAGTCATAAAGCTGCTAAGCCAAGATGAAGCAAAACAAGGATTAATTACATAATGCTGAACTGATGAAGATTATAATTTTTATGACTTCATTTAAAACATTGCTTCTTTTCTCTGTGATGAGAGCCTTCTCATAGGCCTGTACTGAGTTCCACGAGGATAAGAAATTCTGAAGGGGAAAAAAAACAAACCAACCCACAAGAAACCAACCAAACAAAAGCCCATTGCTAGTTCATTAATGTTTTGTCTCCCAGATTTAAGGAATGCCTTTTTCTCCTCTCTTTATGCTATCTAGAACTTAAAACAATTTTGGTCTAGTTTCATTCTTCTGCATGTGGATGTCCAATTTTCCCAGCACCATTTATTGAAGAGACTGTCTTTCTTCCAATGGATAGTCTTTCCTCCTTTATCGAATATTAGTTGCCCATAAAGTTCAGGGTCCACTTCTGGATTCTCTATTCTGTTCCACTGATCTATGTGTCTGTTTTTGTGCCAGTACCACCCTGTCTTGATGACCACAGCTTTGTAGTACAACCTGAAATCTGGCATTGTGATGCCCCCAGATATGGTTTTCTTTTTTAAAATTCCCCTGGCTATTCGGGGTCTTTTCTGATTCCACACAAATCTTAAAACAATTTGTTCTAACTCTCTGAAGAAAGTCCATGGTATTTTGATAGGGATTGCATTAAACGTGTATATTGCCCTGGGTAACATTGACATTTTCACAATATTAATTCTGCCAATCCATGAGCATGGAATATTTTTCCATCTCTTTGTGTCTTCCTCAATTTCTTTCAGAAGTGTTCTATAGTTTTGAGGGTATAGATCCTTTACATCTTTGGTGAGGTTTATTCCTAGGTATCTTATGCTTTTGGGTGCAATTGTAAATGGGATTGACTCCTTAATTTCTCTTTCTTCAGTCTCATTGTTAGTGTATAGAAATGCCACTGACTTCTGGGCATTGATTTTGTATCCTGCCACGCTACCGAATTGCTGTATGAGTTCTAGCAATCTTGGGGTGGAGACTTTTGGGTTTTCTATGTAGAGTATCATGTCATCGGCGAAGAGGGAGAGTTTGACTTCTTCTTTGCCAATTTGAATGCCTTTAATGTCTTTTTGTTGTCTGATTGCTGAGGCTAGGACTTCCAGTACTATGTTGAACAGCAGTGGTGAGAGTGGACATCCCTGTCTTGTTCGGATCTTAGGGGAAAGGCTCCTAGTGCTTCCCCATTGAGAATGATATTTGCTGTGGGCTTTTCATAGATGGCTTTTAAGATGTCGAGGAATGTTCCCTCTATCCCTACACTCTGAAGAGTTTTGATCAGGAATGGATGCTGTATTTTGTCAAATGCTTTCTCTGCATCCAATGAGAGGATCATATGGTTCTTGGTTTTTCTCTTGCTGATATGATGAATCACATTGATTGTTTTACGGGTGTTGAACCAGCCTTGTGTCCCAGGGATAAATCCTACTTGGTCATGGTGAATAATTTTCTTAATGTACTGTTGGATCCTATTGGCCAGTATCTTGTTGAGAATTTTTGCATCCATGTTCATCAGGGATATTGGTCTGTAATTCTCCTTTTTGGCGGGGTCTTTGTCTGGCTTTGGAATTAAGGTGATGCTGGCTTCATAGAACGAATTTGGAAGTACTCCATCTCTTTCTATCTTTCCAAACAGCTTTAGGAGAATAGGTATGGTTTCTTCTTTAAACGTTTGATAAAATTCCCCTGGGAAGCCATCTGGCCCTGGACTCTTGTGTCTTGGGAGGTTTTTGATGACTGCTTCAATTTCCTCCCTGGTTATTGGCCTGTTCAGGTTTTCTATTTCTTCCTGTTCCAGTTTTGGTAGTTTGTGGCTTTCCAGGAATGCGTCCATTTCTTCTAGATTGCCTAATTTATTGGCGTACTCTCTTTCACCATACACAAAGATAAACTCAAAATGGATGAAAGATCTAAATGTGAGACAAGATTCCATCAAAATCCTAGAGAAGAACACAGGCAACACCCTTTTTGAACTCGGCCATAGTAACTTCTTGCAAGATACATCCACAAAGGCAAAAGAAACAAAAGCAAAAATGAACTATTGGGACTTCATCAAGATAAGAAGCTTTTGCACAGCAAAGGATACAGTCAACAAAACTCAAAGACAACCTACAGAATGGGAGAAGATATTTGCAAATGACATATCAGATAAAGGGCTAGTTTCCAAGATCTATAAAGAACTTCTTAAACTCAACACCAAAGAAACAAACAATCCAATCATGAAATGGGCAAAAGACATGAACAGAAATCTCACAGAGGAAGACATAGACATGGCCAACATGCATATGAGAAAATGCTCTGCTTCACTTGCCATCAGGGAAATACAAATCAAAACTACAATGAGATACCACCTCACACCAGTGAGAATGGGGAAAATTAACAAGGCAGGAAACAACAAATTTTGGAGAGGATGCGGAGAAAAGGGAACCCTCTTACACTGTTGGTGGGAATGTGAACTGGTGCAGCCACTCTGGAAAACTGTGTGGAGGTTCCTCAAACAGTTAAAAATATACCTGCCCTACGACCCAGCAATTGCACTGTTGGGGATTTACCCCAAAGATACAAATGCAATGAAACGCCGGGACACCTGCACCCCGATGTTTCTAGCAGCAATGGCCACGATAGCCAAACTGTGGAAGGAGCCTCGGTGTCCAACGAAAGATGAATGGATAAAGAAGATGTGGTTTATGTATACAATGGAATATTACTCAGCTATTAGAAACGACAAATACCCACCATTTGCTTCAACGTGGATGGAACTGGAGGGTATTATGCTGAGTGAAGTAAGTCAGTCGGAGAAGGACAAACATTATATGTTCTCATTCATTTGGGGAATATAAATAATAGTGAAAGGGAAAATAAGGGAAGGGGGAAGAAATGTGTGGGAAATATCAGAAAGGGAGACAGAACGTAAAGACTGCTAACTCTGGGAAACGAACTAGGGGTGGTAGAAGGGGAGGAGGGCGGGGGGTGGGAGTGAATGGATGACGGGCACTGGGTGTTATTCTGTATGTTAGTAAATTGAACACCAATAAAAAAATAAATTAAAAAAAAAAAAAAAACAATTTTGGAACAGGGACGCCTGGGTGGCTCAGCGGTTGAGTGCCTCCCTTAGGCCCAGGTCATGATCCTGGAGACCCGAGATCAAGTCCCGCATCGGGCTCCCTGCAAGCAGCCTGCTTCTCCCTCTCCCTCTGCCTATGTCTCTGCCTCTTTCCCTGTGTCTCTCATTGATAAATAAATAATTTTTTTTTAAAAAAAAGCAATTTTGGAACAAAATTTGAAACATTTATCTTTTGCTCCCTAGCTGACCCCTCCAGAATTTGGAAACTCTTACTAAATATTCTTGTTTCTCATGACAATGTATGAAACTGTATAAGTTCAAAAAGAATCTGTTCTCTTCCTACCAGGACACAATTGGACAAGCCCCGGGCGTGGCTTCCTAGCCCCAAGAGTATTTTGAAAGTCCAATCTGAAATTCCTTACGAAAAGTTCCAACAAAACAGATTTAAAATAGCCTATGTAGTCGGTCACTATTCTTGCCGCACTTAAGTAAATAATCAGGCCAAGTTTGAGACTGGACTTAACTTGCAAACCAATTAGTCTTACTGTGGTTACTTTTGATAGAAATGGGGATGATTCTAAAGAGAAAAATTATGTTTCAGTAATCTACCTTTGTAGGTAGCAGATTCTAGTGTTGTTAAATTGTCTTTGCCCATCAACTGGACTACATCTTGAATTCTTCCGAGTTTCCTCCAACATTTGGCTAGACTTCTCCAAACTAACATTTTCTATTTCCTCTCACTCTTCTAACTTGGAGTCACTATAAAAGTAACACTGCCCTTTTCCTGAAGCCACACAACTAAAGCTGGACAACTTGATATAACTTTCAGAGAAATCAGCACAACAGCTCATGTGTGGACAATCTCCATGCTGTTGCCACGCAGCCACTCTGAAAGCTCACCAGAGACATTCACGCTGTGAGCCAGGAATCCACGTCAGATCGCCACTGCCTGCCCTCATTCCATCTAAAGATGCTTAGAACCCAACATCTAGGAATCTTCTCAAATGACTGCTCTCCAAACTTAGAAATTGAATTTATAATTTGCTTAAACTGTTAACCTTTGCTTTTCTTCTGTTTCCATAGAAATGCCTTTTATTAAATTACTCAATCGTTCACATCATTTCACCTCACAAAGGTGAAAATCCACCTGCAGCACTGCCTCCTTAGCTAACACATCCTCATATTCATCCCATCCTAAGTAATCCTGAGGATATGTGCTTGCCAAGACATCATGTTGTGCCTGTAACTCATTGGAGTTATTCAACTTGCTAGATCTTGGATCCTAGAGTCTCTGCTCTGGGGAATTTCTTAATCATTGGCTACTGTTCCCCTTGGGTCCTCTCCATACGAATCCCTCTAGTGTGTTGCATATTCTGGAAGGTTTTAAATGCCACTCACATGCCATGTGGTATCCATGAGGATCAGACAACCGGATGCATTCACCAATAACCACAAACGATGAAGAAGTGACGACATGGCCCTCCGGCCTGACAACTCAACTGATGGAAACAGCAAATATGTGATTCTTCAGCCTGACTACATCAACAGTGGTAACAACAATAATATTATGCCTGTTGGTCATATTCTCAGCCCACTGAGAGAACGACCAAAAGGGGGGGATTATTAAAGCCAAAACCAAACCAGAGACCATCCTCCAAAATTCCCAGAGCAGATAAAACCAATATAGTCATACAAAAAAAGCTGAAGCCAGCTTATTTTTGCAAGACTGACTTGACCTGGGTCATTTCTTGCTTTTGCTTCTGGAAATCATAAGCAAAACCTGAACTGCTTCCCAAGGTTGATATGAAGTAACCACTGCCCAATTCCCTGCCATTTAAGAAAATTCTACTATAACCAATCACTGTGAAGAATAAATAGTTGCTGCTTCCTCAGCATATAAGCTTCTTCATAACAATATACCCCTGAGCCTCACTTCATGTTTTGGTTTGAGTACTCCCTGTCTGCAAACTCCTTTTGCTGGTTGCACAGTTAACTTTTGCTAGTTATTACTTCCATGATTAACTGGTTCTACGTCTGTTATTTGCGAATTTTTGACAGGAGCTGTGAATAGGTTTTCGGCAAAACAAAAAAAGATTAAAAAAACGAGATTGAAATGTCAGCTTGACAATCGGTGTAAATTGGTTAAATACCATCCTAAAACAAAAAGACTACCTAAAGTGCATCAAAATGAAAGTGCACCGCTTTCAAAAATCTAAAACAAAGTAACACAGAAAGTTTAAAAGTGAAAGAAGGGACACAGGTAAAACAGACCAAAAAAAGTGGAGACACGGTGCTCATATCAGACCATGTAAATTCCAAACCAATAGAAATTGTGAAACTGAACAAGTAGGATCGTATTGCTTTGGGTGAAGGCCCATCTACAATGGCATTCTGATACGAAAAGAAAAACAGTTTATATGCAGGGTAATGTTAACATTAAATATAATGAAGTAAAATCTGCTGGAGATAAGAGATGTCCAAAAAAAACCAAAAACCCCAAACAAAAAAAACATTATATTAGCTCCTATGTGACTTCGAGTACTTTCAAAGGCAGAATAGAAAAGAAACAAATATGGCTTAAGGGGGTGGTTTTCAAACTGTGTCTCAAAAATGTGTGTGGTGAGGGACAGTTAAAGATACTGAAAAGGAAAAAAAAAAAAAGATACTGAAAAGGCAGGTTGGGCCATCTGTCCTCATGGGTCGGCATTCCATAAGACCTTGCGTTTGAAAAACATAGCTTTGAGAAGCTAATGGGGTTGTATACGCTTCTTTGTTTTTAAAATTTTCTTGGACACTGATTCAAAAGTCAGGTTCTAAATTCAGAGTAGGTCAGTATTTAGTTTAAATATCTGTCTTGGTCAAAAAGCTACTTACAAAAGCCCACAGAACCGTATCAAAGAATCAAACGTTGCCTGCACTCTCTCAATCTATTCTGCAAAGGATTTTTTTTGTTTTTGTTTTTTGGGGTTTTTTTTTTGCTAGAATTCTGTTAGTAAATTTCCATTATCCCAGCTGTCAGTCAGTTATTCATGTCAAATAATTGGAAGGTGATGTGCTTTGATTTTTTTTTAACCAAATAAGCTCAAAAACAACAAAATTCTTTGAATGATTTTTAAAGCAACTTAGATTTTATTTTTAAATGAGGTTGTTGGGGATGCGTACGTGAGAAGTATCATAACCACCTATACTGTTTCCAGCTACAGAAGCAGGTAAGGAGGAAACAGTCCAGAGACCTGCTTTCAAAACGCTCTTTCCTTAGCACCAGTTTCTGTCAAAAACCAGTTTCTCAACTTGTTAAAACAACACCTTAACCTTGGACATACTAAATGGGTTAGTTTCTTTGAAAATGTCTGCTGTCTGCTGGGTCAGCAGAGGGAAAACAAATCATCAAATTTGGGATGCTTCTCTTTCTCCATGAGAAAAAAAAAAGTGTATTTCATTTTATTTTTCAATGTGATGAGTCTTTGAAACATTTTACCATGAGATAACTACCTGTCCTCCGTGAGGAACAAATAATAAAAAATAATAATAAAAAATAAAATAAAATAAAATAAAATAGTCACGGCCCTTCTCTTCTGAGTTGGTTATAAAGAGTCTCCCACTTTTTTTTGGACTGTATCAAAAACACTTCTGATTTCACTGTGGTATATCTCCTTATCTCTGATGGAGGCAATGCATAGATTTTACATGGGATGTGATCCATGACCCACCCTAGGACCCATTTTATTCCAGTAGAAGCAGCTGCTTGGTGGGTGACTATGCTCACTCTGTTTTCCACTCATCTCCTCCATAAAACAGTGGGGTCTTGGACATTCTTATTAAAGAAGTACTAAAATAAATAAATAAATAAATAAATAATAAATAATAAATAGATGGACAGATAGATAAATAAAATTTAAAAAAATAAAGAAGTACTGTACTGTCGAGAAACTACCTTCTCGACCCACTCGGAGAACATATCAGGGTGGCTCAGTGTACACGCACATGTGCTCTGTGCATTTAATTACTGAAAGATCATCTCGGAGACATTCTCAACCGAGACATCTGTACGTTCATCCAAGTGTATTTAGAAAACCTAAAAAAAAAACAAAAAACAAAAACCTCTCAAGCTGAGTAATTTGCTCTAAAACTCCTCTCTTCAAATATATAACAGTGGATTTTACCTGTTTTCAAACACTTTTTCACTAATAAAGGAAAATACTTTTAGGTTGTTGTGATACAGTTTTCTGCGTATAATTTCGATGACTTTCATCCCAACAGGAAGAACAAGCATATCCCCTGTGATGTGTGGCTTCTTACTGTTTACTCTTCAAACAGAAATCTCGGAACAGATTTTATATTTTTTAATACATTTGGATGGCGTATCATAGAACCTAAATATGGCTGAAAAATACAGACCCTAGTCTTCAGGTTCTGGATGCTTAGTTTTAAATGCCTCGTTACTGTGAGGGCTTCACACTACTCGCAGAGAGCACTTCACAGAACAGTATGTAGTTAGACTTCTTGCAAGATCTGATTACATCATGGTTGCTTCAACCTCCTGGTGTGACTGATGAAGACTTATGCTAGGAGTAAAAGGAATGCAGCTCAGACACTTTGGAGGTTTTGACATTTTTTTGCTATTGTTTACTTGTACTAGGGTCATTTTGCAAGAATCTTTATAATCCACTTTCAAATTGGAGGACAGAATGAGTTTTGTTAAAACTGGAAAATCTTTCAATCTACTTAGCTGGGAATAGGTAAATAGTAATGTATCACAATATCCTAAAAAAAAAAAAAAAGCAACCTAATAAAAACAGGATGGAGATGCCATCAACCCTCTTGTTTGGAAATGTGCAGGAGTATCTTTTAGGAAAACTTACTTACAACACATAGCAGATAAATTTCCGTTTCCTCAGTTACCGAAGGCCCAAATAAAAATGTGTGACGAACCACCACAAAAGCCTAATGACGGATAACAACAAACTCTTCTTTCACGCAGAAATCTGAGTGCATCAGCTGATTTGCAGCTGGGCTTGCTCATTCATACCTCCGAGGTCAGCTGTGGGTCAGCGAGGAGGTTCTACTGCTCTTGGCTGGGCTTGCTCACGTGTCTGTGGGTTGATTGACTATCAGCTGGTCTAGGGTGTGGCCTCGGCTGTGATTATTGGAGCAGCTTAGATCTTTCTACTTCTCATCTTCCAGCAGTTATGCCCAGATATGTTCTCATGGCAATGACAGGGCAAGAGTGAGCAAACCCAGTCCTGTAAGACTCTGCTTATTATGTGTGCTTCCATCCCACTGGGCAAAGCAGGTTATATGGCTGAGCTCAGAGTCAGAGGGAAAGGGTATCAGCAGTGTAGATGCAGGGAGGGGTGAAGAGTTGGATGATCCTTATAATCAACCCACTGCGGGGTGACCATATCAAGGGTACAATAAATATTAATAAAACTCAATTTGTTTTACTAAAATAAAAACAAATAAATGTTTTATTATTTACTTCCTAAAGTCTGCATATCCTCTGAAATATGTACAAACCACTTTTGATATTATTGGTTCTTAAGGACCTAAATAATTTAATGATTTAGTAGCTACATTGATTTATTTTTTTTCCCTACTGAAAATCCTTGCTATTTTTTAAGACCACAAATGAGATTTCAATAAATCCTAAGGAGTAAAAATTTATATACCAAATACCCCGGCCACAAAAGAAGGAACTGAAAATTAATAGTATTCCTTTTAAAAACAAAAGGAAAGAAAAGACTTGATCATTTTTAATGTAACTTTTTGAAATAATTATATGGTATCAAAAAGGAAATCAAAATCCCCATTATAAACTATTTTTTTAAACAATGCAATGGAAAATATTACTGCACAAACCTACACAAGGGGTGTAGCCAAATCATTCAAATTTACTGCTTTAGAAAAGAAGGGATAAAAGTAAATGCATTATTTGACTTTAGAAATCAGAGTAAAGGGCAGCCCCCGTGACTTACCAGTTTAGCGCCGCCTTCAGCCCAGGGCGTGATCCTGGAGACCCGGGATCGAGTCCCACATCAGGCTCCCTGCATGGAGCCTGCTTCTCCCTCTGCCTGTCTCTCTCTCTCTCTCTCTTTCTCTCTCTCTGTGTCTCTGATAAATAAATAAAATCTTTAAAAAGAAATTAGAATAAAAGTGTATCTAAGAAATATTTTTAATGGAATCGCAAGGATAACAATAGAAAATAATTATTTATAAAACAGAAAATAGAATTAACCAATAAATTCAAAGGCTGAATTTGAGGGAGAAAGAAAAACCTAAAATATGTGACAAAAAAAGAGAGAGAAACCTAGCACGCGCAATATTAGAAGTAGTGAGAAAAGGACAAAAAAAAGAGAGGCGGGGAATTTTCTTTTTAGAGATATATATATATTTAAAAGTCTAGGGATCCCTGGGTGGCGCAGCGGTTTAGCGCCTGCCTTTGGCCCGGGGTGCGATCCTGGAGACCTGGGATCGAATCCCACGTCAGGCTCCCGGTGTATGGAGCCTGCTTCTCCCTCTGCCTGTGTCTCTGCCTCTCTCGCTCTCTCTGTGTGTGACTATCATAAATAAATAAATAAATAAATTAAAAATTAAAAAAAAAATTAAAAGTCTATGTACATGGATTTAAAATATTAAAGGAATGAGATACTTTAATAAGTAAATAGAAATGATCAAAACTGGCCCAAAATGAAATGAGTACTTTGAAAATTTCTGGCAGGAAAAAATGTGAAAATGTCAAAGACTTGTCAAAAAATTAAGTCCAAAACAAATCAAGACAAATTTCCAGGTGAGTTCTTTCAAATCTCTTACGAGATATTTCAACTACCTTCTAAATGCCTGGAAAAGGAAATAAAGGAAAAGCATAAATAAATTACAAACATAAATGTAAGTAACAGTGCAGTTGAACACAGTATATCCAAATGAATATACAACACAACTACGTAAAGAATCATCCATGGAATGTTTAATATTTATAAACCTATTAAAATACTGTGGCAGATTAATAAGTTATTTTTAAAAATTTACGTTGTCACCTAGGTAGAAGTAGGAAAAGTGTTTGATTAAATCAATATCCTGTTTCTGCTGGGGGTACAGTGTGGATACCTTCTTATTAAATTAAAAATTAAAGCTTATTTCTTTAATGTGATAAAAATTACATATGTCAAGCCAAGACCAGACATTGTTATTTATGATTCGATTTAAAAGAATTTCCAAAGGGATGCCCGGGTGGCATTGTTGGTTAAGTGTCTGATGCTTGATTGTGGCTCAAGCCCTGATCTCAGGGTTGATCTCCATCTCAGAGATCGAGCCCCATAGCAGGCTCTGTGCACAGTGAGGAACCTGTTTAAGACTCTCTTCCTCCTCCCCTCTGCTCTCTTTCTAAAATAAATAAACAAGTCTTTTTAAAAAATAAAATAAAACTAAAAACATTTCCATTAAAATCAGTAGCAAAAAAAAATACTTGCCATGATCACCATTATTTTGCCACTCTTTGGGAATTTTTATTCAGCAGAATGAGAAAAAAAAGTAAAAAATAAAGTAAAAATAAATAAAAGACAATAAAAATAAGTAAAATAAATAATAAACAAAGTATCATAGATAAATATATAAATATAATACATATAAGTATATATATAATTTATTATTTTCAAAGGTCAACAAAAACCTATCAGAACCAATAAGAGAGCTCAGTAAGATAGATAATTACAAATAAATATGCATAAACCATTTGGTTTTTATACACCAAAGGAAAATACCTAATAATTTAATGTGAAATAAAAATTCATATATAATCATAACAAACAGTGCAAAACACTTGATCTTTGATTAACAAACTGTGAAGAAACTTACTAAATATTTTGTAAAAATAAAATAAAGCTATATCACAAATATACATGAAAAATTAAAAACAAAATTCTTTTTTAAAGCTTCTTAAAGCTTATTATCTTCAGTAATCTCTACACCGAACATAGGGAGGGGCTCAGCTGAACTCACAACCCCAAGACCGCTACTCTTCTGACCAAGCCAGCCAGGCACCCCGGAGAGCAAAATTAATTTTCAATATTAATGGATTGCCCATCAAAATTGCAATGGAGTTTTTGAGTATCTCACTAAAACAAATATATTTTATCATAAGAATAAAGAAAGGAAAGTATCTACATTTCTTAAAGAAGGGTACTATGTATTTCTGGTCATATAAGCATGGTACTAATAAAGAACTAAGATATTAATGAGGGGAAAAGTTGACAGACTCAGAAAATGACCCAAGTATTTTTAAGTACTGCTTATATAAGAGAGGGATTTGGAACCAGAGAACCAGTACAAGAGTTTTATTTTATAAATAATACTGAGAAAATCATTTAAACATTTAAAATTAATAAATTAGATTCCTACCTCATACCGTGCAGTACAATAAATTCCAAACAATCAATAGGCTAAATCTAAGAAATTAAATCATTGAAGAGAATAGCTATCTGATCTTAGAGTAAGGAAGGTCTTTGTCATCGTAAGAGCAAATGAAGAAATAATAGATGGGAAGTCTGATTGATTTTACCACATGGGGAGTTTTAAACTTCTATACATCTAAAAATGCCATAAACAAAATTAAAAGACCTCTAACAAAGTAAGAAAGATATGGATAACCTACATAGGAGGTCAAGAATTAATATGCTTCCTATGTAGCAGAGTGAGGGAGAGCGCCCATAAGTTAACAAATGCTCCAATAGACAAATGGGCAAAGGGTCTAAGTTAATTTATAAAATAAGAAAATCAATGGGAAACACAGGTAATGCCCCACTTATCCATGGAGACACATTCCAAGACCCCCTAATGGATGCCCAAATTCGCAGAGAGGGCCAAACCGTATATATATTATGTCTCTCCCTATACACAGGTATCCATGATAAAGTTCAATCTATAAATTAAGCGCAGTAAGAGATTAACAATAAGAATAGAACAATGTTAACAATATACTGTAATAAAAGTTATGTGAATGTGGTCTTTCTCTCTCTCAGAGTATCTTACAGCACTGTACTCACCCTTCCTGTGATGATGTAAAATGATAAAATGCCCACATGATGAGGTGAGGGAGGTGAATGACAAGGCCTGGGACGCAGCATCAGGCCACCACGGACCTCCCGACCATGTGATTCACGGGAGGAGGATCATCTTCCGGCCTGTGTTTGACGGAGTGTCACCGAAACTGAGGAAAGCAAAACCACAGAGAAGGGGGGGCCGCCGCAGACACTAGATAAAATAGTCAACCTCGTGTGAAGTCAAAGAAATGTAACACGACACGATGATGAGATGATGTGGTTCACGCAGTAAACTGGCAATGTTGTTTTGTTTGCTTTTGCTTTGTTTTGTGATGTTTGGTACCGAGGTTAGCGAAGCCCAACAGAATGGCCACCAATCTCTGATGAGACGGTAAATGGGTCCCTACGGAACCCCAGATCCGGCCCTTTCATCAGGCCATGCTGTTTCGGAAATAACTCTAAGGAGATAACCAGAGATGCGCACAGAGGTGTGTGGACGACGGTGATCATCGCGGTGATATTTCTCATTCAAAATAATTAAGCGGCAACCTAGATACCCAACAATAGAGGAGCGCGGCAGTAAGAGGCAGGTTGAATAACGCGTGGCACATCTACATGGTGAAGCAGCTATTAAAATCATAAGTGGGAGATTATTTAATGAGGTAAGAAATTCTTCACAATATAGTATTAAGTGAATGAAGCCAACCCATGCATGCGGTGCGATCGCTAATTAGTTTATGAAAGACAGAGACTTTGGAAATGAAAGAATATGCCATAATTTTAATTCTGATGTTAATTTTCTTTGCTGCACTTCTAATTTTCACAATGAACTTTATTCGGTTTACAAATCAGAGGGAAAGTAATAAATCTTCTAAATTTACTCATTCAACATTTTTAAAAGCACAATGTTCTGCAAGGTTAGTGGTCTTAGCCACTCTCCTAAATAATCCATTGTTCCTCCAGGTACATTGACGTCATCCCTCTGGACTTCCGAAAGCTGACCACAGCCATTCCAGGCCCCCCAGGGCTCCCTCTCAGGTGTACTAGACAGAGACCATCATGTACAATAATAGCAGGGGAAAAAAATGTATACTGTAGAAGTTGGGATTCACATTTTGAAAAAGAATATGTAATGAATAGAGTCAAGTTGCAAAGAAAAAAAAAATGCACCAAATTAAAAAAAAGAATTTCTTAATCTCACCCTGCCAGTAGGTCTATCATATTGGCATTAAAAGTTCTTTTGAAATCGTTTCGGCACAGATTTGATGCGGCGCAGAGGAACAGGGGAGCAGGACAAGCAGTGAGCGGCCCGAGGGCCGAGAGCCACCCGGGGTCACCCGGGGTCACCCAGGGTGAGGAGCTGCCTCCGGCCCAGCCTCTGCCCGCAGACCCCACGGCGAAGCCCCAGGCCTCGGGAAACCACGCATCCCGAGTCCCCAAGGTGTGAACAGCCCTGAGCCCCCCAAAACCAGGGAAGGGAAGAGGCTTGGGGGGAAAAGCGAGGCCAGGAAGGCCAGGTCCGAGGTGGAGAGAGGAGAGGGACTGCAAGCCCCACATCCCCAGAAGAGTAAAAGGCTGAGGACCCTGGTTGGGGGGAGGGGTGTCCGCGGAGGTGGGGGGCTGCCCTGGGTGCCCGCCGACCCTCTTCCCTGGTTCTGCGCGGTGGTGGGAGGAGAGCGATGCAGGAAGCCTCCAGGGGGCTGCAGGCATCTACTTCAACCTACACGCAGGGGACCAGGACTGGAAGGCAAGTGGGTTCTGCAGCCTTGCAGGGCTCATTTCACGCTCGGCCTGGTGTCAGCGCCACAGGCCAGGAGGGGCTGTAGGCCGTCACCCTCCTGGGGCAGCAGATCCCCCTCCTGGGCAGCAGATCCTCCTCCTCGGGTGGCAGATCCCCCTCCCGGGCAGCAGATCCCCCCTCCTGGGCAGCAGATCCCCCTCCTGGGCAGCAGATCCCCCTCCTAGGAGGCAGATTCCACCTCCTGGGGCAGCAGATCCCCCTCCTGGGGCAGCAGATCCCCCCTCCTGGGGCAGCAGATACCCCTCCTGGGAGGTAGATACTCCTCCTGGGCCGCAGATCCTCCTCCTGGACAGCAGTTCCGCCACCCCTTTTCCCTCCTGGCCCCCCGTGTCTTGCTCCCCTGGGGACTCTCCGTCACTCGCCTGCCTCTCTGCTTGGTTTTCCCTCCGCAGGCCGTTCTTTCTCCAGGGGTGTCACTGCTCCCCTGCGGCTGGATCTGCAGGCCTGGGGCCTAGACCGTGGCCCAACCTTCCCGTTTTTGCTCCCCCGGTGCCCCAACGAAGTTCTGAGCTGTATAATGCATGGAAGCTCCTCATGCAGCCCATTTTCAAGAGAAAGATAAAAAGGCCTAAACCGTCTCCCAAAAATGAACTGCACACACCACTGGACCAGCCGAAGGAGGTGACAGGAGTGCAGCTGCAGAAAATAGAGACCGCAGGCCACCAGGAGAGCTCCCGACATCACATAAACTTAGGAAACAATATGCTCTCCCCCCGTTCACTGGGCCCAAGAGCCTCAGGCGGCTCCAGTCCTCCCGTTACAGGTTTCTTTGCACACGGAAGTCTTCCCCCAGGCCCCGCGCTACCATTTCATAGAGCACAACGGGTCCGGTCAGAAACTACAAACACGGTGTGCGAAAGGCGGCCGTGCAGGTTGCTGCAGACCTCCGCCGGCAGAGGCGAGCAGCGCCCTGCTCCAGCCACGCTCGCGCCCCCTGGTCAGCCTGTCCCCCACCCCCAGCACCCACCCCGCAGCCACCCCCACCTGCGAGTGGGCGGGAGGCCTGGACTGCACAGACTGGGTTCAGGCCCACGTGAAGGACCAGCTAACTTCTCTGAGCCTCACATTCCTTCCTGTTCAAATGAGCATCATGATACCTAAGTCTGTAACATACCTGGCATGGCCCCGTGCCCAACACACACACAAACACACACACACACACACACACGTGCACACGCACACACAGGCTGACTGACCTATACAGAACTGGGCTCTTTTCTCTATCAGGTGCGATATACTCAATGCAGAGACTCTTCAAACTGTTCAAAATTGCTTCGAGGTTAGCCTTGCAAGCACTAAGTTCAGCAAGTGAAGTCTACTCCTTGAGCTATTTCCATCTTCCATTTGTTAGTGACAGATGTATGCAATTACGGCAACTTCGGGAGCAACACTTCCCTCCAAGTCGCTCGGCAAATACCAGAGACAGAACACCGTCTCCACTTGGCCACTAGTCTGGAGGACTGGGGCTGTGGATGCTCTGCCTTTGATGTCAGAGAAATTTCCCAGCTCTCTTTTCCTGAAAACCTCCTCCCTTGTTGGAACCTCTCCGTGCTCAGTGATTACGCCTCATGTCACTCTTCCCCCCTCCTCCCCACCAGTTAGTTTTGACGCTGCACCTCCTGCCTCACTGGGTTTGTGGGGACATCCTTCTTGGTCAGGGGTCCTGGCACACCTGTCCCACCTCAGGACAGCACTACGTGGCAGTCAGTTACCTTGCCAGGTGCAGGAACTCACTTTTTTTTTTAAATTATAAATTTATTTTTTTATTGGTGTTCAATTTGCCAACATACAGAATAACACCCAGTGCTCATCCCGTCAAGTGCCCCCCTCAGTGCCCGTCACCCATTCACCCCCACCCCCCGCCCTCCTCCCCTCCACCACCCCTAGTTCGTTTCCCAGAGTTAGGAGTCTTCATGTTCTGTCTCCCTTTCTGATATTTCCCACCCATTTCTCCTCCCTTTCCTTCTATTTCCTTTCACTATTATTTATATTCCCCAAATGAATGAGAACATATAATGTTTGTCCTTCTCCAACTGACTTACTTCACTCAGCATAATACCCTCCAGGTCCATCCACGTCGAAGCAAATGGTGGGTATTTGTCGTTTCTAATGGCTGAGGAATATTCCATTGTGTGCATAGACCACATCTTCTTTATCCATTCATCTTTCGAGGCTCCTTCCACAGTTTGGCTATTGTGGACATTGCTGCTCGTTTGCAACCCAGATCCACAGAGCCGCCCTTCCATCTCGGAGGACAGAACTCCGTAAGTAATTACCAAGAGAGACTAGAACTTGAAAATACATTTCCCTCATCACCTATTAGAATTCTCTCGGGCTCTCCTATGCTCCTCAGGTCCTGGCATTTTCATTCCCGCATAGAGTCACGAAGCTTCCCGTGCTCTTCTTGGTCCGGAATGAGGAAATAGCATTTTCTGACGCAAAACTCATGTCTGAAAACTCCCATCAGGAAGAAAGATCAAGGAGGAGGTATCCAGGAATCTGCTTAAATTAACCCCGGGACATTCGGGTTGGTAGTTGGCTACAAAACAGAATTGTAAGCAGCCGCCCCCAAGTCTCCCCGAGGAGGGCTTGGTCCCGCCCCCCTGGTTCCCTGGTGGAGAAGAGTGGGCTCCAGAGACCTGAGGGACAGTGCCTGCCCCCTGTGCCCTGGCTGTGGAGTCCTCAACCAGCCTGGCCCTACGCAGGGGTGGACTTAAAACATCTGGGCCCCTCTTCTCCTTGACTATTCACGGGTACCCAACACATCCAGGCTCCGCCTAGATCACTGCAAGGGGAGAAGTTGTTGTCAAAGGGGGGCTTAACCTCCACATGGCCCACCAGGACCCCAGGGGAGGCCCGGAACAGCAGCAAGGGTGTCCTCTATGGGGTGCTGACCCAACCTTCCTGCGTATTCCCTCGAAGGTACCTTCCACTCGACATGGAGGGGCGTGCGGATTGGGCAGAGAGGGAAGGACAAGGGAGAGGCGGGTCTGGACAAGCATCACTCACGCCTTTGCCTACAGAATCGGGGCTCCCTCTGATGACAAAGTCCCCTTAGAAGCAGCCTGTGAATCATTTCCTCTACAGCCCAAGCATCATTGCAATCTGTTCCTTTTGCCCCTCGGTTCTCTCTGAACCCCTAAGTGATTCCTTAACCACAGCCTCGCTCCTCCCCAGGCCTCTGTCCTTGGCCGCCAAAGTAAAGTCTCAAAAATAAGAATCTGGTCATGCCAGGCTGTGGTCCAGGCGCATCACCTCCACAGGAAACAGCACAATAGCCCCGAGACCACCCACGCCGCCCCGCTTAGGTCTCCTCTTGCTCTGGCCCAGGAGCCGAGATGATGAGCTGGAAAACTGCAATCAGGTCATGGCACTTCCCAGTTTGAAGACCATCAGGCTCAGAAAAGAACCCGGAGCCCGGAGCACGGACACCCTCCTCCCTACCGCTCCTTCCACTCAGCCCCTCACTCCCCACTCCCCCGACATGTGTCGTCCTCCATTCAGAGGACCCGCCAACGTCACTTCAACCCTTGCCCTTGTCACTCCCTCAGGCTGGACCCCATTTCCCCCACTGAACAGACTAACCTGGCTCCTCCTGGGCCATTGGGGATCTGCCGGAAACAGAAACGCTTCTGGAAAATCTCCACTCCTCAGAACCCGAGGACATACTCCAAATGGTGGATCAGATGGGGACTCTCCTTCCACAGAGATGACCAACCCGCACTACGCAGAGCGGCAGAGTGGTGCACAACCCACCGAGCCGGACTCCCCAGGTTCAAATCCTGACTCACTGCTCACTGGCTGTGTGAGCGTAAACCAGTCACTCAGCCTCTCGGAGCCACCGTCTCCCGCTCTGGGGACTGGAAATACTAATAACAGTTTAGCTGTGTCCTCATAAGCTACTGTAAGAATCAAATGGATTACTAGAAGGAGAGTGAAAAGTGGGAATGACAGTACCAGGAGCCGCTCCGGCAGCCGTGGGGATTAGACCATCTATTCCCATCTCAAGCGTATGGTAAATAATCAGGAATCCTGAGTGCCCAACACACACCTGGCACTGAGGGTATCCCTGTGGCCGCCTGGTCCTACCCATTCCCAATCCCCGCCTTAACCTTATGGGCAAGTAAAATTTTGGATGCTTTCAATGCTTTTGTAATAACATTGACTCAGGGGTTAGAGGCCCGTTTGTGATCATTATTCATCTTTTCATTACTGTCATGTATTTTATTGATTTTTGCATTGAAATATGTTTTCAACATTCTAAAAATGAGACTCTCGCTCCGGTGGATCCCAGATCCTAACATCTGGTGAATTGCAAATAATCGCGTGGGTTTCTTTTCCTTCTTAATTTTAATTTTGAAAATCAATAAGTAATCTCTGAAGCCTTTAAAAGCTATTAGATGACACAATGAGTCTGGGTTTTATTATGAAGATATTTTCGACAGCGACCGCGCAAAAGCCACAGGATTTGTAAGATGTCAAGGTGCTGGGCTTCCTGGAGAACTCCTCATTAAGATCCAGCATAGAGGTGGAAGGCCCGTGGAGAGCGATCGGGCGCCACAATTTTTGCAAGAGAATAGTCAAGGCAAATTAACAGATTCACTGGAAATCACTTTTTTCCTTTCAAAATAAAAATAGCTTGTGGGTAGCTCAGTCGGTTAAGTGTCTAACTGCTGATTTTAGCTCAGGTCATGATCCCGGGAGTCCCGGGACTGAGCCCTGCATCGGGCTCCCCGCTCGGCGAGGAGTCTGCTTGTCCCTCTCCCTCTGTGCCTGTGCATGCGCGCTCTCTCAAATAAATAAATAAATAAATAAATAAATAAATTCTTTAAAAAATAAATAAAATACCTTTGAGGTAGCTTTGAAACAGTCCTGAAGTGACCTAACATCCACTGGAACACACAGCTGCTTGTGAGCACTAAAGCCTTCGTATCCAGGCCGCGCTCCGCTCGGAGAAACCATGAGAAGGCAGGTGTGTCGTCCGGGCCCCACGACCAGTGGTGGTCACACGCAGGGGCCCAGCTGGGGGACCGCGCGGGGATGGATGCGGGTGAGGCTTGGAGAAGCGTGTGTCTCACCAACGTTTCCAGCAGCAGGGGACCGAGACAGGAGAAGCCAGCCCTCAGGGCGGCGCCTCCCGTCCTTCCCATCTCCAGCCTTACAGGTGACAAGCTGCGGCCTCCAGCAGCGGGAAGGAGGCCCGCGCTGGGCCCTGGCTCCCGCACAGGCCCCGAGGCTGCCCCCCACCCCACGGAAGTGGCCTGTGAGGGTACAGTGAGCTCGGGGGTGCCTCGAGGGCAGCCCCGGGAGCCGTGGGCTCACATCTGGCTCACACCTGGCTGGTGGCCTGGTGGCCCTTTCCCTGTGTGGGCCCCCCTGCCATGTCCCGCATTGACCTGAGGCTGCCCCCAGCCCCTCAGTGGCATCCTCCCGGGACAGACTTGCGCCCTCAGCCTGCACTCTGCTTTCCTCCAGATCAGGCCAAAGCTCGGGAGGCGCGGCCGTGGCTCAGTGGCTGGGACAACACTGCCATCATGTGGCCCCAAGTCCCACCTGCTGCCAAAGCCTCCCGGGCAGGCCACAGAGCCCTTCTCAGCCCCACAGGTGGGATGGCCCATCCTGGGGGGACCCTGCCCCAAGGAGGCCCCGGGCCAGCAGGACAGCCAAGGCCCCACAACGCACGAACTCCGGTGACCCAGGTGCCAGCGTCGTACCTGCTGCATGTGGGGTCCCGGCCAGGCTTGCAGATGCGCCGCGCTCCCTGAGCCAGGTGGCAAGCACAGGCTGGCCGCTAGGCCCGGTGGGCAGGGTGCCAACGAAGGTGGGGGGGGGCAAGGGGGGCTTAGGGACGCTCAGAGGAGGAGGGACGAGCAGCCCGAGGGAAGTCGAGAGTTCGGGCGGGCACTGGGTTCGGAGCCCACGAATGCTCTGGAGTCAAGGAGGAGCCAGTCGGAATTCTCAAGCCTTCCAGAAGAGACTGCATCTACAGACGGGCTGCAGGTGCGGGCGGGACGGACGAGCCCCCAAGAGGCCCTGGATCATTGGGGCCCAGAAGGGAAAGAGCGCTGAATGCCGGGATAGAGACCTTAGCTGTGCTCCCGGCGGGGGAGGGGGGAAGCACACCTGGGAAAGTTGCCTTTAAGGAGATGCGGGGCGCCCGGGGGTACTTCTTGGGCACCTGAGCCTGGGCTTTGGCTCAGGAGGTGCGCTCAGGGGCGTAGGGCGCCCCACACGGGCCCGTGGCCTGGGACTGTGCCCCTGCCCCCGGCCACTGCCACCACACTCAGTCTCCCACTAAAAGAAAGAAATATTTTTAAAAAAGAAGAAATAATACAGAAAAAAAAAAAAAGTGTGTCCTATGGGCGCAGAAGAACCCCTGCGCCAGTCCCCGCGCTCACGCTGGCGGCGGTCATCTCTGGGGCATGTGCTTGGCCGCGCTTTCCCATCTGTCTGTCTGTCCACCTGATCTTTCTATTTCGATGACCTGGTGCCGCCCTCTTGAATGAAGGGGAGAACAGCGCCAGTTCCGGGATCAGGGTCTCACCGTGAAGGTCAGGCTCCCCCCACCCACCCCGGGGGCAGGAAACCTCGGGACACCCAGGGTTGGGGGCACAGCGGGGGTCACCGCGGGAGGACCTGGGCATCACCCGACCTCGGGGTCCCAGGGGTGGGGGTCACCGCAAGAGGACCCGGGCATCACCTAACCTCGGGGTCCCAGGGCCGGGGGTCACCGTGGGAGGACCTGGGGCATCACTCGACCTCGGGGTCCCAGGGTTGGGGGTTCTGCGGGGGTCACTGTGGGAGGACCCGGGCATCACCCGACCTCAGGTCCCAGGGGCAGGGGTCACCGCGGGAGGACCCGGGGCATCACCCGACTTCAGGGTCCCAGGGGCGGGGGTCACCGTGGGAGGACCCGGGGCATCACCCGACCTCGGGGTCCCAGGGCCAGGGCGCAGCCAAGGACACACAGCCCCGCCTGGACTCGGGTCTGGGCTCACTCCGGTGCGGCAGCCGCAGCCCCCCCCAGGGCACACACACGGCGGCACCCACAGCTCCATGGAGCCCACGGCGGGTACGGCCAGGCCCCGGGATGGAGGGGTGGTGGCGGGTCACCCCATCCCTCGGCCACACTGAGACTGAGCTCGGCTTGCAACAGGAGGTGGCGGGGACGCGCACTTGGTCCAGGGCCCTGGCACCCCCGGGAGCACTGTGCTGCGAGTCCATGCAGAGCGAGCTGCTTCTGCGCTAGTCCGGAGCTGCACTGGCGTCGGGCACTCCTCCCCGGTGAGCACACCGAGCACCCTCCCGAAGGCCACCCGCCCGCCCGGTCACGTCTGAAATGAGTGTCAAGCGAATGGCGCACAGCACGGGGCATACCCAAGGGCCTGATGTCCCTGGGGCGAGGCAGCCCAGGCCCAGTGCCTGCCATCCCACTGCAGGGCGGTTGCAAAGATCTAAAACCACGCACTCTTCTCAGTTTTCATTCTAATTTTTTTAAATTTGGAAGTCTAGGCGTTTTAAGTGTTATTATATATAAAGTCCAGTTTTATTTTTAATAAGTTCGCAAATAGGTATAATTTTGCATTTCTGTCGTTCATGTGGTTGATGTAACTCACGTGAACTAACCCTTTTGGGGTTGCCATTAGTCTTTACGAGTGTGAAGACATCCTGAGACCAAAAAATTTGAGGACCTCTGACTTGACTTCCAGCTCATCATGGCCCTGACATGGTGGCCACCAGCTTCCGCACCTGCAGGGGACGGTCCTCCTCTGTCATCCCCTTCGTCAGGAGGTCCACCTGGCGCCTTTCCAGCGGGTGCTCCCTCTTCCCCTTGTCTCTGTCCCTGCCCCGACCCTGTCTCCTGCGGCCCTCCTTCCCCCACCTGTCCCCTCCCCCAGGCTGTGCCCTTGGCCCCGACAGGGCTGGGCGGAGAGTATTCCGGGCACAGCGTGTCCTCCTTCCCTCTCTCCTGTTTCCTGCCACCTGTTGCGTCCTGCCAGCGACCTTTCCCTCCAAGTGCTTCTCAAACAGCACTTCTTCCAGGAATTGGCCCCCAGACCTCTAAGGGGATCCCCAACTGAGGAATCTGATGGAGCAAAGGTCATCGCTGCCTGCTCCTCACTCAGCAGCCATCGGGAGCCCAGCTCCACGTCAGGGGCTGGGGACCCCGAGGGCATGCCGCGTGCCCCGGGCTGCTCACAGCTTCCAGGGAAGCGACGAAGGAGCCAGTGGTTGTGTCTGACAAAGCCAGGAAATGCTTCCCAGGGGCTGGGACATGTGCCGTGGGCCGTGCAAGACGAGGAACGCGCCGGGCGAAGGGCCAAAGAGATATTCCTGGTGACAGACCGTCCTTTCTGAGGCACACGGATGTGACAACGCACCACACGGTTGCGGCCTGAACGGATAGATGTGCAAGGACCACGGCACGCGTGCGTGTCGGCAGGTGCACTGCGTGAACGCGCCCCCGCGTGTGTGGCACTGTGTGAGCGCGTGCGCAGCCATATGTGTGCATGTGTGTGAGGTGTGCGTGTGCCCACGTGCGTGCACGCATGTGGCCAGGAGTAGGCGCTGCCCCTGAACGTGTATGTGCCACGATCCGCGTGTCCACGTGAGTGTCTGCGGGTGAACACGGCCACGGGACAGCAGTGTCCCCTGGGAGAGAGGGGAAGGGGGGAAGGGACCGTGCTCTCTGGCCCATGTCCCCTGGCGCCGTGACGCCCACTGTGCACCCGGCTGCGGCAGGGACGGCCAAGGGCGACGGAGCCTGGTCGGGCCACCTGCACCCAGGGCCAAGCCCACACACCGAGGCCTCGGCCTGCACCCGCCAGGCAAGGGCCACAGCCTGGGCGCCCGGGTGAGAGGCCCTGGGTGGGCGGCGTCCACCTGCCAGGGCCCGGCGGTGCCAGAGGGGCCACCTCTCCCAGGGCCCGGAGTCCCCCCACGGAACAGCTGGGGGCCGGGCCGGGGCAGCTGGCGGGGCCTGCGATCCTCTCCTGCTCAGCGGGTGTCACAACGAGCTTTACTCCACGCAGAAGTGTCCAGAAGGCGTCAGGCGCTGCCGGGCTCTCCACCGCCCTGCCTCAGCTGGTGAATCTGCTTCATGAGCCGGGGGCGCCCCTGCCTCCACCAGCTCGGGGGAAGGAAGCCTCCGCCCACCAGGCCGTGGGGACCTCACCCACCCCCCTCCGGCCCTACCTGTCGGCCACAGTCTCCCCGTGTTTTCTAGATCCCATGTTATATGGGATGAAACTGTATCATACGTGATATATTACAATTTCATTTAATTTTTCTAATTTAAATATTATATGTAACCAGGGCGCCTGGGGGGGCTCAGCGGTTGAGTGTCTGTCTCCAGCTCAGGGCGTGACCCTGGGGTCCCAGGATCGAGTCCCACATCAGGTCCCCACAGGGAGCCTGCTTCTCCCTCTGCCTGTGTCTCTGCCTCTCTCTCCGTGTGTCACTCATGAATAAATAAATAAAATCTTAAAAACAAATAAATACATGTAGCATGTATCCCATATTACCTATTGTATGTTTTATATATACATATGTATATATATATATATATATATATTTTTTTTTTTTTTTTTTACCATCTTCTGAATCAGTTATTCACCCTATTTTTCAGGTGGGAAAACTGAAGCCCAGCAGGCTGGGCTAACTTGCGGAAAGTCCTGCAGCTGGTAGGTGATGAACAGAATGCAAAGCCACCTCCTCCCGCAACACAGAATTGTGCCTCTTCCCCTGGGTCGTCTCCTCGGCGGCATCTCCATCTCAGTGACGACAGGAGTGTGACCTGCGGCCGCCTGGCCCCATGTCCCTGCCCGCGGGCAGCCCCTGCACGGCCCCACGCCTGACTGCGTGCCTAGCGGCGAGCACTGCCCTCGGTCCACAGCCCAAGAGGGGTGGCAGCCCTATAGACATGCTTTTTAGATCCAGGCCTGAAATCATTCCACAAATTGTGAGTCATCCAGAAATAGAATATTACGGGGCCTTTAAAAAGCATAGGTAAAGTGTTTTTGTGGCCACGAAAACAAATGCTTGTATCTGAAACTAATACTAATAATGACAATAGACAAATATTCGTATTCATAGCAGGAGATCACCCATAAGAAAAGAAATCCAAAGAGGAGAAGCCAGAAAGGAAAGCCATCAAATGCTAACGGTGGTTATTGCCAGATGATGGACTTACGGGGTGCCTAGTTCTCCTTCTGACTTTTCTGTATCTCACAAGCCTCCACAAGGGCATGCATGACTTTACAATGGGGGGAGGCCGGGGTGGAGTACTTAATACCCGACTGTGCCTTGGAAACTGTGTGACACCCCTTTCCCGGGCTCTTCAAAGGCCGGGGCTGGAGCGGTTCCCCGCAGAGAGCCCCCTAGCAGGCATCTGCACCCGGGAAACGGGCCTTCGGCGGGGGTGGGCATCCGGGTTTGCTTTCTCTGCCCCTTCCTGTGCTCCTCTCTTGCCTCACCCCAACATCCCCCAGAGAAGGCACAGACGGCAGCCCAAATGCACCCCTGCCCCCTGCAGCATGGTGTGTCTTAGGTCTGCAGCCTCCAAAGCAGACACCCAGCCCCGACTGCCCCCCGCGAGAGCCTGACATCCGGGGCCCCTGAAAGCCCCTCCTGTGGGGCACGTGTGCAACCATCTCTCAGGGCAGTGCCCACGGGAGCACCTGGGAACCCCGAGAGCAGAAGAGACCAGCAGCTCCCTGCCTCTCGGCCTTTACCGTCACCAGGACCATGTGTGAAGCTTAGCGACAGCCCCTGCTCACCCACCTCTTCCTCTGCACGCATTTAGCCAGGGCCTCCCCAGGGTGGGGGGTGGGGGAGGCTGAGCAGCCCCTGCCGGCAGGGGTCACTTCCCTTGGGGGGAGACTCATGACTCTGGGTCAGAGGGAGGATAGACTCCACTTCCAGCAGGGTGTCAGGGTGAGGGGCACATCCCAGGTCCAGGGAAGGCTGGCCGGGAACAAGGTGGCTGGCCTGGATGCCTCACAGGCGAGGGGTGATGGAGCAGAAGAGAGACAACTCAGTGTTTTGTGCAAAGGCAACAGCACGAGCAAAGGACGGGCACGCAGAGGAGAGCATGTGAGGTGCTTGGCTAAAGTGGTTAAAGCTGCACCTCCAGGCCCCCCTGCCGAGCCTAGGAGGTCGGGGTCCCTCCTTCTGCCAGAGGGAGCCTGCTGGTCCTTACGCACCTCCGCCCAGGAGCTAGGAGCAGGCTTGTTCTCAGGACACCGCAGCCACACGGGAGCCAGAGGTGAAGGGGGACTATCCATGGGGCAAGAGGATGGAGGGCCCCGCCCCCTACACTGCTCTGGACAGCCAGCGCGGAGGGAGAGCCGCACATTTATTGGGCTCTGGTCCTGAAATGAGAAATTCCAGCCTTTCCCAGTCCCAGCCCTGCCGGGGACCTGCCTTGAGCGGCCAGAGAGTCCCATGCCTGGACAATGGACACTGGGGACCAGGGAAGGTTGCTCCCACCTCCCGGGAGGCCCGGGTCTGTGACTGTGACCCTAGAAGAAGCTGGTGGCCCTACTTACCAGACCAGAGCAGAGAGACAGCTATTCTGCAAGAAATGAGACAAAGCTCTGGGCATCCCAGCACAGAAATAGACAGACAACGGATCAGAGAACCCAGGAACAAACCCACAATTTTATGGCAAATTAATCTTTGCCAAAGCAGAAAAGAATATCCAATGGGGGGAAAGACAGTGTCTTCAACACACGGCGTTGGGAAGCTGGACAGCAACACACAATAGAATGAAACTAGACCACTGTCTTACACCGTACACAAAAATAAATTCACAATGGGCTAAAGACCTAAGTATGAGACCTGAAACCATAAAAATCCTAGAAAAGACCACAGGCCCTAAGTTCTCTAATATCAGCCATAGCAACTTTTTTCTAGCTATGCCTCCTGAGGCAAAGGAAATAAAAGCAAAACAAACTATTGGGACTGCATCAAAATGAAAAGCTTCTTCCTGCACAGTGAAGGAAATAATCCACAAAACTAAAAGGCCACCTACAGAATGGAAGAAGGTACTTTCAAATGACATACCCTATAAACAGTTAGTAACCAAAATATATGAAGAACTTATGAAGGTCAACACCCAAAAAACAGAGAAACCAATTAAAAAATGGGCAGAAGATATGAATAGACGTTTCTCCAAAGAAGACATCCATCCAGATGGCCAACAGACACATGGAGAGATGGTCCACGTGCCTCGTCATCAGGGAAACGCGAATGGGAACTACAGTGCGATGTCATCTCATAGCTGTCAGAATGTCACCTCATAGCTAGAATCGATAATACAAGACATAGCAGGTGCTGGTGGAGATGAGGAGAAAGGGGAGCCCCCGTGCACTGTTGGTGGGAGTGCAAACTGGTGCAGCCACTGTGGAAGACAGTATGGAGGCTCCTCAAAAATTAAAAATAGAACCACCCAATGATCCAATAATCGCACTACTGGGAACACTGAGGGGGGCACTTGATGGGATGAGCACTGGGTTGGTATGTTGGTAAATTGTATGTTTTGGTATGTTGGTAAATTGTATGTTGGTAAATTGAACACCAATAAAAAATAAGTTTATTATTATAAAAAAATAAAAATAAATAAAATTTGTCAAGCCATTAAAAAAAAACAAAAAACAACAACAAAAAAAAAACAAAAACACTAATTTGAAGGGATACATGCACTCCTATGTCATGCATGATCTATGATAGCCAAGTTATGGAGGCAGCCCAAGGGTCCATAGATAGATAGATAGATAGATAGATAGATAGATAGATAGATAGACTAATGTCGCCCTGTGTGTTAACGATCCCATCCCAGGATTAAAAATCTAAAAAAGAAATGATGCAAATATGCGGGAGAAACAGAGGGGAGAGATCACACGTGCAGGCCGTCGGGGCTCTGGCCCATTTCTGGGGCCCCCCTTGACCCCTTCCTTTGCGTTCCACAAGGCTGGAAGCAAAGTCTGATTTTGTTTGCTTGCTAAGTTGGAAGTTCCATTTCCATTACTTGCAACCAAAAAAACAAAACAAAACAAAAAATTTTCATAATAAAGCTTTATTTAAAAGTGTGAGCATGAGGTAAGGCGGTATAGTGGGGCTGAAGGGAATGGGGGTATCGGGGAGCCCTGCTGGTTATGACGTCGACGGACAGAAGACCGGCTGCTTTGGCCCCTGGTCAAGCTCAGCTGCTTGCACATGGCCCCCTTCCCACACCCTCCCGGGGCATCTAGAAAGTTCACAAAGGGGCTGTGTGCTCTAACCACATAGAGGCCGGCCGGGGGGAGCCAGGGGGCACAGGGAGTCAGGAAAGCCAGCAGGGAAGCCCCGCACAAGGGCCCATGGGGAGGGCTGCCCCACGCTGGGCTCTGCTCTCGGTGGAGTCTGCTTGTCCCTCCCCCTCGGCTCCCGCCCTGCTCGCTCTCTCGCTCTCAAATAAATAAAATATTTTAAAATAAATAACTAAACACATCCAGCTTCCCCCCTCCCTTCCTGTGTTGTCAAATGTCACTCACAAGTCATTTATCCCAGCCATCAGAAACCTCTCTATTCACACTTTCTCCACCCGCTCCAGCAGCTCGATTTGGGGAAGTCGTCTACTTAAAAATAAATAATAAATAAATAAATAAATAAATAAATAAATAAATAAATAATGAAATAATGAAATAATGAAATAATGAAATAATGAAATGTCCCGCCCGGATTTTGTACCTGTTCCGGATTTTCGGGCCTTGTCACAGCAGCACATGGGTTGGCCCCATTTAGGAGAACGGGAAGGGGGCACAGCCAATCTTCAGCCTCCCGCGATTTGGCACCGGCAGCTTCTGGAAACAGCCTCCAAACCCCAGAAAAGGTGGAGCCTTTCCAGATGGATGTAGTCCTGCCGCTTTTGACCCAAACCTGCACCCTAGGTGCAGCGGCCGGGCAGGTAGGTGCATGCAGCCGGGGGGCACCGGGGGGCCCACCCGGCCCTGCAGCCTCTGCACCCGGACACCGGGACCCCAAGCGTCTCATTTCAGCCCCAACAAACCCCCCCAGCATCAGACACGAGGCTCGCAGCAGATTCCCCCTCTAGATGCCAACCAGAGCTTCGGGGGACGTTGGGGCACAAAGGTTCTTCCTCCCTAAGCTGAAAGGGCCTCCCGCCCGTTCTTGCAGAACAGAAGGGAACGCTCCTCTCTCTCCTGGGGTTTCGGGGCGAGGCTGGGCGGCCAGTTCTCCTGGTGCTGCAGGAATTCCTTCCTGGGACCCCCAAGGCCTTTGCTCACTGGCGCCCCGAAGCTTCCTACTGGAGCAGACTCGCGGTTCAGGTGCCATGCAGCCACCGAGACTGCAGAGCTTCGAGAAGATGGCCCTGGACTCGTGAAACCGTCTGGCCCTGTCCTCCGACGGTGTGTGCAGAGCCTCTCAGCGTGGCCGGGTGCTGCAAACAGCAGCAGCCTTTTTTTTTTTTTTTTTTTTTTTTTTAGCAGTAGCCTTTTCATCTCTTCTCGCAAAGCATCTCCCCTGTGCCTTCACTGAATGTTTGCTGAGCACGCAGCGCACGCCAGCCCACTCCTGGTTCCGACTCTCATGCCCCTGCTGCCCCTTCCACTCCAGGCCAGCCCGCATCTTCAGGACTCGGAGTCTGTCTGCCCCTCAAACACCTCCAGCGAAGAAAGCCACGCAGAACAGGTACATGCGACGAATGTCCTGCTGGTTTTGGTCCAGAGGCGGCCAAATGGTCACGTTGTGGGGTCAAGCCAACTCCCTGCACTGGCAGGGGGTGGGACTCTGTGTTCGCAGAGGGCTGTGGTCTCACCTCCTGGGAGTGTGTGGGTGACACAGGAGCTGGCGTCAGGCTCCCTGGAAGCATCACACCCCCTCCCAGACACGGGGTGAGAGCCAGGCCCCCAACCCCCAGGACACTCTGGGCTCAGAGCCTCCCCACAGCCGAGGGGCTGAGGACTAGGAACTGAGCAAAAACACAGGGAGGCTCCAGCTGAGAGCACTGGATAAGATGGCCGTGGTAGACGATGCTCAAAATGCTGCTTTGGGGGGGCAGGGGGGACACAGGGCAGCGGCAGTCCATGTGAACATCCCTCAGGCGCTGGGCCTCGGCTCCGCAGCCCCCCACCACCAACTATCAGCTAACGGACTCCCCCCGCCCTCAGACACCCTCCCCAGGAGCGCAGCCCTCTGGCGGGCGTGGCGTCTTCTCCAGCCCAGCTCTCGATTCCCCAGCCACCAGGTAACTGGGCTCCTGCAAGACCTTGCTATATTCTGGAACTCAGTCTTTGATTTGGGCATTAACATGTGATGATTTGGGCTAAGTGATGGCAATAATAGATGATGGGTTGTTGTTCGGTTTGGGTTTTGGGTTTTTTTTTTTAATGCCCACATGTGACATAAGAAAAGGTTGACAACATCGGGTTGGTATCTGAAATTCCAGATACCTATGAAAGCCAGATCTGGAGACTCCTAATATAGGGGAGGTAGACTTGGATCCTAGGGGATGTATAGACTTGGATTCCTACAGCCATGCTGGAAACTCCAGGTTCACTGCCCGGGGACCTGCTTGACCTTAGGCAAGCTTATTTGCTTCAAGGGGACAACTGGGGAAGCATTAGTTTTCGCATCCTAAAAAAAAAAAAAAAATTGAATGTCTTCATGCGCAAAACTTAATTAGATCTTGATTAAAAAACAATGAAAAGGCCAGAAAAGATATCTGAGGAACAACTGGGGACATTTGAGTATGAACTGGGTTTTAAATTATATCTAGGTATTATTAATTTTCTCAAGTGTGAAAACAGCATAATGGTTATGTGGGAGAAGATCCTTATTTTTCAGAGGTGCATGCTGAAGTATTTAGAGGTGAAGTTTTATGAGGCTTGCAATTTCCTGTGAGATGGCTCAGGGCAGAACAAAAAGGGTAGGACAAGAAGCAGATTCAGCAAAATGTTAACAATTGTTGAATCTAGGTGAGAGATATATAGGAATTCACTATAATAGACTCTTAAATTCTCTATAGTTTCAAAGTTGGTATAATAAAAAAGGAGGAAGTCCTTAAAAACACCTTATTTGCTGATTTGTTGGGCAGATTAAGTAAAACAACACATCAGAGAAAGTCTTGTCTGAGAACAAACTACAGAAAGGCAAACAAAACCTATGACTCGGTCAACATTCTCAGGATCCTTGCTCTTGCCCCACTCCAAGGTGGGCAGCAAAAGAGGGTCTTGGGTCCAGGAGATTTGTCACCTTCTAGGATATTCTCAGTTTTCAATGCCACCGATAAGCTTACCATTGTGTTTCTGGAACCCCAAGTTATGGAAATTTTATGTATCTCTGGGGCTGGGTACCTGGCCAAGAAGTTCTGGAATTCAGTTATGAAAGACAGAGTAAGAGGGAGAGATGGAAGCAGAGGCAGAGAGACAGACAAAGAGAGAGAAAGAGGAAGGAGGAAGAGGAGAAGGAAGAGGAAGGAAGGAAGAAGAAAGGAGGAAGAGGAGAAGAGGAAGAAAGAAGAAAGAAGGGAGGAAGAGGAGAAGGAAGAGGAAGGAAGAAGAAAGAAAGGAAGAAGAGGAGAAAAGGGAGGAAGGAAGAAGAAAGAAGTGAGGAAGAGGAAGGAAGGAAGGAAAGAAGGAAGGAAGGAAGGAAGGAAGGAAGGAAGGAAGGAAGGGAGGAAGGAAGGAGAAAAGAGGAAGAGGAGAAGGAAGAGGAAGGAAGGAAGAAGAAAGAAGTGAGGAAGAGGAAGGAAGGAAGGAGAAGAAGAAAAAGAGGAAGAGAAGGAAGAGGAAGGAAGGAAGAAGAAAGAAAGAAGGAAGAGGAGAAGAGGAAGGAAGGAAGGAAGGAAGGAAGGAAGGAAGGAAGGAAGGAAGGAAGGAAGGAAGGAAGAAGAAAGGAAGGAAGGAAGAAGGAAGGAAGGAAGGAAGGAAGGAAGGAAGGAAGGAAGGAAGGAAGGAAGGAAGGAAGGAAGGAAGGAAAACAGGAAGAGGAGCAGGAAGAGGAAGGAAGGAAGAAGAAGGAAAGGAAGAAGAGGAGAAGGAAAGGAGGAGGGAGGAGAGAAAAGCCCCTGAGCACAACTATGATCGCCAGAAGCTTCTCTGAAGGCCAGATAATCAGACCAGGGGCAGATTTAAAAACGTCTGCCCACTTAGCTTCACCACCAACTTCATTTATTGTTAATCCTTCTTACTGCTCATAAGCCTCAGCAAGGTCCCTACCTTCATGAAGCCCACACATCCTGCCTCAGAATGCCTTTCTCACTTGTGCCTTTACAAGTTCATTTCCCCTGCATGTAACGCTCTTCATTACTTTGCTGCCGGTTGGAAGTCTACCCAGTTCCTCAAGCTGAAGGGGTACCTATTTTATGACACACGACTGGATCCTGATTCCAGGCAGGAGTGATCTCTCCCTAGTCTGTGCTCCTATCTACCTTTGCCCACACCACTGTGAGATGATCACGGTCTGTCTCATTATAAAGAAATGTACATTTGTCCCCACTTCCCCGCCAAATTGAAAACTCCTTGAGGAATGATTAGTATGAATTTTATTCACACTAATGTGTACAACACAGATCCATAGTAAATATTGGTTCGATGTATTAATGAATGGTTCAGTGAGTGAACAGACAAGTAGATACTTGGATGGATGGATGGATGGATGGATGGATGGATGGATGGATGGATGGGCTGGTCTTTCAGGCCTATAGATAAGAATGGAGCCTACCCCAAATTAGTGTTTGAAAAGACATCTCTATGTAAGTGTGAAGACTAGGGCTTGAAATACCTTACATATGCAAAGGGAGAAACTAAAAAGGAATTTCTGCTTCTTGAACTTGAGAAGACATGAGTCTTCATCTTCATCTCTCAGCTTCATCTCTCAGCTTTTACCAGTTCATACGTGGATAAGCCTCTGACTTTTTTGCCCCAGAAGGCTGGGTGAGGAAAAAATTGTCTTTCTAGAAGAGGGACAGAGAAAGCATGGGGACCCAGGCAGCAACCTTGCCGGGCATCCAGGCACTGTTCCTGCATACAGAGTGAAGGGAACCTACAACACAAGCCACAAACAAAGTAGATTTGTTGTAGAATATGGTCTTTCTGCACATCCTGCATTGTGATACTGCCAAATTCACTGACTCTCTAACAAAGAAAAGCAGCAGATGAAAACTGATCATGTTTATCTTGGAAATTCCAGAAAGCCCCTGGAGGTGAGCACTTCCAGAGCTTGTAGCATTACTGTTTAATCAAGAGCCATAGCACGGTGTATACTATGGTTCCATTTCAGCTTCAATGGAGAGAGAGGCAGGGAAAGGGAGGGAGAGAGATAACCTGGTCAGAGAGAGGGGGCCAAGAGAAAATGAGAGGAGGGAAGAGACAGAGGGGAAGACAGCTTCAAAGCAAGGGAAGAGAGTAGAAGGACTCACCTCCCAGACCTGCCTGGCACTTTTAGGGACGAAGGAACAAGACTGATGGTGCCCTCATCTGATTCTTCCAGAGCAAGGTTGGTGTGCTTTGGGTAGCCTCACAAGTGGAAGGTGTTTTATTCAAAAACTTTACTCTTTTTATTCAACGGTTCAGGTGGCAATCTGGATGGGGAAGGAAATTCACATCTGCTGAGTGTGCAATTGTACTATGCCAATAGTACTGAGCTCTCAGGATTTTATAAAGTAGATACTAACATTTCTGTGTATGGATAAAGAACTGGGACCTGATTAAGTCAGCTGATTTATCCAAAGTCATCCAGTTAGTAAGTGGCAGTGTCAGAATCCATCTCCATTTTGTCCTACTTCAAACCACCCCACTGACAAATTGGTGCCACCTCCACAGCTCATTATGTCCCAACCCATAAAGTAGATTTGGTGTGTACTAGACAATTCCTTTAAGATTCAAACCTTGCATATCCTTACAGTATTTGGAAGGATAGTGTTTGGAAGCTGTTAAATAACATCATGTTCAGGATATAGGAGATGTGAAAGTCTTGCCCAACTCCTAGCATCCTGAAGACCCAGGTAATGACAATAGGAGACAGGAACCAAAACGTCACTTTCTTATTGGCAGGGACAGTGTCTAGAACCCAGAGAGTAGAGCTCCGATAAGTCTGGCTCCAATATTTGGCTTAAGGTTGAGCACAAGCCAGTCCTTCAATTCTTTCCTATGTCGCAAAGCAAAACTTGTGACCTTATCATTGTCTGGTCATCATGTGGAGCTATGGTCAGGATACTCCCGTGATAGTGAGTGATTCTCTGGAGTGTAATCTGAAAGTGCCAAAGAAAATTCTTCCACTCTGTGCATAACCATTAGTGAATGATGACCCTGTGCCCTAGTAAAACAGGCAAAATCAGCATCGTTCCTTCTCCTTCCTCAAAGAAAACCTAAGAAGATTGTGAGCACAGAAAAGCTTTGGCATATGGGAAGGTAACTGTGTGTTTCTGCAACTATTTTAATAGCATAAAAAGGGCCTCAAATGTGCTTTGTCACATGTAAAAATAGGCATGGACCCCCCAGAGAGGCAACAAGGGTATGATTTTGCTAAGGAGCTGGTGATGGGAACCAGAGAGTGCATCTGTATGGTGCCTGAAGGAAGTTTATCCTATTTATCCTACTCCTGAGGGATGAATAAGTTCAACTCCCTTTGGTGGAAACATGGACAAAAGATTGATGGAGGCAGCCAACCTACCACCATCATGAGTAACCCATGCTGATAACCAGCAACATGAGCTCTGCTGCTCCCAGGACAGCTTCCATATGAAGCGGTGCTGATAGGTGGAACAGGTGCATTCAGAAACACTCAGTGACCTGAGGCCCAACTGGTAGGATAAACCACAGACAGACAGTGCTTAAGAGCTTTCAGTATCTCCGGTCCAGCACGCTCCTTTTCCTCTACCCCCAAATCAAACTGGCCCACATACATGTGAAATCATTAAACATACTCTCGTAGACTCCTTTCAAACTCTGAACCAGTTCCTTCATCTCCTATGACTGCCAGAAAATTAAAAACCCAGGCTCTGTTGTGCATTTCATGGAAATGCGCTAGATGACTATGTTGGTCTCAGTGGGTCTTGGAATTTCCAACATAAGAGAAAGGGAATACAGATATCAGGTATATATGGTTAAGTAAAAACCCAACAATCCTGGATTAGAATTCGAAGTAGCAGTATGTTTCATGATGCCTTTTATTTAAAAACAAACATACATTTCCTAGCCATGTTTACTGAAAACATCTAAAAACAACTGATCCAAAGGCAATGAGCATCCCTAGCACTCCGATGGTGGTTTTCTTTCTTTTTTTTTAAGATTTTATTTATTTGTTCATGAGACACACAGAGAGAGTGGCAGAAACACAGACAGGGAGAAGCAGGCTCCATGCAGGGAGCCCGATGTGGGACTCAATCCCAGGATTTCAGGATCACGTCCTGAGCCAAAGGCTGGCGCTGAGCCACGCAGGCATCCCAGATGGTGGTTTTCAAATAGCATTTCCCATGAATGGAGTCAGAGTCAGATTTCCAAGGAGAAATGGCAGATTCCAGATCAGGACATGAACAAGATTAGTCTATTACATCTCACCCAACCGGAAAGTAAGGAAATTATCAGTGACTAGTTAGGTCACACCAACTGAACTCAAGCCAATTTGAATAGGTTCTCACAGGCGAAGATGAGACAATCTGAGCATCAGCAAGGGTAACAGCTGCAACAAAATATGTTTCAATCCGTTGAGTTCCATGATGGTGCTCAACAGCATCAAGAGCAGCATGGAACTAGGCTCCACGATAATGCTCCATAGAAGGGAAAGAGCTACATTGGCCACCTTTGAATGATATTATAGAATCGCTGTTTTGAAAGCTTATAAGTAAAGGGAAAGAACTAAGCATAATTCTCTTTCCTATATAAACTTGATTTCTGGGTAACCCAACAGCCAATGAACTGAAGTTTTTTTTTTTTTTTCTCTTTGTAGATATTTTCCAGCTTACGAATGGAGAAAATGAAGAAATTAGAATGACACTATGTTGTAAGCCCTAATGAATTAATGGGCTTGGGCTACGATCATCATGGCTGCTAATCACGAAAAAGAAACAGCCAGACGAGTGTCATGCCTTCCAACACAAGTCATAACTCCACCCAAGGAAGGAGCCTTGCCATCAAATCTCCCCTGAGCTGGTCTGTATCTATTTATAGGCAACGTAAGGGACAAGGAACATGGAATCAACTCCATGAGGATTCCATTCGCCAAACCAACTGAAGGAAATTCTACAAAGCAACAACAAAAACAAAAAGCAATGAATAAAAAAGGACTAAAAAGACTATAGTTAATCTTAAAATAGGGACCTCGTTTGGATCCTGATTCAAATAAACCATTAAAAAAGTCACGTAAAAAAAAATTTTAAAAATTAACGTTTCTTAAACATTCAGGGAAGTTTAAGTGTTAATGGAATTTTATGTTGAAAAACTTATTAAATTATTAGATGTAATAATTATATACATATTTTTTTGAAAGTCCGTATCATTTGTCAGAGATCTGCTCAAAAGAATCCAGAAACAGAATAAACAAGGTCGGCCATTGTTGATAATTACAGAAGCTAAGTGATTGATACATAGAGATGAGTTTCTTCTCTTTGCTTTTGTGTGGGTATAAAATCCTTCAAAATGGAAAGGCTCTTATAAATAAAAGGAGAGGTAGTTTCTTCCACTTTCTCATGTCTGACTCTCCTAATATATTGTTGACCTAGATACATTTGCCTGATTCTGCTGAATCAATACATCCTAATTCTACCCCTTTATAAAAAAAAAAAAAGCATAATACACAAAATATTTGTAAACACAAACATCTGATGAGAGAAATCTCCCATTCATATCACCTAACCTAAAAACTTCTATGTACTTCCATTTCCTTTTTTGCTTAGTGTCTCCTATCACCTGCCTCCCCATACCTGTTGCAGATGACCCTCCAAATGTGTGATCATCCTGTTAAAGGAACCAACTGCTGGGTGCTCCCCAACTCTTCTCCTGATAATCCCTCAGCCTAGCAGCACTACAGCTGGAAGTGCGGCTGGCCCCACCCAATAAATGAAAGCGTGGCTAGTCACTGAGCAGAAATAGGAGCCGGAGGTGACACACAACCTTTGCTGTCAGGCCAACCCGGGTCTTCACTCTGCCTTTGACCAGCGGTGATCCTTGGGCAGGTTATTTCAACTCTCTTACCCTTCACAGGATCTTCATGAGGCTTGAGATGATGTACATAAATATTGAAAAGAGGTCCAGACAGGGCAAGGGCCCAAGGAGGTAAAATTCCTTCCCGCTGGAAATGGAAGATAATAAAGACAGTGGGAATCTCCGCGGTGAGAAAGAAGAGACCCAGAGTCAAAGTGAGCCCAGAGATGGTGTCGAAGCTGCAACACAATGGCCAAGGTGACAACAAAAAGAGAGCTGTGGAGGGTAACGTAGGGACTACAAGAAATCTTAGTGGACTCACGGGGTAGGTCACCAGGTCCCAGAAGGGGTGGCCTCCTTGCTCTGTCCACACACCTGTCCTTTACCTCACATCCAGCCACCCAGCACTGCCCCCCATGCCGTTGAGCGCTTGGCCAGCTCAGCCTCTCCAGTGAGTCCCATCCTTTGGCCTTCCTCCCTATGCTGCTTGCAGACTCCGATTGGCACTTTTCCCTGGCACAACCTCCTTGTCCCTAATAATCTCATCCATGAAGGGAAAATGCTTCGATAAACAATTCAAAGGATCCATGGAAGCAGCTTCGGAAGATCAAAAGCTAGAGGCATGTACCATCCACACAGAGCCAGGGTCCTCACCAGATACAAGCCAAGACTCCCAGTAAACCAGTTCCCTCCGGCCTCTTTTGTGCCCCAGGACCTATTTGCATAAATTGGCACTCGGGTTTCTAGGCAAAAGAGAAAAGTAGGGAGGAAACGATGAAGGAAAGCTAGATTGAGGTCTTTTTCTAACTCAGCCTGCGGGGACACAGTGACTGCACGTAAAAGCCAACAGTTGCTTTCATGAGCATCCGTGAGGCTCCAGACACAGGCTGCGCTGCCTGGGGCCCAGGTGAAAAGGTGGCGCAGAGGGTGGGCTCCATTTCATCCTGGCCCAGGGCCGACTTTGATTCAGGAAAAGTGAAGCATATGCAAGAGTGCAGAGCCCCACTTGGAGGGCACTGGGAGGCAGGAGGCAGAGCAAAAAGGAGGCTCTAACAAAGGGCAGCGGGGGTCACAGTGGTGAGGGCTCTCTCCAAAGGGACAGCAAACAATGACCCTATAAGGATCCCGGAACAGAAGAAAATGAGTGGCTGTGTTGAGATCACATCGGACACCCCCCCGGGGACTCCGGGATTTCTAAGCACCATCAGGAGGCCGAGATCCCGCCTTGGCCACGGGAAGAATTCAGCCAGTGGCATTTGGGTTATTAAGGCAGAAGTTATTGTGGTCGCTTGCTGACGGGCCTGGGGCCATTCAGGTCACGCACACTCACAGGCGAGCACCCCTTCGAGGAGATTCAAAGACAAGAGGCACCCCTAGGCACCGAGCTGTGGTTCCAAGGGCGCCGCCGCTTGGCAGGAGGGACAGTTTACATTTGGCCAGGGAGGCCGGCGATAACCCACAGTCCAAGGCCACAGGAATGGCACAGACAACAAGAAATTTGAAATTCAGAGAAGCTCAAGGTCAGGGTGTGCTGAGGAATCCAGGAAGGCATTTTAGGGAGGAAAAAAAAATGTGTTTGTTCTCTTCTCTGAACATTTATGGAGCTCCAGTGCCAGGCATTGCTCCAAGCTCTGGGGACGTGGGCAGAAGTCAGAGCTGCCCGCAAGGGGCTCAGGGCCTTCCAGGAAGAAGTGACTGTGGCCTGGCGACCATCTCTCTGATTCAGGTCCCTACGGGGGCTGGGGGCACAGGGATGCCCTTCATGCAGGTAGGTAGGAGGGGGGCACTGAGCCTTCAGAAGGTGACAGTTGTTCCAGGCTTAAAGCAAAGGAGCAGGGACGGTTTGGGCAGGGGGTGCAACAGAGACCCCAAACTGGGGTCTGCCCATGGAAGTTCTGTGGGGTGGGAGGTGGGCTGGGGAGAAAGGGGGAACTTTGAGTCCCGATAGTGCAAAACGGGACTCGGGCTCTGGGGAGAGGTGCTCCAGTTGGAAGGGCTGGGGGGCCTGGGCTGGGTGGGCTGCAGCCAGGCTCCTACCCTCCCCCGCGGCTCCAGCTCTTGCTCCGCTAGGGGGAAGCCACCTGCCCCCACTCCTCGTCACCTCAAATGGAAGGACCCAGTGAGCTGTGGTTGGTGGGAGTCCTGGGGCGACTTGCGAGAGGCTTCCAAGCGCTGCCTGGCTCTGGGGGCGCCCGGGGAGGCCCCGCTTGCTCTGGGCCGCGGGGGGCAAGCCAACAACCCACTTGATCACCACTGGGCCGGTCAGGACTGCGGCCCGAGCGCCCGGGCGCCCTTCTCTAGGCGGAAACCAAATCTAACTGATTTATTTTAAGTGAGACTTACACAAGTCATCACCGAGTATGGATTTAAGCTTTAAGAATTAATGAAAGGAGAAAAACTGCGAATGTGCCCCAAACCACAATCCGAATGAAGCTTTGTCCTTGAACAATCATAATTTAGGATTGTCATCTGCGGCCCTGATCATGGAAAGGAGACTTTCTCCAGCCCCTTCTCCAAATAATAAGAATTGATTTTTGACCAAGGCCAATCTATTGTTCCAGATCATTAACTTCGGAGGGTCCATCATTTTCTGATGCAGTGAAACTGGTTTCAGGGCGTTTGGTGCTCCAGGCGGTGGGCGGCGTGGCTGGAAAGCCTCGGGGCGCTGGGAGCTGCTGGGGCCACGGGGGCCACGGGGAACATGGGGGACACGGGAGGACACAGGGGACACAGAGGACATGGGGGGCCACAGGGGGCCAGGGGGATGTGGGGGACACAGGGGGACACGGGGGGACACAGGGGACACGGGGGGACACAAGGGGTCATGTGGGACATGTGGGACATGGGGGACATGGGGGCCACGGGGGGTCATGAGGGGCCACGGGGGCCATGGGGGGACACGGGGGACATGGGGGCTGCCTGCTAGCCCCTCAGGCCCATGCTGAGCATCTGAGCCCCAGCGAGGCCCTCTGCCCGCACACCCACCTGCCCCCCCACCCCCCCACAGGTGACCCCGGGTCGGGCCTGCCCACCTGGCACCAGGAGCAGAGTGGGGCCGGCGGCCAAGGTCCCCGCACTCGGGCCCAGTCACCCCCGGCCGCCCCGGGCCCACCCAGAGAGGGCAGCAGCTGCGGGACCCTCGGGGAAAGTGGGTTCTGGGCCATGGCCGTGGCGCCCAGCGGCGTCCTCCGTGTCCAGCGCCTCGCGACCAAGCTGTCCCTTCCGTGTAGGGCAGGGGGCGCCGGCAGGTACTCAGGGGCCAGGGACAGTGCGGCTCAGGGCTTGCACTGCCCACCCCGCCTCTCAGGCCCGTGGGGCGAGGGGACATCGTGGGACCCTCCGTGCAGACGAGGGGCCGAGGCGTCGCAGGTGTGGGTGAGGACACACGGACCCTGCATCTCCAAGCGCAGCCACGGCTACCACCGGATCCCTGGAGCCCCAGGGTCGCCCCGGCTGCAGCCCCCTGGGACCCCAGGGAGTCCCTCGGCCGCCCACCTGCCCCCGGCCTGGCGAGCCAGGGGGACAACGCGGGCCCTGGAGCCCCGCCTGCTCCACATGGTGGGGGGGGGCTAACCCTAACCTAGGAGACGTACCCCCGCCAGGACCGCTGCCAAGGAGGAGCGTGGCCCGATGTCCCAGGCCTAGGCCGCCCTCCTCCTCCCCACCTGTGGTTGCGTGTGACTCTGGGGCCGCCCAGGGGTCTCTGCGGCTCTCAAGGCTTCGGCTGCTCAGAAAATCTCAAGTCTGAGCTCACGGGAATCCCACAGAGGTGAGTCCTGAGTGCGTGTGTGAGAAGCAACCCTAAACCCTTACCCGCACACGTACGCACACACGTGTACTCAGAGTCACACAGGGGCGCAGCTGAAACACGCGACCACTGCTGTGACATGGGACCAACCGATCAGAACCGATGAGGCCGCCTGTGAACGTCAGAGCCCGTGTCCCCAGCACACTCCCCAGGGGGACGCCGCGCCGGTTGCATCCGTATGGCCCTGGAAGTGGAGCCAACTGATGAGAGTCTGTGTCTGAAAATTCAGAATTAGGAGAAAGAGAGTCAGGGCTTTTCATGGAGAAACAGTGGGGCAGCCTCGGTGACCCATTAGTTAAGCATCTGGCTTCGGCCCAGGGTGTGACCCCGGGGTCCCAGGATCAAGTCCTGTGTCGGGCTCCCCGAATGGAGCCTGCTTCTCCCCCTCCCTGTGTCTCTGCCTCTTTCTCTCTGTGCCTCTCATGAATAAAGAAATAAAATCTTAAAAAAAAAAAATGGAGAAAAAGTAAAGTGAAACTGCGGTTGACCGGTTTCACATCCCACGGGCCGCGAAGCAAATGAAGACCAACTATGAAGGAACAACCGAGCTGACGGAGAGGGAGGCGGAGGCGGAGGCTCTTCTCCTGGGCCTTTCAGCCTCTGCCCCCCCCTTCCGGAGCCCGGCCTTATTTAAAAACAATTTCCCTGTGCTTAGGGTCAGGGTCAGAAACCATGCCCCGCCACACAGATTTGAAAACACCTTCTTGGTTTTGGTCTCTGTCCTCATCTTCCCTGAAGCCTCCGTCCCCATTAATGAAGCCGCTCCCCTCAGTTCCCCGTCTACACAGGCGGGAGGTGGGGAGCGGATGTGACGCTTGCCACTCAGAGGTGGGTCCATCTCTCTTGAGAGACAAGACTTTCTCAGGTTAAATCCCAGGAGGGTTGAGTCTTGCAGGATGCGTCATCCCCTGTTCCAAGGTCACCTGGGTTGACAGCCCCAGTGGCCTCTGGGGGATCAAACATCTCCCCCCTCCTTTTCATTTCAATGGGTGCGAGCGGCTCTCTAGTACCTTTAAAGATTCTCAGTGGACACAGGAGTAGACCAGAAGCTCCTGCTTGGATCCTTCCAAACAGTCCTCGGGGGCTTCCACTTTCTGAAGGCACCAGGGATGGGGGCGCGGACAGAGGGGTTCGACCTTCGGTCCCACCTGTCCAGTTCCTGCCTCTTCCTACATGCAAAGGGGAGGCCTCTGGGCTGGCCTGCTGCAAACGCCCCCTCTTAGCGGAGCAGGAGGTGGGCTGGACCCTGACGTGTGCCTCTCTCCATTCCCTACACCCTGTTCCTTGCAGAGCCAGAAGCCGGGTGCTACACAGGGCCTAGCACCCTGCGCACCTGCCCAGCCTCCCCGTCCGCCCCTGTTCCTGTGAGTCAGCCCAGCCATCCCAGTGTCTCTCATCCACTCCACACCCCACGGAGATCCAGCCCTGGGAACCGATCTCTGGGCCCTCCAGCCAGGGCGGGGAGGAAAACGGGATGGGGGCCTCTGCCCAGGGGAGTACCAGCTCCTTGGACGTTGTGGCCAGAAAGCTCACCCTCTTGCTTCCTGGGTCACGTCTCTCACCCCCGCCCGAGGCAGGGCTTCCCCGCGGCCAGGCCATCCCAGGTCACACGGTCTTGGTCCCCTCACACCGTTTAGGATGCAAGCTCCTGGTTGGCCCCACAAGCCCATAAAGCTCTCCTCAACAGCAGATCTAGAAGCTTCTTACCTCCCCCCAGAGATCATTCTGGTCTCAGCTACTGTGGCTTGAGGGCACAGGAGACAGACCTGGAAGCTTCCTATGAGGGTCCTCTGATCCACTGGCACCTGCTCCCCCCGTCCAGCCCCTCCGTCTCCCCCACAGGGGCTCTGCACTTCCTCATCACGGCTTCACTGTGGCTGCGTTGCTTGAATCCACTTCTGTAAATCGCAGAGGCTGGCCCTGGGGGGTGGGGAAGAGGGACACCGAGTGACAAGGGTGCCGCCAATGGAGGCAGCAGCCTCGAGCTCACTGGTTTAGGCGTTGCAGGGAAGGGCCAGGGCAAGTGGGAACACCGGGCTCCAGCACATTTGCTTCCCAGAGGCAAGTGGCGTGTGCAGCTGACTTTCCCACAAATGCATCTCCAACTGGGACTGAGTGTCTTTGATTGAGTTTAATATCTAGACTAGAAAATGCATTACCATCTACAAAGTCGTCTTTAATGATTTCATACCGTAATCTTCAAAATTTAATAAGCCCTCCAGAGATAATTAATAAAAATGTGACCTAACAAAAAGTAAAATGTAATAGTACAATATCTGCAGATATTAAAAGGCTGTGTGTCCAATGACCCTTCTCCCCCCTTTCTGGGAACGTTGGCTCTTTCCCAGCACTGCCCTGGCAGAGGGAGGTAAGATTTAGACCGGAACAAAGAGGGAAGGTAAATGAGCCCCATTCTAGAGCTGGGTCCTTTAAAGGGAAGGTTTTCCTTTGAATTTCAAAGGATATATTTGACTCGGATAATCCAGAATCAGAGCTCTGTGAATGCAGCGTAAAATCTAATCAAAAACACAGGAAATAACCGGTATGGGTGAGGATGTGGAGAAAAAGGAACCCTCCTTGCACTGTTGGTGCAGCCACTGCGGAAACAGTGCGGAGGGTCCTCAAAAAGTTAAATACAGAATTACCCTATGATCCAGTAATTCCACTGCTGGGGGTATTTACCCAAAGGAAATGAAAACACTAATTTAGAAAGACATATATCATCCCTACATTTGTGCGGCATCATTTATTTACAATAGCTGAGATATGGAAGCAATCCAAGTGTCCATCAATAGGTGAAAGGAGGGGGTGCCTGGGTGGCTCAGCAGCTGAGCCTCTGCCTTCAGCTCAGGTTGAAATCCTGGGGTCCCGGGATCGAGTCCCACGTCGGGCTCCCCGCAGGGAGCCTCCTTCTCCCTCTGCCTATGTTTCTGCCTCTCCTTCTGTGTCTCTCATGAATAAATAAATAAAATCTTTAAAAAATATAGATGAATGGGAAAAGAAGATGTGGGAGATAGATGATAGATAGATAGATGATTGATAGATGATATAGATAAATGATAGATGATAGATGATATAGATAGATGATAGATAGATAGATGATTGATAGATGATATAGATAAATGATAGATGATAGATGATATAGATAGATGATAGATAGATGATCTTGCCATTTGCATCAACATGGACCTAGAAGATATTACACTAAGTGAAATAAGTCAGAGAAAAACAAATAACACAAGATTTCACTTATATGTGGAATCTCAAGAACAAAAACAAGCAGGTTTGCCAGAGATCACTGTCGGAAGGGAGAGGGATGGGAGGAGGGGTAAAGAGGTAAAGGGGATTAAGAGGAACCGACTTCCGGTTATAAAATAAATAAGTCACGGGGATGTAAAGTACAGCATAGACAATATAGTCGATAATATTGTAATGACTTTGTGTGGTGACAGATGGTAGGTACACCTGTGTGGTGAGCATTTCATAATGTACATAAATGTCAAATTACGATGTTTTGCATCTGAAACCAATATAAAGTATATGTCAACTATACGTAAACAATTAAAAATAAATAAATATTTTATCAAAGAATGGGACACTGCCTGCGTCCTTTTGAAGGGATTGAGGAGCTAGATTATACTGAGGGGGGCCCTGAAAGCAGAGGGCAGGAGGCCGCTCCACTTTCTGCCTGAGATTCTGGAATCTTCTCCCCTAGATGCTCTGCAGCCACACGGGACCCGGGAGCATCGAGGCTGGCACCATACCATCTTTGGTGGACACATTTCTCAGGATTATTGGTTTCAAACCAAGAAGCCAGTTCTGGCTAAAGAATTAGAAAAGACGCTGATTGACAGAGGACCGGAGGCCCCACGGAATGGACAGAAGGCATGTGTGGCAGGCGAGCCCCGGTTGAGGTCGGTGGGGACGTCCCAGCCTCTGGTCTCTGCCCTTGAAGACGCCACAGCTGATGGTCCGCGGCCGGCCCAGGCTCTGCACCCCTCTCCCAGGGGTGGAGAAATTGTTGTGGATTTTCTCCAGGCCCCGTGGGAGCTAAAAGAGGCGAGGGCCGGAGGGCAAAGGCTAGCTCAGGCCCTTTCTGGCTCCAGAAAATATTTCTCCTTTTGGCCACCCAGAATCTGAGCATCTGTCCTATTTGGGGGAATCCTAAGACAGAAGAGAAGTGGCTCTCCCTTGGAAGCCATGGGGTGGAGGAAAAGGGGGTAAGTGTTCCTTCTGGCCCTTAGGGTAGACATGTGGTCCGAGTGTGGCCAGGCAGGTGAACTACCAGGTCTTGGTTCTTGAGTGATGTGAAGGTTCAGGGTCAGGTAGCTGGTTTCCAAGTGGCCCATGTGGAACGAAGTCCAGCAATCTGCTGGCAGCAATGCCCATGGCCAAGTTGAAAAGGGCCCAGCTATCATCCACAAAGGGAAGGACCCTGCCTTCTTGGTATTTGCCTGAGTCCCGACCTGCAGCTTTCCTCCGAAGCCAGCACAACACACAAACACACACTGAAAACTTATTTAACCTCAGCGGGCGGAAGACAAGAGAAAGAGAAGGGGTCGCTTACTAGTTTGGCCGAATATTTAACCAAATTTACAATATCCTAAACCATAAGAAATGGTATTACCAACATTAAAGTCGTCGGTAGGTGGTAAGAGGGGGTGGTCCTACCTTTAGAGGAAGTGAAGGGTCCTGACCACACTCAGTTCCAGCTCGTCTGAGACAGCCTGGGGCATAGAACCAGAAAAATACCTTTTTATTTTCTTGAGCTTTGTTGCCTTTTCCAACCGCCTTGGAGTCTCCCCACTGTCTTACCCAGAATTGCACTCTCCCCCCTGCCCGCAGATAAGGGCGCCTTTGGCACTGTGCCCTTGGACCACCCTCCTTGGTCCCAGGCAGCACACTACCACTGGACTCATTCTGGACTCCAGGCCCTGACCTGTGTGGGCCCGGCCTGCCTGGAGAGGTAGTAAGACAAGTGGACACTACATCAGGAGTGATGAATGGATCAGATGACAAGGGACCATGACAGGAGCCCCTGTGGAGCCAGGATAGGTGGTTTTTAGCTCAAGAAGGAATGTGGGTGCTCGACAGTGCAGAAAAGAGGACCAAATGGCCTCCCGGGAGCCTTCACTGGATACCCTACAATTACCATCAGATAAGAAAAGGGCTGGTGGGTCTATGAACCAGACACCTCTTCACTTGGTAAACACACTTCTTGATGGTTCAGCAGAAGATATGACCCAGGAAGGAGGAGAACCGAACTCTCTAGTTAGAACACGGGGTGAAGATAGTTTCAATAAGTCCTAAGTGATGTTGCCCAGTTCCTAGATGGAGAGCCACGTGCCTAGGGATAGAGCACGAGAGCAAGAGATAGTGCTCTCTCCCCACACACAACCACACCTGACAGACTCCACACCCCGCCCCCACCTCAGGCAGTCACCAGCAGCTGCAGGCGACAAGAAAGGTGCAGCCCCTCTAAGAACCCCATGGGAGCCCATCCCCACTCTCTCCTCTCAAAGGAGCAAAGCACACTCATTAGGGCCCCCACTATCAACATCTTCTATATTCTAAAGAGATGAGATTTAAATCAAGGTTGACGTTGACGGTATAAATTGGGATTAAACTCTAATACCCAAAAGGGATCTGAAAGCTACAGAGCTGACCAAGATGCTCTTAAGAAGGGGAAAGAGATGCAGCAAGGTAGGGACAAAAGAAGTGAGTGGGGAAAAATAAAACCACTCCTGCTCCTAGCCCTGTGGGTATGTAACCCTCTCTGGTATGTAGCCAGCCAGGGAGGGGGAAGAGTGACTCAGTCGCTGAGTCACTGAGGCTCTAGATGGGCTGGTAGAACTCACACCCATGTCACTCATCCCTCAAGGAGCTGAAACCATCTTCATCTGGCGCCTTTCCCCCCTATCTTCTGTGAATGAGAAGGAGACGGGAGATGGGGAGAGGAAGGGAACTCATATGGTGTCAAGCTTGGCGCTTCCCAGCGTCGTCCCCCTTACGCAGGCAACCCACGCAGCAGCGGGCAAACTGGGCAAACCGAGCCTCCAGGAGGTGGAGCAATCAGCCCAAACGCTCTTCACGTTACTCCCAGGCATGTCCGACATGAGTCACACTCTCTCCTCTATGTCATGAGGAGTCTGACAGTACACTGCCCTGCCTAAAAACACACCATTCTCGTCTTTCTCTCCTTTATTTTCCCGATTCACACCACTCCGCACAGGCCCTCTTCCCTCACCTCCGCCCCTCCGGAGCCTGGCTTTGTCATCATGAGTGATGCCTTTGCCAACATTCTCCTGGACATTGGGAGTTGTGCCAAACATTCTCAAGCTTGATCCTACCTCCCTGTCCTCCACAGGGAAGTGGCCCCCAACACAGATTATTTTCATGAGCCACAGCTCTGACCCCACTAGATGTTGCCCTACCATTTGAAAACATGCCAGCTGGGCGAAAAAAGGCGTAGTCTTCTCTATTCAATGCCCCTCTGCTTTCACAGGTACAGCTCCCCAGGCTTGGCCAACCGGCCTGGAGACTATGCCTCCCAGAGGGAATCTCTTCCAGGATTGCTAGGTCAGGCTTAAAACAGCTCATTTCCTTTCCACAGTGTCTCCTGCCCAGTCTGCCCAGGCCTCACCTCACCAGGGAGCTGTGTTTCATTTATCTATCCAATGGGCCAGTCTTTGCTAAATGCGTGAGGGGAGATGGTAAGCCCAGGAGCTCAGGCCAGGGGAGACTCTTATCAGTGGGCAGCCCACAGGGGCCAGGGGGAGCTGTGGGGACACAGAGGGAGGAAGCCAAACTCAAACTCAGGGCCCAGGAAGAGCCTAGGGAGGTGATGTGTCCACTGAGCTTTGCTGGGCAGACACTGGCTCCAAAAATAGTCTATATGGAGAGGGTCTTGAGGAACTGTGTAGGTGAGGTATGCACCGGGTGTAGACTTTGTTCAAGTTCAAACTTGGTTTCTTCTGCTTCCGGGCTAGATTTACTCTCCTGTCTGAAACAACCAAAAAAGCTGCAGATAAAAATGTATGAGACAGTGGCTTTCAAGATGTTGGCTATCTGGCCGGGAAGGACTATGGTCCCTGAAAGATGGGCAACCAACAGGGTGAGCTTACTGCCTTGTGAGAGCTTCCAGGGAAAGGCCCAGCAGAGCCCACCACTCTCTCGGAGTGGAGAGACAGCAGTGAGAGCCAAGGAAGACCCAAGTGCCTGGAGTTCACATGACAGAGGCTAGTGAGGACACAGGTAGAGGGAGAGACCCCTGGAGACGTGCAGATGGTCTCCTCGGGTATTTGGCAGACTTCTGATCAACCTGTGTGTGTGTCCATGTGACTCTGTGTGTGTGTGTGTGTGCACACACGTGAGTGTGAACCACGAGAGGCATGGCTGGAAGGCATCTTCAAGAATTAGAGGAAGAAGCGTCCAACAAGGCCAGAAATAGTGTCCGTTCCCACAAGCCAGGCTGGAAAACCAAAACCATGAAATACGGTCCCGGATTTTAGCTCTGAGTGTGAAATCCCCAAAAGCCATCAATCAAGATCCTGCCTGTCGGTGCCAGGCATCCCATGGTGCTCCTCAGTAGCTGTCACACTCCTGCTCTCACTGCCCCCACCTATGCAGTCCCCTTGGGTGGCCAGTAAGTGGATCTCACCCTTCCTGGCCGAACCCGTAGCTTTGTTGCCGCTGGGATTCTTTCATTCCTAATTCCCATCATTACACTCAAGAAAAAGCACTCTAACTCACCAGCTTTGGATTTTCTCTTCCTTGGTCAGTGAAAGAACCAAGTGGACCAGTGAAAGAACATCTTTTTTTAAGATTTTATTTATTTGAGAGAGAGAGAGAGAGAGAGAGAGAGAGAGAGGGAGGAAGAGGGAAAAACTCTCCAGAAGAGTCAAGCTGAGCACAGAGCCTGATGTTGGGCTTGATCCCAAGACCCCCAAGATCATGACCTGAGCCAAAACCAAGAGTCAGACACTTAACCAACTCCACCGCCCAGGCATCCCAAGAACCTTTTCTTATAGCTCTTTCACTTGGCTCCATTTTGGATGACTGGACACCTCTCCTTAGGGACTGGGCACAGACCTTCCGGAGACCAGTCAAGAGGTAATAGATTAACGCCGATTGGCCACACTCAAGACCGTCACTCCACTCTACCCCCGTGCAGGGCGTCTGTGCTGTGGGCTTCATGCGGGGGCCGCTCTTCGCTATAGTGAACACTGTCCAAGAGGCGATCGGGAGAAGGAGAAGGAGAAGAGGAGGAACAGAGCAAGGAGGAGAACCAACAGCTGATTCCCCAGGCTGTGCCCATCGCAGAGGTGGACTGCAGCGGCACCGCAGCCCACCTGGGTGGCCCTGAGAGATGAGAAAGAAGGGTGACCCTTGCAGCCGCCCAAGCTTTCCGGAATATATCTCTGATGAATCTGCTTGAAGGGAGACGTGAAAATGCACACAGGTCCGTTCACCGAGGCTTTAGGAGCCACCGAGCACTTCGACTCCTGCTGCGGCAGCCAACCTGGCTCTCCGTGAGCCGTCTCCCCAGCTGAAGCCGGGCGGTGCGGGGGACGTCGTCAGTAGAGAACAAGCCCCCTGACGATGGCTTAAAGCATGGACAACCTAAGGCCCCAAAACATGATCTGTAGGAAGTCAAGGGAGGAAAATGTGCACAGAGAGGAGGGAGAGAAAAGAACATTTATTGAATACTTGCTCTCCAAGCCTGTCCTGATCTCACCAGCTGTGCTAGGACTTAAACAGCTCCGGCAGATCCCAGTCGTAACTAATAGATGGTCCTACAGGTGTCGGCTGTGTTCAACTGCTACCTGCAGCGCCTTCCCTTGCTGATCTTGGGATGGAACATGTTTCCCTCATTGCTCTTCTCTGCTCATTCCAGCCTGCTGTCACCTGGTTGGTCTTGTAGGACTTGTCATTCTTCGCTTCCCCAGGGATTGTCCTTCAAATTCAGTGTGATCTGCATATCCTCACGACTCCAGCATTTCATTCAAGTGTCTGGGTTCATTTTACTTCATCTCAAATACTTCATTTTTGTTTCATAGTTTCTCAGGATGCTGCCTTGTGGCAAAAGAAGTGCCTCTTAAAATATTTAAGGGTTTTAATGAGGAAATAGATTCTCAAAATACATATTATTTGATGAAATAAACTGTCTGAAATAAGTATTGGTAGAAATACTCGTATGCCTTCAATTTTTTTTTAATTAGAAGAGATGAAAAAAATTAAAAAATAATAAAAAATAATTAGAAGAGATGTTTAGGAAGTGATAATGTTTCACTTATTGTTGACGTCCTCGAACATAGGTTACCTCCACTTCATATCACCAAGTATGTGCATAAGTATATATGAGACACAGTTCACATAGCGTAAAATTCATCCTTTCAAAGTGTACACTTCAGTGGGTTTATATATTCATAGAGTTGTACAGCCATCACCACCATTTAATATTAGAATATTTTCATCACCCTAAAAAAGAAACCTTGTGCCCAACTGCAGTCACTATCCATGAATCCTCCCCAAGCCCCAGTCAACATTAATCTACTGTTTCAGTGAATTTGCTTCTTCTAGGTATTTCATATAAATGGAATACACAATATGTGGTCTTTTGTGACTGTCTTATGTCAATTAGAATAATGTTTTCAAGGTTTATCCATCTGAAGTGTGTGTTAGTATTTCATGCTTTTTTATTGTTGATAATATTCCATTGTGCGGGTAACCAACGCTTTGCTTATCCATTCCTCAATTGATGGCCATTCCCATGGGTTTTGCTTTGGGGATATTACGAATAATGCTGCCATGAACAGTCATGGCAAGGTTTTGTGTAAGCATATGGTGTCATTCCTCTTGAGTATATACATAGGAGTGGAATTAGGGGCTCATAGGGTAACTGCATAATTAACTCTTTGAGGAACTTTCAAACTGTTTTCCAAAGTAATTGCACCAGTTTACATTCTTACCAGCAATGTATGAGGGTGATAGCCAGGGGTGTGGCTGCCTTAGTCACTCCTCCATCAGCAATATGAGAATGTGGTGGGTATAGGCAGGCAAAGGAGTCACAAGGTCACTAATGCTTATAGTAGAATGAAATGGAAAAAAATGCAAATAATATTAAAGAATAAATAATCTTACTGAGCACCTCATATTTGCCTCTTGATAAGTAAACAAAGATGTTTGTGTTTTAAAAAGGGTGTGTGTGCATACTCATTACTGAGTACATTACTCATTACTGTTGAAAGCAAAGACCAACAGCTGTCATAGCTCCCTGCCTGGTCACACAGAGACCCCTGTGAAGGACCCCTCCTAGTCCTCTCTTCTCCAGCCCAGGCCACCCTTCTCTCAGCTCCCATGTGGCATGAGATACGTGGCTTCTACCTTCCTCTATTTTCTTTCCAGTCTTAGCATTGTGGTACAAATTGTGTACCTTCACTTGGTTTCGTCCTTTTGAATCGTTAAAAGTCTGTTTGGGGAATCATATAGTTGCAATCTATTTCTTGCCGGCTTTCTTCCTACTTATCTTATTCATCCTGAAGGCCACATGAGCATCTTGATTGACTAGAGGCAGAGATCAGGCAATGTGTACAAAGAAATGGCAGGGGAAAGCAATAAGAATAATATTTCAAATCACTATCATACACACGAAACACATACCTGAAAAATATTCACGTGAGAGAAACCTGCAATAGACCTACAATACATAGGTGTGGTTAGGGGCAGTTCCATCCTGGAGAGGAAAAATAAATATATTAGGTAATCCCCAGCAAGTTATCTCAGAGGTACAGCCTCTTTGCTTCTATTCCTTAAATTTGTTCTTTTCCTTCACAGCCAAACTCACAGTCAGCTGGTTCAAGTCCAGTGAGTATCTGATTCAGGTAAGAGATGGATTACGTTTGTATGCCTAATGATTTGGGTCTTGGATCCTACTTCCTTAAACTTATGAAACCTACACTTCTATCTGTACTTTTTTTTACCATCTTCCCTTTATTTTTTAAAGTACTTGCATAAAGGTACACTGCTGTGTAGACAAAGAAGGTGTGCTGTCGCCAAAACTAGGCCCTTAGCAGGTGGGCCTTAAGTACCAGCTGAAAGGGTCATTTATCAGCTAATGGGCAAATGTGTACATTCAATAATGCAAGATTTCTTCCCTTGTTAAAGACTGTATTAGAAATGTTTGATTTTGGGTTCCTGGGCGGCTCAGTTGCTTAAGCATCTGCCTTTGGCTCAGGTCATGATCCCAGAGTCCTGGGATTAAGCCTGCATTAGGCTCCCTGCTCAGTGGGGAGCCTGCTTCTCCCACTCTTCCCCATTCATGCTCTCTCTTGGTATCTCTGTCTCTCTCAAATAAGTAAAGTCTTTTTAAAAAGTGTTTAATTTTATAGAAGTTCTAGGTGATCATTTTAAAAAGTTAAACAATAGAACTACGTGAGGAAAAGGTTAATTCTTTTGCTCTCCCACATGCCCTTCTCCTCCGGCACCATACCTGTAGCTAACCAATGTTAATTGCTTGGTGTGTTTCCTTACACCTTTCTCTACACAAACAAAAGTGTCTATAAGCATATGTACACAAATGCTTGGTTGTATTATTTTTAATCTCAATGGATTCATACAACCTGTTTTTTTAGTCATTAGTGTACAATGGACTGCTTTCCAGACCTCTGCATAGAGATGTAGTTAATTTTACCTTATGCATAATATTTCATACTCAGGATGTTTTCAAAATTTATTTAACCATTCCCCAAATGAACCTTAAGATTAGTTTCAGCTTTTTAACACCACAATAAATCATCTTGAATATTTACAGAAAAATGAATGAAGCTATAATTTCTGTAACAACAGTAGCCAAAATCAGTTTTACTAAATCAAAGGATTTGTGTAATATGTATATTACTAGATATCATTATATTACTTTCCCAACAGTTACAGGAATTCACAGTCCCACCAGCCATATCTAAAAGTATTCATTTCTCACTATTAAGATGTGTCATCTATGGTTTTAACATTTGCCAATTGGATGAGGAATGGTATCTCATTTTCATTTACCTTTACCTGCTTCATTAGCAAGATGAAGCATCTCTTCAAATGTTAATTGGATAATTCTGTGAATTTTCTATTCCTATCCTTTGCCTGTTTTTCTGTTGAGTTATTTGTCTTTTCTTACCATATAGTTTTCTATTGCTACCATAACAAATTACCACAAACTTGGTAGCTTATAGAACACAAGGTCATTATCTTACAGTTACGGAGGTCAGAAATGAGAAATGGGTCTCGTTGAGCTAAAATCAAGGTGGTGACCACATTGTGTTCCCACCTGGAGGTTCTAGGACAGAATCTGTGTCTTTGCCTTTTCCAACTGCTAGAGGCAAACCACCTTTCTTGGCTTGTGGTCCTTTTCTTCATCATCAAAGCCACCAATGACAAATCAAGTCCTTCTCACACTGCCTTCTACCTGGTTCTCTGTAGCCAGGGAAGGTTCTTTGCTTTTAAGGATTCACCAAATTGAGCCCATCTGGGTGATCCAGGCATATATCTCCAACTCAAAGTCCATTGATCACATCTGCAAAGCCCTTTTGTCACATAAACCAACCAATTCAAAGGTTCCCTGGGTATCTTGGTGGGCCTGGGATTGCAGCATGGGTATCTTTGGGACCCGTGAGTCTGCCTACTACACTTAACAATGTATGGAAGTACTGTATTTTTTTAAAAAGGTATTAGCTGCTGTCACCATAAATATTGCACACATGCTAACCCTATCATTTGGTTTTTGGTATTGCCTATGACTCTGCTCTCCTCAGACTTGCAAACAACTTTCCATTTCATCCATCGTAAGGCTGTGTAATTGTTGTAAGGTAAGCAATAGTCTCCTGCAGTCTCCTGATTCAAAGCATCAGTAGCTCCAAGGACCAGAATCACAATGTAAGTTAAATTCACACCCCTACCAGGTCTCTCATGGGAAAGTCAGGGTAATAATGGTGAAGCACCCTGAGCCACCTGGGATTCCCCAATCCTTCTGAGTCATCCTTTGCCAAAATAAGTCTCCCTTCTCCCCTCAGTGATTGTGCCTACTCTGCCTTCCTTAAAGACTCGAACTCATCGGGGATCAAGAGGATTCTAATTGTAAGGGTAGTCTCATTCTCCTTAAGATCTACTCCCCACCACTCCTTGTCTTGAACACCCATTACTAGGACCAGATCCCAGCATTACCCAGGGGTATGAGTCTAAATATGACATAATGTGGAGCTCTAATAGTTTCAAGCTTATAATGACAAAGGGAGAAATTATTCTACTGGAGACAGCTGGAAGTTGACATTCCCACATGGCAATTTTGAGCTCCACATGCCAGTAAAGCAGCATGCAGTAAGAGGAACCAATGATACAGACTGGGGGAAAAAGATTATCAAGGGGTAAAAAGATTGCTGCTTATCAAGGGGGAAAAAGATTGCCACTCTCTAATGGGAACACCAAAAGAATGTCTAAAATAATGCAAAGATATACGTGAAGTGCTAAAACAAAATAACTGACAACTAAGAATTTTGCATCAGAATAAACATCCTTTGTATCCTACAAAATACATATTTCCAGAGAGTAAAAAACTAAACAGAGATGCATTAGATGAAACACTAAAGGAAATTCTTCAGCCTGAAGAAAAATAATTCTAGATGGAAGCATGAATTTTCAAAAATAAATGAAGAGAATTACACATATAAGGAAAGACAGATCTCAGTGAATACTGACTGTATAAAGCAACAATAATAATGACATCATATGGGGCCTAAAAATACACATGCAAAAGAACACATGCAATTAAGACACATAAAGAAAATAATATGGGGGTGCCTGGGTGGCTGGTCATGATCTCTCTTTCTCTCTGCTCCTCCCCCCACTCATGCTCTCACATGCTCTTGCTCTCTCTCTCTCTCTCTCTCTCTCTCAAATAAATCTTTAAAAGAAAATAGTACAAAAGGCCAAAGGTACATTAAAGTACTCTAAAGCCTTTAACTAGAATGTGAAAGATAATTTCTTAGACTTTCGTAAATTTAGGATGCCTACTGTGATGTCTCCAGTAACCATTTTAAAAAACTGTAAAAGAACATAAAGCTATTAAACTAATAGAAAAAGAAGGAAATAAATAAAAACTGCAAGGAATAAAGAAAGCAAGAAAGGAATGGAACCTAGGATTTCTGGAATCAATAGAAAAATGCTATTAAGATAATAGATTTAAGTCTAAATATATTACAATTACATTAAAATAAATTAACTGAATACTCTGATTAAAAGATAAAGTTTATATGAATTAAAGGGGGAAATGCACCATACAAACACTAACTAAAAGAAAGCTGGTATAGGGGCGCCTGGGGGGCTCAGTGGTTGAGCATCTGCCTTTGGCTCAGGGCGTGATCCCGGGGTCCTGGGATCGAGTCCTGCATCAGGCTCCCTGCAAGAAGCCTGCTTCTCCCTCTGCCTGTGTCTCTGCTTCTTTCTGTGTGTCTCTCATGAATAAATAAATAAAATCTTAAAAAAAAGAAAGAAAGCTAGCAAGCTAGTATAGCTATAATAATGCCAGAAAAATAAAGCAAACTTCAGGGATAATATATGATAAGTGATAATGTGGGATATTTCATAATGATAAAAGAGACAATCATCAGTAACATTGGGGAAAAGTCTAAAATTGTATGTAGCTAATGGCATGGTATCAAAATATATAATTCAGTAATTGACAAAACTGAAAGAAAAAAACATGAATTCACGATTTTAGTGTGAAAAATTTTAAGACACCTCTCTCCATAACCAAAAGAATAAGTAGACAAAAATTCAGAAATACAGAATACTTAACCTTATTTAGCACACTTTACCTAACTGATATATGAAACACTGTATCACAAACTGCAAAATATACTTATTTTCAGGTGCATGTAGAAAATACGCCAATATTAACCCATATTCATAGACCAAATGTCAATGAATTTTAAGAGATTAAAATCTCAGAGTATATTCCTTGACTGTAATGAAAGTCAAGTTAGAACTCAGTAACAAAAAATATAACTAGGAATTTCTCAAATATTTAGGAATTAAGCAGGATACTTCTAAACAGCACATAAATGAAAGAAAAAGTTACAGCAGAAATTAGAAAATATCTGAAGCTGAATGGCGATGAGAACGTGGCATAGCACAATGTATTGCAATTCAGTGAAAACTATGAATAGAAGGAAAAGTGTATCATTAAATGTACACATGAGAGAAGATAAAATACCAAAAGAGAAAGATCTAAACATCCATCTTAAGAAGCTAAAGAGAGAAAATAAATTAAACTCTAAGAATGTGGAAGAAAATAACAGAGCAGAAATTAATAAAAAGGAAACAAATGATGAACAGAGGAAAGTCAAGAAAACTTAAAACGAAGCTTTCTCTTTGAAGGCACTAATAAAAGTCATAAATCCCTGGGAAGGCTAAACATGATGGGGAGAAAAGAAGGCACAATAAATAAATCGATACCAGGAATGAAAAAGGGGATATGTCTACACACCTGCCAGGCATTAAAAAGAAAATAATCGGAAATGATAAAAATCCTTTGTCAATATATTTAAATATGTAGATGAAAAGGGTATGTTTTTAAAAGATTCAACAAAATAGAAAACTTGAGTCATACTATGCATTTTTCAATACAACCCTTATCAAAATTACAGCAGGATTTTCAAATTCAGTTTGAAGTTGTTAAGCTGATTTTTAAATTCATATAGAAATGCAAATGTCCAACGAAAGTGAAGAACCTCTTGAAGTAGAACCAGTGAGATTTTTTTTCCATCTTCACTTATTTATTAAATAACAACTTTTCCTGAAGAATGGGCTGAGGTTCATTTTCCCTTTCCTCAAAGCTCTACTCTAGCTAGAGTAGACCATCCAGGAACTTAACATATATGTAGCCTAGCTGGTTTAGAGCTACCAGCTGGACCCAGAGATTACTGCTTGAGTCTTCCTTTTGCTCCTTCCTTCCCAAATTGCAAGTCCCAGGCCAGGGCTTGCCCCAGCAAACATGAAAACTTAGAAAGCCAAAATAATTAAGGCAGTAATTAAACCAATAGAACAGAACATGGAGCCCAGAAAAAGGCTCATACACTTTGACTTCTGGTTTATAATAAAGGTAATGTTCTACACCAGAGGGGAAAATGATGGTCCTTTAGTCAATATGGTGCTGGGTAAAATGGGGAAAGGAAAAAAAATATGAAAAAAAATCAAAACTTGACCTCTACATTATCCACAAAATTAAACACATTTGGATTACACATTTAAACACATATAACAATAAAGCTTCTAGATAATAATATGGGGAAATTTCATCATTATCTTGGAGTAAAGAAAGATTTCTTAAATAGGACCCAAAAGGCACTAACTTTAAAGGAAGTAATTGCTAAATTGGACCTGATTAAAATTAAGAACTCATTCTCCACAAGATATTATTAAGAGTCAAAACCAAAAACAAAAGAAAAAACAGAGCATAGAATAAGAGAACTTCTGGAATATGTATATATAAGTAACAAAAGACTTTAATCCAGAATAGGATGCCGCAAGTAAAGAGGAATAAGACAATGCAATAGAAAAGGTACTTCATTAAAAAGTGTGGACTAATGTCCAATAAACACATGAAAGCCTCCACAATAGTGGTCAAGAAATTACACACTAAAACCGCATGAAATAGGATTTCACACCCGCCAGAACGGCTAACTTTAAAATATTAGCAATGCCAAGCGTTGTCAAGTATAGCCAGCGGAACTGTCATATACATTTAAATAAATTATGATTTGATAGATCCACACAATGAAATACCCAGGTGTTTAAAAAGTGTGATGCATTTACACGTACTTATATAGGAAGAACTCCAACGCCTGTTTTTAAATGAGAAGAGGAAAAGGAAGAACAGTATCTCATGCGTATTTAAAAAATGAAAGCATACAGGTATGTGTACATATTTACATATATTAATAGTTATAAGGATATAAACTTTTGTAAATATACACATGAAAGGGTTAGTAGTAGCTTCTCTTAAGGAATAGGACTGAGGATCAAGGGAGGCTTTTATAATTCAGGGTTTGAATGTAACATGTGCATAGGTTTCGTCACATGTGCTTGTGTGTGTACAAGCCCATATATACCATCCACATGTACACAACACATTCATGCGGACACTCTTTGCTGCAACGTTTAAACCTTTTTTTAAAGTTACTATAAACTTTTATTTTTTTTTTTAATTTTTATTTATTTATGATAGTCACACACAGAGAGAGAGAGAGAGGCAGAGACACAGGCAGAGGGAGAAGCAGGCTCCATGCACCGGGAACCCGATGTGGGATTCGATCCCGGGTCTCCGGGATCGCGCCCTGGGCCAGAGGCAGGCGCCAAACCGCTGCGCCACCCAGGGATCCCTAAACTTTTAAATGTTGGCTGACATTTATTGTAAAATGACTTGGAGTGCACCTGGGTGGCACCACTGGTTAAGTGTCCAACTCTTGGGGATCCCTGGGTGGCTCAGCGGTTTAGCGCCTGCCTTTGGCCCAGGGTGTGATCCTGGAGTCCCAGGATTGAGTCCCACATTGGGCTCCCAGCATGGAGCCTGCTTCTCTCTCCTCCTAGATAGAGAGGCAGAGACCTCTCTCTATCATAAATAAATAAATAAATCTTTAAAAAAAATAAGTGTCCAACTCTTGGTTTAGGCTCCGGTCTTGATCTGACCGTCATGACATTGGGCCCCATGTTGGGCTCTGTGCCCAGTATGGAGTCTGTGATTCTCTCTCCAGCTCCCACTCCCCCTTCCATGTGTGTTCTCTCTCTCTCTCTCTCTCAAATAAATATATAAACCTTTAAAAAATGGCTTGGGCTTAGAATATCAATCTAGTGCTCTAATTCTGGCAATGACTAAGATAATAGCCCAATCTACCTCTGAGGACAGGCTCATTCAGGGCGATGAAATGTTTCATCCCATTCAGAAGCATAATCCTGCCACAAGCAGGTCCCCAAGATAACTGCAGAGCCGAGAGTCAAAGCACAAGTTTAGAGGGAGTGAGGGTTCAGCTTAGTACACTCTGGATGCCCATGATTTATCCAAATAATTCGTCCACTATTCTACTGATGGCAAATAGAAGTGATCCAGAGAAATCCCAGACCCATCAGTGCACATCCGCTACTACTCCCCTTCTTTAGATCTTAACCTTATTCCTGATTCATCCCAGTCCTTCCTGACTCTGGGTTCGTTTTCTTAGCTTTATCTCTGCTTTTACCTAATTTTTATTATTTCAAAGCTGTCTGGGTTTTTTTGGTTTGCCTTTTATTGTATCTAAACACTTTGGTTCCTTCAACGTTTAGCTGACTTGGATAGGTAACCACTCTCTACTATTTAAGACTCAAATCACAGTCCTAATGCCCTCGGCCACCACCAAGCTAAGTCTGCATCTACAAGGGAGTTTTAGTACTGATTTTATCTGGGCAGAACTTGCTTTTTCCAAGACCATAGCATCCCTACCCTACTCACAGGACGACCTTAAGCAAAGGTGTATCAGAGCCTAGGATTTGCAGTCAGTCCAGCAGAACACAGGAATGGTGACTGGGCTAATTCTACCATCTGTACTTTCACTAACTGTATGACTTATAAAAATAAAAAAATAAAATAAAATATAAAAACAAAAAAAACACCAAATTATCTAAACGCCTATATAAAATAACAGTATTCCTTGATAATCAAAGAACTTTATTTTAAAAATACTATTATGATAAATAAGTGAATATGATATGGTTGCTAGATACAAGATAATTATACAAAGATCAGTAGATGGTTTAGTTCTGTTTTTCGCCTGTGCAGTCAGAATTCTTTAATGTACACAAGCAACATGCACTAGTTTAAACAGAAAATAAATGTATTAAAAAATATGAAATCTCTTAGAGGGCCAGAGAATCAGGCTTGGCATTTAATCAGAATCAAATTATTTCACAGAACTGAAGCAATAGAGCCACCATTGCTGGGAGAAACATTACAGCTTGCATCAGCAACCCCACGGGTACTAGGCACTGTATGTCACAACTAGAAAATGTGCTTCTCCAAACTATGTGTAGCTCCTTCCAACCGTGCCGGAATTCTTTAGTACATCTTTCTAGGTCATTAGCTTCCGACTCAAAGTCTGGAACAATATACTAAGTGGCAAAGCCAGAGTCAAGTGCCTGAGTCCCAGCTACAAGGGAGGCAGGGAAACTTCCATATGGGAGATGGTAATTTGCATAGATGCATAAAATGGGAAATTCCTCAAAGATAGAAAATAAGTTCAATGCTCTGGGTAGCCAGAGAGAATGAGAAATGTCTACCGTAGTCCACTCTTTAATCATCCAACATCAACATATGACTTTTTTCCTTAATCTTCCAAATCACAACAATGATGATCCTATCAAAAATAATGAAACTATCTGCCCCCAGAAAAAGTGTACTCATGCTCTTCCTGAAAACAGACAATGCAAAACCTTATTAGATGTTTCACCTATCCCCTTATCTAGGCTTCTAAATAATGTCCATTCCTCCTCTAGTCCTGTGATAATCATGTATTGACATTCTGCAAATCATGGACTAAACAGTAGAGTTCAACATCATAATAATCCTACATAAAATTACCAAAAAAGGAAGACAAAGGAAGCATGTAATTAGCTACAATATACCATTATATCTATGATGCTGCAAAGAGGAAGTGCCTGTATTTATACTTCCAAACAATACCGTGCTTCCACCTAATGTCGTGTACTAGTACAAAGAAGGGCACAAGAACCCTCTCCCCAAAGAGAGATGAAACCCAAAGCCCACGGGTTACTAAAACCACATTTGGATGATATTTATGCATCATATCACTAGTCCCGATTCCATTTTGCTCTTGTGGGTGACCTAAAACTATAAGATTCACTTCAAATAACATGTATAATACAAACTAGTATAGAGAGAAGATAGAGAAAATTGATCAACACATAAAAATCTACACATATCCACATAAAGAGGAATATGTATGTCTCCTCACTTCTGCAACTAGATATGAGGCTGTATTTACTGATTACAATTTTCTGTTTCCCCTATCGACCCTTCACTTTCGGCCAGTCTTTTAGATCATCACAGCTCCTGCCTGGGCACTTCCCCGCCCAGCCTGTCCAGCAGTACTCCAGAAGCACTTAGACTGTTGGCTGGGAAACAAGTCGCATGAGGCTGAGTAGGTAAGATGTGGGAGACCAGCCCCCTGCATACTTGGTCCTCCTCAGGGCTCACCCCCTTCTGCCCAAGGCCTACGAATGCCTGGAAGGACCCACTGGCACAGGATGAGGTCTGGTGACAACATAAGGTCTACGAAGCAGAAAACAGGTACGCTTGGTCTGTTCCCAGAGCCCAGGTCAATGGCGGGTTCCTGAGGAGAAGGCCAGATGAGGTTTGGGTCCAAAGCCTAGATCTAGGACCAGACGGAGCTGGATGTGAAAACAGTCTCTGAATCTTGTTAGCTTTGTGAATTTGTGCAAACTTCGTGTCTCTAAGCCTCAGTTCTTTGTAAAATGGAAGTAACAGTAGCAACTCCTTTACAGAATGGTTGCCATGACGAAGGGAGACAATGCACCCAAATACTTAGCACGGTTCTGGGACAATCTGAACATGCAATGTATTCAGGTAATATTTCTTTTTGCCACAGATGCACACGACAGATTTCCGTTCCTTAATCAGCAAGCCTACATTCAGGGATCCTGGGGTCCCTAGGAGGAGCCCGAGGTCCCCAGCTCAGCCTGGTGTGCCAGGGCTGTCCCCGGGTCCCTGCCAATTCTTTTCTGTTTCTAATAGGTGCTCTGGGGCTGAAAAGTGTTCTTCTCCCAGAGCCCTGCCTATTGTCTTGGGCTCAGGTCACCTCCTCCAAGCTTTTACAGATCCCTGTCTTGGTGGTATCTGGCTCTGGCATAGCCCCAGGCACAGGGAACTGCTATTGACTTCATCGTCAACGCCACCACCACCCGGAGGCCCAAGCTGTTGAACCACGATCCCACCCTCAGGATTCCCTGTCCAGCCCTAGCCGAGACAGAAAGCCTCCTCCCCCCCCACCCCCACCCCATGCTCTGTGGACAGGTCGCTGGCATCTCCCAGCTGGCCTCTCTTGCTTCATCCTCGGCATACCTGAGGGGCTAAGCTGTAGTGGGGATGAAAATAGACTAATTCACTGAAGTTCAGTTTGCCAAAGCCAATCTGTAAACGATTGAGCCACCGACTTATTGAGAATTAATTTAATTTTCGTCTTCGTTGCATCATAGCTTTCTTGCAGCCATTTAACGATGGAGCAGCGTGCTCAGGTCAACCGGATGGGAGATCCTTCAGTGTCGCACAGTTCAGAGGCAGAGCGCTGCTTAAAATGAACAGCGTCTGACTCTGAACAGTTGGACTCTCGGTTAGATTTAGGCTCCTCTCTCTGTGTCTTTCATGAATAAATAAATAAAATCTTGAAAAAAAAAAAAAAAGATTTAGGCTCCTGTCTTCTTGTTAAGTATCTTTCTCTAACCCTTACTTTGCATCTAAATCTTCTTTTCATGTGCTTCCTGCTCTGGTGACACAACGTCGGCAGCCAGTCATCCGAAACACGGTTGAGGGCTGGATGGTATTCAGTGAATTGGTCAGTAAGTTATTTAATGATTCAGCAAATTTATTTTCAGCAAATTAACTTTTGGTGAATTGGCTTTGGCAATTAGCCACTCAATAAATTAGCTTTCATCAAATCGACCTAGTTCCGTTGGCAATCTAGGTTCCCAAGTGATATTTTAGAACAAAATGCCAACTGGTAGCAAAGAAAGAGTCACATTTTTCTTATCCTCTAAGAGAAGGAGGACTCACTGACGCATAATGAGTGTGAGAGCCAGCATGTGAGTGCGCTCACACACACTCACACTCACACACACACTCTTTTAACGAAGGATGCAGTTGCCACACTGCGGCAGCCAGAGTCTATCTGATCTGGCCGTCCTCGGGAGAAGGGAGGTGGAGGGGATGGGATGAGGCCACTCCCATGCTGCCACCCAGGGACAAGGCGCTGTGGAGGCCCAGATATATTCAAGAGTTGGTTGCAAAGAGATAAACATGTTACCTGGTTGAGAATCAGGTTCAGTGGCTTCACATTGATGGCTGGGTCTCATGATGACAGTAATCGACATTTATCGAGAACTTTAGGAGTATAGACATCATCTGAGCCCTTCCATCAACTCTGGAAGGTGAGTATTCTTATTATCCCCCCAACAACCAAAGAACAGAGAAATGAATTAACTGGCTCCATGTCACACGGCTAATGAGTGGTGGAACCTGCATTTAAATCCAGAGTCTGGGATCCCTGGGTGGCGCAGCGGTTTGGCGCCTGCCTTTGGCCCAGGGCACGATCCTGGAGACCCGGGATCGAATCCCACGTTAGGATCCCGGTGCATGGAGCCTGCTTCTCCCTCTGCCTATGTCTCTGCCTCTCTCTCTCTCTCTCTCTCTCTCTCTGTGACCATCATAAATAAATAAAAATTTATAAATAAATAAATAAATAAATAAATAAATAAATAAATAAATAAATCCAGAGTTCATGAGGGGCTCCGTGGTTGAGCATCTGCCTTCTGCTCAGGTCGTGACCCCAGGGTCCTGGGATCGAATTCCACATGGGGATCCCTGCAGGGAGCCTGTGTCTCCCTCTGCCTTTGACTCTGCCTCTCTCCCTGTGTCTCTCATGAATAAATAAAAATTAGAATCTTAAAAGCAAGCAAACAAATAAATCCAGAGCCCAAGACACGCCATTTCTCTGGGGGAAGCCAAAGCTTGATCTCAGCACAGATGGGCCCTTGGGAAAGAGGGCATCTGGGCCACTATCCAACAGTGGAACAAAGCCATGGGCCGGGCTGGGAGTAGGAATGGGAGAGGAGAAGGGAGGGAGAGGAGGGAGAAGGAGAGGAGTGCAGACCACTGAGCTCCTGCTCTGGGCTGGGAACTGTGCCCAGCACTTGCTTCCCAAGCGTCCCAGTGCTGCAGTGCGTCCCAGCTGCACAGAGGAGGAAACTCGAGCCCAGAGAATTGTTCAGGGCCCGTAGCCTCCAAGTGGTAGAGCCGGGCTTACATTCAGATCGGTCTGGTTCTAGAGCCTGTGGAAAGTGGGCTCCAGCTTGGGGCTGAGAAGACAGGAAACGGCCAGAGTCTCTGCGGCCGAGGCAGGCACAACCCGTCCCCTCGGGAGGCCCACTCCCTTTCCCAGGGGCAGCGTCTGGAGGAAACCCAAGACCGGAAAGCAATCACTGGACCCTTCCGGGGTGTCCGGCCGGGGGGGGGTATTCCAAGGACAGCCCCTGCCTCCTGGAGGCCGCCGGCACCTGCAGTCCTCTCTCAACCCCTCCCCGAGGCTAGCCCCCCCACCCCCAGCCATTTAATTTGGCAGAGCCAACCCGGCCTGTGAGTGAGGATGCTGAGCAGGTGTGGGCTGGTGCTTCGGGTAATTGATGACTAATTACCGGGCTGCGGCCAGTTCGGTGCCCAAGCAGTCCCTTCCACTGTACGGCGCCAACGGGACAGTAGTTGCACGTTCCTCAGTTCAGTGACTCTGCGGTTAATTTGCTGTGAGCCTTTCAGAATATGGGGGGGGGGGGCAGGTATCTAATTGAAACGCTGCTCTGATGTGGCTAAGGTCGGCCTCCTGGTCTCCGCCTCCCTGAGAAATCAAATTATTCCTCTTTGCAAAGGTCAGGCTCCACTGGAGGTGTCGGCGCCACGCATGGGCAAGCACGTGTGACAGAAAGGAGCTGGACAGGCTGGGGAGGAGAAGCAGGAGAAGCATGCTCCCCCTGACACCCCCGCCCCCGGGCCGTCTGCCTTCCAGCTCCTCCAAGACCCGCTCCAGCCCCGGGGGCGCTGCCGCTTCCCCACCACTTCTCCTGAGCCGCCCCAGAGCCTGCGAGCCCGGCACCCAGGCAGTGAGCAACCGGGCACCTTGCGAGGGTCCTCGCCAAGCTGTGCTCTCCGCTCCCGCGCCCTCGGGGCGCCCGGCTGGCCCACAAGGACTGCAGCAGGGCCGCCAGCAGGCCCACGGGCCCCCGAGGAAACAGCTGAGCCCGAACGACCAGCACGAACGAGGGGCGAGGGCGCCCACCCACCTGCCCAGGTGCGGGGCAGAGGCTTGGTGCGTCTCATTGTCCGGGCGGCGTCAGCCGAGTGGCCTGGCCGCTCTATGCCTCAGTGTCCTCGCCCCTAGGACAGAGGTGACGCCAGTCCCGGCCACTTAAGTCTGCTCGGCTTGTGCTGAGTGGAGGCGCGGGCGGGGCCGGCGGAGACCCGCGCAGCAGGTGCCTCCCATCCTTGACAGGCAGGTGCGAGGGGTAAGGAGGACAGCGCAGGGCGCCGGGCATGCAGGGCGGGGGGCAGCGGGCTGCATGGGCTCTGGCGGGCACGTCCAGCCTCCTCGATGGCCCGTGTCCCCGGGACAGGGCCACCTCCCACCGCCCGCCCTACGAGGCTGCGCGGGGCCACGTGTCTGCCAACCTGGAGGCCCAACGCCCTGGGGGGGGAGCAGGAGCTCTGCAGGCAGCCTGCAGCAGGGGACCCCAGCCCTGGGTCAGGGGGTCGCGGGGAGGGAGTAGGAGAGGCTGTGGGGAGTGTCCCGCGTGACAGGACAGGCTCGTGGGGCGTGTAGGCAGACAGGGCCTCGCCCCGCACCCCTGGCCCCGTGGGGCCTGCACAGCGTCACAGGACCTCCAACGCCCGCCGGCCTCGGGGGACACGGTCCAGGTTCACTGCTGAAAGCTCTGTCACCGTCACCCCTCGCCCCACCCCAAACAGTCGGGTACCCGCGGGGTCAGGTGCTGACACAGGGCTGTGACACCCAGCGCGGCGAGCCCGAGAGACACCTGAGCGCCAAGCTCCTGGGCCTATGGGGGTCTGCTCCACACAGGCCTCTGGCGACGGAGGGGGTGACCCCGCGGCCCCCGGCCACTGAGGGTCCTGAGGGGGACTCACTCCAGACGTCGTGGGCTCCGCGCAGCAGCCTCCAGGCCGCGCCTTTCCCCGCCGCAGCCTGTGAGCCCTCCCGGAGCTCAAGGGCATGTAGGGACCAAGCTCCCACGGGCACACACCCAATTGTTTTAAAAATCGTCCCAAGGGGGATCCCTGGGGGGCTCGGCGGTTTGGCACCTGCCTTTGGTCCAGGGCGTGACCCTGGGGTCCACGGATCGAGTCCTATGTCGGGCTCCCTGCACGGAGCCTGCGTCTCTCTCTGCCTGGGTCTCTGCCCCTCTCTCTCTGTGTCTCTCATAAATAAAAAATAAAAATAAATTTTTTTTTAAATAAAAATAAATTTAAAAATCTTTAAAAATCGTCCCAAGGAGCAAGTGTTTCGCCGGTTAGAGGCCGCGCCCTGCCCCAGCAGCTGCCACCTGCTGATGAGATCTGCTCCTCCTTGGCCAGGGCCCCCTTTCCAACCGCTCTGTCCCCTGAGCTGCCTTGCCCTCCCCTCGTCGTGACCCCAGCTGCCGCAGGGCGCTGCTTTCCCTGATGTGCAACCGGGTCCAGGTTTCACCCAACAAAGCTCACGGCCCGGTGCCATCCTGAGGCCGCATCTTCTTCCCCGACTGGCCCCCCAGCCCCTCAGGCCCCCCTAAGACAGGAGCCTCCGGAGCGGAGAGGCCAAGTGTGAATCCAGGGACCCACATCCGTCCTTCCGCGACAGACAGACCAAGGAAGGGGCCCAGACTCCTCTCCCGGGAAAGCCGGGGACCGGACCGGGGCGACGCAGCTGGCCCCGCGCTCTCCCCGACACAAAGCCCGCGCCCGGGGCCTGAAGTTATTTTGGCGCAGGGGACAAAGCCAAGATGTCAACATTCTTGTTTTCCAAATATTTTGCCAGCGGTTGCAACACCGTCAGGTAAGAAAATGATGTGTCCGCTGTCCTGCGATGCCATGTTGATTGTGAACAAAATTCTGGCGTCACTTGAGTCCATTCCTGCATTTCAATGTCGCTCACTAATATGCCCACTTCTCTGCCAGGACCGTATTCTTTCTTTTTTTTTTTTAATTTTTATTTATTTATGATAGTCACAGAGAGAGAGAGAGAGGCAAAGACACAGTCAGAGGGAGAAGCAGGCTCCATGCACCGGGAGCCCGACATGGGATTCAATCCCGGGTCTCCAGGATCGTGCCCTGGGCCAAAGGCAGGCGCCAAACCGCTGCGCCACCCAGGGATCCCGGGACCGTATTCTTTCAATCACTGTCCCTTTGTAATAAGGTTTAATATCTGGAAGAAGCTTCATATCTGAAAATGTTTCATCTCGGGATTTTTTTTTTCTTGGCTGGTCTGTGTTCGTTATTTTAGACGAACGTCATTAAAAGTCAAAAAAATAAAATGAGGCCCCGGTAGTATTTTTTAATTGACCTGGAATCCTATTTATATTCGGCTCCGGGGGAACTGCCACCTTCACAGCGTTGAGTGTTCCGGTCCCTTCGTTCACTGGCTGAGGAAGTCATTACCGAGGCTCCCAGGTGCCAGGTGTAAGGCAGGTGCTGGCACCCGGGCACTGTCAGCTCTGATCCCCGTCCTCTCAAAGCTTGTTTTGAACTTTATATTTATTTAAAGAATTATTCACACATGGGTGAGAGTTGAGTTCTGGCTGTGAGAGCAAAGCGGGGAGCTTGGCTAATAAAGCACATGATCAGGACTCACGACCCAGCTTCCCCTACAGGAAGACAGGGCTGTTAGGCGCCGTCCCCAGAGAGCACCCAGCGCATCCTCGAGCCTGTGATCCAGTGGAGAGCGCCCAGGAGCCCGTTTAATGACTCGGGACAGCAGTGACACAGACACCGGAAATAGTGTCCAAATCACAGTCCTGAGCATTGTCGCAGAGGGGCTCACCTGAGGAAGGGGGTGGAGAGCCTGGCCCTCCTGCCGCCCCAGGAAGTTGGGAAATAACCTGTGAACCCAGAGACTCTTCATGGAGGGTAAACGTGTGAAGGGCCAGCAGACCCCCCCAGCCTCCCCGCCTCTCGTCCTGGCCTCCTGGAGCTGCTCCTGCTCCGCCCCTCCCCAGCCTGCTCCTCAACACAGGCTTTCTTCTTTTTTTTTTTTTTAAATTAAAAAAAAAATACATCTCTTATTTTTTATTTATTTTTTATGTCCATTGCATATGACACCCAGGGCCCATCCCATCACGTGCCCTCCTTCATGCCCGTCACCCGGTCACCCTGTCCCCCCACCCCTTCCCCTCCAGCGACCCTCAGTGTGTTTCCTATGATTAAGAGCCTCTCACGCTTTGTCTCCTTCTCTGATTTCATCTTGTTTAATTTTTTTCCTCTCTTCCCCATGATCTTGTGTTTTTGTTTCTTAAGTTCCTACAATATGATAATTCTTTCTCTGGTTGACTTATTTCACTTAGCATAATATCCTCTAGTTCCATCCATGTCGTTGCAAATGGCAAGATTTGAATTTTTTTTTTTTTTTTTTTTTTTGCGGCTGAGCGGTGGTGCATTGTGTATCTAGACCACATCTTCTTTATCCAATCATGTGGGTGGACAGCCGGGCTCTTTCCACAGTCTCGCTATTGTGGACATCACTGCTGTGAACACTGGGGTGCAAGTGCCCCTTCGGATCACTCCAGCAGCACAGCTGTCTACCCCCGGCCCACGGCCCGCGTTCCTTCCCAGGGTCTCCACTGCCATTGTCCCGCCCCGTCTGGCGAGTACCTCCTTCCTAAGCACTCAGATCCTAGTCGCCGGCATATGACTTCCGGGCGATCCCATCTCCTAAGCCGGCCTTGAGCTCGCGCGGGTTAACCCGCAAGCACGGTGAGGCCACTGGCTTCTCTGGGCCCACGGGCTCACCTCCTTCCTTCTCCCTGGGAAAACTAACAGGAGGAAACCTCAGGAAAATGGAATCCAGGGCCTGGAAGGGGGGAGCAGTACCACTCGGTGGCAGTTACAGACGCTAACAGAAGAATCCCAGACTGGGATGAGCGTCGGGTCCCAACCAGGAAAGGTGCACGTTGCATCCCCTTGCAGTTCGGCCCCTGAGACACCCACCTCCCTGTGAGGTCCCCCAATGGCTCTCCGTCCAAAGCACCTCCTCCCAGTTTCCTCCTTCTTCATAAAATAACATTCTTCTCCTTTGTTCCTTGGACTCGTTTATGGTTTCGCCACAAGGTGCACGTCCCCAAAATTGCAATTCCCTGCTATTCCCAAACAGGCACTTTTTTTTTTTTTGCCAGTAGGAAAATCAGCAACTCACGGGAGAAAACTTGCGTGACCGACAGACATAAGAAAAAGAGGCTGAACCTCATCAGTCCCGAGGAGACGCAAATGAAACCGCGTTGCCTGCTAGCCAGGGAGACGAAAATGGAAAAGTCTCACCACACTAAGTGTCGGTGAGATCTGAAGGCAGTGTAGACATGAAATCCTTTGGGGTGGGGCCCATGAAGGGGTGGACCTCAGGCCACGTTTGTCGGGGTTGAGGGTGCACAGACCCCACGTACACGCGGGCCCAGCTGCTCTGGGGACACTTGCGAGGCCGCCTGGCCCGGGTGCCCAGGAGGCACGTGCCAGGCCAGTTGGTGAACACACCGCAGTGTCTGTCGCAATGGGTTCGTTCGTGGGGAGGAGCAAGGGCCAGCAGGGCCCGCTGGGAAGATCAGAGGCACCCGCTGCACAAAGGAACTGAGCATTTACACAAACCACGGACGGTTCCCAAGACTGTGAGGTTGAGTAGAGACTCCATCTGATTTTAGGAGCCGGGGGGGGGGGGGGGGGGGGGGGGCAGGGGGAAGCGGAATTCAGGTTTTAGTTGCATCCTCTGATTTTTCTTTCTGGCGAACCGAACGCGGCAAGCTGTTGTGATCCAGTAAATCTGGGTTCTGAATACATGTTTGTTGTTTTCTGTGGCTTCCTAATGTTTGAAGTGTTCCAGAATAAAACATTTAAAGGAATATTTTGTAGAACGGTCCTTAAGAAGTTTCTGGACTCCTGGGGACATGAGACAAGTAGGCAACAATTAAAACTGATAAATAGGGGATCCCTGGGTTGCTCAGCGGTTTGGCACCTGCCTTTGGCCCAGGGCACGATCCTGGAGTCCCAGGATCAAGTCCCACGTCGGGCTCCCTGCATGGAGCCTGCTTCTCCCTCCTCCTGTGTCTCTGCCTCTGTGTGTGTGTGTGTGTGTGTCTATCAAAAATAAATAAATAAATAAATAAATAAATAAATAAATAAATAAATAAATCTTAAAAAAAAAAAAAACTGATAAATAAAGGGCCAGCACAGAGAGCCAGAGCATAGGCCAGACAGCAGACAGGTTTGGGGCGGCCGTGACGGTGGCATCACAGCAGGCGGGACACGAGCGGGGTGCTGAGGGATACAGAGAAGTTCTCCGGCTGGCAGGGGGCAGGGCGGATGGCGGGGCTCCTCAGGTAGATGCAGGTGCAGAGCCCAAGCATGCGGAAAGCGTAATGCTTAGGCGACCTAGATTGGTCCGAGAAGGCTGGAGACGCGGGCAGCACCCTAAGAAAGGCCCTGTTGACACACCAAGGTCCTCGGGCCCCATCTTAGGGGGTGGGAGCCACTGGGGAATCCAGCCGCGAGTGGCACCCTTGCACTTTGTGTTCCTCGATGCTTTCCCAGACAACAGGGACGCCAGAGGGAGAGCAGCAGAAAACCAAGTACACGAAGCAGCGCTGCAGGCCGGGAAGGGCCCCCCACGTCTGTGGGGTCCTGCTGGCCTGCCCTTCCCAGACCCTCCAGTGGCCCCAGGCCTGACCCCCCTTCCCCCAACCTGCCTCCCCGTCGGCAAGCATCCTGGGCGAGCAGATTCGCCAGGCTTCAGACGGGGACTCACGGAGGACCACCCCCTGGGTTCAGGGGAGCCCATGGCCCCCATGGGGCGAGCACAGCAAGTATTGGGGCGGGCACAAGGGTGAACACGTGGCCCCATCGGTGTGTGCTCAGAAAGGGACACTCCCCGGGGCCCCAGAGCCTGACAGGATGCCAGGGCAGCGCCCGGAGGTGCAGCCTGAGACGAGGCCCCACGTGGCAGAAAATGGGGCGCCCAGGGGGAACCCAAGAGACGGCCTGCCTGGCTCCCCGAGGCTCAGACCAAGCCCCCCAGGGCCTCCCCCCGGCCCCGCACGAGCCAGGTGGGCCTCCTTGGAGGCATCCCCTGGTCCGCCCACGGCTTCTCCGCACCCATCGCTGGGGGCCCCTATCTGGCCCCCGAGACCACGGCGGCCCCTCCCGGCCTGCTGGTGCCCAGGCGGGTGGCCCGCGGTGCGCACCATCACAAGATCGCGGCTGGGCCGTGGCCAGGAGCCCTGCGCCGGGGCCTCACTGGGCAGATGCGGGGGGAGAGGAGCTCAGGGGCCCACACCCCGTTCTCCGGGAAGCACCCCAGCGCCACCCGCCTTATAGCCGCGGCCCCACCGTGGCCCCCCTCCAGCTGCGACGGCCACTTCTCTGGTCCCCTCGCCGGCGCCTCTGACATGCAAGCAGCCCCACGGCGACGCCGAGCCTCGCGGAGCCGCGCCAGTCGTAGTAGTCATCTCACTACAACTGGAACTACCTGGTTGTCTGGGTAAACTGCAGACGGACGCGTCCCGTGCCAGACGTCGGGGCAGGAGCCCACAGTCCCTCACCTGGAGGAACCGGAGCAGCTGCCCAAGCCTGTTCCCGCGTTTTGGGGTTTAGGAGCCGCACATGAAAACAGGAGCCTGGGCGTCACGTGCAGTGATTCCATGAGGCCCCTGCTTAAAGCTGCATTTTCTGATGACAAGTCCCTGGTGTGTGTGTCTTTGCACAAAACAACCCCCAGCAAGATGCAGTAGAGGGGCCGGGGGAGGGGGAGGAGGGGTCCATGGCCAGGAAGGCCCCCCTCCCGGCGCCCACCGCATCCAAGCTGCAGAGAAGCTGGGGCGGGAGCCCACAGTGGTGACCAAAGGCCAGCTGTCACATGCATCAAGCCTGCGGGGGTCTGTGTGTCCCCCGGCACAGCAGGGGGTCCCTTTGCCGCCTGTTTCTCTGACTTCTGGAGGCAAAGATGTGGGGCTGAGGCCTGAGCGCCACACCCAGGCCCACTTTTCAGGCTGGGGCTGGGCTGCTGTGCAGCACCTGCTCTGGGCCTCCCTCCGCAGGTCCCTCCCCGGCCCCTCCCCGCTGGCCTCCCCGCAGGTCCCCTCCACAGGCCCCCCGACCGGCCTCCCCGCAGGTCCCCCCGCCGGCTCCCCCGCAGGTCCCCCCACCCGCCCCTCCGCAGGTCCCCCTGAAGGTCCCCACCGCAGGCCCCCCTGCCGGCTCCCCCACACGTGCTTTTGGGCTGTTGGATAGGAAGCCGCTTACCCGGCGTGTAGACTCAGGGCAAACTGGAATCCAGGACACGTCGCACTAAATCACAGGAGGGCCAGACGTTCATGCTACCTGGAAACTCTGGCCAACTGGCAGCGGGGTCTTCTGTGACTTCGCCACGGAGACAGGACGACTGCCCGCCTCCACCGGCGAGGAAAGAAAACAAAATGAGCATCTAGCGACCACTCCCCGCGGGGACGCTGCTGGACACCGAGGGCCAGGCTGGCCCGCCCGGCACACCCCCCCCCCGCCCCGCGCCCTCCCCAGCGTGGCTCGGGCCCGTCCTGCTGCGGGTGCTCATTCTGGGGCCAAGCGTGTACCTGGGGACGCTGGTCTCACGTGTGACCCCCAGGGTACAAGGCGCCGAAGCCGGGCGGCCCGCGGGCCAGGGAGCCCCTGCCAACCTCCCGGCTGCTCGCACTCCAGGGCCAAGGCCAAGGCTGTAGCAAGGTGCCTGCAGGACCCTATCCCAGGCTGGCGAGATTTAGGACCAGTCCTTGGGTCTTCCGGGGTGGGGGGGAGCTTCCCGGGGTTGCTTGGGGGAGATCCTGGGATTTCTAGGCGGTTCACGGACAACCAGGGAGTCCCACGAGGACGCAGGAGTTTGAAGCTAGGCATCGTGCAGAAAATGAACTGTTTAGCTGGGTAGCCGTCGGGGGGCTGGGCTCAAGGACTCATCCCCGGGGGCGGCGGCCGGGTTGTGAGTGAGCAAGTGGGGAATGACAGCGACGTCACAGGTGGCCTGTCCCTTGCACGGGTGGCCTCCTCGCTTGACCTAAGAGGCGGAGGGCAGAGCCGGGGCGAGAGGGGTGAGGACAGGCCCATTTCCCCGGGGGGCGCGGAGGCCCACCTGGCCCGTCCAGTAATGCAGTCGCCGCCTGCTCGGGCTGCACCCCAAAACCCAGGGAGGAGCCCATGGGGACCCCCAGGCTGCCTCACACGGCAGGGCTGGACCCCCAGTCCCGCCTCAGACACAATGTCTCCGTCCTCTCCACGTGTCTTACCTCAAATCCAAAACCCTGGTGGGAGTCCTTGGAGGGGGCCTGGGGGGCGATCCCCCGTGTGGACACGATCCCTGTGACCCGAGCCCCAGCCCCCTGCTCAGCACCCGCCGCCGCCCCCCCTCCCCTGCTCCTGCTCAGGCCTGCGCTCTCCAAGAAGTAAATGCAATCTTCACCAGCAAGGAACCCCTGTGCCTGGGGTTAGGGCCTTGGGAACGGGACCCCAGGGATGACCTCAGCCTTGACCATGGGGGGCTACGGTGGGAGGGCCGTGGCCATGCCACCCTGGAGCTGGGCCTCCTCTCCGTGGTGCCCCCCAGGGGCCCGGTCACCCCGCCCACAACCCGTGCCCTGAACCCAAGCAGGGCTGAACCTCCCCACATGCAAAGGACGGTTATGCCTCAGCTTTTCCTCACTTCTTGTTTACTTTTTGCCCGTTTTGCTGTGTTCCCCCTTTTACACGGCCTGTTCTGGGGGGATGGTAGGGGGGCAGGAGTGTGCACGCGGCCACAGGGTGCTGGGGGGTAACAGGAGCGTGCACCTGGCCACAGGGTGCTGGGGGGGACCGAGCATGCACCTGGCCGCAGGGTGCTGGGGGGAGCAAGACCGTGCACCCTCACTCCCCGTCATCCCCCGCACCCCCGTACCCTCACCCATCCCCATCTTCCTGCCCTCCCCATCCTGACCCAAGATAAAGCTGCTCCAGAGAGGGAGCCGTGCCTGGGAACTGGGTCCCCGGCCTCCCCAGGCTGGGGCCCGCAGCCCCCCTGCCGTGTCAGCCGCTTGACAGACCCGCTCTCCTGGGACAGCCACCCCCTGAGGCAGTTCCCGGGCGGCGTCCTGTGGGCAGCACACAGCACCCTTGCCACCCGTGTCACCTGCGAGTTGAGGTGTGACGTCACATGCACCCGAAGCAAATGTGCAGGTTTGAAGAAGCCCCTGCAGGTGCACGGCGTCATGGGCTGCCTGGTGTGCCCGGGGGTGCCCACTGCTCCCGCTGTGCCTGCTGTGCCCAGGACGCACACGGGAGCCCCGTGCCGCCCTCCGGGTGTCGTGGGAGACTCCGGCCCCTGTGACCTTCCGGGCCCCAGCACATCTGTCTCTAAAGGACTTTCGCTCTTGGGTCCCTGGGCCAGCAGGGTCAGTGCCCAGGACACGCGCCGCCCCCGGTGGGCCGACGGCCTGGTGTCCGTGGCGCTGGTGCCGACAGGAAGGGGCTGGAACTTCTGCAAAACTGATTCTTAACATCCTAACATGACGCCCGAAACGCAGACTCGCGGCCGTGAGTGGGGCCCGAGGGTGCCCAGCCCACCCCGCGCTCCGAGCGCCCGCCACTGCGTCAGAGCCCACAGGCCCCGGGCAGGGCCACGGCCGAAAGTCGCAGCGGGTGTGGCCACCCCGAGGCTGCCCGGCGGGTGGGCGCCCACCCCGGGCCCAGACCGGCCACGGCCCCTGAGTCACGTGCCCAGGACCCAGTGACTCCTCACAGGGGACCCATGAGGGACACACGGGCCCTTCATGCCCGGCCGCCCTCCCCAACCAGGGCCACCCTCCCCATCCCCATCTCGGGCCTCCCTCCCCATCCCTGGACCTCCCTCCCCATCCCGGACCCCCCTCCCACCCCACCCCACCCCCGCCCAGCACTCCCCTTCCCCAGGCTGGGTGTGCACCTGCAGGCGACCAGGTGTCCCCACCACGCAGCCCAGCTATTGGGAGGAAAACCGGAGCTGAATACTCCAAACCTCACCCAGCTCCACTGCGGTTCCTACCAAGGTCTAGAAAATCCGCTCTGGAAGCGCCCCGTCTAGAGGACAGAGTTCCTGCGGCGACCGCGTAGCCCATTCTGGCCGGGGCGCTGCACGAGGCCACCAGCTGCTCGGCCACCGGGCCTCGGGCGGGAGCCAGGGGAGAGGGCAGAGGGTCTGCACCTGCTGCTTCACAGAAATGCGATGCCAGCCGCGTCGGTCACGTACGACTTTGTAGAGGACGCATTTAAAAATTTAAAAGGAAGAGAAATTGATTTTCATCACATATTTAATCGACCTCAGGAAATCACTCATGTCGAAATGTAATGGGAATGAAAATCGTTAATGAAATATTTGCCCTCCTTCAAGAGGAGCTGTGCTGCGGGCGGCACACCTACGGGCCACCTCGGTGCCCTAGCCCGCTTCCCGCGCCGCAGCTCCGTGGGCCTCGCCTTCCTGCCTGCGCAGGGCGGGTCCGGCTCGGGGCACACTGGGCGGCATCACGGCCGCCCCGAGGTCCGACCCTGGGCGTCAGGTCCCCAGGGCCGGGCCTAGAGTACAGGAATGTGGGCGCCTGGGGCTGAAAGCCCGGGTAAACGGGGTTTGCCAAAGCCTGCCCGGGGGTCCCGTCGGGGGCGCCGGGGCTCAGAGACAGGCGGGCGGCTGCTCTGCACACGGGCACGCACCTGTCACACTGAGCCCCGACCAGGGCGTTTCCAAGCTAGTGAATGTCCACCCGGAGGCCGTCTGTTACCGCTGCTGCCGTCGAGTTCCCGATGAGGCCCAAGATCAGGCGCACACTCGACCTACTGCTTTGGACCCTGAGCACAGCCACCGCACGGGTTTCCTTCTTTGCCTTCGCTCCCAGGGAACTCGGGGTCAGGGGTGTTCTCAGTGCCAAGACACACCCCAGCGAGACCCCCAGTCTTATCCAGTTGTGCTCTCACTGTTGCACTAGGCAATACCTTGGGGATTTTTCAGGGTTTCTGTCTTCGGAAATTGTAGGGAACTTGGGAGCCTTTGGGGAGTGGGCCGGGTAGGAAATGGGTTAAGGACGTTGCCCAAAACGTCGCACGGTTTCCCACCAGATGGCAGCATCGGGTAACAGAATGTGTTGGTTGCTCCTGTGGGCCTGTTCTGCTCTTTCCTGTGTGGCCGGGGTGGGGTGGGGTGGGGTGGGGGTTGGGGGGGTGGATCTTTTCAAGCCCCGAGGGTCCGTCTGTCCTACGAGGAAGGAAGGGCTATGGTGACCATGACCCGCGGTGAAATACAGCCAGAGCCCGGGGTGGGCTGCCGCGGCCAAGCCAGGTGGCCTTGCGGGCTCCGGGCCGTCATGAGCCTCCGCTTCCTCGCTGCCCAGGGGACATGCGGCCTGCCCGTGAGGGCTCCGGGAGGGCCTGGGGCAGCCCAGGTGCTTGCAGGGGCGCACACGCGGGACTGCGGGCGCTGGCTTTCATCGCGGCCGGTGACCCCCTGCCCACCCCAGGCCTTGGACGCCCAGCTTCATGGTGCGGTGCCCACCCCCCCATGCTCGAAATGGGGCCTCCCTGCGGCCCACAGGCTCTTGTGTGTGTGAGGTTGCAGGACGGACCCCGACCCTGGCCTGGGGTTGGAGATGCCGTGGGGCGGGGAGCAGGGGGATCAGGGCAGGAAGACACCTGAGGGGCTCGAGCCCTTGGGGAAGGCTCGGGCTGTGGGCCGAGCGGCTGAAGCCACCCCCGGGGCACTGCTGCTGCCAAGACCTTGTACTCGGATCCCGTCACAGTATTTCCCAGGGCAAGGAAAGAATTCACACCATTGCACGATTATTTTTGGCAGCCAGACCGTGTTGTGCGTTTCCCACTTAACCTCGACTCAACACGGAACGAATGGGTCCTTCATTTGGGACCCTTGCCTTTATAAAGCATTTAATCCTATTCTTGCAAACAGAAGGCCCTCAACAAACACTAACTCTTATTATGGGCCGAGCCTCCTCGTCCTCATCGGGCACCCACCCCGGGAGACAATAACCGCATTTCTCCAGCGTAGGCTCTACCCCCACATTCTATGTTTCCTCTGAGACTCCCTGCAGTTTTCAGTAACGAAGATGACTTTGTTGAATTTAACTTTTTTTTGGTTCGTATTGAAGTAAAATAAGTTCAGATTTGGAAAACAAAAATTCAAATTATAGGATTGAATATTCTTTCCTTAAAGTGTACCCGTCAGACATTGTAACGTACCCCACTGAAGCAGCCCCGTCTACCTTGAAGCTTCTCAATTCCCATGAAAAGGAACCTCCTTCCCCTCACTCCTACCCCTCATCTCTGTGCCTCTTACTGTGCTAAAAAATAAATATGTATCAGGCACAAGGCTCTATATTCAGCTTGGGGAGCATATATCCAAGCCATAGGCTCTACACCCTGGCATGCTTCAGCTTTCAAACACCTCTGTACTTTATCTCTAAGATCCCAGGTATTTCAGTAAGGGAAAATACGAGATGGATTTTATTAAAACAAATTTAGGGCCACCATTTGGGGCCTATGTGGTCAGCCCCTGCTGCAACGTGTATTTGGAGGAATGAAATAGAAATGAAATGCTTAAAGCCTTCAGTGGGGCTCTCCGATCCAGGAATCCCAAACTAAGAGGCCTTGCACCCTTTATGTGCCTCCTGGCTCCGTGGGCCTACGTGACAGGCCGCTGACCAAGTGAGCACGGGCTTTACCCTCCTTGCCCCCCAAAGGTCGAAGGCTGCGTTGATTCATTGCTGCTGTCCTCCAGGCCACTGAAGACCACAGCAGGAGTCTGTGGCCACGGGAGTCTGTCAAGTGTGTCCCACATCAGCGGCACCGGGCTTGAGAGGGCTACGCAATCAGGCAAGGAGAAGAAGGAAGAAGGCATCCACATTGCAAAGGAATAACTAAAACGGGTTTTTGTTGTGTTTTGCTTGTTTTGTTTGCAGGTGACATGAAGAAGACCCTATATGTAGAAGACCCCATGGAACCCAGAAAGGTTCTATGAGAACGGATACGGAAGTATAGTAAGTTGTAGGATTCCAGAGCAAGATCCAGAAATTGTTATTTCTATATATGAACAACGAATAATCCGAAAAGAAATTAAGAATGCAATTCCTTTCGTAATAGTATCAAAAAGAAGAAAAAATAAACTTAACAAAGGAAGTATAAGAGGGGCACTGGGGGGGCTCGGTGGTTGAGCATCGGCCTTTGGCTCAGGGCGTGATCCTGGGGTCCTAGGATCGAGCAGGGAGCCTGCTTCTCCCTCTGCCTCTGTCTCTGCCTCTCTCTCTCTCTGTGTGACTATCATAAATAAATAAAAATTTAAAAATATATATATATATGAATGGATTGCATTAATTTTCAGAGGGGTGTTCTGCAGAACCTGACAAAATGATCCTAAACTATATATGGAATTATAAAAGGACATGAATGGTCAAAATAATCCTTAAAAAAAAGAACAAATTTGGAGAACTTTAACTTCCTTATTTCAAAACTTACTATAAAGCCATAGGGTAAAAGCAAGGTCCTTGTAAAAGGACAGACATGAAACCATAGGCCATAAAAAAAAGAAAGAAAGAAGGAAAGAAAGAAAGAAAGAAAGAAAGAAAGAAAGAAAGAAAGAAAGAAAGAAACCATGGACCATAGAAGAGAGTGGACTGCCCCCAAAAAGTTCTTTGTATTTATGGTTTATTTTCAACAAAGGTGCCAAGATAATCCACCGGGTAAGGGATAGCCTTTTTAACAAATGGATCTGGGACAACTGGATATCCACATGCGAAAAGATAAACCTTAAAACCTTAACTCACACCCTACACACAAATTAATGCAAAATGAATCACAGACTTAAACGTAAGAGCTAAAACAATAAAAGATGACAGAGGGGGAAATCTTCAAGCCCTTAGATTAAGCCAAGATTTCTTAGATACGATACACAATATATTACACAATATAGCACAATATATTTTTAAAAATTGACAGAGTTGATCTCTTTTAAATGGAAAACCTGTGAACTTCAAAAAACATTACTCTGAAAGGAAGACAAGCCAGCAGATCGGGAGAAAATATCTGCAAAACATGTATCCAGTAAACGACTTGTACCTAGAATATAAATAGGGTCCTCATACCTCGATGATAAGACAAGCAAGCCCACCAAAGAAAAAGACAGAAGATTTAAATAGAAATTTTATCAAAGCAGGTGTAGGAATGGTGAAAAGGCCCATGAAGAAGACGCTCAGCTCGGTCGTGAGGAAACCACAAGGCAGCACCACGATGAGACGCCCTTTGGCACCTGCGAGGGTGGCTGTGACCGGGACAAACAATAACAACTGTTGTCAAGGATGTGGAGACACAAGCACCTTGCCCGTTGCTGGAAGGAACATAAACAGCGCAACGACTTTGGAAAACAGCTTGGCCATTTAAGCAAAGATTTTGTCCTGAGGCCCAGCAGGGCCCCTGTTTCATCTGCCCAGGAGACAGGACGCCACGGTCCGCACATGCACACAGGACTGCAGTTAGCAACATGATTCACCAGACAACAAGCTGGAAACAATATCGTCTGTCTGTCCGTCTGTCGCTGAAGGTGGCGTTTCCACCGGATGGAAAATCACTGAGCAGCAAAAAGCAATAATGCACGGGTTCCTGCTGCACCTGGTGAAGCTCGACAGGTTATGCTGAGGGGACGACACGGTACCCGAGATTTGTATCTTATTTGATTTCTTTTTTTGTTTTTAAATATTTTATTTATTTATTTCTGAGAGACCCAGAGAGAGAGAGGCAGAGACACAGGCAGAGGGAGAAGCAGGCTCCCTGCAGGGAGCCCCACGTGGGACTCCATCCACGGTGTCCAGGATCACGCCCCGGGCCGAAGGCAGGCAGCAAACCGCTGAGCCACCCTGGCCCCCTTATTTGATTTCATTTATATGAAAAAGTCTAGCTCGCTCTCTCAAGTAAGTCAGTCTAGAAAAGGCAAATTTATAGAGACAGAAAGCACAGTGGTGATGCCCAGGACAGTTCGGGGGCCCGGAGTAGATTACACTGCACGTGGGAGCTCACCAGGGCGAGGACCGTGTCCTGCAGCTGAGGTACCCGACGTTGCACAACCCGGTGTGTTACACACACATGCACACGCACTGAGGGGGGCACCTGACGGGATGAGCACTGGGTGTTACACTGTTTGTTGCCAAATTGAATTTAAATCTTAGAAAATGTGATGAAAATAAAAAGAATAAAAAAACCCAAAACATTGAATTGTGTGCTTGGAACGGGTGCATTATACGAAATGTAAAGTTACGTCTCAATGGAGTAGCATTCAAACAAAAAAGGAAAAGGAGGCCACACAGCTTTGGGAAAAACGACCTACTTTCCGTCCTTACCTGATTTACAGGCTCCTGCTGAGCGTGGACCACGGAGAACCCAGGGAAGCGCCTACTGGGAACGAACGCTCAGAAGCCCAGCGAGGGGCGTACAAGGGGCTCCGAAGAGTGTCATGTCTTGGGGCCCAAATCCTGCAGCCTGTGGAGGGGAGGGGGAGGGGGAGGGGGGACGGGAGAGAGGAGGGGAGGGGGAGAAAGGAGGCGGGGAGGAGAGGGGAGAGAAGGGGGAAGGGGAGAGAGGAGGGGGAGGGGGCAGGGAGGAGGGGGAGGAGGGAGGAGGGCAGGGGAAGGAGGGGGAGGGGTGCGGCATCCCCCCTCCCCGGGCGCTGCGCGTCCCTGTCTCCCTGCGGGCTCCGGCATCCCGGGGGGGTGGCGGGGGGGCCCTGGCTGTGGGCGCTGGACCCCGGTGCCGGGGCAGGTCTGGGGCGGCCCTTCCCCCCGCCCCGCGCGGACCGGTCCCAGGCAGGGAGCGGGGCGGGGCGCGGCGAGGGGCCGGGGGTGGGGGGGGGGGGCGGGGTGGCGCGGGGCGCGGGTCCTGCGGGCTCGGCTCCACCCGCCGGGGCTCCGCGCGTCCCCGCCGCGTCCCCCGCACCCGCGCGCCGGGCTGGGGCGCCCTCCCTGGGCGGCGGCGCTGGCGGGGCCGCGGGGCCGCGGGGTCGCGGGGCGGCGGGGGCCGCGCTCCAGGGCGGGGCCGCCCGGCTCGGGTCGGGTCGGGTCCCGGGGCACAGGGCAGGCCAGGCGGCCCCCCCCGCCACCCCCCGACCCGCGGAGACCCGCGCGGCCACGTCCCCGGGGAACAACGGGACTTGCCCTGGAGACGCTGCCCCTGCGGCCCGACCCAGCTCCACGGCCGGTGGGGGGGAGCGGGGGGCAGCGGAGGGGCAGAGCGGGGCGGGGGGGGGGTGCGTGCGGGGGGGCTGCGCAGGGGCTCAGGGGGTCCCCTCCCCGGGGCTGCGGAGATGCCGCCCTCCGCCCCCCGCCGGCCTCGGTTGCAGGCTCAGGGCCGCTGCAGGGGAGGATGCTCCTAGGCGGTAGGCACGACCGCGCTATTTAAAACAAGCCAAAAACCGCTTTTCTGATGATAAGAGCAGTCTCTTAATTAAAAAAAAAAGGGGGGGGGATCCCCGGGGGGCTCAGCGGTTTGGCACCTGCCCTTGGCCCAGGGCGTGACCCCGGGGTCCCGGGATCGGGATCGAGTACCACGTCCCTGCCTGGAGCCTGCTTCTCCCTCTGCCTGGGTCTCTGCCTCTCTCTCTGGGTCTCTCAGGAATAAATAAAATCTTAAAAAAAAATAAAGATTAAAAAATCTAAAAGAAAACATGTACGGTGAAGATAACGTGAACCCACCCATAATCCTATCAGGATTGTTAACTCTGCTTCTTATCAGGGATTTGGAAGCCCATCCATAGGGGATTGTGCTGCTTACTTCGCTCTTGTCCCCACGCGCTGTGCATACTAGCAAGGAGCAAAGGTCACAAGGTGACCGGCTGAGGAAATATTAAGATGTTAAGGGACTATAGTATGATTTTCAGGATGGATTTTCACACGTGAGTAATTTGATCGTTCCCCTCCTGTCAAATTTATTTTCCACTTTTAAATAGCTCTTTGCATGCAAAGGTAGGTGGCTGGCTGCTGTTCCATGTCGCCTGGCTCGGCCAGCAAAGGTCAAGTGTCCCTGTCTGTTGGCACTTGGTCTGCGGCTGGGCCGCTCTGCACAGTGGGCAATGCTTGCTGCGACTTTCACCGGTGACCAGAAGTCCATGGTCTCCCCTCTTGGCCTTTACAGTCCCAGGGGGCCCTGGGAGACAGGCAGGCATGGCATTCTGCCCCCCGTCCCTGGAGAGGGAGAGCCGTGGGACCAGGGCCCAGGCCTCTCAGGGGGGCAGGAGGTGAGCCGTGGGGTCAGACCCAAGCCCATTCCCAGGCATTGCTCCTAAGCTCCCTCCAGCCCTGGACCTTTGAACCTGACTGAGGTAGCAGGTGCTCGGGGTACGAGTGTGCGCATCTCCGCATTAGTCTGGAATACAACTGAACACGAATTACTAACTCATCAAAGATCCTGTTCTTTTCATTGAAATTCATGACAACTTTTAAATTACACAAATGCAACATTTCAACTAAAATCGTCGTGAAAATTCCCTAGAAGTCAAAAGTATTTTGAGCTCATCATGGGCTTAAAAAGGTCTCAAGGTGGTTGATGTATCATTACCCACTCCAGATTATGTGACAGTAATCTAATCTTCGTTTAGCTGTAATAATAATAAAAAAATTCTAACACAAATGTGTATTTGCCAAGGGAGGTTGGTTTATCGTTTGGGCGTCTGTCTGTTGTGCTGTAATGTCGCCTGTCCCGTGGCAGGACGGTCTCACTCAGCCTCAACCACAAGATCGAATCCCAGGGGTTGACACACAAGCAGCATTTTAACCATATTTATTGGGAGGAATGAAAGAAAAGCAGGTACCTTTCACTTCAGCAGATGAACGTTTGAGATGTACTTTTACAGAAAACTATAATCACCTAAAATCACCGAAGAAGCATTATTCCTACTCAAAATGGATGCCTGAACAGATTTATGGGTGGATTAGATCAGATAACTGGCCATGTTCCCCAATGTGGGCAACAGCAATACTGTTTCTACGGCTGGAAAATCAGAGAGGCCGGTGAGGAACTGTTCCTTTTTCTTTCACTTTTTAGAATTTGAGGATTTTGGGGGGGAGGGGTAGATGAGCTAAATTTCTCCTCAGAGGTCACACAGCAAAAAATGGCAGGGAACCAAAAACATCAACTATCAAGGCCATAGTAGATACGAGAACGGGACAGAAGGAAAACGAAGCCTGGATGTGAACTGAAGGTTAAAAGTGGACTTCGGATCCTATGGGCCAAGGTCTAAAAGGGAGGGTGGCTTAAGACAGCTGAGAAGTCCCAAAATTAAATCCTGACTAATGACCTATGAAAGAAAAGGCAGAGAATTTAGGAATATCTGATATGGCTAAAGAAGAAGTTCCTGAATTAAATCAGATTATCAAAGGGAAATGAAGGCATGTAGCCAGGAATACAGGAGCAAAGATGAGAACGGTGGAAGGCAGTTAAAACCCAGAATGAAGTGAGGTGAGCGGAGAGGAGTTTTAGGGTCATGCTCTAAAAAAGAGAATTAGGGCATTCCTGAGCAGGATGGTGTGAGGTAAAAACCACCTGTGGCTCCGCAGCTCCAGGAGCCGAGGACCCTGTGGTGTTCACCTCAGTTCACCTGGCGGCTCGCACAGGGACGGACATCCTCAGGCAGCTACAAAACTTCCTTAAACCCCATTACTAGAAGGAGCAGATTCAACGTGTGCTTGTCTTTTCTGGGGGGAGGGGGAGATGTTCAGAATGGAAAATGTGGAATGAGCACGAGAAACAAATGAAATTACTACACTTGGTGACAGCCTAAAAAAGAACCTGGAGTTAGTCTGAGAAAGTACTTGCTAGTAACGCAGAGGGCCCTAAAGCTGATAGAGAGGTCTTAGGAGGTAGTAAATGCCATTATCAGATTTATTAGTAATGAAATTTCCTTCATTCTTTTTCCTGCATTTATATAACCATCTTGGATTAATCCTATCACTGTCAACTTCCTAAATCTTTGATATAATGACTATTACATATAGTTAAATTGGAAAATAAACGATAAAGACCCTGTTCCATTTGTTCCTAAAAATTATGTAAAATTTCGTTAAACAGTCTTGTTGCTTCAAGCTTTTTTGTACAGGTTTAAAAAATAATTAAAATTACAATGTCTTCCTCTTGTATGCAGCATTCCTCACTCAAGATGCTAATATTACTTTAGGTAAAAATTATCCGTTATCCCAATATTTTTCTGAGCTAAAAAGCAGGCATTTGATTAAAATGGAAAGTGATGTATTTGATCACTTATAGAGTCTATGGAAACGCTGAACTATTGCTTACCTCCTACTCAATCAGGATTTGGAGTGTGATGTGTGTGTAGAAGGAAGTGTGTAACATGACACAGAGTTTGAAAATCAACCGAATGAACATCACACTTTGGATCTTTGTGGAGAAGAAGATATCCAAGAAAAAGTACACTATGGAAGGCAGTGGTGAGGACAAGAAAACTTTTATAATTATGAACTTTATTTTTATTTACTATGCCAACATTTTCAGGAAAGAGACTTTACATCCAGTTTTTATAACTCATTTTACAAGCAAATTCTAATATACAGTATTTACTCTGGTTTTTAAAATCAATGGGGAAAACAATACTGCAGGTATTAAAGACTGTGGCGTTTTTGTTTTTAGTTAGTGATGACTTAGAGACTTTAAATTCTTAGGGTCAGTGTTATTTTGTTATGGTGACGCTCTAATGAGGAGAAAGTGGGTAGCTTTTCCCCAACACAGTTAAAATATATGACGTATCTTTAATTGACAGCATAGTTGTAGATTGGCACCCACCATCATAATCATTTATCCGAGTGTATTCTTTCAAACTGCTGCAGCAGAAAAACTGAAGGGAGGTGTGGAAAGAAAATTAGAAAATAGAATTCAAGCATCAGAATTAAGAAAAAATAGCAAGGCCATCATCCTCAAGGAAAAACATCAGGTATTTGTACTACAGCTATAATTAATTTTCGAATGTGTGCTTAGGCATGCAAACGTAACCACCCAAACTAATTTATAAACACGAAAACTACTATGTGAGGTGAAGAGTGAACTGAAACGATGCTGCAGTCTTAGTGAACTTCGTTGCAGGCTTAGTCGGTGACTCCAAATCACATCGTCCGTGCCCCAGAGACCAGAAAATCATCGTGACAACTCTGCTCAGAAATGAAAAGTGCACTTCTGTGTCTGTAACGATCACCTATGCGACAGGAAGACCCAGAAGTGACAGCTATGGGGGATCGTGTTCTCTTTGATGCATTGAGTAAAATACTTCAGGGAACCATGAAACATTCAAAGAACTTAGTGCTTTAATGAGTAAAGTGACATGCTGAGGATATAATTCTGTGAAAGGCTGTACTTCAAACAGCAACAATTACAGAGAAATTCGTTTCAACAAAGAAAGCCACGCCCAAGAGGAGGCGTTTCGATATTTCAGGCACAACTCCAAGCAATTAAGCTCATTTAAAGTGCAAATCTGATACTTTCTCTCATTATTCAGATTTTTACTTGTTAGAATACTTACTAAAATTCCCTAACATCTATATAAATACAATGAACAGTAGTCTATATGCCTGAAAACATTGCACAAATGAAAATGAGACTCCAAAAGAAAAATGCTAGAGGGTCTCAGTTATTAGAAACATTCTAAATGATACACAACTATTTAATCCTTTGTTTAATGCCTTAAAATCATCTGCACCTGTACTGATGAACTCCTTAGGCCAAGCTTTCTCTAAAGAATTCGACAAACATCCACCCACCAACAGCCAAATGTCTAACTCTACATGCTCTATTACTTTTCTCGTTCACGAATGTGAAACTTAACCAACCCCCACAAAACTTTTTCTTCAGGATTTACAATTCATATACTGCAGCCATCTACATTGCAATCATAAGAACTCAGAAAAAAAAGTGATCCGAGTTCCCGTAGAGGATTTGGCACAGAGTTGACTTATAGAAGCACTAAACAGAGATCAAGCCAAATCTGAGAGTGACCCCTGATTATCCAGGCGAGTTACACATCCTCACCTCATTTCTCACTTAACGTTGGACTATGGAGCAGTTTTTAAAGAAATATTCATGCAGTTTTTAAAAGCAAACTGCAGGCAAAACCTGTTTTGCACAAGCATCCTAGATTTTTTCTCTTAAATATATTAGGCTTCAATAATTATGTTGCTGAGCCAAGGCTGAGGCTCAACAAAAGCACAGAGAAGTTGATAAACTGATGGGTTAATGTTTCTGTAAATTCATCAGGGAGAAAAAAAACCGAGCAGGGAAAAGACTGGAATAAACAAAATTGCAGGAGTCAACATTTTTATGTAACAAAGGTATTTCCCCCCAGACTAGGGGGTTTGCTTAAAAATAAAGTTTTAAACTTTTATTTGTAAATAATGTTTCACAAGAGTCTACACTAACTTCCAAATAAACCAGAAATCAATTCATCAATGTGTACTTTAGGAAAATACAGTGTGATACCCCATTTGCAATATATGACATCAGTTTTCTTTCTCCTCAAGATGCAACACCACATGTACCCACTTACGGCTGCCAGCCATCACTTCTTGCCTCTATGAACAGAGAGCTTTGCTGATATGTCTGAGCACTTTAACAATATCTGGACTATGTGAAAACCTTTCTGAACTTTAGTGCTTCTCCAACAAATGTGCTGTTGAAGGAGACTAGATTTGTGTTGCTCACCTGCTACCAAATCCAAGAATGGTTTTTGTATGCAGTGAATGGCAAATTCACTTGAATGGTCCTCTGGTAGGTAAGGGAAGACTGCACCAAAATGACAGTAAACGGCTCTTTCAAAATTTCCACTAAAGCACTTGCTGTTGTTTTTTCTAAAAGGGGCAATTTCACCAGTGTACATTTTTTAAAGTGAAATTTCAAGAACTTTGAGTGACTAACTTCTTGGTCATAATCCCTTATGATACATTTTTGGTCAGCTGATCACAACAAAGATTAACTTTGTAAAAGGCTATTTGTCAGAAAAGCATTAATTCTAATTAAAGCAGCAACAGGTGAACAGCCTAAAGATGACATGATTTGGGAGAACAGAGGTCAAATTCACTGAACCATCTGACAAGTGGCCCGCAGCATGATTAGGTTAGTGCATATGGTCCCTAAGTGGTTCCCCAGCTACCTTCCTAGAACATTAAGCTAGCTTTTAATACTTTATAACAAAACACAATGTCCCCTCTCCAATTCTATTTTTCATCCCAAAATCTACTTTTCAAGAAACTGCCATTCAAACATACCAACATAAAAGGGAAACCTGGAAAACTCAGAAAAACAAAAAAAGAGTTCCAGCTTCCTCAAGATAGTCTTACTAAGTTTATAATTATTCTCAAAATACTTTAACTGTTTTGCTATAGAAAATAGTTTCAATCCCTGTCCTTAGGGTATTTATATCTCATCAAAGGTTTGTGCAAACATTTCAAGTCCATTATTCCAGTCTCCAGATATTAGCAGAAAGTCAATAAATATAAATATTATAATAAAGACTTAATTTAAAATATATGCTGTGGAACCTTAAAACAGCTATCCTGGATCCATAAGCCTATAGGGTTCAAAACAATTACCAGCAAAACTCTAGCACCAACAATACATGTTACAAAATGAATACATCTTTAGGTACAGGCTTCAAGATGCAACCCAGGCTTTCTGAAACTTAAGGAGTTGCAAAAAGAAATAGAAATTTTGTGTGTGTGTGTGTGTGTGTGTGTGTGTGAGCCTGCAAAACAAGACATTCAAGCAACATATAATTGGTTTTTACATCACATGAAACATTTTTAGCCAGGGGAATTTGGTAAATAAATAAATACTGAAACTAACTGGCTGATCCTAGCAAGGAAAAATAAAACTTACATAGACTTCCCATTAAAAGCCTGATCTTTTATTCATCATAAAGCTTTTGCATAGACCTTTTGAATACACAAATCACTGGCCAGAATTTTACTTACAGTCTACCATCTTCAATTATCACCCTATCTTTAGTTAAAACAGTAACCATATTCACAGGAGACACAGGTGAAAAGGGGTTAGGCTCTGAGAACCACAATTAATACAGGCCTTCAAAAGGCTAAATGAACAAAGCACATTGCTTGCCTGCTACACGGGATATCGGGGACTTCTTGATGTGCAGAGGGATGGATAACATGATTAGAGCCCGCTGTAGGCCGCTGAAATGGGTAAGCAAACTTTTGTGTTTACCTGAGACAAATACGCTCAAATGCTCAAATATATCAACCAGGATATAAAATGGAAGAGCCAAACTATTAGAAGCTTCCACATTTTAATTTTAAGATTTGCAAGCTTTCAATGGAACCTCCGTCATGGTAGCAAACTGCACGTAAAGCTATTACAGAACAGATTGTTTTTTTTTTTTTTAAAAACAAATTGGCAGGTGATGGCTATGTACTTAATGTATCTTTGGTTTAGGAAGACGGGAGTATCGATTAGAGGCCAAACAATCCCCAGAATTCAAATTGCCGTTCAGATTCTGCATGATTTCCTTTCTTCTTATTAGTGGCCGTGGGATGCTTGTCTTGGCCTGGAAGTTTTGAGGCTCTAGTTGGGAGTTGCTTATTTGTTTTTGTCTGAAAGAGCCAGAAGGGGGGCGGAGCTTAGATGCTTTTGGATTCGGATTACTTGCAAGATTTGTCTGACTAGATGTTGGCTGAAGTTTTGATGAACTGCATGGTGTGATTACTGGTGACTTTTTACAAGTGGGAGTCCTACTTGGAGAGGATTCAGAAACTGGAGGAGGTACCAAAGAATTTGAGACGGATGGTTTAAAAAGTGGTAAAGACTTGGGCTGGGATGTGTAGCCCTCCAGTGAAGACGGATTTCTTTCAACTCTCTTAGTCTGGTCTACTGCACTTGACTGGGGAAGCATCTGAAGAGAAGTAGGTACAAATTGCATGTCACTAATTTGATTATTTGCCGAATGATAAGGCTCTTGAGCATTCATGGTCATGTTCAAGTTTGCTTCAGAAGGTGTACTCTCAGCCACATCCTCAGTGAATTGTGGGCTTGAAGAAAAAGGCCGGTCTTCCACATCATAGCTGCTTTCTTGTTGTAAGCCACGTGTAAAGCTTTCATCCAGATGTGCAACACCCTGATGTATGCCCTGGATTGTGGGTTCACTGTGGGCCTCGATATGTTGCGGCTTTATTAGTTTTCCCTGGGCGTGGTCTGTGGGTCTGGGAAGGCTGCTGGAAGGCTGTAGTACTTGAGGCTATTAAAATTAAAAACAACATTAAGCAACAATTCATTTTATATATGCCACCCAGAATTAATATAAGTTCCAATTAAGCTGTTGATACTTATGTTTTAATATAAGAAATATGTAAGGTTTTTTTTTTAATTGAAAAATAAACTGCAATATTCAGGTGAATTCATGACACACATACAAGAGTGATAATGCAAACAAAAAATGATACAAGCAGTAAACACTAAACAAGATTAAAAATAAAACAGGGGAAAAGAAAAATATTAAAATACTTATTTACTGTAGAAAAAAGATTTCCTGCCTTGATTCATTAAGTATTTAAAACTTTATAGGTAAGATAGCTTGAGAGAATGATTTCTATAGCACTTTGATTTAATCTTCATAAACCACAGATAAAAACTGTGACCATTCGGAATATTACCCATTTTGAAGACTTTTTTTTTTTTTTTTTTTTTAAGGAAAGCTGTATAACACTTTAACACACTTGGCTAGAGAAAGTATTAATTTAAAAGTGTCAAGCTGCTATACTTCTATCAAGAGTTAAAATCAACCATCAGATAAACAAGGCTTAGATTGATTATATTCTTGTTGACGTGAAATTCTAATTACTCAAACAAAACAGGTCAATACATTTAGCTAATATTAACCTATCTTTAACATTCTTGTTGAAAAGTTTCAGAATAAAACGTTTTCACAGCTTATTTGTTCAGTCTCACTGCCATATGAGGGGTCAACTAGGGTTCTGGTAAATGGAGAACAGTTAACCTGCCCAAGAGTGAACACCCATCTAAAATTTAAAATGATCAGCCTTTTGAATAAACGACTCAGAGTAAAACAAATTTGAAATTACCTCTAACCTGAACTAAAGCTGAGAAGCTTATAATAGCAAAATTCTTTAGGCCAATGTGCCTCACACACACTTTTCTGGAGCTCACTGTGTGATCATATTCCATACAAATCAGAGCAAACATGTAACTTCTACTATTACTTTTGGGAAGTCAGTAAAGAAAGTTCTCTTTCAATGGCCCAAATAGTTAAAGCATATGGGGCAGAGCCTATTGTTATCAATGTATAAACAAAATACATACACATTCTCTATTAAATAATGTGGACTGAAAATATAAAAAAGTTTGCCGAAGGGCTCTGAAATATAGACTTTGATATTCTTTTTTTGCTATGCTAATCCACAAATAAATATACACCGTATATCTGATTTCTCCAATGAAAGGGGCAAATCTATTTACACTGCATCATTCGTGTTCTGTCACTTTTTCACCTCCTCGACCAGTACTGGAGGATGACTGCGGAGCCAGGAGTCAGGCCAATTAGGGCAGGATAACAGATAACGGAGAGCCAAGTGCAATGACTTGTAAAGGGATGGCTGGCCAGGATGGTTTAAGGCCAGCAGGCTATTTAAAAAAACAGTAAAATCAAGACAATGACTACTCAAAATTCATATAGAGTATTACATTTGACTCTTATTTTAGAGTATTTAAAACAAATAAGCCATCTCAGTTTATTTAAGCTAAATGTCTTATTCAAGCTTCAAGCTTTATGTCCTAAACTTCAAAGGCAGTGCGCATTTTCACAATAAACCACACAGAGATGAATACCTTCAAGAAGGAAGGTACCAAAATCACCAGGTAATTACAATTGGCTGGGAATCCCTAGAAAAAAAATGACAGTGCCAAAGTAACCATACATTTTAGAAAGATTAGTAAAAATATAGAGTAGGACCATATTAAGCAAGCCAAAATCTACCAAAAGGAAAAAAAGCAACCAAAGAAGGGAAAGGTGCAGCATCAAAAGGCTGATTGAAATGGGGATTTGCTTTCCCTTTTTACCTTCAAAAATATCAAAAGATATTCTAATCTTGAGTTAAAAATCTTAAAGCAACTTAAGACCTTTGAAAATATCAGTAACAATTTAAAAATGACTTCATTGTAGCATACCTATTGCTGGTATGAAAAAAAGGTATAGATGTGCTATCAGCTCAAAGCACAAAAAGGTATGATTTCCTAATTAAGTATTAAACTTATGATTAAGACAGCCAAACCTCCAGAAAAGGAGCACTGTGAACTATAGATAAATTATCCATTAGTCCTATTCTCATTATAGTAGTCCCCCTTTATCTGCATGAATATGTTCCCAAACCTACCATGGTAGTAACAACTCTGTATTTACTATGTTTTTCCCTATACGTACATACCTATGATAAAGTTTAATTTATAAATTGGGCACAATAAGAGATTAACAATAATCGCTAATAATAAAAGAGAACAATTACAACAATTACTATAGTAAAAGTTATGTGAATGTGGTCTCTCTCACCCTTCTTCTTGTGATGTGAGATGATAAAAGACCTACATAATGAGATGAACGGAGGTGAGTGATGTAGGAGTTGTGAATGATGTAAGAGTTGTGGCATAGCATTAGGCTACTATTGATCTGACAATATGTCAGAAGGACAATCATCTGCTTCCACATGGCAGTCAACAGCAGGTAACTGACGGGGCACCTGGGTGGCTCAGTGGTTGAGCGTCTGCCTTTGGCTCAGGGCATGATCCTGGGTCCCGGAATCGAGTCCCACATTGGGCTCCCCACGGGGAGCCTGCTTCTCTCTCTGCCTGTGTCTCTGACTCTCTCTCTGTGGCTCTCATGAATGAATAAATAAAATCTTAAAAAAAAAACCTCCAAAATAACCAGCAGTTAACTGAAACCAAATAAAGCAAAGCTTTGGATGGGGGTGGGGGCAGAGAGGACTAGTGTACTTTTATTACTCAACTGACTACTGCTTATCAGAAAACTAAATAGAAGTATAGCAGGAAGATATACTGCATGTACTAAATGCAATAAAGCTGCATATCAAATATTAAAGAATTTAAAAATAATAAGGTTTTTTAAAATAATAAAAATGAGTCATCTGAGGAGTTATATTGAACAATTATATAAAAGACGCCTATTACTTAATTACAGTGAATAAATTAGTAGTTTCTAAATGCTTTATAAATAATGCAGATTTTGTATTTTTATTAAAAGTTAATTTTAGCAGTGTGATCTAATTTCCCTATCCCCAAATAAATGTCCTGTTTTATTATTTATTTGAAAATTAGTTTGGAAATCAATTCCACTACCATAAGAAAAAAGTCTCTTAAAGAAGATAGAGAAATGGGGATCCCTGGGCGGCTCAGTGGTTTAGCGCCACCTTCAGGCCAGGGCGTGACCCTGGAGACCGGGGATCCAGTCCCGCGTTGGGCTCCTTGCGTGGAGCTTGCTTCTCCCTCTGCCTGTGTCTCTGCCTCTCTCTCTCTGTGTCTCTCATGAATAAATAAATAAAATCTTAAAAAAAAGAGAAGAAGATGGAGAAATGAGTATAGTGAGGACCAAGGCAATTTCTCCTCAAGGTGGATGACTGCATAGAACTGGTTACCCACTAAGGACTGAACTGTCATTAGCTACCTGCTGGTGAGTTAAATGACAAACTGCCTCTTAACCTCTACCAAACAAAGCAAAGATGCATTTCTGAGACCTTGTTGCTTGCAGCACAATTTTCCCTAATTTCTGAACATTCAACTATATTAACACAAAGGCAAGATATTAACAATTCTTCCTGCCCACATTCATTACTGCTTCTATGCCCTCAGACACCTTTAGATCGAATTCTGAATAAATAAAAAATGATCCCATATTCTCATGGATAAAACCAACGGGAATGAATATCAAAGACTATTTATTAATTTTTTTTGTAAATGTCTACAATACATCATGCATTGTACTAGGTATAGAAAAATACAGAGGTGAATACAATGCAGTTCTTATGGTTGAGAAGACCTAGTGAGGGAGATACGTAAACAAATGATGAGACCATGTCTCAAGCATAACAACATATGAGAACAAAAGAAAAAATATGCTTGATTGTATGGGTCATAGAAGGCATCCAAGAATCACCAACATCTGAACTGAGTTTTAAGATGAGTTAAGAGTTTGCCAAGTAGACAAGAAGGGAAAAACATTCAGTGCTGAGCACCAGCACATGCTAAACACAGAGGCAAAAAAAGAATATGGTATGTTCTAGTAACTTCAAATTGTTAGACTGAATTGGGAGATCCCAGTGCTGGCGGGAAAGCATAGGCAAGGGACAGCGCATAAAGAAACTCCTGTCAGGCTAAGTGGTTCTGACTAACACTGATAAATTTAAACAGAGGAATTGTAAGATCCAATATATATATATTTAGGATGTTATTTTGGTGGAATTAGTGAGCAATGTACAGGAGGGTTGATTGTAAGCAGAACAGCCAGGCAGTATGCTATTACTAATAGCCTAGATGAAAAATTATAAGGGCCTAAAATTAATATACTGAAAGCAAAACTGAAAAGGGTAAAAGAGATTTTTTTTTTTTTTTTTTTTTTTTTAAAGTGGTCAAGTAAGCAGCTACTTGGAAGGAATTCAAGATGAGCTACAGATTTCTTGCTTTGGAGATGCATGATGAAGTACTAATCTGTATCCAAAAAAGTTGTCCACCAGCCCATTCATTTCCTGGGCTCAGCAGCCCAGAAGACTCAGGACAAAAGGAATCCCACCTACTGGGGAGTGGGGCAGACTTCAGGAAACAGCCTGTAGTCACAAATACGTAGAGCTTTAGTCCTCCACCTTTGCAGAGCTAAGCGCTTCTAACTAGACTCAGCAACTTCATGTCTTACTTTAGTTAGATACATCACCTCAGCACACCATTCTGAGGATTCTCAGAGGCAACGGTTACAGGTATGAAGGTCAAGAGTGCCACAGGTACTACTGGGTAACTGTGCAAGGGATTGGTAGGCTCTTCATTGATAATCTTAAATGTCTATTTTGGGCTGCTTACAAAAATAACCAGAGATACGAGATCCTTATAGGTATGTACCAAGCTTTATTTGTTCTTATAGTTGGTGTTCCTAGTATTTGGCACATAGCAGGGATTAAATATATACTTTTTAGATAAATTAATAAATAAATGAATATTAGTAACTGGTATATTCCAGAACTGCTTCTTTGGTAATAAATAATCAAAATAATACTTTCCCTATTAGGTCAGGGATGCAGCGCTAATAACCAATAAAAACAAGTTAAAAAAAAAAACACTGATGAAAAATCTTATAACAGAAAAAAAAATGTTCTTTCTAAACAAGTTTGGGGTTAGCATAATGATTAATGTTTAGAAGGGCAGCAGGAAGAATTATAAATTAACCAGGACACAGCACCTCCCATGATACTAGCTAAGCTACAACTATTTTTTACCTACAGACGGACATTTCTGGATGAAATAAGTTGGGAAAACTCTGAACAAGCATTCAACAATTTTCCATTTCTAATGTTAATAACTAAATATAATTATACACGTAAAACACTTAGCATAGGACTTCCTAGCATATCAAAAGTGCTCAATAAATGTCACCTATGATTATTAAAAGGTGTGAGAATGATGAATTCAAGCCACTGTCCTTTTGTAACAGGGTTTTGAAATAGAAAAGGCAAGTTTTATAGCAGAATAAAAACTAGTTGCTATACAGTAAGAGCTTTCTAGGCTTCAAATAAGTATTTCAGTAATGTCAGTTATATCTAAGTGTTTTAAACCCATTGCAGGCATATCTGATATGATACAGAAGTCAAGATTCCTTAAGTGCCTTCCTGAAGATAAAAGAGAGCTAGGACATGCAAAGCACTTTAAAGTATAGAAAGAATTTATATACAGTTATATGGCAGAGCTAGTACAACACAATATTGAATCACTTAGCTTTTGAAATCAGACTGACCTGGGTTTGAGTTTTGACTCCATCACTTACTACTGGTGAGATATTGGCAAATTGTCTTACTACTCTGAGATGGAATTTCGTAATTTATAAAATGAGGATAGTAACAGTATTTACACCTTACCAAATTGTTGTAAATAATAAATGATAACATGCCTACCAAAGTGCTTTATATAGTACCTGACACATTACAAATACTTGAGAAATGCTATATTCTGGGCTCTGACAGAACAGTTTCCCTTCTTCCAAGGGTAAATAGTCAAACACTAAGTTTGTATGTAAGTTTGCATGTGTGATCTCTGATTATCACAAGAGACTCAGTAGAAAGTACTGTCTTATTTTTGCAGATGAGTAAACTTAGTTAAAAGAAATTAAGCAACATATTGAAATTCACATGCTTTAGCAAATAGTAAAGCCACAATTTGAACGGAACAGAGAACTTAAAATGCGGCACTAAAACTATTATTCTGTTATTTGGGTAATTCCAAGGAATTCACAGATGTTCAGAATATGCAAGTATAGCACGGTGATTATTTAAAAAACTTAAAAGGCAGGACACCTGTGTGGCTCAGCGGTTGAGCATCTGCCTTTGGCTCAGGGCCTGATTCCAGGGTCCCGGGATCAAGTCCCACATCGGACTCCCCGCGGGGAGCCTGCTTCTCCCTCTGCCTGTGTCTCGGCCTCTCTCTCTCTCTGTGGCTCTCATGAATAAATAAATAAAATCTTAAAAAAATAAATAAAAAATAGAAACAGAATAGGAAAATTCAATACCAACATTCAGGGACTAACTTTCCTGCTTTCCTGGATAATGTCCTATTTCTTCCTCAGATGATCTATCCTACATAGATTAAGTCTTAGACACCAAACTCAAGTCACAATATGCAACAATATTTTGAGGGAAAAAAAATGGTTCCAAGTGCCCTACTGGAGGAATACACTGAACACAAGAAAAGGCAAATTAGCATTCATCACTGAGAAAAACTTCACCTTTATTGTTGTCCTACCATTTGAAAGATTTCTAGTATTAGCATAAGAAAAAATACTCATAGCAGTTTCTGTAAACATTTTCTTCTAGAGTTACCAAAGATAAGATGGCAGCTAGGAACAACAAGTCCTGACTGAGAAAAATATGTCTACGTGTGTAAGGTAGAAAGCAGGAAATGTTCTAATGCATAATAATGCTACTGCATAGCAGACACAGGAATTACCTCAAATTATTTTCTTGGTACGTATAAGTTTATTACTATTATTATTATCATTAAATACATTTTAAAAGCTATAAGATGGAAATGGAGCCATCTGTAACATGCCTGTATTTTCATGCAGGCTCTGACATGCATCATGCAAATTGGAAAAAAAACAAAAACAAAAGGTGACTATGAGGAAGGTGGTAGGAAAAAATCTGAAATTGTACTGTACCACGCTTTGTCAGAGAAGTAATGGACTAACTTCTCAACTCCTTGCCAATGGCATAATGGGAGAGCAGAGACAAGAAAAAGACAGGACAATGGTTGTCAGAGACCACACACAACACCAAGGAATTGCCATGACTGGGTATAGCAGCCAACAGTATTTGCTTAGCTTTTGTTGTGTTTTTCCAGGCAGTATTATTTTATTTAATATATTTATGTAAAATTAAAACATTTTTAATAAATTTATACTCTCTCGCTAAAGAGGTTTGCAAGTTAATATAAATATTCATAATCACAGAACAAAATATATAAAACTTCTCACACTTAAAAGGAATCATTTGAAGAATCTTACCAAATAAAGTATTGAAAGGATTTTGACACAATATTTATACTCCAAAGATCTAAAAAGGTTTAGCACATGTAATCCCTTACAAATCAAGTAGAAATTTCTTTAATAATTTCAGAAAGCCTTGCACATTATAAGCTAAATATAATTCAACATTAGTTTACGTTTATTATTAACTGCTGCATTAAAGACCAATTAAAGTATAATCTGATCTTCACGTAAGTCTGTCTTAAATATGATGTTCTAACTTATCCTCACATCACTACAAAGATGGAAGACATGACTGGATCCCTAATATAACAAGATTCAAGGAATTCTGCTGTATAATTCACATTAACCCATCACAACTTCCAAAGTTTTCTGGGAATCAGGAATGCTCTTATTCCTCTAGACCTCAGAACGGTGCCTCTAGATCTCAGAGAATTTAGAGAAGATAACTGATTGATAAATAGAAATTACATATAAACAAATTCTGAGATAAGGAGTTCAATGGTTTTTTAAATTTGATCAGTTAACTTGTTTAAAAACTATCACACTGATTAACATTCACTTAAGTAATAAGCATTTATTACCCAAGCACAATCAGTGTGAGGTGCTTAATTTTCATGGGTCTTATCTCTAAGACATAGAACCCATTAGCATTTAACCTCTGGGATTCAGAGTAGTTCAGAAAACAAAACTAAACATAATAGTACCATTCCATTGCTGTGATCAATATCACATGATATAGTTCTCCAGAGTAAGATACTGCAGGCATATGGTACAACGAATACAGCTAACAAAACAATTCCACAATCTACAGAGCAGGTTGTTGTAAAAGGCTTATACAAAAAACAGCAACTGCTGTGTTTCTCATCATTGCAAAGTGCCCAGAGAAACTAGTTTATGGGACAGCCTCCTGGACCATGAGTTTGATGCACATTTCTAGTCAATCAACCAATGACTAAACTAAACAGCACTTGGAATTAGCTGCAAAAATGGACAGTGTCATATTCTATATTATTTGTTCAATTTTTACTGAGTTATCCCAGTTTCCATTTCACTGAAAATATTTTATTTTTATGAAAAGTCACTCCCAGAGCTAATTTCTCATTGAAGCACTGAAGCTAATGCTACCCTTACATATAAAATTGATTATAGTCACATGGTAGAGCCAATCAGAGTGAGCCACATTAACATATGCCTTATGAACACGTTTGGCAGTTCAATAATACACATCAAGTGTTTCTAGAAAGTGCACAAACCCTTTAATTAAGCAACCTCCTTCCAGGAATCTACGTAAGAGAGATGATGCTACTGATCTATACACAAGTATAAATGGGATTGCAAGAGTATCTCTATTTAGTGGGGAAAAATGGAAACAACATCAATGCCCAACAATAGGAAAAGATTAATTATAGTACAGTCACATAATAATGTATTAACATGTACCCATTAAAATGATACTTTCAATATTTACTAAACCAAAATGTTCATATAATGATACTATGTGAAAAAAAACAAAAGTTTAAGAAGAAAATATGAGAGTATTATATGTTCTAAGAGAAAGTATTATTCATTCAACTTTTATCTTAATTTTAAATACACTTGTGTGCTGGGGTTGTAAGTACATAGTTTAGTTTAGTAAACATGTATTGGGTTGTAATATAAAATGAATTCTTAAGTGTCATTTGTCAAAAAGGTTTGTGAAACACTCTCTGAGGGTTATAAAAAGAGGAGGAGGATATAAGAAAATGTAATCATCATTCTTAATGTAATTCTGGGTGGAATGCAGTTAGTTACCATAACATAAATTTAGAAGTCAGGCAATACTAACACTACATCAAGAAACTGCTGAGCTATTAATGTAGATGCACTTACATTATTTTTATTGTTTAAAAACAATTTTTGTCTCATCTAAGTGATTGTACATAAAAGGTAACGGTTGATAAGATTTCTGAATTCTTTCAAGGTGTTAAAGAGCACATTTAATAGTCTTTTTAGGCATGACAAGAAGTAGGTATTACTTAAAATATACTTTTGGAGAAGTCAAGTATTCCTAAAAGCATATGATCTGGCAAGAAGTGCTACTTGAGATTATGATTAGGGCTTTTTACCTGCCAAAAGCCATTATTTTTATTCAATTTTCCTACTCTGAGGTAGGTTATTTATCTTTCCTAATTTTACACAGCTGGAAATCAAAAAGACTAAACCAATGTTAGTTAAGTCAATTCGGACAAAAGCTGAAGTCAGGACAAGAAAAAGACCCCTTCTATGTTTAAAAGTAGATATTTTCTACTAACCCAGAGAAAAAATTAATTTGAAATTAGAAGACAAGCATCAAGTTAAGAGTGTGATATACTCAAGAAAAGAAATGGAAGTCAAAATTTCCTGAGAAAGATAAAAATATAAGAAGACCAGGATTTTCTTTTTTCTCCATTTTTCTAGAGTTATTCTTAAATTCAGCAAGAACATTCTTGGCCAGTGCAGCTTTCCTGAGTGACCAGAGCTAAACATTCCCTGTAAATATTAATTATTTCACTTTCTACATATCCAGAACAGGCTATCTCATTATGCTGGAAGATCTACTACTCTTATAATTAAAAACATAAACAAAACCAGATTGCCCTTATTAAAGCCTGCCTGACTTTTGCATTTAGAAGAAAAGGCAGTTCACTTATGTTGATGTTAAGAGGGCCTCAGAAAGAACTTATTAATGAAACAGATTATAATAAAGGAGAACTTTCTCCACTATCTACCATCACTTACAGAATTAACCCATCCAAAAATCAGCCCTTTGAATCACATACTAACTAAATATGGAGACAAATATTATTTCACTAAGTTTAGTGTAGGAAGGGGAGATCTATTCCAAAACCCTCTGAAAAACCATTGGACTCTATACCCTTCTTTTCTCTATTTTATAAAAATTCAAAATATTCTTTAAAAATTAAAATTCTGTATTTATATAATTTATATATAATTCTATATTTTACATTCTATAAAAATTCTACATTTTAGAGAAATTTAAAATATTTTTTAAAATTACAATAATAATAATGTTATTAGTAAACTGCTTTAGCTGTTCTCAGGATAAATCCAAAATAGTGTAGTGTTTAGAACATATTTTTCCTTTAGGAATCTTCCCAAGCTCAGTAAGAAATATCAGAAAGCCATGAACACTATGGAAAATTATCACTTTCCATAAAGGAGGTCTACAAGTCTCGATGATCAAGTTCCAGGGACAGTTCTCTTACCTAAGCCGTTAGCACTTACTCAAGACTACGCTGTGAATTATCTTCTGATAGGTGGCTAACACATCCAAATTCTAGAGAACCAAAACTTTCTCCTTACTAATTTGAAGATGAGGAGAAAGGAGGTTTGATTTACAAAAGTCAGAAAGACAGATCTTGATAGGGTTGCAAGACAGTGCTTCTTCATAGTTGGGAAATGAAAAAGGCAACTCTAACCCAAGAGGCAAGAAGGAAGAAACATTTGAAAATGGAGGGCCAATGACTAAACAAAAGGACCAGAAAATTCTAAAGCTATACAAATAAGAAACTAGTGAAATGAGTGACGTATTTTTAAAATAAACATAAATCTTTGTTTGCAATACAGAATAATCAACCTTAAACTTCAATTCCACATTATAGCTAACTGAAGGTAAGAAGAATGAGGTAGAAGAATGGCAGAGAAAGAGGACAGGAACTAAAAAGGGGTTAGAGCAAATTCAAGGCAAGGATGTTAATCTGAGGTAAATCTGTCAAACAATGCAATTTACTAGCTATAAGCCTAAAAATATATTATCGTGTTATAGCTGCCTTTGAAAGATTAGTTCACTAGCGAGTTAAAGTGATTTCTTACGTGCTAGGAATACTTACAGAGAGGAGGAAGGAAAGGGAAGTACTTGAAGACAAGAGAAGTAAAAGGGAAGCCTACAAAAGTGGTAGGAGATGGAAAAGGAGGAAGAGAAGGAATCCCTCTTCTCACTGCTTCCACTCAACAAATTAACTTGCTACTAAATAATTTGATATAAAAGCCTGTACAAACTTTCTATTCTGTTTTTCTTTAAAACAAAAAGCACAAAAAAGAAGCAAAGGCAAAAAAGCCAAAAAATAAACCTCAAACCTTGTCTCAAATTCACACTGATACCTTGTAATTTTGCCTAATTCAATGAATGAATTTTTATTTAAATAAATCACATTCTTAATTTTAAACTGCTTAAAATTTCTCCCTTTGGGACCTTTGATACTTCACATGGATAAAGATAATTTATGAAAAACTGATCTGAATCAAAAATCAGGTAAATCCATGGAGGAGGCATAAAAGTGACTGACTGACAATATTAATACCTCTTTTTTATTAATATTAGCTTTTTTTGGGTGACTTTTCAAAAAAGATAAAATATAACCAACTTACCAGGTGTACTTAAGTACATAATATAAATAATAAAACACTGTTCTGGAAAGCAGATTCAATGTAAACAAAGTTTTGTTTTTTTTTTTTTTAAGTCAAACCATTACTAAATCATTAGAAATGTTAGTAAACCATGCATTTTCAGAAGCCATTTTCTTCTGGACTGTACAGCAGCTGATGAATTACAAAAACATATTAGTCGTTAAAAAAAGTCCTTTAAATGATTAAAGACTTCTTTTAGATGACAGTGAAACGCAATCACAGCTTTTTGATTAGGTAATATTTAAAGAAATGTGCAATGGTCTAGTAAGCCTGCTCCCTCAAACAGTATGCATCTGTTCATATCACTGTATACAGTATGTATATTTTTGATGTAGATAAAAAAATTGTTATTCATATATCTCAAGGTCACAAAAAAAGAAAATACATTTAAGGCAGATGCATGTCAATAGGTCTAGGGCCACTGGCAATAGGTTTAAACAGCATTAGAATGAAATTAACTTCAGGTAGTTCTCCTAAGGCTCTAAGTAGAAGTCTATTCACATGCAGTCAAAGGAAGGGTTAATTAATAGGAGAGAGCCCAGGAAGTGCTGGTTTAGCACATGCCTGCAGGTCACTCTGGACGGGAGGCGGGGTGCTGGGGAAGGGACAGGTCATGCAGAGGGGAAATACCATGAACGGGAAGCCAGAGCAGGAGAGGAGTGAGAGACACAGACTCACTCTGTCTGCGGTGCGGCGGAACAGTCCGTGGGATCCCCTGGAAGGAGCCCTGCCAAGAAGAGAAGGAGGGAGCACAATACCCACCCTGTGCAGAGAGAGACGGGGTAGGGAGGTATAATAAAAAAGGGAACCGAAAAATAGAGAAACCAAAGTCATACTTTAAAAAAAATAACAACAATAGTGTTAATAAGAAGACAGATTTCATTCTTTTTTAAACACAGATCGTTCAAATGATTAAAAATACAACATAATCCAAACCTAGGTATTTTTTCAAATATTGTAAGAAAAAATTATTTTCCCGTAGTATTTATAGTAATACATAAGAAATAAAATATTCTTTCTGGCATAGGTTACATTTATCATCATATAGTTCTTTTTTAAACAGCAGATCCCAGTCTTTTAATGTAAAAGCATTTAAAAGGGGAGATAGAGTTTTAATCGTCAAACACAGAAATTGCATCAATTATAAATCAGGCAACAAAAAACTATCATACAAAAAATTTTCATTTCTTTTTAAATCATAGGTTTCCAGAAGATTAGCAGGTGAAATAAAGAACATTGGCTGAAGATAGCAGAACCAACACAGCATTAAAAAGACTTAGGATGTTTTGAGAGTAAGTATTGTCAAGAATGTGACATACAGGCCACAGGTTAAACATGCATGCTTTTTAGTATGAGTAACTTATGGCTTCTTAGATTTACTTAATAACATGATCAGAATTGGAATATGTCTGCAATAGCATTTACTTCAATTTCCTCACTTTCCAGATAAAACTGGGTTATCAAGAAAAAAATGTGTTCAATGTCTCATAAATAGAACCAGATTGGGTCTCAGGTCGGTTCCTAGCTCCCTCACCAACTAAAATATAACCACAAATAAAACTACTAAAACACTAACAAAACTGTCAAGGAAAATAAGCTGTAAATCATCATCATATCCAGTTCAATTTGCAAAAGAAGGTAAGCATAATTTTTCAGATGAATTAATCTGACATAGAAATAATTCATTAGAAAATTACTAATATAGTTTTTATTGGTGTTTACAGATTTAATAAACACTGGTTCAAATAAAATTTTTTTCCACTTCTGTATCAATATTTCTTGGCTCAGTTCAGTATAATCAGATACTTATTTAAATATAAGAGTAATCGTAGCTATACTGGCTCACTATAAAAAACAAAATGATCCACTTTCTCTGTTAATGAAGGGGGAAAATAGCTCCAAGAAATCATGTAGAATTAATTATTTTTAGAATATCCTAGTATATCATAATCCGATCTTCTGAAATTATTGTCTTTTCTCCAGTAATTTAGCCACAGATATTTGTGAAAAGAGCTTAGAAAATATTTAATAGGGTGATAATCCCAAGTGTTCTCCAAAGATAAGCATGATACAATTCTATTTTACTGTTTCAGAAATGTTTTAGTTCAAAAGTTTTACACAAAACAAGTCTTCAACCAAGAAGGGACATGCACTTTTGCTATGAGTTTCACCAGGGCCAAGCTTCTACCCACTGAACTGGGTAAACACACTTTCAGATGAGTATTTTGTAGATGAGCTAAACTAGCAGTCAGAGATTCCTTTTCCAAGAAATAAATTCTCTCTGAAGGTTTGTGAAAATAGTACTAACTGGGAGTCGGGGAACTGTTTTTCTTTGGATCTTCCCTAAGTCCTGAAACCTTGAAAAAGTCACTAATCTTCTGTGAGCTCAGATTCCTCATTTGTAAGATGCAGGATTGGAATGTGCTACAGAATGAATTGTTTGTGTTTCCCCAAAATTTCATATGTTGAGACCTATTCCCCCAGTGTGATGGTATTTGGAGGTAGGGACTTTGGGAGGTGAGCAAGTAGGTCATCAGGGTGGAACCTCGTGAATGGGATTAGTACCCTTATAAAAGAAACCCCAGAAAGCTCTCTTGCCCCCTCCACCAAAGGAACACAAGGAGATGGTTGTCTATGCAGGCCCTTGCCAGACATTGAATCTGCTGGTGTCTCTACTCTTGGACTTCCCAACCTCCAAAACTGTGGGAAAAAGACTTCTATTGCTTATAAGCCATACAGTCTATGGTGTTCTGTTACAGTTGCCCAAAGAGACTAAGACAAAATGGTTCATTTCTAAGAAGATTCTTTCAGTTCTTAGAAAGTTCATAGAATCATTATTCCCACTCCAAGCATGGTTATCCTTTGATTTTATAACTATTTATATGGCATTTAAAACAATCAACTTTGTATTAAATGTTCTTGAATTAGTTCTTTGAAATAACTTAAGTCAAAGTATCTGCCACAATACCTAGAACCTGGCAGGAGTTTTAAAGGATGTTCAATGTCCTACTTTTGTTTGCCTAATAGTCCCTAACATACAGCAGACTCTAAATAATTGTTTATGGATTTAAACTGAATTAAATAAAGCTATTAAAACATAAATGAAATTATTGTATTTAACTAGAGATGAAGCTATAACATCAAGGGCTGGATACACATTGCAAGCACCTAAGAATTTTAGAAACAAAACAATGATACCCATCTTTACTCACCCAAGACCAATAAATCATGATCTCTGGGATGGGCTTGAGTATGAGAGGGAAAGAGAGACAATCTTGTGAAAGAAATACGTAAATAGCTATGCCTGCTCCTGCCAAGGGGCACCTGTTTATTGAATTGGTTGAAGAGCTGTCATTTCAGTTTATGCCTAGAAAGGCAAAGAATATTACTCATTTTACTTTAGCCTCCCTTTCACTTTTCCACCCCCATCTACCTAATTCCTACCAAACCTTCCAAGCCCAAGCCCATTTCAAACCCATTCCCTAAAAGCTTCTCTGGATCCTACCTAAATTCATTATGATCAATCTTGTTTATAAATATCTACATCATTTAATGGGCACTTGTCTTAGGGAATTTTTCTTCTGCTTTTCATTGTGTTGATTTGAGTATTTCTCTCTTCTATGAAATATAACCATCCTGAGAATAGCTTTCTCACTTTTCTGAGTGTCAACTACAGCTACAGCTTCATTATGTGACTTTCAGAGAGTAGAAATATACTTTGATTAAAATTTAATAGGAGCAGTACTTCCAGTTCTGGAAAGTTCCATCAAAAGATGAAATAGGTAACACTTCCCTCTTTTCTTTCTGCAAAGTACAGGCAAAAACTCTGGACATTTTACATGAAATGAACATGAAACTCTGAAAGGTGGAGCTAAGAAGATAGACCAGCTAGGAATCTTGAAATCTGAGGATAAACATAGTAGAGAATGCCTGGGTTATCTTTTTGCTTAATGTATCCTAGACTAGGTGATGGAGAAGCCAGCACACAGAAATGCCAGTGAGTGAAGACAAAAACAAAAATAGAAACAGTGTCAAGAGAATCCTGAACCATGTCAAAGAATCAGGTAAGAGGCAGCCTCGCAGTTCATATAACCTCTACACAATGACCTGCTAAATGTCACAGGAGAAACTGTAGCCCCAGCTCTAATCCCAACAGAAAAGACCAATGAGTGAGCCATGGCTCTAATATTGTCGTATGTCATTCTTGATGTGTGTATAGGAAATATTTAAGACACTTATATTACAAATGGGGGAGAGAAAGGGACTTAAAGGGTAGTAAGGTTCTCTACTTAGTAGACTACATAAGTTATGTAGGTATAATACCTAAACAACTATAACAGTTCCATACAAACTGATACACTCAAAACACTTATGTATAAACCAAAATGGAACTCTAAGAGATACACGTAACACACAGAAAGGCAAGAAAAAAAAAAAAAGCAGCAAAGAAGTGAGGAAGAAAACAGAAGAGAGGAAATAAAACAAAAAATAAAATGGCAGGCTTAACATACTGATACATTAAATAAAAAGAATGTACTGATACCAAGTAGACAAACTAGCAGAGTGGATAAAGAATCATGACACAATCATATGCAGGTCACAAAAAATTCACTTTATATATAACAATATAGTTGTTTTAAAGTAAAACAAGAAAAAGTTCTACCATGCAAAAAAACAAAAGAAAGTAAGAGTGGTTATAAATTAGTATCAAATAAAGGAGGATTCAAAGCAATTACCAGGTACAAAAAGTGATCTTATAAAATGATAAAAGGGTCAATCTACTAAAAAGACATCGTGATCCTAAATGTGTATGCAACAAACTACAGAGTTGTACAACACATGAAGTAAAAACTGATAGAAGTGAAAGGAGAACAGTCAAATCCACAATTACAGTTGGATAGTCCTAACACTCCTCTCTTAATTAATAAAACAATTAGGCAATTAAATTAGCAATGATATAGGACTCAAGGATGCCATCAACAATGAGGATCTATTCAATATGTACAGAATATTCCATCCAGTAACAGCCAAATATACATTCTTTTCAAGAGTACATAGAACATTTACCAAAACATTTACCATAGAATATTACCACAGTGTAGGCCATAAAACAAACCACAGAAAACTAAAATAACAGAAATTGCACAGAATGTGTTTTCTGACCACAAGGGAATCAAATTAGAAATTAGTAATAGAAAAATTTCCAAACACTTGGATACTAAACAACATATTCATGGATCAAGGAAGTTTCAAGGAAAATTAAACACACACACGTCATATACTCCCTGAATACAAAAGAAATACATATCGAAAGTTGTAGAACACAGTTATAGCAGTAACAAAAAAGAGGAAAAAAAACCCAGATCAGTAACTGAACTGCCACCTTAAGACACTTAGGAAAAAAATACCAAAATAAACCAAAAGTAAGTAGAAAGAAGAATACAATCAAGAGCAGAAATCACTGAAACTGAACACAGAAAAGTAGAAGTAATCAAGGAAACAAAAAGCTGGTGCTTTGAAAAGTTCAATAAGATTGAAAAACCACTACAAATGATAAAGAGTATCAGAAAGATGACTCAAATTGCCAAAATCATGAATGAAACAGGGTCACAACACAGATCCTCCAACCATTAAAAGGGAATACTCTGAGTAACCTTACAGTCATAAATTTGACAAATGAGAAGAAATGGACAAATTTCTCAAAACCGCAAACTAAGAAAACTCATCTGAGATGACAGAGATCACCTGAATAGGTCTATAGCAATTTTAAAATTTCCCCCAAAAAGAAATCTCCAGGCCTAGATGGTCCACTGGAGAATTCTGCCAGTGTTTAAAGAATTAATACCAATTCTACACATTCTCTTCCAGAAAATAGAACTAGAGGAAAGAATACTTCCCCATTCATTTATGAGGCTAGAATTACCCTGACAGAAAACCAGACAGTGATAGTATAAAACAAAAACAAAAACCAGAAATCAACAGATTATTACTCCTCATGAATACAAACATAAACAATCCTTAACAAAATACTATTGATTAGAATTCAGAAATATATAAAAGAATTATACACTGTAAGTAAGTGGCATTTAGGTCAACAAGGTTGATTCAAAAATGATCAATGCAATCAATAGACTAAAGTGAAAAAAAATGACACATTCATATGTATTAGTATAGCAAAAGGACTGAACAAACTCCAACATACATAATGAAAACTCTCAGCAAACTAGAAATAGAAAGGAAATCCCTCAACTAGATAAAAAGCATCTTTCAAATATCTATAGCTAACATTTAATTAATGGTGAAAGACTGAATGCCTTTCCCCCTGTAAATCAGGAACATGGCAAGAATCTTCACTTTCATCACTCTTATTCAACATATAATTGGAAGCCCTAGCTAGTGGCATAATATCAGAATAGGAAATAGAAGACATACAGATAAAAATGTGAGAAAATTGTTCCTATTTGCAGATAAGAAAATTGTTCCTATTTTGATGACATGCGGTCCACATATAAAAATCCGTATCTACAGGAAAAACTCCCAGAACTAGGAAGTGAGTTTCCTAAGTTCATAGGATAAATGATCCATAAACAAAAATCAATTGTATTTCTAAATACCAGCAATGAACACATGAAACTCAAATTTAAAAGACAATATCATTTTAATCACTCAAAATGATAAAATACTTAATAAATCTAAGAAAGCATATGCAGAACTTATATTCTGAAAACTAGATAATGTTGATTAAAGAAATAAAAAAAATGATATAAATTAATGGAGAGATATACCTTATTCATGGACTGGAAGACCTAACACACTAAAGATGCTAACTCCAAAAGGATATTAGGTATAACACATTTTCTGTCAAAATCTTGGCAAGATCTTTTTTAGATAAACACAGGCTAATTCTAAAATTATGCAGAAAAGCAAATAAATTAGAATATATAAACAATTATGAAAAAGCAAAAGTACAAGGAATCATTCAACTTAAGACTTTTTATAGTTATAGCAATCAAAATAATGTAGTAATGGTGGAGGGGTAGACACATAGATCAATGTAATAGAAAACCCAGAAGTAGATCCATACAAATATATAATCAACTGATCTTTGACAAAAACACAAAAGTAATTCAATAGAAAAAGGATAATCTTTTTAAAAATTGATTCAAAGCAATTGGATATTTGTCGGAAAATAATGAACCCTGACTTAAGTCTCATATCTTACATAAAAATTAACTGATATTTGTCGGAAAATAATGAACCCTGACTTAAGTCTCATATCTTACATAAAAATTAACTCGAAATGGATCACAGATTTAAATGTAGAATGTAAAACTAGAAACACTTCAGAAGAAAACAAAATTTTCAGTGTCTTGGCCTTGGTGAAGAGTTTAGATATAATGTAAGAAGCACAATTCATAAAAGAAAAAATATTGATAAATTGGACTTAAGAATTAAAATCTTTTAATCTTGAGTGACTCTTTGAAGAAGATGGAAAGACAAACTATCGGGGGAAAATACTTCCAAACTACAGCCTTTACTCTTATGTAAAGGACTCAGAGAATATATCAAGAAATCTAAATTTAACAGTAAAAAAAATTAAAATCAAGTTAGAAAATACGACATGAAGATATATTCAAGAAAATGGCAAATAAGCACACAAAGAGACAATAAAACTATTAGCCATGAGGGAGATAGAAATTAAAACTACACTGATATATTACTACACACTTCTCAGAATGGCTAAAATTTAAAAATAGTAACACTACTAAAAGCTGATAAAGATGCAGAGAAACTATCACTCATACAATATTGATGAGAAACTGTTCTGGCAGTTGTGATAAACAGTTTGGGAATTTTTTTGAGTGCTAAACACAGAGTTATCATATGACCCAAAAATTACACTACTGGGCATTTATCCCAGAGAAATGAAAATTTACATCTATACAAGATCTTCTACACAAGTACTCACAGCAGCTTTATTTTTAATAGCCAAAAACTAGAAATGATCAAAATATCTCTCAATAGATGAAGTGGTTAAACTAACTGTGGATCATCCATATCAGGGAAATCTACTTGGCAATAAAAAGGAACAAATTATTGACAGACACAACTTCTTGGATGAATTTCCAAGGTGTTATTCTGAGTGAAAAAAAAAAAAAAAAACAATCTCAAAAGCTCACACACTATATAATGTCACTTATGCAAAATTCTTGAAACGTGTGAATTATAAGTATGAAAAACCAGATTAGCGATTGCCAGGGGTTAGGAATGGTAGAGGAAGAAGGAAATTATTGTGACTATTAAAAGGAGGCACACATAGCAGAACTTTGTAATGGCACAATAATTCTGCATCTTAAATATGGTGGAGTTGCTGGAATCTACACAGTTATAAAATGGCACAGAACTACACATATACCAATGTCAATTTCCTGGTTTTGATATTGTACTATGCTAACATAAAATGAAACTATTGTGGGATAATGGTGAACCGTACAAAGGATCTTTCTGTACTATTTTTATAACTTTTCATGAACCTGTAAGTATTTAAAATAAAAAGTAAAAAAAAATTAGAGTAATAAAACTATAATGCACACTAGAAGAATACAGAGGAAAATTATTCAAAACACTGATTATAGTGGTAGGGTCATATTTTTTGGGGGGAGGAGATGGAAAACATATTTAAGAAAATTCTCATCTCTATAAACTAAAGGTTATTTCCTAAGTATGAAAAAGAAGAAAGATAATTTACTCCTTTCAACAGTAAACAATGGAAATAGCTATAAAATACATGACTAACTAAACTATGAGACCAGGCAAGTTCAGAAATACTGGACATCTGAGCAACACTAAGCAGCAGCACTAAGAGCAAGTGTTGCTTCCCCATGATTCCCTATCTATTGGGAGTGTTTCTAAAACAAAAGAGAACTTGTGGAAAGAACTTAACTTAGAAACTTATTAGACTTAGATTTATAATTTGTAAGCAAAGGATGGGAGACCTGACCTTCAGCAAAAAAGATCGCAGAAGCAAGACAAGTTCCCAGATGCATGGCTCTGTTTCAGCGGTGAGTGCTGGAACACAGTACACTCCTGAACTCAAGTATACTATAAGTTACAGCAGTTTTAGGATGGATCTGAGAGCCAGAAGGTCTAGTTCTCAAATTTGGAACACATGTCTACCACTCTCTGGTCCAGAAACAGCCTAACTCTCCTATCATCTCTGATTTACCTTTGCTGTCTGCTTGTGAGCATCATAGACTAAGAATTGGTGAAGCTCCTGCTTCTCCGGGACGGGGATGGTGCTTTCCTGTCCTGGGGGCACTCGCCCAGGCCTTAGCCCGGCTCCTCGCGGGGCTCCTCCCCCTTGGATGTCTCTTGTTTCCTTACTGCCCGCCCCCCCCCCCCATCTTCCTACTTTGATAGAAGCTGAACTCTTCTCACTGTAGCATTCCAGCTGTTGTTCTTTCTAAATCTCAGGCCGAATTCGTAGATTTTCAGGATGATTTGAAGGTTATCTAGGTAATTTGATGGGGACAGGTGACTTGGGGACCCTACTCTTCCGCCATCTTGCCCTTCTTCCTCATAAACTAAGAATTAAGCAATGTCTTTGATTTAGTATCCAAAACCCTTAGCACATTGGATTGAAACATAGAATAAACTACTCAAAGTTCACTGAATGAATGAATGGTCTTATGGTTTAAAACCTGAAGGAATGTACTTTTTTTTGGGGAGGGGGTCATCAATTCCAGCTACTTATACTTAGTTCAGGTTTAAAGCCTAATCTAGGGCAGCCCCGGTGGCTTAGCAGTTTAGGGCCGCCTTCCGCCCAGGGCATGACCCTGGAGACCCTGGATTGAGTCCTGCATCAGGGTCCCTGCATGGAGCCTGCTTCTCCCTCTGCCTGTTTCTCTCTCTCTCTCTGTCTCTAATAAATAAAAAATCTTAAAAAAAAAATATAAAGCCTAATCTAATGACCACCACACAGAACTGAATTATGGATAGTCTGAAATAAAATGCTGTAGAAATGGAAAATACCCCTCAAATGGTAAAGATACACAGACAAACCCAAAACCCAAATATCAGTAAAATATCTCAATATCTTCTTTATATTGATTCCATGTTTAAATGATACGACTGGGTTAATCAAATATTTTATTAAAATTAAATCTGTGTGAGGCGCCTGGGTGCCTCAGTCAGTTAAGTGTCTGTCTTCAACTTAGATCATGATCCCAGGGTCAAGGGATCAAGCCTCAATCAGATCCCTGCTCAGTAGGGAGTCTACTACTCCCTCTCCCTCTGCCTTTCTCCATTTGTGTGCACTCTGTCTCAAATAAATAAATAAATAAATAAAATCTTTAAAAAATAAATAAATAAAACTAATTCTGTGTGTTTCTTTTTACTTTATTTTGGATAGTAGGGCATTTACCTTATATATGTAGCTCACATTATATTTCTACTGGAGCACGAATCTAGAGGGCAAAGTGCCTAATTTTTTCATAGTTGATACTATGAACTCATGAAGTTCTCTAGCTCTAGCCAGAAAAGTATCTTTTTGCTCCTCTGAGTCTACTTTAAACTTCTGATGACTTTTTAGATGAAATGGTAGATAGGAGGTGCTTTCTGTTAGAGAAATCACAGTGGTTTCTCTAAAACACTTTGTTTTATATAAAAACAAAGAGCAGGAGGTATGCATATGAATATATTCCATCCAAGTGGAAAAATAAAATATACTTGTAGAAAAACATACCTGGGATATCTGACATATAGTTTTAACAATATACAAAATATTCTAATTATACTTTAAGTTGGTGGGACAAAAACAAAAACAAAATAAAGGAAAAAGAAAACACGAAAAATAAAAGCATCTGAACTCAGGGTTCTAGAGGCAACTTCATTTCATAAAGCCTATCAAGACCAAGTTTTCATGTAAAAACATTTGTGTGAACTCCGTGTGGGATAAGATAAGGAGCTATGAGCCAATTCCTCCAGAACACTTGTAGCTTTTCCCTCAAACAGCTGCTTTTTCTTAACATAGAGGTGAGAACAGATGACAGTTTTCACCTGAAGTTAGAGTGTGGGGATTTTTACTTAACACTGAACTGTTAAAACTTCCTGATTCATGATTAGTTTGCTTATTTCTCCCTTTTCTGGAAGACTTTAGGGAGCTTCCTGGAATGGTCTTACTTGCTTGCAAAGGGCCTGTGGCACTTAGCACTAACAATACGAGCTGTCCTAGTAGATGAAACTCTATCACTAAAGATTTGTCTTTCATATACTCAAGTCCCCTCCACACTCTGAATCTACATCTCCACCTAACTTTTGATTAATTTCTTCTGAAAGACTGATTTGATCAAGTTACTTCTTGAAAGCTAATAGAATTATCCATTTCTCACTGATTGCTATCATTAAATTTCTAAGAGTAAAATCTTTCTATATCTATACCCTTGATGTACAAGTCAATAAATTAAATTCTATATCACACAAATGAAATGGATCCCAGTAGTAGAAAACTTTGGTGCTATCCTTTTTTTTCTAGCTACACTGCAGATACAAACTTTGCTTCTTTCAATGGATACTTTATACAAAGCTTTAAAAATGCCCTATTTGTTTCGGCACTGAAGGGCACAAATTTAGACACCCTTAAATTTATGACCAGACAAGTCACTCAACTTCTAGATTAAAATAGCCATGTAATAGTCATATACATATAACAGAATTCTTGTTGTGCTGTCATAAATACATGCAGCTAGAATGTGATAGCTCAGCCACACAGATGGCTCCTGTCAGCATTTAGCTCATTGAAACAGGCCATATTCAATGGCCCATATCTAAAAATGACTGACTAGACATTAACAATTTAAAAATAATTACATGAATCACATTATAATTATTATTTGTTTAAACACCAAAGTATATGAGTATTTCACTTAAAATACTTCTAGTGGCATATGCTATATATAAACAATAGTGAATATAAATAAACACTTCCACAAAGAAATAAATCATTTAATTCCCTTCAGAATATATATGAGTAGTAAAAGGACACCTCTCCAATTGGGATAAAATGGAATACTGAAGAATAAAATCAGGACGTTAATCTCACATAAATTAACTAATAATGCTACCCACTCCCAAATCAGGAAGGCATATAGTGTAAAAGAAAAAGGACTTAGGAAGAAGTCATCTGAAAACAAATCTTTGGGTTATGATGTTCCTTTCATTTAATATTTTGTCTCATCTCCCAGGCAAGCAAAAAAAAAAAGGGAGGGAGCAGAGTCCTTTAACAGTACATACATCATGCTGCCCCTGGCAAACTCCTTTTCCTTTGGAAATTATGTACAGTTGACATGATTTCTGTGATATGTCTATGATAAGGTTTTCTGATTTTTTTTCTATTTTATAAATAGTTATGATAGGAACATACTTAACTATGACATTTTGAGATATATGCATAACCCAGTAAATCTGAGACATTAGATCATAATTCTAAGCACAAAAATTGCTGATAATGTGGACCACATTCTAATTGTTGAGCTTATTTTAGTTATATACATATCTATTAAATACACCATAAAATGGATTAAATCTTTGATTCACTACTAGAAACTAATTCTAAGAGAACATTTAAAAATGTATATAAAATCATCTTTTCTCACCTCTTTGCTATATAATACTGTGAGTTCTTAAGATACGAGAGAAAACTAGTAAAGATCTAATTGTGTACATTCCGAATTTCAACTGGTAGACAACTTTCCCACTGATACTGATATAACAGCATTTCTTTCTACACTCAATTTTAAGAGTAATCCATGTGAGCCATTATGTGAAGGTCAGGTGGATCCTTGGGTCCATCTTATAATCCCTTCTTGGAGATTCAAGGGGATAAATAATAAGAAGGTTGATAGTGTGAGTCTAGAAAGGTTTTCTGGTATTTTGGCTGCTCTAGTTCGGTAAGATGTTTAAACAAATGCTTTAAATGTATATATTGTGAAAATTTAGAATTTACTTAATGTGCAATCTTCAAACACTGATGTTAAATGTTTTGAAACAATACTGGAAATACATCTAAAACATTTTAAATGAATCTTTTCACATAAGCGCCATCTTTTCTCACATAATCACCATCTTCCTAGTATTCTTAGTCTTACTTCAACTACTTTTGTGTGAATGATTAGATACGCTCCACACTGCTGTTCTTTGCAGGTTACCCATCTCGCCACTTTATCAGGTACTCTGTCCCTCAGATGAGAATATTTCACCAGAAGTAAGACTTCTCCATTCTCTTCCGACGGTACCATAATTTCCTATAGCCCATTCTTATCTCTTTTCCCTCTTTCTTTCCCTCCCTAAATCTGAAATCCACTTCCTTTATTTTCCTTCATTTCTTCCAAAAATGTCTATTTTTTTTTCATGTTTCTTTCCACCTCCTAAATGGCTGCCAACAAGTATTATAGATGGTATCTCTCTTTTCTCCACCATCTTTCAATGCTTTCTACTACAAACAGATTTCTTCCGCGGATGCCAGGAAATGTTCTGAGGACATGCTTACATATGCCTCATAAACCTGATTTAGATTTTACTTCAGATCCTCAACTAACTCAGAGAGTGTCATTTAAATTTCTCAATATATTTAGGGAATGGTAAAGAACAAGGGCTCAGACTATAACTTTCAATCTTCCCAAACTCTTATGAGCCAGATCAAAAAAAATGTTGCCTACGCTAAACTTGGGGATTTTGAAATTCAACATGTTTTGATTCTCTAAATCACTACCTAACAGACTCGTTGCCAAAGAAGAATCCCAACTGCACTACCCAACATCAATATCTTTTTTAAATATGTTGAGTTCCTGCTAAAAAAAGAACATGTAGAGTCAAGTATAACTTTTTAGAAGAGAAAAGAAAATCTTTATTATTGTAAAATGATTTCTAAGATACAATAATTTTATTTCAAATGAATCTTAAGTGCCAAAAACATAAAAATCAACTTTAAAAATAAACTCAATATTTAATGTTAATAGTTAATAATTGTCTTAGTATCATGTATTATATTACATTAACTAAGTAAATAAATATATGTAACTACCTCTTTACCTAAATACAACTCAGTAAAATTACTTTTTCAGTAATTCCTGGATAAAATTTTTAATTCTATCTTTCAAATGGGCTTTAATACCAACTTCAACTACTTCCCTAAACATACAACTGTGCTGCAGTTGAAATCATGTACTTACTATTGCCTAAATGTATCTTTCTACCTCATCATCACCTTTACTTGTACTTCCTTTTGTCAAGAATATTTCTCCCATTTCAATCGCAAAACCTCTCTCAATCCTTCAAGGCTCCTCAGTGTACCTTTGTGGGAAGGAACCTTGAACTAGCAGTGAACAGCCTGAAGCTACAGTATTATCTCAGTCACTGATTGATTATGAAACTTTAATATCCCACTTAATCTCCTTGCCTTTTGTTAGCTTAGATAAGTATAAAACAAAAGTCCTAAGCTAGGTGATTTCTAAAGTAGAAGATGGCAAGGAAGCCTAAAGTCTGGTTTGTTAGGAGTGTTGGACTGAAAAACGGACCTTCATTTCACCCAAAATTATAGTAAACTAAGCAATGTCTTGGGGTTGTTTCCCACCATTTACCTTTGTCTGATTAATATCCAGTTTTCAGAACAATAAGATCGAAGAAGCCAGAGATGGTATAAAAACACCCATGAGGATGGGAAAATGGAACTTCTCACACTTAAAGAAATCACCAACCTACTTAGTATCAGAAGGCACAAATATCTGTGAGGAAACTGGAGAAATGGGGGAGGCCCAAACTCCTATCTAGAAGCAAAAGGTAGTCTTATTTTGCAATTTCCTCAAACCAGTAAGTTTCCACCTCCTTTAAAGAAATATTACATCATCTCTGTCTACCGGTATATTTCACTTTCTAGAATTCAATCACAACCTTTACCTTCTTCAACAAGCTCCTTGATTCTTCCAACTAGACCTTCCTCATCTTTTGAACCTAACAGAACTCACTTCACTTTAATTGTATCACATCACCAGTTCCTTTGATAAGTACCTGCTAGTAGAAGGAATCCTTATTGGACTGTGTATTTTCTTCCCCAATTCCTACTTCTACTTCAAGAGCCTAGTCACTGAGATTGGAGCTTACAAACTTCTGTTGAATAAATTAATTAATAATTAATTAATAATTAATAAATTAATTATTAGCATTTTACCTTAGAGCACACACAAAAAATTACTTATTAGATGAAAATGAAAAAAAAAAGTAATAAACTTTAAAGCCTATAGTTAGGTTTTAAAAAATTGGATTGCTGATTACATTAACCATTATGGTTCCCTGTTCATTTATGTTACTAGGATTCTACTGCTAAAATAAGGCAAAAGAAGAGTCAAAAGTGGCTTATTAGGCATTTTCTTAACAAATAATGTCTATTAGTTGGCACCCAACAACAGGATTATGATGACTGGATGGCCATGTGATGATTCTCTGGCTCAGGAACACCCTGAACTAAGTTTCAGAACTCAGGTTAAATTATGGTCAGTGTATTTTAGACTAAATATATTTCAAAAAATAAGAAAGCATGGTTACTTTCTACTGTTTAGAAGAAATCATTCCCAAATCATGCCTTAAACATAACCTTTACTATCTATATCTTAATGCCTTTATACTTGAGTAATTGTAATAGAATATATTTGAAAGGTTTCAACAACAACAAAAGAATAAGCTACATCACGTATTTCCAGAGTCATGCTGCTAAAAAGGGAAGACTGCATTCTGTGGATTTCTGTTTCTTTTAGGGCATGGGGAAATACTACTCTCATAAATACATGCAATGAGAGACTAGACACTCAAAATGGGCTACAGTGTGCAGAACAGAAAAGCTATTAAATGCACATTCATTTATATAAGACAAACAAGAGAAGCTTTAGAAAGCACATAAACACCTAAAACACAAGAAAAATCAACTTACCTAGAAAAAATTACAGTCATGGCAGATTCAAAATTATTAGGTTAGAGGAAAAAGAGTGAAATAAACATTGAAAGAGTAAATGACATGCGAAGAGGTTAAGGACATATGTTACTTACGGGAATTCTTCTCCAGGGTGTTTGAGTATATTTATCAGCATATGTGCACTTTTCCTCTTTAGATTTCTGGTGGCAGTTACACCGGGTTGCCTGAATAAAATCACAAATGTTGACACCGGTGTAATTTCATATACACATATTTACATACAAAGTAATCAGAGGCTTTCATAAAGGGTACAAAAGGGTACAAGACCACCACCACAGAAACAGGGCAAACAGCCAGGTCTATTCAGTAGTTTCCCATTTGATTCAGAGATTGGGTTCTAGAGTCAGTCAGTAAAGCTAAAATTTTGAACAGTAAGAACTTTGGGAATCTCTTCATTGTCCATAAACGCATTATTTATGATCCTATGTATATAAATATATACAATACTATGTATATGAATGTAAAACATATATATCAACATACAGTTTATAAAGAATACAATTGCAAAATATAATGTATTTCTCTAAACTATAATGGTACAATAGACACTACACCACAGTTTCTTAAGTTTATTTTTGATGGCAATAAACTGGATATTAAATACGACCAGTCCACAAGTTAGGTTGTCTATTTATATGTGCAGTGCTTTTAAGCCTCCTTAATAATGTGTTAACCTTACTGCACTAAAGAATTTGAAGGACCACTGCCTTTTGATAAGATCCATCTGACCATTTCAGTTCACAAATGAATCCTCTACATATGGTTTCACTCAAAGCATACTCATTTAGTCATTTATACAACACAAAGCAATGTACCTAATTGTGTGAACTTTGGTCTCTCAAATATCAAATTTTTAAGAAAGAATGAAAACAATGATAATGAGAATTTCTCCCTAGTATGAAGTTAGACTATAACCATATTATGTATTAAACAACCTCACTGGAGGTAAACATACTTACTCTCTTGTAGGAAAACCCACATAGCAAATTCTTTTTTTTCTTTTTTTAAGATTTTATTTATTTATTCATGAAACACAGAGAGAGGCAGAGACACAGGCAGAGGGAGAAGCAGGCTCCATGCAGGGAGCCTGATGCGGGACTCGATCCCAGGACTCTAAGATCATGCCCTGGGCTGAAGGCAGACGCTCAACCGCTGAGCCACCCAGGCGTCCCATCACATAGCAAATTCTTGATTACTGCATCAAATTAAAACTATGTGTCTAGTTTAAAAATATTTACCAAAATTCAGAATTTTTCTTAATTTTAATCAGATTGTTCCCTTTTCCATATATAAAAGATCTAATTAAAAACAGCTCTGTAGTATAGACATTTTTCCATTCCTTATAGTACATATTTCCCATTCCTAAGAAATGGGATAGTCACTGAAACAGAATTCACTAAAGAAGCAGACAACTGAAAAGTCTGTCTCATGGGGGCACCCAGGTGGCTCAGGTGGTTCAGCATCCGACTCTTGGTTTTGGTTCACATCATGATCTCAGGGTCCTGAGATGGAATCTCACTCTGGCTCTGTGCTCAGCACAGAATCTGCTTGAGATTCTCTCTCTCCCTCTGCCCCTTGCCCTGTTCATTTTCTCTCTCTCTCAAAATCTTAAAAAAAAAAAGTCTCCTAGAATTCACTGTAATAGGATATAACTTTTAATATATATGGGAGGTATGTAAAGATAAAACATTTACCTCTTTTTTTGTTTTAAGATTTTGAGAGAGAGAGAGAAAGAAAGAGAGAGATCACAAGCAGGGTAGAAGGGGAGAGGGAGGAGCAGACTCCCAGCTAAGCAGGGAGCCTCATGCCAGACTCAATCCCAAGACCCTGTGATCATGACCTGAGCTGAAGGCAGATGCTTAACCGACTGAGACACCCAGGCGCCCTAAAACATTTATCTTAATGCAAACACATTATGTATTCTATCCTGAGTACTGTAATTCCAGAATTAATTTCCTTTTTGTTGTCTATGTGTTAGCCTGTTTAATTAAGCTGAGTTCCATTTTCTATGACTCTATAAAGGAAAGTCTACACAAGTAACTTCACCAGATTATTTTAAGGACTCAATGAGAAAATGTATCTAAATTAACTATTACTAAGTAGTATATTGAGGGGAAAATAAAAGGGTACTCTCAGCATTTTAAATAAGGTTTAAATAGCTGAGCTTCTATACTTTCCAGTTAAATTCTGGGAGCATTGCAATCTGATTTTATATATGCACATTTCACACAAAATATGAATTCAACACTTTATATGGTCGCTTTTCTGAAAGTCTGCATGCACACACAGGCTAGGGGTGAGTGCTTTTATTCAAAAAAAAAAAGGTAAAATTCATAGAAAGCTAGAACTAGAAAAGGACTTTGAAATCACTGAGAAAATCCTTCACATTTTTCCTTTTTATTTCTTAAATTCCAGTGTGGTTAACATACAGTGATAAATGAGTTTGAGATGTATAACATAATGATCCACCAATTCCATACATTACTGTGTTCAACAAGACAAACACACTCCTAATTCCCTTCACCTATTTCACCCTCCCCATCCACCTCCCCTTTGGTAACCATCTGTTTGTTCTCAACAGTTTGTTTCCCCTCCCCCCATTATTATTTGTTTTTTTCTTAAATTCCACACATGAATGAAATCCTATGGTATCTGTCTTTTTCTAACTGGTTTGTTTCATTTAGCATTATACTCTCTACCTCTACCCATGTTGTTGCAAATGGCAAGATTTCATTCTTTTTTATGGCTGAATGATATTCTAATACATATACATATACGTGTGTGCTTAATGGAATACATATTTATGTGTATACACATACACACATACACACTCTTGCATATACATAAACCATATTTTCTTTATCCCCTCATCTTTTGATGGACACTTGGGCTACTTCTATAGTTTGGTTATTGTAAATAATGCTGAAACAAACATAGGGGTGCGTATATCCCTTCAAATTATTGTATTCTTTGAGTAAATATTCAGTAGTGTAATTACTGGATTGTATGGTAATTATATTTTTAAGTTTTTCAGGAACTTCCATATTGTCTTCCACTGTGGCTGCACCGGTTTGCATTCCCATCAACAGTGTACAGGGGTTCCTTTTTCTCCACATCCTCACCAACACTTATTGTTGAGTTTTCTTACGTTAGCCCTTCTGACAGGTGTGAGGTGGTATCTCACTGTGACTTTGATTATCCCTGATGATAAATGATACTGAGCATTATTTCATGTGTCTGTTGGCCATCTGTAGGTCTTCACTGGAGGAATGCTTATTCATGTCTTCTGTGCATTCTTAAATTGGATTGTCTTTTTGGTGTTGGTGTTTAAGTTCTTTGTATATTTTGGATACTGATCCTTTCTTGAACATGTCACACACAAATATCTTCTCCCTTGCAGTAGGCTGTCATTTAGTTTTGTAGGTTGTTTCCTTTGCCATGCAGAAGCTTTTGATTTTGATGTAATCCCAATAGTTTATTTTTGCTTTTGTTTCCCTTGCCTCAGAAGAATGTTACTATGACCAATGTCAGAGAAATTACTGCCTGTGCTCTCTTCTAGGCTTTTTATGGTTTTAGGTCTCACATTTATGGTCTTTAATCCATTTTCTAAAAGACTTTATTTACTCATTTGAGAGAGAGGAAGAGAGAGCATAAGTGAGGGGAGGGTGAAGCATACTTCCCACTGAGCAGGGAGCCCGATGTGGTGCTTGACCCCAGGACCCTGAGATCATGACCTGAGCTGAAGGCAAATGCTTAACCAACTGAGCCACCCAGGTGCCTTGGTCTTTAATCCATTTTTAGTTTATTTTATGTACAGTGGAAGAAAGTTGTCCAGTTTCCTTCTTTTGCATGTAGCCCTTTCAGTTCTCCCAATACCATTTGATGAAGAGAGACAATCTTTCCCATTGCATATTTCTGCTTCCTTTGCATATTAATTGACCATATAATTGCAGGGTTTTTTTTAATTTTTATTTATTTTTATTATTATTTTTTTATAATTGCAGGTTTATTTCTGAGTTTTCTATTCTGTTCCACTGACCTATGTGTCTATTTTTATACCAGGGCCATGCTGTTTTGATTACTACAGCTTTGTAATATAACCTGACATCTCAAATACCACAAGTTTTGTTTTTCAAGATTGTTTTGGCTATTTGGGGTCTTTTGTGGTTCCACACAAATTTTAGGATTCCTTATTTTAGTTCTGTGAAAAAAATGCTGTTGGTGTTTTGATAGCAACTGTATTAAATCTGGATATTGCTTTAGGTAATACAGACAATTTAAGAATATTTGTTCTTCCAATCCATAAGCATGGGATGTCCTTCCAATTCTTTGTGTCATATTCAATTTCTTTCATCAATATTTTATAGTTTTCAGAGTATAGGTCTTTCACTCTTTGGTTGTTTATTCCTAGGTATTTTATTCTTGGTGCAATGGCAAATGGGATTGTTTTATTAATTTCTCATTCTGCCGCTTAATTATTAATACATAGAAATGCAGTAGATTCCTGTATGCTGATTTTGTATCCTGCAAGTTTCCTAAATTCATTTGTCAATTCTAGTAGTTTTTTTGGTGGAGTCTTTTGGTTTTCTACATAAAGTATCACGTTATCTGCAAAAAGTAAAGGTTTTTCTTCCTTACCAATATGGATGCCTTTTATTTCTTTTTGTTGCTGATTGCCGTGGCTAGGATTTCCAATACTATGTTGAATAAAAGTGGTGAGACTGGACATCCTTGACTTGCTCCTGCCCTTAGAGGAAAAGCTCTCAGTTTTCCCCCATTGAGTATGATGTTAGCCATGGATTTTTCATATGTGACCTTTATTATGTTGATGTATGCTCCCTGTAAACCTACTTTCTTGAGGTTTTTTATCTTGACCAATGTTGTACTTTTCCAAATGCTTTTTCTGCATCTCTTGAAATGATATGGTTCTTATCTTTTGTCTTATTGTGGTGATGTATCATGTTGATTGACTGGCAAATATTGAACCATCCTTGCATTCCAGCAATAAATCCCACTTGATCATGGTGAATGATTGCTTTAATGTATTGTTGGATTCAATCTGCTAGTATTTTGTTGAGGAATTCTGCATCTATGTTCATCAGAGATCTTATCCTATGGTTCTTTTTGGGATGTCTTTATATGATTTTGTTTATTGGTAGTTTTTTGATTACTGATTCAATTCCATTGCTGATAATTGCTCTTTTCAAATTTTTTATTCTTCCTGCTTCAGTTTAGAAAGATGACGTTTCTAGGAATTTATCCATTTCCTCTAGGTTGTCTGATTTGTTGGCATAAAAGTTTTCAAAATATTCTCTTATAATCATTTGTATTTCTGTTCTGCTGGGTGTTATTTCTCCTCTTAGATTTGTGATTTTGAGTCCTCTTTTTCTTAATAAGTCTGATTATTAGACTTATTAGATATTTATCAATTTTGCTGATCTTTTCAAAGAGCCAGCTCCTGATCTCATTGATCTGTTCTACTGTTTAAGTTTCTGTATCATTTATTTTTGCTCTAGTCTTTATTATTTCCTTCCTTATGCTGGTTATGAGTATTGTTCGTTCTTTTTCCTAGCTCCTTTAGGGGTAAGGTTAGGTTGTTTATTTGAGATGTTTCTTGATTCCTCTTTTTTTTTTTTTTTTAAGATTTTATTTATTCATGAGAGACACCGAGAGAGGCAGAGAGACAGGCAGAGGGAGAAGCAGGCTCCCCACAAGGAGCCCAATGCAGGACTCCATCCTGGTATGCCAGAATCATGCCTGAGCCAAAGCCAGATGCTCAACCACTGAGCCACCCAGGTGTCCCGAGATGTTTCTTGCTTCTTAATGTAGCAATTTTTATTTCTCTCCACGTAATTTTTCATTCATTCTTTAATAGTATGTTATTTAACCTCCATGTATTTACTCTTTCCAGATTCTTTTCTTGTGGCTTACTTCCAGTTTCATAGTGCTGTAGTTAGAAACGATGTATGGTATGGCTTTGATCTTTCTGAATTTGTTGAGACTTGTTTTGTGGCCTAATATGTAATACATTCTGGAGGATGTACCATGTGCACTTGAAAAAAATGTGCATTCTGGCTTTTAGGATGTAATGTTCTAATCACATATGTTAAATTTATCTGGCCCAGAGTGTCATTCAAAGCCACTGTTTGTTGATTCTGTTTAGATAATCTGTTTGTTGATGTAAATGAGGTGTTTAAGCCCACTACTATTACTGAATTATTAGTTCCTTTATATTTGTTATTAACAATTTTATGTATTTGAGTGCTCCCATGTTGGATGCATACATATTTACTATTGTTATATCTTCTTGTTGGCCTGTCCCCTCAATGGTTATATAGTGTCCTTTATCTCTTGCTAGTTTTTTTAAGTCTATTTTGTCTGATATAAGTACTGCTACCCCTACTTTCTTTTCAGACTCATTTGCATGATAAATGTTTCTCCATCACCTAACTTTCAATCTGCAGTTTCCTTTGGTCCGAAATGTGTCTCTTGTGGCAGCATAAAGGTAAGTCTTGTTTTTGTCCTCATTCTGTCACCCTATGCCTTTTGATTGGAGCATTTAGTCCATTTACATTCAATGTAAGTACTCACATATATTTATTGCCATTTTGTTGCTTGTTTTACAGTTCTTCTCTGATCTTTTCTTTTTTGCTCTCTTTTAGGCTTTCTTTAGTGAGATACTTAGATTCTTTTCTCTTTACTTTTTCATATCTATTACTGGGACTTGATTTGTGGTTACAAATCAAGGTTCGTATGGAACATCTTCTGCATATAGTAGTCTATATTAAGTTGATGTGTCGCTTAACAAACTCTTTATTCTTCTCTCTACATTTAGGTAACATGCTTTTATTTTGCGAATCCCTTGACTGATTTTTATAGATACATTTATTTTTACTGCTTTTATGTGTCCTACTTTTTCTACTCTTACTTATAGTCTTTCCTTCTCAAAGAGTCTCCTTTAGCATATTTTGTGAGGCTGGTTTAGTGGTCAATAACTCCATTAGCTTTTGCTTGTCTGAAAACTTCTCTCTACTCTGAATGATAGCTTTGCTGGATAGAATACTCTTGGCTGCAGATTTTACCTTTCAGCACTTTGAATATATCATGCCACTCCCTTCTGGCCTGAAGTTTTGCTGAAAAAATCTGCTGATAGCCTTAGGGGGTTTCTCTTTTAATGCAATTGTGTTCTTTCTTCTTGATGCTTTTAGAATTTTCTCTTTATCACTACTTTTTGCCATTTTAATTACTATATGTCTTGATGTGGACCTCTTTGGATTAATTTTGTTGGAGGATCCTCATGCTTCCTGGATCTAGATGTCTGTTTCCTTCCCCAGAGTGGGGAAGTTTTCAGCTACTATCTCTTCAAATAAATTTTCTGCCTCCTTTACGCTCTTCTTCTCCTGGGATCCCCATATATTATGCTTGATGGAGTCTCTGAGTTCCCTAAGTCTATTCTCATTTTGCATAATTTTTTTTTTCTCTCACCTGCTCAGATTGATTACCTTCCATTAATCTCTTCCAGGCCACTAATTCATTCCTCTGCTTCTTCTATGCCTGCTATTTATTTCATCTAGTTGTATTTTTTATTTCATTTGTTGTGTTATTTCTGATTGTGGTTCTTTTTCATCTCTTTGTTAAGGATCTCACTGATGTCTTCCACTCTTTTATCAAGTCCAGAGAGTATCTTTATCATCATTACTTTAAATTCTTTATCAGGCATATTACTTATATCTGTTTCCCTTAGAAGTCTCTTATTGTTGTCTTGTCCTTTTCTTTCATTTGGGACATATTTCTCTGTCTCCTCATTTTGTCTAACTCCCTGTGTCTGTTTCCAAGTGTTAGGAAATTTAGCTATGTCCCCTGCTCTTGAAAAATAAAGCTCTTATGAAGAAGAGGTCCTAGAGTGCCCTGCAGTGCAGTGCTCCTTGTTCCCCAGGCATTTCACGGTGGAGTTTCTTCTATGTGTGTTGTGTATGCTCTGGTGTTGTGTCCTGTTCACTTTTTCTTTTGTCTGCAGAGGTTCTCTTTGCCTGTTGTGGGCAGTGCTTGGTTCCTGGCTAGGGTGCAGTGCACAATTTTAACACCATGGGCTTCCACAGGGCCTACTGCCAATGGGCCCTTGCAAAATGCCTGGGTCAGGAGACAGTGTTGGCAAGGTTTATATAGGTCTTCTGGGGGAGGGGACCTGCAGTACTGGGGGTTGAAACAAGTATGACTGGGAAGGATGGATATCCCAAAGCATGGGGAGGTGGGCAGGGCTTGGTGTTAGCAAGTTAGTTAGTGAATATCAGTACTTGGCTGGTTCACACAGGTGGCCATGTGTTTATGCTGGGGGAGTGGAGGAGGCAGATGGCACTGCCATCTCCTCTGTTCCTGCAGAAATTCCTCAGCAATCCTTGCCCCTCAAGGACATGCTCCAAAATGAGTAAACTACTCTCCCTTTTGTTTGTTGTGTTTTTCAAACTGCTGCTTTTATGCTGTATCTCTGTGGGTCATCATGCTATCTCTTGAAGGGCAGGGACTCCACTTCCTCTCACCCTTCAGGCTCTCTCAGATCCAAGCCCACGGATTTTTAAAATTCCAGGCTTTAAGTCTCCTTGTAAGAACTCATGAAATTCAGTCCCTCTTGCTTTCAAAGCCAAATGTTATGGGGATTTGTCTTCCCTGAGCAGGCATCCCAGTGTGATAGTGTGTTTCTCTCCCTTCTCCATGCCTGGGCCTCCCTCTTCTCCACAGATGGCTGCAGTCTCTTTTGTTCCCCACCACATCTCCACTCTTCCTATCCTCTTTTTTTTTTTAATATTTTATTTATTTATTCATGAGAGACACAGAGAGAGGGAAAGACAGAGAGAGAGGCAGAGAAACAGGCAAAGGAAGAAACAGGCTCCATGCAGGGAGCCCGATGTAGGACTTGATCCCGGGTCTCTAGGATCATGCCCTGGGCCGAAGGCGGCACTAAACCATTGAGCCACCCGGGCTGCCCCCTACCCTCTTCAATGTGGCTTCCTCTCTACCTTTAGTTATGGAGTTTCTTCCACCTGTCATCAGCTCATTTTCTGTATTATTTGCACTGATGTGAGTGTTATCTAGGTACACCTGTGGGATAAGCTAAGTTTAGGATCCTCTTACTCCACCATCTTCGCAGCATCCAAAACCTTCACATTTTTGATAAGAAAAGCACTGGAAAATGGTAGAAACTGCCAATGTTATTCAGCTAATTAATACTGAAGTCAAAACAAAGTCCTCTAATTTATGATGATGTTTTGCTATTAAGAAAAATAGTTTAGAGATGTGAGGAAAGAAAAAGTATTTTAAATAGAAAGACAATTTTAATTTTCATAATGTGAAAAATGTTGCTACTGATCTCTACCTACAGTGGTTTATATCTTTCTAAATTCTCTTGATTTGAACAAGTGACTTCCTAGAGTTCCATTACTAAACTAAAGATAGGTAATGAGCTCTTCTAAAATAAATATAATTTCTAGGTTTAATATAGCAAATACAGAGAATTTCAAAGAACCTTTTGCTGAGAAGTAATGCTTTCAACTTTTCTTCTGTTTTCTTTCTTTAGGATTCTCTTAGACATTTCTACAATCTTTATAAAAATTATTTGCAAGGTAAGTCTCTTCAACAAGTCAGTACAGTCTCTTCAACAAGCCAATACAACAAGGAAAAAGAACAGTTCTAAATTAAGAGATTTAAGAGATGTAACCAGATGTAATGTACAAAGGCACAGGATATTTTTGAAACTAGGGCAACCTAAAGATGTTAGGATATTAGAAGACATTAAGGATTCACTATTAAGTGGTTAAGGACAGTAATACTTCAGCTATGAACTGTTCTTATTTTCTAAAGAAATATATTAACAGAATACTATTAAAACTTAATATAAAAAGCTTTAAATTTTCATTACTTATTAATCATATATCAATATACAGTGAGCTCTTTTCATAATTTTTTTCCAACCTAAATTTGTTTTTCTAGTGCAACCCCAGCATTTTGATGAGAATAATTTCATTCTGTCTCACTCAACCTTTTTATGTTCAGCATTATACCATTTTACGTGATCTAAAATTTCCTTTATATACAAAGAAAATTACTGGATTTTGCATTAAATCCTCAATGAAACTGTGGGAGATAAGACCATTTTCATTTACTGTTATATTTCTTAAATTTGATCTAATCTGTCACCTTGGTTTTGCTGTTTTTAGATATCCTTGGTATTTTCCTACTTTTTATGTCTTTTTAAATATCTTTTGCAAGATTCATTATTCTAACCTAACAGTTATCTTAAAAGCATTTCATAAACATTTTATAATTTATTTAAGTATATAAAAATAATTTTAAAAATCCATTTGTAGAAGATAAAAACTTCAGTACTTCTGACTTCTTCAGGATTTTCCATATTTCCTTCCTCAAACCTGAATTTTACTTAAACATTTTCAAGAATTTAACAGGAATTAAAAATTTAAAAAAAAACTTTTCATTTCAGAAAATAAAATGTATAAATTCAAAAAAGTCCAACATTCAAATGATATATAATTACATAAGATAAAATAAGGAGCAAAAAGTTTTCTCCCATTACTGGTTGGGAAGTTTAGCCCATCTATCCTACCTGAAAATGGCTTCCTTTATTTATTTATTTATTTTTTAAAGATTTTATTTATTTATTTGACAGAAAGAGAGTGAGTGAGCACAAGCAGGGGGAGTGGCAGACAGAGGGAGAGAGAGAAGCAGGCTTCCCCCTACCCCCAGCAGGGAGCCCAATGTGGGACTCAATACCAGGGCCCTGGGATCATGATCTGAGGTGAAGGCCGACACCCAACCAACTGAGCCACGCATTTTAATCTTTACCTCCCAATTCTTGAGTTATTTTTAAGTTCCTCCCTCAGGTATTTGGAATGCATTATTAAGCAATTTTACAAAGATAACTGAATGGCATAGTTTTCAAGACAGTAAAGGTCTGAAATTTTACCTTGGTATATGAATAAAAATATGTTTAGATATAAAATGTAAGGGCATAACCTTTTTCTGAAGTGTACTAGACACAATTCTTGTGCTCTGTAATACATTTTTGCAAAATCTGAAGCTTACTTAATTTCCTGATGCTTTTTTCTTCTCCTTAAAAACTAGCTAGGTTCCTATTTTAGTTTTAAAATACAAGTGTTAGGTCTTATTATTTTCCTTCTTAATTTTATATTTGGTAGGCCCTCAATTTGCAATATTCATTCATTCGTTTCTCAGATTTGTAAGTTTTCTTCATATACTTAAAACATAACATCTGATTCATCTGTCATTATTTATTCATCAGCCTGATTTCTGTAATCTGACCTCAGTGGCTCAGAGTTCATAATAACCTTTATATTCTAAGTGAGATTAATATTTCATATTGCTGAATTCCATTGTTATACCAAAACATGCTTTTGACTTGCAACAAAGATTTTCCTTGGCCTGTTGTCATTTTTATGCCATAACGTTATTATCCTGGCCTTTCAGATTTTACGAACTAAATTATAATTAAGTTCAAACTGCTGCACATATTCTTTTTTTTATTTTTATTTTTCTTATTTTTATTTATTTCTGATAGTCACAGAGACAGAAAGAGAGAGAGAGAGGCAGAGACACAGGCAGAGGGAGAAGCAGGCTCCATGCACCGGGAGCCCGACGTGGGATTCGATCCCGGATTTCCAGGATCGCGCCCTGGGCCAAAGGCAGGCGCTAAACCGCTGGGCCACCCAGGGATCCCGACATATTCTTTTTATAGGAGACTGACACTTGAAATTGTAACAATTATAAAATTACAAAGATCCAAACATGACTCTGAGAGATCCTGCAATATATCCAAGGGGAGGAAGTATTTTCTTAGAATACCACTCACTCTGACAGTCTTACTGACAGAAATCTAAGCCTACTATCCAGTTTAGTTTCTGCTCTCAGAGAGAATAAACGCCCTGTTCTCAATTCACCAGTTCATTTCTTTAAACATATATGAAGGAAGACAGGCCTTCATCAATAACATGAATATAAGCTGGTGAATTTCAAAATCTCCAAATGAAGGCTACTGAAAATGGTTGTTTGATGAAGACTTTCTTTACACTTGATACTTAGTATTTAGATTGAAGTAAATCACATACTTTCAGAGTTCATATAATCTAAATATAATACAATAGTGCAACTTTGAAAGGCAAAAATAAAGTCAAATTTCAATTCTGGCTAGACCTTAAAAAAAAAAAAAAACACATGTATGGTGCAGTTTGAAAAGCCTCTACTTTTATGTACTACACTATAATACTTACAAGCTGATGTTCTAATAGTTGGATTTTTTCATCTTTTTTCTTTATTTCCTCTTTAAGTTGTTTTACTTCGTTTAATAAATCTTCATTCTGAAATATTTAAAAAATTAATAAGCATTAAATCAATGATGAAGAGTGAATAATGGATGGTTTGTGAAGAGGAAAATTTTTCTTAAATATGCCAGCAATTCACCTATACACAAACAAACAAAAACCCATTTTGGTCTTCTAAGAATTCATAGTGTAGGGGAGCCTGGGTAGCTCAGTTGGTTAAGCGTCTGACTTCGGCTCAGGTCATGATCTCAGGGTCCTGGAATCCAGCTCTTTGTGGGGCTCCATGCTCAGCAGGGAGTCTGCTTGTCCCTCTTCCTTTGCCTCTCACCCCATTCATACTCTGTCTCTCTCTCAAATAAATAAATAAATAAAATCTTTAAAAAAGAATTCATAGTGTAATAGAGTTCAAAAATGTAAAAAATGAGTAACAGTAGCAATACAGCTAACATTCATTAAGTACTTATCAGGTACTTTTAAATATCTAAGCATTTGATCCTGAGTACAAACCTGAGACCCTGAGGTAGATAGTATTATATCCCCCTTTTACAGATAAGGACACTGGGACATAGGCCATATAGTAAAATATATTACAGACAAAACAGTAACTTCAGATAAATTTAAAAGGGATGTATGAGAGTTGCCTATCAAAAACAATGCAGGGCACAACAAACAGAAGGAACAGCATAATTAAAGGCAAAGAGCCATTTCACAGCTGGCTCAGTAATCAGCAAAAGGATAAACAGGGTAATAGCGAGATTCTTTTTCCATGAGCTACTTTCCTGAAAACTGCCTTACTCAAAGACAAAATACCCTGTCAATTTAGTTTATAAGAAATTCCTAATAGTATTAAATGGAAACCTACTATCAAGTTAAGCTGGAATCTGGTTACATTTCCAGGTGTAAAGTATCATTACCTTATAGTTAGTTCATTGTACTTACTACTATTCGATTATCCAGAAATATATACTGAGGAAATAACACCAGCAAGGAAATTAGGATATATATGTGAATGATATATATTTCCAGAGAGAAAAATATGTAAGCAAATAATTATAATATGTTGTTACTGAGCAAAGGATGTCAACTCTAGCAAATACATTGGGAACAAACACAAAATCTCAGTCTCTTTAATGAGATCAGAAAGAGACATTTCACAAAGGCTTTAACATATCACATAAGTATCACAAACAATGGGGAAGAAAATATTTTTGTAATGCTGTTATGTATATACTGTCAACTGGAGCAAGACTGTTTATTATAAGTAAAAAATGATTTCCATTCCAATTCAAAGAGTTTAACTTTTTTTAATTATAAATCAAGACCAAAAAAAGAGACAGACTGCAGATTATGAAGGATACACTTTTAAGCTATGTGACAAACAAAGCTATTAAGATATAAGAAGTATATTTGATTATATAAAATTTTAAAGCATCCATACAATTAATGTTAAAGCTAAAAGCTGGTGAAAACCTATATGATAAAGGATTTATACTCAAGTATATGAAGAGCCTGTTCAAACATAAAAGGATCATTTTCTAGGCCCCAAGACTAATAAACCAGTACTCACCAATATACAGATAATTAGCAAAATGTTGTATCTGACTTGTTGAAGAAATACAAATTCAAGAATTAAGGTATTATTTTATGGGTATTAAGTTGGGGGGAGAAATACTCAATGTGATTAACAAAATTGCAGGAAAAGAATGGTACATTATCAGACATCAAAACTAGCCTTTCTGGGAAACACATGGCTATACACAGAAGAGTCATAAAAATGCTTGCATTCTGATTCAATTATCTCACACAAAGAAACAATCCTAAGTATGGAAAAACCTATGACAAGGTATTATCTAAAAGTTTACAAATTCACAATTGTCTCAAAGGGGGGGGGGCTACTGAAATACAACATAGCCATCATTCAGGCACTACTAGGTTCTGCCAGTGTTGGCAGAAATAGACTTGAAAATAAAATCGAAATACAATGTGATAACATATTAAGAGCCAACATGTATAGAGTATAGGCACTGCTCTAAGGATTTTACACATAATGATGGGCAAAGGAGAACATATCAGGAAATGGGTAACTCCAGGGAAGCCTTAAAGGATGAGAATGAGTTCCAAAGACACAGAAGTGTATCAGGCTTTGGATTTTAGAGTAAGAGATTCTCAGATACAGAGATACTCTGTATTGTTGTATTACAATACAGAGATTATACAGTCCTCTGTATTATACAACAATACAGAGACGAAGGCAAGCCTAGCATACCATATTTGGAGAATTACAAGCAGTGATGTCGCTGCACAAAGGCTGTAGTGAACAACAGGTACTAATGTGATCAGTAAATTAGGCAAGGGCCCAATCATAGACAGCCATGAATACCAAGCATGGCCTAATAAGCCAGGGGAGTGCCAGTGCATTGGAGATGAATTTGACAGCTGTTCGGAGGATAAACTTGACAGCGACAACACAATTAGGCTAGGGAACTTGTTACCAAGATGTAATACTCCAGATGACAAAAGGAGCCTGACCCGATAGAGTGATAATAGGGAGAAGAAGGAAGAAGAGCAGGAATCAAAATTAGGAGATTTTGGTGATTCTCTTCATGTGAAACAAAAAGTACAAGGGGCAGTCAAGAGTAAGACATATATTTCTAGCTTCCTACCTCTATTTCTAGGGTGATATGGTGATTAGTTGTGTCACTGAAAAAAAAAAAAAAAAAAGAAAGAAAGAGAGAGAGAATAAAAGAAGAGAAATATATCCAAAGAGGAATATCTGTGAGTTTTAGATATACTATTAGAGATACCTGTGGGTGGGACACAGTGGAAATGTCCACAGGGCAACTGGATTACTAAGTATGAAGAAGAAATTTTATGTTATCAAAAGATATGTCATATATGGAAATCATGACAGTAAAAAGTTCAAAAAGAACCAGATAAAAGATATAAATCTATATCCTAAAGAAGAGAAGGAACCTAGAAAGAAAAGGGAAAATGGGAAAATGTTGAGGAATATAAGGAGTTTTAGAGAGAATGACATAAAAATCAAGGATAAAGCTTTTAAGACAACAGTCACCCCAAATGTCTATAGCATTAAAACCAGTAGCTGCTTTCATTTTTCCAGGTTTCCAGGTTAACTGGAAAAAGGTTTAAGGAGAGTCAAGGAAGGTTTATTTGGTTTATGATAGATAAAATACAGAAATTTATAAACTGAGGATAAAGAGAAAGTAGAGAAAGCACAATGAAGAGAGATGAGAGAAGAGGAGGTAGTTAGGTCCTTAATAGCAGCAGAAGATAGCCAAGAACCTAACAAAGAATGGTCTTCTATAGTATATAGTGGCTATTTTTGCCCTGTAACTGGAGCAAAGTGAATGAGAATGATAACAGATACAGGTAAGTCAGAGGGCAGGAAGGCATGTACCAGATCTTGCTTGATGAACACAAGGCCACCTGCAGAAATGGAGAAGAGTGGCCGATAATGAGGCTTGAAGAGAGTGGTCAATATTGAGACTAGCTCATCAGGGGGAATGGGAGAGGGAGCTGTCCTGAGATAAAAAAGATTAGAGACATGGCAGGTCCAGTAGAGATTTTAGACCCTAAATTTCCAATGACACAAGTCACCATATTTGTATCATTTAAAACTACACTGCTAAACCCTCTTGGACAAGAAGGGGACATAACTGGGAATTTGACATGCAAGAGAGTCTAGTATACTGGAGCAGAATCAGCTACAGCATCTCACCTTCGAAAAGGAAAACTAGGAATGACTTGGAAGGAAAAATAAATAAATATCATGTAATGATATGTCTACCACGTAACATTAAATATATAGACAAACTAAAAGGAACACAGAAAAAAATTGACACTAGTTGTGTAAAAAAGTTGGAATTAAATTTTTTTCTTTAAAAATTATTTCTTTATATGCAAAATTTTTCCCAAAAGAATGCAGAAAAAGTCCACTTTACTTTGAAAATGTCAGTCACAAACCTTAAAATTGAGAGATGATCAGAGATCACCTAAGTCAATGGTTCTCAACCACTATATATGTAAAAGTTTGTTTTTTTTTTTTTTAAAAAAAGACCTGTCCTACTGCAGATTTGCTGATTTAGAATACTATACTCACAATAGGATGGAAGAAAGCACAGAGACAGGAAGAAATTTGCAAGAACAGGTAAGATAACATGTTGAAACACCAAAACTACAAAACCAGACGTGACTACTAATGCTTTATTCTTTTGATTTTTTGGTTGTTTTATAGACAATATTGTTCCCAGTAAGTCACCCCATATCCTATGAGAAAATCATGCTTCTCTGATCTCTAATGCCAGGGTTGGCTACTTGACTTGATTTGGAAGTGAAATATGTAACATGCAAGCAGAATCCAAATGTGGTTATGCCAATGATCTTCTCCCTTAGCTACAAAAACATGTCCCAGGGTAGGGGCTAATCCTTCAACCTGGGTCCCAGAATGAAGCAGCAGCATAGAATTCCAGCTGATCTATAGCCAGTATGCAACATGTTAAAAAATAACAAGTGAAAAATACAGTTTTGTCATTGTAAGCAACCAGTACTTCAAGATTGTTTGTTGACTACCAAACCCTGAAAATAGAATGTAAAAGAATCAATTTTAACTTGGAAACATTAAATCAAGAATACTTTCATGTACTTCAGAAATAACTGCCCCCCCAAAAAAAAGCTTTTTTAAACTAAAAATGAGGGGTGCCTGAGTAGCTCAGCAGCTGAGCGTCTGCCTTTGGCTCAGGTCGTGATCCCAGGGTCCTGGGATCGAGTTCCGCATTGGGCTCCCTACAGGGGGCCTATCTCCTGCTGCCTGGCTCTGCCTCTCTCTCTGGGTCTCTCATGAATAAATAAATAAAATCTTTAAAAATAAATAAATAAACAAAAAATGAGAATTATAAAAATATACTTTCAAACACTAAAATGCATCCGTATTCTATAATTGTATTTTTTTATTTTTATTTATTTATGATAGGCACACAGTGAGAGAGAGAGAGAGAGAGAGAGAGAGAGGCAGAGACACAGGCAGAGGGAGAAGCAGGCTCCATGCACCGGGAGCCCGACGTGGGATTTGATCCAGGGCCTCCAGGATCGCGCCCTGGGCCAAAGGCAGGCGCTAAACCGCTGCGCCACCCAGGGATCCCTATAATTGTATTTTTAAACATGAAAAAAGATGAGTTAATCTCATTTTCAGTCTATATCTTCAGTGTTGTGATTCTATGTGAGAAGTACCTGTTAATCATTTTGATTGGTAGTTATATTTTAAAAACTTATTCATAATTATAAAAAATAATTTTAAAATGTAATAACTATTGATTTAAGAAAAAGAATCCTGAATAGAGACAAATAATAATCCAACTGATAAAATAAATTCAAATTCAAATACTACAGTGATAACACTTTATAAGGTAACAAAAGTTAAAAGTAGACCTGATTAAAACTCAACACAGCAAAGCTTCAGGTTTTGATACATTTACTGCTAAATGTTTTAATGGTTACTGCTTTGTAATTTTAGTAATAAAAAAGAATTTTGAAAAATTTAGCATGACTACTATTTATACCTTATATATTTGATCACCATCTTCTGGTTCTGGACTGGATGGCAATGATAGCTGAATATCATGCAGCGAACCACTTCCATCATGCTACAGAGAGAAGAGAAGGAAAACATGAGATTAATAGAGTAATTGCTGACACTCATTTCAACCTGAATTCACCCCGACCAAATGCTACCATGGCAAAGAACAGGAATTAAATTTTAGAAATCTTCTTTTTATACCTACACAGAGGTAGAAGGCAATGTGGAAGAGGGAAAGAAGAGTGCTAGGGCAAGAATAATTTGTGCAAATAAATAACAGACACTACATGAGTGGATGAAATAAAAAGCCCTTGAAAGTTTTAGAGTAGGAAAAAGAATATGGAAAATTTCCTATAAAATTTGAAGATTATCTTAACTACAAAAAGCAAAATGAAAGTCAAATTATATGTGCTTTGGTTTAGATACGGTTTTGAGTATGTTGTTTTCTAAGTCAGAAACAATACCTCAACAAGGATTGACCACAAAAGTCATTCGATCAAAAGTATTAGACAAGAGTATACATATTGCAGGACTATATTTATACAAAGCCTGATAGCAGAAAAAACTAATTTATGGTGTTAGAAATCAGAACAGGTGTTGACTCAGGGGAAAGGGGCTATTGACTGGGAAACAGCATTAGGAAACCTACTAGGATGCCGGATATGTCTTGACTGTATGGTGGTTATATGAGTAGGTACATATGAAAAGTTTAAGCTGCACACTTAAGATTGGTATACCTTAAGTACCTTACTGGATGTACGCTATACTTCAACAGAATTTGAAAAAAAAATCAAACTTCTTCTCCTTAAATGCAATAAAGAAAATGACAAGATAAGAATTAAGGTCTACCTCTTGCTGTATTGGTTAGTAATAACCAACTAAGAAATGACATATTAAATAATTCACAGACAATTTCAAGAAAGATGGATCAGTAAAGAATATGTCTGGAATAATGGTGAGGGATTGAGCCCCTGACCAAGGCAGCACAAATGTGGCCGGACACCTGGTTTGTTCAGATGGTATCCAGCTGCCTTGGGACACCTACTGAATCAACAAGCTTCAAGATCACTGCCATCACAATCTTCCTCAGACATAACTATCCTGAGAAAATCTCTTAGACCATAGAAATGTCCTGTATTAAAACAAGAGTGCTAAAGTATAAGACATAATCATGTAGGTCATTTTCTTTTTTATTTACTGTATACCAAATGAACCAGAATCTCTAGGTGTGGGGTCTACAAATGTGTATTTAGTAAAGTTCAATAGGTAATACTGATTGACAGCAAAAAATAAGGATCTGTCAAATTTATACAATAAATATATTTTTATTGTGCTGTTATATGAAGACAAAGAATTTGACATAAGAGTGGAGGCAATGTCCTAGTGAATAACAAATGTTTTTAAAATGCCTCTTTAAACGTTTAAAAGAAAAAAGAAAGAAATTTTACAAGATTCATCTCAGTAAAAAGTTCATCTCTGTCGTAAACGACTTGACCTATAAAGACAACCCCACATCTAACTATTTATTTGAGAATAAAAGGAACTGTAAAATCTGACTTATTTCCAAACATCTCCATCATCTTCCTGCCCATTGCAAAGCAGGAACCCTAAAGAATGGGACACAACACAAGTATACACCACTTTTGCCTTGGACATGGGTATAACTGTGGAAAGCAAGCAGCAGAACAGGAAAAATAAAACACCAGCTTTAAGGGTGGAGGAACAAAAATGGGAACCCCAGGTAAAAATATCTGGGAGATCATGAAGTACCAGCACAGGAAAGTGACTCCAGAAAGCTGTATGTAAATTTCTAGGTTCACACCTCAGCAGCACTTGGCTTGAATCTGATCCTAAACAGTATATTAAAGACTGAGAAATAACATTGCCCAGACCCAATCTAGCCTCTGAAAGATGTATACTAAGAACAGATCTGAGAAGTATGGCACAAAACCTTTGAAATAGAACTGACATTATGACCATAACCCAAACGTGGCTGGCCAGCTGGAACTTCTAGCCTGAACCCAGAGTATTTACCTGCTTTAAAATAAAAACAAAAAACAAAAGCAAAAACCCCAAGAACCACAATATTCTCCATAACATTTAAACAAAATTAAGTGTCTCACAGCAAACCATGCAAAGATTTAAGATATAATCCAAAATTACTCAACCTACAAACAACAGGGAGAATCTCAATTTACACAAGAAAAGACAATCAACAAACACCAATGCCAAAACAAGACAGAGGTTGGAATTCATTGAAAGAGATTCTAAAAGGGCTATTACAAAAATTCTCCAAAAGTAAGAAGTCTTGAAGGAAATGAAAAGAGAAAGTCTCACCAAAGAAACAATATATCAAGTGGAAACACATACAAAATTTAAAACTACAAAGATTCAATAACTAAATTTTAAAATGCACTAGCAGGACTAAATAACAGCATTTGAGATGACAGACTGAACTTGAAGACAGATCAACAGAAATCATGCAATTTGAACAATGAAGAGAAAAAAGAAAAAAGGAGAAAAATAAAACGGAGCCTACTGAAGGAGCTATGGGACAAGAAGGAAAGATGTAATATTCACACCATTAAAGTCACAGAAGGAAGGGTCGGGGGCAGAAAAAAATGTTTGAAGAAATAATGGATAAAAACACCTCAAATATGGTGAAAGACATAAATTACATATTTGAGAAGCTCATTTTAAAAGAATAGAAAATAGACAAAGCATGCTCTCTGAACACAAGGGAATTTAATTAGAAATCTTCAAACTCTTAGAAAGCAAATAATAAATTTCCAAATCATCCATGGGTCAAAGAAGAAACCTGAAGACAAATAAGGTATTATTCTGATTTGAAGGAAAATGAAGTTACCACATTATCAAAATTTGTGGAATTCAACTAAAGCAATGCTTAGAGGGAAAATTACTGTAGAAATGCTTAGAATAAAACAAAGGTGTCAAATGCACAACTGAAGCAAAATAAATCCAGAACAAGCAGAAAGAAAAAATAATAATAAAGAGCACAAATTAAATGAAATTGAAAATCAAGAAATAGAAAGAAAGCAATGAAACCAAAAACTAATTATTTGACAATTGTAAAACTGCCAAAGAACAAAGTTAGAAGGCACAAATCAGATACATACCAGGACAAAGAAAGCATATACCAGGAATGAAACCGGGGATATCACTACAGATGTCTCAGGCTTTAAAAGTAATAAGTAAGGTGGAAAACCAACTGGCTCAGTCGGTTAAGCATCTGGCCTCAGCTCTGGTCATGATTCCAGGGTCCAAGGACTGAGCCCCCAAATTGGGCTCCCTGCTCAGTCCCTGCTTCTCCTTCTCCCCTCAACCCCACTCCTCCTTTGTCTCGCTCTCTCCCTCTCTCAAATAAATAAAATCTTAAAAAAAAAGTAAATAAGGCAATAATACTATGAGTGACTCTATACACACAAATTTGACAACTTACATCAAATGAAGAAATTATTCAAAAACCACAAACTATCAAAACTCACCCAAAAGAAACAATCTGAGTAGATCTGTGATTATTATTAATAAAGTTAATTCACAATTTAAGCTTTCTGTAAAAGAAATACTGAAGGCCAGATGTTTTCTTAGCAAAGTCTTCCAAAGTTTAAGGAATAATATCATTTCTATATATTCTTAGAGAAAACATAAATCAAATTAAATTAGAAAATCAATCAAATCAAGTTAATGAGCCTTGATGCATCCAACTTTTGATTTTGTCTGGGGGTCATGATCTCAGGGTTGTGAGACCTAGCCCCATGTCAAACTCTGAGTTGGGCATGGAGCCTTTTTAAGATTCTCTCTCTCTCTCCCTCTCCCTTTGCCCCTCCCATTTTCTCCCTCTCTAAAAAAGAAAAAAAAAAAAAAAAGAAGACTTACAGATCAATATCTCTCATGAATAGACACAAAAGCCCTTAACAAAATATCTTTAAATAAAATTCAACAATATATAAAAAGGGAAAAACGATCATGAACAAGTTAAGTTGATCTTTGGAAGGTAAAACTTATTCAATAGTTAAAAAGCAATGTGATTCCACATATCAAGAGATATCTATATGATTATCCCAAAAGATACAGAAAAAGTTTCTGGCAAAATTCAGCATTCATTCATGGACAAAACCTCAGCAAATTAGGAACAGAAGGGAACTTGCTCAACCTGATAAAATCCATCTAAATGACCCTCAGAATTAACATCGTATCTGGGATCCCTGGGTGGCGCAGCGGTTTATCGCCTGCCTTTGGCCCAGGGCGCGATCCTGGAGACCCGGGATCAAATCCCATGCATGGAGCCTGCTTCTCCCTCTGCCTGTGTCTCTGCCTCTCTCTCTCTATGTGACTATCATAAATAAATAAATAAATAAAATTAAAAATAAAAAAATAAAAAAACATCATATTAGGTGAAAAACTGAAAGTTTTAGCCGTAAAACCAGGAACAAGGCATTCTGTTGTACTGGAGTTTATGGCATATTATTTGAATAAGTAAATAAATAAAATTGTATTCAGTGCAGTAAGACAAGAAAAATAAAAATACAAAAGACAATTAGGAAAGAAGAAATGAAACCATCTTCAGGTAATATAATTTTAGCTGTAGCAATTCTAAAGTATCTACAATACTATTACTAGAATACATGAATTTAAGAATGTCACAAAACAAGATCAATATACAAAAATCTACTATTTCTATGGTGAAGAATAACTGAAAATTGAAATTTAGAAAAATGACTTCTATTTACATACATTAAACCAAAATCCAAGAAATAAAATCAAGGGGAAAAATAAAAATCCAAAATTTTAAAAAAGGAAATATTTAGGTACAAATATAACAAAATATAGACAAACTCTCTATTTAAAAAATCAATGGAAGAAATCAGAGATGACAAATAAATGGAGAGGTATACTCTATTAATGAATTTAAAGACTTAGTAGTTTTGAAATGTCAATTCTTTTACAAATTCAACTACAGATGAGTACCCCAACTCCACCAAATTCCTAGAATTTTTTGCAATAATAGAAAAGCTGCCTCTAAAATTTATATGGTATGGTAATAGAACTAAAACAAACTTTGAAAATAAAGTTGAGAGACATCATACTACTTCAAGACTTACTATAAAGCTATAGTAATCAAGAGAAAGTGATATTGGCAAAAGGACAAACATTGATCAAAGGAACAAATCAGAGTTCTGCAATAGGCCCACATATATGTTTAAAGGCATTTCTGAGAAAAGTACCAAAGCAATTCAATAAAGAAAGCCTTTTCAACAAATAGTACTAAAATATCCATATGCAATAAAATAAACTTCACTCATACCTCACAGCATATATAAAAATTCTCAAAACAGTCTGTAGACCTGTATGTTAAACTTAAAACCACAAAAATTCTTCAAATAAACAGAAAAATTTTTGTAATTTTGGGTTGGATAAAGATTTCTTAAATATGATACCACAGATATGACCATAATACTGATATCTGACTTTAAGAGAAGAATTTCTGCTCTTTAAAAAACTATTAACATAATAAAAAGAGAAGCTATGAACTGGAAGAAAATATTTGCAATAATTCAAGTAAAATAATGAGCATAGTGTCTAACTTATAGAATATAAACTGTTGGGGATCCCTGGGTGGCTCAGCAGTTTAGCGCCTGCCTTTGGCCCAGGGCGCGATCCTGGAGTCACGGGATTGAGTCCCGCATCAGGCTCCCGGCATGGAGGCTGCTTCTCCCTCTGCCTGTGTCTCTGCCTCTCTCGCTCTATGTCTATCATGAATAAATAAATAAAACCTTAAAAAAAAAAGAATATAAACTGTTAGCTATTTTTTAAACAATCGTAACAATAAAAATAATAATAATATGAAGCTTTAGGGTTTATAACGGACTTCATTAACTCACTATTCTAGTTACCTAAAAAGCAAATTCCATTTTTTTCAATATTCGTTTGTTTCATCATTTTCATGTCTGCTTAAGTACTTACATAGAAATACATAAAGAACTATCAAAAATCAATAAGACAACATTTTTGTTCATGGGCAAAATGACAGACACCAAGGAAGACACACAAATAGCAAATTAGGTACGTGAAAATATGCTCAACATCATTAGTCTTCAGGCAAATGCAAATTCAATTCACAGTGGATACCACTGCACATCTACATGAATGGCTTTTGAAAAACAGGCACAAAGATGCAAAACAACTACAACTTTCATTAATCAATCGCTGGTAGGAATATAAAATCAGATAGCCACTTTGGAAAACAGTTTCAGCAGTTTCTTAAGTTAAATATATACTTACCATATAACCCAACAATCCTACAACAAGGTATTTACCCAAGAGAAATGAAAACATGTGCACATGAAAACCTGTGCAGAAATATTTATAGCAGCTTTATTCATAAATGCCAAAAACTGGAAAGTGGCACAAGAATCCTTCAACTGGTAAATAAATTAACAAATTATGATACATGGATATGGTGGAATATTACTCAGCAAAAAGCAGGAAAAGATCAGCAATATGAGGACAGCACAAATGAATTTAGAATTAATTATGGTAAGTGAAAAAAAGCCAGAGTCAAGGGACTAGATATGATTCCATTTATGTGATAGGCTTGAAAAACTAAAACTACAGAGACATAAAAAAGATCCAGTGCTTGCCGGGAGCTAGCAGTGGATATAGGGATTGACTGCAAAAGTTTGAAAAAAAAAAAAAAAAAGGAATTTGGGGGACTGTAACAGCTATGTAATTGTACGGATTTGCAAAGTTTACAGACTATACAATGAAAAAGGCTGAATTTTAGATTTTAGTGTATGGAAGTTACACCTCAAAATAGCTGTACTAGATTGAACAGTGCCCCCTAGAAATCCACGCCAATCCAAAACTTGTGACTGTGACTTCACCTGGAAATAAGGTTTTTGCAAATGTCATCATCAAGTTGAGGTCATAATGGATTAGCATCAAGCTTAAATCCAATATGACTGGTGTCTTTATAAGAGAGAAATTTGACACACAGACATATAGGTAATGTGAAGGTCATGTGAAAATAGGAGGCAGAGATAGGTGTCATGCACCTACAAGGCAAAGGATGCCCTCAATTGCTAGCAACCAAAAAAGCTAAAGAAGCAAAAAAAGATTCATCTCCTAGAGCCTTCAGAGCACATGGCCCTAAAAACACCTTGATTTCAGATTTCTAGCCTCCAGAACTGTGAGAACAGATTTCTGTTGTTATATGGCCCCCCAGCTTGTTGTACTTTATTATGGCAGCCCTAGAAAATTAATAAAAGACCAGACTTAAAAAAAAAAAAAAACTAAAAGCAAACAAAAGGAGACAGTAACACCAGATAAATCTTAACAATCACAAGAAAAATAAAACTGATAGAATATAGACAGGGACGCTCGGGTGGCCCAGCAGTTCGGCACCGCCTTCAGCCCAGGGCATGACCCCAGGGTCCTGGGATTGAGTCCCTGCAGGGAGCCTGCTTCTCCTTCTGCCTCTGTCTCTGCCTCTCTCTCAATCTGTGCCTTTCATGAATAAATAAATAAAATCTTAAAAAAAAAACCTGATAGAATATTACTATAACACAAGAGGCAAGGTAGAATTAAAAAGTATTAATGAGGATAAAAAAGATTTTAGTGATCAAAGAAATACTCCACCAAGATGATGTGCCAATTCCAAACATTTATATACCTAAATAACAGCCTAAAGACACTAAAACAAAAATTGATAGCATTAAAAGAATAAATTGAAAAATCTATAATTATAGCAGGAAACTAACACTACTCTAAGAAACTCACAGATCAAAGAGAAAACTTTAGTAAGGATAAGGTGCAAATAATACAATTAAAAAGCTTAATATAATAGACATACTGCTACCTTAAATGTAGAGAATATATGTTCTTTACAAACAGACATAGAAAGTCACAAAAATTGAGCATACTGTAAGCCAGGGAATAATAAATTATGGTCCACAGGACAAATCCAGCCAGAGGTCTATTTTTATTATAGTCCATGAGCTAAGAATGGCTTTTACATTTTTAAATGATTGAATTTTAAATGATTTTATAAATATCGACTAAGAGCTGCAATTTTGCTTCTTGCCCAAAAAAGCTAAAATGTGGGGCAGCCCGGGTGGCTCAGTGGTTTAGCACCGCCTTCAGCCCCAGGGCATGATCCCAGAGTCCTGGGATGGAGTCCCACATCAGGCTCTCTGCATGGAGCCTGCTTCTCCCTCTGCCTGTGTCTCTGCCTCTCTCTCTCTCTCTCTCTCTCTCTCTCTCTCTCTGTGTGTGTCTCTCATGAATAAATTAAAAAATAATAATAAAAAAAAGAAAAGGAAAAAGCTAAAATGTGGCTGGCCTTCTAAGGAAAAGTTTTCTAGCTCCTGCTTTAGGATACAAAAGCAAACATCGACACATTCCAAAGAACTTGTATCAGATAGATATCCTTTATTGTTAATATCCTTTATTGTTAATGTACCAAGATTAGGAATCAATACAAAATGAAAGCACATACACAAACCACTATTTTTGAAAAATAAAAAAATATTATTCTAAATGAAATAAATTTATAATATAGGCCAAAACAATTGAGAGTTACTAATGTTTAAGTTATTTACAATGCCTCAAAGAAAAAAAATCCAATTTTTTAAAACATAAACTGTCTAGCAATCTAGATTTAGGCAATCAAAGAGGGAAAAATTTATTTCCATCAAAGCACAAGAGCTTAGAGATCATGAATAAAATCTCCAACTGAATCAATTAATAAAACCATCTCCCCTCCAAATAACTGACACTAACCAATGGTAATACTATTAAACCTTGACTCAAATAAAAAGTGTCCAAAGCAAAATTGGGAAGAGCTTCTTTAAGCATTAGAGGGGGAATGGATAGAAAATTTTCTCTTTTTAAAAAACTGAGTAAAAATCATGCATGTGATGTTTGTGCTTCATATTACATACACTAAGAAACTAACATTTATTGAACAATGCTGTCAGTCCTTAATATTTTGCATAAACATATTTAACAAATGCACAGATGCAAAATACTAATAACCATAACACACTACTACACAAAAAATAAGCAATTCATAGTTAACGGACTGTCCATGTATACTAGGTTGCTTTATTGAGTAAAGTGTCTCAGCAGTTTCTATGGGTTCTAGTTAGGATTTTTGAACTCTAAATACAATTTACCTTAACTCAAATGCCATTCACATTTTATTAAAGATTCAAAAAGATAAATAAACTTTCCTTTATTCTAAGAGCATTAGGAGACCGCTGTCTGCAAGTCATCTTCCACTTTTCTGTTTTGACATAGCATCAAGATAAACTTTTGTTCTAATATTATGAATCTTCCACATATTAACTTATTGGAAAACCCTATAACAAACTCCATCTTACCCAGGTGGTTCTTCCATGAGTTTGCAAAATCTGGGATCTTCCTAGAAGTTCCAGAGCAGCTGCAATGGACATAGACACTTGAAATGACTAACAAAAAAGTTTGGCAGCGTTGACCAATCTCTGCTGACAAGCATCATCAGTGATGTCAACAAAGCTGCCTTGTTTTTCAGATATGCTACAACATAATCACAAGAGGCATCCTAGGAAAGGGAGTAGAGGAAGAGGAGAGATTGATTTTTTCATTTTCTTTTTGAAAAGTTGCTCTTTTTAAAAACAAAAGTATATGGATGAACAATCACATCACATAGACTCTACAATGTGCACGGAGAATAATTTTTGAGTTATGCTGTAATTCACCTACGGGATTTAACATCTAATCATTCAAGCTATATTTGAGAGGATTTCTAAAATAGAAACGTATAAAGCCTGATTTTCAATAAGTGCTTCAGAGATGAGGGGATCCTAACAAATGGGTGGAAAAAAAGATATTTTTAAAACATAAAAATCTGGCATTCAAATTGTTATATACGGATAGACTAGTAATATTGTAAGCAAACACTATTTTCAAATTTCTTCTGTTTAGACTTTCATATTGAACCAAATTGTATGTATCAGAGTCAGGATATCCTTTCCTATATGTTCCTTTTGTCACTTGAAAATGTTAGTTATAAATTTCTTCTACTTTAATTTAAAAAATAAACTCTTTAAATCATCTGTTTACTATAGCATGAACTAAATAACTGCTTCTTTTTTTAAATAACTGCTTCTATATGAGTTTTTCCTCAACATTTACTTTATAATCCTACTGTGTCCAATTGTTTTTTAGTAGATCCTTCAGCCCATGTGTCTGCATTTTCTATTTTTTTCTGCTGTTTTATGTTTCTATTTGTGTCAGTACTATATCCTGCTCTAAAGAGTTCCCTCCCACCCCCCTTTCTCTTTTTGTCTTTTTCATGTCTTTTTCAAAGAATGCAAAGAATAAGCTCTTTGGTGTTAACAATTTTGGAGCCACTTTCATGAATACCACAAATAAAGGTGTTTTGATTTTGACTAAAATGATATTACATCTATAAAAATAGTACTGGGAAGAACTATTAAGTTCCAACCATTTATTCAGTTTGTAACTTATCTTTTGTCCTTTGTAACACAACATTTTTATAATTATTTAATGCTTATACGTTTTTCTAGACTATTAGGTAGCTGTCTTGGTTACAATATTAATATCCGTAGGAGTAAGTTAATTTTTGCAACACTTAGCAAAACTTAGTCTTCTTATAGAACATACGTATTTCCTTCAACTCTTTTATACAAAATTCTGCAGGAGTCTTTATAAAATGTCACAAACATCTTTTAGAGTATTTACCAATGATTTAATGTTTTATTGATGCAGCAATCATTTCATTATTTTCTATTTAAATCTATGGTTTATAATCTTGGAGTTTTAAGTATAGCATTGTTTATGTATTAGAACAGGTTTATTTTGGGGGAAACCATAACCCACAATAAGAAGTATATTTATATCATACCAAGTATACATATTCATGAATATGTGTGCATGTATGTGTGTATATATCTAAATAAGGATGTATGAACAGATAGTGGACAGTTATAAATATCACATTAAAAACAAATTCAAAAGCGATATTTGTCATTGCTACATGTGATGCCCCCTGATAGTGCCTAGACTATTTTATTAGGAAAAAATTCTAGTTACAATGGTCAAAATTTATTTCAAAACCCACTAGCCAGTTGTAATGTATAATTTTAAGAAGAAAACACTACATAAAAGACAAGAATTGTGGGCAGCCCTGGTGGCTCAGCAGTTTAGCACTGCCTTCGGCCCAGGGCGTTATCCTGGAGACCCGGGATCAAGTCCCACGTCGGGCTCCCTGCACGGAGCCTGCTTCTCCCTCTGCCTGTGTCTCTGCCTCTCTCTCTCTGTCTCTCATGAATAAATAAATAAAATCTTAAAAAAAAAAAAAGACAAGAATTGTGCCACCTTTCTTTTTATCTTCATTATTACTATAGTCTTAGTACTCAACAGATGCTTAATAAAATATACTAAATGATGGAATAACACTAATTAAATGAATACTAAAGTAAATGGAATTAGCTTTTTGAGTAGCCACATAAAATTTTAAGCAATGCAAGCAATTAAAAATCCCTGACCTTCACATTTTTTATTTTACACATCTTATATATTATTGTTAGTAATACCTCACATTTATTCATTGTTTTCCATGTATCAGAGATTATGCTTAGCACTTTGTCCAAATTTCCTCATGTATTCTTTACAACAGTCCCAAAATAGGAGCTATTATATTCTCTGTATCTTTTATAGGTAATTTGTCCAAGACCACACAACAAACAAGTGGAAGAACTGGTCTAAATTCACATTATTATTTTTTGAAATTACATTCATTTTTGTTAATTTTCATCATTAATATCTAGAAATTCAGCATTATCCCAATTATCCCACAACTAAAAACAACTCAAAGGTCTATCAACAGGTAAATGAGTAAAATCAAAGTTGTAGTATCTATATATGTGTATATGTATACACACACAACAAAATGCTCTTCAGTAATAAAAAGGAATGAATTACTGATAACCTCAATAACATAGATGAATATCAAAACCATGATCGTTCGTGAAAGAACCCAGAAACAAAAAGAGTACACATTGGATGATCTCATTTAGATACATTTCTAGAAAAGACCAAACTTAGTAACAGTAAGCAGAGCAATGGCTGCCTGGGACAGGTTTGAGAGTCTCCAAAGGGAAATAAGAGGATTTCTGCAGCTATAAAAATACCCTTTATCTACAAATGTAGACATATTTATCAAAATGTAAACTGTATAGGGATCCCTGGGTGGCGCAGCGGTTTAGCGCCTGCCTTTGGCCCAGGACACGATCCTGGAGACCCGGGATCGAATCCCACGTCGGGCTCCCGGTGCATGGAACCTGCTTCTCCTTCTGCCTATGTCTCTGCCTCTCTCTCTCTCTCTCTCTCTCTCTCTCTCTCTGTGACTATCATAAATAAATAAAAATTTTTTAAAAATGTAAACTGTATAAAGAAAATGGGTGTACTTTATTTGAATGTAATTATACCTTAATGAAGCTGATATAATTTCTTTTTCTAACTTGCTCCTTCTTCCTCTTCACTATCTTTTCCCTTCCTGAACAAGCCATTAGGCGAGACAGAGCAAGATAAGTCTCTACCCTAAAAGAGCCTACGTAAAGAATATGTTCCTGCAGAGGGGCAGCTTACCAGGCATGTCAGAGTCCACAGGAGTAAAAAAGACATTCACAGAGGGAGGAGGGGACCATGTGATAGCAGAGTCAAGCCTGAGTAGAATGAGAAGGGCACATGCACTAATGGGCAGCCTGGAATGGACTGCCAGGAACCAAGCAGACTGAGGTGGGCACACACACATGGTGTGGCCTGGCAGAGGACTACTAGAACTCAAACAGCATGAAGAGGGCATCTACAGGAAAAGAACTAGTGTCAGGTGTCAGAACCAACTAGGACAAGAAAGGTGTCCATGTGCAGGTATCAATGGACATATGGTATCAAGCCCAAGCAGAGTAAGGAAGCATCCAAATGGAGAGTGAGACTGGTAAGGAGTGTCCAAATCCATGGGGCTGGATGACAAGGCATCAGAGCCCAAGCAGAGTAAGGAAGGTGAACACAGAGGATTGATGAAATGAATAAACATATTAAAGAAAAAAAAAAGTTCTCACTGTTGGAGGAGAGAATTATAAACACAGAAAAAGAGAAATGCTGTATTTACATTGGAATTAAGCTTATGAGAATAAACCCACAGCTTCAATACATAGAGACAGATACAGAAATATAGTCAGAAGTATCCATATAAACACCCACAAATACATCCACGCATACTCACAGGCCCTGAGAGGGCTTAAGGGCACTGACAAGTCATTAACAATAAGCACACCTAGCCCCCAGATCTTGGCTTCTAAATATCATTCTCCACTAGAAGTAACCAGGGTTCCTTGAAAAAATGGCTGTTTCCAGACAGGAATAGGGAAAATATTTTTTTTTAAAGATTTTATTTATTTATTTATTTTTTTAAAGAATTTTTTAATTTACTCATGATAGTCATAGAGAGAGGAGAGAGAGGCAGAGACACAGGCAGACACAGGCTCCATGCCAGGAGCCCGATGCGGGACCCGATCCCGGGACCCCGGGATCGCGCCCTGGGCCAAAGAAAGGCGCTAAACCGCTGAGCCACCCAGGGATCCTCGGAATAGGGAAAATATTTAATTAGAATGGGATATCTTACATTTCCAAAAAAGTATTCAAAGAATGATGGGTACAAGTCAAAAATACAAAAGAAGCCAACCCAAAAGAGTTCTCAAATTCCAAATCATGGACAGTGTGAGCATCAAATAAATTATATTCACAGATTGATGACATAAAATAAGGAACTATGAGTATATGCATAATATAATAAATAAGTCACTGGATTATATGGAAATATAACAAGGAATACAATATTTATATAGTTTCAAAATTCTTCCCAACAAAATACTAATAAAGGGGAAAAGAGTAATGTTACAGTTGAGAAGCCTAGCAGACAATACCTTTATCAAGTCATGAAAGGTAGTATCACTAACGAGAAAACCAAAATCATGAGCCACCTGACAATGAGCAAAAGGCAATGAGAACAATGCAGCGCTGTTTCTGTGACATCCCTATTGAAGATGTAGAACCTGAATCATATGGCTACACAGACACACCCAAACTGAGGGGCATTCTGCAGAATAATTGGCCTATAATATTAAAAAATGTCAAGGTCATCAAAGCTAAGGGAAAACTGAGGAAGTATTGCAGTTTGAAGAAAACCAGAGACAATGACAATTAAAAACAGTATGTGATTCTAAACTGGATCTTTTTGCTATAGTGGACATAACTAATGGCAAGCTGTGAAGATTACATGGTAATAATGCATCGGTGTTCACTCCCTGATTTTGATGACTACATTGTGGCTACACAAGAGAAAATCTTTATTTGTAGGAAATATACATTTAATATTTGGCAGTGATGTACTTCAGCAAGCAACTTACTCTCATACTGTTCAGGGGAAGAAATATGAAATGAAGAAAGTACTTAAAATGTTTTTGTAAGAAGGAGAATGGTTTTTTTTTTAAACATTAAAAACAAAATAAAAAACACATTTCCTTCACCTCATAAAGGGTATCCACAAAAAGGGATACAGTAAAATGTCATGCTTAACATTCAAACATTGAAAGCACTCCTGTTAAGTTTGAAGCAAAACAGGAACAATTCAGTATTAAACTGGAGTTCCCAGCCAGCACATAAAGCAAGGAAAAATACAAACACTGAGAAGGAAAAAGAACTGTCATTATTGCAGATTATATGATAATATAAATAAAAAATTCCAAATAAATCTATGGATAAATTATCAAATAAGTAATAACTGTATCTAGGTTGCTGGATACAAACTCTTTATATCAAGAGTCTATTGCATTTCTGTAAACCAGTAACAATCCATTAGAAAATGATAGGACTTAAAATAGCAACAAAAACTTCTAAGAACTGGAAATAAATCTAAAAAAATTATACAAGTTTTTAAAATAAAACTATAAAACTTTATTAAAAATACCTCTTAAAACTGAATCAATGGACCTGTATATCATGGTTTTGGATAGTAAGTCTAAATATTGTAAGATGTTAATTCTTTCTGAAATTTGATCTATTATCAGTTCATTGTTATTCCCATTAAAATCCCAAAACAATTTTCATAGGACTCAACAAAATGATTCCAACATTTTATGAAAAAACAAAAGACTTTAGCATAGTTAAGATACTTAAGCAGAAGAACAAGATAGGGAACCATGATAATGCATTATCAAGCCCTACTATAAAAGTTAGATTGTGTTTCTTGAAACAGGGATAGTATCACATATATGGACCAGCACTGCATGTCAGAGGAAAAAGAGTGGACTCTTAATAGTTTTAGTACTGGACCCACTCTATGATTATTCATATAGAAAAAAAATGAGGGATGCCTGGGTAGCTCAGCGGTTAAGCATCTGCCTTTGGCTCAAGGCATGATCCTGGAGTCCCTGGATCGAGTCGCACCTTGGGCTCCCCGCGTGGAGCCTGCTTCTCCCTCTGCCTGTGTCTCTGTCTCTCTGTGTCTCTCATGAATAAATAAATAAAATCTTAAAAAAAAAAAAAAGTCGATCTCTATCTCATACTTACACACACTGAAATCAAATACAAAGTCTTTGCAATTTAATTGAGAAGGTCAAAACTTATTATTTTTAGAAAAGTAAGGGAGATTATGTCTATAATCTCAGGGGAAGAAGAGATTTCTTAAAGATTTCCGAAAGAGAAAACCACAAAAAATAGTCTGATAAACTCAATTATATTAGAATTGATAATATTTGTTTATGAGAAGATAACACAGAATGAAAAAGGAGGCTACAGAAGCGAAGACATATAACTAAATACTTACATTTAGAATATACAAAAAACTCTAAAACAGAGATAAAAGGCATGACCAAGCACAAATATTCCATAAATACACAAAGAAGCTCAACTTTATTACTAGTCAGGGAAATGCAGAATAAAACCATAATTAAATATCACTATATTCCCATCACATGAAAAATTAAGAAGTTGGATAATACCAAATGTTGAACAGATGTAGAACAATGGAAAACAGTATATACTACTTAAGGGGAGTGAAACACATTGAACAATTTTGGGAAATAGTATGAAATTTCTTGAGTACAATATTTCTGTGTTCCATGATCAGAAATTCCACTCTTAATTTATTCAGAAGTTTTCACACATGTACAAGGAAAACGTTCATATTATTTGTGACAGCAAAAAAAAAAAAAGTATATTGGAAAGAAATAAAATGTACACCAAGAGTAAAATGGGCAAAGAAATTATTGTTTGTTCATAAAATTCAGAAATGAAAATTTACGAAACAGAACACAAGTATAAATGAACCTTAAAATGATAAATAAAAGAAGTCACAGAGAAACACTTTTAGTATAATTTCATTTATATAAAGTTCTAAAAGAAGTAAAACTGAGGTTCCTGGGTGGCTCAGTTGGTTAAGTGTCTGCCTTCAGCTGGGGTCATGATCCTGGGGTCCTGGGATGAAGTCTCGCATTGGGCTCCCTGCTCCATGGGGAGCCTGCTTCTCCCTCTCCCTGCCTCCCCATTCATGTGTGTGCTCTCTCTCTCACAAATGGATAAATAAAATCTTAAAAAAAAAGAAGAAGAAGCAAAACTAGTATTCACAGGACTACAAATATAGATGGTTAAAAATTAACAGACAAGGGAAATGCTAGATTCTGGAAGAGACGGCACTGCCATCAGGAAGGAATATACAGGAGCTTCTCAATGCCTCATTTATTAGCCTGGGTATTAAGTATAAACCTGTTCACATTACTCATTTAACCGTACCCTTATGTTGTATATGTGCTTTCCATGTAGATTTCATAAACTTTTTTTTTCTCCTGGAATGATGAAAGAAGTCTGGAGATAGAGAAGCATGCGTTCCCTGGCTTTTCTGTGGTTCTCCACGATCAAAAGGCATTATTTCAGCAGCTCCTTAATTCAGTACACTCACCTAGGTTGCTGCTGCTGCCACCACTGCTCCTAAACGCACACACGCACACACACACACTCACACAGAGAGCAAGAGTGATGGTAGAGGGCAGACAGGAGCATTATATGAGGGAAAAATTGCTGGTTTTATTCTCAACATTGAAGGTGAAAGGAAATAATTAAATAAAACATTTGTATTTACACTTGACAGTTCATAAAACACAATTATACATTTATTTTTATCCCCCAAACAGGTAGATAGGGTATGAATCATCAGGATCAATTATTTTACAATCCCAAAGAAAATGTCAGAGGTGTCATCATGCTCTTCTCATTATTCCATTTTAAGAGTCTTCACTTCCTACCCTAGGGTCAAAGAGATGCTGACAATGATAATGTGATAAAAGCAAACAGGGAAAATAATAAAAAGAAATGAGAGGCAAGAAAATGGATGAGCATAACCACTTTGGAAAACTGTTTTTGTACTACATACTAAAGCTGAATATCTACATACTTTATGAGTCAGCCATTCCACTCACATAGACACAACAAAAGTGCACATATCACATATGTTCACCAATATTATAGCAGCATTATTCATAATAATCCCAACTAAAAAACTGCTAAATATTAACTGTAGAACAAATAAACTGTGTATATTCACATCACGTAATATTCTTATTTATAGCAATGTGAATGAATGCAGAAAATGGATGACTTACAAAATGTTGAGCAAAAGAAGCCAAATACAATAGAGTATAAATAATTTCACTTATATAAAGTTCAAACATAAAGAAACGAATCTGTTTTCAAAAATCAATAGTCATTAAAAATGAGGGACAGTGGATGCTTCTGTTTGGGGTTTTGGTAATGTTCTATTTCTTATCGGGTGCTGTCTACATGTATATTTTCAGTTTGTGAAAACTGAAATAGACATTTATTAACTATACACCCTTCTCTACATGCATATTATGCTTCAAGTGTTTGAAACAGGACATACAGAATTAAAGTAAGGAGACAAAACACTAAAAATTATTTTTTCTGTATGTCCCCATGTTCTTCAGATCAGATCAAAATTTATTTAAAATTCCCTAAATTAGGCAACACAGTAAGTGCTAAGCTAAAAGATTTCAAAAGCCCTTAGTTTAAAAATCATTCTGCATTAGAATGCAACTGTGTGACCTTAATAAAAATAATTAAATCTGGGAATCTCAATGCTCTGTCATTAAAATAAGATTACTGCAATCCTCTCTGTCCCACAGTGTCATTGTAATAAAGAAAATAGGGTACATGAAAGTGTTGCTTAAACTGTGAAATAACCTTGAACTACATATAACAAAAACCGGATCAAAGGCGAAATACAATGTTTTACCATTTTAAATTTTAAAATTTTCTCATTGTGTGCAACGAGAACTCTGTTCAGGTGAATGCTTAAATATAGAGGCCTATTTAATAAAGATTCCAAACCTTGGGATTGGCTGAGGGGATGCAGGGTGATGTGATAGCGAGAAGTTGCCTTCACATTCTCCTTCCTCTCCCTGTTGTCCCCCAGTGAATCGCCTAAGAATGCCACTGTGTGCAACAGGCCTTGGAATCATGAAGATTGAGGTAAAAAAAATCCTAGTTTTATAACTAATTAGCTATCTTTTATTTTTAAGATTTATTTATTTAATTTGGAGAGCGAGCCTGTTGGAGGGGGCGGGGGGACCAGAGGGGTTAAGGAGAGAAGCAGACTCCTCCTTCTCCTTGAGCTCAGAGCCCTATGCAGCTCGCTCTCATGACACTGAGATCATGACCTGAGCTGAAATCAAGAGTCTGACACTTAACCAACTGAGCTACCCAGCTGCCTCACTAATTAGCTTTCTGAGCCTCAACTTCCTCAGCTGTGAGATAAAGCAAGTTTCACCTACTTTTCAAGGACTAGAGATAATGTGCATTAATTAGAAAAATGCTCGGTATGCATCCCAAAAAAAAAAAAAAAGAAAGAAAAATGCTCGGTATGCAATATAGACAACTACATAAAAGTTTTACATACACAATTCTGTAGGACATATGCATGAAAGAGAACACAATTTTAACTATTTTCAAAAGCAACTGAAAATTGAAATTTAGGCTAAAACTTGGATTCTGAAACATTCTCCTAAATATTGATTTAACCCATTCCCTCTGATATTCATTTTCTGAAAATCCCTTCGAATAATATTTTTAAAATACCAAGCAGGCCAGGCCACTCATCTGGCTTACTACTGCCTAAAGAGTAATGTTCAAGCACCTTTTGTGGCCCACAGGCCCTTTACAATCTGCCCTAAGCCTATCACTATTGCTTCTTCTCTAACATCCTACATTGAAACCATAATCCATTACAAACTGATCTTTGAATAGGATGTGTACTATTTCAATAACTTTTTTTCTCCAAAATAGTAAATACATATTATAGAAATTTAGAAATGAGAAAATGTAGATTTAGAAAAAAAAAAAAACATCGCATGCTCACCATCCAGGTATCATCACCATTAACACCTTAGTGCATTTCCTTCTGGAGATACACATATATAGATATATGTAAATATGTATGATTCTAATGCGTATACTGTTTTATAACATGTCTTTAGTCAACAATCTCTATCTTTCCATTTCAGAAAATTTTTACCTCATCTAAGACATAAGCCATATTCAAACTTCCCTCAATGGGCCAAAAATGTCTGCCATAGTTGATCTGTCAAACAAATATCAATTTAGAATCTCACATTACATCTAGTTGTCCCTTAAATTTCTTTCAGTGTAGCACTTTCACCTCCCTGCACCAACTTTTTGGACACTAATAAGCTAAAAAAGAATATTACTATTTTTTCCTACAGAATTTCCAAATGTGAATTTGTCTGGTTCCTTCCTCTCTTTTTCTTGTATAAAAAGGAAGTTGTTAAGCAATGGCTTGAGGAATTAAAATTAAATGGTTTTGCTAGAATATAGTATGCACAATTACATTTATCACATGAGCAGATACATACTCTCAGGATAACTCAACTCAATAATGGGAAAACCATCTCAGGATTGGGGTGATGACAGTTTGATCTCTTCAGTGAACAAGTATATTTTTCTCTTGTAACTACAAATAATTTATATGATGTTATTTTGACACACTAACTGACTAGGAACCCACTGCCCATTTATCTAACAGTTCTTTAGGGTTTGTAAAATAATGTTTCTCTAACTTTATCACACTTTCTACATTTATTTGCTGGCATTCTTCAGCAAACTTCCACCCTATTTCATTAAGGATTTAGTTACTGAAATACAGATCCCAATATAAATGCAGTATAAATGCTTAATTCTTCTTAATAATAAACATTTTTACAGTAAGAAGTTGTATTAATAGTGACCTCAAAGTGTATCAGGTAAGCACTGCTTTTTCTGGCTTTCTCTTTATCTTACATACTCATGGGTTTTCCCATAGTCATTATGACAAATGTAGATCATGTTCTCAAGAACCTATAACTATATTCATACTATCTCCCCCAAATTCTGCACCTAACAAATTCAGCTTACAGTTTCACATCTCCATAATGCCATAGAGTGAATTTTTTCATCTCCATTCCCAGAGCAATTTTTCTGTTTCATATACTACGTAAAGATACCTCTAGTGTAATACTTGATTGCATATCTTTTTCATTCCCTGGACTTCTCTTCCACAAGTAAGGATAGTAACTTTCACCAGTGTGATTTACAGTTTGATTTGCAGATCATTTCTGGTACAAACTATATTCTGTCTGTGATACGCAAAAAAGCTTGCACCAAACTATAAATCAACTAGTCACTAAACACAGTTTAAGTTTTGGTTCAGTTTTTTCTTTGATAGCAAGAATTTCTATAACAAGGATGAAATGTGTTTTCTATTCTGGCAAGAGCTACTTTAATTCTCCATGGACTAATAACAAACACTTGTATGAGCTACTCTGAATAGCACTGTCCAATCATCAATTTACCCTTAACTGCCAGGAACACAAAAGGAATATAAACAATTATTTGTAGAAAAAGGCGGCAGCAAGAAGGAGTAAGGACCATGGGCATGTCACAATATCCTTTCTAAGGTGAAGAATAAGTCACTATCTATATCTTTCTATAACCAAAAAAGATGTATAGTACCTAGTAGGCATGTTTGGATTTTGGAGGTAACATATTCCTTGTTTGGATGTGTTATTCTGGCCCATTTACCAAGTGACCCAAATAGCTGCTAGTTTTGAGTAGGACCCAGGAGGTTCTACAACAGGTCCAGGCTGCTGTGCAAGCTGCTCTGCTCCATGGATCGTATGGTATGGAAGTTTCAGTTACAGATAGGGATACCATTTGGAGACTACAGCAGGCCTTTGAAAGATGAGTCTCAGTGCAGGCCCTTACGATTTTGGAGCAAAGCCCTGCCATCCTCTGCAGATAACTACAGTCCTTTGGAGATACAGCTTTTGGCCTGTTACTGTGTCTTAGTAGTGACTGAATGCTTAATCTTGAGCCACCAAGTTACCGTGCTACCTGAGCTGCCCATCATGAACAGGGTATTTATTATCTGACACACAAAGTCATAAAGTTGTGGGTGCACAGAAACATTCTATCATCAATCAGAAGTGGTATAAATTTGATTGGGCCTAAACAGGCCCTAAGGATACAAATAACTTACATGAAAGAAGTGGCTCAAATGCCCATTGTCCCCACTCCTGCTACACCGCCTTCTCTCTCCCAAACTACACTATGGCTTCATGGGGAGTTTCCTAGAATCAGCTGACAGAGGAAGAGAAGACTCAGGTCTGATTTAACAGATGGTTCCATACGATATGCAGACAACATCTCAAAGTGTTCAGTGCAACACTACAGCTCCTTTCAGGTACATCCCAGAAGGATAGCACTGAAGGGAAATCTTTCAAGTAGACAGAATTTCAAGCACTGCATGTGGTTGTTCACTCTGCTTAGAAGGAGAAATGTCCAGAAATGCAATTATATACCAATATACAGGCCATGGTCAGGGACTTAGAAGAAATATGACTGAAAAACCAGAGACAAGGAATGGGGAAGAAGTATATATGGACAGAACTCTGGGCAAAAAATAGCAAGATATTTATGTCTCATGCGAATGCTCACCAATGGGTGACCTCAGCAAAAGAGGATTTAAAGAATTAAGTGGATACTCTGATTCATTCCATGGATACCAGTCAGCCTCTTTCCCCAGCCACCTCTGTCATCCTCCAACAGGCTCATGAAAAAAATGGCAATGATGGCAGAGATGGAGGTTATGCACAGAGTCAGCAACATGGCCACCTTGGCTATGGTCACTGTTTCGTGCTTAACTCGCCTGCAGCAGAGATCAATATTGAGACCTTCATATGGCACCACTCCTTCAATGATCAACCAGCTACCTGGTGGAAGGTTGATTGCACTAGGCTACTTCCATCATGAAAAGGACAACATTTTGTCCTTACTGGAATTGACACTAGATATGGATTTGCTTCTCTGCTTACAATGCTTCTATCAAAACTACCATCCATGGACTTAAAGAATGCCTCCCCAATGTGGGTGGGCCTCATCCAACCCACTGAAGGGCTGAATAGAAAAAAAAGGTGGAGTAGAGGAAAATTCACTCTGTCTGACTGCCTTTGAGCAGTCTTCTGCTGCCTTTGTATTCAGACTCATTCCGCAACTTAACTGTTGGTTCTCCTGGTTCTCAGGCCTTCAGACTCAGACTAGAACTATATACCACCAGCTCTCCTAGGTTTCTAGCTTGTCAACTGCCGATCTTGGGATTTCTCAACCAGCATAATCACATGAGCCAATTCCTTAAAATAAATCTCATCTTATCTCCTCTCTCCTCTTCTCTCTCTCTCTCTCTCTCAGTTCTTTTTCTTTGGAGAACCCAGACTAATTTCAAAGGCAATTCCTTCAAACTAGTAATAGACACTCAGGGGGAATCTAGAAAATGCAAATGTGGTTTCCTATTTGTTTTTATCAAGCAAGGCCTCTTGATCAGGTCCTGGTGATTAAGAAAATAAAGACAGCAATGAGAGGTCACTGGATTAAGGAATAACCAGCAACTAAGGCAGGTAAGGCAATTATAAAACTGTTGGATTAAAATCAATCTAACATACATTTACTGAGTAGTAGGTAATAGGACTTTTACATATTTATATGTAAAGTTCTCAGGAGCTCTATAAAATTCTGTTGTTTCCACTTAAGAATTAGGCTACAGAAATCATTTTTATGCTATTTATATTTTCATTAATAGTTTCTTTTTAGTTTCCTTTCTATAAATTTAATTCAATCTTTTTTAAAGATTTAAAAAAAAACTTATTTGAGGGAGAGAGCACACACAAGTGGGGGGAGGGACACAGAGAGAGGGAGAATCACACTCTCCACTGAGCACAGAGCCTGGCTGGGGAGGAAGGGGTGTTTTATGATGGGAATTAACTGGAAGTCAGCATAAGGCAAGAACCAACTTCCAGTCTTCTATCTCTACTCCAAGCAAAAAAATAAATAAATAAATAAAAAATAAATCAGGTTGCCTTTCTGGAGAAAACAGAACTAAGAAGGAAAAATCCTCTGCTCACTAGATATTGAGGGTCTCCCAATATCCATCCAGTAATACAAAATCAAGCCAGCCAGCTGACCAGCCCAGTCCACATACAAAGAGTCCTGAATCAAGTTTTTAGTTCCTCACTTTTAAATATTAATAAACAAATAGTCATTAGATATTTGAGGAAAGATTCCAAAAGAAACCAAAATAAACACAAAGAACAAAATGCTTAGAAAAGAGATGTAACTCAAGGAACCTGAGAAATCTTAACAAAACCTAACAGAAACACTCAATATAGTTACTGACAAAACAAAAATTAAATTATATACATAAGGAATGGAATATAATAAAGAATTTTTGGAAACTGAGGATACAATTGCCAAGATAAGTAATTCAACAGAAATGGAGAGCTGGAAAATGATATTGAAGAACTATACCAGAAAAGATAATCAAATCCAAAGGAAAGTATGAAAGAAAAAGATAAAAGACTAAGAATCAATTCAGAAGTCCTAGTTAGCAATTAATAAGAATTCCATAAAGATCCAGAGAAAATGGGGTAAAAAATAAAATCATAGAAATAAGAAAATTTCACACTATATGAATCTCTAAAGAGTCTACTAAATTACTCATATATTAAGAGGGAAATATACAAACAACTACAACAAAACTCAAATCTCAGGACATTATTGTGAAATTACATAATGCCAGAAATAAAAGATTAAAGTGCCAGAAAAAAAAAAAAAGATTACAAATCCCTCAGATAGATAACATAAACAGGCAACATAAAATGTAAAATGGATCAGAATGTAGACTCTTCCCAGTGGATAACCTGAATCCTAGAAAAGTAATGATTTCTAAGGGAAAATTCATTTCTACCCCTGCCAAACCATTAATATCAAATATTAGAGTAGACAAAAGAAATTTTCCATAAGGCAGTAACTAAAAAAAAAAAAAAAAATTTTACCATCCATTTGCCCACTCTTAGAAAGTAAAGATATACTCTCGCAAAATGAGGGAGTAAACAAACAAAAAAGAAGGTATACAAAAAACAGTGAACCCAATCCCAGAATTAGGACAAAAATAAGGCCCTACATGATAGCTCCAGAGAAATCTTCAGATGGTTATCTGTTCAGACTAGAATGGTTGGCTGACATGGAGAGAAGGACAAAAATACTGCATTTTTATTAAGTCTCTGAATACTATGTGAATTTTTAAAAACTATATCACACTGAATTTCTTTAAATTTAGTAATACTGAATAGGGAAAAAATAGAGGTAGTTATATGAAACCTTAGATTCATTCAGCTTTTAATTTCTATTACCATTTTGGGAAATTTCAAAGGTGCCCTAAAAAAATTCTGCAACTTTTCTTCTCATAATTTTTTCACTGCATAAACAAAAAGTAAAGTTAACTTGACCAGTGTTTACTATAAAACTTCGGAGGTCATAAAATGACAGAAAAGAGCTATTAAGAGAGTTACAGTTTTTCTTTAAAAAGTTTTCTATTTTTGTGGCGGTTATCACTGGTTATCAATTCATGTATTTCTCTCCTGAATCATGCTACTTTTCCCATTACGCCTGGTCTGATTAGCTGGTATTTATCATGCTTCATGTTTCAGGGCAATAAACCCAGACACAAAAGAGGCTATGTGGTATATACAATGACTGATTCAAAGTAGATACCTAACATATTTTAGCCATTCCCCACACCTTCTGCTTTCTCTTCCTTTGACTCTGAAGCTTCTGATGAGAAAAATCTCCCCAGACTAATGAGCAGAGAAACACTATAAACCAGTCTATCTCCTAGTTACAGTTAAAATTCTATGCTCTATGTCTAGATATTTCAATCATAAAATCTCTTTCTGCCTCTAGAGAAGTCCAAGAATCTCAGACCTGAAAAAGATCTTCCCCTTTCTTGCTCCCAGCTAACATTTAGAAAGGTTTCTTTTCAAAAAGTAATCCAACATCCATAAAGAATGGAGAAGACCAGTCCAAAAAATCCATAATTAAGTATCTATAAAACAATTTACATGACTTTAACAGGATACTTATACTAAACATCATTACTATTACTAACACAGGGGCTGTATTTCACTTCGGCTAGTCTTAACTGAGCATATATCAAGAGTTTAGTTTTGATGGACACCAGAAATTATAAGAATTGGTCCCTGCTCCTAAGAAGCTGTAACATACAAGCCTGACAAAGGTAATCCAGAAAGTAAGTTCAGCAGAAAAGCTAGACTGTTCTTCCTCAACCATAATTTTAAGCAAAATGTGGCTAGTCTACAACAAATAAAAATGGGTTTAAAACTAACCAAAACATTTTCATGATTTTAAATTAGTGTTTTATTCCTTAGTTTTCTGCTATGTATCTGACCTAAATTTGGACAAAAAATGTACTATTGAATGAGAAACCAGGTTCTACCATCAGCTCACCCTGTATCTTTGGACAAGTCCTATCACTGCTATGAGTCTAGATTGTGAAAAATGAAAAGACTGAGGAAGACTAAACTTGAAGGTTTCAAATAAAAGTTAAATTATATGACTATGATTATTTAAGTAAAAACTGCTGTTTATTTCCTACTCAGCTGAAATTATAGTAGCAGCCACTGATGACTAACTGCCTGAATACTATACTTCAGGTATTAGATCTCTAAATTTACAACTACTATTTCTAATTCTGTCAACAACCTTATAATGTAGGTACTATAAAAATAAAAAAAGGATATAGGAGAAAAATTGGGTTACTAAAAAATATCACACATTTCATAAATGTTGGAGATTGTACTGAAAGCATTATGCAAAATCCCATTTTGTTTTCTCCCACCAAAGTTATATACTATTTACATGCATTATTTCTACAGAAATTTGAAGACATTAGAAACCCAATTAACTTAAAAAAAAAAAAAGTAAAGTCCATCCATTTTGCAATTCAAAATATTAGAGCTAAAAATGTTCATATATACTCACCTGATGCAACAGACGTTTCAGTTTGAGTAACTGAGTTTTTACAGCAGTACAATCTTGGACCATGTGCCGGAGTGTCATCTCATCCAGTATCACTGTATTTTCAGGTACATCTATAAACATCTTCTGAGCCTGGAAAAAGGGGGTCCCTCCATAGCTTTCAAAATGACCCAAAGGAGATTCTCTATAGGGAGAGCCTCTAGAAGGGCAGAGGAAAAAGTTGGGAGGGAAAAGATATACAATATAATTTCAGAAAGAAATAGGGTAATGAAATTATTGCAGAGATTATTACAAATCATTTATCATTATCACATAGCCTTTGATTTTGCTTAACTCAGACACTCAATTTGTTTCTACCAAAATTTCTAATCAGTTCTAGTTCTCATTAACACAATTATCTTCTGTACTCCTCCCCCTTTTTGTATATTTTACACATTGATGAATAAACCTTATTCCTTAGGAAATGTAAGAGAAACAAAAACTCTAGGGACAGGCCTTGCCTAAAAAAAAAATTATATTTATTTTCCTTGTTTGAATAGATCATCTGCTCTTTAGCTTTTGACTTTAATTGGCCAAGCTATACATGGCATGATAAAAAAAAAAATAGCAATAATAAGTTAGCAAGGCAGTAAAACAAAAATATGGAGTCATCTGGCATATAAAGAGATGTTTACAGAGAAAAAAGTTGACATACTTTGGAAGGTTTTCTGGGACAGGAAAGAACCTGGAATGAACTATAAAAGCATCAGGTTTGAATATGATGGAATGAAAAGTGAAGGCTTTCTGGAAAAAGAAAATGAAAAGCAATGGCACAAAGTGCAAGGCATGTTTTCCAGGGACAAGGAGACTCTTTAAATATGGCTTATGAGGCCACAGATAGCTTGAATCCAATTTATTCTTTAATTTCATCCTTCAACACATCTGCCTCCCTCAAACGGACTTCTTAATACACAGCCAATTACCTGAGATTGCCTGAAGCACACTACAATCTCCCTCATCTCCAAACCTACGTCAATCTCTCTGTACTCCTGGCCAGGCTGCCCAGCCTGCCCTCCACTGCACACTTGATCTGGAGAAGATAACTCCTCTTCATCTTAAATTAGTTGGCATTTCCTCAGGAAAAGCTTCCCTAATCCCCCAAAGCAGGGCTTGGTACTTCCACAGGTGTCCTTCACAGACCCTTCTAGTATGCCCCACCATAGTACCTAACATAGTATACTGTGTTCATTTGCAATCTGTGCCAAATTATAAACTTCATGAAGACACAGACCATGTATTCTTTTCCTCTGTATCAGAGACCAGGTAGTTTTTTACTTGTTATTTATCTCTGTTATTGCTTTCACTGAATGATTAAGGAACATGGATTTTAAGCATTATGTTGTTTCTTTTCAAGCTTTCATTGCTGAAATTCTAAAGTTCTTTAGCTGTGACATAAAAAGTACTACCTTAAAATTATAATCTAGATTATAATAATTAATAGTTAATTATCAAATTAAACTTTACTTTCTATGTAATCAAGTGAATAAAATAAAGATTAGAGAGGGAAGAGACTGAAGGAGACTGGTCAGCAATCTAAATATGAGAATCAGGTACAGAATAAGGCTTATTTTAGGTTGACTAAATATCAACCACATGCAAGGAACTAATGAATTAAAAACTTTCAAAGGAAGAGTCACAAATCTTTATCACTAATAATACAGGATCAAAGATTTGGTATCTAGAAAACCACAGTGGTATAAAAGAGGCACATCTTGCCTAAGATTAAGGTTTAAATCCTGACTAGACAGTAACTAGCTACTGAAAATACTTAATGCCTTTGGGCCATAATTTCTTTAACTCTCAATGTTTTCTAGTGCACACCAAATAAAGTTCATCTACCTTAGGTTGCATTTCAAATACTTCTACCATGAGACCTAAAATGAAACTTACGTGTTCTCAGCATACTAAAATGTTACTTCCTCTAAAAGCCCTTGCTGATTCCCTCAACTAAATAAAATTAGCACTTTAGGATCCTTAATTTATTTAGTACAAATTAAAGAAATCTATATACCTATCACACTTCTAATTAGATCACAAGCCCTCTGAAAGCAGGGCCATTATATTGCCTGCACAGAAACCTGAGTTCAAATCTCAGCTCTGTCACTTACTAACTAGTAACCGGACAAGCTACTTTATATATCCTTCATTTTCTTGATCTCTATTATGATGATTATACTTGCCAAAGTACTTACACCTCATTAGGTTGATATAAGCCTAAAATGAGGTAATATATGTTAAAGTGCGTGGAACAGTGCCTGATATATAGTAGATGTTAAATAAAAACTAATTGCTATTGTATTATTATTATTACTATAAATAATTTCCAACTTCTTTATATTGAAAAAAATGTTCTAATATAAATGTCAAAAAAATACTATGCCATATATGGCATATATGGCATATAACCTTCACTTATATTCCCAAATTGGTAAATTTTACACGATTTGTTTATACTTGAGTGTTTGGTGTAAAACCATCTGACAATACATTGGAAATAACATAACACCTTACTGAACTTTGCTGGATAAAAAGAAGATAACTGAGAAGATCAAGAGGCAAAAGAAGACAAAGATGGAACAGAAAGCAAATAGGTAACAGGGGTTATTTTCAGGAAATAAGAGGACACTATTAAAAACAGGAAAGGAAAAAAATAGGATAGAAAGATAATGAAGATTTTGAGATTCCACATTCTGAAAGGATGATACAGTTCACACATTTGAATCTGAACATTTGAAACAGAATGAGAGGTTAAAATCACTTTCCAAGAGTGCAAGCACAAACCCAGGGATGAATACATAAAGAAAGTAAAGAAAAATGAACATGAGACAATAGAGGAATTATTGGACACAATACTCATATTAAGTTGACAGGCATTAATCTGTATTTGTATACAGATTTTAACAATTGTGGATTTCTGGTGGAGAACTTAGACGGTGAATGCAACAGAAGACTGCATGCTGTTTTGGGCAATACACTGGATGGTTAGCAGCATGTTAGCAAAGGCAGATTCTATGTAGCTGACCATAGGCTAGGTAGGCTATTGAATACTGAACCAATACAGGTATGGTTAAGGCAAAAATGAGTTCAATAGTTACAGAAGCATGAGAAAGAAATGTCCACCATTACCAATATTATTTAATATTGTTCTGTAAGTATAGCCAATAAAATCATCCCCCCCAAAATGGGATCAGAATAACTTAAAAAAAAAGTGAATCTCTAAGAGATAAGCATTTTTTAAAACCCATTTAAATTGAATCCATACATTAGCAGCACCTGATATTCAATCCACACACCTAATAATCACATCACTGCATAATCCTTATTGCAGTTTTATTTTTTTATTTTATTTTATTTTATTATTTTATTTCATTTCATTTTATTATTTTATTTATTCATGAGAGACACAGTGACAGAGGCAGATACACAGGCAGAGGGAGAAGCAGGTTCCATGCAGGGAGCCTGACATGGGACTCGATCAGGTCACGACCTGAGCTGGAGGCAGGCACCAAACCACCATGCCACCCAGGCGTCCCTCCTTATTGCAGTTTTAAAGGAATCTCCCCAAATAAAGTGGCCATACCCATATACTTATATCCTTCACTTCTATTCAAGCTTCTTGATTACTAAAATGTGTGATTCTGTGCTAATCTGAAGGCTTGTGACCCACACATTAGACTAGTAGGTAGAGATGTGTGTGTGTAAAAGACAAGGAGAAAGAGAATTTTTCTTCTTTATTTCCTAATCTGAGTTACATTTTGACTTCACAAAACCATTAATGTTTCTTTTCTCATCTTTAATAAAAATTGTGTATTAAAAATAAATATATTATGTTTATATTCATGGTTCTTATATTTTTTCAATGTTAGATTCAACACAATCTCAATCAAAATCCCACCAAATTATTTTGTGAATATCCGCAAAGTGTTTCTAAAGTCTACATGCACAGGAAGAAGAGCCAGAATAACCAATACCAAAGAAAAAGAGAGAATACTGACACTATCTGATTTCCACTTACTACATGAAGTGACAGTAATCGAGACTGTGGTACTGATGAAAAAATAGATCCGCGGAACAAAAAAGAGAATCCAAAATGTATCCACACATATAATCAAATGATCTTTGACAAAAGAACAAAGTCATTTCAAAGGAGACAGGATAACAGAAATACCATATTAACTTAATAATTCCTCTACTGAGTATTTATCCAAGAAAACAAAAACACTGATTTGAAAAGATATACACATGCTTATGTTTACTGCAGTATTATTTATAACAGCCACAATATGGAAGCAACCTAAGTGTCCACTGACAGGTGAATGAAGATGATGTAGTGTGTGTGTGTGTGTGTGCACGCGCATATGTATGCACACAATGGAATATTACTCAGCTATTAAAAAAGAAAAGAAAAGATCTTGCCATTTGCAACATGAATGGACCTACAAGGTATGCTAGGTGAAATATGTCAAACAAAGAAAGAAACAAACTTTTAAATACAATGAACAAATTGATGGTTGCTAGAGGGGATCGGGGGGTGGGGGGTGTCTGTGAAATGAACAAAGGGTATTAAGGGAACAAATTTCCAGTTATAAAATGAGTAAGTCACAGAGATTAGTCACAGCACAAAGAATACTATTAGTCATATTGTAATACTGTTGTTTTGGTGACAGATGGTGACTCTATCATGGTGAGTACTGAGTATAGAACTGCTGAATCAGTATGTTGTACACCTGAAACGAATATAACACTGTATATTAATTATACTTCAATAAAGAGATAAGAAAACCTAGGAAAAGACAAAAATAAAAAACAAAAAAGACTAATCTTTCAAAAAGTGATAATAGAAAAACTAGAATTCATATGCAAAAAAAAAAGAAAAAATGACCTTTCACACAGTTCACAAAAATTAACTCAACATGTATCAAAGATCTAAATGGAAAATGTAAAACTACAAGATAACAAGGAAGAAAATCCAGGTGACACTGTGATGGGCAATAACTTTTTAGATACAATAGAAAAAGTACAATCCATGAAAAAAAAAATTTAAAAATCTGCCTAAAATTTAAAACACCTGCTCTTTAAAAAAAAATTCATTAGGAGATTTGAAAAGGCAAGTCACAGACTGGAAGAAAATATTTGTAAAATGTCTGATAAGGGACTGGTATCTAAAATATACAAAGAACTCTTAAAATTCAACAAGAAAACAAATTTGAAAAGGAGCAAAAGTTCTACAAAGACATCTCACTAAAGAATGGCAAATGGCAAAGAAGCATATGAAAAAAATGTCCTACATTATATATCCTTAGGGAACTACAAATTAAGACAATGAGATATCACTACGGCTCCTATTAGAATGGTTAAAATCCAAAACACAACACCAAATGCTGGTGAAGATGTGTAACAACAGGAGCTCTTATTCACTGCTGGACAAAATGCAAAATGTACAGCCAATTTGTTAATTTCCTACCAAACTAAACATCTTATTTATATGACCCAGCAACTGTACTTCTTGATATTTATCAAAACAAGTTTGAAACTTACATATGTAAATACTTAAAGCAACTTTATTCATAATGGCCAAATTTTGGAAGCAATCAAGATGTGTTTCAGGAGGTGAATGGATAAATGAACTACAGTACAGCCATACAATGTACTTATTTAGTGATAAAAAGAAATGAGGTATCAAGCCATGAAAAGACATGGAGGAAATTTAAATACATAGTGCTGAGTGAAAGAAGTCAATCTAAAAAGACTACACCTACATGGCATTCTGGAAAAGACAAAGCTATGGAGACAGTGAAAAGATCAGTGGTTGCCATTAGTATTGATGGGGGCTGGGGGAGAAGGAAGGGATAATACAAAGACATGGGAGTCTAAGGACGTGAAATTATTCTGTATGAGAGGTAATGGCAGATACAGATCATTAAGCATTTGTCAAAGGCTACAGGATGTATACACAGAGCGAACGAACCCTAAGGCAAACTATGGATTTTAGTTAATAAGTGTATCAATAGTGACTCATCGATTGTAACAACTAGTGCAAGATGTTGATAATAGGAAAAATTGTATAAAATTGTATAAAAGAGGGAGTATACAAGGAGACTCTGCGTTCTGCTCATATTTCTAAACCTAAAACTGCTCTAAGAAATTAAGTCTATTAATTTAAAAAAAAATGAGAGTAGGTATTTCTAGAATGGCAGAATAAAGATCTCCAAAAAGCCCATTCTTCCATAAAAGCACTGAAAATACTGGCAAATTTGTCAAAATCAACTTATTCAGTAGTATGGAAATCAACCAAATGCTTGCCACAACTAAGGAGCACTTATTAAAAAAGAAGAAGAAAAGGAAAGAAACCCAGTTTAATCGTGGTGAGAACAAGTCTATGGATTTTAATTTATTCTGTTGCCATGCCTATCTCCCCAGCTCTGTGTTAGCTTGAAAAACAAGAGCTTTACAAGCATAATAGCAGTGAAATGCAGCAATCACTAGGGGGAGGGGTAGACGGTAAACTGGGTTTAGAATTCTTTGAAAAGCACCATTTCCAGAAAATAGTTACTATTTGACCTAACTAGCACCTCCCTAGAAAAGGCCCATTCTCAGTTGTTTTATTTGACCTAATTCCGAGGTTTCTCAGTGGGAACAGCCTTATCTCTAGCACATTTGTTGAAAAAAAATAGTGCAATTGCTTAAAATTTCAAGCTGTGTGAGATGGCAATAGCAATAGCAATTGGGGTAAACAAGAAGGTAATCAAAAACCTTAAAAAAAAAAAAAAAACTGAGGAAGGAGATGCCCACAGGAGGCTTTGAAAAGCCCCAACATATTCTTGGACATAGAGGAGGCCATACACCTGTATAGAGCTGCACACATGCTGAGGAAATGCCTGAGAAGGCCTTTACCTCTCACCCTTGGCTGACCCTGAGTCTCCCAGCAAGTAGGAAAAGAAGGCTAAGGCAGAGCTGCAAACTGCTTACCAGGTTGCTGAAAGTATCCTTAAACACACACACACACACACATAAAGAGTCCCTTGGCAAAGGCTGGGATACTTATTGGTTTAAGGCATTTAAAAACGAAACAAAACAAAACAAAAACCTGCTGTCTAGTCATTTGCTCAACTCCAAAATATATTAAGAGAAACACATCACAAGCTGTCAAAAGCTAAAGAAAAAGTGAGAATCCTGAATAAATCAAGAAGAATATGACTCATCAAAAGACATGCCCAGTAAGATTAAGAGAGCTGACTTTTCATCAGAAAGCATGGGGGGGTCGGACAGCCCGGGTGGCTCAGTGGTTTAGCGCCACCTTCAGCCCAGGGCGTGATCCTGGAGACACGGGATCGAGTCCCACGTTGGGCTCCTGCATGGAGCCTGCTTCTCTCTGTGTGTCTATCATGAATAAATAAATCTTAAAAAAAAAAAAAAAAGAAAGAAAGAAAGAAAGCGTGGGGGTCCAAAATGTTAAAAGGAAGATTGTCAACCAAGAATTCTATATCCCACAAAATTAGCCTTCAAAATTAAAGAGAAATTAAAACATCACCATATAAACAAAAACTGAGAGAATGTGTTGCTATCCAACCTTCCCTACAAGATAAACTGTAGTTAGAGACTTTAATACTTTCTCCTCATTAATGGATAGAACGAGGAAAAAGGTCAACAAGGAAATAAAAGACTTGAGCCACACTACAAACTAACAAAACCTAACAGATATCTATAAAACATCTATAGAGATTAAATTAGTAATCAAAAAAACTTCCACAAAGAAAAGTCCAAGCCTAAATAACTGCACTGGTGAATTCTACAAGGTCTTCCGAAAACAGAAATGAAAGAAACACTTCCCTATTCAATATATATGATCATCATACCAAAAATACATAAAAAGCCATCTCAAGAAAAGAAAATTATAGACTAATACTTATTATGAATATATACACAAAAATCCTCAACACAATACTAGCAAATTGAATGCAGCAACACATAAAAGGATTATATACCATGACCAGTACAATGTATCCAAGAAATGCAAAGGCGGTTCAACAAATGTAAATCAGTCAATGTCATATACCATGTTAAGAGAATAAAGGCAAAAAAAAAAAGATTATCTCAATAGTCACAGAAATAGCATTTGACAAACTCCCAACACTCTTTCATGACAAAAACACTCAACAAAATATGAATAGAAGGGAAAATCCTCAATTTTTAGAATCATGGCATGAACAGTGGAAGCACTCAGGATTGCAGCAAAGCTTAAGATGAGGAGGAAAGGGTAAAGATTTTTGTCAGCATGGGTTAGGGACCATAAGGAGGATTTGACTCAGCCAAATACCCTACATCTCAAAGGAAAGAGACTGAAGAATACTACAATTAGAAGCAAATAAGGGGGATCCCTGGGTGGCGCAGCAGTTTAGCGCCTGCCTTTGGCCCAGGGCGCGATCCTGGAGACCCAGGATCAAATCCCACGTCAGGCTCCCGGTGCATGGAGCCTGCTTCTCCCTCTGCCTGTGTCTCTGCCTCTCTCTCTCTCTCACTGTGTGCCTATCATAAATAAATAAAAATTTAAAAAAAAAAAAAAAAGAAGCAAATAAGGAGTGAAGACAAAGACCTCACCTCTAAACAGTAAGCTACTAAAGTGATTGGAAAATAAGAATCCTTCATATAAAAATACTACTGGGGGAATTAATACATTTAGGAAAGTTAGATTTCAGCTACAATCTGTAGGCAGAGGTCAAGAATGCGAATTTTTTAGGATGTGAGAGAATTCCATATAGCACAGTGGAAGGTATAGAAAAAGAATGAGGTTGGGGAGAGAGAGGAGTGAAAGCTTAGGGCAGATGAAAAGAGAGCATAGTATTATGATAAAAAAAATATAAAGGAAACAGTGGTTCTGAACTACCAGTCCTCTGAAATATGGGTAAGACATATTTCTATAATTAAAAAAAAAAAGACAATGAGAATTAAAGGACAGAAAGGAAAGGGAACTTACACTCAAGAAGTCACAGAATGGGAAAGAGATACTTTTGCATGGGAAAGAGATACTTTTGCATATGTAATGTTAAAAAGGCCCTGGGGTTAGTGCATCCAGATTTTTAAAAATCAAGGCATGGAGAGAAAAGAATAGTTTTAAGGTATACTGGAGAGTAATGCTTGTCTTAAATGGGGTTTCTCTCTGTACCACCCAACCCATAACTAGCTCTAGGGGATCTAGAAGTCCCAAACCCAGATGGCCATCCTAAAGGGCCATCCCCCCCGAAGGGATCAATAAACTGGTTAACCTACAACTATTCATGATGAACCAGTGCCCACTTGTTGAAAAGTTCTCCATTGGGTCAAATGACCAACCCCCAAGAATATGGTGCATCTCTCTCTCCTCCCTAAGAATCACCAGTGTGGAAGATCCACAAATCACTAGTCCTGCAAACTACACTGTCTAAAAGGGATCTGTGGTCCTATGTTTTGTGAAATGGCTATATATTCTATCTTTTATTACATTTTGCAAAATAGTAGTACTATATTTACATCTTAAAGGCAATGCAAAGCCCACTATTAAAAAAACTCACTTAACATTAATTTGTTTATTCCTATACTATTTGATCAGATAATTGCTCTTCTATACCTATTAACATCCAAGAATATGGTTTTGGAAAGTGTTCTTTAACTTTTCTGAAGGATGACTCAGTCTCAGCTTTATTATTCCCAGGGACAGAGATTACTACCTCCATCCAGGTAATTCATCCATTTGGGACAGTCTGATTTATCGTTCCATTTCAGGCTGAAATTTGCTATTCTATCTTAAAATAGAGACTTTTGCTGTTAAGAGTTAAAGATCACATCTATTCAATCCTCCAAATGACCTGGCAATCCAGCTATGAACTCAGTTCACTGAAAATGCCAAAGTACAGAAACATGGTTTTGCACATGCTATTTTTTCCATCGAAATACTCATCCTTCTCCTATAGAAACCACTCCTCTGCAATCTCTACAGTCATACTTACCTGTTCAATAGTAACTTCCTTTACACACCAGTACCCTAGACAAACATCAGATGTTGCATGCTTCTGGAATCTATATAAATCACTTTACAAAGGCACCTATCAACACTGTACTGCACTAATACTGCAATATAACTGCCTACATATCTGCCTCTCCCACAGACTCAACATCCAAGAGGTATTTACTATTCAACCGTGGATGGGATGGAAGAGGCAAATCAATCTTCTACATACCCAATAACTGCAATGAAGCCAATTGAGCTCATGCATTTTTAGCATCCTCAGAACAATGCTCTAAGAAGCCATTACCAATCCACAGTTATCACCTCTCACACTATCTCCAAATTCATCCCAGCTTGAGAATTTAGCACAGAGTTGAACATACAGGTTCTCAATGAATAACTGTTAATGGATGAATAAATCTTATCATAAGTATAAGCAATGGCTCACATTTTAGTTAGGCTTCTAAATTTTCATAAGTTGGCCTTAAATTTACCTTCTATAAACCAACCATCAAAGATGAGAGAAGCATAATCTTCATTATTTGCAATCACGACTATCTACATCATATTCTTGCCTGATAATAAGAACTCTCCAATGTCCATTCCTTATCAAAATCCCAGCTATAAAAAACAAAAGCCAAAATAATGTCTAGAAAAATATATTCTCCATGTATTCTTCTAGATCTTCTATATTTTATCCTTACACCAAATTATACCAACGTAAGAATCTTTAGTTAAACCTCATTATTTTGTGACCCACTGCAGCACTGCCTTTTCTCACCTAGTGTAGAGATCTTTGTAGCTTGCACTGAAGAACATAAGTAAAAAACAGACTTGAGGAATTTGTCATTATTTCTACTTTGGGAAGCTGAGACCTGTCCACTATATCACAAAGCATCCCTCTTTTAAGAACTCATGCAAAGCAACTTCTTTCAGGTTTCTGTCTCATTAAAGCAAATCAATTCAGGAGAAACACATCCTTTACCTCATGTATAGTATACATCTTGTAATGGATCAAGATTTGGTCTTTGTTTTTGCTTCAAGGAGTCTTAGAGCCAATTTTTTTTTTTTTCTCACTTCAAGAACTATATGGGGTTATACATTTCCCTTCTATTGTTTCTTTATCCAATTTTATTATCTATATTGTACCTATGTCTCAAAATGACCTCAAAACCCAGTGAAATGAGATGAGGAAGTGAAAAGGAAGAAAATTAATAACTATCACCACTGGGTGCACACTCTAAGCCATATACTGCTCAAGTACTTGTGTCCCTTACCCTTGAACGCTGAGAGAAAGGTATTATTAATTATGTTTTACAGGTGAAAACTGAGGTAGAGAAGGTTTAAATAAATTATTTAAACTCACAAACCTATTTGTGTCAGGCCAGGTTTTGATCCCAGGTTTGACTGTCTACAGAGCCATAAAATCTTATCAAATTAAAGACTATGCAATGCTTCAAAAAGGCAAAGAATTCTAGCATTTAAAGTATCTTCCTCTGTTTTTGATTGTACTTGAGAACTTTTAAATTAACTTTTGAGTTGCCTTCTAAGTTTTGATTTATTTATATAAGTAAAAGAAGATAAAAAAAAAAAAAAAGACAAATCACTTGGCCCTAATTTCATACATCATTTTTAAATAATTAACTTTAACAAATTCAACGTATAATCATTCCCAAATCAGAGCTAGGAAAATCACACCAAAACATGATGCCCAAATAGCAAACATAAATATTTTTAGTTATGATAAAGCTAATGAAAAAAGATTTGGGCCAAAAAGAAAGAATCAGACATATCATCTAATTAGCACCGCATACAACTTGAAGTATTTTTTGGTGCCTCTAAAAACCAGATTAAAAGACAGTTTTGTGGGGGCAGGGGAATAGTATGATTCAAAATTAATCAAAAGATAGGAAATGTAATCTACATTAGACTCACCTGCTCAAGTCACTTTTTCCATGGTGATGATAGTGGTCAGGATGGCTGAGGTGGTAATGCTCCTGTCCACTCCACCTCTGGGGCGGCCTTTTCCAAAATCCTTCCTGAGACTGCCGAACATTTCTGTCTGACCGGTCAAAGCGGTTCATATTGTCACACTCCACTAAACAGATTCAAAAGCAAAACACTATAAACATGTACACACTCTATAAAAGTTAACTACTTATAGCTTGATAATTAAATGCTGCAGAGAATATAAAAATGATATGCTAAAAATACCAGCCATTTATATGGGCTAATTACAACATCAACATTTCCAGAGGAGAAGTAACCAGTTCTTTTGGTGAAAACTTAACTCTACAGTATTCAAACTGAAGTAAATCATAAAACTTTCATATCACAGGCACTTAAGTAACAACGGCCTCAGTGTTTTAAAACAAGCAAATTATCCTTGTTATGAACATTATACATTTTAAACACCAGTAATCAGTTTTTAGTGGTTTTCATCATTATCACTGGCTGGTTCTGACTTCAGAATGAGAATGATCTGAAAAAATAGAAGATTTTAAGTCTAGCAGAGAACTCGTTCCCAAAAATGAACGCTACAATTAGCTTTCACTGATTTCAAGAAGCACAAATTAAGTTTTCGTCACAAACAGATCGTATTTCTTAAATTAAGCTCACAGTTTAGAAAGTAAGAGGCTTCAATCTGCCTACAGTAGAGCGTGTTCAAAAAGTCTAAAATGCCACTGAAAACAAAGCCAGTACTTTGCAGCAACAAATAGTACACTCCCTGAAATCCAAATGCCACAAAAACAAGGAAAGAATCTCCTTGAAACACCCCAAGCCTCTTCTTCACTTACCCAAACACTTTTTCCTCACATATCTGAGCTCTCACTAGGAGAGTTACTCTGTACAAGGGAGACATTGTGTCGCTGGCTGCCTACTCAGACATAGTTGCATACAAGGCTCTGACAAACAGGCCTTCCTTCCTGCTCAACTCCCAGCCCTCCCTGTGGGAAGCAAGCCCAGTTTACCCTGTGACTCCATCTTCGCTCAGTGGTTACATAGCTACTGAGTTAGGACTGTTACTAAAAATACAACCAAACACTAACTCAAGCCAGGAACAGGAAAGGTTTCTCTAGTCTGAGAATTATCACATGAGAAAGTTCAAACCCAGAATGCTCAAAATTCCTTGATAAAGACATTAGAAAGCAATATAATCCCCAATTTTAAAAAAACTCATTACTTAAAAGATTATTTTCACTTAACCTAAAACTTGAAGTTGAAATATGAAAGTGTTTCATTACAGTACACCAGATAAAAACAAAGTTCTCCACTCCAAGAAAGTAGTTAAAATAAAGTATAACTGTTTAATTCTCATAAACATTAAACTCACTGTAACATTTCTAAATGCATAATAATTTTGCATAACTTTTTAAAAGACTCTGAAACTTTGTTTATGATCATTAGAGAAATCAACTTTGGGGAAAAACTATACATTTTATAGTTTTAAAATTTTTTAAAGGAAAAAATTTTTTAAAAACCTTACATTTGAAATTATTTCAAGTTCTTGTCGTTTTATTGAGATGAATTATAATCTATTTCTTTAATTTTTTTAAGTTCAATTACAGAAAACCTGACCGTTAGATAAATAAAGGCATGGTGACCATTAATAATGAAAAAAATCAGGTGTAGAAGATCAGATCAGAAAAGAAAAATAAACTTAAAAATATCTCAGAAATAGAGATCCCTGGGTGGCTCAGTGGTTTGGCGCCTGCCTTCGGCTCAGGGCGTGACCCTGGGATCCCGGGATCGAGTCCCGCATCGGGCTCCCTGCATGGAGCCTGCTTCTCCCTCAGCCTGTGTCTCTGCCTCTCTCTCTCTCTGTCTCTCATGAATAAATAAAATAAAATCTTTAAAAAAAAATCTCAAAAAGGCTTAACACCGATTTTAGTTCACATTTGTATTACACTCAGAGACTCAGTTAAGCTCATCAAGTATTTCTCATGGCATTAAAATGTTACTTTGATTTAAGCAATTCTATACAGCTGAGGGTTAATCTGTATCTACTTTTATCTGAGATCATATTTAATTCAAAGCAAGTGAAGTTCTTCTACTCACTTCCCAAACAAATTCTGTCATAATAAAAATCTGATATGCAACTAGGATGTCACCAACACAGCATATGCAGAGTAATAAGCAAATAAACCAGGCAAATAGGCCAGGAGATGGGGTTAAAAACTGTGGGTAATTAGAGTGCCTAAAATTGACGTGCCATTTTTGTGTTTACTAGAGAGGTTGTTGATACTACACACAGGCTACAAATTAAAGCACCTGTATTGAAACAAGAGCTCAACCACAGGCACAATGGCAAATAAACACTGGAAACAAACATTTGCTATGACCACAAACGGCTATTGGTAGAAATGGAGATAGAGGGGCCTAAATTTTCAGATAAATGACTACTCTAAGACTCTTCAAGGGTCCTGCTTTATACAGCTGACCTTTGAACAATGTGAAAGAGGTATGGGACCTCCTGCATAGTCAAAAATCTGTGAAACTTTTGACTCCCCCCAACTTAACCATTAATAGCCTACCATTGACTGAAGTTTTACCAATAATACAGTCATTTAACACATATTTTGCATATTATATGTACTACATGCTGTGGTTCTTATGATAAAGTAAGCTACAGAAAATAAAATGTAAATAAAATTATAAGAAAAAATGCAGGGATCCCTGGGTGGCTCAGCGGTTTAGCGCCTGCCTTTAGCCCAGGGCGTGATCCTAGAGTCCCAGGATCAAGTCCCGCGTCGGGCTCCTGGCATGGGGCCTGCTTCTCCCTCTGCCTGTGTCTCTGCACTCCCCCCATGTCTACCATGAATGAATGAATGAATGAATGAATGAATAAATAAATAAATAAATAAATAAATAAATAAATAAAACCAAAAATAAAAAGAGAGAGAGAGAGATCCCTTGATAAAGGTAAAAGAAAAAAGTAAGAAAATTAAAACAACTGTGTCTTTCAGATCTTTCCTAATCACAACTGAAGCCTAAAGTCCTTTCTCCCTTTATTCTTCCCTCATTCTATGCTCCTCCATTTTGCTCTGCCCCATCTCTCCCTTGACCTGTTTCCCTACCCTGAAGCTGGCAAGAAACCTCAAAGGCTCACTACATCTTTTAAAGTTAAACATCTTTCAGAAGAAGAAAACCCCATAAGGTTGGTCTCATTCTAAGCTGAGAGTCATGGCTATAGATCATCATCATCTCATTTTCCCCCCATAATTGTCAATGGTTTATATTTTCCCTCTGTGTTCTACAATATTTTTCCACTTGATCTTCCAAGCCACTAATTTAGATTTCAACACCAGCTATGGTTTCTGTCATCTAGTGAACTGTTCTTTTTTCTTTTCTTTTTTAAAGATTTATTTATTTATTCATAAGAGACACAGAGAGAGAGAGGCAGAGACATAGGCAGAAGGAGAAGCAGGCTCCATGTGGGGAGCCCAATGTGGGACTCGGTACCAGAACTCCAGGATCACACCCTGAGCCAAAGGCAAACGCTCAACTACTGAGCCGCCCAGGCGTCCCGACTGAACTGTTCTGTTGGGAAATCTTTTATAGCTCCAGAAAGCATTGTGCTGCAACTTTATTTCCTTGTGTTTTCATCATTTCCTTGGGCCACTCTAATCCTGGGAGTTCTGTTGTTTTTCCTCCCTGTTCTTCTTCCCAGATGCTGGCTCGATTTTTCCTTCTCAGTTGACTGGAACTCAGCTCTGGTTACCAAAGTACCCCAGGTGACAGCAAAACCTCGAGAAGGTTTAACAGTCTCTACCCCTATGGTAGAGTAGATAATGTTCTCAGCTCTTCATTCTCTCCTTTAATAGAATAATATATTCAGTGTCCCCTGTCACAGAGTTTCTCACTACAAACAGAATACACTTCCCAGTCCTACTGGTATTAGGCTTGGCCATGTAACTTGCTTTGGCCAACAGAAAGTGGGCAGAAGGAACAGTATGTTGGTTCTAAGTCAGACTGTAAGAGATATTAAATTCATGTTTCTGCTCAACCTATTGTCCTGCCATCTGCCATGAGAGCAACTTGCTCCAAGTAATTCTGGTCTCAAAAGAAGAAACTAGGAGTAGACCTGAATTCAATTCCACAGCTGGAGCTGTCCTACTTAATTGCTAATCTACAGATCCATGAATAAGGAAAATAAATGTTTATTTTGAAAGCCACTGAGATTCTGAGACTGTTACAGAGCATCCTGGCAGCACTGGGGGGGAAAGAAGTGACAAATGTGAGCTCCTACTACCCTCAATAGCATTAGAACAAACACCTCCACTCTCCGAAATATCCCTGCATTTTTCTAGCATCATGTATAAAAAGGACTTCATCACCTTCTTTGGTTCGTTCATCTCTCACCCCTGCGAGGCCTGAGAGACCAGGCAAATGTTGACTGACAGGGAATCCACAAATCTTCTGGAGCCAGCCTTCTCTCCAGAAGGATTTCCATTTCAACTAGAACCTTGCCCCAGGGACTTTTTTAAACTAGTCTCTGATTCTAGATCCGTCCTTATTCTGTATGTTAGTAAATTGAACACCAATAAAAAATAAATTAAAAAAAAAAAAAAAAAGAAAATCCTACAAATACTAAGGCAAGAGTACCTAAGCCCCTTTTACATACAGACCGTCTAAATCACTACTTCAGCACTTACTGGGATTCAGAGAGGAAGGCAGATTGGATTTGGGAATAAAAAAAAAAAATGGAGTGATTCATTCAGAAGATCACCATTTTCCCAGAATTAAAGTTTTTTTTTAATTTTCAGAAAAATTAAAAAAATTTTTAAAATTTTATTTTTTAAAAATATCAACTTAACGAGTCTTGGCACTGTTTTCACAAGTCAAATGATATCTGTTTCTCAAAATGTATTTCTTCTTAGAATCAAAATAAACAAAAGGAAGAAAAGTTGTATATGCACACAGAGGGGAAAAGGACAAATCCTATCTACTACTTACTTTGTGATAGAGATATACAATTTAATTGGATCATACAGAATTATATCTAAGACCTACAAAACCAAGGTTTTAAATGTTTAAATAAGCTTGCAAATGAATCTATTTAACATCACTTAAGACTGCTTCTCAGTCTCAAAAGATTTCCTCCATTGAGATTAGGAAGTTTGTAAATAACAAATATTAAATTAACCATAGACAAGCAGCCCAACTATATATAGCTCCCTGGGGTTTCAATTTGTCTGCACTTACCATTTTCAAGAGGTGCATCCTCAGGCAGATCCACATCAAGCATAAGGTCATCGTCCTCAAGGTCACATGATTCAAGATTATTCAGAATATCCTGTGAACAAAAACAGTAATAAATGCTATAACCTATTTCAAAAAATGTATCTAATCATTAGTTTTGAGAACATCTCTGTGAGTCTTAATTTACTCAATATTTGTGTTGTAAAAATCAACTTTTAAGATAAAATTTTTAACAAAAAAAGATTCAGTTAGTTTACTTGTTAAACTATTTGTAACATCCTTCTCCTACTCTTCCTCCCACCAAGAAATTTTTAACTCATTTTTAAACTTACAAAATGCTCACTGTCTGCAAGATACTGTACTAAGTACTTTACTAATATTAATTCATTTATTTAATCTTCAAAATAACCCTATGATTTAATGACTAGTACAATTACTTGAAATTAATGCACAGAGAGCTAAAAGTAGGATGCAAACACAAAAAGCCTACCTCCTGAGTCCATGCTTTTTTTTTTTTTTACCAATTTCCTTGATAACATGAGTAATTAAAAATGCTAAAGAACCTCCCAAAATTTATTCATATCTGGTATAAGAGGTTGTGCTTTATTATATATAGGGATTGGACCACTCATGTAAAATAATAAAAGCATTTAACAACATGATTATTCCATTTCATTTCTGGTGCCAAGCCCATCTATAGTACCACCTTCAGCACCACTACTAACTCGGCTTGATTTGCCTTAATTTTTTTTTTTTCTATAAAAGACAAATAGGACTGGACTAGTCAAATTGGTATAAGCAGCCATTCCTGGGTTCTAGTTGTAACCTTGCCAGCTACAACCTATCCTGAGAAAAGTAATGTTTTGCTTTCAAAAATTCTTGTTCTGAAGTCTAATTAGCAAAATAAACAAAAACTAAGTTTAAAGTCAGGAACTGGGCAGCCAGGGTGGCACAGTGGTTTAGCGCCGCCTTCAGCCCAGGGCCTGATCCTAGAGACCTGGGATCGAGTCCCACGTCGGGCTCCCTGCATGGAGCCTGCTTCTCCCTCTGCCTGTGTCTCTGCCTCTCTTTTTCTCTGTCTCTCATTAATAAATAAATAAAATCTTTTCGATAAATCAATCAATCAATAAATAATAAAGTCAGAAACTCAGTTTGACCTGATGCTCACTAATGGATCCTTCCAATCCAAGAACCAATTCAATACTGCAAGATCTTTTGTTAGTATACATAAATAAAAAGATTAAAAAATCCACAAATTTTTAAACTAAGAGATTATGGACTTGAAAAACTCTTATAGAGGGAGATGTTTACAATATTTATTACAGATGATATGAGTAAAATTAGAAATTGTTTCCTATGTTGGGTATTCTATACATAGCTTTCCAATTTTGTGTTATTGGCCTTCCTTCCAGGATGCATTGAGGTCTAAAAGCAAATGGAATAATTGTTTCTGGAAAAGCAGAAACAAAAACACACCTCTGGATAATTATTTAACTTTGACACATAAAGGGATTATTTCACAGAACCTCTTTCCATCATGAAAATACCTGCTGTCCTTAATATAGAAGCTGTCCTAAAAGCAAACAAAACAACAACAAAAACCAAAGGCCATAATAGATAATTCACAATATATAAAATAAACAACTAATTAATATAATGTAGGAAAAAATGCTAACAGTTATTCTGATTTACCACAACTGAAAATAATCTAGTACTCTTTAATATTCCAGATGGGATTAGATTAATAAACATTAAGGAAGACAGTTTGTCAAAATTTAACTAAAACCTTTTTTAAAAAGACAAATTTTCCTTTCTAAGAAATTATCCCTCAGAAATAGATAAATGAAAAAAATATATGTGCAAAGTATGGTTATTGCAGCATTATTTGATGGCAAAAAAGTAGAAATGCCCAAGAACGGAAAAATGGCTAAACACAAAGTACGACACAGTCATACAATAGAATACTGTTTCCTTAAAAAATAATAATGAAAATATATAGACATGGAAAGATGTCAATCAGGGAAAAAAACAGACTTAGGTTGTTTCTAATCTTTGATAAATCCCTATAAGTCAAAAATAAAATAAGTAAGTCTAATTATGTATTAAGTCGATGGCATTGTACTCAGAGAAATTATTTCAAGTGAGGAAAAATTTTCAAACTATTTTCAGTAATTATATTATGGATGGTAGTACTGGTGTTATTCTGGTTGTGCATACATGAGTATAAATGAAAACAATTATACTGGTGTTTGCTGAAAAGTGGATTCTCATATTAGGAAAACGGAAATAAGGATGTAAGGATGTAAAAACCAATGAAATTAAATTAAAAACTCTACATTCCTGAATATAAGTGCAAAGTATTGGTGTGAACACAAAATGTTTTTCATCTTAAGTGAAAAAATACATTTTTTCCACTGAAAAGGCCTAGATATTAACTAAAAACTAGGTCTATAAAACAACATATACAGAATTATCCATTTCATGAAAAAAAATTGTATAATATGTATAGAAAAAAGCTGAAAGGAAACCACAACATAGGTTATGGAGTTTTTCTTTCTTTTCTTCTATTTTTGTAATAGTAACTGTATTTTCTCATTTTCTGCAATAAGCAATGACTTATGTACTAAAAAAATCATATCCCCTATATAAACATTTGGCTTTTGTGTATGTATAAGTATGTATGAAACAAAAAATGCTGGGTGCCCCAAGCCAGCTCTAATAACTAAGGACACAGCAAAGAATCAAAGGCAATAGAGAACCTTGCTTTCTAAATCCAGAGCAGGTCTTGGCTTGCTGAGACACACCAAACAGCAAAAGCAGCACTGCTACCACCATCAAAAAGATGTTCAACTTTTAATAACTAACTAAACCCTACATTTGTTTTGTGTGGTTTTCTGTGGGTTTCATTTTATAATGAAAGGTTTAAAAAATTAGTCTTAAAGAATGAGCCTTAAAGTGATGGAATGAAAAAAAAAAAAAGTGATGGAATGATTATGATATCACTCTGAGAAGGTCCTAAGAAAGCCCACTGGAAAAGGAAGGAGAACATAGTTAATAGTAGTTACAACAGGGAGGAAGACAGGGAGAGAAAACCATCCAGATTTATGCCTCAAGTTAACACTCACCAATAAATCATTGCATATGTTTCATAAATTTATCTGGTTACACGGGAAAATGGTCTATAGCATGGGGGGAGGGGAAAGAAGACTGCATATATACAGTATGACTTCATCTTCCATGCTAAAAAATACATTTAAACATCAGGATGGTAATAAACCAAAGGATTATTATAATTTTCCATTATGTGAAATAGTATGTACTATGCTTTTTATATTCCTTTTTATTTTTCTGTAGTAAGCTTTTATAATATGCATAACTTCATGCTGGAAAAGTCTACCTCTCTTGGTATCAGCAAGGGTTCAAACCACACAAATATAGCCTGAGTGTTGGAACCCATCAATCTAGCACATCCCTTAACCACAATAAAAACCAAGCTACCAGCCCCTCTTAGCTTCATTCAAACTATTCCACTCTGGGTACCTGTCCTGCTCTTCCCAGAAAGCCTCATTATGTGAGTAATAAATCTTTTCATATCTTCTTAGTGCATATGTGGCACCAATAGTTTTGACATCTAAACAAACAGGGAGGGCAGCCCCGGTGGCGCAGCGGTTTAGTGCCTCCTGCAGCCCGATGTGTGATCCTGGAGACCGGGGATCGAGTCCCACATCAGGCTCTCTGCATGGAGCCTGCTTCTCCCTCTGCCCCTTCCTCTGAATAAATAAATAAATCTTTTAAAAAAAAAAAAAAAACACAGGGAAGTTGACTCTGTCCCTCCATGTGGCAACTGCAAGACACACTCTCTGTAACTCAACACATATAAAAACCTATATATGCAAGGCATGGGATATACTCATAAAAAATAATCCCTGTCTTTGTCAAGAGTAGAGCCAAACTACTCTATGATATCGCTGCCTTGGCATCCATTTTGTGTGGCCAAGGGATCTGCAGGGGCCTTGAACTGAAGCCAACCCCTCCAGTGACTGCATGCCCCAGCATCAGAAGCAAATGTAAATTGCTGATATGACTTCCTCAACAGCCCTTGTGAACAATAATCACCCTGTCTCCCAGGGTCTTCCTTTTGTGCACCCCTTAGACAGACCCTTGTGGGGCTTACCAAAACCCTGCTCTTTTTGGTTTGAATTGACCAATCCAGACAGTTCAGGAATCCCAAAGCACTCTAGTCATCAACCCTAATAAAGTCACATACCCCAGATCCTGTGACTCTCCCTATCTGCACTGGTATGGCCCCTCCAGGCATGCCAACTACCTTCCTTCAGAACCTGTTAATAATAAACTTCTCTATTTCAATTTCCCTTGTGGTCTTTTATTGAATTGGGGTTCACTATCCAACACTCCAGGGCTCTACTTTACAAATGTTAATTTAACAAATTGGCAACAGCACTCCAAGGCTACTTGTTTTCCCTCAGACAGACCGTTCCTTCACAATATGGTAATGGCTCAATTACTAGGAAAACACAATGGATGGATATCTAAGTCTTGAAATGTCAGAGAAAATCTAAAATCAAGTAGTCAGAGAAAATCTAAAGAACAAGCAAATATGGCCTCTAGAACATGGAAGAGGAGAATGCCTTCTGAATAAACACTATGCTAAGAGCAAGGAAGTAAAAAGCATAATGTTACTATTCTAAATGTTACCAAATTTGTTTTTCAAAGACAAAAAGTAAATACTTAGATTTTGCAGGCCCACAGACAAAATCAGCGTATTATACAGGTACTTATATAACCATTTAAAGTGTAACCACCTAAAATGTAAAAAAAACTTATTTTTTAGGTGGTGAAAAACAAGGTAGTTGGTCAGATGTGACTTACATAACACAGTTTGCTGACCTGCTCAATGTAAATAATTGGAAGTAGTTCGTTAATACCTGTTATGGATTTAGTGTTTATATTTTCCCAAAGTTCTTATATTGAAGCCCTAGCCCACAATACGAGGGTATGTGGACATAGGGTCTTCAGAAGGTTATTAGTTTTAGACTGGTTCATGATGGTGGGAACCCTATGATGGGATTAGCATCCTTACAAGAAGAGAAAGAAACCAGAGCACACACTCTCTGTCTTCCCGCCATGTGAGTATATCGTGAGAAGGTGGCTGTTTGCAAGACAGGAAGCGGGTCTTCACTAGGAAATGAATTTGCCAAACCTTGATCTTGGACTTCTAGACTCCAAAACTGTGAAATAAATAACTGTTGTTTAAGCCACTCAGTCTACAGTATTTTGTTATAGTAGCCCTAGATGATTAAGACAACACTCACAGAGTGTAACAGGAAAAGACAGAGAAGTAGATCTACATCACGAACAACTATTTAGGCCAAATTAAGACCCTGGATTTTATGTCAATGACAGGGGTATGACTGATGAGTTTTCACAAGTGGTAAACTGAGATTTACATTAAAGAAATATTATTTTGGCTGCTGTGTACAAAATGAATTTAAGTAGGAAAGATAAAACAGTTTTGTGGCTATTGAAGAATCCATGCAACATATATGATGGTAGCCTGACATTAATCAGTGTCAATGAAACTGAAGAATAAGCAGTTATGAAATATACAAGGTAGTTAGGATCTATATAACCAAAGCTCACCGAGAAGTAAGAAAAGAGCCATCGATAATTCCTTGGTTTCTGGCTTAAGAAACAAATGGATAATTCCTATTCACTGAAATAAATTATAAAAAAGGAAAACCAAATCTAACTTTAGAACCTGGTAATTTTGACATGCTTACTGCATCTTAGAGAAGGCATGCTCAGGAGATGACAATATATGAATGTAGCATTTGGCAGAGAGATTTGAGGTGTGGAAGTCAGCACCACACAGATGCCATATGAAAGATGTTGAATAAGGAGTTTCACAAGAGAGACAGTGCAGAGTTGAAAACTGGATTCTAACATCTGTTTTAGATGATTTTCCCCTATTCATCCTTATAGGAGGTCTATGTTTCCAGAGTTATATCAGAGATATTATCAAGACTTTTCAGTAAGGATCTGGGCAAAGAAAGAAAAAAAATTGATCTACTGTTATTTTTCTTCACCAGCTCACAGATGTGTCATCTGCCCAGGTTAGGAGCTGTATCATTATAGAAAGAAAACCATGTAGCATGGAAATTGGTTAACATGGGAAAGAGTTTCTGTTCCCATGTTTGTTTTGCCAGGCTCCTCTAACTGACAAGCCTGCACTTTTTGAGAGCCAATATCCACATATACCTATTTTACTTGGGAGACCATCTAATAAGACCATTAGCTGGGAGTATGACAACAAAAACCTAAATCTGTACACTCTGGCTCCTACAGGCTTTCCATAAGCCTCACTGGAATTAAAACTCTGAATACATATTAGCAGAATCGTCATAGAATTTTTTTTTTTTTTCGTCATAGAATTTCCTTGGCCTCTGAGAATACTTTTCCATTCAAATAGAGCAAACTATGAGATGGTAAGCCAGTTCTTCCTTCCACGAATTCCTCCTTCACTAATAAACTGGAGAAAGTCTCCAATTTATTTTTGACAAATGAATAGCACTATCACTACTTGCTGTAATTATCATGAAACAACATTATTTTCTCATGGAATACAGTTTATGAATTTTAAAACACATATTAATTTGTATAAATACCAATACAATTATGAGGCAGAACTGTCACCTCACCTGAAAAATCTCTCCTGTACTATCCAGTTATAATTACACCTTCCTCCTACCCATAACCCCCAACAATGATCTGTTCTCCATTACTACAGTTTTGTCTTTCAAGATTGTCATATAAATGGAATTATATAGTTTGTAACTCTTTGAGACTGTCTTCTTTCACTCAACAGAATGCCCTTAAGATTCACCTAAGTCACGAAACATAAAGTAATTCATTACTTTTTATTGCTAAGTGGTATTCCATTACATGGAAGTACCAGTTTGTGTATCCATGTACTCAATGAAGAACATTTCAGCTTTTCCAGTTTTTAGCTGTTATAAATAAAACTATTATAAACATTCATGTACAGGTTTTTATGTGAATATAAACTTTCATCTCCAGGAGTGGGATTGCTGGGTGACATAGTAAATATATGTTTAACTTCTTAAGAAACTTCTAAACCCTTCCTCAGAGTTGCTGTAAGGTTCCGCATTCCAATTATCAGTGAGTCTGGCCTTTCCTATATGCCTCTCTGCAGCTTGACTGCAAATCTGAAAACAGCAGATCTTGTTCCCAGTTTAGGACCTTGGTCCCTGTTTTCATAGAGCTCAGTGGAGACCTTATTCCAAAAACTTGTGTTTCTCTGTTCTAACTTGTCTGGGATTACCTGAATGACTGACACAAAATGTATGTCTTTGTTCTGCCTAACTTAGAATGCACACAGGGTGGAAATGTAATGGGCATTGCTCAAAACCACTGTGAGGCAAACAATCCACAATTACCCTGGAGCAAAATATTATAGTTGATATATATAATTGAATACTGAAAGATTGAGAAAAAGGCCAGGGAGAGTGTTCCCAAAATTAGATAATTCAAAGGTGCCATGTATAATAGGGAATTTATTCTTTATTTTGAGAGAGAGAGAGAGAGAGAGAAGTGGTGTATGCATGTACATGGTAGGGGAGGGATGGAGGGAGAGAGAGAGAAAGAATCTTAAGCAGGCTCCACACCCAACACAGAGTCTAACACAGCGCTTGATGTCACAACCCTAAGATCATGAACTAAGCTGAAATCAAGAGTCAAACACTTAACTGATTGGGCCACCCAGATACCTCTATTGTGGGGAATTTAGAAAGCCACAAAAAAGCCCAGGGCAGGATGCATCTCAGTAAAAACCTAAGAGGACCCAAAGCTTTCAACTGTAGCTGATGTCTAAGCTCAGAAAAAAGTAGTAAGGGAAGGTTAAGATAAGAGTTGTAAATGATCAGACAGGCTAAACACTGAAGGAGCACCCCATCACAGAGCCAAAATGCAAAGATGAAAGATGAGAAGGGTTTTTTTTTTTAATTTTGACTTTGAGAAATTTTTATTCCTCTGCTTTGAATTCTTCATTCTTTCTCTACCACCCTCTTTTTCTTTTCCTCCTTCCTTTCTTATTCTCACTCTTCTCTCCTCCTTTTGTCTTTTTTTTTTTTTTTTTTTTTTTTTGGTCTTTGGCATTCAAGGAAATCTCTGTATAAAACACCAAACAAACACAAGCTAAAGTAACATAAACTTCTTAGACCAAATATGACAAGCAGAATGACTTCACAAAAATAGTTTAGAAAAACTACTTAAAAAGCAAACACCTACAGCCTACAGCAAGTAACAAAACAAACCCTGAGAATAAAGAATAAGATTTCCAGTGTTGCCACATTAAAATATTAAAAATGTCCAGTTTTCAACAAAAATTAGGGTCACGCAAAGAAAGTATCATCCATTCACAGAAAAAAAAAAAAAAAGAAATGATCACTGAAGAAGCCCCAAACATTGAACTTTGTCTATTGACAAAGACTTTAGAACTGTCTTTAATATGTTTCAAGAACTCAAGAAAACCATAGGTAAAGAAGATCTACCCAAGTACAGAACATCAGTGAAGAGGGAATTAAAAAAAAATTCTGGAATTAAGGTACAACAAATGAAATATTCACTGAAACTCCCGGGTTTATATTCACAATAACTGAAAGCAGGATCTCAAAGAGAGATCACCCACATTCACTGCAGTTTTATTCACAATAGTCAAGAGGTGGAAACAATCCAAATGTCCATCAAAAGATGAATGGATAATTGTGGTGTATATACATATAATGGAATATTATTCTCTTTTAAAAAGAAGGAAACCTTATTACATGCAACAACATGGATGAACCTTAAGGACACTATGCTAAGTGAAACAAGACAGTCACAAAATGACAATGCTGCATGATTTCACATATATGAAGTAACTAGAATAGTTAAACTCATAGACACAGAAAGTAAAATGGTGGTTACCAGAGACTGGGGGGAAAAGGAGAACTTCTTGATCAATGGATATAGAGTTTTAATTATGCAAGATAAAAAAGAGTTCTAGAGGTCTGTAGCACAACAATATGAATATAGTTAATGCTACTGAGCTATACTTCAAAATAGCTGAAATTATAAATTTTATGTAATTTTTTGTCACAATTAAAAAATTAAGAAAGAACCAGGATCCCTGGGTGGCGCAGCGGTTTGGCGCCTGCCTTTGGCCCAGGGCGCGATCCTGGAGACCCGGGATCGAATCCCACGTCGGGCTCCCAGTGCATGGAGCCTGCTTCTCCCTCTGCCTGTGTCTCTGCCTCTCTCTCTCTCTCTCTCTCTCTGTATGACTATCATAGATAAATAAAAAAATTAAAATAAAATATTAAAAAAAAATTAAGAAAGAACCATTATGCAATTATACGTATGTAAACCTACGTTTCTGCATATCTACTTGATGCCAGGTATTATAAGCATTTCAAATAAATTATCTTGATCTAGTGTTCATGAAAAAAAGATCACGAGAATTTCAACAGCAGATTTGAGCAGGATTGGAAGATATATCCAATGCAATTATTCAGGCTAAGTAGAAAAAAGAAAAAAATGAATAAAAATAAAAAGCCTGATCAAAATCACGATGAAATACCACTTTATATGGATCAGAATGGCTACAATTAACAAGTCAGGAAATGACAGATATTGGCGAGGATGCAGAGAAAGAGGAAGCCTCTTACCCTGTTGGTGGGAATGCAAACTGGTACAGCCACTCTGGAAATGAGTATGGAGGTTCCTCAAAAAAGTTAAAAATACAGCTACCCTATGACCCAGCAATTGCACCACTGGGTATTTATCCAAAGGGCACAAATATAGTGATTCAAAGGGGCACAGGCACCACAATGTTTAAAGCAACAATGTCCACAATAGCCAAAATATGGAAAGAGCCCACATGTCCATCAACAGATGAATGGATAAAAAAGTTATGGCATATATATATATATATATATACATATATATATATATACACACACACACATATATAATATATACACATTATCTATACACATATTTACATTATATATACATCATATATATACATCATATATACAATGAAATATTAGCCTTCAAAAAGAATGAAATTTTGCCATTTGCAATGACAGGGATGGAATGAGAGGTTATTGTGCTAAGTGAAATAAGTCAGAGAAAGACAAATACTGTATGATTTCACTTATATGTGGAACTTAGGAAACAAAATGTAGGGGGAGGGAAGGGAAAGGGAACATAGGGGAAGGGAAGGAAAAATAAAATAAGATGAAAACAGAGAGGGAGGCAAATCATAAAAGACTCTTAACTACAGGAAACAAACTGAGGGCTTCTGGAGGGGAGGAGGGTGGGAGAATGCAGTAATTGGGTGATGGACATTAAAGGAGGGCACTTGATGTAATGAGGACTGAGTGTTATATGTAACTGATGAATCACTAAATTCCACCCCAAAAACTAGTAATATACTAGATGTTAACTAAATTGAATTCAAATGAAAAAAAAAATTTTAAAGCCTAAGAGATTTCCAAAGACACAGTAGAGGCACTTCAAAATATGCATGATAAGAACTTCAGAAAGAGAAGAGAATGAAAAAACAGGCATAAAGAATATCTGAAAAAATAATAGCCAAAAACTTCTCAAATGAAAAAAGACAGGAATTTAGATATTAAATAAGCAAACTGAATTACAAAAAGAATAAATGCAGACAGCACATCAATACATATTGCAATTGAATTGTCAAAAGGCAAAGATAAAGTGAAAAGATGTAAAGCACCAAGAGGAAAGCAATGCACTATGTGCAAGGGATCCACAGTAAGATTAAGAACCAAGTTCTTATCACAAAGCATGGAAGCCAAAAGCCTATGGAATGGCATTTTCAAAGTGCTGAAAGAAAACTAAGAGTTCTCTATCCAGGAAACCTATCCTTCAAAAATGAAGGAGAAATTACGAGATTACACATTAAAAAAAAAAAAAAAAAAAAAAACAGTGAACACGTTATTCACAAAGTAAAAACAAAAAGCAAAATTTGTAACTAGTAGGCTTGCCTTACAAAGATTGCTAAGGGACAAATACATAAAACAAGAATTAAATGTTAATGGGTATACAATGTATTATGATATAATCTGTGACAATAACATGAAGAAAAGGGGAACAAAATTGTATAGGAGCAGAGTTTTTATATACTACTGAAGTTAAGTTTGTATCAATTCAAACTACATTGTCATAAATTGAGGATTTTCATCTTAATTCCTAAGTAACACAAAAAATATTTTAGATAAAATTTTTAAAATTAGAAGAGAATTAAAATGATATATTGCAAAAAAATCAATTAAACTCAAAAAAGTAGCAATTGAGGAAAATAAGCAAAAGTACAAGACATGCAGAAATAAAATAGCAAAATGAAATAACAAAATCATTCTTTATCTGTGACAACTGTAAATGTAAATGGATTAAATACTCCAAATAGTTTAAACCACACAGAGACTATCAGTGTGGTTAAAAATTTTTTTTTAAATTCCAACTCTATAGTCAATATAGTCACCTTAGACTCACATTGTATCTAAAGACACATATAGGTTAAAGGTAAAAGGATGAAGGAATCTTGTCTCACATTTAGATCTTTCATCCATTTTGAGTTTATCTTTGTGTTTGGTGAAAGAGAGTGGTCTAGTTTCATTCTTCTGCATGTGGATGTCCAATTTTCCCAGCACCATTTATTGAAGAGACTGTCTTTCTTCCAATGGATAGTCTTTCCTCCTTTATTGAATATTAGTTGCCCATAAAGTTCAGGGTCCACTTCTGGGTTCTCTATTCTGTTCCATTGATCTATGTGTCTGTTTTTGTGCCAGTACCACACTGTCTTGATGACCACAGCTTTGTAGTACAACCTGAAATCTGGCACTGTGATGCCCTCAGATACGGTTTTCTTTTTTAAAATTCCCCTGGCTATTCAGGGTCTTTTCTGATTCCACACAAATCTTAAAATAATTTGTTCTAACTCTCTTTTTGAACTCAGCCACAGTAAATTCTTGCAAGATACATCCAGGAAGGCAAAAGAAACAAAAGCAAAAATGAACTATTGGGACTTCATCAAGATAAGAAGCTTTTGCACAGCAAAGGATACAGTCAACAAAACTCAAAGACAACCTACAGAATGGGAGAAGAGATTTGCAAATGACGTATCAGATAAAGGGCTAGTTTCCAAGATCTATAAAGAACTTATTAAACTCAACAGCAAAGAAACAAACAATCCAATCATGAAATGGGCAAAAGACATGAACAGAAATCTCACAGAGGAAGACATAGACATGGCCAACATGCACATGAGAAAATGCTCTACATCACTTGCCATCAGGGAAATACAATCAAAACCACAATGAGATATCACCTCACACCAGTGAGAATGGGGGAAAAAAATTTTTTTTTTTTAATTTATGGTAGTCACACAGAGAGAGAGAGAGAGAGGCAGAGACACAGGCAGAGGGAGAAGCAGGCCCCATGCACCGGGAGCCTGACGTGGGATTCGATCCCGGGTCTCCAGGATCGTGCCCCGGGCCAAAGGCAGGCGCCAAACCGCTGCGCCACCCAGGGATCCCCAAGAATGGGGAAAATTAACAAGGCAGGAAGCCACAAATGTTGGAGAGGATGCGGAGAAAAGGGAACCCTCTTACACTGTTGGTGGGAATGTGAAATGGTGCAGCAGCCACTCTGGAAAACTGGAGGTTCCTCAACGAGTTAAAAATAGACCTGCCCTACAACCCAGCAATTGCACTGTTGGGGATTTACCCCAAAGATTCAGATACAATGAAACGCCGAGACACCTGCACCCCGATGTTTATAGCAGCAATGTCCACAATAGCCAAACTGTGGAAGGAGCTTCGGTGTCCATCGAAAGATGAATGGATAAAGAAGATGTGGTTTATGTATACAATGGAATATTCCTCAGCCATTAGAAACGAAAAATACCCACCATTTGCTTCAACCTGGATGGAACTGGAGGGTATTATGCTGAGTGAAGTAAGTCAATCGGAGAAGGACAAACAGTGTATGTTCTCATTCATTTGGGGAATATAAATAATAGTGAAAGGGAATAGAAGGGAAGGGAGAAGAAATGTGTGGGAAATATCAGAAAGGGAGATAGAACATAAAGACTCCTAACTCTGGGAAACGAACTAGGGGTGGTGGAAGGGGAGGAGGGCGGGGGGTGGGGGTGAATGGGTGACGGGCACGGAGCGGGGCACTTGACGGGATGAGCACTGGGTGTTATTCTGTATGTTGGTAAATTGAACACCAATAAAAAATAAATTTATTATAAAAAAATAGACAAGGAGAAAAAAAAGTAAAAGGATGAAAAATATGTTACATGCAAACAGGAACCAGAAGACAGCTGGAGTGGCTACATTAATATCAGATAAAATACTGTAAGTCAAGAATCACTACAAGAAACAAAAAAAGATATTCTATATTGGTAATAGATCAATTAATCAAGAAAGTATAATTACAGACATGTATGAAGCAATCAACAGAGCAAAATATATAAAGCAAAGATTGACAAATTTGAAGGGAGAAATAGGGTTTTACAATAATATCTTTAAATGTCAATAATACATTTTCAATAATGAAGAGAATATCTGGACAGAAGATTGTTAAGGAACTAGAGAACTTGAACAATACTATAAACCAACTGGACCTGAAAGATAAGTATACATATAGGTATAGACACAGATATATAATATTTAAATATATACAACATATTTATACAAATTATTATAAATATATAACTTTTATATATGTTACATGTTATATATAAAAATTCAATTATATAAACATACATATATATGTATACACACAAAATAATTTACCCTATAAAAGCAGAATACACATTTTCATGTGCATAGGGCATTTTCTCCTCCAAGATACATGTTCTTCACAAAATAATCCTCAATCACTCTTTAAAAACTGAAATCATAAGAAAATCTTCTTGGTCCAAATGTAATAAAATTACAAATTATAAGAGAAAGAAACCTGCAAAGTTCACACACATGGAGATTGAACAAAGCATTTTGTTAAGAACTTTACAACAGTTTTTTTTACTAAAAATACGGAATGTTTCACAAACTTGCATGTTATCTTTGTGTAGGGGCCATGCTAATCTTCTCCATATCGCTCCAATTTTAATGTATGTGCTGCTGAAGCAAGCACTCAACAACATATTCCTTATTCAACTGATCAAAGAAAAATCAAAGAAGAAATCAGAAAATACTTAGAGAAAAATCAGAGCAAAAATATAAAATACCAAAACTTATGGGATGGAGCTAAAAAACAGAGCTCAAAGTGAATTTTTTTGCAGCAAATGCCTACCTTAAGAAGATAATAAAAATAAATAAATAAATAAATTTTTAAAAGAGAATAAAAATATAAAAATCAATAATCTAACTACAGCGTATGGATCTAGAAAGATAATAGAAAACTAAACCCCAAAATTAGCAGAGGAAAAAAAAGAGAAAGATTAGTGCAGAACAAAATAAAACAGAAAACAGAGAAAAATCAATGAAACCAAAAGTTGGTTATTTGTAAAGCAAAATAACCATACTAACAAACCATTAATTAGACTGACAAAAAAAAGAAAGACAAAACAAAAATAACTAAAATCAGAAGCAAAAATGGGGACATTACTACCAATCTTACTAAAACAAAAAGGATTTTAAGAGCATATTATGAACACTATGAACAACAGTATACAAATTAGACAATTAAGATAAATGGACAAACTTGTAGATACATAGAAAGTACCAAAATGACTCAAGAAAAAATAGAAAATCTGAACAAACTTAGAACAAGAGACATGATCAGTCTTCACAAATCTCCCAATAAAAAAACTACCAAATCAGATGGCTTAACTCGTGAATGCTACCAAAAATTTAAAGAATTAACACCATTCCCTTTCAAACTTTCCAAAAAAATATAACATTTCCTAACTCATTCCATGAGCCCAGAATTACCCTAATACAAATGCCAGACAAAAACACTACAAGAAAACTATAAACCAATATCCTTGCGAGATGGATATAAAAATACAAATATATTCTAATAAACTCAACCAATCACCATAGCAAAAAGATTTTAGGCCTGGGATTTATCCCAAGAATATAAGGATACTTACATATATGAAAATCAACCAATATAACATATCACATTAATAGAAGGAAAGGAAAAAACCGCATCACCTCAAATAATGCAGAAATAGCATTCAACAAAATTGATCATTCTTTCATAACAAAAATATTCAGAAAAGTAGAATATACAGAAATATAATGGAAATTTTTTCAATATGATAAAGGACCTTTATAAAAAATCCACACCTAACACACTCGATAGTAAGACTGTTTATTTAAGTTTATTTTCCTAAAATCAGAAGCAAAAAAGGATGTATGCTTTTACCACTGCTATTTAGCAATGTTCTAAAGGTTCTAGCCTAAACAATTACACAAGAAAATTAAATTAAAAGGCATCTGAATTGGAAAAGTAAAGCTATCTCTTTTCACAGATGACATGATTTTTTACATATAAATATGTATCACTTCCATATATGTGACATGATTTTACTTATATATATCATTTACATATATGTATCATATAATATATCTGACATATATATCATATATATTTTTGGGATGATATATATATATATATATATATATGTATCACATCCACTAAAGAACTACTAGAGCTAATAATAAACTCAGCAAAACGTTGCAGGGTACAATATCAACACTGAAAAATCAACCCCTATTTTTTTCTATACACCAAGAGGAACAATCCAAAAAATTTAAGAAAACAATTCCATAACAATGGCACACAAAAAACAAACAAACAAATGTCTAGAATAAGTTTAGCCAAAGAAGTAAAAGACTGATATGCTGAAAAGTACAAAATATTGCTGAAAGAAATTAAAAAGGATAGATATCCTAGATATCCTAGATAAATGAAAAGACATTTGTGCTCATAAACTAAGAACTGACATTAAAATAGCTACTAATCAATCTATAGATTCAATGAAATCTCTTTCAAAATTCAAATGGCTTTTGTTGTAGAAATGGAAAAACAGATTCTAAAATTCAAATGAAAATGTGAGATGCCCCAAGTATCAAAACAATATTCAAAAATAAAACAAATTTGAAAGACTCATACTTCCTTCTTTTAAGATTTATCTTTGTGATTAATCAAAAACATGTGATTTCAGATTACTACAGTATTCAAAACAGTGTGATACTGACAAAATGACAGACATACAAATCAACAGAATAGAACTGAGAGAACAGAAATAAATGTATACATCTCTGGCCAACTGATTTTTGACAAGGGTACCAATATCCCTCAATAAGGAAAGAGTCCTCTCCTCAACAAATGGTGCTGAGAGGGGATCCCTGGGTGGCTCAGCAGTTTAGCATCTGCCTTTGGCCCAGGGCATGATCCTGGAGTACTGGGATAGAGTCCCACATCAGGCTCCCTGCAGGGAGCCTGCTTCTCCCTCTGCTTGTGTCTCTGCCTCTGTGTCTGCCTCTCTCTGTGTGTCTCTCATGAATAAATAAATAAAATATTTTTTAAAAATGGTGCTGAGAGAGGGTAAATACCCACGTGCAAAAGAAGGAAGTTGAGGATCATCCACATTATAGCCTGTATGTGTACTCCATTCCTTTTTAAAGGACCATTACTTCACACCATATAATCTGTACAAAATTAAGTGGGTCAACAAACTAAATGTAAGAACTAAAACCATGTTAAGTTTAGAAGAAAACATAGAGGTAAATCTTTGTAACTTTGGATTTTGCATTTCTAAGATATGACACTAAGAGCAAAAGCAATGAAAGAAAATATAAATTGGATTTCATCGAAATTAAACTGGACTTCATTAAAATTGTATATCATAGGATATTATCAATAAAGTGGAAAGACAACCTATATGACAGGAGAAAATATTTGCAAATTGTGCATCTGATAAGTGTCTAGTATCCAGAATATATTAAAAACACAAGCACCATTTTTTAAAAAAATGGGTAAAGGACTTAAATACACATTTCTCTGAAAAAAGATATATAAATAGCCAGCAAACACATGAAAAGATGCTTAACACATCACTATTCATTTGGGAAATGTAAATACAAACCACAATAAATACCACTTAGCATCTAGTAAGATGGCTTTAATTTAAAAAAAAAATGTTTAAGGTAAAAAAAATAAAGGAAAAAAACAGAAAACAACTATTGTCAAGGACATAGAAAACTGAAAGCTTTATACATTCCTGGTGGTTTATAAAATGATTCAGCTGCTATAAAAAGTTTGGCAGTTCTTCAAAAAATTAAACACAGAATTAGTACAAAGTACATGCCCCTCAAAATTAAAGCAGGTACTCAAAGAAAAACATGTACATGCATGTTCATATCTGCACTATTCACAATAGCCAAAAGACAGAATTAACCCCTGTGTCCATCAACGGGTGAATGGAATGTATATATAATGGATATTAATCAGCTTTAAAAAAGAATATACTACCAATACATGCTACAATGTGGATGATCCTCAAAAACATCTTGGCAATAAAGGAAGCCAGACACAAAAGGTCACATATTATATGATTCTGTTTATATTAAATATCCAAAATAGATAAATTTAACATACAGAAAGCAGAGTGGAAGCTTCTAGAGGATGGGGAGGGGCAGATGGGAAGTAAATACTTAATGGGTAGGAGGTTTACTTTCGTGTGATGAAAACATCTTGAAACTAGACAAGAGTGGTGGTTGCACAATATTGCAAATGTACTGTCACTGAGATGTTTGTTTTAATATGGTCAAATTTATGTTATGTGAATTTCACCTAAGGGGAAAAAAAGCTTTTGGAAATTAAAAATTATTGCTCAAATATCTTACAAAATTACTTGCACATTTAACCTTTGGTCCAACATCACAATTCTAAGTATCTATCCCCCAAAATACAGAAAGACAAGGCTATTTATTAAAGATTTGCTTGTAACAATAAAAGCGTAATACATATGCTTAGAAATTGAAAGGAAGTAAATATACACAATATTTGCTTACTTTTTCTAAAATCACTGAAGTAACAAAAAAGTAAGTTAAAAAATTTCAAACAAAAACAAATATATTCATATCCTTTCCACTACTTAGCCTCCATAATATTATGCTCTTATGTAAAATAGATACTATTTGGATATTTGGGCTGTTTCCAATCTTCTCACAATTATAAATAATGCTTAAATGAGTCCCTAAAAATCCAAAGTAGAACTATACACACAAACCCAACTATGTATCAAGTTCATGGACTAACCACTCAGGGAGAAACTATTTCAAGTAGGAAAAAAAGGGAAAAAAGTCCTCAAACTGTTTTCAATAATTATATTGTCAGTGGTAGAATTTTTCACAGAACAGGAGAATCCCATCAACTGTTGCATCCCCAATAGTAGCCTCTCTCATTTAAGGCCTCACCAAGCAGTTCTGGTTTTACAATATGAGGTAAGGCATGATATTATTTTGCATAAAGCATTCAGGAAAAGGAAATCAATCATTTCACATAAAGCTTATTTAAACACTCCAGTTTCTCATCAATCCATACATTACTATAGTCTCACAGTCTAAAAGTAGCCACAGTTAGGACATCATTTACAAGTTTTGATACCGAAGTATACGCGGCTCCTGCTAAGGAGTACCAGAAAGGGCTTGTTTAAACCCAGTCATCATTTTACCTATTTGTGTATATAAGGCCTTAGGTCCCCTGAGGGGAAGTGTTAGGAGCCAAGGGACCCAGACCCTACTTCAATCTTCATTTTGACTTATCTACCAGACCACTGTCCCAGGGGATTCCAGGTCATTTGCATCTTTGCCTTTCACCTTTTACATTCTTCCAAACTGGGATATATAGAGAGTGGCCTTATTTAGGGCCTTTTAAGGTCGTGGAACCAGCACTGGCTCCCACTGGTACACTCAATGTTCAATAGTATTAGACTGGCAACTCTGCTTCAACCTCCTCAATGTTCGATACATTCATCCCATTTCTAATAAACATCCACCCTGAAAGGACAAGTCTCCAGGCTCTCCCCTTCTGTCTTCTCATCCTTTCTTATTAATGATTCTTCTTTGTTTTTAGAGACTTTAATAGCTATAAGGGAAACCGAGACAGCAAGTACAACAAAGGTTCTTGAACAGCTGCTTGGATTTACAGCATGTTTACACGCGATGCCCATGTAAACAGGGCCCCCTTACTCCTAGCAGGTACCATAATCTGGGTAAGAGATATACATTCAGTAGATGATTATCCCAATCACCATAAAGAGAGTCCAGCAGGGCTTGCTGTAAGGTATACAGGCACTTCATCTGGGGTTTTCCAGTAGGCATTTATAGAGGAAAGACTTTCTCTCTTCTCATGTGAACAAACTTCACAGGAGCTTTTATCCAGTCTACCAGGATACCTGCTCCCTTGGGAATCACCCACTGTATATTGCAATTTGTGACTGTTACATAGTGAGCTGTGGGTTCTATATCACCCAAGCATTCTCTTCCACTCTATAGCATTCAAAACCAAAGATACTACCCCTAAATTAGTCCAACCCATTTCAGTAAAAATTCTTCAAGAAACTAACGATGAACAGATCCACAAAATGAGACAACCCCTTGGCCCTATAACCACTGGTTTCAGAAGTTTCTTGGTTTTTCCCTCCCTCCAACAGGACTAATTTTCCAGTAACCAGGGGTCATAGCAATGCTGTCTGTTGTCCTAGGATAATTGTTCCCATTGCAGGTGGCTTCAAGACTACTGATTGTAGTTCAAACGGACTGAAATCTAAGCTCAGCATCAGAATCAGCTCCAGAACTCTACATTACTTTCATTTTAGCCATTACATATAACAGTAATCAGGGAATTGTATGTTTAGTTTCTTTCTTACGTATGTATCTGTGAGCCATCTCATTGGGAGTTGAATCTATCATCATTTCTAAATTCCATTCCATAACTTTTGCCTTTACTGATGGATCACAGCACAGCTGCAGTTTCATATCATGAGTGAATATATATAGCCACTGAAAAATAAAAAATTCCTCACTCTTTTGCCCCTTCATCCTTTCTCTTCTCAAACTACAGGTTTCAGTGAGTCAGGGTAATGACACAAACTCCAATGTCTTTTCATGCTAGCTAATCAGAGTTAAAACAAACTTCATAGGTTAAAAGTATAGTCTTCCAAAGGCTGACCTTAATTCAGACACTGCCAGCTAAAACTCACGGGTTCCCCAGCCCTAGAATAATCGGCTGGCTACAAATCCAGAGGTTCCCAGTACTCCCTCAGGTTCAATGATTCACTAGAACAACTCACATAATTCAGGAAGGCAATATAGTTTACAATTACAGTTTTATTACAGCAAAAGTGTATAAATCATGCCCAGCCAAAAGAAGAGACACATAGAGCAAAGTCTGGGATGATCCCAAATGCAAAGCTTCTGTAGTTCTCTCTCTGTGGAGTCAAAAGAGGTCATTTCCTTGGTATAGTGATGATTAACAATATGCAGAATATTGGTAGCCAGGGATGCTCATCTGTGATTCAGTGTCCAAAGTTTTTATTGAAGTTTCATTAGAGAGATACAACTGATCAAATTACTGGCCATATACTAAAGTTAATCTCCAGCCCACTTCCTCTGCTCCTCAGAGGTCAGACTAATACCACATGGCTAAATGGCCTAACCCTATAATCACTGGTGTGGTTTTTCTTGTATTGTTTACCCCCATCCTGAGTCACCTCATTAGCATTAACTATCAAGGCCATCATGAACAAAACACTCCTACCACTTGTGAAATTCCAAAGGTGTACACTGGTTCCCATGCACAAACTGTATACAAAAGCCAGCTGAATTCTTTGTTACACAACACAAGACTTACTTACTGTAAAACAAAACCACACAATAATACAGCATGTTATTGGCTAAAGAATAGACACACAGATCAACAAAATAAAACTCAGAAGTAGACCCACACAAATATACTCAACTGATTCCGACAAAGAGGGAGGGACAATTCAACATAGAAAGGACAGTCTTTTCAACAAACTGTGCTGCAACTCTTAAAATTATATGAAAGAGGGGATCCCTGGGTGGCGCAGCGGTTTGGCGCCTGCCTTTGGCCCAGGGCGCGATCCTGGAGACCCGGGATCGAATCCCACATCGGGCTCCCGGTGCATGGAGCCTGCTTCTCCCTCTGCCTGTGTCTCTGCCTCTCTCTCTCTCACTGTGTGCCTATCATAAATAAATAAAAAAAAAAATAAAAAAAAATAAAAAAAAATTAAAAAAAAAATTATATGAAAGAAAATTAACCCAAATACAAGTATTAAACAGAAATTAACTCAAAATGGATCACAGACAAAAATGTAAAGTACAAGACTATAAAACTTCTTAAAGTAGAAAACCTACATGACCTTGGTTGGGTTTAATAATGATTTTTAATTACAATACCAATAGCATTATCTTTGAAAGAAAACACTGATAAGCTGGAATTTATTAAAACTTCTGCTCTGTGAAAGACACTTTTAAGAGAATGAAAAGACAAGGCACAAACTAGGAGAAAATATTTGTAAAACATATATCTGATAAAAGATTTATATCCAAAATATACAGAGAATTCTTAAAACTCAACAATAAGAAAACAAGTCAATTAAAAAATGGGCAATGGATCTAAACTGACACTTTACCAAAGATATATAGATGACAAATAAGCATATGAAAAGATGCTCAGCATTATTATTAGGGAATTGCAATTTTAAAAACAATGAGATACCACTGGACACCTATAAAATGCCTAAAATTCAAAACACTGACAATAACAACTGCTGATAAGAATGCAGAGCAACTGGAACTCTGTTAGTGGGAATGCAATTTTGTACAGCTACTTTGTAAAATAATTGGACAATTTCTTTCAAATAAGGCTTTTAAACATAGCCTTACCATATGATCAAGCAACTGCACTCCTTGGTATTTTCCCAAGTGATTTAAAGAAACATCTGTTCCCAGAAATACCTACATGTGGATATTTATGGCAGCTTTATTGATAATAGCCAAAAACTGGAAGCAAGCAACATTTCCTTTGATAGATGAATGGATAAACAAACTGTGGTACATTCATACAATGTAATATAATTTATCAGTTTAAAAAATGAGGTATCAAGCCACAAAGAGGCATGCGTGAATCTTTAATGCATATTGCCAGTATGAAAAAGCTATATATTGTATGATTTTAATTATATGACATTCTTTAAAAGGCAAAATTACAGAGATTGATCAGTGTTTGCCAGGGGCTCACTGCGGAGAGGAGTAAACAGATGAAGTATAGGGAACATTTTAGGATGGTGAAATTACTCTTTATGATACTGCAATGGTGAATACAAAACATAAAGCATTTGTCCAAATCCACTGAACTTTACAGCACAAGGAGTAAACCTTAATGCATCCAAATTTATTTAAAATTCTTTCAGGAGTCAGGATCTCTGGAGGAAGTATAGAATGTAACAAACATCTAAATGTATTTATTACAAGTGTATGAAACAACTCACTGAAGGGGATGAGTGGTATAAGGTGCTGACCTAAGTAACTTCAGAAACGGAGTCTAAGACTAAAGGCTATGAAATTCTATAAGCACTGTACTCTAGTTGATAAAGGTGTTTCCTGTAGAGGTATAAATTAACAACTCTGAAATGACTATACATATATACTAGAATTGAATTATTATACAAATGGATGATTGAAGGTAAGCAGTTTTCTTTCTCTTGGAGTGGGAGGTTTCAAACAAGCTAGGGGAAAAAGCAAGAATGATGCACATCGTAATGTGCATGGTAATGTGAAATCATGTTTAGCTCAAAATGTAAATGGTTACATACAGAAATATTTATAGATAGGTGTATATATACAGGTTAGCACACATATATCTCCTCTTTCAGCTGACAAAATCTAGAACCCAAACCTTCATTGCCACACACCTCAGATGCAAATTTTCATTTCTAATACAATTATCCAATTAGAAGCAGGCTCTTTGGGTGCCCAGGTAGCTCAGCTGGTTGAGTGTCTGATCTTTGATTTCAGCTCAGGTCATGTCTCAGAATCCTGATATCAAGCCCCCCACGCTGGGCTCCATGCTCAGCAGGGAGTCTACTTGGGACTCTTACCTTCTGTCCCTCCCCCTGCTCATGCACTTTCTAAAATAAATAAATCTAAAAAAAAAAAAAAGAAACAAAGAAAGAAAGAAAGAAAGAAAGAAAGAAAGAAAGAAAGAAAGAAAGAAAGAAAGAAAGAAAGAATGAATCTAAGGCTCTTTGGAGAAAGGGCTGATTCTAATACTGAGGCAGAAAAAAATACAAGGGGAGTTTGGAACATCTTGTAATGCCAGAAAGTTTAAAAACAGAAAAAGTTACCCAAAGCCAAAGTCACAAAAAAAATACAATGATACGGGTACAAATTAGAACCAAAAGTATAAAATATATAAGTCCATACTAATGTAAAGAAATGATGGAATAAATAAGCAAGTGACAAATGAGAGAAGTCCCTTTCCATCTTGGTCTTCTATCCAAAAACATATTTCCCCAATCTAATCATAAGGAAAGCATGAAATAAATCCCAGTCAGGCAACATTCTAGAAAATATCTGACTACTAGTATTCTTCAAAATTCTTCTTTCAAGGTCATCAAAATCAAGGAAAGTCTGAGACTGTCACAACCAAGAGGGGTCTAAAGGAGACATGACTACTAATTCTAATACAGTATCCTGGAAGGAATCATAGAACAGAGAAAGGAGGGGAAAATGAAGAATATCTAAATAATATGGACTGACTAATGAGATATCAATATTGGTTCATTAATGTGACAAATATGTCATATTAATGTAATATGCTAAAAAGGGAATAGGAGATGTGGGATATACAGGTATATCAGCAATAATTTTATAAATCTAAAACTCAAAAGTTTACTAAAAATTGAACATTTACTGGGATCTTAATGATATTAAGAAATGACTTAATTTTTAGAGGTACAATAATGAAATTTAGCTATGTCTGAATAAGAGTCCTTATCTATTAGTAAAACATTCAGAAATAACTAATTATTAAGGCATACTGAAATACCTACATATAAATGTACAAATGTACATTTACATGTAAATATTTTATATTACATTACCACATAAATCATGATGTGTGTAAGACTCACTCAACCCCATTTGGGGAGAGGAGTGGGTAAATACAGATGTAAGTGAAAAAAGGCCATGATTTTGATCATCCTTTAAGTTGAATACCTGATATAGTGAACCCCCTTGGCTCTTCTCTCTAGGTTTGACTATGTCTGAAACTTTGTATAAAAAATTAAGTAACTGCCTGATCTAAATAAAACTTAACAGAAGAGCCAGAAGATAAGACTCTAGAAGACTACCCTCAGAAGGATAAAGGACAAAAGAAAAAAAAAGTTAAAAAAATGAATGAAGAATGAGCAGAAATAGAGAAACAGGATATAATAATCAACTATTAGAAGTTCTAGGAAAAGGGCACAGAAACAATGGAAGGGATAAAATAGTAAAAAAAAGAAAAGGAAATTTTCCAGATTTGAAAAGGATAATGGATCATTTAAGAAGGCTTGAAAAATTTTAGTTTGTAATAATATCACAGATACCCAAAATATAGTGAGCAAAAATAAATAAATCCAAACTAATACTTAGCCCCAGTAACTTCTAAAGCAGTGTTTTTCCTTTTCTCTCACTCCCATCAGAACACTGAAAAATTTCTGCTCAGAGCGATTTCAGATATAATACTTCTACAAGACTCTTCCAGAAATAAAGGTTAAGACAGTCTAACCCCAAAGAAAACTCAAATGGCCAGAGGTGATGACAGTGACCAAGTTTAAATAAGCTTGTAAAATATCACTACAATACAAATATTTTACAGAAGAAATTTCCTTAAAATAGAGCTTGTTCCCAGACTAAGAGACTAGAACAACAAGGCTCTATTGACATGTCTACTCAAATTCTTTACAAAGACAATGACACAAAAATCTTAAAAAAAAAAAAATTAAATGACCATCATTGTATTCCCTGTGAATTATGTAACTAGAAAGAAAAGACTTCAGCTATAGCTCAATGCTTTATAAATTTCTTTTGCTCTCAAGACACACTTATCTTAGATTTTCTTCCATCCTTCCCAGGAACAAACCTACCTTAATTCCCAGGAACACCTTAAAAAAATAAACACAGTATACAGGGTCACAAATCTAAGAGCTCCAGATGACAAATGACTACTCACTGTTTCATTTTGGGATCTCCATGCTGAAATTATGATTTCTCATGAAATATTTTTAAGAATTCTACTGCAATAAAAATAGGAATTCCAGAGAAATGAAATAATTTTCCTGATAAGGAGAATAATTCCTGGAATAACCCCTGTGAATATGTTAGGTTACACAGCAAAAGAGGAATTAAGGTTGCAGGTGGAATTATGGCTGCCAGTGAGCTGACCTTAAAATAGGGATTTTATCCTGGATTATCTACATAGGTCCACTGTAATCAGAGGAAGGCAGAAGAGAGGCAGAGGAAGAATGATCAAAGAGATGCAATGTTGCTGGCTTTAAAGATGGAGAAAGTGGGGAGGGAAGCATCATTAAACGGCAGCTGCTTAAAATGGAAAAAGTTAAAAAAAAAAAAAAAAGGATTCTCCCCTAGAACCTCCAAAAAGAACACAGCCCTGCTGACAACTTGATTTTATCCCATGGAGATCTGTGTCTGACTTCCTACCTACAGAACTATGAGATAATAAATGAGTATTGTTTTAAGACACTAGGTTTGTGGTAATTTGTTAAAACAGCTAGAGTAAACTAATAATACACTGTTTCTTTAAATTCTATAATAAGACTTATTTCAGTTTCTTCTGTTTTAAATCCAATCCTATTCCCATTGCCTGAAAACTTCATAGTTTAAGTATCTGTTCCCTCCATTCTGTGATACTTCCCAGGGCTGAAAGAAAGGCCAACACATAAGCACATTCCCAACTGAAAAGGAAAGAGAGTCAGTATGTGACTTGTGTGGTATTTCTGGTGGAGGCGGATAACTGTCTCTACCCTGCCAATCTTTTTTTTTTTTTTAATTTTTTTTATTTATTTATGATAGTCACAGAGAGAGAGAGAGAGGCGCAGACACAGGCAGAGGGAGAAGCAGGCTCCATGCACCGGGAGCCCGATGTGGGATTCGATCCCAGGTCTCCAGGATCGTGCCCTGGGCCAAAGGCAGGCGCCAAACCGCTGCGCCACCCGGGGATCCCCTACCCTGCCAATCTTATAATACACTGCACACCTGGGCGAAAAATCCAAGTCAAGTTCTGCTTGACTTAAAACCTTTTTAAAATTTACTTTAGCCTTTGCAGGTTTCAGATGAGTAATTTTAGCCACACTGATTATCATGGTGGGTGGCAGATTTCAGTTAACATGTATGTTTGTTGACAGTTTAGCTGAGCTATTCCATCATATTGCTGCCTCAGCATACATTTTTCAAACAAACTGTCAGCAAGGGCCTTAAACTGATCTTAATCCCTTGTGCAAGTATAAACCCTAGATAACAGCTCACAGTCACAAGCAAATTTAAGCTCCTTGCCTCCCAACACCTTCCCCTTGTGTGGCCCATAGGCAAAACCCCTGAGAAGCTTACCAAAACCCTTGACTGGGTCTAACTGGGCAATCCACCTTAGCCCAGGAACCCTAAAGCCCTCTAACTCACAGACCCTAATAAAGGCATGTGCCCCAGTTCCTCACTCTTTCTGCCTTGATCTTCCTATGTGGTGCCTCAAGGCAAGGAGTATACTTTCTCCAGGGCCTGTGAGTGGAAAAGTTCTCTTTGTTTCTCTTGTGGTCTTTTGACTCACCATCCAGCACCTTGGAGGTTCTATTTAAAAATGTTGATTTAAGAAAATCATAACAATGTTTAACAAATTGAAATGCCAAATGCAGTAATGATTTAGTGTAGTACTCTTGTTGGATGATGGAAAAATTAATGTATTTAATGGCCCCAACTCCTTCAGTATTCTGAATTTCCTTCTTTGAGATTCAATTTTCTGTCCTTAAAACCATTCAACTTACAGCATTAGTGAGTGCTCACTTTTAGCTGGGCATCAGATTTTTGTTTTGTTTTGTTTTGCACATTACATCAAAGGGAGTTTAATATGCCTCTTTCTATGCCTAAAATGAATGCTCACCCCTCTCTTTTCCTTGGCCAACTGGTCAATTTTATATTCATTTTTTGAAACTCAGCTCACTGAAACCTGAACACACAGAGTTAAAACTCCCTTCTGCATTATTTTGAGACCACATGCATACTAATCATAGCGTGCATATCAGTTATAAAATTACACTATGATTACTTATATCTGCCAATCATACTAGACTTTGTATTCACTAAGGACAAAGACAGCCTTATCCGTATCAGTATCTTCAGCACTTAACAGTATGCCTGGAACACAGTAAAAGTTCAATACATAACTAGTAAATTTAACTTCAGATTGTAATAAACAATCTCTAAGAAATAATAAAGAGTGAAGAAAAATATGTTTCAAGGGTCACCACAACTATATTTGTTAAATTTAAACTTTTTCATATATAAAAGTTACATTAACAGGTCAAAAAAGAACCTACAACAATAATTAAATGCAAATGGAAGATTTACTAGTTTGACAAAAAATATATATAAATTAAAAGAAATTTAGTTTCCTCATCTCATTTTGTCCCCTTATCTGTAAAAACAAAACAAAAAACAAAAAATGAGTTGGATCCTTCTATGTGTTCAAATTCTGTATTCTCTATCACAGCATAGCTGAAAGTATCAGTTTGAAATTTTCATTTACCTATATTAAGACGGTCTCAACTTTCTGTAAGCTGTCCCTCCACTATGACGTCTGTGCTAATGTCACATTTTTAGTTACTTGTACCTTGCTATTATGACACGTGGTACCTTAGAAACTTACTTTGTAAATAGGTTATGTCACAGTATGAATGGGAAAATACTGAGTAGTATTAAACAGCACCTTTAGTTTTTCTATTTATCTCAAATTAAATGGCTTGTCATTATAGCACCAATTTCAACAAGAATATATTAAGCCCTTATTTAGTGCCAGAAACCTAAGAGTGATGAGAGATGATGAAATATCCAGTATATTCAAGTATATTCTCCAACATAACAGGAGGTTAAAAGCAACTAGACAGACCAGCATAAGATGATAACAACCCACAAAGAACCAGTCAAAGGAGTATAGATTTGACATTATAAGTAATGGGAAAACTAAGAGAAAAATAACAAGTCAAACCAACAATTCAGGATAATTTTGGCAGAATGAATAGAACCAACAATATTAGTCAGAATTTCTAAAAGTGAGGAGGTTAACACTACTATTCTCCCCTACACTCAACAAATAATGCAATTTTGCCAACTGTACCCTCTAAACCTGTTTTCAAAATCACCCATCTCTCTAGATCTCCATTTTTCCACTTTAGCACAAGCTACTACCATCCTTTCGGGAACAATAACTTCCAGCATCTTTTCTAGTTCCCTTCTAATTCAATCTTCATAAAGAATATTTTTTAAATGTAAATCAAATTATGTCCCTTTCAAGCTTAAAATCCTCCCAGAATTCCCTTTTAATTTTTAGGACAAAGATCAAATCCTTTGAGCTCCATAAGAGCTCTGTACTTATAGCCTCCTCTCCTGCCGCTCCTCCCTTCTGTGTCAGTGCTCAAGCTACAGTAAGTAGCCTTCTCATAGTTCCTCAAACATTCCTTAATCCCTTCCTGCCCCAAAGCCTTCCCACATGCTGTTTACTAAAACACATAACATACTTGTAACTATGCATACCCTTTTAGCCCTAGGGCAACTTAACCTAAATATCATTTCCAAAAAATGCCTTATCTAACACCCACACTACACCATGCTTTCCAATTACATACTTTCATACTTTGCAATTCTCCTCTGTAGATCTTTCCCCACTTAATAACTGAAGATAGTTACTAAGCTAAGTATTACAACTACATCTGCCTCATTAGGACGCTAGCACCACTAAAATAAAAGCTCTAGCTCCCTGATCAACACATCCTCAATATCCTGCACCTAACAGTCACTCAAATATGTTGGATGGACTCATGAGGACCAGAGAAAGAATGGTGCTAGGAATGACAACAGAAATAAAAGTGAATGCCTAAAGAGTTTACACAGACTTACATTTAGTTTGAAAATTTAATTTCTGAATCTTTAAAATTTTTTGTAGTATTCTAAAGCAGGAGTCAACAAACTTTTTTAAAAGCCAAAATAGTAGGGGTGCCTGGATGGTTCAGTCAGTCAAGCATCCAACTCTCGATTTCAGCTCAGGTCATAATCTCAGAGTCATGGGATCGAGCCTCGCATCGGACTCTGCTACTCTCAGTGCAGAGTCTGCTTGTCACCCTACCCCCATCCCTAAAATATATAAATAAATAAAATCTTAAAAAACAAAACAAACAAAAAAACAAAGATGACCAAATTGTACTTTTTTTAGGTTTGCGGGCAATACAGTCTGATGCAACTATTCAATCCTGCCATAGCAGCATGAAAGCAGACATATACTATATGTAAATTAAAAGGCATGGTTGCACTGCAATAAAACTTTATTTACAAAAATAGGCAACCTGCAGGCTACAGCTTTACTGGCCCCTATTAATATATCCCAAAGAAACAGAACACAGAAATTAAATGCAAAAAATAAAAACTGTTCTCTTTTCATTTTAAACTCATAAAGAAGCTTTTTTTGAAGTGCCTTACAAACTTCCCCAAACTCTGAACTCAAAATGAGTTAGCAAGCATTAATTAAAAGCATACATGGAATCTTCCTTTAATGGTCAAAATTAAGTTTATCTCCTCTCTTAATTTGGATCTTAAAGCTCCTGTTGAGGCAGTAACTGTCTCTATTAATATGTATGTCTCATAACCAGAGTACAGAGCACATAGTGGAAATTAAAAACACATGCTGAACAAACGAATGAACCAACCATAGATTAGTCTTTCCCCTTTTTATTCTAGTCTGCTATAGTTTGGTGCAGAGACAAGAGGAGAAGCAATTAATCTGAATGTTTTGATTGTCAAAAAAAGGTATTCTCGAGTAAGACTGAAAAGAAACAATTTTCCAAAAGGCAGACATTTAATAACAAAGAGAAAACAGAATACAACGGTAAACATCTACTTCTTTACCTTAAAGAAACCCAGTATAAATTTATGGTCCCACATAGTACAGTAGAGATAATAAACTGGGAGCCAATTTATTCCAAGTTTTAATTCCTCTGTGTTTCTTAAGGGATTGTGTGACTTAGCTTTTCTAGGTTTCAGTATCCTTACCTATAAAATGAGTGGATAAGAGTAAATGATCTCTACGTCCTCAATTCCAGAGTATCTAATTTTTCTATATATAAAAGCCAAGAAGATGAATGAAAACAAATGCAAAATCTCATAAAACTGAATAATAAAGGGTAGGAAAGGGTAGTATACAATCTCCATTGTGATCAGTATGACCAATAGGTCTAAAATGAAAATTCAGAATGTATAAATTGTCACAATATATGTAGATCCAATGTCCAAGAAAACAAAAACTGGGAGTTAAAAAGTAATCCCATCCTCCTTTATTTGTAAAAATAAAAAATCATGGTGCAGCACACTTAGCATGCTGAATAGATACATGTCAACAGAAACACAATGGAAATGCAGGACAATTAAACAATCAAAGGAATGAAAATAGTCCACAGGAACAAAACAAAAATGAATAAATAACAAAAAATGCTTTTATCTCAGAAGAAATCTAGATCTGTCGTTATTTAAGGCAGCTATTGATGTAAAGCAATCAATAATATCAAATAGACACATTTATCATGTGCACTGTTAGCAAATAAAGACTATTATACACTGTGCTAATTCGTGTTACACTTATTTTACAGTACTGGACACTGTATTCAAGTCATTTCTATAAACAATTCTTCCTAAAAATTGAATTGAAAATATCTAACAGACCAATAATTCCATTATCCTCTTAGTTGCCTCTCTTAGAAATCAGTAATCTTTAAATTCCACGTCAATTTACAGAAAATACAAACACATACACATACACACACACACACAAGCTATTGTGAGTTATTTCCACTTATTGGAAGATAGCAAATACTAAGAATAAAAATATTCCAATATTTCCAGCTAATAAAACCTATGATTAGCTTCAGTGATGACAGACCTTGGTGAAGGCCACTTCAATAACTATGCCATCAGTTTAGAATAACTTAAACTGAAAAAAAATGAGTTTTGCTAAACTGTGCTTAAACTTAACTATTTTATTTATAGTACAAGAGCTAAATTTATCAACGTCAAATGAATAATTTCTTTAAATTAATAACCATATTATTTTTTTAAAAACTCAAAAGTATGTCTCCAGTCATGTTATGCAGAAGCATAATGGCCCCCTCAAAGATGTCCATATCTTAATCCCTGGAACCTGTGAATGTTAGATTACATGGCAAAGAAGAACTAAGGTTACAAATGAATTACTATTGCTAAGGAGGAGACCTTAAAATAGGGACAGTCTGGATTATCCAATTGGGCCCAACGTAATCACAAGGGTCCTTATATGGAAGAGAGACAAGGTTACAGTAACATGATGTGAGACTCAACCTACCATTGTAGCTCCGTAGATGGAAGGGGCTATGAGCCAAGCAATGTGTGCAGCCTTGGGGCTAGAAAGACAAGGAAAGAAATTCTCCTCTAGAGCTTTCAAAAGGAACACTGCCTCGCCTACCATTTTTTTTTCAGTCCACTGAGAGCCTGGGTCCTAAAACAGTACAATAAGTTTGTGTTGTTTTAACCTATCAAGATTTTTGGTGACTTGTCACAGCAATAAGAACAAACTAATACACCTATAGATTTATAAATGTGTTTTTAATTAAAGTCTGAATCTGATTACAAAAACAATAAAAATCAGAATGCCTAGCATCCTTAATAATGAATCCTATTCTTCTTTTAAAGAATAGCAATTATGTAGTTCTTTACTGCTACAACACACAACAAAGATAGTATTATATGTGCTATATTTTTTCCAAATAAATATTATTTTTCCTCTTTGAAACAGTTTTGCAATAAATGCCTCTTTAATCTTAACGGTTGAGTTGATCCCAGATTCTCAAATAACCTTCCAACACAAAACACTGTGCACTTTCCTCATTGATTATAAGTTTACTGAACATTATGATAATCTAATTCACATTTCCTAAAAATCAGAGCAGTTCACGTCAAACTTTGAATGTAACCAGTGTTTGAAAAATGAAGCTTTTAGCTCTCTTGGCACTTCTACACCCAAATTTCCATTTTAATCACATAAAATAAAACAGATTCTATAAAATTTGCTACATATAGAAGCATTTTCCATGATTTTTATGAATTTGTTGTCATTAGCTTTGATAATAAAACAGATACATGTATAGATCTGGAAATGTTTATACTGCACTGTATTATTAAGATTAAGATGTCCAAGAGCATCTTCATAAATATTCTTTCAAATGGGCAGGTAGGATTGGGGGTGGAGGAGTGAGGCATGAGGAGTCAGAGACTGAGCAAGCTAAGGAAGACATACATACAGAGCAGCAGTGAACATGGGGAATTGGAACCTGAGTAATGTGAAAAGAGTATCCATGCTCAGGTTGGCCTAGCATATCAGGGGTTGAGCACATCAGGAGTAAAGATGGGTGAAAAGGGGGCATCTGAGGCTGGAGGTTGGCCTGGTATGAGATATGAGAATTTAAGCAGAAATATGTGGGGGATGGCTTGATGTAGTAAGTCAGAGCCCAAACAGAATAGAGACATTATCCATGCATGGTGGTGACCCACTTAGGGCTTCAGAGCCCAAGTAGGATGAGAAAGATATAAATGGGAAAGAGGAAGTGGTGGCAAAGAATAGAAATCCATTACACAGGGGAAGAGATCAAATAAGTAAATATTTTAACGATAACAGAAGTCAGGTATATCAGCATCAGAGAAGGGAGGTCACAAATCATAAAGACTCCTAACTCTGGGAAACGAACTAGGGGTGGTGGAAGGGGAGGAGGGCAGGGGGTGGGGGTGAATGGGTGACGGGCACTGAGGGGGGCACTTGACGGGATGAGCACTGGGTGTTATTCTGTATGTTGGCAAATTGAACACCAATAAAAAATAAATTATTAAAAAAGTATATATATATATAGAAAAGGGAAAACTATAATGAACCCTGTGGCATTGGACTGGAATTGGAGGTATTAATATGAACTCATGGTTTTCAATACATAAAGATAATGTAGAAACAAATATTGGTGTAAATGTGTATGTATAAAGTCAACACACACATTTATATTCCCTAGTTCTTGGTCGACTGAAGATGCCTGGAAGCAGCAGCTTTTCAACAGCAGGAGTATACCTAGCTCCCAGAATTTGGCATCAAAAACAGCATTTTCCCTTAAAAGGAACCAAGGCTTTTAGAGAAATGGCTGATTACAGGACTAGGGCAGAAAAAGTGTAAGGCGAAACTAGAAATGTTTTGTACAAGAAAGCAAAAACTGCTCAAAGAATGACAGATCTAGCAGAAAAGGACACAGAAGTCAGCTACACATTGGCCGGAAGACTAAAGAAAGACCACAACAACCAAAACCAACATGTGATTCTAACGTGGATCTCTTTTGCTAATAGAAGATATTATTAGTCAACTGGAAAAACCTGAGTGGCATCTGAAGATTAGAGAGTAGTCATGTATTAATGTTAGTATCACGATCTGAAAGGTCATACTATGGTTACATAGGAGAATGTTCCTGTTTCTCAGAAATTTTCATTAAAGAATCTGAGAGTGATGGGGCAGTAGGTAGGCAATTTACTCTCAAAGGGTTCAAAGAAAAATAAAATCATTTGTACTATACGCTGTCACTTTTTATTATGTACAAATGGTCTCTGGATCATTTGTAAATATTATCAATACCATTTATCCCAACCTCTTATCATCATCTTATAAATATGAATGAATGATGAAAGATCTCAAGAAATCTATTAATTCTTAAATCTATTAAGAAGAAAAGACAAACATGAATGAGGTCAAAAGTTTAGCCATGCAAACAGCATATGGGCCACAGGCCAAAATCTGAGACTTTATTCTAAACTTAAACAATAGAATTTAAACATAAATAACAAGGAGCTTAATAGTGACGCAAAATCTATGGTAAAACCTCTGGGAGTGGGGGGTGGGGGGGTACAAATACCAGAAAATGAAAATTTTACAAAAGTAAATTAAAAAGTTTATATATGTAACTCACATCACTGGCACTTCACTTATCTAGGGTACTCATTTCACTTCACAATAGCAAGTTCTACCTCAAGATAGGAAGAAAAGTGAATAAGACATAGTCCAGGGACTCCTGGATGGCTCAGTGGTTGAGCTTCTACCTTTGGCTCGGGCATGACGCCAGGGTCCTGGGATCAAGTCCCACATTGGGCTCCCCGCAGGGAGCCTGCTTCTTCCTCTGCCTCTCTCTGTATCTCTCATGAATGGATAAATAAAAATCTTTAATTAAAAAAAAAAAAAGGAGACGGACCGGTTCTTGCCTTCCAAAGTACTTCAGTATAGGTGGGGAGACCAATAAAAAGCTATATACCTCAAGGCAAAATAAAGTTGCTAAAGCTAGGAGTAGGAAGATGCAGTACGGTTAGAAGAGAGGACAGAGTAGTTAATTCTAATTGGAAAAAATAATTTACATTGTTCCTACATATATTAAGTCAGATTAGGGCAAAACTAGATGAAAAGAGGCAGTCTTTACCATCTAACAGGAAAAAGAAAAATAGAAAACCAGAATATGAGTGAAAAAGTGCTATAGGGTCTCATGACTGAACAGTTAACCCTTCTGGAAAGGGCATGAGGGGAAGTCTGAAGCCTTAGGAGGTGAACAGACTTGATAGGCAGAGGAAGAGGGAAGAGGGAAGAGGGAAGAGGCATGCTAGGCTATAGAAAAGCTTAGGCAAAGGCAGAGAATAGGAGCATTAGAGAACTATAAATAAACTCAAATGGTCTTTGTATATCGATGCAGCCCCTGAACACAGATACAAATTTAAAGCAGCAGCAGCAACATGATCTCACTGGAGTTTAATGAAAACAGTCTGACAGTAATGTGAAAGACAGTTAAACAGGGTGAAAACCAAGCAACATGGAGACAAGACCACCCCTGAGATAATTTATGTGAATACACTTTAAAAAGATTAAAACACCCCCAGTCTCTCCCTTAAGTAAAAGTACTGCTGGCAAAATTAAATAAGAGTAAGACCACAAAAATTAGAGAATAATTTAAAACTTCCTGAGAGTTCCTCTAAAATTCACAGTAAAACCAAATGAAGCAAACACAAGCCAAATTTGATATTCCTCTCCTACATTTTCAACTACAGAAAAATTTAAAATTCAGTAGAGAACTCCTATTCCCCTAAACTATATCTAAGAACATTTATGATATTCAGCACACATTTAAGTCTCAGCAAAGTCTAGCAATGTGAGTCACTGAAGTAGAAACCCAAATCTAGCTAGTTGTTCCCTTACTAAATCATAGGTAGAGAAATGTGGAATAAAGTGTGGTATCATGAAAAGTGAATGCACAACTACATATTGGTGCACCAAAAGCATTCAAGCCAAAATTTAAATATACACTTTAAAATAAAAAATATATATATATTTTTTTAAGATTTTATTTATTTATTTGAGAAAGAGAGAGTGACAGAGAGAGGGAGACAGAATCTGAAGCAGACTCCACACTAAGCACAGAGCTTGGCACAGGGCTCACCCCTGCAACTACGAGATCATAACGTGAGCCAAAATGAAGAGTCGGACACTTAACTGAGTGAGCCACGCAAGCATCTTCCCCCCCAAAAAAAACTATTTTAAGAGGTTAAACTTGTCTTCTGTGTGAAGATAAGGCTGATAAAACAGAAAAACAAAGCTAGGCACTTTCAAGGATTATCTGGTTCAGAAACTTCTAGGTATCCTATAAAAATCCTTCCCAAAATAAAAGCACTGTATGTGATGATTTAAAATTATCAGCTGCTGGGGCAGATGGGTGGCTCAGTTGGTTAAGCATCCGACTTGATTTTGGCTCAAGTCACGATCTCTAGGTGGTGAGATCAAGCCCCTGCTGGGCTCCATGCTGGGAATGGAGCCTGCTTAAGATTGTCTCTCTCTCCCTCTCCCTCTGCCCACCACCACCTCACACAGGCACGACTGCATGCACGCTCACTCTTTCACTGTCTCTCTCTCTCTCAAAAACATATCAGTTCCTAATTATTTCAGTGTTAGGAAATCAGTCATCATGACAGTGTACAAACCCCTCTTCAATAAGAGCTTGCATATTGGCCATGGCATTGCAACAAAGGGGATCCAAAAAAGTTTTTGCCTAAAATCATGCACATACAATATGATTCTGATAATTCTAAGGAAATAATTGCTCTATTTAATTTTCAACAAAAAAAAAGTTAAATATCATTTAAGCTTATTGAGTTAAAAGAAATGCTAGTTATCCTGAGTGGATGTAAGGCTGAAAACCAAGAATACCAGACTGACTATATAATAATTAGTAAACTAGTTCCCAACCTACTAATATTAATTCATTCAACTCCTCTGAAATTCATCCAAATCTGAAACAAGGGTTAGTGATTGGTCCATAGCTTCTCCAAAAGACTATCATAAAAAATATAAAACTGTGTCTGTGTGTGTGTATAAACAGTACGGAGTTTCCTCAAAAAATTAAAAATTAGGGATGCCTGGGGGGCTCAGTGGTTGAGCGTCTGCCTTCGGCTCAGGTCATGATCCCGGGGTCCTGGTATCAAGTCCAATATCAGGCTCCAAGCAGGGAGCCTGCTTCTCCCTCTGCCTATATATCTGCCTCTCTCTCTCGTCTCTCATGAATAAATAAACAAAATCTTTAAAAAAAATTAAAAATTGAATTACCATATGATCTGGCAATTCCACTACTAGGTATTTACCAAGAGAAAAGGAAAGCACTAAATCAAAAAGATACATGTACCCTATGTTTATTGCAGCATTATTTATAATAGCTAAGATATGGAAGCAACCCAAATGTCCATCCATATATGAACAGATTAAGATGTGTTGTATATTAGCTATAAAAAAGAATGAAATCTTGCCATTTGCAACAACATGGATAGGACTGGGTATAGTGCAAACTGCAATAAGCCAGTCAGAGAAAGACAAATACCATACAGTTTCACTCATATGTGGAATTTAAGAAACAAAACAAAGAAAAAAAGAAAGAAAAAAGAGACAAACAAACAAAAAGCGGACTCTAAATACAGAGAACAAACTGGTGGTTGCCAGAGAGGAAGTGAGCAGGGGTATGGGTGATAAAAGGAATTAAGAGTACACTTACCTTGATGAGCACAGAGTAATGTACAGAATTGTTAAATCATCATATTTTACACCTGAAACTACTATAAAGCTGTATGCTAATTACACTCCAATAAAAAAATATAAAAGATGATGAATAAAAAGATACTGTCATTCAGTGAACAAAGATAACTTTGTATCAGTAGCTGTCAGAGTCCTCAAGACCATACCCCCTTATATGATTCATAAGGACTCACAGGACACGATATACAGTCACATCTAAGATTTGTTCTAGAAAAAGGACATAAAACAAAATAAGCAAATATGGGGCAAAGTTGGAGAGAATCACATGTAAGTTGTCTAAAAGCCCTCTCCCGTTGCAGTCACACAGGATGTGCTTAATTTCTCAATGTCCACAAGCTGTGACAACACATGAAAAGTGTTGCCCCTTATGAATGTTCCTAAGAAATGTAGTGATTTAAACTGGGGGCTAGTCATGTGGGCACCCTCTGCCCAGCACGTACCACAACTCCAAAATCTCTAAAGGAAAGCAAGGGCTCAACATAAACTATGTATTTGTATAAACACTTCAGGCACAGTGAGCCACTTTTCTCTCTTAAGGAAAGGTTTACATCACTGTAGGGGAACCCTTTAGGAGGAAAGAGCCAGCGTTTCTGAGGATAGGCAGTATCAGGCCTGCTCTGCCAACTTTTTTCTTCACGGTACCCCATGTACATTATGAAGAAATATTAATAAGGTTAAATTATTATGCCTATGCCAACTTCAAATAAGTCTTAAATTTAGAACAATTAAAACTAGAAGATAATAAAATAATAAATAGCTAACATGTACTGAGCTCTTGCTATAATTCTGGCATTAACTACGGTATACATATGACCTTATTTCATGTTTACAGCAACCCCATGAGATAGATATGATGCTCAAATACTCAACACCACAATCACATGGCTGTTGCACTACTCAGGCATGTACTTCCTAATACTAGCCCAAGAAGTAGGTGCTATTATAACCTCCATCTTTTCAAAAAAAGGAATAAACATAGAGAATCCAAAGATACATAGCTAGAACATGACAGAATGGGATTTTTAATTTAGCTTGTTCCAGAGCCCTGGAACAAGAGAATCCTGGCTCTTAATCACTGTGCTATATTGCCTATCAATATGCAAAATACCTATATGGTCCTAGGATAGGAAAAGATGTCTTAAACACACACACACACACACACACACACACACATGCACACAGTAAAAACTATAAAGAAAAAAATTGTTGAATTTAATTATATCAAAATTTAACACTAGACATAGTAAAAGGTATAAAAAACAAAGTTAAAAGCCACTGGCTAAGAGATTATTTGTGACACATTTAACAAGAATTAAGTCAGACCACATAAGAAACTTTCCTTATCGATAAGAAAAAAGGCAAAACAACACAACAGAAAATCAGCAAACTAAAAAAGTAATTCACACCAAAGGAAATCAAACAGCCAAGAAACATATGGAAAAAAGATAAAAATAATAATTATGTAAATGCAAATTACATGATATACAATTTCACACTCACCAGACTGGCTAAAATTTTAGTCAGATAATAGCAAGTGGGGTGAATATGAAGAATAATAGAAATCTTTCTTCCTTTCTTTTTTAATTTATTTTTTATTGGTGTTCAATTTACTAACATACAGAATAACACCCAGTGCCCGTCATCCATTCACTACCACCCCCCGCCCTCCTCCCCTTCTACCACCCCTAGTTCGTTTCCCAGAGTTAGCAGTCTTTACGTTCTGTCTCCCTTTCTGATATTTCCCACACATTTCTTCTCCCTTCCCTTATATTCCCTTTCACTATTATTTATATTCCCCAAACGAATGAGAACATACACTGTTTGTCCTTCTCCGACTGACTTACTTCACTCAGCATAATTCCCTCCAGTTCCATCCACGTTGAAGCAAATGGTGGGTATTTGTCATTTCTAATAGCTGAGTAATATTCCATTGTATACATAGACCACATCTTCTTTATCCATTCATCTTTCGTTGGACACCGAGGCTCCTTCCACAGTTTGGCTATTGTGGCCATTGCTGCTATAAACATCGGGGTGCAGGTGTCCCGGCGTTTCACTGCATCTGTATCTTTGGGGTAAATCCCCAACAGTGCAATTGCTGGGTCGTAGGGCAGGTCTATTTTTAACTCTTTGAGGAACCTCCACACAGTTTTCCAGAGTGGCTGCACCAGTTCACATTCCCACCAACAGGTAAGAGGGTTCCCTTTTCTCCGCATCCTCTCCAACATTTGTTGTTTCCTGCCTTGTTAATGTTCCCCATTCTCACTGGTGTGAGGTGGTATCTCATTGTGGTTTTGATTTGTATTTCCCTGATGGCAAGTGATGCAGAGCATTTTCTCATGTGCATGTTGGCCATGTCTATGTCTTCCTCTGTGAGATTTCTGTTCATGTCTTTTGCCCATTTCATGATTGGATTGTTTGTTTCTTTGCTGTTGAGTTTAAGAAGTTCTTTATAGATCTTGGAAACTAGCCCTTTATCCGATATGTCATTTGCAAATATCTTCTCCCATTCTGTAGGTTGTCTTTTGAGTTTTGTTGACTGTATCCTTTGCTGTGCAAAAGCTTCTTATCTTGATGAAGTCCCAATAGTTCATTTTTGCTTTTGTTTCTTTTGCCTTCGTGGATGTATCTTGCAAAAAGTTACTGTGGCCGAGTTCAAAAAGGGTGTTGCTTGTGTTCTTCTCTAGGATTTTGATGGAATCTTGTCTCACATTTAGATCTTTCATCCATTTTGAGTTTATCTTTGTGTATGGTGAAAGAGAGTGGTCTAGTTTCATTCTTCTGCATGTGGATGTCCAATTTTCCCAGCACCATTTATTGAAGAGACTGTCTTTCTTCCAATGGATAGTATTTCCTCCTTTATCGAATATTAGTTGACCATAAAGTTCAGGGTCCACTTCTGGGTTCTCTATTCTGTTCCACTGATCTATGTGTCTGTTTTTGTGCCAGTACCACACTGTCTTAATGACCACAGCTTTGTAGTACAACCTGAAATCTGGCATTGTGATGCCCCCAGATATGGTTTTCTTTTTAAAAATTCCCCTGGCTATTCGGGGTCTTTTCTGATTCCACACAAATCTTAAAATAATTTGTTCTAACTCTCTGAAGAAAGTCCATGGTATTTTGATAGGGATTGCATTAAATGTGTATATTGCCCTGGGTAACATTGACATTTTCACAATATTAATTCTGCCAATCCATGAGCATGGAATATTTTTCCATCTCTTTGTGTCTTCCTCAATTTCTTTCAGAAGTGTTCTATAGTTTTGAGGGTATAGATCTTTTACATCCTTGGTTAGGTTTATTCCTAGGTATCTTATGCTTTTGGGTGCAATTGTAAATGGGATTGACTCCTTAATTTCTCTTTCTTCAGTCTCATTGTTAGTGTATAGAAATGCCACTGATTTCTGGGCATTGATTTTGTATCCTGCCACGCTACCGAATTGCTGTATGAGTTCTAGGAATCTTGGGGTGGAGACTTTTGGGTTTTCTATGTAGAGTATCATGTCATCGGCGAAGAGGGAGAGTTTGACTTCTTCTTTGCCAATTTGAATGCCTTTAACGTCTTTTTGTTGTCTGATTGCTGAAGCTAGGACTTCCAGTACTACGTTGAATAGCAGTGGTGAGAGTGGACATCCCTGTCTTGTTCCTGATCTTAGGGGAAAGGCTCCCAGTGCTTCCCCATTGAGAATGATATTTGCTGTGGGCTTTTCATAGATGGCTTTTAAGATGTCGAGGAATGTTCCCTCTATCCCTACACTCTGAAGAGTTTTGATCAGAAATGGATGCTGTATTTTGTCAAATGCTTTCTCTGCATCCAATGAGAGGATCATATGGTTCTTGGTTTTTCTCTTGCTGATATGATGAATCACATTGATTGTTTTACGGGTGTTGAACCAGCCTTGTGTCCCAGGGATAAATCCTACTTGGTCATGGTGAATAATTTTTTTAATGTACTGTTGGATCCTATTGGCCAGTATCTTGTTGAGAATTTTTGCATCCATGTTCATCAGGGATATTGGTCTGTAATTCTCCTTTTTGGTGGGGTCTTTGTCTGGTTTTGGAATTAGGGTGATGCTGGCCTCATAGAACGAATTTGGAAGTACTCCATCTCTTTCTATCTTTCCAAACAGCTTTAGGAGTATAGGTATGGTTTCTTCTTTAAATGTTTGATAAAATTCCCCTGGGAAGCCATCTGGCCCTGGACTCTTGTGTCTTGGGAGGTTTTTGATGACTGCTTCAATTTCCTCCCTGATTATTGGCCTGTTCAGGTTTTCTATTTCTTCCTGTTCCAGTTTTGGTAGTTTGTGGCTTTCCAGGAATACGTCCATTTCTTCTAGATTGCCTGATTTATTGGCGTATAGCTGTTCATAATATGTTTTTAAAATCGTTTGTACTTCCTTGGTGTTGGTAGTGATCTCTCCTTTGTCATTCATGATTTTATTAATTTGAGTTTTCTCTCTCTTCTTTTTAATAAGGCTGGCTAATGGTTTATCTATCTTATTAATTCTTTCAAAGAACCAACTCCTGGTTCTGTTGATCTGTTCCACAGTTCTTCTGGTCTCGATTTTGTTGAGTTCTGCTCGAATCTTTATTAACTCCCTTCTTCTCTTGGGTGTAGGATCTATTTGCTGTTTTTTCTCTAGCTCCTTTATGTGTAAGGTTAGCTTTTGTATTTGAGTTCTTTCCAGTTTTTGAATGGACGCTTGTATTGCGATGTATTTCCCCCTTAGGACTGCTTTTGCTGCATCCCAAAGATTTTGAACAGTTGTATTTTCATTTTCATTAGTTTCCATGAATCTTTTTAATTCTTCCTTAATTTCCTGGTTGACCCTTTCATCTTTTAGCAGGATGGTCCTTAACCTCCACGTGTTTGAGGTCCTTCCAAACTTCTTGTTGTGATTTAGTTCTAATTTCAAGGCATTATGGTCTGAGAATATGCAGGGGACGATCCCAATCTTTTGGTATCGGTTCAGACCCGATTTGTGACCCAGTATGTGGTCTATTCTGGAGAAAGTTCCATGTGCACTTGAGAAGAATGTGTATTCAGTTGAGTTTGGATGTAAAGTTCTGTAGATATCTGTGAAATCCATCTGGTCCAGTGTATTATTTAAAGCTCTCGTTTCTTTGGAGATGTTGTGCTTAGAAGACCTATCGAGGGTAGAAAGAGCTAGATTGAAGTCACCAAGTATAAGTGTATTATTATCTAAGTATTTCTTCACTTTGGTTAATAATTGATTTATATATTTGGCAGCTCCCACATTCGGGGCATATATATTGAGGATTGTTAAGTCCTCTTGTTGAATAGATCCTTTAAGTATGATATAGTGTCCCTCTTCATCTCTCACTACAGTCTTCGGGGTAAATTTTAGTTTATCTGATATAAGGATGGCTACCCCTGCTTTCTTTTGAGGACCATTCAAATGGTAAATGGTTCTCCAACCTTTTATTTTCAGGCTGTAGGTGTCCTTCTGTCTAAAATGAGTCTTTTGTAGACAGCAAATAGATGGGTCCTGCTTTTTTATCCAGTCTGAAACCCTGCGCCTTTTGATGGGGTCATTAAGCCCGTTCACATTCAGAGTTACTATTGAGAGATATGAGTTTAGTGTCATCATGATATCTATTCAGTCCTTGTTTTTGTGGAATGTTCCACTGAACTTCTTCTTAAAGGGGAATTTTAAGAGTCCCCCTTAAAATTTCTTGCAGGGCTGGTTTGGAGGTCACATATTCTTTCAGTTCCTGCCTGTCTTGGAAGCTCTTTATCTCTCCTTCCATTTTGAATGAGAGCCTTGCTGGATAAAGGATTCTTGGTTGCATGTTCTTCTCATTTAGGACCCTGAATATATCCTGCCAGCCCTTTCTGGCCTGCCAGGTCTCTGTGGAGAGGTCTGCTGTTACCCTAATATTCCTCCCCATAAAAGTCAGGGATTTCTTGTCTCTTGCTGCTTTAAGGACCTTCTCTTTATCTTTGGAATTTGCAAGCTTCACTATTAAATGTCGAGGTGTTGAACGGTTTTTATTGATTTTGGGGGGGGATCTCTCTATTTCCTGGATCTGAATGCCTGTTTCCCTTCCCAGATTAGGAAAGTTTTCGGCTAGAATTTGTTCAAATACATATTCTGGCCCTCTGTCCCTTTCGGCGCCCTCGGGAACACCAATTAAACGTAGGTTTTTCTTCCTCAGGCTGTCGTTTATTTCCCTTAATCTATCTTCATGGTCTTTTGTTTGTCTCTTTTTTCCTCAGTTTCCCTCTTTGCTATCAACTTGTCTTCTATGTCACTCACTCGTTCTTCCACCTCGTTAACCCTCGTCGTTAGGACTTCTAGTTTGGATTGCATCTCATTCAATTGATTTTTAATTTCTGCCTGATTAGCTCTAAATTCTGCAGTCATGACGTCTCTTGAGTCCTTTATGCTTTTTTCTAGAGCCACCAGTAGCTGTATAATAGTGCTTCTGAATTGGCTTTCTGACATTGAATTGTAATCCAGATTTTGTAACTCTGTGGGAGAGAGGACTGTTTCTGATTCTTTCTTTTGAGGTGAGGTTTTCCTTCTAGTCATTTTGCTCAGTGCAGAGTGGCCAAAAGCAAGTTGTATTGGGAAAAGGAGAAAAAGAGAGGAGAGAAAGAAGGAAAGAAAAGAGAAAGAGAAAAAAAAGGAAGAAAAAAATGAAAAAAAAAAGAAATAGAGAAAGAAAAAGAAACAAAGGAGAAAAAAGGGGGGTGGGGGAAGGAAACAAATCAAAAAGCAAAAAAAAAAAAAAAAAAAAAAAGAACAAAAAACAAAACCACGGGGCAGTATCTTCTGATTCTGTATACTTTAAGTCCCTTGACTTCCCCTGGAACTTGTCTGTCTAGCTGGTGTTCTGGGGGAGGGGCCTGTTGTGCTGATTTTCAGGTGTTAGCACTTGGGGGAGCTGCTGTGCCCCTGCCTGGTGCCGGGCTCAGTGGGGGTTGTTTACCCCGTGAGGCCCCAGGAGCAACAGCCCTAGTGGCGGGGCCAGCTCTGCAGCCCTGGATTCATCTCCGGCAGGAACTCCGGAGCTCTCGGTCTGCAGGGCCTGGAGGCTCCGGGCGGGGCCGCTGATCTGCTCAGCTGGGGCAGGAGCGTCCTCGCTGTCCTGGGCCCTCCCGGCCTCTGCCTGTCCCGGGGGAGGCCGGATCCTGGGCTGTGTCCCGGCGCCCTGTGCTCCGGAGCCTGCGCTGTTGGATTCGCGCTCCCGCCCCGCAGCCCCCTCCGCGGAGCCGCCCGAGCCCCCCCCCCCCCCCCCCCCCCCGCGAGCTGCTCCTGGAACCGCGCAGCCCCCTCCGCACGGAGCCTCTTCCTCCGCCCGAGCCCCTCCGAGCTGCTCCGGGTCCCGCCGTGCGCGCTGCAGCCCTTAGGGAGCTCGGCGCACTCTCCCGGGGCGCAGGTGTCTGTTACTGTCCCAGGGAACCCGAGGGCATCCCCGCCCTCCTGGGTCCTGCTCCAACTCCCCGCGAGCCCCTTTCCGCCCCGGGGAAGGTCGGTGCCGCTCCTGCTCCTCCGGGACGGGGCTCTCCTGTCCTGGGGACACTCGGCCCGGCCTCAGCCCGGCTCCTCGCGGGGCCCCTCCCCCTTGGAGGCCTTTTGTTTCTTTATTTCTTTTTCCCCGTCTTCCTACCTTGATAGATGCGCGAACTCTTCTCACTGTTGCATTCCAGCTGGTCTCTCTTTAAATCTCAGGCCGAATTCATAGATTTTCAGGATAATTTGAAGGTTTTCTACGTAGTTTGGTGGAGACAGGTGATTTGGAGACCCTAGTCTTCCGCCATCTTGCCCCTCCCCCCCAGAAATCTTTCTTCTAAGAAAGATGGTAAAATCATTTTTGGAAGATATTCAGCAGCATCTAGTAAAGTTGAAGATCCAAATATCCTCTGATCCAGTAATGTTATTTTTAGGTTTATACACTACATACAATATGAGTAAGAATGTTCATTGCTGCACTATCTCAATATTATTATTATTATTATTATTATTATTATTATTACTATCAGTGAGGAATAACTTGAATGTCCGTTAGCAGGGAAAGAGAAAAAACTGTCATTTAAGTGATATTGCACAGCATATTATACAGCAGTAAAAATGAATGAATAAATTTACTTATAATACACTTGTACCACAAAAACATAAAACTAAAGAAAGAAGTTGCAGAACATTATGTATCATTTATATAAGTTGTAAAAACACCTACAAAGCAGTATTATTGGCCTCCTGGGTAGCTTAGTGGTTGAGCCACTGCCTTTGGCTCAGGGTGTGACCCCAGGGTCCTGGGATTGAGTCCTCCATTGGGCTCCCTGCAGGGAGCCTGCTTCTCCCTCTGCCTGTGTCTCTGCCTCTCCCTCTGTCTCTCATGAATAAATAAATAAAATCTTTAAAAAAAAAAGAAAGAAAGAAAAGAAAAGGAAGAAAGCCAGTCAGTCAACATGCCTACCTACCTAACATGGCTTTAAAGCAAGGCACATTAGAAAAAACTCACTGCTAAATTTAGTACTAGGGTGCTATTCAATGCATTATTTACCATATAATAAAGTCTTCTCTTTTTGAAAAATCAATGTATACAATAATAATAAAAAAACAAAGGCTGAAAAATCAATACTGTAATTTCCATGTCAAGAATTCTGGGGGGGGAAAAAACAAAACTAAATAAATAAAACTTAAAAAAAAAGTAGAAGGAAGGAAATGAAGATATGAGCCAAAATCAATAAAACAGAAAGAAAAAAAAAACAATAGAAAGAAATTAGGAAAGCTCAATTTGGATTCTGAAATGAACAAAAAGAGAGGAAATGCCAGTTATCAATATCAGGAATGAAAAAGCAGATATCACTACAATACCATAAAGATATTAAAAGATAAGATAAAATCCTGAATATCCTTTTTTTTTTTTTTGACAGAGAGAGAATGCATGTGTGAGTTGGGGGGGGGAGGCAGAGGGTGAGAGAGAATCTTAAGCAGACTCCACATTCAGTGCAGAGCCCAACACCAGGCTCTATCTCATGACCCTGAGATCATAACCTAAGCTGAAATCAAGAGTCAGACACTTAACTGACTGAGACACCCAGGCACTCCTGAATAACTTTAACCAACAAATGACATCTTAGATGAAATGGGCAAATTCTCAAAAAGCAACACAAAAAGAATGGGCAGATCTACTTAAAACATATTTGTTATTAAAAACATCTCACAAAGGAAACTCTAAGTTCAAAAGTTTTCATTTGGTGAATTTGTAGACATTTAAGAAAGAAGTAATATCAACTGTACATAAATTCCTTGGAAGGGCAAAAAAAAACAGAATACTTCTCAACTCATTTATGAAGTCAGCACAACCCTAATACCAAGTGTGAAGAGAGGAGAGGGGAGGAGAGGGGAGGGGAGGGGAGATGAGGGGAGGGGAGGAGAGGAGAAGAAAAATAGAGCCATCTTGCTCATGAACATAAATGCGAAAAATCTGAATAAACTATTAGGATATCAAGCCCAACAACATTTAAAAGAATAACACATCATAACCAAATGAATTTATTCAAGGAATAGAAGGTGGTTTAACATTTGAAAATCAAGAAAATAATCTACCACACTAACAAAATATATAACATATAACAGGAAAAAAATTTTTGATGATTTTAATAGATGTGGAGAAAAATTAACATCTACTCACATAAAAAGAAAAATTCAGCAAATGAAGTAGAAGGGAACTTGCTTAATCTGATGAAAGATTATCTATAATCACCCCGCCCCCATATATACACACACACACACACAGAAATTTTAATGGTGAACTATTAAAACCTTGCTGAAATTCTATCACCACTTCAACATTATGATGGAAGTCCTAACAAGTTGAATAAAATGGAGGATGGGGACATGGAGACTTTGCAAATGGTATGACTTTATCGTAGAGGTAGAAATTCCAAAAGCATCCACGGCAAATTATTAAAAGTAGTAAGTAAATTCACCAAGATCATTGGAACAACAGCTCAAAATACAAAACTCAAATACATTTGTACATACAACAAAAACTTATTAAAATTTTAAAAGTGGGGGATCCCTGGTGGCTCAGCGGTTTGGCGCCTGCCTTTGACTCAGGGCATGATCCTGGAGTCCCGGGATCAAGTCCCACATTGAGCTCCCTGCATGGAGCCTGCTTCTCCCTCTGCCTGTGTCTCTGCCTCTCTCTCTCTCTCTCTCTCTCTGTCTCTCATGAATAAATAAAATAAAATCTTTAAAAAAAATTTTAAGTGGTACCATTTATAGCAATGAAATCAAAAACCTAAAAATAAAGCAAATATGTATAAATTTTTATAGAAAAGTCAAAACATGAGCAAGAAATATTTCTGAAGTCCTAAATAAATGGAAGAACACACCATATTCACGAATTGGAAGATATACTGTAGTAAATGTGTCAATTCTCCCCAAACTGACCTACAAAGTTAATGCAATCCCACTCAAAATCCCTGCAGGTTCTGTGTAGAAATTGATATGCTCATTCTAATAATTAAAGAGATTGCAAAAAGTGAGCTAGGGAAACCTTGGAAAAGAACAAAGAGTAAGACATTACCAGATGTCAATATTTAAAGCTACAGAAATAAAAAGTGTAGCATAATACAAGGATAAAGGAAGAAACCAATGAACTAAAAGAGTCAAGAAATATATTGATATAGTCACTGATTTATGACAAAGATAACCCTGCAGCAGAGTAGGGAAATAACTTTTCAAAAAAAGAAAAAAAAATTAATCTTGACCTCTATCTCACACTATGGACAAAAGTAACTTTTAGATGTCTCATATATCTAAGTGCAAAAGATTAAAAAAACAAACAAAGCTTTTAGAAGAAAACATTGGAATATATCTTTAAGACTTCAGGGTAAATGAAGCTTTTGCGGTTCCAAACAGTGCTAACAATAAAGGAAAAAATGTAAACTACACTATATTGAAATTGTTAACTTCTATTCAAAAGACACTATTAAGAGTTTTAAAAAAATAACCCATATATATGGAATGTATACACATGTATATAAATGTGCATGTATATGTGTGTGTAAAAAAATTTATGTTCCAAATATATGAAGTTTTTACAAACTGAAAAAGAAAAAATGCATACAGTCCAATATAAGACGTCACAAAAGAGTATATCCTAAGGGCAAATAAACATATGTGAAGGTACTCAATAAGCAGTTATCACAAAATACAAGACAAAAATCTCAGTGCAATACTATACCCCCACCAGAATAGAAAAAGAGAGAGAGAGAGAGAGAGCTCCAAAAGAAAGTGGAAATTTCTAGAACGCTCATTTACTACAGTAGGACTGTACAGCCACTTTGGAAAACTAATAGCATCTAAAGCTATATACATAAATACTTAATCCAGTGGTACCTCTCCTGAATATTTTACCAACACAAATGCATAAATGTTCATCTAAAAGTATGTAACAAAATCTTCCCAACAGTAGCAGTTGCCAAAAACTGGAAACAACCTGAATGTCTAGCAATATCGGGATAAAGTAAGTTGTATTATCTACACACAAAGGAATATTATATAACAAAACCATAAGCAAACTACAAAAAGTATCAAATATTGGGTCAAAGAAGACATATAAAATAGACGTGTTTATAATTCTACTTTTATAAGTATATATAGGTAAAACTAATATATAGTGATAAAAATCAAAACAGGTTGCATCTCTGCGGGGAGGGGTTGAGAAAATGACAGAAAAGCGCAAGAAACATTCTGGGGTGATAGAAATATTCTCTATCACAATGTGGATGACTTAAAACAATTATATACAAATATTCAAAATTCTCTGTGCTGTATGAAAAATATTTGTGCATTTAATTTAAAGTAAATACACAACAAGACACTATGCATATTTAAACAACAACAACAAAAAATCACCTAGATTCTAGATAAGTGATATGCAAAGTAATCAGTCTACAAACTGTTAAGAGTCCATAACAAGATAAGGAGCTTGCACTACAATGAATATCAACACATTACTTTCTTCAAAAAGAAAGTTTTACCATGAAAACAATCAACTAAACTAAATAGTGGGTTGAATTAAACCGTATTAATAAGTGACACAGTGGACTCACATTCTAATGAAAGCTCCTTATCTTGACCTGGGCTGGAAGGAGCACCACTGTAGAGAACAACCATGATGGTGATTGGAGAACTAGGTGGGATGGGAGGGGTGTGGGGAGAGGAGACACAGGCTTTGGTGAGAGGGTTGGGGAGACCAAGAAAAATGAGAATATGTTAAAGTTCTTTTGGGATTAAGTTTTAAATATGTATTTAAACTACTCTAGGCAAAGAAAGGAGAAATAAAGAAACAGAAAAAGGTAGACAATAAAATAAAAATAGTTAAGATGGCAGAATGAAGTCCAAATATATCAATATATGCAAACATAAAAGGACTAAACTCATTGGTTAAAAGAAAAGAAGAAACTGTAATTTAAAAAAATTACAACCTTTTTGCTATGTATCAAAAAGGTTCATAGCAAAAGGATGGAATATACATAAATAAAACTGATAAAATATACTAGTATCTGAAAAGGCCTTAAGACAAAAAGCATAATGAGGAATAGAGACCACTAAATTATGACTGTAAGTTCAATTTCACCAAGAAAACAACTCTAAACAAGTACCTACCTAACAAAATACACTCAAAATATAAAAAGCAAAAAAATAATAGATTTTCAGAAAATGGTAAATCCACTATCACAGTAGGAGATCCTAACACTACTTTCAACATTTGCCACCAATCCTCCATCCTTTCTCAGACTGTTTTCCTCTTAAATCAGAAGATCTAAGGTCTTCAAGACCAATAGTCAACCCAGGTGCGTCCTGAACTCTTTTAGAGGCATCATTAAGATATAGGAGAAACAATGTCAGGTACTGCGTGGATTATTGCTGCCATCTGCTGGACACAATGTTCATTCCCACGTCGATCATACTTGGCTTTAACAAGTCCTAGTGAGAAAGCTTATAAAGCCCTAAACTGTAATCTTTTCTAAACTTGTTTTATCTAATGAAATAGAGATACCCTCTCTAAATTAAATATGTGTCCCCTCTATGTTTGTGGAATTAAACAATCCTCTAGTAACGATGCTTATTCTTTTCAAGTCACAGGTTTATGAGAGTATAGAAAATTACAATGCCTGAAATCCACTTGAAATTTAATATATCTATGAAGACTACCAATCTTTCCATACAACTACTGCAAAATCATATTTTATACACTGAGTAATTACAATGAGTCACTTCAAACACACCAACGATTCTCTACTTATACAGCGTATTAGCCACATTACTTGCAGTATCTCTTAAAATTTGCCTTCCAGGCACACAGGAAAATTACACTTCCTGCCCAGTTAGTACTTAAAGTTGCTAGGGTCAATGGTTGTGAGTTAAAGTACCATGTGGCATCTGCATGCCAAGGCGAGTAACTGCACACGCGAGACCTGGCTGCATTCTCCCTCTACAATAGCGACAGGACGGGGCCTCCAAAAGAGATGGTGAAGCCACCTTTTCTTGGAGATGGTGAAGATGAAAGCAACTTAGAACACTGAAGAAAGTTGCCCTAGAGTTTTCAGACTTAGAATAGACTTGGGAAGAGGAAAAACAAGCTTTTATTGTGTTAAGCCACTGAGTTGGCACTTAACTGTTACCTCAGCATAGCCTAACCCAGGATTTCTCAAAGTGGCACTACTGACACGGGCTGAATAATCCTTTGCTGTGGGTACCACTGTCGGGCATTAAGCAGCATCCCTGGCATCTTCCCACTACTTTTCAGTAGCACTCCTCAATATGACAACCAAAATTAGCTCCAGACATTGCCTTCCTCCCCAAATTTGAGAACCACTAGCTTACCTTAACCTGAATACAGTATATCTATATACATATACGTATGTATATTAATATGTATGAGAGTATATTTAACTCAACTGTCATATGACACAAATATATGCTTTATTAGGTACTAAGGTCAGACGTTTTATAGGCTCTTAACAGATATGAATTTCCTTTCTTAAACTAGGAGAGCTAATTTATAAACTTAAAAAAGTCCAATCAGTATCACAAGTCTTTCCATAGGAAGGTAAACAAAATGTTGCAAAAGGACATGTAAATCCATACATACAATGCTGTTCATTTCCGAGGATTCATAGCTCCCAACTGGATGGACATTTCCAATGGGCTCCAAACCCTCTTCATCCCACATGTATGTTCCATCAGAGCTATCAGATGGAGAGAGCTCAAATGAAGAACCAGCTCTGTAATCTGTATCTGGTGAAATCAAGTTATTCCCAGAAGTATGTTTTGTACATTCACTCCTGTCTTCAATTGATTTTTTAAAAAGAGAAAGAAAAAAAAGTTATTAATTCACAAAAATGTATTTCTCAGGTTCTGAAGAGATAAATTCTAATAATTTATTAAATCAAAAAAACTGGCAAAAAATATTAGTAACTACAGTATTTTCTAAATCCCAAACAATAAAAAAAAATCAAGAAAAAAAATCAATCTTAAATAACCTACTGAAATATTTTCCAATACACATAAAGAAAATTCATTGAGCTATCTTTCACTTCTGGAACATTTCTAGAATTATAAATAAAGCCTCATATTCTTTTAATACTTCCTAAGATACTTACTTTTACACACTGGCCATGAACTCCTTACCCTGTATATAGCATTTAACCTTGCAGTTACCTCCTTATAAGGGAAACACTTGTTCTGGTATTCACTTCTAACTAGAAGACCTTCAGACAGTCAAGGGTTTATGTATATCTTTAAGCATGGCCTAGACCCTTCACCAGATCACAGGCCTACACCCAATCCCTTCAGTTTGTTCTTTTTTTCAGGCCATACAGGCACCTAGATATTTCTCCAGACTTTTAGTGCCAGGATAACCAAATATAAGGGAAAATGTTTAAACAGGTACTAATCTCACTTTCCTCAGTTAAAAATATAAAGTTCCTCTGAAAGTATAACTATAAAGTTTGTTAAACAAGAAACCAAGTCCTCCTTTAAAAAAAAAAAAGTATATTTCCTAGGATAAAAACATTCATTAGATTGGACATAACCTATATTATTACCAGTTCATTTACCCTTTGGCACAGCCTTACTCTAAACAAATAGCATCCATTACCATAAGGGAATAGATGGTCTAAACTGGCATGCCACTGTCGAGGAAGTGGGGGGAAAAAAAATAATTCTGAAGCATGACAGTCAAACAAGAACATTAGGGGAAGAGTATTTTTACTGACATTGTTTTAAATAGTGAAAAATAAGACCCAGAGCCAAAGCCACAGGAAAATAAAAGTTGCCCTGCCCCAATTTTATCTAGATCCATCCCTCCACAAAATTGACAGTATCTTGGAATTAATCAAAAGGTAATTCTAAATTTAAGTTCAGTTATATTATCTAGGAGAAAGCAAACAAACTTAAGGATATTAATATTTACCAGAGACACTTATATCTATCCACTCATCAGTTTTACTTTTTTCATTTTCCTTGGGGGAATCAAACATATCCTTTGGTGGTACAATTTCATGCTTTTCTTCTTTGAGACAAATTTCCTCTGGAGTTATTCTAGTTCTGTTGGAGTCTTCTATATCTATAAAATCATCACTAAAATCTTCACTTAAATCATTCTTATCAGAAGATGACAAAGACGACAAGGAAATATCATCCACATCATCACTCAAGTATCTAATTTTAGCATCATGCTTCATGGTCTGGTCATTTTCTGTTCTGTAACTATCATTTTCAATTAGTTCTTGGTCCTTATTAGTAGTTCTGTCCTTAGCCATAAGTTCAGCATCTTCTTCTACACATGAATCAGCAGGTGAATTTTTATTACCATCAACTGTGATAGTGCCAGAAAATGGAGGTCGGTTAGATTTCAGTAGAGAGGGATGAACCATCCTATAACCCAAAGTGGAAGTTACACCAGGGCCATTTGGTAAAGCCAACTTCTTTCCACCAGCAGCATAAGGCCTATTAAATCCATACCCTAAGTGGTCATTCCCATTGAGTACCTCTGACTGCCGGGAATTTCTTGCTAGCATACTTGACCTCAGAGGTACTCTAATGGGCAGCTGTTGGTTCTGATAAGGCTTTGTAAGATCTGCAGCTCTATTGAAGGAATGTGATCTGGTTATAGATGAAGGTGGAAGGAATGAATTCTGAATGGAATGTGAAAAACTCTGTGACCTTACCATTTTTTCACAAGTAAGAGATTTAATATTGTCTAGGGATTGTACTAAGCCTTCTCCAGAACTGCTTCTGGTGGCACAGGAATTTGCTCTAGGCCTTTGTATGCTACTAGCTGAACGGTTTCCATATAATCCATTCAACTGTGATTTTGGAGCACTGACTGAAGAATATGAAGTCCTTCCTAATAATGTGCCTTTGGTGAATTTACCCAAACTAGGTGGTCCAGTCAAAGACTTTTGGTTTAACTCCTCTGTAGATGACACAAACATAGTGGATGGCTTTGCTAACTTTGATGAGAGTAAAGAAATACTTTTCAAGCCTCCCTTTATCCCATTTTTATCAAACATTCCTTGAGTAGGTGCATGTTTTTCAGGATCAATTACTTTATCGCGTGAAGTTTGAATACTGTTCCGCTCTTCAACACTTTGTGCACTAAGCTGGTATTTAGTTGCCGTTCTCCAATTAAATGAATGGGATGATGGGCAATCAGAGCCATTATTTTTGATGTAACTTTTGACATTGTTACTCTTAGAAGTTCCCAATAAATCAACAGGTGTCCCATTTGACATTGGCTGCAGTGTACTTCTCACAGATTTTGTTCCATACTTTGGCAACTTGGAACCCAAAAATGTCTTGATTTGTGTTTTTTCTTCCATGAGCTATAAGATGCATTTGTTCTTAAAATTTGACAGAATCTGAGGAGACAAAAAAGGAGATAAATTGTTCTTAAATAAGCATAATTACATGGGTTATAACATAATAAGAATATATATTTGTAGACAATTAAATGCAGCAAAGCTCAAAACCTACTTATGATTCCTACCAAACTCTTAATAAATATTGAATGCATTAATTAAATTAATAAATTGTCATTAGGAGAAAGTAAAGAACATTTTTTTTTAAGATTTTATTTATTTTTTCATGAGAGACACAGAGAGAGAGAGAGAGAGAGACACAGGCAGAAGGAGAAGCAGGCTTCATGCAGGGAGCCCAACGTGGGACTCGATCCCAGGTCTCCAGGATCACGCCCAGGGCTGAAGGCAGACGCTAAACTGCTGAGCAACCGGGGCTGCCCAAGAACATTTTTATAAACCTGGGCTATGCATAATGATAGCAAAATCCGGAATTAACAAAATTAGACTGCCAATTTTTATTGTATTTTTTAAAAAAGAAACACTTCTATAGAAAGAACGCCTATCTTCCAACTTTCAATCCAATTTTTTTTTTTTTTTCACTTTGGACATTATCTCCTTTAAAATAAGAAAATGTGATTTTATTATTTTTTAAGCACATTTGATCTTATAAAACAATACATTTTTAAAATTCATCACTAAAATCGTGGTAGGATGTAGGAAAAGAACACAGTAGCACCAAAAAAAATTCTTCTGATGTTAAGTTGCATTGTATCCATCTCAAAAGAGCTTTCAACTGGTAATATAAACAGACACTATAGTAGGTGTCATGGTGAAAAGTATAATAGTTTTGATAAAATTGACTAGTCCACTAATCTCTCCCAATCCTAACATTAACAGAAAATGATTATATAAAAATTCTAAGCATACAAAAATGCAAAATATGAATAAAAGTAAAGTATATGCCTTATGGTCACTGATGGCTTTTAAAATTATATATCTTACAACACTGTTATTTGTTGGTTTTGTTTCTTGATTAAAAAAATCTGATTCTAAGCCATCCCTATACTTTAAAAATTCAAAGTTTCTAGAGTATGCATGCTATTAAGTCAAAAGTAAATATTTAGGGACTCATACATTCAAGTAAAGATGGTGCAGCAGCACATGCGTAAAACTTTTAAATGAATAAAAATATGTCTAACAGGCATGCTTATCCTAAGTGGTTCTGCCCATAGGAGCATACAATCAAAGTTTGGAGGCTTCTGATTTAGACTTTGCAGAGGGGTGAAGCAGAATTCTAGAATTTCCCAACCCCAATAACTAATAAAAGGAGAGGGGAAAAAAATTATTTATATATATATACACACACACACACACACACACACATATATATATATATTCCTGCGTGTGTGTAATTTTTAGCCAAAACTCACCAGCTCTGTCAAACAGAAATTGTTTAAACTAAATACCTCTAAACTTTAAAAAGTAGCGGCCAGAAAAAGATTGTGTACAATGTGGTCTGGCTCCTAGGCTGATGACACTGACTAAAAGCAATAATGGGAAAAATAAGTGAGTTGATAAAACTTCAAAGTTGTAATAAACATCCTCCAGTTTGGATAGAAATATATGATTTGGCATGCTTTAGAAAAGTACAGGAAAACATCTTCAGCACAGAATCTCTGAAATCTCAACTGAGGCACAGTAGGACCAGAACCCACTGACTTCCAAGACACTATTCTGACTTAAGGGAAGGGTCTGAAGCCCCTAAAATTGTACTACACACTCAGCAGGATGGAGTGAGGCTAGCAGACACTTAACAAAATCTAAGGAGACAGGAGAGCCTGGAGCACCAGAAGAGTCCCTCCCACAACACACCACCTTATACCCTTCAGCCTCAGAGAAACAAAAAAGAGAACAGCATACAACAGCTCAAAAGGCATACTGAGGGGGTACAATAAAAGGAGGAGAAAAAGTAACAGTCAAGGAGAAAAAGGTACCAATGGGAATTCACCCTTGTTATACCAGGGCAAATACAAAGTCTTGATCCAGCTATTCGAGTCTCTAACTAAAAAGATAAAAAGAAATGGCCCCATAACCATATAAACAAGAGAGTAGAAGGAAGTAAAGTAACAAATAATGACTATGGTAAGCAGAACGAAGGAAGAACCCAGCCTGAAAGAAAACAACAACACAAGAAAATAAAATTCCCAGTGAGTTCTTTGTAACAGAGAACAACCTAGGAAGAACAAACATTTAATAAACAAGAATTCAAATATAAAAAGAACAAAACAGGGAAGTTGAGATGAGCTAAGGAAATCAATTAGGAAGGAAAGAAGCAAAGATTGAAAATTAATGGGCAAGGAGAAAAATCTTAAAATAACCTGAGTACTGAGGAGAAAAAAAGACAAAGAAGATGTAGGACAGAGATTGAATGGAAAGATAATTAGTCTCCCTGACAGAATAGCTAAACAAATAGAAGAAAAAAAGCAGATCGACATAATAGCAATACCCCTAAAATAAAGGGAAAACAACCTACAGAAGGAAAATTTGTAAAATTTTAATTAAAAAACTAAACCACATATCTAAGTACATATCTAGGTTAAATTAATAAAATATCAAGGATGGATAAAGAAGTAATTCTCCAGTAATGCAAGAAAAAAAAAATCACTTTGTCACAATGACTGAGAGTTCGATTTCATGGACTGCCATTTACTAATAATCCCTGATGGTTTATAGAGACCTATTCTGTGTTGAGTGAGAGAAAAAGGAGAATTTGATCCATTAGTCATTTGTTCATTTATCTCTTCCGTTTACCTATTCTGAGTTCAAATCAATTAAGAATCTCACACTGACCAGAAAGAAGAATAGCTCTTTGGTATCTGGACAGGTTAGGTTTTATGTTTCTGTGTTAACTCTGTAGCCACAGCTAAAATTGTAGAATTGGAAACAATAAACTCTCAGTATCTGGGTGGCTATATATCCACAATTCAAAAAGGTCTTTATTTCTCATCCCAAGTACCAATTACTTTTTCTACTCCTGAAGAGTATTAATAAATTAGATTATAAAGTCTCTTAAAGTAGCTCTGTTCCAATTAGCTTATAGAAACAAATATGCATTTATAAATTGAATATTACCAAAATTCCCAGAAAAGAAAATTGATCTTCTAATATTTAAAATGTGTTATACTTTTAAAAATTATTCTTACAGAAACTAAGTCAAAAAGGTTTTAAGAACCAAGTCCACATAATTAAGGTAAGTATCTGGTAAACAAACCTAGTTTAATGGAACAAATCTGTCTTCTGATTTTTTTGTCAGTGTTAAATATAATGTAAGCATATATTTTTATCCCAGTAGAGTAAATTTAATGAAATACATACAGGTTTGGTGATCAAATAAGCCATTCTTATTCATAAAACAATGTTTAAGATTATGAAAATGTAAATCTGTGTTTAAACTGAATGATCATCCTGACAAACGTTTTATTTCAATAGTAATTATGTTTTATGGTGTCAGCTTTAGGGATAATTTTCAAGAACTTTAAAGGTAACCTAAAATGTTAGGCCAATATTAAATTGAATTAACTAATGAATAATCATTAACTTACTAGATCATTTCTAAGTAAGATAGAATACTAAAACATTAATTACACAGCATCATTTCAAGTTTACATGCTTTTCCTTCTTGTTATTACAGAAACTTCTTGTTATTATACAGAAAGACTATACATTTGAGACAGGTAAATGAACACACTAAGTTTTGATACTTTGAGAAACTGTACACTGGATCCCATTTTTATAAAGGCAGCGTGACAGAAATCACATAAAGATGTGGGTGCACATGTATGTTTAAACACAACAAATTGTTAATAGTTGTTATCATTAGAGAAGTAAGAATCAGGTGAAGGGAGGACTTCTTTTTACCTTTACATCTTTATTATTTAAATATTCTAAACATGCCCATATTTTTACAATGTAAAAAATTTTAACTACAAAACTGCGTCTTAAAAACACCCATTTATTCAATATGAAAACAAGTCTTTTTAAAAATTTATTTATTTATTTAGGTAATCTCTACACTCAATGTGGTACGCAAACTCACAACCCCAAGACCAAGAGCTGCACGCTCTTCCAGCTGAGCCAGCCAGGCACCCCTCAATATGAAAACAAGAATTAACAGTTTAACTAAAAACAATTACTCAAAATCCAGTTCAATATTATGTGAAATATACTTAAAAGACATAAAAAATAGAAGATGTCTGAATAAGAAACAAAGGATTTTTTATTCAACAGACAGAACATCTTCATAAATTACCATTTCTATTTCTCCAGACCACCTCAATTCAGTGTTTCACTTATCAATTTTACCTTTAAAAATGTATTTGAAACTCATGATTTCCATTCCATAACTCTAGTTCTTACCCTCATCATCTCTCTTAATATTTCTACAAAGGCTTCCTTCCTATGTTATAAAGACTCCCATCTGACTTTTATTCAAACTGTCAACAGTTACACTCTTATAGCACAGATATGATCATATCCTTCTACGGATTAAAAACTATCAATGGCTCAGGAACAACAAAATAAAACCCAGAATCCACTACAGAGATCAAATTTCTCTATTTGACTCTACACTATCTTTGCTGACTATACATTCAAGCTGATGCATTGTTCGTCATTCCCCTAAATCTATTCTGTATTTTCTACTTTCTATGCCTCTGCTATTATAAAGACCACCCTCAAGGCTCGACTTTCAAAGTTGAAAATCCCTACACCCACAAACCTTTCCGGTTAAAACTGATTTCACATCCTTCTCTATTCCCTTTGTAACATTAATATAGCTGAGTCTGTCTTATAATTGTGGGCATGTCTATTTGACCCATTAGGAAGTAAATCTGTTAAGAGCATAAAATGAGTCTTAAATACTCTGGGGCCTGCCACAGGACCACAAATTTGAAAGCTCCTAAACTTTTAAGTAAATTGACAATCTCTTAGTGCAAGTTAATTGAATAAATACTAAGTCAAGACTGAAAAATAACTTTGCTTTTTGGGCCTGTGATTGTAATGATATTAGATTTAAGGGTCATTTTGCAAATCACTAAATAACATAACATTAAAAATTCTGTCCTCTGGTGAATTTGTCTGTGAGTCAGGAAGGCTTTAACATTTCCCTGTCACATGTAGACTAAGGACAGAAAATTCTATTCTTTCACTTCTTTATTCCTTTATTTTACTGTCTAAAATAAGAATAATGTATATTATCTCCCAAGAATATCTTAAGTATTAATAACTTGGAGGCATAAGATAAGCCCACAAGAAAGACACACTACTGCTACAAAGTGTTTGGGGGGCTGCCATTCAGAACAACAACAACAAAAAAAAAAAAGATTAGAACCTGAATGCACTATTTCCTATCAAGAGTATATATTGATTTCTAAACACACAAACAATTGTAATAAATGAAATCCATCATCTTGGGCTGTGCTCTTAAGTCAAAACTAATCTGATGGCTCAACTGTAAAGCTTCCATATCTGCTTATATTATGAATATTGTCACTTCATTAGTTGATTCATGAAACTTTCTCCTACATTTGCTTATATAACTATGACATGAAATAAAACTGACATTGTGAGTCTGCCTCATTTTAGTAGCTATAGTACCTCTGATGAACTTTCCCTGATATGTAGTCTGTTAAGTGATTAAAGAATGCAGTCATAACAATTTGAAAAGTACATGCTGGCTACAAAATCTAATGATATCATCTTCTCTGAAACACTTCAATATTGTCTGAGAGCTTTAATTTAATGGTGAACTAAAAATAATATCTGGCACGTGGCTTAGAAATGTCTGAGATTTTCTGATTTAATTTCTGTAAAATGATTTTTGCAGTATAGCACATTTATAATGTCAGTATTTCACATTTGAAAGAATCTTCAAAACTACATATAAATTCCTTTTAAAAAACTAGTAAATCAGGGGCGCCTGGATAGTAGCTCAGTCAGTTAGGCTCCCGACTCTTGATTTTGGTTTAGGTCATGATCTCAGGGTCCTGAATCAAGCCCCATGTTGGGCTCTGTGCTTAGCGGGGAATCTGCTTGAGATTCTCACTCTCCCTCTCCAACACACATTCTCTCTCTCTCCCTCTCTCTCCCTCTCTCTTTCAAATAAATAAACCTATCAAAGTTTCTTGGTTTTAGTTTTAATTTTTTGTTTTATGCTTTTTAAAAGGAATCCACAATTGGATGAGAAGGGGAAAGAAAAAGCAAACTTTATTGAGCATTTATTTACCTGATGGGTATCATGCCTACTATTCTATCCTTGTTTAATCTTCATAACGCTGTAAGGTTGTGGATGTCCTCCCATTTTAAATAGATAAACCAATATTTGGAAAGGCTAAAATGCTTGTCCAAAAATTCATACACTACTGAAATGGATTCAGGTTCAAGTCTACCTGATTCCAGAGTCCATGCAGACTGCCTTCCTGACAAAGGAATAAAATATTCTTTTCTTTTTAAAAACTTATTTATTTGAGTGAGAGAGACAAAGAGAGATCTCTTGGGGGGGGGCGGGGGCCGAGGGAGAGAGAATCTCCAGCCAACTCCCTCCTACCCCAGCAGAGCCAGACTTGGGGCTAGATCCCAGGACCTAGAGACCATAACCCTAGCTGAAATCAAGAGCCTAACTGACTGACCCACCCAGACATCCCAGGAATGAAATATTCTGAGAGGATTACTGAGAAGTACAAGGGACTCCATAGCTAAGATTGGGAACTATAAAGACTGCAAAGAACCAAAGTATAATTAAATCAAAAGTTTTGCAAAGCAACAGTAGAAGCTTTCATTTTTTCAAATTCCTTTCATATCCATTACCTTATCATCTGAGAAACCACCCACTCACATTCTTTTTTTAGTTTTTCAAATAGCTTTTTAGAAGGTATGAACTGCCTGCATTTTAGGGATTTACATAGGCATAAATTCACTACTGAGACCCAGAGCAATTAATTGAACAGTCACTTCTTAATATGCACTTTCACATTCAAATAACTGTATCTTAATTTAATTTTTTGACCTTGTATTACTCAACCACTTTCCCCAAATTTCCTTCTGTCCTGTTTCTCCTAGCTTTCATCTGTGACATAAACTGATTCAAAGGCTTGACCGCAATAATCAAATAAGCAAAAATGACACCTTTATCCAAAAGTAAAGGTTTAAAACAGTACCTCAATCCAGATTGTTTGTGGTTTTAAAAAGAGCACACAAAGCTCGACACAAAGCCCCATTACTGTATCAAGCCGACTTTTCTGTCCTCCAGCTACAACTTTTTACTCAGGCATATAGAGATCAAAGCAACTTGTGAAAGTGAGGCTTTAAACTAATTTGTGGCTTAGGAATATTAAATAATGTTATTAAATTTAGATTCAAGGCATATTATTTTCTGAAGTTTTTTAATTTAAGGAACAGGAGAATACTAGTAGATAAAGAGGAACCAGAAGCGCCCTTGACCAAACCACAAAAATTCTCTCCAAATTTTACCTTTTAGTTCTGATAAAACTTAAAAACTATGTGGGGCATGCAAATGACATTAAGGTGCTGAGGGCTAGGTAAAGATGACAGGTGCCAAGCTGCTTGAATTATGACCAAACCTAATATCTGAGTAGTTGTGCTGCTTTTGCTTTTCTTTTTTTTTTTTTTTTTTTTTTTTTTTGAGATAGAGAGAGAGGGTGGGGCAGAGGCAGAGGGAGAAGCAGGCTCCATGCAGGGAGCCTGACATGGGACTGGATCCCGGGTCTCCAGGATCACACCCTGGGCTAAAGGCGGCGCTAAACCCCTGAGCCACCAGGGCTGCCCAGTTGTGCTGCCTCTTAAAATAGTATACAGGCACAACAATTAACCAGACATTTTATAAAACACTGCGTATTGAAAAATCACAGTATGCAATCCTTTAGCATTTTGGTCTATTTAGGACTTGCTCAAGTAAAGTTTCTAAATTAAATAAGGCAATGAGAACAAGGATATAGAGAATCAGGTGTCAGAGAGAAGAGTGACAGGGGTAACATTAATACAGATGGATCATTGCTAGGTTATAAGTTCAAGGACGGCAAAGACTGAGTTTGATACACCAGTGTATATTACCCAAACCTAAGTTTGTTCAGTATATGGCACGCACTAAATACCCTAAAATGAAACATTTTATTAAGATTTATTAAGATTTACTGAAAGAATACTTTCTAAGAGGAAAATAAATTTTAGTAGGAATTTTGACATAATAGAATACAATATGGTAATTAAAAAAAAAAGAGCTATTGGTTACATGCAACAATACAGATGAATCCAGCAAGATCTTTTACACAAAAGAATCCAGATGTTTAAGAGTATATATAGTGTGGTTCCACTTACAGAAAGATCAGAATGTCACTTCCACTTAGGATTTAGAAAGCTGCAGTGAATGTCACTACTACCTAATAACCTGGAATAGATAATCTTCAAAATCCTAATTTTTCTTGAGCTTATCACAGAGCCAACATCAGAATACAACCAAATCAGCCAAATTCCAAATGGAGCCAAGACCATCCAAGAAGAGACATGATATTTTTTTAAGTTTCACTTTCAGCAGAGCATAAAAGAAGTGACCACCATAAGGAGTAATACGCTAACATTTTCATGGATGCTTAAAAGCCAAATGTGGAGTAAAATGTCAGTTTGGAATAGCAAATTCTTTTCCATGGGCCTCAACCTACTATTCAAGGAAAATACACTATAAAGAGCAGAGATAAGACGCTAAGCTGGGACAAGAACAAAGCCCCACTAGCTTCTATGCATCCTTCTGTTTTATACAACAAAGCCTTAAACTGCTGGGGACAGGGCAGCAAGCCCTCTTACCCCTAGGATACAGAGAAAGATCCAGTGCACCTGGGGAAATAAAATGGAACATAAAAAATGCTCAATTGATTCATTTATATAAAAGGAAGGTCAAGAACAAACTAATTTTGACAATAAGGATTAGAATAGAGCAATGGATCACCAATGTTGGTGTGTATCAGAACCACCTGGGAGGGCTTATTAAAACAAGATTGTTGTCCCACCCACACCCTATAGTTTCCAAGCCAGTATGTCTAAAAGAGTAAAATATGTCTAAAATACAACATGTATTTCTTTTTTTTTTTTAATTTTAAAGATTTTATTTATTTATGAGAGACACAAAAAGAGAGGCAGAGACACAGGCAGAGGGAGAAGCAGGCTCCATGCAGGGAGCCCGACGCAGGACTCGATCCCAGGTCTCCAGGATCAGGCCCTGGGCTGAAGGCGCTAAACCGCTGAGCCACCTGGGCTGCCTACAACATGTATTTCTAACAAATTCCTAGGTGATATTGGGGTTACTGATCTGAAGTTAACATGTTGGAATAGAGATTACCTCTGTGAGAATTTGCTGACCGAGGTATTGGTAACAGCTAACATCCACTTAATCTGGATGGTGTTTTTCAGGTGAATGCTTATGTAAAAATTCACCAAGGGCTACATCATTTAAGGTATATACATTTTATTGTATGGAAGTTACAACTCAAAAAAAAGTTTCTCTAAAGAATTAAAAAATCTTTACACTAGTATTTCCTATATTTCAAGGTAATCAAATAATTGATGATAAAAGTTTTCCTTACAGAAGAATCTTAACAAATGCAGAAAAAATGACAGAATCACAAAATAAGACAACCAAATATACATGTTGTTGGGTGCAAGCAATCCCTAATTAATATATCCCTAATAAATATATCCAAGTAGCAATCATTAATGACTGTTAACTCCATTAGGTGAAAAGATACCTGATTCTGAATCAGTCTTATGTCCTATTATGAGACAACAGGACTGACACAGTAACATCTATGAAATATTCTTCCTAAAACAAACTCAACTTGAATCTATTCAAGCCTCTTACCAGTTTACAGGAAAGACAACGAACAGAAAAATACGTTAAACATTAGGACATCATCAGCTAAATCCAGAGTGTGAAAATGCTACAAGAGGAAGGATTTAGTTTCTTTCATCACCAAATAAATGGGAAGAAAATGTTATAAGTTTAAGAGATATATTAACCAAATGCAATGTGTAGACTTTGCATGGACCCTAAATTAATCAAACCTCCAATGGTAACTGTTTTGGGGACAATTCAAACATCAATTGAGCATGAAATGGGCAATGGGTCATACAGATTTTATTTTTTGTTGTTGTTGAGTGTTAAGAGTATAATGCTTCTATTAAAAAAAAAAGTGTTATACATAAAACAATACTGACAACTCCTAAAAGTTGAGTGATAAGACACTGGGGTGAGGGGGAGTCACTATACAGAGAAGTATATCTGATACTCGATACATAATTTTTTCTTTAAAAAAGTAAACATTGAGGCACCTGGGTGGCTCAGTAAGTTAAGTATCCAACTCTTGGTTTTGGGTCAGATCATGTTATCAGGGTCCTGAGGTCTAGCCCCAAGTCCAGCTCAGCATTCAGCACAAACTTTGCTTGAGATTGTTTCCCCTCTCCCTCTCCTTCCCCTCTGCTCCTCCCATTGCACCCATGTGTGCACTCAAAAAAAAAACAACAACAAAAAAAAACTTTAAAAAATAAATGAATTTAAAAAGTAACCTTTAAATAAGGATGTTTCTATTGGAGGAAGAGAGATATAATAAAGTTTAGCACATTCTACATGTTCCCCTCCTCCTCTTAGCATTCATTTTACTCTCCAACCTCCTACCCCCTCTCTTTCTTCCTCCCCTCCCCCTCAACCTCCTCAGGAGTACTTTTCTGTTTTCCTCCAGTAAGACTCAGTTTGTACTTCCATTCAGAGAACTCCCAATGCCTAGATCTCTACATTTAACTTCTCCGACAAAGGCCTCTTGATTTAGCAGCACCAAAAGCCTCAAAGGCCTGAGAGACTCTATCAAGAGAAAAACTATCTTGCCAAGTGATAAAGGGTAATGGTTAAGAGGGCTGTGGAGTTGCCCAGATTAGAATCTTACACTCACCACTTCCTAGAAGTGTAGCACAGGACAATACTTGGTCTCTCATTAAATGTTTTTCATATGTAAATGATAGATAAATAATAGTACCTAATCATAGCTTTTATCTTAGACTGTGCTGTTTTTAGATTAACATTAACAATCTAATCTGATGAAGCCAGTCTGGATCTGTTTTTTTTAACATTTGCAAAGGGATATTTAGTGAAAACACTATTAAGTAAAGAACAACAGGCACCCTTGTCCCTTACACACTAGAGTTCTACCCTAAAACAAAGCTCAGAAATGATGCAAAAAGGGTTGTGTCACACATGACTTTGTGGTTCACAAAAGTGAGATACTTAATATTTATTTTTTTTTAATTTTTATTTATTTATTTATGATAGTCACAGAGAGAGAGAGAGAGGCAGAGACATAGGCAGAGGGAGAAGCAGGCTCCATGCACCGGGAGCCCGATGTGGGATTCGATCCCAGGTCTCCAGGATCGCGCCCTGGGCCAAAGGCAGGCGCCAAACCGCTGCGCCACCCAGGGATCCCTTAATATTTATTTTTTAAGTAAAACAAAATGTTTCCACCAAAACATCTAGGTCACAAACAATGTATCAATTTTCAGTTTTATTATCAGCATGGCACAGAACCTCTCTATAATACTCCCAGCTCCCTTCCCCTATTTAAAAAACTTTAAAGTTTAAAACTTTAAAAACACTGTTTAAAAAAGAAAACTATTTAATACAAGACAGTATATTATATCATAAAGCTAATATTTTAATATTAATCTCAAATGTAACTTAACAAATACTTAAATAGTAAACTAATCTTGTAAACTAGGTAACAAATTGTTCTGATAACCAAATACTGAGTAATATAAGGAATTAAATAATATACATTTGGTGCAAGAGCTATAGTAACACCATAACGTAAGCTTTCTCTAATGATTCAGGAAGCACCTCAAGACCACAGGCTCTGTCTCAGAGTTATCACAACTCAATTATTGTGAAAAATTGGAATAGAGATTTCACTGATTAGAGATTTCTAACTAAAATAGCTGGACTGAGGCACCTGGGTGACTCAGTGGTTGAGCACCGGCCTTCGGTCGGGTAGTGATCCGGGGTCCTGGGATCAAGTCCTGCATTAGGCTTCCCCACGGGGAGCCTGCTTCTCCCTCTGCCTTTCTCTGTGTGTCTCACAAATAAATAAAATCTTTAAAAAATATATATCTGGATTGCAGTCCTCCATTCCTACATAACTTCAAAAGAATGGACATCTATATTTTCTAGTTCCTTCACAGTTGCAGATAAATCAAGTTTCTGGTAATTCTTGAATTATATACAATAGTATTAGAAATAACTGAATTAGCTAATCCTTTAGAAATAAAGCTCTTAAAAAAAAAAATCTGTCTATAGCTGAGTTAGATGTCCCCATCATTTGAATCAGTAATAGCGGGAGGAAGTTACAGGAGTCCTTTCGGGGAGCAAGCTTCACACAGCCAATCAGGCTCCTGGGACCACAAGGCAAGAATAAATGCTGAAGGTTCACAGATCCTATATACCAAGGCTCCTCTACTCACTTTCTATTCATAAGCTGCTATACATGTGAGAATGAAGCAAAGTGAAGATATGAGAGAAGATACAAATCTTTTTCCCTCAATAATTCTGTTTGTACATGCCCATCAGCATAAGAATGTTACCATGAATATGATACTATCTGAAGATAGACTTTTCTTGCATCAGCTAACTACTTGAACTAATGCTCCAGAAAAGCTGCAAAAACAACAAACAAACAAACTAGGTTGTCTTAGGTCACCATCTAACTTTTCAAGGGCAATTGTGACATTACGAGATTTTTAACCTACATGCTAACTAAAACCTAATTTCAAAGATGTCCTTTGTCCTTACGTATGTCTTCCAAATTACTGGAGGCAGAAGAAATCAAGACAAACAATTTAAGATCACATGTGTGTTCTCTATGAAGTCTAAATGGCTAGACTACAGCCAGCAGGTAAGAGAAGAAATCTGACCTGAAATTAAAAGGAAAAGAACCCATAGCTAAAAACATGCATTAAATCACACTCTCTTCTCCAACAAAACTATTACTATATGCTTCTCATAACACTATTACAATGTTATCTTTAATACTATTTATTCACTGACTTAATGTTCACTGAGCACTCATTATAAGCCAGTCACTGGACAAGGTCCTGGGGAAACAGATGTGACTAAAACAGACATAAACCTTGCATTCATATAGCAAAGACTGGACATGCATGTAAAGACAGTAAAACATGCATAAAAGTGTAATCATTGTAATAAAAGATGGTATCAGGACATACAATAGGAATCAAGTCCAATGGAAGGGTAAGGGGGGTGAGGGAATTTTGAGGGTTTCTATGGATAGTGTAGGTAGTCATCTGCCCATAAGCGCTCATGGTTGATCTGTTGAGTTTTGGGACTCACAGCTCCCACAAAATATCATGGTCTCCCACTAACATATGTTTAAACATAGAGTTTCTTCTGGCTGGAATGCACAACCCCTCACCCTTCAGAGTATCAAGCAACCTTTGCAGAGCCCAGTCCATGAGGCTAAAGTTGTGGACTCTTATATTTTGTCAACAAACCAAGAAGTACTCCTCAGACCACCTCAGGTTTATGTTCCCTCCACTGGAGGCCAAGTTCTTTGAGAAACCAGACTCTATGCCTTTCACTTATCTGTTTCTTCACTCTGGCCTTAGGATGCAGCATGGCACAAAACTGGTGTTTGATAAACGTAGGTTGTTTATAAATGAACAGCATATCCCTTAACAATGTCTTGCTGAGAACTGTTTTACTTCAAATCCACAATATTAACATTTTTGTATAAAAAGCTTAAGACAGCTTGACAGAAAATAGGCAGTACATTTCAACAAATATCTGAGGTCCTACAGAACTGACTTATAAGCTTCTGTTTATAAGCTCCTCTTTTCCTAGGCAAAAAACAAACAAACAAACAAACAAAAATCCAAATCCATGATATTGGTTTTTTCCTCATCCTTCCACAAACCACAATGGATTATGAAACCCAGTGAACAAACCATTCTCTTCCCTGATAGCTCCTTTCTTGGTTAGTAATTAATTCTAATTTGGAATATCAATCCCTACTCCTATCCATGATGCCTAATTCTTTAGTCTTTTTCAAGAAGAAACCTACAATTTTTGGATAAGACACCATTGAAAAAAACTAAATTACAAAAGAAACGTGACATGACACAATCAATCTTAGTCTGAGAGTGCTTTTTACCTGCTGACCCCTTGCGTGATTTAGTTAGAAGTATTCTTTTTAAGCTTTATTTAGTTAAAAGAGAGAGAGAGAGAGCATAAACAGGAGGGGCAGAAGGAGAGAGAGAATCCAAAGCAGACTCTGCACTGAGCCCCAAGTGGGGCTGGATCCAACAACCCTGAGATCATGACCTGAGCCAAAACCAAGGCTCAGACACTTAACCATCTGCATGCACCACTTAGCAGGCCCTAATTACAAAGTATTTTAGATAATTACACCCCACGACTTTTAACAGCAAGTAGGATATCCACACTTTAACATTTTTAAAAAGTAAAAATCCCCAAACTGGTTAACAGCGTTTAATCAATCCCTAGAGTACTGACAGTGAGAATCTTCTTGATTTGACAAATATCATAATGATTAAAGTTGGGTGCAATGTTTCCATCTATAAATTATGATATATGGATAAAACATAAGGACCATTAAATATAAGAATAATCTTACTGTGCTTAAGACAAACACAATTCAACTTTCCCCTCTGCAGGGAAACCCCGCTTAAGCCACTGCATACCTACACCTCTGGTTACAACACTTTTTTATTAAGCACCTATGAGACAAGATGCTGAAAAGCAGACAAGGTAAGATATAGTACTTTCTAGGAGAAGCTTAAGATCTAGTAAAGGAATTCCTACCTAAGGAAAGAATGTCTCATTATGGTAATTACTTACATTTACTCATTGATCAAACGCTTATTGAAAGCCAATTACAAATCAGGTTCTGTGTTTGAAGGTTCAGATACAATAAGACATTCCATACAGAGAAAAAAACATAGATAAGGAAAGGGCAATGAAGTTCTATAATGGCCATAGGAGAGTGTATAGAGTAGTACATGGGACTACACACACACAGACTCCTTAATTGGGAGAAGGGGATATCATAAAAAGCTTCATAGAGGAAGCAATGTTTAAGGTGGGTCTCGAATGATAAATAGCGAATAATAATAAAGACATTGAATGTGAAAAGTAATACAGCCTAAGAGCATAAACAAAAGCATAGAACCAGCATTTGCACATTCAGAAAACAGTTATTAACTATTATTAAACAAGAGTAGAGAGCAGAATTCAAAGAAATGCAGCAGGAAAGGAGAACACTAGAGAGGAAAAAAACAGCCCACAAAAAGCCTTACGTGCCATACTAAGAAATGAACTTTACTATGGGAGTTAGGAAGTCAAGGGTTTTAAGCCAGAAAAACATTGATTTGACCTCAATATTGAAATTTTTGAAATTCTGAAATGATTTCAGTATGAAGGAAAGACCAGAGGAAAGGGGAGATAGGTCAGATTATGACATGAGAAAGATGGCAAGAATTATAACAAAATTCTTAGAGAAAAGGTACAAACACAAAAGGTATTTTTTGTGGCAATATTGAACCTTAAGAATTTTATCACAACAGTGGGAACAAACTGAGAGTACATTGTTTAACTGGAATAAATGGATGACTAACTAATTGTGATTAAATGTAGGAGATGAAATCAAAAATAGGGTTCAAAAATTGCAGGGTGTCTGATTTGACAGACGGTAGTACCTTTAGCTGAGGGTAAACATTATTGTCTGGAAAAAAGAAATCATGAACTTAGCATGTCAACCTAACTTTGAAGCACCTACAGAGGGTACAGGTGGGGTGTTTACAAATTATATAAAGAAGTCTGAAAAGCAAGGACAAAATCTAAATGGAGATGATGATTTGGGAATTGTGAGCACAGAGATATGGTCAAATGTTCCACAAGAAACAAGTGAGGTCACCTAGGGAAGATGCAGAACAGGAGAAAAAGGCTAAGGGCACTGTCCAGGGAATGGATCATCAACATTTAAGGAATGAACAGAAGGGGGGAAAAAAAAAAGCAAGAGAAAAGGCTAAGAATATATAATCCAAGAAGAAAGAAAAGAACTGGAAGATAATTTTTAAATGGGAATAGTAGTGTCAAATTCTATAGATAAGGAAAGAAAATCTAAAAACTAAAAAGAATGATTGGACTTGGTAGTTTACAAATTTGGTCATTTTTGCCAGAGCAGTTTCAGGATACAAGTTGAGGCACAAACAAATGACTACAGTGAGTGCAAGAGTAAAAAAAGATAAATGAAGTCAGAAATATAACCCATTCTTTTAAAGACAAGAAAGAAAAAGGCAATAACTTGAGAGGATATAAATACAATAGTTTTGGGTTTGTTTTTTTTTTTTTTTTTTCTAATTTTGTGCTCTCTTTTCTGTTTCTAAGATGCAAGGAAAGAGCTAAAAGAGAAAGCTAAAAATAAAAAATAAATTAAAAATGGTGGGAACAATAGCTGGAGCAAGCTCTCATAGGATACAAAATCTAGGTGGATTTCAGTCCAATTATAAGGCTTGGAATGTCAGACAAGAAGACAAGGCAAAGGTTCTGATTTATAGCTGTGTTGCAAGGAAGGTGGCAGTGTAACAGGCACACGGTTCAGGGCTCTAGCCCCAGGAACACTGAACACTGCAACTATGATAGCCACACTAGTTGTAGGCTCCATCAGCTCACCTTAGTCCGGACTGGCTGAACCTGTAGGGTATGGGAATTATACCTGCAGCTGAATGGAGCTAGGGAAGGTAGCAACCAGCTCTTACTAAATGTTATGAGCACACAGGAAAATTACACAATACAAATAACTTCAAAAATGTTAAGTATAATGAAAATGCCTATAGCATATAATCAATAGTTTAATTAAAAGACTCATTTTTAAAAAATTCTCAGCATCTAGCACAGAGTCTGACACATAAAAGACATCAGCACATACAACTGAATGATGTTCTGGGGCTACCTCAGGCCAAAATCTCAAGAGAGGGAAATCTGTGGAAGGTATACTCTGCAGTGTTTCCATGACTTGAACAAGAAACTCTTTTTCCTATGGGACCAGGAGAGTAGAAAGACCTAATTGTCCCTGCTGAAGACCAGAGAGGACAACATGAGGAGGAGGAGCCTTAATGATAATGGCTAATTTTTATCAAGAACAGTATGTGCATGGTACTGTTAAGCAGTTTATAAGAATTATCATATCTTAACCTCACAACACATTAGAAATACATTTATTTTCATTTCAAAGATGAAGAAGCTGAGGTTTGCAGACATCAAGTAACCTGCGCAAGTTCATATGGATATTACGGGACCAAGAACACTGACCCCAAGTCAGTGGTACTCAATATAGAGTACAGTAGTAGTACTAGTGGTAGGAGTAGGAACAACAGAAGTAGCATCTAACATTTTTATAGCTCTTACTATGTGTTAGGCAATGTTCTAAGGATTTTACATATATTAACCTATTTAATCTTCGTAACTACTTTAAGAAGTAAATATCTTTATTCTACAAACAAGGAAACTAAACAGAGAGGGGTTAAGTAGCTTTCCCAAAGTCAAACAACTAGTAGTAGTGGGGCTAGAATTCAAATTTAACCATTACCCTATATAGCCTCTCTCCAATTCACTTTCTTAAGCTAACACTCAACATGCCTATGTTTTCCAAACTGCGGATCATGACATAAATATATTAGTTTATGACAAGCAAGTTTTGTTGTACATGAAAAGACTAGCCCCCTGCCCTTCTTTTCCCAGTACCTTCTTTAGTGCTGGACAAGGTGGCTGAGATCCTGAAGGTGGCAAATTGCAGAAAAAGCATTAAGTAATGGATGTGTTTAATTCTGTAACAGGTGACGAAGGAAATGAATTTAACAGTGAAGTATTCAAGAACTTATTCATGGAGCACAAATCAGAAAATCTGTTTCTTCTTTTATGAGTGTAACAGTTTTATAGAATAGATAAGAGAAAATGTTTGAAGATTATTCAAACTAACTATAAAGACATAAAAAAATCTTTTTTTTTAAAGAAATCAATACCTCAGGGAAACTTCTAGAAGAATATGAGGAAAAGGGTAGGAAGTTGAGAACAGAAAGCTGAAGATGCTCAACTTAACTCTAATAAAAAACAAAACAAAATAAAACATAGCCACTGAACACAAGTATGAAAAATTAAAAGAAAAAAGAGCCAGTTACCAGACCCTTTGAAGAACTGAAAACAATATACAAACTGCAATTTTTTCAAGATTATCATGGTAAGAAAAAAATTCATTTTTTGACAATGAACTGTAACATGGGTAGGAACTGTATCTTAAAATAACTTTTTTAAAAAGTTTATTTTTTTTTTAGTAATCTCTACGCCCAATGTGGGGCTTGGACTCATGACCTCAACATCAAGAGTCACAGGCTATTCTAAATGAGCCAAACAGGCACCCCATGTATCTTAAAATAACTCTTTATGCAAACATAGCTAAAGCTAAGAAAATGAAATATGAAATATAAATCAGAAGAATACTACAAACAAGAAAAGAATTAAAGTCTCTTCTACATTAACCCAAAGAAGATACTTCTCACCATAAAGAAATTAGAGGTGGTTAAGAAATCATAGAAATAATTGAAAAGTAATGCTCTAAATTGGAAAATGACCCCAAAGAATACAAAAACACTAATTCAAAAGGATATATGCATCCCCATGTTTACTGCAGCAATATTTACAACATCCAAATTATGGAAGCAGCCCAACTGCCATCAATAGATGAATAAAGATGTTGTGTGTATATACACCACACACACAACAGAGGAATATTACTCAGCCATAAAAAAAAAATAAGATCTTGCCATTTCCCACAACATGGATGGAGCTACAGAGTATAATGCTAAGCAAAATAAGTCAGTCAGAGCAAGACAAATAAATACCATAGGATATCACTCATATGTGGAATTTAAGAAACAAATGAACAAAGGAAAAAAAAGGGGGGGGGCAAACCAAAAAACAGACTTTTACCTATAGAGAACAAAGATGAGTGATGGGAGGCAGCACACTCATCTTGAGGAGCACTGAGTTATATGTAGAATTGTTGAATCAGTATATTGTACAACTAAAATGAATATAATACTGTATGTTAGCTATACTGGTATTAAAACAAAAATAATAATTAAAAATAATAATAAATAAATATGAAGATGGCAAAAGAGCACTGGAAGAAGTGGCTGATCCAGATGATGCAGAGAGAAATTCTGAAAAGCAGTTTGAGAAAGAAATATTAAGTAAAAGGAGAAATACTGAACTGAAAACAAGTCAGCTCCATCATTTTAAGGAAGCTAAGGAGCAAATAAGGAAAATAGTAGCTATAAAAATGGCAACTGAAAAATTTTCAGTAAGACAAGACAAATGAAGGAAGACTGATATTTTTGTAAAGAGGAAAGAGGTGAAGTTCAGGGAAATCTAAAACTTATTAAAGAACAAATAGAAGGCAAAGAGATGTTGGAAGAGTACACACATACATGTAGGTATTGATTGTTTGAAAGGGAAAAATATCAAATAGAAACTGACTGATGTAACTGAGAAATCAAAATCAAAACTGTCTCAGGGTGAAAAAGAATTATCTTACTTGGGGTGAACTACAAAATACCCCTGGAATGAGCCACTATAAGAGAAAACACTAGCAAAGGAGAACAGAAGTTCTCAATTGCTTCAAAAGGCTTTATCTGAATTCTATAATCAAGCTGTCAAAGAAAGATTAAAGTAGGGAACCTGGGTGGCTCAGCGGTTGAGTGCCTGCCTTCGGCCCAGGGCGTGATCCTGGGGTCCTGGGATCGAGTCCCACATCAGGGTCCTATGTCTCTGCCCCTCTCTCTCAGTCTCTCATGAATATAATAAAAAAATCTTGAAAGAAAGAAAGAAAGAAAGAAAGAAAGAAAGAAAGAAAGAAAGAAAGAAAGAAAGAAAGAAAGAAAGAAAGATTAAAATAGTTTAAAGATTGTAACATGGTTACCGACAGTTTCTTCACGTGGAGTGATTCTATTTGTATATAGTACTGATCTTTTTTTTTTTCTTTTTTAATTTGAGAGGGAGAGACAGAGAAAGAGCATGTGCCAGCAAGCGTGGCGGGGGGGGGGGGGGGGGGGGGGGGGACGGGCAGAGGGAGAGGGAGAAGCAGACTCCCTGCTAAGCTGGGAGCCCTGTGAAACCAGGCTCAAACCCAGGACTCCAAGACCCCTGAGCTGAAGGCACGCGCTTAACCGACTGAGCCACTTACGTACCCCCCTGGTACTGGTCTTATTGTCAGGTCAAAAAACCAAGGCATGTCACATTCGGTGGACTTAGAGTAAGAAATTTGTTCACAATGTTTCTTAAAATTAAAGCAGTACAGTAAAATTATTTTATGTAAATGTTTTTGCTTTTAAAGTGTCTCTTATAAGGAAAACCAATACAAAACCTAAGATGGTTATAGCTTCAGCAGTTTCTATAATGTACAGTTGGATTTTCAAAATTAATTTTGCAACATTTCAGTCATTTTATATTTTGGAAATTAGATTTACTGTAGTAATATCCTAAAGCAGACTTTTCCTATTTAGTAGTAAGTCAATATCCTTGCTACACATACAATAATAGAACAGAATAAAAACATAAGAAGGCAACAGGACTACAAAGTGTTTCATGACACTTTAGTTTGTTATGTGTGCATATACATGTGCAGCCTGTAAAATGTTCTGAACATCATAAGACTTAAAATATACAGGATAAAACTTTTTATGTAATGTCTAAGAAATTTTTTTTCTGCATAGGTATTGCTTAAAATATAAAGACTATCAACAAACTTCTGCATATAAAGAAATCTTCTTGCACCTTGGCCACCACTCATCCAGAAGACTGTTCCCCTAATTCTTCCTCTTTCCCCAGTGCTTGTCCCATAACCAGCTGATTTGAGTGGACATTGCCACCTTACGGCCAGTGCAAAGAAATGTATATCTAGGGACCCAGCTTATATACCTACTCTCCTTCATTCTACCTTCAAGACTGAGCCTCTTTTGTCTTAAAAGGACTGTGCAGACAAGTCACCATTTTGTCTATCTTCACTCTCATAAGTAATCCTATACCATACAATTTCTTATTCTGGCACTGTCCACAGAACCTTCTGTGATAATGCAAATGTTTGATGCCTGTCCTATCCAATACTGTAGACGCTAGCCACATGAGGCTACTGAGCACTCAATGTGGCTAGGGTGACTAAGGAGCTGAATTTTTACTTTTATTTAATTTTAACTCATTTAAATTTAAAAAGCTATATGTGTATAGCTAATAGCTACTATAATGGAAAGCACAGTCTTACATATAAACATAAAAAACAAAGTATTTATCCTTCTCCCCTTCTGTCTTTTAAATCCTTGTCCAGTTATTATTTCAGGGGAAAAAAGCCTTTTATTTATTTTCATTCTGGATATGAATCAAAAACAAAGCGTGCTTGTGGAAGACAGATAAAACTTGAAAAATAGATAAACCACATCTGTCAGAATGGCTAAAATCAACAACACAAGAAACAATAGGTGTTGGTGAGAATGTAGAAAAAAAGAAGCACTCAAGCACTGTTGATGGGAATGCAAACTGGTGTAGCCACTGTGGAAAACAGTACAAAGGTTTCTCAAAAAGTTAAAAGTAGAGCTACCTCTATGACCCAGCAATCACACTACAGGGTATTTACCCACAGGATACAAGAACACTAATTCAAAGGGATACATGCACCCTATGCTTATAGCAGCATTATTTACAATAGCCAAGATATAGAAGCATCCCAAGTGTCCATCATTAGATGAATGCATAAAAAAGATATAGCATATAAGGGTGACTGGGTGGCTCAGTAGGATGAATGTCCAACTCTTGGTTTCAGTTCGGGTCATGGTCTCAGGGTCGTGGGATCAAGCCCTGTGTCAGGCACTGTGCTAACAATGGAGTCTGCTTGTCCTTCTCCCTCCCCACACTTGCACTTGAATGCTTGCTCTCTCTAAAATAAATAAATAGATAAAATCTTCAAATATTTATATAAACCCAGAAGATATAGTGTGTATTTATAATGGAATATTATTCAGTCATAAAAAATGAAATCTTGCCATTTGCATTGACATGGATGGGGGGGCACTAGAGTATAATGCTAAGTGAAATAAGTCAATCAAAGATAAATACCATATGATTTCATTTGTGTGTAGAATTTAAGAAACAAAACAAATAAGCAAAAGGAAAAATATGAGAGAGAGAGACACAAACCAAGAAATAGACTCTAAATTGTAGAGAACAAACTGATGGTTATCAGAGGGGAGGTGAGTAGGGGATGGATTAAATAGGTGATGAGATTAAGGAGAGCACTTGTCCTGATAAGCACTGAGTGATGTATGGAATTATTGAATCATATATTGTACACCTGAAACTAATAGCACACTGTATTATAACTGGAATTAAAACTTAAAAATAAAATAATGAATGAATCTATCAAAATATTTTGTCCAGCATGGTTATTTATGATTAGAAGGAATGTTAGCTGGAATGTCCTAGCTCATCAGAACCAGAAATGGAGTCTCCTCTTATGACTTTAAGAAAACTTAAAATTTTCCACACACACAAACTTATTACTTTCTCCATATGAAAATACAAAAGTGACATAAAAAAAGATAAACCAGATAAAAGTAACTTCTTAGCAAGAACAGTATTTTTAAATGAAATATTTTAATGTAATAGAAGAAAGGGCTATTAACTTCTATACCTTTGAAAATGCTACTCTGTCATACAGTGTACTTCAATAAAGCAGAATTTTAGAATTGGGAAATTACAGCTCATACAGGAAACTGAATCGAGAAAAGTTAAGAGAATTGCCATTCAGAGTCTGCTGACCACAGAGCCAGCCTTTCTCATACAGGATAGGCCTAGCAATTCTTTCAGAATTCACTCAACAACCACTTATGACAAATTACTAGATACAAAGAATAAGAAAGAAACCCTGCTCCCATTCTTTCCAAGTGTCTACCTATCTCATCTAATAAAACTTGATTTTTTTCATGTACCAATTAAAAGAACAATTCCAGTTTTATTTTTTAAATTTAATTACTAACATCCAATGGTGTCATTTTCTATTATTCTTGGTCGGCAAATATAAAATAATGCTTTCATAAGAAAAAAGCTTTCCAAGTTTGGACATTAAATAATTCTTTTTTTTTTTAAATATATTTATCCATTTATTCATGAGAGACAGAGAGAGAGAGAGAGAGAGAGAGAGAGTCAGAGACACAGGCAGAGGGAGAAGCAGGCTCCATGCAGGGAGCCCAATGCGGAATTCAATCCTGGGTCTCCAGGATCACGCCCCAGGTCGAAGGCGGCACCAAACCGCTGAGCCACCCGGGCTGCCCCTGGACATTAAATAATTCAATGATAAAGACATTTTTCTGTAAAAATAAGGTATGGACTTATTTTTAAGATTGCTTTTAAATATGCTAATTTTAGCATATTAAGCTTTGTCTCAGAAATAACTGCCTAAACTCTAGTTATAATTACTACTTATTAGTTTTGATTATAAATAATATTAGGGATGCCTGGGTGGCTCAGTAGCTGAGTGTCTGTCTTTGGCTCAGGGTATGATCCCAGAGTCCCGGGATTGAGTCCTACATCGAGCTTCCTGCAGGGAGCCTGCTTCTCCCTCTGCCTATGTCTCTGCCTGTCTGTCTTTCTGTGTCTCTCATGAATAAATAAATAAAATCTCTAAAAAATAATAATATTATTAAAATATTAACCTATTTTAGGACAATTAGAGTATTGGTACAGAATATTCAAATAATATACTAGCAGTACTTTGAATAAATAATTTAGACAGCAAAAAAATGCCTTACACAATCCCTTGGTCATTCACTGTATTTCAGGTCTCTACCCAATTTGATATGTTACCATGAAAAATTCAAATATTTTTTAATCTCAAGAAACCAAATTTTGCTCCTTAGTTTAACAATTTTAACTGATGAGTTCAAAGGGTTTAACAGTGTGATAAGGCCACAAAACAAGCAATCTTACTACTACACTAAACGGAACATAATATCAAAATCAGAAGAGTTAATGCAGACTATTGAAGGCTCACTTCCAGCTGGGAAGACATTAACAGTTCTAAGCATTACATTTTCCCCTTATGAAACTAACCATAAACTAGTCAGTTGGCTATAATAACTAGATAAAATTTAACATTTTACTTTTTACATTATTTTAAAGTATTTCCCACATTACTACAGTTACATTTATTATTTTAATGGCTACAATAGCTATACTATATTACATCAAGATAATATGCTTAAGTCATTTAACCACAAATTACTAGACCAGAGGTTATGAACATCTTTATTCTTTAATATGCCACTTTTAGAATTACTCTGACAAAATGGATATATACAGAGGGGCTAAGAGTGAAGAACTATGTTACATAATATAAAGCATTTACAAATGTGTTAGCCTATCCAATAGAATATATGTTACTATCATATAGTTTAAGGTGTCAGAGAGGGACAGAATTAGTATTAATGGATAAAAATAACTGAAAGGCAGTGTCAGCTCAAAATAAAGAAAGCCTTTCAAACTATTAGAATTACTCAACAAGGTAATGTGCTGTCACATAAAACACTAAGGTGTGCCTCTGAAAACATTCTAAAACAAGCTGAATAATCACTTGCTGAGAGAGTGGCGACTCTTACACCGGGCGGGCAACAGACCAGATAACCTCTCATGTTTCCTTTCACTAAGCATACTCAAATATTTAATCTTTTGCCATGATCCTAGCAAGGTGCTAGGTGCTAAGTATACAAAAGTTGACAAAACAGACCTGGCCTCTATCGCTTTTGCAATCACAGCCCAGTGTAGGAGACAGAGAAAAAGAGAAGGAAAACAAAGACAAGAACAGGCAAACAACTATGAATCATAAGTCCTATGAAGGAAAAACAACAAAGTGCTATAGGAGAAAACACAAGACTGGGCATCAAGGAAGGCATCTTGAGGAAAAGTATTTAAGTTATAACCTAAAGAAAGAAGAGTAACTAGACAGAGTGCTCTGGTCCAAAGGAAAGCCACTGAAGGTTATAAGGAGAGTGACATGATCTGATTTTCATTTCTAAAAAGTCATTGTGGCTGCTATGTGCTATTCATTTGCTATGTGGCAAATGAATTGGAAGGGAGAAAACACTGGAGCAGGGAAATAGTAAGCAGCTAGGCAGGAAAGAGCCTGGATGAGAAATGATGATGGACTGAGCAGGTTCAAGTAAATGGGTAAAAAGAAGTAGAAGAGTTCGTTGAAAATCCAGGCAGGCGGAAATGGGAACTGTGTTACTGGGTGATAGATTAAATGCAAGGGATGAGGAAAAAGGGAAAAGAGAAATCAAGGATGACTCTCAGGTTTCTGGCTTGAAAACTAGTCAAATGGTGCTGCCATTTTCTGAAACGGAAAGACTGGAGAAGAGACAGATTTGGAGTAAAAGGGGAAATCCAACTTTAAGTTTCTATGATTTTCTTTAGATCCTTAATAACCAAAAATCTCATTCTTTATTTTCTGCTCTTTAAAAGGCAGTCTGTATAAGGAAAGAAACGCTATAAAGGAGACTTGGTCACTGAAAAAAAAAAAAAAAATGGAATGCAAATGGTAGATTAATTGTATCAGTGTTAAACTTAGTGAAGTCCATAACTGCATAGCGGTTAGATTTTTTTTTTTTTTAAATCCCCATTCTTAGAAAATACATGTGGAAAAAGAAAAAGAAAAAAAGAAAATACATGTGGCTGTATTTAGGGGTAACATATGCAACTTACTCTCAAATGCTTGGGTGGGGTGTGTATATGCATGTGTGTACAAAAGACCACATATATGTATACAGACATGTATGTACATGCATATGTACATACGTATATATGAAAGAAAGGAAATAATAAATAGCATTAAATTTTGACAATAGGTGAATCTGGATAAAGATTATTTGAATATTCTTTGTACTATTTTCATTCTTGCAACTTTCCTCTGAGTATGAAATTATCTCCAAATTTTTTTTAAATGTTAAGCAGTCAATACTACACTTATCTTATTAAAACTAAATAATTCTAATTATTTTTGACTCACTTCTTTTGTATTTCTCCCCAACCAGTCATTCTGTCTTTTCTATTACCCAGAGTAGTATCCCCATCAGGAGACACGAAGCATACACAACAGCTCCACAAAGAGAGCATGACAAGAAGTGAGGGTATAACAACAGGCTTCTTGGAATTTGTAATCTCCCATGACATACAATATCTATATCTCTGCTCTCTGGAAGGTACTAAGTCCTATGATCTGATCTGTATCAGTCTGCTAGATGACAGTGTTTTGTAGTTTTACTTCTCATGTAATATATAGCAATAAACTCACTGTAGAATCAGCATGTTCATGTGACACCTGCCTGGATTAAGTGCTCCTCCTCTATGATCCCATACACCTCTGGGAATAGCAACTGTCCCACCATTTTATTTTAAAAGCATATCTACATGTGTTCTACTGTCTCTATTAGACTGGGAGCTCCTTGAGAATAAGGACTACAATATATTTGGTTTTTTTCAATTCCTAAAAACTATCATAATATGTAGAAAAAACATCCAATGAAAGCTATTAAGTAAAGAATGAAAGTTACTGAAAAACCTAAATATGCATGACTGCCCTTTTACTTAGAAGGTATTCTATTTCTTCCCCTTGGACATAACAGTATGTATAAAGAGTCACTCTAATTCCTTAGCAAGGGAGACATAATTTCTAAGTGTTTCTGATAAAGAACTGAAAATGCCAGTAATACTTACTACACACAATCCCCAAATAGTGTTTCCTTCAATAACACAAATAATTATAATTTTATAAAATATGACTAATAAAATGTAAAAGTGTATACTGTAGGCTGAGGCCTAAGAATCAACCACACCTTAAAATCAAAGTACATTTATATTTAACCTATACTCACTAATGGCCAATCAATGCAAGGAACACTTCGGTGACAAGAAAATACATGTCATAATATTCTAGCCAGAACTTTGTTCTATATCATCAAAGAGATTTTAAGCAAAATTATGTAAAGTAGTAAATAAATGAAAATTTATTTTACTAATCATTTTACTATGAAAGGTAGTTTTTTAAATGCTACAATTAATGTTGCCAAAGAATATATGATTAAATGAGAATATACATAAAATACTCCAAAAACAAAATTATAAAGCAGATATGCATCCTTAAGAAAAATGACTATATGTTAACATCTCAAAATGTCCCAAATATCAAATGCTAAAATACCAAATGTTTAAAAGACACTTCTGAACTTATAAAAGTAACAAAACTTAGGTGAGTCCCTAGTAGGGCCTGATCTGTTTTTAGCATTCAGAAAGGGCAGAACCCAGAGATTCAAATTGAAATATAATTTAAAACCGTCAGTGTCTTTCCAGCCACTTAGGAATTAGCTCTTCCTCTGTTTCAAGCTTGATACTGGTTAGGTCTACTTGTGGTTTATATCGTGTCTTTCCTGCACTCATGAGAGTTTCCTGATACTTGGTACACTGTCCCTGTGTGCTGCCCAACGTTATTGCTCTGGACTCACCTAGAGGGGCCCAAATACTCCAGCCCCACCTAGAGAATGGTAGGCAGCCCAGCTCTGCCGTTAGACCCCTGACAATGGTGAGTATGTGCCTCTAACCATCCTCTTCAGCCTTCTCCCATTAATGAAAGAAAAAATACAATGTCTCCTACCCAGGTACTCTGTCTACATCCTTGCTATTTTCCTAGTTAACTTTAGATTTTCCCAACTCATAAAATATAACGCACATGACAATTTCTTTTAAAGGCGGGGGGAACAGAGGGAGAGAGAGAATCCCAAGCGGGTTCCATGCCCAGTGCAGAACCCAACACAGGTCTTGAACTAACAACCCTGAGACATGACCTGAGCCAAAATCAAGAGTCAGAAGTTTAACTGAGTGAGCCACCCGGGGGCCCATATATGTCGATTTTTAGTAATTCTCAAATCCATCCTGTCTTCTCCAACAACACTTAATCTAGACTTTTACCATCATTAGCCAGAATTCTAGCATAAGGTTCCTTAATTCCCTATCTTCACCTTGTTTCTGTTAATCCACCCTTTATACTTATCTCAGACTTAATACTCAAAATTATAAATCTGACCATGTTACTCTTCAATTTAAAATCCTCCAATGGCTCTCCAAAGAACAAATGCCTTAAAGCAGTACTAACAGTAGCAGCCGGTACCTACTGAGCATTTGTGTGCCAGGTATCTGCAATACCTCATTTAAATCTCACAACAATCCTACAAAATAGATAACTTTATTATTCTGATTTTGCAGATTTAAGGAAATTGAAACATGCAGAAATCACATAATCTGTCCACAGACACACAGATAGTAAGCAAATATAGCTAAGATTACAAAGGCTTTCCAAATATGGCTATGGTATTCCTTTGCAGCTGTTCTCTCCCATCACTACCCAACAAACCCTGCCTTCCACTCATGCCAAACCACCCACTCTTTTCTAGTTCATTAAAAAAATATCCTATAAGATCATTTCGCTGCTAGACCTTTGTTTCCCTATCTTTCCTTGCCTTTTCCCTTTAATCCTTAGAAATAATATTTTCTTAATCCACAAATTTCTTATACAAAGCATAAATTATTTCTTACTATCATCTTCTAGAGATATTAGGAAATTGACCTTTTATGGATACATAAAGATTACTACTCCATGGTTCTGGTGCTACTTAGGGTAGAAGACAAAAAGCTATTTTGTTTCTGCCATTCCTCCAGATAGAATCAACATGAATTTCTTTTTTTTTTTTTAAAGATTTTATTTTATTTACTCATGAGAGATACAGAGCGAGTGAGAGAGAGGCAGAGGGAGAAGCAGACTCCACGCAAGGGAGCCCGACGCGGGACTCGATCCCGGGTCTCCAGGATCAGGCCCTGGGCTGCAGGCGGCACTAAACTGCTGCGCCACCAGGGCTGCCCTCAACATGAATTTCTTATACAATATCCAGCGTCAGGCAGAAAACTTACTTTCAAGGACTTTTTGCAATGGTCTACTCAGGATATTAGAGCCTGGCCCAAGGAAACTGTAAAGGGAATGGAGAACAGCGCCAACAGCAGAACTTACCAGCTAACAGAAAATGAGGGCGAGGAGACCAGAAGTCAGGATGATTCCCAGGTTTATAATTTGAGTAACTGAGTGACTGGCAGCATCATTAACCAAAATAGGAAAATGAGGTGAATACATGAGTCTAGAGAAAAACATGTACTTAATTTTTGATGTTTCTAAGTTTCAGGTTTTCTACTATACAATCAAGTGAGCATTCTAAGTAGCAAACCTAAGGACTGGAGTGCTCAAGAGGTAAACAGGGCCGAAGAAATGAACACAAAGGAGATAATGAAACACAATATGTGTTCCAAGAAAGCATGACAGAATGAAGATAAAGAGGTCAGACTGAAAACCCCAGGACACACCAACATTAAAGGATGGGACTGGTAAAAGACAGCTGAGAAACAATAGGTAAGAAAAGGGAACAGGAATGATGTCAGGAAGGCAGACAAGGTATTATGAACATGGGCATGGTCATCTAAAAGGTTCACACCATATTTAACAACCAGGAACTACATCCAAGAATAGATACAATTTCAGTAAGTAAAAGAAGCAAAAGTAACAACACTGTTTCGGATGGCAGAATGGCTCAAACAAAGCAAAAAAGGAAAAGTATGAAGTGTGTTCAGAACAGAACGTAGAAGAGTTTTGCTGGAATGGAGAGTTCATGTAGCAGAAGAGGAGAAAGGAAGTCTGGGCCAAAGCCTTTGCATTCCAGATTATATTCTATTTTGGATTTCCATGAGCAGAAAGAAGGACTTGGTTGTTTTTGTTTTTTTCTCTTAAAGACAATGAAGCAATCTGATGACAGTGTTCATGAACTGGAATGACAAGAGAGTTAAGGCTAGACAAACTATTAAGCAGTCTTAAAATTATCTAAGGCCTGAAAAGGACTGGTAGTAGCCAAAGTAAGAATTAAGGAGTACATAAAAAAGAGATTTCTCTACTCCCAAGGTGCCCTAGATATTCCACTATTACTAAAGTACTATACTCATCATATATCACAATAGTTCACGGACTGAGACCTTCTCTTCTTCAGCCTCTCATCACGAGTACTGACAAATCAGGAACACAGGATGTGGCCAAAAACTGTTTGTTGGATTAGTTGGATTATAATAGAACTCAATAATAATAAGATATGAAGTGAGACTTAAAAATACTACACAGAAACCTAAGTAACTTACAAGATGATGCTACAGAAAACACTAATGCAAAGTCAAGATCAAGTAGAGAAAATGAGTTTAAGATATGTCTAGGATAGAGACGGTGGGGAAGGATAACCAGATAGAAACATCAAAGAGAAAAAAATTGAAACCACAAAGGAAAAATATTCAGATATTCAGACAAAAAAAGATTTGAGATACATAATCTATCTGAATTACTCATTTGTATAATCTTTACAAATTATATTGATGCAAAAAGCCCAACCAAATGGGTCAATCAAAACCGGGTCAACGTTGAATAATCCTTTGCTTTACTCAATTATTCAATCAACAAAAATTTATTGAGAGACTCTAAGTTTAGTGTTGAGGTAAGGAAGACCCAGCCATGAAAGCAAACAGATTAAAAATACAGCAAATACTACAATAAGATAACTTCGTGCAAATGTTACAAGAATACAAGTAACAGAGAATATAATGGAGGAAGGATAGAGGAGACATGATGAAAATATGCCTAGAAGCTTTCCCAGGGGAGGAAACTTTTATTTGGATTTTTAAAAAGAAGAGGTGATTTAACAAAGTAGCTAAGAAGTTGGATGGTATTCTGGAAAAAAGGAATATTATGTGCAAAACCATAGAGATGTCAGAGTTTCCCTTCTTCATGGAACCATGACAGAAGATAAAGGCCACATCAAGTGGAGGACTTTCTGTACACAGACAGCAATTTGACCATTCTTCTGTGATAAGAAACATCAGATATGCCTTAGAACCAAGTAAGGAGCATTCTGAATCCTCTACCACAGAGTGCTGGTGCAGGCAGGAGGTGAGCAAGAAGCCAAAAAAAAAAAAAAAAGGTGTCTAACATCCGTAGACAACAGAAAGCCACAGAAGATTTTTAAGCAACAATAAGACCTTACCAGATCTGTGTTTCAGAAATTCAAGTCAGAAGTATGGATAAGTGGCTAAGGGAAGAAAATCTGGAAGAAGACCAATGAAGAAGATTAAAAAGCGATTACAGTAATGCTTCAGCACTAAATATTGACAACTACGTACTCAAACATAAATGAACCACAGAAGAAGGCATATAAAGTAATGTAACTGTAATATGGGCTTTCAACATAAGTTTCTAAACTCATCTCAAACATCAACTCAATAATCAGAAGCAATTACAGAAAAAGTGTGGCCAAGTACATTAGGAAAAAGGGAAAAGAATGGCCATCAAATCTTTCTCTTAAGAATACTTCACTTACATTTTAAGTTTTTTTTTAATTGAATAATTTTTTTCCTTTTTAAAAAACGGTACTTCACAGTAAAACTACCATATTGGACACAGATTACCAAAACAGATTTTAGAACCACAGGGCAAGCACTTGTGCAAAACTGCTGAGAACGATAAACAGGGAGAAGTTACCAGACAAAAACAGGTTAGCAAAACAAACAAAAAACACACATTTGTAACTCACAAATAAAAACTAGTTTTGAACTGATAAAAATTCACCAAATTAGGAATAGGAGATGTTCTTTAATACCTCTCTCCACTAGCTACTGTCTTAATTTGAAAGAAATAGGTCAATACAGAAGGATATATATTTGATAATGATAGACCGTGGGATCACAGATTAGAATTAATTTCATTTATTTTTCAAAGACATGGCTCCTTTAATTTTTCCCTCTCTATTGGATCATTTTATCGGCTATAAACATTTTTGTATTTGTTCAAATATACTAGAAAAGCATTCATCTTTAAAAAAAATAATTCCTTGACTCCACATCCCTTCTAGTTATCACCCTGTTTTTCTCTTCAATTTATAGCAAACTCCTTGAAAGAATCAGTTGTCTCCAATTCCTCTCTACAGTTCTCTCTTAAATTCCCTCCAATAAAGTTTTCATCACCATTAATCTACCGGGAACTTGTTATAATCACCAATGATTTTCAATACTGCTAAACCTAACAGTCACAACCTAGTCCTGGATCTAATAACATCTGACACAGCTGTTCACACTCTCCCTCCTTCTTAAAACACTTACGGGCTTCAGGGATACCATTCACTCTGAGTCCCCCTCCCTCATAGTGCTTCTTGCTCTCTTTTGCTAGCTCTAGCTCTTCTCTAGTTCTCCCTCTCCTTTTCCCTTTCCCTGTCAACATTACAGGACCCTAAGGCAGAATCTCTGGGCTTCTTCTCCAGCCATACTTCCTAGATTATCCTAATCAGTTTCCAGGGTATTAAACACTACCTCTATGCCAATGACCGGAAATTTCTACCTCCAGCCCAGACCTCGGCCCTGAACTGCAGAGTCATGTATACCTCATTGTGTCAGACAACATCTCCGCTTGGACTGCTAATGTAACATGTCCAAAATTAAACTTATTTCCCACCTGCTTTTCCTAAAGTCTTCCCTATCTTAGTAAATGGCAATTCCAATTCTTCCACTTATTAGGATAAAACCAACAAACAGCCACATCCAATCCACCATCAAATTTTGTTGGATTTGCTTTCAAAATGTATACAGATCGCGAGCACTCCTGCCAATCCCTGCCTAAAATCACTATCGTCTCCCACATTGAATTACTGCGGGAGCCTCCTGAATGATCTCATTACACCTAGCCTCAGATAGTCTCTACATAACTGCTGAGAGGTCTATTTAAATCAAGCCAAAATCTTTCAGTGCTTCTCCCCTTCAGAGTAAAAGTCAAAGTCCTACTGGCACCCAAGGCCACGTATGATCTACCACGCACCCGTCTCCCAGCACCCCTTACAGTCCCCCACCTCATCTTCCACTAATCATTCCCCTCATTGCCTCCAATCATCTATGTGCGGCTCTTCAAGCAAGATGAGCATGCTTCAGCTACAAGATATTTGCATTACTTTCATCTTCCTCAAACACTCTCTCCCCTAATCTCTGCAGATTAGATCACAATCTCATTTCTTCCATATATCTGCTCAAATATCATCCATCATTGCAGCCTTCTCTAAGCATCTTATATAAAACAGCAGCATCCTCCTTGCATGCTCTCTTATTCTGCTTTTTCTCCACAGCACTATAATAACTGACATATTACATATACTGTTGCTTCTTTTCTGTATCTTGTCGTTAGAATGAAAGTTCCACAACAGCAAAAAATGTGTTTTCTTCACTGCACTATTATTAGGACATGCTCAGTGGGTATTTCTTTAATGGATGAATGGCATGAATCAGGAAAATCCAGACTGAGGATCTGGTCTCAAAGCCTGGGTTGAGAAGATTTAAAGTGTGGAACTTCTCAACTCCCGGGAAAATGCTGACTGCAAAATGGCCATGAAATGAAGAAAATAAACCCAAAAAACTTTTTAAGAATAAAAATAAAAGAATAAGAAAAAAAAATGGCCATCCCTGCCTTCCCACTCCCCAGATATGTTTCCTATAACCTGGCCTATGGACTCAGAGTATCACCAGAATATCACCAGACCCATTCTACACTTAAATAACTGTTACAAATAGTTCCTGCTTTTCTAAACTATGATTGTCAGAGAAAACTGTAATTGCCAACCCCAACACTGGCTGCCAAGTCATAATGGTCAGAGAAAGCTCTCAAATTTCCCCAAAGCACTCAGGCTGCAACCAAATATCATTAATATGATGACAACAACAATTCAAAGTACCTTCTGGTGTCTGCCTAAGTTAGCTGTCCCTAGTGTATTCTGTAGGGGCTCTATCGTCAAGATTATGGTATCCTGGTATGGGGGGAGGGGTGTGTTTGAGGAAGCTGGGGGAAGGACAGAGAAAGAAAGGAAGAAGAGGCGGGAGGGCAAGGGTGCTGGAGGGGGAGAAGGAAAGAGACAGAGGGAAGGATGGAGGGAAAGAGAGGAGGGAGGGCGAGAGGGAGGCAGAAGGAGAATGAATGAGAATTAATTCAAAGAAACAGGGCCTAAATTTATTTTTTGTATTTTAAAGAGAGGTAGATTGCCAGGGAATGGAAAGGATCTACTAAGCTATAAATTATCACATTACAGAAGGACCAAAACCCTGAGACATCCAGCATTCCTCAGCTAAAAAGCTGTCTTGCATCTCCCACTCCCACACCCAGAATTGAAGATATGGGGTAGGGGACCATGATAAATTGGACAGTTGGGAGCGGTGAATGGGGAGAAGAGTGTGGTAAAAACTACAGAAAAGAAGGGAAAAGAAAAGTAGTTATCCTTTTGACGCCCTTTACCCCTTTTTATTGTACTTACCAAGTACAGAAACCGGCCAGATGAAAATTGGGAAGAAAGCAGAGCGAAGAGTAAGGATGCTCTGAAACAAACAAGAGCAGAAGAAATCACACACAAATTCCTTTTCTAAGTGGCTCTATGAAACCAGTCATATGAAATAAATTGGGAACTGACCAAGGAAATTTAAAACAAGCCCCACACCTTAGATAACTACAGGACAGAAATTCATAAATATTTGCAATGATGGCCTTAGGGCATTTTTAAGATCAACAATCCTCGAAGATGATCCAGCTATATTCAAACTGATCAACAGGGAAAAGTAAACAGATGAAAAACTTCAGCTTTCATGGATGGATCCAGTCTTTAGGACTCCTCTAGCTTCTCAATGGTTCCAAATCTCAAAACCACCAATCAGAAGTCTTGAAAGTGAGAAAAGTAACTCAGGGGGAACATTCAAAAGCAATCAACTCAGCAGAGAAGAGCTGAAAACTCACAGATTACATCTAACATATTCTGATTTGTCAATTCACTTAAAAAGGAAGGAGGATTCTGACTGGTTGCTCTCAATAGGCTGAGTCATATCCCAGCATCAGCACCAGTAGCAGGCGTTAGAAGCTAAACGCAGGAAAACCACAAGATACTGAGAAAGGCAGGGAGGAAAAAGTCAGTAACAAAGACAACGTAGCTGTACGTAAGCATAAGCGCCGGACAGCAGCGTATCCCACTGGGACACAACAGTCAGAACTGCCTATAGCCTCAACAGCATCCTGTATTTACCTTTGTGCTAATATTTCCCTCCCCTTAACACACCTCCCCAGTCTGGCACTGATGACTCTCCCTGCTTCTCCCTGACACCTGCCACCTTCTAGAGCTCCTCCTCCTTCAGGCCCTCTTTGATTTAGGTGATTTGGTGTTTCCCCACCCCCAATTCAGTCTTCTGTCTTCTTCTTGTATTAGTTCATCCTGTATTAGCTCATGCCTCCTACACAGTCCCTGTCCTTGAAAAATGCACATAATCCAATAGGGTGGGTGAATGTGTCACTAGATTAGGTGCAATACATCATAGTCAGTGCCATGAAAGATAGAACAAAGTGTCGGAAGCACAGATTCATTCGTCATTACCCTACTCCATAGGGTAGGGAACACTCCAGCTTCCCACTCTCCTGCACATGAGTTACTAAGTCCTGTATCTTTCCATAATATCCCCTGATCTCCAAATCCACTCTGCATTTCAGGCTTCATTTCTCATATGACCTACTTCAACCACCTTCTATCAGAAACACAATTCAATATATTTCCACACTGCCACATCAGCCAACTCCCTAAACAACATACCCTATCATCCCTTTGCTCTCAAACATCTAATATCTTTCCATTGCCTACAAGACAAAGTTCAAATCCTTAGCACAGAAAATAAGATAATACAGTTCTCAAACAGAGCCTTTTAAAAGTAGTTGACTGGGTAACAGTTCTACTGCTCACTAGCTGTGTTACCTCTGGCAGGTCACTTTGCCTAAGTTTCCTCATTTGCAAAGTGAGGATACAAAAAGGACCTACCTCCTATGGTTGTTATGAGAGATAAGTAGGTAAGTAACTCCATGCCAAGTACCAGCACCGTATCCAGCATTCAATGTTAACTATTACCCTGGGATAGCTCATCTATCTAGAATGTCTCACTCCCCAAAGGAAGCAGATAACCAAAGCTTTACTTTCATATATTTTAGAATGATTAACAATAAGCGTTAAATCAGAAATGACCTTCCGGTTAACCATGAACCAACAAAAACTTCAATTAACCAAAATATGCTTTCCTGAAATTTTCATTTATCAAAATTTACTATAATTTACTTAAAAACAAGTATCCATTCATTTAAAAAAAATAATAACTAAGTTAGTTTTTTTGTTGTTGTTTCCTATTCAAGCTCAGGAAGGAAAAAAAGCAGCTGCTTACCAATGGAAACTCAGATATTTATAAAAATGTGATTCTCTATAGTACAAAATCCACATAAACTAAATTCAATCTTAATTGCATATATAATTTTCTAAAGATATATACATATGATAAAATAAACTCTAGAAGCTTAGGAAAATAAAAGTGTACATCAGATGGTGGACTAACATTCATTTTCGGACCTCACAATCAAAAGATGAAATCACAAAAAATTTTTTGTAAGTGATTTTAATAATTTTAAAAACTGCCAAGTCCACGATAATAAAAATAAAACAGATCAGAAACATATTTTAAGAGATTCAAATATTTATGATGTTAAGTGCTTATGAAAATTGGTAAAAAGATTCCAATAAATTTATGGGCAAAAGACAAACAACTCATACAAAGGAGAAAGTAAAACTAGAAAAATACTGCATTTGCTTTTCTATTGTAGACACTGATGTTAGCCAGTAGGTACTCTTACACCTATTTTTAAAAAACAAACTCTTAAGAACCTATAAAAGTATGATGAAACTGGTCAACCAAACTGCAGGAGGCAGTGTAAATCAATAAAATCAATTAAAAAAAAAAAAAAAAAACTTTCAGAAATAAATTTGGCAATATTTTTCAAAAGTGACAAAAACCTTCATGCCCCTTGCCCTTGTAATTCTCCTTCCCGGGTCTTTATCCTAAAGGGAAGAAGCAAAACATAGCACAACCATGTGATAACTGCATTCCTTGCAAAACAAGAAACTAGTATGTCCAACTATTAAAAATAAGTAACTCAATTCACTGTAACATTGTATAATTGAAATGTACAAAAATCACAGCAAAAAAGAAAACATTATATATGAAAGTAAATATTGAACATTATATTTATGCTTTGATTATAGTATAAAATCACGTAGATTTGGTGAGAAACAAATGAGAAGAAAAAGTAAACTTTTTTTTTTCTTATTTCTTTCATCATTAAGTTGTTTGTAAAGTAAAAAGCTTGTTGGAATTGATCAGGCCCACTAGAGTAAGTACACGCTTGGAAACTGGCTTTTCAGAGGCATAAAACCACAACTGTCCATCTTCTTTCCCCCAAAACCTATCACGGAAGAGTAATCAGATAGACTCTTCTCACGCACACACTAGCCCTACGTGTAATTTTAGCCATGCTACCAGCCATCTGTAACCTTATTATATTAAAATCTCATTTTACCATCAAAACGTAACTATATGTGGGATCCCCATATGGCAAGCAGAAGCCACTTGTGATGGGGCATCTGGAGAGGGCCCCAAGCACTGAAGTTAAAAACTATTTGGCCAACGGAGTAATGAAGGTTAGGTTTCTCCTCTATCCCCAAATGAATAATCATGTTTCTCACCACTCAAGGGCTCTGAGGTCCCAAGAGTGGCAGCTAAGTATTCAAGGAGGGAGAAAATACAAGCTGGTTTGTTCTCCCTCTGAAAATTGGCAGCCTCCTCATCTTCCCCAAAAGCACCATGAAGTAATGAAAAGGACACAAGCATGAGGTCAGGAGATGTGGGGTACGACTGACTCTAAGCAACCTCAAACAAGGCACTTATCTTTCGAGCGTTAGTTGTTTAATGGGTAAAATTTTTAAAATTGAACCAAGTAATTTATTGATTCCTTCAAATTCAACATTCTATTTATAGACCCCTTTACTAATACATGTCTATGCCCCTCAAAATCTTCCACTCCGATTGTAGAACAATCATTAAGACTCTGAATTAGGAAACTGGGGACAAAGGTAAAATACAGTCAAAGCTGTATCTCAGGTCTGTCCCTTTCTACTTGCATGACCTTGGGTAAATTACTTTGCCTCAAAATAAAGTCCTATGAATTAACAAAGCAGCAATCCTTACCGGCCATGCCTTTTTTAGTCTTGCATCACAGAATGCATTGGTTTTTGCTGTCATAACTGGGGTTTTTAGTCCCAACCAGCAACACTTTTGACTGTGTTCTTGGAAATTTCAATGCAACTTGCATATTCATTTTTCCCATGTTTTCCGATATTGCAAGAGATAGTTAACAAAGTTTGCCTATCTTAAACCTATATTCAGAATTAAGAGCATTCCTCAAAAATTCAATTAACGGTTGAGTACCTGTACCACATAAGAGTACATGGGAGAGTTGCAAAGGTCCTTTCGGAAGAAACCCAAAAATCTTATGGAGACAGACACATAAACACATCATCACTAACTGACAAATGCTAAATGCATAACAAATGATGTGCATTGGGTCAGTCAAGACAAAGGGGATAAGATGTCTGGACCGCTTCCAGAGGTGATATTTTCAGGAGGGTCTTGAAGAGTATACGAGGTAGAGAAGAATTCTCAACAGAGTGAACGGTGTAAAATCACAAAGGAAGATGTCATCTTCCGAGAACCCTTAAGTAGTCTTTGTATGGAGAGGTGGGCGAAATGGTAGAAACAGAATCAGAAACGCAAGTTAACAGCCACTGTAAAGGACTCTGACTTCGATCACACACAGATTATGTAGAGTCATGATGGACTCAGCAACCTATACTGAGTCACTGATGGAAGCAAAGTCCCCTTCTTCCAACACACCAAGCAGTTGAGCCAAAGCAACAACAACCAAAAAAAAAAAGAAGGTCTCCATCTGGAAATATAGGATAAATGGCTGGTTGTTGCTATTGTTTCAAATGGAGACTTCTTGCTCTCAGGATGCTTCTTCTAGCAGTTTCTTACCAAGGCACATCAGTATCACACCGGGGTGAAAGAGTAAGAATTATGGCTAAAGGACTCAGGAAAGTGTGTGTTGAAGTCAATGGTGTTGGGAACACTAAAGGAAACCATCAAATAATACTAAAGAGCCATAATAAATCACAAGACAAAACAGGAATAAATGTCTGAGAAGATGGACTCAAGGCAAAACATTCAGGAGCGTTTAAGACCTTATCCTATATGGATTGCAGATAAGCCATGTTTTGTGCATGTGGGGGGGGGGGTGCCTTGAGAATCCCTTTCGGTTAAAGGAGAGGTTAAAAATCTTTAAACCAGCCCAAAAGATGATGTGCTGTTTTTGTTGTTTTTGTTTTGTTTTTAAAATGGCAAAAATAATAGGCTCCATTATATTTTAATCGGGAGAATAGGAATGCCTTCGCGAACGTCTATCCTGAAAAGACTAGAGCTCAATTTTCATCTCACGGATGGGAGTGAGACATGCACATTTCACTCTGGGACCTCGAGGTCCGTGCGTCAGTAGGGTCCACACTGCCAAGGCCTAGTCTCGGGGCTGCAAGCCTCCCCGGCTGGGGAGCCCTACAGACATGAATTGGCAATTATTGCAATTCAAACTCGGGCTTAGCCACCAAGGACTGTACCTCAGAGGCACCATTCTTCCTTTTACTTTGATTAAAAAAAAAAAAAAGAAGAAGAAGAAAAAAAAAAGTAGGAGCATTTAAAAAAAAAAAAAAAAAAAACACCGATAGGTCTAAAGACAGCAGGTGTCCACAGGAGACGAGAAGCAGCATCTGGACCCTCTGGCAACCGTGGGGTCCACCGAAGTTTGGTCTCAGGATGTGCCCTAGGGTGTGTCTTTGTTTGGGGCCCATTAAAAAAAAAAAGAAGAAGAAGAAGAAAAAAAAAAGAAAAAGAACAGCCGTCCTTCGGGGCACCCGGGTACTTTCCCCCATCAACCCGCACGAGCATCCTGGCTCTGAAATCACTGGGGGACGTGGCCTCGCCCTGATTGCTCCAGGAAGGCGCGGCCCCAGCGCCCGTCACTGCCCGCGGGGCGCGGGGCGTCCGACCCTCCCCGCCCCGGGCTCGGCGCTCGCCCCTCCTCGAGCCGCTCGGGGGCGCGGGGGGCGCCGGGGGTCACGGCCTCGCCGCAGGTGCAGGGCCCCTCCCCCCCGGACGGCCGCGCCCGGCCCCGACCCGGACCCCGACCCCGACCCGACCTCGACCTCGACCAGACCCGACCTCGACCCCGACCCCGACCCCGAACCCGACCCCGACCCCGACCCGGCCCGGCCCGCCCCCGCCCCCGGCTCTCACCGTGCGGAGGTCACGCCGCCGCCTCCCCGCCCGCGGGCCGCCCGAGGAGCGCAGGTGAGGCGAGGGCGGCCCGTCACATCCCCGCCGCCCGGCCCGCCGCAGCCAGCATCGCGTCCGCGGCCCGAGCCAGCGCCTGACTCCCGACGCGCCGCGCCCCCTCCCTCGGCCTGCGCCCGCCCTGGACTCCGCCCTCCGGGGCACGCGCACCGCGCACGCGCGGCCCCGCCCCCGGCGCCCCCGGCGCCCCCCGCGCAGGCGCACTCCCCGCGCGGCCAGGCCCCGCCTTCGGGCCAGCCTCGGCCCACCTCTGGCCCCGCCCCCGCCTCCGCAGGCCCCGCCCACCCCGGGCCGCCCCGCCCTCCGCCCGACCTTGCTTGTCTGCACCCGGGCTCGGGGGTCGGCCGCGGGGCTGACCTGGGCTGCGCCCGCGCCCTGCTCTAACGTGCTCTAACGTGCTCTAACCTGCGCTGCGTGACCGCGGCCAGACCTAACTCCGCCTCCGACCCCGTGGAAGCTCGAGGGTTGAGCTCCGGGACGGATGGGGGCTCCCCTCCCGCCTGCAGCATTCCCGTCCTGTCCACCCCTGCGCCCCCAGCCCTGCTGCGCTCTGCAGCCTGCCTGAACCCACCAGACCGCGGGGTCTTGCTGAGGCTGACGGCTAAGATCTGCAGCATCTCCATGGCACCGTCAATCTGGGTTCCTCTTGCCAGGAATTGGTTCCTGCTTTCCGCTGGAGGAAAGCCCGGACCTAGGTTAGTTCCACAGGAACCCCACCCCCTCCCCCACCCCCGGGTTCCAACCTGGAGCTTGCCCTCCGGTTCTGGGTGGCCTTATCCCATCGGTGCAAACCAGGCCTGCAGTACAGTGGTTTGAGAACATGTTTGCCCTGATACCCCTTCTAAATGTTGAGTGTTATTTTTGGGTATAAAGATTTTTCGCTCATGATTAAAAAGCCAGTCCTATGCATTTTTAAATATCCTCACTCCTGAGCTAGGTGAATTTCTTGGTCTGAATAGACTGGAGTTAGGGACTTTATTGGAGTCAAGACTTAATATTTATAAGTGTAAAATAATATTTATTTTGTGCTACCTGCTTGGCTGGATGGCCGGCAAAATTGTTTTCCTTTAGGTCCTTTTTTTTCTTTTTCTTTTTCTTTTTTTTTCCTTTAGGTTCTAAGATCATATCCTTTTGATGTCCTCGGATGAGAATTACAGCTGCCTCCTTAGGTGTACAGCCTCAAGAAGCATTAATTATTTCAGGCCCATGTTTGGGGAGTTAGGGCTTGATGATAATCCCCTTTCCTTCCAAACTGCCCCATAGGCACTTAGCACTGGAAAAGCATATTTGGAGTCAGTATAAATATTAATTTGTAGAGCTTTTGCCAATTGAAGAGCACAGGTAAATGCTATTAATCCAGCCTTTGGAGCATAAGTATTTATTGGAAGGGCTTTTGCCTCAATGGTCTTAGTTTAACTACAACATACCCAGCTTTTCTTTCTCCCTTATTCATGAAGCTACTGCCATCTGCAACTGTGGACTGTAAACCAATTGTTATCTGCATTTTCAATAGGGGAATCTTTTAAATCTGGTCTGCTAGAATAAACAAGATCAATAATCTCTGAGCAGTCATGCTTTAACAGAGAAGTATGATGGTCAGGTACAGGCATAAGAGTAGCTGGGTTTAAAGTTTGACAGGTTTTAAATATTAATTTAGGTGTGTCTAAAAGCATAGCCTGGTATTTAGTAAGTCAGCCTCCCATCATCCATTGGTGGCCTTTGGTCTCTAGGACACTTTGAACCTGATGTGGAGTCATCAATGTCAAGGATTGTCCCATGGTAAGCTTTGAAGCTGCTTCTACCAGGAGGGAGGGCTGTTCCAGCCACTGCTCGAAGACCAGCTGGCCACCCATGAGCTACATTATCAAATGACTATGAAAAATAGCCCACCGGTCCTTTTTCACTTCCTAATTTCTGGATAAGAACTCCCAGAGCTTGTCCCTGTTTTTTTTCTGTTACATATAAAATGAAAAGTTTTTCTAGGTTTAGTAAAGCCAAAGCTGGGGCTGATGAAAGCTTAGCTCTTAATGTTTGAAAGGCTGTCTGCTGGGCTTTAGTCCAGAGTAAAGTTTCTTCATCGGGGCCTTTAATTGAATCATACAATGGTTTGGCTAAGAGCCCAAATCCAGGAATCCACAAGTAGCAAAAACCTGCATGCCTAGGCAAGTATGGAGTTGTTTATTTCTTAACGGGGGGTCCAAGGTCTAATATAGCTTTTTTCCAGTCAGTAGACAGGGTGCAGTGACATTGTGTTAGTTCATATCCCAAATATTGTACTTTCTGTTTAGATACGTATGTCTTTTTAGGGGAGAAGTGATACCCTCTGTCTGCCAAGAAATTAAGGTAAATTATGGAATTACTATCAGATGTTTCTTTTGCAGGGCTAGAGATTAAAATATCATCCACATAGTGAACTCTAGTCCCTTGAGACAGAGAGATATCATGGATATCAAGTGCAGCCCCGAGTAGGTGAGGACTATCTCTAAATCCCTGCAGCAAGACTATCCAAGCTGATTGAGCAGCCTGTGAGCTTAAAAGTGAGGTCCATTCAAAATCATAGAATGGCTGTGTTTCTTCATTTAGAGGGATGCAAAAGAAGGTGGCTTTTAAGTCAAATACTGTAAACCAGTTGGGATAACCAGGGCCCTGGGTGAGAATAGTATATGGATTTGGCACTATAGGATGAGTAGACACAACTGGTTCATTTATAGCTCTTAAATCTTGAATCATTTCATATTCCTCATTTGGCCTTTTTACTGGTAAGATTGGAGTATTATAAGGAGATTGACAAGGTCTTAAAAATACCATGTTTGAGAAACTTAACAATAAGTGGTTGTAAGCCGGCTTTTGCCTCAGGTTTTTTAGGGGTATTGTTTTTTGTGAGGTATAGTGGTTGAGTCCTTTGAGGTCATTTTATGGGTTGGGCTTTGAGAGCCCATCCGAGGATGTCAGAATCCCAGACCTGCGGAGTTACTGCCTTCCAGATATTAGAAGAGATATTGGGGTAAGGTTTTAATTCTCCAGGTGTTAAAGAGAACATGTCATCCACCTTCTTTTTTAGTGAGAGCAAACCTGCTCCCTAGTTTATATATCAAGTCTTGTCCGAGTAATGGAGTGCAGCAAGATGGAAAGACTAGAAAAATATGAACAACCAATGGACTTCTATATTTGCAAGCTGAAAGCATTGTCTGGTGGCACATTTTAGTTTACCCTTCTATGCTAACAGTTTTATGGTTAGAAAGACAAGTAGGGCCAGAGTGCTAAATAAGAACAGAGTAAGTGGTTCCTGTATCAATAAGAAAATTGATAAACTTACCTCCCACATCCAAGATAACCCAGGGCTCTGTAATCTTGCTGTCAAAGGCAGCCAGACCAGCTTGAGGGGCCCATCATGCCAGACCCTCCAGTTTCTGCTCTTGGGTGGGGAAGTGAGTTCCTGTCTTCATCTTTCTCTGGAGTTGAGGACAGTCTCTCTTCCAATATCCTTTGTTCTTACAAGCAGGACACGGCCCTGGTGGAAAGCATTTGTCTGGACATTCTTTGCTCCAGTGTCTCATTTGGCCACATTCATTGCATGGGGTCTTACTCGATCCTTTGTCTGATAGAGGCATTTTCTTTGGCCCCTGGTTGGTCTGGTGTTGTAGGGAATCTGCAATAGCAGCAGCCAATATTTGAATCTGTATTTTATCCTGCAGTTTAGCTCTCCAGTCCTTTTCCTGCTGTAAGGCCATACCTCTATTATTAAAGACTCCAGTAGCTACTTCTAATAGGCACTGGGTGGGGGTTTGGGGACCTAAAGTCATTCTAGTCATTTTTTTGGCAAATGTCAGGTGCCAACTTAAAAAATGCATGGTTTGTGTGGTTGTTCTCTCAAATGAGATTGTGTCCAGATTTGTATATTTATGGATGGCTTCTATTGAGTGACCCTGAAATAGAGCTGGATTCTCATCACCTCTTTGAGTGACTTCCTAAATTTTATCAAAGTTTACAGGTTTCGAGAATCCTTTTCTCATTCTTTCTATTAAACAGGTGATTATGGTCTTTCCTTTCCCTGTCTCTTTTGGTAATTCCTGGGAGATTCAGTATTGGAAACAACCCCCCCACCTGATGACAGCCTCTATTCTGGCTGCTAGCTCATCAGCAAATTCTTGAGCCCCTGCCCAGATATGATTCTTTTCCTCAGGAGTGCAACAATGGGTTAATATGATGTATATATATCTTGCCAGATCAAATCAAACTTAATAGATCATTGTTGAAAGCCCTCCATAAATTGAGAAAGGTTTTCCGAATATTGTTCTGTTGTTTTATCTGAGTCAGGTCTGTCATGGAGAATGGGGCATGGATTTTAATTGTGCCTATTTCTCCAATAGAAACCTCCCTAAGAGGATGTGATCCAGATTTAGGTGGAACTGCCAGATGATAGTTCTGCTCCTGGTATGTCCAGCGGGACTGGGAGCTGAGGGGTCTTGAGGTTTATAAGGAAGAAGGATAGCAACAGAGGCAATGTCCTCTTTGTTTGGACCAGCCAGTGATTCCTCCAGTAGCCAAAGTGAATTAGGAGGAATGGACCTATTTAGACAATCATCATCCAGTATGTCCAGAGAGATTTATTAACCTGGTTGGTAGCTAGACACATTCTGCAAGAGGGCCTTAGGTCAGGGTCCTGATTTAGGGCCATGAAGGCCTGGACTAGGGTACCTCAGTCCATTTGCCCTGCTTTTTGCAGAAGAGACCTAAGTGATAGATTATACTGAAGCTTAATGTCCCATCAATAGACCGTTTTTCCTTGTCTCTCAAGGAGTACTGAGGCCATGCAGTATTACAGAAGAAGACCAGGTTTTTTCTTAAATCTTGCAATCCAAATTGATTCCAGTGGGTTAAAAGGCATCCCAAGGGAGAACCCTTGGGAACTGAAGAAGAAGATCCCATGTTCCTAGAAAAGTAGAGAAAGTCCATTACCAGAAAAAAATCCATCCCCAACTCCTAGGTGGCATCCCATGAAGGATATGTCAGAGATTCCTGGTATCAAAGGACTGGAGCAGTCCATTCAAAAGAAGTTGCTATAATCACCACCCTGCCTTGTAGGAGGGATATGGGGGATATTGCCCCCACTTCCTGATTGCATCCTAGGCTGCAAATGGTGCCAGTGAATGGTCCGAAATGTCATGCTGTGCCATGAAGAACTTGCCATTTTTAACCCAGGGAAAACACACAAAAAATGTTTTACAAGGGGAAAATTACCCAATTTTGTAATTTAAGTAGTGAGTAAGGGACATGGACAGAAAACAGTAAGGATAGAAATCCACCATGATCTAAGTGACATTTCAACACATGTAGTTTTTACAGCTGGCTTCCCTAGGAAATAGTCCCTGGTTGGGTTTTAACTCGACTGGGTACTCATTTCAGCTGGCTCCAGGTGGAGGTCATGCCACCAAAAGTGGTTAGACCAGAGATGTGAAGGGGACCAGATTAGACCAATTAGGAGAAATCTCAGTCTTAAGATTGACAGCTGTCCTAGTGACTTAGATGGCTGTCCTGTGCCCAAGAAAAGACAACTTTGCATAAAGACAGAAACGATGAGAGGCCATCAAGTTTCTAGGTCTTATTACCATTCCGGTACCATGGTACTAACTTCCAGCCAACAGGCAGGTTTTTTTCCTCCCTCTAGAGTAGCCATGGGCTAGAGGATTACAGCCTGAACAATCAACATGAAAGTTTTCCAATAAGCCCATAGTCTTTGAATAGCCCCTGAAATGACAGAGAGAAAGAGAAGAGGAATTACTCACCAAGTTGGCACCAAAGCTCCGAGTCCAAGTGAGAAGACTTGAGCCTCACGTTGAGCACCAGAATGATGAGTTTTGATGTTTGGGTCCAAAAGTGAATGGTCAAGAAAGAATTCTTGAGATGTTTCCAGTGCAAAAAGATGGTTTCATTAACCATCTTTAACCAAGCATAGGACAGGACCTGTGGGCAGAAAAAGCTGCATTATAAGTCTGAGGAATGACTGATTATGTAGTTTCTTACCTATGGAAGGAGAAGGTGATGTTAGGGCTCCAAGAAATTGAGTCTATAGGTTCCTGGAAGTCTGGCTACTATTAAGATTGTGTTTTTCTTGTAAATTATTAGGGCAGTGACAAACTGACAGAATTTCAGGTCCTGCATGACTGTGATCTTTATCAGTTGGCCATTTGTTTTTCTTTCTTTGTTCTTGGGCAGTCATGAGTGCCTGGGGAATGAAACACATCCCACTGCCATCTTGTGGGCCGAGGGTATGTGGAGTGTCACTTTGCCTTTTGCCCTCAGCTTGCCTTTTGTTACCTCATCAATTTGAGATGCTGCCTTTGTCATATATTACCTTTATAAATGGAATTGAGTCTATTTCTGGATTTTTAAATTCTGTTTTATCGATCTTCCTGCATATTAATGGGCCATTACCAAAATGTTTTAAATATAAAAGCTGTATAAGATCAGCTCCAAGTCTCTCTATTGCTTTCTTTTTTCCAGAGGGTTTTTGTCAAATTTTGCTTCTCTGTTCCTCAAATTTTATCATCAACTAATGTGGTTTCAGAAAATAAAAAAAAAAAACATAATATTTTTATTGGAATTGGTCTGCATTTATAAATTAGGGAGAATAGACATCTCTATGAGGTTGTATCTTCCTATCCAGCAACTTGATGTCTTTCCATTTTTTCATATTCAAATTTGGGATTTCTTAGTCATTTCACAGTTTTCCTTCTTTGGTTATTATGTCTAATATCTATGCCTTGGTATTTTGTGTGCTGTAATAAATGGGGACTCCTTCTGTTTCTTGTTTGCATGTGTGAAGGTCTTTAGGTTTTATACATTGGTTTGATAACTTTTTTGGATACTTTACTAAATTGTCTTGTTTGTACTACTTTTCCCATTAATTCTTTGGTGTTTTCCAGATATGCAGTTTGTTCTCTGTAAATATCCCTGGTTAATGCCTCCAACTTTATATTATATAATAGAAGACATAATGACATTATTTTGTTCATTTCTTTAGCAGAAAAGCTAGTAAGGAGATAACTTTTGAGCTATAGTATATTTATTTATCATGTTAAGGATATGGGTATCAATTTCTAGTTTACTAAGTGTTTTGGCTTAAAAAAACACACAAATAGATGCTGAATCTTGTCAGATGCCTTTATTACATCTGTGGAGATGCTTATGTATTAATGGGTTTTCTAATATTGCCTTCTTTTGCATTCTTGAAATAAACCCCACTGGATCACAAGGTATTTTTTAAATTTGCTGTTAGATTCTATATTTTTTTTCATTGACATTCTTTAGTGAAAATGGTCTGTGGTTTCCCTTTATTTGAATAAAAATCTTTGGACTTTTTTCCAAATAAATTTGAAGTTTATTAGAATAAAAACCTGGCAATCCTTATCAGTTTTGGGATTAATATTTTATATGCTTCCTAAAATGAAACACTAAGATAATTTAACAGTGGAATTACCTGATCCTTAAAGATTATGTAGAATTTCTTTGTGAAACCACTTGTCTTTTTTATATATGCTTTGTGTTTTTCTTTTGGGGGAATAACCTTTCAGCCTTTTTATTTCTTTTACATTAACTAGTTTTTTCGACTGTATGTCTCTCTATTAGGATCAATTTTGGTAAGTTGTGTTTGCCTAAAAACATACCTATTCCTTCTAAGTCTTTACATTTATTTGCATAGTTATACAAAGTATTTTCTTCTTAAAAATCGTATTCTCTGTTTTCATGCTATTTCCCCTTTATCATTTCTATTTTTTGTATATTTGTGCCTTCTCCCTTTTTTAAAGATTTTGTTTATTTATTTGGGAGAGGGAGAGCATGAGTCAGGGAGAGAGACAGAGGCAGAGGGAGAAGCAGACTCCCCGCTGAGCAGGGAGCCTGTCTTGGGGCTCAATCCCAGGACCCTGAGATCATGACCTGAGCAGAACCCAACTGCTTAACCCTAAGCCACTCAGGCGCCCTGTGCTTTCTCCCTATTTAAAGCTCAAATTAGCTAATGGTTTCTGTATTTGTGTTTTTCAAATAACCAACTTTTGGATTTGTTAATTCTTCTCTTTTCTGTTTTTGAAATTATTATTTGTAAGTTCATCTTTACTAATTCCTTTCTTCTTTCTTTTGACTTATCTAATTTTTTTCTAGCTTTTCATTTTGGATGTTAAATTAAGTTATATTTATGTTTCCATTTTGACTGTACCAGGTATTTAAAGCTATAAGTTTTCCTGTGATACATGATACATGCTTTAGCAGTATCACAGAGATTGTGTGTGTTTTCATTTTTATCTTCAAGAAATTCTGCTATTTTATTTTTTATTTTCCCTTTATCCCAGTAATTATTTAAACATTTTTAACTTAGCAGGGAAAAGAAAATTAAAACATTTTAAGAAATTGCCATTAATTTCTTTTTAAAAAAATTCTATGTATTTATTTGACAAAGAGAGAAAGAGAGCACAAGCAGGGGGCGTAACAGGCAGAAGGAGAGGGAGAAGCAGGCTCCCTGGGGAACTTAGGATCCTGGGATCATGATCTGAGCTGAAGGCAGACACTTAACTGACTGAGCCACTCAGGCGCCCCTCTGTCATTAATTTCTAGAAGTATTATTACATTATGATTAGAGAATGTTATTTGTATATTTCTATTCTTTGGAATTTCTTGAGATTTTCTTGGTGGCATAACATTTGCTCAATTTTCGGGAATATTCCATATTCACTTGCATAAAAAGGCATATTCTCTCTTTATAGGTACAGAATTCAGTATGTTTTATAGGATCTATCTTTCCCACTTAATAATGGACAGAAAACCAAAACTGTAAGACACTGGAGGGCAACCTTTAACATTGAAGACAGAGACCCAAACAAAAAGACCTGAAGGAACCAGAAACTGCAGGAAGAAGAAAACTCCCCTCCATATACTCCCCTCCCAAAAAACTATAAATAATACGTGCAGAGAAGAAAGAATATTGTGTCCATGAAACAAGAATAGGTATTATAAAAAAGAAATGTCCTGAAAACACAAAAGAACCCTTGAAAATGAAAGAGATACAGCAACAATTGAAAACTCAACAGAAAGGATGGAAAATAAAGTTGAAAAATATCTCCGGGAAACTGATACAAACACAAAAAGGGATGGAGTGTAGGGGATAAAATGATTTAATTAGATCTCTTAAAGTTTGCCAAAGTCCTCAGCTACCAAGAGGAAGCCCCTCACCACAGATGATTCACTGTGGGATAAGGGCTTAGTAAGCTCTCCCAGGAGGCTGGGCAGGCAGGGTATGTGCCCAGCGGTAGTTTCCTTTTCCCACTGTGCAGCCTGACCTGGATGTTTGCCTCTGGGTGCAGGACAGCCCTTCACTGGTCTGGTATCCTTCCTGGGCACTCCAACCCAAACCCTTGTGGTCCTTTGCCCCTGTTCACACTAGATCTGACCCTTTCCAATCAGATGAGACCACTCCCAGATGGGCCAGGCACTGGACCCCAGGCCCCAAAGGTCTTCTTCCTGTCTTCTATCCTCAGCCATTTCTTAGGATGCTGACTCCAAATCCATCTAGTATCACTCCTAAAAAAACAAAAACAAAAACTCTCATTTTGCTTCTTTTCTGTCCTAACATGGCTTAAAGTCCTTTCAGGCAAAAATTCTCAAAAAGGAGTTCTGTTAGCAATGCAAAAGTGTCTGCTAAGTTAAGGAGAACCTACCAATCCTTAGAAACACAATGGCCACTCTGCTCCTGCAGGGGTGAGAGGAAATGCTTTAATTCTTTCTAGATGAGTCACTGTTCCTGATGCTGGGCACAAGGCCACTTGCTAAAGCAGCAAAGACACCAATGCAGGTTTAATTTTTATGCCCTGGAATAAAACACAGAATTCCATATGACTCTTAAAACAAATGCGGTGACTATTTGGGTACTGATATGGAAAACCACCAGGAAGTTTAAGTGAAAACCCAAGTTTCCCTGTGTTGATGGAGCGCGTCGCTCCAGAGCCCAAACACCTGGCTCTGAATCCTGGCTCTGCCACTTGACACTTTGCTTTGGGAAGCTCTAGGCAAGTTACTTTCTCTGTCCTTCAGTGTTCATACCTGTAAATGGGGATTAAATGAAGTTGTTATATATTTAAAAAAAAGGGGGGAGGGGGGAGGGATCCCTGGATGGCTCAGCGGTTTAGCGCCACCTTCAGCCCAGGTCATCATCCTGGAGTCACAGGATCGAGTCCCACGTCGTCGGGCTCCCTGCATGGAGCCTGCTTCTCCCTCTGCCTGTGTCTCTGCCTCTCTCTCTCTCTTTCTGTGTGTCTCTCGTGAATGAATAAATAAAATCTTAAAAAAATTAAATTAAAATAAAATAAAAGGGTTCATTTATATAAGCCCTTAGAACAATGCCTACCACATAGGAAAAGCTAAATAACTAGATATTATAGTATATTTAAAAATAATGAAGATGTGACAGGGTTGTAAATTCATTTAAACTGTTATTCAGATATGCAGATGTATTCGTTTGCTATGGCTACCATAACAAAGTACCGTAGACTGGGTGGTTATACAGCAGAAATGTGTTTTCTCACAGTTCTGGGGGCTGAAAGTCCAAGATCAAGGAGTCAGCAGGGTGGGTTTCTTCTGAGGCCTCTCTCCTTGGCCTGTACACGGTCATCTTCTCTCTATATCCTTTACATGGTCTTCCTCTGTGCCTGTGCCTGTGCCCTAATTTCCTCTTTTTATAAGCACACACATTATATTGGATTAGGGCTCACCCCAAAGATTTCATGTTAACTTCATCACCACTTAAAATACCCTGTCTCCAAATATAGTCACACTCTGATGTCCTCAGGGTCAGGACTCCAACATGTGAATTTTAAGCGGACACAGTTCAGCCCATAACAGCAGAGAAATTTAAATTCCTTTGTTTGACTATAACTAAGCTACCCTTTTTTTTTCCTGAGTCCTTACCTGATGTTTTTTAGGAGGAAAAAAATTACTAAAATATCAAACTGTTTAAAACTTGGACATAGCTGATTCTTTAAACAATACCTTTGAAGAAGTTGGATCAATTCTGGGTAAAAAGGCCTAATATCTCCATGGCTTTCTCCATTCCCTGCCTCTCTCTCTCTAAGAAGGTATCTTGGAAGGTATGGGGGCAAGGGGGAAGGCCACAGCTTTCAAGACTTCACGGTGGTGGGAAGAGTTTCGATCCTCAAACACGATGGCTCCTGCCTCCTCTGCCCCCCTCACAGAGGATTGCAGAGGAGGTAACAGCAGATACAGTTCTCTTGACTTATATGGGGCTCCCTAGTTCTCCCTGGATGACTTAGTCTCTCTTTAGGTCCTGCAAATACAGAAGACCCTCTGAAATGTGTCTGTGATCCTGGGCAGGTGGTTAAACAATGGGCCAGGGAGGAAAAGGATGAGGGGTGATTCCAAAGCTTATGTCATTGAGGACATTGTCGACAGGGCTTCTCAAAGAAGGGACAGGAGTCTCCATGAGCAGCCGCGTATGTAGCAGGAGTTACGCAGGAGCAGGTGTGCACCTCAGTCTGGCCTAGTGGCAGCTTCTTGAAGCAATATGGACATCCTAAGTTGTGGGCAGCAGCTGAGCGCTTCCAAGTGACCCCTCTGATTTAGAGCTGAGGAGGGTGCTGGGTAAATATGCCCATGCATCAGCAGCCAACAGTGGTGCCAGTGATAGGAAACCATCTGCTTAGTGGCCCATGGGCGGCCTTTCTCGCTTCATCCCAGCTGGCTCCTATGCCACATCTGCTTCCAGTTTCCCTGGTTCTGGGGACCGATTATGGAGAGGATATCCATCCCAGACCACCGGCCAGGAGCCGGTTCTTCTAACAGACATTAGAAGAGGATGTGTGCCCTTGAGAATAAGTGGTTTGTGCGTGACAGACAGGCAAGAAGTCTGCCTCTGACTCTGTGGGTCAGGCAGGTGTTAGGCTGAGGGTCTGAATACATAAGTGTCCAGGGCGTCACCTCCATAAAAATGAGCGTGTTAGAATCCAACCTCCCAAAAGACCAATTTCAAACTGCCCTGTAGCCCTCTGCCCTGCCCCACATACACACTGCATGCCCGCCGCTTGGCTCACCCGCTGACTAGGCCTGAGGTTTCACGCTGAAGGATTTACCACGTCGGTGGGAAAGGCAGGGCTGAGAATGGCTGATAGCTTTTAAAATCCACATCTATAAACTAACCATTGCCATTACTAACAGCAGAAATTTAAAAATAGACAGTAAAATCTATCCCTTGAGAATTCTGAGAGGATGGTGGTTTGTTAGTTAGGATAGAGTAGAGATGAGAAAAAAGTCAGCAAAGTTCAACCTGACAGAGGCTGGAACTAAACCGCAACATATTCCTCCCTCGTAGAAGAGTCAGGGGTGTGTAGGCCCACGCTGGTTAGGAGGAGTGTGGCTCCATCAAGTCTCTACCATCGCTAGGGTGTGGCCCTCATCTTCAAGGTCTAAGTCAGCAACTGTGTTCTAGACAGCAGGCCAGAGAGAGGAAGGAAGGAAGGAAGGGCAAAAGGCATAGTGTCTTAAGGTGGGTTCCTGAAAGTGGCCACAGGACACTTCCTCTTACATTTCCTCCACCAAACTTTATTCACGATCACAACTAGTTATGAGAGCCTGGCAAATGTGTTCTTTCTTCTCTGCAGTTCTGTGCTCAGATACAAAATCTATAACCACCGAAGAAAAGGAAGAAGAGGGTGGGGCACATGGGTGGCTCAGTGGTTGAGCATCTGCCTTTGGCTCAGGGCGTGATCCTGGGGTCCTGGGATCGAGTCCCACTTCGGGCTCCCTTCATGAGTCTGCTTCTCCCTCTGCCTACATCTCTGCCTCTCTCTTTTTGTCTCTCATGAATAAATAAATAAATTTTTTTTTTTTTTTTTTTAAAAAGGAAGAGTGTGTATCAGGGGCAGTCTCTGTCACAGATGACTTCAGTGCAGTGTCTGGTTCCTTCTGCCTTCACTCTTTTCACTCCTTTGCATCATCTTGAGCACCAAGGACACAAAGCCAGGGGAGGCAGGAGCCTCCATTTCCCCCTGAGCCATGGAAATCACTGGGGGCAGGAACAGGAACAGAAAGCAAGCAGAAAGACTGAGCATTTTCCATCCTTCCCATCAAGTTGCTCTCCAATAGAACTAGAATACAAGAAGCAGCCACCAGAAGGTTTTAGAGCATATAAAAGGCAAGATTAAGAAGAAAAAAAACCATAAACTAGATTGAGAAAAGGGACCGTGCCTTCCTATACAATTATATTCTTGGTACCTAGAATTACCTGTAATGTAGTAAGCATTCAAAAATATTAGTTAAGTTGGGGAGTAAAAGGCTAACTTTTTAGGAAGTGATAATGCAATAACCTGCATGATCAAGGAGTAAGGAAATTGAGATATCTCGCGGCCCTGGGTCCTGAGAAGGTTGCTGACCGTGACTTGTGGAAAGTGACCCCTTGTTTATATTACACGATAAACACTCTGATAAAGCAGAAAGGATTGCTGATTTGATACTGCTGAGCCTTGCCCTCGCTGTATAAATGCTATTTGTCTGCTATGGCTGGGGAGGTTTTGTGACTCTGGGCTCCTTGCCAGGCGTCAGCATGTCATTGTTGAAGGTCCACAGACTCCCTTCCAGAAAGAGCCATTTCCCTTTTCAGCTCAGCTGTTCTGGGAGAAATTAAAGTGCTGTGGTTAGAACTGCTTCATTCTCGTCCACCAGTGGTAGGAAAGCGGGAGAATTGCAGGGAGGGTGCCAGCCGCTGAGTGGGGGGTGGGGAGGGGTAGGGTGGTGTCTGGGGGTTGGGAGAACTCAGGGGGTACCTATTACTGGAAGCTGCCATGTAGGGAGCAGAGACGGCAGGTTGAGAGGTCCTCAGAATGACCTAAGACATTTTCCCAAAAGTCAAAGTCAAAGAATCGTAATGGCATTAACAGGAATAAGCAGCTCTCTCCAAGTCATGATGGAAAGAGGGAAAAGCCAGGTGCGGAGTAGTTTGTAGGGTGTGCTACAATTTGCATAAAGAAAAAGAAATATATGTATATGCACAAATATTTGTAAATTCAAAGGCCATCTCCCAAAAGATACACTCAAGAAATGTTAACAGTGGTTGCTTTCGCTAAGGGGGATTCCATTACTGAGGGATGTAGCATGAGAGACTTTATTTCACTCTCTACTCTTGCGTGGTCTTTCTTTCTTTTTTTTCAGGTAGGCTCCACTCACAACCCCAAGGTTCAAGCCTCAAGTAAGATCAGGAGTTGAACGTTTGACTGGCTGAGCCACCTAAGGACCCCTCCCTTGTAGAGTTTGTCAATATTATATCCTGTGCAAAAACAAAAACAAAAACAAACAAAAAACCCAAACCACTCAAAATGGGAAATAAATAAAAATTATATAATAATAATAATACACAACCAGAAAAGAAATGACCAGAATCATTGGTGGAAGTATCATAAAGCTAACAAAATTATTCAATCTGAAAATAGGAAAAGGGTAGAATTAATAAATAAACCCAAGTCAAGAAGCAGAAACACATAGAAGAAGGTACAGAAATTTAATAAAGAAAAAAAAAACATAATTTCTGCATGTATTAAGGACAATATTTTGAAGACATTGCACTATGTGTCTCTAGATGTCCTCTAAATCAGGCTCCCCAGCAGCCACCCTGCCATTAGGGCTCCAGGGAAGGTGGCCAAGTGTCCACCACGGGAAGAAGGAGGAGTTAACACTGGAGAAGTGATTTCCAGACAAGAGGGGAAATCACTGAAAGGTTCTGGGGGTGGCGTGGGGAAGAGGTAAGAGAGAGAGATACGTAAGGGGTCAGGTGCCCGTGCTCTTGGTCTACCAGTCTCCACATTTGGATTCTAATGTGTACGTGGGGGGGAGACGACAGGGGGAAATCACCCCCTTCAGGGAGGAAGCCTAGAGCAAAGGGAGCTGGTGTTGCTCTTCCCCTTTGGTCCTGCAGAAGGGTGCCTCTCACAGGGAGCTCCCACATCATTTTAGGGGCCCAGAGGGGGCACGGGATGCCCCTCAGAGGGACAGCCAGACGAAGCGCTCCCCCAGCCCGTCCCCCTGTTTCTCTTATGCGATGCAAGGACTCCCGAAATTCTCTCAGGCTCCCTCATCAGGCGCACGTCCATTTCCTCAATAACGTCAGAGCTTTAACAGGTTTTATAAAAGTCCTGTGCAAACGTGGCTACAAGTGCGAAGAGGATGGTGATGACAGTGATGAAGCAAAACCCTGCAGGACCCCTGACCGCACGCCAGCTCTCCCCGCACAACCACTTTTAATCACAACATTAGTTTTAGATATTCTCTCTTCACTTGCTATAGATTTGAGCTCTCCTACGTCACCTGCTCTTCCCTCCATTTTCCCAATATAGCTCTATTACTATTTTTGGTTAAATCAATAAACGGTGGCTACCTTATGTCTACGTTGACAATGTTCTTCGTAGAGCTGGGGAGAGGGTTATGACTCCGCTCCCTTTCTTGTATAGCTCTGTGTCATTCTCTCCTGCAGTCCTAACATGCTTTCTTTTCTTAAATAATAACCACAAAGACAAGGCCTCATGGTATCAAGTAGGGAGTCATCTCCTTCCTTGACCAGGAGACAGAGCCCTCTCCTAGGGCTCCTCTGACCTGGGCCTGCTGCCCTGATGTCACTGAGAGGCTTTGGTTAGGACAGTGGAGGAAGAAAATGTGTCTCGTAGAAGGTGGTAATTAGCATTTCTCCCTAAAATCCAAAGAGCACCAAGGAAATGAGCTCCTCAGGAAGGAGGCCACTCAGGGCATGACCCAGGTCCTCATCCTGCCGTGGGCCTCCTGCTTGCACCTGCCTCCCTGTGGTCTCTTTTCTCCAAACCTCCACCCACCATTTGAGCCACACAGCCCCCATCCGAGGAGCTAGGCCTCATTCCCCATGCCCAACCTATATGGCTCCAGCACTTGCGCAAGTCTGGGTCTTTCATCTCAAGCAGCCCCCTGGGCTTCTGCAAAATGATGGGGAACTCCTACCCTATAACCTAGTCCCCTGTGAATCCTGGGCAAGGAGGGGCTTTGGTCCTTAGAGGCCAGTGGCAGAGGTGTATGCTGCCTACCATCTGGTCAGCTTTCCTTTGTCACATTCCTACTGCTCTTGGGCTCTTCTGCTTCCTCAAATGATACACCCATTAAATCCAGCGCCAACGCCCACATGTCCCATGGACATATACCAATGTTAATTGTCAGGGACAGTCCCCAAACCTACAATGAGGAAAGGGCTCTTCCCTGACCAGTCTTATAATTAGTAGCACACCTCTCCTTTTCTGGGGAGTCATTATGCTGCATTATGAGATGTCCTATTTGGTTTGTTTTCTCGGGGCTGACCTGAAAAATAGAGAAGCTGTATTATCCTTTGGAGGGGCCCCTGGGTTATCCCAAGAGGGGCTGTGAAATGACCCAAAAATGCCTTCATTTCATTCTCACCCAAGAGTCTTTGGTCCCCCAAGTCCTTTCCAAGAAGGAAAGGGAGATAATGGCCAGTTCTCCCCATTACAGGGATGTGTGGTATGTTTCCAATTTTCTGTATAGTGGGAAAAAAAGAAACTGGAAGGAAATGCATATGTGTGTTAGCAGTTGTTATCTCCAGGTCTGGACATAGATGTGATCATTTTTCTTTTTTTATACTTTTCTGCATTTTCTTCTTTCAAAAAAGATATCTACCATGAGATGCTACCTAACAAAAATTTTTTTAAATATTTTATTTATTTATTCATGAGAGACACACAGTGTGAGAGAGGCAGAGACACAGGTAGGGGGAGAAGCAGGCTCCATGCAGGGAGCCCATGTGGGACTTGATCCCGGGAACCCGGGGTCATGCCCTGGGCTGAAGGTGCCACTAAGCTGCTGAGCCACCCTGACTGCCACTAACAAATGTTTTGTTTTTTTTAAAAATAATTTTTTTAAGGCAATTCTGTCAGAAATTTCTTTTTTTTTTAAATTTATTTGTTTATGATAGTAACAGAGAGAGAGAGAGAGGCAGAGACACAGGCAGAGAGAGAAGCAGGCTCCATGCACCGAGAGCCCGACATGGGATTCGATCCCGGGTCCCCAGGATCGCGCGCTGGGCCAAAGGCAGGCGCCAAACCACTGCGCCACCCAGGGATCCCACAAATGTTTTTAATATTAAAAAATACTTGTCTGTCTATCTATCTAATCTATCAAGTTGCAGGAGTAAAAGAACCTATCTTGAGTTTGAGTTGGAAGGAAGTCTACTTGGACACGTTTGACCTTGGGGTGATAGGAGCAGAGGTTACTCCCCAAGAACGAGTGCTCCGTGATGGCACAGACTGACCACTGTTGAACCCGCAGCACCTACAGCAGCGCCTGGTGCTGAGTGGGCCCCCAAAGTATGTTTTTAAAGTGCACTGGTGAGGGGCACCTGGGTGGCTCGGGGGGTGGAGCATCTGCCTTCAGCCAAGGGCGTGACTCCGGGGTCCTGGGATTGAGTCCCACGTTGGGCTCCCTGCATGGAGCCTGCTGCTCCATCTGCCTGTGTCTCTGCCTCTCTCTCTGGGTCTCTCATGAATAAATAAATAAAATCTTTAAAAAAAATCAAAATTAAACAATGCACGGGGAGTGAGTGAGAGGCAAGGAACTCCCGCAGGTGGAGCTTGATCCTCGGGAGGAGGCCAGGCCTGGCTTCCCTCAGCTTTGTCCCTCAGCCCAGTGTTTAATACCCAAAGTTCCGGGAGAACAGGGTGTTGTAAGTAAAGCTGAGGGACTTCTGGAGACCAACCCCCTGCTTTGCAGCTACACCAAGAACAGGCATCACAGAAGGTAGGGAAGGTATGTTCACTGCCCTGCTTCTTCAAAGACCACACATGCTCTCTGGCAATGCCCCCCCCTCCAAAGCCAGGTGAAGCCCACCCCAGGGGGGCTGAGGGGCTTGGTGAGGCAGGGAGCCCGCTGAGTAGTTCTGAGTCACTTAGCTTTCCCTGCCTCAGGCGCTGTGTTAAAATTCACGGTCAGCAGGATGCTCTCTTAAATATTCCTATTTGGGGGGAGGGCAGTGCAGTTTCTGCCTTTCCCCCACCTTGCCAAGTCTAATAATAGCTCATTCTTGAAGGTGAGGAGACAAAACTGTAACAGAAAGTGGAACTTGCCACTTCGATCATCCCTGATTGTTAGGCCTGTGGCCTAATTTGTCCTTGTTCTTCCCTCCAGACAGCTTCGTGATGCCTGTTTAGGTATTCTGATCATTTTTGCCAAACATCATTGCTCAGTAGTCAGCATGAGGGTGGCAGGGGTCCCTGGACCATGGGTCTCTGGGTATAAGAAGTCCACTTGAGGTCAAGAAGCAAATACTTTCTACCTCATTTTTATCTCTAGGTTATAAAGAGGGGTGTTGTAGGGGGAGGGACTCCTCAGAATTGTCCTCTCTAAAAATGGAATTGGGAGAATGGTGAGCACCCCTCAGAAGTCAACGTGGACTGACACGCTCAGCTCGGCTTCCACGTACCTTCTTTGGACGTATAATGGATAATTATACGTCAATAGGGCTAAGCTACCGTTCCAGTTGTCCGGGTGAATGTTAGTCTAGATATGAAAGTATTTTGTAGGTGTGATTGACATTTATAGTCCGTTGACTTCAAGCAAAGCAGATTACCCTCCAAAATGTGACTTGGCCTCATCCCATCTGTTGAAGGCCTTAAGAGCAAAAAACTGACATTTCCCAGAGAGGACACTCTGCCTCTGGGCTGTACCCAAAGTTCAGCCTAGATTTCCAGGCAGCTGGCCTGCCCTACAGATTTCTGACGGGCCAGCCTCCACAATTATGTAAGTTGATGCCTTGAGACAAATCTCTCTCTCTCTTTCCTTCCTCCTTCTCCACCCCACCCCCGACATCCATTGCCCTACATCTATTACCCTCCTTACTCTCTCTCCATATACATATAACCTATTGGTTCTATTTCTCTGGAGAATTTTGACTGTGGCAGAGACTCCCTCCTTGGCCAAACTTAATCAGCCTTGACTGGGTCCTCTTCTTGACTAGGCCCCATCCTTGGCCTGCCCAGCCCAGTTTTACCAAAGAATCCACCCACCATCCAGTCAAGCTCTTCTTCCTCTGCACTTGATACCTAACCAAATATCTCCTAGTGAGTTTGTGTCTTCTCCATCACCATGCCCTGGCTATAAATCCCCACTTGCCCCTGTTTGTATTTGGACCTGAGTTTAGTCTCTTCTATTGCAATGGTATCGAGTAAAGTCTGTCTTGTCATTTTTAACAAGCATCCACTGAGTAATTCCTCTGTAGCAATACCAAACCCCAAATCCAAGGCTGGTTATAAGGATTTTAGATTCCAAAATCAAACTCAGATTCTCCTATGGCTGCTGTTCCCTGTGTTCCTATAGCAACCAGAAATGCTAAAATCAAGAAGAGCACACAAGCTGGCCTGGGGTGCAGCAGGCACTGGGAGGGGAAAGGCAAGCAGAGGGATGGGGGAGGCTGTGCTTTACTACAACTGCTCAAGTGTGGAACATTATGGAAGGTGGTAGCTTTAATGGATGGATTAATGGATTTAATGCTTTAATGGATTTAATTTAATTTAATTTAATTTAATGGATGGATTTAATGGATTTAATGCTTCTGACTCCCTTTGGCTCACGTGGGTAAATCAGATGGCTGGCTGCAGTCTGGTGTGAGGTAGGGCCAGGAACTGAAGAACAAGATTGTTTAATCACAACAAGCTTCCTTTGTGTATAGATGTCCTGTGTGAGGACATCTACAAGATCCACAGAAACTTTAGCAATATCAAATCGTGGAGAAGCTTAGGATGCCAGATTAGGTCTCCGAGGACTGGAGAGCCTCTCTAGAAAGCAGCTGCAGATCCACAGAGGGGTGGCAAGTGCTCATCTGGGTGAGGGAGTCACAGGGACAGCTGACACATTAAACAGATAATGCCATCCTTCTTCTGACCTCCTCACATAGGAGTGAGCTCAGCTGCCATCACTCTTCCCCCAACCTCTTGAAAAGACCATAGGATCCAGGTGGGGATCCAGCCCCAGACAAGTGTCCAGCAGAGAAAATGAGTTGGAAACCAGGTCAGATAGACAAGGACAAGAGAAGGCGTAGCCTGGGATTCAGTGGGCATTGACTGTGGCCCAGCTGGTGGTTGAGGCTGTGATGTCCTCCTGTCCTAGTTGGAAATATTTCAGGATGTGGGTGGGGCTGCCTCTGCAGAGGAATGTCACCGACACTTCAACAGGGAGGGCCTGGGGCAGTGAGGCCCTATCCATCTTGTCTTTCCAGCTCCACTTCAGCAAATATAGAGACATATAAAGGAGTGTCTCCCTTTTATTGTAAAAAATTTGCAACTTTTCCTTCAGTGACCTGCATCACTGCGTGGTAATGATAATAATACTACTACTCATAGCTACATTTTATTGTATACTTTCCATAGGCCAAGCACATAACATACCTAATTGTACACGATCAACCTTATTATCCCCATTTTACATATGGGAAAGCTCAGGCTTATAAAAGTAAATGCCCCCAAATTACACACCTAGTGGAAACAGTGTGAATGCAGACAATCTGTGTTGACACTTAACCACCACGTTATCTTACCACAAAAGGTTTTTCCGTATGTCTGTTGATTGCTGAACCAACCACATCTCAGGCTTCAAGGTGGGTTCCTGGTCTTAGTTTGTGAAGCCGATTCTAATCACTGGTAACCTAACCACACACCAGAATATCCGTAGGCTGTGGTCAAGCACTGGCGCTCTTAAGTCACTGTCTTAGGACATTGCCAGTCCACATCTTCAAGGGCTGATCTTACTTTCTCCCACTGAGTAGGGATGTGACTACTTGCTGGCTCCTTGTAGCACCAAGACAAGCTCCCCTCAGGGCTGAAGAAGTGGTTATGGAGGAAGTATCCCCTGGCTTCAATCAGACCCCTACAATAAGAAGTAATCCCAAGAATGTTACCTCATCCAAATGCTCTTTAGTTCTTCTTAGGTAAGTCAAGGGTCTGCAGTGCTGTCAACTTTTGGAAATAGCAGCAGCCAGAGTATGAGGAGCTGGAGCTCTGAGCTAAAAGAGACCTGGAATAAAATTCTTCCACCACTGGTAGAGCTGATTCATACAGGCTCAAGAGAGCTCACTGTGTGCAATTTTTCCCAAATGTGGTGATAGCATGAGCTTCACCATGGTGGGAATATTTATACCACAGAACAAGATAAATACTACAACCCAGAGCTTCTAAATTATTGGAGAAATAAAGCATATGAGCACACCACTGGCTCGGGCTGTCAGAATAAGGCATAGGCAATGTCAAAGTCTCTCATTCATGCCTCTGGGTTTTTGTCTGTGCTTTTCTAACCACCTCTATACCACACAGGGGAAGTGGGAATTAACATGGTTGGTATACTAGTTGTCTATTGCTGCATAACAAATTGCCCCAAAATTTATTGGCTTAAAGCAATAGTGTGCCTTATGTCTCATAGTTTTTTTGGGCCGGGAATTTGGGAGAGACTTGGCTGCATGGTTGTGGCTTGGAGTCTCCTATAAAAGTGCAGGCAAGATGTCATCTGGACTTCCAGTCTGAAGCCAGAGCTGGAGGATCTGAGCAAAGCTGATTCACTTCTATGGCCAGCAATTTCATGCTGGCTGTTGGCAGGAGGCATCAGTTCCTGGCCCATGGGGGGACTTTATCACTGGATTGCTTGAATGTTGTCACCACTTGAGAGCTGGGTTCCTCTTGAATGAATAATCCAAGAAAGTGAGATAAAAGCTGCAATGTGTTTGATGACTTAGCTTTGAAAGTCAGATTTAAATGCTGCATTTCCACAACATCCTGTGGGTCACACATCAGCCCTATTCTGTGTAGAAGAAGACTACATGAGGGTGTCAATAGCAGGAGGCAAGAGTTACTTGAAGCTCTTGAAGGCTGCCTACCAAAATTTGTATACAGAAATTGTAATTTACTCATCCAAGAGGACTGGTAGCAAATCATTTTCTCCTAAATCCCATGGCCACCTGCCTGATGTCTGTAGCAAATAGTATTTTTCTAAGCAATAAAAAAGAGGGTGGCCATTGGATAAGCAAAAACAAATGACACTGTCTGCCACATTATACACTCTCCAGACAAGAAACCCTTCTTGTGTCCACCGTACAATTGGCCTCTACATGTGTCTCCCTAGCTTATTAACCAGAATAAATTGCTCCTGTGTCTTTTATGCTTGGTTTGCACAAGCCAACTTTGTGTCTCTCTGATTAAATAGAAAGCCTTTTCATGGGGTGGGGCTGGGTCTCCGAGCAGAGAGCAAATAAAAAAACAAAACAAAACAAAACAAGGCTGATGTGGAAAATAAGAGTTTCTTTGCCCCTGAGGAGACAAGGGCAAATGCTTCCACTACATTTGGTCTGATCACAGGTGCATAATTCTGAAGCTGCTGCTTGCTGGGTTAATATCCAGGTGGAAGGAAAATGTTCTGTGACTGCTCCCTAGACAGTTGTCTTGGAAGTACTTGAAATATTTTCAGAGCAGTGTACAAGGAAGGCAGGAGAGGCCAAGGCATTTTTTTTTTTTTAATAACAAAGTACTTCTGATTATTGACAAGTGATTCCTTGATAGTATCAATGATACAAATGAGTTCCAAGGAGGAAGATATGGTGCCCTTCACATCACAGACTGTATTTTTTACTCAAAACTTTAATACGGAGAGCCTAAGACAGTAAGTGGTTAACAAACCTTCACCTTGTAAAAATATTTGGGTAAAGAAGACGCCACGGCTTGTGCTCCGTATGCCCTCCAAGGCCCATATCGAAGACTTAAATCCAAGGATTCTCAACTAGAAAATGCCATATGTTTTCCTCCTAACAGACATATTACTGAGTCTGGGATGGAAGACTTTGAAAGCAGCTCTTTATTAATTAGATCATTTGTCCCATCCACCTGTTATGAGTGTACAGTGTGGAAAATCACACCATGCACAAGACTAGACTCCATCGAGCCACTTGTGATGGGATCACTAGACAGGTGGAGTAAAGAAGCGCTTCACACGGTGGTGTCTGGCCTTCAGCGAGGCACAAGGTGAGCACCTCCTAGTTACCACAGCGACAGACGCAAGGGGTGGGGGCCGGAGCGCTATCATAGAGACTGTCGTAACTGGTCGTTTTCCAGGGATCCCAAGTGACAACCTCTATTGACCTGAAGCAAGGTTCCCTGTCTCTTCCAGAGACTGTTCAATGTGTTCTTGTCAAAATCCCTTGAAACAGGGTCTTTCACAGAGCAAATGTTTTTCATTTTGATAAACTCAGATTTTTTTAATAAAATAATTTTTATTGGTGTTCAATTTACCAACATACAGAATAACACCCAGTGCTCATCCCGTCAAGTGTCCCCCTCAGTGCCCGTCACCCACTCACCCCCACCCCCCGCCCTCCTCCCCTTCCACCACCCCTAGTTCATTTCCCAGAGTTAGGAGTCTTTATGTTCTGTCTCCCTTTCTGATATTTCCCACACATTTCTTCTCCCTTCCCCTATATTCCCTTTCACTATTATTTATATTCCCCAAATGAATGAGAACATACACTGTTTGTCCTTCTCCAATTGACTTACTTCACTCAGCATAATACCCTCCAGTTCCATCCAGGTTGAAGCAAATGGTGGGTATTTGTCATTTCTAATGGCTGAGGAATATTTCATTGTATACATAGACCACATCTTCTTTATCCATTCATCTTTCGATGCACACCGAAGCCCCTTCCACAGTTTGGCTATTGTGGACATTGCTGCTATAAACATCGGGGTGCAGGTGTCTCGGCGTTTCATTGCATCTGAATCTTTGGGGTAAATCCCCAACAGTGCAATTGCTGGGTCGTAGGGCAGGTCTATTTTTAACTCTTTGAGGAACCTCCACACAGTTTTCCAGAGTGGCTGCACCAGTTCACATTCCCACCAACAGTGCAGGAGGGTTCCCTTTTCTCCGCATCCTCTCCAACATTTGTGGTTTCCTGCCTTGTTAATGTTCCCCATTCTCACTGGTGTGAGGTGGTATCTCATTGTGGTTTTGATTTGTATTTCCCTGATGGCAAGTGATGCAGAGCATTTTCTCACGTGCATGTTGGCCATGTCTATGTCTTCCTCTGTGAGATTTCTCTTCATGTCTTTTGCCCATTTCATGATTGAATTGTTTGTTTCTTTGGTGTTGAGTTTAAGAAGTTCTTTATAGATCTTAGAAACTAGCCCTTTATCTGATATGTCATTTGCAAATATCTTCTCCCATTCTGTAGGTTGTCTTTGAGTTTTGTTGACTGTATCCCTTGCTGTGCAAAAGCTTCTTATCTTGATGAAGTCCCAATAGTTCATTTTTGCTTTTGTTTCTTTTGCCTTCGTGGATGTATCTTGCAAGAAGTTACTGTGGCCGAGTTCAAAAAGGGTGTTGCTTGTGTTCTCCTCTAGGATTTTGATGGAATCTTGTCTCACATTTAGATCTTTCATCCATTTTGAATTTATCTTTGTGTATGGTGAAAGAGAGTGGTCTAGTTTCATCCTTCTGCATGTGGATGTCCAATTTTCCCTGATGAACATGGATGCAAAAATTCTCAACAAGATACTAGCCAATAGGATCCAACAGCACATTAAGAAAATTATTCACCACGACCAAGTAGGATTTATCCCCGGGACACAAGGCTGGTTCAACACTCGTAAAACAATCAATGTGATTCATCATATCAGCAAGAGAAAAACCAAGAACCATATGATCCTCTCATTAGATGCAGAGAAAGCATTTGACAAAATACAGCATCCATTCCTAATCAAAACTCTTCAGAGAGTAGGGATAGAGGGAACTTTCCTTGACATCTTAAAAGCCATCTACGAAAAGCCCACAGCAAATATCATTCTCAATGGGGAAGCACTGGGAGCCTTTCCCCTAAGATCAGGAACAAGACAGGGATGTCCACTCTCACCACTGCTATTCAACATAGTACTGGAAGTCCTAGCTTCAGCAATCAGGCAACAAAAAGACATTAAAGGCATTCAAATTGGCAAAGAAGAAGTCAAACTCTTCCTCTTCACCGATGACATGATACTCTACATAGAAAACCCAAAAGCCTCCACCCCAAGATTGATAAAACTCATACAGCAATTTGGTAGCGTGGCAAGATACAAAATCAATGCCCAGAAATCAGTGGCATTTCTATCCACTAACAATGAGGTTGAAGAAAGAGAAATTAAGGAGTCAATCCCATTTACAATTGCACCCAAAAGCATAAGATACCTAGGAATAAACCTCACCAAAGAGGTAAAGGATCTATACCCTAAAAACTATAGAACACTTCTGAAAGAAATTGAGGAAAACACAAAGAGATGGAAAAATATTCCATGCTCATGGATTGGCAGAATTAATATTGTGAAAATGTCAATGTTACCCAGGGCAATTTACACGTTTAATGCAATCCCTATCAAAATACCATGGACTTTCTTCAGAGAATTAGAACAAATTATTTGAAGATTTGTGTGGAATCAGAAAAGACCCCGAATAGCCAGGGGAATTTTAAAAAAGAAAACCATATTTGGGGGCATCACAATGCCAGGTTTCAGGTTGTACTACAAAGCTGTGGTCATCAAGACAGTGTGGCACTGGCACAAAAACAGACACATAGATCAATGGAACAGAATAGAGAACCCAGAAGTGGACCCTGAACTTTATGGCCAACTAATATTCGATAAAGGAGGAAAGATTATCCATTGGAAGAAAGACAGTCTCTTCAATAAAGTCAGATTTATCAGATTTTCCTTCTATGCATCATCCCTTTGGTGCCTATCTAGTCTAAGAATACTTTGCCTGGCTCTATATGCTATAGATTTTTTCTTTTTTTTTTTTCTAAAAGTTTTATAGTGTTATACTTTATATTTATGTCCATGATCCATTTTAAGTGATTTTTTATGAAGTGTGACACTTAGGTCAAGTTTCATTTTTATTCATTTATTTGTTTGCTGAATCCTACGGATGTCCGATTGCACCACTTCTCCCTCACCAAAAATCAGGTGGACCTATTGAAATGGGTCTTTTTCTGAGTTCTCTGTTCTGTTCCACTGATCTACGTGACTACTTCTGCCAATATGACAGTCTTGATCACTGTAGCTCTATAATAAGCTTTGAAATTGGGTGAATGGATTCCTTCCAGTTTATTCTTCCTTTTCAAAAATTTTAAGGCATTTAAGTTCCCTTGCCTTTCCACATACAATTTTTAAAGATCTATATTTATAAAAATTTTTTGCTAAGATTTTAACAGCAATTGCATTATACCTGAGAATGAACATCTTTACTGTGTTAAGCCTTCCAATTCATGAGCGTGATGTGTTTCTCCATTTACTTAGATCTTTTTTTTTATTTCTTGCATCAGCATTGCATGATTTTCAGCATGTAAGTCCTATATGTGTTTTGTTAGATTTACATCTAAGTATTTCATTGTCTTTGAGCAATTGTAAATGGTACTGTATCTTAATTTCACATGCAAATATATGGAAATACAATTGATTTTTGTATGTTTCTCTTTTTTTCTTTCTTTTTTTTTTTTTTTTTAAAGTAAGCTCCACGCCCAGCACAGAGTCCAACTTATGAGCCTGAACTCACGACCCTGAGATCAGGACCTGAGCTGAGATCAAGAGTCAGACACTCAACCAACTGAGCCACCCAGACACCTCTGTATGTTTTTCTTTTATCCTACGATCTTTCTTGAACTCACTTGTTAGTTCTAAGAGTATATTTGTACATTTGCTGGAATTTTCTATGTAGATCATTTGCCAACTGCAAATAGAGGCAGTTTTGTGTCTTCCTTTTTAATCTGTATGCAGTTTATTTCTTTCTCTGGCCCTTATTACACTGACTAGAACTTCTAGCACTATATTGAGTTTACTCCTGATCTTGGGGATAAAGCATTTAGGTTTTTTGCCTTTAATATGATGTTAGCTCTACGTTTCTTTAGATGTTCTTTATCAAGTTAAGGAAGTTCCCTTTATTCCTAGTTTTCTGCGAGTTTTTATTATAAATAGGTGCTGATTTTTATCAAATGTTTTTTCTACATCTGTTGATATGATTGTGTGATTTTTTTTTATCCTTCAACAGTTTAATCTGGTGGATTACATTGATAGATTTTCCCATATTGAACCAGCCTTGTATCTGGAAATTCACCCTCTTGGATCATGATGTAAAGTCGTTTTCATTTACTGTTGATTTTTATTTGCTGATATTCTAAGGGCTTTTGCATCTACATGAATGAGATATCAGTCTATAGTTTTCTCTTTGGTTTTGGTACTAGGGTAATTATAGGTTCATAAAACGAACTGGGAAGTGTTCCCTCCTCTTCTATTGCCTGGAAGAGATCGCATAGAATTAGTGTTAATTCTTCTTTAAACATTTGATAGAATTCTCTGGGTCTGGAGATGCTGTTTCTGGTAGACTGTAAATTGTAAATTCAATTCCTTTAATAGTTGTAGGGCTATTAAATTATCGTTTCATATTGAGTGAGTTGCGGTAGTTTGTGCTTTTTAAGACAACGGCCCATTTCATCTGTGCTGTGAAATTATGTGTATGGGGTTGTGCGTGGTATTCCCACATTAATTCTTCTACTATCTGCAGAGTCTGTGGCAATACTCATGTTTCATTCCTGATATTGATAATTTGTGTCTTTTTTTTATTCTTGTCATTTTTATTAGAGTTTTGTCAATGTTATTGACTTTAAAAATCTGTTTTATGGATTTTCTGTATGATTTTTCTGTTTTCAACTAAATTGATTTTGCCCTTCTCTTTACTATTTCCTTCCTTCTGTTTGTTTGGGATTATTTTGCTTTTCTATTTGTAGATTCTTGAGGTGAGAACTTAGATAAGTGAGTTAAGACCTTTCTTCTTGGTCTCAAAATGGAGGTAAAACCACAGCCCGGTCGCCCCCAGCCCCACTCAGCCATCACCGCTGCTGCTAGGGGGAGGAGGGCCATGATCCAAAGGAAACAGAGCAGTTGAGAAAACCGTTTATTGGTGGTTTGAGCTTCAAAACTACAGATGATAGTTTAAGAGAACATTTTGAAAAATGGGGGCACACTTACAGATTGTGTGGTAATGAGAGTCCCCCAAACAAGACTTTCCAGGGGATTTGGGTTTGTGACTTACTCTTGAGTTGAAGGGGTGGATGCAGCAATGTGTGCCCGGCCACACAAGGTTGATGGGTGTGTAGTGGAACCAAAGAGAGCTGTTTCTAGAGAGAATTCTGAAAAGCCTGGTGCCCATCTAACAGGGAAGAAAATTTTTGGTGGTGGTATTAAAGAAGATACAGAAGAATATAATTTGAGAGACTACTTTGAAAAGTGGCAAAATTGAAACCATAGAAGTTATGGAAGACAGGCAGAGTGGAAAAAAAGAGAGGATTTGGTTTTGTGACTTTTGATGATCATGATACAGTTGATAAAATTGTTGTTCAGAAATACCACACTATTAATGGGCATAACTGTTAAGTGAAAAAGGCCCTTTCTGAACAAGAGATGCAGTCTGCTGGATCACAAAGAGGCCGCGGAGGTGGATCTGGCAACTTTATGGGTCATGGAGGAAACTTTGGAGGTGGTGGTAATGTTGGCTGTGGTGGAAACTTTGGTGGAAGAGGAGGCTATGGTGGTGGAGGTGGTGGCAGCAGAGGTAGTTATGGAGGAGGCGATGGTGGATTTAATGGATTTGGAGGTGACGGTGGCAACTATGGTGGTGGTCCTGGTTATAGTAGTAGAGGAGGCTATGGTGGTGGTGGAGCAGGATATGGAAACCAAGGAGGCAGATGTGGTGGTGGTGGAGGATATGATGGTTACAATGAAGGAGGAAATTTTGGAGGTGGTAACTATGGTGGTGGTGGGACCTATAATGGTTTTGGAAATTAGAGCGGACAACAGCAATCAAATTATGGACCCATGAAGCGGGGCAGTTTTGGTGAAAGAAGCTCGGGCAGTTGCTATGGTGGTGGTTATGGATCTGGTGGTGGGAGTGGTGGATATGGTAGCAGAAGGCTCTTAAAAAAATTCAGAAAAGGGCTACAGTTCTTAGCAGGAGAGAGAGTGAGGAGTTGTCAGGAAAGCTATAGGTTACTTTGAGACAGTCATCCCAAATGCATTAGAGGAACCATAAAAATATGCCACAGGAGGAACGATGATCCATAGTCAGAAAAGTTACTGCAGCTTCAACAGGAGCCCTTCTTGTTCAGGACTGTCATAGCCACAGTTTGCAGAAAGTGCATCGATTGATTAATGCACTGTAGTGTCAATTAGATGTGCATCCCCGAGGTCCTTTAACTGTTGTAGCTTTGTCTTTTTCTTTTCATTACATCAGGTATATTGCCCTGTAAATTGTGGTCATGGAACCAGGAATAAAAAATTAAGGAATTTTTAACTTTTCAATATTTGTGTAATTCAGTGTTTCTACATTTTAGTACAGAAACTTTAACAAAATGCAGTTTTGAAGGCGTTTCTTTGTGAGTTAACCAGTAAAGAAGATCATTGTTAATTACTATTTTGTATGAATTCTGCTAAAGTGAACTGTAAAGAAATACCTGCTGACTTGCAGTTTAAGGGGGAAATCTATTCTCTGCGTTTCCAAACCATGAAATGAATAGGCTCTGACATGTGGAGAGAATAGATATTTGTATGTTTGCAATGTGTGTTTTAGATAAATAGAATTGGGTATTTAAATTAGCATATGTGTGAATTTGATATAGCATTAAGATTTACCTTCAAATGAAAAAAATCTCAAAATTCCTAAAAAAAAAACCTTTCTTCATTTTTTAGATTGAGATATGATTGATATGTCACATTACACTCATTTCAGGCATTCAACATAATGATTTCGTATACGTACATATGGTGAAATGATCGTCGCAATAAGCCTACTCAATATCCATCACCGCACACAGTTACAGATTTGTTTCTTGTGTTTAGAACTCTTAAATTCTATTTTCTTAGCAGCTTTCAAATATACCACAGAGTATTGTTGACCACAGTGACCATGCTGTACATCGCCTCCCCGTGACTTACCTGTTTTATACCTGAGAGCTTGGGCCTCCTGACCACCTTCACTCATCTTGCCTGCCCCCACCCCCTGCCTCTGGCACCCAACACTTTGTTCTCTGGATCTGTGAGCTTGGGTTGTTTCTTTCGAACTTGGTTTTTAATATTCCACAAGTAAGTGAGCTCATATGGCTCATATGGCGTTTGTCTTTCTCTGACTTGTTTCACTTAGCATAATGCCTTCTGGTTCCATCCACGTTGCAGCAAAAGGCAAGATTTCCTTCTTTTTTGTGGTTGAATAATATTCCATTGTGTATACACCACATTTTCTTCATCTTGTTCATCCATCGATGGACACTTAGGTTGTTTCCAGGTCTTGGCTCTCATAAATAACGCTGCAGTGAAAATAGGGGTAGAGATATGTTTCTGAGTTAGTGTTTTTGTTTCCTTTGGATAAATACTCAGAAGTAAAATTGCTGATGATGTACCAGTTCTATTTTTAATTTTTTGAGGGACCTCTACTCTGCATTCCACCTTTCTTCTTTTCTAATAAATGCACTTAGTGCTGTCGGTTTCCCTCTCAGCACTGTTTTAGCCACGTATCACACATTTTCATGTGTTGTACTGGGGTTAGATGCCTTTTAAAAATTTCCCTTGAATAAATAAATAAAATAATAAATAAATAAATAAAAATAAAAACTTCCCTCGAGACTTCTCCTTGGACTCATGGATCATTTAGAAGTGTTTAGTTTCCAAGTATTTGCAGGTTTTCCTCTTATCTTCCTGCCACTGATTTCTAATTTGGTTCCATTGTGATCTGAGAACACACCGTATAGGAGTTTAATTGCTTTAAATTTGTTAAGGCTTATCTTACGGCCCAAGACATGGTCTACTTTGGTGTATGTTCTGTGACCGCTCGAAAGACCCTATATCCCGCTGCCGGTGGGTGGGGTGCCCTGCACCTTCGGACCCGAGGTGTTCCCTGGTGGCATCTGGGCTCCCCTGCATCCCGGCTAACGTCCCACTTGTCCACCCACCATGGACAGGGAGCCGCGGCTGTTTCCCGCTGGACTCTGTGTCTTTCCAGCTTCCTTGTCGGTTCTAGCTGTCTGCGCCTTACGTACCTTAGAGCTCGGGGGTTTTGTGAACACATTTAGGGTTGCTATGTCTTCTTGGGGAATTTATACTTTTCTTATGATATAGAATTCTGGTCATTTTCTTTGCTCCAAACTCTATCTGACATTAATGTAGCTCCTCCTGAATTCCTTCGAGTAAGTTCTCCTCTGTCCCCTCCATTCTGCCGTGGGCCCCATCTGCCAAACTTGTCATTTCGGTCATTCTATTTTTCTCTTCTGAAGTGTCCATTTGGTTTCTCTTCATATCTTCCGCTTGTTTGATGAGGTTTGCTAGCTATTTGTATTGTTTTGAGCGTGTGTCTAGTTGCTTGCTGAAACATTTTTATCACGGCTGCTTTGGAATCTTTGTCTAATAATCCTAACTTCCTTCTCATCTTGGTCCTGGCATCTACTAATTATCTTTTTTTTAAAAAAATATTTATTTATTCATGAGAGACAGAGAGAGAGAGAGAGGCAGAGACACAGGCAGAGGGAGAAGCAGGCTCCATGCAGGGAGCCCGACATGGGACTCGATCCTGGGACCCCAGGGTCACGCCCAGAGCCAAAGGCAGATGCTCAACTGCTGAGCCCCCCAGGTGCCCCTGATTATCTTTTTAAATTCAGTTTGAGATCTTCCTGGTTCTTTGTATAATGAGTGATTTTCAACTGGAAGCTGGACGTTTTCATATTACGTTGGGAGCCTCTGGATCTGTTTTATCTGGCTTTCTCAAGCAGAGGATGGTGACACCTCCCCGTTATTTAGAGGTTGAGGAAGGAGTTCAGGGTTTCCGTCTGGCCTCTGTTCGTGTTCAAAGTGGGGAGAAGGCTCTACATTGCTGCCAGGTGGAGGTGGATGCTCAGGCTCCCAGCATGTTCTCCGCTGATACCCTGGGGATTAACTTAGTTGAGGAGGAAAGTGCTAGCTCTCCACCTGACCTTTCCTGATACCACCTTGGCAGGAGCAGTCGGGTGCATTGTTACAGGCTCACAAGAGTGGGAGTATAGTCTCCTCGCTCACTTTTTCTTAGTGCGGGTGAGGAAGGGGAACCATAATTTTTTTCCATGGTGTTTGATTGAATGGGGCCAGTCATTGTCTAAAAGTGTTCTGTTTTGCTAGAAATGTCTTTGCTACAAATTCCACTAGAGAATATTGCAACAACTCTGGCGACTGGACTTATAATGGTGATCATTTCATAATGTATGTAAATGTCAAATCACTGTGCTGTATAATTGAAGCCAATAAAATATTGTGTGTCACCTGGACTTCAATTTCAAAAAAGGATGATGGAAAATCAAAAAATATAAAAATGACTGTAAAAAAAAATGTATTCAGATGTAGAAGAAACGTCCACTGACAAATGGATGGACAAGTGGGCCTTGAATTGTGTGAATATGATGTAAATAAAGCCCAGACAGAGGAAAGGAAGGCACTAGGAAGGAGTATCAGAGTGCGAAGTGGGACCTTTCTGCTCTGGAGAGGCACTGCTTTGGGACATGATTATAAGCCAACGATAGTCAGAGACCTGTGAGCTAGGAAAAGGACAACCTGCATCACTTCCTCAGGGAAGCCCTCCTGGATCCTCCCTTTAACTTTTGACTTTCTTCTGAGCTCCTGTAGCATTTTCAACTCGCATACCCCAAAACTAAGGTATATGGGAAGATATATATTGAGATATCATTCACAGACCATAAAAATCACCCCTTTAAAGTGTATGATTCAGTGGTTTTTAGCATATTCGCACAGTTGGGCAATCAATACCACTATCTAATTCCAGAACAGCTTCAATATCCCCAGAAGAGCCACGTATCCATTAGCAGTCACTCTCCTTTCCACGATTCCCCCAGTCAGACAACCACTAATCTATTTCCTGTCTCTGTGTGTTTGCCAATTCTGAATATTTCCTTTAAATGAAATAATATATAATGTGGTCATTTGTGTCTGGCTTTTTCCACTTTCATCCATGTTGTAGCATATATTGGTATTTCATTCCTTATTTATTTATTTATTTATTTATTTATTTATTTATTTATTTATTTTTATTTCATTCCTTTTTATAGCTGAACCATATTTCATTAGCTGAATACACTACATTATCCACGTATCAGCTGGTTGGTATTTGGATTGTTTTCACATTTTAGCTATTATGGATAATGTTGCCATGAACATTAACATACAATATTTTGTCTAGAAATATGTTTTCAATTCTCTTGAGTGTATACCTAGGAGTAGAATTGCTGGGTCACATGATAACGGTTTGTGTAGCTTTTTTTAGAGGAACTTCCAAATTGTTTTCCAAAATGCTGCATTCTCACCAGCAATATATGAGGGTTCCAGGATCTGCACATCTCTGTGAACACTTGTGATAGTCGATCTTTTTTATTATAGCTGTCCCAGTAGGTGTGAAATGATATTTCATTATGGTTTGGTATTGTTAACTAAAACCTAATGATGTTGAGCATTTTTTCAGGGGAATAATTTGCTATTTGTATATCTTTTTTGGGGAAATATATATAAAAATATTTTGCCTGTTTTTTAAAAAATTGGTTATTTGTCCTTCTATTATTGAATTATAAGAATTCTATATATTCTGGATACCAATCTCCTATAAAATATATGGTTTGCAGATATTTATTGCAGTCTGCAGAGGCCTTTGCATTCTTGAATATCCTTTGAAGCACAGAAGTTCTTAATCATGAAGTCCAATTTGCCCATTTCTTTTTGTTGTCATTGCTTGTATTTTTGGTATCCTATCTAAGAAACCAGAGCCTAATCCAAAGTCACAAAGATACATGTCTGTGTTTTCTTCCAAGAGTCTCATAGTTATAGCTCTTACATTTAGGTCAACGGTCCATTTTGAGTTAATTTTTATATATGGCAGATGTCCAACTTTGTTCTTTTGCGTGTGATTCCTTGTTGTCCCAGCACATTTGTTGACTATTCTTTCCCTCTTGATTTATGTTGACATCATTGTTGAAAATTAGTTGATCATAAATGTAAGGATTATTTCCAGGCTTGATTGTATTTATTGATCTATATGCCTGCCCTCATGACAGTAGCACACAGTTCAGATTGCTGTCGCTTTAGAGTAAGTTTTGAAGTCAGGTAGTGTGAGTCCTCCAATGTTGTTCTTCTTAAAGATCATTTTGGTTGTTCTGGGTCCTTTGCACTTCCATGTGAATTTTAGGATCGGACTGTCAGTTTCTGCAAAAAAAAAAAAAAAAAAAGTCAGCCAGGATTTGACAGGGATTGAAGTAAATTTGAAAGCTACTTTGGAAAGTACTGCCACTCTAACAATATTAAGTTTTCTAATCCATGATTATAGTCTGTCTTTCCATCTATTCGGGTTTTCTTTACTTTCTTTCAACAACTTCTTTATGGCTTTCAGTGTATAAATTTTGCAGTTCTTCTGATGAATTCATTCCTAAGTATATATTTTTTTAAATTTCAGTTGCTATTATAAATGGACTTGTTTTCCTAATTGAATTTCCAGATTGTTCTCTACTGTTGTATAGGAAATCAATTGTTAATTTTATTCTGATTTTGTATTCTGCAAACTTTCTGTATTTGTTTATTACCTCTAATAGTGTCTGTGTGGGGGCATCCTAAGAACTTTTAAATATGAGATCAGGTCACCTGAAAATAGGAAAGTCTTACTTTTTTCCTTTCCAGTCTGGATGCATTCTATTTCTTGCCTATTCGTCCTCCAGCACAATATTGAAGAGAAGCTATAAGGGTGAACACCCTTGCCTTGTTCCTGATCCTAAGCAGAAAGATGTCATCCTTTCATCACCATGTATGATGTTAACTGTGGGTTTTTCATTGATATGCTTTATCAGTTGGAGGAAGTTCCATTCTATTCCTAGTTTGTTGAATCTTTTTATCATAAGAAGGTCTTGGCTTCTTGTTAAATGCTTATTCTATGTCTATTAAGAAGATAGATTAATGTTTTTCATCAAGGTTATAAAAATTTGGGCTTTGATTTCTTCAAATATTCTCTTTGCCTCTTCTCTCTTTTGTCTCTCTCTCTGGGACTCCCATTATGTGCATGTTGATATTCTTCACTCTGTCCCACAGGTCTCTGAGGCTCTGTTCATTTTTCTGAATTCTTTTTTCTTTCTACTGTTTACCCTTGAAAATCTCTGGTGGTCTATCTTCAAGTTCACTGATCCTTTTTTTTTCTGCCTTCTCAAATTTGTTGTGTTAACTTTGAAAACAACGAACCTAACCCAAACCCCTTAGTAGACAGATGAAAATGCAGACCAGAAAAATTCAATGAGTCATCCCCCAGCAAATCTTTCATGTCAGCCATTGTATTTGTCAACTCTAGAATTTTTATTTATTTTTTTAGAGGTGGGGAGAGGGACAGAGGGAAAGCGAGAGAGAGAGAATCTTAAGCAGGCTCCATGGTCAGAGCAGAATCTGACCTGGGGCTCCATCTCACAACCCTGAGATCATGACCAGAGCGGAAATCCAGAGTCAGACGCTTAACTGACTGAGCCACCCAGGCGCTGCACAACTCTAGAATTTTTATTTAACTCTTTTTATAATTTTTTTATTGACATTCTATACCTGGTGAGACATTGATCTTGTAGTTTCCTTCAGTTCTTTGAACATGTTTAAAATATCCAATTTAAAGTTTTTGTCCAGTATGTCCAATATATGAGCTTTCTCAGTTTGTATTAGTTTCCTAGGTATGGGACATACTTTCTTGTTTCTTTGCGTGCCTTATAATTTTCTGTTGGAAATGAGATTTAGGAAAATTTCCTTAATAAACACTTCTTGGATTCTTGGAAGATTTTGGTTGATGTCCAGGATTGTAATAACATTGATTTTCTAATTTTTTTTGCCAGTGTTCTCATTGCTTTCATGGTGATCTTCAGAGGCACTTAATTCCATCATATCTGCCTACACCCCATAGCATTTTGAATTAACCTCTATTATAGCACTTATAACAAATGGTATGTATGACCTACTTTATTCCCCTGCTAGGCTGCAAGCTCCTAGAGGGAAAGGATTGTGTCTCATTCACCTCCTTATTTTTCCCTTCCAGAGCAAATCCAGGTCTTTGGAAAATAGCAGGCTGTTGCTGAAGCAATGAGTGATTGAACTCCTAAGGAAGCTAACCACTGAGGAAAAGTTTATGTTAACTTAGAGTACTATGGTCTTATTTCTTAATCTTAGAGAATTCTGGAAAAACTATTCTTGCATTTGCATCTAGACAATTCTGGTCGTTTCCATCCCAATTGTGACACTTTGTAACAGAGTGTCCTAAGGCAGTTTTCGTAATCATTTAGAACCTCAGTTTTCCATATTTTTGCAACGTGGATAATAATACTTAAGATCATAACATTGCGGTCCTAGTATGTTTCAGAAGATTAGATGAGATGACACATATAAAGCCCATAGCACAGTGGAAGGCAATGCTGCTCATAATTATGAGTGTTTATTATTCTTGCCTTTCCTAACTCCAGGAAACTTTAATCACTTCCTGCTTAATTTGAGCAAGGGTTTGGCAAATGCACCTGCTAACAGCAACTGATGAACAATGCTGTCTTCAACTCCCTCATGCCTGAGCTTCCACAAAGGCCTTCTTTGAAACCCATGCAAGCAGAACAACCAAGGTGCTTCATCAATGGGGCTCATGTACTGACAGGGCTCCGAACAGAAAGAATTTGCTGCCTTGTGGTGCTGGCCAGGTGTGGAGTCAGGGATTGTGAGGCAGCCTTCCTGGAGGACTGGAGGCTTCGAAGCTGGGGGAGGTAAGAACTCCAGGACTGACCTAGGAAGAGAAGCAACCCTACAGACTCCTAAAAAGCAAAACAGAGGGGTCCCCAGACCTTCCAGGATGATGTCCTGGGGGAAGAGAATGGAAGGCAAGTTGTGCTGAGAGCTCTCTAATTTATTGACACTTCCTAGTATGGCTTTTCTTGGAGAGAAAAAAAAAAGTGTTTTGTTTTGTTTGTTTGTTTGTTTGTTTTTAACTTTGAAAACAATGAACCTAACCCAAACCCCATATTAGACAGATGAAAAATACAGAGCAGAAAAATTCAATGAGTCACCCAAGATCAGACAGGAAGAGAGCAGCAAAGCTCCAAGGTAGCTGTTGTTCTGACTGGGAGTCCAGGACTTTTCCCATCTTATCTGCTGTGACCCTTGTCTTGAGTCATGTACATATCTCATCTCCAATAATTGTTTATCTGACCATAGACACTTGGATCTACAGTGTTTAAAGAGCTAAAATTAGAATCAAGAGGGTGGGGTTCAAACACAAGACCTGGTGTCATCAGTTAACTTGTATGAATCTCATTGTTTTCATCGAAAACATGGGGCTCCAAATCCCCTCCCTGCTTCTCTCTCCTCTTGTTATTCTAAGCAGCACAGAAATAAAAGACATGGAAAAGATTCTTCACTCTAATTTTTTTCATCCAGACATTTATGAAGATCCACCATTCATTCCCTTAGTAGCATAATATGGATACTCACGGCTTTATTTGGTTTGGAAGATCGCTAGCCCTAAACCTTTAATCAGAATCCTAGGCCACACCTCTCTTCCTACCAATCCCTGGGCTAGGAGTCAAGGGGACACTGCATCCGTGGCCTGACGTTTGTCCCTCTGTCCCATACCTCCAGGACGCCATGTGACGTGAGTGACTCCACCCAGGACAACACCCTTTGGCTCCTGCTTATATGTCCCAATGTTCACCGGACTCAGATGCTTGAGTGTCTAGGAGATACCTGTGCTTATTCCCCTCCGAGCCTTGCGGTCCTCCCCATCTCAGCACGACACCTCCAGAAACACAGGTGTCACCCGCATGTTCTTTCATGCCCTCAAACCTAATATAGTTGACAGTAACGGAAGTTGGAAGTTCCTCCTCCACACCATGTGATTCTTCACGGCCGTGTAGCCCCTATGCCGTCTGGGTAGGGCCGCTCACTCCCATACCTTCCCCGGTCCAAGCCAACAAGGGTAATCTCATCCCTCATCCACGCCGTGTCTGGTAACGTCCATCTAAGCTAACGAGGCTGCGGGCAATGGACGTATAGTGGGGGTAGGAAGCTAGCCCTGGCCCGTTCTCCCGGCAATGGGCATTTGTCCAGAGATGGCTCAATCAATCCGAGATCAGGATTTTTATTTTACAGTTGTTGGAACGATGCCTGCCCCTCCCCCAGGCAAATAGGACCATCTTGCCACCCTGTATAGGTCTTGCTCTTGAAGCCAAGAGGTATGGACTTGCATCCAGGTATGGACTCAGCATAAGGATAAAGGGATGCAGAAAGGGTGGGGGACAGACGGAGTGGGACTGAGAAGCAGAAGAATACATTTAGAGCCCTGATCAAACCTTACTTGAAGCCCACATCTGTCATAGCTTTCACTTTATAAGTCTGTAAATCGTCCTTATTTTCTGAAGAAAGTTGATGGAGTTTTGTTTCCTGAAATCGAAAGAACCAAACCAATAAACGTATCCACGCCACTAGCCAATTGTTCTATTTGCTTCCGAAACCCTGTGTCGTGTCCGTTCAGTTCTTACCATGAGCGCCGCCACCACCACCACCGTCACTGTCCTGGCCTCCACGCCGCAGCACCTCCAGCCCAACCGGCCTCGCGGTCGTCGGCACCCCTCGCCTCCCCTGCTGCCTCCTCCCACGTAGTCGCCACACAGAGACACGAGGTAAAAACAGCAACCAGATCTGGCCGCTTTCCTGATTAAAACCTTTCCAAGATTTTAGGTTGTTCTTAACACAACAACAGCAACAACGTCCAGCCTAGTCCATCCTTGTGTCCACACCTCCTGCCTCTCACCTTGCAGCCCCGCTGGGTGCCGTCTCTGAAGCCCCTGTTGCCCTGGCCCGATGGCCTCGTGTCCCTTGAACAGGCCCAATCGCCATCCCCGGCCTAGGGAGCTCGTCCCTCTTCCCCCCCACCACCCCGCCCAGAGCTGCCGAGCCAGACTCTGCCCCTAACAAGACCCCCCACGACTCTGCACGCTGCTTGATGATGAGAGGACTCAGGCTCCCTCTGCACCCATAGCCCAGAGCCCCCGAGCCAGGGAGCTTCCCCAGGCACTGTCGACCTTACGCAGTGTGTCTAACCTTTGTATGCCCCGGTCTCTCAATTACTCACAAGGCCCGACCCTATGAGCTTGTAAATGATATCATGGTGATAAAACAAAAAGCCTTGGGCTGAGGATCTGCTGGTCTACGATCTTTGGGATTTGGGGAATTAGTAAGAGAAAGATGAGAGCAGGCTGTAGGACAGGATGGAGGAGAGTACAAATCATAGGCTTCTGGAGGAAAATGTGCGTGCACATGTATGTATATTAACACGCATGTGTGAGTTTATCAGTATGCCCGTGTGTATTATATATGCACGTGTGTATATATTAATATGGGTGTGAATATATACCAATATGTATGCGCCTGTGTGCTGTAGACACATAGGCACGTATGTTATATATGCGTGTGTCTATATATCATACATGCATGTGTGTGCACATATATATGTATGTGTGCATATATTAATGTGCATATGTGTTATATATGCATATGTGTATATGTGATACACACATGTGTGTCTTAATATGCATGTGTGTATGTGTTATTTGTGTATATGTGATATGCATATACTAATATACATGTGTTTATGTGTTGCATATGCATACGTGCACATATATTAATATGCACATGTGTGGATGTGGACGTGCATATAAAACAGCAGAGAATGGCCTCGGAGATGACTCAGTAAATCTCAGCTAAATCACTCTTTGTAAGACGGCTGTTACCCGAACCACCCCCCCACCCCCCCACCCCCACCTCCCATCACTGGTTCTTGATCCTGGTTGCACAATAAGACCACCTGGGAGCTTTTAAAAGTCTCAGGCTCAGTCAGCTCTTCGGACCAATTACACCGTTGTCTCCGGGGGGGTGGGGTGGACCCAGACGTCAGTAGTCTGTAAATCTCTGCTACGTTTCTCAAGCTCTAAGTGCCCACAGATTACCTCATGGGGGGCTGTTAAAAAGCACATCCCGATTCGGGAGGTCCGGGGCGGAGCCTGAGAGTCTATCTTTCTAACAAGCACTTGGGCGAAAGTGGTGTTTCGGGTCCAGAGACCACACTTGGAATCGCCCAGCCCCAGATGATTCAAATGTGCAGAGAAGTGTGAGAACTCTGAGGGTGTGTGGGAAATTAACTGAGGTAGTGGATTTGATGCTGCATATAATCGTCACTCCCCCACCACGATTTTCCTATATACCCGTTTCTTAAGTGACTAATAGGAAAATTCAGGGGGAAGCAAGAAATAGCCGGTAAGGTCCCTGATGGAGGGAGTCTAGTGTTTGTTGAACAGCCACTATGTGCCAAGTGCTTTAAGTTATGCCGCCCCGGTGAGTTCATTTGGGGGGGGGGATGCATGGAATAAATTCAGAGATAAGAGCCTTGCTCCAACTGGGGTCCACACTGAATGAAAGGCACGTCCCGGGGTCATGCCCGGGTCTCTCCACTACCCGAACCTGAGCGTCTTCCGAGCTGCCCTGCTGCCGCTCACCTAAGGAGCAAAGGCCTTGCGTGTGCTTGGGCAGCTGCAGGGGGACGGGCAGCTGGGCTGAGGGCGCCTGGCGGGGAGACAGCGGGCCATTGTGGGAGAGGCCCGGGGGGATGGAGGAAGAACAGGTGTGCGCTGTCAGGGCCAGGGAACAGCTTAGGAGGCGAACAGCAAGTTGCCACCACCAAGAGGAGGCGAAGATTCAGGGATTAGGATTTGGCCTCCGCCCAAGGCTCTTCCAGTGCCCGTTACCGTGGAAACATCACCATCACCAAATGCCATTTCCTGCACATTCGCTGAGGCTCGGGCTGCCTCTCGGAGCATAGTGCTTGGAATGCGCTGGAAGACTTTGGAGGTTTACATTTGGTAGGTTTCCAGTGACTGTTCTGGAGGCAAAGACAGGGGAGCTCCGTAGGGCCGTGGGGAGGCCTCTGGCTGATGGGCGGGCAGTTGTGTTTCTCTCAAGGAGACACGTAGAGTCACATCATCATTTGAGGTAGAAAACACTAGACATCAGGCTTCTGCACCCAGAGCAGCCAAGAAGCCTGCCTGGGATCCTGCAGGACCTGGGCTCCCCGGCTCTCCCGGAGGCCTGGGGCGGGGGCAGGCTGGAGCCATCACTGAGGTGGCACTGCCACCTGGCGGGGGAAGCCGGCACCGCGTGGTCCTGACCTGCGAGTATTCAAATCTCTGCTTTCCCCCTCATTTTCTCTTCCTTGGGACAGAGGCATGATATTCACCGAGATGGGGAAAACCATTCTGGAGGCAGTTTGACGGGCTTCAGGGTGGGCTTGTGTTTGAGCAGATTGCACTGGGAGCGTCTCTAGCAGGGAAAGCAACGGAAATCCCATCAGTTTCGCGGCAAAGAGAAAGATATCAATAAATTAGGCCCGTTACCTTACTACCAAAGTTCTTTCTCTATGTGCAACAATCCCCTTCTCAATGTGCAAAAACCCTCTTACTTTTAAGCAAAAATATGGGCATGGTGTAGGCTCTACTTAATTCCTATTTCCACCTTTGCTGATGAACCAGGTGCACAGCCCCTCCCCTGCCCCAGGAAAACCATCCCAGCGGGGATGTGGGCGCCAGAGGCCTGGGACTGTACATTCCTATGCCTCAGACACGATTTGCTATCTTGTTAGTGACTTTAGTTCAAGTTCAGTTGTCGAAGGGCAGCAAGGAGATGGGGCAGGCGGGGCACGAGGGGATCCTATTCCGTGGTCCTTATGTCTCTTTACAAAAGTAACCTCTGGAATAAGTGTTCCTGGGGACGGTAGGTGATCTAAGAAGATGGGTTTTGTGCCTTTTCGATTGGGCTTCATACAATTCCAGGCTCTACAGAGGTGAGAGTGGGTGGGTGCCCCACGTGCCGCTGAGCCGGGCCGCAGCTGGACGCCCCCTCCCTTCTGTCGTCATGTCTTGAACAACATGCTTTGGGATGACCCGCAGCAGCCACTAGGGCTGCTGCATGCATGCACAACCCGCCAGGCGGGTTGAACAACAGAGACGCATTGGCTCATCGTCCTGGAGGTACAAGCCCAAGATCCGGGTGAGCGTCTGCTGCGAGCTCTCCCGTTGGCCTGCAGACCCCCCTCCCTCGCCGTGTCCTCACCTGGACTTTCCCTGGGGCATATGCACAGGGGAGGGAGGAGAGAGAGAGCGAGAACTCTCTGGTATCTCTTCTTACAAAGACACTAGTCCTGTAAGGTCCCCACCCCCCCATGACCTCACCGAACCTTGAGCCTTTCTTAAAGATGACTCCGAACATAGTGGCATTGGGCGTTAGGGCTTCAACAGATGAATTGTAGGAGGTACAGGAGCATACTCGATTCTTAACACGCACCTCGTTTGAAAACGAGTTAGACTTTCAATAGGGTCTGGAAAACCTGGAGCCCTTGCTGGAGCCCGTTCACCCTGGGATGGAAGGGATGGGCCAGGGAGGGCTTGTGGTTCACCCGGTGCCACCCAGCGAGAGGATGGCAGGCCTGGGGCCTCCTCACCCTGGGCTCCGGCCCCCCACAGGTTACATTTTTAAAACAACGGAGGCGTAAAAAATAAATAAATAAATAAAGTAATAAAGTAATAAAGTAATTTAAATAAATAAATAAATAAATAAATAAATAAATAAATAAAAACAAACAAACAGAGGCGTCTGGGTTACCGGGTCAGGTCACAGAGGCTTGGAGGGAAATCCAGAAGGGGTGCAGGACCCCACACGCTGCAGTCGGGAGGGGACAATTCTGTTGACCTCTGTGACCAAGCCGGGCTTACAGTGAAGCCCCAGGACACGTCTGACTTACCTGGGACGAGGGAAAGAGCGGAGTTTCGAGGTAGGGACTCGCAGAGGTCCCACAGGGCGCCCCTGGGTCATGCAGACAGCCCTTCCTCCCCAGCGTGGCCACAGCCTGACCTTGGTCCCTACTTTCCACTTCTGAGCCACGTGATATGGTTTTTACTCACAAAAGCCAGGAAGAGATGAGGAGGCCTGGACTGGACAGGACCTGGGGGTTGTATCCCCTCCTCTGCAGCAGGTGGGATGGGGGTGTGGGGTCTGGTCACCCCGTTCCCTCCGCAGCCACTAGGCCCAGGTTCCCTGGCAGGATGGCGATGGGGATGGGTGGTTGGGCTGGTGCATCCCCGTGGGGGGGGGGGGGGCTGTCCCTACTGGTGGAGGCCCCACAATTGGAAGGGGACAGAGAGTCGGGTAGACGCTGCTGTCCCCTCAGGGGACGAGGTAGAGCTGGCCAGGGAGGGATGCTCCCCAAAGTCAAGGAGCAGGGGGGCCGGGAACAGACGGGGAGACGCAGTCACCGCTTTCTGCTGTTTTCCCGACTATGTTCCCAGGAGGAAGTAGGAGCTTCGGACTGGGGGTCCCGGGTGCTGACTATCCCCCAGGTCAGGCCTGGGCCACGGGCTTGCAGGTGGGCATCAGAGGGGACCGGCAACCGCCTTCCCCGGTGCTGGAGGCTGGCGGCAGGCGGGCGGGGAGGCTCTGCACACAGCGTGGGGAGCCCTGAGCCCCTGAGCTGCCCGGACCCTGGGCGGAGAGGCTCCACCGACACGGCCCCCTAAGCCATCGCTCGAGCGAGAGGCGTCCCCGAGCCAATGACCGCCGCGGCCTCGATCCTTCCCGGGGCCCTGTCCCCCCACCCCCTTTGCTACCCCCAGTCCAGGGTGGACAGGCCTGGAGCCCACTCTGGCCTCCCCACAGGCTCGGGCTGCAGGGCTGGCTCTGGAGGTGACCTCCTCCCGCCTGCCTGCGCCCCCCCGGCCCCCTGGGCACAGGTCAGTCCCCACGGGCTGTTTGGGGACACGGGCTACCCTGCCCGGCATCTTCAGCCTCTTCATCTCCCCCTCTTCTCTCAAGTCTGGGGGTCACCTCCCTCCTCTTCTCACTGTTTCCTTGTCTCACCTTCCGGGGTTAGTGTCTCTAGTGGCAGGTGAAGGGCAGGCAGTAAAGACAGTAAAGACAGTTAGGACACGGGCTGTGGGGCAGGGTCAGCACCTCTGGGCTCTGGACACCCTCACCTTGTAGCCACGCGGCCCCAGGACTTGCCTTCTCAGCTCCCACCGCAAGGCCTAAGACCCCGACAGGCCTTGGAGGGAGGCTGGGTGGCATCTTGTCTCTACAGCACCCAGCCCATGGAATAGACTAGAAGACAGAGCTGTGGGGAAGGTTGTGGCCCTATTCACGCCACTGGGTTTTGCAAAATGACTGAACCGGCCTCCCGTGCAGTTATATCTCTGTGACCTGATTTTTTGCATCCGCAAAGCTGAGAGGCAGGTCTTGGTAACAGGGAGCCCAGATGCTATGTCATGACCACCCTGCCCCTGCCCCCAGGGACCTGTTTCTTCCCCGCTCAGCATCTGGGGCCTGAGCCTTCATCTTTCCCGCATGCAAGGTGCCTGGAGCAGCCGCTGTCTCTTGGTCATCAGACTTCCTGCGGAGCCCGCCCACCAGCACCCTGCCAACCACCCCCATTTCCCTGCAGGGTATCGGGCCCCACCCGGGCCTCTGCACCTGCTGCACCTCATCGCGGAAATGCAGACTCTGCTGGAAGCACAGATGTGCATCCAGGGACGGGGACCCAGCCTCACTGTCACAAACACAGATGCTCTGCAGGGACTATACATGCACAGCTGGTGGAAGGGGGCAAGCCCTGGGCAAAGGGGAGAGCTGCCCCGAGTCCTACAAACGGTCACCACGGAACCTCCGCCAGGCTGCTGGGGCCTCTTCAGACATCTGGACTTTTAAATAAATTTTACCGATTTTTTTTTTAAATGCTGGCAACTGAGCAACATGCAGCTCACTGTCTTTGACCGACGGGCGCTGGGGGCTGTCAGTGAGCACCTAATGTGCCAGGTAACGTCCTGGCCCCTTCCGCACGGCGAAGTCACCATTTCTGCCTTCACATCTCACGAGCCAGGGACAGACGCATGCACAGCCCCGTCGCTTGCACCAGCTCTCAATTTAATACGTGGCATTTGAACGCTGAGAGCCTGGGTCGCGCTCCCACACACAACACGAGGCTCTCACCCCTTTCTGTGTAGGACCCCGAGCGCTGAAGCTGCTGCCGTGAGTTTCTGCGTGGGTGGCGAGTACACACCCTGTTGCTTAGACCTCACAGCTGCCCCGGGGAGCCCTTAGGTCACGGGTCAGGAAGCCCGGTGCAGAGAGAGTGACCTTCCCGAGGCCGCTCAGCCTCTGGAGGGGTGATGGAACCTCGGGTCTGTCTGGCTCCAAGGTCCCGGGTCCTCTCATGCAGCCTGGTGCTGTCTGAGTCCCCAGCGTCCGACCCAGGGCCAAGCCCAACAGGGCCATCCTGGGGGCGGGGCGGGGGGGGGGCAGGTGTGGAGCGCGGCTGCTGGGCAGGGCTCCCGGGCAGCATCCGAGCACAGGGGTCGGTGCAGGGCGTCAGGCGTGGGCCCAGGGCCAAGCAGCCCCGCGGAGAGCCTCACCGCGCGCGGTCCGGCTGGCTCCTCTGCGGTGACAGGCACTGCCAAAGTCCCCCGTGGACCATGTCACCGCCCAGGGCATAGTGGATGGCATTGATCGTGGGCGCTGCTTTGGCAATGAGGGCAGGCACCTGTCGTGACACAAGGGCTCAGGGAGGAAGCCTCGGCCCCTCGCCCTGGTCCCCCCTGGTGAGCCCCCACCCCGCAGCCTCCTGGCATCTCCGCGGGGCTGGTTCTGCAGCCCCCAAGGCTTCTCCCGCTGGTTGGCTGGCGACGCAGAAGCACGCTCTGTCCCGAGCAGCAGTCCCGGCTTTGGCCGGCTGTCCCTGCCCCGTCCCTGTCCCTGTCATGGGACGTGGGGCCCAGGCAATGCCAAGCAGCAGCCCCGTGTGGCCCCCAAGATGAGCCGATGGCCAAGGCGCTCTGAGTGTCCGGAGGGAGAGGGGAAGAGACCACCAGGAGCCCAGAGAGAGATGGGGAGAGACGAGAGGCCCCAAAGTGGAGGGAGTTCGGGCAGGCGAGGTGTCCGTACCATCTGCAGCTTCGGGGGGACGGAGCGCACATCGGCCACGGTGGCGTAGAGGTACAGGAGGGCGTAGGGGCCCCAGCAGAGCAGCAGCGTCCTGGCTGGCACGGTGGTGCTCACCTGCGGAGGGGGGTCGGACCCAGGGGCCAGGTGGGTGAAGGTGCTGTGCCCGCCGAGCGGCTCGGGGCCAGGCGGCCTCCCTGGCACCTGTCACGCCGGCCTGCCCGGCCCCAGGGGTCACGTCTGCCAAAATGGCTTGATGACGTCCACCAACCTGGAGGCAGGGACGGGGTGGAGGAGACACACCCTCTCTGGCCTGCGCTCTATTCGGGGAACCCTGGGCTGTGCAAACGACTTCCCCGGGGCCCAGGGCTGCTCCTCAGCGGCAGCCCCCGATTTGTACCGTCTTTTTCCAAGTCACAGGAAAAAAATAATAATATGGCAAATTAAGTGTCTCAGCAAAGATTGTTTCTTTACGCACGGTGACCACGTGGGCCCTGCAGCCCCGGGCCTGGGTGTGAGCCTAGCCTGTCACTCCTGGGTTCGGGGCTCATCGCATGATCACAATCCCCCCCATTCCCACCCCGAGAGCGGTTGCAAAGATGAACCGGCGAGGTGCGCAGACCATGGTACTAGTCCCTGATTTTTTTGTAATCAAAGCTTTGGCGCTTATGGCTCGTCTGCCAGCGATTGTCCGGGTGACACAAGGGACCTGTGGAAAGGGACTATCAATGCAGAAACTCAGAAACAGCCAGAAGGGCTTATTCCGCAGTCTGGTTTGCCTCGGGTGGATGGGCTTGCGGGTGCGATTTCACGCTGTGGTCACAGCAGCCCACGCCTGAGACGGAATTAAACATCCCGGAGCAACTTAAAAGGAGCGTCGGAAAAGCCTGGGGTTCCGCTCCAACCTTGAAACCCATGGGAGGAAAAAAAAAAAAAAAAAAAAGAAACCCTTGGGAGGGACGACAGGTGTCGGGGCCCTCGCGCTCCAGGTTCCGGGGTGCATGAGTCTGAGCGGCCCCGCCCCCTCCTCCCAGCGCTTGGTGATGCTCGGCAACGGGGACCCCTGGGCTCTGTGGGTGCTGAAAGCTCTGCTCCCCACCGCAAACCCGGAAAACCCCAAGGCACGAGCTCTCACATGTTGGGTGGTCCCTGACGGGGACAGAGGGACTCCCTCTCGGGGAGCACGTCCTCACCTGGAGGTGGCCAGGCTTCTTGAGTTTCTGCTCCATGAGCCGATAGGACACGAGCGTGATGAGGAGAGGCAGGAAGAAGTTGAAGAACGCCATGGTGAAGAGGTAGCTGGTGAAGTTCCTGCGGGCAGGGCGGGAACGGGGTCAGGACCGCGTCCCCGGCCAGGTCGGCTGTCCCTGGAGGCGCAGCCGCCGTTGCTGGGAGGAGCTGCTCCCGGGTCCCAGGCAGACGCCCCGCAGAGACAGGGACCACCAGGTCCTCCTTGAACTTGCCTTTAGGAGCCCAAGGGCTGGGTCGAGGACAAGCCCCCCCAAACCCCTGATGGGCAGCGCAGGTGCACAGGGCTGCCTTCTGTACGCGCCCCACTCACAGGACAGGATGCGTCACTTTGGGAAACATGTTTGCCAAATGGGGGCTATGTCAACGGACCTCGAGGGAGGATCGCTCAAGGAGTGTCCTTGGCACAGGGATCTGAGTGGACACCGTCGCTGGAGAAATCATCGGAAGGATCCCGGGAGGACCTGGGGTCCGGGGCGGTGGGGGGGGGGGGGCGGGTGTCACTGGAAACTGGGAACAGGTGGGAGTCACAGGACGGCTGAGCCCCATTCTGTGAAGGGAAGCGCGCCTCATCCTGGTGCTGCCCAGTAGGGAGGGGTAGGGGAAAGGCTGCCTGAGGCCTGGGTGCTGGTGGGGAGGATGCCTGTGGGGGTGCCCTGGGAGGACACGTGTGCCAGCTTGGGCTCTCAAGTAGGCTTCCCCCGGAAAGCCTGTCATCAGGGCCAGAAGCTTCACGAGTAAGAGCAGATGAGCAGAAGCAAGAGGGGGGCTGGAGCCCATGTGGCCCCTCCCCAAGATGACCCCTCAAGCGTCTCCCTCAGCCCTGGTGTCCTCAGAGCCACTGGATGGGGCAGTATAGACACAGGCTCCATGATGTGGGGGCCAACATGCATCAGTCTTGTCTCCCTAGGGCTCGGCCCCTCAAGCAGATGCTCTGGAGCTTCAGAGAACTCAACCCTAAGTCAAGGAGGTTGCTCCCAACGCAAAGACCTTAACATCCTTGGACTGTCCTGAACAAGGGACACGACTCTCCTTAGAAGCTGCTCAAGTCGGAGCCGGGATGAAGGGGCCATGGGGCTTGGCGACTGTTGTAACCGGCGCAGGCCAACAGCTCGTTGGGGAACATCCCTTCTTGGGCACAACTGTATACCCCCAAGTTTGCATGACATGCCTGCTGCTTGGCCAGCATTCCGAATGCATTTTCCCAAGTCCCGCTGCCAACGTGCAAGTGGGTATGGAGACCAAGGAGCTGAGATTGTCTGGCAAATGTTGACAGTTCCCCATTCGGACTTCCTGCTGTGACACTGGGGTCGTGAGGATTCAAAGCAAAGATTCCCAAGGGAGGGAGCCGTGCAGCCGCTCCTCCCTCCTCACCTGTCCACCCTGGAGTAGTCCAGGGTGCAGCACGTCCCCAGAGGCTCATAGTCATAGCGGCCCCAGCCCAGGAGGGGCAGGGCTGCCCAGAAGACGGAGGACAGCCACACGCAGAGCACCAAGGAGATGGCCGTGTTCCACGCCAGCTGGCCGCCTGCGGGAGAGAAAGGCGGGGGGCAGGAGGAGGTGCTGGCTGGGCAGAGCACCCCCAGAATGGACCTCATGCTCTCACGGAACGTTCCAGAATCCTGGCTTTGGTGCGACTAGCTTAGCGCTTCGGACCAGCTATGAGGTCCTGTGAACCCCCAGTTTCTCCTCCACAAAATGGTAATGAAAATCCCTGTCCCAGGGGACTGTCGTGAAGAATAAAAGAGATGACGGGGGGGATGAAGGTCTCCAAGTAGATGCTCTCTACCACCTGCTTTGGAGGACGGGGACAGGGACGGGGACGGGGACAGGGCCTGGGGAGCCACGAGGAGGTCGGTCACGCTTCCCAAAGCTGACCTGGGGAAGGCGCACGGGCAGTGGTTCAGGGGGGTGGCTAGGGAGGGACCCACCGTCGCCCCCAGCCCTTGCTCAGACACAGGTCACCATCCCCGCTGCCAGGACACCCCCTGAGGAATGTTGACCTGGAGCTGGGGCCACCTGGGTGTGGATGGCAGGCCTCGGTCGCGCTGAGCGGCCCCATCCGTGTCCCCTTCTCCCCGGCCCGCCTGTGGTTTACGGCTCCTGCTCTTTCGTGGGTGCGGCCGCAGGGCACAGGGCAGGACTCGGTGTGGGGTTTGAGCAGCACAGAGGACCAGGCCTATGGCTCCCTCATCTTGACGCTGTTTGCACGGACTCTGCCCAAGACGTGGGGACTGGCAGCCGCGCGTTGAGGTGGAGAAGGCGGGCCCTGGGCACACTCGCGTGTGTGAGCGCACAGGCCTGTGTGTGTGTGCATGTGTGCACAGAGCACCGGGCGGGCAGGTAGGAGTGGCAGGGAGAGGCGTGCCAAGGTCACATGGGGCGGGGCCGCTGGACCCCATACGGCAGAGGCGGTTGTCCTGGTCCCCGAGGGTGTGGGACTTGCCGGGGCGGGGGTGCACCTGCGGCTTCCCGGGCGTGCCCCGGGCCCAGGCCTTGCACAGTGGGGGAGGCTGCCCGGGGCCCACTGTCCCTGCGGCTGCAGCCCTGGGCAAGCTCCGTAACTGCCGCGAGCCTCCGCTTCCCAGTCTGTGTGTTGGAGTTTGCAACAAGGGCGCGCCGAGCCCCGGCTCCCCGAAGTGTGTTCACCCAGCCCCGATGGCAGCCGGGATTCCGGGCAGCGCCGGGTGAGCGTGGCTTTTACTCTAGCGCGTCCGTACTACAATCATAGGGACACGAAGGCCGTGATCTCAGAGACACTGTTTAGGATGAGACTAGAGCGGGTGTTTAAATTTTTTTTAAATGAATCCCTTTGAAGAAAAAAAAAAATCAAGTCCCTAACGGAGCGGAGCGGGTGATCCGGTGATCCGGCCAATTATGAAGGCGAGGGTGGGAGGGCGAGCTTGGGAAGTGCAGGGCTGGCCTGGCCTTCCGGGCGCCTGGCACGGGGGAGGTGCCGCGGGAGTGTGGGTGCAGGGACACGTCCCCCCCGCACGTGCACGCTGCCTCTGCCCCCAACAGCTCCTGTCTGCAGGGGCTTGCGCTCTACCCATGATCTCACTTGACTTTCAGAACAAAGCGGGGAGGTTGCTCACACAAACCGCTCTTAGAAGAGGCACAGGTTCAGAGACGACTCCTGCCTTGCCTGAGGCCCTCCCAGCAGGTGCGCTGGCAGCTGCCTCCCTCCCTCCTGCGCCCACGCCCCACGCTTAGGGACACTCACGTCCACCCAGTCCCTGGGGTTGGGAAACACTGAGCGGACCTTTGTCCCGACTGACGGCTGCGCTCATCGTAAACATGCCTCCCCCGGGCGCCCAGACTTACGGGTGCAGTAGTGGTGGTAGCGCCCCCAGGCCAGGGCCGCGCTGCTGCAGATGCTGGCCAAGGCCGTGGCGAAGCCCTGGAAGCCGTGGGCCTGGCAGCCGTCGGGGCCGTAGGGCCAGCGCCTGCGGAGACACGGGGCAGTGACGCTGCCGACCGGCTCTGCCCTCCCCCTGCCCCAGCCCAGCCCCGCAGAAGCCTGGAGGGCAGGCACCCTCCTGAATGTGCGCCCAGCTCCCCAGAACACAGGGCTTCGTTATCTGCTTTTCCTGCAGGGAACAGGGGCCCCAGAGGCCCAGTCCCGGGGGTGAATGGGTGGAGAGGCCCTGGGCTCTGTGGGCTCCGCTGCACCTCACGGGGTGTCTGGGTGGTTGGAAGCCTCCAGCCCAGGACATAGAACATCCCGGGAGGAAAGCCTGTGCCTTTATAGACGGAGACCCCGGGGCTCAGAGAGGGAGGGGCACTGCACCAAGGTCAGAGGGCACACGGAGGCAAGGTCACAGGGGAGGCCCAGGGCTCCCCAGCCTCAGCCCCTTGGGCCAAGCAGGCGTAAAAGCTCCCGTTGCCTCCCTCACCGAATCCAGCGAGGAGCAGGAGGAGATCAGGGCAAGGAATCCTCACGGATTCTGGCCCCACAGACTCATCAGCTCCCGAGCCCGAGCCCGAGCCTGAGCCCAAGCCCTCCGGTGGGCTCCAGCCCCCGTTCGAGTGCCTGGAATCAGGGCAGAAGTGTTCAGGGCGCTTCAGAAAACAATCTGGTTGACACCGTGTTGAAAGATCCTGGTTTAGGGGCCCCTGGGGCTCAGTGGATGAGCATGTGCCTTCGGCTCAGGGCGCGACCCCAGGGTCCCGGGTTCGAGTCCTGCATCGGACTCCATGCAGGGAGCCTGCTTCTCCCTCTGCCTGTGTCTCTGCCTCTCTCTCTCATGAATAAATAAATAAAATCTTAAAAAAAAATAAAGAAAGATCCTGATTTGCAGGTAAGGAGGTTTTAGACACTTGTCAAAATCCCTTTGGCTTTTACAAACAATCCTGGGTGGGCTTCCTGGGTGCCAGGTGTTGGTTTAAGTCATTTCCAAACAATAATAAGTGAGTCTGGTAGTAATACTCAGCTTCCAGAAGAAGTCAAGAGATAGCAACACGGAAGCCAGGACTCCAATCGAGGCTGACCACAGGGCCCCCGCTGGGAATCCCCACGGGCAGCGAGCTCTGTGAGCAGCCCCTGTGCTCCAGAACCGAGGCTCTGCCGGGATTGCCTGGGATTGAGGGTCAGCCTCCTCCGGCCTGCCCGTCCTGGCCCTGCAGTGCTCTGCAGGTGGGAAGCGTGACTCTGGCCTGGCTGCCCGGTGCCCGGAGGTCAGGCCCCAGGCCAGGCCCTGAGGGCAGGGAAGGGGGGTGCCTGGTACCGGAGGAGGCTGGATATGGCTGCGACCAGAGCATTTAGGCTGATCCCAGTGTCGGCCACAGCCAGGCTCAGCACCAGCAGGTGGGTGGGGGTCCGCAACTCCGGGGTCTTGCAGAAAGAGAGGATGGTGAGACCATTGAGGCAGAGGCCAGTGAGAGCTGGAAGGAAGGGAGAGGCTGGCGTCAGGGCTGGAGAGGCCACCGGGGGCCGCAGCAGGGCCTGGGGCCTCAGCAAGCTGCCCCCCAACCCACCCCGTGCTCAGCGACGTGGCTGGTGCCGATCACGTTGCCGGGAGGGGCTGGCTGGGCGAGACCCTGGCCGAGGACGCACATCCCGCCTCCTCCTTCCTCAAGAAGGGGGGATCCAGTAGGCGGCCGCAGGGTTCTTGCTGGAACGATTGCCCTCACCGACAGCTGCCGACACTTAACACAGGCTGGGCACAGGGTCGAGAACGTTCCGGGGACGCCCCGGCGGGCCTTCACCTGGACGCTGTGCTCCCCGCGCGCAGCGGGGACCCGGGCTCCGAGGGGCTACCGCACTTGCCCTAAGCACACAGCCGGGGAGCGGGGCTGGTGCCCAGACTCATGTCTGTTTAGCTCCAAAACAGCGCCCTGAGGGCTGCATGACAGCCCAAGGGAGGGTCTGGGAGGGGGGCCCAAGGGAGGGCCTGGGAGAGGGGCCCCGAGGGAGGGCCTGGGAAGGGGGCCCCGAGGGAGGGCCTGGGGAGGGGGGCCCAAGGGAGGGCCTGGGAGAGGGGCCCCGAGGGAGGGCCTGGGAAGGGGGCCCCGAGGGAGGGCCTGGGGAGGGGGGCCCCCGAGGGAGGGCCTGGGGAGGGGGGCCCCGAGGGAGGGCCTGGGGAGGGGGGCCCGAGGGAGGGCCTGGGAAGGGGACCCTGAGGGAGGGCCTGGGAAGGGGGCCCCGAGGGAGGGCCTGGGAGGGGGGCCCCGAGGGAGGGCCTGGGAGGGGGGCCCCCAAGGGAGTCCCGGGAGGGGGGCCCGAGGGAGGGCCTGAGAGAGGGGCCCGAGGCGTGAGCTGGAGCTGCCTGGTAGCTGGTGAGTGAGCTTGAGGGCCCAACCTCGGGTGGCACACACCTGACCTCGAGCTTCAGCTTGGTCCCTCCCTCCTCCTGCTCTCTGAACCCTGGCCTCCCTGTCCAAAGGGAGGAGTCGGGAAGGATCCTGCCTTTGCAACTCCCAGTGTTTATTTACTAGGAGGACAGGGGAGAGAAGAGCATTCTAGAAAAAGGGAACGGCATGTGCAGTGATTTAAAGTGATACGATTTCAAGGCCTGTTGGAGGATGAGAGGGATGCTAGGTTGTAGGGTTCCTAAAAAAGAGGGAGGGCTCCCAGATAGTGGCGTCCTGAGCCCCCACCACCAGCCTCCCCGGGGCCACTCGCCCGGCTGACAAAGCGGGCTGTTTCTGTGGATCTGCTGTGAACAAGGGCCATGCTCCCTATTAGCCCAGTCATGGGCTGACCCAGCACCAGGTCTGCAGTCCCACCTCTGGGCCCAGGCAGGGATCTCAAGGAGCCAGGTAGCCCCTGGACTGGAAATGCTTAGGGCTGGGGAATGGAGATGGGGGGCGGGGGTGGGAGGGTGGAGCTGGACAGGATGGGGGCAAAGGAAGTTAAATCCCGAGCATCTATCAAGGTAGGCACTTCCCGCCCCCGGCCCCCACTTGGGGTCAGAGAACCGGGCTGACTTGGTTGCAACCACACAGAGAGCAGGTGACAGAGCTGCGTGTCCCCAGAGCCTCCCCGGAGGCCTGAGCTTACATGGGATTCTTAGTGGGATTTCCGGGGAGTGGATTAAACTTTCTCCCAGCTGGAGGGAATGAAAAGGCCTGAACCCTGGTTCATGGTCATGTTCCGGGCAGATGGCCTTTGCCCTCACTCCCTGGGCCTGGCGCCTCTCTCTCTCTCTCTCTCTTGCTCGGCTCCCAGCTGCAGCCTGCATCCCACAGGTGCACCCGCTGGGTGCCCCATGGGTGTGGGCACGGAGGAGTCGGGCTCCTTGTCACCTCCAGAGCTGTGGCCTGCATCCGGGGCCCCTGGTCCCCACTCCACCCAGCGCTTTCCTGGCTCACCTTCCACCAGCAGCACCGTCCCCACAGCCAGCACCTCCAGCTCCCCGAAGCCGGCGGGTAGGGCCCCAGAATCTGCCATGCTGGACCCTTCTCCCAGGCGGGCCCAGCTCTCCTCCGCTCTCCTAGCCGGGCCCCACCTTTTAAAGGGCCGTCCCACGTGCTGGCACACGCAGGTGATCACGCTAGACCTGGTGCTCCTTCTGGGGGCCCCGGCCCTGAACTGTGCTTGGGGCCCAAGTAGAAGGAACCCATTCACCAGCAGGACAGTGCGGCCTTTGTGAGGCCGGAATGCAACGGCTCCTCATTCATTTCGGCCCCGTCGGGCAGGATTAAGGTCACGGAATCCAAACGGTGTGTGGCCCAGAGCCAAGTCAGAAGAGCGTTGCATAACCAAGGGGGGTGGTGGGGGGCAGAGCGGGGCTGGAGCGGCAGCTGTGCCTGAGGCCTGGGCAGGAGCCAGGCCCTTCCACACGTGACCTCACAAGCATCGGGGGAAGAAGTCAGCCGTGGTCGTCGAATGAATCCCAGCCCGGACCGGGGACTGAGCAGCTACGTGCCTCAGAGTGGGACCCCTGAGGTCTCCTCTGTTCCATCCTTAGCAAGCTGGGCGCCTCCTCCCAGGGCCTGCACAAGACCTGGCGAGCAGCGTGGGCCACGGGGACAGCCTGGGGCGCTGACACCGTGGCCCCCGGGAGCCTTGGCTCCTATAAACGAGAAGTCGTACTCTGGCTGACAGTGCACGTTACATCCAGGAACACTGACCGAGAGGAATTTCACTCGTTTTCAGACAAAGAAGCAAAGGCCCAGAGCCCTGTGAGCAATGCAGCTCAGGTTTAAGCCCTGCTTAGAGCCAGGCACCGCGCTTCCTGACCTTAGCATGATTCCCACAGCAACTCCGTGAATTAGGGTCCATCATCCTTTGCACTTCATGTGGGGGAACCGGCTCAAAGCAGCTAAGAACTGACCTGAGGTCACACAGTGATTTGTGAATGGAGCGAAACAAAGGCCTGATCTCCTGTCCTTGGGCTCCAGGCAGGCGCTCGCTCTACTGCACGAATGTTCATTCCCCTTTTGCTTTTCGTGCTGCCGGTCCCCACATAGGCAAGCCTGACCACCCCAAGGCTGGGCCGATGGCTCACATCCTCCCGGAGCCCTTTCCTGCTGACCCGGCTACCGCATTTCCCTAATTTCTATCTCGCATCCCTGGTTCATACGTGCGTCAGGGTTCTTTTCGTGCCTACGAGACGGCAGGGAAGGCAGGACGGGGCCGGGACTCAGGGTAGAGCTCAGTGAGGCCAAAGAGAGGCAGGAAGCCGCCGTCCCCAACAGAAGGAGGAAAAGGCGGAGATGTTGGTTCGGGCTGGAGAAGGGACGGATGGGAAGCACCGAGAAAGCCATAGTGGCTGGATTGGAAGAGAGGAGGAGAAGGAAACCAACGTTTCCTGGAAGCCAAGATTGTCAAAGCAGGCATTTCTTGCGTGCCCTGGGGCCCGACGTACCCGCTCGGTCACGCCTCCCTGGCCTGGGCCTGCCTAGGCCTACAGGTGAGAGGGACTGAGGAACCTTCTGGAAAAGCTGAGGGAGCCAGGAAGGGCATGCCGGACCAGAGAGCAGAGCTGTGGGGTCATAGGCGAAGAAGGCACGAGCGAAGGGTGATGTCCACGTCTAGGTGTGGGGTGAGGTGGGAGGCAGGGGACACGCAGCAAACGCCGAGAGCGCTTTCTCTACAGACTCCGGCGCTCCTGACCCGCAGAGGACCGGCGTGCTCTCCGCCCTCACGCAGGGACTCCTCGTGCCTTTGGCGCTGATGTCGACGCCCACGAGGCATCGGCTCGGCAGGCCAGTTCTGAGACTGGGGGGCCGTCCGGGGGGCAGCTCCTTGCGGGTCCCCGGGACTCATCTCCGCGGGTGCCCCCATCTCCGAACCTGCCCAGTACCTGTGGGAGCAGGTGCCTGCAGGTACCCGGGAAACTGGGTCCTTAGTACTAGCAGGGGGCCTGTACCCCCGCAGGCCGTCGATCTGGGGAACGTGGGGTGGCTGATCTTCATGACCACGCAGCTCTCGGGAGAGCCTGGCTCTTGTCTCGCGGGGTCGAAGAATGAGTCTTGCGCACAAAGGAGAGCGAGTAAAGCGATAGAAGTTTGCTGAGTGAGGGGACAGAGATGGCTCTCGAGCGACGGGGTCCCGGCAGGGTTGCCAGCCTGGGCCCCTACTGGCAGTCTTTTTATTTAAAACTGACCAGGGAGCCTGTGGCCTTGTCGTCTTTGGGATGTCCTGGTTTGAATAAGGACTGGTGGGGACACCTGAGTGGCTCAGCGGTTGAGCATCCGCTTTCAGCTCAGGGTGTGATCCCTGGGTCCTGGGATTGAGTCCCACGTTGGGCTCCCTGCATGGAGCCTGCTTCTCCCTCTGCCTGTGTCTCTGCCTCTCTCTCTGTGTGTGTCTCTCATGAATAAATAAAATTAAAAAAAAAAAAAAGAATAAGGAGTGGCTCCGTTTCCGGTTTTCGGTTTGTCAGGGGCCAGCGCAGGCCTCAGGCAATTTGAACAGTTTAACTGCAAACATGGATATCAGACCAAATCATACAATTTACATTAACAATATGAATGACAAAATTAAAAAAGAAGAATTGAAGAGATCCCTATATGCCCTGTTTTCTCAGTTTGGCCATGTGGTAGATATTGTAGCTTTAAAGACCATGAAGATGGGGGGCAAGCCTTTGTTATTTTTAAGGAACTGGGCTCATCCACAAATGCCTTGAGACAGTTGCAAGGATTTCCATTTTATGGTAAACCAATGCGAATCCAGTATGCAAAAACAGATTCGGATATAATATCTAAAATGTGTGGTGCTTTTGCTGACAAAGAAAAGAAGAAGGAAAAGAAAAAAGCAAAAACTGTGGAACAGACTGCGACCACTGCAAACAAAAAGCCTGGTCAGGGAACACCAAATGCAGCAAATACCCAAGGAAATTCAACACCAAATCCTCAGGTCCCTGATTACCCTCCAAACTATATTTTATTCCTCAACAATTTACCAGAAGAGACTAATAAGATGATGTTGTCTATGCTGTTTAATCAGTTTCCGGGCTTCAAAGAAGTATGTTTGGTACCCGGAAGGCATGACATTGCTTTTGTTGAATTTGAAAATGATGGACAGGCTGGAGCTGCCGGAGATGCTTTACAGGGATTTAAAATCACACCGTCCCATGCCATGAAGATCACATATGCCAAAAAATAACATATGGCATAGTTGTCTTTAAAGGACTTGGTGTTATTTAAAGTGTTTGTTTTGATAACATTTGGTCAGGCCATTTTAATAGTTGGGATGTGGGTGAGTGAAAGAAATTTTTGTGAATTTAAAAAAATAACTTAGTTTTTCTTTAGCCTTATTGAGCTATGAAATATGAAGGCCTCAATTTTGTACAATAAACTTTTATTTGTATTCTATACATAATTCTACATTTATTCCATCGTCCTATCACCAAATGTTTATGCTAGTCTAGAGCACCTCTTAAGATATATAAAACTAATAAGATGCTTTCCTAGTATTATTTTGGAGCAGCTAATGGCAGAAACATTGACTTCTTTTTTTTTTTTTTTTTAAGATTTTATTTATTAGAGAGCATGGGCAGGGGGAGAGACAAACAGAGAGGGAGAGAGCGAATCCTCAAGCAGACTTCTTGCTGAGCAGGGAGCCCAATGTAGGGCTCTATCCCCGGACCCTGGGATCATGACCTTAGTCAAAATCAGATGCTTAACTTACTGAGCCCCCCAATTGCCCCCATTGAATCCTTTTAATAAAAGAGAATTAGATCAAGCTTAAAAAAAATAGAATAAGGACTGGTGATGCCATCTGTAATGGTCCCCCTTTGGGTCTGATCATTCTTTGTAGGTCCCAGGTGACTCTCATAAAAAAAAGTGTCTCCTCCACCCCTACGTAGGTCAGGGTGGTCTGAGCTGTTCCCTGATCTCTGGTTTCCTTACATCTCAGCATTTGGGGGACTTTCTGTGGTCCTGACTCCATGGCCCCCTCCCATCTCTCCCCACCTAGCCCTGTCCATCCCTTACTCAAACACACTGAGTAATGTTACATCCCTTTTTCAGATGAGGAAGAGACTGTGCAAGGTCACGGCCTGGAAATGGAAGAGCTGGAATTTGAACCCTGGCCAGGTTCCCCAGCTTTGGGCTTTTTCTAATGTTTTGATGGCCTTCATTTCATTTTTTTTTCCCGATCAAACTGTCTCAGGAGAGAATTTCCAATGGCCAGGACTGTCTTCATCTTCTCTGAGCCCAGGCACCCCAGCAGGGTCTGTGTAGCCCCCCGCCTGGCTGGCACGGGGGTACTTCGCAGGCGAACAGCCAAGCTGGCCAGTCCGGGAGCCGCTTGCCCCCCGGGTGGCTGCCTGTCTGCCCCACCTTGCCGCTCCCCGGCCCCTCCAGGCCTGGGGCTGTTGCCACGGAAGAGGGTCCCCCGCCCTCACCCTCCGGACTGGGTGATGCCAGGAGCAGTAAGCCGCTGAGTGCTGTGGCCAGGGCTCCCTCCTAATCCCCGGTCTGTCCCTGTTTATCCGATGGCCTCAGGAGGGGGGGTGGGAGTGCTGATGAGCCAGTGGGCAGCTGCTGGGCTTCCTGGGCTGGGACAAAAGAGCAGTCCGGGGACAGGGCCCTGCCTGGGCTATAGGGGAGCCAGGGGCCATGAGGGTGGCAGTGGGCATGCTCTGGCTCCTGGCCCTCTGGGGGCACCCCCACGCCCAGGGCTCCTGCCCCTCTCAATGCAGCTGCAGCCTCCACGTCCTGGGTGATGGCAGCAAGGCCAGGTATGGCACCAGGGGTGTGGGATGGGTAGCCCACGCCTGTCCCTGCTGGGCTGGGTCGGGACGGCTGGACGCAGGGGGTGGGACCTCCATCTTCCGGGCCCTGGGGACCCAGGTATCCTAGGGCGCTAGTCTGCTCTGTGTTGTCTTCCAGCCAGCAGGGCGCCGGAAGTACCAAGTTCCTTCACTCATGGGGGTAGGGATGGGGCAAGAGTGTGGCCCCTCCAGGGACTCTGTCCTGAGTCCTCTTCCAGGATCCTGGGGGAGAGGAACCCTCTGAAGGGCAGGGGAAGCCTTCCCCTTTCCTCTTTCTTCCCTTCTCCCTCCTTTCTACTCCACCATCCTCCCTGCCTCTCCCCAGCCCCCTTTCTCCCAGGCCTCTTTCATTCTCTTGCCTCGCCTCCTGAGGGTACACAACCGCACCCCAGGTATTTCCTACCACCCCACCCATCCTGCAGCCCCCTGCCTCCTCACGCTTCCCCAGCTTTGGGGCTCCTCTGGCCCAAGCCCGGAAGCCTTGGCCTGCACCCAATTCGATGTGCTCTCTGAAAGGCCAGGCGTGCCCATTCCATTGCATGCAAGCACCCCTCCATCCTCGGCCTTTTCTTTCACTTCCCCAAGCCCCACCTGAGCCCCGAGAGCACCTCCATCTTCTCCTCTCCTTCCTTTGGGACTCTCCAAAGCCACTGTGAGTTGTAGACTCTTGCTCTTCCGCCGTCGCTCACTCTCCTTTTTCTCTCTGGCAGTGTCCAGACCATCTTTTCTCTGACGTCTTCAACTTATCCACGAATGACCATTTATTTGCGTTTCCTGACTTGCTCAGGGATTCTAGGTCCTGGCTCAGGAGCCAGAGCCATCTTTCCTACCATCTTTTCAACATTTTGGAGTTCCATTCTCTCTTTCTCCCTCTTCTCAGATGGGTGCTGGGAGCCACTGATGGTTTCTGATCAGGGCAGCAAGGTACCAGTGTGACTCTTACAACGATCCTGGCTGTGGGCGTTGGGTCGATTAGGGTGAGAGGGGATGGAGAGAACGGAGAGGCACGTCCAGGAAAGGATACCCCATGTGGTCCATTCTTGACTCAAGTCTCTGATGCTCCAACTCATATGGATCATCAGACTTAAGGATCTTTCCCCCCAAGGAAAGCCAGGGCTGAGCCCTGAGCAGGCCAGGAGACCGCCTGTGGCCAAGACAGTGTGACCAGGGTGATAAAGAGCCTCTCCAGCTCCCCAGAGAAAGCCCAGGGCTCAAAGTCACACAGCATCGGTGACAGACCTGGTCTTGGAACCCAGGGCTTCAGCTCCATCTCCAGATCTCGTCGGTGATGCTGTCACAGGCAGGGATGCGGGGCGAGCTCCCCAGGTTAGCCTTAGGATAGAAAATAAAATTCCAAGGTCACTTTTCAGGGCCCTGAATGTCGGCTGGTGGCCATCCCTCCTCTGAAGGCAGAGCCCTGACATCAGTCCCCCCTCCCCCCGCCTGACAGTCCCTCGGCTCACCTGCACCCGCACGTCTGCAGGGCGCATCCTCTGAGGGCAACAACGCCTATAGGAGGCCCCGAGGTCCCAGGGGCCCCAGGAGGATAGCGTGGTCAGACAGAGGCTCTCCTGCATCTCAGATGCCTCCCTCAGCCCACCTCCGACCAGCACGGGTCAGAGGGGCGGTCCCTACACCTGAGCGCCTGAGTGACCTGCCCGTACTCCATGCTTCCGCGTCATGGATACGGTGTGTGTACCTGTGGGTACTGCGGTTTCCTTGGGCGGCCCAGTCTGGGCACCTGGACACAGGTGTCCCCATGTCCTTTATGCCGTTTGCCCCGCCAGATGTGCTGGCTCCTCAGTGGTTTCTTTGGTCCTTCCCTTGATGATTTTCTCCACCTTTCCGGACGTGGTTTCCCCTCAACTGCCTTCCTCCCTCCCCCATCCAGACCTTCCTCTCTGCAACATCCAAACCTTCATTCTCATTGAAAATATCACGCTCTTTCCTCCTTAGCTTGATAATAAGCTGTGAGGCGACAGGGGCTGTGACTGTGACGTTCTCGTGACTCTACAGCACCCATCCCTCAGTAGGGGGACCATGCACATCTCAAGAGTGTGGGTGGGTGGGTGGGGGTCACCGTGCCTCACGTGCAGCCTCAAGTTTCACATCTTGGAGAATCTTGCCCTGTGTACCTGACGTGACTGTGCTGCTCTGGGTGACAGCCCGCAGCACAGCCCTCATTCGTAGGCTCCCGGAGGGCAAGGGCTGCTTCCTTTCCTCTCAATCCATCCTCTGCTTTCCTGTCGAAGTTAATAGGTCAGGGCTTAGGAAGTCGCTGTCTGGGCAGAGGGATCGTGGCCAGCAGCTTGCGGGGCCTGATCGCCAAAGTTTTTGAGAGTCGTCCTCGCAGAGCGTGGCACCCCTGCTGGTGACCCACGCAGAGCTGGTTGGTTGCAGGAGCTCGTTTACACCCCAAAACCCCCCTGCAAGGGTGGATGGAGTCTGTTCCTGGAAACAGAGGAAGTGGCTGTGTAAGGTGCTCAGGGACCCATGGCCAGCAAGTAGGGCGCCCGGATGGGAGTCCAGCCGCAGGCCCGCAAGGTCCGGGCCCGCCTCGTGGTCCCTGAGGCTCCCTGACGGCGGGTCCCCACTGAGATAGACGGAGAGAGGTTTGAATCGGTACTCAGATCGTTTTTTTTTTTTTAAGATTTTGAAATTTATTTATTCATGAGAGAGAGAGAGAATGGCAGAGACACAGGCAGAGGGAGAAGCAGGCTCCATGCAGGGAGCCCGATGGGGACTCGATCCCAGCACCCTGGGGTCACTCCCTGCGCTGAAGGCGGTGCTGAACTGTTGAGCCCCCGGGGCTGCCCTGACTTAGATCTTTTTGATGAAGGAGAGCCAAAGCGGTCACAGGGCCTGAGGCCCAGCGTGACACGGGCCGCGCTCAAGGCTGCAGCGGCCCAGGTGACGTGGGCTCGCCCGGCCTGTCCATTCTGCAGCCTGGCAGCTGGTGGGCGCGCAGGGACAGGTTAGCGGGAGGTCCCCGGGCCAGTGACCAGACCAGGGCCCCTTGGGCCCCCCCAGGAAGGCTCTGGGAGCAAGAGCAGCTCGGAACCTGGGTTCGGAGGCTTGGTGCCCAGGGGGGTGGGGGGTGGGGGCCTCGGGACCATCTCTAGGCCCCCCGCCCCAAGGCTCTGGGAGCAGGAGGATCTTGGAACCCGGTTTCGGAGGCTCGGTTCCCCGGGGGTGGGTGTGTGTGTGGGGGGTGGAGGTGTGGGGGGGCCCTCGGGACAGTCTCCATGCCTGCCCCCGGGGAGGCTCTGGGAACAAGAACAGCTCAGAGTGGGGGTGGGGGGTGGGGATGGGGGGGTGGGGGGGTAGATCAGGGTGGGGGGCCCTCGGGATCGTCTCCATCCCCTCCCTCCCCGGGGAGGCTCTGGGTTCGGGGGCTGGGTGCCCGTGGGGGGGTGGGGGGGCCCCTCAGGACAGTCTCCATCCCCTCCCCTGCCCCCCGGGGGGCTCTGGGAGCAAGAGCAGCTCAGAGCCTGGTTCGGAGGCTGGGTGCCCCGCCCCGGGTCGGGGGGGGGATGGGGAGGGTAGATCGGGGTGGGGGGCTCTGGCCCCCCCCCCCCAGGCTCTGGCAGCAAGAGCCGCCCCAGCCCCTGCAAGGGCAGTAGGGCAGCTGTCGGATGCCCCCTCCTGCCCCTTGGCTCGCAGCTCGGAGTCCGGGGAGGCCGGGGGGGGGGGTAGGGTGGGGGGGCCCTCGGGACCGTCTCCCCCCCCTCCCTGGGGAGGCTCTGGGTTCGGGGGCTGGGTGCCCGTGGCGGGTGGGGGTGGGGGTGCGGGGGGCCCTCGGGACCGTCTCCCCCCCCCCCGGGGAGGCTCTGGGTTCGGGGCTGGGTGCCCGTGGGGGGTGGGGGTGGGGGTGCGGGGGGCCCTCGGGACCGTCTCCCCCCCCTCCCTGGGGAGGCTCTGGGTTCGGGGGCTGGGTGCCCGTGGCGGGTGGGGGTGGGGGTGCGGGGGGCCCTCGGGACCGTCTCCCCCCCTCCCTGGGGAGGCTCTGGGTTCGGGGGCTGGGTGCCCGTGGGGAGTGGGGATGGGGGTGGGGGGGCCCTCGGGACCGTCTCCCCCCCCCCTCCCTGGGGAGGCTCTGGGTTCGGGGGCTGGGTGCCCGTGGGGAGTGGGGATGGGGGTGGGGGGGCCCTCGGGACCGTCTCCCCCCCCCTCCCTGGGGAGGCTCTGGGTTCGGGGCTGGGTGCCCGTGGGGAGTGGGGGTGGGGGTGCGGGGGGCCCTCGGGACCGTCTCCCCCCCCTCCCTGGGGAGGCTCTGGGTTCGGGGGCTGGGTGCCCGTGGCGGGTGGGGGTGGGGGTGCGGGGGGCCCTCGGGACCGTCTCCACCCCCCCTCCCTGGGGAGGCTCTGGGTTCGGGGGCTGGGTGCCCGTGGCGGGTGGGGGTGGGGGTGCGGGGGGCCCTCGGGACCGTCTCCACCCCCCCCTGGGGAGGCTCTGGGTTCGGGGCTGGGTGCCCGTGGGGGGTGGGGGTGGGGGTGCGGGGGGCCCTCGGGACCGTCTCCCCCCCCTCCCTGGGGAGGCTCTGGGTTCGGGGGCTGGGTGCCCGTGGGGAGTGGGGATGGGGGTGGGGGGGCCCTCGGGACCGTCTCCCCCCCCCTCCCTGGGGAGGCTCTGGGTTCGGGGCTGGGTGCCCGTGGAGGGTGGGGGTGGGGGTGCGGGGGGCCCTCGGGACCGTCTCCACCCCCCCTCCCTGGGGAGGCTCTGGGTTCGGGGCTGGGTGCCCGTGGGGGGTGGGGGTGGGGGTGCGGGGGGCCCTCGGGACCGTCTCCACCCCCGCCCCCCCCCCCCCGTTTCCCCGCCAGGACGGTGGTGTGCAGCGACCCCGACATGACCCTGCCGCCCGCGTCCGTGCCCGCCGACACGAGCCGCCTGCGCCTGGAGCGGACGTCGGTGCGCCGCGTGGCGGGGGCCCTGGGGCCGCTGGGCCGCCTGGAGCAGCTGTGGCTGCCCTACAACGCGCTGGCCGAGCTCAGCGGCCTGATGCTGCGCGGCCTGCGGCGCCTGCGCGAGCTGCGGCTGCCCGGGAACCGCCTGGCCGCCTTCCCCTGGGCCGCGCTCGCCGACGCCCCCCGCCTGCGGCTGCTCGACCTGCAGGCCAACCTGCTGGCCGCCGTGCCCGCCGACGCCGCGCGCTTCCTGCGCAACCTCACCTTCCTCGACCTGTCCAGCAACCGGCTGCTGAGGCTGCCGCCCGAGCTGCTGGCCGCCTGGGCCAGGCCCTTCCCGGCCGGCCAGCGCGCCTCGCGGGTGCTCGGTAAGGGCGGGGCGGCCCGGGCGGGGGGGGGCGGGGGTCAAGGGGGCCAAGGGGGTCGCGCCTGCCCCCGGGAAGCCGGGGCGATGCTCTCTGCCTCCAAAGCTGGCAGTCGGGTGCAAAGGTGATGCTCGGCGCAGAGGGACACCGTGGCAGGCACGGGCCGTGCCCCCCCCCCCGGGTCGCGGTCCCCCCGGGCCCCCCACCCCAATCTCCCCCTGCAGGGCAGCCTTGCCCAAGGCCACCCACCCTTTCTGGCCACAGCCTCCACATCCCAAGAGCTCATCCCAGGCGGGGAGCCTCAGGGCGCAGCCACTTGGCGGGACCCTGCGGGGCTGAGTCAGTGCCCAGGCCTCGGGGCTCCCTGCACCCACATCCAGCTCAGCTGCGCGTCTGCTCCCACTCCACGCCTTCCTTGCCTCCCCAGCGAGCACGCTGCAGGCATTAATCTCCGGGTCAGGTGCACCCGGCACCGGGCTTCTAAGGATGCCCAGAGTATGCGAGCACCCCAGCAATCACGCTGCAGGCCTAATCTCTGGGTCAGGTGCTGCACCCCGGCACCCAGCTTCCAAGGATGCCTGGAACATGTGAGCACCCCAGCAATCATACTGCAGGCCTTAATCTCCGGGTCAGGTGCTGCACCCCAGCACCCGGCTTCCAAAGATGTTCAGAGCATGTGAGCACCCCAGCAACCACACTGCAGGCCTAATCTCCGGGTCAGGCGCTGCACCCCAGCACCCAGCTTCCAAGGATGCCCGGACCACGCAAGCACCCCAGCCCCTTGAGAGCCTCCTCTGAGCACCACCAACACATACGTGGAAGGAAGGCGGTCTGAGCTCCTGTTAACTGGTCCCCCTGCAAACTGGTACCCCCGCGCTGGCCAGGTGCTTCCGCGTGGCCTCAAAGCTTCCCTCAGTGTCCTGTCCCCCCACAGAACTTAGCCCTCACCACATCCTGGTCCAAATAGTCCCAAGCACAAGGCCCTTTGTTTTACAGATGAACAAACACACCCTGGGGGATGGTAGAAAGCAGTGGGGGGGGGGGCGGGAGGGCCCAAGGCCCAAGGCCTCCAGCTGTGAGGGGGTGGGCACCTCAGCGGGGGGCTAGTGGACAGTGGAAGGTAAGGAGTGAAGAGAGACCTGGTGCCTGCGGCGTGTCCTGGCTCAGAGGGGCTCCAGCGCCAGGGGCGGGTTGGAGCAATCTCAGAATGGTTTGGGGCAGCTCGTGCCCTAAGGCCCAGGAAGATCCTGTGAGGAGGGGATATTTGGAAGTCTTGTTGCCTGGGACAACAGCAAGCCCCATTCCAGCTCCATCCACCCTGCAGACTTTCTCACCTGATAAAGGATAATGTAGAGGAGAGAACTCAGATGGAAAAATTATTGATTCCAAAGTAAAATTTAACTAAGTTCCCTTTTAAAATATATACATATGACATATCTCATATATATATGGAACTGATAACATATTCCAACAACCATGCGAGGGTTTGAGGCAGCCAGCGTAGGGGTGTTGAACGAGTATTTTAAATAAGGCAAATGAGTATAAGAGACCTCCAGGTCACACAGCCAGGAGAAGGCCCCTCCTTGAGACTCAGTTTCCCAAAGCAGAGTTGAATCAGTTATACTGGCTGACCCTTCTCTCTGATTCCTTCTTGCTCGTAATGAACCGATGGCTTACCAGGTGAACCAGATGTCTTTCCTGCCCAAGGCACATGCCTCGCCACAAGGATGACACGTGGCATTAACTCATTCTGGAAAATTAATATTGATTCTAATTACATAACTCACACATAAATATATGTAAACGTTTAAGATATTACAGAGAAAGCCAAAAATCCTTTTGTTCCCTCTTCTGATTCCAGTTCCTACACCCCCTTCTAACAGGTAGCCACTCTTAGGTTTATTTGCATGTTCCCTATCTTTTTAGGATGCATTCACTGTCACATATATATGCACACAGAAAGAATTTCTGAGTTTTTCAAAAAGATTTTTATATATTTATTCATGAGAGACATAGGCAGAGGGAGAAGCAGGCTCCATGCGGGGAGCCTGATGCAAGACTGGATCCCAGGACCCCGGGAATCACGCCCTGAACCGAAGGCAAACGCCCAACCACTGAGCCACTCAGGCGCCCCTCTTTCTGTGTTTTATAGAAAATCTCATATTGTATAGACCGTGCTGTATATATCAACAGCACTGACTTTTTCACTCAATAGTATGTCTCGGAGATCTCTGTAAGTTACTACAAATGGATCGATCTCATTTTGGAGAAACTACTGCAGAATGTTCCAGAATACAGCTACACGACAGCTAATTCAGCCGCTCTCCCTTTAACGAGCCTTTAGATTGTTTCCATTATCTTACCAACCCCTACGATGGCGCAGGGAACATTCCTGACAGTGCACCCTTAGGCACGCAGACAAATGTTTCCCTAGGATAGGACCTGAGAAGGGGACTCCTAGGCCATGCAGCACGCACCTAGACATTTTAAGATTGGTCCGGGGGTGTCCAAGTGGTTGGGCGGGCTCTCGGCCCCCACAAGTAGGGCAGGAGGGACACCGGCCACACAGGCATCCCCGCTCTGAAAGGTGACTGCCCGTCGATGTGGACTCTTAGTTCGAGGGGCTGGGCATAGGCCGTGACGAAGACACACGGAAATCTCTTCCCTCCCGAGGCTAATAATGAAAATGGTGGGAACGCTGAACTTCGGCCAGTCTGAGGGGTGACTGTTTCCCTGTCATTTAACTTTGCTGTTTGCAGTAATTCGTGGGGGTCTGTGTTACAACTGGTAAGGGCCAGCCGACTCACCGTGATGATTCTTGGGGGGCGGATGTATCATCATCCTGCAAACCTGAGATGCTGTTTGCATCTGCTACCCTGTGCCAGCGGTTAAATGCAGCTAGCAGAGGGATGGGGGGAGGATGGCGGGAGAGGGACCCAGTGTCCCCGCAGCCAGTGCGCAGAAGGGCCTGAGAGTCACAGATGTACAAGCAGGTGGATGTGGCCCCCTCAACCCCTGACGCTTCCCCTCCCAAATATATCAGATACGTGTATATAAATAAGTCACGCGCCATTGATTCGTGTGTTCAAGATTAAGCACAGGCTTCAGGTTCCACGGCTAGCGAGGCGAGGAGCTGCACCTGGAGGCCAGTCCCACTGACCCTGAGCTCAGGACATGCCGAGCCCTCCCTGAGGGGGATGAGGAGCTGGGCGCGAGTGGATGTGGAGATCAGGGGCTCACCGCCGGCCTCCCTTCTCCTCCCCGCAGGCCTTCAGGACAACCCCTGGGCCTGCGACTGCCGCCTCTACGACCTGGCCCTTTTCCTGGAAAGCTGGGCCCCGAATCTGGCCTTCATAGAGGCCAGGCTGAAGTGTGCCAGCCCGCAAAGCCTGGCCGGAGTGGCCTTCAGCCAGCTGGAGCTGAGAAAGTGCCAGAGTCCGGAGCTCCGTCCAGGGGTGGCCAGCGTCAGGTCCCCTCTGGGCAGTGCAGTATTGCTGCGCTGTGGGGCCACCGGCGTCCCTGGGCCAGAGATGAGCTGGAGGAGAGCCAACGGGCACCCGCTCAACGGCACAGGTGTGTGAGCTCCGGGGACTGTGCGGACTGGGCGGGTCGGGGGCGGTCTGGGGACAGTGGCTCCAAACCTGTCCTCCGGGAGCCCGGGAGCCCCTCTGTCACCCTGGGACGCCAGTTCCCCCACCCTGGGAGGAACAACGTGCTGCCGTTTGGGGTGAGGGGTGCTCCTAGTAGACGTAATATTTAGAGTGAGTTTCCCAGTTGTGGTTGTGAAGCCACGAGGGGTCATAACCATGTGTGTTACCACCTACTGGGCTCCTCGGTGCACACGGTGTCACCGAACTTAAAAGACAACTTGATTATCCTTGTCCTATAAGTAAACAGACCCCGAGAGGCTAAGTGCTTGGCTCCTGGCACGCAGCCGGTGGTCTTTGTGCTGTGTAGACGGAGATGGTTCGTCTCTGGCCCGGGGGGTGGGGTTTGCAGGAGCCACGGCCCAGCTGTGTGCGGAAGGGGGGGTCAGGAGGAGTAGTTCCTTAGCACCTGACCCTGACCGGAAAACCCCGTGACCCGCCCCACTTGCTTGGGGGGTCTCCTTCAGCTGGGTCAGTGAGTGTTGCTCAAAGACCGGGGTCTGGAATCAGTTTACAAAGCTGTATGAGGAGCTCCATTACGTAAAACCAGGTTGAAAATGCTTGGGCTGAGGTGGCCGTGGGTCTGGACGGGGTGGCAAAGCCTCGCGTTCAGCCCGACCCCCTTACCCTCGAGCTGCCTGCCGCCCTGAGGCCGTTCTGTAGGACTCCGGGGCCTGATGAACATGGCTTGAGCACCTCAGATTTACAAGGCAGGTCGCCCTTAGACTTAGCTGGAGCCTGGGTCCCCCTAATGCGAGCCCAGGGGATCTTGAGCCCCTTGGCCCCTCTAAGAAAAGCTGAATGACTCCCAGGGTTTTCCTGGGACGGCGGGGCCCCCGTGCAGCCTTGAGTGCCTGCCGCCCAGGAGGGAAGCCTGGCCTCCGGGCCCACTCACTGGCCTCTGTCCCTCCAGTGCACCAGGAGGTGTCCGGCGACGGCGCCAGCTGGACGCTGCTGGGCCTGCCTGCTGTGTCCCCCCGTGACTCTGGGGACTACATCTGCCAGGCCAAGAACTTCCTGGGAGTCTCGGAGACCGTCATCTCCCTGGCCATCACGGAGCCCCCGGCTTCCACGGAGCGCGGTGGGCTTCCAGAAGCTGCCGCCTACAACAGGGTGGTGGCCCGGCATGTCCCCGACGGCCCCGCGTCTGGCGGCCCGGCCACTGCGCCCCCCGGGCCCGACGCCGAGGAGGAGCTGAGCCTGCAGCAGGTGCAGGTGGGGGCCCCGGGGCACCAGGGGGCCCGGATGCTCAGGTCCCTCAAGGTGGTGGGGGACACTTACCAGAGCGCGACGCTGGTGTGGAAGGCGCCTCAGGCCGGGAACACCACCGCCTTCAGCGTCCTCTACGCCGTCTTCGGGCAGCGCGACATGCGGCGGGTGGCCGTGCAGCCCGGGAAGACCCGCGTCACCATCCACGGGCTTGTGCCCAAGACCAAGTATGTGGCGTGCGTCTGCATGCGGGAGCTGGTGCCCCAGAAGGAGCAGTGTGTCATCTTCTCCACGGACGAGGTGGTGGACACCGAGGCCACCCAGCGCCTCATCAACGTGGTGGTGATCAGCGTGGCCGTGGTCATCGCCCTGCCCCTCACCCTGCTCGTGTGCTGTGGGGCCGCACGGCGGCGCTGCCGCAGGTGTCCCCCGGGGGGGCCCGCGGAGGCCGGGGGCGCCTACGTCAACCTGGACAGGCTGGGCCACAGCGACGACGGCTCCGAGGAGCTGTCCCAGCACAGCCTCAGCGAGGCCGCCGGGCTCCTCTCCGCACGGCCCAGCCTGGACTCGCAGGTGGCGGGCGCCCGCGGCGGCAGGCGGATCAACGAGTACCTGTGCTGAGGGCGCCCGGGCCACACACCTGCTCGGCCCACCCGCTGACTCGACCTGGGGCCACGCCACGGGGTCCTGCCCGCGGGGACCCGCCTCCGCACGCGCGGCCCACCGCAGCAGCAGCCAATGCTCACTAAGCCCTTACAGTGTGCCCGCCAGTGTCCTCGGGGCTTTATGGTCATCGACCTCATTAATTCTCATCACAGCCCTTTGCAGCAGGCCCTACGTGTTCTCCCCATTTTCCTGGAGAAGAAACAGGGGGATTGACCAACTCGCCTGTATCAGTCATTTTTTTTTTTTTCTGTGTAACCACTAAAAGCAAGATGTTGGTGGTGTGCAACAGTGAGCGCTTATTTTCACACAACCTACAGGTCTGCAGCTTGACCAGGGCGGCTCTGCTCCGTGAGTTCTCTGCAGGGCCCAGGATGGAGTGTCAGTGGCGACTTGGAGCAGACTTCTTCCTTGAAGAGCTTGGATGATATCAGAGGAATGAGCAAAAACATGCAACATCTCTTAAGTTCTTGGCTCTAGAACCAGCATGCCACCATGGCTACCCGTGTTCTGTGGGCCAAAGCAGGTCCCATGGCCTAACCCAACTCTCATAGAGCAGCAGAGGACAGTTCTCCCAGGGAGCTGATGATGGGGCAGGAAAGAGTCTGCTGAGCAGTGATCTGATCTACCCCGCCCCTGAGGTACACGGCTAGGAAGTGGTAGTTGTGGACTCTGGACCAGGCAATTGGTTCCAGAATTGATGGTCCCTGCCACTCCCCTCTCCTGCATCTTATCACATTTATGTTAACACATAGACACCCACACCCCTGCTTGTGCATGAGCCACATTTGTACAGACACACACAGAGATACAGTCTCTGCCTTCATTGTATACACTTAGGGATTCCCAATGTTTTTTCTCTGGATGCTGCTCTGCCTCGATAATCATTTGATTTTCAATAAATTCTAGAGCTTGGATGATGCCCAGGAGACTCCTGCTTGTTTTATCTCAGAATGTCAGGCTGGAGGAATCTGAGATGCCCTCCATGGAGGGTGGCACCGTACACTCAATGCTGTAGGGCACACAGCTCGTTTGTCCCCACAGAGTGGCCTTTGTAATTTGACTGAAACTTAGCTGGGTTCCTAGGATGTCTCAGAGCCTTCCCAGTTATTCAGGAAGCCACCTCAAAGTGGGATTCTTGCTCAATTTGCTTAACACTGGGAAGCCGCTGAGATATCATCTCTGCGCACAAGCAAAGGTGAATGTTCCCAACAACAGGGTCAGTGTCGTGTCTTGTCTGCAGGACTGAGCTCCAGAGTGTTTGGTGCCAGGGCCTTTAGATACCAACTAAGGAAATTCAGGGACGGCAAGGAAACAATTTTGCTGGTATCAACCAACAGACCCATATCGTGTTGAACATTTGCCAGATAGGAAACAGTGTGATGTGGTGATTTCTTTTTTTTTTTTTTTTTTAAGATTATATTTATTTATGAGAGGCAGAGAGAGGAGGACAAGCAAACTCTGTGCTGAGTGTGGAGACTGACTCAGGCCCAATCCCAGGACCCTGAGGTCATGACCTGAGTCAAAACCAAGAGTTGGATGCTCAACCGGCTGAGCTGCTCACATGCCCCAATACAGTGATTTCTAAAGTTACTGTACTCCCTCTCATATTTACAAAGATCTGACAACATATGGTTCTGTTTTCTCTCATTTGATCCTTACAACAACCCATTATGGAGGCTGAACTACTTGATTTTACAGATGAAAAAACCAAAGCCCAAAGAGTTGAATAACTTATAGAGGGTAGTGATGGATTTTTCTTGGAGGGTCTAAGTCTTTGATAACTTCCTGACCAGGTTGAGGATCTTCCTTCAGTGTTGATCTATGCAATGTGATCTATAGCAGCTCCACTATGGAAATGGATTTTTTTTTCAAATCATTGAAAGCCATAAGAACCATAAGACCACCAGTACACACGAGCATGGAGTTTAAATATGTGGATATTTTCTGCCCATCATCTGGAGGGTGCATCTGACTATAACTTATGGACCATAGCCATTAAAAAGAGAAATTGTTTGGTTGGAAGTTGACAAAACCACTGGCTACATCACGGTCAACAACCATATATGCCGTAAAGAAAACCAGATAGTAAATATTTTAGGCTCTGTTACTGACTCAGCTCCTCTGATGGAATGTGAAAGCAGCCATAGACAATATATAAGTTGATGGGCACAGGTGTGTTCCAATAAAATGTTATTTACACTAACAGGTGGCAGGCTGGATTTGGCTCCCAGGCTATCGTTTTCCAACCCCTGCCGGTAGTTTTATCAAGGCATTTCTGTTGTTGAGACCCAAGACTCAGTTCTGATTGATATATGAGATTGACAGGCACTCCCCAAATTAGAACAAGATGGAAGTGGCCACCTATTGAAATGGTTAAGATATTTCTTCTAAATGATTGACTGAGCCAATCAAGTTTGAACAATTATAGGCCCAAAGACAACTAAGATCCAGTCAGTTTTATTAAACCTTGTTTGACGAGAATTCAGGAACTTAAAAGCAAGATTTGTTAGTATTTATCCAATATCATGAGGTGTGTGGGGTGGGGGGAGAAAAAAGAGAATATTCAAACTTTTCAATGATTTCTTAAGACCTACTTTGGTGGTCTGGATGGAATGACCCCCAAGATGGTCAGCCTCCAAATATCCATCTGTCAGTCTTCCTTTCTGTGTTCTTTCTTCCCTGATTTGCTCTGGTAAAGAATCATCCTGGATTATGTTCATGAATATTCATACAACTGGAAAAAAAAAGAATTCCCATTGTGAAAAAATAAAATGATACCTGGTTTATATATTGGTCTTTGGTATATGAGTCTGGTTAGTATAAGTTGGTCCCTGAAAATCTGCTTAGAGTCCAGGGAAAACAATTTCTGGTCTCCCAGTGGTGAAGACCATCCTGCACCATGGTGATCCTACGGTGTGCTGTCCTTGGAAACCTTGTCTGGATGTTGACTGTGATTGTCGCATCTCCATCATACCTTTTTTCTGACTGCAACATGCTTATATTCCCTTTGAGCTGGGCAGGGGGCAGGTCTGATGTCACTTATCTCAAGTTCCATGTGTAGGTTGCAGGGTACAAAAGGCAAGTAACAGAAATTATACCCTGGAAAGTGGATGTGGGCTGTTGAAATTAGGCTATCGATCAAGGGACTCAGTGAACAGTGTGTTTAGAGCTCCTAGAGCTGGAAATTTTTAACTATCATATACTCCAGTAGAAATAAAAATAAATTTAAAAGTCTTTGAACACGTTATTTGATTGCAAAGACATTGTAGTCAGGATAGCTTAGGCTTATGCTGTGCTAACAATTACCAAATTTTGGTGGCTTGCCATAGAAAGATTTATCCCTGTTCTTGAGTCTGTGGGAAATGTGGATGGAGAAAGGGTTTTGCTCCATTTATTCACCTGGGGACCCAGGCTGACGACGACTCCATCACCTGGAATGCTAACAACTGCCGTAGCAAGGGGGAAGAGAAGCTGGAATGTCACGCAGGGGCTTTTAAAACATTATTTCCTCTAATAGTTCATTAGCCAGAATGCTAGTCACATAGCCTGCCTACTTGGGAGGGCTGGGAACGTAGTCACCTGTGTGTCCATCCCAGGCAGGCCACAGAGCATGCGTAGCCAGGAGGACACCTCAGATGGGGTTGGCAGCAGAGGGAGGAGCCAGGGAAGAGCACCAGCTTGAGAAAGAGGAAAGACAGCACGTCTGCTCCCCGATATGTCACCTGGCTCTCTGTCTGAGTCGCCCCAAAGTTCTTCCAACCCTGGGGTCACATTTTCCAATTGAATAGAAAACTGTCTTAATAAGGTTCTATTAAGATGCGCCGAGGAGCCATCACCAGGAAGCCATTTCTATCTTTTATATATAATCGTGTCATAAACAGAGTGATCCCCCCCCCCCACGGCTCTTCTCTACCAAAAATTCTAAGCCAAGTTCTTGAAAACATCCTTCAGGAAGGGACATGGGTGTGTCATAGTCTCAAACCCCTTCCCCTTGTTGTTAAATCTCTTGAGTTTAGGGACACCACTTAATCACTAGTTGTTCAAAGTAAATGACACAACCGAGCTTTAATTGCACCAGTCTCTTGCCTTAATTGACAACACAGCTACACCCCTGCATTCATATGCCAAATAAGGAGACCAGGGGATCCCTGTGTGGCTCAGCGGTTTGGTGCCTGCCTTTGGCCCAGGGTGGGATCCTGGTGTCCCGGGATCGAGTCCCACGTTGGACTCCCGGTATGGAGCCTGCTTCTCCCTCCTCCTGTGTCTCTGCCTCTCTGTCTGTCTCTCTCTCTGTCTATCATAAATAAATAAATAAATAAATAAATAAATAAATAAATAAATCTTTAAAAAAAAACAAAACAAAAAACAAAAAACAAATAAGGAGACCAGAAGATGAGGGGGTCAGGAGAGAAGGAGGAGCAGTGCAGAAGTGGCCAGCATAATTCCAGAGACGACATGCCAGTGGATGTTCTTCTCAAGCTTTCAGCAAATCACCAGAAGGTTAGGTTCACCTGGATTCATCTGAAGAGGATAGCGTGGGATGAACAGAGGAAAAAATGTGGGGGATGGAGATCTCTTTAGGCCCTTATAGTTTGACCTGAGAAAAGAATTCATTAATGGGTTGCCCTGCAGTGAATTGAATCACATTTTTTTCCCCCAAAAAAGCAAGCTTAACAAAATCTTGGCCACCATGGTACAAGTCTCAGGAGTGAGATCAGAGTTGCCTCCTCATCCCATCAGGCCAAACTAGCTGGGCCCTTGGGCTCTCTTCACCCTCAGTTGCTGTATATGAGTTGTTTTGGGAAGGGCATGATCTCATGCAAGCAATCTTTGCAGCTGAGCATCAACACATGCCTTGAAAGGGGTCTAAGGCTGCACATCTCCATGTCTAGAACAAGGTTTGTACCCATTGCATTCTCTTTGTTTTGATTTTTAGCTTGAGAGGAAATCCAGAGATCTGGCCAGATTGTGGAATTGACAAGAAATTCAAATACATCTGGCATGGATGAAAAGCCTGGAGTGTAATCAGCTTAGTTGATGACCCATTTCCCCCATCCCTGGCTAACTACTAAGCGGATTTTCTTCCTTTAGGCCTTTTGTAGGGTATAATGTATATTATGAGTATTAGGAGAATCCAAGGAGTGTCAATATTCACCAGGAAGTACCGTAAGTAATAGGGAAGCCGACTTTATTGCTCTTCAAGTCTGTTGGTGTAGGAAGGGAATTAACATAACTCATGTACGTTAGGTACTTTATATAGCCTCAAAATTTCCTAGAAACACTATGAACTATTTATTAATTTCATTACTTTGCATAAGAGAAACTGAGACTCATGTACGTTGAGTGACTTTCCAAAGATTTCAAGACAAGGAAGCATAAGCTAGAGAGAAGACCCCATGGCAAAGGGTCTATAAAGTTTTGCCCACCAGTGATTCCTTGCACCTAGAAAGTGTGTGGCTTAGAGTAGATGGCCAACAAATATTTGTTGAATAAGTACCCAAATCACATAAAACATAAGTCCTTCATTTTTATCATGTGAAATACACAGCATTCAGGGCAAGTTGTGAGATCCAGGATAAGAAACACACTTTAACTTATTCAGAAAACCTCTGTACTGTGATGCTTCTCTAACCCCGCTCATCCAGTGGCAGAGGTAGCTGTCTTAGTGCAGTACAGGAGTGAATCCATCACATGAGGCGTCGGAGAAAGCCAGTGATGCAAGTGGTCACATCTCGTTATCCACCAATCTGCATTCACTTCTAGAGAGTGGGTGAAAATCCTAGCTTTCAGGGACGCCTGGGGGGCTCAGCGGTCAAGTGTCTGCCTTCAGCTGAAGGCATGATCCCGGAGTTGTGGGATCCAGTCCCACATCAGGGGCTCCCTGCAGGGAACCTGCTTCTCCCTCTGCCTGTGTCTCTGCCTCTCTCTGAGTGTCTCTCATGAATAAATAAATAAAATCTTTAAAAAAAAAAGAAAGAAAGAAAGAAAGAAAGAAAGAAAGAAAGAAAGAAAGAAAGAAAGAAAGAAAGAAAGAAAGAAAATTCTAGCTTTCAGAAGTCAACTGTGTAGATGAAGTATTAGATGGATTCTGGCCAAATAACCCGAACCGTTGTGTTCAGGATAGTATTACCTGCTTGTTTCTCAGATCATTCTGTAAGAAACTGAGGGAAGGTGGTATCAGTTCTGAGTAGGAGAACTGGCTTAGAGTTTGCTTTCTAGACTCAAGAACCAGACAAAGGGTGAATTTTGTGACCTTAGTTAAGAGATATAGCTCCTTCCTCGTGGGTTCTGTTGAGCTTGTGATCTAGGCCATAACAGAGCATACAGGGGCTTTGCCACTGCTGTGCTGACCTGCATCACCACGGATTACCAGTAATAGGATTTGCCACTCAAAAGCCTAGACTACACTTACTGAAAACTTGCAAGGTAGTTTCTTGCAGAGCAGTATGGCTTCAGTTTCTCACTATTTGCTGCTAGTCCTGGTCTTTCTGGATTCAAATGCCGCTCAGCCATCCTGTCAGCCAGGATGTACCTGCTCAGAGGACAGTTTCGGCAGGTGCGCTGTGCTAACAAGATGCCAGGGGGTTGTAGGGGATGGGCTCTCTTTGGGGATGATGTGGAGTGGGACCAGGCCTAGATGTGGCAGGAAGTCAGTGAAATCTCTAGTTGGCTCTGAACTTTGGAGAACTGTGCACTTTTACCCATATGGGTCTCTTATTTCAAGTGAATAACATATATTTTTTTCTTTTAACTCATACCTCTAATGCCAGAATAAACCTAATCTCACTTCTCTGATGTTTATATTTTTTGAAAAGATTTATTTATTTATTTGAGAGAGAGAGAGAGAGAATGCATGGGTGGGATGAGGGTCAGAGTGTGAGACAGGTGAAGCAGATTCCCTGCTGAGCTGGGAGCTCAATGCGGGGCTCCATCTCAGGACCCTGAGATCATGACCTGAGCATAATCAAGAGTCAGTGGCTTAACTGACTGATCCACCCAGGCGCCCCACTGATGTTCGTCTTAAAGGGTTTGTGGTTTCTTGTACAGGACTCTGCAGTGTATGTCTATCTCTTTGGGAAAGATCCCAAGGAACCTTCTTGAAGAGTTAAAGCAGTTGAGGATTGAAAATTCGCCCTTATATGAACTACCTCGAGGGTCCTTCATCAACATGAGCACTTTGGAACACCTTTGGCTTAATTTTAACAACATCACTGTGATACACCTGGGAGCCCTGGAGCACCTGTCAGAACTAAAAGAGCTGAGACTGGAGGGGAACAAGCTCCGCTCAGTACCATGGACAGCATTCCAAGCCACCCCTCTCCTGAGGGTGTTGGATCTCAAGCACAACAGGATTGATGCGCTTCCCGAGCTAGCGCTTCAGTTCTTGGTCAACCTGACCTACCTTGACCTATCCTCCAATAGGCTTACGGTTGTGTCCAAGAGTGTCTTCTTGAACTGGCTGGCCTACCGGAAACAACAGCAGCCTGGCTGTGGAGCCAAGACTGTCCCCATCCTGGTGCTGGCACTGCACAACAATCCCTGGCTATGTGACTGTCGCCTGAGGGGATTTGTCCAATTTGTGAATTCCATCAGCATCCCGGTCATCCTGGTGAATTACTACCTGATGTGCCAACGCCCTCTCTCCAAGGCTGGGCAGCTTTTTCACGAAACTGAGCTCAGTGCTTGCAGGAAGCCGCAGATCTCAACACCCAGTGCCAGTGTCACCGTCCAGATGGGACATAATGTGACCCTGAGATGCCTGGCACAGGCCAGCCCTTCACCAACCATTGCATGGGCTTACCCCCTGAGCATGTGGAGGGAATTTGATGGTAAGCCACGTGAGCCCTCTCAGTGTATCTGGGGGAAATGGTGAGGTCTACAGCAACTCTCTCCTCAATAGAGAGGTTCTAAACTGGGTCAATCGTGAAGTGAGGGTGCAGGTAAGATTGGGCTCGGCCTGAATTATACCCACCACAACGGGGAAGTTTCCAAGACAGTGTTCCACCATCTGGAATGATTTTAAATGGTTGCATACAGACCTCTATGGGATATAAATATATATAAAATATATAATTATATATTATATATAATATAATATATATTATATATAAATTATAAATTATATATAAAATATATAATATATGTAAATATATTATAGTAGACTTAACATATTGTATAAATATTATAAAATTATATATGAACAGATAGATTCTTTAAGAGTGTTCTAAATGCAAAATACTACACTGTATGTTCTTAAGTCCTAGAATTTCTGACTAGGACTGATTCTAGAGATTATCTATTATTGATTGCCTAAAATTGCTGGAGCAGACCCAACCGGGGTACTTGTTGGAAATAAGATCTCCAGGCTCCTGCCTTGGAGATTCATATTTCCTGTGTCCAGGGGTGGGCCTGAGATTAACGCCTATTAACAAGTGTTCTCTCTTCTCCCCTCCTCCTTTCCCCAAGTAATTCTTACCATTGGGCAAGGTTGGGAATTCCTAGATGTTGACTGAATTTTACACTTCCCACCACTCTGTTGTTCAGAACTTACTGGCTTGAAGTTGTAATCCTGGGACCCAGGTGAGGAAGTGACCTCCACAGGCCCCATCACTGGGATTCAGACCTGCCTCTCATGTCCTGAAACTCTATGGTGTGCTTTCATACCTCAGCTGGAATCCCCTTTAATGTTACCCTGCAGGGTTGGGACAGGGGTGGTCTCCCTTGGGATATCTTAAAGTTGTCTAGAAGACAGCTAGACCTATCTGAGTAAAGCTTGAGAAATACAGTCAGTTACCCAGATATTTGTTATGCATGGTGAGAAGCCGCTGGAAGATTAAAAAATACCTAAGGAACTGAACTGTTGAGTTTTTCCTATCATTTTGATCACATCTTATTGGGTTGAGATTAAATACTAATGTAGGATTTATTGTCATAGCATCTTGAAGAACAGTGATATGCAGGCAGATGTCTTTTAATGGTCTGTAGTCAGTGCCTTTGGTACCGTGTTATATTATTCTCTCAGTAATGACAACAGCTTACACTGAGTGCTTACTAACAAACTTAAACTCTTATCATCCTGTTTTACTGATGAGGAAATCGAGGCCAGGAGAATCTAAGCAACTGGCTCAGCACCATGCACTTAGTAAGGGATAGAATCCAGGCATTTGGCTCAAGGCTCTGAGCCTTTCTGCACCTGGGAGCTAAAAAGGTAATTCTTTTAAACAATTTTTTAAAGATTTATTTATTTTTTTTAGAGAGAGTGAGCACGTGCACATGAGTGGAGAGAGGGGAAGCAGAAGAGGGGGAGAGAGGGAGAGAAGCAGACTCCCTACCGAGCATGGAGCCCAACTTGGGGCTTGATCTCATGACCCCAAGATCATGGCCTGAGCTAAAACCAAGAGTTGAATGCCTAACCCACCGAGCCACTCAGGAGCCCCCAGGAAGGTGATTCTCGAAGCTCACAACATCCCACAGTTGCTAGAGATCTGCCCCCAACCATGCTGTTAGCTCAGCGAGGCTTCTGGTGGTTTGGTTGGAGCAGCAAGTGGAGCTGGAAGTGTGGTCTTCGTAGGCAGAAGAATGAGGTTCCAGGACGGCCACTGCCTCTGAGCATGTGTCCCTATGGGCAGGTTGCTGAATCACTCCAGTCCTCAACTTGTTAAGAGTAAAAAGGGGGTACTTACCTTATGGGGTTGCTGAGAGGCCAATACCAGGAATGTAAGCTTGGTAGGCGGTCACCTCCGGCTCAAGAAAAAAGCAAAGAACGGATGTTGCTGGGCACCGTCCAGCTTTCTAGCAGGGACGTGCCCTTCAGAGCCCTTTTGCTCTCTCTCCACCCAGTGTTGACTTCGTCGGCTGCAGAAGACACCGCCCTGTCCGAACTGGTCATACCTGCAGCCCACCTGGTGGACAGAGGCAATTACACCTGTGTGGCCTCCAACTCTATGGGCCGGAGTGCGCTGGTCATTGCCCTCCACGTGCAGCCCACCCAGGCCCCGGCCGCTGCCCGCGCCCCTCCTTTGCCCTCGGAGGGCGAGGCCTACATCGACCTGCGGGTGGTCAGGCAGACGGTGCGCGGGATTTTGCTCGAGTGGTTTGTGGTGGCCGACGGCCCCCGGGATCCGTGGTTCACCCTCTACATCGCGTCCGATGCAACGCTCAGGCCCGAGGTGGTGCACATCGGCCCCGGGGTGAACACGTACGGGCTGGAGGACCTGCGGCCCAGCACGAAGTACGAGGCGTGCCTCAGCCTGGAGGGCCGGCCCGCCCGCAGGGGCCGCTGTGTGGTCTTCGTGACGGGCCGGGCGCAGGGCGAGCTGGCCGAGCTGGCCGCGCGGGAGCGCCTCCTGCATGTGGCCGTGGTGCTGAGCGCCGCGCTGCTCGCCCTGCCCGTGGGCGCCTACGTGTGGGCCGCCCAGGCTCACTGCCGCTGCCGGCCCGGGGGGCTGAACTGTTGTCCCCGGCGCAGGAGGGGCCCCCGCTGTCCCCGGGCGGTGCCCCAGCTCTGGGACTGCTCCTACGCGGGCCACAGAGCCCCCCGTGGGGACGGCCCGGGCTGCAGAGACGCCGAGGGCGAGGCGCACAGAGGTGGAGAGCAGGACTGGGCCTGACCGGTGGGGCTGGGTACGGGGCCCTGGGGGGCTGGGGGGCCCTGGGGGGTCTGGCCCTCTAGTCCCCTGTGGCCTGGCCCGTCTCGTCAACACCATCTACTGAGCACCCACTCTGTTCCGGGCACTGACCTGGACCCAGCGATTGGGTCGGGGGGTGCCCGGGGAGCTTTGTCCTGTCCTATTAATGATCTTATTATAGGTAGTGGCTGGGAAGCAATAAATGTGACCCTTTCCCTGTGACGTTTACATGTAACATTTCCCATGGGCTGTCCAATTGGAGAAAGGAAGAGTTCTAGGCCTTTCTACAGGTGAAGAAGCTGAAGCCCAGCACATCATGGTGACTTGGCCAACACCACCCATCTCCCCGGGGGCGCAAGCACCGTTCGGAGAGGCTCTAATTCCATTGTTTCCTCTAACTGTCTTCTCCGCAGTATTCCAGGGTGTCCTTCAGGAAGTATTACTCTTCCTCTTATTGGAAACTCCCAAAGAGATCACATATGTTTGACGCTCCAAAGAGCTGCCCTATGGGGCAGTGAGAGCCTGGTGGGTGATGTGACCCTCGATCCGTGGGTGTCTGCGTCCCCATGAGCATCCCTTGTACCCCTGAGAGCTGATGCCACCAGCAGTGAGGAACAGGAGGGTGGCTGCAGCCCAGGGCTCACGCTCCAGGGGTTGTTAGAAAGTAGAGCTGCGAGGGCCATCCACCAGAAGGAATAGGACCTCTATGAAATCGTACGACCCTGTCATCATATCATTGTCACCTGCAGAGGGGGGCTACAGAAAGAATCCTGATTCCTACCTGGTCTCGTGAGATTCTCAGCTTCAGGCTTATTGTTCCAGCCGTGTGTCCCTTGCATCTCGGAGCTGAGCACAAGTGTTTGTTCCATGAATGGGGATATAGGCTCCACTCCCTTCCCTATTAAGTGTTTCAGGTTCTCCTATTAAACCCTTAAGAGGTGAGTGTCTCCTCCTATCTGGGTGCACATGGAGTGGAGGCTTCCGCATGAACCCCGGAGACAGCGCATTGTCCCTCGGGGCAGCCCTGCCACTGGTGAGCTTCCCCCAGGGATTTTTTTTTAAAAAAGACTTTATTTATTTATTCATGAGAGACACACACACAGAGAGAGAGAGAGAGAGAGGCAGAGACACAGGCAGAGGGAGAAGCAGGCTCCATGCAGGGAGCCCGACATGGGACTCGATCCCAGATCCTGGGATCACGCCCTGAGCCGAAGGCAGACGTTCAACCACTGAGCCACCCAGGGGTCCCTTCTCTGGGGATTTAAACCCACATCTGTCTTTGCAGCTTCTCCAGCAGCCCCAGGAAAATCCCCCGAAGATTGTTGATTATAAGTCGGCCTCCTGGGACATTTTCTCCCTTCTTGCCACCTCACCAATTCCTGCCTACCCTGCCAGGCCCATGTCATGCATCATGCCCTCCAAGGCTTCAGAAAACAAAGCCACAAAGACATCATCACACCTAAGAACATGCATTTTAAAAAATCGTATATATATATGTATCTGGTCATATGTATACCAACGACACGTGCACGTGATGCAGCAGGGATTTTGCTCGTGAGGAATTTCCCATGGTGCATTTTGGAAAAAAAAAAAAAAAGTGGTCCGAGCAAAGCAGGAGCTTGTACTGCTCCTGGCCTCTGTGTGGTTTCCTCCACGGGATGGGGGGCTGCCCAGGGCACAGCGATTCCGAGGCGGACTGGGGGTGCCATGAAGGCAGGAGAGGATGTTCTGGTCTCCACTTCTGGCAGAGACAGCTTCGGGCAGGCCTGGAGCCGAAAGGACAGGAGGGGCCAGAGGGCCACAGAGGGAGCTCGTCAGTGAGCAGCGGTGCCTGGCGGCTTCTATGAACACGATCCAGGGAGAGAGAAGTCCAGAGAGTCAATCGGAGAAGGACAAACATTATATGGTCTCATTCATTTGGGGAATATAAATAATAGTGAAAGGGAATAGAAGGGAAGGGAGAAGAAATGGGTAGGAAATATCAGAAAGGGAGACAGAACTAGGGGTGGTGGAAGGGGAGGAGGGGGGTGGGGGTGAATGGGTGACGGGCACTGAGGGGGGCACTTGACGGGATGAGCACTGGGTGTTATTCTATATGTTGGCAAATTGAACACCAATAAAAAATAAATTTATTATTAAAAAAAAAGAAGTCCAGAGAGGATTTCTGGGAATCTGATTATTTTAAGACCCTTAGATTACCCTTTAAAAAAACCCTGGGGGTAAAGATGTGCATTATTCAGATCGATTAGGCAGTGTGACAGCAGGGCTAAGAGCACAGCCTGGAACTCCGGAGCCCAGGAACCCAGTTTCCTGGGCTTAAATTTTGCCTTTGCTTTTTCTTACCCAGTAAGAAGTCACTTTGTGACTTTGGGCAAATGACTCTCTTTTTTTTTCCCCATGCCTTAATCTCCTCACTTGTAACGTGGGGATGATACTACCCACCTCTGGGGTTTTCCTGATGATTAATGACTTTTCACATGGAAAGCTCTCAGAGCAATGCCTGGCACCTCACAGGCTCTCAGTGATGCCACCCCAGCCAACGTCATCGCCCTCGAGAGGACCTGTGTCGATCTGTGGGTCAGACTCGCCTACAGACGGCGCCGTCTGGAACCGCAGACCTCACCAGGATTACGTATGTGTGGATACATGTCGGGCTGCGTGTGAAAGCACAGTGCCTAAGCTAATGCCCTTCACATTCTGTTTAATTTTTTTAAAGATTTTATTTATTTATTCATGAGAGAGAGAGAGAGAGAGAGAGGCAGAGACACAGGCAGAGGGAGAAGCAGGCTCCATGCACAGAGCCCGACGTGGGATTCGATCCCGGGTCTCCAGGATCATGCCCTGGGCTGAAGGCAGGCGCTTAACCGCTGAGCCACCCAGGCATCCCACATTCTGTTTAATTAATGTTTAAAAGACGCTGTAGTTTCCAGGGCGCCTGGTTTCGCCTCAGGTCCCGATCCCGGGGTCCCGAAAGCCAGCCCTGCATTAGGCTCTGCACTCAGGAGTCTGCTTCTGTCCCTCGCCCTCTGCTCTGCCCTTCCCCACCATCCTCTCTCTTGAGTAAATTAAATACATTAATAAATCTTAAAAAAAAAAAAAGATGCTCTCATTTTGGATTCACCTGTCATGCCCTTGGCCATCTTCTCTATTTAAATAGAGCTCAGGCCAAGTAACTGTAAGGTGAGCGCCTTTGGTCCAGGACACATCTGTAAGCAGGAGCATCTGTACTAGCTTCTGGAACGAAGGCCTCGCCGCCCCACAGGTCTGCTCTTGTCAACCCGAGGGAGGGATTTTGTGCTTTTTCTTTTTCTTTCCTTCCTTCTGGCTTGTTGGAGCCTGGGGACCTAACACCCGGAAGAGGGCCCGGCACAGACAGTACACTCGGAATGTGTGTCGTTAAAAGAACGACTGGGTGTGCTATTGATGAATAAACAAATGACTGAACCTCATTCAGCTAAAAATGTGCATTTGCACGATTTCATCATGTCACACGGATGTCCCAACATCACCAGCCTGCAGCTACAAAATAAAGTCGCTTACTTTATTGACCACTATACGGTGGTTTAGCCGTCGCCACTTCACTCTGGAGCCTGGGCCAAACTCCACCAAACCCCGGCCCCCACCCCACCTGCACCGATTCTGTGACTCTCCTAAGGGATCCCCACCCCCCCGCCCTGTGTCTGCATGGACTCTGGCAGCCGTGGTCCTCAATGGCACACTCCCCATCCTCCCCGTCCATCCTGCCATGGCCGGGGCCCTTAAGGACCGTCAGAGGAGCACCAGCACCTGCCAGCATCCATGCCAGGCGGGCTGACCCCGGCTTCTCTCAAAGCCCCCAGTCCTCAAGCAGCAGCACTGCAGAATGTACCCCAGCAGGGCAGGGGGCCCCGGCTGTGCCCCAGCTCTTGCCACATTTCGCCAGCTGGACTCTGAGGGACAGCTGTTGGGTACAGAGTCCCACTGGTTCTCTTGGGGATACTCTCCTCAGTTCCCAACTCCTTTGGAATGCAGATGCTCAGGCTGCACAGGCCCCAGAGCTGTGGCCTGTTCTGTTTCCCTCCCAGTCTCCCCTCCTCTCCTGGTAGAGAGAGGCTCCCGGGCCCATCAGTAGGCAGAGACCTCCTGGAGGTTAAGCCTGAGCAGGAGTCCTCGCCTCCAGACAGGGTGGGCGCTGCAGCACGCGGACCCCCTCAAACGTCCTCTCGTACGTCTAAGAATAGCAACTGGCTCCTGAACTTGAATCCGCAGGTACAGAGCTGGTGCGAGGTGCTTTGCATAGATTAGCTCTCGTCACCTTCAAAGCAATGAGTTTTTGCACCATGTGTTGATGTGGGAAGTGAGGCCCAGGGAGGCTTAGTCTCTTGCCCAAGGTCACACGTAGGCAGCAGAGCCAGGATTCAGACCCAGGGCTGTCAGACTGTCAAGTACCACCTCATTTCATATAGTTAGAAAGTCTGACCTCAACCGTGGGAGGAAACACACACCATCCTGCAGATTTCCTACAGACGCATCTCTTTTTTTTCTTTTTTTTTTTTTTAATTTTATTTATTCATTCATGAGAGACAGAGAGAGAGAGAGAGGCAGAGACACAGGCAGAGGGAGAAGCAGGCTCCATGCAGGGAGCCCAACGTGGGACTCGTTCCTGGGTCTCCAGGATCACTCCCTGGACTGAAGGCGGCACTACACTGCTGAGCCACTGGGGCTGCCCTAGAGACGCATCTCTGCATCTCTTGATCATCCATCCACTGTTTAGGGCCCAGAAGTGAGAGGGATCCCGCCTAAGCTGAAACCCCCGCCTCCCGACTCCTTAGTGAGAGGCTTAAAATGGTGCCAGCTAAGGGCCGGGCCTGTCCCGTGTGGCCGGGCAGCCAGTCCCGGGCCCCCACCACTGCCTGATGCCGTAGAACGTGGCCCCGCCTCACTCCCCCGGGGGACGGTCGCTTCCACATTTGCTGGAACCTTAGGTTAGGCCAGACCTTCCTGTTCTTTCTCGGTATGGCTCTTGCTGGCAACCAGGTACTTCCCCACACCTCCCAGCACAGGAGGTCACCCCACATGCCCAGGTTCCATGATTGCCTCTGTCTGGATCTGTCCAGGAGCCCGCGACCCCCCCAGGGCCCGGATGCTGGCCTGGGCTTCTAGCCCAGAGGCTCTCGTGACCAGTGTCCCAGGGACCACACCATCCCCAGGCTTCCGTGTCTGTGCCAGGTCTCCCCATCCCCGCCGTCCTGGGCTGGGTTGGGGGGAACTAGTTCTAGCTCCAGGGCTCGTTCATTCCCTCCCAAGCCACCCCGCTGGGGCCTGTCCTGCTCAGGAGAAAAGCCTAGTCCGGGCCTGTGGTGGGGCACGATCGCATAGCCAAGCCCTGCCAACGTGCTACCGTTAGAGGCACACACGTGGCCATCTGGACTAAATTTCGCAGCCGCCCACGGAGTCAGATCTGGGGGTTGGGGGAACCCCAACTCCCCGAAGGAGGCAGGCTGGGCCTGCTGTCAGGGAGACTGGCCCCCGCGAGCCCGCGAATGCCCACGTCAGCAGGGAGCAGGGGCCCCATCGCCCTTGTTTAACAGGCTTTATTGACCACTTACAAAAGGGGTCGATGGCACGCACAGCGTAAGGATGCTGCGCTCCCCGCGGACGGCACACACGGCCCAGGGCAGCCCTCTCCTGAAACACAGGCTGCAAAACGCCCCTGGGGTCATGCTGGGCCCCGGCCTGTTGGATTCCACCTCTGAATACACTCCGGGGCCGGGATGCAGAAGCCCCAGCACGGGGCTTACACGGCGACCCCGCCAAGCAACCTCTTCAAACGCACACTCAGAAACGGAGGGAACCACGTGTGCATAGAATCTGCTTAAATAAGATCACGGAGGAGACTCGAGCGCTCGTTAGTAGGGGCGGCAGGTGCAAACAAGCCTCCCACCTCCCTCTCCCTGACACGTCTGGGTTCCTTACAAAGCAGGTTTCCTTGAAGTTGGGCAGGACTTCTTTGCACTGAACATAGAGGCCTGTGGGTCCACTCTCCAGGCAGGTGGTCACCGGCTGGCCAGGTGTGCTCGGCCAGAGGGAAGCGCTGAGAAGCCCAGAGCCCCGAGACCAGGTCTCCGCCACCAACCTGCTGTGGCCTCCGGCCATCGCTCCTCCCTCGGAAACTCGTTTGTCCTCTGGACAGAGGCTTGGGCTGGAGGCACTGCGGCCTTGGCCCCCTGGGGCGCTCGCTGGGGGGGTGGGGAGGACGACGGGACAGCCTCGGTCAAGGGCAATGACCTCATTCAGATCTGGCTGCCAGGGGCCAGGGGCTGCACTCGGACGTGGTCCAGGCCCTCCGGGGGATGCTGGTCAGAATGGCTCGGAAGGCTTCCAATACTCTCTGGAAGAGTTGCCCCCCCCCCCCACCCCGCCTGGAAAGTCGGGCCGCAGGAAAATACTGCGTGTTGGTGCTGCTTTTGCACTTGCCCGAAGCCCTTGTTCCCACGTGTTTGTCTCAGGCTTCACCTTGAGCCTGTGAGTGGCGGTGGGGACGGACTCGCTTCACTTTCCAAACGAGGAGTGAGCGACCGGGGGTTTAGGCGGCTTTCCCCGGGTCATACCACGTGAGCAGGCTACAAACCGGTGTCTCCAGAACCCGCACTGTCCCCTCAGGGACCCCGGGTGGCACCTCGGGCGGGGCTTGATGCTCTCCCGGGTGGCTTGGCGGCTACGGCCACGCTGCAGCCCGGACACCTCTGGGCCCGCCTGGGACCGCCCTGGCTGGGGCCGTGTCATCCCGGTGCCCCTGGTCCCACGCGGGTGAGGCAGGGGCCCCGTCTCTGCCCAGACACCACCGTCCTCCTTGCAGTTGCCTCTTCGGGGAACAGCCCCGCAGGCCACGTGAGTTGTCAGTGCGTCCCTGCCCTGCGCGATGCACCTGCTGCCACACAGCCCGCGGGGGGCCCTGCCCATAGGCTTGGCCAGAACCCAGCTTCCTTCTGCTCCTGCCCCTGGCGGGGGGCTTCGGGAGCAGGTCCCGGCTGGCCCCGCCACACGAGGTTGGGGCCCTGGTCCTCACCTGAGGGCGCTGGGGCCCCAGGAGGACCCGCGGGGCTGGAGGACCCCCAGCCTCTGCGGATGGGGAGCGCGCCGACGATCTGGGTGAGGAGGAAGGATCTGCCGGCGCCCCCCATGAACAGAGGACTCCCTCGTCTACGGTGTGTCCGTGTCCAGAGCCGCGGACGAGGGGCTTATGTCACTGCACGGATGGAGAGGACCCTAGGGGGCAGATGGCGGGGAGCGGGGTGCAGGCAGGAGGACGGCCAGGGCGGGGACGCGGGGGCCACCGGGACACCTGCTAGAAGTGAGCCTTATTCCCCACGCCCTTCTTCTCGAACTTTTGCCTTAGCTCCGAGACCAGAGCCGACTGCGTGGGGCCTCCCGCCTCGGGCTGCGGCGAGCGCGGGGGCTGCCGAGGGCTGAGGGAGCCCGAGACCGTAGGCACAGCCCAGCGCGCCGGGCCCGCCCTGGGAGCCCTGGGAGCCGCTGCGGGCGCGGGGGGCGGCGCGGGGGCTGCGGGCGGCGGGGGGCTCCCCGGGCCGTTGTTGTTGCCGTTCTCGTTCTCGTTGGACGGATCCTCCTTGAGCGCGAACTTGGCGGCGGCCTTGGTCCTCCGGAACCGGAGCCACTCGACGCGGACGGCCCGGGGCGCGGGGCTGGGCCGCTGGCGGAGCACGCGCCGCACAGGCAGGACCCTGCTGGACTTCTTATTGCGCCAGAAGGTGGCGGTGGAGATGAGGACGGTCAGGGCCACGATGATGGCCATGAGGCCGGCCAGGACGGCCACAGCCTTCAGGGGGTTGTCCTTGGTCTGCATCAGGAAGGCGGCCACTGGGCTCCGCGACAGCGTCTGGAAGACAGAGCCACACCCTCGCCTTCTGCTGCTCTGGCCCCCCGGAGCCCGGCGGCTCTTGGACTTGCTGGGGTCGGGCACCCCTTGAGGATCGGAGGAGCACCTGGGCTCCAACCCGGAAGGAACGCACAGACCATGCAGCGCTCCAGAGAAATGCACCAAGAGAGCGTGTCGAGCATGCGAGCAGCCTCAGATTCAGCTGGACGGGCCCCTTGGGAGGAGGGGCCGCTTCCCTCCAGCGACCAGCGACCGGGCCCCACCTGGCGAGCGTACCAGCAAGTCCCTTAGTGAGATTCCCAGCAGCCCGGAGCTGAGAACGGCCCACAGTGGCTTTACGTCTGCCTTTTAATGCCCGTTCGGAGGCACCATCACTGTCCCCGGTTATGGTTACGGGAAAGGAAGTGGGGGCTGGGCAAAGCCCAAATAAAAAGTGTTGAAATTTGGATCACCTGCCACTTGATCCCAAAGCCCACACGTCCGACGGCGCCGGCGGCCGGTGCTGGCACCGAGTGTCCCCCGGAGGAAGGCTGGGGACGGTCTTCCTTCCTCTGACCACACCGCAGCAAGGCCCAGCTGGCCCTCCCAGCTCCCGCCCAGCCCTGCCTTGGTGCCCACCTCCGTGTCGGTGACGTCAATCTTGAGCAAGGCCGTGGTGCTGAAGGAGGGGGAGCCACGGTCCTTGGCCTGCACCTCTAGGGACCACGTGAAGTCCCCGCCGGGCGTCATGTTGTGCAGAGCATCGAGGGAGCGGATGGAGTTCTTGAGCCGGATCTCTCCGGTGTGTGCATCAATGTCGAACACGTTGGATGGCTCTGCGTGGGTGATGGAATAGTCCACCAGGTTGTTGGGCTCCTCTGCGTCCTGGTCCGTGGCCTGTGCGTGGGGAGGGTCGGACAGAGTGGGGCTTCGAGGATGACGCTTGTGCACCTTGGCCACACCGGTGGGTCACATGTGGGTGGCTTGCTGGGTTGATGGGAAGCGGTCCTACCCCTACTTGGAATGCACTGGACTTGGGAGAAGCACTGAGCAAGCCGGGCCGGTGCCGGGCGCCTATGCCTGTCGTCCCCTTCTACCCTCAGAACGAGGCTAGGCAGTAGGCGTTGTTAAGAGAAAACCCAGAAGCTTGGGTGATGAGCGACCTGTCTAGGGATAGGAGCCTGGAAGGAGGGCAGCTGGGACTGAAAGCCTCGTCTGCTGGCTTTCCACACTGGGGAGACCGGGCGGCGGGGCACTGCTGCGACAGCGGGCAGCCAAACACGGCAACTACCCCGGCTTCGACTGTTTCTTGTGTGAAGGGGCAGCAATACCTCCTTTGTAGAGGTAATTTCTGGGTTGAGGTGGGGATGGGGACATGCCTTAAAACCCCTGCTCGTCCCGGGAAGCCAGTACGTGGTGTTTTAAAATAAGTTATTATCCTGCGGCGCCTCTTGCAGCAGCTCCAACAAGGCTCTCAGGGAAGCCTGGCTGCCCTCGGAGCTCACCTCGATTTTCACCGGGGTCCCCAGCACCATCGTCCTCTCCTGGACGCTCTTTCCAAACTGAGGGGAGTGGTCGTTGACGTCCAGCAGGGTGACGAAGACCTCAGCCAGGCTGTATTTGCCCTCCGTGTCCTCCGCCTTCACGTAGAAGTTGTACCTGGCGGTGGCCTCGGCATCCAGGCTGGCCCAGGGCTGGGTGTAGATGAGCCCGGTGGACGGGTGGATCAGGAAGCTGCAAGGCACAGGGCACTCGGGCTCTGCTTGTACGAGCACACACGCATGTGCGCACGCGGGCAGCCCTGTCGGACTGAGCCACCTCCCATGCATTGTGCAGCTTCTCCAAAGGGCCCCCCCACCCCGGTCCTATCCCCGACCTACGCACCCACCTATTAACCCTGAACTTAACCCCTTGTAGCCTCAGGCCCTGCCCCGTCCTCCCGGGGCCCGCCCCTCCATCGCTCTCAGAGCCCAGGAGCTCAGCCTCAGGTCTCTCCTGCTCCCCCCACCCTGACCCTGGGCTCAGGCTCGTCCTGAGGTCCAACCCTCTCCAGGGTCCTCCTGTGTGGGGCACCCGTCCTCTCTGCCCCCTGCCTCTCAAATCCCTTGCCCAAGGTCCTGCCCAGGATCCTGGATCTACTTACGGGTCTGCCCCGGGCCCGTAGATGGAGTATTTGACTTCGCCCCACGGACCCGTGTCTGGATCCACAGCCTGGAAGACACAATGCTCCGGGTGGCCCCTGCCCTTGGAGGGCTGCTTCTCGGCAGCGACGCAAGGGGACCCGGGGTTAAACCAACTAGGGACAGCCAAGCTGGAGGCCTGCCCGGGAGCCCTAGTTCTCTGCCCAGGGCTCAACTGTTGGAGGAGGCAACAGGTGTGGATCTGGAAGGCACGCACCCCTCCTTTATAAATGAGGCAGGGCAACGCGGATAGCCCCGCGGTTTAGCATTTGCCTTAGGCCCAGGGTGTGACCCCGGGGTCCCGGGATCGAGTCCCACATCAGACTCCCTGCATGTTGGTGTATGGAGCCTGCTTCTCCCTCTGCCTTCGTCTCTGCCTCTTTCTCTCTTTCTTTGTGTCTTTCATGAATAAATAAATTAAGTCTTAAAAAAATAAAATAAAATAAAATAAGTAAAATAAAATAAATAAAATAAAATAAAATAAAATAAAATAAAATAAATAAAATAAAATAAATAAAAAAATAAAAAAATAAAATAAAATAAAATAAAATAAAATAAAATAAAATAAAATAAAATAAAATAAAATAAAACAAACGAGGAAGGAAAGGGAGATGGGGCCCATGCCCCGAGCTCGGGGTTTATGCCCGTGTCCCCCTTACAGTCATACCCGTCGTACCAAAGAAGAACCTGAGCCTCAGGGAGGCCCGGGAGCTTGTCCCAGGACACAGTTAATGAGTCTGGGCTTTGCGATTCAAACCGGGAGCCAGGTGATTTCAGGAGGCCCCTTCGTTGGGAGCCCCCACCCTCGGCCCCTACCCCCTGGGGTAGCCCCCAACCCACCGTGACAGCCACCACGTTGGAGCCCCCTGGCGCATTCTCGGGGATCCTGGCAATGTAGTAGTGGGAGGTGAACTTGGGGACGTTGTCGTTGGTGTCCAGGAGCTGGATCACAACATCTGCAGTGGAGCTGAACTTCTCTGGAGTGCTCACCTCAATGGCCAGGAGCTGGGGGAGGAAGGAACCTAAGGGCTTCTCCGGGCAGTGGCCCGGGGCTCCCCGCCCCACACCCACCTGCCCTGCCCCTCCTGCTCGGCCGCCAGCCTGCCAGGCCCACCACCCCCTGCCCGGGCACCCCGAAGGCCCACGGTCTTGAAAGGCCGGCTTTCTTGCAGTTCCCAGGGGACCAACTTCCTTGGTCTCGTTGACTTGCATCTTCCTTTCTGGTCTCGATTTCAAGAATTATTTTGTTACATGATATAATTTAATATTTGTTAGGGAGCTTCCCGACTCCTATTCTTTCCTTCTGTTTTCCTGGCTGTACTTAGAGGTTTCTTTCTTCAGAGAAAAATCAGTGTGATTACGTCAAACCGCCCCCCGCAACCTCCCCAAAGTCTTGGCTGCCCAAGACTCGGTTGAAATGATATTGGATCCTTTATTCACTTGATGAGAATTTGCATTTTCTTAAGCAAGGTGCGCCTTTATGTTTCTTGCTTCCTTTACGTCTCTTTGTTAAATTCTCATGGGTTTTGTTGTTGTTGTTGTTGTTGTTGTTGTTATTTAGATGCTGCATAGTTACTATCCTAATTCCTAGGAATTTTATCTTTGGTTGTTATTATAAAAAAAGAATCTCTTATTCATTATTCTCTTTGGAATTTTTCATACGCAGGAACACTCTCGAATTTGGCGTATTAAGTCTGCCATCGGTCATGTTAGCAACTTTGCTGTGTTTGTTTTTCCAACATTTCTTAGATTTGTGTAAGCAAACAATAACAACCACTTACAAATAAGGATATATTTTTTTTGTCTCTTCCTTTCTGACGTTCATGCCTCTTATTTCCTTTCTTTATCCAGGAATAACATTACTCCAGGAACAGTGCTAAATAATAGCGGTGATAGCAGGTGTCCAGGATTTGTTCCTGACCTCATAGGAAGCTTTCAGAATTCCACTTTTAAGCATGATGTACGCTGTAGTGGTGGTAATGTATGTATAATTATAAATAATTATAATAGTTTAAGGGGTGTCAGTGAAGAATTTGTTTTTCCTTTATATTAATAATTATGTATGTTTATATATAACATGCATCATATACATGTGTATAATTTTAATCACAGATTCAAAGGAATTTTTTTTATCTTCTGCTAAAATTTTTATCAGGATCAGTCACAGATGTCACAGATGTCAAAGGCATAGGACAAATACGTTTATCTTGATAATCAAATCGCTTTTCTGCCTCAATCTGCTAACCAGGTGCATGGAGCCCCTTTGCACTCCTAGGGACAGTCACGGTTTGGGATGGGGGCTCCGCGAGGCTGTGTGGGCAACGGGAGCAGGCCCCTGTGCCCTCCCCCTGCCCCCCTCCACCCGGCTGCCCCGTCAGCAGGAGGGGCTGAGGACCTGAGAGGGGGAAGGAGGGCCAGGAGGGCAGAGGAGAGGCAGAATCAGCAGGGACCCCGCAGGACTGAAGCAGGAGCTCCAAGGACCCCCCAACACCCCCCCAACACCCCCGTTCAGGGCAGTGCAAAGCGTCACCTGCCTTAAAGGTCAAGACTTTGGACTTTTCAAAGTCAATGGCGGCTGAGTTCTCCACAATGATGGTGACCTGGGCTTCGTTCAGGACTGTCAGTGGGACCACGCGGAAGATGCCTCCAGGCCCCACCAGCCGCAGGTTGAACTTGGCATTGGCTCCCTGGGGGAGAGGAAATGGGGAGGTGAATGGGCATAGAATCTCCTTAGACAGTCAGGCTAAGCGAGGAGATTCCTGTGCCCTTAAGCCAGGGAGGTGGGTGGGAGGAAGCCACTTGGCTGGCGGTGGAGACTGAGCGGGGCAACACTCATATAGCCGGGCCCCGCACCGGGCCGAGGAGGGACAGACACGGCCGGACACACAGGCGCTTTGACTCGGCTACACTTTGTACTTGATTGCGAGGGTCCCCAGCTAAGCAGCTGGCCTCCACTCAGCCCCCCTCCCCCAGCTCCTGGGATGCAAGTGGCCAAGGCTGATGAGCTCAGCTCGGGGCCCTGGGAAGACGGGGTGGAGCGCAGGCCCCCGCACCTGGTCTGAGTCGTTGACGGTGATCTTCAGGCCCCGCAGGATCTCTCCCTGCGGCGGGTGCTCGTACATGGACAGCTCAAATCTGTTCTGGGGTCCACTCTCCCCGTAGAACGTAGGTGGATGGTTGTTGAGGTCCACGATCCTGACGGTGACCGGGACCATGGCCTGGGCAGCTGGGACACCTGCAGAGCTGACCTCGGTCACCTGGGGTGGGGACAGGTGGCTACTGCTGTGAGCCCGGAGACCCCAAGGTGGCCCCACGGACCTCGGCCTCGGTTACTCGTCCCCACGCATAATTCCCCCTCTGTAGGTGTGGCTGCCCTACAGATTTCCTTCTGACCGCACATGCATGGCAAAGGGGACGAGACACACTTAGTCCTGAGACCACGCAGACCGTAACTCGTGTTTTCTAGCAGACTCTCTCCCTTGCCGGCTCTGATGAGACGAGAGGCTTGGGTCCCAAGAAACTAATGGTGACCCCTGGCCAACAGCACACTGGGAACTAAATCCTGCCAGTAATCATGTGAGCTTGGAAGCCAGTCTGTCCCCAGTCCGGCCTTCAGATGAGAACCTAGTCCTGGCTGACAGCGTGGTGGCAGCTACACGAGAGACCCTGAATCTGAGGACCCGGCGAAGCTGAGCCTGGAGTCCTGGCCCATGACGACTGCGAGGTATAAGCATGTGTTGCTTCAGGACACTAGGTTTTCGGGAGCGTTGCCGCAGCCCTAGGTGACCTTATAGGGATTAGTACTGAGCCTACTTCACAGACGAGGCACAGGGGGTAGAGAAGTCCTGGGGTCACGCAGCTGCTGAGAGGCCGGGCTGGGGCAGGAGGAGCTCAGAGGTGTCTGGTTCCTCACTGAGCACTCCCCCCACCTCCCCACACCGGCCCCTCTTTGCAGCCAGGCAGGTACGGGTTCAAATCCCCACACTGCCACGTTCTGTCCTGGTGTCCGTCTGGCCAGGGGGGCTGCAGGGGGGGGTGCGTGGAGACGCAGCAGCAGACACCAACACGGGTGCCACAGCCGGGCCAGCACAGGCCCCGTGTGGACCACCTGCTGTGGCGGGCACTCCCCAGGACTGCACCACCCCCCGCCTGCCCTGGGAGCAAGCTCGGCCCTCCTGCCCTGAAACTCCATGCCCTGGCACCTCCACCGCCTGAGCCGCTGCCCTGGACCCCCTTCCAGAAGCCTCCACCTCCGTGGCCTAATTCCTCCTTGGTTCTCGGCCCGTCTCTCCGACTGTCACACTGTGAGGTATGTCACACTGACACCTCCTCTACCTTCCAGCTCCGCTCGACCTCTGACCTCTCCTGGGCTTGCTTCCTTTGGGGCCACAGCCCTCCTCACTTGGCCTCCCAAGCTCCCACGGCTGTGCTCTCAGCCAGTGCCCCTCGGTCCCCACGGCCACTCCCCGGGCAGCCCCGCCCCCCAAGCCCACCTTCCGCAGGCCCTGCAGGCGATACTGTCTCCCAGGTGCCAGCCCGTACCCCCGGGTGCCTGTTTCAAAGTCAGGGTGACAGAGACACTCTGCATGCCAGTCCTCCGGGACCTGCCTCCCGTCCTGCGCTCCCCATAGCATCACCCCCGGGCCCCCTCCCTCCCCCCGCCTCACTCCCCTCCCTCATCCCTGATCCCCCTCCCTCCCACCCCTTTCCCTCACCCCAGGCCCCCTCCCTACCTTTCCCTCACCCCAGGCCGCCCCCCTACCTTTCCCTCACCCCAGGCCCCCTCCCTCCCCTTTCCTTCACCCCAGGCCCCCTCCCTCCCCTTTCCTTCACCCCAGGCCCCCTCCCTCCCCTTCCCCTCACCCCTCACAGCCACATTCTGTGGAGTCTGCCTCTTTCATATTTTACAATTTGACTATTTCTGCGATTCCCCCTCCCTCATCCCCAAGGGCCTTCATGTATCACCTTGACTAATGGCTCTGCCCCCCTGCTTCTCACCCAGGTCCCCCTAAACTCAGGTGGGGACCAGGGTTCTCAAACCTTAGGCTGGGGCTTGTGCCAGAATCACTTGGGGTCTCAGGACATGCAGCATCCTGGGTTTATCCCAGACACACTAAGCTCCTGTTGCAAGGACGGGGACCTGGAAATCCTGCTGGCCAAGGTCTAGAGACCTGGGAACCGCCCGCCCCCGCCCCCCCCCCCCGCCCCCACCCCGTCTAACGCAGACAGGATGAGCTTTTAAACAAGACTCTAATCATGCTCAAAAGCCTTCAGTGGCTCTTTACTGATCTCAGGCAGGACCAGCTCCTGATAATTTGCAGACCCAGTGAAAAATGAAAATATTTTTTAGCAAACACCTTCGTTAAAAAAGTGTTTGAAAATACGGTTAAAAAATTATCCAGAATTTCAAGACAGCAAGAGCAGAGCATGATGCCCAGCAGGGGACCCTTCTAATGGTGATCCCTGCATGATTACACAGACCGCATGCCCACAAAACCGGGCCTGTTCCAGGAAAACAACCGTGTGTCACATTCAGGGCCTTTACCCTCCTGGGCCCAGCCTGCGTCCAACCACCTCTCTGTCCTCGTGCTGCCCATGGACTGTGCTCTGGCCCCACGACTGCGTCCTTGCTGCGTCCCTAGTACCTCATGTGCCCTCACCGCCAGCCTTGGCTCAGGGGGCTTTCCTGGCCAACAGCGCCCCAGTCACCCTCACCCTCCGCTGCAGGGATGCCCTTCCCATCTCCACCGGCTGGTCCTACCCATGCTCGAGGCCTTGCAAGTCAGTCCTGCCTCCTTGTGAATTCACATCTCCCCTTGCCAGGGGCTGTGCGGTGTCTGCAGCATTCACACAGGCTGTGTGATGTGGGTGCTCCGTGGGGCAACACCTAGCTCCCTCCCTGGTGCCGAGTGGGTGCTGGGGGTGGGCTGGGTCTCATCACCATTGGAATCTCCCAGGGCTGGAGGGTGGGAGGAACAGCCAGGCTAGGGGGAGGGTACCTGTACGTGCAGCTCGTACACGTCTCTCCTGAGCTGTGCAGGGCTCTGCATGACGGAGATGACTCCAGAGGTCTCGTTTATCTCGAAGGCTCCATCACTCCCTGTTAATGGGGAAAAGATGTGCCCTGCAGCTCCACACGTGGCCAAGGGAGGCCCAGGGGGGGCCACACCAGGTGCTCCGGTAGCCTATTTATTTTTTGAAGGAATTTGCTAATTTTATTTTTATTTATTTATTTATTATTTCTTTATTTTTACATTTTTAAAATTCAAATTCAACTTACCAACATATAGTATAGCTCATCCCATCAAGTGCCCTCCCCCTTCTAGAACAATTTATTTATTTATTTATTTATTTTAAAGATTTTTATTTGTTTATTCATGAGAGACACAGAGAGTCAAAGACAGGCAGAGGGAGAAGCAGGCTCCCTGCGGGGAGCCCAATGTGGGACTCGATCCCAGGACCCCAGGGTCACCGCCTGAGCCGAAGGCAGACGCTCCACCGCTGAGCCCCCCAGGCATCCCCCCTATTCTAGAATGTAATTCTATCATCCGGATCTGGCCTGTGAGGAAACTGAATTTCAGAGGGGCTCAGTAATTTTCTGAAGCTGACACAGCGAGTGTAGACCTGGGGCGTAAACGCCCTTCTGAGTCTAGCTCTCAGCTTTCATAGAACTTTTCGGCCCTTATGGGCCACCTGTGTGCATGTGGGTGTGCACGGGTGTGTGTGTGTGTGTGTGTGTGAGTGATGGAGAAAGGAAGGGAGGCACAGACCCAGAAGTAAGGAGACAGGGAAGGGCAGAGAGGAGAGAAAGGGGTCGGGGCTGCAGGGGGAGGAGCAGAGGCGGGAGAGGAGAACAGGGGGGACGCGGGTGCTGGGGTGGGGAAAGCTGCCTGCTCCACCCGCGTGGGCCGCTGGCAGGGGGCGAGGGTGGGCCCGGGGGTCTGAGCGAGAGCACGGCCACGAGAGCAGGTCCCCGAGCAGGTGCCCGGAGTGATGATCCCACTCAGGGGCTCGGCACTGCGCAGACCGACGGGCCCTGGGGGCCATGGAACCCGCCCGGGGCCACCTGGACCTGCTCAGTCGCTGCTCGGTGGTACAAAGAACAGTCTTGGCACCAGGACACTTGGGTTCCAACCCCACGGGAACGCGGGATGGCCCGCTGGCGTCTCGGAGCCGCTCTCATCCACAGGCAGCGCTAATGTAGGGAGTGCAGTTTCATCGTGGCATCTAATTCATTTAATTCCACTATATGCTCTAGGTCAGGGATTTTAAAGAATGGGAGCGGTGCCTGAGGCGCTCACTCAACTCGGTTTCCTACTCCTGGGTTCGGCCCAGGTCACCACCTCAGGGTTGGGATCGAGCCCCAGGTCAGGCTCCGTGCTGGGCGTGGAGCCCGCTTGGGGTTCTCTCCCTCCTCCTCCCTCTGCCCCCTCCCTCCCCAAAAGAATGAGAAAAAAAAAACAGCTTTAGAAAGTGTAAGAAATGTTGCTCCCCCTTTTGCTAATTAAAGTGTGGCCAGGGAGGAGGGACAGGAGTCGGTGCCACCCACGTTGCTCTCAGTCCCCGCCCCCCACACTTGCTTCTCTCCATGTCGCTGGACGTGGGGGCCAGCAGGGGTGGAGCACAGGCCCAGGAAGGCTCGTCACCTCCTGGAGGGACCCAGCAGGCCCCCCGCCCCCATACACCTTGTACTTGTACGAATGAGGAATCTGGGACCCGGGGAGGTCTGGGCAGGTCACTCCGATCGCCCAGGAGCTGGGAGCTGGAGCCCAGCAATGGGCCCATCCCCAGATGGCTCCAGACTCACCGTTCAAGAGGCTGTAGAGAATTTGGTTGGGTTTGCCTCGATCTCCGTCCATGGCAACCACCGTCAGTACCTCCGAGCCCTTGGGTGAACAGAAGTGGCGCCTGAGGCCGGTAGTGATGCCGGGGCTCGCCCCTCCCCAGACACCTGCCCCCATGCAGGGGGTGCCACCGCCACCCAAGCAAAGGGCCAGGCCTCGGCGTGGCCCCCACCTGTCTACGGGGACTGGGGCACCACTGCTCCCCGTCTCTCCCCCGCGTGGGTCGGCGCTTGGCCACCCGGGGACAGTCGGGCCTCCCAGCGGGCCTCGTCCCCACAGCTCGCCTTCCCACACGCCGCACTCAGCTCCGGCCTCCACCGTCTGGCCCTGCAGCCTCGCCCTCCTGCCTCACCCACCTTCTGCCTTCAGGGCCACGTGGAGAGAGGGTTGGGGCCCGGGCGAGAGGGGCCGGGCACGGGGGCTCCAAGGCAAAGCCCAGGAACAACGATGCTGGCCTGGGCCTCAGCCTGCCGCCCTCCGGGCCCCTCTCCCTGGCCCAGGCGCCCTCGTGGCTGCATCCTGACGGCCGTGCCTCAGCCGCCCCGTCCACCCTGAGTTCCGGGAGCCCCAGGGGCACCGGCCCGCGTCCCTCACTCTGCGCTCGTCTCCACCACTCGGCCGTGGCTCCTGGACCAGCGGCACCCCAGCCGGGGCCCAGCGCGTGAGAGGCCCGGGGCATCGCGGCCCAGTCTCATCTGGTCTAGAACCGTCCGACCGGGGAAGGAAGGCCTGAGGACGCAGCGCCGTTGCCCAGAGCTCTGGAGCCTCGCGGGAAGGCTGGGCCTGCTGTGGCCTCCAGCGAGCCCCCCTCCGCCGGGCGGAGCCTCGGCCCCTCCCGCACCCAAACCCTGGCGATGGGCCCCCACAGCCTCTCCTCCCGGCCCTTCTCAGGGGCTGGAGGCGTCAGGCCGCCTGAGCCAAGATGTGGCCACCGCGGCAGCGGCGCAAGCAGGTGCAGCCTCCCCCCTGCACTCCCACTGGCCCATCCACGGCCAGCCCTGCGCGGAGGGGCCCAGAGCTGGGGCCCAGGGCTCCCGAGGCAGCGGAGACGGGGGACCGGGGCCGAGGGGCCAGCCACCCACCGGAAGGGTGTCCTCATACACGTAGCCATAGTAGGGTGTGCCCACAAAGATGGGGGCCATGTCCTGCACGTCCTCCACGTTGACTGTGACTGTGGTGGTGGCTGACAGCACCACGTCAGCCCCTCGCAGCCTCCCTCCGCCATCCTGCGGAAGAAGCAGGTGATGAAGACAGGGGCGCCCCGGGGCGCCCCCGCCGCTGCCTGGCCCGAGACCAGCTGCCCTCTCTGATTTCTCTTGGCTCCTGCATCACCTGGGGACCATCTCCCCCTCACGGGGCTTGTTTAAAGAAGCTGATGCCCGGAAGTCTTAGGCAGCACCTGGTATGCACGAGGCACCCACGGGTGTTGCTTTGGGGAAAAGAGACGTGAATTCTGTCTCCAGGGAAATCGCGGCCGACAAACGGCAGGGGAGGAGAGGGTCAGAGCCCAGTTGCCCCCCCTGCCGGGAACCCAGCTTCAGACGCCCCGGGGACCCGCTGAGGCCTGAGCGGGCCGCACCTGAGCCCAGGCCCGCAGGTGGGTGGTCTGGACCGCAGCGCGACGGCCTGTAGCCAACATGTGAGCAGCAAGGGCCTCTCCTTTCCTGGAAAGGGAAGTGCTGGGCCGAGACGGAGAGCTGGGCTTCCCGCCCGCAGGGGGCTGAGCGCCTGCTGAACTGCAGGTCCCACGTCACGCACCTTAGAGACCCGAGTTGCTCAGCTGAGCCTCACGGGTGGGCAGATGAGGAAACGGAGGCCCAGACGGGGAGAGGTGAGGTGAGCAAGGCCCCGCAGACGGAGGGAGGTGCCCGGAGGCCAGGCCGTGGGGGGGGGGGTCGTGCTCACGGGGTGGACACCCCCTCCAGGAGCCAAGGGGCCATCTTCGGCCCACAGACTGCAGCCTGGGGACCGCGTCCATGCCTCTCCAGGGGTTGTGGCAGCTGCACCCCCGTGCCCATCGCACGAAGTGCCCCCAGCCTCTCCTAGGACCTGAGCCTGCTCCAATCCGAGGGCTGCTTCCCCACGCCTCCCCGTTACCTTGGCGACCACGGTGACGACGTGGGCCCGGGCCTTCTCGTAGTCCAGGGTGGCCCCGGCCCGGAGGCGCAGCACGCCGCTGTGACGGTCCACGGCAAACACAGTGGCCTGTGCACTCTGCAAGAGCAGGGGGTGCGCTGGTCCTCGGACTCAGGCCCAGGCCGGCCCAGGGGGGGTCCCTGTGCCACCCTCCGTCGGGGAGCCCCGGCCGCGCTGGCCCGGGGCCCCTCCCGTCCCTCAGCGTGCTTCCCGCCGGCCGGGCCTGGAGTCCCCGCAGGTACCCGGCAGGTGCCCTGACCCACAGCAGCGGGGACTCAGAAGCCAGAGACGGGGAGGCCTTCTGCATCTGCAGGGAAGCCACTGCAGTGGGGGTTGGGGGGGCAGGGGATGATCCCCCAGCCGGGATGGGGTTACTGTGCGTCACGGCCGTTAGCCGAGCTTTACAGGCAGCTAATCCCCGCCGCCCGTGGGCAGGTGCCGGTGTCTTTCCCACTGTGCACGTGAGGAACGAGCTGGGAGAGCCAGGCCCACGAGGAGGGGGCAGGGTCTCCCCGGAACATGGGGCGCCCGGGGAATTCTCCAGAACCCCCCCCCAGGTCCTGGCTGCCTTGACAGTCGTGAGAGCAAGGGACAGACTGAGAACAAAGGAGCAGCGGCTGGTTCCTGCAGAGCCCAGGGAGGAGGAGGAGGAGGAGGAGGAAGGGGGCTCTGCCTTTGATGGGGTTGCAGGCGGATGGACAGGGGTGGGCAGGGGTCGCGGCGCTGCTCCTCCTGATGGGTCGCCCTTTGCCCTTCCTCCTCTCCACAATCCTAGGCCCAGCCAGACTTTCCTCCAACCCTGAGTGGGTGCAAATGAGCCCAGCCCTCTCCTGGTGGAGTGGCTGGGCGTAGAGAGCTGAGGGTCCCGGGGATCTGGGGACGGTGGCAGGGGATCTCCGAGGAAGCCAGGGTGGGCCGGCCAGGGCAGACAGCTCCCACCCAGGGCCCTGTCATGTCCCCGCCAGCCCAGCCCTGTGGATCTGATGGGACCCCTCTGACAATCTTTGGCAATAGTAGAGACCCCGACTCAGGGCCTTGGCGATGGAGGCGGGGGCCATCCAGGTGTCCCCTCTAGCCCAGGCCCCTGCAGTGCCCCGTGTGCCCAGTGTGCCCCTCCTTACCTGCAAGAAGTAGGTGACACTCCCTCCAGAACCTGTGTCCTTGTCCACCGCGTGGACCTTTATGAGACTGCTCCCAGGAGGTATGTCCTGAGGGGTCACAGCCATTGAGGGCTCAGTCCCGGGGCAGAGAGAGAACGCTCAGGGGGCAGGGGGTGAGGGAGCCAGAGACAGGTGCAGTCGGGGCACGAAGGGCTAAGAAGAGGTGAAGAGGTGACAGGTGACGATGAACCCGAGAGCCGCCCACTGGGGGCCCGGCAGCCGTGGAGGAGATGTGCCAAAGTCGGGGTGGGGGCGGGGAAGAAGGCAGGGGACCCAGAGGGACGAACAGACGGCCTCCAAAACCAAGACTCCCAAAAGACAAAGGGTTTAAATATGGAAAATATGAAATGGGGGAAATGGTTAATAGACACATTCAGCACTGCCAGGGGTCACGTGCCTACCATTTAGGCCAAAATGAAGTTATCTTCTTCCTACTGGATTAGCAAACATTACAAAACTCGAGAGTCGGGACACCTGGGTGGCTCAGCTGTGGAGCAGAGTCCGCCTTCGGCTCAGGGCGTGACCCCGGGGTCCTGGGATCGAGTCCCCGCGGGGAGCCTGCTTCTCCCTCTGCCTGTGTCTCTGCCTCTCTCCCTGTATCTCTCATGAATAAATAAATACAATCTTTACCAAAAAAAACCGAGAATCCCCAGTGTTGCTGAGGGATGGGAGACAAAGCACCCCCCCCCCCAGAGCCTAGGGGAGAGGGCAAGCAAGCTCCACGTGGGTGCCTCCCCCGGGGCACCCACGCTTTCAACCTGCCCATATCAAATCGTGGCCTGTCTCTTAGGGAAATCACCCTAATTAGCTATAGGGCCGTTTTACGTTTATGTGTTAGGTTCAGGATTTGATGCTTCTTACGATAGCAAAAACTTAAAGCATCTTAAATACCCAAATGCAAACGACGAGTTCAGCGAGTGGTGGACCGTGCACCAAGTGGAAGCGATTCAAAACATAGTTAAGCCTGGACTTCACGATCACGGAGGGAACGCTGACATTGTACGTAGGCGAAAACCAGCACAGAGGAAGCGGGGGTCCGGCATCGTCCCCGCAACGGAAACAACCACAAGCAAAGTGATCCTGTGAATCACCTGAACCTGACAAGGGTGTCTCCAGGCAGAGGGATCGGGGCTGATTTTTTAATTTTTTCTCCTGCCTTTCTACATATTTCACGTTTCCCCAGGAAACACACGTCATGAGCGTAACAGAAAACAGTACACGGACGTTCCCGTGGATCAAAACGAACGTGGGAGGGGTCGGCAACAGAGGTGGGGGGAGGACACGAAGTGGGGGCTCTCCGGAGGGCAGCGAGCGACGAGGGGGTGCTCGTCACCCCGGGTCCGGGTGGGAGTGACTGGGGCCTCCTGCTTACCTCAGGCACCTGGACCATGTAGGGCTCCCGGATGAAACTGGGGGCCTCATCGTTGGCATCGGTCACCAGGATCGTGACTTTCTCTGCCACCTGCGAAGGGGCAAAAGGGACAGGAGTTGGGGCAGTGCGACTTTCTGGGCAATAAAAGGACAGGGGGGTGGTGCTCTGGGGGGATGTCTCTGCCCGATGTCTCCCCTTCTTCATTCCCTTCCTCCCTCCCCTCTTCCCTCCCTGCCTTCCTGCCTTCCTGCCTGCCTTCATTCATGCAGCAGATATTAGGAAGCCACCACGCGGTGCCAAGCACTGTGCTCCATCCCAGAGACAGAAGGCACAAGCTGATGGCGTGCGTTTTGCAGACCGGGCTGGCAGGCAGAACCGACACAGAGAAGGAAGGTGGTGACCTCCTGCGGGGCCGGAAGGGCGGTGGCAGGCACGGGTGGGCGCTGGGCGACAGGTGAACGCACGCCATGGGTCTAGGAAGCTGTCCCCAGAGGCCCCGAGAAGGGGCAAGGAGCCCAGCCCGTGGTGGGACGGCAGGAGCTTCTGCAGCAGTGCGTCGGGGAGAGGGGCAGAGGCGGAAAAGCCCGTCCGGAAGGAGGAGCAGCACACGGGAAGGCAAAGAGGAGTGACATGCGTGGTGGGTTCAGGGAACATAAGCAGATTCAGGGCGAGATGGTTGGGAGCGTGAACGTGGGAGACGAAGTGGGTGAGACAGATGGTGCGGGATGGGGCGGCCCGGGGTGCGGGAGGTGGCTTGGGCCGCGCGCATCCTGGGGCGGCGGGGGCGGCTGTGGGCGCCTTCAGGGCCGGGCTGTGGTTGGTCTAACGTTTCCGGGTGATGGTTCTGGCTGAGACGGAGTGGGGTCGCGTAGCCTGGAAGCTGGGGGCCCCTACAATCGCCCCGGCAAGCACCGATGAGGGCTGGGCGGAAGTGCTGGCCGTGGGGGAGGAGGGGACGGAGAAGCCAGTTCTGGGTGCCTGCGGGGTCACCTCGGGCGACCCGGCCAGGGCAGGTCGGTGCAGGCAGATGGGAAAGCGAGGTGCACGGGGTGCACGGGGGAGCACATCCTGCTGGGCCTCGGGTCTGAGCTGCCCTCGAGCCCCTAGAGGTTGGAGGAGGGAGGGTGGCCGGGCCGGCTCGGGGTGCACTTACCAGATTCAGGCCGTCTGAAATGCTGATGACAGCCTCGATCTCGTCCTCCCTCTGTAAGGCAGAAGGACTGGGTGGGTGTGGGGGCCTGATGGATCCGGGCTCTCCCTTCCCCGCCCCCACGGAGCCCCCCGGAGCAGACCCAGGCCTTGCGAGGGAGCTGGGTGCGAGGCGGGGGGCGGAAGGCTGCCTCTGGCCGTGCCTGGGGCCTTGCTTCGGGTCTCGGCACATCAGGAGCTCTCCCAAGAGAGCCACCGAGGTGCCCTGAGAGAGCGCTCCCTGGAGAAGGGGGACAGATGCTAAGCCCGTGTGCTGGGCTCCCAGGGGAGGGGGTTCCCCTCCCACCCCTCTGTGATTCCACAGCAGGTCTGCGGTATATCAGGCTCTCCTCCGTCCATGGTGGGGCCACGGCGAGGGAGGTCCCCAGGGTGCTGGGGAGGGTGCACCATCACAACTCCGCCCCAGTGTCCCTACAGCGATCTCTGACACCAGCCTCTCATTCTCCACCTGGGTCTGCAGCTGGTGGAGTCCAGCACCAGCCCGGGGCTGGCCGGAACCCCCCGCAGAGGCCCAGTTAGGGGGCCAGCGAGGCCCACCGACCCGGTGCGCGGCCCCCGAAGAGAAATGTAGCCCATGCCCGGCGCCTGCAGGTGCAGAAAGGGGCAGAGGCGTGGAGGCGTGGAGTTTTACCAAACTCAGGCCCACTCTCCAAGCCACGCTTTCCCCGGCTGGCTCAGCCTGTAGAGCACCTGTTGATCCCAGGGTCGTGAGTTCAAGCCCCATGTTGGGAGTGGAGCTTACATTAAAAAAACAAAAAAACACTCTTTCCAGCCCTGATCTGCTGTCCCTTTCCTTTGGCTCACGGGGTCTCTCCCGGGACGACCTCCAGGGAAACCCACAACCCACGGAGGTTTGTCTGCACACGTGGCAGGCAGCACTTGTCACCCCCGTCCATACCTCCCTGTCCAGCTCTTCAACCAAGGTGATGTTTCCGAAATTGGGGTCAACAGAAAAGACACTTCTAGTGCTGGGGTCAAAGCTGATGTGATAGGAGACGGGGTCTCCCTCAGGGTCTGTCCCATTTAGAGTATATACGTGAGAACCTGGAAGGAGACACGGAAGGGGGACTAGAATCTGGGACCCAGCTTTTCCCCAGAGTGGCATCTGTTCAGGGCCAAGGATTCAGCCGTTTGGTTATAAAGCGGGTGTTCAATTCAGAGCTAGAGGTCCCCCCCTGAAGTGAGCACCCCCCCCCCATCGTGACTCTTCATCGCTGTCAGTGAGGAGCTAGAAGCAGCCACTGTACGGACTGTAATCTGTCACACAGGTTACGGAGGAGCCTTGGGCGGCGGTGTCTAAGTCCAGGACGTCTGTGTGGTACTGACCCTGTCCCAGGAGCCAAGACCTGGGGTCCCGGGGGTGGGGGATGGGAGGAAAGGGAGGAGCCAGGAGGGCAGGGGGGTGACCCACGGGCAGCGTGGTGTCCCCACGTCTGGATTAGTGTCTGAGTAGGTAGGTCTCTCACGCTGCCCTTCTCTCGGAGCTCCCCACCCAGCCAGCGAGAGGTTAGAAGGGAGAATTCGTCTTTCCCCCTCCGGCCTGTGGACCCCAGCAAGGTGAGTGTTCCTAGGCCTCTTTAGAGCCTAAAGAGGGGGGGCTCCGGGAGGTAAGTACATTTGTTCAAGGTCACACGGTGAGTCAGGGGCAGTGCCGTGGCCGAGCCCAGCGGTTACATCAGGCTGCCAGCCGCCCCCTGCTGTTGGGGTGGCTCCATCTCCACCCCCCGCCCCCCACCCCGGGTCACCAGGACTGGCCTGGCTTAGGTCTGCAGGACAGCCGTGACCTCCTTTCCTGCAACCGCACTAGGGAATTGAGAGGGCACACAGGGCTCCCCGGGAGGGCCCACAGCCTGGCACCCGCTGTGCCCATGGGCTCCGGGGAGTCACGGGTTCAGTCCTGGTGTCCCAGGGAACGTGGGCCACCCTCAGGGTAACGGGGAGCAGGTGGCTGCCGGGGCTCCTCACCCACAGGAGTGTCCTCTGGGAGGCTGAACAGGGCCATGTTTCCGCTGTCCAAGAAGTGTGGGGCGAAGTTGGCCTGGGCTGCGGGGAGAGTGGGCGCAGAACACTCAGGGCCGGCCCTCGGCTTGCCCCATGCTGGCCCTACACTGGGCCCCGGCTCGCCCCACGCTGGCCCCATGCTGGCCCCCCGGGCTGTTCCCATGCTGGCCCTATGCTGGCCCCACACTGGCCCCCAGCTCGCCCCCCAGGCTGGCCCCAGGCTGGCCCCCAGCTGACCCCACACTGGTCCCCGGCTTGCCCCCCACTCCCGCCCCCCCCCCGCCCCCTCCCCGCCCAGGCGGGGCTCCAAGTACCCCGACCAGTCTCCGCCCATCACCCAGACCGGGACGGGAACCCCGCGGAGGGGGCCGCGCCCCGAGGTCGCCCTGGGAGCTGGGACGCCCCCGCCCCGCAGCGCCCCCCATCAGCCGCCCCGCCTCCCGCCCTGCTTCTGAGGGGTCCTGGCCCCAGAGCCGGTCTCCGGGTCTCCGGGTCTCCGGGTACCTGCCGCCCCCCAACCAGCCCGGCCCGAGTCCCAGGCGGGGGAGCGCCCCGAGCCTCTGCACCCCCCGCGCAGCGCCCGCCCCTGCTCCTCGCCCCGACCCCGCGCGCCCCCGCGGCCACTCACCCAGGCAGAGGCGCAGCAGCGCCACGGCCACCGCGGCCCGCGGGTCGCGCCCCATGGCTCCGCGGTCACAGCCTCCCTCGCCGCACCAGCAGCCCAGCGGGAGCTGGAGAGCAGACGGGGCGGGGCGGGGGGTGCAGAGGCGGGGCACGGAGCAGGGGCGGGGCACAGGGTGCAGAGGCGGGGCGGGAGGGCGCGGGGGGTGGGCAGAGGAGGGGCGCGGGGGGGTGCAGAGGTGGGGCAGGGGGTGCAGAGGCCGGGCAGGGGGACGCGGGGTGCAGAGGCGGGGCGGGGGGACGCGGGGTGCAGAGGCGGGGCGGGGGGCGCAGGGTGCAGAGGCAGGGCGGGGGGTGCAGAGGCGGGGCAGGGGGGCGCGGGATGTAGAGGCGGGGCGGGGGGTGCAGAGGCGGGGTGGGGGGTGCAGAGGCGGGGCGGGGGGGTGCAGAGGCAGGGTAAGGGGGGCGCGGGGTGCAGAGGTGGGGCGGGGGGCGCAGGGGGTGCAGAGGCAAGGCGGGGGGGCGCGGAGTGCAGAGGCGGGGCGGGGGGTGCAGAGGCGGGGCGGGGGGGTGCAGAGGCAGGGCGCGGGGTGCAGAGGCGGGGCAGGGGGGCGGGGGGTGCAGAGGCGGGGCGGGGGGTGCAGAGGCGGGGCGGGGGGGTGCAGTGGCGGGGCGCGGGGTGCAGAGGTGGGGCGGGGGGGTGCAGAGGCGGGGCGGGGGGTGCAGAAGCGGGGCGCGGGGTGCAGAGGTGAGGCGGGGGGCGCAAGGGGTGCAGAGGCGGGGCGGGGGGGCGCGGGGTGCAGAGGCGGGGCGGGAGGGCGCGGGGGGGCGCGTGCAGAGGCGGGGCGAGGGGTGCGCTAAGCGGATGCCAGGGCCGGATCCGCGCTGTTGGAGCCGGCGCCGCCACCCGGGAGCGCGGGGCGGGGCGGGAGGGGCTCCCAGGCGGGCGGCCGCCAGCCCCGCCTCCTTCCTCGCCCCCCTCGCCCAGGTGCGCTGCGCAGGCGCGGTGGGGTCCCCGGCTGCGCGCCCCGGAGGAGCACCAGGTCGGGGGGCAGGTGTGTTCCCCCAGATGGCCCCGAGCAGGGGGCCTGGGAAATTGGGGCTCCGCGGGGTCCGCAGCCTTGGCCCTTTGGCTGCAAAATGCACTTTTTAATTTTTTTTAAGATTTATTTATTTATGGGGTGGGGGCAGGTGTGCGTGGGTGTGCCAGGGGGAGGAGCAGAATCCCTCCTGAGTCTGGGGGCTCCATCTTGGGACCCTGAGATCAGGGCCTGAGCTGAATCCAAGGGTCGGATGCTTAACCACCCAGGTGGTCCTGGAAAATGGGCTCTCGGCTCCCAGGCACTTGTGCATCTTCCCATCACCAAATGCTGGGACAAGGACGGGGCAGGCGCTCGTGGAGTGGCCGCGGAGATGCGCAGCCTGGGCCCTTCTGTAGTCACCCAGGGGCTGTAGACCCGACCCGCAGCGAGGATTTCCCGAGGCAGCGTCTTCCCAGGTGCGAGCAAGGCCAGCTTTCCCTTGTCCCGCCCACCTACCTGCCCCTCCCGCGGGTCTCTCTTCTCGGTTCCCTGGGTCGACAGACTTGCACTGGAGAGGGAATGTGAGGGCGCAGCTCACAGCCCTGCGCGTGCACTCCTGGGCCACCCATGTGATCTTCTGTGACCAGCACACCCCCTTCTGATGTGAGCATCCCTGCTTTGTTTGCTTTTCTAAGATTTTATTTATGTATTCATGAGAGACCCAGAGAGAGAGGCAGAGACCCAGGCAGAGGGAGAGGCAGGCTCCAGGCAGGGAGCCCCATGCGGGCCTCGAACCCAGGACCTGAGCCGAAGGCAGCCGCTCCACCACTGAGCCCCGCGGCCCTCATCCCCGCGTTAAGAAGGAAGAGGTGAGGCACAGAACAGAGCCAGGGAGGGACAGAGCCTAGGGTCGTATCCAGTTTTCACTGGTTCCGAAAAAGGTTGAAACTGTGGCAACGGGAGAGGACCCTGAAGCTCCGAAAGCCTCAGCTCCTGGGCCCCTCGCCCACCTGTCTCTTCCGCAGCCTCACTTGAGTATTTGTAGTTTTTATAGCTTTGTTCCTTAGAGACGCCCCCCCCCTCATTGTCCGGGCTCAGCAGGCTCCAGGGACAAGCGGTCAGGCCTGTATGGCCCGGGGTTCCCTCGGATGCGGGCGGGTGTGGGTTACCCGGGGACACGGTGCTCACCCGAGGTCTGTCCCTGTCCACAGAGCACCTGGGACCGGGGGAAGGAGCCGTTCTTTAGTGCGGAGGAGCGAGAGACTGTGTGGCAGGCGGCGGTTGTCCCCACGGGCAGGGCTCGCCCGCTGTGGGACACAGGGCTCGGCCCTCACCTGCAGACCCCACGCCTCGGACACGCGTCGCCTTGTCCTCCACGTGTCCGTCACCGTCCAGGTGCCCAGCTCCCTGTCTCCCAGGGCCCCTGGCCGTGGCTGCTGCAGCGACACCCCAAATCAGTTCCGTCAGGTCAGGCCCTGATGGCATTTCCCCAGGTAGATTCTCGAAGCTGGGCCAGTGGCCAGGCAGGGGGTCAGGTGGGCGCCAGCCCGGCACGCGAGCGCCTCCTATCCCCCCCCCCCCCCCCCCGCTGACACACCAGCCGGGTGCTTCCACACTCTGGGCGCCCCCAACACACCAGGGTGTGCTAACCTGCGGTGCTTCGCTTGCTCACGCACACACTCAGCGGCCCCCCCCCCCACGAGCTCTGGTCCCCTTTGCACACTCACGCATGTGGACCATCAATGGGTGACTGCGTGCCCATCTCCTCGTGTAAATGCGCCTGCACACGCACACCTGTACCAAGGGAGGCCGGGGACGCGCTGGACGGCAGGTGCCTGCTATTCAGGCTCATTTTTGGAAGGTCCCAGACCTGGAGGGAGGGGAAGGGGAAGGGGACGGGGAAGGGGAAGGGCACCACGCCCTGCTTCTTCCCTAGCTGTCCGGGAGAGCACGGAGCCTCTGCCCCCCCGGGGTGAGGCCCATGGGTAGCCCCGGGGGCGAGCCCGGGGTACTAGCTCCAGCTACGTGGGCACCGGGCAGCAGTGGCAGCCGCACGTTCCTGCACAGGACCTCAGTGAGCCGGACACACAGGACCTTGGACAGACAAGGGACGAACCCCATCTACGTGTCAGAGGGCAATGAGACAGCCACCCCACACCCGGCCGGGGCGCAGCAAGGGGACAAGGGACAGCCACGCTGCAGAGTGGATGGTGTCCCGGACCCCCCAGGCCCACCGACCACTAGCCCCAGAGCCTGCTTGTGGCAAGGGATTCCCCGCCTCCAGCCAGGTGGGTGCCCCCGGCCCACCACCACGGGGGACCCTCATCGGGACCTAACCTGGGCTGGGCTACCTGGGGCCTCCTAGTCCTGTCCAGACAGGGTACATCCAGGCCAACCGGGCCCCCCCGACCCCGTGCTCCGAGCCCAGTACGCAGGCCCACCCCAGACAAGTCCTTCCCTGTCGTGAGTGGTTGTTCCGGAGCTCAGCAAGTGGACAGGGCCGCTCAGGGCGCCCAGGACAGGGCACGCGGAGGATTCCTTGTTGACAAGGACCAGGGAGCAAGACCTGACTGGGGCATCGTCAGGTAACCTCGCCACGTACTCTTTTGTTCAGTCACTCCCCCGTCTCGCCAACTCCTACCCACGGAGGGCCCCCTCTGTCACGAGGCCTGTGTAGACGGGATGCCCCGGGGGCCCAGCCGTTGGGCTCCCAGTGCCTTGGATGACCCTCGCCCGTCGGCCGTTCCCTGCAGACTCAGTCTACCCTGGAGGGTAAAGTCCCCTGCCCCTCATTTACAACCGCGTGTTGCTGCTTCTGGGGGTGACATCCCACGGGGCGAGTGGGAAGGAAAGTTTGGGGCCTTGGCCAGCTGGCGCTGCGCCCGGGAATCTGCTCGGGAAGGGTCCCCGGTTTTCGCTGGCTTCCTGGGCTAGCGGCGTGGGGCGGGGGCGGGGGGCCACGGGGGTAGCCGCCTCAGCCCCCCTTGGCCTCCCCGATTTAGCCTGGGCTGCTCTGAGGGGCCGGCGACCCTGGAAGGGCCCCTGGGTCACCGCCCATCCTACCCGAGGCTGGTGTCCTGACTGCCGGGGACTCGGAGCTGCGGGCGCCGCGTCTGGACCCCGCGGGGGAGCCTCCTCCTCCTCCCACCCGTGGGCTCCTCCTCTCTGCGGGTGTTCTGGGACCCACACGGCGCCCACACGGCACCCAGACTTCCCTACCGACACAGGGCGGCAGCTGAGGCTCCCGGGGCTGTGCTCGCCTGAGCAGAGGGCCACACGTAGCTCAGGGACCTGAGTCGTGTCCCTGGTCAGCGGGCAAGCACACGCGTTCAGCTGTGCGTGTGTGTTTCCCTCGCCTTCTCTGGGCGTCCCGACGGCCCCCAGCTGCTGCCGTCTACGCGGTGACCTCAGGTGTCCGCCCCGCCTTTCCCACTCCCTTCTTCACCCCAACACATGCAGTACACACACACATGCACATGCACACACGTGTACACACATGCACATACAATTCACATGCACGCACACACGTACACACATACACCTGGGGACACATACATGCACACATATACATGCACACACATAAATGCACGCATGCACACACATGCATATGCACACATACACCTGGGGACGCACATGCACATGCATACACATAAATGCACATGTGCACACATATGCACACATGCATGCACACGTGCACACATGTACATACACATGCTTGCACCTGCACACACGTATCCCTTCTGCAGCTTCCTCCCCTCGTCCAGCTCAAGTGTCAGCTCAGTTTTCCCTTCCCTCTCGGGTGCCCGGTCCTCTGTGGGTGCCCTGCACTCACACCGTGGTGCCTCTCAGCCCCCGAGGACTGCATTTGCTCACGTCTGAGCCTCGGGGCTGAGTGTGACCCGTGCTGAGTGTCACCCAGGGCTGCCGTGTGACCAGTGCTTACCCTGGGAACGAGTGAGTGGGTGGTGAGCCAGCCCGTGAGTGCAGACTCTGACTGGAAGTGACTGGCTTGGCCTAGAACCACGTAAGGGCTGTGGCTTGCCCTGGAAGCCCTGAGCCTTGCACCCTGCTGTGGGGGCGGTGGAGAGGGGCTTCTCACCCTGGGGTGCCAGTGCTGGGGACTCAGCTGACAGGGAAGCTCTGCAGACAGATAAGCCTCTTAGACCTGGGCCATCTGTCGCCTCCAGCCGCAGCCCTGGCTCACGCGGGCACACACTCAGCCCCGGGGGGGAGGGTAGGGAAGGCAGGGACGCACTGAGCCAAGCCAGGCCCTTTGTGGGGACGTCACATCCACTTGTGAGCTGGGTCCCGGGCTCTGCATTTTGCAGGAAAGGGAACCACCTTGCCCAGGTCACAGGGAAGATCCTGGGCGGGACTGGAATGGGAGCCCTGGCTGTGGGACCAGGCCCCTTGCTATTGTTAGTGGCCCTTCCCAAGGTTAGACTTGGCTGGGATGAAGGGGTGGCCTGCAGGACGCGCTCCAGGGCCCGGCTCTCCTAGGGGAAAGCCGCGGCTCACACCCAGTCCTAACTTTCTCAAACGAGGACGTGCCTCGCATTGTGGTTGTTTACTCATTCGCTGTCTGTGAGCTTGAATGTTCTTTCCGGCGCACTGACACGGGGGAAGTTCGGAAGGGGTTCCCTCGGGGGCCGTCCGGTATAGGACGCCTAGAGGCTTCGTGCATCTCGGGACGACGGAGCCTCTGCAGACTCGGTTGCTGCTCTTGGGGGCCCGTCACCTTGCACCCCGGCAGCCCCAGAAGTGTCTGGATTTGTAGCTGCCCCAAGTCACAGGGGAATCTTGACCGTGAGCCCTCTCGGGGCCGGGTGGGGACTGAGGCCGGGTGGGCTGAACCTGAACAACCCTGAAAGTGGGTGGCGAGATTGGGGCCTGGCATCTGGAATAGCAGACCTTTCTCAGGGCCCTTCCTGTCCAAGGTGAAGCCCCCCCCCCACAACATCCCAGCTCACCGCCATGAAGGCAGAAAAGGGCAGTGAAACCCATTGGTGCCGGTGACGGAAGGGTCTTTCCTCTCTGACCTTTACATCTCTGAGGCCAGCACGACCCCGGGGAGGCGAACTTACTGGTTCAAGAGCACACAGCAAGACAGGCATTCCAGAGTTTGGACCTTTGTATTCATGTCATGATTTCCAGAAAATTCTGGTTCAGGCTTTTCTAAAAGGCAGTATGGGCACAGTCCAGGCTGGCAGGCAAGACATGGTGCATCTTTAAGAGAAGAGGCTCGTGGTTCACCGGCAGAAGCTTCCATGGGCCAACGCTCTTGACGTCGTTGCTATCGGGCCCAGCAGCAAGAGGTGCATCCTGGAAGATGCGAGGCCTCTGGGCGCCTCGGCCACTGGGCGTGAGCGGCTGGGCTGCGTGCATGCAGCCGTGTGGGGGGGCCTTAGACTTGCGGGAGAGCCCCCGGCACCACCCACTTGTGGGGCTCCGGCTTGAACTTACACGGTCTGCAGATCCTGACGGGGCGCCCTGGGAAGAGAGAAGGTGCAGGCCAGGCAAGAGCCAGGGACGCGGGCAGACGGCGGGCCCGGAGACGAGAGAACACAGCTGAAGGTTCTAGGCGCCAAGAGCTTTTAAACGTCAAGGTGAGAATCCGAGCGTATCCGCTTCCCGGAGGCCCAGAAGGGGCCTTTCATGGCAAACGGGACCGGCTCGGGGTATAGTCCCGTCAGGGAGAGATGGAGAGATGGGTCTTATCGGCAGAAGATGGAGAGAAGGGGCTAAGGTTCTTTTTTTGGCGGGGGGGGGGGGGGGGGGTCGTGACTAAGGGTCTAAAGTGGCTCTGCCAAGAACGGAGTCCACTGCAGCTGCCTTCTCCCCGGCAGCACCTCACGGGCGTGGCGCATCTCAAAGCTATGCTTGCATCCTGACCCACCAGCCCGTTTATGGGAGGAACAGTCCACAAGAAAAACAAAAATAAAACAAAGAACCCTGCATGCATCAAACGGTTCTACATAGTTTAGTTTTGAATACCGGAAAGAAATTTCTGGAAACTAGCTGAATATTCCACGGTGGAGAAATAGCAGGTTAGTAATGGTACCTCACAATGGGACGCGGCTAGCGGTGAGGAAACCCGGTGAGTATGAGGACTGGGTGCCCATAGGAAGAGAAGTGCGCGGGATGTAAGTGTTCATTTTAAACGTGAAAAAGTAAGATATAGGGGCGCCTGAGTGGCTCAGCGGTTTAGCGCCACCTTCAGCTCAGGGCCTGATCCTGGAGACCCGGGATCGAGTCCCACATTGGGCTCCCTGCGTGGAGCCTGCTTCTCCCTCTGCCTGTGTCTCTGCCTCTCTCTCTCTCTCTCTCTGTCTCTCATGAATAAATGAATAAAATATTAAAAAAAAGAAAAAGTAAGATACAATAGAATAAAGCTGGGTACACCTGGTTGCATTTAAAAAAAACAAAAAACCAAAAGAGACACAAATGAGTGAAAAGAGTTGCTGAGTTGCTGTGATGAGATTATTCTTTTTTTTTTTTTTTCTCCTTCTGTTTCCAGATTATTACTATATGCAAGGTGGTGTGAGGGTTGAGAATGCAAATCTGGAGCCTGAGTGTTTGGATTCAGAGCTCAGGCCCTACCCTTTACGTACTAGCTGGGTGGCCCTCGACAAGTGCCACAACCTCTCTGTGCTTTGGCTCTTCACCTGTACAAGTGGGTAGAGTAATAGTATCTAACTCTCAAAATTGTTGTGAGTTAGTCAGAGTAAGTACCATAACTGCTGTATATATAACCACTGGCTACAAAAAAATAAATGTCCTTATCATAATGTATTCATAGCCCCATACCTTAATCTTAAATCAGTGCTAATATTGGTGTGGCTTTGGGCTTTTTTAAAAAAAGATTTTATTTATTTATTCATGAGAGACACAGAGAGAGAAAAGCAGAGACACAGGCAGAGAGAGAAGCAGGCTCCATGCAGGGAGCCCAATGTGGGATTTGATCCCGGGGCTCCAGGATCACACCCTGGGCTGAAGGTGCCAAACTGCTGAGCCACCCAGGCTGCCCCTGGCTTTGTGTTTTTTTTTCTCCCTATTTGCAAGTGCTTTCATTTTCCAAATGTGATTGTCACAGTAATTTACAGTGTAAAGTAGTCTTTCATATTGATATCATCCTGTGAGGATTTTGCACCGAGTCTGATGGAGGATGATGGAGGATGACGATTTCCTGAATACTGCTCCCCTGCCCCCCTCCGGTCCCCAGGGCTCCCTTTTCTGGCTCTCACCATAAATATGGTGTTTGACTTATTGCAAATAAGATGGCAATTCTCCACCCTCTTTTGTAGCGTGACCTTGTGGCTTCTCCCACTAAGGTATGGGGTCTCTTCCTCTGCTCCTTCCATCTGGGCTGCCCTGGTGGCTTGCTTTGGCCAACTGAAGGCAGCAGAGATAACAGTGGGCCAGTTCGGAGGCCTCGAGGGGCCTTGGGTGCTTCCACTCCTAGGAGGAACCCTGCAGCTCCTGCCAACAAGCGTGGGCTAGCGTGTTGGAGGATGAGAGACCACGTGGAGGAGGGTCCAGGCGCCTGACTGAGACCGCCCCAGACCTGCGGGCCGCTGACCCCCAAACATGCGAGGGAGCCCAGCCAAGGTGAGCACAATGGCACAGCGTACCCTTGGAAGAATGAAGGAGTGGGGCTAATAGTCGAGGAACTGCTCAGCTGACCCTCAGATTCATGGCAAATAAGAAATAAATGTTATTTTGAGCCACTAGAGTTGGGAGTGTTTTTGTTTCTTTTTAAGATTTTATTTGAGGGCAGCCCGGGGGGCTCAGCGGTTTAGCACCTGCCTTCGGCCCAGGGTGTGATCCTGGGTCCTGGGATCGAGTCCCACGTCAGACTCCCTGCATGGAGCCTTCTTCTCCCTCTGCCTGCCTTCTCCCTCCCTCCCTTCTCTGTCTGCCTGTGTGTGTGTCTCTCATGAATTAATAAATAAAATCTTAACAAAAAAAAGATTTTATTTGAGAGAGAGAGAGGGCCACAGAGAGAGCTTGAGCAAGGGGCAGAGGGAGAAGCAGAGTCCCCACCAAGTGTGCCCGTGTCCCTGCCTCTCTCTGTGTCTCTCATGAATAAATAAAATCTTTAAAAATTTTTTTAAAATGCCGCCATGAGGTGCTACTGTTCAGATCGATATAAACTTTTTACAGCCTCTGGAAAAGTTTGTTTGTTTTAGTAAATTGGGAAATTCAGCCTATTGGCCCTTCATTCAGCCTGTTGCTCTCTGGTGCTGGTTCGGGTAGCCCCGCGGGCCTAGCCCTGCGCTTACGGGTAAAGCGAGGCCCAGAGAGGCCGCTCTCCACGCGGGCACATGCGTGTGGCAGCTGCTGGCAGCTCGGGGACATCCTCTGGGCACCCTCGGCCGTTGTCTCTTTGGACAGGCTGGTGCACATACACGCGCCGATGTTGGGGAACCTAAGTCCGGAGGCTGAGGTGCCCCCGCCGGGCGCACTGGGCCCTGCAGCATCTGGCACACGGCCCTGGGTGAGCCCCAGGTGAGCCCCGGGTGAGGCCGGAGGGTGCTGCTGGAAGGAGGCCTGGGCAAGGAGGCAGGGGCTCCGGCTCCCCGGGGGGACACGGCTGGCCTCCTGCTCCAGGTGCCCTGGGCAGGGCTCCCGCCGGCTCAGTGGCAATAGAGGGGTGACTTATAGGGCACCCGGCTGAGAGCTGACCTTACAGGCATGGCCTCACTGGCTCCTTCCACAGCCTGCCAAGGGGACTCCATGGTCACGGCCCTGCACAGGCGAGGAGACGGCTCAGTGGGGCTGGGGACCTGCTTAGGGCGCAGCTGGCAGGGGTGCGGCAGGGACTGCAAGCCAGGGGGCAAGTGTGAGGTCCTGGATGTGTGCGTGTTTTCGTGAGCCCCCACCAGGAACCTGCCCTCTGTGGAGGGGGCAGCGTGTGGTGGTGGAGAGAGAGGCGGGCACACCTGGGCTCCTGGCTCGGCCTCAGAGTCTTTCTGAGCCTCAGTTTCCCAATCTGTAAAAACGGTGACAACGCGTCCCTGGGTGTTTCCCAGGATCTACATGAGATCACGTAAGAAGGGCCCAATAAAAAGTTTTGTTTTGCCCTTTTTGTTCGGAGTCGTTGGCAAGTTTCTGCAATGGAGTCACAGTCTGTGCGAACAGGAGACCCAGAGGCAACACGGAAGCCATGTGCCCAGAGGAGGCTGAAGTGTTGAGTGACTAACAGAACAGCTGTTAGCTGGCGGTGTTTCCTGGGAACTGTGTGCGTGCGCACGCGTGCATGCGTGTGCATGAATGTGCACGTGTGTGTATGTGCAATGTGTGTGTGTGAATGTGCAGGTGTGTGTGTGCGTGTGTGTGCATGTGTGTGTGTGCATGTGCGTGCGTGCAGCCCTCACCTCTTCTTACGGCCCGTGGATGAGTCCATGCAGGGGCGGGTCTGGAGCCGGATGCCTCTCTCTTCCCGGGTTTGGTCTCATGGGCCCATCCTCCAGGCTCCGTGGGGAGCAGAGCTGCCCCGGGCCCTGCTCCCTCCTCTCCAGCCCTGCGTGTGGGGTGTGTGAGCGCTGCTGGGGTTGGCAAAGAGGGGCTGTCAGCTTCTCCAAGGAAGCGGCCTGAGGCTCCTCTGCTGTCCCTGCCCAGCCAGGCTCCTGCTGGGTCACAACCCCTGAGGTCAGCTGGGGGTGGCCTGAGGCCCTGGGGCTGGTTGTGGGCGGGCGGCAGGGTCCCCGTCCTTAGCAGCAGGCCTGCGGCTCCAGGCTGTGCAGCTTCCCCGGCGCCCCACCCCAGGTCCTGCCCCAGAGCCCCCCAAGGCCCGCGGACCTCTGCGCTAACTCAGCAGGCAGCAGTGGCCCCCGGGCTGGGCCAGTGCCGGGGACTGGGTGCCTGCAGCAGGGCCTGTGTCCCTCACACCTGGGCCCAGCCTGTGGGCAGGTGCGCTCGCTCCTCCAGGCCTCCCCCGGGCACGGAGTCCAGCTGAGCACCTGTGGCCCGCCCCCCGAGGACCCTCCCCCCCCCCCCCCCCCCCCCCGCCCCGCAGAGGCTGTGCCCCCCCAGGCCGCCCTGCCTGGGTAGCAGCTCCCGTGAACACCGCAGGCTCACCCGCCTCCCCGCCTTCCGTGGCGCCCCTTCCCCTCGTGCCTGCCGCTCCTCCTGCCCGAACCCTCCTCTCTGCATCCCTCCCTCCTGCTCCCTGCCTCTGTCCGATGCCTCCCACGGGGCAGCGGGGGGTGGGGGTGAGGTGGGGGGTGTCCTGGTACCATTTTCAAACTGCATTCTGTTCTTTCTCTTCACAGGACGAATTTAGTCCAAAATGATTACTTCTTTGATTCTTTTTGGGGGTGGGTTCTGTTTCCCCCATTAAACCAGAAGTTCCATGAGCCCCAGACCACACTACTGCGGCCCCTGCACGCGGGGCACCCACAGTGGGGTGGGGCCTGACCCACCTGTCCCAGCTGTCCCATCCCCTGGAGCCTCCTCCCACCGCGGGGTGTGGGGCTTACCTGTCTGGGTCGTCAGGACCAGCCTGGGAGCTCGGGTGCAGCAGAGCCTGCCACTCCAGGGCTTGCCAACGTGCTGGGACAGCCTCCTCCCTGAGGGTGGGCACAGAGGGCCGAGACCCCCCTCAGCGTGCAGGCGGCCCCCATGGGCCGGGTCTGGGAAGGAGCCCAAGATGCAAGGGTCCCGGGGCTATTTATTCGAGGAAACTCAGGACAGGCCGGGGGATCAGAGGGCCTGGGGAAAGGGTGGGCTCGGGGGTGATTTTTTTTTTTTTTTTTTTGGCAGAAATGACAAAAGTCAGTGCGGACAGATGCTGTCTTTGTCACATTCCCGTCTCCAAAAATCAGCACTGTCACTCAGAGTGTCTACGCCTGCGGACCCCGTACCCTCCCTCCAGCAATCCAGCCTCAGAAAATTATCTTAAACACAAAGACAGGCCTCATACACACATAGGCTTTCACCACGCACTTCACATGGTGCCAAGCTGTGAGCCCCCTACATGTCCAAGCATGAGATGCATCATAGCACATTTCCCTGATGGCAAGTCATACCTAAAAATATGACTTAAATGAACAACTGTGGGGCCTGTGCCAGGGACACTCCTAGGTGGATGGGAGACTCTACAGGGGGAGTTATTTATCCTCAATGAGTTGTCATAAGGTAGCAGTGGCCGCCTCTCCCCTACCCTCAAGTTAGAGGTCTAAGGAATTGCATTGCCTCGTGCTGTGGGGTCGAGGAATCCGAATCACTGTTTTCCGTAGGACACGTAGCGATGCTCACGGCAGTAACTGCAGAAGACAAATACTCCCTGTAGCCCTAGTGCTCGGAGAGGCTCACTGCTGACCTTGTGCTCTCAGGACAATCGTGATCATAAGTATTTTTGGTGATTATAATAATATGATGATTAAAAAAAAAAAAAAAAGAAGGCAGCCCGGGTGGCTCAGCGGTTTAGAGCCGTCTTCAGCCCACGGTGTGATGCTGGAGACCCGGGATCGAGTCCCACGTCGGGCTCCCGGCATGGAGCCTGCTTCTCCCTCTGCCTGGTCTCTGCCTCTCTCTCTATGTCTCTCACGAATAAATAAATAAAATCTTTTTAAAAAAAGAGAAAGTGTGTGATTATCTTGATCACATTCATTAACATTTTTTTTTTTAAATTTAAACATTGGGATCCCTGGGTGGTGCAGCAGTTTAGCGCCTGCCTTTGGCCCAGGGTGCGATCCTGGAAGCCCGGGATCGAATCCCACATCGGGCTCCCGGTGCATGGGGCCTGCTTCTCCCTCTGCCTGTGTCTCTGCCTCTCTCTCTCTGTGACTATCATAAATAAATAAATAAAATTAAAAAAAAATTTAAACATTAAAAAAGAGATAATGACCATGACCATATAGAGATACATCAATCTCAAAAAAACAAAACAAAACAAAACAAAACAAAAAACAAGCTTGCCTGCAACATTAAAACGACATAAAGCGTTGGACATGGTTATCCTCGAGTCAGGAGGGTCATGGGTATTTTTTGCCCCGTCTATGTCTGTGCCCCCAACTCCAGCACGTGTCAAAATCACCGTCAGAAAGATGATACAGGTGAGCAGTGTCTAGAGGGTTCGGCAAGAGAAGCAGCTCAAAACGCAACTTGGACCAAGAAGGGCAGGAGAGCGGAGCGGTGCCAAGCACGCCCCGGCCCTCACACGCACCGTCTGCGGCACACGCCTGCCGGGCACGAGCCTCGGGGGTGTTCAGGCTCACACGGTTCACTCACTCGCTCGCCCATTCATTCATTCAGTGCAGATTTACTGTCCTGAGAGCACTGAGGCAAGAGGGCGGCTCCCGCGCCTGCAGTGGGGCAGGATTGAGGGGTACGGACCCCCCCTTGCCGGGAGGCCGTGGGCTCGCATCGCCCCTACATCCCTCGTGCACGTCGGGGGGCAGGGGAGCTGGGGCTGTGGATGCCCCTGTGCGGCGCTGCCCCTGTGCACGGAGGTGCCTGCGACCTGTCTCCCCAGGCCCGGGCCCGCCCGCCCGCGGGGTTCGGGGGGGTCGGGGTGCAGCCGGGCCTCTGACATTTCCTGCTCCCAGCCTGCCCAGGCCCCGCTCAGGAGCCAGCGCCCTGGGGAGCAGCCCTACCTTCCGCGGCGAAGGTGGAGAAGCAGAGGAGGATGATGCAGAGCAGCCTGGAGACGACCAGCAGCCTCATGGTGGGGCGACCCCGGGACCCCACTGTGCAAGTGCAACCCGTGCTGCCGCCCGCATTTATGGGGCGCCGCGGTGAGGTGTTTCCCGGTGGGCAGGGCGCAGCGTGGCATTCTCATAAAGGGTAGGGTCAGCCGCTCCCAGGAGGAAGCAGCAAAGCCGCTGTTGGAGGTGAGGGTACTCGGGGAGCCCGGCCGCCGGCAGCTGGGAAACTCCAGGGAAGGGCCACTCCCGCTGTTGAACGTTAACTTTTAGTGTCAGTAATAGTCCCCCAAGCGCAGGCGGCTCCCAAGGTGCGGCAGGGAGGGCCCCCCCCCCCCCCCCCGGCTCCGGCCGGGGCCACGCTGGGGGCGCGGGGCCTGGAGCCGCATGGCTTGGCCTGCGGTCCCGCCTGGGCACCCCACAGCCCGGACCCCAAACCCGCCATCGGGAGGGCTTCCCGGGGACGTGGGCTTCCCGGAAAGGAGGATGCGTGTGCCAGGCCGTGTGCGCCCTGCCCGGCGGTTAGGGATGCAGCTGTTAGGGCTGCGGCTGGGCCTGTAGGGACATTTAGGCTGAAACAGAAAGGCACAGCCTGAGCGCAGATGTGGAGGAAGGGGACACCTTAGGGGGTGGGCACAGGGGTGAGTCCCCCGATGCCCCGGGGCCCGTTTTGTGGGGCAGGCCATGCACTAGGCCTGGAGACGGGGACGCTGTGCCTGGCCTCGGGGGGCGCGCTGGGGAGGCACCGCGCGGAGATGCAGTCTGTTTGTCCTCCTGGTAGCATGTCTGTGCGTCCTTCTAACGACCTAATGGCCGTCTGGTCTCTGGCCTAGAAGGACGCCTGGGAAGACGTCGGCATCCGGTTCGGTGCCCGGGATCTTGCGGGTTCCTGGCAGCCAGGTCACACACTGCCTGCTGCCCGGGCCTGCCCCGGGGGCACCTCCCTGGCGCTCCTCTCTTGCCAGAGATCAGAGATGCTCTTTAAAGATTTTATGTATTCTTGAAAAAATTAACAGAAAGATTAACACTAGTTGATAGCGTGAGATAAAAATTTAAGCACTGATGTAGCATGAATAGAATTGTATAATGTTTATGAATTTATTTTTTCTATTTCCTTTTCCCCTTCTTCTGGCCCTTTGTAAATTTTAAAAAATTATTTATTCATGAGAGGCAGAGGGAGAAGCAGGCTCCCTGCAGGGAGCCCAATGCGGGACTCGATCCCAGGACCCCGGGGGTCACGGCCTGAGCCGAAGGTGGATGCTCAGCCGCTGAGCCCTCCAGGTGCCCCCCGAGATACAGTTTAAACCACATGCTCGGAGAGCTTGGTGAGCAAATCAGTGGTGGGGGATGCTCCTTGAAAGTCACCTTCTGTGCATTTACAGAAACCACATAGGAAACTGGTTGGGCCACTGGGCTTAAGGGCGAGTCATGGGTTGGTCATCTGGCCAGCCGCCACCTGGTTCCCTCCCAGCCGCGCTGCGAAGCCTGCCAGCTGTGCTGAGCCGCGGCACCGGGCGGCGGAGGCGTGGGAAGCCCCGGGGCCCACTGGGTGCCCAGGAGGGATCGGGCAGCCACCCGCCGGCAGGAGGCCGGGGACTGGTGGGCCTGCGTTGCCTTCGCCAGGCCCCGCTGTTCCCCTTAGCTTGCAGGGCACGGCTCTACAAACTGCCCCGTTTCCTGAAGACGGTCCTTGAGATGAGCGTCGCCCCCGAGGGCCACAGCAAGCACCATCGCCACCACTTTATTTCTCTGCGGGGTCCCTCGGGTGCTGCTCACCTGTCATAGTAGGTCCTTTGCGGCGGCCGGTTCATGGTTTGCTTTGGGCAAAGGATCACCCGGGGAGACGGGAGCCACTGGCCTGCGGGGTAGGGCAGCTTGCCTGTGGGTTAGGGCACCTTGCCGCTGGCCTGGGGCTCACGGGTGCAGAAGCCCACTGTCGGGGAGCGGAGGGAGCGGCCTGGGCCCACCGGCTCGGGAAGGGTCCCCAGGACCCCGCTGCTCAACTGTGGAGCCACAAACGACACCGTGTCGTCAGCGGCTTTCTTCTCGGCACATCTGCTCCTTGTCGGCTCCCACGGCTACGGGCCGGCGGGTGTTCCCGGGACCATGTTTCATTAAATGGGGAGAAGGGAGCCGGGTGTCGGGATTGCACCCCGCTTTTTAAGCGCTTAGGAGAACTTGCTGAATTTAACACAGGGTGTGAAGTACCAGTTCCACTCCAAACTCCTGTTCCCCGGAGACAATCACTGTTCACAAAATTTCACCTCCTTTTCTCTTTTTTCAACATTTCAAAGATAGCTATCGACTTCCTACTTTAAAAAAGGAAGAAACACCTTTGGCTCTTTGACATGTCACAAAGTCGGGAGAGGTGAAAATGAGAAGCATTTTTAACAGGAACACCTGTTAGTTTTCAGCGACTGCACTTTGGGTATAAAAATAAGAGGACCTGAGGCTCCGAATCGTTTCTGAAGACGCGTCTTGAACGCTGGTGAGCCTTCCGGGGGGACTCCGGGCGCCCATGTGACGTGCGGGGGGACTTATGAGGAAGGGAACAATTTTCGGGGTCCAGCTTCCGACGGCTGGAGTCCCCACCTGCATGGGTGGGCCCTTCGCCGTGTCCGCCTCCCTCTCGGCCTGGGTCGCGCTTTCCCCCAGAAGATGGCTTATGGGCCTGCAGCGCATCACAGGATGCACCTTCCTTTATTTGCTTAGTGGATTGTGATCCGTTTGCAACAGGAGCCCGGACGCTGGGCGCCCCCCGTCCCCCAGCAGGTGCTGAAGGGTGACCTTGCCACAAGGGAAGTGGGGGCTCCCTCGCCTCCTGGGGGGAAGCTGACGCCTGGCCCCCGGGCCGCTCCTCTCCTGGCCTTGCCTCCCCAAGCCTCTCCCCTTAGGGTCCCCTACGAGGTCCCCCGACCTTCCTCGTGGCCGCCGGCTCCCTGGGTCTTGCCCAGCCGTCCCTTCCACCCCTGCCCTGGGTCACCGGGGGGGGGGGGGGGGGTCCTGCTGGGCCCTCAGCTCCTCATGCTAGAAGCACCTGGGCGACGAGGCCTGTGGCCACCCGACGCCATCTGGTGGGAGCGACCTCTTGGCTGCTTCCCTGCCGTTTGCCCCCCGTGCTCACACCTGCCGGTCGCTTCAGCCTGGAGCTGGGGGGCTGGGGGGGCCCAGGGCCTGGTCTGCAGGTTCCGTCTCCTAGCTCCCTCACCCTCCAGCCACAGGATCCAGGGCTCTAACCGAGCGTTTTAGCCTGTGCTCGACTGCTCGTGTCCGCAGCCTGGCCTCTGGGAACGAGGAGCTGGAGCTGGAGGGGCCTCCTGACAGCGGGAAGGCCCTGCCCCCTGCACCGGAGCAGCCCGGGCTCCTGGGATCCAGGCCTGCCTGTGTGTGTCTGGGCCCCTCATGAATAAATAAAATCTTAAAAAAAAAACCAGTAAACGATCAGGCACCATTGCCAGGAGAGGGTGCACAGCTTTCCTCGCCTTTGTTCACAGCATCCTGTCTCCAAAACCTACCTCCCCCTCGTGTTCACGGGTGTATGACGCTTAAGGCGGACAATGGTTGTCTTTCGCTGCCACAATTCAGGGCAAGTTAAAAAAAAACCCAAAAACCCAGCACCCTGAAATGCAGGCCTCGGCGAGGAACAGCGGGTGCAGGAGGGTGCGGGCGGGGAGAGCTGGGAGCTGGGCGCCCCGCGGGGTGGCAGCAGGCTTCCCGGAGGACAACGTGCCCTCCGTGCTGTCCCCCCGGGAACTCCAGTCCTGAGGTTGCGGCCACCGCGCGTCCGGGCTCTGGGGACTTCGAGACCCTGCGGAGAGACGTGCCCGGGCTCTCAAGGGGAGAGACGTCTTGCTTTCTGGGTCTTTCCGCTACCTTCCTAAAACCTGAAAAGCTTGTTTTAGCATTCCCATGTTTCCTCTCTTTGTATGTACTTTCCTTTAAAAAAATGAAATTGCTTGGGGGCAAAGATACAGAACAGCCCGTTTTCCTCCCAAACACCCATTTTTCTGCTCCCCAGGATTCACGACGAAGACCTTGCCGTAGCTCCGGCTTCTCTGTACCTGGACTCTTGCACTTTGGATGCTGTCGCCTGTGGCACCCTGGAGGGTAAGGGAGGCGGCTGGGGGGCTGCCCAAGCGGCCTCCCCGGGGACACCTGCTGCTTCCCCCCAACTCCTAGGGCAACGCGTCCGGGAGCGTTTTTTGTAGTTCCCAGATCACCCTTCACGACTGCCTGGGGTCACAGCTCTGGTTCTCATATTTTAACTACGGGGTGCCTAAGAGACGGCTCCACAGACACCTGTTGACTGGATCTCTTTGGCGGGACTTGTGTCTGGGCCCCCCCGCCCCCCCCAAGGGCTCCTGGCTTCAGCATTCACTGCGGCGACGGCAGCAGGGTCAGGGCCTTGGCTCAGGGCCTTGGCTCGCCGTGGGATTCCCCTGGTGGCTGCGCTCCGTTCACCAGAAGCTACTTCACAGCTTTGGGGCCCCTTACTCGCCACCCACCGATCCTCCTGCTGGGAACCATTGTGCGCTGCCGGGAAGTCAGGTTCCGCCTGCGAGATGCACACAGCTGGGTGCGGCTAGGTTTGCACAGTCTTCTGGGAAGAGTCCCTGTGAATCATCAGTAAAAGTTGCTACAATTATGGAGAGTTAATCCCTCAGGTACCTGTTCTTACAAATCAACGAACTATTAGAAATGCAAAAACCAACCACTGGAAAATAACATTTTTAAAATGATAAAATGTCACTGATTTTTAAGATAATTCAGTTTTGCAAAAAAAAAAAAAAAAAGCACCTCGCTTTAGTTATCTGGATAAATGGTAATCATGAAATTAAACACATTAAAATGAAAGACCAGTGAAATTAAACACATTTCAGAGATGAAATGTGAAAAATACAGCATCTTGGAACGGAGGTAACATGACTAATAAGCAAATAAAATTAAGAAATCTAACACCTTTCCTATGAAATCGTGCCTCGAATCTCGTTTCACCAGGCTCTGCGCTGCTGTGTAAAACCAGGGCATCAGGCCACCTCGACGAAGTGCTCATGGATTGTTCGACACGCCCTCGCCGGTGAGCAGGAGTCCATGGTTTCCAGCCCCAGCTTGCTAGCCACGCTGGGCACATTCGGGGAGGACTCCAGCTTGGTGAGCACATGGACCTGAAAAAAATCCTTTGTAGCTCCAAGTGACCTCAGAAATGGAGAAAAGGAGTTTCTGGCACTATATATTAGCAGCAGGAGCTGGGGAAGTAAAAGTGATCATTTATTTTTCAGACACTAAGGTCAATCCTCTTTGATAAACACTAAAATTCTAATGCTCTGCATTTAGCAAATTCAACCTGTTTTAAGTTGTGCAGTGCTCTGGATTCTCAACAGGATCTCAGCCCTGTGGCATCCGCGAACGATCCAACATAACTGGCTGAGACATTCAATTGCACCACTTCCTTAGCCACGTGACCTTGTGCGAATACTGAACCTGTGGGCTTCAGCTCAGTCCTCAGCAGGACGGAGACTACAAGCACCTAGCTCCAGGGGACGTTACAACTCAAAGGACTCCAAGCACAACATGCAAATAATTGAATCCTTAGCAATGACCAGGGCCTCTGGACCCCCTGCCGTACTGGGAAGACACAAACCTCGAGGGTTGTCCAGTTTCAAGAACCTCAACACGGACACACGCCCTCCGTCCAGATGAACAACTTCAGGCAACACGGTGCCTGCTACACTCACGTTTCCTGAGTGCTCATGACACTATTCTAAACAAACCAAAAGGGACTTCATTTTTCATGTGATTATTTTTTAAGTACATTTTCTGTTATTCTGTAAAACTTCAGGTGATGTTTCAGAAAACCACAAGTAGGTATTTCTCTTTTTTGCCTGAAGTCTTATCAATGTGCCGGTCCTCACTCTTCCCTGTGAGTGATGTGAAAAAAAAAAAAAAACCTCGGTGAGCCTAGGGACCAGTGATTTTCTCGTTATCACTTTACATCTGGTTAAAATATTTTATTTTGTAAGCATTCACATTTTATATAACTTACTTTTTATACCAAAGTCTTCACTGTCTTTAGCAAAGTTAGAAAAACTGATGTAATAAAATACCCAGTCATTTAAAAAAAAAAAAAAATCTACCTGGTTTTTCTAAATAAGCTGTTGCCTGATACCCATTGTTGAAACCCTGTTTGGTGTGATACCATCCAAACACAGGGATACAAAATGTGACTGAAGACAAGAGGACCTTTACAATCACATTAACACTGCAGAAGAGACTAAAGTAGACAAGGGGATAAATGCAAGTTTGGCCCTTGGACTTTTCTTAGGACACCCCCCTCACCTCCAGCAACAGCCGCTTAAACTTAGTGCTAAATGTCCACACATTTCACCCCAATCCTATGAGGTAGGTTCTCTTACCATCTTCATTTTATAGATAAGAAAATGGGCACAGAGAGGTTAAGTAATTTGCCTGCCCAAGGACACACAGGCAATCAGTGGCAGAGGCAGGGCTCAAATAAAGGGCAGTCTGGCGACAAGCACCACGGCCATAATCACACGGTATTCTACACCCTAGGTGAGGAAGAAAATAAAGGAAACAAATCCTCTATTCATATAGTATACATGTGTTCAGCTGGAAAAATTACAGACCAATCACAGCAGGCTGGAACCTTTATTTCAGAAATGAGCATCCTATGTAACATGAGGTGGTTGGAATAGTGATTTCTGGATTACTGTAATAAATATTTGTCAAAAATACCAATCATTTCAATAATCATACACTTACTTCATTCATTAAGAACTTCCAAAAATAACTCCTCTGTATCAAAAAACTTAATGTCACAAGAGTCAAGTAATAGTCTGTGCAGGAGAAGGGTAAGTCTGCGGGGGGAACTCTCAATGAAGCACTTTGCCTATTACAGTTTTAACTGACATAATCATGAAGAAAGACTAGCTATGCCCCCCTTTTAAGTGTTTATTAGTCTGAGAGCAACACAAGAAACCAAGTCTTAGGGAGAAAAACTGTTTTCATAATCTTAAGTGTGAACCACTAACAGGCTTTACTGATAAAAGCTTCAAACCCTGTAGAGATGAGAAAGGTAAGCATGTATTAAACATTTCAATAAATATGCAAAACAAAATTCAATAATTAGGAACACTGTGTTTTTGTATTTGAGAATCCAACAGTTTTCATGCTTTGAATGTTTTATCCTGAGAAGAGTTTTAAGGATATTTTGTTCTATGTGGTTCAAAAGTAAAACTTAAACACATTTAACACTTATCAGGAATTCTCCATACGATTAACATTCTGGACTGTCCTAGCAATGTCTCACGATGAGAAGTCCAAAAAAAAAAAAAAAAAAAAATCACACCTGCATTGTACAGATAGCACTGAAAAGGAAAGGAACATCGGGAGAATGAATCACTTATATCTGTTTAATGCTCAATGCTTTTGATAAGTTCAAAAGACGAACATAAAAACATCAATGATTTGTTTGTTTCCAAATAGCCAGAACTCTCACACTGGCTCACCACCAATTACACAAGTGCTAAGTATTCAACGAAAGACTGCAGGTGACCCTTTGCTTCTCTCTGGTCCCTTTACCAAACCTCTACATCACTTGTGACATTACTTGTTAATATTTCTGCATTTCAAAAGATATGCAGCAAAACAAAGTTTGCTAATTTTCACTTAATCAAATAAATTTTAAAATAGAATAAATTTCTCACAACAAAAACCTTAGTTTTCACATTCATTGAAATATTTTAGAATTACTCAAACATGAGAACTAGAAATGTGTGTGCTTATTTGGAAGAGAACTAAATTTATTCTTCAGAAGAAAAAGCAGACCTGAAGCATCACATCTCCAGAACATCTGAAACATGTTGACGAGTCTTATCTTCTAAACTTCAATGAAAGCTGCTTGGACAACTATTTAATGAACACCTGTCCCTATTAAACAAGCAAGATATCTGATGTATTAATGAAGTCAGAAGCTGAGGCACTTCATTTCTTTCTGTTGCTTCCAGTCGCTAGAATACTGGCAACTCGCATAAATATATTTAATGTATCCATGTAGATTCTCAGCATCCTGGAAAAGAAAATTATGGCCTGTTATAGATAATGTGATTCTAATGAAAAAACTATTTCTTAATGTAGAAAAGAAAAAGCAACACTGATTATCTGTCAAAGGTATATGAGATGGAAATTAAAGAAACAAAAGATGCCAACTAAGGAAGGAAGCCCTAGACTAGAGAGTCAAAATTTCCTTCTGGCAGATTAATTTTTGAAATGTTAAAGGGCAATTTAAAAAATCATTATCCTATCCTTGCAAAAAAAACCCCTGGGTGGGGATCCCTGGGTGGCGCAGCGGTTTGGCGCCTGCCTTTGGCCCAGGGCGTGATCCTGGAGATCCAGGATCGAATCCCATGTCAGGCTCCCGGTGCATGGAGCCTGCTTCTCCCTCTGCCTGTGTCTCCGCCTCTCTCTCTCTCTCTCTCTCTCTCTGTGACTATCATAAATTAAAAAAAAAAAAAAAATTAAAAAAAAAAAAAAAAAAACCCTGGGTGATAGACAATGAAATAATAGAGAGAAACCAAAGAAACACCTTCATAAAAATGTGTCAGACATAAGTCTGGCATTTTAAAATATGATGTATCTCCTCAAAGCAACCCCCCCCAACTGCCAACCAAAGAAAACTGTTACAAATCTGTGTTAGAGCAGCTTTTTTAAAAAAAATTACACTGCATTTCAGTTTCAAGGGAAAAAAAAATTACTTAAAAAAAAATGTGATAGACACCACGAAACTCAAGAAAGTTGCTTAAATAAAACAACCTACTTTGGTGTAGAGTCCAAGAAAAGGGAAAAGCATGGTTATAGAACAGCTGCACCATAAAGCTAATCAACAAAAACAGGTAAATACTGACTTAACTGAACACCTAAATATTACACTTAGTTGTTACAACCCAGTCAAATGTTCCGTGGATACGTAGCTTACTGAAGAGATGAAACAGCAAGCAACTGAAATAAAATAGAACTCCACCCACTCATTCTTGTGAGTGGACATCCTAACCCTTGTACCTATAAAAGTGACCTTATTTGGAAATAAGGCAAATGTAATCAAGATGGGAGTTAAGATGAGGTTAACACTGGAGCAGGGTGGGTCTTCATCCAACCTAACTGGAGACAGACATACAGGAAGACTGCCGTGAAGACGGACGTAGAGATTGGAGTAATGTGTCTACGAGCCAAGGAATGTCAAGGACTGCTGGCCAAAGGAGAAGCCAGGAGAGAGGCATGGAACACACTCTGTCTTAGAACCCTCAGAAAGTATCGACCCTGAGAACACCTTTTTTATTTATTTATTTATTTATTTTTATTTTTTTCTGAGGACACCCTGATGTCAGACTTCTGGCCTACAGAACTACAGAGAATATACATTCTCATTGTTTTAACCAGTTTGTAGTCTGTTACAGTAGCCCTCGGAAACTAACACAGCCATAAAATAAAATAGACCATAATAACACAAATGTTCTATGTAACAAAGGGAAGACATTAAAGACTACTTACGAATTGATGGGATCGTATTTTTGAACTCCATACGCTGGTATTACTTCTGCACGCTTGATTACTTTCTGCGTATCATAGAGAAGAAACATGCTGAAGAGAACTAATCCACCATAAACTGCCACTGAGTACAAAGTGGCACCAGCCACAGTGGTAGGTGGGAGAAACATCGACCCTGGAAGGGGAAAAAAAAAAAAAAATCAAACAAATGGACTCTTTTATAATTGGATTTATGATTAACTTTACTTAAAAAAAAAAAAACAAAAAACCAAAACAAAAAAAAAAAACCCAAAAACCTTTTGGTGTATTGCACAAATAACAAATAGGACTATATGCACTGTGTAATTTTGTTCCAGACCCATTATACTCATTCCTATAGTGGGTCACTTGCCCACATTACAGAAAGGCTCTTGCATCAAGAGCAATCTTGATGTTTCCCAAATCGGCTTTACCACTTTAGATGTATTTTGGTAAAACCAAAAATAATAGTTTACCATGATGCCAAGTAAGAAAATACACTCTAATTACTGTTTCCTTTTTAAACTTTTGTAAATGACTCTTAATAAATTCCCTCCATCAGGATAACTGAGTACATCAATGATTGTAGGATACTAAGAACCAAGTATCCGAGCACAGCGGCTTACCTAGTGAGGATACAAAGACGAGGCCCAGACCCACTCCCAGGGGTGCTCCCATGTTCAGAAATTTCTCACTGGGTGCGCACATGGCCACAGTGGAGAGGCCTCCCACAATGCCTGCGGTGTACCACGCAGCTCTGATGAGAAGAGGCCCCCCTAATATTGTCAGTGGAGCCACCACTGCACCCATCACACCTGGAGAAAGAGCAAGTAATTAAGTATGTACTAAATAACAACCAAAAATGAAAATGCCACTTCTAGCAATATGCCATCGGAACATCATATACCTCGTTGTTATACAAGAGGAAAGTCTCTCCCTTATTTCATACTCTACTCCCCAACCCTCCCAATTCCACAACCCAAACCTGTGGCTATCCAAATTCAAAATCACAAGAATAACAAACATATTCTTAAATTGTCTCGACTCAAAGAATAAACACTAATTTAGACATTAACAAATTCTACGTAGTTCTTTATCTGGATGTGAGCATCTGGTATTCTTTGCAATAATGATCACATATATAAGGATTGAGATATAAAAAGGGTTGAAATGGGTAACTGATAGGTTAAACCTGCCGATGCCCAAAGGGAATAAGGTTAAGAGAGAGAATGTGTACATGGTGCTAATTCTAAAATGTAGGAACTTCAAGGACACTTTTGTCTATTTCTTTGTGTAATAGGGAATGCCATCTCAGCTTGCAAACGGTAATTTTAGTTGTCAGATATTTATAAACAAGTTCAGAAAAATTATACTGAAAGGCATCAATAATTTAATCAGCAAAGCAAACAGAATTCCTTAATTAAACAAAAAATCTTAGACAAGGCAGTATTTCAGAGGTGAGTAGAACAAGTTATCTTCTTTAAGGGTCTATGTTGAACTCCTGCAACAGGCATAGCTGTTGCCATACTGTAATTTCAACAGTGTGTCCCTTTTGTGAGAGTAACATTTCTGGATCAAGTAGTAAGATATATCTCATGATAGTGAGTAATAAAAAATGTCCTTTGCTGTAAGAAAGATACTACATAAAAATTCCTCTAGGACATTTCTACCAAGATTCCCATCAGTTTTGCAACTAACAGCAACATTTCTAGAAAACAAAACAAAACAAAACAAAAAAAACCCCAAAAAACCAAAAACCATTCTTTGGGGGCAGAATCCAAGAAAAACCTTTATTCTCCACCAGGCTTCCCACTTTACTTGCCCCAGGTAATTCCCTGTCTTGAAATTTGGATTAAGCCAAAGGCAGAGGATGAAAGTGTCCTTCTTCCTCCATTCCCTGTACTAATGTGCCGGCTCATTGCTTCAGTTTCTCTTGACCCTATTAGCCACCAATGGCCAGGGACAGGAGGGAGAGTTGGTCCCATGGAGCAAGGATGAGGCCTTGCCTCCTTCATGGCCCTTTCATAGCATCCAGGGCCTAGCCTGGTGGTCCTGTTTTCCATGGCCTGCCCCTCAAGTGATCCTCTTCTACCCTGTCGAAGACAGTTTCTCAGGTGGCCTTGACGGCCATGGTACAGTCCTCTGGTTTTTCCACTCTTCATGGCTAGGTTCACTGGAGGTCTTCTCTGGAGCTTTCATCACTGGGAGTCTGGTCCTTGGCTGGCTTAGTCACCCCGCTCTGCTAAGGTGTCATTCCAGATGCCACTGTACTGAGAGGTTCACCTTCTGTGGCCGAGCTCTCTGGCAGTCAGGCTGTGTGTGTTCTGAGAGACTTGTCCTCCCTCCTCACAGAGTGTGGGCACCTGAGTCCTGGCCTTCTCATAACAGTTGCACCTAAGTTTGAGGCCTTTGAGGGTCTGGTCTGGTCCTCCAGGACTTTGTCATCAGCTATGGGCAGGTCCCCCCAAAAGTCTGTTCCCCACCATCTGGCTCTTTGGTGAGCCTGTTTTCTAAGGCCTAGTTTTCTGATGGTGTGTGCAGCTGTGGTCTAGCCTTCCCAAAGCTTTAAGACACAATTAGAATAGTTTTCCAATGATCATTTTAATAATTCCTGCACAGTATCACTTAGTCCTGATTAAGACCACAGCTAGGTCTACATAGTGCTTATACATTTGGATGAAAAAAGAAAATGGAATGCACTGGGATATTAATACTGGTCAAAAGCCATCTCTGATCATCCAAACCCCCTTCAGGTATCATCTCAATCATGCCAGTGAAAGCAAGAGTAAACAGAGGGCTGGACTTGAAGAAATAAAGGTGTCGGTTTTGACCTGGTACCTGCTGGTGTGACCTCACATAGCCTCCACTTCCCTATCCATGAAATGGAGATGCTAATGCCAGCCTACAAAGCTGCTTAAGAGATGTATGAAATATAGAGCAAAAACTGGCATTCATGCTGTGCAGGGAAGGGTTACTGTAGCAGGCCTAAGATCATCTTTACAAAGACTTGCTTGCAGGGCTGGTCCTTGGCTATTTAAGAACTTGGCACATGAAGCATTCTGTAAGTGGGAGGGTTAAACAACTTGTGCAAACAATGTTATGCTGAAAACGTGCTTTCCTTCTGGAAATTCGTATTTTGGTAGTTGCTAGGAGGATGCTTACAAGATCAGCCAGAAAATTCCTGGGCACCAAGTCTCTAATAGGCTTCCCATCTCACTTCACTTTTCACTTCCCCAAGTCCCCTCAAAGAAAGGAGGGAGCGCTGAAAGCCTCTGGATGAATTTCTCCAGACTCTGCCTCTATTTTTCCCCCTTGCAGATGCTATCATGTGTCCTTTTATCATAATAAATTCTTAGCTCTGAGTAACAAACATCTGCTGAGTCCTAGGATTCCTTCCTAAGAAACACTAAATGAATGAATGGGGGGTATGTGTCTTGCAAGCCCCCTTCAACACACAAAATACTTTGACTCAAGTAAGCAACCCAGAAAGAAAGCCCTATTCTAACTTCAAACTATATAGCTATTTTAATTTAATTCAGTAAGTCATTAAGTATCTACTACTTATCAGAGATAAAAAAGCACAATCTGTTTTCTCACCAAACTCAGTGTCTAAAATGGGAAAGAGGAACAGAACTCCATCCACTGGGCAAGATACTGATGCTAAACAGATGGTGAGCTGAATAATTCTTATTTACACAAGTTCACATATCTCTAATAATTAAAAAAAATTTTTTTTAAATAATTTTTTTAATTAAAAGTAGGTTATTGGTACTAGAAGATAAAGGACCACTTCCCTCCATCACAGGGTTTTATTCTGTAAAGCTCCATGGAAAATAGCTATGGTTAACCTCAAGTGTAAGGAAAGAGACTTGAAAGCCGAGGTTGTGAAGTCATGCCTTCGCTTACTGACCGAACAAAGCACATGAAGAAAATAAATGACACAGTTCACACCAGAAATTTGGATGCCAAATACCTAATTTCCATTTGTTAATGTTAATAACACTTCAGAGTCTGTACCCCTGAAATTTTCAGGGAAATGCTTATTTGTCTTGTTTAAGTGAATAGGCTATTAAAAAGCAGACACAGATAAAGACAAAGAACAAACAAATGGTTGCCAGGGGGAGGTGGCAGGGTGTGCAAAGTGGGTGAAGAGGGGTGGGACATACAGGCTTCCAGTCAGAATGAAGTCACAGGCGTAAAAGGCACAGCACGGGGGACCTGGCCAGTGATACTGCAGTAGCGCTGCATGGTGAGACGGCAGCCACTACAGCTGCGGGGAGTGGAGCACAACGTACAGAGAAGCTCAATCACACTGTTGTACACTGGCAAGCACTGCAACACTGCGTGTCAACTATACTCAAATTAAAAAAATCAGAAAAAATAAAATTTGTTTTGTGGTAGAGATCACGTATCTAAGAAGTACTTTTGTTTCTGGGTCTAGCTGGCTCTTAATTCAACCCACAGACAAGCTATCCTGGGATACCTGAGATGGAAAACACTTTGTCTAAAATATTTGTGTCTCCACAACTAAGGGAGGGATCACAACATACACCTATAAAAGGATATTAGAACTGTCCCAAAGGACAGCCTTTGCCCTGTCCACGGTGTATTTGTGCTAAACCTACCTAAATAATGACCCAGCTAACGGTATCAGACACAGATACACATTTCCAAAAACCTTTTTTACTGTGTTCTCTCTTCCAAAACCTCACTGCAAGATCCTCTACACTCCTATTCTTTCATGTGTTGTCTTACCTCTTCTTCTCCACCCTCATTTTTACATTTTTCTAAAGATACACAAGAACAAGTATGAAGTAATGTGTATCACGTTTGAAACCCTCCCAGGAGTAGACAAAATACGTAACGGAAATCTCTGCATATACTGGAGTGTCACAGGAGGCCAAATGTAATATTGGGGGTGTCCATGATCTTAGTATCAGAACCATTAACTTTTCAGAGTAGAGGTCTGGCAATAAGCAACCACTAATAGTATAAAAAACTGTTTTTTTCTAAACACGAAGCTTTATTACATTATGCACAATTGTGAAGTCACCAAAAAAAGATAGTAATGAAGGTTGTTAAATGAGAATTTAAAATGAGAACATACCAGAATGTAGTAACCAAGCAAGATGCTTTGGGCCTGGGCTCTGGTCATATGATATTGATTGTACCAGTATTCCAGCTCCAATCATGGCTGCAAAGGTTGCACCAATTGTCTGGAAGACACATATTACTGAGAAGAATCAATCCTATACAACAACAAAGTAGAAACCCAAACGTTCCCAGTTCGGCTGGTCTCTCCCAAAAACCTTGTTTAAAAAGATTAAGGATGAGCGCCCCCTACCGGCACACAGTTTTGCAGACCCCCTTCAAATGAGTTCCTTTGAGCTTTGACTGTTAACGACCATCTTTTAATTTTATTCTTGCTACAGAGATTGATTTATAAAGATTTTATTTATTTATTCATGAGACACACACACACACACACAGAGACACAGGCAGGAGAAACAGGCTCCCTGCAGGGAGCCTGATGTGGGGTTCAATCCCGGGTCTCCAGAATCATACTCTGGGCCGAAGGCAGGGGCTTAACCGCTGAGCCACCCAGGCGTCCCTACACAGAGATTTAAAAAAAACCTCTTTAAGAATCCCACAATAGGGGCGCTTGTGTAGCTCAGTTGATTAAGTGTCCAATTCTTGGTCTTGGCTCAGGTCATGATCTCAGGGTTGTGAAATTGAGCCTTGCATGGAGTCGCTTGGGATTCTCTCTCCCCCTCTGCCTCTGTTCCCTCACCCATGCTCATTCACACACTTTCCATTGCTCTTGCTCTCTCTCTCTCTCTCAAATAAATAAATCTTGGGAGTGCCTGGGTGGCTCAGTCAGTTAAGCGCCTGGCTTTGGCTCAGATCATGATATTAGGTCCGGGGATTAAGTCCCATGTCGGCTCCCCCGCTCACTGGGGAGGTTTTTGCTTGTCCCTCTGCACCTCCCTGCTCATTCTCTCAAGTAAATACAATTTTTAAATAAATAAATCTTAAAAAAAAAAAAGCCTTCACTCATATTAATATAAATAAGTACACTAGAGTCTATCATCTTCGAGTGGAGAAATAATTACTAAAAACCATTTCATACAATTCTTCATACAAATGCAAGGCATTTTCAGGGTATTTATTACAATTGTTACTTTTTTCTTTTAAGATCCTTCATGTTCATGACCCAGCTGTATTTTTTGCCTTTCCATACTCTACACAGTCCAGCTACACTGAAATGGTGGGGATGCAAACATGCCTCCATTTCATGTCTCTTTAATTCTGTTCATTTTGCCTAAGAATACTTTTTTTTTTTTTTTTTAATTTTAGATTTTATTTATTTATTCATGAGAGACAGAGAGAAGCAGAGACATAGCAGACATAGGCTCCATGCGAGGAGCCCGATGCGGGACTCGATCCCAGGAGCCTGGGATCATGCCTTGAGCCGAAGGCAGTCGCTCAACCGCTGAGCCACCCAGGTGCCCCAGAATACCTCTTTTCTATTGGGTTGACTTATTTAAAGATTACATCCTCACCCGAAAGTTATTCTGGGAGGGACACCAACTGCCACAGCAGGGTCAGAAGCCTCTCCTGTGTTCCAAAATCACTTGGTACCAACTCTGATATTATTTATGTGATGTCTGTCCTCCCCAAAAAGTTTCATCTTCATCTCTGGAGCACTTGCCTGACTTTCCAAACAATTTTATTTAAGTAGCCCTAACAGCAGGTAAGAGTGAACTTACACCCAGAGGAAGTCGAGAATATGATCTAAGCACAAAACTTGTTTGAAATCTTATTTCAGGAGCTAAACTCTTTTGTATATTTTAATTTTTCTCATAGCCATGGTGCTTTGTTAAAAAGTATTGTTTTATATTATCTAATTAGAGCTTCTGCTCCTGGTGAGAATGAACCATGCGTATTCTGTGTCCTCATGAACTTCTAGGCTAGGAGACTTATAACATCCATATAAGAGGCGATCTCCTAAGAATACTGAAGTGTCCAAATGGCCATGCTACCCTAAATGGTTCTCTTTTGGAAAGTACAGTGGAAATATGGCTTTGGATAGAAGTTAGATCTGGTTACTGATGGGAAATCTGTATGATAAACTTTCCCATCCTCCTTCCCTCCCAGTCTCACACTCATAGTTCACGTTCCTACAATCCCTCATTTCAGAGCTGGCAAAGCCACAGCTGCTATACTTGCTGCTCGTCTCTTCCACTAGAGCACTTAGAACTCAAATACAAATCATATTTTTGCAGTTTCAGTATCTGCAATGGCCTCGGACAGGTCAGCCACTCTCCTCTGTGTGGCAGTCAAACATTCCCTTTCTAACTGTGTCTTCTTCACTCTAGACTTCATACTCTAAACTCCACTCTTGACACTACTGTGAAGCCAGTTTTAATGACTACCTCTTCTCCTCTGCTCAAGCTGTTCTGCAAACCTAGACTACCTTTGTCCTCTCCTATAATAAAAAATGCTGGCCTTCAACAGTTCTGATGAAACAAATGCCTCTTTCGTGGAACTTGCCTATTTATTAGTTCAAGACAAAAAGTCTTTCAACTCATTTTACACTTTCTACTTCTTATTGCACAACCTTTACCACTTACTCAAGTTCATTTCTTCAACCAGATAGTAGAAAAATAGCTACCATTTTTGAAATATTTTTTTCTATCTAGCAAAATAACAAATGCTTAAAAAAAAAAACTCATGGAATGTAAAGCTTTACAAAGGATCAAGAAAGTTGTGTTAGCAACAAGTATTTTCCACTGAGTCCTAAGATGGCTTTGCATTTGCCATTGTACCCCATCCCTTTTAACTAAATTGCTACAAAATACGAGCTGTTTGATCTCTGTTGCTAGGTAAGTAGGATATTCCTCTAAGTTTGGTTTTCAACCCCTTTGCCACTATTTAAATACTCAACGAAGAATAATTCCTGATTTACTTCAGAATGTAATTCCTACTGTCTCAGTTGCACTGTTAATTCATAGATTTGAACTTGTTCAATTTAGTAAGGGATTCCTTTCATTTAATACTCCTCTCCCAATATTTTTGTTTAATCTTCTGATAGTGGAAAAGGAAAACAAAGACAAGCTGACTTACCACCCAAGAGCCTCTCATCATAAAGTTCAGGAGAACAGGAGTTCTGCTCACTGCCAGGGCGGACAAAGCTGTTAAACCAATACTTCCTGCTAAGTACATGTAGGTAGAATGAATTCTATCCTTCACATACTGAGGCCAAATTCTGTAAGAAACATGACAAGGTTTATTTATAGAAGTATGGATATAAATTTTGGTTAAATCATTCATAGCCGGGAAACTTTGGGAAATAGCAGTTTATTGCTCCCATCTTATTCCCCTCATTTATTATGGAAATGATGTACATACACATTGGAGTTATCATAAAATGACATAAACCTAAGCACTTGGCACATATACAAAGCAAAATGTTTTCTCCTTGCTTAAACACATATAACCTTAGAAGATTTAAGTTTGAACAGATGCTAAGAAGTTTTATTTTATTCAGGTATATTTCTGGTTAGATGATTAGATGTAAGTTATTCCAAAAGTGACAAAAGAGAAGGATGAAAACAAAATTGGAATCTTGAAGATTGGAAACGTCTGGGAATGATTTACTTACACAGCCTTTTCAATAGCTCCAATCTCGTTGGACATTCCCAAGCCATAGTAGCACAGTGCTCCAAGACCAACAGCTGCTCCTCCAGCAATAAACCATCTTCCCATCTGGTCAACTGCAGAACAAAGGGAGTGCACTTTAATACCGTCAAGTCTTGACTAAATTAAAATGCTAAAATAAATAAATAAATAAACAAACAAACAAATAAATAAATAAATAAAATGCTGATGGCAAGTCCTTTCTAATACTTTTTAAGGGGAAAATCAAACGATATACCACATTCCTTTGTAACAACCATAATTAGAATATATGGGAATATAAATGGCTTCAAAATTAGGGGACCTGTAAAAAAGGACACGGCTAAAACATAGGTGTAATAGTACAAAAAGGATCAGACTTGATTAGCCTCTAATTTCTCTCCAAAGAAATTTAAGGAGGCGATGTATCTGTTGATGTGGGGACACTTCTGTAATACATATTATTTTATTCATAAGAATCTGGGTATGGGGGCACCTGGCTGGCTCAGCTGGTTAAGCATCTGCCTTTGGCTCAGGTCATGATCTCAGGGTCCTGGGACTGAACCCTGCATTGGGCTCCCTGCTCTGTGGGGAGCCCACTTCTCCCTCTGCCTGCCACTTCCCCTGCTTGTGCTCGCTCTCTCTCTCAAGCTGCCAAATAAATAAATAAAACCATAAAAAAAGAAAAAGGAACCTGAGTTATGTTCTCATTATATTTTTAGAAAATAAAGATGAAAAAAAATGTTAATAGTCATACCGGTGTCTAAATTGCGATTAACAAAGATGATGTTTGTCACAAAAGAAAAAGGAACCAAAAATGTAATGTGCTTATACAGCAGAATCAAGGAGAGTGTGCTCTAATGTAAGAGAAAGAGAAAGAGAAAGAGAAAGAGAAAGAGAAAGAGAAAGAAGAAAAAAAAAAAAAAAGAGAGAAAGAGAAAGAATTTAACAACTCTTAGTTGTATAGATCTTCTTTGAGTTTTAATTTGGGCAGTACGAATATTACTATGCCTTAGCTATATGATTCACATTATTTTTTAGGGTAAACTTACTAATCAGAAATGCCTGGAGGGATACAGATTACAGCTCTTTCTATTATAATACATTGGCGTTTTGTAAGGCCGTTGACCAGGAATAGCATTCGAGGACTAGATTTGGGTAGACTAGCAATCTAGTAAAATTTGCAAAACTGAAATTCAAACTGACTTCATTAAAGTATTGTTTCAAGGGAGGCCATATATAAACAACCAGTTAAGAGGACTCTTCTTGAATAGCTAGGCTTTCATTAATATCTGTTTTAGTGATTTTCTCTTGACCTAAAACACACATAATTATTATATGCTTAAATGAAGATTCTATGCAACTTCAAATGGACTTCCTTAAGGATTTTGTCTTTTATATCATGGCATATTAACTATTAGTCCTTTTTTTTTTTTTTAAAGGTAAAAGTAAGATTTTCTCTGGAAGAAATATGATTGGGAACCAATGAACCCAGTATAAATCTTTTCTAGGTCATAAGATCCCAAAGAATGATCGTTTTTCTTCCCAGAAAATGCTCACATATGTAAGTTTGCACAAATTTTTAGAAGGCCGTTCATGGACTTCTTAAAACATATTCACATACTCCAGTTCAAAAACTAAAGACTGATGCCTACTTTTAAATATTTTTTCCATTGATGGTTCCATTGCTCTCTCCTTAAGTTCTTGGCCAATTTTCCCACGCCGGATCCCAACTCTTGTCTTGGTGGCATAGTCCTGAAATACACAAAAACAAAGACACGTAATACACACAGCACAACAGAATGTTATTAATAAAATAAAATCTCATTACACTAAAATCACATTACACATAAAATAAAATAAATAATAAATAAATAAACAAATAAAATCACATTACACATTCACTGTAGATTTGATAGTCGACCTAAGAAACTAAATGTAGACCCTACCTGGGGTCGATCTTTGAAGTGGATTCACTGAAGTTTGCAGTTTACAACTTAACATTTCAGAATAATTACTTCATAAACTACAGATTTCTCTCTCTAGAATTATAGTTTAAACACTAACTTTTAAAAAATATGTATTCAATATTAGCTACTTTTCTTCCCCCATCTGGAAAGGGGCTCAAGAAAGTTACCTTTCCTTAACAGAAAAGTCAAAGGAGGGATGACTACTACCTCTATTTTAGCTCTTTTTCAACAGAACAGTTCATTTAAGAGGAAAACAGCTTGTCTACCTCACATATCAAAACTTATACTTCTAATCTGAATGTTGGAGGAGTAATCGATTATAAAAGAAAATGCGTGTTTCTCTAACCTGATGGATTTAACCACTCTCTAACCAAGAGCTGCAATGGCATTTTTGGTAACTTATTAATAAGCTACTGACTAAATGTTAACATTCCTGGCTTCTTAAGCTTTTGACTATAGGCTCACAGTCTCTGTCGCACCATCTAGCTCTCAGTCTCAGACAAATCACTGTAAACTCTGAATGAAAACTCCAAAAGCTGTAAGTAAAGAGAAAGTTACAGGAGCTCTTTCTTTCATATGCAACGAGGAAGAACAGACTGACACAGAACTAATGAGAAAGAGCTGATCTGGGACATCAGGACTGTTTCAGTAAATCACTAATGGTAAACAGGGAGCTTTGTACGCTCAAAAACAGAAAAAAAAATAAAAAAATAAAAAAATAAAAAGGTTCCCGTGAACAAGATACCAGATGATCCTTACCCGGCTGGGTGTGAAGAGCCACTGATTTTTCGTGATGGACTTCTTCACAACAGGGGAGGTCTTGGTGAAAGCTGGTTGGAAAACCCTGGAAGGTAGTGTCCGGAGACACACAAGTCTTGCGGCCAGCATGGTGGTGCAGCAGGTCTACCAAGCAGATCTGAAATGCTAGTTTGAGAGGCAGACAAGACATAACCCATTAACCGGTGGAGGAAGTAAACACAGAAAGATACAGAGACACGGAAGCGCAAAACGGAAATAGTGAGTTTTTTAAACGTTAATGATGAGTCGCCTGCTTATTCCTTATTAGCTTCCAGAAACCCACCTACAGAACCCGATGTGGGATGATCACCAGAACAGAGTCAAATCCCAGCGTCAAAAACAGTAGGGCGTAGGCCGCCCACGGAATCCTCTAATACAAAGTAGAGGTTGATGTCTTAAGACCATTACCGGGTGTGTGATGGCTTTGTGTGGTTTGAAGATTCATACCAGCATCCAAAGGGAAAATTTATGTATTTATTATCATTCTTAAAGATTTTACTTATTCATGAGACACACAGAGAGACAGAGAGAGGCAGAGACCCGGGCAGAGGGAGAAGCAGGCTCCATGCAGGGAGCCCGACGCGGGACTCGATCCCCCCAGGATGATGACCTGGGCTGGAGGCGGACGCTCCACCACTGAGCCCCCCGGATGCCCTCGTGCGGAAATTTAAAACAAGTTTAAATTTAAATTAAATCACATTTAAACAAGTTACGCTCCGCATTGCTTTTGAGCGTCATCCAAGGAGGAGATGAACGACTCTCCAAGGCCATGCTGAACAATACACATTACGAATTTCCGCTGAACGTGCCAGATAGTACTTTCCATTGAAGAAACGCCGAGAAGGGCAGCCGGGGGGTGGGGTGGGGTGGGGGCGGCTCCGCGGTGGAGCTTCTGCCTGCAGCCCAGGCTGTGACCTCGGGGTCCCAGGTTCGAGTCCCGCGTCGGGCTCCCTGCGGGGAGGCTGCTGCTCCCTCCGCCGGGGTCTCTGCCTCTGTCTCGTGAATAAATAAAATCTTAAAAAAAATACGACTAAAGTACGCAAGGTAGTGAAACCCCCCGGAAGGCACCTTACACCGCAGATGCTGCGGCCTTAACGGAGGGGCCCGTGACCCCGCACCCCCGAGGCTGGATCACGCATGCGCACTGTCCCCGCTTCCGCAGGCACCGGCCGCCGCTCGGGGCCGGGGGTGGGGGTAACTCGCAGCAAGCCGCGGGGCCCCGGGGTCAACGCCCCCGCCCGCAGCTCTCCCCGGGGCGCCCAGCGGCTCCGCGAGCAGCCGCACCTCGGGTCCCGGTCACCTCGACCGCGCAGTCACCCTCCCGGGCCGCCGACACGCAGACGCTCCCACCTCCGCGGCGCTCGGCCGGCTCCCCGCTGTCTGCGCGCGCAGCCTCCCCGACGCACTGCGTGACGCAACATCCGGAGACGCTCCCAAACACTAGGCTCGCCCAATCACCAGCGCAGCTCAGGCGGAAGGGCGGGCACAGCAGAGAGGAGGGGTTCCGGGCTGGAGGGGCGGGGCCGGTAGCGGATTGTCGGGGGCGTCATAGAGAGCGTCCATTATGGGGGTGGGCGGTGAAGGCGTTGCAGCCATGTTGGTTATGGGTAGCGGAGCTAGTCTTCGTTTTTGTCTCCACAGTTTCATTAGCGGCGGTTAGGAAGAAAAAAATAACGTAAAAATTGAAAAAGAATGTTAACGCTGTGACAACCAAAAATTATTCTGTCGCCCCGTTCTTTGCCTCATGTCGCTTGTTTCTTCCTTCTCAGGAATGTATTGCGAGACGAATAGTGTGCCAAAGTGGTCTTTTTAGAGGGGAGCCAAAGGGGTCTTAGGCCTGACACCTAAGGTTGGCTGATGAAATATAGGACAATGCAAGGTCAGCGGCCAGATTTTAGCAGGTGCAACCTCCCTCTCCCCCAGGTTGCTCTGTGACCTCCCCAAGGCCCATTTTCAGGCTTCAGTGTAGACATGTGTAACAGGCATGATACGACAGCCTCTGCCTCTTGCCCTGGGATGGTTAAGGTCTGTCTTCAATACTCAGAATTTGTCAACTGAGAAGCCATTTCTTGGCTACACGATGGAGGTTTTGTTTCTTTCTTTCACCCTCTTTCATCCATTACACAAATATTTGCTGAGTCTCCCTTTGTACCAAGCACTGACCTAGGGATGTATGCAGATGGATAAAACACAACCAGTTCTGTTTGGGCAAAACAAAGTCCTTGCCCTGATGGTGTTTACTTTCTGGCAGAAACAACAAATACACAAAATGTTTGGTGGTGATAAGTACCATGGAGAAAACTAAAGCTGCATAAAGCCTTGGAGGGATGCTATTTTAGATAAGATGATTAACAACATGTAAAATTCATGAGCCTTATCTGCTCAGCTATTGTTAATTGTGATTTATGATAATCCTCTCACCGTGTAAATCTTGACAAACATAAAGGTTTACATTTTATGTGGGTAATAAAACAGTTTGGCAGCACACAATTTTTATTTCTTTACTCTGAAAGTTGCAGGAAAACACTGCAGAGAAATCTGTCACTTAAGATAGTGAACAGGTCAAGCAAGATCAATTCAATCTTTGGATCTTCACCCAATTTGATTAGCTGGCAAATGGATTCTTTGTTTAGCTCCCTTAGTTTCTTTTTTTTTTTTTCTCTCTCTTCTCCCTACAGCTTCTGTTATCACCAAAGAGAAGGGATTCACAACACAGTACCTGAATAAACAATATGCCCTTTTGAGTGATTTATAAGATTCTTATTAATTAAAGCTTATTGTTTTCCTAAAGGAAAATAAATTTCTGATTGCATATTTTCTTTTCTCAAGGATGGGGTTTGTATTGTTTCCACAGATGTCAAATACTTTGAAAAAGGAGTTACCTGGTCACATCATTGGGAAGATATGCTCAAGTGTGGGGTGGGAAGAGATTTCATTGACTGGAAACTAATTAGGAATTTATTGCAATTGTTCAAGCAAAAGCTGTGGAAGGCTGGAATTAAGATAGTAGAAGGACAGAGAGGGGTTTATGACAGAGATATATGACTAAGGAGGAATTTATAGGACTTAATGACTGATTGAATATAGCTGATAAGGATGAGGGAGGCACCCAGGATAATCCATGTTCTGAATTGAGTGAAATTGGGTGGATAATTACACCATTAATTTAGAGATAGGATACAGAAAGAGATACAGATGTGGGGGAAGCAGGTAAGTAGAAGTATTGAGATAGTGAAACTGAAGGACTCCATGAATATCTGTTCTTGCTTCTTTTCCTGCTATTTTTGCTAGGACCTGCATCCCCACCCCACTTTATACAAGCCTCATAATATCCTCCTTGCAAGGGACAAATTGTTAATAATTTCTTTAGAGTAGATAACATCTAAGGAAGGACAGGTGCTTACCAGAAATAACACCTGGGCCCTCATCTTTGTTCTAACCAGTTTCTGGATGCCTGAGGGGACACATATGCCAGACCACCCTCTTCAATAAAACTCCCAGACCCTGAATAAAGACAAGACTCATGGTCCTTTCCTTTCCTTTCCCAGACATTCCCTCTGTATCTTCCATAAACTCTACTTTCATTTCCTGCTGGCTTACATTTGATGTCCATCCTATGAGATGCCAAGGCCTCTCTTGGCTGGTCCTGCAGGAGGACCCCCGCTAGTCCCTGGACCCGGCCTGCCAGCATCAGTATAAAGTGTTAAATTGTAGGTTACCTGTTTCTAAGGCCTTGGAGCATAGGATAGAAAACAGAAAAAGACATGAATCATGAATTCTAATGCTGTATATCCACCACCATTTTTATTGAAGTCTGCTGACTGGTTCCTTATGCTCCACCTGCTGGCTAAGTGGAAAGTCCTGGATTATAGATGAGAAAAATCAGAATCAAGGACTGAAGAAAAAATATTTTATTTTCATTTTTAGTTAAAATAAATGCCCCTACTCTGCCCCCGGTAAACTTCTCCATCAGGAAACATAGGGTGAGTGAGAGAGTTGAAAGGGGCGTTTGTGAGGGTTTTACCACTGCCCTACCCAAGGTGCTCACTATGTCTCCCAACAAGGGGAAGGTGCTTCTCCCTGAAAGGTTGGTAATGTTTGTGAACATGGGGGGCCAACTGGCAGCTGCTTCTCATATGGTGTTTGTTTGTTAAATGGCAGAAAACAAAGCAGGTGGGAAGGAGTCAAGATCTTCCCTTCTTGTTTTTCCTTAGATTTAAAATTTGCTGTGTCAGATTCCTAGAATCCCTGAGACCTGGATAAACCCAAGAGTGTAGCTGTGAGTGTGGGCTAGCTTGTTGGTACTCTTTAAGACATTGCTCAGTAATGAGGGGGTCACTTTCCAGAAGTTGGCATGGGCAAGATGCTCAAATGGGCGCCAACAGACCATGGTGTGTGCTACACAACAGAGCTGGCATCTGACTGTCTCCAAGTAAGAGATCAAACTGTGCCAACCTCAACTGAAGAAATATGAAGCCATAGTTAAGAAGGAACTGCTCCCTCTGGGCTCAGTTCAGTAATGAAAGCATTACCTGGGAGCTGGTACACTGACCAGAACGTAGAGTGAAGGAACAGAAAGCAGGCCACACCTGTTTCCTCTTGTTTAACGTAATGTTTCTAAGCCATATGGAGACCAGGAAAGGAGAAAGGGTTTTGAACTAGAAGGCGACTGATGGTGAGATGTCCTAAATCTGACTGATGAGTTGTCAGACTGTCCTGAGCTTGCCAGAATGGAATAGACTAAGCTATGTGCTTTAGGCTGATTGGAGGCTAAAAATCAAATTAATGGCGTAGTTCATTTTTGTACTCATTTTACTGGCAATTTTTCAATGTATACCCCTTACAGAGATGCAACCAAATGCTGTACGTGAATCCAAAGAGCAAGTTCATGAATGGGGTAGTATCTGTTAAGGGATGAACATTGGAGAGATCTTGAGAATAATCTCACACTTCCTGGTCAGGTTGCAAAGAGGATGCCAAAACTCATAAATGATAATAGCTTAAGAAAACATAGCAAAGTAATGGTAGATCTGGTCTAGAACAAGCATTCTCAATGTGGGTTAAAAGTTGGTTCTTGAGGGGGGAAATATATATATATATGTATATATATATATACATATATATAACAAACTTTATATATATATATGTGTATATATATATATATATACACATATATATAACAAACTTATATAGTTTATAAGGAAATACATATACATAGTATATATTACACATGGTACATAGGTCAGTATATCTCTGGCATTAAAACTTCATGGGGGAAGGAAACTAGGAGGAAAATGCCTAAAAATGCTCTTTAGAGAAGCAATAATGAAATAATGGTTGAGAAATACTGGTCTAGAACCTAGGATGTCTGAGACTATGGTGTTCTACTCTGATGGCAGGCCTGTGCAGCGGAAAAGTTTATGGTATTTCCTTCTATGATTTTATCAGAGATGTTATTTTATGTAATTTTATGATTTCCTGATCAAAATTCTATCATTTATCCTTTTTTAAATTTTATTTATTCATGAGAGACACAGAGAGAGAGAGAGGCAGAGACACAGGCTCCCTGTGGGGAGCCCAGTGTGGGACTCAATCCCAGGACCCCAGGATCATGACCTGAACTGAAGGCAGATGCTTAACCACTGAGCCATCCAGGTGTCCCTATCATTTGTCCTTTGTTTCTAACTGCTTTAGGACATCTCCATCTAACATGTCTCAAATTGGGGGCACCTGGGTGATTCATTCAGTTAAGTGGCTGCCCTCGGCTAGTGTCATGATCCCAGAATCCTGGGGATGAGCCCTGAGTCGGGCTCCCTGCTCAGCGAGGAGCCTGCTACTCCCTCTCCCTCTGCCACTCCTCTCCCTTGTGCACTCTTTCTCATTCTCTTTCTCTCTTTGAAATAAGTAAATAAAATCTTAAAAAAAAAAAGTCTCAAAGCAACGGATAGCCAGAATTATGAAATGGATTAGAAATGTTTCATTCCTGGGGAATCCCACAAAATCCAAGGCTAGAAAGTATAGCTGTGTGTCACAATGACTCAAGTGAAACACTGAAGAGTCACAAAACATAAACTGGAGCATCCCAAAACCCCTTCTGCAGGTTCAATTATTTTGCTAGAGTGGCCTATAGAACTCAGGAAAACTGTGTCCTTACTATATTACTGACTTATAAAAGGATACAACTAGGAACAGCAAGACAGAAGAGATGCATAGGGCAAGGTATGTGGGTAGGGGCGTGGAACATCCATGTCTTCTCTGGGTGTTACTGCCTTTTTAGCCCTTCCACCTGTTCACCAACTGGGAAGCTCCCTAAACTCTGTCCTTTTGGCTTTTATGGAGGTTTCCTTATCTCCATAAAAGCACAGTTGGTTAAATCATTGGTCATTAATGATAGACTCAACCTCCAGTCCCTCTATCTCCCTGGAGGATAGGGGTGGGAGGGTTAGGCTGAAAATTTCAATCCTTTAATCACATGGTTGGTTCTCCTGGCAACTAGTCCTCATCATGTGGTTATCTAGATGCTTTCCAAAAACCACCTTATTAACATGAAAACAAGTGTGGTTGGAAGGGGCTTGTTATGAATAACAAAAAACATCCCTTTCACCTTTAGTATCTTTTTTTTTTTTTAAGATTTTATTTATTTATGAGAGACACACATACACACACAAAGAGAGAGAGAGAGAGAGAGAGAGAGAAAAGCAGAGACACAGGCAGAGGGAGAAGCAGGCTCCATGCAGGGAACCCGACATGGGACTCGATCCTGGGACTCCAGGATCACACCCTGGGCCAAAGGCAAGCGCTAAACTGCTGAGCCACCCAGGCTGCCCTCACCTTTAGTATTCTTATCACTTAGGGTTTTAGGAACTGTGTGCCAGGAATCATGGCTACTAAAATATATATTTATTGTAAATCACAACTCAGAACAGTCCAAACATAAACACAGGGTATCAAGAAATCCATATAGCGGTACATCTTCTTAATTTTACTTTAAGTGGTAAATATTAAATTTGAGTCAATTGTGAAAGTTCGGTATGTATATATTGTAAACCCCAGAGCAACCACACCAAAACAAAAATGAAAACAAAACCAAAACAACAACAGCAAATCATAAGGATATATAGCTAGAGAGTCAAGAAATAAATTAAAATGGAATGCTAAAATATAGTCAAATATTCCAAAACAAGGCAGGGAAGGGAGAAGAAAGGAACAAAAAAAAAGAAAAAAAAAAAAGAAAAAAAAAAAACAGATAGGGCAAACATATCAATATTAACATATCAGTACAACAAATACAACCATATCAATTTTAACCAGGATATAAATGATTTAAATACACTAATTAAAGATACAGATTTTTTTTAAAGAAAGAAAATCGAACTACTTGCCATCTGGAAGGAACCTACTTTAAATAAAATAATGTAGATTAAACATAAAATGATGGGGAAAGAAATACCTTGCAAACACTAAGCAAAGAAAGCTGAAGTGACTATTTTAATTTCAAAGTAGACTTCAGAGTAAAGAAAGTTACCGGGGATAAATAGACGTTACACAGTGAAGAAAGGCTAAATTCATCAAAAAGGCCTAACAGTCCTGAATGTGTGTGCCCCTACTACAAAACAGAGATTCAAAATACATAAAATGATGTGACTGAAAGGTGAAACAGGCAATCCCTGATTATACTTGGAAACATTAAGTCTTCTGTTTCAGTAAATGATAGAACACACAGAAAATCAGGGAAGTTACGGGAGACCTGGACAACACTAAAAACAATGTAATATAACTGATATTTATAGAAGATTCCATCCAAGAATAGCAGAATGCACCTTCTCCTTAAGTGCACATGCAAATTCACCAAGATATAGACCATGTTCTGGACCATAAAACAAATTGTAATGAAATTAAATGAGTTAAAAATCATATGAAATATATCCTAGACCATAATGGAACTCAGTGAGGAACCAATAACAGAAAGATATACGGAAAATATTCAAATATTTGAAAATTAAACAATACATCTCCAAGTAACCCATGAATCGAAGAATTCTCAAAAGAATGAATATAGAAAATATTTTTTAACTGAATGAAAATAAAAATACAACATAGAAAATTTGTGTGGATGCAGCTAAAGCAATGCTTCAGAGAGATTGATGGCATGGAGTACTTAGAAGAGAAGAAAGATCTCAAATCCATAATCAAAGCTCTACTTTAAGAGATTGGTAAAAGGCAAGCAATTAAATTGCACCAAAAACAGAAAGAAGGAAAGTATAAAGAGAAGAAATTGGGGCACCTGGGTGACGCGCTCAGTTGAGTATATGACCCTTGGTTTCTGCTCAGGTTGTGATCTCACGGTCATGAGATTGAGGCCCATCTTGGGCTCCTCACTCAGCAAGGAGTCTGCTTGAGATTCTCTCTCCCCCTCTCTCTCTGCCCCTCCTGCTTTTGCTCTCTTTCTAGAGTAAATAAATAAGTCTTTAAAAAAGAGAAGAGCAGAAATTGGTGAAATTGATGCCAGAAAACAATAGAGAAAATCAATAAATTCAAAAGCTGATTTTCAGAAAAGATCAGTAAAATTAATAAAGCATTATCCAGGTTGTCCAAGAAAATAGAGTAGACACAAATTATCAATATCAGAAGTAAAAAAGGGGATGTTGAAAATGTTAGAGGGATAATAAGGGAAAATTCCAAACAACATGAACCTAAACATTTTCACGAGCAGCGTACTCATGGATATGTTGTCTCCAAATTTCAGAGACCCACCAAGTGTTGTGCTTCTTTGTGATGGGCGGTAGGAGGTGCAGTAACTTGTCTCTTATTCTAGAGTGGATATCCAACATGTCTTAGTCGACCTCTGAGACTCCTAGAAACTACCAAATATGGTAGCCTCTGTACTTTTGGAGGTTTTATTTCTAATTTTCTGGCATCCATATATCTTACTAAGGCATCTTGGGTACCTGTTCCTCTCTGTTCACCAGGTTTGATGAACTAGTGCTGCCCAATAGAAATTACTATGAACCACATATGTTATTTTAATTTTTCCATGTAGCCACATTAAAAAAAATAAAAAGGAACAGGTAAAATTAATTTTTATAACCTTATTTAACCAAACATCTCCAAAATATTATCATCTCAGCATATAGCATACACAATTATTAATGAGGTATTTTACATTTGTTGGTACCAAGTCTTTGAAAAGTAGTGTGTATTTTACACCTACAGCACATCTTCATTCAGAATAGCCACATTTCAAGTTGCTCAGTCACATATGGCCACTGGTTACCATCCTGGACAGTACAGCTCTGGAGTATATTAGGACTGAGCAGTCAGGATGAAATGGTACTGAATTAAGGCAGAGATAGACCGGTCACCTTTACCTAAAGGTAAATTTGTCTGACAATCTTTATTGATGGGGATAAAAAGGAACTATTTCCTACATTAACTGCTACATACCAGCTGCCAGGGTGTTTTGTGGTTGCTCCAGTAAAGATACTATATTTGGTGGAGCCAGTGTAATGCTAAAAGAAATAAGTCAGGCAGAGAAAGACAAATACCATGTGATTTCACTCATATGTGGGATTTAAGAAACAAATGAGCAAGAGAGAGAGAGAGAGAGAAACCAAGAAACAGACTCCTAACTATAGAGAAAAACTAATGTTACCAGAGAGGAGGTCGGTGGGGGGGATGGATGAAACAGGAGATGGGGATCAAGAGGTGTACTTGTTTTTTTTTTTTATATATAAATTTATTTTTTATTGGTGCTCAATTTGCCAACATATAGAATAATACCCAGTGCTCATCCCATCAAGTGCCCCCCTCAGTGCCCATCACCCAGTCAGGAGGTGTACTTGTGATGAGCATTGTTGAATCACTATATCATACACTTGAAACTACTATAGACTAGATGTTAATTACAAATGGATTAAAAAAGATATTATTTTTGGAACTTCAGGTGTACTTGATATCACCATCTGATTACATTTATGATAAGTAAGAGTCATCTCCAAGACCTAGAAGACTTTGGCACCAGCCATCTTGGCAGGTTAAAAGGAGAGGTGAAGAAATGACTACACTTGCATCTTTCAAATCTTTGGGAGTGACGTTGATCTTTGCCTTCCTTTGGGAATGCATATGGCTTTTTGTTTACTATTTGGCAAGGAGTATTCCAGGGGCTTCCACTTGACCCTTCCTTCCATAATTTGCATAATTAGGAAAGTAATGCCGGGATATTTCCATTTATAAGTAATGTCTTCACTGTGTGTTTCACTTCCTGGGAAATAAGCACAGGATGTGTCTACAGAGCCATTGGATTCCCTGTAAGACAGACTCAGACAAAGATTCCACATATCACCTGACCTCCATAAGTCTTCACGCTTAACAGTGGATCACAAAAATGTTGTGATTCTTCAGGGATTAGTGACACTTCAGAGGCAGTATCCAATAACCTCCAGAAGGACTGGGTATTTTTGTTTCTCTAGTCAATGGTCATAGATCTTTCCAAGGAAGACTTGGAAGGAGAGTCATAGTCCATGCTTATGGCTGTATTTTAAGATGCTTCTTCAGAGAGACCCAGTCTCCCTCTCAAAGAAAGATTTCTGAGTTGGTTTACTGGGTTTAGTCTGAGAACTAGGTAAGGAGCAAATCTCCACTATGACAACTTAAGTCTGGTGTCTGCTTATCAGACTAAGACGTTTTCTGTTTATATATTATGAAATAGCACTTCATTAGGCTACTTATTTTATTTCCAGGGACTGAATGGTCCATTAAGTCAGTCACATTTGCCTTTGGGGTAAAATACTGTGAGTACTACTCTGTCTTTGGGTTTATGATGGTAATTATTCTCTTCTTTATCTAATAGCTAAGGACCAAAATCTGGCCTCTAGTGCACTGGGATCTTGTCATTCCCATTGAGACCAAGGAGCACAATCCCCTATTAACATCTCAAAATTGTCATCTCCAACCTACAGAGGCTAGCCACCATGGGAATTTTAAGGATGTTGGCTATCCTCTTACCAAAGTACTCTCATGAGTATGGCTAAGGGTTGGTCCAGCAGTTGCACATGATGGATATACTCCAATGTTCTTTTTCCCCTGAGTCTTCAGATTCCTTTACAGCAGGGCTTCTCCAAGTGGAGTCCCAGGTCCCAGTGCTGGCCGAAGTGGCATCATCCCTGAGCTTGTTAGAAATGCAAATTCAAGGACACCCTCAACCTACTGGATCAGAGTTTCTGGGTATGAGGTCTGGGAAACTAGTTAAGCACATCTCCATGGGATATTGATGAGTGTAGAAATGTATAAATCACTTTCCTACAGTATGTCAGAGAGACTTTGGCATCTCATACTCATAGACTATATAGGCTGTTGTTGAGTCAAAGCTATAGTCAGCCAACTAGAAAACTATACAGGCACTTTCAGAAGCTTACCCTGACACATTTAAATCCCAAATTCCAGGGGCAGCCGGCTGTCTCAGTTTGTGGAGTATACAACTCTTGATCTCAAGGTTGTGAGTTCAAGCCCCATGTTGGGTGTAGAGATAACTTAAAAATAAAATCTTAAAAAAAACCCAAATTCCATATTGGTAAGTGCATCCATATTGAAAATTAAACCAAACATTTAATTTTCTTTAGTGTAATACCCTTAGTCTTCACTTCTGTACATGCTAACTGGATTCCTGATGATACCAGTTGGTGAGATCCCAACACTCCCTTTGATATATAATATGTCTCTCCAGGAGCAGGATTTATATTGCTCTGTCTGGACTATGCTGAAATCTAACCCTTATTTTAGATCCAGAGTCAATGAAGGGTGAGCATGGGTGATGAGATTCTGCAGCTCTCGTGACTGAAGCGCTTCAGGAGTAGTTGTAGACTCTTCTTATTTTTTAAATGATGCAAAGGCTGGTTTCCTTAGATGAGAGCCAGGTGTGTGTGTGTGTGTGTGTGTGTGTGTGTGTGTGTGTGTGTGTGTCTACTGCTGACAGTAAAGAAGATTAAGGAGTAGGAGTAGTTGGGGGTTCAAGATTCTCAGGCTTAGGGTTATCTGCCCCTGTGTTCCCACACCATCCTCTCTGCACCAGTGTCCACACCTCAGTGTGGGGGACGTGGCCAATTTTCCCTGTTAAACTCATGCCGCAGCTTCATGATCCAATCAGGCCCCAAGTTTGATCCTCAACTATATTTGTTCTGTGGTCACAGGAGATAAGGAATTCCTCTCATAGTGGTATTTTGCTTTTACAACCATTAGTTGGGTTTGGATTTCAAGGTTCAGCATCCTCTTCTCTGTGTAGGATAGTCAGAAATAGCCAGCTGGCCCCACCATCTTTATAATGACCTCACTTACCTTGACAAATATGTGCCACATTTTTGTCTTAGCAACTAAATGCCGCAGCTATCTTTTAATGCCTGTCCCTGGACTCAGACTCCATCCCTAGCTACTACCAGTCATAGTTTGAGTAATTGTGATTCCACCTCGTGTCTGGAAAAGAGGTTATGTGTGCTTTCATCAAATACGTGAGCCATTTCAGAATCACATTTTGAGAGTCTGTCTCCTGGGTACCACTTACTGTATTAGTATCCAGTAGAAAACAGATGGCACATTAAAGAGACAACTGAAGAGAGTCTAATGAAGTCACTATTTGCCAATGTGTATACTGGGGCAACACCTACATGGGGGTAGTAAAGCACCCTGGGATTAGCAGCAGTGGGAAGCTGGTATCACCCTGGGCCTGGAAGGATAGGGGGAGGAAATGGTTACAGTGGGTCATGGCAAGAATTGCAGGTATAGGAGGGGGATCACCACATATGAGCTGTGATTATCATTAAATCCATGGCATGGTAGGATGGGAGCCAGGAGGGTAAATACTCCAACTTTCCACCCTCCGATCACATTGCCTCCCAATGGCTGCACCCAACTGTAAGCCAGAGGGACCTAGGATGATACAGTTCTCAGAGGTTAGTTTTCTAGGACCATTGGCAGGGTGAAGTGTGCAGAATGGGTCTTGACTTTCTCATGTATTATAGGCTGACTTGTGTCCCCCCAGAATTATAGGTTGAAGCTCTAATCCCTGAATATGATTTTATTTGGAGATGGGGCCTTTAAGTAGGTAAGTTAAATGGGGTTATACATGTGTGCCATTAATCTGATGGGACTAATGTCCTTATAAGAGGAGTAGTAGACATTCTTACTCATTCTTATCTGAGGACGCAGTTGTAAGCCAGGAAGAAAGGTCTCACCTGATGCAAACCCTGCTGGCCCCTTGTTTAGGACTTCTCCCTCCAGAACTGTGGGAAAATAAATTTCTGTTGTTCATGCCACCCAATCTGTGGTAGTTTGTAATGGCAGCCTGAGAAGACTAACACATCACCTACAAGATGAAAATTGTGACATGTGTCTCGTGGGACTCCCATGAGAATTAAGTGATGTAACATGCGTGAAGTTTCTGAGCTGAGTAGATGCACAGTAACTATTTATTATTTTCATTTTGGGTATTAAGAGTTAAACACTGAGAGTCTCATTTTATGATTTTCAGATACCACTCTGTATGGCTTTTTTGAGCTTCAATTATCTTTCTTGAGGGGAACCAGTAGGTCTTTATACATTATGCATAATATGTGGTTTAGGATACCTTTTTACATTCTATTTATAATCTACTTTTTAAAACGTCTTATCACCCCCTCCCCATCTCTGTAGCACATTGGATTAGTGTCTCATTTTAGCAGTTTCTAATGTCTTCTATACTGGTTTATAACAGATGGTTCTGAGCTCATTACTCTATAAATATAGATTACATATATATTTTTTTTCTGAGTGAATTACTTTGTATTAGTCCCTGATGAAGCTCACCTGCCACGTTTCAAAATGTTCTTGTCAAATAGCAGACCCAACACTATTTTCATTTTTATCTTTTGTGTTTTACATTTTGCCTTGCTTGTCTTTTTAGTACATAAATGCTTATGGGCAGAAAGCATTCGTTTTATGTCATTTTATATGTCAGTTTCAGGCATCAAACACACTGATAGTTTTGAAAAATGTAATGAAAATCCTTTCAGGTAAAAAACCCCATATTTTAGGATTCATTTAGATTTACTGAAATGGTTGTGTGCTTATAGTAAAGCACTGTCATCCAGATAGTTCAGTACCGGTTACATAATCAGAGACCTACAAGTGTGGTGCCCATATGGATTTTTTAAAGAACTTTTTAAAAAAAAATTATTTATTTATCTTAGAGAGAGAGAAAGAGAGAAAATGGGTGGGAGGAGCGGAGGGAGAAGGAGAGAGAATCCCAAGCAGACTCCATGCTGGGCAAGGACCCCCAACAAGGGCTCTATTCCTGGAAACTGAGATCATGACCTGAGCTGATACCAAGAGTCAGACGCTTCACTGACTATGCCATCCAGGCACCCCAACCTTTTAAAGAAGGACAACAGTTGTGAAATAGTTATTAAGATTATACTGTTTTATCAATTATATAGAGAGTAGATCAAAAGAATAGTTTTATAATAGCTACAGCTTATTGAATGCTACTATGGGCAGACATTACTTTTATATTTATTATATTGTATACTCTTGTAAGATGGTCTCAGAGGCTTAACCCTGCCCTTTCTCCTGATATCCTACCACTAGAAGAATTAAATCACTTGACTGGATTTAACTAGGGGATGAGGCTTTTCCAGGTGAATGTGTAGCAGGGTGAAAAATGGCAAACAAATGAAAGGTTTTCGATGGAGGGATTATGATGATGGGTCATAGGATCTAGTCTGGGTCAGGGTAGATGTGAGCAAGACGAAAGAAACTAAGAAACTGGGAGAAAGAAGTTTTTGAATATGAACAATTGTTAGAATTGGTGATTTCAATTAAATAAAATATGGTAAAAAAAGATTGGATATTCTGAAATTCAGATTTTGGAGAGAGTGTGGTTATTGATAAGGTCAAGGTCATGAGTATGAGTGTGGGAGAGGTAGGTGACTGAGATATGGTGGAAGATGATTAACATGACAAAGAGCTGAGAGGTCTAAGTGTTGGATGGTTCTTCCAACAGATGCAGATGCCCCAAGAATGGTGCTAGGACTAGGGGTAGAAGGGGAGGTGGTGTGGTAGGCACAATAATGGCTCCCTAAAATGCCTGTGTTTTAATATCTGGAACTGTGAACACATTGCTATACGAAGCAAAAGGGGTTTTGCATATATGAGTAAGTTAAAGATCTTCAGATATGGAGTTTATCCTGGATTACAGGAAGAGGGGCAATTTAATCACAAGTGTTCTTACAGATATGAGGCAAAAGGATCAGAGTCCTAGAAGGAGATGTGATGATGTAGGCAGGGGTTGCAATGATGTGGGGTCATTGGCAAGGTTGTGGGCAGCTTCTAGAAGCTAGAAAAAGGCATGGAAACAGATTTTCACCTCCAGAAGGTACTGACTTTAGAAGGAACATAGCCATGATGAAATTATTTTAGACTCCAGAGCTGTAAGATAAGGAATTTCTGATGTTTAAGCCAATGAGTTTGTGGTAATTTGTTGCAGATTGCTAAAACAGCAGCTATCAGAGTCATCAGTGAATTAGAGATGGTGATGGTAGTGGGTAGAAGTTAGGACAGCAAATGAGAACTAAGGAGGGTGATGCCTGGTGCAGATATTTAAATGTTGCTGGGGTTTCAGAAGGAGGAAGGAATTTTACAGGCTCTGCATCATGAATTCCAGTGGTCGTGATGGGAGGTTCGGGTATGATAGTAAATAGGATCAGATTGGGATGAGCCCAGACCCACTACAAGGATATGTTAAAGGAGAACTTGGGAGAGTTTGGGTTTCTGGATAAATAAGGAAGAGAAGTGAGAATCTTACTTATCTTACTTATCTTACCTCCAAATAGTTTCATTTATTTATTCAACACCCGTGAGGGGGCTCTGACATGGTCATGTGTGGTTTGGTGGACTACGGGTAAGTGAGTGCATTCTCCTGGGGAATCCTGTGGATTGTTTTCTCAAACACCAGGAATTTGAATTGCTCCAAAAGCTTTCTTTCTTTGTTCTTCAGGTAAAGTAGTACAATAGGCTGGAGGATTGAGGGGAGATGAAAATGAAAAGATGTTGACGAGACTATCTTCGAATAGGGAACTTGGGACTTCCACTTTCTCTGGTGGCTTGATGGGCAGGAGAAGAGATAAGCCACTGTAGAATGAAAGAAGAATCAGATAGGCATCAGATTTCTTATCCATAACATTGGATCCTGGGTGTCAGTGGAGTAATGCCTTCAAAGCTCTGAAGGAATAGAACTGAGGAACCAGAATTTTATACAAAGGAAGAAAACAGATGAAGTGTGAGTGAGGGCGGGAGCTTGCTTTGGGATGGATTCCTTGCCTTTCCTCCGCTCCTGCTTTGAACTGCAGGGGGCTGGCTCTGTAGGCCGGATTTCTCAGGCTCCTATTTTATTGACTTCTGATTAGGTCCAAGCAGTGAACGTGCAGAAGGAATGAGGAAACCAGGGTATAATTCCTTCTGCGCCTATGCTTCTAGTGGAATCTGACCTTCGTGTGTCTTCTCTCTGGTTCTGGTTTCTCCTGGGAACTGCTAATACCACTTGCTTTGTCCCTCCAGTCTAAGGATGGTTGTGAATGTCTACTGTCTGTTCCCTTGTTTGGTTTCTCAGTTCTTCCATTATTTATGTGACCGATTTTCTCCACTAAATTCCTTCTGTTTAAATGCTTATAGTGGTTTCACTTTTCCTGTTGGGAACCTGAGTGATATATAATAAGATAAAGACATTTTTGGAGTTCATGGAATCAGAAAGCTTATCACCCGCAGAGTCCTGATGTAGGCAGGTTGGGTCTCAGGACCCGGGGGAGGGGGGTGTCCTGCAGGGCCAGCTAAGAGGGTCCTTGGCTTTGCACAGGCTGGAAACCAAATGTGAGCCAGGAGGAAGGGAGACCAGGGTTTATAGAAGGTATAGAGAGAATGTAGATATAGACAGAACATCCAGGAGACCTGGAAAGGAAGGAAGAATCTTGTCTTTGCTTGAGGTCTTGGGTTTTTATTGAGGATTGTGGTCTAATGTATGTGTCTTCTCAGGCATCCAGGAACTGGTCAGAACAAGGACATGGGTCCAGGTGACTTTCATAGATCACTTATTCCTTAAAGACAGGGGGTCTTGGCATTGAGATGTCTAGCACTGGCAGTCTGGAATACACATAGGATGGCTTTGCCTGGTCATCTTTGCCTGGTCATTTCTTAGATATTATCTATTGTGCTGGAAGACTCCAAAGAAATCATGAACTCCTTGGCCCTTACAAGGAGGACATACATTATTGTACGTATAAAGTGGGGGTGCATGTCCTAGCAAGAATAGGAGAAGGAAAAGAACAAAAAAACAGAGTTTTATGGAGTTCTTCAGTTTCCCCATCTCACTCCTTGGGAAGTTTCATGATGATATATTTTAAAAAACAAGGAAGGAACTCAAGAGAGAGGCTGGATCCGCTCTGAGAGGGCAAGAGGGAGCAGTGGATCCAATCCAAGAAGGCAGGGAAGGCAAATCCAGGATAGGAGCTATGCCAGAGGGCTGGGGACACACATTCCAGCTTGAACCAGAAGTACGGAGGGCTCCAAAAAAGGCAATTTAAAACCCATCCCTCAAAACAAAATCACAGGAGGATCACAAGCTACTGTGATCCAAATTTGAAGAAAAATAAACTATGCAACAATTTTGAACACAATTGATAGAGTGTAAGAGAATCCATTTCACTTTGATGCAAGGATCATTCTCCTCTCCATGGCCCACGTATTGTGACATTGGACTTGTAGAAAAGAAAATATAATCCTAGCATTATACTTGGCCTTGCGCTGAAAAAATTATTTAGAGTCATATTAATGTAAATGCTGTTTATTGGCTTTTTAGCGCTTAAAGCCAACCTAAATGCAAAGAGTAAAAGACTTGATTGTGGTTGCAGCAGAGAATATAAACGTTAACAGCCTTGTACTATAAAAGTAAAAGTGCAGTTACAGAAGGTCAAGGGAGGCCAGTTGAAGGGATGAATGAGGCATTAATATTTTCATTTTGCAAAGGAAAGAATGAACCATCTCAAGCTGATAGAATAAGAAGAGGACTGCTACGTTATTTAAAATGATTAAGATAACTAATAGTAATAGATGTAAAAGCAATACTGTAATTTTCAAACATTAGGAGAAAAGGAATAGCACACCTGAATTCCATAAATTTTGCCTCCAACTGTTAAATCTAGAAAAAGGCTGTCTGAGGGGGTGGGGTGGGGGAGCAGGGATGGTGGGGTAGGCTGCTTCATTCCAGCCTAACCTCTCTTGTATTTTTACAAAATATCTATCATGAAGTTTTAAAAACACATTGGAATAAAACGGAATAAAATGTTAACAGTTTGTCTCTGGGAAGGAAAACTGTATCCCCCCCCCCCTTATTTTTGCTTCATCTTTTGAGTTCTGTATAATGAGCATTTATTTTTTTTCATGAATGTATTTATTTACTCAAAAACAAAAACAAAAAAAAGAGTACTATTCCACTTTTCTTCATCTTGTTCGGAATTGAGTCCACACTCTTTATTCGCAAGAGTAATAGTAATCAGCACTCCTTGTTGGTAGTGGTGGGGGTGATTGTGAACATGGTTCAAACCTCCCTAGCTATGTGATCTCTGTCAAGTTAGGGGGCTTCACTGTATTTCAGTTTCTTGTCTGTACAACTGAGGTACTCAGTGTGGTGCTGACCTGTTCAAGACCGTTGTGAGCATGACGTGAGTCAATCTATAGAAAGCTTGTGGCCTGCCACATGGCACGTTGCAGACACTTTGCAGGTCTTTGCTATTCAGGATTCTTTTAGGGTCTGGCTCCAGGCTGCCTTTCTGAATGTCTCTGTCTGCTGTCTTTCATACACAAATTGTATGAAATTTCCCATTTTCCCTTCTGTCCCAATCAAACCCTTTCTTCAAAGCCCAGCTCGCCTACCACTTCCCATGTAGCTGGAAGCATAGGACAGCTTTGACCTGGGCCCTGAGAGTCCTAGGACGCCTGCTACTTCCTATGCTCTAGTCCATTATCTATGTACCTATGCGTATATTATTCCAATTAGGTTGCATGCACCTTGAGCGTAGAGTATTTTATTTTCAAGTACCTGGCAGAAAGTAGCTGTCCCCAAAGTATTTTCAAATGAGTCCAAAAAGAAAAGGACAAGCAATGTGGTATCTTAATTACAATAAAAGGCTCAATATTCTTCCCTCTCCAGTAGAATTGTACCACTGGTCTCACTCGTGTTTTTCTCTTACAATAGGGCCAGGGTGCGACTTAGCAGCAGCTTTGATAGTCCACCACGTTTTCCATTTCCAACAAATTTTTAGTAGCTCAGTGCTGAGGCTCATTAGAGAAATGCTCTTTGTTTACTGAACAAAGACCATAGTTTTTCACTAAAACGCTGACTCATTCTTTTGTGATGTTGGATCCAGTTCAATTGTTGCAGAAACAGCCTAGTGGCTGTCAGGACGGTTTTTTCATTGTTGTTTCTGTAGGTGGCACTAGCTGCGCGTGTTAAAGCCGCAAATTGGGCTACAAATTAACCTTGCTTAGACATCATTGAATGTCCATTTGTTTTTCATTCTTTCTCCCAGGCATTTTCCTTCTTTGCATTTACTCTTAGAGAATTTCCCTGAGCAAAGTTCTGGAGATACGCCTCATTAAAACCAGGTCCAGCAACGTGGGATCATGGGCAACCTCTTTGGATAATTTAGGCTTTAAAGAAAATATCAATAATTAAAAAAAAACTTACATTATTTATAGATGCTGAATCTATTATGCTGCAGCATTAATTTAAACAATTCAGTTACTAATCATACCTGGTTAAATGCAGAATCGTAATTATTAATATTAATGAAAGTACTAGTAGCATTTCATATTTCATAATATTTCATGCCTAACCTCCCTGTATTTTTATTATACCTCTAAGTAAAAATGCTGACATTTCTCCTTTCAATATTCTTTTTTGTATTATGAATGTGAGCATTTGATATTATTATGCTTAAGGCAGTATTTTATGTTTGAAAAATAATCTACAGCAAGGAATTGAAGGTGAGTATCATGTGCTTTGGCTCAGGAGTCCAAGGCCTAAAGAAATCTGACAGTGAGCTCAATAAGACTGAGTAAATGAGAGTCAGTGTTCTCTCCTGGTTTTTGCAAAATGCATTTCCTGGGTTCTTGATACACATACACACACATGTGTGAACATACATGGTCTATATGTAAGAAGTTGAGAGGGGAGTAAAATCAGAGAAATCACAATAGATCCTTTTTTTTTTTTTTTTTAAGATTGTATTTATTTACTCCTGAGAGACACAGAGAGGCAGAGACACAGGCAGAGGGAGAAGTAGGCTCCTTGGAGGGAGTCCGATGTGGGACTCGATCCCAGGACCCCAAGATCACACCTTGGGCCCAAGGCAGACACTCAATCACTAGCCATCCAGGCGTCCCTCTCATGATAGATTCTTGGAGAGAAGTGTAGCCAGTACATGGCCGTGACTGTAGGAGAAGGCGGAGATGTCTTCACGAGTGTGTGACCTACGCAGACACATAGGGCCCTCTACTGAGAAGAAGCCAGCTCTGCTTTTGCTGTTCTAAAAATGTTGAAGTTATTAAGAATTTCATTTCGCTTTGGACCTGGCAAATCATGTATGCCGTCCCGTCTGCAGGCTTAATCTCTTTAAAAACCGTTGCAGGGCTAGAAGGCAGAAATTTGTAATAAATGCCATACCCCATGTGACTATATTTCAAGATAGTTCTGAGATTGAATGAAATGGATACTCGGTAAGAAATTCTCTGAAAATGGTCCCCGCACATGGTCATTGTCAAGGGGCCATGGAGGGGACTTCTCTGTAGAGCCTCAGTAGGTACCAGCATTCACTCACCCAGATTCCAAAACATACACTCAGCATCCCCTTGCTGAGAATTTTCTTGGTTAAGGATTTTTGACACTTCTCCAGAAATTCTCATATCACTTTGCATTGCATCCATCTCCCGAATGGATGTATGAAACAGTTTTTTTTTTTTCCTGGTAGGCGGAGCACGTTTCCTTGCCATTCCTGTGAAGTAAGACAAAAACAGAACTAAGTCACTTATATATTTAGCCTGGTGGATGGCAACAGACCTACAATTGCATTGGCAAATAGGGTGGTTCTGAAATTTGGAGCTGAAACTCATATAACTACATTGCTGGCACCCTTTTGCGGGGAGAGATGATTTGATCAGCTGTTAACAGGGCTGTGCTCATCAGCAGAAAATAAACGAGTCTGTGCTTAATACAATTGTTTCTTAGAGTGGGATTGCACTGAAGTTTTAAAAGTTAGATCTGTGATAAAAACCAGAGCATGCCATGGCTTTGCTTCCTGCTCTGTGTTCTAGACCCCTCTCCTGGTGTGGTTTATGGGTTTGGGGACTTACCTATTACAGCTAATTATATTTACATTATTGTATTTATTTTATAAGAGCAACTTCTCTATTGCAGCATTTATAATAAATATCTTAACAGGAACATGTGGAGACAGCACCCATATCACCAAGAGCTTGTTTTTTTTTTTTTTTTTTTTTTTTTAATGATTTTATTTATTCATGAGAGACACAGAGAGAGAGAGGCAGAGACATAGGCAAAGGGAGAAGCAGGCTCCAGGCAGGGAGCCCAGTGCAGGACTCAATCCCAGGACCCAAGGGTCATGCATTGAGCCAAAGGCAGATACTCAACCACTGAGCCACCCAGGTGCCCCTCTCGAATATTCAGCATGTTGGGGTTCTGAGCCTTGTTTTTAAGAGAAACCAGAATAATATTTAGATCCAAATCCTTTTTATGCAGAGGCATTTTCGTTCATTATTCATTCATACATTTACCTCTATTTACTATTTTATTTTTGGTTCTTGCTTTAGAAATGAATAGAAATTTGCAGCTTGCAGGTTTACATTGGGCAAACGCTCTAATATTGAGGCCTTGACAGTTGGAGCTAAAGAGATCTTAACATTCTGTAATGTGACCTTTCCAGAAAAAGAAAGGAATTTGTTCAAAGCTACTGGTTTGTTAGTATCCAGTTGAAATACGGAACCTCCTTTGAGGCTCATTTCAGGGAACGAAGTCATTATATATTTCAGAACTGTCAAGTTCCCTAGAGCAGATGGGAGCCAAACAGTTTGCACATTTGCCACAAGATTTGAATTATGAAGATTGTGGGAATGTAGCATTTGCTTCCTATTGCCAGGCTGGGGGTACTCCTGACCTGTGCCTCTGAGTGGTAGAGGTGGGCTTTCAGTTCAGAAGTCTGAATGACACACACCGTTTATGAGGAATCAGATCTCTGAATAAATTGACCAGAAAGCAATACTTTATCCTACCGTTTCGGCCAGAGATCATGGTACTCAATTATACATTTTTTAGAGCTTGAGGTTAGTAAAGGAAACTTGGAACAACAGTTGGTTTCATTTAATTTCAGTTGTAAGTTAACAAATATCTCTAAAATAAAACTAGGGTTAATACAGTCTTCCTTATTTAGAGTTCCATTAATGTAAAGTGTAATCCTGTTCTTACAGTAAAGCAATTCATTTGTAATTTTTATAGTCTCACTTAAAAGACTGATTAAAATAATAAAGGAAGTTCGTATGTAAATATTTGGAAGGTAATTGTCAAATAAATTCAGTATTTCCATAGAAATATATACTAAAAGCTCACTCTTCTTTTCAATAAAAGCAAGGTACCCAGATCCCTGTTTGATTTTCTTTGTTTCCTCTTTAATGCCTTGTAACTAAATCCTAGATCCAGGAGAGGAACATCTCATCATTTGGTTTGATCTTTTTCATAGAGAAGGTGCTGCCTAGAGCTGGAGCTTCCAATGACTGACCAATATTATCTGAGAGACATATAAAAAGTAAATGCTCAACAGAATAAAAAATCATTAAAACTAAGCAACCCATAATCCCAGTGGTCGGAGATGGGCACCGTTAATACAGTGGTTATAGAAATCTGGGACCTTTTCTATAAATGTAGATCCATCTATCTCTTTCTTTGACTCCTCTTCATGTTTCCCCAATATACATGTGTCCACAATATCATTTTACTATCTTTAGGACAGTTGCTGTTTTCATACACTCTGCTGACCTCTCCATCAGAGAAGGGATTTGTTGGGGGGTGGGGGGGCAGTTCCTGGATCTTCCCCTCACTCCTTTTCCATTATCTCTGATATTTTTGCCCATGAAAGAAAGCCTTCCCCGAGAACTGCCAGCCACTTACTTCCAGATCTACAAATCCACTTCAAGACTTTGGGAGACAGAAAAGTAGCTCCTACTTTGAAAGGTTGGAATCCTTAGACCCGCACCCTCAAGGAAAACATTGGTTACCTGATTGTGAGCAAATTCTAGAAAAGAGTCTATCACAAGTCCCGTGTATAGTTGCTGTGATTCTTTCTGGCCAGGCAATGTTGCATCTAAGACTAGCTTTTGACAGGATTGCAGTTCTTTCTGTCCAGCTATGATTGCCTGCTTGCTCCTGTGGCTTCTAGTAGCTCTTTTGCTCACTTGAGTAAGAAATTTCCCCTTCTGCAACATCACGTTGCTATTCTTAAAAAAAAATTAAAAAACTAAATAAATAGAGATTGGTTGCTCACTCTTTATTTCATCAACCAAGAAAGAAAGGAAAAGGAAAAAGAGAGATTGGAAACCCAGAATTTCTTTCTTTCTTTCTTTCTTTCTTTCTTTCTTTCTTTCTTTCTTTCTTTCTTTCTTTCTTCTTTCTTTTTCTTTCTTTCTTCTTTCTTCTTTCTTTCTTTCTTTCTTTCTTTCTTTCTTTCTTTCTTTTTTTTCTTCTTCTTTCTTTTCTTTCTTTCTTTCTTTCTTTCTTTCTTTCTTTCTTTCTTTCTCTCTTGTTTTTTTTTTTTTTAGATTTATTTATTTAGGGGCACCTCAGTGGCTCAGTCAGTTAAACAACCAACACTTAGTTTTAGCTCCAATCATGATCTCAGGGTCCTAGGATATAGCCCAGGGCAGGCTCCATGTTCAGTGGGGAGTCTACTTGGATACTCTCCTTCTCCCTCTGCCCCTCCCCTCTCTCTCAAATGATTTGAGAGAGAGAGAGAGAGAAAGAGAGAGAGAGAGAGTGAGAGCGAGCGAGCGAGAGCATATGCATGAGTGGAGGGAAGGGCAGAGGGAGAGGATCTCAAGCAGACTCTCCACTGAGTATGGAGCCTGCCCAGGATTGATCACATGATCCTGAGACATGACCTGAGATGAAACCAAGAGTCAGATGCTTAATCAACTGAGCCACTTGGGTGTCCTAAAGGTGTATTTATTCATTTATTTATTTATTTATTTATTTATTTATTTATATTATTATTTTTAAGTAGGCTCCATGCCCAGCATGGAGCCCAACATAGGTCTTGAACTCATGACCCTGAGATCGTGACCTGAGCTAAAATCAAGAGCCAGATGCATAACCAACTGAGCCACCCAGGTGCCCTTGGAAACACAGAATTTCATTTAACATTTTCATTTCTTTCATTTCAGAGCTCTTCAGTTTCCTCAAGCCCGCCTGCCTGTACTCTCTGCTCTTTCTACTAAAGCATCACCTTTGAAAGATTTTAAGAAAGGATTTTGGAACCCTAAAAATGAATAGGACTCCAAAAGTGAATACACATTTGTGTAAAGAAGCTAGCCAATCTCAATCAACCTCAAATTAGCAGGGCTAACACTTGTCTATAAAGGAAGAGCTGTTTCAACTGTTTGCCAAAGCCTAGATCTATGAGCCATTTTATTTGCCATCTTTACAGACACTGTGTTATTAAAGTCATTCACCTACTGGGAATATTTTCCAAAAAATTTATTCCCCCATGGGAAATTATGAAAAATTTAGAACGGCACATTTTAACTACTGAATATTAATGCAACCTTTCCTAACTACTAATAAAAGAATGAAATCCCTGTTTGTGAATATATTAAAAAGTTAGGCCAGGCTGTTTTATATGCACCAGTAATTTTTTCCCTGTGACATTCATTTTCACTTTAGGATTTAGACAGGATTGTAATGGGACTGATAAGAGCAGAACTATGCACTTTGTAAATGTGCATAAATGTGCCCATTTTTGACTTCATGAGAATTGATTGCAGTGTTTGCTTTTGAGATGAATGAGTTCAAAGTTCTTAATTCCATATGTGACATACACCATTATAGGGTATTACTCCCCATCAAAGAGTTCAATTAAGCTGATGGAAAAATTAAATTGACTATCTTGACTTAGCTATGACATGTCATATGTCATCACTTGGGTTTCCCAGTGAGCAGACTGGAATTATATTGATTCAGTAAAGACAGGGGTTTAGGAATCAGGGAACCCAAATTTTAGCCCTATGTCCATTAATGACCAAATCAGATAATTGTCTTTGGGCCTCATGTGTGTTGAGTGAGTATATGATGACTATGTGTGTGTGTGTGCGTGTGTATGCTTATAAAAAGTGGTACAAGGTAAGACATGCAGTATAGCTGAAACCTTAGGTGTGTTATGAACAGTGGTGGGAGACAGAGGTGACAAGTAGGTTCAACCATGAGGGACATTAAATGTCATGCTAAAGATACTAGAGTTTATTTTATTAGTGCTTGGGAAACACTCCTTTTTTTCCCTAAACTTTCTAATTAGAAAGAATGTTAAGCTTATGTAAGAGTTGTGAAAATAGTATAAAATTCAACATGCTATTCACCAAACTTCCTCTAATGTCAACAATTTATGTATTTATTAAAACCAAGAAATTTACATTGGTATAATATGAATAATTAGAGACTTGATTCAGATTTTTACCAGTTTTTCCACTACATTTAAAAAGAACAACAAACTCTTCCAAGATCCCATCCAAGACACCACATTGCATGCATTTTCTGGTGATGTCTCTAGTGTTCTCTAATTTGTGATTTAATTTTTTCAGCCATTCTTTGTCTCTCCTGACCTTCACATGTTTCAAGTACAGGTCAGTTATTTTGTAGAATATCGCTTGATTTGGGTTTGTCTGAAATTTCCTCAAGATCGGATTGACGTTAACAGTTTTTTGTCAAGAATACTACAGAAGTGATTTGCCCTTCTTGGTGTGTGATATGAGACAGAACTTGATGTTGATATGCTTATTATTGGTGATGCTAACCTCTTTCACATGGCTAAGGTGGTATATGTCAGATTTATCCACTGGGAAGTTATTATTTTCCATTTGTGATAATTAAATATTTTGGAGGGACATTCTTTGTCACCTTACAAATGTCTAGCTTCTCCTTCATTTTTTGCACACTAATTTCAGTGTTTACTCACAGGTCTTGCCTGGATCTATTACTACTGTGGTGTTCAAATGGTGATTTTCTATTTCTACCACTTCTTCTACATATATTAGTTGGAGTTCCCCTGTAAGGGAGAGTCACTTAATTGTTTTGAGTAATGATAGGATTACCAAGCTTTTAATATATGGATGAAAGATGGAAAAAATCAAGGTTGGAGGCACAAAGACTCTAATTAGGGGACTGTTGAAATAATTTAGGAGAGATGACAAGGGCCTCAACTTAGGCCACGACAATGCAGGTAAGCAATTAGCATGAGGCTTATTTAAGAGGTAGAATCAAGAAGTCAACATGGCGACTTCTTAGCAAGGAAGGTATCAAGCATTGTATCAGGATTCTGTCTTGGAGATAAGGAATATTGGAGGAATAAATGGTTTTGGGAGAAGAGAGCCAAGACAAATTGAGTGATGGACACACAGAGTTGAGATACCCCCAGAGAACATCCATGGAGGATCGTCTAAGAAGTTCGTCATACAAAAGGCTGGAGCTTAGAAGAGAGGTCTGCCAGAGACGCATAGGCCTCTAAGTCATCAGTAGGTGGGTGAGTGTTGCAATCCTGGAAATGCTTGAAGCTGTCCAGGAAAAGGATGTTCAGACAGAGAAGTCATAGCAAGTCAAGGAACGCGAACGTAAAGGCAGAAAGAGGAAAAGGAACTCACACAGAGAGAATGAAAATGTGCACCTGGAAAGCCAACAGAATAGGAAAATGCAGGTAGGGGAAAAATCCTATGCAGGAGGGAATGTTCACTGGCATGCGGGTTACCCAAAAGGCTCAAACAGTATGGCGACTGTGAGTTAATGTGTAATCTTAACCAGGGTAACTTCAGCATAGTGGTGAGGGCAGACCCTGCCCATTTCTACAGGAAGTGAAGAAAGCAAGACTGTGTAGATCCCTCTTTTAGGGTTTGAAGGAGCTAGGAAACAGATAGGATGGTGGGAGGGGAGGGGAGCCAATTTAGATTATTACTGGACACACTTCCCTTTTCACACTCATAGACTTTGGCTTTAAGTATAATATTTATTCTTTGTACATTAGCACGAGCAAGACCCTTATTTCTCCAGGTGCTTTATATTAAAATACACACACGTAGACACACACACACAATATCATCTGGTGGTATCCAAGATAATCCATCATTCCACTGTCAAAGAATGTGCTTCACCTGGCTGGCAAAGAATCACCTAAAAACGTTTGATTTTTGTATCTCGGTTCAGCTCGTTTGAATTGAGTATTTGGCCAAGGCCTCAATGTGCTCAGTGGACAGGTCAATTTGCTTTGCTTGGCCAGGTTCCTGAGTGGCCCCCCGTCACCAGCCTTACAAATGCTTCATTATCAGCTGAATGGAGAGCAAGGTGAAAGGATATAGAAGAGTTCAGCTCGAATCTATCCCCACGAGGGGAAAAACAATTCAAAACACATGCCCTGCTCACAGAGGAGCAAGAGCATTATCTTTGTATAACATTAATTCAACATAGAGGTCAAATTTTCCTCAGTAAACTAAATTACTTCCTTTATTCTATCTGAAAAGAAAGATATTTGCCTCCAGAACATCCTTTGAACATAAGAAATTAAGCCTGGAATATGAGTCATTTGAGCTAAAAGTACAAGATATTCTGGAAGCTGGGTGTGGGCTTGTAACTATTTATTTACATTTTATAAGGAACTTATTTTGATTTTAAAAACAACGTAATAATATTCCAGAAAGGTAAAAAACAGAAAAGAGAACCATTACTAATCTCATTAACATAGTTACTATCCTCTTTGAGTATTTCCTTATTTCCTTCTATATGCACCCATATTTTTATATAATTGCAATCACACGGAATATATGGTTTTGTCCCTGGCTTTTTCACTTGACTCATAAGCATTACTCTGAGTTGCTATGTACTCTTTCTAATTATTCTTTTTAATGACCACATAATATTCCATGGAGTGTTTGTGCCATGTTAATTAAGCATTCCTCTACCGTAGGACTTTTAGTTTGTTTCTAATTTATCACTTTAATAAATAAGGCTATATTGAAAAACGTGGTGTGCCATGGTTTTATCCCTATATTTTGTTATTTTCTTAGGATATATTTTCAAAAGTGAGACTGCTAAGCCAGAGGGATGAATATTTAAGCTCTCCAGATGTACTTTTGTACTGGTTTTTTGAAAGAGCTTACTTATTATGATGTCACCTACTGAGGTTTGCCATGTGGGTGGGAGATCCAAAGGCCAGAGCAGGGTCAGGCGGGATGGGTCTCCCTCTGGGAAAAGAGGTGGAAGAGCTACACAAATTCTATCTAGGGTTTTGCTGATAATAAATGTTAGTGAAGCTGAAACTCTACTGTGAGGTTCAAACTGGAGGTGGACTTCTAAATAGGAGAAACAAAAGGAAATAGGAAGTCAAGAAAGGGGTCAAAAAGTCTGATGGATACTTAAAGGACTGAAGAAACAGTGGGGTGGGAAAAGCCACAGGGGCATGAGGCAATCTGAGATGCTACGTTTGAAGCCTGTACTGGTTACAGGCTGTATTTGTGCAGAACGGATACATTTCGGGGGTTTCAGACATTCACAAAATGACACTGGACTGGGCAGTAATGAAAACTTCTTTAGTTTTCACTGTCTGTTGGACACTGTCTTAAGTTTTTCATGGATTCCCATTCAGTCTTCATTACAACAGGTGAATCTTCATCAACAGGTGCTATTATCGTTTCCATTTTCAGGCAAGGATGCCAAAACTTCGAGAGGAGCCAATGAGGGCCTTTTCTAAGATGACACAGTGACAGGCGTGTCAGGTGATCAGTCGCCTGTGCTTTGCTCCTCGGTGCTCTCCATTCCACTGGTTTCTAATTTTGTGAACATAGTGTGAGTACCAATATACCTCATTCTTCATTTAATTTATATTCCTAATTTCTAATCATGTTTAATATTTGAATAAGACACTAATGTAAGAACTGGGGATTGGGTAAAACAGGATCATTTACACATCTGAAAAATGTGCGCATAGACAAGGAGGTGAGCATGTTCCAGATTAGTAGTGAGTCAGCACGAAACTAATGTGTTCAATTTTTAAATTCAAGAATGTTTGCCTAATACTAAAGTTCTTTAAATGTGGCCATTATTTATTGGAAACATTCCATCTTTAGAAATAAGAGGGAACACAGTGATGGCTTATCATTCCAGGGTCCCGGCCACATTGAGCATGGAATCAAATCTCTTCAAACATAACTGTTACAGGTAAGAGAAAAAGTTATCTCTGGAGTGGATGCACTGGGGATCAAATTGGGCCCCTCTACAAGAGGGCTGTGGGTGTCTCGGGCAGAAACAGCACCCCTGAGCACCTGAATTTTTATGCTCTTAGTCCTGTTTTCCAGCAAAAGCTCTGAGGAAGGTGCTTCAGTGGTATGGATAGTCTTTGGTTTTGAAATGCCATATGGATGTATTTTCTTTCTATCGAGAACTTTCCTTTAGGGAACTAATGTGTTTAACATTGAAAGGACTTCCAGTTCACCATCTACACGTGAAGAGCTTGGAAGCTGTCACTCCTATCTTTACCAACAAAAGCCCTGCAAACTGATAGTCAATGACTTTTCTTGGATTTATTATGGAAATAAGAACACAGGGAAAACCACCCTGAAATCCGCAGAGATAGGCTCATCCAGAGAGACAACTCTAAGACCCATTTACCTGGCCTGGGAGTTTCTGGAGCTACAAACTGGTAAGCATACTTCGGTGGTAATTTTGGCAAATTGCTAGAGGTAGAGTGTGGACTAGCATGGGAGTGAGAAGCTTTTGGGGATTTCAGTCTTAGGGGGTAGGGCCCCCTCACAATTTCATGGGTTTAAGCTCCAAGAACCTTATAAGTTTTTTTTTTTAAGTTTATTTATTTATTTAGTAATCTTTATACCTAATGTGGGGCTTGAACTCACAATCCTGAGATCAAGAATCGCATGCTTTTCTGACAGAGCCAGCCAGGCTTCCCCCTTTCCAGGTTCTGGTGATGTGTCCATCACAGAAGAAGATCCGCTGCAGCTCTGGCAGGGAGAGAGGACCATTGTGAAACGTGCCCACAGTCTTCTTCATAACAAATACCTACTCTCTAGAGGTGTAGACTTTGCCAGGGCCTTCTCACACCTGGGACAAACATATTCCTTCCACTCCACTCTCCTCTAGTCTTCCTGTCTCACCTAAGATGGCAAAACACAGTGCATAGAGGTCAGGGCATCAGGGAAATAGACTAGAAATGTCAACAGCCAGGGAAGGCAGAGGGGGAAAGCTACACTTTGGAGAAACACTTGTGACATTCACAGCACTGGGTCCTAGGCCCACTAACGTGCCGAGATTTGATCATAAGATGATAGAACATTCCCCCTCCTCCACAATTTGCCACCACACCAAAGCCCCTGTGTAATAACTGCAGATTTCAGCAGAGAGACTGGAAAGTACAGACTTTCTCTGGGGAGGAGGAGTACTTAGGGAAGCCTAACATCAAAAGAGAGACAGCAATAAGGATGTGAAGGGAACTTGAAGCCTCTGGCACCTACAGCTAAGCAAACATCAAACAAACCAATTCCAGTCCAGAGACCATAAATCTTCACACTAAGGATCGATTTACCTCAGTTCCTATGACCTGCTACCGCGTATCTAGCTCTCAACATAAAATTACAAGGCATACTGAAAGGCAAGACAAAACAAAACACACACTTTGAAGAGAAAATGCCGTCCTCAGAACCAGGCTCAAATATGATACACATTTTGGAATTATCAGACATAGAATTTAAAATAGCTGTGATTACCATGCTAAGGGCTCTAACATAAAGAGTGGACAACATGCAGGAACAGAGGACTAACATAAGCAGAGAGTTGGAAATTCTAAGAATGAATCAAAAGGAAATGCTAGAAAACAAAGAGCACTGTAAGAGAGGAGGAATGCCTCTGGTAGGCTCATCAGCAGACTCAAAACAGCCAGAGGAAGAATCACTGGGCTTCAACATGAGACTTTCCAAACTGAAATGCACAGAGAAAAAAAAAAAAAAACATGAAAAAAACCAACCAAATAAAAACCCAAGACAGAACTGAATATTGAAGAGCTAAGGGACAATTTCAAAAGGTCTAACAAAGGCAGTACTGGACCATCAGAAGGAGAAGAAAGAGAGAATGGAACAGAAGAAATATTTGCGATAATAACGGCTGATGGCATTCCATTTAATGTTCCAAAATAAACAACAGACTCCAAACTACAGATCCAGGAACATAGAACATCATGCAGTTTAAACGAGCACCTCCCTCTCGACTTCAAACAAAACAAAACTCCCCCAGACAAAAAAAACAAAAAACAAAAAACTTCTCACCTAGACATATCATATTTAAATTCTAGACAATAAAAAGCAAAGAGAAAATCTTGAAAGCAGCTAGTGAGTGGGCAGTGGGTATGGGAAATCACATATCTACAGAGAACCAAGGATAAGAATTATGCTAGGGGCAACCCCGCCCGGGTGGCTAAGCGGTTTAGCGCCACCTTCGGCCCAGGGCCTGATACTGGAGACCTGGTATTGAGTCCCACGTCGGGCTCCCTGCATGGAGCCTGCTTCTCCCTCTGCCTTGGGGTGTGTGTGTGTGTGTGTGTGTGTGTGTGTGTGTGTATCTCATAAATAAATAAATAAGTAAAATCTTAAAAAAAATTATGCTAGATTCCTAATCAGAAACCATGCAAATAAGAAGAGAATGGAATGAAATATATATATTTTAAAAGATTTATTTCTTATTTTAGAGATACAGAGAGAGAGAGAGAGTGAATGCACATGCACAAGAGGGAGGGGCAGAGGGAGAGAGAATCCCAAGCAGACTCTGCACTGAGTGAGGAACCTCATGTGGGCTCAATCTCATGACCCTGAGATCATGACCTGAATTGAAACCAAGAGTCGAATGCTCAACCGACTGTGCCACCCAGGTGCCCCTGAAATATTTAAAGTGTTAAATCAAAACAACCCCCAACCTAGAATTCTATTGCCAGTAAAATGTTACTTCATAGTGGAGAAGTAAAGACTTTTTTCAGAATAGCAGAAATTGAGGAAATTCATCACCACCAGGCCTGTCCTGTGAAAAATGTTAAAAGACGTTCTTTAGGCAGAAGAAAAATGATATAAGTCAGAAACTTGGATCTCCATAAAGAAAGGAAGACCGTTGGCAAAAGAATAAATAAAGTAAAATCATTTATTTTCTTATTCTTTTTTTTTAAAGATGTATTTATTTATTTGAGAGAGAGAGAGAGAGAGAACGCAAGCACATAAGTAGGGTGTGGGGTAGAGGGAAAGAGTTTCAAGCTGACGCCCCTCTAAGTGCAGAGATCCATGTGGGGCTGGATCCCATAACCTGAGCCCAAATCAAGAGTTGCACACGTAACCGACTCAGCCACTCAGGCGCCCCTCATTTCTTATTCTTAATTGATCTGAAAGGTAACTGTTGGAGGCAATAATAGTAACAATTGGGTGATCATTAGCATATGGATAATCAAAACGAATGACAGCGATGTCATAAGGGACAGAAGAGAGGAATTGGGAAAACTCCGTTATCAGGAGCCAAGCCACATACACATGAAGAGGTATGGTGTTATTTCAGAGTAGATTTGGATTAAATATGTATATTCTATGCTCTAGGGTAGCCACTAAAAATTGTTTTTTTTAAAGAAGCATAAAAAAAAAAAAAGCATAGTTGATACACTGAGGAGATAAAATGGAATCACGTGAAATAACAATGAGAACCAGAGAAGGAAGGAAAAGAGGAACAAAGAAGAAATGAAGAGCAAGTGCAACAATAGATTAGCAGTTACAACCATGGTGGAGATTAATCCAAATATACTGTCAGTTACTTCAAATTGAGATGGTCTCAGTATGTGCCAATCAAAAGACAGAGATTGTCAGAGTGGAGAGTGTAGTAAAACCCAAAACATCTAGAAGTAATCCACACACACACACACACAAAATCCTTAAACACAAAGACTCAGCTCAAAGATAAAAGGACAGAGATTAATATTGAAAGGCTCTTGTGACCGTGGTTGCCAGGGGAGCCTGTATGAGGAGGTCTGGACTAGATTTAAAAGTCTGGTTGGGGCTGGGGGTGGGCAGGCATCCAGGGGTCATTTATCCTCACACCGATGACTAGAAGGCATCTGTCCCTTCAGTGGGAGGTGCTCCGGCCCTGGGGTTACTGGGGGTCGAGGCTCTCACGGTGTGGGCCCTGAGCCAGCAGCATCAGCATCACCTGCAACTGTGTTAGAGATGCAGATTCTTGGGCTCTGATCCAGACCCACCGAACCAGAGCTCCGGGGTGGGCCTGTGACCCGTGTTCGTCAAGCCCTCCAGGAGTCCCTGCTGCTCACTCAAGTTGGAGGACATCTGCTGTTGGGCATGTTTCTGTGAGTTTGGTCACGGACCACAATCTGGGGGTTAGGGAGGAAAGGTACTTGTTCTCAGACCTACACTTTCTTGTACTACTGACTGCGTAGGGATGAATTTATTTTTCTAGTCATACTGTAACCTCCTGGAAGGCCAGCGTGTGTCACCTTTATCTGTAAATACTTTGTGTCTCACTTCGCACGGGTTGGTCCAAGGTCGGAAGCATGAGTATCACTTGGGGGCTTGTTAAGAATGTAGACTCCTTTTTTAAAAAAATTAAATTAAATTAAATTAAATTAAATTTAGTTTTTTTTTTTTTTTACATATTTTTTTAATTGGAGTTCAATTTGCCAACATCTAGCATAACACCCAGTGCTCATCCCATCAAGTGCCCCCCTCAGTGGCTGTCACCCAGTCACCCCCACCCCCTGCCCACCTCCCTTTCCACCACCCCTTGTTTGTTTCCCAGAGTGAGGAGTCTCTCATGTTCTGTCTCCCTTTCTGATATTTCCCACTCATTTTTTTCTCCTTTCCCCTTTATTCCTTTCACTATTTTTTATATTCCCCAAATGAATGAGACCATATAATGTTTGTCCTTCTCTGATTGACTTATTTCACTCAGCATAATACCCTCCAGGTCCATCCACGTCGAAGCAAATGGTGGGTATTTGTCGTTTCTAATGGCTGAGGAATAAGAATGTAGTAGACTCTTGAGCCCCATCCTAGATCCCCTGAATCTGCATTTTAACACGATCCCCTGAATAGGTTACACGACAATTCATTGAGCAATTGGGTATAGAGAGTGCTTATTAGGGAAAAGATTCATTAAAAATTGAGAATAGAAAATAAAGGGGCGCCTGGGAGGCTCAGTTGGTTAAGTGTCTGCCTTTGGCTCAGGGCGTGATCCTGGGGTCCTGGGATCAGACCCCACATCGGGCTCCCTGCTCAGCGAGGACTCTGCTTCTGTCTCTCCCTCTGCCACTACCCTTGCTTGTGTGCTGTCTCTCTCTCAAATAAATATTTTTAAAAAAGAACATATGAAACAATGTTTTTTTTTTTTTTCCTTTATCAAAGGGGTCCTAGACAGAGGTTCAGGATGACCTGGTTATATCTAGAGGGACTATGGTGCCTCCTGGAAAGAAAGCTCCCTGAAGGGAGAAGGAACTGCTAAGTCTTGAACCATCCAGAGCCCCAGAGGTGTGGCTGGGGGGGTTTGGAAGTGTTGGTCATTTCAGTTCTTGTCCAGGTCCTTGCTCCTTAAGTTTCACAGAACATGGGGGTCTCTGGAGAACACGTGGGCTATACATCAAATCTGACAAGGCTGTTTCTCTAAGACATTGGGGCATGAGCCCCCCATCTTTGACACTCCCACAACAGAGGGAAAGACAAAGGGTGAGGCTATCTAGGGGGTCCAGGAGTTCAGCTGTAAGGGGAGAGGAGACATCTGGCAGGAGGCAGAGGGACAACCACAGCACTCACACGGAGTGGACATGTCCATAATACGCCCGACATACACCCGGGAACTCTAAGAAACATTTAAAGTGCCCTATAGGGGCATGCCCCACAGCAAAACGGGTCATTCCTGCTGATGCCACCTCATGAGTTCATGAGTTCCCACAGGCTACGAAGGGCTGGCTAAAGTCCCACTAGCTTTCTAGAATTTTTATCTAGATATTTAGGTAAATATCTAGAATGTTTTCTTTTTTCTTTTTCTTTGTTTTTTTTTTTTTTTTTTCTAGAATGTTTTCTGTTCATTCTCATTTTGCTTTTGCTTGTTCCCTCAACCAGCCTTTTGGTTAGCCTGCAGAAACATCCAGAACTCACAGAATAAAAAAGCCTAGGGAGCAATATGATGAGTGATGGTTTTCTTTGTCCTGCAATTTGATCCATTTCTCAGCCTGATTTTCTTTATTTTTGAGAAATAAGAAATTTACGAAATACCTCCTTGAAATGGATAACGCGGGCATCTTAGTGAAGTCCTTTGTACTATCTAGGCTTTATCCTCTTCGAATAATAGACTTTGAAACAGGCCGAACTGCAAACTACCCACGTTTCTCAGCTTTTATCTCGTACTTTACGGGTTTCCCCCTAAGAACGCTGTATTTGCTTTCTAGGACTTAGGTTGTGTGTTTTATTTCCTCTATGGAAGACCCAGGTAAAGTTTAAATTACAGTTAATTGATAGAGGCCAAGAAGGAAGATAGAAAAATTTAATTAGTTTCCCTGTAAAGTAATGTGTATTAATCTGACTTTCCACACTAGAGACTAACATATCTTAACTTGCGGGGCACATGAAGTGCTCTGTTTAAATATACAGGGTCTGAGTCATTCTCCCAGCTTATTTTCTGTCTAGACAGGGAAGAGAATCAAATCCCTTTTAAATTATAAAATTGTTCTGTGATTAGATAGCGTGGCTGTCTCCTGAGGCACTCGGGGAACATCATAAATAGTTAACACCTGTTAAAACTTGATTATTTAGGAGGCACGGAGCAGATGCTGAGGGTGTCCCGAGCTGCGTGCCCTCGGCCTGCCTCTGCCTTCAGCTGCAGCGGGTTGGGAGCTCCCAGGCAAACAGCCCCCCCTTGGGCCCTCCCGGTGTCAGCCTCCTGCAAGGGGCCCACTCCTCTGCTCAGGCCTGGGGATGGAGGGGGTTGGTGTGCCCCCCGCCCCTAACCAACAACCACAGGGGGACAGGAGTTGGTGTAGAGATGCCCCAACCCAACAAGGGGAACAAGGGGTGTGGAGCTCCCAGGGGCAAGTGCTGGGGCAGGGAGCTGGGCTTCCTACTTGAACTTTAGAGGAAAAGGTGATTGTTGTTATATTTAAACAAATAAGACCAACTGGAAAAAAGAAATGAGACGTTTTCTGTTCACAGAGGCTTCTTTTTGAATTTCGCGGCCTGGGTGGATTAGCCTTGATCCCACTTACTCCTTTCTGCCTCTTATAGTAGGAATGTTCCAGAAGCCAGAATTTTGTAGTAGGCAATTATTTAGCACCTCCTCAGGTGCTGGGAGGTGCCCCATCACCCAGGTGGCCCTGGGTTCCGCAGAGGGCTTAAAAATCCCCACCCTGAAGGCTGCACGAGGTGCGTTGGCCTCGGGTTGTGGTTGCAGCAGAGAACTCAGACGACCTGCTGGGGCCAGGTGAGTCCTAGGTTGGTCCCACAGCCCTGTGTGGGGTGAGGGGGGGGCCTGTGCCCTGGGTGCCTGAGGGCCCCAGTGAGCAGTAGGGTGCCCTGGGGCCCCTGGCCGGCTTGAGCGCCCGGGTCAAGCGGCGGCAGCAGAGGGAAGCAAGTGGGGTCTCGTGGACTCCTGTGTCCTGGGGGGTGGTCTGGCTGCCTGATGCTCATCTTGGAGCTGGAGCCGGGGTTAGGGTAGGAGGCCTGGGTGTGCGCGGAGTTGCAGGCTTGGGGTTGAGGGGCAGTAGGGGCAGCGGGCTCTAACCCGCCAAACCTGGTGCATGGTTGGCGGACCTCGGAGGCTGTGCGGGCTGAGGTCTGGGGCGCTTGCGACCGAGCTGGTGTCTTTGCTCCCATTGGAAGCCGGTTTCCGATCTCCCCAAGGAGCTCCTGGAGTTAGGAACCGACAGGTGCAGAGATGAGGCGGGACAAGAGGGATGCTAACGGAGGCCCTTCAGGCCTACAGAGTTCACCTTACAGTTTGCTTCTGAACTTCATGCTTCTCCCGGAGGTTTGCCCTTTGCACCTCTGCACCTGGGAAGGGGGGTGGGGAAGAGAGGGCAGACGCGAAGAATAAAAACTCTCCTGTATTCAGTCTACTTATTTTTATAAACTTATTTTTTATTGGTGTTCAATTTGCCAACATATAGAATAACACCCCGTGTTTATCCCGGCCAGTGCCCCGCTCAGTGCCCGTCACCCAGTCACCCCCACCCCCTTCCACCTCCCCTTCCACCACCCCTAGTTTGTTTCCCAGAGTTAGGAGTCTCTCATGTTTAAACTTGTGATCTTTGTTTAGAGGGAAAGTGGCAGAGTTTCCTCTTCTCTTTGCTTGGGTTCCGCTTTGCCCCATTCCTGGTTTGGGTCAGGTGGTGAGGGGCCCAGGCCGCAGGCAGGCTGTTAGCAGGCCGCTACGGATCACGGCCAGCTGCGGGAGTCAGCAGAGGGGGCAGCTGCTGCCTGTAGATCCTCTCTGCCGTGTTGGTCCAACTTCATGGTTTTTGCTCAAGATTTATTTATTCATGAGAGACCCAGAGAAAGAGAGAGGCAGAGACACAAGAGAGGGAGAAACAGGCTCCCTGCAGGGACGTGGGACTCGATCCCGGGACCCCGGGGTCACCACCTGAGCCCTGAGCTGAAGGCGGACGCGCTTAACCGCTGAGCCTCCGGGTCCAACTTCATGTTAAGTAGCTGCTCCTCGGATGAGAGGACCTGAAAGTCTCCCGGAGTTTCAAATCCCTTGGCTCCTACCATTCAATTGAGCCCTTGGATGCAGCCTGTAGGAAGTGAAGCAGAAAACCAACGCGTTGCAGGGCCTTGGGGAGCTCACGGAGTATCTGGGAAGACTGGAGAATCCAGCTCTGAAGGCAGACAGCCACTGGGATTAGCTGGGCGTGTGGCCGTAGGCGGGTGACCCTGGGGTCACTAGGTGCTTGCTGCGGCCTCTGACACCTATTGCTGCTCCTGGACGCTGCCTGCGACCCTCTTGGACTTCTACTAAAAGATCTCTTTATGAAAAGCTTCAAGCATACATCATAAGAGAATAATGACTCTCCATGAATCCGTTCCTAGATTCCCTATTACAATTTTACAATTCTGCCAACTTTATTTAATCCTCCATTTAAAAATTTTTTTTTTTTCTGGCTGGAATATTTTGAAGCATTCCTAGACCTCCCAAGAAGTCCCTTGTAAATATTTTGTAGACTCTTTATCAGAGGACTCTTTAAAAAGAATTGACCCATGACACTATTATCCTAACTTGAGCTGCTGTCTTACCTATAAACTTCTGTAGGACCCTCCTCCTTAGTAGATCCTTCCTGTCCATCTCTTCAGGAGTCGTCCTTGCATGCCTGCACTCTTAGGGCCTTCGCTCCCCCCAGGTACCCGGCTCCGTCTTCCATTATGGATGCCACAGGGATGGACGTCCCCCCGACCCCCCATCTGTCTTGGGTATTCCTTCCCAATAAGAAGGGTGTATGTATTCCAGGCAGACCATGGTAGATAAAGCCCAATAGATGTTGGGACGTGCTCGCACGACCATCACATGAGTAGCCACTTGTCTAAATTGCGATTTATATTTTCCAGTTGCCTTTGACTTCTAGCATTCTTCTGTTAACTCTATAAAAAAAATACTTTGTCATTAAGCTTTGATTTAAAGCGATATGGTTTTCACCTGGATGGGAGGCTATTTTCTTCTTGGGAGGTTTATTAGCAATAACATATGTAAATCTATGCACGCTTTCTTTTGATACGTCCTCTTGGGAAAAATTACACCAAGAAATTATTAATGTACATGAAAACAACAGTTAAAATTCCCAGAGGATAATCGAAGCATTGAATATTTTTACATATTTTAAGGCCTTTACCAATATCACTGGAGGGTGGCAGGGGTGAGGAAAGAATGTTAAAATAATTTTTCCTGTTGGCATCCCTAAAAAAACTTGGTCGATGAACGGGTTTATGCCAGAAGAATTAAGGTTGTTTCCAGCAGTTAAGATGGAGATGCCAGTAGGCTCTTGGCTTGATCTGATAGTGTCCGTCCTTTATGCAAATTTATAATCTTGTATGAGAAGTGAGATGCTAATTTTTCTTGTTTTGCATCAAATCTTCACTTTTATTTGCAACTTCCTGGGTCTTTCATGGTTTTCAATCACCAGAGATCATGACTGATAATCACAATCTAATTTCTAGCAACAGCCATCACTGGGGACCAGAGTTATCAAAATAAATTCAACAAACCTCTATTGATGGGTATTGATATATTCATTATGGAGATGGAGGGCACAGCCAGGTACTCCATCCTCCGGGAGATCAGGGGGAGGTGAGAAGCACACCTGCAGGATGAAGGTGTCAGGCGCTAAAGCGGGGATCCCTGGATGGCTCAGCGGTTTGGCCCCTGCCTTTGGCCCAGGGTGGGACCCTGGAGTCCCGGGATTGAGTCCTGCGTCGGGCTCCCAGCATGGAGCCTGCTTCTCCCTCCTCCTGTGTCTCTGCCTCTCTAGGTCTATCATGAATAAATAAATAAATCTTAAAAAAAAAAAAAGGCGCTAAAGCCAAGAGCTCTTAAAGTTTAGAGAGGGGGAAGGAATTTTGCCTGGAGAGATCTAGGAAGGCTTTCTGGCATCAGTGGCATTTGAGCTGGAGCCTTAATAGTAGTTTAAGGGCATTTTATGTGAAGGAAGCACATTCGGGAAAGTACAGGCAAGCACTAGGAGTCGCCCAGCTTACCTGGGGTGTGTGTGTGTGTGTGTGTAAGGATGTTGTCCCTGGGTTAGATTATTTTTTAAGATTTTATTTATTCATGAGAATATACAGAGAGGAGAGAGGCAGAGAGAGAAGCAGGCTCCTCGCAGGGAGCCTGACGTGGGGCTCAATCCCAGGTCTCCAGGATTACACCCTGGGCCAAAGGCAGGTCCTAAACTGCTGAGCCACCTGGGCTGCCCCCTGGGTTAGATTCTGACCGAAAACCAGACCTTTCAGAGTTCATTTGCAAATGCTGGGAGCAAAACAGGTCTCCAAGTTAGCAATAAAACCCACGCAGAGAAGTAGGTGGTCCCGGTCAGGAAAGCTCTTGCTGGTAGAAGAGGCGCGCAGCCCGGGCTGGGCCCAGCTCCACGGCACGGGCGGCCCCTGTGGGCCCACAGCCCCGTGTCTCTGGGTCTTCCAACTCCTCCTGTCTGGTGGTGACTTCGCGGCCTGCAGGTCAGCAGCGGGAGAAGGCGTTAACCAAAGCCGAGTTCCAGGGCTTTGCAGCTGGGTCTTGCTTGTGATTTTGCACTAACATCAGCGGAAGCGAGCTCCAGCGCCCCGCGGGGCCGCCTTTCCGTGCTGTGAGGGAGCTGGCCGGATCCCTGGGTTTGAATCTTGGGTCCACTGCTTAGACCTTGGACTGCAGGCGAGTTAGCGCTGTGTTGGCCTCTGTAGGACGGTGGTAGCATCCTGCTTCCTTACAGGTTATTATGTGTATGAAACCAGTCACGAGGGGTAAAGTCCCTGGGCTGGTGGTGTGGACCGTTAGCTCTTCCCGAGCACTAGGGTGTGGGCAAGGCGTGCTGGGCTGCTGGTGAGGCCGGGAGTCTGCAGCGAGCGCTCTGGACCTGGCCTGGATAAGCGTCCTCCTCTCGCTTGAGATTATTTCAAGGGGCCACTGCCCTTCTAGCTGCTGCGGGGGAACTACCCCCTTCCAGAGTCCCTAAAGGCGAGCCTAGAGGAGGCCTTGGGTGTGGCCCCGAGGACACTGCCTGCATAAGCTGGCCTGCACTGAAGTGCTGTGGGCAGCCCCTGCAGATGGCAAGCGGGACCTAGAGGTGACCCGTGCCGGGGACTCCGTTCTCAGGTGGCCCTCCCCGCCGCAGCGAGGGACCACAGGACACGCATGCACGCGAGGGGAGAGCCGCTTGTCAAGCTTAGATGACCAAGACCACAGTTCAAGGAGTAAGAAGTGAAAAATCCGGCAGCTGTAAGTCTTTGAGCCACTTTGCGCACCCCTGAGGGCCTTTCCTTCGACAGGGCCAAGCCTTCCACTGCTCCCTGAACAGGTGCTGCGGAGCACAAACCTGCCCGCCAGGTGATCAGGAAATCCGGGGGGTGGGGGTGGGGGCAGGCCCGCTCGAGCAGGTGCAGTAAAGTCCACGGCCCTTCTGGGCTGACCTGTGCGTGCACCTGGGCCCAGGGAAGCACGAATAAGGAAACGGGTGCGGGACAATGTTTGGGGTGAGCTTTTAGTGCTCATACACTCAGGGGCAGGTTTCTCCTCCCAGGGCCAGAGAAAGGCCCCCCATCCCTTCTGTCCTGGAGGCGCACAGGGCTTTCCTCCATGTCCCCCTCTTCCCCAGGAGCTCCCCACTGAGCAGATGCCCCTCTGCAGTGTCCTTATGGAGAGTGGACCCCAAACCATGGAAGGCACATCGGTTTCTGAACAGGCCTTAGGGATCATGTTGTCCACTGGTTGCTACTTTTTTTTTTTTTTTTTTTTCCCTAGAGGATAACCAAATTTAAAAAAAAAAAAACCGAGGGCTACTGCTTGTTTTGTATTCTTGTTAGGATCTTACTCGGTAATGATGTCTGTCCCATGTTAGCCTAGGGGGCTCCGGATCGATATAGTCTGCTCCTAAGAGAACCTTGAATTCCAGGGATGGGGAGCAGTTTACCTGCAGGCTCCCAGCTTAGCCCGTAAGAGGCATAGGTGAGACGGCGGTGCCCAGGCTCTGGCTCTCCAGTTTAGCATTGTTTCCACTAAATAGGGCAACGTGCTCTGATTCCCTAAGTGGCTTCCGTATCGTAATTGCCTTCATCTCTTCCCTGTCTCTGTTTAGAGGGCGTCAGAAATCCTGGGTCTCCTGTGCGAGCTACTCTCACGTGGGGCCTGGAGATCCTACAAGGAGAAGGGAGCAGCTAGCAGCTCCGTTCTTGATATTTTCAAATGTCTCCAGTGATGAGCATTTGTTTGAAGAGAGAAGCTTAAAATAGAGTATCTTTCTTTCCATCAGGAAAATGCCAACTGCTCACAGAATCCTTAGCCTTTCTGACATTTCCCAGAGAACCTGCCAGGTCCTTCGCCGTGGTTTGGAAATTATGAAGGACGTTACATGTCTTGTAGTGACACGTTTTCCCAAATGTGTCACGTTTATCGGTGGTATTGGAGATGATTTTAAGGAACCTAAAGATCAGACCTTTTATTTTAATAGGTAGAAATAGGTATTTAACATCCGCAGTAAAACGAGCACGACAAACCTGTAACGTTTTATCACTTAGAATGGGACTAAATATAAAAGTAAGGTGACTGGAGGAGAAATGTTAAATAATAGTATAAATAGTAACCAAATCTGGCAAAAATGGGGACCGTGATGGCCACTGTTAGAGCTGCCGCCGCAGTTTGGGAAGCGCTCCTCAAGGCCACCTGTAACAGGTCTAAACTGAACCGCTACAACCACCGTCCAAACCTGTGAGCGCAGCCCCACACCCACAGTTTGTAACCGCAAAGGCATTTTCTTTCCCGTAAGTGGGGGAGGCCTTGGTCCTGGGCCTTTCACAGATAGCCAACCTGATCCAGGGGCGTATCCCAGGTGGGCCGGAGGTTCTCTCCTCCATCCCAATCCATCCCGGGGTGGTACCCGGCTGTGGCCTCCTGCTGGCACCTCCCCCTGACTGCCTCCAGGGTGATGACAGGTTAGAGGAGAGGTGGTTTCTCCTGGGCCACCTCTGCTCATTCAGGCCGTGTGCCGCAGGTGACCTCAATGTGGCCTGTGACCCACCTGGTCTGTGCAGCCCAGTGGCACCTGCTGGGTATATACCCTCCCTCCTCCAGCTGTTCTCCTGCAGCATCAATACAGGTTCTTGGCTTTTCCTTCAGGATCCTTAGACCTTCTGGATCTCTTCTAAGCCAGTTCCATCTGCTGGGCGCTGGGTGGGTCTGGCCCTGTCTGTGCCTCTCCTCAGCTGTGCTTTCTGCCATCTTTTCTACCTTCTTGATACCAGATGTCCCTGGGGGGGGTGGGGGTTGCTTCTCCGTCAAACCTTCTAGTTCCACAATGCCAACGCCATTCCACTATGGGAAGGTGGATGCATAGAAGCTCATCCTCTCATTCTCTTGAGTCCCCCCCCCCCCCCATCTTTTGTTTTTAGATCTTTCTTCTACCCTTGTTCTCTAGTGACCTCATCCAGTCTCTTGGGGTGGGGTGTCTGCAATGAACAGGATTGAAATGGTACCTGTTCTCATTTAGGATTAGAAATTCAAAAGGCAAGGGGTGCCTGGGTGGCTCAGTCCGTTAAGCATCAGGCTCTTGATTTCGGCTCAGGTCACGATCTCAGGGTTGTGAGATCGAGCCCCGTGTTGGACTCCGTGCTGGGTGAGGAGTCTGCCTGGGGATCCCCCCGTCCCTCTGCACCGCCAAGGGAGTGGAAGAAGAGGCAGTGATAAAGGATTATAAATTATAAGTTTTATAAAAGGGAGATGGAAATCTGTAATATTCAAAATTTTGCTTATTCAGAGGAGTGTCGATATTTAAACGTGGAATCGTTAGGGAAAAGGTATCTGTTTTCGAGCATCTGGAAGCCTCTTCAGGTGTGTTGGGTAAAGCTGGTAATTCAGAGGTTTAAGAGGCTTGGGGACATGTCTAATAAATTGAGCTAGGAATGAAAGGAAACGGCCATTAAAATAGCCTGGGTCCAATTAGGACACAAACCATAGTGTAACTTGAATGGACAGAATTTAATAGGGCAACTGTGCCTGGACATCACCCAGTCGGGTGTGAGAACTATGAAGAACACAGGAAGCTGGAGGGAGTGGTCCATGTGTCTCGGGCTATGGCGCAGGCCCAGGGAAGGAACGACTCTTAAAGGGGTTCCCCCCCATTAGGGCAAAAATCTCGATCTAACCGGAGGGGGCATGGCTGATGCCCACAGGGAGGCAAAGTATGCCGAGGTGTTCCCCTGGGCACCTGCCCTCCGGGGTGCCCCGGGACGTGGCCCAGGAACGGGCCTCGCTCTAAAACTCACTGGGGAGCAACTTAGTGAGACTGGAGCTGAAACCCTGGGATGGTAGATGAGGGGGGAGCAGGAGGACAGATGGCGACCCTTCAACGCCGACTGCTGCCCTGGAGGAGTGAGGAGAGTGAGCCAAGAGGAGACCTTCTACCAGTCATGCTTAAGGTCCTGCCAGTCAGCAGGGGGAAGATTTGAAACACAAACCTACCCCCTCCTGCTCTTTCCTGGTTGAGGGTTCCTTCTGGGGCATTAATTCACCGGCACTTTCGCTTGGTCCTGTAAATACAGATCCTACACCCGTGGCTAGAGGAAGCCCTTGGTTCATCAGCTTGTGATGAGAAGCCCTCTGTACCGAATAGTGGGTGCCGTGTGGATGTGGGTGCAGAATCCAAGGTATCCGCGGTGGGGTCTTATTACTCCTATACTTCCTCCTGTCTCCACACTAGAAGGTAGACTGCGTGGGGGCAGGAGCTCTGTCTGGTTTAGACGGCAGCCGGAGCAACGCCCAGCACATGGTATAGGCGTGGTCCATTTTTTTTTTTTTTTTTTTTTTTTTTTTGGCAAATTTAACAGATTTCCCACGGGTCACAAGGAAAGTATGTGAGCGTCAGCGGCATTGGTACACCTGCGTATGGGGCTCCAGAGATCTCCCTCCCTGATCTTGAGCTGGAGAGCATGGAGACCTTCAGAGCAGCCCACACAGTCTCTTTCAAAATAACCGTGCATGACCGCTTTGAAAGGGTAAGACCAAACCGTTCCTAATACTTCTAGATAAACACAAGGCTTGAGGTAGCTCATTTTTCAATTGTAAGCCATAGCAGCCACCCCGGCCCAGGCTCTCTGGGCCTATTTCACTACAAATGGAAGATGTGACTGTGTAGATCAGGGAAGGCGAACTCAAGGCAGATAGTCTTCCTTGAGGGAATGCAGCGTTCTACTGATCGCCCTGATCCTCAGCTGTTGATGCCCAGGAATCTTTACCCATTAACCACTTACAGCACCATCAATGTGTCAAGCTGTACTTTGGTTTCAGCTAAGAACATTTCTGGCGCAGGTGTTTCATTAGTACTGCTTTAAGAGAGGTTCTGTATTTTAGGATAATTTTACTTGATGAAAGTCTGCATATTTGTCTAACATCAAATCCTCTTTGGGCCAAATATTTACCTTACTTGATATTTTTATGCATCTAATTTTTTTTTTTTTTAAATGGGATTCAGGCAACAGAACCTGAACCGGGGTCTGGACTTTGGCATCTGACCTAGAGGTCCAGGTACCTCAAGTGGAGACAAGTACAAATTCCAAATTAAATGAGTGAAAAATTTTCGGCTGTTCTCTAAATTTATCTTAGAGCCTGCAGCCTGGTCTTTTAAAATGATTGAGGGCACGAATGCGTGATTCAAAATTAATCTTGGGAGCTAACCCAAAGTTGAGAAGCTTTATCAATGCTGGATAGATCAATAAGGTTTGAAATGAAATATCATAAATCGAGGGTGAGTGGATGTTAATCCAAATCCTGCTTCTGTATTGGGAGCATCTATGTGAGCTGGTATGAGACGTCAGCAGAAGAAAAGATTTTTTTTTTAAGTGATGCCTTTTATATTCGGGAATCATGTCTGCAAGGGAACATCTCTCTACATAGCAGCACTACGAGGTTTATCCCTTCACCTTCTTCAGATGTAGATATGAGAACACATGGGGAAGCAGGCACCTGGTGCTCTCAGGTCCTGACTGAATCCATCAGTACGGGGTTTCGGGAAGGCAGCTGGTCAGGTGGCCGAGAGCCTTGGTGCTTTCCATTTGTAGAACAGGAACATCCACACCTACTCCCAAGTCTGTTGAAAAGATTAAAGGAGATACTTTAGGTCAAGTGCGTGGCGCTTAGCACGTGGTAAACATTAAACCCCGTAGGTAGGATTATTTTCATTGAATGAATATAATGTGGTTTGATGTGGCAGGTTCTCCCAAGTTGTGCCTTTCATTTTAAATTTAACTTTTCAATCCAGAAGACACAGGGATTCCTAGACAATTTTGAAGAACTCTGAATACAGCAGATTCCGCTAACAGGCCTCCTAGATTGGGGCCCACGGTATCCTTGTTTAAAGAAGATGAACACTTCAGGCAATAGGACAGACTCCGTTTTTAAGGAATCGGGAATAAACGTTCTTGGAAAACCTGTTCTTGAACAAATTCAACCACCAATCCTATTAAGTTCCAGTACTGATAAAGCTTAAGTTCGGTTGTGGGTAACAACAGGGTGATAGTGAAGTTCGTTTCCTTTAGTAACTCTGGCCATCAGCCTCTGTTGTTGAACTGTCCCTGTTGCTCTGCCATCCTTGGGACTCTGCCCCATGGTTCACGATGGCTGCTCACGCTCCAGTCTCCACTCCTACATTCCAGTTGGCAGAAATGAGGAAAGAACTAACCAGGGCAGGCCTCCTCCTTTAAAGGAGTCTTGGGGTGCCTGAGTGGCCCGATCAGGTGTCTGACCCTTGATTTTTGGCTTGGGTCATAATCTATGGGTCATGAGATCATGGGGCTGAGTCCTATATCAGGTTCTGGGCTCAGTGTGAAGTCTACTTGTCCTTCTCCATCTGTTCTTGTCACTCGCTCTCTCAAATCTTTAGAGAGATGATAACTCTGTCACAAGGGTGATAACTGATCTTTCCACTTTAGACTCTGTTGTCCAGAGCTTTGTCACGTGGCCGTATACCCAGCAGCAGCAGTGGTGGCCACCTTTCACGGGATCCATTAACTGGCAGATCCCTTCCCTGGGAAGAAGGGAGAGTGTGTACTGGGGGACGATGGGTAGTCTGTTTCCCATCCCTGCCCTTGTTCTGTGACCGATCTGACTGACCATGTTGGACCAACATACCCGAGGTGTTTCTCTGCCTTCCTTTGATACAGAGATAAGGAGAAAGGATAGGGATCCCCTTCTTAAAATAATACTTTTAAAACCATGAGCAGTCTTGTCCAAGATAACCCAGTAAGCAGTAAAGATGGGATTTGAGCCCAGCTCAGTCCGACCGTAAAGGCCTGCTCCCCCCTTCTACCAGGAAGCTGCTGCCAGCAGCGGGTAGGAAGGCTCACCAGGTCAGGTCTGTGAGGCCGTCCAGATGTACACGTGTGTGCCTCAGGCACGTTGCTTTGGGAATGATGATTCATTGGTCTAACAAATCCTCTGCTAGTAAAGTAGCAGGTCGGATGGATGCTGATCAAGTGATCCAGACTCTGGGGCTGAGGCTCTTGGCTCTAGAAGCTTCTCCTATGAAGTTGAAGTTCAGAAGGAGGGCTTTACCAAATGTTTGTTGAAGGAATAACTTGAGTTTAATCTTGAAAGAGGCACACAGTTGTTCATCTTCTAGAGTCTGATTATCCCTCTGCCTCCCCCCCCCCCATAAGTTTGTTGCAAAACTTTTTTTTAATCCCGTATTTTTAAAAAATTTAAATTCAATTAACATACAGTATATTAGTTTCAGAGGTCTAGTGATCCATCAGTTGTATACAACACCCAGTGCTCATTACAAGTGACCTCCTTAGTGTCCATCACCCAGTTACCCCATCCCCAAAACCCCTCCCTTCCAGGATTAAGAGTCTCCTATGGTTCATCTGCTTCTCTGATTTTTGTTTTATTTTTCCCTCCCTCTGTGATCCTGTTTCATTACTTAAATCCTCACATGAGTGAGATCATATGATCAATGTCTCTCTGACTTATTTTGCTTAGCATAATTCCCTCTAGTTCCATCCGCATCATTGCAAAGGTCACACTTTCATTTTTTTTGATGACTAATATTCCATTGTGTATACATACACACCATCTTTATCCACTCATCTGTTGATGGACATCTGGGCTCTTTCCATAATTTGGCTATTGTGGATGTTGCTGTTGCAAAACTTCTATCCCTTTAATTTGCACTACAAAATGACCGGGGAAAGATCTTAATTTTGTCGGACATCATAGTATTAAAATTCGCAGCGTGCTCTGTTACAATGAAACCAAGAAACCAGAATATCCAAAGCACTCACATTGTAATAGCTGGTAAGAGATCAGGCTTACGTGAATAAATCCTTGTTTGTGATTGGTTCTCGATGGAGGTGGTACCCAGCGCACTGAAATGTGCTCTGGAGCAAGAAAGCAAAAGCCCCTGATGAGCATTTCCTGGGATTTGGGGGAAACCTTTGTTTACTAAACAAATCTTGTCCGGTGGTACCTACTTCATCTATGGGAAGTGTCCTCGGGCTGCTGGGTACCAGAAGAATCACGTGATGATTGAGGAGTAGTATGCTGTCTCAAAGGAGTATAGGCTTTGGAATCAGATCTGGCTTGTTTTACATCTGGTTCTATTTTCTAGACCTGTGACCCTAGGTTGGTCTTTAAATTCCGTTTCTTCAGCTATAAGATAGGGATAATTACACCTGACTTGAGGATCTCTCAGAAGTCCCATATTTATCTCCTGAAACAGTTATAAGTGGCTTAAGATCTAAGGTGTCACAACATTGTGTCTTATAGGATGGAGGTCAGTGTGCACATTGATGCTTCAGCTGGGGACTCACTAGTCCCCTAAGCATTCTGCTGTCTGTTGCTGCATAACTCAACACTCCAAAACTTAGTTTCTGAAAACCTAGAATTCTATAGCAAGCAGCGCTTTGGAGGGACAGCTCATTGCTGTTCCAGGTGGTAGGTACTGGGGTCACTGGTGACTGCATGCAGTAGGAGATTGGCTGGAGCAGAAACTGAATGGCTTTTCTCGCCTATCTGGCACCTCTGTTGCAATGAATGGAACACCTGGGGGCTGGCTAAGTGCCTTTCTCTTTGTGTTGGCTCTGGCAGGGTAGCTGACCTTACATGGTGTGGGGGACAGCTCTCGGAGAGCAAAAGAAGATGACTCTACTAGGCCTGGAGCTGGCATGGGCTGTCATAGATGCTACATTCTACTGGGTCAGAGAAGGTCTCTGGCCCAGAGTCCAGGGAAAAGGACTTAGACTTCATGTCTTGATGGCCACAAATCCTGCCTTCTCCCATTATTGATCTGTGGCAATCATGACCTAAAAAAGCCATTTTACCAGCACTGTCTTGACCACCAGCAGTGAAATGTTGGCAAATCCTAAATGAGGAATCCAGAATTGCTGCCACCTGCCAGAACAGGAATTGGTGCTATTAACAGGCCCAGGGCTATGTCTGGGGCTTTGGGAGGGAAGTAGGGGGGAGTAAATGGTTTCTCTGGAGCCTTTATATTTTTTCCAAAAGTGGTACCTTTACGAAGATTTTAATGTAATAGGTTACCATAGTGGTTGCTAAGGCTGTGAAGTCAGGAAGCCATCGAGAAGTAGCACGAGATGCATAAATGATGTGCTCCAAAAGTATATCTTGTGTGCATTTTCCTCCCTTATGAACAGCAATGCAAACTGCTCTCCTTCAACCCCAAACACATGGGCTTCCTTGATATAATCCTATTAATTGGAAACTATGGTGCCTCTCATGGGACCAGAGCATCCTGGAAGCAGCCATGAGGTCCTGTTTGTGAATGAGTGTGGGCTTCCTTGTGCGTGTCTGCAAGTATGTTAGGGTGTGCAGAGGGATGTTGGACCAATGTGTCTGGTGCTATGTGGGTGTGCAAGTGTGTGTGGAGATAGTATGGGAGTGGGGCAAATTCAAAACTGGGCAAAGGAAGGAGTCTGTGTGGAATCCTGATTCACAGCAATGTGATTAGGACCTGCCAGCCCCTTGGGGTGTTGCCTGACTCTGAAGTGTGTGGCTGGCTCCTTCTCCTCACTAGGGATGACACATCAGAGTCTTTTTAAGTGATGGAAGAGGCATGATTCCTGCTGGTCCAGGGAGTCTGGAGCCAGACACTGTAGGTGCAGGGGTCAGGATGCCAGGGTGGTGAGCAGAGGGCTCTGTGAGGCAAGCCAGTCACCGGTTCTGGAGCCCAGCCTGTTCCCCCTTCATCCTGGCAATGGGTGTCCTTGAACGGTGCACTGGGAATGGCCATTTTCCTTCTGCTTTTGGGAGTGGTCCTCACCAGCCCTGCAGACCCTTGTCCTTTCATCCCAGGTTCAGACATACCTACCACATGTTTGTTCTAAACCACTCAACCCAACTCTCATGGATCTGGGAGCCAGAAGGAGCAAAGGGACAAACATCTTTATATGCCAGTCTTTTTCTCCCCCCCCCCCCCCCCTTTTAGAAACTTTCAGCAGCTGGATGAGATTTTTCTTTAAGCCTGGGAAAATTTTCCCTCCTCTTGTTTTCACTTTTAAATTCTGTTGTATTTCTCTGTGGGTTTGTCTTAAGTTCAGGATGATTGATGGGTTTGCAACTAAGGAAATAACTCAGTGAGTAAAATAATAAAGGACAAACAAATGGTGCTTCACCCTGGTAGGTTTCTGTTCCAAGTTTCCATAGAGCAGAGTGGCCCAGCCCTGGTGCCCAAGTGCCAGTCAGGCCACCAGAGCCCAGAGAAGACTACATGGCCTCACAAAGTTTCCATCACGCTGGTCTCTGAGATGGACGGGTTAATAGCCTGAGCAAGATGTGACTTGTAGAGAAGCCAACGTGAATAATTGAAGATGCCTGTCTTGCTGGGTGCCCAGTAGCATGAGACACTGATCCGCTTCAGTCTTGAATGGGACAACTCTTCCACTTCTGATGGTCCCTGGAGACCCCCCACTGGAAGAAAATGCCACTCGGCAATATTAAATACAAAAAAAAAAATCTGATGGGCTAATGAATGGGGTAATGCTTCATGCACAGTCTACTCCAAGACCTTTCTCAACTCCCAGCTCCCACACAGTATCCGTAAAACCTGAACTGTGATAGTGTCTGTATTTCCTCTCAGAAGTCAGTAGTTTAATAATTGTGTGAAACATGAAATTGCTTTTTAAGGGAGGTATCAACTGGCATTCCAAGGATTTTAGCTCTAGTTACCGAGCTTTGAGCTAATCAGATATTCCTATTTTCCAGAAAAGATTCAAAGTCTGAGGTTAAGGGACTGGTGCTGCCCTGCCCAACCTCACCTGAGCAGGGAATTGCAAGGAGATCTAGCAGTGAGAGTCCAGTCAGGGGTCAGAAACCAAACAGTAATTTGAACACAAAAGTTTCCTATAAAGAGTTATTAACAATTTACAGGACTTTACTAAGGGTGGTGGTGGTGGGTGGGCAGGAAAGAACTCTGAAATATACTCTAGGGCTCTGAGAGTTCTTGGGGAGGAGCTAACTGGGGAGGAGGACCTTCCTCATCCCTGGAATTCAGGCCACCCTGGAGAGGGTGTGGCCATGGTCCCCACCACTTGGCAGAGGTCATTGGGTTGCTGGGGCCCAAGCTGCTCCATAACCAGAGCATCTCTGGGCTGGCACCAGGAAGCTGGAAATCCCCCGCCACTGGCTTGCAGGCAGTCCTAGACCGGCAACTGCCTGCTGGGATGCTGATGCTTCCTGGGATGCTACCTGTGGGGGGGGAAGGCTGCTGACCTCGCCACTAGGAGACAGACCTGTGTTTGGGTCGGGGTGCCCAAGAGCTCCCTGGGATTTTGTCTGCACAGGTGTCACTTCAGTCTGTAGGGGAGAGCTGCATTAGTTCTGCACACTGGCTCAGCACCGTGAGAGCAAGGAGACCAACCCTACAAGGTGGGGTGGGGGGTGGGGGTGGGAAACCTGTCCTTTTGCCAGTTTCTTCAGTGCTCACTACGGATACAGGTTAATATCGTACAGTAGGTGGAAGAGAACTACTCCAGCATCCCAGGCAGGGCAATGAAGGGTGGATTTGGAACAGAGTGACCGTACATGCTGGGCAGCCTGGAGGACATTGGGACTTAGTTCTTTTACCTTCTAGGGAGCTCATCCTTCTACAGAACATGGCATGCCCTTAGCAGTCTTTTATTTCTAAGAGATTTATTAATGTGTGCATTAATGTGTGCATGCCCAAGGGAGGGGAGGAAAGAGTGAAAATCCCAAGCAGACTCGCTGAGCACAAAGCCCCATGTGGGGCTCCACCCCACAAAACTGAGATCATGACCAGAGCTGAGACCAAGAGCCAGATGCCCAACTGACTGAGCCAGGCCGGTGCCCCTGTTGTTATTCTCCTTAATTGTGTACAGAGAGACCAGAACTATGGTAGACTTTAGATATTGAACAAAAAAAGGTGTAGGATCTAGAGTTCATTCTAGTCAGATCCTCAGGTCTGAATAGATAGGGCAATGATTAAAACCAATCACAGTATACTTGGGGCCACCACTTTGCCAGAGAAATGACAGTTAAAATATTTAACACATGGTTTTTTGAGCATTTGATACATGGCTAGTACAATCAAGGGACTAAATTTCTAATAAATTTCAGTGTAAAATTTAAGAATATTCTGTATTTTTTTTTTTTTTAAGATTTTATTTATTCATGAGAGACAGAGGAAGAGACAGAAGCAGGCTCCACACGTGGGACTCGATCCAGGGACTCCAGGATCATGCCCTGGGTCGAAGGCAGGCGCTAAACCACTGACCCACCCAGAGATCCTGAGTATTCCATGTTAAAACACTTCGTGTAGGACAACTTGGATTGTTGTCCTATTACAAGGATTACATGGGAGGTTTTATGGGCCTGGCCAACAGGGGACACACTTCACATCCAATCTGTTGGCTGGAGATGAGTCACTTGGTCACAGGGAAACTGTGTCCCTGGGCAAAGTGAAACATTTGGTGGACAACTAGCCACAGCCTGTCTCAGGAGATTTAAATAGGATTCATCCAGAGTGCCAGTGGAGGTCCCTGCGTAGGTTCAATCAATCAGCTGCTCTTCTTTATTTGGACATGATGGTTAACTCAGTTGGGGAAATAATCTAAGCTGATTTGATCAGAGGAGACCTTTTAAAAGAGAATACTAGGACACAGACTCTGCCTGCTGGGGTAGCAACATGAGGTATAGAGTGGTTAACCCCACGGGGAGGGAGCCTGTGTTATGGGAAAACATGGTCAGGATCCTGAGTATGGAGCCAATTCAGAGGAAGCAGAGCCAAGAGAGAAGTCAGGGTGATATCATTTGAGGTGGAGATCCAGACCGGTTTGAAGCCACCTCGTGCCTAGTTATGTGACCCAGTGCATTCCCTTCTAACCTCACCTGGTTTGGGTTGAGTTCTCTGTTGCTTGTGAAAAGAATTCTCCCAGTGGTAAGCTACTGTGATCGGGGTCTATGTTAACACAAGACCTATTCAGGCTATCTCATGAACGTGGGGGTGAATCCTAAAGATCTGCTTGGTGTGAAAGGAGGATCCAGTAGGGAATGACTTGTGAATTGCTCTCTACCATCAAGTTCCCACGACCTCACACATTCTGTCTCTGCTTCACTGTGGACATCTGCATGAGTCGTAACCTTGGTTTGCATTTGGCCATTATATTGGGATCTCCCTATGTCCACTGTACATATGATAGGTCCATTTGGTAGTTCTTGTCCTGGCATCCCTTCTGGTTTAGCTTTTGTCCTGGATTTTTCATTTGTTTTTAAAGATTTTATTTCCTCATGAGAGACCCACAGAGAGGCAGAGACATAGGAAGAGGGAGAAGGTGGCTCTCTGCAGGGAGCCCAATAAGAGACTTGATCCCAGAACCCCGGGATCACACCCTGAGCCAAAGGCAGATATTCAACCACTGAGCCACCCAGGTGCCTCCTGGATTTTTCACTCTTAATGGAATGTTAGTAATAGCATTAAAGAAAGACCTGGTTTGGTAGACATTTCACCTTGTACTTTTAGCTCTTACCATCGTTTTGTCTAGTAGAGTGTGAGATGCCAGTGTAGTCAATGTAGTTTTTTTTGTCTTTTTTTTTTTTTTTTTTTTTTTTAAACCCATGCTTAAATCTGAAAGACTACGATGATCTTCTTTTCTGGACCCTTTTATATTTAATGTAATCTAGTGACTATCCCTCACTTCAAGGATAGTATGTAGATGAAATAAAAATAATACTTTGATTAGGAACAGCTGGAGCTAACCTGTTGGCCTGGCTGGCTATGGGAGAAATACTCCAGCACCACCTCTGCCAGCCAATTAGTCTACCAGCTGGTTGTGCTGTGGCCTGAGCCTGTGAGATGCAAAGTTGTCACAAGTTCATTAAGTAACTTAGGAAATTTTTTGGGTGAGGTATGTGAGTTGCAGAAAATAAAGGCTGAGAAGTCCTGGCATAAGGCCAATCAAGGACATTCTGAATGCTCTTACTGTGGTGGTTTTCATAATTTAGTGCGTGGTGTATATCTGTGGCTCTTTATTTTTGGTAACGCTTTCATAATTGGCAGTAATTATAATCACAAAGTTTAAGATAACTTCTAGTATACTTTTTCTCACTATCAAAAGTATCTGTTGAAAAGTTTGGATGATGCTGTAAAGTCCTTTTTTACACCTGTCTCTTCCAGCTCTTTCTCACTACCTCATTCTGTTTTTCTTTGAGCTAAGAATTTTAAGGCCATCTTATTGGTCCAGCTTTTGGCAATGCCAGGCCCTTTGTCATGGGTTAACTGATGAATCTGCTGCTCTTGAACCCACTGCTCATACACGGTCCCATCAGCTGTGATGGAATTGTGTTGGGGTCAGGGTGTCCTGTGGACAGAGGTATTTTCTGTTACAGAACCGTCAGTTTTCACTCAAAAGTGAATATGGGAATGAAAATTTGAATTACCTTGTAAAAGCACTTAAAAATAACTGCTAAGTTCCTGTAAGGGTGAAGACTTGCTGCTTGAAAGCTTGAAGCATGGATTACTAACAATCACTTAATAGAATTTAAGCCTTGAGGTCAAGTCTTCTAGAAGTGCTAGGTCCATATACTCTTCAATAAATGTGTATTAATGGTATAGGTTGATCTCAGGTGTTGGACTCCAACAAGAAAATGTTATCTGCTATTGAGGAGCTTGGAACAGTTTTCGTCATGTGTTGCTCCATTGAATTAGGGGCTCAGTGGAATATGGTAGCAGGCTGAGAGACCTGATGGAGCCAGGGTAGCTGTGATCCATAGCTTGTCTCCTGTCTCAAGTCCCAGAAATCTGAAAACATGGCAAAAGTCTGGTAAGAGCCCCCTATAACCTGACAGTAAAACCTAAACTTCCCCTCTGGAAAAGGAGCGAGCTCTTCATGATCTTGCCCATGCCCCTCTCTGTAGCCCACTGCTCCCTCTCTGCAGACCGACCATACCCAGTACTCAGCATTTTTTATGCCCCTATATTCTTGCCTCTGCCTTTTCTCTTCCTGTTCAGCTCCTATTTAGTCCTTGACACTCACCTCTTGCATTGATTTACCATTGCCGCCTAATGAGCTACTACAAACTCAGTGGCTGAAAATAACACATGCTTATTGTTTCATCAGACAGTAGGGTTGGCAAGGCTAAGTGGAGTCCTCTGATCCTGGATCTCAAAGGCTTTTTAAGATTTTTTTAAAAAAATTTTTTATTTATGATAGGCACACGGGGGGAGAGAGAGAGAGAGAGAGAGCGTGGCAGAGACACAGGCAGAGGGAGAAGCAGGCTCCATGCACCGGGAGCCCGACGTGGGATTCGATCCCGGGTCTCCAGGATCGTGCCCTGGGCCAAAGGCAGGCGCTAAACTGCTGCACCACCCAGGGATCCCTCAAAGGCTTTTTAATCAAAGTGTTAGCTGGACTGCATTCCTTTCCAGAACTCTGGGTTCTCTTCCAATCTCATGAAATTATTAGCAGAGTTGGGTTCTTTGTGGTTGAAACATGGAGATTTCTGTCAGCCAGGCCACTCTCAGATCCTTGAGCCCCCGCGTTTCTGGCCAGGTGTCCCCTTACATCTTCAAGGCTAGCTGGAAGTGCTCTCACTCAAGGATGCTAGGATGGAGTCTTAGGTAACCTAACATAAGGGGGTGGCTTTCCCATCACCTTCACCAGATTCAATTGCATAGAAGTGGGGCAGTGTCCACACATACTCAAGGGCTAGGGGTTATGCTTGGATGAGACTCATTGGGAGTTATTGGAGGGTGTGCATGTGCATGGCTGCCAATGACACACATATTCCCCCAAAAGATACTTCATTCCATTCCAAAATTTCTAAAAGTCTCCTGTTACACCTCTTTTCAAATTGTTCCCTATTCCTCTTCCTCAACAAAGTTGGATTTCTCTGCCTCTGTGCTTCTGCCTTATTTTATCCATGTTGCTGTTACAGGATCACCTCCAAAGGCCTAGGTCTCCTTGAGTGACCCATGGGGCCAATTTAGGTATATCATCAATTCTTCTCTAAATACAATCCTATACCGAAATACATTGATGGCTCACAGAGGAGGCCTTTGTGAGGACAGGCTTATACACCCTGGATAGCCAAACCTTCTATTTTCAGGTCTTGGGTTCTTTCCAAATATCTTAACCTGGGAAACTGCCATTCTTGCTGCTCTTCCTCCCCCATGTCTCCATCATTGCCAGTCCTTCTCTTCTTCCCTCCATCTCCAGCCCTCACTTGGCTACTTGTGTTCTAGTCTCTTGACCCTCTTCCAGATCTCTTAATCACTTATGTTTTGACTTAGCCTTTTCCTCTTTTACAACGTGCATCTCTACTCTTAACCCTACCTCAACAGAATCAAAAATTATCCACTATCCTTAGAAATAAGGAAGGGATTGTGAGTAACTACTTAATAATTTTCCTATCCTAATTGTACTCATTAGGTCTACCTTCCTTGCCGCACATAGTCATCCATTTATTTGTTGTTGAGTGAGTTAATAAGCATCAAGATAACTTATCTGGATAATTCAAAGCACTAAACAAATTTTCACTTTGGTTTTACTTGTATCATCTTAGCCTGAATTGGCAAATTGCTACAGTTACTGGGTGATCTAGTTCTGTATTCACCCAAAGGCTTCAATCCCTCTGCCTCTTCCTTACTCGGTAGTCTTCTGCTATGGACCTATCCTTTCCCTCCCACAGCTCACTGGTGGTTTTCAGCATTGAGGGGTGCCTTCTGAGGGTCCTATTCACTTAAAGCACTTTGGGCAGGACATGTGAAAATATGGGAAGGGTCACTGTAGTTGAAAATGATGTTCACAAATACTCCAGTTCTTTCTCTGTGCACATGATAGGATGGTGCTGCTTTATCCCATTCCAAGTTAGGTATGGCTGTGTGAATTGCTGTGGCTGACAAGATGTGCATAGGAATGACATGTGTGACTTCCTGCAGAAGACTGAAGCCAGCCAGTGGCCTCCCTCACTCCTTCTTGGGGTTGTGCAGTATATGCGGAGAGGAATCCTCTAGTAACTGGGGCTCTAGGGTGACTAAAATGATCATGGCTCCCTCCGCCCCTGACCTGCATTAGATGTGCAGGGGGAGTGAGCAATAACGGTTTGCTGTGCTAATTCTCGAGTTTGGGGGTTGTGATGATAGCTTAGCTAGATTGAGAATCAAGTTTTCCAGCATAAATACATTTCAACTCTTCCTCTAATTTGCCAGAATCACGTTTTCAAATCTTCTGAGACCTATACAGAACATGTTGGAAGGGGCATTTGGCTGACCAGAGAGGCTCTACTGACAAGAAATAAATTCGTGTTGGGTTCTCTTATTGTCTCTTTTTTGGACCATCTTTTCCTAAGATGCAGGAACCCTGAAAGAGCTAGTGGATCCTGGACATAGAAAGCAATTTGGAAACAGAGCAGAGTTATGAATTGCTTCTCTTAAATGTCAAAAAATGATTGACTTATTTTCTGTCTAGATCCAATGTCTTTTACAGTACAGCCTGGACTCCTCTCGTTGCTCTTGTCCCTTCTCTGTAAGTCACAAGAGTTGTGTCTGGAGGCATTTCATTAAATGATGTATTCTTTCCCATAAAGAAAACCACTAATCAATGCTTTTAGTATACCTGTCGGTATTTGAACACTTGGTATAGAAGTGTATGATCCATGGTGCTCATTGAGGCTAACATTTGAATGACTGCAGAGGCAATGCCGAAACTGATGGATGGCATGGTGGGGAGATACACCCCTGAGGCCTCCTTATTACTCCCTTACAGTATCTAAAGGGCCAGTGGAAGGATGGCAATTATTTTATTTGGCAATCCAATTGTCTGTCTTTGGAAAATGATAGGATGAAGAGTAGAAGTCACAAATAATACCTTTCCCACTGCCCAGGTATAATTGAGCTATTTACAATCCCTGCTGCTTTTATTTTTGCTCTGCATTAAGGATTAACCTGAGAGGTTTGTAGTAGAAGAGAGAGAAACTATGTTTAAAAAAAAAAAAAAATACTTGCAGACATCTGCAAGCAACTATATATTCGTCCCCTTCAAAGGAATCTTGTGGGGAGGATGTATACTTATTCAAATGTGATTGTCGTGATGCAGTCTTTGAGTTTTTTTAAATTGTTTTTCAAATATTCTTAACATGCATTTTTTTTTTTTTTTAAGCAAATGAATTCTATGTAAAGTACAGTGTCAAGTTTGTGTCACATATGGTGCTGGAACTTGGGAAATAATGACGAATGAGTTGGTCTTAGCTCCCCCGAGATTTTTATCAGCTATTGGGGGACCCTAGACAGTAAACCAAATGCTTTCACTATGGGTCTGATGAATGCAGTGGTGGATGTACACGCAGATGCTGTGGGGAAAACACCAGAGGGAACCCTCAACCTTGACTGATGCTCTAAAAAGTCTTTCCTTGATTGTGTAAATGGACTTTGGAGAAAGTGAATAAGAGGAAGGAGGAGATGTGTAAAGTGGTCACATGCGAGGTTTGGAGCCCCGCAGGCCATTTGTAGGGGTGGAGTGAGCATGCAGGATGGAGAGGATACAGGATGTGGGAGGAGTGGTGAAAAAGGCTCTACCAGCTTTGAGGGATCTCCTGGACCTCTAAGTCAAGAAGCAGAATAGACTTACAAATGTGTGCGTGTTTATGTAAGTTTACTTCTTCAATTTGGATGTTTAATATATATACGCACACATACATATATACACACACGAGTTAAGAATGGTGGAGATATTCATGCAATCATAAAGATATTTAAAACCATGAATCTGGGTAAGATAACGTAGAGAATATGTGTAGGTAGAGTAAAGGAGAGGTCCAAAAATGGGGAACTGGGCCATTTTTAAGATTGAGGTAAGGGAGATTTTTGTTTCCAGTTAAGTAGGCTTGGTTATTCTAATATTTGTACAGAAAATAATGTAAAATGTTGGATAAAATATGAGGGGGGTAGCCCTCAACAATGTAAGAGCAAGACTTGGAAGAGTCTAAATTCTGGGAGGAAAAACTAAAGTTAGAAAAATAGACTATTGGGCTCCCCAAGTCTGGAGGACGTTTGCTGCTACTGCGCACTTAGGCTTCAGTTAAGTGGCCTGAAGAGCAAAGGAGACCAATGTCCAGGACCTGCCTCAGGTGGAATGTCTTAAATTTTAAGCGGAGACTGCCAAGGGTTAAATCTAAGGTAAACATAAAGTAGAACTAAATCCAACTGCCTCCCTGACACCTAATAGTAGGGAACTGTGGAGAAGCCTGCCTTTCTACTAAAGAGAGCAGGAAAGGAAAATAAAAAGAAAATCCATTGTTCCTGAGAGTCAGGAGAGCAGGTTGGCCTCTGTGTAGATGTGCATCCTCTATCTATGCATACTCTGGGAGAGTCAGGCCACCTCAAGCTGGGAAATTGGCTGGAAGTGGTCCTCTCACCGAGACCGCTGGCAGAGGCAAACTGAAAGCATCTCTGGAGGAGAGCACATTCATCCCTGGTCTTAGACATGCTCTATTAAAAACAAAATTCTCAAAGGCAGTGTTCACACAAAGATAAGTAAGCTCACAAAGAAATAAGGAGACTTAGAGCCAGCCTCCCCTCACCCTGCAGAAATAGACCACAAATACTTCAGATGATGGAATTGTCAGGCATAGATTCTAAAACAATTATGCTTCCTGGTTTAAAGAAATAAATGGCAAGCTTAAATATTAACAGAAATCTATAAAAATGACAGATTTGCAAATGAATTACATAGAACTTCCAAAGCTGAGAAGCTCAATAATAACTAAAAATTCAGTGGAAGTGCACCTGGGTGGCTCAGTGATTAAACGTCTGTCTTTGGCTCAGGTTGTGATCCCGGGGTCCTGGGATCGAGTCCTGCATCAAGCTCCTCACAGGGAGCCTGCTTCTCTCTATACCTGTGTCTCTGCCTCTGTGTGTCTCAAGAATAAATAAAATCTTAAAAATTCAGTGGAGTTGTTTGGCCAGGTTAGATTCATCAGAGAATTAGAGAATTACCATATATATCAGAAGTTATCCAGAATGTAACATAAAAGGGGTGGAGGGAGATGGAAAACCTAGAAAAAAAGATCCCCAGAGGATGGAGTTAGAGATTAGAATTTCAGGAGCAGAGAGAATGGGGTAGAGGCAATATTTGAACACATGACTGATAGTTATCATACACTTTAAAAAAAAAAAAAAACCAACTTAAATTCAATTAGCCAACGTATGGTACATCATTAGTTTCAGATGTAGAGTTCAGTAATTCATCAGTTGCATCTAACCAAAGAGATAAAGGGCCTGTACTCTAAAAACTACAGAATACTTTTGAAAGAAATTGAGGTAAACACAGAAACGGAAAAACATTCCATGCCCATGAATTGGAAGAACAGATTTTTCAATGAACTCTAGAAAAATAGAAAGCTCAGGGGTTTCTCTCTCACCCCACATCCACTGGGGATATAGTCAAAGACACACAGTGAATGCCTGAAATAGTGGATAGCACTGACCCTATATCTATTACACATACGTACCTATGATAAAATTTAATTTATAAATCAGGCACAATAAGAATAATAAAGCAGTTATAACTACACTAATCATGTGATGGGGGGTGTCTCTCAAAATATCTTATTGTAGCATACTCCTCTTTGTGATTTGGGATGATAAAATACCTACAGGATGAGATGAAGTGAGGTGAATGATTTAGGCATCTTGATGTAGCGCTAGGCTGCTATTGACCTTCTGAGTACATGTCAGGAGGTCCCCTGACCTGGGTAACTGAAGCCACTGAAAGCAAACCTGTGAATAAGGGAGACCACTGTACATCTAAATACATCAGAGAGAAAATGTAAAAACCAAATCTTAAAAGCAACCAGAAGGGGGGAAAAAATCAAAGTGTCTTCAAAGGAGCAACTGATAAACTGGCAATTGACTTTTCAACAGCAAGGATAAAAGTCAGAAGAGATGTTGAATGGACCAAAAGAAAACAACTGCTAAACCATTTAGGATGGGCGAAAATCTATTTTGAGAATGGAAACACAAGGCCATTTCCAGATAAACAAGAAGTGAGGTTTTTATCAGCAGGTATTACAGGATGTACTGCAAATAGAAGGAAAGCGACCTCAAGGACTGAGGAGCAGAAGGAATTGAATGCAAAGAAAGTGGAAAATAGATGGATGGGTGTAAATAAGTGTCCTGTGTATGAAATAGTAATAATGTATAATAGTGTTAATATAAAAGCCTTAGAACACATCTGTGTTTTATCTGGAAGCAATGTAAATGTTTTAATTAACTTTAGGCTTTGATCATTGAAGTGTGCATGTTCTAACTTCTAGAATAATTACTGTTATGCAGTGGATGTTTGTGTTCCTCTCTGGGTGTTAGGGCTTCAACATTTCATTGTGATAGCATTTGAAGACAGACTATTAGGAAGTCATAAGAGTTAGATTAGGTCATGATGGTAGGGCCTTCATTTTGGGATCAGAGGCCTTTAGAAAGAGAAAGCTCTCTCTCCACTTGTGTGTACATGTACCCAGGAAGTCATCTGGAATCCAAGGAGAGAGCACTCACCGGATGTCAACTCTGTTAACACCTTGACCTAACACCTTGGGTTTCCCTGCCTGCAGAATGGAGAAATTTGTTGAGCCACCCAGTCTATGGTAATTTTCTTTCTTTCTTTCTTTCCTTTTTTTTTTTTTTTTTGGAAAGCAATTTGAGTAGACCAAGACAGTCTGTAAAGAAATAGTGTAATTTCTAAACTCATAGAAGGCATAAAGAAATGAAATAAAAATATTGTCAATCCAAATGCAAGGAAGAGAAGCAGAAAATAAATGAAGCAAACATTATGCAAAATAGGATGGTAGATTGAGACTTCAGAGTGTCACATTGAATGTAAATGCTCTGAATGTTCAAGTTAAATGCAAAGATTTTCAGACTGGATCTTAAAATTCTGTCCAACAGTGCAGGTTTATAAGTGATCTAACTAAAATGTAGGGATTCAGATATCTTGAAAGAAAAACAAAAAAAAACCTATTAATCAAAAGAAAGTTGGTATAACTGAATTATTAGAAAAAATGGACTTCCATGCTAAGTGTATTAGTAGTGCTAATGAAAATCACTTCAAAATGGTAAAAGGCTTAGTTCACCAAGAGACGTGAAAATTTAAATTTGTTATGGTTTTAGGTCTCAAAACCTATAAAGCAAAATTTGATAGACCTCTGAAAATAGAAAACATACAATCATTATGGGACACTTAAATATGTCTCTTAGGGGAGATCATCATAATTTTAAGAGAGTTGGTACCTCTGAGAGATAGAAATTTTCATTAGGAAATGGTATGTGTAGGGCTTCTTGGAGTTCCAGAATGTTCTAGATCCTTGTCTAGGTGGTGGTCACATAGTCCTAGTCTTTATAATAACTTACGGGCCTGAGAATAGAGCTTTTACTTTTCTGCTTCTATGTTGTAACCTATTACTATAAAAATAGTAAGCAGATGAAAAATAAGCAACCAGGATAAGAATGGAGAACCTATGCCTGGCGTGGTAGGAGGAAAACCTAAAGAGATCCTATCTTGGAAGGCAAGTACAGAAAATACGTCAAAGAGGAAGAACAACTGTTACGTGCTGTGAGGTCAATTAATACTGAGACTGGATATCAGTGTCTGGATTCAATTGCGGGGATGCTATTGGAGACTCCGACCTGATTTGCTGTGGTAAAGCAGTAGGGGCAAAGCCTGATCAGAGTGGGCTGAGAAGGACTAGGAGAAAAATCAGAGGGAGCCACTGTACTAGTTTGCTAGGGCTGCCATAACGAAGTACCACATGCCTGGGGACTTGAACAACAGAAATGGACTCTCTCGCAGTTGTGATCCAGAAGTCTAGATCAAGGTGTCGGCTAGGCTGGCTCCTCTGAAAGCTGTGAGGGAGACTGTTTCCTGCCCCTCTCCCAGCTTCTGGTGATTTGCTAGCAATCTTTGACATTCTTTGGCTTTATTCCATCGCTCCAATCTCTCTGCCTTCATCTTCACATGCATTCTCCCCATGTATGTGCTTTTGTGTTCAAGTTTCTCCTTTCTATAAGGACCCCCAGTGATGTGGATTAGGGCCTGCCCTATTCCAGTATGACCTCCTCTTGAGTAATTACGTTTGCAAAGATCCCATTTCCACATAAGGAACTGAAATAGGATTAAGATCCCAATATATGGGGACCTCAGTGGTTGAGCATCTGTCTGCCTTTGGCTCAGGGCATGATCCTGGGGTCCTGGAATCGAGTCCCACATTGGGCTCCCCAGAGGGAGCCTGCTTCTCCCTTTGCCTGAGTCTCTGCCCCTCTCTCTGTCTCTTGTGAATAAATAAATAAAATCTTAGAGACCTCAGCATATGAATTATTGGGGAGGGGGAGTCAGAGCTCCATCCAAAACAGTATAGATAAGGCTTAAGTAGAACAAAGAAATTGTGTTTTTTAAAAGGAGATGTATAGTCAAAATGCATGTATGTATATTTAAAGATGGGATAATAAGAGCATATTGGTATGTTTGACCCAGTAGAAAGGGGAAGAATTGGTGGGTCAGGAAAGAGAGGGACACCATTGCTTGAGAGATGTCTTTTTTTGTAGGGTAAGAGGGCATCTGATCCATGGCCTAAGCAAAACATGAGTCTTGAGAGATAAGCGAGAGCACCATATCCATGGTAACAACAGGGAATGTGGCTGTATGGGCATAGAGGTGGCAGGCTGGCAAACATGGCAGTGGGATGGTATGCTTTGTTGGTGGATGGAAGCAAGAGCATCAGCTGATAGGAGGTGGAGGAGGAGGAGGTGGCGGTGGATGGTTGCCAAAGGAGAAGAGGGTGTGAAATGGTCTTATAAGGAGATAAATACAGTGGGGTTGCTGGGGCACACTAAGGGCTCATTTTAGATTTGTGGCTGTGAATTTAAGGTGCAATTAATCAGCATGCTATGTGCTTGTCACCAGCCATGGTTAACTCTGCGGGTGCAGTTACAGGGTAGGCAGAGATTTGGACTTAAATGGTTTTATTTTTGTCCATTGAATATCAGAGTGAGTGAGGGAAAGGAGTTGAGAGCGCTTGCAAGTGAGTGAATATAGAATGGACCATTGAATCCAAGCTGGGTGAGTGTGGAAGTAAGGATGTAACAGTGTTAGGGACGGTGACTTACGGGGTCAGATCAGTGGGTTGGGGGGTGGGTGTTTAAGTGATTCTGGGAGTTCTGGAATTCTGGGATCTGCTTCCCCACCCCTTTCCCACTTATTCAGACTCCTTTTCTACCATTTCTCCTCGTCAGCCCCCTTGAGACCCCTCAGTCTACACACGATTCCTCAAACACCCCAGATAAACTCCCGTCTTGGGTCCTTTGCATTTCCTGCTACCTCTCTGAAGAACACTCTTAAATCATCTGCAAGAAGATCTCACTCAAATACTGTGAGATCCCTCAATATTTAAAAACAAAAACTCCTCCAATATTCCCTAATCTCTTTTCTGACTTATTTTTCTTTATCATTAAATTTGAGTTCTAATTGGCATACAACTGCCTTTTTTTTTTTTTTTTCCTGGTAACCCTTATCACAAGCTAAATACCATGTTTCCTTTGTGGTTTATGCTCTCCTATCAATCCTATGTGAGTTCCCACGAATGCAGGGATTCTTGTTCTTTTTGATCTGTTCTGTGTGGGCAACATCTTGAACAGTGCCCAGGATGTAGTAATTGAGTGAATGAATGAAATACAGTGGATGATGAATAGAAGGCAAGGCTTGAAACCACTTGGAGAGGAAGAAGAGTAATGGGCGGTGCATGACCTAGTCCTAGAGGGCGGCCTTGACAGTAGGAAGTAGGTGGTAAAGAACAAAGTCATTGGAGAAAAGGAGGTTGAGGAACCTGGGAGGATTTCTCTCAAGAATTTCAAAATCACTGGAAATATCATGGTAGATTGCTAGAGTGACAAAAAGGAGACAAAATCCAGGAGTGATGAGGCCTACTGATGACTGGTAGGAGGGAATGACGCGTTTTCTCATGGTGCAGGTTTTAAGACTGGAGGTTTTTAAGAGAACAGAAAGGGAAATTGGTTGAGAAACTGCAACAAAGAGCTACGAGGTTAACCTGCCTCACTGCTGGGCTCAGTGGTTGCGAAAAATACTCCGCATTTGGGAGTGTTGCACAGAAATCCACGTTCTCAGGGAAAACCAACTTTCTGTAAAACAGAAGAATAAAGGAAACTCTTAGTAAAAAGACTGTGGGCATTTTACCAATGACACATTGTAATATCGTAACTTACAGAGGAAAAGGTTTAGGGGTTGGGGTTAAATTAGGGATAAACAGAGTCTTGTGAAGGGGAGAGTCTGGGCGACGAGTCAGTCTCTCTGTGGAAATATCCAGAGAAATGGCAAAAGGGATCAGCCTTGGTGGTGGAGCTCCAAGGGGTTTTGGAAGGCTGGGGGCAGGGAAGGGGAGGGGGTGGGATCTGGCTGGGATGGCTGAGGTGTTTCGATTTTCTCTTCCCCGTAATGGTAGTGGGGAAGCTGGAGAGGAGTGGCCTTACCTGAGCATGTAGGACTAGAATATTTTTCCCTTTTGTACTGGTTTTCCAGGGATGCCATAACAAAGTGCTGCAGATGCGTAGTATAAGGAAGAAAAATGTATCTTCTCACAGTCTGTCAGCTGGAATCCAAGGTGTTGGCAGGGTTGGTTTCTCCAGAGACCTCTCCCCTTGTCTTGCAGAGGCGGTCTTCTCTCTGAGAAGGTCTTCTCTTGCTTTGTGCATGTCTGTCTTCCTAATCTCTTCTCTTAAGGATGCTGGCCCTACTAGATTAGGGGCCACCCACATGACCTCATTGTATCCTAGTTACCCCATTAAAGGCTCGATCTCCAAATACAGTCACGTTCTGGGCTACTGGGGTTCAAGGCTTCAGTGCTTAATGGGGAATGAATTTGGGGGAAACTTTGTTCAGCCCCAAATACCTTTTCATTCCGGAATACACAGCATTCTAAGGGAACTATTTCAAGGTCATTACTATTATCCCTTACTGCAGATGAAGAAACTGAGATCTAGAAATATTTGCTAGCTTGCTCAAGGCCCAGGGCATTCTGGACTCCCAAAAGCATCAGGCTGTTCTGTCCAGACTTATGGTAGTTGCTGAACTATAGAGTTAATAAAGAAATCAAAACCAATGATTTTTGATTCCAAATAATTTTTTTTAAATTAAAAAAAATGATAAAGCACAAGCAGAGGGAGTGGCAGGCAGAGAGAAAGAGAAGCAGGCTTCCTGCTGGGCAGCGAGCTCTACTCAGGGCTCGATCCTGGAACCCTGGGATCATGACCTGAGCCAAAGACAGGTGCTTAACCGACTGAGTTCCCAGGCAGCCCTTCCAAATCCTTTCTATTGCCAAAAAAATGTTCTGGAAAAAATTTACTAGGAGAAGATTTAGGACTCCCAACATTTATAGATTATTGATACTTTTTCCAATTTTTCTTAAACTCCTTCCCAACATGAATATTCTTTTTACAGAAGAGGATATCTGGGTTGAGAGAAATATACTGAATGTCACAGAGCTAGGGGTAGGGTAGGTAGGGCTGGTCACTTAAAATCTGTACAGTGTCCAGTGGACCAGCCAGCGTTACCTGTATATGTTGTTTGCTCCGAGTGGCTGTGTCCAGACTGCAGGTAGCACAGAGAGGCCCTGTGAATATCAAGACTATTCAAGATGGTGATTGGATAATTCATTTCCAAGACAGAATGTCTGAACAGACGTGGGAATAAATGCATAGCTTTGCCAACATGATGACCTTGAAGGAAATGGCACTCACTTGGCTCTTTTCAACATTTTCTGTGTTAAAAGAAAAACATTTTTGTGGCTTCGGTTCATATACTTCTATTTATGTTACAGTGAGCAGATCACTGTGTTTTGAAAGGTCAGTCCTTTCAAAAGCCTTCCATTACCACTCAGCAATTAGTTCAGTGCTTTATACGTGCAAAATAAAATGCTACTTCTTTAAAAAGACCATTTTTTTTTTTGGTATGAGGTGTTTTCCATTTGGTTTCCACTAAAGACCTTCTCATAGTTGATTTTATTAGACTCCGGAAACCCTTCTTCCCCAAATCCTCCAATTTTTAAGCTCAGAAGCTGGCAGGCCTTGGAGAAGTCTTGCCATACTGGTGAATCACATAAGGACAGATTTATTGGCTTTTTTTTTTTTTTTTTTTTTTTTTTCTTAAAGATCTCCAAGGGGAACAAAGGGAAGTTGAGTGTTTGGTGATTTGTTATGGTCCTGACTCTAAATGTGGTTTCTGACTTCAGTGTTCTCGTCTTTAGTTGACTGCACCTTTAGCACTCAGCACTCCTCCAGTGGGATGTTAAGCTCCGGTAGTTGCCTGTCTGTCAGAGCAGAGGTCGGCTCCTGGAGGCCACGCTGGAGCCCAGGCCCGTCCAGGAGATCTCTCTGCAGAGGCCCTGCTAGGGGGGATTCTCTTCTACTACATGCATCAGTGTCCATGCAGCTGGTCCCTCGGACAGCAGAAATCTTGCTTACCTTGCACTCTGCTACCTACCTCATCTTTGAGGCTGTGCATCACTAGCGAGAACTGGGTCCCCTCGGTGACGCAGGAGGCCGTGGAGCTCAGCATAGGCGCTGGGCTCCAGCAGATGGCCATTCAGCTCTTGGCCCAAACTTCTAGCTTCCTGGACTCTGTCCCCATTGGAACATTTTATCTGCTGCCTTTTCAAAACTCTGAGGCAGCTCTCATGCACAGTTCAGTGTGTCCACTTAGAATGTACATTTGATTTTTGACAGATGTACGAACTCATGAAACCGCTATGACAATGAGCCTACAGAATATTTTCATTGCTCCCCACCCACCAAGTTTCCCTATACCACTTTGTAATAAATCACCCTCCATCTCTAGTCCCTGCAACTACTGACCTGTTATAGATTAAGTGATATTCTCTAGAAATTTATATAAATAGGATCCAGTAGGTATTCTTTTGTGGCTGACCTTGTTTCCCCCATTCAGTAAACTTAAATCTCAAAATCAATTTATATATATTATATATATAATATATATAATATAATAAATAAAATAATATATAAATATTATATATAATATATAATTATAATAAATAATAAATAAATAATATATATTATCCTTTTTATTTCTTGTTCCTTTGTTTTTCCTTTCCTCTTTGGATTATCTAAATGTTTTTCAGAATTCTGAATTTATTGGCTTTTAAACTCTTTGAATTTTTAGGGGTTTCTAGGGATATGACTATAGATCTGGATTAGTCAGCAATGCATTGCCTCTCTGTCCCAGATCCACCCCGTCCTTCTATCCCTGCCCTCCCCTTTATAATACTGGTGCTGAAATCTGCACATAGGCCTCCTTTGCCAGCTGGTGCAATGCTAAACTTTGTTGACGGAGGGCACTGGAGGGCTGCAGGTGAATGGTTGAGGAGTGGCAGCTTTTCTTGGTTCTTGGGTCCTTTTCCCTCTTATGCCATAACTGCCAGTGTGTCAGTACATGGAAGGTCCAGGGGGTGCTCCCTCTCCTGAGAGGTCCTGCCACCCAGGGGGCCTCTTCCTGCTGACTTAGCTCAGGCCCACCAGCATCCCAGCAGGCTTTGACCTACAGACCAACCCCAGCCTGCATATCCCCTTTTTGTGAGTTTCTAGGCCACCCATCAGGCTATTCAAAGACCAGCTCTGTCTCAGGTTGGCAAAGTCCTTTGTCCCTGGAAGGCTTTGTGTTCCTGTGGTAGCCACCACCTCCCCAGTGAGGCCTTAACCTCAGCCTTGGGAATGAGATAGGTCTCTTCCAAATTCTTTGTTCTTGCCTTCTGTAATCTATCAGCTCCAGAGGTGGGAGCTGTGTCCTATATGTGCTTTTCTTAGAGTCTACATTTACTCTTTTAAGTAGATAACTCTTACTAATTAACTTTTTCCATTAAATCTGTTCAAATAGTTGGCATAGTTTGTCTCTAGACTGGATCCTGATTGATATAATATCCTTAGTTACTTAGAATTACTACTACAGCATTTACTAGAAACTAATATAGAAACCCTGCAACCAGAGGCATCTACTTACCAGCATCCCTCCTTTGTATCATGTGTCATGTCATGTGTATCGCTTCTACCTACCTTATAAACACAACAAGGCAATGTCTTATTGAAGAGAAATCATGAGGAAAAGTTTTCTTAATTTATTATTTAGACTTTTTTTCCACAAAAATCTGCATTTCCCCTGGCATCCTTTCTCTTACACCTGAATAACTTCATCGAGCATTTCTTAGAGGGTAGGTGTGCTTGTGTCAGAGTACCTAAGTTCAGTGTTATCTGTATGTGTTTTCACATTGCTTTCATTATCGAGGGATATTTTTGTTGGTTACAGAACTCCAGATGGACTTGGTGTTCTGACCTCCATGGTTTTGATGAGTTCTTTAAATGACTACAAATTTCTTATCTCTTGACATGTGATATGTTGGTTTTCTCCAGTTTTTTCTTTTTCTTTTTTTTTTTTTTAAGATTTATTCATGAGAGAGACACAGAGGCAGAGACACAGGCAGAGGGAGAAGCAGGCTCCCTGCAGGAGCCTGATGTGGGACTTGATCCTGTGACCCCAGGGTCATGCCCTGAGCCAAAGGCAGGTGCTCAACCACCGAGACACCCATGTTCCCATCTTCAGAGTTTTTATTTTTAATCTGTGATTTTTTAGTTTTACTGTAATGTGCCTTTGTCATCTGGAGTTGGCTGAGCAAGCTTCAAAGCAAGCTTGGGTCCCAGTCCTCTCTCCACGTTATGGTGGGACAAAAATGTCAGGAATGCCAGCTGGAGGTGATATTAGCCATTATTTCTTTATTCCCCCCTCCAATCCCTTTCTCTAGAAGTATTCTATTTGAAACTTTCCCATATATCACTAGGCGCTTTTAATTTTTTTCTTAATTTTCTCTTCAAATTGTAATTTTTTTCCTTTTCTCTTCCTTTCCCCCTTGCCCCATCCTTCCTCCCTTCATCATATTCATGATATTAAGCCAATCCAGTGGATTTTTAATTTTTAGCACCAATGGATTTTTAATTTTTAGCATTTTTCATTTTTAAAGTTTTCACTTTCACTTAGTATTCTAACATTTCTTTCATTGTATTTTCCTTTACCCCTTTGAGCATAGTTATAATAGCTGGACTGCAGCCCAAATCTACTTACCTTCCACCTGCATTTTTATGAGTTGGAAATGTTTGTAACCTGTCCTGCCATTTGTGATTCAGGAGTTGGCCAGAGACTAGGGTAGTTTACAAAGCATTGGGTTCCCCTGCTTTTGTTCTCTTCTTCTAGGAGTAACAATCCCCATTCCCCTCTGCCCCTACTCTCTCCCCAGTGACAGCCCTGGGCTCTCTTCCCCTCTGGACAGAGAGATGACCAGCCTCTCTCAGAAGCAACTCCCTGGCATGTCATGACCACAGCCACAAAGATGGGGAACGTGTGGTGCCATTTGTTTCTTCCAAATTCCAGCTCCCCTGCAAATTCATTTTGTTCATTCCACAGAGGATTTGGGCAGTGTTTTAGTTCTGTGCTCAGAATTTGTTGTTTTCAGGAGGATTGGTCAGGACATTATCTCGCCTGACAAATAGGACTCCTTACCCACTGTTCCCATTATCTGGGTAGTAGATCTGAATCCTCAGCCATAAACCTTGCTATGGAGGATCTATAATTTAACTTTATTTGTATTTGGAGCCCCCGACCTCAGATCATTTAGGTTTGTTCCTCCTCTTCGGCTTGTTTCCCAGTTCCAGGGTCCTAAGACACGGCACAGTCATGGGTTAGATGGGTCTCTATGCAGCTATTGTCTTTGTGTACATGTATGGCCCCCATCATATCACTGTGCTCCCTGCTCCTCCTAACCACACATTTGTTCCCAGGCACTTGGACAAACAAGTGGCCATTTCTTCCATAGGGTCATCCAGTTCCCTGACAGTGCTGTGGGGTAGGAGCTATAGGCCCCCTCTTCTCCCAGGACCCCTAGACACCAGCCTTCCTCTAGTTTTCCTTTCTCTGGAGCACAAGGGGAATCTTGGACTAGTTAAGGATGAATTTCTTCCTTTGAATTACTTCAAGACTTTTTCCTATAATATCTGAGGTTTCTCTGAATTCACACTTTTGGAACGCGAGAATCACAGAAAAGCTGCCTTTGTTTCTACCCTGGCCATTGTCTCCCTTGAAGGTATGAGCTCAGAACTGACCACAAGACTGGACAAAGGATGATGGGGAGGCCAGGGAAGGAGAAAACCCAGGAGGAAGAAATCCCATAGCTTGATGTATCCAAGTAGTATTCAGACAGGGAAAATGTTGTCCTCTTATTTCCCAGCTTGTATTTCAATGCCTGGCACATGATGATTTCTCAATAAATGTTTATTAAATCAATGAGCTAATTTGCTATGTAATATTGGGCAAGTCTTGACTTCTAACCTCAGTTCTCTGAACTATAAAATTAGGGATAAGTGATACTGATGTCAGTGTTGTCGTAGGATTAAATGAGATTATTTACTCTTTGTGAAGAGTTTTCTAATTGTAATGCCTTATTACTGTTATTATAAATGTTCATTGAACTGAATAGTGCTTGGCATCTTTATCCAAACTCTGGGCAATTCCAGTCAAATCCAGTCAACTGGAAACATGCTTTTATCTTTCTCCCAGAGAAGCTATACAATTTCAGAGAGAGTGTGTGTGTGTGTGTGTGTGTGTGTGTGTGTGTGTGTGTGTGTGTTTTGCTCAAATTATCTTCTTGATGACAGTTCTTATGTCCGTTTGGTTGATGATTTCTAGATGATGAGAATTGATTTTTGGATTAGATTCTACCCAACATGGAGGAACTGGTACAATCCTGAAAAAAATAACAGTAATATCATATCTCCTCTTAAAGGCATGCTTTAGCTATTTACATATTTTAGAATTTATACGAGTTATAGTTACATGTTAAAATACACTTTAAACATGCCTTGTTAAGTATTCATAGAAAATGCTTTCCAGATCTCCTGATGGATTGAATGATGCAGCTTTTGTTGAAAGCTTGGTAAATGGACTCAGTGTTTAATAACTTATAATTTTTGATGATGTCTGTGTACCCATGTTAAAAGTACGTCACTGATTTCCAAAGAAATGTAGCAATAGGAGAGCCTGGCTGGCCCTCAATGACCTTGTGGTTCCAAGGAGCTCATAAGACCTGGCAGGTTGCCAATATACCTGTCTTCAAAGTCCTGAGGACAACAACATGGCAGACACTGGAACCTTGGATGAATATTGGGGCTCAACTATGGGAGCAAGGCTAAGGTCAGGATTTGGGAGAGGAAGGGATATGCACATGAATTCTGTGTAAGGACTGCAGAAAGGGAGACACAGTATGAGGGCTACTAGTCAAGCTCTATGGTGACCACAACAATAGTATGTGAGAGTTGCATGGATCTTAAATGGAAACACTGAGGTGAGGGAGAGTTAAATAACCTTTTTGTGACCATTTTTGCAATATATGCACTTATCAAATTATCACACTGTTCACCTTAAACTTATGTGTCAATATCTCCAAGCTGGGGGAAACACAAGCCTCAGATCTCAAACATCTCATTGTGTGGAGGTAGGGCAACACATTAGTAGGGGACAAGTAGGAGGTGATGTCCATGTTGGGAGGGGTCTGCAGAACTTACAGATCTGAATCCAGACGACAAGGGTGTTTAGGACCAGTGCATGAAGAAACTGAGGTGCCAAGGCAGGGACCTTATCTTTGAGCAAGAGGTTTTCCAATTATTAGTTGATGCAATAAATGTTTGATTCCTATATGCAAAGCTCTGTGTTTAAATGCTCAGATAAGAGAAAGTTTATATTTCACTAACCCCTTCTGAAACATTTTTCCTTATGTTGTATTATGTGTTATATACCTAGTCATGTGACACAGCACACATGGTATAGATCCTATATAGTACATATATACACACATGCATATGTACACATACTTTTTTTGAGGAGGATTCTTCTATATATTGTAGTGTAGATTCTGGAGCCAGAGTGAGTTTTACAGAGTTGATCTTAGCACTACCAAGTGTTTAGTAGCTGTGTTTTCTGAGGAACGTTAGCCTTTCTTTGCTCTAGTCACTTTATCTATACCAGTGAAAGAATAGTACCTGTCCATAGGGTTGGGGCAGAAATGAAAGGAGTCCTTTCTTAAAAGTTCTAAGAACTTCTTAGAATAGTGTCTGGTATGGACTCAGTAACTGCTGTCTACTTGCTGTCATTTTGTGAGGCTGGGGAAGTTGGAAGCCAGGTCCAGGCAGGGCCAATATGAGTAATTATGGGTGATTCTGAGCAGTGATGAATTCAGTTGGTGATGCAAGAAGCTGAGTAGATGAGGTGAGCAGGATTGCTGCCTACAGACCTTGGAAGGAAGGTCTGAGAGCCCAATAAACGGGAGTCAAAGATTCCAATCCAGTAGAGAAAGGCCTTTGGAATCCTGAGCAGAAAGCCTGACACTTGGGGTGACTGAGTGTTGGTTCTGTTGTGGGTAGCAAGACTGTCTGCACTGTGGAATTTAACATATGAAAATAGGCATCTGAGGTTCTGAGGTTGGAGGGATATATAGCAATATGGACTTAGTGGGAGCCAATAAGATGGGACATCTTACATTCCTCCTTCCTGTGGATGAGGCCTTACCTGGCTGAGCAAAGATTCAGCAGTAAATCTGTTTTGTGATCATAACCATAACAGCAGTAATACTGCTGTTATTCACCACTGATTTGATTGACTACCCTGAACCTGGAACTATATTAGGGGCTTGAGGGAACCCCATTTTTATTTTTCAAATGAGAACACTAAGCACCGAGAAGTTAAGTGTCTCATAAAGATTACAGATTAACAAGTGGAGGGGCCAGGTTTGCACCTTAATCAGACCCCTATTCTTAACTAGCTAGCATACTGCCTCCCAAAACTTGGAACAAAGCTGCTGGACATCCAGAGAAAAAGAGGTCAGATATAGTGGAGTTGTACCATCTGTGTGTTTACGTTGTAGGAATTCAACAACTTATGCTTGGCAGAGAGAGGTCAGGAGGAGGGAGAAAGGGAATCCTATGAATAGAGCACGCAGTTCAGGGCTTCACTCCTTTCAATGAACATGTGATCCAGGCCCAGAGTAGCATCAGATGGAAAATGGGAATCAGCTGTTCCTTTAGTAGGGCTCTGTTTCCTAATAGTGTCTCATGGGGGGGGGGGGGGGTCGGGGTGGGGGAGGCCTCTAAACATGATGCCACTGTTTAAATACAGCCTTTGTACAACATGGCCCTTCTGCAAGCCATGTGCTTCACCTTCAAATTCAGTGGAAGACACAGCCATCTCTTCCAAAGCTGGAGGATATGCTGTCCAGGTTGGAATTACTGACAAGTGGTTGATAGGTCTCCAACACAGTGCCTGCTTAGGGAATTAGCAAGAGTGACTTTTGATTATAAGGGATCTTTCCTTTTGTGTTGACTCACAACTTGGATGAATGTGGCTGCCATTTTTCTTACCCCAGTGAAGGGCAGGAATTAGCTGTGCAGAGTCTTAGTTAAGTAAATCAAACTCAAAGTAAGGAGCATGCAGTGTGATTCAATGCGTTTTCTGTTTCCTGAGTATTTGTAAATGGAGAGGGTTAGATTGCTGGCAGATTAAGATCCTGCAATCCTTTGTTGTTTGGATTGCAGATTTCCTGCTTGTGTTTTGCTAAACCTAACCCAATGCCTATTTAACTTCAAATTTCATTGAAGTTTGGTGTGTGTGGATTTTTCTCACGAAGGAAATAGAAGGTAGGAAATGCAAGCAGAAATGCCTGCAAAACTCTCCTAGCATTGTTGAGTAATTAGATAGGGAACATGAAATTTCCATTTCAATCAAGTTTTCCATTAACAAAGAGATTGATTTGGTTCCCGGTTTAAATTCTCAGAAACTGCATCAGGCTACTATGTTATAGCAACCAGTAATGAGTTGGTCCCACACCAGTAGAGAGGCTTCACTCAGTTTTCATTTGAATATCTGTGCAGAAGCCTGCTGACATGAACACAGCACCAGATAGTAATTGGGCGCCAGCTATTGTCTTGAGTTTCGATGTCTTTGTTGTAACCAGGGCCATAACAATGCCCATCGTGTGAGGGAACAGCTTCCCCTGAAAGGAGAAACAAGCTGATGGCACTGCAATTTTTGCTGGGATTGTTTTGGGGCAAGATTCCAGTAGAGATCACTGAACACATGGTCTTGACTGCTTCTCCAGAGACTTGGCTTCCCCTGGGTGTTTGTCGGACTGATTCCCACTGCCATCATTAATCATGCGTGTGTGTTTGGGGTAGGAGAGCAGGGGTAGTGGGCTCTGTTTTCATTTTAAAGTCAATAGAAATGGGGAGTAGAACCTAGTTTTCATTAGGGTCAGTTGAGAGAATCTGGGAAGTTCACAAAGACTGTATGAATAATAGAGAATCGAATAGAACCAAATAGACAAAACACTGGGAAAAGAAAAAGAATTTTGCTGAGTGTGGATGGCAGAAACTATTTATTTTGTTGTTCCTAATGAGCCCTGCCTCTCAGTAGTCAAGCTTTCCTGTGTCTGGGCTTGGCCATCTCACTTGTTTTGGCTAATGGAGGTATATTTTATTTTATTGGATTGGATTGATTAGATTGATTTTATTTTATTGATATTTATTTGAGATAGGGAATGAGAGAGTGAGAAGAGAAGAGTGAGAGAGAGTGCACATGAGCAGAGGGAGGAGGGGGAAAGCAGACTCCTCTGCTGAGCAGGGAGCCCAACTCGGGGCTTGACCCCAGGACCCTGGGATTATGACCTGTGTTAAAGACAGATGCTTAGGCGACAGAGCCACCCAGACACTCTGGCTAATGGAGCATTAACAAGTGTGATGCAATCAGACATGGGGGGCCTGTCCTCTTAGGATAGTCACTCCTGGGATCCAGCTGTCACATAAGTCCATGTGGAAGGACCACATGGAGAGACATCTCAGCCTTGTGGTCCGATGTGTAGGAGAAGCCATCTTGGAAGTGCCAACCTAAGTCACCATTTGTGATCTCATGAGAGACCCGAGGTGAGGATAGCAAGAAAACTATCCAGCTGAGCCCCAGTCAACCCATGGATGATATGAAATGGGGGGAGGGAGCTTTTCTTTAATTTACTAAGGTTTGGGGTGGTTTTTATCAAGATATTTGAAATGATAAGTTTCTGATCCCCCTCAGAGTTAATGGATTTACAAGACACATAGGCTCTGTTCCATATTAAATTGCTGCCTTAGATTATACTCAAATCCCTAAGGTGCGTACAGTTTCATAGACATCTTCCCTATCTTTTTCGCTCCATGTGCATTTCCATGGTGTGTCTGCCATATTAGTGGTGTTTTAATTTTTCTAGATAGTGCAATATGCCATAGCTCTACTCTGCACACTCAGCATCTTTCCCTTTATTCTGGTTTCCAGGCTGAGGGACCTTCAGTATCCACTGTCAACAGACTGGGTCATGGGAGCTGGTCATCAAGGACTTCACTCTTCCAGAGACGTGTTCTGAGACCACGCTTCCCATGTTGTTTTTCAATCTTGTGCCTAGACAAGGCTACTGCTAATATAATAGGAATGCAGCAGACAGGGCCTCTTGGTCATTGGAAGATAGTAAGTGGGTACATTATACCCAAGCCTAGTTGTGTGACTGAAGTAGGATCAGAGTCTAGTTTGGTTGGGAGATTGTTATAAGTGGCACCAAATCTTACTGAAGCAAGTCTGGGTTGCCCTGTTGTCAAAGCTGGTGGGAGCAAGGTAAAGACCAGACAGTGGGAGCTGAGGTCTGCCGTGCTCAGCAGGGCAGAGCTGTTCTTGTGAACTGCAGCATTTTATAGCTGAGTTATCTAAAAAGACCAGGGGTTCTAGTGGACTGTTCTGAATTTGCAGCATCTAAATATACACACACACACACACACACACACACACACACACACACTCTTACAAAAGTTTCCATCTCCGATTTTTAAATGTCTAGGGTGGTAGATCCTTATCTTCTTATCCAAGAAACAAAACTCAGTCCAGAGAGAATTTGGACAGATATCTTGGGAAAAGATAAAAGGTCAGAGTTCTTGTTCTGTTCTTGTTCTTTTAATTTTATGTAGCAATCCTAACTCCCTTCCCATTCCAGTCTCTTCTGCAAATAGTGGCTACCAACCAATGCTTTGCTTGCTGTGTAAAGCCTAAGCATGAGTGAACTCTATCACTTATTTAGATCTTACTGGAAGACGACAGACCCCGTGAGAACAGAAGTGCCTATTATCTGTATGTACATGCCCTTTACTGCCCATTGTGGGGGCTCAAGCCAGAGAGGATGATGCCTTTGGTGGCTAGGGTTCTTGTGATCCGCCTTCCCGATTTCCTATCTTTACTACTCTCCTGACCCCCCAGCCTTGTCTCATTGGGCTGGTTGGGTCTAAGGATACCCCTATTATCCTAACTAAAGCATCTTAAACTGTGACAAGATTGCAACAGAATCTTCTAGAAATGGAGGGGGCTGTTAGTCTTTCTGTGCCCCCTGGATTAGTCCTTTGGGGAATCCCATAGAACATGCTTAGGATCTGGCTTTCTTACTCCAGATTTTGTCTGGAAATCAGGCTCACATAGCAAATTGGCAGGTGCAAAGTAGCCAGGTTCAATACTAACACAATGGGGAGACTTCCCTTCTGTGACTTGCCACCAACTCAAATAAGATAGTTTATGTTACATGCGTCTTTTTTTTTTTTTTTTAATTTCCTTAGGGGGAAGGGGGCAGAGGAGAAGGAGGGGGAGATAGATTCTTCTAGAAGACTTCCTGTTAAGCATGGAGCCTGATGCAGCACTCAACCTCATGACCCTGAGATAATGACCTGAGCCAAAATCAAGAGTCAGATGCTTAACCAACTGAGCCACTGAGGCACCCCATTATAAGCATCCTTTACAATAAAAGTCTCCATGAAATATTTTTGGGTACAAAAAATCAAAGGCTCCATTCTCTTGATACTAAAATAAAGATTATAAACCCTAAACTACTCAGTTAATCAAAGGAAGAGAAGATGGGAGAAATACGAGTGGGGGGTGGGGAGTGAAAAGTGGGAATGTGGGCAATAGGCAAAAGGAGATGCAGCCAGGGGGAAGGGAAAGGCAGAGAGGACGATAGTGGCTTTAGAAAGACAAGAGAAAACAAAAGTAAAGACAGGCTGAGAAGCTTCCTCAGGCTCTGAGTGGAGCCTTTTTATGAGCAGGATCTTTTTGACCCAGCCTGTCATTCATTTATCTGGGGGGTTTGAGTTTCCTCTTTCCTTATTCCTGAAATGCTAATTAACCAATTATCCATGATCTGTTCTACAATTGCTCTTTATTTTTAATCCCTCTGAGATGCAACCTTAAAGGAAGGGACCCAAACGGATGGCAAGGGGGGAAATGTTCACCAGGCCAGGTGGAAGGAGGCTGATACCAGGAGACGCCTCACTTCCACTTTAGAGGTGAAGGCATCATTCACTGAGTGCCTACTGCTCCCTAGGGACAGTTAATGATTGCTTTCAGACCTTTTAGTCATTACAGGAACCCTGTGAGTTTGCAAGTTAGGTTCAGAGGAGTCATCCAGCCAGTAAGTGGCTGAACAGGATCTTGTACTCATGAGTCTGACACATGCCAAGACTTTTTCCACTGCCCTGCTCTCTCCAAAATAGACATGAACACATACTTGAAGGAATGTTTACTATAAAAAAATAGTAAAATCCCTATTATCCTACCATCTAGAGTTTATCCCCATTAATGCAATTAATTTTGGTGGTGATTTAGGGTTTTCTTCTTGGTGTTAATGTATATAGGTTTCCTTCCCCACTTAGTATTATTTAAACTGTGTATGTTAAGATTGGCAACTAGAACCATAAACTTTTTAAAAGATTTGTTAGAGCATAAGTGGCAGGGGCAGAGCGGAGTGGGGAGGGAGAGAGAGAGAATCTGAAGTGGACTCCACACTGAGTATGGAGCCCCACTTAGGGCTCGATTTAAGACCCTGAGATGCCCTGAGCTTGAGCCAAAACCAAGAGTCCTATGCTTAATGGAATGTACCACCCAGGTGCCCCTAGAACCATAAATTTTTAGTACAGTGGAGAAAATGATGAAACAAATACAATTATGAAATCAAAATTTGAACTGAACTTTCGAACCAGTGTATGTGTTACTAGTTTTGATTCAAAACACAACTTCAACTCATTTACTGTTTCATAAATTTATACTCAAGTATAAGACTCTATAATATTGCCTGAGAAGCAAAAAGCAATGGAAATTCTGTCCAAAGTTTTGGTGGATGGCATTTCTCATTGAGAAAAGTGGGGCTCATGACTGTTTCAGAGCGCATGAGTTAGGGGATTAGGATCGTACAACAGCCTTGTGGATGTCCAAATTGATACAACAGTACAATTTATTGGATTTTTTTTTTTTTACACCTAAGGAAAAAAAGGAAACAACTCTATAAAAAATTACATGAGCAGAGACGCTTATTTTGCATTGTCTCGAATTGTGATTAACTGGTAACACCCATAATGCCAGATTGGAGATGGTTATGTAAAATAATGCAACTGTCCACTGGATGGAATGTGAGGCAGCCATGGAGACAGCTGAAGCCTATGCTGTACGCCCTCCACGTTACCGTATTCAATCCTCCCCAAACCTCGGTGTCAGACGTTAATATTTTCCTTATCTTAAATCCAACCTAAGCCATGTTCCTTGCCCAAGGTTTAAAAGCTGGGAAGAGGAAGAATGTTCTTCTATTTTTACCTAGAGGGAGGAAGGCAGGGCGGTGAGGAAAAAGGCAACCCATGGAGGGCCGCCTGAGAAGGTCTTGGTTGGCTCTTCTGCGTGCTGGCTTCCACTCACTCCCTTGTTCCTGGAATCCCATCTTCCCATTCCCCCTTCCTCTGCTTTGAATAAGAAAGTTGTCTGGAAACCTGGAGCCCTTGTGCCAGAAGGCGCATATAGTGATCGCTCCAGTTTCCTCAGGTAAGGGAATTTCTTGATGTGCTGTCCTAGACAAGGGGACGGAAGTTGGATGTAGAAACCCAGTGAAGAATGAGACTCTGTGGAAATGAATAACCATGTCACCTTTCTAAGATGTATCTCCCAGCTTGTCCCAGAGGCACCTCTGCTCAAAAAAAAAAAAAAGTGCTTTGGGCAATAGTCATAAAATAAAGCTTTTTATCTCCCTGCTTCCAGTCTACTTCTAGAGACACCTGCATGTTCGCGACAGTATCCACAGGGGTCTGCGTGCGCTGGCTCTCTGCAGTGTTGCCCTGGGGAAATAGAGCTCCAACGTTGCAATTCAGTTGTTTTTCAAGGAACATTCTCTCCTCTAGTAGAGAGGCAACATGGGTGAATCTGCTGTGTTGCTTCTTTCCTGATTAAATCAAAATCTCAGCAGAGCAAATCAATCTGCTTTTTTCCCTACTCACGCCACCGTGGATTCAACTTCAATCTGGTTACCTCTCACCCGGATGACTGCAACAACCTCCTAGAAGCTCTCCTTCCCTCACCACCTTCACCTCTCATTGCTGCCAAGGGAGGTTCCCCAAATGCAAATATGATATTGGCAACCCCTTGCTCAAATTCACTTCATTGCACTCCATTTATTCAGTATACAAATGCCCTTTCCATGGGTTAGAGAAGATGTCCCGATCCCAGCCTCTGTTCTCAGTACCATCACCGGTCAGTGCCTGTGCCCCATTCCCCATCACTCCTGAACAAAGCAGGCCTCTCCTAGGTTTCAGGGTCTTTGCCGATGGAGTGTGTGCAGTCTATGAAGTCCTTCTAGAATGACTCCTCTTGAACATCATTGCCTCTGAGAAGTGTTCTTGCACTGTGCACCCCTGGGTGATCCTGAAGGTCCTCACGTGGCCGACGACAATGCAGTGTAGCTCGCATGAGCAGGAGTGGACTGGCTGAGGACGTGACTGTTCCCTCGCTGGTTGTGGGGCTTGGTGAAATAGGCTCTGGGAATGGCCTGGTCCTGGTGTTCAGTAGCCCTTTCTTCCCGTGGTCCCAGCCCGAGCTGTGCCTGATGCTCTTCATTCCCACTGAGTCCAGCACCTTCACCTGTTCCCTCACAGGACTCCCACATCCCAGTCTTGTGGCAGTGTGTCTGGTTGTAGGACTGAAGCCACTTGCCTGCATCATAGCTGCCAGGGAGACTTGGAACGTTCTCATGGTCAATCCTACATCAGGAAGGTGGAATTCAAAATAGAGAACTATAAAAACATAAAAGTATTTGGAAGACATGGGGTGGCAGGAATGACTGAGTTCCACTGAGTCTGTTCCTAAGAAACCTTTTTGCATTTTGCCATTGTTTCCTCTTGTGGTTTGTGTGCTCCCCTTGCTAGATCACGGTCTCTGTTGTGCCCAAGATTGTGAATCCAAGAAACCACCAAGAAGCTGACACCAATGCAAGTACATGAGGGCTTATTAACAAGCTCAAGCTTGGATCCAAGTATATCTGAAACAGTGGAGCAGGGACTTGGACCCCGAGGTGGGTTCCAGCTGAGTTTTATGGGCTGGTCTAGAGAATTTCCAGAAGGGATGAAGGAATTTCTTAAGCTCTGTTCTCATTCTAATATGGGGCTTTCAAGGGTGTTAAGCATTTTTTTCCTGTAACTGAAGTAAAGTTCAGCACTTATTCACAGGGGCCTGGGATGGCTGCACTTGTGCTAACGCTGAACTTAAGGTGGAATGGCCTTAATTTTCTCAGCCTCCACAGGCTCAGGTTAAGGTGTGGTCAGACTCCTCTGTTTCCATAACCCTCTGGCCTGGTGACTGACCTAGTAATTCTTCGTTGATTCCAGAAAGAAGAGGGCTACGGGAATTCCTTGCCTAAAACTCTCTGCATGGCTGATTGTGTGCTGTGTTCCAATCTAGTTTTGGAAACAGCATCCTGCAACGCCATAAATCAAGCTTGAACAGCTGAGACTCTAGGAAATCTGACTTTAAATACTAGTTCAAATTTGGTCTCTAGGGGCAGGACTGCAGATTCTTTTGAGTGCACTGCTATTCAGGGCTTCATACACCATGATCAAAGTGGGGCCTTCAGCAAACCATAGAGTCAGGACAGGTTACCTTTATTGCTTCCTGCCTCCCCTCTCAGCTCATCCTTTCTTCTCTTTGCTGCCTTTTTGTCTGCAAAGGACTTTCATACCTTGATCCATTTAGTGCTCACAGACCACCTGTGTGGTTTTATTATCTTCATGTCCTAGTTCAGGCCGGAGATTGACAAATGACAGCTTCCTAGCCCAAACCAGCTTCAGTATGTGTTTGTAAATAAAAGTTGTATTTGGGGCGTGGCCACACTATCTTAGTTCAGGATGCTGAACTAAGCAGCCGTGGAATTCCACGGGCTGGATAGCGGATGACACATTAGCTTCTCACAGTTCTGGAGGCTGGGAAGTCAGTTCACAATCAAGGCACCGGCCCCCTCAGGTTGGTGAGTGCTCTCCTCGTGGTTTCCAGCCAGTCCCCTCCTTATTTTATCCTCACGGGGTAAGGAGAGAGAGCATGCTGTACTATAAGCCTTTCCTTCTTAAAAGAACACTAACTGCATATTGCCCCCATCTAAACCTCAAATATTACCTCCCAAAGGCTCTACCTCTACCTACCATCACATTTGTGATTAGAGCTTCAACATGCACATTTTGGGGAGACATGAACATTCAGAGCACACACCCGCTCATGTATGTGCTGCCCATAGCTGCTTTGGGGGGCATTAATGACAGATGTGTGTCTATGACCTAAATAGCATAAAATACTCATCTGGCTCTTTACAGAGCCTCTGGAGCATAGTGACTTGGGGAAGTTATCCGTACAAGTTGAGATGTAAGAAGTCTTCTTTTTTTTTTTTTTTTTTTTTTGATGTAAGAAGTCTTCTGTTTGTGGGTTTCATTGTTTAGATATTTTTATTAGGAGCCATCAAAAATTACGTGGAGCCATTTGAAAGAAGATTTCTATAACTACAGCATTCCTTTTGACTGCGTTGATTTATATGGCGGGCCAAGAGAATTGGAAGTAGGGCTTATAGTATGTAGGGTACATGTCTTAAAGCCGTGTTGGTTGTGGAGAACAGATCACGGAACATTAGAGTGGGTTTGGGTGGTTTGTACATCTAATGTCCACAAATTGTTCACAGGTAGTTCACACAATTTCGCAGATACAGATAATTAGCCTTGATACTTCTGCTCTAGTATAGGAGGCTGTGCAGGTACCTATTGTGATCACTTCAAGTTCAGTGGCTGAAAACAATAGTCATTTTGTTATCTAGCTTGATTTTTTTTGGGGGGGGAGGGGCCAGGAATTTGGGCAGGGTTTTAGGACTATTCTTTCCCATGTGGTGTCTACAGAGGTGACTTGGTGATCACTGGTTGGTGGACTGACTGCCCGAGCTGGATACATGTGGCTGGAATCTGCTGGGAATTTCTGGAAATCTGGACTTAGCAGAGCCTTCACCTGGACCCACACGTGGTTTCTCCAGAATGGCAGCCTCACAATGGTCCAGACTCCTCATATGGCTTCTTAGAACGTCCATAGACGACAGAGAGTGTTTTCTAGGAGAACAGAAAGTAGCAGCTGCTAATTTCTCTCTCCTTTTAAAGACCTTTTTTATTGAGGCATATCTGACATGCAACATCAGGTCAGCTTCTGGTGTTAACATAATGGTTTGATATTTGTATATATTGTCAAATGATCACCATACTAGGTAGTTAATGTCTGTCCCCTGACATGGTTACTGGTCGTCTTTTCTTGTGATGAGAACTTGTAAGATTTACTTTTAGCAACTTTTAAATATGCAGTATGGTATCGTTAATTATAGTTGCCATGTTGTGCATTACATCCTTGTGATTTAAGTATAACTGAAGTTTGTACCTTTTGACTTCCTTGACCCATGTTGCCCACTTTCTACCCCTTTGCCTCTGGCAACCATCTGTTTTCTGAATCTATGAGCTTTTTAGATTTCACGTATAAGTGAGATCATATGTGTTTGTCTTTCTCTGACTTCTTCACTTAGCATTATACCCTGTAGATCCATCCATGTTGCTGCAAATGGCAAGATTTTTGTTTAATGGCTGAGTATTCTGTGGTATATGTACACACCATTCATCTATGGATAAAGTTGCTTCCATTTCTTGGCTATTGTAAATAATGTTGCAATAAATGTGGGGGTGCATGTTATCTTTCCAAATTAGTGTCTTCATATTCTTTGGGTATATACCCAGTAGTGTGATTATTGGATCATAGGGTAATCTGACTTTTAATTTTTTGAGGCACCTCCACACTGTTTTCTACAGTGGCTGCACCAGTTTGTATTCCCACCAACAGGCCACAAGCATTCCATTTTCTCCACATCCTCACCAACACTTGTTGTCACTCGTGTTTTTGATTTTAGCTGTTTTGACAGATATGGGTGATATCACATTGTGGCTCTTATTTGCATTTCCTTGGTAAGCAATGTCCAGCATCTTTGCATACATCTGTTGGGCATTTATATGTTGCCCTTAGAGAAATGTCTGTGTCTTCTGCCCATTTCTTAATCGGATTGTTTTCTGTGTGTGATGTGCTGTTTAAGTTCTTTACATATTTTGGATATTCACCCCTTATCAGATACATCATTTGCAAACATCTTCTATTCAGCAGGTTGTCTATTTTGTTGATGGTTTCCTATGCTGTGCAAAAATCTTCTTACGTGTATTCCCAATAGTTTAACCTTGCTTTTGTTTCCCTTGTCAAAGAAGACCTATCTAGAAAAATATCTCTATGACTGATATCAGAGAGATTGCTGCCTGTGTTTTCCTCTAGGAATTTTATGCTTTCAGGTTTCATAGTTAGGTCCTTAATCTATTTGGAGTTTATTTTTGTGTATGGTATAAGAAAGTAGTCTGCTTTCATTCTCTTGCATGTAGCTAGCTGTCCAGTTTTTCCAGCACTATTTGTTGAGGAGACTATTTTCCCCATTGTATATCCTTGTCTCCTTTGTTGTAGATGAATTGTAGATAAATAACACAGGTTTATTTCTAGGCTCTGTTCTATTGATCTGTGTCTATTTTTGTGCCAGCACCATACTGTTTTGATGACTAGCTTTGTACTGTATCTTGAAGTGTGGGATTATGATACCTCCAGTTTTGTGCTTCCCCCTACCCCAAAATTTCTTTGTCTTCACCTTTTGTGGTTCCATACTTATTTTAGGATATTCTAGTTCTGTGAAAAATTCTGTTGGTATTTTGATATGGATTGCATTGAATCTGTAGGTTGCTTTGGGTAACATGGACTTTTTAAACCATATTGGTTCTTCCATTTCATGAGCATGGAATCTCTTTCTACTTGTGTCATCTTCAATTTCTTTTATCAGTATTCTATAGTTTTCAGAGTCCCTGTCTTTCACTTCTTAAGTTTATTCCTAGGTATTATTTTTGGTGCAATTGCAAATGGGATTGTTAATTTCCCTTTCTACCTCATTATTAGTGTATAAAAATGTGACGGATTTCTGTATATGGATTTTTCAATCCTGTGACCTTACTGAATTCATTTATCAGTTCAAGTAGTTCTTTTGGTGGAGTCTTTTGGGTTTTCTACATATGTTATGTTTGCAAATAGTGATAGTTTTCCTTCTTCCCAGTTTAGATGCCATTTATTTCTTATCTGGTTGTTGTGGCTAGGACTTCTGGTACTATGTTGAATAAAGTGGGGGGGGTGCGCAGAGAGTGGACATTCTTGTTTCTGAATTTAGGGGAAGAGCTCTATTTTTCCTCACTGAGTATGTTAGCTGTGGGTTTTTTAATATATGGCTTTTATTATGTTGAGGCATGTTTCCTCTAAAGTTGAGAGTGTTTGTCATGAGTGGTTGTTATACTATGTCAAATGTCTCTTCACCTATTGAAGTGATCATATGGTTATTCTCTTTACTCTTGTTAAAGTGATGTATCATGTTGATTTGGGAATATTGAACCACCCTTGCATCCCTGAGTAAATCCCACTTGATTGTGGGGAATTATTTTCTTTTTTAAATGTATTGTTGGATTTGGCTTGCTAAGATCTTATTGAGGATTTTTGTGTCTATCAGAGATATTTTCTTGTAGTTCTTTTTTTCATAGTGTCTTTATCTAGTTTTGGTATCTGGGTAATGCTAGTTTCATAGAATGAATTCGGAATCTTCCTCTTCTGTTTTTGGGAATGCTTTGAGAAGAATATGTACTGATTCCTCTTTAAATATTTGGTAGAATTCACATGTGAAGCTGTCTGTTCCTTTTATTGGGAAATTTTAAATTACTGACTCAATTTCATTGCTGGTAATTGGTCCGTTCAGGTTTTCCATTTTTTTTTTTTTTTTTTTTTTTTTTTTGGTTTTTTTCCTGATTAAGCTTTGGAAGGTTATGTTTCTAGAAGTTTATCCATTTCTTCTAGGTTGTTCCAATTTGTTAACATGTAATTTTTCACAGTATTCTTGTCCTTTATACTTATGTGGTCTTGGTTATTTTTCCTCTTTCATTTCTGATTTTTGAACCTTCTTTATCTCTGGCTAAAGTTCTATCAAATTTGTTGATCTCTTCAAAGAACCAGCTCCTGATTTCATTGGTCTGCTCTATTGTGTTTTAGTCCTTCATTTATTTTTGCTCTTTTTATTTTCTTCCTTCTACTGGCATTGGGCTTCCCTCGCCCTCTCCCAGCTCCTTTAGGTATAAGGTTAAGTTGCTTAAGATTTCTCTTGCTGTTTTAAGTAGACCTCTATTGCTATAATTTTCCCTATTAAAACAGGTTTTGCTGCATCCCAAAGATTTTAGACCATTGTTTTTTTCATTTTCATTTGTCTTCATGTAACTTTTGATTTCCTCTTTGATTTCTTGGTTGACCCATTCATTGTTTAGTAGCATGTTGTTTAGCCTCGATGTGTTTATGTTCTTTACAGATTTTTTTCCTTATTGTTGACTTCTAGTTTAGTAGCAGAATAGTTGGGAAAGATGCAGGATATGGATTCAGTCTTTTTTGAGAAAGAGCGAGCACATGCATAAGCAAGGGGCAGGGGCAGAGGGGGAGAGAGAATCTTAAGCAGGCTTCACACTCAGCACAGAGTCTGATGCAGAGCTCAATCTCATGACTCTAAGGTCATGACCTGAGCCAGAAACAACACTTGGACACTCAACTATCTGGGCCACACAGATGCCCCATGATTTTAGTCTTTCTGAATTTAAGACTTGTTTTGTCACCTAGTATGTGGTCTATTTTGGAGAATGTTCCATAATGGGAATGTATATTCTGCTATTTTAGCATGGAATGTTCTGAATATCTATTAAATCCACCTTGTCCAGCATGTGATTCAAAGTCACTGTTTCCTCGTTGATGTTCTGTTTGGCTAATCTGTCCATTGATGTAAGTGGGGTGTTAAAGTCCTGTACTACTATTGTATTACTATCGATTCATTCCTTTATCTTTGTTATTAACTGTTTTACGTATTTGGGTGCTCAAATATTTACAATTGTTATATCTTGGATTATTCCTTTTATGATTATAGTGTCCTATGTCTCTTGTTACAGTCTTTTAGTCTGTATTGTCTAAGTGCGGCTACTCTTTTCACTTCCTTTCACATGACAAATGTTTCCTAATTCCTCCGTTTTCAGTCTGCACTTATCTTTAGGTCAGAAGTAAGCAGCATATGTATGGGTCTTGCTTTTTTATCCAATGTTTTGATTGGGGCATTTAGTGCATTTGCACTCAAAGTAATTTTTGATAGGTATGTACTCATTGCCATCTTGTTACTTGCTTTGTGGTTGCTTTTGTAGTTCTTTGCTGATTCTTCATCTTCCCTTGTGGTTTTCTGGTTTTCTTTAATGATATGCTTGGATTTCTCTCTTTTTTTTTTTTTTTTTTTGCATATTACCAGTTTTTGATTTGTGGTTACCATTAGGTTTATCCTATGCAGGTAACAATCTCCATTAAGTTCATGGTTAAGTTTGAACCCCTTTTGAAAGCACCATATTTTTATTCCCCACCCTCCCAACAATGTTTTATGTATAGGTTATATCTTACATCCTTTTATTTTGTGAATGCCTTGACTGATTTTTTTTTTTTTAAACCTATGATTGATTTTAATACTTTTGTCCATTTTTATTATGTTTGTGTTTATCTGTGAAATTTTTTCCTTTCCTAATTTTCTTACTTACCCTATTACTGCTTTTTATGTCCACTCAAAGAATTGCCTTTGATGTTTCTTGTAATGCTGGTTTAGTGGTGGAGTAAAGTGGCCTTGTGAAGAGAAGAGGTCTTGTAGCACCCTATAGTGGAATGTTCCCTGTTCATCAGAATCTGGTGCTTTAGGGCTGTCTTGTATGTGTGTCCCATGCACCCTACTGTTAAGCCATATTTGCTTTCAGTGCAGTCAGATGCAAGGGCCCACTTTGCCCAAGTGGGAAAGGTTTGGTCCCTGTGCTGTTAGGGAGCCAATGTAGGCTGCCTTGGACTTGTATTTGAGTCAGACCACATGCCTGCCCTCAGCCCCTTTGCTAGAGCTTTGGTTACATGGAACTGCAGGGCATGCTCCCTGCATTGTCCCTTGGGAGGCTTTCATTGGAGGATGACACCAGCAGTCAAATCAGATGTCTTCCCCCAGCCCACTCCTGGGGCTGCAGTCAAACTGGTGTGTATGGTTATCTTGGTGCTGGTCCCCATCAAGGCCGCTTACAGAATGAGATGCATCAGGCACTGCTTGGGAGGGACTCTGGCTAGGTAGGGCTGGTAGGATTGGGCAGGGCCCCAGGAGAGCAATGGGGCAGGGACCTACTGTTAGCAAGCTATGCTGAGTGTGTTTACACTGGCTCCACGGGTGTCTGGTATCTAGGTGGGTGGGCTGGGGGAAAGAAATGCTGCTCACCAGCCCTTTTGTTCTTGACAAAGTCTCTTAAAGAACCCTGCCGCTCCAGCATGTACTGTGAGATTGGTAAATCTTCCATATCCAGGTGCTTTTCAAACTGCTGCTTCTATACTGTATCTCAGCACAATTGTTATGCTGGCTCTTTAAGGGGGGGGGGCGGGCATCTGTTTCCTATTGCCCTCAACTGAGCCCACTGATTTTTAAATTTTCCTGTGTTAAGCCCCACTGATTATAAAAACTTGTGAAGTTAAGGCTCTCTGTTATTCATGTGATGGGGACTTATCTTCCCCTTGCAGGTCCCCTGTGTCTGGGTTGCCTAGTGTGGGGTTTGTTCCTCTCCCTTCTCTGTGCTCGTGTCCCTCTTGTTTGTGGTTGGTCTGACCAAGAGTTTGGTTGCTGACCAGGTCTCTGTCCCTTCTACCATTTTCAGTGTGGTCTTCTCTCTGTGATTAACTGTGGGAACTCTGTTCTGCCAGTCTTCAGGTTTTCTGGATTAGTTGCAATGATGGGACGGTTACCTAGGCGTACTGTGGGGAGAGGTGAGCTGAGGGTTTTCCTACTCCACCATCTTCCTAAACTCCTCTAGTTTTAATTTTTTTAGGAGTCTTCATACTGTTTCCTATGGTGCCTGTACCAATTTGCGTTTTTACCAACAGCGCACAAAAGTTTTCTTCACACCCTTGCCAACACTTGTCTTTTTGGTATAAGCCATTTTAATAGGTGTGAGGGGAGACCTCATTGTGGCTTTGATTTGCATTTCCTTGATACTGAGTGATGTTAGCATCTTTTCATGTACCTGTTGACCATCTTTATGGGGTCTTTGGAAAAATGTCAGTTCAGATCTTCTGCCGGATTTTTTAGTTGCACTGTTCTGTTTGTTTTAGCTATTGAGCTGTAGGAGTTCTTTATATATTTTGGATACTAACCCCTTATCAGATATATCATTTGTAAATATCTTCTCCCATTTAGTAGGTTGCCTTTTAATTTTGTTGGCTTCCTGAAGTTACTAGTTTTTTTTTTTTTTTTTTTTTTTAAGATTTTATTTGAGAGAGTACAAGCGGGGGGTGGGGGAGTAGCAGAGGGTGAGGAAGCCTGGTGTGGGGCTTGACCCTAGGATGCTGGGGTCATGACCCAAGCCAAAGGCAGATGCTTAACCGACTGAGTCACCAGGTGCCCCAAAGTGACCAGTTTCTTAAGGCATGGAGTTATTTCTGTCATGTTTCATGGGCCAAAATAGTCACAAGCTCAAGTGGGAGCTCAAGTGATTGAAGGGAGATGAATCCCCTCCTTTGCCTGTCAAGAGGAATATTAAAGCATTGGTGATCATTTTTAATTTGCCACAGAAATTGATTATAGAAACTATGAAATGTACATAGATACAAATGTGGACAGTGTGCACATATGGGTACACAGATACAAATATGGAAACCTGGAGAAGTTAGGGATCAGCTTAGAGTAATAGTCATTCAAGGAGGAGGTAAGGGGTTTTTAGACATGTAAGAAGCATTCAGACGTGGTGCTGTGAAATAGTATGCCAAGTTTGGAAAATAAGTTAGGTGTGTTGGAGGGGAGGGAGCAGGGAAGAAGGTGTGGGCAGTGATGATGATCCTGGTATTGATATGATGGTAGTATGGTAAAGATGTTGACGATGTGACTAGATGCCCATACATCGTGCATTTCTTATGTCTTAGGCTTTCAACATGAATTCCATATGAAGGCGGTTGGACTCTGTCAGGAAAGATAGAGAAATAACTGAGGTGTTTAAGGATGGACAGAGAGAATCAAATTTACTTTAAAAAAATGATTATAGTGGCAGTGTGGAGGGTATGGCAGAGATTATGGCTGAGAGACTGATTGAAAGTCGCTTAAATGAAGTTCTTTGGAAAGAACAGCCTTAGAGCAATGGCTGAGGAAAGAGGAGGGATTGGATTCACAGGTGGATCTGGTGATCAATCAGATATGAGGCATAAACAAGAGAGTTTGAATTTTCTACTGTAAACCATTCATAGTATATTTGGAGTCTATTTTGTCATAACTTCTGTTTCCTCCAATTTTGGCTTACTCTTGGCATCTTGTGGCTCCTTGTGGCCCTTGGTCTACCTTGGGACTTGCCTATTTTATTCTTCTTTAAGATTTTATTCATGAGAGGGAGAAGCAGAGGCAAGAGGGATCTGGACCCCAGGATCATGACCTGAGCCAAAGGCAGACACCCAACCACTGAGCCACCCAGGTGTCCCTATTTTATTCTCTTTATTACACCTGTTTTTATTTCCCATTATGAGCTGCTTGATTGCTCTGTATTTTGCAACTCAAATTCCTGAGATTACAAATCTGATTAGCTTAGCTTTTCCTGGTTTTTGGCAGTGACTTGTGATAGGTCACCTCACTGATCCTCTACTGTACCAGATTCAGTCTGTTGACTCTGAACTTATTCGTTCAGGAGCCCAACTTTAGTACAGTAGACCAGGATTGAGGAGTTGGGGGAGAAGGACAAAGGCTTTATTTTCAGATACTATGAGTGGGGCAGTTTCCTCTAAAAGGGCCAAGAATTTCGTATTCCTTATGATTACACAGTAGAGCGGAACTCATTTGTCCACCTTCCCTCACCCCATATCCATGTCCATCATCTGTGGGATGACAGATATGGATGTGGTGGGGGTGGGGAAGGTGGACAAAGTACAAAATATACCCTGAAATAAGAGCTGCCAGCAGGACATCCCTCCCTTGAGGACAGGACTATGGAGAAAGCCGTCTTGGTCAGGAATCGCTAGATAAAGGCAGTTTGGGGACCGTTCAGGAAATGGAATGACAGTGGAGCGCTTGGCTAAAAAAAAAAAAAAAAAAAAAACTCTCAAGAAAAGACTAGGATCTGGGCAAGTGAGTGAGGTTCTGATCTGCAGGGGGATGAGGGTAAGTGAAGGATACTGGGTATTAGTGACAGGAGGTCCTGGGTCATTATTGTCCTTATCCTAAGGATGATGGATGCAGGATAATAGAGTGAAGAGGGTCTACCTTTCTTGGCCTCTGAGTCCCTCTCCTGGGGGGTGGAGTCCAGGGTTAGGGTGGAAGTGAGAGCAGAGAATAACAAAAGGTTGCAAAGCCTTCAGGGGGAGTACAGGACAGACCAATCTTTCTCAGAATCAGATGGGAGAGTGAGTATAAATGAAGTTCTTCCCTTTTTCTCAAAGTCATCTCAACTTATCATTAGGTTGATGCTGTGAAAAGGACATCTTGGAAAACCCCAAACAATATTTTCTAGAAGATAAAGTAAATCCAATTTGTTGAGATGTTTCTGTGTGCTTGGAGATAAATCACATTATTGTATTTTATCAGCAGATGGGTGGGCAGTTTAACGGTGTAAAACCAGCAGCAAAATGGAAAGAGTTCCTAGCATCTATGAAGAATCCATTCTATGCAGGTTTCTGGACAGTGTAAATCTGGTCTGTGCAGAGAAGCACAAAGCAATTATGTAAATTGGGCCAGCTTGAGGGGGAAAATCTGCAGTGTGAGAGGGAGGGGTGGTGGAGGGGAAGGTGGGAAGAGCAGTGGTAGGCATGGTTGGGGGGATTTTTCCCCTTTGGGTTGACACTGTTAAGTGCTGCTGTGTGGAGGGACACAAAGCTGTGATGGTCAACATGAAGCTGCTGCTTTAAGTATCCACTTATCATAACATAATGGTCCATGTAATAATCAAGAGGCTCTGTGGCTACACTGCCTGGTTCCCATCCTGCACCTGCCACTTACAACCCCGGGTCACGTCATTTGTAAAATAGGGCTGCTAATTTTATTGACCCTGCATGAGTGTTGTGAAGATAATGTATGAATAGTACTTAGAACAGTTTTTCTTTCTTTTTTAAAAAAACATTTATTCATGAGACACACAGAATAAGAGGCTGAGACACAGGCAGAGGGAGCAGCAGGCTCCTTGCAGGGACTCCAGTGCGGGACTTGATTCTAGGACCCTGGGATCATGATGTGAGCCAAAGGCAGGAGCTCAAGCCACCCAGTCGTCCCCTTAGAGCAGTTTCTGATACACAGCATGTGTCTAAGGTACTAAGACAGTTATCTACATCTTCTGTGTGTTATATCCCAGATGTACAGGGGCCTGTACAGTAAGGCCTCACTCTGCTTCCTCAAATGAGACAGAATTAAGTCGTGGATTTCTCCATCACCAGGTCACAACCATGCAGTCACCAACATGCCCATGGAGAAGCTACTGAATTCCTAAAAGGAGAACGTGGGTCATTAAACTAGCTCTGGGGTTGCTTGGATCTTCACTTTCCATCAAGATATGAAGGCTTGATAGTACTATAAGCAATATTACCGGTGTGTAAAGTCCCAACTGGGACTCATATAATTGAATTACAGCTTTAGCTCAGCTGTAGCTGAGCTGGGTGCCCTTGGCCTAATTATGAGCACAGTGGATGGAAAAAAATTGGACTGGCATGAGAGGCACATGGAGCCTCTGGCTGGGGTCAGGCACCTCTCTTTGGTATGGCCACAATGTCCTATGCAGTTTCTGATGCTCCCCTTTTAAAGATTTCTCTAATTATGTTAATGCCTTTGTCGTCTTCACTACACTAGAAGTTCCTCAAATATGAATAATATTTGTCAGCATTTATTCTCTCCTGGTTGTCTCTTTTATTCTGGTATTTTTTAGATCCCACAGTATCTGGCTCATGCTTGGCACTTAATGTTCAATAGATGACTAGATACAAGAATAGGTGACCTTTGTTGGAATCAGACACTTACTTAGCTTTGGGACTTTGAGCAAATTTCTTGATCTGAGTCTTAACTTGCCTATAACATGATATCGTTTAACTGAAGTGTCCTCCTTCACCAGCCTAAGGGTACAAGATAGGTTATGATGCAGGATTGTTATCAGATCGACATCCCTTGCTCCGCATTTATGTATCGAACTGTCTATTCAAGCATTTCTGGTTAGATGTGCAGTAGGCAATGCAAGACTTGTGTTCGAACATGACCTCTTGTGGCTTTTGCCAAACCTTCTCCATATCTGAGAATGGCACCACCATCCACCTATTTGCTCGAAACAAGACTAATGGGCATTATGGAGGGCGTGAGATGTGATGAGCTGGGTGTTATAGGTAACTGGTGAATTATTGCACACTACACCTGAAACTAGTGATGTACTATATGCTGGCTAATTGAATTTAAATAAAAAAAGAATTAAAAGAATGTAGGGGCCACCATGGACTCTTCCATATGCCTCCCCCCGCTCCTTTCAATCCATTATAATGCATTTAAGTTCTTTCTCAGTCTGATTTCTTCTCACCCTCCCCACTGCCTCAACCCTGTCCCAGCTCCTCTCATCTATGTGTGGACTACTGCACTCATCTCCTGAATAGTCTTGGTGCTTTCAGTCTTTCACATAATCTCCTTTATGGTCTCTTGGGTCCCAACAGTCCTGAGATCCTTTTTAGGAAAATGTTGGCTGGGTATGATGGAGTGATGACCTTTTCAGCTAAAAGATGAGGGGGAAAGAACAGACAGGGGATGTGTGTTTGGGGAGCTCAGGATGGTGGGCGGCAAGAAAGCTTGTGAAGAAAGACTCTATTATAGGAGGAATCTACGAGTGGGAGCAGGTGGTTCTTGGAAATGGGGCAACCACATGGGTGGGAGAAAGCAGGAGCCCTTGAGGACAGCTTAGCCTGGGATGTGTCCGTCACTATGTGCTTCGAATGGGCTGGCAGGGGTGCTTTGCCAGAGCTACCGTGTTCGTTCTTCAGTCTCTAGGCATTTCACTGAGCAATGAGCATTAAAAATTTTCTGGATCTAGGCTCCCCCTCCCACTCTGTTGATAATAAGGGCATGATAATTGGTTTGTACTAAAAGCCTCGAACCTCAAAAGGGTATAGAGTTCAGGTCTTGACCTTTTCTCTCAGGATGCTCTGTGCTTCTGGGCATGTTACCTGCTGTCTTGCCAGCAAGCCCTGTGCTCTGGATGTTGATGTGGGGTGGATTTATTGAACCTAAAACTCGTACCTTATGGGCAATCCCTGCCTCTGTCCCCCCTCAACACAGGGCTGAGCAAGGACAGGCCTCTGGTGAACAGCTAGAGAGGCTAAAAGAGCATCATACATGAGGCATTTGAGTTCTTGGAGTTCTTGAGGAAGCCCGGCATAGTCTTCCTGTGCAGTCCTATTGCTCTGAGATGGTTGAGGACTGAATTTGTACAGCTTCACGTTGTGCTGTTGTACATGCTGATTGCAAAATGCTTCCAATCGAAGCTAATGTGTCAGCCCTGATCCTCTTACTCTGGAAGTAAAATACAAAGGAAAGCTGAGTGGGATTCCCTGGCCGCAGCCCTCAGCTTGATGTGGGTAAGACTCTGGCCAAACATGAACCTCCAGTTTTCAGAGTGTATTTGAGAGCTGTGGTTTAGTTTGCTCTCTGAGCTAAATTGGCATCCGTACAAATACAAAAACGTGAAAAACTGTAGCTGCAGGCTTAGGGGAACACCAGTAAGAAGGAAGGAGATGGTGTTTATAAAACCATAGGCTTGAGCTGTTCTTCCCTTGTATGATCTTTCTCTTTTCCCGACCTTCCTTGGCTGGAGTGCTAGGGCCAGCGATATTTGCAAGCCGTTTGTAAAGAACCAGGAAGCCAGGAAAAAATACCCTCTCTCACCCTCATTTCTCGGTGGTGTTTTAAGCTCTAAGTCAACTTACAAAATTTGTCCAGAGCCATAAGAAAGGAAATTGCTCATCCTTTCTCCTTTGGGTGACTCTTGTCTCCACACTCTCTTGCCCTTGGCCTCCTGTCAGAACCTGAGAGCTAAAAGTGTAATGCCATTTCAATTTCTGCTTCAAGAACTTGGACAGGCCACACCATTTAGTGGAAAACTTAAACACTTGAGGATAATCTTAGACATTAGGTAAAAAGAGTTCCCAGAATTTTATGCTTAGAGTTGTAACCTGTGTGTCCAAGGACTATAGTTTTCTAGATTTTTCTAGCGGATAGCATTGCTGGGATGCTTGAATCTCAGAATTGGTAGTGATCTGGAGGTCATCTCATCTGAGTCTGTAGGAAAAAAAAATATATCCATTGTAGAAAAACTTCTCCCTTTTGCAAACTGGTATCACTTGTCAGTTTTTATACTTGACCAAAAAAAAAAAAAAATCTATGCTAAGACCATTTTTTAAATTTTGCTCGCTCTCTGCCGGAAAACCTCAGTACCATGATAGATAAAGGTTAGGGACCTCGGCCGTCTCTCCATAAAATGCTAGGGAAACGTGCTGGATCTATTGTGGCCTCATCGTACAGTATTTTTTTATGCTCCCCAGTGTTTCTGTGGCGCTCAGCCCCAAAGGCCATTAAGAACTTGGGGGTAGAAACTGAACCATGACAGTCCACTTAGAGAAGGGTAAATGCCTGGATACCCATGTGCTGTGGCCCCTCGTCCCTACAGAGCCCACTGGCCACAGGCCCCAGCAGGGCTTAGGATGGGGAGATGCTGTGTGCTTCTATTCTGTTAACAGCAAGGGACGGGAGCAACCTGCTTGCCCAGATCTGAATCAAGCCTCCTCCTCAGATCCCTGCTCTGTGACCTACTTAGCCCTTCGTTTCTGACGCACAGCAGGCCAGCCTCCTAGGAGCTGACCTAGGCAGAGGGGAGCCGGGGGATGTGGAACCTGGATCAGGGCCTCCACTCTTCTCTCCCTCCTGGTTCTTTGCTCTTTCAGTGGTTACATTTGAAAAGGCAATGCAGTGAGAAAAATCCCAGAGCCAGGCATCTTTAAAATCTGCCCTTTGTAAATCCTCACCATCTGTGGTCACCGTGCGGGGAGGACGTCAGACGGAAGTGGCTGCTGGCTCTTGGAGGCTGGTCCCAGGGGGCTGTAGGCCTTGGCATGTGTTAGCAAGGGCAGACAAATGGCTGTTGAATTTGGGGAGATGTGGGGCTGATCCCAGCAGCTGTTCAGGCCCTCAGAGGGCTGTTCAGAATGTGCTGGAACCTCCAATCAAGCTGTTCCCCTGCTACTGCTGCTGGCTTTTTATAACCAGCCTGCCTGCTTGCCTTCCATTTCTCTGACATTTTAACAATTATGAAGATCTTTTATATGCGTTGCTGCACTTCATGCTCCCGGACACCCATGAGAAGTATGTATTATTGGTAACAACTGTTTTATGGGCCAAAAGGAGGAAGCCTCTGGATGAATGCCGTGCCCAAAAGTAAGTGGCAGAGAGCCCCACTGCTTATGATCTGGCCTCATCTTCTTGTCACACGCACAGCTTACCATCCTCTGTCACCTTCCTGTAGCCGGTAACAGTAGTTCTCAGATTCGGGCATGGCATGGAAGGCTTATTAAGGCATTGACTGCCGGTAGCCACCTTCAGACATTCCAAGGTCTGGGATTCCCAGATGGGCCTGGGGATTTGCACTCCCAGGGAATGGTGATGCTGATATGGGTCCAGGGACCACACTTGGAGAACTGTTGGTCTCCATCAAATCACCTTTCCGCAGCATGAAACCATTGTTAGCTCATCTGAAGCACTTATGCCCATGTTCTCAAAGTAGTTGAGTGTCTAGTTTGTGTTGGGGGAAAGCTGTGAGGGTATAGAAGTCAAAGCACCTGTGGGGTGTCTGCTGTTCACAGGTGCCTCCTGTCTTCACTCTTCACCTGCTCACTCCTCTTCGTGCTTCATAACTTCCAGAGGCATCTTTTCCATGCAGAAGCCATCCCAATTGTCATATTTTGGGTTCCCCCAGAGGCCCACTGAGAACAGTGATAGTTCTATTTAGTTTATTTGGGAAGTTCCAAAAAAAAAAAAAAAATTTGGTTTTTAGACCTTGAAGGCACGGTCTTTTCACGGCTGAAATAAAGCCCATTACATTACGTTAGCATATATGCGTAAATTAATTTGTGGGGATGTTTGCGAATAAACCTACATGCATGCACATATATATATTTAATTCTTCTAGCTGCCAAAAATAGTTAAAAAGCCTATGCATTATTTATTTTGCAGCTTAGGAAAGGAAAAGAACACCTTCCAAACCCTGTGAAAAGAGAGTGTATCTTATTTCTTTTGGGTGTGAGGGTGTGGAGAGCCAGGGGAATCCAGCTTGGGATGGCAAAATAGGACATGTGGGCTGGAAGGGCAAGATCTCCGCACCCCCCCCCCCCCCCCATTCCTCTCCTGGGTACTGAGTTCCTAGGCCCGTGATATGCAGCGGAGAGGCAAAGATGAACACCACAGTCTGTCCAAATGGCAACAGAGCGCTCACACGACTAGGGGAGGCAGAGTCACAGGCAGATGAAGTGAGAGGGTAATTTTACATGAAGAGTTTTTGTCCCTGGTCATTCCTTTGCTCCTTTGGGCCTCTCTCCCATATAAGCATCTCAGTGGGTCTGTGCCTATCCACTTACAGAGGGGATGTGACAGAAAAGAGCAGTCCTTTTGGCTTCTGGCTTTAAAAGTTTCATCTGTTATGGGAGACAGAAAGGACTCATGGTCTAGAAAAAAAATATTGGGGAAACAATACTTCACCCCACCTCCCTGCCCCTCACTCTCCTCCATTTTTTTTTCTTTGAAAAGGAACCCTTTGATTTAGAGGAGAGAGACTCAGTTGGAGAAGTACTAACACTGATGTTGCTGGACCCTGGGGAGTTTTAGCGGGTATAGTTCAGGGAATACAGCGGGATGCTGAAGAAATGGCCTTGCGTCAGGGGCTTTGGCAAGAGAACGGTTTCCTTGTGTGTAAAATCGGAGGGAAGTAGCAAGAGAGGCTCTGAGACTGGGGCAGCTCACATGGACCAAAAATCTAGCACCAGGCCTACGGAGATGATTTTGAGGACCTGAGCTACCACCCCTGTTGCCGCTTTGGCACTATGTAAGTCCCCTAGAAATTATGTCATCTGGAGCTGAAGTGGAGTATGTACAACGTAGTGGGGGAGTTATATGCACTTGACATCTGAATTTGTGGATTGAGATTTAAGCCTTAGTATGTTATATGTTAGTTACGTAATGGAGCATGAGGGCCCTTTCCTGGTGCAGCAGGAACCCAGGCGAAATAGTGACACATCCTCACATGAGTCACCTTCTGGAGGAAATACGGCATATGGTAGGGGTTCGTAAGTGGAGATTTACTGAAACTTTCATTTAAAAAAATGTGATCCTGCCAAATGCAATTTTGCTAATTATGATGTTTTCTAGGACCATGAATCTGTGTTTAGTGAGAAATTGCTAGAGCTTCATTTCCTATGCAGTAGCCTTCTCTAACACTTCCATGTGTCTCTGAAGCCAAGATCCATTCTTCCTCCTCAAAAACTTAGTCGGCAGACCCAGCCCACATTAATCCTTCACTTCCCTGGGGCTGTTTGGAAAGGTGGTTGGTTCTACACATTTTAATGCTTTAGATCACACATTAGGCAGCCTTGTTCTCAGATTCCTTTGAGTAATTCACGTCTTTCTGGATTGATCGTAGCTCTGTGGAGGTTTCATTAAGTTGATGTTCTCTCTCAAGTACCTCTAATGCTTAGCAAGAACTTGGGTGTGTTGAAGCTGCTCTAAGTGCTATACAGACATGACTATAACCCTCGGAGTGTAGTGTTCTTCCCATTTAACAGATGAACACACTTAGGAGTCAAGAACCCATGGAAGAGGATCATCAGGGTTGGGACAATGGAAAAACGAAAAGATGTCTGGTTCTAATCACAACAGAAGCAATTTGCTTGGCTTCACTTAGTGAAGCTTCTTAATTCTGACTAAATAAGGTTTGGAAGTTAGCATCAGAACCTCAGGGTGGGTTGGTTATCTTTTCTATATGGGTTATTCTGAAGTTGTTGATCTAGGAACCATTTGATGGTTGACCCTGTCATTTTTAGTCATTTTGTGCAAGGTCCCAGCAGACGGTATAGCTGGCAAGCAGGTTCAGGTATGCTCTGTTATTCTTGCAGTGAGTTTTCCCATGTTCCCATGGAAGCCTGGAGAAGCATTCCCTCACTGAGAGGCTATTACTGGTCTGTCTTCCCATCTGCATAGGCACACGCTACCCACACAGGTCCTTCTCTGACTGATCTCTGCTGCTGTGTTAAATCACCTTCTGTTTGCCCCATTGGTGAACCACCCTGGGGTTACAGGGACGGCCAAACACACGACACTTGATACTGGACAGATGAGATTGAAAGGAGCCACACATATAGTCCAGGGTAGGAAGGAACTGCACCACACAAGGCCATGGCCGCATTGAGCTTGGGAACAGGATGAACCACCATGGGCTGTGGAAGGCAGGCTTTGATGGTATCAAGAGCATACCTGGTGCTGGTTCATGGTGGGAGCGGTGGCAGAGGCAGTGGTGGGAAGGGATGTGGTTGGTTGGTTGGAATAATTCCATGGGCCATCAGGGAAAGAAAGGGAACTTTACTTAGCTCCTTTGATGAGGAGAGTTATTTGACTGGGGAACCTTCTCCATGGGAGTGGAGGGGGGAAGGGGTTAGCTCATTGAGGATCTGCCAGTTTTACTACAGATCAAGACAGCACTTAATGTTGAACCTCATCGATAGGCCTTAACTACTTGCTATGAGATGTGCAGGTGAACGATCTCTCCTTAGCCACTTTATCACATCAAACACATGATCTTTGATTTCAGGGCTATCAGCTTTAGGATATGAATATTCCAAACACAGAATGCTGGTTCTTCAGATTCTTGCATGAGTCTTACTTTAGTTTTTCCAGTTTCTTTTAAACTGAAAGAGATTATTGACCCTCGGGAGGGGGAAGTCTGAGGGACATGTTTATTATTCAGCCCTCAACCTCCCCCCACCTTTCCCTCCCCCTCCTTCTGCCCAGGATTCATACTGTATTCCTTAAAGTAGACCACTCGGGAAGTCTAGACCTTCTTTGATCAGATTACCCTGAGTAGTTAAGGTGCTCTCAGCTCTTTGGAGAAGGAATCTACAGGATTTACTTTAAGCAGAAAAAAGGGAGATTTATTAAAAGTGTATTGGTCTCAGCACAGGTCAGGAAGGCAGCTGACCCTTGAGAATGAATGGAAGCAGAAGCTGGCAGCCCACAACCTTTGCAGACCTCACCCACCTTCCTTTCTCAAAGCTACCTCATTTTTTTCTTTAGAGTCCTTATATGTCTCCAGGTCACAGGGTAGAAACCACGTTTAACCCACAGAGGATTTGAATTTTTATCTCTTTTCAGTAGATTGAGCCAGCCTGAAATTTCTTAATTGCAAATGGAAATCTCCTGGAAAAAAGTCTGATTTATGTTGGGTCACTCATGGGCCAACACCACTCTAGAACCAGGAAGTCTGGATCACCTCAGACAAAATGGAGCCAGGATCCTTGACTGTGTCCATGTGAACTGAGAGGGTGACAGAGGACAGTTCTTCTAGGAGGGGCTGGGTTGACAACTTCGCTGCTCTGCTTCTCCTATGAAATTACTTTTATAGAACAGAGCTTTATTGTCATGACGTCTGTGGTCTCCATTGTCGTCTGTATATTATTTAGCTCTTTAGGGTGGTAAAATTTCTACTAAAGATATCATTCACCGTGTTGTTCTACAAGCCTCAGAGTCAGATACACATGGGTTTGACTTCTGTCTTGGAACTAGCTTGAATTACGCAAGTCACTTAACCTCTGTCAATTTTGGCTTCTCATTAATATAACAGAAGACACAGGATTGTTGTCAGAATTAAATAACACACTGTTTGCAAAGTACTGGCACTTAGAAGATACTCAATGAATAGGAGCTATTATTAATTTAATGCTAATCATTATTTCATGCAGCACACTCTCAGACCAACATTGACAAAGGCTGTTCAAATAAATTGATGCTTTCCTTTTAACTGATAAGATTGCAAGCCAATAGGTATTCAGACAGGCATGACCTTCGCCTCTGAAACATGTAAAATGTATAATTATATTTTCATGCTAACAAGGATTGAGAGGTAGTAATCTTTGATTTTCCTATTATTTGGTGGTGACATCCACTAACTCCCCACCTAGCTTTCTTTGGTGGGAAGATCACATAATGACGCTTCAGTCTGTGAATTAGATGTGAACCTTGGGCAGACTAAAGCCTGTCATTGTGGTCAAATAAGTGCAACTGGGAGAGAAGAACCATTTGGAGTTGGTGAGTGCTTTTTGTTTATCAAATACAATTTAAGGAGGATATATGGCTAGAACAAACAGAAAAGTTCATCTTGGAACTTGAGATTCAATGCAGTGTTGAGAAAGAACCAGAGGAATAAAGGGGATTGTTTTATAATCTATTAAAATATGGGTCTTAGTTCCCAGTATTTCTTTAACCATAATGACCATTCGCTATTAAGAATACTCATGGAATACAGATTTTTTTCCTTATTTTTTAATCCATCACATTACAAGTCTTTAATGCTTGCTTGGGAAGCCTCCCATTTTTACTCAGTGGTAGCTTTCCTTAATCAGAACTTCAAAATTGCCCATTTTTCCTAATCCCTTAAGTATTTGGTTATTCTAACCTGAGTATTCTAACCTGAGTGAAGTCTTAGTGTATTTCTTTTAAGGTAAGCTTTTTCAAAGTCTCTATTTGGAAATAGGCAGAATCGAAATGAATAAATATAATAACGGAATAAAAAGTTAAAAACTAAAGTAGGTGTAACAGAATCAACTCTGTGTGTGGATGCATACCCCTGTCTAACCCCCAAATTACTTCAACCTTAAGTTGAAAGCCACAACCAAACCTTACTATCTGTGCTCCTCACTCTGCAATGAAACACAACAAAGGACAAGCTAATTAATTACCCCTGTTAAGAATGTCCGAGACACCTTGGGAAGCTAAAATGAAGGCTGGGAACATAGTGCAGTAATGTGGCACTAAGTTCCAGAATGAAACCACACCTGGAACCAGAAGGAGGTGTTCTCAAGTCTCTCATCTCGCGTGATCATTGCAGACTCCTGTCTTTGGTCTCTTTGTTCTAACCATACCACACCCTTTGCTGGTGGGACACTTGGGTGAGACATCCACATGGATGGAGCTCTCGGTGGGACATGCACTTTCCTAGCTTCTTGTCCTTGCTCGTGTGATTTCCTTTCCTGAAATCCCTTTTCTACCACCTACACCTGGGGAACAATCCTTCCCAGTGCAATGATCCGGAAAACATTTTGTTTTCTAAGAAGCAGAATGATATCTCTTTCCTCAGCCTGGTTTTTGTGGGGTAAACATTTTTTATTAGTAGCCTGGAGTAGGAGGAGATTCTCTAAGGATTTTCTTGTATAACATGATTCCCTAAAGTGTTTTCTCAAGAAGCTCTTTGCAGACCTTTGGACTCCGGTTTTTGCCAAGCTGAACATGGAGGTTGAGGGTGGGAACTGGTGACTAGCAATGTTGATGAGATTGAAGGGTATGTGGTGCAATGGGGGTGAAGTGAGGCATCTGAGAGCTGGGGACTGATCCCAGCAAGGGAAAGAAATCTCTCCCAGGGATCTAAAATTGTGTGAGCTCTTTATTGCATGATTTATCATTTTCTCAATCTCCCCAGCAATTTCCAGTAAAAGTGAGTGCCAATCACTAATGCAGGTAGAGGTGGATCTGCTTCTGGGCCTGGGACAAAGCCCTTATTGGCTCAAGACTGATAACTGAGGGTTCCCTATGGGAGACTCACAGCCTCTGGTTAATGTAAGGAGTCAAGACTCCTCTTGTGCTGTCTCCTTCAGGCAGCCCCCATGATAGCCTTAGTGCTTTATTCATTGAGCAGAGCCCTAAATCTGTGACCTGGGATTGTTAACTCGTACGTCTAGTTTACTCACTAGGTTATGAATTACCTGAAGGCAGATTGGTGGCCTTTCTTGCTCCTATATCCCCAGTATTGAGGAGTGCTAGGCCTAGGTGCTCAGGATGTAATAGAAAGGAGTTGTCAGATCCAGTTCTATATATGGCATCTTCAGGTATGTTGGCTGCTGGTACCAACATAATCCTAACGTAGAGCATTAAAAGGAAGAGTTCTAGGCAGCTCTCGGGTTTTCCTGGCTGAGACCTCTCATTCAAGAATGCTATTGGCTCAGGCTTTCCACTGTTTGACATTTTGCTTATGGGTTAATAAAATATTTACTTTTCTGTCCAGCAGCTAGGAAGCTACATTTTTCTTGATTGTTGACCTTCTCCCATTTGGGAACCTGGCATGCAATTAGGCCTGAGGATGTGCAGACCGAGGAGTGGGGTTATAACCAGGTCAGCCTTCCTCTTGAATAGTTATAAAAGAGAGCTCCCAACCAAGAGAAGTGTGAAGGAGGTCGCAGGACATAATAGGAATGAATTAAGGAGAGAAATGCATCTTTAGCTATCATTAGAGGACAAAAAAGGGATGATACTGGGTGTTCAGTAGAACAGTACTTGCCACTTGATTGAAATATGAAAAGTTAGAGTATGTGCATGGTAGGGGGGAGGGGTCGAGAGGGCGTGATATGGACTTAGCCTTTCTGATATCCTCCTCAGCAAAATGCAAATAATGCTTCCCTTTCTAGGGTGAGGTTTCAAGGGGTACTATATTTGGCTTATGCATTCAAGGATCCCCCAAATCCATAGTTTTTCTACAACTGTGTCGAGTGCATGAAATTACCATGGGAAGGTAAAAGTGCAGTGATTAGAATCTTGGGCTGGAGGCAGCCAGAGAGATCGGTCATATGATATCTGGATAAACAGTTGCCTTCAAGTTAAAAAGCGAAGTTCTTCTCAATTAACTTTGATCATAGGAGACATTTATGTCAAGTAGATAAATTTTGGAGTTTGACATCAGCACAAATCTTAATAGTCTTCCAGGTTTACATCTTGATTCTGTGACTTTGTAAGTGACCTGGGCTCTGTGAGCCCGTTCCCCTACTGAGTACCCTGAATTAAGGTGGATAGCCTAGAAAACCCTCATTAGAGAGGTGGTGGTGGTGGTGGTGGTGGTGATGATTATGTCAGAGACCATGGTTTGGTCCCCATTATCTTTATTTTGTTGTCTTAGGAACAGATTCCTGGTGGAGACTGTGTAAACTACACATGCCAGGCTCCCCTGCAGTCAGGTGTGAGTATGTTAGTATTTCTGGCCACAGTGTGAGCTGAAGTTTGTGCATAGAAAATTTAGAAAGGCTCTTTAAGGGAGGGACAACTTGTTTGTCCATCCTTACTTCCTCCTCTCTAGTGCCTGTTGTTCAGAGGTGACGCCGGTGCTCCAGCAGCCATCTGGACCCTAGGGGGCCTTTGAGGATGGAAGCCTTGATCTGTGGGTGATGGAGTAGAAAAACCAAGAAAGCCTAGGGTCCTGATCCCTACTGGAGCTCTTGATCAGAACTTTGAGTTGAGAGGATTGTGTAAGTCATGGTTTTTAATTTTGGGGTTTTATGTGTGGTCAGACTTCATTCCAGTTGACATTGTGGTGAGGATCATTTTTTTCCCCCCAAGTGTGACCTGTATTGATTTGAGGACTTCCCAAAGATTGCCCTTTTGTTCAGTTAATTTCCAGCTGGGTCAGTCAGCTGGAGCAAGGTCCACAGGGAATTGGGTCCATGTTGGGATAAAGGACAAGTGTGGCTCTAAAATGGGAGTCCAGGAAAAAAATACCACCCACTTTGTATTCACCTGCTGTGGGTTGCCTTGGACAAGTCTGATAGTAGCCCCGACGGCGGGCTTTCCCCTAATTCCTCCTGCGTTCCCTCAAGTGAGATAGTTATTACATAATATGGCTCAGTAATTACCTAAATCACATTTCTTTGTGCTGATTTGATGAAACAGGTGTAGAGAGGACCTGTTCCTTGGCCATCAAAAAGGAGATGGAAATATTTTTTCTTTCCTAGGTTTGTGCAGTTTGCAAGTAAAAGGCTCGCAGTTTCTTTGCTGGGATTGCTTACCCACTCCACACTCTGATCTGTCTATTCCTGTTTGTGATGACAGACAGGCCCGGGCTTGCTGGGCTCCTAGGGAGGTGGGAAGAGAGGAGAGGGTGGACACCACACTTCAGCCTTCATTCTCGCGCACCCTGGCATGTCTCGGCCCATAGCAGAGCTGATGGCTCCTCTTCTCCCTTGGGATGTTATGCTAAACACAATTACATGCTGCATTTGACAACAGAGCTGGTAATTTATGTGCTGCTGGAATGGAGGAGGAGGAGGGTGATGGAGGGGAATATCAATGTGCTCTGAAAAGATACTACATTTTCTTATGCCTTCTGGGAATCGGGGGCTGGTGGTGGAAGGGAGGATGTTCAGTGGTCATTTGGTAGATTGACTTAAAACCAGCTAGTGGAGATGCAGCATCCCTGCCACGGGACGGTTTGGTGGTGGGGGGTGGGGGTGGGCTGGGGCAGAAGTTCCTACCAGATTGTCAATTTGCAAATGTCTTGGTTTTTCTCTAACTGAAAGATAAGAGCACTATCTCATTGGGTGGTTCTATAAAGGGCACCTACCTGGGACGGTCGGGTGCTGGCCTGGAACAAAGTAGGTGGTCACAAATTGCATTCCTCACTGGTAACCAAAGGACCACACTTCAGTCCTACAAATGTTTCTGAAAATAAAGCTTTGCGAAGTCTTATCAGTAACAGAGGGACATCCTTTCATTACACTGAAGAAGGGCGTCTGTATCACTTCGAACAAATTTTGTTTTGAACAGGTGTGCACATGTGTGTAAATTCAAACATCTTACAGTTTTGTTTTTCAAAGTGATTTAAAAATACCATTTCTATGCTATTATACCTTTATTTTTTTAATTTTATTTTTAAGGGATCTCCACACCCAGGGCTTGAACTCACAACCCCAAGATCAAGAGTCCCATGTCCCACCAACTGAGCCAGCCAGTGACTCCTGTTATCCCTTTAATCCCTTTAAATGCAGCCTCTCTCCCTTCCTGAGAGCCATAATCTGAGATCCAGGCCCTTTCCCCAGAATACCAGAGCTGGGTCTACCCCTGCTGTGTTCCCTTCATAGTAACCTACAGAATGCTCCAGATTGATCTAAGACTCTGCTCTTCAGTTGGAAGAGGGAGAGCTTTTTAATTCTTTTTTTTTTTTTTTTTCCAAGAAGGAAGAAATGATATCCTGAGGCCTCAGGCAGGGCTGGCCCGTTTCTGTTTTGGGTCCTATGAATGGCCTATGGGGGGGGGGGTGCACATAAACAGCAGCCCAGGAAAAGATTTCTCTCTTTCGAGAAAGTCCTCAAGCATTGATGCTTCTCCTACTCTCCACTCTCCTCACCAGCCTCCCGGGCCCCAGAGCCCTTCAGTGCTTTGTGCTATTGGGTGTGGGTTTCCCCTTCACCCTCCTCTCACTCTTTAGTTTTCTTTGACTCTCTGGCTGATCTCTCCCTGTAGCCTGAGGTCTAGGAATTTCCAGCTCTGCCCTGGTGAACCCACAGCTATCCTCCAACCACCCCCCCTTCAAGAGAGGTGAGGAATTTGGGTAGATCGAGCTCGAACTCCGTTAAAGTTTTCAAAGATCCTTATTCCACCAAGTGGTGACAATCTCTCCTCTGAACCCCTGGCTCTGGGACAGCCTATAGGAGGGTAGGGGGTGAGAAGTAGCGGTCCTTTGCCTTGTTTTCTGTCACAAGAAATTGGCCACTTAGCATGTCTGCTTTTAACCTGGCGTAAGTCCGTGCTCCTTTCTTTTCATGGCTGCTTTGCCTGAGTTAACACGTAGCAGGTGCTTAGTTTCTGTGCGCCCCCCCCCCCCCAAAAAAAAAAAAGTAGAATCGAAAAATCTCTGCTCAAACCCAAGGACTCCAAACTCTACTTTGTCATGGGAACTGGAGGCTCGCCAAGCTTATCCATGGTTCCTGGGCTAAAACCAAGGCACTTGGACCCTGTGGCGTTGTATCCTGCCCAGAATCACTGAAACTTAGTTCTGACTCATCTACTGTGGCACTTACACTCCTGTCACTGTTGGTTATGTTCTCTACAGCCCCTGAAGTCAGAGTTACCTGTCCTACCCCTTTGAATGCACTGGACACCCTCTTGCAAACCCATCCAGGAAAACTCTTCACTGTTCCACTTGATGGTGGTTTTTTTCTTCCAATGTCATGCTTTTCCCTTCTTTCCAAGAGCTCTTCCTCTCCTTTCTCTCACTTTGTCAGGCTCATGTGATTGTTCAAAATGCCCCCGAGAAGCTTTGTAAGTATGGGTTTCCAATGCCACCTCTACTCCTTTCATCATCCTCCCTTTGTAGAGTGTCTAATTTGTTTTCTTGGAGTTGGTGAGGGCTGGGTGAGTAGGTCTATCTCAAATGTAGTAAAATCTTTAGGAAGTTATAGGACTTTCCTAAAGACAGAGGTTATATAATTGCAATGTGTGTCTTTTATGTTTATGTTGTATCTATTCCAGTTGATTGTGACCTAATCAAACAACTCTTTAATCAATCCGTTGGATAACAAAAATTTATTGAGCTTCCGAGGCGAGCTCAGTAATGTATAAAGGGTCACAATTAACACAGAACAAGGACAGGGCATAGCTCCTGTTTTGAGGCACTTTCAATCCAGTTGAGCAGTAAAAGATGAGTAACCAAATCTTTACAGAAGTTCCCATCAGGGAAGAGTTCATTAATTGTTGCATTGTGTGTGTGTGTGTGTGTGGGGGGGTGTTGGGGGGTGTGTGTACAGGAACACCTGCCATGGAGATAGGTAGGATGGTGACATAAAGCCAGGTTGGGACGGAGGATTAGAGGAATCGAGTTTGAATCCCAGTTCCCTTCTAACTAGTTTGTGGGTCTTTGAATTCTGAGTCACGAGCAGAAAACATTTGTTGAGGACTTTTTGTGCACCTCGCCAAGCTGCAAAGTGCTGTGGGATTGCAGGAGAAAGGCGAGGTGTGACGCCCACCCTTGAGCTGCAGTCTCAACAGAAGCAATGAGACAAAACAGCAGATGACAACATCCTCCTTCTGTGTTGGCCCCAGACTGGATGAAGGGGGGAGTCTATGACTGTGAACATATGCCCCGCCAGATTGATACAGGGAAGAGATTTATGGTTCTTCAGTGTGCAATTTGAATTAAAGGCTATCCCATTTATGGAGCTCCAACTGCATTTCAGGAAGCAGGCAAGTGATGACTGCACGTGAACACCTACTCCACATTGGCTTTTTTTTTTTTTAAATAGCTTCTTTTTTTCTTTTTCCCCCCACATTGACCCCTTAAAATTGGACATCTGGATCCTCTCCATATTCAGGTGTGATTTTGCTCTTTTTCCATCTAGAAGAGGAGCTTCAGGTTAAGAAAAGGAAAGTAAATTGCCCAAGGACAAACACACTCGGTTGAAGCTCAGATTCTAGCTTTGCATAGTCTCTGTCCATTTTCTCCATGTGCGGATCAGGCAACTGAGACTTGGGTAGGGAATTTGGGGTGCGACACTAAGCTGCGATCTAAACCTGCATTTGTCAGATTCTAAAGCCGGAGGCTGTTCATGTCTGTAAGCTGGAGGAGTTAGCACAATCTTAGATTTCTTGAAAGAAATCATTGCTGTGTGTTAAACAAAAAAGCATAGCAGTTTACACTGAGGGGACCTCTTATTATACAAAATAGCCCTAATAGGATCTATTATACAAAATAGCCCTAAAAGGATCATTCTAAAATGTGCATGTGGGTCACCAGGAGATCCTGTCTATTGGGTGGGGCCTGAGGTTCTGCATTCCTGCTCTGCTACTGGTCGGTCCATGAGCCACCCTTTGAGTAGTAAGAGTCTAAACCAGGTTTCTCAGTCTGGGCCCTGTTGATAATTTGGCCGGGTAATTCCTCATGGTGGGGGCTGTCTGGTGTACTGTAAGATGTTCGGCAGCATCCTGGCCTCTTTCTACTATGTCAGTAGCACCATCCCCAGTGTGATACCAAAAATATCTTCTGACAATGCCAAATGCACCCAGGGGGGCAAAACTGCTCCCAGGTAAGAACCACAAGTCTAAACCAGGGGTTCCTGAACTTGTCTGCACGTTGGAATCAGCTGAGGAAATTCAAAACTCATGGTGCCCTTGTCCTGCCTTGACCTGGAATGTGGCCCAGGCCTTGACATCTTCAGATGCTTCCCCAGGTGATTCTAATGTGCAATCTCTAGGCTAGATTCTAACTCTGGGCCAATGAGCCTCTCCTCCTCTTTCAGCTTTCAGGAAGCTGCCAGGCCCAACACTCCCAGCTGCCAGTGGCTGACCAGACATCTGGTTCTGGGACAGGAGGGGTGGTTTCCAGGCGTCATTCATCACACAGAGAGGCCAGCTCGGAATTGGCTTGAATTCTCCAGTAAGAAAGAAATTATGCAGGGCTGCAGTATATTTAGCTCCATCCATCATGCTGTCTGGGCTGCTTTGCGTACAGAAGCAGTGCAGGCAAATCTTGGAGATCTGGCATGCTTGGTTTCAGACCATCACAATGAAGTGACTATTGCCCTAAAGCAAGTCAGATAATTTTGGGGGGCTCACAGGGCATCTAAAAATTATGTTTATACTATACTGTGGTCTATTAAGTAATAACATTATGCCTAAAAAGCCAGTGTACATATCTTAATTTTAAAAAGTCTTGCTAAAAAAATACTAGCCATTATCTGAACTTTTAACAATCTTCTTGCTTGTGGAGGGTCTTGTTGCTGTTGATGGGCTGTGGACTCATCAGGGTGGTGGCTGCTGAGGGCTGGGGCGGCTGTGACAATTTCTTAAAATGAGACAGCATTGAAGTTTACCGCATTGATTGACTTTTCCTTTCACAAACAATTTCCCTGTAGCATGCAATGCTATTTGAGAGCATCTTATCCAAGTAGAACTTCTCTCCAAATCCCAGTCCTGGGATCAAGTCCTGCATCGGGCTTCCTGCAGGGAGCTTGCTTCTCCCTTTGCCCGTGTCTCTGCCTCTCTATCTCTCTCTCTGTCTCTCAATAAATAAATAACATCTTTAAAAAAAAATTGTGATTTTATTTTTAAAAGATTTTATCTGTTTGAAAATGAGAAGCATAAGTGGGTGGGGAGAGGCATAGGGAGAGGGAGAAACAGATTCCCCACTAAGCGGGAGCCTGATGTGGGGCTTGATTCGAGGACCCTGAGATCATGACCTGAGCAGAAAGCAGATGCTTGACTGACTGAACCACCCAGGTGCCCCAAATTAAGTAATTTTTAAAATTTTATTTTTATTTTTTTAAATTAAGTGATTTTTTAAAAAAATTTTATTTTTTTAAATTAAGTGATTTTTTTTAAATCACTAAAATTTAAGTCACTTGGGACACGTGGGTGGCTCAGTGGTTGAGCATCTGCCTTCAGCTCCAGGGCATGATCCCGGGGTCCTGGGATCAAGTCCCACGTCGGGCTCCCTGCGGGGAGCCTGCTTCTCCCTCTGCCTGTGTCTCTGCCTCTCTCTCTCTGTGTATCTCGTGAAAAAGTAAATAAAATCTTAAAAAAAATTTAAGTCACTAGAATTTAAAAGCTTCGTAATTCCTCTGATGGATTTTTTTTATTATCTATGGCAGCTATCGCCTTATAAAATGTACTTCTTAAATAACAAGACTTGAAAGTAAAAAAAATCACTGCATGATCCGTGGGCTGCAGAATGGATGTTTTATTAGCATCCAAACATTCATCTTGTTGCACATCTCTATCAGAGCTCTTGCGTGACCAGGTGCACTGACAGTGAGCAGTAATATTTTGAAAGAAATCCTTTTTTTTCTTGAGTAGTGGGTCTCAACAGTAGGCTTAAAATATTCAGTAAAGCCTGTTGTAAACAGATGTGTTACCCGGCCTTTGTTCTCCTATTCACAGAGCCTAGGAAGAGTAGATCTAATGTAATTCTTAAGAGGCCTAGAATTTTCAAGACGGCAAATGAACATTGGCATCAGCTTCAAGTCTCCAGCTACGTTAGCTCCTGCCAAGAGAGTCAGTGTGTCCTTTGAAGCCAGGTGTTGACTTCTCTCTGGCTCTGAAAATCTTCCAATAGAAGCCTTTTCATCTATATTGAAAATCTGTTGAGAGCAGCTACCTTTGCTCATTACCTTAGCTAAATCCTCTGGATAACTTGCTGCAGCTCCTACATCAGCTCCTGCAGCTTCACCTTGCACTTGTGTTATGCAGAATGGCCTCCTAGATCTTGTGATCCAGCCTCTGCAGCGTCCTCCCCTCTCCCAGCCTCCATGGAGTTGAGGAGAGTTAGCGCCTTGCTCTGGATGAGGCTTTGGCTTAGGAGAACGTGGCGGCTGGTTGGAGTTTTCTCTCCAGACCACGGAAACTTTCTCCCTACCAGCAATAAAGCTGTTTTGCTTGCTCATCATTTCTGTGTTCACTGGAGCGGCGCTTTTAATTTCCTTCACAAACTTTGCCTTTTCCTTCACAACTTGAGTCGCTGTTTGGTGCAGTCTAGCTTTCGATCTGTCTCAGCTTTCCACAAATCTTGGCTTTAGACTCCCCATCCTTGCTAAGCTTGGTCATTTCTGACTCTCACTTTAAAGTGAGAGATGTGCGAGTCTTCCTTTCACTTGGACACTTGGGAGCCATTATAGGGTTATTAATTGGCCTGATGTTAATATTGTTGTGTCTCAGGGAACAGGGCGGCCTGAGGGGAGACATGGGGTAGTAGTTGGTTGGTGGAGTAGTCCCAACATAACATTTACTAACTTTGTGGTCTAACATGAGCATGGGTCATGGCGCCCCCCAAACAAGTAACAATAGTAACATCAAAGATCACTGATCACAACAAATATATAATCAAAAAGTTTGAAATATTGAGAGAATTGCCAAAATGTCGCACAGAGACATGAGGTGAGCAGGTGCTATAGGAGAAAGGGTGCTTGCTTGACGTAGGGTAGTCAGGAGCCTTCAATTTGTCAAAAACAAAAAAAAACCCTGCTATCTCTGCAAAGTGCAATACAGTGAAGTGTAGGAATCCACGTGCCTGTTTTAAACTCCACGAATCCTATTTTGAGCTGGTGATCTCCCATAGGGGCCATAAAGGCCTCGCCATGGCTTGGATCCTTTACCTACCATCCCGAAACCTTCAGTGGAATCATCCTTTATTTCTTTTGAACCCAGAGGCTTAGGATAATAGCCTAATATTTGTCTGAAGTTTGGACTGAGCAGGTGCTCAGGGGTAGAGAATCTTTGCTAGGTAAGGTCTAACCCATGGAAGAAAATATCTCCTTAGTCGTCATCTTAGGTGATTGTGTGTGTGTGGTGTAGACCTCCTCATCCTAAGGTTATTCCCGTCTAATATTTTGCTGTCTGCTGTGCGTGGGGACAAAAATTTGCATTTGGGGCCTTGGATCAGAATTGCTCATTAAGGACTTAACCTTTGTCAGATGGGTTTCTGCTTCCATGGAAATTAACAGAGAAAGGATAAACTCAGTTATACTTATTGCCTGGCACCCACTTTAGCTCCCCGCCTCCCTGGTAGCATAGGAGAGAAGGCTGAACTGCAGTGGCTGGACACATGGATAAGAACAGCACCCTTGGGTGCCTGGGCAGCTAGTGGTTGAGCCTCTACCTTTGGCTCAGGGTGTGATACTGGGGTCCTGGGATCGAGTCCCACATTGAGCTCCCTGCAGGGAGCCTGCTTCTCCCTCTGCCTGGGTCTCTGCCTCTCTGCCTCTGTCTCATGAATAAATTAAAAAAACAAAACACATCAGTAACTGGGCATGGAGCACTCTCTTAGGTGGCAGCCCGGGGCTGATGGGCCTTTTAGGACAGGCCACCTGGGCTAGGTTCCCAGACCCACCTTGCTGGGTTACTAGCAAGTTACCCAAATGCCCTGAGCCTCACTTTCCTTATCTGTAGCTGGGAAAGTTAGTAACATCCATAGGCTCGTTAGGAAGATTGTGTGAAATCTCCTGTTTACCCGGCACGACTACGGATCAGAAATCTGTATGAGCTCAGTCAGTTGCCCCAACAACAAATCCCACAAGGTTGATCATCTCCCTCTCATTTTATAGCTGGGGGGTGGGGGGTGATGGAGACTCAGAGGGGCCAAGTGACTCACCTGGGCCCACAGGGAGGAGCATGCTGGGCAGGCTGACCCTAGGGCACATGATTTGGGGAACTTCTACTCCGCTGCTTATTACAAAACTGCTGGGCGCTTTTCCTGTTCCAGTGTTTCCGTTCCCTCGCCCTGTTGTCCGCAATACGTTTCTCTGATTTTACGACCTGCTGATAAAATGGATGGAGCTAAAAGAGGCAGGTGTTATAGAAGGAGAATTGATGTATCTTTCGGGAATCAGAATCCAACAGCTAGGGACGCAGGCCCGGCTGAAGTGAGGGGCAGCACTGATGGGGTAAAAGTCGGGGTAAATGCCCCGCTTGTAGTCGCTGAAGGTCACGGCAGAGATACTGAAAGGATCCAATACTTAAATTAAAAAGGGGGAAGTGAGTGGAGGACGAAATGTGGATGAACTGTGTACCCAGGTTATGGTGCTTGAGCACAGAAGGGCCCAGCAAGGAGTGAGTTGTCCGTGACTTGGTGATCCATCCCTGGTTCTAGAAGGCGATGGGAGCCCCGTGTACCTGGCAGCTAATGCACGGCCCAGTTTCTCATTCCAGTGCTTGTACATTCACCGACGCCCTTTTTGTTTTAAATCCAAAATACTAAACTCAAAGATCTCCTCTGACTTGGGTTTGGAAGTTCTTGTTCCTCTGGTGGGTCCGCCGGCAGATGAGAGGAGGCGTGCTGGGTGGCAGCCAGGGCAGCACCAGTAAGCGCCTGCTGTGGACCCAGCGCTCGCTGAACGTCTGGCCTGACCTAACCCCGTGGGTCCTTGCCTTCCCCTTGGTAGATGAGGACGCAGGCCCAGGGGGGATGATACGATTTACCCAAGGTCCTTGGCTTGGTTAAAGGAATCGAAGTTGCCAGGAATCCCATGGGGAGAGGGGGGTTCAGGGGGAGTGGGGGGCCACGGGCCAGCAGTGTGACAGCTTCTCCTGAGTGTTCCTGTCACCGGCTCGGTGATAAAAAGGGTGATTTCCATAGTTTTCCCGGCATGTAGAGGATGAGCTAGCGTCACATGTAATGAAGCTCAGAAAGGCCATAATCTCCTAAGCTTAGGCCTCATCGTGCTTCCGGTTCATCGAGGCAAGCTCAGACCTGCTCCCGTTTTGCATTTATCAGAACATGCGGAGGTGAAAATTCAGCTGCTGTGGTTTAGCACGTTTCCCCGAATCTCGCCAATAAAGCCTATGCGACCCTGAGAATCGCAGTGTGCTGGGTCCTCTCCCAATCTAGTCACAAACCCTGAACTACTTTTTTTTTTTTTTTTTCTAATTAAATCGTAAAAATGGTATTTTTCCCCCCTTTAGCCCTGAGGTGTTTGTGCAATTTTTGCAGCTCAAGCTTGAGGCAGAGGAGCATTCACATTTGCCTGTCAGGTCACCCCAATTCTGGGGTCCTCTGTGCTTCCCAGAGGGGTACCTTGGTGTACTAGACCCCCCCACCCCACCCCGGTCAGGTTTGGTCGCCACATTGCTTTTTGACTTTGTGCAAAATTCCCCTTGAAAGGGTAAATTAGGGATCCTTGGGTGGCTCAGCGGTTTAGTGCCTGCCTTCAGCCCAGGGCATGATCCCGGAGACCTGGGATCGAGTCCCACATCGGGTCCCTGCAGAGAGCCTGCTTCTCCCTCTGCCTGTGTCTCTGCCTCTCTCTGTCTCTCATGAATAAATAAAATCTTTTTTTTTTTTATAAGGTAAATTACCTAACATCCTTGGGTCTTGTTTTGTCATTGGGAAAAATCAGGAAATTCATTCTTTCAAAGATTGCTCTTCACTTCCTATGCTTTGGGGGACTTGGGGCCAAGCACCCGAGATAGGCTGATAAGCCAGTTCATACCTGGGCCTCCCTGAAAGGACTGGACTGGACAACCTTCAGTGATTGCCAGGCCTTGAGGTACGTTCTCATCTGTCCCTCTTCTGCCCAGCCGGCAAGCATTATAATTTCCACTTGAGAGCAGAGGGTACGAGGCGCCGAGGTGGAGGTTACTTGCCCAGCTTCACACAGCAAATAAGCTAGAGAACTGGAACTCAGGTTTGGTTCTGCTTCCAAAGCCCCACTGGTTCTCCAGCTTCTGCTCTGCTGGCTTAAGGGGAAGGAAGCTAATGTTGACTGAAAGCCTCTTGAGTCCCAGTCAACCCCCTGAAAGAGAGGGGTTGTCACCTCCATTGAATGGAGGAAGGACCTACACTGGGAAACTCAGGGATTTGCTTAGTCTCACAGATAACGGAGGCCGGAGGAGAGAGGGCACTGAGGCCTCCTGTCAGTCTCCAGAGCTCACTGCTGGGCGTCTAATCCTTTAGCTCTGGCTCTTGGGTCTGCAAAAGAGCTCACCAGACACCATGCTGTAACCTGCCTGCTTCTATTATCTTCCCTGCTCTCAGCCCTCCATCCCAGAAATCTAACCTACTCTGATTTGGTTAACTGCCTCTCTTCCCAACCAGCGCATAGTGAGGTGCTCAGGAAGCATTAGTTAAACACTAATGATCATCCTCCAGAAAGTGGGCCTGACCCCCCTATTTCTTATCTTGGAAAGTGAACACATAAGCCACAGCCAACACTATTTCCTCCTGAGCTGGCACGACAAGGGAACAAACTTATCGGACATTTGAAAGCTTCCCTAGTCAAGTGAGTCCAGAATTCATATTCACGCAAGGCTTTGTTTATGGGATAAGCGGGGCCACCAACAATGTGTTCTGGTCTAGACTAAGACAAACCTCAGGTGGATTTGTATTGACAAACATATGCAACATAGGGGGCCCGGGTAGCCTTTTAGGAACACGGCAGGGTAATTATTTATTTTTGAGCTGCTCCCAACCTCTCACTGACCCTGCGGGTGCAGCTTATATGACATGACTCACACCAAGCCTGAACCCCCTAGGACCTCCCTTCCACAGGGGCTCAGCCATGGGCTCTGGGGGCTGAGCTATGGCTATTGAAAGTAAGGAAGGAAAGGGCCCAGGTGTTGTGGGGGGTCTGGAAGCGGAGGTTGAGCAGGCAAGGTTGTCCATCTACAGTAGAAATCATTTGCAGGTTATTTCTCTAAAGAGCAGTCATCATCCTCTTTACCCTCCGCCATCCTACCCTGCTGTGTGAACTCCCAAGTTTAAGAGAAAAATAATGCTAAAGGCACAGGAACAAGGCTGTATCTTAACAGCAGTGGGCCGTGCTCTTAACAGACTCACTCTGGAGTCTGTTTTCCAGCACCTAAGGGTTTTTGGAGCTTCCCAGCTGTTAGCAGAGAGGCCAAGCATTTGTTTCGTATAATTGTGCAGTCTGGATCCTTACTGCCCACTGACAGCCCATTAAAGGAAACTGTACCTGCATTTATTAAGAGACAGAAGGAAAATGCCAGGTCTCTGTTCCTTACCAGCCAGGTGGAGGGGCTGAAGAAGCTGGAAACAGGCTAACGAGGAGAGCAGGCTCAGGGGCTAGTTAGTGGAAGGCCAAGTGCATGTTGAAGGATTTAACAGAGCACCTAAATCCTCAAGGAGATGCAGAAGCAGTAGTAGTTCTACCTTATGTTCCTTTGGCTGTTTGAGTCATCACAGCTCTGTTGTAAGGCAGGCTTTGCAAGTGCCACTTTCCGGATCACAAACTGAGGCCCAAGACCTAGAATAACTTGCCTTCGGAAACCTCCTCACAGAGCCTGGATGCAGATCCCAGTCTCCGTGACCCCAGGTTTGCATTGTCATGGTCTCCTGTGTTCTGGATGGTGACTTGAGTGTGGGGAGTGGGGAGACGGTGAGACCCCACCTCTGGATGCTGGGGGTTTCTGTCTAGAGAAGAGCAGCCTATAAGTCACACCAGGATGGTGACCACATGGATCTGCAAGGTTCAGTGAGGAGGGTGTGCCTGGCTGTGTGGGGCCGTGGCTGGAGGTTCTGGGGCTTGAGAGATGCCCAGATGTCTCCAAGGGGCCAAGCCTAGCTGTGGGAAGGACACTGTAGGCTTTTAGATGATCCCAAAAGCAAGATTATGGAAGCATGAGGCTAGACCTGGAGTAGGGAGAGGCTTTTGGGATAAAGAATAGGAAGAGTTAATATTTAGTGTTTATTATTTTCTACCCGCTCTAGCTGCTTTTCCCATCATGATGCCTCAGATTCTCACAAGTCCATCAGATGGGGACATCTTCCTGAGCCTGGAGCTAGAGGCATGGAAAGATGAGGGGACTCGCTGGGTTAGATCACTCTGCTTGCAAGATGGCGAGCCTAGATTTGCACCCATGCAGTCAGGCTTCTCAGCTCATGGGGTGGCGGGTGGGGAGGTGGTGGTGGTGGTGGTGGTGGTGGTGCAGCAACATAAACGGAGCCTAGGAGGCTGGCAGAGGTGTGGCACTGGGGCTTCAGCCTTGTCATCACTCACTCTTCACTCACTGAGCGTTTTCCAGTCTCCTGCGCCAGGAGAAAAAAACAAAGGAAAACAGATTAAATTCTAGTAGAGAAGCCAAGACTTCCAAGAGCAATGATAACGGAGACCACATGTGATTAGCAGCATGGAGGTGGAAGGAGACACCCGCTCCCTAGGCCCCTGTTCACTTTCACATTTGTGTTTCTCCCAGTCTATTTCTGGGCTTTTTTGGCAAACTCCTCTATCTTCCTGAGTGTTTCTTCTGCTTCTCTGGTGCCTGAACCTGTACCACCCCCCTCCCCTCCCCTGGGAACACCAGTTAATGAGAGCAAGACTCTCTGGGTACCTCTTGTTCCTGAGAAGCTCTTTGCATTTTGAAAGGAAATCTTTCTATGGAGGATTGTTGTCCTGACCCATGTTGCCCTAAGTGGGGACTCCTCTGCCTGTTGCTCCTTTAGGTCCTCAAACTGATCTTATCTGTCTGGCTTTAAGCTGCTTGAGCTTCCTTCTCAAACAGCACTGATTTGAAACAATCTCTGGAGGCATGTCTCCTTCTCTCTCCTTTTTGGCCACTCCATCTAGTTTCTTCTGCAGGCTTCTCTGTCTCTACCCAGCCACTAAATGATATAAATAGCAGATCTCATCTTTGTAGAAATCTTTCAATCCTCTATCCTCTTTCCTTTCTGCCTAGGAGACTTCATCTTCAATGACCACCTCTAAATAATCTTCTCATGGCTGGCATCACTTAGACGTCAGTTGGACTGTCTTCAAAGAGGCCTTCCTTGGCCAGGTCACCTAACACGATCACCCAGTTTATCTTCTATTACTCTGTTTTATTTCTCTGCTGATATTTTCCTTAAACACTTTAAAAAAAGATTTTATTTGAGAAAGAGCACATGAGCAGGGAGAGGGGCAGGGGGGAGAAGCAGACTCCTCGCTGAGCAGGGAGCCCAATGCCGAGCTCCATCCCAGGACCCTGAGATCATGACCCTGAGCTAAAGGCAGCCACTTGACTGACTGACCCACCCAGGTGCCCTCTTATAAAATTTTATAATAATACCCTATTAGTCTTAGGTGCACACCATAGTGATCCAAATTTTGTATGTTATGAAATGGTCCTCATAAGTCTAGTTACTGTGCAAAGTTATTACAATATTATTGAATATATTCCATTTGCTGTACATTACATCCCTGTTACACACACACACACACACACACACACACACACACACACATGTATTTAAATATTTTATTGATTTATTCATGAGAGAGAGAGAGGGGGTGGGGCAGAGGGAGAAGCAGGCTCCATGCAGGGATCCTGATGTGGGACTCAATCCTGGGTCTCTAGGATCACACCCTGGGTGGAAGGCAGGTACTAAACTGCTGAACCACCCAGGAATATCTTTTTAAATTGTTTGTACCTTTTAGTCTTCTTCATCTATTTGCCTGTGCCCCAAACTCTTCTCCTCACTCTGGAAACCAATAGTTTCTTGTATCTGAGTATGTTTGTTGTTTGTTTTTTGTATTTCATATGGAAGTGAAATTCTATGGTAGTTGTCTGTATCTGACGTATTCACTTAGCAGGATACCATCTAGGTCCATTCACATTGTTGCAAATAACAAGATTTCATTCTTTTTTGTGGCTGAGTAATATTACCATGCATGTGTGTATACTTCATTCAACCACTGGTGGGCACTTACATTGCTTACACAGCCTGGCTATTGTAAATAGTACTGCAATGAATGTAGGGATACTTATCTCTCTTCAAATAGTGTTTTTGTTTTTTTGGATAAGTACCCAGAAGTGGAATTGCTGGATCAAATCATCATTCTGTTTAACTTCTTAAGGTATCTCCAAATTGTTTCCTATAGTGGCTGTACCAATTCACATTCCCACCAACAGTGTACAAGGGATCCCTTTTCTCTACATCATCACCAACACTTGTTATTTTTTTGTCTTTTTGATAATAGCTGATCTGACAAGTGTGCGGTGATATCTCATTGTGGTTTTGATGTGCATTTCCCTGATGGTTAATGATGTTGAGCATCTTTTCATGTGTCTGTTTGCCATCTGTATGTTGTCTTCTTTTTTTTTTTTTTTTAAGATTTTATTTGTTAGAGAAAGTGTGCACTGGCAGGGGGAGAGGCAGAGGGAGAGGAAGAAGCAGATTCCCTTCTGAGCAGGGAGGCCGACATGGGGCTTGATCCCAGGACCCTGACTGAGATCATGACTTGAGCCAAAGGCAGACGCTTAACAAACTGAGCCACCCAGGGCCCCTGGGTTTGTTTTTTTGATATTGTGTGAGTTCTTCATCTTTGATATTAACCCCTTATAGTATCCATGATTTGCAAATAATCTTCCATTCAATAGAATGCCTTTCATTTCGTTGATGATTTCCTTCACTGTGCAAAAGCTTTTAAGCTAGATGTAATGCCATTTTGTTTATTTTAGCTATTGTTGCCCTTGCCTGAGGAGACTGGTCCAAAAAATATTGCTAAGACTGATGCCATGATATTTTTCTTGATTAACTGATTTGATTGATCTCCCCCACACCACTCCAAATATAAGCTCCAAGAGAGAAGAAAACTGTCTTCTTCATTCTGTATTCTTAGTGCCTGGAGCACAAGGTAGGTGCCTAATGTCTGTTACATGAATAAAGGCATTATTTATTTGCAAGCAGAGAAGTACAGGATAAAAGTGGTGCTTAAGGAGGACTACAGATCAATAAAATTCAGGGGAATCAAGGACAGCTTAGATGTAGAAATGATAGAGAAAGGAAACTGCAGGAGAGTACGTTTATGGTGTTTCTGCCCATTATATCCCCTCTACCAATTGAATTAGGATCTGTGAGGGTGGGGGGGCCCCCCGCATCTGTGTGTTTTATGAGCTCCCCAGGAGTTTCTGTTACTCAGCAAGATTGAGAATGATTGTGCTAGATGACTTATAACTGCTGCCCACTGAAATGGAATGCCAACCACACACGTATTTTGAATTTGTTTTTTTAAGTTGTCTCTATGGCCAGTGTGGAGACCAACATGGGGCTTGAACTCACCACCCTGAGATCAAGACCTGAGCTAAGATCAAGAGTTGGACACTTAATCGACTGAGCCACCTAGGCACCCCTTGCATTTTCTGATAGTGACAACAAAGTAAAAAGAAATTTTGAGGTTTTATAATATATTTTTATAATTTTTATAATTTTATTTAACTTAATACAATGATTTCAGCATATACATATCATAATTAGGAGCTACCTTACACTTTTTTTCCCCATTAGTATGTCTTTAAAATTAATGTGTAGCTTACACTTACAGCCTATTGCAGTTTGGACTAGCCACATTTTAGGGTCTTGGTAGGCATATAGGGTTGAGAAACCTGAACTAGGTGGTATAGAGCCATAGGTGCCTTCTGGTTCCAGCATCTGACAGCTGAACCTGAGCACAGCAAGGAGATCTCTGATTCTGAAATGTAAAGCAGCAGCCCAGCATGTACTGGGAATCACATTTCTCTCTTGTTCTTATTAAAATCTGTGTTCTTCCCAAATCTTTCTCTTGGCTCTGGATTCATTCCTCTTACTCCTCTGTCGGTACCTGAAAATCCCCAGCCTGGATCGACACTATCTTGCTAACCTGTTGGGAGGTTCCTTTTCTTCTATGAATAGGACTCAGGATCTAATTTTTTTAGCCAGTGGATGTCACTGTTTACTCAAGGAGTGTCCTTGGAGGAGACACTCCAATCCAGGGACACATGCCCACAGCAGTCAATGTCTCTTCTTCCCCTGTATTATTAGTGTTTCCCTTCTAATTTGGAGGAGTGACAGATTTTTAGGAAGGGAATTGCTGGTGGTCAGTGCTGGTTCACCAATGTCATTTATAGGTGTTCATTGGTCCTGCAGATTCAAAGCCCCATTTTAATAGAGGTCATTATCCAAAATGACGAGGCAATCAGCAACCAACCTAATTATAGTAAACAAAACTCCTTGATGGTTCTTCCTTCTTTCCTTCTTTCCTTCTTTCCTTCTTTCCTTCTTTCCTTCTTTCCTTCTTTCCTTCTTTCCTTCTTTCCTTCTTTCCTTCTTTCCTTCTTTCCTTCTTTCCTTCTTTCCTTCTTTCCTTCTTTCCTTCTTTCCTTCTTTCCTCCCTTCCATCTATCATCTATCAATCATGTTTCTGTAGAGCAAAGGTTACGGCCTGTAGCCAAGTCTGACCCACAGCTGTGTGACACACACAGTGTTTGGAAAACAGTTGTGCTAACATTTACATTGGAGAGGATTTCCCACAAACATTTGGATTTCTGGCTTCTCCTGGAATGCTGGAAGATCTGGCTGCATTAGATTCACACCCTGTTGTAAAGCTGCAGCTGGGCTGACAATCAGTTGCTTTTTAAGATTGTCCTGCCCTACCTTTATTTTCCACAGGCCCCACCATTCCTGACTACTCCCCAACCCAGGTCACTGTAGTCATTCAAGCTGTCAGCCTAACCTCTGTTGGCATTTGTGTTTCTCGGAATAAAAGCCACATATGTAACTATTGACTACTTTTTTCGGCATCCTGAAGGATGGAATGATTTAGGGAAAAGTGATATGTGGTTTGCTTTGGAAAATATTTTTCTGGCTTTAGGTTTAGGGCTGAAGAATCCTTGGCTTTGGTTAGGATCTGTTGCTTGGAGGTACCTCTTCAAAATGAAATATCCCATGTGGTCAAGAGCCCTTTTCTGTAGCCCAGGGTGTGAGAGATGAAAAAAAGGCGAGGTGAGGTAGGATCATTGATGTTGAGGTTGGAGGGTTTAAGGATTGACTCCATTGGCTTTCTCTAACCTTTACTCCAGTGAGTGGCAAATTGGGGTGACTCTTCTGCTTTTATCCCAGGCAATGGGTTTCAAAATTGAGAGCATCAGAATCACGTGGAGGACTTGTCAGTCACAAGCAGGGTCCAACTCCCAGAACTTCTGGCTCAATGGGTCTAGGGTAGGACTTGGGGAATTCACATTCCTAACAAGTTCTCATATGATGCTGAGGCTGCTGAGCCTGGGATGACACTTGGCAAACACTGGTGCAACTTTTCAAGGCCAAAGTGAATTTTTTTAAGGGTAAAGGAGATGTGTGTGCACATGCACTCACATACATTGCTTTCCTTTCTAGAGTACATGTATGGTATAAGAGCTAGTATATTACCAAAGGCAGAGAGGAATGAACTCGCCCACAAACAACACCATGGAGAAGGGTCTTTTTCCTTATCAGTGCAGTAGATATGCTTAAGAAAAGAAACAAAATGCCATTGGGTAGTTTCAGCCTCTAACTCTGGGGCTGCTTACCTGCAAGTAAGTGGATGAAATGACATTCTTCTCTTAGAAGAACAAGACCACAACCACAGGCCCCACTTCTGGTGGTTCTGACTGTGCTGTCCTGAGGCTGGGAGAGAAGCTTTGGAGCAACGTCAGCTGGTATGTGCTGAGTGCTCATGGTGTGCTAGAAGCCCTTATAGGCTTACTGATAACCTCTCATTTAATTCTTAAAATGTTCCAGGAGATGTATATCCTATGTATTTGCATTTCATAGCTGAGATTGCCTCAGAGTTCTTAAGTAACTTCTTGAAGCCACACAGTTAATGGGTGACAGCCAGGCTCATTCAGTTCCATAGCTGGAGCTCTGAACCACTGCGACATGAGCCAGAATAGGGTTTGAAGTATAGGGAGACCACTTAGAAACTGTGGGCAAAAATTACCTATTTTGTTCCTTTGTGTCGTTAGCATCTTCTGCAAAATGGGAATCCTACCAATTCCAGACTGTGGTAAGAGTCCAGCTGGGTGAAATGTGTTTGTCCTTTGTTATATCCTTGTTTCAGTAAGTGTTTATATGCTTCCCTGTCCCTCCCTATCCCCGTGTCTCATGAGTTCCCCCGTGATTTGCCCTGTACCTCAAAGCATTCATTCACTTGGCATTTATTGTACAGTGTGAACCATCAGACATGCTCCTTGCAGCACAGTGGCAGGAAAGGAGCTACAGTTTGATCATCTAGCTTCCAAGTCTTCATTCCTACATGCGAGTCTCCCAGAACCCTCAGACTCCCCATGCCCCCCAACCACGGCTCTCCTCAAAGTGAAGAACTCTGTTTTGGTTGACGGTGCCACCCACCCTCACTATGTTCTTCTGAGTCAGTGGCCTGCCTGTTCCTCTATGTTTATTTCTTTCAAATATCAAACTCCCCATTTCAGCAGGCTCCAGATCCTGGGGGTTCTATCTGGGGAGTTGCTGGAATCCTCAGGACTCTTGTGTAATTGGGCCGTCATACATTCCTCACCTGGGTCCCTCTGCCTCCTAAGTAGGACCTCCTTTTCTGCCTAGCTTACTCCTTCCCATAGAGCTGTGAGGCTGTCAGAGTCTGAGCCCATTGCTGCCTGTTCCAGGTTCTGTAGCATCTCCTCCTGCAACCTGTGCCCATCCATGGGACCTCTTGGCATCGTACTTTACTCATTCTCCAGCAACCCCAGTGGCTTAGACCCTATCAGTCCACGGCCTGTGGCTCTGGATTGGCTCGGGATGTTCTCCCTGCTGGGAAAAACCTCACCCACCCCTGCACTCAGCTCTTTTTCCTCACCTTTTCTGGACCCCACCCTAGAACTTGCATCTTCAGACTTTCCTGCTCTGCAGGTTGGGGAAAGCTCCCCTATGAACCCCCACAGTCCTTGCCCAAGTAGCCTTTGCGAACTACAAGGTACTCAACTGTAGCTGTCTCTTCCACCGAACTGGAAGCTCTAGACAGAGGGACATAGAGTCTTTATTTCTGCATTTCAGTTGAGCGTGACCAGCCATGGCCTGGGTCCCTGGGAGCTGGGAGTGTGGAAGTGGGCCAAGGAGCTGGGGTGAAGTCCTCCTGGAGTGTGAGGAGGACGATGTCCAGAGCTCTCACCATTGCAGCTCTGTGTGAGGGGCCCCCGAGGGTGGCCTTTGGAGCTGCAGGGCTCAGAGGCTTCAATAGCTACAGAAATCAGCATCTTTATTTCAAGACCTTTCTCTCTGACATTTCTCCTATCAAATGCTACTTCTACTGAGGCACATGGAGACACATGTCCAGGAGGGCTTGACCTATTCAGGGGCTTTATCAATCAGAGGGAAGCTGAGCTGATCCTGATTCCTAGTGTGGTGGGCGAGGGGGGAGGATAGGGGTCCTTTGGACAGTGGCACGCAGCTGGCAGGTTCCAAACTGTTCGGCCTTGCCTCACCCTGCCTGCTTGCTGGCATTTCCCTCCTCCAGGCTCTCTGTGTGCACAGGGATGAGCCATTTATTAAGCCAGAACCTTTGTTTCCTGAGCTCCTTCCTCCTGCTGCTGCTTCTCCACCGACCCCCCTCCCCCGGCCCTCACCCCACCCCCGTTGTGAGTGTCCCGTTGTGGCTCAGTGGTGATAGCACCGTGAAGGGTTAGAGGCAGCTGGGGTTCCTGATTCTTCAACTCTGTCGTGGGCTCCAGAGGCTCTGAGAAAGAGCTCTGAGGGCTTTGTCATTTTCGGAGACCTGAGATGTTGGTGCAGTTGTCTGACGGAGGCTTCAGTCTCCACAATCTAGTAAAAAGGGCCCCAGGGCTCCTTGTAGGGGAGGGTCACAGGAATGAACTCTATTTCTTGGAAGGGTGATTTCTTTTCCCCTGAAAAAGCTTGTATCCCATTAACAGGACCAGCTTGTATCCCATTAACAGGACCACAGATGAACACCTATTGTAGAGTGAATTGGCTTCTACAACTCTTTCCCATTCTTCCCTTAGTCTGATTCTTTATCAACCTGTAAGATGGTGGTGTGTGAGCAGTAGAAGCCAGGCTATATGCTCCATCCTTTAAAGATGGGGAAACTGAGACCAGAGGGGTCAAGTGTTACCAATGAGGTCGTCATCTATCCAAGTGCTCTGCAGCTTGCAGAGCGGTTACATGTAAATGCTTGCATTTGAGTCGCACAATAGTGCAAGGTAATAAAGGAAGTGAGAGACATCGGCAACACAGGTGTTTGTGTATATGCCTGGCACTATTATGTGATAATTTGATATGATCTCATTAGGCAATGGATCATGCCTGACTTGTCCAGGACTTATTTCATTTATTGGAGAATCAGTTATCTGTGTAACACAAGGGGCTACTGTTAGGACTGGAAGAAGAACTCAGGCTATTGGTTCTTCAGTGTGAAACTCTCTCGACTACTCAAAGTCGTGTACATGCCTCCTTCTAGAATCCTCTCTGGTGCTTCCTTAGTCTTTGAACAGGAGCATGGTTTGTTGTTATTTTAGGGGAGCCCTTACTCGCCCCCACCCCCCAAGCCACTACGGGCAGGCTGAAGAGGCGGGTTGATGGTGCCCAAGACAGGAAGGTTCAGTGTCCACTCTTGCAGGTAAAAAACGTAAATCCTGGACAGACTTCACAAATGCAGTTGTGAAATGTCTTCCCTGAGCAAGTCTTTCTGCTCTGGGAAGTATATTTGTCTTTGTCTAGACTTCTGAGTTCCCAGATTGTTTCTGGGGAGTTAACCATTTGTTAAGCATCTAAGCCAATCGTGTTACGCTTGCAACTTTATCATTAACTCCAGTTTTAGAATTTCTCGCTTGGATCCCTGATATTACCCTAAAGCCCATTAGATGAGGCCGTTTGAGATGCAGAGACGTTGAATTATTGGCTCCAGGTCACACAGCACATTCTATCTGTAAGCTGCACAGGAGGGATTTGAATCTCAGCCTGGTGGACCTGAAGGCCCCCTCGATTATCGGCTGCAGGGCACCATGGAGGAGCCCCACATCCCGACGGCAGATGGTGGCTGCGCTAGACAAGTGCCTTTGAGCAAATTAAGGGGACTTTGATGGACACAAGAAGGTAGAAAAGGAGTCGGACCCGGTTACAACCCTGAGTCACGTGGCTGACAGAGCCAGGCCTGGTGGGGAGGCAAAGCATCCTTGCTTTCCGTCAGCCCCAGGGCACCACGTGTACCCCGAGGTGTGGGCTGCATTGCCACGCCACCGTCTATCCTGGCAGCTCTGCACAATTTGTTTCCAGAAGTTTCCTTCTGAAGCCTCAGTCTGTGGTGGTCAGAGACGGGTCTTGCTTGGCCTCACCAACAGGTCAGAAGGCCTGGGGTTGAGTTGTGCCTCTGTTGCTGCCGAGCCCCCGACAGGACTAAGCCGCCTGCCTCTGGGCCCATGAAGAGCCTGTGCCGAGCGGCCTTGCGGTCACCGGGGCTTGCCAGCGAGCCTGCCTCCCAGGCTGCCTCGTCCTCGGCTGCTTTGGCGGGAATCGGAGGCGATGAGGCTCTAATAAGAGGTGGATGAGCACGGCAGGGAAAGAAAGAGGCTCCCAGTTGGGGCGCACACACCCACACCGCGGGAAGCTACCCCAAGTCCGCTGCGCAGCAGAGGTGGAGCTGCCCCAGGAGTGGGAGTTCTGGGTCCCCCGGAGGCCCGAGTCGTCCTTTCACACCCACTTTAGGGTCTCAGTGGAGCTTTCCCTGATCTTAGACCTATCAAATCCTCCCTTCCACTTCAGGCCACTTCTTCCTGCATGGACACCTGCTCCTACACCGATAAGGCCTTGGGTTTCTCTCTCACCCGCTTGGCTTCCTGTCTGCCTCACTGTTTCTGCCTGAGTCCGAAGGGGGGCTCGGGCCTCCGCTCCCCAGGGCCCACCCTCTCCCTGGGGGGTTTAAGCTCTACCCATGGCTGAGGATGACCAGAGGAGCCCTGGGAGGAGAACAGGTGCCTCGCTGGCCAAATTCCCGCGTGGGAATTGGCGGGGGGGGGGGGGGCGGGTGAGGTGAAGAGCCGGAGGGTGGGCTCGGCCAGCAAGGCCGCGGCAGGGAGGCCCTGTGGCCGGGAGTGCAGGGGCAATCAGGCCCATTTCACCCTCCCCCACCCCAGAGCTCAGGGCCCTTAGTTGGGGAGGCTTTGTGCAACTATTCTTGTAGTTCACCGTGTGTACGTCTGTGCGAGGAGGAGAAGGGGGGAAAACCCCACAACAGCTGGTGAAGGAGGCCAGCTCAGTGATAAGGACGTTGGTCAAGCAGCCAGTAGCCTCGACCTACAAGGAACATTAAGCTATCCTGACAGCAGGCATTTTGTGCTGCTAAATGCAGAGAGATGCTGGAGAGAAGGGAGCTCCAGGAGAGGCCTGGGGCTACGTGGGTGGAGAATTCCTGCATCTGTCAGGGGTCGCCTTGGTAATGACTTTGTGAGGAGGGGCCAGCAGGGAAAGGCCCCTCGGGAAGGGGCGGGGGGTGAGGGGGCCTGCAAGAAGGGGCCTGGGAGGGGTCTGGTGTGCTCAGATCTCCAGGGGGCCGAACCCCTTCCCTGGTCTCAGTCCCGGTTCTTGCTAGGTGGGGGTGGGGTCCCAAGCAGGTTATTTTAATGCCTTCGGAGCTGCAGTTTGTGCCTGCGAAGTGGGAGCCTTTTAGCTGCGGGGGTTGGGAGACCGTGTCTATAGAACATCCTGAACAGGGCCTGGCAGGGCATAGCCATGACTGGGTAACAATTATAATTTGGGGGACACAGTATTGGCAGTGCTATTAATGTAACATCAGCTACTGGAAAAAAAAATACCATAGTTTCAGTCGCATAAAACAACCAAAACCGGTTTCTTGCACGTGTAACCATCCATGTCAGGGTTGAAGGCCAGAGGAGTGGGTTTCTTTCACACGTCGACTCAGGGATGTGGTCTCTTTCCATCTTGTTGGTTGAGGATCCACCCCGACCCGAGAGTCCCCAGCCAGGAGAGTGGGAAGAGCATGGGGAAGGTGCCCCCACTTCCCAAGAGGCCTGGCTGGGCTGTAATCGGTGGCGTTCCTGCTTACATCACTTTGGTGAGAACTGGTCACGTGGTTACCCTTGGGGACAAGGAAGGAGCCTCTTCCATGACCAAGTGGCAGCTCCCTCTCCCTTCCAGGGAGATGGACCACACAGATGAAGGAGGGACCCCCCCCCCCCTTCTGGTGAGCAGTTGGCTTCCTCTGCTCCAGCAGTATGGAATGTGGGTGACCCCTTGGGATGACACGGATGCCGTAGGGCAGGGCTAAGAGCAGCCGGGGCAGTTACTCACAGTGAGCAGGGGCTCACGAATCTGCTCTAAGGAGTGTGCCACTGGCGCCGCTCAGGAGCTTGCCTGACATGCAGGGTCTCAGGCCTACCTGGAGTCAGCATCTGCATCTACACCGTCCCCGCCCTTGCACTGGGCAGATTCTAATTTAGAGGGCTGTGACTAGCCTGGGGACCCTGTAACGTTCCTGCTCTCCGGTGACACAGGCATCGCTGGCCCACCGACCACACTTTGAGTGGAGGACACCAACATCTGAAGCTCCACCTCCTCCTGAAGGAAGCGAGGTCTTTTCCCCAGTGGTTACGTGAAGTGGGGAGCCTCTTGCTTGTCCCTCCCTTGTGCTGGTGGTCATCTACCCTGTGTAGGTAGTGTTTCTGCAAGAAGAGGAGGCTATAGGCTCCCAAGCTCTTGTCTGAGAAAAGAGGAAATGCAGGCACCACCCACCAAAGGCTGTGGCTGAATGGAGAGAGACTTGCCTTTTCCAGATACGTAGTTGGAATCCATCCCCGGTGGGCAGGAGTCTCTGTCCAGTTTGGACTTCGCTTGCAGTCGCCTGTAGCGACAGGTGTTAACGAAGCCCGTGCTAGAGTCCCGCAGGTAGATCACCCTCTTCCTACTCTCCTTTCCCCCATGACAGTTCAGTCTTTTGGAAAAATTCATTAACCTGCTGTAACACTTTTCACTGGTGACAACTCTGAGGACAAGCAGGCTGGCATTTCTTGCTTTTCAAAGACCATTCTCTCAGCTCCCCGAGAGCCGCACACATTTTAGAAGAACAAAAAAATAGCCTTGACTCGAGGGATCAGTGGCCCTCATGTAAAGGTGCTGAGTTGAGGCTCTGTGGATGTTTTGAAGTGACCGTGGCATCAAGCTGATGGCCAAGACATCTTAGAAGTCACAGAATGGAGGGAGGGGAGGGATGTGATGTACGGTCACCTACTGCGTCCTATACTTTGCAAATGTAGCTTTGTCATCTTCTAAACAACACAAACCGAGAAGGGAGCTGATATTTATTGAAAGCTAGATGCTTGGTGCTGTTCCATTTGCCGTTTAATTCCTTTGCAACCCTGAACATTAGACAGAAGTGAAGACGGTGAGGTGTGAGGGTTGGGGGAAGATTAAACTGTAGAGCCGCAATTTAAATCCAACTCCTACCTGAACTCCACACTCTTCCAACTTCGTTATAAGGTCACTGTCCATGAGAGCCAGGTGAGAGACTTTTAGAAGAGTGGGTTGCTCTCCTGTAGTTCTCCGATTCCTAAGATGGCCCAGCTCAGGGGTCAAGGAGTAGCCTAGTGCGGAGCTAAGAGCGTAAGTTCTGAGTTGGATCCACCTGTGTGTAATTCCTGCCTCAGCTGGGAGTTATAATCAAAGTAGCCTCTCAGAGCCTTAATTTCCCCAAACGTAAAATTAAAAAAAATAGTACTGCTCCCATAGGAATGAGACAATAGTATAGAAGTTTTAGTGTCGTGCCAGATATACAAAGTAAGTGTTTAATAAATGCTAATTGTCATTAATGTTAATATTTGTAGAATCAAGTCCCTTTTGGCTGAAAGGGACAGATCTCACTCAACTTGGATCACATGAAGAGGATAGGGTTATTGCAAAGCTGTGAAGAGCAGCCTGACTGGAAAGTAGGATACGGGGATTCTTTTTTTTGCATCTTTCCTTGCATCCTTTGCATGTCATCCTCGCATCTCCTCCTCTTGTTGGATCTGCACAATCTTTCTCTTAACGAGAGTCCTTTTAATTTTTTGCTCAACTCCATCGAGGCAGGTTAGACCTGAGTCTGGTTACCATTTTATGCTGAGTGTGTGCCAGTGATTATAGATTCCCGAGGGACACCTGGGGGGCTCAGTGGTTGGGTGTCTGCCTTCAGCCGAGGGCCTGATCCTGGGGTCCCGGGATGGAGTCCCATGTCGGGCTCCCTGCATGGATCCTGCTTCTCCCTCTGCCTGTGTCTCTGCCTCTCTCTCTGTGTCTCTCATGAACAAATAAATACAATCTTAAAAAAAAAAAAAACAAAAAACAAAAAAAACACCTTATTGATTCCTGACACTTGAGAATTAAAGAGGAGCATTTTGTTAGTTGAGGTCTATTCGTTTGCTGGCCTTCTTCAGTCTGGGGTCCACTGGCTATGGGGATGGGACATACTCCTGGCTCTGGAGGCCCTGGGTATGAGGCCTGGAAACAAGCGTGTCTAGAATAGGGATTTGGGTTCTTTCTTTCTATGTGTTTTTGGGATTTCCTGTTTTCTCTCTCCTTGTCCTTCGAACTATTCATTTGGGCACAGATAATTGATTGGCTTACTGAAGGATAAGAATTTTGAAACTAAAGATCTGAGGTAGTGAAAACCATTTTCTCAGAAATGGTGAGTTGGTAAAAAAAAAAAACAAAAGGATAGTTTCATGTGTTTGGTCCTATGCTTCAAGCCTTAGTGGCCTCTTTGAGAATTTAGACTCTATATTGTACAGCAGACTTTGATAGGTGTCCCTTTATTTCTGTCTCTTGTGACTTTAGACATAATCACTGCTATTTTTCATTGAAGATTTTCTTAGAGAAAATTACTTTCTCACCCCTTTGCTGTTTTCATGGCCTGAACATCATTGGTAAGTCCTGGAACCAGGATTTTGCCTTTGTTTCAAGATCTAGTTTACTGGAGATTAGGGACAAGCCAATGCAGCCCATTGAAGAACTTCAGAAATACCAAAGACTCTGAGACAGTCAGTTACTTATCTGTGACATGGGCATCGTGAGTATTGAATGGAAGCTTAAGCAAATGACTTAGGGCTTAGAAGAACAACTAGATGGACTCGGAGTCTTGTCTTCTAGGGTGACATGGGGCGTGAAATAGATTGACTCATTGTGGAGTGCTCAGAGATTGTTATCAGTCACTTATTTATTCATACATTCAATCAGAAATACTTATTGGACACCTATCATGGTGCCTGTATGGTAGGGAGAGTAATGCTCACAAGTTATGTTTTGGTTTTTTTCTTTTTCCAAATCTTTTGCAGATAGTTGGGCCTAGAGACTCCTTTTGGCCAAGAGGCTGTGGGTGGACATGTCACTCCAAGGCCAAAACACTGAATTGTTGGTACATGGCAACTTCTGCACATGAGCAGACCCCATGATTGAGGAAGCGATGTGTTCCAGATCATGTAGCTACAACAGAATGGTAGAGCTGCCATCTCCCAGGATTCCTGAGTGACTATGTGGAGCATAGCCCCCTACCAGTCCATGATGGACATATAGCATGAGTAATAACGAAACAGACATTTATGGTGTTATTCCACTGACATTTGAAGTTTGGAGGTTTGGTTCTTTGGCCTCATCTAGTCTGTTTTGCTTAACTCAGCCAGGCACTGTGTTATGTGATGGGATTCAACTGTGAATAAAATTACGCTTAGTTCCTGTGGAATGGTAGTTTAGTCATGGAAATACAGATTACTCAAATCGTAGACCATGAAAACTTTGGAGGTGCTACGGAGTGGCACATGTACATGGTGGGATGTTCACAGTGCCCTTTACTGAGCATGAGCTCAGTCAACTCTGGCATGAGCTTATTATGTCTTCATCATGAAATTGGGAGCTAAAAAGTCCTCTTTGTATTGTTATAAAGAGATGACTACTTAAAGTGAACTCAACCTGAGTCATAGGGACACCATGCTAGTGCTCCAAATCATGAAAGGGCTTCCCTTTTCTGAATTAATAATTGTAGCAATGATCATTGTAATTATAGCAATAACTAATAAGTTAGGCTAGGTGAACAATCCAGACAAAGCTCTGTTCTCAGTGGAACTTACTAACTAGTAGGTAGGTAGGTTTTCCCAGAGGAAACTGTGACTTGGAGAATTCAAGGGACTTGAAATCAGGAGAAGGCAGATGGGGTAGAGAAGGAAGGCAAGTGTCCAAGATACAGACATGGCTACTGGGGGCCAGCCTTCTAGCCAGGGGACAGTCTCTAAGGAAGGGGCAGTTGTTAGACACAAACCCCCAAGAGAGGCTGTTTTTCCCTCTTTTGTAACATATGGCTCTTTACTTTTGCTTAGTTATTCTGTATAGTTGTCAAATCTCTTACTGATGTGTATATACCTAGTTCAGTGGACAAGGGCCTGGGTGCTGAGGTGTGCAATCTTTCTTGGGACCCTAGCTAGTCAAGTGGATGTGAAGCAGTGATAACACATGTGGGATGATAGATGTGTATGTAGTTCCCAGGAGTTCTTTGAAGAGGCCAACTGAGACTTATTCCCTGCTGCGCTTAGCACAGTGTGTCGCCCTACAGGTGTCTGTTAAATGCTTAATGACATAGGCCATTTTGCTTATAAAGCATTCGATTCTTGTTACAATATTCTTCTTTAATCTGATATATCCTATCGATTCACCTTAATAGGATGCTGTTTGGGATTATTTTATGTGTCAGTTTGGCTGGGCCATAGTGCCCAGAAATGTGGTCAAACAACATTCTGAATGTTTCTCTGGCAGGGTTTTTGGATGAGACTAACATTTAAATTGAATAAAGCAAATTGCTCTCCAAAATGTGGGTAGGTCTCATCCAGTCAACTGAAGTCCTGAATAGAACAAAAGACTGACTTTCTCTGAGCAAAAGGGAATTCTGCAGCAGATAGCTTTCAGACTTTATTTGCAACATAGACTCTCCCTTGGGTATCCAGCCTGATGGCCTACCCTACAGATTTTGAACTTGCCAGACTCCGTAACCACAGGAGCCAATTACTTAAATCTCTTTCTATACGTATGCACATCTCATCTCTTGGTTCTGTTTTTCTGGAGAACTATGACTAATACAGATACTCAATTAACCTCCCAAATCTCCACATTTATTGAATGTCTCTTGTGTGCCAGGGATTGTTGGGGGAGATGAAGAGAAATAAGCCATATTATCTGCCTTCATGTTCTTTATTCATGCATCATTTAGACAATATTTATGGGATATCTCTTATGTTTTCAGAGAGTCCTAGGCACTTGTGATGGAGCAGTAACAAAACAGCCCTAAATTTTGCCTTCATGAGAGGTTGGTAGGGTGCTAATTTACAAAGGGTAGACTGGCCTTTTTGATATGGTATTTGAGCAGAGACCAGAGGATGTGTGAAAATAGACCACGGGTTGTCAGGGAGAAGGCCTCAGGCTGCATGAAAAGGTCCCCCCTTTTGAAGCTCACCTGGCCTATTCCAGCAAGAAGAGGGGTAGGCTCGAGTGGCTAAGGTATAGTGAACCCAGCATGACAGGAGGTCAGAGAAATGTGATGGGTGATGCTATGTAGAGTCTTTTAGGCCATTGTAAGAATTTTGTTCTTTTTTTCTGAGATGGGAGGCTATCTGGGGACTTTAGGCCGAGATATGACATTTAAGCAGACATGTTTTAAAAAGGCTTGTTCTGGCTGATGTGGGAAGAGTGGAGGGGACATAGGAAGCAGGAATTCCACTGAGCCTCTCACAACAACCCCAGTATGAACTGCGTTGACTTCGACCGTGGTGGCAACAACGCTGGTGGTCAGAAGTGGTTGAGCCATAGATCTAGTATAAAGGCATTGCTGATAGGAATAGATGATTGATTAGATGTGGCATGTAGGAGAGGGAGGAGTCAAGGATGGGTCCAAGGTTTTGGTTGGACCAAATTCAAACGACCGAGTTAGCATTTTACTGATAATTATGCAAGAAGATTGAGGTTGGATGGTAGAGCACCAGAGAATAGACTAGGGCAGGTCAGCTGATGTTTCCAAAATTCAGGTGTTGATTCTTAACTCTAGTTTTTCTTCTTCCAGGAGAATAGCTAACCATGTGGCTAATCCTCAATTTTAAACCAGGATTTCTCATTGTTTTCTATATCCCTTAGGGGACCTTAAAATGACTGCAACGGTTTAGATCTTTAGAATTCTGCTACTGTGACGTATTTACATCCCTCAAATCTCAGAAATTGAGTTATAGGTTAGGTCAGCCCCATCATTTAGGGCTTGGGCTTTTAGTCACTTTGAGATTGCAGCCGTGTTTACAATTCACCAATTTTGTGACTCTAGGTAAGTCATCCTCCCTATATCCCATTTCCCCAGTTACGATACAAGGAAAATAATAGGCCTGTGGTTAGCGATAGTTATGTGCTTAGTGTAGTAATGATACATATTAGGGCATAGACTGTCACGTGGCAGGCATGAGTTCTCAGCAACTGTTGGCTATTATTAATTCTATTATGAACACTATTCAGCACAGCTCTGGCGAGTTTGTACATCTGTTGAAAAATTGTTCATCGGTTGGTTTCACCTCTGTGGTTTAGAAGAGGATGTCCCCTGACCCCAACCTGTTCCCAGCCACTGATGCCAATGAGTGCAGTGCCCTCTGTGCAACTTCCTTCCGACTGAAAGAAAACATGTTCTGTGCTTCCTTCCTAGATCACGTGCCCCTTTCTGAAAGAACAACGTGTGATGCTTTTCTCCCCCTTTGCGGCTTTGATTGCCAATTTTAATGTCCATAATACCTGTTTGTTAATATGGTCGTATATTTGCTGGGTTCCTTTTCTTCTGGGTATTCTGTTATTTTTCATTCTAAAAAGCCTATAAGAATTTCGAACACTTACGGAGTGTTTGCTATGAATCAGCCACTAGGTTAAATATGTTTTAGGCTTTATCTCATTTATCACCGTAGCGCCGATAATCATCCTTGTTTTGCAAGTGCAGAAACTAAAGCTCAGAGAGATTAAGTATCTGGCTCATCCAGGATTTGTCAACCTTGAAAACTCCTGCTTTGAGCCCCTTTCTAGACTCCCTCTTAACAGTATCCTTGCCATTCGAATTTATCACCCCTTCTGGTCCCTGTTTTCTCTTTATCTTCCAGCTCTTCCTTTTCGCCCAGTCTTGCTTCTCATGTCTGGGGGGAAGCCCACAATGACACACGGCCACAGAGAGCAGAGCCCCTGCTGTAGTGAGTGTGCACCTCTTCTCCCCTTCCCTTCCCTGCTCATCATCTGAATTTCTGAGAAGGAGGTGCCGTGTCCTCTCACTTCCTGCCTCAGTGAGCTTCCATCAACATTCTTAGAAATGTTTCTGTTGCCCAAGAAAGTGAAAGCAGTAGCATCAAGGGAAGGTTATTAGTGAAAGGATGGAATGAGCCAAAAACCAGGGAGAAGTTTGGAATTGGAATTGTGGTTTTCCAAGCTTTGGAATTATGGTTTTCCAAGTGTAGGAATGAGACTGACCAATCACTGAGGCCTAAGTTTGAGCCAAGTATTTTCTAGTTATCTGGCCTTGGGCAAGTTTCTTCATCTGAATGTGGAAATGGCAAAGACCCATGGCTTGAGGTATTGAGATAATTATCTGAAGAGGCTTGTGTGGTACAGTATGACTGTAAACCAGTGTGGCTTTGTTTGAAAAATGTTTCATTTGAGACCCAGGACTATGCAACAGTAGTCCACTCTAAGTTGACCAGTAAATTGATTCCATGCTGGAAGGTGGCAGGATATGGAAGAAATTAATAATCAGCGTGATATGGAGTAAGGAAGGAACAACTCTTGTTAGGAGGTGAGCTCTGGGCTGGGTCTCCAAGGTGGCAATCCAGGTGGATTTGCAGGGACAGGGGTATGAAGAGCCCTCAGGGTAGAAGTGGGAACTGAGTGGCTGAGGGAACAGAGCCCGGGCATCCGATTGTTGGACTTTGCTGCTGACAGAAGTGCCTCTTGCTTTTTTGTGAGGGAATATGAATGAGTTCTATTGGTTCAGCTATGTGGGGAGAGCTCTCGCCCTGTAGTGGATCCCCATGCTATCAGTAGGCAACAGAGATGTTTGAAGAAGATGGGCAGCCAGGCCCTCTTCCTCTACCCACCTCTGCCATAGTCAAGAGACTATGGAGACCTCCTCCCATAAATCATCAGCCTGGCCGCACCCAGATGGGGTGAGGGGGTTGTTTTCTATTTACATTATTTTTCAGCCACTCACTCTCATGTTTTGTGAGCACTCTTAGATTTCAGAGAGTAAATCATTAATATCCAATCTGGGAAGTCTGTTGTATGTGACTGTGGCATTGGCAAAGTGGAAAGTGAAAGGCTGTGAGCAAGGTATTAATTATCCCACGCTGTAGATGGAGTGCGAGCAGGTGTGTCTGGGTTCCATCAAGATGGCCGCCATGGATGGGGTCATGTCTTCCTGTTCCCTGCTGAAAACAGCAATATTCTGGAGCCCTCAAGCTCCAGCAATATTACTATGAATTCAGAAAAAAAAAATAGAACCTCTATTGATAGTGTTATGCGAGGGGACAGCATCTTATAGAGCCACGTCCCTTTCCCCGCCAGGCAGGTTTTGTTAGAATAACCATTCTGGATGCTTTCCAAACACACACTGAAGAGAAATAAGACTAAGTATCACCTTTGGGAATTATAGCAAAGGAGTCAGGGATGGGGAGTCTCTCCACCTTACATGGAGGTTATAAATGTACCCACAAGGTGAACATTAGTAGAGAGACAAAATAAATGAAATTATGGGAATTTAAAAATGTGGTCTAAGATAATTGGTGTTCTCTTGGTTCCAATTCCTTTTTGTTCCTTGGACATCTTGTGTCCTCTAATTGGGATGTCATGATTCTCAGTCTGTCTCCCTTTTGCTTGCTTCTGGCAATTTTGACTCTCAACTCCAACAACTGCCATTGCTGTTAAAGATGCCTTCCTTTGTTTTGATGTTATTGTGCTGAAAGCCTTCTCCAGCTGATGTGAAGGCAGTCAAGGTAACAGGGCAAATGATGTCAACACTGCGACTCTGCTGTGGGAAGTCTTGGGCTCGGGAAGTGCGGAACCTGAAGATCCTCTTAGACCTGGTGCTGACACTGGGGCTCTATGCTAGATGGGCTTGTTCTCTGGCTGTGTGGGTTGAGGTGGACCAGCTTCTGTACAAGAGACAAGATGGGCTCTAGGTCCAAGGGCCTGGGTGGGAGTTCCCATTTTAAAGGGTGGTCTGCTCTCTTTTTGGCCATATCTTCTGTGGGGTTACAAAGAAAAACACTCACACTCAGCAAATAGCTGGGCTGTGTGTAGGGTTGCTGCATCACTTCACTCCACAGTGGCCCTGTGGATTTACAAAACACTTTGCTGGGTAGATAGGGTGCACACTCCTAGAGGGAGGATCACAGCATTAAATGAAACAGCATACACAGATGCATGCCCATACTCTCTCACATCTTGCTTCTAATCATTGGCTTCAAGAACACTGGTATTTTTGGACTTAACTTGGCATAGGATGAGAACTTAATATGATTTTATTTCCTTTCTCTACACCTTCTGCTTCATCCTTTCCTTTCCCATCAATTTCCTTGAATTTTTTTTTTTCAGAGTTTGGGACTTTAGATTGAGATTAATAACAAATCAATTTCTTTGTAATAATCATAGTCAACTATATGACAGACTGGTAGAAGCATTTTGCATTTAATCCTCATGAGGGGATTTATTTTTAACACTTTTGTTAGTTTTATAACCATATTAGCAACTATTTGGACATCTTGTGCTGGGTTTATTCTTTAAGATGGCTTCCTCACTTTTGATTTTCTGGTTTTGATTCCTCTTTTGGTGACATGGAGTGTGTTTATTTTGGGATGATACATGTGGTGAGCCTACTTGGACCAGCTGAGATTGCTTCCTTGTCCTTGTACGTGTGTAAGAGCTTGCAAGGATCAGGATTCTGAGGCCTCTGAAAAATCATGTAGAATTGATGAATTTAGGATTTTAGGGAAGATGTTTATCACCTGATATTTTTGTTCCTTTGTAGTAGTGTGCTTTATTTTGTTGAGTGCTTAGAATTTTTTTCTTTAGCTTTGAAATTAAAAAGGAAAAGGCACCAGAATGATCAAGATGTGGTTATCACTTTATTTGGCCTTTCACTCAGGGATCCCTTTTGGCTTTCTGACTCAAGTTGGCACTGAGCCAGGCAGACAGTTAGGGTTTTCCCCCACATGAATATACGACAGGGAAAGAAGTAAGGGAGATGATGAGGCCTCTGCAAGGGAGCAATTACAACGATGAACAATGGAATCTAAATTGGACTCAGCAAAAAGTAAAGACAGTGGGGGAATAATGGGTAATGCAATAATAGAGGGAGTCAATGCACTGGAGGTGTCGATGGGGATGAATAATTGTCTTATTGGGGGTGCTAAAGGGAACTAACTGGCAGAGAGGAGGATCTGTAAGAATGAAATCCCTGAAAATGAGATGTTATGGTGGTTCAGTTTCATTCAAGGAAAGCCTGCGAGATTGTGTGCATGTGTCTGGGGGTGGGGGGTGCTGGGATGGAGTGGGGGTTGGTATGGAGGTCAAGGTGCTCATCAGCAAGTTAGGTGTGGGGTAGGTTATCCACAGGGATGTTAGATCGGCCAAGAGGATGTCAGAGGCGAAAAGACAAACTCTAGAGTGAGTGCAGGGCATGACTAGGTGACCAGTAGATTCTATGTTTGGGAGGGGTGGATGACAGCAGGACCTGGCCTCTGAGCAAGATGTGGGAGGAACTGTTTATTAGAAGCAGAGTGAGGGGTGTGGAGGAAGGAGGACTCCTATATCCATCTCACCAAAAGAGGTAAATAGAAAGGTACCAGCAGCGTCTTGGGAAGGCTTCAGGGCAGGCAGTAGCCTCAGGGATAGCCGGGTTACAGGACAGGGTGGGGGGAGTTCAGATAGCAATGGGGGAGTTTTCTGGCCAAGGTCATGTGTTCCTGAGAGTACAGAGGAGAGTTAGGGTGGGTCAGAGTTGGGGGAGGATGCCCACATGAATACTAGGGTGATGAAATGTTTGGAGCTGGATGAGCAGCAAGAAGATTCTGAGTAGTTACTCAGGTAGATAGGTGTGGCTGGTTTCATGGGCATGTTATGTATGCAGCCACATAGGGGCTCATGCCTAAAAGGGCTCCATGCTTGGTTTAATGCTTTGCTATTGCTATCTTAAACTTTTTAATGCCTTTTGAATAAGGAGCCTGCATTTTCATTTTTCTTTGGGACGCATGGGTTATGTAGTTGGCCCTGGGATGGAGTTTAGGTATGACCATCTCTTGGAGGACAGTGTAGCTCCCACATTATATTTGGTGCTGAGGGCATGCTGGGCTGACTGGTGAGGCTTTACCAGGTCTGTCTTCCCTTCCCAGCAGCACTGGTGTAAACTGTTTTATCAGTCAAGTGTACCAAGGCCCAGCTTCACTTCCTTCCCACATATCTCCTACTTGAGTCTCTGATGCTAACTTTGAGGGTAGTTGGTGAGAAGGAATGGGCCATCAGCCTTTCTTCAACCTAGACCATTCTGTAGGAGACATTCTAGAAGTTTCTAAAAATTTCTAAAATGAGAATATTCTTATCGCTTCCATTACTGATTATAAATTTTCCTTTAATTTTAGGGACTTTGGTCTTTTAATGAGGATTGTAGGGGGAGGGGTTCACCAAGGAAAAAGAAATAGTTCAAATTGCCATTACAAGACAAAGCTTTACTTTTTCTTGATAAGTTATCCCTTAACTTTCATTAAAGGATCTGGACATTTATCCTTATCTTCCAAGTCCTCTCTGCTCAAAAGACACTTGTATCATTAGACATAGCTGATGGCTCTATAATTTAATTTTGGTAACTTGCCAGTACTCATTGTTGCTCAACTATTAATGCAAGAAAAGAGAACTATTCACTACACAAAAATCAATTCAGAGTTGGCCTAGTAGCAACTGATGTAATATCAATGAGTTACTTCCTTCTGAAAAGAAATTACTTTTTTTTTCCCCTCTATCTAACCTGTTGCTTCTATCGACCAGATACTTAGAAATACCAACATCATCAATTTACTGCTGTATTTCACATTGTGTAAGGAAGAAAAGTTTCAATAGAGCAGAGATTAGTTTCTGTCCTTTCAAAATGAGATCTAAATATTTGCAAGACCTACAAGGAGAATGACCTTATTTATCCTGTTCATTTTTCACCTTTTATCTCACTTAAGGAAGATGAAAATCAAATTCTTTTTGCCTTCTAACACGCAGTGTGGCCTGCATGGCTTGTAATAGTTACGTGTGTGAGGAGGGTGTGGGGGGCTCTTGAATGTCATTAGCTCAGGCAAATACCAGGGCTTTCTGTTCATTTCAGCAGTGTACCTATTTCTAATAAAGATGCTAAAAAATATTAAACAAATGAGCCTACCATTGGAAGGGAGTTGGAGGGGGGTGGTCATTGGAATTTATTACATACTTCTGTGTGCCAGTTGTCTGCTCCCTACTTTTGTCACTTCAGATGAAATGATAAGGCTATGGGGCTGGCTTCCCATTTCTCATATAAGGAAACTGAGACACAGATTAAGGATGTTCGTCTTGCATTGAAGTCATTGACAGAGCCAAGCATTCCCAGAAATAAAAAAGCATGTGCTTTTTCTTATCCTCTAGTCTCCAACTCTGGATTATGATATGTGGAAATGAAAATATCTAGTTCCAAACTGAAAATGGATATTGAAACAAGGTTTGACGAGAGGTCCCCTGGTGATTTGGGGCAAGGTGTATGCTTGGGCTGGTGTCTGTTTGGACACCAGTGGGGAGAAAACTTGGCCTTTGGAAGGACTCATTCTTCCCTGCTGGTCTCCCCATTTTTCTCTAGTCCAATTCCCATGAAAATAAAAGATATTAAGATATTTAGCATTTAGCAGATTGGCACTTTAACCACAGGCATTAAAATTGTCATTCTCCAGCAAAAGAGTACACTCCAACCTCTATCTTAACCTTTTAGTATTGTCTTTGTGGATAAACACTGAAGGAAAAAACAAGTGTGTGTTGGCTTTCTTCCAAGTTTGTTTCCTGTCCCTCATGGACTCCAGGTTCTACTTTACCCTCTTCTACCCAGCTCTGCCCGATAGGAAGTTTTGGAGCTATATTTATATTGCTGTGATTATCTTCTAGCAGCCTAACTTTGACCCAGATGCACAACAGGAGTGTCTGGGCATGTTGGGGATGGGTAGCATCATGCCAGTGGCCTTTTATCCATCTGGGCTTGGAGTTGGCTGAGAGCCTTGGATTTGAGTGGCAAAAGTGATTTTCTAATAAAATACTGGGCTTTAGTGCATATGGAGCAGTTGCCCAGTTTGTTGGAAGTTCCATTTGCTATCCTAAGAGCTTATATGTCCACGACATCCATTTCCCCCAAAAGCTTGGACTCTTGAGTATTATGGGATATCCACCCACATAAAGGATAAAATTGGTGCTTTCTGTATGATCTTTCTCAGCAATGCACTAACGGACTCTTGTCCTTCTTTTTCTGAATATCAGTGCGTAAAGAATATATGCTGGGAGCTAGAAATTCAGAGACCAGGAAGATCCACTGTGCTCTTAGATAATAGGCATGTGAAATACTGCTGATAACACCAGAAAAATAATTATATCATGATAAGTAAAGGGCGTCAGAGAAAGTCTTACAGAAGATGTTATCTTTGAGCAAATCTGGAGTTTGTATGATTTTTCCATGGTGACAAGGCAGGAGAAATGGCACTTCAGGCAGAAGGTATGAAAGGGTTTGACTTGGTTGGGAAAGAGGAGTTTGGTTTACATAGCATGGGGATGTGGAGGTAATAGGAAGTGAAAATAAAAACAAACAAACAAAACAAAACGAAAACATGGGTGGTGGGTTCGAAGGCCAAAAACTTTCAGGATAACAATGCTAAAGAGTCTGAATTTTATTCTGTAGCTTATGGGAACCTTTAGAAGTTTTAAATAAGAGGAGTGCCCTGGGCAGGTTTTTATTTTAGGGTGAAAACTAAGGATATGTGGAGGGTGGATTGAGCTGAATGGGAATGAGCAGGGGCTAAAGAGTAGGAGGCCTCAGGTGAAGATGTTCTACTAGCCCAGCTGAGTACCTTAGTTAGGGGTCTGTGATGAGACTATGTTCAGGTGACACTGTGGATATTGAATGGGTGGAACTTGGTTATTGAATAGATGCTGGGATTAGGGAAAGAGGGAAGTGCTGGGAACAGCCTCGTTTTCTAGTTTAGACAACTGAGGGATGGTGGGGACCTTTACTAAGGTGAAGAACACAGGCAAAGGGATGGGTTTGTTGAGGGGGGAGAGAGTTTAGGAACATTTTATGTTGGTGGCACTGCCTTCTCTAGCAATGATAACATAGGATGAAGACCCAGTTTATCCCAAGGCGATGCCAGTAGAGATCTCCCTTCTTTCACACCGACCTTCTGGGTTCACCAGGACACTGCCACTCAGGCCTCTGTGTTGTCCTTGAATTCTCTATGCTAACAGATGCAAGCAAAGCTCATTGGCATCTGAGGTCCGCGAGTGGCAGCAAGGAGGTGTTTGGAGCTCAGGCTGAGTGACAAGCCAGAGCTTTCTCTAATGCAGTGTGATGGTGGTATCAGGCCAAAGCTTAGTGTTGATAAATTTCAGCATTGTCCTCCAGTCATAATTACTTAGTATTCATAAAAACTGCCAACAGCAGCTTATAAGTCCAAGCTGAATGCCCAAAGCCATTATGTGGCCTCGCCCCTGATGATGATTTACATTCCTTGGTGCCTGGCATTGCCACTGGTGATTAGAACACTGACCGTGTCCTGGCCAGAATGTTCTCTTGGGGAGTCCCTCTGCACCTGTCTGGTGAATAGATGTGGTGAGCGAGGCAGACAGATATGGGCTGGCCGGCCAGACACAGAGCAGAATAGAAACTCTAAAACTTTGTAGAACTAGAACATGGCACGAAGGAGAAAAATGTTTTCTGCTAAATACAAACTTCTGTTTTATGCAAGTCCTCTCAATGGAAAATACTCTTCCTGGCTAACTCTTCTAAGAATGCTTACAGTGCATGCAGAGAGCCAAAATCCCAAAGCTGGTGAAATGCCCTGATGGTGTCTTCAACCGTTTGTTGAGGGTCAGGGAACATAAAGAGAAAGTAATCGAAAATAGTTACCTTGTGCCCCCCAACAGGAATCATTAAGCAAGCTTCTGGAGGGTTACCTTTTGCTTGGTAGGTTCTCCTGTATCCCACTGACAAAATTTGGGGGAGGTGGAAAGGAAGAGGCAGGAATGGGAGAGCTAGCCAGACCAGGCACTCTGCTCTGGAACAGAGAGCCCCACCAGCCATGGTCTGTGGCACCCGTTTCCTCTGCATGTATCAGCATCAAGTCTCTGTGTCTTCCAGCCCACGGCCCACCAGGCCCATCAAATTTTATCTGTATTATTTGTGTAAGGAGAAAATTATGAAGCACAAATCCAATTGAAGGTGGGAGCAATTAATGTGGAACATGCACAGCTAAATAAGCTATTTAAATGTATGGCTACAAAGTCCCTAGTCTGACCATTCAGAGGGGGAGCCAGCAACAGAGCCCCCATCAAAAAATTCTGGAACTGGCTTCCAGGCAGATACCTGAGTGCAAAACCCCAGAGGGGACGTCAGGAAATGTTAATGAAATACCCTTATGAAGAGTTGGTGAGGCTCTGTGGTGGAAGGTCTCCCTGGCCCACCTGGTCAGACAAGCGGAATGCTGGGACTCAGGATGAAGCTTCACTTCTCCTCGGTCCTCCACCCAAGGTTCTGTTTGGCCAGAGAGGCAGACCACTCAGTAAACTGAACGTGAGCGTTAGCTGAGCTTGGATTCCTGGACCTTTGGTTGCCCGAGGAGTCTTTGAACAGAACAATTGCCCCTCTTTCTGGGTCCAGGGAAAAGTGGAACAAAAGCTCAGAAACGTAACATTGCCCTTTCCCAGAGATGATGCTTAAGATGTTGTAATATTTCAGACTTAAAGGTTTGTAGGGATATGCAACTTGGAATAAAAGTTAGAAGGAGACTAGGAAATTGGTTTGGTTAGACTAGCTGTGGGACCATGATTACAACTGTTGACTTGGAAAGTTTCCTAGATAACATGGTGATAAAGTAAATAATTGTGCAGTTTTCTTCCCCAGGAAATTCCTTTCTTTTCCCCCAAAGTCCATGAATTTTGCTAAATTTTTTTTCCAGACTAAAAATCTGTCATATTTTCAGACAACCCAGTTCTTAAGATCATGGTTGTTCAGATTAATTGAAATTAAAGAATCTTTGTGTATGAAATTACTCAAAATAGAGGAAGTTAATGATCCATTGTGAAGATGATCTCTTTCCTTCCTAGCACAGTCCTGGGCTTGGGAATAAGTGAACAGTTATAGGACTACTGTGAAATTGTCATTAAAAAAAGAAATTTGGAAATATCTTTTCACGATCTGGATAAATAAAAGAAATTCTTCCAAAAACTTAAACACCTCCAACTCTTCGGGAATCCTTCGTAGAGATTTAATAGAGCAGTAAAATGCCCTGAAATGGAAGTCCCATGGCTTTCTCATTAACATAACCCTGGGCAAATCACTTAACCTCCCTGGCTTCCATTTCCTCACCCGTGTAATGAGGAGTTGGGATGGGGTGATCTCTCAGGGCTGGCTTCTAACCTCTGCCCATCCCTTTCCAACTGTAACTGCTGAAGGCTTACACCCTTGCTACTCAGGTGTACAAGGTGTGTCCCCAGGTGCTCATGAGAAACACGGTATCTTGGCCTCTACCCCAGGCCTACTGAATCCGAATCTGCACATGGCTAAGCAAGCCCCCTGGGTGGCTTACACATATATGAACAACAGAGAAACCCCGACCTACGACCTTCAGACTCAACTTTCTGTACTTGAGTGTCTTTGTTTGGGGTCTTCGAGCTCCCTATCCCTTGCTGTGCCACTTTGCTGGCTGGACATATCCCTTTCCTCCTCCTCCCCTTTTAAGATCCTCCTTTAAACACACTGAGTTTCTGGAACAAGACAGCACTGAGGAGCTCTTGTCAGCCCTTCTGTTCAAGTCAACTGTGTATGTAAGTCCTGTCTTGGGGAACTCGTACTGTTTCTTGTCTCCATAAAGCCTTTCAGCATTGTTACAGAGAACTAATTATCTGATTGGCTCCTAGATACCTATTAGATTAGTTTGGTGTCCAAAGTAGATAAAACAGGGCTTCTATCTAAGTCCAGCCTCACCAGCTTTATAGCTGTCAGGAAATGTTGCCTGTAATAAACACATCTGAAAAGTACATATTTACTTTCCTTCACTGTAAACCTTGTGTGGCTCAAGTACATCAGACCCTTCAATAATGCACAATGTCTTTATCCAGGGTTGACTAAGGAACATACATTTTGCCATGTCTGTGTTGTTCCATGAGTTTAAGATTAATTACTGTGTGAATTCCAGCTCAGAGAACGGATTTCCAGTGTTCCAGTTTCAAGGACAGATATTACCAGACAATTATGCTATGATTATACGGTAGTTGATTTTCAGTTTTCAAGGTCAGGATTAATAGAATAATGATAGTGCAAACAGAACATTGGCATTTTTAACCTTTTTTTTTTTTTTTTTTTTCCTACCGAAAGAGAAAATCATTTTCTCCCGAGCTTGCTGAGCCAGCTCTCTTTGTGCAAACAAAGGCTCCCTCCTGTTATCAGTCATTGCTGGAAATGGGAGAGGTGGCTGCTGGACCAGAGCAGGCTTGACTAACCCATCTTCAGAAATGGGGTAGCTCTTAGCCCGGGGTCAGCACCCTTTTGCTTGATGAGTGCAGATTGATAGCACAAGGAATTTGTATAGGAAAAGAGGAGACGGGACTCAGAACCACCCAGGGGCAGGATCTATTAGGTAGCACCTCTTCTGGATGAGAAATGTCACATTCACAATTAAGGCTAGGATACTCAGGCCTCCCACGAGGGCTGCACTAAGATTTGTGAGGCTGCTCACTTGCCTTATATCAAGGGTCAGCAGACCATGTCCCATGGGCCAAATCTTGGCAGCTCCCTATTTTTGGAAGCAAAGTTTTGTTTTATCGGGCCACGGTCATTCTCATTCATTTACATATTAGCTATGGCTGTTTTCATGCCCCAAGGACAGACGTGAGTAATTTCAACCAAGACCTTTATAACCTGCAAAGCCTAAGATACTATCTGGTCCTTTATAGAAAAAGTATGCTGACTCCTGCCTTATATTGTTTCATTCCCAAGCTCTTAATATCATGGAAGAGGGGAATGTGGATGGGTTCCAGGTAGAATTAACATTTAGGATGAAACTTTGCCCTGCTATAATGCAAACTTTGTTTCTTGAATAATAGTCAAAATTAAAGACTCCTTGAGCTTAAGTTCTCAGCAGAATGAGCTGGCTGTCTTGGATGGAAACCCTAGGGATCCACCCTTCGAACAGGTGCTTCAGTCACATACTAAAGCCACCCTAGAACTTTATTCTTTAGTAAAAACACCCCATATAGTTACTTTTCCCCTCAGCATTTCCTCCTATACAAATTTCTGCTTCCAGAAGCCCCAGTAAACTTGGTTATCTTGCTTCAATTTGGCCCAAGTCCAACTCCTACTTTTCTGGTTCCTAGGCACAGTATACACAGGGAACAGGTATGGTGGTAGGTGTGGGGAGGGCATGCACCACAGCATCCATCCTGGGAAAGTGTGTGGTTGTGTGTGTTTCCGAAATACTCTGTGGTCACTTGGATCTCAATCCCCTATTGGTGAGCAGATCTAGTTGCAGGCAGTTTTGTATTAAAATCAGACTGTTTTTCTACTAGGACTGCAAGAAACATTTTAATACTTTAAGCAGAGAAAGAGTATCAAGATGTCACTAAAGGGAACTTACAAAACTTTTCTTGGAGCACCTGGTGGCTCAGTGGTTGAGCGACTTGCCTTTGGCTCAGGGTGTGATCCCGGGGTCCTGGGATTGAATCCTGCATCGGGCTTCCCACAAGGGGAGCCTGCTTTTCCCTCTGCCTATGTCTGTCTCTCATGATTAAAAAAAAAATAAATAACTGTTCTTTTTTAATTAGAGGATGAAATATAAAGTGGGTTTTTGATATTCCAACTGTCAAAATTTTAGATGTTATCTCTTCGTGGTTTTATACAAAGTCAATTAGGGTTTCTCCATATAAGATTATGTCATCTGTTAATAGATCATTTTGCTTCTTCCCTTCTGATTTGGATTCTTTTATTTTCTTGCCTAATCGCTCTGGGTAGAACTTGCAGTATTATGTTGAGTAGAAGTGAGAGTAGGCATTCTTGCCTTATCATAAGGGAAAAACTTTGTTTTTCACCATTGAGTATGATGATAGCTGTGGGGTTGCCATATATAGCCTTTTTATATTGAGGTATATTCTGTACCTAGTTTGTTGAGTGTTATTTACATGATTGGGTGTTGAATTTTGAATTTTGTCAGGTGTTTTTTTTTTTTTTTCTGTATGAAGAAGCTCGTAGGTTTTTTAGCCTTCATTCTGTTAATGTGATGTATCAAGTAGATTTACATAAGGCCTGCAGAGCCTAAAATATTTGTAAATTCAAATTTCAGGATACAAAAATGAGTTGTGTTACTATACACTGGTAAAGAACCATCCAAAAAGGAAATTAAGAGAACAATCCCATTTACAATAGCATCAAAAAGATTAAAACAAGAGTAAACTGAATCCAAGGTAAAAGACTTCTATACTGAAAACTAAAAATAATGCAACTACAAAACTAATAAAACTACAAAAACTACAAAATTACAAAACTATAAAACTAATAAACTACAAAACTAGAACTACAAAAACTAATAAAACTAAAGGAAATAAATTTAATTTATTAAAAATTTAATTAAAAATAATTTTACTTATTAAATATTAATGTATTAAAATATTAATATTTATAAATAATTTATAAGAAATTTATTTCTGCACAAATAAACAGAAAACATCATATTTTAATGGATTGGAAGACTTACTATTGTGAATTGTATTTGGCACCTTGTTTCCTAAGGTCCCAGTTGAGCTCTGCCCCTAGAGGCAAAGGCTGGGCTTCAGTGTTCTTCCCATATTGCCATGGCAGCTCCATTGGCAGGTCCAACCTGAACTACAGAGGTGACTGCTCAGAGGGTGGAGTCACACAACTTGGGACCAAGAAAGCTAATGACTCCCAGAGGTAGCTTTAACCAACAAGAACGTTCAACCAAAGATGGTAAGCAGTCAGCTAATAAATTAGTTCCCCTTCTCCCTGAAGGATGTTCCAAGACACACGGAGTCTGTAGATTTTCCTAAAGATGTGTCAAACGGCTAGCCATCAGATGGGGTTTCTTGTTTTGCATACTTGGTGACTAGTTTATAAGTTTTTATGACATCATCTTTTATCTTTATAGAAGTATAAGATCCTTACACAAAAAATAAGAATTATGAAGAACACTTAAACTCTGGTTAGTAATATAGGACACAAATTTTAAATAATGGTGAGGAAATTCAGGGTGAGAAATGAGGTAAACCAACAGGCCTACCAAAGGCAGAGCTAGGCTTACCTCTGGGTCTTTTTTTTTTTTTTTTTTTTTTTTTTTTTTTTTTTTTTTTAAATATAAGTTTCAGAGGTAGGATTTAGTGATTCATCAGTTGCATATAATATCCAGTGCTCATTACATCAAAGTGCCCTCCTTCATGCCCATCACCCAGTTACCCTTTCCACCCCCATCTCCCCTCTAGCAACTCTCCATTTGTTTCCTGGAGTTCTTCGTAATCCAAGCCTGCGGTCTCCCCATTACAGGAAGCACGACCGTGCTCCTACCTGTACTCTGTATAACCCGTGCACCACAACCTAGTATCATATGAAGCAGGAGCAGCAAACGTTCTGCAAGGGGCTAGATGATAAACATTTGTAGCTATTGCAACTCTTCAACTCTGCCACTTTGGTATGAAAGCCGCCACAGACCATTGGTAAACAGCCATGTTCAGGACCCCCAGCCCCAGCCCCACTGTGTTGTATGTATGGCCCAGTACGCAATGGAAACCTAAAGCTCCTTGTTGGAAAATCAAGAATTTCAAAAAGTCAACAGCACATTAAACCAAATGTGGGGCCCTCCTAAGTGTGGGGCCCTCAAGGACTGCACACACCACATGCTCGTGAGGCCAGTCTTTACTGTATTCCAGTATCTCTCGACTAAAACGGGGGAAGGCCTGGACGTGGCCCGTGGGCCAGTTTGCTGACTTCAGCTATGAAGGATGACGTGATAGCGTGTATCTTTGCTTGACACGCGGGGCTTCTGAGTGAGTGCATGCTGTTGATTCACCCAGTCAGCCATCCCTGTGGAAATATTTAGGCAGAAAGCCCACATAGTGGTACTTGATCCTAGATCATCCCTTGGAGAGAGGGGTTGCCCTAGAAGCTTACAGGCCAGTAGCAGTGGGTTGTGCCCTAAGCACATCTCATGCTGTTCTTTCCCGGTTACCTCTGGCAAGACAAAAGAGGCCTTTTTGTGTCTGTTCTTTTTTACTCCGGGTAACTTTGTGTTGACTCTCCCTGGAAGTGTCCTTGACTTCTGAAACACCTTCAAAGACCATCTTTGAAATAAACACACAGAGATCCTGTTAGAAACCTGTCAGCCTTTGATTAGCTCTTGTTGACTTTCTCAGAACACATCTTGTCACTTAAGTTTTCAGGGAGGCCTTTGTAGTGTCTGGAAGATCTTTTTCTTTCTTTTTTTTTTTTTTTTTTTTTTTTTTTGTATGCGTTTTGCTTCCCCAAATCAGAACTAGTCTCCTGGCGAGTCCCTGCACTGGGCCTGCTGGTTTCCATTGTAGCTTGCTTTGTTCTCTCCTGCTGGCCTAATGACTCAAGAACCTCAGCCCATCTGGGTCTGATCTCTCTCTAGGTGGCTGCGGAACACAACAAACAAAACTCCTCCCCAGACCTCCCTGGTGACATTCGAAGTGTACTACCTAGAGAAAGGGTTTGGTCTGTGTAATCAGAATGGACACCTGACTCTTCCTCTTGTTCCTTTTCTGTAAGACTTACTTTTACATTTGAAGTGAGAGATGTATTTGTATGAGGTGAGGATGTGGAACAAAAATATGTTCTACAAGAAGCTCCAAATTTCCTTACAGCAAAGTTACAGAGCTGTAAGGAAAGAGTGCTTCTTTGGCCTGGGCTGATCTGTGCCTGCCTGGGAGCATGACCTCTGGACTCATCTTTTCCCAGTTTGATTCTCTTAACTGGCGCTAGGGCGCCTGGTTGGCTCAGTGGTGGAGCATCTGCCTTGGGCTCAGGTCGTGATCTGGGGTCCTGGGATCGAGTCCCACCTTGGGCTTCCCATGGGGAGCCTGCTTCTCCCTCTCCCTGTGTCTCTGCCTTTTTCTCTCTGTCTCATGAATAAATAAAATCTTAAAAAAACCACCCATCCAGGGTAAATGCGGGCTGTTGTAGCTGCTACATCCCCTATGAAGGTCTGCCTCTAGCCCAGGGAACCCTTGAGTTGGCATGCAGGCCTCAGGCCTATGCAACTAGGAAGGTTGGTGAGAAACTGAGGCTGCAGCATCTGTGCTGAGGTGCCTCCCATGCAACTTTGGCTGTGGTCTGGGGCGGTGGTAACCGTCTCATGTAAGCAAGATGTTAAGGTAGCTGTTGGGCTTTCTTAGGAGTTGAAGAGGAGCATCTGCTGCATTTCTTGTCCTGTGCCCTTTAATAACTTAAGTCAGTTTAGCGTTAGGTGAGAGCCTATTAGGTCACCTGCGTCTGATTGCCATCTCAATCCCTAACAACCACAGTGGTGGTAGATTTTGTGCATCTTTACATTCTGCACTGGACAGTGGTTCAAAGCTTGGGATTTGAGTATGATGACTGGCTTCAGTCCTGGCTCTGTCACTAACCTGCAGTATCCTATCTGGGAGATTATTTAACCTCTCCGGGTCCCAGTTTTATCCCTTGTAAGTTGGGGTGGTGGTGATCATAATAGATATCATAGATAGTGAGGATCGAATGGGGTTAGTACATGATGCATCATGGAGTAATGACTGGCACAGTTTGGGGCAGATAGAGATGCTCAGTGGATATTAGTTTCTATGATTACTAAGAATAGCCTCTCATGTTATGAACATTTTTATGTCGAGAATACCTTAGTCACTGTCACATATAAATGAAAATCTGGCTGGATATTATAACCTTGGCTCACTCATTTGTTTTTAATAGAGGAGGACCTAATAATTCTATGATACATCTTGGTGCTGACTTCTGCATCATAATTTTTTCCAGAATCCAGTAAATCACTTTAATTTTCAATATTCTAATTTCTTAGGCATTTTGTTTAATTATGTCTTTTTAAAAAAATTTTTAAAAGATTTTATTTATTCATGAGGGTAGGGGGGAGAAACAGACCCAGGCAGAAGGAGAAGCAGGCTCCATGCAGGGAGCCTGACGTGGGACTCGATCCTGGGTCTCCAGGATCACACCCTGGGCTGAAGGCGGCGCTAAACCGCTGAGCCACCCGGGCTGCCCTAACTATAACTTTCAATATTGCTTCTGTTCCAGCTGACCTATATAATAATTTAGTTATTCAAGAATTCAAGTGTTCCTCTTGATACTTGTTATATTTTATTTTCTTTTTTCCTCATAATCTATTTTGAGTTGAAATTCTAGTCCACTAACTTGATTTTCTGTAGCTCTATTGCTTCTAATTCTTGTTCTTTTAGTTTTATGTTTATAATACCTTTCTTAGTTCCTTATTACCGAATAATATGTAGTTATATATAACTTTTTTAATCTTGTTTTTTGGTGGGAGATCCATGTCAGGTACTGGGCTTCCTTCAGCATTTTTCCTGCCTTTTTTGATCATCATTGTTTCTAAGTAAAGCTTTTTTGTGGTCAATGTCTTCATTTCTGTTTACTTGTGTTTCCTTGTGGTTATTTTGCACGTGATCAGAGAAAGAGCGATGGGGCATTGGAAGAAGTACCACTGTCTCTTCGCCGTGGCCAGAGTGGGCTTCTTGAGTTCAATGGTACAATTTCAGATCTCTAGAAATAGTAAAGACACTGGAGGGAGATTCCTGGCAAAGTGCTTCTCCTGGATTTGGGACTGGGAAAGACACCATCTGGAGGTGGTCCTACATGTGCTTGAACTACTCTTCTGAGAAGCAGATTGACTTCTGTTAAACTGATGAGTGGGAGAAAATCTACTTCCATCCTACCCCAACCCTGCAGACTCCGGCAGGAGGAACCAGAGGTTGAACATCAGGCTGGATTGGGGGCATCTCCTTCATGTGGAGGATGGCAACGTGGCTATCCGCTTTTGGGCATGATCAACGGCAGGTGGCCGTGAACCTGCTTTGCGTCCCTGTTGAGGCAGAGACATCGCAGCACGGCTGCCTGGGTCTGACTGGGAACCCAGGGAATAGAGCCAATATCTGAGCAAGCACTCAGCAGGAGCACAAAGAAATAGCTCTGAATTCCGGGGGGAATGTGCAGAGCTGTGACAGGGCACATTTGCAAGTCAATCTGTGAGCTGGGTTAGAGATTTTATTACGTTTGTACCCCCTAGACACTCTGGATGTGGAAGGGGTAAATTTCTTTGGCTGCTTCTTGGTCGGCCTGGCATTTCTGCAGTGGACAGATTCTTGCTCTCCGAGGCTTTTTAATTTGAATAAGACTGGGCTGAGAGCAGAAAGACAGGACTCACCTGGGATTACTCACAGGGCTGAGACAGATTTTGCCTGCCTACCTTCGTAGGCCCATATCACGAGGGGAGCAGGCCAGGCTGGGCTGTGCTCTGTATTTCTGCCTTCTTATCTGCAGAGCTGTGGAAAGAATAGCCACTTGACATCTATAGGTCACTGCAGGGAAATCTGTTCATTTTAGGGGTGAATAGTGGGCCTAATAATTTGGTTCTCCAACCCTGTCTTCCAGGAACAGGGGGTTAATCATGTCTTCTGTGTGTGTGTCTTTGAAAATCAGAGATCTGACATGATGGAAGGTCAGCACAGCTGCCTTGGCTGCGTGCTTATTCAGTCAGGCACAGAGCTGGCTGCTAAGCTGATGGAAGTCGGGGGAGAAGGCAGCACGTGGGGGGGTAAGTGGGCGGCAGCAGGAATGGCCTGGGGAGCTCGGTGGCCATCATCAGTGCCTAGCTCATCTTTGAGAAAAGGGCTAAGTGGTTTCAAGGTTGTCTAGGAAAGGATGCGCGTACCCTTCCCTAGGAGCAGGGAGGGAGTGTGACAAACGCTGTCCGCTCATGATGGCAGATGGACACCTGGAGGCAGGTAGGCTTGGAAGATAGAAATGAGAAGAGCAGCAGCCAGATGGGGGATCAGCCTTCCTAAGCTAAGTTCTCGGGAGACATTTATGTGGAACCTTCTTGTCCCTTCTGAGTATGAGCTGATGCCTTCTGAGGTTGAGCTGATGGTTGCAGAGAATGTCATCAAGGCCATCATCACAACAACGTGTCATAACACCCTATTTCCTTTAATAGACGTGTTTCTGCATATGTGGCAAATAGGTTTTGAGGCGCAGAGTCAGGATTTTAGGCATAAGAGAGTAAAAACAGTTCTGTTCCTCTCTGTAGAGAGCGCTCTGTTTCAGGGAAAGTGCATCAGAAATCTCTAACAACAAAACAACGATTGTCATATCAATAATAAATGCTAACGCACAATGGACGCTTGATCAACATGGAATTGAACAGCACAGGTCCACTTACATGTGGATTTTTTTTCCTGATAAATACTGTATTGTTGATGCCTTTTCTCTTAGTATTTCCTTTTTTTTTTTTTTTTTTTTTTTTAGCTCACTTTAAAAATTCAGTATATAATCCACACAACATATTCTAAAATGTGTTAACTGTTATTGGCAAGGCTTCTGGTTAACAGTAGGCTGCTAGGAGTTAGGATATTGGGAAATCAAAAGTTTTGCATGGATTTTCAGCTGCATGGGGTTCAGCAGCCCTAACCCCTGTGTTGTTCACGGTCCAACTGTGTATGGTTCTTACTATGGGCTGCTGTTCTTCTAAGCACTTCTAACTCCTGTAATCCTCCCAACAAGAGGTACCTGCTAGTCCTGTTTTGTGTCTGCAGGGTCTCTGTTCTGTATCTAAGGCCCAGAAAGGTTAAGCAAGTTGTCTGAGTGCAGAGTGTCTGGAGGGGAGGTGGACTTTGAAGCCGAGCAGCCTGTCTCTAGGGTCTCTGCTCTAACCTCACCAGACAATGCTTCCCTCCTGCTCCCAAAGGAACGTTTCCATTTTGCAGAAGTGACATTGTCTACTGATTCAACAGGCACCCCACAGCCCCCTCCCTGCAGCCCCTGGCAGCCGTCACTCTACTTCCTGTGTGAATATGACTAATCTGAGTACCTCCTCTAAGTGGAATCATAGAATATTTGTCCTTTTGTGATTTATTCTCTTAGCATAACATCTTCAAGGTTCATCTGTGTTGAAGCACAGGTCAGAATTTCCTTCATTTTTGAAGTTGAATAATATTCCATTGTGTGTATGTTCTAGACGCTGTTTTGCTTATCCATTCACATGTCCATGGACACTTGGGTTGCTTCTTCTTTTGACCTTTGTGAATGATGCCACTATGGACATGGGTGTACACATACCTGCTAAGGTCCCTGCTTTCAAAGGGTATATACCCTGGAGTGGAATTCCTGGATCATACAGTAATTCTCATTTTAACTTTTGGGGACCCTCATGCTGCTTTCCAGAATGGCTGCACCATTTTACGTTCCTACCAGCAGTGCTCAAGGCTTCCAACTTCTCCACTCCTTGGCCAACAGTGAAACAGGGCCATTTTAAAGATTACTAATAGCACCCGAAGTAGATTTCTCTCCTCATTTGGGGGAAAGAAAAGGAAGTAAGCAGATCCACCGTATGCATCCTAACAATTTTATCACAATTCCAGTTGTGATAAAAAAAAACTTGGAGCAAGTAGGCTGTTTTCCCTGAAAAGCCTGGCTGACAAGCTGAGGAAGTTGCTAAGTCAAAGGGGGAGCGAACATGGAGCTATAGTGGGAAGACCCGGACTCTGTCTCTTGTTGGTGCCACACTTGGTGTGACCTTGCAGACTCCCTTCTCTCCTCGGGCCTCTGTCTCCTCATTGGTAAATGATGGAACTTGGGCTAGAGCATAGCCATGACCCCTTCCTACTTGGAGAGTCCATGTTGTCTCCATGAGACACCCAAGGCTGGGGCTCTTTGGAATCCTTGGGTTTGGATTCTGGGCTCACAGACTGGAGACGATCTGTCACACAGCAGCTGTCAGGCCTGGCTATGAGACCCCCTGGAGTCAGGGACAAGGGCAGATGGGGGAGTGCATTCACGCTTTGAGGGGGCCATCTTCTCCCTGAACTGAACTGATGGCTACCTTGTGGGAACGTTGGCCCAGTGTGGCCAGATCTCCCAACTTCTCAAAAGCCAGAGATGCTCATATTTAAAGTAGGATTTTCTAAGTTTCAAATATTGGCAATTAATTCAAAACTTAACAAAAAACCCCAAAAAACCATGAGAGCCAAAGGAAATGTTCTCAGACCAGATTTGTCATAAAGCTCTGTTTCCACCTCCTGATCTCAGGCCGTGAACTGCCAACACTGATGTGGGGACCCCGGCTGGGCTGTGAAGAGGCCTCCCTGACCACTGATGATCTTCTCAGACAAGCCCCCAATTCCTGTCAGAGCTCCAAGCTGTGTGGCCCACGCATCCGGTGGATGCTGAGGGAGGAACTCTCAGCAGCCCCCTTTCATGGTCCTTATCATGATGCTTCCCTTTGTCTGGAGAAGCCGGAAAGATGTTGTGACCAGCTGCATGGAGGTGTTCTGGGTTTTTTGTTTTGTTCTGGTGGTGTTTTTTGTTTTAGCATGCTTCACCTCCCTTAGGATACTCCAAGTTGAGTAGAAATAACGCCATGTGTCTCCTCAATTTTGACACCATACCTACTGATTTTTTGGTTTATACACCCAGGTGTTGTGACAAGAGCCATGGTAGGGTCCAATGCTGAGAGTGGTTGACACTGCAGTGCCACTTCCTACCGCATCATTGGGCACAGCCCCCCAAGCTGATAAAGTCATTAGCATTTGCCTGATGGCAACATTCTCTGTGTCTGTTTTTCTATCCTTTGTGTGTCCCATTAGCAACATCTGTAACTAGATTGTTTTTTTTTTTGAAACCCTACTAATGAGTTTAATAGAGGAAGGAAAGGCAGTCACAGCTATTATGATTTCTGAAGTTTAAACTCATTCTTGCCACCTTATCTTGCTTTTTCTGTCTCTCAGTCTTTCTCTTGCTCTCCTCTAATTCTCCTGAATTGATTAAGCATTCTTTGTTTTTCCTCTTTGGGGGTTTTGTCCTTTGGAATCCGTATCCCCCACCCCTAGTCTTTTATTTCTCTCTTCTCCTTCATAACACCACAGTTTATTTTGAGATTGTCTGGCATTTTGGTTCCAGATAGTAATTTCTTGATTAAAAAAAAATTGGAATTAATGGTTGCTTATATTTAACTACAAGATTTAGTGATTTCTTCTCCTTTATTTCTTCTATCTCATGTTGTCTTATTTTTTGTGTGTGTATATATTCAATCCTTTCAAAGGGGTTCAGTGAGATAAATCTATGAATCCTTATATATCCATACATATTTATATTTTGTTTTCCTCTGTATATGAATTTGGCTGGATATAGGATTTTAGGTTCAAAGTAATTTTCCTCAGAATTTTGAAGAATTTGTTTTTTGTGTCAAGTGTTTTCAACCAGAAGTTTAATGCTGCTCTCATTTTCATTCTACCCTGGGGATGTTTGAAACACTTTGCAGAAGTTTTTGTGGATTTTATATGTATCCTTGGTGTCCTGAACTGTCACCGTTGTGTTCTAGGTGTGCGTCTTGGTGAGAATCTGTTGTCTGAATATGTTTTGTCAATCCTGAGAAATTCTTATTACTTCATCCCTGTCATTCTTCATTGTCCTCCTGGAACTTTTACTGACGTTAGAACTTCTAGGTATGTTCTTCATGTTTCAATCTTCCCTGCTTCCTTACTTTCCATTTCTTTCTAGTAGTATTGCTTATGTGACAAACCACTCGAAAATTTGGTGACTTAAAGTGGCAACAATTTGTGGTGTTTCATGATTCTGGGAGTTGCTGAAGCTGTGTTCCTGCTCTGTGCAATGTTGACTGGGGTGACTCATGTGGCTGCATTCAACTGGGCATCTAGGGTCTTTCCCTGAAGCCTCTTTCTCCATGTGGTGTCATCCCTCAGAGCTTTTCTACGTGGCCCTTTTCTCCAACAAGGTAGGCTGGATTTTTTTGACAGCATGGCAGCTGGGTTTCAAGAGGGAAATTTTTTTTTTTTCGAAGATTTTATTTATTTATTCATGAGAGACAGAGGGAGAAGCAGGCTCCCCCCAGGGAGCCTGATGCGGGACTTGATTCCAGGACCCCGGGGTCACGACTTGAGCCAAAGACAGGTGCTCAACTACTGAACCACCCAGGTGCCCCTAAAGAGGGCATTCTAGGAGGATAGGCCCCTACTGGATCAACCCTGATAATGTCACATTGGCCAACACAAGTCACGTGGCCAAGCCCGAGTCAGGGAAAGTACTCTATGAGGGTGTAAACACTGAGAGGTAAGGTTTTCTAGAGGCCAACGATGTCAGTCAAAGTTGGGACACTTTGATTGATAGATCATCTTCTGAGTACAAGATTTTTGTCTCTTTTGAGATTTAATGACTATTTGGGATACTGCTCAGCTTCTAGGGGTCCACATTCCCTGGTCTAGTCCTTGGGGGGCTGTCTCAGTCACCTACTAACTGGCTCTGGTCCTGGATAGGAAGCACTCACCTTCTTAGCTGCCCTGATTCAGCATCCCAATTAACTTTCTCACTCAGTGTTTCGTGACCTCTCATTCTTTTTTTCTTAGCCCCAAAGCATCCCAGTCTTGACCTATATTGTTTTAGGCAGCCACTTTCTCCTTCCCCTTGTCTGTACCCTTCTGAATCTTCTCCCTTCCTTTTCTTTCCTCCTGGAGATGTGATGATATCCGCTGAAAATATAAATTGGGTTTTCTGCCAGCAATAGATTTACCTTTATCTTCCCCCCCCCCAAGGATGTTTCCCTAAGTCTTTATGATTTAAATAATCACCTTTTAATTACATTTAGCAAATATTTGCTGAATGGCTTAATTAATGTGCAAGACTTTATTGGCTGGGCTTAATGAAATCTGTTATTGGAAGCATTAGTGTTGGAGATACTCTGAGGGGTCACCTAGACTAGTGAGTCTTAAACTTTGCTAAAAATCCATTACTGGGTTTTCATGGCACTTTTGATAAAACCCAATTTTCTTAGTGTTTCATGAGTGACCTTTTTGTGGTCTATGCAGTGCTGAATTGTTTCTTCCATCTCCTACCTTCAATTCTTTCTTTTATATTGGAACCAATCTTTATTCAGTTCTTCAAAAGTCAGTGTGTGTCTGCCTGTCTGCCTGTCTCTCTATTCTGAGCCTCTGGAAAAGCCAGGCTTTCTACCAGGAAGAGTTCTCTCTTCAGTAGCTAGTCATTCTTTTTCTCTCCTTCCTCCCTTCTGAAAGGCAGACTGCCACATGCAGCACTTCATTTGGATGTTTCTGGAGTCTTGGAAGCTTGATAACCCCACTTCCTCCTACAAATGGACCTTGAGAGCTTGTTTTGGAGGTTCTAACAGGAGAGTGCAGCTACTCTTATGCTCTTGACCAAAGAGCAGTCCTTCTCTACTGGGAAGGTCATCCTCTTCACGCATATAGCAATAGGAGGGATGCTCATGGAGTGGTAAGGGAGGGAGGACCCTGTCTGGTGAGCCAGATCAGTGGACTCAACCTTGGCAATGAATTGGGTGACAGATGTCACAGCCAGATTACCCTCACATCCAGTCACCAGTCATTCTAACACATGCTTTACACCCAGTTTCCCTGGAATATAAACCATGACTTCCTCATAATGCCAAACCTGGGTTAAAAATCTCTGATGTGCTTAAAATTCTCCTATCTGACAACTTCTCATTCTGTACTGTGATTGCATATGAGTTGGCCCACCCAATTGACCATGAATTCCTGGAGGGCAGGGATCGTACTGGATATCCTGCCTGTCACACATTGCTGGACATCCTGCCTAGGACCATGCCTGGCACATGGTAGACACACAGGAACTATTTTCAGAGTGATTGCATTATTAGGACTCCTAAGACTACAAAATTTGGAGATTTTCATCACCAGCCCGTGTTTAAACATCAGAAGAGACTGTTTAACACTTTCATGTACTAGGGTTTGAAAAAAATTTCTACTTGAAAACAGAGTTCTGTTACTGAAAGAGTTTGAAAGTCCTGCCCTGGAACAATGCTTTCATTTTATAGATGCAGCAGATTCCAGCATAGGGAGTGACTTACATGTCTCTGAATGGCAGAGCCAGAAGTACAGGTCATCTCCTCAGTCTCTGTGACATATTGCTTTGCCATCTGACCTACCCTGGCTCACAGCCCTTAGTGTCTGTCCATGACCTTTAGGGTGGTGCCTGGTGGCTTCCCCAGGGATGAAGACTGACTTTGCAGAAGTTCTGTCATGAATGCTATTTTCTAGGAGAGTTGATCACCAAACGCTGATGGAGCTTGAGCAGAAAGTGCTCAGCAAATCTATTAATATCATGTGAATACTTTGAAGAGGTTTCAGTGTGTCTGTAGCAGATCCTGAAGCCTTTCATGTGCATCAGATGTCTCATCTGTAGGTCACCGTGGTCAAGAGAGGTAGGCAGAGTGGTTTTGCTGTCTTGATTTATAGCTAGGGAAATTGAGACTGGTGGGTGACATGAGCTGAACCCAGACAGTGATGAGCAGAGCCAGGAAAGAATAGGGACTCATTGCTGTCCCTCCTGGGGATCGCACCACTAGCTCCCCAGCTTTAACAAATACCTGAGGTTCCCATTGATGAGTGAAAATGACAACAAGATCAACACAAAATAGCAAGCGCTCATTTCTGAAGAGGACGTGAAGTAGGTCTGGTCTGTCTTTGACATTTGGGGCCTGAAGGCCCTGTGCTGTAGAGTACCTCAAGTCCCACCCTCAGCATGTGGGCTCTCAGGCCACCAGCTGCTGGGAGAGCTGGCTCCTGTGATCCATGACAGCATCCTTTTCTGGGAAATCTTTGAGGAAGTCACCTTTGCCCAAGTTTGTACACACTTCCTGGGGGCGGCCTATATCCAGCCAGTGTGCAGGGGTTTAAAGGGATTTTATGACCCTTTGCTGCAATCTGAGAAAGGCCAGTCTGGCTTCAGAGCTCCCTGGTAGATCAGCTGAGAGCTGATGCAACCTTGTGGAAGTTCAGCTTCTCCCTTTCCTTCTTTACAGGAGTCACTCTTGCATGTGCTCCTCAATAAAACTCCTTGGTGTAAATCCCCATTTCAGAGTCTATATTCAGGGAATCCAACCTACACAGAGATGTCAATGAGCTGGGCCATGGGAATGGGCCATTCCCATGAGGGAGTGAAGTGAGTTCTTTATCATCAAGTTGAGAGGGAGGGGGAGCTCTGCAGAGTCCCAAAGAGAGCATGAAAAGTGTTCCCTGGATTTTGAAGAATGTGGAGACAGAGACCTAATCCACACCTGAAAAGGCCCTCAGCTGGGATACTTCCTGGGGTTGGCTCTGATGGCTGTGCAGAGAGATGGGAGTGGGAGTGAGCAGCAGAAATGGGTCCCTTGGAAAAGGGATAGACTTCAGGCACCTTGAAAGGTTCCTCACCCAGGAGGTTGGCCTGGAGGGGGTAAGATGACCCTCTCTCTGATGGACTGCTGGATGCCAGGGGTTTAGAGCACTGTCCTACTGAGTAGTTAGAAGAGGCAATATGCATGTGAGTGAGTACAGGCAGGATGTCTCTGCCATAGGGGATCTTTGAAGAAACCCCTGGGATGCCCCCATAGGACAAAAGAGTCCTTATTTGAATGTTCTCTAGGACTAAAGGCATTTAAAAACCCAGAGAGGACTGGAAATAGCACCGGGCATATCAGGCACTTTGACATTCTTCTCCCATGGCTCTTCTCCCTTCCCCAACAAAGAGCAGCACCCAGGTGCAGTACAGTGCATGGGAGAAGAACAGTTGAGCCTGGGGCAATGCTTGAGAAAAAGGTCAAGAACGACTAATTTCCCTTTTCCCATTTTGGGCTCGCTCTCTTAGCCCTGATGTGGTGGTTTGGGGAGAGAAGTTTTAAGTTGAATAGGAGATTGAAGTTATAGTATTCAAGATGACAGTTTTTTTTTTTTTTTTTTTTTTTCTTTTTGCTTCCGAACATGATACCACTGTTAGTAGCTGAGAATGACCTAGAAAGCTCTGCAACCTGCTTGGGATTTCACTCAGGGACAGACTCCTTGGGTTTGTCTGAGCAGGTTAAGAGGAGACCCAGTGAGAAGGCACCCTCCTGAGTCCAGCTAATTCAATAAACAGGTTACACTCTGCTTTCTCTTCTGTTGATTTCTGGCTGGGACCACGCCGAGGGGGTGTGGTAAGGAGGCCGTGTGACAAATCCTTTGATCTGGAAGGTTTTCTTAGCACAGTATTTTTCCAAGTGTGCTCTGGGGTCTTGGATGTTAATGAGTATTACTTGAAAAGGGTTCTTTGTGGCCAAATACTTTGGGGAGCATTGGGCTAAATAAGGTTCAGTGGTATTCTTTATGCTGTTTCAGAGCTTTGAATTCTTGGCGTAGGCTTTCCCAGCTGAAACTCCTTTGACAGTTACATCGTCGTACTGATGAATATCTCTCAGGTCTAGCATCTCTGGAAACACTTAGGAGTAGATGAATTTTAGGGAAGTACCTCATGTCCTAGTATGTCATAACAGTGCTTTCTGGTCACAGATATATGGGAGAAAAATTCAGAAGAGGTATTGTCTTGGGTTTGGGTTGCTATACCACAAATGCCTTAGACTATGGGGCTTCAACAGCCAATTTATTTCTCACTAGTTGGCTGGGGAGTCCAGGATCAAGTCACTGGTAGATTCTGCATCTGGAGAGGGCCTTCTTCCTGTTTCATAGACGGCTGTTATCTTGCTGTGTCCTCGTGTGGCAAAGGGCAGAGAACACTGGGGGGAGATGGGAGTGGGAGTGAGCAGCAGGTGTGGGTCCCCTGGAAAAGGGATAGACTTCAGGCACCTTGAAAGGTTCTTCACCCAAGAGGCAGGCCTGGAGGGGGTAAGTTCTCCTTATAAGGGCACCAATCACATCATGGGTGGGAGAGGGGGCTCTACCCTTGATTTAGTTGCCTCTCACGGGCTCCCCCTCTACACATCATCACAGATGATGGAAATTAGATTTCAGCGTACAGATTTTAGGGGGACATGTTCAGTCCATGATAGATATTAAATGAGAGTTTAAGGATTTCACCCTTTTCAGACTAGACATGCCAGTTAGCAATTTCAGGTCTAACTCACCGTCTTGAGCTGGGGGTGTCCTCTCAAAGGGGCTGCCGTACGTGTTCGTACAGGAGTGCCCTGTGGAGCATTCATTCACATAATAGTGGTGGGACTGGTACCTGCTGACGGCGGGTGGGCTTGGCCGGTTTTCCCTATGAGGCTGTCCTTCTGCAAGATCTCCTTCTGGAAAATGAGGCAGGTGTCCTACCGCTCTTACATCCTCATACCTCTATTAGGATTCTATTGGTAAGCATCTTGAGGCCAATTCCATTTTTAGCAGGACCACTTCCACCAGCTTTGTGCCATCTTCTCTTACAGTTTTCTTGAGATACCTTTTCCAGGTCCTGGAGTATAGTCCCATAATGTTTTAGTATGAGACCTATGTGGGGTGGGGAGAATGGCTCAGGGCCTCACTAGTTCTGTTATGAGGCATAGGACCCACTAGATTCAGGCACGGACAGAGGCAGCACTCAGAGGAAAGCAGGGCATGGGTGTGAACACTGGCATCTGTTGTTGAGACAAAAGCCTGGAGGAGAAGATACCCTACAGCTAGGAAAATCCTTTTCAAGGTTCAACTTATTCTTTGCTCAGTCCCACACACGTGACTTTTGCCCTTGCTACAGAAATCCTATTGATTTATAATAAAGCTGTGCTCACGAGGGGAAGTGAGTGCACAGGAGTGTGTGCTTGAGTTACTGTGCTCATGGCTAATGCTTGGTGTAGCTTGGGAGGTTGCCATGAAAAGTATCGTCCTCCCACGTCCCTATGGGGGACATTTCCCAGAAGCCACAGAGCTTGCCTCCCTGTGATGGGAAACATAACTTTAGTTTTTCTGAGTTGCTACCTAGGCATTTTGCAGGATGATAACCCTGTTCACACGGAGTCTGGATATTCATATCTTAAGGACTTGAGTTCAGGATGCCTGCTTTAAGTTCACACTTTACGTTTCCTGGGGTACCTTTTAAAATAAGCAGATTTTTAAGCCTGGGAAAAGTTAGTGATCTCTGGCCCAACCACCTCATAACTAATAGGCACTTGCTACCCTGTGCTTGCACGCTCATTCTCTCTCTCTCTCTTCTCCATTACCTGGGTTGGAAGAGTGCCCTTCCTTATTGGAAGTTCATTGGATGGCACCTAATTTCACCCCCTCCCCCCGCCCCGGTCCATTTCTGGGATCTGTAAGTAGGAAATCTTGTGACTCTACTACTTTTTGCAGGCAGGTTGAAACTGTTTTTAATCAAAACGACCCTATGGGTTTCACTTCCCCAAAGTGGGAGCTCAGATCCTAGGAGCTACCTCCTGGCTCTGCGCGGGTGGCTTGTGCCTCCTCATTCAGCAGTTTATAATCTGTGCATTTGTAAATTTGATATATCAGCCGTGGGTCCCCCAACCCCACTACGTGGTGTCTTGCCTCCTCTGAAGTATCCTTGTGTTTTCAGAGCCACTAGGGCTGCCACAGAAGATGAGAAAAGAAGACACTATTTTGATGAGCTAAAAAAAAAAAAAAAAAAAAAAAAAAAAAGCCTGCAAGCATCTCAACAGAGGAACAAGGTATCTACAAAGGAGGAAACATCCACTCACCTCAGATTCCCCTCCAACCCAGAACTGCCATCTCTAGAGGCTTAAATGAAGAAGGTTGTGACCCAAGATTTCTATGTTCAGCTAAATTGTCTTTTGTGTGTGAATCCATAAAAAACCACTTTTAGAAATGCAGTGGTTTAGAAAGGATGCCACTTTCTCATTCCTCCTAGAAACTGTGCTAAGATGCATTTCAGCTGACTGAGATAAATCAAGGATTCAACAGGGGTTGATCATGTATGCCCAAAAGGAAATCTTAGTATGTTCCAAAGAGTATAAAATGACACATGCCACATTTCCTGACTGGGATACCACAGAATTAAAAAAAAAAATCCATAATAAGCAGAACAAAGACACAACTTTCATGCATAACTAGATGAAGGATGAAATAAAAATGCGATTTTTAAAAATTTTTTTATTTTTTTAAAATGCGATTATAGTTTGTTTCGAAAGTGAGGAATTTGGCACTTGATGAGCATTGGGTGTTATACGTTGGCAAATTGAATTTAAAAAATGTAAAAACTCAGCTAAAAGAAAATGAGGAATTTGGCACTTAATGGGATGAACACTGGGTGTTATACGTTGGCAAATTGAATTAAAAAAAAACTCAGCCAAAAAAAAATTTGGCACAAATGAAAATATTTCATAATCCTAATCCTTTATGAATGAGAAGTTGTTAGGATGACTATTATTGTGCCAAAGTGGGCAGGAGTCCCCACCTTCCTCTGAGAAGAAAAAGATCAAAATGTGAACCTACCAGGAGTGGCACTTGTCATCCCAACTGCCCTGGAAACACAAAAGCATTGAGAGGGTAGATGAACTCATCCGGTATGACTTCGTTGAGGAGGAGGAGAATCAGCCTTGAGGGTGAACTCAAGGACAGTGGGCCTGGAGATTCAAGGCGGCTGACTGTCCCCCCAAATACCCGTTCGCAGCGCATTTGCCTGGAGTACAAGCGCCCCTCCAAGACCCGACCTGCCTGCAGGGCAGCTGCTTGTGCCGCCTGCCTGCTGAGATGGCCCAAGTCTACCCAAGCCTTGCCAGCCCCTCGGGGGTTACTCAGGGTTGAGGGTGGGAAGCCAGAGGCAGGGTCTGTGAGATGCCCTCCTGGAGGCCTGTGGCGCCTCCCAGTCTTCTCCTCCTCACCCCGCAGTTTGCATGCCAGGGCCACTCTTCTTCCTTCACTGTGTTACCCCTTTCCTCACTTTTGCCTGTGGAGGCAGCCACTTCCCGCGGGGACCCCCACAACGGTGGTGGGAGGGCGGCCAGGGAGCTGGCAGCGGGCAGCCTGGCCTCCGGGGGCACGAGGCAGGTGGCCTGCTTGTTCTTGCACCCCTGGGGGTGCTGTGTGCAGCGTCGTGCGGTGAACTGCTCGGGCCTGCTCGTGCTCAGAACATAGCCCTTCCCCTGCTCGGGCGGCACCCTCAGGAGTTCCTTAGAGAACATTCTGGTGTGTGGAGGCATCATATGCAGAGCTCCTGCTTGTGCTGGATGCAGCCGGGCCCGCTCCATCCTGTTGCCTTCGGGGTGTGTGGGCCCCCAGCACCTGCTACACGGCCTGCCTCTGGCCCTCGCGCTCTCCCCTTGGCCCCTGTGGTCACAGGGGGCGGCTCTTCTTCCCCACAAACCTGACCATGTTTCCTTCCTGCAGGGCCTTTGGGGCTGCCCCTTAGTCTTTGGGTAGCACCTAAGTGCCTGGAGACAACCTGCGTCTGCCTGCCTGGGCTGGACTGACTTGGTTTCTCTTCCCGCTCAGACTCCTTTCTCCAGCCTCATGGAACCACTTGGTCATTGCCGCCTTTGCTCAGGCGCTGTGTGTTGGTCACCCCCCTGCCCCCTCCGTCCAGGGGGAGTAGCTGCTTCGCACGCCCCAGGTCTCGGCTCCAGCGCTATGTTAGCAGGACACCCGCCTCTGGTCCCCAGGGCCTGGCTTGGGTGCCGTCTCTGGGCTTGGAGGCCCCTTCTGCCTCCCCCAACAGATGGAAAGCTCTATCAGGGCGGGAGCTTTCTTCTAATTGCTTTTTTATTTGGAATCTGTTGCCTGCCCCCGTCGTGTTCAACAAATGCTGGCTGAATCACAGGACTCATAGTAGGGTGCGGGCGCCCCAGCGGTCGTGGCATTGGCACAGGAAAACGGTAGCCCTTTAGAGGTGGCCCATGTCTTGTTGGCTCCAGAGCCCTCAGCTGAGGAGGCTAGTCACCTCGGGGGTTTGCAACGCTGGGGGGAGCTGAGGAAGTCCAGGGGGCATGCGAGTGACTGTGAGGTTGCTTCGGGGAACCCCACTTTGCAGAGTGCCCGAGTCTGCAGGCCTTGCATGTGTAGCAGGCCTTGCACGTACACGCAGGCCTTGAACGCACATGCAGGCGCTCCCCATTCCCATCCTGGACTCCCGCTCCACAGGAGCTCGGGGGGCTACTGAATGGTTGGCCTGTGTGTGCATGAGAACTCCCAGGGTGGGCGGCTTGGACCGGGCCGAGGGGAATTCATGCCGGGCAGGTCAGTCCCCGCTGTCCTATGACTTGGACACGGCTCATTTCTAAAGAAATGGAAACCGCAAAAGAGGATCTTAGGTTTTCGACAAGTATGCTCCCTCCACGCACGGCAGCTTGACTATGTTTCTTAGTACCCCTTGCAGTTTGGTTAGATTTTGGCAAGTGGCCTGTGGGTAGAAGTGCCGTGTGCCTCTTTAGGGTCTGGCAATAAAATATTTCCCGTGTGGTAGATACTCCCTTCTGGCTCCCTCGGGCCTTGCTGGCCGGCTACATGCCCAAGATCCAGCACAGAGTTCCAAGGCCTAGAAAGCTCCCAGGCGTCTGGGAGGAAGGGAGCAAGCACATGGGAAGAGCCTGGGGGGGCCGCCTGCTCACCCCTCCTCCCTACTGACTGTGCGGCCTGTGGTATAAGAAGTAAAGCTTTGTTGTACGAGCCGCTGAGATAGGGGGGCCGTTTGTCCAAGCACGTCGCCGACTCTGACTCACCCCGTGACCTCCTCGCCACCCTCACCTCCAGGTCCTTCTTCCTGTTTCAGCTTCCTGAACTTCCAGTTTTAGTCCAGCTGTTGGAAGAGCAGGTTTGGAGTAGGCAAGGCCCTGCTACAGGAGAGCTGGTGTGGACCCTGGAGGTTCCAGGAGAGGGGCCTTCTGGGTTTGCTGCCTCATATTGCTTCCCTGGCCCAGGGATGCACCAGGGCCTACAGGAAATTATCTCCTCGCAGGGTGGCTACAGCTTGCTTCAGCGCAGCTGGCATGGTACTTATTTCCAGAAGTGTTGGCTGCCCAAGGACAAGGCTTTGGGGTCCTCCCATTCCTGCAGAACTTCCATGTTCATGCACTGAGCATTGGAGGCCATGACTGGGGGACAACCTGTCTGTTCTGGGGTACAGAGCTGTTCAAGCCAGAAAGAAAAGTAGCCAGTTATTCTGTTATGGTGAGGAATTCCATCTTGGGAGTCAAATAGGGGCTTAAAGCCTTGTCCTCCACCTTAGTAACTTTGGGTGATCTTAAAATCTTTGAAGAAAATTTTCCATTTTCTTTATCCAACCTATAATTTATAATTTAATTTATAAATTTATAATTTATAATTATATATAATCTATGATCTATATATACACACATATATACACATACGCATATAAATACTCATCTAATTTCATCTATTGATAAAAAAATAAAGTAGTAGCTTTTTACAAAGCTCTCAGTGCAATACCTAATACACAATACATCCTAAACTTGCTGATTCTATCCGTGAAAGAAATACAATAATAATGAGCACTTACTGAGGACTCCTGTCAGGCTTTATTTTTAAAATTTTATTTATTAAAATATTTTATTCATGAGAGACACAGAGATGCAGGACTCCATCCCAGGACCCAGGGATCATGACCTGAGCCAAAGGCAGATGCTCAGCTGCTGAGCCACCCAGGTACCCCTAAGAGTTTACCTATATTAACTAACTCCTTTAACCCTCCAATAGGTCTATGATTTAGGCTCTATTATTAGTCTCATTTTATAGATGGGGTGGCTCTATGGTAAGAGTTTCACTCATGGCCTTATTTCTAGCCCTCTGGTCCCAGCCTATCCACTGATGCCAAGGGGCCATGCTTCCTGCTGCATACCCACCTTCATGTTCCTTTAGAAGATGAGCTCTGAACCTTCTGCTGAGTTGGCCTTACCCCCAATCCTATGCCCAAAGAAAGAAGCATCAGAGACCCCTCAGGCTGGCTTGAATTCATTTCCTGTGCATGTATTGTGCATCAATTCTTGTGTAGGCATTGTTGTTGGCTCTGGAGAGGCAGCCATGCAGGAGATGAAATCCTTGCTTTCATTGAATTGACATTCTATGAGGAGAGATAGGGCACCTGTACGCAATGAGTAAACAGAATAACTTGGATAGTAGCAAGGGCTAAGAAGAACCATTCGGCTTTAGTGATGTGCTAGTGATGGAGGGTCTGGTGCTTCAGGTGGGCCGGGAAGGTTTCTCTGAAGAGGTGACATTTGGATACTGTCGAGGGGTTCAAGAGACCTGGGTTTGAATACCAGCTCTGTAAGTAACTGACCTTGACCATCCCTGAACTTCTCGGAATCTGTGTATTTTTCTGAAAGTTGGGTTACCTGATGTGCGTAAGGCCATCTAGTGCTGTGCCTAGCACACAGGTCTTCACTGTGGACTATGCCCTGCTCGACCTGCCATGGACAGGCTACTCCCTTAACACCTGGCCCATCCCGAGAATGTCTCCAGTTTCCCACAACAAAGCCATCAGCCTGATGAGGATGTGAATCATCTATATTTTGTGGTTGTGATGATGTGGGCTCCCGGGCCAACCCGGCCGTTTTCTACCATGTAATACCAGATTCCCTTTTCTCCTCCTTTTCAGCCTGGGGTTTGATGCTTGCTGCCTGTGATGTTAACACAGGTAACTTCTCTTTTAGCCCAGGCTTTGTGACTTAGAGGTCAGAAACCTATAGATCCTATTCTTGTGTATAAAATCAGGTGGGGCCGGAAATTAATGGGATAAGACTCCAGCCATCTCTCTTTCAAGCCCCGGCCCCCTCCCCGCACACCCCGTGCTGTCACTCATATCTGGGGCAGCGTGAGTGCTGGGGGAGCTGGCTTTTCCCTGTCTGAGATCGGAGCAAGCCTGACACCTAAGGTGACATTCAGGGCTGGCAATTACCCGACACAATGCCCATCCACACTCAAATTTAATATAGAAATCAGATGTGTTGCGAAAGGACCTGAAAAGGCTTTAATTTTCTCAGGCGTCTAAGGCTCCGCGCTGACTGGAGTGTCCTTGGCACAAAAGCACTGTCCATCATATGTTTTGCTGAATACAACACTTAGCCCAGCTGTGCAATCTTCCCAGACAGCTCGACAATGGGGCTCAATCAAAGCTCAGAACTTCTCCTCCCAGCCCCTCACACTTGCTCTTGCTTCCCTCCTTTGGGAGAAAAGAATGAGTCCATTGTTGGCTGTTTCTCTGATGCTTATCATTGGCTGATGGGAGGTGTCTGCTAAGGCTTGTGACCCATGAGGTGCTACTTCATAATCTTGCAGCCCAATTTCCTTGGCAATGAGGTCACCAGACTGTCACATTCTCCAGTTCTGTTCTCCCTTCTAGCGACTGAAGCAGGAAATCAGTTCCTTTGGAAAATTTGGAAATTTCTGCTTAAATTGCCAACTTGTGAGACTTTGAGGTCCATTAAGTCTTTCCTCTGGTCTCAGAGCTGAGTAAGCTGGGAGTTGGCTCCACAGGTATTAACGGGAAATCTGAACTTAAGTATCCCACTTAGACGAATGGCTCCACGGAGGAGGGCTGGCTTTGTAGTCAGCCAAAGTAAATCAGGGAAGCACCGAGCTGGCATACATCTTTGACCTTCTGCACTGGTGTTTGGGGAATCAGAGGAAGTGCTTAAAAGAAGAGGTTTCATACTGGATCTGGGCGGGCAGTGTTTGGTCTATTATCAAACTGCTGCACTTCCTGCAAGAGTTATTACAACTTAGAGGGTATGTCTTCAAGGTAGGTGGGTCCACTGTGGAGCTGGAGGAAGCAGCTATTGGGGTTTGGACAACAAACACAACTCTTCAGGGAAATCCCCCAAAGTAGGATGGCCAGTTGCTCATTCTCTGGACATTCAACGCAGCATGGGGACTCTGGTCTAACTGTGGGAGCATCCAGGTCAGGTGGTGTGCCTGGTGCACACGGGATGCCAGCCAGGAGTTAGTGAGGCGAGTCCAGCCCAGGGAGGTAAAGACGGTGCATCGTAACCAAGTGTTGTGGTCTAAGACATGAGGGCGGTTGTCCAGTACACCAGCTTAGAATAAGATATGAGGTGGATTGAGCAACTCTGGGACACGGGATTCACACAACTAAGGGCCTTCCCCCAGAGTGCTGGTGAATTCTGGTTTCTTGAGGAGTGGATGCCTTGGGTGGCATTTGCCCACAAGGCTGTGTGAGACCGGGTGCTGCAGGCTGAGGAGGGGCTGGGTGGGCGGGTTCTGGTGAAAGTGAGAGCTCTTTCGTACAGAAGGAAAAATACAAAAGACCAGTTGGCATTTTCCTGGAGAATAATCTCATGCTGTCATGAATGAATGTAATTCTAGCTTTTTATACATGTTGCTGGCACCCAGAGTTGGGCTTGCAGCAGAGGCTCCTAGTCCTTTGAAGCTCATGTGGTTTCTTACCACTGACTTTCCCATTCACATTTCAGCTGTGTTCTGTAGTCAAGCTTAATTCTACCTCCTGCACCCACTGTCTACTAAACCTACCTCTCTCTCTCCCCCATTTTGCCTTTATAACTACCCTCTGTTCTATTTCTGCATAATAAACAGCTTCAAAAGTTAGTGACTTAAAATGATAACAATTTTGATTTGCTATTGGATTTAATGTGTCAGGAATTTAGAGAGTGTGTAGACCGCAGGGGTTGTCTCTGTGATGTCTGGGACCCCAGCTGGGAAGACTTATTGAGATTGGGGGTGGTTTGAATGGCTGGGGTTGGGTTTATCTGGAACCTTCTTCACTCCTATGTCTGCCATCTATGGTGGAATGGCAGGAAGGCTGGACTCGCTCTCATCTAGAGAAACCCACATGAGACCCACCTAGTGTGGCAGCTCAGGACTCCAGGAGCAGGTGTTTGAACGTGGCCATGATGACCTAGCCTTGGACGTCACTCAGCATCCCTCCTGCCATACTCTACTGGTCAAAGTTGGCAACAAGCCTGCCAACCTCAAGAGAAATGAGGAGTATTTTAGAATTTGAGCCCAGGGTTTAAAACCACCATGCCCTTTGGACTTTGTATTTGTTGAGTTGCTGCTGCTTCTACACCTCACCTACTTTCTGTCCTCTCCATTCAAACATGCTGCCTCCCTGTTCGGGCAACAAACACTCTCATTTGTCTGAGCCTATCTGTTCATTCTTGTTCATTCTTTTTCTTTCTTTCTTTCTTTTTTTTTTTTTAACAGTTCTTGCTGCATGGTTGCAGAGACGGGGTTATTCTTTATCTATCCCTCAGGAAAACTGGTCATTTGGCTGAGTTTGCAGCAGTGACACCAGAAAGATCACTCACAAGGAGGCATTATTCATGGTGTTTCTATGACACTTCTGATTCCTTCTATACTCCCAGTAGTTTTATCAAAGGTCACCCTTTTATAGAAGATACAGACTACAGAATAAATCATTAAGTCTTAAGTATCTCAACTTCTTTGCTTTCCAATAGCTGTTCTCCATGCAAATCTACACAACCGAGATTTCTATCATAGAAGACTATAGATTGTTTAAAAGTGTGTTGGTCCAGTCTCCTAGACTATATTTAAAACCTGTGCAGGTGGGAGACGTGTGTGGTGTGGTAGGTTTGTACCCATCCCATCAACCTGAGTGCCAGCAAAGCAGTCTGCCTGAAGTGTGATAGAATTGATTGGAAAGGTAATGCTCAAGTTTACTTTGGGGTGATTCAGATTTTTGTTTTGTCTGTTTAATTGCCCTAATGAAGTAAGTATACAACCTAGGTGCAAATGAATGATGGCTGAAGGAATCCATGAGTCTGTTTTCGAAAGGACATTCACGTGTCAGAGCAATGTGGTCTTATATTTGTGGCAATATTTTGGAACATCCTCTTAGTCTCCTATGCTATCAGGAGCAAGTAAAGCATCCCAGATGTGGGGTCACAAGATGAACGTTGAATCCCAACTCTGTCACTAAATAGCACTATGACCTTGGTAATTCACATCCTCATTCTAAAACCTAGTCTCCTCAGCTGTGAAATGGAAATAGTACAATCTGTTATTTAGAGTTAGGATTAAATAGTGCCATTTTTTTTTATGGTAAAGAATCAAGTGAAAGAATTTATGGGAAAGTGTAAAATGCACTTATAAAGGTTTGTGATTGTTCGGTAGTAGGCTAAGTCAAGGTTCTTAACTCAAAGGCCAGACTGGTGATTTAAATGACTGAAAAAGCCTGGCCTTGAAAAGGGGAATAGGTGGTACAAGTGCCGTGTCTGGAGAGGGATGCTTGTCTACTTTTTCAGCTGATTGTGCCCCCAATTCAGGCCCAGGTGGCCACATTTAATTTTCTCAGAGAATCCAGGACTATAGAACTTTCTGTGGACCCTTCTGATTTTAACATATTTGTTATTTAACTTCAGACATACATTAAAAAATATCTTGGAATGAACAGAAATACTTCTGGAACTTGTCTTTGTCCTACATGCTGCCAATTTAAGATTTGGTTCAGAAGGGAAGCTGAAGGCATAAAAATGGCACGAGACCATTTCTCCTTGTTCCTCTCTGGTCATGATAACGATAAGCTTTGGAAATGAGAGGCAACCAAAAGAGAAGCCTGAACAGAGGCAGATGGGCTGGTTACAGACACTGAACCAGAAGGAACAACATAGTGAGAGGACCTCTTGGCATTCTCTTGAACTGAATGAGACGTCCTGGCTGCAAGATCAGTAGAACTGATAAGAGGAGTCAAATACCTGTCTTGAGGAGCCAATGGGAAGCACTTTTACTTCCTACTAGACTTAAAACTCCTTTTTCCTCACCTCAAGACATCGGGTGGCCAGGCAGCATCTGCAAGTAGGGGGAGTCCTGGCACAGCAAATGCTCTGGCCCAGAAAGTACTTCCCATTCATGCTGGATCTGACATTTCCCTTCCTAACCTAGAGATAAGGGGTGGCCAGGAGATTTTGGCAGAAGTTTCCTGCAAAAAACAAGCAGCTGGCCCAAGCCCAAGAACTCTCCGTATCCTGCAGCCCAAAATATCATTTCCCCCACAAGAGATTTCAAGCAAATAGTGGCTCTGGTAGGGAGCATCCTGACAGAACAAGTATCTGGTCCAGGAAATACTCTTTGTTCCTCTACCTAGGGGCATCAGGTGGCCCATTTGGGGAAGCTCCTTCTCTCTCAGACAGCCTCAGCAAGGAACAGCGGAAATCTCAGCAGTGTCAGATAAACATAGTAGGCCAAAATGGCATCCTAAAGGCTCTGAAAATTAAAATGCATTGGAACAACAGCCCAAAATAGTAGGCCTGGGATCCATGTGTTGATTCTGAAACAGGGTGACTGCATACTAAAATTATTTAAACAGGAACCTGAGTCTCCTAATTTAATGTCCAGGATACAATAGAAAATTGTCCATCAGAGAAAGAAACAAAACAGGAGAGGTTACAAATGGAATTAGCTAAGACAACTGATGCCTACACTCAGATGAACCAGATATTGAAATGATCTTATAAAGATGAAGGGCTTATATGTATTGTATTATATATATATATATATTCATAAGACAAATAAAAAAATAGAAAAAAATCTTAGCAAAGTAGATGCTTTAAAAAAAGAACCAAGTGATAGGATAGAACTGAAATATTAACTAAAAAAGCTTAAGGGCTATATGTATTATATATATATATATATATTATATATATATATATATTTATTTATATATATATTATATATATATAATATATATATAATATATATTCATAAGACAAATGAAAAAAATAGAAAAAAATCTTAGCAAAGAAGTAGATGCTTTAAAAAAAGAACCAAGTGATATGATAGAACTGAAATATTAACTAAAAAACCCAAAAGGCTCAATCATAGAGCAAAGATTACAGGGAAAAAAATCTATGAAATTGAGGGCAGATAAATAGAATTTTCCCAGTGACAATAAACTGAAAAAAATGAATAGAGCCTCAAAGACCTGAGGAACAATATCCAAACATATCGAGTCCCAGAAGATGAGACAGTAGGAATGAGTTTTTGAAGAAAATAATGGCTGAAAGCTTCTCAAATTTAATGAAAGACATACACTGACAGATTTAAGAAGCAGAGAAAAATCCAAATAGAATAAATACAAAGATATTTATACCAAAACTCATCTTAAACTTATGAAAATTAAAAACAAAAATTCTTTAAAGCAGTGGTAAAAAGTTGACAGTTTTCTTCTGAGATCAGGAACAAGGCAAATATACCCCCTCTCATTTTTATTCAACATAGTATTGGAAGTCCTAGCTAGAGAAATTAGACAAAAAAAGAAAAAGGATCCAAATAGGAAAGGAATAAGTAAAACTATTACTATTTTCAGATGACATATTTAGAAAACCCTAAAGATTCTGTTAAAAAACATTAGAAATAATACAGTACTTTCCACATAAAGTATCATGTCATCTGCAAAGAGTGAGAGTTTGATTACTTCTTTGCCAATTTGTGTGCCTTTTCTTTTGGTTGCCTGATTTCTGAGGCTAGGACTTCTAGTGCTGCGTTGAACAACAGTGGTGAGAGTGAGCATCCCTGTCATGTTTTTGACCTTAGGGGAAAACTCTGTTTTTCCTCATTAAGAATTATATTTAGTGTGGGGTCTTGTATATGGCTTTTATGATACTGAAGTATGTTCCCTCTATCCCTACACTGTGGAGATTTTTAATTAAGAAATGATGCTATATTTTGTCAAATGCTTTTTCTGCATCAATTGAGAGGATCAAAGATGTCCACTGACAGATAAATGGATAAAGATGTGGTCTCTATATACAATGGAATATTACTTGGCCATCAGAAAGGATGAATACTTACAGTTTACATCAACATGGATGGAACTAGAGGGTATTTTGTTGAGTGAAATAAGTCAACCAGTGAAAGATGGTTCTATGGTTTCACTCATGTGGAATATAAGAAACAGCACAGAGAATCCTAGGGGAAGGAAGGGAAAACCAGAAAGTCCTCAGAGAGGGAGAAAAACTGAAAGACTCTTAACTGGATTAAGAGGGGTTCCTGGAGGGGAGCCAGGTGGGAAGATGGGGTAATTGGGTGATGGGCATTAAGGATGGCACATGATATGATGAGCACTGGGTGTTAAATGCAACTGACAAATTATTGAACACTACATCTGAGACGAATGATATATGTTGGTGCATTTAATTCAAATAAAAGTAATACACTAGTGATGCAGGATTTAAAATCAGTACACAAAAATTTGTATTTCTTTACACTAATAAACTATGGGAAGCAGAAATTAAAATCTCATAATTACATCAAAAAGAATAAAATACTTAGGAATAAATTTAACCAAGGAGGTGGAAGTCCCGTATACTGAAAATTGCAAGACGTTAAGGAAAGAAATCAAAGAAGACACAATAAATGGGAAGGTATTTTCATTCTCATGGAGTGGAAGAATTAATATTGTTAAAATGTCCATACCACTCAAAGCAATGTACAGATTCAGTATGATCCCTATCAAAATTCCAATGGCATATTTTCACTTAAAAGAATAATCCTAAGACTTATATTCACTCACAAAAGACCCCGAATCACCAAAACAATTTTGAGAAAGAACAGAGCTAGAGGTACCATGCTTCTCCCCGTTTTCAAACTCTATTACAAAGCTGTTACAATTAAAATAGAATGGTATTTTAAAAAAAAAGAATGGTATTGACATAAAACAGACTTGTGCACCAATGGAACAGAATTGAGAGCCCAGAGATAGATGTGGTCAATTTATGACAAAGGGGCTAAGAAAATACAATGGAGAAAGACAGTCTCTTAAATAAATGATGCTGGGAAAACTGGACAGCCACATACAAAAAGGTGAATCTGGACCATTATCTTCTATGATACACAAAATTTAAAATGAAAGATTTGAATGTAAGACCCCAAACCATGAAACTGCTAGAAGAAAACATAGGTGGTAAGCTCCTTGAGAAAGGTCTTGGGGATGATGGTTTGACACAAAAAGTAAAGGTAACAAAGGCAAAAATAATAATAAAAAAAGATTATATAAAACTAAAAAGCTTCTGCACAGCAAGGGAAACTATCAACAAAAATAGAAGTCAGCCTACTGAATGGGAGAACATATTTGCAAATCGTGTAGCTGATAAGGGGTAAATATCCAAAATATATAAAGAACTAAAACTTAGTAGAAAAAAATTGATTTTAAAAAAGGGCAGAAGATCTGAATAGACCTTTTTCCAAAGGCCTACAGATGGCCAACAGACATATGAAAAGATGTTCTGCATCACTAATCATCAGTGAAATGCACATCAAAACCATAACGAGACAGCACCTCACACCTGTTAGAATAGCTATGATCAAAAAATTATCAAAAAGGCAAGAGATAAAAAATATTGGCAAGGATGTGGAGAAGAGGGAACACTTGTGCCTTGTTGATGGGAATGTAAATTGGTGCCACCACTATGAAATATGGATGCTCCTCAAATTAAAAATAGAACTATCGGATATCCAGCAATTCCATTTCTGGGTGTTTATTTGAAGAAAGTGAAAATGCTACCTCAAAAGGCTATCTGTACCCACATGTTTACTGCAGCATTATTTACAATAGATAAGAGATGGAAACAACTTAAGCATCTATCAGTGCTTAAGATAGAGATGTGTGTATACACACACATGCATACATACACATAAAATATTTAGCCATGAAAAGGAATGAATCATTGCCATTTGTGACATGGATGGACCTCGAAGGCATTATGCTAAGTGAAATAAGTCAGAGAAGGACAAATATATGATCTCTCTTATATATGGAATCTTTTTTTTTTTTTTTAAAAACAAGCTTATAGAATCAGAGAACGAATTGGTGGTTGCCAGAGGTGGGGTGTGGGTTGAAAGAAATGGGTAAAGTGCGGGAGGTAAAAGGTAAAAAATAAAATAAATAAACCAGGAGAGAAACGACCTATTACCTATAGGAGAACATTAACTCAAATAACTGGGTTTTTCATCTGAGACTATGGATGCCAGAAATGTCATAATATTGTTAAAGCGGCAAAAGAAGAGAACAGTTAGCCAAGAATTCTATAGCCAGCAAAACTTCCTCATAAATGAAGAGGAAATAAAGACATTCTAAGTTGAAAGACAACTAATAAAATATTGCTTAAAGAATAGCTGAAAGAGTTTCTTGAAACAGAAGGGAAATGACAGAAGAAAGAATCTTGAAACGTGAGGCTGGAAGGAAAAACAATGGAAAGAACAGATCAATGGGTAAGTAGACTATCCCTCTCATGAGTTTTATAAAACCTACGTGATTAGAATGTAAATTATAATACTGATTCTCAAGACATGACATTTAAAAGTGTGACATGACCTAAATAGAAGGTTTCCATGCTTCTAATCCGAGTGGCATAACTTTGATACCAGTAGATAGTCCTGTATGTATATTGTAACACAGAGCAGCCACAACAAAGCTATACATAGCACTATGTGAAGAAACACAATAAATGAGTCAGGATGGTATCTTTTTTTTTTTTTTTTTTTTTTTTTTTTTTTTTAAAAAGCCCAAGCAACCTACAAGAAGAGAAGCAAAAGAATGAAAAACAGAGCAAATCAGCATATGTGCAAACATTTAGCATCATTAGCCACTAGGGAAATGCAAATGGAGACCACAATGTGATATCACTGCACATCTATTAGAATGCCTAAAATTAAAAAAAATATATATATATATCGACAACACCAAAGGCTAACGAAGACGCAGAGAGAAACCACATCACTCTTACATTGTTGGTGGGAACGTAAGAGGTTCTATCCACTCTGAAAACAGTTCCCCCATGTTTTATAAAACTCAACACGCAATGACCATATGACCCAGCAATTGCACTCTTGGACATTTATCCCAAAGAAATGAAGATTCATGTTTACACAAAAATCTGTGAATGAATGTTAAGTAGCAACTTTACTTTTAATAGCCCAGTATGTGGAACAATCCGTGTTTTCCCGTGGCAGAATGGTTAAGTCATGGTACATCACACCATAGAGTACTGCTTACCAGTATAAAGGAACAAAGCTGTTGATATGTGCAACAATTTGGAAAAAAAAAAAAACCTCATGTTTTGCTGAGTGAGGGAAAAGTCCCAAAGGATTATTGTGAGGACAAGGAATGATGTGGGAAAGGTCGTAAAACATCGACATGGAAAATGCTTGTGCAGATAGAATGTTAGGTTCATGAATCTATATGTGTGAAACAATTCATAGCATAAGCACAAAAAAAAAACTGAAGAAATCTGAGATTTGTAGATTGTTTTAATGTGTGGCTATCCTGGTTGTGGTTTGTACGATAGTTTTATAAGAAGTTTCTCACTGGGGAAAATGGAGTAAAGAGGAAATACATTACTATTATTTCTTAGCAGCACATACACGTCTGTAATTATCTCAAAAACAAAAACCCTGATGCCGAGTTTCAAGATGTAGAGCTTATCTCATTCATTTTCCAATATTTCCATGAAAACATTTAGGCCTAGAATCAGGCCGTATGTCTAAAAACTTAGAAAAGGCGATCAAATTAGAATGTTATCAGTTGCCTTTGACCCGAGCCCCGACTATAATCCTGTGATAGGGCTCAGGTTGTATAGTAGGTGAAATATTTTTTCCTGTGCTACTGAAGATTGGAAAGTGTTTTTCTCTTTTGATTTCTCACAAATCAATTCAGTTATTCCTCCTTCGGAGCTCATGAGATAGGACTCTATTTCCGAAAAGCAAATTGTGCATTATCTGTCATTTCAAGATACCTTAGTTTGGACAAATTATAGGAGTGAGTCCCCTTTCTGTTTGAATTCTAGGAACAATTCAATGGAGGAGGAGGAGTCACAAAGAAACCATTTCCTACCAAATTCTCATTAAAGAAATGGCTTTTCCATCATCAGTACCTATTGAACGCAGTAGCAGGATTTCAGTTTGGAAATCTCTGTAGCTCAGAGGGAGCAAGAATTGAAAGCAATTCATGATTCATCTAAGCGAATGGATTGAGGCAGACCCAGTCATTTGTGGAGCCTAGATGCTTTATTTCACCTATACATTATAGCAAATGCTACTCTATTAGCTCTCATACTTAGAGCAATGTGTGCACTTTTTTTTTTTTTTAACTCTTGTCACAACTTCTCCCATAAAATCTTTCTGAAGGTGTGAGCTGTGATGGCAGGGACACAAGAGAATGAATGGTAACAGGAAAAATCAAGTTGATTTTACATCATTTTATTTGCTAGACTGGCACTATTTAGGCCCGTTAAAAGGTTTAGGAGATTTTTCAGTATCTAACACCTACTATGTGTTAAGTGTCATGCTGATTTTTAAGGAGACGAGAAACCAAGTCACAAATCCTCAGGTGGAGGGATCTACAGGTTGCAAAATGTTCTCAATAGCATCATCTCCTCTGGTTCACAAAAAACACGTCAGGTAGGGATTATGACTTGCTGTCATGTTATGGGAGAGAAAATGATCACGGATAGGTTGGGAGAGTGCCCCATATGAAGGCTGTTGTCAAGCATAGAGCTTGATTTTTTTTTTTTTTTTCCTCTGATTCCAACCCCAAGCTATGGCTAGGTCAGATCCTCTGTTATGGGCTCACATGGAAGCATGGCTTTCACCCACAGCAATCATGTGGCATGCAATTACACGTTTGTTTATTAATTTCTGTTTCCCCCAACGTAGTAGATTGGAGTCCATATCTGATTTGATTCATTTATCCAGGTTCCAAACAGTGCTTGTACTGAGGCAGTTCTTAAAAAATCCTGTTGTGGTATATTGATTGTATCTTATACTTCCTTTTTTCCTTCTTTTCTGCTAGTTGTTTCCTACCCTTGTGTCCTATATTTTTCTATATTTTGTAAGTTTTCTTTGAGACTTTTTCCCCCAGCTGTCCAGAAATTATCTTTATGCCAGCAATTTTTCTTTCACTTAAAAATTTCTTTACCAATGGCAAGATTGAAGGCAGTATTCGATTATCCTATATTGTGACATGTTTTAATGTGTTTACATATTCTTTATTTCCCCCAAATATTCTTATTTTAAGTACAGCCTCAGCTTCTAGATCTGTTACTATATCATACATAACGCTCTTGTATCATTTTGAGTGCGAGAATGCAATTCTGGGGGATGGGACTGAGGGAGAATTTGGGATAAGGGAGGGAAGGCGGAAGAGCACATGTCAGGGAACATGTGGCAAGTGGACTGATTGCCTTTTCTTATATTTTCCAAGTAACTGAAAAAAAATTCTATAGAACTTTGAGCAGTTCATTCAGAAGAAAGGGGGAGATTGGTATCTTTTGAATCCTGTGCCTTATTAATCAAAGTTTGACTTTGTCCTCTTTGGGCTGTGCTTTTGTGGGTGCTGGGTGGGTCCCACGGCTTCTTGTTCCTCAGCGGCAGCAGGGCAACCTGGAAATAGAAAGCAAGGCTTGTATGACACAGGTACATGTAAATGGGAAAGCACTTGGTGTTGGCAATAGGAGGAATCCGCAGCTGTCATCACAGCAGACCCCTCAAATCCACAGTGATGGGTGCCCTGGCTCAATGGCCATTAGAAACGTACAAGCAAAAAAAAAAAAAAAAGAAAAGAAAAAAAAAAAAAAAGAAATGTACAAGCAGCTATTACGGAAAGCTAGAAAGAAGTTATATACACTAAAATGAGCAAAATGTGGGGTGCTCCATAACATCTAGTAAATACATTTGACATTTTTATTTCATATCTTTTTTTTAGTGGTTTTGTTTTCAATTTACATGATGTTTCAGGATTACATCAGTAGTTATTTAGAAACAGATTCAAATTTGACCAGTTTTAGTCTTCTCAATCATTTCTTTTATGTGGCATCTTAAGTATAATTGAATTTTTGCACAGTTTTGGAGGTTACAGAATTTTGGGTACTTCTTTTTCAGGAAAGCTGTATGGGGCGGTATGCTTTCTGAGCCCTAGCAGTATGAGTTTCAGCCGGCTTTATACATAAATAACATGGTGACTGGGTATAGAATTTTGAATAATGATGAACATGCTATCAAAATTCTTTACTCTGCTTCCAGCCATGACAGTGATATTGGATTTTTCCTTCCACTGAAAATGACTATAAACCCAGACAAAATATGTGAAGCATTGGGCGACAGGCAGTATAGGATGCTGCTCTCGGAGAGAAAGGGAACAAGGTAAGCACCCCCCTCCCCCGATTGCTCCAGCTTTTTGTCTGGAGTCACTTTCCTGACATAAGGGAAGGCGAGTGGTCCCAAATAGAGCCACATTCTCTCTAAGCTAAGAATCCAAAGATGAAGTCCAAGGATGCTGAAACTGCTGTGATTTGCAGAGTGAGCTAGCTGAGGAGGGGCCATTGTGTGGACCTGGGTGCATGGGGGGCAGGAACCTCTGTAATCTAGGAGGATACAGCATGGGCCTGTGGCCAAAGGCTGAGCTGCATGTGTCCAGAGAAGGGTTTTATGAGGCTTCATACAAATTTCCCCCTGTAGGTCAAGAGCTGAATGGTGATATCAGAGAACAGGACAGGAGATAGCAGTGTTCCAGAGCAGAGTGAGGAGATGCCTCTAAGTACCTTAGACTTTCAGTGGAAAACTCAGAAATATTAGGTCTTTGGAGTTGAGGATGACATACCCTAGGATTAAGAATAAAATTTTTGTGGTGAAGAATTAGACTTTACACAATAAGGCATAAGGTCATGACTAATTTGAAGACAAAACTGAATAGAACCTCAGATAAACACAACATCAAACAAGCTATGGAACTGTAACATTCCACAAGGAAGGAGGAGAATGGGCCAGGGTGGTACTTGAAGAAATAAAGGCTGGAAAGTTGCAAAATTTGGTGAAATACTTAATTCACAGGTTCAAGAAGTCAGGAAAAGTACGATAAACAGCAAAGTTGGGTTTAAATGTGAATTTGGAGGAAACATAAAGCATCCATGAAATCTTGTAAGCATAATTCCCTTTGGTTCCTCCTTCCACTTCCTACTCCAGTTGAATCAAGTCCTTAATGTTTCTTCCTGTGTATCCTGGTACAGGCTTTGCCAGCATCGTTGCCTTCCCTTCCTACTGCATCCTGAGCAAACTTGGCTTCCAGCTCAGGTCATTATCATCCCATGATATCCTTCTCCATCTTCCAACCCCACTGCCCTCCTCTTCCCTCACTTGGGATGTAGTTCAAGGTGTAAGCAGTTGTGTGAAAACCTTCCAGGGAAGTGTTCTCTGCAGCATAATTGTAAATCTTTTTAAAAGGTTTTATTTATTCATGAGAGAGACAGAAGCAGAGACCAAGGCAGAGGGAGAAGCAGGCTCCGTGCAGGGAGCCTGATGCAGGACTCGATCCCGGGACCATGGGATCACGACCTGAGCCACAGGCAGATGCTCAACTGCTGAGCCATCCAGGCTTCCCTATTTCACATTAGGGACATAAAAAAAAAAAAAAATCTATTAACTTCCCATAATGCCTAGAGTGTGACAGCAATTGTTTTGGAAGATGCTGAGCCGGAAGGAGTCTCTCCTCCTTCTGAACTACAGTTTTTGTTCTTTCTGTCTCTCCCCTTCTCTCAGAACTTTTCCTCTTTCTAATTTGTCTATATCTTTGTAATTAAGGCCCATCACGAAGCCTGGGGGTATTGCATTCTTGTTTTACCAAAGCTGGTAAAATTATATCCCTACCACAAGATAGTCCTCACTGACTGATTTTGAATGAACTCTGATGCTGCCCCCAACTCCCGCCTGAAAATTTTGCTGGAAATAGAAAACTAAGAAATTCCATATTGGAATCTAGAAATTTTGCCTAGTTGATGGAGAAACATTTAGTTGCAATAGAATTTCTCAATCTAGCATTTTCCCTTTTAAAGAGTGTATTGCTGAGGGACCTGGAGCGTCCAGAGCTTAAGACGGACAGCTCTGATTTCTTAACATCACTGATGTCTTTACATGCAAAACGGAGGGCGGGCCGGCGGGCTGGAAGTTTTCAGTACTTGCTCAGATCTTGGTGATTAAACAGCCTTTTGTCAGATAATTAAGATTTTCATCCCTGGATGCAAATGTTCAAAGGACTTGGTTATAACTAGTGTTTATTTAATATGAACAGGCCCTGATCCCTTCATCTGCCCAGACGCACTCATAATGCTGCTCTTTCAAAATGGATTTAGCTCACAAACTATTTTATCGCCTGCTTGCATTTGGGGCCAAAGTGAGAAAAAGACAAAACACTTTAGTGTATGTGTGAATTTGTTCTAACAAGAATGGGGAAATAGTCCAGCCACCCCAGCCCCTTTTATCACTTTGTTCACAGCTCTTACGCCAGCTATAAAAGGCACCTTTACAAGTGGAGCAGTACTGTTTTTATCCCTGGGTTTGATTCACTTCATGAATAAAAATGCCTCTGATTTCACTTTGCAAGGTGGAAAGTGGGCTTGAACTTGTGCTTAGAATGAGATGAAGTTTAGCCAATGTTTGTGTCATTTACTGGAGTGGCTCGTTTCACCTTGGGCTTTATGTCCTCAGGACAGCCCTGATTACTCAGGTACTGGACTCTGTTTGAGGACATCTTGTTCCTCCAATTACACTGAAGTGGCCCGTTTCCGGCTAGGATCCAGCCACTTCACCACCAGCCTCTTAGCACAGCACCAATTACACAGACTCAAAGCTGTGTCTGTCTGGGGCCAGTTATTCTGGGAATGGCTTTTCTGGGTTGATGCTTTCAGGGTTTGAACAGAGCTAAATACATAGCCTTGCTTCGTTTGGGAGCTCTCAACCGAAAAGTTTTCTTACTTCATTCACTAGTTCTCCCTTATTCACTTACCCTGCATCTACTCCTTTCATTCAGGGTTTTTGTCTGTTTAGCTTTTTTCCCTTCAGATTATTACAATTTGGGGTTGCCTTAAATTTACAGTGTGAAGATCTGTTTACAACTAAGCATGCCTCCTTCCTCTTTCCCAGCTCTATATAAATAATCCTGCTTTCCATCAGGTCTCAGCTAAAATGTTTCTTCCTCAATGAAGCCTCCTCATATAGGCCTAGGTTTTAATTCCTCACTGGTTCCACTTGCCCAGATTCCAGGATTCTGCAGCCTTAGGAGCCAGTCGACTCTCCTCTTCCCATGATACCTCAGAGACATAGTTGAAGACCCTGCCGTTGTCATAGCACTAGAAATGCTTTATGAAATCGAAATCCATTTATTTATCTATTTATTTGATTTTTAATTTACTTATTCATGAGACACACACACACACACACACACACACACACACACACACACACACACAGGGGAGGGGGGTGCAGCAGAGACACAGGCAGAGGTAGAAGCAGGCTCCATGCAGGGAGCCCGACCCACACCCTGGGCTGAAGGCAGCGCTAAACTGCTGAGCCACCCGGGCTGCCCTCGATATTCCTTTAAAAGCAGAATTAAACTTGCAAGAAAGGAGAGGTACTTGGTGTATGCTAGAAATGGCAAGGTTTCTGGGAAACAGACTGGGAAGGGTGACAGCAAATCCTTCAGTGGCCTTGGTAGTAGGAGATCTATCTCAGTAGATCAGATTTTCTTCCCTCTTAGGACTGTGTTTGCTGCATTCCAAAGATTTTGGACTGTTGTGTTTTCATTTTTATTTGCTTCTGTGTATTTTTTTTATTCTTTAATTTCTTGGTTGACGCATTCATTTCTTTAGTAGGATGTTCTTTAACCTTCATGTATTTGAGGTCTTTCCAAATGTTTTCTTGTGGTTGACTTCAAGTTTGATAGCATCGTAGTCTGAAAATGCATGATTTGATCTCAACCCTTTGTACTCAGGGAGGGTTGACTTGTGATCCAGTATGTGATCTATTCTGGAGAATGTACCATGTGCACCTGAAAAGAATGTGTCTTCTGCTTTAGGATCAAATGTTTTGAATATATCTGTTAAATCCATCCAGTCCAGTGTGTCATTCAAAGCCCTTGTTTCTTTTTTGATTTTCTGTTTTGACGATCTGTCCATTGCAGTAAGTGGGGTAGTATAGTCCTCTACTGTTATTATTTTGAGTGTATATTATTAACTTATATATTTGGATGCTCCCAAGTTGGGGGCATAAATACTTATTATTAGATCTTCTTCATGACTAGACCCCTTAATTATGATATAATGCCCTTCTTCATTTCTTGTTACAGTCTTTGTTCTAAAATCTAATTTGTCTGTCATAAATATGGCTACCCTGGCTTTCTTTTGATGTCCTTTAGCTGATGATGGTTCTCCATCCCCTCACTTTCAATCTAAACTTTGAATCTAAATGAATCTCTTGTAGCCAGCATATAGTTGGATCTTGTTTTTTTATACATTCTCAATACCTTATGCCTTTTGATTGGAGCATTTAGGCTACTTACATACAGAGTGATTGTTGAAAGATGAATTTAACCAAAAAAAAAAAAAAAAAAGAAAGATGAATTTAGTGCCATTGTATTACTTGTAAAGTTCGTAGCTTTGGTGATATTCTCTGGTCTTTTCTAGTCTTTTTGCTTTGGTCTTTTTTTTTTTTTTTTCCTGCACTCAGAGAGTCCCCCTTAAAATTTCTTGCAGGGGCTGGTTTAGTGGTTACAAACTCTTCTAGCTTTTGTCTGGGAAAGTCTTTATCTCTCCTATTATGAATGACAGCCTTACTGGATAGAGTTTTTGGCTGCATGTTTTTCCCAATCAGCGTGTTGAATATATCCTGCCACTCTTCTGGCCTGCCAAAGACAGATATGCTGAAAACCTGGTCTGTCTTTTCTCGTAGGTCAAAGATCTTTGCCCTTGCTGCTTTCAGGTTTTTTTTGTCTGTGTGTTTTGTGAATTTGACTATGGTATGCCTTGGCGATGATTAGCTTTTGTTGAATTTAATGGCAGTTCTCTGTGCTTCTTGGATTTTGAGGTCTGTGTCCTTCCAGGTTATGGAAGTTTTCAACTATAATTTGTTTGAATAAACCACCTGCCCTTTTTTCTCTCTCTTCATGTTCTGGAACTCAAGATATCAATGTTACTACATTTTAATAAGTTGCTGAGTTCCCTAAGTCTACCTTCATGGTCCATTACCTTTCTTTCCCTCTTTTTTTCAGCTTTATAATTTTCCATAATTTTATCTTCTGTATCACTGATTTGTTCCTCTGCTTCATCCATCCTCATTTTTATAGCATACATTTGGGTTTGCATCTCAGTTATAGAGTTTCTAATTTTGGCCTGACTAGATTTTAGTTATTTTATCTCTGCAGTAAGGGATTCTCTGCTGCGTCCTATGCTTTTTTCAAGCCCAGTTAATATCCTTAGAGTCATTGTTTTCAATTCTAGTTCAGACATTTTAATCTGTATTGATTAAATATCTGGCCATGAGTCTTACTTCCTATTTTTTCTTTTGGGATAATTTCTTCATCTTGTCATTTTGTCTGGAAAAGAATAAAACAAAACCCAAAACAAAAAATAGATCCTGGGTGTGTTTTGGCCTGCTTTTCCAAAATAAAATGAAAATAAAAAAATATACAAAATACATAAAACTCAAAATTGGGAAAAAAAAAAAGGAATTGAAAAAATGAATAGTAGTAAAAAGAATAAAGAATGAAAGTAAAAAGGAAGCTAGATCCTATTTCCCCTAGAGCTGAAGATTTGCAGCACTCTGTGATCAGCAGACTTGGTGGGAGCAAGTTGTTTGTGGTGCTCTTCTGGGGGAGGGGACTGCTGCGCTGATTCTCCAGCTAACTTGTTTCAATGGAAACACTTCTCTGGGGTAAAGAGGATGGGACTTGGTATAAGTGGCTCTTGTCTCCATGAGGTGACACTGTTTTGCTCCCTGAAGGCTTTCCATGGGTGGGATGAAGATGGTGACGCCCTGCTCTCTAGCCCCAGGGCTGAAAGCTCACAACCCCCACTTTTTGGGAGCCCTCACAGAATAGCAATAATCACCCCTTTTGTGTCCCTGATTTCTGTCTGAACCCTGCCTTCACCCTGCCTGTGTCTGAGCTTTCTTATCTCAGGTGCGCAACTGAGTTTCTAAACTCCAAGTTTTAGGGACCCCTGCGGCAGGGACCTGTGATGATCCTCTTGGGGGAGGGGGTCTTGTCACACTTTTGCCATTTCCTGTCCTCTTCCAGGAAAGTGGTCTCACAAACTGTGAAGCAATTTGGAGTTTATGGCAAAATGGAGCAGAAAGCTGACACCAGGACTTGCTGCTCTCAGTGGCTTCCTCTCTTCCACGGCTGGGCACAGCACAGCAGGTTGGAGCCACCCATTCTTGCAACCCAGGGGACCCTCAGACCATGCTGTGACTCCCAAGATTATACCACACTTTACCCCCTGTGCACCATAAGTCAGGCATGTCCCCCATGGTCACAGACTTCTAAAAGTTCAGATTTTGCATTCTGCTTATAATACTTTGCGGTAGCCTCCATGAGCAAGGCTCCCTTCCTGCCACAGTACCTATAATTATAGCTCCTCTATGTCAACTCTGCACCTCCTACCTTTCAAAAGGTGATCGCTTTTCTACGTAGACTTGTAGTTTTTATTCTCTCAGATCTCCGAATGATTTCTGGTGTGTTCAGAACTATTTGCTAACTATCTAGCTGTGTTTAAGGGATGAGACAAGCTTAGGGTCCCCTCTCTGCTGTCTTAACTCCTTTCCAGTGGTACAAATTTTAACATCTGCCTGCAAAATTAAAGCCATGCTGTTGCCCAGGCAGCATATTGCAACTGAGACCTTTGCATAAAATAGTAGAATAAAATAGTATGAGAAAAAAGTTCAGAAAAAGGAATACACCCTTGGACACATAGAGGCAGACAGCAAAAGTTGATATTTTGGGTGGGAAAAATGTTCCCTACGATTTGTTGACCATAGGTCGGTGCCCCCTGCTAGGGTTGAAATGCTAATTTTTACTATTGGTGTGTTCAGGAACCCTCAACTGAAGGTCATAGGGTTTTAAATATTTATGGAGAGAAATCATGAGTGACTATGTGATGAAAAACTGGAAATTTTTAAAGAATAGAAGTCTATAAAACCATTTGTAAACAGAAAATTATTTCTAGGGGCAGCCCGGGTGGCTCAGTGGTTTAGCGTTGCCTTTGGCCCAGGGTGTGATCCTGGAGACCTGGGATCGAGTCCCACATCAGGCTCCCTGTGAGGAGCCTGCTTCTCCCTCTGCCTGTGTCTCTGCCTCTCTCTCTGTCTCTCTCTCTGTGTGTGTCTCTCATGAATAAATAAATAAATACAATCTTAAAAAAATATTTCTAGAAAATTATTTATAAATAGAAAATTCCCCTAAAAGAAATCAGTTACTAGAAATTTACTGAATTTCCTCAAATACTAATGAAAAATAGGTCCAGATCATTTACAAACCTCTTCTTTCAAACCTTTAAGAATAGATAATCTTTACATTATAGAAGTATTTTCAGAGACTAGGCAAGAAAGAAAATATCTCAATGAATTTTATGAGTTTATTATAACCTTGATTTCAAAATCATGCAGAGGAAGCATACAAAAGGAAAACTTACAGCTTAATTGTGATCACAGAGGCAAAAATTCTGAGTTATTAACAAAGTGAATCTAGGGTTGTTCATGTGTAGCATGTATGGCTGTGTAGTGTGTAGGTGTAGTTTGTGTAGCATCTGTGTGAGGATAAGAATATCAAAACACACTGATACCATGAATGTATTCTTGCTGCATGGATTCCCTAGGAATGTAGGAGTGTTTTTTTTTTTTTTTTTTTAAAGATTTTTTTAGTTGAGGGACTGCATGCAAGTGTGCATGCCAGTAGGGGGAAGGGCAGGGGGAGAGACACTTATTCCATTATTTACATAAGTATGTAAGACACTTATTCCATTATTTACGGAAGTACAGCAGGAATAGCAGTTGACCATGTAGCTTTTTATTTATTTTATTTTATTTTATTTTATTTTATTTTATTTTATTTTATATTTTTTATTTTATTTTTTTATTTTATTTTATTTTTTTCATGTAGCTTCTTTTAAACTTGCTTTGCTAGAAGTTTTTATAAGTAATTTCATATTGGACTTTTAATAGCCTTTCAAGGCTAAAAGCCACACCAAATACTTGCCATCAAATGTGCCTGTGATACTTGTAGGTTTGGGTGAATTCCTCTTTTCTTGAGGTCTACAAAATATCCTGAGATTCCTGCACCTGCTAGGAAGTGACATTCTTAACTTGGCAAAGCTCTTTGGAACTCTGTTGTTGTGGTTGTTGTTTTTGCGTGTGTTTTTAAGATTTTATTTATTTGAGAGCGAGCATGCATGAGTGTGGGAGGATGGGCAGAAGGAGGGGGAGAGAATCTTGAGCAGGCCCCATGCCCAGCTTGGAGTCTGATGTAGGGCTCGATCTCATGACCTTGAGAACATGACCTGAGCCAAAATCAAGAGTTGGCCACTTAATCAGCTGAGCCACCCAGGTACTCAAGGCTGCTGGGAACCCTTTAAGCAAAGCATCAGACCACCAATTTCAAGGGGCTTTACTGGCTCCATAAGGTCAAACTTAGTTGCTTAAAACTGGTTCATCACCTCTGAGTCCATGTGTGTGTGTCTCAAAGACAACATTCCAGTCAAAGCCTTGGTCAAATAACTGATGTTTTCAGCAGTGTCCTGTTACAAGAAGAACAGATTCTTGTTGAACTTATGCAAATAATTAGAATTGCCACGAAAGAAACAATACTCACCAAGAGTTCCTGAATTTTTGAGGATTCAGGTAGGGAAAAAAGATAAATTTAAATTTGCTCACAAAGGAATATTTTTTTTCATATTTTTGTAATTCATAGATATCTTGAGAGAAAAGTTTCTTTAAATCTAGAAAAGCAAACATTAGAGAACCAGCAAAGTTTCAAATAACGGTCATAAAAACTATGATCATCTTCCTCAGTTTATTCAGTCCTATGTTACTAATTTTTCTGTTTGAATGCAGTTTTTCCATTAGTTCTGGAAATTTTTAGTTTTAGGATCTTAAAGATATCAGAAACCTGTACTTGTCAAAAGTCATTTTCATGCATCTCCTTGAAGCTGAAACACATTTACAAGGGCATTGGGGTGAAGCAGTAACTGTAACTTTTTTTTTTTTTTTTTTAACAGATCTTTTATTTGCAGTCGTCACTGGGGCCGTTTCTTGTTGCTTATTTGTTTGCTGGCCTCCTCTTCCAGCTGCATGGCCAGGCGCAAGGCCTTGATGACATCACGCAGGGCTGAGAAGTGCTTGGCTTGCTGGATCACGGCAGACTCTGCCTTGTTCACAAAGGTCTCCAGGTCATAGTCTGGCTGTTCGGTCATCTTGGAGAGCTCAAGCCAGCCTGGCCCTTGCTGTATAATCTCCTTGAACTCCTCCATAGCCCTTTCCTCCAATTCCCTGATCTGAGACATGGCTTCATTAAAGCTGGACATCTGGGAAGATAGTTCCTCCTCTTCCTTGGAGAAATTGCCTGAGACCAGGGACCCATGAGAGCTGGCTTCCATCTCTTCGGTTTCCATTTGAACTGGCTGCTCCCCACTGGACCCACTGTGGGGGCTCAGCTCCTTGACCCTGTCTGCATATCTTAGTGTGTTTAAAGTATATTCACAGGAGCTTATGCCTGGTGAGATCATGGCGATCATGCAGGTCCTTGAGCTCTCCCCGATAAAGGAGTCCCTCAGCACCTGTGTCAGCTTGCTCTCTCGAAGCGGGGTGTGAGCCTTGTTCTGTCCGAGGGCCCTGATGCACTCCTTCAGAGCCAGCAGACTCTTGTTGATTTCTGTACCCTCCATGTGGGTCTGCCGGACAGCACTGGAAGTGTCTGCACCTCTCATTCCCAAAAGACTCAAAAATGGCCATGGTTAAAAATGTGATGAGTGTTCATTATAATGCAGTTGACAAGGAAATTCAGTTACCTTTGTGATGTATATTTCAATAATTAGAATTACATATGATAACATACCATGATACATTAAAACTTTAGAAATTTTATATAATTTCTGGAATAGTTATAGCATTTGCCCACATATTACCTAAGAAGGTTTGCCGTTTGTTTGACAATGCCTCCTATGTAACTTAACATACCAGATAAACAAACCTGAGTAGTCAAAAAGATCTCATTTAGAATTTGAATTTTTTGGAATTTTATTAAGAGCCTTGGATGGTTCTAAAGCACATGCCTAAATAAGGTTACAGATTATTATAAAACTTTATATTATCCATTGAACCAATATGACCTCCACAGCTTAGCTCTTTTAATACTGAGAAGTTTTAAGTAACCAAAGATGTGATGAAGATAAAACACTGAAACTTTATTTTTCTGGTCAGATAAAAAGGGCTTATTTACAATTTATCAAGAGTAGACCAACAATCCAAGAAAACTGTCTTTTTAACAAGGGAAAAAACAAATTCCAATCTTAAACTGGTGTATTTTAAAAACTCATTCATTCCAGTCTTAGTCCTAACCATGCATAAGATTTATTTCAAAGATTCCCCTTCACAAACTTCATATACAACTTTTCTTCATTCAGATTTTGTCCTAAGGTTTTCCTCTTTAAACAACCAATCTAATTTCAGGACAAAATTATTTTCTTTTCCCTCAACAAAAAATGTTCTAATTTCTTATACCTTTGCTACACCTCTCATGCTTTCTCTACATGCAGAGTTGTTTTCCTTATTTCTAACAGTCTTAATTATATATTTTCTTTTTCTTTTTTCTTTCTTCCTTTTTTTTTTTTTTTTTTTTTTTTTTTAAGAGAGAGAGTGCACTGAAGGGAGGGGCAGAGAGGGAGAGAGATAATCTTAAGCAGGCTCTATGCCCAGTGAGGAGCATGACACGGGAGTCAATCTCATGACCCTGAGATCATGACCTAATGTTGAAATCAAGAGTTGGATGTTTAACCATCTGAACCACCCATGTGACCCAGGATTTAGTTATATTTATCAGAATTTTAACCCTTAGAAACCTTAGTTTCCAATGAAAACTAAGTAGTGACCAATTGGGAACCTGTTACACCAGAATTCCTTAGATTGACAAATTCATAAATACATTTTATAATTTCTAGAAATGTTTTTTTTATAGTGCAACTTTCAATGAAACCTAAAACACCTTTATTAACAGATCCAGGTATCAGTAGTTTTTCTGTAATAAGATAAAAGCTGACAAACTTATGTTTAGTAATATTTTAGTATTTTTAACATATTTGGAAAAGACTTAGCTATCCGATGACTTTAATTAAATTTACCTTTTAACTTAGAAACTTTGAAGTTTCAGGTTTACCACAGATTTTGAAAGCTATTTAAAAGTTTACCTAACTCTGGGAAACGAACTAGGGGTGGTGGAAGGGGAGGTGGGTGGGGGGTGGGGGTGACTGGGTGGCGGGCACTGAGGAAGGCACTTGACAGGATGAGCACTGGGTGTTATTCTGTATGTTGACAAATTGAACACCAATAAAAAATTTAAAAAAAGTTTACCTATAAATTTTTTTATTAACCTGCTTGCTCTTAATTACCCATGAAAACGTCCTGAGTCAGATAAAATTAACCATTATTTTAAGTCCTCTTTTTGCTGATGAATTGCAACAGAGATAACATAAGCTTATGTGACCTTTAATAAACCTTGGTAGCATGAAGTTTTACATCTGATGCTGATAACTCTAAAGACATGTTTATTTTAATTAAGCTAACAACCTTGAGTTAGCTTTAATTCTGAGTATGTTGCACCTGTGCCCACTAAAAGTCAGGGTGTTCCCCACTCTCAATTATACCTGGGGCTTCTGGGGGGAAATCTGAAGTGGGTGAAATCCAGGGGAGACCCTGGGCCCCTTCATGCTGATGTAGTAGGTGCTTCAGTTTGGACCTCAAAAGGTGGCGGCCCATCTGCATGGGGTCTTTTTTGTTCCTTGACAGTGAAGGTAAAAGGAGGAGGAGCCAATAGCTCCAGAGGCACAGGGAGCCTCCTGTGGGCTGTACTGGCCATGGTGCCAGGAGCAGAGGGAGGTAGAGGTGCGGGCAGACGCAGCAGGGGTGCTGCTGGCAAGGGCAGGGGCAGATTCAAAATCTGGACTAACATTCCTTTATCTCCATCTTCTGTCTCTCCGTCCTGCAAAATAGGCTTCTTTGGTTGCCTTTCAGCCCTCAGCACCCTTTATTCAAAAATACGTGCTGATGTACTTCCTTTGGGGGGACAGGAGGGGCAGTGCCATCTTCCTAGGCAAAAACCCAGGACACAGAAGGAACAAAACTGTGAATGGAGCCTGCAGTACCGTTGGAGTTTCACCAACTGAACCAAATTGCTTCTCGGTTTCTGGTTTTTCTCCCAAAGCCAGAGCTTCACTGACTGAGCCAGACAGCCTCCTAGACAAGCCAAGAGAGCCAAACCCCCTATCTGGAGGCAACTGAATGGGAGAAGGAACACAGTCAAGAACATTCAAGGCATTTTATAAAACAAATCTAACGTGGCTTGTTTTGTCCAAAGATCCCAAAAGCTGCAGCAACAAACCAACCAAATGCAAAGGAACTGGTTCGCAAATTGGGTAAAAGTCTAACAACTATTTGCCCGTCTCTCACAGTGCACCCCCCACAAATGCTAACAAAGTGGCTTCTTCTAAAGGAAAAGCCCAGACCAAGGGAAAGGGAGTTCCTGGTTGTACACAGCGGAGAGATTTACCCCACTCTCCAGTCTGATGCCTTGGAGAGGTTTGTCCATTCCTTGCCCCAAGTGTCAGAGGCAGGGGCAACCAGTCCCACTCCAGGTACTCAAGGGGAAAGCCCCCCCAACAAATGGTCCCTGCCGCTGCTAGGGACTTACCTGACAAATCCGTGGGACAGACAGGCTGGCCACCTGGCTGGCAGTTGCTCCTGGCTGGCTGGCCAAATCATAACCAAGTCCAAGCTCATCTGCTTTGCTGCACGACGAACCAGTGAATTAAGAGGCAAGATGTTGGGTAGGAAAGTGACTTGATTTGGAAAGCCAGCAGACTGAGGAGATAGTGGACGATTGTCCTATAGAACCACCCCTCTGAGCATGAGATTTTGAGTTTATGTCAGGAAGAGGGGGAATTGGGAGAGGTTGAAGTCCAGAGGTACTGAGCATCTGTAGGCATCAAGGAAGGTCCTGTAACTTCTTTGTCCTAGGTCAGTTGATCTTAGCTTATAAGGATCTGGTCATGTTGTTCCTGTAAATCTTAAACCTAGCATAGTCATTGGTTTGTTTCTTTTTTTTAAAGATTTTATTCATGAGAGATCCAGAGAGAGGCAGAGACACAGTGAGAGGGAGAAGCAGGCTCCTCTCAGGGAGCCCGATGGGGGACTCGATCCCAGGACCCCGGGGTCATGCCCTTGAACTGAGGGCAGATGCTCAACCGCTGAGCCACCCAGGTGCCCCAGCATAGTCACTTCTGTGTGTACTTATCTCCTCTGGTGAGGTAGATTTTGGTTAAGAAGTAATTTGCAAATCTTAGCTAATATGCATGCTTCTATGCAGGGCTAAGCAGAAGTTTCTAAGCTATAGATCACAAAGGCAAGGGGATGGCAGCAAAATGGAGTCAGACATTCTAAGTTTCTCCTTGTTACCACAGGACTTTTATTTCCAGCCTGGTGAAATTCTGGTGTGAATACACTAGAGACATGTACAAGCACCTGCAGTGAAACACTGTAATAGCCAAAAAAGATCACTCCCCAGGAAGGGAATGGAGGCATCCACTGTGGCCTACGTACCCACAGGAACATGACCGCATAGTGGTTTAAATTAATCATTTAGATCCATGTGCATCAACAGAATCTGGCTAAAGATTTTAAACTGTATCCTTTGAAGAATAGGGAGTTGAGAGGACTTTAAATAGGAATCACATATGCCTCAAACTTGTTTCTGGAGATGAGTCATTTTTTGGGGGTGGGTGTTCTGTGGAAAGCAGCATCCCCAGTTTTGGAATGTTAACAGGATAGGAAAGACCCAGAGTAAACGCAACTGTCATCGAGTTGAACAATCCTGTATGAAATCAGTCACACCTGAGAAGGTATGGTGGGGCTTATCTACTGTCCATTTTTTTTTTTTTTTTGGAAATACAAATGGGAGACACGAGCAGTAACTATTAACTGAAATAACTGTTGAGAAACGTTATGTAAACTGCAAAGTGCCATACACATGCTGGGGGAGTTGGTCTGATTATGCAAATAATGAGCCAGCATGTCCTTCCCAGGGAGAGCGCATCGTTGGCAGGGTCCCCGCAGCTCCCACCCAGCAGATCCTGGAGAAAAGCACCTTAGCTGAGCAGGTTGGACTCAATTATGGAACATTGGCAGCTGTCTCTGGAGCCTAGCAAACAAGTCTTTTTTTTTTTTTTTTTGCCAAATGCATTATTAATTGCCTGGGTAAAAGAACAAGGCCAATTCGAGTCTCCGATTCCACCAGGGAGCCTTGGGGCTTTGCATGAGGAGTGAGTGACACAGGTTTCCATTTCAGGAGCTTGGAGTTGGCTCACTTTACCATTTCTAACCGAAGGGAAATACCCCAAATCAGATTAATGTGGTCCTGGGAAAGCCCAAGGGTGGTTAATGATTCTGTCCCTTTCATGGAAAAGAAAAATAAAAATCTCAAGAAACAAGGCAGTTTCTGAAGTGAGAGGACAAAGGGAAAAGAGTCAGGGTTTTCTTGTTTTTGTTTTTTTCCTGTGCTTCTGAAGCAAGTGAATTTTGTGAGACATTTAAAAGGCCAGTGGCCAGCTTACCTGCATTTATCACCCCATTGGGGAACTGGGGAGTTTTTCCTTTTTGATTCACTGGCCTTTCCAGAAGCAGCCTATAAACTTTTCCTTCCTAGTTACCTAGGAAATAGTGGGGTTCCCGTGGCTGGAAATGGCACAGTGCTCTTGTAAGTGACTGTCAAGAGTACAGGGTCCTTGACTGTGTCTTGGTGGAACAGTGGGCAGCATACGCAGGAGGAGGGCTATGCGGGGTAGGGGTCTTGCACCTTCACTTCTGAAAATCTGGTCAGATCTAGGCAGGTGGGTCTGACCAGAAGAATAAAGGCCCCAAACCAGAGTTCTTTTAGTGCTTGACTCTTCCTATGAGAAAACTCAGTGCCTTTTTGCAGTTCTTGCTTCTCTCCTAATAATTAGAGCTCCATTCTCTGCTACAGAAAATCCTGATGGAGACAAGCAAAGATCAGGGCTCTTAGTAGGATGATGAATTCCCTAATATCTTTCCCAGAAAAGGTAACAGATACCATCTTTGGAGTCCAAATAAAGGCATCTTTCATTTACTGGCGTGGGGAGAATTGTGGGCAACACTTGGACCCTTCAGCCAGTAGGTCTCGTGTTACCCAAGTGGGCTCTTTGGTTGTAAATGATGTTTGCTGAGTGCCTTTACCTAGAAGTCCGCCTGCCTAAAGAGGGAAGAGTGCAGCCTTGCTTCGTTGGCCAGTTCTTAATTGCTAGGAAATAAAACACATAATAATAATCCTGAGACCCTACAGGATTAGATTTTGCACGTCTCATCAGAGCCTGGGTGGGAGGCACCTGTGAGCTGGTGTCTAAATGACACAGATTCCCTGGTGCGACTCCTCCAACAGTTGTGAGCCACAGCCACTGTCCCTGAGGGTGATGTTTGGGTATTGCGGCCTTTTTAGCTGACAGTGTGGGTTTTCTGAAACACGTAGAGTTCCCAGCAGGAGACTGGAAGTTGAGGTCATAGGTAAGCAAACCTGGTCTGGTTTGGCCAACCATCTGGGGAGATTTTTGCCAAAACTCTGAATTGTTTTCCCAACAGTGAATCTGTCAACCGCTTACTCCCCTCAGCACCTTCTTGTGATAAGTGCCTAGTACTGATGCTCTAATTGTCATCAAAATCTCAACTTTCCTTGACACTGGCAACAAATGGGGCATCATAGTCGGGCTGGGCTAGAGAGGTCTTCAAATGTAAGGCATGTGTTCTTATGGGCTTTTCAGTTTGGAGAGTGAGAGGGCAAACGAAGGGATACAATAAAGGGTGAAATGCCCGGTAATTTTGGAGTATTTACCATGTTCCAAGCACTGTGGTAGGTGTGCTACTACATCATCTCTCTGGCCCGTGCAGGAATCCTGGTTACTTTATGGAAACTATTCCTTAGATTGGGAAACCAAGAGTGAGCAAGGATGAGTTATGTGTCCCAGATTACCCAGCTTGGAGAAATGGCACAGCCCCAGCATTTAAAGTCTTGTCTGGGGGGGATCCCTGGGTGGCTCAGCGGTTTCGTGCCTGCCTTTGGCCCAGGGTATGATCCTGGAGTCTCGGGATCGAGTCCCGCGTCGGGCTCCCGGCATGGAGCCTGCTTCTCCCTCTGCCTGTGTCTCTGCCGATCTTTCTCTCTCTCTCTCTCTCTCTCTCTCTCTCTCATAAATAAATCTTTTTTAAAAAATGAAGTCTTGTCTCGGGATCCCTGGGTGGTTCAATGGTTTAGCACCTGCCTTTGGCCCAGGGTATGATCCTGGAGTCCCCGGATGGAGTCCCGTGTCAGGCTCCCCGCATGGAGCCTGCTTCTTCCTCTAGCTGTGTGTCTCATGAATAAATACAATCTTAAAGTCTTGTCTGTGTCACTGTCTCACCCTGACCTTTGAATAATTTGAGTAATGCTAGATCACCCCTGTCTTAGCAGATGGGGCACGAGGCTGTATCATGACTGGGTGCCCCAAGGGGGTGCAGAGAGGTGTAGCCTGGATGGAAGTAAGTGGGCCTTTTCTGGAGAAGCCACCCAGGAGAAGGGAAGATGGATGTTGGGAAATGAGTTGAAGAGCCTGACCAGGATGTGAAGGGCATCCATGTCAGTCAACCACGTTTAGACCTTCCCTCCTGTGCGGCCTTAGTTTAGGGAACTGTAGGGCAGGGCCTCATGACCCATGGTGGTGGGAGCAGCAGAAAGCTTGTGAGCGGGAAGAGGGCGGAGGGAGGGAGGAGGAAGGTGATGGGGACTGGGTTATGCGTCTAGAGGAGAGGAGGGAAATAAATGAGAGAAAAGTGAAAAGAAGTAACAGTAACCATGAAGCAAAGAAAACAGAAGGAAATAAAAAGAACAGGGATCCCTGGGTGGCTCAGCAGTTTAGCGCCTGCCTTTGGCCCAGGGTGTGACCCTGGAGATCCAAAGTTGAGTTCCACGTTGGGTTCCCTGTGTGGAGCCTGCTTCTCCCTCTGCCTGAGTCTCTGCCTCTCTCTCTCTCTGTCTCTCATGAATAAATAAAATCTTATAAATAAAAAAAAAAGAAAAAACAGAAAATGCCTGTAGTACTTGCTGCTGAGGCGTCGTGAGGACTGAGGACATCTCCGCCTGTGGCCAGTGTGTCTCCTCTGCCCGGGAGCTTGAAGGTGTCCATTCTGTAACCATGTGTGACCCCGAGGAAATGATGGCTGAATGATGATGGTAGAAATGACGGCTGAGGGGACCAATGCTACTTCCAGCAGGAGCGAACCTCCCTCAGGGGAGACGTTAAGTGAGGCCCAGCTTCTGTTCCAGGAGGGCTGTGCCAGTTCCAGGAGCTCAGGCCAGGCCTCCCGAGTGCCCGGTCCAGCCGTCACCAGAGACGACTGAAACCCAGTCGGTGTGGCTTGTCCGGGGCCTGATGGCACTTGCCGCAGCCTAACCAGCACCTGCAGGCTGCTAGCGCGGGCCTGGCTGGGCCTGCTGGACCCCCTGGCCTGAGCTCCAGGCTGACGCAGCCCACTTGCTGCCGGACGGACCACCTGAGCCTTGGCGGCCCCGATTCCTGGCTGTGCTCCTCATGGAGAGTGTTCCTAGGAGCCAGGACGGGGGCACCTATGACTGTCCACCCCTTTTCCTGTCAATACTTCCTTTCACACCTGATCTGATGTCCAGGGACGCTGACACCTGTGGAGACTGAGGCCTGAGCCACCACCGCCTTCCCACCGGGCTCGTGTTTGAGTGGGGACATGACCTTTCCCCTCAGACTAGCCTGAGAGCTGAACAACAGCTGCAGAACAGGAAAAAAAAAAAAAAAAAAATTAAAAAACCCCAACCAGACCCATTATATCTCCTCTTTCTTCTCCACTTTCTTCTCCAGGGGGAGCGCTAGGGGAGAGTTGGGCCCTAATTATAATTAAACATTATTCTGTAGAAGTCAGAGGAATGAGTGAAGGATCTTGAGGAGGTGCCATGCCTGGGCTGTGGCTCAGAACCCTGACAGTAGGCTTGGGGGCGTACGGGGGCCGCAAGGAGGAGTGACGGATGCTGGGGGGCTGGAGGAAAGGCTCCGGCTCCGTCCGTGTGGCCAGGGGCAGTGAGCAGGGCTTGGCGTGAGGCCCCCACAAGGCAGGCATAACCTTTGAACTTTGCTCCGTCAGCCCGATGTGTACGAGCGGGGCCGAGGTTCTCACTATCACTCCGGTGAGTGTCCAGCCATGTGTTCCATGCTTCTTGGGTGCTTAGATATTCTAGAAGTGAAAAATAGGGGTTGTCTGCATGGGGTAAAGTGCGCCATGTGGTTTTGGGTTGCCTAGCGAAGTACCCCGACCGGCATAAAAACACAAAATAGATGCAACTTCGTAGTTTGTGAGGGTCGTGGTCTGGGAGCAGGTTAGCTGCGGGATCCTGGCTCAGGGTCACTCAGGAGGCCCCACTTTGGGGCCACAGTCCTTTCAGAGCGTGGCCTGGGGTGGATCCGCGTGCAAGGCCTCTTGGGGGGTGGTTGGAAGGAGGCCTCAGCTCTCGTTGGCTGTTGGCTTCCTTGCCAGATGGGCCTCCTTACTGACTGCCTGAGGCTTCTCATGATAAGGCAGCTGGTTCCCCCGGAGTGAGTATGTGTCACATGCGTGGGAGAGACCGAGGAAACACGACAGAAGCTGCCGTCTGTGTGCGTGCGTGTGTATTTGCATGGAACAGCACACAGGTACAGGAACCAGGTGGCAGGGATGGGGGGGCATTCTGGAGCCGGGCTACTGGCCAGGGCTTGAGGGGGTGGCAGGTGGCGGGCTACATGCTGCTGGGATGAAGCCCACCCCTGATAAGGGAGGCGGCATGTGGCCGACAGGGTACCCTCGTGAGGACTGAGCTCCTGGCACCTGCACCAAGTCCCTCCCGGGATCCCTTAGACCCCACCCTCGATGTCCCCATCCCTTTGCGGGCTGGCGTCCTAGGGAGAAGCCTTAGGGTTCTGGCCATCTTTGCATCACCCCCTTTTCTCATTCTTAGACTTTCTTGACCTCAGGGAAATTCCTGTGGAGTTGTGTTTTCTTCAGAACTGCTTTTGTTTTGTGTGTTGGCTTCCTCCTCCCATCAGCCCCGTTCTCCTCCAGCTCTTTGTGAGAGGCCTCGAACCCAGTCATTGACCACCAAGAACCTCATTTCTCCCTTGACCGGAGAAGGCCGTCTTAAACGTTTCTCAGGGGCGAGCGTGTCCGCTTCCTTTCCGTCGAAGCACATCAGGGAAGGGAAGCTGGGGCGACCCCTGACCTTCCATGACTTAAATGGTTGGCTGACCCATCCTCTTCTGTGGCGGGGTAGGGAGACCCGGGGCACTGAGGAGTTACCAGAAGGTCCAAGGAGCAGAAATCAAAGACGCAGGTGCGTGAGGGAAGTCAGAAGAAGCAGTTTGAGGAAAGAAACCAGTTTGGGGCCTGAGTGGCTCAGCTGGTCAAATGTCGGGAGTCCCAGGCCCCGCGTCGGGCTCTACACTGGGCACGGAGCCTGCTTGAAAACAAAATCAGATCTTAAAAGATGATATTAAAAATAAATAAATAAATAAAGCCGTGAGTTCAGGGGCACATAGTGAGCAACCTCGTGTGGGGCTGGTGCTGCTGGGGATGGGCCCGGGCGGCGGGCCATAGACTGGGCTCTCTTCCTGGGCCCTGCCACCCTGCCAGGGGTGCCCGTTCTGGGCCACGACTTGGTCGGTTGCAGGGGGATGGACAGGAACCCGTGCTCCCTTGAGAGACCGACTTGTGGGCCCGCGGAGGACACTCCCCCATGGTGGCTGTCGTGCTGGCATCTGTAACGCCCCTTGGAGCTTGTGGGTGTGGTAGGGAACTACTCGGGGAGCCTGGGGGAGTTCAGAGACGCCCTGCCAACTGGAAAGTGTGCCGGGGAAGACAGGCCTAGTGTCCCCTGCTGTCCCTGAGCCCCATGGCGCTGGGCCCAGCAGAGGCACCACGAGCGAAGCCAACCCCACATGCTTCTGCTCTTCTAGCAGGACACGGGGACAGGGCCATGAGCTACCGCCCCAGGAGCCCCATGGATCCCTGCCATGCAACCCAGGAGCTCAGACTGGCGCCTCCACCTTCCTTCTTTGACCTCGGAGCAGTTGTGTGGTCCCTGGGCCTTGGCGAATCACTAGTTCCTTCCATTTTCCCTTGAGTGTGCTCTTCCTGAATTGCCTCATCTAATCCTCTCAAGAAGGATTTTGGTTTTTTTCCGCCCCCCCCCCCCCCCCCCCCCCCCCGCTTTTAAGGCATTTGTATGTTAATGAAAACAATCTGAAGATAGTTTTTTTTTAATTATCTCTTTTGTTCTAGCAGATGATTGTTTTTCTTGTCTGGCCTTGAACGGAGAAAAGCATCAGCAAGGCCCTTGTTGAGGAATTCATCTTCGGCTGGTGGCAAGAGCCACCTTGCAAGCAGTAAGGAACACGGCTGCATCTGTTGTTCAGACCACAGTAGAGGCAGCAACACTCATTTTACCAACTCATGTTTTTCTTTTCCTGCCCTTTGAGCAGCGCTTCACAAGGCTGTGTGACTTATGTGTGTTGAAATAGACTTTTAAAATCCCACAGGAACAAACTCCCCTTCCCCTACAAGCACAGTGAAGGGCCTTTCCCCAGGTGTCATCAGAAGACAGGGTCCTGGGGCCTAACCTGGACTCTGCTGGTCTTTGGGGATGCTGTTGGCCATTCGGCCCCTGACGTAGTCCTTTCTGCCTTGGGTTCTTACCGCGGGCAGCCTTTTATCAATTTTTTGCTCTCCAACAGCTACACAGAGACATGTTAAGTTGCTCTCCAGCTCTCTCTGCCCATGATAAATCATTCCGGACCTCAAGTTGTCATTCTCTCCTTAAGACCTCCAGGCGATCTCTAGTGGAAACTGTTCTTTTCTTTAAGGTCCAACTCATGCGACCCCTCCTTTATGAAGTCTATCGGATCATCAGCAAAAAGTTTAACGTTGCCCTAAATGTATCTGTGCATCTCTTGATGAATACACTTCTCACACTGCATTGTCGTTCTCTATCAATATATCTTTTGATGAAACCAGATCCACGGTCTTGGAACCCACTTAAGAGGCAGGGCTAGTATCTTCCTCTTTGCTACATCCAGAGGCCTTACCAAGCACCTGACAGTCTGTGTTCATTAAATATATTTGGATGAATCAATGAGCTCTGAACAAATACCTTTTTTTGGTTATGGTTACTGTTTCTTTTGTTGTTGATGTTGTTTATTTTTTACTTCATTCTCTTGGCCTTGGCTGGAGGCCCCACATGGATGGTATCATCTTGGCACCATTCACTTTCTCTCCTGGCAAGAGTTTCCATTTGTGAGATATTCATGACTTTAGTGCTGACTGAGCCCCAGGAGAAATGGTGTCTACAGAGCTCCAGGCCTGAATGTGGGTTGGGAGCCCCAGGCCACCACTGAGAAAAGAAAGGTTTGGGTTGTTGTCAGGGTTAGTGATAGGTTAGTGGATGTTTGATTTTATGGCCCCTTTAAGGATACCGAATTTGTGTTATCAGAGGGGTCATTTGCAAACCACAGCAGATCGATGAACAGGGAACCTACTTAGCCATAGACGTTTTAGTTGATACCTCTGCACACAGAAAAAAGAGCTATGTGTGCTTTCCCCCGGGTGATGAAGCAAAAATCCAATCAGCTAATTCAGTGTTGACATTCCCCCCTTGGGTGTCACCTGGGTCTAGAGACAACATCCTTTTCAACAAGATGGGCACTGGGGACACCCGGAGTGCTAGCACTTGGAAGGAAATGTGATTTGTTTTCTCCAGTTCAGTGGCTTTGAGGTTTAAAGCACTCATAAGACACATAAAATAATTCTTAGATGTTGGGAGTCAAACAGAGGAACTGAGAAGTTAGGGAATTTAGCCTGCCCAGGATTAGTTCCCATCAAGGACTCAATCCCATGGGCCATTTGCAGAAAGGCATTACAGGTAAATGGTGTGCTTTGTCTCAGAGACTTGAGTTCATATTCTGATTGGGTTCCAGACTAGCTATGAGACCTTTGGCAAGTGACCTCCCTTCGCTGGGCCTTGATTTCGTGGTCTGCCAAGAATGGATATGTCTACCTCTGAATGTTATTTTGAAGTTTCAATGAGATACTGTATGAAACCTAGCCCCAACACACAGTAGGCTCAACAAAAGATGAAGAGGAGGAGGACGAGGAAAAGCTGGCCTCCAGCATCTCCCAAGCTTGGAATCCGTTCCAGCTGGTAGACAAAACTTCCAATTTGTAATTGCCATTTCAATGCTTTTAGAGTTTGCAAATTTGAGGGAACATTTATGGAGTAGGATCCAATTAGCATCATTTGTTTACTTCCATCATATCACTCCACTTTCCTCCACTTCTTGAGTTTTTAATGCTCGTTTTACATGTGGAACAGCTGAAGCTCAGGGAACTCAAGGTTATATATAGTGTGGATGGGGCAGGAGTAAGTCTCATTTTCTTGAGCTCAGATCTCCTCCTTGGGAAGTTTACTGCTCTTTGTTCTGATCATGATTCACCCTGTCATACAAATAATTGATATCTGCCAACCGTGTTATCTTTCCTACTAACATGATAGGTCCTAGGGAGACAAAGTTATGAACAAATGTTCCCTTTGAAAAACTTACCCCACTGGAACACTTACATGAGCTATGATGCTCTAAGAAACATTAACTTCTGACTGGACAGCCAGGTCAGGGTGGTGGTGGTCACATACGTTTGAAGAGGGTAGTGGTTCATTCAGTCTTGAAGACACTGTGTAGGTGAGTGCACTGGACCTAATTATTGTGATTCCTAACAGCCCTAGTGGAGAGGCATGACAGATGGGCACCCAGAAGCCTGGCCACGGTGCTAGGATGATTTCTGTTACGAACATTCCCTGGGTGTCTATACTCCGTAGGAGTACAGTGCTGAAACACTCATCTATCCTGGGGATTGGGCCATCCTGCTTAGAAGTTTCCGGGCAGACTCAGGGAACTGTAGCCAACGCATCTATTCAGAATTTTTGCATGCGTACGGACTATGGCTTTTCATGTTACCCATGAACACATATACATATATGTATACCCCAGGCCTGGTTTCTGCGGTCTCTTGTGTAGGGGCATTTCACCGTTTTTGGCATTTTCAGTGGATTTCTTCACTGCTTTCTGCAGCCGCCTCTTTTCAGTTCTCCTTAGCATCTTCCTTTCATAGCTCCTTTGTGACCTTGAATTTCATAGGTTGTCTCTACTCTGACCTTGTTGTGATTGCTCCTTCTACCCCGTGTTGCTGCTTTCCCCCTTCATCATCAGAGATCCCTGTGGGGAGTCCACCTGTTTCAGGTGCTAAAGCCACTTAAATTCTGACTTTGGAATCAGGGGCTGCTCTCCCTCTGTACCAATCTATCTCCTGGTGGTTTGAGCTCATTTGTTATTTCTTGCAAACTAGATGGTCGCAGCATGGCCTCCACTATATTTTCCACCCCCTGCTTATTAAGATGTTTCACAAAGAAATACAAAAAGGTAGTGATGCATTTTAGTTATAAAAAAAAATGTGCTCAGCTGATCTATAATTCTTCAGATGGAATTTCAGCCTCCATTTCTCTTTCTGACTCTTGCTGATGTTGGGGCTCTGTTTCTTACTAGTAAGCTGGCTTTGCCTATGAAAAATTACTTCCCATACACGCCAAGGGCCAGCTTTGTAGAAACGTGAGTACTGCATTAGGCTGTAAAAGGACAAGGCTCAAGTAGATTGAGAAAAGAGCTTTGAGTTTTTATTTCAGCCCAATGGCTTATTAGCTGTGCCATCTTCAACTTGATCAGCTTTCTGGGACCTTCAGTTATTAAGTGGAGATAGCAACTTGATTGTTTGAGGACTCAATGTGATGGGGTATGAAATGGGCCTAGCTCTTAGTAAATGCTTGATAAAAGCTCCATCTTTTTCCTACCCCATTTGGTAATGCTCACGTGTGTTTGGGAAGAGACGTCAAACGATGGATGATGCCATAGATTAATGAATTATTTATAAAGCCCCAGCAGACCAGGACTCCACCTGGATAGACCTTGAGCATTCAGATTTGCAGACACAGAAAGATTAGCAGCATTCGAGTTACACGTGCCTGCTTCTGTTTGGACAGGAAATCTACCGGTTGTTTCTGGGGCAATGACAGGGTCTTATAGTGGTAAATAGAAAGTACCTACCATTGTATCTGCACTTAAGGGATGCCCAGTGAATATTCTTTTTCCTTTTAATTCATAGTGGGTAGGAAATGGGGCCGATTAGACATACAGCCATAAGCTAACTTTGAAGCATAGGGCTGCACAGTGCCTCTGCACAGGTATGGATCTCTAGGCGGCCATACGTCGTAGAGCTGCAATGTGAGGCTGGCTCCAGCAGATGTCTCTGTGAGACAGGCAACCCTAACCCCATACACAGGCCCTCGGAACTGCCTCGTGGCTCTATGGAGCAGAAATGCAGGTTGTGCTATTCAGGCACACGGTCTAGCTAGAGGACGTTTATGGAGGCTGACCTAGACACTGTCTTGGGCCTGAGGATGACAAGCACCGGAGTTGGTATTGTATTAAAGGACAATGAATAAGAAAGAAAGAAAAAGGAAAGGGGTATTTTTTTCCAGGAAGAAGAGGAAATTCATATTTCAGGAACAGAGTGGCTCAGAAACATTTTTAGATAAAGAAAAAGGACATACTTAATCTGGGTGAAGGTCTGGGAGCTTGGGGAAAGTTCAAATATTGAACTTGAGTGCGAACACTCTTCAAATCGTATCGTAGCCTTCATTGTTAATAGCCTTTTAGTCTTTTTAGGTCACTGGAAATCCTTGGTATGTTTCAGTGCCTTTTCTTGGCTCCTTTCAGGGGGATAAGTATAGCCATGCTTGAGCACCTCCTTTCCTTAGAAAGGTAAATCCTTCAGGTGGCTTTAGAATTTAGAGAGGCTGCAGGCAGTTGCAAGATCAACTTGAATCTTAAATAGCTCTCCATGTGGAGTTTTCAATGGTGGTACCTGCACTGATGTGTCGCTTGAGGTTTTTTATCCTTGCACACCCTAAGCTTTCTAGTTGAAGATACGCACAGCTACTTCAAGTTGTGAATGTTGCAATTAGGGTTTTCAATAATCTAGACAACCATGGGTTGTTTTGGAGCTACCAGATCAGAACTGCAACCATGCAGGAAAAAGTGAGGATTCTGGCTTTAGAGCTAAGTAGAAACCTGCCCATCATCTCCAGGATGTCTTGGTTGTGGGTCTGTGCACATAGCTTCAGATAGAGCAACCTACCTGACCGAGTATCACAACCAATCGACACCTCTTGGTGAGCCTATGTCCTAGACTCAGAGCTGTGCGAGGGGCTGGGGAACACATGAGGATCAGACAAGTTTCCTTCCTATGCTTAAGTAGCCTACCTTTCCTTTAGCCTCTTGAAGTGACTAAGAAATGGGCTAGCAAGTGGTTAAAAATCCACTGGGAGATATAAGCTCAGGCTAAATGAGCCCCCAAGAGTCATCTGTGCGCTTGGGGGTTTCTGGGATGACCTGGAAAAGTTGGAAGAAATTTAAAGGAAGGCAGGGCAGCAATAGTTAGGCTTTGAAGTATATTTGGATTTGCATGTGTGGAAAACGAGGGTGGAAGCCTTTACAAGTGGAGACAAATTATATGAAAGAGGCAGGAGTAAGTGTGGTGTGGGTGGGACAATGCTAGAACAGCCCAGCTGGAGCTACTGGGGATGGATTGCAGAGGAGTGAACTTTATACCGGTAACAAGTAAAATAAGGCTTTGAAGGCCAGATTAAATGATAATAATAAAAAAGCTCCAGCAGTTACTTTTGTAGGTAGCATGGTACCACTAGGGAAATTCATGTTTTAAGAATGTGCCCCTGCCATGTCTCAACCACGTCTATAAAAAGTACCATTGATTTTGTGGCCCAAACCCAAACCGGACATTCCTAATACATTCTTTTGCCACTACCTCTGACCCTTAACAGGTGGCTGAGCTTTGATTTCACAAACGGCTGTCAAGGGGCTGGGACTGGACAAAGGGTGGCAGCGTGGGTTGAAATGAGAGAGACCAAAGCAAGGAGACTGGCAGGAAGGCTCCCACAGCCATTTAGGTATAAGATGACTTGAGCCTGCCCCCAGAGGATCGGAAATGGCTGGGAACAGATGGGGATCGCTCTGGGAAATACTACAGCAGGGCAATTGTAAGACTGGGGGATGGCTGGAGACAGGGGATGAAGCAAAGAGAGGTGTTACGGGTGACTTTCTTTGGAGGTTTTTCTTATCTTTAGCTTTGATGCCCAAGAGCATTGTTATTAGGCCCCTAAAAGATGTGAAGATTTTGAAGGGGATCATTGTAAAGTTGAAATAATGGTATAACACACATGTGGACATCTAAGGGGCCATCTGAAAAGGTGGGTGGAAATGTGCCTCTAGGGAATGGAGCCCCGTGTTTGGGGATCACTAAGCTGTGAGCCACGAGCCTGAAAGCTAGTGACGGCGGGGAGTCGAGATAAGGTAAGAGCACAGGCCAAGTGCTTGGTCCGAAAGGAAGGGCCATGAAAGAATTTGCCTGTGACCAGGATAATCTGAGGAGAGCTCCCCTTCACCCCAATGTCTAAAGGCCTATTTCCTGCTCTTCTTTCACTGATGTCCTGGGCATTTCTCTTTAGAGAGATAAAGGCCATTTAGTTCCTTTCTTTGTCCAGGAGATATTTTTGATGTCTTCCCAGAGAATCCTAGTAGGCGCCAAATAAATAAAGATAATCTAGTCCAGCTGCCTCCATACAAAAAGTCAATTGAGGCCTAGGGAGTGTAGAGGAGTGATATGCCCAAACTGGGCACTTAGTGAGGGTGAGTACGACCATAGCCACCTCGAGGACTTCAGAATTCATGCCTTGTGCTTGTCCCCTGTGTAAAAACTATGGATCATTGTCAAGGAGCTCAAGCTTTGGCATTAGGTGGGCCTGAGTTCACACAGTGACCCCACTTCTACCTGGGTCTGACACCCTGGGGTAGGTTAACTAATCCCTCTAAGCCTCAGTTCCCTCACCAGCAAAACGAGGAAAATGACATCACCAACCCTGTTAGGTCCTTGTGTGGATTGTATGAGGTGACACAGTTAAGATGCTGAGTATACTGCTAGCAGAGAAGGCCTTGTCAAACTCATTAATGCATTAATGGAAGCAATAATTACGGTACACATATTAGGCTCTTGGGGTCAGAATAAAATCCATACTATCTCTGCCTCATGGATCTTACAACCTTGAAGAAACAGATATGAATCAAGTGGTATCAGAGACTGATAATTACCAGCTGTGATAAGGGATGTCTAGGAAAAGTGCAGGGCACCCTTAAAATAAAAAGCAGGGTGGCCTGGTCTGGTCTGGGGCTTAGGGAGAGCTGAATGTTGAAAGATTACCAGGAAGCTCCCATGTGGAGAGAAGGGCAGTAGAAAAGCTTCCTGACCAGGGGAAGGAGGCTGTGTAAAGGCTGCCAACTGGGGGAGAGGACCAGTGTGGCTAGAGCTTGGGGACATGTACTAACTCTGGGGTGCAGTCCATAGTCTTCAAGGGTTCTCCCCTCCTCCTGCAGGATCACCCCAGTCTAGATCGATCCTTGTGAGGACAGGGAGACCCATTCCTACAAGTGGGAGATTAATCAAGTTACTGTATATACTTTGAATAACTTGGGGAAGCTCAGGGCACCCGTAGAACCCTCAATGCTCCAATTTCCAGTTTTGCCAATTTTGAACATCTGCTTAGCTTCCCCTTCCTGCTAAGTTAGAGCCCTGCCCCAACCTCAGCCTCCACCCCTGGGCTCTACCACCTACTGGACTGGACCCATCAGCATACCCTCAGCTCCACCTTAGGGCTTATTCAGAGTCATCACCCAGAATGCTGAGGTCATCTGCTAAGAAGTTAGGCACAAGGAGAGGGAGGGAGGACGAGAAGGGAGGACAGGGATGGATTTGAAGCATCAGCTTGAATTGACAGAGGTGTTGCTGCAAGACAGCTGAAATCCACTTACCTGGATAGAGAGACAGCCTGTGTTCGGGAAAGGAGCTGTGCTGATACGTCTCCGGGCGCTGCTCAGTGAAGGTAATTCCTGTCCGCGTTACTGGTAGGAGCACGGAGGGGAAGGAAACAGCAGAGCAACCACGGGCCATAGAGCCAGAAGGAATGAAGAGGTCAGCTGGGGTTAAGCATTTCAGAATTAGGACTGAGAAAGGCACAGGGCTGCTTGACCTCCCCTGACCCCGGTCATCACACTTGGCTTAAGAGCCCCCTGCAGTACTGCTTCAGCAGCCACCAGGTTTAGCTCCTCTGAGAGCAAGGTCTGTGGGGAGCAAACCTGCTTCATCACAACCTTAGACGCAGTGCAGATTTGCAGGCCACCGTGTCCCCTGGAAGATCCACTTCATCCCTGACACCTTCACCCACAGCTGCTTTTCCTCTGCATTCCTAAGCTCTGAGGCCCTTATATGCCCTGGAGTTACACTTGTCCAACTCGTACCCTGTTTTGGTCTCTCTCTGAACCTTCTAGACTCCCCGGGAAGCATTGCCGAGGGAGTAGAGCAACTATGGAAGATGCTGTCCTGGCAGTGTCTAGGACTTGGGCAGCTTAAGCCCTTGCAGAGGTGAATCCAATTACTATTTTTCATTCTCGGTGATATCAAGGTTGAAGGGATCCAGAGGCACCAAAGAATATCACAGCATTTTTACATTTGAAAGAAACATTAAAGTCTTCACATTAAAATCCACAGCCAACGGATTCCAGAATTCCCTGGTGATTCTCCAGATCATTTAGCTGAATAAGAAAACACTAAGGGCTAGGAACTTTCTTATATTTATAGGATTATATAATATTTATTTGGAGGCTAAAACTTATTTTGTCTTGATGCATAGATTTCTGGGGCTCTAGAGCGGGATCTGACACAGAAAGGTGGGGAGATAGACATTTGCTGGGTGTGTAATAGGAGCCCCGCTCAGATTTAGGCCTATTACATTGATTTGTCCATGATTTTCACAGCTCTGTGGGCTAAAGGGGAATATCCCAGCTTCAGAACCTATCACCTCACTTTCTTATTAAGTGGTAGAGCTAGAATTTGGAAACCACATCTGTGAAACCAAGCCCTTGGTGGTTCCACTACATCAAAATGCCTCGTATTTATTTATTTATGCATGGAAGCAATAAAATCAGAAAATATATTTCGTAGGTGCTGTCTCCTGGAGTTAAAAAATAACACCCAAATGTAACACTTTTCAAGTCCTGAGTTCTTGTCATCATTTATAAGCATTCCTCAATGCCAGCCAGTTGCACCTGTCACCTTCCTGCCTTGAGGAAGGCAAAGATGAGCGTTTCTATGAAAGATTTACAGCCTGAGATCAAAGAGGCAGTCAAGGTAAAGTCCAAGCAATAGTCCCCAAGTCCCATTTTTTCCCCATATGCCAATAAATTTAGCAACCCCACCCTGTAGTCATACCGCCTTGTCCTCAATGGCTTAGAGGAGCTCACATGTGGCTCCATGTGTCCTGTGGTCCATATTTTGTGTATCTTTCTGTAGTCTGGCTCTGTGATAGGCACTGGAGATGCAGGGAGATGGTCCTTGCCAAGGAGCAGAAACACAGGCGTAATCAAGTCCTTACAGAGCAGCATGGTGTGTGGCTTAGAGCTGGTCGCGTGAAGGAAGGAATCACCAACTCTGTGGCCAGAGCTCCCTGGAGATGGGTGTACTTCAGCGAGACAAAACACACGTCCTTGGGAGTGCTTAGGAATGACATGCAAGACCTGATCTTCCAGGGAGTTGGTACTTTATCCTTCAGCCACGGAGAGACTTTTTTTTTTTTAAAGAATTCTTTTTTTTAAAGAATATTTTAGAGAGAGTGCGTGCATGCGCACGGAGAGAGGGAGACTCTCAAGCAGACTCCCTGCTGAGTGGGGAGCCTGATGCAGGGTTCAGTCACACAACCCTGAGATCATGAGCTGAGCTGAAATCAAGACTCAGATGTTTAACCAACTGAGCCACCCAGGCTCCCCAACCATGAAGAGACACTTAAAGCATGACTCTGTGTGCTCCTGTATCCTCATACTGATTCTCACCTGCCGGCTTAGCCACACTTTGTTCTCTGATATGGGAGGATTGGCACCAAGGTGAAGCAGGAGATCCTTAGACACTCTTGCCAGTCTAACCTGACCAGGTGTCCCTGTTGTCTCCGTCCTTTGCTAGGATGTTCCTTTTCTGATCTGCATGGGTCTGGGGAGGACTCTCCATTCTTGTGGACTAGAGGCAGGGCCCTAAAAACCAGTGCAGTGGTCTTGTTGTTGTTGTTTTTCTAGAGCTGAGTATTATTCAGTCTGAAGTCTTGGGCTCTCCCTGATTTAGGGGGTACCCTTATAGTTTATCTTGGAACTTCTCCTCTGCCAACCTTTCTGGCCAGCTCTTTGCTTGAACTACAGGAGAAAGAGGAGGAGGGATACTCCCATTCTTCATACCTGGGCTGGATGCCTGCAGGCGGGTGAGCTCTCCAGATTTCCACCTGCCCCAGATGTGGGCAGATACCCTGATGAGAGTTTATTTTTTAGCTTCCCCTAGATACTGCCAGGAATTGTACTTAGCACTAATATCCCAGTATCATTTGGAATATCTTGGCCATTTGGAATATTTCCTTGAAGTTATCTTTTTCATAAATGTTAAAGGAATGATACAATTTCTGAGAATTGAAATATCTCAGACAGTTTTTCTGTAGCATTCACATTTGAAAAGGCAGTCTGGGTATAAATTTTAGGCTTTCAATACTTAAAATTCTATAGATACTTGTCTGTCTTTTGATATTTAGGGTTGTAGAAGTGAGTCTGATATTGGTTACCCTGTGGAGACTCAGCTTCTATCTAACTCAGCATTGATTGAATATATACCCATCGAATCCTATCAGGTTGAATTATATGAAAATAGCTACTTTTTTTTTTCTGTAGACCAAAATATTTGAAAGCAGCGATTCCATGTGATTCAACTTTCTATATACAAAGCTCTGCACTGGTGTGGGCAACTCCAAAAGATCAAAAGTCCCTGCCCTCCAGGTGCATATAGTCTGGGTGAGGGGGAAACAAAAGCGGTTAATACAATAGAGTGTGACAAAAACTGTAGTAAAGGCATAATGCGATGGAAAAGGGAAAGGTGGGACACCAACTTGTGTGTTCCAGTTATACTGCATTTGCATTAAATTTTTATTATTTTAGTTTTTATTTAAAAAAATTTTGAGTGTCATCAACACACAATACTATATTGGTTTCAGGTGTGCAATATGGTGATTCCACGTCCCTGTACGTTATGCTTTGCTCACAAGCGTAGCTACCATCTACCACCATGCAATATTATTAAAATATCAATGACTACACACCCTATGCTGTGCCTTTCATTCCTATGACTTATTTATTCCGTAACTGGGAGCTTGTATCTCCCATCCCTTTTCCCCCATTTTATTTATCTCTCCAACCACCTACCTTCTGGCAACCATCACTTCTCTGTATTTATAAGTCTGATTCTGCTCTTTTGTTGGCTCATTTGATTTTTAGATTCCACATATGAGTGGAATTATATGGTGTTTGTCTTTCTCTGTCTGACCCACTTAGCATAATACCCAGTGGGTCCATCCATGTTGTCACAAATGGCAAGATTGCATCCTTTCTATGGCTGTGTAATATTCCATTGTGTATATGTACATTTGTATATATACATGTTCTATGTTTGTGAGTGTGCGTGATATCACAGATATCAGATATGAATGAACAGATATCATGTTCATTCATCTATCGATAGACACTTAGGTTGCTTCCATATCTTGGCTATCATAGATAATGCAATACACTTAGAGGTACATACCTATTTTTGGATTAGTGTTTTCATTTTTGGGAGAAGGTAAATACCCAGTAGTGGTGGAATTACTGGATCATACAGTACTTCCGTTTTCAAGTTTTTGATGAACTGTTCCATACTGTTTTCCACGGTGGCTGGACCAATTTATTTTTCCACCAACAGTGCATGAGAAATCCTTTTTCTCCACCTCCTTACCAGAACTTATTTTTTGTCTTTTTGATATTAGTCATCTGACAGGTATAAGGTGGCTTTGCTTTGCATTTCCCTGATGATTAGTGATGTTGAGTGTTATTTCATGTCTCTGTTGGCCATCTTCTTTGAAAAAAATGTCTGTTCATGTCTTCTGCCTGTTTTTTTTAATCTCTTCGGGATTCTGATTTCAATTCCTTTGGATAAATACACAGATGTGGGATTGTTGGATCATAGTTATCCTATTTCGAATTTTTTGAGGAGCCATCACATTGGTTTGCGGGCTGCTGTACCAATTTGCGTTATCAACAGTGTGCAAGAGTTCCAATTTCTCCATATCCTTGCCAACACTTGTTATCTTTCCTTTTTTTAAAATAATGAACATCCTAACAGATTTTTGGTGATATCCAATTGTGATTTTGATTTGCATTTCTCTGACAATTAGTGATATGGAGCATCTTTTCTTCTACCGGTTGGCTACTTGTATGTTTTCTCTGAAGAAATGTCTGTTCAGGTCCATTGCCCATGGCAGCTTGTGGTAGAAGAGAGGTCATGATACCTGTCACCAAGAAAACAGCCCAGGTGGGCCACAGAATATATTTTTAAGTGTTGTTTTCTTAGTTTTATACATTTAAATTATTCTCATCTTCTGGCAGCTGGCTGACTTTTAAAACCTATTTTCAGTCCTTTTTTAAAATTTTTCATGCTTTTCTGAGCTTCTTCATAGATATTTTGATGGGACGTTGGAGATGGCTGATTCAGAGGCTCCTTTTCTGCAGACCTTTTACACCAGAGCTGATAGATACTAGGCTAAAGCAAACCCAAGTTCAAGGCACCTCTTTGAACAGTAACTATTGGACTTTGGGCTACCTATTTGAGGGCCACCCAGAGAGTTCAGTTAGTGCTTCTGACTTCAGTTCTACTTGCTTTTGGCTTACTCTTTTTTTCCCCCCAAAATATACCTGAGTTCTCTGATTCCAGCAAGCCTGAATAGGTGATGTCAATGTTATTTTTCTTTTTTCTTAAGCATAGATCTTCTCCAGTCCTTCTTAGCCTTACATCAACTTTACCTTCTCTTGTTTCCATAGATATTTATTATTTTGGGGAAAGTACTTTAATAATTAATATTTAGTTATTTGTGGGGTGTGCGACTACTTTATTCACAGCTTTAGAAGTCTCTCAGCTTTTGGTATTGTTTTCTTTAGGGTATAAAATTTTTGACAAGCAAGAATGTTATTGGTGCACAGCCTCCTCATTAGGTAATGCACAGTTATGTATTCACACCATCAAGGTGGGATCCTGGCAGGCCCCCTGCCTTGATTCTGGAGTAGCTGCCAGGACTAGAGGGTGTATAATTGCTTCAGGTTCTCAGAGCCAAATCTGTCATCTCCATGACTTCCTGACGACTGGTGATGTGTACCTGGTGATGTGTACCTGCCAACCAGTCAGCATCAGCAGGTGCATCCAGGCCTGGTGCCAGAGCCAGGGTCCTGAAAACCTGTAAACTAGCAACATCTCCCTGTAGGCTGCGTTTGAAATGGTTTGGAGTAGGAAATGGAGAAAAATGAGAATTTCTGTCTTAAAACATTTCTGGAAAGTTTCTTGAAATAATTTTATTTCCATTACTTTAAATATCTTCTATATACTGATAACTCCCAGCTTTCTATCTTGAATCTAGATCTCGTTTTTAAACTCCAGATCTGTATATCTAATGCCTTCCTTGGCAGTTCCACCTAAATATTAAAAACAAATTTATCATGTTTCCATCCCACCTTCAAATGTCTTCATCCACTTCCTTTCCTATCTTCTTTACAGCAGCCCATCTGTCTTTTTGCTCCCTGTAAATTCATTGTAGTCATTTTGACTCTTCTCTGTTTCATACTTGATCTAAAAAATTTGGGAAATATCATTGACTCTATATTCAAAACACATTGCTACTACAACTACTTCTCACCACTTCTACTTTGACCATTATCCATCATCACTTGCCAGGACTAATACAAAAGTTTCCTAACTTTATCTTTGCTCTGCATCAGGCTCTTTTCTACCTAGCAATTAGATCAAGCCTTTAAAAATTAAAGTTGTTGCATAAGCTCTTTAAGTCCTCTAAAAGTCTTCCAACTGACTCATGCCAAAAATCCAAGTCTCTACAAGGTCCTATGTGATCTGGACTCCTACTGGTGGTCTTTCTAGTCCTTATCTGATTCCTTTTGCTCCAGCTATGCTGGCATCTGTGATTTCTCAAACACTCTAGGCATGCCTAGTTTTTAATTTTTTTTTTTTTGCTGGACTTTTTTTTTTCCTGGAATTGTCTTTTGCCCAGCTATTCACATGGTTGATTTATTTATTATCTTTATTATTACACCCCATCTCCTCCACTCAGTGATGGCTCTATGAGGACAGGGATTTTTGTTTGATTTGCTGATGTATCAAATATGTATCTCTACTAGGTATATAGTAGGTGCTCAAGGATTTGTTGAATGAGTAAATATTCTGCTGCATCCCAAGAATGATTTCTCCTCAGTATCAACCTACAATTAGAGATATGAAGAGTGCATTATTGAAGTTTGAAATTTCAGATTTCATTAATCTAAGTTATAGCCTGATAATGCTATTCTTGTCAGTTCTAGGATCGAGTCATGTAAAAAAAAAAAAAGCCATCAGAATGAGGGAATGTAAATACAATGTAAATACAATCCATAACTAATTACACTGTTTACTTGGCTGACCTTATTTCTCTCCCCCCCCCTTTTTTTTGGTAGTAAGGTTTTTGTTGTGTATTAAGTTTTAAAATTTTAATTCCAATATAGTTAACACACAGTGTTATATTAATTTCAGGTGTACGATATAGTGATTCAGTGATTTTAAACATGACACAGTGCTCATCATGATAAGTGTAATGTTAATACTCATCCTTATTTAACCCATCTCCTGCCACCTCACCTCCTCACCTCTGGTAACCACCAATTTGTTCTCTATAGTTAAGTGTGTTTCTTGGACTCTCTCTTTCTCTCCTCATCTCTCTCTTTCTCTCTCTCTCTCTCTCTTTCTCTCCTTTCCTCCCTCCCTCCCTTTGGTGAATGAAGCAGTATGTTGATTTACATTATGGTATAAGTTCATCATCTGATCATAGATGAGTGATTTCATAGTCCTCATCTAAATAGACTTTGGCCAAAGTCACAGTGGGAATCAGTGTAAGAGCTTAACTAGAAGCCAAATCTTAAATCCTGGAAGAGGATTTAAATCAGAAATCAGGTTATTGACAATTTTGGGTTAACGTGATGCCAGACTACGTGGGCCTGACATATCTCCTGATTTCTCATTAAAAACAAACATTCACAGCAAGACAAATAATAGCCATTGCTCTCTAAAACAGAAAAAATGTGATGTGTTAACACTGGGTTTTGAAAATAAATAAAGATGGTCCTTGGGAGGTCAGGCTAAAGTATTACTTGCTTTGGACTTTGTAACTTGACTGTAGGTTGGTGAGAGATTATGGGTATGCCACAGGCATAGCTGCTTTGAATGAAAACTTCTGGATCTTGGCCTGCTAGGTGAATACTGAAATGCATATTCTAAATGTAGGGTGGGTGCAGGTATCTTTATTTTGATTTGAAGTAGTATGTTAAGGTCATCCATAGCTGTAAGAGAGTCCTGCTTCTATTATGATGTTGGATGGTGAAGAATCTGTAATGATCCAGGATTCACTTCATTCACAGCACTTTCCTTCACCTTTTATTTCAACCTCAGCTGGATTTGATCTGGCTCAAATGAACTGTTTTCATGAAATATAATATTAAGGCAACATTGCTTCTATGAAACACTGTGGTAGATTGAAAGGAAAATTCCTGTTTCCACTGGTAATAATTAAACAATGAATACTCTTTGCCTGAAAAAAAAAAAAAAGAAAATAAATAAAGGAAACCATACTTAAAATGGAGTTAGGAAACCCAAAAGGGGAAGCTCTCATGTACCTCCACTTGCAGCCATGCACAAACTCCAGCAGGAAGAATCACACCTCACATTTTTCAATAGGAAGAAACTTACTTTACATATCCTGTTGGAAAGAAGGAAGATGCCCTGGCCATCAACAACAGCCTAGCCAATGAGAAATTGCCACATTCAGCCAGAAAGAAGTGACAGCTACTCTGAACTCTTTCTCCTCAATGAACTTTCATCCTAAACAGCCCCTCCTGCCTCCATCTTTTTCTCCATAAAAGGAATACTCTTCTCCTTTGCTGTCTGGATTTGACCATGGCTCACCATAGTTTGCTTGTCTTGAACATAGTTTGCTACTCCTGAATAAACTCATTTTTGCTGGTAAGATAACTGGCTATTTTATTTTTTAAGGCCAACAGGGTAGAACTTTTACTTATTAAATCATGGGGGGTCATGGGTTATGAAGATTATTTTTATTATATGTTATATCCTTCATCTTCTAAAAATCAACAGGACACACTACTTCAAAGAATGTGTGAAATCAGTTGATTCACCTCTAGTTCTGATGTTCAGAGGCTTGACTTACCAGGAAAAGGGATGTTACTCCCTGGTTGCCTAAGAGATATTTTTGAAACCATCATCTTCCCTTTATTTGCATCCTTCGGGGACCAAAACTTTTAGGATCCGATATAGCAGTAAATGTAAGGGCTTTAAAACAATGTCACACCCTAATTTCGTAGCAGATGAGAAAATAAGTGTAAACAAGAACAGAAGCATAAAATGTTCGCAAGAAGTAGCAATGCTTTCAGGAACTACAGGGTCTGAACAGTAGCTGATGTTTGGTTGATAAACCTGATCTTTGGAGCAGGAGACTTTGGATCAGTTGCTGATTGGACATTGCAGTTGAACCAGGGACAACATACTTCAACCTGTTCTTTAATTGGATATGAAAGGAAGATGCTCCAAGAGCCTAAATGGACAGGGATGCCTGGGTGGCTCAGCGGTTGAGCATCTGCCTTTGGCTCAGGGCATGACCCCGGAGTCCTGGGATCGAGTCCCACTTCAGAGTCCCTGCATGGAGCCTGCTTCTCCCTCTGCCTATATTTCAGTCTCTCTGTGTCTTGCATGAATAAACAAATAAAATCTTAAAAAAAAAAAAACCCTACATGGACAGTAAGAATGATCTGAAAACACTATGCTTGCTATTTTAGCAAATGTCAGCTCTACGTTGATATCTCCCCATTTAAGGCTAGTGGAAAAAACAGTCATTATGGGAGAATAGATAGAGATCTGATGATAATGACAGTCTATGATTCTACTAGACTGAATCTCTCACAGAAAATAACTATAAGCAGTATATATAATTTAAAAAAAACAGCGCTGTGGGCACTAGAGAATGAACATTAGTAGACCAGGTGGTATGGTGTGTACCCAGAGAGGGGAGTTTGATGATATGAGTTCCTGTATTTATGATTCTTAGGTTGAGCCCAAATACCTTTAATGAGCCACATCAGTAGTGGGGTAGGGAGATCAGAGGAAACATCTGCAGTATTTTGGCCTGGGGAATAAAATAAAATTAAGCTAGGGTCACTGTGACCACTAAACAGAGTGGGAGGATCCTGGAGGGGGAGGATCCAAATAGGAAATCCCCAAGTCTTCTCTAAGACTCAAAGTTACTCAGATAAAGATAACTTATCTGAACTGAGACTTGACACACTGCATAAGAAACAGACTTTGTACTTCAAGTTCATCCAAGATAATTGCTTCTTAAAACAAAAGAAATAGCACTCACCAGGGAAAAAGAATGGAAACCAGATTCTCCACAACTTATATTTCATAAAATCTAGTGTTCAGTCTTCTCTAGAAATGACACATTATACATGCTAGTCACAGGAAAATTGAAAGTAAATCAACAGGAAAAGATACACCAGGCCAACTAAGCATTAAAATATTGTAACAGCTATATTTATATCAGGTAAAATAGATTTTAAAACTAAAATATTGCCAGGGGCACCTCGGTGGCTCAATGGTTGAGTGTCTGCCTTTGGCTCAGGTCAGGTCATGATCTCAGGGTCCTGGGATCGAGTCTCCCATTGGGTCCCTGCACGGAGCCTGCTTCTCCTATGTCTCTCTCTATGTCTTTCATGAATAAATAAAATCTTAAAAAACCCTAAAATATTGCTGGAGATAAAGGGGAAATTTTGTAATTACATTGGTCACTTCAGGGAGGCATAATAATCATAAACATGCAGGCAACTAATGACAGAGGTTCAAAATACCTGAGGCAAAAATTCCACAATAATAGTTGGATATTTTAAAACTCAGCAATGGAATTGCTCTTTCCTATCTAATGTTATACTGAAAGTCCTAAGTGGTGAAATAAGGCAAGAAAATACATAAGATTGAAAAAGTGGCAGTCCTTATTTGCAGACTTCATGCTTATGCATATTAAAGACCCTAAAGTATTTATAAGTAGGTTAGAGTAAATAAGCTTATCAAAATTAAAGATACGAAAACCAATTATATTTCTATTTACTGGCAATGAGTAATCCAAACAAAATTGAAGAACTCAATTTGTAATAGCACCCAAAATAACATACTTAGGGATAAATTTAAGATGTCTAGAATATATATGCTAAAAACTTCAAAATATTGCAAAATAGATGTATAGACAGTGTAAATAAAGAAAATATATTGTGTTTGAATTGCAAGCATCAGCATGGCTGTCAATTCACTCCAAGTATGTATATTTGATGTAATGTTCATGACAAATCTAGCAGATTTTGCAGAAATTGACAAGATTAAAGTTTTAGCGGAAAATCAAAGAATACCTAAACCTAGAATAGCTTAAACAATTTCAACAAACAAAATATATTGAAGGATTTAACACTACTTGATAAAAATATTTACTTTAAGGGACAGTAATCACAACAGGGTGGCACTGTGGTAAAGATGGACATGCTGGTCAATGGAACTGGATAAAGAGGTTGGAAATAAATGTATGGCCAATTGGCTTGTATCTAAAATGTCAGAGTAATTTAACCAAGGTCCTAGAAAAGCAGAATATCTGCATGGAAAAAAACAGACATTGACCCTATATTACACCATGTAAAGTATTACTCGAAATAGATTACAGACCTAAATGTCTAAGTTAAAACTCTAAAACTTCTAGAGCAAACAACAGGAGAAATTTTTTTTGTGACTCTACGTAAGGTTAAGACAAAAAAAAAATGAGGCATAAAAATGATAAATATGACTTTATCAAAAATTAAACACTTTTCCTCTTTGAAAAATATAAGAAACTGAAAAGGCAAGCCAAGAACTTAGAGAAAATAGTTGCAAAAGCACGTTCTTGCTTTGTATCCAGCATATCAAAATACTCTTCCACTCAATGATCAAAAAGACAAAAACAACAAAACAAAAACAAATAAGGGCAAGGAGGTGGGGAACCTAAGAGAAATGGTAGAAAAGATCTACTCATAGCTGATAAGTACATGAAAAGATGGTCAACTTCACCTGTGATAAAGGAAATACAAATGAGGTGCCACTACAAATCCACTAAAATAGCTAAAATTAAAAAGATGGAACACACTAAATATTAGCGAGGATATGAAGCAGTTGGAGTTCTCATACATGTGGGTGGTGGTGGTGGTTATAACCAACTTCAGAAAATAGGATAGCAGTAAGTATTCTAGAAAGCTAAGAATCCCTACCCTATCACCCAAAAACCCCATTCTTAGGTATTTACTCAACAGAAATGAAAATGTGTGTCCACACGTTGTATATGAATGCTCATAGAAGCATTACTTGTAATAGGCCAAGACTGGAAATCCAATTGATAAATAATTGGATTTACCAATTTGTAAGTGGATGAAAAAAATGTGGATTATAGAATACTACTCAATGATAAAAGACACATACTATTAATACACAGAACAAAACAGATAATTCCCAGAACCATTATGCTGAGTTAGAAGTCAAATACATGAAAATATACTGCATTATCCCATTGATATGAAGGTCCAGGAAAGACAAAAGTATAGGGGCTGAAATCAGTTCATGATTTCCTGGGGACAAGAGATGGCAAAGAGGATAACCTATTAAAGAGCAAGATAAAATATTTTTTGTTTTTTAAGATTTTATATATTTATTCATGAGAGACACAGAGAGAGGCAGAGACACAGGGAGAGGGAGAAGCAGGTTCCCTGAGGGGAACCCAATGCGTGACTCAATCCCAGGACCCTGGGATCATGACCTGAGTCGAAGGCAGATGCTCAACCACTGAGCCACCAGGTGCCCAAGAGAAAGTATTTTAGATAGTACAAATATTGTTTCTCTTGACTGTGGTGGAGGATATTTGCTTTTATACAGTTACCAAAATTCATCATGTTGCATGCTTAAAGTGGATGAATTTCATTATTTGTAAATGATACTTCAATAAAGCTGGAAAAAGTCATAGGTTCTGTAAAAATATATCACAATGTAATTAAAAGGAGTATGACCGTATAGATCGAAAGGAAGAAAATATCACTAAAAGCGATGAATTTTCATTTTTTACAAGGAAATCTTCGGAAACATGTCTTGGTATTTTCAAAGAATTTTAAGAGTTTGGCCCATAATATAGAGCAGGAAATCATAATGCAATAAAGGGTTACTATAGAGGCATAGATGTGATGTAAAGGAAACTTGCTTAAAAAAAAAAAAAAAGTTCAAGAAGCCAAAAGGCAACACTGGAAATAGACATTGGGATCCTGGGAGTGCTGAATTGATAATATACAAAATAAACTCAGCAGTGTGAATAATAAAAAGAGGAAAAAGGAGAGAAAGAAAATGATAAAAATAGAAGGCAGGTATTGGAGATACAACCTAAGCTTTTAGTTGTTTCAAAGGAACAAACTTGAAATCTGTTAGGAGTAATAATTACCAAAGGTAACACAGAAGAAGTTGTCCTTGAACTAAAAAAAGTCTGACTCTATAATTCAAATAAACTTATTGAGTAGTGGATAAAATTAATGAAAGAGGCCAACTTCTAGACAGGACTGTCAAGCTTTTCCATTGTAAGAAGAAAGAAGCAGCACAGAATGGCAAAATAAATCAGTTTCATAAGGTGAACTATAATCAGGCTTATTTTTCTCTCAAACACTTGTCTTTTCAATTATTTCTTAAACAAAAAGAATTCCGTGCTAAATCAAGTTGTTCCTCATGTCAGAAGGCAACTATAAGATACTCTCCTTTACCTTAGAGGACACCAACTACCATCAAATTGTCCTGAAACAAGTAACTTAAATGTGTAATCCAATTTTTTTTAATTTTTACGTGAATGGCTTAACACGTAACACGAAAGAACAACATAGAATATATAATCTGTATATTAGGATTTTTTTTTAAAAAACATGGTTACAGATTTGCATTATAAAACCCCAAACTATTGCTTATGTTTTTTTTAAATAATAAATTTATTTTTTATTGGTGTTCAATTTGCCAACATACAGAATAATACCCAGTGCTCATCCTGTCAAATGCCCCCCTCAGTGCCCGTCACCCACTCAGCCCACCCCCCGCCCTCCTCCCCTTCCACCACCCCTAGTTCGTTTCCCAGAGTTAGGAGGCTTATGTTTTTATTCTAAATGTAATCCTTGTGTAGTAATAACCGAGGTCCACAGCCAGTAAGTGAGAAAAACTGAATGACCAGAATGGACACTTGACATTTGATGTATTTGACCTGTGGCCAAATATCAGCCCATTGTATCATTCAGTAAAAAAAAATATTGACTGCTGCAAACAGAAGGACAGAATGAATGGGCAAGATGCATGCACAAAAAATTCTTGTGATGCTTGTGAGAATTTGGAAGTTACAAGTTGCTCTTCATTATCAAAGGGAAGTTTAATTATGTATTTATAGTATTCAGACTATTAATGATTAAAAGTGTGATTTCTATCTTCCCAGTCCTGTGGAATATAAAAGCAACAGTCTATAACACCAAAGATGAAGCATAAAGGAAGTGATAGAAAACTTAGAAAGCATGCATTTGGAAAGAAAATAACAAGAATAAGAATGTACATACCAGTTACTATAATAGTTATGAAAGGATTAATTCTGTCTCCTAATAACTCAGAGTCTACAGTTTGGTTAAAGACAACCAAGATTTGTTACTTTGCTATATTAAAATATTAAAAGAGAATATTAATATTTACAAATCAAATTAACACAGTGAAGGGACTATTATATAGCAACATGGTTTTATATTGATTAAAGTTGTAATTTATTATAAAATAATCAGCTTTTAATTTGTGTCATCATAGCATAGGGCAACTACAAAGATAATGTAAAATATATGTGATCAGAATGATATATGTGATCAGAATGATAAAAATGATCAGTTCTCTGTGGTCATGTAAAGGAGGGAATAACCACATTTCATCTTTCAAAAAGAGAATATGACTTATTTCAGACATATGAATAAGTCATAAACAATTGACCATATATTAGGACCCTTAGAAATACAAAGAAAATCTTGGAGTGATAAACTAAAGACATGGAAATGATCATAAATGAATAAGAAATTAATTATTAAAACTCAGTATGTAGTTTTAGAAATCATGTACAAATGAAATGCTAATTAAAAACTAGGATTTTTTTGTTAAAACTTTGATAAATCTTGATATTTTTAATATGTAAAAATCTTGTAACAGAAATAGCAACCAACTATAGAAAAATGGAAACATGATTTGGGAAAATTCATCTAAGATGAAATAAGCCCAAGAACTATGTGAAAAAGAGTTTGATCTCTCCAATAATCAAAAAAGATACATTAAAAGTAGAAGGTGTTTTCACCTCTGAAATTTTTTTTTAAAGATTTTTATTTATTTGGGAGAGAAACACAGATAGTGACAGATAGCATAAGTAGGAAAGAGGGAGAAGCAGGGACCCTGACCCTGGGCTTGATTTCAAATGACCTGAGCTGAAGGCAGACGCTTAACTCACTAAGCCGCCACCCCAGGCGCCCCTCTCCTCTGGAATCTGGAAATAAAAACATATGAAACTCAATGTTGACAGGGACAAGATGAATTGGGCCCTCATGGGTAACTGGTGAGGGTGTAAATTGATAGTAACACTTCTAGACAATTTTGATAATATCTGTCTTCATGGTAATTTCCCTTCTAGAAATGTTTTCTAAGAATATTAGCAGAGAGATGCTCAGTAACTACGCTAGCATGCTCATTGCCTGACTGAACATAATGATGAAAAATGCAAATGGCTTGATTGCAAATGGCTCCAACGCTGGGTAAGAGCGAGTCTGTGATGAGAGGCATCAAGGACCTGGTTGAATGAGGCTGGGAAAATCAAGGACAGTTAACCTGCTTTCTTTTTGGAATTTTGCTTAGAGCACTAGGCCTGATTGCTCACAAAGTCTGGGAACCCCGTCATTCTCCCCGGATGCAAGACTAAATCTGTTAAAACAACGGTCTTTTTAAAATTTCTCTTTTCTCTCTTCTTACCTGGCTGAACTCCATGCCCATTGAATACCTACTGCCCAATCCTCCTGACTCCCAGCCCCTCCCAACCACCATTCTCTTTCTGCTTCTATGAATGTGTCTACGTTAGATACTTCATATAAGTGGAATGGTGCAATATTTTCCTTCTGTGGCTGACTTACTTTACTTAGTATAATGTGTTCATGGTTTATCTATGTCGCAGCCTATGATAGGATCCCCTTTTAAAGGCTGAATAATATTCCATTGTATGTACGCACCACATTTTCTTTATCCGCTTATATGTTTATCCATTTGCCTTTTGATGGATATTTGGGTTGTTTTCACCTCTTGGCCAATGTGAATAATGCTGCAATGAACACAACAACGCATGTATCTCCAAGATCCTAATTTTAGTTCTTTTGGATGAATATTCAGAAATGGGATTGCTGGAACGTAATATTTTTATACTTAATTTTTTTTAAGGAAACCGCATACTGTTTTACGTAGTGGCCACATCATTTTGCATTCCCACCAGTGGTGTACAAGGGTTCCAATTTCTCCATATCCTCACTAACACTTGTTATTTTTGGTTTGGTTTTATTTTGTTTCGATAGTGGCTATCCTAACAGGTGTGAGGTGATAGCTCTTTGTGGCTTTGGTTTGTTTTTCTCTCAAGGATGGTGATGTTGAGTGTTTTTCCACATACCCATTGGCTATTTGTTACATCTCCTCTGTAAAAATGTCTATTCAAGTCCTTTGCCCATCTTTTTAAATCTGGATATCTGTTGTTTTGCTACTATGTTGTAGGTGTGCCTTATATATTTTGGATAGTAAGCCCTTATCAGATACAGAGTTTGCAAATATTTTCTCTCATTCCATAAGCTGCCTTTTTACTCTGTTGATTGATTCCTTTGCTGCATGGGAGCTTTTTTTGTTTGATACAGTCCCACCTGTTTATTTTTGCTTTTGTTGCCTGTGTTTTTTAGATGATTTTTAAGAAATCATTGCCTAGACCAATGTCAAGAAGCTTTCTCTTTGTTTTCCTCTAAAAGTTTTATAGTTTCAGGTCTTCCATTCAAGTCTTAAATATGTTGTTGATTTTTGCAAATGGCATAAAATAAAAGTACATTTTCTCCTTTCTTTTCTTTCTTCCTTCTCTCTCTCTCTCTCTCTCTTTATTTTCTTGTATGTAGATAGCCAGTTTTCCCCAGCACCATTTGTTGAAGAGACTATCTTTTCCCCATTGCATATTTTGGCATCTTTGTTAAAGATAATTTGACTGTGTATGAGTAGGTTTGTTTCTGGGGTCTCTGTTCTGTTACATTGGTCTCTATTATTATGTCAGTACCATGTTGCTTTGATTATTGTAGCTTTGTAACATGCTTTGAAGTCAACCAGTGTGAGACCTCCAGCTTTATTCTTTCTCAAGATGATTTTGGCTACTTGGAGTTGTTTGTAGTTCCAAGGTTATTTTTTTCCTATTTCTCATTTCTACAAAACATACCATTGGGATTTCAACATTGATAGCATTGAATCTTGGATACATTTTGAGTAGTATGGATATCTTAACAATATTAAGTCTTCCAGTTCTTACAGTTCCTTTGTGAAATCTTTAGGATTTTCTATTTGGATGCCTTTTATTTCCTTTTCTTGCCTAACTTCTCTGCCTAGGATTTCCAGTAGTATATTGAATCTACTACTTATATTGATTGCCCTGTTCTTGATCTTAGAAGAAAAGCACTCAGGCTTTCACCATTGAGTGTAAAATTAGCCCTGGGATTTTCATTTGTGGCTTTTGTTATGTTGAGCTAATTTTTTTTTTCTATCCCTAGGTTGCTGAATGCTTTTATAATGAAAAGGTGGTGAATTTTGACAAATGCATTCTCTGCATCTATTTAAATAATCATATGCTTTGAATCTTTTGTCCTGTTAGTATGATGTGTCACCTTGATTGATTTGTAAATGTTGAACCATCCTTGCATCCTAGGGAAACTCCTACTTGGTCATGGTGAATGATCCTGTTGAATTGGTTTGCTAATATTTTGCTGAGAATTTTACATCTATTTATAAGGATTATTAGCCTGTAGTTTTCTGTCTTTAGTGTCTTTTTCCGTCTTCAGTATCAGAATAATGCTGGCCTTATAAAATGAGTATGAAAATGTTCTCTCCTCTTCAATATTTTGGAAAACTTTGAGAAGGATTGATGTTAATTATTCTTTAAATATGTGGTAGGATTTTCCGGTGAAGCCATCTGGTCTGGGGCTTCTCTTTGTTGGGAGGTTTTTGATTACTGCTTCAATCTCCTTACTCATTATTGGTCTGCTCAGATTTTTCTGTTTCTTCATGATTCAGTCTTGGTAGGCTATAGATTTCTAGAAATTTACCCATTTCTTTTAGGTTGGCCAATCGGTTGGCATATAATTGTTTTTAGTCTCTTGCGATCCTGCATATTTCTGTGTTAATTATAATGTTCCTTCTTTCATTTTTCATTTTTTTTGAATCTTGTTTTTCTTAGCTAATAGGTTTTTCAATTCTGTTGTTTTAAAAAAACAACTCAGTTAATTTTTTTTTAATTCTCTATTTTATTTATTTCAGCTCCAATCTTTTTTTCTTTCCTTCTGCTAACTTTAGACTTTGTTCTTTGCCTAGTTCCTAAAAGTGAAAAGTGAGGTGATTCTTTGAGATCTTTTTTTTTTTTTGAGATCTTTTTTTCTTTTTTAATCTAGGTGTTTAGAGCTCTAAACCTCCCTCTTAGCACTGCTTTTGATGCATCCCATAAGTTTTGATATGCCTGTTGTGTATTCATTTTCATTTTTGTCAAGATATTTCCCAATATCTCTTTTGATTTCTTTGTTGACCTGTTGGTTATTTGGGAGTGTGTTGTTTAATTTTCACACGTTTGTGAATTTTCCAGCTTTCCTTCTGCAATTAATTTCTAGTTTCATTCCATGGTGGTCAGGCAAAATAGTATTATTTCAGTCTTTATAGATTTATTAGGACCTGTTTTGTTGTCTAATGTATGACCTATCCCAGAGATTGTTGTATGTGTGCTTGAAAAGAATGTATGTTCTTCTGTTTTGGGTTGAATGTTCTGCATATGTTTGTTAGATCCATTTGCTCTCCCACCCTTTTTTCTCCTAGTGAGAAAAACTTCAGGTGGAGAAATTATGGGGCCAATTTGTAGAATATGGAAGTAGATATAAGGTAAATGATATAAGGACTACTAAAACAAGAAGCTGGAGAGGACAAAATGCTTTTTGCTGTTGTGGTAGTGAACTGGAACAGGGAGTCAGAAGTGCTCAGGCTTGCAGTCCTTTCCTATCCACAACCTGTTCTTGATTCCTGCTATTCAAGTTTTACATAGGGGCTCAGACCCTTCATAATAAAATAGGTCACTGTGTACAGTTCAGAGGAAAGCCCAAAGCCCCTTTCAGTTGGGCCATTTCATTCTTATATGCTATCTTAGGACTCAAGCATCAGACAGGCAGAAGTAGCTTCTTGTAAGAATCCCAAAACTCTAGTCACCTAATCTAGACAGATGAATCCTCCTAGGCAAGCCAGAAAAATAAGAAGTGTGTCTAGCACATGGAGATATTAGGATTTATTTCTATTTCCACAGAGGCAGTCAATGTTTTGGTCTGAAGCTGGCTCTGGGAGTATCATAGCTGTTCTCTTTTGCCTAGGGATTCATTAGGAGGATTTGCAGGAAGTTGGGGCCCTGGATAGATTTTGCTGGAATCTCTGCAGAATATCAATAAAGATTCCCCTTCTGAAACCATATGCAAAACACTGGGGGGACCCCACAGGAGTTCCACAAAATTTCCATTTTTTAAAGCTGACAGTTCCCATGATTATTAGAGGATTTGCTTCTGAAAGCTAAACAGCTTCTTCCTCTGATGTTTTTCACCGACCAAATGTACAGGCAGCTGAGTGACTCTCTCTGGAGTGCTTGGGGTGGCTCACACATATATGATTGTGAACATTTGCATTCACTTTGTGTATTTGGTAATAGCTACATCATTAGTGTCTAACTTAAACTTTAATCTCTTCAAAGGCAGAGGCACCAGATCTGAGTGGGCTCTGGGTTTCTCTGCTGCCTGTCTCCATTATGGGGGCAAGAAGCATAGGAAATGATTCGTGGTTAGCAAGAGCTTGCAGTCAGGGACACACTATCACTGTATACTTTAATGAGGAATCCACAGGTCTTTTGGTTTACATCTGACTCATCACTTGGGAGGACAGCTCGCAGTGGGAAGCCTCTGGATTTCCACTGGCAGCTTTTCTACAAAGTTCCTGAAGGAGTTGTTACCAATGGAAAGTCAGCCTGTGGGCAAGCATTTGTTCTGCATTGACCTAAGGTAGCTAAGCCCAGACTCTTTGCTCCCACCATGAGGGCCCCCTAGTTCCTCTTAGTCCCAAATGAGAAGCAGCTCTTTCCTGAGCCAGTCTCACTAGACCACAGCCACCAGTTTCTGTCTGTGCTTCTCCCCAGAGCTTGCTGCCTTGGGTCCCCAGCAGTGCCTTCTCCAGGTTGGAACTTCTAGTTATACCTACATATGTCTCTTCTTACGCATCCCTGTGACCATTGCAAAATCTCAGATTAATGAGTGATTCAATGTAAACAAACTGCAAAATGTTGAATCTTCAGCTCCCCATTCTATTGTCCCATGCTGACATGAAATGGGACTGGGTGCTGCTATCGGGGTTCTCATTGATAGTAAAGTGTCCTTGATTGCAACAGAACAGGGCTATCTCTGTACTCTAACGCTACCTTCTTAGGTTTTCCTAATGTGACCATTTCCCTTAATAGTAAAACTGTCAGCCCAGCCTCTCAGAAGGCAGTGGTTGAATTACAAGTGTGAGGCCATCCTTAGTCATAAGCCCAGATTCATTTAGCTTGTGTTCGTGCTTCAGTGGCTTTTATACATTGTTGAACTTCATTGCAAATTCATGGAGAATATGGGAAAATATTTTTATCATGAGACAATCTGATGGAATGGAATCTATTTAAATAAAATCAGCATCCAGCCTCTTCTTTGGCAGGGATAGTGGTGCTGTCGGCTGGGCAGGGTGACTAGAGTCCTCCCAGGCAACATGTTCACAGTCTCTGGCCTTGTCATTTATTCATTGGGTTGCAAGGGAAATTTGTTTGGACTCTCCAATCCTGCTATTTTATATTTTTCTATTTGAAATTCTGATGTGTTTTCAGCGTTACAATAGTTTTATACATGTGTCCAGCCTTTTGTAATTTGGGAGATTCTTTCATATATGATACCTCAGGAATCATTATTATCTTTTTATAGGTGGATATCTGAACTCAGAGAGGTCAGATGGCTTCCTCAAGGTCACACTGCCAAGAAATGAGAGCTGAATTTTTTCTCACATCTGCTGCTCTTTGATAGCATGCATTTATGGATTTGAATCTTCTGGACAAAGCCTAACTAGACACCAAGACAGAAATTGCACAGAGATGGTAAGATTGGAGAATCATTTAAAACTGATAGAATTTATTTTTGACTTAAGAATGAATAGATCATTGTCCAGCTGAGATTCAGTTTTCCAGAAGTTGGAGAACTTTCCTTTCTCATATGTATGAACTTTCTATTGGACTATATTTTCTTGGTTAATTATAACTTCATTCATTTATTCAGAAAACTATTAAGCAAATACCATGTGCTTGGCACTGTTCTAGAAGCCTGGGATAAAGAGGTAACCAAAACACATATAGTCCCTGGGTTTTGTAGGATGCATGGTCTAGTAGGGAGTCCAATATTAAACACAAGCTATGCAACTGCAGTGAAGAGAAGTGCCTTGGGAACAAGTGACAGCAGAAACTAAGGCATCTGAGGACAGAGGAAAAGCATCCCTTCGGAAGTATCTTTATTGAAAATCAGGATAGGACACACAGATGGCAGTGTGTGGGAAGGGGGCCCTTGAAGTCTTCTTTGGGGAACTAGAAGAAGTCCAGTGTGGCTGAAGAGCAGAGGCAGATAGGGAGAGTAGCACAAACATTACAATGTAGGAAAAATCTGGAAAATCTGCAGCTTCCATGAAGACTGTATTTGACCAGAGTGTGGTCATCCAGAGTAGCCTGAAGATCATTTGCTGCCTGGTTTAGGACAATTGCACTATTGCAGAGCTTTCCTATGGATGGGGAGCATTCCATATCCCTGTGACAGCACTTTATAGGATTGGGTTGAGCATTGGTATGTTAGAGTTGGCTAGCTGAAGAGTGGTGGAGCTCTCTGGCATGGATGGCGGGGGCCCTATCATCATTTGGAATGGTCCTTATTGGGGTATACTCCTGCCTTTGACCTGGGTCAGTATTGCGCCTTGAAAATATATCTCAGCAGGTAGACTATTTTGCTTTTTGCTGTAAATATGATTTTGAAAACAACTACAATTTAAACATTTTTTTCCCTTCTTTAAATTTCTTAAGAGTTGATAATAATGGTGGGAAAAAGCCCTCAATGCAACTGAAATCTAAATCTTTCTTAGAGTTCTTAGGTCTCATAACTTTATTCAAAGTTAGATCATGCGTGACCTTGAACATCTTACAGAATGAGAGAACTCATAATCAAGGAACATTCATGGTAAAAAGTGATTTGGCCACATGATTAGGTATCTACTCTCAGAGTGAAAGGAAATATGAAAAATATTATTTAGGTTAGAGTCACACGTTCTGTTTTTGGTCTTTTAGCAGAACTAGCCTGGTGCTGAGAATGTAGATGCTCCATGTGCTGGTGATGAGTTGAAAAGATACAGAGTCTGTAATTGTTGATCAATATGGCAGTTGTGTCTCATATTGTGGTATAGAGCTCTTGTGACTGGTTATGGGAGGAATAGCTGGAAATGGAATAAAACGACTGTTAGTCAAGGAAAGCTACTCTTGTCTGCTTCCCTCCACCCTTAAATGCTACTTTTCTGAATTGGTCAGATTCCAGGACATTGTACTGGGCCTCAGTCCCAGTCTTGCAGCTTTCAAAGAAAGTGGACATCTGTGTGGTTTCTGAGGTGGATTTTTGGGCCCTCTTTTTTTCTTTTTTCTAATACCTGGGAGGAGACAGCCTTTCAGTTACTGATTCTCTGAGAGAAAGGCCAGCCATCCACATTTTTTTTTCTTTATAGTTTCATTCTGAAGGATCTTTTTCCCCCAAATAACTTATCAATATGTGTGAGTTTTGAATTGAGAAAAGCCAAGGGCCAGCTGACTGAGGCCTGCTCAAACACTCTGGGTCTTCATTGGGTCTCTTGCTTCTTGTTGGCCCGTGTGCTTTCTCCCATTGTAGCCATGAAAATGTGACTTAGCTATGGGTCTTGCAGGAAAAGTCTTGCAGTAAAAGTAGGAGCAAATCTTTGCAGATTCTGTGGTATTCTTTAACTTAGGCAGAAAGCATCGTTTCCCTTCTGTGGCCCATGTCAGACAGCTCACTCAAATGCCTCAGGACCTAAGCTCCAACAAATATCGGATATTCTTCAAGTTATTCTCTGATCATGAATTTCTGTCAGAGATCTTAAAGAAGAGAGGATGGGGAGCAAGTTTCGGATGCTTCTGGGTCCCTGACCTTACCTGCAATATAATTGCTCACTCACTTCAATCTTGCTATGTTTATAGATACCATGGCTTGATTTTTTTCTGTATGAATTTCCTAGTAAATAACAGCTGATTTCTGCTTAATAGAACATTTAATAGACAAAATAGTTTAGGGCATGATCCTAATGATCACCATTATTACATGCACACAAGTGAATTCTCTCAAATCTGTACTTTAATCTTGGACAATATATTGTGGATCTTTACTGGGGTCACAACCTTAACGGCAATGCACTTTCATTGTTATGGTTATTTAGGATGCAAACAATTGGGGTGAACCCATGGACTCTAGAGAGTCTCTTAGGTGACTAGAACCAAAGGTACAATCTCATAGGCTTCTATTTATGAACACAGAATTGAAGGGAGAATTACTTTTTTGAGCAGGGAGAGCCACAGAGCAGGGCCAGAAGGGAGCAAAGGTCCTTGTAGACTATTATGTGGTGATGTGCTTTCATTTCAGGTGAAGAAGTCAGATTTAAAAAACTTCAGAAAAATGTATATCACTATAAAAGGATAATGGAAACATTGGATATTTCTGGATCTTCACAAAACATCTTATAGGCATCACTTTCTCAGTCCAAGTACAGATAACCTAGTTGCAATAGGGTGGGGGTAGATTGGAGCAGGTCAGAACTTGGAACCAGACCTGCCTCCTGGCGGAGATCTGAAAATGGACCCACCTTTGGAACATGGGAAGGGGGCCAATAGAGAGCCTTGTCCAAATGGAAAGAAGAAGTCAAAGAATAGGCCGTCCAATGATCTAAGGAGATTCTGGGGAAACCAGACAAATATGTAGCGGATAACTTCAGAGCTAACTATATCCGAGTGTAGGTAGGCAGGAGAAAGTAGAAGAGATTTCACTAGGTTAGAATCGAGTGGGAAGGCTCCATCACCTGGTAGGAGAGCAGCAAAAGCAAGACCAGTGTTTCAGGGACGAAATAATTAAGAAAAGAATCAAGACAGAGATGTCAAATGCAAGGGAAAAAGGTGGGGGCACAATTATGATGTTGGGATACAAGGTGGTGCTTGATTATGAAAATAAAGCAGAGTGCAATTAAACCAAAGACATCAGATCAAAGTATGATGGGACTGAATCTATTTAATTAATCCATCTCTCTAAGAAATATTCATTGAATATTTTCAATATTCCAGATACTATTCTGGGCTAAGGGACACAATAGTGACCAAGCACACATGATTTCTGCCACAAGGTGTTCTTAGTAGGTTGATCCAACAATAAATGATGGGAAAGATACAAGGAAAACATGAAAACATATTCTATTACTTACTGATTTTTAAAAATTTTTTATGTGAAAAAAGGAAAAGAGAAATAAAAATAATTATAACCCCCAAAACTTCAAAATTTTATAAAATAAAATGTATAATTCTCCTCTACCCATTCCATCCCACCTAAAGTACAGTTTATTCCTTTTCAGAAGTTTTTTTTAAATATAAATGAATAAAAATATTTGCCATATGCCTATGCATTTTGGTAAGTAGCTTTGCTCTATTGCTTCACAATATGCTGTAGACAACTTCCCCCATCAGTACATCTACATCTACTCCATTATTTTAATAGTACTTCGCTGCTCATGGTATAGGCATACCATAACATATTTAACTATTTCCTCCTAGAATGGTAGTTAGACTGTTTCCATCTTTTATCACAGGCAATTAATGTTGAAACTTAAATCTCTTCTTTTTAATTTTTTTAATTGTTTAAGTTTTTTAAAAAAAGTTCCAGCTAGTTAACATACAGTGTAGTACTAGTTTCAGGTGAATAATATAGTGATTTAACACTTCCATACTATACCTGGTGCTCATCACAAGTGCCCTCCTTAATCTCCATCATCTCTTTTACCCATTCCCCCATCCACTCCCCCCACCTCCCCGGTAACCATTAGTTTGTTCGTTATTGTTAAGAGTCTGTTTCTTCATTTGCCCCTACCACCAGTCTTTGTTTTTTCTTTTACTCATTTGTTTTATTTCTTAAATTTCATGTATGAGTGAAATCATATGGTATTTTTCTTTCTCTGAATTTAATATATAATACTCATAATACTCTTTAGCTCTATCCATGTTATTGCAAATGGCAAGTTTTCATTCTTTTTTAAGGCCAAGTAATAGCCCATTGTATGCATATACACGCACACCACCTCTTCTTTATCCATTCATCAATCAATGAACAGTTGGACTGGTTTCATAATTTGACTATATAGATAATGCTGCTACATGGGGTAGATGTATCCCTTTTAATTAGCACTTTTGATTCTTTGGTTAAATACCTAGTAGTGCAATTGTGGGATCATAGATATATTTTAGAGAGAGAGAGAAAGATGATGAGTGAGGGGGCAGAGGGAGGGAGAGAGAATATCAAGCAGCTCTGCTCACAATGTAGGACTTGATCTCATGATGCTGAATCACAATCTAAGCTGAAAACCATGAGTTGGATGCTTAATGAGGACACCACCCAGGCACCTCTATTTTTAACTTTTTAAGGAACTCTATACTCTTTTCTAGAGTGACTGTACCAGTTTGCATCTTTTTAAATTTTTAATTTTATTTAAAACTTTATTTATTAATTCATGAAAGAGAGAGAGAAAGAGAGAGGCAGAGACATAGGCAGAGGGAGAAGCAGGCTCCATGCAGGGAAGCCTGATGTGGGACTTGATCCCGGGACTCCAGGATCACGCCCTGAACCAAAGGCAGACGTTAAACCACTGGGCCACCCAGGCATTCCACCAGTTTGCATCTTAAATATCTTCTGTATGAGATCATGTGTGACCTTGAACATTTTACAGCATGAGAGAACTCATAATCAAGGAACATTCTTGGTGAAAGTGATTTGGCCATGTGATTAGGTATCTACTCTCAGAGCATAGGAGTGGGTTGGATTTGAAGGCAGGAATCCCATGGTAACAGAGATGGGAAGAGAAGTTGGGGAGTGGGCATAGCCTGAGAGGCACATAGGAACTTTCTTGCCTGAGTAATCTCATTCAATCAATAAATGTCCATGATTATTGACCAAGTCCCCTCTCTGATATTGTACCTTTGCATCAGATGCAAGAGGCCTCATTACCCTGTGACTTCTTTATCTACAAACCAGGAAGTGTCTTTGAGGAAGATAGGTGGGCATGACGATCTTTTAGGTGACATTTCTTGGTTGGAGAGGAGTGTACTTGAGTCAAAAAATATAAACTGGACAAAAGGAAGGAGAGAGAACACAATATAATATTTTTACAAGATTAATAAAAGTAAACTGAAAAAAGTTTGATACAGTAACTGAAAACACTTATTTTTCCATTAAGTTGGAAGTTCATGAAAAATATCACTTTCTGGAATATTGAAACCAATTTCTGCTTATTTTCTTTCCAAGTTCCTTTTAATGGAGGGAAGCCTGTAGCAAAAATTAAGCTTCAAGGCCTCCAGAAATTAATGCCTCTCTCAGTATGCCAGCGCTTCCATTCCCCAGCGGACCATCCTCTGTGGTATAACCACATGCTTGACAGATTTTTCATTTCAGATTCTGGATGTGTTTTCTGAAGGGAAAAAAGTATTACTGCAGAAAATGTTAGCGAGAGTGGTGCTCTAAGAATCTCCTTGAAAAGGCAAGATAAGCCAGTATCATTACTTTCCTATTATTTCTCAGTGTTGACACTTTAAAAAAAATGTTCATTGCCATTTAGGTCACCTTGATATCCACCCCACCCCACTATTGCATTTTATTGTCCTCTTTGGTGACTTTTAACATTTAACAAACAAAAGGGTCATCTATCATTTCAGAGTGTCACCAAGTGCATCAGTAATTGTACCAAATGTTACCTGCTGGAGCCTGGAACTTTATACATTGTCATCATTTGTACTTTTGTTGTTGCATTTGCTATGTTTTGATCTTTATATTTCAAACTAGAAGACAGATTCCATAGATATCAGTCTAGACTCCTTCACTGTGCCTCGTGTAGAACTTTGATGAAGTAGAAATTTAATAAATACGGGTGGTTTTTGTGTGTGTGTGTGTGTGTGTTCATGGTCTTGAGAGGACTGAAGCAAAGCTAAGAAATGGGGAGCCTTAGGCCTGGGCACGAGAACAGTTCTACCACAAACTACGTGTGCAGGGCAGATGGCATTGTGCGGCTGGTTAGAAAGTCCATTTGGGTAAGAACCTTAGGTTTGTGAAGGAGCTCAAATTTAGACTTTGACATCTCCACTGTGATTATACTTATAGTCACAGATTCATAGAATACATGTATAGACTACAGAGTATGCAACTTTTAGAGCTTGTATCCTATGGAATCTATACCACCTACAATGAATACTAAATTAATTTTTAAATAGAACTACACTTGTCTTATGGTCAGTGTAATTATATTGCCTTCACCTGTTGATGGACATTTGGTTTGCTCCCAGTTTTAAGTTATTGAAAAAAATCTTCCATGAACATATGTGCTCACACATTCATATGGACATATGCTCTCATTTATTTTGGGTAAATACATAGGAATGGAATGGATCGATGATATGGTAGGTACATGTTTAAGTTTTTAGAAAACTACTGAACAGTAATCCAAAGTGTGACACTTTTCCCAGCTCCTCCACATGCTAATCAATACTTCGTGTGATCAATTTGTTTTTGCCATTTTAATACGTGTGTAGTGATACCCCATTGGTAAAAATGTGCATTCCCTTAGTGAAATTAACAATTAGTATTATGTAGCCTCTTTTCATGTACTTATTTATCATACATATACCTTTTTGGAGGGAGAAATGTTTATTCAAATATTTTCCTCATTTTTTATAAAATTGATTTTTTCATCTATTATTGAGTTTTGAGAGTTTTTCATATATTCTAGGTAGAAGTATTTTTTATCAGATATAGGCTTTGCAAATATTTTTTCTCAGACTCTGGCTTGTCTTTAGTATCTTTTGAAGAGTAGACTTCTCCAATTCTCATGAAGTGCAAATTATCAGCTTATTTTGATATCAGAGATTCATCAAACCAACACCATGTTTGGTGATTTGGTAGGAAAACTGATAGGATACAGCCTGCAATTATACTCATGACTAAAACTTAGAGCAGCAGCAGCATACAAACAAGATCAGCGAAAGGAACGGTGTCTGAGATGCAGTCCTGAGGAAATCAAGTGTAAGCTTTCAAGGGTCTTCTCGTCATGGAGTTACAGATGATGATGATCTTCTAGCATTTAATTGTGGCAATCTGAACAAAGTGTTGTCTACCAGGGGAGCTCATCAGAGCTGGCTGGGGCTGTGATTGGGGGCTGGTTTGTAGGCATCTTCTTCCTAGCATATATAAAAAATTCCAGACTCTCAGAAGGAAAGCATGTGTTTAGCATAAGCCATATTGTTTGTAGGAACAGTCGGGGCTCAGTATACCACTCTTATCAGTTGAGAATGGTGAGAATCTTTCTGGAGTCCAAGGTTCCAGACACTAAGAGAGGGTCAACCTTTCCTGCACCTCTTTCAAGAATAGCAACCTCAGTCCTGCTATATTAACTCTTTTCTGTAAATTTTTATTTTATCCTGGACCATTTGTTTGGCATTGTGTCAAAGAAATATTCTCCTAAGTCAAGGTCATAAAGATTTTCTCCTATGTTGCCTTTTAGAAATTTTATAGTTTTAGCTTGAACATTTAGATCTGTGACCCATTTTTTTCCATTTTTTTAAAAAAATTATTCATTTATTCATGAGAGACAGAGAGAGGCAGAGACATAGGCAGAGGGAGAAGCAGGCTCCCTGTGGGGAACCCGATGCGGGACTCAATCCCAGGACCCTGGGATCATGACCTGAATCACTCAGGCATACCAGTCTGTGACCCATTTTGAATGAGTTTTTGTATATGGTACTATTGAAGGTATTGAAGATCACTTTTTTTTTTTTTTTTTTTTTTTTTTTTTATGATAGTCACACACAGAGAGAGAGAGAGAGGCAGAGACACAGGCAGAGGGAGAAGCAGGCTCCATGCACCGGGAGCCCGATGTGGGATTCGATCCCGGGTCTCCAGGATCGCGCCCTGGGCCAAAGGCGGGCGCTAAACCGCTGCGCCACCCAGGGATCCCTGAAGATCACTTTTTAAAAACGTATGGATAGCTCATTGTTTCAGCACCATCTGTTGATGATGACTATATATATCCCTTAACCATTGAATTGTCTTTGCACCTTTGTTGAAAATCAGTTGTCCATATTTATATATGTGTGTCTATTTCTGGGCTGTCTATTGATATGTGTCTATCTTTAGATCAATAGTATATAGTCTTCATTTTTGTAGTTTTATAGTAAGTTTTGAAATTAGGTAATAGTATCTTTCCAACTTTGTTCTTTTTCAAAATTGGTACAACTTTCCTAGATCCTTTGAATTTCCATATGAATTTCAGATTTAGTTTATCAATTTCTTTTTTTTTAAAGATTTTATTTATTCATGAGAGACACACAGAGAAGCAGAGACATAGGGCAGAAAGAGAAGCAGGCTCCATGCAGGTAGCTCAATGCAGGACTTGATCCCGGGACTCCAGCTTAACCCCTGAGGAGCCCAGGTGTCCCTCAATTTCTGTTTTTAAAATAATATGTTATTTATTTATTTGACAGAGAAACAGAGCACAAGCAGGGAGAGCAGCAGATAGAGGGAGAAGGAAAAGCAGACTGTTGAGCAAGAAGTCTAATGTGGGACTCGATCCCAGGGTCCTGAGATCATGACCTGAGCCAAAAACAGACACTTAACCGACTGGGCCACCTAGGTGGCATATCAATTTTTGTTTTAAAAACCTTGTGTTATTTTGATTAGAAATACTATGATTTACTAATTAATTTAGGGAGAGTTAACATCCTAACAATAATGAGCCTTCTGACCCATGAACATAACATTTCTGTCCATTTATTTAGTTCTTTAGTTTCTGTCAGCAGTGTTTTGTAGCTTTTACTGTACATGTCTTTCACATTATTTGTCAGAACTCTAAATATTTCAAATTTTTCATGTGCTTGTAAATGGTATTTTTACCATTTGATTTTAATTTTTGATCATTTCTAGCACATAGAAATAAAATAGATTTTTGTACCTGTATTTTGCAACATCGATAAGCTCACATTTAGCTTTTGTAGATTCCATCAGATTTTCTACATAGATTATTTTATCATCTGTAAATAAACTAGAGAATATATCCCAGCTCATTATCTCTTTCCAATTTGGGGGATTTTTAATTTTTTTGCTTTATTTCAAACTGGATAGAATCTCTAGTACAATATCAAGTAGAAGTAGTAAAAATATCCCTTTCTTATTTCCGGTCTTACAGGGAAAACTTTCACTTTTTTACTGTTAAGCATCATGTGTATTATAATATATCAGTGTACTGTAGGTTTCTGTACATCTTACTAGTTTTGGGAAATTCTTGTCTACTTTCTATTGAAGTTTTTTTTCCCCTTCTATCTCCTTTTCATCCTTATTCTTTTCATCTTCTCCCTTCTTTTTAAAATCAGGAATAGATATTGGATTTTGTCAAATGATTATTTGGCATCTATTGAGATGATAACATGGGTTTTATTTCTCAGTTTGTTAATATGGCAAAATACATTTACTGCTTTTCAAACGTAAAACCAACTTGTATTTTTAGAGTAAATCCCACTAGGTTATATTTTCCTTTTTATGCAGTATATTTGATTTGTTAAAATTTTAGATAGAATTTTTGCATTTATGTCAATCAAGTTATTAATAGTCTAATATAGGTTATTAGCTGTAGTGGATTTTTTTTTCTTGTAATGTTTTTGTCTAGTTTGACATCAGGGAAATGCTAGCCTCAGAGAATGAACTGGGGTGTAGTCTGTAATTTTCAATTTTCCAGAAGACCTTGAATAAATTTGGTAATATTTCTTCCCTAACTTTTGAGTAGAATTCACTATTGATGTCATCAAGTCCTAGAGTTTTCTTTGTAGGAAAGCTTTTAAAATTAACAAATTAAACAGGATATCAAAGAACTATCTGCAGTCATGTTCAATGAAGCATTAATCATGATAGCTAAGATGAGGAAACAATCTGTCAATGAGTGGATAAAGAAGATATATATGTATGTCATATATGCATAATTATATAGGTACAATATACAGTTATACACACACACACACACACACACAATGGAATACTCTTCAACTCTGAGAAAAAAGAAAATCCTGCCATTTGCAACAACACAAATGGAAGGCATTATGCTAAGTGAGTCAGATAGGGAAAGACAAATACTGCATATCACTGAATGTGGAATCAAAATAAAAAGTCAAACTTGGGCAGCCCAGGTGGCTCAGTGGTTTAGCGCTGCCTTCAGCCCAGGGTGTGATCCCGGAGTCCTGGGATCAAGTCCCACGGAGAGGAGCCCGCTTCTCCCTCTGCCTGTGTCTCTGCCTCTCTCTCTCCCTGTGTCTCTCATAAATAAATAAATAAAATCTTTTTAAAAAAGTCACTCATAGAAACAGTTGAAGAGTTAGTTGTTGGTAAGGGCAAGGTAATCCCCTATGTTTCTTTGTGCTATTGATTTCATACATTTTACTTCTTCAGTTGTTATTAACCCTATACTACATTAGTTAAACAGTCAGTTGTCTTTTAAAGACATTTAAATAATATGAAAAACTCATATATTTATCCATTAAGTTATCATTTCTGGTGTTCTTCATTCCTTTTGTAGATTCATACAACTATCTGATATTATTTTCCTTCTACCTGAAGGACTTCCTTTAACAATGTTTTTGTAGTGTAGGTCAGCTGGTGATGAATTCTTTCAGATTTTGGATGTCTGGAAGATTTTATTTAATCTTCATATTAAAAAATGACTTTTGTTGGATATAAAACTCTAAATTGACAGGCTTTTTAAACTACTTTAAAGATGTTATGCCACTATCTTCTCATCTGTATTGTTTCAAAATGGAAGTCTTTTGCCTTAAAAAATGTTTCTCTGACCATGTCTTTTCTCCCCTCTATTCTCCTTTATCATTTTTCTTTATTACTGATTTTGAGCAATTTGATTAGAACGGGTCTTGTTTTATTTCATTACATATGACTTTAATTACATATATATATTAGCCCTCTGAAATCATTCCACAGCTTACTAATACTCTTCCATATATATATATATATATATATATATATATATATATATATATATTTATTTATTTATTTATCTGTTTCATTTTGGATAGTGTCCAGTGCTGTGTTTTCAAATTTACTGATTTTTTTGTGTGTAATGTCTAACCTATAAATCTCATTTAGTGTACTTTTCATCTCAAACCTTGTAGATTTTTATCTTTTGAAGATTGATTTGTCCATGTCTCTACCTAATGTTTTCAATCTTTGGAATACAATTACGATAACTATAATGTCCTTTTGCATTAATCCAATATCTATGTCAATTTTTGTTCAGTTTCAATTGGTTTATGTCATCATTGTGTGTTATATTTTTCTGTATGTTTCTTTAAATGCCTGGTAACTTTTTATTTGGTACCAGACTTATAAATTTTACCTAAATGAATGCTGGATTTCTTTTTGTGTGTGTGTGTGTTCACATAGATATTCTTGAGCTTTTTTTCCCCTTATCTGATATATTTACCTGGAAATAGTTTAATCCTTTTAGGTCTTACTGTTAGTATTTGTTAGGACCAGAGCAATGCTTGATCTGGGGCTAATTATCCCCCATTATTGATGTAAGATCCTTTGTGTCCTATGCTCAATGTCCTATGGTTCTTGAGGTTTTCTCATGGGACCAGGAATTTTTCCCAGTCTTGTGAAGCATAGCACTGTTACATCTACCCTTTAAGGTCATTCTCTTTCTTTCTTTCTTGGTTTCCTCACATGTGTGTGCTAGTCAATATTTAGTTAAATACTCAGGAGTGACTCTCTGAAGACCTCCAGAGTTTTGTCACATCATGACTCTCTCCTCTCCAGTATTATGTTTTGTGAAGTCTAGCTACCTTGCAGTCCCAGGAATTCTAGTCTAGTCTCCTCAGTTTAGGAAGGAGTTGGGTGCATTTTAGTCTGGAAAGTTTATCAAGGAAGTTTGCCATAGTGATTTTAGGGCCATCTCGCATATTTCTTAATTATCAAAGATTAGTGATCTCCTTTCCTGATGTCTTATGTCTTGATATTATTTCATATATTATGTCTATATTTTTGTTGCTCCAGGTAAAAAGGTAAATATCCCGGAAATATATCCCAGTTATTCCATCTTCACTGGAGGCAGAAGTAACTGCATTTAGGAATGTTTGAATCCTTCCAGATCTTAGTTTGGCATAAAGCATTGTTAACGATTAATAAATATCATGTCTCTGAATTATTTTGTCAGTAGTTCCTTTTGAAAACATGAAATCTATGTTTTTCTATTCATATTTATTGAGGGTAGAGGAAGGGTAGATGAGCACAGAGTAAATCTGTATATTTAAGAGATGATCAGAGAAAATTTAGAGAATGTAGTCAGTAGGTGTAGGTTTGTAGTGGGATACAAGTAGATTATACAGAGTTAAAATGCATGGGTAAAAGGAAACTGCTTGTCAGGGCATCTTCTTCTTTACACATGGCATCTTTCTGAAGCTCATCTTAGCAGTTCCAAAGAGCCTGGGGGCGGGGGGCATCTAGTGCAATGCAATGTTTAGAGCACTAAATATTGATTAAATGTTTGTTTATACTTTGAAAAATATTAAGAAATCTGGAATTTCAATAAATTTTGACATCAACAATTCTCTTAGCATGTTGCCTGGCCAGCTTTTAAAGCAGAGTGAGAACAGTATTGTAGATGGAGCATCCAAGCTTAGGTGGTGGGTACCACTGAATGTGAATCATCTCTCTAATATGTAATTTCCTCTCCTGTATAATGAGAGTAATCATACCTAAAGTAGTCATAGGTGGGCATTAAGTGAGATACAGTGCATTACAAGATGGCTAGGCATTATACTATATGTTTGTATTAGGGTTGTCCAGAGTAAAAAAAAAAAAAAAAGGATTGTCCAGAGTAAGAGAATCAACAGGGTGTGTGTGTGTGTGTGTGTGTGTGTGTGTGTGTGTGTTATCTGCCTTATAGAGGCTGACAAGTTTAAAGTCTGTAGAGTGGATCAGCAGCCCAGAGACCCATGTAGGAGCTGAAGTTGCAGTTGAAGCCCAAAGGGCATCGGCCAGCAAAATTCCTTCTTGTTCAATCTTCATTCTATGAAGGCCTTCAACTGTTTGCATAAAGTCAACCCACATTACAGAGGACAATCTTCCACTTAAAGTCCATCAATTTAAATCTAAATCTCATCTTAAAACACCCTCACAGAAATATCCAGAATAACGTTTGGCCAAATATCTGGGTACCATGGCCTACCTAAGTTTGACACCTAAAATTAAGTATTACAACTTTTATGTTCATGATCATCAGCTCATTTAACTCTCCCATTAACCCTGTAAGGTAAGTATTGTTTCCCAGAGTCACAATGGGGCATTAGAGGCTCAGGGAGATGAAGTAATTTGTACAAACTGAAATTTGAACTCAGGATTTATTAGACCACAAAGCCCGTTCTCTCAGAAGCTTTATTGAAATGTATCTGAGCACAGTGCCTGTCACATAGTAGGCGCTCAATTAAGGTTAACCCTCACTTCTTGCAGTGTAGAGTTTTTGGTTTCTATCCTTCTCTCCCCGACTAAGCTGTAAGTAACTGTGTGACTAGGTGTGATCTTTTTGGTCTTTACTCTTAATGCCAATTAGTGTTGGGTACACACAGGTTCTCTATAAACTGATGCCTGAATGCAGCTGGGCATACTATCTCAAACCTCTAACTCATTAAATCAACTAGTATTTTTTTTTTTCCCTGACCGATTACTTTGTATAAAGTGCCAACAACTGGGGAGAAAAAGCCAGTTCTGGCCTGGATACTACCCTCAAAAATCTTGTAGCTTCATATTGCAAGTGTGGAATAAATTCATTAATTCATTCTTCATTCAGCAAGTGGTGTTTATTTCCTTCTCTGTGTTGGGCATTAGTCTAGGAGCCGGAAACAGAATGTAAACCCTGTGTTAGTTTCCTTTTGCTGTTATGACAAATTATCACAAGCTTAAAGCAATATAATTCTATTATTTTACAGTTCTGGAGCCAGAGTCCAAAATGGGTCTTAGAAGGGTAAAACCAAGATGTTAGCAATACTGATTTCTTTCTAGAACCTCTAGAAGAATCCATGCTGCCTCTTCCAGCTTCTAGAGGTCACCTGCACTCCGTGGCCCATGGTCTACATCACATGGCCTGTTGTTCTTCTGCTTGCATCGCAGCACTGTCTTCTACTGACTGATCTCCTGCCTTTCTCTTATAAGGACTTTTCTGGTTGTATCATACCCACCTAGAGACAATCCAGGATAATACTCTCATCTTAAAATTCTGAATTTATTCACATGTGCTCAGTTCTCTTGGCCACGAAGGTAGCCTATTCACAGGCTGCATGGGTTAGACATGAGCATCTTCAAGTGAACTTTATTTGGCCTACCACATACCTTCATACAGTAAATAAAACAGTAAAAGAATTAGGGTGCAGTATACTAGGTTTAGATAAGTGCTAGAGAGGGAAATAAATCATGGTAGAGACAGAGAATGATTGGGAGGGAGGAGATCTTCTAGTGAGAGATTTGTTAGGGAAGACCTGTCTGAAGTGACATTTGAGTATAGGCTCTAGGACTGAAGGGTTCCCCAACTATTGCCCCATGACAGGTATCCTCATGAGCAATGGCTTCCTACCTGGGGCAAAGGATACCACACTGCCTAGAATTCCTGTCACAGACTTCAAGCTCTTTTTTTTTTTTTTAAGATTTTATTTATTTATTCATGGGAGATGCATATAGAGAGGCAGAGACACAGGCAGAGGGAGAGGCAGGCTCCCCACAGGGAGCCCGATGTGGGACCCCAAGGTCATGCCCTGAGCCAAAGGCAGATGCTCAACCACTGAGCTACCCAGGTGCCCCACAGGCTTCAGGCTCTTGATGGCGTTCCTGACTCTGATCAATTCTGTATCACCAAGACAAGTGTGTCCAGGGTACAGCTCCGTGCCAGGATCCGAGAGACTGAGCTAGCACATGCTTAGGGTAAAGAAAGAGCACTACCTCTACCAGAAAGAGGAAAACAGTTCAGTTTACATAAATTTACTCCTAACTTTGCAATTGGAAAGTCTAGAAAAAAAGCCATTTTAATCCAGCTTATATTTCGAGTTAATGTCATTTTGAAAATTAATTTTCTTTTGACATGCCTGTGAGGAACATTGGACCGTAACCTCTCCTTCCCTGAGAGTCTCCTGTGGCCCTGGCCTGGGCTCAGCTTGGGTCCAGCTCACTTTCCCCAGGATCCATCCTGGCTGGGGAGGCCAGATATCTGGAACCAGCCCTCGCTGCCACTCCCCGCTGCCCCCAGCATGTGTCCCTGTGCCCAGCTGCCTCCTGCCTGCACCTCTAGCTTTGTTATTTACTAGCTGTTTTTCCTGTGTTTCCCCCACACTGCAATTACCATCTAGAAAGGCAGAGATCTCTACAAGTAAAGCTTTGAACCATCACCTGGAAACACACCCAGCTGTTTCCATACTGGAGCTTAAGAGCATTTAGCTAATTACCATCCTCAGGAAGAGAAAGCTTCCTAATGGAAGCAGCAAGATCCTTTCTGCCTTACAGTGGGAGCCAGTGGCCAACAGATAAATAGGAGTTATGTCACACCCCGCCCCCATTTGTGCCCTCACGGGGGAGGGTGTCGTAAAGTGCCGCCTCCGCAGGCCTAATACTATGATGTGTATTTTGACAAAGATGCTTTTTCAGGGCCATGAAAGTAAAAGCACCATAAAATCAGAAGGAAGCAGAGGATAAATTGAATCTGAATGAGTCACAGCCTCAGTGTGGCTATTGCACCTTGGCTGGAAATGGCCTGAATCCTCTGTCACTTCCAACTGTTTCAGTGGCTGGACTTCCAGGAGCCTGATGACAAGACAACCTGTTGGGCTGTGGTGGCCTGGAGGGCCTGGGAGAGGGGAGGAGGAGGGGACGGAGGGAGACAGGTCCTGTCCTAGTGTGGTGTGTGCAGGAGGTCCCTGGAAATAAGTGTGTGTGCATGTTCATGGATGTGTGTGGGGGTGTGGGTCTGTTGGTCTCCTGGGGGTAATGTGTTGATGCCTGGCTGGAAGGCACTTCATGGTTCCCGGCCCCTGTGTTCTAATAGGTGGCTGCTCCCTCTTTTTATGAGGCATTGCTAGGAGCAGGTTTGCCCCCATTAATCACAGCAATAAGTAGGCAATTAAGTTCCCCCAAGGATGCGTGTAAGATCCCTTGTCTCTAGCGAAGTTGTGCTGGTTGGTGGACTTAGGGGCAGGGAGCTGGAGCTGTGAGTCTGGGTCAAGGCTCATTTTCAGGTTCAGAGAGTTGTCCAGTTTCATCAGCTCGGAGAGGTCACCCTCAGGCCTGCTCAACGGTGAGATCAGAATCCTGGGGCTGTGACTCCTTTATCTCCCTGCTGCTGGGGTTTTCTGCGTAGCTGCTCCTTGACCCCTGTGCCAGAGGTTCACCCTGCTAACCCCTTCTCACTCTGGAGACCAAGGGGAGGAGGATCCATTTCCACATGGTGGCTCCCACACCGTATCCTAAAAACGAGCACCCAATGCCTGGCATTGAACTGAAATCAAGACTTAAAAAAGTATTGTCGACCTGTTGAGTTTGGGCATCTTAGAAGCCAACTCCACATCTGCCTATTACCAGGATCCTTGTAATGGTCTCTCGGAGGGAGAGTTTCCTTGAAGCTCTCTCTTGCCCCAAACCAAACCATCTTGCTGCCAAACCACTTTCTTAAGCACCTGCACCTCTGCTCAGGAGCCCTTCACAGCTTCATCTGTCTGCAGGGCCGACTGCCTGCCGAGGAATCCTTGCTCAGTGGGCGCATCCAGTGTGTGTCCCTGCCCTCTGCCTTCAGCTTCCCCAGCCCAGCCTCCCCAGGGGTTCTCACTGCTGCTGGGCTCTCTCCCTTTTGCCTTTTCACCTGCTGTTCTGCTCATTTTGAAAGTTCTCTGCTTTTTTCTTCCCTTAAACAAATCCTATTGATCCCTGGAGGGCACTTATGAATCCCGTCTCCTGCGGGAAGGCTTCCCAGGGTGATCCCTGGCTGTACCAAGCACTCGTTCTTAGGTATGTTTTAACACAACTTAAGCTTTAATTTATAATTTATACTGACTTGGTAGTTTCCCTAATTTCTTGTGTGCCTGGTTTTTACTCTGCTTCTCTGGAAGTATCTCAAGGGCAGACATCAAATGGTCAATTAATTACTCAGTGGGACAGTTTTTTTTTTTTTATTGGAGTTTGATTTGCCAACATATAGTATAACACCCAGCGCTCATTCCGTCAAGTGCCCCCCTCAGTGGGACAGTTTAGAGCATGGCTGAGACAGCAGACGTGTGCACAGGAAACCAAAGTGCCTACTTCTGCTATTTCCTTCCTGTGAGAACTTGGGGAAACTACTTCTCCTGTCTGTTGGATTTCCTACAGTAAGCATAAGCACCCTACTTAATGTAGAGCCTGCCCTTCCTGAGCCCACATACCTCACTCCAGGGCAGAGTGCCCACAGTTCAGACCTAGGGATATTCCTTAATCCTGCCCCCACTTTTTTTTCCCCAACTAGGGTAATCATTAGGATTATGATGAATTTTCAGGTCTTCCCTTTTAAGCACAATGTAGGAATATACTTCTCATAAAGTGTGATTATGAGACTATTGCCCAGTCAATAAAATGTGTCACTTCCCAGTGAGAGTGTTAATACCTAGAGCACGCATCAATGCCTTCTCCTTTCCTTATGGTAATAGGGAAGTACACTGTTCCAGATGGCATCCACTGCCTCAGTTTGGATCTTCAAGTGAAGATGTGAGGATACAACCATAGCCCAAGAAGGTCATGTACTACAAGCAAGAAATGAACCTTTGTTCTTTTGAGCCCCTGAGATTTTGTGTGTTGTTTATTTCACCAGCACAGTGTAACTTAGCAAGTCCTGATATACCATTTTCCTTTGTCTTTGCCCCTGCTTCTCTTTTTCTTTTGTTTTCCTATTTTTCCTGACCTTCCTCACTGTACGGAATAACCTACACCTGGGCAGCAAGCCCCCCCCCGCCCCCAGCAGTGCTAAAAACATGAGAAACTATTGGCAGATGGTTCCTGATACTCTCAACAGTGATGTCTCCATCGATTTCAGAAAACGAGAATTCTCTTTGCTCTTTTGGTAGACAAACTTGGAAGTGTCAAAGAATATTTTGGGTCAAACTAAAGCTTGGACTTTGATTTTGTAGGTGGTGAGTCATTACTTCCCCAACATGTCCTTCTGATGTCCAAATCAAAGTGCTAAAGAAATATGTAGAATATTTAAAATGTTAGAGGCGATGAAAAAATCCTGTAGCAGATTTGAATTAATAAGATCTCCTGTGGGCCTTTGTGATTTTTTTTTTCACATGTTACACCACTCATAATTTAATCTAACTTAGGGTAACCTTCAAACATTTCTTGTGAAATCAGGATCTGGCAAGGTGAATTATGATACACAGAGCAGATAAAGCTGGTTTTGTTTGATCTGCTATACTTTGTTGAGAGATATGAGTAAAGACTTGCTCAGGATCTCTGAAATGGATGGCTGAGATCCATAGAAAGCAAATATCCTCAGGGAATTAGCTCACATTTCATAGATTTTTTTTAAAGATTTTATTTATTTATTCACGATAGACATAGAAAGAGAGAGGCAGAGACACAGGCAGAGGGAGAAGCAGGCTCCATGCCAGGAGCCCGACGCGGGACTTGATCCCGGGACTCCGAGATGGCACCCTGGGCCAAAGGCAGGTGCTAAACCACTGAGCCACTCAGGGATCCCCCATTTCATACATTCTTACCCTTCATAGCCTCCAAACACACCTGCCCCACTATGTCTGCAGTAAGGATCTCTAAAACAAATGCCAAGAAGGAGGGGCAAGGAACATGACTTTGTATCTAGGCTGAGAAGAACAATACTACATGATTTTGTTTTTCAGCCTTGATTAACCTAGACTTTAATTAACAGACTTGGCTAATGCCATGTTGTTATCTAACAGTATGTCTAAGAAACAAGAGCACTTGTTTTTCTCACTATGTGACAAGGCCCAGATGTGCTCAAATTAAGAGTGAGTGTGGAATCCAAATCCCAAGACAGGACTCAACGATTTCATCCAAAATCTATTGAACAAGGCAAGAGTGAAGGAAAGAAATTCAGATGTTCCCAGTCACGTTGCTTGGTTGGAGATGGGGAGAGGGACCAGCTGGATGAAAGTCTCTAGAGCCACTTCTATCCCTGGAAGACCAGGCACAGAAAAGCCAGTCCGTAGGATGGTAGAGCTGTTTCCAGAAAAGGGTTCTGGGCAAGTATGGATTTTAGAAATATTTTTCACAGAAAACAGAACACCACAGAATATAAAATTTCCAGCAAACTGGCTTATTTCATAGTAGCAGTCGGGATAGAAAGTATCCACTCCCTTCTCAATTTGGATGCTGGATATGAAAATTAAAGTTGTAATTTTTTTTAACTGAAAGAATCCCAAGAGACATTTATGTGATAGCTGATTTATAGATGTGAAGGTTTAAATAGCCATGGCCTACAAGAATTACAGCAATGTGACACATTGAAAAATACCCTTTTCTCTCCAAGTCAGCATGAGCAAGCACACTAAATACACAGATTATTCAGTTTTACAGGAAAATCATAATGATGTGTGAATACGGAGGAGTGTAACAAGCTTCGGAAGACTGGAGAATTCTTTAAAGCAGAGTCCTTGCTAATGAAAGTATTTAGGAAAAACTAAGGTGGTAAGACAAAGTGAATGATTCCTCATCTTTCAAAATGATAAAGCAGGGTCAGTTGACTTCATACTTACACATTTTTCCAGGGTGACAGAAGGGAAAAACTGGTGTTGGATCCAGGAGACCCTGGACAACCACAGCTCTGCTGCCTTGAGCTGGATTATATTAGGCAGGTGGTTCAACTTCTCTGAGTCCCAGTCTCTAGGTCAGCGAAGCTACTTACAGAAGGTTGTTTTGGCAAAAAAATAATATAATTCATTTGAAAAATTCTATGTAATTTGTAAAGAACGTCAGAAATATGAGAAGTTAAAGAGTGTCATCACTGTTGCTCTTAACTTTTTGCTTTTGATGTGTGTGTCGTCAATACCCAGAAGAAACCAATGTAAAGTGAGTGCGTCCTTAGAAGAGGCAAGTGTGCAGTCTGTACACAGAGAAAGTAAAAGTTATTCTGCTACTCTCATGGTCATGGTTGATATCTTATGTGTCAGTCTGGGTAAAGGGATGACCAAATAGCTGGTGAAACATATTTCCTGAGGGTGTCTCCAGAAGAGATTAGCATTTGAATCAGTAGACGTAGTAAAAAAAGATTGTTCTCACACTATGGGTGGGTATCATCCAATCTGTAGAGAGCTCGAATTGAAACAAAAAGGTGAGAGATGGGCAAATTTTCTCTTCTTGTTTTAGCCGAGACATTCATTTTCTCATGCTCTTGGAAACTGGCAGTCCTGGTTCTCAGGCTTTTGAGCTCAGATGAATTATACCAACCACTGGCTTTCCTGCTTCTTTAGCTTGTCATGGCAGATTATGGGACCTCTTGGCCTCCATGACTGTATGAGCCAATTCCCCCAATAAATTTGTTATTATGTCTATCTCAATATATCCTAACAGTTCTGTTTCTCTGGAGAACCCTGAATACATTTATGTGACGAATGACTATGGATGACTCAATATAGTTAGGCAGCCCCAAAGATCAACTAATCTCTGGGCAGTATTACAAAAGGTATTGGATACCCAGCAAAAATCTGGCTTTGCTCTACGAGCTGCACTGGTTTATATATCTAAAAGAAAGGTTGCAAATGAGTTGTGGAAAGCTGAGAGAGGGTGCTACGGGAACCAGGGGATGGAGACACTTGCATAAAAAATCAAATAAGACTTTGGTCTGGGCTAGGGCAGTAGAGGAGTCCAATGCTGTGATTGAAGTCTACAAAAACAATGAGTAGTGTGAATTTTATTCACCTAGTTCCATATAAATATAGGGACAATTTTAGGGTTTGAGAAAACTTTAGAAATATGTGAATTCCTTAAAATATGTGAATTCATAAAGGATGGTGACCTTCAGATCCAGAGACTTACCCTGTCTTATGTACTAATTGATCTCCCTGCCAATTAATTCTTTCCATTCAATTCACCCTTCATACTGTAGCCTCCACTATACATATAAAGTGTACATCTGATCACACCAACCTATCTTCAAACTACACTTTTGCATAGGCTTACCAAAATTAGATCTGTTGCTTTCTCAAACTATTTACAAAGAGGTGGTGATACAAGAAGCTGAAACAAGTATTTTATCTCTATATCATAGACATAAGACTCTACTAATATTTTGTTCTAATCATGAACATTGCCAATAGTTATCCTAAAATCTAACCTTCACTGTCATCCTTGAGCTTTGAGAAAACCCTTGAGCTTTTCCTGGAAGGACCAATATTTTCCTTCTTTTTCTTCCTGTTAACTTAATGGATCTTAGAGTCAATTCTGTGGTCACCTTGAGGGAATGGCTAACTGCTGTAGAGATAGCCTGGGTGCTGGAGAAATCCAGCTGACTCTGCCATCCTTACCCCCATTTCCTTGTTACTTTCTACTTGCAGGGGAGGATTGGGTGGTTCAGCTTCTAAAGACCTTTACAAACCTATTTGGTTGTTGCTGTAGAAACTTCTGACATAGATCTCTTCAGGACATCACATAATTACAAGGCCACAGGTATACCAGGCTGAGATTCATCCATGATTGTGCCTCTCATTTCAAATTAGGTACAGCTTCTTCATAAAAAACTCATCAGAGACTTGAACAATGGGCACCAAATGACAGCATCGGCCACATAATAAACTGTCAGCAATGCTACATGCCTGAAATTTGCTGTGACACTTTAAAATTATTTGAGCCCCCCTGCTCCATGTAAAAACAATTCTTTTTTCCAAGAGAAATTAAAGCCTAACTGAATAAGTCACACCTCTTAGAGAAAATACTTTTTAAAAACTAGGTACAAAAGTATCTTCTCTCCATGTCTCACCATACATTGCTGTTGTTCCAAAGACTGGGCCCTTAGGTTCTTGGTGAGAGCTGGTGTGAGCTCTGTCATTTGTTCTTTTCTCTGAATGTTGTATTCCATCAGCTCTCATGTTCTACAAGGTCTGAGTGAGTTTTGTTAGTCCCCTGTAACCTCCAATCTCTGCAAGTTATACTTGTGACAATCCTTTTTCCCTCTAGGTCCTTTTTTTATTCTCCTCTGTCAAGAGCTTGCTTCTCTCAAGTAAGTTAAGTCTACAACTCAAGGCTGCTGCACAGATTAAAATTTTCCCCCTTCTCTTGTATGTAGGGCCAATACTTATGTTTCTTGGGTTGGAAGGGCATTTCTCTCCCCCATAGGTTTTCAACCCAAAGCAAAACCTTCCATTTTCTTACATTATTTGTTTTCCTCATTGGGTTTCTGATATCTTAGTTCCAAAGCCCATGTTAACTGTTTACAGGCTACATCTTCAAGACTCTCACTTTCTGAGATTTTTTTTAGGTGCCCTATACACACATACACATTTCTATTGCCAATTTGTTATTTCACTGTGACTGAAGCTATATTTTGAGTCTCTCTGATCCACAGCTATCACTCAGTGTTTATACATTGTTCATCGAATCAACTTGAACATACATTGTGCAGAGGTCCACAGAGAAACTGTGCTAAGTTATAGAAATTTCTAGGTCAATCTTGCCTCAGGTCTTTCCCTGAAATGAAATGCAAGCATTCCAAATATATATAAAGGAGAAAAAAGAATATAGGACTGAAAATTCATTTAAACTTTCGCCAATTCCAGCATTAAAAATCCCCCAAAGCCATCCTGCAATTGGACTCTGTTATTTCAAGACAGAAAAGTGGAAGATAAATTTCAGAGCCATTGTTCCTTAGTTACTTCAAGGAATCAGGAGAGTTTATAACAACTCTGGAGACAGTGTCGCTATGGAAAAGGTGTTGTAGATGTTTGTGATTTTAATATGGGACTGCCAGGAGTCCTAGAGTTGCATGCAGATCTTCAACTGGACAGCCATGGAAAGTGAAGGTGGGTGGGGTGCTGCCGAATCATCAGGGTAACTCTGCCTCCCAGATCCCTTTGATTGACAGTTACCTATCCATGTAGAATCTGACTTCTCAAAATAGTACCTTTCCCAGCTCTCCCCCAAGTGCTGTTGGAAATATCTGGAGTAGAGCTGAACACAGAGACCCGTGTGTCCATTTGCTGCATTCAACAGAGCTCTGTTACTGGAGTTGGTGCTGAATGGGCCAAGTTTTCCAGAAGGATAATCATGTGGGCACAGCCATATATGCAACACTAGGATGTAGGCTTTAGCAAGAGGATCCTACCTTGTGGTCTTGAGGGTTGGAAGTGTCAACATAGTAAAAGTCAAGTATCTAATGAAGTTGGTCATCTATGCTGAAATAAACTAAATTTAGCAATTATTTTGTCTGTTCTGGGCTGCAGATGGGCTCCACTACAGGTGCCTCAGGGAAGGGGGGATACAGAAGAAAGAGATCTTTGGAAGTGAAATTTCCCTCTTAAGGAATGGATCCCACTGTCATGTTGGAGATAGGGGTCTTTCCCAAATGGGGCAGGTTTGAAGCAGAACCAAGTAAGAATGTTAGCACCTAGACTGCAAATCAAGAAATTATTATTGGATTGTTTAAAATCCAATTATTTGGATTGTTTAAAAATGTCAATAAGATCTGGCCACATGCATTTTTTTTTTCTGATTTTGATGGCCTCATTTCTGTTTAAATGATAAAGACAAAACCCAGGATGATATAGGTATCAGCGTGAGCTAAGTAAATAAAGGAAGTATATCTAGAAAACAAGAACACTTAGATTGGCCTATCGAAAGAATCAGAGAAGTGGGACAATGGCTGACAAATACAGGAGAGCTACTTTTAACTTTAAAAAGTCATAAGCAAGTCTGTATGCTGATTACAAAAGCAGATGAGAGGAGAGATTGGTAATGCCACAGAGAATGGATAACTAAAGAAGAAAATTCATGAAGACAGTAAAAAGTAAAAAAAAAAAAAAATCCACAGGACAGGTGGATAAATTCGTATTAAATGGGAATTAGGTGGGATCCCTGGGTGGCGCAGCGGTTTAGCGCCTGCCTTTGGCCCAGGGCGCGATCCTGGAGACCCGGGATCGAATCCCACGTTGGGCTCCTGGTGCATGGAACCTGCTTCTCCCTCTGCCTATGTCTCTGCCTCTCTCTCTCTCTGTGTGTGACTGTCATAAATAAATAAAAAATATTTAAAAAAAAGTTAAAAAAAATAAAAAAAAATAAATGGGAATTAGGAAATGTCCTTATTTGTCATAAGAATGAAGAAGTTGGCTTCAAGTCGGTTTATAAATGTGGTAAAGGAATTTAAGGACATTTGTGTGCTTGGCTTATTTTTCCTAATGATGTATGAAGACTTCATTTGTTGAAGTCTGGAGTGATGTGAGAGCAGTTACAGAAGAGAGAAGAGACAAAGGAGTTCCTCTGAACAACAATTAAGCTTACTAGAGAAACTTGTTTGGGTTGCTAAGCAGTGTTGAGAGCCAATTTAAGGTCCACGAACTTAATGGGTGGTTCAGTCATACTGGATAAAAGATATTCTCCAGCAAGGATCAGAAAGTAAGGCTTTGGGACTAGAGAAGTGACCCAAATGGGGAGAGAAAAGAGACAATAGAGACTTGAGGAGCAATGAAGTTGGTGAGATTCTTGACTGGGAGGAAAAGAGGGCCAAGAGGTTCTGGAACACTGGGACTTCAGGAGGATGGTAAGTCTTCAGAGAAAAGTGTGATGTACCTAGGCAGGTGCTCCAGGGATCTTTGGCCCCAGCATGGTGCAGTAGTAGTCCTCCCTGTAACTAGAAAGCATTGACCACATGAACTTGGGCCATGAGCATCTCAACACTAACCTGTGTGCGCAGATGGCCAATAACCAAAAAGGTTTCCTCTACTTCCTGTTGCTGTGTGATTACCCTAATTTTGTCATAACCGCATATTGATAATTCCTGAGTATTATTAAAGTTTAATTTCTCATTTGCCTGGGGGGTTGCATAGAGATAGAATTAATTTTATATCATCCAAATAAAGGAATCTAATTTTTGAGCATTACCTTTGGTGGATTTTGAGTCAAACTTGGTACCTTATAAAAGAAAAATCAAGTGTAATGACAAGTTATAACAAAGAACCTGGTTTCCACCAAATGGGCAAAGAAGGACTCTCTGAGAAAGTGACGTTGAAGCTGAGAATTGAAGGATGCATAGGAATTAACTAGCTAATGAGAGGAAGGAAATATGAAAATCTCTAAGGAAATAACATGATGTCTCCCATAATCTTAAAGATTACTGTGGGTGGTACATAATGGACAAGTGGAAAAGCGTCCTGATATGGAGGAGGAGGTGTGCAAGGGAATCAGATTGTGTAGAACTCTTCACTGAGAAGCACAAGTCATGTCTAACACATTCTCTGGAAGATTCATGGAGAATGGCTTGATTAGAGGCTAGAATTAAGGCATTCATTTAGAAGATTACTAGAACAGTAATTCAGTGGAGAAATGATAGTTGCTTACAGAAATGATACAGTGGTATAAAGACAATTCAGTACATTCAAGACCTATCCCGACAATAAAATTGACAATACTGACTTGAGGAAGAATTTATCAAGTATAATTTCTGTTTCTGGTATGAGCTAATAGATCCATGGAAGTCCAAAACTTACATAAGAAACACTTCAAAGGAGTAGATTGTGTGTGTGTGTGTGTGTGTGTGTGTGTGTGTGTGTGTGGTTGGTTGGTTGTGGGTGGGGAATCGTAAGAGTGCAGTTCTGGACATTCATGTCTGAGAAGCCAGGGAAGCCTCCAAATGGAGATGTTTTATATGCAGCGCTAAATGATTCTGGAGCCCAGGAGAGAGTCTGAGTTGGTGATAGGCCTTATGGATTGTCGACCTAGATACGCTATTTCAGCTAAAGAAGTAGATGAGGCTATCTAGGGGTAAAATGTACGAAAAGAGAAGAATCAGGATTAAGCCCTGGAACTCCACTATTTAAAGACTAGTAGATGAGGTGGAGCCAGAAAAGGAGCCAAAAGAGAGAAGTCAGAGAAGCCAGAGAAGTGGAAGGAAAACCAGGAGATTGTTGTTGGAGAAGCTAAGGGAAGAGGCTGGTTCGAGGAGAGAATACTCTGCCATTATAGCACCAAAGCAGCCCTAGATATTATGTAAGTGAATGATCCTGGCTGTGTTCAAATTAGACTTTATTTCCAAAACATGTGATGGGATATAGTTTGCCAATCCTGACCTGGAGAACTATTGACAGGTCTAGTAAGGTGAGAACTGAGAATTGTTCATTTTGACTTAGCTGCATAAGGTCATTTTTAGAGGAAGATAGGGTAGTAGCAAGAATGAGTATGCCTTTGTCTGTCTTTTTTTTTTATAAAGTTTTATTTGTTTATTCATGAGACACAGAGAGAAAGGCAGAGACAGGCAGAGGAGAAGTAGGCTCACTGCAGGGAGCCCGATGTGGGACTGGATCCCAGGACCCAGGGATCACACCCTGAGCCAAAGGCAGATCCTTAACCACGTCCCTGTTTGCTTTTTTAAAAGAAACTTGAAAGAGCAGAATAATCCAGAAGAGTAGGGTAGAAAGTCTCCTAAGAAAATGGAATTAGAAAAATCCAGGACCATTGTGGAAATTTGGATTTTGGATACATATTCCTTTGTAACTCTAAGAAAGGTGAAAGGGATGGCAGGTGTGGCGAGTTTGTTAGTTTGATGAGAAGGGAGGAGATTTGTTTCTGAGAACTTCTATTTTTCTTTATGGAGGGCTACAAAAAATTCACTGTCAGTGGAGAATAGTTTGGTGGGGTAGGGAGAGAAGAAAAATCAGGGGTTTGAGAGGCTTACACCGTGGAAACCATAGTTCTCTTAAATATACTCCCATTGTTTAGGCATTTAGAGTATTCCCTGTTTTCTGATATTTGAAAAAAAATTTAAGATGTGGAACAGTCTTTGCAACAAAATAATTCTATTTATGGCTATTTCCTTAAGATAAATTCCAGAATTAGAAAAAAAATGGTTTCTACTCAGTACTTTCTCATTCCTTGAAGAATTATTTTTATTATTTTTGTAAAGAATGAATTCACTTGTTAAAACCTGATTAGGAGAAAAAAAAATTACAATGATGGATGCTCTCTGGCTGAAAATGCTGCAAAGGTCCAGATACAGAGTTCAGGGTAAATGGGTGCATTTGGATTCACAAAACTTCCAGTTCCTAAAAATTGAAGCATCAACACCATCAGTGGAATACATCGATTATGTGTGACTGTGTGTAGGATTGATTTCAGCACATATAATTCTGGGGCCTGATGTTCACTTATTCTGAAAGAATCCAAAATGAAGGCAGCAGTGTGATCTAATTAATCGTCCTTACTAGGATTTTGGATTGATGAAGTTTGGATGATTTCCTCGGCTCTATGGGGACTGTCTTCATGACTATCATTAAGAGAGCTATCAGTAAGAAAATTAGAAGACAGGATTCAGTGACTAGTTCTACAAATAATTAGTATTTTCATTTTCCAGAGAAAATAAATCTAAAAAATGTTCACATTTTTTTTCTAAGCTAAAGCATTCAGCCAGGCTCGATGATTTAATTCAATCTACTTGTTCACTTTTTAAACTTTTAATAAGCAGATTTTGCATTTTTTTCCCCTGCCAAATTGAGCTCATTCAGTCCTTTACTCATTCATTTAGCCAATACTGAGCACCTTCCACATGCTGGGCCCTTGTCATAGTGGAGACACGGATGGGTAAAATTATCTTCCTTGTAAGATGGCCGTACTTTGTGGGTAAGAAATTTTTATAACAAGGTGGCAGGTATGGTGGTAGAAATAGGCACAAGGCATCGTGGAAGCCTCAAGAAGGAGATCCAGGAGACAGTCGGCCAGGAATCCTCCCCGAAGGCAGAGTTGTGTGTGGTAGGTGGGCTGAGCTTTATAGGATGAGAAGGTTTGTCAGGTGGGGAATGTTCCAGGAATGTGGAACCACTTCCTGGGTTTAACCCAAGCATCAGCATCCTTGCCAGGCCAGGATGACACAGTAAGCGTGACTTCTTTTAAATCTATAATCATTTTGAACATTTGCCTAGTAAGCTAACCATACAACCTTCAATATGGCCTCTCAGTTATGGCCAAAGACTTTTCAGGGCATTTTCTCACATTTTTCTCTAGAAGACATTTGTCAGATTTTTCCACCTAATCATCCATGCTAGATTGTTGACACAGTCTCCAACCGGTCTCTCTAGACCCCACATGCCTCCTCCTAAAGCACCCCTCACCGTGTGGTGGGACATCTCTCTGACGTGCAGGCTCAGTCACTCTTTATCCTCTTTTAGAACCACACGCCTTTATCTTATTGCTGTAACCTGGACCCATGTTATAAGTTCCATGTCCATTCCTCCCTTTCCTGGTATAAAGAGAAAATATTACCTACTCTGTACATATTTATTATGTAAACTGCTTACTGAGGAAAAATAACTTTATTCCTCTTCCTTGTATAACCCGCATGCAAACTAGCACACTGTAAAAGCCCCTTGATTCTTTTCCCTCACTTTTCCTGGAAATTGGTTCATATCACTTAAGATGAACTTTTTGCTTTGTTTTCCACAGCTGCATAGTAATTCCCTGCATTAATGTAGTCCTTTCAAGCCGACTTCATGGATGTTTTAGCTTCAAATCTTATGCGTACAATCAGTGCAACAATAAATAAATCTTGGGCATGTTTGAGGAGGTATCTATTCTGTGTGCTAAGAAGTGGGTGAGTTCACATGGAATCTTGCTAAATATTCTCAAACTACTCTGTAGAAGTTTATCTCCTTTTTCAATCCCAGAAGCAGGATATGAAAGAGGCCTCTTATGCTCCACAATTAAACCAAAACTGAGTCCAACCTCATGGTTTTGGATTTTTGCCAGTCCTACTGTTAAGAAATACTATTTCCTGTAGTTTTTATTTATTTTTCCTTGTTATCAGAAAAGTCAAACAACTTTTCACATCATTAAAATCCATTTGCATTTTGTAAAACATCTAATCATGTCTTTTTTTCATTTTTTTTCTATCATGAACTTTTTCATTTTTTTCATTTTGGCATCTTTCTTGATTTTTAAGAGTTTTTGCTATATTTAGCAGATTAAGCTTTTGTCTGTGATATGGATTATAAATATGTTCATGCAGTATGTCATTTGCCTTTGCCTATGTGTCTATTTTTGTTATTTTAAGACTTGTTTTTGTGTGATCAAAGTAATCTTTGTTTTATTGCTTTTATTTTTAAAATTTTAATCCCAGTATAGTTAACATGTTATATTAGTTGCTAGTGTACAATATAGTGATTCAACAATTCTATACATTACTCAGTGTTCATTGTGGTAATATACCCCTAATCCCTTTCACCAATTTCATCCATCTCCCCCACCCATCTCCCTTCTGATAACCATCCATTTGTTCTCAATAATTAAAAGTACTTGTTTTGGTTTACTCTATCTCTCTCTTTGCCTTATTTTTAAAGATTTATTTATTAGAGAGAGTACACAAAGTGGGGCAAGGGGAGGCTAAGGGAGAGGGGGAAAGAATCCGAAGCAGACCCTCTGCTAAGTGCAGACACAGGCTTGATCTCTCCACCCCAAGATCATGACCTGAGCTGAAATCGAGAGTCAGGCACTTAGCTGGCAGAGCCACTCAGACACCATATTTCACATATGAGTGAGATTATGTGGTATTTATCTTTTCCCGACTGGCTTGTTTTTGCTTAGAATATATTCTTGTAGCTCCATCTATGTTGTAACAAATGGCAAGGGTTTATTCCTTTTAATGGCTAAATCCGTTATGTATATGCATCACATCTTCTTTATCCATTCATCCATTGACAGACACTTGGACTGATTCCATCACTTGCCTATTGTAAATAATGCTGCCATAAGCCTAGGGGTACATACCCCTTTGAATTAGTCTTTTTGTATTCTTTAGATTAAAAAAAATAGTGCAATTACTGGATTGTAGGGTAGTTCTATTTTTCATTTTTCTGAGGATCCTCCATGCCATCTTCCATGGTGGCTGAACCAGTTTGCATTCCCACCAACAGTCCATGAGGGTTCCTTTTTCTCCATGTCCTTGTCAACACTTGCTGTTTCTTGAGTTTTGTATTTTAGCCATGTGGACAGGTGTGAGGTGATGTCTCATTGTGTTGATGTGCATTTCCCTGATAAGTGATATTAAGCATTATTTCATGTGTCTGTTGGCCATCTGCAGGTCTTTGGAGAAATGTCTGTTTGTGACTTTTTGTGTGTGTGTGTTTGTGACTTTATGCCCATTTTTAAATTGCACTTTGGGTTTTTCATGTTGATTTGTATAAGTTCTTTATATATTTTGTATACTAACCCTTTATCAGATGTGTCATTTGCAAATATCTTTTTCCATTCAATTGGTTGTTCTTTAGTTTTGTTGGTTGTTTCCTTTGCTGTGCAGAAGCTTTTGTTTTACTGTAGTCTCAATCGTTTATTTTTGCTTTTATTTCCTTTGTCTCAGGAGACATATCTAGAAAGATGTTGCTATGAAGAGTGTCAGCGACCTTACTACCTGTGCTCTTTTCTAGGATTTTTATGGGTTCAGATCTCACATTTAGTCCTTAATCTACTTTGAACTTACTTTTAGATGTGAGAAAATGATCCAGTTCATTATTTTGCCCATAGCTGTCCAATCTTCCCAAAACAATTAGTTGAAGAGACCTTCTCTTCCCCATCTCATCTTCTTGCCCCCCTTTCTCAAAGATTCATTGACTATATAATATGGGTTTATTTCTGGGCTTTGCATTCTGGACTTTGATCACTGTGTCTATTTTTGCACTAATACCATACTGTTTTGATTACTACAGCTTTGTAATATAACTTGAAGTCTGAAATTGTGATATCTCCAGTTCTGGCTGTCTTTTTGAATATTGTTTTGGTTATTTGGAGTCTTTTCTGGTTCCAGACTAATTTTAGGATTGTTTAGGATTCTAGTTTTGTTAAAAATGCTGTTGGTATTTTGATAAGGATTGCATCAAATGTGTAGAATACTTTGGATAATATAGACATTTTAACAGTATATGTTCTGTTCTTTCAATTCATGAGCATGGAGTATCTTTCCATTTCTTTTCATCATCTATAATTTCTGTCATAAATGTTTCATAGTCTTCAGTGTATAGATCTTTCCACATCTTTGGTTAAGTTTATTCCTAGGTATTTTATTATTTTTGGTACAATGTAAACATGATCTTAAAAATTTCTGTTTCTGCTGCTTCATTATTAGTGTCAAGAAATGCAATGGATTTCTGGGCATTGATTTTGTATTCTTTAACCCTACTGAATTCATTTTCAGTTTTAGTAGTTTTTTGGTGGACTCTTTTGGGTTTTTTATATGTAGTATGTCATCTGCAAATAATGAAATTTTACTTCTTCCTTACCAATTTGGATGCTTTTTATTTCTTTCTGTTCTCTGATGGCTGTTGCTAGGACTTTCAGTACTATTTTGAATAAAAGCAGTGAGGGTGGACATCCCTGTCTTGTTCCTGACCTGAGGGGGAAAGCTCTCAGTTTCAACTGTGGGTTTTTGCTATAAAGCCTTTATTATGTTAAGGAATCTTCCACTTAAACCTATTTTATTAAGGGCTTTTATCATGAATGGATGTTATACTTTATCAAATGATTTTTCTGCATCTATCGAAATGATTATATGGGTTTTATCCTTTCTGTTACTAATGCAATGTGTCACATTGATTGATTTGTGAATATTGAACCACTCTTACATCCGAGGAATAAATCCCACTTGATCATGGTGAATAATTTTTTAATGTATTGTTGGATTCAGTTTGCTAGTATTTTCTTGAGGATTTTTGCATCTATGTTCATCAGAAATATTGGCCTATAGTTCTCTTTTATTTGTGATATCTTTATCTGGTTTTAGTATCAGGGTAATGTTGGCCTCAAGAATGAATTTGGAAGGTTCCTTTTCTATTTTTGGGGGATAGTTTGAGAATAATAGGTATTAACTCTATAAATATCTGGTAGAATTCACCTGTGAAGTCTTCTGGTCCTTAACTTTTGTTTCTTTTTTTTTTTTTTTTTTATGATAGTCACACAGAGAGAGAGAGAGAGAGAGGCAGAGACATAGGCAGAGGGAGAAGCAGGCCCCACGCACCGGGAGCCCGATGTGGGATTCGATCCCGGGTCTCCAGGATCGCGCCCTGGGCCAAAGGCAGGTGCCAAACCACTGCGCCACCCAGGGATCCCCCTTAACTTTTGTTTCTTGGAAGCTTTTGGATTACTGATTTAATTTCACTGCTGGTAATTAGTCTGTTCAAATTTCTATTTCTTCCTATTTCAGTTTTGGGAGGTTATGTTGCTAAGAATTTTTTTTTTAATTTTTTAAAGATTTATTTATTTATTTATTAGAGACAGAGAGAGAGAGACAGGCAGAGGGAGAAGCATGTAATTTTTCATAATATTATCATTTGTATTGCTGTGGTGTTGGTTGCTATTTTTCCTCTTTCTTTTGTGATCTTGTTTGCATCATCTGTGTCTCTGTCTCTCTCTCTTTTTTTTTTTTTTTCATGAGTCTTGCTACAGGTTTATCTTTTCAAAGAACCAGCTCCTGGTTTCATTGATTGGTTTTACTGGTTTTGTTTTTGTTTTTGTTTTTGTTTTTTTTAGTTTCCATATCATTTATTTCTGCTCTAATCATTGTTATTTTCTTTATTCTGCTGGTTTTGGCATTTTTTTGGGGTTCTTTTTCTAGATCCTTTAGGTGTAACATTTATTTGAGATTTTTCTTGCTTCTTGAGATAGGCCTGTATTGCTATAAACTACTCTCTTAGAACTGCTTTTGATACATCCCAAAGGTTTTGTACTGTTGTGTTTCATTTTTATTTCTCTCCATGTAATTTTTGGTTTCTTCTTTGTTCTCTTGGTTGACCTGTATGTTGTTTAGTAGCATGTTATTTAACCTGCATGTATTTGTGGTCTTTACAGATTTTTTTTTCTTGTTGATTTCTGGTTTTATTTATAATGTTGTGGTCAGAAAATATACATGGTATGATTTTGATCTTTTTTAATTCATTGAGATTTGTTTTGTGGCCTAATATGTGATCTGTTCTGGAGGATAGACCATGCACACTTGAAAAGACGGTGTATTCTGCTCTTTTAGGATGGAATGTTCTGAATATATCTGTTAAATGTATCTGGTCCAGCTTATCGTTCAAAGCCACTGTTTCTGTGTTGATTTTCTATTAGATGAACTATCTATCCATCAATGTAAGAGGGGTTTTAAAGTCTGCTACTAATTTTGTATTACTATCAATTAGTTCCTTTATGTTTGTTATTAATTATCTTACGTATTTGGGTGATTCCATGTTGGATTTACTCTTGTCTTCTTGTTGGATTTTCCCTTTATTATTTTATAGTATTCTTTACCTCTTTTTTCAGTCTTTGTTTGAAAGTCTGTTTTGTCCTAGGTAAGTATTACTACACTGACTTACTTTTGACATTCATTTGCATAATAATATTTCTCTGTCTCCTCATATTCAAAGCATTATTAGGTCTGAAATATTTTTTTTAATATTTTATTTATTTATTCATGAGAGACACACAGAGAGAGGCAGAGACATAGGCACAGGGAGAAGCAGGCTCCATGCAGGGAGCCCGATGTGGGACTCAATCCTGGGACTCTGGGATCATGCTTCGAACCAAAGGCAGACGTTCAACCGCGGAGCCACCCAGGCGTTCCAGGTCTGAAATCTTGTAGGCAGCAGATAGATGGGTCTTGTTGTTTTTTAAAAAAAATCTTATCCATTACATTGCCCTATGTCTTTTTTTTTAATTTACTTTTTTTATTGGATTACAGATTTTATTTTTTATTTTTACTTTTTGCAGTTTGAGTCAAATTAATTAACATATAGTGTAGTATTGGTTTTAGGAGTAGAATTAATCCAGTGTACATCCCAGCAAGTGTGTAATATACTCTAGTTTCATTCACATTGTTGCAAATGACAGCATTTCATTCTTTTTTGATGACTGAGTAATATTCCATTGGGTATATATAGGTACCACATCTTTATCATTTGAAGGACATTTTGGCTCTTTCCATAATTTGGCTATTGTTGATAGTGCTGCTATAAACATTGGGGTGCATTTGCCCCTTTGGATCACTGCTTTTGTATTCTTTTGGTAAATACCTAGTAGTGTAATTGCTGGGTCATCTAGTTTTAATTTTTTGAGAAACCTCCAGACTGCTTTTCAGAATGGCTGCACCAGTTTGCATTCCCACCAACAGTCAAAAGTGTTCCCCTTTCTCTGCATCCTCACCAACATCTGTTGTTTTCTAAGTTGTTAATTTTAGCTATTCTGACTGGTATGAGGTGGCATCTCATTGTGGTTTTGATTTGTGTTTCCCTGTTGCTGAGTGATGTTGAGCATCTTTTCATGTATCTGTTAATCATTTGTATGTTGTCTTTGGAGAAATGGCTGTTTGTGTCTTCTGCTCATTTCTTAATTGGATTATTTATTTTTTGAGTGCTGATTTTGATGAGTTCTTTATAGGTTCTGTATACTAGCCCTTTATCAGATATGTCATCTGTACATACCTTCTCCTATTCTATCAGTTCCCTTTTAGTTTTGTTGATTGTTGTCTTCACTGTGCAGAAGCTTTTTATCTTGATGAAATCCCAATAGTTCACTTTTGCTTTTGTTTTCCTTGCCTCTGGAGAGATGTCAAGTAGGAAGTTTCTGTGGCTGAAGTCACAGAGGTTGCTGCCTGTTTTCTCAACTAGGGTTTTGATGGATTCCTGTTTCACATTTAGGTTTTTGATCCATTTTGAATTTATTTTTGGGTATGCTGTAAGAAAGTGGTCCAGCTTCCTTCTTCTGAATGTGACTGTCCAATTTTCCCAGCACTATTTGTTGAAGATGGCCTTTTTTCCATTAGATTTTCTTTCCTGCTTTGTCAAAGATTAGTTGACCATGTAGTTGTGGGTCCATTTCTGGGTTTTCCATTCTGTTCTATTGACCTATGTGTTTTTGTGTCCATGCCATACTGTCTTGATGATTATAGCTTTGTAATACAGTTTGAATTCTGGGATTGTGAGGGTTCCTAATTTACCTTTTTTTTCTACATTCCTTTGGCCATATGGGGTCTTTTGTGGTTCCACATGAATTTTAGGATTGTGCTAGCTCTGTGAAAAATGCTAGTGTTATTTTGATTGGGATTGCATTGAATGTGTAGATTGCTTTGGGTCGTATCATCATTTTAAACATATTGTTCTTCCAATTCATAAGCATGGAGTGTTTTTCCATTTCTCTGTGTTGTCTTCAATTTCTTTCATAAGTGTTATACAGTTTTCAGCATACAGATCTTTTACCTCTCTGGTTATGTTTCTTCCTAGGTATCGTATGGTTTTAGGGATCAATTGCATATGGGATCAATTCCTTGATTTCTCTTTCTTCTGCTACATTCTTGGTGTATAGAAATGCAACAGATTTCTGTACATTGATTTTATAACCTGTGGCTTTGCTGAATTCCTATATGAGTTTTAGCAATTTTTTGGTGGAGTCTTTCAGGTTTTCTACATAGTATCATGTTGTCTGCAAACAGTGAAAGTTTGACATCTTCCTTGCCAATTTGGATGAATTTTATTTCTTTTTGTTGTGTGATTGCTGAGGCTAAGACTTCCAGTACTATGTTGAACAACAGTGGTTAAGAGTGGACTTCGCTGTTTTGTTCTTGACCTTAGGGGAAAGGGGTCTCAGGTTTTCCCCATGGAGGATGATATTAGTTGTGGGTCTTCATATATGGTCTTTATGATGTTGAGGTATGCTCCTTCTATCCCTACTTTGTTGAGGGTTTTTATCAAAAAAGGATACTGGATTTGTCAAATGCTCTTTCTGCATCTATTGAAAGGATCATATGGTTCTGATCCTTTCTTTTATTAATGTGGTGTATTGTGTTCATTGTTTTACAGATATCAAACCATCCCTAAAACCCAGGAATAAATCCTACTTGATCATATTAAATAATCTTTTTAATGTACTGTTGGATTTAATTAGCTAGTATCTTGTTGAAAATTTTTGCATCCATGCTCATAAGGGATATTGGTCTGTAATTTTCCCTTTTAGCACAGTGTCTTTTTCTGGGTTTGGGATCAAGGTAATACTGGCATTATAAAATGAGTTTGGAAGTTTTACTTCCATTTCTATTTTTGGGACAACTTCAGAATAGGTATTAATTCTTCTTTAAATGTGTAGAATTCCCCTGGGAAGCCATCGCATCACCCTATGTCTTTTGATTGGAGCATGTAGTTACATTCCAAGTAATTATTGATAGATAATTATTGTCATTTTGTTACTTGTTTGATGGTGGTTTTTGTAGTTTTTCTCTGACCCTTTCTTCTGTTCTCTTTCATGGTTTGCTGGTTTTCTTTTGTGACATACTTGGATTCCTTTCTTTTTATTATTTGCATGTCTATATTGGTTTTTGATTTGTGTTACCATTAAGTTTATATAAATACCTTCTGCATATGGCAGTCTATATTTAGTCAGTGACTGCTTAAGCTTGAACCCATTCTTTACTATCCCTATTCAAACATTTTAGGTATATGATGTCATATTTTGTATCCTTTTATTTTGTGAATCTCTTGACTGATTTTTACAGATATACTCACTTTAACTGCTTTTGTCTTTCCTACTTTTCATATTCTTACTTCTGGTAAGAGTCCCTTCTAGCATTTCTCATAGAGCTAGTTTAGTGGTCTTGTATTCCTTTAGTTTTTATTTATCTGAGAAACTCTTTCCCTTTTTCTGAATGATAGTCTTTCTAGATAGAGTATTCTTGGATGAAGATTTTTTCCCTTTCAGAACTTTGATGAGATCATGCCAGTGTGTTCTGGCTTGTAAAGTTTCTGCTGAAAATGCTGCTAATAGCATTATGGGGTTTCCCCAGTATGTTACTATCTTCTTTTCTTTTGCTGCTTTTAAAATTCCCTCTTTATCACCACTTTTTTTCCCCATTTTAATTACTATGTGTCTTGGTGTAGACCTCCTTGGGTTGATTCTGTTGGGAGATGCCTGTGCCTCCCAGATCTGGATATCTGTTTTCTTCCTCAAATTAGGGAAGTATTTATTTCTTAAAGTAAATAAGCTGTTATTTCTTAAAGTAAATGTTCTGCCCCCTTTTCTCTCTCTTCTTCTGGTATCCCTGTAAAGTGGATGTTTTTACACTTGATGGAGTAAAGTAATTCCCTAAGTTTATTCTCACTTTGCATGATTTTTTTTTTCTCTCACCTTCTCAACTTGATTACTTTCCACTACACTGTACTCCAGGTTGCTAATTCATTCTGCTTCCTCTGGTCTGTTATTTATACCATCTAATCTATTTTAATTTCATTTATTATGTTCTTCATCTCTGATCGGTTCTTTTTTATCTCTTTGTTAAGGGTCTCACTTAGGTCCTCCACAATTTTCTCAAGTCCAGTGAATGTGGTTATGAGCTTAGGGTCCTCTTACTCTATCTTCCCAGGCTCTCTTATCTTACTGCTTTTAGATTTTGTGTCACATTTAAAAATCTCCCCTAGCCCTGGATTATAAAGAAAAAAAATTACTCATGTTTTTTTCCTGTAGTTTATATGGTTTCAATTTTACATTTGGTTATTCTGAGTATAGTTTGAGATATAAACCCAATTTATCTTTTTCTAAGTGATATCTAGTGGTCACAGCAACATTTTATATTTTCTTATTTTTGCAAAAGAAACACAGGAAGTTTGTATTCAGACTGGATATATTAAGATAGGGGTAGGTAGGAATGCAGTGGAGCGGCTATGGATAAGAATTGAGTATATGCTGTGTATACATTTTTGAATTTATTTTAAGCTATGTAAATGTATTATATATTCAAAAATTAAATGAAAATGGGAAAAATCAAACCCTTAAATTGAATATAAATCAAGACAAATGAAACTGATTATATCAAATTGATAACTCAATTACCTGAAGTAAATATTTTAAGTAACTCTTGAATAGAGCCCTCTAACTGTACTTTTTTGGTGGGATGCATTCTAAAGACAAAACAAGGAGGTAGCTGTGCAAACACCAATGAGTTGTGCCAAAATTACAAAAGAGCCAGCTTGATGCACTTCCCACTAGCTGTATTTAGAACAATTTGAACATTTAAAAGAATTGTGACTAATTGATTATATAACACATTGAATGAAATTATCCATGTATTCAGCCACACAGAAACTAAAAGAGTGAAGAGGAACAAAAGAAAAAGGAAAGCCCTCTTACCAAAATCTACAAGCTAGTAAATGGAGAAAACACAGTATAATTATGAAATTGTTATTTTGAAAACTCCAGTGTGGTAATTTAATAATGTACTATCAGGGAATATTAAATCCGTTGCATGAAAGTATATAAAACAGTTTATTCACATGGTGGCAAAAGGATCACCCCCAGATTATTGCTAAAGTTATCTGTAATAATGAAGTGAAGTGATACATAACAGAATAAAACCTTCTAGGCTTCTGTGAAATTGTTTGCAAAAACAGCCCATTACTTTTTTCCCCCTGTCTACTTCCCTTTGCACCTGGCTTTGCAGCAAGTGCCATCGAGATGTGGATTCTGTTTCCCCACCCTTGAATCGGAACTGAATTTATGACTTCCTTTGTCCAATAGAACACAGCACGGGTGCTGCTGTTTAGCTCTGAGCCCTGGTTTCAAGAGGCATGTGTGTTTCTGCTCATTTGATTGGATTTTTGCCCTCCCATAAGAACACATCAGGATTAACCTGCTGGAGGATGAGTGACCACAGGAGGAGGTTGGTCCAGCTGTTACAAACAAAGCTTCAGACATCCCTCGCCAGGATCAGCAAAGTCAATGCTAGTCAAGCTGTAGCTGTTCACAGGTGCACAAGTGAGCCTTGTGGAAATATCCAAAGCCAGCCCACCCAGAAGATTTCCCCAGAGGACCGTCACACTCCTTGCTTTTAAGCTACCGGATTTTGAGGTGGCTTGTCACAAAGAAAAATCTAAGTGATTCAAAATGGGCCTCAGAGTGTAGAAGCATTGGCTTTGGGGCCAAGGAGCTACAAATAGCCGGGAAAATAATGAGCAATTAATGGATGCTGCAAACCAGAGTCCCAAAAGTGAAGCCCTATGTTATGTAGTTGTGAAATCATTGACAAACATTGCCTTTAGTAACTTGAAGGTTAAAATACTGTAACTAATGAACTTGCCAGGTAGATTATTTTTGCTGCACATAATAAGGAACTACAGGGGACGCATAAGCTAAAATAAGAACTATTAATTTGCAGGTAGAATTTAGAGGGAATTTGGAGGAACCAGGACAGGCAGGGATAGAAAATACAACTATTAGCTCCAGTATTCTCAGCCAGTAACAGGATCTTAAGGTAGAAGCTTAAGGGTATAGAGCAAACAGGAGTGTGCTTCTAAGACCCTTTGTCAAGATGTCTGAAAGAATTAAGGAAGCGTCTTAAAAGAAACTCGCAACTAGAAAAATGTTTTATAGGAATCGTAAGGGCATTGTCTTGCAGGAAACTGCCATGCCCACAGTGCCATGAGTTAAGAGAGACAGAGGCATGTTTTGAAAACTAGTTATAGATGTGGATATTCCCCAAATGGAATAGAATATACTCAGACATATAGAAAGCTCAAAGTTTTTAGGGGACTTGTAATAACAGAAACATCACTAGCTAAGTTCTACGAGACTCAGGTTTTATAAATTTCACGGGAAGGATGCAGGTTGCAAAAGGTACTCAGCAGCAAGCACAGGCTATCTCTTATATGAAAGAAAGGCTCTCTCAGAAAGTGGTATCAAGAACCTGGAGGGAAAAGTGAATTGCATATCAAATGGATTTGTGAGCAATTCTTCGAATTAATTGAGGATGTTGGGCTAGAGGCCAGCCCCAGAGAACAGAGACGTGATTAAGAAACATTTTCTGCTCCAGTATTTGAGGATCTGGCAACATTTGTTGGGTGGGAATTTAAAATTGCTATGGACCAGAGAATGCCATGTGCTCTCATTTCCCCTCATTAAATAAAACCATCTATTGTGGGTTTTCCCATTCTCTGTCTCATTATTTGTTGAGTCTGTGGAGGCAAATAACCTGTACTGGATGTAGATCATCAAAACCCCGATTTTAAGAGTGATGGTGTGATTGCATGAAGCTTTTGCAGATGTCAGGTGGCAATGAATATCTTCTTCATAAGGGAAGGTTATGAAAACTTTTGGCCAGAGGTGAGATTGGTAGATTATTTACAAAAATGGCAACAATTATTCTTTTGTATTCAGGCCATGTTGTTCTTCTCATCAAAATTTGAAGTTCATTTCCCTTCCTCCTAAGGTTGGGCTGTCCCTGTGACTTTCTTTTCCCAGTAGAATTCAGCACAGTGCAGTGGGCCAACTCTGCGCCCAGGCCTCACGAAGACTTCCACATTTCCACTCAGCCTTTGGAATCCCTACCCACCTATGAAAACAAGGCCAAGTTAGCCTACCGGGTGATTTGAAATCAAAGGGACTGAGTGAGCCCAGGCTTTCCAGCCAAGACCCTAGACAAGTTAGAGAGCTCAGTGAACATCAACAAAGCCAGTCCTCCCCAAGTGACATGCAGCTGATTGCAAAAACCTGGTGGAGTCCACTGTTGGTAGCTGAGGAAGGCTTGACTTGAACCAAAATACCACAACTGACCTATGCATGCGGGAGGTAATTTATTGTTGTGATTAAGCCATTAAATTTTGGGAGGCTTTTTTTTTTTTATGTAGTAAAAACCAACATATACGATACTTAATGTTGTGGAACAGAAAGGTAAATAAAAATAGGTGTCCCAGATGGTATCGTTGGTCAGCAGAATCAATGCCAGCAACTGTCTTCTTTGGATATTTTACGGTATAGAGAAAAATCAGCCCTGTTTCTTTCAGTTACTGTATGTGTTCCGTTTCTTGCAGCTAAATTAATTCCCAGTGTATACATCAACTCTTTGTCCCTGGTTCACTTTTCTTTTTCCTTGCCTTGAGCCAACTCAACTAATTTATCTACTGCCTTGCTCAATTCATAGAACAAAATGCGTTCTCAGAAAGTATTTATTAAATGAATTGATGAGTGAGTGATTTGGCCACCTAATACTGTCGATCCTGGTATGTTTGTCTTCATCAAGTAACACTTTGGGGCTCCAGGTCAATATTTCTGCTGGTCTCAGAGTCATTAAAGCTTAAAAAAAAAATTTAAAAAAGCTGCTCTCAACCAGGAGATCTCATTCAGTTACTGGTTTTCTGCCTTTTCAAAGACAGGAATTTGATGTATTAGGACATTTATATTGCAGTTTCAGCCTTTTTGTTTTCTTGAATAAAACTGCAAACAAATTTGTCATTGCTATTAACATCAGCTCATGTGAACGGGTGAAGTATTTGATGAAAACTCTGCATTTTGCTCTGTCACCAAGTTACTAGCTTCACTTCTTTAAATTCATAAACTTTTTGGACCTAATCCATCGAATAGGAATATTGCATATTAATGTATGAGTCCAGCAGAGGTTATCTCCAGAATTCTGAGTGCTTGAGAAATTAGAGCCATGTACATGATTTGTCCTATTGCTATCTTCTGTTTTCTGTGTTCCCACACATACTGCCATACACTAGGGTGGAAGAGTGTTTTTTATACAAAATAAAGACTAAAATTAGACCAAAAAAACCACAGAGAACTCTGTAATAACCAAATTCAGTGTTATTATATCCTAGGGAGTTTTTAAGCTGAGAAAGGCACTTTGTCATCATGGTGGGAGGAAGGACACAGCCTTAAAGAAACTTGAGCAAGTCACTTAAACTTATTCCATCTCTGCCTTTTTTTTTTTTTTAAGATTTATTTATTTATTCATGAGAGGCACACAGGGAGAGGCAGAGACACAGGCAGAGGGAGAAGCAGGTTGCTTGCGGGGAGCCCGATGCAGGACTCGATCCCGGGTCTCCAGGATCAGGCCCTGGGCTGAAGGCAGGTGCCCAACCACTAAGCCACCTGGGCATCCCCAATCTCCGCTTTCTTATCGCTTTCTTATCGTATTATTATTGATAAGAATCTATTCCGCTTACAGGGGCATTTCAAGAATAAAATGGACAGGAAAGAGCTTTGGGACTTATAAAAACTATGAGGTAGAAATAATTGTGTCTGTATCACCCCAGAAAATACATGTGCACTAACAAATGCTTTCTTACATACTGTAAAAGTCTGTGTTGAAGCAATGCCCACAGTTAATTAAAAAAAGCCATCTTTGTTCCTGGAAATCTTGTTTTCCCATAAATATTGAATATATGAGATTTGAGACACTTTATAATATCCTGATCATTACTATTGTCATCAGTGTGTGTGTGTGAGTGTGTGTGTGTGTGAGTGAGATTTCTTGAAAGTTTATCTTTCCTTCAAAGAATATATTTGCAAGATTTCAGATTGGATTTGTATATTGCCGTTTGTAATTACTAAATCACAATGCTGATCACCCTGATGTTGTCTCCTGGGCCTTCTTACGTTTAAAATGCCTTGCTTAATGGCATGGGCCTGGTCTGTGGTGGTGGGAAAACCACTGGATTTGTGATCCTACCAGAATCTAACTGTTACTCTGTCACTTGGGGAGGAGACTCTGATCCTTAGATTGAAAGGGAACATTTATTTTTATTTTTTTAAGTGTTTAATGACTGTATTTGTTTTTTTCTGTATATTTTTTATTGGAGTTTGATTTGCCAACATATAGCATAACACCCAGTGTTCATCCCGTCAGGTGCCCCCCCTCAGTGCCCATCACCCAGTCACCCCATCCCCCCCCCACCCCCCCTTCCACTACTCCTTGTTCATTTCCCAGAGTCAGGAGTCTCTCATGATTTGTCTCCCTCTCTAACTTTTTCCACTCAGTTCCTCTCCTTTCCCCTATAATCCTTTTCACTATTTTTTATATTCCCTGTACGAATGAAACCATATGATCTTTGTCCTTCTCCGATTGACTTGCTTCACTCAGCATAATACCCTCCAGTTCCATCCACGTTGAAGCAAACGGTGGGTATTTGTCGTTTCTAATGGCTGAGAAATATTCCATTGTATCCATAGACCACGTCTTCTCTATCCATCATCTTTCGATGGACACTGAGGCTCCTTCCACGGTTTGGCTATTGTGGACATTGCTGCTATAAACATCGGGGTGCAGGTGTCCCAGCGTTTCACTACATCTGTATCTTTGGGGTAAATCCCCAGCAGTACAATTGCTGGGTCATAGGGCAGATCTATCTTTAACCTTTGAGGAACCTCCACACGGTTTTCCAGAGTGGCTGCACCAGTTCACATTTGAAAGGGACCGTTTATTGATGTGAATGGGGGAACACTGAATTTTAGAGAAGAGGAATCTGAACTTGACTAAATGGAAGTGGTGAAGAGATCCTGGTGGGATGTGGAGATGAAATGGATCATGTATATATTAAAAGCAGAGACAAATATTGAGATGTGTAAGACAACTGAAAAAAACACATCTCAGTGTCTAGTGGAGATGGAGAATAGAGAGGTTGCACATGCATGTTCAGGAAGATGGATTGTGTGAGCCCTTTATTCTTCAAGGAGGTAAGGGTAGTGCTAATAATCAGCTTTTTGTTTCTGTATCATGAATTTAGCTCCCTAGTATGTGATTGTGTCTACAACAGCTAAAAAAAGGATAATCAAAAGACAATCTTAGGTGCAATCAGGGTCCATGGGCTGCTCTTCTAGACGTTGAGCATTTGGAACACTGGAGGCTTTGTAATGGTGGCAGGTGGGGTGGTGCCATGTGGTGGCACGATGACAACAGGTCCTCCTCCAAAGGAGAGAAAACAGACTCCCTCTGCCTCACAGAAACCCAGTGTAGTGAAAGGGATTATAGGGGAAAGGAGAGGAACAGAGTGGGAAAAACTAGAGAGGGAGACAAACCATGAGAGGCTCCTAACTCTGGGAAACAAACAATGGGTTGGGGAAGCAGAGGTAGGGGGATGGGGTAACTGGGTGATGGGCATTGAGGGGGGCACTTGATGGGATGAGAACTGGGTGTTATGCTATATGTTGGCAAATTGAATTTAAATTAAAATAAAATAAAAAATAAACATTTATTTATTTATTTTTAAAGATTTTATTTATACATTTATGAGAGACCCGAGAGAGAGAGGGGGAATGGCAGAGACACAGGCAGAGGAAGAAGCAGGCTCCATGCAGGGAACCCTATGTGGAACTCGATCCCGGGACTCAAGGATCATGGTCTGAGCCAAAGGCAGATGCTTAACCACTGAGCCACCCAGGCATCCCAAAATAAACATTTTAATTCTTAAAAAAAAAAAAGAAAGAAAGAAACCCAGTGTTGTACATTTTGAACTTGGGCGAGAGATATTCTCACCAACAAGGATACAGTAATTTACAGCCCACAATAACTTACACTTGTGTTTGAAGAAAAATGTTCTTTTGTTCTCACTGCTGAAGAAATGACTAAGGGGTGTTTTTTCCTTTCTGATTCTGTGATCCGAGCCTGGTGTCTGCTGAGGGAAGGTCTGATTAATTCATTCAGTCACACATTCAACAGACAATTCTCGAGTAGGTGCTTTGTGTCAGGGGCTGGGTGTGTGTTGGTAAATAAGACCAAATATTTCTGCCCATATGGAGCCCCTAATTTAGTTCAAAGAACACAGTCATTCAAACAATGAGATCATTTAAGGTGTAATGTATGTAATAAATGGTAATGGGATGGACATGACATGGGAGGGGAGATTTTTAAGGAATCAGGGAATTTCTCTGGAAACGGGACATCTGAACTGATTTCTGAGTGATGCATAGACATCACAGAACAGTAGATGATTAGAAAACCTCAAATTATTAGCATTTTATTTTACTTTTGGACATATATGGGATGTCTAGAGGTAGGCAGTTTAGGGGCAATGAATCTCTTCAACGGCGATACCAAAAACAGAGGCTCCTCTTACTCTGATTGTTCATTTTTAATATGTTGGATTTTCTCGTCATGATTTCAGAATGACACCTGCACCTTTAGGTAGCACATCTGCATTCAAGTCAGAATAAAAAGAAAATGGCAATGTCTGTCCGGGCTGGCTATGTAATTGGTAAGAGCAGTGAAAAGAGGAAACTGGAGAGCCCTTGTTCATTAAGCAGGAAAAAAGTGATGTTTAAAGGTGTTAATAAAAAAGTAAAGCTTTTTCCTTAAAAATTTCTTATATATTTTATAAAAGATAACAGTGATACACGAGTAACAACATAAACTTATCCACTGCGAAAAAAAGCGCCCATTTTGGTGTCATAAATTTATATAGAACAATAAATAATAATTAATGTGATATCTTAATTGCTTATGTTATTTTTCTGGCTTTTCTGCAGTTTCATTGATCAAGTCACCAACATTTTTGCTAATGGTAATTTCACTTTCAGTCAATAGAAGTGGAAGCAACACCGGTCACTCTTGGCAAATGCAAGACTACAAATAATTTTTTTTTTTAATTTTACTTCCTATGGAGTTAACCTAAAGCGTTCTATTAGTTTCAGGTGCACAAGATAGTGGCTCAGCAACTCTGTCCCTGCTCAGAGCTCATCGTGGGAAGTGTCCTCTTGCTTTAGCCTTCTAGGCTTCAAATAATTTTTGATAATTTTTTAATCTGAGGAAATCTCTTTCTGCTGGTGCTGCTGTCACTGGAGCTGTTAAGAGTATTTTATAGACTGTGACAACATGGAAAAGATTTTTTGGTGAGTTATTTTGAAATATAAATTTGAGTACGTCTAAAGTGGATTCTCATGGAACGCTTCTTCTAAAATCAGTTTTGTGTAAGTCCAAATTTTAAATGTAAATTTGTACAGTGGCATTTTAATGTCTCCTCTGACATTTTCTGTGGCGTATGGAGATTGGACAAGAAACTGAAAGTGCCTTCCTGCTTTGTCTCTGATGCGGAGGGCCTGCTTATGCAGTCGATCATCACATTTTCAATTAAAAACAAAACATTCATTTTGAAAGTGTCTTATTAATAATTGGTTCAACTGAAGCTTCTTTTGAAAATAGCGTTCTTTTCTGTGGACTGCCATGATCTTTAAATTTAATTTCTATTTGCTTTGCAATATTGCAATGGTTTTCCAAACTGAGGATTCTAAATTCTTCGAAGAATCTAAATAATTCCCTGATATGTTTTATTGCAATGTCCGTGCAGGCACTTTTGTTTTGCAATAATTTACTGACAGAGTTTACTGCCTCAGCAGTGGTGCTCCTGCCCTGTATTGAGGGGGGAGTTAATATCTGTGCAGAGGCTCCAGGGAAGGGCTCCAGGGATAGATGACAAGTGGCCTTCCACCATCGCAGCCCGCAACCCGAACATCTGCAGATGCAGATGACATAGCCCCCATACCTGCTGCCATTCTGGGCCCAGGTCTCTAACTCCATGACCTTGGGGCCCCATGATATTCCTCTTGCCCTGGTGTGAGTTGACCTGGGCTCTGTGAAGCATCTTGATCTTGCACAAACATTTTAAGCATCATTGGATCCTCTGGGTCATAAAATTTGACTGCTGGCCTGGACCATCTGGAAACACTGCCTCACTCTAGGACCTTCTCAAAGCTGACAGTCCCTATTCTCTAGGTAAATTCATTAGAACAGCATGTTGCAATGATTACCTGTCTCCTCAAAAATTAAAAGGGGCTTGCCATTATGCCACTTCCTTTGTGACGGGTTGCAGTGAGTGTAGCAACTTGTCCTTCACTTTTGAAAATGTACTCGGAGGCGTCCCAGGTCTCCTACCACCCCCCGAGATGGCTGTCCTCACACTGCTATAGACTGTTGCCCACACTCTGGCATGTGTGACTCTTACCACGTGATCTGGAAAGTCTGCCACTGTCTGTTCTCCGGGCCCTTTCCCAGGGTGTCATCATTACAGTTGACAAGTATGATGCAGTTTCTCTTGCTGCCCCTTATAAAGTTTCTCTGCTTCTCGGCCCTCATCTATGGCCCTTGAGGCCGAACTCTAAGGCTCTTTTGCTGTCTGGGTTCCAGCTGGGGTTAGCTACTAGAATGTCCTGGGAGGATTCGGGAGGAAGGAGATGAGGGTGCTGCTTTCCCCTGGCTCCGCTCTCCCGCTGGAGCGTCAATTAACCATGGTCTATCACTCTACTGAGGATCACGACTCCCACTGGCTGCCCCTTCATCCGGCTACAGACCCTATCAATCTGTCCTCCTTTTGAAACTTCAGATCTGGGGGTGATCATGGCTTCCTGCTAGTGTTAATCCCAGGCTACTCCAACATCTCTTTACGGATCTTGAATCCTCCTTAGACCTTTGTAAATAGCATTATCCGTAAACTATCTTTTACTACCCATTTTGAATATGCCATCATTTTCTTGCTACACCTTGAATTTTAGAACACATGAGGGCCCCTTATTGAATGGTCTCCTACTCTAATTAAGGAATCTATTCAGTCACAGGCCCGAGAGAAGAGCTTGGTTTGGACAGGGGATCGCACATGTTAAATTCACTCCAGTATTTGCATCTGCCTAAGTTTCTGGAGTCTTTCTTTAATACCGCATTAAGAAATTGCTGGCATCTTTATTTACTGCAGGACTTTGTCGAACCCATGTTTCAGCTACTCTGCCAAGCAACCAGTTAGAACTACTCCTTGCTGTTCATGCTCATATATTGAGTTCAGAAGTGCTTCAAAACGTATAATAGATATAGTAAGTGAAATTTAGAGTTGTGTTCTTTTTTTGTCTTTGTGCGTTTGCCTGGCACCTTCAGAATCCATTACTACATGTATTTCCGGAGTGTTGCAGATAGAGACAAACAAAGCCTCTCAGTTCTTTTGGAGGAAAGTTTCTTCTGTCTGATGTTGTTAAAGGATATTCGATTAAATGGAATGAGAAGACAGAGGGTATACGAGAAGCAACGAAAATGACTCCATGAATGAGGATGTTTACAGGCTCTTTAAGAGTGTCAGGAATCGCTCATCAGACCGACATGGCACAGGGAATTCAGTGAGTGTCAGAAGTTCCAATCTTCTGGGTTGATCCCCATTCTGATTTTTAGGATTCTGTGCTTTCTCAATTGAAGTATTAATTTTCATGCGAAAAACCTGGTGAGATTGTAAATTTTGCTGATGCTGTGATTTGCAACCCCCTCTCCAAAACTCTTAGTTGTTTCAGCCATTTCAATCCTGGTTGCCAGTGTTACTTCTGGAGTATACACATAATGAGTCCCAAATTTTCAGTATGTGTCTTGAGAATTATTTTGAAATTTCTCTTTTATAGACCTATCTACTGCTGCTAGTGATGAATATTCTACCCCATTACCCTTGATTTCATTTTTATGCTTCTCATACTAGTCTGTGACTATGGCTACTCAATCTCCCCCAATTTTGCTTTCACTTGGCCCTTTAATTCTGATGATCACAGATTATAATACACTTAGCTATTTCACCAATGTCTGCTATCAGTTATCAGAGCCTGATCCCTTAGTCCTTTTTGAATTTTCATAGTGTTAGGTCCAAAAAGGACAGATAATTTACTCAGAGTTTGGATTTGGAATTTGAGGCCTACAGAAAGTGCTGGCAATTAAAGAAAGAAGAACTAGTTTAGTCTCACTAGTCCTCTTGCACTAGAAAGGTGACGAAGATTTGTATATTGTCTGTGTTTAAGCCTTTTTGCCATTTCCATGGAACACAAGAGCACTCTCATCATTTTTTAATGGGAGGATGTGGCTGAAAGGCTACTACACAGAACACTGAGAGCCACGGCTTTCGAGCTTCACTGATGGCTCTCACTTGGAACTGGCGGGAGTGTGGGGAGGGAGAGTTGGGTAGAGAAAAACTGGCTCTGGATAAACGGTAAGGCTTGTACAAGGAGCCTCTCAGTGGTAACCATGATGGATGTACAAGACTTAGAGTCCCTGCTTCTATTTATATAGAATGAGGTAGTTGGTTCCCTTAATATAAACAATGAAAATATCAAATTATGAATTTAAGGTTAAATCATCTAAGTTTTCTTAATTATTATTTGCTAACTAATTCTGTTGCCTGTAGAAAAGCCACAAGGGGCATGCTTAAGGGAAAACATTTTTAATCATGTTGAAATGATTTCTTTGATTCAATATGCAATTAGCTATAAGAACATAGCATCTCTTGGTTTCAGAATTGTAAGACTTGGAACTATTTTAAGATTCACTGTGCATTTTGATATGTAGCATCTTTTTTAAAACTCAACAAACAATCAACTCTATCCTGGGGCTGAATTTAATACTAGTATTTTTCAATTCTATAATTTATCTATTTTTTTAAAATTTCTAGTTCTTTGCTGAGATTTTTTTTTTCATTTGGGAGAGTTCATAATTGGTTGTCAAAGCATTTTTGTGATGGCTGCTTTAAAACCCTTGCCAGATAGTTCATCAATTGAATCATCTTTATACTGGCATCGGTTGATTGACTTCTCATTCTAGTTGTAATTTTCCTAGTTTCTTTGTATAATGAGCGATTTTTGATTGTTCTCTGAAAACTTTATTGTCTTAGATTATTGGTCATATTTTTTCATTTCTGCATGAAGTCACTCCGCTGAGTTTTAGCACGCGGGTCCTTGTATGTGTGCTGTGGCTCCAATGGCAATTTGCAGAAATTTTGGAGTGCTATCTTGTTTGTTTGGTTTCTCTGGTGCCCCTGGGGCTCCCACTGGTCCAGTTTGTGCTACCTGAGAGGTAAAGAGGTTTTCCAAGCCTATCTGCTGGGTGTCTTTTGTTGGAGGGAGGTATGGAGGAATCCCTCTCCCCCACACTGCTCAGGTGTCTCTGGGCAGGTGCAGAGTGACTTTAGACTGCGTGGACAAGACACTTCCCAGACCAGGCCACTTGATGTAGCTGGGTTTCTTCTGTCCTTTTCTGCTTGCCCACCTTGATATCTCTTTGAGGAAAAGTAGAGTTCTCAGGCTTAATGAAGAAGGTCAGTGTTCCTCCCGCTGCTTGTTTTTGGTAGTAGTCCCAAATTATTCCCTTAGATGATGGTGTTAGGCTCACCTGTTGCCTGAGGGGACTTCTGTCAATCTGGGGGAGGAATGAGCCCACCTGGACTGATTTCTATTGCTAGGTTGGAGATGGTGAAACATACAACGTGGTGTTGCCTTCTTCTGATGTGTGTGGGTTGTGAGATGCCCTGCTACTGTGCTGCTCCTCCAATCTTGGGGTCCAGGCTCTTTGCTTTCTTATTAACCACTTTTCAGAGTTATCCTTTGGCTCTCTTTTGGCCATTCTAAGGCTGATAGTTTTGCTTAGCGGGGAGGAGCCAGGAGAAATGGGTCAGTCTCACATTGCTTGGATCTAAACTCCTGGAGTTGAATTTATTATAATAGTGAGAAACTTTACATAATTGCCTAAGGTCACTCAGCTCTTTATGGCAGTCAGGATTCAAATCTACGTCTCTGCTAATGCTAATTTTTAAAGAGCTAGTGATAGGAACATCTACTAATTAATAATAAACAGGACTTTCCACTCAGCACCATGTTTACCATATGGAGTCATTTTATTCAAATGGTATTTGTGACCTGATCTCTCTACCTTGAAGGATAGAGATTGAGTGATGGATACAGATTTGCTTCCCAAACAGAGAAATGCTTTTTACCTGGATGCCATTCATCAACATCATCACCCTCTCATTTTTCAAACGCTCCTTTTTCTATGCTTCTTGAGATGATATTCTTCTGTTACACAATTAACACCTTTTATATCAGATGCCCCACAAACAAAAGTAGCTTCTAAACATGCCACAAAGAGGAGAAACTGCTGTATTTTCCACATCTAATCTAAAGTAAAAAAAAGCTGATCATCATCAAGGTGTTTGAGGTCCCACTTGGCTATAGGGAGGGTAACACCACATCTGTTTATATAAATAGTCTAGTTACAAGATTCACTTTTGGAAATGATTATAAAACAAAAAAAAATATGTTCTGTGTAGAACAGAAGGACAACTTTACTCACCAACAATCATTATTGGTAGGTTCCTAGTGCCACGTATCAGGCCACGGAAGGAAACAGTAAAATGAATCAGGATTAAGAGCCTTCAAGAACAGTCCTTTGTTAAGCCTAAATTTATCTTGCCATAATGGCCCCTTTATATACACTACAGGATATATATCTGATTTCCTGACTAAACACCGAAAAGATGGGATTTCAAACTGAAACCTGTGAATGATAGCTAGGCCTACTGATAGAAGTAGGTCTGTGATAATCTCCCTCTTTCTGTGAAAATCCTAATCTTCAGTAAAGTGTGGGTAGTGATGGATTCCGTCATTTTATTTGGGGTCCCCCACTGGCCAAGAGCATCATCTTCACAAGGACCTTTGCTTTGCCTGTTTCCACAGAAGGCAAGATAGAAGTATCTGAGTTTAAGAACACAGAGCACGTGGGTGAGTGAGCCCTGACCTTGGCTGTGGCCCAAGCAGGCCCAATTACCATGTAATGCTACAAGAATTTTCTCTATCTGGTGGGAGCTAGGTGTTCCCTGTTCCCAGCCTGGTTCCTTTCTTTGTATTTCAAAGATAACACTTTAGGAAGTGGTGAAACCATATCTTGGGCCTCTTGGTTTGGAATTCCCTTCCCTTTGTTCTCTCTGTCCTTGAAAGTCTTTTCATTCTCAGTGGTTGAGCATGTGCCTTTGGCTCAGGTTGTGATCCTGGGGTCCTGGGATCGAGTCCCACATTGGGCTCCCTGCATGGAGCCTGCTTCTCCCTTTGCCTGTGTCTCTGCTCCTATCTCTTTGTCTCTCATGAATAAATAAATAAAATATTTTTAAAAAGTCTTTTCATTCTTTAAGGTCCGGTACATGTGCCTATTGTGAGCTCGAGGGCCCAGCAACGTGTCTCACTCAGCTCAGCCCAGCACAGTGATACCTGCTACCATGGTGCATGTGGAGGAGCTGCCTGCAGCTTATCCTTTGGACCTTAACAACAGCTTGGTCTTCCAAGGCTGACTCCCAGACCTGGTCTTCCTACATAGACTCATTTTCCACCATGGGCTGGGTTGTACTTTGTAAGTGCACATTTATGTGATTGTTTCGTTTGTATGTTTCTCCCACAGTTATTTTTGCCTATTACATTCCCAGAACAAGGCATATTGCCTACTATGTCATTTGTAGTAAAAACAAAGCAATATTTATTGAATATAGAATTAATAAATTTAAAAATCAAACTGACTTAATTAGCAGATCTCTTAAACAGTTCCTCCCCAAGCCAACTATGTTATAGCCACAGCTGAATAAATGACCAAGGGATATTGGAGAGGCTTATGACAATGGCCCTTGACAGACATAACTCCCTGGGATCTAGTATGCTGAAGACAACAAAAGCCTAACTAAATGGTAGAATGAATGTTCATTCTGATAACATTTTAGAAAGAGAGCTCTGACTTCATGGACACCCTTGCTCTTTTGGGGACTCTCTATCTTCAGGACATGTTTCACAGGGCTTTTTTTTTTTTTTTTTTCTTTTTCTAGTAATGGAAGCTTAAATTTATTCCAATTCTTCCAATTCATTTCAGGTGGCAAATGAACATTTAACCCCAAGGTTGTTAAAAATTCAGGGACAACCCAGTCTCACCATGTTGTCCTGTCCTCTCCTGCAATCATTTGTACATCTGAGTCCTTGCTTGATTTTCCTCTTATTTTTTAAAACTTTTACTTAAATTTTAGTTAATTAACATACAGTATAATCCTGGTTTCAGGAGTAGAATTCATTGATTCATCATTTACAACATCCAGTACTCATCACAAGTGCTCTTCTTAATCCCCATCACCCAGCCAGCCCACCTCCCTCCATCAACCCTCAATTTGTTCTCTATCATTAACAGTCTCTTATGGCTTGTTTCCCTCTCTCCTTCCCCCTCTTCTCATATGTTTATCTGATTTGTTTCTTAAATTCCACATATCAGTGGAATCATACGGTATTTGTCTTTCTCTGGCTGATTTATTTTGCTTAGCATAATACATCCCAGTTCCAACCACTCTCAGGGCTTTTGGCTGAAGTTGCTGTGGGATTTCAGGGGCCGTCTGGGAGTAGGAGGAGAGAGGTGGTTTCTATGTTTTCCAACCATGGCAATGACCACTCACTGTCAATGTATAGGTGAAGAAAGTCAAAACCATTGATGCTCATGTATTATTCAGTCCAGTGATCCTTGTTTTTTTTTAAATTGAAATCATTTTTTTCCTAATAAAAGTTTAGTAACCTTGGCCTAACTCCAGGTGATGCTGAGAGTTTTCTGCTGGGTATATGGATGTGTGAACCCTGGGGCATCTATAGAGATGGGATTGATTCTGAGAGGACTTCTCCAGCTCTCCCGCTTTTTAGTGCCTGACTGTCTAAATTGAGGTGGTTTTCAGATGCACTTCCATGGGATCTCCTCAATTTTCTTCCCATAAGGATGGGCGAATTTACTGGGAAGGAGATTCATAATTGTCTTTAAAAAGTTTTTTTTTAAGATTTTTATTTTATTTATTCATGAGAGACATAGAGAGAGGCAGAGCCACAGGCAGAGGGAGAGGCAGGCTCCATGCAGGGAGTCTAATGTGGGACTCGATCCCAGGACTCCAGGACCACACCCCGGGCCAAAGTCAGGCCCTAAACCGCTGAACCCTCCAGGGATCCCCCCAAAGTTATTTTTTTTTTAATTTCATCTTTAGTCCAGTAATACTCATGTCACAGGGAACTAAACATCTCAGAAGTTTCTGGTTTTCAGTTTTATCTATTTCTTTTTTTAAAATAGAATTTATTTTTTAAAGTAATTTTAGTTTCCCATAAAATCAAGGGAAAGGTACAGAGATTTCCCATATTTCCCCTGCCTCCAGTCATGCGTAGTCTTCCCACTATCAACTAGCGTGGTACATTTGTTACAGTTGATGAACCAACATTGACACATCCTTATACGCCAAAATCCATAGTTTACATTAGGGTTCACTTTTGGTGTTGCATGTTCCTTGGGTTTGGACATATTTACAATGGCATGTGTACACTCTTACGTACAGTAGTTTCACTGCCCTAAAAATCATCTTTGCTCTACATATTTATCCCTCCCATCCCACTAAGTTCTGTCAATCACTGATGTTTTTACTGTTTCTATAGTTTTGCCTTTTCTAGAATGTCACATAGTCAAAATAATGTAGTATATCAGCTTTCAGATTGGCTTTTTTTCCTCATAGTAATATAGGTGTACCTATTTTTGCTTCAGCCTTTTCTTATTCCTGGGATGATTTCAATAGGAAGAGAGTTGAGGAGATGGAAGAAGAGTTACATACCTATCCTATTCTTTGACATTCCTAATTAATAGGAGCCTCCAGGTTATTTCTAAAAGTTTAAATTGTTAGAATTTACTTATAATAGTTAATTATGAAATGATAAATTTAATGAGAAAAGAATTATTACTATCCCCATTTTACCAATATCTGTCTCCTAAATAGTCCATGTGGATTGAAAGTAATATATTTGAAATTGATTTATAAACTCAAATTACTGTATAATAACAGATCTTCAACAATTACTTCCCAATTAGCAAATGAATATACTCACTTTGCTAGGAATATTATTTATTGCTCACTTTCTTTATTGGAAAACAAAAAAGATATAATAATGATAAACATGGAGAAGGTGAATCAAAGGACAGAGATTCATAGCCAACTGAAGAACCATTAGATTAAAAATCTCCAAATTCTGTTTTTCCATTATAAACTTCCATGATTACATCAGGGACTGAAGCATTGCCAGACCTTCCAAAATTGTAAAGTGGATGAAACTTGTCTTTATCTTCACTTAATACTCTAGTGAATTCTTGACTACTTTTTTTCTCCCAAGCAAAACGGTTAGATGTGTTTTGTGTGGTCATTTTTTGGGTTGTAATCAACAGAGAGCAACTCTGCTTAGCTTAAGGAAAGTAAGTGATGTTATAGAAAGTGTCGTGGCGTGTCAGGTGTAATCACAGCAGAGCTGGATGTTGAGTCACAAGGGAAGAATCAGGAGAGCTCTAAGAACCGCAGCAGCAGAAGTTCATAAACCTTCTTTCTGGGTATTACCATGACTGAGACTTACCACACACGACATGGTGTCTGTGTCTGTCAGTTTTGGGGCTTCTGTAAGAGAGTCACTAGTTACCATCTTGTACAGGGGGAAAGGCCAGGTGGTAAAGACTCACCTGAGGACTTCCCTTGTACTGAGTGCCCTGTTCATAGCATGAGAATGATCCCGGCAGCTACTCCAAGTGGTACCACTCACCATGGAGGAAAAGGGTCTGCTAACATTAATCACTAATGGTCGTGTTATATGGAAAATGCTCTACCATTTCTTTAGCACAATCACGTTTGAAACACTAGGATATACTCCTTATACCAGTTAAGACAAGAGACCACAATCAAATCACGGTAGCTTTCACAGATACATGACACAGGGAGGGATCCTTGGATTGGGAGAAACAGTTGATAGAAGAGAAACATGATCTCAGAACCAGTGATTGGAAGTAAAGTGGTTTTCTCTTGGTATCACTTGAGACACCTTCTGGGATTCTCTTGTATCTGAGTCTTGGGTAAAGACAAGTGTAAGATTAAATTTACTACTTGAGTCTTGGAAATGAGGCAGTTCTATCATTAGCCATCTGAGTAGTAGTGTCTCTGCTGGTGGAAAGGATGGTGAATAGAATTTATGCTTCTGGAGCACCTACTGAAACACTATTCTAGGCCCTTTACACATTCAGTCTTTGCAGTTGCCCTAAGAGTTAGTACTTTGGTTTCAGTTTTACCTCTGAAGTAGAGCTGAAATGGAATTTCAAGTTGCTTTTATATGCTATTGAGCATGCACAGTCAAGTCCCAGGTGAAGCCAACAGTGGAGCGTATTTCTAGATCTCATTTACCTATTCTGAAAAAGACTGGCATCAGGATTTGTGAGTCAGGAGAATCTATTTCCTATTCTAAGTTCACACTGAAATACTCAGTATTTACGACGATGTAAAGGAATGTTAGAGGCCTTTTTCTAAAAGATACATCATTACCTTTACAACCGACAAGATTATTTGTTTTGTATTTCAAATATTCCCAGGAATAAAAGCAGTTGAGGAAAATGGCACCAGGAAATACTCCATAAAAAACTGTAAGGTTTATACAATATAAACATACAGTTATATGTTTATGTGATAACAGCTTCTGTTACCATATAGACATGTGATAAAAATATAAAATCTATTGATTTTTCAATAGCTCTGTGAGCTTGGCAGGGTAAGGACCATCCCAAGACTAGTCTGCTGGAAAAATGGATATTGTCAAATACCTTTTCTGCATCAGTTGTTATAATCATATGTGTGACTTTTCCCTTCTGGAGCTTGTTGAGGCTTTGGAATACATTAACTGATTTTGGAATGTCAAACCAACCATATATAACTGGTATAAATTTAATTTGTTTATGGTGTAATTTTATTAGTAAATTTTAATTTATTAATATGAATTAATACTAATATTTATTTTAAACATTAATAATATTTTTATACATTGTTGTATTTGATTTCCTAATATCTTGTTGAGGATTTTTATATCTATATTTATGATAGATATTGGTTTATAGATTTACTTTCTTTTTTTTAAAATTTTTATTTATTTATGATAGTCACAGAGAGAGAGGGAGAGAAAGAGACAGGCAGAGGGAGAAGCAGGCTCCATGCACCGGGAACCCGACGTGGGATTCGATCCCGGGTCTCCAGGATCGCACCCTGGGCCAAAGGCAGGCGCCAAACCACTGCACCACCCAGGGATCCCTATAGATTTACTTTCTTACAGTGTAGCCCCTTTTCATTTTTAAACATATACTTGTGTTTTTTAATTTGTGGTGATCATAAATGGCATAACGTTTTAATTTTTCCTTCCAGTTGTTCATTGCTAAGGTATAGAAACGTTTGATTTTTATCTATTAACCTTGTATCTTGTGACCTTATCAAATCACTTACTAATTTTAGGAAGTTTTGTGTAAATTTCTTATGATTTTCTATATAGAAAATTATACTATCTTTAAGTAGGACAGTTTTGTGGGTATTTTTTCTTTATGAATATTTTCTTTGTATTTGTATTCCTTTGTATTTCCTTTTCTTGCTTTATTACACTAGCTGAGACTTCCAGTACTATGTAAAAAACGAGTGAACATCTTTGTCTTATTCCCAGTCTTAGGTGGCAAGAATTCTGTTTTTCAACATTAAGTTTGATGTTAACTGTGCATGTTTTATAGATGCTCATTCTCAGAGGAATTTCTCTTGTATATAAAATTTTCTGAAAATTTTCAACAGTGATTTTATTGTTTTTTTTTGTCAAATACCTCTTAAGTATCAGCTAATATAATCACGTGATTTATTTTTTCTTCTTAGAAAGTTAATGTGATGAATTACATTGATCAGTTTTAACAATATTGAACCAGATTTGCATTGCTGGGAAAAGACCCCACTTGGTTGTGGTACATGGTCTTTTTACATATTTTGGATTTAACTTACTAATATAATATTTTGTTGGGAACTGTCGTTCATGAAGAGTATTGGCCTTTTTAAAAATACTGACTTTAGGGATCCCTGGGTGGCGCAGCGGCTCAGCGCCTGCCTTTGGCCCAGGGCGTGATCCTGGAGACTCGGGATCGAATCCCACGTCGGGCTCCCGGTGCACGGAGCCTGCTTCTCCCTCTGCCTGTGTCTCTGCCTCTCTCTCTCTCTCTCACTGTGTGCCTATCATAAATAAAAAATAAAATTAAAAAAAAAATACTGACTTTGATTTTGGTTTTAAGTTGGTGCTGCTGGCATCATAAAATGAGTGGGTTGTGTTCTCCTATTTTTCTGGACAAAATTGTATAGAATGTATTCTTTATATATTTCATGGAATTCTCCATTAAGACTATATTGTCCTAAAGATTGATGTTTTGAGAACTTTTCAACTATGAATCTCATTTCTTTTATACTTGTAGGATTAATTATATTATCTATACCATCTTGGATGAGTTTTGGTATTTTGTTGTTTTTAATGAATTCATTTCATCTAAACAGTCAAATTTACGTGTGGAGGGTTAGTTCATGATGTACCTTTATTTCCTTTTAATGTCTGTGCCTTCTATAATGATAGTCTGATTCATTTCTGGTGTTGGTAATTTATGTTTTCTCTTTTAACTTTATCAGTCTTGCTAGAGATTGATCAATTTTTTAAATTTGACTTTTTTCTGTTCTCTTTATGTTTTCCATTTCATTAATTTCTACTTTTTATTATTTTCTTCCTTCTACCAGTTTGGAATTTATATAATTCCTTTTCCTGTTTTTTTTCAGGTAGCAACTTAGATTATTACTTTGAGACTTCTCTAATATAAGCACTTCTTGACTTAAATTTCCTTCTAAGCATGGCTTTAGTTTCATCCTACCTATTTGATATGTTACATTTTGATTAAGTTAAATATATTTATTTCCCTTGAGACATCCTCTTTGATCTGTACTATATAGAAGTATGTTGTTTAGCTTGTAAATGTTTGGAGGTTTTTCTGTTATCTTTCCATTATTGATGGAATCAATATTAGAATCAAACTATCATTCTAGTTTGAATATATTATGGTCAGAGAATATTATGTGATTTTGATTCTTTTGTATTTTTAAGGTGTTTTATGCCCCCAATATGGTCTATTTTAGTGAGTGTTCCATATATGTTTTAAAAGAATGCATATTCTGTTGTTGGGTGTGCTATAGATGTCAGTTATACTCTGTTGACTAATATCATTGTTCGGGTCTTCTCTATTATGACTGATATTTTGTCTAATGATTCTATCAATTACTGACAGAGTGGTATTGAAGTCCTCAAGTATAGTTACAGATTACTCTATCTCTTAGTTCTGTTTGTTTCATTTTGTTTTGTTTTGGTTTTGTTTGTTTTTTCCTTCTTTTATGTGTTTTGCAGCACTATTGTTTGCTTTACACACACATATATATTTAAGATTATCATGTCTTCTTGATGATAAATTGATTACTTTATCATTGTATACTTCTTTGTCCCTGCCAATTTTCTCTTCTCTGAAACCTATTCATGTATTAATATAACCACTCTAGTTTTCTTTTGATTAGTGTTTTCATGGTATATATTTTTTTCTTTTTTTTTACATCTACCATGTCTTTGAAGTGAATTTCATGTAGACAGATAGTAGTCACATCATTAAACAAACAAACAAAATTAAACCTATTCTGCAAACCTCTGTCTTTTAATTTGTGTTTAGACTATTTACATTTAATGTGTTTCTTTGGACAAAATCAAGCAAATATTCTTAATGGATTTTTACTTTCTTTGATGGGGTAGGCCATGTTGGGTCCTAGATATGTGGTAGTATATCTGATCAGACTTTATGCCTGAGGTGAGTTCAAGGCTTTGCTCCTTTGTGTCCTGTTCACAGAAGCCAGGAGATCTGGATCTTTAACATGTCCCAGTAATCACGATAGCATCAGTGCTTGCTTATTTTCGTAAGCTCATGGCCCCATATGTTTATGGCCTTAGTAAGGTCTTTTTTTACCTTTCTTTGGGGAAAGGACAAAATTATTCAAATATGTAAAATTTGAAGATTTTTTTTAGTAGTCTGTCAATCACAATCATATCTCATTTACTCCTCCTTACCACTATGTAGAGCAATATTAAAATCCTTATGTTTTAGATGGGAAAACACAGAAGGAGAAAGTGACTTCAGTAGTGAAACACATTTTCAAAAGTTAAAAGATTTGAGAAGAATGTATAGTATGTCGGGCAAAAGGCAGTATTCAGTGGGTTAGAAGCCATAAAAATAGACATTTCTGAGGGCTCCAACATTGGTCATTTAAGTTTGTCAGAGACAGGTTTAGATAATTGGGAATTTTAATTTTTAATTAAGCCAGTGAAGCACCGGGAATGAATGTACCCATCAATCATATCCCCCTCAGTGCTTGTATTTTCCAGCTTTTTAAAAACAAGATAATGTGCCAGAGCTTCTAGGTAAACAAAATGTCAAATATGTTATTACTTAGAGAAAATAATTTCAATATATATAACTGGCAAAAGATTGGTATCCGGAGTATGTAACAGACTCCTGGAAATCAGTATAAAAAGTATAAATAAACCAATTTTAAAAGCAGTTAAAGGGATATGAGGAGGCAATTCACAGAAGAAATCAAAATAGCCGGAAGAGATCCCTTTTTAATTTTTTAGGAATCAGGAGGTACAAATTAAAACAACAAGAGCATTTCATGCTAATCAGATTTATAGATTCACAGAAATTAAAAACCTTGATAATTTCCTGTGTTACTTAGATTTGGGTGAAATAGGAAAATCCATATACTGTTATTGCAGAATCAGTAAGTATGACCATTCTAGGAAGGATTTTGAGAATATCTAATATTACATATTTGTATTCCTTGTGACACAACAGCAATTTCATGTTAAAGTATGTATCTTTAGAGAAATTGTGAAATAAGAACAGAAAAAGATTGCTTAAAAATGTAATGGATTTTCCTATTATCTGTAGTGATCCTTACTGGCTGATTTCACCTAGGAAATCAGAGGAAAGAAGTTATTCCGATCCCTTTTCTTTTCTCAATCTGAAACCCTTGTTCTAGACTTAAATGTCTGGACAGGCTAGCCAGAAATTGAGGAATTGAGGAATTGAAACAGCAAGCATCACAGCCAAACTTACACTTCGGCAATTTTTCTCTTACTTACACTGAAGGACAAAATGGCAAATAACTTCAGAAAATATTTCACAAATCATTCCCGTTCTCTTTTGTCATGCCATCCATATCATTTGGCAAACACATGGTAAAATTTTTATAATATTAGCAATAGTCTTTATGATTGTGTTGAAAACTTATATGAAGGCACCTTGGAAAATTGGAAACACTGTGTATTTTCACATTATATTAATTAATACTAAGGGCACTTATGGAGACAAACTAAACTTGAATAAGAGCTTTGAATTTATCCTACTTTGATTCAGAGACACATTTTCAAAATTTATCCTTTAGTGTTTACAGTGTTTGGAACCAGACATTTCTGGATATTTTAATCTTTTTGAAATTCAGTTTCTTTGTAAATAAAATGGACCTAACTGATGACCACTTAGTAGAGTTTTTGTGAGGAATATATGAAATAGTAAATGAAGGCTTTAGGGATCATGCTTGGTACAGAGTAAGAGCTCAACGAATTTGTCAATTCTTTTCTCCAATTTACTTAGAATAATTCCAACATGTGTGGCATTATAGGGAATAATAAAACAAACAGCCGTTTAGAGATGGTAATACTTGTCAAATTTGCCTCAAATTATTTTTTTAGAAATAAACCATTACAGGCACAGAGCTCTGTGTTTCCCATCTCTCGCTACCTTTTACCTGCTTTCCCTAGAAGTAACTCCTACCCTTACTTGTTCCTTATTCCCATGCATTTCTACATTTTGATTATTTATATATGAATAGCAAATAAGAAAGTGTGTAAGTATGGTGTTTTAAGACTTTATATAAATGACAAGATTCTATCTTTATGAATTGGATAAACTTAAAAAATCTAAGTTTTCCCACGTTGATAACAAACTGTCTCAGGGTAATATATTAAATAGTCCATCCTTTCCTGTTGATTTATCCCATTCATGACACAGGGACATATGGTGAAATCAATGGAGTAGATGGGAATACAAACTCATGCATCTATACTTTTTATTACTTACTTTTTATTTTCCATATTAGAATTTGATTGTTACATGTACACTGCATATTTTTATTGGGATTATATTGAATTTATGGAATAATCTGGACAGAATTGATATTAGGATAATACTGCCTTTTAATTCATGTACATGGTATGTCTTCCATCTGTCAAAGAGAAACAAAACCAGACACTTGTTACAGGAAGTAGGTAGATTTTAGGCAGTAACTACTGTAGTGGAGAAGAGACTGAGGAATGCAAATACAACTCAATTTCAATCTGTGAAGAGGTGACTAGGCATGTTAGTGGGAGAATGAAGGAGGAGGAATGATTAGGGATTTCAGCAAAGTCAAGGAAATAGAAAATTACAGAAAGCAGGTTGGGAGGTTGGTCAGTGTAATTAGGTCATCTGGATTTACTAACTGGTGTATACTGACTTTAGGTTTCTACCTTCCCACAGAGTCTAGAGACAGGAACTCTGTCTTTAGGTATTGGCTGGAGCTGTCAGAAAATTCTTCTGGCAGCTTTGAGCTTTCCTAGGCAGGATCTTAAGGTAACTGTGGCATCCCAGGGACGCTGCCTAAATGAGAAGAGAGCTCACAGGAGCCTGGGTTTGGTTGAGGAGTTTCTTGATTCAGTTCTTTATATATTTGCTAATGTTTTGTGAATTTTTCTTTTAATTCCATGGTGAATTTGTAAGAGATCTAAACAACCAATAACCTTAACAGAAAATCAGTCAATTGTGTTTAAAATCAATAAATCCAAGAAAATATATGAGTGTGTATATAGAATATGTTGTCTATTCTAGGGAGACTGAGAGGCTTGAGCCACTATGAGATCACCTACACAAAATAAAGGAAGTTACATTTTTGTATATCTGAAATTAGGATGTTTAAATATCTTCCCTCCAGGTTTGCTTTTACAGAGGACCTCAAAAAAGAAAATAAAAGGGTCAAGAAGAGTAGAAAAATGAGCTGTGAAATGAGCTGAGATGTAGGGGTCAAAAAGCAGATAAAAATGGGAGAAAAACAAAATCTTTTGGAGAGATGAAAGCCATATGAACAGAAACATGAAATAGAATAAAACTTAAAAGGCATTTATTATTGAAATGATGGTAGATACAGATGAGAAATGTGACACATACGTAATTGACATCCTTGGAAAAGGCCAACTACAATATAAAATGTAATAAAATATATAAACTTGAAGAAAATTTCTTCTGAAGTAAAGAACATTGCTATCTGCCAGGCAAAAAGGCACATCAATCCCCAGAAGATTTTTATACAGAAAAATTAACACTAGTTTATAGCTCGAGATAAAAATTGAAATAGTTATGTAGTATGAATAGAATTATATAATGTTTATAGATTTGTTTTTTCATTTCCTTTTCCTCTTCTTCCTACCTTTTCTACGTTTTTAAGAGATTCTATTTATTTATGAGAGACACACAGAGACAGAGACATAGGCAAAGGGAGAAAGAAGCAGGCTCCCTGCAGAGAGCCCATTAGGGGACTCAATCCCAGGCCCCTGGGATCACGCCCTGAGCCAAAGGCAGAAGCTCAGCCACTGTGCTACCCAGGCACCCCTTTTTCTACATTTCTTATTTTTATTTCTCCTTGTCTCCTTCCCTTCTCCCTCCCTCCCCTCTCTTTCTGTCTTCTTTTCTATTTATGCATAAATATGAGAGGTAACTGCAGTAATATGTACCAAATGTTAATGGTGATTTATGAATATCAAGATAATCTTATTATTTTGAAGGTTTTATATTTTTCTTTTTAATATTAGGATGTCGTATTTTCTAAAAAAATATTTAAAATATATAATAATACTTGTACAACTTGAAAATCTGGAAGGCAATAGAAAAGATACTATAGACACATCAGCACTTGAGATAGATCTAATATTAGTTTCTAAAATCACCTCTTATGTATGTGGCATATTTCTGACTCCATGTATCGCTTCTCATAATTAATGATGGTAATTATGAAAATAGCACTACAGTTTGTAGAACTTCCTGCTTATCTGCTGCTTTTAGACCCGTCGCTATCTTGACTTAATTACTGTCTGATAAAGGACAATATTCTTTAAGCTAGCCTAATTCACCCATTTGTCACAAACCCATGGACAACCTACATGGCCTTAAACCAGATCTCCCAGAAAATCCTCACTTATTTCTGACCTGTATCTATTTATGTCAAGTTCATATATAGTTTTGAAACTTGGCTTTGGGTCATAGTACATTTATTCCCCATCTGTTCCACACAACTGCCATCTCTGCCTTCCTCTCAAGGGCTTTGTTTGAACTTTTTCTCTTCACCTTGTTCTTGCTTCACCAAACAAGCCCTGCCCATGGTGACCCCCCAGGAGCCCAGCTTCCTACCCTACCTAGCCCACGAGCTGGGACTCTAGCATGCCGATCACATCTGATAAGGAAGCTTTAATTGGAGGCCACACAGGTTAATGGTGAAGTGCCTAATGTTTGGAGTAATCTAGGCTTGATGCCTATCCAAGTCTTGACTGTCACTTGTGTATGACCTGAGAGCCTTGTGTAAGTCTCTTCTCAGTTTCCTGGTCTGTTTAATGGGCATCAGTGTGCCTTTCTCTTAAGGTGGTTGTAAGGATAAAATGAAATAATTTACATAGAATGTTTACCATAATGTGAGCTGTAGGCAAAATGTTCACTTAGAGCAGCTTTCAGTTATTATGAAATAATAAAAGCAAAGATTGTTCTAGGAAACATAAAGCAGGGAAAATTCTGATGTGAAAATTGCTCTTTTCCATACTAATGACTATAAAATAGATGTTTCCTCCTATGTCTGTGAGAAGTGGGGCTTTGAACTACCTGTTTGAGTACCTACCGATATCTTAAATTGCATTTTCCTGCTTCTGAAAGATATTTTAAATTGCTCTGTAGGTAATTCTCATTCCTCAGAAATCTCTTTTATGCTGTTTGCACGAGACACTTCCTTTTCATCCCCAAAATGTGGATGAAGAAGCTTTCCCATCACAGAGGAACACGAGTCAACTACAAATAGGAAGATGCTGTTTATGGTGCATATTTCTTTGGGGAGAATCATTGTCACATATCTGACTCAACACTTATTTCTAGAAGAACAAGTTGTTCAGGAAGGAAATCTATTTCCATATCTAAAATGAAAGTTTTATTTAAGAAGTGCAATTGGAATAAATCACGCAAGAGAAAGTGGTTAAAGTGCACAGCTGCCGGTTTCAAATTTAACACTATTTGTATATGAAAAAGTAGCTGGGAAAGTTTCACTTTTAGTTCTAGACCCGCTGGGTAGCTTCAGGGCACGTGAAAGTGTTCTTGATTCCTAGCTATGTTTTCCAGGGCCTTTGTGCAGAAGCTCTGTGGCTTTCTAACAAACAAGGAACAGCCATCAAACAAAAACCCAGGTGCCTCTCAGGAGGGGATTTTGAGATTTGACCCTGAGAGTTTTCTAAGCAACGTGAGTGAGAGGGTTTGCTGCTGCTATGTTGACGAGAAACAAAATGTAAAGGGCTGCTCATCTGAGTGGATCTAGAACTACCTGGAGATTAAGGTATCAGGCCCAAAGCTGTGGATTCAGGGCAACTCTCGGATAGAGACCCACAGCCTAATGCCTTTTGATGCACTGTAGGGGGTTCAAACATTTTACAGGACATTTCTTCACTTTGAGGGTTTTCTGTCTACATCTCACTTCCCGCAGCCTTTTCACATTCTTTCCCCTTTTCCTATTTCCTCTTCTCTCTTCTCCCTTTTTCTTCTTTATATATATCTTCTCAGTTATCATTCTTCTCCGAGGTTTCTGCAGTCTACTTTTCTTCTCCTCCTCAGTTATTTCTCCTCATGTTTTCTATCCTTTCACTAGCTCTTCTTATACTTGTTTCTCTCCCAGCACCCCCTCCCCATCACCAGTTTAATAAGTGGTAGAAAATGTACCTATGTTTGCCGCATATTCAGGAAGCCTCACCTTACTCTGCTGTCAGAAGTGATCTCTGGCTTCTCTGGGTTTGCCTAACACTTGAACCATCTCCACTTTGTCCTTGCCTCCTATCTTCCAGCAACCTGAGTTCCTGTCTGCTCTGTTCTATCACAGGGGAAGCTCCTTCCATAAAAGGATGATGTCTTTCCCACCATTGTCTCCATAAATCTCAGTGTAACAGCTTGCAATTGGTAGAATCATTTATTCAATAAGTATCTCTGACTGTGTATATAAAATGGTTAATATAGCAATTTAACATGTGATCAGAAGTTACAAGTTTCTATCTGCTGAAAAAATGCTACAAATAGATCTCAATATTGTGCTAAAAGATTTATTTTAAGGATGAATTTCCAAGGAAACATCATTTTAGAAAATACTTATTCAGATATTATGAGTTTAGAACAAGAGGAACCACTGTATTTGTCATTAGGTGTAGTGGGGCCTAAATGAATGTACTGGGTAGAGGTGGGGAAAAGGGAATGAGTCAAACCATGGTCTTGGGAGCCAGGAGGACCTGTGGGCTCTGAGGCACCCCGTAAGGTAGATGCACTGTAAAATGCAAATGATAGTATTTGGAGAGACCTTGATGAATTCACCTCATTATTTAATTGTAGATTTCTATGAGGAGCTCAATATACGTCGCCTATCCACTTCCTCTTCTTTCAAGCTCAAGGGAAAAGATACATTAATAGATAATTATGAAAAATATTTGAGTTTTTACTATGGTAAGCACAGGTATAAAACTCTCTTGGGTATGTGGGATTTTGTGTGATGTCACCCATAGTAAAAGCCAAAGTATTTAGTATGACCTGTGAGGCCTTGCATGATATTTGCCTTGTATCCTTCTCCCCATGTCTATAAATCTCTGGTTTCATATTTCGTATTCTTTCTCTCCCTTCTCTACTCCAGCCACTGCTTCTTCAGTAGACTGGGTGTAGATATGCTTCTATTTTAGGGTTTTGTGCTATTAGGAATAGCACTCCATGTCACTATCCCTTCAAGCTTCAAATTTTCAGTTAAAAGTCATTTTCTCAGGCCTTTCCTCTTTACCTTTCCTGAAAAATCTCAAAGCTGTTCCTCTACATCATTTGCTGATACTTTTTTACATTTACCTACACATACTCCACCACTATGTATCACTTCACTCAAGGTCAGTATCATGGTTGGTTTTATGCTGTGTTATCACCATCTTGAAATTTTTTTAATAACTTTTGAACAGGGGGCTCTACATCTGAAGATATGTAGCCAGTTCTGAGTTTGCTCATTTTTAATATTGCTTGTCTTTCCTCCCTTCTTAAGGCTGAATAATATTTCATTGAAGGTGTAGATCACATTTTGTTTATGAACCATACATATAAATGTATGAATCATACATTTGTAGATATTTGAATTGCCACCTCCTTTTGGCTATTGTGAATAATGATTCAATGAATATGTGTGTGCAAATATCTGTTCAAGACCCTTCTCTCCAGTCTTTTGGGTATATATCCAGAAGTGGATCACTGTATCACATGGTTAATTTTTTTATGTTTAATTTTTTGAAGAATCACCTTATCGTTTTCCATAGCAGCTGAACCATTTTAAGTTTCATTAGCAATGCAGAAGCATTCCAATTTCTTTATATCCTTGCCAACTTTTAAAAATAATAGCCATCATAATTATGGGTTTAATGTTCATTTTCTAATGATTAGTGATGATGAAGCATCTTTTCATATGCTTGTTGGCCATTTGTATGTCTTCTTTAGAGACCTGTCTATTCAAGTCTTTTGCTTGTTTTTTAATTGGGTTGTTTAGGTTTTTTTTTTTGTTGAATTATCGGAGTCCTTTATATATCTGGATATTAATCCCTTATTACATAATTTGTAGTTTTGATTTGTATTTCCTGATCATGAGTGATGTTATGCATATTTTTTTGTCTGTTGGCCATCTGTATGTCTCCTTTGGAAAAAATGTCTATTCATGTCTTCAGCCCATTTCTTAACTGCGTTATTTATTTTTGGGGTGTTGAGTTTGATAAGTTCTTTATAGATCTTGGATGCTAACCCTTTATCAGCTATGTCATTTGTAAAAATCTTCTCCCATTCCACAGATTGCCTTTTAGTTTTATTGACTGTCTCCTTTGATGTGCAGAAACTTTTTATTTTGATGAAGTCCCAGTTTATCTTTACTTTTGTTTCCCTTGCTTCAGGAGATACAGCTATTAAGAATTTGCTATTGCTGACATCAAGGAAGTTACTGTCTCTGTTTTCCTCTAGGATTCTAATAGTTTCCTGTCTTACATTTAGGTCTGGAGAGCAACATGTAAAAGAATGAAATGACCACTTTCTTATACCATATGCAAAACTAAATTCAAAAGGGATTAAAGACCATCCCTTTTGATCCATTTTGACCATCCCCATTGATCCATTTTGAGTTAATTTTTTTTATGGGATAAAGGTAAGGGCCCAACTTCATTCTTTTGCATGTGGATATCCAGTTTTCCTAGCACCATAAAAAGGACTGTCTTTTCCCATTGAATGGTCATGGCACTATATATGTGAGGATTTATTTCTGGGATCTCTGTTCTATTCCCTCGGTCTATATGTTTGCTTTTATGCCAGTTTAGCACTCTTTTGATTACATGGATAACTCCATAGTAAGTCTTGGCTGTTTGAGGTCCCTTGGAGTTCCAGGGCACATGTGACCTCAAAGTAAATTTAATTAATTTTTGGTTCCAATTTACTTTAGAGATCTTTGTGGACAATAGCCAGACTGCATATTTTACTGGGTCAAGAAGATCCAAGGGGCATTGATAAATATTGGGGGAGCAGCTTCACAAAGGGAGAAGTCCTAAAACTGGGGAAGAGCACTGCTTTATCCGTTATTAACTATAAATACTAAGAAAACCAGAGCAGGAGAATACTCCATACTCTCTCCTCATTCCTCTCTTTCCATAGATATAAGGCATTTCTACCAACAGTCATTTCCGATCTTTCTCCCTTTCCTTGCTTGTGTAACAGGAGGAAGAAGTTACTTAGGTATGGAGGTTTATCTGGATTTATCATAGATTATATTACGGTTTTAAGTTTTTCTTAACTATTTTATGATGTGAGTTGGTCTCTTAGAGTTGTATTTTTGTTTAGTTCCCCATGGCAACTAAAGAATGACAGTTCAGGAATACAGAATTTACTGCAGGTTGCCACACATTGGATATCTTGCCCATAGCAGACATTGTTAATCAGATAAATTGCTTCTCCCAACTGAGACCTGGTATTACTTGAATACCCTCCTTAGAGTAATTCTAAGCACAGCTCTCATTGAATTGAAATTGGCTACAGAGAGAAAACTTATTGTTGCTCAGATGATGAACTTTATAGTTCATCATTAAATAATCTTCTTTCCTGAATATGTGTATGTAAATTGTATCTGGAAAGATACAAAAGAACCTATTAATATAAATCCCTCCAGGGAAAGAAACTGAGAACAGAGATAGGAATAGGAGAGATGTGTTTCACTATGTAGTGTTTTACACCCGAATTTTGGACCATAGTGATTATTTTAGTTATTCAAGAATTAAATAGAATAATATTTGAAAGCATTGAAAACTATTTCCCTCTAATTCTGATATATTTCCTTCCTTTTCTGTATAGTGTTGAGGAGTAGTGGTCAAAGTGGACATATTTGTCTTATGTGATACTGAAAATGTTCTCTAAAAGTTTTATGCTAAATTTTAACATAAAATTTTTTCAAAATTATAATCCTACCATCTGTAGTGGTATCCATTTGAATTTTCAAAATGCTTAATTATTTGCTAACTGTAAACTGAATGATAAGCCAGGTAAAGTGTTCATAGGCATTACCTCTAATTCTTGGGGGAAAATATATTAATAGTCTTAGATTGTTCATTTAGTTACTTTTATATAATAAGGAGGAAAGATAATCTAGCATTGAAAAAAATAAATAGCTAAGAGAACAAGTCAGTGACCCCTTTGGATGACATTTTGATGTTTCTATATTAAGCTCATTTCATTACCTCTTCAAGTTGTGCACCGTCATCCTAGCTACTCAGTTATGGCTTATCCATATCTGGTAAATGGATTTGTAAGGTCACGTTCTTCCTGAAGGTCTAGCTGGGAAGAAATAAGAAGCATGACTGAGGACTTTGGCCTCTACCATATTTTACCAAATAGCATTTATAACAGAGGATTGCATTAATGTACGAAGTACTTTTTCAATGCTGAACAAAGTAGTGCTTTGTTTCTCCTTGGCTATTATTGCTTGTGGGTATCATTTCCAAGATTTTTGAAGAGGAGATAATGAGGGTTTGGGTACTAGTACTCACTCCAAATTTTTAACAGTTAAGCCCAATTACATCAAGAAAATAAATAATAGAAAATAATTTTTTGGTGTTTTCATTAAAGTAGTAAATGTTAATCAGAGAATTAAAAAAACTGAGGAATGCTCTTAGGAAGCAATTCTTAGAAAATATCATAATACTTCTTTCAGGATTTCTGAGAGTTTGGAGATCAAAAGAGATAGAGAAATATAGAGAAAGATTTGTGGAGCCAGCTGATAGGAAATATTGGTGTCCATGAATCAAGAGAGCATTCACATTCTTCAAGTCAGCACTGGGCTATAAGGAGAAGTGGAAAGAAAAAAAAATGTGTGTGTGTGTGTGTGTGTGTGTGTGTGTGTGTGTGTATGTACGAAATGAATACAAGAGGCAAAAAAGACATTAGGAAAACTTGTAATACAACATACCATTGTAGTTCTTACATGACCCATCACTGGGTCCTAGAAAGGTAGGGGAAGTTTAGTATTACAATTTACTTCTTGATTATAGCTTTCTACCAATTGAGGGTTTTTAAATTAAACTTAAAAAAATTTAGATTTATGTACAGTTATAGGATAATATAGACAGATCATTTATATCCTTTACCTAATTTCTAGCAAAGATTACACCCTGCAAAACTAGAGTCCAATATCACAACCAGGATATTGAAATGGATCCAGTCAATATTCAGAGCATTTCCATCATCACAGGTATCACTCATGTTGCACTTTTATGACTACCTACTTCCCCTCTCATTCCCATCCCATCCTTAACCCATGGCAACCACTAAACCATTCCCCATTTCTATATTTTTGTGATTTCAAATTGATATGTGTGTGTGTGTATAGATATACATATCCATTCAATTCATAGGTATATATCCTGCCATAAAATATGTAATCTTTTGGAATTGTCTGTTTTTTCCCATTCAGCATAATTTTCTGGTGATTCCTCCAGGTTATCACATGTTTCAATAATTCCTTTTTATTGCTGGGTAATTATTTCATGGATGAATGTACTACATTTAGTTTAGCCATTCATCTGTTGAAGAACATCTGAGGTATTTCTAATCTTGGGCTATAAAAATAAAGCTGCTATAGACATTCTGGTACATATTTTTGTGTGACCACAAGTTTTCATTTCTGTAAGATAAATGCCCAGGAATGCACTTACTAGAATGAATGGTCATTGTATGTTCAATTTTATAAGAAATTGCCAGGCTGTTTTCCACAGTGGCTGTACCACTCATTTTCTTTTACAACCACATCCTTGCCAGCATTTGGTGTTATCACTATTTTTTATTTTAGCTTTTCTGAGAGGTGTATATAGTGAACCTCAATGTAGTTTTTGTTTTAATTTCCTTAATGATCAATGATGCCAAAGGTCTTTTCTTGTGCTCATTTTTTATCTTTCTCAATGGAATATCTTTTGATATCTTTTATCCATGTTCAAATTGCATTATTTGGTTTTTTGGGGGTTTTGTTTTGTTTACTGTGGAGTTTTGAGGGTTCTTTATATATTGTAGATACAAGTCTTTTGTTGATTTTATGGGTTGCAAATATTTCCCTCCATTCTTTAGCTTAGTCCTAATAGTGTCTTTTATAGATAAAAAGTTTTTTACTTATGATGAAATGAAATTTTTATTTTATGGGTTGTGTTTTGGTTTCAAGTACCAGAATTTCTCCTTTTTTTCCTAACAGTTTTTTAGTTTTAGATTTCAATATAAATCCATGATCCATTTTGAGTTAATTTTTGTAAGGTGTGAGATTTAAGTTGACATTTATTTTTTGCCTATGTTTATCCACTCAATCCAGGACCATTTGTTGGAAGCCCATCTTTTCTCCATCAAATTGCTTTGGTACTTTTTCAAAAACAGGCATCTGTGTGTAGGTGTGTTTCTGGGTTCTATATTCTTTTCTATTGATCTATGTGTCTTCACCACTGAGAATACCACATAATGTTACTACTATAGTTGTAAAATAAGTCTTGAAATTAGGGGATCCCTGGGTGGCACAGCGGTTTGGCGCCTGCCTTTGGCCCAGGGCGTGATCCTGGAGACCCGGGATCGAATCCCACATCGGGCTCCCGGTGCATGGAGCCTGCTTCTCCCTCTGTCTGTGTCTCTGCCTCTCTCTCTCTCTCTCTCTGTGTGACTATCATAAATAAATATTTAAAAAAAATTTAAAAAAAAAAGTCTTGAAATTATTTAGACTGGCCCCCTTCATTTTATTAGTGCTTTCAAAATTGTTTTAGCTATTCAAGTCCTGAGCCTTTCCATATAAGTTAGGATAATTTGTGTGTATCTAGAAAAAAAGTTCTGTTGACAATTTGATAGGATTGTATCAAATCTGTCTATCAGTTTGAGGGAGTATTGACATCTGTAGTATGTGGAGTCTTCCAAACCATTAACACAATATGTATCTCTATTTATTTAGACATTTGGTGATTTTTTTAAATCAGTGTTTTGTAGTTTTTAGCACACAAATCCTGTAGATGTTTCCTTAGATTTATATCAAAGTATTTCATATATTTTAGAGATTGTAAATGGTATTATAATTTTTAAATTTCAATATCCACATGTTTAATGTTAGGATTTCTATATATTATTGGTGTTGCACGTGTATCTTGCATCCTCTGACCTTAGTGAACTCACTTATTATTTTTAGCATTTTTTTTGTTGTTGTTGTTGACTTCTATGTAGACAGTCATGTCATCTACTAATAAAAACAGTTTTACTTCTTCCTTTCCAACTTGTATGTTTTCATTTCCTTTTCTTGTCTTATTGCACTGGCAAGAAGTTCAAGCACTAACTTGAGTAAGTGTGGTGAGAGCAGATATCCTTGCCTTTTTCTCAATATTAGGGGGCAAGTCTTCAGTCTATCATAATTAGGAACAGTGTTAACTTCAGCTTATTTATTTATTTATTTATTTATTTATTTATTTATTTATTTATTTTTATTATTTTTTTTTAACTTCAGCTTTTTAAAATATGATTTATGAAGTTAGAAAATTACCCTATATTCTTATTTTTCTGAGGGATTTTATCATATAGTGGTATTAAAGTTTGTCAGATGCTTCTTCTGCATTGATTGATACTATCATGTGATTTTTTTTTCTTCTTTAGCCTAGTGTGGTGGATCAGATTGGTTGGATTTTAAATATTGAACCAACTTTGTATCCTTGGAATGAACTCCATTTGGTCTTACTGTATACTGCTGAATTCTATTTGTTAATACTTTTTAAGGATTTTTGTATCTATATCATGAGTTGTGGGTCTGAGTTTTCTCTTTTTCTTCTACTGTCCTTGTCTGTTTTGATATCAGAGTGATACTAACTTCATGAAATAAATTGGGAAGTATTCTCTCCTTTTTTTGTGTGAAAGAGATTATATAGAATTGCTGTTAATTATTCTTTAAACATTTGGTAGACTTCTTCAATGAAACCATTTGATCTTGGAGATCTCTTTTTTGGGAGATTTCTGATTATAAATTTGATTTTGTAAATCAACAAATTTGAAATTAACATCTGTAAGGGGGGGTCTTAAGGTGTTTCATTGCAGTGTCACAAGAGTAGACATCTAAGCTCCCAACTCAGCCTTTGTGGTCAAGAATAGAAGTAGGGCTATTGTTTTTTTAGGGGTGTGTGGTAGAGATTAGAGTTAAAAAAAATTAGAGATTGGTTAAAAGGTTTTTATTTTGTTATGCTGTTCCTTTCCTGGTCCTTTAGCTAGACAGTATAGGCTTTTGTTGGGGCTTACAGGGCCTGTCTCCAAGTGTAGGCTACATGAAGCAAAATAAACAATAACAACAACCCTCTCCTCCCCCAGAACCAAAAATCAAGCCAAACAAAGAAGCAGAACAAACCAGAGAAAACCACCTTGCTGTTCTTAGGGTCCCGAGAGCCCTAGGCAATCTACATTCTTTCATCTTTTAGAGCTTCTTTGTATTTTTTTATATATATTATGTTCAGGGATTTTAGTTGTATTTAGTGAGAGGAGGAATAGGGAAAAGTATTCCAGTTTCCTACCAACAGAAGTCCATGATATACTTTTAAAGTATATATATATATATATACTATACTATATATACATATATATATATATATGCTAATATTAGACAGCAATATATCTGGTGTATGCCTATTTTTGTATGCAAAAAAAACAAAATAAAATTATCATATATGGGAAATATATCAGTTACAGTGTATAAAGATATAAGTACATACTATGTAAATGGAACATACTATGAAATGAAACATACCAAATTATTATAAAATTGCACTCTTGAAGTGCAGAGGAGATAAAGTAGACATTCTTTTATTTTATACTTTTAAACTTCTGTATTAATATTTTTGCCTTATAAGCTACCTTTCTTTATTTCTTCCTTGATTTGCCTTTCCTTTTTTTCAGATTAATAAAATCGTAAACAATTTTTTAAAAGATTTTATTTATTCATGAGAGACACACAGGCAGAGGGAGAAGCAGGCTCCTTGCAGGGAACCTGATGAGGGACTCGATCCCTGGACCTGGGATCACACCCTGAGCAGAAGGCAGATGCTCAACCACTGAGCCACCCAGGCGTCCCAATCCTAGACCTCTTTCTACCTAGGAGGACTTAATGCTTTAGTTTAAAAAAAATCTTAGTTTGTAGGCATGTTGTTCTGATTGTCTTCTTCATCTGTAGAAAAGCACTTTCAATCAGTTACACAGTCCTCAATACAGACTTGTTCTCATAGATTGAAGGGCTTCAATTTTGTCTAGTCTTTCACACTCTTCAATCATAGCACCCAGGTTCTCATTTTCACCTATTTTCTCGGCACCTTGAATGATCTTTCAAATAATGTCCTTAAAAATCAGAGCAATTTGGTATTTTTCTTATACAGAAGGTTTATCAGTAGTGAATAATTGTGCATCTATGGATGAAACATATAGTTTATTCAAATGTTCTTTCCACTTGAAAATTAATGTCATTCTTAAAGTTTCCTCTTGAACTAAATTATTGAGTAGTGAGCTAATACCTGACAACTGGCTAGATCTGATCTTGATAACCAGCTGTGATATTAGATGTCTACCCAGCTTCCTTCCGGATATTAATTTGTTAATTGGCTAGGAAATACTCAAGATTCTCTTACATCTGATACAATCTGAATTTGTTCATTGGTCTCAGTGGCACTGTTTCCTAGGACTCAAACATTCCATAGATCCCTGGAGCTCACTAATTAGGAAACAACTTTTGTTTTCAGATCTACTTCAATTAGTTTGTTTAGATCATCATTAATGTGCAAATTACTGGTATATATTTGCAAACAAATCCCTTCTTAATGAGTATTAGATATAGGAAATTTTAAAAGGAAATTGCTTAACAGTTTCTAATAGGAGATCTGTAATTTTGTTGCAACAAACACTTAAAATTACCCAAGACCATAATCCCAATTTTAAGATGATGTTTAAGGACATACAAGTGAAGCTGATAAAGGATTCGTTGACCCATACTTGATAACCCAGTCAGAATTCTAGCTGTTACCTGCAGTGTTCCCTAGAGTGCAGGGTATTTGTTCATTTATGTGAGCTTGGGTAGCTTGGAGTTGGCCTTGCTAATTGCTACTTGTTTATTCTTCCTACAGGATCCTTAACAGACCAAGAGACCAGTTGCCTTTGTTATTCACTTTCTCGCTGTGGCAAAATAGAATCATTAAAAAAAAAAAAAAAAAAAAAAAAGAGCTTACCTTTCTCATTTCAGCATCTGCTTATTCTTCTGAGCTTTTCTTAGTTCCACAGTCTCTTCTATGAGCTTCTTCCTCTAACTGCATACTTTTCCCTGGCAATTAAATCAGTTGGCATGAGGAGCTGATGAATAGGCATCTATCCTTGTAGAGATTCAGACACCAACCAGAAGACGCATAAGCCTGGATCTATTCCACTTGCACATCTGTGTCAGTTATACTAACTAGTGTTTCTATGTTATTATTCAGAAAATAAAGATATTTCCATTAAAAAAAATAACTTGGAAAGGAAGAGTCCTATCTTTTAAAGAATTATTTACTTATTGGCATGAATTTGAAAATGACCAAGTATTTTTTTCTATACCTATAAAATTAATATAATCTGTTTTCTTTAAGCTGCTGTTATATACCATGAGATATACATGATTTTTTTTTCTGGTTTCGTGAAAACTTTACCAGCTTTAGAGATTGAGATGTTCATTACCTTGTAGAGCTCTCTTCGATAACTTTCCTCTTGATGCATGCTTTGGCATAGATGATATTATGAAATCTTTAAAGAATAATTTGGAAAATCCTCTCACACTGGTGATCCTCACAGCTATGGCTAATCTTTAAAAACTTTCTCTACTTCTTCTTTTGTTGTGTTTAGGCTTTCTACCTCTTACTGTATTAACTTTGTGATAATTTGGGGGTTAGTTGTGCTGTTATGTAGTACTTGTTGGTCTATTTCCTAGGAAAAAGGTCTTTCAGTGAGCTACTTTATTTTATCACAAATTTGTGAAAATAATCCATTAGAATTTAATCATCTTATTCATTATACTTTTCTAATATTGATTTTATTTTGTTGAACTAGTTTTTTTATTTTTTAAGAATTTTAAAGCATGTATTTTGAAGTTATGCATCAATTTTGCTAACTTAGTCCTGTATTTTTTTTGGCATTTCCATGTATTATTTCATTCCTTCATATTTTCTTGGGGTTTCTTTTTCTCACCTTCTGAAATCCTTGCTAATTTGCATTTCAGAAAATGAGGTTTTAGTGAACATCCTCCATTGTGGAGAAAAATAATTTCATATCTTTGTTTTAAAAATGTTCATTCCATCTGGGACACTTGGATTTAATTAAGAGAAGACTGAATAAATATGATGCAGCCAGGCCTGCAGGGCTCAGTTCCTCCTTGCCTTGTAATACAGGAAATTCTAGTTTATGCCCTGACCGGTCATCATTACATGGTTAAAATGTGACCACACATACGTGGTGCATGGACAGTACAGCGACATGTTGCCAGAAGTGACATAGAAACTATACACAACTAGATGTTAGTCCCAGGTAGCATAGCTTAGTAAGAGAGTTTCAAGGTAGCATGTATTCTATCTGGCAGGATTTTACCCTAAAAAGGTAAAACACCTGAATAGCCATCTCTCTCATGAGGAAACTGGAATGATTAAAAACCAAACCAAACAAAAAAGAGGTTCTTTAGCTTTCCCATCTTGATGCTTGAATATCCTTCATTACAATATATCTTTGAGCTAATTACTAGTCATGCATGCCACAGAGTGGTCATTTTCACCAAGCTTCAAGCCCAGTCCTCTGTAAGATTATTCCAAATGAGTTCCTCAGTGAATAGTGTTAAAATATAACTTTCAGGAATGCAAAAGCATGACTCTCAGGCAAATATAACATGAGCATATGTCAAAGATTTTCACTCATTGATTAATGAGGGAACCAGTAAATGTTGTGACTGATTCAAATAGCATTTAAGAAGCCAGAGTGTTGGGCAGCCCGGGTGGCTCAGCGGTTTAGCGCTGCCTTTGGCCCAGGGCCTAATCCTGGAGACCTGGGATCGAGTCCCACATCAGGCTCCCTGTCATGGAGCCTGCTTCTCCCTCTGCCTATGTCTCTGCCTCTCTCTCTCTCTCTCTGTGTATCTCATGAATAAATAAATAAAATCTTAAAGAAAAAAAAAAAAAGAGGAAGAAGCCAGAGTGTTAATAGGCAGTTTAACAAAGAAATGTTAAAACACCACTGCTAGGTTGGATATAAACTGTTTAATGTCTAATAGACTATACACTTGTGGGGGGTAATCTGTTTGACAGAAATTATCTGCATCACTACTGACCAAAAATACATATGTTCACAAGTGACTTCATTAAGGCTGTAACTTTCAATTTGTCTTAAGAGATGAACTAAGTATATTCTCCTAAACAATCCGTTAACCTTTGCCCCTGTATGATATTGGGAGGATGTGAGACCTATATTTTTATTTTCAAGTTTTAGATAGTTTTATTTCTGATAATGAAAAGTCTCCTACACAGTGGCGAGAATGTCATGGTAAAGGTTTTGATGATTAAATCTTACCATTTTTAGTGCTGGAAAGAGGATTGCTAGTAAGAGTGTATTTTCTTTGAAAGTCAAAAATCATTTCAACCCATTTGGTGAGAAACATTCTTTTCCAATTTTTACCAAGTCATGTGGAAAATTATTTAGGCAACTAAGCAAGAAGGATCCTGAGCAGAAATAGATTAATCAGTTGTTACTGGAGCAAAAGAAAAGGAGAGCTTCGATGCCACTGTGGCCCAAGGACTTAGAGCTATGCTAAGGTGAACCAGACAAGAAGGGTTGTGTGTGTGTTTTACTAAGCATTAGAGCAGTTCTCAGACTTTTGCTCATGCCAAGTATAACCTGGGGGAGGAGATTTGATAAAACACAATTTCTGGTCCCCATCCCCAGCTGTTGTTCTCAATGCATGGGGCCCCAGACCAGCAGAATCAGCCTTGCCTGGGAACTTTTTAGAAATGCAAATTCTCGGGCCATACCTTATGTAGAAACTTTGGGATTGAGGCCCAGTATATTTTGTAGCCTTAAGGTGATCCTGATGCATGTCAAGTTTGAGAGCTTCTCCATTAGAGTAAGCCATGAGATTGAGAACACTTCATATTGAGAACAGTCAAGGATCACAGGGAAGTGTGTAACGCCAAGCAGTGTTCTAAGCACGTTAAAGGTTCTGCGTCAGTTAACTTCTTGTAACAAAACTATTGAGAAGATGCTATCATCATCTGAATTGAGAGAGAGGTGAAGTCATCAGCACAATATCACATAGAGAGAAATGGTGAAGCCAGGATCTGCCCCTGAAATCTGTGTTTTTCCCCCTTCAGATTTGCTTCAATACATTTAAATTTAAACTAATTATTTTATAATTTTTGTAGCTGTCTTAATGTCACTCTTTCTAATGCCATCTGTGATGTATTTCTTGGAGACCGCATCATCCACGCATAGCACCTCTATAGCACATTGGACATGCAGCTCTCTACCGTGATCTCCCTGATGTTACCGCTTTTAGCTTTCATCAGTCACTCCCATGGTGATTTTCTAGAATTTAGTATTACCAGTAAATTGCATGCTCTTTGCAATCTCAGTTCTAAATTTACTATAATCTGGCCACCACCTTCCACTTTTCCAGCTCACTCCTCTAGTGACCTTCCAAAATTTGATCACAGAGGAGCCTACAGTCTTGTTATCTTATTGACTTTTCACAGTTGGTACACCCATTGAGCCCTTAAGTCCTTCCTTACTCAGCTGAGCCCACCCCCCATCATATGAATCGTCTCTTCCCCTACATCTCAGCCCTCTTGCCTTTCTTTCCCTCCATTACATTCATCTGGTTTAGCCTAACCTTAGTTCAATCTAACCTACAACCCACTCCATAAGTGCACACATATGCTGAAACTGGTGGGGGAACTAACCACATGCCCGTTGGTCTTACATTAATATCATGACCTCTGACCTCAGTGCTGTCCCACAGCCGTGCCTCACATTCCCAGCCCAATGCTCACCAAATTTATCTGCACATTGATATCAACTGTGGAGCTTCAAAAACCACTTCTACCTAAATCCAGCTCCAGATGGTTGTGATTTAATTGGTCTGGGAGATGGCCTGGGCTGAGTTTTTTAAAGATACCTGTAATCTTGTCCATTTACACTTCAGCTGTCCTAGACGACTTGTTCAGTTTCTTTCCTCAAAGCTCAGACTCCTCCTTAATTATCCTCTCTCTCAGCTTGCTTCATTTCTTACTGAGAAAATAGAAACCAACAGAAGAGCATTTCTGAATACTCTAGTTGTATGTCGACAAACCTATAGTTATCTGGGTTCATTGATTGTGCATGCCCAGCTGGTATCAGGGATGCACTTCTCGTGCCTCGAAGGCCAACCCGCCTCTCTTATGCATTAGATTCCATCAACTCTTCTCTACTCAAAAGCATCATTTCAGCAAAATACTGGTTTTCTATTCCTACTTAAAATTAAAGACAAAGACTTAATTGTTCTTATTTACTATGCTTCCCCAATGCTAAGAACCGAGATCTGTAATAGTCAACATTCAGGAAATATTTGTTGAATGGATGTGACTTTATCATTATTGGTTGTGCTGGTTATTTATTGTTTGGCCCTAAATGCATCTGTGACATGTTTTTGCCTTCTCTAAGCACAACTGAGGCTGGCTTCTAAAGGCTGATTTTCCTGGGTTTCCTGGCCCATTGGTTTCCTGCTGGGCTCAGTTTAAATTTAGGCAGGGAATCTGGGGGCATGTCTCTCTAGGTGCAGTCTGCAGCAGCTGTGTCTTTTCCTGATCCCTGCTCCTGCCCAGCATCCCTCCTCCACTGCTCCCCCTTTCACTAGGATCTACTAATGTGATATTCTCCATCTCTGCTTCAGTTTTAGGGGTGGCCATGGATCCTCACTGTGGCTTTTCCAGAGTGTGTCAATATCCTTGTTGGCTTCTTTATTGCTCAGCGTGCTTCTAGCCCTAGTGCCTTCATCTAGTTTGCTTTGTGTGACCATCAGGAGAGAAATAAGTCTCTATCAGGACCTCAATTACTTAAATCAGTTATGTTTTTATGTTAAAAACATCAATACCAACCTTACTTGAATCTTGAAGGACTATGCTGAGTGAAAAGACCCAATCCCCAAAGGTTACATACTGTATGATTCCATTTATGTAACATTCTTAAAATGACAAAATTATAAGGATGGACAACAGATTGGTGATGGCCAGGAGTTACGGATGGTGTGTGTATACGGTGGGGGGAGAGAGATGGAGTTGGGTATGGCTATTAAAGGGCAGTGGAAGGGATCCTTGTGGGGATGGAAGTGTTCTGGATCTTGCATATATTGATGTCAATACCCTAGTAATGGGAGTGTAGTAAAGTTCTGCAAGATGCTACCACTGGGGAAGACTGCGTAAAAAAAAAAAAAATGCATAAGACCTCCCTGCATTACTTTTGACAACTGTATGTGAATCCAGAATCATCTTAAAAGTTTAATTAAAATGTATGTATATGCACATGGAAAAGATTAGTTTTTTTAGAATTGTTTGCTTTACCTGCAATATACATGAAAAGCCTTCCTGTAGAGATCATGAAGCCATCCATGCTGAAGCCATCACTGTTCACCTGTGATCAGGTACCTAACTGGCCATCCTAGGAACAGGCGCCGTAGGAAGTCCAAAGCAGTCACCTGTGTAATCCCGAATCCAGAATGACAAAGGCGTTGTTATCTTTTGGGTAACTTCAAGGTGTCATCTACTGCACAGAGTATTTCACATATTAACATATGTGATTTATTTAACACTTGAGATGCATTCTTAAGGAAACTATAATTATTATTCCTATTGTTTTATCGTGGTGAAATATACATAACACAAAATTTACTATTTTAACCATTTTGAAGTTAGTGGCACTAAGTACTATCTACCTCCAGAACTTTTCCATCTTCCCGAGCTGGAACTCCCCCTCCCTCCCAGCCCTTGGCAACCATCATTCTACCTCTGTCTATAAAAATTTGATTCCTCTGGTTACCTCAGAAGTGGAATCATACGGTATAAATCCTTTGGGCTCCGGCTTGTTTCACTTAGCATACCATTGCTGATCAAGAAAGAACTGAGTATTTAAGCAAATAGGCATTTATTTGGGCAATTAGAATTGGCAGTTTGGAAGGCACAGAATCAAGCAGAAACCTGAATTGTGTTCTAAGGAAGATAAATCGGGGGCAGTTATATAGGCAAAAGGCTATGAGTATAATTCTCATTCAGGTCCTCCCTGCCAAACAGAAATTGAAATGAGGTGGTTTTTACCATTGCAAATACAAGATTGAAACTTGTTAAGATTGAAGAATGTGGAAGATTCAGGTGTCATGAGGAGGAGGAAGTTAAACCCAGCCTGAGGGCTTGCAGTTGGCTGAAAGGTTTAAAAAAAATTCATGGTTTCCCTAATGAGGATGTGCATAAATCCATCCTTCCTCTGGGCCTCCTGACCAGGTTTTAAAAAGAGACTCTCTTAGCTGGGCTCGCTTGCTCCATTTTGAAAATCTTCCTTATAATGTCATCAAGTTCCATCTATGTTGTGACATATATCAGAATCTTATCCCATTTGGGGCACCTGGGCGGTTGGGAGTCTGCCTTCAGCTCAGGTCGTGACCCCAGGGTCCTGGGATCCAGTCCCGCATCAGGCTCCCTTCATGCGGCCTGCTTCTCCCTCCACCTGAGTCTCTGTCTCTCTCTGTGTGTCTCTCATGAATAAATAAATAAAAATCTTAAAAAAAAATCTCCCTTTTTAAGGTCAAATAATCTATTATGTGTATATGTGAGTGTGTGTGTAGATACTACATTTTATTTATCCATCTACTGATGGACATGATAATTGCTTCCACATTTTAGCTTATTGCGAATAATGCTGCTATGCACACAGGTGTATAAATATCTGTTTGAGTCCTTTCAGTTCTTTTGTGTATAGAGTCAGAGGTAGAATTACTGGGTCACATGGTAATTCTATCTTTAAGTTTTTGTGGAACAGTCATACTGCTTTCCACAGTGACTGCACCGTTTTTTAAATGAGGGAAATAAGACTCAGGTTAAATGACTTGCAGAGTTTTGTCTACTTAGAAAATGGTGAAAACCAGGACTCTTATTTGAGCCTCTTTTGCTCCAAAGCCCCACTGGAGCATATTTACAAGCTACCTTGGCAAATAGTTAAGGCAAAGGGCAAATATTTTCTGTTGTTCAATTAGCTTTAAAAATAAAAATTAGTCACCCTACTTCTGTATGGAGATCCACTTACGCGTGTATACATTTCCACAGCTTCTTCACTTTGAGCCTCTCTTCCCAAGCAAAGACTGGTACTTTTCTTGAGGATACAAAGAGCCCAGCTGTTTAAATATTTATATAACAGTATTGCAAAATGTATGCCCAGCCAGGAAGCCTTTTTTGCATGTAGACGTAATTAAACAGGCGGATGAGCCCATGAAATATTTAAGGCTCCTGTGTGAAGTCTTTAAGGAATCCTTTCTAAACCAATATGAAGATGTTAGAAGAAACTCTATCCCCTGTGTAGGAAAGATCTAGAAGACTCTGAATGTTCATAGAGCTGCTGGGGCTGCATTGGCAGGACTTTGAGTAAGTATTCAAGACCCAGGGGAACAACCCTCAGAGAGTTGGTGTCTCCTTAGGCCTGCAAAGAAACCTCGGCCTCCACACCCCAGAGGCCTGGTCTCATTTAGATGGTCAACAGCACTTTGCATGGCTTCCAGGGAATGAGGTGAATGAAATCAGACTTAGAGTTCGGTTTAACAAGATCTCACTATGATGTCCTTTTTTGGTCAAAGGCTTCTAGTGCCATTGGCTCTTTTCCGGATGGTAATGGGGTCATGTTAAGATTAATCACATAGTCATTTTTTGCTAAATGTTTTGCAGTAAACTCTGATTACTTTCATCCAATTTAAAAATAGATTATAAAAAAATGGCAGTAATAATAATAGAGAAAACAGTCTGAATAATAATGATTACTATTATTGAGCTCTGAAAATGTGCCTGGTACCGTGCTAATTCCTTTTACCGAAGTTTCCACGTAGGTCCTCGCCACGACATGGAAACCATGTTTACCCCAGTTTTTCGTGAGGAGTCTGAGGCTCAAACTCACATAGAAAGTACTTGAATTTTATCTGAGCTCCATAGTTCTGGAAAACAGCAACAATTAAGAAATGGTTTACTGCAAAGACCCCTCCTTTGCCTTGTGACTTAGATAAGACTCTGAGATGTACTTTTTGTTTACCTATGACAAGGCCAGACACGGACCTTCCAGATTCCCATTCTTTGTCCTATAGATGATTAACTAGCTCAATTGTTTGTACTCACTGACCGGCATGGACACAATACCTGCTATGGTAACTTGGACAAACTTAGTTTCCTCCCCTTACACCCTTGAGGTTTGACCTGCCCCCAAACTGGCCCTTCCCAGGAATGGATTCTCGTGGTAAAACACTCTGATTATCTCTCAGACCATGCCACCTGCCACCTCCACCCACACATCTCACTTCCCCACACTCGGTGCTTCCTGTCCCACTTTACTCTTCCCTGTGTAAGAAAAACTTGCAGATATTTGCAGATCTCATGGTGAGATCCTTCTCCCTAATGAATAGTCCCTCCCCAGGACTGCAGTAGTCTCTCCTGCAGTAATCCATTGGAATAAAGTCTACGTTAACCTAAGTCCAAATTTATTTTTATTTCATGAAAGTGTCATAATTAAAAGTTTGTCTGAATCAAAATATCCAGCACCACAATGCATAGTAATTAAAACTCTAGAGAGCCTATGTAAACAACTCTCATCCCCCAAATCCAGTTCTTCCAGAACACTCTGTGAATGTATCTATCACATTTGGGTTGCTTTCTCTCTGCTCCATTGCACTGTGAGCTTTCTGGTGGCAGGCCCTTGGCTTTGAATCTATAACAAGAGAAAAGTATCTACCAAAATAACTGTTTTTTGAAAGAATGTTCAGTAAATTTTATTTAGAGTTGTATGAGGGTGAGAATAATGGTGAGAATTTCTTTCTTTGGTTCTCAGATCCATGTTCCTGTAATAAGCCCTAGATCCCAAATGGTCAGGCCTCAAATGCTCTCATGATGTTATGTCCGCACTCAAAAGTACTCTCTGGATGCTGGTTAATTAGACCATGGCTATTAGATAAAGCAGGGTCAAGAATTATGCCAATATGTTGCTGTTGCTGCCAGCATCTCTAGGAGACCATTGTCACTGCTGGAGCAGGAATCAGGACAGTCTGTGATCTGTATTTCCATGGTTTTGGAAAATGCTGTTACCAGTTGTCATGCCCAAAGAGCCAGCTTCGGTGTTTCTTTCTCTTAAAGTCAAAATGTAGACTCCCCTGCCTGCCTCTGGCTGGAGAACTCCTCAGCCTATGGCTTCATCCCCACATGGGCTCTAGTGCTCTATGGTGTAGCACCACTGACGTGCACCAATGAGGCCTGGGGGTAGACAAAAAGGCCATGAGTGTAGAGGGGCATCATGGCTGAAGGCGATGACAAGATGGGTGGTCCTTGGCAGGGACTGTGGCCTAAGACCCAACAACCTGCGAAGGCCTAGATTCACTTGAGCCTGGACAGCAGGCAAGATAAGGGGTCAGTGAGGACCTCGGAGGGCAGCAGGGGGAAGGTCACCTTTTTTGGTGTACCTTGTGGCCTGGGCATGTGTAAACCTTATCCTACACCCAAAAGTCCTTGGGAAGGGATGGGGAAGGGAAGATATATTTCAGAGAGGAGAGAGAGACTCAAAGGAAACTAGGAAATTTTAGGTTAGTTTATCGACAAGAACATGTTCTGAACTTTAAAGGAACTGAGACAACTTTCATCACATCCCAAACCCCACTTTTTGTCAGCCACAGCGAGATCTGCATAAGGAAATAACGTAGCTCACGCTGTACACATTAGGGTGGCAGTCCAGATATCTGTCATCACCAGGGCTGCGTCTCTGGTTAGAATCACAAACGAGAACACACTTAGGAGGATGTCTTGAAGAAGTGAGCGGAGGCGAACCTAGTCAGTGAAGCAAGGAAGGGAGGCAAGATCATTCCAGGTGGATAGAGAGAGTACGTAGAGAGTGGGCATAAGGGCCGCGAGGAGGCGGGCACAGGGCACATGTAAGGGGAGGGAACAAGGCCAGGGTGTTCCAGAAGGAGAACAGGCACTGCTGAGTGTGTGCCTCAGTGTGTGCGGTGGAGAGGGGAGGATGTGGGGGCAAGGTGACGTCAGAGCTCCTGGCAGACAGCTGTTGTGCAAGAAAGAGCTCAAGGTTATGGTTGTCCCTGGTCAGACATTTGACTTTTCTTAAAAAGAACGAAAAAGTAGATTTCATGTACATTTAAATAGAGACAATTTCTCATTTCCCAGCTAACTTGATACTTCAGTTTGCTTTTCCTGGACATGTCCACTGCTTTTTAATGCGACATTCATGCTGAACCGAGGAAAATCATGATGTGTCCTGAGAGTATCTCTGAAGTTAGGATGTGAACCATAGTCACTGTATCTTCTGCCCTTTATGAGCTGAAATGAGTCTTAAGGGGGCAGGGAGTGTGTAGAAAGTGGATCTAAGAGGTTGCTTTCCCTCTTTCCCCTTGTTGATCTGCAAGTGTGATAAAGTACAGCCAAACAAGTCTAAATTTTTTTTTTTTTAATCTCTCACTGTCCTATGTTGACTCTCACAAATTCCTGGACATTGGTGATTTTTCAATGTCCCATCATCTCTTATATCTGCTGGCAATTGCTTCCGATATGTTTCTTTCTGTCCTACAAGCACTTTCTGGTAAGGACCACCCATGCCCCCAGCTTCCAGCCTTGACCCTCCTCCCCCCTTCCTTCACCAGCTTCCTGTGCATTTTGGGGGTGGGGGGAGCCTTAAAGCTTCCCAAGGAGCTTCTCAGTATGACAAAGTGGTGAAAACTGATTTATAGAATCACACGTGGGGGATTCACGACCTCACACAAGGGCCTTGGCTTCCTATCTAGGATTACTTTTTGGATCAAGTAAATGTGAATGCAACATTGGTCAAGGGTCCACTCTCTCTGCCTTTCCCACTTCCACACACATGCATGTACATGCACGCACGTAGCCACCTGTGAACGCATTGGTAGAAAAATTGGTTTGAAGAGGACTATCATGGTTTGAAATCCTAGTCTCTAGGAGTGGCCACACCATTGTGGTCCTCATGGCTGCGGGATAATCTGTGCTTCTTACCAAGGTTGGCGATCAATCATGCTCAATAACCGAATGGGGAAAGAGAAATTCTCTGAATTCAGGGATACCAGCTTGATAGTAGGGAGCCAAGGGATAGAAGGCAAAGTGCCAGCTTCCTGTCTGTAGTGAGCCTGTCACAAATTGATGCTGGAAAGTGTAGCCACAGGGAGAAAGAAGGTAAATTGCAGACAAGTCTGAAGGCACTGCTGATGAAAATGGGGAGCAGAAGGTCACCATGGAACAGACAGCTAAGCTGAGGTTGGGAAGGACCTGAGTGAGGTACGAGGGCCCCAGGCACTACCCAGGAGGCCTTGGAGCACCAGGCATTCCCTTGGGAGGTTTTAGGGCACAGCTGACAGCTGCTCGGGAAGAGAAGAGGCATTGACAGATGTGGTAAAGGCAAACAGGAGGGGTCACAGATCCTTTTTGGTCTGAATCAAGTTTAACATTCTCCCTCTCTTTGCTCGTCTCTATGGGGATTCTCTAAGCACAAAGCATCCCCCTAACAATACACGTTCACTTCTCAGCCTTGGGCGCTCAGTGGGACCTCCACGGCTTTCAAAATTGCAAAGGATGGAGAATACCCCCAAGCTTAATGGGCTGCACTGTAATTCCAGGATGAATGCCTAGCACAACCGGCGGCGTACGGTAGCATTTCAGCGTGGAAGGAGGGATTTTAACCGGCCCGAATGCAATGATACAATTCTTCTTTCACTTTTCGGGTTACCAGCCAGTTCCATTTCAGAGCAAGAAGAACAAAAATAAATAGTGAGCCTAAACAGGTTTACCCAGAGATCTTAATAAATAAAAGTTGGCTGCTTCAAAACCTACCAGTGCAGGTTTGGAGTTCGTTACGACAGACCGTTTGTTTTCATAAAATATAAGATGTGCATTAGAGACTTGAGACTGCTGAAGCCAGCAGAGAACTGTGGCTTAGCGGGCAGATTTATGTGGATTCAAACCCCAACACTACCCTTTGTGAGTTGTGGGACATTGGAAAGAAATCATTTATTTCCTCCTCAGTGCATTGATTTGTAAAGTGGGTACAATAGTGATACTTGTCTCTTAGAATGGCTCCACAAAGGACAGCCCCTACCCCGTGTGAGGGGCAAGTCAGACCTACAGAGGAAGCTCGAAGAATGTATCCTGCTGAAGGTCTTTCCAGCTGGAAATGGGATTTGAGTGGGCGGGCTGTAAGCGTGAAGTGGGTGTCAGGTTTGGGATGTTCTCTTGGCCATACAAGAAAGAGTCCTGGGGGGAAAACTCACGTGTTACTGGGGACTCTGCATATGCCAGTGGAGCTAGAACCCTGAAGGAAGGAAGAAAAGAAGTACAGGTGATTTTGGGGGATAAGGAGATGGATCTTAGGAGATGGAGTGTGATCCTCCAGGACCTGTGAGCCTTGGGTAGGAACAGGCTGAGAAAGAGTCAAGGAAGTTTTGTATGAAGAGCCAGGGTGTTGGGGCACTTCCTTCATTATTGATCACTGTTCAAATTTAAGAAAAGTCCTGTGAAAATATCAGGCCAGTATCTCCTCTACACTAAGAGGTTCCTCAGGCCCTTGAGTCAGAGCTCTGAAGGCAAAATAGTGGACTCAGGTAGCGAGGTGGAGGCTGACATCAGTCCCTCCTCCTCGTGTTTGAGGTCATCATCACAAGGACAGAGATGATCCCTCACTCCTCTCGAGAGGAGCATAGCATATGATGTGGAGGATCTGGATTGTGTTCACCCGAAGCCACTTAGAACAAAAAAGTGGGAAGTTTCCAGTGAGACTCTTTACCTGGGAATCGGACTGTATGCAGTCATTGAATCAGCTCTGTTTTTGTGCCTTAATTCTGCAATAGCCCCTCAGAGAAACATAACACATTAAAACAAAAAACCACCCTCCACCCACAGTAAAGCCCTTCTTCCAAAATGGGAGCTGTACTGGCTTTTTTTTTTTTTTTTTTTTTGGCATTCTAGATTTCTGTAGATACTCCCATGGATAGACTGGTTGGTCAGTGCTCAAAAAACTGTTTTGATAAGTGTGATTTCAAAAGTCAGTTGACTAACTTTTGTGCTCAACTGGCCTTCTTCACAATTAGCTTGTTCAAGCAAAAGCTCACCTCCAGCTTTCTCTACATGAAGAACAGCACTCCGTTACCTCTACTTTAGCCCCCAGAAATGTTAAACTCTTTCATTTTTCACATTTTACTCTTTCGGTTCTGGGATGGTTGGTTGTTGGACTGATGGAGTCCCAGCCTCTGGGAAATCCAAGTCTTTACAAGTCCTCTCATGAAAAACAAAACTAGGGTTTTCCTAGTTGTTACATTGTGGGAAAGGAGGGGCGGTAAAAGTCAGGAAAAGATGTTGAAAAAGACCAGGAACTACCACAAATGTCCAAAGATTGAGGTGAGGTGTAAAAGGTCTGGATTTGGTTCCCCAAACACTTCGAGATACTTCACTAGGTGTCCTGGGGAGGCTGGACTGAGAGAGTCTAGCTGCTGAGGGGTGGGAGGGAGGCTAAGGTAAGGGATGAGAGAAGAAATCGAGAAGAAGATGTGGAACCATGTCCTCTGAGGCCGAAGGGGGGTAAGGGATACTTGGGAGAAGCAAAGCCATCCGGGCTTGTTTGTCATCCCCTCAGGGCAGGAAGCAACCTGATTTGGAGTTCTGGATTTGAATGCTAGCTCTGCTCTTCCTTCTTCTGTGACTTGGCTATGAGCGCAGTAGAGGTCAGGATCCTCCCCTCTCTCACTGAGTCCTGGGACCTGGATTGGGACGGAGCAGCACCGCCAGGACTGTGCCATGGGCTCCGCCTCTGAGGCCCATGCTCCCTGCATAGTGGAAGGGCCTGACGACTGGCTGAGATGCTTGCTTCCTCCTCTGGTCTGTGAAAGCCCTGGGTGCCTGAGCACCTTCCCTGCATACACGGCAGCGAAGACCTTCCTAAGCACCATTCCTGGCCCCTGCAGTGACTCAGGGGGCGCGTGGACACACTTTCTACCCAGGATCTAACTGACCATGACCCCAACTGTTTTCCATGTCCCCTGGCCATGCTTGGCTACTTGCACTTCGGGCAGTCAGCTGCTAACCTGATTCTCGGGGCCTCTAGGCCAGGCTTCCCCTGCTCTTCAGATGACACCCAGCCCTGGGGTTCCCCGCCAGCCCCTGCTGAAAGCTGTGGGGTGGAAACTTAGCAGATCCATCATCCTGAAAGAATGGCCCACCCTGGGTTCTCAACCTAAACACTGAAGTCAGACCACCTGCCTTGAGTCCCAGCTCTGATACTCAGGGCTGTGACTTGACTTCCCTAGGCTGCAGTTTGCTCATCAATAACATGGGGATAATAATAATTTTCCTCATATCATGAAATCTATTATTAGCTAGGCACGTGGCAAGGGCCCAATAAGTGCTAGTCTATTATCGTTGCTTCGTGACACCCTCTCTTTTATGCCAGACTAAACTACAAAAATTAAGAGTCTTATAAATGCTGCGTGGCCCAGGATCTATCCTTATCCTTCTGACCAACCATGTGTTCCCAGAAAAAGATTGTCTGAGGACCCTCCATGTCTGTATCTATTTGAATTTCCCCAGACAAGAGCCTGAAGGTACTTGCTCCACTATAAACTATTCTGCTGAGGTCAGTGTGAATTTAGCTGCATCGATTCCCTGGTGATTCTGTAATCACTGCCTACAAGATCAATCTTGATCACATAAGCATGGTTGGGAAGGCAGGCCTGCACATAACGTGCACACTCCTTCCGGTGCTGTCTGCGATGCCCATGACGGTGGCTTCTTCTTCCTCTGCCGATGAAGGTAGCCCCAAGGGCTCGCTCTTTTGGGGATGGGAATTATTGGCACATCTCCACACGCAGTTCTAGGAAATTACCCGGTGCTGTCCTTCCCCCTCAGCTGCAGCCTGAGATGCTGTCAAATGAAGACATTAACAAATTGCAAGAAGATAAAATTCAATAAACAAAAAAAATTTACAATTTTCATCATCTTGAAAGGCAATTATGAAGCAAAGCGAAGTAACTGCCTCGATCTCATTTGGTTCCAGGGAGAAACTGTAAAACAGAGGGCAAGCAAGGCGTAACTTTTCCAGGTAAGACAAAAGAGATCTTTGAGAGGAAAGGCAAGAAAGTCGACCTGAAGCCAAGCTATGGACTTCAAGAGGCAGACATTTGAGTGAGCAGTGCTCATGCCAAGTGGAATTCCTGCCCCTTTGCTTTTACCACATTGTGGTACCCTATACGTAAGGCCCCGTCTACAGCAAAGAAAAAGACCTTACACTTCATCCCTAAGCATGAATGGGCACATTTCTTGAGAGGACAAATTTTGAAACCCAAGGGCAAGACTATAGTACTGGAGATGAGGCTTGATAGTTTCTCTCTATGTATCTTATTTCTCTGCAGACCAGTCCTTCACTTCCAAGACTTCATAATTTTTAAAACCAGGAGCCTACATTTTTTACTTTAACACATTGGTATTATCGGAAGAGATATGGCTTCCTATTCAGCTCCAAACTTCAATACTTCCAAATAAATTGCTGATTCCACCTTGTCCCAGGAAGTTGAAATCTTATGATCTGATCCAAGTGCTTTCTCATCAGTCCCAGAGGTGGGGTCACCGCTAAGCAGCTAGCCTTGCTTCCTTTGCTCAGGGCTCATCTTGGGCTTCCATGAATTTTCAGGGGGCAAAGAGGCCTCCCAGGTAAAAGGTACCCCTGCACTGGTGCAGCCCTCCTCACGGCTGACTGCCCTAGCAGGCAATGCTGAAGGGTGCACAGCTTTTTGAGTTCCTTCGCCCCTCACCTAGGAGCTCCACCGTGTAATCCTGTGAAAGGTTTCCTTGAGGGAAGGAAGCAAGGGCTGAGCACTGAGGGGGGCACGTGGCAGGATGAGCACTGGGTGTTATTATGCTATATGTTGGCAAATTGAACTCCAATAAAATAAATAAATAAATGAAAGAAAAAAGAAAGAGAAGAGAAAAGAAAAGAGAAAAGAAGAGAAAAGAAAAGAAAGAAAGAAAAGAAAAGAAAAGAAAGAAAAGAAAAGAAAAGAAAAGAAAAGAAAAGAAAAGAAAAGAAAGGTAGGCATTATGATTAGGGAGGAGTCCTGGGATCAAGCCCTGCCTCAGGCTCCCTGCTCAGCAGGGAGCCTGCTTCTCCCTCTTCCTCTGCCCCTCCCTCTGCTCATGCTTGCTCTTTCACTCACTCTCTCAAATAAATTAATAAATAAATAAATAAAACCTCTCTTTTTTAAGAAGGACATTATAGTTCTGTGCATAGTGGCTGACATTGAGCGAAACAAGAATCAAGAGGAAAGGGAAGAGTGGGGAGGAGAGTAGGCTTAAAGTCATCTAACACCCCCAGATCTCCCATTGTCTATCAGAATATAACTTGAACAAATAATTTAGAATTACATAAAAGTTAATGGCACAATTATAGTGAACCTTTTAAATTTTGGCTCAGGGTGCCTCAGTTGCACAGTTGGCTGAGCATCTAACAGTTTTGGCTCCTGGGTCCTTGGGTCGAGCCCTGAGTTGGGCTCACCTGGAAGTCTGCTTGAGATTCTCGCCCTCTCCCTCCACCCCTACCACTTGTGCACACTCGTGTTCTCTCTCTAAAATAAATAAATAAATCTTTAAAAAGAAATACATTTTGGCTTAAGTTATTTTTCCTTTAAAGAAACTTGAAAAAATATATATATACACACACAGGAGAATGTACAAGGCACTAGTGTAAAGCTAGAATAATTTTTTTTTTAATTTAGTTCTGGATTTATGAGAGTGAAAGGCAAAAGTGATATAAAAATTAAGGTCAACTAGATTTTCTTTTTTCCTTTTTTTTTTTTTATTTATTTATGATAGTCACAGAGAGAGAGAGAGAGAGAGAGAGAGAGGCAGAGACACAGGCAGAGGGAGAAGCAGGCTCCATGCCCCGGGAGCCCGACGTGGGATTCGATCCCGGGTCTCCAGGATCGCGCCCTGGGCCTAAGGCAGGCGCCAAACCGCTGCGCCACCCAGGGATCCCTCAACTAGATTTTCATACATTAAAGTTTCTGTGCTTCTCTCCATCATTTTCCCTCCAAAAGTAATCATTGTCTTGACTTGACTACACCATTGGGTAGTTTCATATGTTGCTGGGATTTACGTAATATGTCTGGCTCTTTGCTATGCTCTTACGTCTAGCTTCTTTTGCTCAAAAGTATCCAGGACTTATCCAAGTTTGCATTATTTGGAGTGTGAAGTATGTTTTCTTTCTTTCTTTCTTTCTTTCTTTCTTTCTTTCTTTCTTTCTTTCTTTCTTTCTTTCTTCTTTCTTTCTTTTAAGGATGTTCTCAATTCCGTATAAAACTACATTACATGACTATGACACAACATAATTGATGCATTCAAATGTTGATGGTTATTTGCATTGTTGGCATTATGAGATTATTACAAACAATGCTGCCACAAACGTTCTTGCAAATGTCTTTTTGTGAAAAAAAAAATACATATGGAATATAATGAGGACTAGAATTGTTTGCTGTGTCAGAGTCTATATAAGATGAGCTTTAGTAGATACTGTCAGTATACTTAGGTGGCTGTACCAACATACATTACCAGCGGAAAACTATGGAAGTTTCCATTGCTCCCATGTTTCCCCAACAAATATTATTTTTAGTATTTTTTTAAATTGTCAATTCCGGTACTTTATATTGCTTTTTAAAAATTTGCATATGTTTGATGATTGAGCTGAGACCTTATTCAAATGTCTGTTGGACATTTGGATTGTAATTGTGATATGTCAGTTCAAGCATTTGGTGCAGTTTTCTGTTGGGTGCTTATTGTTTTGGCCAGTCCTGTGCGCGTAAATACTCTGTCATCTATGTACATTGCAAATATCTTCTCTCATGCTGTGACTTGGTTTCTGACTCTTAATGGTGCCTATTGATGAATATAATGCTTAATTTTATTTATTGATTTTTTTTAAGATTTATTTATTTATTCATGAGAAACTCAGAGGGAGAGAGAGAGGCAGAGACACAGGCAGAGGGAGAAGCAGGCTCCATGCAGGGACCCCGATGCGGGACTTGATCCCAGGACCCTGGGGTCATGCCCTGGGCCAAAGGCAGGCGCTCATCCACTTAGCAACCCAGGTGCCCCTATAATGCTTGATTTTAAAGTAGTCCAATTTATCAATCCCATATTTACTTATTTATTTTTGTGTCCTTTCTAAGAAATCTTTCTTATGACAAGTTCATGAAGATATTTTCTTTACTGCTTTACTTTTCACATTTGGGTCTATAATCTACCTGTAACTAATTTTTGCATATGATGTGAATTAGGGATAAAGATTTTTATCTGGTTATTCAGCTGACTCCTTATTAACAGAGAGTATCATTTCTCCTTTGCTATGGAATCATCATTGTTGTGAATCAAGCAATCATCTATATGTGAATCTCTTTCTGAGCTTTTATTCTGTTTCATTTTTTTCTTCTTGATACCAATGCCATAATATCTGGAGCTTTATAGCTTTACAAAAATTTTGATATCCAGGAGTATAGTTGCTCTTATTTTGTTTTTCTTCCTTAATTTCCAGATATATGGAGACTCCAGTTTTTTTGTTATCAGTATCTAATCCCACTGTGCTCAGAGAATGTGCTATGAATATACTATAAATGATTTAAAGTTTTTTGAATTTCCTTATGATCCAGCATTCATCAATACCGGTAAATATTCATACTTGAAAAGAATATTTACTCATGTACTGCTTTTTGCAGGGCAGTGTGCATATCAATTAGGTCAAGTTCAAAAGAATTTTCTGTATTTTCTATAGGCTTTTTGATATTTCGTCTTCCTATTATATCCATTTCTGAGGGAAATGTGTTTATGTCTTCTACAGTAATTGGAGATTTGCTTATTGCTCCTTTTATTATAGTTAATTTGTGCTTTAAGGGATTGGAGCTTATATTGTTAGGCACACACAGATCTAGAATTGAGAAATTATCTTTGTGGGTTGGACTTTTTATCATTATGAAACTGACTTTAACTCTAGTAATGTTTTTGTTTGTTTGTTTGTTTTAATATCAGGTTCTATAAAATTAGTATAGTTATATCTGATATTTTGGGGGTTTTGCATTTATATATTTCTAACCAACTGCTCCCATTATTGTTCCAGCATTTAAAATTTACCTCTTTTGGGGTTCCTGGGTGGGTCAGTTAGTTAAGTGTCTGCCCTCTGCTCAGGTCATGATCTCGGGGTGGGGATCCAATGCCACACTAGACTCCCTGCCCAGCAGGGAGTCTGCTTCTCCCTCTCCCTCTGCCCCTCCTCCCCATTCATGTGGTCATTCTTTCTTTCTCTCAAACAAATCTTTAAAAAAATAAAATTTCTCTCTTATATTTTAAATCATCTCACCATTTTTAAATTTTAATTAAAATATTTAGTTTATTTAAACCAATTCATGATATATTACACTTTTAAATTTTAATTAAAATGTTTATTTAAATCGATTCATGATATATTAGGTTTTAAGTCTATCATTTTTTATGTGTTTTTAATAAGTCACAGCTAGTCTACTTTCCTTTTATCACTCTTTTCTGGTATTTTTTTAGTAATTAAGTTATTATTGTATGTTCTCTTCCTTTAGATATTCTTTTGTTAAATAGGCATTTACTATCTTGTTAGTTATCTTAGATGGTAACTAAGTAATCAAATACTTTGATTTACTTGAGGCTAATAATAATGTTTCTTTTTACCACTTCCCAGATAATGGAAAGTTGTTAAAACATTTTTATTTCATTTATAGCCCCCACCATTCTGTGTTGTTATGAACATATTTTTTAATCCTGTGAATCATTTAAGACTTCTAACAAATTGTTATTATAGTTTTATAAGATTGATATTCATTTAGTGTTACTAACATATAAAACCATTCATTGTTCTTCATTTCTTTCTGATTTCCATGGTTTCCTCTAGAGTTATTTTCCTCCTTCCATGAAAACTCTCTCTAGTATTTTTTTTAAAGATTTTGTTTATTTATTCATAAGAGACAGAGACAGAGACAGAGAGAGAGAGAGAGAGAGGCAGAGACACAGGCAGAGGGAGAAGCAGGCACCATTCAGGGAGCCTTTTGCAGGACTCAATCCTGGGACCCCAGGATCACATCCTGGGCTGAAGGCAGACACTTAACCGCTGAGCCACCCAGGGATCCCCTCCCTAGATTTTTTTTAAATGGTAGTCTGCTAGAGATTAATTGTCTCTTTTTCTCTGTCTACAAATACGTTCACTTCACTTTTGTTTAAAGGGATATCTGCCAGTCATATTTCTTCGTCCTTCATAGATATCTTTCCGCTGTCTTCTGCCTTCCATCACTTCTTTTGAGAAGTCACACACAGTCTTATTTTTTTCTTTTGAATTTATTGTGCCTTTTGAATTTTTAAGTGCTTTCCGTTCTCAGGTTTTTGGACCACCGCATTGCACTTTTGGTTCACACTTTCTTGCCTCCAAGCAAATAGACTTCAGTTTGGGGCTAAGCTAAGTAAATGTGAGAAATGAGAAATATACAGTGCTCCTAAGAAATATGGCAGTGTTGCTGATCCTAAGCATATGGGATCTTAGAAATCTCAGGAAATCTTTTTATTGCTATAAGTGATACAGGAGTCTAAGAGAGTCTAGAAGTATGAGCAAGGGCCACTGTAACTAAAAAATCTTTGGGTATCAAAACAAGGATCACCTCTTCAGGCGTATGCATGGCTTGTCAATGAAAGACATCATAAGAGATGCCATGGTGCACATTATGGAATGAATATCTCCTCCATACTCCCTGAACCTAAATTACAATATAGACACTACTCCAGAGAAGGCAGGTAATAGAGACCTCAAATTGAGACAAAGCTTTTATCACCCCAGCATATATAATGTTTGTGTATATACACAGTGTAAGAAGAACAACTTTTGGGGAAAAAGTTTAGTAAATGCAAACTTGTCTATAATTCGGAGCACAAAGAAATTTTTCCATATATATGGATATAAACTATAAATGCAGGTATGTAAGTATGTGTCCATATGTGTGTACACACGTGCATATATATTTCCCTATATATATGTATGTTTTCCCAAAAATTAGTCTCCCTACATTTTGAAGTTTCTGTCAACAAAACTTATTAGAACTAGACAATCCTGAACTGCCCCTTTTTATTAAGAGAAAAGAATGTTTAAAACAGAAAATAAAAATGATTGCATGGTTTATAAATGGTTTTTAGGTATCTTATTCTCTTAACTAAGAGTAAAGAACTGAGAGACTGTCAAAGGACAGTCTCAAGGACTGTCCCAAGGGCTACGTCCAGACTCTCTTGAATTCGTGTCATAGAGACATGACATCTCTAGGTGGACTCTAGCAAGGATTTTCTTGCTCAATTGCTGGCTGTCCAAATAGCCCTTAATAAGTCCTTATCCCGCATAAACTTTGCTAGATGCTTCTCATTAGCTATTCCTATACTCACTTACCTATTTGTTTAGTGATTATTTTCTCCTGCTTCCTTTCTACCCTCTTCTGTATTGATGACTTTGAGGGATTCATACATTTTCCCCTCCAGTCCCATTGTCCACACATTTTCACCCTTCTCTGAGGCCCAGGTGTTCACCAGTATAGACTGCATCAGTGTTTTCAAATAATTAACACCAAGTGAACCAGATATTAGATGTCTCTCCCCTTGCAGCCTCCCAAACTGCAGATCAGTGAGCAAAATAACTGTAGTGATTGTGAGCCACTAAGTGTTAGAGTGGTTTGCCACTCCCGACAAGGGGAGCAATTCGGAGCCAGGATGATTTGTAGGTTTTGTGTTCTGTGCATCTCGTGCATGCCTAAAGTTGGACATGGCTGCTCACGGGAGTTGGGCAGGGCTGACCAGGAGGCTAAGCAGGTGTGGGAAGAGAGGCGTGATGGCATCATTATGTTTGTGCTCATCTCGAGGCATGGCCCGGTTCTGAAGGATGGAGCAAATCCTTCAGTGTAATTTCCCTACATTGACCTACATTTGTGTTCCAACAGCTGTTTAAAAAACTGCCAGTCTCCCAAATAAATGATGTTGTTAATGGGATTCGGCCATTGAGGCTCTTCAATGAAACCGAAGTGTGCCTTTCAAAGCCATGCACATTCCTTGCTGACAGCCTCCTTGTTTAAAATCTTAATCATACTTCTTTACAGTGGACAGCAAATGGGGCATGTGACCTGTTGGCTAGTATTAACCTTGTATTTCATGGCATCATAATAAAATACTGTCTCAGACACTGTTGGCAAATGAAAAGCAGCCACAACACTTATCAGCCACCATAAATGAATCATGGCTAAAAACAACAAGTGTGAATATAATAGAAATTTTCTGTAGAATTTAATTGTGAGGAAAGAGTTTGTCTTCCTTTGACAATTTTATCCTGCCTGCAAGCCTATGGCCCCTCAACTACCCTGTATGTTTTGAGAGCAATGACTGAACTGTCATTTGACAAACTGGTGTCTTAAGTGATAAATAACTCCAAAAATATATAAGAATGGATAGAGAAGAACATCAGAAAGGTAATGATGCGTGTAAATGGACAATCAGGCGCAATGTTGTCTTCTAACTCTCTGTTGAGAGCTTTGTCCCCCAGATAGATACTTGGCCATATTTAAAGGAACGGACGAGAAGCAAGAACCAGTATTAACAAGCGTGACGTCGGTGCCACGCACATACAGCCAAGAGTGAGGGAAGAACATGGAGAAACGGAGGGCAAACAAGAGAGGAGAAAAGGGGAAGGGAAAGTAAGAGGAGCTGAGTGGACACCAGCTGGAGCCTGTCCTACTGAGAGGAGCAGAGCGCTAGAATGAAAATTGATAGGACAGTTCTACACTTCTGACGCTCTTTCTTTCTTTTCTTTCTTCTTTTCTTTCTTCTTTTCTTTTTTCTTTTCTTTTCTTTTCTTTCTTTTCTTTCTTTTCTTTTCTTTCTTTTCTTTTCTTTTCTTTTCTTCTTTCTTTCACAAGAGACACACAGAGAAAGGCAGAGACACAGGCAGAGGGAGAAGCAGGCTCCCTGCAGGGAGCCCAATGTGGGACTTGATCCCAGGACCCTGGGGTCATGACCTGAGCCGAAAGCAGACGCTCAACCACTGAGCCATTGGGTGCCCCTAAACTTCTGATTTTAGAGAAGAAAAACAAACTAGCTGAGGTGCTTAATGTGTTCAGCTAAGGTTCAGAAGTGAAGGTATTGTCTAGATCTCTCTAGCAGCAGTCTCCCCTGTGGAGAGTTTTCCTTCTGAAAAGACTGTGGATGTCTCTGGAAGGGAAGGTAGATCATCCTTCCATACTGTGGCAGCCCACCTAGTCTAGCATCTAGTCCATCAAATTGGATTGGCTTGCTTTCACAGCTGAGGGAGCCTAATTTCTGTTTCACACACTGGGCCGAGGCAGAGCAGCTTAAGGGCATAGACAGATTTTCTGCTTGCACGTCCCATTCAGAGTTTCTCAAGGGTCACAGGTCAGTATCGAGATACTATTCACTAGGAACTAATATTTTTAATAAGCTGATTCTTGGACTGGTTCTCTTTGATTGCAAACTCTAGATATCAGGGTGATTGCTAATAGGCTTCTCTGTGTGGAGATTCAGACCTATTTTCAAGAGTGGAGGCTCTATTTCATTTTGAAGTGTGGGGGAGTTGTAGGATTTAGAATCTCACGGAGACTTCTTTTCCATCATCAGCGATCCACTTGGCCTGAAGTTAGAGAAGACTTGCTACACTCCTCAAATCCCAAGGTCCTAATCTGGAGTCCCCAAGTCAGGTACAATATTTGTTAAGCTCTCTTGCCAGCCTACTGTGAGCTTCGTGAGGACTAAGTCTCTGGTTTATTCTCCGTACTTGTTCTCTCCATAGGATGTTGTGAGTTTAGTAGGTAATTAAACCCCCTAAAGGAAATAACATTAAAATGCCATTCTGCAGGACGCCTGGCACATTCAGTGGTTGAGTGTCTGCCTTTCGCTCAGGTCATGATCCCAGGGTCCTGGGATCGAGTCCCACATCGGGCTCCATGCATGGAGACTGCTTTTCCCTCTGCCTGTGTCTCTGCCTCTCTCTGTGTGTCTCTCATGAGTAAATAAGTAAAATCTTTAAAAAATAATAAAAAATAAAATGCCATTTTGCTGCGTACATGCTGGTCTTCTGATCCCTGCAAGGTGTTATTACCTACGTGGATTAGATTTGCCATGAGAGAAGAGCACTTTGTATCAGAAGGAGAGAAGTGGATTGTCCTCAACTTTGGAAAGGAAAAGGAGTAGGGAAAAGGGACTCATTTTGTTGAGCACCTACTCTATGCCAGTTAGGCAGGAACTTCAAGTGATTTCATTAAATCCTCACAAGAGTACCAGGGATATTTGGTTGGAACTAGAGATCAGATTGAAAATAGAGACAAAAATACAGGTAAAAATGAATTTGTGCCTTGAGTCTCCCGAATGTGACAGTTGTTCGTTCCGAATGGCCTGATATTCCATAAAGCATGAAAACGGCAGGCCCGACGTGCACACCACACACACGGCTTCAATCCTTGCTGAGAGAGAGCTCTGCTTACTTCTTTTAGAGATGAATTGGATCTGGTCTCTCAGGTGCCTGGCTCTCATACCCTGGTTATTAATGGTCTTAAGGCCATTTTTTTTTTTTTTTATCTTTAGAGCTTAACAGAGGAGGCGTGGGTCAGATTGAAAAAGAACAACATCTACTTTGTTGTGTGACTAGCAACCAAGCCTTCTAAGAAGTGAGAAAAAGAAAGCAAATCATATTCTGGGAGCTGAGGGACACAGTACTGGGCATTAGGCATGAAATGCCACAGGCAACATCAGTCCTTTCCTCTGCTTCCCTAGATACATTTTTCAAAGACCAGCAACCTGGAAAACAGGTGGCAGCGCTCAATACTGTACTGACTTAGACAAAAATCTCAGATGCCATATTGGCCAGTTGTCACAGGCAGCTTTTAATGCTGTGTCTACTTTTGCACAGGTGTGATGATCTGTCCTGAGCACCACACATCGATAACATTGTAAGGCAACTAAACAGGAAGAGAGAGAGTTAGCTTTGCAATTAGGTGGTCCCGGAGCTTGTCTAGTGGCTTAGACACTAACTCTGTGACCTCAGGCAAAGTTCGTGTGGAAAACAAGCAAATGTCAGCTACTCCACAGATGAGCCAGGGAGATGAAATGACGTAACTTAGGTTAAGCGACTGGAGAGATATGTGGCTGGGTGATTCATGTTTTGTTGTTTTACTTGTGTTTGTTAATTGGTTTGCCTTTCAAGTTGAGGATTTTGATTGGATTGATAAACCAGTTCTGTTCCTACTGTGAACTTGTGTTGTTAGAATGTCAAAGATCTTTGAAAAATTAAAAAACAAATAAAGAGGAAGCATGACTACCTTACAGCGTATGTTATGGAATGGGAGGAAGGCCATGTACCCGGATGTTGCTGCTTTCCATAAACTGAATGATTCAATAAGCAACTTTAATGAAAGGAAAAATTTTTTTCTTTTCTCTCAATCTCCCTCTCTCTTTCCCCCTCATTTTTTTTTTTCTCTCTCTCATCCAGAGTAAAAAAATCAGGGAGACTTTATTTTCAAGGAAAGAAAGAGGATCTCAGGTGGAATTAGAGAAGAGATTGAAAAAATGATTAAAAATACAGAGAAAATGAAATTTGTGTTTTGAGTGTCCCAAATGTGATTGTTGCTCCTTCAGAAGGGCCTGGTGCTGCAGAGATCATGGTGCATAGGGTGGGCCTAATACCCATGGACCTCCCATCATAGGCTTGATTTCAACCTTGCCCACTGAACGCCAAGAATTCCATGCCCAAGTGTCCTCACCAGGCTCTCCCTTCTTGCTCTGGGTTCTGAGGACATCTGCCTGAAAGCACTGACTGTCTCCTGCTGCTTTATCACTACCTGAAGTCACAGGATAGTGGTAGCCATAGCAACACCTTCGGTATTGCTAACCTGGGGTTATAAACTCTCAGGTAGACAGATGTATTGAACTGAAAGAAATCTAAGGGAAAAAACATGACTTTAAAGGTACCACTCCCTGCAACTCCAGACCTCAATGGATTGTAAATCAGCAGCAAGGAGGAAAGGAGAGGGAACAATGTTTATTAACCATCTCTTACGTACCAGATACGGTACAAGGAGCTTACCTATATTTTTATTTTTATTTTTTTATTTTTATTTTTTTTAAAGATTTTTTTATTTATTCATGAGAGAGAGAGCGAGAGAGAGGCAGAAACACAGGCAGAGGGAGGAGCAGGCTCCATGCAGGGAGCCCTACGTGGGACTCGATCCCGGGTCTTCAGGACCACACCCTGGGCTGAAGGTGGCGCTAAACCACTGAGGCACTGAGGCTGCCCTAGATTTTTAATGTAATACAGAAAATAATCCAGTAAGGAAGGTGTAATTATTAATTTCCACTACTTATATACAAACAGAAGTAAGTTGTTAAGGAAGTCGCCCAAGGATACAAATTTGGTTAAATGGTAAAAACAGAATTTATACCGGCTCCATCAGATTCCCTCTGTCCCTTAAGGTTGGTCTCCAGTTCATGACCATTTCCCCTATGACATTTCATTTCACCAAGTGCCTTTCCTCCACCCTCTGGTGGGGTCCCCCTTCAGTGGACTCTTTGTCCCTCACTGCTTGCCTTTTCGGACCTAGTCTGGACTACTCTAGTGTCACAGCCAAACTAGTTCCATGCCCAAGAAGGAATAGAAGAGCTCTCTACTTGATCCTGCAGTGAATATCAAAGGACATCCCTATCCACCAAACACAAATTTTAAAAAATCATTCTTTATATATGAGGAAGAGAAAGGGAGACTCAATAGATAGAGATAGGTTGAAAGCCAAAATGCTGGAGTTAAAAATTGTTGAGTGTCAACTTCCAGCTTAATTTTGATAAGGGTCCACAGAGTGCTACTGGGAAGTGAAAAAGACCATAAGAAGCAAAAAAGGGACACATGTAGTGACTCCACCTTCACCTCATCCTCTTTATTATCAAAATAGTGGATTTCAGCATTTAGAACCTCTGGAAGGAGATGTTCTATGCAGTGGGGCTATAGAACATTTTGATCTTTTTGTGTTATTCTGAATTTTCTTAAGTTTTTATAATTATTATACATTATACATTACTTTTATAATTGCAGGTAAAAGTTATATTTTAAAAGAACAAAATAACTGAATTTCTACTAAAATAAAATACAGTATGTGTGTGCTCTCTCTCTCTCTCTCACACACACACACACACACATACACACACACAGAGGTGTTCAGCAGACCAGACACATGATTAGTGTCAGTTTAAATAGATAGCAGGAAGGGCTTGACTGGTATTTTAATGAGTTGGTACTGAGCTCCTTATTAACATTAGCCACACTGATGTGATTTCAATGTGATTTAGTTGCAGAATTTGGAGAGATGACTCTGGAAGTTGACACATTCAAAATCTCTTTCCCTGTGGGACCCTAGATGAGGCAGTTGAGGCTTCTGTATTCATCACTTCAGAAACACCTGTTCTGGTAGAGAACAAAGCCCGTAACTAAAAGTATTTCTTGTTTCTGGGGCCATTGGGAGCTTCAATTGGGAGAACATTTGCATCATGTAGCTCTAGTAAAGGAAAAAAACATACACTCAGCATGCACTGTCTCCATTCACCACGGCTGTGCTGCTCTGTGCTCTAAAATCAGGTGTCAAAACGTTAAGCACGGTCTTTCTGTCAGTATGAAGCAAGGGGATGTCATACCAATGATGCTTGTGGTCTGCGCCCCTGCCATGCTGCTTAAGGAAATGCTACTGAACGACAAATAGGCAAAATGAAAAAAATCCATCATGAGAAGCAATGAGGGAATATGATCGAGTCAACTCAGTTATGCTTAAGTATTTTATCAGTTCTTTGTATTCTCAGTTATGCTTAGATCAGTAATTGTTTCTATCCTTGAAATTATAACTTTTGAATATCTTACCTTTTCCCTGTCCATCCTCTGTATCAGCCCATGTCATTTTGATCCTATCCCGTGATACTGGGAATAGCTTTATTTAAAAATTAAAGTCATAAGCATTGTTTTAAAGACAAAATGTTGAATCCCACATTTGCCTTCCCTAACTCTGTGGACCCGATCATAATCTGTCTGGTTTCTGGAGCCCTGATTCCTTCCTCACACCAGCAGAGACCCATAGCACTTTTGATAAGATGTTTGCAAGTAGCATTGGCCCCACAAGACTGCAGCCTAGAGACTGCAATGCTGAGCTCACCTTTCCCAAATCACTTGCTCCTCTTTCTGCCCATTATTATCTCCTTCTGCTCCCTTACCACACAGGATATGAAGATGAACATAGCAGCTTTAACCTAAAGTTAAACACCTTTTAGTGAATGTGCTTTCGCTTTTGAGTCTGTGGAATCAAAGAACATTAAGGAAGAGTTTGGAGGGAACTATTCAGGGATCAGAACTCCACAGCCAGAGTTTAGTCCCAGTGGTCAAATAGGAACAGCAGGGAAAGATAGGTACAGATTGGGAATCAGAGCAAAATCCAGCTGCTTGGGGAGATCCCATCCAGTGGGGACTTTGAGGGCAGCACACAGAGTATGATTGGTATACACATCCATGATAAGTTCCAAAATTATTCTGCAATCTAGACGGAATGAAATATGAATAGATACATATATATCCCTTAAACATTCATGTGCAAGCTACCAATTTATCATCTCAACTTCTAATTAACCTTTTTAGCCACATCTATGAAAATGGATTTGGGACCTTTGAATATTTTTTGCTTTACTAGTAAGCACATGCCCGATTTTGACAGTAGAGGGTGTCAGAGAATGATTGCAGGGGAAAGAAAGGAGTTTTCCTTCCTGGTTCCTGGGTGCTCCTTGGGCAGGCTCCTGTAGAGGGTATGGCTTCCCCAAGTCTGGCTCCTATAGCTCACAGGACATCCCCAGCTGTGGATGCAGTTTCTCTAGCATCTGAGTCTTGCAGTGTATAGCAGACAGCAATACTAGCGCTCCCTCTCAAGGGCTCCTCAAGTGCTTATGTAGAAGAGTGCCTCTAAAAAGACACCTCCCTGTGAACAGCTTTCTGAAAAGTTTTGAAAAGTAGAATTCCAGAAATTTCTTTGGCTATGTCATCTTGGGACTTGTCTGCCCTTCAGTGAGCTGTGGCTCTGCTTCCCCAACAAAAGGAAGTAAGATGCTTTTATTTTTTACCATCTCTCCTTTAAGACAAAAACTCATATACTTGAGTTCAATCTTATTATGTATTTCAAAATTTGAATGGAAATATAGTAAAAGTTAATTCAATTTTTCTGTATGGGATCAAGTCATGGCATTTCCTTTGAGGAAAAAAACCTATGGAGGTGTTTAAGAGAATAGAATCATAGAATCTCAGAGCTAGGGGACCATTTATTCCAATGACTTCATTTTGTAATAAGGAACTACAACAAAGTGGCTTTTACCAGGATGGAATGAGGTCAAGGCCTCCAAACTCATCATGTGCTCTTTAGGGAAGTTACTTTAATTCCCCAGGTATTTCTAAGATGCAGCCAGGAGTAAGAACCATAGATCTAGATGGAAAAGTCAAACTGTTCACAGATGTGGGAAAGGTATATGTTCAAAGGATTTCTGTGTATATCATTTCCTTCAGGTCCCATCCACCTAGTTCTGACAATAAGAGCCAATTTCCCCAGGCTTCGCTGATCAGGAGCTATCCTCTAAAAATAAGATTATAGTGATGATAACAAATAGCAATCTTTAATGCCTATCTTATCATCAAAATCACTAGGACTCCAGTCCCTAGCCCCCTCCTCATAATCTGTGGGCTCCCCAAATGGCCCCACAGGCTTCTGAGCAGCAATGACGCTTGTGCCTCACCTTCACTATGGTTAACACCTCCTTTCCTTTCATCGCACCAAGACTCACAGTAGAGCACCTGATTATTTTGTTGATGTCATGTTCACAGCCACGCCAGTGGTTTCTGTTCTGGCCTCATGGCTCAAGTGCAGTGGTGTTTACCTAGCAGGTCTTGGTTCTACTCTAGTAGTCTCCATGCTGAACTGGGGAATATGTACTTCTTTGGCTGGTGTTAAGTTCCTTCATTTGGAAATTGACTCCCAAGCTTCTAAAACATAGATTCTTATTTGATTTCATGCCTTATATGTCGGTGGTCCAGATTTTTTAACTTTAAATATTAGCAAAATTTAAAAGGTATTTTTAGGGGTGCTTGGGTGGCTCAGTCAGTTAAGTGTCCGACTCTTGATTTTGGCTCAGGAAGTGATCTCAGGGTCCTGGGATAAAGCTCTGCATTGGGCTCTGCACTGGGCATGGAGCCTGCTTGGAATTTTCTCTCTCTCTCTCTCTCTCTCTCTCTCTTTCTCTCTCCCCCTTCGCCCCTGCCCCCCATGCTTGCAAGTTCACATAGTCTCTCTTTCTCAAAAAATAAATAAATAAAAGGTACTTTTAGATTGACATATTTTACTAGGCCAAGTCAAGGAATAGAGAAAGAAACTATTTAAAATTACTGTCTTTTCATAAAAGATATTTAATCTCCAGAATATAAACAGAATGTGACATTTAAATGGAAAGCATTTCTTTAAATTTCATGAAATGTATTTTGTAAAAAAGTAACCATACAATACTTTTTTCTCATTTTTATGCAAATCATCACAAATGGACTCTGGTCCATTAGGTATGCATTTCTAGCAATGTGTAAGGCATTTGGTTGGAAGATTATTTATACAGAAATTTTAGTTATGCCTCCTCTGTGTCACTTCATAATTTACTCCCTTATGATTCTTAGTCAAAGATCCTCAGTTTAGCTGGGGACCTTCCATAAGCAAGAGTACTCTATAGACTCCCCTCAGTGTTATAGATGGTCAGACCTTCTCAATTTATTGGGACATGTTTTAGTTTCATTCTTTGCTTATAAGGAACAGGTCACCTGTTTTATTTCCCAAAAGAGGATGTTGATTTTAAGCAAACATGTGTACCAAAACTGATATTGACCTGGAAATCATAAGTTCTCTTTATTTCATGGGACCTTACTCATGATCTTTGTACATAAAAAAAGATGAGATCAAAGAAAATGTTGAGGATGAAAATGAAAAAACATATTTACTTTAAGTGTTTACCACAGAGAAAGTCCAGCCTTCAGAAGAAGTGAGTTCTCTGAATAAAAAGTACCGTGAGATGCCTGAGGAAAAGAAAGTTTCAGGGATCCCTGGGTGGCGCAGCGGTTTGGCGCCTGCCTTTGGCCCGGGGCACGATCCTGGAGACCCGGGATCGAATCCCACGTCGGGCTCCCAGTGCATGGAGCTTGCTTCTCCCTCTGCCTGTGTCTCTGCCTCTCTCTCTCTCTCTGTGACTATCATAAATAAATAAAAGTTAAAAAAAATTAAAAAAAAAAAAAAAAAAAAAAAAAAAAGAAAGTTTCAAATAGTCTGATCATTGGTAGGAAAACACAAGTTGCCTCTTATAATAATTAATCTGTGACAATCTAGTTGTATAATCCACAAATTATAATCTGCAATGAGGATTGGTACATGTCCGTGCATATCAGTATTGTGAAAGTCTGAGGTAAAGTTGTTTTCATTAGGGGATCAGAAATATACAGGAAGGGCTCAAGGCAGTGTTTATTTTGGGGAAGAGAGGTAGATAGGGTGTTGTATTTTATGGTTTATCTCTTAATGCAATGTTTTTATATATATGATATATATGATTACATGAAATAATAAATATATACTCATTCATATGGAAGCAGGGAAAGGCATGAGTATAGCTCTTTCACCTTTCTGTTATAGATCTCCCTCACCATGAACGCTTTCATTATTACTTGTTTCAAATTCCTGGAAGAAGACTCTAATTGACCACATTTGCTTTTCCATGTCAAGTCATGAATCACTGTCCAGCCTATTATCTTACTGTGTTTGGATGCAGTGCTCATCTTTGGTTCGAGTAGCTATAGAGAGTGGAGATTATGGGTCAGAAAGAGGACATATGAAGGACAGGAAGATTCTTCTAGAAGGGAGTTTGGGCAAGCAGCTAGCATAAATACCAGGTTCTAGTGTAATAGTCTTCGACCTTGGCAACCATTAGCCTAAACTCATTCAGTCTTTAGCAGTCCACAAGATCCATTACCCCTCAGGCAAATTAAAAATCTGTTAACTACCCCACTACGCACTATCCTGCCCAGGCATTTCTAGAGGCCCATGGGGGGTGTGGTTGTGAAAGAAATGAGGTCAGGAAAGCCTAGTTTGGATGCACACAGAGAGAATGAATTAGATTTACTTGACCTGTTACATCAAAAGTACTTATAACTGATTATTTTTCCTTAAAGATATTCTGGGTAATCTAGGCTAATCAAGGTGATGCTTGGTGATCCTTGAAATAAAGACACGAAGGAACTAAGTAAATGAGATTTTCAAAGTATATATAAATTGACACAGATGTGCTAATGATGTGATGCCTGTTCATAAACGTGTCAGTAATGTTGCAAATATATTTTTATGCTTTTCTAATATTTATTTTATGAGATATCACAATAAAAGCTCTGCCTTAGAGATACCTTTGGTGGATTCTGAAACTAGTTGCCATAATATCCCACTGATGAAATATGTGTGAATCTTGTTTAAGATTTTAGTGAGTTCAGAGGAAAAGAACTAAAACTTTTTTAGTTTATATAGGTACTGAAGGAAGAAAACTGTAGCCATGTTACTAATAGTATAATGAAAGTCATAGGTCACAAGTTTTAACTAGAATGGGAAAAAAGTGACATGGTTATAAGAAATAAAACAAATCTTGAGACTGACAGTGAAGGTAGCAGAGTTTCAGTCCTATGGTGTATTTGGAGCTGTGTAAACTTGGGCAAGACACTTATCCTCTCTGAGTTTCCATTTCACAAGCGCCAAAAACAGAAACCAACAAAAACTCATTCATGTTGAACACACATGTGAAGAATGTTCCTACTCTTTTTGAAGGAAGATCAAAGGAAAAAGTACAGGAAATAGACAACAAATGAGAAGATCACTGAACAATGAATAAAAGAATGAAGGTGAAACAGAAGCAAAAGGAAAGGAGAAAATAAGGAGAGAAAGAACTCAGACTTAAATGGGTGTGACTTTCCCCCAAAACAAGAGTGGAGAAACCCAAGGCCACCAATAATGGGAGAGATGCAGGCTCCCACATACATTAGCTTCCTGGCCACAACCACATTCCATCAATGCCACAGAGGCCTCAGTCCCCTCATTTATAAAATAAAAGTAGTGGATGAGATGATTTAATGCTATCTTTCTGATTCATGACTTAGCTTTATATAATTGTAAAAGGGAAAGATTTCATTTTATTTGCTTTAAGCTGCCAGACACCAACTGTGCCCCTGCAGTACTGAGATGCAAGTAAACCCAAAATGCTTTCATGACATGAATATGCATATGCTCATGGATAGCCTTCAATACCTTGTGCAGTCTCATTCATTAATAAAATATCAAAACTGCAATTTCTGTGATTACTCTGTTTGTTTAACTGATGAATGCACTTGCCAGGAAGGCCCTACCTGGACCTGGACATTTGGTAAACTCCGCAGGAGGTATCCCAGCTCATCATGACCAAAGCTAGACCCCCTCCCTAGCTATATCTGGCTTAGGTATTAAAGCAAGTTCAGTTGAATCACATGGCTGGGCCTCCTAGAGCTTTGGGGACTTTTGTGCCATATGGAAGGTCTTCCTCATTGTTGCTAGTGCCTGGGGCAGGCAAGCAGACTGTGCATCAGCCTCAGTGCTGAGACAGCAATTTGGCAACTCACAGTCAGATCTGGCTTCGCCTCCAGCAAACAGCAGCTGCCCTGCTGTTTAGTTTTATGGGGGTTACCACCTTCATGAGGCAATGCTCTTTAAAGATCTAACAAATTCTGTCTATGGCCACCTGATAGAATGCAATGGGAGCACATCTTAGGGAAAATGACTGGGTTCAAATCTCAGTCAATCTCTCATGAGCTGAGGGATCATGAATTCATCCCTAGATTTCTCTCTCTGTCTATAGAGTGGGGATCATCAGGATAAATGCTCGATTTGCCTCCTTCCGCAACTTGGATTCTCCCTCCCCATGTAATAATGCACACGTTACAGGGAATAGGATGTGGACATCCCTGGGGAGTCACCCTTCTGCCTGCCAGAAGAAGTAATTACTTTCTGGCGATATACGGTGGGGTAAGGGCACTGAGGATGGTAGGAAGTTTAAGAAGGCCATTCCTGCAGGTGAGAATGTCTAAGACTTATTCAGGGAAATGTGGATAGTGGAATGATGGAGCTCGCCCAGGGGTGAGAGAGGGAAGCAGCTAGACATGAATCTGGAGCCACAAAATCAGGGCCAGAGCATTTTCAGGTGGTAGGCATCCATCAACTGTTCATGGAGTGATCCGTGAAACAAGCGTGTTACTGGGGTTGGAGGAAAACCAGAAGAGGATAGCTCTGAGGAAGAACAAGAAGCATGGCTGTGCCTCTTGGATACGCGGGCAGGAAGTATTGAAATAATGTCACATTAAAAGACAATAAGACACTGTAATGGAAAAGGAGACAAGAAAAAGTTTAAGAGCTTTTTTTGTTGAAGAAACAACATGGCTGAATGCTTGTCTGGGTGAAAATAACTGCCCTTTCCGGTTTGGGTACCTGAGCAAATTCTGACACTGTTTTCCTAGTCGTCTCTCCAGGTACTCCCTCCACACTTATTCATGTAACTGGTTACCAAGGAGTATGACCGAGATTTCCAGGCCAACCCACTGCACCCAGGAGTGAGGGACTGGTGAGCTGGGATGCTGTGTGGGCAGAACCACGCTGGCGGTTGTAGCAATCAGAGCTGTCCTCAACTCCCACCACATCACAGCTCTCAAACCTCCTGCCAAGACTATTTCTTGGATGAGAAGTGACACACCTATCTTTTGACACATCAGAATATTTGGCTAAATGCTCACTGCATTCACCATGAACCTGCTCTGTGCCACTGTCAAATGAAACCTAAAATTGGTTTCTCAAGGGCAATAAATTAGAACAAAGCTTGTAGATATATCGCTAGTGATCACTGCCTTAGCTGGGGCTGCCATGACGAAATACTGGAGAGCAAGGGCTTAAACCACAGAAATTTCTTTCTTGCCATTCTGAAGCCTAGAAAGTCCATTATTGGGATGCCCGGGTGGCTCAGCGGTTGAGCGTCTGCCTTCAGCCCAGGGCGTGATCCTGGAATCCTGGGATCGAGTCCCACGTCGGGATCCCTGCATGGAGCCTGCTTCTGCCTCTGCCTGTGTTTCTGTCTCTCTCTGTGTCTCTCATGAAAAAATAAAATAAAATCTTAAAAAAAAAAAAAGTCTATTATCACGGTACCAGCTAGAAAGTTTTCATTCTGAGAGGCTGCTTCTCTTGGAGTGGTGGTAGCTTCCATGACCTCCTTTTTGAATGCATGAGGAGAAGGAGTGAACTCTCACATGTCTCTTTTCATGAATCACTAATACCATCATGAGGACCCCACCCTATGACTTCATCTAACCCTAATGGCTTCCTGAAGGTCCCGTTTTCAAAAGCCATCACACCGGAGGCTAGGGCTTCAACATATGACTTTGTTGGGGGAGGCAGGGGGACACAAACTTTCAGTCCATAACAGTTACACCACTTTCTTCTTTATCTCAAAGATTCAAGAAAAGTCCCTTTTTATTAGTACTACTCCCTTCCTATATATACTCCCACAGTTTATTGCTCTGATTGTCACAGCCAGCCGGTTGCCTGTGGAGGAAGTATTCGTGGATGACCTTTCTACTTACAAGGCTGCTTCATAGGCGTCCAAGGCTTTGGTCAGAGCTCTCCGTCTCCTCAGTTATCGGTGTGATCATCTGGTCCACCAGTTCTCCAGTAGAGACAGAACATTTCTGGTTTTAACATTTGTATGGGGCCTCATGCACTTGCTGGGCTTCCTTGCAATAAGTTGCAGCTGAGGGGATCCCTGGGTGGCTCAGCGGTTTAGCATCTGCCTTTGGCCCAGGGTGTGATCCTGGAGTCCTGGGATCGAGTCCCACAGTGGGCTCCCTGCATGGAGCCTGCTTCTCCCTCTGCCTGTGTCTCTGCCTCTCTCTCTCTCTCTGTCTCTTATGAATGAATAAATAAAAAAAAATAAGTTGCAGCTGAAATTTAGGTTCCACAAGGATCTTCTTGTTGCTATACATGCTTGGGATTCTGGGCTAATGTCAAAAAAGATAAATCATTCTGGTTTCAGCCCTCTCCTCTGGACTTATTTGGGAATTTTATGGTCTTACCCTCTGATTAGTCTTAAGAGTCAGACATACCTAGGTTCCAGATAGGTGGGATCCTACCTGGATTTCTTCAACCACATGTCTTCTGCCAATACCCAGAATTCCTGCATCCTAATAATAATCTTTTATAAATCCCACATGATTTACAGATCAGAATACATCTTTTTGTACCTTGACTACCAATGATGCCATTAAAACAACGGATAAGCTTCCGCAGACTATTTTGGGATTGAAGAAGAATGCGGGATGATAGATGTAATTTACATGTGGTGGGGGTCCTGGGCAGTGACCGAAACGCAGCAGAGTCAGTCCACACCGGCTCCTTTTCCTCTAGTGATTATCATCCATTTTTCATTCAGCGGTTCTCTGTCAATCGCCATGTGAAAAATAAAGTTGAGCAATTTCTTAGTAAAGCAACCATTCCCTTTTTTCCTGTACCTTGATTGATCCACTAGTATGGATTCACTTTTTCTTTTCTCTTTTCCTTTTTTTTTTTTTTTTTTACCTAACCATTACCTAGCTCTCTGGCTCAGTAATATTAATACAATCTAGTAAATAAGAGGTAAGAAATTCTCCTGCTTTACCCTTAAAACTAGCTTCTTCTGTTGTTATTTTTGTCTATATCTGTCTGTTGAGAAATTGGCTCAGAGAGGCCAACTAACTTGTCAAGGTCACACAGTTCCTAAGTATTGAAGCCTCTGGGGTTCAGTTTACAAATAACTACTATTAAAAATTTCTCTCTAAAACTTACTATTTTAGTAGCCACCTTTTCAAGGTGGTCCAAATGACTCACATGACACCCAGGGAAATCAAATACTGCCTCGGTCCTGAGCCAACAGGAAGAAAGGTGACAGGTGGTACATGGATTTTATAAACTGTGGGCGGGCATAGATTAAAGTCATTGATCAACATCATAGAATACGTTTGCTGGTTGCCTTGCAATGAGGGAAGAGAAATTTGCATTTCTTATTTTCAGGACAATAATTGTCCTGCTGTCAGGATGCTGTCGCATGCTTGGTGCTGATTTATATGCTGAAGCCATAGGACTCTCAGGCGGGCTCTCTGCAAAGCAGAGGGGTGCCTGCCATGTATCCACCTTTGGAGGGGAGCTAATTCTACCAAGTTAGCTGTGATTTATGGCCCTGAGTCCCTGCTGTGTTTCTGACAAACCACATCCGGGGGAACAACAAGGGAGGGGCTGAAGAAGCACGGCTTTGGAGGGAGGGTATGTAGACACTGTTGCACTTGGAATACATCATCTGCTTCCTAATAAGGGCTGCCTGGATCAGAGTGATTAGGAAAAGGCCCCAGACCATCTCTGGCTGCCCAATGGCAGTCTCACATAAGAAGACCCCAAATTTGAGCTTACTGAGAAGACAAGAGCATCAACAGATCCCCTAGTTGCCATAGATGTGTTCTATGCAGTGATCTATACCTCAGGGAGAAATGGTCTGCTCTAGATGCATTTGTCATATGTTATTAGCCGTGTACATCCCTGACCAGCTCTGCCTTCAGCTTTGACTTCACTGATTAAGACAAAAACAAACCAACAAAAAGAAGTTATTCACCATACATGCATCAGAGAGATTGTAGAAAATACAGTCCATCTATTATTTGAATTCTGGCCCCTTGGCTTCCTTAGCAATATGAATCTGGGCAAATTCCTGAAATCTCTGTCCCTGCAGTTGTCTGTAAAGTACAGATGGTTCTAATGATTAGGAGAGAAAGTAATAGAAAGAGCACATTCCACCTGCTTTCCTTTTAGGGCTCACAGTTATATATATAGTTCTCCTCCTCAAGGGCCAGGTACATATCTAATTTCTATGTTGTTTCTGCCCAAACCCTCAGCCTAACATAGTGATTGCCATGGAGTTGAAACTCAATGTGAATTAAATCTGAAGCTGACAGCAGAAGCTACACCTATTCAAGGGGATAGCAGATCACCAACTTCCATCATAGGAATTAGAACTAGTACAAGACTAGTAGGATATGATTATTTAATAAGCACTCTGCCCCATAACGTAGTCAAAGAAACATGAATCAAAACCCAGCTCCAGTAAGCCGTGAAATTTGGGATAAACTCATCTTACTTCTTCTCTCCAAGTCTGTTCTCTCACCCAAAATAATGATAGCTGTCTTAAAGTTGTGTAGGAATGTGGGCAGCAAATAACTCTTAACTGCTAAAGGGTAGCATTGATTTCTGTTGTCATTATTAATATCATCATTAGGATCGTTATTACTAAATGCCAGGAATGAAGATAAGCACTTTTTTTTACATTGTTCCTTGACTTCCATTGACAGCCATTAGCTGTCAACTAGGAAGTAGTAGGTTAGTTTTTATTGGAAGGATTTCTTAAATCTTCGTGGCAGTCATTCATCTCTTCATTTGTAAAAATGATCAAGCTACTACCATATCCCAGGCTGTGTTCTCAGATCTGGAATGCAGAGGTGTACAAGACTAATAATGATACCAACCTTCATTGAGTGCTTAGTATTTGCTAGGCACCATGCTAAGTGCTTTACATTTTTTCACTCGTTTAATCCTGACAACCCTATGAGTTATATGTTATATTCTTATCCTAACTTTATAAATAAGGGTGGGAAAGTCCAGGGAATTGAATAACTTATCCAGGGTCAGTCAGCTAACCAATGCTGGTGTTAGAATCATAACCCAGGCCATTGGGCTACTAGGTGTGTGCTCCTAACCACTACACTTGTCCTCATGGAGCTACAGTCAGGGCCAGAAGATAGATAACAAGCAAGTTAACAAATGCATATGGGAGAAACTTCAGGGATCATCAAGTATCACTAGAAAATTAAATAAGAGCATAGAGAGGGAGAGAAGAATCTTGTGACCTTGATAGTCAGTGAATTTACCTATGAGGAAGGACGGGTTGCCAAACAATTTGACTAATGAAAATGAGGAACTATGTGTAGGCCAAAGGGCATAGTTTCTCAGGAAACTTGAAGAATAAGTGGATCAGTAAAGGGCAGTAAGGCCAGTATGACAAGCACGGTGCAAATACAGTATTGAGATTGGCTGTTGTGGCAAACACAAGCCCAGATGAATCTCAGTGGCTGAAGAAATTTAAGGTGAATTCTTGCCCATATTACACGTTGGCGGCTGTCCCTATCTGAATGCTACCCCTTTTGAGAGGGTGAGAAGAGCAAGCACTACCAGAAATGTGACATAATCTCATGCTGCAAAGTACCTTCACTTCTGCTCACTGTCTCCTGGCCCAAGAATGCCCAGTGGCCAACTCAGCAGTGGTGTGGGCAGTGACACTTCGTGTCCAGCCTTGTGGCACAGGCGGAGGTGTGGCCCGAGGGAGGGAAGAGTTGCCATCCTGAGACTCAGCAGATAATTTCTCTAGGTTTGGCACCAACTGATCCGAAAGTAAAGCCAGTCTTCTGCAAGCATTGGAAAAACCGGTTGCTTGACCCTACTCTGTGTTGATTTTTGTCTTGGGGAGCTCTCAAGCGTGGGTCCCCAAACCAAGAGAGCTTCTCAGACAAAGGGCTTCTAGTGTGGTCACACCCCTGGTTTTCTGTTCCAGATATTCCTGGAAGGTTCGCTGATGAACAGGTTCTATCTACCTACCTATGAATGACGGAGGAAGAGGGGTGTGAATGGGCAAGAATATGCTTCAAATCCAGTGAAATATTGGACATTTGAATTCTAGCCCAGGCATCAAAGGCAAATGACTTCGTGTTGGTGAGGTTGATGCTTCTCACACATAAAATGGAGGCCTCACGCCCACCTCCTCGATGATTATAGAGAGACACATACCAGGGCTCACGATACTAGACACACGGTGCATGACCATGAGGTTTTCCTTTCTGATGACAAAATTTTCCTTTCTCCAAGAGAAGGAGATCATTAGCATCTATTACTTGATATCACAAAAGGTTAAGGAATTGCGGAGGCCAACCAGACAGAGGAAATTGCATGATCCTGTGGTACCCAGGGACGGTTCGTGCCACACTAGCCTTGATCACATGTGGCATTGACTGTGTGTTCATCCTCTCACCTTGAGAGCCTTCCTTTTGTTATACTACACAAAGGAAATGACTCTCCCATCTTCCCACCGTCAGGGCATCCTGGGATGGGCACAGCTTTCATATAAATCAAAACAGCTGAAAAGAGATCCAGAGGAAGACAGAGCTTTGCTTACAATAAAATGCTTTCAAGCATAGAAATCTCAGAGGTTACTGGCACTGTTCATATTAGATCCTCACCAGCCTGGCCACCTAATATCATCTTTCAATTTTCTTAACATCCTAGAACCTGGCCAAGGGCTGCAGTAGCCACTGCCGACGGAGAAGCATTGGCAGACAGGGTATCACAAAGGACAAAATTGCCACCACAGTCAAGGAAACTGCTCTTTTGTGGAGGAAAACAAAACATTATAAAAGGGAGAGGTTCAAATGGCTTTCTGCCCACCGCAGGGCTTTAGGAAACTTGAAAATGAAAGCTGGTGAAATTATCAAGTGGGGAGGATGGAGACTATTGATCTGGAGAAGGGAGAAGGAAAAAAAAAAACATCATGCAATGAAGTCACATTAGCAAAAGCACTGGTATAAAACAAGAGAGCAGGGCAATTTTAGAAGTCCAGAGGAAGAGGGAAGATAATGAAAGATAATGAATATCTTTTACTTCACAGGGAAGAGGAAAGAGAAAGAGGGTAGGTGGAAAAGGATGGGGAGGCGGGAGGGAAATGTGGATGTTGATAGCTGAACAACCTCCGTTTCCTGTGGGGCCCCAGCTGGCTGGAGGGAGGTTCCCAGGTGCTGAGGAAACACTCGTGTTTAATGGTAGGGCCAACACCAACAGAACTCTGCTCTCCCACTGATGACCTATGTGACACAGGCTCAATTATCTGCCCACGGTAAGTTTTGGTTTCCATGTTTAAATGGTGAGCATTCTTTTTATCTGTTTAACACACTTATTGGTAGCCTGCTTTGTGCCAGGAAATGTGTTAAGGGATCATAATAGTACATAATTCATAAGAGTACCAAGGATGAAGAGAAAACACAACATTCCTGTACGCTGACGCAGAGTAATAGCGGGGTCATCGGTGTTTACTGCGTGCTGAGCGTTGTTATAATCACCTTATATGTATAGATTGCTTTTGTGAAAGGAAGAGGCTCAGTAGTCAGCCCAGGGTCATGTGGTTAATCAATCAGATGTGAAAGAACACAATCGGGAGGGAGCCTGGGTGGCTCAGCTGGTTAAGCAGCCTACTCTTGGTTTGGGCTCAGGTCACCATCTCAGGGTCACGCCATCGAGCCCCACGTCAGGCTCCGTGCTCAGTGTGGAGTCTGCTTCAGATTCTCCCTCTGCCCCTTCCCCTGCTCACACATGTGCTCTCTCCAAAATAAATAATGAATACATCTTTAAAAAGTTAAAAAAAAAAAAAAAGGGCAATCTGGTGCCCGAGTCTGCAGTCTCAACCCATCTGCCATACTACCTGGGACTGAACACAGAAGCAGGACTCTAGGCTCAGGAGCATCAACAATTGCTTAGCAAATCTTACCCTTTAATATTTATTATTATCTGTGACTCTGGGGTATACTCAGCCGTCAATATGTGCTAGATCTCAGTATCAGATAGCCTATCCCAGAATTCAAATCAGTCCACCCTTTCTCAATGGAGAGGCAGAAAGGATGCATAACACTAGACTTCCCTCTAAATATGTAAAAATAATGGGGAAAAAGCCCACAACATGTATCTGAGCTTGAAAGCAAGAAAAGGAAATACCCACTGCTATATGCAAAGCGAACTCAAATCCGCAATGACCCACACAATGAAGCTTAGATGTGCACAGAAATAGGAGGCTGAGGGTTTTGATGCCTAATAAAGACCATTCCATGTAGAGGCAGGAGCTGGAAACAAATTTCCTTCTCAAAGACAGAAACCTGGACGCGACTCCTGATGCGTGCAGGGGCCACAAAAATCTCACCGTAGGGAACTCAGCAGGGAAAGAGCAGTCTGCCCCGGGGCCATGGGAGAGAAGACACCTGCACATATTGGAACAGGAGCCATATGTGTTTGTACTGGGAGGAGATGGGTCACGTTTCTATGCTTCCAGGAGGGGGAGTTGCCATAAAAGTTGTCTCTGAGTTAGCTAAGCCTGTAGGGTCCCAACAGAGGCAAATGGGAAATTCCTCCAAACCCAGCACTCAAAGACAGCGAGTAGCTCCCTCTTTTTGGGTACAAATGAAACATTCCCAAAATTGAATACACAAAAGCAATAAAAATAAAAATCAATAGCAAAAATCATCATACATTTAGAAACTGCAAAACACAACTTGTGGATCGTTAACAGGTGAAATAAAAAGAGAAATGATGGACTATTTAAAATTGATTAGCATTGAAAGTGCAATCTATAGAAACATGAGGAATAGATCTAAAATTATCCTCAGAGGAAAATTGATATCTTCAAGTGCCCGAAGTAGAAAACATTAGGCGTACACCTAGAGCCCATCCACCAGGCAACCCCATCTTTTTGAGGTGAAGCTAGGTGCGGGCAGCAATGCCCCCCAGGTGCACCCTGTGTGCTGGTGGAGTTGGGGCTGTGCCGTTGCAGCCAAAGTTTGCTGTCTGAGCCCCCTGGAGATGCAGCCACCGAGGCCCACGCTGCCCTGGACCCACCTTGGAGGAGGCTGGGGGGAGTGGATCCCTTAAAGTCAGGCGGGGTGGGCAGCACACACACTGTCCCCCTGTAGGTGTTCCTCCTTTGAATCCTTCCTTGCCCTGACCCAGGCACTCTGGGCCTCGGCAGCCCCAAGGATCCTGAATTGCCTTTAGGACCATTCTTCCATTGTTCCCGACTGACTAATTTCGGGGTGGGGGTGACTGGGTGACGGGCACTGAGAGGGGCACTTGATGGGATGAGCACTGAGTGTTATTCTATATGTTGGCAAATTGAACACCAATGAAAAATAAATTTATATAAAAAAAAAACAAAAAACAAACAAACAAAACAAACAGTCCTTTGGTTAACCCCTACTGACCCCTCTCCAGAACAAGCCTTTTCTTTCTTTGCAATGCGAGCTGAGCATTTTCCAAATCTTCCATGCTGGTTCCTTTCTTGGTTACCGATTCCATTTTTTTTTTAAGATTTATTTATTTATTCATGAGAGAAGCAGAGACACAGGCAGAGGGAGAAGCAGGCTCCCTGCAGGTCTCAATCTCCAGGATCATGACCTGAGCCAAAGGCAGATGCTCAACCACTGAACCACCCAGGTGCCCCAACCATTCCACCTTTAAGTCATTTTTTTCTTCTCAAGTTTTAGGGTAAACAGAAGTAGCCAGGCCACTCCCTCAAATATTTTGCTTAAATGTATCCAGTTTCATCATTCACGAGGTCTAGCTTCCAGAAAGCACTACAACATGAACACAGTTTAGGCGTATTCTTTGCCACTTTATGACAGGGATCGCCCTTCCACCAGTGTTCCGTAGCACACTCTACATTTCCACCTGAGATCTCATCGGGATGGCTTTTAGCTTCCGTATTCCCGCAAGTGTTTTGCTCAGGATTACTCAGGTGTTCTCTGAGAAACTTGAGGCTTTCTCCATAGCTCTTCTCTTTTCTTTCTGAGCTTTTACCAGATGGTCCCCTTAATGGTCCGTTCAGAGCAATGTAAGCTTTTGCTGGAATGCACTTGACAATTCTTCCAGTTTCTGTCCATCATCAACCTGTAAAAAATTGACCTGGCTGGAGCCCTTTTAGAACAGAGTGAGGCCATTGTAGATAAACGGCCTTGCTGGCCCTTGTCCAGACTGGGCCATACCACTGGAATGGGCAAATCAGCAATCGTTTTACAAACAGTTGTTCCTAGACATCAACAGGACAGTGGGCTTCTTGATCAGTAGACTATGGCTTTTAGACTTTCTGCAGAGAGAGTTAACTGATGTACACCAGAAATGCTTTGTTTGTGAACACCCTCCGTCAGTGTGTAACGAAAAGTGTCTCAGCTTGTTAATACCAACCCACAATTGTTTCCTTTCTTTTATGTGATTACATAATGTAATTGCCTCCATCCTTTTGCTCGTAAAACCCCTTTGCTTTCACCCTACAAGCAGGAAGACTATTTGGGTATTTACCTGAATCTGTGCTCCCCAAATTGTAGTTCTTTGATCCCAGATACACTTGTTTTTCACTCATTGTGGCTCTTTATTTTTGATGACCTATCCCAAAGCTGCTTCCGTATGCTTAGGTATTTGTTACAGCAGCCCTTCAGTCTTGGTACCAATTTCTGTCTGAGTCTGTTCCAGCTACTATAACAAAAATACCACAGACTGGGTGGGTTATAAACAGAAATTTGTTTGTCACCGTTTTGGAGACTGGAAAATCCAAAATCAAGGTGCAGGCAGATTTGATTTCTGATGAGAGTCTGTTTCCTGGTTCATAGATGGCTGTTTTCTCCCTGTGTCCTTACATGCTGGAAGGAGGCCGGGGAACTCTGTGGGCTCTCTTTTTTAAGGACACTAATCCCCTTCATGAGGACTCCATCTTCACAACCTAATCACCTCCCAAAGGCCCCACCACCTAATACCAACCATCACATTGGAGGATAGGATTTTAATACGTGAATGCAGGATGGGGGATGGGGGACCTTGAGTCTGTATGGCTATGGTGCAAGAAATATTCTTCAATATGTTAACACCTTGAGGTTTTAAGGTTTAACTCTTATAGCTATCAGTACTTTAGAGCAGCCATCATTACTTTAATATGAGTGGTAAGTATTGGGGAAGCGGGTGGGAATGGAGGATGACTGTAATTTAATAGGATAATCAGAGACAACCTTTTAAAGGTAGATCAGAGCCCTTCAAGCAGTAACATAGTTGGTATATTCAATAGCCACTGAAGAATCCAGTGATCATTTTTGTAATGTTTCTGATTTTTTTGGCTCTTACGAAAATAAAAATACTATAATGGACATATCTTTGTGTACATTTTATACATGATTTTTTTTTAGGAAAAGATAAATCCGTAGAAGTGAAATTCCAGAGTTTAAATGTATACACATTTAAAATTTTGATATATATTCACAAAAGGGGTCCTCCAGGAAGATGTATAAATTTTACACACTCACCATTGTTGTTTTCCTATCTTTATCATCACAGAGCGATATCAGTCTTTTCATCTTTACCATAAATAATAAGCCATAATGACAAGAATAGTTGATATTTATTGAGTACTGCTTTTATGCCAGACACGTCACTAAGTGCTTTATAAATATTAAAGTTGATCCTTATATAAACACTACATGTTATCAGAGCTATTTCTACAGTATATATAAGGAAATTGAATTAGAGGAGTGAATCAGTATGATTCTGGAGCTGGACCATTAACTACTTAGCTGCAATCAATTTAATAATTAAAATGATGTCTTATTTAAATTTGTTTCTTTATCCGTGAGATTAAACTTTTTTGTACATTTTAATTGGATATTTACACTTTCAACTCTTTTCTCAATATTCTGTTGGGGAGATTGTCCATTTCATACTACTTCTAAGCTCTGAGCCATTTATCCCAGTTGTTCATTTGCCTTTTAAGTTGGTTGCAATATCCATTGTTGGAGAAAAATATTGTTTGATGTCATATTATCTTTATTCAGTCAGAAGCCATTTAATACTAGTGACTAGATACATACCTTTATAAACAGAAACAAAAGGTAGCATTTTAAAAATTCTGGTAATTTCAACCAAAGATATAAATTAAATGGGATAAAATAAAGTTGAATATTATTGCATACTAAGAGAATTCAAAAGAGGTGAAAAAAAATAAGTTGTAAGCTTTAAGATTCTTTTTCATTGAGATACAATATACACTAAGTCCACAAAACTCACATGTCCAGTTTGATATATTTAAACTGTATTGATATATATTTATCACCCAAATCAATATGTACATTCTCATAACTCTACAAGTTCCCCACATGCTCTTCCCCAGAAAGTGTCACCCTCTTTAGAATTCTGTGTCCATTACGTTAATCCTGCGTGTTGTGTTTGTTTTAATGAGGCATAATTTGCATATAGCAAAATAGACAAAGAAATGTGTAGCTCATATTTACATGGATCCATGTAACCACTATCCAAATCAAAACAGAATATTTCCATCAGCTCAGAAATTCCTTCTTTCCCCTTCCCTGTCCATATCACTTTACAGGTAACCAACATATTGACTTCTATAATCCTAATTAATAGTTTTACCTGTTTTTGAACTTCATGTGAACAGAATCATATGGGATCTTCTCTTTTGGTCTGGCATCTTCACTGAATGTGAGGTTGAGTGGATAACTAGTTAACTCTTTTTTTTAAATCTATAATATCCTATTATATAAATATACTACAATTAGTTATCCATTTCTCTGCGATGTACATTTGAGTTATTTCCAGCTTTGCATTTTTATGATACAGATTCTAGGAGCATTCTTGTAAGTATTAAGAATTTAATAAAGAACCTAAACAAAGTAAAAATATCAAAGATAAAAATCATCCTATTAAACCAGCAACAGTTAACTATAAAATTATAAAAGAGGTTCTAATCATAATTGAACTAAATTACCTAAAATAATAAGGCCTAAACTTAATAAGAATTGTATTAGATCTTTGTAAAAGGAACTATAATATTTTATTGGTATAAATAAAGAGAATTGATGCAGACAAATGATGTACCTGGTTACTTCGGCTAGATATTGTGAAAATGTTTAGTATTCCCAAATTACCTTATAAAGTTATCATAATTGCAACCCTAATCCAAATAAAATTTTCGATTAAATAATGCTAGAATTCATCTGGGAAAACAGCAATGGGAGATACTGAAGGATATTTTATCAACAATAATGGCCCTACTGCCAATGTTACTGAATTTTATACATGATACAATGGGAGAGAATTGAGAATTTTAAAGAAAAAAAATAACCCAAAATATTTGATGTATATATGATAAGGTAAGCCTTTCTAAAATTAAGAATATTTCACAATGTTGCCTTAGTTTTAGGGGCGACTTGGCCACCACCTGGTAACCAAATGGCATTGAAGAAGAACCACTAGGGGAAGGAAATGGTCAGACATTCTACAGTGAATTTATATTTCTGACAATACTGTTCTGAAGTGCTAAGCCTAGAGAGCAAATCTAATAGATCCATTAGAATCAGCAGAATTTTGATGGATGCCAACACCTCGGGTTTGCTGGATGTTTAGTCAGGATAGATTAGGCTATGCTACAGAAGCGAAAACATCAACATGACTTGATGATGGAACAGTTTACATCTCATTCAGTCCAAGTGGGCAGCATGTCTAGGCAGCATTGTAGAGTTCCTGTCCTTCATGTGGTGCTCACACTCCAGTGTGCTTTGATCCTCAGGTGTCACCATGTGACCACAGGCTTCTGCAACCACTGAAACAGAGAAAGGAAACACGGATAAGCGTGCCCTAGCTTATACATGCTTGGGCTCAGTTTGTGCTGACAAGAGGTAGTCATGTCACCACTTAAACTTTTAAGAGTACTTGGACAGAAGAAGATAATTATAAACCAGTGAAAATCCCACTTTACTGGGCCACCTATACAAAGAGGAGATGGACTAAATATAAGCTTCCGTGTCACCATGACTTTGCTCCTTCGTGATTTTTTTCCATAATGCCAGGGCTAAGATGGAGTCCAGCAGCTCAAATGGGCAGGTTTTTGGTCCCTGTCTACTGGTCTACAAAGAATCTTTCCAGGGGTTTGTAGAACTGCATGCACTCTCTACTGGGGGAGAGAGAACAAGGAGAGAACCTCTGTTCAGATATTGGTGCTTCTCCATCAAGGGCCTAAGCTCACGTCTTACAAGCACTGGATAAAGGTTTTCTAGTGTCAACCCCTCAGAGCAAGGCTCAGAAGAGATCAGAAAGGATCAGGTGCAGAAAGGGATGGGCACATGTTCCCAAGAGGACTTGGCTGGAGATCCCTGTACCATGAACTCATGTAATGCTCGATATGAGTTAAATGTATCACAAAAATATAGTCCAAAAGCAACACTGATTCCCAGACGATTCTCTCTAACTCAGAGACAACATAGGGTGTTTTCTCTACTTTTAGGGTATCTGCTATGCCTCCAGATGTTGCATAAGAAACATCTCTCCTTTTCTGCCATATAACAGGGTACATACACACACATCTTACTTATTTGCTGAAATTTTTGGATGTTTTCATAAATTTCAAAGAAAATTGGCTTATAAATAAGAACTTAATATCTAAAATTTTAGGTGCCCAGGGAAACCTGGGTGGCTCAGTGGTTGAGCGTCTGCCTTTGCCTCAGGCCATGATTCCGGGCTCCTTGCCGGGAGCCTATTTCTCCCTATGCTTCTCCCTCTGCCTGTGTCTCTGCCTCTCTGTCTGTGTCTCTCATGAATAAATAAATAAATATTTAAAAATAAATAAAATTTTTAGGTGCCCATTTAGGTTAAGAAATGGCACCACTAATTTAAATATACATATTAATACACTAGGAAACCAGCCAAATACAGAGGTGAGGTGTTACATGCAGAGGGGGAATTAAGCTTTAGTGCCTGCTGTGTGGCACCGTCAAGCTCTGTTTCCTCACCTGTAACACAGGGTAGTGAAACCTTAAGATACGGGCTTGAAATGAAATGATTTTATTTAAGATCCACTCCAGCTAATTCTTAAAACCATAGACTTTAGAGTTCGGAAGCTAGGAGTGGATTTGAATTCAAGCCCACCTATTACTCATCAGAAGGCTTTGAGAAAATTATTTGCTTTCTTTAAATCTGAGTTTCATTATTGGTAAAATAGGGATAATAATACCTCCTTCATAAGATTCTTATGAGGGTAAATAAAATAATACATGTCATTGCACCACAGAGATCCTGGAATGCAGCAGGTTTTCAATAGATATTTGTTTTCTTCAATAACGTATTTTTTTTTTAAATAGGGGCTTTTGTATATTGCTATTGCTGTATTGATGTTTGGAAGGCAGCTATGCTCACCACAACCACCAATGCCTGCTTGATGTTTGATATTTGATATTCTATGCCTACCCAATAAAGTTATCATTAAAATTCTTATGAAATGCACTTGGTGTGTAAGTGTGCATACACATACACACACACATGTGATTCTTTATTTCCTCTTTATCGCCTAGGTTTGCCAATTCATCTCTGTGTAATTTATTTAACTGTTCTAATAATCTGTTGCTATGTAACAGATGACCATGCAATTTAGTGGCTTAAAAGGGGGTCATCAAACTACAGCCCATGGATCAAATCCATCCCACAGCCTGTTTTATGTGGCCTGTAAGCTAGAAATATTTTTTGTCAGTCTTAAAATGTTGCAAAAAATAAGAGAGAAAGAAAGAAAGGAAGAAAATAAGGAAAGATAAAAAGGGGGAAAGGGGGGAAAAAGGCAATAAGGCTGAAACTAAAATATCTGCTATTTGGCCCTTTATAGAAAAACTTTGTTGACCCTTGAAGCAATACAAATTTATTTTGCTTGCACATCTGCTATTTGGGAATGTTGGTGGTGAAAGCTTATCCTTTCTTCACTGAATATCAGCTGGCAAGTCTTGACTGAGACTGGAGGATCTGGTTCACTCATCTGAGGCATGTTGGTGCTTGCTCCTGACTGGGCTGTCAGTTGGGTAGAGGGCCAAGGACTTCAGTTTGTCTCCATATGTTCTGGGCTTCCTTGTAGCATGGTGGCCGGGTTCTAAGGGTAAGTGCATTAAGACAGAGCCAGGCATGAGTGTACTAGCTTCAGCAGCCACCTAGATTCAATCCTCCAGAAGCTATTAGGCAGCCACAAAGGCCACTAATAGATGGTCTTAGTCCACTAGCAGACCCTTGGTTGCCGACACACAAAGGCAGTAGTTACACAAGAACTCCCAGCTTCCCATCAGCCTCCCTGCAAATTGTCCCCTTGTGATCTAACACTGGCAGTTGGTCATGTGTGATTTCCTAGGTTCTCCAAAGCTCTGACTTACCTGTTCACATCAGTGTTTCAAGAGGACTGATTCATAGGTTCTCTCTCTGTTCTCCAGTTCTCTTTACTAAACTTTATTTTCCCAGCTCTATCAAAATTGAGGAACATCTAATTCTTACAACAGTTCCTTTATTTCATAGTACTTACAGTGGCTTTGCTTTTCCGATTGATTTCTGGTTGATCAGTTATTAGTATTAGAGGTGGTTTGAGAGGGACAGAACCTTAGAGATTGGGATCTGGATGGGTTCCCTTATCTGACTAGGTTTAGAGGCATTGATTTCCCTGGTGTCAGTGGCATATTGGTAGCCTAATGCATGTTGTAACAAATAGTTACTTAAACTGTCACCTGTGGTCACCAGGAGTTAAGTGCCGATAAACTTTGAGTGACCAAATACTGAATGCCATAAAGCATTTAATGGAAATGGAACACTGGGACTAAAGGTTTGTTCAGATGAAAAATGTGGAGAAAGAACATTTTGGGCTCAGGACTTTAAATTCTCACTTCAAATTCTGGATAATAAGCCAGAAAGATGCTCCATCTCTGTTGGCCACAAGATTGAAGTTTGTGAAAAATAAACCCAAAGCCTAAGCCTGTGGGTGGCTAGATTACAATGTAAATGAATTCAAAACCTTGGAAGCTCTCTTTTGTTAAAGTTAGGGCACTGATTGTGAAGGGGTGGGACCTTGTGAATTCGGAAGATGACATCTGGGTAGATTCTTATCAAGCTAAAGACCTTGATATTTTGCTGAGCTTCCTTTGCCAATAGAATCAGCCTTCCCTCTCTTGTTTGAAAAGAACCTAAATGGCCTTTTCTGGAGTCGTCCTGAAGGAAATTCCTGACACTACCTCCAATGTCTCTTCTAGAAATGTTCATAGACTTATAACTGAGCTTAATCCCCAATAGGTCCTAGAAATCAAGTACAAAATGTGATATTGAAGAGAGGTAGAACAAATGTAACTATGTTGGGCTGAATTTATTAATATTGATATCCTTAGGAGAGATTCTTAATGTATTCTTAGTGTAGTCAGCTGGCTCTAACTGTGCTTAGTTGATTGAAACATGCACCTAAATGTGGCCGACAATGACTCAGGGTGAGATGCAAACATTTGCCTGATATTGTAAAGAAAAGTATCCAAAGGCTAAGGGAATTTGAAATGCTGGAGTGAATTTACTATGGAAGACCTGCTCTTCGTCCACTCCCTAACTATGTCCCACAGAAGAATGCAGAGGATACTTCATCTAATAAGACACCAAAAGTCCATTGGTGAGGGAAATGCTGTCATTCTTGAAGTGGTCTATCGTGGTCATTCCTTTGGCCAAGAATGACAGTGGAACTGCTGCTGTTGAATGGGACCTCCCTGAATTCAATGAGAATCATGATAACTCAGAGTGGCAGAAGCCAAATAAATTCATTTATGCATCAAAAACTCTGCCTACAGAAATATTAACCAAAACAAGTTGCAAAATGGTGAGCCTGGTGTGACTATGTATACAATCACATTAAATATAAAGAAATAAAAAGGGAAATAAGGGAGAACTTGTAAGACAGGATGAAAAAGAAAGTTCTTCCAACCATGTGTTTTCAACAGGAGACACAGTTTAATTTTAAGGACCAGAGGGATCCCTGGGTGGCATAGCGGTTTGGCGCCTGCCTTTGGCCCAGGGCGCGATCCTGGAGACCCTGGATCGAGTCCCACGTCCGGCTCCTGGTGCATGGAGCCTGCTTCTCCCTTTGCCTGTGTCTCTGCCTCTCTCTCTCCCTCTCTGTATGTGTGACTATCATAAATAAATAAAAATTTAAAAAAAAATTTAAGGACCAGAAAACCTGAAATTAAGTGAGGGACAAATATATACCATAAAAACTGTAAGCATAGTAATATTGAAGTAGCTAAATTAATAACAAATAGACCTCAAGAAAAGTGATGCTTCCAGAGTTAAAAAAAGACATCACATAATGCTAAAAAAATCAAGTTTCAAAATGCATGAAGCAAAACTAACAAATCAAAATTAGCAAAACAGAAGAAATAGTCAAGACTATAATTATTGTTGATATTAATTTCCTCTTTCAATAATAGAACTATGAACAACTTTTGAACTAATTGCTATTTTTTAAACTACACAAAACAATTGTAGAATAGACATCCTTCTTAAGTACATATAGAGATTTCACAAAGCCACGTGATGGAATAGGTCTTAGTAATTTTTAGAGTTCAGAATCTTACAGTTTTGTCTCATAATAGAATGAAATTAAATATCGGTATAAAATCTAAGACACACCATATAATTTGTAATTAACCTTACTCTTCTAAACACATGAGTCAAAAAAGAAATCACAGGAAAATTCTTAAGAGTTGGCCTAAAAATGAAACTACAACATAGCAGAATTTGGGGGATGCAGCTACAATAGCACCAGAGGAGAACTTATTACTCAACATGCTTTTATTGGAAAAGAAGAAAGGTTTAAAATCATTTTTTCACTTATTTAGAAAAAGTACATAAAATGAGGGAAATAATAAAGATTAGAGCAGAGATAATAAAATGGGTAACACGGGGCAACCTGGGTGGCTCAGCGGTTTAGCGCTGTCTTCAGCCCAGGGCGTGATCCTGGAGTCCCGGGATCGAGTCCCACGTCGGGCTCTCTGCATGGAGAGAGACTCTGCAAGTCTTAACCTTGGGGAACTCAAGGAAGATTAATTAACCAGAGGACACACAGTCTCGCATGCACATGTGCACACACTGAGGGAAATACATAGAGACAGAAAAGCATCAACCCGAAAAATGAAAAAGAGGCTATTATTATAGGTCCTACCAATATTAAAAGGAAAATGAGAGAATATTACAATTGCATAATAAGATATTGACAATTTGGATGAAATGGCCAAGTTCTGATGATAGAAAGAAAAGCACAACATATTGGGTAGGCTTAGTTCTAGGATTACAGGTTTAGTTTAGCAGCTGCACATGAATCGATGTATTCCCCACTGCAAAGATCACAGTAGTGGGTAAACCAAGGACCCCCAAACATCACAGACCACACGTAGACCATGCAAAGAATATGGGTCAGCAGGAGAAGGGGTGTGCAGGCAAGCATCAGGGTTCAAGATGCTTCCAGGCACAGTTCTGTAGGGTCTGTCTTACGTGTGTACAAGGATGTGCTTAACCAAGGATTAAACCAACTAAACTGTGCAGTGTAACTTGGTTTCAGGGCAGTTTTCTAAACATTCCAGCAAAATCTTTCATATAACTCTGGCCGTGTAGCCAAACAAGACTAGCTGATGATGCCAAGTACACACCCTTAATAAACAAATCAGCTCAAGGTGTTGCCAGGGAGATTTTAAATTTTTTTTTGAAGTTTTAGTTAGTAAACTTCACACAATAAATCGTTACTGATTCCACTGTCTTTATCTTGGTCAATAGTCAATGCTAAATTTCCAGGCGTCCTTAGTTATATGCAGAGTAGCTATAAAATAGCTCTGTCCTTTACACTCATATTAACATAATGAAAGAAATAATGTATTATCCATGGAGGTAGAAAAAGCATTTGGAGACAAACTTTTATCAAAAACATAAAAAAATTTCCATCGTCTTGAAAACAAGCTTTCACAAGAGATGTATAAATGCCCAATAATCATATAAAGAAGTGCTCAACATTATTAGTAATCAGGGAAATGCAAATTAATACCACCTTAAGATGACACTTAGTACTCATTAGAAAGACTAAGATTTTAAAAGCTGACAACCCCAATATTAAATAGGAGGTAGAGCAAATTGTACACGCCTACATTGCTAGTAGGTCAGTAAGGTATTCAATCATTTTGGAAAACTTGTTTGGTATTCTTTTTTATAAATATAAGCCTACATCTATTCTATGACCCAGTAATTCAAGACATTTATTCAAAAGAAAAGAAAATATGTGTCCACAAATAGATTTTCATAAAAAATGTTTAAAGTAGATTTATTCATACTGACCAAAACTTGGGGAGAAGGAATCTGAATGCCCATTAACAGGAAAGTGCATGAGGAATTTATGGTGTATTAATATATTAGAATACTTCTAAGTACTACAAGAGATTGAACTATTGAAATATGTTACAACCTGCTGAATCTCCAAAACATGAAGTCAAATGACACAAAGAGGTCTATATGCACAATATACACAATACTGTACATTACACTTACATGAAATTAGGGGCAAAACTATCTACATGATATAAATCAGAAAAGTGGTTGTCTAGGTTACATTAGGGGCCTTTTTGAGGTGTTAGATTGTTCCATATCTTGATTGAGGAGAGCTGCTACGCATTAGTCAAAATTCATTGAATTATGCACTCAAGGCCTGTGTATTTTTCACTGTCTGCAAACTTTATCTCAATAAGAAAGAACAAACATTTTAAAAGATAATAAGATGCAATCTATTGAAAGAGAGGACGACACAAACAGCATATACTTTACAATTCTATTTATCTGAAGTTTGAACCAAGCAAAATTTATGGGCTTAGATATCAGAACAGAGATTATCTCTAGGGAAGATATTATGAGGAAACTTTGTGAATTGTTAGAAAACAATGTTCTGTATCTCAATTATGATGGTGGTTATATGGATAGGTACATCTGTCAATATTCATCAAATGCACATTTAAGATCTATGGCTTTCAGAGATATTAATTTAAACACAATAAATAGACATTTTAACCTTAAACGGATATTGCAAAAGAGAAAGTCTTAAAATCATTGTTCTATGTATTTATCTAAGGAGGCCAAAGAACAGCAGATTAAATTCAAATGTACAAAGAAGAAAGTAAAACAGATAAGAACAAGAATTAATGATATAGAAAACAACTTACAGCAGAGAGAGTGAAGAAAATCAATAGTTTCTTCTTTGAAGGAAAAAAAAATTCAATTGACAATCTCTTGCCAAAATTGATAAGGAATAATGAGAGAAGGTAAATCATCAGTATCAGGTATAAAAGGAGCATCAGTATAGATTCTTCAGGAATTAAAAAATTGGGGATCCCTGGGTGGCACAGCGGTTTGGCGCCTGCCTTTGGCCCAGGGCGCGATCCTGGAGACCCTGGATCGAATCCCACGTCGGGCTCCCGGTGCATGGAGCCTGCTTCTCCCTCTGCCTGTGTCTCTGCCTCTCTCTCTCTCTCTCTCTCTCTGTGACTATCATAAATAAATAAAAATTAAAAAAAATTTATAAAAAAAATTGTAAGAGCATTATTGAAATACATTTTAAATCAAAATACAATAAACATATTCCTAGGAAATACTATTTATACAAAGTGAACAAGAAGAAAAAGATACATTAATAATTTATATAAACTATATAAAATTCTAAGATAGAAACTCTAGCTTGATAACATTGCTACAAAGAAATTTCAATTTCCAGATAGTTTTATTGGTGAATTTTTCCAAATAAATAAGAAAGACATAATACCCAAATGTGTACAAGCTCTATTGCTTAATGAAAAAAGATAACCCATTTATGAACTCATTTTATAAAGTCTGAATAACCTTGTATACAAACATGAAAAGGATATTATTAAAAAAAATAACAGACCAGTCTCTCATGGAAAAATACCTAAAATCTTAAACAAAACAAAAACAAATAATAAAGCATTATGAACAAAGGCATATAATAAGGCCACATATTCTTAATATGGCCAATTTAGCAATTTTCCAGGAATGCAAAGTTGGTTTCATATGTCAAAAATCAATCAGTATACTTCATAGTAGCTGAACTTCTGCAAATCAATAAAAAATAGAAAACCCAACTAAAAATAGTTAAAAATAAATAAAGGCAAAAACTTGATCACCTACTTCACAAAGAGGATATCCAAGTGATATACATGTATGAAAATTAGCTCTATTTCATTTTTTATACAGAAAATTCATATTAAAATGGGAAAAGCAGTATACACACAGAAAATTTCTAACATTTACAAAAAGACATCCTTTGTAAGCATGTGAAGTAGCCAGAGTTCTAATATACCACCAGTGGGAGTGTAAATTGTACAACTACTTTAGATAACTAATTCACAGCATCTACTGAGGCTAAGTGTGTGCTGGATATACCCCAGGGCCCGTCAGTTCCAGTCCTAAGTATCTAACCAATATTCATAAATGTATTCATTAAGAGACATGGACAGAATTATTCATCAAGCCACTATTTAAAATAGTCCCCAAATGTTTGTTGTCAATGGAAAAAAAATGGTGCTATATTTGTATAATGGAATATTATTCCACAATGAGAACAATTGCTGGGGCACCTGACTGGCTCAGTTGGTTAACCATCTGACACTTGATTTCAGCTGAGGTCATGATCTCAGAAGTGTGAGATTGAGCCCCTCTTTGGGCTCCATGCTCAGTGGGGAGTCTGCTCAAGATTCTCTCCCTCCCTCTTCCTCTATTTACTTTCCCCCTCCCCCAAAGAAAAACCAACTTGCTGTGTGCAATAATGTGGATGAATCTCATGAACTTATATTTAGGAAAAGAGGCCAGACACAAAGGACTGTTTTCTGTATGCTTCCATTTTATGAAATATATAAACAGCCAAAATTAATCCATGGTGACTAAATAGCAAAATAGTGGCTTATATATGGAGTCTAAAAAAACAAAAGCAAATAAAAAGCAGAATCAGGCCAATAAATACAGAGAACAAAGTGATGGTTACCAGAAGGAAAGAGGGTGAGAGGATTGGCAAAATGGGGGAAGGGGAAGGAGAGATATAGGCTTCCAGTTAGAAATAAATAAGTCATGGCAATAGAAGGCACAGCATAGGGAACACAGCCCATGGTATGGTAATAGCAGATGACAGATGACAGCCCCACCTGAGGTGAACATAACATACAGAAAAGTGGAATTATTATGTTGTACACATGAAACTAATGTAACATTGTATTTTAACTATATTCAAATATTACAAAACTCAAGAACCCCCCCCCCAAAAAAAATAGTGATTATCTTTGGGAACATTGGTAGGAAGGAAGAAAGGAACCCAAGGAAGACTTCAGGAGAGCTCGTGTATCTTGATCTGGATGGTACCTACATGGTTATGAACATTTTATAAAGATTCATCTAGCTATGTAAGAATAATGTGTGCCATCTTCTATGTGTTTGCTATATTGCAATGAAAATGGTTTTGCAAATAAAAACAATAATGTAAAACAACCATGAATCGGAAGTTCCCAGATCTCTAATGCAATGCTATAGGAAGAGTGTATTTAGCCCCTAGAATCTAATTGTGACAATTTTTAGATATTGTGGGTATAATACACAGAATCATCTCATCAATCATGGGTTCCTTCTTTTTAATATCCTTAGCGATGGCTGCTTTGAAGTTTGGAATGGAAAAGAAACGAAACATCTTCCGTTTTTTTCTAGCTTATCAGGAAAGACAGATCTTTCAGTCTAAGGAAACAAAATTTTATTTTCTCCTTCACATTATTTGTTTTTGTTTTCTCTTCAGAATTCAATACAAAAAGCTGTTTACATGCCCAACTTGCCAAATAATAATGATTATTATACCAGTTTTTTGCAGATTCTGGTAAAGTACTATAGGGAGGTCCAATATACTGAGAGAACACTAGAGGATCCCTTAGGAAGAGGACTTCCTTTTTTGTGGGTGTAGGCGTGTGGACACAGATATCCCCAAATTGGCAAAATAAGAACTCCTGCTTCAGGGTGAACTGCATTTCAACAGCTAGAGAAGGGTGTGAGGAATCCCAGGCTTGAGAGCCTGGTAGGAAGGGGGGCGAGTCAGAAAACTCAGGGTTCTGAAGTTGCTGCTGAAGCCAAAAATACAACAGAGCAGGGCAGGAGGGTAGGAAAAGTGATGAGGTAAGACAGGTTGGCTGGGATCAATTTGAGGAATTCATGAATGTCATGTGAAATTACCCAGATTTTTTTTTTTTTTTTGGCAGTTGGAGGGGGGAAGTAGTCATAGAATACATTTGACAGACATATGAAAATACCTGAGTTTTAAATAATTTATCACTAGTACTGATGAAAGCAGTTCTGTATTTAAAATGCTTATGTTTATCTCATGAGAAAAGGCCAATCCAGTGTTTAAAAATCTTAAATCACAGTGACCAACTACATGACCAAATAATCACTTATAAAGATATTAAACATTAAGAAATTTGGAAGGAATACACATTAATATTTTAAAAGTGACTCTAATAGTTCATATTTATGATAAATCCTTCTCCCTTCAGATTTACAGTGAAATATTTGCCCCTAAATTATTTCCACAAGTATATTTGTGTAGAATAGCATTTACATTTATTATCTGAGTTCATTTAATGGAATTGGGTTATAATGTTAAAATCAAAAGATGTCGGTTGTCCAAGCAGAGTTTCCAGAGTTTTGGAAAGTAAATTTCTTGTTTTGACACCCTCCTTTCCCTACAATTTATAGCTGTTTTCAAGAGGAGAAGGAGTTTTTCTACAATATTTGTTTTCAGTAGACCATTTATTTGTAAGTACTTAACTATGTGCTATGGATGCTAGTTGCTGGCAATACAATAAAGAATATGCCATGAATCTTGATCTGGTTTTGGTCCATTATTAAAACCTATTTTTGTTTTTCTGCCAATACTTTCTTGTCCCAATGTCCTCAAGTCCCTCTCCCTCTCTCTCTCTCTGACTGAGGAGACAGCCATCCTTCTATTTCTGGCTAGTCCCTAGTGCATCTTGGTTCCAAGACCCTGCTCTCTTCCTTCTCAGGAAACTTACCACTTACGTTATCCTACATCACCCCTTTTCTCCCTAGCTCCACTCTATCACATCAGAGCACATAGTAACTTACCTAAAACCAAGCCAAAACAAACATATTTAGACTCCACTTCCTACCTTAGCCATGTTTTACCTTTCTCTCTCTCTCTCTCTTTTAATATTTTAATCATTTATTTATTTGAGAGAGAGAGAGAGAGAGCATGAGAATGAGAGAGCACCGACTGGGAGGAGGGACAGAGGCAGAAGGAAAAGCAGACTTCCTGCTGAGCAGAGAGCCCAGTGTAAGGCTCAATCCCAGGCCCCTGCGATCATGACCTGAGCTGAAGGCAGATGCTTAACTAATGATTAAGCGTCACGCAGGCACTCCTGTAATTTGTCTTTTTGATAACAGCTATCTTAATAGCTGCGAGGTGATATCTCATTGCAGTTTTGATTTGCATTTCTCTGATGATTGGTGACGTTGAGCACCTTCTCATAGGTCTGTTGGCCATTTTGGAAAAATGCCTGTATAGGTACTTGGCCTATTTTTCAGTCAGGTTATTGGGAGTTTTTTTGCTATTGAGTTGAGTTCCTTCTATACTTAGGTCATAACCCCTTATCAGATTTATGGTTGCAAATATCTTCTCCTCCATAGATTACCTTTGCATTTTGTTAATAGTTTTCTTTGCTGTCCAGAAAGCTTTTAGTATGATGTAGTGTCACATTTATTTTTGCTCTAGGTGCCTCTGCTTTTTTTCTTTTAGCTTTATTTATTTATCTATTTATTTATTTATTTGAGGGAGAGTGAGAGAGACAGAGAGTATACAGTGGGGAGAGGCAGAGGGTGAGGGAGAGAAAGTCCCAAGGAGATTTGATGTTGAATGTGGAGCCTGACATGGAGACCTCAATCCCAAGACTCTGAGACCATGACCTGAGCTGAAACTAAGACTCAGATGCATAACCCACTGTGCCACCCACACACCCCATAGGTGCCTACGCTTTTTGGGTCATATCCAAAAAGCCATTGCCAAAACCAATACCAAGGAGTTTTTCTCCTAGGTTTCATTCTAGAAGTCTGATGATTTTAGATTTTTACTTTTAAGTCTTCAATCTATTTTGAGTTGGCTTTTACTTATTTTGCAAGATGAGGGTCCAATTTTATTCTTTTGAATGTATATATCTGCTTTTCCCAACACCATTTATTAAAGTGACTATTCGTTTTCCATTGTGTTTTCTTGGAGTCCTTATTGAAAATTAGTTGATTATATATGCTTGGGCTTATTTCTGGCTTTCTTTTCTGTTCCTCTGGTCAATGGGTTTGTTTTCATGCCAGTACCATACTGTATAATTACTATCACCTTGAAATATCATCTGAAATCAGAAGTTTGTGGCCTCTGGTTTTGTTCTTTCTCAAGATTGCTTTGGTTATTCAGGGATTTTTTATGGTTCCATATGAATTTTAGGATTGTTTTTCTATTTCTGTGAACAATGCCATTGGAATTTTAGTAAGGAAGTGTTGAACCTGTAGGTTACTGTGGGTGGCATGAACATTTTAATGTTTAATTCTTTCAATTCATGAACATGGAATGTCTTTCCATTTGTGTCTTCTTCATTTGCTTTCATTAATGTCTTATAGTTTTCAGTGTACAGATCTTTCGCCTTCTTCGTTAAAGTTATCCCTAAGTTTATTTGTTTATGTTATTGTATTGTTTCCTTGATTTCCTTTTAGTAAAGCTGAAGGACACAAAGTCCACATACAAACACTGGTAGTATTTCTTTTCACCACCAACCATCTATCTGAAAATATTATCTTTCTCCTTCTATTCATTCTCAGATTTGTCAAAAGAGAGAGGTGTTTTCTCAATTTCTCTCACACTTAACACTTTCTAGTTCAACTTTTGTCTGTAGTTCATCAAAGTTCTACTTTGAAAGCATCAGTGACCTGCATCCTCCAATTCCAGTGTATTTCAGTTTTCATTTTACTTAATCATTCATGGCACTCCACAAATTGAACATAATCCATTTCTTGACACTTGTTTCCCTTGGCTTGAATAACCACCCTCGGTCTTTCTTATATTACTCTGGACTCTCCCCCAGATACTTTAACCTGCTAAGTATCCCCTATCTGAGTTTTGAATGTTAGAGTTTTGCAGACTTATCTTAGAGCCTTGGGCTCTAGTCTCTTGTCAGTCTGTTTCCTTTCCCCTGGATAAAAGGCGGCAAACGGTAATTTACAAACTGTTACTCCCCAACTTTCATAACTAGCCCAGACTTTTTTCTTTGAACCACTGATTCTTATATCCAAATACTTTATTGACATCTCCACTTAGAGATCTAACAAGAGTCTCAAATTCGTCATGTTCCAAACTGAAGTTATGATTCTATTTCTAAACTTCGGTAGCATCCCCTTATTAGTGAATGCCATCACCAAATCCACCTTCCTATCATGCACGGCATCCAAAATCTGAACAACTTTACCTCCTAAATGTCTTTTGGAATCACTGAGTAAATGAATTCAGTGTTACTCACAGTGGTACCCAATAGCCTGAAGGGTGTGTAAGATGCTGGGGGCGGGGGCAGAAGATAAAATGTGGTCAAATCTGACTTTGAAATAAGGAAAAATTGATTTTTTGACTTCAGTTTTTAAATTAGCCATTTCCTCAGGCCTGTTTGTTCATTTTGGCAATGAAGTGGCTCAGTCCCCTGGATTGCAATTCAGTTTTTTTGTATTGCTTGGCTCTGGGGGTCAATTCTATCATGTCGTTCTTTGGTTGAACTTGCTGACATTTTAGATTCCCTTATCCTGAGAAGTAAATGATATTTGATCCTCATGCAGAATTCTGGATCAGAAACATCATGAACTCAAAGGTAGGCAAACGCAGCATACACTTTTTTTTTTTTTTAAGAAGTGATGTTTCAATGACAATTTGAATTATCTGACAGTTTAGTAGCTTACAGAGTTCTAAGCTCTGTGCTTCTGAAAGCTCTCTCCAAAGAACTATGTTCTTTGATCTGAATGGTTATACAGGTGAATCTTGTTTAATGATGTTTCCAGGGATATCACAAGTGCTGCTTTGTTCAAATCTTAAAATGGAAGCCAAGTGTAAGTTTACTGAATATGTGCACCATGGGTATTCTTATTCCTATCCCAAGTAATGCTTATGAGATGTGGTATTTGCATGCAATTTTGTATGTATATTTGTAGCAAGAACTAGAACTACATTTAAAGCTGCATAAGCTTCCTTCCCACATTTCCCACTTCTGTCTCTCCCTTTGGAGTAAAATGTCTCAATGATTATATTAGAAATAATCCATAGTAGCTCACATTTATTGAAAGCCTACTATACACAAAGTACTTTGCTAAGGGGTCCACATGGGTTTGTTTAATTTCCACAGAAACATCAGTGAAATCGGTACTAATAGCTGTATTTTCCAGATAAGAAAACTTAAGCTTAGCAAGTGAAATAATGAAGTGAAATAATGTCCCCAGGTTTCCAAAGGTGCTGCATAAGTGATAGAGCCATGATTTGAAATCAGGCACAGTACACTAACGTCTCAGTTTACAGTCTTCACCTTTAGACTATTTCACGTACAAAGAATTATCCATTTGAGGGGACATTTCTTCATTCCCCTGTCTTCCTTCCTCTAAGTCCTATCTGGTTCACCTTCAAACAAATCCACTAAACCTGCTGTCCTATGAACCCCATATTGCCGAACACATTCTTCTCAGTAATGTAAAACGCAAAATCTTCTTCTACAAGCAGTATTCTTGCCTGGCTTTTGTGATGCAGTATATTATTTTGTTGCTCTTCTATCTTCTTTATTCACATTTCCCCTCCATTACCCAAATTCTAGATGTTGGAGTTTTTCAGGGAATGATTGTCTTCTTTTTGAAACTTCCCTTTTGGTATAATTCCCAAAGCTTACGTAGCATCTGAGAAATTCCTTTACTTTCAGCCTTTATTTGATCTAGATATTCCATTCAAGTCCAGATGTGTATATTCAAGAGCTCACCTAAATTTTCCCCTTGGAAATCTAATAGGCATCTCAATACTTAACATGCCTAAGCAAAACTTTTGAATCCTGTCCTCTTTTCCTAAATTTGCATAGCCTGCAGACTTTTCCATCTCAAATATTGGCAACTATTTCCTTCATGTTGCTCAAACCAAACTTCCAAATCTTCCTTGACTGCTATCGTTCATTTATACCTCACATCCAAAGTGTCAGGAAATCTTACTGAATTTATATTCAGAATGAATTCAGCATCCGACAGCAAATTACCACCGCCTCGGCTATTGTCCTAACCCAAGTCAACATAATCTGTAGCCTGAATTTCTGCAGTAGTATTCAAACTGGCTTCGTGCTTCCAAAACCATACCACCACCACACTATTCTAAACGCAGCAGCTGGAGTTGTAAAAAGCAAGTCATATAAAGTCATTCCCTTGCTGAGATCCTTCTAGTATTTCTTTGTCTTAGAGTACATAGCAAAGTCCTTACAATAACCTTGCATGATTTACAGCCTTCATACTCCCCTGTCTTTGCCTTCTGTTATCCCCCCCCCTTTTTAAAGAATTAATTTATTTATTCATGAGAGACACGGGGAGGAGGGCAGAGACACAGGCAGAGGGAGAAGCAGGCTCCAGGCAGGGAGACCGACATGGGACTTGATCCTGGGTCTCCAGGATCATACCCTGGGCTGAAGGCGGCGCTAAACCGCTGAGCCACCCGGGCTGCCCTTATTTTCCTTTTTGACTGTTCTAGCTATGCAAATATATTTTTCTGCTGTGTCTTATGTATGTCAAGCATGCCCACGCCTTCAGGTCTTTGTGCTGGCTATTTCCTCTTCTTTGAATGCTCTTCCTCAGATATCTTCACAGTTAGTTTCCTCTCTTCTAGTATTTGCTCAAGCCTTTTCTTTTCAAAGAGGCCTACCCTGACCACCCTAATCAAAAGTAGCACTTGCATTCCCATCCACATCTCTTCAAATCTCCCCATACTGCTCTATTTTCCATAATACTTCTCAACTCCTAAGATAATGATTTTTGATGTTTATTGTTTATTTTCTAACTCCCTCTGTGGGAAAGTAAGTTCTCTACAAGCATGGGGATTGGTGTCTGTTTGGTTTGCTTTGTGTTCCGGATGCCTGGAACAGTATCTGGCATATGGTAGTGCCATATATAAATGTGTACATATGTATATATAAAAGACTGAGTGAACTCAGAAAGTAGAAGGAAAAAAAAGTCAGGGCCAAGAAAGAAATATATAAATATGTCAACACTATAAGCTCAAAGTTAAATTTAACAGTTCTAAAGCAATGGCACCAAAGCTCTTAAGTGGTTGCATGTGTGCATTTATCCTTTCTAGGGGGAACATCAAGACACAGCTAAGGAAGCTTCAGAGATCTGGTTTGAATGGGAGTCTGCAAATGGTGTTGGTGTAGGTGGCTTAGAGGTAGGTGGATCCAGTGTGTGACTGCAAGCAGGATCCCTAAGTAGGTCAAAAAAGGGGAAACACACACACACATATGTGTACATACACACATGATGCACATATTCCCATCCACACAGCTCAAATAGTCTGAAATAATAAATCTCTAGTGAGCAATGAGTCATTTCCAGGAAAAAGTGTGGCTTTGAAGGCACATTTGACTTGGCAAAAAGCATAAACTGAGTTCACTATTAGAAAAGAATTTGGACAAAGTTTTAACCTTCCTGAGCCTCAGTTTTCTTAACTTTATTATAAAAGGGCAATAACAAGGACACCAAGACCATTGAAAGCTTAGGAAGATCAAAGTAGGTAATGTATATCAAACAGTATTAGTATTTTATTATGAGCCACTGTCTCTAGTTTTAGTATATCAGGTCATTAAAGGTTGGCAAATATCTTATACTCCTTGGTAGTATCCTCAGGCTTCCAAGGCACATTACACACCCAAGGCTGGGTGCTGTCCTTATCGTGCTTCTCAACACAGTGCTCCCAAAGCCATTTTCCATGGAAGTGGCATATGAGGTGAGATATTTGCCTTCCTGAGGCTGGGAGAGTTCCCAAGTTTCCTCCAATTCTAAGGTCTTAAAATTAAAAAAAAAATATATGTTTCAGGCAGGATCACCATATTAAAGCATCATGAAAAGCTGTTGCTGCTAAATGGGTGGAGAACTAGTGATAATTTTTTTCTGGAGGGATAAAATTTTTCATTTTATTTGCTAATACGTTCATACTGGCAAATCAGTTTTAGTATAGGCTCTTGGCCAGTGTGTGGAGATAAACCCAGAAAATCATTTAATATTTAGCTTACAATGTTTTAGCTTTGGTTTGATGTTGATTCTCTTACGAGGTATGAGATTATGAATATCAAGTAGCAAGGGACATTCCGCCTCCCTTATGGTCTTCTAATGGGTCAAATAATTTAGTGTCCTATCAGAATCGAGAAAGAAAAGAGTCAAATAAAATGGGAGTTTCTCATGTAGAGTAGTGATATTGTTCCTCTGCTCTGAAGACAAAGCTACAAAAAGTAGAGCATGGACCTCCTGGTTGCAGGGAACCATGAGTTCTTGTCCTCTGCGGTTATCATCTGGGTGATTTTATTTATGTTGGTCTACTTCTCAGATCCTCGGGGGTTTGTTGTCCCTTCTCAAAATGGCCTTTAATAATATAAATTTCACAAAAACTTCTGTGAGGGTGATATGAAGTATTGCATGTGAAAGTGCTTAGCACATGGCATAGGACTAATAAGCATTGAGTGTCTTCCCCTCTTACCCTCATTTGTGTTTTCACTCCCTGGTCCTTTGTATTTTAATGAACCTGTGTTCCAACTTCTGCCTTGCCTTTGGAGCATTTGGTGTTTGGTTTCTGATTTTTTCTTATAGTTCTGGCCCCCACTTTACTGTGGGGATTGGATAAGTCTTAGCCTTCCAGAATCCCTGGGCATTAGACTCCCGTTCAGACTGAAAACAGGACACCCCCCTCCCCACCACCGCGCCCCCGCTCGGGGAACCCTGCTAGAGCAGTGACTTTCCAGGTACAAATCCAGCTTCTCTGCCTCCCTTCACCCCAGTTGCTAATAGTGCCCCTAATAGTTTTATCTTCCAGTCTCTGTGGGTAAACACCTAGAATCAAAGTGTGCCCTTCCTTGCTTGGGGAATGGGGAAAAGATGAATTCTTTATTTCCTGCTCAGTTCTGTTTTTCTAGGATCCACAGAAGTGAACGTTCATTTTATAGGGGTCTGGCTCCACGCCCTTCTGTGTTTGGCAGAAGGGGAAGGTGGATGCTTGGCTAGGGAGTGGGTGAATTTCTGTGCTGCCCTGAGTTAGACAGTTAGACTCGATTTATACTCAGTTAGTACAGACTGCAAAAATGGAAGGAAAAGGGATCCCTGGGTGGTGCAGTGGTTTAGCGCCTGCCTTTGGCCCAGGGCGCTATCCTGGAGACCCGGGATCGAATCCCACGTCAGGCTCCCGGTGCATGGAGCCTGCTTCTCCTTCTGCCTGTGTCTCTGCCTCTCTCTCTCTCTCTCTCTGTGACTATCATAAGTAAATAAAAATTTTTAAAGAAGGCCCTCAGTAATTTAAAAAAAAATGGAAGGAAAAACTAAAGCTGAAAAATTATGTATGAATATTGAGGTCGCCATAAGCAGGATGGTTAGAGACCTAACAAGACTAATCATGGTTGAGAGAAAAGATTTGAAGTTGGCAAAGAAAGCCAGAATTTGGGGGCCAAGTACTGCATGTAAGAAAAGCAACAGAGATATAACCTCAAATACCTGTTTTATCATTCAGTTTGTTTTCGCTAATTGAATTATGCTATAAAAGTAGTATAGCCTGGCTTGGAGGGGCAGGTACAATTTAGAAAGTAAAGGCATTACTAACCTCTTATGAGGGAAAGGATTATGCTTAATCATTAATTTATCCGTTCGTTTACTCAGTGAATAGAGCCAGGCAGCAGAGTCTAAGCTCCAAGAGGTCAAGGACTCTTATTTTATTTGCCTCTGTTTCCTCAGCTTCTGTAAGAGTGCTGGCATAGAGCAGACACACTACAAATTTCCCCAAAGAATTGATGTGTTGGGGTATTTTCCTAGGTATAGGGCCGACTCTCTAGTTAGGACTTGTATGGTTCTCGACGTTTGTCTGCTCTGACATCACACACATCCGGCCAAGGTCAGGGTTGGCCACATTTTAGACCGAGGTCTTGACTGGGAAGACCGGCCCATCACCTTCATCTAGGAGGGCTTGATGCTCTGGTTTAGTACTGCTGTGTGACGCCCTGGGAGTAGTGAGAGGCCAGGGCCCCTTGGCCACTGCTCAGCTCAAGGGAGAGAGCCTGCAGACCCTTTGTGTGTCTTTGCCAGTGTTGTCGAATGTTACAAATCAGAATGAAGGGCTGCAAAGAACAGCTCAGGAATTTACAGGGACTGCCTGAAAATGAGACAGACTTTTAGCCGATTTATCACTGCACTCACTGTGCTTGCTTCAAGGCAGAGGCAACCATAAATACAGGGGATGAGAGTGAATCTGCAGTTGGAGCATTTTAATTCAGAGCAAGTAAATATGTGGACCTCATAGGGGCCATTGTCTCCTGACAATTTCTTTCATTGTCATTTGTCATCGCTTTGGCAGCTGGTGGAAATGTAGGGCGTGGAAGGCAGGTGCTGGATCTGTAAGGGCAGAGCACCAAGAAGTCTTGCTCATAAATTTCAGATTTATGAAAGCTGGCAGGAAAGATCTTCAAGATCAACTTGCCTACCCCTTGATTTTATTCAGGTAAAATTAGAACATTTGATTTTTCTTCCACTCAGTGACTTAAAACTCTCCTCCCTTCTTTATTCCACATTTTTATAGTGCTGGGCAGCAGGTTCACTTTGATATCTGATCACAGTTTCTCTTGCTTTATGTTACAGAGGATTTTTGAAGGACATCAAATAAACTGCTCAACATCTCTCTGGGGGATGGGGATTGAATACACACTTTTAATGTTAGCATCGAAGTCATCTCTTTTTGCTTCTCTCCACTCCCCCCACTCTCATTTCATTCAGCAAACATTAAAAAGTAACCATCATTTTCCAGGTAGATTTTTGAAGACAGATTTCTGTGATAAATCCATTATGGTCCATGGGCTCCAAGTTTAGCTAGTCTAACCTTTCAGGAGGAACATACACAAAATCCAATAATACTGCAACATAATAGGGTCATAGATAGGGGTCTGTGGAAGGTCAGAGGAGCAATGGCTGACCACTAAGCCCTGGGGAGGTGGAAGGCGGAGAAGTAGCACATTTTGATGTAGCTGAATTAATGAGGCTATTTTGGGGGCGATTTGATGTGGCCGGTTGGAAGCTTCAAAAGGTAAAAATGCATTAAAAATACTTTCAATCACAACAGATGTCCCTAAATCTTGTATTTCCCGACGCCATCCCTCACCATATCCTGAACTTCCTCCCTCAGAGTGGATATACTTACTGGCAGAGACAGGGGTTCAGGTCTGAGGATGGGCTGCAACCCAGGGCAAAGGATTTTCATGTCTCCAACTATTACACACTCCATGGTCCCCAACTATTGTAATGTAATGTACAATAGTACATTGCATTCCCATTATGTAATGTACAATCATTGGAGACTATTGTACATTGCATAATAGGTGTAATACTCTATATATGTTTTCACAGCTTTTTTTTGAGAAACAATTTACATATCATAAAATTCATCCATTTAAAGTGTTCAATTCAGTGGTTTTTAGTACATTTACAGAAATGTACAACTAACATCATAGTCTTTTACCATAATTTTAGAACATTTTCATCACCTCAGAAAGAAGTGTCATACCCATTAGCAGTCACGCCATCTAACTGTCACACAGACACACACACACACCACACCTCTTTCCCTCCAGCCCTAAATGACTGCTAATCTCTTCTCTGTCTCTATAGATTTTCTTATTCTGGACACTTTATAGCAGTGATATCCTGTCATATAATCTTTTGTGATTGGCTTCTTTGATTTAGCCTAATGTTTTTAAGGTTCATCCACGCCATCACAGGCATCAACAGTGCTTTATTCCTCTTCATTGCCAAATAATACTCCACTGCACAAATATGCCATTTTTGTTTATTTATTACACAGTTGATGGATATTTGGTTCACTTCTACTTTTTTCCTTTTGAGACTAATGCTGCCCTTAACATTCATATACAAGTTTTTGTGTATGTTTTCATATCCCTCGGGTGTATACCTAAGAGTGGAATTAGTATGTCACATGGTAACTCTAGGTTTAGCATTTAAAGAAATAATGTTGTAATTTTTAATAGTGAAGATGTACTGGTTTCTCCTCTTAGAGTTTATTGAAATGTATGCAATGCAGCCACGTGAAGATATTTTGTACTCACTGAATTGGGTATTACAAATGAGTAGGACTCATGCTGTTCAAAGAATAAATAAATCATGATGCTACCCACAGAAAGCTCATGACTTAGAAGGGGGACAGACCATGACACTGCAAGGTACAAGGAAGCACGAGAGAGCAGAAGGAGGGAAGGTGGCCAGGGAGATCAAGAAAAATATCCAAAGGAGTTTAAATATTGTGAACAGTCAGAAACTACTGGAGAAGGGGACGGAAGGGGGAAAATGCATTGTAAAGCAGAAAAGCATCATACACCATAGCAAGAATTGGTTGAAAAGGTACAAAGTATTCATAGGAAATCAAACAAGACAACCTAAGTGGGGTGCTAGTTTGAGAGGTGGTAGCAGGTAACCTCAGACCTTTAAGCATGCTTCCAGACAGTGGTTTTCCATCTATGTTCTTTGATCACTGTAAGAAATAAAGGAAACCCACTATGAAATGCTTTGAAAAATAGAACTGGCTATGGAAAAGTTTATTCTTAGGAGAACATTAATGGAAAAAGCAGTACCTTATTTTCAATTCAAACTATCCTATACTAAAACTTTAATTTTTATTTTAAAAGACATGAGTGCTATTGTAGAAAATCTGGAAAATACTGAAGAGTTTACAATAAAGATCAATAGTAATCTCATAATCTAGAAACAGCCATTTCTAACATTTTAGAATCTATCTATGTTCATTTCATATTTATAGCTGCTTACATAGTTGGAACTGTAAATGTAGTTGTATTTATAAAATTTGGATTAAACTATAAAGGTTATTTTAATTGCATTTTTACAATTAATACTATGTCATAAGCATTTTTCTGATCTGAACATTTTATACAGGAAAAAGATAATTAAGACAACATAGAATTTAACTCTGTCAGATCTCTTGCATATGATCATTTTATGTCATTCTTTAATCTTGATATAGTCTATAATTATTTTGGTGTTAGAAATGGCCTTTGGTGTTTGAACATGGATAATTGCCCACTATAGCAACTTACAGGTGAGTTAATTGAACAAAGTATTAAAAGAGAAAAGCTATTTCTAAAAAGGAAGAAAGTATTTTGTATATCTGTCTGGATTTTCAAGGGAAAAGACTTGCTTGTCACACATGAAAACAGTCGAGACAGTTGCCAAGACAATAGATGAAGATGATGGCTTTGATTATATTGAAGATTTAAGCAACAAAACATTTTCAAAAAGATAAAAACAAAAGGAAAACCAGGCATTTTTTGACCAAAAAAAATGAAGTGTTGATATTCTTTTTCTTTTTTTTTAGACTTCATTTATTTATTTGACAGAGAGAAAGAGCATGCTTGTGTACACAAGCACAGGGAGCACCAGAGGGAGAAGGAGAAGCAGGCTCTCCACGGAGCAGGGAGCCCAACTTGGGGCTTGATCCCAAGACCCTGGGATCATGACCTGAGCCAAGAGCAGACATTCAACCAACTGAGTCACTCAGGAGCCCCATGTGTTGATATTCTTAATATCTACAGGACTAACACATGTATGACAAGTAGTAGTAGACATTGCCTAGCGGAGTCACGAAATGGGAAAGATTATGACTGGTCATTTCTCAAAGTCATACACCTAATGAAAATTTTAAAAACATTTTGTTACTTGTTACTTGTTAACAAAAAAAAAAAAAAAAAAAAAGCATGCTAAACACAAATTAGGTATCTTTCTTTTGCATATCTAGCAACCAGTTTAAAACCCAGTCATTTTTAATCTGAGAAGGCTTAGCTGAAATCTGCACTCCCAGCTTTCTTAGTGGGAAAGAGTGGTCAAGACTTTTTTGAACACAGTTTGACAATATGTACTACATGTCTTTAGAAGTGCGTGCTCATTCATATAATCTCAGGAAGTTGCAAAGATTTAGAAGCAATGATTTTCATGTCAGGTTTTTTTTTAAAAGATTTTTTGTTTATTTATTCATGAGACACACACACACACACAGAGGCAGAAACACAGGCAGAGGGAGAAGCAGGCTCCATGCAGAGCCCAACACAGGACTCAATCCTGGGCCCCCAGGATCACGCATAGGGCCGAAGGCAGGCGCTAAACTGCTGAGCCACCCAAGGATCCCCAATGTCAGGTATTTTTATACCATATTACATACTTTCATTATCACAAAATAATGACCATAAAGAGTGTTAAATAACCAAAAAAAAAAAAAGTGTTAAATAAATCATGGCACATATTATATATACTATATATTATGAAATAGTAGTCTTCCACTAAAAATGATACTTAAAGAACATTTTATGACATGAGCTAATTCATAATACACAATGTATGTGAAAAATCAGAATATGAAAATAGAATAATACCAATTATACAAAGTTTGTAAGTATATATATATAAAAGAAATAGATTTATGATGTTAATATCACTTTCTTCAAGGAAGTAAGCTACAGTTAACTTAGATTTCTCTATTTCTCAAATCCTGTTTTTCATTCTGATAAAGTGAGAAGCATTAGAGGCCTTGAGAGCCCTATGCAAGGAGATGCTTACAACTGTTCAAAAGGGTATCACAAGTGTCTTCTTGAAACTACTTTTAGGGTTTTGTAGGTCTTGACTTTGTCATGCATCTTCAGTACGAGGATTACATTCTTGTCCTGTGTTGATCCCCATTGAGTAGGATCTCCTGTCTACTTCATGGCAGCCTTACACTGAGGACTGGATCTTGTCTTACACCCTCATTTGGCTGCTTTCTGTCTTATACAGATAAGACTTTGGGACTGGAGCAGAATCCACAAAGTTATCTACTTACTGTATTTCCTGTACCAAAGCTGGCTTGTGTAATTATATCTGGTTCCTCAATAACCTTCCTTAATTTCTTAAGATTTTGGGATCTTTTCTGGCTTTCTGTTGCCTCATCATATATAACACTTCTGCACGCCTGCTTTTCAGAGAGTTTTCATTATGTCAAAGGAGAGCAAAGAGTGATAGAGAAGCTGGTGATGGGAACAGGCATGGGGACAAGTGTACAGAGTTGTGAATTCAAAGGGAAAATGCAATATTACAGGAGTAAGGGAGAAGTGACAAAATCATGGGTAATGAAGTTCTGTTGAGTTGTGCCATCTCTGAAGGCTGGCTTGAAGTATAATTGAAGTATAATTATTTCTGCCCAGATCTTCCTAAGGGCCTAATGGGGAACTTGCTCTCAAACATCTGGAAAATTATGCAGACCATAGCTAAACCTTCAGTTATCTTCCTCAGAGATTGTTCTTCTTAAAAGACAGATGGCAACTAAAACTACTGATGCCTTCACCTGGAAGTTTCACCTTCCCTGGGGTGATCCTTGAAGAAAAAAAATTTTTCATTCTATACACACAATAAGTTGTATTGCAGATATTGAATTTTTGTCATTCAAAATAATAATTAAAAAATATATATTTACCAAGTTTCTAGGCTCTAGGGTATTAGAGGATAAAATATGGCACCTGAACATAGGAAACTAATTGTTTTCCTGGAAGGATAATACATGTTCTAGCTTGGTTGCTATAAACCAGATATTTGCATTGTTTGTGTCTAGGACCAAATGTAAGGCTGTTCAGTGAGTATTGATATTGACAATGTAAGAACATGAAAGTAAATTCTGAAGCCAGTAGAATTCAAATTAAGTCACTAACCTAACAATCTGAGGGTATGTGTGATCTGAGGGTATGTGTAACATATATTTCTGGACTTTAATGTTTATATATCTAAAGGGAATACTTTGGGAGACTTTGGGGGTGCACTGAGAGGGTCACTTAGTTGTGAGGAAGAAAGAGGACTGTCAACAACTCCAATGTGTCAGAGCACTAAAAATGTTTCATAGAGGGTGTCATCTGGGGTGATAACTCTGGTAATAGCTATGTCCATGTAGAACAAGGCACTTTTCAGATGGGATGCTATTCAATTTTCATGGTAAACCTGGAGGTAAATATTAGCTTCCCAAAATGAGTCTGAGTCCTTTCAGGTATGATTTCATTTCATAATTATCTGTATCTCTATCACCTAATGCTTGGTCCTCAGTATTTGTTGAAAATCACAGGAGATATAAATGGCAGGCTGGAACTTTAACTATAGTCTGCAAGACTTCAAAGTCAGAATGGCCAGATTTCCTCTGTTTGGCCTTGGGGAAGTCATTTCTCAAATATTCAGTCTCTTTCACCTGAAGGCAAAGGTCACTGGTTTCACTGGTTTGCTAATTGGCTGTGAATTGAAGTCCAAGCCCTTCTCCATTCTGATGAGCAGAAGGCCTGAGGACATGGGGATGGGAGACAAGCAGGGGAAGAGATTCAAACCTCAGACCTTCTATATGTTGGCAAATTGGACACCAATAAAAAATAAATTTACATATAAAAAAATACCTCAGACCTTTTAAAACCTCCCCTGATGATGTGGCCACAGCTGATGGAACCTCTAATAGGCAAACTCTGCTATGCTCTCAATGGCAGTGTCCTCTGCTGGGGTCATCTGGAGGAAGATCTGTTGTAACTCACAAGTAACTGGGATGGAAAACAGGATGTGATTTCAGGAAAATATAGGGACACATTTTACCTTTCTACGTGTGCTGTCCATTACAGACAGAATGTGCGCTACATAAGTGATTGTAGATTGCCCAGGAACCACATTAAAAAAGTCAAACTAATGAAATATAGGTAAAATTCATATTTTACTTAGAATATGCAAAATGTTATGTTTTTCAACATGTAGTCCATATAAAAATATGAATATTTTACATTCTTTTTTTATACCATCTTTAAAATCAAGTGTGTATTTTATATTTACAGCACATCTCATTTTGAACTAGTGACATTTCAAGTGCTCACGTCTGTTATATTGGACAGTGCAAGTCTAGACTGCATAGTTTGCTCTTAAAATCTGAAAACTAGGGTTCAAACTTGGAAACCCAATATCGTTTGGGCTATGCACAAGGTCTCTGTGGAAGACGTACATTTTTAACCTCTTTATATGTACTCTGCACTGAGTCTGAAGTTCAGAATGCTTTCTACACATACGATCTCATTTAATCAGTGCAACACTAACATGTAGACTTTATAGTATTCATCATACAGATGAGAAAGCTAAAGATGTGTTAGTTTCCTGGAGCTGCTATAACAAAGTAGCGCAAACTGGATGTCTTTTTTGTTTGTTTTTAAAGATGTATATATTAATTTGAGAGAGAGTGAGAGCGAGAGGGAGAGAGAGAGAGAGAGAGAGAGAGCACAAGCGGGAGGGGCAAGGGTGAGAGAGAGAGAAATTCAAGTAGACTTTGTGCTGACTATGGAGGCAGACGCAGAGCTTGATCTCATAACCCTGAGATCACGACCTGAGCCAAAACCACAGGTCTGACACTTAACTGACTATGACACCCATGTGCCCCAAAACTGTGTATCTTAATAGAAATTTATTGTCTTAGAGTTCAGGAGGTCAGAGGTCTGAGATCAAGGTATTTGCAGGGCTATGCTCCCTCTGAAGGCACGGGGGAAGGAACCATTCCAGGACTCTCTTCTACCTTGTGATGTGGAAACAACTCCAATTTTCACATGTGCTCTTGCTGAGAGAGTATGTCTGTGCCCAAATTCCCCCTTTTTATAGGGACATCAGTCATGTTGCATCAGAGGCCGCCAATTGTCTCGTATGACCTATCTTAACTAATTACGTCTACAATGACCCTATTTATTACATGTAGACATAATGGGGGTTAAAACTACATATGAGGGGATCCCTGGGTGGCGCAGCGGTTTAGCGCCTGCCTTTGGCCCAGGGCGCGATCCTGGAGACCCTGGATCGAATCCCACGTCGGGCTCCCGGTGCATGGAGCCTGCTTCTCCCTCTGCCTGTGTCTCTGCCTCTCTCTCTATCATAAGTAAATAAAAATTAAAAAAAAAAAAAACTACATATGAATTTTGGGGTGACACATGCAACCCATAACATAGGTTTGGAGAGGTTAATTATCAGTTGGACCGCCTTAGGCTGGGTTTGCATTGTTAACTGCACATGGACTTTGCGTGTGTACATTTGTGTCTGGGTCTGTATATATTGGTTTTCCCTCAGCTTCATGGGGGCCCAGTCATCACTCCAGTCTCCAGGCAGCCCTCAGCACATAGTAGGCTCTCAATAAATGTTTATTGAGCAAAAGAATGAAAGAGCAAAGTTTCTGATGACCTGGGAACCATGTTTGTGGTGTTATTATTGTCACATTAAGGAGGTGTGCACCTTTTATAGCTTGTCCTTGCTTTGGCTAGAATCTCTGGTTTTCAGAGCTTTATAACTTATTATAAATTCCATCTGGATGGAAACTTGGCTAAGCTTCTTGGCCTTCAGCTTTTAATTGAAGCTATGTTTACTGGAATGTGAAAAATAGGAGTTCTAGTCTTTATGATGCTCTTTTATGCCTATATAATTTACAAATAGTTTGTGACCACCACAGGCTGTTTCTGAATAAGTTATCAGTTTTTATAGAAATTAAATATAGATGCCTTAAGGATGGGCCTTCAAAGTAAGCACATGGGTGCTATGCTTTGGACTATGGGTGGCGGTGTCCGGAGGAGCCAATTATCTTATATAGAAACGTGTTTTTTCTCTTAAGAAGAGCCCTCATTCCGCCACAGGTAGAGTTAAAGACAATCTACATCTAGACACACAGCGCTGCTTTCTCATAAAGGGGCTCCGGGCCAACCTCAAGTGCAACACCACCTGTTCGCAAACATACTCTCAAATCTCGGTCCAGCTGGTTGGATTTTATTTCAGATTCTATGGTGTGGAACACAGATTATTGGCCTTAGAGATACTAATGTGTGTTTTGTGAGTTAGAGTTATAATATAACTGAATTCATCCATTTATTGAACTAACATTTGTGGAGTACCTATTGTACGTTCGGTGCTGGGAATGCACACAAATGAGACTGTGAAGTTGCCCTTGAAGACTTCAAGATCTATAGATATTAGCAATTCATACTATAATGAATAAATCAATAAAGTTAGAACAGGGAGTATTGGAAGCAGAGAGGATATTTTTACTGTGCATATTGGAATGGGGTGGATGGGGGACTCACTCTAGGCCTGTATGAATTTCTTACAGAGCAAGCTGATTGTGGGAAATCCTGGAAAATTAGTAAAGATTAACATGAGATAGAGAGCACTGCAGAAAAATAATATGACTTCTTCAATCTAATAGTGTACATTGAGGGAGCCTCTTTATTTTTTTAACTTTATTTAAATTCAATTTGCCAACATAAAGTATAACACCCAGTGCTCATCTCATCATGTGGAGGGGGCCTCTTTAAACCACATCTCATGGCTTCTAGTAACTGAACCACATCCTTCTGGAGTCAAAGGAGTCTCTCTTTGACAACTCTAGATGTCCTTCTCCCTGCTGCTTTGATAGTATCAATGATGATTAATATGTGTGTGTCGTACATTGAGATTTGAAACATTTTTGTAGGGTTTTCTCATGCAGTCATCGTCTCAAAATTGTGATGTAGCTTTCACCATATTCATCCTACAGACCAGGAAACTGAAGCTTGGGGAGATGGTATGATTTGCCAAAGATCACATGGGCATTTTGTGATTATATTGGTCAGGACTCTTGCTTTTGAAAATAATAGAAATAAAGACGAGAATTAACCTGAACAGAATAGACACATTAGTGGCCAACTATCTGAAAAGCTCAGGGCTAGATGTGCTACCAGGGAAGACCAGAAATGGACACATTCTCTGCCCTGAATCTGTCCCATGCTGTAGGCTGGCTTTGCTTTCTCAGGCAGGTTTCTCCCGGTGGTAGTTTACCCTTCCCCTGGCAATGCTGAAGGCATATTCCAATGGCTTTATTACTGGAGGGCGTAAGGGTGTTCTCAACCTCAGATACAAGAAGCCCTACAGGTAGGCTCTGACTGGCTCATTTTGGGTTGGGTACCCACTGGCTACAACTCAGGTGTTACCACTTACCCAATCACATGTTTGGAAGGATTTCATAGAATACAGATGATGTTTTTTAGGCAATTGTCATCATCATTGTCGTCATCACAGTGAAAGTCCACCGTGGTAGTAGAGCTGGAACTGAGATCCCTACTTCATGACTCCAAATCCAATATTATTTCTAGACCCTGAAAATACCATCATAATATTTAAGTTGTATGTCTAAAGGCCTTTTTATCATTTGTTCTTTGATGTTTCACAGGTGCCTCAAAACCTTAAATTGATGTCAGAACTGACTTTGACTGTCACCTTCCAGCCCCATGTCCATTTGGTCTTCTTTCATTTTCTGTCCTAATAACGACTGACTCAGAGCCACATTGTAACTCCACTGGGCCTGGGCACTTTTGCTCCATAGAAATATTAAAGATGACATTTTACTGCATTGGTAAAGATGGATATATTGCTATTACATATTAAGCACTTTCTTTGAACTAAAAGTTCATTTTGCTTTTAACATTTTTGTGGGCCTCTAAAATATTGTGGGTTCAGGACACTGTGCCCACTGAGCCTAATGGATAAGTTGGGACTGAAAAAGCCTGAGTAGATCTGAAGAGTGCAAGCCAGAAACATGTGATTTATCCTTCACATTTTCTCTCTCCATCTGCACATCTCAATCACCATATTCCATTGACTTTGCCAGTTAATTTTTTCCCCAAATAGCAAATCACCTGCATTTCTTTTCTCTCTACCATTTTGACTGGTCTCCTTGTATCCCTTGTTATTTTTCTTCAATCTCTGATCATTAGTGCAGCCAGAATGATCTTATAAAAACAAATTTTGGTTTTACAACCTTTCCAGAGCTTCATTTTCTTCTTAGTGAAAAGATGATCTTTGCATAGCCTGTGAATCCCCAGAGGGGCCAGCTCCTGCTTGCCTTACCAAATTTATAACATAGGACCCTGGCTGGCTCTTTCCACCATGGTCACACTGGATTTCCCTCAGTGGCTTGAATGCAGGTTTATCCTTTGCATTTCGAGGCCCTGAAGCATATTCTTTCTTCTAGAATGTCCTTTTTCTGGGCAGCCTGGGTGGCTCAGCAGTTTAGTGCCGCCTTCAGCCCAGGGCGTGATCCTGGAGACCTGGGATCAAGTCCCACGTTGGGTTCCCTGCGTGGAGCCTGCTTCTCCCTCTGCCTCTGTCTGTGCCCCTCTCTCTGTGTGTCTGTGTATCTCATGAATAAATAAATAAAATCTTTTAAAAAAGTAGAATGTCCTTTTTCTCCCTGAGCTGTCATTAATTACTCATCCTTCTTTAGATCTTGCCTCAAGTGTCACTTTATCAGGGGATTTTTACCCTGGACCCTCCTCACACAGCTTGGATCCAGTAATATGTTTTCTTGGCAAAACGTATTTACCTTTGTAGTAAAATATCCACAACTAGAATTCAGTATCTAATTGTGTAAATGATAATTTAGTGTCCATTTCAGCCACTGAGAGGTAAGCTCCATGTCTAATTTGCTTATCATTGGTTCCCCCTCCCCCCGTGCCTACTACACAATAAATACTCAATATCTGATGAATGAATGAAGGAAAACTGTATGTTGATATAACCTTAAGTATGTTACATTTTTATTCATAACAAAGTTTTTTGAGGGCCAACACCAGGCACTCCAGTAGGCTCTGAAGACACAAGACATTAATAATAATCACCACCTTTCCTAATTTTTTGGAATTCTGGAACTCTTCCACTTAGTTGATTTGGATAGTACCCTGATGCTGATTCAGAACTGATCCGATTAGGTGGTTAGTTAAGAGAATGAGGCTCTAGAAAATAGAATTTAAACTCTTAAAATAAACACAAATATTGATGGACACGTTAAATGGTCAAACCAGTATGGAAAGTCAACACTTACAATGATCTTAATCACTAATATACAGTCCTGTCTTCTCTGATCATGTAGATCAGACAATGTCTATGCATCTTTTGAAAATTGGATGTAGTTTCGGGAGTGTGGACTAGTCCAGAAACAGAATGGTAAATGAATTACTGCACAGGGAAATTTTTTAATACTGGTCTCCTATGTAATAGTTACCTCGTCCTCCATTTCATATACCAATCTCTGGCATAAAAAGTTGGAATATCTTCATTTTATGGTTGATGCAATGAAGACTCAGTGAAATGATGATTTACCCACAGTTATAAGATTTCTTAACAGCACTACTCACTCTAGATTTGGTGATCTTCCTGTTTCATCATTCATTCTACTTTGTTCTTCCATTATCAATTGGTTCACAAGCAAATCTTACTCAGCTGCACATGTACTAAGCACATTGTGGCTTGTAGAAAGCAGCTCAGTTGTCATAAATTATGTGATACTCACATACTAGCATGCCTCCTCGCTGCCAATTCCTCTGGGCACAGAGGTCTATATCATAATAATAACAGCCTGAGGAAAACAAAAGTAGGAAACTAAATAAATGAAAAGTAGCCCTACCTGAATATAGGGGCAGACCTATCATGTGCCATAAGGTGGAGAGCTAACAGTACTCAGTGAGCATCCTTAAAACTACCCCAACAATATAAGGTATTGTAATGAAGAATTTGTTCCTTGGAGTTGGAAAAAAATTAGGAAGGTAACTGCTACTTATTTTGTCAGTGACCTTGGGCAAACTAATTTACCACTTTAGAGTCCTGGGTATTTTCCTAATTAATTTGAGATGATAAAGGCAACCAGCAGAGTTGTATGTGAGTCCCTTTCTCTCTAGGCAAAAACTGATTTGAAGGGAGATTAGAATCTGGCAGCATTGCCTCTTCCCTCATCCTGTCCTTCCTCCCCTTACGAGAGGGCAGCCATTTCTGAAATGATTGCTTAGCTTGGGAGATATTTATTAGGCCAAGGAGGAATCAATGTGCATTAAACTGGCCTGGGGCAAGCTGCAGCGTATTTTCCACCGCCCAGAGTGTCAGGATCATACCGCCTGCTGGAGGGCGCTGTCATCCTACCACATAGACACAAGATTCAGAGAGATCCAGGATCTTCTTAGACTCCGAAGCTAAGCCCAGATTCACTCAAGTGTCCTGCATTGCAGCATTTGTCAGGAGCCCAGCTTTTAAAAACTGGTCCTTTTCTCTCATTTCCCCATCGGCAAAATAAGAATCATAATAGTAGCTATCTTGAAGGTTGTTGTGGGATAAGTTGAGTTAAACTAGGTAAGAAGATTAGAAGAATGTCTGACAGGGGTAGTGCTCAATAAACACAGGCAAACTGAAAGAAATCCCTTGTGAAACAGGATAATTATCATCTCCACTTTGAAGATGAGAACACAAGAGCTTAGAGAGGTGATGCCACAGATAGAAGATACTAGAGCCAGTACTTGAGCCAAGGCCAGCTGACTACAAATTGCATTAGCAAATGTTATGCATCTCTTGGGAGCATATAAAAAAAATACTCCTTAAACATTTCCTTCTCTGATTCCCTACTGCACCGCTGAGAAGAGAGGGGTGAAGGAAAGGCAGCTTATCCTTGAGTGACATAATAAGGCCCCTGCACATTCATGTCCACATTTGGGTTAAATTGGTTGCCAAATGATAATGGAGAATTGAGTGGGGCTCATGATAAGAACAGAGTCTGAGGCGATGGTGACCTCTGATTCAGATAATCACTGGCTGGGGATCCCTGGATGGCTCAGTGGTTAAGCATCTGCCTTTGGCCCAGGGCATAGTCCTGGAGTCCCAGGATCGAGTCCCACATGGGCTCCCTGCAGGGAGCCTGCTTCTCTCTCTGCCTGTGTCTCTGCCTCTCTCTATCTCTCATGAATAGATAAATAAAATCTTAAAAAAAAGAAAAAAAGATAATCACTGGTTGTTTTTCCCAAACTCCAGTTATATCACTAAAACAAGAGGTTTACTCTTACCTGAAAGTGAGGAAGAGGAGGAATTGAATTTGGGAGCTTAAGAATTATGAAAGAAGCCACTAAGTCACTGTAGAGAGAAATCAAATGCTGCCTAGAGCTCTGCAGAAGAGCCATATCATCATGCATGGCACAGATTCCAGTGAAAGGTGAAGGATGGAAAGATGGAGAGGGAAGAAAAGACAGGGAGGACGGGAAAGAGAGATTACGTAAAATAATGGTAGAGTTTCCATGTGAAGACCTGTTTCCGTTTTACCAAAATGCATTAGATAAAAGGCCACCCAGTAAAAGAATCTAAACCCCCATGTCTTGGTTTTGTGTTCTGGGACACAGCCGTGCTATTATAACCAAAGTGCCGTGAACTCAGAAAATCACAAGGCACACTGCACATCCTCTTCTCCCCACACCCTCATCTCAGAGATGCACCCACTTTCCCTGGCTCTGGGTTGATACTGTGATTATTTAGCCCAACCAAAGCAGAACTGTGCTCGATATTTTTTGAAGAGCCAATTCCTGCACAACTTGGTTAATCCTGCTCTACAATTTAAAAGTATAATGTGGGCTGTACCAGGAGAGAATTTTTAATCTCAGCGGCCCTACTTGATTCATGTGGGTCACACGCTTCTTTGCATGAGTGAGTCAGCCAGGATTTTCAGCTGGTAGATAAGCGGGTCTTCTTCAGGCCACCATCATAGCAGATAAATTCCAGTGTGTCCAAATATGATCATAGTGGGGAAGAGACGTGGAGGGGCCTGCACCGTGGCACTATCTTCAGACCTATAGGAGACCAGCTCAGACAGGCTTTTGTTTAAAGCCACTGCGAGAAAATTGATGCACATAATGTTAAACAGGCTCTGCTCATCCTGCCAGATGGAAAAGTAATTCAAATTGAGTTCCAAGTTCCACCCTATAGATTTTACAGCAGTCTTCTGGTGTAAGTCATTACCCTTTTTTCCCTTTTTGTTCTTGCATGGTATATTGACGCAGCAGCCTGCAGCACTTGAGAGGCATACAATAATGCTGCCGAAATAAGTGGTTAAAAAATAGTGAATGCAATTTTGGGGGTGGGGTGGGCGATGGGGTCCTATGCTTCTTGTCAGAGGATCTGAGGAATGAGTGGGGCTTGGGGGCAAGAATTGAGTCAGAGACTAGTAACAGTGATTTCTGAGAATCATTAAAAGAGCTCCGTCATGCTGAATTTGGCAAGATTCAAAGTAGCGGTGGTAAAAAAACAAAACAAAACAAAAAACCAAAGCCTTGAGGACACCTCCAAGGGAGAATTCAGGAGCAGGATAGGCACAATGATTAGATTGTCCTCAGTAAATCAGATGAGATAAGGTTTAGGGTAGTATAATGAAACCCTAAAATCACATAAGATTATAACCATTTTTAACATCACCTAGAATTATGAGTGTTGCTATAGGTCCATCTCACCTTTGACTTTCATGGGGATTAGGATAAGCTCTGAGAATTCGGTGACACATTATGTTTATAATGACATAAATTCAAAAGAACCATTGTTATTGCCTTAGAAAAGTAATACTCCGGTTCCTCATTTCCTTTGGCTTCTGTTCCAGGAAAACAAATCTCTTAGGACTTCAGGATATTTTGACTTGTTGATAGCCCTACCTGTGTAATGACATTGGTCAATCTATCTGCCACTTCTGTTCACCTCTTCTCCAGCTGAATAACGGATGGCTCAAGAATAAATCTTCAACAGTCTATAAAATTGACGGTTCTCTGATGAAAATATCTCCAAGCCGTGACAAGAAACATGGAAAATAATTCATGTTCTCTGTGCCGATTTGTTGGCCCCTTATTTCTTTAATATCACCAAACATACGTAGGTTTTGTGGATCAGGGTAAAATTTCAGTCAACAAGAAGGTTTAGGATGTGACATAATTTGGTTAATGGAATACTCAGGATATCCCGAAGTTAACAAAGAAAGCATTATTTTTCTATTTGCTTTTCTTGTTAAAAATGCTTTTTGAGGAGAGAATAGAGTCCCTCATTCCTACATGTTTGGCCATCCTAAGAAACTAAGACAGGGATTTAATCTTCCTGAAAAGATTCATAGATAAAATTATTCCATTCTTCCTTCTGATATACGGGAAAATATAGAAAAGAGGCTGAGAATGAGCTTGGCTTAGAGTAGAGAGTGAGGGGTTTGTGCCGCCTTCATTCTTTCCCATCACTGCCTCTCCTTTATCTGAGGTACAAAAGGGTCCCTATCTCTGAGCTCTTCAATTCCTTTGAGATTTTACTTTCAGACTTTATAAGAGAGTTTTGTTCCAGTTCAAGTTGAAAACTTTCATCTCCTTCCATGGAATATACCCTTTGCTTTGCCAAGGATTGCTATGTTTCCAGTCTTTGAGTGACTCAAATATGTAATTTTCTTATCTTTATTTATTCATTTTAAAAATAATTTGTTAATAACTAGGTGGGGGAGAGGAAGTGTAGTCCTTTCTCATCTGGGAGCCAGGAGTCTGAAGTCTCTGTTTGGAAAAAAAAAAAATTAAAGCAAGTCTTCCATCTTGGAATGTGGTTGTGGTGGGAATCACAGAAGGCTGAGACAGAAAGAAGCATGGAGGCAGAGGGTTGTTAAGCCCACGGTGGCTTGAGCTCATTCAGACACCGAAGGCGGCAGGAGCAGAGACGTTGCTGTGAGAGGACCCTGGAATCCAGGAGGACTCCCAGGACAATGTGGGACAAAGGGGGGCAAAGAGTTCACCTTGAACAAAAGGAGAGATCACTCATTTTATGAGGCTTCTAGACAAAAGGAGGGATCGTTGGCAGCACAGATGAACAGATGAGCAGAGGGCAGGAAATTGAGGGGGTTCAGCCTGAAGGACCAGCTGAAAAGGGAGAGGAGATTGGGGCAGAGGACGAATCCTGAGAGATGCAATGCTTGGTGCCTTGACTGCCTGAAGCTGCCCATTTCTCAGTGACCAGGTCAGAAAGGGCCAGAAATGATCATATCAAAATATCTTGCTATGCAATGCATTCTTCTGTAGGTCTTCGGATGGTCCAGGCATTGTTCAGAGCAATGTACAGGAGTCTGGCATTTGATCCTTACCCTAACCCTAGGAGGTGAGTATTGTGATTGACTCCACTTCATAGATGAAGAAGCTGAGACACAGAGAAGTGAAGTAGCTGAGACAAAGGCACGCAGTGGGCACATGCAGGGGCAGGATCCCAACCCAAGCATACGCAGGGCCTCCACAGTTGATGGTCTGACCCATTATACTGTGTCTCCACGAGGTAAAAATGGTGCCCCAACGCAGTATCCGTGTTTTTAACCAGCTTTTCTCTGAATCTCATCCTGAAACATCTTCATCCTAGTTTATAGGCAAACCAGCACGTTCTGAGTTTGAGCCACAGGGAACAAACAGAAAAACAGTATCTGCCAGAAAATCCCAGAGTTGTTATTCAGAACACTTAATATTGAATGTGCTTAGTGGATGATGTCTTAGTCTACGACTGCATTTTATTTAAAAGTTCCTCTTCATTTTTCCAAAGGCATAAATTAACTTGGTTTATGCCATTTGCACCCTGGACTCTCTTCCATTGGTAGTTCTAAAATACTAGGATCTTTAAAGTCCTTCCTTTGGAGGAGTGCATTGAAACCTATAAAACTCAGGGAGCTGGAAACCTACAAAGATCAATTTCTTTTGGTAAAAGAAACAGAATTTCTAACTGGCCAGCTCCCTCTCCTCCCGAAATGAAATCCCAGGTATTGGAGAAGCCTCTGGTTGTGATTGTTTCTTGGACAGGTATTAAAGGGCTTCTGCACCGTTTGGCCAAGTTCGTTCCTGATCCCGTCTGGTTTCCGGCCAGGTGGAGTGTGAAATGCTGGCTGCTGCGGGCCGGGGGGCTGCGGGGCCCATTGCCAGCAGCAGTACCAGTTGCAATCTTTGTTCCCCCTTGAAAGGGGGAATGAGACTGATTGGCATTTAGGGAAATAATTTCCTCCAGCCTAATCGTGCCTGTTAATTAAAACTGCTCAAACTGTCACTTTGGGCAGTTGCAGAAAGGTCCTGGTTGCCGAGGAGAGTGAAATGCCACAGTGGGATTGATTGATGCGTTCAGGCCTATTTGACAGTGACAATCTTCTGAAGAAGTCAAGTTTAAAAAAAAAAAAATGGTTTTATGTTTTTTTAGTTAGCATGAGCCAAATTACTTCTAACTCTTTGCCTCTCTCCTGCAATAGCAGCCTGTGTGACTATTCTGAGAATTGAACAAGTTTTAAGAAATGGCACACATATTTTGGGATTGCCATCACACTTCTGCTGAAGCCATTCGGTGGCTGTCATGCGCTAATATAAAGTATGGACCGGGCATCACATACTCCTTGGTTGAGATGCTGGTTCTTCTTAGATGTGTGGTAGAATGACAAATTTTTGCAGTTTTATACCTGAAAGGTCAAGAATCAGGGACGTAATATTGCATATCTCAAAATTTCTAGGGCTAAATGAGGTAGTATATACCATAAGCTTGTTCTATAGCAGATGTTTGATAACTATTATTTTCCTTTATCTTTCCATATCTTTTCTACCAGGTTATAGTTTGGAAAAAAACCAAACCAAAACAAAACAAAAAAAACAAAAGCAAAGTCAGGACTTGAGAATTAGGAAGTATTTTTTTATTAAAAAAAAAATAGCGGGGATCCCTGGGTGGCGCAGCGGTTTGGCGCCTGCCTTTGGCCCAGGGCGCGATTCTGGAGACCCGGGATCGAATCCCACATCGGGCTCCCGGTGCATGGAGCCTGCTTCTCCCTCTGCCTGTGTCTCTGCCTCTCTCTCTCTCTCTCTGTGACTATCACAAATAAATAAAAATTTAAAAAAATATTAAAAAAAAAAATAGCCACATAGGGGTAGTTCATAGAATTTGGTATGTCCATATGATAGACTATTTTGCAACCATTTAAAAAACATATGAATAATTAATGACATCAACATACTTATGTGAGAACATTGTGAAAAATTTAGGATACTAAATTGGGTGTAAACTACCATCGTGTTTTTTTATTTTTAAAGGGACATGGGAAAAGTCTTTATTGATTTTTACAAACATGCTAATACTATATTCCTGTTGGTGGGTTTGTACGACATTTTTACTTTCTTATATCTTTTATGTTTTAATACATGATGTATGGTTTTTAAAAGAGGCTAATATAAAAATGACTCAAAAGCTAGAAATGCAACTAAATGCCAATGAAGTGTTTTTCTTGCATGGCTTAGAAAATTATCCTGGCAGCAATTTTGAGAAAGGGTTGCGCTAAAGTTATTTAGGCAATGCCAGTGCTATTTAAGCAAGGTAGCTACTTTGAAAGAGTCAAAGACATTTACACACAGGAGGTCTTATAGTTTTCATATGAAATGTTGTATTTTGTTTTGTTGCATTTATTTTAGCTATCTTGTTAACTCCTCTATCTAAAAACACTCCCAGCAATGCACCAACAGAGGAGGTATGAATTCTGGGGAAAAGGAAACATATCCTTATGGGAAACTTCTTAGAGTTCTGGATGGTGCTGGCTAATTTACTTTTTTTCTTTTACCCTTCCAGTCCTTGAGGGGACTCTACTGTTATTCTGATTTTTAAAGATGAGGAAAGTTCTGGTTGGGCAATGTTTTGCAATTTACCTAAAGTCAGCAGCTGGGATGAGGAAGAACAGGAATGGAAAGGTCTGTGTAACTTTAAAACTGTCCAAATCGTCACCACAAAATTGACAGTAGGTGCTTCAGCTTGTTGGCCAATGTGTGAGCCGCTGACCACAGGTAGTTAGTTACTTAAATTTTAAATCCATTTAAAATGAATAAAGTTAGAAATGAGTCATACTAGCCGATTGCAAGTGCCGTGTTGATGTAGGAACGAGTTAGGGGCAGACAGGGCTAGGCAGGAAAAGATAAGGGAAAGGCCCAGAGTCTGGCTTCCAGGAATCTGTGGGCTCCTATAAATCCCAAAGACACTGAAAGGCTCCAGAGTTGGGCTCCTACCCATCTCAAGAAAACAGAGATAAGACCTTAAAAACAGAGAAAAATAAACCTGGCTGGCTAGTTCCAAAATGTTAGGGAGTCTCCCCTTTTAATGGCTACTAGGCTCACAGAAACCCCAGGTGGAGAGGAATATTATGGAGGAGAGATTAAACTGAGGGGAGGGTACTTTGGATCAGGATATTTACAAAGAAACATCTTGTTTGTTACAAGTCCACCATGTTCCTTCCAAATATAGACATGATATTTACAAATCCATGTTGGTATTGACAAGAAATTTACCAAGTTCCCTGGTCAGTTTCCTGTAAAAGAACCTAAAAGCCTCAGGGGGTAACCCTGTCAGGACACCTCTCACTCCTGGGATCTTTCTGTGTATCTCTGCTTAATAAACCTCTATGGCTTTGCTCGCTCTCTGTTGGCCACAAGATTCATTCTTTGACTCTGTGAGACAAGAACCAAGCTCTCCCAGTATTAGTGTGGTCACACGTGGCGGGTGGCTGAGGTATCAGACTGTGCAGATATTGAATGTTCGCATCCTCCCAGAAGCATCCATTGAACAACCCTGCAAGTCCAGAGATTGGCAGATGGAAACATGGCCAAGGGTTGCCTAGGGTGGTTGGAGAAAACTTAGGATGAAGAGAGTAAGAGTCCAGGAGGAGGGGGAGTAGCTCTTCCTCTCCTTCTGGATTCCTTCTCTGAGCCTCACTCCTCGTTGAGGACCCCCTGTCCTGATGATCTGGCCCCTGCTGTCCATGACCACCATCCTGAATTCTGCACTCAAGTCCCACACTCTGGTCCATGGACATCAGTCTCCCCTCCCAGAGAACACAGGTCATTACTCGGGTCCTACCATAGAGTTCCACGGACTGAAGATCATTTTCAAAATTAATGAAAACAGGGTGATAGATTCAATTGTCTCAGTTTCCTTTTTTTTTTTCCATTCATAATTATCTTTAAGCATTGATTCCTGCCCTTGATTTTCTGTTAGGAGTGCTCTCAGTGCACAAAAGAAGTGACCCTTCAAAGACTTCTCTTTGCACAGAGCTAAGGGCTACAAGCTCCCCTTTGTTCTCAGACCACTGTTCTTCCCAGCCTTCTCGCTGTTGCAGGAGACTACCCCTCCCAGGCTCCCTCACCACGGGGTTGCCAGCGGGGTGGACTGAAAAGTAGAAGAAGGGGAGAAGCCGGGATGCTTTTCTCCCTCTCTTCCTGACTCCAGAGGCATTTCTGGTAGCAGTTGTGTTGTTCCAGCTCTTGCCAGAAAGACCCACTGTGGTTCCTGATTTTACCAGCTGACCCTGGTCCCTGCGCTCCTGTAACACTACCTCCTCCATATGCTCCTACAGCCTATAGGGCACATAGGCTCCCTGCTCTTCAAGCTCTAGGTTCCATCTCTTGTCCTATTTGTTTCCAACTCTTCATCCCCAGTAAAATCAACTCCTTGTCTTCTATTCTATTTGATTTGAAATATTGAGAGTGATTTTTGTTGTCTTGACTGGGTATGTCTGTCCCCAGCTAACATCCCTAGCCTCCTATGTCACCTTTTCCCCATCAGTTTCTGAGCTCCATTCACAGGATGCTTTGTTGCACAATGTGCCCTTTCCCTCTCATGTACATAAGTCTTACTCATCATCAGAAGCTTAACTTTTCCTCCAGAGCAACCATCCTGACTCTCCTTCACTGTCCTAAGGGCTCTGCTACTTCTCCCATAGAAGCTATTCTATCATTTACCACATTTTAACCTAGCTATTGAGATTTCTATCTTCCCAGTAAGAAAGCAAGCTCTGGGAGACTATGGGCCACGACTTTCTCCTTTACCACCATCCCTATAGCTTCTGGTGCAATGCTTGGATACGTAGAGAGTGGTCAAAATATTTTCAAGTGAATAAATATGTGTGTATATCAAATGAATTTCAATGGAAGCCAATCCATGTTGGTGGCTGATTTTGTGCTGTAAATACAAAACTCAACTTTTAAGCCCCTAAAGTCATTCTTTATCCATATGGTGGATTTGTGAGCAATTTATCATGTCCTACAAACAGTGCCTTTATCTCTAGGTGCTCTGGCACCCACAGATGCCTTAGGACCACTACTGTCATCTTCTTTACTCAGCCCTTTTCTTGGGCCTTGTTTCTTTCTTTTTTTTTTTTTTTAATTCATTTATGATAGTCACAGAGAGAGAGAGAGAGAGAGGCAGAGACATAGGCAGAGGGAGAAGCAGGCTCCATGCACCGGGAGCCTGATGTGGGATTCGATCCTGGATCTCCAGGATCGCGCCCTGGGCCAAAGGCAGGCGCCAAACCGCTGCGCCACCCAGGGATCCCGCCTTGTTTCATTGAACCTTGCTTTGGGGGTCCATTTCTAGTGAGCCCCATATTAATGGACTATTGGATAAATGATTGCATATATTCAAAAGAACAAGAGCTTTTTAGAGAGCATGCTTGATTCAAAAGTAGATGAGAAAAGAATGGGATTTTCAGGCCAGTAAAATAGTATTGTTGAGGATATATTTGCAGTTAGACTTAATAATTAAGAGAACATGGGAAAGTTGGTAAACTTAACTCATTATTCCTTCACGTGTAAAATTGGAAATGTAATCTTTATAGGGTCATTGTGAAGAATACATGATAATTGTAATGAGTTGTATGTTGTATAGGTTGTAATGAGCTATGTCAAAGCCTAAAATACCTGTAAATATTAGCTCTGACTAAAAGAGGGTCATTTAGAAGAGAGTCTCATATAAAGGCTCAAGAGAAGTGGCACAGAGGTAATGCCCAATAGCCATCTCATTGATCACCTTGCCCAAGGAATGAATGATACAGGCAAAGCTCTCAGTTGAAGGCCTTGCCCCTCCTGAATCTTCAGACCATAGTAATCAACAGAACTAGAAGTTATCTTGGGTGACAAATGTTTAAGGAACCTTTTCGGGTCTTCCGCATATAAAAGAAGGATTGGACTTGCTCTGTGTGATTTTAAGAGGCAGTAGTGGGTCGCTTCTGGGACATTTTGTGCCGAGGCATTTTAGCTGATATATTAGCCATACATTGACCTTGTGAGGGTATAAGCTCTGGATTTCAAGGGATGTGAGTAGAAGCTGGTGAACATGTGGTAAGAATGCTGTCCATATACTTTGAGCCTGGCTAGAGGTTGATCCTTAAGGATTTCTTCCATCCCTTGGTTTATGCCCATCTGTTCCCTGACCTAGAAGCCACATGTTCTCCTCTGACATATACATGGTATAGAATCCCAGTGTGTTGCCCCAGGAAACCAGCGGTTTCTTGTCTAGAACAAAAGGAATAAAGACACTTAGGATAATACCTCTTAGGTATAACAGAGCAGGCACTAATTATTTTATATATATTTGCTCAATGAAACCTTATGCTTATTATAAGGTATAGCTTTGGATCACACTTAAAAATAGCATTTTAAATGGAGTTAGGGAGCATTATGTTAAGCAAAATAAGTCAGAGAAAGACAAATGCCTTATGATTTTACTTATATGTGGAATTTAAGAAATAAAACAAATAAGTAGGGGCCTCTGGGTAGCTCAGTCAGTTAAGCATCTGACTTCAGTTCAGGTCATGATCTCAGGGTCCTGGGATCGAGTTTGGCATCAGGCTCCCTGCTAAGTGAGGAGTCTGCTTCTCCCTCTTTCTCTCCTTCTCCCCATGCTTGTGCTCTCTCTCTCTCTCTCTCTCAAATAAAGTCTTGAGAAGAAAAAAGAAAGTAAAAGCAGGAACAAGAGAGAAAGACAAACCAAGAAACAGACTTTCAATTATAAAGAACAAACTGGCGCTTACCACAGGTGAGGTAGGTGGAGGGATGGGTGAATGTATGTGATGGGGTTTAAAGAGAGCACTTGTTGGGATGAGCCCTGTGTGTTTTATTTAAGGGATAAGCCACTAAATTGTACACATGAAACTAATATTACACTGTATGTTAACTAGCTGGAATTTAAATAAAAACTTGGAGAGAAAAAAAAAGAACGATTATCCTTTGAAAATTAGCACATATAAGAGCTGTTTCATGCCACATGGATACTGCCCTTTTTTAAACAGTTATCAGAAAACAGAGATAAGAAATATTCCTTTATGAAAACATGTTTTGTGTTTTTTTTTCAGCTATACCAATATTCCAAATTTGCTATCTGACTTTGCCTAGGATCATACCCCTGAGCTTTAGGTTTAGGATGCTTGGTCTCAATCCTTTTTCTCAGAGATTAGCCTTTTTATTTTTTTCCTTCTGAGGATTAATTCTTTCTTCTGAGGCAGGACTATTTTGCTTATAAAATGTCCTAGAGAATAAATATTCATCCATTAAGGAAATAGAGCCTAAAAAGAGTAAGGAGAGCAGAAGGGCCGTGTACATAGCCCCTTTCCACCACCACTTGTCAGCAATACTTGATATCTCCACGTAACTGCTTTACCAGGCATGGCAGTTAAATAAAATCAGATGAGGAGCTCTGTTAATGCCGTCTTTAAAAATAGTCACTATTCTACTGCTGCTAGATAGCTTCTTCATCTCATGGTCCAGACCTGGAAGATGGTCCCAGGCTTTTCTAAAAGTAAAATTGGCTACACAGGTAGATGGGAACAGAAATGGTCTTAATGGTGCATTAAGTGTCCAATTACTTGAGATTATTAGAGCTCAGTTGAATGACTGTAACAGCGCAGATTTCAGATTTCACACTTTCTGGGTTGAAGTGCCATTTAGAATGCATATTGTCTTACAGCAAATGCAAAAATCAAAGCAGATTCACATATGGTAATTTACCGGCTAAGCCTTTTCATTGCAGACTTCAGATTTGTTCTCCCCTCCAACTCGTTCTCTGACAAGAGAGGCTCCTTGGAATGGAAACTGCAATGATAGCATCATCATCATCATCACCATCAATTATTTTAATCATTATATTCATTACTATGAGTGTTTAGCCCAGAAATTAGCACTGTGAAGAGGACATTCGAAATGACAACCAGCCCAAGAGGCTAGTGGAAGTCCCAGGAACGTGAAAGGAGTAAGTTTGAAGCACCTCTCTTCAGTATAGTTCAAGACTGAAAAGCTTCATCCTAAAGGGGGCTAACTGGATGGATACCTGGAGCTTTACTCAGTTGTGTTCTGAAGCGTCTGTCACTGTGTCACCAATGCTGACCTGGAAGTTTCTCCACGTTCGCCACTTCCTTGTATTTAGTCATTTCTAGTTTCTTGCATCGAAGTTGGCCATGAAAGCATGATTCGTAATTCTCAGGAATTTCAACACTTCCAAGGTCAAGTTTACCTTCTTTGGTCAAGATGATCTCCACAGCCAGCAGCAAATCTGTAACTTTATGCATTAGAAGCACATAGTACAGATCAGAAAACGGATACATCTGCTCCTCTCATGGCCCCTGCTCATTTATTTTGCAGGCCAATAGTGAACAGGTAGTGAACAGAATTATTCATGCAACTTAGATGTATTTGTGTCTTGATGTTTCAAGTTTACATACATGGAAAAAAGAAAAGTCTGCATCTTAGCATTCGACAACTTAACCATAAAGATACACCCAGGAACGTAAGGCATCTGGAGGCAGAGTCCACTTGGTAGTGGGCCAGTAGAGGCCTGTGTTCTTATTCCAGCTCAGTGATGAAATGTATGCCTGTTCTACAAACTCTTATTGCTTCCTTTTGCAGGCAGCTGAATGTGATACAGAGGCTTGTTTTCCTATTTTTTTTAAGATTTATTTATTTCTATTTTATACAAATAGAGAGCACCAGGGTGACGGGCAGAGGGAGAAGGAGAGAGAGATGGAGGCAGACTCAGTGCAGGGTGCAGAGCCTGATGCGGACCTCCATCCCAGGACCGTGAGATCAGGGCCTGAGCAGAAAACAAGAATCAGATGCTTTATGGACTGCACCACCCAGGCGCCTCTGGAGAACTTCTAGTTGGATTGAAGCTCATTTGTGTCTTGCTCTACCCTTAAACTTTCTTATCTGTCAGATGTAGATAATGATAGTGCTATCAGGAGACTTGAATGAGGCAAAGCCTGCAAAAATGTTCATCGCTCTGCTCGCTATATTTCATGGCAAATGCTTAATAATGTTAGCTCTTGGTTTCATGAAACTGAAAGAATATGAATAAGTGATCTTGAACCTTCTTTGACCTGATTTACTTTCTCATTGGAAGTACTTCGTGTGTGTGCACCTATCTCATAGGTAAGAATTAGCTTGCAATCAGATGAATTGAGGCATAATATCCTCTTGATATTTAGAAGGGAAGTATGTAAATATGATGAAGGCACAGAGGAAGCATAACTGATTCTTGCCCATTAATTTTCTTAAGATTTCTAGTTTGCGAGAGAGAGCTGGAGTGGGTGGCCTTTGACAGCTGGCGTAGCCTGATGTCTTAGAGAGGCTCTCTGGTTCAGTGTGGTAGAGCTCATATTCATTCCATTGTTTACTCTTTCCATGACCCTAGGCAAGTAATTTGGCCTCTTGGAGCCCCTGTTTTCCTACCGGAGATGATACTTGCCTCTTTAGAATTGTGGACAAATAAACTAGGTAACTGAATGCTGAGTCCCTGCCCCACTGCTTGGCATGTTGCAAATGTACAAAAATATTCTGGGACTAAGTCAAGATTATTAGGAAGTGGGAGATGGAAAATAACATATAAGAAACATCCTTAAGCCAAACAGGCTGAAGAGGCAGGGTGTGGGAAGGTGATAAGAGAGACTCCAGAAAATGAAGCCGTGCTGTCACTGTGCAATTTTCTAGTTACTTCTTTGTCCCATTAAATTGCCTTTTCCAACAATGACAACGACAAAACAATTGCGTCTTTGGCTTTCATAATATATTTTCGTGTTAAGTTTTGTTGTTCCAAATAAGGCAGGTGCTGTAGACTGAATGTTTGTGTCCCCACCCCCACCCCAACTCCTGTGATGAAGCCTAATCCCTGGTGAGATGGTACTTGGAGGTGGGCCTTTAGGAGAGGATCTGGTCAGAAGGGTGAGCTCCCATAAATGGGATTAGTGACTCCACAAGAGAGACCCCAGAGAGCTCCCTCACTCCTGCCACCATGTGAGGACACAGTGAGAAGATGGGTGTCTATGAAGCAGGAAATGGCTTCTCACTTGGACATCAGGTCTGCTTAGTACCTTGATCTTGGACGTTCCAGTCTCTAGAACTGTGAGAAGTAAATCTCTGTTGCCTAAAAACCACTGAGTCTAAGGTATCCTATTGTAGCAATCTGAAAAAAAAAATTGTTTTAAAAATTTATCTGGCCCTTTTAAAATTTCCAGACAAGCAAATTCGAGATTTCTTTGGCTCCAAATATTACTCGGGGTAATATCTTGGGATCAGAATGTGGGAAGGTTACAAAGAGACAAGGGCTCTGACTGTGTCTGAATTGAATCCTAAGCAAAAATACCTGGTCCCCAACAGGAAGTGGAGCTTTTACCATGAGATCCTAGGGTGCAGAACAGACAAATTTCTATTTCATCATTCACAACATGTCTTCTGAGCCACGAACACATCTGAAGCGATGACACGAGTACAGATACAGCCCCATGAGTTTGTGTGTTTCCTACAGAAGCCCACATCCCAATCATCTACTGAAATCATGGACCTGGTGCTAGTTCTGCTCGGGGTGGGGTGGGGGGAGAGATGTGGAAACCTGCTCTTCACCCTTCCCCCTGAGCAAGACCCTGTGAGTTGCACAGTATTCCAGGGGGTAATGCGATGGTTTGATCACAGAAGTGCCTGGGATGCCAGAACTGACTCAGCTTGACCTTGGGAATCTATTTGTCCTTTCTGAACCCCTCCTTCCACATCAATATTACACACAGCTTTGGTATTAAGTGAACTTATGTAAATTGTAAGCTATAACAGGGTATGTAGATAATATTTAATTTTAAGCAGCACAATTAGTAGAGGCAGGTTTATGGAAAAGAGGGAACGTGGGTGGGTATTTGTCAGTTCTGTGCTGCTTTGTTGGTTGTTGTGGATGGCACGTGAATGTGGATCTACACCCATACGTGTGGTCAGAGCTCACCGCACTGGGTGAAGTCACAGCTCTGGTCTGGCTTCCTAAGGACAGTGGGACACGAGGTTGAGTGAGGAGCTCAAGGGATCAGTGGCCCATGACTCTGGCCCATGGAAGTCACACTCCCTGTGTGCCTGCCACATGCTCTCGTTGTTATAGGTGCCATAGGGGAATGGCGGGCAGGGGACAGACACAATCTGTATTCTCATGTTGCAGACATACACGAGGGTGATGGAAGGAACACACCTGAAGAGACAAAATCAAGCAAGAATTCAACCAAGTATGAGTAGACAGGGGAAAGGAAATGACTTGGTGATAAGGCGTTAAGCTGGAGGAAATCTCTGGGGTTATTAGCACTAATCTTTTCATGGTACGGAGCAGATACAGAACCCAGAGGAAGGGATGTGTTCAAGGGGAATTTTCAATTCATACAAAGTAATTCAGTGAAACCGTAACATCTTGCTTATCATACACGTGAAGTTGTATTACACTGTACATACTTTCCACTGTTAAGTCTTCAGAAAGCTGTTATTGCTTTTTAAGGGCAAGGTCGGTGGTACTAGTGTGGCTATGAGCAGGGTTCCCAAAACCAAACTCTACCATGAGCTGGTACATCATGTATACTCTGCAGAGGCTCTCAGGAAGCAAGGATGGGAAAAAGAGGGAGCATGAAGCTGAATTGTAGCTGCTGTACCCGAAGGTGAGGCACAGGTGGGAAAAAAAAAAAAAAAATCAAAGCTTCAGTACTTGGAGGACAGGCTCTTCAGAACCATAAAGCGCCAAGAGCCTGTTGTGACCCCTTTGAATAATACTTATTTCTATTCCACAGTTGAAGTAGGATGTGAAACAGGCCTACTTTTTAACTTAGATTGCATGTTTTGGGATTCCGTTTGATTGGGGCTACTAATAAATACAATCTGATGGTTAAAACAGCCTCTGTCCCAAGCTACCCTTAGGAACAACAACCATTCACCTTCTGAGGATAAAATTGCAAGCTGCAAAGAAATAAGTAAGACTTTGTGTTCCCTGTTGTTGCAGCCCCAAGGTGGGGAGTTGGCAGAAAGACTGAAACGCCAATTTTAGTGCTTCCTGACTTATGCAGTCTTAAGCTCCATTTCCCAATATAGAAAATGGAGATGATAATCCATTATTTAATTTGGAATATAACATATTTATGTATCTGATATGTGAGGAAGAAATGTTTCAAATTAATACTGGCTAGAATATTCAGACAGGCTTTAAGTTGGAAGTTGAACTTGAGCATGGAAGACGTTTCAACTTAGCTAAAATAAAGCTATGAATAAGATGGAATGAAAGATCACAAGCAACAACATACAACTTGAAGCAATGGTGCTGTGTTTCCTGAAGTGTGTTCTTATGTTTGGAGCATATCATTTAATTGATTTGAATACTATTTTATAGCTTTTGAAGATTAGACAAATGGTAACGTCCATTTCTGGTGTTATAGTAGATACCATGGCGGACCCTTCAAATAACAGGTAAAAATGCTGGATTAAAAAAACATATATATTGGACACCTGGGGGGCTCAGTGGTTGAGCATCTGCCTTCAGCTCAGGTCATGAACCTAGGGTCCTGGGATCGAGTCCCGCATCGGGCTCCCTGCATGGAGCCTGCTTCTCCCTCTGCCTGTGTCTCTGCCTCTCTCTGTGTCTCTCATGAATAAATAAATATTTTTTTTAAAAGTATTGTTGAGTAGACAAAGACCAAGTGCTAGGGCTCAAAACTATGTCAAAGTGGGAACCCATAGCAATAAGCAACTTTTACATATAAATCATCTGTTGAATCCCAGTGAGCTTGGACTTAGTTTTTGTGACCTTATGGTGCAGAGTGAGGACTTAGAGAAACAGAGGAACAAAAACTTAGTCTCAAAAAAACAAAAAACCTATTCTCAGCCTCAAATGAGAGTTTCATAGGAGGGTCCACAGAAGGTTGTCAGAGTGGACTAGAAATAAGTCAGCTGCCCCTGTATCCTCAAGGACTTCACGAATAGTACACTAAAATGCAAATATTTTTACTGTGTTTAAGTACATCAGAGAAGGAATTTATCTCTAGTTGTTTGGTGCCGGATATAGCAGAAAGTAATTTTTCTTTGGACTAGGTAGACAAAAGCCAAATACCCATATGGGTTTACAGCCCATATTTACACTGCCTGAGAGGTAATTAAAACTGGAAGTTAAGAATTTAGGTTAAAGCAATTCTGAATTGGTATTGTCCCCAAGAGCCTGGAGAAGCAAATGCAGACTCTCAAGAGCAATCCACTTTCATCCAATACTTCAAGAATCCCTACAAACAAAGTTTTAAGAATAGATGAGCTCATAATTAGAAGCCAAATTAAGAAAAATAATAACACTAAGCAGGTTAAGTAAAAATGAGAAAAACCAATAGTAGAATCATACCCTCAAAGGCTTAGGAGCAGGTTCATTAGACATAAATATTCTTACCATTTTAAATAACTTAAAGAGGGAGTGAAGACTATAGAAACAAAAAAATAGAAAGAAAAAATTAGATTTAAAAATAACAACTGGAAATGAACAACTAAATATTGAAAAGAATATGAAATAGCAGATTAAGCAAAACTGCAAAAACAGAATTATGGAATTGGAAAAGGTTACAAAGAAATTATTTAAAAGGCAACATATTAAGACAAAGAGAAAGTGTGGACTAGAACATTGTACTGAAATTTGAGAAACAACTGAAATTTCTAATGTTAAATAAGTGTCAAATTATAAATTATTCAATTTTAAATATATATTAAAATGATGCAGTCTCTAAAATTCCTTGTTCCTGGAAATAATTTACTCATTCAACATTTATTAACTCCCAATCGATGTAGTAGGTTTTGGTGGTACAACCGTGGGTGAAAAACCCCATGAGATTATGTACTTTTGTGGAAAAAAATGGCTATATGATAGTAAGTAGTTTTGGCACGTAGCACACTTTGAATTGACAGAAAGTGTATTTTGTTTTACTTTAGACAATCTTGAGTTTACTTTATTAAAATGTTTTTTTATTATAGCTAACACAGTGTTACATTAGTTTCAGGTGTACAGCACAGTGATTCAACAACTGTATACACCATGTTATGCTCACCTCACGTAGCTCCCATCTGTCATCACACAATGCTATTACACTTCCACTGACTATATGCCCTATGCGGTGCCTTTTACCCCCATGATGTATTCATTCCATAACTAGAAGCCTGTCTCCCACTCCCCTTCTCCCATTTTGCCCATCCCCTGATCCCTTCCCTCTGGCGACCATCAGTTCTCTGTATGTACAGGTCTGATTCAGGTTTAGTTTGTTCATTTATTATTTTTTTTTAGCTTTCCCATATAAGTGAAATGATATGACATTTATCTTTCTCAGTCTGACTTATTTCACTTAGCGGAATACCCTGTAGGTTCATTCATGTCATAAATGGCAAGATCTCATCTTTTCATGGCTGTATAGTATTCTGTTGTATGTATGTACCACCACTTCTTTATTAATTCATCTTTTTATAGACCCTTGGATTGCTTCTATAACTTCACTATTATAAATAGTATTGCAATAAACATAGGGGTGTATATAAGAATGAATTGTTGAATTAATATTTTCATTTTCATGGGGTAAATATCCGTATTGGAATTACTGGATTATATGGTATTTCTATTTTTAATTTTTTTAGGACACTCCATACTGTTTCCCACATAGCTGCACCAGTTTACATACTCAGCAGTGCATGAGAGGGTTCCTCTCCATAACCTTGGCAACACTTGAACTGACAGAAAATATTTTTAAAAAAATCAAATCATGACAGTCTTTGTTATGTTATAGTGAAAAATAAAATGGGGCCCTTGTACACCAGATATTGTGAGACTGCCCTGAAGGACAGAAGGCAGATAAGATTTTCCTGGTGTAAAGAATAGCCCATAGCAGACTCAGGAAAGAATTAAATAAAAAATCAGAGAGGTAGGTGAGGTTTTCCAAGCTAAGAAAATGGAGGGATCACCTGGAAGCACTCAGAGCTGGGTGGCTGTGGTACCATACATGATTATCCAGACTACCCGGTCTCTTAAATCTGATGCTTTTTGGGCCAGGCCCTGGGTCTCAGAAGCAACTGTACCAGATAATGACAAACAGTGGGAATGTGGTGCCCGAAAGTTAGAGGAGTTGCCTGGAAGGCTGAAAATTCCAGACGGTATGGTCCTCACTGCTCACTGAGAACTAGATATTTCTGTACATTGCTGAAGACTGCCTTGTTCTGCTTCCCCATGGCTCCTAAAAGAAATAGCACTATTAAGTCATAACATTCATACACGTACCTACAGGGCAGCCAAAAAAGATGAGAACCCTCACAAAAGACCAGAAAACATGGGAGAACAACTGAGGCAAGAGATTTGCTACAATGATGAAAAGCAGAGAGAGAAGAAGACAAACGAGGAGCGACTCCTGGCTCTGGGAATCAAAGGGTTGCCAAAGGGCAAGTGGTGGGTGGATGGGATGACTGGGTGATGGACACTGAGGAAGGCACTTGATGGGATGAGCACTGGGTGTTATACTATATGTTGGCAAATTGAATTTAAGTAGAATATTAAAAAAGAATGAAAAGCAGAGTTTCAAAAAGTACAGAAATTTAAGAAATGATATTATATCATAAAATATATCTACTTGTCATTACATGTAATAAAAGAGTGACTTTTATAAAGGAAAATTATAAACATTACAAAATCAATAGTTACATTACAAAATCAATAATTATAACCAATAGCAAAGGCACCCCTGAAGAGCAAATCATTAAAACAGGAAGATGGATTGAGAATTTTTCTATAATAAACAGCAAAAAAAAAAAAAAAAAAAAAAAATCTGGAAACTTTAAATTAAAAAAATGAGAAACATGATGTTTCCACCCTCATCTATTGGGCATTCCAGAAGAAATGACCGGAGGACACACAAGAAGGAAATAATTGAAGAATTGACAAAATATTTCATTGACTGAGAAAAATACCTGTCTCTAAATGACAGGCCTCACTGAGTGATGAGCAAACTGAAGAAATATATAGTCTCACCTTGGGAAATTTTGGAAAAATTTCTGAATGAGCTTGCAGGAACTACCTACACAAAATGTACAGTAAAAAGGAAAAAGAAAATAACCTCAGAGCAATTCAACAATCAGATTGACACTGGGAACCACAGACTATACCACTGAGTGCGTAAAATAAATGGGACAGTAGTTTCATATTTCTGTGAAACCACCTTCAGAGCTGTGATAGCTCTACAAGGGCCAAGGATGCTGTGAATGTATTTTTTTTTTTTTTTTTTTTTTTTTTTTTTTGAGGAGGCTGACTGGATTTGGAAGTTGGCAAAACTCCGTATCTGTGAGTCTGAGACAGTCGTGATCTTGGCAGCAAAAGAATGTGTAAGGTCAACAGAGGTCTGGAGTTATGATACTGGTTGGGTCAAGCCACAGACTGGCAGACAAGCCAGGGGGACACCCTGGGAATCCAAGAATTGAAACGATCATGGTGAGTGTAGGGAGGCTTCCATGAGGCCAGCTGTTCTGGAAGGTCGCATGCATCTGCCGGACGGTGTGCAGCACAGGACAGAGACACACACCCTTGGCTGAATGTGAGGTCCTGCACGTGTGCACAAGAGTTACGAGAAGGTCCAAGGCAGGGGGCACCTGGGTGGCTCAGTCAGTGAAGCCTCCACCTTTGGCTCAGGTCCTGATCCTGGGATCCTGGGATGGAGCCTGTGTCGGTGTCGTAGGGCTCCCTGCTCACCGGGAAGGTGCTTCTCCCTCTCCCTCTGCAGCTCCCCCTGCTTGTGCTCTCTCTCTCTGTGTCTCTCTCTCAATCTGTTAAATAAATAAATGAAAGAAATTTTTTTTTTTTTAAAGCCCAAGTGTGGGGAGGGGGGACAACCTGGAGCATACTTTTAAACTTTGTAAAACTCTGAATTTTTTTTATTTTTTAATTTAATTTAATTTAATTTATTTTTAAAGATTTTATTTATTTATTCATGAGAGACACACAGAGAGAGAGAGGCAGAGACACAGGCAGAGGGAGAAGCAGGCTCCACGCAAGAAGCCTGATGTGGGACTTGATCCCAGGACTCCGGGAGCATGCCCTGGGCCCAAGGTAGACACTAAACTGCCTAGCCACCCAGGAATTCCCTAAAACTCTGAATTTTTTACAGAAAACTTCTTGTTCCATAAAACTTATTGACTCAGGGTTTCTGAGCAGAACTCCTGACCGATCATTGGCTCACCACTAAGATTTGCTGACTCAGATGTGAGCCCTAGGAAGCTACGCACAAAAATGAAAATGAGAATAAATACGAATGACCTGAGGGCTTAGTCTCTGTACAGTGTAAGGAGACAGACTCCATGGACTCAGACCAGGCAAATCACAGAACAACAACAATAAAAATCTTATAAAGAACATTAATATAAATACCCAAAGGGGATCAAAATCTAAAATTGCTATATAATCTGAAAAAAAAAATGAAACATAAAAAGTAACAGGAAAGTGCAACAGGTGTGACTCGTTCACAGGAAAAACACAGTCAATAAAAACTGTGAGGGGGATTAAATGTTGTGCCTAGCAGATACGTGTTTTTGTTTTGACTCTCTCTTCTTTTTTAGTATAGTTGACATAGCAGATGCATGTTTTAAAGCAACTATTATAAATATGTTCCAAGAACTAAAGAAAACCATGATTAAAGAATTAAGGTGTAATAATAAACCATAAAAAAGAACATATTCATGAAGAGATTATTTTTGAGATCAACCCGATGACTTTAAAATGGAATTGCATGTGCCATAACTTAAATTTTAAAAATTCATTGCAAGGGCTTGTCTTCCATCATGAATGTCAAAAGAAACAGATAGTTTTTTTTTTTTTTTTGAAAATAGATCAGTAAAAATTATACTAAAGAAGCAGTAAGTAAAGAAGCCTGTGGGACATTATCAAATACTAGTCTAGCAAGTCCCTCCCACTCATATGTAAATTATGCCTCAATAAAGCTGTTTTAAAAACCTTAGGAACTGAACAACATACATAAATCCAAAGCTAAGTAAAAGAAAAAAAGAATAAAGAAGGATATTTCCAAAGCTCACAAAAGAGAAGAAAGAACAAAGAGATGTGACAAAATTATATATATATTTTATATAAATGTATTCATATATTTTATATGTATTTAATAGTGACAAAATACAACTCTGTCAAGGTTCCACTATACCACAGTATCACAGTGATAAAATACATATTGCAAAATTTGCTAGAATTGTAAAAAGTTAACAAAATGATGATTAGAGCAGATTTTTAAGAACATGTTTTCCTCAGAATTAACTGGTTATATAGACAAAAATAAGAATATGGAGGGCTTGGATAACATAGCTGTCAAGATTTATATAATAGATAAAATAGTACTTTATAGCAAAAAGATAGAGAATAAAGTTACTTTTCAAAAAAAAAAAAAAAAATAAAGTTACTTTTCTAAAGACACCAGAGATAATTCACTCAAATGAATCATATTTTAGGTCCCAAAGGAAGTCTCACGTGTATGTCATTAAATATATAGCTGTATTTACCGCATAAAGGCAAAAAACTAAGAACTATAAAACTGAAGTACTCAAATCTCATTTTTGGATATTTAATTACCAGCCATGGGCTATCCATGCACAACGAATCAAAGTAATTGTAACAAGTGACTATAAAAATGGAGGAGTTTAAGGTAATGAGAAGCTCATTAAATAGGAAATATTTAAAATAGGAATAAACAGTGTATTGTTTAGATAAGCCAGAGTAACCAAGGTTCACATGGACATAGTGTTTACCTGGACATACAAAGTAGGCCTGACTACTGGCCTGCCCCAAATTAGAGTATCCTGGGGAAATTGTGGAGCTCCCAGACTGGCCATAAGCAGTGGTGGGAAAAATCAATGAAAAATAGTTCAGTCTCTATATTAAGTTTGGAGAAGTAACATATGATATTTAAGACTAAAAACTTGAGATTATTGAAATGTAAATGTGTCCTATTGATCCGTGAAATAATAATAATATTATTCAAATATTATATTTGATTATTTTGATTATTTGATTATTATTTGATTATTATTATATTTATATATTTTGATTATTTGATATTATCATATCAAACAATATTATTCAAATCTTCAAATAATAGAAGATTTGGCTCATAGATTTTTTTTAAAGCTTTTATTTATTTATTTGAGAGAGAGAACACAAGAGAGGGGAAGAGCAGAGAAAGGAGAGGGAGAAGCAGACTCCCCACTGAATGCAGAGCGTGGATGTCCGGCCAACCCCAGGACCCTAAGATCATGATCTAAGCCCAAGTCCTATGTCCCTCTGACTGGGCCCCCCGGGTGCCCATTGGCTCACAGACTTAAATTAGTTGCTTGGGAGGAGAGGGACATAAGGTGAGTTTTTTTTTTTTAATAGTTTTATTTAAATTCAACTTAGTTAATGTCTAATGTATTATTAGTTCAGGGGAGAGAATTTAGGGAATTTTTAGAGATTTTGTTTTTTTTTTAAGAGAAGCTGAGCTGTTTAATCACCTCCTTGGCCAGACTCAAGGCTGTGGCTGCCCCTGAACAACTCACACCTGGAAGCCACTGAGCATCGCTAGAGATGGAGTGGCCACTTGAGTCAGAGGATGAGTTAGCATGGGAAGGGGAAACTTGGGCATCTCTGACTGGGTCATCTGGCAGTCCTGCCCCCGGGTCCTGCTTCAGCTCTGAGAGGATCCTGGCTGGTCCCCAGGGGCAAGGAACCAAAGGGCGTGCCCTGGCTGCAGGAAGAGAATGACCTGAGGCAGGGCAGCCATTCCCACATGGCCTACGTCGAGGTGCAGCGCTGTCTGCACCAGGGTGAGTTGCATACAAGGTGAGTTTTTCTAACAAGCCTCATAAGACTATTTGGCGCTATGAACGATGGAACATAAAACTACAGAAATATATAAGAACAAGAATAGAGAAAAATTAATATTACAAACACTTTAGGATTAAATAGTGACGAGAGTACCATATATGGTTATTGGTAAAATCACACGGAGATATGCAGGCATACAAAACACAAACACACCCACACTCAGATACACATATACATGTACATTTGAATATACAAAGACACAGACTGATAAGTGCAGAAACATAGAAATACACGTTCATATATATGCATGTGACATGCACACGTACAAATGATTATACGTATGCATCCACGAACACAAACATGCCTGTAACAAACACGCATGCCTGTATACATTATATCCCTGTGCCTGCACACCCATGGGCACCCACATCTGTATATGCACATGTGCTTGTCTACACACGTAGCCATTTGCACATATATACACCTATGCTCATATAAAATCCTGAATTTATGAAAATAAATGCACTTAAAAATATATTACTATATAGAGGAGAATTACTGAATGGAAATAGTAAAAATATTAGCAATAGTTACCCATGAGTTGTGAGATCAGGATGTATTTATTTTCCAAACTACTTTTAATATTTTTCAAATTTTTGTTTAGAAAATGTGGAGTAGAAAGTATGTAGCAAATATCACCTGTTTCTGTAATAGAATGATTTGGTCAACTTCATTTCTATACTGCCACTAACTTCTAATTTTTTTTACAAATATCGTTACATGAAACTACCTTCTTTGGACTCCACCTTCTTTGTCTTTTTCTGTAGTCTCTTTGAACATCTTCCTTCTCTGAAAGGAGATGTATTTCCCTTTTAAATTCTTCTTTTTAATCTATTAGTGAATAGCTAAAGAGTTTTTTTTTAATGAAGGATTAGTTTTTTTTTAAGACTGAAGGATTAGTAACAGATAATTTATTTTTTTTATTTATTTATGATAGTCACACACAGAGAGAGAGAGAGAGAGAGAGAGGCGCAGAGACATAGGCAGAGGGAGAAGCAGGCTCCATGCACCGGGAGCCCGATGTAGGGTTCGATCCCGGGTCTCCAGGATCGTGCCCTGGGCCAAAGGCAGGTGCTAAACTGCTGCACCACCCAGGGATCCCAGTGACAGATAATTTAAATCGTGATATTCACCATTTTTGGACTTTCTGTTAAAAAAATTTTTGACTACATTATCTGTAATTAAGTTAGAAGATTGAGTTTTACTTGATCAAAATCTTTATCAATTATTTTTGGAGGCATGTGAGGGAAGAAATCCTTGCAAAGGAGGTCAGAATAAAATAAAAAGGAGAAGTTTTGAGTGTCTACATACTGTCCAGCATGGTGTAGGCTTTATGCATACTTCAACTCACCTAATTTAAATGATAGAGACCGGGTTGCCTGGTGTGGAAGGAAATGAAGTGTAGTTTATTTACGTATGTTTAACTTTGAGGCTGCTCTGCAAACTCTCCAGGGAATTGTTATTTAACTTTAGAAAGCTGCTCTTTGGGTTCATTTACAAAACCCAAGTGCATTTTGAGAGAAAAATCTATTTTAAAATGTGTTTTCTTAGTTAAATGAAAGTTTAGTTCTGTAAACAGTCACCTCCCAGGATGATAAAGCCTTGGGTGAGTTGGTGTTTGTCTCTGGGGACAGCAGTTGGCTTAAGTAATCACCTCTTTCCTAGGAGCCTCAGTGACCTATCCGAGAGGCTAGCTTAAGGATCTACCACACAGGATGCATCAACTCACCAAAGTGAGGCAGCAGTGCCATGTGGCTGCCTGCCTCATCCCTTAAAATGTTTAAATGGCTTTGCCAGTATATTTATATCTTAGCAGTAAGGTTAGAACCAGATTTGAAAATGTGTGTCACTTCTTATCAATCCATTGGTGACTACTGAGGGGTCTCTGTGTTTTTTTTTTTTTTGGCAGGGGGAGGGGGGCACTCAATGCAGAGAGGGGGTTTCTAAAAACTTCCCAGGCTTAGCACAAAAGAGCATGCTGATTAACTAGCTGTGTTTACCATGAATACAGAATACAAGGACTCTGATAGGCAAGCATTGGTCCTCACCAGCCCTGTGACCTTTGGCAAGGCCCTTGACCTCCTCAAGCTCCAATTTCCTCATTTCTAAAAACCCCACCTGACAAAGTTCCTAGAAAGATAAAGGTGAATAATGCATGTAAAACCAAACTCTTTGAGAGTTGCTCTTTCAATAAGCAGTTTTTTCTTTTTTTAAAGAATTCTTTTTTTTTTTAAATTTTTATTTATGATAGTCACACAGAGAGAGAGAGGCAGAGACACAGGCAGAGGGAGAAGCAGGCTCCATGCACCGGGAGCCCGACGTGGGATTCGATCCCGGGTCTCCAGGATCGCGCCCTGGGCCAAAGGCAGGCGCCAAACCGCTGCGCCATCCAGGGATCCCTAAGCAGTTTTTTCTTTTGCTGGATTGATTTAGTTATTGTTAAGCAATTTTCTGTATAAAATATTGTAGGTCTAGTCATCATTTATCTGTTTATTTCCAAAGCTGGCATAGAAAAAAGTGACATTTTTTTTCTAATGTTCAGAAATTTTTCTAGGGATAGAGACTGTGCCAGTACGCCTAGGGACAATACATATCCATGCCTATGGTTAGGTCAGTGCCTGTGGATTGATACTTTTAGAACTATAATATGAGCCGGTGTGCATAGACAGTTAACAGCAGACATTTCGACAGTGCTAAATAATTTCTAACCCAGGACTAAACACACAGACAGCTTTGGATCTTTAAATGAGACCAAAGTTCCATATACCGGGCTTCATCTGTAGAGCCATTGGATACAACATCCCAGCCAATCAAATGAACAATCAGGATAAAACATTCAGTTTTCTTGAATTGGTATCAGTGTGATTTTCACAGAATTTTACCCCTTTGGGAGTGCAAGAAAAAAAAAAATCTAAAAGTTGTGAAAAGGGATTTAAAGAACATGGAATCTGATTTTCTTCTCTTTCATTTTCTGGCCAGGAAATACTGAGAAAAACATTGAGTGTTCCTGGGCTTTAGTGTCTCATCTTTAAAGATTTTTATTTATTTATTTATTCATGAGAGACACAGAGGGAAAGGCAGAGAGAGAAGCAGGCTCTCTATAGGGAGCCCGATGTGGGACTTGATCCCGAGACCCTAGGGTCACGCCTGAGTCAAAGGCAGATGCTCAACCACTGAGCCACCCAGGTGCCCAGTGTCTCATCTCTTAAGGGGAGTTGATAATAACTATCTCTTAAGGTCAGTAGGGGGATTATAGTAATGTATGCAAAGCATTTGGCACAATGCCTGGCACACATTTGGTGTTCACAGAATGGAGCAATACCACTGCATGGATCTTAGGCGCTAGAGCATTTAGTGATTTTTTTTTTCCTTTTTATTTTTTCTAAATTTGAGTTTCATCTTAGATACTATTCTTTGGAACAATCTTTTCATGCTGAAATTTCATTACATATGTAAATCTGAGGGTTTTTTTTTTCTACCTCCCAATACGATTAGTGCTTTGCCAAGTCACTAATTACTGAATTAGCAAAAGCAGCTGGTTTAAATCAAATCATTGATAGAAGTTAAGGTGAGGAATAGCAATGTCAGAGCTGCATTGATCTGAACAACAGACAGGCATGCCATGTTTAACCTTCAAGCTCAAATCACACCGTTAGGAAATCTACCATTGATGCTAATTGGGAGGAGGAGAAAATCAAATCATCCATTTGCTGAGTGGAAAAAAAAATAGATCAGCATTATTGGGCCTCAGCCCTCTTCAGATGAATTGTGTAACACAATTTAGAGCCTATGATGCCAAAAGCTCAAGGTCTTTAAGAGGTGAATGGTTACTTTCAAACAATCAAACTGGGCAGGTACCCAACAATCATTGAGCCTTCCCTGTTAGTGTGGTGGGAAGGATCCTGGGAGCCTGATCCCTAGAATCAATGCAGACCCCCACTCTGCATTGAGTGCCTTCCCCCAAAAACCACAGAGACCCCCCTCATAGTCACTAATGGGTTGATAAGGAGTGGCACACACGTTTAAATCGGATTCTGACCTAATTCTTAAAAGGCCAAAGATACAGTTTTATTTTTAACGCTCTTCCATGAGGATCTCTGGTCTTCCTCCCATTTACTCTTAGGATTTGAAAAAGTCTTTCCAAATGCCCATGAGACCCAATATTAATGACAATCACACTGTGTTAAGCAGGATATTAAGTAGACCAAAAGCATAGTAACAGGGCAAAGGGTCGTTCTGTATGACATTGCCCCAAGGCTATGCTGATACGAACAGAAATGGGTGGTTTCCAGGTGACCTCAGGGCTCAGTGCCAGCAGAATGATCACAGAGACTAGATTAATTGATTAGAGATACACTCTTGAATGTCTGCTATGATAGGAACTCCTGCAGGATCATAATACCCTATTGAAATTTGGAGTAATAAGTGTGCGATGGTTAATTGTATGCGTCAGCTTGACTGGGGCATAGCGTGCCCAGATGTTATTATTCTGAGTGTGTTGTTGAGGGTGCTTCTGAATGAGATGAATGTTTGAATCGGTAGACAGAGTAAAGTGAATCTCCCTCACTAATTAGGGAAGGCTTCATCTAGTCGGGTGAAGTCCTGGAAAGAACAAAAAGACTGAGAAGAACTTCTGTCTGTCTGCTTGAGCTGAAACATTGGTCTTTCCTTGCTTTTGGACTTGAATTTTAACATTGGTCCTTTCTGAGTCTTTAGCCTGATGACATTCAGACTGGAATTTATACCAATAGTTCTGCTGCTGGTTCTTAGGCCTTGGGATTCTAGAGCTCCATCATCAGCTTTCTCTGGCCTCCAGCTTACAGACTGCAGATCTTGGTGCTTTTTAGACTCCATAATTACACGAGTCAATACCTTAGAATAAATGTCATGTATGAGATATGTTTAGATAGATATATCTCCTATTGGTTCTTTTTCTCTGGGAAACTGAGACTAATACAGAGCAACTCCCAGGATTACCTATATAACCAATTATAAGACGACATTAAGATCATTTTTTCGATGCTATCTATCCTTCCTTCACACCATGATGGGTTACACGTAAGCTATTTCATAATCCTTGCAACCATGATGTGAGATATTGTCACTTGCAGATGGGCAAACTGGAAATCTGAGAGATTAATTGACTCTCCAGAAACAGATATCTACTAAGAGTCAAGCTTCAAATCCTGTCTAGGGATTGTGTTTTGCTGCCCTCAGCACTAACTGCTAATCCAAAAATAGCCCTCTGATCTCTCTGACTGACTCCACTCACTGATCCAGATGACCTCTCAATCCCCAGTTTGAGTTAGGAACAGATAATGAAAGGGGCAAATTTAGTTATTGGTTAGTCTTCTCTTTTAGGCTTTGGTTATTATTTTTGTGCTTCTGTATCCTTGGTCAACACATAAGCCAAGTGGAGAGGAAAGAAATGAAGATAGTGGAGAAATTACTGGTCATCCAGTGAGTAGGTGATCAAGACAATGAGTCCCTTTTATACATCTTCTCGAATTCACCTGAATCTCTTCAAGGTTAGAAAATGGATCTTTACTTTGTATTGCTTGTAGGCTTCTAAGGGTTTATAAGGGCCACTTAGGCAAATGCCACAGTAGGACTATAATTTTGCACACTCAAGAGAAAAAAGAGAGAGGAAGAAAAGCAATTTGGGATTTATTTGTGTGTGCATGTCTGCAAATTTGTGTACAAATGCATGCACACAGCTTGGCAGACATGCACACATGCTTACCAGGGTGGCCCTGCTTTGATAAACATTTGAGGTCTTTCAGACTACTAGAGCCAGTGGACGCTGTGGACACAAGATGAAAAGAACAGAAACTGCTCCTAAATTCAATGCTCTGGGGGAACACTGCTGATCACTATCACCAGAAAGTTCTTTTTGATTTTTTTTAAAGATTTTATTTATTTATTCATGAGAGCACAGAAAGAGGCAGAGACACAGGCAGAGGGAGAAGCAGGCTCCCTGCAGGGACCCTGATGAGGGACTCGATCCCAGGACCTAAGCTGAAAGCAGAGGCTCGACCACTGAGCCACCCAGAGGCCCCACCAGAAAGTGCCTTAATTGCTGTATTACAAGTATGTGCAGATTGCTGTGAAAGGACTGAATCTACTTGGGAAAGTATTAGTGAAAAAAGAACATTTAAATGGGATCTTGAAAGATGAGAGTAATTCTTCTAGGTGAAGAATAAAGCAAAGACCATTTTGGAGAGAAAAATGTGAACAGTGGATACCTAGAGATGGGTCTGGGTCAGTCTGTGAAGTACCACGTATAAAACCCAAGGAGTTGGGCTCTTGATTGACGGCAATAGATTTTCCTCAAAAGTAACACCTTTTCCATCATCCTACCCATGACCTGGCAGGCTCAGACCTTATTTTCGGACAGTTCTAGAGCAAGAGTCAAGGCAAGATTATATATTGGGGATAATGGAGAGAAGGGATTGGATAGACCTCAAAGGGTTTTCAGTTCACTGTGTTTCACATTATATTTTCCTAACATAACCCTAGTCTGCTTTGTGACAGTGCTAGAAAAATTACAACAGCAATTTTCAAGGGTTCTAACAAATCCTTGTGATATATAAAACTTGAGGCAGCTATTTTAATTCTATATAAATACTTAACATCAAAGCTTGATGGCCTTTTACTGCAGTTCCAGTTAGCCACCCTGGAATTTGAACACACAGGGACATTTACAGTTAACATAACCATTTAGCCTTGGTAATGGGGCAGTGGTGGAGCTTCAGGGTTGCAGTAGTTCCAGGGCTTTGGCATTTAAATTCTTTCTGTAGCACCTCTGAGAAGTGTGTGGGTGCCAGACGGGACACAAGGAGGATTCCTCTTTATTTCTCCACAAAGCCCATTCATTCATGGAAGAGCTCTGTTAGACACCTCTTCCTCATACTGAAAAATTTTAACTTTTAACAAGACCTTCCAACCAGGTTTCTAGTTCTAAGTCTTAGAGACAAACAGTTCAGAGAATTGCAAACTTTCACACCATAGCCTCTGGGCTCCTTTTGTCATTGGCTTTTTTCTTTCTGTGTTCTTCCCCTTTAGCCTCACCCACATTCACGGCCCTACATCCCACACTGCATGACGACTCCCCAGTTCACATCTCCAGCCCGGGACTCCTTCTGATCTCCAAACTACCGTATCCAATTACCCCCTGAATACCTCCACTTGAACGTCTTTCATATAAATTCCAAATATCTAAAACCGGGCTGCCCTTCCCCTCTCCCAAAGTCCACTTTCATCTTTTTGCCCTATTAGGTGGTTGCCTAATATATACCCAGTCGCCATCCTTTTGGTCACTTGATCTGCAAATCTGTCGTACATCGTTAATGGATGCTCTTTCAATTTCAATGTCCATAAAAATCACCCGAGTGGGGGTTCTTTCTGAAATACTAATTCTGCTTGAGTTGTTTGGGATTGGCCAGTCTCCATTCTTAACAACCTTCCACGTGGTCCCACACAACTCATCCTTAGACGATACTTTGCATAGCAAGACTTTAAACTTACCCTTGTGTTTTAGCCATGCATAGATCTTAGTGGCTTGGTAGAGAAAACGTAGGCTTTGGAATTAGGCAGCTATAAGTTTAAATCATGGAGCGGATCAATAACACTAATGTGTCTATGGACAAACCATTTAACCTCTGTGCTGCAATCACCTGCTCTTAAAATGGGGATGGCCTGTCTCAAGAGGATCTTAAATTATACAAAGTAGGTAAAATGCACACTCAGCATCTGCTGTAGGGTAGAGACTCAAAAATGTTAATATCCTGTCCTTGGTCAAACCTGGAGTCTCCTAAAAGTAAATTGGTGATCAGAAGGTGGTAAATTTCCTTGAGGGAAAGAGGCTTGGTTTTTATCTGGCTGGGTTGAGGTTGAGGTCTCAATGACCTGGTTAGATGGTGGACTTAGAGCAGGTGATGCTCTGTGGTCCAGGGCACAAGGAGAAAAGAGTCTTCCCTCTGATAAGGAGCACAGTGACCCTACCCTTGGAGCGACTCTGTGAGTGCTCAGAACTCTGTGCATCTTCCATCTGTGGCTTGCTGTGATCATTGTCCAGATAAGGAAGGAAACTCTGAGGTCCCACCTGGTGATCTCCTCAGGGCTCCCTTGAAGAGTAGTGGTACTTAAGTGGCTTGACTGTGAAGAAGACAGACGAGGAAGGAAGAAATTGAAGCTGACTGAAGAAGGACTGTGTAGGATGGAAATTCAAGTTTTTATAAGCAATTTAACCTAATGTTTGCAATAGTGGAGTTGAGAGTCTACTGGAAGATATGAATAACTGGACAAATAACTAATTTCAAGCTAAGAAGAAGTAGAATATAGCCAGAGCACATAACCTGGTCTTGGGGGATAAAAGAAAGTTTTCAGAAAGGAGAGACAATATACCATTTACCAGTATTTCATTTAAAAATGAGCCCCAGTGGCTCATTCAGTCTAGCATTTGACTGTTGGTTTTGGCTCAGGTCACGATCTTAGGGTCCTGAGATCAAGGCCTGTATTAGGCCCCACATTCAGCATGGAGTCCGCTTGAGATTCTTTCCTTCTCCTCTGCCTTTCCCCCACTCGCGCATTCTCTCTAAAATAAAACAAAACATAATAAAACAAAATAATGTGTGCATGTCAGTATATAGAAATCATCACCTTACATCCATTGTGATGTAGTCCATGATAAAAACTACCATAGTTTATTGACTACTGTTCCATCAGTGGATTTTTTATATTTTTCTGTTATAAGCGATGTTGTCTTGAACAGTTTTGCATTTCTCTCTGTGGATCTGTGCAAGTTTTTCTCCAGGGTAGACACTAGACTTGAAAAGAGCAATGATTCAATGGACAGCTGACTTCTCAACACATGGTAGAAGCTGATTCAAAGAAATGATCATCTTTGGGGCACCAGGGTGGCTCAGTGGGTGAGCATCTATCTCCTTTTTGCTTAGGGTGTGACCCCGGAGTCCCGGGATCGAGTCCCACATCAGCTCCCCACATGGAGCCTGCTTCTCCCTTTGCCCATGTCTCTGCCACTCTGTCTCTCATGAGTAAACAAATCTTAAAAACAACAACAACAACAAAGAAATGATCATCTTTAAATCTTAAAGGGAAAGGACAAACTAGAAGGAAGATATTTACAAATGGAGAAAATATTTTTCTATAGCGTAGTTTGCTAAGTTAATAAACCAAATTATCAGCCAATAACTAATTATTTGAAAACTATATAATTTTCATGTTTTTAGGGCCTCTCTTGCACTCTGAAAGATGACTTGTTCAAATGATAAACTGGAGCACATGCCCTTTTCTGGGTAAGAGTATGTCTAGTTTTGCAAACTTTCTTCCATTTTGCATTGTCTTCATCAATGGATGAGATTTTCTGTTGCTCCACATCCTTTCCCACATTTAGTTTTGGTGATAATTTAGATTTTAGCAACTTTAACAACTCAGGTGTGTGGTGATGTCTCATTGTTGTTTTAATTTTCAATTCCCTAATGACATGTGATGTTTAATATATTTTCATAAGCTTGCTTGTCATCAGTACATATTCTTTGGGGAGGTGTCTGTTTGGATCTTCCATACATTTTTAATTGGGTTGTTTATTGTTGAGTTTTAAGAATTTTTGGTATGTTTTGGGTATCAGCCCTTTATCAAATATGTATTTTGCAAATGTAGTTTCTCAGTCTGTGGCTTTTTGTTTTCTTAACATGTCTTTTGCAGATCACAAGTTTTACATTTTGATGAAGTCCAATTTATCAGTATTTTCTATCATAGACCATGCATTTCCATTTTTGAAAATTTGTTTCTAATAATATCTTTTTTCTACTAACAATCAAGCTCTCAACACAGGACAATGGTACTGGTTTTGTTTTTAAAAAATTATGATTTATTTACAAAGGATGAACATACAAAAACATCCATCTCACAGTATATGCAATTAAAAAACTGAATAGTTGTAGACTAATAAAACATCTAAGACTTTATGTACACACATATTTACCTTAAATCAAGAAATACAGAACAGTGTTAATCTTCAATACAACACTGTTTACTGGGAGAAAGAACATCACTGATTTGGGTCTAATTGTTTTCCATGTAGGCAGAAAGAAAAGTGTGGCATATCTTTCTCCATTCCTTCACTTTTAGTCTGTGTCTTTATACTTAAAATAGATTTCTTGTAGACAACTTATATTTGGATATTGGAGTTTTGTTTGTCCCCCACTCTTATAGCTCCTTCCTACAGGTACGTAGACCATTGACATTTTAAAGGACTATTGATATATTGGGATGAATATCTACCATAGTTTTACTGTTTATTATTTGTTGTCTGTGTTCTTTGTTTCTTTTTTATTTTTTTTGTCTTTTTCTCTCTTTTCTGGTTTTATTTGAGCATTTTGTATGATTCCATTTGTTTCTGTTGTCTTAGCGCACGCGCACGCGCATGCGTGTGTGTGTGTGTGTGTGTGTGTGTGTAGCCCAATAAACATAAAGTGGTGATCATTAGGTGGCAAAATACATACTTTTTTAGTGGTTACTCTTGAGTTTGCAATATACATTTACAACTAACACAAGTCCACTTTCAAGTAATGCTATAATACTTCATAAGTAGTGCAAGTAGCTTTTAACAAAATACACCCAACTCCTCTCTCCCATCCCTTACAATTTAGCCGTTCTTCATTTCACCTATCCAGGGGATAATTTCTTAACACATCGTTGCTATTAGGAACAAGCTGTTTTCTGGTAGGTCAGTCAAGAAAAATAAAAATAAAAGGCTTTATTTTACCTTCACTTATTCTTTCTCTAAAGGCCTTCCTTTCTTTAGGTAGATCTGAACTTCTGATCTGTATCATTTTCCTTCTTAAGAATTTCTTTTAACATTTCAAGACAGGCCTACTGGCAATGGATTCCTTCAATTTTTATTTGCTTGATAAAGCCTATTTCTCCCCCACTTTTGAAGGATATTTGCTGAATAAAGGATTCCCTGTTGGTGATTCCATGAAGACTTTAAGTATTTTGTTCTATTCTCTCTCTACTTGTATGAATTCTTTAGAGAAGTCTGATGTAATTCTTTTTCTCTGGTTTCCTTAAATACTTTTTCTCTGGCTTCCTTAAATACTTTTTCTTTGTGTTGATTTTCTGCAGCTTGAATATGATATGTGTAGTTATCAAATTTTATCAAATTTTATCAAATTTTTAGCGTTTATCTTGCTTTCTGTTTGCTAAGCCACCTGCAGCTATGATTTGGTGTCGGTCATTAATTTGGAGAATCCTTTTACTGTTGCTCTAAATCTTTCTTCTATTTCTTACTCTCTTCTCCTTAGGTTATTCTCATTATGCAGGGTTTTTATACCTTTTAAAATTGTCCCATAGTTCTTCAATATTGTGTTCCTTTCATCCATTTTTTTTTCCTTTTTGTATTTCAATTCCCGGAAGTTTCTATAGACATTTCTTCAAGCTTGTTGATTCTTTCCTGGCTGATTCTTTCCTTTCTAGTGGCAAGTCAATCAAAGACATTCCTCATTTCCTTTGCAGTGTCTTTAGTTTCTAGCATGTTCTTTCTTTTTCTTTAGAGAGAGAGAGAGAAGGTGAGTGGAGTTGGAGGAGCAGAGGCAGAAGAAGAGAGAGTATCCCAAGTAGGCTCCACACCCAGTGTAGAGCCCAATGTGGAGCCTGAGAGTTGGGCACTTAACCAACTGACCCACCTAGGCCCCCCTGTAGCATTTTCTTTTAATTCATTCTTAGGACTTTTATCTCTCTGCTTATATTATCTATCTGTTCTTGCATGTCACTCACTTTTTTCCATTAGTGCTGCTAGTTTATTAATCATGGTTTTAATTTCCTAGTCTGGCAGTCCCAACATCTCTGCTACATCTGAGTATGGTTCTGATGTTTGTTCTTTTCAAATTTTTGTTTGTTTTTTAGTATGATTGTGACTTTTTTTTTTTTTTTTTTTTTAAAGCCTGACATGATGTACTGGGTAAAAGGAACTCAGGTAAATCATATTTTAGTGTAAGGTTTTAAGTATATCTGGCTCGAGGGTATGCTATATTTACTGTCATTGTAGCTGTAGGTGTCATAGGTTAGAGTTTCCTCTGATGTCCTTGCTTTTGTTTCACCTATTCACTTTTAGTTTCTCTTGGGACTGCTTCTTAATTAGAATTAGAATTAGGCAATTCTTTTGCTGGGATTCTCTTATTATACAGAAGCCCTGTTGCTCTCATGGTAAGGTGTGGGTGGAGGGAAAGCTTTCTAAGGTACTATAATTATGCATCAGTCTTTCAGGGGACCTTTGACCTGAGCTATGGTCATTACAAGGGCTTCTTAGCTTCGTTTTGCTTTGCTCTCCTTAGGTAAGACAGGAAGGCTAATGGGAGCTGGAGGTGGGTATTTTCCTACCCTCTGTGGAAGTCTAGAATCAGTTGGAGTTGAGTGTTTCCATGCTCTCCAGATAATTTAGGCTCTGATAAAACCCTAGTCAGATATGTGCTTATAAAATAGATCCTCTTGAGGGCAGGCCTATTAAGAAGAGCAGAGTGCTCCAGATGCATTTTATAATGGCTATTTTCCCCCCTTCCTCTGCTGGAAGGAAGTATGTGGGGACTTTGATCCTCACTGTGAGAAACCTGATGGTGCTTCTGGAGGTAAAGCACAAAGTGTGGGACTCCCAGGAGTTTTTAGTGCTCAGATTTGAAAATATTGAACTACCAACAGCTCATCAGTTACAAGTTAACTTTTTCCTTCTCTGGTACTGGTTCCCACAGAGTTTTCTTCTCCTGGGATTCTGCTCTAGTAAATTGTAATTCATGGAATCTGCCTGTCTGTATCTCCAATTCTGGGTGGAGGCAGTGGTTTTCCTGTGACCTCAATTCTCTGGCAAATTGAAGAAGATTGTCAATTTTCGGTTTGCTTAGGTTTTCTGTTGTTGTTGGATAAAAGTGAATGATTTCAAATTCCTTGCATGCCAGACTGGAAAACATGCTTATAATGCTTTTGTTTATTTGTTTCTAATGTTTGCTTCTTCTCACATGTGCATTGGATGTAAACGTAACCTAAAAATGAGCTGGGACCTTTCTGTCCTTTAATGCATAAATATCATCGGCTCAAACTCCCCTATTACATATACAACTTGTGAAAAGTGCAATGTCCACTCAAAGACTTTGACATTTTTAAGGGAATCACATTTCATGGACTTTAGCTCACACCTTCCGATTCTTCTATTAGCTTTTTATATGAACCCTCTCCACGATCTGCGGATGTGGTCCCATTTATTCCATTACAACAAATAAACAAGCAGATATTATCTATTAACCAAAGATCCTTTGGTGTGCAGATGACTTTAGTAATGTTTAGAGACAACTTAAAAGTATTAGACATTTCTAGTCTTTCAAAAAGTTCTTAGGTTATTTTCACCACCTAGAGTTCTAGGCTTCAACCAAGTGACTCAGTCCACTTCCCTTCTCTCTCTTCTCCCTTTATAGAAGCAAAAGAAATAAAATTAACAAAACCCATCTATTTATTTATATATGCATAAATGTATATAAATGAATAATACAGCTATGCATTATATATAATATATATATATGCATAAGATTCAGCACCCTGAATAGGGTTTGCACACTATCCCTCTGCTGCACCTCTCCTAACACATTGGAGGATATGGTCCTCGTCATTTGCCTTCCAGACTCTTGCTACTAAAGTGCAATCCATGGAGACACTGGTATCACCTGGGAGATTGTTAGACATACAGAATTGCAGGTCTGGGTCAGAAAAGCACAGCCTTACAAACCCCAGAGAAATCCTCTTATGTCTTATTGTGCAGAATCATATTACATGGCCATCTCTGCTACAAAGGTGCTCTATTGGAAGATCTAGTCTGGATGTTCCGGGAAATATGATAAAAATTGATCCAAAAAAGAGATTTAGAGTGCGCATTAAGTGAGCCAAATTTATGGACTCAGCCACAGTTATTATTCCCTCCTTTTGAAAATGAAGAAATTGAATTCAGAGAATCCATGGTTCTCCCGAAGTTCCACGTGAGGCATTTTGGGATCAGAAATTGAATTGAGTTTCGCCATCCTTACAGCATCATAGTTGCCTCTGATTTTCTTAGGTGTTGATAATGAAAACCACCTGTGAATAAGTCGGGCAAAGAAAAATAAAAAAAAAACTTTTAAAAAAACTTACAAAATTATTTTTCTCGCTATTGCTTCCAATTCAAAACCTGGTGAGAAAGTTATTTTAAAAGAACTTTTATTTTTCTTACCCCTTTTCTTCCTGTTCCTGCCACTCACTAGCTTGACATGCACCGGAATACAGAAGGTCAGATTGGAAAGCTCTTTGCAGCTGTACTGAGCTAGAGAAATGCTGACTGGCATCAAATGAAGACAGGACTGATGAACTCGTCAGATGCCCTTGTATTAAAGAGAGCGAGGAATGGATTTTCTGTAATGCTATTAAAGCATGAAAATCAGCTGCTCAGGGGAATAAATGGGGAACTGCTATCTTTCACAGAATAGATAACTCGTTGGAAGTTCATAACTTTATTGCATGTCACGGTGGGGTGAAGAGGGCTGTGTGTGCACGCGTGCACGTGTAGAGGTATATGTGTGTTTTAGTTGGGGTGCAGGATACAGCTCACTGTTTCCACAAATATGAAAAAGTATGTTGTCTTAGAGTTGTCAGACAGGAAAAAGCTTGCTTCTAAAAATGCCTGTCACATGTTTTTCTGTGAGGCTAAATTTCCAGTATATTCTACTTATCTTTTGCTCATTTTCCTCTGAGGAAGTCCATGGAATCACTTAAACAAGAGGGGAAAAAAGTGAAGGTGACTTAATACTGACCTCAAATCCTTGACAGCTTGTCAAGCAGAGAATGGTGCCTAGCTGCTATCATGATGTAGGTAGAACTGATTTCTTTTCCCACAAGAAACAAGGGAAGCTTACACACATTTAAACAACCTCCTTCATATACAGGGAGGCAAATATGTTATACAGTGCTTCAGCCCCCAAAGATACCGATGGTCTTCATGTTGGCATTTCCCATGACATTGTATTGCATACTAGTCCCATGGGACATTTTATGAAATAAGATGACATGGGCAACACATGACATGTTACATGTCATATCCTTTAGGAATTTTATCAAGTATCTCAATATGCAAGATGCTCTGTGAAATCTTGCCATAAAGAACATCCATTTAGTTTAGCTCAATAATTCCCACTTATTTGGTTTTGTATCATATATATATATATATATATATTAATATTTTATTTATTTTTTCATGAGAGAGAGAGAGAGAGGCAGAGACACAGGCAGAGGGAGAAGCAGGTTCCACCCAGGGAGCTCGATGTGGGACTCGATCCCAGGACCCCGGGGTCATGCCCTGAGCCGAAGGCAGATGCCAAACCGCTGAGCCACCCAGGGATCCCCCCATTTTTATATTAACACACATTTAAATAATGTGGGAAAACACCCTCCATAAATGTGCTTGGCGGGTGGAGGAACCTGGTTTGGAGCTCCAGCTCTGAAACTGTAGGAGAGAAGGGAACTAGCCTATCCTCTGTTTTGCTGTTAGCATTGTTAGATAAAACACTAATATTTTGGGGGTGCATCTGGGTGGCTCAGTTAAGCACCCGACTCAATGCTCAGCTCAGGTCATGACTGCAGGGTCCTGAGATTGAGCCCCATGTTGGGCTCTATGCTCAGCATGAAGTCTGCTTTTCCATTTCCCTATGCTCCTCCCCTCCCCGCTTTCTATCGAATAAATAAATCAAATCTTAAAACATAATGTTTTTAATCTTGAAAAACTGCAAATTTTTTAGCTTAGAAGACAATTTACATCAACTAGATGTAGATGGTAGAGACTGAGGAGTTATTGATTTGCAATTGGATATTTTAATTTTAGTTATCAAAACTTTTTTTTTTCCAACCCAAGGCATCAAAACTTTTTTTTTTTTTCAGTATCAGAGACTGTGCTAGAAGACATAAAGTTGCTGAATAAGGTTAAATGAGAGCACATTTGCAGGGAAACATGAGGGACATTTCACTGAGGCAACCTTCACCCAGGCCATGTGAACCCAACACCATATACAAAACAGCACCATTTTCATGATTGGGATAAAACTGCTTTCTCGTGCAGCACTTGTTTATTTTGTACTTGAAGGTATAGAAAAGTAGAGAGAATAATGGAAATCATGTTCAGTTCCTCCCTCTTGGAATTGTTAACATTTTGGCATTGTTGTTTGATATATGAATCTGCATACTTATATGAAATTATGATATATATTTTCATAAAACATCATAGGTGAAGGCAGAGTTTTATTTCTTGTCCCCAAACCATTTGCCTTTCTCCCTCCTTAGATGTACCCACCAACCCGAAGTTGGCTTCATATATTTCCTATGAAAGTTCAAAACTTGAATACTATATTAATCAGGGCTCTGTTTCACTCTCCCTCTCCCTCCCACTCTCCCTTTCCCTCTCCATCTCTATATATAGATATATACATCTGGCTGGATATCATAGTCTAGCCAAGTTGACACATAAAATTAATCAGCACATATGCTGTACAATTTTATGCTATGTTTGGGAAGAGTTAATATATAAATTGCTTTTTGTATTTCTATTTTTAAGTTTCCCAGAAATGATTATCTTTTATGCAACTACTTTTATTTTTTTTTTGGTTAACATTAGGTTTTAAACTTCTTTCCATATAAGTCCATTCATTTTAAACACAATGTGGTGTTTCAATATATAAATAGTCCACAGTTTACTTTATCAATGGACATTTAATTGCTGTTGAATTTTTGTTACCCTGTTACAGCAAACATCCTTGACATGTCTGCTGTTGCTCACATATAAGAATTTCTCAAAAGTATATACCAATTGTAGGATTGAAGGGTTACCATGAAGACACAGTCAAGTTTTTGTGTGTATGTTGTTTATTTTTTTAAGATTTTATTTATTTATGTGGGAGAGAGAAAGCGAGAGGAGGAAGCTTGACCAACTGAGCCACCCAGGTTCCCCAACACAGTCAAGTTTTTAACCTTATTATACCAAAGGCATATTTGGTGGCATAAATATACATTTATAATGTATATTATACTAGTAGAAAGGAAAACTTGCTTTTTGTTTAAAATCCTAGCAAACTTAATAGACATGCCAGATTTTTTCTATTCTTAGAGTGATTAAAAAAAAGTTTTCTTTTTATTTTTTAAACAATTGGCTCTTCCCATCATGAGTGAGATTTTTCTTTTTCTTTTGTGCGTTTTGTTTGTTTGTTTGTTTGTTTTTTTGTAATTTAGTTTCCTCCTTTGAACTGCTTTTAATTTCATACGGCCAGCTTCTTCAAGGGATATGAAAAAATCTATAAGGTATTTGTCTTTTTAAATTGAAATTTAAAAGCTCTTTACAGCTTCTCAATAATTGTTACATATGTTGTAAATACCTTTTCCAAATATATTTCCTATCTTGTTTATTTTGCTTGTTTATGATGATTTTGCTAAACAGAAGTTTTTTGTTTTATCAATAGTTTTCCTCAGGGCTGTGTGTTTGTGTGCATACATGTGTATATCTTTTTTTTTTTCTTATAGGATGCAAAAATATTTCTCTTTTAAGAGTTTCAAAAGGTGTTTTTATTTTTGGTTGTCATGAAAAGCCATGTGTCTTGGAGTTAATCTTTTAGAATTGACTTGTAAAATGATATTTTAAAGGAGAAATGCCTTTATATACTCTTCTAATTTTACAAGCACCCAAGTACATTTTATATTGGTTGAGATATTCTTATCAAAATAAGAGACTATAATCAGCCAGCTTATCATCACAAAATGCATACGAGTAGGCTCCCATGGAAAGTAATTTATAATTCTAGGGGGGCACACACATTTTTCTACAACAAACATTTCTAGCACATAGTTTATTATAGTAAATATTCATAATTGTAAAGTCAGAAGTCAGCAGTCCTTGGCATTTTGAAAACAAATTTTATGATATTAGGAAAGTACTTTGCCTCTTTTAAGAAATAGGCTTATGCAGAAACTAAATTTTATAATAACAAGTTACAGTATATTTCATGGTAATTGCTATGTAAATAATCACTGATCTTCTTTTTATCTACACAAGCAAAGGCTAATGGTTAATCCAGGTCTTTACATTTTCTATAGTATTGTAGTCTTTCAAGGCTCCTCATACTGAAACTCGTGCTCTCTGCTCAACTAAGTTTTAATTAATACTAAATTTAAAATGTCAAAGTTTCTATTTTTCATGCAGTTACTTCATTTGAAATTTATTTTTAACCTATGGTATAAAATAACAGACATTTTAACCTATGATAATAAGAGAAGGTTTTAATATTTGTTTTGTCATCATCATCATCACCACCATCATCATCATTTGTGGTGTGAATTTGTAATACCAGCTGTCTGCCTCCCTACATTGTTTTTCAATATCCTATTTACCCTAAGATTTAGGTTTCCATTTTTATCTGAAACCTATTCTGACATTTGTTAAAAACAGCAAGATAGATTTTATTGAATAAAATAGGGAATAAACTATGGCTGTAGGGGAGAGAGACTAAACTCAGAATACAACAGGGAGTAGCAGAACTTTATCGCCAGGGGACAGAGAGAGGGAGAGAATGGAATAGTTCTAAGAACAACTTGGTCAGGGGCACCTAGCTGGCTTAGTCAGTGGAGCGTGTGACTCTTCATCCTGGGGTTATGAGTTCAAGACCCGCGTTGGGCATAGAGATTAAAAAAAAAAGAAGAAGAAAACAAAACAAAACAAAAAAAAAGAGAGAATAACTTGGTTAGGTATCAAGAATTTGGTTAGATATTAATGGTGGAGGAACAGGGATTTGATTGACTATTAAAGGTGAGGATATGCTCCATGAACTGGCTTAGCAAGATTCTCTGCTAAAACTGCTCAGCAGTCCCACAATGAGGCCTAATGAAGAGATCTCAGAGGAGTCTGGCTAAATTCTGGTCAAACAGTCTTTGTTATCACAAACCAAGTCCTCATGTATGTGTGACTGTTTCTGGGCTGTTATATTTCACCGATTAATGTCGTGGACTGATTGTGTCCCCTCAACAAATTCATATGTTGAAATCCTAATTCCCTGGGAGACTGTATGGAGATCAGGAAAAAGGAAATTATGAGCATAAAGGTGAGGCCCTAAATCCAAAAGAACTAGTGTCCTTATAAGAAGAACAAGAGACGTCAGCACTCTTGTTCTCCACCATGCCCCTTCCTGTGTGTGACACAGCGAAGGCCATGTGAAGCCATAGTAAATAGGGAGTTATCTCCAAGCCAGGAGGAAAGCTCTCACCAGGAATTGCTTGGCACCCTGACCTGGGACTTCTAACTCCAAAGCTGTGAGAAAATCAAATCTGTTGTGTAAGGTATCCAATCGATGGTATTTTTTATGGTAGCTCTATCAGACTAATACAATCTGTTTTTGTTTTTTGTTTGCTGTGTTAATACCCAACTTAATTACCATGTCTTAATTACCATGCTATTATTTTGAAGGAAGATTCCTTCCTGCTCCCTTCTTTTTAGATTATCTATTTTTTCTCCATATTGGTATAACTTGATTTTACAATAAGTTTTCCTAACTGTAAACAATATCATTGACATGTTTATTGGAATCTTATTGGTGTTAGTGAAATTCTTCACTTTGTGAAGAATTGAAATTCTAGGATATTGATTTTTCCTATCTATGGAAGCCTATTTATTCAGATATTCTTTCCATTATGACATTTCATAAGACATATACATTTATTCACTGATATCTTAGCAGTTCATTGCAGTTGTAAGTGGTATATTTTCTCTATTACATTTTCTAGTTGGTATATGATAATATGCTGTTGATATGATGTCTCTTTTGCCTGGAGTACTTCAGTATTTTTCCTACAAATCAAGGTCATTCTCTTTCATAATCACACTGCAATTGAGAGTTTACAAATTTCACTTTGGTGGATGTTATTATAATTTTCTGTTGCTCTTGTTCAAATCTCACGAACTGTCCTAATAATACACTTTATAGGTAAAGGTAGGGGAAGATTTTAAAAAAAATTCTGGTCCTAGAGCCACTCCAGAAGCACACATTGCATTTAGCTGTCATGTCCCTTTAGATTCATTTAATCTAGAACAGGTCCTTAGTTTTTCCTTGATTTTCACGAGGTTGGCATTTTTAAAAGTTCAAGGCCATTTATTTCGTGGAACAGCTTTCATTTTCATTTTGTTATTTTATCACAACTAGGTTACAATTACACATTTTTGTCAGGAGCATCATAGTGGTCCTGTAGTAAGTATAATTTACAGTATGTCATATCCTTGAGAATATGCTGTCAACTTGGCCCATTACTGATCATAACTTAAGATACCTGATTAGTGTGTATATCTGCCGGATTTCCTACTGGAAGTTTTTTGTTTTATCAATAGTTTTCCTCAGGGTTGTGTGTTTGTGTGCATACATGTGTATATCTTTTTTTTCTTATAGGATGCAAAAATATTTCTCTTTTAAGAGTTTCCAAAGGTGTTTTTATTTTTGGTTGTCATGAAAAGCCATGTGTCTTGGAGTTAATCTTGTAATTAATAAACTTTGAAAATGATGTGAATATTCTAATTCTAATCACACTTTCACCCACAAATTTTAGAGTATATTCCTGATTCATGCCTCACTAAATTAATTATATTATTAGGAAACGATTTCCTAATTTCATCATTTTTCTACATTTATTAGTTGGCATTCCAGTGAAAGGAATAGATCTCCCTTCTATTTAATTTATTTCTGTATTTCTGTATTTGTTTGTATCGCCACAGGTCTCTGGATTCTCATTTTGTTTGATGAGTAACTTTATTCTGATGCTAAAATTCTCCCTGATTTGGCCAGCATGGGCCCTTTCCTTCTGGTTTCTGTGTTCCATTGACATACCCCACTGTTTTGGAGCATCTCCTTACTTTCTGGCATGGATATTTCCAATTCATCTGCAGGTTTCCAGTCCAGTCTGATATTAGCCATTTTGTCTAAGGATCGCAGAGACCTTATGGGCTAGATGGCATTTAGAAACTCAAAACTGGGGATCCCTGGGTGGTTCAGCGGTTTAGTGCCTGCCTTTGGCCCAGGGCGTGATCCTGGAGTCCCGGGATCAAGTCCCACATCGGGCTCCCCGCATGGAGCCTGCTTCTCCCTCTGCCTGTGTCTCTGCCTCTCTCTTTCTCTCATAAATAAATAAAATCTTTTTTTTTTTTTAAAAAGAAACTCAAAACTGGGTGGCAGCTATACTCATTACTATTAGGGTATCCTTACTGCTAAACCCTCTCTAGCAGACAGAAATAATAAATACACAAACCCATACACAAGTACACCTATTTCCATACGTAGGCATCATTTATATTCAATTTCTAAAGTTTTACTTCCATTTCTAAAATAACACTACAGGATTAATTTTAGCTTTCCACCTTTCCTGATTTGTAACCCTCTCCTTTTCTTCTCCTCATGGCCATCTGATGGTTTCAATATTAGCCTTTTTAATATTTTTCTATAGTTCCCTGAATCTGCTAATTTTTTCCCTGTCCTTTGTCCTCTGCTTAGATTAAATAATTTCTATTAATCTATCTTCAAGGTCACTGACTCTTCTTTTTTTGATATCTCCATTTTGTTATTGAGCCACCATGCACAATGTAAAATGTATCATATATTATGCTTCTTAAATTTGGCTCTTTTTTTTTTTTTTATAGTTGAGAAGCTTTATCTCTCCATTGAATTCAAAAGCGGTCACCCTTACATTCTGGAAATGGTTATGGCAGCTTCTTTAAAGTCTTTGATGATTCTAACAATCATGTCATTTCCGAGTTTGCACCTGCTGAGTGTTAGATTTTGCTTGTTCTTTTTGTGGCGAGTAATTTTGGATTATGTCCTGGACCATTTGAATATGCCGTGAGATCCTGGGTCCTTTAGATATCTGGAGAATACGGAGTTTGGTTTTGTGTCAGCAGATTGCCAATCTGGAGAAGTCAATGTCTCAAGCCCTGACCCACCAGAATTGGTAGAAGGGGGTGGGATAACCTAGGTAAACAGGTGTCTGGTGATTTGTTAGCTGGGAAGGTGCTGGATGGGAATGGGGACAGCCCCACCCATAAATAAGACTCTCTCTAAAGGCTGAGCTATCCTCTCCTTGTGCCGACTGGCTTGATCCAGAGAGAGGTTTGACTGGAACAGCTCCAGTTAGGGTCCCACCATCTGGGCGTGTGTCCCAGGACTTGGGAACCCATGGCCCGTGGTCTTCTCATCAGTGGAAGCTAGGATGGACACTATAAGAAGGGCTAGCTGTTTCCATGCATACGTTCACCAAGCTTTTCTGCACCAGCTTGCTGATGCTTTGCTTTCCTCCTTGACTTGCTTTGCTCCTCCTTCCCCGACACCCCCATCTTGCCTTCCCATTGCCTGCCATTCCACGGCATCAGCATTATCTTTTCTGCCTGGATTTGCTAGCGTGTATTTAAAATTCTTAAAACGGTCATGAACAAATGTTAGCCTCCTTTGCCATTGGTTTGGTCCAGTTTACCCTATTTACCCACAAAACAAGGACTTTAAAGTGATGTTCCTATACTCTGACATCTAACGGTTTACAGATGAACTTAAGGTAACATTTGCACAAAATAAGGCACCGACTGGAAGCCCACAGTTCTGTAGGTGTCGACAAATGCGAACACCAGGGCAATTAAGATAAAGCCATTTCTATTATCCTAAAAGGAGGGTCAGTGACATCCCAGGTGGCTTCATAAGGGAAGAGGCACCTCATGTCCTCATGCTGCTTGACCTCTCTTTCCAGCTCCGCTCTTACCCGTCCTGTCTCCCATTTCTCCTTCCAGACACCGCCTGTCCCACTGGGTGCCCCAAGAGCCCCGTCCCTCAGTGAATTCTGATTGCTTGGGTGCTGGCTTGGGGCCGTGAGCCCTCCGGGGCCCCCCGGAACGGGGCCGTCTGCTGCGCAGTGCTCAGATGCCTGGCAGGCCCGGCGCCACGGAGCCCACACACCGGGGGGCGAGGGGGGGGCAGCCCTGCCCGCGTGGGGCCCGGTGCCCGCGGACCCGCCGCACACCGGCCAGGCGCACCTGGTGCCCCCCCAGGGCCGGGTGAGGCCGAGGGTGGGCGGTCAGGCCTTGGCTGCGCCCTTGCGCCTCGCACACTGTCCGCATCGGCGTCCCGCCCAGCACCCCTGTGCTGCGCCCCAGCCCCCCCACCTTCTGCGCCCCAGCCCCCAGCCCCCCCGCTGCACCCCAGCATCGACCTGACTGGCCCACCTGCCGCGTCCTGCTGCCTTTGGACCTTCCCCCAGGCCTGGCCCGGGAGCTCCCCGTCTTCTGCCCTCGGTGGAGAATCTCCCCTCTGTTCGGGGCGCAGACCTCATCTGGGGTTTCCCCGAGAACCCGCCCCGAAGGCGCCGGCGCCCCAGGCTGGCGAGCCGCGGCCCCCCGTCCGCACCGTCACCCGCGCACCGCCCCGCCTCCGTGGGGCCTGTGGGCGCCGCCTGTCCTCCCTGGTTTCGGGCACCCTCCCTCCCCGGGACCCCCAGGACCCCGCCTCCGCCTCCCAGGGCCGCCCCAGCACGCCTGAGAGCCACCTGCGGCCCCTGGACCCAGCTGCGGCCAACCTGCACCCCCCCCCCCCCCCCCCGCGGGCTTTCACCTCCGGGCTCCCTGGACGCCGCGGCGCCGCCTGCTCATGCAGGTGCCTGACTGCACAGCAGGTAAGCCCGGCCCGCCTGCCCTAGGCCCCGGCCTCCCCCGACTGGCACCTCCCTCTCGGCCCTTGAGCACCCCCTGCCCCGAGGAGGCCCTGAAGAGCAGCAGCAGCGCCGCGTCCCTGCCTCCTCCGCCGCCTGGGGTCCCAGGCCTGCCTCTGACCCACGCCGCTGGCCGGGGTGCGCCCCCCCCCCCGCCCCCCGGCTACCTTCCCCGCTGGGCTTCTGCGGCTCCGGGGAGAGCAGCGACCCGCACCGAGGCCCCTGCAGCCGAGGCCCCTGCAGCCGAGGCCCCCTGCACCGAGGCGCCCTGCAGCTGAGGCGCTCTGCACAGAGGCCCCTGCACCGTGCCCCCTACACCGAGGCGCTCATCTGCCGAGGCCCTTGCACCGAGGCCCCTGCACCGAGGCCCCTACACCGAGGCCCCTGCACCGAGGCCCCTACACCGAGGCCCCATCAGCCGAGGCCCCTGCACCGAGGCCCCTGCACCAAGGAGGCTCCTGCCTGGAGGGCGAGCCCCTGGGCCTACCTGTTCAGGGGATAGCATCATACCTGTACCAGGCACTACTCCTGGTCGCGTCTCCAGTCCAGGTACCCAAGGCGCACCTGTCCAGGCACTCCTGGGACCCACAGCTCCATCCCTATGACCGGAGGCCCCCATATTTCTGTCTCCGTCAGAGCACCTGGGCCCCCTTGTCGGGATAACAGGTGATGCGGTAGGAGGGGCCGGCATCCTATCTGTGCCCGGAGATCCCTCCCAGCATTGCCACCAATATATGAGCTTCACGGGGAGCTTATGGCCAGAGCACATCTGTTTCAGTCAGAGGGGAGAACACCCTGCACTTTTAGAGGGGCCCTTCCAGGCTTACTTTCCACGAGAAGGCCAGGGACTCCCTTGGACTTTGTGGGGAGCCTACGCTACTGGGAAAATGCCTGTGCTCGGAAGCCCTTCTGCCCCTGCCTCTGGTGAAGCGAATGTGTCTCTGATGTGAGCATGGCAGGCAGCTGTCGTGCTTTTAGGGCGTCCTCCTCACCCTGCCCAGGGCTTCCCTGGAGACCGCTGTTAGGCCTCCAAGCCATTCATCTTCCTCTAGTGTAAGATCGGAAACCTCAGCCACCAAGCAGATAAGGTTTCCTCAGGGAATGTCACCACAGCACCCCGGGACCGGACCTTGCTCCGCTGCTCGGAGGCTCAGTACCTCTGGGCCATGTCAGACAAATCTCGCCTCTCTTTGTCCTCTTCATGAAGTAAGCTGAAGGCCCAGCATCTCATGGTGTGCGTGTGTATACGTGTGGTAGAGGGAGCAGGCCCAATGGGGCCAGCCAGGTGTCCGCACACTGGCCTTGAGGATTCCACTGTGTAGACTAGGAGGGAGCTCTGTGCACACCATCAACCAAGCCATCCTTGGCTTTGACTGTTGGCCTGGCACGTCCAAGCTCTGAGCCAGAAGTGGCAGGACACCCACTGCAGCCTTTAGTTGCCCCTTTCCCTTTGCCTCAGTGGGCTCTTACCTATCCCCAGTTGTCAGTACGCAAAGCATTGTTCTCCTTAATCTGCCCTCTGTTCACATATCTTTTACTCTTTGATGCAATTGCAGAAAGAATTGACTTGTCCCCATCGGTGATGTGTTGAGCCAGACTGAACTGTGCCAGGTGTCCCGGGCCCGGTGACTCGGACGGGGAAGCCACCCCCTACACACTGACTTCTGCTCTGTCTCTGTTTCCACGTATAGAGATGACCGTGCAGGAGGCGTCCAGAGGAGCCCAGAGGAGTGAGAGGAGAGATGGTCACCCTTGCCTCTCTCCTCTTGGCCTCTGTCTCACCATTCCCTCCCCACTCTAGGCTGCACCATTCCTGATGTAGGTTAAGAAACCGGATTTCACATTGTTAGTCTTCATAAAATGTTTAAGTGTCTTTTTTTTTTTTTTTTTTGGTGTTTTATTTAATTAAACTTAGATCAGTGCCCACACATCCCCACCTTAGCCAGAGAGGATGGACTTGGCATTCAGGCTCTTAGGCCTGGAGGGACAAAAGGAGAAGGAGATCATATCTGCTCTGTACTGGTTAAAAAGTTTAATTCTAGGATGTTAGATGTTACTCAGAATTACCATTTTCCTTAACATGTCAGAAAAATAACTGGATAAGGCCTAGCTGGAAAAAAAAAAAAAAAATAACCTGTCTGGCTCTAGTCCAAACCACTAAAATATCAAATTGCAAGACTTACAGTTTCACCCAGTTTATAGCTGACCCTAGAGTTATGCTGCATCTCCACTGGACCTAATTGCTGAAGGTGCAATCTTTTCGAAGCTATTTTATGACTCGAGCATCAGCCCAAGACGAGGGAAAGAGACGGGCACAAGCATTTCTCTCTGCTCCTTTCAATTTATCTTATTAAACATTTCTTCAGTGAGGACTCTACCTCTGACCCTGGGGTGGGTTCTAGTGACATAGAGTGGAAGCACATCTCTTGCCCCTGAAGGATTTACAGTATGGTGGAGGAGACAGATGCGTGACCAAAAATGACAGCTGCGGGCGCACATAATAGGTTTATGGGAGCAGCTAAGAAGGACATGACCCAAGCCTGAGATGATAAGACTTGAATTGTGCCTTCAAGAAGAGGAAGCATCCAGTTGGATAAGGGGACTTCCAGGTCAAGGAAAAAAATGTGTGGCAAGTCAGAGAATGAAGAGCAATTGTGAGCCAGTGGGATGCCAGGCAGGTGGGCAGGTGTGGCTGAGAAACCCAAGCTGAAAAATGCAGCTGCAGGGAGAGCAGGAGTGGGGGTGGGGGTAGGGGTGGGGGGCAGATGATAGACAAAGCCATGTTCCAAGAGAGGGGAGGTGTCCATTATCCTCGAAGTGTAGAGTATCATGAAAGGATCATAGACAAAACTGTGACAAGATTATCCGCAGGTTCTAGAATCATCCCTGTGGCGGGTGTTAGCATTGAACAGGTACCCGAGCAGAGGCAAGGAAGCAGGTGGGAAACTTTGCAGTGACTCAGGGCAAGACCAGACAACGAGCTCCTGGGCCAGAAGGGGACGGTGAGAATGTAAAATGAGGTGGGGGGTGAAGTGACGACAACAATAATACCAGACCTGCTCTGCCCATGCGGTTTGGAGAAATGGACACGAGGAGTTTTGGCAAAAATATAATCAATTTAATTTTTGATAATATGAGATGCTTATGGAAGGTACAGGTAATATCCAGAAGGTACTTCATATGCTCATCAGTTTCCAGTATCTATTTAGCCTCTGGGGCGGCATAAGGACTCTTCTAAATAGTAGCATCAATTATGAAAAAGGCCAAGTCCTCACCTCTGTGGGCCTACATTCTAGCTCGAGGGGAGAAAAGAAACAACAGACGTAATCAGTGAGGTAAGCAGGAGGTTAGCAGGCGCTGGTGCTTCGTGGAGGGGCCCTTGGTGCCATGGGCCTGACCCTTGCAGAAGTGTCCACTCGGGCTGACCCCGAGCCCAGGCACCGCTGGCTCCCCTTGGTTTTTCTAGTCCCCCGGGAAGGCCACCTGCAGCGTTTACGGGTCATCAATGAGATAGTTGGAGGTGAGGGCACACAGGAAGATGGGGGGAAGCAGGGAGCCCAGACTCCCATCCCTCCCCACCCCCCCCTGCGTTGCCTGTGGCTGATTTCTCCTGGGAGAATATAATGGTGCGGTTGGGAGTCCTAAAACTTGGTGTGGAATCACATTAGGAATAAGCGGTTAGAAACCCAGGGGCCAGGAGCTTGGTGTGTCAAGATGCATTGCAGAGAAAACTCACAGTGATCTGTTTATCCACCCACCCTGGGTGACCAAAAATTTAAAGCTATTGAGTAAAAAAATCACATTACTCTGCTGCGCTTCCCTGGCCTAATTGTGCTGGGACTGTGTATGGCCCTCGTGAGCCCTGCGCCTTGATGTGATCGTCTGTCTGGGGACTTCTGTCCTGTCCTGGAAAGGAGAGAGCATGTCTTTAAAAAGGCTGGGCTACCTTAAAATGGCTCTTAAAGAGAGGGTCTGAATTAATTTCAGAAATGCCCTGCACAAAACTCAGAGATGTGACCTAACCTGTCCCAATCTCACCTCCCTTATCTGCAAAATATAAGAATACTCCCTACCTTCCAAAGCAAGCAGATCATATGCAAGCAATTTGGGAAATGTAAAATGCAGACAGTGACAAATCGGAGAGCCTGAGTTTGGATCCTGCCTCTAGCACCCAATAGATCTTGGAAGAACACTTGATCTCTCTGTAAGATGAAACTAATAGCAATGCCAAATGTATTTAGTTGCTGTGAGAGCTAAATTAATTATTATACACAAGGCACTAAAACCACTTCTGGCACATCAGAGGTGAGACATAGGCATCTGCCATTTTATTATAAAATGTTAATAATTCATAGACATTACTAACATATATTCTATTAATCTGTAATCCCTTCAAAGTTGATATGATGGTGCTGTGAGTCTGAGATCCAAGTAAAGATTTAATCGGTCAGCTGAGAGTGTTTGTTGGAAAAATAAATAGTTGATCTTTATCACTTTCTTTTCTATAATTACCAACTCCATTTGGCTCTTCAGGGAACAGATTAATTAATATCGCTAAGAGGTAGCAGAGACCTGAATAGGACGCTTTGAAATGCTTCTCCTATGGAGAACTCCACCTCCAGTTGGATTTGCACACGAAGTGTGAAGAAAGCCTGTCCCCCAGGATGCCTGAAGTGGAACCCAGTATGGTGTCCGGAGGTGTCCAGAGTAGAGCACCCACAGGATGGAAGGAAGCTGGAGCAGTTGGAACGGATTTATTGCTTCTTATCCAGGAGATGCTTGTTAACAGTTACATGCTGTTTGCTGAAAGGTCAAGTGCAGACAGACAGATTTGACAGCAGAGTGATTCCACATTAAAGACCTAGGGAGGGAATGTCTGTCACTTCTCTTAATAGTTGCCAACAGCTGTCTGGTGCTGCAGTGACGTGTCTCTGAGTATTTCTGAGTTGAACCGTAGACTAGGCTCAGGAGGGGCCCTTCTAGGTCAGAGGATGGACAAGGTTAAAAGGAAAGAACAGCTTTTGCTTCAATTCAATAATTGGACATGAGCTATTCCCATTCCATCTCCCTCGGGGTCACTGACACATTGAAGAAAGGATGTAAAAATGGGGCCACCATGGTGGTGATGGGATCTAGGACTGAGCCTATGCCGGGTGGTGGATGGAATTAGCTTTCTATTCCCTCTCCTCAGAGTTCTTTCCACCATTCCTTTTAGAACAATGGGATGATGCTTTCTCTAAGACACTTCTTAGATGAATTATATCATCAGGTAGGTTTGTTGGGATAGAAGAACGATATAGTAGCTAGTCTGCAAAGACAGCCTTCCAGGGGCCCACACCATCCAGTATCCATGTTCTATGTAGTCCTTCCCACTATGTTGATTTGGGGCAAAGGAATGAAGCTCTCAGTCAGAAGTTGCAGTAGTCAGAAAATTGAGGCACTAAAGCAGAAGACAAAGGTGATAAAAGAAAAAGCATAGGACCGAAAGCACAGTGGCCATAGGAAGCCAGAACAATGCACAGTCTAGGCCTGTCAGTTCAGGTGAATCACAGCAATGTGAGCCTCTGCATCACAGGGACCATGTTGTGTATGTCTTAGAGCAGTGGTTCTCAAAGTACAGTAACAGCATTACCTGGGAACTTACTAGAAATGCAAAATTTGGGGCTATACTCTAAGCTTACTGAATCACACACTCCATGGGTAGGGCCAGAGCTTAAGTGATTCTGATGCTTATTAAATTTGAGAACCAAAGTATGGTACTCAATTTGGTTACTCAAAGTGTGATCTATGGAGTTTGTTAAAAATACAGACTTAGTCTGAATCAGTATCTGCTTGTTAACAATATCCCCAGATGAATCCTGTGTACCTAATGTTTGAGAGGCGTTGGCTTAGAAGTTCATGCCAGACTATAGGTAGCATCTCAAAGCATGAGGTATTTTCAGAGTCAGCAGAATGGAGAGTCTGGATGTATTCCCACCTAAAGAGGTCCTGGCCCTGAACAGAACTGAACCCTGGATAAGTTGGTGCTTGAACCTCCAGCCTCAAAACCTTACCTAGAAAAACTTAACAACCCTACTCATTGCTATGATATACACCAGACTCAGGCTTGGGACATTGGGGTGGCCTAAACACTCCAGAGCAAAAATGTCTTTCCAATCAGAAAAAGCTCCTTGTTTGTCGCTGGACTTGGCTATACAGCTGAGCTTACAAGTGAGGCTTCTTAACAAAGATTCCCAGCAGTATCTTTAGGAGTTGGCTGAGAAGCTAGCAAGCAAGTCAGGGCAATGCCTCTTCTCACAGCTTGTGACCTTTTCCCAATGATGGCAGTCCCTGGTGTTGTGAAAGAAGGGAAAAAGAAGCTCTCATCTGCTGAGATCTATTATATGTGAGGAATTATGTTCTTTCTTTATATGTCTCATAACAGTGTTCCTATAACCATTCTACGATTAACTAATTTAGTTTTATGAAGGGTTTAAGAACTTGTCCTTGTTTCTACCATTAGGAGCAGGTTTTCTAGGCTCTCTTGTCTTTTGGTATAGCTTGCAAGTGTTTTTGTCATTAGATAACTTAGGGGCACTATAGCAGCACTCTGCCTACATGGTAGATCAGGATGGCTTTTTGTATTAAGATGTTTTGTTCTTCTCTCAAGGAATATCTAAAAAAAAAAAAAGATCCATAATCTTCTCACGATGCTTCAGTTTGGTGTATTCTGACAACAACATAGACTGTTCAAAGCTAATTCCTAAGGCTATATATATATATTTTTTTTCCTAAGGCTATATTTTGGAAGGTAGTACAGGAATAGGAATACAACATTCATTGAGTTCGGGGTTTGGATTCAAGCTTCAAGCCATGTCCCAATTTCTCAATTTATTAGAAGAGTAACCTTGGTCAAGGTCAAGGTTAACACCCTTGAGCCTGATATATTTTTATACAAAGTGGCTGAGACCTAATAAAACCTAAAATAATGTTAGCCCTTTTCCTTTCCCTCTGTGGTCTCCCTATATATTTTTTTTTCCTCTAGAGTGGACCCTGGGGGCATAAGTGTTATAATAACTTCAGCTTGACCTCATTGCTTCATGACAAATTATTTAGCTCGAGTAGCCAAGGGACTTGGGACAACTACACTTTTTCTTACTTTAGTCTTCAATGGTATATAGGGGCATCTACCCCATTTGCTTATCCTTCATTCATTCATTCATTCATTCATTCATTCAATTTCTATGGAGTAAGCTGCACTAGATTCAAGGATATAATGGTAAGTAAATATGGACACCTGCGAGCTACAATCAAGAGGGTTGGCAGGCATTTAACAAATAATCATAAAACATCTATAACCATCAACTATAAATTTGGGAAAATGTATAAAATGTTCTAAAGATATATAACACAAGGATCTGATCTTTCTGGATGGTCAGAGAAGGCTTACTTGAAAGAGTGACATAAAACCTAAAAAAAAGAATAATTAGAATTAAAACATAATTAGAAGAATCTAATTAGAACTCTTAGAAGAAAACAGAGGAAAAAAAGAAGCCTCATGACCTAGGGTAAGCAAAGAGTTCTTAGAAAGAACACCAAACTCATGGTTGATAAGAGAAAAAATATAATAAAATGGATATCATCAAAATTAAAAACCTTGCCCTTTTAAAGACCCTGTTAAGAGAATATAAAGGTAAGTCACAGACTAGGAAAGATATTTGCAACATATATAAGATTATATAAAGAGCTCTCAAATCTCAAAAATGAGAAAACAACTCCATTTTTTTAAATGGACCAAATATTTAAAGAGTATATTTATATACCAATAAAGACAGATAAGTATCAAATGAGCATATTAAAAGATATTCAATATCATTAGTCATTACAGAAATTCAAAATACTTTGTTATGGCAGCCCAAGTGAACTATAATGTTAATAGATATTATGCGCATAAAAATACCACAAGAGGTAGAGAAGGGAACTGAACTATATCAGAGTAGCATTTCTTTATACCACTTGAATTGGGCTAGTATAAATCTGAAGCTAAGTCTCATAAGATGTACATGGTAAATCCTAGAGCAACTACTAGAAAAAAACTAAAAAATTATAGTGGTAATACCATTAATTATATTAAACAATACATTAGAAAACATTCACTTAATGAAAATGAAAAGCAGTGAAGGAGGAGTCGAGGAGTACAAAATCACATGATTTTTGTATATGGAAAAGCCTAAGGAAGCCACTGGGAAACTCCTAGAATTATACAGATGAGTTCAGTGGGGTTGCAGGATATAAAATTAATACATAAAGTCAATTATTAATTGTATTCTGTACACTTGCAATATTCAATCTGAAAATGATAATAAGAAACCAATTACATTTTAAATAGCATTAAAATGAACAAAATACTTAGGATTAAATTAACAAAGGTGTGTAAAATTGGTGCTCCAAACACTATAAAACATTGTTGAAAGAAATTAAGGTTTAAAGGAGTGGAAAACGTTCATGGATTGGAAGACTTACTATTGTTAAGATAGCAATACTCCCCCAATTAGTTTACAAATTCAGCATAATCTCTAACAGAGTCTCAACTGACTTCTTCGTAGAAATTTAAAAGCTAAAAAAAAAAAAAAAGAAAAAAAAAGAAATTTAAAAGCTGATTCTAAAATTCTTATTTATAGTCGGGGTGTCTGGGTGGCTCAGTCTATTAAGAATCTAACTCTTGATTTTGGCTCAGGTCATGATTAGACTTTTGGGATCAAGCTCCACATTGGGCTCTGTGTTCAGGGAGGAGTCTGTTCTCTCCCTCTCCTTCTGCCCCTCTCCCCACCACATGTATATGCACTCTCTCTCAAACAAATAAATAAATCTTTAAAATAAAATAAATTTATTATAGAATTGCAAAGGACCCAGAATAGCCAAAATAATTCTTAAAAAGGAGAACAAGTGGGACGATTCACACTTCTGATATCAAAACTTTCTGCCAAACAACAATAACCAAGACAGTGCAAAAGTGTCACAGAGATAGACACACAGATCAAAGGAATAGAATTGAGAGTCCAGAAATAAACTAAAAAATCTATGGTCATTTGATCTTCAACAAGGGTGCTAATAATGGGAAATGGGAAAATACTATTAACATTTTCTTTTCAACAAACAGCCCTGGGACAACTGGGTAACCACATGCAAAAGAATGAAGTTGGACCTTATGTCACATGATCTACACAAATCAACCCTAAACCCATCAAGAACTCTTAGAAGAAAACAGAGATAAATATTCATGTTCTTCAGTTTGACAGAGGATTCTTAGATATGACAGCAAAAACATAGGCATCAAAAAAATAGATTGGACTTCATCAATATTAAACATTTTGTCCTTCAAATGATGTCACTAAGAAAGTGAAAAATCTATTGAATGGGAGAAATTATTTTCTATCATATGTTAGTAATGGATTCATATCTAGAATAGATCATAATCTTTTACAACTCACCAATAGACAAATAACTCATTTTTAAAAATGTCAAAGCCTCTGAATAGGAAGATATTTCTCTCAAAAAGATATAAAAATGGTCAATAAGCATATGAGAAGATGTTCACTACCAATAGTCACTAGGAAAATGCCTATCAAAATCACAATGAGATACCATTTCACAATCATTGGGATAGCTAGAGGGAACAGGTCGATCACAAAAAGTGTGGGTGAGGATGTGAGGAAATTGGAACACTGCTAGTAGGAATCTAAAATGATGCAGTTGATAATAATAGATAATAATCTGGCTATTATCAGCCAATCTATTAAACATAGAGTAACCATACGGTCCAGTAATTATCCTCCTAGGTATGTAAGTAAAAACATTTGTCCGCACAAAAGCATGTATCCAAGTGCTCATAGCAGCATTGTTCCTAATAGCATAAAGATGGAAATAACCCGAATGTCCATCAACTGACAAATGATAAAATATTGTAGTACATACAATGAGATATTATTTGGCCATTAAGAGGGAATCTAGTAGTCAGTACATGATGTCCCACAGATGAGCTTTGAAAATGTGTTACGTGGAAGGAGTAAGCCTCAGAAGAGCCCGTATGGTTCTTGACCAGAATAGGGAAATCCACAGATATATTAAGTAGATTAGTGGTAGCTCAGGTCAGGTTGGGAATGGGGGTCAGGGATGGGGGTTAATAGCTAGAGGGTGATAAGGTTTTTTTTTTTTTTTTTTGAGGTGATGAAAATGTTCTAACATTGAGTGTGAAGATGTGGCAATGGTTATATATATTTGTGAGTGTATTAAAAGCCTTTTAATTGTATAATTTAAATGGGAGAATTGTATGGCATTTCAATTATATCTGAATAAATCTGTTTAAAAGGAGAAGAAGGAATGGGAACCCAGGGACGACAGTCCAGGATAGAGTCCTGAGGAGCACCAGTGTTAAAGAGTCATATAATCTAGTCTCAAAACATCAAGATAAAATCATAAAAGAAACCTTAAGACTAAGTATTTGTGGTATAGGTCCCATGGCAGCTGTGGAAACAATGTGTAAAGTGATGGGGTTTCGGGGTTGGGTGACACATGATCCCCTCACACCTCTCAGGAGGTTATCACATCCAACTGATAATCTGCATATAGGGAGGCAGGTGGTTCTGCTGTTGGGAGTATGTGGGGAAAGCAGGTAAATTCATAGAAGACCTAATTTGCTTTTCCCTAGTTTTAAGACTGTTTATAGGACAGCTGTTAAATTGAAAGGATCCAGTGACGACTCTAACCCTCATCTTCCCCTTCCTTATCATGGGACTAGGTTAGCTGTGGAAACCATCAGGAAGAGGGAGGACGGATGGGCACATCATGCATATTTTTTTCTGGGAAGGCCTTTTATCTGGTTCTTCCCTGGGTGACACTAAAGAAAAGTTACCTATAAAATTTAATATTTTTAGAGTTAAGAGTCCTTAAAGTTCACTTTGTTTAATAGTTTTCAAAGCTTGTATTTGTGCTATAGCCCATTTTCAAAGGAAATGTTACCTGAAACTCATAAGACCAATAAATATTCCGATATCTGGGAAGAGAAATGAAAACGGGAGGCAGGAAGAAGCTGCTTTCAAAATATGAACAAAGATGGCAGAAACATGACAAAGTGAACCTTTTATTTATTTATTTATTTATTTATTTATTTATTTATTTATTTTTGCGAACCATATCTAAAACAAAATCTTCTCTCTTTAGAACAGTTCTGAGTGTTGACTGCATATTGCCACAGACTGTGGGATGTTCTCGTTGTTGTTTGTTTAAATTACTGAGAAGACCTTTGTTTTTGGAGGTCAATAAACATCATCAAAAAGTTATGAAAGTGCAGCACTTTACCCAGGGAGAAAAATGCATGTATATCTATAAGCACATTATTTCGCGTATCTTTTAGGTGTATCTTTTAGTCCCTTCCCCAGGTATACATTTAGAGAGTCCACAGGCTTCACTTCAAGCAACTTCCCTGAGTTTCTTCTTTGGGGAGACAGTGAACAATGTCTTTTTTCTATGGCACTGTTGTGAAGATTAAATGAAATTATGGTACCTGCCGTTTGAGAGATTGTATGAACAAATGGAAAATGTGACTGGACATGACACTACAGGACAAGTGGGCAAAATGCAAGGCTATTGAACTCTGACTCATAAGCTCTTCAGCAAGCAACCCAGGAAGCCAAGCCACAGCCTTCGTAGCAATCGGTTTAGAAGGGCCAGGGCTTGCTCAATGACTCCCTATCGGCTTCCTCTGCTTCCAAGACAGACCCAACCAGAGAAAGCCAAATAGGCTTCTCAATCTAGTCACATAGGATGTACCTACTTCTAGTTAGCCATCTCCAGTTTCCACACCAGCAGCTTTCAACCAGGGCACACCTGAACCCTTCCCTTTTTCCCACTATAAAGCTTTCTCACTCCTCTGCCTGCCTTTGAGTCTTTCCTGAACACAAGAGATGTTGGTTAATACCTTTGCTTCACCAGCTCTGAATAAATAGCCTGTACTTCTTCTCCCCTGGGTGGCCATTGTTTATTTCCATAAGTAGGTGATAAATACTAGTTTCTTCCCCGCGTCCCCAGTTCTCCTCTACCTGTGTTGGGCTTCCCTTTTACTTCTAGGAATCAGTCACAACTATTTCTTCTGGAAGTTGAATGAAGTGTCTTATTTCATCTTAAAGATACCCCTCTAATGTATCTCTCATTTTCCAGATGAGATATTTCTTATGGCATCGTTTGCTAAGAAATCCCTTGTAAACCCTTGCATTCATGGTTGGAAGGATTGAAGAGACAAGGTTTGAGGTTGAGGAGGGAGGTCCTGGCCTGAGTAGAGACCAAGTTACCTGTGTGTTTTATAAACTGAAGATGCCTACTTTTACCATTATCCTTCAAAATAAAATAAAACAAAACAAAAAACAACAACAAAAAACTCGTCTCTGACTGGCATAGAAAGAGGCTTCCAGATAGGGAAGCTGAATTTATTTTATCCTTCAAAAATATAAAAAATGACCTTTCATAAAGCAGCCATAAAAAAAAAAGTCTAAGTTAAGACTGCTGTGAATCTTCTGTTCAGGGGTCCTTCTTCCCTTCCAAACTGCAAAAATAACAACTTGGGGGAAAAGCTGTCAGGCGGAACTGAGCTTCATGGCTTCAATCTGCTCAGTGTGGCCTGAGTGTTATTTACAGAGGGCTTTTGCGAATATTACAAACACTGGCAAGATTTCTTTGGAGTCTATTGGGCAAAGGAGATGTGTGTGCATCATCCCTTCCAGAGCTGAACCGGGGCTGGGAAGAGGGATGACTATTCACAGGGGCCCAAATTATCTTGAAAACAGCTTGCTGTTGTCCCACGATTAAGTTAATAAAATGTGCACCATATGCTGGCTTGGGCATGCTAATACCCAGATCCCCTGTGTATTGTAATAGGATGATGACAATGACCACTCAGGATGGAGCTGGCTCCCAAAGCCAGGGGCTGCTTGTCTGCATTCCCCTGTCTGGAGGGAGAGGCTCTCCGGTTACCCAGGCTGCCTGACCTCAAAGCTCCCTGTAATTTGGGAAGCAAATGGTTCATTTGTCCTGTTAAGCAGCAGCAAGGTTTTGTCAATCAATTTTGCACGTATTAGAATGCAAATTAGATGGTGAGAACCCTTCCTTTCAGGATTTGCAGGAAACTCTGAAGGCCGGTTTCTCTCTGGGTAACCTTGGAATCAAGACTCTGGAAGTAAAGCAAGCAGAGCAGGAATGGACAAAGCTGGTTTGAGCAAATCGTCCACTAGCCTGGAAAGTCTTTCTGCCCCTGCGTACCCCTGCCCAGCATATCGCAGCTGACCACAGAAATTCTGCATTCCAGAGTGAGGTCAGGTCTACCTTCAAACCCTGGCTCTCGGAGCACCCTATTGGCCCCTCCGATGGATGGGAAAGTCAGATACAGGTGGAATTTAACTTAATAGAGAACTCTCGCTTTTCTCATCCACTTCTGTGTCATTGGCTGTTTCTAAGAGAGAAGAGGACCTTTCCCACCGTGTTTGCTATTTTGTTCAGAATGATCACAATGGAGGAAGCGGACTGGAGTGCTTTTATGGACTGAAGGTTTGCGTGCCCCAACCCCTACTTGGCCCCAAGTTCAGATGTTGAATCCCTATCCTTGATGAGTTGGCATTTGGAGGTGGGACTTTTGAAGGTTAATTAGTCTTAAATGAGATCATGCGAGTGGGGCTTCCACGATGAGATCAGTTGTCTTCATGGAGGGAAGAGAGACCAGAGCTCTCTCCCTTGCTCTTTGCCACATGAGGACAGAGAGATAGCAGGCCCCTGCAAGCCAGAAAAACGGTTCTCACCAAGAATTGAACCTGTTGACACCATGGTCTTGAACTCCCAGCCTCTAGTACTGTGAGAGCGAAAATGTCTGTTGTTTAAGCCACCCAGCCAGCCTGGGGTATTTTGTTATAGTCTCCCAAGTTGACTAGAAACAAGCAGTCATTCCTTAAGCTGCTTATTCTAATATATTCATTGTATTATTTGTTACTTCAGTCGTTCATTCAAAGATCATATGCGTTTATTGCATGTTCATTTTATGCCGTTCATGGTGCCCGATGGGTGCTTAGGAGGATAGAAATAATGGACGTTTCTGCTGGTAGAGGCAGACATATTACCTAGAACAACTACTCCATTCACTGAAGGTTCCAATAGGGAAGTATGACATTTTCAGCAGAATCACAAAGGAAGTACTGTTATATTGTCCACAATTTACTTGTCTGTAGACAAGGCAACACATGTGTATGTAAATCAGTTTAACTTATATGCTAGGAGAATTGGTTAACACCCAGATATTTCTTTTTTTAATATTTATTTATTTATCATGAGAAATAGAGAGAGAGAGAGAGAGAGAGAGAGAGAGGCAGAGAGAGAAGCAGGCTCCCTGCAGGGAGTCTGATGTGGGACTCCATTCCAGGACCCTGGGATCATGACCTGAGCCAAAGCCAGACACCCAACTGCGGAGCCACCCAGGTGCCCCCAACACCCAAATATTTCTAATAAGGAACTCAGGTCCTAGGTATGATGAATTACCTTTAGCCAGAGAGGTTGGGACTCTCGACGTGTGTTTCAACTCCCTGTATCAGAACGGGTTTGGCGGGGAGAGGCGTTGCCAGTTATATAATACATTAGAAAAAAACATTTTATTAGTGAAAACGTACAGTGTTTAATATATGTACTGGGGTATTTGGCTACAATAATTGTGTGCCTACGTCCACTCTTACGTAATTCAGCCCCTCACACCAGTACCCTAGAACTAGAATTCTATTTGGTGTTTTCCAATTGAAAGAATATCCTGGCACTCTGGACATTGTAAGAATAATAGTTGAGCATGCTATCAACATATCTGTCACATTTGCCTTGGGGTGAATCTTTCAGGCGAGGCCTTCATGCCAAGTCTCTGTGCTAGACAGAGAGTCAGGACTTCAGCAAGTTTAAAGAATTGGTAGGTAGTAAGATTATTATATGTCTGCTTAGCTAGTAAATGGCCTTCAGGTGGCAGTATTTTGCCTGGAACTTGCCCACCCAGTTGAGATTGTCGGGAGAGCAGACATTAAATTTCTATTCACCTCCAATTTGGGGGAAGATGCCAATATTCACCAAAGATTCTAACTATAAATGGCCAACCTGACTTAGGGTCAGCTCTCAATGGATCTGCACAGGTGGGGAAACCTTCCTGGTTGTGCTCAAATGTTTATAGATTTGGAAATAAATCATTTCTGCAAACCTGCTAAACAGTGCTGTGCAGAGAAGACCTGCGTGAAAACAAAGCGCATGTCCCTGGAATTCCAGCTCCCTCACTACTTCACTTTTGACCTCAGGAAAGGTTTGAATGTCTCTGAGGTTGTTTGCACATCATCTCCAAGGCTTTTGCACATCTATAAAACAAGAAACGTTTGGCTTGATCTATCAAGTTCCTCTGTAATTCTTTGATGGCGTACACTGAAACAAAACTAGCTTAAAGAAAAATGTCTTTAAAGGAAAAGAGAAGTCCATGATGTGGGTAAGAAACGAATCAAGGGCCAAAGACAAGTCTTTTCTGAGATGTTTCTATCTTTAATGAGTAGTCATTTATTGAGGGCTAGCTTTCTTACGTAATAATTTAAATACAGTCTAGTCAAGAAGACAAATAAGCAACTAGGCTATGTATTATGGCCAATCTCCTTTCAATTTCATTTTCCGTATCCACAATGCAGGCTACATATCCACAATCGCAGGATTATTTTGAAGAGTAAGGATAATGTTTATAAAGTGAGTAATACAGTTTCCGGTAAGGATTAATGACCACTGATGACAAAATGCTAAGTGCTGCAGTGGAGCTGTATCAGGGCAGTAGTGGCCTGGACAGGGTAGGGCAAGGGTGTGTTCTTTGAAAGAGGCGCAGTATAAGGGAGGGTTTCATTACAGCCCTGGGGTCTGAGGGGTTTTCTCCCAAGAAAAAAACATCAGCATCACTCTCAAGATAGATTGTGAAAATTTGAAAAACGTTTAGAGATTTCAAGTAGTTTAATGTGAGGGATGTGAATAGTAGGAGATGTGCCTATAAAATAGATAAGGACCAGGTCAGGAAGTGAGAAGGGAAAGACAGCTGGTAATTATTTTTGAGTACCCCCACTTACCTTATCATCACCAAGGCATATTAGTGGATTATGTAATTTCCAGAACAACCCTTTAAGTATGGTATTATTATCCCCATTTTATAGATGAGAAAGCTAGCTTTCCAGGTCGTGCCAACAAGTTTACATATTACTCTTTAGGTGTTAGGGAACCTATGAGAGCCTTTAAATGAAGGAATTGGATATAAATTATATAGTCACCATGAAAGCTGGCTTCCCTGGAGATCCTCAGAGAAATGAGGCCACAGAGCTACCTTACAGGCCTTTGCAAATAACATGTCGGGAGATACAGGGCTGGAAGCAGGAGCATCTGTCAGCAGAAAGGCTAGGCTTGGCTGGCTCCAGCTGGGGGAGGCTCCCTTGGGGAGACCTGTCATCCAGGGGCTGCCGGCCTGTTCCATATCCTTTCCTTGTTCTGCCCACTTACTTCCCCCCGCCAGACATAGGTCCCCCAGGAGGACTGCAGCAAGCCCATTGTTGTGAGGAGAAGAGTTGGTTTGAGCTAAATCACTGCTGTGGAACAGAAATGACCTTGACTCAGAACAGCTGTTCCTAAAATGTAGACTCAGAGCTTTTATAAAAGTTGTCATGCTATGTCATTTTATTTCAATTTTATTGTGTAATCTCTATACCCAACATGGGGCTCAAACTCACAACCCCAAGATCTAGAGTCTCATGCTCTTCTGACTAACCCCGCCAAGCGCCCTCTCACAAGAATTTTTAAGCACAACCTGAAGTAAAGAGCATGAGGCAAAAAGGGTTGTGACCACCCTAAGTGACAATGGAACCTGGAGTTTCAGAGTGGAGACTGAAGTTACCCACAGGAGGTACTGAAGTACCAAAGGGAAGAGTATCTGGGTTCTAAAAATGTGGTAGCAGGAAGTTCTTCCTGCGTGACCGACTAGCCAATAACAAGGAGAAACAGTCTCAGAAGTGCCTTTCTATGCCTGCCCCCAGCTGTTTGCCCATGGCCAGAAGCTGTGGCTGCTCCCGTAGATAAATGAATTGGTTCCATTTGAAGAGTCTGGAGCTGTGAAAGGAGATGACAATGAATCAGAAAAGGCCTTAGAATTGGCTCAACACTAAAGAGTTCATCTTGTCTTCCCCCTTTCTTTACATTTGGAGAAACTGAGGCTCAAAAAGTTAATTGCTTTGCCCCAGGGACGTTAAGTGAATTGATTTACTCATTGTGACCCCAAAAGTTATGGGATTAAGAGGAGTCAACGAAACTTAGGGCTAGCTTGATTTTTGTACTTAAAATCACTCTTCCTTCTCTCTGAAGATATTATAACAATGGAAGATTAATAATTGCCAAAGGTTCCATGATTCTCAGAAAGAAGCAGCTATGCTCCAGGCTACTATTAGGAGAAGATAGGGCCAGGAGTAGAGGGAGGTTAGGTGGAAAGGATGAAAAGATGCCTGGCCTCAGAGGATCCAGGTCTTGGCAGGGTGTTAGCTCAGCTGCTCCCCAGCTCTGCTTCTTTGCCTGAAGCTGGACTGAGATATTCTACTGCAATCTACACAACTGCACAACAGACCATTCATTGGCTTCTACTGAGGAGCCTGCACATTTTCTTTGATGTCTTCGTATCTAAAATCCATAACTTTGATAAATGAGACTGTCACAGTGTGAGACTGTATGACAGGGTGAATCCTGTTTGTTTTTTCAAAGCATACAGAAGATTGCTAATGGAAAAAATTTCATTCCCTTTATTTTTGTAAATCATCTCTTTCTGCGGTTGCTTGTCTGCCCCAGAAACTCTAAGATGATTTCTGATTTATACCCAGAGCATATATAGTGTCTTCATAAGCTTGGCAACTTTATTATACGATGACAATGAATACCCTGGCCACCTGTAGCATGACTGGGGTCCAGGGCGTTTGGCCAATTAGAGTTTAAGGTTAAAGTCCATCCAGCTGATCTTATAATTAATGAGAGATTCAGGAAGTTGAAAGTTAAAAGCCTCCCATGTTCAAATGAATGTATCAGTGTTAGAAATCGGGATAGCAGTTTTGGTAACATTTATTGAGTATCTTTCATTTTGTTGATCAGTGAGAACAAGAATGGAGGGGGCTTGATGCTTGCCTTCCAGGTAGAAAGGCACTGACATTACTGACCCCGTGATATAGGTTAGATGCTTTTCTTATACATTACTTACTTTCATAACTTATATTAATTGTGAGGTTGACATTTAAAGCAACCCCATGAAGTACCTCTCACATTGTAAAAATGAAGGAACTGAAATTCTAAGAGGTTAATACACCTGAGCAAAGTCACACAGTTTGTGTCAGAGCCAGGATCAAACCCAAGTTTGTTTGATCCCAAATCAACAGTGTTTCCCTCACATCATTTTGGAGAAGTCCACGACATCTGCTAAAGCAAGAACATTCTAGGGCTACCTAGACATTGAACACATCTGTTGCCTATTGGCAGATCCACTAGACATAATATATTAATGGCTCTGTCTACAAATTCTCTTTGATATCTTTATCTGAAATCTATAACTTGGGTGAATGAGGTATCCCCATGTGAAACTATGTAATAGGGTCAAAACACATTTAGTGTGTTTCTCACCTATGATTAAAATGGGCAGCTGAGAATAATACACTCAAATGTTTTACTCCAGAGTTCATTCTATGTGGATTTGGAAGCCCCACAGGACATTGTGTTGTTCTGACATGAAGAGCCCTTCAATGAGCCCTGGCACGGTTTTCTCTGGTCACCCCTGATGTGAAGAGTTGTTCATATTCAAAGTAAATGAGATGATAGGTCCTGGATCCAATTTGTTGAATAGGATCATATACTACATCAACTTCTATAACTCTGAAGCCTGAATATCATAGTCTTTTGGCCAAAGTAAGCCTATTTCTATTACATATCTCCTGAGGATACCACTAAGGATGCATGTACAATTGACATCTCCCTCCAAATGTAGAACTGTCTCTCCTCTAATCAACTTGATTTTTCTGACTGAATTTTCCCACAGGACTCTCCTTGGTTTCTACCTACCACAGAGTCCATGAGTTTCCACAAGTTTCTCTCCTCACTGCTTGCCTTAGACTCTACTCACTTACAAGTGCAAACCGCAGCTGGGAATTGTGGTGAACCAGCATAGCCTTCAAACAAAATTATCAGAGATAAAAAATGGGGTACTCTCTCTTCTTAATGAATGTATTTATCCTAGTAAATATTAGGTGAATATAGTATTCTGAAACAGAGCATAGAATCAATGCAATCTATTTGGGGAGAGAAAATGGAGGAGTGGTTCTTCCATGTTTCTACTTATCTTTTTCTATCATGGGCTTAACCCATAGAGATGAGAAGTCATAGGGGAGCTTGGTGATCACTTAACAACTTCAGTTTCTTTGTAGTAATATCTTTACTACATAAGAATTAACTCTTGTTAAAATAATTAAATGATTATTAGTAACCATTGGACTGCAGGACTTCAAAACTACACATGGGTGAGGTGAAATTTAGATTGATTTACTCAAAAGACATAGATGAAAATTTACATCTGCTACTAATGACTTTTTAAGACATTTTCCCCTTCGAGGTCTCAGTTTCTCATCTCAAAATGAGGAGATTGGACAAACCAGGACTAGAAACCAGTTGTGTGTTCCATGCCTAATGCAGGTATTAGTAATTCATCTTTCCTCCTGAATATGCATATGACTATACCATCTTTCATGGCTCAGCACTTGGGCAGTAATTCCTACTCAATGAGATTTTACATAAAAGTCCATGACTCATCTCTAAATAGCATCCAAATAGATCTCAAACATAGTTCTAATATATATAATTCTTTTTCATAGTACCTTTGTTGGCCCAGAGAAAATCATAAAAGAGATACTTGTCTGAACAATTTGTCATATTTTTCAGTAGCTTTCAGTTCTCCTTTATATCTGTTAAGTCACTTTTTCTTCACAAAAAAACTAGAAAACATGAAATTTTGTTTTCATATGTATCTGCTAGCTGTTGCTGCATAACAAGCCAACCTAAAGTTAAGTGACTTAAGACAGTAGGCATTTATTATTGTTCATGAGAGCATTAGTTTGCGGCATAGTTCTGGTCTCAGCAAGAGTCAGGTATCTATGGAAGAGTGGCCTTGACAGAGGGCAATCTAGTGTAGGATGGCCAGTGTTGAAGGCCAGTGTGGAAGGTTGAGAAAACTAGGCTCTTCTTCAAATGATCTTTCATTGTCCAAAAGACTAATTTGGACTTGCTCAGAGGTCAGCAACACAGTTCTGAGGAAAAGACACAAGCAATGCCTCTTGAAGCATAAGCTCAGAAGTGGCACAGTGTCATTTTTACCTTATTTTATTGACCAAAGCAAATAACAAGGCGAACTCAGATTCAAGGATTGGGAAAATAGACTTCTTAAGTGTTCTGCCAAAGAAATTGTGTAGTCCCTTGGTAATCCTCTTCCAAACAAGGTGTAAGACATTTCCATCGATCTGGAAGTTTTCCTGTGTCCCTTTCTTATTGATTCTCTTTCCTACCACTCTCCACTCCTACCAGTCTCCATTCTGATTCTTAGCACTACAAATCATTTTAGTACATTTTTGGATAAACAGAATCACAAATTAATTTCTGCCTCTATTCTCTAATAGTGCTTTACTCAATGATCCACACTGTTGCATGTGTACTATTCTTTTTTTTAGTTTTTGTTTTTTTTTTTTTTTAATTTTCTCTTTGGATTCTAGCTTTTGTTGTCCTTTTTGTTCATAATTGTACTTCTCAATGCCCATCACAGTTTGTGTAAGTAGTAGTTATTTTATATACAAATGAAGTGAGAATGTTCATTTTAGTACATGTAAAATGTATCTTAAAGCATAAAAACGATAATTCCACTAACAAGTATTACCACAGTGCATTTAGTGTGTTTCTAGCTTATTTAATAATCTCTATATATTGTTTACTTACAAAAACACAACCAGGATCATGCATTTGTTAACTTATGTATATTCTTCAAATTTACTTGATATTATACTCTATGTTTTAAATCATTAAATATTCCTTTCAACCCTCTTCAGATTTATTTTCTTTTCCTACATTTACATATTATGTTTTGTCTGCCTTTCTTCCTTTCTTCCTTCCTTCTTTTCTTTCTTTTGTTCATTCTTTCATTCTTGATATTCTCTCTTATCCAATAATATATTTATTTAATTTTATTAATTTTTCTTTGTGTATACCTTTGATCCCCAAAGTTTTGTAGGTTTCTCATTGTAAAATGTCTGTAATACCAGTACTAATTTCATTTTTGACCCCAAACTTATCAAAATGTATTTTTATTCTATGTTGTATTTTTAGTTTTGTTTTATTTTATACTTATTATTTTGAGACAAAAGAAGTAAGTATACATTTTGTCTATGTTTTGAAATTTGTTGATTATGTGTATGAATGTATTATATAGACACCTAAAGGAATGCATACAATCTTTATCAAGGCCCAAAAGCTATTTATGCCTTGTCAGTTTGATTTATTAATTAAAAAACTATAATAAAGTTGTTAAGAGATAAAACTCTGGAGACAGGGCTTGCTTGTGTTTAATATTTGACTCAACCAATCTCAACTGTGTAACATTAGTGTAGCTACTGAAACTTGCTTGTATTAATTCCCTCATCTATACATGAGATTATAATAGTTCTTCCTAGAGGGTTGTCATGAGCAGTAAATGAGCTAATAGCTCTAAATACATATAATAAATATAGCAGGTAAAATAAATAAATAAATAAATAAATAAATATAGCAGGTGACTGACACACAGTAAACACTGTAGGTATATGTTTTCATTATATTATTTTTTTATTCAAGTCATTTTTCTCTATTAATTATTTTCTGTTTTCTGTGTTAAAGATTGAGATATACTCAACTCTTTTACCATGGCTATAATTGTGTCAACTTGTCTTTTATTTCTACATCTTAGCCTTAAATATGTTAATATCAAATTATTTGAAACTTAGATATTCATAACTGCCATTTATATGTATTCATTCATTCATTACTCATATAAATCATATTCATTTTCCCATTTGATTTTTTTTAATTCAAAGATTTTTATTTATTTATTCATGAGAAACAGAGAGAAGGGAGAGACATAGGCGCAGAGACCTTGATGTGGGACTCGATCCCAGAACTCCGGGATCACTTCCTGAGCCAAAGGCAGATGCTCAACTGCTGAGCCACCCAGGCGTCCCCCCATTTGATGCTTCTGCCTTGATATCTATAATACTGATATTACCTTGACTGCTTTCTTTTCATTTGTTATCACCTGATATATAATTGTCCATCTTTTTATGTTTAATTTTTCTGTTTCATTGCATTTTGCTGTGTATGTTGTGAACATCATATATAACTGGTTTATGTTCTTTTACCAATACAAGAATAATTTAATCCTTTACCATAACTGTGATAACTGGTATTTTTCATATAATTTTGCCCTGTTTGTACATTCTGTTTTTTAGGCTTTGCTGTTCCTCTTGCCTAGATTAGTCTATATCAAACAAGTTCTTTATGCTTTTTTTTCTTCAGTGACTTGAATCTTATACACACTAATTATAATAAGTATTATTCCCTTTAAAAAGTAAACAGATTTTCAATTTCATTTCCTTATCACCCTAAGAAAGAACAACATCTACTTATAAGAGTATGTAATGCACATTACCACCCAGTAGGAGAACATGTTATTTCCTTCCTCCCCTTGGCCCTAATTTTTAATAAGGTGGGATTTTAAACCTAGATTATTATTATTGATAATAGTTTTATATCATACAATTTAATCAACTATATTCACCATATTAATAATTACATATTATGATTATTGATTTCTCCCATATTATGATTCTCCACCATTTCTTTTACACAATAACTTCTCCATCCATGAACATTCTAAGTTACTAGTCAGTTACAAAACATCTAGGAATAACATCTTCAAGCAGCATTCATGGGTGTGATCGACTCCTTGATTATGAGATTCTGGAGAATATTTTTATAATCTTATACTTAAATGATGTAGCTCATAATATCATCTGATCCAACCTACACTTTTTAGGAAAGTGATTATTTAATATCCTTTAGATTTATTAGTATCTCATCACCTCTAAGAATGGAAATTTCATGATCTTTGAAATGTTCTATCATTTATTTCTAATTTAATTTGTCTGGGCAGCCCTGGTGGCTCAGCAGTTTAGCACCGCCATCAGCCCAGGGCGTGATCCTGGAGACCTGGGATCAAGTCCCACGTTGGGTTCCCTGTATGGAGCCTGCTTCTCCCTCTGCCCGTGTCTGTGCCTCTCTCTCTCTGTGTCTCTCATGAATAAATAAACGAAATTAAAAAACCCGGGATCGAGTCCCACATCAGGCTCCCTACATGGAGCCTGCTTCTCTCTCTGCCTGTGTCTCTGCTTCTCTCTGTCTCTCTCTCTCTCTGTGTCTCATGAATAAATAAATAAAATTTTAAAAAAATAACTTGTCTTCAAGCTGTCAGTGGCTTTTATCTGTGTTAATTAGATAGATTCTACTTGTTCTCTCTACTTTCAGTCTTGCCCCTTCTAATTTACCTCAACACTACTCTCACTCTGGTTTTTGAAAAATGTAATATGATTATGTTATTCTCCTGCCTTGGTAAGTTTTTTCAGTTGTTTGTCATTCCCTTTAGGATAAATGACAATGTCAAAGTTTCTGCTATTTTAAGTATACTATGAGATAGAAGAACAGCTAGGGAAAACCATAAAAATAAATGTAATAGGTTTGATGTTCCTTTTTTATAAATTTAGCTCTTCTAAGCTAGATGTTATTAAACTAAAGAACATTGATTCTGTAATAAGCAAGTTGTTCTCCATACCTGCATTAGTGATATTGTGAAAAGACCACGGGTTATAGAGCCATGCATACTGTGCTTCAGACACCAACTCGGCTATTATTATTTCTTGAACACTATCAAATAGTATATGTCCTTTTTTTGGTATATGTCCATTTTTGATGTACACTGAAGATACAAACAGGAGCATGAGCTTCTGGACAGAGATGCAGTTTGAGGCAAATAGAAATAATGGAAGACTTGCCAGCAAGGTGTTTGAATACCAGATTCTGTAAATAGGTAGACATAAAAGCATTTTAAATAGACCACTGTGATGGTTATATTTGCCCATTAGAAGATTTTCACAGATAACTGCATGGGGATAGCTTTGGGAGGAGCAAAACCAGTTGGCAAGCTACCGCCATCTTGAGAGTGAGAGATGATGAAAGACTGAACTAAGGCAATGACAAAGGGATAAAAAATGTGGGCTTAACTGATACTTATGTGATAAAATTGAGAGAAACAGGATTGCATTTTTAAACAACTGTTCATTTTAATAATATGTAGTAAAAAGCATGCAAATCCTAAGCGTATAGCTTAATAAATTTTTACAAAGTAATCACAGTCTCCTGTAAATAACACAGAGACCAAGAGATAGAAGATTTCAGATCCCTAGCAGGATTTTCTTGCCTCCTATGGGTCATTATCCATCAATTTAATTTCTGACCGCTTATATGAAGATAATCTACAATGTTTCTAATCCTTTGTGTCTGACCTCCTTGACTCAAAATGATGTTTGGCATATTCAAATGTTTTATTATGCATTGCTATAAACAGTTTCTACTTATAGTTTTTTCTATTGTATAAATATCCCACTATATATATACATTCTACTCTTGATACATATATTTGGTAGTTTTCATTTTGTGGCTCTTATAAAAAATGCCAATATGAATATTCTTATATAGGTCTTTTGGTATAAATATGAATGCGGTTTCATAAAATACATAGCAATAAGTAAAACTGTTGAGTCATGGAGTATGTATATGCTGTAGTATATGCAGTGTACTCTTTCTCAAGTTTTTTGGATGTTTAGCTCCATCCTGCAGCACTCCATAAGAATTAGTAACCATGTGATCACCAGCACTCAGTGTCCTCAATCTTTTTCATTTTAGCCATTCTGATAAGGAAGGCATTGTGGTGATATCTTTTTGTGCTTTCAATTTTCATTTACTGATAACTAATGAGGTTGAACCTCTTTTTATATATTTATTTGCCAGTTGAATATCATCTTTACTGAAAGTCTTGTTTAAGGATCTAGCCGCTTTTTCTATTGTACATCTCTCTTTTTTTATTTCTTTCTGTATTTTCCTTATAGGATTCCTCAGTAAGTTACAACATTGCAAATATCCTCTCCCATTTTATGGCCTGCTTTTCCACTCTTTGCTGGTTATGTTTGGATAAGCAAAATTTTAATGTAGACCAATTTATCAATTTTTACCCCTAAGGTTATTGCTCTTTGTGCTTTGTTTATACTATCTTTCCTTATCTCCAAGGTTATGGAGCTCTTGTCTTATATTTTCTTCTAGGAATTATTGTTTCAACTTTTACATTTAGATGTACAGTCCACCTTGAATTGATTTGTGTTTATAGGATCCCAGATTTTTAATATGCATAACCACCCTCCTTGCATGATATAGTGGAAAGGCCATGCTTTCCCACTGCTCTGCAATGACATTTTGTCACAAATCGGGGGATTGTGTATATGTAGGTATATTTCTGGACCATCTATTCTCTTCCATTGAATGATTTGCCTAACCATGTGCTAATACTGTACTATCATAATTGCTAGAAACTTATATCTTAATTACCTAAGTACTATTGTAATTCCTATAAACTTGTTCTTCAGCAAGATTTTTTTTTTTCTGAATACTTTTTGGCTTTTGTGTTCCAGTATTGATTTGGATGTCAGCTTGTCAAAAGTCAACAATATATACTATCTACAGAATTTAGGAGACCCAATACTGTAAATAATATTGTATAATTGCTCCCATATTGACCTATAGATTCAGTGCAGTTCCAAATATAATACAGCAATACTGGTATTAGTGGTAGGAAAGTTGCATTGAATCTATGGATCAACTTGGGAAAAATTATACAGTACTATTTATATTTGGGGTCTTCTAAATCATATACAAGTTATATTTTATCATTTCTTTAATAACTCTCAATAACGGTTTGTAATTTTCTCTGTAGAAAGCTAAAGAGAAAGTAAAAGCAGATTTAAGGATTTTATTTATTTATTTATTTGAGAGGGAGAGAGGGCATTTAAATGGAGGGAGGGGCAGAGGGATGAGCAGACTCCACTGAGCATGGAGCTTGACTCAGGGCTAGAGGTCATGACCCCAGTGGAAGTCAGAGATGTTCAGCTGACTGAGCCACTCGGGTGCCCCAGTAAAAGCAGATTTCAACTAAATTTCTAGATCTTTGGTTTTGAATGACAAGGTCCATCATGCTGTCCTAATAGGTGTGTGTGTGTGTGTGTGTGTGTGTGTGTGTGTGTGTGTGTGGATAGGAGTGAGAGAAAGCACTGCAATCGTTTTCAGATCCCTTTGGGGCATACAATTCAGGATATCTTGGGGGAAGTTTGAAATATCTAGAAAGTCTAGAACCATAAAGAAAGATCTATTCATGTATTCACTCAGCATATATTTAGTGAATACCTGTTATATCCCAAGGATTTTAATAGGCACTGGGAGTAAAATGGTGTTTACAAAAGGTAAAGCCCTTGCTTTCAATTTAGTCAAATATTAATCAGAGAATCACACAAATTAACACCAATTTCCAGAAGATAATTGAGAGAATTGATACAATAATGGAAGTCAAAGAAGGTTTCTCTGAGGAAGTATTCAAGGTCTTGTATTAGGAGGAAAACTGAATGTAATATTGCAGAATAAAAAGGTTAAGATACTTCAGGATAAGATGCTAGAGTGAGAAGAAGCAAGCTAAGAGACATGACTCTTCAAGGCCTCGGATACATGCTACTGTGCTCCTCTTAGGAGCAGCACAAGAAACTGGAAGTTTTATACCATATGGCTGCCACAAATTATAGAACATTTCTAATATTGCAAGATGTTGTATTGGAAAGTTCTGGCATAGGGGTTTCATTTATCAGTCAAGTGTATAAAAGTGGAAATTGAAATCTGGTCATCAGTGAGCTGCTTAGAGAAAGTAGAGTTAGAAGATGGCCTTATTTTGAGAAACTCCAATATTTAATGGCTATGAGGAAAAGAATGAGCCTAAAAATGAGGCAAAGAAGGAAAAACTTAAAATGCTTAGAAAGAAGCTCAGGAGAGTGATATCCAAAGGACTACTAAAGGGAATAGTTTGTAGTACAAAATTCTCTAGACAAGTCAAGTAAGATGAACATGAAAAATGCCTGCTGGATTCAGCAGTAAGTGGCATTATCAGGAGCTGTTTCAATGGGAGTGAAATCCAGAATACAAATGAATACATTGTATATAGATAACTAGTCAAGAAGTTTGGATGTAAAGCAGAAGAGAGAAATAGCAAAGACTAGAAGGTATTGTAGGATCCTAATATTTTTGTGGGTTTTTTAAAAAGGGAAAAACATGAGCATATTCACATACCAGTTGGAAGGATATGTTAAAAGAGAGAAGATAATTTACAAAAGAAAGAGCGTGATAATCTGACTTTGAGATTTGAAAGACTTGAAAACCATGGGTTTATAAGTGGTTCCTAGCTGCCCAGTTAGGTCTCTATACTTCAGATGAAGAAGAGTGGGCATGTAGGTAAATAGGACCAATTTGTGGGGTCTGTTACAGGGGCAGCACAGGAGTAGATGTGTAAAGAAAGTGATAGGGCTCAAGAAAGGGCACCTCCAGGAATAGACAGCTGAAAAAGTGAGGCCATTCTAGATCTGGTAAGGCCACGAGACAACAGGAGATTTGAGGTGCTGGAAGGCTCAACAGAGTAAAGAGCACATGTTTCCAAGTGAAGGAAAAGAGAAACAGCAAGATAGAAGTCAAGGCCAAATGTGAAACAGTGTTCAAAATTTGAAAGTGGGGCACCTCCAGGTGTGACATAATTAGTGCAATTCTAAGATGGTGGCATGGGTTGAGGTAGAAATGAAAACTGTTAATGGAGCCTTAAAAATGGTAAAAACCTAATGAAACTTTATTCAAAGTGAGGGGTGATATAGTCATGAGTCAGTTCTCAGCCCTATTGAACCCTGATTTTTTTTCATTTGTAGAGAAGCAATCATATTTTTCCCAAAGGTCATTGATGTTCATATACTGAAGGTATATGGATTATCTACTGTACCAGATATATAATATATGCTCAAGAAAAAAAATATGTTCTTTCCATCAACCATTTGTTGAGAAATGCCAAGTTGCTAGTGGTAGAATGTATCAAGTTTAATCAATAGTAGAGATCCTGAAGATGACATCTGCTGTAGGTGATGGAAGAAAATTGTCACGGTCATGTGTGGTCCTGGCACAATCAGAGGCTCAGTCTGGGACATAGACTATTCTTTCTGACCTCATAGAAGAACCATCATTGCTGAGTGACATCATAGCATGTAGATGGGTCTCAGGACATTTCTTCATTTGCTCTGGTAAGCAAATGCTTGAGCATTTGCATGCTGCCATGACTTGAAGAAAACTCATGATATATTGTTACAGAAACTCCAATTGCCAGGCTGGGTCACCAGAGTTCATGCCTCACAGGGATCCAGAAAGAGAAAGCATGTGCTTCAGCATCTGGAAAGATGCATTTCTAATGTGAGCTCATGTCTCAAGGAAATCGATCAAGTTCAAAACTATGCAGAAAGTGTTTTATAAAGCCAACTGAATCTAGTCAGGGAAGACAAATCAGCAGGGAGACAGCCTTGAAAAAGCTGTGCCTGGCACAAGCCAGCCCTCTGAAATAGTGGAAAGTTTGCTAATATAAAGAAGGGAAGAAGGGTGTGCATAGGAACACAAGAAATTTGAAAATTAAGGATTTTACTGCAAGTCAGAAATATGGCCCTCCAGATTTTATTGGGTCATCAGCAAGATTTGTTTGCATTTTTCTAATGCAGGAGGCAGCCTCATAAAGAATTCCTCCATGGATTCACATACCTTAGAGTCACGTCTACTATCTCTGTAAGTCTGCATAAAGTTGACATGCTTAATTGTCTGCAGAACACATTTATGACAAGTGGGATAATTAGGTATTTGTCGGCTCTTACCACAAAGTTATTACTTTAAATCATGAGACTGGATGGGAGTCTATTTCCCCAAATCAGAAATATTGACTAGCCGCAATGATTCTAAAAGAGTACTTAGCCCCAAATTTTATGTCTCATAAAACTAATTCCAGAAATATTTTCAAAATTTTATTTACTGCGATATTAGTATCTGTTGTTCTAAAAGATATTCAGCTTAGTAGGTGGTTGAATGCAGAGGAGAAGAATAAGGAAAAGTAGAGAAATGGAACTTTCTTTAAGCTATCCCTCTCAATTTTTGTCGGGATATTTTTGATACTTACAGGTGGAGGAGGAAAAATAAAAAACTACAGCAACTTTATCCCATATCCTAAGAAAATCTAGTAATTGATTTCACAGGAATTTTTGGAAAAGGTTACTCCATGTGTTAATATGGTCATCCAAATAAAAACACTCGCCAGCCTCATAGAAAGCCCAGGTTATGGAGGTTTATGGGGAGGTAGAGAAAAGAGAAGGGAAAAAAAAAAAAAAGAATGAGTTGATAAGAACTTAGAGTATGATAATTTTGGAAGAGGTATGAGTTGAAGGGGAAAAATGGGACTCAAATAGAAAAGATGAGGGAACAAAGAGTCTATTGAACACTTCGCTAATTAGCATTCCATTCTTCCTTTTCTTCCTTTTATTCGTTACATCAGTATTTCCTAATCTAAACTATAAATGGGCTTTCTGTTTGGGTGGTGAGACAGGAAATGAAGATAGGGGAAGAAAGAACATGACACAGTTATTATCTTAGAGAAAGGGAATGGGAAATCATTTGGGGTGTGGGGGTTGATTATGTATCTCTCAGGGCAGTGGGCCAGTAGTTGGTAAAATAGGTCAGTGATTTGCATCGGGGAAAAAAAAATAGGTCAGTGATGCAAATGATCCTTCCAACTTCAATTTCTTACTGAGAGCTCCCCTTCTCTTTGTTCAGGACATACCACGTTTTACTAAAGGTGTTTCATTGACATCAGCAAAACAAACTTAAAAGATTGTCAAAAGCTGTCTAAACCTGTCAGAGTTCCCACAGAATGACAGCATTGCTAATTAGGCAGTGATAAGGAGGTTCATCAGCGACCAACAAAACCCATGTTCTACACATTTATACTACATATTTTGGCTGAAGTCATAGTTTGAGGAAGGCTTAATTTTATATTAGAGGTTACAATTTTAATTCTTTTTGAATAAACCATCTATGTTTTTAGCACATGGAAGAAGAAAATAACACAGTCATTGGTGATAAACGTACACACGTATATATTGTTTTCTTTTTTGCGTTTTAGAAAAATTACCGTCAATCATGTTTTCCCTGAGATTCTTTCCAAGTTTCAAACTAGCATTGCACAGGTCCTGTTTGTCATTGCTTTCACCAGTGTTCTGCTCAATTCATAGTTTGGTGCTCTGACGTCGGCTTCCAGGAAGCAGGGATGCAGTGACCCTAGCCTCAGTGTTTATTGTTCACTTAGATGCTATCCCCTTTTCCCACTCAGATCTAAAGGTGCAGGTTATACGACTAAGCATCCCACTCCATTCTGGTTTGCCACATCAAGGGGTACTGGGTTTGTTTTTTGGTTTTTGTTTTTTTGTAGGGACGGGTTGGAATGAATTCCAATTGAACCTTCTTTCCTCTGACAGTTCAGTTCTAGAGATAAGCCAAAGAAGCCAATGTTTTTTATCATCCGCTTTGTACCATGTAGTAGGTGAACATCTAAATAATCCAGAATTAATTAATAAATTTTGCCATCTCAAACTCTGCTTCTCTGGGTATCTGTATCTGTGTACCGTGCTGCAGCACACCACCGTACACACCTCTCTTGTTATTGCCTGGCGAAGTCCTGGGAATTATGGAGCAGATAAATGTAAGAACAGTTGTTAAAGAGAAATAAGTCCTTGAAAAGAATTAGTCTGTTCTGAATGGCTTAGATGATAGCACTTGTGTAGTGGGTTTTCCTCTGGTCAGCATAACCCCGGTGTCACGTTGGGATGGAGAATCATGTTTGTCCGTTTTCTTTAGAAGCTGTCCATGATGCTGTCGAGGGGGAAATATATGCTGTGTGGTTCAAAAGGAGGTTCTTCTCTATCAATTCCCAGTAGCTGTCTTGTGAACCATGGCGATGACAAATGTTTACAGAGAACCTCGTGAGTGCCAAGGGCGATCCTAGATTCTGGGCATCCACCAGTGAAATAAAACAGGGCCAGTGTGGGCACCTGGGTGGCTCTGAAGGTTGAGCACCTGCCTTCAACTCAGTTCCTGATTCTGGAGTCGCCAGTTGAGTCCTGGATCTGGTTCCCTGCTTGGCAGGGAGTCTACTTCTCCCTCCGCTCCTCCCCCACCCATGGTCTCTCTTTCTCTCTCTCAAATAAATAAATAAAATCTTTAAGGAAAAAAAAAAAAAACCCAGAGCTGATACTTACCTTTGTAGCACATAGGAAATCCAGTTAGTAGAAGTGAACTCCAGATTTGGCATATTGTCCTCTATTCTTTAGTGTTTGCAGTGTGATTGTTCATCTTTGTTTTATATTTTAGTATGCCTTTGCAGAAAATATAATGGGATTTAGAAGACACTGACTGGCATGGTTAATCCACTGCCATTTTTATCTAGAACTTTTCTTACTAAATCCTGTCATAAGCATTCTATTCCATTTTCCTCCCATAATGCAAATGACCAAAAAAAGGATATACTTTTTTGGGTTCTTCCTCTTCTTTCTGCTCCTAAACACAATTTTATACTTTAGAATTTGCAAGCTTGTATTGCCACTTAGACTAAGAAGATAACAATAGCAAACATATAGAAGTGATAAAACTTTAAATTTTTTTATAGTTTCAGACACAGCTTTTATAGCTCCATACTCCCTTTTTGAGATAAAATTGAAACTACTCTGAACTCTTGCTCTTAGATTTATTTTTAAGCGTGGAAATTACTTATTATTTGTCAATATCTGACCTCCATCAAGTTGTAAGATGTATTCCCCAAACAAGCCATATTATCATCCCAGGATGCCACAACAGAACACCATGGATTTGGTAGCTTAAGCAATAGGAGTTTATTTCTCACAATCCTGGAAGCTGGACATTCCAAGATTAAAGTGCTAATTCCCTTCCCTTGTAAGCGTTCTATTTCTGGCTTGCAGGATAAGCAGACTTTTGGGGTCCTCACAGGATGAAGGGACAGACAGGCAGAGAAAGAAAGAGGGAGGGAGCCAGAGAAATCATCTGGTGTCTCTTCCTCTTCTTTTAAGGGCACTAATCCCATCAGGGGGGGCCCACCCTCATGAGCTCATCTCAACTTAATTATCTGCCAATGTCCCATCTCCAAAATACCACTACATTGACAATTAGGGTTTTGACATCTGAATTAGGACAGGGCACAGTTCAGTTGATAGCACAAGCCATAATTTTCTTTGAGACCAGTTGTGCAGACAATAAAATGTTTGTTTAAGCTCTGATTCTTACTTGAATTTGGATAAAATTTTAAAATGTCAAAATTGATACATGTAGCTTGAAAAGTTTTAATTTGTTGTCGAGAAGCTTAAAGCATTAGAACTAAAAAAAATCTTCCTTTGTAAATTATATGTCAGTATACTTTGTCATTAGATTTGTTTAAAAAAAAAAACCTTTTATTCCTTTGTGGTGCCTATTTCTGTATCACTGAATCATTTTCTTTGTCTCCCCGCTGATTAGAAAGCGTTTGGAGATGAGCTAGATGAAACTTGCTAAAGCATCTGGAATAGAAAATTCTCACAGTAGGGCCTGCTAACTTGATTGCCTCATCACCATGGCAACGCTCATCATCGGTCAGTATAGCCAGGTAATGAGATGGCTTAGTTCAATTAGGATTTAAAATACCCTTCTACCATCGCATATGAATTTACAAGAGTATTTGTCTAAAAATAGGTCGTGCTGCCCTATGACTCATAAGATATTTTGTATTCACTGGAGGGCACTTACAAAGGCAAGTGAGCAAATCCATCTCGAGGTTCCTCCATTTGTTCCGTCCTCGAACAAAATATAATGCCTAACTATGTCTTTGGAAAAACAATATGTTTACAGAAATTCAAGAATATGCTGTGTTGATTAGATACGATTTGGAAAATAGCTCCAGACATTTATACATGGCCCGTTTGGTCTTCGGTTATTGGAAGCAGAAAAAAAACTGGTTCAGAAGAGACATGCATCATTTGGGGTTGGGGTTATTAGTTTCAAAGGGAAGAAGCATACATCGGTGAGTAAAGGTGTGTGTGGCTCAAGTGGAGATAAATGTGTCTAAGAAATGAGTTTATGCTTGTGGTTCAGTTTCTTCTCTCATTTTCCATGTATTCCAGGCCTGAGGCTTTCTTCCAGCCTGCGCTCCCGCTCTGCTCTCCTAGAAGAGCACAGTTAACCTCCCACTTAAGTGAAAAATAGAGGCCATCTGGCACACACTCCTACCTCTCCACCTACAAACATCTGCATCCAGTGGACGCCTTCAGGTTCCTTTCCATATCTACCTTTCATCTCCTCTCCTGGATTTTCAGTTTTTCACCAACTCTTTGGCTCTTGTTGCTCTGGCGAAGATGCACGTCCACATTTCTCACATCTTAAAACCACAGAAAGAACATAGTATTAAATGTGCCCTCGCCTTCTAATTTTCAGTTTCATTCTCACCTTCCGAACCAAGTCTTTTAAAAGAGATTATTTTTTCACTTCCCTTTGACTCTATTGCCCGCAGAAATCTGTCTTCCGTCTCTAAGAAATGAGTTTCTACTCTCATTTCCTACGTATTCCAGACCTGAGGCTTTCTTGGGGCCTGCGCTCCTGCTCTGCTCTCCTAGCAGAGCGCAGTCAACCCCCCGCCTTAGTGGAATCAGCCACAGCCAATTTAATGAGGCCTGTGTTGTGCACCAGGTAGTACACAGTGGTTTGGTGACACAATATTGAGTCAGAGGCGTCCCTGTCCTCAAGGCACTGACAAATCACAGTTCTGATACACCTTTCACCACTGAACACATTCCTCTTAACTGTGAAATTTCCAGTCTTTGTCCTTTCTAACCCTGTGGAAGCTGCTTCCTAGAAATGACCCTCAGACAGTGTCCCCATCCTACCCCTTTACTCGGCCACCATCCTCAGGCTCTTCGGATGCTACCTTTGACATCATTTGGCCGTGAGTCTGCCTGTGGGGACCTTGGACCTTGTTAGTTCCATGGGCCTGGCTGCGTGCCCCCTCTTCTGAGATGCCATCCCTAAACCTCATCTGTTGGGTTTGACTGCATTCCTCAATTCAATAACGCTTTGCTTATATAGTCATTTCACCACCACGCACTATCTTCTAATTTATTATGTGGGCTGTCCCCTGTTTTTTTTTAATAAAAAAATTAATTTTTTAAATTAAAACTTTAATTAAAGTTTTATTTTGATATAAATGTAGATTTCCACACTGTTATAAGAAATAATACATAGAATTCCCACGGACCCTTTGTGCACTGGTCTCCAATGGTGAAGTCTGCTAGAACTACAATACGACAACATAACTAGGATATAGACGTTGACATAGTGATGATACAGAACACTTCGATTATCACAAAGCCACTTTGTGCTGCCCTTTTATTTTTATTTTTTATTTATTTATTTTTTTGTGTTTCCCTTTTAAAGCCATACTCCCCTTTCACCCCTGCTGTGGCCCTAACCCCTGGCAAACACTAATCTGTCCTCACGTCTATAGCGTTGTTGTTTCAAGAATGCTGTTTAAACAAAATCATGCTGTATGCAATTTGGGGGGGATTTTTTCCCCCTCTCTGGGCATAATTCTCTTGAAATTCATCCAGGTTGTCATGATTATGTATACGAGTACTCTGTTCTTTATCTCTTTCCCTTGAACAGAATCTGTGTATACCATAGTTTATGTGACCATTCAACCATTCGAGGACATCTCCCCATTTGGAGGCTGTTATGAACGAAGCTCTTCTACATGTTAATACAGAGGTTTTTGTGTGAACATAAGTTTCCATCTCTGGGATAAATGTCCAAGACTGCAATTTTCTGGTCTTATGGTAGTTTTTTTTTTGTTGTTGTTGTTGTTTTTTGTTTGTTTTTTTTTAATGAACTACCAAACTGTTTTTCACAGCATACCATTCTTACATTTTCATGTATGAGTGATCCAGTTCTACATCTTCATCAGTATTTGTCAGTACCATTATTTTCTATTTTAGCCATTCTGGTAGGTGGGTAGGGATAACTTACTATCGTTTGTATTTGTATGCTCTGAATATCTAAAGAGGATGCATATCTTTCCATATGATTATTTGCCATCTATCTTATTCAGCAAAATATCTATTCATGTATTTGGCCATTTTCTTATTGTATTTTTAAAACTATTTTGAATTCCTTATAGATTCTAGGCGTTAAAACGTTCTTCTTGTATTATGCAGTTTACAAACACTCTCTTCTAATGTGTAGTGTGTCTTTTCATCCTCTTAACATGATCTTTTGCAGAGCAAAGTTTTTAATTTTCACAAGGCCCAATTTATCAATTTTTCCTTTTATGAATCATCCTTATGGATAATGAATGTTTGTCCTAGTCCTAGATTCCACCGACTTTCTCCTATTCTTTTTCCTAATAGTTAAATTGTTTTGCATTTCACATTGAAGTCTGTGATAATATATCCTGAGTTAAATTTTATGTAAGGTGTAAAACTTAGGTCAACATTGTTTGTTTACTTTCCCCTTGTTATTGGTCCCATCATGGCTTCCTTCTGAAATAAAGCATGGGGGAAATGTGGCAGGCGGCTTTGTCTTATAGCTCAGTGGTGGCAAAAGTCCTTACTCCCCATTTGGCCTCCTCTGACACCACCCAAGAGAGAAATCAGAGTGTGACTCATGACTGGTGTGGTGTTGAAAGTCCAGGGGCCTCACATGGTTTTTACCAACATCTCATCAGGGATTGGTGGCTTGTTACCACCTATTAGGGATAAAAGTATTCTCCTCTCATCTTTGTCTGACACTACTCTGGTGGGGACCAAGGTAGTGAACTTCATTTACAATTTCCAGAGAGTAGAAGTCTCGGCTCCTCACTTACCCTTTACTTGAATGGATGGGGGAGAGACCATCTGTGGTTTTTGGCTGGAGTAGAACAGTTACTGCCTCAGGGTTTTCTATCTTCTATATTGTATTTGTTTGGGCCCTTTGGGTACAAAGAGCAGGATTTTGTTGTTGTTTTCATCTGAACATGTAGGCATATTCTGGTTGCTGGTTTCTTCAACCTCTTCAGGCTCCAAATTTGGGATGCATAAGGCAAAACAAAAACCCAGGAAATTCGCCACCATTTTTGTTCTTCAGGTTCTGAGGCCTCTAGACAGTCTTCCTTCTCTTTATCTTTCAGAGTCTTCTTTGTATTTGTTTTAGTTTTACTTAGTGGAAGAAATGGGGAAAATATGTCTACTCTATCCTCCCAGAAATGAAAACTTTCCATTTGTTTTTAATTAATAACTTAGTGCAAAAGATTCTTAGTTAATGTTTTACCCTCCCATTCTTCTATTTATAACACTTCATTGTCCCAGAGGTCACAGGGTTTGTCCATAAATCCACCGAACTGGATTTGATAACAGACATTGGCCATTGGTTTTTCCTCAAAAAGCCTGTTCATGTCAAGCAACAACAGGTGATTCTGGAGTCCTTTCTGCATGAATTCAGAAAGTTAAACCCAAATCGGATTGGTGTGCTCTTAAAGCTAAACTGGGCTGAAATGGATTTCATTTCAGGGAAGTGGCATGGGTATTTAATCTAAATTTGGTATTTCCAATAGAAACCACCACAAATGACAGAGATTACAAGGATAGAGCAGTGTTTCCAAGGGAAGGGCCATTTCTTTTCTCTCTCCAAATGTCCACTGCCATGTACAACTCCTGTCACAGTAGCTACTAAAAAGTTGGTACTTAAAAAACCCAGTATTGCATTAAACGAGATTGCCTTCTTAGATAGGTTGTTAGGTTTTATTTTGTAACCCAAACCCATGTTCTATAGTGAAATATTCTAATTTGAATAAATGGGCTTCTTATTTTTGTTTCACCACAAAACAAAACTTTTTGTTTGTTTTTAGTGTATGTTTTGTTTAAACTTGACATCCTTAATGAATATCTTAATAAAAATTTTAGGTAGATTTTATTCTGCTATGCATTTTATGAATTGGCACTGGAATAAAAAAAATATGAGAATAGTATTAGAAGTAAGTGACAACCTGCCACTCAAACATAAATATGAGTCCCACTATATTTAAAGCTGTTGATTTAAAGCCATCTGTACAAAGCATTAAAAATAGTTTAATGACACCCACACTGTGCCATCAGTGAGCACTGAATTAATCGACTGTTAGCAGCATGCAAATCTGCTGGTGAGAATGGTTCCTTAGCCTGATTCTGTCTTAACAGGCATTTCTTGTTTGTCTGTGTCATTCCCAAAGAAAGGTCATTACTTTAGAACTCTAAGATGACCTTTTCTGAAATGCGCAGGGCTAGCTTTTCTTAAGAATGGGTCACTACCCTGAATATATCTGAAATACCATAATTATGATGCTCATTAGATTATTTGTTCTGATTGTGTCAAATGTAATGTGTACTAATTACATAAACTATAGTCAAAAATTAACAGACTTTTTAAAGAAAAAATATGCAGTTTCCTACCATCATAAAAAGCTAACTGACAGCTTTCATTTTTAGATTTTTTTTTTATAAACAGCTCTTGTTTTGTGAAGGTAGGAGTAGTATAGAAATAATTTTAAATGCCATATTTCTTATTTTAAATGCCATATTTTTTATTTTTTTTAAATTCTCTTTCTGGATTTTAATTTTTTATATTAATTCCTGTATAATTAACATACAGTATTATATTAGTTTCAGGTGTACAATATAGTGATTCAACAATTCTATACATTACTCATGGCTTTTAAGTGTACTCTTAATTCCCATCACTATTTCACCTATCCCCACATCCACCTCCCCTCTGGGAACCACCAGTTTGTTCTTTATAGTTAAAGATCTGTTTGGGGGTTTATCTCCTTTTTTTTTATTTGTTGTTTCTTCAACTCCACATATGAATGAAATCATATAGTATTTCTCTTTCTCTGACTTATTTCACTTAGCGTTATACTCTCTACCTCCATTCATGTTGTTTCAAATGGCAAGATTTCATTCTTTTCATGCCTGAGTAATATTCCATTATATATGTGTGTGTGTGTGTGTGTGTGTATGTCTGTGTGTGTGTGTGTGTGTATAGTAGTTTTGTAGTTTTGGTTTGCATTTTGCTTGATGATAAGTAATGTTGAGCATCTTTTCAGGTATTCCTGGGATGCAAAGGTGGCTCAATATTCACAAATCAATCAACATGATATATCACATCATCAAGAGAAAGGATTAAAACCATATGATCATTTCAATAGATGCAAAAAAAGCATTTGATAAAGTACAACATCCATTCATGATAAAAACCCTCAACAGAGTAGGCTTAGAGGAAATTTACCACAACATAATAAAAGCCATATATGAAACACCCACAGCTAGCTAACAGAGAGCTTTTCCCCTAATGTCAGGAATAAGACAAGGATGTCCACTCTCACCACTTTTATTCAAAATATTATTGGAAGTCCTAACCATAGCCATCAGAGAGCAATAAGAAGTAAAAGACATCCAAATTGGTGAGGAAGAAGTCAAACTTCCAGTATTTGCAAATGGCATGATAACATATATAGAAAACCAGAAAGACTCCACCAAAAACTTGCTAGAACTGCTAGGATACAAATAAGTGTACAGAAATCCACTTTATTTTTATACAGTAATAATGAAGTAACAGAAAAAGAAATTAAGAAAAAAATCCCATTTATAATTACACCAAAAATAATAAAATACCTAGGAATAAACTGAACCAAGGGCATGAATGACCCGTACTTTGAAAACTATATAACACTGATGAAAGAAATTGAAAATGATACAAATGAATGGATTGGAAAAACAAATATTGTTAAATATATCCATACTATTCAAAGCAATCTATAAATTTAATACAACCCCTATCAAAATACCAAAATATTGTTTTCACAGAACTTGAACAAACAGTTCTAAAGTCATATGGAAACATAGAAAACCCCAAATAGCCAAAGCAGTCTTGAAAAAGGAAAACAAATTTGGAAGCACCACAATCCCAGATTTCAAGATATATTACAAAGCTGTAGTAATCAAAACAGTATGGTAGTGGCATAAAAACAGAGACATAGGTCAACTGAACAAAATGGTGAGCCCAGAAATAAACACAATTATATGGTCAATTAAATGTCATATTTCTTAATAATATCACATGGAATCCATCATATCACATGATCTTCATATATTTTTATTGCAAAAAATATAAAGGATGTCAGAAAAATCAGTGATAATGTAACTACAAACATGCTAAGATAGTACTGATCCATAGTAAGATTTTTTATAATATTGCTTCAGGTAAATATTAAATAACCTTTGGAGATAAAATAGAAATTTCCCCTTATTTGGCTCTTGTTTTAAGAAATATGCACAGGGCAGCCTGGGTGGCTCAGCGGTTTAGCACCGCCTTCAGCCCAGGGCCTGATCCTGGAGACCTGGGATCAAGTCCCATGTCAGGCTCCCTACATGGAGCCTGCTTCTCTCTCTGCCTCTCTCTCTCTCTGTGTCTCTGATGAATAAATAAATAAAATCTTTTTTAAAAAAGAAATATGCACAGAAAGTTCATAAAACAGAAGTAAAATGTAGCAAGTTATTGTAAAGGAGATATTTTTATAATAGAGTCTTTTGAAGATCAGATGTTTTGCTATTAAGGAAGTATGATTTATCACTGTATTTCTTTTCATATCCTACTTTTTGTGGCCTACAAAATCTTTGGTTTACCACAAAGCTGCAAAAATTTCGCTCCTAAGTTTTCTTTTAGAAGTTTTAGAGATTTATCTTGTACATTTTACGTTAGAAGTATTTAGGATGAGTTTTTTTTGTAAACCTTCAGATAAAAGTCACATTTTTTTCCTTATGTATATCCAGCTGCTGCCAAACTATTTATTGAAAAGCCCATCTCTTACCCATTGAACTACCTTGGCACCTTCTTCAAATATCAAGCAACTATGTATTTGAGTTTATTTCTGGACTCTTCTACAACATTAGGGTGTTATTGTTATGCCAACACCATATTGTCTCAACTATTTATTGTAACTCATACAAATTTTGATATATTATGCTTTGATTTTCATTCAGTTCAAAGGTGTTATTTCTTAATTGAACAGTGATTATATAGTTGTGTTTTGTTTAATTTCCAATTATTTTAGGTTTTTCCAGGTCTTTCTCTATAATTTACTTCTAATTTTGTGTGTGTGTGTGGTCAGAAACATCCTCTTTATAATTTCAAAATTTTTAAATTAATTAGTACTCTTTAGAGGTTAATAGTCTAATTTGTTGAAAGTTCCACATGCTATTAGAAAGAGTGTATATCCCCCTCTGGTTGGGCAGGCAAAAATGTCAGTTAGATACTATAGAGGCTTCTATATACCAATTGATTTTCTGACTACTTCTGTAAGTTACTTAGAGACAACTATTGAAATCTCTAGTGAAATTCTAATAAGTGTGAATTTGTCTAGTTCTATCAGGATTTACCCTCATGTATCTTAGTGCTCTATTTTTGAGCTTTAAGATGGGCATTTAGGAATTTGATGTCTTCATTCATTCATTGGTCATTATGAAATAACACTTTTTATCCCTGGTAATAATTTTTCTTCTGGAGGCTTCTTTGTATGCAAGAAGTAACTCTATCTTTCTTTTTTTTTAATGTTTTATTTATTTATCCATGAGAGACACAGAGAGAGAGAGTGAGAGAGAGAGAGAGAGGCAGAGACACAGACAGAGGGAGAAGCAGGCTCCATGCAGGAGACTGATGCAGGACTTAATCCCATAACTCTGGGATCTCGTCCTGAGCTGAAGGCAGATGCTCAAACGCTGAGCCACCCAGGCATCCCAACTCCAACTTTCTTATATTAGGATTGGCATTATATTTATTTTTCTATTCATTTACATTTGCTTATCTGAGCCTTCATATTTAAAGCCAGCTGCATATATGTAGCATATAATTGAGTTTTGTTTTTTATCCAGTCTGGAAATATCTGCCATTTAGCTAGAAGGTTTTTACCATTCATATTAAACATAAGATTCAATATATTGAATTGAAATCTATTATCTTACCACTTCTTTTCTGTGTTTTTTGTTTGTTTTTGTTTCTGTGGGGGTGGTAGTGGTATATTTTCTATTTTTTTTCCCTCTTCATGCTTTCTTTCACTTAATTATTTCAAGGTTCCGTTCTTTCTCTACTGTTGACTTATTATGTATCTTAGTGTGTGTGTAGTGTTTAGAATGTGTGCCTCTTTAATTTAGCACAGTTTATCCTCAAGTACATTATAGTACTTCACCTATAATGTAAGAACCTTATGACAGTATACTTTTGCTACCCTTTCATTCCTTACACTTATTGCTATTTCTTTTTTCATATTTTAATCCATGCAGTAGATTGTAATCCATGCACACCATAAGTTACCTTCTAAAGAAATTCTAACATATCCGATGTATTTATCTACTTACTTACCATTTCCAGCTATTTTGGGAGGATACATCTAAGTTTCCTTCTCATCAGGAAGCTTTTTCTCATCTAAAAAGTTCTCTATATTACTTTTTTCTAAGGAAATTTTTACTAGATATAAGTGTTTTTTTTCCCTTTTAGCATTTAAACAGGTATTCCATTAAATTATGGCTTTCATAATTCTGACACAAAATCTGCTACGTTCTTTCTTTATTCCTCTGTGCAGGAATGCCTTTCTTTTAAGACCTCCTCTCTATATTTAATGTTCAGCAATATATGAGGTATGATGCACCTTGATGTGTGCTGTGTGTGTGTGTGTGTGTAATTATTCTGGCTGGACTTTGTGAAGCTTCTTGAACCTGTTGCTTTAGACTTCTTATCCAGTTTGGAAAGTTTTCAACCATTTTTTCTTCAAGTATTTTTTCTCTGACCTTTATTCCTCTTCTACTAGAGTTCCAAAGCATTAGACTGCTTGTTATATCTCTGTAGACTCCCAAGGACCTGTTTAGTTATATTTCAGTCCCTTTTCCCCCACCCCCATCTTCATTATAAGTAATTTATGTTGCTATGTTCTTAGATATTTTGCATTTCCTTCTGAGGTATCTAATCTATTATTTTCATCTAGTAAAATTTGTATCTCAAAAACTGCACTTAAAAATTTATAGATGTTCTTTTTTATAGCCTCCATTTTTAAATTATATTCTCAATTTCCTTTTAATCTTTGTACATATTGAACATGTTTATGATCACATTTCTAATGTTCTTGTCTGAAAATCCCATTATCTACTATTTCTGAGCCTTATTTCTACTTTTTTCCCTGATTTTGGGCCAAATTTCCTTGCTCCTTTTATAACAGCAATGTTTGATTAGATGCCAGGCACAGTAAATTTTATATTTATTAATGTTGCACTTTTGGCATTCCTTGAAAGAGTGTCAGACATTGTTCTGGAAGGTAATGCAGTTATTTGAAATGTTTGATCCTTTTGAGGCTTATTCTAAATCTATATTTTGGAAGGGTATTTGGTTAGGTACAGAGCCTGCTTGAAAATCATTTTATTTTAGCAGTCTAAAGATTCATTTATTTGTCTTCTATTATGAAATCGTCTCATTTTGACCTGTTTAAAAGTAAGATTATTTCATTGGGCGATTTTAAGCTATTTTACCATGAGGTACATGATGTAGCTTCTTTTCATGTATTCTACTGAAGATTAAAAGTACCTCTTGAATTTGTGGTTTAATATCTCTGAACAGACTTAGAAAATTATCTTTCATTATCTTTGCCAAAATTTTTTTCTTTCTAATTTTTTTCTACTCTTTGTTACTCCAATAAATATGTTAGACTTTTTAAAAAGGCATATAAATCTTTTTTTTCCCATTAATTTTATGCCATGTGCTAGTAATAATACTTACTTTAGATTTCTCTTCTAGTTTCTTTATTGATTACATAAGTGAGGAATTTGGGGATTATAGACTAATGAGCATTTAATTTTTTATGAAACTGTCAAATCAATTTCTGTATTGGTTGTGATAGTTCCTTTAGACTGCATGGGAACCTGACTGGCTCCTTATCCTTGCTAACACTGATATTATCTATTTATTAAAACCATTCTTGTGCTTTTAATTTGCATTGCCCTAATAACTAATGATTTTCGTATAATTAAGGGTCATTGTAATGTTTATTGGTAAAGCTATCTGTTTTTATTGAATTGATTATCTTTTTATTACTGAATTTAAAGAGTCATTCATGTATTATGGAAAGGAGTTCTATGCAGAATTATGTGTTTCTAGTATTCTCTTTATGTGTGTAATTTGCTTTTTTATTTGCTTAAAACTATTTTTGTTCAGAAGAAAATTTTAAGTTTCATGATATCTAGTTTTTTTTTTAAGTTAGTGTCTTTCTTAAGAGATTATTGACGAATGTCAGAAATATTCATTTATGTTTTTTTTTAATGATGCTTAAAATTTAGTTTTCACATTTAGGTCTCTGGTTCATGGTTTGATATTAAGTAATTTTATCTATTATAGGAATTAGAATACAAGATTCATTCTCTTCCATACAGATATCTAATTGTTTTAGCACCACTCCTCTTGAATTAAACTGAGACCTTGGTCAAAAATCAAGCAAACATATATGTTTGGGTCTATTTCCAGACTCTCTTTTTGGTTCCATTAGTATATTTGTCTATCTTTATAGCACTATCACATTTAATTACTGTGGTTTTATACTAGTTTTTGAAATTGGATAGGGTAAAATCTTTAACTTTTTTCTTTATTTTATTATTTTATAGGTCCTTAGTACTTTTAAAGGAATTTTAGAATAAACTTGTCAATTTCTACAAAATATCCCAGTTGAATTCTTATTAGCATTGTGTTGGCTTGCTAGATGAAGTAGGGGAATATGGATATCTTGATATATGAGTTCTTCATTTATTTTAGGTCTTTTAGAATTTTACATAGCAATGTCTTATACATATTATTTAAGTCTGATTTAATTTCTCAAAGCTCTATTTTGTAGCTAATTTGCATATTTTGCTAAATATATTTCTGAATATCAATGTATTTTGTATTTACTTTACATATTTTAAACTTTATTTTGGGATTGTTCATTGCCATTTTATATATATAAAGGTGATTTTCGTATATTGACCTTATATCCTCCAATCTTGCTAAATTCATTTATTAGTTCCATTACTTCTTTGTGGATTCTATGGAATTTCTATAATCTTCTTAGTATCTAAATGTCTATAAGTCTACAGTGGTAGTCACAGTTTCATTCTTGACATTAATAATTGATGTTTTCACTTTTTTTTCCTTGATCCATCTTTTCAGGAATTTTTTAATTTTAAAAACATTTTCAAAGAACTACTGTCTTTTAAAAATGTGTCTATTGTATCTTTTCTTTCTGTCTCACTGGAATCTGCTCATTTTTTTGCTCCCATTTTCAGCCTTCCTTCCTGTATTCTTTTACCTCACATTGGGATTTCTTTTTTGCTTAATCAAGAACCTAATTAGCTAGCATAAGTTTAGTGGTGTGACAAACAATCCGAACATCTATTCTTAACACAATGCAATTTCAGATTTTGCTCATGTAAATATGAAGATCTTCATGATTGCATGGTTATTTTGGGAGAGCCCAAACATCAAGTTATAAGCTGAGGCTCTTCCAATTGATGACTCAGGGGTCCAGAATCCTTCCAATTTATGATAATTGCATTTTCAAAACATAGCCTTGTAAGTCACCAAAGAAGGGAAATAGAAATTGCAGAAGCCATTCCAGACACTTAACAATCTTGGTGTGAATAATTTGTTTAAATTTCACATTGCTTGTGTCTACTCAACTTCATCTCATCTAGATGAAAAGGGACTGAAAATATATAGACTCTGACGTGAGAAGTGCTTTTCATTCACAGCCCTTCATTTTAGAGGACAGCATATTTTTGCTGGTTAGCTAACCCTCTTCGCTATACCACCATTTAAAATCCCCTGTAATGTAGATCTCTGGGTGAAAACATTTTTTAAGTTTTTATCTTTATCTTTAAAAGAACAGTTTTGCTGATAATAGAATTTTAGTGTGGAGAATATTTTTCTCAATATATTGACTACAGTTCTCTATCTTTTGGTTACTGTATTAGTTTACTAGGAGTGCAGTAACAATGTACCACACACTGTAGCTTATACAACTGAAACCTATTTTTTTTACAGTACTGAAGGCTAGAAGTCAAAATCAAGAAGCCATCAGGGTCGGTTTCTGAGGAGACCTTTCTTCCTGGCTTGTGGACTATTGCCTTCTTGCTGTGTCCTCAGATGGCCTTCTGTGCATGCTCAGAGGTGAGGAGTAGTTCTCTGGTGTCTCTTTCTTTTCTTATAAGGTCACCAGACCTATTATATGAAGGCCCCATTCTTACAACCTCATTTAACCTTAATTATCTCTTTAACAGCCCCATCTCCAAATATAGTCACACTGGGGTTGGACTTCAACATATACATTCAGGGGATTTACTTAAGTCCATATCATCACCTTTTTTTGCTTTTCAAAGTCAATTGTAAGCCTTAGCATTTATTTTGAAGGATAATTTTCCCCTCTGCCTACCTTGTAGATTTTGTTTTCTCTTTTACCTTTGGTTTTATAAAGTTTTTTTTTTAAAATACATTTTTTTTAAAGATTTTATTTATTTACTCATGAGAGACACAGAGAGAGGGGCACAGACACAGGGAGAGGGAGAAGCAGGCTCCATGCAGGGAGCCTGATGTGGGACTCAATCCCAGGTCTCCAGGATCACGCCCTGGGGATGCTAAACCACTGAGCCACCCGGGCTGCCCTGTAAAGTTTTTTTTAATGGAATTTTACTATGCTGCGCCTAGGTGCGAACTTCTTTTTTATTTATCTAGATTTGGATTTTTTGCGGTTTTTGAATCTGAGTATTGCTGTCATTCATAAGCTGTGGGAAATTTTTTTATCTATAATCATTTTAAATATTATCTATTCTCCATTGCCTCTCCTTCTGAAACTCCAATTAAATATTTGCTATTTGCTAGTCATTTTTTCCCCCAAGGTATCCTTTCTGTTTCTTACTTATATTTTTTATTCTCTTTTTGTCCTCCTGGCTTTATTCCAAAAAACTTCATACTCCAGAGAGTATTTTTGAACCTTCTGTCCTTAAGATATCTTTTTAATTCTAAGCTCAACCTTAATGAGATATTTCTGGTGATAATTCATTCCCAGGAGCTGGGAAACTTTGTCTTAAGGGACAAGAGTAAATGTTTTAGGCTTTGTCAGTCAAGGAGCAAAATCAAGGATATTGTGTAGATTATCACATAAACATTTAATTTGTAAAACATGTAAACGCTATTCTTGGCTCATGTGCCATACGAAAACAAATTGTATAGATTTCACCAATAGGCCATCATTTGCTACCTCCTGAATTAACTTATTTATTGAATTCTTATAATATTTATTGTTTAGTTCTAAAATTTCTATTTAGTTTTTTTTTTTCTTTAAGGTACATTACTATTTCCTGTTGCCTCATAATAGGATTGGCTTGAATTTCCTTGAACAAGAAAAGTCTAGTATTTTTAAGTCTATCTCATAATTTGGTAAATTAACTGTTTTTTTTTTTAAGATTTTATTTATTTATTTATTTATTTATTTATTTTTTTTTTAATTTTTGATTTATTTATGATAGTCACACAGAGAGAGAGAGGCGCAGAGACACAGGCAGAGGGAGAAGCAGGCTCCATGCACCGGGAGCCCGACGTGGGATTCGATCCCGGGTCTCCAGGATCACGCCCCGGGCCAAAGACAGGCGCCAAACCGCTGCGCCACCCAGGGATCCCAGATTTTATTTATTTATTCATGAGAGAAAGAGAGATAGGCAGAGACACAGGCAAAGGGAGAAGCAGCTTCCATGCAAAGAGCCTGATGTGGGACTCCATCCCTAGACTCTGGGATCATGCCCTGACCTGAAGACAGACTCAACCACTGAGCTACCCAGGCATCCCTAAATTAACTGCTTTAACTGTCTTTTTGTTTAGGTTGCTTCTTGCTCACAATGACTTGTCTCCACATATGCCCAGAGAAACTTTAGTTTTGGGGGACATTGCATTTGAAAAATTATTTTCAAAATTAATTCAATCTCTACAATGACTACATCTTCCTCCAGAAAAAGTGTTTGGGTGTTTATTATGCTAGCAATTTGGATCCACTTATCTAACTTTAAGAATTTATAGTTAACATGATGTAAAGAACACGTAGCTCAGTTGTTCATCTAGAGTTCATGCAGTTCACCCTTGCATACAGCATATTGAGGGAGGTGTTTACCAGTGTTCCTAACTGGGGCAGGCCCTGGATTCTGACTTTCACCTCTCTGGCTTCACACATTACCAGAATTGCAATTCTGCCCCTTTACAACTTCTTCCTTATTGGGAAATGGTCCCAGAGCAAGAGTGGCTCTGAGTGGTACAGTTCTCTCAGTCCCCATCATCTGTTGTACTTTCATCATCCGATCTTTGCCCTGTCATTCCTCATTGTCTTGGTAGCTTTGTGATGCTTTGTAAACTTTCTTTGTCAATTTCCTCCAAACATTTTATCATCAGCCTCAGATTTTGTCTGAGTTAATAATTTACTATTATCAGCAGTGAAATATCTGTAAATACAAATGTTCTTCTAACCTTCCCCAATCATTCTCTTGATTCCTATCTCATAGGCAATTTATATGTGTGTGTCCTTCCCATTCATATCTTGATGCTTGTTAATCATCCATTTAGAGCATGTACGTAGGGTCTAATTGTGCATTTGTGTATACATAAATTTTATAAAACTCTGCTTATAATTTTGTAATATCCCTTTATTTCATGCCTTATGTTTTTCTGGGAAGTTGATATGTGCATATTTAGTTCATTCATTTGAAAATATGTATATTTCACCCTGTGATCAAACCATACGTTTTAAAACCTATTCCACTGTAAATAGATATGGTTTCTTTCTTTCTTTTTTCTTGTCAATTTTCTTATATAAACAGTGTTGCAACAGTAATCTTGCATAGATTTTCTTCTGCACATGTATTTGAATTTCTCTAGAAGTTCTTTATTTTCCTCCTTAGAGCAAAGCTGGGTCATACTTTATAGTCTCCCCTTATGTGGAGTCACAGTCACTGAGATTATGTCTGTTTCTCTAAGACCAATGGCACTTCCCATAGTTGACAACATCCTTCATCAGAGCTAACCGGACTAATTCAAGCATCTCTTGTTCCTGATTAAATATCCTTTCTCATCCTGTCTTCTTCTCACTACTCACTCTTCCTGAATGATTGCTTCTACCCTAATGGCTTCAATTTACAACTCTATGTCTATGTAGAGCCTGTACCACATTTTCATCCCTTACTCTTTTTTGCTTTGGCCTTTTAATCCTCACAGATGGATTCACCTTGTCCCAAGCCTAATTCATTTGATATTTCAGACTATTGTTTAGATCTCTCCTGTCTTCATGAGAGCTATTCATTTTTGAAATTCAGAAACCCAGTATTGAATACAGGCTTCATCTTTACATACAGATGATCACTAAGACTTATTGGCTCTAAGTACCAAATGGCCATTAAATCTTTTCTTACTTCTTCATCTTCATTGCCATGACCTCAGGATTTTGTTGTTGTTGTTCAACTTACATACAACAATAGTATCATAGTGGTCTTTTTAAATCTTTTCTTACTTCTTCATCTTCATTGCCATGACCTCAGGATTTTGTTGTTGTTCTTCAACTTACATACAACAATAGTATCATAGTGGTCTTCACGTCTTGAGACAATGTACTTAGTAATGAAGAGTATGGATTTCAAATGACAGATGGATATGACTCGAAATCGTAACTGTGCTCTTTACCAGCTGAATGACTTTGTGCAATTGACTTAACCTTGTTAAGATTTAGTCCCTTTATCTATAAGTGGGGATAAATATATGCTTTCTCTATAATGTTGCTTGAAGATTTAATAGGATTATTGAAGAAATAATTTAACACAATTACAGAAATATAATAAAAGTTAATGACTAATGACCAAAATGTCCTTAATGACTCACTCAGCTTGACTAACTTTAAACAGACTTCTCTCTGTCCCTACGTCTTGGGACTTCCTTTGCTTAGTGCATTAATTTAAAAAAAAAAAAAAAAAGGCAAAAAAAACTTACAGAATATAAATTCTTTCTCTGCTCTTTTGAAATATATTTAAATCTTCTTCTAGCCTCTTGCCAGTTTTACAACCCAGGAAATGTGTTTTGCAAGGACCTGGAAACCATCTCTTTGAAATGAGAACATGAAGGAGATAGCACCTCTATTTTGCAGTCTCTGTGGGAGGGATGATAGTAGCCTTACTTTGATAGACACACCAATTAACAAACACAAATGGTCTAATCACAGAAAAAAATCACAAACTCAGGAATAATACAATGTGCTTGACTCATTCCATTGATCAGCCTCTACCCTAACATGCATGAGGACTTTTTTCACGAATTCACCCCAGTGCTTCAAAAGCCTCCTACCTTTTGTTTCACCATAGTGTAGCGTAGTCTCTCTCCTCTTATTGCAATGGTCTTGAATAAAGTTTTCTTTGCCTGTTTTACATTGTCCAGTGTAATTTTTACTTTGAAACTGACTACAATTATTCATATTAACAACTAGAATCATCTGTCCCCAATTCATACTCTCTACGTCACGTTCACCAAAGACTTTTTTAAAATTGGAAATCTGATATTATTTTATTTTGTACTACAAAATCCTTAATGAATATTCAGCATCTTCACATGAATCCCTTGGCATGTGAGCAAGATACTTTAACACACACACACACAGCTTTTAAAACTAGACTACTTTTTAGTATGATGTTGCATTTCTTTTTTACACGCATCCCAATTTCTACAAGTTACATGTAGATGCCAGAATATGCTATTGGGCTCCTATATTTGAGTCCATAAGTTTGTGATGAAATCACAATGAGTATCACTGGCTTATGGAGAATTAAATATATGAGTTAGAACAAGAGACAAAGCTAAAACAAGGAAAGAGCCAAGGTAGAAATGAGACTTGTTAGACTACACATCTAGGAAGAGATTTCTTCCATCACCGAGGCTGTGGCTTACATCTGCAGCCTTGTTCCTAACACCTCTTCCTCCTTGCCGATGCCATAAGCCTGAGCATTCATAGAGTTACTGTGCTCTATCCAATTCCAACTGAGATACATTTTTAGAAGGAAAATCTATAATTTTTTAATATTGTGTCATGTTTAGATATCATTTTGGAAAAAAAAGGATAAGGTCATCTGTCTCAATATATGGGATACTTAAGAAAAGTGAACACAGATTCAAAATTAAGTGTTGAGTGTCTCTTTGCTGCATCTATTGGGAGAATGAAGACCATTCTCAGCAATAAGACTGTTGACATTCCAGAAAATGTCGACATCACCCTGAAGGGATGCACTGTGATCGTGAAGGGCCCCAGAGGAACTCTGCGAAGGAACTTCAATCACATCAACATAGAACTGAGTCTTCCAGGAAAGAAGAAGAGGCTCCAAGCTGACAAATGGTGGGGAAATAGAAAAGAATTGGCTACCATTTGCACAATCTGTAGTCACGTTCAGAACATGATCAAGGGCATGACACTGGGCTTCTGTTACAAGATGAGGTCGGTGTATGCTCACTTCCCCATCAACGTTGTTATTCAGGAGAATGTTTCTCTTGTTGAAATCCGAAATTTCTTAGGTGAAAAATACATTCACAGGGTTCGGATGAGGCCAGGTGTTGCTTGTTCTGTATCTCAAGCCCAAAAAGATGAGTTAATTCTTGAAGGAAATGACATTGAACTTGTTTTGAACTCAGCTGCCTCGATTCAGCAAGCGACAACTGTTAAAAACCAGGATATCAGAAAAATTTTGGGTGGTATCTATGTTTCTGAAAATGGAACAGTTCAGCAGGCTGATGAATAAGCTCTGAGTTGTCCAGCAAAAGAAACAGCAAGATGCCAGATGATTTTTCAGACTTATTTGTGATACCTTAAGAATGCAATAAAAACTATACTGATTTGGGGCTTAAAAAAAAAACAAAATTAAATGTAGAAGCTAAGAAAAAAACTTAATTAAACCCTTACAGATGAAACCATGCAACTTTCTCTCATTTCTGGGATATTTACTCACTATAATTTTCTTTTTCTAAGCATGATGGAAAACAGAAATACTATCTTTGAATATATATCATAGTGAAAATATATTAAAAGAAAAAGTATGATGCATATTATATGTATACATATTTTAAGAATACATGTAATCAGTCCTTTGGCTGCATCAGGGATATGCCCCTGTTAATCTGCTGTGTGAAGTCTAGAAGAAAAGACACTGGAGTTCTTGAAAGGAGAACTGTGAACAAGAAACTTGGAAAAGTAGTGAAGACTAATTGCTAGGGATTCAGGAAGAAAGGAGCCATTGTTCAAGGTGTAGAGCCTGTATCCATTTCCTAGGGTTTCTAGAACAAAGTCCCACAAACCAGGTGGCTAGAAGTCTGAAATCAAGGGAGCAGCAAGGTTGGTTTCTTCTGAGAGTTTTAAGATTTTATTTATTTGTTCAGGAGATACACACAGATAAACCCAGGCTCCCAGTGGGGAGCCTGATGCAGGACTCAATCCCAGGACCCAGGATTACAACCTGAACTGAAGGCAGATGGCCAGCTGCTGAGCCACCCTCTTCTGATAGTTCTGAGGGAGAATTTATTTCACGTCTCTCTCTTGGCTTCTGATGATGGCTGGCAATCCCTGGTGTTCCTCGGTTGTAGATGCATTACTCCAATCTCTGCTTCCATCTTCACATGACATTCTCCTTGTTTCACATAGCCACCTTCCTTCTGTGTATCATTCCTCTTCTTATAAGGATACCAACCATATTGGTTTAAGGACACAACCTACTCCAGTGTGAACTCATCTTAACTGACTACATCTATGATCTTATTTCCAAATAAGGCTCATGTAGTGAAATATTAGGAATTAGAATTCCATCTTCTCTTTTTTGAGAGGGACACAACCCAACCCATGACAAATCCCCTCCCTAAACAGCTGATGTAGTCTCAGGAAGGAACTCTAATATAAAAGCTTCACTTTCATTGCTAAGACCCCCAAAATTCTGCTGAAGGAAACCCTTAACAAGCTGATCATAAAGCAGAGACATTTCCATGCTGATCTTGAATGGAGGTAGTCATCAGAATTGGTGGTCTTAGGTGTCATTGGTGGGATTAGTGGTCTCTCTAGAAATGAGAATTGAGGACAGTTTTCCACAGGAACAACTTGAATGGAAGAAAGCAAATAAATAGAGTAAGAGGGGATTTAGAAAGAATAATAGAGAGAAGGGGGTCTATCATACCTTCTATTTATTGTCTTTAATGAAGACTCTATCCCTTTAATGAAGATCCTATTCATGTTCCTGCTTTTTAAATTTTTATTCTGGGTCATCTTTTCTCAATCTATTCTCTGTCTCTGATAGTGGATTTTTACTCTTCTTTGCCTTGTGAATTTTGCCTCCTGTCTCCCTAAAGGTATCTGAAGAGCCAAGAACAAATATTGGCACAACACGTATTTAGTAGATACATAAATTTTGTATGTCAAATGTTGCTTTTGTTTTGGTCAATCATTTTTTTAAGATAAGTTCTTTTTCTTATCTTTTTTTTTAAGATTTTATTTATTTATTCATGAGAGACACAGAGAGAGGGAAGCAGAGACACAGGGAGAGGGAGAAGCAGGCTCCATTCAGGGAGCCCAACATGGGACTTTAACCTGGGTCTCCAGGATCATGCCCTGGGCTAAAGGCGGCGCTAAACCGCTAAGCCACCGGGGCTACCCTGGTTAATCATTTTGAAAGATAAAAAATAAACCTAGATATCTTCCCTTTGATACATGGGTGAGTTGCCTTTGTCTGTGCAATTCACTGGAGTGATAGCCAACTACCCTTTACAAATCTAGAGGTCAGTTAGCTCATTAATGAGCTCCTTTCTTCTCTATGTAAGCAGATTTGTGTTTTCTTAATATGCAACTCTGTTGGACTGAGGAGAGATTTCTCCTAGCTTTTATGCCTAGTTCTCTGGCTTTCTGAATTCATTTTAAACACATAAAAAACAAAAACTGGGGCACCTGGGTGCCTCAGTGGTTGAGCATCTGCCTTTGGCTCAGGTCGTGATCCCTGGATCCTGGGATTGAGTCCTGCATCGGGCTCCCCAGAGGGAGCCTGCTTATCCCTCTGCCTCTGGCTCTGCTTCTCTCTCTCTCTCTCTCTCTGTCATGAATAAATGAAATATAAACAAAACAAACAAAACAAAAAACACTAAAACTGCTAGTTTGCAGCATCTGAGGCTAATTCTGTCTATACTGTTTTTCCTGGCATTCAGTGTGCCACCACCAGTTGCTCCTGCTCTGGCTTGGTTTTGGATTCCATGGTCACCATATGGATATGTAGAGAGAGGTACTCAAGGAGACTCTGGGAGAACAGCACTCTGTCCACTTCACAGAGGAACAGCCTTGCAATGAATACAGTTAGAGCCACCATGCTTTTATTCAATGGGATCTTGCATTTCTGAGCATAGGGAGAAGAGTGAAGAAAGGATAAAACATCTTCTTATGTTCTTTCAGACCAGGCCATGTTCTTTCCCATGGCTCTGCATATGTAGGCTGCACATGGAATTCCTGAATGTAATCCATGGTCTTTCAGTTAGTGAAAATGTCTCTCAGTTTCTAGCAATATGTGGATAATTTTCACATTTATCTGTTGTCATCATTATGTGAAAAGTAGGGAAAGCTGAATCAGGAATTAATAGTAAGCTGTATCTTTGGGGTAAATCCCCAACAGTGCAATTGCTGGGTCGTAGGGCAGGTATATTTTTAACTGTTTGAGGAACCTCCACACAGTTTTCCAGAGTGGCTGCACCAGTTCACATTCCCACCAACAGTGTATGAGGGTTCCCTTTTCTCTGCATCCTCTCCAACGTTTGTTGTTTCCTGCCTTGTTAATTTGCCCCATTCTCACTGGTGTGAGGTGGTATCTCATTGTGGTTTTGATTTGTATTTCCCTGATGGCAAGTGATGCAGAGCATTTTCTCATATGCATGTTGGCCATGTCTATATCTTCCTCTGTGAGATTTCTCTTCATGTCTTTTGCCCATTTCATGATTGGATTGTTTATTTCTTTGGTGTTGAGTTTAATAAGTTCTTTATAGATCTTGGAAACTAGCCCTTTATCTGATATGTCATTTGCAAATATCTTCTCCCATTCTGTAGGTTGTCTTTGAGTTTTGTTGACTGTATCCTTTGCTGTGCAAAAGCTTCTTATCTTGATGAAGTCCCAATAGTTCATTTTTGCTTTTGTTTCTTTTGCCTTCCTGGATGTATCTTGCAAGAAGTTACTATGGCCGAGTTCAAAAAGGGTGTTGCCTGTGTTCTTCTCTAGGATTTTGATGGAATCTTGTCTCACATTTAGATCTTTCATCCATTTTGAGTTTATCTTTGTGTATGGTGAAAGAGAGTGGTCTAGTTTCATTCTTCTGCATGTGGATGTCCAATTTTCCCAGCACCATTTATTGAAGAGACTGTCTTTCTTCCAATGGATAGTATTTCCTCCTTTATCGAATATTAGTTGCCCATAAAGTTCAGGGTCCACTTCTGGATTCTCTATTCTGTTCCACTGATCTATGTGTCTGTTTTTGTGCCAGTACCACACTGTCTTGATGACCACAGCTTTGAAGTACAACCTGAAATCTGGCATTGTGATGCCCCAGATATGGTTTTCTTTTTTAAAATTCCCCTGGCTATTCGGGGTCTTTTCTGATTCCACACAAATCTTAAAATAATTTGTTCTAACTCTCTGAAGAAAGTCCATGGTATTTTGATAGGGATTGCATTAAACGTGTATATTGCCCTGGGTAACATTGACATTTTCACAATATTAATTCTGCCAATCCATGAGCATGGAATATTTTTCCATCTCTTTGTGTCTTCCTCAATTGCACTGTTGGGGATTTACCCCAAAGATACAAATGCAATGAAACGCCGGGACACCTGCACCCCGATGTTTATAGCAGCAATGGCCACGATAGCCAAACTGTGGAAGGAGCCTCGGTGTCCAACGAAAGATGAATGGATAAAGAAGATGTGGTTTATGTATACAATGGAATATTACTCAGCTATTAGAAATGACAAATACCCACCATTTGCTTCAACGTGGATGGAACTGGAGGGTATTATGCTGAGTGAAGTAAGTCAGTCGGAGAAGGACAAACATTATATGTTCTCATTCATTTGGGGAATATAAATAATAGTGAAAGGGAATATAAGGGAAGGGAGAAGAAATGTGTGGGAAATATCAGAAAGGGAGACAGAACGTAAAGACTGCTAACTCTGGGAAACGAACTAGGGGTGGTGGAAGGGGAGGAGGGCGGGGGGTGGGAGTGAATGGGTGACGGGCACTGGGGGTTATTCTGTATGTTAGTAAATTGAACACCAGTAAAAAATAAATTAAAAAAAATAGTAAGCTGTATTTTTTAATCATTTTTTCCACAAGTAAAGATGCTTTAATTTTTTTGGAATATAAAGGAGGTAAATCGTGTGTGTGTCTACACACACACATACACACACACAGAAAAAATTAAGTACTTGGTAGGAAGATAAGATTTATCAAGGGAAAGGATAAATTCCATTAAATCTATTTCAAAACAGTAGTCCCAAGAAGATATTTAAACTAAGTGTGCTATAAATTATTTTTAGAGTCATAGACTTAAAAAGAAACTTAAATGTAGAAAAAGATGATATTTCCAGGGAGCAAAAGGAGAAAGAGACTATAAAGTCATGGGGAATAAGTATTTCAATAGAATAAGCTGCTTCATTAGAGGAAGCAGGTTTTTGGCAGCACTTTCAAAGTATTTTGACAAATGTAAGCTGAATTCACGTAAGTATCATAGAGTGGCAGAAAAAAAATAGCTTCTGAAACAGAAAAATAAAATGACTGCAGTTTACCCTTGATAAGTACCCCCCAAATAATCCAATACTTTCAAATAAAAATTATATCTTGAGGTCACTGGACTGAGAGAAAATATTTTTATTTACATAACACGATCAACACCATGCCCCCCTAGTCTGGTCAAGCAATATTGAGTAAATTTGTTCCCAGTGGCATTGGAGTAGTGGAGATCCCAGCTGAAAGAGCTCAGGATTTTGACATTTGGATTTCTCCTCTATTGTACTTTGCCATTATAAAATGGTAGACAATTGATCTTAGTGTGAAAGGCACTTTCAAATATTTGCATGTTGCTATATATATTTAAGTGCATAAAAATTTACAGGAAGTATAACAAAGAAATTAGTAGGAAATGAATAACTTTACATTAAGCATAATTGTGGTATCAACAAAAAAGGAGATATTATAACTACTGGAAATTTTGGCATCTATCCTTGAATCAAATCTCTCTAGATATATTCAAGACTGCTTTGATATAAAAACAAAAGACAAAGAACCCAGCATATTTTGATTGCCTACCCAAAAATTAAAGGCAGACTTTTACAATAATATATTCATTCTGGTTTTCACTGCTTCTTAGATCCTTTTAATATATTTTGTTCCTACATATTTCTAATGTATTGTTCACTTACATGTACATTCGTTTTTACAAGAAATTTATCATTTAAAATGGTAGTGTCAATAACCTCACACTTTTCCCATTGTTTTCAGGTTCTAAGAATTATTTTTTTTTAACTTATACTCGTTTAGGCCTGTAGAGCTTAAACAGGTCATTCAACCATGTCATCATTAAAAAGAAAAAAAAAACCTCATAGTAACCATGTAAAGCAAATATTATCTGTCCTCCGTTACATGTAAGGTAAATGATTTGATCAAGAAGACACAGGTCTTAATTGATGAAACTAGATGTTAACTCTCCTTTTATAAATTCTAAAAATCACACTTTTCAAATTGACTGCTTTTTTTCCTTTTATTCCACTTATTATCACTTAGGATTTTTTTTCTTTTTCACTTAGGATTTTTGACTAATGTCATGACCATTTGGTAAGGTGATAATGTAGTGAGGAAAACCTAGAAAATTCCGAAACAGGGCGTCATCATAAGCAGAGAGAGAGGTCTGGCCCTGATCTAGAAGGAGGAGAAGCTATATGGGAGCAACACCCTATGGTTTGGATAGAATGGAGATGCGCATCACCAAAATAAAGTCATGAGAGGGAAAAACAGGACACTGCTCTGCCAAGTCAAAGATAAAGGCAATTACCATTAGGTGCCAGCTGATGTTCAGAGGGCACTAATTTGAATTAAGTGGGCAAGGCTTTGGCCATGTCTGTTTCCCTATGATTCCAGCCTCTCCCTAGCCCCCTCCCCAACCTCCCCACCACTTTTTTTTTATCTTACACCAACAGAGCAATTCAGGAATGACCACTTGAAAATGGGAAAGATGCAACTGGGAGCAGCATCTGCCTTCTCTGTTTCCTACAGTTTGTTAATTCAGCATGACCACAATGGTGGGGGTGAGAAAAGCCAACATGGGAAGTGGCCTGATTTCAAGAAATCTCAAAAATGGTTTTCACAGGAGTAAAACCAAAGTGACACTGCAAGGCTGCCTCCTAGGCCAGCAGTGGGAGTGGAGGAGGAATCAGGAGTGAGGTGCCTCTCATCCTCTGTCTACCAAGTCGGGGGTAAAACTACATCAGCACAGCTTCCCAGAGCCTCATGTCCCCATCCATCAAATGGAAACCATACTGCTTCACAGACACCTCACAGGGAAGCTATGAATATTCAGTGATATAGAGGATCCTCTTGCTTATCCAAATAATAATAAAAACAAAACAAACAAACTCACTATTTCTGCTTTCTCTGGCTTTGTGCTGAATCCCAACAGGAAAATAATAAGAAGAGAGACAAGGGGCCTGCCTATTTGGTGTGATATCATTCAGATCAGCAATATGTTTAATGATAGATATGTATCCACAGTGAGATTATAGTCAAAATCAAGGGAATAATAAACACACAATTGAGGTAATGATTAAGTCTGGGGATGAACATTTTCTGTCTGTTGGAGGTCTTTAGGAGCTTGACGATGCTGGTGATGTTCTGTTCTGTAAGCCAGTCCTGAGCACACAAAGTCACTTTATCATTCTCTGTACCTTCTGGATTTACACACAATTTATGTAGATACAAGAATGATTCCATAATCTCAAAAACCTCCTTTAAAGAAGACCTGGGTCTTTTCATCAAAGAGTACATCATACATTTGGAAATAAAGGCATGGAACCTAAGAATGACAAATAGAAACTATATGCTTTGTGTTGGCGTTGATAAAGCAGATGCAGTTAGTGGGCTGAAGGGAAGGTTTTCACTGTGATTCTGACATTTCGGGTTTTCAGAAGGAATAGGCAACAGAAAACAAAATAAGAAAGAAAAGGAAGTGCACGAAGAGCGTTTTGTGTGCTTGGGGCCACTAATGCCTAGCAGGAGGAACACTTGGGGAAACTAAAGAATAAACAGGAAAACGGATGATTTTGAGAAACACACTCAATACGGTACTCAATACAAGATTAGAGGCAAGTGACAATGTTTCTGGGTTCTGTTTTCTCTTCTGTAAAATCAAAGAGCAAGCAAAGGAGTGGGAAGATCAACATGATGCACCCCCACCTTAAAACTGACCTTGTTCACCCCCTGTCTTCAGGACTTACAGGGAGAAAGAAATCCTTAAACGAGTTCCTGACATATCTTTTTTTTTCCCCCCACCAGCCAGAGCAGGATGCTAAGAGCATCTCCTGCCAAATTTAAAAAAAAAAAAAAAAAGGAGGGACATGAAGAATATGTGCCCTCAGTATGGCTGCCTCTCTGAGCTGCCACAACAGCTTCCCTTAACAGTTTGTTTGGGCAACAACAGTTTACTCTCAGAGTTACGGCTGCATAATTCTCAGGAAGATCACACACAGTTTAATTTTTCAGTAGCTATGGCATTAATATTTTATTATAATTATCTGAGAGGTAGGTTCGCATGGCACTACCCTTACCCGGTAATTAATGACCTACTGGGCACTGGAGGGATGAGCCATCTGGTGAGGCAGAGGGGGCACAGATGAGGGGAGAGGTGAGGAGTTTACAGTCGCAGAATGCCATTTTCATACACAAACACAGACATACAGAGCTGGAACGCTTTGAAGGATTGAGGAACAGGAAGAAACAGAGAATTGTGAGTGTGCTATGCAGAAAATTGGGATAGTTGGAATAATTTGGTTGTAAGGAAAGCAAGGTAAGACAAGAGTAGAGGATGAATAAAATGCACGACTGTATACTGAGTTTAATAATAATAATAATGGTAGTGCAGCTCACTTTGCTCATACTATGTATCAGTCGCTAGGATAAATGCTTTTTTATCTGCCATTTACTCTTGCAAACATCCTTTGAGTTAAGCGCTACTATCTACCACCATTGTAAAGATCAGAGAGCGTGACTTACCAAGATTAAGCGATTTATTCAAGGTCACACAGCTGAAAAATAGGAATAAAAATGTTTGAACCCAAGTGGCCCTTTAAAAAAACTTATCTTTCTTTTTTTAAAAAAAATTATTTTTTTAAAGTAATCTCTGCATCCAACATGGGCTCAAACTTACAACCCCAAGCTCAAGAGTCGCATGCTCTATCTACCATCAGAGCCAGCCAGGCACTCGAAAGAACTTATCCTTCTTATGTGTTGCCCCATGTTGTTGATTTATTCTCTCTTAACTCCCTGGTGTCATTTTTTCTAAGTCTGATCCATCTGAGTAGCCCCTGACCACTGAGGCGATGACATCAGGGTTGAGGCTGTTTCCCCCTGTGTGAGTGTCTCACTTGTTCATTTCATATCTCCTACAGATGGGGAAATATGAACTATGTCAGAAAGCCAACATTTAAATTAATTCCAACCCTAACCTGTATGCTAGGCCAAATATTCCCCTAGCATTCTATTGCTCACTTCACATTTGTGCCAAGGACCCTGTCCAAGCTTGCTCACTGGAGAACTATATGGTGAGTTCCATGTGACAGCATTCTTTCAAAAAAAAAAATTCTTAATAACTTCGGGATCTATGAAAAAATGTACAAGGCAATTCACTTACCTCTAAGCAATGAATGCATGTATGTGTGTATTCATACACATAGGAGTGGTAAAAAAATTCAGATTTACTTTTCTGAATCATTTTCTTGGTCCCATAGGTAAATGAACTTGGCACACACAATTAGTCAAACTATCTTTGGTAACATGTTTTATTAAATTTTCACAGAAAAATCATAAGATGAGTCAGAATTAAAACTTAAAACGGTAATGCCACAAAGTCAGTAGCTCACAGAGTGGGTATTCCATTATTGATCAAAGTGTGGCTTGATCAAAATTATTCATACTATAGACTGAGAATAACATAGAGACCAGATTTTGCCACAGCTGAATAGACAACAAGGGGACTATATCCAGGCATTAGTACTGAAGAAAGAAGCTAAGGACATAAAGCTTGATGCACAAGGAGGGATGGCGATGATCAGATCACAATTCATGAAAGCAATCATCAGTAAGGTGCTAAACCTAAAAAATGGTTTTTGCGACAGATGGAGGATTATATTGATAGCAAACTCGGGGAAAATGCTATATGGGAATCTAAGAAATTATTAGCAAGTAACGTTGAGTAGGTACTAGAGACTCAAGCACAGAGCTATCGTCTCTTAATGTGGAGTTGGAGTATATAAATGGATCCAGCCAAATGAAATTACTATCATATTAGAGAGGTTTGCAAAAATTATATTCAAGAACAAAAAATAAGGCTGAAGTCTGTTTACTTAAAATAACCTAGTTCAGGCTGAAGCAGTATATTAGACATGAGAGAGTAGATTAAACTGTAGTAATAAAATCTCCCAAACCTTATTAGAAATACTTATCTCCTATTTATGATTCATTTCTGTTACCACCTGGAGTGATATGGCCTAGGTCCTTGGTCTTCTCACAGGGAAGAATTCAGTCCAGACACCAGGAAGTACAAGCAAGCAGGGTTTATTGAGTACACTCACAAGAGAGGTGAGTGTGCAGTTTGAGAGACTTAAATGCCCTGAAAGTAATTGGCCCCAGGGTTCTTATTAACTAGAAAGTGGAATATTCATTACTGGGGGGTAGGAAGCAGGATTTCTCACCTTTGCTTTTGAATTTTCCTGTCATGGCCTTCACCCTCTTGGGCCTGTCTGGTTTGCTCCAGCTTTTAGTAGAAAAAAGTCTGACTTTCCTATAGCTAGCCAAGAAGGAAGGAAGGTTCCTTCCCTATAGGGGTGCACCTGAGTGAAGTTATTTTGTGTTACTTATTACCTAGCATCCCCCTAAGAAAGCCCATGTGTGGGCCAAACCACGATGCTAATGCACATCCAGTGGCTTCTGTATTGGAATTCTTCTTGGCCATCTAGACAGGATATGCCTAATCGCAGGTCTCAGACGTCTCCTATTAAACATCTGCCCTCCTCCCCACTCCCACCCACCCCTTTCTGTGTGATCCAGGCCTTACACAGCTACCTAACTGCCTACCACATTTCCACTGAAAGTTGGCTGAGAACCATGATCTGTATTATCATTATTGTCCTCTCTTTGGGATCCAGGCTAACAGAGCAACCATCTTCTGGGATATTTTTAGTCATAGGAGGAATGAAAAAAATGCATGGCATAAGCCTTGGCTCTTAAAACCTCTGCCAAGAAGTGAAAGATATAATTTCTTCACAAATTACATTAGTCAAAGCATATCATACAGCAGGCCTAAGTTCAACAAGGTAGGGGACGTATGATTATCACACAGAAAGTAGAACTAGAGAGATGTGAAAAACGATTGAGTTCACTGCAACTGGTTGTAATGTAACTTGATCATGAACCAATCGAATGTAGGAGTTAGTGAAGCATGAACTCCTTATCTACTTTCTGACTATGATAAGCTTCAGCCTAGAAAATGAGAAGGATGAACTTTTTTTTTAAGACTTTAATTTTAAATAATCTCCACACCCAGCTTGGGGCTTAAACTCACAACCTCAAGACTGAGAGCTGCATGCTCTACCAACTGAACCAGCCAGGTGCCCCAGGAAAGATGAACTTTTAAGTGAAGTATCCTAGATAGATTTGTGTGTTGTTATGTGTTGGTAGGTGTATATGTGTTGATATGCATATGGTAGGCTTATTTGTGTATATGGGAATGGAGGATAGGAATGGGATAAAACGGGATATAAAGGATTAAATAGATCAAGTAGATGAGACAAAAACAAAAAATGGTGCTAAATTATGTAACCAGGGAAGAATAATTGCAACTTGACTCCTTGTGGCTTAGAGACTGTCCTCCTGAGAAAAAGAAAAGGAGTAGGAAATTGGTATAACATTAAGGATGTTATATTTGACAAGGATATTATACTAAATCTTTTATTTAATTCCTCCAACAGCCTTCTAAGATCAATATATAGATTGATATTACTCCTATTTTGAAGAGGCAAAAGCTTGAATCTTGCAGAAGACTCCTAAGTTATAGGCTCAGGATTTTAACCTCATTACAAGTTGTTTTTCCAACACATTACTATGATGACTTCTCATTTTGACCACCTATGCAGCCCATAGGCATTTCCTCCACAGAGTGGAGCAACATATCAGAAGCAACATATATAAAGCAACATATCAGATCCCCAATCCAGTGGGAAAATCAATCCTGGAAGAACTAAAAACTAAAATTCCTGATATCATTCCACTAACCAGACATCAAAGTTTAGATGGGCTTTCTAGGCCCAGATTGTTATACCTGCTTCGTCTAGCTTTTACCTTTGCTACAGAGTGACCATCCAGGCTCAGGAAAGGTGCCTGTTCAAACAACAGGTTTACAAAGATGATGTTTCTCTGTCAACGGTGGTATTGTGGAAGATTTTTCTTCCTTTGGAATAGATGTTTGAAGATGCCTATTATTTGACCTTTACCAGGTAGGCTGCCTTGGAGCCATCCTCTCTAAATATGTCCAGACAACTGAAATCAACTTTAATCTAAGCACAGGGATGAGAGGTGCAGCAGGTTTCCCATCCTCATGCATTTGGTATTCTGGAGGAGTATCTCAAGTCCTGGGCCTTGTTAGAGGAAGAGGCAAGATGCAGAAAGACCTTGGACGTGAATCATGGCTTCTCCCTCAGCTTATTAAAGGCATGTCTGTTCCTGTTTGGGCTCTGATGCTGTTCTGGGCTACCTGTCAGGGGGATTTTTTGAGCGGTGAATGACCAGTCAGATATTTTGCAGCGTATTGCTCTGCGTGGGCATAGGCCATTTGTCAGAAAGCCAACCAACACCCACTTCAGACAATGCTCTCTCTGAAAATATTAAGTAGAATTATCGATATGGACACTTCTGGTTGCGGAAGAAAAAAGCATATTTTGGTTTTTGATAGACTTTACATGAAATGCCACGATAGTGGTAATTTTAAAAGCTCCTTATTTGTATATAAGCTTTTAAAGAGCTCCTGAAGGTTCAGAATTACTAGACACATATTCTTGTCAAATCAAATATATATTCCAACATATAATAAAGTTGATTCATACTTCACTAACATTAGCATATCGTCCATGAAACTCAATACTTTTTTAATTGGATACTTTCCACACATTTTGTTTAAATTAATACAATAGTTGGAAAAATATTACACAAACTGTCTCATTCTTATATTCGTAGTTAAAACTGACTATATCACAGGTCCTTTATCAAAAGATTTCAAAGAAGCTTGCTGACGGATGATAAACTTACCAATATAAAAATAAAATTAACCCAGGTCCTCCATTTGCAGATTCAGAAAACCTCTTCTTCAATTTCTTGTGAATGATAATGTCCATTATGTCGTTTTGCATAGTTTTTTCTGCTTGGAAAAACATTTCTTTAGAATTAGTAAGTCTACTGGCACGATCCACTGAGTGTATAAACAGTTTAAATTTTCTGTTAGTAAGTGCTGAAGAGAGAAACAGCATGTGTTGTTTTAAGTCACGGTCATGGAGCTGAGCAAGTGTATAATCGAGTAGTGAAGATAATGGGACAGACCACACCATTTCTAGTGTTCCAGCTTGCAAAGAAAGGCCACATATGCCATGAATTCCATATGCTTCAATTATTAATTTTAATTGTCCAATAGCTGACATAAATCATAGGGAATTGTCTTTATCTATATTTGCAATTTTAGGGGTTTTTTTTTAGTGAGTATTCACTGCTTTTAAGTATATTTTAAAATGTGTTCTATATAACATTTTTATAAAGGGAAATGCATATGCATATATGTGAGCATTGAAAATCCTAAGCCTGAGATGAAATACTAAAATATTTATGTATCACAAAATTGTGGGTATTTGGGGTTTTTTATTTGTTCACTTTTTCTACATTATTTAGTATATTTAGAGGTTTCTTTATTCCTCCTCCAATTCTATTGGAATATAATTTCTTTGCAATAAAATTGACTAATTTTGGTTATCTAGTTCAGTAGATTGGGATAATTCTATAGTGTTATGTAACCACCACCATCACAAATAAGACAGAACTGTTTCCATCACCCAAATGTTTGCTCGTGTTCCTTTGTAGCTGGTCTGCTTACCCTAACCCTGACCCAGACAACCACTACTAATTTGCTCTCTGTTTTGTTATAAAATTTCATAGAAATGAAAGGTTTGCCAAAGAGTTTTAAACTGTATCTGAACCTTCTCTGGATCAGCCACCTATTTGCAGGAAAAACGAAAAGCAGAGGAACAAGCTAAACTACACCAAGACTGCGCAAATAGCAAAATCCAGTCCCCAGATAGTGGGACTCTATAGGTCAGAAGTTCTGGGCACTTTACAGGAGTCAACAAACACACTTTATAAAATGGGCCCACAGATTTGTAGTCATTTGTTAGACTTCTTTCACTTAGTCTAATGTTTTTGAGATTCATCCCTGTTGTCACACGTATTAACATCTTGTCTGGAAAGCTTCCATAGTGTGGATATTCTACACTGTATTTATTCACTCGCAATTGATGGGTATTTGATTGCTTCAGTTTTCTGATTTCATGAAAGTGTTGCCGTAGTCATTTAGGTTCAAGTTTTTGTGTGAACATCTGTTTTTATTTCACTTGAGAAAATAATTAGGAATAGTGTTTCTAGGTCTGATGATAAATCTCTGTTGAACTTTAAATGATACTATTAAACTGTTTTCCAGAATGACTGCACAATTTTATATTCCCACAGCGAGTCGTGAGTGTTATAGTTGCTCTATACCCTCATCAACACTTGGTATTGTCAGTCTTTTTAGCTTTAGCTATTCTAGTGGGTGGGTAATGGTATCTTATTGTTTTAATTTTTATTTCTCTGATGACTGAAGATATTATGTGTATTTTCATGAGTTTATTTACTATTTGTGTATCTCTAATAAAGTGTATGCTCCCACTTTTTATACCTTTTAAAAATTGGATTATTTTCTTATTCTTCAATTATAATAGTTTTTAATAATCTCAATGCAAGCCTTGTATCATGTATATTTTTCCCAGTCTGTAGCTTGACTCTTCATTTTCATAACTATCAAAATTAAACAAGTTTTCAATTTTGATGTTTATTTTTGTCATTTTTTAAAGACTTTATGGTTCATGCTTTCTGTATCCTGCTTAGAAATCTTTTCCTGATCCAATGTCTAGAAATCATCTCTTTTCTTCTTGAAGCTTAGGCAAATACATTCAGGTCTATTATCCATTCCAAGTTAATTTTCTATTTGGAATGAAGTAAGGGTCAATGTTTACTCTTCCTATATGGGTTGCTATTTGCTTCAACATTGTTTGTTGAATAGACCATCTTCCCTTCATTAAATTATCTTAATGCCTTTCTAGGAAATCAAGTGATCATTTAAATGGAAAGTCTATTTCTGCATTGTTCACGATGCTCCATTGTTCTATATGTCTATTCTTATAGTAACTACACTCTCTTGACAACTGAAATTTAAAGTAAGTCTTAGAAGTAAGTCTTAGAATGAGATAGTGTAAGCCCTTCGAGCTATTTTTATTTTATGAAATTGTTTGGTTATTCTAGGTCTTTTACTTTACCATATATATTTTAGCATGACCTTGTAAGTTTTTTCAAAAAAACTGGCTAAGATTTTGTTTGAGTAACATTCAATCAATAGATCAGTCTGAGGTGAACTGCCATCTTAATAACGCCAAATCTCTTAATTCATGACCGTTTTATATCTCTCCACTTATGTGGGTCCTCTCTGATTTTCCTTTTCAGTGATTTCTGCATTTTAGAGTACAAGTCCTATACATTTGAAAAAAATATCCCTAAGTATTTTTCGGTGCTCTTGTAAATACATTCTGTTAAAATGTCATTTTCCATTTGTTTAATAATCATAAAAACACAGTTGAACTTTTAATATTGACCTTGTATCCTGAGGCCCTGATAAATTCACTGATTTGCTCAAATAGCTTCGTGGTAGATTCCTTAGGACTGTCCATGTGCATAATTTTTTTTTTTTTGTCCATGTACATAATTAAGTAAGTTTCTTTTACTTTCTGTATGCCTTTTTATTTCATTTTTCTGCTTTATGGTACAGTCTAGGATCTCTAATACATTGTTAAATAAAAGCAGAAAGAGTGAACATCAAACTTTGTTCCTGATCTTATGCAGAAAGCAGTATTTCACTGATGGTTATGATCTACAACTAAGATACAACTAAGATAGCTGTAGATTTTTCATAGATGTCTTTAATTTGGTTGAGGAATTCCTAGTTAGCTGAGAACTTTTAGCATGAGTGTTGAATAATTTTAGGTGCTTTTCCTAGATGTACTTAAAAGACTATTTGGTTTTTCTTTTTTTATCTTATTAATATTCTGGATTGCATCATTGATTTTCAAATGTTGAGCCAACCATTTATTTCCAGGAACAGCAACACTTGGGTATGATGCATTATCACTTTTATTTGGTTGGATTCTATTTTATAAATTTTATTGAACATTTTTGTTTGTGTGTTCATGCAGGGTATTGAGCTACAGCTTTCTTTCTTCTTATGTCTTTGACTTTTGTTTCAGGGCAATACTGGTGCCATAGAACAGGTCGAAATGCCTTTCCTCCTCCTCACTTTAATGACAGAGTTTGTATGGGATTCGTATTATTTCATTGTTACCTAATTATTGAATTAAGCATTGAAGCAATCTGAGCTTGTATTTTTCCTTCTAAAAAGGATTTTATTGTGAATTACAGTTTTAAAATTGATATTCGGGCCATTAAAATTTTCTATTTCTCCTTGCACCAATTTGATTAATTTGTATATTTCAAGAAATAAGTCCATTTCATCTAGGTTGTCAAATGTATGGGCATAAAATTATCTATAACATTTTTATTATTCTTTTAGTATCTCTAGCATCTGTAGTGATAAACTACTTTCATACATGATATTGACAATATGTATCTTCCCTCTTTTCTTCTTCTTTAAGAAGAAATAAAAAATAATATTATTTGCATTTATTCAAATATTTACCATTTCCAATATTCTTTGTTTCTTTTTGATGATTCATATTTCTATTAGGTATAAGTTCCCTTCTGTCTTAAGAAATTCCTTGTGCTGTTGTAGTGTAGATCTTAAGGCAATGGATTCTCTTTGTTTTATTTAAACTGAAAATGTTTTCATATCAATTTCATTCTTTAAGGATATTTATGCTAGGTATAGAATCCTGAGTTTATATTTTTTGGGGGAAACACTTTATGAATGTTGTTTCATTCTCTTTTTCTATCCTTTATGGTTTCTGAGAAGTTAGCTCTTGTTAAACCATTATTTTCTTATATGTGTGTTATTTTTCCCTATGTACTTTTAAGACTTTTTATATTTAGTTTTAAAAATTTGGCTATGATATGGCTTGTGCTGTGATGTGGCTTCTATATTTTATTCTAATTGACATTTGTTGAGCATCTTGTATCTGCATGTTTCTGGATTCTATCATTCACTAAATTTGGGCATTTTTCAGCCATTATTGTCAAAATATTTTTAGGCACCATTTTCTCTCTTTCATGTCTCATTCAAATTTCCATAGTGCTGTTTATATAACTTACCCAACCCCTTTTCCTAAACTATTTTAAATTTCCTTTTCTTTTTTCATTATTCATTTTTCTTTTGCTTTCATTTTTAAAAATCTCAGGTTTTTTCATATGGGGTTTTAAAATGCTATTAAGCATATCAAACCATTTTCTGAAATGTATTTTGAATTACTACTAGTAGAAATTTTGGAGTGATTTTTGTTTTATTTTTAGATTTTATTTATTTGAGGCAGAGAGAGAGAGAGCACACAAGCGAGGGGAGGGAGAGGGATAAGCAAACTCTGCACACAGTGCAAGCCCCATATGGGGCTCAATCCCAGGACCCTGAGATCATGACCTGAGCTGAAATCATGAGTTGGAAGCTTAAGCGGCTGAACCACCATATGCACCTGGAGTGAATATTTGAATCTTGAGGATAAGCTGAATATATTTTATGATGTATTTTTATTTGTTTCATTCTGTTTTATATACAAACTAGTATGCAGTATATATGTGTGTGTGTGCGCGTGCGCGTGTGTGTGTATAGTGCTGAATATGACTCACACAAAATGTATCAGAAGATGTGATGTAATGTGTATGATTTGAATGAAATAGTGGGCAAAATATTTCCTCATATATGATTCTGAGAAATAGGTTGATGAGCATAGTTCCTGGCAGAGTCCCAATTCCTAAAAAGCTGTCATTTGTTCCATCTTTGTTTGACAGATCGGGGATATTTTCCTTCTTCGATGAGTGATTTTCTGAATTACTAACCAGATAAATTGTATGAAAACTACAACCCTCAAAATAAATAATTCCTCAGTCTCTATCTAATGCTTAATCAGTTCATGGGTTGTGGGGTCAATATATTTAATGATACATGTTTTCCTGCCTCCAGTCTGTAAAGCAGGCATCCCCCTACCTTTTTGGCTTATGTCTTAGAGAAATAATTTGTAGAGAATTAAAGATTTCCTTAAAAGCCCTCAGACCCTGGGAAACAAAATTGTCCCAAGACTATCAAGGGAAATAAAATCTTGTGATTCTCAGGATGCTCTGCTTAAGTTGGGCTCTGGGCTATATCCTCTGCAGCATACTGGTGAAGGTTTGACTGTATGACATCCTTGTAGTTAGGAAAGCAGATAAATGGGTACATTTAATGTAGTAGAGACACATGATACCAGCCACATACCAAGTATCCAGATCCATCATGTGTGAGTCCTAACAGGAAATGAAAAGTGTTTACTCTAACCAAAAAAATTAAAATACCATGATACACTCTGTAATTAGAAAATTGCTGAGATTTATACTACCGCTAGTAGTCGATTAATTTTCTGTCCTTAACAGAAATACTATCATGCATTTGTTGACTTACAGTAAAATACTAAACAAAAGAGAATATCCATGTAATGCCTTTCATACCTTTAAAAATATTGAAAGTACAAACTCAAAAATTTTCTCTGTAATGAGATTACATGTGAGCAAATTTGGTCTTTTTGAAAGTGTTTATTTTGTTTTTGAGAAAATTCTTAGAGCAGTTATGACTAAGAAAATGAGCAAGAGAAGAGGAACCTGGGAGAGTATATGACAACATTTTAGGATACTTTTGGGATAAGCTTCAGTATTTTTATGACTGTATAATCTGTCCCATGTTCTTAGAGGATGATAGCAACAGAGAAAGCCCAAAGTAGATTTCTGTGCATCATCCATTTTCTCATATGATCCATGATTTTGATGGTGCATACCCATTAAAATGAAAAATAATTATTTTGACTAAGCTTCTATGAATTCATTAGAAACCAGCAATCCCTCATCAGTTGACACTCATAATAATTTTTTATTACTTCTTGTTTTAAAATAACATCTCCTTTCGGTATCTCTAAATTTGCCTGTTCTGGAAATCTCACATAAATGAAATCTTACAATATGAGATATTTTGCGACTGGCTTTTTTCATTAAGCCTAGTTTATTCCAGGTATGTCCCTGTTGTAACATATTATTACCCCATTACCCCATTATTTTTATTGCCAGATAATACTCTGTTGTGTGTATTTACTAGATTTTCTTCACACATTCATCAGTTGATGGACATTTGACTTGTTGCCACTTTGGGGCTAGTGTGAATAAGGCTTCCCTGAACATTTGTGTTCAAGTTTTTGTGTGAATGTATGTTTCTGTTTCCCTTAGGTGTATAGCTAGGAGTAGAAATGTTGGGTTATATGGTAACTCTATGTTTAATATTTTGAGGAGCTGCCAAATTCACTTTACATTCCATTAACAATATTTGAGGGTTCTGACCCCTCCACATCTCTGCCAACACATGCTATTTTCAAAGCTTTTAATTATAGTAACTTTGGTGTTTGTGAAATGCTATTTTATTGTAGTTTTGACTTGCATTTACCTAATGACTGATGATGCACATCTTCTCATGGGCTAATTGATAATTTGTATGTAACCTTTGGAGAATCCTATTCAGAACTTTTGCCCATTTTAACATTTGGTTGTTTGTTCTTTTATCATTGAGTTGTCAGAATTCTCGAATTCTGAGTACAGGACTCCTATCAGATATGACTTTCAAATATTTTTCTTTCACTACATGGGTTGTCTTTCATGTCCTTCATGGTATACTTTGAAGCACAAAAGTTTTTAAATTTAATGAAGTTTAATGTATCTTGTATTTCATTTTGTCACTTATATTTCTGTTGTCCTAAAAACAAAACCAAACAAAACCAAAACAACAAAAAACCATTGCCTCTCTCAAAGTCACAAGATTTCACCGCTAGAATTTTTTTCTAAGACTTTTAAAACTTTTACTCTTACACTTGTCTATGATCTATTTTATGATATTTTTCTGGGGAGGGTAATGCTGTGAGGAAAGAGCACAAATGATCTCTTTGGCATGTGGATACAGGGTTGTCTTAGTGCCATTTTGGGGCATGGGGGATGCTTTCCTGATTGAATTGTCTTGACATTCTTGTTGAAACACAATTTACCACAAATGTATGGACTTATTTCTCAACTGTCAATTCTATTCAGTTGATTGCTATGTCTATCATTAGGCCAATATCACAATGTCATGACTACTGCAGTTTTGTGACAAATGTTGATATTAGTGTGAATCCTTCAACTTGATTCTTTCAAGAATGTTTTATTTTGCTTCAAATCATCTCAAGGAATTTCTCCTGCTATTTGTTTTTGACCCATTTGAGATCTTTAGGGGTGTAGTTCAATTTCTACACAGGTTTGAATTATCTAAATTTCCTTGTTATTGATTACTAATTTAACTGTAGTCAAAATGATTTGAATCCTTTTAAATTTATTAAACTTCACTTACATCTTCTATATCCTTGTTAATCTTTTGTCTCCCTGTTAGATCCATTATTTAATGTGTGATAGTAAAGTTTCCAAATATCATTGTTGACAATTCTATTTCTGCTTTCAATTTTGACAGTCTATCCTCATGTACACTAGGGCTCCATTAGGTACATTTCTGCTTATAACTGTATGTTTACCTGATGGATTGATACTTTCATCATTACAAAATGTCCTTCTTGATCTCTAGGGACATTTTTTTTTTTTTTTTTTTGGTTTTGAAATCTATTTTTTTTTTTTTTTTTTGGTATTTGTACAGCTACCCCAGCTCTTTTAGGTTGATGTTTGTATGGTATATCTTCTGTCCTTCTATTTTCAATCCTTATGTATCTTTCAAATGGAAATATTTCTCCTTTAAACAGCATTTAGTTGGATATTTTTTAAAATCTAGTTTGATAATATCTTCCTTTGATTAGATTGTTTAACTCATTCGTATTTACTGTTATTATTGATATTGTTGAATATATATCTCTTATTTGTTTTGTTTCATGTCTCATGTCTGTCTGGTTCCTCTGTTTCTCCTTTACTATCTTCTCTTACACTAAATGAATATTTTCTAGTATAACATTTAATAATTTAACTTGGATAATTTTATTAATCATTTAACAAAATTTTTTTAGAGTTTATTTATTTATTTGACAGAGAGAGAGCACAAGGAGAGAAAGTGGTAGGCAGAAGGGGAGAGAGAAACAGTCTCCCTGAAGTAAGAGCCTGACCTGGGACTTGATCCCAGGACCTTGGGATCATGACCTGAGCCAAAGGCAGATGCTTAACCACTGAGCCCTAACTTGGATAATTTTAATATTTAAATAAGTTTTTATGATTCTCTAGAGCTTATATCAATATCAATCTATCAGAATCTATTATAGAGGGCAGCCCGGGTAGCTCAGCGGTTTAGCACCACCTTCGGCCCAGGGCGTGATCCCGGAGACCCAGGATGGAGTCCCACATCAGGCTCCCTGCATGGAGCCTGCTTCTCCCTCTGCCTGTGTCTCTGCCTCTCTGTGTCTCTATGAATAAATAAATAAATAAATAATCTTTAAAAAAGAAAAGACTTTCTACAAAAAAAGAATCTGTTATAGATTTACACTAACTTAATTCCACTGAAATATAGAATTTTACTTGTATTTCTCTATTTCTTTCTCTCCTTTCCCTTATTATTTTTGCTATTATTATTGCAAGTATGATGCCTATCTATGTTACAAACCTAACAATGTGATTCTCATAATTATTATTTTTGAGGGTTTTTTTTTTATAAAAAGGGACGGGAAAACAGAAATAGTATATGCTTACAGAGTTTTTATTTTTTTAGCCTCATAATTTGCCATTTCTAGTTCATTTCTTTCTCTGGATTTAGATTACTATCTAATGTCATTTTCTTACTGCAGGACAGCTTTTTTCCTAGCTACCTTCTATGCTGTTAATTTGTATATTTTAGTCCTGACAGTACAATTACATACATATTATTTTATGCTATGGCTTTTTAATTAGTTAAAAAAATAGAGAAGAGATATGTAATTCTCTACAAAGTTACTTAACTGGTACTGTTTATTTTTCATACAGATTCAAATTATTGTCTGCTGCCACTTGCTCTCAGTCTGAAGAACTGCCTATAGTATTTTTTGCAAAGTAGTTCGACTTGTAACAAATTCTCTCCATTTTTATTCATCCAGGAATGTCCTTATTACACTTTATTTTGGAGAGAGTTTTGCTGGAAATAAGATTCTTGGTTGATAGGGTTTTTTTTCTTTTTTTCTGATAGTGTAACTTCTATCAATCTATCTTCAGATGTGTTGATTACTTCTGCCTCAGATCTTCTGTTGAGGTCCTCTAGTGAATTTTTCATTTTAATTATGTACTTTTCAACTTCAGGATTTCTATTTGGTTACATTTTATAATTTCTACATATTTATTAATATTTCCTATTTGATGAACTATATATCATACTTTTCTTTAATTCTTTGAAGTGGCCTCCTCCAGTTCTTTTAAATATTTATAATATCTACTTTGAACTCATTGTCTGCTAAGGCCAGCATTTGGGTTTCTCAAAGGCTGGCCTTATTCCCTGATCTTTTTCCTGTGTATGGGTCACATATAAATGTTTCTTTGGATGTCATAATTGTTTTTGTTAAAGACTATATATTTTAGATAAAACATTTTAGCAACTATAGATACTGATTCTCCTTTGTGATTTGTTGTTGTTGTTTGTTTGATTTTACATTTTTTTTAGTGACAAATTCATTGAAGTTTGTTACCCTACAGTGCCAGCCTCTAATGTCGCTCTTTAGAGGACATATCCTACAGGATGCACCCAGTCTCCCAGAGTGCCTAAGTTGGCCTGTCTCTATTGGTATCACACCCAGATGTTAGCCTCCACTTGCTCTATTGTTTCCAGCAATGACTTTGGGCATAAACTGTCCCTTATCATGATCTGATTAAAGTAGATTTCTTTTGCAGGGGTAGGGTCTTACCAATATTGAGGCTGGCTTGATACCAAGAGAATTCTTCATCACTGTCTCTCTTCTTGGTTCTTTCTGTTGAATTTCTAAGTCAGTCTACCATTTCATTTGTTATGGCTGTCATGGAGCTACCAGTCTCCTTTTAATTGTTCAGCATCAAAAGCTCCATTGTTTTTGATAACATCCTTAGGCATGAACTTCTTCACAGTCTGTTTCAAATAATGTTAGTCTCCTTAGGAACCAAGGTGGAACAATTTATTTTTAAGGTTTCCTTCTTCCCTAGAAAGAAATCAATGAAATTTGCTTGGAGTGAGAACAGCAGGTAGCTTCTTCTAGAGTGTCATCCCCATTCTAAGAACAGGACTCTGGGTAGTGATGGTAGCTGCTGATCTACTTGGTTTGCTCTTCCTAGTATGAAACCTTTGCCCTATAAGTGAGCTTGTTTAGAGGCTTCCAAACCAGTAGTTTAGGCCTACCGTGCCTAGGGTAGAGTCTCCACTCTATGAATGAGGGCTCAGTAGGAGAAAGTTGACCAGTCCTCTTGGAACTTTCCTAGAACAAAGCTCCTATAATAATAAGCTGAGGTGGTTATTGAGAGATACAGGTGGCCTAGCACCCCATCCCTCCACCCCCACCCCTCCACCCCCACCCAGGGTGAAACTATAGCCCCAGAGTATAATGTCAATCACTAAATTGGCCAAAAGAGGGGACAAGTGTGGGTTGTGGCTCAAAAAACATAGAGTTTCAATGTTTTTACAAAGACCTGATAGAATTCTTGAATACTTTTCTATTTGATGTACGCCCTTAGGAGAATTGCTAGAGAATTACAGTTTAAAAATAATAAATTCCAGCAGTTAAATATTTGTTTCTCCAGGGAGAGGTTCTAACATACTCTTCCAAGCATCATGACCCACATGTGAAAGAAAACCCAACTCTGTTTTACTGGAGACCCAGAACTCTTAACCACTCCACTATATTCACACTTTGTGAGTTTCTTTTCCCAAATGAATCTTTGGTCAGTCCATTTCTCTCAATACCTACTGCAACCACCTTACTATTATCACAAGCCATCATCTCTCTTTAGAACTATGAATATAGTTTTCTATTTGGTCTCTAACCTATTTCATTTTTTTCTAGTTCCTTGGAGACATATTTCTAAAACCCAAATTTGATGTTACATTCCCTTCTTTAAGGTCATGAATGATTTCTGATTGTCCTTAAAACAATGAAAACATAAACCAAGGACTAGACCCTACATTCTCTGCCTGTAGCTAGTTTTCTAAAACTAATCTTGTGCCTTTTTGCTTCTTGTGCTTTAGCCAGTATGAGCTTCTTATTTTTACGTGGATGTTTTCATTCTTACTATTGAGTTTTGAGAGGTCTTTATACATTCTGGATGCAAGTCTTGCCCATATATGTGATTTTCAACTATTTTCCTCTAATATATGTGGTATGTGCTGTTATCTTCTTCACCTCTGTGAGAAAGAGTCGTTACATTTTAGTTGCAATCGTCTCATTTCAATAAAGTTCACCTTTATTTTCAAGTAGATTATGCATTTTATCTCAGAATTCTATCTAATGCAAGGTTACAGAGATTTTTCTCCTATGTGTTATTCTTCAGAAAAGTTATTTTCAAAAGAGGGCAAAATTTAGGGGTACTCTTGGCAACTAGTGAGTAGAGACCAGGAATTCTGTTAAATGTTGTACAATGCACAGGGTAGCTCCACAGAAAAAAAGAAATATTCCTCCTAAAAAATCAACAGTACAGATATTGAGAAAACTTTTTATAAAGTTCTATAGTTTTAGGGTTTGTATTTATGTCTATGACCCATTTTGAGCTATATTTGTATAAGATAAAGGGTATATGATGAGGTTTATTAATTTTTTTTTGTTTATGAATGTCAAGCTGTTTCAGCATCATTTATTGAAAGAATATCCTTTCTTCATTGTATTGACATTGCTACTTTGTCAAAAGTTATTCCACCATATTTGTGTGATTTTACTTTGGAATTTTCTTCTATTTTATCATTTTGTCTCCAATATAACACAATCTTGATTTACTTTTGGTTTTTATTTTCTTGAAATAAGATATTGTTTTCCAGTCCTCTACAGGAAACATAACAGGAATATAAAGAAGTACTAGGAAAAGTGCATAAGAATACTAGGATACTTTTTGACTGTTGGGAAGACATGTGTTCTTCAGTGTTAACAGATGGTACAAATCAGCTCAACAGGTAGGAGATGGGCTTAAGTATTGGGCCAAAGATTCAGGTTGAAATGACTTAACATTTATATAGCTAGCTTGATTCTCTGTTCATATGGCTGTAGACACCCTCACTGGAGTGGCTTATACTAAGATTAGAGGTTAAGAGAACTTTTTTAACATTTAAGGAAATAGATCTTGTTTTATGTATATTCAATTTCTATCAGAAGCAAGAATGATAATAATGATATTAATATTTTGCATTGTTTCACTTATAGGGTTCCGTCAAATGTATTATCACACTTTTTACAACAAAAACATTTGCAAGATAGAAATTATTTTCCCTGTATTAGGAAAATGAAGGTAATATTGAGTCATTTCTCAAAGATATCTGTAGCAAGTGACACTTTTAGCATTTCAGAGTTTCCATGGATAAATAAATAAAGCATTAGCCAATTTAGTAGGAAATGAGTTATAAGCAACATTTAGTATCATCAAAATGAACATTTGCCTAAAAGTCAACTAAAAGCAGAAACTGTTAAGGGATCCAAACACTGTTGATATAAACAACAAGTGAATTGAAAGTGGGTGGCATTATATATGACAACATAATTGCTGTTAGTGAGATGAAATTAGGTGGGAATTATGGAAGAGGTCAAAGTTCAGTGAACTCTGGAGTTAGAAGCAATTAAGCAATAGAGCGAATTTTTCTGTTGAGTTTTAGGAAGACATATTTTATGTGTGAGAATATTTAGTTTATGGGACTAATTCCTGAGAGCTGCTTGAGAGATTGTTCCAGAAAAATGTTAAGTTTCTCAAAAAGTGTAGCGAGCAGCAGAACAACACATAAGCATATACATGCACGTACACACACGGTCTAACTTGGGCACATAAAAAGTTGTTTTTTGTTTTTTAAGATTTTATTTATTTATTTATTTATTTATTTATTTATTTATTTATTTATTTATTCATGAGAGACAGAGAGGCAAAGAAACAGAGACATAGGCAGAGGGAGAAGCAGGCTCCATGCAGGGAGCCCGACGCAGGACTCAATCCTGGGTCTCCAGGATCATGCCCTGGGCCGAAGGCAGCTGAGCCACCCAGGCTGCCATAAAAGTTGTTTTTAAGTACCTGCTATATGCTGGAGATTGTCAATTAAATTGAAAGATGATGATATTTTGTTTCTCCTTTCAATTTAGTCCCTTTAAATTTGATAATGACAGTAAAATTTTATGTTACATACAAAATAGACATTATCCTTCTTGTATTTTTGTGAAATATCATGGTGACAAATTAAAATATTTTCTTAAAATATCTAAACATCATTAAAAAGATAGCAATAAAAATTATATGAACTTTATAAGTTGTTCTTCAGGGTTACTCTGACGATTGAAGATAATTTTTGAGTTGCAAAGTCATTTTGAGTTCAGCGTTGACCCAATTTCATGTAAATTTTAAATTATGAATACTCACATTTTGGTCAATTATGAAGAAAGTTCTCCAGAATGATTTTTTTAATTGTTTATTTATTCATGAAAGACACACAGAGAGAGAGGCAGAGACACAGGCAGAGGGAGAAGCAAGCTCCATGCAGGGAGCCCGATGTGGGACTCGATCCCAGGACTCCAGGATCATGCCCTGGGCCAAAGGTAGATGCTCAACTGCTGAGCCGCCCAGGCGTCCCTCTCCAGAATGATTTTAGAAAAATACAAACGTTTCTGTTTCATGAAGGCATTAAGTCATATTTTCATAAGTAGTCTAGAGAGCAAAACATTGACCAAAGGCAACATGATATACTAGAATGATCTCACACAGGTCTTTAGAAACAGGTACATTCATCTCTCACGCATAGTGCTAGGTCTTGGAATAAGAATAAAGGTAGAAAAACCCAAGTGTAGTAAAAATATTGTGTTATGAATAAATGTATACAATTTCTCTTTCTTTACCATTTTCCACATACAATCTCTTGCTAGCAAGGGGAAACAGGACTGAGCATGTGGATTAAATGAAAATCCTTCTTCCTGTTAGGAATAGGACTCAGAATCTCCCTAAATGTAAGGTCAGTGGCAATCCGTGTGCGAGTTATCACACACCTCTCTGCACAATAATTGTTCCAGATTAGAATGCACAGCTGAACTATGCCCCATCAGGGCTGCCCATGGGGGTGCTATAGGTTTGACAGGTATAGATGAGGGCGGACTCAAAGGAATGTTACCATTTATTAATCTGACAAGGATTTGTGCTAAAAGGGGCAGGGGTAAACAATAGTTGAGGAATCTGGAAAATTAAGGCAATAGATTAATAGCTAGGAGTGCGGTATTCTTCCTGGGACTGTATTCTGGTCCAAGGACTTGGCTGGAGATTGTGCAGCACTGAGAACCTAAAGACCTGAGAACCAAATGGGGTCTGGATGGTCAGATGGGAATTCCATTGGTCCTTGTTAGATCTGAACAATCATTTTACGTGAGCCCCAAGGATATACGCTGTATTGCTACCGTGTGCATAGTCCGAAGCAAGAGACAGAGTGCTGTGAGTATGGTGGGTGGGACACCACATTACTCCATCTCTCTGATCCATGGCTTCCTATCAGGAGACTAATGTCAGTAATGCCTGCCTGACCTCCCTCACAGGGGAAGGGCCTGCTAGTATGAGGCACGAGTCTGCATTTTTTATGGCAAGTACATTGGATGAGAAGAGTAGTTATTCAAATAGCTGAAAGGACAACAGTGATTATATTTTCCCACAGATCTTGGGACTCACTTCACCTATTATCTTTTAAATAAATCAACACCAAAATCTCCAAAAAGAAATGGGAGTAATCATAATACTTGGTGGACTGTCTGCCGAAAGCAAAGTACCTAATGCCTGTGTGTCTTGGGTCAAGGGTAACCACAGAGAAAACATATCTGATTTTCTGCTTTGACAATACGGCATGTATTCAAGTAAACCCGCTACCAAAAAGAGTGTATTGGAACAACAATACCCTTTCCACACTTCAGAGGGTCAAAATTCAGAGTTCGATTCATAAAACAACAACAACAAAAAAAATCCGTCTCGGTGAAGATCATACCTTAACATGAAGGAGAAAGACAGTTGATGCAAATGGGAAATTCATTAAGGCCTATGGGACATAAAAACCTGGAAAATGACATGAGGCATTTTGATATTTTCTCCCCCTTTGTTTGGGGGTGGGGAGAGATATATCAGTATTTTGGTCACAAAATTTCTCTTTGAGAACACAATGATCAACAGAATAGATCTGAGCGTGAATCATGGTAGAGAGGGAAATTGATGCGCCCCTGACCTAACCCAGTTAGAAATCATTTAACTTCGTATTCTATGTGATAGGCTTTATTTTTGTTTTTGTTTTGCCTATTCGCATTCCTTTGCCTTAATAAATAGGCTCCCTCTTTGTCCTGGAGAAGCAGGAACAGGCTGATGGAGGAAGGGATTGCCACTCTCTGGGTCCGTGGAATTGATGGGCCACCCAGACCAGCCAGGTGCATCCTCGTTTATTGTGTAGATTAGGAAGCGTAGGAGTTCATCCTACTTGAGTCAACAGGGACTCATTTGTGGAGGTCTGGAGATCTGTGGAAAAGTTCCCAGTGGGTCTGTGTTACCAAAAGCCAAATCAGAGAGCAGCCAAGGTCACCAAAACAAAGAGAAAGCCCTTGCCATGGCCTCTGACAACCGCTTGGTGATTGCCTCAGAGCTGTGGCTCTGCTGCTTCTCTTGCATCAAAACGCCCAGTCTTCAGATTTGGGAGATTTTGGGAGAGAAGCAGACTCCCTTGGCAAGCGCAGGTACGATAAAGTTTCCTCACACCAACCATTCACATCTTATAGGTGAAAATTTCCACTGTGATTGCCAAGGGATGTGGAAACAAGTGCAGAAATTATTCTAATACCCAGAGTTCAGTTCAGGAAGATCAAAGTGCTTGGGGATAGGGCCCGTGTGTGTTCAGAGACAAGGGGAGGTGGCAGGGCTGATAAACGGAGTCAGGAAATTGTGCTTATTCACAGCTTTCAGAGAAGCTTGTCAGTCATCCTCTCTGCAAATTAGCTGGAAAATAGAGGCGGTTTAAGATCAGAAATAGAAAATTAGGCACCAGCGAAATAGGTCACTTGGACTCTGAAACAGAAAGACACAGGAATCGGCTTCAGCAGGGAGGAGGAAGCTGCTAAAAGCAAAGCACTAATTACTCAATCTGAAGAGCCCAAAACTGAATTTATTCCAACTTCTAGCTGCAGGAATTGAGAAACTGAGTGAAAAAAAAATGCAGGCACCCTTTAAATAAAATGAAGTGCAAGGTTATTTGGGGTGAGGGAGGGGGAAATTTAGTCACTAAATAATTTTAAGAAGATTCTGGTTATACTCCAAAAAAAAAAAAAAAGCTGATTGGTTAAATGTGACATATATTTCAGAGACATGTGGATGATGGAGATTCTGGTTTTGGTTTTGAAGCTTCCAGTATACAGGTGGATCACATTCTGCAAGAGGGAAAAATTTCCCAGGTATGGGTCATGTGATTTTTTTAAATTATTTTTTCTTATTCTCAAAGCTAATTAGGTATCAACAGCTGGAAGAATTGATGATACCTACAAGTTCCCACACCTTCAAGTTAACCCGGGCCAAATCTTAATTATTGTAATAGGTGAAGAAGATGACTTTTAATCATAAATAAAACTTAAATTGAATCTAGCCTACAAAAACTAGCTAATATATTTTATTCAACTGTGTGAGAGAATGAGTAAAATGGAAAAGACTCTTGTAGGATTTTAAAGGGTCCAGTGGTCTTTTATGGGAGAAATTGTGGATTATTGGAAATGTGTAGGTGTGTTTTATTTATCTGCTTATTTGGGGTCCTACAATGACTGATTTGCCTTTGGCATTTAGTGGGAAATCTTTAGATTTGCATGCATTGTATGTGTTTGCAATAGCTCTCTACAATTAGTTTTCCTATCTCAAATGCCCATTGCGCCCCCACTGAGAAATACTGAAAGCTTTAAGAAAAATCAAGGGCCAAAGAAGTGCCTCATTTGACTAGATCATAATAGAAGTTATGGCCCAAACACCAGGACAATAAATTATTGGGCCCAGAAAGTAAAACATCTTTTATATCTAGGGCTTCAGGGTCCCAAGCTTAAGGAAAAGAACGGAACATCTAATGAACATCCGCTGGACATAAATTGAGTGACTTTTCCACCTTGAACAGTTTTTTCCATCTGTTCAACAACTTTATGAGCAAAAAGAGATAATCCTCTTTTACAGTCAAGAAAACTGAAGCCAGAAAAGAGGGCAACTTGCCCAAGGGCACAAAGCTAATAAATAGCTCTTTTTTTTCTTTTTGATATTTATTAAACTTAGCTTCTCTAGCTATAGTCTGACATTATACAAAGCATCTTCATGACATAGAGTTAAAAAGATCTTTACAAGTTGAAATGTGGCACCCTTAATTCCAAATATTTTAATTGCAATGAGTTTACTTAAAAAGACACATTAAGGCAGCCCGGGTGGCTCAGCGGTTTAGCGCCGCCTTCAGCCCAGCGTGTGATCCTGGAGACCTGGGATCGAGTCCCACGTCGGGCTCCCTACATGGAGCCTGCTTCTCCCTCTGCCTTGTGTCTCTGCCTCTCTCTCTTTTTCTCTCTCTCTCTGTGTGTGTCTCTCATGAATAAATAAATAAAATCTTTTTTTTTAAAAGACACATTAAATACATGTTTGACACCTTTCTGTAGTCTCAATACCATAAAATACTATACAGATGTGAAAAAATCAAGTTCATGCACAGTACTTTGCTCCCCGTTAACAGCTTTATTTTGTGAAATGCACAGAGTAACTTAGAAATTCTAGCTTTTGAGTCTGGAATTTTAATGTATTTTCATGTATTGCAACAGATAAAAATTACAATACATAATTGAAAGTTTGGTTGAAACTGTCAGATGCCTAGGTATTTGGATAAAAGAAATATAAAACAAAGATTTGAGTCACATACAAAGGAAAGGCATCCTATCATACCTAGGGTGACAAAAGGATAAGAACCAGGGCCAGAATTCTAGGAACATCCCCATCCCCTTTCAACCAGAGCAGCCCCACTTAACAAATTGGTTTTCTCAGTGAGTTGGATTTAAAGAAGTAAAAATTAGGGAACCCCAGAGTTAAGAACTTATCATTGGGCTATGTTTTCTTGACTAGCTTTGAATTAGAGGTGTTCTTCCAGTGGAAATGTTATAAAAACATTTGAACAATTTATATTCCCACCAGGGGACCTTGTTACCGTGAAATTATTCTTTGTGATTCTGTTTTAGTGATAAACCAAAGTCTTTTTTTTTCTCCTTTTCTGTTAGTTTGTTCAACTTGGTCTACACTGAATACTAAAAGAATGGTGTAGTTTTTATGCCAATCCTATAAACATAGTTACTGAAGAATTAGAAATGATTAGCCTCACAGCCATCTGAAAATGTACTGTTAAATAGTAAGAACTAATTCTGAGAGCTGGAAACTCTTGTGAACAGCCCATTACTGTAATTGGCTTTTGTGCAACAAATGGAATATGTTCCTCAGGGCTTTGTAGGAGAATGAAATAAATTGAATATAAACTAGATTACCATCCCTTAAAGTACTTTTAAGTACTTTGTGTAGTCTAGTACTTCAAAGATATTTGCCAACATTATGGCCTCGCCCACATGTCTCATTCATTTGTTGTTTTTCTTATTAGAAGCTAGTAAACAGATCATTGAAGAACATCAGAGAGCACTAACTTAAGTATCCACATTATTAGATTCAATTTTATGCTAAATATAACATTGCATTTGCTTCTTTATCAGGATGAAGGTAAACCATTAATTTGTATTAATATCACCTTTAGAATAACTCTACAATCTTGGAGTTTTTAATGCATTCTTATCTATCTTTGTTGTATAGAACCTTAGTAAGTTTCCATATGTATTATCCCTTACATGGGAAAATTCGATATATGTACGATCTGATGATAGCACAGGGCTATTATTAATCATCAGGCATGCACATACCTTGATGACTATAAAATTTCACCTCTCATCTGTTTAGAAATTCAGGAACAATATGGTGTTGTTTTGGTTGGTCATAATATCCTAGAAGGAAGTCAAACCCTGTGTAGGACAAATGTGGACAGTCCTCAAGCTCCTCTTTAGTTTTGAGAGACTAATTTTTTGAGATTCTAAAAATGATTATCTTTCCAAAAAAGGAAAATATTAACTCTTATTCAATTTCACTTCTTACTCTTTCTGATTTCTCAGAACGTTCAACTTGAAATTCAATTCGTCACAGAGCTTGTATCAGTGTAATTGAGATCTAATACAATCTGAGTGAAGTCAGTATTTTTATAATAATTACTTTGCTGAAAAAAATAAAATAAAAATAAAAAATAAAAAAATAATTACTTTGCTGCAGGAGTGTTTTAAAATTTCAAGACCAACTCTACTATATCACACATACTTATTTCACAGCATGAGTTATTAACAACAACCCAAACCTATTCCAAGAAAAAAGGGGGAAATGAGACCTAAAAGGAGGGAGGGGAATAGAGGACATCTGTCATGTGATTTTGCAATTATTTATATTATTCCAAGTTGAGTGAGTTCCTTGTTATACCAGCAACTGTCTTTCCTGACTTGGAATTTGATGGCAGTGCTCAGAGAATGCTCAGAGAAGCTTCCCTGAGCACTTATCACCTTCTTTCCTTGACACTCACTCACATACAACATTGGTATCTCTCCTAATTTGCACAACTTTGCATTTCCTCCTTACAAGCAGAAGACAAATATAAGTGGGATTATGTGGCACACCTTCTATTACAACCTTGTCTGGTAATGAAAAATCTGTTCTCATGTCGTTATAGGTAAATCTTTTTCATCCTTTGATATTTCGGTATAATATCCCAGTAGAGTGAGATTATTCCTTTGTTTACAGAGACATTCATTTTTGATAAATATTTGAGCAGTTTCCAGGTTTTTGCAATTAAAAAAAAATCCCACTCTTGACAGCTTAGTAAATATATCTTTATGTACGTCTCAAAATTGACATTCTAGAATATGTGTTTAGAGGTGTGTCTTATTAGAGATTTACCAAATTGTGATTCGTGGACTGGGCACTGACATCACATGGGAGTTTCTGGAAATAAAAGGTTCCATGTCCCAGTCCAAACCTGCTGTTTTAGAATCGGCATTTTAACAAGTAATTCAGTGATTCAAATAAGCACTTATCCTCAAGAATCATATGTGTATCTTAAATACTGATAGCTATTTTTCACATAAGTAATGCCACTTTTTAATTTTTGCCAGATTATTTTAACTTTTTATTTACTTGAGTGCTAGTAGATCAAGCATCTTTTGTTATGTTTATGAGCTATTTGTTTTACTCCCTGCATTAAACATTTATAATTCCCCCCTTTTATTCCTGTTATTTGTTTATGCACGTTTTTCACTATAATATACAAATTCTGGATTGCCAGTTACATTTTGCACATAGTTTTTCCAGATGGTTGCTTAATTTTATAATGCTGTTGAACTAGATTTTGTTCTGCAGACTTTTGAAATGTTAGCACAATTGATTTATCAGTGTTTACTGATTTCTAGTTTTTTTCCAATTCAGATGATCCCTGGACCTCAGTCATCATAAGCTTAATTTTTTTAATAGATAATTTTACTATTTCTGAAAGTTACTTTTAATTTTGTGGATTATCTTACTTTATATTTTCCAAATGTTTTTCTAGTTGTCTCCAACCACTTATTGAAAAATCTGTCCATTCTTGCATTGAAAAGCTCTCTGGGTCATAAACCTAATCCCATATTAGAAAGGCTCTATTTTCAAACTGTTCTCTTCCATTGATGTATTGCTATTTCTGTTTTTATTTCCATAGTTGTGTAGTAAATTTTCAGATATGACATGGAAAAATCTTTTTCATTGGATATGTTTATTTTTTTTTTCTTGACCAAATTAGACAATATTTTCTTTCAGGCAGATTTTATAATTACATTGTCTAGTTTCATAAAATGGTCCTTTTGGGAAATTGGAGTCACAATTAACGTAATAATAAATTTGGAGAGGATAGGTTACACTATTTTTTTATACATGAGTACAATAACAATGTTTTCTTAATTATACAATACTATAATTTAAGAAAACACTGTTTTCTTAATTATAATATACTATATCAAACATAAATAAAATCTGCTTTATTTTCTCAGAGTCTCATTTTTAGGATGTTTATATCCTTATAAATTCATGCAGGATGCATTTTAGAATAAGAAAGAAATGTAGATAAACAAAATGTATAATCTCATGGTATATAACCCCCTTGAGACCTCCATCTTAACACTGAAACGTGTGTAGCATTTTAGATTGATTTTTGTAAATCTATATATTTTTTGAAAGGAGTAATAATATTGACAGTAAGACTTAGCATTTATTTTTATGAAGGGTAATACAAATGTTAAGTGTTTAATAGAATTTTCTCAATTATCTTCACATCAACTCTTAAAGGAAAGTACTAATCTTATTATGCTATGGATATATATACACTTATCATATATCCATCCATAACATCTATAAATCCATAAAAAAATTCCAGTGAACAAAGGATATGGTAATGTATTTTCTAGAAGAAATATAAATTGATAAGAAAAATATGAAAATACTTCAGCCTATCAAGATAATGACAAATAACCAAAGGGGACTTTAAAAAGTCCCCTGGGATTTTGATTGTAATTATGTTGAATTTACAAGTAAAGTTTAGAAGAATCAAAAACTTGAAGATGTTCAGTTTTCCAATGGTAAAAATAGTACATCCCTCCATTTATTCATGGCCTGTTGGACTTTTTTCAATTATGTTTTATATTTTTTAATATTGATATGTGGCATAACTTTGTTAGATTTAATCTTAGACATTTTTTGAGGATGCTTTCTAAAAGTTCAGTTTTTATATTTCAGTTTTCAAATTTTCTGCTAAATAGATACATTTTGTTTTATGTTGACATTGTACTCAGGGATCTTGTTATATTCATGTATTAATTCTATTAAGTTTTCTGTAGATTTTTGTGGATTTAATATGATAGAAACATGTTATCTGATGATAATGATGGTCTTATTCTTCCTTTCATTTTCTAATGCCTCCTATTTATTTCTCTAGCTTCCTCTATGCAGCAGCCAGAATCTCTAATACAATATCAAATAAACATAATTGAACAAGCACTCTTTTCTAATTCCTAGCATCAAGAAAACCTTCTAATATCGGCAATTTTTAAGCTTTTTTCAAGCTACAAGATTCCTTGTAGGTCAGAATGTGGATGATAAATATAGATGGAAATGGAAACTGGTTTAGAAAGCAATTTTGCAATACATCTCAAGATTTAAAAGTGCAGTTTCAGACTTTTGCATAGGTAGGCACTGCATTAATATTGATAATAGAAATCAATGGCAATGGTTAATTAAATCTGCTCATGTAATGAATAGGATACAATTATTAAAATAAATAAAGTGGATCCATAACTCCTACAAGGAATTAGTTTAATATATTGTTATGTTTATTTTTGAAAGTATAGAGCTTGAGAAATTTTTCTGACAAAAATGGATAACAAATATTCTCTTGGACTTCTCTTTCTCTCTGACTCTATCTCTCTGTCTCTCTCTCTCTCTCTCTCTCACACACACACACACACACACACACACATACACACACACTGAAAAGTTGGAGGTTTACCTCTTGGAAATGGAAAAAAATGGGTGGCATCATTTTTATTGTGCATCCTCTAACATTAAAATGTTTCTTCTAAAAAAAATGTTTCTTCTATAAATTTAAGATAATTTTGGAATAGAAATGTTAACTTTTTAAAAATTAATACAAGAAAAAAATGTAATTAAAAACATATTACCTTCCTAATTTTTAAAGTTAGCTATTCTGAAGTAAATCCTTGTTATACTGTAAAGTAAAGCCAGTATTATTTCCTTTTGTTTGCCAGTATTTTTTCCTGAATTCAACTTCATTGTCTAAATTTAGTGGAAATTCCTTCCAGATTCTAACACGGACTGTCTCAGTATTTCTGATTTTGCTCTGAGCTTTCATTACCATCCTTAACTTAGCAGGTGTTTTAGAGGCAGAGCGGATGACATACTCCTTCCTAGCTGCTTTAGCCAGAAACAATTTTAAAACTGAAAGCTATTCAACACGTTTTCAGATTTCCATTATAATTGTATATATTGCTTCAGCTTTTGTTTCAAAATTTGAAGGGGACTTCAGTGCGATGTGTAAATGATGAAATCCAACCATGTATCAAGACTCACGTATTAGGACATAATGATAAGCTATAAATGGCTAGTAGGTCACCTATACTACTAATTAGTCCCCAAGCAAGTGTTTTGAAGCCTCTGCTGGGGAATGTGCAGGCAGTAGATGTATAGTTAACTTCAGGACCTCATTTTTTGTTGGTCGTAGCCTCCAAGCCTCAGTGGCAACCCCCATTTGCGTGGCTGTAACAGTGGCAAACCTTCTCCTGCCACTGATTTTGAGATCCTGAAGATCCGACTGAGCAGCTCTATGCATAAGCTCAGCTACCACTCTCTGACCCGGGAAATACCACGTCTGCTCCTGCTCCTCTACATCTCTCACATGTAAATCAAACCGTCCAAGACCTTGGAATTTTTACATAGTACTCTTCCAGTTTTAGATGGTCAGTGATATACCCCTATTTCTAAACCTCACCCTTAGGCTTGGAAATTTAGTCACTTCATCTTTAGTCATCTCACTAAATTTCACTATCTTCACAATTGGTCATTTTGTAGTTTGTTTGATTTTGTTTTTCTTCCTCTTCTCCTTTGGAAGCTGCTGATTCTTAGTATAACCACTCTACCTAACAAGTTGCAGTAGTGGATTCTTATTTTCTTTTTTTTAACTCCAAAATTTCTATTTTCTTCTTCTTTGTCTCCTCCTCCTGCTTCTCCCCCACCTCTTCTATTTCTATCACTTCATTGTTTTCTCTCTGTGGTGAGACATCATTCTCACACTTTCCATTAGTTCTTTAGACATCATTTTCTTAAAAAAAATAGACATCATTTTCTGTAGCTCTTTGAACATATTAAAATAGCTTTTTATTGTCCATTTAACATCCACAGACACTTGCAGTTAGACGCAAGCCAAAGTGTTGTTAAGACCATTTAAAATAGACTGCAGGGGTGTCACTAGGATATGGGAAAGCTCAGAGGATAGGATCCATTGCCTCAGAATATTTAAATGCTAGAAAAAAATAAATCAAACTTCTCTTAGTAGCTTGAGAGGGCAGAACCAGAAAGACAGCCTAGAAGGTATCAGTAACAGGGTAAGGAGAAGGTAAAGTTTTATTATTTTTTTATTATGATTTAAGTAGGCTCCACACCCAACATGGGGCTTGAACTCACGACCCTGAGATTAAGAGATTTGACCAACTGAGCGAGCAAGTCACCTTGAAAAGGTAAAGTTTTAAAATAAGTATTCTTAATTTGGGTTTAGACATAATTCTGGAGTATCTCTAGAATCAGATTATTGTGTATAATTGGAAAGATGCAATTTACGTAAGACTCTATAGCATTTAAAACTCTTCAATGTGTTTGACAGCTGTTGTTTAAAAAACAAAGTATACCTCGATGTTAAAAATTCATGAGAGCAAATCTAAGAAAAAAACATAATTTGAAAAAATTCTAACAGTGCTCAAGCTTTTTCTTTTATTATTCCCTCCCCTTTTTAAATACCTCACTGCCACTGTCATCCAATTATTTAAACCATCTGGATCCCCTTTTTAGTTAAAAAACAGTTCCCATTTTTTTCCCCAAGCAATCATTTTTATTAAATACTATCATTTTTATTAAATACTAAGATTTAAAAACACATAATTAAGAAATAGGTAATAATCAGAAACAGTTCCCATTTTTATTGCTTATTCTAGTTTCTCTCTTACCTCCAATGTTGGGAGGAGAGGTCGTAAAAACAGTTACAGTGAAAATTTTTGACTCAAGGGAGAGTGGATTGTTCATGATTTCATATGTCATATAGCGACAGGAAAGGAGGTATTTACATTTGATAAGCATTTATAAACAAAGTCAGTATTCTGTTACAGGGCATTTAGAAAAAGATAATCCCTTGGAAACAAAAACATACATCCTCCAATTTCAATTATAGTAAGAAATAGCCTAATTGAGGGCAAAAACAGACGATTCCAAGGAGAAAGTTGACAGAAAATATGAACTAATATAGAGATCTGAGGGGAAAACTGAATATTTTAAACGGGACATGATTCCTTCAGGAATGGATCTTGGCTTAAATTGGACTTTGGGCTGCTGATGGTGCTCCCAAGGAATCCACCTTCCCTCCCTGGCTCCCAGAGAACACTGAGAGGTGACCAGTTGGGGTTGCCGTGAACCTATTTCTTACAACTGCTGAGCAGACAGGCAGGTATTGAGACTCCAGCACAGTCAGGAAGGAGGATGGCCAGATACCAGAATTGCCTCACTACGGATGAGGACCTGGGCAACCGTATTGTAGACCCTACTGAGCTTTCTTCTGCTTTATGCAACTAATTCCATACCTTCCATACTGTTGATTTTTTTTCAATGACATCATCAGTCCATTTTGATAACCACACTTTCCAAAATTAGGATACAGTACAATCCCGATCAATATCCTAATTAATCTATTTGGATATCTACAAAAAATATCAATTCCATTTGGAGCCAAAAAAAAAAAAAATCAAAGATAAAGCTTCTAGTTTGAAATGACATTTAGCTAGCTGACCATAGATGTACATTTTACTCCAATATTTATGAAACACCAGAGAAAGATAAAAATAAAACAGTCCCCAAGAGTAAGATCTAACTGCCTTCCTAAATCTGGGAGTTGTGAAACTGAGCTGAGGATTGCAATCTCATCCTAGTTTTGTGTGGCAAAAATGCTCACTTGAAAAATATAACAAAATAATTTGTTTTCCCTTCTCTGCCCCAAGTGTTGTTTTATTTCCAGAAACTTAGGACTTGTACTACCTAGAAAATGGAACAGCTGTTCCTCTACAGCATGAATAACAGTTTTAAAAGCTATTAAAACTTCACCACCTACTCTCACCTCTGACCGAACAGGTTTTGTGGGTTTTTTTAGATGTATTTATTTGTTTGAGAGAGAGAGAGAGAACATGGACATGAGCTGGGGAAGGGGAGAGAGAGAAGGAGAGAGGGAGAGAAATCCTCAAGCAGACTCTGTGCTGAGCACAAAGCCAGATTCGGGGCTCAATCACATGACCATGAGATCATGACATGAGCCAAAATCAAGAGTCAGATGCTTAATGGACTGAGCCACCCAGGCATCCATCTGACTGAACAGTTTTTATCTGAGAAACTGCATATACAGTAGTGATATCAACTAAGGTATGGAATATAAGGGAAAGGAGATTTGGTAGGAGAGGAGAGCAGAAAGACAAAGATGGTGAGTTTGTTTTGGGATATACTGATTTTTGAGGTGCTTATATGGTTTCCAAAGATGATACACAGTAAGATTTGTACATGTGTTTCTTGATTACAGGAAAGAAGAAGCATGAAACCCGTAATTTCTGTAATACATTTCTACTCACATCAATCCACTGAATTCCTGATTCTGTCCATCACTTTATTGAAATCCATTTTGTAAAGATTATCAAATAGTTCCTATTGATTAAATTCAATGACGGCTTTTCAATTTCTATCTTATGTCTCTTTTGCATTTGAAAATGTTGAAGTGTCCTCCTTGATGCAGACGCTTTAGGCTTTAACATTAAATTCCTGTTCTATATTAAGGTTTATTCTGTGTGTATAATGCATTTATGTACATATGTGTATATATGTACGTATGTGTGTATGTATATATTTCCTTCCAACTTACATACCCTTCCTGCTAATTAAATTTGGAATTTTCCAAAAACTGTCTTCATGAATTATATTCCTCTCTAGATGGTTTTCCCACCCTTTTGATACATCCTCATGCCTTATCTCTATGTTATAATCTGATACTATTCCAATTTTTATCTCCACATTTCCTTTAAGTTAATAGATTATTTTCCCAGTGCCAGGAGCATTTTCCTTAATACTCTTATTCTTTTGAGAGCAAAAGTTCTTTGGTTTATCTTGTTTTAAGACTTGATATGACTTAGGTTACATACATACAGAGCCCCTGTTTTTATCTTTCAGGTCCCAAATGATGAGATATCAGAAAAGTTTCCTGCTATTTAACGTTCACTATATTCCACTTCTAGCAATGTGGCAGGTGAAATATGCTTCCTGTACCAAAAACATTGAAAACTTTGTAAACTAATATGTAGTTGAATTAAATGCATAGCTGAATTCCCAATAACATGAAAACCTCCAGGGGTTAAAAGCAAAGAAGACATAGAAAACCAGAGCCCTGCAGGAATAGGTAACACATCTGGCAATATGGGGGGTGAGGGGGCGGAGATTGCTGCCAATTTCAGGAACGAAGGTGCAGGGATTCTAACAGTCTCATGTGGATAGGAGAGGACTTTTATAAAGAGGAGAGTTGGAATCAAACTTAACTAAGGCATTACTAGCAGAATTTTGAAAAACAGGTTGTTTGTGGTAGGTATCATAAGTGCTTGAGACTTAGGGTAAACAGGGCACAGAGGAAGAGGAAGCTATGGTAGTCACCATGCACCATGTCTACTTTTCTACTCTAGACCAGGCCATCTTGTAGTTTTTCTCTGTGCTGTTGTAAGAGCTAGTATTTCTTAAGTGCTTACCGTGTGTCAGGTATTGTTCTAAGAACTACACATGCACCAGATCATTGGCACTTGCAGTAATGATCTGAGGGAGGTACCGTTATTTCCACCTTACAGATGATCAGTCAGAGGCACAAACTGGTGAAGTCATTGGGCCAAGCCCATATACATAAGAAGACATAACTCTAGCCTTCAGATTAGGGCAGTATGAGTGCAATGTTCTTTTCATTGCCATTATGAGAAAATTCACCTAGAAGAGTTGAAGGAATCATACAATGAACAACCATTTACCCACGGGGAGCTGTTTTGTGTAATTCTGCTGAATAATTTGAAAATAAGTTTCAGCCATAATCACATTTCACCTCTACATGGGAGGGTTTGCTCTTACATACTGTGATGATGCCACTGTCATACGTAAGAAAATTAAGACTGTATCACACAACCAATATTCAGGCCATATGCAAAATTTCCCAATTGCTTTGAAAAATAGATTTTTATATCTGTTTTTCTTCTTATCAAGATTCAATGAAGGTTCACACATTATGTTAGATCTTATGTCTCCTTAGTTTTTTTTTAAATAGAAAAATTTCTCATCTTTTTTCTTTTCTCACAATATTGACTTTTAGAAGAAGTCATGCCAGTTGTTTTATTGAATTTCTCACATTCTGGATTTGTCTCATTTTCTCATGGTGTTGTGTAAATGGGTCTTCTATAAAGCCTGGTTTTTACCTATGTCGTTCTTCCTCTTCTTTAGGCTCTGGGAACCAAGTCATTTACCAAGGAAACATTCATTTTACAAAATAGTATTGCTTCTTTATCCTTAAACAGAATGGATAACATCTTAAAATGTAAGATTGTCTTTGGTAACTGTCACAATGACTGGCATCCTGGCCTGATTTTATTGAGTATGTAAGGGACGTATTGGCCTCTTCTTTTCCAGTGACCATCCTGGCAGCAGAGCTCTGCTAATATGCATAGTTAAAGTGAAATAACATCAGAGCACCTACTGTTACCCCTGGTTCACCATGCATGAGTCTGTTTCTGTATGGGTGTGTGTGCATGCACGGGCAAATGCACACACTCATGCTTTTCACAAAATCCTTATGTTATATTTATTATAATCCATCTTAGAAATAAAAGTATATAGGTATTCAGAGCCATTATTTAAGAGAGATTTGCTTAATTCTAAATCCTATGATATTTCCACAGTCCAAAATAGTAGTAAGGTGGGTTTCACCTCTTTTTTTCAACCTTGATTGGCTATTAGTGGCTGAATAGAATACAGTCTTGAGGAGGATTCTGAGGCCACATTTCACCCCAGGTTGAAAAAGTGGTATGAACAGTCCTCCGTGTCTGCTGTGAGCCCCAGGGAGGATAAATGCTAATCATTTAAAAAATGTTTGAGAACGCCATGTGACCCACAATGAATCAGCAAATTCTAGCAGGCTCCTATTTGGGGACTGGGGACACCACTTCTTTCTTTCTTCCTTCAAAGACAGTCATGGTCCTCCAAGATTTCTTCAATACAAAGTATGCATGTGCTGAGGTACTAACTCTTCCAGGGCACATGCACATTCAAGGTTGCTGGTGTTTGGGGGAATGCAATGAAGTTTATAATAGCTCCCTAAAGTAGACAAGAGGTTGCTATGTACACCTGCCTAGAAATAACTGCTACGTAAATGGTCCCATAATGTGTCCTCTAACAGATTCTACATAAGAGATCATTTAATGTAAAGCAGCTTCATGGGTCATTTAGATGAAATCCACAATTTTGTGAGTGAGAAGTGCTGATTAGATGCTTTCTATTGAATTCTTAGAAAGCTTCAGACCCATGGAAAGTGTGGAAAGGAAAGCAACTTTGTAGGATGCCTTCTCCAGGCTTCATTTACCCCACTGTACTGAAGGCATTATGACACGGTAGAGTCATTGCCTTGGAAACAAATGGTAATTAGGAATGGAGGCAGATGATTTGATTGCATTATTAAGTCTGAGGTAATTAGAGACATAATTTTATTCCTGGTAACATGGCTATTAAGTTAGAAGTCACCAACAGAGCCAGGGATGGAAAGATGTAGTTAATGCTGAAAATTTACTCTCCATTCTCTTTCAAATTCTGCTGTTATGTGGCATTTCCCAACCCAAAGCATTATTTCAGCACTGAAAATATCATAAAAGCTTATATTAAGGTATCACTTTACACTTTTTAAAATAGTATTACATCATTTACCTAACCTGAACTCAATAGTCTAACCCAATGAGTCAGTGAAGCTTGTTTCTTACAGATTTCACATTTCAAGTCGACATTTAGTGAGGTTAAATAATTGAGCCATTATTACCGGAATTTGAAGAGATAGAACAGGGTTCTTTTCTGTTTTTCCCCCCACATTATGGTAAGTATAGAAGTCACTGTGAAAAATAACACATTATAAAGAAATGTTGGGCAACCCAATGGCATGTATTATCATATAATTCCAAAGTCTTTTGTCTTTTCTCACTTGTTTGCTTTGTACCTCCACACTCTTCTCCACAAATCACAAAATGGAGCATTCTCTTTCATTATGGTAGGTCCTAGGGACCCAGGCACTTTTTTTTAAATCTCATTAATGCTGCTATTATCTACTATACCCAGTGGTATATGGGCAGACACCTTTCCGCTACCAAAATGACTTTGAAAACAAATAAATGTACTTTTCATTTTAAGGTTTTTTTATCTCCAGTTAAAGGATAAATTTTTAAACTATATGTGAGAATCACTTGAGGAACTTAAGACAACAGATTCTTAGAATCTGCCCCCAGAGAATGAGACTATGTTGGTCTTCATTTGGGACTCAGAAATATACATATTTTACAAGTACTGTGGAAAGATTTAATTCAAGTTATTTTCAGAACTGAGAAATACTGCAATTAGAGGGATAACAGAAATAGCATAATGGGAACATTACAAATGCCCTTAATCTTTCAAAGCCTTGTAGCTAGTATCTACCATCTATGTTCTTATCCCTTTTATAAGTTTCTTCCTTCCAACCATATCCCTAAGAGACCCCTCTAACCTCCGCATTTTGATACCACCTGAGGACAGATCATAAAGATGTGTCTAGTGGCTACTGAGCATCTCTAGAATCTCGGGACATGCTTGTCCATATACTACAAGGCTTTTATCCTTCACTGGATGACCCTCCCTGAGACATTATGGCTCAAATGGGTACTTCAGCACAAGTCACAAGTTCATTTCTTTCTTCTATTACTGACTAATATTGGAGTATTGCCATCTGTAATATGATATTATAAACCTTATTTGCCAGAGATTTTCAGAGGATCATTTGAGTTAAGACATTTTCTTTTTTTAAATAGGCTTCATTTTTAAAGTGGCTTTAGGTTTAAAGAAAAACTGAACAGGCAAAACCGAGTTTCCATATACTCTCGCCCAGTTACTGCCCCCCTCAGTTTTCTCCATTAATAATTGCATTTCCATTGGTGTGGGCCATTTGTAACAACTGGTGAATCAATAATAATAATAATACATTATTATTAATTAAAACCCATGCTTTAAATTTCATTTTTTGGTGTATTGTACATTTCTGTTGGATTTGACAAATACAGTGTCACACATTCAATAGTACAGTATCTTACCCAAGTTTTACTGCCCTAAAAATCTTCTGTGCTCTGTCTCTTCATCCCTCTTCTCCACCCAACCCCTAGAAACCACTGATCTTTTTACTGATTCTCTAGTTTTGCCTTTTTTAGAATGTCTTATAGTTAGAATTATATAAAATGCAACCTTTTTAGACAAGCTTCTTTCATGTAGCAACAGGCATTTAAGATTCTCTATGTCTCTTCAGGACTAGATAGCTCATTTATTTTTTTATTTTTATTTTTTATTTTTTTTATTTTTATTTATTTATGATAGTCACAGAGAGAGAGAGAGAGAGAGAGAGAGGCAGAGACACAGGCAGAGGGAGACGCAGGCTCCATGCAGGGAGCCCGACGTGGGACTCGATCCCGGGTCTCCAGGATCACGCCCTGAGCTGAAGGCAGATGCTAAACCGCTGAGCCACCTGGGCTGCCCCAGCTCATTTATTTTTATTGCTGAAAAATATTCTATTGTCTGGATGTACCACAGTTTGTTTATGATTTCAGGTAGCGAAGGACATCTTTGTTACTTCCAGTTCTAGACAGTTATGAAGAGAACTACTATAAATATTCATGTACAGGTTTTGGTGTAGACATACATTTTCAACTCATATGGGCAAGTACCTCAGAGCATGGTTACTAGATCATATAGTAAGCCACATTTAGCTTTGTAAAAATTGCCAAAATATCTTCCAAGATGGCTGTGCCATTTTGCATTCCCATTAGCAATGAATGGCAGTTACTGTTGCTCTATACCCTTAACAACATTTGGTGTTGTCAGTGTTTTTAATTTTAGATCCTCTAATAGGTATATAGTGGTATCTTGTTGTTTTAATTTGCAATTCCCTAATGACATATAGTATATGCTTATTTTTTTTATCTGTGTATCTTCTTTGGTGAGGTCCAGATCTTTTGCCTATCTTTTAATTGGGTTGCTCGTATTCATAATTGTTAAGTTTAGAAAAGTTTTTTTTTTTTTAAATCAGATGTGTGTTTTGAAAATATTTTCTCCCACTCTATGGCTTGTCTTTTGTTTCTCCTGGGTGTGTCTTCCATAGAGCAGAATTTTTAAATTTTAATGAGATCCAACTTATCAATTTTCTTCTCTCATGGATCATGCTTTTGGTGTTGATTTTAAAAACTCATTTCTAAACCCAAAGTTGCCTAGATATTCTCCTACATTATTTTCTAGAAGTTGTGCATATTACATTTAGCTCTGATTCATTTGGAGTTAATTTTTGTAAATGGTGTAAGGTCTGTGTCCAGACTCATATTTTTGCATGTGGATATCCAGTTATTTTAGCGCCATTTCTTGAAAATATTATCTTTTCTCCATTGAATTGCCTTTGCTCTTTGGTCAAAGATCAGTTGACTAGTTCTGTGGGTCTGTTTCTAGACTCTATGTTCTGTTGCATTGATCTATTTGCCTATCCTGTCACCGTATCACACTGCCTTGATTATTGTAGCTTTACAGGAAGTCTTGAAGCTGAACAATGTCAGTCTTCTGACTTTGTTCTTCCTCAGTATTGTGTTGGCTTTTCTTGGTCTTTTGATTTTCCAGATAAACATTAGAATTAGTTTTTTTAATATCCACAAAATAATTTGGTGGATTTTGATTAGGATTTTCTCCTACCTTAGACCAAGTTAGAAAGAACTGATATTTTAACAATATTAAGTCTTCCTGTCCATGAACATGGAATATCTCTCCATTTATTTAGATCTTGTTTGAGGTACTCATTCAGAGTATTGTTGTTTCTTCACAGAGATCCTATAATATGTTTTGTTAGACTCATACCCAAGTTTTAAATTTTTGAAACTAATGTAAATGGTATTAGGTTTCTAATTTTAAATTTCAGTTGTTCATTGCTGGTACACAGAAAAGCAGTTGTCTTCTGTATTTTAATATACATCCTATAAATTACTATAATTATTATATTACTATAATCACCTATTGTTTCAGAAATATTTTTCTTCATGCAATCTGTGAAAAAGATTTTATTTTGTCCTTACTAATATGTATGCTCTTTACTTCCTTTTCTTATGGTACTAGTTAGAACTTTCAGGATGATATTAAATAGCATTAGTGAGAGAATACATCCCTGCCTCATTCCTGAACTTAGGGTTATAGCTTCTAATTTCTCCAAATATATTACCTATAGCATTTTTTGGTAAATGTTATCCATTTGAGGAACTCTCCTTTTCCTAGTTTGCTGAAAGTTTTTATCATGAATCAGCATTGGAATTTGTCAAATGCATTTTCTGTATTTATCAATATAATCATGTTCTTTTTCTTCTTTAGCCTTTAGGTATGATGGATTGCAGAAATTGATTTCCAACTGTTAGTTAAGGCATATTTTAAATGTAGCTTCACACCCAAGTAACATTCAAAGACTAAGCATTGATATGTGCATTTCCTTGAACAAAAGAGTTATCAGATACAAAGAGTAATAGAACGGATAGTTAGGAGTAAGAGAAAGCCAGAGGAAAGTAGACTTTTGCTCTTGTTGAATGTTTTGCTTCAGGAGTGTTTCTTGCTGTGCACAGAACAAAGATAAGCTTGTTTTATACAAAGGAGCATAGTATCTTTAGTTATGTAATGTCTCTTGAGAAAGGGGAGAAGAAAGACTTCATGTTATATCATTTGATTGATTAGACTTTTATCCTCCTCTTCTTCAGAGTCAGAATTTCAAGACTGGTTCCGGAATTTTAGAATTTTAGATTTTACCAACTAGTAAAACCTAAGGCAAAAAATTGAGGTTTTACCTTGAAGGTTTTAGGACTAATTATGAAGGGCAGCTAAGAATGCAAAGAAAAGACAGCACAGCTCTTGTTCTGCCTACTACTTTAGAAAGGAGAGCCTCAAATGCTTAACTAGGTCTACTTTATATTGTATTCTCCAAACTAGTGGTGGTTATTTAGGTCACATTCAAAATTAAGACTTTAGATCTAAGAAAAGACAATTTGACCATGTATTGCATCCATGATCTCACAAACATACTTTAAATTGTACTTAGAACTATAAGATACAAATGGATAGGAAGCTAAGTTTGCCATCCTTGTAGAGTTGGTAGCCTATTTGAGGAGGCAAACTTTATACCATTGAGGGCTGAACCAGATATTACAGAAAATAAACATTTTAAGGAGTCAGGAAAGTGAAACCAGAGTAGGTTGAAGGAAAAAAGGAAGACTGAGAAATGGAAATTTGATTTGGGCTTGAGGGAAGAGTTAGACTTTGGGTGGAAAAGGTGTCCTGAAAACATAGGAAGGAAAAAAACAACAAAAAGGCAGATTGTGACTATCCTATGCTGCTTTTAAAGTATCCTCCCTCCTATCTCATAGTTTTATTCTTTTGTAGCTCAAATCTCTGCGTCATTCTCTTCTTTTTTTTTCTTTTAGATCGTTGTGACTAACCAAGCTCCTGATTATTGATTCTCATTTTTTCATACACGTTACCACCAAGCTTACCAGCTTACTCTTAGCCCTAACCTTTATCCTCGTTCAGGGTGATTTCAACATACAGATGCACCATCACCCTGGAAACTTGAAACTTTGTTGCAAGTGGTCAACAATATCCTCTTTCTGCCCATCTCAGCCATCAATTCTATGATCACAATTTCTGTTTTTTTCTTTTTTCTTTTTTTTGAGATTTTATTTATTTTTTCATGAGAGAGGCAGAGACATAGGCAGAGGGAGAAGCAGGCTCCCTGCAGGGAAGCTGATACAGGACTCCATCCCAGGACCCTAAAATCATGACCTGAGACAAAGGTTCAACCACTGAGCCACCCAAGTGCCCCCATGATCACAATTTCTAAGTTATAATCTCATCTCACTAACTCCTGCCTTTCAGCTCCCTTGCGGCAGTGTCCTGTATAAAACTTCTCTTTAACTTCATAGCAATCCCTCCTTTCATGGCTTTACTTGACACAGGATGGCTCTTGGATTCTCTCACACAGCTTGGATTCCATGGCTCATCATCATAGTCATAGTCTTAGAAGTCCTTGGCTAGCATCCATTTTTCTGCTTGCATTGGGGAAGCTCAACTTGACTGAAGAAAAAACACAAAACTAAAGAGATTCTTAATCTTAATCTCTCAAAAATTTATAATTATGGATGGCCTGGGTACACTTGCAAAAATGTTGGGAAGAACACCAGGCCAAACTCTACTTAGGGCTTAAGGTAGGCTTGCCCCTTATATTCTCTTATACTATATAGAGGTCCAAATGCCCTGAGTCTAAATATCTGAAGCTATTAATCCAACTAAAAAATGGCTAAATGAAATATGATCTTTCCTTCTGTCTTGGCAAATATACCTTGACAATGACCTGAAAGGCTAGTTTTCAACTGGACTCCTCAGAATTCTGTGGGAGCTGGCAAATGGAGAAAAAAGTCTAGGACTTGCCCCTTTCTCCTTTCAGTACCAGCTCTCTCCCATGTGACAAGGGTCTTGAGCATGTAGGCAACCTAGTGAACATATCCATTTACCTTGCTCATAGCAACTGCCCCTCAGACTCTCCTAGGGCTCAACATACATGCAGTCATAGCCTGATCTCATCTCAAGTGACGGGCATGGGGAAGATGACCAAACAGGACAATGAAGTAGTCTTGAGTCATTTGGACAGTGAATTCTAGGTAGCCAGGTCCCCAAAGCCTAGTTTAGAGGGTCAAGGCAGACTTTGGGTATGCACATCCCTTTAGCACCATGGCTAAGGAATGTGGTTGCCCAGCAAAAAGCCAGAGAAGGGACCCCTAAAATATGAGGTTGAGGGTCAAAGCCCTTTCTGGCAGGGTATAAGGGCTGTATTGGCTCAATAAGGCTCTAAGGAAAAACTTCATCATGTAGGCACAATGAGCTGGGCCAGAGGGAAGGCCTGTATCATGAAAAGATTATGATTGTTAATACCATCTATTACAGCAACACAGCATGAAGCCTGATACTCAAACCCAGTTTTCATTCAGAGAAGAGAGAAGATTTTAAGATTTTAAGCTTGATCTAAGATTCCCAGAAGCTTCTGCAAAAGATAGGGACACAAAAAGCCTTTTTTGGGGGCCCTCACTTACATAGTATGAACCAAAGATAAAAGGGCCATTTGTGATCAGATCTCTTCAGTCTCTCCTACTGCATAGTGCCTTGAAGCTTTGGTAAGTGAGCCCTCCAGTCTATGCAAGGGTGCACCCAGGGGGAGAGACAGTGTCCAGAGGCCCCCTGAGAGACCACAGTGAACAACAGACCGATACTGGTTCTCAGAGGCTAGTGATGACAACTCCATTAAGACGAACTTTGTCAGAGCACTTGGGAAACATCCCCAGGGGCCTTCTGGGCTATTCTGGGGCCATGCTCAATCTTGCAGGGATTTGGATCCCCCAGGAAGTAAGTTATGTGAGAGACCAGAAGCCAGGAGACATTAACAGTACTTCTTACTAGTCTTCAGGTTACAGTGGAGAGGCTGTACAGCCAACAATTTGACACCGGAGGTTTTTGTTTTGTTTTGACACGAGAGATTCTTAAGAATACACATGTTTGGAAAAAGGGATAGTGAAGAAATGAAGTTTGGTTGGCTGGAGGAATTGCCACTTAGAGTAATAGAGCCAGCTAAGTTTGCTCAGGAAAGAGGCGACGTGAACTAGCATTTTGTGATGCATATTTTATTCTAGGCATTTTATATATGAAGTTTAACTGTCTAAATAATCCAGTGAGATAGATATTATTCCTATAATACCAAAGTCTCAATCAGGTCAAGAACTTGCCCAAAGATACACAGTAGACGGAGATATGGTTCCTGAGCAATTTCGTCTCCTCTGTTTTGCTGCTTTCTGTAATTACAGAAGTCCCTTCCCTAAGAGAGTCTCCTGGCATCTTGGCAGCAAAGGTTATTTCATAAAGAAATTCTTGCATTCAGTGTAAATAGCAGCACTCTTCTGACCTTGGCTGTCTCATCTGTTTCATAGTTCTAGATATTAAATTACATTTCATTATGTATATGTCTGAAATAGTATTAGTTCTAGGGGGATATTAGAAGCTGCCACAGAAAGGGCCTTGTGTATTAAATTGGCATGTCAATCTCTAAGAGAATATCATTTTCATGTGGGTCTTTAATAAATAATATTTGAGTGTAAAATAGAATCTAAAGTATACTTTAAGATAGGTAGATAGATAGATAGATAGATAGATAGATAGATAGATGATATCAGAATACTACTTCTATCCCCTCTAGATATTGTCTCCCCTTCTCTCTATTGAACAGCTTCAATGCTGTGCTATCCTGTCTCTGAATCTCATATCTAGCCTCTGTCTCTGCTGCTTTTTTAAGCTCCATAGAAGAAATCTCAAAGCTGGCTTTCTTGACCGCTGCCAGAGGACAAAGATCTGGGTGATCATGGAAAGATAATCACCATTTCTGTTGCTTCAAAGAAGTCTCATCCTTTAGTGTCATGTATATATTAAAAAAAAATACCTGGCAGCTAATTGAATTGTGGGTTTTGATGCCACTTTTATGAAGCTATGTAAATCCAGCGCTAGTTTACCATGGTTGCCACCAATAGAGTGACCCCATTACGCCCATGGGTGAGGAGAGACATGGCTATTACACAGAGCAACTTGGTCATGAAATCCCTTATTTATGATCACATTCAGAAAGCCATGAACCTTTCCCACTTACTATCATATTTTAATTCACTGCCATACTTGTGAGCACACATATAAATCAGTACGCATCCTTAAAAGATAAATCTCACACCAAATCCAGGGCGAACAAGTGCATCCTGTTTTATGGAATCTATGTGACCTGACTGCAAAAAGCATTTTTGATTAATCAGAACTAAGATTTTAATAAAGAAACAGCAGGTGGGCTAACCACAAAATTAAAACTCCCAACCGTCTCAGAGTAATAAAGTCATAAATATAAAAGTGCTCAAAATATCTCATTTGCATCTTTAAATAACGTCCCTGTTTCACAAGGACAGGCACTGGCTTGACCAGCAGAGGGCAGTTTCTTATATATGTTGCCATTTTCTGGTTCAGTCTTGCTGCAGTATCTTTGTCAATCCTTTCACTGCGTAATAGAGCGGGGCCTGTGTGGTAATTAATTGCCATCTGCAGTGTGTTTTTACCAGTGATTTTTACACCCAATTGCTCAATTGCAATATCAAATCAACCGCATTTCAATATAGTCTGGAGAACAAAAATATGCCTTTGGTTTCCTAATCAAGTTTGGTCAATTTAAGGATTCTTTTTTGCAGAAACGATGTCAATTTATCTGTGTGACTGTGGTATAGCCTCCCCGTTAGTAGTTAAAATTTTATGGCTTTTTGAACAGGGCAGATCAAGGTTTGAAATCAGGCTCTGCTGTGGAGTGCCTGTGTTTCCTTATAGTGGTTTTGTTAATTACCCTGGTGACTTAAACTGGGCCTTTTTTTTTTATAGAAAAATGCAAATCATGACCTGATAGCCCAAGGTTGTATTGAGGTTTCAACATCTTAACAATTTATGGAATAAGCGCTTGAAGATTTTCGGCTTACCTGTGTAAGTCACACATATACCCGGAACACAGCCCCCCAGTAAATCTGCCTCAGGAATGTTTGAGCACCATAACCTTGCATTACACTAACTAAACCAGGCAAACAGTCGATAAATATGCGAATCTGTCGTTTTGGTGATTGTAAACATGGCAGAAGGATAATAACAAATGTACTTCATAGTTCATGATATGCTTTTACATGCATTATTCATTCTCCACACCAAGTCTTTAGCTAGGCAGGACAGATAGTAGGACCTTCTTTTCACAGTGAGGAAATCAAGCCTCAGAAAGTTAAGCTATTTGCCCAACATCACATGGTGATGATAGACACAGAGCTTGAACTTCATTCACTCTGATATGCAGTCCAAGGCATTTTCAACACCCATCTTGGCAGAGTCAGGGTATTCTTCTCTCTCAAGTGTCTACCTCTACATGCATAGTCAAGAGAATTAGGCCCAGTTACCTCCCAGTTTCCTTCTAGCTCTGACATACTGAGAAGACCTAGGACCTTTACCATGAAAGGGATGGCTCTAATATCAGTAGAGATTTATCACTGTACTTGTGCTATTCTTGAAAATGAGGCTTTAAGACTTAGAAACACCAAAGAAACCTCTTGGAGGGAAGAGAGGTAAAGAAAAAGATGATGAGGCCCTACTGACCCTGAGTCAGTTAATCATTAGATTGAAAAAAAAAAAAAAAGTCAACTGTTTTTTTTCTTTAATGCCCATTAAACATCACCTCTATCATTCTAAATACCATAATGTAATTCTACCAAATTTCTCTCTAAATCAATAAATTATGACACACCAAATGAACCAGCTGTCCCGCACTGCTATACAAACACTACCCCTAAAAGCAAACCAAATAACCAAATAACATTTACAAGTCATATTAGTAGTATTAATTATAGCAAACATACATAATACATTTTCTATGTGTTAGGACTGTCCTTCATCCTCTAAAGACATAATTTCTTATGATTTTTTTATCTCACAAGGTGGCTACTTTTAATATCCATGGTATGCAGCTGAGTAATTTATAAAAGGCTTCATGTCCATCTCTCTGGTGCCATGTGGTGTGTGTGTGTGTGTGTGGTCTAGGCCACCATCACTTATTTTCTAGTCACTGCAATAGTCTACATATTGGTCTTTTTCTGTCCTTACTCACGGACATATCAGTCTATACAAAGTATCCAGACTGATCTTTTAAAACATAAATGTAATTATGTCATTCTCATGGTTTAACCCTTTATGAGGTTCTCGTTCCACTTACAATGCTAAAAAGACATTTCTGACCACAACTACTATTGTAATTTCATCTTAGCTCATGCCTCTTCCTTCTTCGGTTATAAGGTTTCAAGCACATTGAAATTCTCTCTATAACTTGGCTGGATGAAGAAGGTTCCCACTCCAGGGTTTTTTCCCATGGGGTTTCCTTGCTGGAATGCTTTTCTATCCTTACAGTTGTTATTCCAATGCATATCTGAATTAATGTCATTTCTACATAGAAGCTTTCCTGGGTTACTTAGTCTCAAGTAGATACAATTAATTCTTTCACTGAATACCCTGTGTTTTCATTATACTTAATACAATTAGTAGTTATACACTTATGGACATGTTTATCATTTTGTTTTTTTTTAACAAAGAAAGGGTCTATGTCTGTTTTTTTTTCCACTTTATATCCAAAATTTCACACAGTTCCTTTAAGAGAATAGAAATGAATTTTTTTAAAGATTTCATTTATTTATTCATGGGAGACACAGAGAGAGAGGCAGAGACACAGGCAGGAAGAGAAGCAGGCTCCATGCAGGGAGCCTGATGTGGGACTTGATCCCGGGTCTCCAGGATCAGGCCCTGGGTCAAAGTCAGACACTCAATCACTGAGCCACCCAGGCATCCCTAGAAATGAATTAAATAGTAAAGTCAAGGATTCAACTTATTCATCCTTTCTAAATATGCTTATCCTTTTCTTCCCAATTGCTTTCTCCAAAAATGCAATTCTGTTCTTTAGATGAAATAAAAAAATATAGAACAACATGAAGCCATAATTTAAACAAAACAAGGAACAATAAATAAAAGTTGCACAAGGATAGCATAAGAATAAGGAATTAAATAGATGACTCTCATTCCTGTTATATAAGATTTTCACCCTCATTTTGTTTTTAATACTTGTTCACCAGATGTTAGCAATCCAGATATTCTGGATCTAACTAATAAAGAAATAACAGAAAAATTACTTGGGAAAGTGAACTAGCATCCACCCAAGAATTAAGAAGGTACTCAGGGATGAAATTGAGAAACCACTGGGCCCAGCATTTAATTGGAAGGGCCATATGATGTATGTCATAAAATCATAATTATGTGAATGAGGTAAATGGCGACTAGTTCACTCAATCCCAGAATAATAAACTAGGAGGCACTCTTCCCAACCCACAGCCTTGAAACTTGAAAGAATTACACATTAAACTTAAGGAAAACAAATAAACAAATTTTAAAATAGAAATATGTTTTAGAGAGTTTATATGAACTCATGGATATAAATATTTTGGTGTTTTAAAGGGAATGAGGTCATTGGGTATCTGTCATTTAGTATCTTAATTAAATGGCCTAGATCAAAGGCAGACTTTTTTAAAAAAAACATGTTCATGGCATATATTAAACACATATTTGATGCAATGTGTTAATTTACAACTTACTAGTGTGTAGTATTTTAGTCTATACATTGGTGCCAAATACTTTTTCTTATTTTACTGGAATCATGAAGCCACTTTTTATTTAAGTAGGGCAGATCTACCATTTATTAGGTGACTGCAGGAGTGATTGATCTTCTAGGGCTTATTGCTTCCAATTAATTCTGCCCTTCAGTGTATCAGAGCTTTCATCCTAAGAAGATGACTCCCTATTCTTTGCCCCAGTGACCACCCACTAGACTATTCTTCCAGGCGCTTTATTCTTATCTTACATCGCTTATTCATTTGATTATCAGTAAATATTTACTGAATACCTACTACAAACATACTAGGTGCTGGAGAAATTGGAGGGGAGGGCATAATTACATGATGCCATATCTTGTATGCATGCAAGAAAAACAAAAAATGAGTTATCACTATATAATGTGTGAAGTGCTATAAGAGAGATACATGCAAAAAACATAGGACAACTGAAAACAGAAAGTTTCAGAGAAAATGACATTTGAGTGTAATCTTAAGTGTTCATAGGGAAACACTTGGAAGGTGGGAAGAAAACATTTATGGAAGAGAAGCGATGTGCTTGAACATAATATAATATAATATACATAATATACTTAAGAAATGGAATTCATGGGGCACCTGGGTGGCTCAGTCTGTTGGGTGTCTGGCTTTTGATTTTGGCTCAGGTCATGATTTCAGGGTCATGGGATTGAGCCCTGTGTTGGGCTCCAGGTTCAGCAGGGAGTCTGCTTGAGATTCCCTCTCTCTGTCTCTCCCCTCCCCATGCTCATTCACTCTCTCTCTCTTTCTCTTTACCTGTCTCTCAAATCTTTAAATAAATGGAATTCACTTATGGGGGAAATGCCTGAAGGGAGAGGTAAGCCTCAGTTTAAGAAGTCATACTTAGAAGATGAAACTCTGTACCGAAGGAATAGAGACTGGGGCCACTAAGAGAAAAGCCTTCACTAGATTTTGAGAGAAAGATGGAGGATAGTTAAGCCTTCTGACTCCTAACTTGTTCAGCTGGATGGATTGTGGTGTCATACTTTGAGAAGGGAAGCACAGGAGGGGGCTCAGTTGAAAGTGTGCATATGTGCTTGTGAGGGAGAAAGTGTATGATGATGAATTCACCTTTGGACATGCTAGTTTTAAATACCTGTGCATTGGGCAGCCCTGGTGGCCCAGCAGTTTAGCGCCACCTTCAGCCCAGGGTGTGATCCTGGAGACCCAGGATCGAGTCCCACATCGGGCTCCCTGCATGGAGCCTACTTCTCCCTCTGCCCCTCTCTCTGTAATGAATAAATAAATAAAAATCTTTAAAAATAAATAAATAAATAAATAAATACATACATACATACATACATACATACATACATACATACATAAATACCTGTGGATCCGTTAGGCAGAGCTGTACAGCAGGCAGCTTGCTGCACAGCTATGGAGATGAAGACTGAAGTTTTAGCTAGAGATCACGACCCAAATGTCATATGAATGACAGTGAGTGCCATGGCCCTGGGGTGACATGTGTTGGAAGAACATGTGCTTAAAATGGAAAGACAAAGTAATGGTATTTATTCAGAAATGATAAAATAATGTAATTTTCATCGAGGAAAGTTATTGAATTCTGTTACAATGACTTCAACTTGGCAAATGGGAAAATACAAGCACATAGTAAACCTTCATGTGGTGAGTGAACACTTACCCCATGCCAGGCACCAAGACACACACAGGGTATATTTATACAAAAGCTATAAAAGTAACTTTCTAAGCAAAATTAAGTCTCACAGAACTATAAATTGTGTTGATTTCTAATTACTGTTTGCTAAAATTCAGGAGAAATAAGCTTCCAGTTCTGATGTAGCAACAGGAGGAGATGCTATGTAAGCAAGTTATTACGTCCTTGGAAAAGCTGAACCAATGTGGAATAGTTCTTGGCTTCTGATGATGGGTGGAGTGAGTTGAAAGCATGAGGACACAGTAAGACAGAGCACTCAAAGACGAGACTCCTGTCATATATCCGGCTGGTTTGAAATATGCATTAATATCTGTCTCAGCAGCTTGTCTTATGAAAGCAGTTGGGCCAGAAGCACAGCGGAGGGCAACCAATGACCTACAAGTAGTCTCTATATTGCATTTACACTAAGTGCAGGTGCCTGGTATTTGGGAATATCCTGCCTTGGGATCATGGATCAATATGACTACAGGAAGTTGGCAACTTTCTTCTCTGTTCACACTTTCTTGTTAGATAGAAACCTATTAGCAAAATAAATAGAAGTAGATAGCTAAATGGACACACAGACATGTACTGAATATGCAGGAGTCAAGGGGAAAGAAGGATTAGAATAGCACTGCTGCCCTCTGTCCCCATCACCCTGCTCCCAATCTTCTAGCCATCTCTGAAGCCATGTGGAATTTTAATACAGAGAGCTCTTCACACCTAAGCATATTCAAAGGTATTGGATTTTTCTTTGGCTATACTAAAAAGTAATATGAGGAGAGATAAGCTTGGGCAAGCCAGAAGCATTTGATGAATGTAAAAGGAAGGATTTCAGAGTTATCTGGCCAAAGAATCATTAAAAACAGTGGTCTGTTCATCAGAATAGACCCAGAAAAGCAACCACACCGCCCCCCTCGCCCCGCCCTGCCTTTTCAAAACTTGAATATAGCATAGAAGTAGAAGATTAGGGACATAACCAATGTCTTTGAATTTCAATTACTTAAAAAATAATTAAAATTGATTTCTTATATATTTTATTGTGCTGAGACTTTAGTCATATTTCTGGGCCTCTTCTTAACCATTTTATGAATTAAGGTATGTTGGCGACAGGGTCCTATGCTCATTTCCTTAGTAAATATCAAAACCCTCTTATGTCCTTTAATTCTTGTTAACTCTGTTAAAGTTAAGCTACAAAAGACCAACTGACCATTGAAGGATTGAAATGTTAAAGTACAGGCAAAATTTAGAACATGACAATATGGCTTTATATACACTTGGCTTAGCACCTTAGAGTAAATAGGCAAATAGTTCTACTGTCTGTTTCAATGGCTGAAAAAAATGAATAAATTTGGCATTCTTGTCTACCATATTTCATTAATTATAAAGTCTGGGAATCAAGAGACCCATGTTCTCACGCAGGCCTTTTTATGCCTGTCTCTATGATCTCAATAAGCTACACCTTTTTGGGGTTTCATTTTTCCCATCTCTGAAATGAGATTAGACTCATTTTTTTTTTCAACACTCACATTCTGTGAGTCTATGAACTAGTGTGGGATTCAAGAATCCCTAAGCAAACCTCGGCAGGAAAGAGTGGTGTAACCCTTGGCTCTGGCAGGGCCATAACAAGTTGCCACAAAGGATGATGAGATCTGCAGGGTCCAGCAGCTTTTCTGCTCCTGGATTCAAGGAGGTTTGCATTCTAGTTTGAGTCTCAGAAGCCAGGACCCCAGCCCTTGAATCAGGATTCAAGGAAGCACGTGCTCCTTTACCAGCCGCTCTCGGTCCTCTGCACCCTGCAACTGGCAGGAGCAAAGACTTCAATCAGATCCACAGGGTACCTGGTGCCACTGGGCATTATGTGCTTACGTCTCCACACAACACCTCAGCCAAAATCAAATCAGAAAGGCCGGATTGCAGTTGTCAGGGCATCCACTGGTGATCTCTGTGCTGAGTAAATATCGCACTTCCTGTGACACTTACTTGCCAAGATACTCCTAATGCTTTTCTAGCATGAGGGCTCCCAACCAGGAGCTCCGTCCTGAGAGATTGTGGCAAGCTCTGCTACACACCATTTCCCACACCTGTTTTTGTGTCCGTAAATTTGCAATTACTTTTCCTTCAGGCTTAGACTGATTAGAGCATCCGTCTTTCCCCTCCAGTTGTTTCACAGGCAGTTTTAATGTGAATCAGCTCAAAAGCCAGACCAGGTCAAATCTTTAGCTTTTAGCCTCCCCAATGAGCCTAGTTTAAGTTTAAAAAAGAGCCTCGAAGCCTTGCTGCATAATGCTGCTCCTGGCCTCTGAGCCACAAGCCGGGAGAGTTAGTAATGATCACAGTGGAGAATTCATTAAGCTGTCCTAATTGAGGGCTGGGGTGAGAGGGAAGGTAGGGTTCCAAATCTGACCTGCTTGGGCCTGGAGCCTGGAGTGGGAAGACGAGTTACCCTTCGGGAAACATCTAAGAACTAGAGGCTTAAACATTTTATTTTACCCTCACGGCATCTCTCTAAGATAAGAATTATAATCGGCATTTCACAGATGGCTCAGAGAGGTTAAGTAATTTGCCCAGGGTCACGTATCTATGAGTAGAAGAGTCATGATTAGAATACAGATCTTTCTACAGGCCAGTGATCCTTTTTTTTTTTTTTTTTTTTTTTTTTAATTTTTCCCTGTGTGCTAGCCTGCTAAGGAGAAAAACCCAGGCTCAGGGAAGTCCAAGGCAACCTGAAAAATAATTTTGGGAGCCTGCGTCCTATGGTGGCAAGAAGCTGGCTGAAGCCTGTTGCCACAGAGGTGGAGGCAGGAGCACGGAGAAGGAGCAGAGGGTGAGTCCGGGTGAGTTCTAGGCAGGGAGGGCAGGGAGGGAGCAGCCAGGGGTCAGGCTTTGCAGAGAATTAGCTGAGGCCTAAGAGTCTTCATCGAAAAGGCTCGACTTACCTTTCTCTTCCTAGCAGTGAAGACCCTGGAAAGCCAGCCACACGGCTGCTCCCACCTGCCTGCTAAATCTCACAGGCCCTGTACGGTCACAGCCAAGTCGCATGGAAATACATGCATCTTCCCGGACCTTCCCGCCCTTGAGGACCTCACCCAGGGCCTGGAGATCTGTCTCTTCTCAGCTGCCCGGCTCCTCCATCAGCACCACACCATCTCTCCACAGCTGTCTCTGAGTCCCCAAGGTGAAAACTGAATCTCTTATTGAAGTCCCTCAGCTCATTTATCAAGTCCCAACCACATGGTGGTTTCTGTGCAAGCTCTGCACTCCCTCGTAGACTCTCAGGTCCTTACGGGTTGAGGCACACATGGCTGAGGGAGCACATATTGGAGGTTTGAGTACATTCCCCTTCCCCCTCTCAGTGGCCTTCATGGAGACCATGCTCAGAAAATATGGGTAAACCTGTCCATCTTAGGCCTGCTGTTTCCTTCTTTCCCTTGGTGGAAGAGCACTGGCCATCCACTGCCTAAGTTTTCATTTAGTGAGCACCAGCTATGTGGATGGGCCGAGTCCTGGAAGGCTCTTCCTGTCGTGCTGAGACACTGGATGCTCCTCTTGTTTCAGGGTGATATGAATGGGTGTGGCACGGGGAAGTGACATGGTCATACCTATTTTTTAGAGAGGTTCTTCTTGATGCAATGTCAAAGGGAATGGAAGGAGTGGAGCCTGGCAGCAGGGAGAGCAGGAGGATGCTGGCAACATTTCAGGCATGAGGTGTTAAAGGCTTAAATCAGTCTTTATAACACAGGAGAAAAGAACAGAACTGTGGGTCTGTGTTCGTAGACCTTCACGGTCCAAATTTCACTGCCTGATTTTTTACAGCTGATAGTATCTGGCCATTCCTTCACTTCTACTCCATGGGGTTTGACTTTTCTCCTTTGGAGATTAGCCGACATCCTCACCAACACTTATTACTATTTTTTTAAAATTCTAACTATCCAAGAAGGTGTGGAGTGAAATCTCACTGTGATTTTAATTTGCTTTTTTCTAAGGATTATTGAGGTTTAGTATCTTTCCTTGTGTTGTCCGTTTGTACATCTTTTCTAGATAAATGCCTGTTTATACATTGTATGCTCAATCACATGAGTACACATAAAATAGATTTTATACATTTGCTTTTTAGATCATGTTGGAAAAAAATAGAGTTATAAACAATAGAGCGATATGAGCTTTTATATATTCCCAGGTATTAAACTTTACTGGAGATTTTTATTTCTTCATATGGTTTCCAGTCTTGTGTGCTTTCATTTCAACCTGAAGGACCTCCTTTAGGATTTCTTATAAGGCAAGGTTAGTGGTAATGAACTTTCATAGCTTTTTATTTATTCCTTAAAAAAAAAAAAAAAAAAAAAAAACCTTTATTTGAGAGAAAGAGAGAGAGAGCACAGAGGGAGAGGGAGAAGGAGAAATAGACTCCCTGCTGAGCAGAGAGCCCAATGCTGGGCTCAATCTCAGGAGTCTGAGATCATGACCTGAGCTGAAGGCACATGTTTAACCAACTGAGCCACCCAGGTGCCCCTATTTCATTTTTGCCTACATATGTTTTAATTTTTCCTTCATTCTTGGAGCATAGATTGGCTAGATATAGAACTATTTCTTGATAATTTTTTCTCAATACTTTAAATATATCATCATACTGCCTTCCTGTTTCCATAACTTCTGATGAGGAAACTGGGTGTTAGTTTTACTGAGGCTCTCTTGTGCTTGACCAGTCGCAGCTTTTTCTCTTGCTGCTTTTAAGATTCTCTTGCTGTCTTTGGCTTTTAGCTAGTGTGTCTCGATAGGACTGTCTTTGAGATAATCATATTTGACATTCATTGGTTTTCTTGGATTTGTAGATCTTTGTATTTCATCAAATTTAAAATGTTTCCGGTCATTATTTTAGATACTCTCTCTAATACTGCATGTGTGGTTCCACTTTCCAGTAGGACACAGGTCCCTTAGGATCTGTTCACTTTTCTTTGTTCTTTTTTCTTTCTGTTCTTCAAACACAATAATTTCAATTGTCCTATCTTCAAATTCACTAATTCACTGCATCTTTTGTCTGCCTCCTCCAATCAGCTGTTGAACTTTACTGGATCTTTTTATTTTAGTGATGTTTCTGTGGGGGGATGAGACCCTGAGGCCCTGATCCCACTCCTTTGCTAATATGATTCCCAATGCTTTTCTCTAAAGTAAGATTTTAGGGAGATGAAACATACCTTCAGAAAGGTGCACAAAGTTTAGGTATAGAGCTTGATAATATCCCACAAAAGAGCCTACTGGTTTAATAAGCAATCAAATAAATAGGATATTGCTTGCTTTCCAAAGTATCTCCTCTACCAACTTTCACCAACTCTCAAATGTGACAACCCTCTAACTTCTAACAGCGTAGGTTGCTCTATAGTCTTGCTAAGCTTTAGTATATTATATGTGTTCTTTCATTTCCCACCATATTTTACTCAATGTTATGTTTTAGGGATTCATCTATGAAATTGTGTATAGTTGTATACAATTCATTAATTTTAATTTCTGTTTTTGTTTTTGTTTTGTTTTGTTTTTTACAGCTTTTCCCTTTCTCTTGTTAGTGGGCATTTGAGTGTGTGCATTTGTTAACTATTTTCACTATTACTGCTGTGTGCCTTTTTGTACACATCTTTTCCTGGATATATGTGCCTATCCTTAAGAGAGAAATATCTAGGTTATAGGGCACATATTAATTTAGCTTTTGTTTTTCCAACTGGTTATACTAAGTGACAAGCCCACCAAAAATAGGTGAAAGCTGCATTGTACCACACCCTCATTAACTTTTCCTAGAGTCTGTGATTTGTTCCTTTTGGCCTTTCTCGTGTGTAAGTTTTGGCTCTCTGTCATTTCACACTAAGACGAGCAGAGTATGGGAGTTCTGAATCTTCCACATCCTTACTATCCATTTTAATCTTAAATATTGTAGTGGATGTGTAGTGGATCTCACTGTGGTTTTGATTTGTATTTCCATGATGAATAATAGTATTGAAAATGTTTTGATATGATTATTGGTTACTCACATACCTTGCTTTGTGAGCTCCCTTTAAATATTTTACTTGTTACTCAATTGAGCCTTTAATATATAAAATATTTAGTTGCATGAGTTATTTATAAATGTTAGATACCAATCTTTTGTCAGATATATTTTTGTGAATTTATTTTCTAGTCTCTGATTCATGTGTTCATTTTCTTAAGGGTCTTTTCATAACCAGAAGTTGTATATTTTAGTGGAATATAGTTGATGATTTTAATTTTTTTTCATTGTGTAACCTAAGAAATATTGGCATGCCCCAACTCATGAATGTAGCCTTCTATTTTGTTTTCTAAAAACTTCATGAATTTAACTCATGCATTTGATCTTGTATACATTTTAATTTTTATGATACAGTGAGATAAAAGTCAAAGTGTAGACAATTGGTGATATATGAAAAGAATGAACATTTTAGTTTATTTTACATTTCTTTACTAGTAATATATAAGGACAGATGTATATTTTTGTACATGAATTTTGTATATGGTAATGTTTCTTTTTAAAAAAAAATTTATTTATTTATTCATGAAAGACACAGAGAAAGAGAAGCAGAGATACAGGCAGAGGGAGAGGCAGGCTCCATGCAGGAAGCCCAGTGTGGGACTCGATCTCATATCCCAGGATCATGCCCTGACCCAAAGGCAGATGCTCAACCGCTGAGCCGCCCAGGCATCCCATATTGTGATGTTTCTTAAATTCAGTAATCAAGTAATTGTTTTGCAAATTCCTTAGATTTCTCTATGTAAACAATATTACCTACCAGTAAGGAGAATTTTATATATCTCCATTTTTATGCCTTAATACCTATTCTTTCTTTAATATCTCATTTATGTCAGCTATATCTTTTCTGATATTTTATCTAGTTGTTCTATCAATTAAAAGAAAGGAGTGTGAAAATCTTCAAAAATGACTACAGAACAATCTACTTCTTTTAATTACATCAATTTTTTATTCCTGTGCCTTTAAAAATATAATTTTTGTCTTCTTGAGTTGACTTTTCAATGATTATGAAATAACCCTCTTCATCTTATTCAAATATTTTGGTCTAAAATGTATTTTATCTGACACTGATATAGCAATTCTTGCCTTATGCTTACACTTTGCATGAGGTCTCTTCATTATTTATGTTCAACCTATATTTGTTTTTATACTTAAGAAGTGTTTGTTGTATGCAAGATATAATGCTTTTTTTTTTTACCAATTTGACCAAATCTCTGTATTTTTTGTCTGTATAGTCCAGTAACATTTAAAATAGTTATAGATATGATTGGATTTAGTTATACCATTTTATTCTTTGATTTCTCTTTGTTGCCAGACATTTTTCTCTCCCCATTCACCATTGCTTAGTTTCTCTTGGGTTATTTAAATATTTTCTAGAATTCCAATTTAAAGTATTTGTTGGCATTTTAGATTTGCCTTTTTTGGCATTATTTTCCTAACAATTGACATCAATGTTAATATAATAAACTTTTCAATTTAATAGATATACTATGGCACCAGTTCAAATAAACTGGAGAAACCTTGCAATATTGCATAGCCAGCTACCCCACCAATACTTTGTTCTAGAGTTTTCATATGTATTGAAATAAGTAAAAAATGAGCACATTAAAATATTATTTTTCTCTACACCTAGGTATAGTTTTCATTTTTATTCAGATTTTATTTTTGGAGTGATGTCAGCAACATGGCTGGATATGATTTCCCTTGTTTGTATCCCCTCTCAACAATAATAGTTTGGCATCATCCATGAATGAAGCTGCCATTATGAGAACTGTGGGATCCAGCACCATATGCTGAGAGACCCACCTACATATGCATTGGATAGTAGCTATACAGATCTTGTCTTAGTTGTGGACCCTGCAGCAGTTCATGAACTGGTTCTTTTACCCTTTAAAGGATGGTCTGGAAGTCCTGGAAAACATTGATGTAGACAATCACTCATGGATGAGAAAGCCTTTGTGATGTCCAGGTCTCCAGAAGAGAACTTCTAGTACTCCACTGGCTGGGAGTGGGGGGGGGTGGGGGGGCAAATGTCACTATTCAGTGCAAAGAGAGATCTCAGCCCATGATTTCTCTCTCAAGGGAAAGAGAGAGCATTAATTTGCATGTTAACACTTTAAGTATTTCACTTCATTCTCTTCTTGCTTGCATGATTTCTGAGAAATCAGATAGAATGCTTATCTTTTTTCCTCCATAGTTACAGTATTGTATTTTCATTGTATGGCTTCTTTCAAGATTTTTCTTTGTCTTTGATTTTTCTGTAGTTTGTAAATTTTATGCCTTGGTATAATTTTATTGATATTTATCTTGCTTGGTGTTCTCTAAATTTCTTGGATCTATGATTTAGTGTCTGACATTAATTTTGGGGAAAGTCTGTCATTATTATTCCAAATATTTCCTCTTCCTCTTTTCCTTTTGTTCCCTCTGATATTCCCATTATATGTATGTTACACCTTTTGAAGTCTGTAAGTCTCACAATCCTTAGATAGTCTGCTTTTTTTTTTTTTTTTCCAAGCCTTACCTTTGCTTTTTGGCTTTTAAGGATTCTAATGATATATCCTCTAGCTCAGAGATTCTTTCCTGAGCCATATCCAGTCTTGTAATAAATCCATCAAAGATATTCTTGATTTCTGTTAGAGTGTCGTTATCTTTTTTTATCTCTAGCATTTCTTCCTGAATTTTTTTAAAGGTAACAAAGGCTTTTTTTTTTTTTAATTTCATTTATTTATTCATGAGAGATACACAGAGAGAGAGGCAGAGACATAGGCAGAGGGAGAAGCAGACTCCATGCAGGGAGCCCGACATGGGACTCTATCCCGGGACTCCAGGATCATGCCCTGGGCTGAAGGTGGCGCTAAACTGCCAAGCCACCCTGGCTGGCCTTGAATGTTTTTTTTAGTATTTCCATTTCTCTACTTACATCGCCCATGTGTTCATGCATGCTGTCTGTTTTATCCATTAGAGCCCTTAGTATATTAATCATAGCTGTTTTAAATTCCAAGTCTGATAATTGTACTATCCCTTCTATATCTGGTTCTGATGCTTGCTCTGTCTCTCCAAATCATGTTTTTTGTTTTTGTCTTTTGATATGCTTTGTATTTGTTTCCTGATAGCTGGACATGAAGTGTTGTGTAAAAAGGATTATTGCAAATAGACCTTTAGTATTATGTTGGTGAGGTGTGGGCAGAAGGGAAGTGACCTATAGTTCTATAATTAGGTCTCAGTATTAGTGAGCCTATATTTCTGTGCTGTTAACCTTACAAATGTTTCCTAGATTTCTCCCACACACACCTGAGGTGAGACAAGATGTCTATAGTGGCCTGGAGTTTGGTATTTCCATTTTCAGGTCAGTTAGGCTCTGATGATATCCCATCCAGTAAGGCTCTCAGGACAGACCTATTCATGAATTATTCAAAATAATTCCTTTTGCTCTCCCCTTTTGCAAGGGGGGAGGTGGATTTTTTTCTCTGATATTTACTGTAGGAATCTTGTCTAGCTTCTAGATGTAAATCTCACAATACTGTAGAAGTCCCACTATGAATGGGTCACCCTGGAGTTTTTAACTCTCAGAGTTGTTCACATTGCCTGCAGCAATTTTTCAATTACAGCTCAGGTTTTCTACCCCGGCACTGATTCCCACAGCAGTTGCTGCTAATGAGTCTATGCTCAGATAGGTCATGACTCCCTGTATTCACCTGTCTATCTCTCCAATTTTGGTGGCAGCAGGTTTCCCTGTATTCTTCTCTCTTAAAGAACCTAGAAGAGTAGTGGATTTTTGTTTGGCTTTTTACTTGCTTGTTGGGATGGAGTGTTAGTTTCCAAACTCCTTCCATGCACAATTGGAAATCTTTTTTAAATGGGGAACAGATTAAAGGTTACCGGGGTTTAGAGACAATGGAGAGGGGGGCAAGTAGGGGTAATTATAAAAGGGCAATGCAGCATATCCTTGTGGTGTAGAACTGTTCAGTATCTTGATTGTCATGATGGATATGTGAGCCTACACATGTGATAAAGTTGTGTAGAATAAATACAGAAACACTATAGTTTTTACTTGAGCTAGAGATTCCTGTGAGGCAAATTAATAATCAACCATAAATGACTTCCAAGTATTATCTTGTCACTCTAGAATTCTAAGAGTCAGTGGTTCAATATCTACTACAGAAAGTGAAAAGTAATTTGACATGAAATTATGACAAGGGCCAAAAGTTGAACTGTATGCATATAAGATTATGATTTAAGTATCACAAATGTCTCTAATAGTTTAGGACTATGAGGTTTTTTAATTTATGAAATTATGTCTTCAATGGCCAGCTTACTTTCAGAATGGCTATTGGTATATTCAAGCTATTTTAAAATATATAAATATAATATCTGACATTACCAGAAATATTATTCTTTATGCCTCCCTTATATTCTATTTTATACAAATCATCTTGCTGATTTCAAATAAAATCTTATATAACTTAAAAGAATAAATATAATTTATATAGGGAAAACATTTACCTGGCATAAAAAGAAGCAGGCAAATATAATCCAAAATGAGAACAATTCATTCCAATGGACTCCGAACTAACCCAAATGTTAGAATTTGAAGACAAAGGCTTTAAAACCATTTTTTATGATTGTATGTTTTATGTTCAAAGAATTAAGTAATGATATAGGAAATAAAACAAAAACTGAAATAGAACTTACAGAAATGAGAACTACAATGTAGATGAGAAACACACTGGATTCATTAAAAGGAGAAGGAAGGAAAAAAAGCAAAAGGAAGAGCAATGAAGAAAAATGGCAATAGAAATTGTCTACAATGAAATACAAGAAAATGTTTGAAATGAACAGAATATCAGTTGGGAGAAATCACAGAAGTCGTAATATGTGTTATAGGAATCCCTGAACGCGAGGAGAGAAAGGGTGGACAGAAAATAATTTTTGAAGAAATAATGGCTAAAACGTTCCAAATTAATGTTAGTTTTATTATATTTACACTGTCAGTATTTTATAACATTCCATTTTCTTTGGCAAACATTAATTCTACATTTTAAAGCTATTAATTCTGTAGTTGAATGTATTAATGCTCTCTACCTGTCTTTTTTGCCATTATTTTTGCTTTATTTTCTTGGTCAGCCAAAATACATCTTCCAGTGACTTATTTAGAAGGTGGCTAAAAGTAATATTTCTGGAATTTTGCACATTCTAAAACGTTATCTGTTTCCTTTATGTTTGAATGACTGTGCATACAATTCTGGAGTCAGACTTTTTTTTTTTTTTTGAGAATTTCTAAGCATTCAGTTGTCATTTAGCATTGAATATGGTTGTGGAGAAGCCTGAGGTCAACATTATTTTTCTGCTTTTAAGTGACCTGATATTTTTCTGTCCAAAGCTGGATGTAGTAAGATACTTATTTGTGTTGATATTCTGTGTCCTATTTCCATAGGAATGTATTCTAATCCTACCCTGCTAAATGTATTCCTATGGAAATAGGACAAAGAATATATTGAATTCTCTATATTAAGACCTTGTTTCTGGAAAGTTTTCTTGAATAATATCTTTAAAAATAGGTCCTATTTTAACATTTTTCTTTAGTTACCTAACTTACACAATTTCTGTATCTTCATTAGCAAATGGAGACAGGCCAGAAGTTGAGAACCGGTTGTATATCCTTTCCACAGATGTCAAAAATTTTGGAAGTTATTGTTGAATTGCTATTTCTTATTAACTTTCTTATTTTTGGATGATTTTCCATTAGACAACGAGGGAAAGGCTATCTTTCAAATATCTGAATTAGAAGTTCTCAAAGATAATTTGCAAGTCTTGGGGAAAAAATCCTGTATTCTTACAAATGCTTCTAGACCACAGGTTTTGCAATGGAAAAGCCAAGATTTTGATGCTCTCATATCCTGGATTTTCTGAGTATCTTGCCTAAACTTAGAGAAGGCAGGGAATGGCCCTTTAGCCTATGGGTAAAAGGAGATGTAATATCATATAAATACATTTGTTTATACTTTGAAATAATATCTCCATGTGATGTAAAATTGCTTCTCCAAAAGGAGATAAGCAAGAGAGTCTAGGGGAGACAATCTGTCTAGGCCTAATCAAAGGCAGAAAGAGCATCAAGTTGGCTACTTCCATTTAAATATTCACTGACATGGGGATCCCTGGGTGGCTCAGCGGTTTAGCACCTACCTTTGGCCCAGGGCGCAATCCTGGAGTCCCGGGATCGAGTCCCACATCGGGCTCCCGGCATGGAGCCTGCCTCTCCCTCCTCCTGTGTCTCTGCCTCTCTCTCTCTCTCTATGTCTATCATAAATAAATAAATCTTAAAAAAAACAAAACAAAATAAACATTCACTGACCTTGCAAGAACAACAGCAACAAAATCAGAGAATTAAAATTTGTAGTAAAGGCTCCAGAGAAATGATGCAATTTTTTTTATCTTCCACTGATTTATATTCACAACTTTTCTTTTGGCCTGAAATGCAAGGCCACTTCTGTGACTGCAGAGATCAATTTATCAGAGCAAATGGATAGCTGAATGTATTGTACTGAGCAATCCAAATGGAAGGCTTACTTTGAACATGCATGTGTAGGTGTGTGGAAGCTAATCCTTTGGAACAGTCCTCAAGACCAACTATAATAGACTCTAAAGAATGTGATGATTGATAAAATATGGACGGGGATGGAAAATATGAGAATGATGCTTAGATGTCTTGTTTGGACATCTGAGTGGATAGTTACATCTTCCAGTGAAATAAAAAATACAGAAGCAGCAGGTTCTGAGAGTGCAAAATAATGAGTACAGCTTTGGACAAGTTAAGTTTTAGGTGTCTGAGGGACATCAAGGTGATGTCCAGTAGGCAGTTGGATATATGGTATAGTGCTCAAGAGGGAGATGTGGGCTGGAAAGATATTTGGAAGTCATCAACATCATATCAAGGACTTGTCAAGTGGTAACTCAAGTGAAAGCCCCAAGATTCATTTTATATCCAACAGACCAAATAAAATACCAGGAAATTCTTTGTGCAAATGGTGCGTTTCTCTCTGAGGAACAGCATTCCTATAGTAGGAAAACTTTAATGTTTTAAAACTCATTGCAGTCCCCCTGTTTTTGTTAAGTGATAATACGATCCCTGTCCATGTGCCATAAAAATCTATATATGACCAGGAAAAGTCATGATAGAGATAATAAAAAACATAGTACACAATATTTTAACTTAATGAAACCAGCTTAGGGACTTTATCCTGGACTCTGTAGTAATTGACATAACCTTTAAGGAAAGGGATTTGTGAGAAAAAGTGGGAAGTAGAAGACTTTAAATATGTGTGTGCAAGAGTGTGTGGTGTGTATTTTTTTTTTACTGTAGTGAATATAAATAATATACAATCTACCATTTTAGCCATTTTGAAGTACATTTCATGGCATTAATTATATTAACAATGTGCAACCAACCCTGCTATGGCAAGTCATTACTAAGTAGGTACAGGGTTGCATTAGTTTCACAGCATATATATGTTGTGCTCGAGATTGTGAATCCGAGAAACCACCAAGGAGCCGACACCGATGCAAGTACACAAGGGTTTATTTACAAGCTCGAGCCTGGGTCCAAGTATACCCGACACAGCGGAGCAGGGACTTGAACCCCAAAGTGGGTTACAGCTGGGTTTTTTTATGGGCTGGTCTAGGAGATCTTCAGAAGGGGTGGAGGATTTTTTCCATTCCAATATGGGGGAAAGGGTGGGGGAGTTTCTTAAGATCTGATATGGGATTCTCTGCTGAGGGCATTCTGAGCTTTATTGTCTTTCTGATATGGGATTCCCTGCCTAAGACATTCTGCAGTTTTTCCTGTAAAGTTCAGCTCTTATTCCCAGGGACCTAAGATGGCTGTACTTGTGCTGATGCTAAACTTGAGGTGGAATGGCCTTAATTTTTCTCGGCCTCCACAATATACTGAATGGGCCCAGTGTTTCCATTTGGCATGAGAATATAATGTTCTGGAACTAGGTATTGATGTATGTATCTGAGGCAGAGGTTTGTCTTGAAAAAGAGCAAGGTAAAGTGGACCTGGAGAGGGTTGAAATCTAACCCCACCCTGCTAAGTTTGAGATCTGCCGCCTGTGTAGAAGACATCTTTCAGGGCTTAAATTCACACTCTGTAAAGTGAGATAATAGTATCAAAAGTATAGGATCGTGGTGATGATAAAATCAAACTATGTGTGTAGATGTGTGACTTATCACAAAATGGACACTTGTCCATATGTCCATTTGACCTATGTCCATTTATTTCAACTACTAGTCTCTTTATCTGAAGCCTAAAGTAAAATTGGTTTGTGTTGGACATTATCTGTTAAGCAGCTGTCCCCAGGCAGTGCCTTCCCCTTAGGAGTTGGGCCATCCCACCAGGGAAGTGAAAATAGTTGAATAACAATAAGCAGTCAAGTGAATAGCAAAGGCTTACTGTGCTTTAATTGCCTAAGGGCAAGTTCATTTGTAACACAGAATATAATATAAATAGACATTGAAATGTAGCCAAGAGATTTAGGAGGATCTAAAGGACATCCATGGAATTCAGGGAGAAGTTGTCAGAAAGGTGTGTGATTTAATGAGTAAGAAATAGGGACGCTGGGTGGCTCAGTGGTTGAGCGGCTGCCTTTGGCTTGAGAGCTGATCCCAGGGTCTGGGGATTAAGTCCCACATCAGGATCTTTCATGGAGCCTGCTTCTCTCTCTCTTTCTCTCTCTGTCTCTGTCTCTGTCTCTCTCTCTCGAATAAATAAATAAAATCTTTAAGAAAAATGAGTAAGAGATAATGAGGCTATAGTTGAAAAGTCACAGCAGGATCCGGGACCATATTGAGGAATTAGGAGAAAGATGAAAGACAGGAAGTGCGGGAGGCAGAAAAAGAGAGAAGGAGAAGAGAGATGCTGATTTCATCAGATTCACTCATGCCCCATGTCTTCTTTTTCTAGGGAAAGATGCAAAGTTATGTTCATCCAAAAGCCAATGACACAAGGCAGAGGGTGCCCTGATTTCAGTTTTCTGGAGACAAAGCTTTAGGAAGGAGGAGTCCTGGGAAGCTGGTGGGGTATGGCTGCGTATTTCAGAGATGAAGGGAGAAGGAATGTCACCTGCTGACCAAAATTGGGTCATTATAACTCTGTCAGTGCTTAGAACTGAAAGACTGGATTAAGCCACAAATAAAATTTGAAACTTAATTTTATGTAAAATCATAGGTATTATAAAAATTTTTGGTAGGTGTTGGGTGATAGAAAAAATAGGAATGGGGAAACAAAATTTTAGTGTGAGAGGAAGGGCCTGACACAAATGTAGGAAATTCAAGAAGTTGAATCTATTTTCAGATGTCCCCGAACGTGAAGTCAGTAGGCTTCTTGAGCTTCCCCAAGTGTCCTGTTTTCACATAGGTCGAACTCACTTTAAAATAAGGATCAATTACAAAGCTAAGTTATGAATTCTGTGAAACTTAAGTCATATTTTCTCAAAAACACAATGCTGTGCATGGTAAATAGCTCCAATGTTTTCTCCATAAATACCTCATTAATCCACAATGTGGCAGGGAATAAAACTACCAGTAGTACTACAGGTAGGCAATGTATCCTCCCGTGATGTCTCAAGGGCTCTGGTTTAGAAATGCTGCCTTAATTGGATTATAGTGAAGGTGCATTTAACTGTGGAAATTCAACTAAACATTAAGGGGGAAGTTAGAATAAGACAGCAATAAAGAGAAACTTTTTAAAGAGCAAATGTTGGTCCCATCTGACATTTCACTCTAAGAGATTATGTCTAGGAGTGAGCAGGAGGCGGTGGCATGACACTCTAGTGCCTTCAGTGGGTCTCACGCCCATGTAGCTACCTTTCATAATGTGATTATGCTAAAAACACCACTAAAAGGGATCCCTGCGCTAAAGGTGCACAGAAGGCTTTTTGAGTTGGGAATGTGGGGAGATGTTTCTCCATGGAAGAGAAACATCCTCCATGGAAGAGTTTCATCTCCTGGGAGCTACATTTGTCTTCAAGATTTATCTCTTGGAAATTATTGGTTTCTTCTTCCATGAAAATGAGTTGTCCAATGAGAATATCTCTGTTTCTCCCTGAAGACTCCCACTTTCCTCCACAATGACCCAAATTTCTGGACTCCCAACTCTGGTTTCTGAGCAGAACCATGAAGCTATGGCAACTCTCTGAGCCGTTCTGCGTGTACTCCCCTTCTCAGCAACAACTGCCACAGGGCAGTGTTGTCCGATTCTTTCCTCTGCCTCCTACCAGGATGCCCCTGCCCCAATGGATAAAATCGCACTACTGCATCTACATGGTGAGTTTAACAGACATCTGAGGACTGGATGAAGTTTCTAACTCTTAATAAGTAACATCCTTTCTATGAGTAAAGGCATTGCTCCTCAGAAATCAACTCTTCTACCTCAGTGGCAAGATGTACTTGTAAAGGCCTCTGTATCAAAAGCCGATTCCAACTTAGTAACTAAATCCTTTTGCTCATAATAATGGGAAGAGCTGAGGGATTATTATGAAACCAACCGAACTTCATTCTGCTCGCCACATGACAGGCCAAGAAGTCAAGAGCCAGGGGTAGGAAAAGGGTAGGAAAGTGACTTTGTTTGTGTAAAGCCAGCTCACTGAGCAGATGGTAGACCATTGTCCCAAAGACCCATCCCCCCCCACCCCAACCCCCAGCATGAAATTTGAGTTTCTCTCATGTTAGCAAAGTGGGGAAGCGGAAGCGACTTGGAGTGAAAAGGTGACTGATGTTTGTAGAAAGCAAAGAAGGTCATGTAACCTTTTGTCCTGGGTAAATTAATCTGGTCATATCATTCCTGCAAATCTTAAACGTAGCATAGTCATTTATGCAGTACTTCCTTATCTCCTTAGGTGAGATTAGTTCCTGGTAAGAAAGCAGTTTTTGCAAGTCTCAACTGTAGAGCAAAATTTCTTCAGGGATTAGCATGCCTACCTGCAGAGCTAAGCAAAAGTTTCTAAGCTGTAGGTCACAGCCACCATGGAAATAGAAGCAAAATGGAGTCAGATATGCTAATTTTCTCAATGTTACAATTACAGCCACTGAAAATGGTGATAGGAGAAAGGTCTTTGTGTTGGACAAAGTATGGTAGGAGAGGCTTTGACCTCTATCAGAAGAAAAGTAGTACCCACCGCTAGGCCTGGCACATGGCATATGGTCAGTCAATACTGTATTGCAGGACCATTGGCGAGAGCAAAATAAGAAACCCTGAAGGTGGAGAGGCCCACATATTTCTTGATGTGAATTACTATATGTATAGGAATCTAAGTTAACCTTCTATTATAGTACCATTATTTTATGAACTACTGAGGAAGAAAGAAATGTAGTCAACTTTCGACACTTGCTTTCTCACATAGAAATTTTGTTCTAAATGTATTTAGATGTAGAGTTTCGATATGGATCAGGGTGTTCTATAACTTTCTGAATACACGATATCTCCGTTTCTCTGCTTGGCCACAGAAGATTATTATTTTATTTTTTTTAGAAGATTATTTTTGAGGATATTTTAAATGGCAACTAAATCCAACACAGCTAGTGCTAACAGTGCAAATAATACATAGTTAAAGCCACCATGCTCGGCTACAGCTGAGCGTGCACATGTCAGGCAATAACAACCTACAGTACTTGTAGCTCCTGGCTAGCAGCAGTGCCTGGTAGGTGCATGCTGAGACACTCCATCTACTTTAGTAGATGGTAGTGACTACACTGGTAGTAGTACTAGATGTAGTAGTTAGTACTAGTTAGTACTAACAATGTTAGTATCAGGCAATAACAACCTGTAATACTAGTAGCTCCAATACTAGTAGCAGTGCCTAGCTGGTGCATGTTGAGACACTCCATCTACTGCAAGGGATATCAGACTTCAGGAATTTGTACTATGTGAAAAAAACATGCATCTTAGAATTTTTGAGATAGCATAGATTAAATAGACCAAGCTTTCTGTTTTTATTGTTGGGAACTTAATAAACATAAGGGTGGCTTTTCTCCAATAAATGATGTGCAGATATTGGGAGAAGAATTAATTCTGAGGAAATTGATTCTGACATGTTGAAATTTGTCACCATGACAGGAAAATCTTTACTTCAAGGGATTTGCTGTCTGTACCCAGTAACAGATACCAAGCTTCCATTAGAGAAAGAATACAGTGATGTAGTAAAATCTTGAGCACCTAGAGGACAAGCTACCCCTTTAATAATACTGATGGCTAACACCTGCGTAGGTAGAGTGCCTCCTACGTGCCAGGCCTTGTCAGGTATTATTGCTACTAAACTTCAGAGTAATTGTAGGAGTTAAGAATCATTGTTAGCACATTTTATTGATGAGGAACTGAGATGCAGAAAGACTAAATAATCCACCTGATATTCCATAGCTAATAATTAGAGGAGCAAAACTCAAAATGCAAAGCTCAACTATTTTTCACTCTGCGATGCTGCCCCTTGGCAAGTTAGCTTGAGCCGGTAACCTTTCTCTTATGTGCCAGGTGTTCATAAATTAGGCATTTGTGAGTTGGGAAGTCACTGCGCAACTCTGGATTTCTATCAGACGCAATCATGATTCTCCACTGGCTTCACTATGGAACCAGTCAATGCAGGTATAACTTGGTATCAGAATGTTTGAGAGTGAGTAGTTGCAAAGCACTCGTTTGTTTTTCTTTATATGTTCTTCCTAGAAGTTTTTAGTTTATGGGCTGTGAAAGCTATTTTCAAACAATTTTAATAGATGTAGTTGTTAAATTTTTAATTAAATAAAAAGTATCCTTATAAAAGCAAAAGAGTTTCCTTCTCCTATTGCCCATTACTTTAAGGATAAATCACCATTAACACTTTGGTGTGTATCCTCTATGATAATTTTTATATTCATATACACGTAAATTTTTAAGTTTTATAAAAATTATATCAGACTACTCATATCGTTATGAGACTTGTCTTTTTACACACCAATATAATATCAAAACATAAACTCAATATGCTCTGTTTCAGTTGGAGGGAAATTATTGATTCATGTATTCTAAGGAAGGATTGAATAATTAAACCACAAGATCAAAATGGTGGAATTTGGTCTCAGTATCTCCTAGAACTCTCTCTAATTTCAGATTCTCCAAGATTGTCAAAGAATCTCATTGTTTCTATCATTGAAAAGCGAATATTATCTACAGAATGGGAAATGTGGCCACCAATACTTCTCAAATAGAGTATTAGGGAGAAACTTAGGGAAGTTATCAGTTCCACTTCAAAAAAATCTGTGGCATGATTCAGATTGATTAGGTATCCATTTCTGGAGCAACCAACTATATGTAAGACTATACAATTATATCTGTTCAGGTACCCAAGCCTGAAATGTTCAACAGCGGCTTACAGGATATGATAATTACAAATATGCTAATCTACATTTTAACCATTTAGTTCGGGGCAAGAACTGGATGTAGTTTCAAAAAGTATTGATGTTCTCTTCGTATCTCTAAAAAAAAAAAAAAAAAAAAACAAGGAAAAACTTTATCTGGATGAGCAAAATGATAGGAATTTAATTCATTAAGCAGATGTATCATAGGTAATTTGTTATCTCTTTGTGGATGGACATTCATCTTAGCTCATCTTATTTATCATTACAATATTTTCTAGTATTATAAATAATGCTGCTGCTATGATCATTCTTACATATATATCTTTGTGTCCTAGAAGCATTTCTATAGAATTGTAGAAACGGAATTGCAAGCTAAAAGCACATGCATATTTTAATTTGATACATACTATAAAACTCCCACCAAAAAACATTTGTCCCAATTTATACTCCCACCAATGGTGAATGATTATGCCCCTTTCATATGTCCTAAGAACTATTGGATACAATTAACTGGAAGGAAATTAAGTGTTTTCAGAAATGGATTATAAATTCATCACCTCAAGATTATCATTGAAATTTCTAGCTCTGCTTTCACATTCTATGAAAGTTATATGGCTTTGGGAGTGAATTGGCATTGAGTGTGATATTAAACTTCAGAAAATTCATCGACCTTTTTTACACAAGGGAGAAAAAACAACATGATCTCAAGTGGGATGTAGAGAGATGGCTTGAGTTCTTTCAGAGAAATCAGAACACTCTAAGAAAGGATTTCTTGAAATCTGGCTTTAATTATTGAGGATCAGTTCAACCTTTATTTGAATTTATATGTGGTCTCTTCTTCTGATGAATAGTGATGGTCAGTCTTCTACATTAGTAATCACTGCATGCAGTGATGACAGTGAAAAGTGGAAGTAAAAGATGTACCAAAGAAAGCCTCACTCACATTGATGATATATTTGTATATTTAGTTCTTTAGATGACTCAATTATGATCTTAACATGTGCACTATAACATAAGTTTTTCTTAAAATATTTGTACAATTCACCTGGAGATCTTGTTATAATGCATATTTCAGTTCAGTAACTTAGGGCTGGAGCCACCAGTCTACTTTACTAACAAGCATTCAGATGATATTGAGGCTTCTTCTGGTCTTTGGATCACACTACAGCAAGGAATTGGCCTAACATATCAAAATGGAAATGTTTATGCATTATTATATTAATTTTACAGATAAGGATATCAATGCACAGATAATTTTTTTTTCCTAATTATGTCTTAATTCTTGAAGCCATGATTGAACCACAGGTCAGCTTGAGATAAACCCTAAGAAACTCTTAACTCTGGGAAACAAACTGAGGGTTGCTGAAGTGGGGGTGGATAGGGGTCTGGGGTAACTGGGTGATGGACATTAAGGAAGGCATGTGATGTGATGAGCACTGGGTGTTATATACAACTGATGAATTATTTAAAACTACATCTGAAACTAATGGTGTACTATATGTTGGCTAATTGAGTTTAAATTAAAAAAAAAAAAAAAAGAAGAAGAAGGAATGTAGAAATACATATAGAATGACCTTTACTCCAAGGAGTTCACAAGATGATTGAAGAAACAAAATGGAAACAAGTTAATAGGATATAATGATACCTCTGCAGGGGCATGGACAAGGCTTGCTGGGGCCACCAAAACCAACCCCAGGTTTTGAAGGGAGCCTGCCAGTACATTCTTTTAAAAATATGTAATTATTAATAGCCAAGACATTGAAGCAACCGGGTGTTCATTGATAGATGAATGGGTAAAGAAAATGTAGTATAGGGATCCCTGGGTGGCGCAGCGGTTTGGCGCCTGCCTTTGGCCCAGGGCGTGATCCTGGAGACCCTGGATCGAGTCCCACGTCGGGCTCCCGGGGCATGGAGCCTGCTTCTCCCTCCGCCTGTGTCTCTGCCTCTCTCTCTCTCTCTCTCTCTGTGTGTGTGACTATCATGAATAAAAATTAAAAAAACAAAAAAGAAAAAAAGGAAAATGTAGTATACACATACACACACACACGAGTGGACTATTACTCAGCCATAGAAAAGATAAGATCTTGCCATTTGTGACAATATGGATGGACCTAGAGGATATTATGCTAAGTGAAATGAGAAAACAGAGAAAGACAAATACAATATGATTTAACTTATTTGTGAAATCTAAAAAGCAAAACAAGTGAATAAACAAATAAATAAAAAGCAGAAGCAGACCCACAAATGCAGATAACAGACTGGTTGCCAGAGGGTCAGAGAGTGGGCAGATGGGGAAAATGTGAAGGAAAGTTAGAGATAACAGGCTTCCAATTATGGAATGAATAAGTGACAAAGATAAAAAGTCCAGCATAGAGAATATAGTCAATTGTATTGTAATAGCATTGTATGCTGACGGGTGGTCACTATAGTTATGGTGATCATAACATAACACATAGACTTTTTATTTTTTTAAAGATATATTTATTTTTTCATAAGAGACACAGAAGGAGAGGCAGAGACACAGGCAGAGGGAGAAGCAGGCTCCCTATGGGGAGCCCGATGCGGGACTCGATCCCAGGACCCCAGGATCACAACCTGAGCCAAAGGCAGAAGTTCAGCCACTGACCCACCCTGGTGTCCCTCCAGATCAGGTTAATGTGCAGAAATAGAAAGTAGATATGTGGTAGCTTAGGCCTGGGAGTGTGTGTGACATAAGATTTGAAAGGGAGATGATACCTCAAAGGGCATGGGGTTTATCTTTCAGGCGATAAAAAAGTTTTAAAACTGATGTGGTGATGGTTGTAAATATACTAAAAATCATTAAATTGTATACTTTAAATATAGGAACTGTATGGTGTGTGAATTCTATCTCACTGAAGCTGTAAAAAAAAGATGAGAAAGCCACTGTTGATCATCTTTAACTTTATAGGTTCACTTCTTGCGATGACCTCAACGGAGCCATTGTTTTTTTCTTTTCTAAACCCCTGTTTAGTCCATGGCTGGGCCTCAGAAATGTATTTGCTATTGAGGTTTGAAGTCTTCCTAGTTCAAAGAGCTGGTTTCTGATGACCTGAGAGATATTGACCAAAGGTACCTGTTTCCTCCTTCAAATACATCTCATTGGCATGGTGGGATTTCTGTCTGTTTAATTTTTATTATTTTTTTTTCTTTTTCTTTACTTTGTTATTTTTCTCACTTTTAGTTTTCTTCCCTACATCTCTTTCTTTATTTCTTTTATATTCCTTTTATCATTAGGATTTTTAAAAACATTTTGTCTGGCACTGTGTTTTGACTCCATTACAATGATCAGTTTGTCAAATAGACTTGGAAATGATTTTCTTTCCAAATGATTTGGACCAAACTTATCACCAGCTTTTTCCAATTTTAAGCCTACCTTGGGACACTTTGAGTGAAAGTCCAGCAATGAGTCCAACATAACTGCAGGGCCTTTCAGCTATCTTTGTTGAGGAGGAGATCCATGTTGGCAAATCTTCATCACAATCCCCAAGGGTAACTTGACCAAGGTGAAGCTGGCCCTGCACATCTTGACTGGGAAAGAGGGAGCCATGATGATCAGCTTCCAGAAAATACCTATGAAGTCAGAATCTGAAAAGCTTTGAATCATCCCAACATAGTTAAAATTGAGGGGTTCAAAACTGAGAAAGCACTCTACTTCATGGAGTATGTTAGTGGAAGAGAGATTTGATTACCTAGTGATTCATGGCAAATGAAAGGGAAAAAGTCCTCAAGTAAATTACATTAGAAAGTGTGTGCTGTGTAGTACTGCCGCCAGAAGTGGATTGTTTGTAGAGACCTTAAAGGCGAAACACCTGCTCTTGGATGCTGACAGGAATATCAAGTGTATCAATTGACTTCATCAACAAACTCACCTTTGACAACAAGCTGGATGCCCTCAGTAACAGTTCCTCTTTTGCTGCTGCCCAACTATTCCAAGGTAAATCTTATGATGGACTACAACTGGAGGTGTGGAGCCTGAGGGTTATCTGATATACAGTGCTCATCTGATCCCTGCTTTCTGGTACACAGAATCTCAAAAATCTAGGAGGGCAGGTACTGAGTGGAATATGCCATATTCTCTTTTATTTGTCCTTGAAGTATGAAAACCTGCTCAAGAAATTTCCTATTCTCAATCCCACCAAAAAAAACACTCTTGAGACAATTATGAAAGATTTATGGATGAACGTAGGTCACGAAGAGGAACTAAAGCCTATTTGGAGTTATTGCCTGATGATAATGACCCCTAGAGGACTGAGTTGATGGTGTCAGTGGGTTACATAAAAGAAGAGATCAAGGATTCACTGATGGACCAGAAATATGAGGTGATGATCACTCATCTGCTCCTTCACATAAGAGATCTGAGCTGGAGGGCTATACCATCACCCAAAAGCCCAGTCTTTAGCATTCCTTCCTCATCCCACATAGTACAATACAGCCTCTCTGCCATAGCCAGTGGGGTTTCAGTGATCATGCTGGTCCTGCTATTCCCATCTCTAATTCTCAGAATACTCGGGGTAGTCTCAGGAGGACCAGGAACCAGAAGAGAAGGGCAGGAGCACACTTGCCACCCCCCTGCCTACCTGTTCTGAAGAGGAAGACGATAACTCATGTTCTATTCACAAATCATGACCTTTCCACCTGCACAAATCAAAGCATCAGTTCCTCACTTTTGGAGGAGGCTAACCTTGACCAGGCCTCCATCCAGAATATGAAGGGACTATGTGAAGGCCTGGGGTCTCCATGGTTACTGCTTCTGCTGCAGTTGGCAGGATTTGCCCCACCTGCATGAGAAACCCATGACAGCCTTGGTACAACCCAGCCAGGCCTCTGGATGGTGCTCCACAGACACTAATGTTGAGGTGCCATGTCAGCACATCCCTGTCAACCTGTCTCTGTGGCTTCCCTCTCTGCCCACACATCAGCAATGCTGTAGCCCCAAACAGGAAACTCCTTCCACACCAAGAAGTTCTGATAGGTGGATAACCAGCAGAATTTTCCCCGTTGGAAATTCTCCATATGACTCCATAGAGGAGTCAGGGCCAGCAGGGGACCACTGGTAACTGCTTCTGCAAGTTCAATTTCAAGTTTATAGAGACATCTGTAATTCAGGTTTACCAGAAGGATCCTGCATGAACCCGAAAGCAAAGACCTAGTAGAGATGCTCAAACTTTACATGGTAGGCTTGGGCTGCAGAGGCAATGATAAACTAATTTCTAGATGCCAAATGGCACTCACTATACTTTACATGGAGTATGAAGATCACAAGCTCCATAGGGTCTATTGGGACATCTATAAGGTCCTGGACGCAAACAGCTGCAATACCAAATAAACAAAAAAATACGTGCTGCTCAGTATACATAGCTCCCAGAGCCACAAGGACTACATACAGGGAAAGATGGAGCATGCAAAGAACCACAGAGATCACTCAATGGATTCCACTTACATGAATATGCAGCACGTCAATGGTCTTCCAAAAACATTGCCCCTACAATAACCATGGAGGCAAAGCCATGGAGCCACCAGAAAGACAAGAGGAGAGGAAGTGTGGCCCTAGCTGCTAGGCCAGCCACCCTGCCCAGACTGGGAGAAACTGCAGAGATTGGACTGTTGTACTTCCCCTGGGCACCCCTTCATTCCCCTGACTCTCCCCATTTTGTTTCTGTTTTTGTTTCTCTGTTTTTGTGGGGGTTGGGAGGTGGTTCTGTTGAAATAATCTCTCTTCTCTCTCCTCATGTGCTACCTTTTGCTCCTAATGTCTATTAGTATTTCTTTGAACTGACTAGAATAAGCCATTCTTTATAATAGACTACATAGTACATAGTAAATGCATTTACATCATGCCTTCTGGTGCCAAAGGGAAGAAGCATATAGATGTAAAAATTTCAGATCAAATGGTTTAAATGGTAATCACTTAAAATCAGGGGTGACATGAGAAGACAGGAAAAACTCTTAGTTGCTTCTGCAAAGAAAAATAAATATCTTTTCCCTGGAATAGATATAAACCAATAAAGCTCAGCCAAATGACCTCATGACCATAAATGTTCTCCAGGCAAACACTAAAAAGTGTTAAGATGAGCATATCTAACCTATTGGAATAAAGTTGTTCAGTGTAAGAGCCCCTGCATTCCATACCTTTAGAATAGATTAAATATTTTATCTTCAAAGGAACAATAATCAGATAGGGAGAGTAAAGGGATTGGCTTTATTTGATATTTGATTTACTTTCCCTGCCATTTCAATGAGTCACCTTTGGTGTTCAACTCCTGTTGTAGCACCAGAATCCTGAGTGATGAGGAAAAAAAGAATGGTTTCATTTAGGAGAAGTAAATATTCCAGTAGCTGTGAACTCAGGATTTAAAAATCATTCTAACTTGCTGAAGGCAAACAAACCTAGCATAGAGTCAAGTGAGAAGCAAATGGTAGAAATACTTATGTGAGTCCAATCCCTGGGTATATAAAGTGTGTGGCTAATCTGTGGCTTGCCTGTTATTATCTGCCTCATTCTTCCCCCATTTTCCCCAGGACTTCTTAAACCACTGCCTTTCCAATCTTGCCTCTATAGACCAAGTGATTCCTTCATTTGCTTCATTCATCTAATAAATATTAACTTAGTGGCCACCAAGTATGGTGCTCATCTGCGAGCATACAATATTTAAAATAATTTATACCAGACAAATGCATAAGCAAAATATACTGTGCTAAGAACTATTTTAGGGTAGCTACTGACAGCACTTGAAACAGAGAATTATATCATTATTTATGGGTAGAATAACCAGCAGATAACCAGAAATATGAGCTATAAATATATATGGAACCACATTTTAGGAAGAAAGAGCTGGCACAAATTCACAGAGCCTGGAAGGTTCTCTGAGATAGGTAATGGCATATAATTGGGTATAACATAGTTAGGACATGTGGCAGAAATGGTGGCAGATGACATAGCTGAGATCAGATAAGCTGAGATCAGATTCTGAAGACCCCTAAAGAGCTTGGTCTTTAGCCTGGAAGTGAATCATCAATGACTGTGATCAGATGAAATGTAGATTTTAGGATGATCATTCCATTTTCAGGATGGAAAATACACACTAAACATTCCAGCTTCTGATTCTTACATGATACGTAGAAAAAGAATTTTGAAACCACAGCCTTTGCTAACACATATTAATTACCAAAGTTGTTGCTTTTTTAAAAGTGACACATTTTTAGTGAAACTACTGGTAAGTACAATTCTCCCCACTATTCAGTAGACTCTAGGAAAATGGGGGGAATTATTTCTACATATTTGAGAATTAAAGCAGGAGGTAATATGGTGAGTACAGAGACTCAGAGTGTCTCTCTTTTGAACTTCAGTGATTGCCAGTAGACAAAGATACTGAAATACAACTCATACTCAGGTGAAAACAACTGCTTATGGGAGGCATAATTTAGAATGCCAGTCCAATCTCAGGCCTGTGTTTGATGAACTTTCTCTCTCCGATAACCCCCAAATATTCAATAAGGACTCTGTCCCCAAGCCCTGGCTGCAGATGATTGTACCAATGATGGATACATGACCTAAGGACAGTCAAGCCCTTAAACTGATCTAATACACCCATTGCCTAACTCGGTAAGATACTCTCCCTTTCGACATAGACCAGGGTCTGTGAACAACCATCTTTGGTATTACCAGGTCGCTTATTAGAAATGCAAAATCTCAAACTCTAATCAAGACCTCCTGAATCAATACGCGTTTTACCAAGGTTCCCAGGTGACTCATATTCATATTACATTTTAAGAAGCACAACTCCAGACCAGCAGGTCTGACTCATGAAAATTTAAGTTAAGAAACACTGAAAATAGGAGAGTTATTATCAGACTAGAAAGAAACACTTATAGAATTTAACTGTGTTCATGTTCATAGCCGACCTTGTGACTTCTGCTACTAAAAGTACCTGGAGCTACCTCATGTCTAGACTTTCCCTCTAGTTCCAAGAATTTAGATTCCTTCTGTAGTGTTTCTGTTTTTTTTTTTTTTTTAAGATTTTTTTAAAATTAATTAATTAATTAATTATGACACAGAGAGAGAGACAGACAGACGGAGAAGCAGGCTCCATGAAGGGAGCCCGACATGGGACTCGATCCCGGGTCTCCAGGATCACGCCCTGGGCTGAAGGCGGCGCTAAACCACTAAGCCACCAGGGCTGCCCAGTGTTTCTGTTCTTAAAATGTTTTATAAAAGTCTAATTTTTCATATAGATATTCATATAAACTTTTCTTATCTTGGAACCGGCTTAAGATTATTTGTTTCCTATGACAAAGTTGCCAAAATAAAACACTTCTTCCAGTAGTAATCACCAAGGAGTTAACCTGAACAAATCTCCAATTTAATCCAGTAATTCTAGTAAGAGCAACAATTTCTCTTGTGCATAAAATTAGCCACAATTCATTTCCCCCAGCCTGAGCTGGTCAGTGAGGAAGAAAACAGATCGCTCTCACTTAGGACATGCATTAATCTCCTTAGGCTAGCAGGATGGTATTCCTTGTACAGAAAAGGGACGTTTACTCATGACCTGTGTCAAGAAGCTGTGTCAAGAGAAAATTGTTCTCCCTTTTCAATCTTTGCTGATTCTTTCTAGGGAAAAGAGGGAGTCTAATGCAGATACTCCAAATTTAATAGCAGGAGGTTTGGCTTTTTCCCAAGACCCTTGCCTGGAAAGTCTGCCTTTATATTAACAAGTCCTCTATTTTTTGTTTTCACAAACTTCTTCCAAGAAAGTAGTATCTACATGAATATTCTGTCTTGACCCATCATTGAAAGATATTTTACCTTGAGCTAGTTATTTAACCTTGCTGCTTCTCCATTTCTTTATCTATGATTGGGGTACATAGAAGCCCTGTTATTCCTTCTATACAATGTTATGCCATAATCAAATCCAATAAATCACACAAACACACACACACACATCTGTATATGTGTGTGATGTATATGTATTTATATTAGTAACTATATATGTATACAATTTTCAATGTTAGTTATATAAATGCAAGATATTCATAAACTTTTCTGTAGTATCTTGGAGCTTTTTCAATATTTTTAGAAATGGAGTTTTTTTTTTTTAATTTTTATTTATTTATGATAGTCACACAAGAGAGAGAGAGAGAGAGAGAGGCAGAGACATAGGCAGAAGGAGAAGCAGGCTCCATGCACCGGGAGCCCGACATGGGATTCGATCCCGGGTCTCCAGGATCGCGCCCTGGGCCAAAGGCAGGCGCCAAACCGCTGTGCCACCCAGGGATCCCAGAAATGGAGTTTTTTGTTTAAAGAAAATATTGCATATTTAATAAGTAAAAGAGCTGATGGTCTAGTTAAAATAGCTATGTGGTGATGAAGGTATCTAATGTTCCAAGAAATTGACTCTTTAAAAATTAAAGAGAGTCTAAATGTGGGGTTTTCTGAAAAAGAGTGTGAGAATCAGATTTCTGTATAACTTGAAACATCATATATTCATCTCCACAGCTATTTATAGAGTACCTGAACTCTATTATCAGGAACATGTTGGAAGATCTCAGTTCAGCCGGGAGGGAGTCTTTTAAAAAAAATAGATGTGATACTATATAGTATTGCTAATTGATTTTTGAATAAGTGTCATTGGAACACAAAGCTCTGATCAATTATCCCTGCCTAATGAAAATAAGGGAAACTTTATTTGCCTCACGATGGTTGAGGAGAATAGAAGTGAAGTTCTATCTGACTTAGACCTTTAAGAGTTTGTAGGAGATTTTCTGTGATATAATGATCAGAGTGCAGTCCAAGCAAGGGAAAACACAAGTAGGTAAAGCCACAGTGATATGAGCGAGTGGCTTCAAAAACAGCATATAGTCTGATAAGGTTGGAGCTTTGTGTATGGGGGAGAGGAAGACAATGGTAGAGAAAAGCAAAAAGATATGCTGAGACCAAGTTGTGAAGAGATTTGACTTTCCCGAAGCCCTGTCTTTTGGCAATAAATATTTCATGAAAGAAAACAAAAAGGCCAAATTCGTTATTTTGGAAAAGTCTCTGTGGCAAAAAGAGTTCACTGGTTGTCTCCTTTCACTCCTGAAGATTCACAAATCATTCTGTCGTCCAACTCTGAATTCTCCAGGAATGTGACCTGGATAGATTGCATCAAGGTGCTGCCTTGACCTCTAGAGTCCATGGAGGATCCATCAATGGGAGGCACCAGTGGGAGACCTGAGGGGTAGAGGAGAGGCAGTTAGGCTATTCTTTGCCCTCCAGCTTTCTCCCTTATGGGTCACCACTGGTGAGCTCCATCCCTGTATCAAAGGCCACACAGTTCCCACTATGTGGCTTTCTTTAGATTCAGGTGATCAGTTCTTCCGTTTCCTTTTCTTCCATTAATTTAGTTATTCTTTATTTACACCAGCATGGACTTTATTTACATCAGCATTTTAATTGTATTCACTGGGGATATAATCTGCTACTATCATGTGTTTTCAAGTAAAATTGTCAGACTTGGCTCTAGGAGGTCCTCTTGATGTGTCCTGTCATTTCTTGAGCATTTCCTTACTTTGAGACTCAACACAACATTCTAGGCTCCTCTTGTACTTTCAGTGCCCCACCTCTAGAATCAGTCATTTCTCCCTGGAGCTCTGGTTCCTCTTAGGAGCTCAAGGTGTCCTCCTTTTGGTTGCATTGCTGCTTCTGGGACTTCTTGGAAAATAGACCAAGGGAAGGTCTACCAGTTTATCTTGGGAACTGCATATCTAATCTAATACTAATGGATTCATTCTAATCTTCTCCTTTCCATATGTTTAATTCAGGAAACTGGTTGTCATTATTCTGTGTATGTATTTATTTATTTGTCTGATCTCAGAATATATGGAAATATATGAGTTAAAATTACTAAGTCCTGTAACTGAGAAAAGGAAACTTTTCAGGAAATTATAGTAGGTCTCTGCTGTCACTAGCATAGGGTATTGCACGATTTTGTACCAGTTTCCCTAAAACTCTGTGACACCTTTGCTAACAGATCTTTTATTAGAAATTCTTTAAGTATCCAATTCGACTCTACCATCTGCTCTCTACTGGGGCAATAACTGATAGAATGTGCTAGAGAGTGGTTGCTTACAAGTGGATTAGGTTACGTAGCAAGAGTCAATCTGCCCTAGATTTTGTCTGTCTGCAGACAATGAGAACTTCCTGTCAACAACAATGGATTTGTCTAGTTCTTGAATTATACAAGAACAAAACTATAGTAAGCTAGGCAAGAAGAGCATTATATCATGAAACGTACATAGAGATCTAGGGAGAGGCATCCGCCATTCATATATTCCAATCAAATAAATATATAATGTCTTAGACCAGCTATTTATTCCCATTCTGATTAATTACATTCTCCACTTGTATCTAATCTGGGGACTACCTGGCAATTCCTCTACAGCTACTCCTTCATTGGCAAGACACATGAAGGAACATAGAACATTTCTTCAAAAAGCCATGTCATAATGTGGCATAAAGAAATGTTGGGCTAGGAGCACCTGGGTGGCTCAGTTGATATAGTGTCTGACTCTTGATTTTGGGTCAAGTCATGATCTCAGAGTCTTGAGATGGAGCCCCAAGTTGGGCTCCAGGTTCAATGGGAAGTCTACTTGAGACTCTCACTCTCCCTCTGCCTCTCCACACTTCCAACCCCTAACCTGCACTGTTTTGTGCACACTCTCTAAAATAAATAAATCTTTAAAAAAAGATTAGGCTGGAAAACCTGAAATTCTCTAGTAACTACCTAGATGTGTACATTTACTCTCTTAAGTGCTTATAGACATTTCTGGAAAGAAGAGAATCAGAGCTGAGATCCTAAGGCTGAGAAAACATTAGCTAGTTCAGTAATTGAAGTTTTTATTAACTATGTGACAAGATTTTTCTTATATTACATTTTATAATAAGAACAGTATATCAATCATGGTACTAGAAAATATGGAATTCCTGAGCACTACAGTTAAGAATTTAAAGAAGTACAAATGTTCTTAAGGGAAATGAAGTGATTTACATTGCATTTGTATAAATTACTTATACTATCAGAAACAAACTCTTCTCATTAAATCTAAAAAAATGATAAGAAATGACCAATAAGAGTTATGTTAAATCATTTTATTACACCATTACTTTTAAAAATTAAATTTTGAAAACTTGTGAAAATGTTCAACATTGATAGATTTACTAAATCTACTTTGATGAAGATTTTATAGTTATACTTTGGTCAAATAAATAATGGTGGACAATTACAACACATTAAAAGATAAAAGAAGGATGTAAAATGGGAAATTCAACTATTAACTCAGATTAAAATTATTAAGAATTATAGACACAATTCATCAGAGTTTGAAAAGTAATATTGTAAATGTAAATAAACATAAATTGGTCAGTTTGGGAAGATACTAGTGAATCAAATTATTTTTTTGAAAAAACAGGTAATTAATTGGAAAAAATAAAAATTGTCTACATTTTTTTGCTATTAAAAATATGCCAGTAGGTAACCAAGTAGAAGTTAAAGGGAAATTTTTATTTATAGAAGCATTCCAGGTAATATAAGAAGAATAGAACTAGATTATCACTCTTTTTGTTGCATTTAATGAATTAATGGATGTAAGCATTATTTTTCAGTAGTCGCTAACATCACCAAAATAGAGATAACTAGACATTATATATATGCCTTGATGGGGGAATATAATACTATCTATGAATATGAAATATTTTCCCCCTCTGCAAACAGAGTCAGGTCAAACTCTAAACCTGTTAATTTAGAGGAAACATAGATGAAGAGGAACATAACAAGTAACTTCTTGATGATATAATCACTTTACAATCTCTACAGTAAAACTTAAAAAAAAAAAGATCAGAAGAGAATGAAAAGTTTGGGGAGGAGAACTCATAGATTAAGAGAGATATGAAAACATTATTAAACAATGGATAAGTTCTATTTTTGTTATTAGATTCTGATTCAAACTATTACAGAAATTAGAACATGAGTCAATAGGACAAATTTGATGAAATAAGGGGATTATTTTATTTTTAGTTGAAGAGTGGTCTGGAGAATGTGTTAAAAGAATTCTTATCTTGGGGAGCTTTGGTGGCTCAGTTGGTTCAGCATCTGACTTTTGATTTCAGCTCAGGTCATGATCTCAGGATCATGGGATCAAGCCCCACATCGGGCACCCTAATCAGCAGAGAGTCTGCTTATCTCCCTCACCCTCTGCCCTTCCCCCTGCTTACACACACTCTCTCTATATATATCTGTTAATAAATAAATAAATAAGAAATAATTAAGTAAATAAATCTTTTTTAAAGAGTTTCCACCTTTTATTGAAATAATTCCAGCTAAAATATGATATCTGGAATTTGCCTCAAAATCATTTCATAGAAAGATAAATAGGGGTATAAAAGAAACAAAACTAGCTATGATTTAATTATTATAGAACTGGGTGATGGGTACTTGGATGCTTATTAGACTAGAAGATCTAATTTTGTATATAATTGGAATTTTCTATAATAAGATATAAAATAAGCAAACAAATATATAAGGTAAATATAATGTGGAACACCAATTCAGTAAGGCAATTGAGGAAGGAAAACAACCTTATATTTTTCTCAAAGTGAACAAAGATTTCTTCTTTATTATTTACATGTTTAAAAAAATGTCTTCCTTTTGCCTGACTTACGAATTTCTTGCAGCTCAAATTTCAGTTGCATTTGCTTTCCTGCCATTTCTCTATCAGAAGTCAAGGCAAACCAAGAAACTCAGAAAAATTATCATTGTATTTGTCATGACCAATTTCAAATATCAAGAAGTCTGCTGCTTTGTATCAGATTTTCTAACTGGATAGAGTTGATATACAGGAAGGCCATCAATGTTACAGTATTAAAATTTTAACAAACCAATTTATTGAATTTCATATAGTTTTTCTTTTGTAAGAAGTTTTTGATTGATTCTCTTAAATCTTAAGATACATACCAATAGCATCTGTAGTCATGAAAACTTTACCTAGTCATTTCCAGTATTCATATTTTTCATTTTTTACATTTATCTGCTTGAAATGGTGATAAGTGTGAAATATTGGTGAAGACAATAGCCATTCTTGTTTGTTCTTAACTGGTTTTCAAATGAAGGACTACATAATTTATAATTTTAATAATATCAATTATTATTTAATCATTTAATAATTGCTATTAAATGATTTAATAATATCAAATATTAAAATAATAATAATACATTAATTTTAGTAATACTTTTAGGACATATACATTTTTTCTAGAAGTTTACTTTTAAATATGAAAAGAATGACTTCCATGAAATTACTTTCTTCCCCAAAATATTATAAATTGATTTAAGCATGTTATATAATACATGTAAATCATAAAAAATCATCATCATCATCATCAAAACAAAGACCCAAGTACCAACAACCAAATTAAGAAATATAATATAGTCTTTAAAACCTACTGAAATGCATTTTCGTTACCTATATGGTGCATTTTCTGTTTTGCTTTATTTTCTGATTATAGATTTTTTCATGCTCATTAAAAGTAATTTTTAAAATACCTAAAAATATAAAGAATAAAATGAACAACCTTCAGGTTACCGCCCAGCAATGAGCACCCCTAACCTTTTGTGCACTTCCAATGTTTAGCAATGTTTAGCATAAACAAAACATATGTTTATGTGTTTACAAAATATAATCCTACTTTTTTAATGGGATTTTTTTTAAAGTTTATGATTTTTAAAATATAATTATTTGAAACATTTACATGGATTCTCTGGGCTCTATACAAATTACTATATTTTTCTCTCTTTTATTTTGAGTTAGCTATATAGTCTATGTTTTTATTCAACATATATTTTTTTAAGATTTTATTTATTTATTCATGAGAGACACACAGAGAAAGAGGCAGGGATCATGACCTGAGCCAAAGGCAGTTGCTCAACCACTGAGCCACCCAGGTGTCCCTTATTCAACATTTTTAATGTCAGTTAATAAATGTTATCATTTTCTTCTTCAAGATCAGACACTACAAGCCAAACTGAAGACCCAAGTCTGTGTGAAATTGTGCACTTTTGACACTCTGTTGGTGGTAATGTTGGTTTTTTTTAAGTCAGACTTTACAAAGTCAACTGAAATTTTACAGGAGACATTAAGCCAGGTACTGCACTTGTACAGTATCTGTACTAGACATCACACTTGTCTATGTTATAATTCCAGTTTACCACTTTTTTCTTAAGTCTGATACATTGAGAACCACAGAACAAAGTTAAAATGACAATTATTTATTGAATGCCTGGCCGCTCTAGCTAATGGGGTTGAGAGTCTCCTGCATTTCTGGTTTCAGCTGCAGGTTCCCAAGCTAGTGATGCTGCTGATAAAGGGTGGCTTTGGCAGGGAAGAAGGGAGAAGGACAATATGATTTGGGGAAGTATAAAGGTTTAATGGAGAGGATATTTAGAGCTGAAAGAGAAATGCCTTCAGAGTCTCTGACACCTCACTTAAGTGGATTCCAGGCTATCATCACCACCCTTCTTATCAAATATGACCAGAAGAGGTCAAAAAGAAAAAAACAAAAAACAAAAAAAACAAAAAAACAAAAACAAAAAAACCAGCCCAGCCAGCAATGCAGAACAAACTTTCAAAGAATTGAAAGTATAAGCTTTGGCATGGAGTTTGGACTGGGAAATGGGTAAAATTATTGAGAGGTTATTTTGACCTCACATTTTTAAGTATTGCACTAATTTTTTTTTTTCCCCTCTGAACTGCCTTCTAGGCAGGTTTTCTTAACTCTTTAGTTAAGAAATGCAAAGTACCTTGAATACTTGATAGGAGAAAAGAAATTTGGGAAAACTTAATTTAACCTTCTGAGCCTATATCTGGAGATTCTTCATGCACAGAGGGATCTTACTTCTGCCATGAACACGTCCTGCCACGGCCCATTAGACCTCAGCAAGATAGGCCAACCTGGCTTAGTCCTCACGTACACCTGAGCTCAAGTCTCTAGAGCTTGGCTGAGCTTTGGTGAAAATTTTCTGTGCCTTCTCCATGACTGCATTGTATAATTATTCCTTTTCCACTATCTCTGTTCCCCTCCCCCCGCATAAGCAACTCTAAATTCACCTTTTTAATCATTATTGTCAACAGTTGTTTGGTTTAGCTTAACATGAATGATTGATGTTTTTACCCTCTTGGACACACACAAGGAGTCTGTACCAAAGTAATTAATAAGAAGTATTGTGAGCCCAGCACTTCGTGGCTCCTGTTTTGCCCTGGCAGTTGTTAACTCCCTGGGTGCCCATGAAGCGATACCCCTCTTTGGCCTGTGTAGCAGTGTGAACGCCACCCTACAATTTGTGGATCTCAGATACCTCCTGTGCAAGGACCCCAGGTCTTCTTTTTTTGGTCAAGGTTAGCGTGACTTTTCCTCAATGCTGCTGTCTCTTCCCAGCTCCCTGCCCTATAAAATTTCATGCTGGAACTCAGGTTTAATAGAACAAATGCAGGAAGGGGTTTTACCTTCAATTACCTTTTATTTTGTACTGCATACAAGCCTGTTGTGAACATATCTTGAGTTTGGAGATAAAAGGAAAAATGTGGAGAACCCTAAGAAGCACTAGGTAAGATTTTGAGTGGGCAAATCATAAAAATGAGTAATCCAATCTCTTCCCTTTCTTGACATATAATGTAATACCATTGGCATGTACCTTTATCTCAGTTGTTTAGTTAACTTTACATAAGGATTTTGAAAAGACTTCAACAAGACTTGGAAATAACTAGGACTTTTCTTAGATGACTTCACTTTAGAAACAATATACTCAACATATGCAGAATATCTTTTATTTTTAAAGCTATATTAATGTCACACTGGAATTTTACATTCCACACATAGCAGTTGGATAGCACTAGAACTGGATATGGTTGCATGTATCAGAGTGTGTTTTGTAAAACCTCTTCCCTGGGAACTTTCCACAGAGCCGCTGCATCCCAGAAACATTTTTCAACACACAGAGTTACAATTTTAAAAGTATTTAAACCCTAAACTTATCAAATAATCTCTGCAAAAATTCTGTTTTATCATTAATTTACTTAGTATCCACAATACAGTACCTCTGGAGGCAAGTACAAAGCAGTAGGTAGAAACAATAGAGCCTAAGTTTTCTAGTGTTTCTAGAGGGTCATTTTGAATCTTTTAGAGAAACAAAGAGGGAAGCTGTAGTTGGACCCAGCAAGGTGGAATGGAAGGTGCCAGGAGTCCTAGGTTTGTGTGTGCACCTACATTTTACGTACTTGATCCGACATTAAATACATGTAGGCATTGTTTAAAACATTAAATTTCTGTGTAAATACCAATTACTTGTATTATTCCTGAATCCTAAGATATTTAGAAACCATTTCCAGCCTCCATATAATCAAGCGTAAGAGTAGAGTATAGGTTTTACTCCTAATACTGTGGGAAGTTCAGTGTTTAATATGTATCCACCTATGTTTAATCTCTAATCAGGTATAAAATAAGGATCCATTCTCTACATTTTTAAAATGAACAAAATTGTAGAGACTTAAAACTTAAACAAGCACCTATAACCCATACTATGGATGTAGCTTAAAATAATATATATTGTGTTCCCTCCAGAAGGAACCTGAACTAAGTGGAATGTCTTTCTTCCTCCCTGATCTCCCCTAGACCAACTAGTAACATGAGAGCTTAATGCTTTCATGCATTATATCATTTTTTTAAAAGTCTGCATATGCCACAAGTAGCAAAATGTTTTTGCCTCAACTAGTGCTATTGAGGCAATATGCATTTTTCCCTCTGTGCAAGGCAAGGGAGATCGGGGGAGGGGTAGAGAACATCCTGAACAAATAATGTGAGGAAGCAATGCCCGATTTAGAAGAGTAAAACAGAAAGGCAAACATGCCTTGAAGATAGCAGGGAGGGAGAACTCATTGAACAGCTTAATTCCGCTATATACTAATAGAAATGCTTTATATCAAGAAAGAAAATGCTTCTAGAATTCAGTGTATTAATTCATCAATTCAGCAGATATTTATTAAGGCTTCTGCACCTTACACCTTACATCTGCTTTAGGTTATCTTGTGTATCCTCAGGATACAGAAATGAATAAAGAGAAAACTTTACTTACACAGGAGATATATCTTAATACAAAATTGGAATTAAGTGATAATACTATTAGAACTATGTAAATTTGAAATATATGACTAAAATCTTCTCAGGAAAAAATGAAAAACTTGGCAGGGTAATCACCATGTTCTTAATTTCACATGACTTAACAGAGCTGCATCATTAGGGTGGCTGGTCATAAAATATTCTACTGTTTCTGAATACTTTTGTGACTTCTTGTGATAAAGCTAAAACCAAAATGTATGTTATGTTGCTTCAAGCACATGTTAATTGATTTTTTAAATTCCTTTTGGTTCCTCCCTTTGTTCCAAAATCGTACTGACATATTACTAAAACCTCAAAAGCTGATCTAACCAGGCTGAACAAAACATCACCAAGGGGAAAGGAAACCTTTCACAGAAACAAGTGTTACGATTATACACAGAGGTATTCTTTACACTGGATACTGTATTCGATTCCTTCTTAGGGGAAATGAAATCGTTTTGGCATTCTTAGGGTTACCGTTCCTAGATTACTGTCTATAGCTACAGTTTTAAAATGTGTAACCTGAAAATCAAGTCAGTGTTGCATTATAAGAGCACACCATGATTCTATGTAAAAAGACTGTCCATTTAGTGTATTTTTTTAAAAGGAAAAACACTTCCGTATTAATAAGTAGCATGTGCATGAATTTTATAGGAGGAAATAGATAATGCGTTTAAACTAATAGTACTAATAAAATTTTACCGTGTTTTAATTCCAGGATGTTAACATAAAGCTGGGTGTACAATATAGCGATTCAGCAGTTCTGGTCACTAAGTGCTCATCATGGTAAGTGTACTCTTTAATCTCCATCACCTATTTCACCCAACATAGAAATTTAGTAATTTTAAATAGCATTATTCTTTAAAAATATAATTTAGCAATCTGGAAAGGACATTTTGATCATAAAAAATATCATCTAGAAATTAATTTGTACATTTTAAACCACAGTAAATTACAGATAATGGCATATGCCCATGTATCCACTACATGGGATAGTGGGCTTTTTATCTTTGTATCTTAAAATGTTTTGATTAAATAAATAGAACATTGCTGATAAATCTAAAGCCTCTTTGTTATTCTCTGTAGTTCCACCCCCTTCCTTTTTTTCCTTGAAAGCAAATATTGTTGTGCATTTGTTTGCATAATTTTGGTCCGTGTTTTAAAGCCATTACTGTATATATATTTTTAATCCATAAAGACATACCTATGTATGTGACTTAATTTATGTAATCTTTATAACTTCACTTTTTCATCTAATCTTATACTTTTGAGATGAATTTAAGTTAATACAACACAGTATTTCAGTTATTTAAATTGTTGGGTTTATTCACTTTATGAATATAGCACTTTTATCTATTCCTTCATTGATGTTCTTTTTGCTGGTTAGGTTTGCAATATGTTTTGTAAGATATACTTCATCAGTTTAAGGAGTTACACTTCCTTTTTTTTTTTTTAAGACTTTTTAGTTTATTTATTTGAGAGACAGAGAGCGAAAGAGAGCACAAGCAGGGGGATTGGGTGGGAAGAGGGAGAAGCAGACTCCCCACGAAGCAGGGAGCCCTATGCTGGGCCCCATCCTGGGACCAGGAGACCATGACCTGAACCGAAGGCAGATGCTTAACCAACTGAGCCCCCAGGCACCCCAGAAATTACATATCTATTCCTATTTCTCTGAGAATACTTTTCAGTCATAAGTGTCCCTTAAATTTATACACACACACACATACACACACACACATCCAATCTTGGGCTTTTTAAATTATGTTAATTTATTATTGGAACCAAGAAAACTAGCAGTTAGCTCAAATACAGATACCACTGATGGTCATTTTCAACGTCATATAGCAAAAATTATTAAGTACTAACTTCATGTAATGTATTTTCCCAAGTAGATCTTAATTAAAAAATAAACAGTGTTATTGAGATATAATTTACATACCATAAAGTTCACATATTTAAAATGGTTTTTAATATTTTCTAGTAGGTTTAGAGTATAACGACCACTATAATAATTTTAGATCATTTTTATCACGCCAAAGTAATCTTGTAATCTTCAATAACAAATACTTTAATTTGTTTAAATTAAATAAGTTCTTCCTCTCTCATACACACAATTCCCACCCAGCCCTAAGCAACCACTAATATACTTTCTGTTTCTATAGGTGTGTCTATTCTGGACATTTCTTATAAATAGCATCATATGACATGCAACTGGTACTGGCTCTTTCACCTCACATATTTTGTGTTTCTAAGATTCATTACTTCATTCTCTATTATTAGCAAATAAATTCCATTACATGAAATGCTACAAGTCGCATATGTGTTCATCCATTCATGGACATGTGGCTATTTCCACCTTTAGTCTCTTGTGATTAAGTTTGCTACACACATTTGTGTATATAGGTCTTTATGTGGACATATATCTTCATTTCTCTTGAGTAGAGACTTAGTGGATTTGGGGCATCATATGGGACTCTATGTTGAACATTTTGAGGAATAGTCAAACTTTTCCAAAGGGCTGCATCATTTTACATTCCTACCATCAATGTATGAGGGTCTCAATTTCTCCCCATCCTTATCAAAACTTGTTATTTTCTGTCTTTTTTTAAAACTATAGTCATCCTACTGTTTATGAAGTGCTATCTCATTTTGTGTTTCTCTGATAACTGATGGGATTGAGCATCTTTTTATGAATTTCTTTGTCATTTTTATTTGTTTTTAAAGATATTTTGTTTATTTATGGGGGAAAGAGTGAGACAGCACATGCAGAGGGAGCGGCAGAGGGAGAAGGAGAAGCAGGCTCCCCACTGAACAGGACGCCTCAGTGCAGGGTTCAATCCCAGGACCCCAGGATCATTACCCAAGCGTAAGGCAGACACTTAACTGACTGAGCCATCCAGGTCTCCCTCTTTGTCACTTTTAAAATCTTCTTTGGAAAAATGTCTATTCAAATCCTTTGACTATTTATACTTGGATGATTTATCTTCTTAGTAATTGATTTTTAAAAAATAAATATAATCTGATATAATTCTCTTATTAGATATATGATTTGCAAATAATTTTCCCATTCTGTGAGTTGTCGTTTCACTTTCTTGATGGGATTCTCTAAAGCACAAACATTTTTAGTTTTGATTAAGTGCAACCTACCAATCTTACAACGTTTTCTATTGGTGCTATAATGAAGATATTCTTATCTAAGAAAAATCATGATTTACTCCTATATTTTCTTCTAAAAGCGTTATAGCTTTTCTGTTACACCTAAGTTTATGATAAAGTTTGAGTTAATTTTTGTGTATGGTGTGAGATAAGGAACCAAACTAATGCTTTTTATGTGAACATGCATTTATCCTATAAAATATTTTTTCCTGTATCTTAACATCCTATTGTCCTTCTGTGGTTATCATAATTTATTTTTCTTAAATTCTAAGAAGGTGAATTTTTCTGGTATTTTACTATCCTAATTCTGTTATGAATTCAACTTTATCTTAATATACTATGAATTTACTTTTATTTTATTTTTTAAAGAGTTTATTTATTTATTCAGGAGATACACAGGGGGAGAGGCAGAGACACAGGTAGAGGGAGAAGCAGGCTCCATGCCGGGAGCCCAACATGGGACTCAATCCCAGGACCCCGGGATCACAACCTGAGCCAAAGGCAGACACTCAACCATTGAGCCACCGAGGCATCCCTATTTCCTTTTTTCTTTTTATTACTGAATTTAATGCTGAAATTTCTATGTGTTGCTCTAACTGCAAGTCACAAGTCTTTAGCACATATTACTTTTGTTACTGTTTAAAAAGGGATATTTTATAACTTCTATTATACTTTTTTCTTAAACCATAGAATAATTAAGGTATCCTTTTTTGGGATCCCTACTATATAGGGATTAGATTATCATTTAATTGAAGATTTCTAATTTATTTCATTATGATAAAAATAACATAGGATAATGATTCTTTGAAATTGGATGAGATTTTGCTGGTAGCCTGATGTGGTCATTTTTTTTTTAATGTTACATTTTGTCCTTGAAACATGTCTTTACTCTTTATTTTAATATTTCTGATCATCTAATTTTATTTAATTTTACTTTGCAAATTTATGCCCATAGTTTCTGTAGCTCCAAAATTTATAAGCCTGTGAGCAATTTTAGCTTCAGCTTTTAACTTTTGCCCTAATTCTGAGATTCCTTTTTATTTGTAACACCTGGGCATTTCCATCTTTTCATTCTTAATGCTATTTTGTATACCAAAATCATTTATTATATTTATGCAGAAGTAATTACATGTTTGGAGACAGAAGGATAAACCAACAGATTTTTTTTTTCAAATTTACCAAGAGTCCATGAGAGTAATTTTTAAAGTTTTCAAAATATGGCCATTTTTAAAAATTGGCCAGTTCAAATAATTAATTCAGACAAAAATTGCTTATAACTTTGAAGAACAAAGATTTTAATGCTTTTATACGTATAATAGACTACTTAAAAAGGAATACTTTTCAATTCACTTTAGGGAGGTAGCATACCACCTTAAAAGATGTCAATGATAGCACAAAATAGTAATGTATAAAACATTGTATAAAACATTTCTCATTATTTTTAGATCAAGTTTCTATATAAAAATGAGCCAAAGATTTTTACCAAAACACCGTAACTGGAATGCCTGGGTGGCTCAGTGGTTGAGCGTCTACCTTTGGCTCAGGTCACGATCCTGGAGTCTGGGGGTGGAGTCCCACGTCAGGCTCCCTGCACGGAGCCTGCTTCTCCCTCTGCCTGTGTCTCTGCCTCCCTCTCTCTCTCTCTCTCTCTGTGTGTCTCATGAATAAATAAATAAAATCTAAAAAAAAAAAAAAAAAAACACCACCATAACCAAGTAATGTTTATCCAATAAATAAGACATTCACAGATGGTTGAACTTGGAAATCTGGTAATATCTAATGATATTTTAATAGATCTAGAAGAAAACAAATGTGGTTATATCGTTTTATAGTGAAAAGACATTTAACAGAGCACAAAGCAAAATATCTATTCCTGCTGATAATACTAAAATTAGAATGACACTTCTTTTAGATGATAAATGTCACCCTGAAACCATCATAATAATAAAAATAACAATTATAAATAATATAATAATCATCATTTTAATACTTGAAACATTTCCATTAAATCAGGTCCATAACATGTCATATATAAACCACTCTTCAAGAGATTTCTGGAAATTGGAAAAGGCTGGGAAATTCATCATTATTTGCAGATTATATGACTGTACTATGGAAATAGAAAAGCATTAAATGACAAACTTTATTAATCATGATAAGAAATTTCAGTAAGATGTCAGCTTATAAGTGAAGAATACAAAACAACTTTCTCTTTGTACCAGCAATCAGTGATAATAGACAAAAAAATATGTAATAATAAATTTCTTTAAAAATTGTGGTGACTCTGTGAAGAAAGCAAACAAATTACTGACTCATAAAAGATGTACATTTAGGAAACATAAGATATAAATTCTCATCAAACATATCTACAGAAACTATCTCAGAATTTTTTGCTAGGAGCAAACAGTTCTAAAGTTCATTTTGAAGAATAAATGCTCTAAGATAATCATATTTCAAAGTAATAATATAACAAAAAGTGAGCTGTTCTTATGTATTCTAAGCCCCATTTGGGATTTCGGATCTTGTGTATTTTCACCATGTTGATTCTACACACACTATCACCATTAAACTGCACTTCAAGGGCCAGATTCACACTTTCCTATACCAGGGGTCTAACTAAAGCCATGGTCCATTATGCAGAGGTACCCCTTTTATGATCTCGACCGGTATTAGCCTCTTGGACAGTAAGGTCTGTGCAATTATCGGGATAATTTATTTGCTTTGTTGCATTATCTTGAAAAAACATAAGTGAAATGCAAAAATTTATGTCTCAAAACCATTGTTAAGGTGATGATTAAAATCACTAGATGTAGAGAAAATAAATGATCCTTGGCCTTGCGAGATCTGGACATCTTCTAGTCGTTGTAATTTAGCTTGACGTACCAGTTTTCATTAAAGATCCAAATTCAAAAACAAAAGGCAGGAAGGGGCCTTTGTATGTTGTGAACTCTAGAAGTCAGAGCAAAGCTGAGTTTGGGTCTCTCTCTCCCTTCTGATGCCTTTCCCCTTGCTCATCTTCTGCATTACAATATAAGCTCATGGAGAATAGGGACCTTGTTCCTAGAACAAGGAGAACAATAGAACAATGCCAGGCACACAGAGTGTGTTCACTGAACACATGCAGGGGTGGGGGGAAAGGAGAGCCTATCTCTCACAGATCCCGTATGGTACCCGAGATCTGGTGGTGGTGTGAAGATGGGGGAGGAAGGGAGAGGCTAATGAGTGGGCGAGGAGGTGTTTTGATGTCCTCATCTTTGGAAGGGGACATTTCAGCTCTCTGGCCCTTGTCTCCCTTTCCCTAATCAAGGACAGGAAAGCAGCACCCACAGAAGAACCTACAAATTGGTGGAGTCTGCTCACTACCATAGAGCATCACAGCTTCAAGACCATCATCAGAAACAATCCTGAAGCCTTTACGACAAAGCATAAAATCCAGTATCCCTTCCTGCTAGCAAGGGTGGTGGCCACCCAGCTGCACCAGGGAGGTACCCTGCGCAGGGAGCATGGCTCAGTGCCCAGCAGCCCGTAGTCTTGTGACTCCTGCTGACAGAGATTCGGTCTGTGTGTATTTGTGAGTTGGCCAGGGAGAGTTCCTCTGTAATTGGGAAGGGCCGAGAACAGAAAGCCTTCTCTGCACCTGGCTGGAGGGATGAGGTTTAGAAAGATTTAGATTTTTCTGCTTTTATGAACCCATTATTCCTTCTGACTCCTCCAGCCCAGGAAAGCACCTGTTATGCTTCCCTAGAGCTGGCCAATTTTTTTTTTTTCTCCTGCTTTACAAGTGGAAATACAATTCCCTTTAGGCTTCAGAGTCTACATTTGCAGGGAAATTTCCAGCTCGTGTTCCTCCTCTCAGTTTCATTTCAAGCTGTCTCAGCAAGTTTTTCTCTAAGCGAGCTGTGTATAAATGAATGTGCGGGAACATTCACTGCGTATTAGAGTGCAGGGTATTGTGATCCACATCTGGAGGAGGAGATCCTCTAGGGTGAAGGCAAGAGCAGGCCCAGGCAGGCTCTGAAGAATAAGACCTGCCAGGGTGTCATTATCGCACTTGGGCTGCCCCACGGAGCCCCATTCAGACACTGAATTTACATTCAAATTGGTAGAAGGGCCTTCCTCCTAGGAAGAGGTTTCAGACTGGAGGGTGGGCTTCCTGCCTGGGTCTGTTTACCTTGCTCTGCATCAGCAGGGTAGCTGCAGTCTCACCTTGTTAACAAATTGAGGGAGAAGGATTTTTGTAATATCTTCTTTTAAAATGTTAGTTCAGGGACACCTGGGTGGTTCAGGGGTTGAGCGTCTTGCCTTGGGTTCAGGGCCTGACCCCCGGGGTCCTGGGATGGAGGCCCACATCAGGGTCCCCGCAGGGAGTCTGCTTCTCCCTCTGCCTGTGTCTCTGCCTCTCTGTGTCTCTCATGAATAAACAAATACAATCTTTTTAATAAAATAAAATAAAATGTCTAATAAGCTAACAGAGAAGAACTGACTTATAGACTATTAGAGCAGAATAAAAACTATTTTTGAAATTTTATGTTTATACCACGTGATGGAACACTTTTCAAGTAATTTAGGTAATTGCAAAAAGGAAGGATAATTATGGCTACTCCATCACCCAGTCCCACTTTCCTTACATCAGGGTGAATTTTATTATATGGAGACAATTTATTGATTTCTTGATCATAAAAGTAAATATATTTTATAGATATATATTTATTGTTGAGTTTTTAGCAGTGTACATTTTGGATAACAGTCCTTAATCAGATGTGTCTTTTGAAATTGTCTGTGCCTTGTCTTTTCAATCCCTTGATATTGTCTTAACACAGAACAGAAATTTTTAAGTTTGATGGAGTTCAGGCTCTCCGTTATTTCTTTGACGAATTATGCCTCTGCTTTTGTATCTAAAAAGGCATCACAATATCCAAGATTATCTAGGTTTTCTCCTATGCTATCTTCTAGGAATTTTATACTTTTACTCAGAAGCAGTTTGCTGATATACATAAAATAACTTGAAGGTATTTTGATTGGGATTGCTTCAGGTCTATAAATCAATTTGACAAGAACTGACATTTTGACCATATTGAGTTTTCTTACCAATGAACATGGACAATCTCTCTATTTAATCCTTCGATTTTGTTTACCAGCGTTCTGTGTGTATCTCACATAGATCTTACACAATTTCTCTTAGATTTACACCTAAGTATTTCAGTTTTTTGGAGGTCAATTTAACTGGTATTTTTTTCTTTTGTAGACTGTTGATTTTTCAATATTGAATTATTCTTGCAAATCTTACTTGGTTATGGATTATAATTCTATTTATACTTTTTGGATTTGAGTTGCTATTGTTGATGGGTTTTACATCTATATTCATGAGAGTTCTTAGCCTATAGTCTTCTTTTCTCATAATGTCTTTGTCTGGTTTTATTATGAGGGTTATATTGGCCTCCTAAAATGAATTAAAAGGATTCCCTCTGTTTCTGTCCTCTGAAAGAGATTGTAGAAAATTGGTAAAGTTTCTTCCTTAAATGTTTGATAGAATTCACCAGTGAACCCATCCGGGCTTGGTGCTTTCTATTTTGGAAGATTATTAATTAAGGTTTCAATTTCTGTAACAGATTTAAGACCTAATCAGATTGTCTATTTCTTTTGCATGAATTTTGGCAAATTATGTCTTTTGAGGAAATGATCCATCCATCAAATTTGTTGGCTTATAGATACACTATTTTTGTTATCTTTTTAGTTTCCATGGGAATTACTAAAATTCCCATGTAAAGGTAGGCCTTTTGTCACTTCTGATATTAGTAATTCGTGTCCTCTCTTTTCTTAGTTATCTTGGCTAGAGAGCTTATCAATCTTAGTCTTTTCAAAGAATCAGTATTTGATTTCACTGACTCCCTCTATTGGTTTCCTATTTTCAGTTTCACTGATTCTTTCCTAATTTTTATTATTTTTTTTTTCTCCTGCTTACTTTGGATTTAAGTTGCTCTTCTAGTTTCTGAACACAGAAATTTAGATGATTGATTTGAGAAAGTTCTTCTTTTCTAACATAAGCATGCAATGCTATAAATTTCCCTTTAAGCACTGCTTTTGCTGCAATCCACAAATTTTGATAAGCTGTGTTTTCATTTTCTTTTAGTCCAAAATATTCTAAATTTCTTTTGAGGATTCTTCTTTGTTCCATGGGTTATTTAGGAGCACATTGCTTAATCTTCACGTATTTTGAGATTTTTTTTCAATTATCTTTCTGTTACTGATTTCTAGCTTATTTTTCTTCTGGTCTGAGACAGACAATGTATGGTTTCTATACTTTTAAATTTGTTAGGGAGTCATGATCCAGGATGTGGTCCATAATATTGCTGACTGTTCCATGTGAGCTTGTGTAAAATGTATACTCTGCTGTTGTTGGATTAATTCGTCTATAGATGTTCATTATGTACAGTTGATTGGTGGTGCTATTGAGTTCAAATACCCCCCTACTGATTTTCTGCCTCATGACTCAGTTCATTTCTGACATAAAGTCACCAACACTGAGAGTAGATTCATGTATTTCTCCTCATAGTTCTATCCATTTATGGCCTCACAGTTTGATGATCTTTTGTGAGGTTCACACACATTAAGAATTATGTCTTCCTGGAGAGTTGACCCCTTTATCATTAAGTAGTGTCCTACCATATACCTGATATTTTTCCTTGGTTTGATTCCTGCTCTGTCTGAAATCAATATAGCTACTACTGCTTTGTCTTGATTAGTGGTAGCATGGTATGTTTTCCTCCACCTGTTTATTTTTAATCTATATATTTCTTTATACTTAAAGTACGTTTCATATAAGTAACATGTAGTTTTTTGAAATAACCCAGAAAATGTCTTTTAATTAGTGTATTTTGACCAATTGGCATTCAAAGTGATTATTGATCTAGTTGGATTAATATTTTCATATTTATTATTGTTTTTCATTATTTGTCCTTGTTCTTTGTTCTTGTTTTTGTCTTCTCTTTTTTTCTCTTTGTGTTTTTAATTGACCATATTATATAATTTGATTTTCTCTCCTTTCTTAGCACAGAAATTATATTTTTCTTTTTTGTTTTTTGAGTGGTTGCCCTAGAATTTGCAATATACATTTATATCCAATCAAGTTCTCTCTCAATTACCAGTATACCACTGTATGAGTTTATAATAACAAAATAATCCTAATTCCTTCTTTCTATCTCTTGTATCATTGCTATCATTCATTTCACTTATGCATAAGTGTGTGTGTGTGTGTGTGTGTGTGTGTGATATTCATGAGTACACATAATCTAAAACACTGTTGGTAATATTTGAATAAACTAGTATCAATTAGATCATTAATAAGAAGAAAAAGAAAAGTTTTTGTTGTTATTGTTTTACTTTCACTTGTTCCCTCTTTAGTATTCTACCATTCTTTTATTTTTTTAAGATTGTATTTATTTATTTGACAGAGAGAGAGAGAGAGAGAGAACACAAGCAGGGGAGCAGCAGGAAGAGGGAGAGGGAGAAGCAGGCCCCCACCAAGCAGAGAGCCTAATGCAGGATTCAATCCCAGGATTCTGGGATCTTGACCTGAGTCAAAGGCAGATGCTTAATTGACTAAGCCACCCAGTTACCCCAGTATTCTCCCATTCTTTATAGAGATCTGAGTTTCTGACTTATTTTATTTCCCTCTTTCTAAAGAACTTCTTTTAATACTTCTTTCAAAGCAGGTCTATTGGCATTAAATTCATTCACTTTTTGTTTACCTGAGAAAGTCTCTCTTTCTCTTTCACTTTTGAGAGATAATTTTGCAGAGTATAGAATTCTAGGTTGATGGGTATTTTCCTCTCAACACTTTATATATTTCACTATACTCTCTTTTTGATTGCATGATTTCTGAGGAGATATCAGATATAATTTTTAATCTTCCTTTATATATAAGGTGCTTTTTTCCCTGTTAGCTTCCTTTAGGGTTTTTTTTCTTTGTCTTTCATTTTCTGCAGTTTAACAATTATATGCCTAAATGTAGCTTTTTGGGGGCATTCTTCTCACTCAGTGTTCTTTGCACTTCCTGAATCTATGGTTGAATGCCTGCATTGATTTGATGAAAGTTTCAGTTATTATTGTTTCAATTATTTCTTCTGGTTTTTTTACTCTTTCTTTTTCTGGTATTTTCATTGTGTATGTTACATCTTATGTAGTTGTACTACAGTTCTTGGATATTTTCTGTTTTTGTTCTCGTTGTTTTTCAGTTTTTGAGGATTCTATTACTATATTCTCTAGTTCAGAGATTTGTTCTTCAACTGTGTCTGGTCTGCTAATCAGACCATCAAAAGAATTCATTTAAAAAAAAAAAAAAAGAATTCATTTTTATTACAGTGTTTTTTTTATTTCTAGTATGGTTTTAGTTCTGTCTTGAGATTTTCATCCCTCTGTTGACATTGGTCTTCTTTCTATATGTTGCCTATTTTACCCATTACAGCCCTTAATATATTAATCATGGTTATTTAAAATACCCAGTCTGATAATTCCACAATCTTTGCCAGATCTAGTTCTGGTTATTGCTTTGTCTCTTTACATTATTTTTTGCCTTTTGCTTTGCCTTGTAATTTTTTCTTGATAGCCAGGCATCTGGTACCCATCAGAAGGAACTGTTGTAAGTAGGTCTTTATTAAAGCAATGATAAGGTATGGGAAGAGGAAGTATTCTATAGTCTTTTTTTTAAGATTTTATTTATTCCTGAGAGAGAGAGAGACAGAGACAGAGACACAGGCAGAGGGAGAAGCAGGCTCCATGCAGGAAGCCCGACGTGGGACTCGATCCTGGGTCTCCAGGATCACACCCTGGGCTGAAGGCAACGCTAAACCGCTGAGCCACTGGGCTGCCCCAGTATTCTATAGTCTTGTGATTGAGTGTCAGTATTTTAGTGAGACTATGCCTTCTGACTGTGGACTTCAAAAGTGTTTCCCAGTCTTCTCTTCCTTTAATTGGAAAAGATTGGGTAGGATGAGTTGGAGTTGGCTATTTACCTTTCCTGGGTCAGTTAGACTCTGATCATATCTCAGTATTTCAGGGTCTGAGAAACTAGTTTCCTGTGAAGGCAGGCCTTGTAAAGAAGAAGAGAGTGATCAATATATTTTAAATGGCTCCTTTTCCCTCTCACTGCCAGAAGCTGGAAGGGATTTTTCTGTGATGTACACAGTGTAAATATGGTTGAGCTCCTGGAGATAAATCTCACAATATTGTGGTCATTCTCCTATGACAGTTTCCTCCTGGAATTTTAAACTCTCAGTGTTGTCTGTGCTAAGCCTCCAGCAATTTGTCAATTACTGTCCTACCCTGGCACTGTTTTCTGCAGTGATTTCTGCTTCTGAGCCTCTGCTGAGGTAACCCATGCCTTCCTGTCTGTCTTTCTAATATTGGGGACAACAGTTTGACCTGTGTCTTCCCCTCTCTTATGAATCCAAGAAGAATTAGTGATTTTTCAGTCTGTTCAGTTTTACACTTATTGTTAGGATAGAGTGGCAACTTCTAAGCTCCTTACATGTGGAACTGGAAACCAGAATTCCTATATATAACTTTATACCTTTTTTGAAATTAATTTCCCCTAATAAGTTATTTACCTACATTTCTTGAAATATAGTCTTTATATCCACCATTTTATTGGAGTTTGATGCCCCAAAAAAGGATAACACAGATTTAGTTTATTACTCTAGTTTTAGAGGTGAAAAAAATGAGAAATCTCAAAGGGCAGTAATTTATGTAAGGCTTAAACACACTGAGGATTCTTCTCATCCAGATAGTTTTCTCTGAGAAGGGGACTGAATGAGTGTAGAAGGGTTTGTGGGTCCATTAAGCTTCTTCTGCCTCACAGTGTACCTAAACAAGGTATGGGTAATGCAAAAACAGTGACCACATGTTGCAAAACTGGAAGGCACTGACAGAAATTCAGTTGAAAGATATATTGAATTTTTAAAAGTACTCAATAAAATGACTACTCCATGGGTCAGATCAAAGGTGACTTGTTAAGGTAAGCTCCATCGAACAGCATAATATCATTTTTCATTTGTGTTCCTATATCATTTTGTTCAACTACATTATATCATTTATTTTAATTTCCTGTTCAAATGCTGTCCTCCAACTAGACTAAGAGTAAATTAAACAGAGCACTATTTTTTATTCGTTTGTCTAGTCCTAATATTTGACTCTGGAATGTAATAGTGATCAATGTATATTTGGTGAATTGAATAGCTACATATTATTATAACAGGTAGCTTTAAGCACATAGATTTTTCTCAAATTTTGCAAAAACATAAATTGGTTGAGTTCCTTCCAAAACATCCATATAATAAATGTTAATTCAATATTGGCTCTTTTTCAGGCACTGTGCAAGATAGGGTAAATTGATGGACCGATGTTATACTCATTGTCTTCTTGGGCCCCCATTTTAAATGGGGAATATAGAAAAAAGTCAAAAATAATATGATAAAACTATAATAGAGAGGTATATAGATGTAGGACAGGAACCTCCTGCACATAGGAGTTTTTCCAGTAAGTTTTTAAGAAAACAATAAAATTTGAGATGGGCCTTAGTAGATAAATAAAATTTTAATCATGTGAATATGATAAGGAAAGATCTTCTCTACCTGAAAAAAAATTGCATATTTTAAGGGGACAGATGTTAGTGTAGGTGGCAAGGGGAAGGAACAAGGATAATGTGGCTGAAACAAAAGTTAATCTGGGTGTGAGGGTTAATAGTTAAGCAGATGAGCTCTTGTCACAGTGTGGAATGGGTAGGAGAGAGTAGACACAAACTTTCTGGTTTTTGGTAGGAGTGTTGATTTTCAAACCGCTAAAATTAGCCATGAATTTTCCTTCCCAAAATTTTTCCTTATATTAATCTGCTACCATTTCAATATATGACATTGTCATCTACTCAGTCAGTTCTGCTGGAACTGAATTTCCAGTAGCGTTAGTGTCTCCCTTCTTGTCACCCACTAAGCCAAATACCTTGAACACATTCACTTGTCTCTGTCTCCACTGTCACTGCCCAAAGCCAGGTACTGTGTCTCTAACCTGATCTAGATTGTTATCATCCTAACTTGTTTCCCTAATTTCATTCTTGTCCTTTAACACAATAACTATAGCCAGTCTCTTATAAATGTCAATGAAAGTGTTTCTCTGGCACTTTAACTCTTTAATACTTTCTTACTTCATGTAGAATAAAAGGCATGCTCCTTATTTTAGCCTCCAAGTCTTGCATGCTGTGGCTCATGCTTTCATCACCAGTGTAATTTTGTGACTCCATGCGCCAAGTCCATCTTGCTGCAATCAGAGCGACCTGCTTTCAGGTTTCCCACATGCGTTCATTTCTGCCTTTCCACATTCTGCACAGGGCCGACTCCTTCTCACCTTTCATATCTCAACTGAAATCTCACACTCATGGAGCCTTCTTTATTCCTTTCATTTATGTTAAGACTTCTTTATCCTCTTATTTGAAAAATAAAATAAAGATACAGAAAATTGCCATAACATAAATGTATAGCTAATTAATTATTATGAAGCCAACATTTGTATTAACACTTGACCAATCAGGTCAAGGAATATTGCCTGATACATCAGAAGCCCCTCAAAATGCCTAATTCCCACCAAAATCTCTTCCATTCCCCTGAAGCAAATATTTTCCTAAATTTTAGTAATCACTTCCTTGCATTGCTTTAGCTTTATCACAGTATACCTCCCTAAGCCCTACGCTTCAGCTTTGTCCACTTGTTTTTGTTTGTTTATACCTTTCCAGTAGATTTTGATTTATGTTTTTTATTTCTGTCCTTTTTCATGTCTTTTTTAATTGATTTTAACTGAAGCATAATTTATGTAAAATAAAAGACAAAGATTTTTAAATGTACAAGTCAATAAGTTGCTTCAAATGTATATATCCCTGTCACTACCAGGTCATTATCAGAACAAGTTTCCTTTCTCTTGTCAATCTTATCTCCCAGAGAAAGCCATTACTCTGATCTTTGGCACCATAGTTTTTCTTGTTCTTGAAGACCATAGATCATTATCAGATGAGTATTCTTTGTTTCTAGGTTATTTTACTCAGTTTAATGCTGTTTCATGTATTCCTCATTTGTTTTCTTTTACTGCTGAACTCATTGTATGAATACTATTTTTTAATCAATTTTCTTGTTCATGGACATGTAGGTTGATTCCAAACTTGAGAAATTATCAACAATATATGGACATTCTTATACCAGTCTTTCTATGAATATGTTTTCATTGCTTCTGGGAAAATTCCTAAAAATAGTACTGATGGATTATATAGTAAGCATATGTTAAACTTTATAAGAAACACATTGTTTTTCAAAACATTTGGACCATTTTACATTAAATGGTCCAATAATACATGAGCACATTAGTTGCTTCACATCTTTCTCAACAATTGGAATTGTCAGTTATAGCCATTCTGGTGAGTGTGCAGCGGTATTGCATTATGGTTTACTTTCCTTTCCTGGATGACTCCTTCAGTCGAATATTGTCTTATCATGCACCTTTCAGAGAATCTTATTTGTGAAGTGTCTGCTCAAGGTTTCTCCTATTTCCATTAGATATTGGATATTTTTGTCTATATTGTAGGAGTGTTTTAGACACATTTGTATGCACAAATACATATATACACATACTTAAACCTTACACAAATATGTATGCATATACACACATACATATGAATGGGTACGAGGGTGGGTGTGTGTCAGATGTATGTATTGAGAATATTTTCTCCAATTCTGTGGTTTGCCTATTTTTTCTTAATGGTATCTTTGAAGAGATTATTTAATTTTAATAATGTTTAATTCATTGGCTTTTCTTAGATATTTAGTCATTTTTATCCATTCAAAAAATCATTACCTACTCCATGGTCACACAAATATTCACCGATGTTTTTTCTTAATTTTTCATTGTTTTAGCTTTTATGTTTATTTAGATTGTAAATCTCACATTACTTATTGTGTATGCTATGATGTACAGGTCAAGATTTTCTTTCACACAGATATCTAGTGATTTCAGTACCATTCTTTAAAAAATAACTATCCTTTCCTCATGGAACTACTTTGGGAGCTTTGTTACAAATCAGCTTTATTTGTGTAAATTTATTTCTCTAATCTGTTCTATTATTCTATATTTTTTATTATTATTCTATATTTTAATCCTTAATCCAACACGTCTGTCTTTAGCTTTTTCTCCTTTTACCAAATTATTTTTAACTATTCCATGGTCTTTGAATTTGCATATAAGCTTTAGAGTTATCTTGTGAATTTATTAAGAACCTGCTGGTGTTTTAATTGGGACTGTCTTGAATTATTTATTTAGTTAGAAAGTTTCATTTATTTAAATAATCTCTACATCAGCATGGAGCTCTAACTCATGACCCCAAGATCAAGAGTCCTACATGTTCTTCTGACTGAGCCAACCAGGTGCCCCTTTCTTGAATTTTCAGATCACTTTGCACAACCTTTTTTCCTTTTATTGTTACCCTACAAATCCAGGAAAGAAAAAATCTATTTAAAGTCTTTCAAACGAGATAAATTATATAATAAGGAATATGATTCTATCAGGTAGGGTTTAGCTTTGGATGGTAATAAGGTATTGTATATGCAAGAGGGTTTTTTTTTTCTCCATAGGAATCAATTTTTGCCTTTTGGGGTGTCATACTGCCCATGTTGAGAATACATGCTTTAGATCAATGTAAGGAGAACCTTAATAATATTCAGTTTTTCATTGCATGAACTTGATATCTCTCTCCATTTATTCAGCCATTCTTTAATTTCTCTGGCAATGTTTTCTGGGTTTCCATGTACAGATATTTTACCTTTTTTGTTAATGCATTCCTCAACAAGAATTTTACTTTCCTTATACCTTGAAAATGTGCTATTTTTCTTATATTTTCCAATTGTTCATTGTTAGTATATAGAAACACAATGAATCTTACAACACTGACATTTTAACTTTTGGAATTTCAATGATCATTCTGGCAATTCTTTTTGATTAGTTCCTTAGGATTTTAAATCTAAACCATCATGTGTCTGGGAATAAAGACAGCAGGCTTCCCAGTCTTCATGCAATACCTTCTGAGGGGAGGGTTATTAAAATGTAAGTGAGGAACCACTTCATAAAGCTAAAAGTAAAAGGCAAGTATTTTGTTGTTTTGCATTTTTAGTTGCCTCTCCATATCAACCAATCATGACTGTACAGTCAAGAGGATGCGCATCATTGTCTCTTCCCTCAAGGGGAACAGGGTGTCTGCCAGAAGGATGGACTGGTTTCCTGGATTGCTAAATGTAGGATCACGAAGGTTTTCTTTTATTAGACGGCAGCTAGAAAAGGGGAGCTTTCCCAGCTGGCCTCTAAAAGAGAATGCAACAGAAAGATTTGGCCAGTGACTGCAAGTTTGTGTAGACAGTGTTTTCTTTCAAGCCCACTTCTGAGAGGGTCCCTGGAGTAGAAGTTTAGCATTGAGGTTCCTAACCAGAGTTTCTCTGGGGGCCAGAAGACTTTGATAATCCCTGGAGGCACATGAAAATGGTGGTTCTGACTGGCTAAGGTCAGGAGACACGAAAACATGCAATTACAGTGGAGTCACATTCTATTTTTTGTTCATCTTGTGTTTGTGTATGGCTCTGTTAGCTTCAATATTGTGCAAACTTAATAATTAGTTCCTTGGAGATTTCCAGTACTGACTTGAATTAAATCGAGGAAAAAGTTTGCATCAAACATCATCCTGCCTGGATATAGAGGAATGAATGTGTAAGACAGTGTGAAGAAAGGAAAACAGAAGTGCACAAGAGACTGGAAATAGAGTGAGGCGGTGAAAGAGAGCATAAAAGGGGAAAGAAAGAGCTAAAAGGATGTTCCAAGACATATCCTGAAAATCTATTGCATATCAGATATTTTTCCCTTTTCAAAAGTTTATTTTTTAACTTATAGCAAATGTAATACGTGCTTATTTTTGGCAAGTTTGTAAATTACAGCAGTTTGTCTTTGTAATTATAAAGATAGAAATTACCTGAAATCATTGCTATACCATAATTAATATAATGTATTGCTTTTCACTGTTTCTTTGGCATCTCTCTTACCTACCTATCTACTTATCTATTGATTGATAAATCAGCCTATCACAATTTAGGCCAGAAAGAGTAAGCTATTCTGTATCTAGATTTTCCTTAATATTACTCATTTGAAGCAACTTTACTGAGGTACAATTTTTATTTTAAAAAACTGGGGCACCTGACTGGCTCAATCACTTAAGTGTCCCACTTTCAATTTCAACTCAGGTCAGGATCTCAGGGCTGTGAAATCAAGCCCAGCATCGAGCTCCGTGCTCAGCATGGAGTCTGCTTGGGATTGCCTCTCCCTTGCCCTCTGCCCCTCTGCCTGCTTATGCTCCCTCTATCTCTCTCTAAAAATAAATAAATAAATAAATAAATAAATAAATAAATAAATAAATAAATAAAATCTTTAAGAGAAAAACCAATCCATTGAAATTCAAAATGACAGTTTGAGAACTGATAAATTTATACATTTGTGAAGCATAGCCCCATTCAAGATATAGAGCATTTGCATCCAGAAACTTCCCAATCAAACTATATATTAAGTGCTTTTTAATGTCTGGTTCCTTTTGTTCTGATTCTGTTTTTGAGATTTATTCGTGTTTCCTTGTGTGTGTGCTCACTCTTTCACTGAAGAGTAATATTTAATTGTATGAATATACCACCATTTCATTATCCACTCCTCTGCTTGTGGTTTGACTTAGGACTATCAGGAATCAAATATTCCATTTTTCATCTTTGAATATTATGTTATCTAGAGGTATTTTACAGACAGCTTTACTAATTTGAGGACAACATCTTCCATTTCTAGTTTGTTCAAAGATTTTTTCTTTTCTTACAGGTGTTTTTTTTTTTTTTTTTAACCATGAAGCGTTAGATTTTTCCAATTTTTTTTTCTGTCCTTGTTGAAATGATTGAGATGTGATGAGGATCATGCAATTTTTCCACTTTTACATGTTAACGCAGCAAATCAAATTTGATTTCCAAAAATTGAACCAACCTTGCATTACAGGGATAACTGTTCTTGAATGTTTTGAATTATTCTTTGTATATAAGTCTGGATTTCACTTGCTGGCATTTGATCTAGAGTTTCAAATTTTTGATCATGACTAATACTGTCTACAATTTAAAATTTCCAGAAATTCTTTATCAGGTTTTGCCATTAGTGTTGTACTGCCCTCATAAAATGATTAGAAAAGTATTCTCCCTTTCCCTATTTTCCAAAAATGTTTGAAGTAAAACTGGTGTTATAATTTCTTTAAATGCATAATGGAATTAACCAGTAAACCATCTGGGTTGGGAGTTTTCCTTGTGAGATTTCTTTATTATGATTTATTTAATAGATAGAGAACTCTCTTGGTTTTTTATGGCTTCTTGTGCTACTTTTGTTAAGTTTCATTTTTTTAAGAAAATTTCTTTCATTTTATAAAATTCTCAAATTTTTATATAATATTCTTTATTATCCTCTTAATAGCATTTATAGGACCTATGATAATGGTCTTTATTTTATTTTTATCTATCTATCATCTATCTATCTATCTATCTATCTATCTATCTATCTATCTATCTATCTAATCTATCATCTATCTATCATCTATTTATTTATAGAGAAAGAGAGCACAAGTTGGAGTAGGGGGCAGAGGGAGGAGTGAGATAATCTTAAGCAGGCCCCAGGCTCAGCCCAGAGCCCAGCTTGGGGCTCCATCTCATGACACTGAAATCATACCTGAGCCAAAATTAAGAGTTAGATGCTCAACTGTCTGAGCCACCCAGGTGCCCCTTCCTCTTTTAAGTTTTGATATTGGTATTTTATATTTTTTCTTTCTTATTTTCTTAATTAGTTCTCCTAGATTTTGATCATTGTCATTAATCTTTAATAAAAATTGGGGATTCTGTTGAATTTTTTTCTGCCTGTTTTCTAAGTATTATTAATTCTTCCCTTTTTAAATCTTGGTTTTAATTTGTTTACTTTACCTCTTAGTCTTTTAGTGGAAAATCTACATTATTAATTTTAAATTTAAGAATTTGATCTAATGTTTAAAAATAGGATTTGCTTTCATTGAATCAAATTAAGTTTGGTATGTTATTTTTTTGTTACCATTTCAAGATTTTTTTTTCTAAATGTCACTGTAATTTATTCCATGAGAAGTTATTTTTATATCAGTCTTAAAAATTTCTAAATATTTTACAATTTCATATATGTCTATTATTTATGGTTTCTAATGAAATTCTATTATGGTCAGAAAACATTGTTTGCTCTTAGGTACATGCAGATTTAGGATTCTTGTATCTTTTTGGTTGTTGGTACTTTTTATCACTATGAAGTTTTTCTTTAGTTCTTGTGTTTCTCTGCTTTAAAGTCTGATTGTCAGACATTGAGACACCATACCAGCTTTCTTAGGCATACTGTTTACATATTATACCTTTTTTATTCTTCTACATTCAGACTCTCTGTCTTTAATTTTAAAGTTGGGTCTTTGTAGATAGAAAATATGGAGTCTTTTTTATTATGGTGGTTTTGTTAACATTTACATGTAAATGTTACATCTAGTCAACATTTACAGTAACATTTACATGTAAATATGGTTGAGTTTATGTCTACCATCTTTCTTTGTGTTTCCCCTGTGCCCTTTTTATGTTTGTTTCTCTGTTGCTCCTTTCCTGACTAATTTTAGGTTAATTGAATACTTGTAGTATTCCATTTAAATTTCTTTATGGGATTTTTAGCCATAACAATTTTTATGGTTTCTCTGGGGCTAAAACTATGCATCTTTAACTTATTAAAATCCATTTAGAGTCAATACTGGACCAATTAACACCTGACTCTTCACACTTTTGTATCAACTTTTTCCACTTTTAACTTTACACTTGACAATTCCTACTTCACAGATGTAATAATTTTACTATATTATATTTGCATTTATTCACTCTCCTTCATTTATGTTATTGTCATATCTTGTGCTTTTATATACATTATAATCTCTACCTTTATAGTGTTATTATTTTTGTATTACACAGTGAATGGTCCTTTAAGAAAATTAAGACGTAAGTTATATTTTATATTTATATTTTCATTTACCATGTCTAATTGTCTTTGTTACCTCCTATGGTCAAAGTTTCCATCTGGTATCATTTACTTTAAACCTGGCAAATATCTTTTAGAATTTCTTGTAACCTATTTTTGCTGGTACTTATCTAAAAATAGCTCTTATCAGAAAATAACTCTTTTTTTGAAGGATAGTGTCAGTAGAGAATTCTGTTTTTCTATTCCTTTAACACTTGAAAATTGTACCAATGTCTTTTGGCTCCCAGTATTTGTGATGAGAAGTTAGCATTTATTCTCTTCACTAATTTCTGTATGTAAGGTGTGGTTTTCCACTGAATGCTATCAAGATTTTCTCTTTGTATGTAGTTGTAACCACTGTAACTCTGATGTGGCTATGTGTGGGGTTTTGTGCATTTATCCTTCTTGATGCATCCTGAGATTCTTGGCTATATAAATAAATGTTTTTCATCAAATTTGGGAATTTTAGCCATTATTTCTTCAAATCTTTTTCTACTTGATTCTTCTCCACCCCCCTTTTTTTTTAATTTTAGAAGTCTTATTACAGACATGTTAGACAATTTGATGTTGTGCTTCAGTTTCCTGATAAACTTTCTTCATTTCTTTTTCAGTTATTTTATTCTCTGTTTTTCAGATTGACTTATTCTATCCTTGGGTTTGATTTACTATTTCATCTTCATCAGCAAAACAGCTCTTAAGGCCATTCAGAGAACTTTTTGCTTTGTTATTATAATTTCTCATTCTATAATTTCCATTGGTTCTATAAATTATATAATGTATGTAGTTTTTAAAACATTTTTGTATATGTGCATAGTTCCTTTTTTGTGGAGTCTCTATTCATTCACTAAATTTTGCATATATTCTCAGGGCTCCTGGGTGGTTCAGTTGGTTGGGGGATTGACTCTTGATTTTGGCTCAGGTCATGGTCTCAGGATCATGGGCTTGAACCCCACATCTGGCTCCACACTCAGTTCAGAGTCTATTTGTTCCTCTTCCTCCACTTCTCTCCTGCTCTTGCTCTTCTCTCTCTCTCTCTCTTTCTCAAATAAACAAAATCTTTAAAAAAATGTTTTTGAATATATTCTTTTTGTTCCTTGACCATATCTTCCATTAGTTCTTTAAATAGATTTTTTATAGCTGCTTAAACATTTTTTTATTTTTTATTTATTTGTATTTATTTATTTTTCATCATGGTAAGCATATTCTTCAATTCACATCCTCTATTCCCCCATCGTCCCACCCACTTCCCCTCTGGTAACCACCAGTCTGTCCTCTGTTTCATAAATTCTAGAGTGAGATCATATGCTATTTGTTTTTCTCTGACTGACTTCTTTTGCTCAGCATTATACTTTCTAGCTCTATCTAAGTTGTTGCAAATTGCAAGATTTCATTCTTTTTATGGCTGAATAATATTCCATCATGTATATACATAACATTTTCTTTATCAATGGACTTGGGCTGCTTCCTAGTTTGGCTTTTGTAAATAATGCTGTAAATATAGGTGAGTATGCATCCTTTTGAATTAGTATTTTTGGGAAAATACCCAGTAGTGTGATTCCTGGATCTTAGGGCACTTCTATTTTTAACTTTCTGAGGAACTTCCATATTGTTTTCAACAATAGCTGTACCAATATCCACTCCTACCAACAGTACAAAAAGATTCCCTTTGCTCCATATCCTTGCCAAAATTTGTTGTTTCTTGCGTTGTTGATTTTAGCCATTCTGACAGGTGTGAGGTGAGTCTCATTGTAATTTTGATTTGCATTTCCCTGATAAGTGATTTTGAGCATCTTTTCACGAATCTGTTGGCCTTCTAGGTGTCTTCTTTGGAGAAATGTCTGTTCATGTCATCTACCGATTTTTTAAAATTGGATTATTTGGGTTTTGGATGTTGAGTTATATCAGTTCTTTATGCATTTTGGGATGCTAGCCCTTTATTGGATATGTCATTTTGCAAATATTTTCTTCCGTTCAGTAGGTTGCCTTTAGTTTTGTTGGTTGTTTCCTTCTCTGTACAGAACTTTTTTTTTTTTTGATGTAATCCCAAAAATATTTTTGCTTTTATTTCCCTTGTTTCAGGAGACATATTTAGGAAGGTATTGCTTTAGCCAATATCAAAGAGATTACTGTCTGTGCTTTCGTCAAGGATTTTTATAGTTTCTGGTCTTACATATAAGTCCTTAGTGCATTTTCAGTTTATTTTTGTGTATGGTGCCAGAAAGTGGTCCAGTTTCACTCTTTTGTATGTGGCTGTCCATTTTTTTCTCAACATCTTTCATTCTAAAGACTGTCTTTTTCTCATTATATATTCATTCCTCCTCTGTCAAAGATCAATTGACCATATAACTGTAGGTTTATTTCTGGGTTTTCTGTTCTGTTCTATTTATCTATGTGTCCATTTTTATCCAGTACCATGCTATTTTAATTACTACCACTTTGTAATATATTTCAAGTTATAACTTGAAATCTGACTTGTGTTACCTCCAGTTTTGTTTTTCTTTTAGAGGTCTTTTGTGGTTCCATACATGTTTTAGGGTTGTTTCTTCTAGTTATGTGAGAAATGCTGTTGGTATTTTGATATGAGTTGCATCAAACCCATAGATTGTTTTGGGTAGTATAGACATTTTCATAATATTTGTTCTTCCAACCCATGAGCATGGAATGTCTTTCCATTTCTTTGCCTCATCTTGAATTTATTTCATCAGTGTTTTACAGTTTTCAGGGTATGGTCTTTCACCTCTTTGGTTAGGTTTATTCCTAGGTATCTTACTGTTTGGGGCACATTTGTAAATAGTTTTGTTTTTTCAATTTCACTTTCTGCTCCTTCATTATTAATATATAGGAATGCAGCAGATTTCTGTACACTGATTTTGTATCCTGTGACTTTACTAAATTCATTTATTAGTTCTAGTAGGTTTTTTTCGTGGAATCTTTTGAGTTTCATACATATAGTATCATGCCATCTGCAAATAGTGAAAGTTTTACTTCTTCTTCACCAATTTGGATGCCTTTTATTTCTTTGTGTTGTCTCATTGCTGTGGCTAGGACTTCTAGTACTATGTTGAATAGAAGTACTGAGAGTGGACATCTTTGTCTTGTTCCTGACCTTACAAGAAAAACTCAGTTTTTCATATAAGGACTTTTTTTATGTTTAGATTTGTTTCCTCTAGACCTACCTACAGAGGATTTTTATCATGAATGGATGTTGTACTTTGTCAAATGTTTTTTCATCATCTATTAAAATGAACAAATAGCTTTTTTTTTTATCATTTCTCTTATTGATGATATTGATTGATATCATGTTGATTGTTTTGCAAATATTTTTTGTTTTGTTTTGCAAATATTAAAATACTTTGGCATCCGAGGAATAAACCTCACTTTATTAAGATATATGACTTTTAAAAATATATTGTTGGAATCAGTTTGCTAATACTTTATTGAGGCTTTTTGCAGCTATATTCATGAGAGATATTAGTCTGTAGTTCTCTTTTTTTTTTTTTTTTGTGGTGTCTTTATCTGGCCTTGGTATCAGGGTGATACTGGTCTCATAGAATGAATTTGGAAGTTTTCCTTTCTCTTCAAGTTTTTGGAATCGTTTGAGAAGAATGGGTATTAACTAATTTTTAAATATTTGTTAGAACTTTCCTGTTAAAGTTGGTCCTAGATTTTGTATTTTGGGGAGTTCTATTTTTTTTTTTTCATTAGTGATTCAATGTCATTGCTCATAATTGGCCTATTCAAATTTTCTATTTCTTCCTACTTTAGTTTTGGTAGGTTATATGTTTCTAGGAATTTATCCCATTTTTTCTAATTTGTCCAATTATAGGTTTTCATAATAGTCTCTTACAACTGTTTGTATTTCTATGCTATTGCTTGTTATTTCCTCTCTTTTATTAGTAACCTTATTTATCTGGGAACTCTCTCTTTTTTTAAATGAGTTTTGCTAGAGATTTATCAATTATGTTGATCTTTTCAAAGAACTAACTCCTGGTTTCATTGATCTTTTCTAAGTTTTTTAGTTTCTATATCATTTATTTCCACTCTAGTATTTATTTCTTTCCTTTTGCTGGGTTTGGGTTTTGTTATTTTTCTAGCTCCTTTAGGTATAAGGTTAGGTTGTTTAGATTTTTCTTGTTTCTTGAGGTAGGCTTCTATTGCTATAAACTTTCCTCTTAGAAACACTTTTACTGCATCTCAAAGATATTGAACTGTTGTGTTTTCATTTTTATTTGTCTCCATGTATTTTTTTAAGTTTCTTGTTTGATTTCCTGGTTGATTCATTTAATGTTTAGCATCATGTTATTTACCTTCCATGTAACTGTGTTCTTTCCAGATTTTTTTCTTGTGGCTGATTTCTAGTTTAATAGCACTGTGGCCAGAAAGATGCATAGTATGACTTTGGTCTTTTTGAATTTGTTGAGAGTTGTTTTGTGGCCTAATATGTGATCTCCTTTGGAAAATATTCCATATGTGCTTTGAAGGAATGTGCATTCTGCTGTTTTAGGATAGAATGTTTTGAAGGTGTCTGTTAAATCTGTCTGGTCCAGTGTGTCATTGAAAGCCACTGTTTCTTTGTTGATTTTCTGTTTGGATAATCTGTCTATTGATGTAAATGGGGTGTTAAAGTCCCCTACTATTATTGTATTACTATCAATTTTTTAAAGATTTTATTTATTTATTCATGAGAGACACAGAGAGAGAGGCAGAGACACAGGCAGAGAGAGAAGCAGGCTCCATGTAGGGAGCCTGATGTGGGACTTGATCCCTGGACTCCAGAATCACACCCTGAGCCAAAAGCAGTCGTTAAACTGCCGAGCCACCCAGGCATCCCAACTGTCAATTATTTATTCTATGTTTGTTATTAACTGTTTTATGTATTTGGGTGCTGCCATGTTGGGTACATAAATATTTACAATTCTTATACCCTCTTGTTGGATTATCCCCTTATGATTATACAGTGTCCTTCTTTGTCTCTTGTTATAATCTTTGAAACTCTATTTTTTCTGACATAAGTATTGCTACCCTGACTTTCTTTTGGCATCCATTTACATGCTAAATGTTTCTTTATCTCCTTACTTTCAATCTGCAGGTGTCTTTTGGTCTGAAATTAGTCTCTGCAAGAGATGGGCTTCGTAAACATTTTTGTTTGCTAATCTTACACTTGGCCATTTGAAATTGGCTTCTATTGTATATGTTCTTCATTAACTATTTTTTTCCAGCTATTTTCACCTGCATGTCATACACACACACACACACACACACACACACACACATACACACATATCACATAGGGGACATCGATCCTAATTCATTATAGAGACTAAGGATTGTTTTATCTTTCTTTGAAGATTCTTGGTTTGGGGGGCACCTGGGTTCTCAGTGGTTGAGCATCTGCCTTTGGCTCAGGTTGTGACTCTGGGGTCCCTGGATTGAGTCCCACATCAAGGCTCTTCAAAGGGAGCCTGCTTCTCCTTCTGCCTATGTTTCTGCCTCTCTCCGTGTCTCTCGTGAATAAATAAATAAAATATTTTTTTAAAATATTGAAAAACCAAAAAAGATTCTTGGTTTTTGTTCTGGTAGGCAATTCAGTTTACTAGCTGATCACCTTAACTTTGTATAAGGTGAGTTTTGTTCTTTGTTAAAATAGATCTGTAGAAAGCCCGATTTGTTTTCTGAGTTTATCTAAGTTGGCAAATCAACTTCCAATTACTCTTATCTGGGGCTGCCTTGGGCTTCAGTAGGTCTACAGTAGACTTTACTTTGGATATGGCTCTTACTGTAAGGTATGACTTTTCTGGTGTCTCAGATGGATGCCTATGTTAATAGGTCTCTGCTTTGGGTAGGCTGCACTTCTAATATCTCCCACTACTACCTAATTTCTCCTTTCCCCATTACATTTGCAACCTCCCACCTTTCAGGAAGCATAGTCCATCCCTTAGACAAAAACCCACAGGGAATCACGACCCATCCTATAGTCCTATTCCCTGCTTCAACTGCCTCTTTGCTCACTGCATTCGTCAGGAAAATTTCCTCAGGCTGAGAGTCAGCAAACTCATGGGGCTCGGCTCATGAGTCTGCCTTTGCTCAGGATTGAATATCTGTACTGACTTTTGTCCAGTGCCTGCAAGTGGTTGTGGCATCTAGTATTCTGTCTGGGTTTATATTTGCATGTGGTTGTTTAGTGTGGTACCAGTTATTCCAGTGTGAAACAGAAACATAATACTTTGTTTTGAATACAAAAATAATTATACCTACATTAATCAGGGTTTTCCAGGGAAACAGAACCAATAGCAGAGGAGGTAGGAAGTGTTGGGGGAATTGGCTCATGTGATTGTTGGGCCTAGCAAGACCTAAATCTATAGGATAATCCTGAAGGCTAGAAATTCAGGTTAAGAGTTAATGTTATAGTCTTTAGTCAGAAATCTAAAGGACAGTCCAGTCAGGCCAAAAACTCAGGGAAAGTCTTTATGTCGCAGTCTTAAGGCCGAATTTCTTCTTTGGAAAACCTAGGTTTTTTGAGGCTTTCAGTTGATTGGATGTGGCCACCCACCTATGGAATGTAATCTGCCTACTGATTAAAATGTTAATCACATTTAAAAAATATCTTCCTGTGGCACCTGTGGGTCATTCAGTTAAGTGTCCAACTCTTGATTTCAGATCAGGTCATGATCTCAGCATGAGATTGATCCCTGAGTCAAGCTCTGTGCTGGGCATGGAGCCTGCTTATGATTCTCTCTGTCCCTCTGTCTCTTTATCTCCCTCTCTAAAAAAATAATTAATTAAAACAAAAATAAAAAATACCTTCATAGTAACATCTAGACCAGAGTGTGGCCAAACAACTCAGCACTATAGCCTAGCCAAGTTGACATATAAATTAACTATCACAATACCCACAATTCTTATTTAGCCTCAATATGTGATCCTCTGTTACCTAGAAGTTATTTTATTAATACTCAATTCCCATAATTTTATTTCCTTCTTTTTACTGTTTCATAAAGAATATACTTGTTCATATGTCTTTATCTGAAACATGATTATTTCCTTGGACTGGGTATAATAATCAGGAGTATTAGGATGAATAGTTGAAAGACATTAATTTACTTTACCATTTGGTCCTCTGAAAAGTTTAACATTTTATATTATCACTATAAATGTATGAGAATGCCAATATCCTCCTATTATGGAAAATTCTCAATATTTTTAAAAAATATTTTAATTTAAAAAATAATATTTTAATTTGGTGGGGGAAATTATAATTGCTAGTCTTTGCACTTGTTGAAATATAATTATAAATAGATTTAAGAAAGCTTAATATTATTTTATTGCCAAGTTAGAAATATTGTTTTGCATATTTACATTGAACTTGCCAGTGTTATTCTTATAGGTTTGTAATAGGTCAATTTTCTAGTTTAGACGAATACTCTTTTCATCTGCCATTTGTAATTTCCCACTTTGTTAGTTGCCATGTATTTTTGTTTTTCACTAGAATTAGCAGAAAGCTTTAAAAGAGCAACCTAATTTCTAGTATGGTCAATTTAGCAATTTCTCAGATCTCTGATTTATGGAGAATTTCTATTCTTTCTTTTTTTTATGCAATGTTGCACATCTTTTATGAATACTGCACACATAGTATTTCATGTAGAGGAGTATTTTTTGATTACTCAAAAGATTCTCACTTAAAAAAAAAAATTCCTAGCATTCACTGCCATTTTTTTCCAGTTTTTATATTACTTACAGAATTATTTAAAAACCTTTCTTTCAAGTTTTTCCCTAACTCCAGAATAGGTCGTATAACATGAAAAGAACACCTATGTCAAAACCTTAGAAAAAGTCTCCAAATTTTTCCCAGAGTGCCTCATCGGACACATCCTCTTTATTTTAAAGCATAGTTTTCTTAGAGTCATTATTTTGAAAATAATAATTGCAGTTTGGATTCTTCACTCTGGAGAAAATATGAGGGCTTGAGAGTTTTGATTTTGCTTTTATTCCTTTTGTATTTTACTTCCAATTCAGTGTCACAGTCCTTAGAGAGAATAGTCTACACAGTTTTGCCTTTGTGTATTTAATGGAGTCTGAACAATAGGAAGGAATCTGTGTAGCAGCAGGAACAATGTTGGAGAGAGCAGAATTTGCCTCTTTGAGAGGCAAAGAGTGAGAATGCTTCTTTCTCTTATTTGTTTTTGTTTCAAAAATCTTAAACCTGTTTAGGAGATTATGTTGAATTATCAGGTGCGATTCAGGACACAGTGTCCCTAAGGAGGCTGGAAGAGACATGGAGAGAGATTCCTCTGGATGAAAGAGATAACTGGAGCCTGGGAGAAAGGGGAAAGTGAGGTCCCTGGATTCCTCAAATAAGGGGAAGTATATCCCACTGTCTGTCTGATGCTGAAAAAGATAAAAAGACCTAAAGAAAAGGATAGCTGGGAGGTCTCTGGCTTTTACTAAATAGCCTCTTGCCTCAAGCAGAGAACCTCAAGGCTTCAATGAAAAATTAGAACTGGGGAAATCTTACATCTTATGGTTGCCAGGCTTACTGATGCTTCAGGACCAGAGACGTCTTCTCAAGTAGGGAGGATAGGTAAGTTCTCAAAATATCATATACCGAGAGCCAGAAGCCCAGTGGGAGTCAGAGGTTGAATGCGTCATTCACCATGCAGACTAGGGCCAGGGATCACAGCTAGTTAATTCAACTGACACTGGGTTAATATTTTTTTAAAATCTGAAGCTATGCACTGAAATTTATAACCACTATTTTCTTATAATTTAATAAACCTGTTCTTCCATATTCTTGTGAATTTTGTTAAGCCTTGATATATTGAAGATGTGGAATAATGAATTAAATTCCACCACTTTAATGGTATTTTTGTTCATCTCTGTTTTCAGGAGTTTTGTTTTTTATCTTGTTTTGTCCTTAGCTATTATCTTACTTGTCAAATTAAAGTCTGTGGCTACAATGTCTTTACTATGGATTTTACACTTTACCACATTTGCATTACTTTACTACATTACAAATATAAAATAACATCTTTTTAATGCCTTCAACTCTACTTGGTTTGTTCTTTCCTCTCTTGTATCTCTGTTCTTGATTATCTAATATGTCTGCACAATTGTCTTTCTAAGGTAATCATCTTATTTAATATAACACATAAACAACATACAATAAATTTTTTCATGCAAAGATTGTCTTCATCTTAGAAAATTTACTCATTTTGATTGGTTGTATTAATGGACCTGTTTAGTTTTTAGTCTTAAAAAATTATTCTCTATTTCAGAAGTCTGCAGTCTGTAACCTGCAAGTCAAATGTGGCCCAGCACCTGTTTTTGTATGAGCTAGAATGTTTTTACATTTTTTAATAGTTAGGAAAAGAAAGGAAAAAGAAAAATATGTGAGAATGTGGCACACAGGACTGAAAATATCTACCATCTGGTACTTTACAAAAAAGTTTGCTGACCCCTGCTCTGTTTTATTTCAAAACACACTTTTAGCAGATGCTGTCGCAGCCTACTCATGTTCTCTCTGTGCTTATCCAATGCTGGCACATGTGGCTCTTGGACTTGGGGAAGGGGGTTCTCTTCTCCATGCTCAGTGCTGGGGGGTGCAGGCTCTAAGTGACAAGGTATGAGCGCCCCCTGCTCACCACTGCATAATCCACCCCCTTGCTCCTCAGGTGGGAGAGTTCTACGGATGCATTCCACACCAGAGTCCCCAAAGTGATCAAGCTCCAGTTGACCACAGCGGTGACATGCTCAATGCTACAACTTTATGGCTTCCTTTTGTTTCCTGTCTCATTTCCTTGCTCCCTCTCAGTGTTTCCTGGTATTCTCTCTCAAATAAACTCCTTACACTCAATTCATGTGTCATTGCCTGAAATAGTCTTTAGGATGCTATCTTCTATTTTTTTCTGCTTCCTTGAATTTTACCCAGTTCCTTAATTTCATACATAATGCATTCCTGAAAACATGTACAAGTTAAATATGCATAATTTGAGACGATAGACTTACATTTTAGAAGTTCTCTGAGAGCCAAATATATCATTTAAAATTTCTCCTGACATTAGGCTTTAGTCATTAATTCAAAAGCATATTTTAAATATTTTATAACTGATTCTTAGTTTTTAAACTTATTTTTCTTCACAATTTCTCACAGTTGACTGTTTATCTAATCATTGATTGAGGCTAAAAACTCATCTCTTTAAACACAATAGTTCTATCTTTGCCTGAGCTTTATTCTAAATATTTGTGCTGCCCATGACTTGGTAACTTTATTTCTTTCTCTTTCTACTTTCTGAATTAAAATAATCAGGTCCAAATGAAAATAGTTTCTCAAATCACTCAAAGAATGCTATCTTCAGCTAGACAACAGTGCTGCCGCTAAAATGCATGTTTGGCAAACAGGCAATTTCACCTTGAAATATTTCAATGTTTGTATCATCAGATGAAGAATGGAGACTATAATTGCCTTGAGAACGGTATTGAAGAGCAAACAATGCATTAATTTTCTAAAGAATACTATACATAAAAGTTAAACATTATTTTTAAAAATCCAGCACCCTCCACACACCCCCCCCCCAACTAACCTTTTCTGTTTCCTCTAGGTGTCCTTATAGTTTTGTGCTGCAGTAGCTTTTTTTTTTAATTTGGTGATTTTTCTTGCTCTATTTATTTTTGCAGAAGGAGACATTTATTTACCTAGTGTTTATATAGGACAGTAGTTCTCAACCATGGCTACACAGTGGAGTCCATCATGCTTTAAAGACACAAGAGAGGCCTGGGCCTCACCTTCAGAGATTCTGATTTAATTGGACTGGGATGAGGCCTGGGCTTTGGGAATTTTGAAAACTTCCCAGGTGATTTTACTGTGCTGCTAACGCTAAACCACAGGGAGAATCATCTAGGAGTTCGGGTGGATTCTATGGGACTTTGATCTGTTTGTGTTTGAATCTTTCACATTATGAGAAAGAAGAAAAAAAGGGCGTGTATCAATTCACAGTGTAGTCTCAATAGGGGGCTCTGTTTCTTTTCTAAAGAGTTTTCTTTCTTTCTCTTGTGCTTTATTTGAAAGAAGGAAGTTGCCTGTTCCCCGCTCTTTGCCAGTGTGGCCAAGTGCTCACCTACTGTCCCTTTGTCACCCAGGAGGATGCCTATGTGCCAGCAGCTCGTTGCTTGGCACTGCCATGCTCGGCACAAGGAAACCAGGGCCTTTCTGTTGTCCTTGCCATCGCAGGAGAATTGACCCCAAGCCTAGACAGATCACAAAGAGTTGTTAAGTTCCTTCTCACCTCGTCTGCCATCTGTGCCCCCCCTCACTTCCTCCTCTCTTCTGCAAGGCAGAAGTTTTACCAGGCTTATGTTACTTAGATCTTTGATAATTTGAGGCAGAGGTGGGTCCAAACTTTCTCTTTTGGAAAAGTTTAAGGCAACTATCCCACTGGAAAGGTACCAAGAGCCCCTTTTCTTGTGTCTTCTTGTGTGCAGCAAGCATGGTGTTGTTACCAACCTCAAGCGTTTATTTGGGGCTGCTTTAGCAAAGCTGTTCAAGACTGTCCTTATGGCTTTAGGAAAGTTGCAGAATGCTCTTCAATTTAATCTGCTTGTACTTTTTAGTCAATATTTTTTAAGTTTATGGTGCATGGCTGCTGAGATGTCCCCGTTGCTAATCCAGCGAAGGTTCTTCTCCTTCATTCCCATCCTATTCACTTCAGTAGCAATCTAGAAGTCAGGGAATGTGTGCTTGCTCTCGCAAAGCCTAGGTAAAATGCAGTTAGTGATTTTTTGATCGAGTAGTTTGGGTGGTCTGAGTACTCTCAGGGAATGTGGTACATTGTCAATGAAGCCAGAGGTCATGGGTTCATCCCAAGAAGATGGGGTCTTTCAAGATCAGAGGAGCATCCAACGGTGGCAGCGTCGCCTGATTACATACGTGTACAGTGTCAGAGATGGAACTTCCACTCCCGTCCCCCATCATCACGCGGCCCTAATAATTTCATGCAGCAGACTCCGCCCTTTCTAACTTCACTGGGCATCTTCTAAGCAAGTGAGGCCAATCATAATAACTCATGGGTGGTCTAAGCAGAACAGTCAGAAACTGCCCAGGACATTTAAGGCAGAGCCTCAATCCCAGTCTCTTTAGCTATGAAACTCGGAAATGTGAGACACAGGGAGACACACCAGTGTCCTTACTCCCTGCTCTGTGGATGGATCTGCTTGAGAACGAACGTCAACAAGCCAAGAGAAGGGCTGAGACTCAGGGAATGTCCTGAGCATGGTCAGGTTTCTGAGGTCCAGCTACCCCGTTATATCTAGATTTCTATCTCTTGTACAGCAAGTCAGTTCCCTTTTGCCAAAAATGGCTTGAGTTGGGTTTATATCACTTCTAAACTAAAGAGCATTCAAGTCACAATCAGAAGACCTGAATTTCAGACATGCCTCTCACCCTCGGGATTCATATATAGGAATTCCTGCAAAATGATATTAGTAATCCCAACACATTAGAGAAAGGGTGAGAAAATCCTTGCCTTGGTGTCTGGTATATAATTATAGAATCTAATAACATTCAGAAATTACTTACTTCCCCTCCCTTTTTCTCTTCACTCCTCTCCACCCACCAGCTAAAAAGGCAGCAAAATGAGATCCCAGACACACCAACCAAAGTGCCTGTTCTTACTTGCAGTGCTCCATAAAAGAGCCTGCCATGTATGTCCTAGTTTGGGATCCAATATACCTGAATCAAACCCTATACTGGTAAAGAAAAATAGAAAAGCAAGTCTATTAGATCATTTTTCTTGTCTGAAAATCCACACATTTCTGCCTTTCTGAACAATTACATACCTTTTCTAGACATCTGTGACAATGTGCAGATCTACAAGTGATTAACCTGCTCCTCATGACTTCGCCGTTCAGACCTAAGAAGTAAACTCTGGCAAAGTCTTGAAACAGACAATGCAACAGTCAACAGAAAAATAAAAGAACATTTCGTGTTATTCAATTTCAACAATCTCTGTAAACATCTTGAGGAGGCCAAAGCCTTCTATTGATCAGTTCAGTATGTCATTCTACTCCAGAGGAAAATAGTAATAAAATGAATGCCATTAAGTGTTTAGAGACCACATCACAATATACTACATGTGACAGGTCCCTCTGCACTCAGAATATTCCACATTTATAAATAAAAATCCTCCTGTCTGCTTCCTAAAATCATTCCTTGCTATAAAATTATATCAGTGTAATTTTATGTTTCAAATTCTTATCTTGTGCTCATTTGTGCATTTTCCTCCTGCTTCCACTTTGGTGAGGGTGATATATTTATATCCTCACTTGGAGTTCAGAAGCAGCAGAGAGAATTGGATAAACACACCAGGGGCCTGACAAGGCCATGGAATACTTCACTCTGTTCCTGTACGCTGCCTCCTCTTACAGAAATGTGCTTGTCCTTGGAAAGTGTCTGTTTATTTCCTACTTTCAGATACCTCAGTGTCTTTGTGTGACTCTATTGCCAAAGATCCATCAGATAAAAAAAAAAAAAAAAGAAACAAAGCCAATGAAAACAGCAGACAGGGCTTAGTGTGTCAGAAAACATGTGTACTTGTCAATTAACAAGAAGCATCATTTCCTTGCATACGAATATAAACACCTGGTATATAAAGTGTGTTTTTGCCCATTGATATTTAGGTGAAAGAGTATGGGCTCTGTGGTCAGTAGATAGGTTTATTCAAGTCTGCTTTCTGTTGACTAATTATATTGATCCAATGAAGAGTAATTTATCCCTGTCAGCCCTGCGTCTCCCCGTTTTATAAAATAGAAGTAATTAAAATAGCACAAAACCAGCCAACAGTTGGTTTAAGGTATAAATGAGATAATGCTTTGAAATAAGACCCAAAGCACTTTTGCAAATACCATAATTTGGATTCAAATCAACCCAAGAAAACTTCCCAGCAGATTATTGATATCGTCCTCTGGAAAAAATAGTCCTAATAAGACGACGTCAAAGTGCTGCTCTTCTGGGAGGAGGGGGAAGTTCAACCACATAATTAGCCATCCTTTTTTTTTTTTCTACATTCGAGCTACACTTTCTCCTCTGACATATGAACGACCTAAGAACACTTCTGATATGCTCATGGAAGAAAGGCGATGAGGTGGCTGCGGTAAAAACACCTGCTCATTTCTCTGCAGGTTGAGGCTGTGACACAGCTGTTACTCATAAGGATCCCAGAATCAAGAGGCAGTGCCCCGCCTATCAGTCAAGTGGAATTCTTACTTGGCACCGAGTTCACCGAGGGAGCCCTTGAGACTCTTAAGTAACCCTTTGAGAACTGATCACAAGCAGGCTTCACAGTCTGCGGTGTGGGGCGTTAGGAATGTTAGCGTGATGCTTCTAAGATCCAACACGAAGCTGTTATTCATCTGGGCCGGGCCCTGCAGTGGATCTCCACACAGGGCCTGATCCTTCCATAGGATTCCCAAGGCCTTTTCCATCTGGCTTCATTTTGTCTCCTCACAGGCCACCGTTCCCCACTAGAGGCTGGCCTCCAAATTTCTATGCAAGTCATAGCTTCCATGGTGCACGTCCAAGGAAACTGGTTTGATGGAGTAGGATTTTGGGGTTTTCTTTTCCTTTCCTTTCCTTTTTCCTTTCCTTTTTCCTTTCCTTTTTCCTCTCCCCTCCCCTCCCCTCCCCTCCCCTCCCCTCCCCTCCTCTCTGCTCCTCTCCTCTCCCTTCCTTTCCTTTCCTTTTTCCCTTTCCCTTTTCTCTTTCTTTCCTTTCTTTCTTTCTTTCCTTCCTTCCTTCCTTCCTTCCTTCCTTCCTTCCTTCCTTCCTTCCTTCCTTCCTTCTTTCCTTTCTTTCCTTCCTTCCTTTCTTTCTTTTCTTTCTTTCTCTTTTCTTCCCACTGGCCTGTATTTCAGTATCTCTAACACTGCCTTTTCCAGCAGACAGCGAATAAGTGCTGATGAAGCAGTCTGTAGGAACTGTGTATTCCATTTCAGCGTGAAAAGAACAATCTCTGGAGACAGCAGAGACTAGCTGGGGCACCTTTTTGCTTTTCTTCTGCTGTGTGGCTGTCAGGAAGGTCATTTGGGCTGCTCTCGCTTTCAGTGGAAAGTAACTCTACCTTACATGCCACCAGGCAGTTGTCACGGAATTCATGATACTTTCTTATGTCATAATTTTAATTACCCTCATGCTGCAAAAGCCAGAGACTTGGACGTTTAACCATTTCATACCAAACAGAGCTACACAGTCATTTATAAAATACATAAAACTGTGAGAGTAGCAGGATTATGATTCAGAAAAACATTAATCTTGGGTTAATGTTTTAAAGCATGTCATAAATGTAAAAAGACATTAATTCACCATAGACTCATTGGAACTCTCCTTTCTAGTGATGAGAAAATAGCAAAAAAAAAAAAAATACTATACATTGAAATCGTATTTCACAAAATAAACAGATCCCATTAGGAACAGAAAAAAACTCAGTAGATTTGAAAATGGTTATAGAAAAAATTATTGCTTAGACTGTGGGCATCACACATTTTTAACAGAACTGTTTTGGCCTGGGGCAGAGATGAACCTCAGGCTGGAGGGTAGGGTTAAGGAACATTTGCCACGGACAGCTGCCGGTGTCCTGGGAAGACCAGCTCTAAATGCAGATTATGCCAACATTTCTTAATTTTATGGAACACAACAGGACTATGGCAGGAGCTTCCACATCACATCCTTTGATTTGTTTCAAGTTCTTTCTCACTAGGAGAGAATTTGAATCTATCTATCAGTAACGCTGCAATATATAAAAAACTTATCTGATGGGCCTTTTCACATGAATATATCAAAATGTCAGCAAAGCTCTAAATTTAAATGCTCCAGTGCCTTTCTGGTCCATTAGCAAGGAGTCCAGTCTCGTCCTGTACCCTACTTCTTCGTGTTTCCCTCTAAAGGAAATGTATGACTGTAGGGCAGGTGTTTACCTTTGTAGGGTTCCCAGATGTTCTCGGATCTACCATAGATGGGGAATTTTCTATGCCTTTGGTGCCTGTGGCTCTGCTTAGCCTTTGGCTCTGTTGGAGGGAGGCTGACCCTGGGGTTTCAGACTACTGGCTGAGCTCTTGTAGCTGGTGATACACTCCATCCTCTCTGGCTGGCCTAATAGTTGGCTGTTTGCTTTCCATCAGTATCTTTCCAGATATAGTTCTAATGAGCAACATTTAGGAGGGGTTTCATATCAGGGAGCTGTTAAACACTCAGCTTGTGGGCATTGGGGAGAAGGATGATAATGGTGGGACTCCGTGGGGATCTGGTCTGGGCATAAAATGGTCAGGAAAGTTTCCTACTAATCTGAGATGTCTACAAGCAAGAACATTAGGAGTAGAAAAGGTAATATCAAATGTCTTAGTTTTAATTCTAATTAACTAACTCTATAACCTTGAGTAAATTGTTTAATATTTTTTCCTCAAATATGAAATGTATATAATAAAAGTGCCTGCCTTATGACCTAATTGGAAGGACTTGGCCTTGTTATTGGTACCAAGTAAGCACCCTTGGAAAGTCTCGTGACATATAGCCTTCTAGAGTCAAACACAGTAATAATGGCATACCTCCATTTTTTTTATTGAGGTATAATTGCCATATAACATTATATTAGTTCCAGGTGTACAAAATGATTTGATATGTGGATATGCTGCAAAATGATCACCACAATAAATCTAATTAACATTTGTCACCATATTTAGTTACAAAAAATTTTGTGTGTGTGATGAGAATTATACCTCTATTTTAACCATCGTTAATCCAATAGCAATCTAGATTTGATCAACATTACTTTTATAGTGAGCTAACCACTGACTTTTATTAATTTCATTCATGAACTCTGCCCTCAATTGTCATGGTAGGTAAAAGCTTACTCTCTTCCACATACTTGCTTTTAAAATATCTGAAGGCAACTATCCTTTCTGCGTGAGCTTTCATCCTTCCACGGTAAATTGACCTACTGTTCCAAAAAATAGCAAGTCATAAAGTTATTTTTCCTCATCCTTCTCCATCTATACTCTAGGTTATCAGTACCTCATTTAAAATGGATCACCCAGAATATTCTAAGTGTGCTTAAAATTACATAATGCAGTTGAACTTCTACTTCTATTAATGTACTCTCAGAGCACACAGGCCTTTTCAGTCCTCCTGGCATACTGAGGATACAATGTGAGATTTAATTTAGCTAAGTTTCTAAAGTATTCTTGTATATCTTGCACTTGGGAAGTTGATTTTTGAAGTCCTATACTGGATTTATACCTACCTTGGCTAAATTGCGTTTATTATATTCAGCACCACTGTTTTTCAACCTGCTGAGAAATTTGGGGTTCCTGATTTGATCATTCAATATTGTGTAGTTTTCCCACCTTTGTGTCATCATCAAAAGCTATAAGCATACCATGTATCTTTATTATGTTGTTCATTAAAATGTCATCCTTAACTGTCAATTATATCTGATGAATTAATCAGAATTATTTCTGCCCTTTTCTGAAAATCTGTTAAAATGACAAGGGAAAGAAACTTAACTACTTGCAGAGATGGCTGCCAATAAGAAACAACCTTATTCCTGTGTAGAATCTTAGACAGGCTCTGGAACTGGAAGCACCAGATGCTCTGAGAACATTTTACAGAATGTGGAGACATTTTTTGTTGTCACAACATCGGGGAGGCAGAGGTGCTGTTGGTCTCTAGTGATAGAGTCTATGGATGGTGCTAAATAGCAGCCACCACAGCAAAGAATTATGCAGCCCAAAATTCAGTGTAGCATTGATATTGAAGAATCCTGCATTAATCTAATCAAGTCCCATTGACAAGCCCAATGTCAAGGGGTTAGGAAAGACCCACCAGGATACTAGAACAAGGGTATAGATACATAATACTGTCACAAGAGAGTGGAGAATTAGATGCATAATTTGATTATCAGTGTATAATAAATTGAAAATTCCTTTCAAAGAATGTGGACAAATCTTTCATGGGAAATGGATATAGCCTTTATTTCCTAGAAGGGAAACTAGCAATTTTTACTGCATTTCATAATTCTAAGATGCATACTTCTTTTTCACATCTAACATCTCTGAAGTACTAATGTCTTTTTTGATCAATGTGATGAGTAAATATTGTATTATATTTAATTGGCATTTTTTATTCCTGTGGAACATGAAATAATAGTCTCTTACTCTTGATGGTATATAGATTTAATGACATACATTAAATGCATATTATGGTATGTACTTACCCTATAACAGACAGTAAATTCAGAAAAAATCTTGAAGTATAGATAATTACATTTTGCAACTATAAGATCAGAAGCCCCCTCTTCACATCTTCCCATATAAACAAGAATCTACCTACTAGATCCTAGAGCTATGTTTGATAGCAGTTGGGGACATTTTAACGTAATGATAAAAAATACGGGCTTTGCACATCTGTAGTAATGAAGTGATGAATGAAAACAGGATGGTATTTGACATATAATAAACACACTAAATAGTTATTCTCAATCCTATATGCCCATTACTGTGATAATTGCTTTATTTACATTATTCCATTTAGCTCACCCTATAGCCTATGAGGTACATCATCTACTTTTTCCAGAAATGGCACCAAGATAGCAAGAGATTAACCTAAATTCATACATCTGAGAGTAATACCTGTGTATAGTGGGGAAATGGGATTTGAAACTTGTACCTGTGATCCTAGTGGCTACACACTCTTTGCAACTCGATTTCTTTGTGGCGCCATGTTGTTTGTTTGAACCGTTTAGCCTGTATAACCAACACTAGGGAACTAACTATTCTGTAGGTACATGTAATGAAACCATAGCACATTTGTATCAATAGTTTTGTGAAGAGATTCCTTTATTCACTTGTATAGAGAGAGGACAAGAAAGTTAACAAGAGGCAGAGTACTTAAAATGTGATACACACTCATACACATACACACATACACACAGTGGAATATTATTCAGTCATAAGAAAAGAATGAAATCTTGCCATTTGCAGCAACATGGATGGACATAAAGCATAAAGAGTATAATGTTAAGTGAAATAAGTTAGTCAGAGAGAGACAAATGCCACATGATGTCACTCATATGTAGAATCTAAGAAACAAAACAAACAAATAAAAAAGAGAGTGAGACAAACCAAGAACTAGACTTCTAACTAGAGAGAACAAACAAATGGTTACCAGAGGGGAGATGGGTGGGAGGATGGGTGAGATAGGTGAAGAGGATTAAGAGGACACTTATCCTTATGAGCACTGAGTAATGTATGAAATTGTTGAATCACTATATTGTGCACCTGAAATTAATACAACACTGTATGTTAATGACACTGGAATTAAAATTAAAATTAAAAAAGAAGGCAGAGGTAAACAAAGAGATAAAAACAATTGATAGTGTTCATTCTACATGTTCTAATTTATAAGAAGCATTGGTGAAAATAATATCCAGTTGTAATTTATTTTTCTGCCTCTTAGTCTTAGTGAAATGCCCAAAGTTAACTTTCAAATTATCTATCAAAGTAAACCATGAGGTAGTTTGGAAAGTATATCTAAACTAAGACAGTGTTAGGTAAGCATCACATTACATTGAAAAGTCATCAACATTAATTTAGTACCAAATAATTATGCGATCTTGAATGACTTAGGATGTTTCCTGGCCCATCACTGCAGAGTAAAGCAGTTGACCTATTTTCTAGTCTGAATATCCAGTGTCTGGGTAGGTGGATAACTATGGGAAGCAACGTTTTTTGTTAGTTTGTAGTTTTTTGTTTTGTTTTGTTTTTTAGATGCACCTTGGTAGGTACAGGTAGCGAGGTATTTTTTGGTTCGTTAATATCTCGCCAAAAGTTAAACATATGACTTCATAAAATTAGAACAACAAACTCAGTCAGTTATTAGGTGGACAACATTGAAATCAGAGTATCTCTGTTTTGCTTTCTCACCTAAAAAATGGTTTCCGTATAGCTAATTCATAAATCTTATAGAATAACATATGCAAAGTGGCTCACAGTGTCAGCATAGAGAACATATATGATAAAGTGCTGCCGAGATAGATCTCTGATGGCAGTAGACTTCTAGCAGCTATTACCTGAACTTAGTGTTCTGATATTTTTGTTTTCCTAAAGGCCTTGAGTTTAATGCATGTTTTCTTTAGTGTAAATAAATATAGCAAGATAATCAGTGCCACTCTTTTGGGGTTCAGAAATATATTCATAAGGAACTGTTAAAGTCAGTGTTTGTAAAGAGAGGTTAAAACAAATCTTGTGGAATATTTAAAGAAGATAAATGACTAATACTTTGGCTGGATTCAATATTTATCCTCCAGAGCAAAACTTACATAAACCTCCCATTAAAATTTCCTCTGAGCACCTTTTATATTAGTTAATAAGAAAAACAGTATTTCCTTATATTCTAAATTGTCATGAATATAAATACATATTATTGTAAATAGATGGCCCAAGGAAATTGACTGCATTTATAAACAGGGGGAATCACACAACAATAATGCCCTATTACCATGACTGCGTAGAGAAGAAAATCCTATGTTACTATGGTAAAAGGACAAAAGTGTGTTTATCAATGTAAGAGAAGTCACAGGGGGGAGGCCAGTCTGCTCCCTTGACTAATGTTCCAACCCTATCTTATGCTGTGCCTTTGCAAGCAGATCAAATTTGTTTCCAACACATTTCTGCTTCTGAGTTAACATTTTAAGATTGACTGTGACTTGGATCATCTGACTTTCCAAAAAGATTTGGGGGTGTGCAGGCGCATACCAATGAGGATTTGCAATCCACTCCAAATAAGGCTCAGGACCATGGCAGTTCAAGTCCAGGGCCGGAACAGGAAGTGACTGTCCTCTCTTAGTATTATTCCCACTGTCAATTGGCCTGTATTTTGTGTTTTTCCACTGACTTACTATGAGGTGCAACAAAGAGTCCAGGCATTGTGGGAATTTATAGAAAGAAGTGACGGGCACTATATATTGATGATTATAATAGCATAGCTTCATGTTCCTGAGACTAAGATTTTTGGTGGGTTTATCTTTGTATTTAGAAGACCGATTTAAGAATGAAGCCCCTAATGATTGAATGATGTACCTCTTTGGGGCTCGTTCTTGGGGGCTTTCCTCCAAATTTCAGAGGATACTGTAAATACCATGGTAGCCTAATTTTACTATATAATCCTAACCAAGATTTCAGGTTACGTCTAGAGATGGTGGCATTGAATGGAGAGAAATAATCACAAATTAATAGATCAAAACTGAGTTTTAGTCTTGACTTTATATGACTCTGGACCTCCATTCAACTTCTCTGGATTTCCAAGGCTGGGCTGATGGAGGGACTCTCTATTCAGGCCATACATCACAATCACCAAAGAAGTCTATAAAATATGCTGATACCTGCCCAGTCCCAGGTTATTTGGTGGGTATTTCTGTGGGAGAGGCCTGAGTATCCATATTTTTTAAACATCCCCCGCCTGGGTGTTCTAATGGAAGCCAGAATTAATACCACTACTCTGGCCAGTTCCCAAGAGCCTAAACATGCTATTCAGGGTCAGTGGTCTTTCTTCAACTTTTATATCTTTCCACCTGTGCTTTTATTTTACCTTTCACTTATTTCCTTTTTTCCTTCTTGTTTGACTTACTTACCAACCCCAATCTTAGAGGTTTATGCTCATTTTCATGATGTGTGGCAATAGCAAACTATACGTGCTGGTAAAATCAGGTGAAATTTCAAAGCCAATATTTTCCTCATGTAAAGGCACAATGCTGAAGCCCCTTCAGTTTCCAGAACTGAATTCAGTCCCAGGGAAAGAAAAAATAAAAACATAATATGGTTATCCAGCAAATGGGATGGCATAGACAGGGCTCTCCTTTGGCCATTTTCTGAGTCTTCTTATGGAAGAAATTCTTTGGGGACAAAGAAAACTATTTGGTAGAACAATTATTTTCTGTTGAAAAACATCTGCAATTTTTTCTTGTACTTTTAAAAATAAATTACTTTGGTTATACTGTACTGCTTATGAACTGTGTCTGTGAAGACCACAGGCCCCAAATACAAGGGATTTCTCAATTTCTCCTAGGAAGAAATCCTGGGGCATATAGCATTTTATATTCTGATGGCAAGAGTCTGAGTTGACAGTGTGGATTAATGCAGCTTTCAGCATCCATCTCAGGAGATTAGCAAATTGTAGGGAAGCTGTGATTGGTGGATAAAACATTGCTATCTAATATGCTCCAATTGACACCTGGTGGATAATTTTTTTTTCTGTCATTGCTTATAAAATCCATGTAGATAAAAACTCTAATAAAGAACTCTCTTTGTTATTTATTTTTGTTTGACTTTACCAAATTTACTGCAACCAGTCATCATCTACTTCATTTATCTTTTTACAGCCTAGGATGAATGACCCTAAATTAATCAACTGATTATAAATTCCTTAATTCTATGCATCACATTTCTCATTCTTTGCGGTTCCCTTTTAACCAGAATTGGGAATTAGACTCACGGGACTATGCTGTCAGTACCAGCTAAGTGCGAAGCAGAGACGGACTTACATTGTTTCTGTGTCTCTGGGGAGTTCCCAGGAAGGACAAATTACTTTCATTAAATATCTGAAATACTTGGAAGGAGAATGGAACTCTGGTCATCCCCTTGAGAGGCTGACATTTTTACTGCCTCAGTCTCCCTCCAGTGGTTCTTTAGGGAGTCAATTCCAAGGTGTTCAGTCCTTTCTCCTGGTTATACAATCACACAGAGCATCAGGTAGTTATCACATTCACGCCTTCATTCATTCAATAAATATTTATGAGGGCCCACTCTGTGTCAGGCACTATCACAGGCCCTAGGAAGGAGAAACTAACAAAATAAAGACTTTGCTTCTGGAAATTAACTGATAAAGATCCAGTGGTACCAAATACTGTGGGAGAAAACAAAGAAAATATTTGGCACCTGTAGCAGCTGGGGTTGTAAAGACAGAGAGGGAGGAAGTGCTGCTTCATATATACAATAGCCAGGGCATTTTTCTCAGGCACATGACATTTGAGCAGTACTTGAAAGAAACAAATTCATCAGGCTGATATCTGGGGTAAAGCTTTCCAAGCAGTGGTAACATAGAGTGCAAAGGCCGTAAGGCAGCTTGTGTCCTTGATACATTTGGGGACTGCAAAAAAAAAAAAAAAAAAAACAAAATCTGGCATGGCTGGAACAGAATGATGCAGAACCAGGGCTGCAGGAGAGAAGGTCAGATGGTCAACAAGGAACAGGTCATTAGGGCCTAGGAGGTCATCGTAAGGGCTTTGTGTTTATTCAGAAAGTCATTCGAGGTTATTGAACTATCTCATTCTCATCTTCAAAGGATCCATCCTGCTTCTGTGATGAGAACAGGCTTTACAGACAAACTTTGGGGCAGAGAAACCAGTTCAGAGGCTTCTTACACAGTTCAGATGAGAGATGATGGTGGGTTGGCTTAGAGAAGTGGGATGGAGATGGAATTGAGTAGTCAGATTCTGGACTCATCCTGAAGATAAAACTGAGACATCCACTGATGGGCTATGCATAGTATGAGAAAAGAGAAAGAAATTAAGAAGATTCTCAGTTTCTTCTGTAGATCATTGTCTTGAGCTTTATTATGGAACTATCTCAGGCTTGGGAACGAGAGAGAAGAGAATTGAAAATCTTCTATAAGTTGTGTGGCCATGGATGACTTTCTTAAGTGTTTTGAGCCTCTGTTTCTCCAAAGGTACATTGGTGTCATTATATTTAACACATTAGTGTATCTTCAGGATTTAAATTAAGCAAAATCATAAGTGTACCTTATGAGGTACCTCTTTACTTCTCAGTTTTCACAAGAAGTGATGTTCTCACAATCATATGGATGAGGCGACTAAAGCATGAAGAGATTACAGAATTCGTTCAAGGTCACACAGAGCTAGATCTGGGATTTAAAGTCAGGACTGTGTGAAACCACAGTCTAAGTCCCCAAGCAGTTTATTAACAACCCCCCAAACAATTGTGGTCTTAATAAGATGAATAGCGAACGTGGCACAGCATTCCAAGCCTTTTGTTTAATTCCTCACATGTTCTATTTCTGTTCATTCTCACAACTCACAACCAGATCAGTGTGTCATCTTCCTTTTGCAAGTGAGGAACGCGAGGCTCAGAGAGGTCAAGTAGCTCAACCACACAACTTAAGCAATCAACTAGCACACCCAAAAAAGCCTGGCTTAAAACCTGGGTCAACACTACACAACACTGCTTGACTAATGCCAAGAGGCGTCTACACTAAGGGATTCAGTGTGTATTCCCTTCTGCCCATGCAGGGGAAGGAATAGTAGGGGGGGTGGGAGCTGAATGTGGAGATTCTTCTCAGGGCCCCCAAAGCTCTGAGGAATAGCAGGTACCTGCCCACCCAAGATACCTAGAGCGGGAAGCAGAGACTGGCCACCGTAGCTCTCCGGCACATTTCTCTGAGGTTAATATTGTAAGATGTTAGCCTGTCTCTTCTTCTACAAACACAATTTATTGCATTTTTTCATTGCTTTTATTTTTGAGAAATGATGAAGTATTTATCGGGAGGCATGCTTTTGCAATTCATAAGTACTCTCCTTTCACCAGCAAATTCAATTGTTTTATGTTGAGAGGAAGAAAGCATACAAATAAAAATCTGGCTCTAGTTGGATTTTTTTCCCCCCTCAGAGAAATGAAAGCCAAAAGAAACAAAAAAAAAAAGAAAGGAAGAAAGGAAGAAAGGGAAGGAAGGAAGGAAGGAAGGAAGGAAGGAAGGAAGGAAGGAAGGAAGGAAAGAAGGAAGGAAGAAAGGAAGGAAGGGAAAGAAAAGAAACAGGACACTGTCAAAGGTGAAATCTGACTGCCTTTAGAGGATAATAAGGAAGAAAAATGTGATTTATTATCAAATAACAGTGATAGATTAGTTTCCTTTTGTTCCAATCTCAGTTGTTATGAAGTCCCAGCATTCAATGGAATGTTTTTTCAGGGATCTTGTAGTATTTTTCTTGCCATGATTTGGTCAAAATCTCAAAGGAATTAATTCAGTCCTTTATAAAACCTACATTTAGAAAGGCAGAGATTAGGCAGTTCTTGAGATAGCAGTGGACAGAACTTCCTCCAACTGTCCTTGTTCATTTCAGAGGGAGAATCCATTTATTCTGGTGGTGAAATGCAGCTACAGGCTATTTCTGTGTCTTCTGCAGCACCATGGAAAAGGCTATAAAAGGGAAGAGACAAGATCCCGAATAGCAATGGAAGTATGATGTCTCGATTTCTAGAGTACTAAGTGTGCCAATGTTTGTTGAATATCTTTGATGTGCCTGACACATGCCTAAGCATTTATATTTGCTAATTTAATCCTCAAAACAACCACCAGAGCAAGAAAGCTCTTGGCATTCCCATTTCAGGGATGAGGAAACAGGCTCAGAGAACCGAAGACGTTTAAAACACGTATCTAGGAGCGCCACCTGGATGGCTCAGTGGGTGAAGCATCTGACTCTGCTCGGGTCATGCGCTTGGGGTCCTGGCATCAAGCCCCACATCGGGCTCCCTGCTTAATGGGGAGCCTGATTCTTCCCCTCCCTCTGCCCCTGCCCCCACTTATGCTCGCTCTCTTTAATAAATAAATAAAATCCTTTAAAAAAAATCCTCATGTATCTAGTAGATGGAAAACTGGTGGGATATACACTCACATCTGCATGACTCCTACTGACGGCTGCTGTCCTGCTGTGCCACCTCGTAGCATCATAACCCTCCTCTAATGTCTCTGTGAAATAGGACCATATAGAAGGGTTGATTTTATTTTATTTTTTTTAAGATTTATTTATTTATTCATGAGAGACACACAGAGAGAGGCAGAGACACAGGCAGAGGGAGAAGCAGGCTCCCTGCATGGAACCCGATGCGGAACTTGATCCCAGGAACCCGGGGTCACAACCTGAGCCAAAGCCAGACCCAGGCATCCCTAGAAGGATTGATTTTAAATAACATGCATAAAATAGCTAATATAGCACCTGGCATCTTTTAGGAAGCTTTTTCTTGTTCTTTACTAAGAATATTTGTTTCTGTTTCACACAATTTCCTGACCAAAGTGCTGAGGAGCAAACCATCACAGTTCCCAATGCTCCTCTCTTAACATTGAGAAGTAGAGAGGTTAATTATATATGTTTTTTAACCTGAAAGGTTTTATTTGGTGCATGTATCAGTCAGGGTTGTACAAGACACACACACACACACACGCACACACACACACACATTCTATAGGGAGAATTTCCTCTTCCTCAGGGCACTTCACTTCTCTCCTCAAGGTCTTTCAGCTGACTGTATGCAGTTCACCCTGCTTATCGAGGATAATCTTCATTAAAGTCAACTAATTGTACATATTAACCACGTCTACAAAATACCTTGACTGCGACACCTAAATTAGTATTTGGTTAAATAACTAGGTGCTATTATCTAGCCAAATTGACACACAGGACTACCCATCACAGTACTTATCTGTTACACTGTGTAGCAGCAGGAAATGTACCTAAATCATTTTATCATATTTGATAATCAAAGACCCAGCCTGTTAGTATTTTATAGATTGTCTTCAGGGGGTTGAGGGAACCAGTCGAGGAAGAGGCACTGTTTTTCCTTGTGTCTGTACATTTTCCCTAAAAAGTAACTATCGTAGTATTTGTTTTTGCTTATTGGATTATTTGCAAAATGCCCTGAATTCAATATTTTCTTGAAGGCAAACACTTGTTAAATTATTCATAGTGCTACTTTCTAAGAATAATTAGATTACCTGCTGCCTACATCAGCTAAGAGACTAGAGCACCAAGATTTGAGAATTTATAATGTTTTTGCTGCATTTTTTCCTTGACTAAACTAGAATGTATTTGGGAATAGAAATAGGATCAGCTCTGAAATTGATTTACAGAGCATGCCTTATGTTGAGGGGGATTGAGATTTTAGAAAAGGTGATCAGAAAAAGCCTTACTGACAAGTTGACATTTGAATAAACATCAGAAAGAAATGAAGAAAAGAAAAATCATGTATACATCTGGGCAGAAAGCATTCCAGGAACAGTTCCTCTGATAGGTGAAAACAAAGGAGTGGTGTAGCTAGAGGGGAATTAATGAGAGGAGAGTGGCGAAAAATGAGGTCAGAAAGATAAAAAGAATTTTGATCCATATAGACTTGTTGGTGTTAATTAGATTATTTTTAATCACAGTCTCTTTCCTGCTTCCATGGGAGGATGTACTTCCTTGCCCCAATTTTGTCAACTTGACAGTGTGACTGGCATTATATCCAAGTAAATATGCTACTCAAATCTCCTTCAAATACACCTACTTTGGGCATTACAAGTGGACCTAGAACTTCCAGTGTTGTCCCTTTAACATATCACCTTGTTGACCTAGAAGCTGTACTTCTACAGGGCTATCCTTAGGCATAACTGAGCATTCCATTGCACAGACACCAGTCTCATTCTGGTGGAATGCAAGCACCCTTGCACAGGAACTGTGGCTCAAGGATTCCACATTGGCCTAGCTGAAACCTTCTTAGAACTGCATTGTGATCTGAGATTCTCCCTACCTGTTCCTTCTTCCTTCCCCCCTCTCCTTATGCAGTTGTCAGGCAAGCTTTGCTATTCTGCACTAAAAGTTCTTCCTGCCTATGACTATGCGCTCACCCTTCTTTCACTGGCCTTCCACCCTGAATCTCTTGCATGTTGAACCTGCTTTTTAGGGGCTCTAAACAGACACACTTGACTTGGCTTCCTATTGTTGTTATATTGTACTTCCTGCACTTTGATTTTAGCTTGTCATATGACACGTATTGACCAATGATGAGGTGTGTATGACCCAAGTGCAACCGAGCCTTCAGTCCTGCCATCAAACCACCACAAGCCATTTCACAGACATGAGCATAGATAAAATATGTAATTTTAGGCCATTGAGATTTAACACAGTTTGTTAGGTTACAGTATCATGACAGCAACCTAACTGATTGATACACAATAGAATGTTGGCCTTTTCTATAAGTTAGATGTAAAGCTACTGGAGAATTTGAAATGCAAGATGACATGATCTGAACAATTCTGTTGCAGCTGGTTCACTCCTATTACAATGTTGATAATAGACCAAAAGGGATAAAGGTTAAGAACAGAGAGAAATCTACTATTTGTTCATGAAATAATTCAGACAAGAGATAATGTTGGTTTTGACCAAGATGGAAAGAAGTGGTAGAAATCAAGATATTCTTCAAAGATAGAAAAGACAGGATTTATTGATGGGATGATGAGTGGTGTGCAATAAAGAGGAGAAAATGATGACACCAAGGGTTTTGACCTGAGCAATTGAAATGATGGAGTAGTCTTAACTGAGAGAAGACGCAATCTGAAATCAGGCTTTACAGATCCTTGAACTTTTCAGCTGCAATCATCTGTATGTCCATTACACTTCAGCCACCTCCCACAGCTATTTCCTGGGCCTGTCATCACCAATAAATACATAATTTCCAGAATCTAGATTTTAGGTACGTTCCATTCTTGTAACTATCTCTTATTTTTCAAGTTTACTGCACCAAGTTTACAGAGTACTCCACTTCGAAATGTTTCAGCATTATCAGGAGTTATAAATTTTATGCTATTACCCTCGGGATCTTTTTTTTCCTTTTTCTAACATAAGGCACCATACTTATTACTATAAAGACTCCCAATATAAATTTTCCCTAGGGATACTCACCACCTGGTAAAATCTCAATCCTGCTTATCTACAGCCCTTCATATCTAAGGCCCCCTTGTCTCTTGTGCTCAAGCCCACCATTGCACCTCAATTACCTGGTCTACGTGCCAGATTACCAGCTTCTGCCCTGATACCAAATCATTCCATCAGCATAAAAATATGCCTAAATAGGTCCAGTATGAAATATCTGCTGCTTTCTTCACAAAGCCAGGATGCCCCATGGGGGGGTGGATAGAGGTCAAACTACCCTCTTGAAGAGGACTGGACACCACCTAGACAACAACCTAGACTCCTGAATCCTGGGTATCAGAACTCTCCCAACTTCTGACACACTACAACCCAGCTGCAGTCTAGAGGCCACTGATCCCTGCAGTCCAGGCAACAACCTATTCCAACCACTAGCCCACTGCATCTTTCATGTTAGCTTGTTACACACTGTGGCTGATGATGGAGAGCTGAAGTACTACTTATAATGGCATAGCGTACTGGAGCTTCAGCTATCATATCAGTATAATGGGAATGAAATGATAATGGAACCTAATCCAAGGGACTGTTGTGAATATTAACTGTCCTTATGCATAGAATAGACTGTTATGTTACTTCAGGTATATCTAAAAAGGAGTTACTGAGTTTAGATTTCACTAGGACATACGACCAATAATAGCTAAAGTGATTATGTTAAAAAGTACATCCAGCTTAACTTTAGGAAACATACTGAAATAGAGAGATCAAGGTAAGTTAGGGATAAAGTCAGCAAATGAAATATGGGTTGATGTAGTAAAGATGGACATAACAAAATAAAAACCATGTTCTCAAGAAATATTTCATTGGCATGTAATCATTCCTAAATTAATACATGTGTCCAAATACCACTTATGCTTCTGTTACTTATAATATCAAAATATGCAAACATCATGGCTAGTAGATGAGACTTGTAACACATGTAAAATATACATGACCAATAAAATAAAATAATAAGACCCATGGAATTAGAGATTTGTTTGTATTGGGGTTTCATGACCGAGTTTAATTTACTAAGATATGAAATGATTATTTAACATTAGAAATTATTTTTTTAAGATTTTATTTATTCATGAGAGACACACCGAGAGAGGCAGATGGGACTCGATCCCAGGACCCTGGGATCATGCCCTGAGGCAAAGGCAGATGCTCAACCACTGAGCCACCCAGACGTCCTAACATTAGAAATGAATTAATGTAAATCACCTCAATAATAGATTAATGGAATCTAAAATAAATGAAAGTAGGGAGCTATCTCAACATACATAGCAAAGACATTTGATAAAAATCAAATTTCTATGTCACATAGGAATAGAACAGCACTTCCTTGGCATTATAATGACCATGCAAAATCTATAATAAATTTCATGCTTAATTTTGAGACTACAGCACTATTCCACTTTGGGAAGGAATTTAGCGATCATCTTAAAATTGAAAATTTACATACCCTAAAACCTATGCACAACAACAATAATTGATTCTTAATATTTTTCAAAAGTAAATGCAATGGGTAGGCTTATATGATAGAGTACAATGCATCTTAGAGAGAACAAATCTTGAAAGAAAATTCTAGAGGATGCATGATATTTTTTTTTTTTTAAGATTTTATTTATTTATTCATGATAGTCACAGAGAGAGAGAGAGAGAGAGAGAGGCAGAGCGAGAAGCAGGCTCCATGCACCGGGAGCCCGACGTGGGATTCGATCCCGGGTCTTCCAGGATCATGCCCTGGGCCAAAGGCAGGCGCCAAACCGCTGCGCCACCCAGGGATCCCGGATGCATGATATTTAATCAACTAAATTCTAGTGCAATGCCAATGATACCAGGCTATTTCTGACCATCAGAACATTGCTGCTTAAGATGATATAAAATTAAGAATCAAAGGTTCCTTTATTTTATTTGGAACAGTGATAAATATATGGTGTCATAAATCTGAAGATGGAAAAATTTATATATTACAAATCTTTGCAATTTTTTAATACATTAGATTCTAGAATATAGGTTAGCAGACTGTTGTGTAAAGGGCTAGATAGTAAATATTTCAGTCTTTGTAAGTCACAAATGGTCAGTCTCTATCACCTTCACAGAAGTTATGTTGTACACTCATAGTAATTCCAAATTACTGCCCCTTATTGTTTGATTTGTATGATATGCATTTAACTCCAGAAATTAAAGTCTGAAAGTATTAGTAAGCTTTTACTAAGCTTTTAAAATGTTAACCGCTACAGTTACTTCACCCCTTTTGGAAGTTCTTTCTCTACTACCTTTGTTGTTCCAAGACCTTTTTATCTGCCCAAATTTAACAGCACAGAATACTTCCTTATTTACATCATTGTAATCTGTTTTTATGTCTCTTCTGCAATGTTTTAATCATAAAAGTGAAAAACCAAATATTAATAGTGAGATAAACTTTTTTTTATACTCCCATGAAGAACCTAAGGAAATCTGGGGTTTATGTTTTCTAAAACTGTTTAATATTTGTGAATATACCTGTTTACTTGAATAAAGCAATGATTGTGCCAATATAAATACAGAAAAGCATTGGGGATTTATTATTTAAATTATATCCTGCTGGTCATCAACATACCTCCTTACCGATAAGAATGATTTTTTTTTCCTAATGAGGAAAGAGAAGTATACATAATACCTACCAACTTTTTCAGAAGATTTATATTTGGATTTTCATTTTGCTCTAATGAGAGTTCATGAATTTGATATGATTAAGGCACACCATATGTGACAGTTGAGGAAACTGCATTTCTAGGAGGTTAAGTAACTTCACTGAAGTCTCTTAAGTCTCAGGGCTTCCTTTCTGTGAAGAAAGGGCTTCCTTTCTTCGCAACTCAGCATTAGTAAAATGTTCTAAATCTAATTGGAGCTGAGAAGATGGAGATGAATCCCAAGAGTTTAGTGCAGTGTGATCCAGAAGACTAAACTCAATTTAAGACTGTAGAAAACAGGATGGTAATAAAACACTTTCCGTTATGTAAATCCTGTATGAAGTCAATCAATAAATATGTACTGCATTTCTACTATATTTAGGACAAGGTTAGGCTCCTTGGTGAGTGGCAAAGTTATGTAAACACTGTCTGTGCCTCCAAGTAAATACATGACCTTGTGTGAAAAGGCCAATAAACACGAACAGTTAATAATTCCCAGCATGATATAGTACTTTGATTGAACATGGAGTAAATGCTATATGCTCAATTAGGGTATTTTACCAATTTCCCCCAAGAATAAACCATTCATATCACTTGCCCTTTGTTATGTTAACAGATGTTATAAAATTTGAACAGAGGCAAAGTAAGCTAAATGATCAACATTCAATTAAATAAAAGAAATAATTCACTTTGGAAAGAGTAGAAAATAATAATGTTATGCAGCCATGTGTTTAAGAAATATTTAACAGTTGTTGACTTGCAGTTTTCATTTTTGTTTTTCTTATACCAACTGATTCTCTGACTCTCCAACACCAATTTGGGTGTTCAACAATTCAATTCAATGCTAATGCTAACTATCTGGAGTTAGCCCAGCCCCCATGGGATGAGGATTCAGTACCCCAAGACTGCCCCTGCAAATGGGGTGTCCAACCTACCCACATTTCTGCCTCACCAACTACAAATACAGGGGTTCCCACAACAGCAGCTTCAGGTTTGATAATTTGCTAGCATCACTCACAGAACTCAGGGAAGACCTTTATTTATTATTACTACTTATTATAAAGGATACAACTCAGTTTTGTTTTTATTTTTGTTTTTTAAGGATACGTTAGCCAGATGGAAAAGATGCAGAGGGCAAGGTATGGACTGTAGAGGAAGGAATGTGAAAGCTCTTTGGGCACCAGCCCAGAAGTTTTCTGAACATCATCCCATAGGTGTTCTTAACGGAGGTTTCATTACATAGGTAGACTTGATTAAATTATTGATGTTTATGATTGAACTCTACTTCCAGTTCTTCCCTTTATGGAGGCCAGGGGTGGGGCTGAAAATTCCAACCCTCTAATCACCTGGTTGTTTCCTCCGGAACCATCCCCATCTTGAGCTACCCAGGGTCCACTAACAGTCACTTCATTAGCATAAACTCAGGTATTGTTGGAAGGAGCTCATTATGAATAACAAAAGTTATTCCTTCTACTCAAGAAATTCCAAAGGTTTTAAGAGCCACCAATCAGGGAAAAAGACCAAATATTGTTTTTTATTATACCACATGACCAAATAAAACATCTTTAGACAACTTATTATCAAGATTATCAAACAATTGTTGAAGAAATAGCTAAAGCCTAGAAGATCTCACTATTGATAGTTAATAAAAAAGAAACTCCAGGTTCTTAATGAAGCAGATAGAGGTATTCAGATTTGAGGTTGAGGATAGAGCTATGTGCTCCCTTTCTGTAAGAATTCTTCTATAATATAATATATATATTATATATATCCATATTTTTCAATAAATTACAAAAGTATACTTTCTTTGTTATTAAATTTCTGTCTCTGGAATGAAAAAATAGAACTAGTGAATCAAGAAAATTTATATGCTGCAATCTGCATGTTTTCCTGGATAAATCTCTGTACTTTTCAGTTTCTGTACTAAATTGAGTGCAGATATTTTCACATCTTTGTAGACTCCTAAGTCTACCCAAGTATAATCAGAAGCTCTTTTTTTCTCCCCCACTAGTGACAAGTACCTAATTGAATAAATCTTTTTCCTTTAGAATAGTGTTTGAGGTATACAGTAAGAGGGTTTAAAAATATATGTGCTGCTGAAGCGAGCACAAGAGGGCTTAAAAATAAATGGTAAAGAAAGCTTATGGTTACCAATTCTTTTTATACTTTTTTCATTATCATCTTTATGTTTTCATTATGTGAGTCTCACATTTTAAAACAGATGGGGCAGTATAATAACCTTAATAAAATTCTTATAGAGGTTCCTAGATCCTAGATTCAATAAAAAAAATTACCTATCATTTTTTATATGAAATATATTGATATTTAATTTATACTTTATCCAAAATAGAGTATATTTTATGTAAAAATTTTATAAGCCTTTTAAAAAAGTCTTCTTATCAGATGTTTGATGCTTATGACTTTGAAGGAGGTTTAGTTTCTAAGAAAGTAAGCTTCTCCTGTGTTGTAAGAGAAAGAAACCCTGTGATAAAGTTGGATGTATGGCCAGGTGAGGACAATGACCAAATCCAGGGAAAGGACTAACTTCCAGCAGGACTGGGAGCCATGGTTCAGAGGTTGAGCTGCTGGATGCTGAATACAGAGTAGTTTGGGCTAAGATGAAGTCCACTGGAAAGTAATTCAGGAAAAGGAGTTTGTCCCTGGAATCAGACACGTTTAATGAAAATGTTTAATTAGAATATCTATCCTGGGCATTTCACGAGCAGCTTTCAAAGGCAAGAACCCAGGAGAACCAAACCCAGTGAAGATCTGAAAGCACTGGTGATGTACAGAGTGTTTCATAAATGAATCTACCTCAGCGAATTTGTTTCTCCTGCATTTAAACATCACTATACAGTGTGAATGTGAGGTACTTCTCACTTAAACTGTGATGTCTATTTAAAAGTTCTTTTAGTTATTTACTGAGAGCAAATAAAACCCATTTCTTATGACACCAACTTTGTTCATCTGTTCATTCACCAAACACGAATATAATGCCTACAATGTGCCACGTGCTATTCTAGATGCTAGAGATGCTGCAGTAGTTAAAACAAAATAAAAGCAAACAAACTCTGCTCCTAGGAAAATTTAAGTCCTAATGGTGGGGGACCACAAATAAACAGAAGAAATATGTAATGTATTTATTATATTAGTTGGCAATAATAATACACCAGTGTGCCAGCAGTTTCTACTGTCTTTTCATCGGAATGTTGCATCATAGGCAGAGATGGTCCTATTGAACCTTAAGAAAATTCAATTACTATGGAGTAAAAAAATAGAAAAGCCTAATTAGGCCACAGCCTCATACACATTTTACTTATTTATGCCAACCATCATATTCAGTAACTAGAATCATTAGGGACATTATAAACCACACAGATTGATTTAAATAGTGAATTTTATAAACTCAGTACCTAATAATTAAATAAGCCTAAAAGCACAACAGAAATGCCTGTGAGAAAGGGAAAATTTAACAAGAACACACATTAACGCAGGTATAAAATTAGACAAAATAGGAGACTGTGAAGAATTCAGCTTCCCTCATGTGTGACTCTTCTTTGGGACAGGACGGTAGATCACTTCCATTTTTCGTGCCAACACTGATTGCTTAGCCTGAAGTACTTCCCAGAGTGCTGTTGGAGGAGTCCAGCTCCTGTGAAAAGCCTATGTGTGATTTTTTTTTCTGGTCTGACTCTAGGCGATACAAAGGTTTTACCTGGCAGGCCTCAGGGACTGGCCGCCCTCTGACACCAGTGCAGAGCTGTCCCTGAAGAGAGGTGCAGTCAAGGACCCAGACCTTTCGGCCTCGTCAGGCTCTTCTGTGTCTGCATCCTTGCTGCCGACACCTTGGTTCCTAGGTCTCTTCATCTGAGGCTTTGGGCAGAGGGTCTCTTCAGGTGCCTCTGTTGAGATCTCCTTATAAGGGGTGAAGAGGGGGCATCTCAAAGACGCTTGTCCCCATCCTGACTCACTACTCAGTGCTTCTCCACTCCTTAGTCCAACCTTTTCCCCCCAAGCCCCAGCCCCTGGTCCAGAAAACTGTAGAAATTTATATTTGGGGCTCTCAACAGTTAGTTGACACTCTCTTGGCCCCCTACTAGTGAGCCCTTCCATGAAGGAAACGAAAATGGAGGAAGGTGGTGCTTTCTCCAGGTTTAGCCAATAATTTATAGTAGGGCAGTAAGTAGTCAAAGGCTTCACTGTTACTTTTTGTCACTTTCATTTTGGCTCGTTGGTGCTTTAATAGGTGACTGCAACACCTCCTCACAGGTTCTCCAGCTTGAATGGGCTCCTGGCATTGGGAAGCCAAGTCTCAGTTTAGTACTTGGGAGTATCTCGTCAGGAGCTGGCACCTGCCTGAACCAAATCCTGGATAACTAGCACTATCATGTTAGACCATTCAGGTGTCTCAAGAAGGTGGTGTGAATATGAACATGGAGGGAAAAAAGAGAAATGTAAAACAGAAAACAGACTATTAGTTATAGAGGCCAAACTGAGGGGTGCGGAGGGGAGGTGGGCAGGAGGATGGGTTAAATGGGTGATGGGCATTAGGCAGGGTGCTTGTGATGAGCACTGGGTATCGTATATAAATGATGAATCGCTAAATTCTATACCTGAAACTGATATGACACTGTATGTTAACTGGAATTTAAATTAAAACCAAGAAAAGGAAAAGGATGCAGTGGCATCTGGCAAGCTCCCCTCTACCTAGGGCTATTTCCTACACCACCTTTTTTTTTTTTTTCCCTTAATTAAGTTTGCAAGTGATTTTCTTTTTTTACTGTAAATTTTTTTTCCAAAGAACTTGCTTTTGGACATTTATTTATTTTTTTTTACTCAATATCTATTTTCTTACTCATTATGTTCTGCTATTATCTTATGGATCCCTTTCTTCTGGTTTCATTAAATTATTTATTTTTATTTTGTAAAAGATTTGCATCAATTTCCTAGTCCATTTTTTTAAAGATTTATTTATTTACTGGAGAGAGAGAAAGTGGGCCTACTCCATTCCATTTTATTTTTCTCATTTAATCATAAATCATTTATAGATACAGATTATTGACCTAAGAAAATCTGGCATAAATATATTGTGATATGTAGTGTTCCTGTTGTCTTCATTTTCTAAATATGTCATAATTTTTGTTTCTTTTTCCAAACATTACTTGTGATACATCTGCTGAAAACATCATAGCAACCAGTTTATTTAAATTATTATACATATTCTTAGCTTTATTACATTTTTATTATTGAACATGGCTTTAAAATTTCTGTTTAATTACATTGATTGAGATTTTCTTTGTGCCCTAATATGAAATTAGTGTTGTTATATATGCAAGTTGACACTGAACTATATACATAAAACTGTGGAGACATGACAATACAGGAACATGAGTAACAATATTGTTACTTGAAAAAGTAAGATCCATCCTGGATTATAAAGAAAATACTCAGCCCTATTGATAATTAGTCAGCAGCAGACACAGACAAAGGCCACTGGCAAAGCCAATGTAAAACAAAGTTTCTTCCAAGGCTACAGTATAGCTGCAAAATCCATCCAGGAATGTACACATTCAAAGCTGATTCTCACTTCCTTTTTTTTTAGAATCACCCAGAACAAGCTCAAACTCCATAAAAATCCCCTTCCCACTTCCTAGTGAGAGGTTCTGTGACTCCTTTTGTCCATTCTCCCTGATAATAGCAACTTAACAAATCTAGCTCGTTTGACTACAAGTGTGTTCCTTCCTGGTGCTCTTTATCTGATGGCTTTACCTCCCTCAATTCCATAAGAAAATGAAGTTACACAAACCAAAATTATTGTAATATATGGAAATATGAGAAAATCTGCATAGGCACTAGATATAAAAAAGGGTACCAATAACGTTCCGCACATTTTAGAAATGTTCTATTCCATAAAGTGCATGTGGAATAAGAAGAAAGTAAGACAAGGAGGACTAGTTAAGTGACTTCCCTTTGTGTTTTGTTTCAATTATTTTTATTTTTATTTTTTTTTTTTGAGCCTCAGAGAAACCCTGCCTGGAGTGAAATGTGGTGCGACAGTGGTCCTCCCTGAGCACAGCGGCTTCTTTGTTTGAGGTCCATGCATATCCTTCTCTGTGTCTGTCTCTTGCAGTTGATTTTGAGTTATGTCCTCTACCTTGTGACCTAGTGACTTAATTTCAATTTCCTCTCAAACGGGTTTTGAATTCAAGAGAGTCAACTCCATTGCAGGAAATTGAAACCTTTAAATTGCTGTGCAACAAACGTGCCTCATTATTGCATCAATTATTCTCATTAAATTATATAGATAAAGAAGCTGAGGTTCAGAGGGTACAAGGGGCCCACCTCTTCCTACCACCAACCAGCAGTGTGACCTTGGGAAGGCGACGTGTCCCCTCTTAAGCAGTCCGTTTCCTTGCCTCCTAAATGAGGACGATAATGTTGTCTAACCCCAAGACTGTGAGAGTGATTCAGTTCCTGAAGCCACGCACGATACACTGCAACTGCCTAGCCACCTAACAAGTGCTCTTAGAACCAAAGCTCCACATTCTGATCCCAAGTCTTGTCCTCTTCTGCTAACCTCTCACCTTACTTTGCATATTTGGATTTACTTTAGAAGTAAATGGAAACAGAGAACATTCTTTTTCTTTTTTAAAAAAATTTAAATTCAATTAGCCAACCTATAGGCATCATGTGTTTCAGATGTAGAGTTCAGTGATTCATCAGTTGTGTATAACACCCAGTGTTAACTACATCACGTGCTCTCCTTCATGCCCATCACTCAGTTACTCCATCCCCCCCACACACACCTCCCCTCCAGAGACCCTCAGTTCATTTCCTAGAGTTAAGAGTCTTTCGTGGTTTCCCTCTCTGATTTCTTCCCATTCACTTTTCCCTCCCTTCCCCTATGATCCTTGGTGCTATTTCTTATATTCTACATATGATTGAAACCATATTTTAATTGTCTTTCTCTGATTGACTTATTTCACCCAGCATAATGCTCTCCAGTTCCATCCACGTTGATGCAAATGATAAGATTTCATCCTTTGGATGGCTAAGTAATATTCTGTTGTATGTGTGTATATATGTACACACCGCATCTTCTTTATCCATTCATCTGTCAATGGAATTCTGGGCTCTTTCCATAGTTCGGTTATTGTGGACATTGTTGCTATAAACGTTGGGGTGCAGATGCCCCTTTGGATCACTACATTTGTACCTTTGGAATACATATTGCTGGGTCGTAGTGTAGCTCTACTTTTAACTTCTTGAGGAACCTCCATACTGCTTTTCAGAACAGAAAAAACTTTTCATTTGCTTTGTAAATCATGAAGCATGTTAATGGGTAAATGTTGAACCGTAGTGTAGGAGGTAGCATCTTTGCATTTATCGCATTTGTTTGGACTCTAGCCCTACATGTATGATTTTTTTTTTCTTGTAGAACTCATTTTCATTTCAATCAGCTACTCTTTACAAAGCATTTCAATCAGACACTTTTGTCTTCTTCAAAACTTTTAGACAGCCTTCACTTTGGTTGTATCTGAATGTCACCTCTGCTGTGAGGATGTCTACACATCTAGCAGGTTTTATCAGTGAATTTGCTAAAAGTTATTCTCTGGTGGCTTTAAGGCTATAGCTAACAGGTTGGTGTCCAATTATAGCAATGCCAGCATTAGTAGAAGTAAAACAACTTTTGCTTTCAACGGGTGAGATGTTAGCCACATAATTGTTTTGAGCCATGAAATTTATTCTGATTTTGCCCCTTATCAGAATCCCCTAAATGTTCAATAAGCTCTTGCAATCCAAATATAACTTTTGCTTTAAAAATCTCTACCATTAATGATAAGTTAGGATCCCAAATCTTTCCTCCATGACACACATGTCATGAGTCATCTGGATATTCAGCATAAACCAAATAAAAGTCACTCTGCCTGAGTCTCACAGAAAGAGCAGGAAAGTGGGGAAGAGATGAAAAGGACACACCAGAGAGGAGCACAATCTGTCTGGACACATTCAGTAAAGGAAATCTCTTACCTGCTTGACCAATTGGTAAAATAATTTTGGCTCCAGTGGCCTCACGAGTTGCAGATGTTCTAGGTTCCTTTCCTGAGCAATACCAAAAGCTATCCTTTTATTTGGAAATCCTAGAATGACAAAGCAGGTATCATTTGATTAATGCCTGAGTCACAAATAATGAGATGAAATGGATGTGATCTGTCTCAGCAGATGCAATCAACTTCAGTGAACGTCTGCTTCAACAATGAAGAATTAATACACAGGTGACCCTAGTGTTGGCTTCAACCCCACCTCACTTAGGGACTGGAGTACCTCAGGGAAATTGCTCTATCATCATCGTATTTGGATCTTCTTGTCAAAACTTGTTCAGTGAACTTCAGGGTCACTTTAGGGCCAAATAACAAGCTTTTTTTTTTTTTTTTTTTTTTTTAATTTCCCATCCTATTTCCCTCCAGGTGCTTCCCAAGTTCTGGTTCCCAAATGCTTTTCTTGCATATCTCTTTCTTATTCTCTGCTGCCATCTCATCCTTGGTGAGTCAAGCTTTTTGTGCCCCCTGGCCAACTTGAGGCCTAGAGTCCTCCTTTGGTCCCTTTCTACCACACTCCTCAACATGTACCCTGCTCTCCCCCTTAATCTGTGTCCTGAAAACCACCACATAGGGCTTTGCCTCTTGCTGGCACTAAAGGGGAGGATGCCCTCCCATCTTCTGACAACTGCAACCCCGGCCATTCCACATTCTGGATTGGTCCATGGGAGGTTTTTCGCTCCTGTGCAGAGGTTTCTCAATCTGCCTCCAAGTACCCAAAATTCAGATCAACTATAGAGTTGACAAGGAAAATCAGGATACCAATGTTGTGGATTGAATGTTTACATCCTCCTAAAGTTCATATGTTAAAACCCTAATTTCCAATAAGATGGTATTTGGAGATAGGGTCTTTGAGAGGTAATTAGTTGGTGATGGGGGAGCCCTTGTGATGGGATGAGCGCTTTCAAATAAAGAGACAGTAGAGAGCTTGCATTTCCTCTCTCTACTCTTGGCTATGTGAGGACACAGCAACAAGGTACCTCTCTGTAAACTAGGAAGAGAGACATCAGGAGAACTCAACCTCTTGCATTCTGATCTCAGATTTTCCAGCTTCTAGAGCTATAAGAAACACGGTTTTGTTGTTTCAGCCACCTAGCCTATGGTGTTCTTATAGCAGCCCAACTGTCTAAGACATTCATTTAAATGTGAATTACAGATTAAAAAATAAAGACAAAATTCACTGTTCAAAAACTATTAGATGTTTACCTGCATTTCAAACTCAATTGTATTTTTTATTTGCCAAATCTGGCAACCCAAAGTATAAATAACCCCCTTTCTATTAGCATTTAGTCACTGCTCTCCCAAAACTCCTCTGGGATCTGGAGACTAAGCAAATACAAATCTCGGGTCTACAGAGCAAGTCATAGTCACTGCCAGGGTTTGTGCCCCTGTCTGTGGGGAGAAGGGTTTTCACAGACCTTTCTGCTCTTTCTCAAGAAGAAAATATTTGTGTTGAGAACTACTAAAAACACACCCCTACTGCACCAAATATGTTCATTCTGGACTTACTTTAGGATACTAGCTTACTAGCCAATGTCCTGCTCCTTCACACATCTTGGAATGTGACCATTGACCCTCAATGTATGGTGGATTAGGACTACTGTGTCAGGGTTGTTTTTTGTTTTTTTTTTTTTTAAGATTTTACTTATTTATTCATGAAAGACACAGAGAGAGAGAGAGAGAGAGAGAACAGAGGGAGAAGCAGGCTCCATGCGGGGATCCTGATGCAGGACTCAATCCCAGGACCCTGGGGTCATGACCTGAGCTGAAGGTAGACGCTCAACCACTGAGCCACCCAGGTGTCCCTACCATGTCAATTCTGAACTCACAGGGCAGAGGCAGGGATTACAGCATGCACCTTCTAGGAAGGAGAGGCCCACAGTAACGCCACGTAATAACCATGATGTCCACATGCCAAGAGTCACACACACATTTGTAATGAGGCAGCAGCACAGGGAATGTAAACAGCTTTAAATCCAGCTTTGTCTACTTCATGATTTTGCCTGGGGTCAAAAGTATCCTAAGAATTGCTGAAGATACCACAGTGCTTTCAGCATGGACTCTTTGAAATTCCTGAGGAATCATCAAGAGGGAATCAGGAAACTTCCTCCACTTACCCCATAGAACTGAGAAATGAGATGAAGTAAACATGACATAGATCTTCCCCCTCAAAAAGTAAAATTTCCTGCAAAAAACTGAGATCAAATCCCTGACTTTTTGATTTTCACCTAAATGCCTACAAAGAGGTATAAAGTGGCCATCTGGAATTCTTGGCGAGTTGATGAAATTTTGTTTTGTTTTATCCAAAACTTTTCCACCCTTGCCTATGCCCTCGTAGTGCTGCTAACATTGAAGGGTGTATTGTGCCTTCTGCTACATTGATTTCCCACCTCCCAAACCCTGTCTCCAGAATAAACTCTCTATTTGATGCAAAGACATTGGGAGCTTGAGTGGTACTGGCAGATTTGTGATTCGTGCAGTGGAGGGAGTGGACACCTTGCCCAGGGAGGACGGCAGCTGCCCCGGATACCAAATAGCCCTGGCACCATCTGGTTGGCTGACCCACTCATCTGACAGCCAGTTTTTGTGAATGCCAGAATTGTTTCCCATTGGAGATTTCTTGAAACATCTCTTACATCAATTAAAGACTAAAGAACAGATGGTGATTTCTTGAGACAGTGAAGGATTTAACTGATTCATTACTCATGTAAGGAACAGTGATAACAACCAATTCGGCATCATCTGTCTTGGCTTACTTTTCTTTTAGATTGTCAATTTCCAGTAGGGTAGGAGATGTCAGGTTTTAGGAATAGAAACGTGCGTCTCTCCTTCAGATGATGGAGACTTATAAGGATGCCCTAGAAGTTAGCAGGCACAGAGATCTCTTTGAATAATGTCAAGGCTGGGCCTCATATTTATGGAAATGGTGTTCATCACCTTGAAAGTACCAACGCAGCTCCAAGGATACTCAGCGAAACTAATGACTGCAGTAGAATTGTTAATGGTGGATGCCAAACGTAGCACTGTGCGGGGCACACAGGAAGAACTTGGCAAACAATAGCTGCCATTGTACTACTAACTACAGAAATTCTAGGAATTTAGCAGTAATTTTGTTGACCTTGTCATGCATTTTGGCATACTTTTAGAAGAATGTACCTATATTTATAAATTTATTTTCTCTGAGCCTGTTCTAGCTTCCATTACTTTTCTTCCTTTCTATTTTGACCAATTTTTCTAATTTTTCTCTTTTTCTGTTTCTCTTTTTCTCTCTCTCTCTGTCTCTCTCTCTCACACACAACACACAAACACAGAGACACACACACACACAAAAAAAAACCTCTTCCCTCTCCTTCTCCCACTCAATTCCAACCAACATTCTTCAAGATAATCTGATGGGGCATGTTATTCACTACTCATTTTCAGAGCACACCCATTAGGCATTCTTGTGACTATTTCTTAAACTGCCCCTTCTAACTGACCCATCACTACTCCTCTTTGACCCATATGTAGACTTCTGATATAATCCATCCCAGCAGGTTAACAGATTCATATGATAGAAAGCGTGGGAAGTTATGCATAAGAATCACTCTGGGGGGATCCCTGGGTGGCGCAGCGGTTTAGCGCCTGCCTTTGGCCCAGGCCGCGATCCTGGAGATCCGGGATCGAATCCCACGTCGGGCTCCCAGTGCATGGAGCCTGCTTCTCCCTCTGCCTGTGTCTCTGCCTCTCTCTCTCTCACTGTGTGCCTAAATAAATAAAAATTAAAAAATAAATAAATAAATAAATAAATAAATAAATAAATAAATAAATAAATAAAGAATCACTCTGGGGCGAGGGTGGGGGGCGGCACTTGGATGGTTCAGTTGGTTAAGTGTCCAACTTTTGATCTCAGCTCAGTTCTTGATCTCAGGGTCTCAAGTTCAAGCCCCATGTTGGCTTCCTCACTGGATATGGAGCTTACTTAAGAAAAATTGCTGTGGGACACTCTGCTTAGGAGATTGGGAGTACAGGATACATTGAGTTTCATAAACTTCTAAATACACCCATAATTCATTTTTCTTTTTCTCTGAAAGCCCATAATAAGCTTTTAGAAAAAATTCCAGAGTAGTTATCATATAGTGTAATATTCATTTCAGGTGTACAATATAGTGATTCAACAATTCCATATATAACTCAGTGCTCATCATGATAAATGTGCTCTTAATCCCCTTCACATTTTTCACGCCTCACTTGTAACCATCAGTTTGTTCTTTGAGTTGAGTCTGCTTCTTGATTTGCCTCTCCTTCTCTTTGTATTTCCCTTCACTCATTTGTTTCTTAAATTCCACATTTGAGTGAAATCATATGGTATTTGTCTTTCTCTGACTTATTTTGCTTAGCATTTATACTCTAAATCCATCCATGTTGTTGCAAATGACAAGATTTCATTTTTATGGCTTAGTAATATTACATTGTATGTATATGCCACATCTTCTTTATCCATCTATCTGGCCATTTGGGCTGCTCCATATTTTGGCCATTGTAAATAATGTTACAGAAAACATAGAGGTGCATATGTCTTCTCAAATTAGTGTTTTTGAATTATTTGGGTAAATATTCACTAGTGGAATTACTGGATCAAGTAATAATTCTATTTTTAATTATTTGAGGAACCTCCATACTGTTTTCCACAGTGGCTGCCCTAGTTTGCATTCCCACCAACAGGGCAAGAGGGTTCCTTTTCTCCACATCCTCCCCGACACTTGTTGTTTCTTGTGTTGTTGATTTTAGCTATTCAGACAGGTGTAAGGTGATAGCTCACTGTAGGGATGCATTTCCCTAGGGATGAGTGGTGAGCATCTCTTCATACATCTGTTGGCCATCTGGATGTCATTTTTGGAGATATGTCTGTTCATGTCTTTTTCCCATTTTTTTAATTGGATTATTTGTCTGCATGTGTTGAGTTGTATAAGTTCTTTATATATTTTGGATACTAGCCCTTTACTGGATACATAATTTGCAAATATCTTTTCCCATTCACTGGGTTGTATTTCAGTTTTGTTAATTATTTCATTTGCTGTGTGGAAGTTTTTTATTTTGATGTAGTCTCAATAGTTTATTTTTGCTTTTATTTCCCTTGGCTCTGGAGACATATCTTGTAGGAATTTGCTATGGTCAATGTCAAAGAAGTTATTGTCTGTGTTTTTCCTAAGATTTTTAAGATTTCAGGGCTTATATTTAGGTCCTTACTCCATTTTAAATCTTTATTTGTGTAAGGTATAGAAAATGATCCAGTTTCATTCTTTTGTATATGGCAGTTCAGTTTTCCCAACACTATTTGTTGAAGAGATTGTCCTTTTGCAATTGCATACTCTTTGTTGTTCTGTTGAAGATTAATGGACCAAAAAAAAAAAAAAAAAGAAGAAGAAGAAGATTAATGGACCATATAGTTGTGGGTTTTCTGGGTTTTCCATTCTGTTTTATTGATCTATGTGTCTATTTTTGCGCAAGTACCACACAATTTTCAGTACTACAGCTTTGCAATATAACTTGAAGTCAGAAACTGTAATGCCTCTGGCTTTGCTCTTCTTTGTCAAGGCTGCTTTGGCTATTTGGGGTCTTTGTGTTTCCATGTAAATTTTAGGATTGTTTGTTCTAGCTCTGTGAAAAATGCTGTTAGTATTTTAATAAGGATTGCATTAAATGTGTAGACTGCTTGGATAGTATAGACATTTTAACAATATTTGTTCTTCCAATGCATGAGCATGGAATATCTTTCCATTTGTTTGTGTCATCATGAATTTCTTTCATCTGTGTTTTATAGTTTTCAGAATAAAGATCTCTTACCTCTTTGATTAGGTTTATTCCTGGGTATTTTATTACTTTCAGTACAATTATAAGTGGGGTTGATTCCCTAATTTCTCATCCTGCTGCTTCATTATTGGTGCATAGAAATGCAAAATATCTGTACATTGATTTTATATCCTGTAGCTTCACTGAATTCATTTATCAGTTCTAGCAGGTTTTTTGGGTGGAGTTGTTCAGGTTTTCTGTACATAGTATCATGTCATCTACAAATGGTGAAGGTTTTACTTCTTACCAATTTAGATGCCTTTTATTTCTTTTTGTTCTCTGATGGTTGCGCCTAGGACATCCAGTACTATGCTGAATAAAAGTGATAAGAGCAAACATCCCTGTCTTGTTCTTGGCCTTAGGGAAAAAGCTCTCAGTTTTCCCCACTGAGTATGTTCACTGAGTTTTTCATATATGGCCTTCATTATGCTGAGATGTATTCCCTCTAAACCTCATTTGTTGACATAATTTATCATGAATGGATGTTGTGCTTTGTCAAATCTTTTTTTCTGCATCTATTGAAATGACCATATGGGTTTTATCCTTTCTCACATTGACGGATTTGCAAATATTGAACCACTCTTCCACCTAGGAATAAATCCCATTTGATTATGGTGAATGGTTTTTTAAAATAGTCTTTGATTGCTTTGGCCAATAGTTTGTTGAGGATTTTTGGATCTGTATTCATCAGAGGTATTTCCCTATAGTTCTCTTTTTTGGTAGTGTTTTTAATCTGATTTTTTTATATTAGGGTAATACTGGCCTCATAGAATAAATTTGGAAGTTTTCCTTTCTCTTTTGGAATAGTTTGAGAATACATATTAACTCTTCTTTAAATATTAGGTAAATTTCACCTATGAAGCCATCTCATTTTTTATTTTTGTTTATTGTAGCCCCTTCGGATTTTTGTATTTACCAGGTTCAAGCTTGGCAGATACCCTGTAGAGATATGTTGTCACGTTTCACATTGAGATGCTGGCAATGCAGCTTCTTCTGATGGGAGGAAGTAGGCTCAGGGAACCACAGAGGAGCAAACTCTGAATGCCTGGTGGGATGCATGGATGGAACTCAGGTGGAGCCTGAGCCAGGCCTGGTGGGATCAGCACCTGGAGCACACATGATGCCTCCATTGATATTCTGGTGAAACCTAGCCTATCACCACATGAGTGAAAATCATGACCTTGGTTATAAATAGCTTTCTATACCTGCTCAGAATGCCTGATCCCACTTTAATTCTGATCACTCAGGCACAAAACTTGCTGATATGAAGGCTTACCTCCTGCCTCTGCATCTTTCCTCTTTAAAGGGAAAGGAACACCGTTCTTCACTGAAATGTTGCATACACAAATCTTTTATGATTACTACTAACACCATCAACCTCTAAGTCAGTTTCAAAAGTTTATTTTTTAAAGATTTTATTTATTTATTTATTTATTTATTTATTTATTCATTCATTCATTCATTCATTCATGAGAGACACACACACAGAGAGAGAGAGAGACAGAGACACAGGCAGAGGGAGAAGCAGGCTCCCTGTGGGAAGCCTGATGTGGGACTTGATCCCAGTACCCCAGGATCACAACCTGAGCCAAAGGCAGATTCTCAACCACTGAGCTACCTGGTCATCACGGGATTCAAAAATTTATACAGCATTCTCAAATATCAGTGCCAATATTAAGATTGATTGATTGATTGATTGATTGACTTAAGATTGGGGATGGGGGTTCAAGGGGTGGGTTAGGGACAGAGGGAGAGAGAGGGAGAGAATCTTAAGCAATATCCATACCCAGTGTAAAGCCCAGCTCAGGGGTTCATCTCACAACTCCTGAGATCATGAGCTGAGCTGAAATCAAGAATTGGATACTTAAGTGATTGAGCCACCCAGACTCCCCAAGATTTTGTCATTTAAACAGAGACAAAATGCTGGGACTTCAACTTATTTAGATGCAACCTCCTATTAGAATGTCGTTTAAACACATTCATGCTAGGTTTAACTTTTAATATCCTTACTAAAGTATATATATATTTCTTGAAGAATGAGACTATTTCTTTTTTATCTTGGATTTTTTCATAGGTGCTGTGAAAATAACAAAACATATAAGGTACTTGACTAGTATTTGTTCAATGAGTATACATCGATCATTTTATTAATGTTACAGCTGTTCTTGGTAATAATAACAATCCCAGAATATTACTCCTACACAACATCATCTGCTTAGTTACAAGATATTCTGATCATTCCTCCCTGGGTCATCCACCTTCATATGTGCATAAAGATTTTAAGGTATTTATTCTGCCCAAAATTTCAGGCCTTCCTATTCACATCTTCTCTCCAAACACAAAATTGCAACATAACCTCATAAATCTGAGAGCTGAAAGACTCACCCAAACAAAGTAGGAGGAAAGGATACATTTTAAATGCAGACTATCATAAAATAAAATCATAGTAAAACTTACAAAGTATTACTCATTTGAAAAATTGAATAATATAGATATATGGCAAACATTTAAAAACAAACAACAAAGAAAAAGAAATATAGATGCCCTCAGGAGGATGAGTAAGCAGACATAAAATACATGAAGGTACAACATTTCCCAGTTCCTTTTTAAAGAATACTAACATCCAAAATGGAGCAAACGTAGCATAAAAAATGAAAACTCAAGACCAGTGTCCTTTAATATCAAGACCCTAAATCTTAAAAAATGCAATATCAAACATTATCCAGCATTATATTGAAAAAAGAGTGGTAAATATAGTTTATTCAGAGAATACACATATGGTATGATATTGGTTATTCTATTATAATTCATTACAGTTGAGAGTTAAAGAAACTTGGGGCACCTGGGTGACTCAGTCAGTTAAGTGAACAACTCTTGATTTTGGCTCAGGTCATGATTTCAGGGTCGTGAGATGAAGCCCCACATCTATGCCACACTCAGCAGGGAGAACTGCTTGAGATTCTCTTCCTCTCCCTCCCCTGTGTTCTCTCTCTCTCTCTTCCTCTCTCCCTCTCTCCCTCTATCTCTCTTTCTCTCCCTTTCGCTCTCTTTCTCCAAAATAAATAAATAAATCTTTAAGGGTTAGAGAAACTAAAACCTATTTATATAAACCTGGTATCTGAAAGCAATAAGCATCACATTAAAAAATAAATCACACCAGAAGACACTAAAAGACTTGACTACCTACCAATTTAAAATATCCGTGTTATCCTGGGATAACTGCTGGCATCAATTTGCTTGTATTTTTTTAGATAATTTTCAGTGTAACATACATCTATCAACACATGTACGTGTGTCTATAGCAGTATATGATCAATTATTCTGTAAGCATTTATCTTTCACTGTGTAAAAAAACATTCCAAAACTTAGTTCAAAATAATATGCATTTGTTATTGCTCCGGAGTCGATGGGTTCATGGTTGGCAAAGTAGGCATCCCTGCTGACCTTGGTGAGACTTTCTTGCATGTTTGGAGATTGCCTGGCTCCAGTCTGGTCCAGACTCTCTTCCTTGTGCTTGCACTCCCATTGTTACGCTGAAAGACAGGTCGACACGAGGAGGGGAATAATTGCAGCCATTTTTTTTTAAATAAACAGCATATCTCAAGAGTGAAGAAAGAATACTGTATCATATCCGTATATTCTGATAAAGTTTTTATGAAATGCAGTGTCCATGTGAAAAGAAAAAACAATACTTATTGGGCCATGAAGAGAAATATTTCCTCAAAATGCTAAAGATATATATAACTTATGCCAATAGCCAATAACATACTTAATGATCAAATATTTCATGAATTCCTACTGGACTCAAGACAAGAATACCCTCTATCATGATGAGGGGAGAATTGAGCAGACTAATAAACTGCTGGGGCATGCCCTCCTCTTGCCTCTCCTATCCACATCCCAAGGGCTAATCGACCATAATTTAAACATATTATCTCCGGTGCTGCTTTGATTAAAGAGTTCAAAGGAGATTTCCTAAGGGGTGAGTTATTAGTAAGATGATGCCAATAAACAGGGATGGTTTCTGGGAGTCGGTTCCCTTAGCAGAACAGTAACTTGGCAATCATGGCGCCAGTTGTATAGCACTGTCAGCTGTTGCCTCAAATAAAAAATTAAGTTAATTCTAATGATGGTTTGATGTTTCATTCAGTGTACTATATCAAAGGAAAGTCTGGAATTTCATTCCGTTAAATATGAAGCATCTGACATTACTGTTTATGCCATTGCAAGTGAAGGTTAAAAAGTCCTCCTTTGAAGATAATTGTTTTCTGTGCTTGATGATATAAACACAAATTTTGGTGGAGCAGAGTATTATGGTACAGAGAAATCTGATACCTAATTAAGAAACCTTCAGAGCAAAACCATTTTTGGAATTAGCTATGGCACACATATAATTCATAATTTAATCAAACAAATCTTCAAACTTGTACAATCCAAATAGACATTGTCATTTTGAAATTTACATATAGTTTATGAACACACATTTAGAGTGACTGTAAAACTTTCATGAGGGTACAAATAATAAATACACAAATGTATATTAGCACAACAGTACATGATTTCTGTCTCTGCTGTCCATCCATTATCACCAGGTTGGTGAAATCAGTTGAACTTTAAAAATCAACTTTGTAAATCAATCTAAATCTCTTTAAATGGCATTAAACTATTTCTGTTCATGGGCCCTCCATACTGAGTTTGCAGTTTCTTTAAAATCTGTGGAAATGTTTACTCAAAAACTATAATAAGTTACATGGTCATCCTATTCAGAATGCCAATTGGTACAAAAATAAAAGCTGCAAACCTAGATAAGTTGCAGTGAGATTTAAACATCCAGAATTATATATTCAAAAAAACCTTATCATCTAAATGTGGGGGAACAACAAACATATCCTTTATGTGTATAATACTGCATAAACTTTGTCACATAGAGACAAAAATTAAAAACATTAGTAGATGAATGACTCCAATAAAAAGATGGCAATTATGAGTGCTGGAAAAGATTTGGGAATTATTGGTGATCAAGTAGTAAATTAACTGTCTATTAAAAAATGAGAAGGATAGAAATAGAGGAAAAAGTACTATATTTCATGGAGACTAAGATTACAATGTTTTTCACATATCACAATTATGGGCAGCCTGGGTGGCTCAGCGGTTTAGTGCCACCTTCGGCCCAGGGTGTGATCCTGAAGACCCAGGATCGAGTCCCATGTCAGGCTTCTTCCATGGAGCCTGCTTCTCTCTGCCTCTTTCTCTCTGTGTCTTCCATTAATGAATAAATAAAATAAAATATTCAAAAAAACACAATTATATAGATTTTTCAAATGTCTGAAATTTAAATGAGTCTCATAATCATTTTTAGCTAGGAAATAGCCATGATGTAGTTTTCACTGTGGCTTATGCTTACCTTGAGCATAGCTATTCATGCCATCATCATATTGTTTAGCTAAGTGCAGTGTTAATGCTACATAAGTGGAGTTAAATTGTTGTTTTAAATATCTTTTGGAAGGAATAATATGATTTTAAACCAAAGTGAAAAGTTGTTGTACTCAGAAAGGTGTAGAAATATAGCATTAACTTATAAATTGGATGACATTAAGGCAAATATTCATCATTGGAAGACTGACAGCCATCTCACACTAACCTGTTTCATAGTAGCAAGCAAGAGCTATACAGGACATGAGAAAAGAAGTTATTCACTGGTAGAAGAAATTATATTATTTTTTAAAATAAGACTTTTTTTATAGCGTTTTATTATTTTGTGTTACTGAGACGCATGCATAGGTATTGACTATTACAAGATAAGAGTGCAACTAAAGCCTGAGAAATCGTCAATTCCCTCAAAATGCTGAAAGAAATTTCAAATTTCAGAGGCACACTGAGTGATTACTCCAAGGTACTGTTGTAGATTAATTGGAAGCACTTCTAAAAAAATTTTTTAGAAGATAAAATGGCTGTATGTCTTAGAATTTATGTAATTTTTTTTTAGATTTGATGTAAAGTATACCTATAATAAACAAGGCCAAACTCTAGGCAACAACAACAAAAGAGAGGGAGGCAACATTGCTGACTCCAGAATGTTGGGGAGCAGATATAATAATAATTGTCTTTTACAGAGGACTATATAGCTATTGATAACTTGAATGTATGAAATGTGCCAATATATGAAAAATCAAACTTTGGAGTTACTGCAATTTTATTATATTCTAAATATTTTCAAATGTTACATTCTTTTCCCGTCCGTGAGCTCTAAATATTCAAAACTGTGAATCGTAATGTATAAATGTGTGAAGTTGAATTGGCCAGCATCCTGACTATCTACAGAGAGACAACTCAGATTGGTAAAAATATTTAGAACTTATATTTTGAAGGTAGAGTCCATAGGATTTATTAGTAGATTGGATTTAAATTCTGAGATAAAAGGCTAAGGATAAATCTAGAGTTATGTTTTCCTAAGCAAAAAAAAGGATGAGGTTGCCAGTGTATGAGATGATGGCAATGAAAAGAGAGCAAGTTTTGAGAGAAGGTCAGACTTTCAGTTTTACATCTACTTAAGTTGAGATGTCTGTTGGACATCTGAGTAGGTAGGTATGTTGTAGGTTTTGGATATAGAGATCTCAAGTACAGAGGAGCACTTTGAGATGGTGACATTAACTTTGGAACCATCACCATAAAAGTAATATATAAGCCCATGATAAGAGATGAAATCACCCCAGAAAGAATATATAGGAAGAAGCAGTTCATGGGAAAACTCTGGGCCATACCAACATGTATGAGTCTGGGAGAAGAGAGGAAGCAGCAAAGGAAATTGGGACAGAAGGCAAACCTGGAGAGTTTGGGAAGGAGAATGAGGGACTGAAATCCACAAAACAAGGGGTTTGAAAGCCTGGGAAGTCGTCAGCTGTGCATACACTGGGTAAGATGAGGACAGAGAAAGTTGATTACAGTATAACAAAGAGGAAATCATTGGTAGCCTAAAAGCCTAAGTGGAGTAGATTTTAGAGAGGAAGGGGAGGAGAAGAGTTTAAGGGAATACAGGCAGACAATTGCTAAGAAGAACTTTACTCTAGGGGCGCCTGGGAGGCTCAGTTTGTAGAGCAACCAACTCATGGTTTTAGCTCAAGTCATGATCTCAGGGTCCTGAGATTAAGCCCCACTTTGGGCTCTGCACTCAGAGTAGAGTCTGCTTGAGATTCTCTCCCTCTGCTCCCTCCTCCTTAAATAAATAAATCTTTTAAAAAAAGAGTTTCACTCTAAAGGAGAGATGATAATGTAGGGAAGCGGCTAAAGAGATACGTGCCCAAGAAAAGGTTTTGCTTTAAAATATATATATATTATGAGGGCCACCTTGGTGGCTCAGTCAGTTGAGCATCTGATTTTTAGTTTTAAGTCAGGTCACGATCTCAAGGTTGTGATATCTCCCCGCTCAGCATTTAGCCAAGAGTCTGCTTGAGATTCTCTCCCTTTCCTTCTGCCCCTCCCCCCAGGGGCACACATACTCTGTCTCTAAAATTAAATAAATAAAATATTTTTTTAAATGAGAATCATAGCATGCATGTGTATTGATGAGAAATAAAAAGTGGGGAAGAAATGAATGGTGGTACAGAAGAAAGGAGAAAATCTACAAGGAATGGCAGATAATGTGCAAGTGGAGAAGTTGACCTTCAGGAACCTTGCATAAAGATCACTGATAGGAGTAGAGGTGGAAACTTGTGGAAATTCTCACATCTGTTCTGTTCTTATGAAATAGAAACCTATGTGTCTGGTAAGTGAAGATGGGGGACATGCAAGCAAATTATTTTGTTCCCTGCAACTTGCACTTGAAAAAGAAGGGATTCTCTGTTTTCCCCACAATATCCTATAGGTATCTATGACAGCAAGCTTGCTGACTATATCTTATCATTTCTATATTACTTCTTTCTTTTGTCTCATTCATTGTTTTTTACATCTGTAAAATGTAGGTAATGCATATCTTAGAATATTGTGATGTGAAAAGTTAATTTAAATTAAAATGTATAAAAATCTAACTTGGGTTGCATGATACAAACAAAATGCTTTCTTCCTCTCTTTTCTTTTTCCTTTCTTTCTTTTTTTTCTTTTTTTGCTATTTTGATCAAGAGGAGACCTCCTTCTTAGTGAAATTTATCGTGTCTTATAAAGTCTCCAGTCTGAGCTCTTGTGAGCAAATGAGGACTCATCCTGATTCTTAATTAGTGATGCACACCAGGCCAGTTATAATTAAATGCATACTCCCCATCACTTGTAGGTTAAATACATGGTTCATGGCATCTGACAGTAGGAAAATCTTTATGAATGGTACTCTCAAGTGTAGTCTGTTTTACCTTATAAATTTATTGCTGGGAAGAAATTGCTCCTGGCAACATAATTATAGGATAGAAGGAAATGAAGGGGCAAACAGTTCAACATATAGCATATGCCATGACTGACACAATCAGAGTTTGACAACTTGGCAGGAACCTCTACCAGAATGCCTGGTGTACCATGACCTCTGATGCCAGCTTTGTCTCTATCATAAATTATTTCATTCATAGTGATTGGATGATTTATTTTTTACCCATGAACAATGACCTTGCTCTTGAAATAAGGGACCTAAGGTGAAGAAGATGAATCCTCAATTTCTTAAAAAAAAAAAATGAATTCATGAAATGTTGTTAAGGCCCTGTCCCTATACCTGAAACTTAGAAATGCTTCAGAGAACTTCTATCCTCCAGTTCAAATTCATTTGAGAACTAGGCATTGGAGAGAAGAAATACATGTGGCAAGAGATACTTTCTTACATTTGTGTACTTACTGGGAGCATGAGATGGAAAGGAGCTGAAAAGGAACCTTTTCCTTAGAGTGAGGATGTGGTTGAGAATCTCTGCAGTGTCTTGATGACAAATAGAAAAGGAAGAACTGTTTAAGACAGGGACACATCTAATTCAGTAAAACAGAAGAGTAATTGAACCGAAGCTTTATTTTACCATCTTATGTCAAGAGCATGTCATGGGAGGCCTTCTGGACTTTCTAATAAGGGTCTGTTTTTCTGGATGGCGGGCAAGTAATTAGCAAATAACACACCCCTAAACCTCAAAGTAATTCATACTCCATTCAAAATATCATACTTTTTTTTCTCTAATGTGAAGTTTGAATTTTCTACCCATTCAAAGCATAGATGGTGATGCATACAGGTCTTAAAAGAAAAGGATATTCATGATGCAAAGCTGCCTTAGGTGCTTGACACCAGGTAATAGCTTTCAATCACTGTGCATTATAATCATTTACATCTAGGTTCCAAACCAGAAAATAGACTGGAGGTAGGATTCATGTCGGTGGCATATCAGCTGGGTGGAACTGACAACTCTAAGAACAATTTCAAATAATGATCAAACTCTACCTGCTTTTGGAGAACATTTTTGTCTCTGTGTCTGTCCTGTCTTTGTGGCACCAATGCTGAATTCTGGGGCCATTATTTTAATTAACACATTTTTTTTCTGACTCCTAGACTAAGTCTAGAATAAACAATTATACAAAACACCTTTGACTGAAGACTTCCAGTTCCACCTTTAATTTATAAGCTTAGAAGTCATCATTTCCATTCTTAAAAGAAAACTTGAGCAAACCTGAAAACCAGTGGCCATTTCTTAGACCCATCAGGAAACAGCTATTGCAGGGCAAATGGCTACCCTGAAATCTAGAGAAACAACTTCATCCAGAGGGACACAGCTGAGATCTTTTTTTTAGAGCAAAAGCCCCAAGAGCCATAAACTGGCAGGAACACTTAAATGTTACTTTTAATGAATTGTTGAATGCTAAGTGTGAACTGATATGAGAGTGAGAAACCGATGTGAGAATGAGAGTGAGAAACTGCAGTCCTAAGAGAGACTTGTGGGCTTTACCTCCAGGATCCCACCCTTTTCTCACAATGATTCAAAGAAGATCCCTTCTTGGATCCAACAGGAAGAGGAACAGAACAATCATTGTGAAATAAATCAAAGCATTCTTCATAATAAAGACCTACACTTCACAGAAAATTTATCCCACTGGGGCAAAGAGCAATTACCTGATTCTAGGCCCCTCTAGTCTTCCTAGGCACCTAAAAGGGAAGTGAGGAAAGACATTTGCAAAGATTACAGCCAAGGGAAACCAGCTGGCTAAAAGATGGAGTTTAAATCATAAAGTTGTATAACATCTCCTCCCCACACATGTAACCATCACAATTACAAGCATCCAGCATAATACAAATGGATTATAGCCAAATTACTGCAAGGTACTAATTCTATTTAAAAAGCATTCTCCGGGGAGCTCAAAGTTAACAGAGAAGACAAAAACAAAGACACTAGGGGAATTTGAATTCTCTAGTTCCTCCAGATACAGGAAACACTAACCACAGAACATCTCTTAAACAGATTAGTTGGAAAGTTCAAATCCCTCTTTCAGTCATTGATAGTTCAAGCAGCAGAAAATCACATAAGGATATAACCATATATCTTTATCTATATCAATATCTATATCTGTATATGAATAAACAGCACTATCAACATGATCTGATATTTATAGAAATTATACCCAACAATAGAATAATACACATTATTTTTTTTAGGTTCACATAAAATTTACCAGATTAGAACACAACTCACATTAAAAAACACACCTTAACAAAATTTTTAAAAATTTTATTAGAATGAAACATAGACAATATAGACTCATAGGCCTGCCCAAGGAGATTAAACTAGAACTCAATAAAGAAATTTAATTATGAAATTCCCCAGGTGAAACAGTATGTTTCCAAATAACACAATGAAGCAAGGAAGAAATCTCAAGAGAAATTTAAAAATATTTTGAGCCAAATATAAATGACAATGTAACTTACCAAATTTGTGGGATATAGCAAAAGCAGTATTTAGCAATTAAATGCATATATTAGGGGGAAAGAGAAAGATCTAAAAGCAATATCTTAAACTTCCATTTTTGGGAACTAGAGAAAGGAAACAATTTAAAAATAAAGCAAACATATGAAAAAGAAATAATAAATATTACAAGGGAAATCAGTTACATTGAAAACAGGAAGACAATAGAGAAATATAGTAAAATCAAAAGCTGGTCCTTTGAAAATATCAATAAAGTTGGTTACTTTTAGTCAGGCTAACCAGGAAAAAGAGAGAAAACGGAATTACCTATATCAGAAATTAAAGAAGAATCTTTATTACTGTTGGTGAATATCAAAGGCTAATAAAGAAAAAGTATGAACAATGCTATGCCCACAAATTTGATAATTAGATGAAATGAACCAACTCATTAAAGATACAAAATGATCCAAACTCATCCTTTTAAGGAAAAGAAAATGCAATTTCTCTAAAATGTCTAGAAAATATAAGCAAAGATTACTTTCTATGTACTTTTTAAAAAAATATTTATTTGAGAGAGAGAGAGACAGAAATAGTGACAGAGATAGCAAGAGAGCACAAGGCAGGAGGAAAGGGAGAAGAAGGCTCCCTGGACCCTGGGATTATGACCTGAGCTGAAGGCAGATGCCTACCTAACTGAGACACCCAGGCTCCCCACCTTCCACGTAATATTTTTTTTTTTTTTTTTTTTATGATAGTTACAGAGAGAGAGAGAGGGAGGCAGAGACACAGGCAGAGGGAGAAGCAGGCTCCATGCACCGGGAGCCCGATGTGGGACTCGATCCCGGGTCTCCAGGATCGCGCCCCAGACCAAAGGCAGGCGCCAAACCGCTGCGCCACCCAGGGATCCCTCCACGTACTTTTTAATGATGAAGTCAGCATTAGAGTAATGCTCCCCTCTTTCAGTGATTGATAGTTCAAGCAACAGAAAATCACTTAAGGATATAACCATATATCTTTATCTATTTTTTTTTAATTTCATTTATTTATTCATGAGAGACACAGAGAGAGAGGCAGAGACACAGGCAGAGGGAGAAGCAGGCTCCACGCAGGGAACCTGACGTGGGACTCGATCCCGGGGCTCCAGTATCACACCCCGGGCTGGAGGCGGTGCCAAACCGCTGACCCACACAGGGCTGCCCTATCTTTATCTATTTGTAAATATTTATATACCATAACCAAGGTTGACATGGAAGGCTGGCATGCAAGGCTGGTTCAATATTTTTTTTAAAAAGTTGATATAATCCACTATCTCAAAATAGCTAAAGTCATGTGATTTAACAAAGTACTCTCAAAAAAAAAAAAAAATACTGATCACATCCATTCACAGTGAAAACTTCAGTAAGGATGTTTTACTCCTTTACAACTGATGACCTCCTTTATAACTCTTTTTCAAAGTCGTTTGGGATGTTGTAGCTACCAAATACAAGAAAAGTAAAAGTTATATAGGCAGGGAAGAAAGAAATAAGAATGGCTTTGTTTACACATGTCAGGATTGTCTATATAGAAAACTCCAAAGAATCAACAACAATAACAAGATACTTGTAACTGTTAAGTGGCTATAACAAAGTCACAAGATACATTACTAACATACAAAAATCTATTGCTTTCCCATAACTGCAATGAAAAGCTAGAATTGGAAATGAATAAAAAAAAAATCAATGCCATTTAAAAGAGCACAGGGCAGCCCGGGTGGCTCAGCAGTTTAGCGCCTGCCTTCCGCCCAGGGCCTGATCCTGGAGATTCAGGATCGAGTCCCACATTGGGCTCCCTGCATGGAGATTTCTTCTCCCTCTGCCTGCATCTCTGCCTCTCTCTGTCTCTTCTTTCTGTCTCTCATAAATAAATTTTAAAAAATAAAATAAAAGCACAAAACAATGTAATATACAGCTATAAATCTCACAAATCAGGTATAGAGTCTAAGTTCAGAAAACTACAAACCACTGACAGGAAAGTCAAAATCACCATGAAGGGAGAGGTAATCTGTTTTCATGGATTGGAAGACCCAGTATTATTAACATTTCAATTCCCAATTTCATCTGAAGAACAATCTCAATCAATATCCCTGTAAGCTATTTTTTAGCAAACGGGTTGGAAAACTGATCCTAAAACTTATTTGGGAAGGCAATAGACCTAGAATTGTCAACACAATATATATTTTTTAAATTTGGCTCTGTCCCTTCTTTATTATTTTTTTTACATTTAAAAAATTTAAATTCAGTTTGCCAACATATAACATAACACCCAGTGTCCATCCCATCAAGTGCCCTCCTCAGTGCCTGTCAAGCAGTCACCCCAACCCCCACCCCCTACCTCCCCTTCTGCAACCCTTTGTTTGTTTCCCAGGGTTAGGAGTCTCTCATGGTTTGTCTCCTTCTCTAATTTTTCCTACTCAGTTCCCCTCCTTTCCCTTATAATCCCTTTCACTATTTCTTATCGACACAATATTAAAGAGAATAATAAAGTCGGAAAAAATCACACTACATGATTTCAAGAAGTTGTAGTAACTGAGATGATATGGTATTGGCAAAAGGATGGACACATAGATGAATAATAATAATAAACCCATACAAATATAGCCAGCTGATCTTTGACAAAGACTAAGAGTCATTCAATGGAGAAAGGATACTGTTTTTAACAACTACTGCTGGAATAGTTGGATGTTCACATGACAAATCAAACAAAACATTAACTTTGTAACAAAACCTTTATCTTCCACAAAATCAACTCAAATAGATTATAGGCCTAAATGCAAAACACAATATATAAAAATTTAAGACTAAGACATAAAATAAAATTTAGGTGATACTTAGCTTGGCAATGAGTTTTTAGATTTCACATCAAAAGCATGACACGTGAAATTTTTAAAAATTGATAAATTGGACTTTATTAAAGTTCAGTACTTCTATTCAGAGAAGGTCCCCATTAAGAGAATGAAACAACAAACCACAGATAGGGAGAAAATATTTGCAAAATACACATTTGATTATGCCCAAAATATGCAAAGCCCTCTTTTTTTATTTTATTTATTTTTTTACATACTTTTTTTAATTGGGAGTTCAATTTGCCAACATATAGCATAACACCCAGTGCTCATCCCATCAAGTGCCCCCCTCAGTGCCTGTCATCCAGTCACCTCTACCCCTGCCCACCTCCTTTTCCACCACCCCTTGTTCGTTTCCCAGAGTTAAGCCCTCTTAAAACTCAACAGCAAGAAAACAAACCACCCCATTAAAAAACGTAGGCAAAAGACATGAACGGAAACCTCACAAAAGAAGATATTTAGATGGCAAATAACCATGTGAAAATATTCTCAATGTAATTTGCCATTAGGGAATTACAAATTAAAACAACAATGAGATACGACTACATATTTTATTAGAACGACTAAGATAAAAAAATCAAACAATACCAACGGCCGACAAGGATGAAGAGCAACAGTGACTCTCATTCATTGCTGGTGGAATTACAAAATGGTACAGCAACTTTGAAAGGCTGTTTGACAGTCTCTTACATAACAAAACAGTATTGCCATCTAACTGACTAAGAAGACTAGTGCCAAGTTAAAGAGTTCCCATTGGAAAAGGTAGGACAACTTGAGCAACAAAATTTAAAAGTAGAATGAGATACAATCCAAAGTATAAACTATATATCCATTAATCCATATAGATATAAGTGATTGGATATATATACGTGAAAGAAAAGAGACAAATTTTGCATGCAATAGAATCACAAATAATTTATGTAGATATTGCACTCGCTCAGAGCTGGAACATAACTCCCCATTCCTGCACTGTGGGTTGTGCATAATGGTATCTTCCAAAGAGTACAATATGAAAAGGGAAGCTAGAGTGACTTTATAATGTGGAAATCTGACAAATGCTATCTCATGTGAAATGATCAAGGTTAACATCAATATCCATAAGTCAAATTAATAGTATGTATTCTCAACGTGATGTACATGGCATGTTACCTCTGTAACACACAGTAAACCATAACCTCCATTTACTCACAAGAAAATCATTAGAAAAATCCCAATAGAGGGACATTCTACAAAATCCTTGTCAGTGTTTCTCAAATTTTTCAAGGTTACTAAAAACAAGGAAAATCTGAGACACTATCACAGGTCTAGAGTTGCCTAAGGAGACATGACAAATAAATTTAATGCAATATGCAAGGAAGAACAGAAAAAGGACATTGGATGAAAACTAAGGAAATCTGAAAAGAAGTGTGGATTTGACTAATAATCAATATTGGTTTATTAATTATAACAAATGTATCTTACTACTAAAAGATGCTAATAATAGAAACTAGGTATAGGTAGGGCATATGAAATCTCTCTGTGCTATCTTCTCAATTTTTCTGTAAATCTAAAGCTCTTTGAAAGGCTACTCTATAAAAGTGAATTATAACCAATTTCCACAAGAACGTAAAAATGTTAAGTGATCAAAATAGTTCAATATCAAAAGAATTTGTTGTAATTTCTGACACAGGTATTAAAAAGTGTATACAAAATATATTAGGAAAAATTAAGTTATCCACATTCTAATAAATATTTCTGGAATTTAAGGTATCTTTGGGAATCGAAATATGTAAAGGGAAGCTTTAGAAAAGATTGGGAATCCTGTGCATTTTTCTTTAAGAGAGAAATAAAAATTACTGAGAGTAGTTTGTTAAAATAGCAGGGATACACACACACACACACACACACACACACTATATACATGTATATGTATGTATTTTACATATACATGGGTAGGTGGATAATTGATAAATAAATAATTTAGCTTCTCATTTCCTAATTTATAGCAAGTCCATGTTTAATATTTGTCTTCCTTACTTCAGAGATTTGGAATTAACTAGGCTCAAGGCTAGGAAGTTTCAGAATGGGCTTCTCAGAAAGTCTGATCTGACTATAAAGCTATTTCATTGTTGTCGTCACATCTCTTTTCCTTCCAAAGCGTGTTAGAGAAATCTACCTAGAGCCTGCCATGAAGAAGCAGCTTAACCTTGATCAACGTAATTTCATGGCTGTGAGTCAAGAAAAACATTTTGTTTCTGCTACCACATAGGCTTGCTTTGAGAATGAAATGAACATCACATATATGTACGTATCATATATATATTTATAATATATAATATGTGCAATATATTCACAAAAATTGTATACATTCATATATAACATATGTATGATGAGCAAGAAAATAATCTGTCTTTGAAATCCATCTAATTACTATCTTTCCTTTTTTTAAGATTTTATTTATTTATTTGAGAGAGAGAGAGAGAGCGCGCGCGCATGAGTGGGGTGAGGGGCAGAGGGAGAGAAAAGCAGGTACCCTGGCTAAGCAGGGAGCCTGACGTAGGCCTCAATCCCAGGACCTCGAGATCGTGACCTGAGCCAAAATCATATGCCACCTGGCACCCCTCTAATTACTATCTTCCTTAAACTTTTAATCTAGTTAGAATGATCCAGAAGTTCAAAATATTATTAAAATCATGGCACACCTCGAAGATGGTAGAGAACTAATACAGGTGTGTTAGGATAAATGGACGAGTCCTCATTATCCTGAAGGGCCTAGAGCCTCTGAGCTGCAGGCCAAGCCCAAGTAGAACCACACAGTATCTGGGCACACCTGAAAATCAGTCTCAGGTTTCCAGGGTGTTGAGGCAGGGGGTGTACAAAACTGCCCTCCAAATACCTTAAATGTCTCTACCCCCAGGCCTTCCTTCAGCCAATTCATTCTCTACCTATAGTGTCCCCCTCCACTCACAGCCTAACACTTTAATATCCAGAACCTAACCTAAATGAAACCTAGTTTCATTTTTCTGTGTTTCTTCTCAAACACTTAGCCATGCCTGCTTTCTTCATTTTCTAAATTTCCATAGTATTTGCAAACATCTCACGAATTAGCTCTCATATCTTTTTTTTTAATTTATTATTTTTCTTTTTATTGGTGTTCAATTTACCAACATACAGAATAACCCCCAGTGCCCGTCACCCAATCACTCCCACCCACCCCCCTCCTCCCCTTCTACCACCCCTAGTTTGTTTCCCAGAGTTAGGAGTCTTTACGTTATGTCTCCCTTTCTGATATTTCCCACACATTTCTTCTCCCTTCCCTTATATTCCCTTTCACTATTATTTATATTCCCCAAATGAATGAGAACATACACTGTTTGTCCTTCTCCGATTGACTTACTTCACTCAGCATAATACCCTCCAGTTCCATCCACGTTAAAGCAAATGGTGGGTATTTGTCATTTCTAATGGCTGAGTAATATTCCATTGTATACATAAACCACATCTTCTTTATCCATTCATCTTTCGATGGACACCGAGGCTCCTTCCACAGTTTGGCTATTGTGGCCATTGCTGCTAGAAACATCAGGGTGCAGGTGTCCCGGCGTTTCATTGCATCTGAATCTTTGGGGTAAATCCCCAACAGTGCAATTGCTGGGTCGTAGGGCAGGTATATTTTTAACTGTTTGAGGAACCTCCACACAGTTTTCCAGAGTGGCTGCACCAGTTCACATTCCCACCAACAGTGTAAGAGGGTTCCCTTTTCTCCACATCCTCTCCAACATTTGTGGTTTCCTGCCTTGTTAATTTGCCCCATTCTCACTGGTGTGAGGTGGGATCTCATTGTGGTTTTGATTTGTATTTCCCTGATGGCAAGTGATGCAGAGCATTTTCTCATATGCATGTTGGCCATGTCTATGTCTTCCTCTGTGAGATTTCTGTTCATGTCTTTTGCCCATTTCATGATTGGATTGTTTGTTTCTTTGGTGTTGAGTTTAAGAAGTTCTTTATAGATCTTGGAAACTAGCCCTTTATCTGATATGTCATTTGCAAATATCCTCTCCCATTCTGTAGGTTGTCTTTTAATTTTGTTGACTGTATCCTTTGCTGTGCAAAAGCTTCTTATCTTGATGAAGTCCCAATAGTACATTTTTGCTTTTGTTTCTTTTGCCTTCGTGGATGTATCTTGCAAGAAGTTACTGTGGCCGAGTTCAAAAAGGGTGTTGCTTGTGTTCTCCTCTAGGATTTTGATGGAATCTTGTCTCACATTTAGATCTTTCATCCATTTTGAGTTTATCTTTGTGTATGGTGAAAGAGAGTGCTCTCATATCTTGACTTAAGTTTTCTTACTTATACATGTTTTTATTCTTCCCAACAAAATAAAATGCTTAGAGGAAAAGAAAGCTGGTGCTTATACATCTCTGAGTTCTTCCTGGGACCTTGGCCTATAGCAGACACAAACTTTTTATTTTGAGAATGTCATTTTAGATCTAACCTCACTACTTCAAACTTGTAGCTGTGTGTGAAGAGTATTTCCATGGATCCTGGCATCATTAACTGTGAGCAGAAGTAACTGGCCTGTGGATTATGTATGTGGATACCAACCCTGCCCTCAACTCTTGCTCCAATAAACATCACAAGATGCTTTTTAAAGTTTCTGCTGAAAACTTAGAGTACACATGAGTGATCAAAAGTTTTTCCAGTATGACTTTTATCAGAATATGTGATTTTGGGATGCCTGGGTGGCTCAGCAATTGAGCTTCTGCCTTTGGCCCAGGGTGTGATCCTGGAGTCTTGGGATCGAGTCCCACATCGGGCTCCCTGCATGGAGCCTGCTTCTCCCTCTGCTTGTGTCTCTGCCTTTTTCTCTCTGTGTCTCTCATGAATAAATAAGTAAAATGTTTGTTTTTTTTTAAAAAGAATATGTGATTCTGATTTTTCTGGATGAGAGGTGAATCATATGCTATCACGTGTCACAAAATTGTCTTAATATACAAGATTGGGTAGGATAGAGAAGGAGATATTTTACCTATTGCCTAGAGTGCCCCAAATCTGACAGAGGAAGGACATCGGCAAGTTGCAGATTAAAGTTATGACAAAATGGAAATAGCAGTATGGGATATGCTTGCAACATATGTTCATGCATCTTCCCAAATTAAAAAAAAAAAGAAAAAGAAAAAACAGGGCAAAACCATAGCTTTTAGGAATCGGAATGTGGAAATCAGCCTTCATTAGAATGACAATCTGAGACTTTTTGTTGAAGTACAAACAAAAAAATCATATTAGCATTTGCAGCATGAAATGTTATTAAAACTAAACCAGATGTTACATTCATATTCAAAGTTGTGAAGTCTTCTTAGCTGTGACAGTGCATTAGCAAACAAAGTAAAATAAACAATATGATAATGTTGAAATGTTGGGCTTGCTGCCAACAGAGGTAAAACATAATCTCAAAGAAAATCACCCAGAATAAGGAAGCCAGAGAGGACTCCTACTGATATTTAACAGAGGAAATCTAGACAGATCAAAATACAAATATAGCTCCAAGAAGAATGTTCTCAAAATCCATAAAGACAATCCACATGGGGTTTTATTCATTTGTTTGTCTTACAGGTGACCAGAAATTAAAAAAAAAATAATTATCCAAATGAACCTTAAGAACAACTAAAATGAACGAATACATTTTATGAGTTCAAACCATTGAAATACTTTGTTTACATATGGCACTTTGTTTTTGGCTGTATATGCGACCTGAGTACACCCAGAGCAAAGCAGCCTAGGGAGAAAGAGGAAGCCTTTGGCATCAAATCTCATTCCAAATCGTGATAGAAGATGTAATTGCAAGGTAAAATCGAATTTCAGTGTTCTCATCCTTAAAATAGAAATAATAATTATAGGGTAGGATGAGAGTATCTGAAAATAATGTAATGAATGAAATGTGTCAAACCAGGGGCCCGGCACCCAACAGACAGACACTATCACCTGTTAGTTTATTGTTTTGATTACAAAATCACAGCAAGAGAATTAATAGTCAAAGAACTAATTTAGCAGACTAAGATGTAAACACACAAAACACTCCCCACGGCCACCAAGCTTCCCTGAGTGCTCCAGGTATCGCACTGGGAATGCCTCCTCTGGAGCCAGCAGGACCTCAAGGGATCAAAGCTGGATTGACCTGTCCTGTGAACTGGGACCGCACCTGCTGGGTGTTGCCTTTGGAAATAGCTGTTAGCATTGTGCTAAGTGCAATACGGAAGGCTGAGCCCAACGGTGCTTTAATACTGAACTTGAAACCCTCTTCTGCCTATAGGGTTGGTACGTGAATCAGAAGGAAATTAATGGGAAGCAAAGCTGATTGCATGTATTGTCAGGCCCTATTCAGAATTCCCCTGCCTCCTCTAGGGCTTAGTTATGGTATCCGGTTCACCATGCCTAACTCTCTCTACTGCTCTGAAAGTTGTTCCTCAGGAGACTCCTCAATCTTTTATTGAAATGGGACACTTCTCGGGCCTTCCCCTCCCTCATTTCAACTGGTAAGTAAGGGCTTTATTTAAAATTTCTGTTCCAAAAAATAAATAAATAAAATAAAATTTCTGTTCCGATTGTCCACACCAAGCATATGACAGTCATAAACCTTTATGTAATTAAGAACATAGTCTATAGCAACACTGAAAGCCTACACTGCTCTATGTGCAAAAAAAGATCATAATTGTGCTAATAGCTAATACTTACGGAGGGCTCACCAAATGTCAGACTCTATTCTAGGTACTAGATTTGTTTTAACTTAATTTGTCCTCCCAACAGTCCCATGAAGTAGAGGTCTTTCTTATTCCTGTTTCCAGTGTAAGGCGTGGAGATGTAACTGTTGACCTCAGGGTTTCGACACCTGCAGTCTGACTCCAGAACTTGCTATCTTAACCACTCCATGTGCTCCAGTCCTAGCATAACTCTTACACACACCACAGTAAAGTCGGCAGAACTCACCAACAATCTCTTCTGTTCTCTTACCTTCCTTGGACCTCTTGCAGTTAGGTGGAGTGGTGTAACCAGTAGCTGGTTAGCAGAGGGCAGAGGTGTGGGTTATCACCTCTAGGTTGAAGTATGGAAGGACTACACCTCATTCTCCAGCCATGTCTTCTCCATTCCCCCAAATGAGAAGGATGCATTTGCCCGATGGAATGGCCACGAGAAGGTGGGGCCTCTGCCTGGGGCTTGAGTGGCTGTGTGGAACCGAGAAACACTCCTTCCAGTACATACCACATATTAGATATATGTGGCATGAATAAGACATAAGATAGCATTGGGACGCCCGGGTGACTCAGCGGTTGAGCATCTGCCTTCAGCTCAGGTCGTGACCCCAGGGTCCTGGGATCAAGTCCTGCATTGGGCTCCCCATAGGGAGCCTGCTTCTCCCTCTGCCTGTGTCTCTGCCTCTCTTTCTCTCTCTGTCTCTCAGGAATAAATAAATAAAATCTTAAAAAAAAAAAAAGAAAGAAGATAGCAATTATTACCTCAGTGCAGCCTCACTTAAGACAGAATCATAGCTCTCAGAATCGAAAAACTATTTGAATAAAACAGCACAAGCTTTACTATCTATCTCTCTATCAGTCAATTTTCTATATGCAAAATAGAACATACATTATAAATGCCTATGAACTATCACCTAACCAGAATGAAAAAATAGACAAAGGGCAACTACACAAGCCCAAAAGAAAAAGCTAGTGAGAAATTTAAAACCAAAGGCAACAGATTGAATCTCAAGCACATTACCTGTTCTGTTAGAGAAAGTGGAAATAAGTTGGAAACAGGATTTTAGCCTAGCCCATGAATAGACTATTCCGGATCTAATTTCCAAGTCTCTAATATTTCCTCATAGATTTTCTATCTACAATGTGGGAATTTCTTTGAATTTCTACACAGCTTATTAATTGGATCTAAATTCCCTTTGGGGGGCACCTGGATGGCTCAGCTGGTGAAGCCTCTGCCTTCCACTCCGGTCATGATCTCGGGCCCCTGGGATCCAGCCCTGAGTCAGGGCTCCCTGCTCAGCCCCGAGTCTGCTTCCCCCTCTCCTTCCACCCATCCCCAATGCTCCCCGCCCCCGCCCCTGCCCCACCCCTGCTCCTGGTCATGCTCTCTCCCTTTCTCAAATAAATAAAATATTTTTTAAAAATAAAAAATGAACTCATTTTTAATCTATTATTAGTTACTTTCATTGATTTCAAATTTTTAATACAGCTTTTTTTTAATTCTGCAAACTATTTCTTTCATTTTACCATTATTTTTTTAACAAAATATTACTGCATTTCCTGAGTTTAATACCCTCTGTAATTTCTCTGAGGACAATTATCAGAATTATTTAAAATCTGTTTTGTTCTTAGCAGAATCTCTTATGTCCTCCAGAGTCAGTTGTTAATTTGTTCATTTTGGTTTTTCTCTTTCAGTTGTGCTTTTCTTAAATATCTATTGATCCTCAATTTATTTCTTCACTAATCAATAGCATGTGATTTATATTACATAGAAATTCTTCAACTTTTTTTTTTTTTTAGTCTTTCAATTTCCCTTCTCCTGTTTTTGACACAATTGTGAATTTATTCTTTTTCCAATAACTTTTTTGTTGATCCGGTGTGATCTGGGGAAAGAACAGAGCTAAACATGTATGCTTAGTTACTGTCTTGATGTAGAATTCCGCAAAATTTGACTTCTTTGGGTTAAGATTGATCCTGTTTTGTAGCCTGAACTGATTGATGATTCTGGCCCATTTGTTCAGACCTCACACCTGGATCCTCAGTCATCACCTCTAACAGGTTGACTGCTAGATTTTAATGAAAAGAGAGCACCTCCCAGTTCAATTTAGTGACGCCTCCCTATCACCACCAATGTACCAGGATGCGCTTTGCCCTGACATCATTGCCTACACAAATTTTTCTAATTGAAATGTTAGCTAATAGTTTCTTTTTAAGTTTTTATTGAATTCCAATTACTTAGCATACAGTGTTATATTAACCATCAGTTTGTTCTCTATAGTTAAGAGTCTGTTTCTTGGTTTTGCCCCCCCACACCCCGTGGCCCTTTCTTTTTTATTTCCTTTTGCTCATTTGTTTTGTTTCTTAAATTCCACATATGAGTGAAATCATATGGTATCTGTCTTTCTCTGACTTACTTCACTTAGCATAATACTCTAGCTCCATCCATGTTGTTGCAAATCATTGCCTACACATTTGCCTATAGAACTGAATAAATGCCTGTACAATTAAGCTACTGTGGCAACTCAGGTTTAAAATTGAATTATTGTTTTACTATCTTTCGTCATTGTGTATAATTCACTGAGAAAAATGACACCCTGACTTTGCCCTTTTTCTTGTTTTATAAATATTCATTTCTTTCCTGGTGATTTGAAAAATGTTGAAATGAAAGTTTCAAATTTTCCTGGGGAAAAAAAAATGACAATTTTCAATTACTGTGCTGCTTATCACAAAAGCAGTTTCATTTGCCTGATGGCTTCATTGACTGGTGTCAGGATAATGCCAAGTAAAATGTTTTGCTCGCTTAATGCCACCCACAGAGCTAGACAAAATATTGCTTTTCACGTACTTTACAAAAATAGTAGCTATTAATTGTGCTGCTCAACCATAAACTGATCAAGCTGGAGAAAACAAGAAATGTGGCATTTACAATTTAGGAAGCCACTTCCCTCAGATTTTTAGTCATTAATTCAGTTTAAATCTTGGACTTAAGAATATTTACAAAATTCTCTTAAGTCTCCTGATTTACTGAATGTTTACTTTGTGCATATCAATGAAGTAAAGTTCTAAAGAGGTTTGAGGCCACTGACTGAGATTTGCTACATCATTATGACTGAATGCTGTGCTTCTGTTCTCATGTTTAATTCATTAAGAGTCAAAATAAGGAATGGGATTCAAATTCTAACAATGGCTGGACATAGTCATAGACCATTTTCTTTAACAAGCATTGACTGGTGCTTTAGCCATGTCAGGCACTGTCCTAGGCACTATGAAATACCAAATGCTAATTTCAGAAATATATGTATTTTATTTATTTATTTATTTTATTGAAGTTCAATTTGCCAACATATAGCATAACACCCAGTGCTCATCCCATCAAGCGCCTCCCTCAGTGCCTTGTCACCCAGTCACCCCCACCCCCCACCCACCTCCCTTTCCACCACCCCTTGTTCGTTTCCCAGAGTTAGGAGTCTCTCATGTTCTGTCTCCCTTTCTGATATTTCCCACTCATTTTTTCTCCTTTCCCCTTTATTCCCTTTCACTATTACTTATATTCCCCAAATGAATGGACCATATAATGTTTGTCCTTCTCTGATTGACTTATTTCACTAAGCATAATACCCTCCAGTTCCATTCACGTCAAAGCAAATGGTGGGTATTTGTCGTTTCTACTGGCTGAGTAATATTCCATTGTATACATAGACCACATCTTTATCCATTTATCTTTCGATGGACACCGAGGCTCCTTCCACAGTTTGGCTATTGTGGACATTCCTGCTATAAACATCGGGGTGCAGGTGTCCCGATGTTTCACTGCATCTGTATCTTTGTTTTAAAGCAAGACCAGAGGGGCACCTGAGTGGGTCAGTCGGTTAAGCATCTGCCTTCGTCCAGGGTCATGTCCTTAGGGTCCTGGGATTGAGCCACATGTTGGGTTCCCCACTCAGCTAGGATCCTCACTCGTTGTCTCTCTTTCTCTCTCTCTCTCTCTCTCTCTCCCTCCCCCCCCCTCTCAAATAAATAAATAAAATGGTTTTTGTTTGTTTGCTTGTTTTTAAAGCAAGACCAGAATTTAAGATGCAAAAAGTTAATGGTAAAATTTTCTAGAAAAGTAGACCAGGACTGGTTTGTGAGGAACTTTAATGCAAGGCCCAGGGCTGTAAATACAGAAGGAGACATTGTAGACAACACTCAGGAGAGTGACATGATAGTCCATGCTTCAGCAATGACATTATGGTCACAGGTTGAGTGATGCCCATGTATGGGATGAGACTGAATGGAAAGGGAGCAGAAGTACGTCTGCTACAGTGAGTACATCATGTAAATACTGAACATGTGTATGGTGAGTGTTAGCAAACATAGAAGCAAAATAGTTTTGTAACTGATTATTACAATGAAAGAGAAGCAGATGAATAGATTATTATTTGGAATCACAGTGCTATGTATAATATGTCTCCTGGGAAGTTATTTACATTGAAGCTTTTATCATCAGACTTGTTGACTCTCACCCTTCAATGCCAAGAGCTGTTTTTACAAGTAAAAGAATGGAAAGGTAGATAAATATGGTGGCTATCATAATAAGGGATCCTGAAAATAATTATAGTTGCTGTAGTTAAAACACATTTATATTATATTATATATATTATATTATATTATATTATATTATATTATATTAATTAAATCAACTTAAGTGGAATTAAAATTCTGGCTATGCCATTATAATTATTCAACTTTAGCATGTTAGTTAATCTTTATAGCTTGTTTCCTAACTTTTTAAAAGGAAGAAATGCACGTGAACATCATAGAATTATTTTTAAATTTAAATGAAGTATGTGGAACACATAAGGAGAGATTCTGGCAAATGATAGTGGCTCAAAATTTTAGTCATTATTATGTAGACAAATGAATTTGAATGCTATTTTGTGATGCCCTATTTTCAATTCCTCTCCTATATAGAATTGCAATATATAAAACAGATTAAAGTAAGAGTTTGTATTTATTTGTAAGTTCAGATGTATGATTCTTTTCTTATTCATGAACAGATTATTGCAGACAAATCTTAATCCATATGGACTCTAATATACTAATATTTGGTATAGCTCACTTGATTGCATGAAGTTCATATTTAAGTGTTTAAAAACAAAAATAAAATATTGATGGATAAATTGGGTCAAATTACAATGAAATATTTGCAAAATGCTGGAAACATTTCTGGGGAATTTTGACCCTATCTGGAACACCATTATGAAAAAAAAAAAGAACCCTGAAAATAGTAAAACCTTCATCACCCTTATTTTGCAAATGGGAAACACCTTGAGAAAGAATGAATAAATGACTTGCTCAGATTGACAGGTTACTGGCAAAGCCAAGAGGATATCACAAATGATGTGAGCAAAAGGCACAAAAACAGAAGCTTCTGCAAAGCAGAATTTTAGTCTGTTTTGTTCACTACTGCACCTCCAATGCCTGAAACAAAGTCTGGCTCATTACCAAGTTCTTATATTTGTAGAATGCATGCCGATATTATGGACCATGAGTGGGACTAGGGGTAGAAGAGATTTCAATTAAAATAATGATAATAAAAATGATATTAATAAAATAGTGATATAATAGTAAATATCTGTCCAGCAATATTCTAAGCACTATATATATATATATATATATATATATATATATATATATATATAATGTATATATATTTACTGACACATTTAATCATCTCAGCAGCCTACTGGATAGTCGTTGCTATTATCTGCATTTTGCAAATGTAAACTTTAAGGGCATAATGTTTAAATCATTTTTCAAAGTCGCACAGTAATTGAGTGTCAAGGCCAGTATGGGAACAAAAGAGTTTGGCTTTAGAATTTACTCTCAAAACCACTAGAAAATGATTCCATGATAAAATGTGAAGTTTCATTTTCCTTCTGCAGGTTTTCTGTTGCTTCAGAATGAGACTCTACATGACATTGTGCAAGTTTCATATAGACAGTGCAGCCAGAGGAAGAAGGCTGTCTCCTTTCACAGTAAGTGCCAATCTCTGGAGGATGGCTTGGCAGGTGTATCAGAGCTGATAACAGATCTGGGCCAGCGATGGCCCAGGTGAAGTGGGTGATTATCTGGCTGTGGTGGTTGTAAGCAAATTTCTGATTATTTGATGCTTCTCCCTTCAAGAGGTGGAGCCTTACTGTGCTCAACTTGAATGTGGGCTGGACTTAGCAAATCACTTGTAACAGAGAGAATCCAGTGCCCTGATGGTATGTCACCTAAGAGATTAATTTATTGTTTTGTGGCTCATGTCTTGGGCTCTCTCCCCAATCACTTGCTCTCAGGGAAGCAAGCTGCCATGCTGTGAGCAGCCCAGTGGGATGACCTATAAGGCGAGGAACTCAACTATTCAGCCAACAGATGGTAAAGAACCAAAGCCTGCCTGCAACCACATGAGTGAGTTTGGAAGCAGGTCCTCAAGCTCCACATGACTACAGGCCTGGCTAGCCCATGACTACTACTCTGACCCCTGAGAAACCCGGATCCAGAACTATCCATCTACATCGACTCTAACCTACAGAAAGTGAGACAATCAATATTGTGTTAAGATGCTAAGATTTGGAGTAATTTTTACATATCTATAGATAACTAATATACTGACCTAGGTTATCCAGAAAGGGTAATGTGTAACAGGAGTTGAAAAAAGGCAACATTTTTTGTATTGTTGATTCTTATCACCTCCTTGATCAGTATGTAGTCTTATCACAAAGTATGAACACTCACTTTCTGGAAGGGGTCCTTATCAGTCTGCAATTACATAAAGACCCCCTAGGAGGATCTTTATCTGTGCCCCATACAGAGTTTGATATGGGTACATAAGAAGCATTTTCTACTCCATTTACTCTATTTATTGAAAACTCAGAGACCCAAACCATACTCATCTTAGTAATTATTTTCCCATTGTGCCATTAATAAATGGAAAAAATACTTGTTGGTCTGGGAGAAGATTAATTGAGAGGGGGAAAATAAATAAACAAATTAGAGTTGGTAATTCTATTGTGATAAAATGTCTTAATGGTAAAATTACATTGTTAAGCTGGGTCATATAATATCTGAAGGAGGCCTTTTAATGTACACTGCACATTAAAATGCATTTGTATGTGCATTTTAATTTGATGAATGGTGACACCTTCCCATTCAAAATGCCAAGTGGTAGTTGACAAAGAGTTCAGGAGAGGCAGAAACAAAGCAAAACGAACAAGTCTGTATAAAAAATTGTGATCCCCCATCAGAACATGCTGGGCCCATATTCAGAAACTCTTACGAAGGTACCCAAATCAGGGCTCCCCCCCCACTACACACACAAACCACAGGCATTACGCATTCTGTGTACGCAGGCATAGAATGATTTTTTTTTTAATCTTAAAAATACTATATTCCAAAATGTACTGGCAAATTTAGGTCCTTGATGACAGCAGAAAGAAGAGACAGTATTTATTTTTCTATGATTCCACTTGTATGTAATGGTAGAGGCTTGGATGACAGCAATGGTTATAAAGGCTGTGAAAAGTGAAAACTCATTGATACCAGGGTGTTTTGGAAAGTAGTTGACAGATTCATGATCACATGTGTAGTGTGGGACAAATAGAACCAAGATTGGACTAAAAGTTTCACCTGAAGAATGATGATCACTAACGCTATTAACTGTAATTGGGAACACCAGCAGAGGAACAGGTTAGGTGATGGTGATGGGCAGTGGTCAGGAGCGCTATTAAATGTCCATTGCTTATTTACAACTAGCTGTGATGTCAAATATGCAACTGGGTTTGCAAATCTGTAATTCCAAGCAGACGTTCTCACTGCAAACATGACCTTGGGTATCATTAAATGGTAGATAGTTGTGGTAGCTGACCTTCAAAACAACCCCAGAGAATTCCTGCCCCTTGGTATTCATGACCTTGTTTGGTCCCTTCTTTCATTTTGCCAAGATTGATCTGCGTGACTAATAGAACACACAAAAGCTGGCATGTCACTTCTGAGATGAGGTTGTTGTATTAGTTCGAGTTCTTTAGAGAAACAGGAGAGAGGCAGAGAAATTCACTGAAGGAATCGGCTCATGCGATTATAGAAACTGGCAGGTCTAAAATCTGAAGAGTGGGATCCCTGGGTGGCTCAGCCGTTTAGTGCCTACCTTTGGCCCAGGGCGTGATCCTGGAGTCCCAGGATCGATTCCTGCATCAGGCTCCCTGCCTTGAGCCTGCTTCTCCTCCCTCTGCCTGTGCCTCTGCCTCTCTCTGTGTGTCTCTCATGAATGAATAAATAAAATCTTTAAAAATAAATAAATAAATAAAATCTGAAGAATGAGCCAGCAAGCTAGAGATCCAGAGAAGAACTAATGTTGCAGTTGAAATCTAAAGGCTGTCTGCTGGCATGATTCCTTCTTGCTTAGGACAGGTCACTCTTTTGCTGATATTAGGCCCTTCAACTGATTGTTTGAGGCCCACCCACAGTGTACCTAGCCATCTGATTTTCTCAAAGATTTAAATGTGACTCTTATTCAAAACACACACACACATACACACACACACAAATCTAGAATAACATTTGACAAAATATCTGGACCCTGTAGTTCAGCCATATTGACACATAGAGTTAACCATCACAATTATGAAAGACATATAACCTTTTATATGGCTCTCTCTTGGGTCACTTTCTCCTGGGGAAGCCAGCACTTCCTCAGCTGCTATGTCATGAGGAAACTCGACAGCCCCATGGAGGAGCATACGTGGCACAGAACAGAGCCTTTTGCCACATAAGTGACATCTTCAGAACACATCCTTCAGCCCCCATCAAATATTCAGTAGGGTCAGCTGCAGTCCGGAACGTGACTATGACCTCCTTAGAGATCCTCACTGAAACCACCCAGCTCGGTGGCTCCTGAATTTCTACCCCTCAGAAAACATGTAGTATGATAAATGTTGTTTGCAAACTGCAACATTCTGGGAGAATGTGTACGTGGCAATTGATAACTAAGACAGCTTTGGGTGCCAAAGTGTCTAAGTGTGAACTAATACTTAAAATGTGCAGCGGTTTTGAAGTAAGTCAGTGAGTGGAAGTGAGGGCTGATGGGGGGGTTCGGAAAAGCCTGAGGAGCCTTGAGGAAATTTTGTAGAAATGTCATTGCCCTCAAGGAGGCAGTGATGGATGAAAGAGGAAAATCTCGGAAACCGGAGTGAAGGAGATCCTTTTATGTAGTGGCAAAGTGTTTAGCAACATCACTCCCTGCGAGAACAAGGAACATAGAAGATGTGCCTAATGAATTTTGTGATGTAGCTAAGATTTCCAGCCGGAGTGTTAGAGGCACCACTTGTTTTCATCCCGCTGCTTAAAGTAAAATGTGAAGTGAGAGAAAGTAAAAGGAGGTCTGTTAAATACGAAGGAGCTGGGATTTAACAGTGTTGAACATTTTCAGTTCAGTGGGAAAATGATGCTAAAATTAAGAAATGACTTCTAAACAATGATCCACCCCAGGGCACTGCTAGGAACACAGGGGCTAATGATAAAACCTAAGGTGTGACAGTAACATCTTTTGTTAAGACCTGAGAAAAATCAAAAGCGGTGCATCAGCAGGGCACCTGGCTGGCTCCATCGGTAGAGCATGCCACTCTTGATCTCAGGGTTATGAGTTCAAGCCTCACGTTGGGCATAGAGCTCACTTAAAAAAAAATGTGGTGCATCAGTGTTTAATTCTGTCTGACTACAGGTCCTCTAAAGAGCATAAGGTTGTAGCTCACAGATACCCTTAATCAAACTTCTAAGTGCAAATCAAACTTCTAAGACGTTCAAGGGCATTGTTCTTCAGGTGGCTCAGGATAAATCTAATGTAGAGAAGAGCTTATCTCAAAGAGGCATATAGCTGTGTCTTTTGTCTAACGTGTGGCAGGATGACTTATCTGTTTGATTTCACAGGTCTTCAGATTGAGGGAGGAATTGTACTTGAGAGTACGGAAGGAATTAAATTCAAAGAGCACCATTTATACCTGGGCCTAATCTCTACCTCCTGGTGTCTACAACCTTGTTTAGACCCGCCACACATTGTATTGGGATTAGTCTGTTTGAACAGTAGAAAATGGTAGGTCTTGGGATGTCACTTCCAAGCCTATGTGCTGTGACATTGTGTCTTCTGCTTAGTTCTCTTTGGATCCTTGCTCTGGGGAAAGGCAGGTGTCACGTTGTGAGGATGCTCAGGCAGAAGTGTGGAGTGGACCTCGTCAAGAGGAACCAAGACCTTCTTCCACCATCCAAGAGGGACCTGAAGCCTCTTTCCAAGAATCACATGAGAAAGCCATCTTGGAACCCACCTTCTGTTAAGACTCCAGATGAGCTCCAGCATAGCTGACAGCAAGACTGCCACTTCATAAGAGACCCTGAATCAAAATCATCTGCCAAAGCCAAGAAACCATGTGAGATAATAAATATTGGTTGTTTTAGGTTGCTACATTTGGGGCCATTTGTTACACAGCAGTAGGTATCTACTGTAATGTTTTTTAAAAGCCATTGCTCTGGGAAGCACTCCTTTAAGATAAAGGTGGATAGAGAAGTCAAAGTCATGCTGTTAGGGAAGTGATGCATGAGGCCTAGTGGTGTTTATCAGGAGCAGTGAGGAGAAGACAGGAGGAGAAGACATAGCTATATGACTTTGGCAAATTACTGGCATTTATTTTCCCAATCCATCAAATGGAGATAGAAGAGCTTATAGTGATGTGGGTGAGGATTAATGAATAACATTTATAATGTGTTTAATACAGTTTATGAAACATTATAGAGTCTCAGTTTGTATTTTCCTTCTCGTTTGTACCCTACTCACCATAGTTTTAGGTTTTCATTCCCATTAACAGAACGGGATCGCAGATGTTCAGGCGAACATGGTGGTATGTAAAAATTTCAAAATTAAATTCAAATTAGGCTGACTGTGCTTCTTTTACATATCTTCTTTTTCCTTTAAATTGTGCATTCCAAAACTCATTTTCTAAGGACAGTAAAAGATTTTAATCAAAGTGTGCAACTATTGGAATTATATGGAACAAATATTCCTAAGGAAGGGGCATGTTAAGGACTTAGCTACAGAATGATTTAGGTTTTACTTTTAGTATTATTCATGTTCATTATTATTCTGTCCATCTGACTGTTGAGAAATTTCTATTCAATAGTGTATTTTTTTCTCAGTGTAACATCCTGGGAATTTTTTAAGCAACGAGAAGTTAGAAGGTATCTATTCAAAGAAGATGGGTAGAAATGTATTTTCCTCCAAAATTATTTAATGTCACATTTAGAAATGCTGTACAGCTGAAATCTGAGATTGACCATCAGGCATCTGACAATTTTCATCCTTATCTGCCAGTCAAATGCTTCAAAAAGATTTAACGATCTCACATTTCATATCATACTGGCAAAATTAGGTTCCTGTTGATGGGAGGAGAATGCAGGGAAATTATTCTTATTTGACTCCCTTAGAATTTCAGAATGAGGTTTCTATAAAACTGTTTCTTATATTGTTGTGAAATAAACATTATGGCCACATCACAAATTCCATTTTAGGCAATGATGCTTACATTTTGAAAATAGTGGGCTCAAAAAAAAGTTTAAATCTTTTTTACACAAGCTTTCATAGAAAGAGAAGTATAACTTCGTCAGGGTAACATTCTGCATCTTAAATGGAGACGAGGTCCACGTGAGCATGGCGCAGATGTACCACTGACATGGATGTTGGAGTTACTTTTTATTATCCTTTGTGCCTGTTGCTTTTCTGATCCATTCTCTTCTACTCTCTACTGCTACCTTAAGCATGTGGAAAATATATTATGATCATTCACTTTTTGCTTCCTAAAATATAAATTACAATGATAGGGAAAAAATAATGAGAAAAGAATGAGTATTCATTCTTTCAGTGTTTCTACATTATCCAGGGTTGGTCCCTAAGAACAGATTTTGAGAAGATTTATGTTCAAGAATTTTATTAGAGATTTTCCAGGAATATACCTGAAGGGGGAAGGAGATGAGTTTAGGCAGAAGGGTAGGTTAAACTATGAAGCAGGGTAGCAGAGGCATTCTGGAGCTGGATGTGTTATTCCCATTTGCCCCTTCACTGACTAGTCATTGGAGGCAGGCTGCCCCCAAAGAGGAGTGTACAGGCCTATAAGCCATAGGAGTGATGGAATCTGTACTGCGTCAAGCCTCAAGAGAGCCAACTGCTAAATATTTAAGAAGTCTGTGAGCTGGTTATTAAACTGTTGATACCTTGACATTGGCCATCATGGGGATATTTATTCAGGGCTTTGCTTTTGGAGAACTAGCTCACCAGCACAGTACTCTGGTGTATCCTTGGGCAAGGTGGTTTTCTTTAACAGAAAGCAATGTCCAGAGAAGTACTCAGCCATGAGCCATTGGCAAGCAACAATCCCAGAAGTCAGGGAAATGAGTGTCCCAGTCATGAAAGGGGAGCTTTGAGCAGTGCAGCATGACACACAGCACACTTTACACCATTCATCACTCAGAGTCTTGTGCTTTGGGTGGTAGGTTCACATCATGAGAGAAACATCTCTTCAGAATTCCAAGTGGTCTCTTTCCCTTGAGTAACTTAGAAAATAACAGTTAGTTAGAAGACCTTGAAGCCACAAATTGTACTCATCATCTTCCTTCCTTTCTCTTTTACAATCCCTTGTAAATTCCCCTTAAGCATGGCTAGCACCTCTGCTGGTCAAAGAGGCATAACTGATGAGGGGAGACTTATCTCCATAACCGGGAACTCTCTTCATGCATGGCTGCTATACTTCCTTTTACCATCAACATTAGATAATGGAGTACTAAACAATTCCCAAGTGGATCATGTAGGTACTACCCCTGCCCCCAGGGATAAATAAATACACCCCTACTGATGAATAAATAAATTTATCACATACTGATTACCCCTGGTGGAAAGTTGACTCATTTTCTTGCCTCTGTTCTCTTGGTGCAAAGGATCAATCAAAAAAAGAGTAGGTGAAAGTTTGAAAATAGATTTGAATGGACTCCAACTATGTACTCTGCTGGCAGTGTTACTTCTCCAACAATTAAGAGCTCGAGATTCTCAAAGTCTAAGGTAATGGAAAATAGAAATATAAACTTCAAAGTACCCGGGTGGCTCAGTTGGTTAGGCATCTGACTCTTGATTTTGGCTCAGGTCATGATCCCGGAGTTGTGAGATCAAGCACCACATTGGGCCTCATGCTGGGTGTGGAGCCTGCTTAAGATTCTCTCTCTCCCTTTTCCTCTGCCACTCCACCCTCCTTAAAAAAAAAAAAAAAAAAAAAAGAAAAAGAAAAAAGAAAACAAAAGAATAAAAGAAGAAGTACAAATTTCCTACATGGATTATTGCAAGTTATAGTAATTAAGGCCACTCCTGTTTCTCTCCCCTTAGCTCCTATACTCATTTTCCTTACTGAAGACCTCATATACTCACATCTCCAAATTGGTAGATGTTTGGTTTAGATGTTTATCTTATGTTTATGTTTGGTATAGCTGGTTAAGATATCAGCCTCGGTGTAGTTTCATATGTATAATGACATCCAGTCATGTGTCCACTGACATATCTCCTTTGTTATGAGGTTGATCACTTTGTCTATTGTGTTATTATGCAGGATTCTGTGTTATTATGCGGGATTCTGTGTTTATGCATCAAATATTCTGAATATCATTGGATAGCATATTAACTGAGACTATATTACCAAGAAAGAAAAATCCATACCCAAAATTTATTGGATATGGATTTATAGTCAGAACAAATGGCTGTCTTCAAGGTAGCAGGGATCCAATGTCATAAACTTGCTACCAAAAAGCCCTCTTGGCAGATAATTTCTTATTAAGATCTAGTGTGGGTTTGTGTTGTGGCAGATTCAGCATTTAGCAGAAGTAGTAACTGTATCAGTCTTAGTGAGCTGGAATACATACAGTTGGGACCATGTGCATCCTGTATCTCTGATACAATGGCTACTACTCCGCTCATGACCTCATTGTGTTAGGAATGACGTAATAGATGACAGGGACTGACTGAGGCCCTTGCTTGGCAATTCAGGACTTATTCCATTGACAATTTGCTGGTGGGCATCAATATACACCATAAAGTCTTCAACCATTGTTATCTTCCAACTTTCTTCTAGGCCCACAGAAATCCAGCCAGTCAATTGCCATTGCCCATGAGTCCATCTGCTTTCTATCTTGGACTGCTTCTCTTTCCACACAACGTGGGTAACCAGATGTCTGAAGCTTGGCCTTTTTCTACTTCTATTGGCTGGTCCAAAAGAATTCTTTCATGTGTTTTCTGGTAGATGCTTGGAAAGAATCACAGATGCAACATTAGCAAATGATGTCAAGGTCTGGCGCATCTGCTCATGCAGTTATAATAAACGAGCCACCTGACTCGTATTATATCTGGATATACCACTTTCATATTACAATAAATTGCTGATGAGCTCATTCAGCCTAGGATTTCATGAATTTGACAGGATGCCACTATATCCATGTGATCAAATGATGCCCATGGTCAGCATTTTACTGTAGCAGACCAGTAGCACACCAGCAGTAACAGACCAGCAACTGTTTGTCAAATGGTGTATGGTTCTCTACTACAGAACAGGAACTTGCTGCAGGTCCTCAGGGGTCTAATTATGATTTTTCTATTTATTTCTATTTATTCTTATTTATTTTTATTTTTTAAAGATTTTATTTATTTATTCATGAGAGACATAGAGAGAGGCAGAGACACAGGCAGAGGGAGAAGCAAGCTCCCTGTGGGGAGCCTGATGTAGGACTTGATCCCAGGACCCTGGGATCACGTCCTGAGCCAAAGGCAAATGCTCAACCACTGAGCCACCCAGGCACCCTGGGGAAGTTAATAAATGTCACATGGCACCTTTATTAATTGTATCTTTTACATTCGTGGCACCTTTTACTTGCAAAATAGTATAGAAATTTCTGTATAGTAACTAATTCCCTAATTATAACTCACCTTGTATACATAATCATCACTATCTTTCATAACTGTTTATCAAAACTAAGAAATTAACATTGGTACAACACTATTACCCAACTACAGACTTTATTCAGATTTCATCAGATCTTTAATAATGTCTTCTTTCTTTGTTGTTGTTCCAGAATCCAATCCAACATACCACATTGGATTTAGGTGTCAGATCACCTTATGCAAATTAAAACCACAAGTTGGTGAACGCATACCTTATAGAATGGCTAAAATTGAAAAAACATTCTGACAATACCAAGTGTTGACAAGCATGTGGAACAACTGAAATTTTTGTACATCCCTGGTGAAAATGCAAAGTGGCACAACTTTGGAAGACAGTTTGGCAGTATCTTATGAAGATAAGCACATTACCCAGCAATCTAACTCCTGGAAATATGAAAATATATGATCACACAAAACCTTTCCTGGAATGTTCATAATAACCCAGAATTGGAAAGAACTCAAATGTCCAGCCACTGGTAAGTGGATAAACAAATGGTGGTACACCAATATAACGAAATACTGCTCAATAATAATAATGACCTAATGACACATGCATAAACATGAGTGAATCTCAAAATTCTTACACAAAGAGAGCATATTATACAATTCCATTTGGACAGCACTCTGGGAAATTATGGGAGCAGACATTAGAACAGTGGATACTATGAACCAGAGGTTGGGGAAGGGGATTGACTGCAAAAGGGAGGAGAGAATTGTGGGAAGTGAGAAAATAATCTATTTTTACTGTGTTAGTGGTATTTACATGACAGCATATATTTGTCAAACTTGCAAAATAAAATTGAATACAAAGGTGAATTTTATTTTGTAAATTATGACACAATAAACCTGACCAAAAAAAAAAAAAAAAAGAAAAGAAAAGCAAAGAAAGATGTAGTTATCCACACCTATTGATTAGATTTTCATCCCTTAAAATTAGAATATTTCGTAAGAAACCTTAATAGTTCTCAAGAAATTAACAATCAGAACACAGCAAAAGAGATTGGCCAAAAACACAAGTTTGTTCTGTTTCTCCACCTCCCTGAACTACACAGACTTTATTCAAGGTTCCTAAGGAAGTTCATGTTCTTCGAGCCAACTATTCAATGTCATTTGCCCATGGAGGACTCAAAAGTGATTGGTATCTACTAAGTTGTTCTATTAGTCAGATTTTTTCCAACTCTGTTGCAATAAACAGAGTCGGGACCACTCTCCTCCTGTTCATATTTTGATCCTATGGTTAGATAAAAGATAAGTATTCCCATCCACGCCTAGAGGGAGCTTCCCTATACCCACTACCCCTTGCTCAAGAATACCGAGCAAAATAATATTTCTAATTGCAATGACAAAAGTCTTGATGAATCCAGCTTCTTTGTGTGTGTGTGTGTGTGTGTGTGTGTACTCAGATATGCCTACTGACATGTTTTTGTCCACCTAGTATCCTTTACCAAATATTAAATTAAAAATTGAAAATAATATCTTAGGTTGGGGGAGATACAGCTGCTGCCTGCCGTTCTATGCAAGAGGCCATGCTCGCGGTTGAATACTATCTGGAAGGTAATTAGAGATGTTAAAGTTGAATGGCACTTATAGGGCATCATATATAGTAGGAAATTCTGTAAGTTCTTTGGTAAATGGAAGAAAAAGAGATTGAAATGAATGTGAATTTTAAAAATGTGACTCATATTTGAGATACTAATACCTTGAATGGCCAGATTTGGACCATTATTGACATCTCATGATTTCAGTCGTCACAGAGGATTTGTTGCCTGAAAAACTACAGTGGTAAATGTAAGCATTTTTAATTGTGTAAAGTCATGTACTCTAGTAATTAAGAGATTGGGACTTGTAGTATCACAGACCTTAATTGAAATCCTAATTCTGCCATTTTCCAGTAAGTGACTATGGAATAGTCATATAAGCTCTTTAAATCTCAGTTATTTTCTCTGAAAATGGGGATGGCAAACATTATCTAACAAGACAAGCATAAAATATGCATATCTTTTATGTGTTATCTAACAAAGATATCATAAAATACATGCAAAGCATCTAGTGTGGTGCTGGCTCAGAACAAATATTTAAGAAGTAGAATTCAGATTTTTATAATCATCAATACTATAATCTTAAATTTTACCTGCAAGCAAGAAGGATGTACCCATTCAATTTTCAGATGTTCATCTGGTGGGTCTGAATATTTTTGTTTGTTAATAAGTGTTAGTGGATGTTTTGTATTCATAAGCAAACACTCATTTACATCACCTAGATCTACTTAAAGGAAAATAAAGGCTATGTCTAGTAAGAACAAACATCTGAATATTGAGACTATGGAAGATGAAATGTTCATGCTATAAATATTTTATTCATAGTTTATCATAGTTTATTGAAATCAATGTAAAAGAGCATGAATGAGTTATTTGTCACACCAAGAAATGAAGAGAACACAAAATAAATATGTGAATTGTTAAAATAGCTCGTAGAACTGCTGAAACACAAGAAAAAATATTTTCTCTATTTCTCTCAGTCCATCGCATATTCAATAGACTATGAGCCCACAAACTGGTTATCAAAAAAGAGGCCAGCATATCTTATATCATCATTAGAAGTTGGAGAAAGGTTGTAAAGAGTCATTTTCTTTCTTTCTTTCTTTCTTTCTTTCTTTCTTTCTTTCTTTCTTTCTTTCTTTCTTTCTCTCTCTCTCTCTTTCTTTCTTTCTTTCTTTCTTTCTTTCTTCTTTCCTTTCTTTCTTTCTTTCTTTCTTTCTTTCTTTCTTTTATAGTGTTTCCTTTAGCAAAATGTAAATTGTGAGTGTTTAATTTTGTGTTCTTATCTCCAATGATCTTTGAAAATTACTGGGCTCACATGGCACATGCAGGAGGAAATCTCTGAATTAAAATCTATATTATGGGATAACAATATAAACAAACCAATGGACCATATGCCTCCCTACCCTACCTCCATTAAACTCCACTAATGTTTCAAGGAAAATTTGTATTTCACCATTGGATGTATTTTACATGCCAAGATTTCAAACATTTTCCCAGCAGCAGAGAACTAATAGAAGGATAGCATTAACCAAGGGCTAATTCATACCTCTAACTTACCAAGGAACTAAATAGAGGATATTCTCAAAGAATCTTGTCATAGGTTTTATTGAATTTTATTTAAATTCAATTAAATAACATAATTATTATTTTCAGAGGTAAAGTTCAGTGATTCATCAGTTGCATACAATGCCCAGTGCTCATTATATCAAGTGCTCTCCTTAATGCCCCGACCCCTGTCCCTTTCAGCACCTCTCATTTTGTTTCCTATAGTTGAAGAATCTCTTATGGTTTGTCTCCCATTCTGATTTCATCTTATTTTATTTTACCTTCCCTTCCCCTATGATCCTCTGTTTTGTTTCTTAAATTCCACATATGAGTGAGATCACATGGCAATTGTCTTTCTCTGATTGACTTATTTCATTCAGCATAATACCCTCCAGTTCCATCCACATCATTGCAAATGGTAAGATTTCACCCTTTCTGGTGGCTCAGTAATATCCATTGTATATAGAGACCATGTCTTCTTTACCCATTCACCTGTTGATGGACATTTGGGCTCTCTCCTTAGTTTGGCTATTGTGGACATTGCTGCTATAAACATTGGGGTGCAGGTGACCCTTTGGATCACTACATTTGTATCCTTTGGGGGTAAATACCTAGTAGTGCAATTGCTGCATCATAGGGTAGCTCTATTTTTAACTTTTTGAGGAACCTCCACACTGTTTTCCAGAGTGGCTGCCCCAGCTTGCATTCCCACCAGCAGTGTAAGGGGACTTCCCTTTATCTGCATGCTCACCAACATTTATTGTCCCTGACTTGTTAACTTTAGCCATTCTGATGGGTGTGAGGTGATATCTCATTGTGGTTTTGATCTATATTTCCTTAATGACAAGTGATGTTGACCATTTTTTCGTGTGTCGATTGACCATTTGTATGTCATCTTTGGAGAAATTTCTGTTTATGTCTTCCGCCCATTTCTTGATTGGATTAATTTGTTTTTTGAATGTTGAGTTTGATAAGTTCTTATAGATCTTGGATACTAACCCCTTATCTGATAAGACATTTGCAAATGTCTTCTCCCATTCTGTCAGTTTTCTTTTGGTTTTGTCAACTGTTTCCTTTGCTATGCAAAAGCTTTTAATCTTGATGAAGTCTGAATAGTTCATTTTTGCTTTTGTTTCCCTTGCTTTTGGAGACAAGTATAGCATGGAGTTGCTGTGGCTGATGTGTAGGAGGTTGCTGCCTGTGTTCTCCACTAGGATTTTGATGGATTCCTGTCTCACACTTAGGTCTTTCATCCATTTTGAGTTTATTTTTGTGAATAGCATAAGAAAATGGTCCAGTTTCATTCTCCTACATGTGGCTGTCCAATTTTCCCAGCACTATTTGTTGAAGAGACTGTCTTTATTCCATTGGATATTCTTTCCTGCTTTGTTAGAGATTAGTTGACCTTGGAGTTGAGGGTCCATTTCTGGGTTCTCTGTTCTGTTCCATTGATCTATGTGTTGTTTTTGTGCCAGTGCCATACTGTCTTGATGATAACATCTTTGTAATATAGTCTGGGTTCCAGAATTGTGATGCGACCAGCTTTGGTTTTCTTTTTCAACATACCTTTGGCAATTCAGGGTCTTTTCTGTTTCCAAACAATTTTGAGGATTATTTATTTTAGCTCTGTGAAAAAAAGTTGATGGTATTTTGACAGGGATTGCTTCGAATGTATAGATTGCTCTGGGTAGCATAGACATTTTAACAATATTTGTCCTTCCAATCCATGAGCATGGAATGTTTTTCCATTTCTTTGTATCTCCCTCAATTTCTCTCACAAATATTCTATAGTTTTAAGTGTACATATCCTTTACCTCTTTGGTTAGATTTATTCCTAGGCATATTATGTTTTTTGTTGCAATTGTAAATGGGATCAATTTCTTAACTTCTTTTTCTTCTGTCTCACTGTTAGTGTATAGAAATGCAACTGATTTCTGTGTATGGATTTTATATCCTGCCACTTTGCTGAAATCTTGTCTGAGATCTAGCTGTTTTGAGGTGGAGTCTTTTGGGTTTTCCACATAGAGTATCCTGTCATCTGCAAAGAATGAGAGTTTGGCTTCTTCATTGCCAATTTTTGTGCTTTTTATTTCTTTTTGTTATTTGATTGCTGAGGTTGGGACTGCTAGTATTATGTTGAAGTGTAGTGGTAATAGTGGACATCGCCTCTATATTCCTGACCTTAGGTGAAAGCTCTCAACTTCCTTATTTTCTATCATTTTGTCTTCTATATCACTGACTTTCTCTTCTGTCTTGCTTATCTTAGCAGTTAGAGCCTCCATTTTTTATTGCATCCCAGAAACAGCCTTTCTGATTTTGACCTGATTAGGTTTTAGTTCTTTTATTTCTCCAGGGAGGGATTCACCAGGGTCTTCTATGCTTTTTTCAAGCCAAACTAGTACCTGTATAATCATTGTTTAGAATTCTAGTTTCAACATCTTACTTATATCCATATTTATTTGTTCCCTGCCTGTGAGTTCTGCTTCTTGTTCTCCTTTTTGGGGTGAGTTCTTCCCTGTTGTCACTATGTCCAGAAAAGAATAGATGAAAGTGAAGGAAAATACAAATATAGCAACAATGACACCAGAAAAAATATATACTACATAAATCAGAGGAGAAAAAACTAAAAAGAAAAGGGGAAAAATGGGAGTAAAATCAGAAAAGAAGTTGAACAAAACAGAACAATAAACTAGATCCTGGGTGTATTTTGGAAAGGGATTCTGGTTTTATGGCCACACCAAGCAGAGAGCTTATGCCAGGGCTGGCTCTTTGCAGCCAGCTTCCCAGCTCCCATGCTTGGGAACTCTGCTGCACTCAGGCACCCCGATTCTTTTTGTGATTCTGAGGATCCTGAGACTACATGGGCCCCCCTAGGATTCCACCCTGCTCCACCTCCTGAGCACCTTTCAGGTAAACTTCTAAAAGGTAAATTTTGTACCCCACTGCTTATCGCACTTTCCAGTAGCTGGCTTAGAGGCTCCCCCAGTCCCGGTTTATCTGATATATCACCTCATGTTCTCATCTCTGCATCTCCTACCTGGCAAAAAGTGGTCGCTTTTCTGTTTGTAGAATTGTAGCAAAACTTTTCTCAGATCTCCAGTTGATTTTGCTTGTTTTCAGGATGATTTGATAACCATCGCTGATTTCCAGGGACCAGATGAATTAGGATCCCCTACTCCTGCACCATCTTGGAAGGTCTCTCCTTGCTATTTTTTTTCTAAGATTTTATTTATTTATTCATGAGAGACACAGAGAGAAAGGTAGAGACACAGGCAGGGGGAGAAGCAGGCTCCATGTAGGGAGCTCGATGTGGGACTGGATCCCCAGACCGGAATCACACCCTGAGCCAAAGGCAGCCACTCAACCGCTGAGTCACCCAGGCATCCCTCCTCTTGGTATGGTTTTTAATCTAGAAAGGCAAAGAGCCACTGGAGAGGGCAGGTGGAAAGAAAAGCACTTGAGATCTGTCTTGTTACTGCTGATGGGTAACAGTTGCATGTCCTCACTTTGGCACAGCCCAGGGTCCATGTGGCATCTCCAGCTGCAGGCATGTAGAGAAATCATCCCAGCTCAGAGATTCTTTTTTCAGTAAGAGTACAGATAAATATCGTAGCTCGGTTGCACACAGCCTGCTAATTACACTGTTTCTGGACTTCAGAACTCATCACATGAATTTTCATTAACCTTCTGTTGAGTTTAAGGTCTGATCAAAGGTTATTACTAACAAAAACCAAGTAGTACTGAGAAAAAAAATGATAAAGGAAACAAATCCACTCCATTTATGGACAAACACATAGGTGATGTGGATGGATATCCCCTCATTCAGAGTAATCCTATAAACAAAAGCTGAGATTAGACCTATGGAAAAGTCCACATCCATAAGGAAGGAGAAATATATACCTAGAAAGATTCAAAAGAACATATATTTGTATATGTAGCTCTGTTCCTGTATCCATATCTGTGTTTACCTGTGTATTTTCATGTATATGTAGGTCTATAATATCTGTCTCTGTATAAATATAAAGGTTGGTTGCCTTATACTTATTTTGTGTGCTGATGAGATTTCTTAAAGTAGACTTTCCTAGAGAAGGTTACAAAACACAATTTTAAGAGTATTAATCCAAAATAGACAAATGTATAACAGCATCAGACAAGATGCTTCTAGGTGACGTTTCAATGGGATTGGTCCTTTGAGAAGGAAAGAAGCCAGTTTGTGTGAAGGGAGTAGTGTCATGCATGTGTGTGTGCATGTGTGTGTGTATATATATATATATATTTATCACTTTTACTTATTGCCACCCAAGTCAAGTAACTTGCGATTGCCTACAAACTGTAAAAGTAGATCTTAACACTTTTTTTTTTTCCTTGACTTGTTCCCTGTTGTTGTTGAGACATATTTTAGGACAAGAAATGACTTCACCACAGGGGCTTCTTGCATTTAGGATTTTCCTTGCAGAGATGCAAGAAAGCATTGCCCCTGTCCACTGGCTTTAGTACATTTTTTTTTTAATTTTCTGTTAGAAAAAGAGTAAAGAAATGTCAAATAGTCAAAGATGTTAGCCCTTATCCACTGCTGTGTCACCACATATGGATTTTCTCAAAACAAAATATAAAAATGGCCAAGGCTTTTAAAGTAGAATTGGCAAACTTTTTACATAAAGGGTCATGTGGTAAATACTTTAGGCTTGGTGGGTTACACAGCTTGTGTCACAACTACTAACTGCCATTGTAGGTCAAAACTACCACAAATAATGTGTAAATGCGTGAGCACTGCTGTGTGAAAGAAACAAGCAGCAATCCAGATTTGTCCCTTGGGGCCATAGTTTCTGGCCCTGATTAGCGAGTATATGGACTTTATGGTACTAACTTTTATTTATTTTTTTTTAATTTATTTTTTATTGGTGTTCAATTTACCAACATACAGAATAAACCCCAGTGCCCGTCATCCATTCACCCCCACCCCCCGCCCTCCTCCCCTTCCACCACCCCTAGTTCGTTTCCCAGAGTTAGCAGTCTTTACGTTCTGTCTCCCTTTCTGATATTTCCCACACATTTCTTCTCCCTTCCCTTATATTCCCTTTCACTATTATTTATATTCCCCAAATGAATGAGAACATATAATGTTTGTCCTTCTCCGACTGACTTACTTCACTCAGCATAATACCCTCCAGTTCCATCCACGTTGAAGCAAATGGTGGGTATTTGTCATTTCTAATAGCTGAGTAATATTCCATTGTATACATAGACCACATCTTCTTTATCCATTCATCTTTCGTTGGACACCGAGGCTCCTTCCACAGTTTGGCTATCGTGGCCATTGCTGCTATAAACATCGGGGTGCAGGTGTCCCGGCGTTTCATTGCATACTCCCCCGTGGTTCTTTTTTTTTTCTTTCTTTTTTTTTTTTTTTTGTTTTGCTTTTTGATTTGTTTCCTTCCCCCACTCCCCTCTTTTCTCCTTTCTTTCTTTTTCTTTCTCTTTTTCTTCTTTTTTTTTCGTTTTTTTTTTTCTTCCTTTTTTTTCTCTTTCTCTTTTCTTTCCTTCTTTCTCTCCTCTCTTTTTCTCCTTTTCCCAGTACAACTTGCTTTTGGCCACTCTGCACTGAGCAAAATGACTAGAAGGAAAACCTCACCTCAAAAGAAAGAATCAGAAACAGTCCTCTCTCCCACAGAGTTACAAAATCTGGATTACAATTCAATGTCAGAAAGCCAATTCAGAAGCACTATTATACAGCTACTGGTGGCTCTAGAAAAAAGCATAAAGGACTCAAGAGACTTCATGACTGCAGAATTTAGAGCTAATCAGGCAGAAATTAAAAATCAATTGAATGGTACTAACTTTAAAAAAAAAGGTAAAATGAACTGACACAGTCTTGTATAGAATTGAAGATCCTTATGCTGGAGTAGAGAGAGGGAAATCTAGATGATTAAAAAAGAGTACTGTAACCCAATAATGGGAATGGCAATATTTTCTTTAGAATCAATTCAGAATTGACACTTCAGGGAAAACAGCCATGTTCCAACCATGAGGTTCTAATACCTGACACCTTTGTCTCCATTTGGGAAATCTCTGAAGAGTCATCTCAGTTCCAGAGCTCCTGAAGGAATCAGATGGTGTCCTCGCTCTGACTAAATTGCAGGCCAGTTTTTCCCTCCATCCAATACTTCTTCTTTCATTTCTTTTAAAAATTGTTAAAATACCCACAAAAATACATCCCCACAAATCACTGTCCCAAATTCTATTTCCGGGAAGCTGTACCTAAGGTGATCATCACCCAGCTTTATATATGTTAGCATTGTTTCTCATCTGTTTTATATTTATTTATTACTTTTTAAAGATTTTATCTACTGATTTGAGAGAGAGGGAGAGAGAGAGCACCAGTGATGGGGAGGAGCAGAGGGAGAAGGAGAAGCAGACTCCCCTGAGCAGGGACCCTGACACAGGGCTTAATCCCAGGATCCAGGGACCTCGACCTGAGCCAAAGACAGACCTTTAATTGACTGATTTTCCCATTTCTTACTTGTTTTACATATGATTTTTGTTTTCATTGAGGAATTTCAAACTTAGCCACAATTCAAAACTCTTCCTTCTCATTATCTCTACGAAAATCCTCAATCTTTAATTCAGTGTTTATAATTCCCATGAACATTTTTGTACTCTAGTATATATTCATGAATCTATAAACATTACATAGTAATTTTTACAGGTATTTAAACTCTATATGTGGTACCATAGAAGACACTCTGCAATTTGATTGCTGTTTGTGCTGAAAATTGTGGTTTTTTTTGAGATTTGTATTTGCTGATATAATTAGCTCTTTAAAATATGATCTAAAGCAAATATGTCAAAATATTGACAGCTGCTAAACTTTAAATGAAAGCACATGTGTGTCTGGTATATTATTTCCTGTATATTCCTTTATATTAAATCTTGAGGAGTAAACATTTTTATAAAGTAAATTAATTCAGAGAAAAGTAATGACAGAAATCAACCATGTCTCTTCTGTATTCCTGTCCAGTCAATAGAGTCCACTTTACTGCCCAAAAGCCTTTTCCAGTGACTCAAACTGGCCTATGTAGCTCCATATGCAGCTGCATGCCGGCGTGCTCTCTTGCTCTGGCCCATCATTGGCCTTATTTCCACAGAAAGGTTGTCCTGAAAAATGTTCACTAGCAAAGGTACTTTGTGGTCAAATAGCTTGCTAACTGTGCAAGCTATAGGCTTCTTCTGGATATGCATTCTCCATATTAAGGGTGGCAAAAAATTCAACAGTAAACAAACCCATTCAATTTTTATTTAGCTGGTATTTCCCAATTTTCTTTTCCTCACAAAAATATTTTTTTTTGCCTCAAAGTTCCTAATAAATTAGCCACAGAACCAGTATACTATGAACACACTCTGCAGTCACCACTCTAGTTATATTTTGTCTGCTTGTTGTTCATCCTCAAACATCCCATGAATTATTGTGTCTTTGTGTTTTGCCTTTTCTGCTACCTGTGTTGATTTTTTTTTACTCTACCTGATACAGCGCTTCATTGTCCTTCCAAAACGATTTAATATGTCACCTCCATGGTGTAGCCTAGGAAAGGCAATCAGTCCCTTGTCCACTAGAAAAGATCCTTAATTAATTAGAATCGTGGCTCCTTGAAGGCTGGGTCACTATTTGCCCTGATAACTCAGTGACTGGCCAGTACCTAGCACATAGATGGAATTCAGTAGATGTGTGTTGAGTTGCTAATGGGCAGGTAGGTGGATACATTTGTGTTCTCATGGAATTAATGCATAACTATCTCATTATATTAAAGGCATTTGTTTAAACATCCCTCACACTAGACTGCACATTCCCCAGTGGCAGGGATTGTGCCGATTTATGTTTGCATCTGCACCGCTTAACACCATGCCTGTCAAGTAACAGATGCTCAAGAAAAGCTATTTGAAATTGTGGGAAAAGAAGAGAAAAAATATAGAAGGAATCCAAAAAATTTATATGAAGGTCAAGCCCGAAATACTCTCCCAAAAATGTAATGGGGGAAATGGGGGAAGAAGTGAAAAGAATCTGCTTAGAACAGCTAGCCTAAAAAAAAAAAAAAAAGAGCTGCTAGCCTATTTAAATGTGTATAAATTATCTTTAACTCTTTCATGCAACTTTCTTCCTCTCCCATTGCTCTTGTTTTTGCAGAGTGGCTCTTGAAGAGAAGTTAATCATAGGACCAAGGGTCAAGTGACAGAAGAGTGACTTGAGTTTTTTTATGAAAAATATTAAGTTTGTATAACTTATAGGCAGCTTTCAAGGTTCACAACACTCTGGCCTCGCATGAAGCTTGCACTCTCTCAGAGGTATGGTGTATATTCAGGGCATGGATGACTTCGTCCAGCCAGGGGAAAAATCCCACAGTCCAACACTGAGTAGGAGCAAATATGTTTAGAAATTTTGTAAGTAGCTGACCTGTGATTGTTCAGATTGTCATTATTCTTGTTTACTGCTCTGAGTCAAAAATATCTTGGTTCAAAAATTCTCTCTGATAACTTCGGCTTCATCATACTTCATGATTCTTTCTTCTTTTCCAACTATTTCATCCATCACTTCTACTCCTGGAACTCAACACTGTGTGGCAGAAACATCCCCTTGTATTTTCAATCTCCTCATAGAATTCTTTCTCTGACTCCATGCCTTTAGAAACAATCTTCCTTGAAGATGTCATTCCTCCATTGCTCTCTCAAATAGACTGCACGCCTACCAGACACCTGAAATAATTTGGAAGGAAGTGAGTTTGGCATCTTCATCCATTGTGCTAGTTTTCTGGACCACCTCTTTCTTCATATTATGTAATATGCTTGAGGTTCATGCCAGCCTGCTGGAGCAGTGGCTCGTTCTCTGTATTGAGGCCACCTATTCACTCCACTCTACTTGGTCTTTTCTTCTTTCATCCCTGCCCATCCCAAAGACTGACATAGGAGCTCTTCCAACATGCTTTCATAAAGCCCTGTAATTTTCCAAGAATAAATCAGCATATAGTTCTGGACCACTTGTGTGTATTCCTTAGTAGAGTATAACACCCTGAGAGTAATTACTGTCATTATTATTATTATTATTATTATTATTATTATTCCTTTGTATTTGGCACATTGCCTGCCCCAATTTTTGTAAATATTTGTTGAATAAAATATTATAGGGTGCCGGGCAGCAAGATCTGGGTCTCCATCTTAAACATCATTAATGTTGTTGATGTTTTTCACCAGTGATCCTCAGATCTCCATAAAGCTTTCTAATTAACATTGGTTGCTGTTTTTGTCCCCTTTTGCTCATTTCTATTTGTCAGACAGCTCATCATACTACATGTCTCTTTTTTCCACTCCTTTCCTGGCTCCTGGCTCAAGTTCTGTGTTCTGACAAGGGTAAGCTATCAGTATTTAGATGGTGAGTTAAGGGAGAATATTTAGGTGGATAACTATTCATTCTTCTTAGAGAGGACATAGAACCAAGTAAGCTAGAGACTTTTTATTGTCCCTGGCCACTTTGGGGAGACCTTCAAAATTGCTATCTACTAACCTCACCGACCTGGTATGTTGCATAGAGTTACTGTGTCTTGGGTACTTGAGCACCTATCCATTCAATGCACAGATCACTTCACCCTAAACTCACACTTATGGGACATTTGTGTTCTAATTAGATGCTGGATGAATAACCAACAAAGATGGCCCCATATTGGGATCCCTGGGTGGCACAGCGGTTTGGCGCCTGCCTTTGGCCCAGGGCGCGATCCTGGAGACCCAGGATCGAATCCCACATCAGGCTCCCGGTGCATGGAGCCTGCTTCTCCCTCTGCCTATGTCTCTGACTCTCTCTCTCTCTCTCTGTGACTATCATAAATAAGTAAAAAATTAAAAAAAAAAGATGGCCCCATATTAAGAACTTTGGTTCATAAGGACTATTCATTATCTTCCTTGATCTTATGGATCCTTTGAGAGTCCCAAATCCACATTACTTCTAGAATTATCCATATTATTTTCTATAAACTTCAGACTCTTACAGTCACACCCAGTTTGCCCCTGCTCTGTTCTTCACATCTGCTTATTCAGTGTTGAGTTCAATTCTTGTTCAACCCTTGTAAAGTCACTAATCCCTATCAAAGCTCAGCCCTCTAAAGCATCTCTTCCTTCCAATGACCCATGGATTTCAAACCATGTCTTCCTTACTTGAAACTTATCTTGAGGGCACCCTGGGTGGCCCAGCGGTTTAGCACTGCCTTCAGCCCAGGGTGGGATCCTGGAGACCTAGGATCGAGTCCCACATCGGGCTCCCTGCATGGAGCCTGCTTCTTCTTCTGCCTGTGTCTCTGCCTCTCTCTCTCTCTCTCTGTCTCTCATGAATAAATAAGTAAAATCTTAAAAAAAAGAAACTTACCTTGATTCTGATAGCCCTGGATTAAACTGAATGTCAGTTAAAATCTTATAGTTCAACATTAACTCTTATTTATAATTTTGTCTTAAGCCACTGTGAGTCAACTTAATCAAATAAGACACTCCTAAGTTGAAGCTATTTAAATAAAGAGAGACACAAGGAGCCTGGTTTACCATCTACTGCTGTATTCTCAGATGAGATATATGCACCATCATCACTTGCACCCTCTAAAGATATGGCAATAAATATTTCAATTCTCTTGACCTATCCCTGATCATACAGGGTCTACACAATCACTTGTTCTGGAGAGAACTAAAGAGAAAAGTAAGGTCTTAGCTTCCTTTCCAAATGAACAGTTTTAATACCAATATTCACAGCTGTACTTTGCTACAATGCGGCTTCCTAGCTAGACACTGACCATTCACCATTGTCCTTATCTACTCTGCAGGATGGACTGATGGTTTCTCTTGTGTGGTCCAAGGAGAAGAACGCCTTGCTATTCTGTTACACTATCTGCCTTTATTTTTCAACTCTGGCAGACAGAATCTGGAATCTCTTTAGTTTAGCTCCTTCATCACCCTCTTAAGAGGGCATCTATGAATGGTAGCCTTATTTGTCATCAATTTACTGAAATATTTTATTTACAACACCATCTGTATACAGCTTTCTTTTTCTCTCTGCATAGTATTTGACAAAGAATAAAATGGTATATATCTTGCTATACATATAAGAAACAACATATATACTGATAAACCACTCTAGCTAATAAAATTGTTCCTTTATACCCTCTGAGCTACAGATCACATTTTTTTTTTCAATCCCTTCTTGAATTACTCAACTCTTGCTTTTTACCTTCAGATGGACCGTCTTCTGGGACTCAATGGACTTAGTCATATATACATATTCTGTTCTACCCCCTGAAATATCAAGTGCTGCTCCATAAAATTCCTCCCTGAACAACTTGTTCTTTGATTCCCAGAATATCAACACAGTAATGTTTGAAAGCTGGCTAGGATATAAATATGAACCACTTATATTCTTAAAGAGCACTACTTATAAAATAAGGGCTTTAACTCATTATCAGGGGAAAGGAGCTACTATTTCAAAGCCAAAAAGCTGACTACTTAGTACATTTAAGCATTCCATATAGCTCATATGATGACCAAAGCATCTTTGTTAGTATAAACATGTTGGTGTTTTGCAAAATCTAGGTAATAAAAATGTACCTGGACAAGTCATAAAAGGAACAAATAAAAAAAGAAAAATTCTAATAGAAGGACCTTGGGCACATATGGAGTGTGATAAATTTCATATATTGCATATCAACATAAGGAGGAAGGTCAGTGTTTTTTATATGAAGTCATATTAATTTGAACTCAAATATAGTTTTGAATTCTGGCTCTCCACCTAACAAATTATGTGACCTTGGGAAAGTAATTTAACTTCTTCAACTTATAAAATAAGGAGTGGTTAGTCTGTAAAAAGTGTAACAGAGGTGGTGTGACTGTCAGATAAAACATCCTGTGAAAAAAATTTAGCAGAGTAGTTAGCACGTGTCAGGTGATCAATTATCATTAGCTTTCTATAGTACATTAACTGCAAGAAGAAAATCCTTTAATATATTTCTTAGAAGACATAATTATTAGTGAGAGAATCATTAAAATGATAAAATAAGTATATGGGAAATACAAGCAGAGAAAAATGAATTGATGAAAATGATGCCTACACATAAAGCACATTTTTCTTAAGTCAGTATAACAGGGGATGAATTTTCCACTATTTCTACAAAATAATCATTATTCAAAACTATGAAATAGTAGAAACATCAACACACATGAACCGGGAAGCTCAGACAAGTCCTAGACCTATTCTGACCTCAACTTCCTCATCTGTAAAATATCCAACTCACTGTTGTCTTGAATGGGAATTAAAAATATCAATAACAGGTGGCAGTTCAGTGCAAACCACACAGTCCTACATAACACATGGCACCATTCAGTCTATCAGTAAGTATTCAATACATGCTTCCTAAGGATTTTTTCTGGGCTTGGTTCTGGCAAGCATTTTAGGAAAAACACTACCAGATAAAGGTTCTGTAATTTCAGCATACTTTGTCCATTGGAATACCTGATTAATGGAAAGTTAAATAAAAGTGTAATAACCGGTATTTATCAACCTAGCAAAATGCCAAACAGCTGGCTCTTCAAAGGAAGGTCAGTGACTCATGGCTGTGGATGTGTCTTAATCCCATTAGTTGTTAAAACGTGAAGAGCTGCTTATGGGGAGTTACAATGACAATCTCTTTTCTTCTGAGATGTTTTCTTGAGTAATTCGTGTTTTGCAACTTCCATTTCATGTCTAACCCATACCTCATCCAAAGTGATCACAGTTTTGTTTAGACAGCTTTAATTTTCAACATAATGCTTAGACACTTCTTTTCCTAAATTAAAAAAAGTCATTCAGAAGATCCATACAATAACAGTGATTGGCGATAGACTTCCATCACTCTAGTGATAGACTTGTATCACTCTTCCCTATTAAAATCAACTGATGTAACAGCAAAAGAACCATCAAGAAATGGGATTAATTTGGCCAAATTTGGCTCCTATACAGATTCTAAAGGACTACTTAATAAATCCAAGACATTCATGTTTCTTAATGCTTCATAAAAGACCCACAAATATTTTTCTAATGCCATCGGGCCCTGGCAAGATTTCTCAATCTCTTTGAATTCCCGCATAAAAATAGACAGCAACTACACAGTGAAAAAACACATGGGGAGCATTTACAACAAAACTGAGTCCCTCTCCATGAACTGCAAAATACACCAAGGGCCACAAGACAGGTAGGCATTGCACCGCTATTTCTGTGAGAAGAAAACAGAAGAAGCAAGTAGAGTGGCGTCTTTTGGAACTTAGAGGTAACCTTGAAGAGCCAACAGATATTCTCTGTAAAACATAATGGGCCAACAACCTGAGAACAGCAGCTGCCACAGGCAAGGAAAGGGGTCAGCTCTCCATAGACTGGGTGACCTAGGGTAAGAAGTAATAAAGAAGTACAGCAGCCCGGCCCCCAAGAATTCCCCAAATAGCCTCTTAAGGGGTTCACTTTAGGGGGTCCCTCAGTGAGCAAAAACCTCTGGGAGTCTAGTTAATCAGGACAGGGCAAGAGAGGGAAGATATGAGAAGATCTACATAAAAGTGGGAAAGGAAAAACATGAGCCAGGAAATCTCAGAAAGTAAAGCACAGACGAGGAAGCTCTGGGAAGTTAGAAAAACTTTCCTTCCTGAGCAATGTGCTTCCTTCTAAAAGATCAGAAAAACTAATTTCACACTAAAATCCAGAAAAGCGTCAAATCACCATAAACCAAATAGAAGTTTTCTACTTTCTCTCATGAAATAATAAAGATAATAACAGAAAACACACCATATTTGGAGTAATGAAAAAATGTCAAGCTTAAATCTAAACGAAAGCTCTTATAAGAAAAAAAAAATGAGAATCAGAGCCGACTAAGTTCTTTACAAGTTATGGGGGCACACTAAACAGATGTATCCACGAAACAAGCTAACACTGTCACTATTTCAAAAAGAGCAAAAAACATTAATAACATACAGGACATGAAGGGGAAATGTGAATAGGAATTAGCAAAACTCACAAATAGGGTACTGAACTCAGAAAAGAATAAATAATAACATCAGCCATTAAAATGACTCTGGAAGAAACAGAACAAAAGAAAGAAAAAACAGAAGGTTATGTCTTAAGAAACGGAAGATAAAGAGGACTTTTTTTAAATTAAAAAGAAATGAAGCAATAAAAAGGAATTGAGACAGTGATAAATACCAGTGATGAGTAAAAGAGATTGCCCTAGAAATGATAGACATCTCTGAAAACAAAACCAAAGCAAGAGGACAAGAACCCTTGCTTGAAATTAAAAAGGAAGGGAGGGAGGGAGGGAGGGAGGGAGGGATGGAAGGAGGGAGAAAAGGATGGCGGGAGAGACAGAGGGAAAGGGATGGAGGAAGGAAGGATGGAAGGAAGGAAGGAAGGAAGGAAGGAAGGAAGGAAGGAAGGAAGGAAGGAAGGAAGAAGAAAGGAAGGAAGGAAGGAAGGAAGGAAGGAAGGAAGGAAGGAAGGAAGGAAGGAAGGAAGGAAGGAAGGAAGGAAAAAGGAAGAAAAAACAGATTTGAAACTACATATTAACAAACTATAACATATCCCTGAGGACCTCTGCCTAGAAATAGCCAATATCAAGACATATTCTGATAAAATTACTGGATTAAAAGAATTAACCCCTCTCCACACAGGTAGGTCCTCCCCCACTATCAGCATCTCACACCACAGTGGCACCAATGAACCTGCGCTGACACATCGTTAGCACCCGAGTCCATGGTTTGCACTAGGGCTCACTCCTCATGGGTTTTGGCAAGTGTTAAATGACATGTATCCACCATTACAGTATCATACAGAAGAGTACCCCTGCCCCAAAAGCCCTCTGTGCTCTTTACCCCTCCTCTCTCCATCTCCCGATAACACTGACATTTTTACTGTCTCCATAATTTTGCCTTTTCCAGAATGTCATATAGTTGGAATCATACAGTATGACTGACTCTTCGGATTGCTGTGTTTCACCCAGTAATACTGCATTTATGTTTTCTCTATATCTTTCTTTTCATGACTTGGTATTTCTTTTTTTTTTTTTTAAGCACTGTATAATATTCTATCGTCTGGATATTCCACGGTTTATTTATTTACTCACTCACCTACTAAAGGACAAGTTTTTTTGCTGCTGATCTCTGACAGTTCTGGAGAAAGCTTCCATAAACATTCATGGCAGGTTGTTTGTGGATATGTTTTCAGTTCTTTTGGGTCAATTCCAAGGGTCAAAACTGCTGAATCACCAGATGAGACTACATTTGGTTTTGTAAGAAACTGCCAAGTTGTCTTCCAAAGTGGCTGTACCATTTTGCATTCTCACCATCAGTGAATGAGAGGTCCTCTTGCTCCACATCCTTGCCAGCCTTTGGTGTCAGGGTTCTAGGTTTTGACCATCCTAATGTTACTGAAACCCAACTTAGACTGCTTGCTGCTTGAAAGCCAGCTTGAAAGACAAGTGTTGGTTGGAAAGTAAAGGTTGCTTTATTCAGGGGTCTGGCAACCTGGGGAGATGGCAAACTGATGTCTAAAGACCATCTCCAAGATTCTAGGTTAAGGACTGGCGTTCATTAAAAAGAAATTCAGGAGATTACATACATACTGATTAAAAAGGCAGAGAAACTTGTGCCTATTCATGAGGAAATATGGAGCATGTGCATTGAGCATATATGTACATGTAACACATATCTTGTTTTTACCTTCGGGTGGAAACATCAGAAGCAGGCAAAAGTGAGCTTCTGACACCAGGAAATTATCTTAGGACAAGGAGAAGAGGCTATGGGAATAGTCTAAGAGCAAGTAAAAACTGAATGAGGTCTTGGGCTCCTTATCTCAGGACAGGAATGCAGGGCCTTGCTTCATCAAGGCTGGAATCATATCAGTTGACCCTGAGTCCAGGCTCTGCAGAGACAGCTACTGGATTCGTTAGTGGGATCTGAAAAGGCACAATATATGAGTAGAGGGAAATAGTTTTCTGAAAAACAAGCTTTAAACTTTCTGCTAGTTTCAACCTTATTGACCCTTTGGGACATGGTTTCATGAATAGGTTTGTAAGCGGTACCTCATTGTTGATGTAATTTCAATTCCATAATGACATGATGCTGAACATCTTTATATATGCTTATTTGCCAACTGTGTATCTCCTCTGATGAAGTATCTGTTCATGTCTTTTTCTGATTTATTTAAATGGGTTGGTTTTTTGTAGTTGATTTTTAAGAGTTTTTTGTGTATTTTGGATAATAGTCCTTTATTAGATTTGTCTTTGCAAATATTTTCTCCAAGTGTCTGCTTGTCTTCTCATTCTCCTGATGTCTTTTTCCAGAGCAAAATAGGCTTATTGAATTTATGTATCTTTTCAAAGAATTAGCTGTTGGTTTTAATTTTCCTCCATTGATGTCCTATTTTTAATTTTGTCAAGTTCTTTTATAATTCTTATTCTTTATTTTCTTCTCCTTAAATTTGTTCTTATTTTTCTGGTTTCCTTTTTTTTTTAAAAAAAAAGGTCTCATTTATTTATTTTGAAAGAGAGGGAGTGAGTGCGAATGAGGGGAGGGGCAGGGGGAGAGAGAATCCTCAAGCAGACTCCATGCTCATCAAGGAGCCCAATGCAGGGCTTGATCTCATGACCCATGAGATCATGACCTGAACTAAAACCAAGAGTTGAACGCTTGACCAACTGAGCCATGCAGGTGCTCCTTAAGTTTCTGGTTTCTTAAGATGGAAGTTTAATTACTAAGTTTAGAACTTTCTCCTTTATTAATATATGTATTCAATGCTATGAATTTCCTTCTAAGAACCACTTTCACTACATCCTGCAAATTTTGATCATTTGAGTTTGCATTTTCATCTAGTTCAAAATATTTTTAAATTTCTCTTGAGATTTCTCCTTTGACTCACGTGTTATTTAGAAGTGTGTTGTTAGTCTCCATGTATTTTGTTGTTTTCCAGTTATATTTCTGTTATTTATTTCTAGTTTAATTCCATTGTGATCTAAGAGTAGATTCTGTATGATTTCTATTATTTTAAATTTATTTATGTGTTTTTTTGTATAGCTTAGAATATATTCTAGCTAGGCAAAGAATATCTAGGCAAATTCCTATGTGAACTTAAGAAGAATGTATAGTCTGCTAATGTTGGATGAATAGTCTAGAAAGCTGAAAACTTTTCCTCCAATATCAGGAACAAAGCAAGGTTACCTACTCTTCCCACTTTTATTGAACACAGTATAGAGTTCTACCCAGAGCAATAAGGTAGGAAAATGAAATAAAAGGCATTCAAATTCAAAAGGAAGATATAAAGTTGCCACTATTTGCATATGACATGATATTACATATAAAAAACCCTAAATCCTCCATCAAAAAAAACTACTAAAACTAATAAGTGAATTCAGTAAAGTTGTAAAGTACAAAATCAATACGCAAAAATGTGTTGCATTTCTGTGCATTAATAATGAACTATTAGAGAAATTAAGAAAACAACCCCATTTATAATTGCATCAAATTCAATAAAATACATAGGAATAAATTTAACCAAGGAGGTAAAAGATCTTCATGTATATTGAAAACTACAAGAAATTGAGGCACCTGGGTGGCTCAGTGCTTGAGCATCTGCCTCCGGTTCAGGTCGTGATCCTGGAGTCCTGGGATCAAGTCCCCCATCGGGGTCCCCACAGGGAGTCTGCTTCTCCCTCTGCCTGTGTCTCTGCCTCTCTCTGTGTATGCCTCTCATTAATAAATAAATAAAATATTAAAAAAGAAAACTACAAGAAATTAATGAAAGAAATTGAAGAAGACACAAATAAATGGAAAAATATTCCACGCTCATGGACTGGAAGAATCAATATTGTTAAAGTGTCCATACTACCTAAAGAAATCTATATATTCACTGTAATTTCCATCAAAATTCCAGCATTTTCACAGAAATAGCCAAAGCAGTCTTGAGAAAAAATGACAAAGCTGGAAGCATCATGCATCCTGTTTCAACTTTTATTACAACTATAGTAATTAAAATTGTATGGTGCTGCCATAAAAGCAGACACATAGGTCATGGAACAGAATAGAGAGCCCAGAAATAGCTCATGAATATATGTTCATATAATTTATGATAAAAGAGCTAAGAATAGACAATAGGTATGAGATAGTCTTTTTAATAAATAGTGTTGGGATAATTGGACAGCCACATGCAAAGGAATGAAATTTGTCTGCTATCTTACACCATACATAAAAATTAGCTCAGAATGGATTAAAGGTGTAATTTAAGACCTGAAACTCTAAAACTCCTAGAAGAAAACAGGTGGTAAGCTCCTTGGCATAGGGTTTGGCAATGATTTTTTGAAATCTGACACCAAAAGCAAAAGCAATAAAAGTAAAATTGAATAAGGGGAACTAAATCAAACTTAAAAGCTCCAATACAGCAAAGGAAATCATCAACAAGATGAAAAGGCAACCTACTAAGAGGGAGACTGTATTTGCTAATCATACATCTGAGAAGGGGCTAATATCCAAAATATGTAAAGAACTCATATAACTCAATAGCAAAAAAAAAAAAAAGTCTCATTAAAAAATGGGTAGAACATCTGAATAGACATTTTTTGGAATAAGATACATACATAGCCAATAGATACGTGAAAAGATACTCTGCAGGAAGTGCAAATCAAAACCACAGTGAGATATTACCTCCCACGGCTTAGAACGGCTGTCATCAAAAAGATAAGAAACAACAAGTGTTACAAAGATGTGGAGAAAGAGGATATTTGTGTATTGTTACTGGGATTGTAAATTGGTACAGCCATTATGGAAAACAATTACAGAAGATCTTTAAAAAATCAAAAATAGAACTATCATATGATCTAGCAATTCCACTTCTGGGTATTTATCTGAAGAAAGTGAAAACAGTAACTTGATATATGCACCCCCATGTTCATTACAGCATTATTTACAGTAGCCAAGATATGGAAACAACCTAAGTGTCCATCAGTCATTGAATGGATAAAGACATGGTGGTATATATATATATATATATATATAATGGAATATTATTTGGCCACAAAAAAATGAAATATTGCCATTTGTAACTACGTGGGTAGATCTGGAGGGCATTATCCTTAGTAAAATAAGTTAGAGAGAAAAACTAGTATCATGCAATCTTATATGTGGAATTGAAGCCAATCAATCAATCCAAGCTGATAGATGCAGTTAACCAATTGGTGGTTGGTGGTTGCCAGAGGTGGGGGGGTGAGGGGGTGGGAGAAATGGATGAACTGTCTTGGTGTTTTTTAATTTGCTTGTTTAATTTAAATAAATTGTAGGGCTCCTGGGTGACTCAGTCAGTTAAGCAGCTGCCTTCAGCTCAGGTCATGATCCCAGGGTCCTGGGATTGAGCCCCACATTGTGCTCCCTACTCAGCAGGGAATCTGCTTCTCCCTCTGCCCCTTCCTCTCTTGCTTGTGTGCTCACACTTTCTTTCTGTATTTCAAATAAATAAATAAAATCTTTAAAATAAATAAATAAATTGAATATTAAGGGGGAAGAAAAGATGTCAGTTAGAGGACAACAGCCAATATGCTGAGGAAGGCAGAGCAGAAAGCTGAAAATAAAAAAAAAGCTAAAAAAGCTGAGATTTCAATTGGTTGAGTCTCCAAATAAGCCCACTCTGCAACTGCTCTGTCTCCAAACTTATTATTTGACAGAAAAAGTATTCAAAATTACATATAATAATATTTATTCCATAAAAAATGTAATATGTTACACCACACAAAAAAGAAGACCTGTCATCCTTATGCAAAAATCCAGAAAATATTTTTGCCAGGAGACCGTCTTCAAGATTCTGCTAGAAAATGAACTTTAAACTACCAAAATGACTAGAGAGGCATCAACATAAAAACTGATGAGAAACAGGGGCACCTGGGTGGTGCAGTTGGTTAAGCAGCCAGCTCTTGGTTTCAGCTCAGGTTGTGATCTCAGGGTTGTGAGATCAAGCCTCACATCGGGGTCCTCGCTCAACTCGGAATCGGCCTCAGATTCTCTCCCTCTCCTACCTGTGCTTCTTCTAAAATAAATGAATAAATCTTTAAAAAATAAACAATGATGGTGTATAGTTTCCTGTGCAACTAAATATATCAGGAGTCCCAAGTACCCTGGAGGATGCATGTTCCTGAACATGCAAGTATTGAAACTCATCCCTCTCAGCTCCATTCTCCACGTTCTCCTCTCCTTACACAACACCAACAGTCTTCCTGTGGACACATCTAGTTTTGTAGACTTCCCATGAGAGACATTTGCCCCGGCTTTCCAGCTCTCAAGATGAAAAAAAAAAGAAAAGAAAAAAAGAAGCAAAACAAACTAAAAAGATTTTTAAAAGAAACAAAGCTACAACTGGCTGTAGTTGCAATTACATTGCTTCCCTCAAGTCCTTTCATTCAAGATCCTCTCCAAGGTGAAAAACAGATTAGATTAAATGAGCCTCAGGTCTCTGTATCATATAATCCATGGACAATTTTCCATGACATATGTAGACTTTAAAAATAAAAACCATATATACCGTCCATTTGGCATTCTCCTAGGCCTGTCAGGTAATGTCAAAACTCAAATACACATTCATTATTTTATAGAGACTGTTTTCTGCTTTCCACTTTTTATCACTAAGGAAAAATAAGTGAAAGTCCATAATTTAGGGGTCAAAGTACATCAACAGTGCTAATCTGGCCAATTTAGAAATAAAACAGGACACATGTGAATCAAGTTAATGTAAGAGGTGATAAAACATGTCTAATTCTTATAATGAAAAAAGGCTCATTTTGGAATATAAGTAACAGCAATATTTTATTTCCTGCATTACATTTCTAATATTCATGTAGTTCTCGAAACAAGGCTCAAACAATGTTAACTTCCCCTTAATGGTGTAATTTTGCTCCCCAATATATATCTCAAGGCCTCTCCTTAGTGGGATGGATTAGTGATTTGATATATTGAAGAGATTGGGTTCTGGTCTTTCTTTATTTGGTAAGCAGCCTCAGGCTGAGAGTTGAGAAGTTCAGAGGAAGACACAAAATAGGGAAAATTGGGGATTAGTGGCTTAAAAAGATAAATTCTCCTATTAAGTACCTGTTGAGCATGCTCAAAAAGAAGGGGAAAGTGTTCAGAATTTCCTTCTCAGTGGCCCTCATGGGCTACGCCTCCAGAATGCCACGGTCACTACCGTCCTATTACCTCAAGAAGAAGGAATGAGCACAGTCTGCATGATGACTTCTGCTGCTTCTGATTCGCTTTGCTGCAGCAACATCTCAGTGAGTGAGCTGCTTAATCAGCAACAAAGAGTAGAAAGAGGTAAACAGGCAATTAAAGAAAGGAATATTGAATATGAATGGATCTGGAATGATACACCACGTTCGATGACCACAGATTTCTTTGTTTGTGCCTTCATTTATTCACACATCCATTGAATGAACATTCACGAATGTCAGCGATAAGCCAAGGACTATTTTTGGTGCTAGGATTGCAAAAGGGGATAAGCTGGTATTTATTAGAAAAGAACAAGAGGATACATGGGGCAAAGGGCAAATGAAGCAAAGAAAGAAAAAAATACAGTTATTCTAAGAGTTCTAAAGGAGATGTTTTCATATTCTCTTTCGACTTAGTGAAATCACAGTTTAAGTCAGTCTGCTGGGATCTGGCAATAGTTCACAGAGAAGGTAATGTCAAAACTAAACTTGAAGCAATGAGGTAATCTTTGGGATTAAATTTCACTGGACAGAGCATAAAAGCCTCAAATCACAGGAAACTTTATAGAAACGTTTTTCTCACTCTTATGAGATAATGAAGATGACAATAATGGAAAACATGCCAGTATTTGGCTTGCGAGGAGCCAGACACTGCTCCAGCACTAACACATATTATACCTGATTTCATACTCAACTCAACCCTTTGAGGTTGGTGATGTTATTAGCCTCATTTCAAAGATGAGGAAATTGGGGTACAGAGAGGTAATTTACCAAAGGTCACACAGATCTGAGATGTGAACCCTGGTAGCCTGTTTCCAGAGCCAGATGTTGGCCCTCACTCTTCCTGTACAAGATGTGATTTTGAGGCAGTGAAAGAGACAAAAACATGACATTTTTATTGAAGCCTCGTAAACACTACTGCAACCTGTGGACATACTCAGAAATGTGTGATTGAGGTCATCTCTCAAAGAAACAATAGGCCACATTTTCTAAATGTGAGAAGGGTAGTAAGATGGATGTCATGGCTCATGTATGTCCTACTGGCTCCTTGTAGAAGGAAGGGTATCAAAGGGAAAACAAGGTGCTTTATACCAGGAACATAGTGACTGGGTCATAAAATATGTATCCTGCCTCGAATGCCTATTAGATTGGAAATAAAGAGATTCCCAGTCTTATAAAATTGCAAGATTTGGCAGAAATTTTAGACATTTCAATACTAAATACTAAATTTAATGAGTAGATTAAAGGAAGGAAGGACAGAGAGAAGGAAAAGGAACAAAAGGAAATCTCCTCCTTCCAAATCTCTAAATTTAAAAAACAATTGGTATGTTTGTGGAGGGACATCCAAATGTTTTACAACAATACATGGGCTCCATCAAGAGGTGGCTCCAGGTGGGGCTGGCTGAGGCAGTTGGTGTTTCACTGGCAAGTAAAAATCCTGAGTATGAATCATGTACACAAAGGAGAGAGGCTCTAAAACAAACAAAAATGGGCAAAATGCCTATGTTCTCGAATGGAACCACAGTAAACTAAAGTCCTTTCAGTGTACGCTCTTAAACATGGGAGTCACACAATATCTGCAGAGAGAGGTGGAGAGAGGCTCAGCTACTTGTTGCCACCCACTGATCCCAAATTTAAGTTAATTTTCTGTCTAGTATTGATTGTATTAGCTTCATGCAAATACACGTGAGAACTTGTCCCTTTTTCATTAAGTGGGGTTTAATAATACTTAACAAGAATGACTTCTGACAGGAAATGAAATGGCAGGCTCTATATGTGCCAGATACCACATAAATAACTCAAAATGAGTGCCTGAATACCCAGAGGTATCTTGCAGAAGTGAAAACGCATTTTGGTGGTGTGTACATTTTATATGTTCCTCTGTAAAACTCATGTTAATCAAGGAAGACAGTTTCTTCCACGGAAGGCACAGCTGACCTTCCAATGCCGAGCCCGCAGCTGGCAGACACCCAGGCAAATACTGCACACCCGTTCATGCTCTGGAAGCATAAATGCAGATTGCTGTTGCGTGCAGATTTCCTTAAGGCTAAGCCTTTCGAGACTGCAAAGATTGTACACCTGCTGTTTCCTCGACCTTATTCTTTTGAAAGCTCATGAGAAATGGGGATGTAGTCATTAGTATACAGCAATGTAAAACACTGAGCTAACGATGTGAAGAATGGTAATTTCCACCAGTGATCTGGAGAGGGTATATCAGATCACCTGGTTCAATTCATTTTACAAGTGAGAAGACGTGGGCCCAGAGAAAGAAAGTGACTTACAGACTGTGGGCTTGCAAGGAAGATAGCTAGTTCCTCTAACTGTTTAATGACGGGGTAGATGTAGATTTATTAATGCAAAACAAATTTCCAGAAAGATATGAAGTGGTATGTTCATTATCATTCTGGAAAGATAGATGACATAGATAGATGATAGATGATAGATAATAGATGAGATAGATGATAGATAGATAGATAGATAGATAGATAGATAGATAGATAGATGATAGATAGATGATAGATCAGAATCTTTTTCTGAGTACTTCTTCCTTCTGAATGTAGTTTTCAGGTAAATATTTTGTAATTGATTGTTCAATTTTGCTTGTTAGTTTCTGATTGTTAATAACGAATATGCATGACTTGTGTAATGGAGGAAGACAAACACAGCTGGATATTCGTCTTCTTTATCACCCATAAAATTAGTCAACTTTATAATTAGGCTGGCCTGGCCAACCCAATGAGGCCTTAGTATGAAACTCAGGAAATGCAGGTTGCACAACTGATGCCTAATAAGGCTCTGCTTGCAACTGGAATGTTCCAGAGAGAGGAGAGAAGACACTATTGCTTTACTCCCCACATTATAGCAGCATGCATATTTCCCCAGAGCCTGATAGAAATGCAGAATTTCCAAACTCAGCCCCACCGAATCAGAATCAGAATCTGCATTTGAACAAGGTCTCCAGGTTTCATACGCACATTATAGCTGGAGAATCACTATTCTAAGTCAAAGCATAAATCCTATTTGCATCAAACCCCTGAGTTTGATAAGGCATATGGAGGAAAGACTTGGAAGAAAGAGGGCACAGCGTATAGAACCTGAGAAGTAGAAATTAGTCATAGGAGACTTGGGGTATGGTTTTAACCTAGCCTGGACTATGTAATTTCTTTGACAGTTTTCTTATTTGAAATGGGGTTGAGTCCCTATATCGTATGACTATTTTGAGTATTAAATGCAGTGATATATGTTAAACATCCCGCAACGTACATGACATGGAGGAGACAAAGTCTCATTAATGCCATTTTCTTTCTCCTTACCGGGAAAGATTCGGAGCATGTTTGGTGACTAGTCCTGCAGCAAAGAGAGGATATTAAAAATACAACTAAAGAGATACAGTATGTTGCTTGGGGCTGCAACTCCTATTTTCAGATTTTATTAAGCGTCTCTAGCAGTCAGTCTAATACAAAGTCTTAAAGAACTCAGATTTGGCAAGAAGGGCTTGGATACTTTCCCTTCCTAAAAACGGAGGTAATGATGGGTTTTAATTGTAACACAATTAGAGCTTTTGATATCAAATTAATTTTCAGTGATAGTGTTGGTCTTGGCAGAGAGTGCAGAATTTATGAGATTAAAGCCCCATGAGTATATGCACATACTCATATAGCTTTTTATGCAAATTGAAATCCCTGATTCATTTTCCAGTTCTAGAATCAAAGATTAAGGATAATAAAGCTTTTTAACTTAGCTAAATTAGTTAAATGCATTTTATTACATCAAGCCATATTTTATTATAGGCCATACTTGGCAAATTCTCTCCACTTTAAATAATTATTCACAAGATAATAATTTCATGAAATTTGTTTGTACAGAAAATATAGAGACATGGTTCTAAATTAAAATTACAGAGATTTAATAAAATTTTGAGCCTGTATCTTACCTGTAACCACCCATGTACTATTAAGCCCATATACATAAGCTAGCATGAATACTGAAACAAAATATTATTTTTGTTAGTTAAAAAAATTATGTATTTTCATTGATAAAAACAAGTGTTTGAGAATAAAACAAAAATAAATAAAAATAAATAGAAATGTGTTTCATGTTGAACAAACACAATCAGTATGTGTCCAAAATTTAGATTATTCTTTTAAGACAACGTGTCACAATAATTATAATGAAAACATAAAGCCAATAATTAAAATAAATATTGGCAAAAATAATTTGATATCATTAATAAGGTATAAACTCATCTCCAGCAGAAGAGCTATTTTTAGTGAAGTTACCATTGGGACACAACTGGATAACAGGCATGAGACCTTTGAGATTTTTTTTCTCCTTATAGAACAATAAAATACTATTTTTGATTGGAATTTTTTTTCTCATCTCTTCTCTCCTGTCTCTAAAGAGCTAATAGAGTCAGTCACAGAGCTCACAATTCAAAATGTGAACATTTATACAGTGAAAGTCTTGTTCCCACCCTGGCGTCACACTCACAAACTTCCTCTCCCTAAAGGCTGTAACAAAAATGGCGTTGGTTGAACTGTTTTAAAGCACTGGACACCTTTCTAAGCCATTTATTTTTATTTATTTATTTATTTATTTATTTATTTATTTATTTATTTTAAGATTTATTTATTTGGAGGAGAGAGAGAGAGCTTCCTGGGGTAAGGGGAGTGTGGACAGACTGAGAAAGAGAATCTCCAGCAGACACCCCCTGAGTGCTGAGCAAGGAGTCCGTTTTGTTGCAGGGCTTGAGATCACACACCCTAAGGTCATGACCTGAGCCAAAATCAGAAGTCAGATGCTTGACCAACTGAGCCCCCTAGGCATCCCTGTACTAAGTTTTGTTTTTTGTTTTGTTTTTTTTTTTTAGTTTACATTCCATTTGCCAACATATAGTATAACACCCAGTGCTCATCCCATCATGTGTCCTCCTCAGTGCCTGTCACCCAGTCACCCCATCCCCCCACCCACCTTCCCTTCGGCAATCCTTTGTTTGTTTCCCAGAGTTAGGGGTCTCTCATGGTTTGTCTCCTTCTCTAATTTTTCCCACTCAGTTCTCCTCCTTTCCCTTATGGTCCCTCTCACTATTTCTTATATTCCACATATGAATGAAACCATATGATGATTGTCTTTCTCCGATTGACTTACTTCACTCAGCATCATACCCTCCAGTTCCATCCACGTTGAAGCAAATGACTGAGTCTTTTAAATCAAATGACTCAGTTAATCCTCAAAACGACTCTCTAAGCAGCAACAGTCATTTGCCTATTTCTCAGATAAGGAAACTGAGGCTCGTGTGGTTAAGTAATTTACTCTAGGACTTAAAACTAGTACTGCCAGTTAATAAATTGGAATTCAAGAAGTCTGGGTACAATGATACAATGCTCATGTTGTTTACTACCTGCCTTTTAGCATACTATCAATGTAAATAATGTTTCTTACATTTCCTTTCAAAGAAACATATATGGCAGTAGTTACAAATATTAATAAAATTTTATGAATCTTGTCTTCTGCCTGTAACTGTTTTCTATATTCAATATGATTACCTAAAATAAATGCTTCCTTATTCTTTCATTTTTAAAGTATTTGAATATAGTTTTATTGATTATTTTATCTTATATATTTTATTGTTTGAATCAACCAGTCCTCCATGGATGGAAATTCATGTCGCCTCTAGTCGTTCTGTTACCAATGATGCTGCAGTGACTGTTTCTCTACACGTAACCATTTTGCATGTGAGAATGTTTACCGGAGGATAAGATCCTAGATGTAGAAAGGCAGAGTCAAAAGATAATATGCATTTTAAATTTTAATTTGCATTCCATAAAGATTTGGATTTTGACACACTCCATAGAGATTGTACCAGTTTTTATCTCCACTAATAATAGTAAGGTTTTTGTTTTCCCACACACTGACCCACACTGTGTTATAAAAATTACTGCTACTGTAATAAAAAATTGTGTGGGACTTTTCATTATTAAAATTTAACTTTTCATTTAAAAAAGATAGACTACAAGTGTTGCAGATTACTAAATATCTGGTATACACATCAACAATAGCCTTCCAATATTAACATCTCACATAAACACAGTACAATTACCAACATCAGGAAATTAACATTGAGACAAAACTGTAATTTATACACCTTTTCAAAATTTCACTAAATATTCTACTGATGTCTTTCTAATGATTTAGGATTAAATTCAGGATTATACATTGTGCAGTTGCTGTGATACCTTATTCTCCTCGAATCTGGAAGTTTCTATATCTTTATTACCCTTTCTTTTATTACCTTGATATTTTTTAAGAGGACTAGCCAGATTTTTTTGTATAATGTCTCTAATTTTGGCTTGCCTATGTCTCTGTACCACTAAATTCTGTGGTAAGTGTGCAGCAGAAGTAACATTGTGTCTTTTATTGAATCACAAGGCATATGAAGTGGGTTTTGTTCCAATACTTATGATGTCAAGTTTGATCACTTCCTTCAGATGGTACCTGGTAGGTTTTCCTCTGTATTGGAATTTCCCCTTTCTAATTATTGGATATTTTCTGGGAGATGCTTTGAGACTATCTACCTGTTGTTAAATCATTAATTATCTCACTACTCTTAGATCTGTTGAAGATAGAAGGTGATTGCCACCATTCATTCTACACCAAGTGGCTGCAATTCTACTCTAAGGAAGAGGTTTTCTTTCCCCTCCTCTTTAGTCGTTGCTTATTGATTGATTGGTTGACCCCCTTGTTCATATCAGTCTGGACCCATGGAATGTTACATTATTCTAGGGTTAGTAATTCATTCTTCTCCCCATTTCTTTTGTTGCTCAAATAGTCCAGCATTTGGCTTTGCAGAGCTTCATTCACTTGCCTCTGTGGCCTTTTAACATGGCCCCATTGTTTTCTGAGTCTTTGCTTTTTTTGTATTATCAGTGAGAGTAAACGTTAATTACCGTGAAATTCTCTAAACTTTTGTCCATTTTCCCATTTAGTTGTCACTTTTCTTGCTAATTAATAGAAATTCTTTTCTTAATTAGGCAATTAATTCTTTGTGCTATGATTTGTGAAATGTAGTTGATCATTTATGTTTTGACTTTTTTATGTTTTTACATTCATAATTTATTTCTAATGTAATAAAATTTACCAAATTTTGAGACTTCTAGGTTTTGTTGTCGTTACTGGATAGGCCTTTCCCACTCCTATATTATAAAACATTTTTACCTGTACAGTATTTTTTCCTTTAAGTATACTTACAGATTTTCTTATCATAACATCTTTGGTCCATTTGAAATTTCCCCTAGTATATTAGTTATATGTAAGCCTTTTTTTCCTCTAAATGGTCATTTTGATCAGGAAAAAAAAAAAAACAAACACATTTATTGTTTAACTCATCATTTTCTAATTTTTAAAAAAGTTTATACTTCTCTGGTAGTAATATTTTATATGTATTTGATTTTATTTTTTCCATTACTTTACATCTGTGACTTAGTATCTCACTCCTGTATTTTGTCTAGTTTTATAATGCATTTTAATACACTAATCAGGTAATCTCTTGTTGCTTATCTTTTTCATATCTTATTGATTTTTATATAAAATTTAGTATGCATTTGTTAAGTGCCAATTATTATTACTGAGCTCACATTAAGTTAGGAAGAATTAATATTTGTAAAAATATGAGTTTTCTTATTCCAATCACAGTAATTACTTTCTATCTTTTCAAGTCCTTCTTTTTGAGTCTTTCAAGAACATTTTATTCTTCATATCTGGAGAGTGTATTTTTATTAAGTTTATTAAGTGGTATTTTTTATCATTATTGAAATTATTTGTGATGGAATAGTTTCCATTACATGCTTTTTGGTTTTGGTTGTAAAAAAGAAGCTTTTTAATTTCTGCATATGGATTTTATATCTGAAAATTAATCTGAGTTTCTTCCCCGTAACTGCTTTTACCAGTTGAATCATGGATATTTCAATTGTATATTCACATCACTGGCAAATCAAGAAAAGCATGATTTTCTTTCTCATTTTCATGTCTAATTTCTTTCACTTGCCTATCTACAATGGCTAATGCTTTCAAAATGATATCGTAATTATGGTAATAGTGGCCATCCTTGTCTTAAAATTCTAGTGAGAATGCTTCTAATAGTTTCATGACAAAAAAAAAAGAATTTGGGGTTCAGATAGCTGTATTTCATCATGTTTAAAGAACACCAATGCATCCTTTTAAGGATACTAAATTTTATCAAAGACCTTTCAACATCTATGAAATGATCTATGTCTTTCTCCCAGAATCCATGATTATGATAAAATTAATAGGTTTCTAAATGCTCATTCTTGCTGTAATGGAATAAATGATGCCATAGTATTATTGTTTTAATATGTGGCTATGTTGTCTTTGATAATATTTAGCATTTTCATTAATAATCTCAACAGTGTTTGGTTTGGCCCATTTATAAATTCTTTGCTGGATTTTGATGTCAGTGTAAGATGAGCTTCATAAAAGAGACTTACTTGGTGTCTTTCTTCTTATTACTGAAAAAATTTTAATAGCTTTGTGATTTTCTGATCTATGAAAGTTTTGGTAAAATTTCCCTGTGAAATGTCTGAGTTTGCTGATTTTAGATAGAGGGATAACATTTTCACAACTTTATTTTTTCCTAGTGAGTGGTTTATAGATATTCTGGTTGTGTTGGGGTCACTCAATTAAGTGAAAATTCCCTAAAAGATGTTTTTTTTTTTTTTCCTGGAATTTCCATTGCTTTTGCAGAGTTGAACAATATAGTTTCTTGTCGATGTTTTAATTTCCTCCAAATATGATGATTTACTCTTCATCCTTTGTTATTTTTGTATTTGTATTTTCTACTAACCGATAAAGTTTGCTCAAAGCTTCAGTGCTCTTTTTACTTATTCTGACATTTTTCTTGCTTCTAATTGATTACATTCAAAAAGATTACATTTTATCTTTAATGAATCCATCCTTCTGCCTTTCCCTTGGTTTGTTATTTTCATTTTTCCAATCTCCAATTAAAACTTGATGCCTTTACCTCATACTTTCTGATATGAATGGCTTTCACAATTGGTGTTTTTTAGAAATTTTACAATTTGGTTTTACTTTCTTTTCTTAAATTGTTTTGGAAAATTTTTCACAAGTTCCAGGTCTTAAGGACTTTTTGATATTTTGTCTTGTTATTACATTCTTGTTGCAGTTCAGTGTGATCAGAGAATACTATATTATTTCTACTTTGAAATACATGGAGGTTTTGTGTATTATTATTTGGTCAAACTTATGAACATTCTATACACATTTTATAAAAAGGCATAGTCACTGTTTTTGAGGAACAAAGTTCAACGTTTATACTATTCTAAGGGTTTTTATTTTTAATATTTTATTTATTTAGTCAGGAGAGACACAGAGAGAGAGAGGCAGAAACTCAGGCATAGGGAGAAGCAGACTCCCTGAAGGAAGCCCGATGTGGGACTCGATCCCAGGACCCCAGGGTCACGCCCTGAGCCAAAGGAAGACTATCAACAACTGAGCCACCCAGGCGTCCCTATCACTAAGTTTCATCAAAGTTTTAAATGAAAAAGTAAAATGAGAAACTATACTCAAAACATATATGCTTACCTTGTCACTTGCACACATACACAGACACATACACATGTATGTATAAATATTTTTAATTATTACCTAGACTTTATATGTTTTACGATAAATTTTTTAAATTGATCACCACTTGATTGCCATTTAGGTTGTACAACGTTTTGTTGTTATGAACATTCTAACCAAATAGAAATAACTGTGTGTGCAATATATGAATGTGTGTGTGTACATGCACTCACACACATATACAGAAAGTTCCAGTTTAATTCCAAGGACTCATTTCTATCAGAAAAAAAAATGCTTCTTCTCAGAATGCACATTTAAAATGGAAAGCATTAAGAACATGGACACTTAGCGACACATTTCCCCAAGATACATTGTATGTTGAAGAAATGTACCAAGCTGGTCTGTTTACAACTGGTCCTATTTCTTTTTCAACCCTCCCTGAATCTCTTGGAATGAGTGTATGTGAGGAAATGGAGTTTAGAGCAGTGACACAGACCCCATCCCTATATGGTGCTACCTATGGTACACGTGACTTTTACATTTTAAAGTTGCTATTTTTATAAGGCTGCGGCAAAAGACTTGGTTCAACAGTACTGCTTCATGATGTCTCCAGCAATTACAAATCCCTGCAAAAATATCTGCATCAAATCATCAAAATGTCGTAATTTATCAATATAAACAGTCACCATTGTTGGTGTCAGCATTTATCATGGATTTTCTTTCCTCTGTGATGTACTGTGCTTTGCATTTTTCCTGCTTTCATTATGTATTATCATAATTAGAAAAATGCTCTGCAAAATCGCAAGATTGTAAAGACGAGAGTTTAGAGATATCATAGATGAGTAGCCACTGGTGAGCTGTGACCCCTGCAGCCCCACTGCCCACTAGTACTTTCCCTGTGATCTCCTTAAGTAAATTGAAGGCAAATCTGATTGTATTCACCCAAATAACTCTTCGGAATAGGGCTGCCTGTTTGGAGGATTGTAGAGACTTCAGGTTGACTAGGTTGGGACATGAGCTAGTATTTGTTACCCCAATTCCCAACCTCTGCAGGCAGTTGAAATATAATCTTTGTGATGTGGTCTCATCTATGATTCCAAAACTCATTGCCTCTGTTACAGAATCTCCCAGCCAGTTCTCACACTGGACAGGTGGTGATTGCTCTGGCATGAGGAGAGGGTCACAGGTCTGCTTCTCTTAGAATTCCTCATTCAGGCTCCACAGAGAGCTCCCAAGGGGAAGAGTTTGAGAGATGTCTGTAAGCAGCACATGAAATTACACTGAATTGGGTACATTGGTGGTAACATGAAAGCTCCAACATTTGGAGGGATTGTTCAGTGAGAATCAGAAGGTGTCTTAGGGACTTTGTAGAATTTACCATTTACATCCTGGACTGTGACTCCTCTAGCTTATATTTATATCCAGCAGCACTCTGGATTCGTCTTGTGGACACATGTGTCACTATCAGACACAGGTGTCAAAATAATCCGAGTAAAAGGTAAAGGAGAGTGATGTGTTGATTCTCAGTTGTGCATATCAAGAAGGAAAGAAAGAAAGAAAGAAAGAAAGAAAGAAAGAAAGAAAGAAAGAAAGAAAGAAAGAAACCTGAAAGATTCCTTTTGCCTTAGGATACCTGTGACTGTTGCCATTACTCGCTGAAACCCACACATGAAAGAAGGAAAGGCACAGGGAATCACAAAGAAGGGAGGATTTAGCCTTGATATAAGATATTTGGCTTCACCCCAACTTCAAACCACAGCACAGGTCTCTGTGGTCTTCTAGGGAGGACGAGGTATAGATAGATGTTTCCTCCCTCCTAAGCTGACTAGAACCCATCTTTACAGACTTATCTCTCATCTGGCCTCCACTTCCTGTCTTCTTCCATTTAACCCAAGAAGTTCCAAGTAACACCTTCCTGAGCAGCACAGCTTTAAGCTTTTTCTTTTTGTGGGACAGTGGGGATGTTATGCAGACACTGTTCTTCTACACAAATACATCTTTTTCTACCTTGTTCTTTTTGAAATATCTACTCTTTTTTTTAAAGATTTTATTTATTTATTCATGAGAGACACACACACACACACAGAGGCAGAGACACAGGCAGAGGGAGAAGCAGGCTCCATGCAGGGAGCCTGACACGGGACTCCATCCCGGGTATCTAGGATCACACTCTGGACGGAAGGCGGCGCTAAACCACAGAGCCACCAGGAATGCCCCTCATTTTTTTTTTTTTTAATAATGGTGATATTTGTTTTGAATACACAGTGAGCTAAAGTCTTCATTTAACCCAAACAACTTTCTGAAGTATTATTTTTTGTTGAAGTATAATTGACCTACAATATTATATTAGTTTTAGGTGCACTACAGTGATATGACAATTATACACATTATGAAATGCTCACCGTGGTGAGTATAGTCACCAAATGTCACCATATGAAGTTATTACAACTTTATTGACATGTATAACATATATTTCCTACGCTATACTTTTCATTCTTGTGACTTATTTATTTTATAACTGGAAGTTTACACCTCTTTATCCCCTTCACCTATTTTGCCCATCCATGTTACTCCCCTCCCCTCTGGCAATCACTAGTTGGTTCTCTGAAATACCTACTCATCTTGAACATACAACATGACAACTCTGATTGCTTAGAAATAGAGCCTGAGAAAGGGATTGGGTGCACATCATTTACTAAAGGGTGCCTTTTAGGGGAAATCTGTAAGGGAGTGAGAAAAGTGGTGGGAATGAAGGGGAAGGATTTGAACAAGGATATAGTCTCAAGTAATCCAGAATGTCCTGATAGATCTATGTCTCCATCTGAGGCAAGGGGTTTGGTGTGTTTTATTCTCAGGGCAGTCAACGTTTAGCTGTGGGATGCCTCCTGAGTAAGATGGGTCCCATAGGCTGAGGGAAATGCTCCAGAGAAAAAGGAGAGTTGTTGAGTCCTTAGCATCAAACATTGATAGCAACTGTCAGATGGCACACCAGCCTGGTCAACAGGCTCTCGGTAGGATATTAACAGGTGCTTTTACTTTGTGCTTGCTCTGATCTATCATGCGTGGTACTTCCACAAGCAAATACAAGAAAAAAATTGATGCAAAAAAAGAAAAGGAGCAGAAATTAGTCTTGGAACCAGGTTAGTTTTCTTTTTGTTGTTTTCATAAAGATTTTCAAATGCAGTTACCATGGCCATTACTGGAAAGTACTTATTTAGTTACAGGTCAGCACTTTTTATTTGTGTTTTTTAAAAATACGTTTTTTTCTCAATTAATATCCTCCAGGTAAATGGAATTCTGACTTTTAAAGTGCTTTAAAGGTATCTGGGTGGCTGAGTGGTTGAGCATCTGCCTTTGGCTCAGGTCGTGATCCTGGGGTCCTGAGATCAAGTCCCACATCAAGTTCCCACATGGGAGCCTGCTTTTCCCTCTCTGTCTCTGCCTCTATGTGTCTCTCATGAATAAATAAATAAAATCTTAAAAAAAAATAAAGTGACTCTAGACACATTATGTTTTGTTTTCCAACTAAAAATAAGTAATCCATTTATAGCATTTTTCAAGGAATGAACAGTTGTATTTTCACCAGATATCTCAAAGCAGTTCCTGGTAAAATTCCACTAAGATTGAAGAGGACAAAAGTAATTCCAATTTCACTAGATGGTATGCCTTTTTAAAGACAGACCTAAGGCACTAAAGTAAGAGGAGATGAATCATCTTCCTCAAATATCTATTGGTAGATGAAAACAAAATTCATATGGATTTCCCCAGGAACCTGTCCTGGGGTTTGGTAATCACATTAAGCGTTGAGAGGGCTAGAGAAATGGTTCAATATCTACACATTCAGTATTCCCCCCCGCCCACATCTTCAAGAAAATCTTCACTAGCTTGGTGAATACTCTCTTTGGGTAATAAAAGAACAATATCCTAAAGAAAGAAAGATCTTAACTCTGTCACTGTCCCCACAGGACAAAGCTTATATGCTCAGTGCAAACACAACTTGGACGGCACTGATTAAAGGGAGCAATTTCGGAATTAGGAAATAGGATTCTTAAAGTGTTATTCATTAAAATTATCGACCTCTGAAGATAATTTCCAAGTAGAACTCTTCCCTTTTGTGCCTTTTTCACCAAACTAATCGTTAATTGATACTAGGTCCAGTGGTTTCTTCATTACACACACATGCAGTCTTCCATGCAGGCTGGAAATTCCAATGGCCTCTTGCTGGGAAAAGGAAGGAGGGCGGTAATATCTGCTTCTGGGGAGTCTTCTGCCTTTTAGGTATGAAACAGCTTTACAGGCTACAGCTCTGAGCTCCCCCTGCATTCCACTAAACAAATGCAAATTAACTTTCTGGTCATTAATAGGATTTGAAATCCTCCCAAGACCCATCTAATACCCTGGAGTCTAGTAGAGCATCAACCCTATGGGGAAGTCCCTCTTTTTTTGTGGTTACTCATCCTCATTGAAAACTCTTGAGGTAAATTCTGTTCCAATGTGTGCCACTTCAACACAGCTGGACCGTATTTGTGTTACAAGATCCTTTGGAGATGCTGGGACCTCCTGTACCTTGGATCCACCTCTCCTTGGTTTTTACATATTCATTGCCTCTGAAATCTTGCCACCTTACCAAAGAACTGCCACAAAAGAGTTTGTGAACCCTCCCTGCAGTGTGATGCGCTTGGCGGCCCCCACCTCTACAGCAAAGAGCCACCTGCTCCTTTTTTCTCTCCAAAGGGCTGTCTTCTTGATAAACATCAATCTCTTCAATGAGCAAAGGTAGGGATGTGTATTGACTTCAAAGCATTTTATCTCTTCAACCATGAAAAAAAAAAAAAGAGCAAGACAATAATTTAAGAATAAGGCCCCTGGGGGACTCAATTGGTTAATCGTCTGACTCTTGATTTCCACTCAGGTCATGATCTCAGTGTTGTGGGATCCAGCCCCTTGTCTGGCTCTGTGCTCAGCAGGGATCTACCTGAGGTTCTCACCCTCTCTCTGTAGCCCCTTTCCCCCAACCATGCATGTGCACTCCTCCCTGTCTCTCTCTCAAGTAAATAAGTACATCTGAAGAAGAAGAAGAAGAAGAAGAAGAAGAAGAAGAAGAAGAAGAAGAAGAAGAAGAAGAAGAAGAAGAAGAAGAATTAAAAAATAAAAACCTGCTTTAAAAAGTATGAATCTGGGGAATGAGTTGGGAATGAGGTGAGATAGATTGGAAAGGGAAAATACAAATAGATAAAAATTGGTCCCTCATATATCATCTTACCTTGAGGGAAAACGAAATACAATAGGCAACTTTTAAAAATTATCAGTTATCAAAAAAAAAAATTACCTGTTCTTCTAATTGAAGGAAGGAAAACGCATAATACTAATTTTGTTTTATATCCTTCTAATCATTTGTTTTCCATTGCTGGTGGAATATATGTATCAATGCAATGCAAAATGGAGAGCAATTTGGCAAATATCTGTTTAAATTATAAATGCTCATGCTTTTACCTGGTAATTCTGCTCTAGTACATTCATTTTGCATTTCAGACTAATACTAAGGGAAGTATCTGTAGAGGCTGCTTTTAGGCAACGGACTTGAACAATGGAAACCTGAGGAAAGAAGAGGGGCCCACAGTGACCCCCAACCCCCGGGCTGAATCCATACAGGCCCATTAGTTGACCAACTTCAAAACATCCATAAACCCTAGCTGACCGATGGCTTAATTACACCCAGACACAGGTAGCAAAAAAAGGAAAGTTCTGTATGTTCCCATACCCTCTCACTTCCCCCCTTAAATAACACTGCTCCCCCACCTCACCCCTGCTGCTGCCTTCTCATAGTCTTTCCTTTGGTGTCTGGCCCACTACTCCCTCATAATGAATTCAAAAAACTTCTATCTCCTTTGTTCTGCTTTGGGTGAATTATTTCACCTCCCAAGCAGCCAGCCTCCACCCAATGGGGTCATCCCACTGTTGGTGGCCATCCCCCACAGCATCTACAAGGACACACAGTGCAGCATGTTTTTGAAATAACAAAAGATAGGAATAACATCAATAGGCAGCCAGTTCAAAAAATATGGTACAACCATATCATATAGTACTTTGTAGCCATAGGAAAGGAGAAAGCTCTTCGTATACTAACATGGAGAGCTATCAAGACATGAAAGCAACGTTTTTATAAGTTTGGACTCTAGAGCTGCATACCGAACAAGAGAAACTTAACCCCTCTGCACATTATTTTTCTAATTTTAAAAATGAAAATGGCAATATTGCTTCCTTCATAGGATCGTTGTGAGGATTACATGAATAGATACTTGAAGAGGACTTAGAAAGACTAGGAGCTGACACATAAGGGCCCCTGGGTGACTCAGTTGTTGAGCATCTACCTTTGGCTCTCAGGGCATGATCCCGGGGCCCTGGGATCGAGTCCCACATCAGGCTCCCTGCGGGGGGCCTGTTTCTCCCTCTGCCTGTGTGTCTCTGCTTCTATATGTGTCTCTCATGAATAAATAAATAAAATCTTAAAAAAAAAGTAGCTGACACATAGGCTAGTGCTATTTACACTCATGAGACAAATTAGTGGTGGTAGGGAGGGAGAAGGTCAAAACAATGTGAATGGTGTGCTTCTATTTATGTAAAAATGGGAACTACAAGGGCGCACTTTTACTTGTTTCCATGTAATACATTGTGAAGGTTATACAGAGAACCATGAACCCTGGTGTTCATGCGGGGAGAACTGGACTGGGTGTAAGAAGATAAGAAACTTTCGATGTGTGCCCTTTTGTGCATTTAAAATCAAGAATAATGTTAATTTGTTATCTATTCAAAATTAAATAGATAAAAATAAATAAGAAGTCCTTCCCTGCAGCAAGTTTATGAAAAGGAGTTCACTATTTATGCTTCTAATGCTTTTGTGGCTGCATGAGGGAGCGGTTATTGCCAGCTGATGGAGATGAAAGTCCCAGATGCCTGCTGGGTCTCTGAGCCTACACTGCTATTGCAAGGAGGCCTCATTAGAGCTTCACAGTGGCGGGAATCAAAGCTCCCCCAAGTCCTTTGCTCGCTGGGGGTGGGGGTGGGGGAACCCGTTTTGTAGGGTTTGGTTGAGGAAGATCAGTTGTTGTCTAAAAAGGGCCAGGCGGCCCCTTTACTGTTCTATTCACAGAGAAAATAGGCTTTCACTGAGGTGTTCTTGTTGTTTTCCACGTTGGCAATTCTGGCTTGTCTTTTTTGGCTCCAAGTCTGGGCTACATGAGGCCAAAAGAAAATGCAGGAGATTCACCAGGATGTCATTTTTCACGGCCTGAGGTTTCGAGCTGGCCTGCCTTCTCTTGACTTTTCTGAGTCTTCTTATGTCTGTTTTAAAGAATGTCCAGGATTTTAATTCTATTTATCATGAGGGATATGGGAAAGTGTGCCTATACCATCTTGAAAGCAGAGTCTTATGTATTTTTTTTTTAATTTATTTATTTACGATAGACACAGAGAGAGAGAGAGGCAGAGACATAGGCAGAGGGAGAAGCAGGCTCCATGCCGGGAGCCTGATGTGGGACTCGATTCCCGGTCTCCAGGATCGCGCCCTGGGCCAAAGGCAGGCGCCAAACCGCTGAGCCACCCAGGGATCCCAAGTCTTATGTATTTTTTAAATATCTTTGTTGATCAATTTCTTATTACAGTAAATCTCGCTAATTTATATTTGTGGTGCTCTTCTGATTTGGCTAATTTTCCAGTATATCATGCAACAAATTATTCTGAATAGGAAAACCATTAACATAGTTTTGACATGACATTGACATGTCAGAATGTGTATCCAACCATCTTACTCAACCACGATAGTTTCAGTAGAATTTCCTTAATTTTCTCAGCTATCCTGGTCATATTTTTTTCTGTTGATAGAGACTATTATATTTTCTGCTAGTTAACCCAGTCAGTGATGTGGGAAACAAAAGCAAAAGAAAAAATTAAATTTCCTTACTACTTACAGCCCATTGACAAGTCCTTGAAATAAGCAGAGTGACCCTCTAGCAGCTCAGCTCCCTAGATGTTGACACTTTCTAAGGGCAAACGGCAATCTTACTTAACATTGTCCCCACCTCCTGGGATCCCATGAGTCTACCTTAAACATATGGAAATTCCTTTGGAAACCTCCTTTGTTTCTACTCACCCAAAACATATGTTGGCAGTCATCTTCCAAGCATGTGGCCCACCAATATACACACCCAAAGGGTCACATGACTGAGGTTTTACTAAACAGTAATAAATGACCTTTTCCTTTTTTTAAAAAAAATATTTTATTTACTTATTCATGAGATACAGAGAGAGAGAGAGAGGGGCAGAGACACAGGCAGAGGGAGAAGCAGGCTCCATACAAGGAGCCCAACGTGGGACTTGATCCCAGGTCTCCAGGATCACACCCTGGGCCAAAGGCAGCGCTAAATGGCTGAGCCACCTGGGATGCCCATAAATGACCTTTTCCTAACAAGAGCTAGCCCCCTCAGGGTCCTGGAAACTTTATTTCCAAAATATCACGGAGGCTTGTGCAGTCCCCAACTCCCTCCTTACTTGAAAGTACATAATTATTCACCCATCACAACCCCAATGCAGCTCTTTCTGCCCTTGAGTCCTGTCCCTGTGCTTTAATAAAACCACCTTTTTGCCCCAAAGACGCCTCTAGAATTCTTTGTTGGCTGTCAACTCCAAACCCCAACATTTCCACATCAGTCAGGCTTTATTTCATTGAACTGGAGAAATTGCAAAAGAATGTTAAATTATTTTAATAATGTCAAACTGTTCCCCCTAATTTAATCAAACATTATGTCACTTCCTGATCTCTCCTTCATTCCCCAACCCACAGCAATCAGCCATCAACTGCTATGATTAAGGAAACCTGTCATCCTAATATTTCTACATTCTTAATGGGACTTTTCTCTTTTTGGGCTTCATCTTGCTGGTTCTCCATGCTTAATGCGCATTCATGATCTCTCTCTTGCTCTTGAACCTCTACACCCTTTTATCTAGGAAGACCCTCTCGCAACTCTTGTAGCCTGCTAAGTTAACTCCTCTTCCATTCTGCAACCTTCACACGTTGGTTTTTATCAGGGTTCTGCTCATCCGCACCTACGGGGCTCCCCCATCGATGTGCTTGTCTCTACTTGGTGAATGCCATTGCCGAACATTGTTAATCTATCATTGTTATGCTGAAATAGATATAGGGAAGTCATTGACTTTTGTACCCAGGAAATAAAGAACATTGACCATGATCACAGCAAAATAAAAATTACACAGAGATTAGCATAATAAGAAATAGACAATTCCTAAGGTACTATTCACCACAGATGTCTTGCTTCAGTTCTGACACATCTGCCAGCTGTATAATCTCAACCCGGCGGTCCCTGATGTTCCCACACACAAAATATCCAAAACTGACCTTTTATCTAATGCCTACAAGTCCTTACCTCCTCTTCTACCCTTTCTTTCAAGTGGTGGCAACCAAGTGTTTTTAGTCAGTTTCATTAATGTAACTCATGCTAGCCTCCTGAGGGAATGAAGTCACCATCATCTGAGGGCCTTGCTCTGAACATGTTCCTCTTATCTGTGCTGCCTAATGCTATCTGCCTTCCCAAAGAATAGGTTGGAGAAATGTAGGCAGTCTTCTCCTGATAGGAGACTACCGGTAATACCTTCTATAGCTGGTACTTCTCTGTACCACCAGAACTAAGACATGAGAATACACTCAACCAGAGGCATATGTCCTCACTTACATTTTCCATTCTTCTAAAAAAAAAAGAGAAGACTGTAAGCCTCTCTCCTGTCACCTCGAGAAAGTGCCAGGTTGCAGATGGACACCAACTCACTGCAATGGGAGCATCCATCAAAACGTGTATTGCAGATGTGACTTCAGCTTTCATGGTTGTTCTGAGGACTAGAGTCAAGCTTCTGTAATAGAGCAAGGAAGCATTTATGTTTGGACCAGAACTCAGAATCTCTTTGCTTCCACTCTGTCCTGTCTTAGCCTTCACACAGGTTGCTCCTCACTTCATGGTAGAAACAAGCAGCAAGGACAGGTGAATAAAGGTGCTAGAGGTTTGCCTGAGATGTGTGGGGAGCAATGGGGCTAATGCTTATTCAGCAAGGCCTGCCCAGCTGGAACTCTAAGCACAGTAGTGTCATCAGTAAGAGCGCAGACCCTGAAACACAGACTCTGAAACTACACTGCTTATGCTCAACTCACATCTCTGCTGTGTGATTTTTGGTGGGTCACCTAAACTCAATCTTTGATTTTCTCATCTGTAAAATGTAGGTTATTATAGGACCTGTGTCATAGAGTTGTTTCAGGGATTAAATGAGTTACTCGATATAAAGTGTTTATAACACTGCCCAGACATGTTCATCTGTTAAAACTCTGGCTCTTTTTTCTGTGGCATCAGGGCTTCTTTGCTTCCTGATTGATGGGCCTAAGAGAGTAGTGAACTGTCTTGGAAAATCATCCTCCTTGTATTTTTCTTCTCACTATAATTTGTGATTTCTAGAACCTAGAGGACATTTTGGACTGTCCCCTTTCCCTCTCTCTCCACTTAAGCTCCTCATATTTCCAAGCACGTATCCTGCTGATGTTATTTCCTCAATCAGTCTTTCTTTTTTATGCCTTTGCCACTATTCTATTTAGGACTTCATTGCTGGTCATCTGAATTACTATTGTCACTTTCTTTTTCTTATCCATCCCCTTCAAATCCATCATCCACTGAGCTGCAATTCTGACCAAATCCCTTCCGTTTAAAACCTTTCACTGGCTCCCCATCAACAATACAGTGAAGTCCAAGCTCCTGCCCATGGCATGTGAGGCTTTGCCCATCTCTTCTCTGTCTTCCCACTTGTATCACACTCTGTGCCCCAGAAACACTGAGCTTCTTGTCATTCCTTGCAAATACACTGCTGCCTCTTGCATCTGTGTCTGGGGTAATGATGAAGTGGATTGAGCGTGCGTATGTTTTCACAGTCAAGGAAAGAAATGTAGATCTTACGGTACTTTCTGAATTTTTTAAAAAATATTTTTATGTTTCTTTCTTTCCCGTTTCCTCTTCTTCTTCTTCTTCTTCTTCTTCTTCTTCTTCTTCTTCTTCTTCTTCTTCTTCTTCTTCTTCTTCTTCTTCTTTTTTAATAGAGGGTAGGGGGAGGTAGGGAGAAAGGGCAGAAGGAGAGGGAGAGCAAGAGAATCTTAAGCAGGCTCCACACCCAGCACAGAAAGGCTTAACCTCATGACCCTGATATCATAACTTGAGCCCAAATCAAGAGTCAGAAGCTTAACCAACTGAGCCACATAGGTGCCCCTGAACTTTTTAATTAAGTGAAAGATGAAGCACAAGATGAAGCACCATCCTCTCAAAGAATACCCCTGAACTCCAGTGTCTCAGCTGGGTTAAATGTTCCAACTCCAGGCTCATTTATCTTCACTTACATTATTGCGTTATCATTACTCTAGGTCGAATGATTTGAGAGCATGAACTCTCCCACACACCATGCAGAGTTCTAGCGTAGATCTTCAGCTAGGAGTGGGGAAACAAATGAAACTCAAATAACTAAAGAATCTTAACCACAATGATGACCAGAAAAATCATAGCACATGTCCCCAGCAATGAAATACCTATTCCTTTTCTTGTATTTTCTATTTACTATCCAAGCAACAAAATGGAATTATCTTTATCCTGTATTTTTTTTTTTTACTATCAAGTCTGCCTCTTCTATTGATCACTCACAAATAAGCTATTATATTTAGCATGTGAAAGAATTTTCCCATTTGGACATTGTATAGAATGAAGATAATGTGCATCTTTAGTAAAGGAGGGGGTATTCTGAGTTGTCTTTTATTTATTTATTTATTTATTTATTTATTTATTTATTATTATTTATATATTTTTAAAGATTTTATTTATTTATTCATAAGAGTCACAGAGAGAAAGAGAGGCAGAGACATAGGCAGAGGGAGAAGCAGGCTCCATGCAGGGAGCCCGACGTGGGACTCAATCCCGGGTATCCAGGATCACGCCCTGGGCTGAAGACAGGCACTAAACTGCTGAGCCACCCAGGGATCCCCTGAGTTGTGTTTTAAAGAATAAATTCTTAGGAGTAATCCCATTATAAATCATAGGAAGAATGTTTAAATGTATTAGTAATTCATTTAATAGAAAAATGGAAATGTAAACATAATGAGATATTATTTCAGTCTTAATAGCCTAACAAAAATTACAGTGCTGGACACTACCAAATGTTGGCAGGGATGTGGGGATATAAGTACCCTCGTGCCTGTTTGGTGGTCATGAAGTCTAGTGCAGCCAATCAGGTTATAAACTTTACTCAAAGTAAATAGTGCATGTTTCCTGTGAATCTGCCCTTCTGCTTCTGTATATATAGTTTTCTGTATATCCTATAGACAGGGGTCTCTTAGTGAACATGGATAAGGATGTTCAACATTTCTTTGTCTTTGGTGGCAGAAATTTGGACACCATCAAGGGGTCTGTATGAAAGATGTGCATAATAAAATACCATGCCATAATCAATACAATATGTACATAGACATCAGTGTGGGTAGACCTAGAACTCAAAGTACTGATTAAAAAATGTAATGAGTGGGACACCTGGGTGGCTCAGCAGTTGAGCATCTGCCTTTGGCTCAGGGCATGATCCTAGAGTCCCAGGATCAAGTCCCACATCAGGCTCCCTGCATGGAGTCTGCTTCTCCCTCTGCCTATGATCTCTGCCTCTCTCTCTCTCTCTCTCTCTGTGTGTGTGTGTGTGTGTCTCATGAATAAATAAATAAAATCCTTAAAAAAATGTAATGAGCAGAACGAGATCTATAGCTCAGTGTCATTTATGTACCCCTTCTTACCTCAGTTTCCTTATTGATAAGGTTTGGATAATGATAGTACCTGCCTTACATGGTTTTTGCGGGCATTAAATGAGTCAATGCCTAATAAGCACTTAACTAATTCCTGGGACATGTAAATGCTCATAATACCAGTTATCACTATCTGATTTTTATTATACAAATTAGTGACACATGCAAACAAAACACAGTCTCACATTTGATATAAATGCCTACTAATAAATATACATTAAATCCTTCAGATTTGCTGCTTGTGGGAATGAAGGCAGGAAATGGAGTTAAAAAAAAAGAAGAAGAAGAAGAAAGATGTAGCTATTAGAAGAGGAAGTCACCTGTTGGGACTGGAGGAATATAATTAAACCTTTTGTACCTGAGTTCCCCAAAAAGATAAAAAAGATATCCAAAGATATCCAAAGGATTTGCTTCTTGGGAGCAAGTAAGTGAAGGTGATTTCAGCTGCAAGTGAAATAATGCCCCTTTAAGTGACTTAACTAATAGGAATTGTTATTATCACTCAAAATAAATATTTGGAGATAGATGGCCCCAAGGGTGAGTTCAGTTCTCAGTGATAGTACTTTTCTGCCTCCAGTCTTTAAAACCCTGACTTTCACACTCTGACTTTGCTGTCGTGGTCATAATGGATGACCACATATCTCAGAGTCCAAATGGGAGGGAAAGAGAAGGACTCCCTTTGACCATGTCTTTCTTTTAACCAAGAGGAAAACTGTCAGAATGTCCACCACCAACAACCATACCATCAACTCAGACTAAACCCATTACCCTGGATGGATTAGTCAGCAGTAAGGAAAGGGAAATCTAGTATCTGACATGGACAGTCACACTGATGGAACGTTGACTCTTCCTATAAGGCAGAAGGGGTTTGGGGTGGCTGCTGGGTAGGTCCCCAAGAGTGTCTACCATATGAGAAAAAGGACATGGGATATATAAAAAGTGGGTTGAGCTCATACTTCTTGAGTTGAAAATCACTACCACTTACAAGTCTTTAACCTTATGGAAATAATTCAGCCTTTCTGTGACTCATTTTCCCTATATGAGAAAAAAAGAATAATAATAGTCACCTCATAAATATGTACTCAATAGATATTAGCTATAATTACTACTTAATAGTAAATATTTAAATGATCAAGGGATTTATATTCTTTTGGTTCTCCCTTAGGATCCCAGGATTGTCACTTACTTGCAATGACTGTCCTTATGTGTCAATGTTCTTACCTGGGGTGATATTGCCCCTTAGGAAATATCTGACAATGTATTTTAGTTGTCACAATTGTTGGTAGGTGGCAAATCCAACGAGCATTTAGTACCAGGTAGAGGCCAGGGATGCTACTAAATATCCTGCAATGCATGGGACAGCCTCCACAACAGAGAATTGTCCAATCCAAAATGTTAATACTGTCAAGACTGAGAAACATTTTTATGTAGGTAACCGAGACTTAAATAGGTTAAAAAAATAGCTATTTTTAAACCACCTATAACGATCATCAATTTTTGTCCACAAAATGGGGTTAATGATTCCTTCCTAATAGTATTGTTGAGAAGATTAAGAATCCAGTGCATGTACAACATTCAAAACAGAGTGAGCTTACAGTTCACATCACTATGGCTCAGTTTCTTCAACTATAAAATAATGGCATAATCATGCTTCAATGTAATATCACTTGAGGATTAAATAAAATATGCTTAAGGTCCTCAGCACACAGTAGGTAACATTAAGTATCAGTTGCTTTCTTTCTTCTCATTAATCTTCAAAAGACAGAACTTTGATCCTCTTAGGTGATTAGGTAATTAATGAGCTACTGAGAAAAAAAAATTAACAATGCAACTTAAATAAAAGCTGATCCCTAGAGCTGAGAAGTTCTTTCGCTCTTCAATTGTGACAAGATAGCACTCATGAATTGTATTAGATCAATCACGCTGTAGTGAGAATTTGTACAGCAGTTCCAGGGTCAGAAGCATGTATTACAAAAAGGGGGAAAAAATCAGTACTTATTCTATTTTTCATTTGATTTTTACAAGGTAATTACTTCTTTAATGGCATTTATGAAAATTTGTAACATGGAAGTTCCACATGCTTACTGGTCAACTCACTGTAAACACTATCGCACATATTTGCTATATAAAACCCATATTATTTATGTAATGAGTCTTGGTAATAAAACAGCAACCAGTGATTCATTTCTCTGTGTTATTTCATGCAGTACAATTTTGAGGTCTGAAATATGGAAAGCATCCTCTTTCAAAAGGAAATATTACAGAGAAGAGAGGCACTATCAGTGTGCAGGTTGAAACCAAATGAGACTTGAGACTAATAAAAGCTCTGAAGCTTGACCTTGCAGACATCCTTACACCTTGCATAGTTCCCAAATCAGACAAGCCCTAATGGCCAACATAAACCATGCTCAACTCCCGTTACCACTTAAAGATTTCAAAATTGCCACCCAATAAAATGGAAGAGAACCTGTGCATCCACATGTAGGAAATAAAGATAAAAATTGGGTGAAAAATGTGTTGGTTAGCGTTGGGAGGAGGTGGGTAGAGGGCCCAAGACAAGGCACAGCTAGCTATAAGCAGTAAAATGGAAGAGAAAAACTCACTATGGCCATTCTAATTGCCATGGTATTGAGCCAATAGGGTTAATGAAACCAGCTCGAGCTTTCAGTGTTTTAACTTTTGTGATTTGTACCATGTTTTGTCTGCTTTTTTATCTTCTGTAATGATTATGAAGGGAGACATCTGGTAAAATGAGGAATACACAAAGCACAATAGAGTACGTGGATCATATTGACAAAATAAATACTAATGATTTCCTTTTTCCTTCCTCTTCTGTTTATCTCTAGTGTTAGCAAATTTACAGATACCATCAACCCTCATCTCCTTTACATTTTTGGACACATTTTTTTTCTCTTCGGGATTCTGCTTTATATTGAGCTAAAACACATTTCTTGTATTTTGTTTTTGTTTTATTCGTTGGTCCTAATTTTAACCTTGGCATTCGCATGATAGACCTTGAGTAGTTTTGAAGAAAGAAAATCCGTACCCCTAGAACATCAGCGTATCTCTTGGCTAAGCTTTTCTATTCCTTCTGTTGAGTTTCCTTACTGTTCTAACTGTATTCTCTTCACATTTTTCCAGGTGGCTGTGATTTTCTTAAGAGTGTGATACTCTGAAGCAAAAGAAGTATTTTAAGGGTGGCCTGAAACAGTGCTTCTTAACTTTCAATGTTCCCATCACTGGAAGTTCTTGTTAGGATGCAACTTCTGATTCACTAGAAAGGGTGAAGCCCTAGACTCTTCATTTCTGCTAAGCTGCCCTGAGATGCTAAAGCTGCTAGTTAACCAACAACTGTTTGAGTAGCAATGGTCTAAAAATGCAGAGTAGAATATATTAATATTAATATTATAATATTATTAATATTTCTCATTCTGGGTACTGTTTATCTGCCAATACAGTGTAAGACACAAATTGCTAATGCAATTTGAAAGAGCCCCATCACCTATATCTATATCATTATAATCTGTCAGGAGTAGTTTTTCATTTACTCATTCATTTTGTTTTAGCTCTACTGTATGTTCTCAGGAACATAAACATTACTCTTCAGGTAAATAAAGCTCACCATCCTTTATTACTCCAGGCAACCCTTGAACCAACCGGTTTGCTTTGCCATTGGTGTCAAATAGTCTTTAAATTTTAAAGCAAAATTCACTATCTTCCTTCACTGATCTGTTACCTCTAAGCAACACCAGAAACCCAAGTACACAAGACCAAAAATTTGGAAGGTACTAATACTTCCCTCCACATCATACCCTTAGTCTATGAATTTATTGCCAAGGCCTGATGATGATACTTCCCAACTAACTTGTAGTATTGCACATGTTGCAGATGTTACGTTAAAGTTGCTTTCTCCAAGGAACCTCCCTCTTCTTCCTTACCACCCACCCACATCCATAACCCCATCAATACCCAACCAGTTGCCTCTTTCCCCTCAATTCTCTCAGAGATACCCATGCTTTGTCTCTCTTCATCTTAGCATATTTATGATTACAGAGGCTTTATACATTTTCATTTTCCACTATCACTGCCAAGCCCATCAGAGTCTAGAACAGAGAAAAGGTCTATCAAGAATCTATTGAATGTTTAATAAATGCTGAAAACGCTGTGCTTGATTTAGTACTGTCTGTATCTAGGTGAAATGCATTGGCATTCATTTGGAATGAAGCCTAACTTTTGTTGCTTATACAACAATTGTTTTGTAGTTATAAATGCTTTTCTATAAGTGGAGATCATTAAAAATGACTTTTTTCTATTACTATGTGAAATCTTTTTAAATGGTGCTTTAACCTGAATAGTGTTAGTAGATAGCATTCACATATAAAATCTTTCACTTGCTTGTAACTACAATAATCACAGCCTAGCATACTCTAAGCTTTGAAAGATTATCCTTAAATCCAGTTTTTATTGATACGTGGAAGATGAATGACCTATATAATTTTCTGGAAACACTTTATCTTTGCTCTCACACACACACACACACAAAAAATGTTGTGCTGGCACCAATTACCAATTTTCCATGAAGATTATGAGCCAGGAATGATCAACTATACCAGTCTATCCCAAGACATAGGAGCTTCTTAGAATGAGGGACTTCCAGTGCTAAAACTGGAACTGTGTTGGGCAAACCAGAATGGTTGGTCATGATAGCTAGTATTGGCTAGATATGGAATCTAGCATCCTCTTATAAGGCCCACCTAACTCCAAAGTCTGTAACAGCCAAACTTGTTAAAGAAAGTCACAAAAACTGGGGTAGCTGCTTTCTAGATATGAAGGACAAATTTGATTTGGCAAGCATTCTTGGCCAATCTGGACCTTCCAAAAGATTGAGTCCTTCTCACTGCCATCAAAGTCCAGTCATAGTGGAAAGACACACTTTTTTTTTTTTTTTTAAGCTGAAGACTTATTTTCTTCTATTTATGAAGAACCAGATTCTATCCTTTTCTGTAATATCAGCCATGGCAGCCATCTGATGGTAATAATTTAACCATCTGCAACTGCAATCATTTCGTAAACTGTTTGCAAAAAATAAACCATAAAATGAAATGCAAATTAGATGAATTCAGAGGCACATATTTCTCTAATTAATATTGCTTCCTTTGGAATTATAGGTTCCTTTTGGCAACATTCATTTTACTGAAATCTTCTCTGAAAATGCCATTTAAAGAGTGGAACATTAAATTTTTAGATGGAAATAACATGGTTTCTTCAGAAATTTCTCCACCTTAAGTCCATAATTTCAAAACAGGGTTCTTTAAAGAGTAGAAGTTTAGGTACACAATCTATTCTCAAAGGAGAGAAAAGAAATATAGAATAGCTTCCAATGCCTAATGGATGAAATTCAAAGTGTTCAGTCTGGTTTTCAAAAGCCTCTTGAGATGGTGTAGAAATAATCATCCTAAAGTCTTTTCACCATTTCTCTGGAAACTTTTTTCATTTCTTCCTGGTGGGTCCCCAGCTCTTCTTCAGATACTAACAGCACTGTGTCTTACACATAGTAGGAACTCAATAAATATAGATTGGATGGATGTATAAAAGATGGAGAAATAATTGGAGTCAAGTTTTTACTCATAAATTGTTTCTTATACGGAATATATTCTTTTTTCTGTTTATGTATGCTCATCCTTTTGACTAGACCTCCTCTGGTGGCTTTTTGTTTGAACATTTTATCATTTAACAAGGTATTTTTTTAAGTGTTCACATATATGGAATAGACTATGTGTTTCTTAATGACTTTTAATCATCTTCTAGCCCCCTATTTAGACCTTAAATCTCTTGAAGGAAATGTCTAGTGAATGCTGCTGAGTATATGCATATCTTGTTTCATTGCACTTTGCTTTTTTTAAAAAGATTTTACTTATTTATTTATGAGAGACACAGAGAAAGAGGCAGAGACATGAGCAGAGGGAGGAGAAGCAGGCTCCATGCAGGGAGCACAATATGGGACTCGATCCTGGGATTCCAGGACCATGCCTCCAGGTGTTCAACTGCTAAGCCACCCAGATATCCAATGCACTTTGCTTTAATGGGCTTTATAGATATTGTGGGGGGTTTTGTTGTTGTTGTTGTTTTGTTTTGTTTTGTTTTGTTTTTATAAATTGAGGATTTGTGGCAACCCCAAGTCAAGCAAGTCTTTTTTCCAACATCTGCTCTCTTTAAGTCTCTGTGTCACATTTTTGGTAATTCTCACAATATTTCAAGCTTTTTCAAGAGTATTATATTTATTATGGTGATGTATGATCTGTGATCTTTGATGCTATTATTGTCATTGTTTTGGGGTCCCATGAACTGTACCTTATAAGACAGCATATTTAATCCATTAATGTGTGTGTTATAACTGTTCCACTGACCAGCTGCTATCCCTTCTCTCTCCTTCTCCTTGGGCCTCCCTATTTCTGAGACACAACAATATTAAAATTAAGCCCATTCATAATCCTACAATGGCCTCTGTGGGTTTGAATGAAAGGGAAGGTCACATGTCTTTCACTTTACATCAAAATCTAGAAATGATTCTTAGTGAGGAAGATGGCAAAAGCTAGGCCTCTTGTGCCAAATAATTACCCAAATCATAAAGGTAAGGAAAGTTCATGAAGGAAATTAAAAGTACTGTCCAATGAACATGTGAATGATAAGAAAGCAAAATAGTCTTATTGCACAGATGGAGATAGTTTTAGTGCTCTGGATCGATCAAACCAGTCACAACATTCCCTTACACCAAAGCCTAATCCAGAGTAAGGCCCTAACACTCTTTAATTCCATGAAGGCTTAGAGAGGTGAGAAAGCTGCAGAAGGAAAGTTTGAAGCTAGCAGAGGTTGATTCATAAAGTTTAAGGAGAGAGACTGTCTTCATAACATGAAAGTACAAGGTGAAGCAGCAAGTACTAATTAATGTAGCAGCTGTAGTGAGTTATCCCGAAGACCTAACTAAGATAATTAATAAAGGTGGCTATACAAAACAACATACTTTAAATGTAAATGAAACAGTCTTATGTTGGAAGAAGATGTCATCTACAGCTTTCATAGCCTGAGAGAAGCCAATACCTGTCTTCAAAGCTTCAAAGGACAGGCTAACTCTCTTGGGGGGTGGGGGGGTCACATAGCTGGTGACTTGAAGCCAATGCTCAATTACCATTCTGAAAATCCTAGGGCCCTAAAGAATTATGTTAAATATACTCTGCTTGTGCTTGATAAATGGAACCAGAAAAGCTCAGATGATAACACATCTGTTTACAACATAGTTTACTAAATATTTGAAACCCACTACTGAGATCTACTGTGAAGAAAAGAGGATTCCTTTCAAAATATTACTGTTCACTGACAATGTTCTTAGTCACCAAAGAGCTCTGGTGGAGATATTCAATGAGAATAATGTTTTCATGGCTGCTAACATAACATCCATTTGTCCAGCCTATGGACAAAAAGTAATTTTGACTTTCAAGTGTTGTTAAGAAATAAAACTGTAAGGCTATAGCTACCATACATTATAATTCCTCTGATGGATCTGGGCAAAATAAATTGTAAGCTTTCTGGAAAGGATTCACCATTCTATATGCCATTAGGAACATTCATGATTTATAAGAGGTCAAATGTCAACTTCCAGAGGAATTTGGAAAAATTTAATTCCAATCCTCATGAGTGGCTTTCAGAGATTCAAGACTTCATGGAGGAAGTAACTACAAATGTGGTGGAAACAGCAAGAAAACTAGACTTAGAAGTGTAGCCTGAAGATGTGAGTGAATTGCTGCAATCTCATAATAAAAGCCTAACAGATGAGGAATTGCTTCTTACGGGTGAGCAATAAATGTGGTTTCTTGAGATGAAATCTAGCCCTGGTGAAGATGCTGTGAAGACTGTTGAAATGACAAGAAATGATTTAGAATATTCCATAAACTTGTTGATAAAGTGCTGTCAGGGCTTGAGAAGATTGACTCCAATTTTGAAAGAAGTTCTACTGTGGATAAAATGTTATGAAACAGCATGTCAAGCTACAGAGCAATTGCTCATGAAAGGAAGAAGCTATCAAAGTGGCCAAGTTCGCCGTTGTATTATTTTAAGAAGTTGCCACAGCCACCCCAACCTTGGCAACGACCACCCTGATCAGTATCAAGAAAAGACCCTCAGGCATCCCCAGTGGCCTAGTGGTTTAGCACAACCTCCAGCCCGGGGTATGATCCTGGAGACCGGGGATACAGTCCCACGTCAGGTTCCCTGCATGGAGCCTGCTTCTCCTTCTGCCTGTGCCTCTGCCTCTCTCTCTCTGTGTGTCTGTCATGAATAAATAAAAAGTCTTAAAAAAAAAAAAAAAAAGAAAAGACCCTCCACCACCAAAAACATTATGACTCCCTGAGAGCTCAAATAATGGTTAGCCTTTTTTTAGCAACAAAGTATTTTTATTAAGGTATGAACACTGTTTTTTTAGACATAATGCTACTGCATACTTAATAGACTACAGTATAGGGTAACATGACTTTTATATCTATTGAGAAACCAAAAATTCATTTTACTTGCTTTATTGTGATAATCACTTTATTGCAGTGGTCTGGAACCAAACATGCAATATATCTGAGGAATGCCTACGTTTAGAAATTTTATCCTGAAATTTGTCCATGTTATCATTGCCATTGTCTCTGATTCTTCCCCTCCCATGATCTACTCTGCCACTCCTTTCCTTTTTCTAACTTAAAAATATCCCTAACTAGGTCTTCTCATACTATACACTGAAAACTCACCTCTTTCTACTCTTTTCTTTCCCCTGTTCTATTCCCTAATTCAAATTCCTGCCTAAATATCTAATTGCTCCCAAAAAAGGTGGAAGAATTTGATTAAAGTATCAAGGTTCACACCAAAGTTAATGACACACATGGAAGTATTTTCATTTTTAAAAATCCAATATGAAGCCAAACACTTGTCTATATGGTAAATTTTCAAGTACTAAGAATTGATAGTCTTCAAACAGTTTGATGGTGTGGATAGATGAGTGAATGTGTGTCTGTGTATTGTGTGCATGCTCTCTAGGGGACAGATATTTCTCATCTTCCATTAGCAAAGTCTGAAACATGAATAAGGTTTAAGAGGTGGTGAGAGGGCAAGGACCAATAATGGCTACTCATAAAGAAAAATCTTAATTTAACCTTCAATTAACTGGATTGTTAGTAAGTAAGCAGGAAGTTTTGCTACATCTTGCTTTTATTCAAAAGGGAGTGATTCAAAAGGGAAGAAAATAATCACAGGAAACCCCTTTTTTAATTCTTGGGAGTACTCTACTGAGGTCAGAATAAATTCATTTAATTGCCTACATTTTCTATTTCTCAAGTTCCTACAATTGGAGTAGATGTTCTAAACATCTGACCCTGTACCCCAACATGAGCTGTAATGATGAGACAATAAGATAATGTGGGTGAAAGCATTTTTCGAATTACAGTGTACTGTGCAAATACAAAGAAGACCTTTTAATGAATATCTACCTTTAAATATTAGTATTTCATTGTAAAATTATGACTGCCTCTTTATGGGATTATTTAATGTGGCTAGATGGCCATGTTTTAAGAGTGCTATAGAGAAAGTTCCTTAAAGGGTCAGAGATCTGCCTAAATCACTTCTATTATTCATTCCTTCCACCTCTGATATTTCATAATGTATTGTAACATGAGTGGGGGAAATGCTATTTTAACAATTAGACCCTTGAACATGAAACAAATGTCATTTCTTCTTCCTACTGGCACCCCCACCTGCTTTCTGCCAAGAGATTTAGTCTTGAAATTGGCAGATCATGTGATCTATTTCAGTGACTCTCCATCAACTTGGGATGTTTAAATCAGTTTCAGTTCTATGCTTCTCCATATTTGATCCTTCATTTTCACCAGTCACTGATCTCTCCTAGCCATCAAGTGTCCACCACTGCCAGTCATAACAGTGAGCACTAGGAGTGGAGGGTTAGTTTTCAGGATTGGCTCTCTAGAGGGAGTAGTTAGTGTCCCGAGGGCTGGTGGGGTGCCCTGTGCTACCCCATACCTCATGTACCCATAGCACAAGGGATCCTTAGTACTGGTGGAGATGAATGGGTCACTGTACTCTTCAAGAGCAGGCTTATTTTCTGTACAGCTCCCTCTACTTTAGGGAATCCTTTGAGAGTCAGATGGAACTTCATTGCAGCTTAAGACATGCAGCCTATCATAGCATTTCCCTAAAGAACCTCACCTCGTCTGGTACCCAGAGCTTGTATCCAAAACAGTACTCCAAGTGGTATGGTACAGCAACTGACAAACAGAGCAGTGGAATGGAATCTGTGACCATTTTAACCCTTTATTTCATGTTTTGTGTGGAGTCCTCTTAAAATGATGCTAAGAAGGGTTTGGAGAGTGGGAGGCACTCAGAGCCTAGGGCAGCTGCTCTTTTCCTGTCAGTCAGAAGGATTTCCATTTTGATATCCAGTTGAGATGTACTGGGCACACCAGCTAGGTATTAGTCCTGCCAACACCCTGGTCATCTCTAGAAAGACTATAGATCTGCATTCTCCACTACCATTGACAAGGCAACCCTCAGGAACCTTTGATGTCCTGTGAAGGACAGGGGCAGTGTTCTAGGGACTCACTCTAAAGATGTAAGCATAGGGGAATTATAACATAGGCTACCTTCCAAATCCCAACCTTTCCATTTACTCGCTTTGTGACCTTAAGGAAGTTACTTAACTGTATATCCAAGCCATTATTTGTGAAGTCAGAATAACAATTCCACACATATGGTGTTGTGAGGATTAAATTAGTTAATGTGTGTAAAGCAATTAGAGTGGTGTCTAGCACAGTAAATAGTATGTAAGTATAAGCTGTCATTACTTAGTTTTGCCCAAAGGTATGAGGAGTATCTGTGAAACTACTAACCTTATGCCTTATCTAGTAACTAGTACTGTGGACCCTCTCATACACGTGTACACCTCCAAACCTTGATAGGTTCCTCCTGTATATTTTTTATATTCATTGCTGGCACTTAGTCCAGTGAGGACAGACAGGCCAAGACTCTATACTGTTTTTAGTTTTATATGCTTCCACTTAACTCTTCCTTTTATAAATTGATATTGATAATTTTCAGAAGCTTGACAATCTTTTTCTCTCTTCTGGAACAATGCATGAAAAAAGTTCTATTTCATTGTGCCTATGTGACTATTTAAGCGATCTCATTCCCAGAGCAAGGCTAATTTAGTCTCACAGTAGAGAGGGCCATTGCATTGAATGGTGCCCTGTCTCTATGAGAAGGAAAGTTTTATTTTGTGGCCTTGGAGGGATGGGTGTCAACAGTGATAGAGTGTGGTGTGCAAAATGAGGTCTCCATTCATACTCCTATTAATTGAAATTTTGCCTCCACAGTTCTCTGTACCATGCTAACGCAATGTGCTCAGTTGGGTTTATGATCTCTTCCCATATTCTTCTACCACAAATTCTACAGAATCTTCATTCTCCAAGATTTTTAAATAACTGGCAAAGTCCTAGAGTGAATAAAGAAGAGATGCATATACTGTAATTGTCAACAGTAGGAAAGAGTTAATTGACCTAAGTCAGTAATAATATTTGAGAGGAAAAAAAATATTTGAGAGGGAACTACCATGTGGATACCTACCCAGGTCATGTATGAGTTCAAGGAAGAGAAATTACAGGGAATTGATCTGCTTTTTGTTTCTGTAATCCTAAATGTTACTAGTTTAAATATGAGTTATTGACTACTATCAACTTAAACATTGAGGTGGGGAACCACAGAATATATCAAACGAACTTGATTTTCTTGGTAGGTTTGGCAAAGATATTGGGAATGTGTTCACCTTAAGAACAAAGCATATGGATACTCTTTGTGACTTTTTTTCAATGTTATGTGTATTTCTTCAACTGCATTAAAAATATATAGTATATTTTCAGTCTACTGTTGGGCCAGATGTTTATTTTGATTATCATAATAGACATGATGTGACCAGGTTTCTTCGTTCTACTTTTATCCAGTTCTGAATGGACCAATACCTATAAATCTCCCTCCCTGCTGCAGGAATAATATGGTACAATCTGTCAGAAATTGAATCTTGAATTTCCTGAGTGTCTATATACTGATTTCTTCTTTCTGGATGTGCTGCAATAGTCTTTCTTTTACTAGAAAAGCAAAATTAAGGTAGCATTTGAATGATTAAAAGTATAGGAATAAAAACATTAGGTTTTTCCCAGAAGGACAGATTCTCATATTAGTTTTTCTCTCTAAATTTAATATATATGAAAATATGATATACATAAATAGATAACATCTATGAATAGATAATGTATATAAATATATACATATATAACATGTGAATATATTTAATATATATATGAATATTCATCCTAGGTCATATATATTATATATATATAATGCATATAATTTTTTTCGCATATAATTTTTTAACCTACAATTTCTCTTATTCTAACTCTAAACATCAGATTCCTTATCTATGGAATGTAGTATTTGACCAATTTATTACTCATCATCTTCTAGCTCTAAGTTCTATGTTTCTATGCATCATGATAAAGTATTAATTTTCTCAGCACCCAAGAAGTGAAGTTCTAGTGAGCTCATTACAATGTGAGAAAGTTGTAGATCTTTACTTTCTTTCCCACTCTACATGGTATATATAAATATTTAATGAAAGCCTCCAGTTGCTGAAGAGGTAGTTCATCCTGATATTTCATTAGTAGCATTTGCTCAATGTGATAAAACTCAGTATTTTTTATTGTCCAAACAAGGACTATCTTGAATATTATTTTGATATGGCTTTATGGGGATATTATAACATTTTTGTTCAACAAATCTATAGGAAGATGCAAGGGCTCATTGTTTGGGGCTGAGTAAAGTCCTGGCTGGAAGTTCCCTTTATATAGCTGTGTATTAACTTAGCATATTAATGTACAGTTCATAGATTTTTACCTCTCTTTTTCCATTTTATTTATACTCTTGAACGTCTCCTCCAGATTATAATCATGTCCCTAAATCTCAGGATCATAATGCGCACCAATTGCATTACTATAAATCAAATCTACAAAAGCCAATTTTGTTTAAGGAGGGCTTTTGCAGATTGGAAAAGACCTTCCTGAGAGTATTTAGACTGCATGAGATAGAACAATAGGTAATGGTTGGTCTCAAAAGGTTTCTGAATTTTTTCTGCTATGACTTATTTGATTGCCATAACACCCTATAATAATCATCTCTATAAATGAAGGAGGGAGGGAAAGAAGAAAGGGAAGGAGAAAGGTGGTAGAGAAGAAGGAGGAAGAGGAGGAAAAAAGAAGAGGAAGAGGAGGACAAGAACAAGAAGGTTTATTAATTTTCTCAAGAGTTCCTTATAAATGAGCGGATTGGAAGATAGCTTAACTGAAACTCCTGAGGGATTCCAGAACCCCTTGATAGAGTTTTGCACCCCAAGCACCAATCATTCCAGAGAAAACAGAACAAGAAGACTAGATTGATGAAGAAGCTAAAGTTCAGTCAAGTATGTGGTTGCACACTAACAGATCTTTCTTTAATGGAAGTTTTATTTATTCATCCCATAAATGCATATTATGGGACAAAGTAGCTCTTCTTGTTCACTTTTAAGATTGTCAGCTGTGCTGCATTTAGGAAACATGTGCAGCCCTGAAACCAACAAACAGATCAGTGCTAGATGATTTTTTGTTTACCCAGTGAGTTCATGTTTCATGGTACTTTTTTTTTTTACCCCAAATGGCTGGAGAGCTGATAATATTAATAAAGTGTTTTATTTATTTAACAAATATTTACTAAACACCTCTTATACACTTGACACTGCCAGGGTATAAAGTTATCCCTAATTTGAAAATCATGGTGTCGATAGACATGATGGCAAATTTTATGTCAATTTGCTTGGGACATGCGGTGCCCAGATATTTGGTTAAACATCATTCTGAGTGTGTCTGTGAGGGTGTTTCTGCATGACATTCACATTTAAATGGGTAGACTGAGTAAAGCAGATTGCCTTCCCCAATATGGGTAGGTCTCATCCAGTCAGTTGGAGGCTTGAATAGAGCAAAAAGCTGAGTAAGAAAGAATTCTCTCTTTCCATCTGGCTGTCTTCAAACTGAGACGTTGGTCTTTTCTTGTACTCAATCTGTACAGACACCTTTGGTGCTCCTAATTCCCAGGCCATCAGGCTTAGACGAGAACTCCAGCTCGCAGACCACAGGCTGTGGGACTTCTCAGTTTACATAATTAGGTGAACCAGATCCTTATAATATACATGGCTAGCTCTATCTATCTCTCTATCTCCCTATCTATCTATCTATCTATCTATCTATCTATCTATCTATCTGTCATCATCTTTATCTATCATCTATCATCCTATTCTGTTCCTCTAGAGGACTCTAACACAATAGAGAAGTACAGATATACACAACCTTAACCTTATATCAATTCCTATTTGTGAATCATGTGATAACGATATAAACAGAGTGCTTTGGAAGCCCATAAATGGAAATTAATGCTTTATATGAGAGGTTGGCAGGGAAGGATTCATAGGGGAGGTGACATTGAGCAGGCTCTTTCTTGACCTTTCTAGGCAGAGGTAGGATATTATGTTCCAGGTACAAATATATGAGTCATTCATTTTATCCATTTGTTTCTTCAAGGAATGATGAGTTTCTGAATGGTTAGATTTTACAATGCATAGGGAAATATTAGGAAGATGCATGGGGCATCTGCAAAGTGGAGGAACCATGTTATATTCTACAAGGAAGGCAGGGTGGGCTTGCATATAGTCAAACCAGACCTACATTTTTAGAAACTGAGCATCATTGCCTGATGACCTTATTTACCTGTAATGAATAATCTATCTTCTGTAAAATATTCCTCACTTTCCCTACTTAAACTCCTATCATTTTTTTTTTACCTGGATAACTGTAAGCATCTTCTGTCTCTGCCAATATCTTGATTTCAGCTTTGAGACACCTGAATGAGGGGACCTAGTTGAGCACTTCTGGGCTTCTGACCAACAGAAACTGTGAGAGAATAAAACTGTACAGTTTTAGCCTGCTCAATTTGCTACAACAGCAATAAATAATTAATACACTAATGTCCAGTTTTTATATCTTATGTAAGAAAGTCTGTGTCTTCAAAAAAAATAATGTAATTCTTAATGGGAGCACATTAGGGAATGTAGCAAAAGCCTGGGCCAAAGGTAACAGTATTTTGGGTTAGTGTAGTGGAAGTAGAGAAACAGAAAGTCGTCTGGAGTTGAACATTGGGAAGTAAGAGCTTCTAAGCTGTTGGTGGATCAGATATTTTCAGAGAGGAACAGTAACACGTCCACAATTAGTATTTGGTGTCAGGCTTAAGAAATGGTAAATTATTTTTTCATCCAACGAGAGAGGTTATACTCTAGGGAGCACAGACTGAGAGGGAAAAATTTTCTGCCATTTATTTACTTATTTTTTTTAAATTTTTATTTATTTATTCATGAGAGACACAAAGAGAGAGAGAGGCAGAGACACAGGCAGAGGGAGAAGCAGGCTCCATGCAGGAAGCCTGATGTGGGACTTGATCCCGGGTCTCCAGGATCATGCCCTGGGCTGAAGGCAGGTGCTAAGCCACCGAGCCACCCAGGGATCCCCAATTTTCTGCCATTTAACTGACTAACTAATCATATATATATATTGGGGAAAAATTATACCCACTTAAACTTGCAAATATACCTCTCCTGAACTGTTCACTCAATGTTCTTTATTTTGAGCTACAAAAATGTTCCAATGCCTGTGTTATATTTCAACCTCTGAAAATCACAAATTTGCCCTTATTTCTCCACAAAAATTAACAAACTCCTTACTTTACTCAATCCATAAATACATGCCTGCAGACTAATTACTAGGAGAGATTAAATATACTTTTTAAACGCTCAGGATGACATTTATCTAGAGAAATTCTCCCCAAGTAACTGTGGGAAATGCAATGGGAACCAAGCCCATGGTACTGCGCATCAACCATAATCCAATTTTCCAATTTTCTGAGTTGAACAGTTTAGTGCTCATCAAAACATGAGACTATTTCACTTGGCTTGGCAAGGCTTGGTTTGGCTTCTAATATTACAATAATATAATACACTATATTAATGACAACTTATAATATATAATTGGTATATAATTTATTATATATGATTTATATATTATATAAAATGATATGATATATTATTATATTATTGTAATATTATCTTTTTTAATTTTTAAAAAATATTTTATTTATTTATTCATGGGAGACAGAGAGGTGGAGACATAGGCAGAGGGAGAAGCAGGCTCCCTATGGGGAGCCCAAGGCAGGACTCTCTCCCAGGACCCCAGGATCAAGACCTGAGCCAATGGCAGATGCCAAACCTCTGAGCCACCCAGGTGCCCCATGATATTATCTTTATTATACAATATTAACTATATGTGAGACATTTTATCATATATTATAGTGAGAGAGAGAGATATATTATATTCAATGTTTTATTGGTTTCATCAGTTCTTTCCTTTTACCACTCTTTCCATAGAGCAGGGAGCCTTGGATGCAGAAGAGTGTAAGGTTAAGGGAATGATCACGGATATTAGCTTTCATCTGAGTCTGCATTCATTTAGTGGTTGTGAGATTTCAGGAAGTGATCTTATTGTACTTCAGTTTATTCATACATATGATGGGAATAAAATAATGACTAACTCAATTATTCTTGCTTAGTTCTAAATGAGTTCATGCATGCAAACCCTTAGCACAGGACTTATCACCTAGAAAGCATCTGGAAACATTCTTGTAACTGTCCTAGAGATTATCTGATTGAACCCGCTTAATTGACAGATGAAGAAATTAAAGTACAGCTGGTGAAATCTTTATGCATCGTCATATGCACTAAATCTAGGTTGCCTGAATCTTCACTGAAGACACCAAACTATCAGACCGCTAATCCCTGCCATGCTCGTGCTTGAAAGTAGCATGAATCAGAATCACCAGGAGCCGAAACCTAGCTTACTAGGCTCAACTCTCAGAGTTTCTGATTCAGTAGTGTTCTCACAAGTTCTCAGGTGAAGCTGCTGCTGCTGACTCAGGCATGACATTGTGAGAATGAAGTAAAGAGACCAGTTAAGAGTGTATCTCAAAGTATGCTGACATCAAGGATTTAAGGGGTAAGATAAATCAGACTTCAATGACTTATGGGAAGTGAGATCCAAGGATGAATGTTGAGACACACCTATTTCAGACAGCTAGGGAAATGTGATTAATTTAGGTCAGGAAAACAGTAGGAGTATGGTTTGGGAGGTGATTATGGGCTTTATTTTAGATGGGCCAACTGAGGTGAGGTGCCTGTAAACTGAAGATGTAGAGGAGCTAAGTAATCAGTTAAAATTTTTAATCTATAGCTTTGGCCAAAGCATTGAGCTAAAGTTAAAACCTATGGTGTATGTACGTGATCAAAGTGTGGAAGTGAAGGAAACTGTGTACACCTGAAAAAAAGAGGTTAGAATAAGAGCATCCATTGAATATGGGTGCAGAAACAAGAGACTAAAAAAATAGTTTGTCAGGTACAGAATTAGGGAAGAGCAGTAGGGTGAATGGCCAGACATGAATTTCATGAAGATCCTGGTCCCCATCAGTGGAAACTGCATCTCAGAAAAGTCACATCTTAAAGGTTTCAATAGATTCATGGGATGGAAGCCAGAGAGTAGATGACATTGTCCTACCTGTGATTTTGCCAGGGAGCTAAAACAGCTTAATTAAAACAAGAAATTCAGTTACGACCATCTCTGAATTTACTGCAGAACTCCAGGCACATTCTCATTTGCCTACTGAGTATCTCTCTTCAGATGTTTCACATTTAAACACTTCTCGAGTCTTCCAGGTCAATGTTACTTAAAAATTGAAAAGGCCCACAGATAAATTGATCATCTGAGCTCATTCTCAAGCTGACAATGGCATGGAACATCCAAACCAGAAATCTGAGAACACATATAGATTTTTTTCTATCATGACCAAACTCCAGGTCTAGTGATTATCATATTGATTCTGCCTCTCGGGATTATTCTATCCACCTTTACCACCTTCCTGATGCTACCAGCTGAGGCAGGTGTTAAGTGTGGCCTGTATTTCTACAGTTGTCGCCATGTTACTCTTCCTTCCAATCTGTCAATCACACAGCAGACAAGGTGACCTTTCTAAAAGGGGAATCCGCTCAGGCCACTGACCTTAGGTAAATTGGAAATGGTTTCACCTATCTTCCTTTCCTCCCCAGCTTTAGTTTATAGTACAATTCCTTTCAGAGTGTGAACTACTTATAGATAAAAATAGTCCCTTTAACTACAAGAAGAGCCGATATTTAGTTTCTACTGTATCATAAACTCTGATAAAAACTCTACATAGGTTATAATATTTAATCCTTAGCTTATCCCACCCAACCCCATTTCTGCCCCTCTAGGCCGAACCAAATTAAGATCTCACTGTTCCTAAGGCCCAGGCTCAACTTCCATAGGGCCACCTAGGAAAGATAGCAGGGTCTGGGCAGCTTAGACCCAGTTTTATTATTGATTAGGACTTAATGGGAGGCACAATTTGGGAGGCTAGAGTCCTATGTATCATCTTATATTCTGGGGTCAGGCTAAAAGGAAATATCTAAAAGTAATATGCCAGTTGGATGAAGACTAGAAGAGGATTTGCATTTTTAATTCTGTGAATAACTTTCAACAACACCTTTTGGTATTATGCATTTTTATTGTAGACTAAGGAATAAAAAGACATTTAGGTGACTACACAAACACATATAGATTAAATAGGATTCAGACAGAGCCATTTGTATGTTTTTATAATCTATTTTTTATGGCTTTCAATATTTTTCTTATTGAGATAAAATCTAATTGTGAACTACATATATCTTATGAGTATAGTACAATGAGCTTTGACCCATGTAATCCACATCCTAATCTCGATTGCTACTACAATGTTTTGTAATGAATTTTAAAGTCGGGTAGTATAAGTCTTTGTTTTTCTTCTTTGAAGCTATTTTGTCAAATTTAGGTGATTTGTATTTTGTATTGTATATGTATTTTAAAATTAGCTTGACAATATCTACAAAAAAAAAATCCTGTTGGGATTTTGATTGGTATTTCAATTAATTTAAAGACCAATTTAAGATAATTGACATCTTTATACTATAGGGACATCCAATCCAATAAATAGGGAGTACCTTCTTATTCAGTTAGGTTGTTTTTAATTTCTGTCAGAAATGTTTTATAGTTCTCAATGTAGAGTTCTTAAAAGCATTTTATTAAATTTATTCCTAAGTACTTAATGTTTCTGAATATTATAGATTTAAATTCTTTGTAAGAAATTGTTTATTCCTAATATATGGAAATACAATTGATTTTTTTATGTAATTTGTTTTGTATATTGACACTATGTCTTGTAATGTTGCTAATACTGTGATTTAATTTCAGTAGTTTCCCTCCCTTTTTTGGATTCCTTGGGATTTTCTACATACACTATCATATCATCTACAAATAAAAACAATTTTACTTCTTCCTTCCCAACTGTAATTCCTTTAGCTTACTTTTCCTGCCTTATTGAACTAGCTGCACCTTATGGCACAATGTTGCATAAAAGTAATACCAATAGACCTTTGTTTTCTTGTTATTGATCTTACAAGGAAAGCCTGCTGTATTTTGCCTTAAGTATAGTGTTAGCCATAGGCTTTACCTATTCAGTTTCAGACTGAGGAAGTTTCAGTTCAATTCCTACCCTCCTGAGATATTTAATTTTGAAAGGGTGTTGAGTTTTGTCAAATGCTCTTTCTGCATCTTTCTGGATTAGCATATGATTTTTTAAAACCTGTTAATATAGTTAACTAACTGAATAACTTCCCAATGTTAGTTATATTCCTGGCATAAACCCTGTTGATAATATATTTTGTATCCTCTGTATGTACTGTGTAATTGGTTTTCTAATATTTTAAGTTTGTTCTTAATCTATAGTAGTGAGAGTGTTATCTCTATAATTTTTGTTTCCTGTAAGGTCCTCGTGTGGTTTCGGTCTCACAGTTCCACTGACCCTAGAGAGTTGGCAACTGTGCTTCCTCCTCCTCTATTTTCTGAAATAGTTGTGTAAGGTAAGCATTATTTCCTTTCACATGATTTCACATGATTCAAATTATCTGGTCCTGAAGGTTTTATGTATTGGAATTTATTTTAATGACAAATTCAATTTCTTTAACATGTAGAGCAGTCCTATTTCTGGTTGTGTTAATTCTGATAAGTTGTTTTAAAAAATTCTATCCATTTCTTGTAACTTTTTTGACTTTATTAATATAAAACTGTTCATGGTATTTAATCATTATCCTTCTTATTCCTGAGGAATAGTGGTATCTTTTAATTCTAATATTGGTTTTGTTTTTGTTTTTGTTTTATCTTCTTCATCTGTTCTATTTGGAGGTTTAACAATTTTGAACTCTTTTCAAAGAAGGTACTTTGGGAGAGCACCTGGGTGGCTCAGTTGGTTAAGCTAAGCATCAGACTCTTGGTTTTGGCTCAGGTCACGATCTCAGGGGTTGTGAGATGGAGCCCAGCTTTGGGCTCTGTGCTCAGCGGGGAGTCTGCTTGAGGATTATCCCCACTTCCTTCTGCCCCTACTGATGTGCCCACTATCTCCCTCTCTCTCTCTCAATCTCTAAAATAAGTAAATAAACCTTAAAAAAAATAAAAGAAATAAATTTGGTTCACGTTCTCTACTGTTTGTCTCTTCTATTTTGTTGATTTCCGCCCCTGTTTTTACATAATTTCCTTTTATTTATTTGTTGTGATTTCACTTCTGCTTTTCTGTTTCCTGTCTTCTTAAGGTCGCAGTACAAATCACTGAATTTGTACCTTTCTGCTTTTGTACCATCAGCATTTAAAACAGGAGACTTCCCTCTGAGCACCACTTTTGCTACATCCTTTAATTTTTAGTATATTGTATTTAACTATCATTGTAACATTTTTAACCCCTCTTAGAACTCCTTATTTGACTGATGGCTTACTTATAAGTGTTGCTAATATCCAGATATTTTAAGGTTTTCTAAATATCTTATTGGTTATTTGTTTTCAATATCAGACTGCTTTGATCATGGAATATATTCTTGTATAAATTTTAGTCCTTTAAATTTTATTGGGAACTGTTTCATGGCCCAGACCAAGATCTGTATGACTGAAAAGAATCTGTATTTTTGTTAAATTAGGATGAGATCAAGTGACTTACAGTGCTGTCTAAGTCTTCTAAATCCCCTGATTTTTTATATACTTTTTCTACCGGTTTCAGAGAGAGCAGTCTTATGTTTCAATATTACTGTGTATCTATGTCCCTTTAGTTCTGCCAATTTTCACTTCACATATTTGGGGGCTTAGGTTATTTCATAGAGGTAGATTTCTATATGTTCTGACAAGCTGACACTTATTATGTATGAGCCCTCTATCTTTGGTAATACTCTTCATTTGAAGTCTACATTTTCTGACATTAATATATCCTTACAAGCTTTGTCATGTTAAGTGTTTGCATGGTATTTACTCTCAATCTGATTCGATCTTTATGTTTAAAATTTGTTTCTTGGGGATCCCTGGGTGGCTCAGCGGTTTAGCACCGGCCTTTGGCCCAGGGTGTGATTCTAGAGTTCAGGGATTAAGTCTCACGTCGGGCTCCCTGCATGGAGCCTGCTTCTCTCTCTGCCTGTGTCTCTGCCTCTCTCTCTCTCTCTCTCTCTCTCTCTCTCTCTGTGTGTCTCTCATGAATAAATAAATAAAATCTTTAAAAAATAAAAGTTTGTTTCTTGTAAAAAATCTGTCGTTGTTTGTGATAGACAGAGAAGTGGCCCTGAAGGATGTCCTCAAAGAACCCTGTAATCTATGAATATGCTATTTTGGGTGTTAAAAAGGACTTTGTAGCTGTGATTAAGGATCTTGATACAGAGGGCATATCCTGGATTATCCAGGCTGGTCCAGTCCTCATCACAGACAAAGGGAGCCAGGGGGGAGGGCAGGGTCAAAGATCTGTGAAGGGACGCTTGGGTGGCTCAGCGGTTGAGTGTCAGCCCAGGGCATGATCTCGGGGCCCGAGGATCAAGTCCCACATGGGGCTCCCTGCTCCTCCCTCTGCCTGTGTCTCTTTCTCTCTCTGTGTCTCTCTCATGAATAAATAAATAAAATCTTTAAAAAAAAAAAAAAGAGCTGTGAAGACAAAAACAGGGGTTGGAGTTGATACATAGCTGAGACCTGCCTTTGGAGGCTAGAAAATAGGAAACTGATTATGCCATTGACCCTCAGAAGGAGCACAGGCCTGCTAATCACCACGGACTTCCAACCTCCAGATCTGTGAGGTACTACGTATTCCGGCAACTCAATTTTTAGGAAGTTATTGAAGCTGCAATAGTTAGCTAAGTTAGTTGGTTCTTGTTTTTTACCCATTCTTTTTAATTTCTGCCCCTAGTTAGTGAGTTTATTCACATTTGTGTAATTATCACAGTATTTTCTTTTCATCCTGCCAACCTGGTTATTTGATTTCTATTTATTACATCTTCTCTTTGTTCACCTTTCTTTTCCGCATTGTTTCAGTGAATTGAGTACTTTTTAAATTGTTCCTTTTATGTCCTTTATTGCCTTTTTGGTTATATGCAATATACATCTTTAATTTTTATAATATTCCTTCAAAAATGTTTTAGTAACCCATAAACAATGTACGAAATTCACATAGTATCCTTCCCTTGATCATCCTCCTGTCTTTCCTGGACTTGTATATTTTACCTCTTCTCCACCATGAACTGTCCAACTTCTCCTAGAGGTGACACAAACTCCTTTCACAAAACAATTTTAAATTCTTTGTCTTTTTTCTTCAGATTAGAGAATTTATATTTATCTATCTTCAAATTCACTGATTGTTTTATCATACAGCGAATTTATTTCAGATATTGCATTTTTCTATTCTAGAGCCTTGTTTTACTGAAGTTTTCATTTCTCTGCTAGGATTCTCTATCTTTTCTGTCTTTATGATCATGCTTTCCTATAGGTTCTATAACATATTCATAATGTTTGCTTTAAGGTGTTTTTCTTGGGATGCCACTGCCTGGGCTCAGTGGTTGAGCATCTGCCTTCGGCTCAGGGCGTGATCCCCGCCTGGGTCCAGGATCAAGTCCCACATCAGGCTCCCCGCCTGGAGCCTGCTTCTTCCTCTGCCTATGTGTCTGCGTGTCTCTCTTTCTGTGTCTCTCATGAATGAATAGTAAAATCTTTAAAAAAAAAAAAAAGTGTTTTTTTTTTTTCCTGTTAAATTCAACTTCTAAACCTTCTAGGGACTGGTTTCTATTATCTTTTCTTTGTTGTTTTTGTGATTGTGTATCACTCTTTCTGCATTGTTTCGCATATTTCTGTATCTATTTATATACATCTAATGTATTATTTTATGTTAAATATTGAAATACATTGTAGAGTTATATTGTTTCCTTTAAAGAACATTATGTTATTCTCTGGCTGACAGTTGCATCCCTGGCTGATTCTTTTGGTTGTCAAAGGCTATAATTGTTCTTTGTTAGCATTGCAGAGGTCTCTTTTGGTTTTGTTCTTAGTCCTAGAGAATGACCCAAACTCTATTTTTCTTTTATTTCCAGAAATTATGACCTCTCTGGGATGCGACTGAATGGACAAGCCCACTGATGTTTCTCTGCTTTGGCTGCAGCAGCGAGGTTTCAGCCTCATAAAATCTCCTTTCTCCTGGGCTTAATGGAATATTGCTCTGTTCCTGCACAGCCTAGGAGCTTTATGCTCTCCTATGTCCTGTTCTACAAATTTGAACTGCTTCAGCATCACAGAAATGTAATCTCTCCTACCTCTAACCCATGCTACTTGGGTTTCTCCACCTTGCACCACAGTAGGGGGATGTGCCCCTAATTAGAGAACAGGGAAAATTCCTGAATTTCTTTTAAGAATTATAGATACAATCTTCCAGCTTTATCAATGAATGAAAATAGTTGCCCCCTATGTTCTGTCCAGTTTTGCAGTGTGTATGGCTGAAGGGCAAGTCCAGTGCCAGTTACTGAGCATAGCTAGAGGTTGAAATCTCTCTCAGGCAGACATAGTTGACTTCAAGTACATGGTTTTCCATTATATTTTCCAAAAAAGGTTTCAAGATATGTTCCAAGAAGGCTTCCTAGTACTTTAGGCTCTGAAGACTCTGAGGGCTCTGAGGGCTTTAAGAGAGAACCAGTTTCCTTGCCTTGTCCAGCTTCTCCAGACCACCTGCATTTGATGGTTTTGTCCCCTTCTTTCATCTCAAAACCAGCAGCATAACATCTTCAAATTTGCATCACATCACTGACACTCTGCCTTTGTTTTCACAGCTCTTTCTATTTCTGACCCTTTGGCCTCTCTCTGACAAGGGCCTTTATGATTACACTGAGCCCAACTAAATAACCAAGATAATATCCCCATCTCTAGGTCCTTAATCACCTCTGCAAAGCCCTTTTTTGCCATGTAAGCCAGTATGTTCACAGGATTTGACACAAGTACAACAGGTGGAGATAAAATGAGGACCCTAACCAGGAATGTAAAAAGTCACATTCCTAAGAATGATTTGGCCTCTTTTGGTGATTATGAATAAATTAGACAAGGAGATTCCTCTTCATTTATTTGAATCTGTGAACACATGTTTCTTTTCTGTTTCTTTTTAATTTCTTTCTTTTTTTAAAGATTTTATTTATTTATTCATGAGAGACACAGAAAGAGAGAGAGGCAGAGATATAGGCAGAGGGAGAAGTAGGTACCCTGCAAGGAGCCCATGCAGAACCTGATTCCGGATCCTGGGATCAGGACCTGAACTGAAGGCAGATGCTCAACTGCTGAGCCATCCAGGTGTTTCCCTTTCTTTCTTTCTTTCTTTCTTTCTTTCTTTCTTTCTTTCTTTCTTTCTTTCTTCTTTCTTTCTCTTTCTTTCTTTTATGAGAGAGAGAGAGAAGGAGAGAGAGAATCTCAAGCAGGCTCCACACCCAGCATGGAGCCGAATGCAGGGCTCAGTTTCATGACCCTGAGATCATGACCTGAGGTGAAATCAAGAGTTGGACACTTAATAGACTGAGTCACCTAGGCACTCCTTATTTTTCTTTTTTTAGAATTTTCTGTTTCTTTCTCATTCCTTTTCAAATAGTCCTAATCAGAGACTATAAACCTATAGACAAAAAATGGAAAATAAAATAAAAATCTTCATATGAAAGTTCCTAGGCCCTGGGCAAAAATATATTACCAATAAAAGTCCCAAACTATCCAGATAGTGAATGAGAGATATTGATGATTCTAGATGTTCAAATTTATAACTACTCCACTGAGCAGCAAAAGGATATCATAATCTTTACTATTGCTTCCCAAGTTTCTGGAAGCCTGTCAGAGTCTGTTGTCTCTCTCCCAATCATTCCTTATAGAACCTTGTTGTCCATCGAGTTGATATGTTATGCCTTACCAAAATTTGGAATATATGCATGAACGCTAGTGTTACAAAGGGATATGAAAACAAATGAATGCATCTAGTTGCAACTGTACAAAAATTTATATGGCCATAGGAATGGGATAGAAATTAAATTAGCCAAAGGAAAATACAGTAGGCATCAGATATTTCCTGCTTTTTTTTTATTCATTTAACTTTTAACTCAAAAATTCTTATTGGACTCTTAATATGCATACTAAGTTATGATGGGTACTAAGAAATCTGATTTTAAAAATACAACTTCTACCTTAAGGAAACTGACAAATTAGCAGGCCAGACAAACAACAACAACAGCTACAAATATATGACAGTTGTTATGAAGGCTTTCACATAAGGTATAATTGTAAATCAGAGACAGAGCTTTTAATAAAGACTGGTGTGTCAGATGTAGCACTTCCAAATAAAATTAAGTCTTAAAGAAAGTACAGTGGTTCTTCATGTAAGGTTAGGGAATGATTTGTGAAACAGAAAACAGTATAGTATAGAGGTACGAGCCAAATCGATGCAGAGATACACTTGGGGAAATGTTTCTCATTAAGGATGACTGAAAAAGGCTCTGTTTGGTGAGAATTGGTAAAATGACACTTTCAGGCAAATAAAAACCATACAGGGTATGTTAAAACCTAGGGTTTGAATAATTTTCTTTAATATTAACTACCCACTTTTATATACATAAAAATATAAAAGGAAAAATGGTTGCTAAGTATTGGAGCCCTGCCATGGGTCTCCTTCTGGCTCTCCATAGTTCCTTGCATGGGAGGTATGCTCATGAGTACAGTCCTTTACTCCTCACAGTACCTTCTGCATTGTCTTGGAGCTGCAGTTGCATCTCAATCCATATAGATTTTCATTTCCTTCCATTAGACTGATATCAAGAAAGAACAAATTCTTGAAGCTGAGGAACACCATTTTAATGATGTATTCATACTTAATTTTCAGTTCCATTTAGAAGTCATATGTGGCATTTTCTACGTATTTTATTGGATCGAAAACAACTATTCCTGGTATCCATGTAAACAAGTGGTATTATCAACATTCACTTATTCTTTGAAATGCCACTTTCCATCGGCAATCTCATCTCCCCACCTGCAAACTAAATATAAAGCATTAGAAAATGAAAAGGTTTTTGAATGTGGGTAGCATGAATTGGTAATTAAAGGTTTTCCTTAAATAGGGAAAGAGGTCAGCCTAAAGAGTCCAACAGATCTGGTTTGAATCCCAACTTTGTTACTCTAATACACGACCTTCAGTAGGTCATTTCACTTCACCAAACTCCAGTTTCTTCATCTCTGAAGTGAGAATAATAATGTCTGCCTTGTTTAGGTATAGAAATGATACATGGACGGCACATAACACTAATTATCCAGTAATTGACAACTATTATTATCATTATGGTCATTTTCCACATTGAAGAATTTAGTCTCTTTCCTTTAAAAAGTACTAATCTCTAATCCCCTCTATAAAGCATTTCCCAAACTTGAAGGAGTGGGCAGTCACTGAAATAATTACATGCATACACTTTCCTTCTGCCAGCTATTCCTAGTGATTAAACATATTTGCATATGCAAATTAAAACACTGTGTACTCATTACTTTAAATATGTTTTTCATTAGGTAAATGAAATGCTTATTGAAGATGATATAAGGCTAAAAGTGGAATATTGTGAAAACAAGTTATGGGATGATATTTTTAAATTTATTTATTTTATTTTTTTTTTATTTATTTTTTAAGTATGGCATACCACTTTTACTTTTAACCATGTTATATAGATAGAGAGATAGCATGGTTAAATATATATATATATATATAACATGTATCGCCTAGTTAAAACTGAGTAAAATAGGGCAGCCCGGGGGGCTCAGTGGTTTAGCGCTGCCTTCAGTCCAGGGTGTGACCCCTGGGTCCTGGGATCAGGTCCCACATCAGGCTCCCTGCATGGAGCCTACTTCTCCCTCTGCCTTTGTCTCTGCCTCTCTCTCTGTGTCTCTAAGAATAAATAAATAACATCTTTTTAAAAAACTGAGTAAAATATATATAATAATACTTATTTTATTCAATATTTTTTGTCAGTATATATATACTAGCCTATAACCAAATTCCACTAATAATTATGGTTCTTCTAACTGCATTATAGGTGTGATTTAAATTTTCTTTAAATGCCATTTCTAATTATACAAGAATAGATCAGGTATTTTCTCTCTTATACTTGACAATAGGCTAAAACAGAAATAAAGACAGAGTCAGAAAATGCCCTCCTTGAAAAATGAAGCCAGTAAAAATCTATTAAAAACAACAACAACAACAAAGTATCCATCTGCAGAGCATCTCTGCCAAAGAGACTTGAAAATTTCCTAAATGTTATTAAAATAACGGGAATAGCGAGCTTTCATGGTCTCTCTCAACACGTCGGTCAGCGTCTCCCTTACTGATTCTGTATCGACAGAGGCACACGTTTATTGGCTTCCCTATCGCTGAAATAAACAAGCAAAATTGTCCTCTGGTTTCCTCTCCTCCCAGGTGACTGCCTGACGCTCTCCTGGTATCTTTCATACATTCTCATGTATAAGTTCTGACTCTAAGCTCAAGCTTTTCTATCCTCTCAACTTTCTGGGAGGAATCTACATTAACTACCTCCCAATTTCCTGTGTCTCAACCAGCAAGCCCTCAACTCACCTGTGTTCCTCTGCCTTCTCCTCGTTCCATAGCTTTTCCTATCTCCAGTCTAAACAATTCTGCACTTAATAACCTATTCTGGTTGGAGAATATACTCGTAAAGAAGAGCCAGTTTTCCTTATTAATTTAATTTATACATTTAATACATCAAGCTCTGTATAAATTGCTTTTTATTATTGGTTATGAAGTTGACTGCCTGTTCTTGGGGTCTTTTTTAGGGACCTGAATACCCTCATGTGCAGGCCCACATTACCCTGTTAATAAAGATCATCTTCTTGGAATGTGAGTAATTTTTTAATGGTGGTTCCTTGGACTTTGCCATTACAGTATGAGATTATCTATCAGAGCCATACCTGAGGCCACTAAAGATTTCATGTAAGCAATACACATTAAACAGGAAAGAAAGAAGAAAGGAGATGACAGTCTAGATAAGCAATGAAAAGAAGGAGAGAACTGGGGAGAGTCTGTGTCCTCTCAAGCAAGATTCTCACTGAATTCACACCACCAATCCCTGCCCCTTGCTGTGCTGCTTTGTTTGCTTCATTGATATTTATCCTCCACTATGTTGAATCTTTTAAAAGGCTATTGAAATTGCTGCTTACCTATGTAATATCTGAATCTAGTGAGTCTTGCCCCTTGGATTCCTCTCACCTGGGAAGAGAAAGTCTGGTTTCTTTTTCCTGTCTTTCTCTTTTATTTCTCTGTTTTCATTCTTTTTGTCGTTGTTAATATCTTTTTCTACTTCTCTCTCATCTAATTTCGTACCATCCCTTTCCTCTGGATTTTTAAATTCTGATTTGATTTCAGTCTGTTCAGGCATTAAGAGGCGTAGTATAAATGCACTACTGTCTCAAAAGTCTTTCTTGTTCTTGCTGCACACTCTGAAGCAAAGGAAATATAAAGTTGTACTTGTGTGATGTTTGAAAAAGAAATGGTATATCAAAAAGGATGTGCTACATTTCAAGGACTCTGTAACTCTATTGTGGTTTTTGGGTTTTAATCCCAAATAGCTCAAGTATTGATCCAAAATATTTTGGATCCGTGTAGCATCTAAAGTAGCCTGAAAGTTCCTAAGGAGTTGTTCTGTTCTTACTGAATTCTCATGATGACAATATAAAAAAGGTAAAAAAAAAATAAAATAAAATAAAAATAAAAAAGGTAAAAAACAAAAACAAAAACAAAAAACAAACAAACAAACAAACAAACAAAAAACTGGAACCATCTCCTAAAATGTTTGGATGCAGTAAGTTGTACTCTTACTCTTACAGCCTCATACAGGTGATACGAGTTTTGTGCATTCTATCCAGAGAGAAGGTGTGAAATCTGTGGATGTGTGATTAGTAGCGTAGTCAACTTGCTCAATGTGAGAGGCCCACAAAAGATCACTCTCCTTGAAGGGAGACTGGAGAGATTTCTTGGGGCAAATGTCCTGGAGGTGTAAATGCACAGACTGTTCTACCATGCCAATTCTTCATTGTCACTATGCATTAAAGTCTAGGTCCTCTGCCGTCTCTAATTCTGGAAATTTATTTATTGAAAAGAGTTCATCCTAAGTATGTCTTCGACTGCCCAGAGATGTTAGCTGATTTCTTGTCCTCACATGAGTCTCTATGCTTGTAAATATTATATTCTCTATTTTCCAACATTTTAGTGACAATGCGAACAAGGTTTTATCTAACATCCTCCAGAAAAGAAGGACTTCATGTGGCACTATGGAGCTCCATTTTATTTCTAAGACTAAGAACATTTTGATATAATAGAACTTCTACCTGGGTTTTTTTAAATGATGGCATTTTTGCAGAGTTTAGAATCACAATGATCTAGATTTTCCCCTCAGGTTTGGTTCATACTCCTCTGTGAGGTTAGAACTGATGCGTAAGCTCCTGAAACTCAACGTTAAGTAGAAATTATCCAGCAGGACAAGAAATCCAAAGAGAAGGAACACAGAGGAGAAGATTTATTTGGATGATGCAGATGCCAACCAGAGCCCTAGATAAGAAGAAGCTTGTAGTTCTTTATGTAAATATTTTCCCTCTAACATTGATTCCAAATGTCTTTGGATGATCTTCATCATGTATTCCTTCTTTCATGTATTCAGTCATAATTTATTAAATGCTAACTCTGCTAAGGACATAAGGATGGGATCACTTTCTATAAAAAGCTTATAGTCAAGGCATCAAACAGCCACTTTATCAAACATGTAGAGCAGACTGTTGAGTCAGCCAATTACTGTAAGAAAACAAATGGCACAGACAATTTAGGGTAATTTGAAGAGGGTTAATTTACAAAGGGACTCTTTATAGAAGTGCAGTCAGGGAGAAAATAATGCTGATAGTTCAGCATGCTGCAGCCAAGATAGTTGTTATCACCCAAAAAGATGAGAAGTAAATGATGAACAGAAACAGAAAGTAATAATTTCACAGAGGAGGCAACTTTTAGGAAAGTCTTCGGTCAAGTAAAACAAAACAAAACGGTCCAAAATAACTTTGAAGGAAAGCCAGGGAATAAAAAAAGATGTCATTCTTCCTCTAATCTCTTGGAGTGACTCCCATTGGCTGAAGCAAACCAGAAGACAGAGAATAAGCAAGCCCATCCATATGTTGGTGCAAGTCATCCCCCCAAGAAGTGAGCTGAAGAGGAGAGTGAAGAACAGATCTGCAGTGTAAGCAGAGACATCGTTTAGAGTTTACCCTCCTACTTCTGAACACCCTGTCTTTCCCTTCATCTGGGGACAAGTTTATAATAATTAAAGAAAAAATAGTTAAATTTCTGTTCCAGTGAGGGAGAGTCTGGTCACTCCAAATTGTACTGCTTTGGCATGTGGATGTTTTTGAGCCGAAGGCAACTAGGATCCAATAGACTCAGAAGAGGGTTTCAGTGGTTGTTTTGTTTTGTTTTGCTTTGCTTTGGGGGGAGGTGGTGGTTGTTGCTGCTTTTTAAAAATTATTTATTTATTTATTTATTTATTTATTTATTTATTTATTTATTTTCTGTTAATCTGTTCTTTAACTGCCTGAAAGAACTTAGATAAAGGGCTAAAACTAGAGATAACTTTTTCTATAAGAAACTTACCTGCATGGCATGGCAAATTTGTTTGCCAAACGTTTTTTTTTTTTTCTTGTCATCTCCTGTAAATTACCTTCCACCCCTGTGAAACCCCAAACCCCTCCCCTTTTCCTTTTCTGATCAGGATAGCAGATAAACCTCAACTGCCTGCCTTTGAGACTCTGTGTCTTGATGGCCCCTGTACTTACGAAATTAAATTTTTTTCTCTTGTTAATCTGTCTTATGTCCAATTAATTATTAGATCAACCAAAGAACCTAGAAGGGAAAATGAGAAATGTTTTCTGCTGCCCCTACCTTAGCCTCTACATTATGAGATGAATCAGTTTGATCCTACTAAAACCTGAAACTTAAATCATCTGCTACTGGCACTCCTGGCAGAAAGTCATGGGGCTAGAAGTGGGAGAAAACTGGAAGAGAAACATCAAGTAACATAAAATGCATCTGCTGTATTTAGTGCACAATTCTGCAGACCATTTATTTTATTGGGATCACATATACCACCATTTATCAGAAACATCTGTATATGTTGCTGCTAAAATATGAAGAGTCCACCACGTATTTATATCTCTCTCTTTATGGTGTACAGAGCAGGGTACTTATCTTTCACTTTGAAAGAGATAGTCCATCATATGCCAGACTACTACCTCCTTAGAAATGTTATCAATGACAACACCCTTAACTTTCTCTGGGTGTACTGAGTCTATCAGTAAAATATTGCCTAGCAAATAACCACAAACTTTCAAGACATAATACAACAATCATTTCACGCCAAGTTTACAGATCCGCTGGGGTGGCTCTGCTTCGGTCTATGCCAGCTGGGGAAGGTGTCAGTTTTGAAGTGCAGCCTCTGCCACGATAGCTATCTCATCCTTTCCCTGCTACTTAGGGTGCCAGTGGGAACATGTTCTGGTGATGGCAGCTGAGCAAGATACCAAGGAGAAGCACACGAGGCTTCTTCAACTGTAGGTCAGAACAGACAGTCTGTCATTTCTACTGCCATGCCAGAGTAAGGGACGCGACTGAGCCTAATGTCAATGAGTAGCAAAAAATATCCACCTTTATGGAAGGAACGCAAAAGTCACATGGCAAAAGGCTTAAGGGAAGGGTAATTTGGGCCAGTAACATCATCTACAACAAGGATCCAAATGGTATCAGTGATATGGGCCAGCATTACATTCTATGGGATATTAAGAAGATTAAAGTCTTTGCAGACTATATATGATGTGGAAGTTGGAAGGTTGAAATAACTCTGGAGCATGACAAAAAATCATATACTGCTGTCTCTGCCATTAAAACTAAAATTATGGGGGTGCCTGGGTGGCTCAGTTGGTTAAGCATCTGCCTTCAGCTCAGGTCATAATCCCAAAGTCCTGGGATAGAGCTCCTTGCTGAACAAGGAGCCTGCTTCTCTCTCCTCCTAACCCTGTTCATGCTCTCTCTCTCTCTCTCTCTCTCTCACACACACACACACACACAAGTAAAAAAAAAAAAAAACAAAAAAAAAAAACATGAAATTACTGCTAAATTTCTTTACTTAAAGCAAGGTCTTAAAACTTCCTATCCTGTGTAATCTAGGCTATATTAGGGTCTAAACTTTCTTATAAGGAGAAGCAAAAGGGTGATGCAGGTGTGCTTCTAAGGCAACCTCCCAGGTGTAGATTTTGGAAGGCTCTTTTGCAAGAGAGAGCTGCTTCTGCCAGCAAGGGGTTTACAAAGAAATTTGGAGACTCAAACTTTCAGCCTTATCTATGTCTGCCCAGATATCTCCATCTCTTTTCTCAGGATCACGTATTTTCCCTTGAGTTAGTCTAAGAGACTTGGCCAGATTGAATTGGTGCAACTTTCATTATTATTGTCTTACTGTTTGTAGCTCTTATTCCCAGACCTGGACTTATGTCATTTCTGTCATATGACTGCAAAACGATGAGGGACTTTGTCAGAGTTACCAGTGAGCCCTAAAGTTTTCATACATATTTTAGTTATTCATAGATTTTATTTTCTCTTGACTCTTGTAGATGCTCTCTCGCACTATTAGAAAACTTATGATTCCACGAGTTTATACTTGCTATTCTTATAGCAACTAACGATCCCATTCAAAGATCCTCCAATACCTTGCCTTCCACCTGCTTTGCATCTAGTATCACTACCACCGATATTGTGATTAATCATGATGTGATTATATGCACTAGATAATTAATATCGCATTTCCTCCTGTTAAAAGTAGATTAACTTTGTACCCTCAAATATATGATTAATTAAAATTCAAAATCTCATTTTAGAGATCCGTTTCCTGAAACCTCTTATGATACCCATTACTGTATCAGTCAAGGTCTCAACAGAAAACAGATGGCATATTCAAATGAGGATCATCTTTTCAAAAGTTTGTTTATAAGAGGCTGTGGAGATTTAAAGGGGTTATCAATTCTTTGAAACTCCATTGAGAGAGTTTCCACTCTCTTTGAATTTGGACTAGCTTGTGATGACTTTGATCAAGAGAGCATGGCAGATGATGCTACTTGAGTTCAGGGCCCAGCCTTTAAGAGGAAGAGAGGCTTCCATCTTATTTTACCCAAGCCCCCAACCACGGTGTAAGAAGTAAGGCTAGCCCCCATGCAGGAAAGAGCTCGGAGACACTCTGAGACCACACTGAAAGAGAGAGCAGTTCAGTCAGCCCATCTTTCCAACTATCCCAGGCAAAGTGTTGGAAGTGTTAGTGAACCTTCATAGACATCCCAGATAAGAATAGTTGCCCAGTTCATACCACTGGTTAAAGTCATGTGGGGCAAAAGAACTGGCCAGCTAAGCCCTGCCCCGAATTCCTGACCCACAGAAGTGTGCAGTATAATGTAACAATTGTTTGAATCCGCTAGTTTTGTGGGTGGTTTGTAATGCAGCAACCAACAAGAGGAACAGATTTGATACCAGGAAATGGATCCCTGTCCTGACATAAAACAAGACTGTGTTTGACACTGGCTTGGAAAGAGCTGCAGAATGGAAGCCAGAAGTAGTTCAAGGTACTCTGCTCGTTGGAAGGGTTTCATGCACCCCATTGATGAAGGTTTAGAGGACATAAGAAAATGTTATGAAAGGCTGGGGCAAAAAGACTGTTTTTATGTTGTGACGGAGAGTAACACACTTGCCTATGGAAACATGGAAAATATCCAATTACTTCACATACTTGTGGAGGTTGGAAAATTTTCTAGAAAGTGGTAACTTGCATTTTCTAGCTACCTCTGAGAAAAGAGAGGTATGAGAGGGAAACTCAGAGGAGATTTTAGTTTTTCATTGTTTTTTATTTTTCATTTATTTATTTATTTATTTTTTGTTTTTGTTTTTGTTTTGTTTTTTGTTTTTTGTTTTTTGTTTTTCGTTTTTTAGCAGAATTTAGAAAGCATACAGAAGCCTGGGATGGTCTTTCCAGCTTGCAAAAGACTCTTAAAGACTTGGCCTCAAGGCAAAGTTAAATCCAGGACATTAAAGTATGACCTCACAGCAAAGATAAAATCAGGGTGTAGTTATAAGGCTCTCATTAAGACCTTAAAAAGATTTAGCTTTTAAGAGTATTAAAGTTATGCCTTATAAGTGGTTTCAGTTATAAATGAGGCCTTCTAAGAATATCCAGCACAGTATTCCTGCTGTGGGCTGAATTGTGGTCCCCTCCAATTTGTTGTGTCGAAGTCCTCACCTGTGACCTCCAGAACCCAACCGCCGGACAATAAATATTTGTTGCTCTTCCTGGTCTGTGGTACTTTGTTACAACAGCCTGAGCAAATTAATACAGTCCCTACACCACCTCAGAGGGAGCCCAGGGATAGAGAAGGTTATCTGTAAGAGATTTGTGAGTGCAGTTGTGTCTAATGAAGTGAATTACAATTTGACAAGAAAGGAAGCCAACACATTTTTTAAATGACTTAGATTGAAAAGGACAGAGACAGAACAAAATGAAAAGAAGGACCCTCAATCTATTAAGGGCAGGGAATAAGCTGAGAAACCTACTCAGCTGCAAACACCAGCCATTTCTTATGGAAAAGGCTGGATGATTCACAGGTGGAGACAAAAACCATAGGGAATCATCCCCAGGGAGCAGGACTTGGCCCTAATTAAGAGTTCACCAGATGTGCCTTGCTGGGTTTCTTGAAATAATTATGGATCAGTAACTGTTGTGTGTCTTCCATTTCCCCTCTTTTGGAATAGAGGACTTGGTTATGATTATCCTTTTTTTGTCATTACCCCATTGTAATTTTTGACATGTGAGTAGAAATCGACTATTTTTCTTACTAGAAGGAGTCACATTCAAAGAACTGCACTCAAGGTGCTTCCTTTATCTGGGCCTAAATGAGATGATGAGATCCTGAACTTGAAGCCAGTGCCAGAATGCAACTCTGGGGCTCTCAGTGTTACAGGATTTCCTTCTCCTTCGGTGCCCGCAGTTCTTGGTTGCACCACTTTGAAGAATGAAGAGGTAGATCAGATGAAGAGTGGTGGGCAGCAGAGCGAAGTTTATTGAGAGGTAGTGAAGTGATAGTACAAAGCTCCCAAAAAGGGGGAGGACCCCAGAAGGTTGTCACCAGAGTTTTAAGTCTAGGGGTTTTTATGGGCTTGTTGGCTGTCTGTTTTAATCTGATTAACCATCCCTGCACCTGTCATCCAATCAGATTTTTGTCACATGGAAGAGGGTGGAGGGCTCCTTTCAGGGTGGGTGTAAAATCCTTTTAAGGGTGATTTCTTCTTAGAGCAGGGGTCCCTTGCCCCTACCTGCCTGTCTTCCAACTATCCTTCATCATTAGAAAAGGGTGAAAACATTCTGCAGGTTGTAGGAATATAAATAAATTGTGGCCAGAACATGGACTGAGGTAGGTTTGAAATGGCCACACATCTTTCGAGATAACTGTCATTGAGAGGTTAGGTCTTTTCCCCTCCCCTAGAACCTGTGAACCCTGGGATCGCTTCGACCGAAAGAGCTTGATAGAAATTGCATGTTGTTAATTGGTTGGTGAAGGAGACATATAGACATCTCCTTCTATATGCACCATCGATAATCTCTGTCCCTTAAGTGTGAGTAGGACTGTGACTATGATAGGCTATCACGCCTGTGATTCTATTACATATTGAGAAGAAGGGGTTTTGCAGATGCAAATACAGCACATAAGTTGCTTTTGAGTTAATCAAAAGGACAGTATCTTGGGTGTGCCTGAGCTAATCAGGTAAATCTGAAAAGGGAGAGGTCTTTTATGAAGAAAGAGATTCAAATCATTAGAGAAATTCTCTTCCTGGCTCTTTTTTTTTTTTTTAAGATTTTTTTATTTATTCACGAGAGACAGAGAAAGAGGCAGAGACACAGGCAGAGGGAGAAGCAGGTTCCCCGCAAGGAGCCCGATGTGGGACTCGATCCCAGGACCCTGGGGTCATGCCCTGAGCCGAAGGCAGGTGCCCAACGGCTGAGCCACCTAGGCCCCCATCTCTTGGTGGTTCTTAAAGTTGCAGTGAGCCATGTTGTCAGTGGACGTATGGCCTGAAACACATGGCACAGAACTGGGAGCCGTGAGGATGGGAGAGTAGCCCCTGGGTGATAGTCAACAGGAAAACAAGAACCTTGGTGCTATAACCACAAAGAAGTGAAGTCTGCCAAAAACCTGAATGAAATTTGAAGAGGCTCTTGAGCCTCAAATGAGACCTCAGTCCAGCCGATGTCTTGACTTCAGCCTTGTCAGACCCTAAGCAGAGAACCTGCCATGCTGTGCCTGGACTTCCTGACCTACAGATTTTTGAAATAATAAGTTTGTGTGTTTTTTTTTCAGCATAAATTTGTAGTAATTGATTACACAACAATCAAAAACAATACGGATTTGACATCAAGTTAAGTTGCTGCTGTAATATCTAAAATATGCTAGCAACCTTGCAACTAGGCAATGGGTAGCGACTGGAAGAATATTGAAGTTAATGAAGAAATTCTCAGGTGCCTTGAACAGACTTTTAATAGAAACATGGACATTAAGGATGTTCCCCACAAGGGCTCAGAAGGAATTAAGAACGTTATTGGAAACTGAAGTAAAGGGATCTTCATTGTGTGCTATCAGAAAGCTCCTAGAATTGTTTCTGCTGTTGTGTCAGTGTTGACAGCAGATCTGATAAGTGATGAGTGTAAATACATCACTGATGAGATTTCTAAGCAAATTATAGAAGATTCCCCCTGGCTTCTTGTGTTTATAGTAAAATGTGAGAGACATGCATTTGAAGGAAAAGTTAAGAAAGAAATAGGACTTAAAGATTTTGACATCTAGGTAACAATAATGCTCTAGGTAACAATAATGCTAAAAATAAAATAATATTGCCAATGGCCTGGCATAAGGAAAAGGCCAAATGTTCTGTGTTCTTTCATGTGATGGTCAACCAGGCTTGGCCACCAGAGGAGACAAGAGGCTCAGGGAAGCAAAAGTTTACGAAGTCTCAGGTCCTAAAAAGGGGATCGTCATATGCCACACAGGGTCATGGGGGAAGCACCTGGTTTGAGTCAGGGGGCACAATAGAGGATCAAGGATAAAGTTTAGGCCAGAGCCTTATTTGGGATTTCTGCAGGAAAGGTAAGGCAGGACAGAATCAACATCTCAAGAGTGGTTATTTGAAGAAGTCCGGTGGACTTTGGGCTGTGGGGGGTGGTCTCCAGTTCACTGGTGCCTGGCCCTGAGATGAAAAAGCAGAGGAGTATTGTCTGCCAGGATGTAAGAGCCAGATAGAGGAGGCATAGTTCTGGATTGGTTAGACGGCATATGAAAGGCATACTCATTTGCCATTTCTAAGAATGGGCAAGCCCTGGGAAGGGAAGTCGCTCCCGAAACAGAAAGATTTTGAAGATGTCAAAACATCATAATATATGGAAAGTGAGAAACATAAGCAGTACACTGAATGTGTGACTTTACAACCTTCTGCTGAGTCACAGAAAGGTAAAAGAAGATTGGTGGGTGTAGTTTTAGCCTAATGGAGTGGAACCCAGTAAGGTCCATTGAAGACTCCGATGCTCTTGAGAAATATTTTTCAGCAGAATACTGCTAGCTTGGATTGAAAGAGACAGCACTTGAAATGAAGGGAGGCTTCCAGGCCACCAACATTTTATTGGCAGTAAGCGGGCTGATAAAACTACTCTATTTCCAAAACTTGCTACTTTTCATGGAAAAGGAAAGAAGACTCAGAGCAGAAACAATAGCTCAGAGGGCAAAGCCTAGGAACCCGGAGGATTATTCTGAATCTTTGAAACAGAGTCCAGAAAATCTCACTATTTGCCCAGCTGATTACAGAACTTCCAGGAACCAGTTGCTCCTTAGCACCTTCTGTTTTTTTTTTTTCTGCCTTTGAACTGGAATATAAGTACCTATTACCAAACACTTGTCATGCCATCATATGATGGGAGTGTTAGGGCTACAGCATGATCTCTTTAGTCTCGCATGTGCACATATGGAGATAAATTTTGCTCCAAAAGCCGATTTTAATAAATTACTTATTGCCTGGAGTTTCATATTTATCCGATTTAGATGATTTGGATGATGAGGTTCTTGGACTTTGAGCTAATCCTATGAGACTTTTGAGAACCTTTAGAGGGGGGAGGGAATGTAGTTCTCATTTTGGAGGGATATGAATCCTTGGGAGGACCGTGATAAGCAAACTTCTAATGCCATCTCTAAGATTCCTGCCCTTTGGTGTACACACTCCTTATAATCGCATCCCCTTAAGTGTGATTGGGACACATGAATATGATGGGAGGTTTGCCCTATAGCAGTGGAAAACTAATAAAGCCAGATACTAGCCTCATTTTTTAGAGGACCAGCAGTTTTTGTTTTGTTTTGTTTTGTTTTTTATCTAATCAAGCTGTGAGAGAAGATCTCTCCAAGCCATGTGAAATTCACCATGCAAAAAATCTGACTACCCTACTAGAAAGACAAGATGGAAATGCCTTAGGACCACGTGGAAAAGGGAAAGGCCTCTCCTAGCCTCTTTCTAGCTGGCCTTACAATGCTCTAGGAATATTAATGAAGCCTTCTTAGAGACTCCAGACTAGTCCATATGCAGCCAAATACCACCAAGTGAAGCCAGTCAATGCTCCATGATACACAAGAATTGACTGGCCAAGGCTTGCCAGATTTCGTAACCTAAAACATTATGGGTAAGAGTAAAATATTTGTTGATAAAGTCACTAAATTTGGGAGATGTTTGTTATGTAGAATACATATCTTGAAGAGGGGTTATTTACAGAAATAACAATGTGGAGGTGCCTGGGTGGCTCAGTCAGTTGAGTGTCTGACTCTTGATTTAGGCTCAGACTGTGAACTCAGGGTCATTGGATCAAGCCCTGAGAACCTCGAGGTTCTTCTTTTCCCTCTTTCTCTGTGCCACTCTCTTTAAACAAAAAAAAAGAAAAAGAAAGAATGTGGCACGATCATAAGATAAAGCCATAACCCAAAACTAGTAACCAGCAGACTTATACAGATAAGGGATAAGGGGAAGAAGATTTAGTATAGCCCTTAGTGGGTGGTTATTTATAGGAGAACACCATGAAAGAAGTACTGATTTGGGATTGAAGATTATTAGTCCAAGGAGGAATCCACAGGGATGAGATCCCTGACCTGATTCTCTCTCATATCCTTCCATGGCTTCCAATTGGTCAAAGCTCCAGAAAGTACAGATTATGACAGTCCTTTGTATTTTATACAAGGCAGCCTTCTGGGGCCAAAAGTCTGGTGGAGATGCATGAGTGTAGACCTGATGGAGGGAGCATAGGCAAGATACCTAGCCCACTCGTAATCCCTACTGTGATAGATGCAGACACAAGATGCGTAGACACTAAAGATCAACGAATGCATCTCAGGGACTGGAAATTCAGGGGGCTTTCTTGGGGAATTGTTGCTTGAAAGCTGGGTAAGGATTCTACAGGTGAAGAGTTAAGGAGGAGACCATTTATAAAAAGAGAACAGCAGGAAAACCCATGGAGAAAAAAATAAAGATTCTATATTATATTATAGTTCTGGGTAATTAGAGCAGAGCAGTTAGCAATAGCATTTACCACAACACACCATTAGCATTTTTGTTTATTGCTAAACCACTTATTGATGAAATAGGTTGAGTGTCAGTTTTTCAACCATCTTCCACATCCCATCTGTCATGTAATTGATATTTTCAAAGATAGAGCTTCAACGAATGGAATCACTTGGGGACACTCTCTTGCTCTTATACTCACATATGTATTTTATCTTCTTCCCTTTCATAAATGGTTTATTGGTACATTCACATTTATAAAAAAAGAAAAAAACAGCAGGATCCATTGGTACAGAAAGTTGATACTGTGATCAGAGATCCAGCGAGGAGTTGGGGAACAATGTATTATTCTGGACCTTTCCAGCAGAGCAGCACTTGTTATGGGGTTTTTGTCGGGTCTTTTTCACAGCATTCATGAGACCCACTTACTGAGCAGGATGGCAGGTCCATTGTCACAACTGCTGAGCCCATGAAGCAAAACAGATATTACATCTGGAAAATGAATGCAGCAATCACAATTTAATTAGATTCCCTTTCAAGAGATAAAAGTTAGAAAAAAATTGTTTTTCTGCACCAGGATACTGATGTGGCAGGGACACAACAGGAGATGCCTACTTTGTTGAGCCAAAGGTATGAAGAAGTGGAGCTCTGTTTGCAAATCCTTCACTTTACATGCTGCTTCCATTAAAAGCCATAAAGGTTCTACATTCCGCCAGATTTAATAAACACTTCAGTGTAGCATCTGTGGTCAGATGCAAAAAGGCAGTGGATTGCCTATCTGCTTAGGGGCCATTTTCTGTCATCTTCTCTCAGCTGTTATGGGTCTCCATTGGCAAGAAGCCAAATATTCAGCATGTATTTATTTGCAGGACAAAATGGTTACAAAAGGCCTGGCCTGTTAACACAATGACTGTGATTGCTCCCTTAAAGAGGCAAAGTGGGCTTGTTCTGGGTTTGTTTGTTTTGTTTTGTTTTCTTTTTGCAGAGTGACTTTAGCTGAGAGCATGGAATTCTCGAATTCTCCTATAGTGCCCTGAGGAAAGTCTTTAAATTCACTCTGTACCCATTTCCTTGTATTTCAGTATTTCTTATCTACCCAGACATTAGAATACCTTTACGCTCATACCATTTATCATTAGAAAGAACAGATGTTTATAGCCCTCCTACCACTACAAAGCAAGAGCAATGTGTTATTTTACATTAATTTTCTGGTCAACGAATTCAAACAAAGAATACAAAGGATACATAGAAAACGTAGAATGCATAATGTACAAAGCCAAGTTATCTTAACATACCTCACCACACATTGTCCTTTACCTTTCTCCAGAGATGACCACCATTATCAGGTAGGTGTGCGTAGAGTGGATCTGAGAGCTTGCTTCCTTCCTCCTCATGGTGTTTATCTAGCCCAGCAGGTCTTAGCCAACCCCAAGAGAAGTGGATAATAGCATCAGCTGATGAGCTCCCAACGTTTCCCCTTTCTAGAAAGACTATTGCTCCCCTGGGAAGCTTTCATCCTGATCTATTATTTGACTAGACATTCCATGCAGCCCGTTCCAACTTTCCTACAAATTTGTGATGTTCTGAGGTGAGTTCCCTCTCCTGGATCCCCTCCCACGAGGCATCAATGTCAGAACTAAACATTCTTTTCTGTGGGATGTACTGCCTGTCCTGTGTCCCCAGTCAACTTCACATTTATGTTTCATGGTTCTGGATATGTCTGCATAAAGCGTGTATTTCCTCAAACATTCTCCATATCATTTGTACCTATCCATCTAAATCTATATCTATATCCAGCCATAATAATGTAAAAAGAATAAATAATGTCATTATGGTTTTATTTTTTACATAAATGGACAATATAATTTATATTCCCACCAACTATGTATTGGAGTATCCTACTATATACACATTAATCATCATCATGATTTTTTATATTTTTTCCAACCTGATGAGAAAAACAACATACGTGGCAATTTTTGCATTTTCCTGGTTGCTAATGAAGCTGACCTTATAGTTTACTAGATGTCTTATTTTTTTCTGTGAAATTTTTTGCCCCCATTGATTATTTCTTAATAAGATTTATTAACCGTGGAAATAATATGGCTAACAAATTTTCCCAAAGTCATTTATTTACAAGAGCATTTTCCCTCATAGAATTGAACTATGAGTGTTGTCATATAATTCTTTGGTGTCAGCAGATATATTTCTCTACTCTTTGTTCAGTACTACTCATATATTTATCCATTCTTGTGCCAGTACACGAATGTTAAAATTACTCCAGCTCTTAACATTTTCACCTCCTAGTACTTCTCTGACCTCATTGTTCTTGATTTCACACCATCTATAGAGTTTCACATACAGTATAACCATCCAAATTTCTTAACTATTTTGTTGAGATTCTTATTGAGATTGAAATAATATTCTTCACAAGAGTAGCATAGTTTTCACCATTAAGGCATTGTTTTATTTAATTTATCTATTTCTTATCTAAATTTTTATTGTAGCTATAATCTTTTTTTTATGTTTTCAAATTGACCATTGCTGATATATATTATAGATACATATACTCTATACAGTATCCAGGCATCCTATGATAATAATTAGAATTTTCTATAAAGGTAATCATTTCTTTTCAAATAATATAATTTTTCATATCTTTTTGATGTTTGTCATTTTTTTATTTTTCTTTCTTTTCTTATTTTATTTGCATGAATATCTAATATTAAATAATGGTGGTAATAGCAGTCATCCCTGCTTTTTCTTCCATTTTAATGTAAAGATTTTTTTAAAGATTTTATTTATTTATTAGAGAGAGAGAACATGAAAAAAAGAGAGTATGCACAAGAGTAGGGGGAGAGATAGAGGGAGAAACAGACCCCCTGCTGAGCAGGGAGCCCCATGTGGAACTCCATCCCAGGACCCTGGGATCATGACCTGAGGCGAAGGTAGATGCTTAATGGACTGAGCTACTCAGGCACCCTGAGCTAAAGATTTTCTAAAACTTGAATAAAATTTTTTTCAGAAATAAATTTTTTAAAATATTTTATTTTTATTTATTCTTGAGAGACAGAGAAAGAGAAAGAGGCAGAGACACAGGTAGAGGGAGAAGCAGGCCCCATGCAGGGAGCCCAATGTGGGACTCAATCCCAGGTCTCCAGGATCACACCCTGGGCCAAAGGCAGGTGTTAAACCGCTGAGCCACCCAGGCTGCCCCAGAAATAATTTAAGTCCTTAGTGAATAGTAAAGTAGGAGTGTTCCTGTGTTCCATATCCAGGCAATATTCTGTACTCTCTAGCTCTCCAATTATTTTCAAATGACGAATTTAAAATTTTATTACATATTTCAATTGGTCATAGACTTAAATATAACATTTCTAAAAGGAAACATGGGGAAAAAGTCTAAATGACCTGTACTTGGCAATGAAAATTTAGATAAAACATCAGTAGCACAGTACATGAAAGAAAAATCTAGTAATTTGGAATTTATAAAAATTAAATACTTCATCTTTATGAAAAACATAATTAATAGGATGAAGAAATAAGCCACACAATGGGAGAAATTATATGCAAAACATGCATCTGTTTAAGGTCTTTTATCCAAGATATATAAAGAATTCTTAAGACTCAACAATGGGAAAATAGCAATTTCATTTAATACACAAAAGATTTGAACATACACTTCCCTAAAGAAGATATAGATATACCTGTACAAACCTAAAAAAAATGACTAAAATCCAAAAACCTGACAACTTTAAGAACTAGTAAGGATTAGCAGCAGTAGGAATTCTCATTTAATACTAGTGGGAATAGGGATCCCTGGGTGGTGCAGCGGTTTAGTGCCTGCCTTTGGCCCAGGGCGCGATCCTGGAGACCCAGGATCGAATCCCACGTTGGGCTCCCAGTGCATGGAGCCTGCTTCTCCCTCTGCCTGTGTCTCTGCCTCTCTCTCTCTCTCACTGTGTGCCTATCATAAATAAATAAAAATTTTAAAAAAAAATACTAGTGGGAATGAAAAATGCTACAGACATTTTGGAAGATAGTAAACAGTTTCTTACAAAGCTTTCTTGTCTTGCTTCATGATTTGACAGTTTTGAATTTACTCAACTGATTGAAAACACTCAGATACTTCAATGTAAATGTTCAGAGGAGCTTTACTCATAATTACCCAAAATTAGCCCTATCCAGTATGGCCTTGTATAGGAGAATGAAAAAGCAAACTATGATATATTCACATTAGGTAAATATTTTTCATCCTGCAAGCTACTAAGCTAGACTGCCACATTCTCATGGCTGTTGGCTGAAGATCTAAGGTTTCTGGTTCAAAGACAAAGGATTTCATTAGTCATGGCACAGAGTCATGTGCTTCCTACTCACCTTGGTTCCTTTTGATATCATCCAGGCAGCATAGAGCCGCTCAGATGGATGCTATGCATACAATGAGTTTATGTCACAAAGAATCTTAAGCTCAAGAAATTCAATTTTTTATAATGAGATGTAAAACAAATGGCCCAACCTTTGCCCTAGCTGGAGGCTATGTTTTAATATAGCGGCTAGCAAACAAATCTGCTGGTAGATACTGTATTTCTATCTGATCTCAGTATTAGCATGGTTGAGAAGGTATTCGGACAAAAACTGCCCATGTCTCTGCTCATAACATTGCAGAAACATGAAAAACCCATGGAGAACTGACTCATAGTAAAAAATAATTTAAACTTTAACAGTATATAACCTTTTCAATTACATTGGCTGACAATTATAGCTTGTCTACTATCAATCCATTCCTTCATTCTTGGGTTAATTTTGACCTTCTTACTTTTCATTTCTAAGAAAACTTGCACAATATAATTTTTTATGTATGTGATATCCTTATTTACAATAATAATTTTATTCTTTTATAAATACATTTAACTGTTATTTTAACTCTGTTTTCTCAGATATCAGTTTTGATTGCTAAGGTTGTCAACTTTCTTTCATTTTATATATTTTTTTGTAATATTTTGTGATTTTTTTTGGTTGTGTGTTTACCTTTTATTTGGTATTCCCTGTTTCCCCCATGTCCAAGCTGCATATTTTTTTTCAACCCTGACCACAGTAATCTTGAAGAATCAATACACGGTTTACACTGATTGACTTTTATTGCCTTATTTATTTGCACTGAAAAATCCCCATTCTATTTGTGTGTCATTGTCTGCCTTTATAGTCTGGTGCTCACAAACTGTTTTTTTGTCCTAATGCAACAAGCTCTCCTGTTTTCTGGTTGCTACAAATTGGGGAGGAAAGGGAATTCACACTTCTAGCTTTTTTGCATTAATATTTTAAACTATAATTTTAGACATTTCTACCACTAAATACTCTTATATATATTTTCATATATGTACACACACACCTATGTATTCTGACAAATTATTAGTGATTTAAGGAAAAGAGAGAAGTTTTATAATTAAATCCAACATCATCAAGACTTTGATAACATTTTGTGATATTTTCTATACTTTTTAAGTTCATGGTATATGCTTAATAATGAAATTATTTTTATCATTGCTACATGAAAAGCAAAGATGGTAGTATCAGTAGCTTTCTCCTGTATAAAACAATTTATTCTTAAATTAAATCATATTTCTATATCTGGAAATATTGATGACAATAGATCCAGAGAAATATTCATATTACAGAACACATAAAAATCTGTGTGAAATATAAAAGTGTATCTATATCAATATCATTTCCATAACCAATCTCTGCATAGAAATTCGTGTCTGTAGATAGAAACTCCTTAGTGGCTATAAACAGTTTGAATTTGGAGAGGTAAGATATCTGCTGTAAATAACCCTGCAGAAACAGACTAATCAATGATGGCTAAAGCCAACTTTTAACATGTACAGAAGGAGGGATGACAACTGTATTAGTTTTATAAAGAACAGTATTCTAAATTACAGATCTTTTATCAGAGTGAATGCTTGAAAACACCTGCTTCACTGTTAGTTTTTGGTAAATGAGGAAAGAAAACCAAATCCCCAGATGTGGTAACCCAATGTCCTTGCAGTGTATCTGACGGAAGCAAAATCAAATACTATATAGAAGGACAGACTTTAGGCCCAGGGCCTTCATTGAGTTTCATTAAGCAAAATGCCAATAGGAAAGAGCTCAAAATTTAAGGAAATTCTTAACCCTTTGAAGAAACATGGCACCATAAGGAAGAATCAGCAAAAATAACCTGCTGAATTGTGCCTGCAAAATCTTGAAACATTGACTTTATCAGATTTAAAATATGAAGCAGTGAAATTTAATGAATATAAATTCTCATAGTTCATTTAGGCCTCTGTAACAAAATACCACCGACTGGGTAGCTTAAAAGCAACAGAATCTTATTTCTTACAGATCTGGAGGCTGGAATTCCAAGACCAGAGTGCCAGTATAGTCAGATTCTGGTGAAGGTCCTCTTCTGAGTTGCAGACTGTCTTCACGTGACAGAGGATCTGGGGAGCTGGGTGGGGTCTCTTTTAAAAGAGCACTAATCCTATTCATGAGGGCTTCACCCTCAGGACTTAACAGCTTCCCAATGGCCCCAACAATACCATCATATTGGGCATTAGGATTTCAACATATAAATTTTGTGGAGCCATAAATACTCAAACCATAGCAGGGAAAAAAAAAAAAAAAAGACAGAACTGGAAATAAGATTAATGAATAAAACACTATTGACTCTGAAAAAGGTACTTCCATTAAAGAAATATACATCTCCTCAGAATGAAAAAAAAATGTGAAGCTGTAATTATAGACTCAATGATTATTTTGCAGCGGATTAAACATGGGGAGAGAGAAATTAGAAATCCAGAAAACTGGCTTGATTATCCAGAATGCATCAAGAAAAACTTATGCATCTGAAATAGAAATTTAGGATATGTAAATAGAAGAGTGATAAATTCATACTTAGCACTAATTTGATTTTCAGAAAGGAAAAATAGAAAGAACAGAGGATATATAACTATTTGAAAATAAAATGGATGGAAATTTTCTTTATTGAAAGTCAACAATGAATTCCAAGCAGAATAAATGAAAATAAATGCATAAAAGTGAATAAGTAAATGGATATATCATAATAAAACTGTAGAACTCCAAAGATAAAGTCATTATAGCAATCACAGGGAAATGAATTTTGTACCGATACACCTAGCTTCTCAGTAGCCTCATTAGAAGCCAATAATGGAAATAATGGCTTGAAAATATTAAGAGAAGCAGTTTTTTTTTTTTTTTGAGATTTGGTATTTTTCTGTGTCTATGAATAAAAGCAGATTGTTTGATTACAAGTAACAAAAGCACACATGCTCCATCGTAAGCAAACAATGAAAATTCAAGAGCCAGCATGTGCAATAGGCCTCCAAAAGGAACAGAACCAAAATGGAGAGAAAACTGCAGCAGCTTGTTTTCATTCTCTCGTCTTTCTTTTGCTCACGGGCTCTCTGTGCTCTGCATGTCCATGGATGATCTCAAATGCTCTTTGAGTATTGATTTTGGGCTAATAAATACATTTTAGCAAGTAGATGAATTCACAAATATGGAAATCATAAATAATGAGGATTGACTGTAGACAGTCTCAGTATTTCATGTCCCACGTTGCCTTATATATTCTCTTGAATAATGTCAAAGAAAACCATAAGTCCTCATTTATGATCTATGACAATTTTTCTCCTTTAGCTAAACACACTTCTACGTGTCAATCACTATGTTGACTTCGTTAGTATTGAATGAACCAATATTCTGTATTGCGAACTTCTTTCTGGCAAAAGGAAGACAATTGGCAGCATATATGATTCTTATATCATTACTGTGAAGTTCAGTTTAACTCTGTTTGGATTAATATTAATTACTCTGTGACATATCTGTCAAAGAAAGACATGACTTAATATGAAATATAACCAATTATCTAAAATGGTGTAACAGCCTATTTCCATTTTACGTTTATTCAGCATATTTTCAGTTGTGGTGACTTCTATAGCTGTTTTTACTGGCTATAGTCTCCAAACTTTGATGCAGCTCTTGTTTAATTTCATCTTAATTATGATGAGCAAATTGTCCCTTAATGATTTTTAAGCCCCAAAATTTGCATTAAAAAGTCTCATTGACCATTGGAAAGTAATGTACAGTGTGTGCTTATTAGTTTTTAATTGTGGCTTTGCAAAAAGAGTAATGGCACACAGTAGATTTCTGCTGCTACAGAAATGTGTATGCTACCATTAAAGAATAAATACAGGGGCGCCTGGGTGGCTCAGTTGGTTGGGCATCTGCCTTCAGCTCCGGTCATGACTCCAGCTCCTGGGGTCCTAGGATTGAGCCCTGTGTTGGGCTCCCTGCTCCCTGGGGAGCCTGCTTCTCTCTCTGCCTTTCCCCCACCTCCCACTCATTCTCTTTTATGCATGCTGTCTCTGAAATAAATAAATAAAATCTTTAAAAAAAGGGATAAATACAAAAATTATTCATTCATTATGCTCAGGTTTTCCCCAACTTAATTTGTATATATTTATATCTTTAAAAATAATATTATAGAAAGTTTACAAAAGAAAGGAAAAAACTACTCATGAAGACACAATTGGGGGTGCCTGGCTGGCTAAGTTGGAAGAGCATGTGACGTTTGATCTCAGGATCACGATTTGGAGCTCAGCATTGGGTGTAGAGGTTACTTAAAACAAAAAAACAAAAAATGAAGACATACCTACACTTAACATTTAAGAATAATGTCACACAACTTATAAAATTTCAAAAGGGAATGTGAATGAATATAAAATGTGATATACCATCAACAAAGAAAAGGTTGTTGTTATTGTTTTTTTCCCCCAAATCATCAGTTGCATATTTTATGTTAAAATTAAGAAAAGCTACCCCAGGCAGTGCCCATTAAAATTGCTAATAAAATAAATTATCAAAATCTGTAGAACAAATATTAACCAAAACTTGCTTAATCAGCTAGATGAAAAAGGAAACAAAGTTATATCTTAGCAGATAATAAATTCATTATTTGTTGATTATATGAGAAAATGGCCAATAATTTCACTATTCACTGATTATGTGGTTATATATCTAAAAAACAAAGAGATTATTTAAGAACATTATTGTATTAAAGGGAGTTAGTGTCTGGTTAGAAGATAATCATGTGGAATCCTGATTGTGGAATAGGTGTCCCAGCAGTAACCAGCTAGAAAATAAATGAAAGAAATTATAATAGCTCTAATACCAACAAAAAGTGTTTTGAAATACCTGTACTGAGAAATAAGAGTTACCTGAAAAGAAAAATCCACACATATTCCAGTAAGATAGTAAATCAGGGTCACAGAAGTGGAAAAGCACAAGGATAGTAGGTGAGATCAGACATAGGCTCAGATTTCCTTGGTGAATAATGGCAGCTGTCCTACAGCTTTATTTTTTTTTTAAGGTTTATTTACTTGTTTATTTTTAGAGAGAGGGGACATGAGTGAAGGGAAGTGCAGAGGGAGAGAGAGGACCTCAAGCAGACTCCCCACTACAGGGAGCCCCACCATGGGGGCTGGATCCAGGACCCTTAGATCATGACCTGAGCCAAAATAGGCACACAGGAACCCCTGTTCAAGAGTTTTTCTTAAGAGGTCTGTAAGCAAACACACCAGAGAGCAAAATCAGAGAGAGAGAACATCATAAGCCCCTTCTTTCTAGGTTCCTCGCCTCCACTCATCTTTCTCCTGTCACACCTCTCACGACCACACCTTCTCCACACCTTCATCATTTCTCCCTAGTGTCACCACACTCCATACATTTCCAATATTCCAGAGATGCACTCTCATACCTGACCTGTAGCATCTCTAGATATAATTGCCAATCCCTCCCTCTGTTTCCCCAATTTCAATCCCTAAGTCTGGTGAGTAATGGCTATTTCTTTCCATCATATCTCTCTCCTCTCTCTCTCTCTCTGTTTTTTTTTTTTTTTTTTTTTTTGATAAAACTCACAAGCATATTTCAATGTCAGTATATAAGCATTTGTCACATGATATCTTAATGGCATAGGGGCCCTCTGTTGTATGAATATTCACTATGACATCTAATCCATTCTTTGTTGAAACATTTGGTTGTTTTAAGTTTTTCACTACTACAAACAACTGTAAAAAAAAAGGCAGCCTTGCAGTTAATTATGCTAAAAGTTTGACCATATGCTTAATTACTTCCTTAGGATAAATTTCTAGTAATTGAATTTTTGGTTCATTGTTTATACATATTGTTAAGGCTTTTGATACACATTATCAAGTTACCCTGCAGATAGTTTGTACACATTCAAATTCACTCCAGCAGAGACTGATAGTTTAAAAAACAAAAGTATCTCACTGTTATTTTAATTTGCATTTCACAATAAGGTGTGAAATTGTTGGATAACTTTACTTTTGCCAAAAAATGTAACCAGTTATCTTCATAGCATTTGTTGATTAAACCATTTGAAACTGAAATTATAACAATATAGTGTGGCATAGAGAAATACACACGCACCCAAAACACATATAATATTTCCTATGCACTGAATAAACACACATATGCACAATATTTCAAATCACTGGCTGATCACTTAAAAAATCAAATAGGCCGATGCCTAACTCCTAAATAATAGTATTAACCACATACAGCAGTGTTTTTCCAACTGTTTTCAAGCCCATGAGTGGTTTGCATAATAAATATGGGAGGTTAAATCAATATTTTTCCAACCACCATAGAATAGAACAGAACAAAATATATCTGTGAATGCATGTTTCCTTAGTAGTATATGCGATATGTTTCTTGCTGTGAGCTGTGACCAAAAAAGTTTGAAAGCCACCAATATAGACAATCTGTAGCATTAAATGTGCTGAGGCACGTAGTGAGCTTTGTATAACACCTGGCATAGGGAAAATAAATAAATAAATAAATAAATAAATAAATAAATAAATACTTTTTTAAAAGTGTTATTTATGATCATGACACACAGGCATTTGTATAAGGCTTTTTAAATGAAAATATGTGTTTTTTTAAATAAAATAAAATAATAAAAAAAGAAAATATGTGTTTTTTTAAAATATGTGTTCTGATATGTGTTAACAAACCTCTTTTTAGAACTTCAGCACTAATGATGTTTTTATTTTTTTTTTAAAGATTTTATTTATTTATTCATGAGAGACACAGAGTGAGGCAGAGACACAGGCAGAGGGAGAAGCAGGAGCCTAACATGGGACTCGATCCCAGGACCCTGGAGTTACATCCTCAGCTGAAGGCAGATAGATACTTAACCACTGAGCCACCCAGGTGTCCTGCACTGATGACTTGCATAAATAAGTGATCCCTCTCGACCTTAGGGTTTCACTACATATGCTTTAAAAAAAAAAATCTAGTTTCTATTAATTGAGTCTTGCTTTACAGTAGGGTTACAAGGATAGGCTTACACAATCTATAACACCCAACCACTTATGGGCATAAACTGAAGCTGGTCAACCATACCACTGACCTTCCAGATGGGAGATAACTATTCACAAGAGCCAAACTAGCAGAATCCTCCTCACTTAAGTCCAAGCCTTTTACCTTGTTTGTAGGAGGAAACAGGGATCAAAGAACAGATGTCTCAGTAATTTCACAATGCTTGAGTAGATACAAGTCATAAATATTTGTATTCTTTTGATAATTATATATATATATATATATATATATATATATATATATATCAACTTTTTTTTCCCCAGCTAATACACTTAGTTCTTTAAAATACATGTTCTTAATTGACTTAGGAGTTAGAACTATGAGCATTGTGCCCTTGGAAAGGATGTGTCTTCCTCCTGATATTCCTAATTTAGATTTAAATGAGACCATTCATTTTTCAATGATTTGATGTTAATAATCCTTCTTTGCCTGGGAACAGGCTTAAACATTAATTCTGCATTCTTAACTCGAGCATCCACCACATGATAAATGGATTACAAAAGTTATGCTCATTAATCAAAGGCCCAAGGCATAACCAAAGGAGGAAGAGTAGCGATGAGTACATTGAGAACCACTAGAAAAATGGCTCCCTTTCCTAGTCCAAGCCATCTTCTTAACCAGAAGGGTGTTGATCTATGCAGTAGCGACCCTCAAGAGGTATTGGAAAATAACTTAGAAAGCCCTGCATCTCTTTTGATTCACATCTCTATTGATAATTCTGGCATTTTATTCCTCCACCATTATGCTCAAGTTATAATCTATGATTTCAAGCTTCTCAAATATTTCATTTTCTATCCTGCCCTGGACACTAACCTCTGCTCTTCCTCTATGCTGAGTCTACTTCTCTGTAGACGTGAGATATGGACCATAAGTGGTATGAGGAACCATTTTAGACTAATGCGCAGATAGAGCTTTGGATATCACTGTATCACAGTCTAAGAAAAGTTATATATCTTCTGATTAGACTGTATCAGTGGAAAAGTCTCACTTTTATACGAAGTGAATTTATTTGTTTGCTTAGCATTAAGATGGCTAATATCCCCTTTTAAGTGGGAGGGAAAGCCATAGGCTGAGAACTTCTGCAAGAGGCAGTAATTAGCCAAGGATAATTACATGTTTTGTACCCATGTATTGGTTTCAGAGATACCCTCTGCCTATAATACATGATCTTGATTTTCTTTTATGAAAATGATATATCCCTGCCTTTTAAAAACTTTTATGAAAATGATATGTCCCTGCCTTTTTAAACAATTTCTATTTAAATTCTAAAAATGAGTTGATAAAAATAAGTATTCAATAGATAATATTAATGGATATATATAAATATGACAAAAGTCATGAGCTTGGTATATACCAAAGGTATATGAGTAAAGTTTTAGAAATCCTGACACAGAATATTCTTCCCCACAGTCTTGTATCTTCAGTTCTTGTCTGAAATACTGTTGTCAGAAAAACATCATTGGCTCACTCCAAAATTTGATTCCATTACCTCTTTTTGGCCAGGAGTTCTCCTTGTCTTTCTGTTCTCATCAAATGATTTATTCCTTTATTCCTTAAAGTTGCATATTTATTTACCTTTATTGGCTGTATCAAGTCCTGTGAAGGTAGATGTCATTCAAAACGTCAGATGATAAATATTTGTTGAACAAATTAGATGAACAAGCACTTAGGTTATTCAAAGGGTGGAATTGTCATGATTAGTTTTCTAAAACATGGACTCTTTGGGGTTTTCTTCAAGACTTACTGAGTTCTTCCTTTTAAGAAAAAAAAATAAAATTAATCTTGAGATAAAGAGGTTGTAGACCCACTAAACAGTGGGTATAAAAAAAGGAACGCTAATTCCAGGCTTGACTTACTAGCTGGAAGAGGATTCACAATATTTCATCAGTCTGAGTTCATAAACACAATGTTTGGTTGAGCTGAGTCACTAAGAACCCGGTCATGCTAAATGTGGTTGGGACTGGGACAGATAAACAACCACCCTATTGACAATTAGTCTCAGAATCTTTGCAACTGTTGTTGGTGTCTTGCTGACACTCCAGGCATGTTAGACATCCATGAAAATAAGCCTGATCTAGTGTGGGTGTGACTGTGAACAGAAACTTATAAACTGGGGCTATGAATAGAAATGAATGGCAGAAATTTAAGAAATCCCTAATTTGTACGGGAGTGTGATGGATGCTGAGGGAGTCAGTTAGCCTCGGTAATTGCATTCAGAGAATATCTGTTATTGGAGAGATGACAACTTATCAGTTAGTCAGTAATTGAGAATTTGATTAGCCAATCAATAATTTACTACCTTAACTGTCCATAAAATATTTCATTGCAAGTTCTTAAATGAATTTTGAAATTACTCGTGCTAATTAAATTTCTTTCTTAGGCAGGGCCTATGAAATCATAATATTCCTTTATTACAGCAAGCTAAGAGCTATTTAAAGTGAAAGGCCACTGCACAGAGAGGGAAAAATATGGTACATTTCGTGTGCTTGATTTATATAATAGTGCAACATATAAATCAAATTATTATATTTTGCAACATAACATATGCTTTAATGAAAAAACAGATTATCCCCACAAATATGTGTTTTTTTAATTCTCAAGATATTTGAAGTTAGAAAAGGTAGGGTGTTGTTTTAAGAAGCCAAATTTGTCACCCATGGGAAGCAGTATAATGATGCATATACTGAATTTGCACTTGGTAAAACATTTGTGGATACATTATCTAATCACAAATATTAAAATTTATTTATTTATTTATTTATTTATTTATTTATTTATTTATTTATTTTTTAATTAGAGTTCAATTTGCCAACATGTAGCATAACACCCAATGCTCATCCTGCCAAGTGCCCCCCTCAGTGCCCATCACCCAGTCACCCCAATCCCCCGCCTACCTCCCTTTCCACTACCCCTTGTTCGTTTCCCAGAGTTAGGTGTCTCACATGTTTTGTCACCCTCACTGATATTTTCATTCCTTTCCCCTTTATTCCCTTTCACTATTACTTATTTTAAAACTAAAACTAACAGTGGAGCAAACATGGAAATGATACATGATCCCATGTTGTTTTGGAGATGAGTAGAAAGTTGTATTCTTTCATTCATTCAACAAATATTTATTGGGACATCTGGGTGCTTCAGTTGGTTAGCGACTGACTCATGATTTCAGCTCAGGTCATGATCTTGGGGTCTTGAGATCTAGACCCACATTGGGTGCCACAAACAGTGGAAACTCTACTCGAGATTCTCTCTCCCTCTCCTCTGCCCCTCCCCCTGCTCACCTATGCATGTTCTCTCCCTAAAATAAATAAATAAATCTTAAAAAATATTGATCAACATGTGTATCATGTACTATATTATGTGGTCTCTGCCTCCTTGGAAATTTAATTTTTTATTTATATTTTTTATTGGCAGAGTTTAATTTTTCTATACTTATTTTGGAAAATATGGGATCTCAGGAGGTCCTTGTGATAGAGACTGCTAGCTGTCTCTCTTCACCTCAGCATGCACCTGGACTACATATTCCATTCTTCCTTGTAGTTAGATGCAACCAAGATACTGAGATGTGGACAATGGAGTGTGAGTAGCTGTGATTATACCTGGCCCATGAAAACTTCATATTCTTTCCCCTCTACCAACTGGATACAGATAATAAGTCCTGGGAGATGAAGGATACTAGATCCTTAATCATTGAGAAGTGAACATCTTGTCAACAAGAAGAACCCCACGTTTCTTATATGGAAAAGAACCCATGGCCTCTACTTATGCTTTCTGTCACTTTGGACAGTTGTGTTATTTCTCTCATTTAATTTACCTCATCAGAACATGAGGCTAATAATTATAGCCACCACATCCAGCTGTTGAAAAGAAGAAAGGTATTTATATATGTACAGGGATTAAATCAGGCCCTGGTAAATAAAGAGGGTTGGCTATTTTTATTACTATTTCTCAGAGGATCCTTAAGAATCTAATAATAAAGCTAAACTAAACTCATGATGTTACACAATGAGAAGTAAAATCTTTGACAATCTTGGGCAGTTTGACTGGAGGAGATGGGACATATAAAAGAGATGTAGGATCAAGAACATGACTTTTGGTGAGAAAGCTGACCATCTACCAACCTCCTCACAAGATACTGTAGAATTCTCAATTTCCCGTGAATCCCTTTATTTCAAAGATTGTCTGATATGGTTGTACCTTTCCATGGGGAACAAACTCCCCACAATACCTGGAGAGTCACACATTGTTGTAAAGCAGATAATACAAAGAGCAGCTAAGAAAAAAAAAAAAAGAAGACGAAAAAGGGAATGAGTTCAAGGGAAAGAAGGAAAAATTATCTCAGCAGCAATAGAACTGAGGTGTCACAGGAATCCAGGAGATACAGCAACACCCATTCTATTTCTTCCCTTATCTTATCAGGGTAAATGAACTGGAGATATATTTTTGAGAGGCCCAACATGTATGAACATTATTATACCCATTACCACTAGTCAGAGAGTCATGCATCCATGATGTGTCTATGATATTATCCACTATTGCCATGGCAGATATAATTATTAAAAAGGCGAGGATTTAAAATCCATCTTTAGTAAACACTGGACTGCTTTATAATAATTATGTAGATTTAACACATATTTCCTCAAAATGGTAACCTTAGGTCCACAAAATATAAACGTTCTTATTGTGCTCTCACTAATTTTTATATAAAGAAGCAAAAAATTTTAAGAAATTTTCTATTAACCACCTTGACATTAAAATGCTTAATCACTCAGGTTAAGCATTTACATGAGTGATCCTGGTTCTGAGAACTCAAATGAAATTTTTATATTTCTCACTTTAATTTGACTGAAATCATTCTAAATACTTCTAAGGAATATCCTCCTGGCTATTTAGATCTTTCTATGACAAGTTTTCCTGATAAGAACTGGGAACTCTTGCAGATTCATGTTAGAGAAGAATCAGAGGAGCAGGAGGTCAGTGAGGAGTGGTGAGAAGCTCTGGGCTTGCAGGAAGTTACCTTGGATTCAGTGTTTAGCTCTGGCACTAACACAAGTGGTTAAGGTTATTGTCCTATACATTGGCTTTGAAGTTCACACCTTCAAAGTGAGTAGGAGAGGCTAGGAATGTTACTTTTTATCCAACAGCATTTAATGTCCTTCTAAAGTACTGCTCCTCTTTCATCTGATAGGGACCTCAATAACATGAAGTGAATATGTGACCTAAATGGAACAAATCTGAATCAGCCCTGGGATTTTGCTTAAACAATCAGAAGGGAGGGCCTCCTTCTCTGAGATATGTAGCTCTGGAAACTACATAAGCTAAGAAATCTTCTGGTGATCTTTGCCTGAAAATGGGTTCATCACAGATGAAAGTAGAGCAAAAGAGAAATACACTGAAGTTATGTCTTCATGAAACATTTGACCTCCTAGAGCCAGTGGTCCTTGTATCTAACTCATCTATAGACCATTTGGTTACATCAGTGATTCTCAATGTGGTCCCCAGAGCAGTAGCAGCAGCAGCACCTGAGAACTTGTTAGAAATGCCAACTCTCAGGCCCTAAGCAAAAACCTAGTAACTCAGACTCTCTGGGTTTGGGGCCCAACAATATGTGTTTGAAGAAGCCCTCTGGGGGCTCAAATTTGAGCACCCTTGGTGACGTGAATTGCTGTACTTCATTTGCTTTTAAAATCTCATATATACTCAATATCTATATCTAATCAGTCTATCTATTTAAACAGAGAGTCTATTCCCGATTTACTGTGCCATCCATACATTCACTGGTTCATTTGACAAAGTTGACTAGCTCTTGGCATCTTCACAGTATGTCTCCAAATGCTGAGAATGAGTAATAAATGAGAAGTTTTCTAATTTCAAAGAACTTGCAAAATACAAGATAATAAGAACTAATAAATACTTGAGCTGCCACTCTTCTACACACATGACAGTCACTCTTAAATAAATGATTCTCATAGTCCTTCCCAATAAAGTACTTCAATCAGGCAATACCAATCTAACAAAATTGGCTCAAGATGATACGTGATCTGTCTCTGGGAATAAGAGAAAAACAATTAAAAAAAAAGAAAAACAAACAATTTTATTATTAATTTTAATATAGCATATAAATTGTATTTTGATATTTGAGTCACAGATATATATCTATACCTATATCTATATATAGATATCTATCTCTATTTCTATCTCTATATCTATCTATATCTATATATCTATATCTATATAGATATATAGATATAGATATCATATATATATATGATATATATATATATATCTGTGATCTTTTCAATGTGAATCAATAAATTGTTGGTTAATCTTCTTGGAACAAGATGCTTTATATTACCATTATACATATATATATATCTTCATAGCATTGAGATGTTCTTATTTTGGAATTGTATTTCATTTACTCAAGGAACTTTTAGATATATGTGATGTAGAATAAAATACCAGTTTTACAGGTGTGGGTATTGATGTCAAAGAGGATGCTTCTCTTGCATCTATATCCTCTGCAATCTCACTGTACTCTAGGTTATCATATTACATATGATAAAAATTCTAATATAAATGCACTTAGAAGTACCAGAATGAGAGGATGTCAGGTCTTATAGATCAGGTTAAGAAGATAGTCGTTATCAAGGGAGTGGGGAATGTGGGTGGGACATGATGGATATAACATGACCTAATTTGTATTTGGAAAAGACCATTCCAACTAAACATATTGAAAGACACTAGAGTCAAGGACAATAGACCAGTTAACCTCCTCCAGCTGGTAACTGAAGAAATAAATAGTCAAATATATAAATGAGTGAACGACTAAATGAAGCGTGCTCTCTGCTTTTTGTTAGGCCTTTTTTGGCAGGAGGAGTGGGCAGTTTGAGCTTTAAGTTTTTAAACTTGTAAGCTCTACATTCTGTCTCCACAGGCCAGGATCAGAGTGGTATCTTGGAAAGTACTTTTGATTCAGTGGTTTTTGAAAGACCAGGATAAAGTTCAGGGATGAGGATGCAAGGAACAACCACCAGAGTTGTCAAAGAGGTCTCTTTGTTTCCTTCATAACTTCCCAGTCCAGTTTCTCAGAACTAAAACATAGTCAAGCAAAGGGGAAAAAAAAAATCCCATCCTGTAAGGAAGAGAGCCGTATTTTGGGTCTTAGGTACCCATGGGGGAATGGAAAGCAATAAACCATAATGGTAAAACAGTTAAAGAAGATGGCCACAAGAGTTAATAGAGGCCAATTACAAAGTGAATTCGGTACGTGTTTCCTCTGAAAATGATATGATGTAGCACTGATAGAGTAATCTTTTTTTAAGATTTTTTTTGTTTGTTTGACAGAGAGAGAGCACAAGCAGGTGGAGCAGCAGGCAGAGAGAGGAAGAAGCAGCCTCCCTGTGGAGTGGGAAGCCTGATGCAGGGCTCCATCCCAGGACCCTGAGATCATGACCTGGGCTAAAGGTCCCTCTGATGGAGTAATCTAATTTCAGAATGCCAGCCAATCTTTAAGCATTCTGTTTGACTCTATGAGCTTTCTGCCCCAGTATCAACTATCTCTTCTTTAGTGTAGGGATTCTGTTTCATAAAGTTGGAAAAAACAGACGAAAGTGGAGAGAAAACATGGAGATAAAAAAAAAAACCCACTAACGGTCATTCAATTCTTTTACATTACACTGGATATACCAATAGTTTCTTAAATATGATGCCAAAGAGCACAAACAACAACAACAACAACAACAACAAAAAAGATAAATTGGATTTCATGAAAATGAAAAAAATATATTCATTAAAGGACACTATAAAGAAAGCAAAAAGACAAACCACAGAATGGGAGAAAGTATATGTAAATCACATATCTGATAAGGCTCTAGTATTGAGAATATAAAGAATTCTAATAACTCGACATTAATAGACAAATCAACGGAAATAATGGACCTATGACTTCAATAGATATTTCTCAAAAGAATATATAAAAATGACCAACAATCACATGAAAAGATGGTAGCATCATTAGTCACCTAGAGAAATGCAAATGAAACCACAATGAGATGCTGTTTCAAAAATTGCTGGTGGGACTATAAAATGGTAGATTGACAGTAGAAGACATTTTGGCAGTTCCTCAAAAATTAGATATAGAATTACCATATGACACAGCAAGTTTACCTTTGGGTATTTACCTCTAAAATTGGAAACAGGTGTTAAACCAAAACTTGACACTAATGTTCATAGCAGGACTATTAACTAAAGGAAAGTGGAAACAACCCAACTGTCTGTCAATTCATGAATGGATAATCAAAATGTGGTATATCCATACACTGAAATTGTGACCATAAAAAGGAACAAAGTACTCACAGATGCCACAATGTAGAAGAATCTGGAAATCATTATGCTAAGCAAAAGAAGCTAGTGGTGCCTGGGTAGCTCAGTAGTTGAGGTCATCGCCTCAGGTCATGATCCTGGGATCCTGGGACCACATGGACCCAGCTTCTCCCTCTGCATATGTCTCCTCCTCTCTCCGTATGTCTCTCATAATAAATAAATACAATCTTAAAAAAAAAAAAGAAGCCAGACACAACAGGCCATATCTTATATGATTCTACTATTTGAGATATTCAGAATAGACAAGTCCATAGAAACAAGAATCAGGTTAGTGGTTGCCAAGAGTGGTGATATTTCAGTTCACATTGTGACTATACTAAATGTCACTAAAGTGTACACTTTAAATGGTAAATTTTGTCATGTGTATTTTACTGCGCGCACGCACACACACACACACACACTTATGAAAAAGAAAGTGATCTAGTTTTTAAGACCAAAACTATGAAGGATTGGAGATGTCCCTGCCCCCCTCCCCCTACCACATACTAGTTGGACTTCCAATATTTTATATATATTCATACACACAGAAGATCTCTACAGAAGGGAACAGATCTTTTTATTTACACACAGAGTAAAAATAAAATAATTGCCCAATTCCTCAAATCCCCATAAGATGATACAATGAGAGCCAAATGTCACCTGAATATGAATGGGATTTTCAACACCGGAGAGGGATTCCAAAATTTAAAAACTCAGAGTGTATATAGAGCTGCTGGCATACCTGCCATTCTATTCTTGTCTCTGGAGCTAAAGACAGGAACCTTATCTTCTACTCTGGAATGTAAACAAATCCTCTCTGGGAGATTAAAGAAAGATCTCTACCTTAGAATATAAGCAACTATCTCAGGGGATATTTGAAAAAAAAAAAAAAAAAGGTATCTGTAGACTCTATTACCCTTAGAATTGCTTTAGAGAATAAAGACAAGTGTCTGAGTCTATCCTGCTCAGATTGTGAGCAAATGGCTTTTGGGGAGAAGAGATATTCTTTGTCTTTATATACTGTCAATTTCCATAATTCTATATCTAATTAGGAGGACCTGGGCCATTTTGGAACACAGGGAAAAACAGTTAGGACCGTCTTTCAACTCTGGTTAAAAAAAATAAGAGTTGTCTAATCTAGAGTTCCATTTTGGTTTCTTCTCACTACACATCCCTCTTTTCTGTTTGAATACTTGCAAAGAACGCATCACCTTCTGGAGTCACTTACTGTATCTTTGAAACAGATTCACCTTTTAGACTGATTATGTGCTGTGTTTTGAATATAGTTAGGTCATGGAGAGAACAGGGTTGGTTATATAGAGAAGATAGGTATATAATAGCATTTAATATAGACATGAATAGTATTTAATAGCTTCTAATATTTAACATATAGACAATACTTAGCAGCTTATGGAAACCACTACTACTAACTATAATGTGACATTAAATAATTCCTAATACTATACAAACTTTTATACTACCTCCCAGGTTCATTTTACAATCAGTCAATTATTTGATTAACTGTAACAGTTATTTTTCTTTAAATTTTTGTTTCCATGCCCAGAGAGCAACACAAAGCCTTATACAATGTTGCTCCAAAATCTGGTGAAATACAACTGGCTTTGAAAAGTCCGGCCCAAAACATACATTTTGGGAAATTTCTATATTAATCAACCTATCTTAAATTGTAAAGAGTGAAGAGTGGTACTGTGCCAAAAAACAAAACAAAACACAACCATTTAGAAAACAGACTACTTGGGTCATAAGAACTTTTAATAATTCAGACACTTCTCTTTAATGCTCCATTAAAATGGAGGTCGTGTCTGCCTCTATAAATTGAGATTAGAATTGCATGACAAACGTTTCAAATTCAGAATTACGATTTTGGATTGAAGAGTATTTACAGAGCCCTTTCTTGCCTCTATGATATTTCCCTCACCAAAGGAGAAAACAGAATGTATTGAGGGCTCTGTGTGCCATAAGTGAGGATGCCCTTAAATGATGATGCATCACAAAGCTGAACCCCATTTGTTCTATTCCAATCTTAAACTTCTTTATCATGGGAAGGAGAGAGATCTCTTTCTGAGATGGAAAACAATAAAGTACCATTAAAGTAGGCCCACTTTGTGACCCAGATGCTCTTCTTCTTTAAGTAAGTCAGTAACTTTGTTAAGTTGATAGAAAAGGGACAGAGATTGTCAGGGATGAGGGAAAGCTTGCACATGCAAGAGAACAAACCAATTAGAATTATTTAGTCTGGATTAAAAGAGGTGAGAGGGGCCTTGATTGAAATGTACGGAATCACGATGTGTATAATAAGAATTGCTCACACTCTCCGCTCTCTGGCCTGTAATCCTAGAGTAATACAGTCTTACTGATCTGTGATAGTGAAGTGCTTCAAGTTCACTTATCAACTCTTCTTGTAAGATTAACCTTTTCTCTACCTTAAGGGCATAAGACATGATAGTAAAAGTTCCAGCAATCTTCAAAATAAGAATGGACAGGGTTAGTGGGACAGAGTCGGACTGTATATAGAAGAAAATATAACTTTTGCATATTGAATACATATTATATGCTCAGTGTTCCAGATCAGAGACTATACAGCCATTTGAAGATTGAACTATGATCCTTTGGTAAATAAGGTACAATCATTCTTGCAAGATTAGGGTGTGAACCTGTTTATGATTTCAGCTAAGCAGGGCAAAAGCTATTTACATAAATCCCACCTCCTTCATATGCAGACTTGTGCCAAGATTCCCAAGGAAGGTCTGCAAAGTAAGACTTGCAACCTTCAACAGCTAACTAATTGACATTGACCAATCATTTATATTCAGATTATTCACCTACAAAATGAGATAATTACACCTGACTTGCAGAGCCATTATGCAGATGAAATAATAAAAGTGCCTAAGATAATAAATCAGTTATTTTTCCCATTGCCTTGACAAGGATTGCTTATGCCACCCCTTTTCATCTGTTATATCTTGGCTTTAAAGACACCCCTTGGAGGAGATTTCCCTGACTTGTTATTCAGAGGTCTCTACCATATTAGGCTCTAATATTACACCATATGTTTTCCTTATGGACCAGATCAAAATGCATGTCTATATAATTTTGTGATTACTTATGTTTTGATCTCTCCTCTACTAGACTGACTATAAGGTCCATGAGGAGCTAAGACTACATCTGCTGGCCTATTGTATTTCTAGCATCTATCACATTTCTTTTATATTTAGGTGCCCAGTAAATATTTATTTGTTTGTTTGTTTGTTTGTTTGTTTATTTATTTATTTTAAAGATTTTATTTATTTATTCATGAAAGACACAGAGAAAGAAAGACAGAGATGTAGGCAGAGAGAGAAGCAGGCTCCAGGGGCTCAATGATGTGGGGCTCAATCCTGAGACTATGGATCACGCCCTGAGCCATGGGCAAGTGCTCAACCACTGAGCCACCCAGGCGTCTCCCAGTAAATATTTATTACATGAATTAAAAAGCTTATTAGTTATAAGTAAATAGATTTTTAGAGGAGAAAACACAAAAACATTCAACTGAGTTGCTGACAAAATGAATATTTTTAACAATTAATCATTGGAGGAAAGGGACAAAGTATAAGGCATAAAGCAAGTCTTAGGGAAAAAGGTAGTCCTCATGTGTGGTGTTCCTTTTATGTAACCTAAAAGGCATTGAAAGAAAATCATGTTGAGTCTAAATTGGTTATTTTATAAATAGTTGATCCACTCAAAAAAGTGTTATGGAAAGCTTCCTTATTAGTCAATGTAATTAAGTCATCATCTGTATGTGTGAGATTGTATCTGAGAAAAAGGAAGTTAAAGTTATATTTACTCCCTTTACCAGGGGAAACTCCTAAGAAAAGGAAAAGAAAGGTGACACAGTCTAATATCTATAACAGCCCAATAACTGGAGTGTGAGCAAATAGACTAATAATATTTAACAAAGGGGGTCTTATCTATCAAATAAGGAGGTCTCTTTTTAAGGATTGCTTCATAATAGAAGAACGAGGAGAAAGGGGAGAAGGAGAAATGGAGAAGGAGGAAGCAGCCAGGATATAAAATGGGGATGACTCATAGACTAAATGCTTTCTACTTCTAATTAATGTTATTAATTTAGAGGCATTATGTATTCTGGACCAGTGTGTGTGTCCAGGGAAGAAATTTTAAAAAATAAAAAAGAGAACAACTGAAGAGTTGCCTTGATTTCCTATACCTTTATATGCTTCTTCTGAGCTTCTTGATTTTATTGTTGAGCTTACTAATAAGGTTATGTATGGGGTAAGATTCCTCATTCATATGCATCCTATTTGACATTGGATGCTTTATGTTACCTCACTATCTGGGACTCACTTCTACCAAAGTTCCTTCCAACCAGAGATGTCCATGTGCAATATTGACTGGCCCAAACCTCTCTGGGCAAGAATTCCAAAAACATTTTGCTTTCTTGACAAAATGAAATAGACTACTCAGAAAGTGTATTTGACTCTTGGCATTTCCCTCTTCTGAATGTAGATATGATCCCTATAGAAGCCGATGCTGTGTTGTGACCACAGGACAAAAAATTTAATAAAATCCAAGAGCTTAAAATAAGCACTGATATTGATACATAAAAGATGCTAGAATAATGTCATCAGCCACAAAACCGTAGAATTATTACTTAAGATAAGCAAATCTCTTATAAGCTACAGTAGCCATTTTTGGTTACTTGGAACCAACAGAAAAGTATTTCTAAATTATAGAGTATCTATTAAAATGACAGGATCATCCAGTTAATGTTTTGGAAGAACAAATAAATTTTAAAGTGTTATAAGACAAAAATCTCAATAAATCCATGTGATTATTCAGAAACCCTTAAAATAGTCCAGAAGTGTGTAATAAAAGACATACCCACAAAGGAAAGGAAACAGTGGTTTTCTTAAGTATGCATTTCATTTTTATCCACTGAATAAGCTACTTAATCTATGCAATCTATCTACATAGAATTTATACTCTATATCCCCTATTTTATATATATATATATATATATATATATATAGAGAGAGAGAGAGAGAGAGAGAGAGAGAGAGAGAGAGAGAGAGTTTATATATAAATGTATATATATAAGTGAAAAAGCTCTTGGAGGGAACTTTTATTAACTCTTGATTTTCACATTAATCATACTTCACAGGACAAGGCCATGTTTTTCATTTAAAATTTACTTTTTGTTTCACAACTACTTGAAAATTCCAGATTGCATCTGATAACTATTTCTTTTTTCCCCCCTCTTATGACCCCACTTCACTTCATTTTGTGGGTTTGGAATCAGAAAAATTAAATCTGATTCAATGGTGATTGTATACATATTCTTTAATCCCTTGTCCCATAGTTAACGTATGTCTAAAACGGAGGGAACGATTCCAACCTCATTGCTGTTTTAAAGATTAAAAGAGAACATCCATTTACGGAGTATCTTTTTTCGTTTTTATGCTGCTAGAAATGAATGAAATGAATGCAAAGTTAGTAGCCGACCTCATGAATTTTGAACTGTGATTAGTACTTAAGTTTGTCATTGTTCATTCAACTGGGAAGAGGGGAAAGGTCAAAGAACCAGAGATACATCAGCTGAACCCCATTAATTTGTAAGTAACTGAATCAAAAGAGTAACAGAAATGAACATCCCCAGATGACTTCATCATTATCTTCTAAGGGGTATAAAAGTCACATTGCCTTTTGTTGTAGGCAGAATTTATATGGAAATGAAGGGGGCTCAAGAAGCAAGAACAATATGGCTTTCTGCATGGACTTTTGAACTGCAAGAGCCCTGTAGGGAGCTCTGTGCACATGGTCATTGAAACTTCAGATGACACCACAGTTATGTAATCACAGAAGAAGAGGACTCTGGGGCTCTTCTCTGGGGTTGGTGATCAGACACGGGATTTATTCATAAAAGCTCAGAAATGCACTCTTCCCACATAAGGATGTAGAATATAAAGAGCACAGGGGATCTCATTTTTTAAAAAAATAAATTTTCTGGCTTTTGGAATACCTAGATTTATGGACAGTTCAAATTAGAAGAGATATTAAAAGTCATAAATTCAAAAGCCTTCATTTTACAAATGAAAAGTAAAGAGTCCAATGAGAAGTAGTAATAACATAAATCACATGGAAAGTAGATAATGGTTAGTGGGAGAACTTAGGTATCCTAACATCTGGCTCTGTACTGGTTTTACTTTCTTTCTTACCATTATGTTAGAATAGTTCCCTTTCTAGGTAAATGTTAAGCCATGGATAAATGCTATAGGCAAGAAAATATCATAAGTACTTTGGGAGCAAATAAATAGGATTGTAAATAATATTACCTCTCTGAGGTGGCTATGCAAGAAGGATAGAGAGTAGAGAATTTGAATTTTCTTAGTATTGTAAATGGAATATGTGGTCTTTGAGTGGTAAGCCACTAGAAACGTTTAATATCACCGAGCTGATGCCCTACTGCCAGTCTCGTTTTGTGTGTTCTCTTGGCTTAGGTTTAGCTTTGATTTTCTGAGCCCATTCCAGCTTATTTGCAGGGACATCAGTCTGGCTGATTGATCAAGGTGCTAACCCGACTTCAGTCTTTGTCAATCTTTACTCAGCATTTCTGAACCTCTGGGTGATTTCAGTGATAAATCTTCAGAACCACCTAGAAATCAGTCTGCCCGCTTGAATTAGTATGAGCCTACTGAGTGACACATATTCACAAAAATGCGTGAAGATCACAACTCACCTGGATCAACCTCAAATTTATCAACATATATTAGACATTGTAATTTGATCACTGTTGGTCCTACAACTTGGATCTCCATGTGAACATTCATTACCAATCCCTAACCTAATTCTCTTCTTTCCTTAAGAATGCCACTGAAGTCTTAGTGTGGTCTATAAACACTAGAGTGACAAGGAGTGATTATATCCTATGGAATTCTGCATTATTATAATAGTTTTATGATTCTTCCAAATAAAGCAGTTGTTCTGAGGGGTGGGAACAATGCCAACTACACTGATTGTCTTAATCAACTTCCTATTGTAGTCACAGCATTCCATCCCATTCCATTTATACTAAGGACTTTTGATGATCTCATGAGCTGTATGGCAATGATTATTTCCTAATATCTTGCCTTAAGTTTTTTTTTTTTTTCCTGTATAAGAGAGTTTTGATTTAAAAGCAGTGATATGCCTAAATGAAAGATGACACTTCCTAGCCCCCATTACAGGCAGGCATATCCATGTGCCTAAATTCTGGCCATGGAGAGATAAAAGGATACGAGATGGTTGTGACTTGAAAGAGCCTTCTCAAGTGGGAAGAGAAACTGGGATGGATAGTTTTAATTCATGGAGGATAATGGACACGCATGATACATAAATGCACACGTATGTACAGATAGACTTGCAGAAGCAGACCCAAAGGAGTCAGGGAATGATTAACAAGAGAATTTCTCAAGAGACTAGAGCATGAGGCTGCCCTTTGGGCTAGCCCAACCATCTATGATTAGTGGATCACCAGTGACTAGGAATGTTTTCCAGTTTCTCTTTCCCAGGGGGCATTTTTTAATATGATAATTCTAGGTTCCACCCTCTATCATTGTATATTGAGTGTGTTGGACAGGTAATTTATATCTCAGTTTATAGGCCACTGGGTCACTGGAACTAATGAAGACATCGCAGATATTGAAGAGATAAAAATTTGAGGTCATCTGTGTATGAAGAAAAAATGTCCCCAAAGGCACTGACTATGGCAAACAACCATAGTTTACAATACACATTTCCTGTTACCTCGTTACCAGAACTTTGACCCCTGATGACCATATCCATCTTGCCATTACTGGGGCTGCCCACCATTAGACAATGTTTCATATGTAGAAAAAAAAGAAGACACTTTTTAACTTTCTTTTCTGTTACTAACAATTGCAATTATTTTCTTACTGATACTAGCTCGGCCATCCAGTGTTCTTTTAATATAGAGCAAGTTCTCATACTGAACCATCTTTATAAGCATATGAAATTAACTACTTAATGATCAGAATTCCTTATACAGTTTTTTTTTAAGATTTATTCATTTATTTATGATAGACATAGAGAGAGAGAGAGAGGCAGAGACACAGGAGGAGGGAGAAGCAGGCTCCATGCCGGGATCCTGACGTGGGACTCGATCCCGACGTGGGACTCGATCCCGGGACTCCAGGATCGCACCCTGGGCCAAAAGCAGGTGCTAAAACCGCTGAGCCACCCAGGGATCCCTACAGTTTTCTTCTATATGTTTTAACATCCAGATACACACCTGTTTCTAGCTTGATAAGCTTTGGCAATAACATACTAATTAACCTATTAAGATATTACTCTATTAGTAAAAAAATATGGATCACTATGTTCCTGAAATAGAGGATGAAACAAAACAAGACAGAGAAGGACAAATACAATATGATTTCACTCACATATGGAATTTAAGAAACAAAACAAACAAGCAAAGGAAAAGAAGAGAGAGAAAGGGAGACAAACCAAGGAACAATAGGTAAATTTGATTGGGTAAAATATTTTATACATAGCATTAGGGATCCAAATTTTCATTTCATCCTTTAAAGAACAAAGAATATATTATCAAGTCACTGGTGTAAAAAACTCCAAGTGTTCATGTGATTTTTTTTCTAGCTTTGCTTTAGACCCAGGTAAAACCTTCATCATATACAGAAGATGGCAAATTAATAAAAGGGCATATCGTCATCTGTTGTTGCCTGCATGCCATGTGCTAAATGCTCTCATTGCACTGACACATGCTTATGAGTCAGGATTATCATACCAAGATCAAGAGATCAAATCACTTCTAAATGTTTACACATCCCAAAGTATTGAAACTGAATTGAGAAAGCATTTTTTTTCTAATTTAAAATTAGAATTAGTTATTTTCACTATTTCAGACTTATATGGGAGAGAGATTGTGATGTATTGCTAGGAGTAAGAATAGACTGGCACTTTTTGAAAGGGTTGAGACCTAAGAATTAGATCTGTACCTTAAGGAGGATCAGGAAGCAGGAGAGGAGCCATAGCTGCTGTCAGGAAGGTGATTTTATCAGATGAGTCAAATACGTGGGAGATGCTCTTGGAGGAGATCTAGTGTGGCAGGCAAAGTTCGCAGACAGCCCCCATGATATCCACCCTCTGGTGTTACAGCCTGGATAATCCGCTCCCCTTGAGGTTCTGGGAAGAACCTGTTATTTTCTTCTAACCATAGAATATGGCAAAGATGATGGGATGCCACTGCCTTGGCTAGGTTGCAGCATATAAAGGGAGAGGATGTCACTCTCATGATTATACTAAGTTATACGAGACTCTCTCTTGAGCAAGAGATGCTTTTTCTAGAGCAAGAGATGCTTTTTCTTTCCTTGAAGAAGCCAGATGCTGTGCTCTGAAATGGCTATGGAGAGGGCCATGGAGCAGGGGACTGTGGGTAGCTTCTAAGATCTGAGGGCCTTAGTATCATAGCCACAAAAGATGAATTCTATCTATGACATGTATGAACTTGGATGCAGATATTATACATAGTCAAGCCTCCAGCTGAGAACACAGCCCAGCCTACGTCTTGATTGCAGCCTTGTGAAATCTTGAACAGAGCATCTAACTAAGGCATGCCCAGACTCCAGCCCCAAAGAAAGTATGGGTTGTTTGAAGCCAATTGAGTTTCTGGTGACTTATTACAAAGAAACAGAAAGCTGATGTAACTAGCGAGTGAAGCAGATGGCACTGAGAGGCCCAGTTCACTGTTTCTGGGTAACATGACAGGGAGGTGCTACTACTGGATGGGGCCTCTTTCCTGGAAGGACTAGAGTGCTAAACACCCTAAGTGAATGACTCAAGAACAATTCAGGACTCAACTTCTCTGCCCAAGGGCACCATGCATGGGTATAGATGAATAGAAAAGCAGGCCCAAATGAGCTGCACATTTGTTCATTCATTCATTCAGAAATAATTACCAATGACATAAGAAACTGATAGAGGATTAATGAAGTAGAAGAGCGATCTGAAGAAATTACCCAGAATGAAGCAAAGAAAGAAAAGGAGAAGGAAAATATTGAAGATGGGTGAAAGCATGCTCCTCACTCCAGACCTATGAATCATCACCCCTGGATCACCCCTGGGGGCACAGTGTGGTGATCTGCTTTCCCTGCAACTGATTCTGACGTACCCTACAGTCTGCAAAACACCGATAAAGATGGAGAGAGGTAAAAGGAACACATTTCAATTTTAAAAAGTGATAGATTATGAAAACAATGGCCTTAATTTTATTATTCTCTTGTCTTTTGGCAAGAGTATAAAAAAGAAAAAAAGAAAACAATGTATGCTCATTAAGTATAACATAGAAAATATGAGCACACTTAAAACGTTGTTAGAAGTTGTGGACCAAAGGTTCATGTCCCTCCAAAAGTCACGTGTCGAAGCCCTAATTTGATGTTATTTGGAGATGGGGCTCTGGGAGGGAATTAGGTGATGGGATTAGAGCCCCTGTGATGGAATTACGTCCTTAGAAGAGGTGAAAGAGCAGTAGCCCTTCCCCAGCATATGAGCAGACAACAGAAAGATAGCATTCAGGACAAGGCCGTGAACCCTGACCGGGAGCCGCCTGGGCTGGCACCCTGATCTTGGACTCCAGCCTCGAGAACCGGGAGAAATAAAGATTTGTCGTTGAAGTCAAGCAGGCAATGGCATTCTATGGTAGTAATCCAAATCGACCAAGACAGAAGTAAAGAGAACTGGTTTGTAAGTGAATCTGAAAAAAAATGTAAGATATGGAGAAGTATTGAATTTTTACTTTGTTTTAATGTCACAGGGCCATAAAGTCATTAGATGATGTATAAAGCAGCCATTTTTTTTCTTTTTATCTGTGTAGAGTAAGAGGCATTTCATTGTATAACAAATCTTTCTGTTTTAAAATATCACTGTTCTCTTGGGATCTGAAATTTTTACTCTGCAGATTTTTATTTGACACTGTAGTTAGAGAGCTGTATATTCTTTGATGTGAGCCAGAATAACAATAGATTGGAAACTTCCCCAACTGTAGGCATAATTAATGAATCCAACCGACACAATATGTAAAGTCAAAGAGTGGGTACTGCCTTCACACATGCCTGTCCAACAAAATGTCAGATTCGCTTTGTTTCAGCACTTGCTTAATATCAAAGACTACAAGTACCTGACCCCTCAAATAACTTCTAAGTGCTGATTTTTGCTTTTTAATATGTTGAATACTGCTCACATTTTGAAGATAGTCAGTTCTGAAGGTGCACTCTCAAATCTTGAAATTAGGAATCAAATACTAGCATTAAGTTAATCAGGTGTTGGCAAGTTAAGACTGGAAAAAACTTTGCATCATGAAGTTCATAAAACCACTTTTATTTAATTTATATAAATACTTTGTGGAAGCCTGGGTGGTTCAGTTGGTTAAGTGATTTCAGCTCAGGTCATGATCTTGGGGTCCTGAGATCAAGGTGAATGCAGAGCCTGCAGCATGGAGTCTACTTGTCCCTCTGCACTTCCCCCTTCTTGTACTGTCTCCCAAATAAATAAAATCTTTCTTTAAAAATTATTTATTTATTTATTCATGAGACACACAGAGAGAGGCAGAGATGCAGGCAGAGGGAGAAGCAGGCTCCATGCAGGGAGCCTGATGAGGAACTCGATCCCAGGACCCCAGGATCATGACCTGAGCCAAAGGCTCAACCACTCAGCCACCCAGATACCTTTAAAGCACTTTAAAAGTCAGAGTTCCATTTACCTGGAGGATATTAATTGAGAAAATACGTATTTTTATAAAATGCTCAACCACTGAGCCCCCCAAGTGCCCCTCAAATAAATAAAATTTTTAAAAAAGTATATAAATATTTTTTTAATATTAAAAATCAGAAGACCTGCATTTGAAATTCTTTCTAAGTGTTTTAAATATTAGAAACTGGTGCTCTTCCTAAACCTTGCTTCATCTGGAAAACAAATATTTTACATCTTCTTTAATATAAACCCCTTTTGAAGAGATAAAACCTTACATTGACTGCTTGTGTGGGTCTTATGGACTGAATCATATTTCTCTTCCAAATTCATACACTGAAGACCTAACCCAGGATGTGACTCTCTTTGGAGATAGGGCCTGTAAGGAGGTGTTAAAAGTTAAGTGAGGTCAAAAGGGTGGGGCCCTACTCTGATAGGATAGGTGTCCTTATAAAAAGAGGAAGAAACCCCAGAGTTCCCTGTTTCTGAAAGCACCCCAAGAGAAGATCCTGGAAGGACACGATGAGAAGGCCTTATCTACAAGCTGAGGAGAAAGGACTCACTAGAAACAAACCTTGCTTACACCTAGATCTTGAACTTGCAACCCTAGGACTGTGAGAGAGAGAGAAAAAAAAATCTGTTGTTTAAGCCACTTAGTCTGGGTCATGGCAGCGGCAGCCCAAGCCAACTTACCCATGTGGGCATGCATTAGTGTATCCAGAACGTGCCTGCCTCGTACAAAGAAGGTGCTCAAAAGATACTCGTTGAATACAGGAATAAATGCAGAGTTTTCAATACTCAATACAACCACAGATGTCTTGACTTTACTTTTTTTTTTTTTAAGATTTTATTTACTTATTCATGAGAGACACACAGAGAGGCAGAGACACAGGCAGAGGGAGAAGCAGGCCCCATGCAGGATGCCCAACATGGGACTTGATCCTGGGACCCCAGGATCACGGCCTGAGCCAAAGGAAGAAGCTCAATTGCTGAGCCACCCAGGTGCCCCACGTCCTGAGCACATACCTATTTTCTATAGTAGCCAATCCATAAACGAGGGACGCCACTTTATGTTTTATAAACTGTGCACGTGTTTTTTTAAGTGTGTAACTATGCTTATGTAATCATGCAGAGTAAACTCTTACAGTAAGAAATGTATTTGTATTGCATTCAAAATACATGTAAACATAAACATTAGGGTCCAAGTTCTTGGTGACTGCTTATCAAACCTCTTCTGGGACCAAATACTCATGAATCATGTTTTGGTCAAGAACATACTTCAAGAATTTAATACAAAACATTAGGTACTTAAAATATATTTGTATGGGATAATATAAAGGTCAATAAAAAATCTCAGGGAAGCAAGGAGTTTACAGATTTTTCTTTTTCTTTCTTTCTTTCTTCTTTCTTTCTTTCTTTCTTTCTTTCTTTCTTTCTTTCTTTCTTTTTTGAGTTTACAGATTTTTCTTTGTGAGCTCCTGATTTGATTTCATAGCTCTCCTAAAACCTCCAGCTGACTTTATGAATCTAGCTGGAGACATTTCTCTTTCACTGCCTCACAGTCTAATCCCTAAGACGTCACTTCTATCTCCCCTGGTAGTGCCACCTGGTAGTTTTCTGCAAAAACATGGGTATGTCATTTTCATCTCAGTAAATCCCAAGTTGTCCTCGGTCTCTTGTGGCCATTCCATGGCCACTTTCCTCCCAAATGTCCTCTTCTCACATTTAAGCCGAAATCTACCTTTACTCGTTTCCCCTTAATATTTTCAGATTTTGATACAGTATGTCTCATTCTCATCTTTTAATCATTTAAAGTGCCTGTAGTATGCTACTGTCTGAATAAATTCACAGTGAAAAAAAAACATGATGAGGGACGCTTGGGGGGCTCAGCTATTTAGCATCTGCCTTTGGCTCAGGGCGTGACCCTGGGGTCCTGGGATCGAGTCCATCCGGCTCCTTGTGGGGAACCTGCTTCTCCCTCTGCCTATGTCTCTGCCTCTCTCTCTCTCTGCGTCTCTCATGAATAAATAAAATCTTAAAAAAAAGAGAAAAAGAAAGAAAAATATATGATGAGGAAAAAGTCAGGTTGCACTCCATGAGCATCTCGTGCAGAGCTATCTTTATGCGACATATGTACTGCGGCCCGATCGGTAGCAGGAGCTGTGGTATGAGTCCCCCAGGAGACTGGACTTGTTCCTCAGTCCTCTAAGTGTTTCCACACTGACTGCATTTCCCTCTCCATTTGATGCTTAAAATCTTCCTGCAGCATCACTATTGCTTTGATCAATTTACAAATGAGGAAACAATACACTACTTCATCATTATGGGAAAATTGTGAATCTTCTCAGACAGATTGACTCCAAATTTAGTTAATTTAACTTTGACAGATTTCCATAAGCCATAACATCATATATTAAATATATATGCATATATTACGTGTGTAAATATATATATATGTATATATACATATTCGAACTTGAAGAAATGGTACCGTGCAAGGGATACTGAAGGTGTAATACACACGGTGCCATTTACGATGACGCCAAAACTCACTATTTAATGCTCTCCTGGGAAGTTAGAACTTAAATTTTTTTTTGCTTCAGCTTTTTAACTCAAGAAGCATCCAAACAGAATATAAGTTTTCTTTGTTATAACTACTCTCAGATAGAGAAGTCAAATCAGTAAGTCCATTATCTATAATCCACAATAGAACAAGATGCTAAAATCACGAGATTAAATGATTCCTTAACGTCATAAAAAAAATTGATGGCAAAGGCTAGACTAGAACCTGCCTTTAAAATATAAATCTTTGACATTTTCACCGCAATGTATTTCCTTGACCAGCGGAAAAGTTAGTCTTTTTAAACAATTAATGCACTCTTATGATGTGCAATACAAACTCAATGAGCAATTGCTAGAAACTGGTACCATTAACCGAAATGGAAAAATCTGGAAGAGAAACAGGTATCGGACTAAAAATATAAGTTTTTTTTTTTTTCTGGACAGTTTTTTTTTTCCTATGGAAAACATAAGAAACTCTAGGTACCTGTGTATTCCTATTAATACATTCCTCTATGGAGTTGTTTTCTTTTAATGTGTTGAAGAGCTATCTTCCTGAGTAAAGACCCATAAACCTACCTTCTTTATAATATTCTCATGGCATTCCATTATAAGAACGTGCCATAGTAAATTCCGACAATTTCCTATTTATGGAGAGTTAGGTTTTATTCATATTTTAGTTACCATACATAATACTGCGGTGAAAATCCACGTTCCAACAACTCAGCATTCGTTTCTAAATATATCTAGCACATTACTATTGGCAGCTTTATTTACATACCATAAAACTCACTGTGTAATGTGTACAATTGAGTGAGTTTTGACAGATATACTTTGTCAAGTAACCACTGCTGCAGTCTTGGTGGAGATCATTTCCATCAGCCCAAAAGCTTCCTGGTGGCGGCACTGTGCAGTCATCCCCTGGATCACTTCCTCCAGTACCCGGCAACCACGGGTCTGATTCCTGTCACTATGGCTTCACTTTTTCCATAATTTCATATAAATGGGATCATAAAGTATGTATTCTTTGATGTCCTTTACTTAGAATTCGGCTTCTGAGATTCAACTGCTTTTCCTGCAATACAGTAGCTTGTGTTTATGAATCTGGCTCGTATAGGTCTGTTTTCATATATCATATATAGTAATACAGTCTATTACGTATAATATAGTCTATTTTTATGTGGGTCATCATAACTTGGTCAGCCAAAAATTGAGCAGAGGTTGTGCTCAAACACCTTGAGCTAGAAAAGTTTCCAATCTATGCTGATGGATCTGTGGAATTTGCCGGAAAGCATAATGCAGACATGAAAGTCGGCTCCAGCTTTTGCTTTCCACCAGCCTCTCACTTTGGGTCTACACAGGACATAGGCAAGCAGGTTTTGTCAGCAAGGATCCGGGCCCTGGGCCTGTCTGCCCCCGGCTGCACGAGCACACTGCCCTGGGTCAGCCTGGCCCACCTATATCAGAGCTCAGCGGCCCACTATGGTCCTCCCAGCTGCCCCACAGTTGTGTTGCTCTCTGCCAGTTAGGCGTGCAAGCCCTCGGCTCTCCTCATCCACCTGCCAGGTTGCCACTTGCTTTGTTATAGCGCTTGTTTACTTAGTAGTGATCATTTCTTTAAAGAGAGATGGAGAGGAACACACTGAAAAACAGAGACTTTCCAATTAATTGTTTTATGACCAGTAGCATGTAAAAATTTTCTTCGTATAGGTTTGATGCATTTTTGGTAAGTGAATTCCCAATCATTGTATATTTTTGGTTACCGTATAAAAGGAATCATTTTTTTTCCTCCTAAGTATCATATTATACATCATTTGCTCAAGAAGATTCCAACTATAAAACAGTAACCTTTCATCAACGGAAAGATTGTTATTTTCACAACCAAATCCTATTACTTCTTGCCCATAAAATGCTGTAATTAGAAGCCCAAAATCAAACACAGCTTCCGAATAAGGGTAATATAAACTCTATTCGAATGTCATAAATATTTTATTAAGCACTTAATTCCCTATTTATATTTTTATAACATTTGCTTCAGAAATACAGGTCTCAGGACTCGCCTTGAAGAAGGGATGATTTTCTCTGGCTTATCCTGGGGTCGGTCGGTCCCACCCACGGGCAGCTCTACCTGAAACTGACCCTTGGCATTTTACAGGCGAGCATTTTAGCTCCTGACAGACAGGGACCTAAGACTGCAAAGGCAGCAATGAGGTCAGAACATAAATACTACAGATTCTTCTGCCCTTCAGAGCGCAGTTTTATTGATGATCATTTTAGTATAGGAAGTGAGATTCCTGTAATGTAGGAAATGCATAATCATTGTAACATAGGAAATAAGATGAGGACACAAAGGAGGAAATCTCTGAATTCCTGGAAGCTGGAAGGCCGCGGGTAACCCTGGGCACAGGGCGGGGGGCACAGGGCGGGGCACACGCGAGCCTCTGCCCCCATCTCTCGGGACCCCTCTGGTTGGACCCCAGGTTGGCCGATCCCTGCCGCCGCCGTGACCCGCAGGCCCGCAGCTCCCCTTCTCCGGGTTTGTCTCTCCACTGAACCCCGCGCCCCTGGTCTACACCACAGGCTTCATCCCGCCTCTCTTGTCACGTTTGTACCTCGTCTCCCAAGGGAAGACCCCGGCGGCCGACGCCCGGTTGGGTCACCCCCTTGTGCGACCAGGGCGCCTTTCCCTCCCCCGTGACCCCAACCTTGCCCGGCTCACATGCCCCCCCGCCCCCTTCGGAGCTGTGCCCTCCTCCGGTGCACCCCACGGGCTGTGACCCTAATCCTGCCTGGCTCACATGTGTCCCCTGCCCCCACCCCGGGCTCCGTGCCCCCCCGCCCCTCCCCCCCGTGCACCCTCCGGGCTGTGACCTCAACCCCACCAGCTCACGTGCCCTCCCCCCCGGGCGCCGTGCCCCCCTCGCCGCCCCCTCCAGTGCACCCCGCGGGCTGTGACCCCAACCCTGCCCGGCTCACCTGCCTCCCGCCCCCCCATCCCCGGGGCCGTGTCCCCCCCGCCACACCCCACGTGCTGTGCCCCCTCCCGGGCGCCGTGCCACCCCTCCCGTGCACCCCCGCCCCCCCGGTGCACCCCGCGGGCTGTGACCCCAAACCTGCCCGGCTCACGTGCCTTCCGCCCCCCAACCCCCCGGGCGCCGTGTCCCCCCCCCCGCCGTCCCCCCCCGTGCACCCCCCGGGCTGTGCCCCCCTCCGGCGCCGCCCCCCCGCCCCCCCCCCCGTGCACCCCGCGGGCTGTGACCCCAACCCTGCCCGGCTCACGTGCCTCCCGCCCCCCCACCCCCGGGCTCTGTGCCCCCCTCCGTCTCCCCATCTCCCTCCCTCCCCCCGCCCCCCCACCTCCGTCTCCCCGGCTCCTCCTGCGGTGCCCTCAGCCCCGGCCGGGCTCTGGCTCTCGGCGCCCCGTCCCCGGGCCACACCTGGGGGACCCGCGGCGGGGGGCAGGGTCGCCCTAGGAAGGGCTCTGGGGCAGTTACCCTTGTCCCGCCAGGTCTTCCCTGCCCCTGTGCCCCCCGACCCCCCCCCCCCCCCCCGCAGCCAGTCCTGGGGCTCCAGGGTCTGTACCCTCCGAGGGAGGCTGCGCCTGCGTCTCTATGTCGCCGGGCCCTCCTCTGACCTGTCGCCAGGGGCCGCCCCAGCCGCGCGCAGTAGGACAGACGATGGGCAGAGTAAGACCCTCGGGGCGGGGGGAGGACCCCCCCCCCGCTGACAAAGATGCCCCCCCCCTCCCCCCGCGTCTGAGCCCGCGCGGCGCCCCGGGGGATGCGGGATGCGGAGTCAGCCCCCCTCCGGCCTCCGACGACCGCGCGCCCGCAGCTCCCAGCGCATCCCGGGCCGGAGCCGATTGACACGCGGGGCGCTCCTGGCATCGCGCTGCGCCCCGGCCTGGGGTCCCTCGGCGTGCGGGGCAGGCCCCAGGATTCCTGGGAGTCCGCTTCTGCAGTGAGCCCCATCCTGACCTGCTCTGTGCACACAACCGGGCCGAGGGCCTCCACCAGGTGTTCTCCTAAGGGGCCTTACGGAAGGATTTCCACCAAAGGCAAACTTAGGTAAATTCTAAGATCACTAATACCCAGAATTCAGGCTCCCTCCGTGAAGGGTGAAATTATTCACGGAGGTGAGTGGTTATCAACCCCCAGAACCAGAGATTTCTGAGACATTTAGGACATACAGGCTTTTCCTCGAACGTGTCTGACACATGAGACGTTTAAATGATGGTGATTAATGGCACTTGCACTGCTTAAGAATGGAGATCTGAAACAACTTTTACTGCCCCCCCCAACATGAGTTTAGGGATCCTGCTGAGCCTCATGAATACCCTCTAGCAGATATTTTTAAATCTATTTAGATATCCTTTTTTTAAAGTAATGCACTATCTAGATGTTCTCTCTTTGTGCCTTAGCAAGAAGTCTTACAAGTGCGATCCCAGTTAACTACAACCGACTTTTTATCCATCTCTGCTCCCAGAGTTCAAGTTCCAAAATATAGAGTTCTGCTTTGGGTATAGACAGTCATGACTACAGATTTATACAATCCTATTTCTGGTAAAAGATAAATATCACCTGAGTTGGGGACTCCCGGGTGGCTCTGTGGTTTAGCACCTGCCTTAGGCCCAAGGCGCGATCCTGGAGTCCTGGGATAGAGTCCCACATTGGGCTCCCGGCGTGGAGCCTGCTTCTCCCTCTGCCTCTCTCTCTGTATCACTCAGGAATAAATAAATAAAATATTTTTTAAAAATCACCTGAATTTAAGATTTGATATTGACAAATAACAGCTCCAACTTATTGCTATTACAAACACAAATTATTTCTTATGTATAAAACTAAAGTATCCTTTAAGATTCTGAACGTCCTGAGCTGAGTGTGAAAACCATAGTTTGGGGCACAAATAAACGCTTAAAAAAAACACCCAAAACCTATAGTGTAAGCTCACAGCCGTTGTGTTCAAGTAACAGTAGGTTCAAGAGAGTGTGTTGAGTCAGTCTGCAAATTAAAAGTGTGATTAGCTCACAACAGACAAGGGCAAGGGCTCAGACTTTTCTAGAGCCTTACATCTCTGCACATCCGTGTGCTGCTTCCTGAGTCAGAGATGTTATCCTTCTCTTTGCATGAAAAGTGAATTCCTAAGTGTCCTTTAAAACTCAGATGTAAATAATAATAATAATAATAATAATAATAATAATAAAATAAATAAAAAAATAAAACTCAGATGTAAAGTCCTATTTCTCCATTCCTTCCCTGACCTCACGCGCTGAAGTCCACCTTTGAGTCTCACCCCCCTCTCCTAGCCCTCGAATGTCATACTTCATCATCCGCCCCTCTTCTATCCCACTACATGATGATCGAAATTTAAGTTGTGCCCTCAAATATGTTCTCTTGTGAATTTGTCATTTATTCAACTTGTTTAACACGTCTCTGCTGAACATGTATTTTGATGCAGAAACAGAGCAAATCTATCCCATGAGGAGGTTTGAGAAACAGAAGAGGAGTCTAGTCTGGAAGAGTCTTAAATGCCCTGTCAAGGATGCGGGGTGCTGTCTCTTAGCCAAAGCACGGTGGAAGCCATTACGTAAGAACGGAGCTATGAGACCGTTGATAGTTTTCTTGAACAATGTGAGTTCCCATCTTGAGGCCAGCATGCCTTTTGAGCGTCCTGGATTGGAGGCTCCCTGTATCCAATTATCATCATCATCATCATCATCATCCTCATCTTGGTGGCAATATAAAAGGGGAAATACTTGTGCAAGAGAAGCATTTAGGAGTCTGCACCGACCCATGGTGGCGATGAACGGGATGTGCATAAAAAATGGAGGAGTGATCTCCTTAATGGTAAAGGACATGTGGTGGAGGGTGAGGACCCTGGATCAGTGTTCAGTGTGTTGATCCCTCGAGGTGAAGTGCGTTCTGAGTCCCTTGTTCAATCCTTTGAAAAACCGAGGATCAGATTTCATTTCCTTAAGGCTAAAATAAGGAGAGATCCCAATAATTATAACTAAGGTGGCCTGAGGATTAAGTGTGATGATGTACACAAGGCACCTACCTCAGCAGCCGGCATGCAGAGAGTGCTTGGAAAAAGTGAAACAGCTACTTGGCGGCCTTCCCTATGCCACCCCAAAGTGAAAATTGGAGTATTTCTATATTTCACCTCAAAGTATCCCTGTTATTTTACTTCTTTTAAACAGGGAAGTCCTTTCTTTCTTTCTTTCTTTCTTTCTTTCTTTCTTTCTTTCTTTCTTTCTTTCTTTCTTTCTTTCTTTCTTTCTTTTTCTTTCTTTCTTTCTTTCTTTTTTTTTCTTTCTTTCTTTTCTTCTTTCTTCTTCTCTTTTCCCCTGGGATGTCCTGTCTTATGCATTAAAAAGATTTTTTAAAAAGGTTTTAATTATTAATTTGAGATAGAATGAGCGAGAGACAGCATGAGCGAGGGGTGGGGGGGGGGGGCAGTAAGGGCAGAGGGAGAAGCGGGAGCCCAATGTGGGGCTTGATCCCAGGACCTCAAGATCATGACCTGAGCCGAAGGCAGACCCTTAACTGACTGAACCAACCAGGGCTCCCCTTGGCTTATGCATTTTTAAAAACCTCCATCTTACTACCTGGTACATTTTTCAAAACTAAGAAATTAACATGTGCACAGTACTGTTAACCACATCTTCCCACTCATGGCCTTTTTGGTTCCCAAATCCAATCCAGACACGTTGCCTATTAACTTTCTAGGCTGCCATAACAAAGTCCAGCAGGCTGGGGGGCTTACACAGATACTTTATTTTCTCACACTTGTGGAGGCAAGAAGTCCAAGATCAAGGTGGAAACAGGTTTTATTTATTTCTTCTGAGGCCTCTCTCCATCTTTTTCCTGGTCTTCCCTCTCTGTGTGTTTCCCTGTCTATGTGTCTGTGTCCTAATCTCCACATTTCATAGGGACACGGGTCATATTGATTAAGACCCTCCCCAACGACCTCGTTTAACCTTTAAAAAAAATTTTTTTTAATTTACATTCCAATTAGTTAACATACAGTGTAATATTAGTTTCAGGTGTACAATATAGTGATTCAACACTTCTGTACAATATTATGTGCTCATCGTGCCAAGTGCACTCCTTAAACCCAATCGCGTATTTCACCCATCCCCCAACCACCTTCCTTCTGGTAACCATCAGTTTGTTCTCTATGATTAAGAGTCTGTTTCTTGGTCTGCCTCTCTCTCACTCTTTTTCCCCCCTTGGCTTATTTATTTTCTTTCTTACCTTCCACATATGGGTGAAATCATATGGTATTTGTCTTTCTCCTCCTGGCTTATTTTGCTGAGCAGAAGACTCTCTAGCTCCACCCGTGTTGTTGAAAATGGCAAGATTTCATTCTTTTTCATTGTTGAGTAATATCCCATTGTGTCTATATGTACACCTCCTCTTTATCCATTCATCTGTCGATGGATACTTGGGCTATTTCTACAGTTTGGCTGTTGTACATAACGCTGCTATAAACATAGGGGTGCGTGGATTCCTTTAAATTGATATTTTTATAATCTTTGGGTAAATTTCTGGATTGTAGGATAGTCCTATTTTTAACTTCTTGAGAAACCTCCATACTGTTTTCCACTGTGGCTGCCCCAGGTTGCATTCCCACCACCAGTGCAAGAGGGTTCCTCTTTCTGCACATCCTTGCCAACCCCTGTTGTTTCTCTTCTTTTGATTTTATCCATTCTGACAGGGGTGAGGTGATCTTTCATTGTAGCTTGCATTTTCATTTCCCTGATGAAAAGTGATGTGGAACATCTTTTCATGTGTCTGCTTAACCATATGTCTTTGGAAGAATGTCTATTCATGTTTTCTGTCTACTTTTCATAGGATTATTCAGTTTTTGGTGTTGAGTTTTACATGTTCTTTATGTATTTTGGATACTGACCCTTTATTGGATATGTCATTCGCAAATATCTTCTCCCATTCCACAGATTGTCCTTTAGTTTTGTTGCTTGTTTCCTTCAGGATGCTGAAGGTTTTTATTTAGATGAAGCCCCAGTAGTTTACTTTTGCTTCTGTTTCCCTTGCCTCAGGAGACCTATCTTGAGAGATGTTGCTACAGCCGATGTCAAAGAAGTTACTGCCTGTGTTCTTTTCTAGGATTTTTATGATTTCAGGTCTCACATTTAGGTCTTTAATCCCTTTTGAATTTATTTTTGTGTGTGGTGTCAGAAAGCGGTTCAGTTTCATTCTTTTGCAGGTTGCTGTCCAGATTCCCCAACAACATTTATTGAAAAGACAGTCTTTTTCACATCAGATATTCTTTTCTGGTTTACCAAAGATTAATTGACCATATAATTGTGGATTTATTTCTGGGTTTTCTATTCTGTTCTATTCATTTTTGTGTCTATTTTTGTACCCATACCTTACTGTTTTGATTACTACGGCTCTGTAACATAATGTGAAATTCAGAATTGTGAATCCTCTAGCTTTGCTTTTCTTTGTCAGGATTGGTTTGGCTGTTGAGGGTCTTTTGTGGTTCCATACAAATTTTAGGATTGTTTGTTCTAGCTCTGTGAAAAATGCTGTGGGTGTTTTGATAGAGATTGCATTAAATGTGTAGATTGCTTCAGATAGTATGGACATGTTAACAATATTTAGTCTTCCAACCCATGAGCATGGAATGTCTTTCCATTTCTTTGTGTCATCATGAATTTCTTACATCAGCGTTTTGTAGTTTTCAGAGTACAGGTCTTTCACCTCTGTGCTTCGGTTTATTCCTAGGTATCTTATCACTTTTGGTACAGTTGTAAATAGGATTGATTCCTTAATTTCTCTTTTGCTGCTTCATGACTGGTGTATGGGATGCAACAGATTTCTGTACATGATTTTGTATCCTGTGACTTTGCTAGATTGATTTATTAATTCTAGCAGTTTCTTGGTGGGGTTTCTCAGGTTTTCTATATATAGTATCATGTCATCTGCAAGTAGTAAAAGTTTTCATTCTTCCATGCTGATTTGGATCTTTTATTTCCTTTTTATTTTGATTGCTGTGGCTAGGACTTCTATTACTATGTTAAATAAAAGTAGTGAGTGCCACCTGGATGCCACAGTCTGTTAGGCATCAGACTCTTGGTTTTGGTTCAGGTCATGATCTCAGGGTCACAAGATCCATCCCCACGTCAGGTCCTGTGCTCAGTGTGCAGTCTGTTTAATACTCTCTCTCTTTCTCCCTTGGCCCCTCCCCCTTCTCTAGCTCAAATAAATAAATAAAATCTTTTTAAAAAGTGGTGCGCATGGACATCCCTGTCTTGTTCCTGACTGTAGAGGGAAAGCTCTCAGTTTCTCCCCCTTTAGGATGATATTAGCTATCGGTTTTCATAGATGGTCTTGACTGTGTTGAAGCATGTTTCCTGCAAACCTACTTTGTTGGTTTTCTTTTTTTTCATCATGAATGGATGTTGCACTCTGTCAAATGCTTTTTCTGCACCTATTGAAATGATCATATGGTTCTTATTCTTTCTTTTATTAATGTGATGTATCATGTTGATTGATTTGCTAATATTAATTCACCCTTGTAACCCAAGAATAAATCCCACTTGATCTAATATTCTCTTATAATTATTCATGTTTCTGTGGTGTTGGTTGTTATTTCTCCTCTCTTTTTTGTACATTTTATTTATTTGGGTCCTTTCTTTTTGCTTTCTTGATAAGTCGATCTAGAGGTTGATCATTTTGTCAATCTTCTCAAAGAACCGGTTTTCCTGGTTTGATTGATTTGTTCTATTATTGTTTATTTGTTTTAGCTTCTGTATCATTTATTTCTGCCCTAATATTCATTATCTGCTTCCTTCTGCTGGCTTTAAGTTTGTTTGTTTTTCTTTTTCTAGCTCCTTTAGGTATAAGTATTGGCTGTTTATTCGGGACTTTTCTTGCTTCTTGAGCTAGACCTTTATTGCTGTATGCTCCCAATGTTAGGGGCAATTTTGCTGCATCTCAAAGGTTTTGGACTGTTGTGCTTTCATTTTCATTTGTTTTCATTTATTTTTTTAAATTTCTTCTTTGATTTCCTTGTTGACCCATTCATTGTTGAGTAGCATGGGTTTAACCTCCATGTGTTTATGGTTTTTCCAGGTTTTTTTCTTGTGGTTGATTTCTAGTTTCATAGTAGTGTTGTCAGAAAAAGTTCATGGTATGACTTCAATCTTCTTGAACTTGTTGAGGCCTGTTTTGTTGCCTAATAAGTAATCTATTTTGGAAATTTTTCGATGTGCACTTGAAAAGAATATGTAGTCTACTGTTTTAGGATGGAATGTTCTGAATATATCTATTAAGTTCATCTGGTCTAGTGTACCATTCAAAGCCATTGTTTCCTTGTTTATTTTCTGTTTGGATGATCTTAAGGGGGTGTGAAAGTTCTCTACTATTATCGTATTATTATGAATTATTTCCTGTGTGTTTCTTATTGTTTTATGTATTTTGGTGCTCCCATGTGGGGTGTACAAATATTTACAATTGTTATATCCTCTCTTTGGATTTTCTCCTTTATTATATAATACCCTTATGGTCTCTTATTACAGTCTTTGTTTTAAAGTGTATTTTATCCAATAAAAGTATTGCTGCTCTGACTTTCTTTTGACATCCATTTGCATGGTAAATTACCATCCCCTCACTTTCAATCCGCAGGCATTTTAGGTGTAAAACGAGTCTCTTGTAGACAGCATATAGATGGATCTTATTTATTTTTATCCATTCTGACACCCTATGTCTGTTGATTGGAATATAGTCTACATTCAAAGTAATAATTGCTAAATTTGTATTTATTGCCATTTTATTATTCGTCTTGTGGTTGTTTCTGGAGACTTTCTCTGATTCTTTCTTATCTTACTCTCTTTCATGTTTTGTTGATTTTCCTTAGTGATATATTTAGACATCTTTATTCTTTGCATGTTTATTAGTGTTTTTTGATATATGGTTACCATTAGGCTTGTATGTAACTTTGTCTGCATATAAGAGTCTATATTAAGTTTATGGTCATTCAAGTTTGAGCCCATTCTTCTTTTTTCTTTTCCTCCCCATGTTTTAGACAAGTGTTATTATACTTTAAATCCTTTTTATGTGAGTTCCTTGACTGATTTTTTTTTATAGAAATATTCATTTTACCGCTTTTCCAACCTTTATACTAGCAGTTTTGGTCTTTCCTTTCCAATCAAAGAATCCCCTTTAATAATTCTTGCAGGCCTGGTTTAGTGGTGATGGAATTCTTTAATTTTTGTTTGTCTGGGAAACTCTCAATCTGTCCTTTTATTCTGAATGATAACCTTACTGGATAGAGCATTGTTGGTGGCAAGTTTTTCCTATTTAGCACTTTGAATATACCATGCCACTTTCTTCTGGCCTGCAAAGTTTCTGTTGAAAAATTTCATTTTACTCTTATGGGTAAGTTAAGGATTTCTTTTGTCTTGCCACTTTTAAGAATTTTTCTTTATCTGTACATTTCACAAACTTGATTACAGTATGTCTTGGTGTGGGCCTGCTTTTGTTTATTTTAATGGGAGTTCTCCATGCATCCTGGATCTGGATGTCTGTTTCCTTTCCCAGATTAGGAAAGTTTTCAGCTATTGTTTTTTTTTTCAAATAATTTTCTGCCCCCTTTTCTCTTTCTTCTTCTTTTGTGATTCTTATAATACAAATGTTATTATGTTTGATAGAGTCACTGAGTTCCCTAAGTCTATTCTTAGTGTTGTGTAATTTTTTTCTCTTTTTTGTTTAGCTTCATTGCTTTCCATTGCTTTGTCTTCTAGGGTCACTAATTCATTTCTCTGCTTCTTCCAACCTGCTGTTCATTGCTTCAAGCATGTTCCTAATCTCATTTATTGCACCCTTCATCTCTGATTGATTCTTGCCTTTTCATGATTTTATGTATTTATTTTAAAAAGAGATAGAGTGTATGGGCAGGGGTAGGAGCAGAGAGAGATGGGGAGAGAGAATCCCAAGCAGACTCTATGCTGAACATGGAGCCCAGTACAGGGCTTAATCCCAGGATCCTGAGATCACAGTCTGAGCCAAAATCAAGAGTCAGATATTCAACCGACTAAGCCACTCGTGTACCTCTGATTGATTCTTTTTAAACTCTTATCTCTGTGGTATGGCTCTCACTGATGTCTTCCATTCTTTTCTCCAGTACCATGAGTACCATGAGTATCCTTATGATAATTGCTTTAAACTCTTCATCAGAAAAATAAATAAATAAATAAATAAATAAATAAATAAATAAATAAATAAAATAAAAATAAAATAAAATAATAAACTCTTCATCAGGCATGTTACTTTTATCTATTTCATTCTCTGGCCATGTTCTTTCATTTGGGATAAACTCCTTTGTGTTCTCATTTTGTCTAAGTCTCTGTCTTCTTCTCTGTTATAAAAGCCAGTTATTTTTCCTGCTTCTGAAGGTAATGGTCTTATGAGTAGAGCCCAGTAGGGCTCTGGTGCTCTAATTTGCTGGGTGCACTCTGCTGTTGTGTTTTGACTGCTCTATGCATCAGGCCAGTCATCTTCAAAGACTCTCTTTGCCTGCTGTGGGTAGTATTTGGTCCTTGGCCAGAAAGTAGCAAGTTTTAACTACATGTGCTCTGATCTGCTCATTAAATGGGACCTGCCACCACCTTCACCAAAACTGAGGAACTGCAAAACTCTGTGGTCAGGTGACTTAGTGTGGGCAGGGCTTTGTGCTGGTCTTCTGGGTGAGGGTCCCAATGTGCTAGGACTGAGGCAAGCTTGACTGAGAAGGGCAGTCCCACCAGAGTGCGGGGGAGTAGGGCTTGGTATAAGCAAGTTAGGCAGCCAGTTTAGGAGTGTGCTGCTTTTCACAGGTGGCTCTGTATAAACTGAGGGGCAAGGGAGGGAAATGACTGACTAGCTCCTTTATTCCTGGAGAGGTGTCCAGTGAATGCTGCTTCTCAGGGACACACTCTGAAAAGAGCAAATAATCTCCCCACTGTATCTCTTAGGCTATCTTCACATTGCTGTTTCCACACTGTCTGTCCCTGGGTATTTGGCTGCCTTCTCTCCAATGCCCTCTGGGCTGTATCCTAGTTAAGACCTCTGACCTTTAAAACTCCAGGCTTTAAGCCCCACTGTTTGCAAGAACTCACAAAATTCAGCCCCTCTCATTTTTCAAGCCAATGGCTTTGGGGAAATATTCTCCTTATATGTTCCCTTGTGTGTTCCTCATTCTCAGTTACACTTCTCTGCAATCACAGCTTCCTTCCCTTCCCAGTACCCAAGATTTATTTCTCCCCTGAATCACTTCTCCACATTTCCTACCTTCTTCACTGTGGCCTCTTCTCTCCCTTTAGTTGTGGTGCTTGTTTTGCCAGTCTTCAGGTTGGTTTTGAGGGTACTGAGGATGATTTGATAATTGTCTAGTTGTATCTGTGGGAGGAGGTGAGCCTTGGATCCTCCTACTCTGCTGTCATCTTCCTGTCTCTGAATTCATTTAATTTTAATTAGCACTTAAAAGACCTGTCTTCTAAAATGGTCACATTTGGAAGTGCTGGGAATTAGGACTTCAACATATGACTTTTGTGGAGATGCATTTCAACCCATAACACTAGGTTTTATTTCATCATCACATCTCTTTAATCTCATCTCATCTCATCTCATCTCATCTCATCTCATCTCATCTCTGACAGTTTCTCAGTCAACCCCTCCCCCCAGCTTGAGTTAATGGTTTGGGGAAAAAATACTATAGAGGTGAAGTCTCATTCTCATCACATCTTTGGGTGGGGGCACGTGACTTATGATGTTGATCCTGATTGTTAGGGTGAGATATGTCAGATGTCTCACTTGAAAATGATTATTTCCCTTTCAATTCATTAGAAATGAGCCACTAAGTCCAGCAACCACCCTAAAGAGAAGATAATTAAGTTATATCTCCTGGAGGGAGGACTGTCAAATAACATATAAAAATATGATAAAGCCACCAAAATATTTGGTAAACATTATGGGAGAAGAACCTTGAAGCTCTACAAATACCCTACTTCTCCTTAACATTGGACCTTTATTGATGTATTTTGATACTATTTAGTGATAATCTCTTTAAAAAAAGGGAACCCAATATGTTCTAGGAATGCAAGTCCCTGAAGGTTTGGTGTCAACGGCCAAACTGAAGCTTATGCAATTTAAGGGGATCTCTTTAAGAAAGAGAATACAAAATGACAAGTGCATAATTAGGTATTAAGTAGGATCCATTTTGAATGAGAAAAAAGAATTGCAAACATTTATTGAAGTTTCAGATAACCATATTCCTTTCTTTTGGGATTTCTTGAAACTACTTGTCAGAAACGTTTATGTAGAAATGCAGCCTAACTTCTTTCCAGAGTACTGTACTACTCTTAGGAACTGGCTGTCCTTACCACAGCCCTTGTATGTTTAAGGCCTTGAGGTTTAAGGTTTAGGCCCCTGTGCCAATGAGTGCTTTATGGAGTAGAGATCTCAAAGTGACAAAAGCAGAGCAAACCTAAAAACAAGATGCAATTCCAAATCAGATTTGTGCAAGGACACATTTAAATCATTAAAGCTATATATACGTGACATAAAAGTGAAATTCTGAATGAGGGGAGGTCAGAAATGGAATCACAATGTCTTGGAAGGAAGCAAAGGAGTAACTAGAGTCTGAATTAAAATATAAAAAAATAGTTCATAAGAACATGCCACAGAGGCGAGGGAAAGGAAACAAAGACACATGTATCTGGTGTGTCTTTAAACTTCAAAGTGTACTGTTTGTCTCTGTACCTGCATCTTAAAACATTCTGAAGGCCTAATGTCTTGGCACCAGGAAGAAGATGCAGTAGTGCAGATGATTCACATGATTTTTTTCCTTCTCTGATCTAATATTTTAGTAAGACTCACAAATAGGAAAAGATTCCTCGTTGCCATTAGGGAGATGCTATAGTGTCCATTCTAGAAATGTAGTAGAGTTCCAGAATGTCCTTCATGCTCTTTCACTTGCTATTGTTGGGCGGCTGCAAAAGAATAGATAAGTACACAGATCTTGTTCTGTAAAATCTATTTCCTGAGGAAAATCTACATCTTCATTAAGTGAGGAAATCACATTTTCCTTCTGGGCATATATTTTTTTTTTATTTTTTTAAATTTTTATTTATTTATGATAGTCACAGAGAGAGAGAGAGAGAGAGGAGCAGAGACACAGGCAGAGGGAGAAGCAGGCTCCATGCACCAGGAGCCCAAGTGGGATTCGATCCCAGGTCTCCAGGATCGCGCCCTGGGCCAAAGGCAGGCGCCAAACCGCTGCGCCACCCAGGGATCCCAAGGGCATATATTTTTTAATTGGACTCAAGAAATTTCCTCTATAATCAATACATTGATTCCAAAAGGCGGTGGGAAGGAAAATGCTACTTAAAATAAACATTGACTGCTAAGCGTTGGTCTTTTAGGAGAGTGGAATAATTCACGTGGAAGTAAGGTGGTATTATTGTATTGGGAAAAATACATAGTCTCTTTAAGTGTAGAAAGTAAAGATTCTAGGAGAGGGATACATTTCTCTGCGTAACAAAGAAATAAAAATTTTGAGTTTTGAAGGGGCAGCCTAGGATGAAAGAGAAGAGTTTTGTAAAGGAGGATAAAAAAATATGAGAACAATTGAGAGAGAGGGAACAAAGAGAAAAGGGGAGACAGAGAAAGTGAGACAGCAGGAGACTGACAGTATGTGACAGGAATGGAAACCAAGAAGGATCTTAGTCACTTGGGAACATTCCTGTGGCAGCAAAAGGTTAATATGTTCTTAGAGTAGAGAAATCTGAGACTAATCCAATTTCCAATCTTTGTTGTAATTGTTCATTCTTACCTTCGAACTCTAAGTAGAAGTGACCCATACGTAATCACATTGTATTACAAATATGCCAGGAGAAAGGAATGTAATATGGGTGAAGCCGCACCCAGAAATACAAGATCATCCAATGTCAGGAAGAGACTAATAATGGAAAAGTTGACTAGAGGTGACCAACTATCCTAATTTTCCTGGGACTGAGAGGTTTATTAGAACATGGGGCTTCAGTTCTAAGACTGGGACAATTGTGGGCAAATTAGGACAGTTGATCACCTTAGTAGTGTGGACCTTTAGGCAAAATTTATTTACTTGCCTTAAGAGAATACTCTTAAGAGTAAAGAGATATCTCTCCTTGTATATGGATAGGGAAAAAGAAAACCGTATATTGAGAAAGATAGAGAAAAGATGAGAGAGAATTATAGGGAGAGAGGAGAAGGCTCCTACATATGTAAAGGCCACAGATATTTGCATGTTTGTTTGTATGTTTCTTTCTATGGATATATTTATACATGCATCTCTCTATGTGTATATAGATTTTTAAAAATATTTTATTTATTTATTCACAAGCGACACACACACAGAGAGGCAGAGACCCAGGCAGAGGGAGAAGCAGGCTCCCTCCAGGGAGCCCAATGCGGGACTCGATCCCAGGACCCCAGGATCACGCCCTGGGCTGAAGGCAGATGCTCAACTGCTGAGCCCCCCAGGAGTCCCTGTATGTAGATATCTTTAGAAGAGGAAAGAGAGGAGGAGAGAATTATTTTAGTTTCAGTCCTCACTTTGACACTTTATATTTAATCGTTGGTAAATCATGAATTATTTCTGAGCCATGGTTTCTTTATCTATATAGTTTCTTTATAGCATTGTAGTAATTATTTGATATCATATATATATATATTAGCTATATAACACACAGAACACAAGAAAATTTTATAATATGTACTTTTTATTATCTATATATACATATATAGATAGATAATATATATATCCAGCCCATATCATTTGTTGCCAAGGTCAAAAGAAGTCCATTCATGGCAATTCTTCAGTGATTTCCCTCTCTTGTTTGGATTATATGTGAAACCTGCTGTGTATCAAATCCATGAAATCATGAGAAAGGCCTAGGCTTTAGTTCTCTGAAATTACTATTACTTTTTTTTACATGATTTCGTGGAGAATGCTATACCAGATCTTGGGTGTTCTCAGAGCACTGAGAACCAGGGCCCTCTCAGCTGACCTTATATGAAGTATTGACAGCCAGGTTGAGTTGAAACCTCACAGATAGGCAGACAGCTTTCACCCAGCCAAAGTCCCGGCCCCTGTGGGATGCCCTGTGGCAGAAAGGGTACACTGCTGCCTCTCGTGGCACCCACAAAACCTGTCCTCCTTCTTGTTCAGAGACCCTTTTATCAGCTTGGCACACACACCCCCTTCCCCTGCCACCCACGCAGCAGCAAAGCCTTCAACACTTGCCAACTTACTGCTGGAGTTTGTCCTAATCCCTTCAGGAGCCAGGATTCTGAAAATTCTACTCAAGTGAAAAAAAAAAAAAAAAAACAACCCAGAACTCAAAGGTAAAATGTCTGATTGTCTCTTGACAGGGCAATTTTATATGCTATAAACCATATTTTGCTGATGAGTTTATAGCAGCTCCCCCAAGAGTGACACAATTTAATAATTTGGGAATAATTTATCCTCTACTTTTAGTACCATTATAAAGTAGATGTTCAACACAATTTTAGTAGCTTTTTCTTTCCAACCCCTGCACATAAAACATATCCAGAACTATTTCTGCTTCCTCTGAGAACTGACTAGTGAGGAGATACTTAGAAAAGAAAAAATACTCTCTACATATCTATGAGTGAGAACAAGTTTTTAATTACCTTAATGGCATTGATGATATGTAGTAATTAATGCAACCACTATGGTGATTCTTTATTTAAAAGACTTATCAATTCCATTTGAATTTACCACCCATCTTAACATGGTACATAAACAATTTCCTATTTGGGAATCCATCTTAGTGTAAATACTCAAAGGAAAATATTGACTTCTTAACACTCTGTAACTCCCAAGTAGTTGAGATGTCAGAATTGGGAACTGCAAAAGGAATCTTCAGAACAAACACGTGATCTAGAAAGTTTTAATATCAATTCTAACTGTTCGAGATTCTTGAGTATGCTCATTTTAGTTTCCTGGTAGACACCAGTTTATTTCATTAATTTTTTGCCTTCGAGTTACTCTGCAAGAACACCTTCACAAAAATATAAGAAGCAGTAGGCTGGCAGCATGGAGAGACAAATTCTTACCGAAATCAGAGCTTAGAATTTAGAAGGATATTTCTTCAAGATAATAAGTATAGACCAACAGAAAGGAGAATGTGAAGGTTATCTGCTCATTCTCTCTTCTGAAGAAGCTGCCCCTTTTACAGCAAACATTTTACACAGTGTTATTTTATGGTGAGCATCTAGCTCCCAATGACTTCCTTTTCCAAGAATTTGGAAAATTCAACTTCAAGATGGGTGGTGTACTCTGACATGCACAATCTCAAAAATGGAGGCAAGCCATTGTCAGCTGTTGTATTCTCCAGAGCAGGTGAAATTGTTGGCAAAAAGAAAGGGAGGGGCATCATTCAAAGATGGTTTGATAGCCCTACATGCTTCCTGTCCCTTGTTCCAGTCTTTCCTATACCTAGTTGCATTAGTGCCCTTCGGTTCATGAGACATCCCTACGTGATTATACTTAATTCTTATTTGTTCAACAGTGTTTGAGTTAGAATTTGTTAACCGGAAAACAAAAGAGTCCTGCCTAATATATGTAACTCTTTGGCAGCAAAATGAGAACTGCACGGCTATAATTGCTTATCAAGTAACCTTCACTTCTGTTCAACTTCAGTTACACACATCCTTAATCTAGGCATTAGCATTAACACCTTAAATTATGAAGCTTTGGCTTCCAATGTCCTACCATCAGACCACAATCTCCTACCTGTTCAAGTATTTTGCACCCATTTCTACAGCTTTTGACTTCTTAGTCAATTCCAGACCCTTGAGAGGTCTTAGACATTGGAATCAGACAGATCTGGGATTTAATCTTAGGTTCAAGTGAAATGATTTTGCAAATAAAGTTATTCAATCTCTTATGGCTAAATTGATCCAGCTGGACAAGGGGAATAATACCAACGTCTGAGGTGGAAGGTATATTCAGTGAGATGGTGCTTTATGCAACACAGCAGCGCTGGCACATAGTAGATGCTCCACAGATGTCATCTTTGCAATTCTCAAATTGTTACTGCTCTTTCCATTTTTCTTCAGTCTTCCTGGCTTTTCTTCCTTCCCTAGCCAATTGTGGATATGCCAGTTGTGGTCGCATAACTCATATTCTCAACACCAACTCTTGCAGGCCAGTCCTTCTGTCTTAATTATGAGAGAAAACCCAAACACAGGATGAATTTTCCTACTATCTCTCCCTTCTACTGCTCTCCCATGAAGATTCCAATTGACAGCCACCTCATGTCCGTGGTCAACAAACCCAGGTTGGTTTCTAGAATTGCCTTTAAGTCATTTTATTTGATTGTCGCCTCCCATCATTCCTCTCAATTTCTCTGTGAGTTGTTTCCTACATTCCTTCCAGCCTCTGCCCAAGCAACCTACCTTACTCTCCACAAATCAATGAATTTAGATTCACCATGAATATAAATTTACCACCACATCACGTTCTATCATCTACATTCACATTCACTCTCTATCCTTTTCATCAGTCATGGAGAATGATGTGTCTGTTCTCCCACTGCAGGCCGCCACTTCCACTCTTCCCAATTAGCCCATCCTTTCACTTCCTGAGACTTTGCTTTGTCTTAGCTTTCACTTTTATTTCCTTTATCCTCAACCTTCTCTCTTCCCGCAGCCTTCTCTTTCTCTCTGTCCCTCTCTCTCTCTCTCTCTCTCAACTAGCAAAAATTCTCAGGTAATTCTTATCTACATATATAAGCTAAATTAGTTAACATACTTTTGACTTCAGTGAACATAATACCCAGATAAAAGTGATTTAACAAATAAGCAGTGGTTTTTGTTTTTGTATTGATTTCTTAGGGTAGGAAACATGACAATAAGGATCTCACCCTAAATATAGAGAAGCTCTAAGGGATCCGATTTGCTGACACTATGAAGCCCCCTTAACACCCCTGATGTAGGGAATATTTGATGGTAGTGGGTGCATTGCTCCTGTTTTGAAAATCTACATGCAATTCCTGACTGGTGTGCAAATGCAAATGAGAGATCACTGTGACACAGTGTTTTCTGATAGCAGTATGCCTATCTACTGAGCCAGTGGATATTCTAAAGTTAGCTGAGATAATCCCAGACCCAAAAGAGCATTCTTGTTGGGAACCTGTTTATAATGTTGTGGAAGAACAAACAAAATTAGGAATATGCAAATGCAAACATCATTGATTGTAATCACTTCAAACCAATAATTGCCTGTGACCAATCTCTCACCAATGAACATAAGAACTCAAAGTTGACTGAGACTAAGTTTTCACCTTTTATTTTACCAATGGAAGAGTGGCTCGTACCAGAAATTAAATTTGGTTTACAAGGCAGAAATATTTATAAGGCAAATTTTTGTGAATATCCAAGGTTTGAATTGAAAAATCTACCTACTACTTCTTAAAAATGGAAATCTAATAATCCTGCCTTTTAAAACAGTTTAAAGTTTTCCCATTCCTTTGGAACACAGTTCAGATTCCTGACATGACCAACATAGGTAGTATAGCTATGGGTTTGTCATATAAGCTCTCGGTTTAAATTATGGCCTCCCTACCAATATGTGTGTCCTTTAACCTATCTAAACCTGAGACCTCTTAACAGCTTTAAATTTCAGTTTCTTGTAAAGTGGGGATGAACAGTACCAACCTCACAGCATTATGCAAAGATTAAATAAGATTATCCAATTGAAATATAGCATGTACACAGAGTCAATGTGATTTCTCAAACATTTTAAGTTCTCCTGGAAACATGATTGGATTGCCCTTCCTCAGTACTCTGTGTGGCCTTGTGGCTTGCTGAGGCCAATAAAAGGAACTGAAGTCATTTGTGTTAACTTTTTGTCAAAAATTTAAGAACTAGGGTGCAATTTGTGATGCCCTCTTGTCCACTGCTATGATGACTGACAATGCCCCAAATGGTTGTTGCTCTATCATCAAAAGTCTCAGAGGCAGACAAATATAAACAGAGCCCTAAGTTGATCTAAACCACCCATGAAGCATGAGTGAGAAATATGCCAATATGGTTGTTCTAAGCCACTGAAATTTTGGTGACTTTATTACCTGTGCCCAACCTAAGGGCATGCAACTAGCTAAAACTGCTAAAAAATATTTTAGGTATTGTTTGTTATAGTTGCCATCATCCTCATCGATATCATCATCATCATCATCAACATCATCATCTCCATCATCATCATCCATGTCCTCCTCATCATGATGCCCTCATTATGCTGTTACCTTTTTTTGTAAACTTTATACCTTATGTCTCTCTTGCCTCTTCTCCCTGCCTCAGCCATGGCAGTCTCTATCCATTTTCTTGATTGATGCTTTATATTTAAGGTTCTAATATTGGATATATATTTTTTCCTGCTTGGATACCTCTTCATACCATCTTTAGCTAACACTAAGATGTTCTTAAGTTAAACTTCACTTTCTCTTAATAGCATTCAATGACACTTTAGAATTATGGGTCTAAGTTCTTACAATAAAGCGCTGTTGATTTTTCCTACCAGATCTTTTCTCTCAGGTTTTATTTTCTTGTAAAGTGACACTCTCATCTACCATTCCTAAAGTGAGAAGCCTAAGAGTTATCCACATTTCCTTTCTTTCCCTCACTTCATATCAAAAATATTGTCTAATTAATTCTATCTGAAAAATGTATCTTTAATATGTCAGCTTCTCCCATATATCCCATGTCTAATGTGAGTCAAACAACCATCACTACTCCTCGGAACATAAAATAGTCTTTTTATTAGTCTCCACCTTTCTAGCTCTTGTCTTCTTCCACCCTATTATTTATATAGTAGCCAAAGTAAATGGGAAAACAAACAACAACACATAAATCTGTCATGGTATTTGCTTCCTCAGGCCCTCTGTGCCTTTTCCATGCCTTGAACTGAAATCCAAACCCCTTACTGTTACTGTAGATCTCTACTGTGATCCAACTCCTACATATTCCTCAGGTCCACTTACTTCCTTGGACCTGAGGAATATGCCTTACTGGCCTCCTTTCTCTTCCCTGAACTGCTGAAGTGCATTCCTATGTAAGAGCTTTTGTGTATGAAATTTCCTCTACCTGGAATGATAGTCCCTCTACTCTTCAAATGTTTGAAGCATTCAAGAGGTTAAAGTTGTCTTCCCAAGGAGACTTTTCATAATCATCTTCATGAATGGGTGCCATGGCACCTCTGCTCTGTGTCATTGTGACCTATTCATATCCTTCAGGACGCTTATCACCGCACGTACATACACATGCACACACATGCACATCCACACTCACACTTGTTTCTCTATTAATTTTGTTATCTTAGAAACTTACTGTAAGCAGTGAAGGTTGGGACCATTTCTATTTTATTAACCAATATCTTACCAAGTTGTTGAATGAATAAATGTTGGTCACAATTTCAACGATCATCATATAATTCTTGCAAAGCATTAATTGTTTAGAACAATAAGGGAGGAATTCTTAAACTCCGCTCCTCAATATTAACCTTTATTACCCATATAACAACATGTCAGCTATCATACATAGATTATCATCACTTTCGAGTTATCCTGGCTGAGAAGCCACCCATGCATTCTAGCTCCAGAGAGTATGGGACTGAAAACACAATTTGAACTGTAAGTTAAAAACAATGAATTCCACTCTAAAAATCAATCTTCAGCATGTGAAACAGCAAAAAATGCATAAGATGCTTCAATTCTCTGATATTTAAAATTTGAAAACAACATTTTAAAATAGATATATACTGGGACAGACATGGGTGGTGCAATTCCACTATCACACGTGTTACGATGGTTTTGGAGAATTAAAAAGTTATTGTTGAATCCCCCTAAGGTCATAAATGATTAGCATCCAGATTTAAGGAGTTGGGAGAGACCTTAAAGAATATTTGAGATAAAGCACGAGAAATTCCTCTGTAAATGTAAGCTACTAAATGAATCATTTTCTTTTCTGTCGTTGTGTAATTGTTCTCCTATGCCCCAGTCCCGCCAACCACCATCTCTCATTTGTGTTACTCCATCTGCCTCTCATCAGGTTCTCTTTCAGCCACTCTCATCACCCAGAAGCCATTTTCTACACAGAAGCTAGAGTCATCTCTTTAAGAAAATTTGAGTAGATTCCTCCTCTCTCCTTAAACTCTAATGATGCTTCATTGCACTTAAATTTAAATCAAAACTCTATACCAGGTCTTATGAGACCCTTGCCCCGCCTATACGACCATCTCCGTCAACCCATCCTGGTTAACTGTTGCAGACACTCTGGCCTCTTTGCTCCTGCTCCAGGGTGCTGACCTTCCTTCCACCTCAGGGCCTCACACTTTCCATTTCTCCTATCTTGGTTGTCCTTGCCCAGGTCTTTGTGTGACTCCTTATCATTATTCAGTCCTATTTTGTCACATGTGGATCTCCCCAGAGGTGGCTTTTCCAATTACCCTATCTAAAATAGCTCCTTTCTCTCCATTCCCACCCAGCTACTCCCTACTTCATTAGGTTCTTCCATAATAAGCTGAAATTATATTATTCAATTGCTTATTCATTTATTGGTGGTCTCTCCCTCAAAGACCTCCAGCCCAACGAAAGTAAGGAACTGGTCTGTTTTGTTTGCCACTGTATCTACTCCTCTTCAACCTTGATCTCACACACAGTAAGCACCCAATAGATGCCTATGGAAGGGAGGGGGAGAAGAGAGGAAGAAAACACACGAACACATTTACATGAAGGGGACATATGTGTGGAGAATTATGTCACCTAGTCTGTCTACCCAGTCTCTGCACACAAAAAACTTGGTCACCACAGTTTTTAAGGGAGAAAGGAGAAGGCTCATGGGGTGAGGCCCGTGTTCTTCCTCACCACACAGAAAGCACCATGGTTAGCAGCACAATATTTTTTTCTCCCCTGTCACATGAGCTCTGCTACTTGATGACTGATTCCCCCCTGCCCTCTCTGGAGTCAGACTTCACATTGTCAAAGGGCGTAAATACACATTTTAGCTTTGCTTCAGGGAGCAGTAATAATTAATGTCATTTTATTGATGATGAATGGAATTGTATAAACCAGCTCAGCATCACATCTGATTTTAAAGAATTTTTTTGAACCACCCCAAATCCATTCTTAGCGACTAGAATGTCAAAAGCTTATACAGCTCTTCTGCTTGCCAGGGGCCAAGAGTTTTCTTGGATGGTTTGACGCTGGGGGCTATCTGTCAAGTATTAAATAATGGACAAAATATGCGTCAGCTTCCTGAGTTGGAAAGTGACAGACAAAAAATTTGCCATTTGCCCCGGGGTATAAGGGAAATGAGAAAGAAATTGTTACAGCAACTTGGTGCTGTTGAGCAAATATGTCTAATCTCTGGAAAATAGGAAGCCTCCGGGGAGAATATAATAATATTGTCCTGCTTCGTGTCGCCCTCCTCTATAACAAACACTCACTTGCAATGCAGAGGAGCGGAACAGAAGCCCCGGTTAATCAAACCAAAGAGGCATGCCAAAAACTAAAAGGCAAATCCCTTCAAAGAAAACACCATAAAACAATGTGCTAATTAGGATTTGTAAGGATGGGAACAAAGCCATTACTTTTAATGGACTATTGAAATGGGTTCCCCAAATTGGACTGTTGAAAATTATATTTGATAAATTTTCTTAATATAAAAGTAAAACATGTCCATCATAAAAAAATAGACCATGTTGAAAATTCTATAAAATTCTCAACATCTTATTACACATAAATAACCATAGTTAATATTTTAATATTTCCTTCCAATAGCTTATATCAAGAACATTTTCTAAAGCAATCAATATTCTCTCAAAGCACGATAGTTAATAATTCAATACTATTCCATCTTATTGCCATACCGCAATTTGTTTCTCTATAGTTGTATTTTTGGGTAGCTTTCCAGTGCTATTACTAGGTTTATATCACTCATGTATGTATATACCCCCACATAGGAAAAAGATGGGAAGGAACACGTGAATAAAATGTATTACTTATGCTAAACAATTGTAATTCAATTTCATCCCTTATCTTAAATTCATTGTAATACTGAGAACAAAATCTAAGAATATTTTAACTTCATAGGGTTCAATAGAATTTTAGCATTACATAAAATATGAGTTGTTTTAACCACCTGGCTTTTTCCCCCTTGTAAACAAAGGCAGAGTAAATATTCTTACATAGGAATTCTTGTGTGATTTTCTATATGTAACTTCTGTTATGAAATATTCCAGCCACAAATAAGTATTATGTATTGTTTTTGAGGTCTCTTTAAGACAGTACATTTTAATAATCTATTTTGTGAACATTAATCCAATTTCATTACATACTCTGTATTTTTATAAATATCAATCTAAAAATTTATTCCTGTAAATATAATCCAATTTTGAGTTTTCTCTTTGCTTCTTTTTCTAGAAAGTTCTTCCAACTATATTTCTTCTGGGTCATTTATGGTTTTACCTAGTACATTTAACTCTTTAGTTCATTAATATTTCATCATAGCATATGATGAAATAGGAACCTATATTTCTTTTTTTAGGATAGCCTGTTTTCTAGCAACTTTTACTAAATAAGGTGATCTTAACCTATAATTTATTTATTTTTTAACTTATAATTTAAAATGTTTTGAATTTCTATTAATTTTTTTTTTGTTTCCTAGTCTTTTTCTAGGCTGCTGCTTATGTTTTTCTTCTTCCAATAGCTGTATAAACTCAGTAAGGATCAATAATTTTAACATTATAACATCCTGTGATTACATACTAAACTCCCCCTCATTTTTTACAATAGAGTTTTATTTTTCAAACTGTTTTTGACTGTTCTCATCCATATATTCTCCAAAATATTATAGCATGTCTTTCATTTGGGTGCATTTTATTTATGAATGAAACTGCAGACCCCTGACAAGTCTATCTTTCCCACCAAGAAGAAAATTATGTTCTCACTAATTTAAATCTTCATTAATGCTATTTCATTTGGTAGTTTGCTTAAGTTTATTTCAAAGTACTGTATATTTATGTTAATACTGCAAATTGGACCATATTTAGCATACGCTTTTGAGCCATTAATTCTATTTTGTTTATAGGCTTACTGCTGAGACCATTTACGGTATTATTCTCTTGACTCTTGAATTTTCTTTTGGATCACTATGATTATACCTCTGCTATAGCTATACCTATCTTCTCATTCTTTTCTTATTCCTACACATTACTCACTTCGTTAATTTAGTTCATAGTATTAAGAGTGAAAGACTGGCCTTGTTCTTTACACAAAGAGAGATGAACCTAATTTTTAATTGCTATATCTAATACTGATGATTGACTTTATGTTGTTAAGGAAGTGATTTTTTCCCCTCTCATTAATTACATGATTTATTTCAGATTGGAAATGGAATTGTATCTGAGTTTTGCTATTTATGGAGATAAATCATGTTACTAAATACACTAATATTGAAATACCTTTAAATTGCTGAGATAAACCTTATGCTGTCATGGTGATTTCTTTTTTTTATTATTAATACTGGATAAGTATTACAAGTATGCAGAGAGCATCCTATGATCCCATGGTCTATGGCCCCTTGAAGTTCTAGCCTCAATAACTGGAAGAACAAAATTTTGGCTGAAGCTTGCCTGCCAACTGCTACAGTGAGGAGACACAGAGATACGAGAGGAGATCCCCGTGGTTATCTCAGGGTGAAGATACACAGAGGTAGAGGGCCCCTAGCAAGAAGGACTACCTGAGGCAGCAATGTGACCCCTAGTATTACACTTAGTAATACAAATATTACACTTAGATATTTTCATACATATGTATAGACGACTTTGGACAATATACTTTTCCTAAAGACAGTTTTGCCAAAAAATAGTGAATACTATAAATGCTTATAGATTGATAAAAGGTTTTGTGATCCAAATATTTATGAGAAATAGAGCTAGATGTCTAAAGGGAGAGATTGGCTGAGCTCCCTCTTCCTTACACATCTTTCCCACTTGCTGTTTATGGTATCTGAGGTGATGAAGAAATAAGAAACTGAGGAAGAAAATGAACACACATACTTTGCACCCTTTGAGAAGCAGATGAAAAAATAGAAAAGCTTTCTTTCGTGGCACTTTTTTGGGGTTGCTGGTGACCCTCCACTTGACAGAGCTGATGCCTGCTCCTGGCTATGATCTCTTCTTAGCCCTGCAGCACCCACAAACTCTGCTGGGTCACATTGCTACCTCAGGTAGTCCTTGCTAGGGGCCCTCTACCTCTGTGTATCTTTACCCTGAGATGACCACGGGGATCTCCTCTCATGTCTCTGTGTCTCCTCACTCTAGCAGTTGGCAGACAATCTTCAGCCAAAATTTTGTTCTTCCAGTTATTGAGGCTAGAACTTCAAGGGGCCATAGGCCATGGGATCACAAGAGGCTCTCTGGATGCCCTCTTACTTGGCTTGATGCGAGAAGAATCCATCCTTTCTACATTAAAATTAGAATAGCACGGAATTCTGACAATTCTCTCAGAAGGAACCATCTCTTCTTACAAAGCTCACATTTGTACACGCAGAAGTGAGTGATGGCTAACATGGCAGAAATGGCTTTAACACTTAATTGCTCATTCTTCTGAGTTGATCTAAAACCTACTCAAGGAAGTAGAGGCATAAGGCACCTACTGCACTTGTCTCTTAGTCAAAATTTGGAGAGAATCCTATTTTAATACCTTGTGTGTGTATAAATTATATATTAATTATATAATATGCAATTAACACATATATGTGTGTATGTACTTATACATGATATTAGTATATCGGTATCGGAATATAGATATAAAGAACTTATATACAAATCTACCTGGACCAGGAAACTCATTGTAAGTGGTTAAGTAATTCTTGGAAGGAAAAATTTATTTTCTATTTATTTTCCCATGAATGTTTCCATAACTCAAATTATCTGTTTTTAAGCCATTGAGCACATTTTATTTTCCATGAAAAATCCTAATTTTCATTGAGATTTTCATAACGATGAACAAAGACTTATTTATGGTGTTCAACAGTAATTTTAAAAATATTTTCCATTTTTGTGTTTATATACTTTCTTTTTGCTTACCATATTTATTTTTATTTCCCATTTTATAATTATCCCTTTCCTAACTTTGCGTATTTCTTTTTATTTTTCAAAGTGTTATTATTTCCACTCTTTTTCGTATTCCAAATATCTGATTTTCTGCCTTTACATCACTTCTCTTTTTAAAAAATGGATTACATTACCTCTAGTTTCTCAATTGAACTCTTAACTCAAGACTCTGCTTTCTTTAATGTTGAATTTATTTTAGACTCTGAGGGTGCCACTTAGTACAGCTTTAGCTATTTTAAGTATTTTTTAATGTCTTGCTTTTTATTTTCTAAATTTCCTTTAACTGAATTTTTAATTTCCTCTTTAGAACAGTAGCATTATTTTTGCTTGCTTTTTAACATTTAAAAAGTTTTCTATTTAAATTCTGAAACAACATATCTTAGGACAGAAGAGTGAGAAATCAGCTGTGTTTCTAACTCTAATACTATTGGAGCATAAATTTACATTTATCAAATTCTCCCGTTTTGGTAAAGATTTGAGTTGTTTTATTTCTTCTTCTGTAGAAAAAAATTTCCTTGACTTCCTTCTTTATATAATGTTTGCTTTTTTAGTCAGTCTCCCCCATCACCCTTAGTCTTTTATTTCATTTCTGAGTATAAATTTTCTATGTATAGAAAGCTATTTATTTATCTATTTGAATAATAGCTGATCATTTCTAAGGTGAAATATCAGAGCAAATCAGAGCATTTTGAAAGGAGTCATGATTTCTACATATTGAAAGCAATATGCTTGGCCTTTTTTCTTGCCTGCAAATGGCTTCACTATGCTCCTGTTGGGATATTTTATAATCTCTTTGCCTTGATGGTTCAGATTCCTCTGGGGCTTGTGTCTGGCTAATAATGGTGAGTGTGGGAGAGATTGAATGAATCTTCATTTCTTCTATTGACCATGTGTGTGCACACACAAAATCCTTCTTTCAGATCTTAGGCTTGAGGGATGATGAGTACAGATTTATACTAACATTTCACTGATGTGGCGCTTTGAAGTGAATAAACAAGGAAGTGCAGTCACACAAAGCACCAACTCTTGGTTTTTTTGAAGCAGATGTCCTGAGGACCACCATTGCATACTCATTCTTTACTTAATGGAAATAGTGGAGGTTGCCAAGGCCAAGGTATGGTCCCTGGGGTCTTCTGCCTGTCACTGCCACCTGTCATATTAGGGAGGGGGAATAGTAGTTTCGGTAACTCTCTGATCACTATATTTCATATGTGATAATTTCAAATAACCCACAAAGTTGGATGTAGAGTCACACACATTACTTCTGTGCTCTGCCCTCATTTTTAGCACTTGTCATATTCATTTGCTGGATTTAGTGAACTGAGGTCAGGATCATCTTCACTTAGCTTTGGAGATTCTACTCTTTTATGGACTTTCCAGCTGTGATTATAAGAAATTCCTCAAGCTAATGCTAATGACTAGAAAATAAAGGTAACTCTGCATGAATTCTGGCTTGAAATCCAGCCCCTCATAATTTGTTTTCTGTGAAATCTCAGGCAAGTTTCTTATCTTCTCTGTTTCTTGATCTCCTCATCTTTAAAACCAAGAATGATGTACATACCTACTTCATAGGGTTTTTATGAAGACTAAATAACTTAATATATGTAAAACATCAAGTGGCAAGCATAGTCTCAGTTCTTCACAATGGTTTCCTTTGTGTTAATGTGACTCCTCCTGGGGTTGAGAGTTGATGGCAATTTTTAAACCATCATCTTATTTTTTAACACTCAGTTTTTTCAATGTGGATGGGATAAGTGAATGTAGTAAAGTGTACAAAGGTTTCTCTAGGGCTTATGTCTTTCTATATACCTGTCTACATTAGCAAATATCATGATTTTGATGATCAAAATCCCTCAGGGAGCTCCTCCAAAAGACAAAAGTAATACTGCGAGGGAACCTAGTATCTTTGTCTATCTAAGAAATATGCTTATGCCAAAAAACAGTGCATATATGTATACATATAATATTTAAACATTGACACAAGTCAAATGTAGGTAAATATTTAAAAGTCATTTGAATAACATATGATAAATGTTTAAAGAGCTCTTTGAAAATACGTGTTTCATCCATATAATGACTTACGTAGTCATTAAAAATATGTGTAATACTTTACTAATTGAGGAAATTATCAGAGACCATATGTAAACTTAATAAAGCAGTATAAAAGGTTTTAAATACAAGATGACTCCAAATTTGTAAATGACATATGGTGTCTATGTATCTATTCAATTAAAAATATTGGAAGGAAGTATACTCAAATATTAACAGTGATTATCTCCTACTGGTGATTTTTATTTTTCTTCTTACATATTTTATGTGTAAGCGTGTAACATTTATCTAATTACAAGTTAAAATTAAGCTTCATTAAAATGATGCATTTCTGATGAAACCTATACCATTGTAACCACAATGTGTTATATTGCTATGCAAAGTAAATAAACAGAAATTCAAGTAATGTTAAAATTGTGTATTAGCCACTTCTAGAAACTAATTGAGTAATGACAAAAATAAATTTCCAAACTGATCATATGGAGACAGTAAAACGATCAGTGGTTGCTGGGGGTTGAGGAAGAGGGAGAATGAAGGTAGAGCACGGAGGATTTTTAGGGCGGTGAAAATATGTATGGTACCATAACGATGAACAAGCCTCATTATATATTTGTCAAAGCTCATCGAATGTACAATAACAAAAGTGAATGGCACTGTAATACTATTTTCAGTGATTGTGGTGTGTCCATGTAGGTCCTTCAATGGAAAGAAATGTACACTCTGGTGGGGTATGTTGGTCATCAGGAGGCTATGCATGTGTGAAGGTTGGAGAGTGTATGGGAAATTCTGTACTTTCCCCTCAATGTTGCTGTGAACTTTTTTTTTTAAGATTTTTTAAAATTTATTCATGAGAATAAATGAATTCTCACATAGAGGGAGAAGCAGAGACACAGGCAGAGGGAGAAGCAGGCTCCTCATGGGGAGCCTGATGTGGGACTGGATCCTGGCACCCTGGGATCACGCCCTGAGCCAAAGGCAGACGCTCAACCACTGAGACACCCAGCCGTCCCTGTTGCTGTGAACTTAAAGCTGCTCTAAAGTAACCAAAGTCTTATTTAAAACAGAATAATAAAAAATAGTAAAATAAAGTAACTACAAAAAAATCACATTCATTGACTCATCTATATAAACTTCTCCCAATGTACAACGGGAAATTACTTAAAGGAATTATTCTAACCATTGAAGTACACACGTTTCTTTACTAACCTTACAGAATTTGTAGTCAGAGTCCTTTCCACTCCACCAAAAATACACACATACTAACCTGTACACCAGCACAGCTTACACTTTGGAGTCTTTACAGACCCTATGAAACTTTCATGGACCTGCAGTTTCTCCTTCCGAAAGAAAGAAAAACTAATGTGTATTCTATGATATTAATTGTGGAGTTACTTATGGTAGTGAATAAATCGAAGCAATTTGAATGTCAAATAGTAATAAAATGTCTAGATAAGTCATAACACAGGAACAAACTGGAATTTATGTAGTCTTTAAATTAAATGTTTACGAAGACAATGTATTGCCATGGGACAGTATGATGTATCATTTTTTAAAAATTATTATGCAACATACTAGGAAAATAACTGAGAAATATGCACATACATGGAAAATGAGAAGAAAATTTACAAAAAAACTGTTTTAGTATAGTCTTAGCATTGTTGAATTTATGCTGATTATTTTCTTATTTTTCACACCTCCAGTGACATTCATTTTAAAATAAGATGAAAAAAAAAGCAAAGTAAAGAAGAAAATCAGTTCAATCAAACTATCTGTTGTGCAAATGTTCATGGCATCAGGTGCCTGTCTCTTCTTTTTCATTGGAGAAAGGGTTCATAGTAATGTTTAATTACCTTTTTTCAGCAAAATGGATGGAATTTGGAGTACAAGCTACTTTATTACTGAATGTCAAGCTACTTTTTTTTTTTTTAAACAAAGTTTCTCAAACTCTATGGCATACTTTTTCATTTGTTTAGATTTTTGATCCAAGAAAGACTGCAACTTTTTTTCTTTTAACTTACCAGTGTTTTTATTGATGAAATTATACAATGACTGGATTTTGCTTTAAAAATAATACTGCAAGGAAGAAGAAAGTGGAGGATGACCCACAGAAACAAGGCTGGTCATATAGTGATTGAACCTGGCTTGCTTGCTTGCTTGCTTTCTTTCTTTCTTTCTTTCTTTCTTTCTTTCTTTCTTTCTTTCTCTTTCTTTCTTTCTTTCTATTTTTTTTTATTTTTTTACTTTGTCTTAATTACTAACTTAATGCAGTAGACTCTTTTAGGATGCTAAGAGTACCTGGATCTCTAACTTCCCTAAGGCATTCCAAGTGAGCTTGCCCTTTCCTGTACTGCAAATCCTTCTATCTGTGCCACGCCTTTCAATTTTCAGAATGTGTTGGCATCTATCTCCATATTTGATGTAGTAGCTTCATCTATGTTCAGCTTAACATAATGAAACATTTGGTGAAAGCTGTCAATAAGAAAATAAGAATGCATTGGTAGATAAGAATTTAATTTTATAAATCTGTGTATTTTTTTCTCATCTTAAACACAGATTTTCATAAATTTTGTGCAAGTTGGAAGAAATGGTAAAAGTGGAGATTTTAGTATACTTAAATATATGAGCTCAGTAGGCATATTCAATGCCCAATGGAAGTTCTAAAAAATGAACTACTATTATGGAAAGAGTACAGTTTACAGAGAATTATTTTAAAAAGTCACCTTATTTTGCAAACCATTTACCTAATATTTCTTTACATTATTTTAGCCTTAGATTTGATTTTTAGTTGTTTTACTTGAAGCCTTTAAAAAAGTTGCTATTGGCTTTTTATTCAATGTTTAAAAGATTATCATTTTATTTATTATTTTGTTCTACATAAATCAATGATTTTTATCTTTCTTTTTTACAAAATAGAAAATATTGTAATAAAACGATAATAAGAAGGTTGAAAAGTCTGTTAATAATATTTGGGAAATTAAAGGGCCCTAGGCTATGTTTGTATATGAGAAGATTCTGGCTAAAGTCATGAACCTTATTATCACTTACATTGGAAACATTACAAGTTTAATCCTCCACTAACACAATTCAAAAGAACAAAGTAATTTTTCTCTATAAAATCACATTAGTCTCTCATTTTAGCTGAAAATTCCCTGTTTAGTAAACGAGAAGTAAGATAAAAGGAACATGCCCCAAGAACCCAAGCTAAGGGAATCTGAGTGACCAGGTTGATCAAAGACTACTGAGAATATGCAAAGGAAAAGAGTAGTCAAGGAATCCATCACAGATGAAAACTTACAGAACAAAGTCAAGAGTATTATTAAATTGGTCAGTAATATTGTAATTTTCAATAGCAGTATAGTGTATCTCCCTGAAATGCAGTGCTACATAATGTAACCGAACTTTACAGGGATGCCAAGGGACAAACAGCTAGTATTATTTGCCATGGCCTTCATATCTACTCCATGAGTAGAGAGCAGTGTTTTGAAATATTTTCTTAGAAGGAGAAACATATACACTCCTTGAGACAAAATTACTATCACAGGCACAAAAGAGTGTCTAAAAAAGAGTGTTTAAAAAAGAATATATTTTTAAATAACAACTAAAGATATTCTGCTGACCATTCGTATGTATTCTTCTGTGTGACTTACATTCTTTATTTAAAATATGGCCAAATGAGTTAATGAAATATATTAATTATGAAGAACTAGGGAATTCAGTTTTCATTTAGATTTAACGTGTACAGTGGCATACTTGCAAAAATAAGAGGGAGTCAAGGTATTTCCCTTGGCTTATCTTTAAAATAATACACAGTGCCCACTGGTAAATGTATAGTGATTTTAAGGTGAGTGATATGTTCTTCCATTTATTTCAGTTTGAACAAATGCATCTATTCTCAAGACTTTTGTTTTTGTTTTTTGACACAGACAGGATTCCAAAGCAGGCTATATCTAACAAACATTAAAAGAGGATCACTAAAACTAAACTAAACTAAACCAAACCAAACCAAAACAAACCAAACCAAAATAAAATAGAATCATTAGATGTTTTGCTGTCTGCATTTCACATGAAATATATCTGAATCCAAGGTCATCCACATCACAAGAATTTGGACACATTTAGGTGAGCTGTAAGAGAAAACTCTAAAGAAAAGGAGGATAACTTTGAATTTTAACATGTGGAGTGTGTGTGTGTGTGTGTGTGTGTGTGTGTGTGTGTGATTGTTTAAGATCTTCAACTTAAGTTGAATTCAGAAAGGATAGTATCAAGTATCAACGTAAAGTGGAACAAGGCTGTGTGAATGGGTCATCAGACCTCTCAATACATCAAAAAATGTGCATTTTTTCTATTTTAATTTTGTAAACAACTACATGGAATCCTTATAACTTTAAAAACACAACATAACATAAAGAGATTTACCGTTTTCATTCACCAGTTTTAACATTCTGCTTTGTTTCATTGAAGACTAAGGAATTCAGACTTTGGGATCTTAATCAAGAAAAATTATAGGAAAAAAAAAGAAAAATTATATGGAAGAACTGGTTAGTGCTAGTCAGGATGCTATTGGAAGAGCAATTAGATAGTGATTTGCCAGAAACAGCAATTAAAACCAAAATTAAATAAGTAAACCCTGCAATTGTTTTTTTTTTTTTTTTTTTTTTGTCTATTGTGCCCCCCACCGGACAGGATTAGTTCCAACTATGATGTGAAAAGGGTCCTCAGCTTTTATTCACTATAAAGTTGAAGGTTTTGTGTTAAGGAGTTTGATATGCAAATAATTGAGAATTATCAAGAAATATCCGGTGTATCCAGTGAGACAGTGTCATTGTGAGGGAGATTTTCAAGGTATCATGCTTTCTCAGAAGAACTTACTCTGGCTTTGATAAAGATTCACAAAGGATACACTTAAAAAAATATCTGCAACAAATTTTAATCCAAAAATCTGGGGTGCATTTTGATGCTCAAGCTTTGGCATTAGGTATTTTCTTGGCCATCCTTTCTTCTTTATTACCTGTCCTAGGGGAATTTACTTTAAAATGACAAACGTGATCTTGTCTATTTCTCTATGGAAATTAAGTGAAACATCATAAATATAACATATAGATATATGTGGATTGATGTACAATTTCCAGTAATTGTTGAGTCTTACAAGACATAGCTACTAACTTTCCAAGGGGTCATGGAATGATTGGATGACAAATGACCAGGTAAAGTCTGAGTTAGAATGATTGGGTAACAGGGTGTTAGTCTGGAAGGGAGGAAGGAAATTGAAGATGGACTAGATCATCTTCCTTATCTGACAGATGAGGTCATGGAGCTACTAGTATGTAAAGGTAAGTCACGAGCTTTCACAAAGATGACTTTCAACATGAATTGTTTGCTATCATACAATTAATTATTTCATAGGCAACAATACCCGTGCAATCAATATTTATGACAAAAAATTTTCAAAGTACTAGAAGCCTGTTCTCTATTCCATCAAGATGGTATATGGTTGCCTTTGCAATCATCTGCACATCGTCACTGGAGTATCCAATATTAAAATGTAATATCCCCCACCCCCCACCACTCTGTCTTTACCTCAACTCTTCCTTAGAGCCTGTGGGCACTTGAAGCCTGTGTCTATATTTGGAAAAACTATATCTGAGACCATTATATGCTATAGCAGTACATAGCAATCATATATACCCATAATTTAATCTTCATGACTAAGAGATAATCTAGTAGAGATTTTATTCCAGGGTCTTGTGAATTTTCCAACCCTGGGATATTTCTGCTTACCTAAGAAAAAGAAAGAACTGAAAAACGCTTGTGTTATCTTAACATTGCCAGTTTGGCTGATGTCTAAATGATTTGCTTTCATTGGCATTCACTTTAAGACTTGTCAAATTAAGCAAAAATAAAGCTAACAAAATAATCGAACACCTAAATTTAATATACGTATATATTTTATATATTTTTATATATTTTATGTATGTTTCATATATACGTATATGCTCAGATATGTATATAGGTGTATGTGTGTGTGGAGTCACAGTAGAAAACAGATAATTATAAGAAAACAAGGTGGATCTTAAGGAAGAAAATTCTTGCTTTACCCTCACTATTTCTTTAAAGGGGAAAGAAAAAATAAAAGAGGAAGAGATAAAGTTTATTTAAAGGCATCATTTCCCACAACATATTGGGACGTGTCTAAAATTGAGAACAGCCCAGAAACATTGTGCTGATCTTTCCTGGATGAAGACTGAATTTCTGAAGACTAAGGTACAAACACAGTAGAGATATGCTATCATTGAATACACTGTACTGAATCTATACAATTGAATAATAATAAAAAAGTATTCTTTATATAGAAAATGTTTCCCGGATACCAAAAGATCAAATAAAAATCCCACCCTTCCTGCTGTGTTCCTAAGTATAGTATATACTCATTTGGGAAATGTTTCACAGCACTTGTCTCAGGGCGATATTTTCTGGCTTACAGGACTGGAATCAAAGGAACCAGTATCTCCCCTCACTTAGGGAGCCCTGGTTTCCTATAGCACCATACAGCAGATGGATGCGCATGACTGCTGCACACATCAAGCGTATTCTGGTGGAAACATGGTTATTGACAGCCTTCGCCATGGTCGCCAGAGGCCTCACTTAAATTGTAGCGGTCTTTCAATCCGGAAGCCAATGGGCATTCTCTCCAAGTCTGTTTGGCCTTACTTTTCTCTTTTTGGTAGGTCTGATATGCTATTATTATCAAAAGAGATTAATCTGTGAAATCCTAAAATCAGCATTTTTCCTCCTCCAGAAGACCTTACTATTGCTACTTAGAAATGATGTGAATCATTGGAGAGGTGATAAGTTTACAAATATTCAGTCCTTAGCCCATAGCAAGGTATATATTGGATTAGAGTATAAAACAGAGAACGTTTAATAACGTACGTAGGAAAATCAGAAAATTTGGATGCCAATTCTCCAACATCATTTCTATTATTTCTCATTAGCATGAAATTGGTCATATATTTTGAACAGTGTTCCATAGTAACTTAGAATAATATATGCTTTATATTAGAATAAAAAGACTAATCAGAAAACGATTCCGAGTAAAAAACTAATGAGTGATATTCATTCTTCAGTTAATAACTAATATGCAACTTACTTAATTACAAATCTCCAAATATCTATTCACATAATAAAGACAAGGAAAATGAAGCAAAACCAAAGGCGTCTTATAGAAATAAGCACCTCTCTGTAGGCACACGAGCTTGAAGGACAAAGTACCGATGGTTCCAGGTGTTTGCTATGTTAGATCAACTTGGAAAGTTTTGATGCTATCAGCACTTGTCAGCTGGTGCCCAAAGATGTGCATTTTGAGCTTGGGCCCTTTTCAGAGGAGAGCTTCATATTCCAAGAGGAGACAAATGACCACTGAACTAACCATTAATATCTGTTCTGTATGGAAGATTTTGTCTTATCAATTAGGAAGTAACTATATCTCTCAACTTGACATCAGACTGCCAGTGGATATGCCCAATTCATGCTCTTCAGGATAAACAAGGGTGTTTATAATCACATAATATATGGCTCTACTTTATTTTTAAAAATGGGTGTTGCATCAGGACTCAAGTTTGATTGACGATATTCAATTTTTCAGAGTAAATAATATATTAAAATAACTGCTGCGAGTCACCTAATTATCACCTCCTAATTAGGTGAAATCTGCATGAATCCTTTCGATATGCAACAGGCAACCTTTTGGTGAAAAACCCAAGAAGCAAGGTTGACTTCAAAGGCCTGATGAGGCCTTCCAGTTAATGTCTGGTAACAGTGATAAATTTCAACACGATAACATATCGGATATGCAACTTCTGGGGGTCTTATATCCTTGTCCATGAAGCCCATCTTTCTGAAATATTCCCAAAGATACAATATTTTTAAATGGGAGCCTAGATGGTCTAGAAATAAAAAATTTGTGATAATCTTTTAAGAGTCTAACAACATTACCTCTGTATTCAAAGTAATGCAAGAGTAATAGGACAATTAATGAATACCAAAAACCTTTTGTTAAATATAAAATGCATTTCTACTAAAGTGTTTTCAACATCGGAGACCTTGAAGTGCCACTACACAGTGCGATAAGAACACAATGTTTTCCTCCCCCTGCATGACGTTATGTCTATTGTTAAAGACTGTTCTCGAAAAGCAATTTACAATGTATTTTCAACAGAAACAACTTAGCCTCAAATAAGAATTGTATATATTCAATATTTGATTCAGAAATGGTTACATTCCCTTTCAACGTAATGTGAATCTTCCACAAGGAAATTTTAACCAAAGTCTTCCCGGACTGCAGTAAAAGAAATCTTTTATATACTTTCAAATACTGTGCCTTTTTATTTAAAACAGTGTAAACATAACAACTCAACACCACCAATAATTGGAAAAAGACTGGTTATGTGAACACTAATTTCCTTGAATGCCCCATGAAAATAAGGGTAAATAAAACAGACAAATCTTCAGGAGAAGTTTCAGTTCACCTTAGCAGTGGTAAAAATATTGCTTTATTCCAAATGAACATACAACACAATTTACTGTTCTTTTGGGGGCTTCCTGTGAACTGAAAAGTCTGGGCTTTGTGATTTCAACAATTTATTCTTTCCATTATTAACCACAGAAGCTAATGTCTTGGTCCACAAATAGTAGACTTGCTACAAAATAAATAGTCAAGAGGATGACGAGAAAGCAAAGGGTAATTGTCAATTTGATAACTGGCTTGTGTAAATAACTGAAGTACGCATGATTCAAATTAAACACACATCCTCAACTTGCCTTGTGATACTGATACCATTAATGAGCCAATAGTTGTTCCTCTCAAAAGTATTCACACCAGAAAATTATCTTGACATAGTCAAGAATTTTATAGGACCCCGCCATGCAAGTGACCTTGGTTTAAGAACTGACTAACTGAACTTTATACTTAATGGATAAATTTAAAGTGAACAGATCTGAGAGGGAAATTTTTTTTTCTGAATATTAAATTCCCTGATGTTCCAGAACAAATTTTAGCAAGCTTAATATGCACACACATGCACACACATACACACAATGAACACATGTGCATACAGCATACCTGTGCTCAAGTGAGCAAGCCCATACCGACGCACGTTTGTGCGCGCACGCACACGCACACGCACACACACACACACACACACACAGGCACGCACACATCGAGAAGTGCTCCTTTGGAGCCCCTACACAATCTCAAAGAAAAACACTTCTATTCGCATGATTTTAGTGACACGACATGGTGATTTTTTTTTCTCATCTCTTTTTCTATAATAATTTCTTTTGCACCTCCCTCTGAGATTCTGTGCCTTCAAATTTCAGAGGAAGCTGGCACATAAGAGTAGCTAAGATTGCCCCCAATTACTCCTCCGATCTCCTGTCCTCCCCCTTCCAGAGTCTCTGTGCCATTCTTCAAAAATGAAATAGAAAACACTACATTGGTTGACATGACATAACCTGTGATGAGGCTGTCGAGTGAATAGAAATTTAGGGGTTGGGACCGGCGAGCCCAGTGGCCAAGGGCCACTGGGTCACTGGCACGTCCGCCCTCAGGATACAGCTTATCTCTTGGAAACCGGGTAACCAGTGCTTTTTTATGATGACACTGGTGCGGTGGGGCTGAGGGTCCAAATCACCCACATCTACTAAGGGCCAAAGAGGCCGGTGTTGGGACTAAGTGAAATTGTAATCAGAATTCTACCCAAAAGCTTTAGTTGCAAGCTTTATCCCTCCTGAAACGTTTCTTTCCCTTTAAAAAAATATTTTGTTAAAAAACAGTATGATATGAGGGCGATAGACTATTTGGTTTCTTCTAAGTAGATGCTCTTAAATTAATGCATATAAATAATTTGTATTTAATTTCCCCTCTTTTCCTGTTGAGCAAAGCATAGAATGCACACATTCCTCCATCTCAAGTCACTTGGTCAATGCGGAGTCTCTTTGTATTTCATTTCTTAAGACAAATTGTGCCTCTCGTTCTGATTTGGCCGTGGGACTCAGGGGGAGAAAGGCTGTGTTTTCACTTGCACTGTCCTCGGTTTCTACGCTGGCCAGTTCATAGTCCTCTGACCGCCTGGCATCAGTCAGAATTCGGATCTGCTCCTGGACAGTTTCTAGCAATATTTTCACTTCTTGTTGTTCTGCTATAAGACAATCGCCGACTGGAATACTCACATTGACAATATCAGCAGAGTAGGAGTTTTTGTACCATTTGATGCTTTTGACTTCAGAAATCCCTGGCATTTGCATGCAGGTTTCCTCTAGACCCACCGAAGGGATGATGGGCACGGAACTGGCCCTCGTGGAGGAGTATCCCATCAGGTCTTTTTGATCCAAGCTATTAAAATAGGAACTTGTCTCTCTTGAAGGCAGTTGCATATTTATGGATGCGTTTTGTTGGGTTTTTAAACCACCGGACGAGTACCTGCAAAAGAAACACAGAGTTAACATATTTCTGCTGTGCTTCTTCCGAGCAATAGTCAGTCAACAAAGCACTTCCACATGCACCATCTCACTGAATTCTCACAGCAACCCCATGAGACGGATAATACGCTCCCAGTTAAACAGAGAAGTAAACTGAAGCTCAGAGAGGTGAAGTGACTTGCCCAAGGTCACACAGAAAATAAGTGACAGACTGAGACTCAAACCCAGATCTTCTTACTTGAAGTCCAGGGATCTTTCAACACACCACAGCTGTATAGGCAGGTGGGGTATAGTCTTCCTGACCTCTATCCTAGAATACAAAGTAAATGGGGATTGAGCAGGTAAGTGTGGCCCTTCCGTAGTGACAAACAGGAAACCCATAATGGCATTACTCCATTCCATACATGTGACCACCCTCTCAGCCCGGGGTTTAGTCTGTAGACTCGCGGCCACACTCGTTGGGAAGGAAGCCCGACATGAAGCATCAAGGTGCTATCGTCCCCTGAGTTTTTCTGCTTCCCACTGACTTTGGGGGAACCGAATGCAATTTTCATCGGCTCTCTACTCTGTAGAAACCGTCTCGTTGCCAGGCTGCTGGGCCTACAGATGGGAACGGGGGGGCCTACAAGTCCTCCCCAGGGAGGAACACAAAGTGAGGTCCATTGGGGCTCAACCAAGAGGGCAACTTCCCCAAGTGGTTTCTGGAGCCAAAAAAAAGGCAGTTTGTTGCTGCACAGCCACCATGGTGCCATTCCAAGTCATTGGAACATGCCAAGATCTGGCTAGCCCTCCCACTGCCTGGCCAGTGCTGGTGAATTTCCCAGCATCAGAGGGTGGGACAGGTGTGCTGTGGATTCCTAACATCGTGGTCTGGGGTCTTGAACAGGAGTCTCTATCCTCTCAGTGATCTGTCCTTAATTTGAATGTTTGATTTAAACTATTATAATATAGCACAATCTAAACATATCCACCCTCCATCTAATAGGTTGTCTTCCCCTTGTCTTGCATTAGGATGTAAATAACAATCACGTCCATAAATGGAAAAAAATACTTGCAATGAACCGTCTTGCATACTAAATAGGAGTCTTTATTTCAAGGACACAATCAGAGCAACTCAGGGGTCTGTCTTTCCACCAGACGGAGAGAAAAGATGAGGCTCACATTTAGGTGTCTTTGTAGCTGTGCTTAGTACAGCATCGGCAGTCAATAAATCCCAATCGAGCGGATGCATGACTACACGAACAAATCTTCAAGGTAAGTGCTCCCTTTACATCCCAGTTAATGTCCATTTCAAACATAATAATAACAGCTGACATTTGCAAAATGTTTTTAAAAAGCATGCTTATGTCTAATTGCCTCATTTAATTTTTTAAAAACCTGTGGCTTATTTATTATTATTACCATGCGGTGGATGAATAAACTACATTAAGGGGCACTCAACTGACTTCTCTCAAATTATACCTTTGGTATGCAGCAGAGGAACAAGTTAATCCCGAATTGTCTTATTGTAATTCTTCCTGTCAAAGCCAGAAAAGAGTGGGCATCCCACGGTGCACTAGAACACCTTTTTAGGGCTGTATAATCTTTTTTTCTAATTACAATCTAATTGAATAGCTGTGCACAAGGAAACTCCCTGCGGGATCTTACTCCTTTCACTTAAGTGTGTTCTATGGCTGAAAATCTGACCCTAAAGTTTCTGATCAATGACTTGATTTCAACAAGAAAAAAGGGGGGCAGATATCAAGGCTTTGTGCTCTGTCCTCAGCACCATCCAGTTAGCATCACTAATATGTATGAAGATACAGGGTGTCTGCTTATCGTGTTCCCCAATGGCACAGAGCCAAAAAATATAAATGGGTTAAAATTATATTCCACATGGATCAGTGGAAAGATTCTAACAGGTTGAAATGTGATGGTGACAAGTGCACAGTCTTACACATGCCTCTAAACATTGCTTATGAAACTGTTGGGTAAAGGTGTAAATATCTCAGAGGACTTAATAAATTGTAGCTTTGTGATGACAGTGGATGACCAGGAAGTAATCACAGGCAATTCAAACCAAACCTGGGGCAGTCTTCTGAATTGTGGACTTGAGTGATAAAGAGGAATTTCAATCAACTTATGTGTCACCTTGACAGGTATGGGACACATGGCTGACAGGAACTCAAATCCAGAATGTCACCTGAACATGGAAATGCACCTCAAACAATTATCACTCTCCAAAATGTGATTTTGTTTTATATCAGACATGATTTTTAAGTCTCATTGCCATTACAAGGTCTGGAATCTTAGACAAATGGCAGCCTCACTTAAATGTTTCGTTAATTAAAACAGCCAGGTGGGAATACTGACCTAGGGGGTTTCCTCTGGGGAAGAACTGCAGTAATGCCTCTGTGTGATTCAACCAGAGTCCTCTCTTCCTTCACAGAGTTGCTGTGAGGGTCCCAACCCTGGTATTTAAGTAGAAGCTACTACATCCTATTCTCCAGAAATTTAAGCGAGCGCTAAATTTCTAATGTGGTTCTGGATTCAAAGCCACTTCAGAGTTCTGTGTCCCCTTAAGAGTCACTGACTCACAAGTTTGATCCTCGAACTTGTCATTTGTTGACTATAAAACACCAGTTGAGTGCCCTTCCTCTGATTTCTCACCAAAGAAATCACTGGCACATTTCATTTGAGAACTATGGGAGCCAAAACATCCTTCTCAAGATGAGAAATTCCAACAGTTAAGGCACTTGGTTTGGTGCCCAGTGATTAAGGGGTCAGGCCAAGGAATTTGTCCTGTTTCTGCAGGGGGGACTCCAAGCCTCAGCTCCTGGTGTTGCACAGCATTGGAATCAACTGACTAAACAAGAAATCCATTTTTTCCTGGGAGCCATACCCTTAGTGATTCCATTTACACATCATCATCCACGAATGTGATTTTCCTCACATTTCTTTCCTAGCTTAGTGGTTCCTTATGAAAGGCTAGTATTCAATCTCAGTTCTTTTACTTGGGCTATGCCACCTTGGGTTAGCCACTTCAACTTTGCTATCCTTAGTGTATTCATTTTTAAAATTCCTCAAGGATCCCTTATGTCTAGCTAAGTGAGGTAGGTGTTCAGTACAGTTCGGATCCCCTCTATGTTGAAGGTGGCAGTCTACTTCTGTGATCCTATCTCTTTGTGTCTAGCATATGAATACGTTGGTTTGGTTTGCCTGACAAAACCTAGTTCAGAGCTCCGTAAGCCATTTCTGTGGTTGTCCCAGGCCCATCGATCCGGGATAAGGCTCCTGAAGAATCTCCTCTGCGCCTCATTCTTTCATCAGACCACTCTACGATACGTGCTGGGTTCAAGCCGGGCTGAAGTAAGTGCTAAGGAGGGAAGTCATATACACCAGGAGCCTAACTAGCAGACAGCGCCCACACGCTTGATAAACAAGCAGCAGATGGCTGATAGCTCTGGTAAATTCATTCACTCCCCCTCCGGGCTAGGACCAGATTTGAAGAGGGCCTTTAGCTGCGAAATTCTATTACCAATCCCATTTCTAGTCCAGAGAGACGGTCAGTCCCCCAGGAGTGGAAAATAGCTGTTTTCAAGAACTGAGAATGAGATTGCTCCCCGAGATTCATTGGGCTGAGCACACAGTGACTTAGAGTCACCATTTATCAACATCGGATGCATATCACACACAGGAAAATACACGTGGCCGGCCAGCTGGAGAGAATATTCCAAACTCGATGATGATTGAACCAAAACAAAACCACTATGCAGACAGTAAGTGTAAGTCTCCCAGGAGGTAAAAGACAGAGCAGTGCCTGAACATGCATGGAAATCTCTGAGCCTCTGAAGATCCATGTACGTGTGGTTCAAGCCTATGCCGGGCATGCGCTCAGAGCAACCCTCTACCTGGGACATTGGGGATGAGCTCCATAATGGTGACCAATGAAAAGAGAGCATGGGCTGGGTTCTCTCCCCACTCACAGAATCTCTGAACTTGATTTCTCCTCACTCATTCTCACCCATATATATATTCCTAAGTAACAGACATTATTAGTGATTTAAGAATCACGGTCAGTGCTTAGTGTTTTAAGAGGAAAGTCATTATGAAACGTGATTAATTATAATCTGGGGCTAAATGCAAGCCCCTTTTCTAGATATAATGCAAAGAGAAGTGCAAACTGCTTCTTGATTTGCATTATGCGTTTTGGAGAACTTGGCTGTTATGTTGAATTTGCAAACTGTCACCCCAGGTCTGTACCAAAGGTATTTTACACTCCTTTTGGAATTGCTTCAAAATTACAAATGTCTTTCTAACAAAATCTACTGCTGAGTTTTGTCAGAGGAGGAGGCACTGCTGTATATGTATCTTGCCAAGAAGAAACGGAAAAGGTAAGGCTCTGAGATAGATGTCTCCTATCTGCTTTGGCCCTTAGTTTGGTACAGTCTGGAAGGATCATCCAGGCCAAAGCAGCATAGGAACTGGGCCTGCCTTATCCAGAGTGATAAAAAAGCAGATGCAACAAGAACCTGGCTTGGATGAAGGAACTGATTTTGGAAATTTCTGGAGTAAACCTTGACTGCATTGCTCTTGAAATTAATAGTTCTCTGACAGTTCCTGTGACAATAGTTCCTGGGACAGTAAACAGTTCCTCCAGACTACTTCTCTGCTTACTACGTGTCAGGTACAAGCCTGTATAAATACAATTTATTTTATAATTTTTAAAAATCTGCCCAACGACCCTTAGGAAGGTGGTATTATTTTGCCTAATTTATACATGAGAAAATTTAAGTTCAGAAGATAAAATTTTTTCAAAGATGAGATTTAAAATCCAGTCCACTGAAGTAAGGGCTACCATGTTTTACTGGGCAATTTATGCCAATTAGGTGAATGGGGGCTAAAATTCATCTTACTCCACTCACTATGCCATGGGGCCCAGGAGGGTCTGTGTCTGGTGGGAGGAAAGGGCACCTTTTGTCCTGCAAGAATGAACGGCAGCCCTGGTGTCCAAAGCCCATCTTTCCACCCCTACACCATAAATGAACCTGAAGATCTGTCAGCAAGTTGTACTTTGACAATATGCTGTCAACATTGACTAGACACATTCAAGAACACCCAGGACAGAAGCAGATACTATATATAAATACATTACAGGTTACTGTGGAGGGTATTGCCCACAATGTTGATTAGAAAATTGAGTAATTTTCTTTTCAAACCCAAGAATGAAGGAATACGTTAGTCCTCTTAAGAAATTAAAAAAAAAAAAAGACAAATTCCCAGTAGCTTTAACAACCATATAACATACTGCCTAGATAAATGTACACACTTACTTACTCTCTAGTGTTATTTTTCTAACATTTCCATAATGCCTATTTTCATTATCTCCATTCTTTTAAGTTAGTCTACCTTTTGTGGAACAGAGATGGAAGTAAGCATAAACAGACTATTAATGGCAAAAATCAATGAACCAAACCCCCAGGAACATTACATCTCAATTTAAACTTGGAGCATTAATGACACCCTCCCTAAATTCCATCGCTTTTAAGACCTACCCTTGACAAGGTATCGTATCCTGGTCTGGGATCCTGGATTCCTCAAGTTGCTGATACGCTGGTCCCACGATGCCACCCAGCCTACTTCGGGGCGAGGGGGGTGTTCTCCTGAAGGTATTCCTATGGAGCATACCACTCCTTTGCCCTGGGCTGCAGCAAGAGGAGAGACTCCTGCTGGGATGAAAGAAAACCAACAGATTGATCCTAGCAAGAACCTTATATGTGGCTGCTTACACTTCAAACACTGCCTTTTCACTTCAGGTACTGAACGTTCTAGGTTGGGCCCTCCATCCCTAACCGTAGAATAGCTGCTCGGAGGAGACCAGAAGTTGTCGAATCCATTCACCTTTGCAGGCAGGTACTGAGACCGAGAAGTTGCCATGTTTCTGGCTCTCTCTCTAGTTTGGAGCACAATGGACTGAAACCATCGCAGCTTCCCAGCCAAAGATAAGAAGTGGGCTTAAGGATTCCCAAGCTCCTGATTCTCCATGACCCTTATCTTCCAGGATAGAGGAGTTATCTCTCTAATAAAAATTTTAAAAATAGCTTTGTTATTAGACACTGATAAAAACTAAAACAGAAACTCTGAAGAGATTCGTGGCGGAAGAGTTCACGTATGTTAGCGTAGAATAAATAAACCTCATTTGAGTTGGCATTCTCTCCTTAACACAGGTGCTAAATTCTCAGTTCACTATCTCAAACTTTCATCAGTTTTGAGAAACTACATAGGTTTCCATTTGAATTTGCTTTTCATAAACATCTGATTGCATATTTTATTTGACTCAAACATCCAAATACCCAAATAACCATATTTTTCAGATGCCATCAGAGGGCAAAAGGCATAAATGGGATATATCTGAGGTGAGATTGGGATTCCTACATAGAATATGCTAAGCCAAAGGACTAGACGATAATAATCAGTTGCTAATTTGACCTGTTAACTATTCCATACCCATTTCCATCTCCACCCCACTGAATGTACCCTACAGCCATGGGGACCAGTAAGGAGAACTCTGTTCTTACATAGACCTTCCATGGGATGCAGGTTTAAGTGACCAAACTTGCCCTGCAGTGTTCAGATAACAGGTGAAGTTAGAATCTTTTGCTGTGTTCTCACTTAACTCTAAAAATACCAATGAAGCCATACAGAGAAAGAGGAAAAACATTTCCAGAATTTCAGCAGACCTACCAAGTTCTAAAGGGACCAGTCTCCCAAAGTAATTGTACCCACATCACTACATTATTTGGAGTTCAGTAACTTTCTCCCTGGCAACATTACTGTTATTTCTGCTTAGTAGATATAAAACAAAACATCTCAAATATTATTTAAGATCAGAGTTTGAGAACCTGACATTTGCGTGTCAGTAGACACGTTCCTGGTTTGGGCAAAGTGAACGATCACATTTTACCTTCTTCGAGCCAACATTAACTTCCTGAGTTTGTGCAAACACGAGGTCATATGCTGCAATATTATACCTTTTTCTTTATCATAATGTTTCCCGTATGTTGACAACATGCGACCTCTAGTTAGGTCACCAAGGCAACAAGTTTAAAGAGTTCTAATAGCTATTCCCTCCCCCCTCCCTTCTAGCTTCTATCTGTATTATTTAGGAGCTATTATGGAGTCTGTGGGGGGTACTCAGGCTTAGAATTAGCTGCATGTGGGGGTGCATCTCAGGCCTGTACATTACTAACAGCATGACACTGAGGGAAGTATTTCTATCAGTCAGAGTCCTGAAGGGAAAGAGATGGTATTCTAATTTAGGTCACTGGGAAGATTTTACTATTTACAAAGGTGTCTTCAGTGTTTGAGGGGAAAAAAAAAGTCAGCATGGGGCACTACTGTATGTCAGGGTAAGTAACAATAGGGAGCTGTTTCTGTCCCTGTATCTGAAGGGACAAGGGGTGGGGGGAAGCTACTAGAATGGAGAGAGAAGGGGAGTTGTAAGGAAAGGACCACTGTCAGGCACTGTGGTCCCAGGAAGAAGGACAAGGGACACAGCTGAGGCAAGCAGGGAGGGAGGGGGCAGACAGGCCAGGGCTTCAGTCTCCTCCCAGCCTTCCATCTCCTGCCCGTGCCTTGTACTGACAGCAGACAAGAGAGAGCCTTCTTCTCTTTCAGTGCACAGGGCAAGGCAGAAAAAAGGTAAAGACTAAATATGAGTAGGAGAGGTGCCAAAGAAAGGTCTTGGCATCATGGTTAAGTATTTTCATAGGACGGCTATGGGGCTAAAAGAGAGAAATTATGCATGGAGCTTGGCACGTAGTAGGGTTGCCCTGGTTCCTCCGCTACACCTGACAACTCAAAGGCTCCAGGTAATCACTGACAACCCTGGTCTTATTTCACTCTAAAAACCCCACATATATGCTGTCTGTAGGAGAGTTATGTTGCTAAAATGTAATGTAATAAGTGTGACGTAGTAGATTTTTCTTTAAAAAGAAAGAGGATTTTTTCCCCCTTTGAACTACACATGAGAAATAATGGCTTTGAATTCATAGCTTTGTTATAATGAGTTATCCAAATAAGTCATGTTTGCAGTGCACAAAGAGAAATTAATTATTCATAGCTGGCCAAACTGTCACAACCACAAAAGCTTCCACGATGAACTAGTGACCTATCTTAAAAAACAAAACAAAACAGTTCTGTGCCTATTGATCAATCAACTATTCAAGCCTTCTAACCCAGTGGCATTCGGGAAGTTATGGAGCAGTTTGCAGGATATATAAATCAGTGACCAGGTTATCAATCATGAAAACATTTAAGTCTACTGCATGTTTTACAAAACAAAAGCTATGATATATTGAACTATAATTTACAAAGTTCTAAAAGTGCTTTGTAAATCAACCCTTGCCTATCTATCGGGACACAATGTATGCCAACTAATACTGTATTGTCATTGAACCAAACAGAAAGGCAGATCTCTTAAAGACGCCCTTATTTAATTTGTGAGTGGTTCCTGGAAACCCAGTTGAAGCCAAGATTAAGACAGGGGTAAGTCAACCAACTAGGAGTAGTAGGGTATTTGCAGCTTAAATACATTAGAAACTGCAATTCTTTTTTTATTTACAACTTTAAGATATTGATGGCATAATATAGTCCTAGGGTAACATTATACAGAATTATTTTACCTGACTGGATGGGACACCACCTCAACATGTGTTATAATCAGCAGGAGAAAATGTGGTTTTGGAGAAAATATCCGTCTTATAAAAGGCTAGTAATCTTAGACGTATTTTCCTAATTAAATAACTTCCATTAGATCCAGGAACTAAAATGCTTTCTTAACAGGGAAATATCTGTAAATGCCTCAATTGATATAAACCAAAGCTTATAGTTCATAACTAAAGCAAGAATCCAATAGGCAAACATATTTCAATTCCAAGTTGGAAATATTTAAACCTATTTAAAAAAACTTAACAAATTTTTGGTATCTCAGTCTCTACTCACGTAGAATGTGAAAAAAAAATCATCCAATAATGAGGTTTAGTATTGAGACAGACTGAAAAGCTCCCAGTAAATGTGGCCAGCATCAAGGAAATCCTTTTTTTAGGGATTTAGAGTAGAGGAAGAAGGTAGTTTCCTTGTATAATGCATGTTTCTGTCATGGACGTTTTCAAAACATTGCCTAGATATGTGAAAACCAAGGGTCAGCAATATTTATCTGTCACTGTTGGGAACAACTGGGTTGTTTTTTTTTTTTTTTTAAAGTATAGCTAATCTGCAATGTTATGTTAGTTTCAAGGATACAACATAAAGATTCTATGATTCTATACATTACTCAATGCTCACCACAATAAGTGACAACTACTATTTTGTACCTTATCCTTTTCTTTGAATTTTGATCTTTTTATATATATAAATATATATATATTTATAAAATTTAGAAATACTGTACTTCTCCCTAAGAAAAGGATGCTTAAATCACTGCACCACTTCCACAAAGATTGAGAGTATTACATTCAGATGCGCATAGACATAGCATCAGTCCCAAATTTTGGCACTTGGTTTAGAACAAAGAGTGCATTTTTGGAGTTTCCGATTCCTGTATAAGAAATGTAGCATGCGACTTGATGATACTGAAGACCTTGCTTGGCTTCAGAATGTTAGGACATTTGGAAGATAACCTTATTTTTTTGGCTTTCTCCCCCAGAGAGCCAATTCATATGGTCAGCCTGCAAAAGAGTGCCACCCCAGATGACAGATCCTATAAACCCAAGAAGACCTGCCGAGCTTCCTCCCTCTGAAAAGTTTTTTTTTGTGTGTGTAAGAACCATGTTGGAAGACCTGGAGCATGTCACATCAACTGCCTAGGGAAGAATTAGTCATTAAATTTGCAGACGGTGATAAGGCAGGCTAGGAAAAATCATATTTTTAATAGCTTTTCAGAATGCAATTGTTTCCTTCACTGGTCTGTGTCTGAAGCTTTGATGGGTGTTGTTAGTTCCTTCAGGCTTCCTACAGGGGCATTGCTGCCTGCTGTTATCTTTGGTTGACTTGCTGTGAGCTGCTTGAGTGTCCACTCCATGGAGAACTATAGGGGGAGCAAGAACAATCATCTCTCCCGAACCAGGTTGCCATCCGTTGGCACGTGTTGCCCAGCCTTATACACAGTGTGAACGTGCCCATGCCCACCATGAGCAGCTACCTGTACCTGTGGTGTTTGACAGACTGGTTTCCTCTGTCAGGAGAAGGGACCTCTGGGAATGACTGGGGGCCGGCAAAACTTGACTCCATCATTTTCTCCAATGCAGTCACAGGATGCCTTTCCGCCTTTGAGTACTGTGGGAAACCACATGCACAGAGTTGAGCTGGAGGACGTTATGAGAGGACGGCCTGTAACACTATAGCTAGATATTGAAAGGTTACTGAACACTTGCCAGTAATTTGTCCACCGGATCAGCAGAACAATAGAGACATCATTTGTAACCCATTTCCCACACACCAATGGTCTCCAACCTCCCCCCAAACTCTCTCTGCTTAGATAAGATCCATCTAGGACGGTTCTTCACTTTAGAATTTTAAGTATATCTTCTTGTTTCAATATATATCCATGGCACACTGTGCCTGACAGGCAAAAACACAAATGTTTTTTTTTATTCAATAGACATTTTATGCACACAAGAAATTAATCAGTAGCCGAACTACAAATAGTAGGGATTCAATAAAGAATGATTGGATGAACCTCAGAACATTCTCAGAATTACAAGGATATTGATTCAGAGTACCTGCCCTTGGCTCTCCACCATTCCTTCAGCCTTTGCCAAGTAATTACTGGGTTTAACAAGAGAAATTTATGAGCATTTCACTCTTTATAGTTAGTAAGCTTTGGTCTCACCTTTGACTATGATATCTTATGAAGTTCAGGAGCCTTTGGGAAAATCTATAGAGATGACCCCTTAAGAAAACCTTTGCCCCAAGGGAAATATCACAGGGCATCTCAACCAGGCAGCAAGTTGTCAACTTTAATATTCCCTGGACACACAGCTCTTGAAGAGGCAGCAAGGGCTAGCAGGTTCCTCTTCCAGAAATTCCAGATAAAAAATACCCTCAGAAATGACATTTTTAGGGGCTAGGTGGCTCAGTTGGTTAAGTTCTGACTTTGGCTCACGTCCTGATCCCAGGGTTCTAGAATCGAGTCCCGCACTGGGATCCCTGCTCAGCAGGGAACCTTGCTTTTCCCTCTCCCTCTCCCCCAGCTTGTGCTTTTGTTCTCTCTCTTATGCTTCAATCAATCAATCAATCAATCAATCAATCTTTTTTAAAAAAACCTTTCTTCTTAAAAGGAAAAAAAAATAAGATGACATTTTTAGAATGCTAACCAATCCAGAGAAAAGTTTGAAATTTGGACATTCATATCTAACGTATGAAAAAGAATTTCACAGAACAATGAAGACAGAGATGTAATATACATATGAAAAGCTGTACATCTGCACTCCTTGTAAAATGATAAAAATCATAATAGAGAAAAGTAAATTTTAAGGTCTGGTAAAGGTACAGATTCAAGAAAAGTAGAACTGCTGCTAATATGTTGGGGTATGAATTGCTAATATGTTCCAAATGTTAAATATACACACTCCTCAATACAGAATGTTACTTCTAGGACTTTCCTTCATTAATATGATTGTAAAAATTCAGAATATCATCATGAGAGTATGCCAGTGGTACAATTTTTAAGAACAAAACAAAAAAACAAAAACAACTGGACACAATAAATATCCACAAAGAAAACCCATGCAACCACTGAAAAAAAAAATAAAATCAAGGTACAAAAAGTCTTCATAATATGAATCAATTTCATAAATAAGGAAAATGCAGTACATATACATGTATTGTGTGTCTATGTGTATATACATATATTTAGCTTTATGTATACATATACACACATATAGATTTTGTATGTACGCATACATATATATTTCTGTGTGTGTGTTTGTGTGTCTGTATGTTTCCCATGCAACCACACAGGATGTAGATTAGAAAAAAGAAAGAAAGAAAATAAACTATTAACTGGATATTATCCTTGAAGAAGAGTATATCAGTGGCTATGGGTTATTAAGCCTAGGCAAAATGTCAAGGTTATGTAACTGACCTTAAGATAGCAATCTCTAATGTTTTCTTCTTAAGTACTTCCAAAATAAACCACAGAGTGGCAGTAATAACCTTGTCTTGAATTATAATCTCAATTCTACAAAATGGACTCAGTAAAGAGGTCAGACATTTTGCAAAATGGAGTAAATTGACACAGAACAAAAAAGAAGATATGGAGATAATTTGGAAAAGGTGGCTATTTTCAATAATCCAAAACTACAAAGATCCAAAATATGATGTAAATATCTTCATGTGTACTGTTTTATTGACTAATTAATTACTACTACAAACCATCCATGGGAAAAGTGCATTGAATGGATTTGTGACGAATATAATATTCTGACTTTCTATCTGAACTTCAGATTCTATAAAAGACCAAGTAGGGTTTTTTTTGGTTTGTTTTTTAATCCCAGCTTCTAATAATTGGTTTAGAAGACAAACTTGGATGCCTGAAATGCTCAGCTACAGAAACAAGTGAGATGATCTAGAGACATCTATGGCAAATGGGAGGAGGTAAGTCTCTGTTCTTGCAGAGGTTTATGGGGGCAACATCAGCCAAGTGTTTCTGGAGCATCTAGATTTTCTAAAGAAATTATTGAACCATTAAAAGTCAGCAAGCCATTCATTTTTTTCTAGCAGTGTATGTCAAACAGTGTATGTTCTAGCCTAATTATGTGTTGGGGCCATTAGTTCAGAGTTTCTGCTTTTTTTGGGGGAGGGAAGGAGGTGCCAATCAGTTTTTATTTTTATTTTATCTTAATTCTCGTGTAGTTAGAGTGTTATATTAGTTTCCTGCATACAATTTAGTATCCAACAGTTCCATGCATTATTCAGTGCTCATCAAGATATGTATGCTGTTAATCCCCATCACCTGTTTCACCTACCCCCTTACCCACCTCCTCTTTGGTAACCATCTGTTTTTGTTCTCTATAGTTAAGAGTCTTGTTTTTGGTTTGTCTTTTTTTTTTCCCCTTTGTTCATTTGTTTTGTTTCTTAAATTCCACATATGAGTAAAATTATATGCTATTTGTCTTCCTTTGACTTATTTCACTTAGCATTATACTCTCTAGCTCCATCCATGTTGTTGTAGATGGCAAGATTTCATTCTGTTTTGTGACTGAATGATATTCCAGCGTGTATGTGTGTGTGTATATATACATTTTTGTATGTATAAAGTGTATTTATTGATATATATATATTGTGTGTATATATATATACACATATATATATATATATATATATATATATATATATTCTTTCATCTATCAATGGACATGGGCTGCCTCCATAATTTGGTTATTTTAAATACTGCTGAAATAAACATATGAGGTGCATATAGCTTTTGCTTTGAATGAGACTTCATTTTGAAAGCCAAAGGCTTTGTTTAAAATCTTAGATGAAAGTTTCGAATAGAATCAACCTCTTATTTGGTCTACTTATTCATAGTGTCTTTTGTAGATATTGTATTCTAAATCTTTTCTTTCAAATGCTTGTATTGTTGTTATACAGTTGCTTTTAATTGTACTATTTTGGTCAATATACACAAATTTATTTTCAAAATTTATTATTTAGTATTTCTCCTCTATCTCACAGACTTTATGAGAATTATTTTCATTTCAGTGGCTGCATTTAATATGAGATTCGGGTTTAAATTGCCATATTCCTATGCAAGGTTGGTTGAGACATGTGGGAACACTAAAAATATATGAATAATTTGGTAATCCTTCAAACTAATATTCCACGTTGGTTCAAATGAATTTAGAGATATTTTCCAGTTTCCAGTTCTGACAAAGAGCTTAAAATTGTCATTCCTGTCCTTACAATAAGAAAAAAGCTGAACAAATAGAAAATTAATGGCTGTTCTTATATCTAATAATGGAGGTTGCAGGGCAAACCACCACTCTGAAACCTGAAGAGACAAGAACCAGAGTCAAGATCAGCTTACCTATAGCAGAACCATAAATGGGTAAGAACACTTCAGTAGTAATTTTGTAAACATTTAAACATTTAAAAAATATTTTATTTATGTATTTATTCATTTGAGAAAGAGAGAGAGAACATAAGCAGGGGGAGGGAGAGGGACAGAGGGAGAAGCAGACTTCTGCTGAGCAAAGAGCCTGAATCAGCACTGGATCCCATGACCCTGGGATCATGACCTGAGCTGAAGGCAGATGCTTAATGGACTGAGCCACCCAGGAGCTCCCAAGAGTAATTTTAATAAGTGGCTATAATCTGTATGTGTAATCTGATATTGACTATGATTCTTGTATTGTATTGTCTTTCCAGGTTTCAGAGTGGTAGTTTGCCCTGCAACCTCCATTATTGGATGGATATAAGAACAGCCATTGATTTCTAGTTTATTCAGCTTATTTTCTTATTGTAAGGACAGGAATGACAATTTCAAGCTCTTTATTTGTCAGAACTGTAAACTGGAATTTAATTGTAAGAATAAAATAAGAACTGCAGTTTTTTGTGCCCCCTTCCCTCCACTTTCATGGGTTTTTACCTTCAGGAACCATGCAAGATGCTCACAACAAAGAACAAAAGAATAATCTCATGTTTCTGACATAAGTGGGAAATTAACCATTTTGAAATGCTTACTTCTCAGTGAAAAAAGATCTTATTGGAGCATTATCTTACATGAGGAAAGAGCTTTTTCCTGACTCTACCTTCTTGTAGCCTTCTTGTCTCAAGTAAGGGGGGAAAAACAACAAGACAAACAAACAAACAAAAGACACTAGTGGATTTTAAAGCTCCTGGCATCTACAGCTATAGCAAACATTAAATGAAACCCAACTGCTAGCCAGATTAACATAAAACCTACATTAAACATCTGTTATCTCAGGATTACCCAGTATATCATGTCTACCTTTAAAAAAATTATGAGGCATACTAGAATATATACATGCAAGCATAAGTAGAGAGATAGGAACTCTAAGAAATACTCAAAAGTAAATCTAGAAATAAAAATACTGTAACATACATGATGAATGCACTTGATAGGCTCATCATTAGATTGGACACAGCCAAGAAAAGAATCAAGGACCTCGAGTATTAGTGGATAAAAACTTCCTGACACGAAACACAAAACAAAAACAATATATTTTAAAAAGAAAAGGAAAAAACTGAATGATAATATTGAAAAACTGCTGAACAATTTCAAATGGTAAAATATATGCATAATTGGAGTTATTGAAGGAGAAGAAAGAAATGGAGCAGGGGAAATATTTGAAGCAACAGTGATGGAGAACTTTTCAAAATTATTGATAGACACCAAAACATAGATACAGGAAGCTCACAGAATACCAAAACACCATAAAGGTTAAATACCAAAAAAACTACATGACAGCATATCATATTCAAACTGTACTTTTAAAAAAGGAAAAGAGAAGTAAAGAATAAAATAACACAAAAACAAATAGAATGCTGAAAACAAAACCAAAAAAATAAAAACCTGCTTATAGAAGAAAAAGATGAACAAATATAGTGGAATTCTACCTAGAAATCATGCAAACAAGAAAAGATAAGAGTAAAATATTTAAAGTGTTAAAAGAAAAACAAACATCAAACTGAAAATATATCTCTGGTTAAATTATCCTTCAAAAATAAAGGAGGAATAAAAGACTTTCTTAGACTAAGCAACAAACAAACACACACAAAAAATAGGATCATCACCAGCAGACCTATCCTGCAAGAAATTTTAAGAGAAGCTCTTAAAGGAGAAACAAAATGATTTAGGTTAGAAACTCAGATCTACATAAAGAAGAAAAAATACCAGGGAAGTAATAAGTAAAAGTAAATTAAAATAGTTCATTTTTCTTCTTATTAATAGATCAAGTAGAAAAAAGTTTATTCAAACTAATAATGTATTCTGGATATAGTATATACACAACTTAAATTATTGAAAGCAATTTTATAAAGAACAGGAGAAAGAAAGGGAATACTCAGATATAAAATACCTGGACTAGCCATAAAGGGGTAAAGTGTTATTTGAAAGTGGACTTAGGGGATCCCTGGGTGGCGCAGCGGTTTGGCGCCTGCCTTTGGCCCAGGGCGCGATCCTGGAGACCCGGGATCGAATCCCACATCGGGCTCCCGGTGCATGGAGCCTGCTTCTCCCTCTGCCTGTGTCTCTGCCTCTCTCTCTCTCTCTGTGAGACTATCATAAATAAATAAAAATTAAAAAAAAAAAAAAAAAAAAAAAAAAAAAAAAAAGAAAGTGGACTTAGATTAATTGTAAATATATATTGTAAAGTCTTGGGTAACTAAAAAAGTATAAAAAGAAGTATAATGGGTATGTTAGAAAAGGAGGAAAAAAATGGAAGCATACTAAATAATTAAAACCAGAGAAAGAAGAAATAGAAAAGAACAAAAGAAACAAAGAACAGGTACAAAGAATCGAAAACAGTTATAAATATAGAAGACATTAATTGAACAATATCATTAGTCACTTTAAATATGAATGGTCTAAATACACCAATTAAAAAAAAACAGATTATCAGCAGGTATGAGAAAACAGAACCCAACTATATGCTGTCTACAAGAAACCCACTTTAAATATAAAGACAGCGATAGAATAAAAGTAATAAAGTAGGTAAAAATATATCATGCTAGCACTGATCAAAAGAAAGCTAGAGTAGGTGTAATAATTTCAGCCAAAGCAGATTTCAGAAGAAGGATAAGTTTTAGGGACAAAGAATGGTTTAAAAAGTATCACTAACTTAATGATAAGGGGCTAACTCCCCAAGAAGATAAAACAGTTCTTAACATTTATGTACCTAGCAACAGAGCATCAAAATACATAAGGCAAAAGCCAAAGGAACCTCAAGGAGAAATAGACAAATCCACTATTATACTTGGGGAGTTCAACACCCACCTATCAGTAACTGACAGATTCATCAGCCAGGAAATTATTGAGGATATAGTTGGTTTGTATAGCACTTTCAATCACCAGCATCTAAGCAATAATCCTAAAATATTTCTTCTAAAATGGCAGACTATACATTTTTAAAAGATCTTATTTATTTATTTGAGAGAGAGAGAGCACGAGAGGAGGAGTGGGAGCGGCAGAGGGAGAAGCTGACTCCCCACCGAGGAAGGAGCCCTACGTAGGCTTGATCCCAGGACCCTGCGATCCTGTCTGAGCCGGAGGCAGATGCTTAAACTGAGCCACTAAGGCACCATACACATTTTTATTTTAGCTCACATAGAACATTCATCAAGATAAATCACATTCTTGGCCATAAAATGCATCTTAAGAAAGTTTTTAAAGATTTTTTATTTTTAAGTAATCTCTACACTCAACATAGGGCTCAAACTCAGAACCCTGAGATCAAGAATCACGTGTTCTACTGACTGAGCCAGCCAAGCACCCTTTCTTAAGAAATTTTTTAAAGGTCTAAATCATTAATAGCATATTCTTAGACCATTTTGAAATCAAACTAGAAATCAATAAGAAAAAGATAGTTGGAAAATCCAAAGCTATCTGGAGAGTAAATAACATATTTGTAAATACCAGAAAGGTCAAAGAAAAAATCACAAGAGACATTTAAAAATATTTTTAACTAAATGAAAATACAACTTATCAAAATTTGTGGAAGGTAATGAAAGCAGTGATTAAAGATGAATTTACAGCATTAAGTTCTTATAATTGAAAAGAAGAAATATCTAAAGTCAGTAATCTGAATTTCCACCTTAGAAAACGAGTAAAAGATGAGTAATTTAAACCCAAAACATACAGAAAAGAAATAATAAAAGAGAATAAATTACTAAGATTGAAAACAGGAAAAGAGGAATGCCTGGGTGGCTCTGTGGTTGAGCATCTGCCTTTGGCTCAGGTGGTGATCCCTGGGTCCTGGGATTGAGTCCCACATCGGGCTCCCTGCGAGGAGCCTGCTTCTCCCTCTGCTCATGTCTCTGCCTCTCTCTGTGTGTGTTTCTCATGAATAAATAAATCAAATCTTTTAGGGGATCCCTGGGTGGCGCAGCGGTTTAGCGCTGGCCTTTGGCCCAGGGTGCCATCCTGGAGACCCGGGATCGAATCCCACGTCGGGCTCCCGGTGCATGGAGCCTGCTTCTCCCTCTGCCTATGTCTCTGCCTCTCTCTCTCTCTCTCTGTGTGACTATCATAAATAAATAAAAATTAAAAAAAAATTAAAAAAAAATAAATAAAATCTTTTAAAAATAGTTAAAGAATAGAGAAAATCAACAAAAGCAAAGCTGATGCTTTGAGGTGATCAGGAACATCAATAAATCTCTGGTCAGGTTAACCCAGAAAAAAAAGAAGAGAAAAGATTATCAATAAGAGAAACGAAAGAGACCATCACTACTAATCCCATGGTCCGGAAAAGGTTAATAAAGGAAGACTGTGAATAACCGTATGACCTCAAATTTGATATACTAGTTGAAAGAAACCAAGTTTTTAAAAGATACATGTCACAGTTCATGCAAGTGGAAATAGGTAAACCTAATTACCCTATTATATATTAACAAAATAAGTATCATTTAGGAGATCTGGAGATCCCAGGAAGGAATACAAATTCTGCTAAGGAAAACTAACTGTACTACAAATATATGAAAGAACATTAAGTGTGAGGTGGGGATCAGGGCACACTGTCCTAAGGAACTTTGGAAAGGAGTGGAATCTGTAAACTAAAGGCACACATAAGCACTGCCTGGTTGATAGATATATCTTTGATCTGTCTGCTGAGAGTTCCTAGAAGCAAGGATGTACTCAACAAAAACTTGGCACTTTATCTCTGTTGTCTCTCCCCAAATCCCATTACTCCAACCTAATCGTGAGAAAAACATGAAACTAATTCCAGTAGAAGAGCATCCTACTCAATACTTGACCACTACTCCTGAATACTGTCCAAGCCACTAAAATGAGGAAAATCGGACAAACGGCCACAGCCAAGAGGATAAATGACAACCAACTGTCATTGTGGTTTCCTGGATGAAATCCTGGAACAGAAACAATGAAGTTAAAACTGAAGGTGCCCAAGGCATCTCTATGGGCTCATTGACTTTTACAAACGTACCATGTCAATGTACGAGGCTAACGGGAAAAACTGAGTAGAGTGGATATGGGAACTCACCGTACTATGTTTGCAACTTTTTTGTAAATCCCAGACTGACTTTAAAAAAAAATAAAGTCTATTTAAAAAAAAAACAAATAAAAAATAAGAGAGTTTAAAGAAAAACAAAAGATTCATACCCAAGACAAGAGGCAGGATAATCAGAAGAAAGAGAAGAAGGGAAAGGAGGAGAAGCAGAAACAGAAGAAGCATAGGAATTTCGAGACTCAAGGCAGACTTCAGCCTCTTTATTTGCAGCTACAGGTTCTCAAGGTGCGGAATCCACTCATTTGAACAGTCTGCAATAAACTTCCTTAAAGGTAGCTTCACTGACCATGATTATGGCCTCTGGACATTTTTATGTTCTATGTTGAAAGCATTTCTTATGGTTCCTTCCATAATTTACACGCTTCCATCCCTGGGAGGAGTTACAGTCTCCATAATTTTATCCATGAGATGATCTCTCTAGTAAAGCTGCCTGTCTGGCCCTTTCCATTAACATTTCTGTACCCTGTACGAAGTAGGGTAGTGACGCCATGTTCTTTCCTTGTACTCATACAGATCTTGACTTTAAAAAAATATATATTTTATTTATTTACTCATGAGAGACACAGAAGAGAGAGAGAGAGAGAGAGAGAGAGAGAGAGGCAGAGGCACAGGCAGAGGAAGAAGCAGGCTCCATGCAGGGAGCCCGACGTGGGACTCAATCCCAGGACCCTGGGGTCATGTGCTGAGCCAAAGGCAGATGCTCAACCACTGAGCCACCCAGGTGCCCCCCAGATTTTGACTTTGTGTGCGTGTACATGTTTTGTTAAAACCTCATTCGGTATAATGTACAACATGTCACCTGAATACCTAATAAGAAGATGCCATGGTCCGTACACTGGTCCTTTCAACATGAGTTGACTTGATTTCCTTTTAAAACCCCACAGAGGCCCTGGTCAGTACTGTCACCTCTTGGGGAAGCACTCATCCTGACTGGCTTCCCCAAAAGGCCACCTTGTGGGTGCTCCTGGGTGCTGAGGACCTCTACTGTTGTTCGCACCGTCACCTGCCTTGCCCCCAACACATTGTGGATGGTGCCCTGAAATCCAGAGACCTGTCAGATGAAGTAGGCTCGTGCTGGAAGTCGAGCAGTGACGTTGTTTGCAGGTCTGTCCAATACACGCAGTGGGAGTCAGAAGGTCACAAGAACGTGTGTCTGGGTTGGAGAGCAATGAGAGACTGATGATCAGTGGGCCTGGAACCCCAGGCAATAAAGGCAGGACAGGGTATATTTTTAAAAGGTTCTGAATGTCTGTCTCTCTGCATTGCTCCCAGCTCCTCTAAGTCTGTGTCAAAATGTTCTTTGCTGGAAGTCTGACTTAGGAGCCCAGAGCATGGTGGAAATGAGTCATTATGGCATATTTTTTAAAGCATGATTTCTTTTTTTTTAAAGATTTTATTTATTTATTCATGAGAGACAGAGAATGAGGTAGAGACATAGGCAGAGGGAGAAGCAGGCTCCATGCAGGGAGCCCAATTTGGGACTTGATCCCAGGACTCCAGGGTCACACCTGAGCCGAAGGCAGACGCTCAACTGCTGAGCCACCCAGGTGTCCCTAAAGCATGATTTCTGATGCAAGTAATTAAAAATAATTTGACCACTGTTGCTGTTGGGAATTTCTGCACCACATCCCACGTAGGAAGAACTATACCAATTAGAGTCAAACTTCAACACATTTCTGTGGAAGCAAGATACTCTTTCTATGCAGTGGATAGAGCAAGAACTCCTCACTCCCACCTTTATCACCCACCATCCCCCCACAACCACGTGCACCTTTCAGCCAGGGAACTGGACACATGCCATCATTACCTCTTTTAAGAAAGCTCTTTTCTAGTCTTTCTATCATCTATCTATCTATCTATCTATCTATCTATCTATCTATCTATCTTTATTTATTTATTTGCCAGAGAAAGAGAGAGGGAGAGCACAAGAAAAGGGAACAACAGAGGGAGAAGATGAAGCAGACTCTGCACCCCCCCCACCAGGGAGCCCAATGCAAGGCTCTATCCCAGGACCCTGGGATCACAACCTAAGCCACCCAGGCACCCCCCATTCTTTGCTCTTCCTATACTGTCAGGCCAGTTCCAGACCTGTCTTCTATAAGGTCCAAGAGACTGTTCACTCAAGTGGAGGCCTTGGTAGATGTGTTTGTGGGATTATTTGTTTAATATCTATGGCCTACAGGAATCATATATATGCTCCTTGAAATTAATGATGTTGTCATTTCGGGTCATCATCATATCCCTGGTCCTTAATGCAGTGCCTGGTCCTGACTAAATATTTAGTATATATTTGAATAGAAGAATCTATAGTGGGGATCTTTAGTGAATCAGTAAGTCAGAATTTGATATGTAAAACAAGAGATCGGGTTTTAAACCAGAATTATTCAAAGTTAACACTGATTCATGCTATCAAGAAATTACCTCTCCTGACCAGCTCCCTTACGGCTATCCCACAAACCCCACCTCACTCCCAAGACTTTGTGTGTATGTCATCTACTGTGGGTGAGATCCAATGTCCCCCAGACAACTGTCCCTCTCCATTCTCTGATAGCACCGTGACTTAACAGACCTACGTTACAGAACAAGTGCTGTATGTGCTTACATACTTGTTCCTATCACTGGCCCGTGAGCCCCCTGAGGTCAGGATCTGTCTCTTCTTTGTATTCTGTAAGCTCTTTCTACAGAGCCCGGCACAGAGACATGTTCAATAAGTACAGAATAAATGGATGCTTCTTTCTACCCATTATCCAGGCGGTGTTAGGTCTTCAAGTCTTACTACTCCCCTTATGCAGGCAAATACTATCTTCCAATTCTTCCTCATTGACTACTACTTTCATAAACCTATCCTTCCTGAGACATTCTTGAAAAAAAGGGTAGGAAAGGGTAATTTTATTCCCTTACTTTTCACTCATGGATATTTCCTTTTGATCTTAAGAGAGAATAGATCATGTCTCCTTCAATGACTTCTCTCTCTGATCCCTGAATCAGGCTGAGAAGTGTCAGTCTGCAGGTTATAAGGCAAACTCCAGCTTTCTCTGTCACCCAGGACACAGTAAATGAGGTCAGTTCATCACTCTGAGCCACAAATGCTTCTTTTGTACATGACGGTAAAGCGCTAGATGCTTCTATGGCACGGCCAGCTCTGCAGCCTCTGAGTCAAGTGTTTTCAGATCCTCATGTTGCTTCACTGGACGAGGTGTTTCACATCTTGTTAAACGACTGTCAAGTGAAACCCTACCCCATGAATGTTTAATGAACGTAAGGGAATGCCAGACGCAGACAATTCATTTGTTAAATGCTGTAATTTGCCAAGAATTTCAAGTAGTTAACCTGGACTCCAAGATAAAATAGAGACCTGATGTGGTGTGCAAGTGGAAAATTTCCCTCCCAAGGTCTAGAGTCTACATGGATAACCCATCACCTTCTGTGTTGTAGAAATAACGATAGAACGCCCATGCTGGACACTCAGAGTTTCCTAGTGGACATGCTATGCAACTTGAGCTTGAGCTCTGGATTTCCTCACTACTCTTGACCTTTGAGGACAATTTTTTGTTGGGGGTGGCTATCCTGTACCTTGTGGAATATGTATCAGCACTTCTGAGCCTTCTGTTCAGAGATGCCCCTCAAGTCCTGTAAACACCCAAAGTCTCTCACCAGACTTTGCCTAAAGTTCTCTGGGGCAACACTGCCCCCCATTGACCCACTGAGTTACAAGGACATGAGTTTGGCTTTCTGCTACTCAACTGTTCTGACAGAAACTTTCTCAAGCTTTGAGTCCCAGTTCCCTGTTCTGCACATCGTGAGTGTAAACTGAGTAGTTGTTGTTGGGATGAAGTCAGGCACTGTCTTCATATCATTTAGCATGATCCTCTGTGTGTACTCAGTACATGTTATTTGCTATTACAACGTTCTCTATTTCATTTATCACTGTTTGCTTGCTAACATTGACGTTGGTAGGTCCTCATAGATCTGGCCAGAAGAAAAAGAGATACAGACCTACAAAGAAAAACCACTTTACCAAACTTTCTTCCATACATTTGCTTTCTTCACGATTCATGCAGAAATTGTGAGGCACACATCAGATTACTGGTTGCCCTCAGGCCAGTGCGACCTGGCCTCCAGCTGCATGGATGTCCTGTATATGTCTCCTTGCATATCTTAAACATAATGTTGAGGGAAAGCAGACATTATTAAAAGATTCTCTTCCTCTTCAATGTATTATTGACACACCTTCTCCATTACTGTCTTCTCCCATATTATACGACAGGAAACACTACAGTCAAATTCTGATTTGAGTCTTGTAACAAAAGTATGAGCAAGAGTATCAGCAGGACCAAACTGAACATTTGACTAGAAATATATGGACTGAGACTCTACAACAGATTCAAATAGTTAAATGTAAAATTTCTAAAAATGCCATATTCTATTAAATTAGCAAAATAAATGTTGACAAAAGTATAACAAAGCTGGTAGTGACCCATGTTGCTTTCTAGCAGTGAAATGGGTTTGTGCCTGTGGGAAAGCAATGTATTTATTCCAGTCTCATCTGGTTAAAGGGACGCGCTAGGCTGTCCCTTGGGCCCAAGCTGGCCAAGGTAGGATGCTATGGCTAGCATGCATGCGTCCCCTGAATGCACCTCATTCTTTTTTCAGGGTCCTTCTATGCCTTTCTTCACCATCTATTCTTGGCCTGAACTTCCAGCCCAGCCTAAAATGATGGTCCCTTGAAATGTATTGTCTTAGTTGACCACACCCCAACTTAGAAAAAAAAAAAAAAGTCTTATATCTACTCTCTCTATCCCAAACAGGAGAAATATGAAAATACACTTTTCCATACTTCATCTAGGGCCCTGTGGAATGATCCCAGTTGAGCCCACCTCTGCTTCCCTGGCCAACATACAAAATGTGGGTATGGCTTGGCTGGAAAGGGGAAAAGAGGGAAAGAAAAAGAAAAGAAAATCCAATGTGCCTCCAAATCTTCCAAGTGTCAGAACCCCTACACTTTGTAATTTCTTGTTATTGGAATCCTAATGATTCCAACCAATTGAAGGGTGGGAAGCACAGGAGTGAGGAATTTATTTTCATATCCCTTTCAGAGTAAGCAAGAGGAGAGAACAGAGATGCCTATGAGGAGGGAGGGGTAAGGATGGCAAAGTGGCCACTTTGGGGACAATTGTGCTATCTCCCAAAGGACTGTGTGGAGAGCAAAAATCAGACAGAAAATGCTATTGATCATTCGTTTGGTGAAAACAAAGGATACAAAATTGTATGTGTGTTTTGCCTGCAACCTTGTAAAATACATAGGGACTGACTAAGACTCTTCCAACCAACACTAGACAGGCTCCCCTGAGCCTTCTTTTCTCCGGGGCCTTAACTTTGGCCTATAACAACCGTAGATCTGCTGCACGAATGACTTGGTTCACTCATCCCCACACTACAAGACTTGAGTTTACTCTAATATAGTCTCTCCCGCTTTTTCTTAATAGCCTCTAATAGCTCAAGTCTAGAATGACCCTAACCTTCCTTAAAATGCCTTCCTGAAAAACAAAAACAAAAATGAAAAACCTCAAAGCCTCCAAAAGAATTGAGTTTGTTCAATCCCCAAGGAAAGGCCCCTGGCCTCCCCTTCTTGGAGCATTTACTTAAAAGGGGCTTGTAACCATAAACTGCCCCTGGTCATTTTGAGATATCTATGTCTCTCCTCCAACTCAGGGGTTTCTTTCTCAGGGACCTGAAAGCCAAATCCTTGACATGGAATTAGGAAGGATTGGATCTCTGTCTTCCCATGTCTGTGGAGGTGCGGAGCCCTCCGCTCCATTGGTCGCCTGCTAACACACAGCTGGCGTGTGCCCGACCAGCTCTGTGGTTTTTCACTTCTCTGACTCTTCCAAGACTCTGCTGCTTCCTGGCCCTAGTCCTTCCTTCTCCCTTTAACGCAGCCATCACTTCTGTACAAACTGAAGTCCAGTTCAGGTCGTGCTGGACTTTCTCCTCTAATGCAATAATGCATTACTGGTTAAAATCTGTCCTTACTACCTTAACGAGCGGCTGGCTTTGATTATGCTCGGCAGGTCCAGCTGCAAAGGCATCGAGACCCCTCATCACTGCACTGCTGTTCAGGTGGTGAGATAACACTCAGAAATCATTAGCAAAAGCATTCCTTCTGTTACAGAAAAGAACAGTCCCCACATAACTATGATTACACGACGAACAAAACTTAGCTGGGAAGCAATTCTGATTTATGAATTCCACACTAAACATCTAAGTACATCTGTTATGCATAGCAAATGGCAACTTTCTGGGTAATGATGTTTTAGAATCACAAATGATGTATAAATTCCCAGTGATTTGGGGGGCCATGAATATGTCCTGGGTGATTGTCTATTATACTCAAATACTACGCTTATACCATGGCCTTTGTTCCTTCCTTTTGTGTCTCTGAATCCGGAAGTGCAATCTTGTATGAGGGCAAAGGATTGCTACCCTGAGAGGAATATTTCAGTATGTCTTGGATGATATTTGCTTGTCTTTAATTAAGTGTTTTGTGATACATCTCAGAAATGATTAAAACAACTTTTAGAAAGAACGTGAGATTCAAAGAGCTTGCATTTCAAGTTCTGGTACCTATTCAAGGTCCAGTCTCAGGAAACACTGACGCTGGCAATACAACTCTCCCTTCCCACCTGTCTTACCTTTGACATCTCTCACACCACTTACCTTGGAGTTGCTTGAACATCATATACATTCTCAGGATTCCATGGCTTCATCATTTTTCTGTTTTTCCTACTCTTTTTATCCTTTGCTCCTTTACTACCTGATGAGGCATTCACTCATCCCCCTCCCTTTGGTCCCTTCTTCAACCAATGGCAATGTCATCCATCTCAGGCCACATACCCCCTGTCTTCTGGTGTCTGTATCTCTTACCACAGATAAGTTCCCATAAGGTAGGGAGCATTATACCCCTGGTGCCCAGCACAATTTTCCACACAGAGTAAGAATGTAATAAATCATTGCGGAACAAAACAACTGAAGCACTTTTGGCTTCCAGAGATCGATTTATATTGCAGATGGTAATCTAAAGCTGAGGTTTAATTTTTCAGTTTCATCCTGTATATGTGCATGTGCACACACACACACAATCGCACGATGATTTAAGGAAAAATCTAAAGTAATGAAAAAAATATATACAAGTCTGATTCCCAGCTCCCCATCCCCTCTGAGCCCTGAGGTGGGCTGTGGGAAGAGATGTGTAGACAAGTAACTTACACTTTGCAGCTGGACATGGTTCTTCACCAAGCTCTCTGACTTTGCCATTGTGCTGGATGCCTTGAGGCTGTAGTTTTTACCACTTTGTGGTTCTTTCAGCTGCTCTTGGATTTGTTTAGCTTGTTTCCTGCAGAGATAAACAAACAAATGCATAAATAGTTACATCAGTTTATTCGACTCATATTTTGGGGGTTCACTCATTCCCAACATCTGTATTTGTCATGTGTTGAAAGCTGGAAAACTCAGTTAACAAAGAAAATCCTTCCTCCATGTTCAATCCACCAGCCCCATTAGATAACTTCTGATCTGGAAAGAAGCTGATTTTATCCATCAACATTCAGGTATTCACACCCAATGGTGCACCAAAGGCAGACAGAGGCATGATGCGCTGTCCTGGCCCCCAGGGATGCAAGAGGTTCCTGACCCTGAGTGCTCAGCTGTAAAGAATTAGAAATGCTCTGAAGTAATCAGTGGGAAAAACATATATACATCTATAATGTGTATACTTCCTCTTCCTCAATTTAGAAATAGCTCATTTATTGTTACCATTAGCCCTGAATGAAAAGACTTTTATTTCTACTTTGTAAATAATAATAAAAAATAGTTAACTCCTGCAAGAATTCCTACTATGTGTCGAGTGTCATTTTAAGTGTTTTCCATGTATCAACTCACTTATTCTTCATAATTCTCAATGATGAGAATTTACTCATTTTTTTAAATTTACTCATTTAATATACTCATTTAATATAGGACAAAACTGAGGCACAGAGAGGTTAAATAATTTCCCCAGAGTCACATCGCTAGTCAGTGGTGGGGCTGAATTTGAACCCAGCCCATCAGGCTGCATACCCTGCACCATTTGGGACTATCGAACCACTTGCCCATATGCCCACAGCTTTTCAGTGGGAAGGCTGAGACTGTTCTTGCATTTTGGACTCTGAGTAAAGTGCTCTTGACTGTATATGTGGAGTGACTTTGTTTAAGTCACACGGGCTATACTCGAAGGAGGCAACGCATCACTGCCTTATTGACTGCTCTCTTCCAAGGGCTTTACAGTAATTATCTACCAGCTGAAGATTCAGTGCCCGTACACACACACACACACACACACACACACTGCAGAACCATCCCACCCACCCCAAACATTTACCTCTTCCCACAAGATCCCTGTCAAGGACAAGGACACAGCCTTTGGTGGAGCGTGTGCACTGGCTTCCGCAGGGAGCTCTTCCTGAGAATGGGCTTGGGTATCAGAGGGGCTGGGATTTGAATCCCAGTCTGCCACCCACCACGTCTGCTTTGAGTCCCTAAATCAAAAAGATTGTTTTTGCTAAAGCTTCCTGAGCCTCGGTTTCCTCATCTGTGCCCAGGGTTGCTTGAACATCATATACATTCTCATTGGAGAAGCTAACTTCCATGGATGCCGTGGGAACTGAACGTGAGGACACCTGTAAAGGGTTGGTCTGCTCCCCCTCTTGACATCTAGTGAGCACCAACTGCTAATGGGGCAGATCCTACAGAGGAATTAGAACATGGGCTCAGAGATAAAGGATTGTGTTAACTGCATCTCCCACAAGCACGTGAGTGTCTGCTGCCGGATTTGGGAGCTCTGAGCATCATTAACTCTTTTGAATTTGCAGCAGCAATGATGTAGCTCTGTGTGTTTAAAAATTTCCTATATCTTCTCAATTGTTTGGGGAGCTCTTATCCCCAGTACTTTTGGTTGCTTTAATCCAGTTGTAATAACCTATCTGTTTCCTAACAGCTAATCTGTAGCCTTTTGTTAAAAATAAATCTATCCTGTCAGCATTTTATGAAGCACATTATAGCCACAAAATCCCCCTGATGAAGGAAATAGGCTATCAGGAGGTTCCACCCGAGGAAATCATCGTGAGGTGGTAAAAGGGGGCTTGGCACAGAGGAAGGACCCCGTTACTCTCCTAAGGATTAGATAGTAGGAACAGTAACTATCTTTTCAGTAATTCTATAATTCAGTGTCTGGGAAACGCCAACTGCTAAAGGAACTTTCCTCGTAAAAATGTGTGACTGCAATTTCCTAAATCCTTGTATAACTTGCTTTCCTTTCCTGGCTTTGCACTTAAGTCCCGACTCACTGATAATCCAGAGATAAATGGGCTCTCTTTTCGGAACCGGCCTCCTCCTCCATCATCCCGACCCCATCCCAAACACACCTATTTTTGCTCTTTCCTCCTTCACCCAGCAGATGGGAACCAGGACATGAGAAGCTTCGGGTTGCAATTCCATTATGTCCCTCAAAGAGCCGCTGCTCTGGGAAAGAGCAGACACAGGTGCTGCACACTGGCACCCTACGAGCCTAACAATGTCAGGGGTGATATTTTATAGTTCACTGAGTGTTAAGTTTCTCTGGCCCAGTTCATCAGAACGGACTGACATGTCAGTGGGAGAGCATCAGGCATCACAGGTGCACTGGTGGGCGTGATGGGTAATGTGGCAGGCGGGCTCCGGGGGAAGCAGGCACTCAGGGGAGACACATGCGAGGTTTTTATCAGGGGAGGCAACCCCCATGAAGGCACTGGAAGGGGAGCAGGACTGGGCCAATGGAGAAACTGGAACATAATGCAGTCTCAGCGGAGAACTCTGCAAATCCCATGGGGGCGCTCTGAAGCTGGACGGCCTTGCCCCCTAGGTTCGGGCAGAGGCCTGGGCTTCAGAACCTCACACTGACCTGTCATGGGAGGTGGGCTATCTCAGGTCAGAGCAAGGCAACTTTTATCATGTTTGTTTTAGCCACTGGAGGACTAAGATCTTCACTGCTCAAGAGAACTGAAGCTGCAAATCACAGCATCCGCTGCCCATCTTTGAAGGGCTTTGCTTGGGCTGAAGTCAGTCAGGACTGACTTTTACTGGGTGCACCAGTTTTCCTTTTTGTTCTTCTGCTTTTTTCCCCCCCAGTCATGATCACTATTTGTCCTGGCTTTTGCCTCCTGGAACATTTCCTGTCCTATCCCAATTCTTTTTTTTCGAGCTGACTTGTGTTGCCCTTCCGAAGTCTACTAAGGACTCCTACAGGCAGCCTCACACTTCTTTCCCATATGAGTTGAAAGCAAGAAGAAACCTAGAAGAGTTGCCACATGAGCCCCATCAACCTGATCTGAATAGCTTAACTAATAGTCCCATTAACCTCTTATGGGAATATAAGGGCTTATTGGAAGTGATGAGAGGAGGATTGCTTTCATCGTGTCCTTTAGCATTGTGGAGGTTCAATTAACTCAGGAAATCCTCTCAATCCAAGGTGTTGATCACTTGCACCTCATCATGCTATCCACCTTCAAACTCTCATCTGCTGGCGATGTGCTGTAATAGTCCCTGTGGCGAGGTCATGTCATAGTAAGGGTCACAGGACAATTGACGAGAGTGGCAGGATCTAAGGAAATATAGGAACTGAAATAATCAATGATCCAAGGGAATGTCAGCTTGTGGGTAACTCCTGACTTTCTCTGGCTAGGAACAGTATATCCCAGAATATAGAATACTGGCTCAAGTGCATTTATTTAAAAACCAGTGATGGAGAGTCCCCAGAATCCTGGAAGACTTGGCAAAATGAAGTCAAATAAATGATACACACATTAACAACTTTATAGTATGTGTGAAAGTAAGGAAACGTCAAGATAGCGGCTGTCTATGCTGCTATCCCTGAGATCTGGGGATGGGAATTAGAAAGTCCACGAGTGAGTGGAAAGAAACATAGGCCAGGGTGCTTTAAAACTTTACATGACTTTCAGCTAAATAGATTAGATGCTCGGTGTAAGGTGTAGCCTTCCTCTCAGGCTAAGAAAAATAAAGGAAGACCCCACCTGGAAATGGTGCTAGAAGAAAATACACTTTGGCTCTCTAATGAGAAATAGAACTCCACTTGGAAAAGGTTTCAATTCTTATTATTACTTTATTATTCCCACATTTTCTTATTTATTTAATTTTTAATAAAAACCTGTCCCAGCTGGGCAGGCAGAAAGACAACATTCTGATTAGTGTTCATCCCCTGGCTCCCTTGTCGGAGTCGCCCATAATGAATGATGTTGAGCAGTGTTTCCATTAAACCCGGACACCTCACTGAGCCCCAGGAGGAGGTGTTTGTCTCAGAGCCCACGTGCTGCCTGGAGAGGGAGAGATTGACAGCCCTGAAGATAGAGGTCCTCTAGTTATCCAACGGCTCTCCGCTCTTGTGATTGTCATAATCAGTCTTTCCCTTAAATGTGGTACAACTACAAATTATACTCTAAAAATAAGTGATTAACCACCACTTGATGGTAATTTGCTTATTGTTAAATACACAATTTCTTCCCTGTACACAGCACTTGTGGAGAGACCCTTCTAACACCCTGCCGTGCGTGATTATCCCTCTCGTGCTCCAATGCATGCTCTTCACTTTGCAGTCACCCAGCTTCTGAAATCTAGTGTGGAAAATCGTAGGTGTTAACAACAGCAAGGCTTCATTATTTACTCTTTGGAACACGATGCTGTGCTCTATATAGTGTTATCCCATTAATCCCCCACAAATTCTATAAGGTAGATATCATTTGGGGCCATATTTTACCCAAAAGGAAACTGAGGCTAAGGGACTGGATTTGATTTGCCTAATAATATGCAACAAGCAAGAGGCAGCCTGGTGATTTGAATGCAGGTATGAGTGGCACGTGTAATTCCTGACCACATGCCGCATCTGCTCCCTAGAGCACACAAAGCGCTCAGGGCTGCACCAGGCCATGGTATTCTTGATTTACCTTAAACGGTTTCCCTTTCCATTATCTAGCGGGAGGACCGTGGGAGCCAATGTAGCAGAGTGGTTTAGAGCATGCAATTTTGAGTATGACTGTGGAAATTCAAAGACCCTGTCTGCATAGCTTTGACAAATTAATATTTCAAAATTAAATTCTGTTATTATTTGAAAAATGCAGCAATAATGAACAATTCCCATTGTTGTGAGGATTGGCGGATAATGCATGCAAAGCCCAGTGTCCCTGACAAAGAATAAGTTCTCAAAAATGAACACTAATAACTGTCACAGCCAAGAGTTGCCTAGGAGACGTGACAATTAAATATGATGTGGTATCCTAGATGGGGGCCTGGAACAAAGCATATTAGGTAAAAACTAAGGGAATCTGAAAGTATGAACTTCAATTAGTAATAGAGTATGAATATTATTTCAGTAATTGTGACAAATATAACATATTAGTGTAAGACATTCATATTATGGGAAACTGGGCCGGGATATGTGGGATCTATCTACACTATTTTCACAGTAATTCTGAAAATCTAAATCTATTCTGAAATAGTTCATTAAAAAATAATAGTTACTAATTATGGATTCATACCCGAGTTTCCATTATTTTTTAAAATAGTAATTGCCGTTCTTTTTTAAGATCAACATATACAATGTGCAGACAGGTGTCATAGACTACGTCTGGAAATGGATCAATTTTTAGAAGAGCAAATGGGTAGACAAATATAGGTCCAATGAAAAGCAGTTACACTTGGACTTGCATTTCAGACAAGCTGTAGGAACAGAATCTGTGCCAACTTCTTAAGGCTTGCATGACTTAAATAAAATTTCCATAAATAAAAAAAATTGTTATTAAGGTTCATTTGGAATAAATATATTTGTATGTATATATAGATATGTAGATATTTTATTATACTTTATTAGTTAAAAATAAGCACCTTTATCAGCATTTAGGTTTCATTTTTTTAAGTTTATATACTTATCTACTTAAGTAATTTCTACACCCAATACTCAAACTCACAACCCTGGAGATCAAGAGCCACAGGCTCTTCTGACTGAGCAGCCAGGTACCCCAGAGGTTTCGATTTCTTAGCAAGGGAAGTATAGATGTGCTTGCCAACTGTCAAACCAAAGATCTTACAGTATTCATATTTCATATTTGGCTGAAACCTTTATGGGTATCAGGTGAAAATAGTATGAAAGGAAAAGTGTGGTTTGCTTTTTTTTTTTTTTCAGGAAAGTCTAGATATTTTTTATAATACTTAGGTCTACAGCAGTAGACCTCTCTGTTCAGAAGTGTTAACCCCTTAGTGGCAGGCAGACACTGAGCCTTTACTTTTGGAAGGTAATCAAAAATTGGAAAGAACATAGTGTTCATGATCACAGGGAAGAATTTTCACTCTGTGCACCGAAGATAAACCACACACACACACACACACACACACACACACACACACACAGACCTATGTACATGCTGCATATACTCCTCACAGTCCATAAGAGATTCTAAGTTATTTGTAGATGTTTGATGGACCCATTTGCCCAAGATCCCTCTGCCTGGAGCAGAGACTGTAAGGTTAAAGAAAGACAAAGTGCTTTCTCTGAGAAGTAACCTTTTAACATTTGAAAAAAGATGGTCTTACTTGCTTTTGAAGTAGAATGCTGCACAGAACATGCCCACGATGACAATTCCAAAGATGATACAGGAAATTGACAGCACCTGCCTCTGATAAACTTCTTCACTCTCTGTGAATTTGAAAAACAGAATTAGAATGGGTGTTAGCAGGGCACTTGAGTTGGTAGGAGCTTTTCAAAGCAAACTTTTTTGTCCCTGTCATGAATAGGAAAACACGAAGAAGTTATTGTGATTCAATTTCTTGGCAATCATTGACAGGCTAGCGGGTTGTTATTTTTTATATATGTATGGTTAAAAAACACTTATCCATGGGTATCACAATTATGACTCTTATTATCAAAAGACATTCCATAAATTTAGCACATACTGGGACATGTTTTTGAAACTATGGTGGGGCCCAAAATAACCTTCAAGAGAAACAAATATGTGTCCACCAGAACTTTCCTGTGCCAGTGAGGACTTCCAATTTATTTCACGTGATACTGATGTCACTGTATTTTCTGATCCGGTCCTCCACTATCTGTCTCCCATTCATCCATGCACTACTGTGATTGACATCACTAATGAAAGAGAAACTCAATATGTATGTGAACATTTATTCACCCATTCTTCACTTCCTCAATACCAATGATCTGGCACAGTCATCTCAACCACTATTACCAAGGTCATAACTTACAGCTTCTTATCACACGCAAACAAAAAAAACACCAAAAATTCAAAAATAAGCATGTCACTTTTTAGCTATTACCATTTACACTCTCAGCTCATTTCTGAAATATGTCTACAGAAACAGTTCTTCTAGCTCATCAAGACCTTTTTATCTATATATCTCATAACTTTCTATCTGTTAATTATCCTCGTCTTGTCTTCATTTTCTTTCTTTACACAGCAGAGAGACTATGATCCATGATTACAGTCATTCACTCTCTTGCAAATATCTTCAACTACTGTGTCTCTTTCTCCTTCCCTTTTACTCATTTGGCAGAATAACTGCATACAAATCCAAGAAACTGCCTTCTCTATACCTCTACCTTGAGCAGCTCAGAATTGGGAAGGAAGATTATCCAATCAGGAAGACGGGCATCAATAAAAGTTGACAAGGGCACTGCTTAAGTAGACCTCTATCTAAGAGCGACTAATGACCTCCTCAGCCTGCTTCTCAACTTTTCTGATTCCTCATACCTTCTCCACTCAAACATCTGACTTACTTTTCCTCACGTGCAGATCTCCAATATGTTATAAAAAAAATCTATATTGTATAAATCATCTCTATTTATAACACAAAATATACAAAATTCACTGCATCTGAATCTATTCTTCGTGTTTCTCTTCTTGACATGGTGCAGTAATTCTCAAACTTTACTGTGCAGCAGATTCACATTGAGATTGCCACCTACTTTCTCTCCTAGAGTTACTGATTAACTAGGTATTAAGTGGGGACAGAATATTTGCATTAAAAAAAAAGTTTCAAAAAAAAAAAAGTTCCAAGGTGATTCTGATGCTGCTGGTCTGTGAAACATACTTTAAGAACCAGTGAATAGACTAAAAATGCTTAGAACATGCATCAACCATGTAAGAATAGGGGAGATTTTGATGTTGTTGTTAATGCCAACATGGTATGGGATCCATTTTGGACCTTCTAAATCAAAATATGTAAAAGAATGTTTCAGGTATATGCATGCACACTAAACTTAGAGAATGATTCAGTTGGAGAAAGTGCTATATTTTTGTCAAAGACTAGTTCCTCTGGATCCCATTGTCTTCTATCATCTTGGGGTCTTCTCATCTCTTAAAATTGAAGGGAAGGGAACACATTACAACTCATTCTGTGATACCACCATTACCTTTATGCCAAAACCAGACAAAGACATAAAAAGAAAACAATGTATTTACATATGTCTCTGATTGACAGGAAAAATTCTTAACAAAATTTTAGAAAATCAAATCCAATAAGATATTAAAAATGATACATCATGCTCAAGTGGGATTTATACAAGGAATACAAGGCTGGTTTAATATTTTAACATTAATCAATGTGACTCACAATTTTAACAGTCAGGAAAAATTATTTAATTATCAGATTAGAGGGAAAAATTACTTAACAGAGTCTAATATTCATTCTTCATTATGTCTTTCAAAAACTAAGAATAGAAGGGAACCTCTTCATCCTGATAAAGAGTATCTATAAATAATCTACCTAATTGTAAAAGACAGAATGCTTTTCCCTTAAGATGAAGGATACAGCAGAAAAATCTACTCTTACCACTTCTATTTAACATTGTACTGGAGGCTTAGTTAATGGAATAAGGCAAAAATAGAAATTAAAGTCATTCAGTTTAGGAAAGTAGAAAGAAAATCACCTTTGTTCTCAAACTATATGATCATGTATGCAGAAAAGCTGATGGAATCTACAAAGAGCTAATGTAAACAATAAATAAGCTTAGTAAGTTTTCAGGGTAGAAAGTTCCAAGGTAGACAATACAAAAATTAAATGCATGTCTATTTAATAGCCAGAAATAATCAGAAATTGAAATGAAAGTATCACTTACAGAAGCATCAAAATACATAAAGTACAAAGAGGTAAATTTGGCAAAAGATACACAAGGCCTATACACTGAAATCCACCATACATTTAAAGAAGCCTAAATCATTGGAGAGATATATCAAGTTTATGAATTAAAAGATTCATTATTATTAAGATGTTACTTCTCCCCAAGTCGAGGGATAGACTGAGTGAAATTCTATTTGAAGTCTCAGGAGGCATTTTGCTGTTGTAGAAATCAACAAGATGATTCTAAATGTAATATGGAAACACAAAGGATCTGGAGTAGCAAAACAACTTTTTCATAACCAAGAGAACAAAATTAAAGTGGTCAAACTACTTTAGTCCAAGACTTAACATAAAACTATAGTAATCAAGGCAAGGTGGTATTGGCCTATTTATGGCAGATAAATCAATGGAACAAACAACAAAGTCCAGAAATATATGCAAACATATGTGGCCAGTTCATTTTTGATACAGATGCCAAGGCATTAGATGGGAAAAGGGTATTTTCAAAAAATGGCATTGTCACAAGAGCATAGCCATTTCCACTGAAATGAACCTTGACCCTAACTTTATGCCTTATTCAAATATAAATTTATGAAGAATAGTAGATCTTAATATATTATTTCATGCTATGAAACTACTAGAAGAAAATGAAGAAGAAAATCTTACTAATTATGGATTTGACAAAGATTTCTTAACTATAACCTAAAAGATACAAGGTGTGAAAATTTTTAAATCAATAAAATGAACTTCATCCAAATTAACAATGTTTAATCTTCAAGACCATTATGAAAATGAAAAAAAAAAAAGACAGGGCACATTCTGGGGAAAAAAATCTGCACAATACATACTCAACAATAGACTTGTGTCTATAATATATAAGAATCTCTTATTATTCAATAATAGGAAGACAAACAATCCAGTTTAAAAATGGGCAAAATATCTGAATGAACACTTCAAAGTGTTCAAAGATATCTAGATGGTAAATACATAAGAAGATGCTCAACATCATTAGTCATTGTAGACTTGAAAATTAAACTATAATAAGATATATAGCATTACTACTCAGCAGTTTAGCGCCGCCTTCAGCCCAGGGCCTGATTCTGGAGACCTGGGATCGAGCCCCACATCGGGCTCCCTGCATAGAACCTGCTTCTCCTTCTGCCTGTGTCTCTGCCTCTGTGTGTGTGTGTGTGTGTGTGTGTGTGTGTGTGTCATGAATAAATAAATAAATAAATAAATAATCTTTAAAAAAATCACTAATATTAAAGGTTGACCATATCAAGGGTGTGAACAATTTGTATTCTCATGTAATTTTGGTAGAAATGAAAAATGGTATGATCACTTAAAAATAGTTTCACAGAAGGTTATGCACATAAGTACCTTATGACACAGCCATTCCATTCCTAGATATTTACCCAAGACTAATGCAAGCACATGTTCATTATGTACATAAATATTCATAGCAGCTTTACTTGCAATAGCAAAAAAAAAAAAACCCAAAAAAACAAACAAACAAAAAAAAAAACAAAATAAAATAACAACAACAACAAAAAAAACCCTGGAACAATCCAAAAGCCCATTAACAGGTAAATAAATAAACACATTGTGGTATAGTCATACAATGGAATCCTACTCAGCAATGAAAAGGAATTAATTAGTGATATAAGCAATTCTACATGGGAATCTCAGAATAATGAGGTTGAGTGCAATAAGTCAGACAAGAAAAAGGGAAAAAGGTGCACCTGTTGTGCTATTATAGTTCTATAATATCCTGGAAAATGGAAACTAATCTCTAGTAGCAGAAAGCATGTGAGTGGATAGCTGGGGTCAGGAGAAGGGAGGAGGAAAGAGACCACAAAGTGACACGAGGAGACTTCGGAAAGTCCTTGATATGCTCATTGTCTCAAATAGGATGATGTTCTCATGATGAATATTAATGTCAAAATCTATCAAATGATAAATTTTAATTAAGTGCTTGATTTTATATTGCAAATATAGAAGCAAGTCTTGTAGCAAAACATTAATCCTGGGGGACAAAAGGGAATAGAGAAGTTTATGCATAATGTTAAAAAATATATGCCTGATACAACATGGTCTACCCATACTAACTGGTGTCTTTTTCTTCCACCATGTTTAACATTCAATTCTTTAGAGTCTCAATATATACTCTTCTCTTTCTCTCTCCTGACTGTAATTCTTATATTTGTCCTTTAAATGTCTACTCACTCTTTTGGTCTCAACTTAAGAGTCATTAGCTCAAAGAATCTTGCACTGCACTGTAAGCTCCATTGGTGCGAGGGACTGTGTTTTTCTTGATTTATTTGTTTGACTCACTACCATTTCCCCATCACCTAGTGCACAGCTTCTTACACAGTGGATACTGTAAGACTTATTGCCTAGGGAGTAAGTAGATATTTCTGCCTTTATAAGGATTTTCTGCTTTAAGTTGTGTATGATATTTCAAGTCTCACCTGGGGATGCTCTTCAGGTTTATCATGTCTCTTTTGTCTACACTATGTCCTCCTTGGCTTTCCACAAATGCTCTTTTCCTGAGCAACCACCTGTAACTGATCGTACCCATTCCTGAAATCCACACCTGGCTCCTCTCAGCGGGGCTTTCCCATCCAAACCTGGCCTCCTCACTGCAACCCTGTACTCACAAAGTCCTTTTCAGAGGGCAAAGTGTCATAGGAGAAAATGGGGAAGCCCCATGTTCCCAGGCCTCAGGAGATACTGCAGCATGATCTACTGACAGGTAAATACTCTTACTGTTCATGTTCTTTTCCATACCATCTGTTTGTTATCCCCTGGCTTTCTGGGTGATTTTCAGGTTGCCTGGTCAGGCTTCAAGGAAGACACTCTGGATGTGTTGGATTTGAGTGTTCTCAACACTTTCCCTGCCTGCACTGGTACATCGCCTGGTTTTATGTTCTGGCCTAGTTTCACTCAGTGCTGATTCCAATTCATAGTGAGAAACCTAGGCAGAGGGTTGGCTCACAGACACAGAATTCCCAATACCATGACTTTCTGGGGTTCTTTCAATATGACCCAGAAGCTTCCAGAGCCAGCTGAAATGAGTCCATGACTTGTGATGTTCCTCTAACAGCAAAATCAATTGCAGTAATTCATCTTTAATTAGAAAAATAGATATGAGACACAACAGATCTAGATGTAAACCTATGCACAGAGCCTGATTTCTAGGACTTAGTTTATTTTTTCTTTGTTTTTCCTTTCCTGATACCATGCATTATATCCTCTCTTTAAATATGACTGTACATTTTTGTTGTCCTTTTTCCTGCAGAACTTTACTAGGACACAATGATTTAGAAGAACTAGCCCTTCTTCACTCCCATCTTAGACTTTATTTCCATTTTATTCAGACTGAAGTATGAGAAAACAGAAATTAAGCCTAATTTCTGAATAAATGAAGAGGGGCAATCATGTGGCTCTGGCAAGCCTTCTTTGACATTTGTAATTTGGCAAAATTCAAATTAAAGGAATAAAAAATGTGTCACTGAGACCTTGTTTGGGCATATTGTCATCTTAAAGAATGTCATCTTTTCCATCCCCACATTTATAAGCTCGTTAAACTTTCCAATTGAACTTGGAAACAAATAAGTAGTTGTACCAACTATAGAGAATTTCATCTCATTTAATTGTTGTGAGTTGATGACTGTAATGGAATAAGCGTGACTTGCATGTGATAATCTACCCCACCCTGCCTCTGCCAATAAAAAGAATTATGAAAATGATGGATAATAATACTCATTAAAACAAAAAAATAAGACTGTCTACTAAGCTGAATGATTTCCACATAAAATCTATGTACTGTTTCTATTCTTATTTGAAGCTAGTCAAATATAGCCTGGGGAAATGCACAAAATCAATTCTGAGTTTAAATCAAGAGTGAAATTAAAATTCTGAAGACTGTGAGTGAATTTATAGACACAGGTGTAGTTACAGTGACGGTGCTATCAATGCCTTTGATTCACAGAGTGTCACCCAAGAACTAGCATGGGTGAGGTGTAAGAAACAAAGGTTTGAGAGTCTGGCAATTTTGGATTTAACTTTAATTTTAACCACATTTAATATGAGCAACCACAGATATATTACTTTATCTTTATAAACTTTAATTTCCTATCTGAATAAAGGCAATGATATGAAATACTGAGTGTAGTAAGTGTTATAATAAGGAGGTAAATAATGCTACAAAAACAAATAGTATGGAAAACTGACCCAGTCGAAACCAGAGATCAGAGATCTCAAGTATAACATTAGAGGCCGATCAGATAAGAGTAATGGGATGTGGAGAGTGGTCCAGGAAAAGGAAGCAACTTGTACAAAGGCTCTGTGGTAGGAAATAACATGGCATGCTCAGGAATCTGGAAGTTATCTACTACCACAGGGCCTTTGTACAAGTCATTTTCCTTAGCAGGTTAGCAGAACAACACAAAGGCAACGGGGACATGGTGCACAATGAACATGTCATCACAACATCAGAAGGTACCAAAGGATCTGAAAGGAGAGGAACATGATATGATGAAATATTTATGTTCCTTGTATATGCAATATGTAGGGAAGATTAGAAGGAATAAAATAAATGCAGAGTCCCGTTAGGAGGCTATTAAATTAGCTCAGGTAAGAGATGATGATGTTTGTATGAGTAACGACCATGGTGGAGAGAGGAATAAACAGAAGTAAAAAGCACTTAGATTGAAAATACCTAAGGGACTAGATAATGGTGCTCTTAACTAAGATAATATATTTTGGAGGAGGTTGAAACTTGGAAGGAAAGATAACAAGCTTAGTTTTGGACTTAGTGGGTTTTGAAAGCCTGTAAAATGTCTAAGTGGAGATGTAAAGTAGACATTTAAATATGCAGATCTGGGCTACGAGGAGGTGACAGGGTTCTGCAAACAAATGTCTAGGGGTTAAACATGTAACTGATACCCAGTGTTTTGATAAGATGGCCCTTGAGAAAATACAGAGTAAGAGGGGAACAATGTCTAAGAGCTTTGAGGGACTCCAAAATTTCACGGAAGGACAGAGAAGAATCCTATAGAGGAGGGACCACCAGGCAGGCAAAGCCAAAAATGGAAAAAAAAAAATCCTTGAAATAAACATAATAACTAAGCATGATAGTAGCATGGAAGAAAATATAGAGGGTTTTTCTAAAGGTGCAGGCTATTGAATGATTGGGGGGAGGCGGTGAATAAGATGACATCCTCTACTGCAGGGACCTTGAGGTCACCGAGAACTGCACAAGCTCTCTGTGGAATCTTGAAGGGGGCCCCGTGACTCCGTGGGGGCCTCTGTCATGTATCTTTCAAGAACCTCAAGGCAAATGCACCTTCCCCAAACCTGTCGTGTCTTCAAACCACTTCAGCCTGGAGGCAGAAGCTAGAATTCCACCTAATTCCAGAAAGCAGAGAACGCCTTCTTTGTGTAAATTGAGGCTACCGTTAACTTCATTACAGAGACCTCGGGAGGACTGAATGAGTCAAGATGTATGGGATGTTTCCACACCTACCCCTGAGTGCTCACTCACTGTGAGGCTGACCCATATAAAATCGCCATGGGAAGGCGCAATAGCTGGCAATCATTGGCAGTTTATTTTGGTTTTATCGGATACACGGTAACTGTTATTATTCTATGGGATTTCACTCTATCTTTAAAGACCCAGATTATAAAGTCCTTTTTGAGGGTGGAACTAATCTTTGGTTAAATAAGAATCGGTAAGTGATGTTTGGATCGTTCCCCCACCCCAAACTCTATTCTTTTTCCTTTTCTCTAATGCACAGAACTCACTCTTTTCTTTTTATAGGATCATATCTCAGGTTATAAAGGTGAAACTAGAGAAAGCAATGCTACAGTGCAGTTTCAGAAACCGACATTGGCCCAGTGGAAAAAAGTCCTCCTTGGCAAATAGTCTGGCCCGAGCCCCTGGAAAGACCAGGGACAGCCATCTCACTCAGGGAACAGTATGGTTGGCTGGTGCGGATGCCTGGGTGTCAACCCCAGCTACAGCTTTCTTTATCCTCCTCTCCCATCCATTGTCTTTACAGATAAAATGAGAAAAACATTACATACCTCCCATCTTTGTTTAGGGATTCAATAGGTGAGCACAGATAGTGTCTAGGATAATAGATGGCATACAATGGATGCACAAAATGCTAGTTTCCTTTCTGTCCCCTCAACCCTCTTCCCCTCCCCCCCCCAAATCCAGTGTTCACAGTAAGAATAGACCTATAAAACACTCCACTTATCTTAGAAAAAGCTAGCCTTATCTACAAGCTGTCAGTGACTTCCTGGCTCTGGCCCCCACTGCCTGCTCTCTGGGACCTGTCCTGAAGGAATTTACTTTCATGTCATTTTCTTTACTTACAGTTCCTTATACTTTTGCTCTTGGTAACTAGATTTTTCAACTAGTGTTGCTGAATTTCCTACCCTGATGTTTTAGAGGATATGATGCAAGCGGTTCTCCTTGGGGCATGGGCTGTCTCACAGTCTCCCTCATGTATACCCTTTGAGAAGAAAAGTATGCTCTTTGATCTCAGAGACAAAGAATCTTTGGGAAGCTTGTTGGCTACAGCATTGTCTGCTAAACCAGACGGCTCACAGTCGAGGTCTCGGTGTGTAAAACTTCTTGCTAGAATGCTTCTGGAAACTCTAATAGTCTTTAGAATTCTGGAGGTCCCTTCACAAACACTTGTTGAGTTCTACTATATAGAAGAAAAAAAATGATACCCAAAGAAAATCATCAGCTTTCTTAAATCATTTCCCTTAGGAAGTCTCTATATTAAGGATTTAGAGGAATGGATGACCTTGATGACTTCTCTCTGTATATGTTAGGGAATGCAAAATGTTCTAAATGGTAGCTCCATGTCCCGATCAAGTATGGGGCCCTAGGATTTCACTGCCTGCTGGGAAATTTTTCTTTGTATCACCAGTTTAAATTAAGTCTGTAAGACACCAAACTTAAGCATGATTTGCCTAAATGTATGGGCATCCAAGTAATGTGAAGCTCAACACAGACATGGACACACAGACACATAGACACACAGACACACAAATACCCATAAATCATACACAAGTACAAAAGCTTTTCTACCTAGACCACCTCATATTCAACATACACAAAGCAGACACCTTGTGGTGCCACCACTAGGTGTCAAATGCAAGCATGATTACTCCGATAGTTCATTCTAAAAGCACATGTAACAATACCACCACGGCTCTTTCTTATCTAAGGATTCATTATCAGGGGTCCTGTGGTGAAAAGTCTACACAGAGGAGCAAAAGTCAACATAATACAACAACATCCACTAATGATCTCACCATTTATAAGCTCGATCTGTGCCTAATTCTTGTATTTATCTCTAGTCATCAAGCCAACCTCATAATCTGGGTAGGTCAGTCTGTTCCTGATTGTAGGCCTATGACTTTTTTGGTCCCAGTTTTAACTGGATTATGTTTAAATGGATTTATTCCAGTATTAATGATTCTTGGAACAAGAGGGCTTCCTGATTTTTGTTCTTAAAAATCATCAAATGCTGAAGATAGATCAAAACATGAGGAGCTTGCAAGGAACTGCAAATGAACCTTAATCAGGAAATAGAAGAATATTTGGAAGGTGGATGTAGAAGAATATTTGGAAGGTGGATGTAGAAAAATATTTGGAAGGTGGGGTGTACACTTCTTTAACTTGAAGATGAAAATGAACAAAGGCTTAAATGGCCTGATGACTGCACTACTGAAGAAAAAAGAATGGTTTTTATTAAGGTAAGAGGGGTCCTGAAGGAGAATGAAAGGGATACTCACAGGTAGACAAACGGAATCAAACACACACTGGCAGGGTGAGGCTCCAAGAGAGTGTTTTATGAGGATATCAGGAAGATCAAACAAAGTCCCCAAGCCTTGCTGCAAGAATGTTGTTTGGGGGCTTCCAACACATGCACCTGCTTGCAGAGGAGTGAGATGACTGAGGGTGCTGAAACGCTCCATATCTTCAGCATGGCACAATTTCCACTTGGAAGAGCCCCCTTCCTTCTCTACTCGAGAAGCCCCACCCCCATAAGGGTGGAATTATGTCCCCCAAATGATGCTGAAGTACTAACCAGCACACCTGTGAATGTGACCTTCTTTGCACACAGGGCTTCTGCAGGTGAGCAAATTAGGATGAAGTCACTAGGAGGGACTTTAGACCAATTTCACTGTGTCCTTATCAAAAGAAGAGGGTTGGGCCCCGAGACGGATACACAGGGAGGAAGGCCATGTGAACATGAAGGCAGTACTTCCAGTCTGCACAACTGTGAGACAATGCTGTGTTTTTGTTATTGAACTGCTGGGCTGTGGTACCTTGCCATGGGCATAGCCCTAACAAACCGATACACTCACTGACCGAGAAAAACTCAGAACACATAGGATTCGGTCTGAAAATTCTCAAGAATTCCCTTCTACATCCCTTTTGTATCTTTCTGCAACTGCACACTATCTTGGACCAAAAATGCATGTATCTGTTTCCTTAAAGTCCAGACTGTGAGCCCCTCAAGAGCTCCTCAAGGGCAGGAGTACCATCTTCACTCTTGGATGCTTGTCCCCAGCACATGCTTGCCCTGCACAGGGGGGTGGGGGTACTCAACAGGCCTTTGTTAAAGTCAATAGCTACACAGGCTGGAGGTCTAATAACATTTTGCCAGTTGGGCTCTTTGCCTGGTGGGGTAATAAAACGGAGGCTATTCTTTCTTGGAGGGAGGTCCTTTTACCCCAAAGATATATTCTATTGCTCTGTGCAGTCCACTGTGGAAGGGCACCTTTTAAAATACTCTGAAAAAGTGAAATAATTACTTTATAACAAACTGTTGATATTCAAAATTATATTTTATCTTATTTCCATGCAAAATGCCATTAGATGTGCATTATCCATAAAATTTGATATTTAAGGGAAAATAACAGTTTAAATTCATAAACACATTTATTCTCAACCTGTAATTTCCTTTTCTTCCCCCCCCCGCCCCCCCACGCTCTCTAGCAAATAAACCTTTCCTGTAATAATCCCTTATCTCTCTCCTTCCTAAACAGTCAGCTCTGGCTGACTATAGATAAGTGAATGCTATAAAACACATTTAAAAAAAAATGAAAGGCCCTGGGTCTTCTCATTGGTATCTCTAACATGCACTGGCTTTCCAAGTGCTATTTCTCCCACAAATAAATTATAAGTAAAAGAGCAAATTGCATCAAAATAAATCTACGGGTGAGTTTTCAATGCTAAGGTAAAACCAGTCTTTGGCTTCTGGCTTCTCTGTTAAAAGGTCTGTGAACTCCATTTTTCCTGAACTTGTAATAACTGTCCCCCAACCCTCAGCTTTAACCCCAGTTTTTATCACTTAGGATTCCCTGTTCAGTGGCAAAGTCACATTCTACCAGCAAGACATGAGACTCCAAATGATAAAATGTCATTTCCTTGGCAATAGGGAGAATCTGACCTGGTGGTTTATAGGAATCTTTGAGTGTTTGACCTGTTTTGATAGAGCGGGAAGTCTAATCTTCTTAAGCCATTTGGAGCTTGCTACCCAAGAGAACGTCTGAGCCCAAGGTGATACCCAGCCCTCCCCAGGTTGGTCTAACGGACCTCCGCCTTCTTCAGCCAGGTACGATGCAAGCTAAAGGAATCTAACTCCATTTGTCCTAGATTGTAGGAGTGCCCCCTACATATATAAGCATCATCTACAAAGTCAGCTGTTTGCACAGCTGCTCAAGGCATTTTGCAGCATGTCTCATGCCCATGTTGAAACCGGCCCATCAGGGGCTGACCTAAGGCAGGCTGGGAATCAGCACAACACAGGTTTCTGGACCTGAGGTGGTGATCCTCTACCCCAGCCATATATTAGAAATACCTGGGAATCTTTTCGAACACACCTACAGTGGAACTCCACTTCAGAGAGGGAGATCTGAATTCCTATCACTGAGACTCTAGATTGGTATTTGTTCAATCTACCTAAGACATCCAGACGCAGGAAGAGAGGCACACACGCAGACACACACACACACACGCAAGGCAAAATTAACTTTGCTTATACATTTTTATTTCACCGAACACATCTAAAACAGTATCATTTCAACATGGAATCTATATAAAAATATTAATAAATTACTATATGTATATACATATAAACGTACTAAATTTTCCAAATCCAGTGTCTATTTGGTACTCGCAGCTCATCTCATTGTAGGCTGGCCACATTTCAAGGGCTCTGTGGTCACATGCAGTTAATGGTTACATGAGACAGTGTAGGTCAGACATGGATGACAGGGATCTGTTCCCAAGCCCTTTCCCTATTATTTATGTGAATTTGGGCAATTTTATTGCTCCTATCTGTGACTCAGTTTTTAGTTTTTTATTTTTAAAGTATTTTATTTATTTATTCAGGAGAGACACAGAGAGAGAGAGAGAGAGAGGCAGAGGGAGAAGCAGGCTCCATGCAGGGAGCCCAAGGCGGGACTCGATCCTGGGTCTCCAGGTTCAGGCCCTGAGCTGAAGGTGGTGCTAAACTGCTGAGCCACCCGGGCTGCCCTGACTCAGTTTTTATTTTTTATTTTTTATTTTTTATTTTTTATTTTTTATTTTTTTATCTTTTTAAATTTTATTTATTTATTTATTTATTTATTTATTTATTTATTTATTTATTATAGTCACACAAAGAGAGAGAGAGGCAGAGACACAGGCAGAGGGAGAAGAAGGCTGCATGCACCGGGAGCCGGACGTGGGATTCGATCCCGGGTCTCCAGGATCACACCCTGGGCCAAAGGCAGGCGCCAAACCGCTGCGCCACCCAGGGATCCCTGACTCAGTTTTTAAAGTGAATAAGTGGCAATGATCATTATACCTCCCTCAGAGGATTACTGGAATATTAAGGAAAGACTTTGTATGATGTATTTACCGAACACAGTGCCTGCATCACTGAAACTATTTATAAAACTGATGTGGTTTCTATTATTATTATTGTTGATGTTGTTGCTATGATTTTAATATAGCACCAGAGATTGCTGATGAAATCCACAGAGAAATCTGGGTTTGAGAGGTAGCATTTAAACCATCTGAAAACAAGTGATTTCTCCAAGTCTCCATGTGAAAAAGTAAAAAGGATAATTGAAACAGTCGTTGTAGTCAAGCTCATTGGTTTCACAAAAAGATACTGAAGTTCCTTGAATTAAAATAGTGATAACAGGGGTGCCTGGGTGGCTCAGAGGTTGACCGTCTCCTCTATTGAATGACCTCTGCCTTTGGCTCAGGTCATGATTCCAGAGTCCTGGGAGCCTGCTTCTCCCTCTGCCTGTGTCTCTCATAAATAAATAAATAAATAAATAAATAAATAAATAAATAAATAAAATATGTATGATCTTTATCAACATTTATGATAATATTTGATTTAATTAATTTTATTTTTTTATTTTTTATTTGTTTAAAGAGAGAGCATGTGTGTGCAAGTAGGGATGGGAAAGGAAGGAGCAGAGGGAGAGGGAGCGAGAGTGAGAGAGAGAATCTTTTTTTTTCTTTAATTTTTTTATTTATTTATGATAGTCACAGAGAGAGAGAGAGAGAGAGGCAGAGACATAGGCAGAGGGAGAAGCAGGCTCCATGCACCGGGAGCCCGATGTGGGATTCGATCCCGGGTCTCCAGGATCGTGCCCTGGGCCAAAGGCAGGCGCCAAACCGCTGCACCACCCAGGGATCCCAAGAGAGAGAATCTTAAGCAGGCTCCATACCCAGTGTAGAGTACCATGTGGGGCTGGATCTCTCAACCCTGAGATTATGACCTGAGCCAAAACCAAGGGTCTGAGGCTTAACCCATCAGTCACTCAAGGCCTTTGATTTAATTCATTTTAAATTTGGCTTCTGAACATTTTATTGAAAGGGTAGATTTATAGAAACTTGGGCTGGAAATAAAATAGCTGAGCCTTCCCCTTGGACTCTTTGCAGCTCCCACCCCTCCACTGCCTGCTGTGGTAACCTACCCTCCCCAACTGGCTTCCTCTATCTGCATGCTATTTCTAGTACCCTAGAAATCCAGCTTGCTCCTGCTCTGGGCTGGCCACAGCTCTTACTCCTTCTAAGAATGTCCTTTCACTTTCCGACCCTGTTGCTAAGTGACCCAGTCTCTTATTTTTGCAAAATTCAAGTGCTTGTCCTTTAAAATAAAATTCATATCAATGTGTAATGCATATATAAAAATGCATAATTAGGGTGCCTGGGTGACTCAGTCAGTTAAGCATCCAATTTGTGATTTCAGCTCAGATCATGAGCTTAGGGTCATGAGTTCAAACCCCCCCACACCCCCAGCCATGCTCTGCACTCAGCGGGGAATCTGCTTGAGATTCTCTCTCTCTCTTCCTCTCTCTCTGCCCCTCCCTTTACTTGCACTTTCTCTCTCTCTCCAAAATAAATAAATCTTTAAAAAATGCATAATTCATAAATTTGCAGTATGAGGAAATTTTATAAATGAATGTGCTTAGGTGAAACATCCAGATCAAGAAAGAGAACATGACAAGTACCTGAGAGGGAGTCCATATGCACCCTCCTAATCACCAACCAACTTATCTATAATGCAACCACTAACCTGATTTTTAACACCAAAGTGTAGCTGTATGTGTTTTTGGATTTTATTGAGTGGGCTCATACTATACATTCTTTTTATACCTAGCTTTTGTTTTTCAGTTACTATGTTAGTGAGATTTAATTGTGCCCTTGCATGCAGCGATGGCTCTATTATTATTTGTTAACCTGTTTTGTTGTTGTTGTTGTTGTTGTTGTTGTTTTGTTTTTGTTTTTGTTTTTTTTTGTTAACCTGGTTTTTAAAACTTACAATGAAGTCAAAATCATGGGCATTATTTTTTCATGTTAGTGCCCATAGGTCTAGCTCATCCTTGGGTAGTGACTGTGTGGTATTCTCTATTATGGTGAAGTCCTATGGACATTTATGCTTTTTCCAATTTTGTCTAATTACAATCAATGCTATAATGAACAGCCTTGTGTATTTGTTGTGACTATGCTTTAAAGAGCATATTGATCAATGGCATGGTGTGTAGAGAGGATCATGAGGAAGAAAAGGAAAGTCAGATTAAAGAAATGAAAGTATATGCTTGTGGATAACTAGGGGCTCTAGCAGATGCTGTTCTTCCTCATTCTGATAGTTGGGGTTCCTCAGTCCGATAGCTCTCCAATTCTTGACCTAACACAAATCTTGTCAATAAGCCTCCCCTATTGAAACAGTGGCCGTCAGTGTTCTTAAGGAAGGGAGAGGTCTAACTGACAAACATATTGCCTTATTCAGTGACACCAGATACCCCCCGTTGTCTTTAATTCACAAATATAAAGATGAAATCCTGACTCACCAGGCCTACCGAAAAAACAAAAAATGAAAAGCAAAAAAACGAAACATAATGATAAGCTTCCAGAGTGGAATATGAAATGTTAACATTAGGAAGTCTCTAAGATGGACTTTAGAAGTACTTCTAAACACACACACACACACACACACACACACACACACACACACACACACACAAAACTACTCACGGGTTTTATAGACCCATTGTGATTTCCAGCATTTAATACTGGAAATCACGGTGCACTAAAAACTTCATAAGCTCTAATCTCAGAAACACTTGGGTCAGGTGATCTTTTTGTCAATTCAAAATAGGACTTTTAAGTCTAATTTCTTTTACCTAAACAAAGGGCAGTAGGGGGTAATTATTAATAAATGATAATTTGATGCTGCGAATTCTTTCCTTCCCACATAAGAGAAACAAGTTGCCATCCAGCCACGAAATAAATTTGTTTCCAACTCTGTAGTGATACCAACAGGGGTTTGGTGACAAATGTACTCAGCAAGGCATGAGCTACAGGATCCAAGAAGATTACAGGGTTGGTATCAGGAGATAAGAACAATGATGGTTTAACTGAGGCAGAAGCAAGAGAGGATATCTGCCACTTTAAGAATTAGTACAAGCTCAGAATCCCTGAAAGACAAATCCAGAAGCAAGATAAACCACACGTGACCCTTATGGGAAGGGATTCAGGCATCTGATGATGGCTGAATTAAATAGGATTTTAAGCTCTCTAGAGAATTATACAGTCTCTGTGATGTCTGTGCATATAATCTTCAATAAAAGTATGTAGAGTATTTAGATTTATTCTATGTCCTGTAGCCACAGCGTAGGAACAGTTATTGTCTTATGAAAGCACGTGTATTCAGGTAGCTGCAGACAGATGTTTTGCCCACATGCCCATTCATGTTTAGGATCCCACACAGTAATGACCATGTCTTTTGTTTTCTATTTCTGATGCTCTGACATCGGAACTTTGCTGATCCTGAGGGAGTCTCCTCCTAGAGTTAGCCAATTTCTGGAGCTAGTAAGCAACTAATTCATGCAGATGATCTTCAAATAGACACTAACCAATCCAGAGTTTACAACCCCAACTACCTCTATTGGACTCTCATACTTTGGACTACAGTCCACCTGCCCTCATCACCCCAGGCCCAGGGACCAGACAACTACTATGGTCCCTCTACCCAGAGCCTGCTAAAATTATACAAACTAGACAATTCTAGGCCTGCTTATACTGTTTCACCCATTGCTTCCTGTGGAGACCACAGTAAATGCTCTTGGCCACAACTCCTCCTTCTCCTCTGCCTCCTAACAGACCTCAGCATTCCCTCTAGAGGCCTCCCATGTCAAGGTGTAACAAACTATCTTTCTAATGGTAGTTGTTTCATTGTGTGTTGGCCTTACTATACCTCAAATTTTCTATTAATACACTATTTTAGAACACAGGCTATTCAAATCAATGCTCTAAAAGGATCATGGGTCATGCTTAGAAATTGCAAATATTTTTAAAATATTGGAACTTTATTTTTCTAAAGAAAAAAAGAAAAAAAAATCCATTCAATGGAGTGACCACTACCCATTGGAATAAATCACAAAAACATCAGCTCTAAACAGGATTAAAATTTAAGATTGAAAGAAAGTTACCATCTAGGTTTATTAGATTTTCTCCTGCAGCCCACGTTGGACACTGCTCTAGATTTATACTTTGGCTGTAAAGATACGCAAGGTGGAATTCCACAAATCCTTTAATCTAGCAGGTGAGATGGACATATAAAAATAAATACGAAACAGTGTGGTGTTTCGGAGCTATGGAGAGAGTGACATCAGCAAGATGAGCGGTCCACACTACCCAGAGCAATCTACAGATCTGATGTAAACTCTATCAAAAATCCAATGGCATTTTTTTACACAAATAGAAAAGGAATCCTGTTTTCATTGTCGTTGCTAAAGGCATTTATGAGATAAAGTTATAAGGAAGACAGAAAATGTAGGTATTTCAACTCAAGCTATTGTCACAGCACAAAGAAGTATCTGAAGTTATTGCCAGGACACTATCAAAATTCAGTGTCCAATTCATATTCTTATAAATATATTTAATTGCTTATCATCAAGGTGGAATTGAGTAATATATGTACTCCTGTCCAGAAGAGCCAGTCCTTCCCGAACAGGAAACAGGAGTGCGGGAACTTCATCTGGAGGTAGGGGTAGAAATAGTGCAAAACTGACTCCAGAACTATTCTCCATGAAACATGCTGTGTAGTCGGTGTAGTCGGGATTACAAAACAAGAGGCCATCCAACTAACCCATCAATTCCAAACAGCCACTGTATGGAGGGAAAACAAGATAGTGGCCACAGAATGAGAATGGTGGTAAGTAGGTGAAGGAACGGAGGGCAGGAGGTGGAACCTGCAATGCACCTGCAGAGATTTTGGGGAGAGCCCTGTGGTCTTGCCCATGGACAGAGCAGGAGCTAAGACATGTAAACAGATGGAGGCAAATGTCCAGCTGTGACCCTGCAGGTAGGCAGGATGAAACACAATAATTTTTATCTTCATTTCACAGAGAAGGAAACTGAGGCTCAAATGTGACAATTGAAAAGTAATAGTCATGAATGCTCTGCTCTATTCCTCCTCTTCTTCTTCCTCAGTCTCCAGGAAACTGAAGGGGAAACCATGCATCTTCTCTCCGACACCCAAAAGCCGGCCAAAGAGGACTCCCGTCCGTGTGAACCAAAACTAAGCAAAAGGAGAGATGTAAATCAAGAAAGTCTTTTATTAAAAGAAAAAAAAAAACATGTAGTGTTGGCCCACAAGGAGCACAAAATCAAATAGAAGAGGGCAATGTATGTTTAAAAATGCAGTAAAAGAAGTTTCAAAAGAGAAATGGAAACTAGGAATGGAAAGTGAGGACAGAGAGGCTTCTATTAAATGTTTAATAACCCCGTGGTAGGCACTCTGAGGAACGCATAATCAGCTTCTTTCTGCCCATGTTCAAAGGTCTGGAGAGAACCAGGGACTTTCCCAAGGTTATGAAGCTCAAAGGTGAAAGGTAGGACCAAGGAACCAATTCAATTGTCTCTGGCTCCAAAGTTCAAGCCTGTCTTACTTCCTTACCTGTTCCATTTATGTTTATTTAACTAAAATCTTGAAGTCACGAATGGTAAATATCTAAAAAAAAAATAAGTTTGCTTTATAAAATAAAGGACCAATGAATACATAAAGTCAAGTCACTAAGATTCCCAGCCCTGCTCATGGAATAGGTGTGGGACGGAGAAGGGAAAGAGAAGAGCACGCATCGCTTCAACATTTTTAGTCTACATGAAAATTGGATGAGATTGCCATTCCAGGAGGAGAAAGAACAAACCCATGGGCGACGGGGAGGTGAGGGTGGTGGGTGTGGATCCTTAATGATCTGGGCTTATACGAACCAAAGTCTTTCTGCTTATCTTTGCCTTTTACATGCTCTGCTCCATGCCTGCTGCCAGGTGTCCATCCTCCCCCTCAACTCCAGGTAACTCTAGGTGTTGTTCCTTCTGCCTAGAGTGTCCTTTCTGCCGCTCTCATATCACCCATCACGCTAGAAGCATATCATTTAGATCTCAGATTTCCACAAGTAGGAAGCGTTCCCTTAGCTCCCTTCCCGGACAAATTTCATGAATGAGGCAATGGAGTAAATCTCCCTTGTGCCCATTATCATGTTGCGTTGGGATCCCTTGGGTAGTGATTGGTCTTCACCCTAATCTGCAAGCTCCTTGGACTTTGCTGATTATTTTGTTTTTATTTTGTTCCTGTTTTGTTCTGTGTTGCTCCAGAAAATCTGGAAAAATGGCCTAATGTGAATGTCCTCAATTTGGACTCTGGACTGGCACACACAACAGACTGTCAGGACGTCTGAAAAATTAGGACTGTGGACTCTCTAACCTGTAGGCAACATACACAATCAAGTTCCTGAGAGGGACCCAGCAAAGGCGGATCACCCCACCCCATCACTAGGCTTGTCCAGATCCAAACACACACTCACAAGTCTTTAGACTAAGATTATGACGGATATTTTCGTATTCCTGAATTTTACTCGTAGATGGATGACTCTGTGTAAAATGTCCTATTAATTAAATACTCCTTCTTAAACTTTACTACTTAAACTTCACCACGGTAGGTGTGTCATGACCGTCTGTTCCATGTACCACTATTACCTGGGAGGCTGCAAGGAAATTGCTCTTCACGAGGAAACAAAAGAAAAAGTAACACGCAGGATCTAACAATGATGCTAAAGGGATGTAAGGACACTCTCTTCTTTCTTCTTTCCCTCAATGTCCCTGCCACTCATACATTTGATTGCCTTCAGAAAACGTTCACACAGGGATGTCCCTGAATGAAACCAGCAATTATGAAAAATCTAAGACGACGGGGAAGCTCTTGCCCCCGAGGGAGAGATGTGCAGACATTACAGATCTCCTGTTGCTATCCATGGGTTGAGGCAGCTCCAGGAGGAGGTCCACATGAGCTGAAACACATAAAAAATCTCCTCCTTCTCTTACACCCAGCAAAGGTTCATTTCTGTTAGAAACAAATACCACACTCAGCACTTATGACAGATGGCAAGCACATAAGTTACCGAAGAAGAAAGGCAAACTTGTGAGGAGGAATAATTTTTGGAAGACTCAGAATAAGTAGTTCACAGCTGGAATAAAATTCATCCAAGAAACAACCTCATAGGCACTGTTCACAGACCTACCCTCTGGGTAGAGAAATCTTGTACCTGTGGGTTGTTTTAAGGTCTGTTTTCTGAAAGGTGAAAGGGTACAAGCCTCCCCCCAGTACACAGAAAGGATGGCCAGGCTTTGGACAGAGTGGCTCAAGAAACAACTCCCTCTCTGGAGAGAAGAAGAGAGTTAAGAGAGTTGTTAAAGGCAGAATGTATGGTATTTCCTATATCCCCACACGCTACTCCTGCCATTATCATTCCAACATCTCACAGGGTTGGCAGGAGAGGATATTATAATTCTGATTTTCAGCAAAATGTCTGTGCCTAAGCAGATATGCATGCGTGTGTGTGACAAAAGTGCCATTCTCATCATTTCTAGGAGAAAACAGCCCATTTTATCATGCTAAAAATTTCCCCCAAATGCATTCATTTGTTGATGACTCTGAGGCATCAATTCTCTTTTAGACAATTTGTGTTTTGTCTCCACTGAAGAGATCCTGCGAGGCTCCACAACAGAGGAACCCCCATGCGATTGTGAGAAATAAGTCATCCTCAGGACTTCTGAGCTCTGCTCCAAGGGCTGGCAAGGAAACGTGGGAGTGTGACATGAACAGGGGTGTGAGGGGGGCATGGGCGCTCAGGGGTGCACTGGGAAAAACCCGGGGCCAGCAAAATATAGCCCAGACCAAATATATAGCTGGCCGGTCTGTTTTCGTAAAAATAGTTTACGGGCACGCAGCCATGCCCATTTGCTGATGTATTGTCTGTGGCTCCTACAGTGGCAGAGTTGCCTGGTTGCAGCAAAGGATGCCAAGCTCAATTATTTGCTATTTGGCTTTTTATAGGAAAAACGTGCTGATCTCTGGATAAAGTAAAAAGAAATTCGGTGAAAAAAAATTACTCTGTTCTGAGAGGTACAATAAAAAATTAATGTTTTTAAATCAGTGTTTCTAAAAATTTTTAAAAATGTCTAAAAAATTAAAAATTAAAATTACCACCAAAATAATTTTAGTTCATTTACTGGGCTGGGTAAACTTGGAGGCGGCCAGCCCATGGAAGCCAGCCTCCTCAGCTGCTAACAGACCAGGCCAGTATGGTTTCTGTGACTAGAGCTCAGAGACTCAGCATCTAAGGCCCCGCTGGGGTCCAGTGAGCTGCTCAAGGCACAAAAGCTCTGGTACAGTGGTGATGGTGCTGAGGAGTTGGGTCAACTAAGGTCTTTCCCAGAAAACTTAGGAGACCAGAAGGAGAATGGAGGTCAGTTGGAAGTGGGGGCAAAATAGGAAAGTCAAAGAAGAGAAGGACCACAAAATAGACAAAGGACAGGTGAGCCATGTCACAACTGCCCAGTCCACAGGGAGCTCCACCTAGAATTCTTCCCAAGTCATGAGAGAAGTCTTCTCTGACCACTAGAGCTACCCCTTAATGTCACCCCAGACTCTGTGAAAGAAAACTCTCAAGGTAAAAATCCTTGTTAATTTTAATTTCTTATTTGCCCCTTATTGCACTAATCGTTGTCCCTGGGAGAGTTTTGTTTTTGTTTTTAAGTAGGCTCCACACCCAGCACGGAGCCCAACTCTGAGCCTGAAATCACAACCTCGGGATCAAGACCTGAACTGAGATCAAGAGTCTGACGCTGAGCTGGTGCAGCCACCCCCGTGCCCCTTCCTCCCTGCGTTTTGTTTGTTTGTTTATTTTTCTGTCTATCTTTCTGTTTTAATCAAAAGAGTTTAACACAGAGAAATGGGAACAACTTTATATCACGAAATAATTACTGGACACACAAACTGGACCCAGGGCAAGATGGCTCGCCCTAAAAAACATGAAAGACAGCAGAGAATGATTTCAGGGGTGTGATACCTCATGGCCATGTAAGCTCCTGTCACTTCTTAACAAGCTTTGGTTTCGTTGATTACCACAATGTTCCATAAGGTATTGAGAGCTTGTAGACCTCAGCTCTAGAGCTGGCTGGTGCAATCTGGTTGTATTTATCGTACTTTAGAGTCAATACTATGCTTGAAATATAAATGGATGAACAGGTTTTAGCCAGAATTTAAAAAAAAAAAAATTTCTGGCTGAATGCTTGGATCCCTTGAAATGCTCTGGCAGCCTGCACCTGCTTGTCCTGCCACCTTCCAATATTTTTGTTAGCCTGGAGTGGTTCCAAAAGGGGACACATAGCAGCCCTGTCCCTGGGAAAGCCTCCAGCGATGGGACATATCCCCAATTCAAGCTGCTGGTTCTGCACCCATCGAGCTGCACATAGAAACATCCTTGCTGCTCTGACCCATCGAGCTGCACATAGATGCATCCTTACTGCTCTGACCAAGCAAGGAAGGATTTCATCTTCCTAATGGACTCGCAGGCTGTGAATAACTGCCCTCACCTTTCTCAGCCATCAGCTATGGTGGAACCCTGGTCGACTAGCAAGATATAACAACTTTTGGCTCAGGAATCTTCTCATTTCTGCATTATTGGGACTTAAGAGGTTAGGAGATGGCTTCAAAGCTTGCTTGTGCATTGTCTCTAGTCTATGTATAGCTGTTCCTCTGTGAAAAGGCCCCTGACAACAATAGCAATGACAAGTATAACACGAACCTTTACTGAGCATTTAAAATACAAAGCTCTTTATGGGTACAAAGTCTTTTCGCCCTCTTCAGTTCTGGGATCGTTATTCACCGTATCAGCACTTGAAGAAATTGGAGCACAGATAAACCAAAGCATGCATTCCGGTTCAAGTGAAAAATAAATGATTGCGGTCTGGGTCTAAAACCAAACTAATGTTGTAGCAGTGGTGTGGGATGGTAAAAAAGGTCATTCTCTGTGTCAGACAGACCTGGGTTCAAATACCACTCCTATCTTGGATTCAGCAAGGTAATACTAAAACAATCCTTTGTCTTCTCCTAGCCCCAGGCTCTCCTCTTAAAATAGGGATGCTAAGGCCTTCCACATTTGGTTTTTGTGAACATAATAAAACAATGGATGCAAAGTCCCCAAAATAGCATCTGATACATAATGGGTAATCACTCAAAAAGTAATGCCATTCTTCCTCTTTTCTGCTCTGATGGAACTCTTTTGACCGCCAGCTCATAGAAGACCTTTTCTATTATCTAACACAGAAAAAAAAAAACAAAAACCCAAATTCATTCTAAGCAGCTAAGAATTCCTTTTTGAAAATCTGAGGTGCTCACGACCCCTGGAGACAGCTTGGACCCACCAATTTGGAGATTAGTTTCAGGAGGCATAATCCTATCTTCCAAACTGTCTTGAGTTAAAGTGAAGAAGCTTAAAATATTAATTATGCTACTAGGCAGCTTTGAATGCTAGTGGTCTGGAGGAAGGAAGGAATGAATATTCTATGCAGTGTCAACCTAGAATTTTTAATAGCTTTTTTTTTTTTAAGTCTGAGAGTCTGTATTTCAGTACATACAAGACCTCAAAAATCAAATATGGATCTAATAAACACATAATATCATTACCCATACCTGATCATACCAGTCTTTCGCCTCTTGCTTTTTGTGAACTTGTTGGATCCCAAGGTCCCCTTCACACGCTCCCCACCACCACCACCACACAAGGGTCAGCTCTGACCTAGACTTGGGAGCCAATTCCAACTAAGAGGGCACAAAGGAGCATTTAGGGAGCACTCAAGTTATTGATTCATGAAATATTGAGTGAGAATGTTAATAGTCTAGTGTTGGTCTTGGACCACGCCACTGAGATGTTAATGCCAGAGTCCAAGTGTTCCTCTACTGACTTGGTTAACAGGGTCCCTGCATGATATTTATTCAGCCCTTTCTAACTTCTAGTCAAGGGAAACAGAAGCAGTATATAATTCAGACTTTGGAGACAGGTTTTGGAAGGTTGGAAAAATTTTTCTAAAAGAAATAATAATCTTCAGATGATTCTCAAAGGACAGTGGCAATCAGGTGGAGGGTGAAGGACAGAAGGGGAAGCTGGTTAAGTGGGAAAGGGACCAGTGGGGTGTTCTAGACATAGGAAACAGCCTCTGTAAAGACTCCAGTGAGAAAGAGAGCACGCAATACTAAAAGAATTGAAAGTCATTCAGCACAGCAGGCATACAAGGGGCACGGCTAGAGTTCGAAGGAAGTGAAAAGACCATATTTGTACTTTAGAATAATTTTGTTCTGTGGAGAATGGATTGAGAGGGGGCTGACTAGAGAAAAATGTAGTAACCTGCTACAGTTGCTAAAGTGACATTTTTCTGTTTAGACAAGCGGTTTCATGGTAAACCAGGATGGACACTCAAACAGAGGTTTAAGAACAATTGAATCAACTGGATTTGTAAGTTGAATGGAACCCAGAGAGAGGAGTCAGGGGTGAATTGTGGATTCGGATTGTGATGTGAACAAATGCAAGGATGGTAGTGCCTGCCATTCACTGAGGACTGGGGGGGATGGGGCAAGATGGAAGGGAAGTGGGGAGTTTAGTTTGTCCACGGTGAGTGTGCGGTGTTCACAGGACCCCTGGATGTAAATGTCCACTAGGAAGCGACATGCCCCATACCTGGCACTCTTTTACTCTGGTGACATCTCAGGACCACCTGTCCTTCAACATCTCCCCAAGACACCAACTACACAGAGGGATCACATTTGTTTATGATCCTGTCCTCCAGACAACATACTCGGTCTGCAAGACTGCATGACCTCTATCACCTGGATCTAAATCTCTAGGACCTGGTCATCAAGCTTAGGATGGATGTCAGACCCCTGGCAGGAATTTGATACACAAAACCTATACCCATTTTACACAGAAACAATTTCTCAAAACTGATCTGATGCTAGAACCCGCTCCTGAGATACAGGCAGAGTTGGAGAGCGAGACTTAGCCTAAAAGATATGAAACAATTCAAAGAATTGAAATATCTAATCACTTCAGATGGTTTTAAATGTTATGATATTTCAAAGTCACTCTATACTCTCAGGCTATCTGTTTGGAAAATATTATGTAAAAACTACACAGTGAAATCTCTATGAGGCTGCCTTGGGATGAAGAGTAAAATAGTTTAGCACAACTATTTCAAAACTGAAAGTATAGTTTTATTCAATGCATAGGAGGCAGTTAGTTAATATACAGAAAGTTTAATGAATGATAAATCAATGGGTCCACAATGGTCATGTTTTACATTTGTACTGAAATCCAGTTTAAAAAGTATTTCCATGCCCATGAAATTACTTAAATCTCTGAATTATAGAATTCCAAAAGTAACTGTTTCTTTCCAGATCATGTGGACAAATGTTAGGGAATCCCATATAATGTGCAAACAACTTATCAACATTCAAAAATTTCCTTTGCCTCAACTAAACCACATTCTCTACAACTAAATGATCACTTCTGTTGGGGGCCAAAAAGTAAATATCTTCCCATCCAAATTGGTTGAGTACGGTTGCTAAATTTTCTTCATCTGTTTGTTTTTAATAAAATGCAGGAAATAAAATGAAAGAAATGCAGTGAATTCTTGACCAAATGAAAAAGCTGATGAAATAATGATTTGGGTTTTTTTTGTTTGTTTAATTTTAATTTTTAAATAAATATTTTATTTTATTTTTATTTAATTTTTTTAGGGAAAAGAATTTTATTAAGAAAATCATAAGGATGAAAAAATATATTTACAGTACTGTATTTATTGATACCATTAGTTTACCTCATCTATTTATAAGACAAACCATCTGTTGGTGCCTACATCAATACTGTATTTATAATACAAAACACTGTAAATGCTATACATGTAACTGACACTAGACATCACAAATGAAAATATGTGAAAAAGAAATTAATATTTATTTACAAATATAACAATTCATGCATTGATATCAAAGAAGCAGCAATGTGATTGCTTTATGGTAGCCTAGTATAATCAATACAATTGCTTCATGGTGGCTTAGCCCATACACTGATGAATGAATCATCATAAAATTTGTATGGCATACAGTATTATAGTCATAATAAATATTTTATTTTAGATCTATAGGATTATTCTGGAGATAGTACAGAATTCATGTATTCTCCACATCAAGTTTACCTATTATCTTACATTAATACAGTATATTTATCAATAATTAATGAGTTAATATGATTTTTTTAGATTATTTATTTATTTATTCATGAGAGGCACACACACACAGAGAGAGAGAGAGAGAGGCAGAGACACAGGCAGAGGGAGAAGCAGGCTCCATGCAGGGAGTCCAACGTGGGACTGGATCCCGGGTCTCCAGCATCAGGCCCTGGGCCGAAGACGGCACTAAACTGCTGAGCTACCCGGGCTGCCCGAGTTGATATGATCTTATTAACTGAAGATTATACTTCAATCGGAGTTCCTCATTTTCTCCCTAATTCCCTTTTTCTCTTCCAAGATCCCAACAAGGAGGCCACATGACATTCAGTAGTCATGTTTCCTCAGGTTTTCTTTGGTGATGACAGTTTTTCAGATTTTCCATATTTTCGATGACTGACAGTTTTGAGGATGACTGGTCAGGTATTTTGTGGAATATCCCTCAACTGGTATTGTTCTGATGATTTTGTCATAATTACACTGCAGAAATATATTTCTGGGACCAAACCATAAAGCTAAAATTACCATTATAATCCTGTCACATCAAATGATTTATCACCCTTAATGCAAACCTTGATCACCTGACTTGAGGTAGTTTGTCAGGTTTCTCAACTTTAAATTTACCCTCTTTTTTTCCCCTTTTATACAGTAAGTTTTGGTAGAAAGTCATTATATGCAGCTAACTTTTAAGTACTAGAGAGCTTTGTTCCACCTCCTTAAAGACAGAGGAGCCACAGAAATTTTTTGGAAATTTTCTGCCAGGATAGTTGCATACATTCCACATTTATTTACTTAGTTATATTTTGAACCACTATAGAAATGTAGATTTTTAAATCTTACACATTGAATTATAGTCCAGTTCAACTTTATTTTGTCTATGTATTTTTTTTTCCAGGTTTGGCAACTGGGAACTGTTTCAGAGGGCTTCTGGAATGTTCTGGTATACCCATATTATTGTGGGGTTTGTGTGTGTGTGTGTGTGTGTGTGTGTGTGTGTGTGTGTATGTGTTTTCCTGAATCCCTCCTTACTTCCTGGGTCTACAAGATGCTCTAGGCCCATCTGGTATGTTTTTTGTCTCACTTCCAGAATCAATCTTTTCTCTAAGGAGCCATTTCCAATATAAACTAGAGAATAGTATCAGAAACCAAGATCTGGGTTCTGGGTATGCTTACAGTTACTGGGGCATCATTGCTTCTAAGCTTCATCAACTGATGGAGTAAAGATACGTATGTGTGTACACCAGTACACTAGCCTGTGTGTGTGTGTGAATGAATAAATGTTTCTATAAGCAATCATCATATGTATATGTGTGTCTGTAGATATGTAGGCATATATAAGTATATGCCTAAACAGCATCCAGTTGGCTGTATCCAACTCTAATTTATTACTGCATGAATCATACTGGCCTCCTCCTCTTTTTCATGTGTAACCCCTTCTTCAACAGTTAGAAATCTGACTTCCACAAACTGCCATCTATTAAATGGTCAGTTATACTATGAATGTAGAGTGATTTTTAGCACAGTTAACCCCTAGCTCTGTGGGGGCGAAGTGGGGGTAGATTTTATCAACTAGGCTAATAATACTGAGATACAGTTCCTTTAGCCTTTAGTTTTACAGTCTCTATTCATTTTCAGTTACTTAGGTCTACACCATTTCCCCACATTGTTCAATGAGGTTGTTTCACACATTTGTAATGCGTTTTGTTTGTTTCATCACATTCTGCATCCTCTCTGGGGACTTCCCAATCTCTTAAATGATCTTTTAAAAAAGATTTATGTATTTTTTTAAAAAGATTTTATTTATTTATTCATGAGAGACACACACACACACAGAGAGAGAGAGAGAGAGAGAGAGGCAGAGACACAGGCAGAGGGAGAAGCAAGCTCCATGCAGGGAGCCTGAAGTAGTATTCGATCCCGGGACTCCAGGATCAGGCCCTGGACTGAAGGCAGGTGCCAAACTGCTGAGCCACCCAGGGATCCCCCAATTTATGTATTTTTTTGAGAAAGAAAGAGGGAGAGAGAGAAAGGGAGCCAGTGGGGAGGAGCTGAGGGAGAGGGGGAGAGAGAATCTCAAGCAGGCTCTGTGCTGAGCTCAGAGCCCAACACAGGGACATTAATCCGAGATCATGAGCTGAGCCAAAATCAAGAGTGGGACATTTAGCTGACTGAGTCACCCAGGCACCCCTTAAATGATTATTTTTAATTTGCATACGTTAAAGTATACTCTTTATGATAGAAAGTGTAATAGGTTTTGATAAATTCATAATGTCATATGTTTAACACTGCAGCTTCACATAGAATAGATTATTTTACAGTCCTAAAAGTCCCCTGTGCTCCAACTATTCATCCATTCCTCCCTCTTCTCAGAACCCTTGGCAACCACTTATCTTTTTTTTTTTTTTTTTTTTCATCTTTAGTTGAATTTTCCAGAATGTCAGATAGCTGGAATCATAAAGTATGTATGCTGGGTGCCTGTCATTAAATTTGGAAAGTTCTCAGCCTTTACTATTTCAAAATTCCTTCTGCTCCATTTTCCTTTGTGGTTCTGGTATTCCAATGATGTATATGTCATAACTTTTGAAATTACTTCACAGTTTTAAAATGCTTTATCATAATTTTTGAATTTCTTCTTTTGCATTTAATTTTGGGAGCTTTTGATCGATTTATTTTGAGGTTCACTGATCCTTTTCTTGGTCATGTCATGTCTACTGATGAGACTATCAAAGGCCCACTTCAAGGCTGTTACAATGTGTTTATTTTCTGGCATTTTCTTTTGATTTTTTTTTTTTGGAGTTGCCCTCTCCCTTCTTATATTACATATCTGGTTTGGCATGTTGTTTACTCTTTTATTTAAAGCCCTTAACATTTTAATCATAACTGCTTTAAACTCCCTGTCTGATAATTCCAACATTTGTGTCATATCTGAGTCTGGTTCTCATGCTTGCTTTGTCTCTTCACATTATATTTTTTTATTGTCTTTTAGCATGTCTTTTTTTCGTTGTTGAAAGCCAGATACATTATATTATATATTAGGAAATGCATAAAGAGGCCGTGAAGATATGTGTTCACCCAGCTAGAAACTGAGCTTTGTTTAATGTTTTCATTATAGGTGCCAGAGGTTTCAAATCCCTTCAGTGTCCTGTTTGTCTCCCCTCTTCATTAGAGGTTTTCCTAAGTAGACCGCTTCACAAAAAAAAAAAAAAACAAAAAACAAAAAACAAAAAACTCTATCTTTCAGCTTTTTCAGCTGTAGTCCTTTAATATTATAGAGGGGCCCTGTTTACTGACAGTAAAATGTAGGGTGTTTCCTAATCTGGTTACATTTCAGCCTTTTAATGGGCCTAGGGCCATCACAAGCATTGTTCTTTTTATAAGAGACATTGTCCTTCTCCCCCACCTCTCTTCCAACACAGGAAAACTCTGGTAGACTGGAGGCAAAGCTCATCAAGTAAAGCTTTTCGCCCCTGGGGAGCAGACCTGTGTTATGGAGAAGACTCTGGGTATAACTCCACAATGATTACTCTCCTCCAAACTCCACCAGAGTCCTGAGAAGCTCCTCGTGGGTTTTCTGGAAACCCAGGAAAGCAAGGAAGGCCTCCCTAAAACTACAGGCCCCCTAGGAGTTTCTCATCCTCATACTGACCCACACAGCCTCCAGCAATTGGTCAAACTTCCATTGAAGCTACTCTCCCAGTGTAAGCTCTAAGTAGCACATCCCAGCCGTGATTTACCAGTCTCTCCAATTCTGAGTGTGATAGACCTGCACACTCAGTTGGCTAGTGAATCCTAGGAAAGTCACCGAGTTGCAGTTTGTCTAGTTTTTACTTGTTAGAAGGATGGGAGTGACAACTTCCAAATTCTTTGCATGCTGAATCTGAAATGAGAAGCTTCCCTATTTCCATTTTCAAAGACATTTTATATTCTCTATTCAGACCCATCTTTGGCTTTAGTACTTATCTGCACATTTTTTTTTCATTCCAATATCTCAAGGCAGCAATTGCAGAAATTTGTGTTTGCATTCTTCCAACTTTAGAATTCCCCAGAAGTTAATTTCATTTCTAACTGAGCAAACATCAAGAGATTCTCAACTAGCCAAAGTGTAGTCACATGTGCTAGAATGGGTATTAATACAAATTATGATATTCTGTACTTTATTTCAAAGTCATTCAGAACTAGAGATGCATCAGCATCAAATATACTGACGGTGCCTTTTCTTTCCTACAGTGCATATAATGAGGGTTTCATAATGGCTTGTGCTTCTAGACATATTTTCCTAAAGACAGTCTGAAAACCATATTTTAAAGTTAAGAGAGGCAATCTTAGAAGTTTTGTTTCTATCCAGTGGCAACTCAGTGACTGTGCCTGGGAGGAGTGGTCGCCATTATCGCTCCTGGCCTTCCAATATCTTCTTCATTCTTTCTACACGAAATCATTGTTTGCTTATTTTACTCTCATGTCACTCCAGTTAAAAAAAATTCAGAAGAACATTAATGGGCATCCAGAAGAACAGATTATAAGTAGCCTTAGGAAGAAACTGACTTGCTGTCCCAGAGCCAGTCTCCATGGATGACCAGTCTCAGGGTTGACTGCAATCTGAACACGCTGGTTACGTGTGTGTCACCTGGGTGGACAGTGGTTGTGTATGTCAATTAGTTGGCTTTTCCATTCTAAGTGTTGATGCTGTCTTAAGTAAATGAAGTTGCCTTTCTCATTTTTCTTTCAACAGGAACAGACAGACAGACAGACACACACTCTCTCTCTCTTTCTCTCTACATGAGGCTTTTTGGGCCTCAGTGAGAAAAAACTTATCGGGACCTAGTAAGTGGTTGAATGGCTCATGTCTTCTTGAATGCAGTGACTTCACAGACTGAGAACACGCAGGGTTCCTAGATGAAATATAGAATGTCTGGTCAAATTTGAATCACGAACAGTGAATATTTTTTAGTGTGAGTATGCTAAATCTGATTGCCCACTCTTTCCCTTAAATGAATTCCAGCTGAGGGTCTAGGGTTTCCCTCTCTAAGAATTCAGCTTTCCTTGTCACATCAAGAGATCAAGTCACAATAATCCCCTCATGGAAAAGAATCTCAGGAGTTGAAAAACACTCACTGATGCATCACAGGGCTTTTCCTGAGGGCCATGAAGACATGAAGAAGGCTTCTGTCACAGAGAAAACTAGGCTTAGAGCCCTCTCTAACACCAGGTCACAATGTTCACATTCATTAATGGACTTTCCACCTGACTTGGCCGAATATATTCATACCACTATGGGCTGACTTTGGATAGCATTTTAGAGGTGTGGAAAATAAATATCTCTTGCTGAGAACTGACCATACTCCAATTAATTGCCACGACAATGCAGTGGATTTGTCTCACTATCCAGCTATGAAATGATGCTTCAGAGCAGTCAAGGAAAGTCACTTAATTATACAATTTTATGGCTGAAATGTTCAAGTTCACTTCCTTCCCAGAGATCAGTTGGGTATCATTTAGATAGAGGTGAAGGCCTGGATCACCCCCAAAGAACCCCCCCTCCATGGATGGGGAGCACCAAGGCAGAGACGCCAGGCCCCAGAAATCTCAGAAAGAGAAAGGTAACACGAAAATCTCAATGGCCCAAGTCTCGCCAGCAATGGAGTTGGGATCTCAGCACCATTCAGGGAGTGGAAGATCTCTAGAGTACCTGGACTATCCTTAAAAATGTAGCCAACTTATTTCCCCTGCAACCCTCACATGTCAGGAGCTGTCATAAACGGTAGTTATTTGATATTTTATTTAACCTTCAAAATAACCTCATGATTTGTGAATGTGTTGAATCCTTTATAGGAAAGTAAGGCTCAGAAAGATGAAAATAGTCGCTGACAGTCTTCTGATGAGGAGGGTTTTGAACTGAGACTCACACTCATGGCTGTCTGAATACAAAGCCCCTCTTCTTTCCACATGCACCGCACTGCTTCTGTGAATGTTTGCCATGTCTAACATATGGAAATGAAAAGTTAAATATTTATGAAACCTCCTTTTGAGTGTGTACTCTTGCCAAGTTAAGTAGCTCAGCCATTTATTTTTACCTCTGTCACTGGTGATTAGAGTATATTTCAGGGGGAAAAATGTCAACTTTCAGTTTCTTACTTTGCTATGATGTTCAAAAAAAAAAAAAAAACCTTAGGGAAAAATGTATATATTCTATAATTTCAACCCAAGCCCCAGGTGTTAAGCTGCATCGATGTCAAGGCTATGACTCTAGGCCCAGTGTACAGTCTAGCCCAGAGTCAGAAGTAGGGGATTAGTTCTGTTAAATTCAGTCAGAGATAATACCAATGTCTGAACGTTGCTTTGAGAGTTTTAGTGCTCAGCTTCAAGACTTTTAAGCAGCAGGGGCTTCAGCAATAGGTTATTTAGGAAGTCAATCTGGGATATCTAAGATGTTATGAAACACACCAAAAATGGCCTAGCCATGATCCCAAAGCACCAGGAAAGAAATTGGGGTTCCAGGGCTATCAGAGGAATGGAGGTAGTGGTGGGGTGGGGGGAGAAAGGTAGCATGATTATGGTAGATGCAGGTAGATGTTCCACCTAGAGATTAACTAGGAAGTCAGCCATCCATCCTTGATGCAGAGCACACTGCACAGGGGTGGGAAAGTAGTCGTCTTAATGAGAGCCTGCAAGTGTGGCATTCCTACTTGGAACTGTCACTTCTATTTAATTTGTGTACTTTCATTGTGAAATGGTCTTCAGAGTCACCGGTACCTGTTTGGTTAAGGTACTGTCTTACTCTCATGGGAGTTACTGAGACCTTAGCCTGAGTTAGGAAATGATAGCTCCGTGAGTTGGTTCAGCCACCTGAGTCTGATATTACAAAATCAGGAGCTGCACTGTAATTATTTCAGTTCTCCTCCAGTGGGCTAATATTAGGCCCACATTTAATTTTCTCCCACCTTATCAAATTCCTTACTGACAAAGTCCTTTAAAGCTCAATTAATTTAGCAATATGATTACATTCCCTGAGGAACATATAACCATCACTGCTGTGTAGAAATGGAGATGTCCTCAGTATGCTCTACTGTTAGAATGGATCTTTGAACGGGAGAAATTCCAACTGTGATTTGAGGGGGAAAATTTATAATTGTGCTGTTAGTTTTTATCGTTTAATAGTTATTTTTAAAAAGTCACTGTTAATATCCTTCCACTGCTCAATCATTTTTAATAAATATTCATCTGTTTACTCATACCTCTGAGTGAAGGAGAATTTTTCCTGACTACAAATGGGAGTGATTTGACATAAGTTCTATAGCAACATTGCCACAGTGCTGCAGAGAAGGTCTAATTTTTGCCCTATTTTTAAAAAAGCAATGAGAACAACAACAAATAAACTCTAACATCTACTCAAATATTGGGACACCTGCACCCCGATGTTTCTAGCAACAATGTCCACAATAGCCAAACTGTGGAAGGGGCCTCAGTGTCCATCGAAAGATGAATGGATAAAGAAGATGTGGTTTATGTATACAGTAGAATATTCCTCAGCCATTAGAAACAACAAATACCCACCATTTGCTTCAATGTGGATGGAACTGGCGGGTATTATGCTGAGTGAAATAAGTCAATCAGAGAAGGACAAACATTACATGGTCTCATTTGGGAAATATAAATAATAGTGAAAGGGAATAGAAGGGAATGGAGAAGAAATGGGTAGGAAATATCAGAAAGGGAGACAGAACATGAAGACTCCTAACTCTGGGAAACATAGGGGTGGTGGAAGGGGAGGAGGGCGGGGGTGCGGGTGATGGGTGACGGGCACCGAGGGGGGCACTTGAAGGGATGCGCACTGGGTGTTATTCTGTATGTTGGCAAATTGAACACCAATAAAAAATAAATTTATTATTAAAAAAATGTTGGGGGTGTTCTTTTATTTAATTGTAAAGGCTTATGCAAATGGAACCAAGACTATTTATCCTTTTGCTTCTTCATCTCTATTTTTTTTAAGATTTTATTTATGAGAGACACAGAGAGAGAGAGAGAGAGAGAGAGGCAGAGACACAGGCAGAGGGAGAAGCGGGCTCCCTGCGGGAAGCCCGGTGCAGCACTTGATTCCAGGACCCCAGGGGTCATGACCTGAGCCCAAGGCAGACGCTCAACCACTGAGCACCCCAGGCATTCCTATCTCTGTTTTTCAAAAAGAAAAAGGACCACTGTAATCTAGAACTAGAAATAGTTTTATTCAAGGGATCTTCCATACTACAATTTAATGACATTTTACTAAAAATGTCTTTATTTCACAACAATAAGATACATGTTTGTTGATCACAGATAAGATGACAGAGGTTGGGGATCCCTGGATGGCTCAAAGGTTTAGTGCCGGCCTTTGGCCAGGACGTGATCCTGGGGACCTGGGATCGAGTCCCACGTTGGGCTCCCAGCATGGAGCCTGCTTCTCCCTCTGCCTGTGTCTCTGCCCGCCCCCCATGTCTATCATGAATAAATAAATAAAACCCTTAAAAAAAAGATGACAGAAGTTGAAATATGAGAAAAATTAGAAATTCATTTATGTATTTCCCTATATTTATGATAAAAATGATCATTCTTTCACTTTTGGTTCAGTGAATATCATTAAAGTTGTCTAAACAGCCTAAAATGGACTTCACACATGAACTGTTTAAAATTATTCAGATCTCATATAACATAGTCACATATGGGTTTATCAGATTAGCCAAAATCCCATCATTGAAATTTGATATCTATTTTTAAAAATTCTAAGCACAAAGAAATGCATTCAATTGTATTATCACCATAGGAATCAGAAGTTTCGTCACAGTAATTAAATCTTAAGGGAATATACAAATGCAACATCACTGTGTGCTAGGAATATAGTTCATTAAAAAAGACATGAAGTTTGCTTTTTAAATTTTATTGTGCTTATTTAAAATCTGAAATTCTGTAAATGACATTTCACGTCCTCATTGTCAAACACATTTTTCCCAATTTTTATCAATTAATATTTAATATCAGGAACATGTTCATAGACATTCAGCTTCCTCTCTGATACGTAAAAGACTTGGAAGTCATTTCTTTCATCTTCACACAGAAAAAAAAAAAGCTGGGCAAAATGAAAATGAACAGTTCTTCTCAGAGCCATCAGCGAATTGAGGTCACGAGGCTGCCTTGGAAAGGGGAGAGATGGGTGAGTACAGAGAATCACAGCTCACTGGGATCAAACATCACATGCTGTGACCAGAAACTATAAGAACACTTAAACAGTAATTGATTAATAGCTGAAGCCTGAGTATAGACTAGCCCGAGAGATTAAAAACTCCTGGGGACACAGCCTTAGAGGGATCCCTGACAGTTTTGTGAGATTTCCCTCCAGGGGCCCCTCCATGTTCTGATGATGAAGATTGGAGAAAGATCCTTTCACGGATCTGAAGGGAACAGTGACCATTTTAAATATTGCCATAGTGTTCTGTTATCCTTAACAAAGGCCCCCTCAGAGGAAACTACTGTACCAGGGCCTAACCACCATGAGAAATACTCAACTCCAGCTCCCTCCAGCCTTTCACATGCAGAAAGGACATATTCAGTTATAGACTCCTCTAGCTTTGCTGTCTCACGGAAAGGGGGAAGACCAGAAAAAAGGCTTAAATGAGCTTGTGAAGGCCTCAGTCCAGAGGCACAGGCCCACCAGAAGACGAGGATCTTATCTCAGAATTATAGAATACTGCCTCCACATGCATCATTCACAAACAGGGCTCCTGTACAGGGAGAGGGGAATACCGCCACAAGTACTACATGGGCCAGACTTACTCAGAAAGAAGTCTCTAGGGAAGCCAAAAGACAGTAAGGGCTGACAAAAATGAAGACACTGGAAGAAATTTTAGCCTCTGACACCTGCAATTATAGCCTACATAAACACAACCTAGTCCCTACCTAGATCAGCATAAAAACCCATATAGAAGCCTATTTACCTCAGTTCCTATGAGTTAATATACTATGTACAGCTTTCCAAAAAAATAAATAAATAAAATATTACAGGGTATGCTAAAAGGGGAAAAAAACTTCAAAAATCTGAAAGGACAAAGGAGGCATCAGAACCAGATGCAGATTTGACAGAAATTTTTGAAATATCAGAATTTAAAATAACCGTTTAATATGCTAAGGAACCTAATGAATAAAAAGAGACAACAGGCAAAAAAAAATTGGTCATGCAGGCAGAAAGATAGAAATTCTAAGAAAGAATTGAAAGGAAGTGCTGCAAAGCAAAAACACTAAAGTATAGATGAAAGATGCCTTAAACTTATCAAGTCTGAGGGAAAAAATCAATAAGCCTTAATTGATCAATTAAATCAATCAATAAGCTAAAATCAATAAAAAATTTAAAAAAATCAGAAGACTGTCAATAGGAACTTCACAAACTGAAAGGCAGAGAGAAAAAGAATTTTTAAAAGAATAGACTGACCAACAACTGGAGAATAATTTTTAAAAGGTGGAGTAGCAGGGGCGCCTGGGGGCTCAGTTGGTTAAGCATCTGCCTTCAGCTCAGGTCATGATCTCAGGGACCCGGACTGAGCCCCACATTGGGCTCCCTGCTCGGTGGGGAGTCTGCCTCTCCCTGTTCCGAATCCTGCTCTTGCTGTCTCTCTAAAATAAATCAATAAAATCTTAAAAAAAAAAAAAAGGTGTAGTGCATATAATGGGAATACAAGAAAGAAGGAAGGAAGAGAGGGAGGGAAGGAAGAAGGAAGGAAGGAGGGGAAGGTCACTCAAAACACTTTTAATGGCTGAGGATTTTCCAAAATTAGTGAAGGACCCAAAAAACTAAAGATCTACAGTAGGTATATCATCTTCCATCTACACAAAATCAAAGACAAAGAAAACTTGAAAGAAACCCGAGGAAGAGACAGGAAACACTGTACCTAGAGAGAAGTGAGGATAAGAATTATATCATTCTTCTCTACAGGAAACAGAAAAGCAAGAAAGTGGAGTAAATATTTAAAATGTGGGAGAAAAACCAAATCACCACCAACCAAGATTCTTTCTTGGACAACCATTAAGGGAATTTATTGTCAGCAGAAATATCTTGCAAGAAATGTTACAAATTCTTCAGAGAAAAAGAAAAGAGGTTAGAATATTGGATATACTTATGGAAAAGAAGAGGCTCTAGAGAAAGAACAAATGAAGATAAAATACATTTTTGGCTTCTTCTTAATTGAACTAATGGAAATCTGTTCAAGAAAAGAATAGCAATAATGTATTAAGTGATGAGAGTTTGTGGGTAAATGAAAGGGAGGACGGCAATATTGTAAGAGATGGGATGGAGTAACTGGGAACACTAACTTACTATATTACTCATAAAGCAGTAAAGTGCTATGTAAAAGTGGACTTAGACTAGTTGTAAAAGTATATTACACTGCAGAGCAACAACTAACAAAATTAACAAGGAAGTATAATTGATACGCTGAGAGAAGACAAAATGCTATCACATAAAATACTTAATTAGAACCAGAGAAAAAAAGAAGGCAGAGCAGAAAGAAAAAAAAAAAAAAAAACAAGGTCAGTGAATAGAAAGAGAATAGTTAGAAGTAGGGTAAATATTCATCCAAAAATTTCAAAAATCTCTTTAAATATGGAGTAAGTACACCAATTAAAAATAAGGAAACATTGAGTATACATATAAAAAAACAAGATGCAAGTATATATAATTTATAAAAAATCTACTTTAAATATATAGACACAGATAGCTTTAAAGTAAAGGGATGGAGTAAGATATGCCATAGTAACACTAATCAAAATAAATCTGGTATAGAAGACAAGGATTCTCAGTCTCACCATTTTTATTCAACATTATACTGGGAAGTCCTAGCCACAGCAATTAGGCAAAAGAAACAAAAAATAAAAAAGCAAACAACCCCCCCACACACACACACAAAACAGCCCACAAACCAAACCAAATAAAAAACATCCAAATTCAAAATGAAGTAAAATGTTCTATATTTGCAGATAATATGATATTATACATAAAAAACCCTAAAAATCCCAGCAAAAACTGTTGGAATTATAAAACAAATTCAGTAAAGTTTCAGGATAGAAAATCAACATACAACAAACAGTTGCGTTTCTATAAACTAACAATGAACTACCAGAAAGAAGAATAAAGAAAACAATCCCATTTACAATTGCATCAAAAAGAATAAAATACCTAAGAATATATTTAACCAAGGAGGAAATTTTGTACCCTGAAATCTATAAGACATGGATGAAAGAAACTGAAGAAGACACAAATAAATGGAAAGCTATTCCATGCTCATAGATTGGAAGAATTCATATTAAAGTGTCTACGCAAAGTAATATAAGGTTTCAGGGCAATCTTTATCAAAATTCCAAGGGAATTTTTTTCACAGAAATAGAAAAAACAGTTCTAAAATTTGTACAGAACCAAGGAAGACTTTGAATCCCAGAGCAATCATGAGAAAGAAGAACAAAGCTAAAGGCATCACCCTTCCTGAGTTCAAACTATATTACAAAGCTATAGTAACCAAACAGTATGATATTAACATAAAAATAGACACAAAGGGACACTTGGGTGGTTCAGCAGTTGAGCATCTTGCCTTTGGCTCAGGTCCTGATCTCTGGGGTCCTGGGATCTAGTCCTGCATTGGGCTCCCTACAGGGAGTCTGCTTCTCTCTCTGCCTGTGTCTCTGCCTCTCTCTCTGTCTCTCATGAATAAATAAATAAAATATTTTTTAAAAAAACAGACACATAGATAAATGGAACAGAATGGAAAGCCCAGAAATAAACCCATGTATATACAGTGAAATAGCGTGGAGGTTCCTCAAAGAGTTAAAAATAGAGCTCCCCTGAGACCCAGCAATTACATTACTGGGGATTTACCCCAAAGATACAGATGCAGTGAAACACCAGGACACCTGCACCCTAATGTTCACAGCAGTAATCACCACAATAGCCAAACTGTGGAAGGAGCCTTGAAGTCCTTCGACAGATGAATGGATAAAGAAGATGTGGCCTATGTATACAATGCAATATTATTACTCAGCCATTAGAAATGATGGATACCCACCATTTGTTTCAACATGGATGGAACTGGAGGGTATGATGCTGAATGAAGTAAGTCAATTGGAGAAGGACAATTATTATATGGCTTCACTCATATGGGGTATATAAGAAATAGTGAAAGGGATTATAGGGGAAAGGAGGGAAAATGAGTGGGAAAAATTAGAGAGGGAGACCAAACATGAGAGACTCCCAACTCTGGGAAATGAACTAGGGGTAGTGGAAGGGGAGGTGGGCAGAGGAATGGGGTGACTGGGTAATGGGCACTGAGAAGGGCACTTGATGGGATGAGCACTGGATGCTATACTATATGTTGGCAAATCCAAATTCAATAAAAAAAGAAATAATTATGAACTAAGAATATAGAATGGGGAAAAATGATCTCTTCAATGAAGGAGTTGGAAAAACTGGACATACACATGCAAGTGATGAAATTAGAATGCCACCTTACACTATACACAAAAAATAACCTCAAAATGTACTAAAGACTTATATATAGAAGACTTGAAACCATAACGATCCTGGAAGAAAACATAAATTGTAAACTCTGGTATTAGTCTTGGGAATAATTTTGAGATTTGACACCAAAAGCAGAAAAAACAAAAGCAAAAATAAACAAGTGGGACTGTTTCAAACTAAAAAGTTTCTGCACAGCAAAGGGCACTATTGATCAAATGTAAAGGCAACCTGTGAAGAAAATATTTGCAAATCACCTATCTGATAATGAGTTAATATCCAAAATATATAAAGAATTCATTCAAATCAGTAACAACTATTACTAATTCTATTATAATTTGTTGTCTCACTACGACAAATTCTATTAAAAGATGGGCAGAGGAACTGAACTGGTATTTTTTCCAAAGAAGATATATTAATGGTGAACAGGTCCAAAGAAAGGTGTTCAATGCCACTAATCATCAGGGGCATGCAGATCAAAACCATATGGAGATACTACTTCATACCAGTGAGGATGGCTACTATCAAAAAGACAAGAGATACCAAATGTTAACAAGGATGTAGAGAACACAACCCTTGTGCTCTGTTGGTGGAAATGCAGTTGCTATGGGAAACAGTATGGAGGTTCCTCAAAAAGTTAAAAACAGAATGACCATATGATCCAGCAATTCTACTTCTGGGTAAATATTTGAAGGAAACCAAATTAGTATTTTGAAGAAACATCCACATCTCCATGTTCACTGCAGCACTGCCTGCAATAGCCAATGCAATAGCCAAGACATGAAAACAGCCCCAGTGTCCATTAATGGATGAGTAGACAAAGAAACTTGGCATATATATATCTAATATTATTCAGCCATAAAAAAGAAGGAAAGTCATTTGTGATAACATAGATGGACCTCGAGGATGTTCTGCTAAGTGAAATAAGTCAGAGAGACTAAGGCATACTCTATAATCTCACTTATATGTGTAATATATGGAATATAAAAGAAGCCCCCCAAACAAACTCACAGATACAGAGGCAAGGGGTAGGTGGGTGGGTAATGAGTGGAGTTGGTCAAAAGGTACAAACTTCCAGTTATAAAATAAATAAATAACCATAGCCCACAGCATGGCAACTCTAGTTAATAATATTCTATTGTATATTTGCAAGTTGCTCCGAGAGTAGATCTTAAAAGTTCTCATCACAAGGAAAACAAATTATAACTATGTGGTGATGGATGTTAACTAAGCTTATAGTGGCAATTATTTCATAATATACACATATCAAATCACTATGTTGTATATGCCAAAGTAATACAATTTTATATGCCAATGATACCATCATAAACTGGAGAAAAATCTGATTGTTGGGCCCCACCTCCAGAGTTTCTGATTTAGGAAGTCTGGGTTGGGGCATGAGAACTTGGAAATTCTAAAAACATTATGAACTGAAAGGAAACCAGAATGCAACTAATCAAAATTTGTGGGGTGCAAAAAACACTTCTCAGAGGAAAAGTTATAGCATTAAAATGTATATATTGGAAAAGACAACCAAAAGATTAATCACTTCAGCTTCCACCTTAGAAAACTGCAAAAGAACAAATTAAATCCAACATAAGAAGAAAAGAAGTATCAAAAATCAGAGAAGAAATCGATAAAATTAAAAATAATAAATCAGTACATAAAACCAATGAAATCAAAAGCTGGTGCTTTGAAAAGATCAATAAAATTGATAAGCATCTACCAGGTTAGCTAAGAAGAAAAGAGAGAACACACAGATTTCTAATACAGAAAAATGAAAGAGGGACTGTTACTATGGATTCCCTGGACATTAAAAAGATAATGAAGGGATATTATGAACAACTCTGCCCAAATTTGGTAATTCATATGAAATTGGTCAAATCTTTGAGAGACATGATCTATAAAAGCTTTCACAAGGAGAAACAGACAATCTGAGTAGGTAACACCTGTTGAAGAGATTGAATCCACAGTAAGGAGCTTTTCAAAAGAGAATCCCTGTTACCTTAGGTTTGGTAAGTGGTTTTCAGATATAAACACAGAAAGCACAATCCATGAGAAAGACATCAACAAGTTTGACTTAATTAAAATTAAAAATACTGGCTCTGTGAAAGACATTGAGGAGAGAATGAGAAGTCAAGCCAAAGACTGGGGGAAATATTTGCAAAACACCCATCTCACTAAGGAGTTGTATCCAAAATATACCAAAAAGAAAAAAAAAAAAAAGCTTACAACTCAACAGTAAGGAATCAACCTCATTTTAAAACTGAATAAAAAACCTGAAAAGACATCCTATCCAAAAAAGCTTTTATTTAAGCAAAAAGCATAAGACAAAGTACCCCAAATCAGGTGTCATTAGGGAGCTGTATATTAAAACAACAATGAACTACTGCTACACTCCTATTAGAATGGCTTAAATCCGAAAGGTCCACAACACCCAAGGCTGGCAAGGATGAACCACACAGGAGCTCTCAGTCAATTTTAGGAATGCAAAATGGTGTGACCGCTTTAAAAGACAGTTTTGCAGCATACAAAGCTAAATATCACCTGGCCGTACGATGCAGAAATTTGGCTCCCAGGTAGTACCCAAATTTGTTGAAAACTTTTGTTCACACATGAAACTTGCATGTGAATGTTCATAGCAATTTACATATTAAATTAGGAGAGTGGATATATGACATTATGCATTGGGCATAACCCCTACAATACACATCACAAAGACTGAACCCTAATGATTTTTACGGGCTATACTTCTAATAATGTATTGATACTGGCTCATCAGTTGTGACAAAAATACCACACCAATGCTAGAGGTTTTAAGAGGAAAAACTCTGTGTGTATGTGTGTGCATGAGCCTGGTGGATTATATGGGCACTTTGTACTTTCTGCTCAGTTTTACTGTTAACCTAAACCTACTCTAAAAACTAAAGACTATTAATAAAAGGGTCCATCTCCTAAGCATTAGAGCTATTTAAAGATTCATAACTCTAAATTAGTTAGGCATAAAGAAATCCTAATTGTCTGTGATCTCTTTCACCATAGCAATAACGCATACAGCTCAGACGACCTCTCTTATCTACGCTAAATGGGAAATTCAGAGGCACAGCCACCATCCTACCAAAAGAATGACAATCACTGCTGTAACAGGATTTAATTATGCTGCTGCTAATAGAATTTTTAAAGTCGGCCCATCTGTCCAGGAAGCATTGCAACCCATGTTGGGTTTCTCTTTTTCCGTGATGGAATGGCAAGGAAATGTCACTGTCATCACCAGCACTTGAGTGGTTATGGCATTAAAAAAAGAAAAAAAAAAAAAAAACCCAACCCAAATTCACCAGTAACCCTACTATTGCTGCCATTCCTCAGAATGCCTGAGTGGAATGCTACCAGAGGCCATCATGTCAAATAAAAGGATCCATTTCTTGGCATGAGAGGTTCTCTCCAACAGGCAACAGCTGAAGCCAAATGAAATGGAGATCCATTTGCCTGCAAGGTTACTGCATAGATACTTAGTGTGTCATTAACAGAGAAGCTGAAATTTTATAATACTCTGGTCGTTGGTTTAAAAGTGAAGTCAAGTGTCATGAGGTAGGCCCTGGGCCTCTGTTTCTGAGGTTCGGCCATTGTGTGGGTCCGGAGTGGGCCCAAGGGTACCGTTCCTCACGGCATGCCAGACCACGCTGCCTCCATTGGTTTTCTCCTTCTGGCTGCCCCTGTCCCTGAAAACAATCTCAATATTCTGGGGGAAAGTCCAGCCAAACAGGGCACTGGTATCTCTGAGGGAACAGAGAGCATCGAGGCCCATAGCTGAGCTCCTCGGCCTCACAGGAGGTGCGTCAGTGGTTCAGCAAGACTAAAAGCTCATCATCTCTCTCCACAGTACACTCTTCTGGCTTTTCTTTCTTCGAAAAGGCTTGCAGGTGAACAGCAAGGCACCAGAGTATGTGTTCTCCTTTTGAGTGCATTGGTTGCCACTTTATTTTAGGATTGAGCAGTAATTACCACTAATGAACACCATGATAATCCGCAGCATCAATCACCAGTTCCTCGGAGTTACCATTTAACACAAGGAGTTCAGACTTGACCAGTCTAAGTCTATGTCCCCTTCAGGTCAAGTATACGGCAAGATCCTGGGGACCGAAGGGGCATTTCTACTCAGAGAAAATGTTCAAGACTCCTCCTTGATATGAATTGTAGAACATAAAGACAAACACACTTGTAGACTTAATGGCTGATGTCCTGGTCATCACTGAGACTTGGTCCTGTGTCATTTGGCAACTTTGTTCCTCCCGAGTGAGTTGTGAACAGCTTTCCTATCCCAGGACAAGCAGAGATAACCTCCTCACTGCAGCTTCTGCCTTGGACCTTGTGCAGAAATGTGAATTAGCTTTCTAGTGAAATATTTGGAAGTTTCTGGTGCGATGCTTTAGTGGGATTGAGGAAAGAAGGGGGATAGGCACCTCTGTTACTGAGAAGCTACTCCAAACCAGGTGCCATGTAGACACTCTATATCTACAGTCTTCCTGGAGGGAGCTCTTTTTATGAGTCCATTAAAGATGAGAAATCTAGCCCAAGGAAGGGTTATGACTTGTCAAAGGTACCCGTCTCATAAATGTCAGAAGTCAGGCTAAGATTTAAAGCTGCAAGTCTAACATTGCCCACATAGCTTGATCAACACATGTTTAATGGCTCCATAGTTTTACATATTTTCTCCACACATTAGACTCCAGGCCCTCCAAAGCAAGGGCTGTTCCTGCTTACTTTGCATTTATATACATACAATGCATACAGTTAGTGCTTAAACGATATTTGTGCAATTAAACAGGAAACCCTCTGCACTGAAAAAAAAAAAGAATAGTCTATGGATGATACACATCATGCTATATGTCGTATATTGTATAATACACACCACAGATATTTCTATTCAAAAGCAACTACAAAGATTCCATAGATGCGTTATATTAAAACGCAGACCTTGGTTTAAGCAATGGAGACAATTTAAATAATTCATGATAATTTAATATCTCTTTTATTCCATTAATGCTTCTTAATAGCCCTCAGACAGACTACCTCAACATTATATATCCCAATTAAGACAAGATTTATCAGGATGTGCACTGACTTCCGAAGGAAGAAAACTATAATAGAATCCATGATCTCAAAGTGTTGAAAGTGGGATTTAATTAAATGCTCTAGAAAATTGAGAAATCAGAATGTAGCTCCAGCCCCACAAAATATGAATTTCACATAAGGAGATTTTTCAAAATCTGTTTGTTTAATGTAATATAAATATAGGCAGGTATTACTTCAAACCCTCAAAGAAATCATGTTAAGAATTTATCTCTTAGCAGACTGGAACGCAAAGCAGACAAAGAATCCCTGTGGTGTTGGAGGCATGACAGGTGGATGGCACCCACAGAGAAGACTCCTTGTTGTTCTCTCTCAAGAACATTTCATAATGGGATCAAGAACATTTTCTTAGTTCTTGAAATAACTGAAAATAATGGAATTGTTAACACAGATTACTTTATATTGATTGCAGTTTACAGCTTTATATGCAAGGCATTCATTTATATTACTTTTATCTGTATTGTGATTGAGACATAATAAAGTTATTCTTGATCTTCCTGCTTTAAAAAAAAAGATTTTATTTATTTGACAGAAAGAGAGAAAGAGTGCACGTGCACATGAGTGGAGTAGAGGCAACGGCAGAGGGAGCAGAGAGTCTGCAACATGGGGCTTGGCTAGATCCCAGAACCCTGAGATCATGACCTGAGCCAAAGGCAGACACTTAGCCAACTGCGCCACCCAAGTGCCCCCCTCCTTTTTTGTGTGTGTGTATAATCACCATCATATCTTTCAAAAATTCTATGAAAAAAAAGCCCAAGAACCCATAGTTTTCCAAACTAATTTTAGCAGGCTTCTTTCTTGGTTCCTCTAATGACAAGGTGGTTTATTTGCTTCACCCTTTCTAGAAGACAGCCATTTAATGATAAGAGCCTTGGGTTTTATTTGATTACTGCTTTGCCTTGTGTATAAAAATGTAATAAAGCATATTAGAAAAATGTTCATCATGCTAAGTGACAAAACCATGTTTCCTACTGAATATGTTTCACTTTAAATTTTATAATTTCTTGTGGTCTCAAAATTCTGGTTGTTAATACAGAAACAAGCAAAATTTGTGACATATTTATTTTAATATTTAAAATCCTGATGCTGCATTTATATCAAGATGTTTGGCTACTTTAAAATACATTAAATTTTTAGATAAAGAGGATTGAGTAAAAGCCACATCATAAATCTCATTTCCCCCGCCCAAAAAAAAATCTCATTCCTCAAAACCTACTGAACTTAATATTTTTGTTTGTTTTTTTTTAAAGAGTTTATTTATTTATTCATGATAGTCACAGAGAGAGAGAGAGAGGCAGAGACACAGGCAGAGGGAGAAGCAGGCTCCATGCACTGGGAGCCCGATGTGGGATTCAATCCCGGGTCTCCAGGATCGCGCCCTGGGCCAAAGGCAGGCGCCAAACCGCTGCGCCACCCAGGGATCCCTGAACTTAATATTTGAAAAAAAAAAAGCCAAAAGTTCACTAGTAGCAACTGAACAAGAAATAGGGACTGCACAAAGAATATCTTATGCCACAAGATTTTTAAATATTGCTGCCAGGAAGAGAAATACAGAATATGGCGTGATGTGTGGCATTTCAAACCCCAGGTCCTCCCCTCAGAGTCACTACTAATGACAGAAAAGAATAAAAACCCACAGGAGAAGGTCAGGCATGTGGTTGGTGTTATAGACCATTGTCAATTTTGGCAAGATTTTGGTAAAGATAATCTAGCCTTGACTCCTGATATGGGCTACAAGAGGCCACACAATTAAACTATTCCCTACTCCATTTCATTGCCCCCAGAAATGGACTATAAGAATGTAGGTAAAAGAAAATTAGCCTCTAAATGCAGCTCTTGGAAAAGGCAGAGACATTACTGATGTCTTGGATGGGATCCGGAGAGTGTTTCCTTAACGCCTGTAGACAATAGATATTTCAGACAGAGCAGCTCTTTAAATATACAAATGAAAAGAAATAACCTGACAACCGTTATACACTGAATATTTGTGCTCCCTTCAATTCATATGCTGAAATCCTAATCCCCAATGTGATGGTATTAGTTAGTGGGGCCTTTGGGAGGTGATTAGATCATAAGGGACATAACCCTCTGAATGGGATTAGTGCTCTTCTAAAAGAGACCCCAGAAAACTCCCTTGTGCCTTTCCCTATGTAAGAATATAGACAGAGGATGGCTGTCTACGAACAAGAAAGTGAGCTGTGTCACCAGACACCAAATCTGCTGGTGTTTTGATCTTGGACTTCCTAGCTTACAGAACTAGAAGAAATAGATGTTTGTTGTTTAAATTGCTTGGTATATATTTGTTACAGCAGCCCGAATGGCCTAAGGCAACTACTATTCAAATTCTATAGAGGAAACAAAGTACACTAAGGAGAATAATGTCAGAGGAATGAAGGAAATCAAAATTCAGAAAGTAAAGTGAGAGCCAATTATGAAAGAAAATGTAATCAAAAGAAGACATGGAGTGCCTAGGTGGCTCCGTTGGTTGTGTACGACTTGATTTTGACTTAGGTCATGATCTCAGAGTCATGAGATTGAGCTCCGTGTTGGGCTCCACACTGAGCATGCGCCTGCTCAAGATTCTCTCTCTCTCCCTCTGCCCTTCCCCCTATTCTCTCTCTTAAAAAAAAAAAAAAAAAAAAGAAGAGAAGCAAACTTTTTGCAAGGTGCCCTATAGAAGAACTTAATACGAACAATAATTCAATAAAAACATAAAACAATTAAAACAATGAGGCAATAAAACAATAGATGTCAATTATAAAAGGAGATATGGGTGCCAAATGACTTATTTTAGAAGCCAAATTTTTGAACAAACTTATTCATGATGTTGCAATGAAGAAAAAGCTTTCAATAATAACTGTCAAGGTAAAGGAGAAAGATAGGCATTAAGGCATTAGAGAGAATGGATAAGAAATAGGTTAATGGAAAGAGACTTGATTAAGATAATATATGAACAGGTGACAAGATATAAGGCCAATGTAATCAATGAATTACTGCATTATGAATGCAGTAAGTTGAACATAAATCTACGGTATAGACCACTTCTAGATTTTGCAGATCAAAAACATTTTAGTATAAAGACAGTAGGTGGATATTTCCAAAGTGAAAAAACATCTATATCATAACTTCCCTTTAGAAATGTTACTCACTAATGAATTCAAGCCAGTCAATGTAAGGATTCAGGCTTGATACACAATTAATTATATGTATTTTCCATATTCTGTTGAATTATGAGAAACTCACATTTGCTACACATACTATAAATTTAGATAATCTTTCCACATAATAGGAACATTTTTCTTGCAAAGCTTTGGATTGTTCAAGTTCTTTTATTTTCATTTTGTTCCTGTTAGAATTAAACTATGCCCAATCAGTTCCATCTATGCCTAAAATGATGTCTCAGAAATACTTTGGGCCCCACAGAGGAAACATAGGTCAAAATGTTTTAATACCATTATCACAATTGACACTCTGAGATTTTTTTACCATCTCCTTTTCTGATTTCCTAGTGTTTTCCTTCATTTATTTTATTCTCTAACACAGAGCTTCTTAACCCTTGCTATAGGAGAACCAAAAGATATTGATCGCCTAAGGTATGAGTAAGTCTTGAGTGAGATTTCAGAGTGGTTTAAATCTCCCAAACTTATCACCTCCAGCACTGAGGTGAGCAAAATTACCAGAGATTCCTTGGAAAGAGGCCTAATGAGACTGGGATCTTGCCTATGGGTTCTGTGAGAGTGTGCAAAATAAGCAACATGTGGCTTCTGAGTTTGCCCAAGTAAATATTCCACCAGCCCATCACAGAAAAGGGTTCCAGGGGCTAAGAATGCAAGTAAAAAGAAGCACTGAGGGTGGCTCAGTGGTTGAGCACCTGCCTTTGGCTCAGGTCGTGATCCCATGGTCCTGGGATGGGCTTCTCCTTCTGCCTATGTCTCTGTCTCTCTCTCTGTGTCTCTCATGAATAAATAAATAAATAAAATCTTAAAAAAAAAATGAAGCACTGAGTGCTGCCATGGTGAGGCTGGTGTTTGGGGGTGTGGACGTAGTGGGACGTCAGGGAAGCCAGGTGAGATGACCTATATTGGCTTCACATATACGAGACAGGTCTGCCTGTGGCTGATTTTCATTTTCAGTGGCATCCAAATTAACTGCGTAATTGTCTAACGATCCAATGACTCTACAAAATAGAGCCTCATCATTCTTTTAGAATAGTTGATATAGAAAAGTTTTACCGAGTTACAGACCAATTTGTATTTTCAAGGAAATGTCAACACTGTATTTATCAATGACAAAAAGGAAAGGGCTTTTAATTTACCAAAAATAGTTGCAATTACTGTAAATTTTTGAATGGTTGGGAAAGGAGTTTAAGTTTGTACTACTTTCCTCTCTATGGTGGCATTCAAAAGTTTGAAGAGATTACCAATAAGGAGTATTTATGAGGAATTGTGTGTAGTTGTGCCCATCAGAAAGTTTAATATAAAAATATTTTTTATTGCGGCAAGCTCAAGTTTTTCATTACACATTTTAAAAATCACGGAGGAAAAGTTTTATATAAACTAAAGAATTAATACCATCCTAATACTTTATATTTTACTATCATATTATAATTATACGCTATAAAATAATAAAGAATATTGTCACAAAACCCCATCCATATGCCTCAACTATCCTTCAACATGTCACTTCACACCTTACAAATACTGTTTTCTATGTTTTCTACGAGATAAAAAAGAAAGACTGAAGAACACCATTTCAGCATACTTTCCTACCTCTAGAATATCACTTGGGTGCTTTCTGCATGAAATGTCTCACGCATCCTGCTCCCTTTCTTTCACATTTATGAGCTACTCATCCTCTGTGCCCCAATTCAGGGAGGGCACCTTCTGTGTTGAATGATTAACCAGCACGCATGACACAGTAAAGAAGAGCTGTGATCTCCAATCACCATCTGTTCAATCATAGCTGGAATTCCAGAAATTCTGCTTTGCATGTGGAAAAGAAAGTAGTTAAAACACAAGCTGACAATGTAAAATGACAAACTTGAGTGGGCTAAGGGTGCCAAGATATGTGTAGAAACCTAAGCTAACAAATATGTGACTATAGATTTCACTCTACTTGTCTGGAACCATGTTTATCTTTATAACATGTATTTATTTACATACCTACATATATATATATATATGACATTATCATATAATAACATATAGGGGTGCTTGGGTGGCTCAGTCGGTTAAGTGGCTGACTCTTGATTTCAGGTCAGGTCATGGTATCAAGGTTGTGAGACCAAGCCCCAAGTTGGTTCTGTGCTTGGGCATGGAGGCTACTTAAGATTCTCTCTCTCCCTTTGCCCCTCCCCCTGCACTCCTACCTGCTTGGGTGCACTCATCCATGCTCTCTCTCTCAAAAAAAAAAAAAAAAGTATAATAAAATATAACTCATCTTTTGTAAATAATTGATAATATACATGAGATATAAAATATATGTTAACAGAATAATGTTACTAGAATTGGCCTCATATATGTCTTTCAGTTGGTTATATCTGTCTACATGTTCACTAATCTATGTATTTAGCTAGACTAATAAATGTTAGGACGAAAGCAAAATGATAAAGCGAATTTGAGTACTCTAAACCAGATAAGGAGTTATCTTTATGACAGTGTCTCTAAATAAAAATAAGGACTATTTTTTAAAATAGTGGCTACTAAAAAAAATAAAATAAAATAAAATAATAAATAAAATAAAATAAAATAAAGTAAAATAAAATAAAATAAAATAGTGGCTACTAAACTGACCATGAACTCACAAGTCTTCTAAACTGAGAGGAATGACATCGGGTATCTGAATAACTTAAACATGGGTATGTGTACCAAAGCCAAGTGTCTTCAGAATTACACATGACTTTCACATATAATTTTAGTCATCTGCTGTCCTATTTGACCTTATCTCCCTTGTTCAATTCACTGCTGGAGCTTAAGATATTGTCACCTGTTCTGTAGGTACCATTCTGCTGCTGTGTAACTCTTGGCTACAGGGAATCATTAAAGGCCCCATTATTCTTCTTGAGGAACACTGCAAGTGCCTGCGGGGAATAGAGGTGAAAGGTCCATCATATAGAGAGCAGTGCTGGCATTTCTGAAAATGAGGAGGCCTCTGGGCATTTGTGTAGGAAGGATTCCAGGATCTTTTTTGGCCTCCATCTTTCTGGCCTCCCATTATCCCACATTCTAGCCATATTTTCCACTACTAGGAAGTTTGACAGCATTGGGTCAGTGGCCAGTAAAAGGTACATACGTGCACACACCACAAAAACTAGTTTCACATTACTTATCTTTCTCCAGCTCTAGCATCACCTGTATTTCAAAAAATAAGATGAAATGAGGCCCAGTTCCGAGAGCCTGAACTGATCATCATGCAGTGACAACATGATAGTGAACTAATTACTCCTACACACACACACACACACACACACACACACAGATTTTCAAACCCTTTAGAGAGGCATGCTAAGGACAAAAGTTACAAATTTTACATAAGTACAAATATTTAAAACTTGTTTGAAAGCTAAAGAACAAAACCAAATAAATATATGACATTTAATGGAAATTATAAGAGATCTCTGACATTCCAACATGCACAAAAGTTAAGTGCTCTCTATATAAGAGAATGAAAGATTTATATTCATTTTAAATAAATTGAAACAAACTTTGCAATTCATGCTTATAGACAGGTTTCTAAAAAAGATTTTATTTAGTAATGTGAGAGAGAGAGACAGAGCTAGTGACAGAGATAGTGAGAGAGAGCACAAGTGGGGAGGAGAGTGAGAAGCAGGCTCCCCGTTGAGCAGGGAACCCAATGTGGGGCTCAATCCCAGGACCCTGAGATCACAACCTGAGCTGAAGGTAGACGCTTCACCAACTGAGCTACCCAGGTGCCCCCAGACAGTTCTGGTAGTATTTATTATCTGAAACATTTACATTAACCAACTCCCATAAAATTTTTGGTAAAATCTGTATTTTCCTCATTAGATTGGTTAGGTGATTACAGAACTCTTAGTTTCAGACCTCGGGTCTCGTTTTGTGTTATCCTGGTCAACAATACCAATTCATCAGCAATAAAAGCAAAACAAAGGCAAAATTCATGAAAGAAAAAAACCCTCCTTGAAACGAATTCAGTCATCAAAATGCTTGTAATCCCACATAGTCTTATCATAATAAAGGTATTAGCCTTTGGGATAGGGCTAGATTTTCTGCTGTTATTATCTGAGTGACCTTGGGCAAGTTGCATAATGTCTCTGGGTCTCATTTCTTCATTTGTAAAGTGGAAGATAATTATACGAACCTTATAAGATCACTGAGATTGGAAAATGAGATAACGCATGTAAAAGACTTCACAGATTATCTGATATTGTGCTAGTACTGTTATATTTTCAATAGTAATTGCTATTTATATTTGGCTGAGAATTAGAATTTATTTCCCCCCACATCTATACAATATCAGTTAAAGGAAGTCCAAGTTTATTTTCAAAGACTCTACAGCCTGGATTCTAAAATTAATAATCTTTAAGATATTTATATGGCATATTCAATGGGATAACATTTGAGAAAAAATATTTGTCAACTATAAAATGTGTATGCATTTAATAAAAATAGTATTGCTATTTTGGCCATTAGAAGTTATACTATAGATGTCACCAAGTTGTTCTTCATACACATGGCTATTAGTTTTTATTCGTCCTCCTGTGACTTCAATAATCTCTTCCACCCTATATTATTATAGCAATGACCTATCTGTTAGGATCTGAGGGTATGTCTGAATTGTTCAGCTCCTCTGATAATTTTTTGAAGGTATTTTGAAATGTACCAAAAAAAAAATGTACCGAATTTTCCTTACTTAAAAAAAATAATTCCCCAGGTATTTTCATCTACACCTTTAAATAGTAGTCATTGTCAATGACTGAGGGTGCTGTTTAGAATAAAAGTACCATGCTAGCTTCTGAACTGGTACATATGGCTGGCTATAAGAGTGACAATTTTATTTTTGCATGCTCTTTCTGAATGTTTGATGACAAAGCTATTGATCCTAAGAAAAGTAGAAGTAGGAAAAAGGTAAAACAGAGAAAAAAAATATCATCCACATTTCTACAATCAAAGGAAAATCACTATTTGTATGTTGATATATTTCCTTCTAAGTCTCTCTCTCTGGTTATATATTTTGTTTTCACAATGGTTGTAGGTAAAGTTGTTATCACTATTATTTTTCTTAAATTATAAAAGCTATTACCCATGCTCCTTTGGACTCTGTGCTCTTTAAACCAAGAGCAGAAAGAGGCCTAGCAGGTATTATGAAAACCCTCATTTATCCAGCATGAGCATTCAGAATTTCTAGGCAGAAATTAAAGGGGAACTTTTAACTGTCCCTTATGAGTGAGCAAAGTGCTCTCCTAATGGTTTTGATGGTTAGAACCTACAATCTGGAAGAGATATTAGAAGAAAATTTATATACGTCCCTCATTTTACTCTTAAAGTAGTTAAAGACCAGAATTAGATTACCTGCCAATAATTCACTGCATCCAACTGGTGAGATCCAGAGTAAAACCCACGGCCTATGACTCTCTCAGTGCCCCTTCCATTCAGGACTACTTCTAACATTTGGGAATTCTAGGACAAGAGTGTAAATGGAAGCCCTAGGCCCAGAGCCTATCCCTTTTCTCTTCTCGTCCTGCTTCCTTAGGACAAGACTCTGTGTAAGTGTGTTTGGACAATCAGTCTGCATGCCCAAGTTCATTCCAAATTTTGGGCCTCGAGGTGTGCCTAACAGTACACAGTCTGCCCTCAGGAAGTCTGACTCCATACAGAGGGTGACTTGAACAGGCCCCAGAAGCATCTTGAAACCATCAGAATAGAGAATTCTGGGTTTCTTGATGCCTGGAGGGTGGTCTTGCAAGAAAAACATGAGCTCTATTAGGTACATCCTCTTGGCTCTGTGGTTTAGCTGGACTCTGAGAGAAGGTTTTGAGAGTTGATCCCAGAAGTACTGTAGGAAAATAGGAAGTAAGTCAAGAACGGTCAACAGGTAGTTTACTACTGAGGATGCCTAGGGCAGAGACTGTGTGGAATGCATCTCAGGGCTGTCCCACTATGGGCTAGAAGCTGGGATACTTACCACAAATGATCATTTCTCATGGTTGATGATCCCTCTTGGGGCTTTAACTGTCTGGCACTTGTGGATTCCCCTGAAGAAGGCTAAGCAAGTCTGCTAGACAATATGAGAAGCCTTTAAAGTGTGGTGTCCAAGGAAGGGGCTCTCTCTGGTTGTGGGGCTATCAAGCCTCTACCAGATATTCCTTTTTATAGTAACTGTTGAGTGAGTATTCTCCACAATCTATCATTACAATATCAGTAATGTACTTTGAACCACCATATCGCTTCAAATTAGAGAATGAAATATTTCTATCATTACCTTACACACGAAGACATCTTAGTTATTTAAAAGCACCACTTACTCAAGAAATAAAAAGATGGGAAACATGGAAGCCTCAGGTTTGTTTCTGCAACTTGCCAGTTATAGTCCAGATGGATCTTTTGTGGAGCGCCGTGAATTCAGTCCTGGAGTAATACACTTTATCTTTCATCTGGACATTTAACCATCTTATGTCATTTAGCATTTAAACTGGTATCAAAAATTATTCAGTTCTCTCCAAGCATCAGATTATGGTTTAAGAAGATCTATTTGTTTCTCGAAAGCTTTTTAACTCCAGTCTAATTAAAAATTCTGTAGCAAATATTCAGAATTTCCACATGCTGCTGCTTCTATAAGCACTGACACATTCATATAAGTATACATTTACTCACATTTTAAAGACTCTATTTTGCTGCATTTTAATCAAGTCCTTTTTCAAAGATGTAAACAGCGCATTGTGATCATAAAATCTGCCCAAGCTGGTGATCTTTGCATTTGCCCTTCACTGAAGCAAATTTCATCTCACATGAGCAGATGGATGGAAATGGACCAAACTGGAGTCAGTGAAGGACCAAGATGATTTCAGCTGATGACTGACACGTGCTAATCATGAGTGTGAGACTTGGTGCCAAGAAGAATAAAGACTCCAAGTTTCTTTAAAATGTGTTTCCATTTGCCACGCTGAGGCAGGGACTCCGACTTAGCTCCCAGCAGGGATGGTTTCTCAAACTTAATGAATTTCATTCCTGCTACAATCTTTTGGGGAAGAAAGAGACAACCTTCCATACTGATTACTATCCATACAGTTTGTTGTAAAAACATGACATTAAATCTAGTTTGAGGTTTTTAGCAGACTTACCAGCCACATTTAGAGGTACTAACTTTTTTGATTTTTTGAAAAGCAGCTGTTTTCTGCTATGTATTTTAAGTATATGAAAGTTCACGTGTATTTCTATGTAGGAAATCAAAACATCATTCCTCTCATTAAAATCTACTTTTAGATATCCTACAACTGTAAATAGACGTTTCGTGGGAAATAAGATGCACACTCACAAATCCATTCACAACCCAGCTTCATCTTTTGTCAGGCACAAGAAAGTGTCTATAGATCCTTGACCACTCCAGCTTGGAGCCTGGTTCCACCGACTGTACGATCTTAAACATGTGCCTCATACTCTCTAAGGTCGTTTTCTTGCCTGTAAAGTGGGGATGGGAGGACTTCATTAGGGGCTGGTTATAAACATTGGGTCATAGGGGCTCAGTAAGTTACCTGGTCAAACAACTGGCACATTGAAAAGGTCCAGCAAAGATCACCTGGGTGGCTCAGTCGGTTAAGCATCTGACGTCAGCTCAGGTCATGATCTCAGGGTCTGGGGTGGAGCCTCAGCAGGGCATCCACTTATCCCTCTCCCTTTGCCCCTCTCCCAGTTTGTGCTCTCTCTCTCTCTCCCTCTCTCAAATAAATAAAGAAAATCTTAAAAAAAAAAAAAAAGATCCAGCAAACATCTGCCTCATACCTTTCTTACTTTTCCTTTTATGTAACCTATACTAGCAAAGTTCTAAACTGCTTTCTGTCCAAATAGTTCCCATTTCTTAAACCTGGTTCAAACTCGGTCTCCTTACAGCCTCCTACTAACACCCAAGCTTGGAAAACTCACAGCCTTGGAGCACGGGAACACTTCCACGTGTCAGGCACTGTGCTGAGCACTTAACCACATTTAAATCCTCCCAACATCCCTATGCTACAGTAGAATAATTATCTGTACTTTTCAGATAAGGAAATGAAGTTCATCCAGCCAGTAAATAACAGAGCTGAAGTGCAAACCTTGGCTATTGTTACTCATGGCATCCTCTAAAAATTCACAGTTTTCGTTTTACGGCATTCATTTGAGAAACACAACTTTACAGTGCCGAATTGCCTTCCTTATTTGTCACAAATTGTCTTAAACTATCATTAAAATCTCTTAGAGCCTTTCTTGTTGATGCTGTCTTCACCATTAAGCTACTTGGGAGCAAAGAAAGTCAATAACTGCCCACCTTCCTTCCTTCATGGGACAAAGACATATTTGATGCTCTAAGGATGTGAGAGACTAGTGCTCAGAGCTGAGAGCCCAGACACAAATGATACAGCTCCCTGTCCTCAAATCGCTCACCGTCAAGGGGAACAATAGCCACATGTTAGGAACAATCCCATATGGAAATGCAATGATAGAAATAGCTCAGGATACTGGTGGAGCCTGAAAAAAGGCTACAGCAATCCAGGGGAAGGGCTCCTCAGGAATCTTGATCAAGAGAGGCAACAGATGAATTGAGTCTTAAGGGAAAATATGAAAGAGATGAGAGGCGGTAGAGAAGCTAGAGGGTTTCAACTGAAACGTAAAGGAGAAATATCCCCACGGGGAATAATGGCATATTGATCTGAGAGCCCAAATCAGCTTATTGCTGAGCACAAAGAAAATTGGAGCTCTTGACACCAAAGGGCATATATGTACATTTAGCAGCTTGGATTTTATCCTTTCTTCTCTCATTGGTATAAAGGGAATTGTGTCATTTAGACATTTTTCTCTTTTTTCAAGTTCTTTAAGTTTTGTGTGTGTGTGTGTGTGTGTGTGTGTGAAATGTATCATACATGTGAAGATATATAAAGGATAAGCATACAATTTAATATACATAAAATTAACAACTGCATACAACCAACGCCTCCAGTCTCTTATTGGATGGTGTTTGCTTCTCCCTGTTTATACCCCCTTTCCTTCCTTGAAGAAATCATCACTTTCCTGAAATTTGTCTAATTGGTAGGCATGTGCGTTTCACCAATTATCAATGGAAAATAACCTTATACCTGAAATATATATATATATATAGTTCATTTCCCCTGCTTATAAGTTATACACACATATATACATTATATCTATAAATAAAGAAAGAAATATTTTTGCCTTTAAGTTTTAATTTTAACTATAGTTAGTTAACATATAGTGTCATGCTAGTTTCAGGTGTACATTATAGTGATTCAACAACTCCATGCATCATCCAGTGTTCATCGCAAGTACAATCCTTAATTTCCATCTCAGATTTAAGCCATCTCCCCCGCACACCTCCCATCTAGTAACCATCAGTTTTCTTTCTATAGTTAAGAGTCTTTTTTTTTTAAGACTTTTATTTATTCATTCATGAGAGAGAGAGAGAGAGAGGCAGAGACATAGGCAGAGGGAGAAGCAGGCTCCATGTAGGAGCCGGACACAGGACTGGATCCCAGGACTCCAGGACCACACCTTGGGCCAAAGGCAGGCGCCAAACTGCTGAGCCACCCAGGGATCCCCAAGAGTCTGTTTCTTAATTTCTCTCTCCCTCTCCTTCTTTTTCCATGTTGCTCATTTGCTTTGTTTCTTAAGTTTCACATATGAGTGAAATCATATGATATTTATCCTTCTCTGACTGATTTTACTTAGCATTATACTCCTCAGCTCCAGCCCTGTTGTTGCAATGGCAAGATTTCATTCTTTCCTATGGCATTAAATATATATATATCTTCTTTATCCAGTCATCAATACCACATCTTCTTTATCCATTCATCAATAGTGGGCACATGGGTTGCTTTCATATCTTGGCTGTAATAAATAATGCTGTAATAAATATAGAGGTCCATGTATCCTTTTGAATTAATGTCTTTGTATTTTTTTAAAGATTTACTCATTTATTCATGAGAGACACAGAGAGGCAGAGACATAGGCAGAGGGAGAAGCAGGCTCCACCCAGGAAGCCCAATGTGGGACTTGAACCCAGATCCCAAGATCACACCCTGAGCTGACTGTAGACACTCAACCACTGAGCCACCCAGGCATCCCTAATGTTTTTGTATTCAGAGGGTGCATATCCAGTACTGTGATTGCTGGATTGTAGGAAAGAACTATTTTTAACTTTGTGAGGAAACTCGATACTGTTTTCTGCAGTGGCTGCACCAGTTTGCATTCCCATCAACAGAGCAAGAGGGTTCCTTTTTCTCTACATCCTTGCCACACTCATTGTTTCTTGTGTTTTAAGAATTTTAGCTGTTTTAACAGGGGTGATGTGCTATCTCAATGTAGTTTTGATTTGCATTTCCCTGAGGATGAGTGATTTTCATGTGTCCGTTGGCCATCTGGATGTCATCTTTGGAGAAATGTCTGTTCATGTCTTCTGCCCAATTATTAAATTGGATTATTTGTCTTTTGGGTGTTGAGCTGTATAAGTTCTTTATCTATTTTGGATACTGACCATTTATCAGATATGTCATTAGCAAATACCTTCTCCCATTTGTAGGTTGCCTTTTAGTTTTGTTGATCGTTCCCTTCACTGTACAGAAGCTTTATATTTTGACGTAGTCCCAACAGTTTATTCTTGCTTTTGTTTCCCTTGTATCAGGAGACATATCTAGAAAAATACTGCTTCAATTAAATAAATAAAATATTAGTATTAGTATCTAGATTTTTTATTTTCAATATTATTGTTCTTTGAAGTTTATCCATGATGACTCATGTTTTGGCAATTCTTTATTTTGGTTGCTGCATGATACTCTATTAAATAGTTGATTACACCAAAATTTAGTTATCCATTTTATTAATTATGGCCATTTGGATTCTTTTTATGTTTTGGCTGCTATGAACAATATCATGAACTTTCATATACACCTCCTAGAGCACATGTGCAAGACTTTTTTATGACATATGAGTAAGAATGGAATTACACTGGCAATGGTGAGTGAGATATCCTGTTGTTCCAACATCAAACTATATCCAATTTTCTATTCCATTCTGGTCTAGCCTAGTCTAGTTGGTCTAGTCAAGTTGAGTCTATTTGAGTCTAATTAAGTCCATTTTATTCTATCTTGCCTAACTGGCTGATGGTGAAAATATCTCATTCTAATTTGTATACATATTTCTGAAACAAGAGATTATATTGAACATCTTTTCATATATTACAGGTTATTGTACTTTCTTTTTATATCAATGTTCATTTTTCTATTGGAGTTTCTGCCATTTTCATATTAATCTGTAGAATACTAATTACAAATTTGCTATATCTAGTGAAAATGTCTCAGCCTAGTGTGTGACTTTTGTTTTTGCTCTTTTAAGTTGTGTTTTGACATAAACAAGGTTTTCAGTTTTATGCGATAAATTTTATTATGCTTCCAAAGATAGGATTTTGATGCCCTGGTTAACAAATAATTCCTTATTCCAGGATCATTAATTATTTTGTTTCTATGTTGCTTTTTAAGAAAATTATAAATTTGTTTCTCTAATTTAAGTATATAATACAAGTATGAACTTATTTGACAGTATAGAAAAATAGAGATGTGCAGTTTATATTTTTCCTTCCAAATATCCAATTGCCCTATTATTATTTATTTTATTGTCTTTCCTTAGCCAACTGATCTATAGTTGCCTCTTTGTTGGGATTTAAATTTCCATATATGCTAGAGTCAGTGCTTATGTTTTTCCTTTCTTCCACTGACCCTGCATTGATATGCTGCTGTCTTAACTGATAGAGCTAACTCTTGATACCTGCAGGGGGGTAAATGCCCTAACTTATTTTTCACATATATTGTCTATTTTTGCCCTTTTGTCCTTATTTCCTTAAAACTTAACAACAACAACAACAAGAACACCAAAACTCCATTTTTTAAATATCTTTTGTTAGATTTACTTGTAATTTATGTTATTTGCTTATAGAGTAAATATGTCTTTTTAAATTATATAACAATGTAACTAATTTTTTATATTAATGGTTTTATCCAACAACTTTGCTAAATTCTTTATTAATTTTAAAAATCATCTGCAGATTCTTTTGGGGGATAGTATCATTGTCAAGTAATGACAACATTCTAACCTTCCTTATTATTCTTTTTCTTGTTTTATTACACTGACAATAAATTTCTAATACAGTATTAAACAAGAATAAAGGTCATGGGCATCTGGTCTTGTTTCTGATGCCAAAGGGACATTTTGCAAGAGTTCCATCAGATACAATATATGTTAAGGATTTTTAAATGCCCTCTATCAAAAAGAAAGTTCCCATCTACTCTTAGTCTGAAGGTGTTTTTTGTTTTTTTTTTATCATTATAGGCTCATTGATTGGTTTTGCTACTTTCAGAGTTACCATTTTTTCCTACTTTGTTACTTTAATATGGTGTATTGTACATGTACTAATACTAAAGCAAACTTACATTCCAGAAGTAAGCAAAACTTAGTCAAGTGCTAGGACTTTTTGTATACTTTGCTGGGTTTACTCTGTGCTTTCCTTGCTTGTACTACTACTTTTGTTAGGTTTTGGCTTTAAGGTTACACTAGCCACTTAAATTTTGGAGTGTTTTCTCTTTTCAATTCTCAAAGAGGCTAAGTTGCAATTATCTGTCATTGGTATATTACAAAGAAATCAATTTCAAAGTCAGCTGAGCAGGGTAATTTTTTTCTTTAGGATAAATTTTTAATAACCAACTTTCGGCTCTTTCAATCCTCTCTTTTGTGTGATAACTTTTAAATATTATTTGTTTCTTCTGTCCTTTATATTACATATACTTTTCAGATTCATTTTGGCTTATATTTTCTAACTTCTTATGGTAGAATGTTTGGTTCCTTTCACAGAACTTTTGGATTTCTAATATAAGAAAGATCAATATATTTACCTCTTAGCTTGGCATTAGCTTCATCCTACACATTTTCATGTGGAATATTTTTATTTTCTTCTATGATCTAAAATTAATTATAAGTGTGTTGAAGTCCTAATTATGAGAAATAGAATTGATCCTCTTTTTTTTTTTTACTGGTTTTTAACTTGTTCACATTGTGATTAGAAAATATAGTATTCATAATACTAAATCTTTAAAATTTGTTGAGACTAGAATTATGGGTTAGATTTTTTTATTAGTTTCAGAGGTAGAATTTAGTGAATCATCAATTGCATATAACATGCAGTGCTCATTACATCAAGTGCCTTAATCTCTATCACCCAGTTACCCTGTCCCCCCACCCATCTCTCCTCCAGCAACCCTCAGTTTGTTCCATATGGTTAAGAATCTCTTATAGTTTGCCTCCTGCTCAATTTTCATCTTATTTTATTTTTCCTTTGCTTCCCCTATGTTCATCTGTTTTGTTTCTTAAATTCCACACATGAGTGAAATCATATGGTATTTGTCTTTCTCTAACTGACTTATTTTGCTTAGCATAATACCCTTTGGTTCTATCCTTGTCACTCCAAATGGCAGGATATCATTGTTTTGATGACTAATATTTCAGTGTGTGTGTGTGTGTGTGTGTGTGTGTGTGTATGCACGCACATGTGTGATACATACCTAATCTTTATCATCTGTTGATGGACATCTGGGCTCTTTCCATAGTTTGGCTATTGTGTACATATCTGGCTACAAACATTGGGGTGCAGGTACCTCTTTGAATCACTATTTTTGTATCCTTTGGATAAATACCTAGTAGTGCAATTGCTGAGTCTTAGCGTAGTTCTATTTTTAACTTTTTGAGGCACCTCTCTACTGCTTTCCAAAGTGGCTGTACCAGCTTGCATTCCCACCAACGGTGTAAGAGGGTTTCCCCTTTCTTTTCATCCTCACCAACATCTGTTATTTCCTAAGTTGCTCACTTTAGCCATTCTGATTGGTGTGAGGTGGTATCTCTTTGTGGTTTTGATTTGTATTTCCCTGATATTGAGTGACGTTGGGTGTTTCTTCATGTATCTGGTGGCCATTTGTATGTCTTCCTTGGAGAAATGTCTGTTTATGTCTCCTGTCCATCTCTTGACTGGATTTTTTGGTTTTTGAGTGTTCAGTTTGAGAAGTTCTTTATAGATTTTGGATACTAGCCTTTTACCTGATAAGACATTTGCAAATACTAGATTTAAAAAATATATATGTTAGATATGTTTTTGGAAAGAAGACATATTCTCCAAGTGTTGAGTATAATATTCATTATATATCCGTTAAATCAAAATTGTTAATTGCATTGTTTATATTGCATACAAGTACTTGGGTTTTTTGTTTGTTTCTTTGATCAAAGAAACCAGGAAGGTGTGTTAGGACTCCGTTTTATAGTCTAAATATTTAAATTTGTCTTATAATCTATCAATATTGTAGATATGTAGAGATATACATTTCCCTTCATATATTTTGAGATTGTATTGTGAGCTACACTTTACAATTTTTATCTTCCTTCTTAAGTAGCATGTTATAAGAATTTTCTATCTAATAAAGTTGCCTCAAATTTTACTTTATCTATTATAAATAATACTCCTTCAGCATTATTCTGGTTATTATTTGCAGTGTGTGTGCATGTGTGTGTGTTTCCATTAATTATGATTACTTAGTATTTTTGAAATTCATTTCTAACACATTTTTTATATGTGTTTTCTATTTTTCTATTTGAAGCTCCTTTGTTTTTTCTATTGTTTTCTCTTTCCTTTTTTTTTTTTTCTCTTTCCTTTTCTATTCCTTACTTGCCTTCTTCTGGCTGAACTTAGGAATTTTGTTTTCAGATCTAAAAAAGTCTACAATTAGTCAATCCTCTTGATTTATTTAGAGTAATATAAGACACAATTTATAGTTATACATAAAAATGGAAAAAAAAACCTTAAAACAGAATACTTAAATCTGGCAGTATTAAAAAAGGATAATATATCACAACCAGGTTGGATATTATTCCAGAAATGTAATACAGGCTTAACCCTTGAAAACTAATCAATTTAAGTCATTACATTAATAAACTAAAGATAAAGCATATGATGCTTTCAATAGACTTAGAAAAAAATCTTCTGTAAAATTTTGTAGAAATTGATAATTAAGAAATCTTTGCACAGTAGAAGTAGAAAATATTCTTATTGTGTTAGCAGGTAGCAACAAGGCCATTAGCAAACATCAATAATTAATGGTAAAATGTTAAAAGTTTTCACTCTGAGATTGTGAATAAGAAAATGAAACATACTATAACTATTTTTACTCAACACTGTACAGGAAATTCTAGCCCGTATGGAAAGAAAATAAACACTAAAATATTTAAGGAATGAAGAAAACATATTATTCACATTAAATAATTTAAAAGACAATCCAAAATTAGTAAAAACTAATTTACTACTGGATAAATTATCAGAAGTAAAAAGTATAGCAAGGTTACTAGATATAAAGTCAATAGGTAAAAATCAATTGAATTTGTAGCAACAAAAAGAGAAAATGAGATTTAAAAACCAGTATCATTCTCAAAAGCACCAAAAATTTTAATGTCAAGGGATAAATCTTTTTTTTTTTTAAAGATTTTAGTTTTTTTTTTTTTTTTTATTATTATAGTCACAGACAGAGAGAGAGAGAGGCAGAGATACAGGCAGAGAGAGAAGCAGGCTCCATGCACCAGGTGCCCGATGTGGGATTCAATCCCGGGTCTCCAGGATTGCGCCCTGGGCCAAAGGCAGGCGCCAAACCGCTGCGCCACCCAGGGATCCCATCAAGAGATAAATCTAACAAAATGTGCCAAACCTCTAGGCAGACATATATAACAGTTCTGAGAGAAATTATAGAAAAGCCAAACCAATGGAGACCTATACTATGACCACGTATTAGAAAATTTAATATCTAAACATTTACCAATGTTTACCAATTTACTTTCTAAATTCATCTGTAGATTTAATATAATTTCCATAAAAGTCAGAATAAGTTTTATTTTTCTTCCTATATAAAAGATGACTAGTTGATTACAAAATATATATGGAAATGCAAATAGCCAGGGATAACCAGGGCACTTTAACAGAAGCTTAAATTTCGCTTACTTGATCTATGAAAAATACACTTATTATAAAGCCATGAAATACATATTATATAAAGAGTCTAAGACACTAATAAGAAAATACATTAAAAATGAGTAAGAGATATAACAAATACTCCACAAACAGGTTATCCAAATATCAAAGAAACATGATGTGCCCAAAATGTGATCAATCTTGGGGTGCCTAGATGGCCCACTCAGTTGAGCATCTGACTCTTGATTTTAGCTCAGGTCATGATCTCAGGGTCATGGGATGGAGCCCCAGCTGAAGCTCCACACTCAGCACAGTCTGCTTGAAGTTCTTTCTCTCCCTCTCCCTTGCCCCTCCCCCACTTGCTATCAAAGAAAGAAGAAAGAAAGAAAGAAAGAAAGAAAGAAAGAAGAAAGAAAGAAAGAAGAAGAAGAAGAAGAAGAAGAAGAAGAAGAAGAGGAAGAAGAAGAAGAAGAAAAAGAAAGAAAGAAAGAAAGAAAGAAGAAGAAAGAAAGAAAGAGAAAGAAAGAAAGAAAGAAAGAAAGAAAGAAAGAAAGAAAGAAAGAAAGAAAGAAAGAAAAAATCTTTTTAAAAAATGTGCTCAAACTCTCTTTTGGGAAAGAAAAATGAGATACCATTACCATAAAAATAGAATGGCAAAACGTTAAAACTAGGGACCATTTCAGATGTGGAGGAGAATATAAAATAACAGAAATTCTTACACAATTCTGGTTAGACTGTAAATCAGTTCAGTCTCTTCAAGAAAATAAAAGACAAACAAGACCACTACAACAAAAGCAGCTTATGTTATCTATTAACTATAAAGATAAGCATATCTTATGTCCCAATAATATTAAATAGAAATGAATACACTTTTGTACAAAGGCAGCTAATGAAATGTTCAAGGCAGAATTGTTTATAATATTCTAAAACTAGAAAAAAAAAAACAAACACCAGTGAACCTTAGAATGGATAAATTATATTCATGCAATGAATATATATTCATATATATGTATCTATAATATACAATGAATCAGACTAAATCATAGTGTTCAGATGGTAAAATACTAAATGCAAGCTAGAAAATGGAAACCATAATGGGATATTGATTGTTTTTATTTTTGAGGGGATAGAAGTGCTGTGATTTGGAAGGGGCAAGTGATTGGCTTCTAAATAGCCAGTAGGGTTCTTTCCTTGAGCTGTCTGGCTACGTGAATTTGTACTTTATAATAAAATGTTGAAGCTTCACATTTGTTTTATGCACTTTCTCTTTATGTTCACAATTTAAAAAAAAAACATTTTTTAACACATAAAGGAACTGAAGTTTAGGAAAAAACAGCCTAGAAGGAAGATCATGTATATTCCTTATATTTTCTAATAAGATTTCCATAGCAACCCAAGCCGCATTCAAATAGTCTATTAAATTCACTTAGAGTATTGGCTTTCCTGGTTAGCTGTCACTGATCTCAAAATAGAAGTCCTTCAGACTGACAGTGATGTCACAAGCTATCTTTGTCAAAACAGAAGATCTATAGGCCAGCAACGACTCCTCTAAGGCTGATTTAATTGAAGATGTTGAGGGTAGAGAGCTGCTCATCAACAGGACTCTTGAGACAAGCTCCTACTGAGATTCCTTCAGAAGGATTGTTAAGCCATCTCAAAGCACCCAGCAGCATCACTGCTGCTTTACTATTAACTCCACCTTCTAGCTCCCAATAAGCTTTGAATGAGAACCGCTTTAGTGATTTTGCAACCTCCTCAACCTCTCCACTCTCTTTTTTTTCTATTGGTTTGTTTCTGCCAGGAGCATAACAACACTTAGTTAGCTTACAGGATTTTAGTTCATGTTGAAGGTTCTGTAAATTAGGATCAGTCCCTTAAATCTAGACCATTCTAATTCTGGAATTCCCATGTGCTTTATACAAACTGCCTCACTGGGTGATGTTGACTATGTGCTTTAGTATTCCATCTGCCAAACCAAACTCTGAACATGAATATCTGAAAAGCATCTCAAAATTATGTCTACAAATGAACTCATAATATTCAACCTTCCCTCAAGGTCCTTTCCATTACAAGAGGTAGAAACTATTCTTCCAGTTACTGAGTGTAAAGCTGGAATCATCCCTGATTGCTCTTTTTCAAATCTAATGTCTGATTTATCAAGAAATCCAGAATACTGTCACCTTTCAGTATAGATCCAGAATCTGAATCAAGTTCACCTGCTCCACTGATGAAATCTTTGTGCAGGTCACCATGATTTCACCTCTGTATCCTTGCAACAGCCTCCTACCTACCTACAGACCTGATCTGCTCTCCTTCTGATAGCTGGCTTTTCTCAAAAAAATCATCCATAAGACAGATTTCATTGCTCGAGTGCTCAAAATTCTCCAAGAGGTTCTTATTTCATTCATACTCAAATTCCTTGTATATCTTACAAGGACCTACTTAATCTGGGGTCCCTATAATTTCTCTGACCACCTATCTTATGACTTGCTCACTCTGCTCCAGCCACACGGACCTTTTTTTCCCTGAATTTTAATTTTTCTCTGCCTAGAAAAGTCCTCTCCAAAAATCCACCTAGCTCGCTCTTTTGCTCAATCTTTAATGCTACTTTCTCAGTAAGAATTTCTCTGGGATGTATTTAGATGATCAACAGCTTGTCCTGATACTCTCACCCTCTTCCCCACTTTCTTTTCTCCTTAGGACTCATCAAAGTCCCACATGTTTTATGTATTTGTCTTGTTTATATTCTATCTCCATTACTAGGAAATTAGCTCCATAAAGGTGGGAATCTTGGTCTGTTTTAATCATTCCGTATCTCCAATGCCTACACAATGACTGACATATAGTAAGCACTTAAACTTTTTTGTTAAATAAATAAATGAATAAGTATTTCCCCAAATGTACGAACACTCCAAGAGTCAACAGTTAATTATTCCTTGTAAAAGGATTTTTATGATCAAGAAGATTTGGAGACCCTGCATATTCCATTTCACCTTGGAGTTTCACAAAGCACATTGTCATATTAATAGATATAAGAATTTATAAAACTTACAAGTAAATGTTTAATTTTCTTTAACACAACATTTCCTCAAAGTATTTGATTGTGGAATTCTGTAATGTACATACACAACCATTTATTTTTTATATCATAATAAGAGTGAGGTAGGGGTGTGTGTGTGTGTATGTGTATGTGTGTGTTATAAAAGACTTCCTAATATCTCTAAAGAACACATTTTAGGAAATGCTATATTAGAATATAAAATTGAATTTATCTCCAAGTTCAATTTCATTGAGCCAGTCTATGCCTTTTCACAATTTCTAGTCATCTGGCTTCATTTTGTCAAGGAGAATAGCACAAAAAGAGCTCTTACAAGTTGTCTTTGGTTGCTATAGAATGATGCCATGATGTTTTTATATTTTTAAAAAAATTATCCATAAATTTATCATTGCAAATTAAATTGTAACTTAAATAAACGTGTCTTATTCAAAATATCTCAACAATGCAAATGGACCTTGTAAAAAATACCTGGAGTTTCAGCCAGGTGAACTGTGTTCAATTTGTGTTTATACTCCCAAGTTATTTGGATATAAGTTGTTATTGCTGTGATCAAACCTGCATATGTTCAACAAGAAAGAATATATTTATTGATTCCCCACATGCTCAGTTTTTCACATAGTCCAATGTCCTCATTTGTGAGAGGGTAGCAATATTTACAGCACAGAAGATTAACTGAGATAGAGTTTGTGCTGTACCTGGCACTGTGCCTAGCACATTGCCGTCGCTGGGAATATACTAGTCTCTTTACCTTTCTTTGTCTGTTCCAATACAGTGAATCTGGCTTCACAAAATGAGCTATAAATACAAACTACACAAAATACATCCAGATGAATAGACTGGCGATTTATATGTGTCATGCTTTCATGCACATTTTTCTAATTACCTTAGAGCAAATTGTAAAACAAAGCCTTTGGTTCAAGCGCATTTACGAAAGCTGAGTCTAACAATCTGCTCTATACAGCAGGGAATGGGAAAACTTAATTCAGAGCCAAGTGCTTTCTAATTTGTGTAAACTCTTTCAACCACACTTTTTGTTTAGTTTAGTTTGGTTTCTCAATATGAAGGAATTTTAAACATCATCTTTGTAATTGTAGAATAACGCTTTGGAGTGTAATAGAAGAAGATGCTAGGGTATTGTCAAGGCATTAAAGCTTACTTACGAAAATCGAGCCCTCCATCAGCATTTAATAAGAACCTGCTACATCCTCGCCTCTCGGAAGAGCACAGAGACCACAGATGAATGAAGCAGAATAGTATGAGCTTGCAGACTCTCCACAAAGGCAAGAATACAATATCAGCATCTGTGAATATGGACAACTGCCTCTTGCTGTATCATATCTTCAGCCAGAATGAAACAGTGAGGGCATGAGACATTTGCCAGGACATTTCTGAGAGGTAGTAACAGTTTCTGTGCTAAAGCTTTTTTGTTAATGAGAACGGTTTTACAGAGGGGTTATCAAATCTCAAGGCTAATCATATAGAATCTTCATTGAAGAAGGACTGCATCTACATATCTATGTAATATGTATGTATGTATGTATGTAATATGTATGTATGTAAATAACATTGAATTAAAAAGAATGGAAAATCTGAATTGGCTTCCATGGAAGGTAAAAGCCTTGAGGATGAAGTTATGAGTGCTCCTCACAGCACACAGCCAATAAATGCTTGATGTTGATTCCCAGCTTTGCCTTTATCTGCTTGAGTCAACGTGGTCAAGTCTTAACATTGCTACGCTTCGGGTTCATGATAAATATAGGAATCTGGATTCCAGGCACAAAAGTCCCAAATATCCCTCTGACCCATGATACATTCTGAGGTTATCGATATTCACAGAAATATTTTGAATAAATTGATGGTACTGACAATACTAAACCTCAAAGTGCCCTTATTGTGTTGGTCTGAATATTATTTCAACTTGGTACATCAGTTGGAAAAAAGGATATAAAGTATTTAAAACAGTTTTAATTCCATGGGAAAAAAAAACCCTCAAAACATCTTGACCCAATTTGAACTTTAAAAAAATGTTCAGACTTGCAAAAATATATCTCCCTTCCCGTAAAAGGACTTTCAAATTCATATTTATGAAATGTGTTGCTGGTGAGTTGAGATCCAAGAGAAGAAAAGGCATTTTTTTTTTAAAGATAAATAGGTAATGGAAAGCATATGAAAAGAAGATAGATGATAGAAGAAAAAAAAATCCACTCTCCAGTCCTCTATGAAACAATGTTGAAACCAAAGAAATGAAATCATCTTTATTTCATAAAAAAAATATCTTTGATAGAAAAATACAGAGGGACAGAAAAGCTTTTATGGCATTTTCAATAAAAGATATTCATACATATAAGTTAGCATCTGTGTGTGTCAGAATCTCAAACTGAACCAGATCTTAACCACTTTCAAAGTTTAAAAAGGGGATACATTTCCAAGTGACATCTCGTAAATTTCCCCTAAAAGATGGTCTATAATGCCTTATTGCTTCAAAGTCTGAATGTGACAGTGATCAGACTGCCATTGACTTCCAATATATATTTCGTGTAAAAATTTTTTTGACAAGTTACACGATTCATATTTAGTGTTAAATCACTTAAGTCTCGTTGTTACATAAGTGGAAGTTTCACGAATTTAGTCGCTTTATAAAATGGTAGAAACTGCAATGGGTTCATAATATATCTAATGCATAACAGTATTCATGACCAACGGCTGTTTCAATAACAGCAGCTTGACAGCAATGTCACCTCCTAGGATATTGAGGATAATAAGGCAATCTCTCCCTGCATGTGCCATCGCTGTAGCCCTCAGGAGACACACTGCAACACTCAGAGAAAACTCCAGCTTTTCCAAGGATGGTTCTTTGAATGCTCATGCTTCAGCTAGTAGGACATCATCCTTTACATCCTTTGTCATAATTCTGTTTGAAACGTCAGTGATTCCTCAGGAGTAAAATATATACACGGCCACACATGAAGGGGGAAAAATCTTTAGAAAAATTATGAGTAAAAGATTATTATTGGACAGAAGCTTCATTTTACCAAATCGAAGACATTTTCCTATCATAACATTAAGCCAAAGAAAGATGATTTTGAAATCTGCCACTGGAGTTCTGAGATTGCAAATCCCATCTTTATAACTAACAATAAATATGAAAGAATGTCCACGTGTGTCTCAGTATGCTTTCCACCTGCCAGTACGCATATCCAAAAACCAGAAGAAGGCCTGAAAAAGTTTACATTATTATAATACATGACAGACAAAAATAGCTATTTTCTACCTGTGAGACAGAAAAATGGGTTAAAACCATGGTGACAAATGCTGGAAGTAAATGTAAAGTCTTATATTTTGAAAAGCTATCCTTGTAGATCTATCCTATAAGCAGAAACCAGTAAAAGGCGGCCTTAGACTCGTTCCCTAAAAGCAGCCCAAGATACTTTTGTTTGACTAGAGACTATATTAGACAACTGCAGCTTTATGACACAAATGACCTTTTTTTATTTTAAGGGAATTTTTAAAAGCTAAATATATAAAACTAAACACAATTGCAGTGTATTTCTATCTCTTAGTCAAATATAAAGTCAAGCCAATTTACAAGGTAAGTCCAAACAAAATTTCAATACCAATAAAACTCAACAATATAAAAAAGATAGGATTGCACACTATAATCTCCACCATATAAAATGTGCATATTTGGGAAAGTTTCTGGGGAAAAATAAAACTACAAAAACTGCCCCCCCGATGGAGATAAAATATTCAAATTATATTATAAACAGAATTATCTTGTGCAAAGAAGAAGAATAGATAAATTAAGATATTTTACAGCATTTACTGTGCACATGGGCTACTCCAAGTGCAAGACATACATTATCTCATATTAATTTCAAAATACCTTGAGAAGTAGCTTTAGACTTTTTAAAGAGTTTTTACTTATTTATTCATGAGAGACCCACAGAGAGAGGCAGAGATACAGGCAGAGGGAGAAGCAGGCTCCCTGCTGGAAGCCCGATACAGGACTTGATTCCAGGACCCTGGGATCATGACCTGAGCCAAAGGCAGATGCTCAACTGCTGAGCCATCCAGGCATTGCTAGGTTTAGACTTCTGAAGAGATCCTCACGAGCCATAGTTTTTTTTTTTTTTTCCAACAGAAGTACACACGAAGTAAAGAGTTGAAAGTAATATCATAACAAGTAAGATGTTGATAAGATAGGCCATGATAATTGCCTTGAGGAATGAGATGGATTATCAAGTGAAAGAATACATCAGAGCACAGATACAGGTTCACTGGAGAGGCTGCTTTTAATGATTCCAAGAGTTGTTGGAATATGTACTATTATTATCCCTGTCTTGCAACAAGAAAATTGAGACCTAAGGAAATCAATGCACCCCAAAGTTGCAATACCAGTGATGAAAAGAAGAAAGATTCAATCCCAGAAATCTATTACTTTATGACACTGTGCCACACGGGGAGCCAGGCTTCCATTCAATATAATGAACTGACCAGTTAAAAGGAACAGTTCAACCATTGGACCTCTGAGGCCTCCTCCAAATTTATGATCATCACTTGTTTATAGAACAAGAGTTTGGGCAATTGTTGGAAAACACACCTATAAATATATAAAATTTGATAGTAATCAGAAAAAATTCTTTTTTAAAGAGCATTTAATTATTTATTTGAGAGAGAGAGAAAGAGAGAGCATGGTGAGGGGGGCAAAGACAGAGGGAGAGAGTCTCCAGCAGACTCTCCCACTGAGGAGCCAGATGAGGATCTTGATCCCTGGAGCCTGAGATCATGAGCTGAGCTGAAATCCAGACTTGGACATTCAACCAACTGAGCAACTCATGTGCCCCCCCTTTTTATAATAATATAATTTCTTAATTTTCATTAAGAAAAAAAAAGCATGTCTTCTTAGATAAAATATTTCAAATAAATCAGTCTATCATCATCTAGGTTCCCCTCCCACCTTTTTAATTCAATTTAAAATTTTTTTTTTTTACTGAAGTGACACACAATGTTACATTAGTTTCAGGTGTACAACATAGTGATTCAATAAGTTTTTACACCTTGCTAGCTCACTAAAAATATAACTACTACCAGTCAGCATACAAACCTACTACAATATCATTGATTATATTCTCTGTGTTGTACCTTTTATACCCATGAATTATCTATTCCATAACTGAAAGCCTGTATCTCCTACTCCGCTTCATACATTTTGCCCATCCACTGGCCCTGTCCCTCGGTCAACCATTAGTTTGTTCTCTGTATTTATGGGTTTGTTTCTGTTTTCTGCTTTTTTTTTTTTATTTTTTAGATTCCACATAGAAGTGAGATCATATAGTATTTGCTTTTCTCTATTTTTCTCTATTTCACTTAGCATTATACATACAACATACATGTTGTCACAAATGGCTAGATCTCATCACTTTTCATGGCGCGTAATATTCTATATTCCATTCCTTCTTTATCCATTCATCTATTGATGGACACTTAGGTTGCTTCCATGTTATTATAGCTATTATAAATAATGCTGAAATAAATATAGGAGTGCATATATCTTTTCAAATTAGTGCTTTAATTTTCCTTGGGCAAATATCCAGTAGTGGAACTGCTGGATCATATGGCATTTCTATTTTTAATTTTTTAAGGAACCTCCATACTGTTTTCCACATTGGCTGCACCAGTTTGCATTCCCACCAACAGTGCATGAGGGGTACTGTGTCTCCACATGCTTTTCTTGTCTTTTGGATTCTAGCCATTCTGATAGTTATAACATGATATCTCTCTGTGATGTTGATTTGCATTTCCCTGATGACTAGTGATGTCATCCAACTATATATTTTTAGAGCTTTTATGTATTTATTTTAGAGATAGAGGAGAGGGGTGGAACAGAAGAAGAGGGATAAGCAGACTCCACAGTAAGCATAGAGAGTCCAATGTAGGGCTTGGTCCTATGAGATCCTTGAGATCACAGCCTGAGTCAAAATCAAGAGTCAGATGCTCAACCGACTGAGCCACCCAAGTGTCTCCCAACTGGTTTTTAAACTATGTCTTCTACATCCTGGAGCATCAAAAATTACATAAGTAAATATGACTTTAGGAAAAAGACATGCCTGTTTTCTTCCAAATACATCACCTTATTTTATCCTAACTACATTCCTGTGAGATATATACCAATACTCCATTTTATAGGTGAATAACTCAGTCTTATTGACCCACACTTGTCCATCCACATAGAGCTAATCCTTGAAAGTGAATCTGAAGCTTGGTTTGTTGGATATTGGAGCTTGAGTTTTACCCAAGGTCCTACTTTATTGAGAGTGTTGCCCAAAGGGCAATACTGAAAAGACAACATACAATGGCATATGACATAGGCTTTAGCAGTACATGGAATTTCTCCATTGACTAGACAAAGGTTCTGGGCATTCAGACTTTGAGCTGACACTGTAATGGGATGATACTGGCCTTTGTGGATCTCACAATATTTGGGGGAAACAGAGACATGAATCACAGAGGCACCGTGTCTCCTAAAGACATAAGCACCTGATACACTGGCAATGCAGATATACATCTGAGGACCTGCTATACACTACTGGTGGGCCTTAATCTGCAGCAGAAAGAAATCACATGAAGAAAAGACAGAATGACTATGATACGTTCAAAGAAGCAAATGGGAGTTTGAATGGGTGTGGATGGGATGCGCAGAGGAGATGAGGTTGGAGAATTAGTGAGCCAAGCTGGACCTAAAATGCTCTGGTAGGGCAGGCCTGGTGGCACAGCAGTTTAGCGCCGCCTGCAGCCCAGGGTATGATCCTGGTGTTCCGGGATTGAGTCCCACGTCGGGCTTTCTGCACGGAGCCTGCTTCTCCCTCTGCCTGTGTTTCTGCCTCTCTCTCTCTCTCTGAATAAATAAATTAAAAAATCTTAAAAAAATAATAAAATAAAATGCTCTGGTATTTGATACCAATCCAGGATTCAAAGACTCCCCTGGAGGAATCTGACAAAAAGATCAGGGAGTAAGGTACGATTTCTGTAAAGAACAGAACTTCCATGATATCGTGCATGCAAACACCTGTTCTATGTGGATGATTAGTAATTTTCCTGGGCTATGCAAGGCAGAAAGTTTGCTTACATGTGGAGCTTAGGAGGGGTGAGGGTCCATACCTGGGACAGCTGGTGCTCCTCTCAACACCACCTCCTTGGCAAATGTCCCCAGAAGGCAGCAGAGGAGCCACAGAGGGGATGTCTTCAGCAGAGCATGGGAGAGGGCTGCCTAAGCACAGAGCTGTGTACCCCCTATCCTTGAGGGTTTATGATCACATGCACACACAAACACACAGATCAGTTTACACCAAGGCCCAGTGCGACATGTAAGGATGCAGAAAGGAAGGACACAATCAAGTGCCTAATATATGCCAATAAATGTGTACATTGTGTGTTACATCAATTTTTATATAACTGAATCTTAAGAAACAAATTAGTCCACACACACATGAATAGATACACAAATAGGTAGGTAGGTAGGTAGGTAGCTCAGAGAGAGAAGCTAAAGTCAACATCTGATGCCTATCTGCCTGGCTGCAGGATATATACACGCTTTCCATCATGCTCCTTGACTCTCTTAGCAACTCTTTTCCTCATGCAATAGAAAAGTGGAATCACTGAACCACCACTTTGATTCCACAGCATGACTCCAGAGAATAGATACCTGGATATCTTCCGGTAGGAACAAAAAGCCCTGCATTCTCATAAAAACATGTTTGTGACTGAAGTGAGCAGTTTGAACGTAATAGGAAAATGAATGGGTGGTGAACAGATAAAGACACAGCTGTGATTACTTCATTAATACTGCCTTCAACTGCATCTTTCAGTAAGTTAAATACTACTTGCTTTCTCAAAAGTGCACTACCACTTGTTTTCTGAAGCATCCATGTTTGAGGTGCTAAGACATTTCACGCACAGCAAGAACTTGGCTTTACAATACTCCCTCAATTGTTCTAATAGCAGGACTTAAAAGCTCCAGAACCAATGAGTTTACGGGTGGCCATGTTAACACCCATAGATGCTGAGAGATAATTCGAGAGCAGCTTAATATTATTTTTGCCTAATTCTCTTTGTGTAACAAATGGAGTTACCCTAAGACACACAAAACACCCTGACTCGGGCTCCTCATGATCATCTCCTCAATAATTCTGCATATCTTGCTATGATTCTCATATCAGCATTGGTTTGGTTTTCATGGGGAGTGAAATATGAGACAGAAATGGATCAAAAGGTGGCCACCTCCCAAAGCCAGGGTTACCAGATAAAATGCTGAAGACCAAATTAACCTGAATTTTATGTAAGCAACAATTTTTATATGGATGTGCCACATACAATTCATCCAACATATCTACTACACTAAATATTTGTTATCTGAAATTCAAATGTAAGTATGGTGTCCTGCATTTTTATTTGCTCAGTCTGGCAACCCTACCTACAATGCTGTTCTACAGCTGAGGTCCTACTTGAGTGTGTGTGTGTGTGTGTCCCTGATGCAATATGCTCGAAGCCTAGCACAGGGGCAGTGAAGAGACTGTTATCACATTTGCAGACAACATACCATCTTCTATTATGCTGGTGGGCAGGGCCATGGGAGGAGTTCAAGCTCTGAAGATATTTGATCTGAATTATAAATTCATCAGTTGAGCATATTGTTTTTACTCCTCTAGGCCTTGTTTCTTCATGTGTGTGATGAGAAAAGATGACCTCCTTAGTCTTTTATAGAGTAACTTTCTTTGCTCTGCATCTATGTCTTTGTAGAAGGGCAGCCTCACTGATGCACTAGTCTAAATATAGATAGCTTCCTTGAATATATACCAAGTAGCTCTTCAAATCTGGTATCTATCACCACAGGATACTAAAATACAGGATCAATTTTTCCTGGACTCAAAATTCCATCATTCAGATGATGGTGATTTTCTATATCACATATTTGAGATGTCTAGTAACTTTGAAAGACAAAATGAGGTAACTCCTGTGAAATCACCTACCAAGCCGATCAATCACATTAATAGTTAGCAAGTGTTAATTCCCTTCCTTCCATTTCTTATAAGTGTTAGCAAGCTTTATCAGTAAAAAAGAGTCATTTTTTGCTCCAAGCCTCATCCAAGGAAGTAAAGTGAATGACATCCCCCCTGAGAAGAGTGAGCGCAACATCCAAGTGGGCAGCTTCAACTGGACAAGCAAAGTTTACTTGACTTCCTTCACTTGTGTCTGATTCTGTTGGAAATATTAATGGAGGGAACGCAGCCAGCCTACATAACCAGGTTGAGGATATAAAGACAGCTCTCTAGAATCAATTCTCAAACGAGATCTCCAGCTTTCATAGACATTACCCTAGAGAGAGCTGATCCTAAACACTTAGCTGACATTCCAAGGAATGCCCTGGAAAATGGCTCCCATTCTCTAAGACAATGCCAGAGTTCCTACTTTCTAAAGTATACAAAATTAGTACATAGTGAAGAAGAGGACATTAATATTCAATTTCCTTTTTCCAGAAGAATCAGAGTGATATAGACAACCTAAAGGCAAACCCCAGAGAGCATATGAGTCAGAAATCCTCATCAGTGAAGATGCTCCCAAGAGGAACAAGAGTTAGAACAGCTCATTTTGATTAGCACTTAATAAGCACTAGGATTTGTGCTAAGCACTTTATATGCTTCATGTGTTAAGATCTGCACAACAACCCAATGAAATTGGTAATGCCATCATCCCTCTTACACAGACTGGTAGCTCCAGGATTAGAAGTGATAAATCCCTTGTCCTGGGTCATACATATACTAAATGGTGGAGCCAGAATTAAACCAAATCTCTCTGTCCTTTATGTCAAAATTTCTTACCACATAGGCAGAGACCTCCTACCTCAGGATCATGTCAAATACTAGGAGCCTGGTCCACCCCAGAACTACCTAATCAGATATCTGAGACTAAGAGCAGGAATTGATATTTGCAACGAGCTGTCTAGTGCCTGGGCTAAAAGTTAAAGCTGAGAGCTCTTGAATTATGTTACTCTGCCCACTTCAGAATCTGCCTTTATTCTCAGTATCTCAAACTGCATCTACGACACTAACATGATTTGAATTTCATTTTAAATAAAAAGTTCTATGTAATTTAAATTAAATTATAATGCAAATTGCCTAGGCAGATAACCAGTTTCCCCCTCCCCGCCCTGCAAAATCATCTCACCCTGGTCCTGTTTTTCTAACATCCTTATTAGGATGTTTCTTCCTCTGCCCATGGAAATCCCACCCTTTTCTCAAAGATCTGATTGAGGTCTCCTGTGCCCCTGGCTCTGCTCATGGTTCTTTAGCTCCACGGCCTTCCCAGGTATTCCGTCCTTGCCTCTTTCTCTGTGCCTGACACAGAATAAATGGAAATTCGTCTTCATACTGCCCACAATGTTATTCAAAAAGCAAGCATTTAAAAAAAAAAAAAAAAAAAAAAAAAAAAAAAAAGCAAGCATTTGGTGAATATTTGAAGTAAAATTTGAGCTGGGCCCATTAGCCGGGGTTTTGCACACACCTCCAGGCAACTTCTACAGACAGCCACTGACGGAATAAGCTAATCTGATCATTCCCTGCTTGGAACCTCCGGAGGCTTTCTTTCACAAGGAGATAAAATCATACATCTTTCCAAGGGCCATAGAGTCCTCACAATTTGCTCTGACCTAATTGACCAACCACATGGCCTACCACACTCTCACTCGGGTGTCTCATTTTTCTCTGATCACTCAGGACTCCTCACCATTTCGAAAACCCCTGTTCTCTTGCACATTTATTTACCTGTTTTCTTCCTTCCCTTATGTTTTGTTCTGCCATCCCCCAGCTGTAGGAATATGTTTTATTCTTTCACATAAAGATGTCTCCAAATGTTCCAAGGAGATGTGGGTGCTTCTTCCTCTGTGCCCTTTCTCCCAGGATTTATGAGAGTAAGGTTTCTGAAATCCTAGCTCTATGAAATACACTTCTCTGGAAAAATATTCAGAAAATATTGTCTACTATAACATTCTCTCCAAGATTTAGGGATGGGATAGAAGTGTACTGAAGGCTTTGTAAAATCATGCAGCAGAAGCACAGAACCTACGACTTCCCACATGGGTGTGAATTCAAATCCTAGTTGTGTGCATGAGTTTGGAACACATGTTAATATCCTGCAACTGTTTGGGAACTCCTGGCCTGCCCTTTGTAAAACAAAACAAAAAAAAGAACAAAAAATCTTCAGTGAAAGTCCTTTTTTGCACTGAACTGCAATAATTGGTTTATAAGTCTGTTCCCCACGCTGAACTGTGAACTTCTCGAGAATCTGTCTTACTGTCTCACTGTGGCTCCATTGTGGCAAGGCTGAGCTCCCAAAGGGTCTCTACACATTCTGACCCACCTGCTGTGAGCCCACCAAGCAGCTTCTCTGCTTATGGAGGAGAACCAGGGTTATCTTCACTTTGCTGAATTTATTTTTTTTTTTTGATATTCTATCCATCATTATTTTCCCTCCTTTTGTCCCCTCTCCAATGCAAAAATTCATCTGGCTTCTGAAGCATTTGTCAGGAAGAACTGAATATAACAGTCCATTTGCTTTTTTTTTTTTTTAAGATTTTATTTATTTGAAAGAGAGAGAAAGAGAGAAGCAAGAAGGCAGGAAGGGGCAGAGGGAGAGGGAGAAGCAGACTCCCCACTGAGCAGGGAGCCCCATGCAGGCTCCATCCCAGGACCCCAGGATCATGACCTGAGCTGAAGGCAGCTGCTTAACAGACTGAGCACCCAAGGGCCCTCCCTCCATTTGTTATTTTTAACCTCATCGGGAATTTCCAATGATAATCTGAACATCTTTGCTGTTTCTTTTTATCTAGCACACTTTAAAAAATATTTTATTTATTCATGAGAGACAGAGAGAGAGAGAGAGAGAGGCAGAGACACGGGCAGAGGAAGAAGCAGGCTTCATGCAGGGAGCCCGATGCGGGACTCTATCCTGGGACCCCTGAATCAGCCCTGGGCCGAAGGCAGGCGCCCAACCGCTGAGCCACCCAGGGATCCCCCCTTTTTTAGCACACTTAAGAAGATCTTTGGAATCTACTATGAATTTATGTACATTATAGGTTTTTTTTTAAGATTTTATTTATTCATGATAGACACACACAGAGAGAGAGAGAGAGAGGCGGAGACACAGGCAGAGGGAGAAGCAGGCTCCATGCAGGGAGCCTGATGTGGGACTCGATCCTGGGTCTCCAGGATCACACCCTGGGCTAAAGGTGGCACTAAACCGCTGAGCCACCCAGGGATCCCTGTACATTACAGATTAATTGGCATATGTATGTAATCAACCTGATGCTGGTTAAGATCTCACATTCTTTTGAGTCTAATTTGACAATCTAAAAATCCAGTTCTTTCTGTTAGATCTTAATTCTCTCTGTGCAATAAAATAGGGGTGACCACTTATGAAAAGTTCAAAAACTTTTTAAGTGTATAAGCTATGGTTTTATTTATTCTATCAATTAAAATGTTGCATTAGAAGTAACTGGAAGCTCTAATCATGGCTGATCTTGATCCTACATATATCATTTCATTGCTCCAAATTTACCTATCTCTAAATTGATATAATCTATGCTTCATCATATTATAAAAGAAGTTCATGGAAGTCTATCCAAATTTTGCTGTAGACTATACAAAACTCCTAATTTAGTCATTTGGCAGCTTTATGAAAAATTATAGTATTAACTTGGCAAAAATGTAGTGGTCCTATGTCAGCTTTCAGTGAAGAGCACTGTATTTCTAAATTTTTCACAACGAATACTTTTCTCAGTGTCTGCAAATAAAATTTAATTCACCAATTCTGGAATCTGGCTTACAAAAGTATTTAAAGAAGTGTCCATTTTCTCCTTTGTAAAAAATCACAATTACTATATCCACATATTTTCCAGTGCATCTCTTGGTTGTAGCCATTCCTCAAAGAAGACCACTGAAAGTTTTTATTCTCTTCTGAAATTTCTGTCAGATTTTATTTCACCTATGGACATGACTGTTTAGAGACTTTCATTTCTAACCACTGGAGGTAAAAATATGTGCTAATGACTAATATCAGATTAATCACGTATATATCAGATTATCAGAATGTTATAATACCAAAATATTATCCTAACATGTGTGGCAAAAATAAAAAGAAAGAAAAAGTAAAGGAAAAAGAAAAAAGGGAAAACAGAGAAAAATACTTAAGCACTTGGAAGGGTTTGTGATCAAGGAGCTGAATTATTAGCACTTGTACTGAAACCTATGTTAAAAAAAATCATCGTGTAGTGGGGGGTGGGGGTGACTGGGTGATGGGCCCTGAGGGGGGCACTTGAAGGGATGAGCACTGGGTGTTATTCTATATGTTGGCAAATTGAACACCAATAAAAAATAAATTTACAAAAAAAAAAAACTTTAAAAAAAATCATCATGTAAAGAGAGAGAGGGAGTGGCCATATTGCCAAAGAGAAGAATAACTTAAAAAATAAGACTGTGTAAATGCTTCTGAAGCAGAATCTTGGGAATTCACTAGAGAGATGGCTCTACTTGCTATTTCATTTGGCAAATGTCTCCTAACAGAGGAGATGAAGGTATAATGCTCTTCTACCCCAGTGGCATTCAACAGTTAAGACCACCTGACTAATGTCCTTCAACATAGTCTGTAATTACCAGAGAAATCTTCAAATACAACACATATCTGTCGATTATCCTATGAGAGACTATGATGACCAGCCAAGTGAGCTTTTTGGGGCACCTGGCAGTTCCAATTCTGAATGTAAACCTAAAGATTGGCATCTGGCTCAATTTTCATTTTCTCATAGCTTGGATAATGTGGATTACTACCCAAATTCTTATAATAACCTCATGGTTTTGGAAAACATTACCTTTAAACCACTTGAAACATTGTCAGAGTACAACCTCTCTGATCATGAATCCCTCGTTGTGGGTCACCCCCAGCAGTTGGGCACCAGCAGAATTCAAGAGCTCTGAAGGAAGGCTGAATTAGATGCAAACCCTGTATTTGCCATTTCCTTGCTCCTTAAATGAGATATTTCAGCTACACAGACCTCAGTTTTGTCATTTACAAGATAAGGATATACAGACTTCCTATCCCATTCATTGTTTTTTTTTTTTTAATTCAACGAGATGATCTAAATTTCGAGGCACCTGTCAAGTACTAAATAACATTAACATATTACTCTGACACATATAATTTCTCATATAGTTTGTATGGCCTCTAATAGAGGCCATACAAAAAAGTAAACAAATACTCTTGCTTGCACCCCCTCTACAAACACATATACAGATGCATTAACCCATATGTTACTATTTTGTTTTATAAGGAAACATGATATATTCAAATGAATGAAAACAGTTCTGTTCTACATAAGCCAGAAATTTCAGCATAGGTGGGACGCCCGGGGGTCTCAGTGGTTTAGAGCCTGCCTTCGGCCCAGGGCCTGATCCTGGGTTCCTGGGATCGAGTCCTATATTGGATTCCCTGAATGGAGCCTGCTTCTCCCTCTGCCTGTGTCTCTGCCTTCCTCTCTCTCTCTCTCTGTCTCTCATGAATAAATAAATAAATAATCTAAAAAAAAAAGAAATTTCAGCACAGGGAAAGAGATTCGTCACTTCTGTATCACTAAGGTCAATTCACAAATTTGAGCATATACATGGACTCATCTGACTCACACACCAGCCTGTTAGATTTAAAGGAACACACACTGAATCACTCCTAATAAGCATTGTAGCCTTAAGGAAAATATCCCCACTTTATATCATCCAGACAGAATTAGAAATTAGATACTTCTCAGGAGATTATCTTCAGTGCTTACTAAAATATACTCAATTTTTTTTTTGCATGACAGATTAGAGATGCTCAATATATGGGAACATTTGAAGCAATGCCCTTATCAGTTCTAAAACTATACACATATTTTAGACCATGGAGTCTGAATATATCACATTTCTAAACCTCCTCCTACAACAAACTCAGAATTTCATTCTTTTTTCTTTTTTTAACTTCAATATGCAGAGGTTATTCTAAAGAGACTTTTTCAGGTTTTAGTTAAGAATCACCTTTTCCCAAGTTCTATAAACCCTGTGATTTAAAAACAAATTGTACTAGAGTTCACTCAATCAAAATTTGCATAAATATATTATGTTATCTTTAAAACAATGTCAAATCACAAACAAGACATTTAACTGACAGAGTTCATTTTATTTTTCCAGATGAGAATGAAAGAAATTTGCATGAAAGATCTCCCACACAATCTTCAGCTCTCCCAGTGGTTTGCTAATATGTTTGCAAGTGGCATTGCACCTGCTTTTAGACAAACATCTTTGATGCCAACAGCATCCAATGCATCAGGGCATTGTCAAAGAAGTAGCTGCATAACAAAGAGCTCAAATGGATATAATGAGATATGCTCTATGATTGAGCACCTGACACTGTAGCCAGATATTTCTCAAATGAGAAATCCTTCTTCATGATCAATGTGCTTTCCAAAATTTGGCCAATCTGACATGCCCTTCGGCCATCTGTCTCCTCTGGATGTTTGGGTGGATCTCTTAATGAGTATTTGAGCTTACGGTGAAGTGTGTCTAATCCATCTCCTGATCTTTTCACCCCGTGTGGAAAACTGTGAACATCTCACCTAAAAAAATTTCAATTTTCCCTCATGCAGGCATGATGAGTAGGGTAAGTCATTAGTTCAAGAAATATTTTTGATTACTGATTTAATAGAAACTCTGATTTTACATATTTTTTTCCACAAACACAATTCCATATTTTCACGTACCTTCAAATTCCTGCCCCGTTTATATCAATTAACCTTATTTTTTTAAATTGATACTGTATTCAAGGGCTGTATTTGTTGTTGATATTTCTATTATACCAGCCCCAGAAGCATCATTAAGAAAAATTCATGAATATAATTAAGGAAAAATCCTTTTGAATGTTGACTATTTTATGGACGTTAGGTTTAGCATGGGTTATTTGATAAGATAATTATCCCTTAAAATTAATAAAACTGACTTGGAAAGCCTTTCTGGTTAAGTGTTTTTACTGAAGATGATATGTTTTCTTTGGTTCTAAGGTAGTGATTCTAGGGAGCTTATGTACCCAGATAGACTGAAATAGCAAGGCTCATCCTAATATGGAAGCAATACAGTACGGGGACAAATTTGGACTATGGCATCACTCCATAGTCCACGGTTTATCCACTTTGGCTGGTGCTCAGCTTACATGTCTCCTATACCAGGAAGCTGTCTGAGTTTCCCAAATTTATTTAGATGCTTTTTTAAAAAAATCATTTTTTCCCTTCATTGTACCTTGCCTATGTCATTTTGATAGCACTTGTTAATATTACTTCATTTATGTGTAGTTTTCTTTCTTTCTTTTCGGTTTCGGAGGCTTTGAGCATGAAAGGATGTGGCTTATATATCTGCATCTTCAGTATCTTATACATCTGGCATATAGTAAGTGTGAGAAGTGTATGTTGATTAAATAATAATAGGATTCTTGTTGAATCGTATGATTTGGAGTTCCTGCTTTAAATAGGCATTTATTAAACTGCATAAAGGATTCAGTTTTTGAGTCTGTAACACAGACTTAGCTACTGGGAACACAAAGATTTTGGGAAAAAAAGCTGTTTGCATCATATCATCATCTTGTGACCTGAGTTTTAACTCAGGGAAAGACGAAATTCACATTCCCCAAAGTAAGAATGATGAAAGTTGAGAGAAGAAAGCTATTCTAGAACTCATTAAAAGACAACTGGCATTGATCACTTCAGGTACACCAATATATTGACATGATTAAGTTTCTAGAGACTATGTCTACATTTCTGCTTCCCAGCTGTATTTATGATAGAGACGTCATATTACTGGGATGTAATCTACAATGGAAGGAATTTTACCTATCAACTCTAAAATCACAAGTTAAATCTGGCAAATGTTTGTTCCTAAAGCAACAAACAGAACTTTACATACTTAGTGAGAATATGAGTAGGGGTGAACACTGTCCAGAACTAGTAAAGTCCGTGGAAACAGTTCATCCACTAACCTATTCACCATTTCAAACAAGCCTTCATTAGTTGTCATTATCTGTATACATACTACATATTTCCTTCTGACTTCTTGTCCAATCCGTTTTGTACAAGGCAATCACTACTGCTGGAGTCAAATATTCATACATTGAGAACTCATTTCCCATGATGCTTTATAGCTATCATTTGACACCAAGTTTTGCAAGATTTACTATAACCTTAGTCTTAAGATTCATATAGATGAACAACCTAATTAGCTATTATTTTTCACTTACAAGTAGTCTGTCTGAATACAGACTTTTAATGCATATCTTGATTCCATAGCAAATTGTTATCACAAGGTAACTGTGTCACTGGAGGTCCTTAAGAAAAGCCCAATAGGATGGTAACGGGTCCATTTCTTTTTTAACAGTGATAATTAACATCAATGTAGTAATTTATATTTACCTTACCATGGCCATACCACTTGTGGAATCTGAAGCTACCCTACCCCCACCTATTGGCTGTAAGTGTTTCCTATATATGTAGTCATTCTGTTACTAACTTCTGGAGTCTCTATTCTCAACACCTGCAGTCACCACAGTCCAATGGGGCAAATGTCTCTATCCACTAAGCCCGGTACCTACTATCCTCAAAGTGACTGTTGATGCTCAGATTTCCTCACCATCAGTGGTTAGTGGTTAATGAGGAAAATACAAACCACATATCCTTCTCAACAATTTGTATTCTTCTACAAGACCCTGCCCATAGTTTTCTGTAATCACTGACCCATATGACTATAGTCTCTTCTCCGTGCCAACAACATGCTTCAATACTCTCATGATAACTACTCATCGATTACATTCAGGTAGCTAGCCTTTTGTCACTTCCTACCACATCTACCTTACATTCCATGATGCTTCATTTGATTATTATCCTGAATTTCATTGCTCTTATGACTTTTCATCTCAACTATTCTAGCAAAACCTCAAGCCTATAGGAACTGAGCTGCCTGCTTTTTCTATGATATAACATCCAAATAATAGAATGCTAATGAAAAATACCACAAAACAGGCAAGATCAATTCCAGTATAAATATTAAATCACTAAGCTCTAATCAACCTTAAAAACTTCCAGCAGTACACGACAAACTTGACATCTTCTCTCAATATATCAGAAGTACCTGGGACTCAACATTTCCAAACCTAATCTAGTAAAACATCTCCCATAAACTGCTCTTCTTCCAGTTTTCTTTTTCGGTAAATGGGGCCCACTTTTTATCTAAATGAACCCTGCATCATCCTCGATAATCTCCTTTTTCTAACTTTCAACATTAACTCTTCTCAAATAGTTGTTGATACCATGTCCTAAATACCTATCATTTTCCCCACATCTCCCACAATCATACTAGTTCATACTAAAATCATCTTGCCTGAATAGATCTTAAATTCTCAACTGTATATCTACTCGTTTATTACCTATTATCTGTAAGCTTACTAGACTGTGAGTACCATCAGACCAGGTTTTATTGGTCCATTTTTACTATTTTATCTCTAACATTTTGCAATTTTTCTTTGCTTATAATGAGCACTTGATAATTATTTGCTGAATGAATTAGTGAATAGATAAATGAATACAATTAAATTTATAAATAGTATTATAATAACCATAATCAAGTATGAAGTATTAACATCTATATTCTGTAAGAGAAAAATCTGAAATTCAACAAAAGCCAAAGAAGCAAAGAATTATTAATTTGGATTTCAAGTTTAGGTTTTCTCGATTTCACTAACTTTAACTCCTGAGTAATCCTCCATTTTATCACCATGATGTATATCAAACCCTCAAATTTTTTTTTATTTTACTTACAATATAGACTCAGAAAAATATAGTCAATTCTTAATGTAATTATCTATGAACATAATGATAATAATAATTCCTGAAATAATAAATCCTGTGGAAGGCATCCTACCGCTTTAAAAACATACCATTTACTGCAAGTGCTTTCACCAGAAATATTTTAATTTTGTAAATGGAAATGTTTATATAGCCAATACTCCAAATTGATTGATACTAAAATGTATAAAGCATAGTCATCATGAAAAGGAAAATGAATTAGAGCAGAAAATAACAAAACTAACATTTTCTAAGCCATCACTATTTTTTTTCAATCATTTATTGAGTGTTTGCCATCTTGTAGACATTGTGCTAAGCAATTTACATGTGCAGTGAAATAAGAACTATTATCATCCCTATTTTACAGATAAGAAAATTGAGAAATAGAGCAAACAAAGCCAGGAGCCAAATCCAACTTCTGTATGATTCCAGAGCTGCACTTAACATTCAATTGCCTCCCCAATAAGTAGTTAAGTCTTTCATTTTGAGCCATTACTTAGTGAAAAATCGACAAAAACACTTTTTACTACTAATAGCATCTGATACTGAGACATTTCAATTATAATCAGATGGCAAAGGAGAATACTATATACATTATGAAACTTAGCTTTTCTGGATATTTAAGGAGCAAATTGTTTAGTCTTACCCATGAATTCAATCCCCAAGTGGTCTGCTACACCAAAGTCAGCATGTAAGGAAGAGAAACAGAAAAAGAGAAAAGATTAGAAAAAAATCCACACAGAATTCAATGTTTATAAGACTGACCTTTCAAGGCAAAGAATACGTCTTTATTTTAGCAACCATTTTTTTGGGACAGATCATTTACCGATTGCCAACAAGTAGGGCTGCTCTGAACACCGACTTGTATTTCCCAATGGCCTGGAGCTTTAGATGAAATAATACTGCATCAATTACCAATTATGCTAAGTATAAATTTGGCAAAAAAGAAAGGAAAAAGAAAGAAGAAAAGTAAAAGAAAAAACGTTCAAAGAACATCTGACAAAGTTATTTTCAGAACTCATATTTTATGTAGAATAACTACTTGTTCAATATGAATTTATCTGGATCTCTATGTTAATTATATGCCAATAAAGGACTTCATAATAAAAAAAGAAAAGAACTTCTGTAGGACATCTTAACCAGGCCCTCTTCACCTTCACAAAAATGAAATGCTACTGGATTTTTCCCCCCTTGATTTGTTAGTTGAGAAACCTGGGGTTCAGTGAGACTAAAGTTTACACTTGTCTCAAAGACAGCAGGTCCAGGGCACAAATCCAGTCTGTCTGACCGGTTGTCAGTCTTAGGACTATTAAACTTGGCAGTGCTTCTTATCAAAAATTGCATGACAGATGTGTCCATGTCTATTTTCCATGCGTGTGGACAGCTGACCATTCTGACCCAGTAAATGCTAATGTCTGTCTGTGGTCACAGTGACAAACTGGGCCTGCCTATACCCAGGCATTCAGCCATAGAGTCTGTTTATTTAAATGGTGCTTTCTCTTAATTATTCAGTTATTTGCTCATTCACTTTTAAAATTCACTGTATTATTTAATGATGGCTTTTGTTGTAGTAATCTATTTCTTAAATGAGAATACATTAAAAAAAAGTATTGCTACAATCGTATTTATTTCTAAGACTAATTACTGGGCTTCCTTTTCTGAATTTTCTATTTAGCAAAGAAGCTTTTCTTTTTAGAAGATATGCATTCAGTTATCTTGATTATCTTAGTGCCTTTCCTAGTTGTAAATAATTCATTTTTAAATTTTATTGTGGCAAAATACACATAACATAAAACTTGCCATTTTAACTGTTTGGAACGCTTTTGTGACATTAGTTACATTGGCAATGCTGTGCAACCATCACCACTGTGTTTCCAAAACTTTTCTGTCACCCCAGAGAGCTACTTTCTGTACCCATAAAGCTAGAATTTCTCACTACCCCCGCCCACCGACACACACACACAAGCCCCTGGTGACTCCTAATCTACTTTCTGTTTTCATGGATTTTCCCAGGAGTAGTTTATTTTTAAAGTAATTAACTGAGACATGTCTTTTATATAAAGAAAGAACATAACAACGTTTTTTAAGAGTAGATGCATTATTTTTTTTTTGACATGATGTTTTTGTGACTTCTCACGGTATACTATGGTAGAGGCCTAGCACGCTTTCGTGAAAAGATAGTCTCTTTGTTCTCAAGTAATTCAGAAACCAGAGGGAGCCCACAGACACAAAGCTTTGTTAATTCTCTGTGATAGTGCTATAATGGAAAACTAGAACATACGCACTGGCAGGAGAGGCCATGGACCCATGGCTTGCCCTGGGGAGAAACAATATGCCATGTGAAAGAATGGGATGGTCGAAAAGTTGCAAGACCATGTGTGGGTTGTTGTGTGAATAAGAAACTTCCTGATTGTGTGCATGTGGGGCCCTTGAGAGAGAGAGAGAGAGAGAGAGAGAGAGAGAGAGTAGAGCTGTGGATAGGCATTTCAGTGAGATTACCTATCATGAAACTAAAGGTAAGGAAAGAAAAAGATTTGGGATTAAAAACAAAACAAAAACCAAACTTTTGCAAATGGTCAGCATGGATGTGCAGGAAAGAAATCACGAGAAGAAAGCATATAGAAATATGGGAACAAAGCACCTCAAGTAGTGGACCACGATGTCGATGACTGGGCAGTTAGAAAGCCATTAGGCCCTCAGCCCGGTTGAGCAATACCTTCCTGGGTTGCTGAGGTGGTTCAGAAATGGCTGTTTGTCTACTCTCTGTTTTGCCAGCAAACAGAGCCAAAGATCACTCTTCATTCTTTCTCACAGTCTGGGCTGCCCCACCTCTCTATGGGGCAGGGCATATGGAGGATCAGGCCTGGTGAGTCTGCACATTGAACCAAGAAGTGAGTGGCAAGCTTGATAAATTTGAGGGCAGTCTTAATTCTTTAAGCCACCATGAATTTAGGGCTGAGAGAAGAGACAAAGCACAATTTGAAATGTATCTAAACACTGAAAGGTAAGTCGAATTTTTAAGGAAAGGACTTCTTAAGGAAGTCTTCTCTTAATGTAGCAGAAAAGCTACATCTAATTACTAGAGTTGTAACTCTCAGAAATACGACCAAGCAAGGTGGCATTTATCTTCTTGAATTTTATAAAGAAATGATTTATTTTTATAATGATATTCATGAAAATTGACACCACCAAAACATCCAAATAAAAAGATTATTTAAAATCTTGCTCTCTCTCATGTGCATACATGAGGCAAACACAACAGACACATGCACACACTTCTATCATTTAATGAAAGTGCTAAAAACTGTGATCATTATTACAGGTCTAAAGCTACTGATGTACTTTGTTTTTCACAAAAGGATCAATGAAAATTCATAAAGAACATGAAAGAAAATCAATTAATTTTGACTATTGAATCATATACAGAATATTACGAGTAATATTTCTTGTAACCCTTCACTGGTTATTTCATTCTTTTCTTTCTCCCTCTCTCTCTTTTTTTTTAGAAAGGGAGAGAAAGGGGGTGGCAGGGTCAGAGGTAGAGGGAGAGACAGAATCTTAGCTCAGTGTGGAGCCCAACGTGGGGCTCCATCCCACAACCCTGAGATCATGACCTGAGCTGAAATCAAGAATCAGAGACTTAACTGACTGAGTCACCCAAGCACCCCTCGCTGGCTATTTCTTAAAGCAAATAGACTTCCTGGGGATATTCATGCCTACATAACAACATCAAGAGGAATATGATGAGAATTAATTAATTTTTCATTTATTTATTCAGTCAACAAAGTACCTGCCAAGAATTATACAGATACTGGGGTGGAAGAGGAGCCACATAGATAAGCAAAACCAATTTGATTTCCCCTATGGCATGTATTAGAATATGTAATTTCTATCATTTTAACAGTATAAATATATATATATATATATATATATTTATTAATTGGAATTTGATTTGCCAACATATAGCATAACACCCAGTGCTCATCCCATTAAGTGCCCCCCTCAATGTCCATCACCCAGTCACCCATCCCCCTGCACACCTTCCCTTCCACTACCCTTTGTTCACTTCCCAGAGTTAGGAGTCTCTCATGTTCTATCACCCTCTCTAATTTTTCCCACTCATTTCTCTCCTTTTCCCTATGATCCCTTTCGCTATTTCTTATATTCCCTGTATGAGTGAAACCATATGATGATAGTCCTTCTCCGATTGACATGCTTTGCTCAGCATAATACCCTCCAGTTCCCTCCACGTTGAAGCAAATGGTGGGTATTTGTCGTTTCTAATGGCTGAGGAATATTCCACTGTATACATAGACCACAGATTCTTTATCCATCATCTTTCAATGGACACCGAGGCTCCTTCCACAGTTTGACTATTGTGAACATTGCTGCTATAAACATCGGGGTGCAGGTGTCCCGGCATTTCATTGCATCTGTATCTTTGGGGTAAATCCCCAGCAGTGCAATTGCTGGGTCATAGGGCAGATCTATTTTTAACTCTTTGAGGAACCTCCACACAGTTTTCCAGAGTGGCTGCACCAGTTGACATTCCCACCAACAGTGCAAGAAGTTCCCCTTTTTCCAATCCTCTCCAACATTTGTGGTTTCCTGTCTTGTTAATTTTCACTATTCTCACTGGTGTGAGGTGGGATCTCATCGTGTTTCCCTGATGGCAAGTGATGCGGAGCATTTTCTCATGTGCTTGTTTGCCATGTGTAGGTCTTCTTTGGTGAAATGTGTGTTCATGTCTTCTGCCCATTTCATGATTGGTTTGTTTCTTGGGTGCTGAGTTTAATAAGTTCTTTATAGATCTTGGAAACTAGCCCTTTATCTGATATGTCATTTGCAAATATCTTCTCCCATTCTGTAGGTTGTCTTTTAGTCTTGTTGACTGTTTCTTTTGCTGGGCAAAAGCTTCTTATCTTGATGAAGTCCCAATAGTTTATTTTTGCTTTTGTTTCTCTTGCTTTCATGGATGTATCTTGCAAGAAGTTGCTATGGCCAAGTTCAAAAAGGGTGTTGCCTGTGTTCTCCTCTAGGATTTTGATGGAATCTTGTCTCACATTTAGATATTTCATTCATTTTGAGTTTATCTTTGTGTATGGTGTCAGAGAATGGTCTAGTTTCATTCTTCTGCATGTGGCTGTCCAATTTTCCCAGTACCATTTGTTGAAGAGACTGTCCTTTTTCCAGTGGATAGCCTTTCACCCTTTGTCAAATATTAGTTGACCATAGAGTTGAGGGCCCATTTCTGGATTCTCTATTCTGTTCCATTGATCTATGTGTCTGTTTTTGTGCCAGTACCACACTGTCTTGATGATCACGGATTTATAGTGCAACTTGAAATCCGGCATTGTGATGCCCCCAGCTCTGGTTTTCTTTTTCAATATTCCCCTGGTTATTTGGGGACTTTTCTGATTCCACACAAATCTTGAAATTATTTGTTCCAACTCTCTGAAGAAAGTCCATGGTATTTTGGTAAGGATTGCATTGAACGTGTACATTGCCCTGGGTAGCATAGACATTTTCACAATATTTATTTTTCCAATCCATGACAGGGAATATTTTTCCATCTCTTTGTGTCTTCCTCAATTTCTTTCTGAAGTGTTCTGTAGTTTTTAGGATATAGATCCTTCACCTCTTTGCTTAGGTTTATTACTAGATATCTTATGGTTTTAGGTGCAATTGTAAATGGGATTGACTCCTTAATTTCTCTTTCTTCAGTCTCATTGTTAGTGTATAGAAATACCACTGATTTCTGGGCATTGATTTTGTATCCTGCCACACTGCCGAATTGCTATATGAGTTCTAGCAATCTTGGGGTGGAGTTTTTTGGGTTTTCTGTGTACAGTATCATGTCATCTTTGAAGAGGGAGAGTTTGACTTCTTCTTTGCCAATTTAAATGCATTCTATTTCTTTTTGTTGCCTGATTGCTGAGGCTAGGACTTCTAGGACTATGTTGAATAGCAGTGGTGAGAGTGGACATCCCTGTCTTATTCCTGATCTTAGGGGAAAGGCTCTCAGTTTTTCCCCATTGAGAATGATATTTGCTGTGGGCTTTTAATAGATGGCTTTTAAGATGCTGAGGAATGTTCCCTATATCCCAACACTCTGAAGAGTTTTGATCAGGAATGGATGCTGTTTTTGTCAAATGCTTTCGCCACATCTATTGAGAGGATCACGAGGTTCTTGTTTTTTCTCTTGTTGATATGATCTATCATGTTGATTATTTTATGAGTGTTGAACCAGCCTTGCATCCTGGGGATAAATCCCACTTGGTCATGGTGAATCTTCTTAATGTATTGTTGGATCCTCTTGGCTAGTATATTGTTGAGAGTTTTTGCATCCATGTTCATCAGGGATATTGGTCTACAATTCTCCTTTTTGGTGGGTCTTTGTCTAGTTTTGGAATTAAGGCGATGCTGGCCTCATAAAATGAGTTTGGAAGTATTCCATCCTTTTCTATCCTTCAGAACAGCTTTAGTAGAATAGGTATTATTTTTTCTTTAAACATTTGATAGAATCCCCCCCTGGGAAGCCATCTGGCCCTGGGCTTTTGTGTGTGGGGAGGTTTTCAATGACTGCTTCAGTTTCCTCCCAGGTTATTGGCCTGTTCAGGTTTCTATTTCTTCCTGTTTCAGTTTTGGTGGTTTGTGGTTTTCCAGAAATGCATCCATTTCTTCTAGATTGCCTAATTTATTTGCATATAGCTGCTCTACATTTTTAAAATTGTTTGTATTTCCTTGGTATTGGTTGTGATCTCTCCTCTTTCATTCATAATTTTATTAAATTTTTTAGACTTTTTATTTAAATAAGGCTGGCTAATAGTTTATTTATCTTATTAATTCTTTCAAAGAACCAACTCCTGGTTTTGTTGATCTGTTCTACAGTTCTTCTGGTCTCTATTTCATCGAGTTCTGCTCAAATCTTTATTATCTCTCTTCTTCTGCTTGGTGTAGGTTTTACTTGTTGTTCTTTCTACAGTTCCTTTAGATGTTCCTTTAGCTTGTGTATTTGATTTTTTTTCCAATTTTTTGAGGGAGGCTGGTATTGCAATGTATTTCCCTCTTAGGACTGCTTTTTCTGTATCCCCAAAATTTTGAATGGTTGTATCTTCATTTTTTATTAGTTCATGAATCTTTTTAATTTTTCTCTAATTTCCTGGTTGGCCCATTCATCTTTTAGTAGTATGCTCTTTAACTTCCACGTGTTTGAGTTTCTTCCAAATTTCTTCTTGTGATTGAGTTCTAGTTTCAAAGCACTTTCAAATCACTGTGAAAATACGCAGAGGACAACCCCAGGTATTGGTTGAGACCTAATTTGTGACCCAGTATGTGGTCTATTCTGGAGAAAGTTCCATGTGCACTTGAGAAGAATGTGTATTCAGATGCATTTGGATGCAAAATTCTGTATATATCTGTGAAATCCATCTGGCCCAGTGTACCATTTAAAGCCCTTGTTTCTTTGGTGGTGTTGTGCTTAGAATATCTGTCATTTGCCAAAAGTGCCATGTTGAAGTCTCCTACTATTAGTGTATTATTATCTAAGTATGTCTTTACTTTGGTTATTAATTGATTGATATACTTGGAAGCTCCCACATTAGGGGCATAAATATTCATGATTGTTAGGTCCTCTTGTTGGATAGACACTTTAAGTATGATATAGTGTCCCTCTTCATCTCTTACTACAGTCTTTGGGATAAACTTTAACTTATCTGGTATGAGGATTGCTACCCCTGCTTTCTTTTGAGGACTATTTGGTAAATCGTTCTCTAACCTTTCATTTTCATGCTGGAGGTGTTCTTGGGTCTAAAATGAGTCTCTTGTAGACAGGAAATAGATGGGTCTTGCTTTTTTATCCAGTCTGAAACCCTGCATCTTTTGATGGGATCATTTAGCCCATTCACATTCTGAGTAACTATTGAAAGATATGGGGATCCCTGGGTGGCGCAGCGGTTTGGCACCTGCCTTTGGCCCAGGGCGCGATCCCGGAGACCCGGGATCGAATCCCACATCAGGCTCCCGGTGCATGGAGCCTGCTTCTCCCTCTGCCTGTGTCTCTGCCTCTCTCTCTCTCTCTCTCTCTCTGTGACTATCATAAACAAATTTGAAAAAAAAAAGAAAGATATGAATTTAGTGTCATCGTAATACCTATGCAGTCCCTATTTTTGTGGATTATTTCTTTGGGCTTTCTTTTTTCTTTTACAGAGTCCCCATTAATATTTCTTGCAGAGCTGGTTTGGTGGCCACATATTCTTTCCATTTCTGCCTATCTTGGAAGCTCTTTATCTCTCCTTCTATTCTAAATAAGAGCCTTGCTGGATAGAGTATTCTTGGCTGCATGTTCTTCTCATTTAGAACTCTGAATATATCCTGCTAGCCCTTTCTGTCCTGCCAGGTCTCTGTGGAGAGGTCTGCTGTGAATCTGATATTTCTCCCCAGATAAGTTAAGAATCTCTTGTCTCTCGCTGCTTTAAGAATTTTCTCTTTATCTTTGAAATTTGGAAGTTTCACTATTAAGTGTCGAGATGTTGAATAATGTTTATTGATTTTTTTTGGGGGGGTACCACTCTATCTCCTGGATCTGAATGCCTGTTTCCCTCCCCAAATTAGGGAAGTTCTCAGCTTTGATTTGTTCAAATATATCTTTTGGCCCTCTGGCCCTCTTGGCATTTTCTGGAACCCCAATTATATGTAGATTCTTCCTTCTGAGGCTGTCATTTATTTCCCTTGACCTTTCCTCATGGTCTCTTGTTTTTCTCTTTTTTCCTCGGCTTCCTTCCTTGCCATCAACTCATTTTCTGTGTTGCTCACTCTTCCTTCCACCTCATTAACTCTCATCTTAGGACCTCCAGTTTGGATTGCATCTCATTTAATTGATTTTTAATTTTGGCCTGATTAGATCTCAATTCTGTAATAAAAAAGTCTCTAGAATCCTTTATTCTTTTTTCCAGAGTCACTAGTACCTTTATAATTGTGCTTCTGAATTGGCTTTGTGATATTTAATTGTAATCCATATTCTGTAACTCTGTGGCAGAAAGTACTATTTCTGCTTCTTTCTTTTGTGGTGAGTTCTTCCTTCTAGTCATTTTGTTCAGTGCAGAGTGGCTGTATGAGTGGGCTGAACCAAGAATATCAACCACAACTTAAGTAAATTTCACCCTAGATGATTCTGATGAGGTCAGAGACCCGAAAATGAAAACAAAGATCAGAACAAAATAAAAGGACCCCTAAAGTGAAAAACAAATCTTAAAACAAAGTACTAAAAAATAAAAGGCCAAAAATCTCAAAGAAGAAAAATAAGCAAAAGAAAAAAAAAGAAGAGAAAAAAATGAAAGAGGAAAATGAAAAAAAGAGAGATGGAAAAAAGGGGGGGTACTGGGAGATGGTGGTGGTGAAGTGGTAGTGGAAGGAGAATGTAGTCTACCTGAGGGTTCCTAGAGGGTGGTCCTCTTGGTTCTGAGTGTATGAAGTTCTGTATGTTAGAAGATGCTCAGTCTCAAATTTATATAAACCAGTAATACTTGTAGAAGGCCCCAACATTGACACCAAAACATAACTGAGGTAAAAGAGGGGGGCAGAATGGGAATGAGGAATCTCAGAATGAACCAGCACAGTATGCCACTTGGTTGTAGGTGCATGCTGGTCATATTTTAAAAGGTATTAACTTCCGCCATTGTAGAACGAAATAAGGTAGAGAAAACAGAAACTCATATCTAGTATATCTCCCAAAATTAATTTGAGTATGTTGAAGGGAATTTAGAAGTGGAAAATATATCTAGGACCTGTAATTGTAGAAATATGAAAGCCAGAAAGAAACTTGAGAATGAAGAGGTGGTAAAATATTGTAGTTAAGGTAGAAAAGAGAAAAAAATATTGGAAATTTTTAGTCTGATATAAAAATGAGTTGTACTGGAAAAGGGGGGAAAAGAGGGGTACTCTCTGGTTCTATATACTGTAAATCCCTCGACTTCCCCGGAGCTTTCCCACGCTGCTGGGTCAAGAACTTGCTCTTCCCCTGTCCTTCCAGCTGGTCTTCTAGGGGAGGGGCTGCTGTCCTGATTCTCAGGTGTGTGCACCTGGGGAGATGCCTCCCCCCCCGCCCCCCCCCCCCCCCCCCCGCGCTGTGTGCCGGGCTCAGTGGGAGCTGTTGACCCCAGGTGGCCCCACCTCTCCCAGGCACAAGGTGACACCAGGAGGAACAACATTAACCACTGGCAGTGGCCAGCTCTCCAGCCCTGGAGTCAGCTCACCCAGTAACTACCTGCAGCTCCCAGTCCACATTGGTCTAGGTGCTTCCCAGATGACGCAGGTACACAGATCCCAGGGCTGCAGCTCCCAATGGCAGCAGGGTGCAGACCCCTCTGCCTGCAGCTCCCCCCACCCCCGGACCCACCAGCTTCTCCCCAAGGCCTGCTGGGTGTGTGCTCCAGCCCTTTACTGAGATCACCCAGTGTGCAGTGTGCTCCCCAGGGCGCCCTCCTCTAGTAGTGATCGCGGGAGACGGGAGGCCTCCCTGTCCCTCCTGGGTTCAGGCCGATTTCCCTGCTGAGCACTTTCAGTTCAGGAAGAATCTGGGGCAGATGTTTAAAGTTCCCACATCTCCGGGGCTGGGCTCTCCTGTCCTGAGGCTGTCGCTGCCCTCCTTAGCCCGGCTCCTCGTGGGCCCCATCCCCCACTTGATTCCTTTTTATTTAACTTTTTTCTGCCTTCCTACCTTGTTAAAAGTGAAAACCCTTTGTAGCATTCAGACTGTCCTCTTGTTACGTCTCAGGTAGAATTCACAGGTGTTCAGGATGGTTTGAAAGTTATCCAGGTAAGTTGGGGCCAGGTGAGGTGAGGACCCTACTCCTCCACCACCTTGCCCTGCCTCTCCCTCTTGTTAACAGTTTGGTTAACTTTTTTCTGTTCTTAATTCCCTTCACCTGTTTGGCCCATTCCTCCATCTCCCCATCTCTGGCAAGCTCCACTTTGTTCTCTGTATTTATGAGTCTGTTTCTGTTTTTGTTTGTCCATTTGTTTTGTTTTGTTTAAATTCCACATTTAAGTGAAATCACATGGTATCTGTCTTTCTCCATCTGACCTATTTCACGTAGCGTAATACCCACTAGGTCCACCAACGTTGTTGCAAATGACAAGACGTCTTTCTTTCTTTTTTTTATGGCTGAGTGATATTAACTTTTTGTGGCTGAGTTTGATTAACTTTTATTTGTAAAAATTACAGTTCTTTGAGGATAGTCACATCTTTGGATTATATAATAGTGGCTAACATTTATTGAGCACTTACTCTTACCAGAAATTGCTTTATATATCATTTTGCAGAAACGTAGAATGTCACTATCCTTATCCAGATGAGGAACAGAGGCAGAGAGACAGGAAGGAACTTCGCCTCAACTGCATTGTTGTAAATGGTGGAAACAGAATTGACACTAAGCAGCTTGATGCTTAGTGACTGGGTATATATACTCAGCATTTGTCTTTGCCCTCTCTATGAAGAAAGAGCAATTTTTTAAAAAAATTATTTTTTTTTAACACAAAACTATCAGGTAATGAAATGTTCAGGGAGGAGGTATTGAATCCACTTAAGAGAACAAATTATTTTCATGTATCCTCAGGCTCACTTCCTTGCTTACCTGTAGTTTATTGATACAGTGCCGAATATAAGCCAGGTGGAGGGGGGTTCTCTCTCTCCAGGAACCAAACTGGCAAATCTCTAATATATCTTCATTGGTTACCAGGGGCATTTCTTCATGATGACACTGGTCTAATTGAAGTGATTTGCTTGCATAGGGGTATGTAGGTATGTACACCTTGCAAAGGGTACATAGTTGTGTCTGAATATGTTCCAAACATTGAACCAAATAATTGGCAGTGTACTCAACAAATGACTGCAGCCCTGTTACAGACCCGATATGCTTTTTTTTTTAAGGATTTATTTATTTTAGAGAAAGAGAAAGGGCAGAAGTGGAGAGAGAGGGGCAGCAGGAGAGGGAGAGAAAATCCTAAGCAGGCTCTCCACTGAATGCAGAGCCTGACCACGTAGAGCTCCATCTCATGACCTCGAGATCATGACCTGAGCTGAAATCAAAAGTTGGACACTCAACTGACTGAGCCACCCAGGCGCCCCTAAGCCTGAAATATTCTTGAGAGTTGAGGGTGTGGCAGGTGACTAGATGGACAAACTTAATATTCCATAAAGTCAAAAACTCCTGGAAATTCAAGGCCCACATTTTCCCAAAGTGTCCCTGGTTGCTTATGTGTGAGCAGTTTGAAGTCTCTCTATTTTTTTTTTTTCTATATGTTGACAGACAGAGGCTACCAACAATGTCCTTAGTGTGGACAGGGTGAGGAAGAACAAGAGTTAAAAATCCTTAACTTGATTCTAATCCCAGGGTGAGATGAAGCAAGAGGCTACCCAGCTTGTGACAAGGGACTCACTGCAAGGGAGCCCCAGGACAGAGCAACATGAATGCAGGTTTCGGTGCCATTTCTGTGTTACATGTAACTGAACAAGGCAATTCTATCACTGAACAATCCCAAATGTGATGCTTTCAAGCCCTGTCCCACGGGGTGTGGAGAGATATGCTACATGAAGACACTGTTCCGTGATTTAAAAAGTTAGAATACTGGCTTAAAGTGCAACAGGTTTCTGCACTGCGAGAATGTCCAATGACCTTCATATGTGTGCTGAGACTCTCCTGGCTGATTCAGGAGGCAGCATCTCCCACCTGGATGTAAACAACCACTTTGTCATGAAGAACCTGTGGAATTAATGACGATGGCACCTACTCTGGGAAATAGATGCCATGTAAGTGCCCAGGAAAACCACCACCAAACTATAAACCGTGTCAGTTATAAATGTTTTTTCCTTAATAACTGAACTGAAATCTGTTACTGTCTAGAGTCCACCCACAGGTCCTTGTCAAATGGCTTTTCACTAGTGACACTTCAGGAAGAAGTAGTCCATCCCAACCGAGAAGACTAAATTGGATTTAGGAAGATGGTAAGCTGGGTCTTGAATATTTGCTGACCCCTAGCAGCTGGGCTTATCGTTCTCTAGTAGTTTGTAGAATCATTGTAAAGAGATGTAATTGCCTCATGCTTCAACACTGAGTGTATCCTGCTTGCTCCCAGATAAGATCACAGACATGGTTATGAGATGTCCTATGTGGAGACATTGGTATGCATGTCACCATTTATTATTGCAAGATAGATGATGCAGGAAAGGCTGGGACACAGACTTGAGGGTTTCTTTTTTTCTTTTTCCTTTTTTTAAAGATTTTATTTATTTATTCATGAGAGACACATGGGAGGAAGGGGGCAGAGACACAGGCAGAAGGAAGCAACTCCATGTGGGGAGCCCGATGTGGGACCCTGCAATCGTGACCTGAGCTGAAGGCAGATGCTCAAACACTGAGCCACCCAAGTGCCCCTATATATAGCTTCCAGAAAGATTCATGGGTCAAAGGACAGAGGAACAGGGTTCACCACAGGCTACCAGAGCATATAAGTGTGCCATCAGAGAGGAGTGATCCCCTGGCAGTCATTGAGAAAAGGAGCAGAGTAGCAGCCTGACCTGACTCTTTGAGGCCTGAGTTCCTAAAGGGGGGAGGGAGGAGAGCAGGCTAGAGCACCAGCCCGAGGCTGGGGGTGGGGATGGGAGACAGGACAGTCACTCTCTGGGTACCATTGTCCTAAGAGGAGAGAGATATTATCACATCATCCTTTTTCCAGATACTTAATGCAAGTTAGGAGGTGAATTGCAGGGCAGATTCCAAACTCTAAGCTCCCTCTGCTAAATGATGCTACCTTGTTAACTATGTATTTTTATCAGCACTATATATTCAATTTTAAACTTTACACATGTTAGTAAATAAATCTTAGAAAGTAAAACATCATATTGATATGAAATTGACACCTCTCTCTCTACCCCCTAAAAGTAATTCCTGTTAATTTTTGGTTCTAGCTTTTTCTAGTCTTTCCTCTGTGCCTGTAAAATGAAGTTAAGGCCAATTTTACACAAAATCACGGTACATCATGAACCTGAGTCAGAGGACATCCTATGGCCATTTTAGCCCTATCATCCCAATGCCCCTCTCCCCTCCATCATATCAGAATTGACAGCTTTTTTCACTGTTGAGAGTTGAGCCCTGACATTATTACTGTGGCCAGCCTCGTAACAGGTCATCAATCATTAAGAAGCAAAATCACTTTTCCAGAAAAGCACATAGCCCCATGCTCCTTCCATGGGCCTGTTATACCACATGGCTTCTTTATTTTTCTTCCCAAAAGCGCTATCGCCAGTTCCTTTATTTCACATCCTCTAAATAAGAATGTCCATTTGTAGCAATAGCAAGCACAGAGACTGTGCTACGTGGCCAGGCGGTGCCAACTCAAGAGGAGCTTTCTGCTCCACGAGATAAAATATTGAAACAGGGTTGCAACAGGGTTTATGAGTGACCATCTGCCTAGCCTGCTCCTCGAAGATGAATCTCGCCTAAGCAGCCTGTGGAATTTTCCAGGGAAAACATCTTGGAGCTTTCAACTCAGATCTGATTCCATGGTCACAATTACTGACTGAAGAACTGAATGAGAATTAGCATCACATTGATGTTTTCATTCAAAAAAGATACTGCTTTTTTGATTATATGATTAAGGAAAGCAACTTTGTACAGCTGAAAACACCAAGAGCTCCTGCTCCTGAGCTTGCAGTAATTCCTCCAGAATCTTCTCATATTTTTTTGGCTCTCTCAACTTCTCATATTTTATTGGCTGGGCATTTCAACCCATGTTATTTCATATAACTTAAAAATCAGCTGTAATGTAGTCAAGCCCCCTTTACCAGTTGGAGAATATAAGCTTCTGTGAAAACCGAAAGGTCATATTTGAAGGTTCCTGGATTCTTAGGGTGGAAAGTTACTTAAATCTCATGAGTGAAGGGTTGATGCTTCTTTTCCTCATTGAATTATCATTGCAACTTATCATAGAGTCTGACACTTTGTAGATGCTCAATAAATATTTATTGAATGAAATGCTCTGTGGGTCAGACCCTTTGCCCACTGCAGATTATATTCATATTCCTTCAGAGCACATCCAGCCTGTACACTGTCACTTCAGTTTTTGAGGATTCCAAGGAACATGACATCTCTGGTGGCAACTCTTCCAATACCAAAAAAAAAAGAAAGAAAGAAAGAAAGAAAGAAAGAAAGAAAGAAAGAAAGAAAGAAAGAAAGAAAGAAAGAAAGAAAGAATACCTGCAAATGTTTTTAGAAAGTTTTCCCCAATCAAAGTATATTTAGTTAAGGCTACATGAGTCTATACATCCAAAGTCCAAAAATGACCAGGTTGTTATCAGAAAAGTCCAATATATGCATCTTTGTCATATGATTTTTGTGTATAACTTAGGATTCACTTGAATCCATTATCAAGAGAAAGATATTAAATTTCTCATGGTAATTAAAATACTAGTGTATACACTGCTTAAAGAATGACTCCTTAATAATCTCAAAATATTTATGCAGCCTTTGAAATAGCTATTGTGTGCACTTTTACTAACTTATCAACTTGAACCTATTTTAATTATCAAGAAAGACATACAGAAGAGATTATGATTAATAGATAAAAGGATTATTATAAAATGGGGAAAAGTGTTCCTGTAAAAAGGGAAATAAAAGAAAGGAGTACATGGCAATCAGCATTCCATGTTTTTATAATTGCCACACTAATTAAAGTCTTTGTTAACACATTGTTTTAATATTGTGTCTTTAAGCATTCCCGAATTCAAAACTGCAATGTCTTCACAGTTGATAGTAATTCAGAAAATGATGAATATATTTTAAGAGACATTGTTCTAGGGGTGCCTGGGTGGTTCCATTGGTTACGCATCTCACTCTTGACTTTAGCTCAGGTCAAGGTTGAGCCTTGTGAGGCTCCGTGCTCAGTGGGGAGTCTCCTTGAGATTCTTTCTCTCTGCCCCTCCCCCTACTTTGTTCTCTCTCTCTCTCTCTCTCTCTCTCTCTCTCTCTCTCCCTCCCTCTCTCTCTCTCTCTCTCTCTCTCTCTCTCAAATAAATAAATAAACCTTACAAAGAAAAAAAAAAGAAATATTGTTCTGAACACAACTAACATACAGCTCCCAACAGAGATGACCACTTTGGTGACACAGAGATCCCCAAAAAAGGAGTCATCTGCTTCTCATCTACAAAAGAGGAAAGAACCATAGGGAAATATTACCTAAGGTGAAGTAGAAGATTCTTGGACCCAAAACAACTTCCCAAGGTATTCCATGCCAAAAAAGTAGCAAAGATAATTCATCCAAATGAGGCAAATCAAGGTCATAACCAGAAAGAGGTACTCTTAGGTCGGGACTCAGAAAAATGGGCGGTAGCTGAGAAAGTACAATTTATGACAGGCTCGAGTAACTGTTTCAGGGCTAAGGCCAAAAAAAATCACGTATGTTATAAGGTTATTCTATAATAAAGCAAACTATAAAGTAAAACTAGAATGCTATCCCTCAGGCTATATTTGCCACCCGTGTCTTTCAGATTTGGGGGCATTTCCAACACACACACACGAACACACACATGCAGACACAAACACAAATTCTATACTTGGGGTTATATAGTTTATTCCTCATTGGATCATGAATCAACGTCAGGGAGGGGAAAAAAAAAACAGGTAAATTTTTTTCCACCCCATTTTACCATTTCAGTCAATTGAGGTCTTCACCCAGGTGGCTACTCATATAAGAAGTTCTTATTTTAACGTCTCTTGAAAAAAAAGGAAGCATTTGATAGCCACTGGAATTACAGAAAAAAGCCTCTTTTGCATGAAAAATCTTGTGGGGGCTTTTCTCCGTACTTCGTGTGATCCTCATGTTCTGCTCTCCTGTGCTCAGCCCTTGCGTCTTCTCCATGTACAGACTGAGCCCCACCTATGGGACGAATGGAAGTGTCTCAACACAACAGATATTTGGAAGAACTGCTTTTCTTGCTCATCTTTTCATACTCAGCTCAAACAAGATCCCGAGTGGCGTCCTCCCCAGTTAACACTTTGCTTTTTCAATTTTATCTCGTGGTAATTTATCCAGCAAGCTCACCTTCTTCGGGACTATGTTCCCTATCTCGTAGGCATTAACTGCTCAAAGCATTTTTGTTGTCTAAACACACAAATCAAAGCATAATGAGCCTCTGAATAAATCAATCAGTTTATTTGTTTAAATGCATTTAATTGTGGTGCCTAAAGTTGCGTGTTGTGCTTCTAAAATGATTCATAGGATCAGGCAACTTGGGTAGAAAATATGGCAATTCTGTGGTTTCTATTGTTAATTATGTTTCATTGCTTCCTTGTGACAAGATAACACATTATAATATTGGGGGGCATCTTAATTTGTTTTTTAATTCTATAAGTTTTTTTTTAATAAAAAGCAATGATATTGGAATAGTTTCATAGCTTATGATCCCTATGCTGGATATTCCTGTTACCAAATTTAAAAGCCACATCAATTTATACTTATAAACCCCTGAACACCTGGGAATACTTGATAATGAGCACAACAGAGGACACACTTAGGCTCACTAATGGATTAATTTATTACTTTTGCGGACTTAAAACGTAGCAATAGGATGAAACTTTTTTTTTTCTCTAAATGCATAATCAGCCAAGAGTGTTATTTGTCTCATTTAAATGCAAAGAATGATTCTTCTTTTGCTACCTGCTTCCAAAATCCATTAAGTAGTTAATAACGTAAGGACAAATGTAAGCTTCCTTTATTTAAGAGAAATAAAGAAATAGAAATTAAACTGGCACAGCCTTCTCACAATAATGGCTTCCCCCAGAGTAGCTGGATTATTCTTGGTAGAGGAGAAAAATCAAGGGAAGTTCCTTTATTAAGATAATGGAAGAAACCATTATCTAATTCTGCCCATAATTAGCTGGGACCTCAGTCCAATCCCCATACTTTGAAGTTCTTCCCCTTGTCCTCCCACTACTTTCTTCCAACAGGCTTGGTAACTATCTGTATTTCCTAGCTGCTTAATGAAAATCCTCATTCTGCTGGGCATCCTATTCGTGAGATTACTTTTTCTAAGTGGTGTGTGGATGTCAGTAAGTAGCTCAGCATGGATATATCTAGAAAACTGATTTTGCATCACTTCGACATTAACAAGGCAAATGAACAGAGTCTACAGCATCATTCCCCTAAACTACCAACTGCAAATGATACACTCGAGGGTCTACAGGACCCCCTCCCAGTGCATCTTGATAGCACCCTTCCCAGAGACAGCGCTTTATAGTTGAGGGAACTAAGATCCAGAGATGTGGATTAATCCACTCAAGACCTGAAGCATCTCATTTCATTGACTCACACTGCCGTCACCCACAACGTGCCACCTTGACTTGCAGGGCCTGGTGCATCGAACATTAACGACCCACCCCCCCACCCCCCAGCCGGCTTGCCCGGCCCTACCCTCACACTCCCTCTCCAACCCCAACGCCTCACCTTGCCTGTGCAAGGCCCGTGAGCCCTGGAAAGCATGTCTTTCCCCACATGATGCCTCCAACAGAGATGGTCTTTTATGCGTATGTGCTCCTGAGCATCATCACACTTTACTCTAATCACTGCAGTTAACGGTTTGCTTGCCCACCTTTCCTCAAACGATGGTAAGCAACTTCATAAAAAAGACCATGCTTAACTTCTTTTTATATTACAGAGTCTGGAATCATTCTTGGCACAGAGGGAACATTTGATTAAATAAAGGAAAACTGTACAACTGCATGGGTTGTTGCAGTTGGACTCGGTGTGATCTCTGGGACGTGTCGTTCTTTCTATTCCGTGTCCCTTCCTCCAATGCTTCAGGGAGAAAGGTCTTAGCCATTAAGAAGAAAAAAAAAAAAGAAAGTTATTGAGCTGGTCTGGAAGGAAGAGAAATATAAAATGATAGATTTGGTGGGTTAGACAAAGGGTCAGACCCCACGCACAGACTCGTATGTTAAAGATTCTGCAGGAGGGAAGAGATGGAGGAAAGGCAGCAGCACGTGCAGAAGGAAGTCCGTGCCCTGCTTCGGCAGGCTGTGCTCGCCTTCCTCCGTCTACGGTTCGGGTCAGAGGCAGGGAGAGGGTTCCCCACACGAGATGGCCCGGAGCTTCCAAAGCACAGGCCCTGCAGCCACCAGAAGCACAGAGCAGCCCGGGTCCCCTGCACCCCCTCCCCTGCAGCAGCTTCACACCCAAGGGTGCAGTGCCGGCAGGTTCCAGACAGATGGGCCTCACAGACACCAGGTAGGAAGAGGGATGCGGGCCCTCTTATTCCCGACACACCTGATGGGCACAGCCACTGAGAGCTTTTGCCAGAAATGAGCCATGAAGTTGGGACTGCAGGATGCAGCAATGACCTCTGGGGACTGAAACTATGACAGTGATTAGGACAGCTCAGTGTGCCAGCATGGAGAGGTGGGGCTCAGCAGGTGCCAGCATGGAGAGGTGAGGCTCAGCAGGTGCCAGCATGGAGAGGCGGGGCTCAGCAGGTGCCAGCATGGAGAGGTGGGGCCGTGCCACCATCTCTGCCCTCCTCCAACCATGCCAATGCTTGGGTCACACGTCTTTACCAAGCTCTGACACAAGCTTCTGGGGACAGGATCAGGGACAGACGGTGATCCTACTTTTCCCTAACCCAGTGGGAAACAGGGGTTTTTCTTCTTAAAAACAGAAATGAGGAAAGTGAAATTAATATAACTTAAATTGGGACACCTGGGTGGCTCAGTGGTTGAGCATCTGCCTTTGGCTCAGGCTGTGATCCCGGGGTCCTGGGATCAAGTCCCACATTGGGCTCCCTGCATTCTCCTCCTGCCTGTGTTTCTGCCTTTCTCTCTGTCTCTCTCATGAATAAATAAATAAAATCTTTAAACAAAAATATAGCTTAAATTGTGTGAAGGCTTCATCTAAGCCGTCATCCCTCTGCGTACTTTACCTGTCTTAATTCCTTGAAAACCCACAGCACTTTTACGAATAAAACCTAGAGCTGTTTTTATTCCCACATCAGAGCTGAAACTGAGGCACCTAGAGGTTAACAAGTTTCCTTAACCCGTGACGAACAGTACTGGGATTCAAACCCAGTTTTTAAGTATTCTGTCTTCGAACCCACCACACAAATGGCCTTTTATACACATCCGCTCCATGTGCTGTGGACTGAAATTTGTTACTGCCACAAAATTAAGAAGCTGATTGATTAACTTATTATAGTGCAAAATTAGATGCAATTACACTGAACTCAATATCACCATGTTGTCCATAAATTTTACTCTACTTAAAATATTTTCTTTTTTAAATTGGCATTTCTTGCCCTCTGGAAAAAAAAAACTGGAATATAAAATAAGGCAATTTGTATGGTAACTAAACAAAATATTTAAGCAGCTAGGTGCAAAGAAATTTTCAACAAATGTAGTGGGATTTCCAGCTGTTCAGCACTTATTATTGAAATGTTCTTCTATGAGCATTGGCTATTATTAAACCAAACAATTTTACTTAGTGTCAAGTCAGCTTGAATTTTAAGTAATTTTACTTTTCTTCATGTTAATAGATGGATGGTAAGCCCTAGATAAAAGGTTGAAAGCCATATGAAATTTAAATAATGACATTTCCCCCTCCCCCTTGTTCAAACTGAGCCCTCTCTAGAGGAAATGAAGTCTATTTGCTCGTTGCAGGGACTAAATTGTGAGGACGGCTCACTAGGGTCCACACATTCCACCCAAAGATATGGGTGAGAGGAGTGATCGTGTGATGGCTGGAGGCCCCAAGGCTCTGGAAGGTTAAGGAACTGCAGCAAACCACATCCTCCTCTGCACCAGCTTCATCTTTTCCTCCCAGTGCTAACATTCAACTGTCTCTGTGTTAAACAGCTTCTCTTCAGTAGAAGCTTCTTGAAGCATCCCCCACAGATGTGCACGGATGATTCTGCTCCCCGATTTCTCTCATGTTCCCTTCTGACCACACTGCTATCATCCTCCCTCTCACTTACTGAGGTGCAACCACCCTCACGTCCTTGTGGCTCTTCTAACCCAGAAGCATTCTTCTTCCTTAGAGCCACGGATGGACTACCTCGTCTATCTTCAGATACTCTTCCTTCAGATGTCAACACAGTTCAGTCTTCACCTCTTTTCAATTCTAATGGCATTTTAGCAGAGATCATATTTTATAAAAGAGCACTTTCTTATCTCCCTCACCCTACTATTCTTTATTCCTTAGAATTTATTATTTATTTATTTATTTTCCTTAATGATTTTGTTTATTTATTCATGAGAGACACACAGAGAGAGGCAGAGACACAGGCAGAGGGAGAAGCAGGCTCCTTGAAGGGAGCCCGATGTGGGACTCGATCCCCGGATTCCAGGATCACGCCCTGAGCCAAAGACAGATGCTCAACCACTGAGCCACCCAGGCATCCCTCTTTGATAATTGTCTATTTCCCTCCCTGCTCCAAACTAGAATGGAAAGTTCCACGAGGCGGGGCTTCACCCGTGTATTAGTTTTCTAGGGCTGCCAAAACAAAGTGCCACAAACTGGGTGACTTGAACGACAGAAAGTCACTGCCTCACAGTTTTGTCTCACAGCCCGGAAGTCCAGGACCAAGGTGTTGGTGTGATAAGTTCCATAAGCTCTGAAGGAGAATCTGTTCCTTGCCTTCCTGCGGTTGGCTGGCAATCTTTGGGCTTCCTTGGCTTATGGATGCATCACCCCAATCTCTGCCTTCATCTTTATCTGGTATTTCCTGTGTGCCTGTGTCCAAATTTCCCCTTTTTACAGGGACAATCTGTCATATTGGATCAAGGCCCACACTAAGGACCTTATTTTAACTCATTTACCTCTGTAAAGATTCAGTCTTCAAATACGGTCACAGCTTGAGGTACTGGAGCTTAGAGGACTTCAATTATGAATCTTGAAGACACAACTCAACCCATTACAACTTGTATATATACAACTTGAATATATACAAGTCTTCTTACAATTATTTATGGTCTTACCTTTATATAGTGTGTGCATGTATATGTACCCACACTCATTATTGTCATCATCACCATCTTGACATTATTCTTATAATCTTCAATTCCTGCTAGTTGGTCTCATTTTTTTTCTAGTAGGGAATCTTCTACCTTTGAGTTTTTAGTAGTTCCTTATGAATTAACACTGAAGGCTGCTTCCTCTTCTAATTCTACTTGATACTGAAGAATAATCATTGTTCAGGAACCCTTCAAAGTGAGCTTTAGTTGTTTCATACAAATGCCTTTTAATAGATCATTTAATAGATCATATAGCATCATCTGCTATAATTCCCCAAATTTCAGAATGCTGAAATTGAATATCGTTTTTGCAGTATGCAAAACATGCAAAATACAGTGGGCTGTATTCTCTTCTTTTTCAAGAATGTTCCAAGTCTCTTTTCTTCTGAATCTTGTGACAAGTTTACCTGTTTGTTCTCTTTCTTCTGCTGTAACCATAATCCATTGGTAAAAATAAGTCTCGTTAATGTTCTGCTCAATCTGCAGCGCTCATTCAGGACTTCTTCAGTTCTTCCACATAACTAAAAAAGGGATTTTTCAATTCTTTATGTTGTTCTGAACCCATAATCCCATCCAGGAAACAAGATAAAAGTGGTAGGAGAAAATTCATTTCTCTGGGGATAATGATGAAGTATAAAACAACCAGAGAATGTTTCACAACTGTGAGCTAGTGAACATCTGTATCAGAATCAGCCATAGGTACATGCTAAAGATGCAAATTCTATGAGCCATATTTTTAACAAACTCTCACTTGAAGTTTACTAAATTCTCAGTGTGTACATGCATGTGTGCATTTATTTATGGTAGCTTAAAAGTTCGGGGGCACTAATATTCCTTCTCAATACTTTTTGAGGTTGGCTTTCATAGAAACATTCAAAATGGCTAAAACAGAACACCTACTGTATTTTTTCTCTCTCTTTCTCTCTTTAAAATATTTTATTTATTTATTCATGAGAGACGCAGAGAGAGAGAGGCAGAGACATAGGCAGAGGGAGAAGCATGGAACCTGATGCAGGGATCTTCAGATCATGACCTGAGCCAAAGGCAGAGGCTCAACCACTGAGCCACCCATGTGCCTCTGTTGTGTCTTTCTCATTCCAAGCATTTCTTCTTTCCTTTTGCTACATTATTTATACTCTTACACGTCAGTTTCTCTCTCTTGCATATTGCAAAGACTTGAGACAAATGATACATTTCCATAGTCTTTTATTAACTTTTCCCTTTTCCCAGTTTATCCATTTCCCTCAATTTCTGTCCTTTTATCACATAATTATTATGGTTTTTAATATCAATGCCCCCCCTTTTTTTGCATGCTCAGGAAGGTTTTAATTCTCCATTGTGCCTTACATGGGTAAGCACTATTGACATTTTATTCTGGCATCACAACTTATTTTATAAATCAGCAATTCCTCATTTTCAATCATACCATAGATGTAAAAAGGGAAATCATTTGGCCTTATCAGGAAGACATTTGTTGAGCAGGAAAATCCCAGGGGACTACCATCCATTTTGGCAGCAAGAGCAAAGATACAGCTCCATCATCTTAATTTTATTTTCAGATATCAAAGAAGAACATAGTTAATGCATATTGATCACCCGTGAAGCCGGGTTCTTTCTGTATTAAGCACTACCACTGGTGTGTAGAAAACTCAAAGCAAGCATGAAACATTTAGACCTTTCTAAATTTCCAATCTGTGTTTTGGAACTCTGATAAATAAAAGCAACAGAATCTGTTATTTAACACTGCCTTAATTAACCCCTCATTAATCTTTTGGGGGCATATAATTGCTTTATTTTGCAAAATATGTCTCCGTTGGCTTTTTAGTTATTGTATCATAAATACGGTTTCTTTTTCTAAATGGGGATTGCAAGGGCTTTTTGGATCACAGGAGATAAAACTATTTGGACTACTACGTTAAACGTTGTTGAATGTATTTATGGACAGAATTACATTTTGAGATCGTCTCCCCATTTTCTAGATAAGGACATTGAATCTCAAGGACGATAAGTAATCACCTAAGATCGTATTACTGATACATAGGAGTGTGGATTTAAACTCAAGTTTGTGATTCAAGACATAAATAACACATGTATCAGAAGCATTAAATTAGTTCAGTGATGGCAAGGTCAGAACTCAAACCCAGTCTTTGGTCTCCGGAGACAGTGCTTTTCCCAGCACAGATCTCTGACACTCAAGGAGCTCTTTGTATTTGGATGAATACTCTGTGTAGCAGCGCCGTGTCAATAGGGGCTAAACGCAGAGTCCATCAGTGTGTATAATGGGCTTTAATTAGAAAGAGACACTTAAGGAAATGTTTTTGAAGCAAACAAATGAGGCACATAAAAAGAGTCACTTACCAGAACATATTAGCCAGCTAGCTTCCTTTTATAATTTCTGCCATTGTCTGTGATTTATTTTACTTCAATAATATGTAAAAAATGCACCTAACCTCTCAGTTGTATATGGTATCGATCGTCTTGTGTTCTCATATATCTCTCTCTACAGATCTCTTCAACTATGACACACACACACACACACACACACACACACACACAAAATATATATATATATATATAGTGGGTTTTTATTATAGCATAATTGTATTGGTATAAAACATTTTTTAAATCTAACATATTTTATTTTATATATTTAGTTGCTATGTAGATTGGTTTATATTGGTTAATGGCTGGTTATCATCTTGATAAATTGTGCTTCTATCATTACTTAATGTCCCTTTTTATCTTGATTCATCCCATTAACCATACTTAGCACCTCGCCTCTCATTAATACTGTAACTCATCTTTAGCTTTATGCTTTCTTTTTTCTTTTTTTTTTTTTTTGCTTTCTTTTTTTCTAAAAAATGTATTTGACTAGTAGCTCTTCCCTATCCCTTTATTTTCTACCTTCAGTGATCATTAAAATCTGTTTCTTGGAAACAGCATAGAATTGTACTTGGCTTTCTCACATAATCTTCCTTTTGATGGGATAATTTGGTCATTCATATGTATTTTAATATCTAATATGTTAAAGCTTAATCTTTTGGAATTTCTTATTTATTTTATATTGATATCTTCTTTTTTCACTAGTACTTCAACAAATATGTTTTGGAGCCTAATTCTCTAGATTCTTGGGATATAGCAGTGAACAAAGCAAAAAAATAATGCCTATGAGGGGCTTTGTGTTCTTCAAAATCATCTTATTTTTCTCTTGGTCAAGAAGACCACACTTCCCAGCCACCCTTGTAGCTGCCTAAGCAGAGCCACACTGCTGAGTTCTGGCATATATATATATATATATATAATTTTTTTAAAGGGATATATTCTAGTTCCTGGGTTGTTTTAAACAATTCTCTGACTGCCCCAAAGGGAGGAGGCGCTGGATGGGTTCTGAGATCCTAAATGGGTTCCTGATCTCTGTGACCATGTGAAGGCCAGCACTCTTCCCCACACCTCCCAATAAACTCAATATCTGACTATAAGGAGAGAAATAAACCTTTTTCTGTGTGTCAAGCAGCAGAAATTTTGATTTATTTTGTACTATGTGATAGCTTTATGTATCAGTGTGGCTAGGCTATAGTGCTCAGGAATTTAATCAAACACTAATCTAGGTGTTGCTGTGAAGGTGTCTTATAGATGAAGTAAACATGTACACTCAGTTGACTTTAAGGAAAGGAGACGATCCTCAAAAAATAGATAAGTCTTATCCCATAATTGGTTAAAGGCCTTAAGGCTAAAAACTGAGTTTTTCCAAAGAAGAAAAAATTCTTCCTCAAAGCTGCAGCATCAACTCCGGCAGGAATTTCCAATCTGTAACTTGCCCTGTGGATTTTAGACTTGCTAGCCCCAACAGTCATGGGAGTCAATTCCCTAAAATAAATCATGTATCTATATGTATTAATATGTTTTTAATTATACTAATCATATAAAAACAGAAACAAATAGACAAACAGGACCCATAGGAGATTATAAATAATAATATATTATGGGATGATATTATTCTATGTAGTAATATATATTCTATAGAGTTCTATAGAATATATAGACTGTTATTATTTCAAAATACTTATGTGATCTTCAGCCCTCACTTATGTTTATGTTCTTAATTTTTAAGTAATCTCTACACTCAACATGGGGCTTGAACCTACAACCTTGAGATTAAGAGTTGTATGTTCTGCTGACTGAGCTAGTCAGGTGTCCCTAAACCCTCACCTTTTTTTTTTTTAACGTAGCCTCCATGCCAGCATGAAGCCCAGTGTGGGGCTCAAATTCATGACCCTGAAATGAAGACCCAAACTGAAATCAAAAGTTGGACACTTAACCAACCGCTACCCAGACGCCCCTGCAATCCTCACTTTGTAAACTGACTAGAAATAGAGGATCTAATAGAGGAGGCGAAGGCCTTGAGTGGAATACACACACACACACACACACACACACACACACACAACCTACTGGCCTTGTTTCTCTGCAGAATCCTATTACAGACTTTGGTGCGAGAGTAGGGTTTAATTTTTTACGACAGCTGTAACAAATTTTTCTAAACCAAGAGGTTTAAAACAACATAAATTTACTCTTTCACAGTTGTAAGGGCTAGAAGTCCAAAATCAAGATGTCAACAGGGCCATGCCTCCTACAGAGTTTCTAGGAAAGAATCTTTCCTTGCTTCTTTTAGTGTCTGGTTATTGCCATGAATTCTTGGTGTTCCTTAGCAGCATAACTCCAACCTTTGCCTCTATTATCATATGAACTTTTTCCCTGTGTCTCCTTTGTGTCTTCGCATTTCTCTTTTCTTAGAAGAACATCAGTCAGGACACTTAGTGTCCACCCTAATCCTGCATGACTGCTTTTTAAGTTGATTGTATCTGCAAAGGTCCTATTTTTAAATAAGGTTACATTCACAGATACCAGGGCTTCCACATGTCTTTTTAGGAAAGAGATTTCAATCCATAATAACATAGCCATTAGCATATTCTGATTAATACAAGAATAGCTACAAGGCGGAATGGATAAACATTAATTCCAGGCCTGCTCCTCTGTACTTAAATGATCTTCAAATCTCACTATTTTAAGCTGGCTGGAGGTAAAGGGCCCAGCAGAGGACACTCAGGCCCTGTGTAGAACAGAGAGGCTTTAATGACACAGAGAAAAATAAACTCTTGCTCTGTGAATCCACTGAGATTTACAGCAGTTAGAATATCCTCTTTAGTAACTCTGGCTTTGTGCTTTTCACATCCAGAAAGGTCAAGAAAGAAGGTAAACAAAAGAAATAAGTAAATTATCTACCATGCTTTATGAAATCTAAAACACTATGACTACAAATGTTGACATAATCGAAGCCCCCAATGAAATGGTCTGTTACTGATTAAACAATATTCAAATTTTATTTATTTTTTTAAAGATTATATTTACTTATTTAAGAGAGAGACAGAGAGAGAGAGAGAGAGAGCCCAAGTAGGGGGAGCGGCAAAGGCAGAGAGAGGGGGAGAAGCGGACTCCCCACTGAACCTACAGGCCAATGGGGACTCAATCCCAGGACCCTAAGATCATTACCTGAGCCAAAGGCAGACGCTAAAGCAACCGAGCCACCCAGGAGCCCCAGCAATGTTCACATTTTAGACATGTTCAGGTCTCTATTCATAAACATGTGTATGTGTAGAGTGTATAAGAGTGGATAGACTGAGCATGTGTTATGGTGTGTTCAGGGCTCCAGAGAGAAGTAGGGAAGGAGGGAGCAGGTGCAGTGGGGAGGGGGTTCTAATTTTAACAGACAATTAGGACGCCTCCGTATGGGCACAACCTGAAGGAAGCCTGGAATATAGCTACATGGGCATCGGAGGGAGAACTCTGTCTTTGTCATGTGTTGGCTGTTTCCTGCAGTTACTTTCTGACCTTTTTTTTTTTTTTTTTTTACTTTCTGACACTTTATTGAAAGATTTGCCAACCCCATTGTGCACAAGTACTGTACTTCAGTTAGTAAATTTGTTTTTTATGAGGGCACAAATTAATGATTCTGAAATTCTTTATGTGTATGTGAGAATTCAACAAATAAGTCAATATGTTGTGAACAACGAAAGCTGAGTTTTTTATTGATGGAGAAAAAAGTTATGAATAAGGAAATGGGGAAGGCTAGAATAAATTCTGTAACCTAAAACTGGAATTAGAGAAATCAGTATGAATTCAAGATCTTTAATATATAAATATAGGTAGGTATAAATAAGCACAGAGTGGTGTTTAAGGATGCTCACCACATTTTAAAAATATTTATTACTGAGTTGTAAGATTTTTAGTGTTATTTAATAATTTTGTCTTTTTACATATATATGTGTTCATTTCCACACACATATATATGCCTTTTTACATGTATATGATTAAGTTTCATTTTTTAGAAACAATAAAGACAGTTAAAATTTATAACTATAATTTAAAATAGTTACAAATTGTAACTTGTAAATTGTAAGACACTTTTGAAAAAGAAAAGCAAGGAACCATATTATTCAATAATATCAATATTTTTATAAATACTATAGGAAAGAAAGATTGAAAGGAGAAATGTTTATTTATGACATATCTCTTGGTGGTGAGATTATAAATAATCTTTTTACATTTCTCTTTACTTTCCAAATTTTATACAATGAACACATATTGAGCATACAAGCAGAAAATACTATTAAAAATCTTCAACCTGGGGCGCCTGAGTGGCTTAGTTGGTTGAGTGTCTGCCTTCGGCTCAGGTCATGATCCCAGGGTCCTGAGATAGAGCTCTGCTTGGGGATCCCAGCTCAGTGGAGGAGCCTGCTGCTCCCTCTCCCTGCTTGTTCTCTCTATATATCTCAAATAAAGAATAAAATAAATCTTTAAAAAAAATCTTCTCTGCTTTTACCTTGCGGTCTAATTCCAGTAGAAGTTAAACATAAGGCATCAAGCTCCTAAGCTATAACAAGATGCCAGTTTATTAAACCGTCTGTTTTCCTGACCCTATAAGTATTTGTTACTAGCTGAATATTAAAATATTTACTCATTCCTGTTCTACGACAAAAGGTAATCTTCTCAGAGAGCATATTATAGATTTGACTAATTACAATTCAAATTTCAAATGCACTATTTATTAATAGAAATCCTAATATAACTTTCACTTTGGATAAGTTTAGCTTTAGAACACTTAGAATATAAAAGAGAATGTTATTATCTTTCTTAAAACAGAGATTAAATGCAGCTGGTGTTAAGGTGTTAATGAAATAAATACCCATAAATGTTTTAATCACTTTAGTACTTTTTATTTTAAAGCTTCATACAAAAAACAAATTAATGATCAGATATGTAGCAAGATGTGATATATTTAATACCTGAACTCAATTTTCCACTTGCTACCAATTTCTGAGTTTGTGTTGAGTGTGAATCTGTCACCATAAATTAAACCAAAGCTCCTTCACTCTCATTTCAATATAAAGAGATGGGCATCTCTTGTTACACACTAGGAGATGCTTTAAAATGCCTGCTTTGAATGTCATCAAAAATGCTGCAAAATCTCTTCTCTCAGGATGCTTGGGTGGCTCGTGGTTGAGTGTCTGCCTTCGGTTCAGGGTGTGATCCTGGAGATCCAGGATCGAGTTCTGCATCGGGCTCCCCACATGGAGCCTGCTTCTCCCTCTGCCTGTGTCTCTGCCTCTCTCTCTCTGTGTGTGTCTCTCATGAATAAATAAATAAAATCTTTAAAAAAAATCTCTTCTTTCTATCTCTGCAGAACTCCCTGAGGAAACACACAGTTACCAAGTACATAACTGAATATATTTGGACATTCCCATATATATGAAATCTAGTCAGGCTCTGTCATCCTCTAGTTATGTAAAGAGTAAACTAAGGGAGGGAAACTCCCAGATCTCCATGGCTCTGCAATGCTGGGTAAGATGTTTAACCATTCAGCATCAAGACATTAACCCAAGTATTCTGATTCCAGGTCATCACCTTTCTTTTTCTTTCTTTTTTTTTTTTTAGTCTCCTCATTTTGTTTCCTTTGATAATATTCGAATACTTGATATTCTACTGTACTCAATTCAAAAGCCTACATATATAAGTTTTTTTAAAAAATGGAAATGGAAAACACCAAACATGAATATGGAGCATGTCAACTCAGAACATGCTGATTCTGTTCAGAGATAATGCAGGTCTGCAAAATTTCCTGTGTCCAGCTGCTTGGGAGCATGTCCATTATACAAGCATGGGGTGCATCAAAACACAGAGGCCTAGAAGGTGTCTTCTGCACATTTTTGCACAATTGTACATCAAGACCATATTTTACTCTGATATGAGGGAGTGTGTGGAATGTTATTTCTAACTGACTACCAGGAAACCAGGTGAAAATGACACCAATGGTGAAGGAATCCAAGTTTCAGAACAAAATGGCTTCCTAAGCAAATGTGATTGCTTCTTTCTCCTGCTTCAAATCCTTCTTCTTCTTCTCTTTTTTTTAAAAGATTTATGTTTTTATTTGAGAGGAAGAAAGAGAGTGCAAGCTGGGAGAAGGGCAGAGGGAGAGGGAGGGAATCACAAGCAGACTCTGTGCTGAGTGTGGAGCCCAATACGGGGCTCAGTCTCACGCCCCCAAGATTGTGATCTGAGCCAAAGTCAAAAGTCAAACACTCAACCCACTGAGCCACCCAGGCGCCCCTACAAATTCTTTTTATAATAACACACACACATACACACACACACATTTTTAAATTGTGATTCTTTGAAACAAAGGATGATATAGAAGATAAAAGTCGTAGCTCCAAACTACCAGAGGAGAGTGTCAAAACCTGGCATGGCTCCAAATGTGTTTTCAACGTAATCAGGCTGACCCAGGTGGGGCCCAAGAAAAAAATGACCAAGTCAATAACAGGGATACTGAGTAGGAACTGCCAGAAGGAGCTGAATGCTCAGCATCTTCTAAGCACCCCGCCTGCCCCATTAGACTGGTATTAAGCAACAAGTGAGCTTCTTTTCAGGTGGAAATGAGCATGGACATCTGATCAGAGCAGGGTGGTGGCATCTTGGGCGGTTGAGGATATTCAGGAGGAGTGAAGATCATCCATCCTGAGAAGGCTAGGCTATTCATGATGTCCCTTCTGTTCTCTTAACTTTAACTTTTTTATGAAGTTCAGCAACCCTGTTTTATGCTTGTGGTTTTCCCCAAATGCCACAAGATTCTTGGCTGTCTTTATCTGCAATTCACTGTTACTCTTCCCGTGACACTCAACAGACAGGGGTGACCGGGGCCGGGTGGGGCAGCAACTGTCTCCCTGGGAGCACCCTTTGGGACCAAAGTGGGAAAAAGAAAAAGACCAAAGGTGCGAAGAGGACTCAATATAAGTTTGACCAGTAAACAGCTTAGCAATTTAAAATTCTTCCAGCTATAAGCCTAAAGTGTCCCAGGAGTAAGGACAGATGAAGACATCACTGGGCTCAGTTTTTACGAAAGGGTAGGCTTGAGACCAGCAAAGGAAGCATAGCCTAAGAGCCAAGCACTCTCCTTCAGGACAGCATAGCTTTCATTCTCTGTAAGAGCAAATATACAATGCTGTAATAATAATTGATGATCTGGGCATGGTATACCCAGGGCGACAGAACTACCAATTTGTACTCGCTGATCTATGCTTTCTTTAAAAAAAGGCGCAGTATATCACACAAAGGAACAGACAAAGTAATTGGCTTTATTATTTTTCACAACCTGGCTTCACCTCCATTCTCCAGTGTGAAGCGGATTGAAAGACAGGAATATTAAATCAGCTATATTTTTTCTCTTGTCAGTCCTCAATCTTCCAAAAAATACACTCAAAATTTCAGCTGCTCACTCCTTCCAAATAACTTAATTTGAAGAAACAGGGAAGAGCTAAGAGATTTTTTTTTTAATGGGATATCCTGAAAAATTGCACAATATGTGTGCCAGGGCAGATAATGCTGTAAGAACCATCGAGGCATCATGGCCAGGTATGGCAAGGTTAACCGCAGTATTGTAGCGGGAGGCTGGGAAGCCTGTGGACTTGGAACTAGACGTGTCTGCTATGGTGGTACTGGTGTGGGAGGTTCAACTGCAGCTGCTGTTGGTGGGAGGCTATCCAGGAGGGCAGGTGGAACATGGGTTCCAGCAAGCAGAGTGTGATTAGGAAGCTGGTGGGAGGCCAGGTGAGCAGTTGGCTTCAGAGAAGTCCAAACAGGTGGGAAGATGGAATACAGCTAGGAGCAGGCCTAGTTAGACATCCAGGCAGGCAGGCAACATTAGTGGCATCCGTCAGTGGACAACAGTACCCTGCTCAGGTATGGGGTCTGGGTCGGGATTAAGGCTCCTTACCATTCTAGGGTCAATGGGAACAAGGTACCTTTGGTCTAAAATGACTGCAGAATGCTATCAAGATTTGTTCAAGTTCCCTATTAAAAAGAGAGAGTTGAGGACAGCTGAGAATTCATAGATAACTTGAACAAAGGGTGTAGTAAATATCTATAAATTATTAGGCGTTAGACACATTTTTTGTTTTGTTTTGTTTCCTGACTTCCTTACCTCAATGTTAGCATACAAGGGTAAAGGTTAAGCACAATTTTATAAAAGCATCTCCTTTAGTATTAGACGGTATCCCTGAGGTCCAAGTGGTCCAGCTACCAGAGATGTAGTGAAATAGGTCCAGAGCAGATCTGTGGAGATGGCCTTGACAAGGAAGCCAGGGGAAGGCGGGGAGAGGTCTGCTTGGACCTGTTCTGAGCACAAGCCGGTATTTGTTTTGTGAGAAGGCTCTAAGGCTGTAAGGCCATTGTAATGTGGACTTTGTTGTGGCCTCTTTGTACCCACAGGCTAATGAGACCTGTGATGTTCAACACACACAAACAGAGACACACAATTACATGCATATATTTCTATTTCTGTCTTGTATTAATAGTATGTTTTTAGCACTTTCTCACATCATTAAGTAGACTTTTCAAATGCATAATTTATCAAGATAGAACAGTCCATCATACAGCCCTACAGTTATTTATATTACAAAAAAAAACCTCTCATAGCACATTTTTGCAAGAGTTGATATAGTAAGTAACTATGTGATGTTATTACCCCTTGCATGTAAATCAATGACAACATTTCCATTTCCCAGCATGGGGGTTACTTTCCATTTCCCAGCATGGATATAAACTCCTTTAATGTTGTCATATATATATATATATGGATATTGCTATATATTGCCCGTTTGCCTTCCAAATAGGTTACGCCCATTGGTATGCCTACCACTGACCTAGAGGACAAGGAATTTTCAATAGGATTTAAGGAAAACAGAGTGTTTGGGCTTCTCAGCAATGAAGTAGAAGGGTATTTAGGCTGAAATTATTTTTTATGGGTTTGAAACCTTGGCTCAGGGGTGACAGCTGAGGCATTGCTAAAAATCTCCATATCCACAGCTAGACTAAGCTCTCCCTAGATTAGCATGAAAGAGGGTCAGAGCGTCTCTATCTTGGGTAGGGCCTATTTATTTATTTATTTATTTATTTATTGAACAATTCCCTTTTTATTAAAATCAATTTTCAGAACATTATTTTCTATTACAAGCCATCTTTTGTGCACTTTATATTTTTTATCTTTGAGTATTGAAAAATCTCACAGCATTCAACAGCCTTAATTTACTTCAGTGAACCCCGATTATCATTTTTCCTCTCATCCTTTCTTCTCAGGTTCAACTGTCTTCAGGGTAGGGCCAATTTTTAAAAGAATTTGCTTTAGGTTATTTGTATGTTTGTTTTTACATTCCCAATGGTAGTAATCCAAACTTACATATTGGTAAGAGAATGTTCCTTATGAACCTCTCCAGCATCTGTTGCTATTAGTGCACTGCAAAGGGAGAAAATGGAGACGATGAGACAACATCCAGGAAAGGCTTGCGGCTTTCCAGGCATAGGATGGGAAACAAAACAATTTGGATTTCCACATGTTCATATAGTTCTCCTATTAAAGATAATCATGGCATTACTAAGCTAATGCCAGGGAGGTTTGGAGTGTACAGGACACATGAGGCTTCTGAACAGCAATGTTGGCTCCAGTCCTGGTTACACACCTTTCCATCCGCATGACCTTGAGCAAATCATTTCTCTCAGAGACAAAGACTTCTCTCATACTAATGGTGACAATTTCTTCCTTTCTTTTTATGTTTTTTAGAGGGGGGTACAAAACTCTTGCAGTCAAAGAGAGTATATCTGCAGACAGAGTCATCCCAGGAACCTACCCATGAGAGAGAGACAGAGACATAGAGGGAGAAGCAGGCTCCATGCCGGGAACCCGATGTGGGACTCAATCCCGGGACCCCAAGATCACGCCCTGTGCCAAAAGGGGGTGGGGAAAGGTCTCAGTTCCCTGACTGAGATTTGAATACAAAAGTGGGTTTCTTCTTTTATAGTCTTGTTCTGACTTCCTGTCCTCTTAATTTGAACTGTATCATAACTTTAGAGACCCAACCTTCACGTGATAGTTTGCCTAAATGGGTCCCCTCAACTCTGTTTACATGGTAAGAGTGGCTTTAATTTTTGTGGCAACACACGCAAGTAGGCACAAGCATGTTTTGCACCAAAATATAGCATCTAATGAGGTCACACAATTACAACAGATTTTCATGTACATTATCTTTTTCAAGGCTCATAATCAGCTACGGATGGATAATATTATATTTGTAGGTGACAAAAGTACATAGAATAAATAAAAAGACTGTCTATCTCACGTGGAGCCAAGCAAAGAGTTTAACTAGTAACATCAAACTCCAAATTTTGTACTCCTTCTAAACTATCATGTTGGCTGATCCATGCATCTTGAAGTGTAGGTAACAAATACGTCTAGATTTATTCTATGATTTCCCATGAAACTAAATATTGAGCCAGTGTCCAAAGGGGAAGAATACCTTGTTAATTACTTTTGTTAAAGCTTAATATCCTAGACCCAGTGGTTTTCTACATTGTTTTGGACAGCTCCAGTGCCATTAGATGTTAATGGAAGTTATAAGAGAAATGGGCCTGTAGACAAAGAAGTTTAAGAAATCTGAGTGTTGGTGCAAAGTGAAACTGTTTTCCTATGGGATTATTCTGAATTTCTAATATTTTAGTGTGGTTTATGACTCTCCGAAGAATAGAGACTCCAGTTTCTGCTTTATCTACAGACTCAGAAATAAGTCATGTAATAAAACTGGGAACATATCATGTTAACATTAATTCTACTTTTAATGTAATCAAAGATCACCATGAAATAATATGTACTTGGCTCTGTGATATGAAATGCAAGCACATTTGTGGGTTTGTAGATGAGGGGCTGGGTTTTATTTATGGCCAACTGCCTTCACTCATGCACCCTCAGCGGAATCTCTCATTGGTTGGGCATAGTGATAACCTGTTACTTATAACTTTGGCACAACCTTGTAAGCAAACCAACCAAAAACACAGCTTTTGACTAGCTTTGAGACTAGGATAATGTATTGCCAAAGTTATTAATTTAGTCGGTGTTAGCTGTAATCACACACATACACACACACGTACACACATAGACACTATGGACAATCTAAATGCATTCATCTCTATGTTATCCCCTCGACTGCAAAATATTATCCAAACCAAATACATTTACCAAAAAAGTCTTCTAGCATCTTTTTCTCTACTCTTCAAATCATGACCCAAATACCTCTCTAATGATTCCCAGTCCTTACCACATCAACACTAGGCCCTTTAACTTGGCTTTAAGGTTCACCTTAATTGGACTTCACTTTATCTGCTCTGCTTTAAAATCTACTATGCCTCAAAATATGTAATCAGTCAGGCTGGTCTCATTGCTAGGCATCTTTAAGGTTTTGATTATGTTCCTCCCCAACCTGGGATCCAGTGTCTTCTTCTCTCATATAAATCCCAAATGAAACTAGCTTCTTAGAGAAAACCATCTCTGACTAATTCAGACCTAGTTTGTCAGAGAAGAAAATGGGGATTCAAATAAGTTCAAGGAACTGTTCAAGGCCAGACACCTAACATATAACAAAGGAAAGGTGCAGAGCTCCAAAATCCTGCTCTATCCCTCTGGACTGTGCTTCTATCAGGTCCACCTTTTAAAAAGTCACTAGAGTCATAGTGAGTGAAAACTACATAAGACTATCTAGCCACACAGGCCATCAAAGAACTGTATACCAAAGGCAAGGAAAAAATGGGAGTCTGAAATCCTATTATCAGGGAAATCATGAACACATGTTTAAAACCCAAAACTCTGCAGCACAATTCTCAAACTTAAAAAAAAAAAAAGCCTTATAAAATTTACTTAAAAAAATTTAATTTTCTCTGTAGAACTCTACCTGAGGGCAAATTTTCATCTACAGGGGGAACTGTTTATCAAATGTATTCCTTGTCATATTTTGCAAAGTGCTAATGCCTTTCCCTTCCCATCAAATACTCAGCATAGCAGCTGCAGGACTGTCATCTGAAGAGACAGGGAAGGACCTGTCTGATCACTTATCCTGGTGTCTGATTTAATTTTACTCCTTTGCCAGTAAAAGTTTGCATCTGTTTTTCTCTTAGATAACTGTTCACAATATTATTTTGCAGCCTTCTACAAGTTTTCATGATTTGTTAAATTCACATTTCAGTCAGGTGAAATATCTTACCTGTGATTAAAAAAAATGGAGTGATGGCAAAATTCAAACAAATGTCTGTGACTCATATTAAAATATTCACACTGGGATAATTGCATGAGTCACAGTAAGGTCCTGAAAGCCAGATGAGAAAAGCCTATGCTGTTGCTCTAAAGACAGAAAATGAAGAGTACCCAGAAAGGCAGATAAGCTATAACCACTCTAGCAGCCATGGGACCTAGGACATGGGACCTAATCTCTGGCTTGTTTCCCAGTCCTTAAAATGGGACTAAGATGGATCTGGCATCTACGAAGCTTCCTGCTTCATTCTTCTCTCATTCTATGATTAGGCAAGGGCAGTAGTAAACAAGGTCAGAGAACACCAATGAGTACGTATCTCTCACTTGTTTCTGGATAGGCAATGAATTTTGTACATTCTGGAAGGATTTTTTTTCATGATCAAATACATTTCATAAGAGCTTCCTTCTTTGATGTCATATTTGCACGTCCAAGGTTCTGGCTAGACTGATCCCTCTCGTGGCTGTACCAATCATCCTGGCCAACTGTTGTTGGTTTAGGAACAGCTTATGTAGAAGATGGCCAGCCTTCTCTTTATCAAGGGAGTACAGGGTCCCAGGAAAACTGGAAACACTCCTTTACAGGGGGGGGCAAAGAGGTGTTCATCTGTGCAACAGAATCTAAAACACCCTTTAAAAAATTCATGCAAAGAATTTTAAAAAGCTCAAAGAAAACATATGAAAATATTAATAGTGGTTGCCACTGCATGGTGACACTATTGGGAATATATTGAGTTTATAATGACATATTTAAATTCAATGAAACAAAAGGGCTCCCATAAAATGACTTTTAATATGAAAATATGAACTACTTTATTTTTGATTTATCTTGTTAAAATTGACTCTGGGAGATATTTTGCTATTTGAACCTATTATATCTCTGCTTCAAGTGAATTAACTATTGTTTTGGTTTCAGGGCAAGGTCAAATTGATTTATGAAAGCTATTTTGAAATTTTGCTTTTAAATCTTTCAAAGCATTAAAAAAAAGCAGAATTATCACAGATACAGAAAATTAGTTACTATTAACAATTTCAAACCATATTCTGTTTCTCTTAGGTTGGGCAGTGGGTATATGGATGTTCATTGTAACAATGGATATGTGGATGTTCTTTATGCCCTTAGATGTCAAAATAATAAAGATTTTGGAGAATTGCATGTAAAATAAAATCAAATCTGCACTCTGCTTCAAAATAAGGATTTCCTTTCATTTCTGCAATCACTAACATACCTTTATAGGGTCTTTCCCTTGGGTTACTCCTCCAACTGGAGCTGAAAAAGATTGGCCCACGCTGCCCAGATAGTCCTGCGATACTCTGCCCTCCCAGGAGCTGCTCAGGTCCTTATTTAGTATGAGAAAGATTTGCCTCTGAGCCCCAAGGTTTTAATATCTGCAACTGAGTGAAAGGTAAGGCATATTCATCTTTGTGGTGCTTTCTAATACCTAGATGCTGACACAACTTGGCTGCATGCCCTCGTTCATGCCTGTCCCCACTCACAAATGCCTTAATAGAAACTCACACACATTTTCAATCACCAGCCTGAAGTCACATTAAAAAACAGTCAAACAGCTTGTTGTAAGATCTGTCCCAGGGATGGGAGTGGTCAGGTTCAGATCCCAGGTGAAATCTTGTTGCTAATTTATCTACAGCCTAGGCAGGATCCATCACCCCTCCTTTGAGACTCAGTTTCCTTGTATGTTAAGTGAGAGCAAAGACTAGCTGATTGCAGTATCCTTCATATCAGACTATCTATGATTGTGAGTTACCAAAGACTTGACAAAACTTAGATTTAAAAATTGAATTTAAATATATAAATGCAAAAATATTCAAATCCAGGAAACCGTTGAACAAGTCCTGCCCTTTCTTATCCTCTTCCCTTTAGACTTTCGGAACATAAAGCTTGTTCTACGATTCAATACAATAAAGCTCAAATAGCTCCAAAATGGCAATCAAGCTGCAAACATCCAGACCACATAATGTATGCTAAATATACTAATTGGATTTTCTTCTTAAATAAATAAGCAGAAATCTACTCCATATTGCATATTAGCATATAATATATATGAAGCAAGCATTTTTACAGCCTGGATCAAACATAATTGTATTTATTTCACATATACTCAGCCCATCTTTATAATGTTTAATTATATGTTACATGGTAACAATTGCTACAGAGTACCTACTATCTTTCTCTGGCTACATTACATAAATAAACAGATATGTTACTTGATCCAATGACATACTTTGAATATTAACTTGCCTGCACCTTGGTTTCTGTGATTGAACATCCCTTCTTTGGAATAACGTAGTCTTTGGAGCAAAGTGCTATAGACTTAATCTCCGTATCCCCCTAAAATTCCTGTGTTAAATCCTAACACCTAATGTGATGGTATTAAAAGATATGACTGTAAGAGGTGCTTAGCCCATGAGGGGTTAAGTTATGTAGTAAGGAAAGGAAGGAGTTACATAGGAAGGAAAAAAGTTATGTAAGACCGTGTTATTAGCATTACATGCTGGCATGCCCAACAATGGTGAGATTCAGAAACTAAAAGGTGGCATGGGAAGTATATTCCCGAGGCTGAGCTCAGGTAAGGTAACTGGCAAATGAGGTCATTAGTGGAACAGACCATCCGTGGACATAGAAGGGGCACTAGAAGGGGCACCCCTCACCCTCACAAATCGGATTCCTGCGCTCATAAAAGAGACACTAAGAGAATCCCCTTGCTCCTCATGCTGTGTGAAAACATAGAGAGAAGAAGGCTGTCCTTGAGCTACGAAGCTGACTCTCATCAGACACCAAATCTGCTGAGGTCATGGACTTCCCAGCTTCTAGAACTACAAGAACAATACCTAAAAAAAATGGGGCAAGCTCAACTGCATCGAGGCACATGTTTACATGAAATGGATCATGGATCTAAATGTAAGAATGAAAAGTATAAAACTCTTAGAAAAAAACATAGGAGTAAATCTGGTGGGAGTAAATATTGAGTTAGGCAATGGCTTCCCTCATATGACACCAAAAGCATAAATGACATATAAAAACGATACATCAAAATTAGTATGTTTGCCCTTACAAAGTATAATTAGGACAGTGAAAAGATAAGCCACAGAATGGAAGAAAATATTTGTAAATCATATACATGATAAGGGACTTGTCTGCACAATATATAAAGAACTCTTACAATGCAACAATAAAGACTCCAATTAAAAAATGTATGAAAGATCTGAGCAGATAGTTCTCCATAGAAGATATAAAAATGGAGATGCGCAATGAGCACAGGGAAAGAATGCTCAGTGTCATTAGTTATTAGGGAAATGCAAATCAAAGCCCCGATGAGACACTACTCATACCCACTAGGATAGCTGGGATCAGAAAGACAGATAATAGCCAGTGTTGATGAGGGTCTGGAAGAGTCAGAACCCTCAGACATTGCTCAAGAGAATGTAAAATGATGCAGCTCCTATGAAAACCGATTTAATAGAACCTCAAGATAAGTATAGAGCTACCACAGACTCCAGGAGGCCCAGGTCTGCCGTGACTTGTGTGTGCAGGGAAACCATAGCCAGAGCCATGGCTCTGGAATCTCAAATCTGCCTCTCACAAGCTTATTTGGTGAGAGGGAAAGAAAGCACCATTCATTCTTTTTACCAAGCCTCAGAAAAGCAACTGTTGGGAGCAAAAAGGGAAGCAGAAGGAGCTAGTATACGGTGTCAGCCTTTGTATGTATTTTGTCATAGGTTAGCCTCACCAAACTGATGACTGTAAGCCATTAACGTCTTCATTTTTGAGTGGGATAACATAGGAAGTGGAATGACTTCCCCAGTTCTCTGCAGATATTAAATGTGGTATTACCATTCTCAGACTCTCAGATTCTTCAATTTGCATTCCGTGCACTCTGCAGGGCTAGATATGGAAACAAGTCTACATCTGAGCCTCACCTGTGATGCTTACTAAGCATAGAGATTCCCAGGATTATTCCTCAAAATGGATTCAGTAAGTCTTGGAGAGAGCTTAGGAATCTGTGACCTGTTTTTCAAGTTCAGTATGGGTAGCACTTCACTTACCCAGATGATGCCACTGTCCCTTACCTTCCCAGTGACAGAGCTTCATAATTCAGAAATCATGTCTACATCTTGAGAGCAGAGGCAAGATGATGTTGGAAACAGTGTGCAGGATGAATGGGAGACATAAGAAATCAGACCCCTCTGGACATTCTCTCTAGCATAAAGTTAAGAGAAAATGAGGTCTTACACTTAAGTAAGGGAGGCAGGGCTGGAAAGGGGGTGGGCGGGATATGGTACAGTGTGGGGAGGACACGATAGGATGAAGAGGGCAGCTGGTCCATGTCTCCTTTGCTCAGGTATGTTCTTGGCCCATCGAGATTGTGATGGTGCTTAAAATAAAATGAGGTCATGACACAAAGAATGGAAAAGGAGTAAGAAACAAATGCCTTGCTTAAATGAAACAGCAGAATTGGAGCCATTTTAAGATTTTCTCATTCTTTGAAAGTATTAAAAAATTTCACCTATTCTTACCATGCACTGGAAAACTATTTTCGATATTGTGGCTGCCAAGAACTGGAGCAAAACTAGAGCACAAAGCTAAAGTGAAGAGAGAGAAAGCTCCTCTTATTTATCATCATGATCTATTCTCTAATGAGAAACCAAAGAAAACGATGAAAAGAAAGGTCACCTTTTATTTAGGAGAGACAAATAGATGCTGATAGGTGATGTTCTGAACTACTTGACAAAATGAACTCAAATCTGGAATCATTGGCATGCAGAAATAGCTTGTTTCTCACAATAAGTAGGCAACAAGCAACAGATAGTGGAGGATACGTCACTAATAGTATGCCTTCTTTCCTGGATGTTATTAGTATAATCCAGATGTTTTAAAGAACTTGGATTTAGATGAAGAAGCAACTGCAATTGATTAGGGAAAAATTCAAGGGCTACAGTTGAGCCTGAACTTACCTGTATGTCCTGCTAGATAAGTTCAGAAGACCATCATTTTGTGTCTTAGGCTGTAGGAAGCAGACGATATAAATCTAAAACACAGCTAACTGTTAAAATGTGCAGGGAGACCACCACGAGGCATTTACACTCTAATTTAAGGTCAAAGCCCCAATTGCAACCATGAAGACAAGGGAGAAGAGGGTTTATTAAGAATCTAATATATGCCAGGTACTGTTAGGAATTTTATCTCCCCTCCAAGAAGTGCTGAGAGACACATTCACAAACGGAGCATCGAAGCCTCAGAGTTTGTACCTTGTCCTTCTAGGAGAATAATAACTGATAAATCAAGGTTCTAAGTCATGTTTGAGGTTAAATTATGTCAACTCTTCAAATACAACTATTCCATTTGTCTCTCTGTTCTTCAAAACTCTTCTCAATTTTAGCTGTTAGCTTTATCACTCACTTTATAACTCTCAAAGCCATCCTCGAGCTAGACTGACATCCTTCGTGAATTCCTGGGATGGTCTCACCTTTGTTCACTGAATTTCTCCATCTTTCGAAGTTTGGTTCTGTACACCTCTCCCTTCAACATCCTCCCAGGGTCCTGCTGTCTTCAAGTGCCCCTTCTACATCCACGGATGGTCTGTTCCACTAATGACCTCATTTGCCAGTTACCCTACCTGAGCTCAGCCTCGGGAATATACTTCCCATGCCACTTTTTTTTTTTAATTTTTTTAAAATTTTTATTTATTTATGATAGTCACAGAGAGAGAGAGAGAGGCAGAGACACAGGCAGAGGGAGAAGCAGGCTCCATGCACCGGGAGCCCGACGTGGGATTCGATCCCGGGTCTCCAGGATCGTGCCCCGGGCCAAAGGCAGGCGCCAAACCGCTGCGCCACCCAGGGATCCCCACTTTCTAGTTTCTAAATCTCACCATTGTTGGGCATGCCAGCAGGTAATGCTAGTAACACAGTCTTGCGTAACTTTTTTCCTTCCTATGTAACTCAGAACAGAGTAAAATGTTTTTCATTATTTGCATAAGCAACCATAATTACAATAATTTCTTTAGGATTTAAAATATGCTTCCATCTCTGTTGTCTCACTATTTTAATATAGCACCTCATTAAAGACTCATAAGAACCCTGGATAAATTATTATAGTTTAATGTAATTATTATATGATACTAGATATTATTTCTTTCATGTTGCTGTTAAGGGAACAAAGGATCAGAGAGGATATAATAGTTGGCACAAGGTCACACTGTTAAGAAACCATACCTGTCCCTGGTGCTTCACTTAGGATTGTCCCTCAACACATGTTGATGAACGAGTACATGAGTAAGAATTCAAATCAGGCCTTCTACTCCAAACTTTCTACCACACCACCAAGGATGATTTATTTGACAATGTATGCTTGTTCATGTTTTCCTCCTAAAGTCTTATTCCAGTGTTGTTTATACAGCGTTGGCTTTACAACAGCTCCCAATACATTCCAATGAATACCAAACTAATTAGCTGACTCAGAGAGAGAAAACAATAGCGAGCTTAATTTTCACAGGACTAAATTCTCCATCAATGATAATAAAAAATTACTGGTGACTTCAAACAAGTCTGAGCTTGAAAAATTGGCAGTCTGAGTGATCCCAATTACAAAAGATTTCTTAATTATGCTTTTAAAAAGTTTTCCTAAAGGCGTTGTCAAGATTACTTAAGGATAAAAAAAAATCGTGGAAATACATGCACTTTATTCAAAGTAAACTAATGATATGTGGTTACAGCAGATCAACAATAGTTTCTTGTCCAAAGAAGAAAATGGATTTCAGACAAATTTGTCTGAAGGATCAAGTGTATTTAACGTTTAGAGCACATAGCTGGTCTAGAGGGGGTCTGCCTTTCTAAACAGTAGGTGAGTCAGGGCAAGGCAGGATAAGAGGAGACAGTTGGAGGAGGGTAGGAGTTGTAGTTTTCTCTTCATCAGAATCAGAAACATTCACATATAAAAACATATTATGAACAGCTATACGCCAATAAATTAGGCAATCTAAGAGAAATGGACGCATTCCTGGAAAGCCACAAACTACCAAAACTGGAACAGGAAGAAATAGAAAACCTTAACAGGCCAATAACCAGGGAGGAAATTGAAGCAGTCATCAAAAACCTCCCAAGACACAAGAGTCCAGGGCCAGATGGCTTCCCAGGGGAATTTTATCAAACGTTTAAAGAAGAAACCATACCTATTCTCCTAAAGCTGTTTGGAAAGATAGAAAGAGATGGAGTACTTCCAAATTCGTTCTATGAGGCCAGCATCACCTTAATTCCAAAACCAGACAAAGACCCCACCAAAAAGGAGAATTACAGACCAATATCCCTGATGAACATGGATGCAAAAATTCTCAACAAGATACTGGCCAATAGGATCCAACAGTGCATTAAGAAAATTATTCACCATGACCAAGTAGGATTTATCCCTGGGACACAAGGCTGGTTCAACACCCGTAAAACAATCAATGTGATTCATCATATCAGCAAGAGAAAAACCAAGAACCATATGATCCTCTCATTAGATGCAGAGAAAGCATTTGACAAAATACAGCATCCATTTCTGATCAAAACTCTTCAGAGTGTAGGGATAGAGGGAACATTCCTCAACATCTTAAAAGCCATCTATGAAAAGCCCACAGCAAATATCATTCTCAATGGGGAAGCACTGGGAGCCTTTCCCCTAAGATCAGGAACAAGACAGGGATGTCCACTCTCACCACTGCTGTTCAACATAGTACTGGAAGTCCTAGCCTCAGCAATCAGACAACAAAAAGACATTAAAGGCATTCAAATTGGCAAAGAAGAAGTCAAACTCTCCCTCTTCGCCGATGACATGATACTCTACATAGAAAACCCAAAAGTCTCCACCCCAAGATTGCTAAAACTCATACAGCAATTCGGTAGCATGGCAGGATACAAAATCAATGCCCAGAAATCAGTGGCATTTCTATACACTAACAATGAGACTGAAGAAAGAGAAATTAAGGAGTCAATCCCATTTACAATTGCACCTAAAACCATAAGATACCTAGGAATAAACCTAACCAAAGATGTAAAGGATCTATACCCTCAAAACTATAGAACACTTCTGAAAGAAATTGAGGAAGACACAAAGAGATGGAAAAATATTCCATGCTCATGGATTGGCAGAATTAATATTGTGAAAATGTCAATGTTACCCAGAGCAATATACACGTTTAATGCAATCCCTATCAAAATACCATGGATTTTCTTCAGAGAGTTAGAACAAATTGTTTTAAGATTTGTGTGGAATCAGAAAAGACCCCGAATAACCAGGGGAATTTTAAAAAAGAAAACCATATCTGGGGCATCACAATGCCAGATTTCAGGTTGTACTACAAAGCTGTGGTCATAAAGACAGTGTGGTACTGGCACAAAAACAGACACATAGATCAGTGGAACAGAATAGAGAATCCAGAAGTGGACCCTGAACTTTATGGTCAACTAATATTCGATAAAGGAGGAAAGACTATCCACTGGAAGAAAGACAGTCTCTTCAATAAATGGTGCTGGGAAAATTGGACATCCACATGCAGAAGAATGAAACTAGACCACTCTCTTTCACCATACACAAAGATAAACTCAAAATGGATGAAAGATCTAAATGTGAGACAAGATTCCATCAAAATCCTAGAGAAGAACACAGGCAACACCCTTTTTGAACTCGGCCATAGTAACTTCTTGCAAGATACATCCACGAAGGCAAAAGAAACAAAAGCAAAAATGAACTATTGGGACTTAATCAAGATAAGAAGCTTTTGCACAGCAAAGGATACAGTCAACAAAACTCAAAGACAACCTACAGAATGGGAGAAGATATTTGCAAATGACATATCAGATAAAGGGCTAGTTTCCAAGATCTATAAAGAACTTCTTAAACTCAACACCAAAGAAACAAACAATCCAATCATGAAATGGGCAAAAGACATGAACAGAAATCTCACAGAGGAAGACATAGACATGGCCAACATGCATATGAGAAAATGCTCTGCATCACTTGCCATCAGGGAAATACAAATCAAAACCACAATGAGATACCACCTCACACCTGCGAGAATGGGGCAAATTAACAAGGCAGGAAACAACAAATGTTGGAGAGGATGCGGAGAAAAGGGAACCCTCTTACACTGTTGGTGGGAATGTGAACTGGTGCAGCCGCTCTGGAAAACTGTGTGGAGGTTCCTCAAAGAGTTAAAAATAGACCTGCCCTATGACCCAGCAATTACACTGTTGGGGATTTACCCCAAAGATACAAATGCAATGAAACGCTGGGACACCTGCACCTCGATGTTTATAGCAGCAATGGCCACGATAGCCAAACTGTGGAAGGAGCCTCGGTGTCCAACGAAAGATGAATGGATAAAGAAGATGTGGTTTATGTATACAATGGAATATTACTCAGCTATTAGAAATGACAAATACCCACCATTTGCTTCAACGTGGATGGAACTGGAGGGTATTATGCTGAGTGAAGTAAGTCGGTCGGAGAAGGACAAACATTATATGTTCTCATTCATTTGGGGAATATAAATAATAGTGAAAGGGAATATAAGGGAAGGGAGAAGAAATGTGTGGGAAATATCAGAAAGGGAGACATAACGTAAAGACTGCTAACTCTGGGAAATGAACTAGGGGTGGTAGAAGGGTGAAGGGCGGGGGGTGGGAGTGAATGGGTGACGGGCACTGGGGGTTATTCTGTATGTTAGTAAATTGAACACCAATAAAAAATAAATTAAAAAAAAGAGAGAGAGAAAAAAAAGGAAACATTCACATAGTTATCCAAGCCAGGAAAAAAAATATATATATATATATATAAAACAATGGCTAGAGTAGATTAATCTGAAGCTTTATGCAGGCAAGAAGATGAGAGAGTCCCTATCAAATACAGCATAGACGTATAAATGTACTTTAAAATACAAGCAATTTGAATCAAGAGTTGTGGCTCAGGCTGCTCTCAGTAGGCAGAACTTTCTTGAGAAGGAGCTAGTGAAAACCTGTGACCCCCGTGTCTAAAAGAAGGTAAACTGGGCCATCCGTCTGGTTTCCCTCTCCCAGGGCTCCTGTCCTGCACCATCTACTGTTTCCTGAGAATGTGTTGCCCTCTCCCAGGCCCTTTCTACTTAACCTACATGGTCCTTACTCTTTGAATGTTGCTGCAGCTCTGTCTTCCTAACCTGAGCAAGCTAGGGCTGCAGGGGTTCTTCCAGAATCAGCCATGTTCTGCTTCTAGGAGAGCACCTTGTGGAGCAAGGAGAGGTACGGAAAACTCTTCAAAGGGGATGTTTGTTCATACTGGAAGTTCTAGGGAGAGAGATCTCTGGATGGGGGGCGGGGGATACACTGAACTTCCGGTGTACTACCTTGGCATTCCTTCTTAGCAAGAGCAGGTCTATTCATCTCAGCTTAATTCATTTTCACCCAGTGCTGTGGGGCATAAATCTTAACTCTTCCTGGGATGAATTTAAGGGCTCAAGTTTAAATGAATCAAACTGGGGCCAATTTGAGCACACTATGCCAAAGCAGAGGAAATAAAGGGGTGGGGGGGCAGGGGGTGGTCTATGGAAAAGAAGGAAGCAAAAAGTTCCAAAGACATCCATGACCCAGGAAGGGCTACTACTTGGAAAGCCATTTATAGAATTGTTAAATCAAAGGGGAAGAGACAAAGGTACAAGACCCAAAGCTGGGGTCATCTCATCAGAATGGAAAAAGGGAGAACATTTGGTATTTAAAACCAAACCCGACCCAGTTCCTTCTGCTCCATAAAAAAAAAAAAAAAAAAAAAAAAAAAAAGCACGTCTCCATTTAGGAAAATACTTTGCTATTTTCTAGGGAACGGGTCGTCTTCATTTGTGAAACTAGACAGCCTGCCTTAGAAAATGGGTCACACTCCTCTCAGGGCTGGTCTGGAGAATAAGGACCACGTTGAGGAGATTATCTTTATCACATGTTATAGTAAGAAGACTATTGAGATTTCTAGGGCAAAGGGAATGAATCTCAGATGCTCAGGGCACCAGAAAGACAGGGAAGAGAGTCCTTGCCATATGGGATGGAGACAGGCCGAAAGCCCCAGAGAAAAATCAGACAACAGGAAAACTTGGGTGGGAGGTTAGACAGTAGACACATACACACACATGAAATTAAGAAAAGTGTCAGGTTTTTTATTGTGACTTTTGTTACAGTAATCTGTTATGTAAACACTTCTATCTCCCCAAACCTTGGCTATTCCTTTGGCAAATGGTAGGGAAATCAATGAAAGGAAAACAATCTGGGCCACAGGGAAATCATTTAAAGTAAGATTGAAGGGGAGGTCCTGAGTTCAACCAGACTGGAAATACAGCAAGAAGCACCTGGGTATTTTATTGAAACTCAGGGGACAAGGCACAATTAATTAACTTCTTCAAAATGTTACAGCAATTAAGAAAAAAAAAATCCAAAGGATAGTATGACTAAAGCCAACAACTCATTCACATGGTTTTTATAACACTCTTAATTAAATTAGGAGGAAAGAAAACCCCAGATGTACAATCTTAAAGCAATGACAATTAAAATCCTTATTCATAAGCAGATCAATATGGTGGGGTTTGATCTTTTACTCCAGCACTCATTAGCCTTGTGATTTGCAGAAGATCATGTGACCTTTCTGAGCCTCACCACTTCTCTGTAAAATGGGTCAAGGCATAAACTCCACACCACAGAGCTGCAGGATTCTAGAAGGCCACCCACGTAGAGTGATTTGCAGACAGCCAACCATCGTCCTGCACCTAAGTGTTCACTGGGATCTAAACAGGCTTATTGCTAAGAATGAAGGGAAATGATATATAAGATACTGCTTTGTGAAGTTTAAGGAAATATATTCGTGTTATTGTGGGTTATCATGAAATAGAAATTGAAAACAATGAAAAAACCCAAAAATTCCTAAATTTTTGGTCCTAAAACTCAGAGGATAATTCTTTCTCAGGCTATTAGAGGGTAAAATGTTTTCTCAAGCATCAGAAAGCAGCCTCCCCCCATTGACTTTAGCGGCATCATGGGAGAACAAGAAAGCACCAAAACATTTAGCACAAAGATCAAGGAATTTCCACTTTGGCTTCTCAGTCCTCCTCATTAGGAATATTCTGGAAGGAGCCACCCCATGTGGCCTCTAGTTTTTTAGAATGTATATTACTATTTCCTAATAATGATAGTAATTACTATTATTTATAAAGTTAATCCTAGGCAAATACATTTCCAGTCCTACTCTTTAATATATTAATGAACGATCATTTTATTCACTATTCTGTAATTCAGTATGATTATAATTCATAATCTTCTATGAATTAGTATGTTTGTCAAAGTTTATCCAATGAAAAGACCAACTTTAAAGCTCCACGTTGACATAATTGAAAACCACTTGGCTATGAGTGCTTGGAATGAAATGCTTTCATTCATTACAACTGCATGCGTTACATCAACGGAGACCCTGAGAAGACTGTGTAGAGGATAGTGAGCAATGATTTGCCATGAAAAGAAGAGCATTCCTGGGAGTAAATCATGCCACCTGAGCAGAGTTCCAGTTTCTTCTTCTGGGTGGCGGACTAGGGTCCGGGGAGTCCCTCACGGGGCCAGCTGCCATTTCCCTCAGAAGCTCTGCTCTTTTGTCACAACCTGTGCATATGTACATTTGAAGCTACGTTTCACACCCAGCTCGGAGCGCCACTGTCCAAATTTGCTGTAAAATCTAAACTTTGGTTTGGGAAAGATTCCTGAAATATAGAAACTCTCAATAGGATCTGTTAATTATTTCTATGACTCAAAAATTCTCAATGTGATCAGATCTGGGAGGCAAGAGAACGGATCTGAATGCGTTTATGGCCCAAGAGACAACAGATGTAATTGGCAACAACTTTCAGGGCCTACAGTAGACAATACAAATAAATGCCTTTGCTCTCAAGATTCTCATGCTATGGAGGGCAGGTCTCATGAGGAAACAATTATAAAACTATAATGCGATGTGCTGAAGGTTACAAAAGGGTATGAATAATGGATGTCGTATTCTTATTTATTAACCTCTGCAAATTGACTAACCATGAAACAACATACACACTTCAGATCTGGAAGTTCGTTCTGTGGTCTGCATTTAGTGTATGAACACAGGTTTGAGTGATTGGTGCTTGCTGATAAATTCCTAGGGTCTTTGCAGGACCAGTAGTGTCTTCCTATTGTATTACATTTGAGGACAACGTGTTCAGATGTAAAATCTTGGTTTACATTTGAATTTCCTAATGATTCTATAGATGTTTCTTTATTGCCTTCCAGTTTTGACTGTTGCAGAGCAGAAATTAGAATCTAGTCTGGCTTCCCTTCTCTGAAAATGAATGATTTTTGTACTTAGCAGCGTTAAGCACCTTATTATACTTGCTTTGATATTTAAAAACTTACCAGGGGATGTCTGTAGGTTAGTTTCTACTTAGTAATTTCACCTGCATATAGTAAGCATTCTTGCCCTTAGAAGTCTTTATGGTTGGAAGATTTTCTTTTGTCACATAATTACTGATTTTAATTTTTCACCTCTTCCTGGGAAGGCTTGCCTAGAATTTCCATGTCCTGAGTTTGGTGTTGTTCGTGTACTCTGATGCTCACTTTATCATCTGAGACATGTCTTCCGTATCCTGAGTATGTTTTTCAAATTCATCCTTTGGTTCTCTGATTTGATTTTTAGCAATGTTGGTTCTGCTTTTTTCCATGTACAAAAAAGATCTTATTTTTATTTTGTCCACATTTTACTATAGCTTTAAGCGCTCTTGGTGATGTTTCATCTAATCCAGGATTAAAAGAAAAACATCTCATCCCAACATTTTATTTTATTTCATATAAAATATATGTTTCAAAGTAGATTTTATTCTGAACTCTAGCATCTTTGACATCTAGTTTGTTCTCATACTTTGTCTTAAAAAAAAAACCTTCATCTTTAAATTCGGGTTGATAATATTTAGTATTTTGATCAGGAGTCTATGTGCTTTTTGCTTTCCAAAGTGTGGCACAGGTGCCAGGTATATCAACATCAACTGGGAACTTGTGAGAAATGGAAAATCTTAGACCCTCGCCCAGCGCTACCAAACAGAATGGATTTACAAAATCACTAGGTAAAGCATATTCACATAAGATATTTGAGAAAAACCAGGTCTAGAGTGGCTATATACTTGGTTGTTGGGGGTCATCTAAGCCAGCTGTGATATCAGAGTAGATGCCAACCCCTAAGCCAGTTTTTAATTTTTCTGTCTCTAAGGTATGGATTGGAGGAAACATGCTTGTCAAACTCTAATGTGACCAAAGACCACGCGAGCTCCAGCCCACAAGTTGTTTTACATGCTTCCTGAATCATCTACCGTGGTTTCCTTTTCTAGAGCATGGACGAAGACACGCAAGGCAATCTAACCGTGAACATGTCAAAGCCAGCCCGGTGGAGGACTGCCAGCTGACACAGCCCTGTGGTACAGGAAGGAGGACCACACAGGAAGGGTTTGCCTCAACCTATGCAGGTGCCAATATGCAGGCCAATTCATTTTCACGGTTTTATTCTGTTTTATCTCTAAAGGTTCAGTTAATTTAGAGGTCATTGCTTTTACAGTCTGTGTGAAATAAAGATGATGGATAGGCTTACTCAGCTACGTACAGGCCAAATGGGGGGAAGCACAATGGCTCCTTCTGCCTGCCATTTTCATCCTTAAATTGTCTTATAAGTATTACACTGACATGATAGGAAGATGGCTCTGAGCCCAACAGTTTGCTCTGCACCTACACCAGAATGCTACCATTGTGGGAGAAGCAGACACCTGTTAAAATTCCAAAAACATTAGGTCCACACGAGCCTCTCTTTTTGAAAAGAGGAATACATTTCATGGGCATATATAGAGTTTATCCTTGAACAACACGAGTTTGAAACGCCCAGGTCCACTTATGTGCAGATATTTTTTTTTAAGAGTTGACAGCAAAATCCGCAAGGCATCTGTTTACAACACCCCAGTCTGCGTGACACCAAACCAAAGGCTACTGACACAGAGGTCATGCCTTCTGAGCACGTTGGGAGGATTGCCAAGGCATTCAACATCCCCCAGGGATGCTGGGGCCAGGCAGGGGTTTCAGGTGCCCTGTTTGACGACAGAATGGCCAAGTGTTTTCCCAGGGCTGGCAGGAAGGAGGCTCACTTGAAGCAAATCTGTCCCCACTCAGACAGTAGGGACAGTGCTGCACAGGGAGCCCCCCAAATTCTCCCCATCAGGCTCCAAGGTTTGTCCTTATGGCTGAAAGCCTTGGGCTCCTCCTGGGCTGGGGCAGACTGCTCCCCACAGCCAGGCCCAGGCCCCATGCCCTCCCGATGCCTGCACACTCACATGAGGATGCAGCTACCCTTGGCCTAGGGGAGGTGATGGGTCTCCAGACAGATGGGGGCTGCTGTTGCCACCCCAGTCCTGTCCAGAGGCTGCTGCTACTGAGCCAGGGCCAGCAGGCTAGAGAATATGGCCATCCCAGGGCCAACCCCACCATTGCTACCTGTTCCAGTCACCATTCAGTCTACAAGCAGATTTTTTCTCCAGTAAATATATGTATGGTACAGTAAGTATATTTTCTCTTCCTATTTCTCTAACGACATGTTCTTTCCTCTGGCTTACTTTATTGTAAGAATACAGTATATAATATATATGACGTAAAAAATATGTGTTAATCAACTGTTTCTGTTACCCAAAAGTCTTCCATCAATAGCAGGTAATTAGTTACTAAGTTTTTGAGGAATAGAAAGTTATAGGTGGATTTTCAATTACATGGGTGTCGGCACCCCTAACTCCCTAATTTTGTTTAAGGGCCAACTGTAATTACTCTCTGCCCATTTGTTTACTCAATGACTATGACTACTTAAGAGACACTGGCATAGCTTCTGGTGATAACGGCAGTAAACAAAGAGATGAAACTTCTTCCTTCACAGAGCTTATAATCCAGTGAAAATATACAGACACTATAAAAATAGTCATGCAAAGAGGGTAATAAATCACAAGGAACTAGAGATTGCCAAGTAATTGTACGCATCTAAGCTCAGGAGAATGATACTGCTATTTTGTAAAGGATACTTGAAGGAGCACACAGTTATAAAAATGAATTTCAGCAGACTTGAAGGATGTGAAAATGTCTAAAGGAAGAGCAGTACAAGCAGAGGATGCTCAAGGACACTACTCCCATGATAGGGCAATAGAGGATTTCATTTTAGTAACTCATTAAAAACCCCTAAAGATCCAGATGTTATTTATGCCCAATAATAAAATCAGATATCAAGTCATGTTGTTTGTGGCTCCAAAATATCTTTTTCTAAAAAGGTTTTATTTTTTGATTTGAGAGAAAGAGAGAGAGAGAAAGAGAGCATGAGTAGGGTTGGGGCAGAGGAAGAAGCAGACTCCCCACTGAGCAGGGAGCCCAACTTGGGGCTTGATTCCAGGACGCTGGGATCATGACCTGAGCCAAAGGCAGATGCTTAACTGACTGGGCCACCCAGGCACCCCACGTATTTCTTTTTTCTTTTCTCCCTTCCTTCCTTCCTTCCTTCCTTCCTTCCGTCCTCCTCCGGCAGGCTGTCTGTTCTTTCGGGCGTTTCTTTACTCTCTTTATTTCCTCTTTCCTTCTTCTCCTCCTCCTTCTTCTTACTTTTCCTCCTTCTCTCTTTCTTTCTTTTCCCTTCCTTTCTTTCTCCTCCCTTCTTTCTTTTCTTCTTTCTTTCTTTCTTTCTTTCTTCTTTTGTCTTTTTTTTTCTTTCTTTCTTCCTTCCTTCCTTCCTTTCCTTCCTTCCTTCCTTTTCCTTCCTTTCCTTTCTCCTTTCCTTCCTTCTTCCTTCTTTCTTTCTTCTTTCTTCCTTCTTTCCTTTCCTTCTTTCTTTCTTTCTTTTTTCTTTCTTTCTCTTTCTTTCTTCTTTCTTTCTTTCTTTCTTTCTTTCTTTCTTCTTTCTTTCTTTCTTTCTTTCTTTCTTTCTTTCTTTTCTTTCCTTGCCATGCTTGAACTCACTACTCTGAGATTAAGACCTGGGCTGAGATCAAGAGTTGGATGCTTAATCAATAGAACCACCGAGGTGGGGATCCCTGGGTGGCGCAGCGGTTTGGCGCCTGCCTTTGGCCCAGGGCGTGATCCTGGAGACCCGGGATCAAATCCCACGTCGGCTCCCGGTGCATGGAGCCTGCTTCTCCCTCTGCCTGTGTCTCTGCCTCTCTCTCTCGATCTCCGACTATCATAAATAAATAAATAAATAAATAAATAAATAATAAATAAAAGAACCACCGAGGTGCCCAGGCTCCAAAATATCTTTATATCTCCCTGTCCACTCTCCTAATTCAAGTCCTCAATATCTTTCACTGGAATCATACTGATCTGTCTTTAATCAAATATTAAGAAAGTCCATCCTCAGGCAAAAATGGACTCATGTAATATATATGCCTAAAGTTTTTCCAAAATAACCACACAGAGAAAAACATTGTTGGAATTCCAATACACACTCATTCACGAAAGTCAATTCCAAATGGATTTGATACTTAAATCTAAAAAGCAGATCCTTAAGACTTTGCAAAGAAAATAGAGCAGAACATATCCATTAACTCAAGCTGAGGTTACTTTCCGTAAACAAGACACAAAATACACATCGAATAGAGACAGAGCCCAATAACTCTAACCACAGTACAATTACAAACTTCTGTTTATCAAAAACAATCAATAAAATAAGCCGTAAACTGGGAAGATAATTTGCGATACACACAATTGACAAAAGAATTAGCATCCAGAATATGAAAAGACCACCTATAAATCAATAAGAAAAACTTGTAAAAGCTCAACTGGGCCTTTCACAGAGAAAATATAAAAGTCAATATGTTATAAGAAAAAAAAAAACAACTGCCTAGTAATTGGATTTTTGAAATGCCATTTACAACCCATGAGATTAGCCCAAATTTTTTTAAAGAAGTACTTATTGACAAGGTCATGGAAAGCAGATGGTAGGGGTGGGAGTGTAAATCAGTGAAACCAATTTGAAAAAGTATTTAGTATTATCTTTTAAAATTAAATACGAACATTTCCCACAACCCAGAAATAACATCCTAGATGTAGTCAATATTTTACACAAGTGCATGTGGAGACATAGATAAAAATTTTATCATAGCACTGACAGTAAAAATAATAATTTAGAAACACCCAAAAGCCATTATAAGGTTAAAACATATATGGACTGGGAAAGCAAATTCTCTCCAGCTACATTCATCAACAGAGAAAAGTCTCATTAATATAGGATTGAAGTTTTATTGTTTTTTTATTTTTTTTTATTTTTATTTATTTATGATAGTCACACAGAGAGAGAGAGAGAGAGGCAGAGACATAGGCAGAGGGAGAAGCAGGCTCTATGCACCGGGAGCCCGACGTGGGATTTGATCCCGGGTCTCCAGGATCGCGCCCTGGGCCAAAGTCAGGCGCCAAACCGCTGCGCCACCCAGGGATCCCAGGATTGAATTTTTAAAAGTCACCAAAATACATGTTCAGTATTATACTATTTAAGTAAGTTTCTGAAATGGAGAGGTGCTAGTCAACAGGCATAAAGTTCCATTATGCAAGATGAGTAAATTCTAGAAATCTAGACTGTGCAATATAGTACCTATGATCCACACTACTGACTATGCACTTAAAAATTTGTTGAGGGTAAATCTCATGTTAAGTGTTCTTAGTTCAATAAAATGAAATGAAATGAAATAAATAAAGACATACTGTGGAGACAGGCACAGATTTAAGAATATTACTTACTCCTGGAGAGCATTTAGTGTTCAGGGGGGCACAAAGGTGACCTCCATAGTGTTACTAATGTCCTAATTTGTTATACTGAGGAGGTGAGAACAAGCTATTGCTTTTTTTGTCATATTTTCCATATTTATAATTTGTATCCTTTGAACAAATGATATATTGCATATTTAAAAAGAAGGGGGGACACCTGGGTGGCTCAGTCAGTTGGGTGTCTGCCTTCAGCTCAGGTCATGATGCCCAGACCCTGGGATTGAGCCCTGTGTCATTGGGGTCCCTGTTCAGTGGGAAGTCTGCTTGTCCCTCTCCTTCTACTCCTCCCCCTGCTTATGTACTCTATCTCAAATAAATAGATGAAAAATCTTTAAAAAAAAAAAAAAGGAAGAAGTATCAGGAATAGCAAATCTTGGGATCACATCTCAAATATTATATTTTGTGTAATGCACTGTGAGATTCACCATTATCCTCCCTCACATATAAAATTGAAAAATAAAGTTACAGACTATATATACAATCATTAGTACAATGCTCATCACATGGTGAGTACTGAAAAATACTGAATATTAAGGACGGAGGTTCTTTGATGTCTTACCATGGCTTGTTCCTTCTTTGCATGGTGTATATTATCTTGAACTGACCTCAACCAGCTGGTCCTGCTGTTCATCCTACCATTGCTTCTTCTCATTACTGCTCCAGTCATAAACCATCATTCCTCATCTACTTGCCTTCACAACCAAGCCCACTTATCTGCCATTATCCCTCAGATCTCAAGCCAAATCATATCTATACTGTGAAGCAGAAATCACTGTAGCACTTACTCCCCATGTCATAATGTAGTGTTTATATGTCTGTCTCACTATAGTCTGGTCAATGACATGGGGGCAGGAACCATATTTTTTTATCATTGTATCACAAGACCAGACATTAAAAAAAATTGAAACAATCAACAAATATCTATTGAATGGATGAAGTGATAATTTTGAGATAACCTTAGTTCTCTAAATTCTGGCTTAAGTCTTTTAAATGAAAGCATATGTAATTTATTAATCACAGGTAAGTGAAGGTTTTGCTGCAGAAAAGCTAATAAAGCATTTTTGAGAAAAGGAAAGTAGTTCAATTTTTAACATTTTCTTAAAAATATTAATTTAAATATTTTTTCTTAAAAAATATTATCTTAAAAAATAAAACCACATATATAGTCATTTGTGAAAGAAGACACATCTAAATTGTCCTAACAACATCATAAATTGAAACAGAAATATATATATACGCACACACATACACACATATATTTAATTATATAGTGCCATGTGGGCCACCAAATAAATAATTCATAATGGCAAAGTGGAACGAGTCAGTTTCTTTACTGGATTTAAGTAAATACAGATATTTGTTTCCTGGGATATTCAGTAAAATACTCCCAAAGTGGTCTTGTAGCACTCAGAGCTAACTTTGTGATACAGTGTAAGTGGTATAAATAGAAAGTGTATTTTACAAATTAGAAACCACCAAAATGAAGAGAAACTCTAATATATTTATTCAAAATAACCAGTTGATACCGTGCTTTTATCCCCACTACACATGCACATATAATCATGCTCAAAGGGTAGGTATAAAAGCAATTACTCAAGGTACGCGAATGATGGATTGAAGGTATGTGCAGGATCTCTAAAGTAGCCCATGAATGTTCTTCCATCACTAATACAAACAGGAAGACACCAGTTGCATTGTCACCTTATAATAAACGGAGTCCATTTGCTGGAAGAAACTTGTAATGGATGTTAGGACATGAAGAAGAAAAGGATGGTCTGAGAGAGGAGATTATTTCAGTAAAGAAAGAAAAAGAATCTGAAAAGTGCTATGAGATCCCAGACTATTCCTATAAAAAATTAGATGTCTTTTGTGTAGAAATTAAAACAAATTTGTGAAATAAAGATGATTTGTTTAAAGTACGCCACATGATTGTCTTTGCGATCGTAAAAGAAAAGAAATAGGAAATAAGAAAAGAAGCCCACCTCGTTTTGGAGGCATATTTTGATATATAAATCAGTACTTCTCAGTCTTTAATATGTGTAGGATTCATCAGGGATCTTGTTAAAATAAGGATTCTGATGTAGTTTGAGTGGCGTGGTCCTCGAGATTCTGCATCTCTATTAAACACTGATGTTGCTAGCCTTAAACTACACTTCAAGTTCCAAAGGTAGAGAAAACTACAGTGTAGTCGCACAGATTTGTGTTCAAATCCTCAATTATGTCACTTGAATGGGTGGCAACCTCTGAGCATTAGTTATGTAGACACTGCTCATCCTGTTTAAGGTTTTAAGATGATGTTAGTAAATCTCCAGGCACAATTAACTGTCAGCTCCCATTACTGAGGCTTGAAACTTTATTTGTTCAAATTGATGTTATTGAAAATGTAATTATATATCAAGTGTAATGAAAATAAATAGGCCAAGATGTTACCCTAAAGAAGTAAAAAAAATATATATATAGACATTGTTTTGTCTTTGTAACATTTCTCTTTTTATGTGCTTTACAAGTGGTTTGTAAGGTATCACAAACATTTGAAAACAAGAGGCTAAAGCTCATTTTGAGATGGTGACTTCCTCCTGTTGACATTTTTGTCCAACAACCAATTAGGGCCTTGGTAGCAAACAATGTTCTGGAGAGCTAAAATTCCATCAAATTAAAGCGGGGAAGGGATGAAGTAAAGTGGAAGTCTGAGTCTTTCAAGTGTATGTAGAAAATGAGTAGAAATGTTTCATAAATGAAATGATTAGAATGTATGCCAAGTAGGAACCGACTAGGTTAGAAGCAAATAGTGCCTTAGAGGTTCTTGACCTGATGCATTAAAGCTTTCTACCACAGACTGTATCAGAAACCCTTACGATCAACTAGGGAAGAACATGAAACTTGTCCAGTTTTGTGCTCTGGTTCCAGCACCCCGATCAGACTACCAGTTAATCATTTGTATCTAGATTTCCAGTTGCCATTTCTTAATTATTCTCCTTTTTCCTCCTCTTTAGCGGCTCTGGATTTAAGTATCAGTGGCACACAACCACCCCAAAAACCGTCCATCCCCAAAATGTGAAGCAACAACAGCCTGAAATTAATGCCTTCTCTAGGAAGAAGTGTTTTGAAGAGTCTTAATTATCAGATTTGAATGTAAGTGGGGCCTCTTTTAGCTGCAATTCTTTTATTAGTAATTTTAGGTCCCTCAGGAGAAGGCTATCTATTGTCCACGACATCATCCATCCTTTGCTAAAGTGTAATGTGGGAATAAGCTCAGGATTTTTTTTTTTTTTTTTGGTCTCCAGTACAAATTTTTTTATAAAAATAGAAAAAAAACTAAACAAAGATTCAATTATATAACCCAATACAAGTTATATAAATAAAAAATAATGGTGTTTTGTTCAAATATTCAGACAACCTGGCAGAATTCCAGGCCTTGACTGTCATCATTAGAAATGCTTATAAATCATGTTTATAAAAGGAAATGGCAATGAGCCTTTGTGAAAAGGTCTCAAACTTCTTGGTTCTCATGACAACTTGAAGGGCCCATATGATATTTTCCTGTGATGCTACCAGCCTTTTGAAGGACATAACAAGACCCACCCAACCAGTCTTTCTGTAAAATAAAATAAATAGTTCTCTAGCAAACAAACAAATGACAAAAGTTTGATTTTTTAAATGTTTTTAAGAATCACCGAAGAAGTTATTAATAATTAGATTATGAAAAAATTTCCCCAGGATCCAGCTTTTCTCCTTCTTCTGACTGGATGGATAATCCATGACATATTGGAGAATAAAAGTCTTTAGCAATAGCAGCAACATATTAAAACATTTGACCCAATCTCAGAAGTCACTGGGACAGGCCTGTGCACACTGGCATACAGTTCACTGAATTCAGAGTCTTCAGTCTAAAAGTTTATTTAGAGATTACAGAGCAATGTCTGTAATTTTAGAGGAAGGTCATGAGGCCCAAGGAGCTTGAGCAATGCACTCAAGTCATAAGCTCACCAGATGCATCTCCATGGAGACCAGCCCTGTTTTTCATACTCTATTAGGTTTTTATCGATGTTTTTGCTTCTGTTCTCCAGATACCTGTGCACCTTCCAACAGATTTCATACCAGGATCTGAAAGGATCTATGGGACCTAGCAATGGAAAAATCTCTCCTTCAAGCCAATTTGCTTCTCCCTCATCATCCTCCAACTACATTTCCCTTCAGGCCATTCCTAGGACAGGCTCATCTCTTTTTCACATCAGCTTCCCAGGTTCTCCATGTTGCTGCTCTGTCTCATGCTTGCATCTTGGCCTATATTTCATCACATATGTGAGTCTTCGCTGGAACCCCTGTTTGTTATCCTCTTGCAGTTTCTTGTTATTTTATCCATAGTGCTCATGAATCTAGTTATATTTTATATATTACCTATTAGTTTATTGCCTTTCCCCAGTAGAATGAAAGTAAAACCATGAAGGCAAAGATTCAGTATTTTTTGTTTTTCGAGGACTCACCAGTCGGAGTTTAGCTTAGATAGCAGCAGGTAGTTTACACTAACCCCTCCTCATAAAACCCTATAGGTAGGTACTCCATTGTCTGGGCTTATTTAAGTGCTGTTAAATTCACCCTTGACATCATCTCTAATATCATCATCTCTCTCAACCTATGGAAGAAGACAAAATTAAACAGGATGCTGTTGATGACTACAGGCTATAATAGTGGGCTTAGAGGCTAAAACTCTGACCCTCTTCAATAACTCTAACCATTTCTATAAGTACATTGACTTTAGAATATCTTGGGGAATGCAGGTTCTCATATAAACTGAAAATTGCCATTAACCTCATGCCTGACACTGAATGGCTAACCTTTCAAGAATAGATGAGGCCTGGGCCTTCTCCTGTAGGAAAACAGATCTAAATGATCTAAGTTTATTATCATACTCTTATTACTTGTGCTTCCATGTTCATCTGCTTTACAGAGTTAATTTAAACACCAATTTGAGTTTTCACATAACACAGGAGCCATCTCCTAAAGCCAAAGTTTAAGGAGGAAAAGAAAACAATATTTATTATCTGTTTGGAAAGAAATCTATTTGCATACTAAGATGTTGATACAAGCATCCTGAGAAATAGAAAGCTTCAAAGGAAATTTTAACAAAATTATTTACCCACAGTCATTAAAATAGCAATGTGTTGAAAGCTATCTATAGCAAGAGATGCCAACTAAAAATAATTTATTTGTCAAAAGTACAAAGGTATAGCTCTTAAAGGAGATGCCTTATCACATGAAAATTTATCTAGGGAACCTCTCTTTCGGGGGTTATTGTGAGCTATACAATTTGGACCAACTCTCTCATTGATAATATTAGAGTAAAGTATTTGTATTAAATTGAGATATATTTTTTAAAATCCTTTTTTAGAAGCACTGAAGAATGGAAATGATAACAGGAAGTTATCAGGCCAGTATCTAATAAAGGAGATTATATAAAATGATAAACAGAAGACCAAAGCGACTTCTGCCATAATGAATTTGACCAATCACAGCAAAATTGAACTTTGGCCTGGATAGCCAAGACCCACCCAAGATTAGGACTCTTAAGTGCTGTCTCCACGTAAGAAAGTTAGATCTAAGTTGCTACGAATTTGAGAAAAAGGTAAAAAACAAAACAAGAAAAATATCATTCCCACTGTCAGGAAATAACAAGAAAAAGTTCTTAAGTTTTTCTAAACAGTGGTGCTGATTAGCAAAGGAGAAAATAAAAGTCCTAGGAAAGTCATAATCTCAAATCCTTTTCTTGTAGATCATATAGTTCAAATTCACCTGAGTGGCCGAAGGATTCTTAGGACATGTATTTATGAATTTCCAGGCACTTAATACTCCCAGGCATTAAGATAGGCAAATGAAGAAGAAAAGTATTTTTTTCCAAGGCCTCAAAAAGATACATACCATTAATTTTCAAGGAAAATCACCAGCACAAAATATCAAACAATGAGGTACCTAAGAAAATAAGTCTCCAAGAACAAGAATGACAGTGAAAACCAAAATTCTCCCTATATCAGATATGGTTTTCAATGCAGCTTACTATGTTTTAAGAAAAAGAAAAATGTCAAGCTAGAAAGTACCTATCTGTCATATGGCATGGTAAAATACAACCTACTAGATTCAGAAAAAAAGATAATAGCTTCAATTTAAAAAAACATTAAGATAAAAATTGAGTAGAAATACCCAATTAGAAATAACTAGAGAGATATAAAGTAAACTTGAACTAATAATAAATAATCTCTCCAGAAGGCAGCAGAGATCAAATAACAGGAGAAAAGTGAAAAAATAAAATAATTAAGAGACACAGAAGACCAAGAGGATCTGATACACATTTAAAGTTTCCAAAAGAGAAAAGAAAAGGAATGGAATAGTGCAACATTTGAAGACATAATGGATGAGAATTCCAGAAAGGATGAAGTAAACACAGATTTGAGATGTCAGAGAATTCCAAGCAGAGAATAAAGAAATGTGTGTAAGATTAATTACAGTGAAACTCCAGAATTTCAAAAATGGAAACAAAAATATTAAAATCAGTTTAAAAGGCTGTTTACCTACAAAGAAATAACAGACTAATAACAGTGTCAGAAGAAATCAGGGTATCTTTACTAACGAAAGGAGATGCCTGGCTAGAATCTTATATCCAGTAAAATGATCTTTTAAGAATGAGGCAAATAGAGACACATCTAGACAAGCAAGTTTGTCCCCAGCAAAACCTTGCTAGCAAACTATAAACACGCCATTTCACTTTAAGGTAAAAATTTAAATATAGAACAAAAATATGTCAAGAAATTGCACCCCCTAAATAAATACAACAATGATTTATAAATGATTTTTATTATCAGAGGAATGAAAACTGAAGAGAAACAAAGATGTAAGCCCCTTGGCTTTCAGAGTGTTAGACTAATGGACTGACCCACCCTCCTTGTTGTATACAACTAGCAATAACTCTTTGCAGATGCTGGGAACTGTATACAACTAGCAATAAGTCTGCAGATGCTGGGAACCCAGCAGTGTGGAACTGTGATCACAGACAGCTGTAAAAGTGAGTGGGAATCAAAGGAGGTGAGGGAGCCCTTTGACTCCTCCGGCTTTTGCTCTGGAAATGGGTTCCTGACCACAGTGGCTCCCAAGCCAAGTGTGATGGTCTCACTAAACTGGGGGAAATGGAGAGAGAAGTTTGGGAGGCTTTGTAGCAGCTCCTCCAAATTATGGCTTCTTGTTGGCTTCTGGTTGGCTTTCTGGTCCTGTGAGTGTCAACAGGCAGAGGCAGCGCCTGCCCATAGCAGCAGTTAAATACAGTCCCTAGTTTTTCCGTACTTGCAAGACTTCACCACACTCTCAGAAACATGGTTCCAGCTGGCCAGTGCCCCTCGTCTGAGCTCAGAGACCTCAGAACCAACAGAGATGCACCCCCTCCTTAGATGCCTGAGTTTCAACACATGAGTCCCCTCCTGTGTGCTAATATGTGTCACTAATGTCACTCTCCCTGTTTCCCCAATCACACAGCCAAATGTACCTATGATAGCTGCTCCCTGCAGTGGCTACCTCTGTAAGAATTCAAGGCGCTTTGTGTGTGTGTGTGTGTGTGTGTGTGTGTGTGTTGTCTTTCTAGTTACATAATTACATACACTATATAGTTTACATCTGCTAACCGTTCTTTATATTAAATTACTCAAAAAAACAAAACAAAACAAAACTGGTGAGGTCTGTCTCCTAGCTGAATCTGCTTGATACACCAGTAAAACAAAATTCAATTCACGATAGATGAAAGATCTAAATGTGAAAAACAAAGACATACAATTTTTGGAAGTCATATAGGAGTATATTTTAAGAAATTCAGGGGATCCCTGGGTGGCGCAGCGGTTTGGCGCCTGCCTTTGGCCCAGGGCGCGATCCTGGAGACCCGGGATCGAATCCCACATCAGGCTCCCGGTGCATGGAGCCTGCTTCTCCCTCTGCCTGTTGTGTCTCTGCCTCTCTCTCTCTCTCTCTGTATGACTATCATAAATAAATAAAAAAAATGTTAAAAAAAAAGAAATTCATGGTAGAGATTCATTTCTTAGATGAGACACACACACACAAATAAATTAAAGAAACTAAACATAGGTAAAATTTACACTAAAATCCAGAATTAATATTGATTCATCAAAAAGCATCATAAACCAAGTGAAAGTACAAATTGTAGAGGGGGAAGATGTTCCCAACACACACACACTCCACATACACACAGAGCAAGTATTCTGAAAATATAAAGAAGTATTCTTGATCAATGTGGAAAAGGCTGGCAACCAAAGAGGAAGTTGGGCACAAGGTTTGAGAAGCACTGATAGAGGGGTGGGGTGGGGGTCCAAATGGTCATAACACATAAAAAAATATGGTGAAGGAATTTTAAATTATGTCCAAGAAAAGATACATGCGTCTATGTAAAGGTGGCAAAATTGAAAAGTACAAAATACCAACCTGTTGTTAAGGACACAAAGCAAGTGAAATGTCGATTGGTGTAACCGCTGTCATAAAAACTGTGGCGTAGCCTAGCACACCTGGATATGCTCATCACCCTTCCATTCAGCTCACTAACTTCTAGTTTATATATTCTAGGGAAATGCTACAAGTACGGCAGGACATGGAAATGGGACTCTATTTTTTTCCCCTGCGTTCCAAGTTCTTGGTTCTTTATGACACGCAATTGCAGAAAATGACTTTCTCTTTCCAGTGCCTACGAAGCCCTCTTCTCCAAATGCTGTGTAAATAGTTGAAAATAAAGCCCGAAACCTCTCTGTAAACATACAGGAAATCAGTAGAAGATTCATTAAGGCGCAGTATCCAAGGTAATCATAATTTGTTTTCTAAAGTATTTTGAGTCACAGGAAACTTTTCAATAATCTTTGCTGTGCTTAAGATAATAATGCCATTAATTAGTTTCCTTGAGAGACTTCCTGGGTGTTTTATGAACGATTTCTTCTTCACACTCCCGGGAAAGAAGTCATCATGCATTCAAATTGCAATCAATGCAGGCAGCTCTATGGAAAGTGATTGTCTTCTCCACTTGATGTGCTTCAATTATTTCATGTTCTTAATCCATTTATCTCTGCTGTAAAGAGTGAGGCACCAGGAGGGAGAGAACATCTCAGGCAAGTTCTTGGCCAGATGGATCAGAGGGGATTGGGGTATAAAAACAGCAGTGAAAAGGAACACGAGAGCCACAGCAAACGATGTATCCCAGTTTGCAAATTAAGTAAGTATGTTAGCAAATGATTGACCTTGGGAACTCCAAACCCTCTTGGTCACGAAGTTGTTTAAACGTAAGAAGTATTGCTTGAAGGAAGTTTTCTCATGACCTAGTTCAAAAGCATCTTTCAAGGGCCTAACATGTGAAATGAATGATAATAGGCTATATTGTACATTTTGTTTTACATTTATTTAGATAGACCTTATTCTATGAACATTTGAGAGTCCCAATAACAAAACTGAATGCTATAAGACTACAGGAAAATCAATATACCATGAATTCATCCACTCTAAAATAGAAGGGAAAGAACTGCATTCTAATATTTTATATTATTTGAGGTAATTCTCAAAAAAATCCAGTAATGTTAGTAATAATAATAAACCACAATATTAACGTTTCCTGGCTACTCCCTCAGGGGCTGGAGCAACATGCCACACAGATATTATTGTATAATCCTCACAGCAGCTTTATAGAGTCAGGTGAAACATCTTAATTTTTATAGGTGAAGAAAAGCTAAGCTACTTGTTTAACTCTCGATTGATTGCAGGGGAGCAAGAATTCAAACTCAAGTTGGTCTGCATCCAACTGATGCTGCTTGTTTTACTGTATACTCTTGGCCTCCTGAGCTTTTTGAGCATCTAGCATCTGCCAAGACGGCACGAGGTGCTGGGAACTGAATATAGAGTTCCCTCATGATGCTCTATTATCATCAAGAATGTAAAATAGAGGAAAAAAATACAAAAGAAAAGGATAATCATTAAACTTAGGTACATGCCCCGCACCTAGGAGTGCACTGAATGAAAGGATGTGCTGTTTTGGAAGGGAGGTGAGCCAGGGAACGTTCACAGAGAATGTGGCACAGAAGTAATATTCCTTTGTCTTCACCTACAAGGAAGAGGTGTTGCAAAAGGAACGCAGAGCTTAGCGTGGAGAATACATGACGTGAATGGAATGTCTGCTAATTTCTGCCAGTCAAAGCAATCATCTAAATAGGGTGTGAGCTCATTAACTACCCACCAAACACGTGTAAGGACTCCGAGACTGTCTGCTCAACAAGTGATTATGTGGCACTGTCACCACCGGGGACCTGCGAAATTCAGAACCTCTGGCCTTGACCCAGACCTCCTGGAACGGAAGCTTCATTTTCAGAAGATCATCAGGGGATTTGTGTGCACATTACATCTGGAAGAGCACTGACTAGATCAAAACAATGAGTTCTCAGACGAGCTGATGAAAAGTTGTATGACTGACTTCAATATACCTGGGTGCTCTAACCCTGATAAGTAAGGCAGCATGTTTCCTAAAGCAGGAAGCCAACTGATGCCTAATATCCCACATGTGACAATTTATTTTGATCAGGCAAGGTAAACTAGATGATGTATGTCTTCCCCCAAAAAAACTGACAGACCATACTTAGGCACCGGGGCTCTTGGAAACACGGTCAGTATTGACTGTCCATAGTCCCAAACCCAGCAAAGGGCAGTTACTTGGTAATAAAAGGGTGTCTGGGTAAAAGAGGATTGAGAAAGTTATTCACATTTATCAGGGCTGTGGGGTGTGGCAAAATTTCACATGTGTTTTCTCATTTAAGCCTCACTTTAAAAGAGAGGAATCTGAGGCTTGGAGAGAAGAAATGATTTTCCCAGATGTGATTACAGCAATAATAGTTATAATTGTGTCACTAGTATTCACTGTGCACCTACAGTGTTCAAAATATTGGAGTAAATGTTTTTATTTTTTTCAAGATTTATTTACTTATTAGAGAGAGAGAGAGAGAGAGAGAGAGAGAGATCACGTGGGAGGAGGGGCAAAGGGAGAGGGAGAGAGATAATCTCAAGTAGACTCCCCACTGAGCAAGGAGCCCTATGCAGGAGTCAATGTCATGACCCTGAGATCATGACCTGATCCAAAATCAAGAGATGGTCTTTCAACTGACCAAGCCACCGAGGCACCCCTGGGGTAAATTCTTTTGTACCATTTATCTCATTTAATTCTCACCACAACTCTGGGGCAATATATTATTGCCTCTATTTTATAGTTAAGGAAATGGAAGAGTAGATGGTTTAAGTGATTTGCTCAAGGTCACAGCACTAATAAATATGATTGAACCAAGTCCATACTCTTTCATCAACACCAAAGTAACTTCAAAGGCCATCCTTTCTTTATCTACAATCTTGTCAAAGGGCATCAGAGATTCTTACTTCTCTCATAACTTTCAAAGAAAAAGAGGAAGGAAGGAAGGAAGGAAGGAAGGAAGGAAGGAAGGAAGGAAGGAAGGAAGGAAGGAAGGAAGGAAGGAAGGAAAGAAAGAAGAAAGAAAGAAAGAAAGAAAGAAAGAAAGAAAGAAAGAAAGAAAGAAAGAAAGAAAGAAAGAAAGAAAGAAATGAATCCTTTAAGGTGAGTAATTATAAATAACAAGAAAGAAAAGAAAGAAAGAAATGAATCCTTTAAGGTGAGTAATTATAAATAACAAGATTTCTAAGATTTACAAGTGAAATTACTGAACTAATGTTTAGTAAAATGTGCCCTTCAGCAAAGATGCAATCAGCGTACTTTTGTCAAGGCAGTTGTCTTCATTGATTTGTCAGGAGATGGATGGGAGATTGGATTTCCCGACCTATCCTGTCATGGAGAGTCTTACACAAATAAGTGCAGAGATATTTATGTCAATTTACAAAGATAGTAACTAAGCATTTCTAACACATATTTCTAGACCAACCCCTACACCCACGTAATCAAGGTCTCTAATTCCTCGTCATGCTACCACAAAATTGCTGGATACGTCTGCAATTCAGCCAACACAGGTCCCTTCCTGGAGGGTAGAATGATTTAGAGGATGTATGGGGGCCTGGCTCCCCACCCGAGTCACACAGGTTCAGACAAGTTCTTTAATACTCTCTAGCTTGTGATTTCCACCTCCATGAACTAAGCATTTGTGCTGCCTCAGAAGATTGTTGTGAGGATTGAGCACAATCACAGAGTAGAGTCCGGTGCTTACACTGCTTCATAGATGACCCTTCCCTTCTTTATTAACCTTAGTGTTTTCACACCATCAGTCAGGACTTAAAAGATACATGTTTCCATCGTGAGGTGAGTATTTCTGGGTAAACCACAAATCCACAATGATATCCCAGATTCTGAGTGCTTGTCACCATCTCTAGTAGTTTAGTTTTAGTCCATTAATCTGAGTTTACCAAGTGGATCACCTTGAACAGCACATCTGTTTTCAGTGAAGGCAGATCATGCAAAGTAGCCCCAGGCTGATGTACAAAGTATGAGACAGGTGTCCATACTGAGGCTGCACACGTCCCTTGGCTTTCAGACGTTTGCAGTTGTCGGAGATGCTACTCATTCATGGGGACACACCAAGCCTTCCCCTCTCTGTCATGAGTGATCTCTAGTCTTTCTCCTAATGCCCAGTTAAACTTTCTTTAAACATGCATGATAGCAAAGAGGTAGCAGAGTAAAACTGATTTTAAAAATTCACAGTAAGTACAAGTAACCTCTAATGGATTTCACTGTTCTTTTCACCCGGATCATTGTTATTTCTAGCATGCACTCTGATAGCAAATTAAGTCTATATTCAATGCTGAAATTTTCTTAATCTTTGATAAAAGATGCTTTCCTCATCTTCCCCCAAATGGAAATTGGTCAGCGCAGCTTACATATAAGACGCTCTGGTAATTTAAAGGAGCCCAGAGAAATCAAAGCATGGGAGGGCAATGAATCATATTGAGAGTTAAATTGAATTTGTCTATTGGAACAGATAATCTGAACTTACCATCACATCCCATGAATGTTATATGGAGGAAACAAATGTCACAGGAACATGTGAGCATATCCATCCTCCAGAATACTGCTCTTCCTAGAAATTCTAGGCACTCTTCAAACAGTCTTAAGAGATAAGCCATGTTTGCCCCAGGTAAACAGGCTTCTCACTGGCTCTCTCTGTCATTACTGGACTCTGCTGCCACTCAGTAGCCTGGCAAAAGGCAGCTGAAGATTACAATTTTCCATTTGCCCAAAATCTAAAATTACGAACTCTACAGATACCGGTGACACAATGAGTAACCCTCGCTTCTGTAATGCCATAGCTTGATGCCTGTGATTCATTGTCGGAGGGCTTGGCAATCCACTAATGGCTTCCATTCCATCTGGAATATGTCAGCTCACTTTTTGAAGACAGAAAGAAAAAAACAAAGATAGTTTCTGAACACTATCTTGCCAGTGTGTCAGGAAGCTGAAAGAGTCAGGACTGCACCTATAAGTTTTCATATATATGTCTCCTATACTATACTCTAATTCAGGGCCTACTGATCCCAACTTCATAGATAAATTTCTCCAAATTCCTGAGATAAAACATAGTGTTTGGATGGACACTCTTACATGGTTTAACAATATATTAAATAGCTGGTGCATCTTTGAATAACAACTTTTCCCTACTGAAGCATATTAATCTCTGCGTAATAGGAATATTCCAGCACACACCTAGTATTCTGGGAATTGGTGTCCTGAAATCCCTTTGTTACATTTACTTTTATTCCACTCTTCTTCCTGTGGACAAAATGGCCATTTGCCCTCATATAATTGTTTTTGCCCTTCCAAGAAAGACTCAGTTAAGTCTTTGCCTCCATCCACCTTCCCCAAATCTTTCCCTCCCCCCCGCAGTTAAGCATCACTGACAGGTAACAGCCTTTGCAGCCTGACTGTGTCCCATTCCCCTTCACATCAGTGACCCGCACCTCATCAGGTCTAAGGATTTGGACTCTGCTTCAGGTCATATTACAGTCAAATAAAAACTCAAATTGGATGACTCCTAGCCACATTTCAAAACCTGTTTGACTGGCATTTCAGGTCTTTTGATCACCTGAAAGTTCTCTTAGTTTTGGTACATTTTACTTGGTTTTTCATAGTCTGATTGCTAATCTATAATTTCAAAATATTTGATATAGAAAAGAGATTGTAATACTTATGCCACGTTCATCATTTCTGTGATCATCAACAGCAGGAGAGCTAACATTGAGTACTTAGTAAATAAAAGACAATGAAACTCAAGATGCAACATGCACTTTCTCCTTCCCCACAAAATGGGGCACAGTGAATTATCCAAACTGGGAATTCAAAAACTGTTGAGTGAATTAATAGTATTCATTATTCGGAGGCTTAAAAATTAAGCCAAGTCAATGGTAGTGATCAAGTATACTTCCTTTTCCTGCCTGTAGGTAAAATAATTAGGTTGATGATAATTTATCTGGGGCTTACTCACTTGTTAATACAAAAAAAAAAAAAAAAAATCTGACCAAAAGGAAGATTCCCCTCCCCACCCTGCAAGAAGTAAAGGTATAGAAACCCAGAGGATTGCTAGAAAAATTTTACTAGTGTTAAGATGATTTTCAAATAACTGGTGAATAGTTGTCAGTAATGGTCTATAAGACATAAATATTCAGTACAGGGGAATCATATCCAGGGTAGAAAACTGGCTTGAATGTCCAAAGGGAAGCAAAGAAAACCAAAGGCAAGGACCTCAAGCACGACAATGAAGTCAAAGGTTCAATCCAAACATGGATATAAGAATCCATTTCAAGCCTTCTCTCTGGGGCCATGAAGTTTGTGCAAGGCTTAGCACCTCTGTCCTAGGTGTTGGCACCTGCATAGAACCAGGATTAGGACAAGAGATAAAACAAAAGGAGCTCACAGAGACCACTTTCCTAGTAGTTGAACTGTTCCTAGGAAATAGACAATATCTTGGACTCTAAGGAGGAATCTTGACGTAACCAGTGGAAACAGCCTGTGTTTCTCTGTCCCCTTAGCTCATAGTCCTGCGTAAAGACACTGCCTGCTACAATATCCGGGTTCTGGGAGTGGAAGGAACCCCAGAGAGAGCCAGTCATCATTGTCTGGTGCATGAATCTTCCACTAGTGCTGTCAGTAAGCGCTTCTATCCTTTGCTTAAACTCCTCAAAATGTTGTCTCCCACATGTTACTCCAGTTATTACTTTAGGCCCAAATCTGCTTATCTCCCTTGCTTTCTAGACAACGGAACCCTTCTAAAGAAATTCGACCCCCGTCACTAAATCCCAGCATCTTCTGCTAGAACTCTGATGCTGACTAACACTGTTATTAGCATGAACCTATTCCACGGCATACAGTAAGTAGGTAAACAATGATCGGCAGACTGCCCAACCATATGTTTTCCCCATGGCCAACTTCTCTGTTGTTTAATGATCAAAGTTTCCCCAAATCTTTGAGGACTCCCTTCCCCCTAGTCACTTGCACAGTGTCTTTGTCCCCTATCCTCCTCCACTGCCTAGGTGATCTCAGCCCAGCTAGTCCTTCTGTCTGGCTTGTGGGAATCAAGTAAGGATGCAGGTGTGAGAAATGGGACTACAAACAAAGCGGTCACCAGATCATAAAAGAACTTGAGTTACACCTTACAAACCTGGTCATGGAGCTGTAGGCCAGCAACTTGCAGTTTGCCCATGGTGGGCTGCAGGTGTACAGATAACTCTTTGTATCTGTGCTTAGCGTTGCTAATAGAACGGAGTTGGTTGTTGCTGCTGCCAAGTGATGCTATCTGCTGTCATTAAAAAAAAAAATGATAAAATTCTCTTTGAGGGGAAGGTGCTTCTTGCCCACCATGTCTGCCTTGAAAACATAAGAGGGCCCAATAAGAAGCCTCACCTGTGGAGTTTTAAAATAGAAGCCTTCCGGGGGCACCTGGGTAGCTGGGTGGTTGAGCGTCTGCCTTTGGCTCAGGTCGTGATCCTGGGTCCTGGGATTGCATCCCGCATCAGGCTCCCTGAAGGGAACCTGCTTCTCTGACTGCTTGAGTCTTTGCCTCTTTCTCTGTGTCTCTCATGAATAAATACATAAAATCTTAAAAAAAATACAAGGGTCCGATCTTCTGATCCTTGGGACTCTAAACAGGAACCTATACGTTAGTCCAAGGGTCTCTATAGCAGACAGTAATAGGGTGTCTCCACACATCCCTACCGGAAATGAGACAAGTTTTCATTGCTATTTCTTTGACTACCATATTTGTGTGAAATTCTGTTCAGAGTTTATAGTCTCTCGTGTACTGCCTTACATACACGTAAATCTGGTAACACTTCCTCAAATTGAGACTGTTTTGTCTCTCCTGTGTTAGTACAGAAGGGTATTTTGTGGGTAAGATGTTTCATTCATCCAATACCACAACTGGCTCTCCACGTTGGCCTGCACTGAGCTGGGTGGGTTTTGTGCCATTGCAAATAATCAGGGCACAACGTGCTGTGAGAAAGAGGAAAATGCTACTGCATATGTTTTCAGGCAGGTACTCAAAGAGGTTGCCTCATGCATACAAAAGAGCATCCAAAGGGCAGTGAACAGCAACACACTTCCAGAGGGTGACATCTCGAACAATTTTAGGGACATTGTGAGATATTTTAATGCAGTCGCAATTATTTTAATGGTTATTGTATGGTAGTTTCTACTGACTTGTGTCATTTAAAACTTTTATTTCCTTACATAGTGCTAAGAACAAAAACAAGTTAGGACCAATGTCACTCAAAGAAGGCAGAGCCAGGACAGAAGTACAGCACTGAATGGTAGCCCCACACTATTTTTTAGGTAAATGAAACCTCCCAAACATAGTGTGGTTGAACTACACAACATCATTGGCAGTTGAAACACAATAAAATCAGAGAAGGCAAATAAGTTACCGCAATATCCCACTTCAGAGATGTAGAAGGAGCTAGGACAGTAGTCATATGTGAAAGGAGGGAACAGATTTGAGAGATATTCTGGAAGTGAAAATAAGTAGACAGGGACATTTGACTAAATGGCAGGTGAGGAAGAGAGCACAGATGGAAGCTTTTGGAGGTTTAAGTCTAAGAGAGTGAAAGAAATGAAGCACCATTTTTCAAGTCATAGAACTTTACAGAAGGCATAGGTTTAAGCACTAAGCAGGTGACTCTGGACCTGGTCCACCTGAGACGCCAGTGAGACACCAGAAAAGGCCACTGCCTGGTCCACGGGCATGTTAGGAATGCAGGCACATCTCAATGTCTTCAAACTTTATCAGTCACTGTGGCCATTGAGGAGATTGAACTGAAAGAGCAGCCCAGAGACAACCTAGAAAATGCCCCCTCTCTCTGGCAGGGATAAAGAGAAGCCCGAGCAGCATGAAGCAGCTGGAGGAGAATTAGGATTATCATCTACTCTGTGGTCAAAGATGGAGAGAGTTCCAGAAAATCAACAGTGTTAAATGCAAGAGAACAAAGATAAAGACCGATGGGAATGTTTATTTTCTTTCTGTAATTTTATTTTTATTTCTGTATTTTTTTAGGGCTTAATTTTTCTAATCACTTCAATGTGGAGTTTCCCTAATTCTGATAGATTCTTTCCATAGCATCTTTACTTATGTTAGCTACTTAAAAATATGTTAGGTCATAGTTTTGTTTTGGGCACGTCTTTCAGGCATTTATTTTCTCTTCCTAATAATACCCTGAATAGCTTTGTATGGAAATTAACCATGATGCATTTCTCATGCTCTTCTTGCTTCTCCTCTTTCACCTCCGCCTTCTGCTCCTCACCTGGAGGCTCCCTTTACTTTTAGGAAGGCGGGTAGGTCTGAACAATTTTTCCAGCATTATGGCTCTAGAGCTCCCTCTCCTGTCATTTTTGCAAAGTAATAACAACAACAAAAAATATGACCTCACATTTACTGTAATGCTGCATTTGTTCCTTTTCCTTGTTTAAGAACAAAACAAAACAAAACAAAATGTTTTCTTCCCTTTGCTTCTTTTGTAGCTATTCTGATAAATTTGGTTTTCTCCCAATAGTTTCTCATCACTGTGGGTCTTTTCCCTGGAGAGAAGCTTCATTTGATTAGTTCCGAGTGTCCACGGGGCCCTACTGGTCCAGCACTTTCAAATCTAACTGCAGAGCTTTTGTGGCTTCACTCACAAAATGCCTAGGCTCCCCTCTATGGTGGACCCAATAGGTTTCCAGTGGTAGTCTGGCAATTACTATGGGGCTTTGAGATTTTTTTTTTTTAATTTTTGATTTATTTATTCATGAGAGAGAGAGAGAGAGGCAGAGACACAGGCAGAGGGAGAAGCAGGCTCCATGCAGGAAGCCCAACGTGGGACTCTATCCCAGGTCTCCAGGATCAGGCCCTGGTCTGAAGGTGGTACTAAACCGCTGAGCCACCTGGGTTGCCCCAAGATTCTTATCTTAATACTAAGTTCATGAAGATTTTGCAGTGATCTCTATAATTTGTGTTTGTTTTGTTAACAGCATAATGTTTTCAAGGTCTTATTAAGTACAACTGATGCTTCAGGAAGATGCATCATAGCCCATGACCTCACATGAGCATGGAAGTAACTATGTAACCCCATTTTACAAGCTCATAGATCTGTCTTAAAAGTTTCATTATACTTGGGGGGGGGGGACACCAGCCAGACACAAATGGGTAGTATTATGTATCCCACTTTTAATAACACACATAACCAGGTGTACCTGGGTGGCTCAGCAGTTTAGTGTCTGACTTTGGCCCAGAGCGTGATCCTGGAGACCCAGGACTGAGGCCCGCATCAGGCTCCCTGCATGGATCCTGCTTCTCCCTCTGCCTGTGTCTCTCTGCCTCTCTCTCTCTCTATGTCTCTCATGAATAAATAAATAAAATCCTAAAAAAAGAATATACATAACTAAATACGAATTCTTTGGTAAAGGAAAAGGTAGAGATGATACTTCAGAGAGAAACAGAATTGAAGGAAAGAAGGAACTTCTTTTAGAATTAAGGAGAATATAATATATTTTTTAAGTATAGGAAAGAACTAAGAGAGATGAAATAAAAAGGTAAGTGTTGAATAAAGACTATAGTGCAAAAGAGTAAAATCCAAAATCATTTTTAAAAAGCTTTTTAAAAAGGGATTAGCTCTGAAACATACACACATGCACACACACACACAAACACACACACACAAATATCTCCTCCCTTATGATACCAAATTATCATCACACTTTTTTTTGAAGAAATCCTCCAATGGGGAGCCAACTACTCCAGACAGGACTAGCTTTATTGAGAGATCCTTGCTTTATTGATTGGAAGACTTTCATTTCCTGCATTTTTTCATGTGAAATTTACTCCCTCTTTCTCAGTGCCAGCCATGGAAAAGAAATTAACATCTGTCCACATGATGGTTTGCCTGGAGAAATGTGAGATTTTGTGGAAAAAGAGTAAAGATGAGTTCCTTTTGTCCAGTGCCAATGACATGTTGGAATGAGTGGCCACTATTCCACATGTTAGACAGATGCATTAGAGGAAGAAAGTGTGCAGGGATGTAAAGGTTGACAGAGGAAAAGGGTTAGAGTGCAGACTGATGCTAGATGAGCTGATCCACTCCAGTGGAACTGGGTATTATCTGAAAAATGTGTTTGTTTGAGACCAAGATCCATTTTGTGACAGCTGGAAGCTGAAGCTTGAGGGCAACTTAGTCAGTTCTACCCAAAACCCCATTTGGTCTGCAGCCAAATTCAGCTCTTAGGAATATGGCAGTGCCTACAATTAATATTCTTTCTTCTGTTTATTGAGCATTGTATTCAGTCACAAAGCCTTAGCCTTTAGGGAGTAAAGAGAATAAACAAATGAGCAAGATTAGGCTTTTATTAAACCAAAAATTGCATGGCTCAGCTGAATAAGCACCAGTTTATACTTACTACTTACTAATGAGATAACATTTCAGGCCAAGGAATGCATTTTGGTTACAAGGAAATTGTACCTGATAAGTTAACACCAAAGCTTTTGAAAATATAAAGATTCCATATCCCTCCAGATGCTGGTGACGTTAGTTCTGTATTTTGAAACTAACACAGATCCCAAGGGATGATCGGTGGGAAAGTAGGGACTTAATCCTGGATTTAATCGTGGAATCTGAAGTTTTTCCACCAAAAAAAGATTATGGGTAATATTTTGAGCAAGAAAGCATACTTAATTTATTATATGAGGCATCTCCCGATACTCTTCCTATAGAACAATGAGGCACACAAGCAAAAAAAAAAAAAAAGAAAATCAGAAACACAGCTGGGCTAAAATCAAGAAAACACAAATATGCAGAGTAGAAACACAGAGTGATATTCACAGCTGAAGCCATACTCCAGGCAGTTTGGGGAATTGAGGCAGAAAGTGGTAGTTGACAGCTAAGCTATTGTCACTGAAAGAAAGAGGGAAAATGTATACTGTATGATGACTAGAGTAGATTACTCATTGACTCTCCTGGGAGAAAAATCTAATTTTCTGTGCTATCAATGTTAGATTTCACCTTATGACTTGTTTAAGCCAATGCAATATGAGCAAAAGTGATATGACTCTTTGTAGAAGAAGCTTTAGAAGTCAGTGACCAGTTTCTCCATATTCCCTTGACCAAGAAAGAGAAAATCCCATCTGTCTATGCCTCAAAATGAAAGAAATAATGAAACACAGCCACAGCATCCAAAGCATACATTAGCATACATGAGAAATGAAACTTTTTTTTAAATGCCACAGAGGTAGTGGGGTCATTAGTCATTGAAATATTACCTACTTTATTCTGATTAATGCCTGGACCTGAGAAGGACAGAAAGTGATGGGAGAGGAAGGGTGCATTATTGCATACTTCTCATAGTTCTAGTTTTTAGGTAGCTACAAGGCCACAGAGAGGACAGCTAGAGACGCACAATGAAATACTGAAACAGATGTCTCCTGGCTCAGTGACCAATCTGCCATATCCCTAATATTGCCTTAGCATTACCATGTCCAATCACATTGTAACAGTGTGTGTGTGTGTGTGTGTGTGTGTGTGTGTGTGTGTGGACTGCAGGCTAAGGTTTTTGTAAGCGGGGAAAAAAATGAGCATAAACAGAGAGAAAAAGTGAAAATGAAACAAAACAATATCCTACTCAAAAATGAGCCAGCAAATCCAAATCCCCAAATTCATGATGAAAATCTTGTGCTAAAATTACAACCATCACATCCAACACACAGAAGGGGAATTGACTCCAGATGGAATGACAATTTTTTGAGTTATAGAAGACTGCTTCAGGAGAAAAGTTTTTATTTTTTTAAATCAGTTTTCAAAAACCAAGGAATTGTAAAACAAAAACAGAGAGAAATAAAAACTCCAATTTTATAGGTAGATTCTAGAAAGAACAAGTCAAATATACAGAGAATAGAAAAAAGTCATTATTAAAAAATTAGTCACAGTATACTATAAACATAGTATGTTAGAAGATAATATTTAAAATATCACTCAGAATGTAATAGCAAGACCAATACCAAAAAAAAAAAAAAAAAAAGAACCAGCATATAAGAGAGATCAATAGATTAAAGGCTTGAAGATGCATCAAAAGAAATTCTAAAAGGTTGGGAAAAAAGGAATGACAAAGAAGAATATTTGAAGAAATAATAGGATTTAAGATGCAAATCAAACTTAAAATGCCCTTTGAGAATCTAACAGAAAAATGAAAGATAAACTCAAATCAAGATATGTTTTACTGAAACTCTAGAAATCTTAAGATTCTAGGATAACAGAAGTAATACCAATATAAGGACCTCTAAAACTCCACACCCCCATAACAATCTATGAAAATGCTGGTAAAAATTAAAAAAACAAACTTTTTCAAAACTCTGAAAATTAACCAAAGGCTTGGTAAGAACAGCAAGCTTTGTATCATTTTAATGAGCTCTGTTCCCATTGTCCTCTCCTTATATCTATGAGAACCTTAAGAACTAACAATCTGGCAACCATGGAAGCTATGATAAAGAGAAGCCCACCAATCACTGGGAAGAGTGAAAGGGTGTTCAGATTCCCAGAAATCCAGAACTAGTGAATCATCACTATTTGGTTTATCTCATACATAGGATTACTCTTTATTTGACCTGATTCAGAGCATGTTTAGTAAGAAAAACCCTATGTATAGGGAGTTTGTGAAATCAATGAGCTGCAACTGTTTAACATTGATTGCTGTTGCCTCAGACAGCAACATAAGTTGGGGAAAATAAGAAGCTGGTTAAAAACTTAAAAAGAAAATGTAGGGAAGAAGATATCCATCAAGAACTTGAAAATCTCCAGCATATTCTTGAGGATCTAGAATAGTGTGCATATGTGTAGAGCTGGACACAAGCAAAGATTTGAGAAGGCCTTGACTGCTCATCTCTGACTGATGTTGAGTCTTTGCAAAAGCAAGAAGTGACAGTAACTATAAGGTTGCAAAGGACATTGAAGGGGGATTGAAATCTTGCTCTGATACATACATGGGTCTTTGGCAAAGGAAGGGAGACTTGCTGATTCAAGATGTTTAAAGAAATCTCTGTAAAAACTAGCTGGGGCTAGTTTTTACAACTGGATGGCACTGTCAGTTAAGCATCAGATTCTTGGTTTCAGTGGGGTCTGATCTCAGGCTCTGCAATTGGCAGAAAGTCTGATTTACTATTTCTCCCTTCCCCTCCCTCTCCCCTCTGTATTCTCTCTCTCATTGAAACAGATAGATAAATCTTCCAAAAAAAAAAATCCACACACAAAACTGGCTGATTTATTAAGTTAATGGAGAATAGACTTCAATGACTGCACATGATAAAGAATACAAACTTTAAAGAAATACTCCACAATAAGTCAGTCAAAATAGAATACCATTAAAAAGCTACCCCCCCAAAGGTTATTTGTCTACCTATCTATTAAATATTATTTTTTTCTTGTTCTGAGAGTATTCAAGATCCACTCTCCTGAAGGTTACTTCAAGTATGCCCTACAATAACATTTTACAATGTATACAAGTGATGAGTCATATATTGTACACTTGAAACTAATGAATGATGTATGTCAATCATACCTGAATTAAAAAAAAATAGAAATAGAAAGAAAAGAAAGAATTATTCCAGTTAAGTCAGCAAACAGAACACATCAATAAGCAGCAGTACAAGAAAACTTGCAGGTGCTACCTGCAAAAGCTTTCCAGGGTGCCTCCTTATGTTATTTAAAATGTCTAGTTTTCAACTAACAGCTATGAGAGACATACACAAAAAGACTAGAAAATATGACTCATAAAAGAAAAAGAGTAAAACAGTAGCTAGAAAAAGTGAGCCCAGATATCATACTTAATAAAAAAATATTTTAAGACATCATGTATAAATATATTCAGGGAACTATAGGAATCTCTTAAAATAATTAAATGGAGTCTCACAACAATGTTTCACAAAAGAGAGATTATAAATAGTGGTATAGAAATTACAAAAATAATAAAGTAGAAGAGGGGTGCCTGGGTGGCTCAGTCAGTTAAGTGCCTGCCTTTGGCTCAGGTCATGATTCCAGAGTTCTGGGATCAAGCTCCACATGGAGCTACTCACTCATTGGGGAGTCTGCTTCTTCCTCTGCCCCCACTCCTGCTCATGCTCTCTCTCTCTCTCTCCCCCCTCCCTCTTTTGAGCTCTTATACTATTACTCTTAAATAAATAAATAAATAAATAAATAAATAAATAAATAAATAAATAAAATATTTTTAAAAAAGAGAATAAAGTAGAAGATATGTCATTGAAAAATGCAACAACTGAAATGATAATCTCACTGGAGGACCTCAACAAGAGATTTCAGTAGGTAGTAGGAAAAAGCAAGGAACCTGAAATAGTTCAGTTGTCTGGTTTGAAGAACAGAAACAAAAAAGAATGAATAAAAATAAACAGAGCCTCAGAAAACCTGCAGAACACCGTATATCCTACTGATCTATGCATAACTGAAGCCCCAGAAGAAGAGGGAGAAAATGAAGCAAAAAGAGCATTTGTGGAAATAACAACTGAAAAACTCACCAAATTTTTTGAAAATATTAATTTACATATGGAAGAAGCTCAATGAACCCCACATAAGATAAACAGATTCCAATATCACATCCAGGAAGTGGGAAGCTTTACATATAACTGCAACTTTCTATTCTTTTAAATAATTCTTCTAAAATAAATCCTGTAAAATATGATTTGATATTATTTGATACATTTGATAAATTTAGGTGGTGGGTATACATACCTGCTGTCAATGATTAATGTCCTTACATACTTAAAGTTGCTGGTTCAGATTGAAACCTTAATATATATTATTCTCTCCTTTCTCTTTTCAAATGACAGATATTTTATTCTCCCTTAGTAGAACAGCAACAAGGAAGCTCTGGTAATTTCTTACCTTTATATAATTCTCTTTGTTGACAATAATAACACAAGATCAACCAAAAACTCCTCCTAGTGAATAATTTGTTTCTCTTACTCCTAAACAAGGAAGCAATAGCAACAATGCTAGATTCTTTAATTTCAACCAAAATGAAAACAACAACAAACACAAAATGTATAATGTATGATCATTGTTGTCAGAGTAACTTTCTAAGCTCCTTTTTTAGACAATATCCTTAAAATTCTTAAGGAATTTTCAACTCTATTTCTTCAGCTATATGATTTAATCTGTTACTGTATGGCATAAGAATAATGCCATTTTCCTGAAGTCTAGGTTTGTTTTGCCTGGAGTAGCCAAGCAGTTCTCTTAGCATTGTGGCCTGTACAAGTTGGGCATAGAATTCAAAACAGCCAGTGTTGCAGAATGGTCTTAACATTTGTATATGAGTTTTGACATTCAGATACATTGATACTCATCTTGAAAAATGCCTGGTAACAAACAAGACCAGGCAATGCCATGTAGACTCCTAAGAGCTGCAAAATGCCAATTTCTTGGGCTTCAGCTGGGATATGAAGCTACAGATGGATAAAGTCTATGGAGACAGAGGAACTTGTTCAGTCTCGCTTTAGAACAAAATAAAAACAAAAGAAAACAAACAGGTGTGTATCTATTATATTTACCTGTCCTCATAACATAACTGCCCTTCTATAACTCCTGAGTCCCAGAAAATCGCCACTCCTTTTTCAAGGTGCAACTCTTACATAGGCTACTCCTAGTTTACCTAGACAGTATCACTGCTGCCTTTTTTTTTTTAATGCATTTATAGCATGATATACTCACCTACAGTCCTTTAAAAATGACTAACCCAACCTTCAGGAAAGAGAAGAGGAAGCCTATGTGATCCCATCACACAATTAGAGTTCATACTTGAAAGAATTTACCTAATCAAAATGAAATTCAGGACTTGTAGACTTTTTGCTTGGTGTTTGTGTGTGTGTGGTGGGGTGTTGGGAGAGGATGTAAGAATATTGTCCTTATTTTGGAGTCATGAACCTGAATATGACGGCCCAAGAAAACTGGCAGCCATCTTTTCAATACTAAAAGAGCCAATCGGAAGCAGCAAAGCCAAGGGACTAGTTCTGGTCATGTGGTTTGAGCTTGGAATTCAGCCTTCCTTGAAAGCTCTGAACTAGAAGCCAAAATACAGGTTTAATTGATTATTTGTTGAATTTTGTTTTCTGTTACATGCAGTACAGAGTCCTAATTGCTAGGGTCTCACTGGGGCATTGATTTTATCTTAGAGAAATGGAATTAACTGAAAAAAAAATTTAAGTGAAGAGTAACAAGAATGTGTGCTTTAGAAAGACAGCTTTAACTACTTGTGTGGACAAGATGGCATAGACTCATTATTCTTTATTTCTCCCTTCTAAGTACAACTATAAACTCTGAAAATAAGACAGCAGGACACCATAGGAGGACTCTAAAAAGTGGAAAGAGGAAGACAGACTGGCTAGGGACCACAGGACTAGAGGAACAATGCTGTGCTCCAACATCTTTCAATTCCCACTCCATTCTCCACACCAAGCAGCAGATCAAGAGCTAGTGTCTCTTGAATCCCAAACTGTAGGAGAAAGCAGCCCAGGTAGATCCCTTCCTTCCCTGATTGAACTGGAATCTTGTAACAAGAAGCCAAGGGGAGTCCACTCTGCTCCTAGGGGCTGGAGTCCCCCTCCCCTTCAGAGACACTGGGCAGCCAGCCCAGGTGGCCAGAAGCTCAGGCAGGGATTCAACAAGAACCCGCAGACAACCAGAGGCAAGAGAAAACACTCTCTCAAGGCCTAGAAAACAGGGAAGTCCAGCCTGGGGAAGAATTTTCTGCTTCACATATGGCACCAGCAGGGATCAGCAAAAGACCCAGTGCTACCAGGCAAACAAAGCAGATCAAAAATAGCATCTCAAAGGCTTTGAAAATTAAGTTGTCATTAAAGCTGTAGCTCAAAAAAGTAGGTCAGTATCTGCTTGCTAAAAATAAGAAAGGTGATTGCTTGCTAAAATAAAAGATTTTACTAGGATCCAGATTTTTGCAACATAATAGCCAAAATGTTCTGGTTATAATTAAAAAAAAAAAAGTATTTGTCATACCAGAACTGGGGAAAACACAGCTTGAATGAGAAAAAAAAAAAAAAAAGATACAACACAGGTGACACAGATGTTAGAATTATTTGACAAATATTCTAAAGTAGTCATCATAAAATTGCTTCATTGTGCAACTACAAATATCCTTGAAACTGATTATAAAATAGATAACCTCACTAAAAAATAGAAAATATAACAAAATTAGAGTTACAGAACTAAAAAATACAATAACCAAAATTTAAAAAGTCACTGGAGGACTCAGTAGCAGAATAAACACTATATAAGAAAGAACCAGTAAACCTGAATATAGGATAGAAGGACATCTTTGTCTATAGCTTAGACACCAACAAGACTAGAAGAGTTGGTTGGAGGATGGTGGTCTGAGAGGAAGTAGTGGCAATGAAGAAGAAGTAGATTTTTGAAGTGGTTTGGAAGGAGTATAAATAAAACTTGGTGATTTACTTGGACGTGGTGTAAGAAAAAGAAGAAAATGAAGGTGAATCTCAACAGAGTGAATGTTGTTATAATGCCAGAGGAAAGAGAATAGATTTTGAAGGATAAAAAAGAAATCATTAGTACAGTTTTGTATATCCTTCAATTGAGGAGTCATTGAGCAAGACAATTTGATATCTCAGCCTCTCATGTTATCATATAGTAATCAACTGATCTCTTCATGGAATCAAGAGAAACTAGCTCAGCACCTAGCATTAGGGAGGCATTAGCAAATTTTGTGAGTGATGCAATGAATGAGCAAATAAGTTGACCTCCTCTAAGTTCTAAGAACATTTTCCTCTAGCATAGACCACCTTAGACAGACAAATTCACATAATTGCCACACCTCTAAAGATCATCTAGACTGCTGGGATATCAAGAGTCCACAGGTAAATAAGCTTGATGGGCACACACAGGGTGGTTTTACAGATCCCACGATGAAACCTAAGTTCAACCATTGTAGATCTATCATTTAAATCTAGACACCAGGGACGCCTGGCTGGCTCAGTGGTTGAGTGTCTGCCTTTAGCTCAGGGTGTGATCCTGGAGTCCTGGGATCGAGTCCTGCATCAGGCTCCCCGGAGGGAGCCTGCTTCTCCCTCTGCCTGTGTCTCTACCTCTTTCTCTCTCTCTCTCTCCCTCTCTCTCTCTGTGTCTCTCATGAATAAATAAATAAAATCTTAAAAAATAAAAAAATAAATCTAGACACCACAGGCTATAGAATGCTGACCTTATTTTATGTCTTTTTAAAAATTTTTAACATCTGAAAACACTTTAACACTTGAAAGAATACTTTGTATATGTGACTAAATGAAGTCATCAAAGTTTAGCAATTGCATATCATACTTTATTTCATATTGTTTCTATTTTCTTCAAAATGAACAACTTAAGAAGATAGATAATGGAACTATGAGAAAAGTGTACCAAATTCTAAAATGTTAACTGATCTGGTACCCTTTGCTGTACCGTAATTCACTTCAATTAGATATACTGAGACACTTGCATGATCTCCACTGCTGCCCCAGAGCCAAGGATGAATCCTTAGATCATAAATTCTAGAATTTTTGCCCTACAAATCAGCACGATATTAGTCTTCTACTAGACCTAGCTTTCAGGGAGTCCATGCCACTGTCTCACATAGCACCTTTAGGAAGAAACTATTTATTTCTTTTGTTCCTCATTCTTATAAATATCCCACTGAGGAGACTCAAACTCCATTTTTCCTGGAGCGCTTGAGTATTCTTTTCCTTTACATGGCACACAAAAGACAGCCTTAATTTGTACTCCAGCTAGCTCCAGAAGGACACAGCTTCCAGCCAGCCTTATTGCAAGATGGGTATTGACCTCAGTCTACACTGCCACTGTATCTACCCTGCCCTTCTGAAGTTAGAGCCCACCCTGGTGTCCATGCTGACAATAATTGTCTGTGATACATTCTAATTGTCAGAACACATTCCTAGTGTTTTACTCTTTCTACCACTGGTCTAAAGACTTTTTTAGTCTTCCTTTGGCACCTCCTGCTTCAAGAATGTCCCTCAGCTCCTCTGGAAGGGGAACCTAAGCTACCTCCTAAAGGAGACATTTTTCCACAAACCAGCAGGTCTATTTGTGTTGGTCATTTTAGAAGCTATTATCCTATGAGGCATTTGGAGAAAAATGTGTTCCAGAAATAGAGCCTAGAGTAAAAATGTGATTTTGTCCACATTAAGGTTTTGAAAAGAGGGGTCATGTCTGGAAACAGTGTTTTGTAAGCTGTACTCAGATTCTTGATACATCTATCCATTTTTCTCAACTACTTGAACAGAAAGAAAAAAAAAAAGGAAGCTTTGAGAGGCTTTTCTAAATCACTATAATTATTAAAATTTAAAACTTTCACATTTATAATTTAATGTAGTTAAAATACCATGCATATTCATGGTGCTATTTGATATTCATATTAAAAAAAGGATGTAAGTAAAACAAATAAGAGTAATAATGACTCATTTTTATTCTCTTCATTAAAGAACCAGAGTTCATGGCTGCTTTATATAGATTTACAACCTGTTCTAGATGTAGAATAGCTCATTTTTTAAATCATTTTTTCCAGTTTTTAAAAATATTAATATTGCTAAATTATAATCTCAGGATTAAAATCTTATAAAAATAAAGGCTGCATCTGAACCATGTTACAAATTAACTGACTTATAATATCAAGCAAAATAACTTGTTCATCAAAGGAATCTTACTATTCTCAAGTACTGCATTATTTATGTGTTTATGAGTACAGAAATGTTCAGTAACAAAAAACAAGTTTATGAATAACCAAAAAAACTACATTTGGTTATACACATATAATTTAGAGAGAATTATATTAATCCACACATAATAGAGGAGAAAAGATTATAGTTTTTTGACTTATGCTAGTATTTTTTTACATTCTGACTTCTAGAGCCGAGACTTAAAATCTAGCCTTATTATCTTAGTCTGCTGCTTCTCCATCTCACAGTGAAGATTAAATGTACGTCAAAATGAATAATCCAATTCAGAAATATTCTAAATAAATATTAGAGTGATAAGAACAGTGTTACTCAAATTATATGTAAGGGAAAAGATATTCCAGGATATCTTTCTATATTGCAATCATTTCTGTAGCTTTTCAAAATTCCAAAAATTATATAAAGTTATTTTAAAATTGACTGCTGCTCTAGTTTGAATGTTGCTCTCTCAAAATTCATGTTGAAAGCTTAATGCCCAATGTGATGGAATTAGGAGGTGGAGCCTTTGGGAGGTACTTAAATCAGGAGGGTGGAGTTCTCATGAATGGAATTAGAGCTTTTATGTAAAAGAGACCCCACAGAGTTCTCCAGCCTGTTCGCCATTGGAGGATACAATAAGTCTACAACCAGGAAGATGGCCCTCATCCAACCATGATGACTTCTTTTTTTCTTTTCTTTCTTTTAATTTAATTTAATTTTTTTTCATGATGACTTCTTGATCTTGGACTTCCAGGCTCCAGAACTGTGAGAAACAAATTTCTGTTGCTTATAAGCTACCCAGTCTGTGGTATTTTGTTACCCCAGCCCAAACAGACTAAGACAACAGTCACAATTAAGTGCAGAATTCAGTAGAAGGCACATCTGAAATTTCAATCAAATGATTAGGCTCTTTTGAAAGTATATTTTCTTAAGTTATCAGCCAATATTGGTAGAAATATGGAAACAAGGACTTTGAAAATATGAGTAGGCTTAATTTCTGCAGTAGTGTTTGAGGTATTCTAGGGTGAGAGCACAAAAAGAGAAGCTATATGCAAATTATTTAATATTATAGCATGTTAAGCATCAAAATTAGAAATACCTCAAAGAAACAAACAAACAAACAAACAAAAAACCCCATACAATGTTTGGTAATGATAATCATATCTCATAGGTTATTTATTTCTGTTTTCTCTATGTGTTTAAATGCTCTGAATAATCTAGATACAATCTGGAGGATTTCATCTTCAGCCCTCAAAAACAAAGGCAATTTCAAATTTTGATTGCTAGAATGTCAATTTTGTTAGTGGTTGCTTTTCAAGGTAGAGTATCTTTAATATATATAAAAATACCAGTTACATACATGCTTCATTTTGTTACATGGTCAAACTGTTTGACAGTTAAGTTTAAATTTAGGAACAAACTTGAACTTCAGAAATGCTAAGTACTGAACAGCAAAAGCTATTTCCAATCTTGCAACATGGATTTTCTGTCAAACACTTTTGTGTTTAAATGGTTTAAGAATCTGAAAAATCTATTTTAATCAGATGAAATAAATAGACTGAAACTCCATTTAAAATGAAGTATTTATATTATTAAAATAGTGACAAAAATAAATATAATAAAAATTAAATAGTGACATTAATTATCAATGGAAAGATAATTTTTAATGAATGTATTGTGTGTATAAATTCAGAGAATGATGTTAAGCACTATGGTGAAAAATAGAATATTTCAATGGTTGAAGAAATGAGAATCTCTACAATTAATTGGTGACGGTTGTTAACATAGGATTTTAAATTTCAAAGAGAATTTCTGCTTGAAGATGGGGGGATTGACCTCATACATATATTTTCTTTCCTTACTGGGACCCAGTGAAAATCTAAGTACAAAAAAAAAAGTCAACTGGCCATAAGTCTCCAACAAATAAGAGATTGGTAAAGAACTGTCAGGGTGCAAGAAATTTCAACAAATCTTGGAAGGCAGCAGGTCTACAGGAATGCAGCAATTATTGCCCCAGGATGGAGGAAGTGGCTATGTGGGACACAAGTGAGAAGTGAGACAGTGCTCCCAGTGAAACCACACAGGGATGTGGGACTGAAAAAGAGCCTAGCTGAGGAGAGTGTGAGGAAGCCATGTGGCTAAACTCACAATGGTACAGAAGCAGGGGGTGCACACCATACATGGACCTGGAAATAGTCCCTACCTATTTCCCCTACTCCTGTCTCAGATTCTGAGTCAGCACCCAGGCCTCTAGCCCTTAGACATAGACTGGAAGGCAATTCTACAGTGTAATTGTGACTCCAATGACATTCTGACATCAGGGGGTCCCCAGAATGACAACCAAGCATGCTAAAATGAAGACTCTAAGTGGACTAGCACAACACACTTATACAGAGCTCCAAGAGTTTCTCATGAATGCCTGTGGAGACAGAGTTGATTCATGGAGATGAAGAGATGATTCATAGAAAATAAGGAAACACCAAATTGCCAACGGTAACGTCTTTAGAGAGAGTCAAAAAAGTGTCTTATTCAATCTGGTAAAATTCCTGGGGCAAGGAATAATCAGTGAACCTAAAAAAGCTTTTGAAAATTCAAATATTGGGGCATCTGGGTGGCTCAGTGGTTGAGCGTCTGCCTTTGGCTCAGGTTCTGATCCCGACGTCCTGGGATCAAGTCTTGCATTGGGCTCCCCACAGGGAGCCTGCTTCTCCCTCTGCCTGTGTGTCTGCCTCTCGGTGTCGCTCATGAATAAATAATCTTAAAAAAAAGAAAATTAAAATATTATGTCTAAAATATAAAGAATTAGGGGCACCTGGGTGGCTCAATCGGCTATGCATCTGATTCTTGATTTCAGCTCTGGTCATGATCTCAGGGTCTTGACCGCCTTGGAGGTCCATGCTGGGTGTGGAGCCTGCTTAATATTCTCTCTCTCCCTCTCCCTCTGCCCCTCCCAGACTCTAAAAAATAAATAAATAAATAAATAAATAAATAAATAAATAAATAGAATTAATGATAGAGGATAAAGATAAAGACATCTCCCAATAAATAAGGACATTTGGCAAAAGACTGGGAAAAGATGAAAGGAAATAATAGGATTTCAAAAATCAACCCAGGAAGCCCAATAGCCAAACAAGAGAAATTTAAGAATGAGAAAACAGAAAATAAAAACTGGGGACAAGAAAATCATCCAGAAAACACTGTTTCACAGGGTAGACAAACCCAAATCTCTACATTAAAAGAGCCCATCCAAAGAAACTTCAAAATACCCCAGCTGGTGTTAGCACAGAGTAAAGACCTTTGCAGACACACCAGTGATACTCAAGACACGTATATCACTTCTTTAGGCACAGGAGGGAAAACCACATTTTGAGCAATTTCCAATTTAAAGAAATCAGAAACTGACACGGGCAATGTGGGACAATGGTGGCAGCCAGTCCTAGGAGGCCAGCTGGGTAGCAGATGCAGAGGGAAAATATGCAGAAGGGGGCCAGAGACAGAAGGCCCAGAAGAAAAGTGAAAATAACTGGTCACTAGGAAGGTCGAGGATTAAGAGCTGTTATATACTCCAGGAAACCCAAAAGCTCTACAGAAGCTCAGTACTCAGCTTTGCAGTGGACACTAGATTAGCCCTGTAGGAATGCTCTCCAGAGAGGACCAGCTCTTAAGATATGTCCATGAAGAGGGTAAGGAGGACATTTCGGTGTTATTAACTAAAGGAATGGGAAGGCGGAAGAGCGGAGGAGGAGTGATGAGGGAGAGAAGACTGCTACTGTCCCTACTTCATAAAGTGACAAGTCAAACACGGTGCAAAAGACACTTACTGATATATATTTATCCTCTACGTATGCATATATTTCCCTTTGGCTCCAGCTTTATTGAGGTTACTGTGGACAAATGAAAGCTGTATATATTTAGAGCAGAAAACCTGCTATTTTGAGTCTGTGAAATAATCACCACGATCAAGTTGATCGACATATCCATCACCTCACATAGTTACTGTTTTCTGTGGCTGTGTACGTAGTGAAAATGCTTAGGGTGAAGGTGAATAAGGTCAGGAGATGGGACGTCCAGCAGTGTGGCTATGGTTAACAGGACTGTATTCTATGCTTGAAATTTGCTAGTAGGATCGTCAGAAGTGCTCACATATGTTTTCATTAATTACATGAAGGCTCTCAGTGGATGACTTCAGTGGTAGACATAGGGGAAGAATAAGAAGGAATAGTCTCATAAGAGCGGCACTGCAAGAGTACCGTATCCCCATCCCCAGCTCCACTGCCAAGACCACATTATTGATAGATGAGGGAAAGAAAATACCAACCAACTTCAAGGAAACTATAAAATCCATCATCATCCTTAAATCAAACCATTCTACGGCTCATTCCCATTGCATATAAGCAAATCCAGAAGAAAGTACATAGTACATACGGAGTGTAGTTTCTGGAAATCTTTATCTGGTTGTGGTCATTTATTTCATATTTAGCCCCGACCCTTTTCCATCTTCAGTATCCACATTAAAAGTCGGCATCACAATAAAAATGAGAAGGTCCACTAAGAAGCAGAACAAAAGCCTGGCAACAAAATCATTTTCCTGATTTTGGAAAGTGGTGGCTGCCTGCTGTTTACTTTTGTATATTCACAATAAAAAAATTTTTTTAAGCAAATTCTGGTTCCTTGCCTATCAAGCAAATATCAGCAAATGTATCAAAATAACTACTTGTAGCCAACTCCACAGACTTCATCACATTTTGCTTTAAGGAGTAATTTCACTAGAACCATGGGCTCATATATCAGAGGAGCATTTAAAAAGAGATTTCTGTTCAAAGAAACAGGCACATCAAAGCAATCAAATAGGAAGTAATCGTGTCTAACTTCTACAAAGCAATATTATCCTTTATGAAATGAAAACCTTGAACACACAAAATCTGAGTTGAAATCAAATCTGATATTAAATTTTATTACTTAGAGATGACTCGCTGTGTCAGTTAAGAGCTGACATTTCAAAATAATTCATGTTCAGATGGATATTTCAAAATCATGTTCAGATAGATATTTATTCATTCCACAAACTAAAATTCAGTCTACCAACTTTGCTCCCAATTACAAGAAAGTAAACTTCATAGGCATTACCATATTGTTAGCATTTCATCTCAAGATACTAAATTCACTCAATAACAATTTTCCTTCAAAGGCAACTGGCATGAGGGGAAAAGAAGAAAATCAGTTAATTAATCGATAGTCTCACAGGACTTTCTTCTGTAACTTTTTTGTAGCTTTCTTCCTAAAGCCCTACCTCTAGAGTTTACGATTTCTCCCAGTAAAACATGATCATTTATTTAGTGAATGGTCATGAGTTTCAAGTTCTGAATAATTAGCCTCTTTTAGTGTAAGTAAACATCTCTTACTACCCACAATGTCTCTCTGTATTTCTTGGTAATATTTTCCATTATGATTCCGACACTTGCATCCTGCTGAAATAGAACGCCTTGCAACCCAGATTAAATTTTTAAATTGTTTACTATTTATAGTGATTTTTTTTGTCTTGTCATTTGTAAATCCTTAATCCCCTGAAATTTGTCTGATATAAATTATGAGAAAAAACAATTTTATTGTTTTGCTTATTATGTGTTCTTACACAGTTCACCCGGATTAAATAGTGAATTCTTATCTCACTAACTTAAAACATCACTTTCACCTCCTAATTTTTGTATGTACTGATTTTTTTATCTTGGAGCAGGGGAGATGGTAATCATTGGCTTTCTATTTTATTAAACACCCTTTTACATTCCTCATTTCTTTATTGTGATGAACTTTAAAATAGTTCACTAAGCCCCTTCCCAAATTAAATTTTTAGTAAATTTGTATTAAAATCCACTTTTTGCAAGCCTTTCTCTCTTTACTGTGTCGATAATTTGAAATTGGAACCCACTGAACACAGGAGGGCTAGGCAGGGTAACTTAAAATTATATTTTGTCATAAATTATATCTACAAACCAGAAACATGGAAGGATTTTTCTTTGTTATAAATCTCTCTTTGCCCCGCCTACCCCCATTTTTTCCCTCTGTCTCTGTCTCTCACACACATAACCCAAAACATAGCTTTGTAGTTTTAATCAAATAGCTTCTGCACCTTAGACTCTCTGCTATGGACTATGCATTTGTGTCCCCTTAAAGTTCATACTTTGAGACCCTAACCCCCAGGGTAATGGTATTTGAGACCCTAACCCCCAGGGTAATGGTATTTGAGACTCTAACCCCCAGGGTAATGGTATTTGGAGATGGAGCCATCGGGAGAGGCAATTTGGTCATGAGGGTGGAGGCATCTCAATGGAATAACGCCCTCATAACAGGAGAGAATTTGCTTTTCTCAGTGTCAGAACACAGGACAACAGCCATCTGCAAACCAAGAAGAGACTCTTCTCTAAGAACCGAGTCGGCCAGCACTTTCCCCTTGGACTTCCCAGCCTTCAGAACTGCGAGGGGAAAAATGTTTGTTGTCTAAACCACAGAGTCTATAGTAATTTGCTGTCGCTGACTGAGCAAACCAAGACACTATCTCATAATTTTTATTCCTAGATTTTGCTGACGGCATTGCTTTTATAAAGGGAAACAGTTTTCCTACCAGATGATCGCTTTTCTTCCAGATTTCATTTATGTAGGTCAGTGCTATTTACTAGAAATGTAACGTGAGTCACATTCGAGTCACCTACAGAATTTTGAATTTTATACTAGTCACATTTAAAAGAAACAGATGCATTAATTTTTATTAGTATATGTAATGCGATATATCCAACAAATATTTTTTCAAACGCTAATCAATATTTAGAAAATAGAATGAGATAGTGTGCATCCCTTTTTTCTTTCTTTTTTTTTTAAAGACATGTATTTATTTGAGAGAGAGGATGCAAGGGGAGGGATAGAAGGAGAGGGAGACCAGCAGTCTCTGCTGAGCATGGAGCCCAAAAGTGGAGCCAGTTCCAGGACCCTGAGGTCGTGATCCGAGTCAAAATCAAGAATCGGAAGATGAATGCACTTTCCAATGTTTCACTAAGAGTTTTTAAGGAGGAATAGATATTTCTTTTACCAATACGCTCTGCATTTCAGAATGATTACCTATGGCCTATCAGTGTAATTAAATGTATTTATTAGTGGATAGCCTAATGCTACATGATTATTACAACATGTTTTTGGAATAAGCCCCCCTTGGTCATGAGATAACAGATTTATTTTTTTTGATAACAGACTTTTAATATACTCTAAGATTCATTCTTTCCACATGAGGCAGTAATTTGTGTTTACCACATTTTAGCTAGGTGTGGTTTTCATTTGATCAGTGCAGTCAATTAACAATGGGCAAGAATTGGGTGTCACAAAAAACAGGTTTATTAGTATTTAAATGTCATCACTGACAAGGGACAGGTTGGCAATAACTCATCATGAGAACCAAATGCATTTCAGAGGGATTTATGTACTCACTTTTAAATTAAAGATTGGTACTTGTGGAATTTGTAGGATTGCATACAAAATGTTCTAGACTTTCTAGAACACACACATTGATGCATTTGAATTGTATGTCCTTTTAGTGCTTATTTATTAACAGTTCTTGGAATAAGTCTTGAAGTTTCTATAATCCATAACACTAAATTAGTAATTTATTAAGAACATATATAATATGTACATATTTAAGATCCATACGCATCATGAGCATTTTGAAAGTAAGCTTTTTGAAATTAAAGTATCTTCCTAAAATTTTAATGTGTCACTTATTTTTGACAATCAAATGGACATTTTTCTAATAATTATGTGTTTCTACATATTTCATATGAAAAATGTGTGTATTTTTTTTGCCTTTAGTAAATTAGAACTGTAATCATTTTAGAAAATATAAAATCTGCCAGACAGGGGGGCCTGAGTGACTGAGTGAGTTGTGTTCAACTCTTGGTTTTGACTCAGGTCATGATCTCATGGGTGGTGAGATGGAACCCCACCTTGGGCTCCACATTGAGCAAAAAGCGTGCTTAAGATTCTCTCCCTCTGCCCCGCCCCCTCTTTCTCTCTCTCTCAAATAAATAAATAAAAATTTAAAAAGATTTTATCTAGTTATTCATGAGAGACACAGATAGAGGCAGAGACACAGGCAGAGGGAGAAGCAGGGACTGAATCCCAGGACCTTGGAATCACAACCTGAACTAAAGGAAGATGCTCAACCACTGAGCCACCCAGGTGCCTCACTAAATAAATGTTTTTAATAATCTATAAAACAGAAGAAACTTAGAAAGCAACTTAAGAAAACTTAGAGAAGAAATGAACAAAATGAAACTAATAGAGAATTTTTAAGATAACATCTAGAAAAGAGCAACACATCGCAAAACTAATCAGTTGATAAAATCAATTGTGACTAACAATAATCTGATTAACACAGGAAATACTGTTATAGCTGAATATACCAAGGACAAGAGTTGAAACACTGAATATGAGTTACATTATTTTATTAAATATTATTTAACCATTATTAGAAATGCACATATATGTATATATATAATAATACATATATATGTATAATATAATAATGATTAAATAATAGTTAGATGTGTGTGTGTGTATATATATGTATATATATGTATATATATATATATATATATAGAGAGAGAGAGAGAGAGAGAGGAAGACTGGTTCCACATGGGTGCATCATTATTTATAAGTGAGATTGAGCTCAGTGTTCAATATACTGCTCCCACTGTCAGGTTACGTATCAGGTTTGTGTTAAACTTGTAAAATGAGTTGGGTTTACATTCTATGTCCTATGCTTCAAAATAAAGAAAATGATACGAAATCATTATAAAAAATTTGAGGACTGGTAAAACTTCCAAACATTTTTAGTACACTTTTAAAAAATTTAATTTCATGACTCCTCTATTTCTTTTTTTTTTTTTTCCATTCAGGTTGGGAATTTGAAAATTTTTATTAATACTTAGACTTTTTGAAATTTTACTTTAATTTTACTTTAAAAACAGAAGCATTCATTTATGTTTTCTTCATTGTTTTCTATATCATTGTTTCATTCCATTATTGGTATTTTCATAGAACCAAACATTTATTATTTATTTTTTTGTATTACATTAGTTTTAGCTTTCCAAGTTTATTGACATTTTATCTTTTAAAATTTTTTTGAGGTTTCTCAAAATTTTTTTCTACTCAAGAAACAGCATTTCTTTTTCAGATTTCTAGATGAGTATTTTCTTTCTTTTTTTTAAATTTTATTTATTTATTCATGAGAGATGCACAGAGAGAGGCAGAGACATAGGCAGAGGGAGAAGCAGGCTCGCTATTTAGAAGGGGATTTTTTGTTTGTTTGTTTTAATGTGAATGAACTTGGATTACTTTTCGTTTGTCTGACTTTGTTTCTAGTTTCACTTCATTGTGGTCAATTTTATGGGGGAGCTAAAAACCTTTTACATTCTTGAAAATATTGCTCCTTTATTGTACTTGGGTTCCAATGACTTTAAATATTCCACTGATATTTCTAGATAATTTCTATTCCCTGTCAAGGCAAGAGTTTCATAAGGAGAAATGTAAGTCATTTTGATCTAACTTTAACTTGGGTTTCCTCAATTTCACTTTCTCTGTCTTAGATTTTTAAATTTATGTATTTTTAGGCTCAGAACACAAAATTATTCCCTTATGTTTTCTTTTTTTTTTTCCCCCTTATGTTTTCTTTTAGAAGTTTAAAAGTTTTATCTTTTTATAGTTAGTATTAAATTCACTTGATATCTACTTTTGTTTTGGACAGGAAATATATATACCTTGTATCATACTGGCATCCATTTCCTCAGTGCTATTTATTGAATTTTTCCTCCCAGTTCTTGGATATTTTTCCTGATGGACTGTTACATAATTTTCTATTTGGGAACAGAATATTTTTATTTCATTTGTAATATGCACTTGGCTTACATTTATAATATACATTTAAATGTGTATACCATTGCCATGTAAAAATTGCCATTATAAAAACATAAAATTGTGTAATTTAAATTTCTTATGGAAAAGTTGTTAAAATTGTGTTTTCTAATTGCTTATAGCTGCAAATAGACTTTTGTCTTTAGTCCTCCTTAGTTTTGATAGTCATTTTCCATATTTTTTAATATTCTACATCGATAAATCATAGCCTCTGCAATTTAGAATAATACAATTTTACTTCATCCTTTGCAATCCCTTTCTCTTCTTTCTTTTCTGATAGTTAGGCTTGCTAAAATCTCCAATATTAAGTTGGGTGATGGAGATGATGGTGGTATTTTGCCTTTTTCTTATTTAAGCAATTTGCTTCACTATGAATTAGTAAGAGTGATGTTTTTTCACTTTTTGACATTTGATTTTCTATATTAATTTTCTTTTTTAATTTGAAACTCTCCCCATTTTTTTTCTTCCTATGTTGCAATCTCTTTTTCTCACACTCTCTCACATTGTTCCTCACTTTACGTATTTGTGTTGCATTCTGAGTTGACTTTTACATCTGCTAACACTATCTCATGGGATATTTTCTTATGTGCTTTTTCTAAATTTTGTTGTAATTTTTCCTGTGAGATCACTATTGTCATGAGTTATTCATTAGAGACTAGATGTGCCCTTGATTGTGAGCATTTCTTATAGGAAAGTTTCCATTTTGTTTCTCCTGGGCCCAAAGTTCTGAAATATTTTATGTGCTAGTCCATCAGCTCAGGCAAAAGATTCCTACACTACATGATAAGAGTAAATTCAAACTCCAAACTACAGCCAAGTGCTTATGTTTTATGTTCTTTTTTCTCTCCAAAGATCCACAAGAGTTCACCTTAATTGCATTCTACAACGGAGAGCATTGGACAGTTTTTTCTGGTCTTTACTCCACATTATATACATTACTTGTATGTTAGCTTTAGACATAAAGCTCATTTCTGGCTGCTCATTCACACAGGACCCTTGGAGTTTTGTGTATTTTATGTCTATTTCCTTCCTTCCTTCCTTCCTTCCTTCCTTCCTTCCTTCCTTCCTTCCTCCCTCCCTCCCTCCCTCCCTCCCTCCCTTCTTTTATTTTCATTCAAGAACAGATCTATATTATTATTTAGTTCTAGATTTATTGTGTTATATTATAATACTTTAAATTTTTGAGTGATATGGATGTATTGAGAGGATTTTTGTCAATTACAGTTGGTTCCATATTGATTAGGAGTTTCCTTTGTTACAACAATCTGTGTCCCCATGTGTGTTACTCTAATTTTGCTAGAACAAAGACCTCTCACCACACTGGCCAGACATACCATCATTGGTGTCCCCATTTTAGTAAATGCCACCAGTGCCAAGAGCAAACCAAAAGCAGTATGAGATGGATCTCCATGATGTGAGTGTTCTTGTGTTGGATGGCATTTAAAAAGTTTTGGATAAAATGCATAATTCTCTTCTGTCCTCATGACATACTCTTGTTTCATTCATTCCTGCGGTCAATCAAATATATCATTGTGGCTTGACTAGGGGTAGTAGTCCCTTTCACTTACCACCAAACAAGACTTCTTTTTTTTTTTTTTTTAACATTCACTGAATTAAATTGTTCAGCCCTTTGTTAAAACCAATCTTACTCACCTAGGATTTCTCTCTGTATACAGAGCATATACATGAAAGAGAACTTCTTACAAGTCTTCCATATTGAGATAGAAGTGCCTTTATTACTGTGATTTGCCACTGCAAGATCAATTTGGGAGGCAATTAATGAATATTTACAAATTGCTGACCTGAATCTTCATCAGTGAGAAGGTAGAGACCAATCATGAATCATTACATCCCTTTTTGTTGAAACACTGAAATCTTGAGATTTGTTTTTCTCCAGTTCTAATGAGGTTGGAGAGTGAAATTTTAGTCTTATACTTTGCTACTTTGCAGAGGGTTATCATACATTTATTCATAGTCTTATATATGTTCTTATTTAAAAGGGAGTATTTGTATTCACTGAAATATTTATCTTCCCTACTTTTTTTTTTTTATCTCTAGAAGTCTTTCCTCTTATATTTCATGACTTATAAAAACACTTCTATATACTCTGATCTGGTCATTTATAATTTGGAAAATTGTTTGATTTGGGGTTTTATTTCTTAAAATTCTCTGAAGAATTTGCTTTCAGACTAGATTTTCTGCAAACTTCCTCATCTGAAAGTGTCATCCAAGGGTATGCCCAACACTGAGCATTACAGACACTTGAAAAAACAGGGATTTGAGGAGGTTACTGGAGCATTAAGGTCAACCTTGAGTGAGACAATAAAAGCAGAATCAGGCTTGTAACCTTCAGTAATCTCTCTTCCACCTCAGCTGTAGTAAATCAAAACTGCTTCATTTCGATGTGAGTATGACAAACCATTTGAGGTGAAATAATTTCAATTCACCTGGGACATTTTGTCCAAGTTGGCTTCACTGATACTATTAACATACAGAAAGACAGAGACAAATTATTTTGGAAAGATTTACAGCTCTAGAAATGAAGACACTGAATATCAGGTAAGCCACAGACCCCAAATAAAATAACTTTAAAATCCAAACTCAGTAAGAGCTACATTTAATTAAAATCAGTTTGTTAAGAAAGAAAATTAAAGAAATTTTTTATTAAGAATTTTATTAAATTAAGAAAACATATGCATTCCATTCATTTGACAACTGTTTCTTTATTCAATAAATATTTACTGAGGCTTCTTTTCTTCTCTTTCTCAATTATTCAAATAAATAAAAATCTTCCTGTGCAAGGATCTTAAACAAAATGATCTCTTTCACCACTCCCCATCATCCCCTGCATCTGGCTAATGAATGTAGCACTCATCTTTTAGCTCCCTAATAAAGCTCTGCCTCTTTGTCAAACCCACCACATCCTTGCATATGTTCTCTGTATTCCCTATCATTAGTACTGATAATGTGCTCCTGTTTTTATCAAAAAGCAAAAGGGCAACCCTCCCACTTCTGGACCAAATTCCATCCCACTCATCTCAGGAACTTCACTTATGCAATTATTTTTTTCTCCTTCTGCATCATCAATTTATTTATATAAGTATAAATTTTAAATTTGTATACATATATGAATTCTATCTATCTATCTATCTATCTATCTATCTATCCATCTATTCACGTCCTCCGTGAACTACTACTTTATTTCTTGGTCTTATTCAGAGCCAGATGTCTTGTAAAACATTTCTATAGTGACTACTTTCCACTGCCTTATCTCATACTTCCCTCAACCAATTTCACTGGCCTTCCATTCTCCATCAAGCTTAAGACACTGCCCCTGCCAAGATCACAAGCACCTTCCATGTTGCCAAATCTAATATGTAAATCTCTTTCCATATATTACTTCATCCCTCAGTGTTATCTAAGACTGCTGACCACTTTCTCTTTTTCTTGGTCTCTGTAAGACCAAATTGTCCTGCATTTCCTCATATCTCACTTGTTCTACTTCGCTCTACACTTCTGGCTTTTCTACTTTATTCTATTTCACAAATAGACCTCCTGGGACTTCCTTTTATTTTACTTTACTTCTATTTTATTTTACTTTATTTTACTTTACTTTATTATTTTTTTATTTTATTTTATTATTTTATTTTATTCTATTCTATTCTATTTTATTTTATTTTTATTTTTAACTTTAGACTTTTCCTAGGACAGCACATCTTTCCCATGACTTTAACCACTGTTTATATGGTGAGGATTCACAAATCTATAAGCCCAGCCTTGACTTCTCTCCAGGACTCTAGCTTCCAGGTGGATAGGCCATCTCAGTTCTACCTTGGCAGAGTAGTAAGCTTGATTCCCCTCACCCTCCAGCTAAACTTCCTCATGTTTTAGAGCCTCAGCAAAACAAACAGCATTCATCCAGTTGCTCAAATGGAAGTTATTTATTATTCTTGCCCCCCCTTGTTCCCCACATCCTTTCCATTGTCTAGTTCCATTGACTTTATTTCTAAAAACACACTTCCCTCTACATCTGTTAATAACACCCTAGTTCAAGGCACCCAAATCCCTTGTCTTCTAACAGCTCTCCACAATTCTCTCATTACCCACCCCCCACACACATTTATCACACAAAGAGATTTTTTTGTAATTGTAAATGAGGTACATCATTCTTTTCCTTAAACATCTCTAATGGCTTCATGTCACTATCAGAATAAAGTATAAATAACTCACCCTGGCTGACAAATGGCCACAGGGTCTGGTCTCCGTCTACTTAGTGTTGCTTTCTTTCTCAGTCTAGAGTGGGTATGCCCAACCTCAGCACTACTGACAATTTGGGTCAGATAATTCTTTGTGGTGTGATGCTGTCCTGTGCGTGACAGGATGCCTCTAGGCACTAGGATGCCAAAAGCAACTTCCTCCCAAGCAGTGATAACGAAAAGTATCTCCCAGCATTGCCTAACATTGCCTGGGGGGGGGGGAGGGGCAAGATTCCTCCTGGTTGAGAAGCCCTAGTCTAAGTCCAGTTGCTTGGAAAGTCCTGCATGCATGTTGCCTAGTTACTACTCCTCCAGTTTCATCCTCAAAGATATCTGGATTAGAATGACAATTATAGGGTCACCTTAGTCTTCATCTAATATGTCTCATCATTTATTCTGGCCTTTTGTGTGTATATGTGTTTTGTTTTGTTTTAAAAATATCAGGTTTATCCCAGGCTTAAGATCCTTTGTTTGAATGTTTTCTCTCCATGGAAAGCTGTATCTTGTTTTTCAGATCTTAGTTTTTTTGTTTTTTGGGTTTTTTTTTTTTTTTTTAGATTTTATTTATTTATTCATGAGACACACAGAGAGAGGCAGAGACACAGGCAGAGGGAGAAGCAGGCCCCATGCAGGGAGCCTGACGTGGGATTCGATCCCAGGTCTTCAGGATGAAGGTGGTGCTAAACTGCTGGGCCCTGGCTGAAGGTGGTGCTAAACTGCTGAACCACCCGGGCTGCCCCAGATCTTAGTTTAAATGATATTTCTCTTCTGATCAAATTCAAAATAAAATAACAATTGAATCATTCTCTACTCAGTTACCACATCACTGTCTAAGTTTGCTTATTTATTTATTTCTCTATATACTTTGAATCTCTGTGCCTCCCATCAAACACTGGACAAAAACAGATGCTTTGTCTGCTTAGAACAGTGCTTGTTCCACAGAAGGTCCTGCATGAATGACTGAATGGATGAAACTCTTCCTGACAACTCAACAAGGTTCAGTTGCTATTTTATGGATCATTATTGCACTCTGGATATTTACCTCCTGGCACTTTTTACAAATATCAATTAATAAGTCATTAGCATAATGATGAATTCTTAGAAGTGCCATGAGGACAGGATCTCTGTCTTTCTTTTCAACTCTGAAAGGGAGAATTTGTACTCTCATAAAATGCACTGCTTACATATTTTACTTGGACAATCAATTATAAATCAGTTAATCACAGTGCACATGTACATAGTGCATAGGTAGAAATACTTAGAAAACACATAATCTGATTGGAAAGTTAGATTTGTCAAGATAAGTACATATTTATCCTTCAGAAGAAGTTTACATTATTTTGTAAAATTCCACTCATGTGTGGTTGCTTTCCTTTCATTTCCTCAATGGTTTCAGAAACATTGTAGTTCTTGGCTTCATCACTAATGATTAATGATGGGAAAAAAAAAAAAAAAACTGTGTGCTTACTTAATTTTTAAATTGAATTCCCCTTGCAGTTATAATGTAGCCATCTTCCCATTCTATGATAATATATGAAAAGTATAGAAGGAGCTCAACGTTGACTTTGTCAGGAAATCACTAACATACTATGATGTGCCATAAAAAGGCATGCCTTCCTCCATGGCTTCTACTGAATGGCAAGAGGGTCTCAGAGTCAATGTGATACAATGAGCATCACTTGCTTCTTAGTGAGCTACTTTTCTTTCACAATTGGTTATTTTCCTCTCAGATTTACTAAAACTATACTACTTTAATGATAATAGCCATTGACAGATACCTGTAACTATAGGTTCAGAAACCTGAAAAATTATAACATATAAAAGGGAAAAGAGGGATCCCTGGGTGGCGCAGTGGTTTAGCGTCTGCCTTTGGCCCAGGGCATGATCCTGGAGACCTGGGATCGAATCCCACGTTGGGCTCCCGGTGCATGGAGCCTGCTTCTCCTTCTGCCTATGTCTCCGTCTCTCTCTCTCTCTCTCTCTCTCTGTGTGAATATCATAAATAAATAAAAAAAAATTTAAAAAAAGGGAAAAGATTCAAAGGCCAAAAAAAGGATTGAATTGAGGTAGTTGGAGGAAGAATTTGGTATTCCAGGACAAGAGGAAAATCAGGATAAGATTCACCTGTCATTTAAAGATGTTGATATATAGTTATTCATGGTTAAGACAAAGCAGAGTTAATCAGTATGCTTAGTATAGACACATTTTGTGTCAGAAGAACTTTTGTAGAAATGGCTGAACAGACATTAGAGAGCAGCTGTTGAGGTGCATAGTGATGGATAAGAGAGCCTGAAAGTACAAATGAGTCCTAGGGTCCCAGGCTGATTGGAGTATATCCCAGGTCCTGAGAGAACTCTGTCCTCAAAGCTAATCCACCATCTGCTTTCTTGGAGGATTCACTGGAAGACTGAAAACAAGCAATGCATTTTTACTTTTAGAGAAATGTCTAGAGTGAGTCCTTGGACTATAAATCGATGAGCATGCTAAACACAACCTCAACGTGCAAAATGTATTTATGGAATATTAGTCAATACTAACAAATAAAAAAAATACTAACAAATCCCTGAGGGGCAACCTGGATATATGAAGAATAAGTTAAGTCAGGTTCACCTTATTTCCCTCTTTGACTGCAATGCTTATTTCCCTCTTTGACTACAATGCTAAATTAGAAAAATGTGAAATATGGGATGCCTGGGTGGCTCAGTGATTGAGCGTCTGCCTTTGGCTGAGGGCATGATCCCAGAGTCCCAGGATCAAGTCCCACATCGGGTTCCCTGCAGAGAGCCTGTTTCTCCCTCTGCCTGTGTCTCTGCCTCTCTCTCTGCGTCTCTCATGAATAAATAAAATCTTAAAGAAAAAAAAGAAAAACATGAAATAGATGGAATACCTAGACCCATCTTCAGCTCCTTAAGGACAAGAAAATAAATTATGTATCCGATTTTGTTCTGTGGAATAAAACCTGTGGTTGTTTGTATGTGCAGTAATTAAGGGTAGACTCCCCATCTTAGATGTTCCTCCTTCTTAATCTTCCCCACATTTCCTTTGGTTGAAGGAGTTCTCTCTCTCTGTGGAAGCCAAGGATGCCAGATTCTTTCTCTCTCTGCTCCTCATAGAGTCAGGAGTAAAGCTTACTGCCTAAAGCTACGACTCAGCATCTCACCTACAAAATGGCAGCAATGATATCAATCTTGGTGGCTTCTGGGGCAGAGAGACTGGGATGAAATCAAATTAAGTGTGAAAAATAAGAGATATTAGGTGTCTAGCCCTTTCTAGGCTGACTGTTTGAGAAGAATATACAAACTACTATGAGATTATGAAAGGGAACAGGTAACTCCCTCGGGGGCCGATGGTAATGACTACAAAGGCAGTATAATAACATTTTCAAGCTTAAAACAAGAGAGGATGAATATATCTGGCTATAGGTCTGTTGCTGCTGGGCACCATGAAACCAGGGCACGTGAAAAAGAGAGTGGTGTTCATATCTTCCCTTGGCTGATAATGCCTCTCTGTCCTGAATCATGCTTGCTAACAATGAAATAGGAAACATTAAATAACCTGAGATATTTGTGAGATATATCTTTCTACCCTTGACTACTATCCTAGGTAAAGTGCTTTTCTAAGCGACACAGAGTTTCTACTTGGGAAATCATTCGGTTCTTCTTTATCAGCACAAAGATGTCGATTTTAGGATTCTTTGTCTTGCTGAACCAACTTGGCAGCTGAACCATTAAATTCCAAGATTATTAATAGCATAGCAGTTTGTAGTTATAAAACTGTCTCCATGTGTCTGCTCATACTCTCTATATATTAAGTTATAAGTATCACTAATTTCTGATACCATGATAATTAATATATACCAATAATGAATGACCCACAATATAAGTTTTCATGTTAAAGTAATATATACTTGCCCCAGAAAATAAAAACCCCAAAAAGTGAAAAGGAGAGATATTATCAAGCAAATAATGCTACATAAGACCATGGGATTGATCTCCAGATCACAAGGTATAGTAGCCAGTTAACTGGGGCTAAAGCTTGGCTTTCCTCCTTGGCTATGAAAAAGAAAAGAGAGGTACTTAGGATGCCACTTCCAGAGGCAATGCAATCTTTCTCTCTTCTCTTCTCTCTTTCTCCTTCCCTCCCTTATTTTTAATTTTTAACTTTACAGCCTGGCTTCTTCTGCTTCATTAACTCATGGTCCATCATGGCTACCTTTCAGTGTAACAATTAGCTCCTAAGTCTATATTGCTAATAAATTGTGGGTGGTGGTGGAGGGGAGTGAATGAGAACTTGTCCTCACATTAATTTTAATACATGTAATAAGACCTCAATAATTAAGAGTATTACACTGATCAACAGATCACACAAATAGTATTATAGACAAATAGATCAATAGAAGAGAATAGGAATATCAGACATAGAATCAAATATTTGATATACTATTATTGTATATGTCATTAATTTGTAAATATATGATATTTAACATATAAATACCACTTAATTTATTGATATGATATTAATAATTTTCATTATTCATAAAATAATTTGGGAATCTCTATAATAATCTAGGAAAAAAGAAACCTGAATATTTTTCAAGATTTAAGCATAAAATACAGAAACCATCAAATTTAAATGAGATAATTACAGAATGAAGTTGGAGTGAGGAAAACCTTTTAAAAGTATTAAATAAAATGCAGTAGCCACAAAAAGAAAATAATTGATTTATTCTCATATAAAAAAAAAGATGGAAAGAAGGAAGAAAGGGAGGGAGGAAGGGAAGGAGGAAGGGAGAGAGGAAAATTTACTGCTTGGGCATGAACTATGATAATCAAAGACAAAATGCAAAGGTCAAAAGAGAAAAAGTATTTGAACCTTCTGTCACTATTAAAGGCCTAAATTCCTTTATATATAAACAGTTCCTATAAATTATTTAAAAAATGACCAATAACAATACAAAATTGAGCAAGGTATATATTAGGAAATTTCACAGGAAATGAAATACAATAGCTCTTAAACATGTGAAAAGATGCTCTATGTCACTCATCATAAAAGAAATTCAATTAAAAACTACTCTTCTAAGAGTGAACAAAGATAAAATAGTTTGAGAAAACAATGCGGCATGTTAAAGAGACTGGAGAAACAGAGGGTTTGGAGAAGGTTTGAGAATTTAAATTGGTACCATTCTAGGGATGACAATGAAGAAAACCCCCAAATCTACAAAAGTGCACATATTTGACTCAGCCCACTGCTAGAAATGTATCCTACATATTGCACATTGCTTAAAATAGCATACTGTAAACAGCAAATAACCTAAATGCAAATCCACAGATGAGTTGTTAATTTTGTGTTATATACAATCAGTGTAAAAGAAATATGCTATGCAATTATAAAAAGAATGAGAATGTTCTCTATATATTACACTAAAATAACCTTGAAAATCTATTTCTATTTGGAAAAATAAGATGGAATAGCATGTTATGGGCTGTTATTTACATTAAAAGGCAAAGGATTTTTTTTGTTTATTTTGCTTTTGTAAATATATTATTTCTTTACATATTAATATATGATAAGAATATTATTTGTTGTCATTATAAATACATGATAAAGTAACTTTGTAAGGATTTATAAGAGGCAAACATCAGTGATTGCCTGTGAGGGAAACTGGTGAACGGGAAGATAGGGGTGGAGGCTTTTATTGTAAACACTTTTCTATTGCTTAGTATTGAACCATGTGAATATATCACTATCCTAAAATTAAATTAAACTAAAAAATGTATTATAAAATAAAATTTTGTGAGTTTAGTAATTATCCGTCACACTTAGCAAAGTCATAGGTATTTGTAGACACTAAATGAGTTTTGAAATGGATGGACTAAAAATAAAATTCTCATTTAAAAATAAGAATGAGTTAAACAAGTTACCTTGGGCAAGTCTTTCTTTCACTCATTTAATCAAAATAAGTCTGAACATCTGATGAAATAGAAGCATGGTAGGCACTTGGCATAGCAGTAATCCAACCCAATACAACCCCTGTTCTCCTATAGAATCTACATTTTCTATTTCAGTAATCGGCTGATCAAGTTCTATAATGAAAACCAAAAAACACACATCACACACACAAAAACTAGCAGAAGTCTAAGCGAAAGTCTGAAGATTTTATTTGGACTTTATTTGAATATAGTGAAATATATTCAAGGACTAATGCTGTTTCATAAAATACGTCTGATATTAGAGCTTGCTAGATCTCTTTCAGTTTATGTCTCCTTATGCCCTAGAATAGATCTCCATAGTTTTCTTCATCTGGGTCTCTGAGCTTCTTAGTCTTATTTGTATTGTTCAAAACTAAATGGGAATAATAGTAATAGCTATTTTATCTATTATTTGTCAGAGTTAAATGGCAGATAATATAGAACACATGTGATCTTATAACTGGCAAAGTTTCTTGCATGAATTAGGACGGGTCCTCAATAAGTGCTACTTGTGTCTGAATCATCTAACTTTATGGAAATGTTTGTTGGAGTTTTTTTTTTTTTTTTTTTTTTTTTTTTTTTGGAGTTTTAAATCCCACCTTGTTCACTCTTAGTTGAGGGGAAGCATTTACAGATTATTCACAAAACACTCCTCTTGGGTCTGGAATGTGTTTCTGGGCCATTGATGTAGGTTATTCCCTGTATTTGGAAATTTCCTACAGGTGTAATCATAAAGCATTATGTGAGGACAAGAAATTATGAAAAACTGGAAATCTGATCATTTCCCCATGATTTACAACATGGTGGGGATCAACTGCCAGATTGATTCCACATTAATTCTCTCACAGAACTTCCCTGGAGGGTATGAAGTATTCAAGATTTCAAAAAAAAATGGAGACAATGGAGATACCAACCAATATAATTGAGCAGTTAGGACCGATTAATAGGGAAAGACTGACAAGTTAAGAGAGCTAGAAATTCAGAAGATCCAATATTTATTCTCAAAAATGTATTCTCATATAAAATTAATCATAAAAAATCATTTTAACTGCTCACAATTTTATAAAGTGTGTTGTGAAGTAGATTATATATCTTGCACTATACTGCTTGACACAACCATTGTACCCCAAGCTGTCATTCTTATGCACTCATCTCTTCACCTAATTTAAATTGAACTTTTAATCATACTGCTAGCCATGACACCTAATCAAGATATTTATTTCAAGAAATGATGAAGAAGGCTTTGCTATTACACCCTCATGAAAGATCAATCAATCGATGGATAGATTAGATAAACAAAAAAACTCTTTTTTGCAAAAACAACATTGTCTATTATTTTGCCCTTCAAGTGTCAGTTCCTTGACTTAAAAATAAAATCACAAACATTTTATTAGTCCCTATCAGAAAGCATCTGGAAGCTAAAGTGTAGAATTAGCAGATCTGAATGTAAATCTTAGAAACTGAGTAATTTGGGTCAGTTAATCAAATTCTCCGAATCAGTTTCTTTAACTATAGAATGACCCTGGTTCAGGATGAGTAATAAATGAAAAAATGTAGATGGAGAACTATCACAATATTCTGCTCTTAGTAAGTCCTCATTCCATGAAACTTGTTTGTATTCAAAATATGGCCCTACTATTAAAGGAAAACCCATAACCCTCTGTCTCTGATTACTGCCAACAATGTGGTCAATTTTTATACTTCTCTGTGCTCACTTTTGTAGTCCACATTATGAGAGTAGCTATTTACAATCTGTGTGTCCAATTTTTAAAAACTACATAAACATCGAAAGAGTGATAGTACTACCAAATTAGCAATAAAGATGGTAACAGCTCAGATCATTCCATTTCATGTCAGTCACAAGAGTGAAATTGTCCCATCATCCTCTCTCAAAAAGCTCTCTCAAGGAGGATGGTGAGTATATGCTTGGTACTGCACTACTTTGGCCATCTCCCGCCATCAGCATCATATAGAACACTACATAATAATAATAATAATAATAATAATAATAATAGTAATAATAAATTTTGCTACTTATTCCCAGACCCTAACAGCTCCTGGGCACAGAATATAAATAAATAGATGCATTTAGAAAAGTCTATTAACATAGGTGTAAGGCTAGGTTACGATTTTCTCTGTGTTCTATGGAATGTAGTAGTAACTATTTAGGGATATACGTAATGTTATTGGATGTGATTGAAATTTATCCAAAATGGAGTACAAGGAGGAAGCACAAAACGACATGAGCAAGATAAACCCAGATGCTCCATATACTCTTGGGTGAGGATCAGTTTAGCCTTGTGGTTATAGTTGCTCTGCTGTAACTCTTCAGGTATTCTTGGCTAAAGCTTCCATCATTTTTCTTTCAATTCTTTCTTCTAGTTACTCATAAGCGCATCATTTGGAAATTTCCAGATAAAGAGGCCATTGGAATAGTCTCAAAAGATTGTCCCCTTATAGATTTTCAGTGCAAACAACAAATACATTATGGTTACTGGGAGAAAGCAACATTAGTGTCTAAATGTGTGTGAAGAGGGAGCCATTCTCATGCATAAGTAACAAATCAACTACGATGAATATAGAAATAAACTGCAAAATATTGTGTCTGTAAAATTAAACTGTATTGAAGGCTGCATGAATGAGGGGCTTCCCACAGCTTATCTGAGCAGTAAGAACCCTATTAAGATCTCTCAAATTGGAGAGAGTGAGGGAAGGGCAGTGGGGGATGGAGTGGGAGCTGAGCACTTATCCCGAGCTGGATGTCTTCCTGCACAGGTAGCCCATGGACAACTCAACTCCTTGTTCATACCAACTGCAGGAGTAAGTGTCTTTTAGGTAGACAGAAAGAACTCTGCTAAGATTTTCTTTTCAGGGAGTCATGGTGTGTGCAGAGTACAAGCCTTGCAGCAGCAGACTCCTAATAACCAAAATGAACATGGAACACCATCACAGGACACGCTGGGCTTCCCTCTCACTCCTGGCTTGTAACCTGCCCTCTTCTGCTAGGGACCAAAGTGGCAATTTGCAAGATAAAACTAGATAAAACTGGATTGTGTTCATCATCCTTCATCTTGGCCCACAAGATTCTATGGGAACCCTCACACAATTGTTCAGAAAACACCTCAAACCAAAAAAAAAAAAAAAAAAAAAAAGCGCAGCAGTGTAAAAAGTCACACAGAAAAATAATGATGCTCAGAGGAATGAGGAGTGAGGTGAGGATTCATAATAATTATAACTCTGTGGGAAAGACTTGTTACCAACATTTTTTTTGCTATCAACTTTTGAATCTGTTACTTCATTTTTCATGTTTAGACTGCATAATCTATGGGGTTTAAATTTTAGCCTTACCACTCACTGAATGTGTATCTTCAAGCAAATACTTTTACTTACCTTTGTTTCATTTTTTTTCATCATTAAAGTGGAGCCCTTTTTCTATCTACTTCACAGGGCTGTATGAGGATTATTTGTAAAGTGCTAAGCCTAGTGTCTGACACAGTGAGCATTAAAAAAGTTTGTTGTTATTTTCATTCTTTTAATAATTACTAAATTAATAAACACATATTATAGAAAGTTGGGAGACTATAGAAAAATATTGACAAGAAAAAATTATGCATATTTCTACCACATTTTGCAGTGGATTGCCTCTGAGTCATTTTTTCAAAAGCTCATATATTAAGTGTAAACATATATTTTACAAATTTAGGTGACCATATAGTACTGCTTTACATATTTTTGGTCATCGTAATTACTCAGCTCTCTCCTTTGCTTTCTATGTATCCTAGGTTAGATGATAAGTTATGTGCTCACCTATTCACACCATATTTGCTATTTCAAATCCTACATTTTATTTAATATCATACAATAGCTGCTTTTCATAACATTAGATGCTGTTCTAAAATATCACGTGTAACAAGTTCTATACGGTATATGAATGAACCATATTTAGTCAATCAAACCATTATCTTTTTTAAAAATGAGAATATGGAAATAATGTTATCAAATGTAAAATGTATTATAGATTTCTTAAAATTAAATGCCCTTGTGTTATTTCTATCTATAGAATAGATGAAAACACAAACAGTACCAAATATACATAAATATGGAATATATGATTAAGACCACATTTATATCCATCAGGAATCTTCAGATTATTCAATAAATTCAGTTAGGATAATGGTTTAACACTATTTTTAAAAATATTTTTCATAATCTCTTAAGTATATACGAATGCAAATGTCAGATAGGTTGACTATATAACCATAGGTATATATGTAAATTACATAGACAATAAACTTTTAATGGCTAAATTAGTAAAATATATTGTTTCATGGTGAAGGAAGTCCAAGTATTAAAACATATGAACTATTTCTTAAATAATGGATAGATTTGGTCACATAAAAGGCAAAACTTCTTTATGTGTCAAAAAAGACAAGTAATAAATCAAAGAGCAATCTCGAAAAATTATTGCATATGTGATAGTGCATGGTTTTTTCTTCAAAATAACAAATTCCTTTAAATAAGACAAAAAAAAAAAACCTACCAGACTTGAAAGTGAGCAAGAATTTTAAAGAACTTTAAAAGTCTAAATGAAACTGATCAATATACAAATGAAAAAGTATTCAATTTTGCTGATAATCAAATTCTATTTAAAACATTGGTGAGATACAATTTTCCCTATGAAATTATCAATTAAAAATATTATCTAGTTCTGTGTAAAAAAAAAGTAAAATGAACTTTCTCCTACTGTGTTCATGGAAATATAAATTAATATAGCTTTTCAGAAAAGTTATTGAAGTGTATTAAAAGTCCAGACATGCATTCTTAAGAAATAAACTGTACAAGATATGCATAATGCTTACCAAACACTGTAATCATGAAAAATTGGAAATCCACTAAATGATCCAGCACAGAAGATTTGTAAACAATTTATAAGACATGCTTATAATGTTATACTCTTTAATAGTTTAAAAAATATAAGATTATATTATGCTGTGTTGAAAACGTCATAATGTATTCAGTGGCCAAAAAAAAAGAAAAAGCAGATTATGATATATGTACAGAATGATCCCAACTTGGTTAGGAAAATTAGTATATTATGTAACAAGATGTTAGATTTTAATTCTTCCTACCTCAGATTTGATTAAGGTATCAATATAACAGATAATAGATAATGAAGTGTGAAACTAATCACTACGTGCAGACTTTATAAAGGAAATGATCCAATAATCTAGAGCCATTCCAGAACACTTGATCTCCCTCGCTGGCTCTGAAAACATAAAGGCAGTGGGAAAAATATGGGTAAGAAAGCCATCTTGGTCCTGAGAGTCTGATGACAGAGGAGTATGAGTGGATTGCTCTCCAGAGCATGTGGGGACAACAGGTGTGTCAGCAGGTCCTGTGGATTAGCTGTGGACCCCATGCAAGAAAGAGGGGATGCCGGCTGCCTGAAGTCCAGCCTGAGAGGCTCCTACTCAGGCCTAAGGACAGCCCACCACTGCCCCCAGGTGCAGCAGACCCTCAGCAAGCCAGGGCCAACTTAGGGAAGGTAGCAGTTGGGAAGCTGGGAGGACGGAGCAGAGCACAGAGGCTAAGGGGAAGCAAGGTCAGTTATGTTTCCCTCTGGTCCCAGTTTACCTGCCTTCAATGTGTCGGTGGATTTTGCGGTATTTCCACATGAAAAGTACAAAAGAGTTGGACTACCATGTGCTAAAATGATTATGAGTGCTTATCTCTGAATGATATCATATTGGGAATTTTTTTAGATTAAATATTATCCTATCTTCCTAGTATTTTAGAAACGGTGTGCACTTGCATGTTGAGTTGGTAAACTTCAGGTGTTTTTGTACGAATTAAAAGGATAGATTTGAAGATAATAGCAACTGAATGTAAAACACCATCCATCTGATGGAAATGATAGACTTTATAAAATTCACAGGGACATGGGCAAAATCGGACAATTCCGTTACTTCTCTTTCAAGGCCAGAACATGATAATAAGAGTTATAGACTTTATGTATAGAACTGTTCTGCTAACAACATTTTTATGGCTACTGGAAAGCAGAGGAATGTAGAAAATGTAGGCATTTGGAGCAGATTCCAGTCTAGAAGACCCCCCGCGCTCTCATCAGTATTGATTAATGGACCAGAGGAGCAAGTGGTGATAGTTTCTGCTTTGTGCCCCCAAGAAACTTCCCTTTCTCCTTCTAATTTATAAATGGAAATTTCCTCCCCAGGACCATGCTGCATAGCCTCCTAGAGAGTCCTTCTCATTCCAGTGTGAATATCCTTATAAAGTTGGGCAGTGTGCAACCCGGGTCCACAGCCACAGCACTCCATGTGGAAAGTTCATTATAATACTCTTTTTCTAGATAAACCTTCTGTGAGCAACCCAACTCTCTCCCCTTCACTTTATGTGAACATTTATTGCCTACCCACTTTTATGATATTTCCTTAAGCTGTCTTGTCTTTTATATGAGTGTATGGGGTTTTTTTTTTTTTTTTGGTACTTGTTTATACGTATTTTCTTGCCTCTATGCAATTGCAGCTATTTGAAACCAGGTAATATGCCTACTGCTTTTTAATCCCTGGCAATATCTGTCTCAGTGCCTCATACACTGTGTAGTTATAAAGGGAATAATAACAGTTAAGATAAAATACAACCATCATGATAATAACAGATAACATTTATTGAGCCCTCACTATGTGCCGAGCACAAAGTTCTCTGAATGAATTATTTTATCTAATTCTAACAATAACTGTATGCATTAGAGACTATTAATATTTTATAAAGAAGAAAACCAGAACCCATCAAGATTAGGCAACTTATCCTATTTCAAACTAATAGTAAGACTTTGAATGAATGAAACATAATTTCTCTCTCTTTTGGACATTACATCCTTTGGAGCCTACAATCCAATTTAAATATATGCAGTTTGCTAGGCCATGGTTTACAGATGGTAGGATCCTTAATTATTATAGTTTGAATCCGTAGCATGGGTGCACTCTGTATGTGCCTAATTATTTGAGGGAATAAATAAGTGAACGAATAAGAAGATATATTATTTCAGCTACATACAGAAAATGAGAGCCGTTTTCTGCTTTTAACCAGGATCCTTCTACAGGTAAAGAAACTGAGCCTCAATTACACTGTGACTGACCAAGGCCATGTTGCTAATATGCAGCATCTTTCCTTACACTCCTCTATCTCACTGTTGACACACTGAAGGATTTTCTATCGTTACATGAAATGGAGAAAGGCAAGAACGCAGAGCCTGTGTCTCTTTGGGGACGTCCCAAATGATAGTCTTCAAGGAAACCTCTTGCATAAGCTTTGCCTGCATCTGCCTGGGCTCCTGGGCCCCATACTGGGTCTTTAAAGGGGGCTCTTGAGTCTCCTTCTCCTGCACAGCAGAGGAGCATCACTGTGCCCCGAGCTGAATGGTTTGAGCACTGGGTAAGTGATGATCCAGTGGGCTCCCTGGTACACAGGGAAGCGGACCTACTGTGCTCAGACCTGACAAATTCATTGTCCCCGCAAACCGTTACAAATGGGGCTGTGTTGACTGGCTCAGTGCTGGCACTCCCACTAGGGCTAGAACCACATGCTACTGCAAATTTATTTTTTGGGTCCCGAAGTGATTATTTCAGGTAAGCTGGGGTCACATAAACCCAGTCTGGAGGGATGGGACATCTAAAACCACACTATTTTTTCTGCTAGCTTTCCTCTGAACCATAGCTGGATGGCTCCTGGCATTTTAGATGCCACTCTAAGAGCAGAGCCTGGTTCCTAAGACTTAGAGAAATAAAGTAAGAATGTAAATCACTACCAGTAATAACCAGATTAGGCTTAGGAATTACTTATGCTAAGCCTCACAAAAGCAAATCAAAACTTAACTAAGTTTCTATGCTATGCTCTCCCAGAAAAGGTAGGCCAAGGTCAACCAATCCGTACTTGTGTGCTCAGCCCAAGTTACCTGACCAGGATTTAAGATTTCCCTTTGCTTCATATAAGGTAAGTAACCCTGCTTTAAACAGTTAGCAAAAACTCGGTATCACTTCCTCATTCCTACTCACTTTGGTCCATCGAAATCACTCACCTTCTATAGCTCTTCAGGGATCTTTTTTATCTGCTAGGTTGGATGGCGCCCCATCCGTGAACTGCTGAATTTTTATTAGATCTGTAAATCATGGACATTTTTCTTTGCAACGGTTCATATGGACTGGATCCAGAAGTTCTCCTCATCCTCCCTTGGGGGAGACTAGATGACTCTGAGAGTGTAAGCTATAAAAGCCCCACGTCAAAGCCTGGGCCTGCAGACTTGTCACCTGCGGCCAGCCCTGGGGACCCTGGGAGTTAGATGCTGGTGGAGAGAGGAAGTCACAGCTACGTCTGGGAACGGCTACCTTCAGCCACGTGTGAGGAGGACCCTCACTGTAGATTGGCATCTTCTCTCCTCTACACCATTCTTTGATTCCGTTCTGATTCCATTCTCTGGAGCTTTTCTCATGCTTCCCCCGGCCAGTGATGACATGAGGATCTTGATGATAACTCAGGTTGGCATGCGCTCCTAAGAGAGGACGCTCCGGAAAATGTCTGCCTGCATCCTTGACCAGCTTATGATTCTTCAGTTCCATCTGGTTTTCTGCTTCAAGGTGGAAGATGGTGCCTGACTGGGTGGGTGCAGGTGTTTAGGAAGTGAAAAATGGACAGGAGTGATAGGTTGATCCTACATTTGTTGGAAGGGGGACTGGTTGTGAAGCAATTCAACGAGAAAATGTGTAGAAGATTGTAGGGCTTCCTGGGTGTTGCTGGCTGTAGGAAGCAGAGTGTAGACATATGCAGGTCCAGGATGCCACATCGACGGCTGCTGGCTCCTCCATAGTCAGGTCCTCTGGATCTTGACCCGAGTCTGTTCCTCTTACCATCTTCCTCCTGAACCCGTGCTCACTATTCATCCTTGTGATCAGAATGTGGCTTCCGCACACTGAATACGTATGAGGGTTCAATTCACCTGACAGTGATGCAGAAGATATTTTTTCAAAATCTGACATCAAGGCAGCTAGAAGTTTGATTCATGCGTGTATACAGTTCTTCCCGAGTGGGGTTAATCACAGGTTCTTTGGGGGTAAAGAATGAGTGTTTAGAAGAGCAGGTCTGAGGACTCACCCTGGGGCCAGGTGTAGACAATGGTCATAGCAGCGACTGAGCTTTCTCATGGGGACATCCAGGCATTATTTCCCCAAATGCATGCACGCTGGGGTTTTATTTATTTTTTAAAATTAATTGGAGGGACACACATTTCCGAAACAACCCTGCCTTGCCTGGGGGAGAATAGAATGACAGAGGTTTCTAACCCGCTGTTAACGGATTTCGCTAAAATAGAGCAGACATTCGGCAAACGGGAGAGAGGGAGGAAGGAAGAAGGGAGAGAAGAAAGAGGAGAGAGGAGGAGAAAGAGGGAGGCTGTTGGAGGGAAGCTTATTTCCTGAGTGCAGAGTCATTCGAGGATATCATGTGCAGCAAATTAAACGATCCTTCAGCAAGAATTTTGACAAGAAAATTTCATTAGGGATTTAAATCTCTATGGAAGCTCAAGTTGCTGCATTAAGATATGAAAATTGTGCAAATATTGTTCCTTAGAATAATGTTTGCTGCAGGTCATTGAGTTTCAGTCAATGAAATTGAGAGTGATAAATGTCATAGTGGAAACCAGGGAAGGGGGGGCGGCGGGGAGGAAGGGAAGAGGCCCGCACTCCAATGCTCAGGCGCCCGAGTCACTTGGATCAGAAGTTAGACTCCAGCATTAACTGGCTGCGTGACCTTGAGCAAGTTTATTTAACATCTCCGAGGCCTAATTTCCTCATCTATAAAACGTGAGCAGCTGCCAGTGACTCCGCTAGACTGTGACTGGGGGGGTTTAGTGAGATAACCCAGGTGAGGCCCCTGGCACAGTGGCAGGCACCCGAGAGCTCTCAACACACACCAGTGACTCTACTGATGAGTCAACGTGGGGCTGCTGTTCCTCAGGCACTGACTTCTTGCCAGTCTGGGTGATGGGTGCCTATTGGGATTATTAGTGCCATTCTTTGGGTGAAATGTCTGGGGTTCAGAGGCCTAGTGAACATGCCAAGGTCACAGAAGAGTAAGTGCCTCCGCCAGCACCATGCCCATGCTTACGGGTCTGTGTTTCTCTCCCTCACTAGACCGCAGGGGCCTCGGAGCCTAAACTCTGTGTGTACCTTTGTACTAACAGAATCTGACCGCTTAGACAGGCCCTGGTAAAAGCTCAGAAAGTACCCCGTGGAGTGAATTCAGGACCACCTACATCAAGGGAGGCATGCGTGCATAAATGCTTTTCCCATTTATTTTATTTTATTATTTTCTCCATTTATTTTTTCATTAGTTTTTTAAAAGATTGTATTTATTTATTTGACAGAGAGAGAGAGAGAGAGAGAGGAAGAGCACAAGCAGGGGGAGCAGCAGAGGGAGAGGGAGAAGCAGGCTCCCCACTGAACAGGGAGCCTGACTCCAGGCTCCATCCCAGGACTCCTGGATCCCAGGACCCCACAAAGGCAGACGCTTGACCAACTCAGCCAGCCAGGGACCCCTGCTTTTCCCATTTAAACTCTTAGGGACTCATTGATTGGGTTTCTCAATGCTTTCTTTCTTAGTCTTTGTTTCAAGGTTTTCTGGAGTATTGACTCACACAACCTTATGCCATTTTACAGGAAAACAGGAGAAAAAGGGAAAAAAAAATCATATACTTCCACAATCCAAATACTAGAAGTTCCCTTTCAGCATTTTTTTTTCTTACCATTGGACCAAGAGATGTTCCTACTGCAATTTTATGTGACAATAATTTTCTATGTTGCTGTTTTTCACCCAATAGGGATATTTCTTACAAGTATCATTTTAATGGCAATTTAATAGAGCATTATAGATGTGCCATATGAAATTTTACTTAAACATAGTTTTGCTGTTGGTTTTCAGCATGTGTCCATTTTTCACCATTGGAAATACTGCTGCACTAAATATTTTTATGCATATGAGACCGAGGTTTTCAGGCTAGCGATCACTTTTTTTTAAGGAGCACAGTCCCTATGGAGGGCCTCATCCTCAATTTTGTAGGGATGGACTATGATACCTAAGTGCATGGCAAGGGTTTGGTTAGATTGTCTAAGGAGAGATTATTTCACCTATTCTGCACCATATGTGAGCCCTGCCCCCATACCTTGTCCTCTAACCTGCTGACAGATATCTCAGGGCCATATATGAAAAGTAAAAGGAAGGAAGAAGGAAGGAAGAAGGAAGGAAGGAGGGGAGAGGAGGAGAGGGAAGAAAGGACAGGGAGAAACCTAAAAGGAGGGAATAATAAAAAAAAAACAGAAGAAAGGAAAGGGGAGAACAGAAGGGAAGTAAAGAGAAGAACAGAGAAGGAAAGAAGAGGGGGAAACAGAGAGAAACTAGGTATATCAGCCAAAAAAAAAAAAAAAAAAGGAAGAAATAAGGGTAAAGAACAAAATCAGCAAGCCCATTCTTGTAAGGGCTTTGTAATATTCCAGATCCATGTCTCCAACCACAACCACATGCTTGAGACACCTGCTTAGCGAGTGGCAAGATCATAACATAAAACAACAACAAAAAAACACACTCTAGTAACTGTCCTCTCTCAGGGTAATTTCTAGGCACCTGTGCCTCAGGTTTCAGAGAAGGAGATAATTCACAGCCTGCTTGCTTGCTGAATTTTAGGAAACCTCCACTTGTCTCAAGGAGAGTTAAATTTGTAAAGAAGCAAGTAGTTATGATTATATCATAGCTCATCTTGCCAAGATAAAACGCAAAGTAAGTGAAATCATACACACCTTCCCCTTTTAGAAAATTTTGCATTTACCTAAGGAGATGTAGGTAGAAATTCAGCAGCGGGGGCGGAAGGAGAGATGAAAATATGCATTTTGAAAAGATATGGAAAGATGGCTAGATCTGTCCATTATCCAGCGGTGTGCTCACTCCCCCAGGGCCCACTTCTGTGTGTCATCAATATGCAATATTTTGTGTAAGTCTGTCTTATGCGTGGTTGGGATTCAGAAAACTGTAACATCACCTTTGTGGTTTGGAAATGCCTGTCATTATCCTCAGTGAACTAAACTGCTGATTCAATGAAAGAAAGAAAGAAAGAAAGAAAGAAAGAAAGAAAGAAAGAAAGAAAGAAAGAAAGAAAGGAAGGAAGGAAGGAAGGAAGGAAGGAGAAAGAAAGAAGAAGAGAAAGAAGAGAAGAGAAAAAGAAAGAAGAAAAGAAAAGAAAAGAAAAAAGAAAAGAAAAGAAAAGAAAAGAAAAGAAAAGAAAAAAGAAAAGAAAAGAAAAGAAAAGAAAAACCCCCTTTTCCATAGAGGTGGTTCAAATTGTAGCCGTCATTGAAAGCACAGAAGATTATTTACGAATAAGGCACAAAATTCACACTTGACTACAGCTGGTCAGATTTGCATCCAGTGTTACCTTTACCCCATAGAGAGACAAAGAGCAAAGGACTAGCAATATTTCTCAGTGGCAAACCGTCCCCTTCCACGAATGACACAAAACAAACCATTTGCCAACAGTCCAGTGACCAGTGGTCCTTGCAAGCAGCGTGGCTAAGCATGGGTTTTCCCACCTTGAATGCTTCTTATGTGATGTTTTATATGTACATTTTCTTACTAAGTACGGTCAACGGGCCTAGGCTTAATATCCTCAAGAATTCCCCAGCAAAGCGTAAGAAGCAGTAGGAGACTGTAGCTTCCAGAACATTCTGTTAGGCCAATTCCCTGCTGTCACAGTGGGCCTGGCGGGGACGTGCGAGCTCAGGGAGCCCCGCGGGCTGCATCCAGAGACCAGGTCCCCTCATGGAAGACATGCAGACCCAGGCCCAGGGCAAGTCGGCGCGGAGACAGCTTCGGCCTCTGACACCTGTCCCCTCAGCCCCCCCAGGCCGCCTTCAGCAGAGCAAGCCCTGCTCCCACCTTAGAGAGAGAAGAAAAACCGCTTGACCTACTTGGATCCGACAGGATGGAATCCGTTTTCGGCAGGAACTGATCACACCGCACTCCCTGGTAGCCTTCTCTGCACCTGGGGACAGGGGGACAAACACATGCATGTGGCCGTGAAAGACTCCAACCAGCAGCCTGGCCAGAGACCAGGGCCCGCCTGCCCTGCTGGGGCGATCCCCACCACGGGCTCAGGCTACGGGGACACAGCCCAGCACTTTGCTGTCACTGTTTCCCAGGGGAAGCCGAACAGCACCTTGAGGTGCCCCCCAGGTCATGACGGGGGGCACAGTCCCCTTCAGGGGCCAGCCCGGCCGCAGGGGCAGGCAGGCCTTTCCATCATGCAGGGCGCTCATCTCTACGGGCTGCAAATGCCCCTCTGGAAGCCCAGCCTAGGGCTCCTTTTGCCAATAAAAAAAAAAATCATTCTCTCATATGAGTGACCCAATCTTATCAGATGTTGACTACGGTTTATCTTCCTCGTGTTTTAGGAGTTTGCTCATTTGCTACCTTGCCCTCTTTTTATTTTTATGTTTTGTTTGTTTGTTTGTTTATTTGTTTGTTTGTTTTTTAACGTGGCTGATCCTCACATGGCCAGAAATAACAGTTATTTTACAGCTGCTAAGATCCGAAAGGCACCCATGTCTTACAGGCAAGTTTCCCTCAAACATTCCTATTTCTCCCCCCTCATTTCTCTCCCTTCTTTTCTTTTCTTTTTTTTTTTTTTCTCTCCCTTATTTTCATGCTCGTGTGCGAAGTGCCTGCTCTCTGGCAGGCGGAGTGCGAGGCAACTCTCCCGAGGCCAGGGGGCAGCCTGGAGGCCTGTGTCAGTATTTCAGGGGTCTACATTTTATCTGTAAAATGTGACTTTTTTTTTTTTTTTATCACAACAAAAGTAAAATGTTGCTTTGTACTTGTTGTCTTTTATTAAGAATTTACTCCCCCCATTTCTCACAGAGATAACAGTCGGGGGTCATTGTTGCAACCAGATTCATGTAAGGACTAAGCAGTCCTCATGAGTTGCGTAAGACTCTGTACTGCTCAGAGTACCCTCCATCCTCTCTGTACTTTGCTGAGTAGTAGAGGGGGGAAGCTTCAACAGTAGTTTCTGGCAATAACTGGGAAGACTTTTTCTTTTTTTTTTTTTTTTTTAATAACAAGGAATTGGCATAATTGGGGATGAAGGTAAAACTTGGAACTGAGATCGAGAAGATGGAACGTATGTAGAAAGGCTCTTAAAAATGTAGACCTTGGTTGCATTCATTATTTGTGGAGGCTCAAACTTGTGAAGGTTCAATACCATACTTTTTCCATTTATTCTGCATTTTGATTCTGAAAAGAAATCTGGCTTTGCCCATTTCTTATTAAAAAAACTTGTAAAAAAAAAAAAATTTGCCGGCAGCCCCGGCGAGGAGGCCTGTCACCCCAGCCCTGCCAGGCCTGAGCCTCGGCTTCACACAGCTCACCCAGTCAGGGCCACTTGGTCGCCTCACCCAGCGTCAGCCCATCAGCCGGCAGCTCAAGGGACAAATGTGGCCGGTGCCCCAAACGCCTGCCTCTGTAAGCGGGGAGGTGGCCGTTGGCGGCCTGCTGGAAGCTTCACCTGTCACGCTCGAGTGACAGAAGCAGGGAAGCATCCATCGCCGCTCCTGGGATGCATCTGTCCTACTTACAGAGGGAGATGTTGTGCTGCTGGCACAAAAATCGGATTTGAAAACCAACCCTCTGGTTATTAGCAATCAACACAATCGAGCAAAGAATTCCACAGGATCATGGTGTCAGAGATGAGGGCCCTGAATGCTCTCTTCAGCATATGCTCTGTTTTGGGGTGTCTTAGAGTATTAGGCAAGGTCTACTGCAGTGGGAGCAGCAACCGAAGGGCATGGAGGGAATTTTACTGCCCCCCACGGTGAGCCAAACTGCAAGGCAGGTGAAGGGCAGGCTCTCTCTAGCACCTTCTTAAGCCTGGCACTCTGGAGTGTATTTGGTAATTCTCCTCGTAGACCAAGAAGCAAGACTCCTGATTTAGGAGTATCCAGTACCCTGGATACCCAACAGACCATTGAAACAATTTGTTTGAGCAGCCACATATTGTCATCACTTTTGTTTTGTTATCCATTTATTGCACTTGAGACACAGCAGACATACCCCTCCGTCCGTGATGGTAAAAGTCTGAAAATACTTAGGACCAAAGCATACTGATGATGAAAAACTAAATTCCTGTTCTCCTAAAGCCGCCCCAGGCTGTCAGGGTGCCTTTATTCAGAATTACCAGAACCACAGTGCTTTAATCCTTATGCCCCCCCCACCCACCCACCCAAATGATGAGGTATGGGCTGGGTGCGTGCTATGGTGCACACTCACCTTCTTGGAGGTTTTATTTCTAACATATGTGGGAGCTGTGAAGCACACTCTACTCTTTGATTCTTTGCATCTTCAGTTAATATGAAAATGGTATCCTAGGGAGATGTCTGATTTCAAGGGAAAGTGCTTTTTTGTTTTGTTTTGCTTTTTAAGGGGGTTCTTCATTACTGACAACGCATTTTTCCATTTGTGTGTGGAAAGAAAACTATGGAAAGGTGTTTGACATTTTTCTGGGCTTAAGCTGATTTTCTGGGAGGGTGAGCCCACTCTGAAGTGCTCGGGCCTCACGGGGTGTGTGGAAAACGGCACAGCAAGGGCCTTCCTGCGGCCTTCATACCTGCGTGCTGCAGACGGTCACGTGTGACCATGCTCGATGCTGGCCCAAACCAGGCTGGGAAACCCGCCAGGGCCTGTGTGCCTGGATATGTAGCCAGTCCTGCTCCTTTGTTAAGGAGGCAGTGTCTCTGCTAATTGGTGCCAGGTTTTAAGAAGGACACATTAAAATTTCCACTGAAAAATCACACATAGGTCATATTGATAAGTTCAGACCCATCCAAATGTGAAGACCAAATGGGCCGGTAGGTAATGCCAATGTACTGGACTGAATGCATGACAATATTAAAGACATAAAGCAAAGCAAAAAAAAAAAAAAAAGAAAGAAAGAAAGAAAGTCAAGTTGCAGGTCTATTGCATTGACCGAGTTTGGCGGGACTTCCGACAGTGTAACAAGCATTTCTTTGGAGAAATATCATTGTATGTTTATTTTGGTTTTGGTTAGTCTTGAGAGGATTCTGAGAGTGTTTCTGTTCACTTTGTAAGAGGTTTGCATTCTGAAGGATTTAGGTATATGCAAAACAGAAGTTCACATAATAAAAAGGTCTTTGGTCATCTAAGGATGATAGAATTTATAAAATTTTAAAAATACATGTGTAAAATAATGATAAGCATTTTTTAAAAAGCACAGATCTTCTCTTACCTAGGTTAATATTCTATTTGTTTTCCTATTCTGCATTGCTTTCTTTTTTTTTCTTTCTGCATTGCTTTCAAATGTCCATTCAATTCACACAGTCTCTGCTCTATGAATTTCTTTATCCTTTAGAAACATCAATCACAGTGATCATATTAAAAATCCCAATATTCCCTGGTGGTTTTGTAGGTAAGTTTTGATTCTAAGCTGAATGGCCTAAGAGCCCAGGGGGCAGGCTCAGGACAGGAAGTAGAGCCCAGGTTGACAAACAGTTATGGGAGAATTGTTATCAATGGTGAATCAACCCCAAACACACTCAGTCTACAAGAGCTAAGACATTTTACCTTGAAAAAAAAAATTCGTCTTAAACTCTATGTTTATCTACTCTATGATGAAAGAGCTGTCAGTTCTGAAACCAGGAAGTTCTTGCTCATGTGGTTTGCTTTGTTTATTTCCAAACTTAAAAGGCAGGAGGGAAGGACATAGTTGAGGAGACAATGTCCAAAGCAAGGCAAGGCAGGTGAGAGGCTGAAGGGACACCGTGTTGGGGGGACTGTGGATAAGAGAGCTCGGGCTGACAATGAAGTGGGGGGAAGAGCTTGGAGACTGTGCTGGTGAGCCTCAGGCCTGGATCACAAGCCAGGATCCTGACTGTCTGGGGACAGGGCCCGCTGTGCAGTTTCAAAGCAAACATCTCTCTTTCTACTTTTTTACATCCTTCCAGCTTGGCCCTTGCCCCACACCTCACTTGTTCAGCTGTATCTAGAATAACAAACTCTCTCTTCTCTTTAGTTTTCCTCTTCTCTATCATCCCTGAGAAAAAGCCCAGTTTTAGTGAAAAGTTTTAAAAAGCAATCCTTGGGCGAAAGAGAAGAAGAGACTAGAACTGGCAAAGATGAGAAAATACAACATGCATGATTGTCAGCTGGATTTCAAAACTCGCTTTGTCTGGTGTGGTGAAGAAGAAGTGGTTAACACATCACCCAGCCTGGATGTGGAGGACCCAAAGGAAGAGACTTTTAGAATGGTCCATCATTTGCTGATGGTCCATCATTTGCTGATGGACAGAAATCCCACTGCTAACTTCAGACCATTCCCATCTCCTCTCTTACAATACTCTGTGCCAGTTGTTTTCCTTGAACCCATTTCTTGAGTAACAACTACACTAGAGCTAATCATATTAGTGACTTTGAGTGACAATTAAAGAACTCTCACTTGTGGGCAACAGTCTCCCTACATTTCCAGATTATTCTTCCATTTTCCCTCTTCTTTTTGTTAGGAAAACAAAACAAAAGAAAACAAAACCAAATAACCCCCAAATCGTTCCACTGCGGGAACTGTACTAGCCTTAGTCCTCATCTGTTGATTTCCTGGTCATTTACTCCTTAATGGAAGGTGTCATCATTGCTTCACTCTGCTCTCCTCCTCTCTTCCTCTGTCTTCATTGTCAGGGGATTGATTATGCACATGGATGGCCCAGTCAATAGATGGTTGCTTACAACATGTCTTCCTCTTGTTTATCACAATGACTCAGTGTTGCGTTTATAGTCTCATTTCTGTGTTTAGTAGTTGCGTAGATGTACTTTTCGCAAATCACTTAACATCCCTGTTCTCCAGTTTCAATCCAAGAGAAATGGGAATGATCCCAGGAAGGAGAAAAATGAACAAGTACACATAGCTGATATTCTACACATGCATTTTGGGCATTTTTATGACTATAGGCCTTATACCTGGCATATCTGCAGAGATGCATTTGACATGATTTATAGAGAGAAACGTTTGAAGGACGGAAACATGTTCAAATGTTTGCTTCAATCCCTATGTAGTGCCTGGTCTCTGCATTCATTTTAGAGAAAGTATATATATACGTGCTTTCTTATTGGAAACTTGATTTTAGACATAAAATTTGAACTAGCAGAAATCAATTAACTTCGCAAGAGAAAAGGTGGCAAACTGTGTGGGTTGTTTCCTGCCTGTATCGACTTATATTCATAAAAAAAATGACAATTACTCTTTGATGTTACAGGAAAGTAGACACTTTGTCAGTGATATACAAGTCTGCCAATTTTCAGGAGCCTATTAAATGCTGATTTGAAAAGAGAACGACCCCTCCAGGTATTCTTCGCTTATCTCCTGCCAATTCTCTTCAGCCTCAATGGCAGACCTTGGTTGGGGAAAAATGGAAAAGATCATCAGGCATTTAAACTTTACCTTTGAAAGGTAAGTTGGTTTGGAGGGCTTAAATCCAGAATCAGCTGTTTGCTGGCTATTTAGGTTTCTGTGTCTCCTTCCTTTCATCTGCAAAATGGAGGTAATAATAGTAGCTCTCATCTAGAATTATTATTAAGAATAAATTATATAACACCTGTGGTTCAGGGTAAGCACTCAATAAATGTTAGCTTTCTTAAAAGGAAATATTCTTTGAATTTAAAATCATCATCACAGCTTTGCAAGTGAGGAAACAGATTTCAAAAGTTAAGTATCTGATTCTTACATCTCACATCCAATAAGTAGTTGAACTAGAGGCAAACTCAACTGGGGATGATTTTACAGCCTTCACTTGATCTGTGGCACTTCCTGACATTCTTCATGGAAAATCAAAGGGATTTCCATTCTTCTTGGAAAAATGATACATAGATCATTATATACCCAGGTACCTTTCCCAAGATTAATATTTGAAAATATGGGGACACCTGGGTGGCTCAGTGGTTGAGTGCCTGCCTTCGGCCCAGGGCGTGATCCTGGAGTCCAGGGATCGAGTCCCACATCGGGCTCCTTGCAAGGAGCCTGCTTCTCCCTCTGCCTGTGTCTCTGCCTCTCTCTCTCTCTGTGTGTCTCTCATAAATAAATAAAACCTTTAATTTTTTTTTTTTTTTAAATATGGCCCAACTATCATGAACTGAAGCCATGATTAAGAGTAAGAATTAGGGCAGCCCGGGTGGCTCAGCGGTTTGGTGCGGCCTTCGGCCCAGGGCATGATCCTAGAGACCTGGAATCGAGTCCCACGTTGGGCTCCCTGCATGGAGCCTGCTTCTCCCTCTGCCTGTGTCTCTGCCTCTCTCTCTCTCTCTCTCTCTCTCTCTCTGTCTCTCATGATTGTATAAATAAATAAAAAAAGAGAGTAAGAATTAAAGACATAGATTTATAAGTTACTGTCCAATCTCAAAACATTCTTAAGCAAACCATGTCACAGAAACTAGTCACTGATTTAAAGGCATATTTCCCAAGCTTCATGTTAATTTAAAAGGTAATCACCAGAATGCCTGGGGTACTCAGCCCATTAAGCATCCAACTCTTGATTTCAGCTCAGGTCCTGAATTCAAGGTCATGGATCCAACCTGGTGTCAGGCTCCCTGCTCAGCAGAGTCTGCTTGTCCCTCTCCCTCTGCTCCTCCTTGCTCGCGCTTCTCTCTCTCTCTCTCTCTCTCTCTCTCAAATAAATAAGTTAAGACAAATTTTTATAAATAAATAAATAAATAAATAAATAAATAAATAAATAAATGGTCATCACTAACTACCAACAGGAAGACTCTTCAGGGGCACTACTATTGAAGAATGATAATGACATCTCTTCATTTCAGACTAATTCTTGATTTCAGTCCTCAGTTAAAAATTAAAACCCAAGCACAAACAAACCAAAAGAGAATGAAGTTCAGCAGGGCCAGTGAACTGCCCAGCATAGAAGAGATAGGGGATACAGGAACCAGAATTCCCCCACCAGGTCTCCACCTGAATGCAAGTGGGTGTTGAATGGATCAGGAACTCTTCTAGCTAAGGTTCTGCAGCCTAGAGTCGTCGTTAATGGTGTGAGAGCACATTGCCTTGCCTGCCACTCACTGCTGAAGCTGAGATCTAGGTCTGGCTATGGAGAATATTGAGAGCCTGATTACAGTGTAAGCTTTCCTTAGCTGAATTTAAAATTTAATTAAGTGGTCTTATTTAAAAGGAACACTAATTAAGATAGCAAGATCGTTAAGTTAACCAGTTGGAATTAAAAGTACCCACATACTGGCTGTAGGTACAGCCTTTCCAACATCATTTCAGGTGTAACTGGAAGAATGTGGAATTGCATTATTTTAAACTGCAAACCACCTTCAAACTCATGAAGATTCTCCAGTGTGTTACCAATAGCTTTCAAAATTACCACAAATTCCACGGCTGAGACTGAGGCAACTGTTTTTTATAATGTCATTCATCTTACAAGTATGGTGTTTCTTGCTAAGGAATTTGTATCTGTAATCTTAAGAAAGTGTAGAGGTTTATTTTTAAAAATTTCCCTTTAGCAAAGTTTGAATTCAAAAGTAGATGGAGGCCGATTATTTCATCCTAAGACTGCTGTGCTTTCAGAAGGGAATCTGAAAGCATCTGTTCAAATCCAGGAGGTGTGCTCCATTCTGTTACTATTGGAACCCCAAAGACAGAAACAAAAAAAATGATTGCAAGTCTGAGAAATACAAATGTGTATTTACTCAAATACACATATATATTATTATAATATATATAATATATATTATGTTATATATATAACACATATACACATATATATTATTATAATATATATAATATATATTATGTTTTATATATATATATATAAAACACAAATGTGTATTTACTCAAATGCAAGTTCTTTTTTTTTTTTTTTTAAGTTCTTCTTAACTATATATAGAGTATCAGGGACTTCCTTCTATCCAGCAGTCCCCCATACACTCCATTGACCAAATCACTATCAGAGAGACACCAACTCATTTACATCAAGTCATTTTACTCCATTTAGGGCAATCCACTTTTGGACAATCCGTGGCTGAGGAGTTCTTTCTGAATTAATGTTTTGGCCTTTACAGAGATTTCCGCTCCTCTCTGATCAAGACCTTCACCTCAGGTTTACTACCTCATTAACAAAATTAAAACACAGAACATGGCATGAAGGTGCTACATAGGTTAGGGTGTGTAGCAATATTATCCAAAGCACCTGTGTGGGCTGAAAAAGTTATTCTAATTTAGCTTTGCTTTTACTGCATCAAAAATAAACCGTAATATCTTTTTAGGCTAAGAAGGTAAATGAAAGAGGAATATATTGGCCTTCTTGCAGGAAGACTTCATATTTCACTGTCACAGTGCAGGTATTGAAATACTAACTGCCCTTCTTAAGAAGGAAAGGCGGGGGGCAGGTCATAGTGACAGGGGGAGGGTAGATGCAATTTTGCTTCATCAATTCAAATTGGTTGAGAAAATACTACATTACTAATTTCCCAGCACATGCAAAATCGATTTTGGCAAATGCAAGATTCTAGTTTTCAAAGGTGGTATCCTGTTATAGTAGAAGAGGCACGTCAGCTTGGATGTAAGACGACCCCCACGTCTGCCACATAGAAGTGTGACAGAGGTGTGTGATGGACCTCTGACATCTCGGGTGCTCATCTCTGTCTTAATTTAGTGCACATGTGCACATGTGCACACACTCAGACACGCAGGCACAGACACCTGTTGCCCCTATTCCTTGAAAACAGGTCTAGTGATCAGAAAATGTAGGCAGACGATTTAGGTTCTAACATTAAAAGCAGCAGAGAATCAGGCTCTCTTCCTCCACTTCCCTAGTTAGTTGAAAATTCCCATGACTGCCTTTGATATTTCCCTGCCACGCGTGGACCGGGATTTATTGTCACATCCACTCCCTATGATTCCTCTTTATTATATTCACTTCCAATGTTATAAGAATGAGGAGTTTGCCAATCGCAGACTTTCCCTGATGCTTTAGGTCCATCCAACATCAGCGGTTTCCTTCACTTGTCTCTACACGCTTGGAATTAGAAGAGCAATTGACTCACATGTCCAGACTAGTCAATGGAAGAAAGGTAATGACCATTCTTGTCCTCTCATAGTTCAGCAAGAAATGGAAAACTTAGCCAGAATAAAACATTTTAATGTTGCTATCAGTCGGCTTGGGCTGTCATAATAAAGTACCACAGACTGGGTGGCTTAAACCACAGAAAATTATCTTCTTATAGTCTGGGGCACAGAACGAACTGCAAGATCAAGGTGCCAGCAAGGTTTGTGCCTGGCGAGGGCACTCACTGGGTTGCAGCTGGCGGCCCTCTCACTGTGGAGACGAAGAGCTCGATGACTCTCTCTCTCTTCCTCTTCTTGAATTTTGATGAACAACAATGTTTCATATAAGTGTGTCACGTATGTAATATTTGGGACACACTTACACTAAGGATGTATTCATTCTTTACCCAAACTTCAAATTTAACTGGGCATCCTATATTTTATTTTCTAGATCTGGCAATCGGTGACTATATGAGTAAAAGAATGAATAAGAGAAGTAAGACCCATCAGCGAGAACGCCTAGATTAAAGTTAGCATATAAAAATTTTGCTGTAGCTTTCTCCTGTTGTGACAAATTGAGCAATCTCTTGTGTTAAGGATAAGGAGTCCGGGCACATTGTATTTACTTGTATCAACCATACAAGGGACATAATGAGCTCACAGAGTCTCGAAGGGACAAATATGAATTTCAATAGCTTAGCTCTTAAGTGGCCAAAGCACGGAGGAATATGTCAAGAATGTGATGAAGAGCAGATGAAGTAATGTTGTTTGTAAACGTGAGGTACAGATTTGTGACTCGATTGTGCAGATCACTAGCTACTATTTTGCATTAATTCTGAATAAATGGTAGGAGTACGCTGGCCAGCAGCCCAAGTGAGGCCAAAGGAAGAAAGAGGACCCATTCCCCTGCTTCATTCTGCATCTCACTTTACTCAGTATAAACGTAACACACAGGCTACAGCATTTGAAAAGCAGTGAACACAGATCTGTAACATAGAGCCCTGATAACCAAAAATCCAAGGTAAAATATAAGAAGGGACTCATCTGGAGGACCTTTCTGGAATTCACTGTTCGTAGAAGGAAACAATGAGAGAGTATGTTACCAACAAGGGATCAAAGAGGCCAGCCTTGCTCCCTGCCTGTGTAGTGTGGGTGATTCCCTGCAGCAAAGCAGTACACAGCTTGATAAGGAAGAGTGAAAAGAAAATAAATCTGAGAGATAAATCTTATTTAAAAGGCATCTTTATGATTGGCATTATAAAGGAGAGAGGGAGCTCATTAGCCAACAAAGTGATAAAACCACTCACAGCGTGCTTCAAAAAGAAGTGGTAATAATTATTGTCTTTCTAAGAAAGGGGGCAAAATATCCAAATAATGTCATTCACAAATCCCTTTACAGACATCACAGAGCAAGCTGCACAAAGTCCCACAGCTTTCTGATTTAATTAAGTGAAGAAAGCAAGGAAAGACTTTTACAGTTCACACGCCTGGATCATAGAAGGTTCTACATGAAACATGATTTTTTTAAAAAGCCATTTTAGAGACCCCTAGAGTTTGCTGAACCCTCATTCAACAGCATAATTTCCCCTGTTTCTCCCAGGATATTGTACAATCGACTAACAGGGTGCAGCATTTCTGCCGGCGAAAGGAAGTGGGCAGCTTTGATCAGAATTCACAATAATATATCTCCCTTGTGTGATAAATGATTTACTGCTGAGGATAAATGGATATAATCTTTCATTATGTATGACATTCATCAGCAACAAGGAAGCTTTGGACTGAATGGAAAGTGATTTCATATTAAAAGCCTCATGCAACTCAGACTGAGATGAAAGTGAGGTCTTGCCTTGGGAAAAAAAAAAAAAAAAAAAGCCATACAAGCTTGCAGGTTTAAATGGATGCTCAGTCAAATATAATCGTTACTCTAAGTTTGAAAATCTGTTAGGAGGAAACCGGGGAATTATGTGACTAGGTCAATCTCAATTTTGCACAAAAAGCCCCATTTCTTAACCACGCCATTCTATTTACTTAAATGTATCATTAAGACCAACTCTGAGGACTGAGAATCGCCAGAGAACCAGGTAGAGAGGAGAGAGAGGAGGTGGGGTGGGGTGGAAATGACTTAAATTCCCATTATCATAGAGAGTCAATGCACCATTTCCAAAGTAGATAAATCAAGAAAGAGAGGTTTAGTGTATTATTTAGAGATATGAAGTTAACAACTAGAAAAAATGCCAAATGAAAATGGTTTCATAAGCTTGCCTGTGTGGGGAGGGAGATGCAAGTTCAGGAGTGGAGGAGCCGTGCAGAGGGAGGAGGCTAGGGCAGGTGGCTTTTCAGTATAAGCACATTCATATTATTTATTTTTTTTAAAAAAAATATATATATACACTTAGATATATATTTTTAAAAAATATATATATATACATTTAGATGAAGCAATTTAAATATAGTAAATCGTTTCATTTTAAAAACAATTCTAGTTCTTTTTTTAAGATTTATTTCTTTATTTATGAGAGAGAGAGAGAGAGAGAACTAGGGAGGGAGAAGCAGAGGGACAGGGACAAGCAGACTCCAAGCTGAGCATGGAACCCTATGCAGGGCTCAATCTCAGGACTCTGAGATCATGACCAAGAGTCAGATGCCTAAAGTACTGAGCCACCCAGGTGCCCCATGACGATTCCAGTTCTTGGCTTCACTGACTATTTAGGACTCAATTGTAATGTCACATCTTTATTTGATTTTCTTTTCTTTCATCCTTTTTTTTCTTATTTATTTATTTATTTTTTAATTAGAGAGAAAAAGAGAGAGAGAGAAGAGAATGCAAGCCAGTGGGGAGATGGGAAGCATCGGAAGCAGGCTCCATGCTCAGTGCTGAGGCCGATGTGGGGTTCTATCTCACAATCATGACCTAAGCTGAAATTAAGAATCAGACGCTTAACCACCTGTGCCACCCAGGCACCCCCATTTGTTTCTATAATATGAATTTCCCAATACTACAGTATGTTTTTGAAGCAAAAAGATGTAACAAAAAGATGAAAGACAATGAGAAGAGATGAAAGACAAGCCACAGAGTAGGAGAAAATATTTGTAAAAGATATAATTTGATAAAGCACTGTTATCCAAAATATACAGAGAACTCTCAATCTCTAGCCAGAATAAAGCAAATAGTCCAATTAAAAAATGAGCCAAAGGCCTTAACAGACACCTCACCAAAGAAGATATACCCTTGGCAAATAAACATATGAAAAGATGCTCCACATTGTATGTCATAAGGGAAATGCAAATTAAAACAATAACCAGACCACTACACACTTATTAGAACGGCGAAATCTAGAACACTGACAATATCAAATGCTGGCCAAGTGATGGAGCAACAGAACTGCCCTTCATTGCTACTGAGAATGGTGCTGCTACTTCTGAAGATAGTTAAGCGGTTTCTCGCAAAACCAAACACAGTCTTACCATCTGCCCCAGCAATCATGCTTGTTGGTATTTACCAATGGGTGTTGAAAACTCATGTCTACACAAGCTGCACATGGATCTTTAGAGTGGCTTTATTCATAATTGATATAATTTGAAAGTAACCAAGATGTTCTTCAGAAGGTGAGTGAATAAACCTTGATACCTTCAGACAATGGAATGATAGTCAGGGCTAAACAAGAAATGAGCTATCAAGCCATGAAAAAGGCAAGGAGGAAACTTAGATGCATGTTAGCAAGTGAAAGAAGTCAATCTGAAAAGGATACATACTGTATGGTTCTAACTATATGACACAATGAAAAAAGTAAAAACTATGGACACTAAGAAATTAGTGGTTGTCACGGTTTGTGGGGTGAGAAATAAATAGGCAGAGCACAGAGAAGTTTTAGGGAGTGCAAATACTCTGCATGATGCCACAATGATGGATGGATGTCATTAGACATTTGTCCTAACTCATAGACTGTACACCACCGAGAATGAACCTAATATAAACCATGGGACTCTCTGTGATTATTATGTGTCATTGTAGGTTCATCAATTAAACAACTGTACCACTCTGGTGGGAGATTTCTTAATGCAGTAGGCTATGCATGTGTAGGGGAGTACATGGGAAATAAATAATAAATGCACCTTTCCTTCAATGTTGCTATGAACTTAAAATTTCTCTTAAAAAGTAAAGTCTTAATAAATAAATATAATATTTATTTAACATATATTTAACAAATGAATTTATTTAAGAAGAAAATATCTAATAAAATTAAATATTACATAATTTAATAAAAATTAAATAAATATATCTATTCAATATAGAAATATCCAAAGTAGTATAGATGAGTAGGCATAGTTTTTGACTCAAATCTAACTGTTTTCTGATAGGACAGATTGGTGGAGTAGAAGACATCATAAGAAGTCTGTTCTAACAACCTCATTTTCTGGAGGACAATATAAAACAAAGATGAGGACTTACCTAAAACATCAAAGACCAAAACCAGTAGAACAAGACTTAGAGCCCATGGAGTTTGTTTCTAAATCCAGTATTCCTTCTCCCTTTTAGCATTTCTTCTTAAAAGGCAAAGATATTCCTAAATCCACAAGACATCCCTGATGCCAGACTTCTCAGAGCTTTTCCAGTGAAAGCATATGTTTTACTGAAGATCAGTCAGCACAATTCCACTGGCTAGAGTTCTGGTAACCAAACAAGGTCAAAAAGAGGTGGCAATATCAATGTCACTAGCTTGGACAAGAATGGAGAGTAAAACATATTCTAAAACTGAATGTCCTATGGGAATCAGGAAAATCACATGAGAGCATGAGTGAAGATGGGTAAGCTTAGGGAAGGCACATAAGGGAATATTCTTTCTAACAGTGATATGGATAAGAGTGTTGACCTATAATTAAAACAGGAAAATACAACCTGGTACAAGTAAGCTTACAAAAATTAAGTAGACCTCCATCAACAGTAAATTCAAAATGGAGTTCAAAGGAACGTTATTTAACTGGAGTATTTGGCAAGCTGAAATGGCAACTTAGGTAAGTAGTGACTTGAAACCAGTAAACCATGATGCTTACTTTCAAATTAAAAATAATAATAATAATAATAAATAAAAGAGAGAGAGACAGGTAATCAAGTTATGGGTGATATATTTGATGGTCCTATATGTGTTTTATGTAGGAATAAATCAACACGGAAGTGCTATCAGAAAGTTCTACATCTTGTAGTGTCACAGTTGAAGAGAGATGTAACCTCCTCTATTCAGAGCACAGTGCTGAGATCTTGACTCAGTTTAGACGAAGTAATCCTCATGAAGCTGATAAAACAGGAGATATGGGTACTACTGTTTCGTAGATAAAAGAGACCCAAATTGAGAGAAATTAAGTTCTGTGTCCCAGGGCACATGGGAAGCATGTGTTGGAACTTGGCTCTGACATCAGTATAAACTGACACTAGAGACCGTTTATTTCTTTATCCCATGTAGTTCTCTCTCTCTCTCTTTTTTTTTTTTTTTAAGATTTTATTTATTTATTCATGAGACACACACACACACACAGAGGCAGAGACACAGGCAGAGGGAGAAGCAGGATCCATGCAGGGAGCCTGATGGAGGACTCAATCCTGGGACCCTGGGACCACGCCCTAAGCCAAAGGTGAATGCTCAACAGCTGAGCCACCCAGACGTCCCTATCCCATGTAGTTCTTGACCATGCAAATAGTATTATGTATATCTTTTAGTGGTCCATTTTATTATTAACAACCTTCTGAGGAATATAGGGCCTGTCATTTTATATTTACTATACAGATTAGGATAAAAGTGAAACTAAGAGTCTAATGATTTGCCCACAGTTATATAATGGCATAATTTAATTAATCTAAAAAAGCCTAAAAGAAAATACAATGATATTTAATATGACTTTAGACTTAATAGTATGCTATCATATTTTAACTTCTCAATCCACACAGTCATTCAAAATTAAATATACTAAGAAAGAAAGAGGTGGTATATCTGGAAACAGAAATCTCTTTAAATATTCAAAATAAGAAATATTAATAGAAAATTGATTGAGCAAGTGAAGAACGTATGAGAAGCTAAACAGAGGACAAAAAAGTAACTCAGGGATGGGCAACAGCATGAAATCACTCCCACCCATGGGTTGACAGGACAAAGGGAGGAGTCTGAGTCAAGAAAACCAGGGTGAATCCATGGGGTCTATCAGACAGGAGCTGGAACCCTAAATGAACTGCTGCTGGAAATAAACCAAGAAACAGAAAAGAAAAAGCAAAGTGAGAGTTCGGAAATAGAGGCCTGCCTTCAAATTTAATGCCTTCCATTGGGCACTCCACTCAGAAGCCATTGTTCAAGAGAGCCTGGGAAATGTAACTTCCTGAGATGGTGAGCAGACCAGGAGAAGGGCCAGGGTATGGATTTAGGAGCAAACATATGAACAGGGTTGGTCCATACAGCAGATACTCTACAGAGCACATAATAAGGTATTTATCTAAGTACCTATATCTCTTAACAGAAGCACCATGCACATTATTACAATACCAGCAACAGAAATCCCTTTCCCCATTCTAGAGAACAGAGATCTCACTAAACTTAGAAGAGAGATATCATAGTAGGCCTCGGCATCGGTCCTTCTTAGGATCCTCACTGCTCCTTCTATCCGGAACCCACCTCCACCACACTCACACACGTGTAGGTGCCAACACTCACATTCACACCCTGCTCACAGTTCCTTGGGGAAAGTGATTTATCCCTCAGGGCACACATTTCCTCCTTTGCCAAGAGGGCTAATCGCCCAGGCCTGGTGCATAAAAGAGAGCTATGCCTATTAATTACTTAAAACTTATAAACTCTTTTGAAGATGAAAAGCTCTGGTTTTCTTATTCTGTTCCTTGGCTTCAAATAAAAAAAGCTACATTATATAAAGGTTTCTGGGGGATTTATTACCAGACCTCTATCTGAAAAAAGTCACACCACAATTACAACTTTAATGACCTACTCTGAAACTTCCCAAGGCTACAACATAATTAGTCCATTTTATAATTAGTACTTAAAAAAAATCATTTGTCAGAAGTAAATAAGAAGTGACGGAGGCTTCTGGAAGTAATCTACATTATGCGATGTGCAAAGGGAGGAGTTGCATTTATCAAGTGCCTACGATGTTCTAAATTCTGTGCTAGATACTTTATAAAATTACTGTACCTGCATTTCCCATCCAGTATGGTTAGGTCAGCATTATTTTATTTGTTGTTTTATAGGTGAAAAAAAGAGGTTTGGAATGATTAAGTAATTTGATCAAATCACAAAGCTAGTAGAGTTTGAAGCTGTGATTTGTGTCCAGGGCTTTTTGCCTATAATTCTTCATTGCTGAATATTTTAAAGCTTTTAAATTACTTTTCCTTTGCCCACAGCTGTTGACTCATATATTAGAACCTTTAGTGCCAATAGTAACCTTTGCTATGAACAGGAGGTAGATATTGAACAGCGGAGGGAGAAATAATCAGAATCAATAAGACTGCCCTGTTCTTGGAATAGAGAAACCACACCTAGAATAGAAGGTTTACTTGCCACTTTTTAATAGGGACAATGAAAATAAATAGAGAAACATGTTGGTGAACCATAGACCTGGAGATAGTCTCCCTTGAGGGAAAGAGAGCATGATAGTTGTTATCCCCAGATGACAGGTAGCTTGGGACCCTAGGTTGGGTCTTGTTCTGTGAGGCCCTGACATAGAGAAAGACCTGCAGGTGAGAGGGAGCAGAAGGGACTGAGACAGTGGCTCAATAGGAGGAAAGCCGTGTCAACAGATCATACAGAAATAGAAGGTTACCGCAGAGGCCGGAGAACCACTTGGTCGAAAAATTCAGTATTCCTCTATTTTTGAATTGGTCAAGGTCTGCTCTGTTTGGAGGTTATGTGAAAGCCTTCTCTTATGCATGATTCAATGTCCTTCTACAAATGAATGATATTGGATGAGAACATTGAAGCAGATAATGCCAAAAAATCTGCTTGAGAGTATCCTGTCTTTAAAACTCATGATCACTGATGATCATGATTTGCTGTGAGAACTTATTAATACAAGGCTGTGGTCTAGGATCAAACCTTAAACGGGCCAAAAAAGTTTGTAGATCTAAAAACCTACTTACAGTTTCATACACCTATACAACTCTGTTTAAGGTATTTATTTTCTTTATTTTGATTAGGATTTGGTCTTGAATTTAGTCCACATAAACCAATGAAAGAACTGGTAAAAGTCTAGTCGTAATTAAAAAATATATATATATGTGATTTCATAGTAATAAGTGCATTTTCATTGATTAAATAGAAACCATTTTCCTCAAAAAATGGTTTTTAAAAAATATTTGCTTTAATATTTCATAATTTTGAGCATCTATATTCTAATGATCCAAGCTTTTGCATTTCCTGTTACAGAATAAGTTATTTTGGGGTCCAGTCCACCAGTTGTTCTCTATGGGACCCTTTAAATTACATATAAACACTTTTGTAATCCGTGGTAATGGTTTCCGCCCTAATTTTCTTTCCACACTGTTAGTAGATACAGATGTAGGATAGATATAGAGTAGTAGTCTTGAAATGGATACACAGTGTGGGAGTCTTTAGCACCTATGATTTCTTCCTAATGGCTTCCATCAATAATTATGTGCCTGTCGTGAAATGAATGAGAGCTCGTTTTTTGTTTGGACAAAGAAAAGTTAAATCTATCAACTGTTGCTGAACCTCACTTCAATTTTAGTTATGATCCACAGAACACCCTGAGTCCTCTAAGTCTACACCTCCCCTGGATGACTCCCATAGGGCAACCAATCACTGAGAACTGTGTGTGTTCTGATTCAGTACCAGTGTAATTGTGAAGAAAGCTGTAAGGGATTTCTCTCTCTCTCTCTCTCTCTCTGAGGTTCTTATCTGCCTGAACAGATCGTAGTTCTGAGATATGTGGAGGAGTGTGTTGTTTGAGTTTGAGTACAAATATTTTCATGTGAGAGCAGTATGCCTATATATAATGTGTGTGTTTTAAAATATTTATTTATTTTTCCCACAGTGGTGTGGAGGTTGGGTGAGACAGGGCTGAGACAGGAGGCAGGGAACCCAGCCTGAGATGTCTGCGGTGGTCCCCACAGAACACAAGCCTGTGGCTTCACAGTTCCCCATATTTACTGAAAGCCAGAGACAAGTGGATTCCCATCCAGCTCTTTTTTTTTTTTTCTTTTTGAAGCTCTATCTTACATGTCACTTTATTGGTTTGATCTACATTTATAATAAGATAATATTTCCTCTTAGAATATATACAGACTTGATACTGCCTCCACTTACAAATCTACCTTAATGCTAAATACCTAAAATATTCTCCACTTGAAGTTAGCCTGCAATTGTTCCTATATCATTATTCTGCCAATTAATGAGATTCTTGTATTAGTTCTACAGAATTAAATTTATATCAAAACAATCTCAAATTCACTTTATGTTTATTTATTATATCGTTACCTTCCAATGTCACTGTCTTCTTCCTGCAAAGACTTGACATATGCTTTAAAAATTAATAATAATAGTAATGACTAATATTAACTGAACCTTTAGAATGACAATGGCAATAATAAAATAAAATATAGAATGACATTTTATACATATTATCTTTAACTCTCTGCCCCCTGGTATTTCCATTTTGATTTCCGTTTATTTTTTTATTATTATTTTTTATTTTTTAGAGAGAGAGAGAGAGAGAGAGAGCATGTGTGTGAGCCTCAGAGTGAGGGAAGGGGCAGAAGGAGAGAATCTTCAAGCAGACTCCTCACTGACTGCAGAACTGGAGGCCAGGCTTGATCTCATTACCCATGAGATCATGAACTGAGCTGAAATTAAGAGTCAGAGGCTTAACTGACTGAACCCCCAGACACCTCTCAATTTCCATTTATTTGTTGAAGAAATCAAGGCTCAAATGTTTATATGCATATATGGAAAAAACAGCTAGAAATTGTAAAAATAAATGCACCCTGTGGAAGTTAAGTAATACATTTTCTGTCACTAGAACACTCAAGCAGAGGTGGGATGACAACTTGTCTGGGGTGCTGTTGAAAAGAGTCAAGATTGACACCCAGGTCTCTTAAACTCCTAAGTCTGTCCTCTTTTTCCTGAACTCAAATAAAAAAATTCAATCTCACTATTTACAAACTAAATAATGGTGATGATGGTGGGAAATTATAGAAGAGCTTCTCCAGCCCATTTGTTATTCAGAAGATAAAAGTTGAACACTTGCAATGAAAATCATATTTTTGTTTTAATGTTTAAGAATACACAGAAATACTAACAATATAGTTAATAGATGTTAATGATGAAGAGATGTGGACTTCCCTCTATGTCGCATCAGTGAGCCACTGATCTGATTGGTAGGGAAAATAATCACTTAAATATACTTGCATTAGCAATATAAGTAAGAACTGTATGCAATGCTGATTAAAAACTCTTTTCTGATATGCCACAATGTTCTTCCTGTTAGACAGTTAGCAATAGACATCAACTCTTGTGTACACTTGGCAATTTTCTTGCCTTATGTGAAAACTTGATTTTTTAAATTAGGGCATGATCCATCCCACAGCCAGGGAGAATCAAAGGTAATCATACTTAAGCTGGAAAGAGTAAGGCACATTTTATATAAGATCAATAGTTCATGTAAATCTGAAGAAAATAATTGGCTTTGGCTTTTTAGGAATAATAAAAATAAATGCAAGGAAAAGTAGAAGAGAAGCATAAGATGTGGTTACTTCCACAATATGCTTTTCTTTGTCCATGAAACAGAGCTGGTTCTGAAGCTGCTCACAGCAGGCATCTTAGTGTGGGAAGGAACATTCACTTTGTCAGAGGAACGTTCCAGTCTCATTTTCAGGAAAAACATGTGAGTTGAAACAACTACTGTTTTCCAGAGGCAAATATCAAGAGGAAGAATAAATCTATTCCATGTCAAATCTGAGCATTGCCATATTCATTTTGAGTTGGTTTGGCGTCAAGCTGCAGGTTTAACAGCAGCCAGTCCTAAAATATAATTTATTTTTTCAAAAGGAAGTCCACAGCGGTCCTTCGTCCTTTAATAATACTTCATAAATAACAGCATGCCCCTAGTATGGACTTGATAAATTATCTTCATTGATACTCGTTTGGATGCCTTCAGCACTCTTCACATCCAGTGCAGTGGGAGGAGAGTTTGGTGTCCTTACTGGAGGTTCTTCATTTGAGAGACATAGGAGTCTCCTTGAATGACTCCAACATCCTTTCAGTTGTTCAGGCAAAAAGCTTTGGCAACAGCTATTACTCCTCCTTTTACCAAATTCCTTACCCAATGGCAAGAAATATGTTAGGCCCCAGCTGGAACTATGGAGCCCCACCAACAAGGCCACAAGTCTCCCTTGGATTACTGATATAGCCCCTCACCTGGTCTCTATATTTTTATCCTGGCACCCTCATGTTTACTTTCAGCACAAAGGTCAGATAATTCTTTTAAAACGTAAGTCATATCATGTGATAAGAAGCCACACTATCTTCAGAGCAAATTGCTAAGTCATGAAAAGGGAACCCTCTTACACTGTTGGTGGGAATGTGAAATGGTGCGGCTACTCTGGAAAACTGTGTGGAGGTTCCTCAAAGAGTTAAAAATAGACCTGCCCTACGACCCAGCAATTGCACTGTTGGGGATTTACCCCAAAGATTCAGATGCAATGAAATGCCGGGACACCTGCACCCTGATGTTTATAGCAGCAATGTCCATAATAGCCAAACTGTGGAAGGAGCCTTGGTGTCCATTGAAAGATGAGTGGATAAAGAAGATGTGGTTTATGTATACAATGGAATATTACTCAGCCATTAGAAACGACAAATACCCACCATTTGCTTCAACGTGGATGGAACTGGAGGGTATTATGCTGAGTGAAGTAAGTCAATCAGAGAAGGACAAAACAGTGTATGTTCTCATTCATTTGGGGAATATAAATAATAGTGAAAGGGAATATAAGGGAAGGGAGAAGAAATGTGTGGGAAATATCAGAAAGGGAGACAGAACATAAAGACTGCTAACTCTGGGAAATGAACTAGGAGTGGTGGAAGGGGAGGAGGGCGGGGGGTGGGAGTGAATGGGTGACGGGCACTGAGGGGGACACTTGACGGGATGAACACTGGGTGTTATTCTGTATGCTGGTAAATTGAACACCAATAAAAAATAAATTTATTAAAAAATGGAAAATGAAAGAAAGAGTCCTTTTAATCACCAATAAGGTCCTCCTGTCCTCCTGTCACCCCTCTACTGTGTCTTTTATGACTCTTCCAGGTCATGCCCTTCTCACCATAATAGCCTCTTTGAAGTTTGCCGAACATGTCCAGAACATTCTTGTGTTCCCTCTATCTGAGATGCTCTTCTAGGCATCTTCATGGCAAACTGACTCATGTCCTCAAAGTGTGGCTCAGAGGGCACCTTCTCAGTGAGCCCTCACTTGACCACTGGAACCTGCCTCCCATCCACAAACCCCAGCCTCTCTACCTCCTCTACTTTTGTTCCCAAAGTATGGTCTTCTAACCAGCAGCAACAGCACCTCCTGAAAAGTTGTTCTGCAATAGAAATTATCTGCATCCAGCCCACATTTACTGAATCAGAAGCTCTAGGGGTGGAGAATAGCAATCTGTGTTTTTATAAGCCCTAGAGGTATTTCTGATGCACCCTAAGGTTCAAGATTCCCTGTCCTATAGTAACAATATAATAATATAATTTTCAACATTACTTCACAGGAAAATATTAGAAGTCAGATTTTTAAGTCAGATAAAACAAGCATGCCTGGATTCAATACTTCAATTAGTTTCCTGGTGGTTTTAGTCAGCAAAATAAAAACAGGAAAATAAATATGGTTTAAGAAAATACACCATTTATTTAATTTTTTATTTTATTTCTAAATAAATATTTATTATTTTTCTAAGATATTATAATCTCTATTAAAGTATCAAAATTAAAATAATAATGAATTTCATTAATCTTTCTTGACAAAACACAACATATAAAATACTTGCCTTTCTATATACCACTGGCAAATATTTAGAAAAAGGATTTTTTTTTTAAAGAAATCCCATTCAAAATGGCAACTAAAATTATGAACTACCATCAAATTCATCTAGTCAATGGTGCATAAGATCCCTTTGGAGAAAAATCACAAAATTTCATGAAGGATCTAAAAATTATTTACCTAAATGGAGAAATAAAAAAGTATTTCATTTTCCTGAATGGAAGAAGCAATATCGTAAAATGGCAATTCTTCCAAATTTATGTACAAGTTAAATGTATTCCCCATATAAATGTGTATATGTGTGTATGTATGTAAGATGCAAAAATTAGATTATTAAAGTGTGAAAGTAGTAAGTCAATGGATAGACAGACAAAACCTTGAAGGCACACAAGATGAGGCAGATTTGCTTTAAGAGATACAAAGACCAGTTATGAAGACAGTGTGAAATTGTATCATGTGTAATTAGATCAAGAATAAAGAATAGAGAATAGAGGGCAGCCCTGGTGGCTTAACAGTTTAGTGCTGCCTTCAGCCCAGGACATGATCCTGGAGACCCAGGATCGGGGCTCCCTGCAAGCTCCCTGCTTGTGTCTCTGCCTCTCTCTCTCTCTCTCTTTCTCTCTCTCTCTCTCTTTCTGTGTGTGTGTATGTCTCCATGAAAAAAAAAATAAAATCTTTTTTTTTAAAAAAAGAATAGAGAATAGAAATAAGCCTACATATACTTGCATATTAGTGTAACATTCATGGAACATTAGAAGTCAGACAGGAGAGGAAAATCCATACACAAGTATGGAATAAATTCAATTATGGGCTCTCTACACACAAAGAAGACATATCCAGAGGTATTATATTTTTAAAGATGAAAAATAGATCTTAAAATGTTTAGAAGAAAATATAACAGCAAGATATCTTTATGAACTTGGGCTAGAGAATAACTTATTGACTAAGACACAAGAGGAAAAAAAAAACTCATCAAAATTAAAAACAAATCAGGACCACCTGAGTGGCACAGCTGGATAAGTGTCTGACTCTTGGTTTCAGCTCACGTCATGATTTCAGAGTTGTGAGACTTAGTGTGGAGTCTGCTTGAGATTCTTTCTCCCTCCCTCTCTATCCCTCCCACTCATGTTCCCTCTCTCTCTATAATAAATAAATCTTAAAAAAAAACAACCCCCCAAACCAAATCAATTTGATTTCTTACTACAAAAGCAAAACACCTCTGCACAATTAAAAATAACAAAAACAAAGTTTATTTATTTATTTATTAAAGATTTATTTATTTTAAAGAGCTAGTAGGGGGAGGGATAGTGGGAGAGAGAGAAACCTGAAGCAGAATCCCCAGTGAGTGCAGAACCCAACATGGGTCTTGACCTCCATCCCAGGACCCGGAGATCATGACCTGAGCCAAAATCAAGAACTAGTCACCCAACTGACTGAGCCACTCAGGTGTCATCCCCTCCTCCCATTTTTTTGAAGATTTACTTATTTAATTTAGATATAATCTTTTTACCACCAAAAGCAGAAACCCAAATGACCCATCCCCCCCAAACCAAACTCAAAACAATAATGAAAAATAAGAAATAGGATTCTCTAATAAATTAATAAGTGAAAATTAAAATGAGATAGCATTATATACCTAACATGGGTACAACAATAAATTTTAAATCCTGGAAAATTATGGAAAAGAACACATAAATTGGTGCCACAATTTTACAGAATGATATAAAACACTATTAAGTATGCATGTTTTCTATGATCCAGCAGCTCCATTTCTTATCTTGCTATACGCCCATAAAGGAACTCTCATGCTAGTGCAGAAGTTATATGCAAGAATGGTAATGGTAGCATTTATTTGAATTATGAAAATTAGAAGCAGCCAATAGCCATAAAATGGCTATGTGTAAACAAACATAGATGGTTCAAAATTATAATGGAATATAAACCTACATATAGTAAAGGTGAACAGACTATTTCTAGGTCAAGATGCACAGAGTTCTTGCTTCAGAGCTCCCTGTGCTCGAAACAACTATTCATAATTATTCAAATATAAAAAGAAAAATCTAGAAGCAGCTTCTAATCTGAAGACCAGAAAAAGAACAGAAATCCAAAGTATGAGAGGTTCTGCAGCTATGGACATGCCAGGTTCGGGATCCAAGTGCAGGCACCGGATCTTCAGCTCCTTCTGGAAAAGAAGGCTAAAAGTGACCTCACAGAACAAATAAACAGAGTCAGTATCCCTGTGTGAGAGCAGTAGGGTGAGAGCATGTGGCTCACCCCCTCCAAAGAAGAGTAACTTAAAACACTGCTGCTGAGAGACAGAAATGCCTGGAATGATAACTCTAGAGCGTGCTATCTGCATAACTGTCTACAATGATGGAAAAGAGCCATCCCTTAAGGTACCCATTAGATACAAATGGTTAATGCAATTGGAAGACTGCATTTTAAATTTTATATAATTTAAGTGATTGGAAATTACATTTCAATTGTCACAAGTGGCAAATGGCTATCTGATTGGCCAGTACCTAAGTAATTGAAAAACCTACAGAAAAGACGGGATGTGAACACGGAACCCATGAGCTGATCACAGACTTCTGCTAGTCCAGGAACTGAATCTGCTTATCTACAGTATCACAGCCTTGTTAAACTTGGTTCTGGATTGCCTGAGTCCAGGGGGTCTGAGAGGCAACTGCCAATGCCAGTATGGAGATAGCTGGCATCAGGAACAGTAAGCAGGTGATGAGTACTGGGTATTAGACGCAACTGATAAGTTACTGAACACTCCATCTGAAACTAATTATGCATTATATGTTGGTTAATTGAATTAAAAAAATTAAAACTTAAAAAAATGGCAAACTGAAAAAAAAGGAGAAAGAAAAGTAAACAGGAAGAGAAGAAGAAGAAGGCAGGAACAGAGAGAAAAATAGAAAAAAAAAAACCTCACAACTCTCATTAAAAAGAGACTGAAGGCAAATACTGAAAACAAATGAAGAAACTGAATCCGATACAAGACAGTCAGTAAGATTCACTCCAGAAAAAAAATGAATTTTATGGAACCATTCAACAGATGTTCTAAAATATGTTTAAAATCCTCAATGGAATAAATTAAAGTATAAAATAAAATAGCATAAAAGAAAAGCATCCCCCCCCAAAAAAATCCCCTCTTGTCTTATGAAAAATAACCAACTGGAAATAAATTAGAAAGTACATTAGATGGGATAAACACAGTGATACAATTAAAAACAAATTAATGAATTGAAAGATGTCCTAGAAACCCACCCAGAAAGAAACCCAGGGGGATAAAGAAATAAATCCTAAAAAAAACACATGTAGGAGAGCTGAAGAGGCTGTAGCATATGCTTGAGAATCATTCCAGAACAGAATGAACGAAAGGCAATACTTGAAAAAATAACTAAGGATTATCAAGACTGAAAAAAAGATAGGAGTTCTCCAAACAACACTGAAAGTAGCCAAATAAATAACTTCTAAAATAAAATCAACCAAACCACAGCTAGATACTTATAGTAAAATTGAAGCAAGTGTAGGATAAGGAGAACAATCTTAAAACCCAGCATTTGTGGCATTAAGAAAGAAATTCATGGAATGTGAAATCCTGAATTTATCAGAATGGCTACTTTGGGAAGAGAATGAAATGAAAGGGAATTTTTCTAAAAGTTCTCCAGTGTTTCTGTTGTCTTACTTCATAAAAAGAACATGCAGTTAAAAAAAAAAAAAAAGAAAAAAAAGAACATGCAGTTAATATGCCAACAATGACGTGATGAAAAGGAGTGGTGCGTGGAAAGGTGTCCGTTATATTTTCAAAAGTAGGTTTTATATATGCATGTTTACACACACACACACACACACACACATATATATATATTTAATGTTTCAAATTTATATCAAATTTATATTTGTTTTTGATTGGGTGCTTAGAATAAAATATCCAGAAATAGATAAGCCTGTTTTACTCATATAACATGATGTTGTATGGAAAAATATGAAGAAATCAGTGTGTATGCCTCCTATCAGCTGAGCACCAGCTCTGCATGCGGACAAAATGTAAATACTTACCCAGGATGGAGACTCACAGGAGGGAAAGCGGTTTGTGCAGTAAAGGAAGAAAATGTCCAAGGGGCTCTAGTTTTGTCTATCATGTGTCATTTCTTTAAAATACAAAAAGTTCTGAAATAAATATTGTTGATATTTATAAATAATGACTTCTTCCTGAGACATAATCAAGAAGGGCATGGACACATTATATAAAATGATTTCAAAGCGAAAAATGTTAACTGGGCCATCATCTTCGATGCTTTTCAAATTTCACGTGTTCCCCTGGAGATTTTAATATGTCATTAGAGGGAGGCAAGCTTTCTTTCACCTTAACTGCCCGGTGGAAGTACTTAACATTGCTTCTCTAATGAGGTATTATAGCTGAAGAGATTGTCTAGAATCCCTAATATATACCTACTTGTGGAACGCTGAGATGAACAGCTATACACTGAGGGGGGAAAAAGAGAAAATGAAAGAAAGAAAAGAAAGAAAGAGAGAGAAAGAAAAGAAAGTGAGTGGTTGTCTGCGGTAGAGGTGAAGAGCTTGAGGACCAGATACAGGTTGTCTGGGTGACTCCGTGTTCACATGGGGAACTCTGAAGAGTCCAAAATTCTAAATATGAACCTAGACTTCCAGATTATTAACAAGGTAGGAGGATTAATATTTTACTTATTAGCTTTTATTTTTATTATTTTTATTATTTTTATTATATTATTAATTATTATTATTATTTAATTTTTGAATAATAAGATTCAACTATTTTAATATATGTTTGGCTTCTATGGTTGCCCTGGGGTGGTCCCTAAACACACACACACAAAAAAAAAAAAGAAAAAAAAACAGAAGTAAAACTAGAAACAGGCTCCATATAAATGGTGGTTTGGGTGCCAACTGGCAGCCAAATTAAGGAAAGGTGAGTTTCACAAGAAAGCTTGGGACCCCATCATGCAAATACCAAGGTAAGAAATGGTTCAACCTGGGATGGATCTCTTGGGTAGATTTTCTCAGTGGGTAGAGCTGCCTTTTCTTTTGTTCACCTTTCAAGTAGATTGTAGAGTTAAAGGTTATCTCCAAGTTGGCTATGTTCTACCCCAGGTGATAAATCAACAATATAGGCCCTCCTCAGCAGCACTGACTAATTCTATCTGAAAGCATAGTTAGGGAAGGTTTTAATTTGGGGAGAAAATACTTGTGGAGCCTATAGCTGAAACAGGAGGGAATGGAAGTGTAGGCAAAGGGAGAGTAATAAATCAGTGGTACTAAATGCACCTGTTCATCTACTAACAGTGGGTCTCACATTTGAGCTTCTATCAGGTTCCCCTGGAGGACTTGCTAAAATAGGCTGCCAGGCACTCCAGAGAGCCTCAGATCAAGACTCTTACTATTCAAAGCAGGGCCCAAGAACCAGTTGTGTTAGCATTTTCTGGCATCAAATGCAGACTCCTGGCCACCACCGCAGCTCATCTAATCAGACTCTGCATTTGAACAAGTTCCTCAGGTGATTCAAATACATGCAAAGCTTCAGAAGCACTAGTGCAAAGGGCTTATCATGCATTTATTGATCATGAAATTCAAATACCACAGAACCCGCCTCCCCCTTTACTTTTCTATGTCAGTAATGGTTTCCTCCATACCTGTTTTTCCAACAAACAAATTCAATATGCATTCAATTTTCAAAAGTTTCTATTCAAAAACTGACACCTCCAAAATTTATGATAGCACTATTATCAAGTTATTCTCATCATGTATTACTTCTACCATTCAGCGATTTGGGTGGGATGGCCACAAGACAGATGCATGTGCTCAACCTGCCTTCTTAATGTAATATTCTGAGCACCTTCCTTTATGAGGAAGATTTTAAGCAACTATATAGTTGAATTATGAGTTGAGTCAGGCCTCAAATACCAATACTTAAAAATATTTGGATGAATGATACTTGATGAATGAACCCGTTGTAAATACCACTGAAAATAATTATGAAGTAACATTTGCAAAATCTTGGAAGATGACAGAGCTGCCAATAGACCGGAGGTGGTCACTTCAGAAAGATGAAAACAGACATGCATAAATAAAACTGGGAATGCCGTAATATTAAAACCTTAAAGATTTATGACAAGGTTCCCTCATGCATTGGAATAATAAGACAAGTCAATCTAATACAATTTTCTCCTTTGGTAGCATTAGTAGACTGGCAAACTAGAAGAATGACATAGATAGAGCGCTTCTTGATTTTTAGCAGAGCAAATGATGTCCTTGTGGGCAAGAGAGAGGGATATGATATAGTATGGATTTATAGATTTATAGCTAGTATAACCATCAACTGTCCCTCTAAAGTGCTGACTAATATCAGGTTGGACAGAAGCCTGGAGCAGCCCGCTGTAGCCTGAGCCCTTGTGCTTGTCCTTCACAACAGTTATATTAGTGGTTGGGATAAAGACCTGAATGATGGGTGGGTTTGTGTGTGTGCACGTGTGCACGTGAGGGAGAGGGGAGGGATGACATGAAAGCAATCTGAGAACGAGCTAACACGATGGACAATACACCTCTCGAAGTTCAAACATATTCTCAGAAGCTCAGAGTTTGAAAGGAAGGATCAAAAGATAGAAGTTGAAATTTCATAGGGATATTTTTTACACCACCACATGAAATGAGAAAAATTCAATTATGCAAAGGTTGGGTAGAGGATTCTTTTGGGGCAGAATTTTATAGGGAAAAAAAGGCATGGGGTTCATCTAAGGCATGATCTAGAAATCACATATGGTGGTGGTGGAGGGAGGGGTAGTGGTAGCATTTACATGTCGTTCCAGGTAGAGCCTAACAACTTTATGCCACTGGGTAAAGAATGTGAAAGAAAGCAAGGGGTCATGGATGCTTCCAAAGCTCTTTGGCTGAGCAACTGAAAGGATGTTGAAGTCATTGATAACAGCCCCAGTTATGAGTATTTCTCTGGAATGAGGAATCTCATGCAAAGAAATCAAACTGTCCTCCCACTGCACTGGGTCTGAGGAGTGCTAAGGGCATCCAAAAACAATATGAATGCAGAGAATCTATCAAGTCCATACTAGAGACATGATGTTTTTTAGGAAGGGTTTTCAAGGATTAGGATATTGGAGTCCATAGGACAACCTGTTAGGTATTCATGAACTTTTACCAGACGAAATACATTACAGCCTGGCAGTTGCAGTGCGGTCCTCTTCCACCCAGCACTGCCATCTGCCCTGTGGCTTGTTTTCTTCTCCTCTCCCTCCTCACTGCCAGGATCCACCTCACAGAGTAACTCAGGCTGTGAGCATGGCCAGCAGCCACACTTCCCAAAAGATCAGAACTCTGGGGTTCAAATCCTAGCTTTATCACCAATCTCCTTTTGAGGCAGGCCAAGTTCCTGAGCCTTCGCTATTTCTATAAGTGAGGACAATAATAACACATTCTTGGAAGTTGAAATATTACATGACAAAAGGAATGAGAAAGTTCTGCAGTTAGTAGACACTCAAAATGTGAAGGCATATGTGAATCTTGAGTTGTTTTCTGCCATAGTTTTCAACCTTACTATCTGCAAATTGGGATGAACTGGGTGGAACCAAGGCTTGCTGTGGCCCATATGTTTTAAGGCATTTAGAATAGTGTAAGATGCCGTGTAAATGTAAACAAATATCATCAACACTGCTTCTATTACAGCCAAGAAATTCACAATCCCAAAAAGATTGCTCTGTTTTCCTTACCTGTTTAGCGTGCTTTTGAAAATTTTCCTTAACCAATACACTTTACTGAAATGCCTTGAGAACCCTCAATTGCTCATAACTGGTGCTCGCTGCTTGATCACAAGGCTCTATCCACACATTCCCGAACTGATTGAAGCTCTTGATCTTTTGATTACTTCTGACCTATTAATATGTAGCCAGACTCTTGGGATCTCAACAGGGCTCAAGTAGAGCCATGTAATTTTGATCAAGTTGGAGGCAGGAGTGTGACAGATTTGTGCTTTGCATTTTGGTTAAAAGTTTAAGATGAAGGAAAAAAAAAACTGAATGGTTATTTCATAGTCATTAACTTCACTGGCTTGCAGAAGACTGACTATACTTACAGATTCGGAGAAAGAACTTACGAGGGTAGAGAAAATTAGTGAGCCACCAATAGTAGAAATCATTACTAAATGACTCATACTAACCTTCTTTCTAGTGGTCAATAACTGTTTGTCCCAATGATTGAAAGGTGTCCAACTGTTACAACTGTTATTTTTTTACTTAGCTTATAAAATACTTTCACTTTTAATGTGTCATTGATGACAACATATTGTTTCTCCTGTATTGTCCTTTAATATTGCATTTAGCTCCTTATAAAATCTCCCATTTTTATTACTCTTATTTTTAAATAGGAAAATTGAAGCTCAGAAGGCAACTTGATCCAAGGCTCATCATTTTGGAAATAGAACTGCTTTTTCAAGAGAAGGACTGAGGGACCCCTGGGTGGCTCAGTGGTCTAGTGCCTGCCTTCGGCCCAGGGCGTGATCCTGGAGACCTGGGATCAAGTCCCAAGTCAGGTTCCCTGCATGGAGCCTGCTTTTCCCTCTGCCTGTGTCTCTGCCTCTCTCTCTCTCTCTCTCTCTCTCTCTGTGTGTGTGGTGTCTCTCATGAATAAATAAATAAAATCTTAAAAAAAGAGAGAGAGAAGGACTGGAGATAATGTGCTCTTCAATGTCTGAGATCACTAATCCTACAATTGTGTCTGCAATCAAGTGATTTTTTTTTTTAATTTGCCAAACATTTCTTTGTTTATTCTGCTACACTCCCTACATCCTTCCCAGACAGGTGAAAACTACCTTTCAGGACACAGGATGTAGAAACAGAGAACAAAGAAATAATGTCAAAAAAAAAAAAAAAAAGAACAAATGCTCTGCCTGCAAATGGCTTATAAAGAAACTTTTATGACAAAACAGATGGTTTATAAAAAAGAAATGGTTCTCAAGCCCAGCTGACATTATCCTAATTAGATGATCAGAAGGCACCTACCCAAAGTGATCTGATTGTAATACCAACATTTATAAAACATCATGCTTGCCTCTACTTCCCAACAGGCTCTGTCAAAACCTCACCGCGATTCTTTTCTTCAAGTTGAAATTCTTTATTCTTAAAATAAAAAGCTGTGCCCTCTCTCCACCTCAGACTATCTGAGACATCCTCCCCTATGGGGAAAATGGAAATTCTTGGCTCATCAAAGTGAAGTGTTAATAATCTTGGCAATAGTTCAGTTTAGTATAGGTACTTTCCAAACTTCCATATCAAACTCTTTTCATATATCTAAGTCTCCCGGAGTGACAAGCCTTATATGATTTTCAAGCTGGTTTTCTCGGGTAGAAAACTTCCAATATATTTCTCAGTCTAAGGTATAACCTAGATGAATCAATTTTCAGTGTATGATCTAACTTGGGACTTTGATCAAACTGATTTTCACCTGCAATGTCTGTCAAGTGCTAAAAGCAGATTCACATGGGCTGTAGCCAGCTGGGCGTCCACAGGTGAAATACCATATCCCTAACTGTACCTACCTGGCTGAAATTTCATCTTGACCATGGACAAAGCATGATGGAGTCATCCTGCTTCACCATGCATACCCTTCGTCTCCTATACTGTTCTTTTGTATTTGAATTGATGTTTGGAGCAAGCTATGCATTCTTAATGGATTTATAGAAATGGATAGCACCACACACACATATACATATATATATATGCACCATAAAAGTATGTATGAATATTTAAAAAGTCAGCAAATATTCATTTGTAAACTATTGTGTGCTGAGGAAGACTAATACATGAATGGTGCCTTCTTATTGAGGGCATGAGGACTGGGGAAAGGGCACATATAAAGCATTAAATATGAAAGGATAAAATAAATGAACAGAGAAACATCCTTCACTTAAGGGAGTGGGGCATCTGCCCAGGAATATTGGGGATGGATGCAATATGCTAGGTTAAGTACTAGATGAAGGGCAAATTTCCAAAAATGGAATTGTGCAAGAGGTTAGGAAGGAAGGACAATATCCTAAATATGGCTTGACAATGAAGAAAGGATGTGGGTCTGATTTGGGGCAAAAGTGGAAGGATGGAGATTATTTTGGGCTGCACCTAGATTGAGGAGAGCCTTGAAACAACTTGAGCAAAAAAAGTCCCCAATCTTTGTAATTAATTCTATCTTGCTTGATTGTACCTTCCTGTTTGTTTCCTTCTTCCTTTCCTTCCCTTTCCTTCCCTTCCCTTTCTTATCCCTTCCTTCTTTCCTTTCTTCCTTCCTTCCTTCCCTCTTGCCTTCCCTCCCAAAAGTATTGATTGAACACATAATAGGGACTTGCTTGGGCTAGATACTCAATCATTTCAAGTTCAGTACAAGTTTATCCTAATGACATTTCAGGGTCTTCCTATAAAGCTTTCTCTATTGCTTTTGTGTTCAGGTGCCCATAAAACAGTAATATTTCAGAAAATTTGATTTGCCTTGGTAAACCCACATACTCTTAGTAAGACAAGCTGTTACAAGGATTTACCCCAAAGATACAGATGCAATGAAACGCCGGGACACCTGCACCCCGGCGTTTTTTGTTTATAGCAGCAATGTCCACAATAGCCAAACTGTGGAAGGAGCCTCGGTGTCCATCGAAAGATAATGGATAGAGAAGCTGTGGTCTATGTATACAATTGAATATTCCTCACCATTAGAAATGACAAATACCCACCATTTGCTTCGACGTGGATGGAACTGGAGGGTATTATGCTGAGTGAAGTAAGTCAATCAATTGGAGAAGGAGAAACATTATAGGGTCTCATTCATTTGGGAATGAGAAAAAATGAGTGGGAAATATGAGAAAGGGAGACTGAACATGAAAGACTCCTAACTCTGGGAAACGAACTAAGGGTGGTAGAAGGGGAGGTGGGTGGAGGATGGGGGTGACTGGGTGATGATGGGCACTGAGGTGTGCACTTGACGGGATGAGCACTGGGTGTTATTCTATATGTTGGCAAATTGAACACCAATAAAAAATAAATTCATAAAAAAGGGTTGTATGATCCAAAGTTCACGTGAGTCATCCATAGATGGAAATGTTTATGAAACCAACATCTATTATTTTTCAGATTTCAATATTACACAGTGCAATTGTATAATGAAAAGAGTATAGGTCTTCACGTTAAATGGGTTTGAGGAATATTGTGGAATTTGGAGCTATTTATTGAGTACTATTATAAATAGTATTTATAGCTAACATACTTACTGTGAACGAGGTACTTTATGTGCATTGTCATTTGTTCCTCACAACGATCCTAGGAGTTAGATATTTATATGATACTTTATGTATGTACGTATTTACTTATTCATTCATTCATTCATTCATTTATATGACCTCCCATTTTACACATGAGAACACTGAGACTCTGAGAGATTTTGGCTTGCTAATGAAACAGAACAAGAATGAGGCGGAACTAGGACTTGAATCTGACTTTGTCTGATGCCCAAACCCATTTTCTTTATAAATTCTTATTTATTATTTATTTATTTTTATAATTTTTTAAAAGTAAACTCTATACCCAATGTGGGGCTTCCACTCATGACCTTGAGATCAAGAGTTGCATGCCCTGCCAATGAGGCAGTGAGGCACCCTAAACCCATTTTCTTAATCACCATACTGTGTCTCCAAAAAATAATGTAGATAGATGAAAATGTTATTTTCTTCTAAATATAAAAAATCATTGAAGTATAATTGACATCCAATGTTATATTTATTTCAGGCGTACAACATACTGATTCAACAACACATACATTACTCACTGCTTCTGATGGTAAGTGTAGTCACCATACACTGTCATTACAATATTATTGACTATATTCCCTATGCTGTATTTTTATCTCTGTAACTTACTTATATTATAACTGAAAGTCTGTACTCTTTAATCCTCTTTATCTATTTTGCCTATCCCCTTACTCCTTCCCCTCTAGCAACCACCACTTTGTTCTCTGTACTTAAGAATCTATTTGTTTTGTTTTTTGGAGTCCACATATGTGAAGTCATATGGTGTTTGTCTTTATCTTATTTCAGTTAGCATAATACTCTCTAGGTCTATCCATATTGTTGCAAATGACAAATCTAAAATTTCTGGATTTTTATTTTTTTAAAGGATTGCTTATTATTTATTCGAGAGCAAGAGGGAGAGAACAACTGTACATGTGTGAGCCAGAGGAGGGAGAGGGAGAAGGAGAGAGAATCTTGAGCCTACTCCAAGCTGAGCAGGGAATCTCACAGGGCTCTCTCTCATGACCCTGAAATCATGACCTGAGCCGAAATCAAGAGGTGATGCTTAATCAACTGAGGCACCCAGGCATCCCATAAACTTTCTGGATTTTTAAAGCATATATTATTGAGTAAACTTTTCCCTATTAGATTCCCAGATGTGATATCATATCATCCTGTGTAACCTTGCTCCTTGTTTAAGCACCACTTCTCACACTAACCAGGACTTCAATAGCGTTGTTACCTTTTTTTCATGATCAAACCAACAAATCACATCTGTGCAGCTGACTTTATCCTGTTATTGTGCAAATGGTATATAAGGTGATGTTTAAAAAAAAAAAGTTCATCTGTGGTATAAATCTAAATACTTTTGGGTTCTCCTTATATACATGCTATATTACAATTAGGAATTGGGGAAATTACAGGTTACTTGAAGTTATTAAAATATAACCATGGAAATATAGCTCTGTAGAGCTGAAAAATTGGTTGTTCTTGATTAATTTGGCTGCTTACAATGTCAGATGGATTCTCCTTGCTGGTCCTCTGCCTTTCTAAGATAGGGCAGGCGTACTTCACCTACAGCCCACTCAGCACTAAGCTGTCTCAGCTCACAGAACTGCACATTGATCCTAAAAGGCAGATACTGATGGTTCCCTGGAACTCAGGCCAATTACAGAATGACACATTATTGATAGCTGCCTGAAATCAGGTCTGAAGGTCCCTTTCCCTCCCTGTCCCATCCCCTATAGCCCTCAAGGATCTTTTTTCCTCCACTCCCTACCTCTTCCCACATATTGATGATGCTAACCCAATTTAAGACTCATTAAAGTCATTTTGAAAATGACAATATTCCACTTGCAAAGGAGTGCCCATGAATTCTGTAGGTTGCTGATAATATGGTGTTTCAATTTTTATTTTTTGAATATTTTAGACAATGTTAACATAAAATCAGGTGTGGCATTTGTATATAGCTCTCAGCTCCAGTGGTAGAAAATGAATAGGCATGATCCTCTCTTCTCTGCAGAGGGAAAGCTCATGAATGAACTTTCTGGGGCGGGTGGGAGGGTCGCAACAACAAGATGGCTAGCTGCCTGGGTTTTCTGGAGGAGAACCAGATTACCTCAGGAGCACAGACTCCTCCATCATTTTTTATATGACCTTTCTTCAATTTGACAGCCTCTCCCAGTCTGCTTCTCTTAAGTAGGCTTTGGCTTAATTTTCTGGACTTTTTCCTACTTTGTCATCCAACAACTGTAATCATATTGAAGTTGTGTTAGAGTTGTCATTTATGTTGGTTGATTGGATTCAACAGAAAATAAAGTTGGTCATTATAAGCATCTATTTCACTGGATGCCCCTTAAAAATAGAATTAATTCATATAAGACTCAAAAGATAGAATTGTTTTTGTTTCTCATTTAATCCACATTTAGTGAGTATTTACTATGTAACAGCACCTGATAGTTGGACCATGACCACTGAAGGCGGCAGCCTAGAAGAGGCAGTCACACAGGTAAACAAACAAGCAGAACAGGATCAGGTGATGGAAGAACCTAAGGTACGTAAAGATAACGTGGAGGGAATTCATCACAATTAAATCATAGGTAATGATTTTTAAGTAACTAGTTTACAATGTATCAGCAGTCAGACTGGACAAAAAGTATGTGTTATCAATTTTAATTGAAAATGGTAAAATTCACTAAGAAAAAGCCAAGGCTCTCAGCTTGCTAGTTTTCTCCTGCCCAGGCAAAGTTGGATACACTTCTCTCAAAGCTCCAGGTCTTTTGCTTATTTCTTGGCATTGTGTTCCCCACTTGGCTGAAAGTTCCCATGAGGTGGCATATGTCTGGCTCTGTCCTCACTGCTAGCATTCCACATCATGCCTGTTGCTAGGATGGCCCCAGAAAATGCTGGTCGTATATTAGCAACAGATATTTTTTGAGCCCATCCATGGCTAGCTCCAGGAAATATGGGAATCAGTAAAAAAGTTTTTTTTTTTTTTTTTTTTTTTTTTTTTTTTTTTTTTTTTTTTTTACTTTTCCAAATGACTTTTCCCTATAGGCATCATCCTCTGTATATGTTCCCCACTGTTATCCTGTTCCTAATTCACCTGAAGTAATTTCCTTTCAAGCCAATTCATTCTAAGTGATCACAAATTACAAGGTCAGATGATATAACCATCTTAGATATATATTTTAAGTATATATATATATATTCTTATCATAAATTTGTCAATGATTCCTCTGCCTAAAGGAGAAATTTTTGACACTGCGATGGTCTCCCGAGGAAAATAGCTTTGAGTCAAGCAGTAAAATTACATAAAGGATGGCATGGCCTGGTCTAACCTCTTAGGAACCCTATCCTTGATTTAAAGTTAATAATAACTTTGTGCGGAAATTCTGGGAAGATAGCTCTAACATCTGTGTGTCTTTTAAGCAAAGCAATGATTCTCTGTTCTGTCTGAGAATGCCTGCACCTGAGAGAGCCAAATAAGAGATGTGAGGAGTGTGGTGTCAGCACATGAGGTAGGAGCTGATGATATAATGCAAACAGACAACTGTCAAGGTGATTTAGTACATCGTTTCTCATCTTGGGCTACAGATGGAGGTGCAGACTCAAAAAAAGGAGAAAGCTTGCAGGTAAAGGCTTCAAGGGAGAGCCTCTCCCCACCCTGTAGATTATTGCATAATGCGGCACTTCAAAATGACAGAAGAGGAGTTGTCATTTCTTGTGTAAAACAAAATGGCAGCCATACCATCCAGGAAAGGTCAGGAAATATCTCCTTTGGAGAATGTATAAAAATAGTTATTAAAAATTCTATCCATTTAATGAAGTGTCTTTATTTTCCTTAGTATAGAGATAAGCAACTAATTGCAGTAGAAAATTTGGAAAATGAAGAATAGAAAGAGAAACAGGAAAACCTATTCTCCAGGAGTAACTACTATTAAAACTGCAGAGAAATTTTCTTCTGGCTCTTTATCTAGTCACAGGTTTTTAAAACTATATTTTAGAAATTATACATGTGTGTATACACACACACACACACACGTACACACACACATAGTTTATCCAGCTTTTTCCTGATAATAACGTAATGGAGTTTCCATACTACTACACTGAATCACTGTTGTATTATATATGACTTTCTACAAATATTGTTCCTCTTTGTTTTGTCAATCTTTTTGTCTTACATATCATGCTGACATTTATACTTTAGAGCATATTTTTCTGTTTCTTAAAATAGCAGAAATAAAATTACTTAACAGTAAAGAATTGGATGGTGTACCAAAAAATTATGAATTACTAGGTCAGATGATAGACCCATCTTAAATATATAGGAACATGATGATGAGGGAACTCTCTCTCTGACTCAGAGTCTGAGTACTACATATTTTTTCCTCTCAATTCCATATATTGTGGTATAATTTTAAAAATGCAGAACTACAAGTCTGCAAGCCCAAGTTTGTAGACCTAGGTATTTTTTTTTACCAAGAGATGGTAGTAAAGTCACACACATTCCTGATGATCTAATTTTTTTATAAAATATAAAAATGAAAAGAATCGTTGCCCTAATAATCATTAGTAGAAGTGTATGTGAACTAAGTGTCTGTGCTATTTTTCTAAAGTTGATCATGATTCTTGGTCTCAGGAATTCTGATTCAGGTATAAGCCAAGGAATGTAAAGTTCTAGATAAGTGCCCCAGACTGGAATCCCTACTCTGTCACATGGCTGTGTGCCTTTCCAAAGGACTTGAGACTCTGGACTTCAGCTCTTCATCCTAGTAAAGGACCATACTATTTACTTGATAGTTTTGTGTGAGAGTTGAATAGGACAGTGCATGTATTGCACTTGGAACAGTTCTTGACCCTTTTTCTTTATGAAAACACTGTCCATTTCATCTTTTTTTTCTTAAGATGATTCATATTTTGAAATAGGTACTGGAGAGAGAAGAAGAAAATGGAGAGATCATTTTCAAAACCCAAAGAGATTTACTGAGATCCTGTTGTGTGTCCACTTACATCTCTGGCCTGATATTAATATCCCAAAATATGAGTCTTGGCCTTATAACTCCACATTTGCAGTAAGACACAGCAGTTTGTCAGCAGCTAGGATTTGGATCTGGAACTCCCAAGTGAGTATGTAGGAGGAAGGGGCTGCTAGCTAGAGAAAACCAAATAAAGGTGATATCTAACTTCAGAACAAGAAGACCGTATTTCAATGTAAATAAGGTCATAAGGCAATGGTTAGGATCAGAGCCCAAGAGCCCATCGCTAGCCCATCACTAACCCTTCACATAGGACTTGGCATTATCATGCTATTTTCCTAGGTTGGGTGGAGTAGGAAACCCAGAGACATTTGTATATCTTCAAAATCTTGTACTTTCATTGAGGGCTATCTAAAAACAAGCCATTTTTTTTTCTTTCTCTTTTCTTTTACGCGGATCATGTTTCCTATTCCCAGGAATTTCAATTCAGGTGAATAATAAGCCAGTTCTAGATAAGAGGAAGGAGAAAAAGAAGAGGAAGGGAGATGGGGATTAGGAGAGGGAGAAGAGTAAAACAAAGAGACACATCAAAAAGAAAGAGAAAAAAAAAAAGAAAGAAAGAGAAAGAGTCTCAGGGAGAGACTGGCACTGGAGGGCTGCAAAGGGGATTTAAGAGATGAGCTCTATTTGGACACCATTTTTTCAGATACCTAAATAAATAGAGGAAATATAATAAAATATGCAGATAACAAAATACCGAAGGAAAGGTGAGAAATTTGTGTTTCAGATGATGGAAACTTTTCAGGCAATACAGTGAGACAGAGAGCAGATTAGCCACATGAAGGTAGTGGGATGGGATGCTGTCTGTTTCCCAATAGCACAGATTCTAAAAGTTTTCTGTTTCTATAGATCAGTGAAAGTTTGTTCAGTTTATATATGACAGAATGAATAGAACTGTGACTTCTGCTTTATAATATATAATTGATGCTTTCTCTGATGTTTCTGGTAGCCACATTTTTGTTAGGGGAGGACATGCCAACTAGTACCACTCCCTTCTCCATCTACATGCTGTTGATTTATGTTGATTTATGAAGCTCATGGAGGGCGGGAGTGGATGGGGAGGGAATCCTCACCTATCCAAGAGAGAGATTGGACACCAACTGATTATGGAGTTGAGATTCCCTAATGTTCCTGCAAAATGAAAAAAAAAATGTGACCAACATTAAGTCAAATAAAACAGTATTGAACCTAAATTTTCTCTAAATATAAGAAACTCTATTCTCGTGTACATGCCTTCTTCTGGGCGGTTCTACTGTATACAGCTGACACTTCCTGTCTGATATGGTAAACCATGTTGCTTACATATACAGAATTGTTCTATGAAAATGAACAAAATTCTGTGATGTAGACTAATGCTTCACGTGGAAAGAGGAACACAAAAGCAGTTGGTCATTATTAAACAGTTTTAGTAGAAGAAAACCTCTTGGGATGCAGGCTTTCATCTTCATTTGTCCCCGTTTGCAAGGTACCATGGAAAAGTATAAAGAAGTGTTAAATGAACTACACAATCCACCACAGTCTTAAAATCTTTGGTAGAGATGTCTAATGATTACCCATATCTGGTTTTGCTCCCCCTTTTTTTCACTCACTGTCCATTTTCCCTTCCAATTAAATCAGACTGTAGTTCCAGCCAATGAAATGTAATGTGAGTGACATGTTACTTCAGCTCAACACAGTGAAAACCTTCAGAGACCCTCCAATATTCTCTTCCACTATCTGTCCTGAAGTAGCTATCACTCAATCCACATGAAAATTATAAGCATAGCTTAAATGTTACTTGTGTTTGGCTGCTCTGATTGGTGGGGAGCTGCTTTGTTACTGAGGCATAACCTATCATGACTACTACAGGTGCTCAGCTAAGGCTTTGCATGTAGTACCTGAGCATCTCGTGCACTGTCACACTCATCACTAACGGTAGTTCTAATGGTAGTTGAGTGTCTTAAGCATTCCAAATGGGATCGGATTTATGTGCATTAAGTGATTAATGAAAACCAGTCTTGGTTTATTCGGCCACAGGATACATAGTGCAGAACAACTCCTTGCTCTACCAGGTTACAATTGTTTTTAGGAACATGCATTCCATACCTACATACACAGCAGCATTCCCATGATAGTTTTCTCAGGTATCACTTCAAATTACTTGGAGATTTTATTTTTACTTCCTTGGTTTTCCTCCCAAAGAATCAAGCTCTAGGTATGATGGTGAATCATATGAAATTGTCAACATTTGACCAGTTTTTTTTTTTAATTTTTATTTATTTATGATAGTAACAGAGAGAGAGAGAGAGAGAGAGAGAGAGAGAGAGAGAGAGGCAGAGCCACAGGCTGAGGGAGAAGCAGGCTCCATGCACCGGGAGCCCAACGTGGGATTTGATCCTGGGTCTCCAGGATCACGCCCTGGGCCAAAGGCAGGCGCCAAACCGCTGCACCACCCAGGGATCCTCATTTGACCAGTTTTGATTAAGAATTTTATACGGTGCCACCTAATGTTTGTTTTAGTTTTCAAATATGAAGCATTTTAGTATACCAAAGCCGGCTGGATTCCTTCTTAAAAATTATAAACATTCTCTCTGCTAAACGGTGAACTGTTTTAAAAGATCAGGGATTCAGACATATAAAATATTGTATTTGGGGGCCCCTTCTCTCTATTTATCTGTGGAAAATTGCACTGGGACTTTTATGTGCTTAAACAATTTCAAAGTCTATCAGAAGCAGAAATCAATCTATAATATCCAATAACAAAAAGTGTATGGAAATTACATCTAAAATTATTGAGGCTATGTTTTCATTTCTCACTAAAAAAAGACTTATGGATTAGTTCTAAATGAATGCCATTCTAAATCACTTGATTTATAAACCTGCTACTTAATACAATTCTAATTTATATGCTGAAATTTATTTATTTCTTGGGAAATAAATATTAGTGTGATTTAAGAAACTGAAATTAGCTCATTAATTGAAAGGTGCAGTGAATCCTTTCTAAGTGAATGGCCAACGACCACAGAAGTGATTTCCTATAAATAATTTTGACCCTAAGGATCTTCAAAAAATATTTGTTAACCAAAAAAGTTTTGAAGACTGATTAAAGAGAAATCTCCAGTAGAAAACATTTAATTAAACAATAACTAGTCTGATTATACCATCAACTCTCAGGATTTCCCAAATAGAGAACTGCAGTGATTCTCCATTCAAAGCACTTTGGCAGATAGTGACTGAGCACCTGCTACCTACCAAACACCATGAGAAACTTTTTAAGAGAACCATGGGTGAACACTACTTCACTGAGCTCAAGTCTAGGTGACAAGTTAGACATATATGCATATAATTATGAGATGCTGCAATAAGCGCTAAAATACAAATATGTTCAAGGACACTGGATGCACATGTGGGGGAGTGAGTAATTATGCCTGGGGAAATATACGGACAACGAATTATCTTATCCATATCTTTAATGTAGGATCATAAGTGCACTCAAGACATAGGAAATCAGAGGAGGAACATATATGAGTGGTGATCTGAGAGATGAATATGCATGGAGAGAGTTCAATGATTTCACATTGTTGTTGGGTGTAGCTGAAATGTAAGATGCATGGTAGGAAAAGATGACTGAAGATTAGCTTTTTATAAAGTCACTTGTGCTGGGCTCTACAGAGTTTAAAATGGCCAGAGAAATCATTTGAAATCTAGATGAAGGCACTGTTGACTCTGAAAAATCCAGAGTAGGGGCATAAAAAAGATGAGATTTGGGGAGGTAACATTTTTTGCTAAATGGTTAGTGAGATGAGCCAAAGCTGTGGAGATTTGCTCCCTAGACACTCTTATTCTAATGTATATCTCATTCCCCCTCCTTACCCAGATATTACTCCTTTAACCCATCAGTGCACCCTCCACTCCACACGCATCCACAAACACATACCAACACCCAACTGCATTCTTATCTTTGCTTTCAAAACTCCCCTGCCTGCAGCATCCCTTTTCTGTCTTTCCAAACTATGACCACCCTTCAGGATTTAGTTCAATTTCTACTTCTGACAGAAACAACAACAACAAAACAATGGCGATGAAACCAGAATCACAGGAATCTACTGAAAGAACAGATTTCTATTATGAATAATTTAAATCTGATAAACTCGAAACATAGAGAAGAGCTAAGTCAGAATACTAAAATGATTCGATCTATTCCCGGTGATCAAGGAAACAAAGATGGCATAAAGAATAATGACAAAGAGGAGTAAAGTGACATGGAAATGTTAATTGGGCATCCAGAAGCAGCTGCAAGGCTCTCCTTGCCTCGTAGAGAAAAATATAAAAGCTGACAGCCTGCTGAGTAAAAGCACAGAGCTTGGTAAGACTCAATGTGAACCAGGGCAAAGTACATTTTGAAGCCCATTAAGCCTTAGGAAGACTATAAATAAGAAAGTCTTAAGATGAATCCAAAGTGGTTAATGAGGCCAAATGTCTCAATTGACCTAAGATGGCTGCTCCAGAGGGCATGATGGCTTACTTACTGAGATGGAAGCTTGTCAGCAGGAATGCTAAATTGATTCTACCTGTGTTTCTTTAACATGAAGTCACAGGGCCCCAAGTGTTTGGTTCTCTGGGAAATCCAAGAATAAGTCTCATGCCCATCACCCATTATTCTCTGAGCCAGGTGCACTTATTGTTCCCTTTGGGGCCAAAATATTTACTTCTTTTAAAAACCAAGGGCAAAATATACATTGATCAGATTTTAGGGGTTTTACCGAGCCAGTTGAAAGGGCATCTTATTATGAGGAAAATCAATAAAAAGAAGATACATCAAAATAAAGGCTTGCTAGGATTCAAACACAGACACACTGAATCCTGAGTGACTGCAGTGAGTCACATATGTATAGTACTAACATCCCTTAAGTGATTAATGCTATTTAATATTTTTGGAAACTCCTCATGTGCTAAATATTTTACAATATTTTACAATATTTTTTAATACTATATTATCTAATTTTCACGTGACCCTATGTGGTGGTTACTAGCATTACCCCATGTTACTTGTAGTTGGAGATAATAGTATTACCTGTCTCAGAAGGTTGTTATAAAATTTCAATGAAACAGAAGTCCAATAGGACCATGCCTAAAACAAAGTCAGTAGTATTCATAAATATAATTTGTTATTATAGTTGTGATCATTTCTATTTCCAGACACAGCATCTGAGATGCCTGCCTTTAGGACGCTCATGATTCAGAAGAGTGCACAGACCTGCGCAGGCACTCATAGAGGCACATTTGGACAGTGATAGAGACACATTCGGTGCAAGGTAGCAACATGCAGGAGGACTGGTCAGCAAAGCAAGTATCTGTTAAATATTTTGAATAGTATCTACTCGACAGCAATAGCACCATAAATATGAGCTAGGGTGGTATAACTGCATAGAGAAGAGAGATCAAAGAAGGCATAATGGGAAGATGCTTGAGCTAGTACCGGGTCAAGGGGGACCAGCTGATGAGAAGAGGAAGGGCAACAAACAGAAGAAGCTATGTGTGCATGGTGCTTTGGGAAGTAGCGAGTCTCTCAGCCAGGTGAGACTCGGCCACAGGGCTGGAGAGGTCTGCAGGTGGCACAGAGTCCTAAATGCCAATGAAAAGGAGATAATTCAACTATAGGAGGTGGAGGAGGGTTCTCAAAGGTTTTTAAGCAGAAGGAGGACAGAAACTTTCTTGCGAATGGGGTGCTACTGGGAGAGAGAATATTCAGAGGCAAGTAGAGAGCCTGAACCACACAGGCATGGAGACAAGCCACTTCTCCCCCTGTCCCCTCTGACACCTTTGTACCACAGGTTCCCAAGGCCTGTTCAGGCCTCCAGACCAAGAGTACCTACTTCCTTTGTACTGAGAAGGGCTGAATTTGAACTCAATGAGAAAATCACAGGCCCATTTTCTTTCAATAATTCCTTTCCTTCATTCCCACTGCAGGGCACTTTCTATAATTTATTCATCCCAAGGTGCACTTACAGAGTGCATCTGCTTCATCATTATTTTATTATTTCTTCTTGCTTTAAAATTGCATGAGCCACTGAGAAGCAGAGATGATGAACAGGGAAAACAGCTGGGCTCTTGCTAGATGAGGATTGTGGTTAAGTTTGGGGGGGGCCTCTATATCCTTAGTCATCTATATAGTCTTGCCCATCTACATTTTATATTCTTTTGCTCATTGATCTTTCAATATTCAAAATTCAGGCCCTCTAATTACTTAGATGCCCTCCCTTCCCCTGCCAAATGTTCATTTTCCCAAACCCATTGCCATCAAGTCACATGTCTACTGAAAAATCCTTCAATGTTGTAAAGTCTAATTCCTCATCACAGCAACCAAAGCCCTTTAGAATCTGCCTCAATTCAATTTCCTTGATACTTTCTACAATTCAAATTTAGTCAAATTGTTTCTGGAATGCTTTGCTGTTCCTTCACTACCTGCTTTTTCCCATGCCCCACCCCCACCTCACCTTCCTCTCTAGCACAAGACACAAATTTGATCCCACCTCTTCTATGAAATGTTTCCTGCCCTCTCAAGTTCTCAAACTTTTATCAAGACCACAGTGTCCTGCTCCATTAGTTACTTAGAAGATGTTCTTGGAATATATTCAAGACTTTCACTAATCTTTTCTTTGTCTTAGAGAATGCCACATGTAATGGTAATTATCAAAGACAGAAAAGACAGAAACAGTAATATTGATCAAAATTTATTGTTTCCTCTGATCCATCAACAGGAATTGATTATTCACTTACTTCTAGAGGTCAATCCTAAAATTTGGTTTTTAATGGCCGTGGAAGAGAAGGTTTCTATTTAAAGATATATCTTCCTAAAGCATCTACTAACATTATATATACTTGCCTCTTGGCTCAGTTTTAAATACTTTTCAAAAATAGGAAATGATGTAAAAAGACATGTTACATTGACTTGGTTTGGAATCAGGCAGCCAACACTTTTGGGAGAAATAAAAATGTGAATTCTGTCCACTGTGATGCAATGAAGATTTCTAATTTATTTGCTTGGTGCAAAAGAATGATTATACTGACCATTATCCCTGAGGGAACCAACTGCTTCCTCAATTCTTCTGCTTTAACCTCTATCTGTACTTATTAAAATGTATCCTTGTATGTATAATAGGATTGCCATCTATGGAGAGCTAATGCTACTTTAGTGCTTGGTGAGATCTCTAACCCAATACTTTAAACCACAAACACAAGAGCATTCTGAATGTACACACAAGCAATTTTGCAAGAAGCAACCTGTTTGCAAAGATGTAAACTCAACACAGCAGCATGCAAATTGAACCTCAGAGCTCTTGCTTGCCCATAAAATATGACCTTCCTCAAAACCTATTTGCCTGTGTATACTTCAAGAAAAAGTAAAGAAAATTAAAGTAAGTAAGAAAGTTGGAGTTATAGCTCTATCCCTTAACAACTTTGGACTGTAATAACTGAACTTCACTCTTTTCTTTTTTTTTTATTTATTTATTTTTTAATTTATTTATGATAGTCACAGAGAGAGAGAGAGAGAGGCAGAGACATAGGCAGAGGGAGAAGCAGGCTCCATGCACCGGGAGCCCGACGTGGGATTCGATCCCGGGTCTCCAGGATCGCGCCCTGGGCCAAAGGCAGGCGCCAAACCGCTGCGCCACCCAGGGATCCCAACTTCACTCTTTTCTAAAAGCATAACAATTTCACCACAAAAATACAACTATTACTTAAGAAGACTACAAATGGAACACATACTTCAATAGAATGGGCTGGAAAACTTCAACTTGTACAACTGTCAGGGTAGGTAGGATGCTTAGTTGCATCAACTAGCTTTTTGCTTTTTTTTTTTTGGTTCATGGATCTTTGTTAAAAACTCCTCATCCAAGCCTCCCCCAATTGCTTTAATATTAGCTTAGTGACACCAATTTACCTTGCACCTATAAAATATGATAATAAAAATAAATATAATGGTAATGATAATGATACCCCTTTTATTGAATGTTATGTGTATATTAAGTGTTATAGTAGGCAATTTTTAATTCATTTTAAACGATTCCTCTAGTCCATGAAGCTACTATATATAAAGTTATATGGTTGGCGTTGTGGTGAAAAAAAGAAGATGGAGGGAAGGAAAATATGGAGGAAAGGAGGCAGAGAGGGAAGTAAAAAACTAAAATTAAAACATCATCTGTACCTTTACAGAGCTAATGGTTTGGGAAAGGGAATGTGGGGAACGTCTATCAATTCTGCTCATAGCATGTGTTACAGAGACTTTTAGTTCTTGTCCTATTTAAGGAAACTGAAACTGGAAATTATAGTTTATATGTATAAAATGTATACAAGAGTGATTTCTGGAAGAAATTCAATCAGCAGACCAATATTCAAGAAAAGCCTTAGGTCTACACCAAAAGTTTGACAAATATATTTATATGTTTGAGACCATCAGAACATATTTAAGAGAGGTATGAATTTTTAGGATTTTTTTCTGTTTAATATATCTTAAAAAACAATCAACTGATCTGTAGTCCTCATCCATAAAGGGGGTGTCTCTGCTACACTGAACTAGGTCACCTAACCAGTATGTGCCAGCCGTATAATTTACCCTAAATTGATCTAACTCCAAACTTCAAGATTTCCCATCATTAGATAAACATATGAACATTCTATGATCTATCTATCATCTATCTATCTATCTATCTATCTATCTATCTATCTATCTATCTATCATCTATCTCTACAGCTAAATGAACAGTTTGCAATGTTTCTGAACACAGTGGGGGCTCCAAAAAAGAAGGAAGCAACTGTGGGCATGTGAAAATGAGTCCTGCTTAGTTTCCAATCTTGGGGTACCTGACAAATAATACATGGTGACAGGACATGGGCTTCAAAGGAAAGAGTGCTTTACAGTCCTTTGTTTCCCTAGTCCTACTCTGTCACCTTTAGAAAGGTTTAGAAATCTTTTATTCCTCAAATTCTCTTTTGAATCTATGGCTCTCATCACTCTTGAGAGCTATCAGTGCCTTTCAAAGACCAGATTTTCTTTCCCAGTATTCTGTGCAGCAAGAAGCCACTGAGAATCAGTCATGCCACAGCCTGTGCTGGGTACCAGGGAAGAAGAAATGAAGGGGCTTGGGATCTTATGCTGGGGAGCTTAATGAGCACTGGTGTATTACAAGAGATGCAAACAACGGGAAGAGTTCTTCTCTGGAAGAAGGTGGTTTGTAAATCACCAAATACTTATTTTGTGCCTACTATGCACCAGGGAATGTTCTAGGCACTCTATCAACCACAAAGGAGAACATCTACCATTCATTCACTCAGGTTACATTCATTAATAAGTCAGTTCACTTATGAGTGCTTCATTAAATAGTAAAGAAACCAAAAGAGTGATTCCTTTACTTGACAATGTGTCGATTTTATTGACAAATGATATGCACATCATTTGTTCATTTGGGGAACAGTATGTCCTAGAAAAATAGGATAGGACACTGACATTCTCCTGGTTCCAGATGAAGTTTTCATCAGCTCTCAGCAGAAGTATTGGCCTAATATTGACCATCACATGAAAGTGGGAAAGATTTCCACTTATCCTTAAATTGTTCTTCCTGCATATGTTGGTTTTATTTAGCTTTTAAAATTATTTAGATAGCTAATATTTACTAGAATTGTAGCACACTAGGTATTTCACACTGATTCCATTAATTCAAATGACCATAATCTTTTTAGGTTGGTATTATTAGTATCTTTGGTTTGCGAGAGAGGAAATGGAGTCTCAGAAAGTCTACTAGATTGCCCAGTTTCAGTTAATCGTTCAGTCAATAAGTGGTAGCGGTAGATTTCAAACCAGGCAATTTGGCTCCAAAACCCAAGCTTATAATTATTGTACCATTATGCTTACCCCAAAGGCAGCTCTCCACCCACACCATTTCTTATGAGGAATAAAATTTACTAAATAAGAATGATTCTTCAATTATGTTTTTCAATGCTATAGTCTTCTTTGACATATAAAAATCTGGTAATAGCTGGCCTAAAAAGCCTGGGCTGCAAGGCTAGGGAAAACATAGTATGAAGCTTGGAAAGAAAGAAACTTGCCCGTGGTCAGGACATTTAATCTTTTGCCCAGAAGACCTGAAATTCCAGCAGCCATCATGGTCACACAGCTAACACCCCTGGGCAAGGAGCTTTCAGGCAGGGATTGGATAATAATTGAAATGGAAGCTGCTTGTAATTATCTGCATGATTTTGAGCTTTCAAGTTCAATTCCACCAACACTGCATCATAAAACTAGGGCATTTATTATGTGTTTATAGCAAAAGAAATGGCTCTGAATAAAGCACCACCACATTCACGATTATATTGAGCTACCGTGAGGACTCAGAGCAAACACCAACTTCATCGGCTCATGCCATGATCAACAGCAATTCATAAACACTGACCACCACTGAATATATTCATCTTTACTGAGAAAGTCCAGAAAATAAAGATTCAAATTATGACAAGGGAAGAAAGGGTGGCTTGGGGAGGAGTTTGTGTTAGAAGGAAGTTTTTACCTTCCTTAAAAAAAAAGTTCCAAGTATTTTACAAAAAGCAAGTGTTTGTGTGTTAGTTGCGTAAATTAGATTTTAGTTTTCAGAAAATTGAATCTATTTGTTACTTCATCAAATGTTGATTGAGTATCTAATGTGTCAGGCATTCGGACTGTCATGATTCAGCAGTGGATAGGATTCAAAGGAAAATAAACTCAACACCTCCCATAGTCCAGAGAAGGGCACAGGGCGGTATTTAAAGACCTAGCCTCTGGCACTAGCTTACCTGGGTTCAAATTCCAGCCTCAGAAGTGATTAGCTGTGTGGCTTTGTTCAGAATACTTATCTTCTAATTTCCTCATCTGAAATATGAGAGCAATACTAGCACCTATGCCACATAAAATGTTAGCGAAAATTATAGAGCGTTCATGTGTGTCAACGGCTTAGAATAGCCCTTTTGGTACTTGCTAAGTTCCACATCAGTTTTGGTATTATTAGTTATATGGATAATTCTTTCCCATAGGCTCTTTCTCTACATAGACAAAAAAGGGCACTAATAACCACGTAGATGGATACAGAATATTATATGATCATGTCAGTGTAGAGCTTTTCACAGACCTGAAATAAAATAACAAAAACACAATACTTTTTTTTTTTTTTTGGTGGTGGTGGTGGTGGTGGTGTTGCGTGGACAAGGACACAGGCCCCGGACACAGATTGCCTGGGTGGAATATTACCTTTACTACTTCCTATCAATATTAGCTTAGGTGAATTAACTTTTCTTTCTGTGTCTCGATATGGGGAATGCCATATAGAAAATATTAGGTGTTAGCTATTATATTATCATATTTTCTTTATATATTATAAATTCTTATTTCCAAATGGTTACAGAATTCCAATATTTTTGTTTTCACTAGAATAAGAAAAAAATATTTATATTTGTGCAGAATTTAAAGTTACTTACCTTAGCAATAAACATGACAAACCATCTGCTATAAATTATTATTTTCATAAAGAACATGCTAGTTTTATGATAGCCTTTGGCTACAGAGTTCTTGCCTATGACCACATACTAGTTCAGAGTATGGTGGGGGTGGAAGTGAGGGCAGGCCCACTTTTTGAGTATCTCCTACGTGCAAAGTGGCACAATGGCTATTTCTTCCAAGACTTGGAATGCTCCTGGAAAGTGCATATTATCATCTTGTTCATTAACTGATGGCAAAACTAAAGTTCAAGAAATTCAATTCAACCTAGCCAGAATAAAAAAAAAAAAAAAAGAACAAGATTTAAATGCTGGTCATTCTAACTAAAATTTCTGTTTCCACTTTTGTTCTATAATTCTAAGCAAGGTTCAACTCCACAAAGAGATTCAGGGAGGAACATAAAGAGAAAGAAAATGGTCCAAAGAGAAAGAAAAAGCCTGAGAAATAGAAGAGGCTCATACCTCTTCACTTTTGCATGGAGGGTCTTAGCGTATGTAAAATATCAGAAATAAGAAATGCAAAAGCAGAAACTCACTCTGAAAAAAAACAGAAGTACAAAACAAAACAATTCACATGAAAATGAGTATGAAGACATAAAGGAGAGATGTAAAAAAAAAGATTAAAAGAGACATCAGCTACAGACCTTTCTGAGCACAAACATCGTACAAATTGGAAGATTTCAGATATCTCAGAAAACAAAGAAGCCTGATTGAAGCTCTCTCTGCCCCAGGATGACACAGAGGCCAACAAGTGCATTAACTCTCCTTAAAAGCAGCTCCAAACTACAAAAGAAACACTGTTCAAAGACAAAATAAAAATTCAGGGACTTATCCTAGGGAACAACAAATGGAATGACAGAGAGAAGGATCTCCATCCTCTTCTGTGGTTCAGGGACATGGCTTCAGGGGGCCATCTGCTGCCCTTCACCTTTAGAGTGACAAGGAATGCAAACATCCATAGCAGGAAGAAACAGGTTGGTCTTCTGTAAGGTAGTCCAGACCAAAGCTCTGGTTTTCTCTTAAAGTAATGCTTCATAAGCTACAACTATGAATACTCCGAATAAAGAAGCAATTCAATTTTGTTATTGCAATACTTTTTTAAGTTTTTATTTAAATTCCAGTTAACATACACTGTAATATTAGTTTCAGGTATACAATTTAGTGATTCAACACTTATATACAACACCTGGTGCTCATCATGACACATGCATCCCTTAATTCCCACAATTCTATTTAACCCATCCCTCCCAGCCGGTAACCCTTATTTTGTTTGCTATAGTTAAGAGTCTGTTTCTTGGTTTGCCTCACTCTCTCTTCTTCTTTTTCCCTATCGCAATATTTTTTTAAAGACTTTATTTATTTGGGAGGTTGAGAGAGAGAGAATGAGCAGGGAGAGGGGCAAAGGGAGAAGCAGACTCCCCACTGACCCAGGAGCCTGATGCGGTGCTCGATCTCGGGACTCCGGGATCATGACCTGAGCTGAAGGCTGACTCTTATCCAACTGAGCCACCCAGGTGCCCTGCAATATTTTTAAAAATGCAAACAGAAAGGCTGGGCATTTTCCTACTGATTTTAATCTAAATAAAAATACTTTGATGCATGCTATTATATGATAATACACATCCTTAATTCCTATATGTTTTTTTCTCTAACTCTGAAAGTCTTGCACACTGGAGATGGGATTCCAGAAGCCTTCCTAGAGTTTTGCCACTCATATAGATAGGCTATTCCTTAGCTGTATAGATGCAAGAGATGAACTTCTTGGCCTATTTATTAGTGAAGTATGGTACATCACGAGTGCTAGAACTCATGATGGCCCAAACTGGATTTCATCTAAGAGACTTCAGACTTTCCATGAAGCACAAGATTGGCACCTTACTTGAATGTACTTTCCCTGGAACTGGTGCTCAAAAGGTTGGCAGATGTAGACTGCTTGATGACCTACCTTCTCGACAGATCCCGATGAGTGGTAGAAAACAGGGACCACTGACTGCTAAAGTCATGAAGGGGATTATAGTCAACCATTTATTAAAAGCCTAGAGATGGTGATGTTTAAGGCACACTTAGTTATCACTGAAAAGACAGCTATAATTCTAAAGGAGAACTAACAACTAGAAAGATAGCCCATGTGTACCAGAAGGGGTTTGAACTCTGATCTAAGGATTCTGAATTTTATCCTAGACAATTGAGAGCCACTGAAATTTTTGGAGCAAGAGAGTGGCAACAGGAAGAAAGGTACAGTGTGGAAAGTTTATGTAGTGCTATGTACGAAGAGACTGATAGGCAAGAATGTCCATCAGGTGGCTTTTGATGGTTGATTAATCCAATGCTCTAAGTCCTCTTGTCTCTGTTTTCCTAGCATACCTACCTGTTGCAATTCCAATCTGAATAAATCCAACAGCCTTATCTCCCTGGATTTACACACAGAGCATTAATTTAAAGGTGTTGCCTTGGTATTATATTTACTTAGCATTCTTTCATTACCAGTTTAGCCAATTGTATGCCACCCTAATGATCACCAACCCCTACTGGGCCATCCTATATGCTCCACTGATCACATCATTCTCCTAAACTCATCTTTTATTGTTAAAGTTCCAAAGTTCAGGCCTGAGTCCTAGGCTTTTTCTCTTCTGGCTCCACATCCTTTCTTTTGGAACATTTGCATTCATGCCTCCAGCTTAAATTGTCACCAATGTTAAAAGGACTCACATGTTTATATTTTCAGCAGACTTGTCCTTTATTCTCTAGACTTAACTCTGTAGTTGGGATCTTCATGTAGGTGTTTCAAAGTTATCCCAAACTCAACCTGTCTGAATGTCAAGTGAGGATTGATAACTGATGCTGCCTCACCCCATTCCTACCCGAAAAACCTTCAGTGGCCTCCTGTATGCCCTTAGCTCGGTGAGCTCACCACCGCTTATGTAGTGTTTGAACCAAAACCCAGGAGTCATCTTGGCCCCTTACTTTCCTTTGCTCTCATATTTGATCTCTTGGCGATCCCTACCACTTCTTATTCCAGGTACCTTCTTTCTTAGCCTTCTCACCTGGCCAGTGCCTGCTTCTATTTCAGCTCAATTTTTACTATCTCAAAAAAGTGTCTTAATGTTCTTAACTATGTCCTTTATCCGTATTTTAAAAATTCACAGAATCAATTTGATTGGCAATTGCAAATTATGTAGACCAAAGGAGAGGACAGCAAGGAAATCACTATCTGGAGATACAGGCTAAGGCATAAGATACAGGCTTAATCCAGAAATGCAAATCTGCCAGGGTTGCTAACACCAGAGACTAGTGAGCAGAGAATATATGGAAAGAAAACAGGAGAGTTCAGGTTTGAACATTGGGGAACATACCCATTTGGATATGGGGCAGACAGAAGGAGAGAATGAAGAGCAGGTTAGGGGCAAGCAAAAGAGTGACCACATGCATTTATTAAACTAATCAAAATTTTACCTAGGTTAAATGGATGACAGCATACCTTTAATTTATTTTTGGTGGCTGCCTAAATATTATTTCTCAACTGAGCTTGTGAAGCAATCAACATGTGGAACCAGTGTCTCTAATGCCAGTTTTACTTTTGAGTAGGTATAGTACTTCAGCTTCACTGTCTATGATCAGATCCTCTTCTACTTTGAAGGGTCATTAACTCTATTTTACAAAAGACAAAATAAGGATGAGAGAAGTTCAGTCATGTGCCCCAGGTCACAAAGGCAATGAGTGATGGGGCAAGAATTAGAACTCAGAACTCCGATCTGTGCAACCTCACTGCCAGCTATGCACCAGTACAGCAGACTCTCAAAGGACGAGACCCACCAAGCACTGCTCCCTGCACCCTCAGTGGTCCTGGGAGTGCCCAAAGTGACACATTCAGGCCAGGCTGAAGTTCTCAAAGCAATGTGATGCTGAATTAGCAGTCAAGGATGCTTGTTCTAGGCAGGTCCTGAAAACAATCCCTTTTTGATAAAAACTGACCATTATGTTTTGGTTTATCATATTAAGATACTGCAACCAATAGGACTGACACCACCCAGTGTAGAGACCCAGCTATAGCCTCATTCTTCTATGATAATGTGGTTTACTGAGAGTGAGATGCAGAAGTCCCAGGTGTTGCAGACGCTTTGAAGGTGCAAGGCACTGAAGCATGATAGGTTTGCAAGGTACTTATGAGGACTTCAGGGCATGGGGGCCATGGAATGGCAAGAAACGAATCTGACAAACTGATGGGGAGGCTGTGACCTCAGACTCATTACAAAATCAAGTCACTCTCCACCTAAAAGGGAAACCTGGAACTTGGGCATATTTCCCACCAGAGGTGGAATTACAGTGCAGAGAATGAAGCTGAAACTTCAGGGCCCGTTTCTTGCATGATCCCTTGGGAATGCTAGGGGTTGATGGGACATGCAGACTTCTGGATGAAGAGGTGAAGCCAGGTTACAAATGGAAACATTCTATGTAAGCATTTTTTAAATACATTGCTTACAAAGATTGCAAAAAGGAGACCTGGATCACCAAATCTCCAGTAACTAGTCGGAATTTCTTTTAATGTTTTAAAATTTGCATTCTTTTCTTAAAAAGGGCCACAGAATTGTATAAGCTTTAGGATCCACAAGGGAAAAGCTTTGTTTTGTGGGTCCTGGGGCTTATGATCTTAAGTTTCTCTTCAGTTTTATAGTGAATATGTTTTTTAATATTATTGCTAGAATATTAATAAATAAGCTGAGGGAAGAAGGTAATGATGGGAGCCACACAGTGGGAGTCTACAGGTTGCAGGAACAATAAGCATTATTTTTTAAAAATATTTACTTATTTGAGAGAGAGAAAGGGCAAGGGACTGGGGGAGGGGCAGAGGGAGAGAATTTTCAAGCAGACTCCTTGCTGAGCATGGAACCCAACATGAAGCTTTATCTCATGACCCATGAGGTCATAACCTGAACCCAAACCAAGAGTCTGATACTCCAATGACCAAGCCACTCAGGCACCCCAGGAACAATAGGTGTTCTATCTCAAATCTCTACAACCATGAATGCCCATTTGGGTACATAAAGAACAGAATCAGAGAGCAAGAATTACCGGATTAACTAATAATGACAAGAATTATTCTATCTTTAACAATTTGTATGCAATCTTGAGCAAAGTGAGTCTATGTGTGTGGTGTGTATGTATGTGTATGTTTATATTGTGTGTGTTTGTATTTAGTGAGTGCGTGTGTTTGCTCTGTGTCTGCATTTGTGTGTTTGTGTTTATGTGTGTTTGTGCTCTGAGCTATAGAGTGGAGGCTAAGAAGCATATTTGCTGATTTGTGAAAGAAATATAAAGACAGAGAGACATAAACAGATGTGAAAAACCAGAGCAAAGAGATAGAGAAAGGGAGAAATGGCGAATAATGAGAAGCAAGAATGGGAAGAAAGCAGGGACAACAAGGGACACAAGATTTTTTCCAATCACTAGAAGAAAGGTTGTCTTGATGCCTTTGGAAAATAAAGATAGTAACCTAAAAAAATCTTGTGGCCATCCTGACAAAGTGACTCTCAGTCAAGTAATCTTTAATTGAAAAAGTCTCCTCTTGTCACCTCAGCTCCAAAAGGGGAGGGGGGGAGTAAGAAGCCATATGTTCCAATCCTTTGATTCTTGTTTCACATTTTTGATAAATGTGTCTCATAGGGGCCATTTCTGCCAATGGCAAACTTTCTTTATGCTTCAGAATCTGCCTTCCAGCAGTCACATAAAATCTCACCACTACAAATTGCCAGGGAGCTCTGGAGTTCTGAAGTAAATAAACCAGAATTGGTAGGGAGTTGAGATAGCAAAATTAAACTGAAGAGCCAGGAAAATAAAGTACCAAAAGTCCACTCTTTGTTCAACTCAAGGAAATCGTTATCATTAGAAAATTGTACATTACCTCCAAGACAAATAACACTTATTACTGGGAATAATCTCCAAATATCTCAATTTCACAATCACTTTATTATTCCTGATTATTTTTACTGTTATTAATTATCGCTATCATAAATAGCTGACTAGACCAAGTTATTCATTTTCATTTTTATTCATTACTAAATCTCCATAATAACTTCTCCATATTTATATGATGCTGGACTTTCAACCTGCAACATTATGTATCTGGGTCAAGAAGACACATCACTGATTCTAGTAACACCAATACCTGATGTTGTCATGACAATTTACAGGTGGTGGAGAAGAGAAAGGGGAGCTCTGGCCAATTTCTTGAGCACTTGACTTATTTGAATAACAGTTCAGAGATGGGAAACAGCACAGCTTAACCTTTAATTCATGTCCTTCGAGTTCTGGACCCATCACCAACAGCATGATGCTAAACTGCCACGAGATCATAGAGTCTATCTATCGTGTCAAAGTAGACATAGTTTCCAAATTCATAATCTCGACCCTTTAATTATGACAGGATAATTTTACTTCACTCACCCTTAAGCCACCAGAGTTTTTGAGAACACCTGGCATATGAAAGACACTCAGTACTCTCGTATCCTGATTGAATTATTCAGTGGCTAGAAAAGCTTCTGATGGTGGTTCAGTGCTCTTCCAGTATCTAGGCAGAGCATGGGAACTTGGTCTTAAATATCAACTTATAGATATTTCCTGTTTGTTTTAGTCATTCCCAGCAGAAGATACATCAAGATATTAAGACTGCAGTGCTTACAATTTTAAAACTAGTACAAATTTGGCTATGTTCCTATCAAGAAAATGTGCTAACAACATGCAGTCTTATGACCCCTCAGTGAAAATGCAGACTTGACTCATCCAGGTCAACTCTTTATGTCTCTTGATAATCTGACTGATTACAAAATACCAAATATGTCAAAAATCTAGGAATCGGGACATATAATGGAATCAGAACAGTGGAACCACACAATGAAGCACATTAGCCACATCCAGGTTCATTTAGCATAGTTATTCTTATCCTCTTGTAGTACCGACAAAGCCAACTATATTATAAACAATTTTGAGTTTCTAGAGAATCTGTTTTTTTTTTTTTTTAGTCATTCTACAAGAAGTTAGTTTGTTACTAACAAGTGGCTTGCAAATGGAAGTAAAGGCAAGCAGGCACACAAGTCTTAGTAAAGAGAAAGAAAGAGAGAGGAAGGAAGGGAAGAAAGAAGGATGCTAGAAAGAGAGAGGGAAAGAAGGAAAGAAGGAAAGAAAAGAAAAGAAAAGAAAAGAAAAGAAAGAAAGAAAGAAAGAAAGAAAGAAAGAAAGAAAGAAGAGAAAGAAAAAGAAAAAAGGAAGAGAAAGAAAAAGGAAGAGAAAGAAAAAGAAAGAAAGAAAGAAAGAAAGAAGAAAGAAAGAAAGAAAGAAAGAGAAAGAAAGAAAGAAAGAAAAGAAAGAAAGAAAGAAAGAAAGAAAGAAAGAAAGAAAGAAAGAAAGAAAGAAAGAAAGAAAAGAAAGAAAGAAAGAAAAGTTGCTTGGATATTTCACTTCCTTAATTTCTCATAAAGAACTGCAGAGGGAAAAAAAACAAACAAAAAAGATACAAATTTAGGTCCTATACTAATTTTATTAATGTATTCCCATTGCCTAGCAAGTGTCTGCAATTAGTCTGTGTACGTGTACCTATATACATATAAATATTAAATCCCCCAGCATGTCACAACCGTAATGCCACTTAAAGTCCTTCTTGCAATGAGTTAGGACTTGGTTGGACCATTAAGCTTGCCAATGATGCTGAGGTCTGTCTTCCCAAATTCAGAGCAATGTTGAGAAGCAGCCACATGACAGCAGCCTGACCCTGTGCAAGGAGCGAGACTGATGTGGCCCTGCCCAGGTGCCACAGGCCCTTAGTGATACCCTTTTCTCAAGTCTCCCTTTCTAAAACAATTTTGTCTTCTCTTTTGAGATTCTCTCAGGCTCATGAGTTAGACAAAAATGGTGCTTAGGGTTAAAGGATTTTAAGCAGCACACAAAAGAGCCTGTTAGAGCCCATGGACACCGTGGGCTGAGGCGTCCGCTGCTAAGAAATCTAAGCCACAGCTGGAAAGCAACTTTAGCATCAGATCATTGGTCCTGCTCCTTGTGTGTGTGTGTGTGGTGGTGGTGGTGGGGGGGGGGGGACAGCATTCTTCATGTCTGCCATGGACCTGAGGCATTAAAGGGCCACTTCTGGGCTGTGTTTATACTTAAAACTTTGATATTGCCCCAGGGCTGGTGCATGTTTTTGTAGAAAGACAAAAATCTCTGCGTGCCATAAAGGAAGGAGTTGGCCATGAGAAGTCTGCCAACTTCCTTTGGGCCTTAGGCTATGCTTTGACCACTCCTGAGTTCACAGGATTGCAGTCCCTCTTTTCCATGTCAGCGCTGGAACCCAAGGTGAGGAGACTGGACAGAGAGGCAGGCGCACTCTGCTCTGGACTCCAGTCTTCTGAGCACAGAACTCTGCTGCTTTTTACTTAAATCTGGCACTGTTGAACCTCCCACCAATGTAAAAAATGTCTGCCTAGAGTAACTGTTGCATAAAAGTTTTATATAATTTACAAGAGCCTCACTAAACTGTGCATTTATTATGTATTGTACATTTGTTAAGCCAATCCACAAATATATATTAGCATATTCAAGCGAAGAAAAAGGATGAGTGTATGGCTTGAGTATTGAGAATAAGATGTGGTGTAATTGGCCTCTGGAAAAGCAAACTGAGTTAACAGGAAGCCACTGATGGGTTTTAATGGTCCAGAGTGAAAGGCGATGGCTTGAGGTACACATCAGATGTGTAGTTTGAAAAGAAGTAGAGAGATGATCAAAAGGATTAAACAAATGGCAATACCACGTTGGAAATTATCCAGCGTCAGTCCATCAAATTATAAATGGTAACTCTGGCTATTATGGTGGAAACAAAGATAAAAGGAAATGGATGGATCTGACAGGAAGGCAAATTTTACAAATGCCAAATAAGTAGCATCGGAGAAGAGGCTCGGGCTTTTGGCCTATTGAGGTTGATGGGGACAGTGTGCTACTCTGAGAGGTGAACAATGGAAGAGAAGCACCTTAAATGGGGTAATTGGGATGTCGGTTATCAAAAGGTTGAATTTAACGTGCTAATGAGACACTCAAGGGAAGAAGTGATGAAAGGCTAGACCGTATGGGAGAGTTTGAGCTCTAGGTAAAAATTTTGGACATCTTGGGCACATCAGTGCTAAAAGAATATCAAGGAGAACTCAACATGTGATGGCAAGAGAAGAAGCAGCTGAGCTTGCAGATATGATCACAAAGAAGTACCAGGCAGTAGGATGAAAGCCAGCAGGGTGCAACAGCAGTGATGCCCAGAGGAAAAGAAAGTTACAACAGACAGAGGGTCAAATATCACTGAGGTTTCAAGTGAGATGAGCGCCCAAACATGGCCTTTATTCTCTGGTATGGAATACCAAAGGCACCAACACATTGTCTTGATGGACTCAGAAATCGAAGAGAGAGAAGGAAAAAGAAAATGAAAATTTGGGGGCCACGGCCTGGGATACAAAAGAAGGAATCAAGGAACTAGAGGTGCTCACTAAGGTTAATAAAAGCAGATCAGGGCAGGTGTAATTGCAAAAGTCAGTCAGGAGAAGATGAGGTTCCCCGAGAGCAGAGCAGCTGAATTAGGATGGAGGTAACAATCTGGTCCAGGGTGTGACGATGCAAGTGGGTGGATACGATGGGAGAGAGGAAAAAGCAAAACAGCTCTTGGAGATGAGTCTGTCAAGGCCATGGTGTAGAATCCAAGTAACAGCAACATTTTAATAAAATATTGGGTGTGAAATACCCATTTTAATAAAATAGTGGGTGTGAAAACCCTTCTGTTGACAATAATCGGGACAGGGTTAATTGTGCTTTATTGTATCTCAAAGGAGACTATTTTGTTCTTTAAGGACTGAAGATGCAAATGCTGTTGAAAGCCAGTGGGTTAAGCAGCAGGACACCAAACCCACTTTCAGACAGCAGGGTGCATAGGGGAAGAACACGAAAACCTCATGAACATAGAAACCTTCTCTGGAGAAAGACAGTGGGCAGTGCAGTCAGGTTTTAGGAAGGCAGGGAGGTGGAGCAACATTGAGGGGAAACCATAGCTGAGAATGGGGGCGGAAGGTACCTGTGAAACATGGAGACACTGTTCCAGGCCTCCTAGCACATGCCTTTGGGAGAAAGAAAAGGGAGTGGAGGTCAAGGAGAGCAGTTAGAAACTACGGCTCAGGCTGTGGAGGACTGATGCAAACGGGGGCATGCTCCAAACACACCGAGCATTCTGCTATAAAAAATGAATAGAGAGAACAGGTTGTGTGAGTCTCAGGTGCCTCTGCACCTCAGGGCTTTGGCGCCCTTGGCAGCAGGTTCTGACCATGGCTGGTGTCTTCACCACCGTGGGAAGAAAGCACAGGGATGCGCTGGGGCAGCTCCGGGGTGATGGTCCCCCCTTGAGACCACTGCTTACACATGCCCATCACGTCCTCTGTTGAGAAGCTGGGCAAGTTATGGAAGAGATTATATCAAACTTTATGAGTTCCTGGGCCCCCTGAAGACCATCCATCCATAAACCCCAACTTAATTACCACAGTCCACCTTATTACGGCTAAACCCCAAGCTGTTTAACTTTGTTGCTAATATGCTCACTTTAAATAGCTTGTGCCTAGTGGGCTTGGGACACATTCCCAGCAATAATTAATCTGGATGAAACCAATCCTCCTTTCCATTAATTAAGGAATGCCTTGTCCCCCCAAATTAAAAGAAAATCTTCATTAGCAAATTGTTACTAATCCACTACTGATGAAAAAGCAAGCTTGGGAGTGTGTATCTCAAACGTTTCATAGGTTATTGGATTTACTGGCAGGTGGTGTTTTATTTATTTATTTCTTTAAATCATCTGGTATTTAAAGGGACTGATGGCTAGGATGAGACTACACAACGGAGAGGTGGCAACGCAGAGAATAATGACAAAAACGTTCTGACGTTATCATTTATAGCACTTAGTAGCCCAAAGACTGAAGCAGCACCAGTACGATTGTTTTCCTGAGATGACATATATAATGGCCAGAAAACACTCATTTAGAAGTATGGCTGTAAGTTAAGGGGTCAGAGAACAGTGGAGTAGAGCACACCCCATGTGGCAGTGCAGCCTGGGGCATTGCAGCCCCACCACAGCACTGGGGCGGCAGGTAGCAGGCATCCCGTGGGTCAGAACAAGGGCAACCGGTCGATGACCTGAGCTTCCATGGAAGGTTTCCATTCACTGAGGTCAGTGACCTCGGAGGTCAGTTGGCTTGGATGTGTGTCCCGGTCCCAGGAAGCCTTCTCACCATTGATTTTCCAAAGTCCAGATCTGGGTGCGGAAGGCTTGCTATAAACATATCCATTCCTGGTGGCCGACCTGGAGCACGCGATGGACAGACTGCCTCCTCAGGTGACCTCACCCAGACCCCGCAATGCTAATGTCTGTGGTGACAGTGCCACTGTCCTCCTCTGGCAAGAAAGCTCTCCCTAAAGCTGCAAGCCCACGACAAGCTGCTGACATCCCCAGAGGTCTCCCTGGGTTTTCAGAGTCAGCAGATGCCCTCTTGCCCACGGTTAATGGACTGAGATGGACCAGCTGAGCACTCAGAGCTTCCTTTCATCCTCTGCCAACTCCTGCTAAGACATGAGACCTGGATGTGGGCCTGGGGGACTCAGACCCTGAGAGCTTACTGGTTTCCCTCACACCCCTGCTCCCCACAGCCCTTTCTGGGTTCATACTCTACACCATGGCTTTTTCTGTTCTTCTCCCACCAAAATTTCAATCCTCGTTGACTCTTGCACCTCAACACCTGGCATCCCCAGTGACAGATGGACTCGAACACACCTCAGTCCCTGCTCAGGCTCATTCCCTGCTCAGGCTCCCTCGTCCCCATCCTAGTAGGACAGGGGAAACCTTCCCCATTCATGCGCTGGGTGATGACTTTGCTCCAGTTCATTGTCTCTTGGAATCTCAATTTTTATTTTTATTTTTTTAAGATTTACTTATTAGAGAGAGAGAAAGACAGACAGAGAGAGAAACCAGGGAGGGGGTAGGAGAGAGAAAATCCTGAAGCAGACTCCCCACTGAGCACAGGGTTCCATGTAGGGCTTGACTCCAGTACCCTGAGATCATGACCTGAGCCAAAATCAAGAGTCAGTTGCTTAACCGATAGAGCCACCCAGGCACCCCAGGAAACTCAGTTTTTAATTGGGATAGTTGTTCCTATCTCATTAGAGATGGCTAGTTATCTATCCAATATCCTCCCCTCCCCTTTGGTAAGAGAACATGATATTCCATTTGGAACGGCAATGAGCACAACTAAGAAATTACAGATAGAAGTTATGACATGGGGCTTCAAGAAAAGCTTTCCTCACCCCATCTTAGACTTTCATTCCTCCTCTCTGAGATGCAGATGGGATAGCTGGAGCTTTAATAGCTGTCTTGTGACCTTGAGGGTGGAAGCCATGTGCTAGAGAGGGCAAGGCATAAAGTTTAAAGGTATTTGTGACCTCAGTGACTTTATGGAGCTCTCATAGTGCTCTGGACTCTCATCTCAGGTCCTTCTGTGGTCTGTAAATAAGAAGGAAACACATCTCTAGCCTGCCTAACATCTCTGGTCAAGTTACAAGTATCTAAATAATATGTTTCCCACCAGTGATGGGATAAGCTTAAACTCGTGAGCATATATGAAGACTCTAAGGTAGTGGTGGGGACATTGGCTCTCTGCACATGTCCGTTTCCTTGTCCTGTACTTTTTGGTGGGCTTTTCTGAATCCTTATGTAGCCATTTGAACTGTGACTGACTCTGTCTCTGATAATAAGAGTTGAAGCTGTTCCCATGAGTGGTTTTGAGACTAATGCCTTGATAATTTCAAGGACTGGCTTTGTGTTTGTGGGTCTTTTAGAGGTTAGGATACCCCAGGCCTCCTCTTAATTATAAGTACAATCTGTGAAGTGGCTCATGTGTATTTGTGAATTTAAAAAAATGTCTTTTAGAGCCTTGCTGGTGGCTTTCAAAGTTTTCTAAAGCAGAGCACGATTATGTCTGATGGACAACCAACCATCAGCCTGCAGGGTACCCCTTGCTACCCCTCACCCCACTTTATGTGTTCCTTTGCATTCACATATCAAAGTCGCTTCAAAAAAATAATAAAAGAGATGAAAGAAAAGAGAAGAGGCAGCCATGGCAGCTCAGAATGCAGGTCTAATATTTTAGAAACAGAACTATGTAGGTACAGTAAGTACGACATCAATATTGCCAGTGACATCAGCCACATTTGGCTTTGTGCTCTCTTCCCTGGCTTTTAAGAGCCTGATGTAATAAGGGTGTGGCAAAGAGGGGGTGTTTATGCTCCAAATACTCCACAAAATGTCACCTCAGCAGTTGGAAAAACTAGCCCCAATTGCTGGTGAACCTTCTGTACATCTATGCATGTTAGTTCAGAGGCATACAGCTTCAGTGACCCGGGGGTTCCTGTTTCATGCTCTTATTTGGATCACCTCTTCTTGCTTCTTATTGCAGACAGGCATTTAGTGAGTGTACGTGGACTGGTTGGGGTTGCAGTTTATTCATTTCCATACCACTTCAATAGGCCACTGTGACTCTCTCTCAGACCTGCATTCCTAAATACACCAGGTACAATGGCCCGAACTCTGGATAGAGACTTAAAATTATTGAACCCCTGTCCAACACACCCACACCTACCCTCCACACACACACATACCCAGAGTTGTGTAAGTTGTGAAGATCCTTCTTCCTATAACTCCTAGAATTGTCTGAGTACAATTAAAGGTAAACAGAATTGCCAGCTGAATCAAATGCAAAATTTTTCATAGAGCTGCTGCTACTGCTTGCCCAGTGATTGTTGCTGTGCCCTGGAGATCCCCAGATAAATCTGACATGGTCCTTGTTCTCAAGATGCTTCTAGTCCTGGTATCCCAGAGGAACCATTTCCCTGACTAAGATGGTGTGCTGTAATGCTAGGTAAAGATATGGCCTAAAATTCTTCCTTCATTTTATAGCATTGAAATGTTGGGCAATTCATTTACTCTTTATGATGTTCTGCTTTCTTGTTTGCAAAAAAGAGCTAATCATGAAGATTAAATGAGAATATGAAAATACAGACATACACATATCTACCTAAATATGTATATGTGTTTGTATCCTCACTTAATATCTATCTATATATTTGTTTATATATAATGTTCAAAATATATATTTTATAATATAGATTTATTTATATGAATGTTTTCTAAGAATATATTATATATATATATAAATGGGAATATATATAGGTAATATAGATAGTGTGGATATCATATATATAGTGTGTGTATATATATATATGTATATATATAGTACCTAATAAGCAGAAAGGCATGTAATTATTTTATTTTATTTTATTTTATTTTATTTTATTTTATTTATTATTTTATTTTTTTAGGTATGCAATAACTTTAAAACCTACCCCTGTCAAATGGCACAATAATAGGCAGATAAATGAATCAAAATAACTCAAAATGCATCTCCCTTTCTCTCTCTCCATACACACACAGGTGTGTATTCTATATATATAATATCCCCCATATAAAAAAAATTTTTTAAAAGATTTTATTTATTTATTCATGAGAGACACACAGAGAGAAAGGCAGAGACACAGGCAGAGGGAGAAGCAGGCTCCATGCAGGGAGCCTAACATGGGACTTGATCCTGGACCTGGGATCATGCCCTAAGCTAAAGTCAACCACTGAGCCACCCATGGATTCCTAAAAACATCTTTGAATAAAAAAATTATCTTTTAACATTTTTATCTAGCTTTAATTGACATAAAATAAACTAGAATACAAAATTTGGTAAGTTTTGATATATGCATACACCCCTGAAACCACTGACCACAATCTGGGTATAAAAGTATGTGTTGGTCTCAAGAGTTTCAAAGTGTCTCTTTATAATGCTTCCCTCTCATCCCTCCCCAGCCACTCCTCCTCAGGGAACCACTTATCTACTGTCTGTTATTACAGATTAGATCACATTTCCTAGCATTCTGTCTGAATGGAACCATTCAGTATAAACTCTTTCTCTGGCTTTTTTCAGTATAATATTTCAAGATCAGTTCCTGCTGTACTGGTGATCAAAGCTGCTGTGAATATTCATGACAAGTCTTTGTACGGACATATACTTTAATAACTCTCAAGTAAATACCTATGAGGCCATAAGTATATATTTAACATTTTAATAAACAGCTAACGTTTACAAAGTTGTTGTGCTGTTTTATACTCCCTCCAGGGCATATGAGAGTCTATCCACATCTTGGCCAACACTTAATATTGGTCATGTAAAAAAAAAAAATCTTTTAGTCATTCTAATAGTATATCATTATATTTTTAATTTGTATATACCTGATGATTACTGATGCTGGGCATCTTTTTATGTGTTTACTTACTAGCTATCTATCTTCTTCGGTGAAAACTGCATTACAATCTCTTGTCCACTTGTTAAATTGGGGTGCTCATTGACTTATTATTTAACTTTGAGGTTTTAAATACGTGTATGTATATTTATAAATATAAAATATATACAAATATTGTCTTGGATACAATCTGAGGTCATCTTTTCATTATTTTAACAGTGTCTTTCTATTCATTCATTTAGTTTCACATAGTAAGGCCCAGTTGTTCCAGTACCTTTTGATGAAAACACTAACCCTTCTCACTCAATTGACGTCATATCTTTTTCAAAAAACAAAAAACCCAGATGTTAGTACATGTGGGCTATGTCTTGTATTCCATTTATCTATATATTTATCTTTTTGCTAATATTCTCCTTTTATTTCTATACCTTTGCAATAAGACAAAATCAGGTACTATTAGTCTTCTATGTTTTTTTAAGATTGTTTTGGCTACTTATGATCCTTGCATTTCCTTCAGTTTTTTTAGAATCAGTCTGTCATTTTTACAAAAAAAAAAAAGCCTGCTGAAACTGTAATTGTCATTTTATTGGTAGATTTTGGGAAAAATAAAATTCAACAATACTGACTCTTCCAACCTCTAAAAATATTCTCTCTCTTATTTACTTATGGTATCCATAATTGTTCTCACAATATTTGTACTTCCTAGTATGCAGGTCTTGCGTATATTTTGTTAAATTTATTTCTAATATTGCATATTTTTATTCTATTTGAATAGTACCACTTTCTAGCTTCAATTTGCAATTATTTATTGCTAATGTACAGAAATATAAGTAAATTTTGTGTATTGATCTTGCATTATGCAACTTTGCTAAACTCACTTATTACTCCTAGTGGTTTTTATATGTATGTTTATTACATCAGGTTTTCTCCATAGATGATGATCTTATAGGCAAAAAAAATAATTTTACTTTTTTCTTTCCAATGTGAATGGCTATTATTTCTTTTTCTTGCCTGACTGCACTGTCTAGAACCTCCAGTACAATTCTGAAAAGACATGGTAAGAGTGGACATTCATATTTTAGTTCTAATTTTAGGGGAATATCATCTAATATTGTACCATCAAATATGATATTACCCGTAGATTTTTCATAGATGCCACTAACTAGTAAAGTCCCTTCTATTTCTACATTGCTAAGAGTTTTTATCAGTAATGGTTTCCGGATTTTGTCAAATGAGTTTTCTTCATGCATTGAAATGGTTTTATATCTTCTCCCTCATTTTTAGTTACTTAACACAGTAAATTACAATGATTGATTTTCAAATATTAAACCAATCCTGCACCCCTGAGGTAACACCATTTGATCCTGATGCAACATCCTGCTTATATACAGTATGTTTGGATCAAACTCTCTAAAAAATATTTTTTAAGAATTTTTAGATTAATGTTCATGGGGGATGTTGGTTCATGGTATCCTTTTCTTATGAAGTCTTAGTATGACTTTGGTATCAGGGTAATGCTGGACCCATAGAATGAGTTAGAAAATATCCCCATTTTATGCTGGATCAGATGGACTTCACAGATGTATTCAGAGATCCCATCCTAAAGCAACAGAATATGCATTCTTCTCAAGTGCGCATGGAGCATTCTGCAGAACAAATCATGTACTGGGTCACAAATCAGTTCTCAACTGATACCAAAACACTAGAATCATTCCCTGTACATTTTCAGATCATCATGCTTTGAAACTTAAATCCAGTTACAAGAGGAAATTTGGAAAGTACTCAAATACATGGGGGCTAAAGAGTATCCTACTAAAGTATGAATGGATCATGCACAAAATTGAAGATTTAAAAAAATTAATGGAAACAAATGAAAATGAAAATACAACTGTTCAAAACCTTTGGGATGCAGCAAAGTATTCCTAAGAGGAAAGTATTTGGCAAAACAAGCCTTTCTCAAGAAACATGAAAAGTTTCAAATACATAAACTAATTTTACACCTAAAAGAGCTGGAGAAGGAACAGCAAATAAAGCCTAAACCCAGCAGCAGAAGAAAATTAGTAAAGATTAGAGCAGAAATCAATGAAATAAAAAACAAAAGAACAGAACAGATCAACGAAACTAGGAGCTGATTCTTTGCAAGAATTAATAAGATCAATAAAACCCTGGCCAGACTTATCAAAAAGAAAAGAGAAAGAATAACAAAATAAATAAAATAAAATCATGAATGAAAGAGGAGACGTCACAACCAACATCAAAGAAATACAATTATAAGGATATATTATGAGCAACTATACCCTAACAAATTAGGCAATCTGGGAGAAATGGATGAGTTCGTAGAGATGTATAAACTACCAAAACTGAAACAGGAAGAAGCAGAAAACCTGAACAGACCCATAACCATCAAGAAAATTGAAGCAGTAATCAAAAATCTCCTAACAAACAAGAGTCCAGGACAAGATCACTTCCCAGGGGAACTGTACCAAACATTTAAAGACGAATTAATACCTATTCTTCTGAAGCTGTTTCAAAAAAATAGAAATGGAAGGAAAACTTCCAAATTCTGTCTATGAGGCCAGCATTACCTTGATCCCAAAACCTAAGACCCCACCAAAAAGGAGAATTATAAATGATTATCCCTAATGAACATGGATGCAAAAATTCTCACCAACACACTAGCCAATAGGATCCATAGTATATTAAAAGGATTCACTATATTAATAAAATAAAGGACAAGAACCATATGATCCTCTCAATAGATGCAGAAAAAGCATTTGACAAAGTATAACATCCTTTCTTGATTAAATCTCATCATACATGTAGGGATAGAGGGAACATAACTCAATATCATAAAAGCCATATACCAAAAGCCTACTGTGAATATCATTCTCAATGAGGAAAACTGAGATCTTTTTCCCTGTGGTCAGGAACATGACGGGATGTCCACTCTCACTACTGCTATTCAACATAGTACCAGAAGTCCTAGCCTCAGAAATCAGACAACAAAAAGAAATAAAAGGCATCGGAATTAGCAAAGAAGTCAAACTCTCCCTCCTTGCAGATGACATGATACTCTACATAGAAAACCCAAAAGACTCCACCCCCAAATTGCTAGAATTCATACAGGAATTCAGCAAAGTGGCAGGATATAAGATCAATGCACAGAAATCAGTTACATTTCTATACACTAACAATGAGAGAAAAGAAAGCTAAGGAGTTGATTCCATTTACAATTGCACCAAAAATCATAAGATATATAGGAATAAACCTAAACAAAGAAGCAAAGGATCTATATTCAGAAAATTATAGAACACTCATGAAAGAAACTGAGGAAGGCACAAAGAAATGGAAAAATATTCCATGCCCATGTATTGGAAGAACAAATATTGTTAAAATTCTATGCTACCTAGAGAAATCTACACATTCAGTGCAATCCCTATCAAAATACCGTCAACTTTTTTCACAGAGCTGGAATAAATAATCCTAAAATTTCTATCATCAAGACAGTACAGTATTGACACAAAAACAGACACATAGATCCATGCAACAGAATAAAGAATCCAAAGATGGACCCTCAACTCTATGGTCCACTAATCTCCAACAAAGAAGGAAAGAATATCTAATGGGAAAAAGACAGTCTCTTCAATAAATGGTGTATTGGGGAAATTGGACAGCCACGTGCAGAAGAATGAAACTGGACCATTTTCTTACACCACACATAAAAATAGACTTAAAATATATGAAAGATCTAAATGTGAGACTGGAATCCATCAAAATCCTAGGGGAGAACACAGGCAGGAACTCTTCGAACTCAGCTGCAGCAACTTCTTGCTATACATGCCTCCAAAAGCAAGGGAAATAGAAGCAAAAATGAACTATTGGGACTTCATCAAGATAAAACACTTCTGCACAGCAAAGGAAACAGTCAACAAAACCAAAAGACAACCAACGGAATGGGAGAAGACATTTGAAACGTCTTATCAGATAAAGGGCTAGTATCCCAAATCTATAAAGAACTTATCAAACTCAACACCCAAAGAACAAATAATCCAATCAAGAAATGGGCAGAAGAGATGAACAGATGTTTCTCCAAAGAACACATACACATGGTCAACTGACACATGATAAAATACTCAACATCACTCATTAGCAGGGAAATACAAATCTAAACCACAAGGCGATACCACTTCACAACAGTCAGAATGGCTAAAATTCACAAGTCAGGAAATGATAGATGTTGGCAAGGATGTGGAGAAAGGGGAACCCTCTTACACTGTTGGTGGAAATGCAAGTTGGTGCAGCCATTCTGGAAAACAGGTTGGAGGTTCCTCAAACAGTTAAAAATAGAGCTACCCTATGACCCAGCATGCTACTGCACTACTAGGTATTCACCCCAAAGATAACAACTCTAGTTATACGAAGGGGCACTTGCACCCCAATGTTTATAGCAGCAATGTCCACCATATCCAAACTATGGAGAAAGCCCGGATGTCCAACAACTGATGAATGGATAAAGAAGGTGTGGTATATATACCACACACACACACGCACACACACACGCACACACACACACACAATGGAATACTTCTCAGCCATCAAAAAATTGAAGTCCTGCTATTTGCAATGATGTGGATGGAACTAGACAATATTATGCTACATGAAATAAGTCAATCAGAGAAAGACATTTATCATATGATCTCACTCACATGTGGAATTTAAGAAACAAAACAGAGGGTCATGGGGAAGGGAGGGAAAAATAAAACAATGAAATCAGAGAGGGAGACAAACCATAAGAGACTCTTAATCATAGGAAAGTGCCTGAGGGCTACAGGAGGGGAGAGGGGTGAGGGGATGGGATAACTGGATGATGGGCATTAAGGAGGGCATGTAATGTAATGAGCCCTGGGTGTTCTATAAGACTGATGAATCACTGAACTCTGCCTCTGGAAAAAATAAAAAGTACACTCTATGTTAATTAATTTAATTTAAATAATTTTTTTAGAAAATAAAATATTGTTTTTTAAATATTATGAAAGTTTATATAGCATCAGTATATATATTTTTCATCAAATGTTTGGTACAATTCAAAAGTAAACTATCAAAGCCTAGAGTTTTCCTTGTGTAAGATATTTAACTGCATATTCAATTTCTTTTATAGATATTCAAATATTTACATTATCTATTTTTTCAATGAATGAATTTGGTGATTTGTGCTTTTAAAAATATTTATCCATTCACCTAAGTTTTCAAATTCATTGGCATAAAATTGATGATAAAATTTCCTATTGCCTTTTTAATACCTATAGCAATATGGAGTATTTTCATAGTCTTCATTTCCTTTTTTCTTTTTTTTTTTAAGATTTTAATTATTTATTCATGAGAGACACAGAGACAGAGGAGGGGGGTGGCACAGAGGGAGAAGCAGGCTACATGCAGCAAGTCTGACGTGGGACTCGATCCCAGGTCTCCAGGATCAGGCCCTGGACTGAAGGTGGTGCTAAACCGCTGAGACACCAGCTGCCCCATAGCCTTCATTTCTGATATTGATAACTTGTTTTATTTTCTTTTTCTAATCAGATCAGTTTTATTGATCTAAAAAAAATGGCTTTTGCTTTCCTTGATTTTCTCTACTTTCTCTTCTTTCACTGATTTCAATTCTGATCTTTATTATTTCCTTTTTTTTTTACTTAATTTGCAATTGATTTGCTCTTCTTTTTCTAGAAATTTTTTTAAGGATGTAAGCTATAGTCATTTATTTGGGATGTTTCTTTTCTAACATAGGCATTCAATGCCTTCAATTTCTCACTACTGTCAGATATCCCACACATTTTGATATGTTCCATTTTTTATTTTTACTAAGTACACAATGCTTTCTAATTTCTGTTTTCATTTCTTCTTTGACCCATTTATTACACAAATGTGTATTATTTAGTTTGCAAATATTTGAGGATTTTCCAGAAATCCTCCTATTACTGATTTATAATTTAATTCTATTGTGCTCAGAGAACATACTTTGCATGGCTTAAATTACTTTAAATATATTGAAGCTTGTTTTATGGTCCTGAATATGGTCTACCTGAGAAATGCTTTGTGTGCACGTGAAAAGACTATGAATTCTGCTTTTGTTTAATAGAGTGTTTTGTGAATAATTAGGTTAAGTCAAATTATAGTGCAATTCAAACCTTCTATATCCTCACCGATTTTCTATTTGTTCTACCAATTAGAGATATGGTGCCAAAATGCCTGACTGTAATTGTGAATGTGTGCATTTCACCTTGTATCCCTTCACTTTTTGCTTTATGTGTTTCAAAGCTCAGTCATTAGGTGCATAAATATTTGCAACTGTCTGCCCTTTTAATGAGTTGATCCCTTAATCATTATGCAATGATTTTTTTTATCCTTGGAAATATGCTTTGATCTACAATTTAGTTTGTCAGGTATTAATATAGTCATTCTTGCATTCTTTTGATTAGAGTTTACATTCTGTGTGTTTCCCCAGGTTTTTACTTTTCACCCATTTGTGCCTTTATATTTCAATTATGTTCCTTATCTACAGTATATAATTGGCTTTTGTTTACTCATCCAATTTGAAAATATTTTTCTTAAGATATTAACTTGGACCATTTACATATAATGAAGTTAAAGATATGGCTTAGGTTTAAAATACTATTTTTCTATTTGTCTCATCTATTCTTTCTTCCTCTTTTTTGATTTGCTCTGTTTTTGGAGTCAATTTTTTTATTATTCCATTTTATCTTCTTTTTAAGCTTCTTAGCTGTAATTCTGTTATTCTATTGGTTACTTTAGTGTTTATGGTATATCTCTTTAACTTAGAATCTTTCATCAAGTAATATTCTACTGCTACACATATAAACTTTTAAGAGTATACTTTTATTTCTTCCCTACTGAATTTTGTGATATATTTCATACATTTTACTTTTACATATATTTTAAACCCCATTACATATTGTTATCATTTTTGTTTAAGTAGTCAACAATCTCTTAAAGAGATTTAATTAATTTTAAAAATCATATATTTATCCATGCAATTACCATTTCCCAAGTTCATCATTCTCTCTGTAGATCATTACCTTCCACTTGAAGGATTTACTTTAACATTTCTTGTTGAATGGATCTATTGTTGATAAAACTTTCAGCTTCTTTATGTCTGAAAAATCTTAATCTGATGTTCAATTTTGAAAATTACTTTTGCTGGGTATAAAATTAGAAGTCAACAATGTTAATAACTATCACTGTCCTCATCTGCTAATTCTAACATCTACATCAGTTTCAGATAGATTTGATAGATTGTTTTCTTTTTTTTTTTCTCTTCATAAAGGTCATATTTTCTTGCTTTTTCACATACTTACAGTACTTAGCAACTTTTGATTGAATGCCAGGTATTGTGATTTTTTTAAAAACTCATTTTGGATGAGGATATTTAAAGTCTCTATAAGTATTCTTGGGCATTATTCTGAAATGTCCTTAAGTTACTTGGAAATTGTTTCATCCTTCAGATTTTACTTTTCAGATTCATTAGGCAGGATGAGTGTTTAGTCTAGAGCTAATTATCCATACTACTAAAAAAAAGACACACTGCATAGTTAATTTAACCCAATATTCTGTCATGGGGATAGCACTGTCCCTGGCCCTGTGTGAGGGCCAGGCACTATGCCTTCCATTTTGGGGGGGAATTTTTCCCCCTGACCTTGGACAGTTTATTCACACATATATGTTGATCATGCTAAGTTGAATAATCAAGAGCAACCCTGCAAAGAGCTCTGTGGTTGTCTCTCTGTGCAGTGTTCTTTTTGGTATTCTGTTATGCAAACTATACTTCTGTTGATCCTCTGAACTTTTGACTCTGTCTATTCAGCTCAGGGTGACCATTAGATTCCATCTAATTTCTTTCCTGAGCCAAAGCCAGGAAACTCTCTCAAGACAGTGAACCGAGGCACTCATAGAGTTTCCTTCATTGGTTTCCCAAATCTTAGAATTGTGGATTTTTGTTGGCAGATCCTCTGTGTCTTAGCCATTTTTCTCCATGTTTTTCTATCTTTTGGATGCTTCAGGTAAATGTATAAATCTGGTCTTTGCCATACCATTTTGGTTGGAAGTAGAAATACTCAGCTTTTATAATTTTATTATATTTAAAATAGTTGCTTATATCTGTATGCCCTTTGTACATTTAAAATGGTTTCAACTTATTAGATTTTATTTTCACCCAGTCCTCATATGTATAATCCATTGCCTGGTTGTCATGTACTACTGTTTCCTGTACATGTGCTTCCCAGCACAAAGTGAATACAGGCTAATATCTAGTCTATCAGGTTATAGGAAATGCAGCTTTGTATTTTCAGAGGAGAAACCTATTTCTAATTTTAACTAGGGTACTACCATGAGCTTCCAACCAATTTATTTCTTCAAATTTTCTAAGATTAAAATTCAAACTGATTCATAGTTACCTTAAAATAATATTGACATATAAAAAAGCCAAATAAGTAAGGAAAGAAGAAAAAAGAAAGTCATCTATTCAAAATAAGATACTTAACTACTTAGAAAAATTCCCGTTAAAAAATGTTTGGCTGGTTTGAGTAGGTCCATTATTAGCCATTAATCCTTTGTTGGTTACTCAAAGGAAAGAAGGAAAAGAATTGAACACTCTGATATGGTCTGGTTTATCTTTGTGCAGATCTAAAAGTGCCACCTATTATTTTTCAAGATTTTTAATTGATTACATGAAATATTGCCAGGCCCAGATGAAGTAAGTGAAAGAACTTGTATTAAATTATTTTCCTTCCTTTCTCCCCACCTTCCTTCCTATCTTTTCTCTTCCCTCCTCCATTTGACAAATATTTATTGAGCACATGCTATGTCTCAGGCATTGATATAAGCTTTTGGAATAAAAACATATTTAAAAAAATCTCATTTGATGCAGCTACCTTCAAGAAGGGACAGAAAGATGTAAACAATGTACTTAAAAACATGTACATTTTATATTATGTTTAAATGTGATAAGTGCTATATAAATATTAAAGAAGCAGACAGAAAATAAAATACTAGGAAACAGGAATTCAAGGTAGGCACTGAAAGCTTTGCTAGGGTTAGTCATAGTAAGCTTTACTTAGAAGGTGGCATCTGAACCAAGACCTGTGAGAGGTGAGGAAGTAGAAATGGAGACATCCAAGTATATGAGTAGGTGGGCCTCAAATAAGAGTGTGGAGGCCAATGTGATGAGGAAAAGAGAGCCAGAGACAGAGAGGGGTAGAGGTTGAAAGAGGAAGGGCAAAGCAGATCTTCTGAGGTCTCATATCATAACCTAATTGAAATTTTGAAGAGACCATCTTGAAGTTTTCTTCGTTTACTGAAATTCCTATAAAATGGATATTTAGTGCATAATGTGGTGAAAAAATGTGGGGCCGGTTGTCTTAATATTTTTCATCTTCCTCCTCTGTGACCACTATGGAAGGAGCACTTTTTGTTACCCAACATCCAGACCCTTTATCAACAGACACCAGTGAGGGCTCAGCTATAATGGCAGAGGCCACAGCCTGGGAAAGTGGCTCATGAGGGCTGATTGAAGGAAAAAGGAAATAGGATGAAGAATGGATTATGGGTTACTAGGTATTTGGGAAGGGGAGGAGAGGAGTCATTCTCTAGGAAAAGAAATGTGGGGAAAAAATGATCTTATTACATTTTACTGTGTTTTATTTGATGATTTTCATTTCTTAGGACGTTCAAGAAAACCTATAGTGGATACCTATATATTTCTTTAACACTTTTCTATTTCAAATTTGTTTTTTGTTTGGATGAAACCATATTAAAACTTGTTTTGGAGCCATTCCCAGTATGTGTGTTACACTAGCAGAGAAAATTAAGAAATCACGTGATATTTACTCACGTGAGTTCTTGTACTCACGTGATAGTGTGTTAAAAAAATTAATAGTTTAATTTTTTTTATTAGGTAAGGTGGTTATCTATTTTAAGTTCTTTAAAGTTTGGAAATTCTAATCAGTTTTTCAGCTGACAAGTAACACATGAACTTAGTGAAAAGTTTATAATTGTACCTGCCTTCTACATTAGACTCTTTTCCTTCCTGGAGGCAAACATTACCACTTTCCCTGAATACCTTTTGAGAAATGTCTTTTATATTAGGTTGAACTCTCTGAAATTGCCATTTCTGTGAGTCAAAAAGTCAACTGTCAGTAGTTTTATAATGTTAAAACTAACACAAGGGCATATTTTAAAAATGCGAGAATTTTATAAAAGTATTCTGACATTTTGTGTTTATATCCATACATCTTCAATATAATTCCAAATCAATACATACAGATTTACATCATGATCTTTAATACTTATATGTTTTATGGACACATGACAATTTAGCTAGTTCCCATTTGATGGCTTTTAGATTGCTTCCAAAGTCTTGTTATTTAAATGTTGCAATGAACATTATTGCTATGAATACATATAAGTAGATATGATGGATAAATTCCTAGAAGTGAAATTGCTGGGTAAACTTTTTTTTTTTTAATTTCTACCAAATTTCTCTTCAAGGATATCTCCTCCTCTTCCCCAGGGTGGATGAAGGTACCTATATTTCCACATCCTCCTAGCCTCATGAACAACCTTTGATAACTGCATGAGGGAAAATTTGTATCTTATTGTTTTAATGTTCCACCCCTAGAATGGATGGTCCATTTGCAATTTTTGTTTGCATGCTTATGTGTTCTGTGTATCATATATTCTTTCTGCTCATTAGGTTGTAGCTCTTTGATTTTTTATTTCAAGTATATTTTTATGAATTAAAAAAATAGTACTTATTTTTTGCAAAGATATTTGTCTCAGGTTGCCTGTTTTAATGCTGTTCTTATACTGCAGAACATTAAATTTCATCAAAACATTCATTTTATCATTATTTTTCTCACATTTTCCTTAGAAATATCTTCTGCGGAATGTAAAAAAATAAATAGAAAAAGATTCAATTTTATCTTCATGTTCTTTCATGGTGTTGTTTTTTTATTTTTTTTTATTTTATTTTTTATTATTTTTTTTATTTTTTATTTATTTATGATAGTCACAGAGAGAGAGAGAGAGAGAGAGGCAGAGACACAGGCAGAGGGAGAAGCAGGCTCCATGCATCAGGAGCCCGACGTGGGATTCGATCCCGGGTCTCCAGGATCGCACCCTGGGCCAAAGGCAGGCGCCAAACCGCTGCGCCACCCAGGGATCCCTGTTTTTTTTAACACTTAAATCCATGATCCATTTGAAATTTCTTCTTATATATAAAAAATAATGCAGCATATAATTTTAAATCTAAATAACTACATTTTATTTAATATATCTTATATACAGTTGCAGCAAACAAGTCCCTCTCAGTAAAATAATTTCTATCCTATCCAGTTAGACAATAACGTGTTTTCAGTCAATATATAATTTTTTATTCCTTTTATACTTCAAAAATTGTCTCAATTTTTGATGATAATTTTTTTTTATCAACAAACAACCTCTATGTTATCTGAAGATTTGGCCATCTAAGAAAATTTCTTCAGATATGGAAGTCTTATTTCCCAGTGTTTGTCTTAACATATCATTTGTTACCTTGCTGTGCACTTAACCTTGCTGCCTCCTCAAGAGACTGTGAACTACTCGGGAAAGAACCATATTTTATTTATGTCAGTATCAACAGAAAAAGTCACACAGTGCAACCAATCAATATATAATAAAAGAATTAATGATGGAAATTTCTGATAGACACACTCGACATCCATTCACTTATTTATTGTGCTCTGCACCCAGTTAAAAGAAACCTAATAATAAATTTCTTTATACCTTAGGTACCTCTGTCAGAAGTGAAATTTTTTTTCAGAGATCACACACTGCATGCTGCAGGGATGGGTAAAACTGCTATGCCTGAATTCTGTTTAGCTTAAGGTTCAACCAGCGCCATAATCTCTCTTATTTTATTAGAAAATGACACCAAGCTGTATTCAGAAGCTTGCACATGACATAGTCAATGAGCGTAGGACCACTCTTTATTTTAAAATGATTTGCATGGAGTCTTAACTACCTGCCAAAAAGCCTGCAATGAGAGATAAAATGCTTGAGAATAATAAAATGCATTTTCAATCCTCTCATCCAACGTAGCTCCTTCAACCTTCCCTTAAGAGGGAAAGGAGTCATGTCCAGTCTTTCACCATGATGTACAGTCACCTAAAATCACATCCATGAAACCCAGGGGGGAAAATGGCGTTTGCAGTTCCATTTCACAAGCCCTAAAACTATACAAATAATGTAGTTCCCTTGTCTAACTGTTCTATGCAGCTTTCTCTCCAGCTGCAAATTTTTGGCTGCTGCAGTTGTCTCTGAAAGATAAAATTCCACAGCGGTACTGAATTTCTGGCACTGCATCCCTCTGCCTCACCAAAGTGTGTGTGTGCTGGGTTTTTAAGGGCAGGAGCTCCTTGCTTTTTCTTTTGGTAAGCATGTGGTATGGCTCAATGAAACCCTCTCAGGGGTGCCCGGGGGGTGCAGTCAGCTAATCTCCAGACACTTGGTTTCTGCTCAGGTCATGATTTCAGGGTTGCGAGGTCAAGCCTTATGTTGGTTTCCACGCTCAGTGCAGACTCTACTTGAGATTCTCTTTTCCTCTCCATCTGCCCCTTCCACTCATGCACTTGCTCTATCTCTCTCTCTCTTTCTCTCAAAAATAAATGAATAAATCTTAAAAAAAAAAAAGAAAAGAAATCCTATCTGTCTAAACTTGGTGAGGCCCTCACTGTTAGCACATGATTAATTATCCCTTTAGTCATTCTTTGCAGATATTCCAAACCTTTTTCTTTCCCCTACTACTTTCTTCTTCCATTCCCATCATCTTCAAACTTCAAAAAATGGTGACTCTTTTTAATTTTATTTTATTTGACCTGTACAGTCCACATGAGAAGATTCTTCTCTTTTTCCAGATACCTGTCTTCCTAGCCCAACTATTACCCTGACAAGAACAAATGTCTTTCCTACAGAATCAAGCCTTCTCATCTTCTATTAGTACTTTGTTACTCAAATGCAGGATCCCTGGCACCTTGCTAGACCTTCTGCATGAGAATATGCATTTCACAAGCTATCCATGGGGTCTGATTAAGCCATCTACAGTCTAAAAAACTGTCAGCATCATCTCTAAAGTATCCCCCTTCCATCCTGCTAGCTTCTCTGCTTAGCATCATCTCACTTCACTCTCCATTTGTGGATACAGGACTTTTGTTTCTCCACCTACTGATTCCACAATACCTTGCATTCTCCTTCAGCCCCCTAATTTGTTCCTAGAAATTTTGACAGTTACCAGTGCCTTTCTGCCAAGATCTATTAAACATACAAGTTTCAATTCTATCATACCACTTGTTAAAATTATCACTAGCTGAGCTTTTAGTAAGCCTCATGAACTACACAATAATAAGCTCTACATTACTACTAAATATGCTATTTTGCAGAAATATTTACCCATGTTTGTTGTGTGCCTTTTATGCCCTCCAAATACTCTTAACATTCACTGACTGATTCGGTTTCTTAAAGATATCTATTCCTGCCCAGAGAAATATTTTGGGTGCTGATTTACTTACTTATTACTGCATAATTATTCCCAAACAAAACAGTTTAAAATAACATGTATTTATTACCTTGTGCATTTTCTAAGACTCAGTAGTCTAAGAGCAGCTTAGCTGGGTGGTTCTGGCTCAGAGTCTCATGACCTTGTCAGCTAGATGCCACCCATGCTGTTGTCATCTGAAGGCTTGCTGGGGACTACAGTAGGGTTCTCAACCTTACAACTATTGATATTTGGGGAATGGATAATCCTTTATTGCAAAGGGTTTCTTATGAGTTATAGGATTTTAGCAGTCTCCATGGCCTCTGCCTTCTAGATTCTAACACTACCTCCCATCCTAGTAATAGTCAAAATATCCTCAGACATTCCCAATTTCCCTGGGCTGCAAAATCACCCCCAGCTGAAGACTACTATGCTGGAGGTACTGCTTCCAAGATGGCGCACTAAGGGAGGGTTGGCTGAAGGCCTCAGCACCTTGTTGGCTATTGACAAGGAGGCCTCAGTTCCTTGCCACATGGGTTTCTCCATAGGGCTGATGTAGTAACCTTATGTCATCATGGCTAACTTTCCCCAGAGTGAATAATCCAAGAGACAGCATGGAGACAGAGGAAGCTGTGAATTCTTTTATGATCTTTTTGATCTAGTTTTGGAAGCCCCAATTCTTCACAAATGTCCTATTTGTTATAAGTTAGCGACTAAACCAAGCCCACACCCAAGGGGAGAGGAATTAAGCTCATTTCTTGAATAGAGAAATATGAGGAAATTTATGAAAATATTTAGAAAGTACCAAAGCCCCTTCCCTCATTTTAAAAATGTCTTTATAAATTGTTGAGACACCATATTGTGTACCTGAAACTAATGCAATATGTATGTTAACTATACTAGAATTAAAATTTTTTAACACAAAAAAAGGCCTTACATAAAATGTTCATAAAATTATCATGAGATAGCTGGTTATCCTCCGATCCCCCATTCATCTCCCCATAAATATGCTGTACTTAATCAGGAGAACTCTGAAGTCTTTTTCACACAGACATCCCTGTGTTTCTAAGCTCGTCTTCTTGTTCCAGCCTGCCACAGCCCACATGAATCTCACTTTTCTAAACTTCTATCACCTCACTTTATAGGTTGTGTGTGCTGCCTTCTTCTAGCCAATCTAAACTAAACAGGAAAATGAAATAAGAGGACAAAAATAGTTGACCTTATTTATTTCTTTACTCCTCTTTATCCTTCTGTTCTGTTATATTTTGTCTTTCTTAATCACCAGCCTAATATTACCCTTATAGCAATTATAGGTGTTTGTATGCAAATTTGAGAAAAAGATCTTCTGGTTAAACATACGGTAAGTGTCTGAAAGAGGTCCTTCTCAGTGTAGGGGAATGAAATATCTACATGAGAATCACCTGATGAAGCGTAGAAATTCAAGCTCTATCTGGACAGACTGACCTTGTCAGATCAGTAGAGGTAGGGTCTCAGTGTCTGCTCGTAGGAAAGCTAAATGATTACTAGATCTTTTCTCCCTTTTAAAATCACAATATCAAATAAATGACTACATGATTATAGAGAAGTTCTTCTGGATTTCTAAGAAAACAATTTACATCAAACTTCTTTTATTTTTTTAGCTTGATATTTCTTTTTTTAAATTTATTTTTATTGGTGTTCAATTTCCCAACATATAGAAGAACACCCAGTGCTCATCCCATCAAGTGCCCCCCTCAGTGCCCATCACCCAGTCACCCCCACCCCCCGCCCACCTCCCTTTCTATCACCCCTTGTTCGTTTCCCAGAGTTAGGAGTCTCTTATGTTCTGTCTCCTTTTCTGATATTTCCCACTCATTTTTTCTCCTTTCCTCTTTAAACTTCTTTCTTTTAAATATTTATTTATTGGGGCATCTGCGTGGCTCAGTGGTCAAGCGTCTGCCTTTGGCTCAGGTCTGAATCGAATCCTGCATTGGGCTCCGCGTGGGAACCTGCATCTCCCTCTGCCTGTGTCTCTGCCTCTCTCTATGTCTCTCATGAATAAATAAATAAAATCTTTAAAAATTTTATTCATTTTAGAGAGAGAGAGCAAAGGGGAGGGGCATAAAGAGAGGGAGAGAGAGAATCTCAAGCAGACTCTGCACTGAACAGAGAGACCTATATGGGGCTCATCTCATGACCTGAGATCATGACCTGAGCCAAAATCAAGAGTTGGACATTTAACTGACTGAGCTCCCCAGGTGCCCCTACACCAAACTTCTTAAGCCTCTGATAATGAGCTGACTGGCTAACCACTGTTACATAAACTAATGTGGATATAAGGCCCAGCAGTCTATGTTAACTTTCTTAATCTTATTTGCTCTAAGGCAAAATCACTGGTCGTTTGCCCAACTATGCATCACTTTCTCCCCAAAATTTGGGCATCTCTCATGTGATTTTTCTTCTTGTTATCTGGTGAGACTAGATAAATCTCTCATGCTGACACAGAAGAGGTCAATTAAGCAACACTAGGTATTTTTGTTGTTTTTGTTGTTATTTTTAATGAGATGCTATAAATTGAGATAGCACATTACCAGAACATTTTTAGAGAATTAGCAGTTTTTTGGGAGGAGTTGGCAGCTGCAAATATAGCCCAGGGCCAGTATTCTGGCTAATGAATAGCAACCTAGGCAAACTCCTAAATCTCTTAAATTGTTAGAGCAATTACCAAATACTAAGGGTGGGAAATATAGTGTATAGCCTGAAGGAAGACACACACACACACATACACACACACACACACATCATGAAGTTGCAGAGCTTTGAGATTTGAGGAACTAGGTCATGATAGTCCTTTTTATGTTTTTGTTGAACTCCAAGTAACCTCGAGGTACCACCTGGCCTCATGCTTATCTGTCTTGATTCACTGAATGGGGTAAATTTCCTGGGAATTTTTGGATTTAGTCCAGTGTTTGAAAAGCTTACAGGGGTGCAATCTGCTACAAGGATATTCTTTCACTGCAAATATCCACCGACACTGCAATGAAGTCACCTGTGAGTTAGCCTAAAAGAAGGTTTCCCTCAAGAACTGCAAGCATTCTTGGCACATAACCACTCCACCCAACCCCCCTTCACTAGGAACTTGACGAAACTTTACCATGGCTCCTAGCAGCTTAAAGCCATGTTCCTTGGATGACCTCAACCTCCCTTAAAATGCCTACCCAACAAAGCTCAATGCTACCAGGAGGATTTAGTGTTTGTTCCAGCCAAAACCTAGTGATAGGCTGATAGGCCTCTGAACTCCCTCTTAGAGCAGACACTTACTAAAGTTTGCAACTATAAATCCTTTCTCTCCCCTTTGAGACATAAATCTTCTACAACCTCAAGCTGTCTTCTCAAGGACCTGAGAGTCATCCATTCAGGATACAAACATTCAAGGAGCTAGCTTTCCCTCCTGGTGTCTGTCAGGCTAAGAGCCTAACTTTGGTAGGCACCTTGTTCCAACTTGCATCACTATCTCCTGCCATCAAGACAGACGTGTGTTTTCCTCCAGGTAAGTACTGAGATGACCTAGTCACATGGACCAAACCATCCTACGTATTGTCCTTAAGTGGCTTTCCTTCAACATGCCCCAGCATTTAAAGTCTCCAGATTTTTATTCAGGCAAAGTTAAACTCAGTTAAACTCAGTTTTGTTTTGTTTTTTTTTTAAGATTTTATTTATTTATTCATGAGAGACACACACAGAGAGAGGCAGAGACACAGGCAGAGGGCCCCATGCAGGGAGCCCGACGTGGGACTCAATCCCTGGGTCCCCAGGATCAGGCCCTAGGCTGAAGGCAGCACTAAACCGCTGAGCCACCTGGGCTGCCCTCTAAACTCAGTTTAAACTGGACTATCTTCCATACTTCAAGATTTTCTACTAAACAATATCTGATTTTATTGCTTCTAACCAGTGTCCAACTTTGCTTAGCTTTGACAATATGATTCAATAAAATGGGAAGTTAAATCACATTTGTCTTATGTTTGAAAAATTGCGGGATATACCAGGATGTACTTCTGGAAAGACCATAAATATAAGCCACATGTGAAGGGTAACAATATTGAACTTTATCTGAGGTCTGTATTCTCAGAAGCTAGGATTTAGTGAAAGTTAAGAGTTTACCTGCCCTGCACCCTTTCTGTTGTGTTCCTAGAAATGAGAAATGAGTACATACACATAATAGCCCTGCTCTAGCATATTCCAAGATAAGACCTATCTCTGTCTCTTATTATACTCATAGACTTGTTCAGGACTCCTTGTCTACCAGCCTATATAAAATTCTGGCCCCATGCATTCTCTTTGAGCTATTCTTTAAAGGGCATAGTGAAGTCAGTAGTAGGGCTTATAAGTAGCTGGGATAGGAAAGGGAAAGGAGCACACATTCCAATCCCCAGTTAAGTTCTACTGGTTGGTTGCTTCCCATTCTTTGTTATGGACAATTGCTATTTTTTCCATTGTGTGTGAAAGTGTCATATGAACACAGTTTTAACATCCTCCTTGTCTATTCAAATGGAATTGCTGAACTTAAGCCCTGGTTTTATAGAAATGCTAGAGCCTTCACTGAAATATGTTTAAACTACATTAGGTTGCAGATGATAGCTTTTATCTCCAGGAGCTACAACTAGAGGAGGTTGGGGGAGGAGGGTTGTTCCACGAGACAAGAAAATTATCATAGAAAAAAAAAAAAAGAATTTGGAGAAATGTAAGGGACTTTGAGGCGGGCTCAACACAAAAATCTTGTTTGCTTTTATTTATTTATTTTTTTTCCACCTACACTCTTGCAGGACTGCAACCTTAGGAGACAGCTCAAGGAGAGGAGTGTAAAAATCATTAGCATTCAAGAAAAGTCTATATTCACATATTCTGAAAATCTTGCTTTGCCTTGAATTTGTGTACCAGCAGTCACAAATAGAAATAGCATAAGCTATAGAAATGTATTTGTTCAGCTGATGATGGTTGAGACAGAAAGAGTTTACATACTGAAGAATAACTTTGGAGGAATTACAGATGGAACTGCAGCATTGAGGTCAAGGCTGTAGAAATAGGTATTGGAGTGAGAGAACCACATAAGTGGGGATCTTCTAGGGCAAACAGTGATTCTCAATGGGCCAGGGCAGTGAGCTTCACCTGACATGCCAGAAATAAAAAATTCATTGATGTTCATCTAGTATTTCAATCTGCCACTCAGAGAGAATGATCCCACACCTTGTAGAAGGTGCTGGAAGAGGAACTATTCTTTCACTGTGACAGATCTTGGGTGAATTAATACCTTCAATGGTAAGAAGTTTTTTGGTTATTGTTTCAACATTGGTAAAACTGCATAGGTATTTCTAAGAGTGGCTGGTATTAGATGCTTCTAATTTGATAGTTTGGTTATGGCACCTGTGACTCATTAAAATACTGGGAAGGAAAAAAAGGAAATATGAAAAAACACAGTAGAAAAATGGAAGCCAGGCAACCTCTGTTGTAACATCAACAGTTTCTCCCAAAATTTTAAAGTAGATCTTGGATTGAGAGAAAAGCATGCATGTTTCATTCCATCTAATGGAGTCCAACTGGGGGGAAAAAGGGTGAAGTGGGAATAAACCTACTTAAACTTGGATGGTTGGACTGTTGCCTTCATTGATGTTTTGATTCAGAAGGGGAAAAACATCTGAGTTTCAATGGAAAACTATGCATTTTTTAACACATTCTCCTGTTATAGCTGATTCTAGTTCTATGGGAGTGATTTTACAACTTTGTAAATTGCAGCTAACTAATAGCAATGCAAAATAATTCTTGTCTGTAGACATGCACATGCTGTCCTATCTGGTAGAGGTTCAACTGACTTCTCTCTTTGACTATGGAAGAAACCACTTGCTTCTATTTGCACATTCATTTCAATATTCTTAATTATAAATGCATCAGTTTTTTGGATTTTTTTCCTTGAACTTGTAAGATCTAACTCGTTTCCTCATCAATAAGTTAAGTAAAATATTTAAAACATGTTGGGGGTCGTGCTTTTACTTTCTTCTAAAAATTATATCTAACGGTTCAAAAGACTAACTTAAACCACAATTTAAAAAAAAAAAGAAAGGGAATACATTCTCAAGATTAAATAAATAAGTAGAGATATGAATAGTGGCATGAAAGCTAAAAAATGTCTAGTTACAACTGATTTAGAAAGTGAAGACCTTGGGATCCCTGGGTGGTGCAGCGGTTTAGCGCCTGCCCAAGGCGCGATCCTGGAGACCCGGGATCTAATCCCACGTCGGGCTCCTGGTGCATGGAGCCTGCTTCTCCCTCTGCCTATGTCTCTGCCTCTCTCTCTCTCTCTCTCTCTGTGACTACCATAAATAAATAAAAATTTGAAAAAAAGAAAGTGAACACCTTAGAATGCTAATAGCTATGCACATAGGAAGGGAAACCAACATTTCACCAACTCATTTCTAATGATTAATCCATGGCCAATCTGGTCTCATCTTCTTAACCTCCAATTGTTTTAAATCAACGTCATGTCACTTCACCCATACATATTATATATATAATATATAATATTATATATATCATTATATTTAAATATATATCATATATGTGTGTATATATATATACATATATATATGTACACCATTGTCTCACCTAAGATTAACAATGCCCTCTTAAAGAATCAAATATTGAATTAGTGTTCACATTTTTAATTGCTTCACAAATGTTAAAAACAGTTTATACAGATTTCTTTCCTTTAGTCTTTAAAGTCTACCATTGCAACTGGTTGATCCTTCTTCTAAGTGTCTTATTTACCCCATAGATTTCCTTCTTTCTCTTTTTTCTTCCCCTTCAATATATTTGTTGGAGAAACTAGGTGTTTTATTTTTCCCCCTGTAGATTTCCCTACAGTCTTATTTTTATTAGTTTCATCTATGGCATCACCTAATATATCCCTTCATTTTCTGTATTTTCTTATAAGTTACTGGTTGGATCTAGAGGTTTAATCAGGTTCATAGTTTACTAATCAGGACTCATTCATAGGTGGTATATATTCCTTCACCATGAAGCACGTGATGCTTGGTTATCTCTCATTTATTGACATTAGCAGGTGTTAATAATCAATGTCTCGGTTTATTAATTCATTTGGAGTCACAAAATGGTGAGACTCTAATTCTATTAGTTCTTTCCCACTTGCCAGCTGGAGTACAAAAACAAACAAACACAAATCTTCCTTAACCTATGTTTGGTGACACACTGGTAGAGAAGATAAATAAACAAATACCTGACCCTCCCCAAAAAAAAAACAAGATAAAAGCTTGGTTGTTTCTCTTTAGTAACTAATTTTTTAAAAAATAATGAGTTGATTCACAAGCATCCTGCAGTGGTAAACAATACAATTTGGGTTTGTTGTTGTTGTTGTTGTTTGCTATTGTATACTTAATGGACTTTTAACATGTTTGATGTATTTTAATTGATTATAGTTATTAACCTTATGAATGCTTGAATTAATTGTCTGAAATCTGGCCATTTAATTTCTGATTCTGTTGAGGCTTTATTTAGCTCCAAGCTGCCTCATGAGTACTCTTGATGGGCCATTGTAATCTCTTAGTTTCTTTACTGTCTCTGATTAAAATGTTGTAGGCTCTTCTGGTGTATAGTCATACACCAAACTTAGAATTAACCATTTCTCAAGGAACACTGATTTTTTTTTGTTTTATTTTGTTGTTAGGTTTTTTTAGTGGAAAAAAAAAAAACAAAACAGAAGATTGTAAACCATGTGGGATAATGTGTTCCAGTTAATATTTTTAAGCGAATATGACATATGTAAGCTGTTATATAACATGAAACTTCAAGTTTATAAAAGAAATACACACGCACAGACTCAGAAAGATAAGCCTGAGAGAATGAATGAAAATTCCAAAATGTTAACACTGATTTTCTCTGTGTAGATTAATGATTAGCAATGATTTTTATTTTCAAGTTTATAAGGATATATATTTTGCAATAAACATATGATACTTGAGAAAAAAACTATAAGCTGAAAATTTTAAAAGAGTTCAGGTTTTGTAGTAAGGATTTTCTATTATGGCAAATAAAATTATTGTAACAATTCCTGTTAAGTCACATAGGCCGCCCTTAAAAGAATAATAAGCATGAATTGGTTAATATTTGTGAGGCATTTTAAAAGTAATAGGTCTGTGTGGCATTATTCCACTTAGTTTACAACATATTAATAATGCATTTTATTTATCTGGCATTTGAAGTAGAGTTTAATGAATTAATAAACATAATACCCAATCACATTTAATGAAGACCTTTCAAATGACTCATCTAAATGAGCCTGTTATAATTTTATAATAATTATATTTATCACTTTTTATTACATTTGTTCCTTGAAAGTATTTTACAAGCATTCGGTTGGTTAACCCTTAATACATTCATCTTCAGGTAAAACGGACAAAGGGTATCCTTGTTCTATTTCTACTAATAGTCCAGTCTAGAGCAAAGACAAGCTGAAAACTCTGCTCTTGCCCAGTTCCTGGAGAAAACCTGCTATTATTTGGTCATAGATTTGAGTTCAGGATAGAACATTAGTAGGGCTCAGAAAATGATCCTCAAAAACACTGCATGCTTCCAATATTTAATGTGTTCTTTACAAATGATCCCCAGGGCCTTCATCTCTACAGTTCTGTTTTAGTAATCACAAGCATTATTTTTTTAATTCAAATTGAGCTGACATACAATATTATATTAGTTTCAGATACCTCTTCATCTTCTATGAAACAACCAGGACTCTTATTAACCATTGTCATGAAATTCTTACATCTGAGAAAAGCCTTAAAAAGAGGGAGGGTCCCAAAATGATAACATGAGCTTAGCTTCTCTGATTTACCATGGGAGTGCTAAAAAGTCCAGAATTTCTGGCAGCTTTGAATAATTTTGCCAGAAATTCCAAGAGACATATCATCCCAAATCCTTCCAGCTAAACATCCCACTGCCTTTCTACAATGGTTGCTATTGGCCAAGTATGGTAGTGATGGATCCACAATCATGAGATTTCTCTTTGGATGGGCAAATGGTACTCTGTGCTCAGTTTAAAGTCCTCATACATAAAGAGACACCGAGTAACTTACTCAATTTGATCTTTTCATGTAGAAACAATGGAATTCAAGGGAACATTCCAAAAATAAAATATTTCACTTTGACAGCCTTACCGGGATAGTGGTTATATTGGTTTTGTTTGATTTTTTTTTTTTTAATCTGATTTCAGGAATCCCTTAGAGTCTGATTTTGGATATTCAGATCTCAGGTGTCTGGCAAGAAGTCATTCAAGCAATGGATGACATCCAATGCTTGCCATAATTTGGGAATACCAGCTGGGGCATTAGTCACAATTCATTTCAGCCTCCAGTCAGACTGAGCAAATGCAAGACTGTGTTAATAATAATTACCTTTAAGAGTGAGACAACCGAAATGCTTTCAAGGACATAGTGCAATAGATTGTTTCATTTTTTATGAGAGTACTTCATTTCAAAACAGAACCAAACTCACAAATTAAGTTCATCTAATTGTTTTATGCTTATAATAATTTCAAGTTTCCAATTTAGATGTAATATGTTGAATAATCAATTTTACCTTTGAACATGGTGTGAAAAATGGGTGTGTTGCTACTATTAACCTTTATGAAGAAATTATATCAGCAGCATCTGTAGCAAGGACGTTTCATCCCAGAAAATCACTTGTAATGTGATGCATGCACTTAATTTAGCATTGTCTTGTCCTTGTCTTGTCTAGTTTTAGTTTACAGTTTTTTTTTAAGTTTTTTTATTTATTTATGATAGTCACAGAGAGAGAGAGAGAGAGACGCAGAGACATAGGCAGAGGGAGAAGCAGGCTCCATGCACCAGGAGCCCGATATGGGATTCGATCCCAGGTCTCCAGGATCGCGCTCTGGGCCAAAGGCAGGCGCTAAACCGCTGCGCCACCCAGGGATCCCTAGTTTACAGTTTTAAAACCACTCTAACCTTACAGTATTAGTTGCCAGTACAGTACAATGTTGTCTCCTGGCAATTTTGAGAGTAAGTTGCTGACATGTACCTCCACCACCTTCAAGTACTTTACCGTGTATTCCCTACAGACAAGGACATTTTCATACATGACCATAAAACACAATTTTGCCAATTTAATTAACTTTGCTACATTACTGTCATCTAATCCCTAGACTTCATTCAAGTTTTATTAAAGTTTTATTAATTGTCACAATAATCTCCTTTGTACAAAAAAAAAAAAAAAGAAAAGATCTGAGTCAGAAATGAAGCATTGTACTTAGGTGCCCTATCTCTCATTTTCTGTGGTCTAGACATTTCTTCAGTCTTTCCTTGACTTTTTAAAAAAATATATTTTATTTATTTATTCATGAGAGACACACACAGAAAGAGAGAGAGAGAGGCAGAGACACAGGCAGAGGGAGAAGCAGGCTCCATGCAGGGAGCCTGATGTGGGACTCGATCCTGGGACTCCAGGATCACGACTGGGCCAAAGGTAGGCACTAAACCGCTGAGCCACCCAGGAATCCCAGTCTTTCCTTGACTTTAATGACACTGACATTTTTGAAGATCACAGGCCAGTTATTTGTGGGACATTTTTCAATTTATGTTTTCCTGATGTTCCCTTATGATTAGATTCACGTTATGCATTATGGATGGGGTGTCCCATTCTTCTGATTCCATCCTATAAGCTGGTGAATTAGTTGGTTCATCCCATCACTAGTGATGTCCACAATGACTACTTAATCAAAACAGTGAAGACCAGGCTTCTCCACTGTAAATTTACTCTTTCCTTTTGTAATTAACAAACATTTTGTTAAAAAAAAATAAAAAAAGCTGTTTTGTGAAATGGCACTCTAACACTTATGTAAATATCCAATTCCTCATCCAATATTTATTTCACTCATGTATTCATTTATATCAAAATGGATTTATTTTTCCTATTTTATTCAATGAACTGTTATTTTTTCCGTATCAATATTACTTTAATGTTGAATTTGTCCCAAATTTAGCCAAATTTGTCTCTTTTTAAATATATCCTCAGCATTCTTTAAGAAGATTCTTTTTTTTTTTTTAATATGAAAAAGACATTTCAGGCTTTTCTAGTACTTTTCTTGCTCTAGTCTTGCCTGGAATCAACCATTTCTCCAAGGCACTCTGGTTTCTTTTGGAGAGGAATGATTTTTAGAAGCCAAGATCTGGGGTGTCATTGCTCCTAGGCTCTCTCAGTTGACAGAACTGAAAATGAACACACGTGGATGCCATATACATGCATATACATGCACACACATGTATATTCATATATATATATATATATATATATATATGAATATTGAAAACTCTAAGTCCAGACCAATAGCTCTAATTCCAGTCCTGCACCACAAGCTTCATCTTACTTTTAAGCTTACATCCTTTCTCTTATTTGAAACAATCTTCTCTTACAGTGAGAAACATAGTTCCCATCACCCTTAATATATTATTTACAGATCAATCTTCCTATAGATTAATCTTCCTATATATAATAAATCTTCCATTGTTACCACTACCTCCTTCTCCATGAAGATTCTCTTACCCAACTCAGGATTGGACACTCTATACCAAGCCACCCCACAACTGGACACCTCCTCATCCGCTTTTCTCTGACATCCTACACCAAGAACTCACCTCCCCATTACATGGAGTCTTTCTTCTCTTGTGTTCCAAAACCCAACCCTACTTCATTGTATCCCCCTACCCCCCCCCCACACCCAGCCATGCTGGCCAGGGATACATAGTTTGTTCTGTTCTACCTCATGGCTTCAGGATGAAGTTGTTTGAGAAAGGAAGGGAAAGAGGAGAATATTCTGGTTTTATTTTGCAGTGCTCATGCTGTTACACTAGAGGTAATACTACACATCTTAGTCTGTTGTTTCAAGATAACAGTTTTTACTCCAGATATGTGCATGTCATATGTGTATGGAACAATTGAAAAACTATGAGGATCAATAAAATTAGCCAAGAAAGGACATTTTCCCCATCAAAAGGCAGACCATGAATGCTCCCCAGCCTAACATAAGGTGTTTTTTTGTTTGGTTGGTTTTTTGTTGTTGTTGTTTTGTTTTGTTTTGTTTTGTTTTTTTCAGTCCTAGAGCCACCGCAGAAGATAAGAACACGTTCCTTCTCAGGGAATGGGAAATATCCTAACAACTCCAGCATTGGCATACATTTCTATAGAATCAAAAAATAACAAAAGTAGCTTAAAAAAAGGACAAGAGATCTTGGATTTGGGGTCACTGTAGCTTTAGAAATTCAGTCATGTTTGGGTGGTTAGATCAAGAGGAGATTTTCAAATAAGTCAGTGAATTACGACACAAAGGAAACAAGATGGGATAGAATCTTGGAACAGAGAAGACAAGAGGACAAATCAAAACCATAGAAAGATACCCCAGAGAGGTTAATGTTTGATGTACTATTTTAGCCTCTCTTCTAACCAAGATTCATGTCTCTGTATGACCTGGGGTGTATTGCATGTAAAGTCATATGGGTTCAGGTCTTTTCAAGTATTTTCACATAAGATCTTATGATAATCTTGATAAATTTCAATAGTATAAATATATTTTTTCTAATTTGGTCAAGAAAAAAAAAATCTAGATGAATTCAAACCAACCCATAAACCCTGGAGCTCTCCCAGGGCCCCAGTGAGCAGATTGCAATGGACTCCATCCACTTTCTTCATCCCAAACCACATTTATGGAGAGGTAATTCTGATTGCCCCTCCTGTCTTCCAACTCCTACAATTTATAATAATGTAACATTATCACATACAACACACTATCCACCCTCCATCTGTTCTGTGTATTGAAGACAAATGATTAATTAAAGATGTGTTGATTAACAAATGTGAAATATGTACTGTTATCACTTAGTGCTTCCTTATACTTTCTCCAAAGTACCTTCTACTAATCAACATTTGACCTTGCTTTCAGGACAGAGTATCAGGCTACTTTCTGCCAGACTTCCTGAGTGCATTTCTCTAAATAAGTGATTTTCATCGAAGGGAAACTGCTGGTTCTCTTGTGGGTCCATTTCATGGGCTCTCTAAAAATATCAAAGAAGTCTATTTTATTTGAGTTTCTTTATATGCATCTCTCAATTTATCTTGAAATTAAACATGCTACTTTTAATCATCTATAAATATGTGATCACAGAAAAGAATAATAAACTCCATGATTTTTTTACTGTGTAATACATGCATACATACTTATGTGTACTGCATACATAAAGGTACTGGTACATATAAGTTGCCAAGCCTTGCTCTGTCTTGCTCTTCCTTTCCTCCTCTCCCCATCCTGCTTTAAATTGATCGGCTCCATCATGACTGAACACTGTCTCAAAAGGAAGAAAAACAACAACATCAAACTCTACCATTAACTTAAGCATGGTTCATTCCTGAGTAAATTCTTCTATAATTTGGAAGGATTTATCTAACTCTGGTCCATGCTCAGATGAGCCAGCACCAAACAGCCTCACTATTAGTATCTCATTGATCCAGTGGATTTTACTACCCATTCTATATTTGTTTCCAAGTTGCAATCCCTGAAGTTTGCTTTATTAGCAGTGTATCTTTCTTAATAATCTAACTGGAAATCCAGGGTGTTTTGGGTTTTTTGTTTGCTTGTTTATTTGCTTTTGTTTGGTTGTTTTGTTGTTGTTGTTGTTGTTGTTGTTGTTTTTGGCTTGGGCTCTTGCCCTTTTCTTGCCAGTTTTTTCAACAATTTAAGGCAATACTTATTAAAGTGTATTTGGCTGAATTAAGTTTATGAGCTTTGCTGTGGGCTTGACCTATTGTTAAGTGAGTTTGGGAAACACTGACCACCTCAAAAGCCTCTTGGAAATTCACAGCATGTATTAGTTAATGTGAACAGTTTGAAATAGCCCTTCTCCCAAACTCGGCTAAAACCTCCATTTCCCTAATAACATCTTTCTGTGGAAAGAACTCTCCATGGAACAGAGTCTGGATAAGCTAATCTAATGTTTTACACCTTTGTAAACACCAGCCTGCTGACATGCTCCTGATGCTTGGATATCTAAAAGTTTCCATCTTCAGATTCCTAGGCCACACTTTGGACTATCTTGGACCTCAGTAATACTAATTCTTTCTATAAAATGTATCTATTCCTTCTCTTCCTCTCTTCTCACTCCCTAATCAATGGCTAATGGTATTACACTTGTCTGCTGTTTCACTTTCCCAAATCTATTAGAATATTTGAGTTTTGGATTAGGCTCCCTCACTGGTCCATTGATCTGTGACTATGTTATACATCTCGCTCTAGAGGATAAAGTGGCAGGCTCTGCAAGTTACTACCCAAGGGCTAATCCCTCTACCTCTTTGCTAACAGAAACTTGCTTTTGTCTCTGATGATAATGGACCCAGTCCAGATGGGATTAATGACTGCTTTAAAACAATCTTGGAAATTCTACTCTGTGCCAGGAACTCACTTTCCTAGTCCTTCTCACCATTAAGTATGTTTACGTGACCCATTTCTAGCAAATGCACTGGAAGGAGTCTTCTGTGGGATAGCTAGAAAACAATTTTCTCCCAAGTAAAAGAAACCCTTTTACTCAGACCTTTTCTTTTCTTCCTAAAACACGGTTATATAAAGATGAAATGCTTGTAGCTTCGGGAGCTACCCCGTGACTGTGAGTCGACAAGCCTATGGATGGCACAGTGGAAAGACAGAACAAGCCTGAGAATCTGATGATGTTAATAAGCTATTGTGTCAAAGATGAAATCCCTCACCTATGTCTTCATTACAGGTTTCCTTATGTTGCAGCCAAAGGCATTCCTAACTGGTGTAAGTTCCCACTCAAGCTGCTGTCACCGTAGCTTGCAAAAAGAAAGAGCTGAATTCACTGGTAGTGAATGAATCCAGTCATAATCACCAAGAAGAAAAGTAAAATGAAGGATTAAACAAATAAATAAGAAGCAATGTAAGTGGATAAGGGCAGATGACTTCCATTAGTAGGACTCAAAAGTATTTTGGGGGGTATTTAGAATGTGTCACCCACCCACTCCACTAATTGCCAGATGCAAAAGAAAACAACATAATACAAGACAGGCTCTCTCTTTTTGAGGAGCTCACCACCTGACATGCACAGGGGAAAATAGCAATAGATGAGTCATTATGAAGAATTTTTTTGCCAGGAAAAAGTTCAGAAAAAGTCACAAAGATGGGATATTTGAACTGCTCCTTGAAACATGAGTGTTTTCAGTAAGAGAAAGTGTGATATTAAGGAGGACTAGAAATTGAAAAGAGCACTTCAGACCAAAGGAAGCACATGGAGGGATAAAAATCTCTGACTCATTCAGGTAATAGCAGGTGCCTCTAAAGAAAGCCTCTGGATGTCTTATCTAACTCAACGTGGGCAGACTATATTCCCAAATCCCTAAGACACTAGCTTCGGTGTATACTATCTGCTCAGAGGCCACTTTTCATCAAAGTACATTCCTTTGGTGTTTAACTTGGCATTTCCCTATGCACACGAATAGCACATGCAAGGAATATTCAGGAGTAAATGATCACTGGTAGATTGGACAAAAACTTATATATTGAACAACTAATTGATTGATACACTGCAAATGATAAAGTAAATGGGGTAAAATGGTAGCCGAGTCTGAGCAAGAGTATGTGAGGGGTCTTTGAAAGGCTTTAATTGGGCAGCCTGGGTGGCTCAGTGGTTGAGCATCTGCCTGTAGCTCAGGGCGTGACCCTGGGGTCCTGGGATAGAGTCCCACCTTGGGCTCCCTGCAGAGAGCCTGCTTCTCCCGCTGCCTGTGTCTCTGTCTCTCTCTGTGTCTCTCATGAATAAATAAGTAAAATCTTTTTTAAAAAATGAAAGGCTTTTATTGTTATTATTTATTAATGCACCTTTTCCAGTAAGTTTAAAATTTTTTCCAAAGCACAAGCAAAAAAGCCATAACAACACAACACAACAAAACCCTGAATGCCGTCAGGGCTGCATGGAACTAGCCTGTCTTATGGAAATATGAAACTCTGTGCCAATGTGAAAATCAACATTAACTGTTAATCACACTACCCATAAAGACGAAAGAACAAGCTGAAGGCATCTGGTGATACCCGCAGTCAAATAAGATCAAAAGCTGAAGGGAAATTAGGCGCATTTTTTTTAAAAAAACACCTCAAAGATTATGTAAATTCCATCATTACTTGGGAGGTTTGGGAGGACTCGTGCACAAAAAGGTTTATGCATGGAGAACACACAGGGGTGGAAGTGGAATCTTGAACTAGAACCAAGTGTTCTCATGTGATCACAAATAGACATTGGGCATGGCAGATGCAACAACCCAGACTCTTCCAGGAAATCCCAGGAGCCAGCTGGACCATATTTAGACGAAATCACAGCCATCTAGCAGGAGAGCTCTCCTGCATCTGTGGAATTTGAATTGGTGTCTGTCACATGGATTAATGACATTTCTTAGTCAATGCTGCAGTGGAGACATTTATATGTCCCTCTCTCACTGGGGAGTCAGGAGGATTAATTAGCAGCTTTCTGCAAAGTGCTATATGTTCTCTCTCTCAAGAGACAGATTAATGACTAATTCCCAGAATTTATCATGAAGGGAAGGTTATAATAACTACCAAAATCCTGCCTCAGAGAGGTGCGTAAAGTCCTACACTATTCGCTTATCTGAATGCAATTGGAAAATTCATTGGAACATTATACATCAAAACCCTGTTTATATTCACACCCGATATTACCATTCCTAGTGGTATAATTCAAAGAATTAAAAAAAAGGTGCTTTGTGGACAAAGACATCGTTTTTAGTTTTTTTAAAATAGTGAGCATACAGAAGCAAATCTCATTGTCAACAGGGAGATAGAATAAATCAGTATGTATCTAGTTAAGGAATAATATATAGGTAACACAATTGTATTTTTAAAGGCTTATAATAAGAGAAACACTTTGGATTCATGTGACGGTTATACATGAAACGGACCCTTAAAATTATTTTCAACTAAAATTTGTTAATTTGAAAAAAAATAGTGGGGGGACACAGCCCAAGTGTGAACAGCGTTTGGGTGATGTGTCTATAACTGACATATCATCTTTCTATTTTTCTTTATGTTCCAAGTGTCTCATGAGTTATTTCCCCATTGTTTTATTAAGAAAAACAGAGCAATGTGAAAGCTTTCCATTTTGTCCCATCCTGCCCACGACAGTATGGCGATGCTCCCCTATGTCGAAAAGGCTTTCAAACAGCGACTATTTCTTGCAATTACAATTGCCATGTCATTTGTTTTTCTCTATTTTTTTATTCTCTCGCTCCTCTCACTTTCGTTTTTTAATTTTTTTATTTTTCCGAACTAATTTCAGGATTCAAATATTTTTCTTGTACTGGTTTCTACTCCTAGGAGCATCAATGTCATACTCCCCACCTGGACTGTGGTCTGGTTGCTAGCAGCCCCCTGCCCTCATTTATTGATGGTGAAGAGGGTGAGTTGTAGCTGTGGTTCAGTGGGTTCCCTCTCATCCCAGGACCTTACAAAAGCATTTTCTCACTAGGGACTTCTGCTCACAAATCCTTCACCCTGTTTCTCTTCACCCCTCAAGAGAGAAAATTTGGTTGAGATTACCCAAGAGGGAAAGCCATTCTTGAGAAAATCATTTGGTTCTGTTTTCTGTCCCCATTGTCAAGCCTATCTTTGAGGATTCACTCAATTTTCAATGTGGTTAGTCACAGATACTTCTCTAGTTCTCTCAGCTTTTAAGTTCTACGACAGAATGGAATCATGGTTCAGAGGAACTTGTAAAATCCACTTGTAGTTAAATTCCCCAATCTGAATGGGGACTCTCAGCAACAGCTTCACCCAGGAATAGCTCAACTAATCAACTCCAGAGTTCCTTTGTCATGGGAAGCTCATTACCTCTTGCAGATGCCCATTTGTGGGCAGCTTGCTTGGTAAGTTCTATTTGTAGACAGACGTACAGACTTCTCTGTTCCTCTTGTGTCTTCTGCTCATTGGTGAATGTTTCATTTAAGAAGGTACTTTCACAAAAGTGGGACACCTGGGTGGTTCAGCAGTTGAGCATCTGCCTTCGGCTCAGGGCGTGATCCTGGGGTCCTGGGATTGAGTCCCGCCTCGGGCTCCCTGCATGGAGCCTGCTTCTCCCTCTGCTTCTCCCTCTGCCTGTGTCTCTGCCTCTCTCTGTGTGTTTCTCATGAATAAATAAAATCTTAAAAAAAAAAAGAGGGTACTTTCACAACACTGTTTCTCTCTCACTAACCAGATTGGTGTCTTTGTGTTTTCAGATTGCAACTATTCATATAAGTTAAGTAATTGTTTCCAGAAGATAACATTAAAATGCAGGCATTCCTCACTTTATCGTTATAGTTTCATCTCCAATTTCCTAAAATCTGGATTGAGAAAACATATTCAATTCATTGTAATCATGTGAGTCCCTTAATGGACTATGGGGGGAAGAGTAGATATTTTCATCTTTCATAAAGTTCAAATGTGGGAAGCAAATTTATAGTTTTATTGTCCTTTGGAGTTCCCATTTGACATTCCCAGAAAAAGGCTGCACAGCCTATAAGAATCCCTTGAGTGTTCCTTTCTAATGTTGGTATGCATGCTAAATGCTTTATCTTTCAGTATTTTTATTCTCACCAAATCTAAAAGAGAGACATTATTGTCCTCATTTAACATTTGAGGGAGTGAATTTCAGAGAGGCTAAGCAGCTAACTCTCATAGGAAGACAGCAGCAGGACCAGGATCCCAGCTCAGTACCAAATGTTCTAAATAGGATTCCAGCACACTATGTGACCATTTTTTATTTTTAGTATCCAGCTAAATCTATATTTCCCTTGTTTCTCCTGAACAAAATAAGTCTAATCCTCCTTCCATAAAAGAATCTGTCCAAATCATTGACTATGGTGGTAAATAATGTCCCAAGACTCATCTGTTCTCTCATTTTCTTTAACTACCCCTTCAAATGACAGAGCTTCCAGCCCCTTTTCTGCACTGCGCCATCATTTCTTGAGTGCTGCCCAGAAATGTGCCTAGAACTCAATAATGTCGTATGTGAGTTTGAACCAGCATGGATGTGGAATCACTTTTTTTTTTTCTTGCAATAAAGACAACATCCGAACTTAGCTCTGGACAGGAGTATCACCAGTGGGATGAGGAGAAGTCAACAGGGACCCCATCTTGGGTGGGTTATTATTCTCAGATAACCTAGAAGTGAGTTTTTATTTGAGGCTGGAACTGTGGGTGAAATTTAACAGTAGTGGTTGAGGAAGGGATGAGTGTGAGCATTTACCTGGAACTTGTGTTAGAATGACTGTTAAGAGCACGGCACTGTCTGTGGAATTCTCCGGAGAAGAAAGGTAAATTTTGTGAATGCTCTGGTAAAGAGACTTAAAAAGATTCTTTCAGTATGTAATAATTTGAATATGGGATAAAGTTTACCATTCTGATCCCCCCAAAATTGTTCATCTTGCTTCAAATTGTGGCTTTTTTTTAGTATATTACTTTTGTATTCATTTTATTTTTCCTACAGCAAAAATAAGGCAATGTAATTTTTCCCCTGGCCTTCCTTTCACACTGTTGACTGCATGCAGTCAAGATGCTAATTACAACCACTAATTTAAATGCCAAGTTTGCCCTGAAATAGATTCCCAGTAATTTTGCAAAATTACTACTGGGCATGGAGGATGCAAAAGATATGCTCAAATAACCGGTATTTTGCTTAAAGTGATTTAAATGGAGAACAGGCATTTTTCAGCCTCCACGCCTTGCAGATTGCTTTGAGTGTGTGCAGGAGGGTAACCCTGGCTGAAAGTACATTGATGGAGGCGAAGCCTGGCTCTCATGGCAGAGTCAAAAAGGACTCTTGTCAGAAGCAGTCTTTTTATACTCTGACCATTGTAGAGCTGTTTAAACTATAATGGATACCAATATGATTAAAGAACAACTAAAACAATTTCTGAATAGTCCTCTGTGTTCCTCAAGGCAGCTGATAATGAAAGTAGATGTATGGAAGAATCAGGTCTGAGCAGTACGGAGATATATCAGGGAGCTAGGATTGCTGACACCAACAGGGCAACTTTGAGTCTGTAGAGAAGAACTTCCCAATATTGGCAGAACTTGGCAGAAAGGAGGGCTCAAGGGATGGGAATGGGCCATCCTCTCCTCCTGTCTGTCATGAGTCAGGAATTGGATGGTATCAAGTCAACTGAAGGACGTCAAGTTCTGTATTCTGGGAATTAATGGATTTAGACATTATTTATTCTCTGTGTGGGGAGGGGTGGAAAGGTAACTCAAACACTGGATGGAAGGGTCAGACTAAAGCATTACTAATACACCCAGTAAATTTTATAATCTGGGATGCTGGGTGGCTCAGTGGTTGAACATCTGCCTTCGGCTCAGGACGTGATCCCAGGGTCCTGGGATCGAGTCCCGCATTTGGGTCCCCACAGGGGAGCCTGCTTCTCCCTCTCCCTATGTCTCTGCCTCTCTCTCTGTGTCTCTCATGAATAAATATATAAAATATTTTTAAAAATAAGTCTTATAGTCTATGATTTTTAAGTGAATGCTTCTTACTCAATTGACATTTATACCTCAGAGATTTTATTAAATGACACATGTACAGAGGGATGTTTCCTTATTTTTCCCTTCTGCACACTCTCTGGCAATGGTGGAGTCTGTGGGTGATTGTAGAAATTCAAACCATTGATCAACTTCAGAACACCCTTCATGGTCACTATGAAGCCTTTCCTGGACTCTACGCTTCCCCAGGGAACACAGAGATTTCCATCATTCCCATGATTCATATAGTTGGGTAGGTTACCCACAAGTTGTTTTGCTCCTTTTTCTCTTTTGTGCCTTGATAGATTGAATAACCCCAAAAGGAAAACTGCTAAAGCCCATAAATATCTCTAATCAATGGACAAATACTGATTGATCATCTACAACTTGCAAGGATCTCCTTTTCAAATAGCTGAATCACAGCGTGATTACAGTCAGTCAACCACTGGTGGGGAGGCTGAGTGAATTGGTGGTGGTGAGGGTCCCTGAAGCTGAGTCCCATCAGCCTTGGTGATGCCATTGCTCACCTACACGGATCCCCACAGATTCAGCTGTATTAACAAAATGGCATCAGAAGCCCTGCAAATGGCAGATTGTAGAGTCCAACCCAATTAGCCTGGCCATGGTGTTTATCATGTATCAGGAAGCCCAGAATTTCCAATGCATGTTTGACAACTAATACTTTCTCACTCTTTCTTATCTCCTGGGCCCAAACATCTCACCATAAGGAAACTGTCCCCTTTTGCATCATAGCTGTGCTACAGTGATGACACATTTCACCATTTATACATATTGTGACCCCATTAACCAACATTCAGTATGTTTCCCTCTTTAATTTGGAAATGCTTTTTGACATGCTGCACATCTGCCACCAACTCAGATAAGACTGAGGAGAAATGACTGGGTCAGTGGTGCATGAAATCTAATTGAATGGCTCAGAACTCTTCCATTTTCATCTGTTCTGCTTTGCAAAGACCAGACAGATGGAAAACAAGGATGGAGGTTGAAATTTCCAATCTCTAAAGTGCCCAAGCAAAAGCTGGGCCCTGCATTAAGAAGGATTGCCTCGTGCTAAACGCTCGCTTCCAAGGATGCAATGCCATATTTTACAAAAATTCTTTTTAAACACCTATCTTTCTGCATTCCAATGAAAGGCATATTAGTTAGACACTCACATAAACCAACTTGGCATAGGACAGTTATTTATACATTTAGTTGAATTCTCACAATAAAGACACTGTTCTTTGTTGCAAATGGTTATTAATGATTTGATACATCTTTTTTTTTTTTCTTTTTAAACCAAAAGAAGTATAGCAAACAGAAATGTGCACGGGGTAGATTCATATATCAAGAAGTCTCTTTTCCTCCTCTCACTGGTAATGAGAGGGGAAGTTAGCCTTGAGAGCCATGTGCTCCTTATCCTTAAGTGGGTATATTAACACTTTTAAAATGGGGTTGTTGGAGGATCGAGGAGGCCAGTGTTGTGAAGCAACAGGCATGCTATCCAGAGTGTCTTGCAGGCACTCACACAGGCAGCACTGCTGGTCTCTCCAGCGTGAGAAAAATCCTTATTAAGGTCTTTGGAAACTCACTGATCTAGTAGTTTCTTGAAATATATTCAGGCTTAAAAAATCATTAGCAAATGTACATACATATTATAGATATTGGCCTTTCTTGAATTCAATGAGGGGTTTGTGGTTCCCAGGTATTAAGTTGAATCTAATGTTCTATGAATTCATTAAGCATTCTATTAACATTTATTGCTAATAAAAATGTTTTTTTAAATGTCTACCTGGTGTATTATGGTTTACAATTAAACTTATATTAACACTATATATTTGTATATATCCATGTACATGTGTAGGTGTATTTAGTAGTAGAAATAATAGCAAATATAAGTTTATAACACCCTGGAATAGAAAGTGGTTAAAGACATTGAATTTTTTTTAAATAATTCAACGCATCTTTAATTGGTAAATATTTTATCCTGAAACTTATGTTCTCAAATGCATAAGGCACAGTATGAGGTTACTATGCATTCCAGAGGTATAGAGATATTTTACTGTGACTTAATTGCTCATGATTAAAGATGGGAATCACTAGATTTTGCCACCAGGGAAAAATGAGAACAGTTAAGGATTTTTTTTTTTTTTTAAGTAAGGGAGGGGAAATGTGGCCTTAATGAGGATGAGATACAGTAAAAGAGTTTCTGTCTCGAATATAAATTCTAAGGCTTCAAATATCAGGTGCATAGCAATTCAAGAAAATAAAAAAAAATATAGAACAGGTGATTTTCTTGTTGTTTTGAATAAAATGCATGGAGCTGACTTATTCCAAAGTTAGACTAAGTAAAGAAATTATACACATACATATTAAGTGCTGGAGGATTTTTATATGTATTATCTCATTTAAATTTGACAATAATGCTATAAACATGTGTCACTTATGCACATATAGATTTAATATGATGAAATTAAGCATGGAGGTGTTAACTGAAATGGTGAAGTTAGTAGTAAATGCCAGGTATTTCTGTCTCGAAGCCCATGACAGCTCAGTGCTTTCAAAGGGAGTCTCCTTAAGAGTAGTGTCAAGAGGCCAAGCTGAAGTGTGAATGCTTTGGCGTGGGTAGAGGAAGTTTCCTGGCATCCTTTCCCTATCATACCTGTCTCTGAAAACAGGATCACATATAATCACAGAGGAAGTGAATGCAGTAGTCCAGGATAGGGCCATTACATGAGCTGCACACAGGACATACAGATGTATCCCAAGATACTGGGCAAAGATTGTAGGCTTATAAGTAATTTCCATAATTATTCTCAAAGGCCATTACCTATTTTGGAAAGAAAGTATTTTACCTTGGAAATATTTGCCTCTCTCACTTTCCTTCTTCTTGTGTTAACAGGGCAAGGCTCTCCTGTCTCCCTAGGGCTGTCCTATGATCTGGTTGAGAACTCCAAAAAGCCTGGGCCCGGGTCTATTTTGTTGAGCCCTGTATCCATCCCCAACACCTAACATGATGCCTGACACAGAGGATGCTAAAGTATTGTACATGGGAAAAATGAATGAAGAGAAGCAAGTGAAATTCTGAAACTCCTGGAAATCAGTAGGAGAATGAATCTGGCTGAGTCCATACAGTAGGAAAGACAGATGAATCAGATTTGGGACGGGTCGCCAAGCGCAATGACACTGAGAAGCAAAGACCTTCCGTGAAGCTCTAGAAGGAGCCTGGAGCTGAGGGAATGTCCAGGTAGTCCAGTATTAACATCAGAATGTTCCAGAATGCTTAAGCTCTAGTCCCAGATTTTGAAAGTCAAGATCTTATAAATATCAACTGTTCATGTCCCTTCTCTACCAGCTCAAGGAGCATAAAGAGAGACAATAAAATGTCTGGAATCCAGTTTAAATGTTATCATTATGAGGGGTGACAATCTGAGCAAATCAAATAAAATAAAGTATGAATCCTGAAGATAAAAGAAAGTTCTGGTAGAGATAAGATTTCAATCAGCAATAGGAAAGGGGTGGGGAGCTACTGGCATTAACACAGCATCTCTCTTGGGTCAATACTGTTTATCAGGTCCACTATAACACTCCTCTGGATCTCTTCCACAAATACTAAGAAATTAACACCAACCCACCCCTGTGCCCACGAGGGGCCGAGTTGTGATTTTCAGAATTAAATATCTTATCTCAAGAATCATTTACTTCCAAAGAAGAAGAGGAAGGACCATCACCATGTAGAAATATCAATGCCTTCACAACAAGTAACATGGCCAGCTCTTCAGGTCCTTACTGGCTTTCTCAAGGCAAAGCTGTATTTCAAGAAAAGGAAAAGCCAGAGACAACATGGACTTCTCCGTCCTTACAGAGTAGTCTCTGAAAGGATTTACATGTGTTTAGCAGTTTCTCAGTCACTGCCATTTTCTGACCATCTGCTGACCCAGATAGGGAAAGGAACTGGAAAACTCTACGGACCCTCTCACATCTTGGAGACAAGGGACACGTGGCTTGCGGTAGGAAAAATGGAACACGGAAAACTATGGTCAATACTTGAGTATGGTTTCACTGGCCCGTGGCTCTGGCTGTGAGAAAATATGACAGGCATGCTGGGAACTGACAGAGCTAGGTCAGTCTGGGGCGGTAGTAGCAGTGAAACATGCGGCTGCTGGTGTCAGACATGTCTGGGCTTGCATGCCTAAGTGCGAGTTAGTGGCCCTGGGACCTTGGGGATTAACTAAACTCCATTTCCGTCATCTTTGAAAGGGGGTTGGGGGGACAGCTTCATCTTAGGTTTTCCATGAGGACGGAATGAGATTTTTTTTTTTATTTATTCCTTTTTTTTAATTTTTATTTATTTATAATAGTCACAGAGAGAGAGAGAGAGAGGCAGAGACACAGGCAGAGGGAGAAGCAGGCTCCATGCACCGGGAGCCTGACGTGGGATTCGATCCCGGGTCTCCAGGATCGCGCCCTGGGCCAAAGGCAGGCGCTAAACCGCTGCGCCACCCAGGGATCCCTGCGCCACCCAGGGATCCCGGAATGAGATTTTTTATTACTTCATCTCAGTCTACACTCCTATATGTTAATTGGATCAATGTTATTTTACAGTCAACGAAAACGTGTTAATGGCTTTTTAGTGGGATCTCTGTCTTCTGGGAGAATAACCACATGAAATTTCAGATGATACTAAGACCCCAACACATACCATTCATCCTCCTCAGCCATTCTGCTGCTTATATGCAGCCAGTCATTTACTCATCACATCTCCATAAAGTAGTCATTAACCTCATTTTAAGGGGGAAAACTGTGGTTTGGAGAACTTGGGCCAATAGCAGAGCAGGTCAGTGGTCAGAGCTGGGGTTTCCTGTAGGAAACCTTATTCCCAAGGTCCCCATACTGAGTCCTGTTGGGAAACAGATGAGAAGAGCCCAGTGACCCCATTTCTCACCACCACCCTTGATGCAAACTTCCAATAGGTCTGACTTTTATGTCAGCCAGTAAGTAGAGCAACAGAGAGATGTGGACAAGGCAATCCTTCAAGTTCCAAACCTCTCAAGGTCCCAACTCTCCTAACTTACATGTAGAATAATAAAAACTGAAATGGAGTTGTCATCTCAACACTGGGCACTCGTTCTTTGTGACACTGGGCAACTTCATTATGCTCAGCTGCTCTGAAATGCAAATCAGAATCCCCACCTCATAATATATTTAGGTTGTCCTAGATCATGCCGACTGTAACAGGATTATTATTCACCTACAGATAACAGACAAATCAAAGGCCCTAGTTTTTGCAGGGTTTTCTTTCCTTAGGAGGCAGTGGTGAGTGGGATGACTTGGTGGTTGGATTAGTTTTTCTAGGGCTGCCACAACCAACTACCACAGACTGGAGGGAATAAACAACAGGAATGTGTGCTCTCACAGTCCTGGAGGCCTGAAGTCCAAGATGAAGTCCTGATCTCACAGTCCTGGAGACCAGAAGACAGGAGTGGTTTCTCAGAGGCCACTCTCCTTGGCTTGCAAATGGTGTCTTCTCCCTGTGTCCTCATATGGGCTTCTCTCTGTATGTGTCTCTGTCTCAATCTCTTATTATATAAGGACACGAGTCATGTTGGAGGAGAGTCTACCGTAATGACCTCGTTTTAAATTAATTACCTCTTCAATGACCTTTTCTCCAAACACAGGCATGTTCTGAGGTACTAGGGGTTAGGACTTCAACATAGGAATTTGGGGGGTTCATCCAAGGAAGGGCAAGTGATCACAGGGAGACCAATTAAGAAGTCCTTGAGCGTACAGTACTTGGAGGAATTTCACATTTTTCCTTAGGTTCTTTTCTTTCTTTCTTTCTTTCTTTCTTTCTTTCTTTCTTTCTTTCTTTCTTTCTTTCTTTCTTTCTTTCTTTCTTTCTTTCTTTCTTTCTTTCTTCTTTCTTTTTCTATCTTTCCTTTCTTTTTCTTTTTTTCTAAGATTTTATTTTTTTATTCATGAGAGACACAGAGAGAAAGAGAGAGAGAGAGGCAGAGACACAGGCAGAGGGAGGAGCAGACTCCATGCAGGGAGTCCGATGTGGGACACAGTCCGGGGTCTCCAGGATCAGGCCCTGGGCTGAAGGCAGGTGCTACACCACTGAGCCACCCGGGCTGCCCATTCTTTTTAAAAGCTTCAGGGGAGCTCCACTTAATATGCACAGATCCCAACCCCTGCTCCTTGGGTTTCCACGGTCCCTAGGAACACAAACACCAGGAGAAATCTTGCTGCAGAACATGTGTTTCAGAGTCTTAGTTGTTTGCCAAGCCACGTACTTAACTCTCTCCTGCTTTCCAGGTATCCTGACTGCTCACTGGCATCATAGGCTTAGCCACCCCAACCCTTCCAAAGAACAGCTGGGATCTCAAGTGCCTCTGCCTCTAACAATTTACACAATGACTCAGGATCTCAAAATTTCTGGATCAGAAATTTTTAAAAACTTAAAATTTTTAAAATGTTTTACTCTATGTTTTCTTTCCCCTATATATAAAGCCCCATTTCCTCTAATTTCCATTTGTGGAATGGAAATATTTAAAGCATAGTAAAATCTAAATGGAAAGAATACCAGTGATCATTTGGCCCAACAATGTAGGTACAGGAAAAAAAAAAATGTTCCTCTTTGATGCTAATGTCAAAAACTTCACATATTTTTTGATTTGTACTAGGATTTTTTATACAATTTTTTTTCTGATTAAAAGTGCTTGTACTTTATAATGGTAAAAATTTAGAAAATAAGCATACATTTGGAAATTATAGTAAAATAAAGGAGTAAATAAAAATCTCTTCGCAGGGGAACAACTATTAAACGTGTGCATTGTTCCACAGAGACTTTAAACATGTATGTGAAAATTTCTACACTTTACTACAGGGCATTGTATCACCGCATATCATGCTTTTTATACTCAATATTATGTCCTAGTCATATGACACCAAAATTCTCTGAAAATGTGAGTTTATGGAATATTTTTTCCTGTTTTTATTACTTAAATTCAATTAGCCAATTTATAGTGCATCATTAGTTTCATGAATAATTAACGTTTGATCATATAAATATGGCCTCAATTATATCACCATTTCCCTAATGTTTGGCATCAGAATAACTCACATATTTGCTTTTTATTTGTATTTTTTTTCCTCAGTGGGTAGCATACTCATTCCTTTTGCTCATTTTCCTGCTATGTTTGGTGATAACACATATATTCAAGCTGCATATATTGACATATTAATGAGGTATCACCATATTTTGTTTTTAAACATTTAATTGGTTTACCTTAGGATAAACAGTGTGAAACAGGTTCAAGGTGATGTAGGCATATTCCTTCCTAAACCAGTAAATAGAAACTCTCTGGCAGTCATCAAGCCGTGCTACTACTTTGTTCCCTCTTGACTGTTCCTTAATGACCATTGGATCAACTTTGTGCATAAAGACCTCTTTCTCCTCCCTCCTTTATCCATCACTTTCCTACCACAGTCCCTGCAGACACACACAAACACACACACACACACGTTCAATCTGGTTAGGCTGATTGTCATCTGTGCAATGTCTGGCACCACAGTTCTGGCTGGCTGGCTAGAGATGATGATGACAGAGAGGCAAGCTTCCTGCCAAAGTCAAAGACAAATGTCGCTCTCATAATACAACTCAATTATAGTCAAATTAATCACAATAATGTTGTGGTCCGTTAGAGAAAATGGAGCAATTTGGAGGAAATCTACCTAAAACACTGAGAGAGTCACATACCCACAGAAGCCCCAGGAGCCCCAATGGGCAGGAGACACAGATCACAGGTAGACTTCATGGCCAGGGCACGGGTTCCCACAGGAGCCCTGAGAAATATCCTTCTCTCCATCATCAATATATTTTTTTTCCCATCATCAATATTTTATTTTAGTTGACTGCTTTATTAGAAACAGCAAATAATCTGAATTAAGCAACCTCACAGTACATTAGACACAGTTGCCCAGTATGGCCATATGCACCTTGGCTCCCTGTATCAACAAACTCCCCAAACACAATGGAAGACCTAAGGAAACACTTTCATGATGCAGAGGAAGAAACCGTGATTTCCAGGCCAAGCAGCCTGCGCTTACTGCAACACCCCCATACTTACGGAGCTCTGTCCCATGCCTTGTCTGGGCCTCTTGCCAAGCAGCACAGGGAGCCCACTCTGACCTTGTTTTTCATAAGAAATCTCATTTCTCTTAGCAATATGTAGTTTGCTTTTTAGACTTCATAGGGAGGGTGATCAGAAGAAGTCTATCACACAAGGCACAACTTTGTTAACCCCCAGCAGATATTTACATTCCAGCCTTGAAAGCCTCCCCACAGATCCTTAGCCTCTTCTCTCCTCATACATTTACTGGTGTCAGACTCATCCCTTCTCTGTGCTTCATCCTTCAGGGCAAACTGGCTGCCTCTGCATGTGTGTGTGCACGTGTGTGTGCATATAGAATATCTTCTGTCCAGTTTTCACAAGCAGAGCCTCTGCCCCTTACTCTATGGGCAGATGTTTCCTCTCAACCAAGGCACTCAGAAAAAATGAGATTCCCAATCCTTTAATACATATTTATAGAAATATGCTTGATGTGTAGGGCACCTGGTTGGCTCAGTCGGGTAGGAGTCAGACTCTTGATCTCAGCTCAGTCTTGATCCCAGGGTCGTGAATTCAAGGCCCACATTGGGCTCCATGCTAGGCTCCACGGAGCCTACTTAAAAATATATATATTTCTTAATTTAATTTTATAATCTAAACAATTCACTTAGCCTCCTAGGGTTTCAAATTTTCATATACAAAGTAAAAAAATAATTCATACCTCATCTGAATCTGCAGAGATTAAGATCACTATATATGTGCCTAATAGATGTTACTGTCATGGTCCTTAGGGAAAATCAGTGTTCTCCTCCCAATGCATGGAAGATATTGATGGAAAGAAGGAGAGATGTAAGACTACAGAAAATAGAAGGGAAAGTTTAAGAAAGATGTAATCTATTGGGCAGCCCAGGTGGCTCAGTGGTTTAGCACCACCTTCAGCCCAGGGCCGGATCCTGGAGACCCCGGATCAAGTCCCACGTCGGGCTCCTTGAATGGAGCCTGCTTCTCCCTCTGCCTGTGTCTCTGCCTCTCTCTCTCTCTCTCTCTCTCTCTCTCTCTCTCTGTCTCTCCTGAATAAAGAAATAAAATCTTAAAAAAAAAAGATGTAATCTATTGATATCAGACATTTTATACTATTATGGAGTTTATAATGAATAGTGTAGGGCAATACAGAAAGCTGTTAAGAGAAGGTGGAGAACATACTGTAGGAGGATAGAATGATTTATCAGGGAGGGCTTCATGCAGAAGGTGGTGCATTGAGCTGGGACAAAGAAGTGAAGGATAAGGTTGTTTAGTCCTGAGATTTGATTTCAGGTAAGGTCCCTTTCATGGAAGACTGGGATTAAGAGGACAGGGAAAAGTTACTTCTGGCCACAGGAAGCATTCAGCTTGTCTATATGGTAAGTGAATGGGTTTAATATAAATTGGGGAAATGTAGGAACAAGCTGCACATAAATGGACATTTAAAAAAAAAAACTATTCTAGGGGTGTCTGGGTGGCTCAGTGGTTGAGAGTCTGCCTTTGGGTCAGGGCGTGATCCTGAGGTCCTGGGACTGAGTCCTATATCGTGCTCCCGGCAGGGAGCCCGCTTCTCCCTCTGCCTGTGTCTCTGCCTCTGTGTGTGTGTGTCTCATGAATAAATAAAATCTTAAATAAAAAAAAATAAGTAAATAAAACACTTCTTTCTGAGGGAGTTAAATACTGGTATGTATACCTCAAGTTTAGATCATAAATCCGACCTTCTGCTGCATGGAACAAGAAAAAAAATAACATGAGTGCATCTAATTAAATCCATGTGATAGGACAATAAAATAATCAATATCCTGGATAGCAAGAGTAGATTGTTTTAATTTTGGATAACAGTGGCTTCCAAGTTGCTATGGCAATTGTGTTTCCTATAATGGAGATTATAATGGATTTTTTAAACATGCTGAAGGACATTTCCTTGGAGAAGTTTTTCATTATGTGCTTGCACATGGGTACTTATGTCTGTGTCTCTGTGTATGTGTAATGTGTGTGCATGTAGCATATGTGTGACCCGTTTAAAAGCAACTTTGTTTGAGGCTAAGGACACTGGTATTTAAAAATAATATCTAGGGGCACCTGGCTGGCTCAGTTGATGAGGATCTGCCTTCGGCTCAGGTCATGATCCCAGAGTTGGCATTGCATTGGGCTCCCTGCTCAGTGGAAGTCGGCTTCTCCCTCTGCCTCTGCCCCTGGCTTGTGCACTCTCACTCTCTCTCTCTCTCTCTCTCAAATATATAAATAGAATCTTTAAATAAAATAAAATAAAATAAAATAAAATAAAATAAAAATCTAATGCACATTCTTGGCATTCTCACTAGCCTTTTTGTCTGACATCGATAGATGCAAGGAAAGCTCAGAAAAATCAGCATCAAGGAATTATTTTTTTGTCTGCACATCTATTTAATGGTACATCTTACCTGAACCTCTTTCCCTTTCACATCTCCTCCTTCAGAGATTTCATGGCTAGATTTTATCAGATCCACCCCCTCCCCAGATTTTTGCAGTTTGTTTCTTTAGTTGCGATGGTGAGTCTTAGTGCCTGAAATGTATTAACCAGTCTCAGAATTGAAGACTCCTGCTTGGCACAAAAACACAACTCCTAGTGGCATCTACTGAGCATAGCAGTGTTTCCTGCTAAAATAATGTAAAAATCTGCCCAGAATAGATTTGTAGTAAGCCACATGGTGAGTCTTAAATGCCCCACTTGGGTATATTAAGGCAACACGACAAGAAAGTGTTTATTTGTAGAAATAGGTATGCCTAAAAAGCATAAATGTAAAAGGACAATACTTAAAGATGCTGAATTCTGTGAACAGTCTGCAGATGAAGTGATAAAGAAGGGACATACAATCTACAATGAGGAAATAAAGACAGAGCAATTATTGAGTATGTATAATTAAACAGAGTCCTTTTCTTATTTCTGTAGTGGAAGACTCTAGATATATTCTTGGCTCTACACCCAGACATTTTCCTTTATTTCTTTTCTTATAAGCAGATAATATATCAGTGAATTCTCCTGGGTGAACATTTCTGAATTCACAAACTATGTCTAGACTGACTGAACAGCTCCACACAGCAAGAGTAATGAATAATAAATTAATCAATTAGGACTTTTATGTGATAGGTAATTAACGAGCACTTTAAGAAGGTACTAGAATATTTAACATAATCCTCAAATCAGTGACATCTGGACTCACAGATTTCTAAATCTGGCCTAAACAAAACAGGTGTATAGAATAATAATAGACGCCCTAACAATGGGCACCACCTGTTTATCCATAAACATTAGAAACAATAAAATGGAAGTGTTGTCCCTGGTAAGTCCTGTTAAGATCACCTGTGACTTTTTAGAACTAAAAATTATCAGGAATCACCCACAGTTACAGAATCAAAAGCTCTGGCAGTGAGGTCTAACAATCTGCATTTTATGCACAAGCCCTCTAGGAGATTTGGGTGGATTACAATCTGAGAGTCACTACTTTTAGGGCATCAAAGTAGGGGATAAAAAGGAAGGGGAGGAGGGGCACCTGGGTGGCTCAGGGGTTGAGTGTCTGCCTTTGGCTCAGGTCACCATCCTGGGATCCTGGGATCCAGTCCCACATCGGGCTCCCTGCAGGGAGCCTGCTTCTCCCTCTGCCTGTGTCTCTGCTTCTCCCTGTGTGTCTCTCATGAATAAATAAATAAAATCTTAAAAAAAATAATAAAAAGGAAGGGGAGGAGATGGGTGGTCCTACAGCAGATAGAATAATGATCAAGACTGAGCTCCAAACATGAACTAGACCCAAATCTTGGCTTCTATCATTATAAACTTCTGAATGTCATGAAATTTATTCCATTTTCCTTAATTTAGGTTTCCTCACCTGTTAAAACTATCATAATAAAGCATCAACTCCACACAGTTAATGTTCAGTAAGTAACTGATTATTTTGTTAATGATTTCTTCTAAGCCACAAAATTGGAGCCAGCAAATGTTTATTAAATACAATTTGACTTTAAAAAAAATCAATTTATTTACATTTTCCAATTTATAAAAATTAATTCTGGTGATTGGCATGAAACTCCAGCATTTAGCCTCTTCTGCCCACAATTTGTGAAATAACAAGATTAAAGTGAACAGAGCATAAACATATCAAACTCACTGGAAAGTACTGCTCTCGTCTACATTAGAACAAAGGTTTTCAAACTAGGCTTCTGTGAAGCCTAACTTTCACAAAGTGGCCCAACATGCTCTGCTGTGAAAATAAAATCACGGTGCCCCTTCTGTGTTTTCTTAGTGATTGAATATGCAAATATAACTAAATGAACGGCTCAACTTAGGAGCTCTTAAAAATATTACATGCATTATAGGAAGAACTACGTGCACATAAAATAGAAATATTTTTGTAATACACGTATTAACATTTCTTCAATGATTAATCATATTAATACTTCGGAATATTTCACAAAATATTCCCTGAATTGCTGCCTCTTCAAGACTAATTGGGAAGTACTATTAAAGCATATTCACCCCTAATTGGATGTGAGAAGTTTGGGGTTTAATCTACTAACAATGTCAACAGCGTAGATGTTAAATCTTACTTTTCAAGTTATTGGACTAAAACTCTGTGATCTAAACAGCTATAAAGAAATTTCTGAAGGACCTAGAATCACATTGACTCTAGAAAACAAACTCATTTTATATTCTACGAGATATTAGTAATGCTTCATGCTTCATGGCCACAAAGCATATCCTGCAGCACCCAGCAATGCTAAACAGTACCTTTTGAGTCAGAAACATATTTTAGAACATTAGTACACATTTTCAATGTCAAACTCTCCAGCTGGGAAATGTAGGCTTATCAGCACTGCATACATATTTCAAATGTACATTACAAAAATATGACAGTGTAAAAATCTTATGGCATATCTAAGAACAAAGTTCTAAAGGGACTTTGGGAATGCCAATAATTCATAAATAAAAGCAGTGTATTTCACTAAACATCAGATATTTCTCAGAAGAGAAAAAGATATTTTTTTTCTTTTTTTTTCAGTTTTTTTTTTTTTTTTTTTTTTTTATTTATGATAGTCACAGAGAGAGAGAGAGAGAGGCAGAGACATAGGCCGAGGGAGAAGCAGGCTCCATGCACCAGGAGCCCGATAAAAAAGACATTTATTTTAAACTTTGGTGCAAAAGAAAATACTCAGCAATATCAATTTTGAGAATTTTCAGTATCTATAGTTTTTTCCTCATGGTAAATCAACACCACATATTTTTTCACTAAATCAAAAATATTTGTATGTTGCTACAATCATCCTGTTTGCAGCAACTGCTTCCTAGTTTGGGGCGTAGAATTAGAAGTAACTTTAGTCTTCATTGAATACTATTTCAATTTTTAGTGTATATAATTTTCTTAACCATGGTCTTATAGTAACTTCTTCAATTAAAAAAAATAAGGGAAAGAAAATGTTAAAATTTTAAAAGAAAATCTTAAAAAATTTTAAAGAAGACAAATCCATTCCAGATGAAAACTCATTGAAAACAGATAATACTTGTTGACCCATGAGTACACAGTAAGATATAAGATAATTTAGAAACCATTGGTCAGTATAATTAAAGTCATATTCATCATTTATTCTGGTGATGAGATAATAAAATAGACACTGTTGTATAAAATTGATGGTAAGGCATTGCTATTTCTGGGTAGCAATTTGACAATTAATATTCTTAATCATTACAATATTCATATTTTGGTCCTAGTAGTTCCTCCGCCTAAAGGTCTATGTTTAAAACTACTGAGTTGTATATAAATACATAATTACCTCAAAAGTATAGATTTGGTTAAAATAATTGTCCTTCCTCATTATGGAATACAATACAGTCTTTAAAATCTGTACTCTGTTTAGACTAGAGCAAACTTTCTCAATCTTTTTTTCTGGTCAAGATGTATACCCTGAATGACAATCATATGAAAGTTGCGCACAACTCCCACATGCAAGCCATGTCCCCTTTTCCCTCTTAAGAAACCAAAAAGGAATATGAAGTAGTAAAAGTGACTTTGCACCACCAAACTTGAATCTGATAGAAGTTTTAAGATGGCAAGTCATTCTGAATTTCCGCACTTTATTTACTATGGGCATGAAATTCTGTGGCATTCTCCACTCCTAAAACAAAATTATACCAATGTGTTTGAAATAAACACCAAGAATGATGGTTGAACAGATTATTTCAAAATATGTAAAGATGTCACCCACATTTTAATGAAAAAGTCAATTCCAAAGCATTCTATTTTTCAGAAATCATATGTGAATGCATTAAATATAACAGAATTGAGGGACATTAAAATGTGGTAATAAGCAGAGTGCCCCCGTGACAGCCAGCCCTTATTCCCTGGAGCCTCTGAATTTCAGCTTCTATGACATAAGGCAATTTGCAGGCAGAGTCCATGGACCTTAAAGTCAAGAGAACATCCAAGGGGGCCCAATATAGTCACTTAAAAGTCAAGTCAATTAAAAGCAGAGAGATTTCTCAAAGTAGAGGCAAAAAAGATGACAGAAGTCAGGGCAACTGAAGCATGAGGGAGATCTCAAGAGATTGCTGAAGCACTGTTGCTGGTTTGAAGATGAAGGGGCAACACGGTAAGAACCCAGGGGTTGAGAAAGGCTCCAGGTGACAGCCAGTGAGGAGCCAGGGACCTCAGTCCTACAGCCACAATGAGCCCTCAGCCCTCACCAACCACCTGAAAGAACCTCAGAGCAGACCCTCCTCCAGAGCCTGTGGGTAAGGCCAGCAGACATTCTAGTCCTCTTAACTCTGAGCACACAGCCAGCCAACATCCCCCAGACTTCTGATCCGGAAAACTACTAGATGATATATTTTTTATTCCAAGATGCTATGTTTATGGTAATTTGTCATGCTATCAATAGAAAACTAACATTGTAGGTATATCCGGGTTGTGAGACACTCTTTATTCTTTTGACTTTTTCTAAATTTACAATGTGGAAAAAAATAATTAAATTTTAACTTAGTTAAATTACACTGGCTTTTTATTGAGGTAAGGTTTAGTATATTTATAGAAATTCCATCACCAGATCAATTTTGATTGTTAGCAGGTGAGTTTTTCAAATAATTTTTTTTTTCATTTTTCTTTTCTCTCTCAGAAAATACAATGCATTGGCACAATATAAGTCTTCAATGTTTAAATCAAAGTTGTTTTGTCATTTTCCCAATTGATTGTCACCATTATTCTGGTACAGAAAATAACACTCCTGCAGTTATAAAGTAGAAAAGATAAACATTTCTTTCTGAATATATTGTTGTCTTAAATGATAGGCAGTGCTAAGTGTGCCTCCCAGATTTGCTTAGAAGAGGGAGTCTTAACACCCAGTGTTGTGATGTGACATACACATCAGAGCTAATCAGAGTCTGGGCCAGGACTTGGCTTTCTTTGAGAGGCCCTGATTTCAATTGTGGATAAAATCTCATTCTCTTCCAATCTAATATAACATAATTACAAATAAAAAGCCATGGAATTTATGAGGCTTATTATACAGGCTTTTGAATGGGTCACTTTGATTCTTTGCATTTTATTTCCTGGCATACCTTCAGAGTTGGGTTCCTTTTCAAATGTTGTAAATATGCAAATACCATATGGTAAAATCTTAGGACAAAAATGATAATGAGATCCCATCATAAGAAAGGAGAGGGACATCATGAAACAATAAAGCTGTTTTTAGATTATTAATCAAAATCAGGTGTCCTACTGCCACAGTAGGAAACCTTAAATAGCAAGTGATGAATTGCTTGAGGCAAAGTGTGGATAAGCCTGACAATTAAAAACATCAGGGAGGTCCAATCATAGAGACCCCTTCCATTTGTGAGTTTTTCCTCCAAGATACTCTCAGTGAAGACTGGAGAAAAATCCCCTGGTGCCTCCAGAAGGCAGAGGGGAAAAGTCACTCTGAAATATGCCCAAGAGAGAAATTATTCTGACAAAGCCTAATTGACCCAGAGGAAGGAAAATACCCAACTCCAGCCCTGCTTAAGTTTTGCAGGGTTGGAGGCAGGGAGGCTAAGAAATACTCAACACCAACTCCCTCTTGCCTTCCTGTCTCACCTAAAGAAGGGGAGAGAAATGGACACTCACTTGCCAAGTCCACAATTCAGAGACACATTCACGAAAAGACTGAGATCTAATCCTAGGCATAGAGAATGCTTCCCTTCTCCATCACTAATGTGCTTGTACACCAGGGGAGATGAATCAAGGACATCAGAGGAAACTGTAGCCTCTAACACCTATAGGTACAGCAAGCAGTATGGGGTTACTGGAAAGAGGATTTGGATTAGTCATAAACTTATACTGCAAACTCAAAAGCAAGCATTTGAAGGAGAAAAAAATATGTATCATTGATATGCTGAGATAAGAGAAAACTATGAAATCATTTAAGAGCACGAATACTTCTCAGGAAAAGAGAAAACAGAAAAAGAGTAGGAGACAAAAAAGAAAAAAATGGTAAGGAAGAGAGACAGTAAACATGGTAAACATTGATCAAACTATATCAATTATCACTTTATTTTTTCCCCAGATTTATTGAGGCATAATTGGCAAATGACAATTATATACATTTATTTAAGGTATATGATAGGTTGCTTTGATACATGTACGCATTGTGAAATGGTGGCCACAATCAAGATAATGAACGGATCCATCAGTTCACACAGTTACCCTTTGTGTCTGTGGTGAGAATGTTTAAGATCTATTCTCATAGCAAATTTCAAGTATAGAATACAGTGTCATGAACTCGAGTCACTGTGCTGTATGTGACATCTACAGAACCTATTCATTTTGTATACCTGAAACTGCACTCTCTGGCCATCTGCCCATTTCCCCCCTCTCTCCTGCCTCTGGCAACCGTCATTCTACTTTCTGTTTGGAACCGAACAGGTGTATAAAGAATGTATGTATAATATTATCTGACTGTAATAAAAGAGATCCTGTTAATAATCACTTTAAATATCAATGGTCAAAACGTATCAATTAAAAGACAGAGCGGGTTCTACACGGTCACACTTGGCTAGCCTGCACCTGAAATCAGGTCTCAATCTCCCCTGCGCTCCTACTTCCTGACGCCTCTGGACCTTGGACCCCTGCAAAGAGAAGGAGCTTCTGATCTTCATGAAAATGTGTTAGCAAGGTTCTGGCAATCTGCACTCCATAGAAATAAGCTTCTTGAACAGAGTGGGTGGAAGCATGGTGGGGGAAGTACCACCTGCTATTCATCAAATCAAATCAGAAGAAGATATCAAGGAAGAGAAAACATTAAGAATGTAGAGGAAAACATAAAGATAGAGGGACCATCAAGTGAGGAAAGTGGTCTAAAGTTGACATTGAGAGTGTGATTGAAAAAAAAAAAAATAGTGTGATTGAACTAGAGACTGATGCCCCTCGAGAAGTGGGGGATAAAAGTGTAGAGAAATCGATGGATCAGGCAAATGATTTTACAAAAGCATACCATAATTTATTTATTACAGATATGCAAGATTAATTCAACATTCAACGTTTAAGTAATGTAATCAATCAAATCAATAAGGTATAGGATAAAAATCGTATGACCCTAAGAGCAGATGCAGAAAAAGTATTCAACAAAATCCAATACTCATTCATAAAGAAAACCCTCTGCAGACTGGGAATAGAAGGAACTTCTTCAAACTGGCAAAGAACATCTATGAAAAAACAAACAAACAAACCTGCAGCCAAACACTTCCCTGCTAAGATTAAGAATAAGGCAAAAGCGTCTACTTTCCACCACTCCTAGTCAACGATGTACTAGCAGTCCTATCTAAGGCAATGAGGCAAAAATCAATAAAATGTGAATATTCTGAGAAGGAATAAATAAAGTTGTCTCTATTTGTAAATGACATGGCTGTCTATAGAGAAATTTCTGTAGAATGAACCAAAAAAAACTCCCGAAACTCATAAGGGATTACAGCAAGGTGGTAAGGATACAAGAATGTCACACAAATCACAAATGCTTTCTTATATACCAGCAGTGAATAATTGGAATTTTAAATTAAAAAAAAAAACATAATACCATTCACATTGGTACCATGAAAAACTTTTTTTTAAAACTTTGCATGTACCTGTCCAGTTGAACAACTGTGATAGTTGTTTAAAAGACTATGCTTTCTCCCATTGAATGGCCTTTGCCCTACATCAAAGATAAGTTGACTGTATTTTTATATGTCTATTTCTGGGTTCTCAAGTCTGTTTCATTGGTCTACTTGTCTAGTCTTTCTCCAATATTATAGGGTCTTGATTACTGTAGCTTAATAGTCAGCCTTGAATTCAGGCAGTGCCAGGGTGATCCAGCGATCACATTGGGTACAAATGCTATGCCCACACAGCAACCGGACATCAACGTTTACAGTAGATTTATTCCTAACTGACAAAATGTAGAAGCAACCAAGACGTTCTCCAATAGGTGAGTGAATAAACAAATTATGGTGCATCCCAAAACAGGATATCAGTCAGTGCTGAGGAGAAAAGAGCTATTGAGCCATAAAAAGACATAGAAGAGACTTAAGTATATATTCCTAAGTAAGAGAATCCAATCTTAAAAGTTTATACACTGTATGATTCCAACTGTACAGAATTCTGGAAAAGATGAAGTTATAGTAAAAAGGTCAGTGGTTGTCAGGGGCTTAAGGGGAGGGCGAGTGAGTGAGAAGATAGAGCACAGGGGTTATTGGGGCAGGGAAACTATTCTGTACGACTGTATACACATCATTCTACGTTTGTCAAAACCTATAGAACATATGACACAAAGAATGATCTCTAATATAAACCATGGACTTCAGCTAATAATAATGTTTACTTTTAACATTATGAATAAATGATGTTTATCAACTGCAACAAATGTACCACACTAATGCAAGGTAATGATAAAGGTAAGGAGCACAGGGGAACTTTCTGTACTTGTCAGTCATTTTTTCTATGAACCTAATCTGCTCAAAAATATATTTAAAAACACTTTTTAAATTAAAAAAAATAAAGAGGGAAATGTCCTTTCCACTCAAGTTATACCATTTGTACGAGACCTGATTCTAGATGCATAAACTTAGCAAGTCTTTTCTGCTGTAATGTGGTATCTAATTTATTTTATCCAGTTATTCAATGTGAATTGATTCTAAATAGAAAAACACTTATTTCTAACAAAGTTCAGATGAATAATAAATAAGCATGTTATTTAAAAATAGCTTCACCCTAAACTCTTTTTTAGGAAACAACTTTTATTAGAGCATCAACTATTGCCTTCTCTTAAGTTCAGGCTTGAACACCAAACAATAGCTTTCAAAGATGAAACAATGGGTGGTCATAATTGAAAGGAGAAGCTGCTGGAAATGTGAAGGCTGGGGTTTCTAACTGGACTACAATAGAATTTACTACATATCCCTTATCAATTATTTGCCATTCCATACAAGAAAGTTTAAATGATATTCAAAGATGCCCAGTTTGGAGACATTTGCCTTTGTGATCATACAAATGGGAAAATTCTTTCTACAGCATGCATATAAGGGAACAACCATACCCACATTACAAAATTACTTGAATCAAAAAGGATAAGCAACTTTTATTTGGGTCAGCTAGGGAAATATTACTCGTTCTGCCTCCCAAGCATGGAGCTCTATCACCCATATTCCTGAAGACATTACATACAACCTCCCTCCCCAAAGTAGGCTAATTCCTATTAAGCTTTCAAGAAAAACTACACCAATTCTTTCCCTTTATTCAACTTACCATAAATAAGACAGGTTAATATTAACGTATAGAAAATTTACAGAATCAGAGAAGAACAATAATGGACATATAAAAAAAAAACAATATACCAATAGACACATTTTATAAGTACCAGTTTCTAACTTTGGACTCAAAAGGAATTTGCTTAACTGCTTGCCCTCTTACGTATTATCTATCATGTCAGGTATTTAGCCTTTTATTTTTATTTTTATTTTTTTGCCACATGGAAGCTGGAATGGTTAACTGACATTCCTGTTGTCCTCTTAACGAAAGACTGCAAAACTAAGGTCAAACTCAACTGCACTCCTAGAGTTCCTAAGGCAAGTGTCCTTCCAAGTCTGGAAGGAGGATTGAGCCTCCTCCACATCCAAATGGCCAAGATTTGTGGGCTGACAAGAAGGAGTAAGGTGTGTCTTAGCACCTCTCCACTGTGTGCACTGACCTTATTGCTACGGGAACTAGCCTTGTCCGTCACATTTCAAGAGGCTAGAGCCAGATAACTGATATTTATTTAGTACTTGCCCAAGCAACTGTATTTGGATCTTTCTATACAATTTCATATAATTCTCTAAACAATCATTTGAGATGGGCATAGTTTTTCATATTAAACTGACATGAAAGCTCAAGAATTTTAAAATCTTGTCTCTAAGCTAGGAAGTCATAAAGCCTAGATCTGAATGGAGTTTTAGTTGTCATCCAAGTTCAGGTTTGGGCTATGCTGACAAAAAAACGAATTTCAAAACATATAACCTATATAATAAGAATCTTCACATGTAATATAAAAAGTGGGTCATTCTCTAAAAGTACATTGCATTTTCCTCGAAATTAACTGTGTTCCCCAGTGATATAGCACTAAGTTTTTTCTTTGAGCTTTAGTAAGTCTTAAGCAAGCATGGAATATCGAACATAAGAGCAAGAATGCAGGCACAAAATCATTACTACATATCTCACTGTAAACTAAGTAGACCAAAAAAGAGCACATTATAGGACAAATAAAAAAAAAAACAAAAAACAGCGAACTAGACATTTAATCCTTGGTTAAGAACAAAATGCCTACAAAAAGAATTTGAGATACTAAGATCAGATACCACCTCTTACTTTGAAAAATGCATTGTTTACAATGACAGATAGTAAGGATGCCTAAAGAATTAAAACAAGGAAGAAGTGAATACTTCGTTGATTCAAAAAATATGATCAGAGAGGTCCAGTGCTCAGAATGATGTAGTGAAACTAGGATTCCAACAGATTGCCAGTGGAGGTATATTGATAAAACTTTCAGAAAACAGTTGGATTAAATGCATTCAAAGCAGGCCACTATCCACACCATTTGACAAAGTGCTCCCATTTCTAAAAAGAGAACTAATCAAAGAATAATGCCACAAAAGGAAGCTCTATGTTGGGAAATATAGAATTTTTCGATAGCCACAGATTAGAGTCCTAACCATTTTCAAAATGAAGAGTTTCAGAGTAGTACTATTATTATCTGTGAATGAACTCCAGAAAGTATTGATGACACAGTGTTCACTGAAGAAATAGGGAACTAATTTATCAATTCAAATTTTTTATAACCATACACTAAAGTAGAGCCAAATAAGAAGACTTTAAAGAATATAGTAAAACAATTCAATTGTTTGAAATATGGCAAGGGAATTGTAGTTAAATGCCAAAGGCACTTAGCAATAGGACAATCCCTGTAACTAGTAAGAAAATAAGGGAAACCTGTCATCCACATGCCAACAACTTCAAGGGATTTATACTCGATGCTTTGCAACCAATTTGATCATGCAAACACTGACATGATGCTCATCAGAAGATACCTGCACATTAATATTTTTCCCAAAGAATTTTAAATTAAGAATGTATAAACACAATATGCTCAGTATACATATAATTAACGATAGTTTAATATTTATTTATGGTACTTTTTATGTAAAACTTAACACGAAGTAAAATGTATACATCTTAAGTGTATACAAAATCTTATTTTGTTTTATTTTTGTTTCTTCATTTACTTCATATATATTTTTCTAGTGTCTATCTTTATACTTATAAGGGATAATATTTTTCTCTCTCACTTGATAGTGACTCTTCACTGTGAATGGTGAGAAAAATCGTTTTGTTTTTGCTTTATCTTTTTTTCTTTATCTCCATATCCTGATTTTTGTTAGGTTTAATACTAATTCAACATTGACATGGTTTATTTTAGCTTCTATTACCATAATTCTTTTTTTTAATTTTTTAAAATTTATTTATGATAGTCACAGAGAGAGAGAGAGAGAGAGAGAGAGAGAGAGAGAGAGGCAGAGACACAGGCAGAGGGAGAAGCAGGCTCCATGCACCGGGAGCCTGATGTGGGATCCGATCCCGGGTCTCCGGGATCGCGCCCTGGGCCAAAGGCAGGCGCCAAACCGCTGCGCCACCCAGGGATCCCTACCATAATTCTTATAAACACTTAACTTTGGTCCTATATTTAAAAGAAATTGAGAGCTAATATCAGTTTTTATATCACAACTTACTCTTTTGTATCTTGTTTGGCTTGATTTGTTCTTTATATCCATATGTCTGCAAGTATAGGTCTCTTATCTTTGTTCCTAACATTCACTGGTTAGCACCTTCACATTCTCAGAGATGACAATTCTATCACTCATTCTCTCTCTTCAAAGCTCTAAATGCTCCCTGGTCTCCTCCCTGCTGATGACCTTGTTGCATCCACCCTTAGGAAGAGTCAGCTGAGAATGATTTCCTATTTTCACCACCAGTTCTACCAACTTAAATGTATCTTTACCTACTCACTTTACTTTTAATCATATTGAAATGAAAAAAATATGTGTGCTTCTTCTGAAGCCCACAAGTCCCCTTTTGTTCTCTCAAGAAACTCCTGAATAAATCTGAATCTGTCGCTGTACTTACCACTCTTGGGTTTTTTTTCTCCATTCCATTTCCAATTGGACTTTCATACTCACCACTTTACTATAATAGTTCTTATCAAGGCTACCAAAGACAATATTTTGCCAAAACAAATGGTCACCTATCTGTTCTCCTGTTTTTTTTTTTCTTAGTAGTACTTGATATAAATGACCACTCATCTATCCAGCCATCCATTCATCTATTCATCCATTAATGTGAAACTGTCTTCTCACAGCTTCTCTAACACTATACTTGCCTGAGTCTCCTCCTACTCCACTGGTCGTACCTTCTCTGACTCCTTGGCAGGCTTTCTCTACTCCACCAATCTTCTAAATGTGTGTCCATGAGATAAAAGGTATTTGAAGAACCAAAGGATTTAGAAGAAACTTTTGCTTCCATAGACACAACCTCGGAACACATATTGCACTTCTCCCACTTGCAGCTTATCAGTTTTCTTTCTCTATGAACTCCCCTTTGTGCAGAAGAGAGTCAAGAATAATTCCATACAACTGTCTTCCATTAAACCTAGTTTGATTGCTTACCTCTAGTTATTTACATACATATTCTCCCAACAGAACTGCATAGATTTGCCTACCTGAAAGAAAAGTAATTGGGATGTCTGTTAGGTCTCTTTTATACAAGAGCATTTTTCAAAATAAGATCTTTAATTTTGAGGAAAATTTCAAAAGATATACACTGTCAAGTTGCTCAGGCCTGTCTATAACAATGATGAATTCAAATAATTTTCAATCTTAATGACTCAGACCACTGTAGTAATACAGTATGGCTCCTGGTGATTCATGTGCAGGCCTAGAAAGATCACAAATCATGCCTTATCATCAAGGTACATGCATTATAAAGTGCATTGTAAGGTCACTGTCATAGATTAAAGCAAGTAGCTTTTAAGAGCTTATGAGAAGAGAGATAAAAAGCAAAAGAAGAAGAGTTTAGTAGCAAAGTACATGAAATAATTGACAAAAGTTATAAGATTCATAAAGAAAACTGCCACCACCTCTAACTCATCCAGAAGCTCAGACCTGTATTTACATAATTTGTGAATATATAGAAATATTGATATTTTATAGATACAGAAATTGTATAAAGTATGGATATCCACCGTCACTGCAAACAGAAGATGCCAAGAGCATGAATAATTATTTTGTCCCTGATCTGGCTCCCAGCACCACCTTCTTCCCATGGGGCAGTGGATGTCAATATAATTCCAGTCTCTCTCCACTCCCACCCAACACTGAAAGCATTTGAGTCATGTTTAACTCTTCATTTTCCTAAACAGTCAAGCAGTCTTCAGATCCTTCTATTCATTGCCCTAAGCTATCTCAGAGCTGATGCCACCACCAGTGTTTTCGTGTGGTTTGCCTGTTGCTCTCCTTCTCATCGCATTTGTTGGTTTTTCTTCTTCTGCCCATACCTGGGGCAGATGCTTTCCCTGTGGTTTGGGCAGAACCTTTTCCTTGTTCACTGTTGGTCCCTCTGGATCACTTATTTTACTGTCATGGTTTTCCACAATCTTTGACCCTGAGATGCCACCAAGGCAGATTATATATCCCATTGGGTATCTTCCTCCAGAAGCTCAAATTCAACACGAACCAAATGAAACATATTATGTCTATACCACTAAACCTGCTCTTTTCTGTGTTCTGGACAAAACCAACATCCACTCAGTGGCCCAAAATAGACATCTGTACGTGGCTCCCGATTTTTTCCCCTTTCAGCACCCACATCCAATCAATAATGAAGCTACGTTGATTCCATGGAACACCTTGCTCATAAACACAACCTATCCTTTACTTCCCATCATCAGCTTCTCTCCGTCATCATCTCCCTCACTTGGTGGTTACTTTTTTTGCTCATTCTGACACTACCAGGATTTAAAGGGCAAGAGGAAAGGCTGGGTAAGTGGGAGATGGGAGACCTGGTATTTGGCAGATACTGCCAAGAGATTTTCAAAGCTGACAATTCTTCTATGGGAACTTTCTTAAATCCTTCGAGGTGTCCTGGCTGAGCCCTCTCTGACAGCCTCATCTGCCATTGCTTTTCTTAATCTCCTCAAAATGCATCCCTCTGGCATTCATTTCTTAGCATTTTGCTGCTGCTGGGATTCCCTCAGCCTAGCAATCTGTCTCTTGAATAGGATTCTTTTTAAAATGATCCTGAGATGCTAAGCCTATCCTCAGTTTTATTTCTGGCATTAGATTTGATCTATCATCAGAAATGACTATATGCAGTGGCTTTTCTATTTGTCATCATCCCTATATCATGGGGTCAGGGTCTGTTTAGGCTTCTCAAGGGTTAAATCAGACAAAATTCCCTATGGCCCTTAACCACAGGGGACAAATATCAAGTGAAGAAATTCTGAGAATGGTCCTGTTGAAGACCCTCTTTCTGGCTTGAGTAGAAGAGACAAGTACTCCATAGCATGACTTTTTCATATGTATAAACTTCTTCATAAATTCTCCCCCTTAAAAGCTAATCTCCTTTTGCTTTCAAGGGTAGAAATGTGGAAAGGGTTTTAAGAGCCAGGAGAAAGCTCTCCATTATTTCCTCTAGAAGTCTGCATTGGTTATAATACATCATTTGGAAATTGTTATCTATTATACATTTACATTTATCTTCTGCTCACACTAGCCTCAAGTATATTGCTGAATCCTCCTAAAGCTAACCTGTCTCTAGATTTTCCTCCTCCTCTCACTTGCATACAAACATACACACATAAACAAGTGCATACTTATATACCTTCAGTTGTTGCTTTATGGTTGCTTAAAATTTGGGGGAGATACCTTTCATTTCTAAACTCAATGCTGAAAATTAGTTTTATTAAAACCCATATGGTAGGGAGGGGAAACAGGAGAAAACCATGCACAGAAACAAAGCCAAAAGGGTTGAAAGAAGATACTATTCTGGTGTTAGAAAAAACTGTGGAAGCAAAGGATGCTAGGGAGTGTAGAGTATAAATTCAATAGCAAGTAAGGGCACTACAAAACCTTCCTCAGGAATCAGAGACAAATAACTGTAGGCAGCAAAAGGGACATGAAACAAAGGAATTTGAAAATCATTGAATATATTTGTATTTTGACTGTTGCAGTCTCTTCCTTTGGAGCACAGCCATTGACATCTCAAAGTAAGACATATGGTCAGATTTGCACTGCATTGAACCAGACTCCTTTCTCTGACTATCTTGCATGCCCTGGTGAAGATGTATGTTTATGGGGACAGGTACAGAAGAGAATACATGGACTAGATTTCTCTTAACAGATTAAAAACTCAAACCTGTAAAAATCTGCTTTGTTCTGTGTGGACTGGCGTTGAGTAAGCTGTGCATTTCATATACCCTCTTGAGACTTCTGAATGCATTTGTCCCAGGGCTGGAATTTTCATGCAACTCCTTGTGACCAAAATGAGCGTTGCCAGCATGAAGCAGCCAAACTTTGTCCTCCCACCCTGTGAACAAAGAGCAGCCACTTTACAGGCATTAAAGCCTGTAAAGGACTATACAGGACTGCCTCCCCTAAATACTCATCCTTCTGCTCATGATTACCTACCATGATACAAGTGCCAATCATGAAGCTTCCCCAAAGAAGAACCATCCCACTACATCACCATTTCCAATGCTACTCTGGAACAGCTTCTCCAGCTTCAAGCACTAGGTGGAGGACAGCAGTCTTTCAGTGTGTGTGGCTCCTGAAGCTGCTACAGGGTCCTAGCCTTTTACCAATAGTATGGTAACAGATTCTCTGGGAAGTAACAGAAGGCTCATTTTGCAGGTAAACATGTTTATTGTAATGAAGCCTAGGAATTCAGGGAGCCACATATTTTTAAACATAAGGATAATTTGAATACATTCATTCACTCACTCATTCATTTATATGTTGCTTTATTAGGTACTTAAGAAGTTCCTTCTACTCCAGAAAATAATAATTATGATAATATAGTAGTAATAATTTAAAGAGTAAATTAATAAGCCAGATTCACACCATTTTATCACATAAGCCTCTCAATAAGTTGTATACTTATGAAGCAAATATAATTTCTGAGTGGCAATCGGGTCTAGTAGAAGTTAAATGATTTGCTCAAAGTCAAACAATTAGTAAAGTAGAATTCAAGCTGAAACAATATATTTAAGATTTCAACTTGTTTCCAATATAGTATGTGGCACAAGTCTGCTTTGTAAGGAAGAGTCCTATTCTCAAGGATCCTCTACTCTAGTAGAGCAATCAGACAAGTGGGGAAAAAACAAAGTACCCAATGATTGCAAGTCAGATTCTGACCATTGTTGAACCTAACTGGATAACAGGTAATACATAGGCTATAGTAGCTCTATGACACATTAATTACCAAATATTCTAGTTTAGGAGATTCTCTGAGAGCTTCAACCCCTCTTCATAAATAAATATACTTCATATAAAAGATCTTTTCTATGATCAACTATCTGAATTTGAAACTTTTTTCATAATGAGAGGAAATTTTTGTTCTGTTTCCCTAGAGCAGCTATGTATAACCTCTAGACTCCTGAGAAATAGATTGAGTGTCTTTTTCATGTAATCATTCTTCTATTAGATCACTTGAAGGATGCTAACCATTAAATCAGGGTAGGACCCAAAAGCACCTTATTAAGCAGAATTTACAAAAGCAGATGGAGCTAGAAAGTAAGCACATAAATGGCTCCAAGATGGCCAATGGTAGATAATTATATTTTTATAATATCTAAGAATTAAGGAAGACGTTCTAACTAAGATCTAGTTATCTAGCTAAATGTAGAAAAGATTTGTCAAAGCAAATAAGGTGTCTGGAAAAAAATATTATAAGCGTTTCTTAAATTGGATTGTCCGTATTTTTTATGCATGGATTTAACCAGATTTAGATCACAGGATTGGGAACCCTGGGAGGGACAGAGATCTAAGATACGTTCCTAAAGAAAGGTGAAAAAGAAGAAAGTAGACATGATGCAGTAAATACTTGCTTCAACAATTCTTGGACAAGCAGTCAGAAAACACTTCCTGGGGAACCACTAATGCATGAGGATAGCATTCTTTGGCTGATGCTCTGCTCAACTAAAGGCATTTTCAAAAGTGAACTAGTAATCTGCTCATCATAAAGTGTATAGGATCATGCCTTTTGAGTTTTCTATACTCTGTGCCATAGAGCAAGAGCTTCCTAGCTATCTTAAAGCATGTCTACAAATTCTTTAATAAGATTTCTAATGTATGTCTTGATACATGCTATAAGCATAAAATGTGATAATAACAGTGTTGGACATAAAATAAATGACTGTCCAATGCCAGATTTTTACAGTACTTTGAACATATGGTAAAAGTGCTCTAGAAGCTCTGTCTCTCAGTCTTGATCCTGTTAATATTGTCTAGAATTTCTTACCATATCTCCTTTACATATCAAAATCCTATCTGCCTGAAAGCAGCTTGCCTCTTTAAAACCCTCTAGGGGGGGCTGCATGGGGATACACAGTCTGGATAAAAGGATGTGTGGTTGTTTAATAAGATTAATCTTGACTTATTGGCACTGTATTACACATGTCTAATATGGATTCTGTCTTTTTTGTGGTCTCATAGAGTTCTGGTACATTCTTTCCAACATTGTTTTTTGGTGAATGCATTGATGGATTTGCTCTCTATTAATCTACATTCCAAGACTCCTTGATCAACTTTTGCCTTTCATCTCTTCTGTGAACTGAAAGAAGACCTGATCTGGCATGGAAAACTTTGGTATACACAACCACATGGGGCCGTACCCTTGCTCTAACCCCTAAGAAGATTAGATGTTGGGCACTACCGAACTTTTATGACGAAGGCCAAGTCTCCCTAATGCTTTGCTCTCATGCACCACACTCAGTTCTGGACCCTGTTTTATTATCACCTCAAAAGCAAGAGCTACAACATTTCTGGACAAGGATTATGTCCAATACCCCTGAGCACCAGACTAAGTAGACAATCACATAGAACTGGACTTCTGCTATTGCTATTATTAATTATGTGCTCCTAAAACAGACTCTCCTTAAGAAAGATTTGAACAATTTATGGAAAACATGATGCTATTGTTGATAATGAAAGTGACTTTGATTATGTACTCATATTTCCAAAGACCATTCTTTCTTCCACACTTTAAGAAGATTGAGCCAATATTTCATACACCCAAAGCTCTACAAACTGCTATCCTTCCCTTTTATGTGCCTCACTTTTATACTTTTAAGTGGAAACTGTTTCACCTCTTATTAAAAGAAAGATAAAATCATAAAATGTACATACATCTGTGCACCTCATGGCTGTAAAGGGAGTAGGGCAGCATCAAGATTCAGAGTGAAACTTCTGGAGCCAGACTTCCTGGATTTATTTATTTTTTCCTGGATTTATACTCTAGCCCTAACATATCACAGACTCAGTTTCTCAGTTTCCTCTTCTACAAAATGGGATTAAATAGCATATAGCTCAGAGGGATGTGAAAACTAAATAAACTAATCTATTTGAAGAGCTGAGCATAGTAGTTACATGTTACTTATTTTTTGTGGTTATGAGTACTATAAACAATTGTATCATGTATGAGGAATATTAAAAAACAGAAGAAATACTTAAATACTTTTATTCAAAACATCTAATAATTCAACTTAAAATTTTAATGGCAAACTTCATATTTTGAGAAATCCTTCTACTTTTGCTGTAGTAATTATACAACGTGTTATGAGAACAATACCTTTCTGTATTGAGGAACCCAAATAATTTACTACTATGTTATCCCTTATATTGTTTATAGTTCAATATTAAAATTGGTCAGGCTACACATGGACAACCATGAATTTATGCAGAAATGGTATTATAGTCTGACTTTTCTTATACATAAAAAGTTAATAAAATATAGGCTCACTTCTTACAAATCCAAATTCATCTTGAAGGAGCTGTGTATCTCTTTCGTATTCTCAGTATATATTACAACCATTATTCTAGCAATCCATCACTTTGGGTTTCTTAGTTGGAAAATCAGTTTGCTAAGAATCATTTTTCCACCCAGCTGTGATTCTTTAAAGCCTCAGAAAACAACCTGAGCATAAATCAAAGGTGTACTGACTCCAACATAAAACAAAAACCAGTTCTGGAATAAAAATCATCTATTCAAAGAAAGTAGATTTTTAAAAACCTGGAAAAATACCATTTTAAAGACCCAAAGTACAAGTGAAAATATTTATGACCTTCAGGGTAGAATAATCAATACTCAAAAATAAACTGAAAGAGTTATATTGTTGTATAACTGTCCTATGCATTAAAACAAATAATGTTTGTTATACATAATTTGTTATGTAATTATATGCAATATTCAATGGCATACAGGGATATATGAGTGAAAAAAGATAAAAACAGAGGCTCTTTCTTAGGTGTATCTGTATATAGGTGTATTCTTCAATTACTGATAGTAATAATAACAGTGATCATTGTAGACTATTCTGTTAAATGCTTCATATATATTAGCTCATTTCAATCTTAAATCAAGCCTTTAGGTTGATATCATTTATAGCATTTTACAGATGAAAACTGAGCCTAGAAATGTTCATTAGTCCATTCAATGTCACACAAAAGGTAAGATCAATAGTAACTTGAATCTGGTTGTGACTCTTAATGAAGTAATTCAACCACGGCATGTTTCTTCTTTATAAAGGAGCTACTGCTATTAAATGCAAACGCTGTGTCATTTCTACTATATCTCATATCATTAACTCAGGATATAAACAATATATATTTGTCAGAATCTACTGAAGCCTTGTTATCATGTACCTGGCCAACGGGGATCTGTCCATTATGGTCATTAGCAAGGCTTCTGGCTCAGCCCCACCAGACAGCAAACTTTTACAGACCCTTCAGTAGGGTATTTTCCTCACAGTGTCCTCGGGTTACTACTCTTTTTACTCTATGTGACCAGCTTGACTTTCGTCATAACAGTAGGATCTTGAGTCTACAGACTATATAAACCAGAGTCAGAAAGAGGGGGACAGGGTTAGCAGAATTGAAGAGAAGGAAGAAGCAGAAATGGAAGAAGGAATAACAGACTATTAAGATTTGATTTTTCAAATGTCTGTGTATATATTAGTCTGTCTCACTGGACAATAAGCTCTTCAAATGCCTAAAAGATATTAAGCAAGTGTGAATGGGTCAGGACAGGCCCCCCAGAATGTGTCACTTTAGCATGTGGATTATTTTGAGCTGAAGGTACTTGAGACCCTGTGGGGCTGAAAGAAACTTTGGTTCCTCCCTTACCCACACAGGAAAATGTAAATTGGGGTCTTTCCCAGAAATTTTATCTGAATGACCCATCTGTATGAAAGGACAGACATGTAATTTACCAGAAATCGACTCTTCTTACTGCCCTGTGAAATGCATTCCCTTCCTCTGAAGTCCCAGACATCTATCCCCTTCTCCTTTGTTCAGAATGACATGCATACCTCATTTTGCCTATATTTGGAATTTCCATGTCTGTGTGGATTCTCCATATGTATGCTGTTAAATTTGATTTTCTCCTTTTAATCTATCTCATTTCGATGGGATTTTTAGTCTGGCCGGAAGGACCTTCAAGAAACAGGAATCCTTGTTCCCCACAGTGTTTACATCTGAGCCAAGGCTATTTCTCTCAGTATTAGGACAGAAAGAATGATTTGGAGTATAGCATGAAGCACATTTTTATGCTTAAACCCCTCTTTCTGCCAATTGTCCCCCAAATCTTTACACACCCAAATCTGTAAGGGGTCTTCAGTAGAACAGCAATGCAAGTTCAATGATCTATTCCCTCAACGAATGTTGGTATCAATGTAGAGAAAGGGGAGCCCTCTTACACTGTTGGTGGGAATACCAGATGGTACAGCCACTCTGGAAAACAGTATGGAGGTTCCTTAAGAAGTTAAAAATAGAACTACCCTATGACCCAGCAATTGCACAACTAGGTATTTACCCCAAAGATAACAACTGTGGTGATCAAAGGGTCACCTGCACCCCAACGTTTAAAGCAGAAATGTGCAGAATAGCCAAACTATGGAAAGAGCCCAGATGTCCATCGACAAGTGAATACATAAAGAAGATGTGGTATATACATATGTACAATGGAACACAACTCAGCCATCAAAAAAAAAAAATGAAATCTTTCCATTTGCAATGATGTTGCTGGAACCAGGGGATATTATGCTAAGAGAAATAAATCAATCAGAGAAAGACATTTATCATATGATCTCACTCATATGTGGAATTTAAGAAACAAAACAGAGGATCATGGGGAAGGGAGGGAAAAATAAAACAGTGAAAGCAGAGAGGGAGACAAATCATAAGAGACTCCTAACTATAGAAAACACACTGAAGGGGACAATCCCTGGATGGCTCAGTGGTTTGGCACCTGCCTTCAGCCCAGGGCGTGGTCCTGGAGATCTGGGATCAAGTCCCGCGTCGGGCTCCCTGCATGGAGCCTGCTTTTCCCTTTGCCTGTGTCTCTGCCTCTCTCTCTCTCTCTCTCTCTCTCTCTCTCTCTCCTGAATAAATAAATAAAATCTTTAAAACACACACACACACACACACACACACACTGAGGGTCACTGGAGGGGAGATGGTGGGGGATGGAGTAACTGGGTGATGGGCATTAAAGAGGGCATGTGTTATGATGAGCACTGGGTATTATACACAACTGATGAATTATTGAACTCTACATCTGAAACTAACGATGTACTATATGTTGGCTAACTGAATTAAAAAAAAAAAAAAAACATCTATTTCCTCCAATCTCCAAAAGCTCAGCAGAACATGTGAAGATTTGGTGCTAATAGTATAGGTAGCTATGTGTGGGGCACATTGGGCATCATAGTGTTGCCTGAGTCACTGTCAGCAGTGGAAGTGGTCTTGTGGAAGCAACCAGTGTCAGTGACTGCCTTGCCTTTATGAGGTCCTGGTACCATTGCTTCCATGTGGGATATTGGCAGTGTCATAGGAAATACTAGTTATCCACCAAAAATGCATTTCTTCCTCTTTCTGGAAACAAGACAAACTACATCCCTTTGTCTGCCGAGAGATTTGTTTTGCCATGTGACTAAGTTCTAGCCCATGAAATGTGGGAAGACATCATCCATATCATTTCCAGGGCTGGTCCCTAGAAAACCTCTCACATAGGCTTAGTCATATTCTCTTCTTGTGGCTGATTGGGCTAGTGACCCACAGAGGGACCGTAAAAATCAGAGCCACTATTTTCCTGCTCCTGTGTTACCTGGAACATCTCTGCACTTTAATGGAGAAATAAACAATCACATATTATTAGGCCATTACATATATGTGTGTATTTATTTCTGTAGCATGACCTACCCTTATTAATTCACGGTGACCACAGAAAACCAGAGCATAAAAGGAAGGAAATGGCACACAATCTATTGGAGCAAAATGGATTTATTCATAGAAATGAATGCAAAGGAAAAACCCTCTAGTGCTTTCCAGGATGGCTGGCAGTGGAGGGAGGCTTGAGTTCCCTGCAGAATGCAATCAAAGCTTATTTTCATTATCTTATGACCATTTTTATTACTTTATTTTTATCTAGAGGTTCCTAGGACCTGTGAGACATGAGTAATCGAAAGAATAAGTTGAGTAATCGAATGAATAAGTTACTGATGAAAGGAATGCTCCTGCTTTAAGTATCTAATACCCCACAAATGCCCAATGAAGCCTACCCAAAGTCCTTGGAAAATGAGAAAATATACTGGGAAACTTTCAGAAGTTTTTTTTTTTTTTTTTTTTAAACTTGTGTTCTCCTGAAGACCTTGGGAAAGTTATTTAACCTCCGTGAACCTCAGTCTAATCATGAGGCTAAGAATATTTACCTCACCGTGTTGATGCAAGGGTTTAAGGAGATGTGTTGTCAAGGAAAGTCAATGTTCCTAAGGCTTTCACATATTTAAAAGAAAAAAAAAATCCTTGAGGACATATTAAGTACTAGAATTGCTCAGGATGTGAGTTGAGATGGAACTGAGTTTACTGAGTTCAGTCTTTACTTTTTGGTTGTTACTATAGTTGAGATCCTATTAAAATTATAATGTTTATCATGGGATCCTGTCAACTTTGACCACATTTTAACATATTATGTGTAACCTTGTGCATTTAATTCAGAAAAATGGTGGATTGAGAAGCCTGTTCTCTACAGAGTGCTGTAACTTGGAGGTGTTATTTATTGACCTGAGTGTCGTACTCTTCCATTTTAGCTGAATAGGCTAGAGCACTTGCCCTAGCCAGCTCAGCTTTTAGGATGCAGTGGAAACTCATCATCCAGCCTGCGAATCCAGCAAAGCCCATGAAGCTTTTCCTACAAGTGAGAGTAAGGGGGTATCTAGACTGTGGTCCCCAAGATTGAAAGCACATAGGTCTGAGCTGAATCCCGGGCATCCTATAGCCCTACCCCTTTGTTATGTGGCTGTGGCCTTAAGCCACTTTTATCTGATGTCTTGATTACTTTTGAATCACCCATTTTGGACTGTATCCCTGCCCTGAATCTTATCTTGGTGGACTAAAGCCTAACAAGCTTCTTGGCCTCTGTATGGCCCCCACAGAGATGTAGTCCCCTTTGCTATCGATTCTCCCAATCCCCTGCCAATTCATTGAGACTGTTGGGTCCAAACTGCAAGGTCCACCTGGGACACCAACCTGGCCCCTACCTGATGCTGAGTATCAACAGTGCCAGAATCCCAGCTGCCTCAATTACCATGCCAGTTGAGAGCCAGCTGGTGCTCTATCCAGCCCAGGCTGAGCACAGATGCCCCATAAACCCTTGTTAACAGAGCTCTGTGATGCATATGCAAACCACTTGGGCAGATAGTTAAACTAATTCAGTGGGTCTGAGGTAGGGACTGAGCACCTACTCTTCTAATAAGCTCTCAGTGGATGCCAATGCTGTAGGTCCATGGACCACATTCTAAGTAGCTAGTAATTACCTTCCTGAGCTTGCCTCTTTAGTATCCATCAGGATATGGGATTAATCATTCAGTTCCACCTGGGCCCTCTTAGCTTCCTCCAATGACTCACGCTCACGTCTCATAGTAAATCACACCAAAATGCTGATGTGTTCAGATGTATAAACATGAACCTTGTCTATACACATGCCCATTCAAAGGTCATAATTCATACTTGACAAGATTTTTGATGATCATTCTAGTTTTACTAGAGCTAGAAGTTAAATAAAATATCTCACTCTAGTTGCTATTCCTCCCATTGGAGGTCAGGGTTCCCTCACAGACCAGCACAGACATCAATAGTTGGGATTCATTTGGATGGGACATAGAATAATAATCCTTGCTAAAGCTTTAGTTCTCATTAAAGTGTTGAAAAACAACCCAAAATGTCACTAGCAATTAACACGGGCGGAAGGTTGGAATTATACACCAGAAAACAACCATCTTTCAGTGACTGTTCTGCAAGTACATCTGGGTACAGCTATTATACTCTCTAAACATTTCTGGAAATAAGCTATTTCAATGATTGCAGAACAGAAATTTGATACTGATTTTATATTATGTTTTAGTTAAAGAGAAAAACAGATTTTTAAGTTAGCTCACTGGAATTGCCAATTACCCTAGTAATTGCAAACCTATACTATTTGAAAACATGAATCCTGTGGTAGTATCAGTGCAGAAGATGATTTTTCTCTCAGCTACCTGGTGATTGTGTTTCCGGGCTTGTGGAGCTTGGTATTTACCTTCCATCTAAAAGAGGGGGAAATCAAAGCCTTTTGTCCACCTACTCAACACATTTTTTCCCCAAACTCCAAGGGTGTCTTTGGCAGAAAGTTCACTTAGCAAGTTACATAAATATCTAAATCAAGTAGAATTGCCCCTCATTACCATCTTTTAGCAATACGATCTCACACCTGGAATGTTCCCCACCTGATGTTTCAATAGGTTCATTATGAGAATCAGTGCTGCAGAAATTCCTCCCCGGTAGCAACTCCATGTTCCTGAATGAACATCTGGTTGAGAACACAGCTGGCAATGCCTGAATTCCTAATTGGGTGACAATACCTTCAGTCAATTAGTGCCATGTCTTCGGGGTTTGAGCTGGTGTTTTGTTTTTCCCAGGTGCCTTCTTCAGCAAACACACAAAGACAGTGTATCTAACTCCGTAATTAACGAATGCCATGTTGGGTCATACCTTCTTTATCATTTCTTATCTAAAGGTTTGAAACTCTTATATGGTTTCTGGAACAGGATTGACAGGACCAGTAGCAGTTTTCCCAGCAGCACGTGGGACAGCCCAGAATTGAAGCAGACTACGGGAGTTTGGGTGCTGAGGCAAACACTGAGTGGAGGCAGAATGGAGGTGAGTCTCTGTTATGATACAAAGCTTGGCACCACCACATCATGCTGCAAAGAGCAGAACCAAAGATGCATCTACTTCTTGGCCAATATTAGTGACAAAAAAAAACAAAAACAAAAACAAAAACAAAACAAAAAAACAAAAACAAAAACAACAACAAGAACCTAACCATGGGAATGAGAGAGCATGAATGAGGGAACGGCTTTGGGAGATCAGGCTCGGTCTGTGGGGACAGTTTTTATGATGTTATAAAGTTTGAAAAGGCCCAACCATGGAACTGGTTGACAGATACCCAGCACTGAAAGGCCGAGGGGAGGGCTGTCTTCACTTGTACTAGTCTCCCAAGTTTCTAACCCTCGCAGTCTCCCCGTGCAAAAGAAAACTCACTCCTTTATCGAAACTGTATTGAACGGTCAAATGCATATAAAAGTATGTGCATCAATTATGAAACTATCCAATAACTTGACTTTTAAAACAAAACAAAAACCACATCAAGATAGAAGGATCATTTTTAAATCTCTGGTACCAACCCATGGGTTATTCAGCTTTTACGTCACTATTTAGCTGTGCCTACATACAATTTTAGGATTACTGCAGCTTCCAAGCATCAGAAGTTCTGGTTAGACATCAGTCACTAATATCCATGTTTGCACTGTCTCTAGACATAGCACCACAATGATTCCTGAATCATAGCCTACCCATCCGTTGCATTAATTTCTGTGGAACTAGAAGAACAACTAGATATTCCCTTAGTCGGGGAGGGGCGGGGTGGGCAGATGTCCTGGATGCTGCTGGACCTGCAACGTGGCCTTTCCAGAGACTTACCCAACTGCAGGAAATCACCTGCGTCAGATGGATTTCTCAGAGCCTAGAGATAGTCTAATGCAGCAGTTCCCAAATGTTTGGTCCTAGGATCCCTTTGTACTGTAAAAACTTAATGAAGACCCGATAGAACTTTTAGTTTAAGCCAATCATATTTATTAATATCTATTAATAATTATATTTTTTAAATTAAAATTTGACAATTTAAAATATTTGTTAATTCATTAAAATAACAGTATTAGCCCATTATATGTTAATATAAATATCATATACTTTTATAAAATATATTTTCCAAAATCAAAACAAACTCAATGAGAAGTATGGTGTTATTTTACAATTTAAGAAATATCCTTAATGTCTGTTTTAATAGGGGACAGTTGGATTCTCAGATCTGTTTCTACATTTAACTTTTGTGATATCATACATCAGGTAGCCTCTAAAAAAATATGACTATACACTTGAAAGACAATGAGAATGAAGAAAGCAAATAACACGTTAGTATTATTATGCACTCATCCTTCATGATCTTTTGGTCACTTTCGAAATCCATTCGACTGCTACATAAAAATTCTAAAAGTAATTATAGTACTGAATTAAGCTGTTGAAAGCACTGTTTTTCAAGCCATTGTATTGCAATAGCTTGGATGTACAATTATGTTAATATCAATAAGGAATATTAATATTATACCTATACATTATGATATCATGTCAATATTAATTTTAATATCAATAGTGATAGACTGTTCTAGAAAGTACTTTGGATGTACCTCTAAACAAAGCAGTGCTTTGAGGCAACTGAGGAGAGATCATTACCATTATGCTGAATTTACAGATGAATTACCCAAGGCTTAGAGAGACTAGGTGAGGTACCCACGAGGTTGTAGAGAAGAAAATCTGGACTTGAGCTGGCCAGCACTTTTTTTTTAACAGTCTTCCATGGGCCCAGGAGTTTCACTGACTTCCAGAGCCACATATGGGGAAAGGGTGGCTGCTGACTAGTGGAGGGAGAAATGCCTCTGACTGGGACAGTGTATGATGTACATCTGCACTCACAAATGTGCCCAAGGCCAGTTCTACTTTCTAGAACTTCCAGCTAGCTCTTGGGGAAGCAAAAAAGTCTATGATCATTTAATCAAGGGAGATTAGGATCTGAGGAAACTGGTTCATGAACCCAAAATCACACTGGCTTGGTTGCATAATGGAGTTGAGTTACAGTCATGTTTTCATTTTTTTTCCCCTAAAAATTGTATGACCTCAGTTTACTAATCTGTTGATTGATTCAAATGAGCTAATCACCCAACATTCATGTTCTGTGATTTCAATTATTTATGTTGAAGAATACTTTTTTCAGTTAGAAAAGCCGATTTTTAAAAAAGTAATTAAGATCACAGAAGTAGAGGGATCCCTGGGTGGCGCAGCGGTTTGGCGCCTGCCTTTGGCCCAGGGCGCAATCCTGGAGACCCGGGATCGAATCCCACATCAGGCTCCCGGTGCATGGAGCCTGCTTCTCCCTCTGCCTGTGTCTCTGCCTCTCTCTCTCTCTCTGTGACTATCATAAATAAATAAAAACTAAAAAAAAAAGTTCCTAGGTTAACTTTGTAAAAAAAAAAAAAAAAAAAAAAAAAGATCACAGAAGTAGAAATTAGAACGGTAGCTGCCAGGGGCTAAGCGTGACGGAAATGAGGAAATGTTGGTCAAAGGTACAAACTTCCAGTGATGTGAGGAATAAGTTTCAAGAATCTAATGGACAGCATGTGACTATAGTTAACAATTTTGAAATAATACTGTTTGTATTTGAAAGTTTCTATGAGAGCAAATTTTAAAATGTTCTCATGCATAACATTGAGCTTGAGCAGTACGTGAGACAAAGAACAGGTAAGTAACCCTAACGAGGAAATGTTTTACAATATATCCATGCATCAAATCATCACTTTGTGCACCTTAAACTTACACAGTGTTATTTGTCAAGTGGATCTCAATTAAGCTATGAAAAAAAGGTTATAAGAAGGAATTGAGACTAGGGTGGGGTAGTCTACCCCACACGGCTACCATGCCAATTCCTCTGTAAAAACATCCCCCCGTGTGAGGTTTTATTGCATTTTTTCTTTCCAAATGTTTCTACAGACTGCTGCAAAACTCACCTTTTGAGCTGCACAGTCCAGGATACCCTCAAATGAGGGCAGTTATAGCAGATAATTATGGCTCATTAGAAAATAATGGAACAAATCAACGGCTGGCATTTTGTTGAAGTAGCATGCAAAGTGTATTTGTACTTCTGTTCTGCTTCATGAATTGAGTTTTTTTTTTTTTTCTTTAGCAGAGCAACTCACATTTTTTATTAGGAGTATAAGAGATGACTTAAGCAGGAAAACTAAAAAAAGAATAATAATAATATTAACTAATATAGAGGCCATAATGATAATCCGGGAAAATAAAACACACTCATATGCAATGAAAGTCAGAATTTGCAAAGTAGGAGCTTGGATCATTCAAAATAAGGCTTTATTTATTTGTTTAAGATTTTATTTATTTATTTGAGAGAGCACAAGCAGGGGAGTGGCAGAGGGAGAGAGAAAAGAAGCTCCCCAGTGAGCTGAGAGCTGGACTGGGGCTCGATCCCCAGACCCTGAGATCATGACCTCAGGGTCTAAGACAGGTACTTAACTGACTGAGCCACCCAGGTGCCCCTCATAATAAGGCTTTAATCACCAACTTAGAATTTGAGGGCTAATTTGGACACAATTATGAAGGTTATGAAGGTTATGTGTTATGAAGAAACAATAGGGATTTAAAGCAGGTGAAAGGAAGCATGAGAGAAAAGGGGACCAAATCTTAGATCTATCACATACTTATCAAAAGCCAGCCATTGAATTAGGCTGGGCCCACAGGCTGCCACCCCTTCATGACTTCACCCTATGCTTCAAACTTGACATACTTCCAGCTGAGCCTTAATGGGGTTCTAGCACTTCCCACCCAACAGTCCACGCCAGGTAATTGTCTGGACTTGGCTACTGCAATAAAAACTCTACTGCCTTATCAATGCTAGGCTCTTTACATATTTTATTCCGTTCAATCATTGGGGCATTCCTTTCAGCAGTTTCAGTCCCCTTCTCGTCAATAAGGGTAGAACAGGGTTCCTGAGATCAAGTAGCTCACCCAAGCTCACGTGGCTGTAAGGCCGAGGGATGATAAGATCGATATCTTGGTTTATTTGCCTTTGAAATTGTATTCCAACATACAAGACCAGTTACATGATTTGTGAGGACCAGGGTAGAATGAAAATGTGGGGCTCTTGTTTCAAAACTATGAAGAATGGCTGAACAGTGATAGCAGAGCAATAAACCTAGTGCGAGGCCCTGTGCAAAGTATAGTAGCAAACTTGTGAAACCAAAATAACCCCACTGTGGAGTTCCATGTTACAGGCAGATTCATATTTTACTTCTTTTGGAACATAAATACTTTTATAGGAATAATAAGCACAGTGTCTGAACCCAAATTGGAAGACATTGGCTTATAAGAAGCTATGAGAATTATGGAGCCAAATCCAGGTGACCCTTGAACAATGCAGGTTTCAACTGTGTGGGTCCATTTCTACATAGATTTGTTTTTTAAATAAATACAGTACTGTAAATTCATTTTCTCTTCCTTATGATTTCCTTAATAACATTTTTTTTTCTCTAGCTTACTCTAAGAGCACAATTTGTGAAACACATAACATACAAAATATGTGTTAACTGACTGCTTATATTATTGTTAAGGCTTCTGGTCAACAATAGGCAGTTAGTAGTGAAGTTTGGGGGAGTCAAAAGTTGTAGATATTTTGACTGAGTAAGACAGGGTCAGCGCTCCTAACCCCCATGTTGTTCAACTGCACTTAAGGGCCAAGCAAATTCAGTCAAACACAGAATTAACATAAAAAGTATTAACTCAGAATGAATAAAAATAAGGTAAGAAATCTTGGCTTCTGTCCTCTCTTGTCAGTACTCTCTGGACTCATCTTTAATTTTCAATGGTGTGCCTTAATGGAGTGAATTCTTGGGAGCACTAGTTGAGGAAACTCATTTGGGATTTGGATTATTACTGAATCGGTATTAATTCTTACTAGAGAAATTCCTAAAGGATAATGTTTTCATATCACCTTACTATTGATTGTTTTGTAAAACTGAAAAGCATAGATATTTTTGGCGCTGACTTCGAATGATCAATGATGTGCTTTCTCTTCTCAACCTATTTTAGCTACTTGCCCTCCCCTCTCTTTCCAGCATTTGTAGAACACATGCTTTTTAAACATAAATTCATATCAAGCCCATTGAAACATTTCTTTTCCCAAACTGCTGAAGTTCGGAATCTGATATGCAGTTCATATTTCAATTCCTTATCTGTCATTTGATTTGCTGAATTCTCAGTCTGCTGGTCTCGATTTAATGGCCTCTTATCTGTCCTAGGGGAGAAAATGACTTGCCAAGAAAAAAATATGTTCAAATATTCGAATTCCCACCCTGAAAGTAAACTTCTGTTTTGATGTTAATTTGAAGGAAGGAGCTTCTTTCTCCCATTGGATTAAATAAATTATTAAATCTAAAAGCACTCTAGATGCTTGATGCCATATAAATATATGCTATTTTGTCATAAATATTAAGAAGCAGCATATTTATATAAATGTGTATATGTATGTGTATAAGACACACACATAAATGCAGACTTTTTTTTCTCTTCTGCAAACCTTTCCAGTACAAACACAAGTGTATACATCACAGTTACCTTTAAAAAAAAACAGCACTATCTCTGATGAAATTGTTAGAGATCTGGTCAAGGATTTTGTCCCAGAAGACCTGATTTTTAAAATAAGCAGATGTCCAAGGACTCTCTACCTGGGAAAACTTAGTAATGGAAGAAGGGATGCATACCATTTGGCAGAAAGAGGGAATATAGTGGTATCTATGTGCTTACACTCCCACAGCTTTGTGAAAACATGAAGTTATACATGGTATATATTCTATTGCCTCCTCCAGTTGCTATATTGTAACCTATATATCTTTAACTCCCATCTGATTTCTCCATTTTTCTTCTGATATGGAATTTGAATTATCAAGCTCTTCTATTCATCTCAAGTACTTTCACATACTCAAAGCCATCCTGCACAGAGCAGCTCAAGGAACTAAGACCAGGCCCAAAAAAAAAAAATAAAAATGCTGAAAAATGTTAATGTTCAGATAAATCCACCCAAATTAATGCCTATATACTGAATTCCTAGGAACGAGAAAAATGGCAAAAATATTCTTAAGCATGGGCATCTGGTGGCCTTGAAAATGTTAATTTGAAACTATAAATACATAAAGCCGCAAATAAAAGTGAACTTATGTGCTGGAGTTACTGATCAACCACATGCAAAAAAAAAAAAAAAAAAAAAAAAAAAAAGAATTTAGATGGTGACCTTACACCTTTCACAAAAAAGTAGGCCAAAAAAAAAAAAAAATAATAATAGCAGACCTAATAATATAAAACAGAAAACTATAAAACTTCTGGATTGTAACAGAGAAAGTCTTACCAACCTTAGTTTGACAATGAGTTTTTACATAAAACACAAAAAACACAATCTCTGAAAGAAAACAATTGTTGGTGAGTTTTATCTATTCAAGTTAATTTAACTAAAATGCTAAACTCCTACTCTGAAAGATACTGTTAAGAGAAAGGAAAAGTAAGCCACAGACTGGGAGAAACTATTTGCAAAACATTTTCCTATCTGAAAAAAGACTTGAATCCAAAATATACAAAGAATTCTTAGAACGGAATAATAAGAAAACAAATGACCCAATTTAAAAGTTAGCAAAAGATCTAAACAGACCAAAGATGATAGGCAGATGGCAAATAAATATATAAAAAATGTTCATCACCACATTTTATCAGGGAATTAAAAATTAAAACAATAATGATGTACCACCACGTACCTATTACAAGGGCTAAAAACTAAAATGACAACATCGAATGCTGACATGAATGTGCAGCAACAGGAGCTCTCACTGGTGGTGGGAATGCAGAATGGTAAAGCTGCTCTGAAAGGTGGTTTGACAATTTCTTACAAAATTAAACATACTCTGACCATACGATCCAGCAATCACACTCTTAGATATTAACCCAAATGAATTGAAAATGTATGTCCACACAAAGACTTGCACATGAGTGTTATATAACCATCAAAACATGGAAGTAACCAAGATGTCCCTCAATAGGTGAACCACAAACAATAACAATGAACAAACCATTTACATTTTTACAATTGATTATTATTTAGCAATAAAAATGAATGAGCCATCAAACCACAAGAAGGCATGGAGGAATTTTAAATGCATATCACTAAGCAAAAGATGCAAGCCTAGAAATGCTACATGCTGTATGATCTGAACTGTATGATATTCTAGAAAAGACAAAACAATAATGAGAGCCAAAAAAGCCCCACATTGGTAATTGGTAGGGGCTAAGGGAAAGAAGGAGGGATGAACAGGTGAAACACAAAAGACTTTTAGGGCAATGGAACTATTCTGAAATAATCTGTATGATACTAATAATGGTAGACACATGACTTTGTGCATTTATCAAAATCCACAGAATGTACAATACAAAGAGGGTACCTAATGTAAACTATAGACTTGCACGTGCGTGTTTATGGCAGTGTTCATAACTGTCAAAACTCAGAAGTAACCAAGATGCTACCAAGATTTATTTTTAAAGATTTTATTTATTTATTCATGAGAGAATGCAGAGAGAGAGAGGCAGAGACACAGGCAGAGGGAGAAGCAGGCTCCATGCAGGGAGCCCAACGTGGGACTCGATCCCAGGATCCTGGGGTCACACCCTGGGTGGAAGGCAGGTGCTTAAATGCAGAGCCACCCAGGTGTCCTCCAAGATGTCCTTCAATAGATTAAGTATGGATAATAATAATAATAAACAACTACTTTGAAATGATTTTGTATGATTCTAATATTGGGAGACACATGACTTTGTCCATTTATCAAAACCTGTAGAATGTACAATACAAAGATGGTACCCTAATTATGGACTTTATTTTTTTTAAGATTTTATTTTATTTTTTTTGACAGAGAAGGGGAGAGAGAGAGAGCACACAAGTGGGGGGAGTGGCAGGCAGAGCCAGAGGAAGAAGCAGGCTCCCCACTGAGCAGGGAGCCCAATGAGGGACTCTACCCCAGGACCCTGGGATCATGACCTGAGCCAAAAGCAGACACTTAAGCAACTGAGCCACACAGGCATCCCAAATTATGGACTTCAGTTAATAATAATATTTTAATATTGGTTCATCAATTATAACAAATGCTAATAAGAGGGGAAACTATTTGGTCAGGGAGATGATATAAGAACTCCATACTTTCTGCTCAATGTGTCTGTAAGCCTAAAACTATTCAAAAAAATAATAAACCCTATTAATTTTTTAAAAGTAAATATACATCTTCAGTATGCTTAACAATAATATGATACTTACATTCCATCACTTATCCTAGTTCGTTTTCAGAGACAGCCTGACCATGTACTTTGACTATTAATATGATGTAAAGACAAGATTTTTTTTTTAACCAAATGATTCTTTCCTTTTCTAACTGCATCCACAAATGCAAAATGAGGAGATGCCGGAATTCAGAAAGAGTTTAAGTTATTAAATAGGTTTGAAGTTGGAATAGGAGTCACCTGAGACTGCCTCTGTAGTGGTCAAAAAATCCTAAAAATATGGTCTTATGGCTTAGAACTAACTAGGGAACAGGGAGGAAAATTCTCCTAACAGATGCCTTCTCTCCCTGAAGTAAATTCCCAAGTATTTCTTAGACAGATAAAGTAAGATTATGGGGGAAATCATTGTCAAAACACTGGTAGAAGCAAGAATGTAATGCTTAAGGCGGGCACCATGCTAATTTTATCCATATTTCACAGAGCACATACACAGACACTCGCATACATCCCTAAGTCTGCACGCATACATACACACCTGCCCCTGCCCACCACACACACACACACACACACACACACACACACACACACACGTCTGCATATAGATACACGAACACAAATGTGAAAGCCTGGCAGGTTCACTGAGCCCTTATTTTAGAAAATAAAATCTGTGCCCCAAATTAAAAAGGAGGCATTAAAGGGGGTGGTACGCAAATGAAGCAAGATTGTTGAGAATCTCCAGGATTTAACTGAATTACTTTGGGTCAAATTAAATTCAACCTTATTACCATATGCATTCTACCTTTATTCAAGGTAAGCACCTTTATTCATGGTATGCTAATTTAAACTGGATGTTTTTCAATCCAAAAGGACAAAAAAAAAAAAGTCTTGTTGTATACAGTTTCCTTAATTTACAGATTAGTAATTACTCTTCTATTGGCATTGGCTGTTTTTTTTAAAGATGATTTTAATTAGAAATTCTAATTAACTGCACACCACAATCACCCTTTTTGCCTCTTCATGAAATTACTCCTCATAAAGCAGAGTGAATGGAAACCAAGTTATAATCAAAGTAAAACTGCAGATTAAGAAATAAGCATTTCAAATCTTGAAGCATCTACCAGAATTCAGGAGCTCTTAAATAAGCATGATCTTTTATACAATCGTGAGGTCACTGCAGTCGCATTTAAAGAATGATTTCATTATTTCAGTCACTGAATTAAATAGAATAAGTTAATTTGAACAAAGATAGATTCATCTTTTTTTGTTGTTGTTGACCTTAGAAAATGTTCTCAGATTTCCCAGGTGTTGGGTCCCATTTGCAGACAGAGAATGCTAATTGAACCTCCCTCATAGGGACCTTACAAGTTAAATGAACTGATAGACACAGTTGGGCACCCTGTTATTGCATTAAGCTCCTAGTTGGCAGTGGTTGGATCAGGCTTTAAAATTACACACACTAGGTTTGTATTCTGGTTCAGTCTGACCTTGGGCTATCTAAATTCTCAGGACACCCATTTGCTTATCTGCAAAAAAGAATGCTATCTATTTTATGTTATTATTATAAAAATTAAATTCAATGATATGTGTAAATTTCTAACTGCTTAAAATTTGGTTGGAAAACTACGCACTGTGGGGGCAGTTCCAGCTTATTTCCTGTTTTTTTAGATAAAGTTTTATTGTAACAGAGAAACACCCATTTGTTTACTTATGCCAAGTCATCACAACAGTGACCATATAGCCAGCAAAGCTTAACATATTTACAATCTTTCCTTTTACAGAAAATAGTCACTGACACCTGGACTAAAATATCAATTATTATACTCAAAGAAAATGTTCTCATAAAAGTTTACACTGACATTTAACATTTATCTATTTCTGAATCAGTAATCAAACCACTATCCAGTTTGTACTTTTCTCTTTTGTTTTTTCATACTTGAATTAATGAATTAAATCTTTAATGCAGGATCACTGCACTACTGCAGCTCTGATCACCTCTATGTAATGAATTTTGGTTTGTGAATGTGTTAACGCCTTAATGGCCTTTGTCTGTGTTTTGGTGTGTGCACTGGTTCTACCTCTTTATGAGACTATGTGTAGAGCTTATTACAGTTGTCATGGCAATAGAGATGTTCATTAGGCCTCGCTGTGATCAATTTACTGTGACACTTTAAAAAGCTTGGCAAAGAAAGTTTGTCATAAAACTATCTAATTTAACAAAACCATGAGAGAAAAGATCCAAATAAGAAATACTGGAAAAAAAACAAGCTATAAATATGATTCAAAACTTAGGTCAAAACTAGTGTTACCGGCATTGTATAGTTATCATTTACTGTTGAGAACAATAGTGTTTAAGATATGGTTTACCTGTCAAAGGAAAGAACCCAAAGTTTTTGCTCTTCTAATCCATCGACACTTAGATGAACAGCAACATCCCAATTATCCATGAAAAATCCTTAAAAGAGACTTTTGAGAAGAATGACTTTCCATTTTCCTGTGTTTTTCATGTTCAAGGTCATGGAAAGATTTTTTAAATTATTGCAAGAAGCCAATTGGATTATTATCTAAGTATGAAGGCACTTTCAATATGATCAAGCTTCTCTTCTCAGCCAAGGAATACCCAAGCATTAATATCAAATTCAACTTCATTTTGTTTCCATTGAATTTGTCTAAATCCTTCTGATGGATATATTTGTGTGACTTGTAGATTATCTTGTAATTTACAATGACTTCTGTGAGATATGTTCTTATTCCTATTATTATATAATTATATAACTTTTTCATAGAAATTCAGTTTAATTCAATTCAAGTTAACTAAAATACATATTGAGGACTTCCCCTGGGCCAGGTACTCAGCCTTAGAATACCTACCCTCAGGTAACCTCATGCAGTTAGAACAAAAGTCAGACTCACCATTTGGAACGAGGGTTGCTATTAAAGTCTAAAGCCAGAGGAATAAAGCAGGGGATCTCGGTATATGAAGAATGATGTATTGAATTTCAAACCAGAGGGTGATTCAGAGAAGAATCACTAAGAATGTAGCACTTAATCAGACACTGTGATGACTGCAACCAATAAAGTGGAAATTGGGGGAATAAATTAACAGACTCTTGGAAAACCATTAAACAAAGCAGAGAGTCAGGAAAAGTGAGAGACTCAGACCATCATGATACAGAGGCCAGAAAGCATTGAGATTCAGGTATCATTGGAAGGAAGGGGATAATGAATGAATTCATAGTCAACGGATTAATCAACTTATTAATTAACAAACCCATTATGTTCTAAGGTACTAGTGATGTAACAGTTTATAAGTTAAAAAATCTCAGGAAATTTATCACTTTTCTAAAGGCCTAGCATAGACATCAATTATAATAAAGAAAGAGGGCAGCCTCAGTGGCTCAGCAGTTTAGTGCCGCCTTCAGCCCAGGGTGTGATCCTGGAGTCCCGGGATCGAGTCCCACATCAGGCTCCCTGCATGGAGCCTGCTTCTCCCTCTGCCTGTGTCTCTGCCTCTCTCTCTGTGTGTCTCTCATGAATAACTAAATAAAAATCTTTAAAAAAATAATAATAATAAAGACATGAGAACCTCATGTGGTAGCCTGAGCATAAAAAAATTGTCATGTACCATATCAAGTTCTTCAAAATAACATGGGAAAACTGTGACTATGTTTTTGAGAGATTAATTTATAAGATTTTCTCTTTTTCTATATTTCCCCTACTATGGCCCCTCACATATTTCAGAGTGACAGCCTGCTCTGTATCCCTTTCCTCAGGGACTTTCACCAGGCAGAAATTGAAAACACTGAATCCAGTGGTTCTGCTTGCCTTTGGAAAAGCCCAAACACACTATAAAGATCAGACTAGACGCCCAAGAGGGCAAGGTAGCTGGAATGATTGTCTGAGACATCAAAGAAGGAAAAGACCAGTGGAGTAGTAAGGGAAGACAAGCACTAGGCAGGAAGGAGGAAGAAAGAAATACATGCAGTTAAGTAGTCCCGTCTTGAATCCTCAGCTCAGGAGAAATATCTGCATTAGAGATACAAATGTGTTGATTACACATTCATGGAAAAAAGTAAAGTGAAAAATAAGAGATCCTAAAACTGGATGCCTAGGAACTAAGACATTTAAAATGTAGAAAGAGAATAGCAAAAGAGAAGACAGTTCAGAAGAGCCCATCAAAATGAAGATAAAGCGCCAGAGAAGAAAGTGTCTAGAAGCTGATTCATAGATTCTCCTCTCCCGTTACACATTTCCCAGATTGACAGTGTCAGTTCAAAATAATAATTAAGGATAATAGTAATTTCCCTGAAGGGTACAGTATAGTTGTACACTTAATGTAGAACCATGTGGATCTCTTCATGCCAGAGTAGTAGAAGACAGGTCTGAGGACAATCTTCAATCCTCCTCACGTTGCTAAAGAGAACACAGAGGCCCAGAAATTCATTCATTTATTCCACCTTTATTCACTATCACTATGCTTGAGAAATTGTCTTAGGCTCTTGGTATCAATGGCACTTACATCTAATGGGAAAGGAAAAATGTATCATCCAAAGTCATGTATGTCCAAAAGGAGAGAATATAAAAGAAGATCCAGTTCATCTGACTTTCAGTTCTCTGCTCTTTCAATTAACCTATACTGTCTTTTTGATTTGGGCCCCATAAATAATGCTAATATGAAGTTCTACGGTGTAGACCCATAAAGGAACTGTCAAAAGAACAATGTCATCATAGCAATTGTACATCAGAAATCTGATCACATCACTCCTGCTGAAAATTCTTCAATAGCTCTCTGCTGCCTTCTGAGTAACATCTACTACATAGTACTTCATAAATTGGCACCTTGTGTATGCTCTTCACGCTTATTGTTTGCCATTCTCTTTTATATACCTTATTTTTTCAGAAAGCGATTTAAGATTTGCTGTTCTCTCAAACCCTCCAAGCCGGCCACAGCTTTGAATCTTTACACATATTTTGCAATTGGATAGGAATATCTACTCTGTCTCTTTTGTCAACTTCACTAATGCACAAGCAACCATCAAGTTCCACCACAAGTGCTGTTTTCTCAGGGAAGCCTTCATTGATTTATCTTCCCCTTGCTCCAAGTCCTTTCTCCCAGGAAGCCTTGGGTACTCCAACTCTCAACACTGCTCCCACTGGGTCTGGCACAAGCTCCCCATCTGAGATAACCATGTGGTACCATAGGTTTGTGTTGTGTATCTATCTTTGCTCTCATTTTTGAGCTCCGTAAAGTAAGGGTGTAAACACCCTTGAGTCCTTGTAACCTCTACATCCCTTGTGCTCTACAAAGTGCATGGCAAATGGCAAGTGACAACAAGTGTGTTGTATGTGCAATTGAATCTGGAAATGGATATATAATAAAATAATAGTAAAGAACCATTTATTGACAATGGGAAAAGATGTAAACCTAAAAGATGTTCCAAATTAAATCTTCTCAAAGTATTTAAAATGGTATTTTACAAGTAAATTGTTGCAGAAACTTTTTAGCACAGGTGCCAAAAGACATCTCTGGGAATGTGGGATGACGAAAAATTTTCAGGAAAATTATTTAGCTTGATTAGCAAACCTATCTTAAATAGACTTCCAAAAATTAAAACCAGCAGCTTCTTGAAATTGAACTAATATTTCTTTTAGAATGAAAGAATACTAGGTCTTCTGAGAGGTTAGGCTTAAAGAACATGTCATCTTTGCCCCAAGGATCAACTTTAAGTCTCTAAAAAAAGGATGCAGTAGATTTAAATAGCATACATGAGTCAAGATTTGGCAATATACACCAAGATCAGAGAAAAAGACAATCTCAATCAGATAGTCTCACATGTCCTTCCATTGCCAAGGTCTGTGTCTGTCTTCTAGCTTTCCTGTTACAATCCTATGCTGTAAGCCTTAAAGCATTCATGAATGGCAGCTGCCTATCTGGTGAGACACTCATTTCCCACCTCCCACCCTGTTTGGGCAAGCTGAACCTTGGCATCAAGTTGAATGCCAGATAAGCAGAATTCTTACATGTGCAATTAAAAGCTACTGGTGTGGAGATAACAGCATCCCATGGTTAGTTGAATAATTCATGGCAAAATGTTCTCTCCGTATTCATAGCTTCTCACACCTTGACTTGTGAAGCAGCTAGCCCTTGCACTAAAGTGTTCCTTTCAGCTGAGACACTTAAGCAACTCCTCTGATCAGGTATTTACATTTTCTCCACAACTTTGACCAGAATTTCTAGAAAAATAAAAAGCACAGAAGAATGAGAAAAGGAGAAGAAGGAGGAAGAGGAGGAGGAGAAGAAGAAGCAGCAGCAGCACCACCACCACCACCAGCAGCAGTAGCCACTGCCACCCCATGACACATGGAAAAACCAGATTCTGTTTTTCTTTTAAATGATCACTTTAAATTCAAAGCACAGGAAAAATCTTCCAGTGTTCAAATTGTTCATCTCTGGCTGTTTATCACTTGGTCACTTATTCTTAAAACAATGATCACAATTTCAAAATGCTATACTTTGTTGGAAGGTCAAGAGTGGTGGAAGAAATAAATAATGCTAAATTCAAAGGAGGAGGGATCCCTGGGTGGCGCAGCGGTTTAGCGCCTGCCTTTGGCCCAGGGCGCGATCCTGCAGACCTAGGATCGAATCCCACGTCGGGCTCCCGGTGCATGGAGCTTGCTTCTCCCTCTGCCTATGTCTCTGCCTCCCTCTCTCTCTGTGTGTGTGACTATCATAAATAAATAAAAATTAAAACATAAATAAATAAATAAATTCAAAGGAGGAATAGATATACACTATTACTGCAGGTAGCAGGGGAAAATAAAAACACCACCACCAACACAACAACAGAAGACAAGTGAGGGTATTTATTCTGCTTTAGAGTCTATAATTGAGTTCACTTTAAATATCTCCAAAACCAACTTCAACCTTGAAGAATAATATAATCTTTTCACAAAATCCTGCTGCCTTCAATTTTAGGTGCATAATCTTAAAATACCAAGATGTTCCTCCCAGCAGAATTAGCAGCTTAATAAGGATGGATTCAGTATGTGAGAACACAGGAAAAAGTAAAAAAGATGCTGAGGGCAACAGTTCAAATAAAATTGGAGAATTTGTGCAATATTAAATATGTATAAGAACAAAACCCACTTCTACAAAAGGAGAGAGAATTTAAAAAATTTTTAGCTTTAGAATTTTTTGTAAAAACACAGAAATTAAAATAGTTTAACATCAGTTTTTATTTTTGCAAAAAACTCAAGACAATAATAAATATTAAAAATATTTAAACAGGGTGGGCATGGGAGGGAGAACCTGTCTGTTTCAGTCAGTAGAGCATGGGGCTCTTGATCTTGGGGTCACGAGTTTGAGTTCCACATTGGGTGTAGATTACTTTTAAAATGTTAAACTGTGTAGCGATAGTTATAAAATGAAAAGAAATAGGGCTTTTTTCCCCTTATTTTCCACGCCTACTCCTATTCTCCAAAGATGGTCATTGTCAATACATTTTTATAATGTATATTCTTTCAGGAAAACTGTCTCACCTGTATTTTTACATAAATATGTACCTATATTTTTATTTACACGAAGAAACCACTAGTTATTTACCATGGGCTTTTCCTGTATTCATGTTTCTTAGTGATTTCTAGATAAACACAGACTTCTATATTTCAATCATTTCAAATGTTTGATTTTATGCATATTGTTCATTGACTGAATCTATAACTTATCTAACCACATCTCCATTAATGCTTATTTAGTATGTTACATTTTTAAAAAATATTTTATTTATTTATTTATTCATGAGAGACACAGAGAGAGAGGCAGAGACATAGGGAGAGGGAGAAGCAGGTTCCTCACAGGGAACCCAATATGGGACTTGATCAATCCCAGAAGTCTGGGGTCACACCCTGGGCCAAAGGCAGATGCTCAACCACTGAGCCACCCAGGAGTCCCAAATTGTTACATTAAAAAAAAAAAAAAAAAAAAAAAAGATGTATTTGTTAGAGAGAACACATGTGAGTGGAGGGGCAGGGCAGAGAGAGGGAGAGAATCTCAAAGAGGCTCCATGATGAACATGGAGCCCAACATGAGGTTCTATCTCACCACCCTAAGATCATGATCTGAACTAAAACCAAGAGTCATATGCTTAACCAACTGAGCCACACAGGTGCCCCTAGCAAGTTACAGTTTTTATTTGATAGCTCAAAGAGTGGTAAAGCAAAGTTTCTACAGAATTATCTTGATGTGCTTTTGAAAATATATCTACTGGTTAAATTCATAACGGTAGAGTGGCTAGTACAAAAGGCACATGCACATTTACATTCTGACAGATATTTTTAATGTATTTTTCAAAATTTGAATCATGGTGTATATAATAAATACAACAACCTAGATGGACCTTTTTTTTCCAACCTGAACAAATAAGATATCTCATGTTGCTTTAAATTATATTTCTTTTACTGTCAGTGAGATAAAACATTTTTTTCTCTAAGATTATTTCTTATTTGTTTTGCTTTTTTTGTTCAACCCCTTGTCTAGTTTCTATTGACCTATTTGAATACTTTCTACTGTTAGCATAAATTCTTTATAAATTAAGGGAATTATTCCTTATATCAAATGTCTGTCAGTTAAATAGCGGAGATAAAGGAGGGAATTCTTTAATAGAACTTAAAACCTGGAAGCCATAGAGAAAAGATTAATAAATCTGAGTAAATACCCATACACATACATACATGGCAACATATAATAAACTAAGTCAAAGACCAAAAACAAACCACAGATAAAATTTAGAAATCCAACACAATACATACACATGCATGTATATATAAAGCGCTTATGAATCAATAATAATGCTGTTTTGATGACTTTACTATGTGCAAGGCAACATGTTATAAAATCTCCAAAAAGTAATCATATTTAACTTTAATATTACTGATTATTATTTATTCTCCTTCCCTAACAGCCAAAAGGATGGAGAATTGATCCACAGTTATTATTTTTAAGTTTTACTATTTATAGAGAGTTTTTTTTTTTCAGTATTGATCTTGGCTACAGCCCATGAATGAGCTAAATCCCATAGAGTTCTTTGAATAATAGCTTGAAAGCCATCAAGTTGGGAGGGTATGAGCCTACTATATCTTTGTATAAAAGTTAGAATAGGCAATAGTAGAATCAATATAGGAAATTAGGAATCCTAGTTGCAATCAAAATGAAAACATGAACTTGGTATTGGTGGATATGGACAGCAATATGCATAGGCAGACTAAAGTCCAGATAAGAGCAATACGGTTTCTGTAATTCATGCAGAAAACAAAAAGGGACTACTACCTATTTCTAGGTACCCATCTACTAGTCATATGACCTTCAGAAAGTCACTTAGTCAAGTTTAGCCTTTGTATTCTTACCTAGTAGTAGCATTATGAAGATTTAGTGATATTTAAAATTATTGAAAATAGGGAGCATAGTACTTCAAAACATGAAGTTATAGATAAAGAAAACTGTGCTAACTGCTCTGAACACAGAAAAGGAAATTCATATGTTCAAAATCTGCTGAATGTTTGAAATCTGCAACATATGAGACATATTCAAAGAATGTGTAGTCACTGAGAGAGAATCTGCCACAGGGAGAGAAAGGTAACAGTGAAGAGGTAGAAATGAGTAAATCATGGAAGTTCTTGAAGGCCAAGTGAATGACCTTAACCTTTCATCTGGAAACAATGGAAACAACTTTAAGTAAAAGATAAGATTTACATTTTGAAAAAGATGCAGTGTGGGTAATAGATTAACAAGGGACAGAAACACCAGTTAGTAAAGTATTTCTAAGGAACTTGTAAGCTATGGTAGGGCTTTCTATTAGAGTGCTATTAATGGAAATATCTACAGCAAGGTTTGCAGTACTCCATTGGATGTTGATATTGTGGATGAGAATGAAGGCAACTCAGATTTGACACTTAAAATTAAGTAGGTGGTACTGCTATTTGCTGGAGAAGAAAAAATGCTGCAAACACTCATAAAGCAAACTTTATGAGGTTAAGTGTAAATCAAAAGTATAGTTTTGGCAATATAGTGCTTGAGATATGTTGACACATCCAGGTGCAGATATCAGGTAAGCAGTTGAATTTAAAGGTCTCTCATTCATATAACAGATCTGGGCATGAGGTAGATATATGTGGCATGAGGTAGATATATGTGAGTTATCTGTATATAGACAAAAATTTATGTTAGGAGTAAGAATAAACTCATAGCAAGAGCATAGAATAAAGGTGAAAAAATGACAGAGGGAAAGGTAGTGGTGGCTAAAGGCATGCCTTGAAAACCCCCAAAATGTAATGACCAGATAAAGAAGGGGTAAATAGGAAACCAGGGGTATAAAAATATCCCCTGGTTTTGAGACCCAAAAGATAAAAGGTGTTTTGTGAAGAGAAAGGAGTGTTAAACAGATATTAAATGCTGCTGAAGAACTGATCGATTGAAAACTTGCAATCAGAGTTCAGCTTTGTCTGTCATAATGAGGACAACTTATACAAGGTGCTTTCACATACTGTGACCTCACATCTGACTTACTTCTCCCAACATTATTGTCAGAAAGACAAGACAAGGTAGTTATAACTGTCTCCATTTTGAAGATGAGGAAGCTGAAGTTCAAGTGGTGAAGCAACTCGCTCAAGGTAATATTGCTACTTAGTACTAGACCTCAGCAAAATCTGGAATTTCTTATCTCCAGTCCAATGCTCACTTTGATATACCAGGCTGCCCCCTCCACCAATTCAGTACTATTATTGAACCCTTGTGAGTAAGCTACTCATAAGATGGGCTATACAGATGAATCAGGCATGGACTCCATTTTCAAAGACATTTCAGGGTAGAATGGGATATAATCATTCACAGAAATAACTGGAATATAATGTTGGAATTAATAGTGTCATAAAAGTCAATGAAATATTGCTATGGAAGTGGGAATGGAAATTTAGAACATATCAACTAGAAGTGGGTAGAAGTGTGAGAAGGTGTTATAGGCATTAAGGGCATTTAAGTTGAAGTAACACTACAGACAAGGATGTAGAAGCAAGCAAAGGATTGACAGGAAAAATAAATAACTCAGCTTGGAAGGGCCAGAGGTAAAGTGAAGTGAAGTAGTAGAAGATATAAAGAAAAACCTAGTTAGGATTTACATCACAGAAGTTAATGATGATAAGCAGTTTGAGTGGTACAGGGAAGGTAAAATAGATTCAATAAAATAACTTGAAGAGACAAATGCAATGATCAGAGTATGCTTTAATAATAATTAAGGCAGGGGCACCTGGTGCCTCAGTGGTTGAGCATCTGCCTTTAGCTCAAGTCATGATCCCAAGGTCCTAGGATCAAGTCCTGCATCAGGCTCCCTGCAGGGAGCCTGCTTCTCCCTCTGCCTGTGTCTCTGCCCCTCTCTGCATCTCTCATGAATAAATAAATATAATCTTTCAAAAAAATTATAATAATCAGGGCACTTAACAATGTGCTAGACACTTTGTATGTAGACATTACCATGGCTCACCAATGTCAGCTCATCTCTTCTGAGCACATAGAAAGATTACACTTCTCCACCCTCTCGAAGATGGGTATGGTCACATAACTTGCTTTTGCCAATAAGAAATAATGCAAAAATAATATGTGTTGCCTCCAGGAATAAGTGTTTTAGAGCTGATGGACAAATCTCTAGGCTCCCTTCCCCAGCCAAGTCCATTGGTCAGTCTGAGAATGGAGTGTCAATCTGTGTGCAGACTTGGTATGGGTGAGAAATAAACTATTTTGTTAACACCATAAATTTGTTATGGTGTTATGTTAAACCCATAAATTTGGGTTTATCATTACTGCAGCATTACCTAACCTAGGCTGATTGTACATTGTGTTTAGTGCTTTCAACAAATTAACTAAAGTTTATATTCAATCAGTAGGTAACTTATATTAATATGAAAATACTGAATTGTTTCTGTTCTCTTGGTTAAGAGCCATTGTCCAAACCTAATGTAATCTCCTCTATGTCCTTGCCTCTTTAGTCCAGTCTCACACATGCTGCCACAACCTCCCATGACCCAGCAGTTAAGGGTTATTGGCTGGTCAACAACATTTGCACTATGGCCTGCGTCTGTTGTAATTCACTTGCGCCATGATATACCAATTGTAAAATACTTACATTATCACCTGCTTTTAAGCCTATGAGGTCTTATTATCTCCCCTTTGACAGATGACAAAACTAGGGGTAAAGGTTAAGAAAACTGTGCAAGGTTGTAGATTGTCTCTTTCCAGAACTTACGTGCTTACTACAATGATCTACTGTCTCTTTAAGAGGATGATTTTGATAGCTGCCGAGGAAGAGGTGCTAGAGGAAGGAGGAATATATATGAGTCGATTAATTGGTTTGAAGGTGAAATACGAGGGCCTTCATTAAGGAAGAAAGCATTTTGGATGGTAAACAAACAAACGAAACCACCACATGTAAAGGAACTTTTGGAAGCAGTATCAGCAGAATTTAGGATGATTTGGTGAGGGGAAAGGAGGTGGCATACAGTCCCAGAGATGGCAAGGAGTATGGAATCACTTCTAGAGGCAGAAATATCTTGCACAGATGATTGACTTGCATGTATTTGTCTCAACATACTACCTCCCTAGCTGAACTATTAGAGCTGGCTTTGAGCAAGCAAAACAAATGTCAAATGTAACTACCTGTCTACACAGAGGAGAATTACAAGAGAAGCATCTTGTTGCTCATACGTATTGGGGATTGCCTGTTTATGTGATATAACACATGTTTTATACCCACCCAGCCACTAAAGTTTAACTGTGTTTAGTGCATATTTCTCCAGTTTATGCTCCCTTATTTCAGGCATTGGTTGGGTAAAGATTTGGTAGGCGAATTTCATAAATTATTATCATTGAAATTTCAGACACTAGATTTAGGTTTTCCTTTAGTCTGGCCATGACATTGATCCTTGAGCAGCCAAGAGAGTGCTATGTGTTCCCTACATCCTAGGAAGACTTCATTATAGGTAAGGTGAGGTCATAGAAAAGTATAGGAAACAAAAATGTGACAGGAAGTGATGCCTCATTTCCAGTATGAGGTAATAAGAACAGGTGGGCTCCTCCCAACTCCCTCTGCTCTTCAAAGGTCAGAGGAGTCAGAGATGAAAACAGCACAGATCCTTCTGGAACTGCTTGTAGGATTTTTGGTGTGAAGAGTTGCTAGACCTATAGCAACTCTATGTGAACGAGAAATAAACTGCCTTACTGTTGGCCACTAAAATGGTGGAATTTATTTGTTACCATAGCAGAGCAAAACACCATTGAGAGTGATTATCTCATATCGACCTAAATAACCTCCCACTAACAAAGCCTATTATGTTTTCAGATGGCTATTTTTTTCCTTTAGAAACTTCTTCATTTTATTGATTTAATATCTACTACCAGATAAATTCATGCATCAATCTTAGTTCTCTGGTGCAATCAAAATACCACATCATAATAAAGATAAACAACTACAACATTTACGACTATCTCCTATGTTGTCTCTGCTTTTACAATCTAAGTTGATTAGAGTATTTGGGGACAGCAAAATAAATCTTTTCAAGTGTCTTTTCCTTTTTACCTCAATGGGTGATTTATGACTTTATAAATCAGACTGTATTTTTGAGATTTCCTTAAACCATTAGTTTCAGACTCTCCCACCATACCTATTTTTTTCCTTTTCACAGAACATATTAAAATGTAGGTGATAGCCTTCACTTCTTAATGTGTCCCAGCATGTAAGATACCATGCACGTACTATTCCATGGTCCATTACAATTGAATATATTACATATTTTGAATATTGAATATATTGAATATATAACATATATATAAGATATATATATATATCTTCTAAAACAGAATAAAACAAAGTAAATTTTTCAAATTTTGAAACAAAATAATAACTACTACCTATTGCATGCTTAACTGACCCAAAACAGAACAAAGTAAAGCAGCGAAGAGGAAATATATTTGCCATCTTATCTTGGGATCACAAACCAAGTCATGAAAGTAAAAATAATAAAGTTTATTAGGTGCTCATTAAATTCCAGGAATTATAAAAAGTAGTTCTACGTGAGTTATTTATTCATAACTATAACACAAATAATGTAGAAACTCAACAATCTCATTTTATGAAAGTGGAAACTGTCATTAGTTAAGTTAGCTGCTCAGTGTATTCTATATGTATTAACCAGCAAAACATACCAGGCATTTCAACCCATGCTTTGGAAATTTATATCATACTGTCTCTCATTACAAGCCTGTGGGGTTTTTTGTTTGTTTGGCTTGGGGTTTTTGTTTGTCAGGCTTTGATTTTTTGTTCATTTATCTCTCTTTGCCCTTGGTCAGGAAGGTACCTGATACCTTACCAAACTTCCATTCTTTGCCATAGTGAAATCCTCATCCTAGGTCAGGAGCTAATGGCTCTATCACCATGTTCTAGATTGAATCATCTGTAGGAAGCCAAGCCAAAGATTCCCCTAGTGTCCTGGAGTGGAGGACAGTGTTGCAGGATGTGTTCAAAGGCCTACAAACTTCCATGTCTGAGAGTGTCACTACCCATCAACAATGAACATCAGATAGAAAAGAGGGGCCTAATTGGTGTCTGCTACAATGCTTGCAGGAGTCCACTGGGGAGTAGCCTACAAGCTAGCATCTCTCTTTCTGGGTGTGGAAGTAATGTGGCAACTATGTCTATAAAGTCTGCAGTTCATGCTTTCAGGAAACAGCCTGGAGATAGAGTCATGGATAACATTGGTTCCATAAAGATCAGTTATGTTTTGTTTGTTTTCCTTGGTGAGGAGTGGGGCGTTAGTGGTCAGGTTCTCAACCGCAAGTCATAACCTAGGTTCAGAGGCTGAATCTTCTGGAGATAGTGCCCATTGAATTATTTTCTGGCCATCAACAGCAAAGTAAGGATGCATATTAACCCTCCATGCACTCAGGGTAGCACACCTAGAAGACCAAATGTGTAAGGAAAGAGGAACAATGAGTTTCACTGTTAAGGGCTGGCTACCTGTCCTGCCTACGTGACATTTCACCAATACCTCCACACAATTTGTAGTTTGCCATATTCTCATAGTATTTCATGTTGTTTCCATTCTTTTTTTTAAATTTTTATTTATTTATGATAGTCACAGAGAGAGAGAGAGAGAGAGAGAGGCAGAGACACAGGCAGAGGGAGAAGCAGGCTCCATGTACCGGGAGCCCGACGTGGGATTCGATCCCGGGTCTCCAGGATCGTGCCCTGGGCCAAAGGCAGGTGCCAAACCGCTGTGCCACCCAGGGATCCCCTGTTGTTTCCATTCTTCTTGATGTTCCCTCTGCTTGAGATGCTCTTCCACTTCTAATCCATTGAGCAAAATCCTACTAAACCATAGGCTTCTTGTAGAAACTTCTGGAACTCTGCTCCTACCAGTGTGCACTGTGCCTCATCACAGTAGATCACAGATATCTAAGAAAATGGGATTTGCTCTTTGAATTTCCAGGGTCTCACTAGACGCTGGCCCCAGCAAGGTACTCAATACTTGAAAGAAAGAATGCACAAATTAGGGAAGCCTTGCATTTCTTCTGTATTACAGAGAATATTCCTGCTGAGTTATGAAGATAGTGAGCATTCAGAGAATGGCATCTCATAACAAAGAAACCATCCCCATATTTTTCTCCTTTACCAGAAATAGCTCTGAGGTGTCAGGATATCCTCTGACACACTCAGCACAACAGGATCCTATTGTGGAAAATTGGCACTGTGTGTCTAAATCCATTTGTAGTCTTAAAATCAAGCTAAAGAAGTTAGAAGTAAGAACTTCTATTTCTCTAGGCTCAAGACAGAAATTGAGGCAGGGTGTCAGGTAAGAGTTCTACAGGAGCTTTTTCACTATCATGAAAGTCAGCCTGTGTTATGCTGGGAAACCTTGAGCTTCAGAGGTTAATTCTATTTCATCAGCTCTCAAAGAGGCTCCCAATGTTGGTGCATTTATCCATTATAAGACTTTAACCCTCTTCCAATTGCACATTGAAAAGTATGAGCTGGCAATGGTACAGGGTCAATGTAACATGGAAAACCCCAATTCCCCACCTTGCACTTTCTTTTCTTTTTCTTACAAATGCCCTTGGGAAGTGATGCATTGGGATATCCAATCAAAGCAGAATTTCTGAAGCAAAATTTGAATTCAAATAGACTACAAAATGGAAGTTTTAATCAATTCAGGAGAAGCTCCATCCAAAGAAATATGGAAAATGAATCAACAGACAATATAATTATGCAAAATAATATCACTGACAGCCTCAGCTCAAGCATTCACAAACACTTTTTCCTTCCTCCAAATGAATTTCTGATTGAAAGGATGAGACATCATCAATCATTTGTTTATCCAAAGAATATGCACACATGGAAAAGTGATTAGTGAACTTAGATTCATTATCTGCATTTTTTAGCTGTTGTTGACCCAAAAAAATAGAGAAGAAAATATCAACTGTTCCTCCAAAAATAACCCCTTATTCATTATTTATAAAAAGTTTATAGAAGCAGAAGTACATTGGAGTTTATTTAATACTTTTGAGCATTTTGAAAAAGTTTAGTAACATTACCATCCTGTATGATTTCTATTTGAACACATCAGCTTAATTAAGATACTCAAATCAAGAACACTTCAGCTATTAAATATTTTTAAAATACTGAAATTATCAACACATCAAAGAGAAGATAAAAACAGAATGTTAGTAGAATGTCAAAAATTAGGAAACAGACTCAAACAACAGGCTATCAGAGGTGAAAATCGTGATATCGCAAGGATGATTAAACATAATAAAAATTGCCTTGGTAATGATCACTGATGCAAAAAAATAGGCTCTTAATTAATCCAATCACATTTTATTTTAATTTGTTAAGATATATATTATCTTAGTTAAGAATCCCAGTGGAATTCTAAGGAGAAAAAGAAATCAACAATATTCTATTATTAAGCACGTATATATGTATCCCATTTTTTCCTCTCCTCTAAATGTGGACAAAAATGTAAAATGACAAAAATACCATAATTTTGATCTTGGTAACATTGCAATGATAGAACACAACTGTTTTTATTCATAGTATCATTAAATTGTTTTTAAAGATTAGTTATGAGTTTGGATGTCATAACAAATCCTTAATTGCTGCTGGATTTTCATCTAAATGGGTATATACTTTCCTCTTTGCATCTCTGGATTTACTAAGCTACCCATTATTCTCTTCCCAGACAGACAGGAAGCCTGAGTTCCATGAAATATGCAGCTACATGTGGCCATGTGACTAAGATCTGACCATTAAAATGTGATTGGAATTGAAGTGTGTCCATTTTGAGATTGAGGGAGTGCAGAGCTGGGGTGTCCTCCCCACACATTGTGTCCCTCATCCTTGCTGCTGGGAGCGGAGGTCTCCAGACAGCAGAACCAAATGATGGAAGGAGCAGATCCCCAAGTCACACCAGAGGGGAGATGCTAGGAGACTGTAATTTAGTGACTAAGAAACTTCCGTTATGTTAAGCCATAGAACTGATGGGTTATTTGTTCTAACCGCTTCCTGAGTTACCCTGATTAATAGATCTACCATCTTTTAGAAAGACACACTATCTGCAAACTACAGAGGGACCGATTGTGTTTCAGAAAATTTAATGGTGAATCTTTCTGAGTTTCTTTATCTTTACAATTAGTATTTCATTAATCTGTTTTATCAGAAACACTGAAATTATAGCGATTAAAAACCAGCATTTACGGCAAGCTATGAAACCAAGACAGAGGCCTTTTAACAAATATACTCAAAAGAAAAAAAAAAAAACAAAACAAAACCAAAAATTGAGTAGTCAGCATCAATCAGCAGCAGATCAGACCTTGAATTTTGCCAACCAGCTATGCTTTCCTTTCTTTCTGTTTTCACGTCTGTGGGGATAACCTGCTTGCCGCACTAACAAGACCAAGTTCATGTACATCTCTAACATTTGGAAAACATGAATGATGGCAAGCATGAGGCTAATGATCATGACGATGGCTGATTCTACCAACCATTTACTCAGAGTTCTTGTACCAAGCAATGAACACTTTAACTTGATGATTTTAGTGTTTTAGATGAGCCACGTGAAAAGAGAATTAGTATCCTCATCTTAAAGGTATGGAAACTGAGGCTTAAAGTCATAAAGCTAATATAAGTAGAAAGATCAGTATATCTTAAGATCAGGGCTCTTAGTTATCACTTTAAGAGAAATCAATTAGAGATTTTTAAATACACCAGGCTCATCAAGTAACTGGACTTAATAGAATTCTGTGCCTCATCCCTACACCGTCTTGTTAAAGTCCAAATGCCATGTTCTGGTTTAAAGACCTGTCATGAGCTGACCTCGCCTGTCTCTATAATTTTTCCTGTCAGTTTCTCTAGCTATAAAAATGAAGACTACTTCTTTCACGCATGTTGAGTGTGTGAGAGACAGTGTGGTAGGGTTTGGGATTTACTCATTGGGCTTAAGTAAGACTGAGAAATTTGGGTGGATCAGCTATGATTTTTGAAACTCAAGTATGCATATTAACAGTGGTCTCCCACCAAGGGCAGCAGTATTAAAAGGCAATAAAGAAAGTATAATTGCTCTCTTGTTTGTCTCTGGTCTTTTTCTACCTGTTTTGTTTCATCCATAGCCGTACATTGTATAATCCTTAATCACAAATCAGATAGTGGCTACCCTTGATTTCCAAGTTCCAGTTGTCCTTTGTTTCAGTCTCTTGATAAAAGATGGAATTAGAAGAGAATACAAATATAACACAATAAATATGAAAAGCCCAGAAGGAAAGAACTAGAAAATTAAAAGTATGACAATTACCAAAGGAAAAGCAGAAAACTTGAACAGGCCAGTTTCTATAGAAGATACTGGCAGAGTGATTAAAATTTTTACTCCTCTTTCCCCAAAAAGACACTAAGCAAGACAGTTTCTTGTTCTAGGTCTAGGCTTCTTTTAAGTAAGTGATAATTACAAAGATAATTAAGATTTTACAGACTGCAGGAATAGATGGGTATCTCATCAGTTCATTTTATAAAGCAGGAATGGAATTAATAACCAATCTAAAAAAGATAGTAAAAAGAAAGAAAATTATAGAATAGGCATTTAGATATATTTAGAAATAGATACATGCCTACTTATATGCACTGATTTTCAATAAAATACTACCAGAGAGAATCCAATAGTTATTTAGTAGATAAATACATTAGAAGCACACAAGATCCATATCATATTTCATAGACAAAATTAAAGGAGAAAAGTCATACAAATATTTCAGTACATGAAAAATTATTTACTAAAATTAAGTAGTCATTTCTTATTTTTAAGTGCAATTAAAATAGTAATACAAGAAATATCCTTTAAAATGAGAGATCCCACACGCATATACACACAAACCCCACAAGTTTTTACAAAAAAACACTAAAGCCATTTCATTAGAATCTTAATAAGAGAGGTGTAGGTAGTTTGAATTTAGATAAAGGCATTTTTAATAAATCTAGGTAAATATCAGAAGAAAAATAAAACAGTATTTTTACCGAATATATGCTTATAGATATAGGTAAAACAAGATGGCAAACAAACAAATAAACAAAAAACCTAAATAATAGAGAAACTAATTAAGCTGGTTGGATATGATACATTTCAAAAAATAAATAGATTTTGTCTATATTAGCAATAACCAGAAATGAATGAAAATGGGAAGTATTCTGTTCTTAAAAGTGACAAATTCATAACCTCCATAGCAATTAGTTTAATAAGAAAATTAAGCATCTATAAGGAGAAAATCATTAAATCTTACTGGAAGACATAAAACAAGGTTTGCACTTAAGTTATAGCATATTTTATTCTTAAATGCAAAGACAGGATAATAAAAATGTCAACCACCTAAAAATGAATTCATCTCTTAATTTATAACTCCAAATAGAATACTAAAGTTTTGAACTGAGTAAATGAGTTAATGGTTCATATGTAAGAATATATTATGATATGATATATTGATACATCTTTATTTCTATTTCTTCCCTCAAAGCAAAAATGATAATAAAGATATTAAATATATTCTTTTAATCACAAATATACAAAGAAGGAGATACTAGGAAAATGATGAGCATAGACAAATGATATCAAGGAAATTCTGGAAGCCCACAGAAGATGGAAGATACAACTGACTTAGCTGAACCAATCTCATGTGACATATCAAAACATAGTAAAAATGGGTTGAATGTTTAAAAAATTAGATTTATATATATATTATGTATTTATATATGTAAACATACATATTTAATATAGTTATATGTATATTTATATGAGTGTGTGTGTGTATATTCTTCTTTACAAGTGTATTATGTTATTTTACATTTAGGTCTTTAAGGAAATCCCCATTAATATGAAATACTTGGGTTAGTTTTTTAAATTGAAGTATAGTTAACACACAATGTTACGTTATTTTCAGGTGTACAATACAGTGATTTGACAATTCTCTATCCTGTGCTATGTTTACTGCAAGTATAGGTACCATCTGTCACCACACAACACTATTACAGTATCATTAACTATGCCATACTTTTTATAAGCTTGAGTAACTTTTGATATGTAGGTATTATAAAATTTAGTGTCCCTTAAAAGAAATAAGCTATGTATTACATTATTTGGGTAGATTCCATGTTCAGGGACAAAAACAAGATTCAGAGTAGTTTTTATAAAATGATTTTGTATTTGTAAAAACAGGGACTAAAGCCCAGTATGTATCCATGCGAATTTGTATCTTGCTATACAAACACGGAGAAAGTTATGTGCTGCTTAGATCTTCTGCTACAGAAAACAGAGTGGTTGTTGTCCTTCTGGTCCAACCCTTATTCATGCTGAGGCTACACTAACCGTAGGCTGCTGTCAGCCAATGACCCGGCACAGCATGGTTAGTAATGTAGGCCCATTCCTAGAACTTGTCAACTGAGTGTCTCGCTAGTTGAGTCCCCATAAGTTTAGCCAAACTATTCTGTAGCCTCAGATTCTATCTTCCTCTTCTTCTCAGCAGCTAGACCTATCTAAGGGTTTCCCCAGCTTCTCCTGGTTCCTTTCCTCTATTGTCCATAGTTATTTCCCCCAATACACCTTGTTCACATGTAATCATGTCTTGGCATCTGCCTCTTGAAAACCAAGACTAAATGGAAGGATAGACTCTAAATAATAAGCAGTGATTACCCTGATTTGCCTGGGAAGAAGTAGGAAGAAAAAGGAAATAAATATAGATGAGGGATAAAGTGAATCAGAATAAATATATTCACAGTAAAAACAACATATATTGATAATATGATCCCAATGTGTTAAATTGTATGTATATATAAGGAACATACTTGTGTGTACAAAGAAATGCATGTGAGTCTGTTCAACACAGTTATCTTGAAGTGGTATGCCTTTGGGTGACTTAATTTTTTGTTGTATTTTTATGTTCTATTAAATATTTTTAGAGGAAACATGTAATATTTAAATAATCAGAAATAACAATTTTCTCCCTTATAGAAACACAAAATGGAAGAAAATATATCTAATGGGGAGAAAATAAGAGAGAAGTTCCAAGCATATAGTGATAATCTCAGAATCAGGCTTCTTAGATAATACAAATATAATAAAATATGTCGAATTCCACTGGTAAAAATGAAAAAAAAGTGAAATAAACATGTTTGTATCTCAAAATCTTCTATAATTTACAAATACACTAACTTGAGTCCCATGTATTGTGACTTGCCATGAACTCTCTCTACTCTATGAGATCTTAGCATATTAACTGGCTTTCAGGAATTCAGATATGGTAACCAATTCATCCTGGTTTGCCTAAGCTTTCAATTCTTTTAACACTGGAAGTAACACAACCTAGGAAGCCCCACTGTCCAGACAATCTTGACCTCTGCTTCCCCTTCCTGCAAATGATATTCAATGGAAGGTGAGGTCTTAGCAATGGACCACAGAACTAGGCTTACGCCATCCGAATTCATCTGCAAGAGAGGGGAGCTGGGTTTGGAATTTCAGGGTATAGTGCTTTTGATTTCTTTGGGGTTTTCTATAATTATAGAAAATCTGAGGGTGCCTGGGTGGCTCAGTTGGTTGAGCATCTGTCTTTGGCTCAGGTCATGATCCCAGGGTCCTGAGATCAAGTCTTGCATCAGGCTCCCTGCTCATTGAGGAGTCTGCTTCTTCCTCTACCCCTTAACCCTGCTCATGCTCGCTCTCTCATGGCTCACTCTTCTTGCTCTCAAATACATACACACATACATACATACATACATACATAATTAAAAAATGAGAGAATCTGAGCTGAAAGGCACCCGAAAGACTGTTCTCATATGATTGTCTTGTAATAGACATTAGGAAGGATGTTGAGTCAAAGTTGACCCTGGCCGTGCCTGGTGATAACCAGGCTAGTGTCTTCCCACCACACTGTACCTTCTCCTCACAGCAGCATGAACATGGGCTCATGCTGTAGCCACTCTGAACCTCTCCATGTGCCTCATGATTACCTCCTTCTTCCCTGCCTCTGCAATTGGCACATCCTTCTCCCTCAGCTAAGATCATTCCTACTCCTCTGACATAAATGTCTTATCATTTTTTAAGGCTTAGTTCAAATGGTACCACCTCTGAGAATCCCTCCCGGGCACAGTAAAGACCTCCCTTTCTTAGGCTCCCACGTGCTCCTAACCTCTCTTTCAGCTCTTACCACACTGTAAGCTGGTGTTAGCTCTGTCTCTTCTCAACATCTGGTGACCTCAAGGACTCTGGAGCCATGTCTCAAAGCCAGCTCTGCCACCTACCACCCTTTTGATCTTGAAAAACGTATTGAAGTCTTACTGAGTCTTGGTCCTCTCAAATGTACAATGTGGTAGTTGTAAGAATTAAATGATTTCATAGATTATAGGGCTTAGTAACATGCCTGGCACAGAGTAAATTCTATTCTATCTGTGTCCTCAGCACACAGCTCAGTGCCATGCTCATGATCAGTAAAGATCTGCGGAATGAAAATCACAATAGCAAAGGCTTATTATCACCAGAAAAAAAGGAGAAAGAGCAAAGCCAGGCCACAAATAGCTGAAGCCTCTGGTGAAATACATCCCACCAGGACTGGCACCTATGCAGGAACATGTTCCCCTCCTGTGGATATATCCATGCACTACAGTGATCTCTGTGAAACAGGCCTTTACTGGTTTTCCAATTAGCACATTATAAACTCGATTCATGCCTCAACTTCACTGTTGGAGGCACCACGTAAGCCAAAATGATTGGAAGAGTACTAAAACACATAGCCACAAGTTTCTTCACCACGTCTAAAACTCTAACATTCTAACACCTTGGCATATAGTGACATAACATAGAAGGGGGTAATAAACAAATATAGAGGTGGGGGAGCCTGTAGAACCTGAAAATAAATTAATTTTGGAAAAAGGTAAAGTAACCTTCAAATTGGATCGTGAAATAACCTGAGAGACAGGAAGAATCCAGAAAAGTGAGATATAACTCAAAGACCAACGAGTGTTTTAAGTAGAAGAATGTCATCAAATGTGTCAAACGAAGCTGAGAGGTTAGAAGATGAAGACAAATTCAGGGCAGTTGAATTTAGTGACCTTGACAAGAGCAGCTTTCTGCAGTGGTCTGGATGAAATCTCAACCGCAATGGTTGAAGAATGAGGAGAGGAGGTTAGTGACAGAAATATAATGACTTTTTCGAGAAACATGGGTAGAGGAAAAACAACAGGCAGAAGAAATGGGGTGGTATCTGGAGATGCAGGAGAAAGAGATTTTTTTTTCTTTTTTTTTCTTCAGAATGAGAATTCTATACTTAGAAAATGTTATCCATGACTATTTGGGAAAGCCATATTCATGTTTCAGCCAAAAGGGGACAAATGGTGGACTCCTTGAGATGGTAGGCAGGAAAGGAATCTAGAGGTCTAGGGCTTGGCCACTGGTAGGAGGCAGGGCACTGAATTCATTTTAACAGAAGGGAAAAAAAAGAAAACATATATTGAGGAAATGGATTTTAGGGATTGTTGTCGGGAAGATAAGGGAATTTGCATCTGAAATTTTCCATTTTCTCAGGGAAGTATAAAGCAAGCTCCACAGTGAAGTGAGAAAGCCTAGGGTTGTCAGTGGGTTTTAGGAGAGAAGAGATAGATGAATTAGTAATTTTTTGAGAATGTAAAGTAAGTCTATGAGATAACTGTGGTAAGACTACTAGACAGGGTTGACTCACTTTGAATATAAAGTGAAGCTAATCTGGTTTTAGAGGTTTCTTCCAGCAATGTTCTGCCTCTTAGGTGTGGACAGAGAGGAACTAGACAGTTGGGTACAACCAGGATGGAGACTTTGCCACTCCAGAAATAAAAAGGAATGAGCCATTTGCATCTCAAAAGATATGATTATGATGGTGGATCATGGGATACAACTAAGATAAACAAAAAATAAAAATAAAAAATGAATAGAGAGGTCCTTGTTCTACTGAGTAATAGTGGTCACAACAGTTTGGAGACCTCACCACATCTCCACTGAAAATAGACTGGCCGTATCTCAATCAGCTTGTCAGATCCCAAGTATAGGGAGTTGAGACACTGGAAGAAAACAGACATAGTGAAAGAGTGGAGGAAAGCAGAACACTGGGAGGCTGGATCTCTAGTGGGAGGCAAGCAGGAAGTGCAAGAGCATGTAGCATAAGGACAGTATGTGTAAGAAAAGAACTCAACGATTATATGTATTTCTTAACTGTCTTTTTCACATAAAGATACACATATCATTCATGTCTTAACATGTCAATAAATAACAAATCTCTGTCATTGCTTTTTATTGTTTTTTTTTAAGAGTTTATTTATTTATTCATGAGAGACACACAGAGAGAGGCTGTGACACAGGCAGAGGGAGAAGCAGGCTCCATGCAGGGATCCCGAGGTGGGACTCGATCCCAAGACCTCAGGATCATGCCCTGAGCCAAAGGCAGGCGTTCAACCACTGAGCCACCAAGGTGTCCCTCTGTCATTGCTTTTTAGTGGCTGCATAATGTCCCATTATGTGGATTTGAGTTAATCCTCTATTGTTGGATAGATAGATCGAGTCTACATTGTTAAATGTGACTGGAATTATGAGAATTGTACCTACATATTGGAAGATAATCTCAGCCAATATTTCTGGGCATGTCTGAGTTCTCCACAGTCCTCAGAGCATTCCCCTGAATGACCAGAAGAGTCTTTACAATAAGGAAACTCGCATAAAATGTCACAGCCTTCAGGAGAAACCATCAGCCTCAATACTGACAGGAAAACAGAACCCTTGCACTTTTGTACTTTGAGATTCTATCCCAATTATACCCTATGAGGTCATTATAGATGTTTCGGAGTAGCTGGTTCGATTTTTTTGGAGGCTAATTTTCATTCCCAAGGCAGTTTCCAATTTAAAATGCACTGTAGAATCAAGAAGTTCATCTGCTTCTTAATTTTAATTCACCTTCATTTGAAAACATAATTCCACCCTTTAAGAAGCATAGCATTTTGATGCATTTGTTTGGTGCAAGCCCATTCTTTCAATGCCCTGTGTAGAAAGGTACCCATGTTCAACAGATGATCCCAGATCCTGAGGATTTTGAAATGCAGCCTATGTTGCTATTGGAGGCAATTAAGTCTGTAGATTTGCATTAAATTGAAATATCATAACCGTCTCCTGAGCCGCTGCTTTTTTTAGAGGCCTAATTAAATCTTGTAGATAAACAAACAAAATATCTAGGCAGGTGTACATATCCTTAAATATCACGAGGTGAGGGGGGGTGGATGTGTGCCTTATCTCAATATTGAAGCTGGTGATTGTTAAAGAAACTTTCATTACTTCAAGTAACTAATAAGAAACTTTATTTTAAGTAATGCCCCATTCAGCCTTCGATGAGTCATTCTCGGAGGTATTCCTAGCACCAGCTCTCAGCATATATAATGAGCCTCCATGCATGCTTTCACATTCAGCTCTCCAGGCAGGTCTATTCAGAATATTAAAGATTGTATGTTTTTCCTTCTGACCTCACCAGAAATACCTTCAAGGATGCTGCTAACATTCCCAATTTAAGTAACAGGTAACTGCAGAGTTCAGCATTTTAAAATTCTCTCTAGCAAACACTTCTGTTGATAAAAGAAGTTGGTGACTCAGGGGTACACGAGGAGTACAGATGTATTGGAGAGTTACAGCAAAGACGGAGAAGTTCTGTACAATGACAGAAGCGCAGATTTGTGTGTGTTCTTGTAAAATATACGATTCCTATTAGAAAACAAAGTGGGGGTGGTTGAGGGCCTGTCTGTTCACTAGTTACCCTTCTTCCTGATTTTTTTCTCTCAAAAAAAAAAAAAAAAAAAGGAAAGGGGGGTGCCTGGATGGCTCAGTCAATTAAGCATCCAACTCTCCATTTTGGCCCAGGTCATGATCTCTGGGTCATGAGTCCCACCTTGTGTTCCATGCTGGAGGTGGAGCCTGTTTAAGATTCTCTCTCTTGGGATCCCTGGGTGGCCCAGCGGTTTAGCGCCTGCCCTTGGCCTGGGGCGCAATCCTGGAGACCCGGGATCGAATCCCACATCGGGCTTCCGGTGCATGGAGCCTGCTTCTCCCTCTGCCTATGTCTCTGCCCCCCTCTCTCTCTCTGTGTGACTATCATAAATAAATAAAAATTAAAAAAAAAAAAAGAAAGATTCTCTCTCTTCCTCTCCCTCTGCCCTCCCCCCTCCCTGGGGCTCCTTCACTCTTTCTCAAGATAAAAAGGAAGAAAATGATGAAAGCACAATAATTAAGCTTCTTGTCCTTAAGGGAAAATCAAGCACTGAGATACTATGGCCACCAGTGGACACTGACCTGTGCACAGCCCCATTTCTCTCCCTTTGATGGCAGTGGTCACGTCTTGGGAGGGACAGTACTGCTTCTGAAGGCACCAGGCTCAATGGGACAGTGTGGGTTTTGTCCCTCAGGAGACACACAGACAATTTTGAACGAGCCACTTGACTTTTCTGAGTCTCCTTTTCCTTGGTAAAATGGCGATGAAGTCACATTTGTCAAGTCGCATAAATGTTTTCCTAAATGAGATCACATCTAAAAAAAACTGGTAAGTAAACTTCTACTATGATGAAGGCAGAAGAGGAGTAAAAGAGTCAGACAGTCTTGATTTCTACTGCAGCTTTATTGCTTTGACCTGAAGGAACTTGGGCAAATTACTTTAGCTTTGGGGGACTAAGCCTTCTCACCTATGAAGGGACATTTTTTTTTTTTTTTTTTTGGATTTGGGAGCATTATGTTGCATAACCCCTATAAAGTTTTATACTCTAAACAGTCATCAGTCAGTAAATGCTAGTCAATATTTTTTAATCAAAAATATCTGCCTCAAAGATGGGACAATTTTATCTTCTGCAAGATTAATAAGTGTAATCAGTTAAAACCCACCAAATAAATTTAAATCCATGAGTTCATAGTGCCATTTTTTTTAAGGGTTATCTTGGAAGGGTGACAGATAAAAACAAACAAACAAACAAAAACAAACCCATAATCTGGAAAATGAGTAAATAGGGAAAAACTATTAAGCTTTTATCCGACCTTCTGAATATAAACTATGCGACCCGGTAACCAAATAGGAAAGGAGGGCAAGTGTGTCCTTATAGAATTATTTCAACTAATATGTAAAGAAATATAGAATTAAGTGTAATAAATAAATATATAATAAATATAATAATATAATAAATAAATAAATAAATAAATAAAGAATTTCAAACCCCAATTACTTAATGAGCCTAGGCATAAAAGATCAATGGAAGCTAACATCAAAGGAAGAACAAATCCAGTCTTTATGTGCCTCTCGAAGAAAGATAACTCCAATTATCACTAACGTGATAGAAGCTGAAACTAATTCAGAGGCTACAATCACAAATCCCAGACTATGCGAAAGCATACAGGTCAAATGGGTCTGGTCCCTCAACCAATAAACTGTACCTCCTAAAAACGAAAAAAAAAAAAAAAAAAAAGATGAAAGAACTTGTAGATTTTTTAAAAAAATTAAAATATAGAACTGATTGGAAGAAAAATAGGCTGAACTATAATGTCCCAGGATGTACATTTGGGGGATAAAACTAAAAGCGTATCAAGAAAGCATTTACTACCATAGAAGTCAGTGTAGTTGCAGAGGGGGATTGGTGGCCAATGTCTGAGAGCAGGCAAATGGATCAGAGCTTCCGGCCTGGCTGGCAAAGTGAAGTTTATTTGTCTTCGAAGAATTCATTAAGCTATAAATTTGTTTTTGGTTGTTTCCTGCATCTGTTTGTTTGTTTGTTTGTTTATTTATTTATTTATTTATTTATTTATTTATTTATTTATTTTTCAATGTTACAACACTTTCAAATCTAAACAAAAACCAAAACCTTGGTAGCCTTAGCATCAACATGAAATCCAATGGATAAGAAACTCAGGGAAAAATCACACAAAGGAATCTACTTTTGACAAAATTCCTATGACTAGTGGGGTAACTTAATCTTACTTCTCACTACCACAGTCAGACTTGCCTCCTTGAAATACATACACCTCTCCCCCATCAGAGAATAAAAGATAACACTTTGCAAGGTACACCTTCTTACCCATGAATGTCAGATTTTTTAAAAATACAGAATGCAGGTGGGGCACCTAGGTGGCTCAGTCGGTAAGCGTAGGCCTCTAGATTTGGCTCAGGTCATGATTTCAGGGTCCTGAGATTGAGCCCTGTGTCAGGCTACACACTCAGTGCGCAGTCTGCTTAAGATTCTTTTTTCCTCTCCCTCTGTACCGCCCCACATGTGTTCACTCTCTCTCTCAAATGAATAAATAAATAAAATCTTTTGAAAAATGCAGAATGTGGGATGCCTGAGTGACTCAGCAGTTGAGCATCTGCCTTCGGCTCAGGGCGTGATCCTGGGGTCCAGGGATCGAGTCCCACATCAGGCTCCCTGCAGAGAGCCTGCTTCTCCCTCTGCCTGTGTCTCTGCCTCTCTCCATGTGTGTCTCTCATGAATAAATAAATAAAATCTTTAAAAAAAAATACAGAAGGCATGTAACAAATGTTAAAAATAGTACCTGAGAAAGCATATTTATTCCTGCAGATTGTTTCCATTCTCTAAAATGGCATTTTAGACTCTTCCTATTTCTCTCTTTAGTAAGCATCTCAAGGCTTCCACATTTATCTCTATACACTATTTTTTTGCAATATTAAAGCCAATAGACTTTGGGATTTTCAACGGCGACCAAAAGAATGTTTCCAAAATGAAACTTTTAAAAAAAAATTTTTTTGAGCTATACCCTAGCCTATCCTAGGGTAGAAATAAAGTTCTGATGCTAACAGCCCCTGTTACAGGTGTACACTTCCTTTGTACTTCTGCAGCATCTGAGTGAAATGGTAGTGGCGAGGTCCAGATGCTCTAAAACAGAATGTTAGAATCCTAGAATGTTAATCCTGCCAGGCATCCTCAAGGGATGCTGGTCCAATTCCTAGGTAATAGAGGTGATGTTTCTGTAGCTATTACATCGGCCCAACTCCTGACTGGTGCTTCTAACGTTGGGTCTGGCATATATCCAAGGAATTGTACACTTGTGTGTCAATTAATTGACATGACAGCCCCAAGGAGGTACCACTCCAGAGGAGGGCCGAAAACGCAAAGGGAACTGTGAGTGCTGGAGCTAAGTGAGGGGGGTGCAGCGGGGATTCAGAACCCAGAAAACACCCCTGAAAACCCGTGACTTTGCCTTTGCTTTGCCACCGTCCTGTTTGTTTTCTTAGCAGAGCCACTGGAGATGAAGAAAAGAAGCAGACCTAATGAAGAAATGGAAATGCAAAAAAAAAAAAAAAAAAGAGCTGAATCTCAATCTGCAGAGTCAGGGGCTGGGCAAGAGTAGCACAAAACTCAAAGTTACTGGGCCCTTCAGCAGGGACAATTCGGGCTACTGCTGTACTCTGGTTGCAGGTGGCTTCTCATCGGCAGCCTGAAATATTCTGGAAATCAGTCCTCACAGGAGGAGGTGGATACTAAGGGTGAATTATGTGGGAAATTAAATATTAAATCTTTAACAGTGTGGGGTTTGCTCTTTCATTTTTTTTTCTCCAGCCTTTCAAAAGAGACAGATAGAATGTTTCTAGACTTTTCCACATGCCAAGCACCATGCAAGGTGCTCATATCATAAACTGCATTTGGCGCAATCCTGGTCCTACAGTAATTCACAGCCTTGCTGGAGGATTTTGGCACCGTTATTTGCATTCTTGTTCTTCTCTTGAGGAGGGACACCATGTTTTGGAGCTTCCAGTAACACAATCCCTACTCCTCTTGTCTATTCTATACCCACCCCCTTCCTTGCTTCTGTCTCCTCTAACCTATTCTGTTTCCTACTGAACCATCCAGGGAAAAAAAAGAGAAACAAAATGCTGAATCATACTGCATCTTCCCACCAATATTGAGAGACTCATTCTACTGGAAAATGCCAAGTTTCTCCATTGCTGGCACCCAGCATCATTCCATTGACCATTTCCAACTCCATTGACGTCATACGTATACCTCAGCCAGAAAACTAATAGTCCAGCATTGATGAGAAAGTAGCGGAGCATGTGGAATCCCCTTCTGGACTCTGAATAATTTTGCAGAATTAAAGAATTTGTGTAATTTCTCCAGGGACATGCTCGATTATTCTGCATCAGCCTTGTAACAAATGGTGATAATAGCTATTTTAGAGTTTAATATAACAGGAGCCCAGGAGGAGGAACAGGTGCAAAGGGAATTAAATTAAAAAACCTTTTTCTTCAGAAAATCAATCTTGCTTATGTTTCCTGTACAAGACTAAACTGTTTTGTCTGGCTCTCCACCTTCTGTATTGGTCATCCCACTGTGTGGGCCCAGGACCACCTGAAACACATTGGTTATCTCACCTGCTGCCCACCAGAAATTGTTCTTACTTCAATTCTGGAAGTATGGGGAAGAGGAATTCAAAATAGTTTAAGATCTACACTGTAAATCACTAACAAAATTTCTTGCTACTGCTCTGTTCTTAAGCTCATCTCTTTCCTGGGTCTAACACAAATAATAAAGTAGACACTTACTATATGCTAAGCACTCTACAACATGTTTACATATATCACTTCACCTAATCTTCAAATAATTAAAGAGCAGCTATTAATCCACTTTCCACATAATGGGGTGAAGTGGCTGACTTAATCCATACAGGTAGGAAACGCCAAAATGAAGATCTGAGCCCAGGAATGTCCAACCAACCCCAAAAGAAAGAACCCTGTTCAGGCCCTTTTGGCACCAGAATATTGCCTGTATTAGTCAAGGGTGGTTCCTCTGGTATGACTAGAAATTTCTAATAATCTTGTAGTAATCTCTCTTACTTAGGCCTGTTCAGAGCTACAAAAATTGATATAATTATTTGTTCCAATAGAAAGTGAGAACTTTGTAGATTTTACCAGAGACAGATCAATTTGAACCTTAAATACAAAATGTACATCACACACACACACACACACACACACACACACACATACACATACACACCTCCCAACTTATAAATCTTACAGAGTGTGGTATCATTATTATTATCAAGAATCCATCAGTGAAGAAAATCCTTAGCTGGGCCTCTTTCTTCGTCTTCCAAATAACAGAGTCTTCTCTGATCCCCTTCCTGCTCTGTCCCATGTTGTTTGTTCACATCACAAGCCAACTGCTCAATCCATTTAAATTTACAATTGCTCTTTCCATTAAATAAAACAATTCAATCGTTGGGTCTGAATTGCTAAAAATTCACTCAAAGTGCAACTCTAACAATTTTCTCAGGATTAGCTCCTCTTGTTTCTATTTTTACACAGTTAAGCATAGTTTAACTTAAATTCCTAGTGCCCTGTGAACTCGACCATGACTCCTTACCAATCTGTCCCAAGGGTACTAGATTTGTGCCTCCACGTGGGAGCTGAGAAAGAACAGAAAAAAGCCAACAAACATAGTATATTGGATCCACTGGAAAACTGGGAAATACATAGATATGGACCTCTGTGCATATACATATAAGTGTATAATAAAATATAATCTGCGTATATTTCCATTCAGGAGGTTTAGAAGATCTTCCTTTTCTGAAGATAATTGATATTGGGCCACCTAAAATAAGAACATTTAAAATAAGTAGCAAAATTTCATTTGAGGAGAAAGGGGAAAAAATTGGAAGTATGGAACTATGTATGCAAATATGTCTGTTTTCCCCTAAATTTAGTGGCACATAGGTTTTAACTGCCCCAAATACTAATCCTATGAATGAACACAGTATGGATCAAGTCCTGACATTTTTTAGTTGTTTTTCTCTACAAATGTTATGATTGTATGGTATGTCATCTTCACTTCATATTTGCCTTTTTCAGCCTGATTTTAAAGTACCCACGCTGAAACAAAGTACCAAAAACAATTAGTAGTTCCACAATACGCCAAAGGCTTTGCTTAGTCTTTTAGTATTTATTTCTTTTTCTCCTCTTTCTCCCTCTCTCCTTCCCCTTCTTAACCCCCTTCCTCCTCCTCCTCTCCTTTCCTCCTCCTTCTTGTTCTCTTCTTCCTCCTCCTCCTTCTTCTTTTTCTTCTCTGCATTATCATTATTGCTTTGCACTCTCCTTTCCTTCCTCCCTTTCTTCCTTCTTCCCTCCCTCCCACACTCCATCCTTTTTCCTTCTTCGTTTCTTTCTTCCCTTTTTTCAAATACTTAGTCATCCGCATTTTGGGTACAATGGAGTAATTATCCAATATGACTGTCAAGGATGCATGCTATACTGCATGTGTCCCAAGGTCTGGAATTCCATTTTGTGATTGATTTCCCTTGCATTTATATTGTATTAGCAGATGCAGCATTTAGAAGTCAGTTAGTGATGATTTACGCAGTGGAAAAGTTAAGTAGAGATAGATAATTAAGTGGAGGCTGGTTTTAGAAGTATTTAGTACATTAGTGAATCCTTTCATGGTATAAAGACTCACTTCCATATACATCCTGCTAATGCTGGGGACTTGAATAATGAGGCGTCCATATATATCATCACACAGAGTATACATACTATTTTATCTCATCTTTTTCACTCTACATATGTCATAGACATTTTTCACACTAACACCTATAGAATAGGCAAGGATCAGAGAGGAACATGGAAAAATTCATATAGCTCTTTGGTGACAGAGCCAGGCAGAGGCACCCCAGCTCCTTGTCCAGTCTTTTTTTTTTTTTTTAATTAATCCACATTTACTATAGGACTTAATTTTTAAAAATAAATTATCTTGACATTTATAATGTAAAGTTCTCATCCCCCACCACTTCAATTCTTAATCAAGAACTGGTAAACAAAGAAATTTGGTGCAATTCCAGTGATATGAGCAATTCTGTAGTTAGAGTGCAGTTAGAATTGGAGTTTGGTCAGAATACTAGCTTTAACACCTGTTCTCTTAAAACAGTATTTCTTTACTTTCAAAAAGAGGACAGCAACATTTCTGATTCTACCTGCAATGTGGCCATTCAAAATCCATTACTGAGGAATGGGATTTAAAAGTTAATGTTACATTTTATACTCAAGGAAAAACTCATCCATTTTGCTCCTAGAGAGATAGCCCTACATGGAGGGTGCACAGAAATTCACAAAGTGCTTCTGGCAAAATTACCTCTAGAATTTGAAAGCGAGATTTACAACATCATTACTCACTGTAATTACAACAATAATTTCAAGAAATGCTAAAGTGCCTATATTATTAAGGGCAAATAGACATTATAAAAATATACTGGAAAGGAATTTACAATAAAATCAAACGCCTCCCCTCAACTAACCCAAAATAAAAGGAGCCCAGCTGCCATAATCCTAGGGGAAAAGCTCTTGCACAACTTAATTGTTTCCACTTACATGTAGAATTCTAGGTCATAGGTATGCTTAGTTCTTTATTTTCATACTAAGCCCCAGAGACATGTGCAGTGGGATAGACTTCAGGTGGGAGTTCAATAATGGAATCTCTTTGAGCAGTTGATGCTGGATTTCCTCACCCATTGTCTCTGAAACATAGTCTTTAGTTGTCCAAGGAACAGAAGAAATCTAAAGGAAATGCTCAAAATGGAGGGTGGCTGATATAAAAGTACTTTTGAAGCCTCTGGTTCCATCATAACATTATACAGACTTTGGCTTTTACTTCAAGCTACGTATATACTAATGTATTTACTAATGTAAAAACAAAGTATTATTTAGGGGCTTAAGGAATAAGTGTTCCGGAACTCAGCTCTCTGCAGGTAGTAAATCAGCCGGTCTAAGCTGCTTTGGGGCAAACTCATATGGCTGGGGGTCAGCACCCTGTCAGTTAATCTATGATGGCAATGGCTAGGATGTCAACCATGAGCACTCCCCACCTCCATCTTCCTCCTGGGACCAGCTGCTCACCCGGGCATTCCCTTGGAATGGTGAAGACAGAGGACAAGTCAGAGCAAGTGAGAAGCCGGAGGAAATCCATCCATGAGAAAGGATTTATTCGTTTGTTCCAATTTATACTCTAATACTAAGGACAATTTATACCAGAATGAAAAGTATCATTGTTATGTCAATCTAACATTTTTATGGGTATAAACTAATTTTTAACTCATCATCTTTTCTTTAAACCACAAAATGCAACTATGGGTCAAGGGTTATACTCATTTTAGGAAGATAAAAGTACTTTTATATATGCCTGGGTCTCTAAATGGCTTAAACAATCACAAGAAGAAAAAAAAAAAAAAAGATAAAATCAAGGCTAGAACTCTCTGTTTTGAATAAGCAACCTACTTCTCTTTCCACAGCCAAGTATTGACTCCTTGGACAATTTCTCCAAGGACATTGCTTAACTCTCACATCTTCAGCACTGCAAAGAGGTCCTGATGATCTTACTCTTTGACTGTAACTTATCCCTTGAACTAAGCGAAGCCACCAAGATTTATTAAAAAGAATAGTGGGCTGCAGGAGGCCATAAAGTCTGAACTCTGATTCAAAGGGGTTAGGCAAGTCTTTGAACATGTCATCCAAACTTATGGAGCCTCCTATTTCCACTCTATAAATGCAGATGTAAAAATTTACCTTTGAGAACCACTGTAAATTTAAACAATGTAATATGAAAAAAAATAAATAAAAATAAAAAAATAAAATAAACAATGTAATATGGATGATAATACTCATCACAGTCCCTGCAATACAGTGGACCCAGATATCTTCTCTAACTTCCAGCTAACAGTTTCATCTTCTTAAGTTCAACAGAACAACACATTTGAGTCCAAGAAGGACATTTCTGATATTAATTTCCTTTAGAGGAAGACAGGTAGAATGATTGATACATGGTTGAACAGATGGAGAGAGAGATCTAAATGAGCTGTAACTGTGTTATTTTTTTTTTCATTTTGAAATAATTCCAAACTTACTTACAGAAAAGTTACAAAAACTATACCAAAAAAAAAAAAAATCATTTTTCTAATCCCATTTAGGGTCATGCCCTGCATTTACTTTTATGTCCTCTGGGTCTCCTTCAATCTCTAAGAGTTTCTCAGGTTTGCTTGGCTTTTATGGCCTTGACACTTTTTTAGATTACCCATCAATTATGTGATGGTATTGTCCCTCAATTTGGATTTCCCTAATGTCTCCTTAAGATGATACTCAGTTCCTGTGCCTTTGGCAAGATTGTCACAGAAGTGCTGCTGTGTTTTTCTTGTTTCATCCTATCTGATATTGCAGTATTTTGATCTGTTCCATTACCCACAGTGTTAACTTTATTAAGGTCAAGTCTGCCACACGTTTTTACAGTAAAGTTAGTCACTTCTGACTCCTTGCAATTAATAAATATTATACGGGGAGTTACTTTGAGACACTGGAGATACCAGATCACTCCTTAACATTTGGTTTGTTCATTTGTTAATTTATACAGTTTAAACTTTCTTTTTTGCCCCCGAGTGACAATCTTAGATGTTGCTAACAGAAATATCAATGAATTGACTCTCCTCTGTCCTGCATCTATCATTCTTTAAGCAACCTCCTTCTTTTTGGCAAAACAAACTGTTCCAAGTACATCTTTTACTTTCCCTATCCCCATCCAGTAATCCACTATTTCTCCAAAAAGAGTGATTCCTTTTAGCAGAGGATGGTATTTATCAACCAAGGGCTGGATACTTAGAAACCAAGTTTTTCTCATTCTTTATGGGGGCCACTCTGCTCCCAAGACCTCTCGGTGGACAGAGGTAGGCAATATATATGCACATATATTCATATACATATATATTTGCAAAGTCTAAATTTATCTCTACCCACATCTATGTCTATTTTTGTTCTCCTATTTCTATTCATCTATCTGTAGGGCTACCATAACAAAATAGCACAGGCTGAGTGGCTTAAACAACAGAAATGCATTTGCTCACAGTCCTGGAAGCTTGAAGTCCAACATCAAGGTGTTGGCAGGTTTGGTTTCCCTGAGTCCTCTCTCTTTGGCTTACAGATGACCTTTCCTCTGTGCATATGCACCCCAGGCTCTCTCTGTGTGCCCAAATTTCCTCTTCTTAGAAGGAAACCAGTCAGATTACATGAAGGTCCACCCATATGACCTTTTCTTTTCTTTTTTTTTTTTTAAATACTTTATTTATTTATTTATTTATTTATTTGAGAGAGAGAGAGCAAGTGAGAGACCACAAGCTGCAGGAGGGGCAGAGGGACAAGATTTCCCACTGAGCAGGGGGCCCAACACGAGGCTCCATCCCAGAATCCTGGGATCATAACCTGAGCAGAAGGCAGATGCTTAACCAATCGACCCATCCAGGCACCACCCCTATTGGACCTCTTCTAATCTTAGCTACCCAAGTTTACCTTTTAGCTTAGTTATCTAAGTTATTTTTAAAGACCTTATCACCAAATATAGTTGTACTTTGAGTTATGAGGGGTTGGCATTTCCACATATTAATTTGGGGAAACAATTCAGTCTATAACATCTATCAACCTAATTATGAGTTAACCATAATTCTAAGACAAAAACCACAAGGGCTTATCCTATTTTATCTATATATTTTATAAAAATATTCCACAATGGTAAGAAATCTGACTCCAATTATACTCAATATATTTACATCTTGTGTTAACTTTTTCAGTATATAACCAATCTCCCATCTCATGTAGCTAGCAAGTTATCTCCTGCACCCCCCACCCCCTGTCCTTCACTGGGCAGACGTCCTCCTTACTCCACTCAGGCCCCAATACTTCCAGCTGCATGCTCTTCCATTCCCCAACCTCCAGCATGTGCACACACACAATACCTGATTTGTTTGACCCCCCAGCAAATGTCTTTTGGTCTGAATTATTCTCAAAGGAAGAAGGAATGGAGAAAGCAAGGGAAAAAAGTAGGAACAGATGCAGGAAGGGAGATGGGCAAGCATTGGAAGGAAGTAAAATCTAGTTCTATAAAATGGATTCAGGTCATTTTTTCCCCAAATATATCCATATTTTCTGTGTCAACATGGATAACCAAATAGGAATTATTGGAGTGCCTGGGTGGCTCAGGAGGTCAAGCATCCAACTCTTGATTTTGGCTTGGGTCGTGATCTCAGGGTCACGAGATCAACCCCTGTGTCTGCCTGAAATTCTCTATCTCCTTTTGCCCCTCCTCCTCCTCCCTCTCTCTTTTTAAAATAAATAAATAGATTTTTAAGAAAACCAAAAACAAAAAAGTGAGAGTTATTGGCTAGAAAGATTATGAATGATAGCATGAGCAGACATTATCAAGCTAAAGGAAACTGCATGGAAATAACAGTAGACTTCTCCAGTGCTCAAGTTCAAAGTAAGGAAAATAAATTTATCTTCTCAGAGCTAAACTATGAAATTAAAATAAAATAAATGAGAAAAGACATTTCCAATGTCAATCTACAAAGACATATGGGTTTACTGGCCTTGTCAAAAGTAGTCAATGGTATTAATATTGAAAGGAAGAATAGCAATTAGAATGGGAGCTGCTTAACAATGGATTTCAAATTTAATAATAAATAATAATAATAATAATAATAATAATAATAATAATAATTAGAGAGGCATTTGTTTATAGACACAATCCAAGTACTATCCTCAGAGGTATGGGTGTCCTGATTTATTCATTCAAAGTTGCAGGCCCAGTGAATGTGGAAAAGGATGTATCCAGATATCATTAACTGATGCCATAAAAGATAAATTAGTAAAAGAATCATCTACTAGCATCATAAAGGTCACAAAGCAAATTTTTGTTTATAATGGTGTTTTCCTATAGAATTCTCTTTAGCAGTAGTAAAGTCACAGTGTTAAGTTAAAGGATCTTTAGGAGTGAATGGGTACCACGGGAGCTAGCACCTTAGCAATACAAAGAGACATTCCTCATCACTAGGAGTGTTGCATGTTTGTTCCCACATGTGTCAGTGTCTTTTAGGCAAAATGGTATCTGTGAACTACTGTTCTAAATGAAGACAACCAGCTGGTCAGTTGGCTGATCCACCTGGTAGTTATTGTTTCAATTGCAAATGTCTACGGGAACGTCAATTATACACAAACTTCTCTTGTAACTGCATATAGTAAACCCAATCCTAAGAGATGACACCTTACCTTACCAATGTCAAGGTTTGGAGCCCAGGCAATGGAGAGCCGGAACATTGGTCTGTCCTGACTCCAGCAAAACAGATATCTCATCTGAGGATGTGGGGAAGTCTCTTGGTTTTCTACCTGTTGTCTTCCAAACTTCAGTGCTTGGTGGTCCCTCCTCTCACTTACCTAGAGTATAGCTCCTTTACCTACACAGTCTGAATAACAGTAAAATAACAGGTTTAGAACATAGTTTGCTACCTCAGATGTTTCTCTTTCCATCAGCTTGCAAGGAAACCTGTTATTACTTTTTCCTGGCACAAAATACGGAGATCTCTTGTAGAATCTCAAATTAATTTTATGCTTTTCAGAGTATCTGCTTGGCTTGCAGGTCCTTTTGTTATCTACTATAAATTTTAGCATTCACAGCCTTAGGTACGGGCAAATGACAAGTACTCCTACCAAATCAAGTACTCCTACCAAAGCACTCCATTAATAACAGGGAAGTCTCCTTATTAACCCTATGAGGTTAGAATCTGACCAAATTATGTGATGACATTTTTAAAAAGATTTATTTATTTATTTGACAGAGAGAGAGAGAGAGAGAACAGGATGAGGGGCAAAGGGAAAGGAGACCAGCAGACTTGCCACTGAGCAGGGAGCATGACACAGGGCTTGATCCCAGGACCTTGAGATCATAACCTGAACCAAAATCAAGAGTCAGACTCTTAATTGACTGAGCCACCCAAGCGTTCCATGTGATGACATTTTAAAGGGAAAAGATAGAATTCAGACATTAATTGTTGAGTTTATGGCTATTTTGTTTTGGTTTTAGCTACATTAGGATATTTTAGTATAAACCAGGATATTATACAATCAGAAATGGTATAATTAGCATGTAAACCACAGTTAGAAATAGGCGGACTGTTGTAAATAACACATGTTTTAAAGTCAGGGTACTCTGTTCAAACTGTAGCTCAGTGACTTCCTGGCTATGAGTCTGGAAAAATTCCTTGAACTCCAGTTTCCAGTGAAAAACTGAGATGCACTTGACAGGATGAGCACTGGGTGATCTGCTATACATTACATAAATTGAACTCCAATTAAAAAAAATAATTAAAATAAAAAAAGGTACCCTGAAGTAATTAAAAAAAAAAAACTGAGATTCTACTATTATTGGATCAGGAATCAAATGATGTCAGAGGTGTACATGTCTGGGCCATATAGATATCTCACTAACTATTAGTTTCATTATTCAAAGGTCTCTGGAATTCAGTTGGTCCTCAAAGAATTTGCCTTCTCATCAATTCCTGGTTACCTGCCTGAATGGGGAACATGCTGCCATATTTACAACCCACCAAGATCACCCTGCTCAAACTCACGGTAGCTAATCCTGTGCCTCATGTTTTCCAAAATCAGTTCATTCAGTAACTGGGTCACAGGGTCACAGAAGATCTAATGAGAAGAGGTTTTCCTATGTACCCCATCCAAGCCCCTTGATTTGTGGAACATGAAACTGAGGTCCAGGGGCACTTGGGTAGCTCAGTTGGTTGTGTTCAACTCTTGATTTTTCGTTCGGGTCATGATCTCAGGGTCCTGAGACCAAGCCCTAGATGGGGCTTCATACTCAGTGGGGAGTCTGCTAGAGTCTCCCCTTCTCCCTCCGCCCCTCCCCCCCACCTCTCTCTTAAATCAATCAATAAATAAAATATTTTTTTAAAGATTTATTTATTTATTTATGATAGACATAAAGAGAAAGAGAGAGAGAGAGAGGCAGAGACACAGGAGGAGGGAGAAGCAGGCTCTATGCCGGGAGCCCGGTGCGGGACTCGATGCCGGGATTCCAGGATCACTCCCTGGGCCAAAGGCAGGCGCTAAACCGCTGAGCCACCCAGGGATCCCATCTTTTTAAAAATGAATCAATTAAATAAATAAAATTAATCAATCAATAAAAACTTAAAAAAAAAAAAAAGAAAGAGGTCCAGTGGTAAAGTGCTTTGTCCAAGATTACGGAGTATATTAATACCATTACTTGAACAAGAAAGCATATTATTAATAACACCAAAAATACAACTTTCTAAATGTCTAAAAATATATTTTAAAATAATCTTTGATGAACTGAGGATTGATTCTTTTCCCATTTTGGGGCTGTGCAATATTTGTGTGTAATATATGATATAGCCTGCCCAATAGTAGTCCAGGAGCTTCACATCACAGCCCTGGGATTCAGGTTGTTTATAATCTAATGTGTCTTTTTCAAACTCTACCAGAGGAGCAAGGCCAGGCCTGATACTAAAATGGGTGGTCGAGTAATTAAGAACAGGGGTCCCAATTTATAATACAATAACAAATTTGCAAACATTACTCTCCTCTTTAGGTCCCTAATAAGTCTATATAAATGCTTGATTGTATTTGCTCTTTTGTTTTTAGAAGCATCAATATATACAGCATCTTCCTATGTCTTGTCTATCTCAAAAAAAGGTAGGCAAAAGTGTATCACTTCAATGTCACAATTTGCAAATGATCTATATTGACCTAAGCAAATTCTACAAAGGGCTAATGATGTCTATTTTTTTTTTTTTTTGGTGGGGGCTAATGATGTCTTATATTGAATTGCAATTTTCAGTTTACAGACCACTTCTGAATTCTGCATATCACTTAATTTTCACTAAAATCTTATGGTGTGATGTTACGGGATGAAAGATTATGTGCCCCCATCATTTATACATTGAAATCCTAATCCCCATTGTGACGATATGGCAAGGCCTTTGATTCGTGAGGGTGCAGTCCCCACAAAAATTAGTGTTGTTTTAAGAGATCTCAGGGAGTTCTCTCCATTTTTCCAAGATGTGCAGACACAGGAAAAAGGTGGCCATGTATGAACCAGGAGGCAGATTTTCACCCGACACCAGATCTGCCAATGTACTGACCTTGCATTCCCGGCCCCTGAATTGTGAGAAATAAATTTCTGTTGTTTATAGACCACCTAGTTCATGGTATTGCTGTTATAGCAATCTGAACATAGTAAGGTAAATGAAGATTGCATGCATTGGATAAATGAGCAACCAGAGGCTCCAAGAAGATTTTCATGAGATTACACTGTTCATCAGAGTGGGATCCTAAACTTTTTCCCATCTTCTGATTCTAAGTGTAGAGTGCTAGCTCCTTCATGACAACTATCTTTTTTTCGTTGGGATATCTTTAGCAATTTCTTTCTTTTTTTTTTTTTTAATTTATATATTCATCAGAGGCACAGAGAGAGATAGAGAGAGAGGCAGAGACACAGGCAGAGGGAGAAGCAGGCTCCATGCAGGAAGCCCCATGTGGGACTCAATCCCGGGTCTCCAGGATCACACACTGGGCTGGAGGTAGGCACTAAACCACTGAGCCACCCAGGATCCCCTAACTCTTAATTCTTTGATAAATTCTCTAGTGCATTTAGTAATTTGGTAAAATAGATTTAGAATAATTTTTTCAATAATTCTCACTGGAACTATGGACCCTTGGAGCCCAACCAACATCCTGACAACCTTATGCCATCCTCTCTGATTAGTCAGCAAGCCCAGCCAGCCCTGATGATTCCTCTATGAAGTATATAATCTCAAGGTCTCCAGATTACAGAGTGTATGCTCCACTGACATGGTAAACAGCAGGAAATTAAGCACTGATCTGTTGTCTCTGGATTCAAGCAAGAGAAAAACCAGCTCTTCAACTAGTTCAGCAAAGTTTTAAACACTTGGAAAATAGCACAGGGCAAAAAAATTCACCTATTTGTGAGTCAAAGTCATCCTCTATTGGCCATCTCCAAAAATATATGCTCTTAAAGACATATAAAAACCAAAAGAAAAATAACACTGTTTGGAAAGTAATTTTGACCCTAAACTCTATGTGAGTGACACAAATTTATTTCTTATGAGAAAGAGAGCTCTAGTCTGACCCAGCCTTGTCTAATGGAAAACAATTCACTCCTGGCTTTTTTTTTTTTCCCCCCTCCCCTTGTCCCCTGGCTGATTCCAGAGAGGCATCTTCCAACTTCAATTTCTCATACTTCCAGTACTTTTATCAAAGGCTATTTTCTATCCTGAAGGTGCCAACAAGTCATTTTGTTTGTCTTCTTGAATCCATCAAATCCTCAGTAGATCCAGACTTCATGAAAATAGTGTTACAAAATCTTTCTGAGTGATATGTCTGCTTTGTGAGAAACACAGAGAGTCTGATCAATTATTAGATTGTGATTGATTGCTTAGCAAAATAAGCTCACACAAAACCTTGGGATAGAACACATTGAGTGGCTAAAGAAGCTGAGCCTGGGATCAATACTTACAAAGCAGGCATAACGGCCCTTGTCGGACATCTCAGATTAGGGCATTTCCGAGACAATTTAAGTTCAAACTATACCTGCTAATACAAGACTGCTATAGCCTTTGTGAATGTCAGTTTACAAAAATAGATTTGGAGAAAAAAAAAAACATTTTCACACTGAATTCTTCTTGTAAATTATATTTGAGTTATGTGAGAGTGATAGAGCACCATTCCATTATTTCACAGAAAATGTGCTGGTGCCTTGTATAAAGCAGTATGTTAATCTTACAATACACATAATTTCACCAGAGTTATGTTTAGACAAGTAAGTATTTTTACATGGGGACTCACCTGTATATAAAGACCCCACTCTATGGAGATTCTTTTTCTGGGATCTGTCAACTTGCAGATGCAGGCTCTCACCTGGGTTCTCTCTAGCCCCACTGGTGACTCAATGTAAAATGATTCTAGACCCTCACCATTTCTCTCACCACATTAGCAATTCTTTTACTGCATTCATGGTGTCTAGAAATTCCACAACCCTCCAATAAAACAAAAGAAAACAAAAACTCCATATTTCTTAAAAGGCAAAACTCTGATTTACATTCATTTACCAAAAACCCACTAAACGTTTCCTTTTATTTAGAGTGGGATTCCCTAAAAACCATTCTAGTTCCATGAGATGCACCCTAGAAAAAGTATTCTGTGCTGAAACAAGTAATGTTGCATGCAGGGATATCCAAAACTCTGAGAAGTTTTTCTAGGGGGAAACCAACAAACAAACCAACAAAATAAAAAAAATAAAAAATAAATAAAAAAAAAAGAAAAAGCAAAACAAAAGCTGAACCTATGCTTTAAACTTTTATTACTAAGCATTACCCACACTTATTTGACTACAGAAACATTTTTTCTTTCAATAATAAGGCTATTGATACTTGTGGAATTAATGTTTCTAGAAAACATACTGTGGTAAAAATACACCTGATTATGTAGAAAACACAGTCTGCAGCCAAGTGTCATGCTCCAAAGCCCCCTCCATGATGTGAATTCTTGCTGTGTTCCCAGACTCCTTCTAATGCCAAGTATTTCACACTAAATTCATCATATTATTATACAACTCAGTTCCTTTTATCCATAATAGTCTCACATCCGGAAATGCCTAGAATAATTTGATATCACCTCATCTAGCACATGCTCCCCAAATGCCCCCTCATTTTCCTCGGACAGTAAATAATTCCATCATCTACACAATAGCTACACCCAACATAGATTTCTAAGAGAGCATTTAGTCCACTGTGATAAAATTATTTGTATTATGTATGTGTTTGCTGTTTAGTTGTATATATAATTTTCTCCAATAGATTTTTCTTTGATAATAAGAATCATATCTCTTATCTCTTATCTTTTGTATAAGGCCTGGGGCCTCCTCAATACTCATGAATATTTGTTAATTTAAGGAATTAATGAGAGAGGATGTAGTTGGAATCTGTTGATTAAGATTAAAAGTGAAAATGAAAATATAAATTCTTAAAAATCTTCTATCATTTGTTGAGTATGCACATGCTCTTGTATATATGCGAGTGTGTATCCAGGCATCTCAGCCACTATAATCATCGATAAAGTGACTATATAATTCAATGTGCAAATTGAGATATTTCTGCATGAAATGGTATGCTAAAAATACTGAAGTTGTTTACCTTATAGTAATTATTTATTAACTAACAAATTAGTTTATCATATTAGTAGACATATAATATTTCTATTAAAAAAATTATGTTGAGTAAAATCATTTTAAAATGTAAAACTAGGGATGCCTGGTGGCTCAGTGGTTTAGTGCCTGACTTCAGCCCGGGGTGTGATCCTGGAGTCCCAGGATCGAGTCCCAAATGGGGCTTCCTGTATGGAGCCTGCTTCTCCCTCCTCCTGTGTCTCGCCTCTCTCTTGCTGTGTCTCTCATGAATAGACAAATTAAATATTTTTTTTAAAAAAGTAAAACTAAAATATCTCTTCTTGTTATATAATAACACTCAAAACAAAATAAGTAAAAAGAAAGTTTTTTTATTATTTGGATATTTAAAAAATATTATCAAAATATTCACTCAATACATAGTCATATAAGCTAATCAATTTTTGCTCATATCATCTCTACAACCATGTCATTGAGATACTGAAGAATGTAACCTCAAAAGGATGTCATCACTTTTAAATTAGCTATAAGCACGTATAGATTTCATTTTATGGATAGTTATTTCAAATTGTTGAGACTTTCAATTGATTCTTCTCTATAGACTAGTCTTTAATTGAGAAAATATTTTCACTGAAGGTGCTACAGTAAGTCAGAGTCAATTCTTTCACACACTTCAACTTACAGTATCTTTCATTGCTTTTTATTTTCATGAGATACAATTCATTAAGTTTATTTTTTAAACATTCTCTGAAACACTGCACTAAATTAAGTTACTGTAAAATTTTAAGCCTTCTCACATTTGTACCATTGCAAGTATAAATTGAATTCCATCAAAATTTCTTTACCCTAAGTCAAAATATTCTAAAACACAAAAATGGAATTCTAAAAAATCCTATCTAATCCTTTGATTCTTGTTTTAATTTGTCCAGTTTTCTTCTTGCCTTTGCCAGGATATATTTCTATATTTCTTTTCAGTACGAACTCTACTTTCAAGGCAGCTGTTTGTAGAAAGCATAATTTCACTAATGTTTTCCAACTGATTGTTGTTATTATTGTTCTAAGAAAACACTTAGAAGATGTGTTTACAAAAAAACGTTCTATATCGTTACGGGTCATGTAGGTTGATCTACAAGGTATTTCTTCATTTTTTTTTTTTAAAGATTTTATTTATTCATGAGAGACATAGAGAGAGAGAGAGAGAGAGAGAGAGAGAGAGAGGCAGAGACCCAGGCAGAGGGAGAAGCAGGCTCCATGCAGGGAGCCTGATGTGGGACTCCATCCCAGGTCTCCAAGGTCAGGCCCTGGGCCAAAGGCAGGCGCTAAACTGCTGAGTCACCCAGGGTTCCCCAACAAGGTATTTCTTCAAAAGCTCAACACTTCTAAATGACTCGAGAGAAATCAGGACCACCAGGCTAACATACATATTTTATCCTAAGTGTCAATTTCATCTCTAAAGTTACTGTTATTAAACACCTTTGTAAATTTTAACAACCATATCTTTCTGCTGGTAGATTATTGAATCCTATTTGGATCCAGTTATAAATTATGTGGGCACAACAGCCTATTTCTGCTTAGCAGCTTCCATCATTTAATAAGAATGTTGCTTTGTCCATGACACAAGGCACTTTCAAAATTTCTGTTACCACTATAAAAAGATACAGTTTCTCTTCATTGCTCAATGTTTAACTTTTATAAACTGAATTTCTTGTGGTTTTCAAATTACTGTGAGATGATTTGCCTTTGTTGGAAGGAACTTCCAAAAATCTTTAGCTTCATTCCATGAATTGGATGGAATCCCATTATTGGCATTTACTGACTCTCTTTAAAGCGCCTGATAACACTGATATAAAACTGGCATCACTTAACTGTTTGCAAATTGTTTCTGTTAATAAAGTCAAGACACTTAACAACTACCATGGCTTCGCTTTTTTGTACATAATACTTGGAATAGAAAATGAGTGAAATTAATTTAGAAGAACAATCATTTGGCATAAGTAGCCACACTTCAGAGCTAGCCACGTTAATTTCATCTTCAGGCACACTCTCTTAAAATAACTAGTGACTTTTGAGATGCATGCTGATAGTTCTCTAGCAGATTTGAGTCTTCGCGCTCTTGTGTTGTCAGGGATGCTACTATGGCTTCCCTAGGGGATGGGAAATGTAGACCAACATTTTGTACCATTTACAGGTTTATCATCAACTTTCTTACCAATTGGAAATTTCTTATGTATGAACTTTTGGGCAGTTGCTACTATAGAGACTTATTTTAAAAATAAGCATTATCACATGATAAACAGTTATAGATATAAATCATACAATAAATGACAGTATCACTGTACCAATACCATTCAGACTCTTTTCTATACATTCCACAGCTAGATTGCTCAGTTACTATTACCCTCCCCTGTTTCACAAACTCCTAGCCAATAATTTTCCATGTTTTACTCCAACTCCTCTCACACCGGAGTCCTAGCATCTTTCTGCTCCATGCAGACGTAGCACACTTCACAGAACTAACTACTTCATGAATACACCAGGTGGCCAGTGAGAGTTACTCCACCCAATACTTTGTTCACAGACACCTGAAGCCAGAGCAGTTAGCTGTCCTCAGTTACGTCTCAGAAGCCTTCGTTACATCAGTAAGCACCTTGCATACTGCCCTGCGAAGAAGGAGCTGGCTATGTTATATTTGGAAAGAATCATGAAAGCAGAGACGGATAATATCTGGCCATCATTTATCCTTAAGCATGTGTTAAATGAGAATTCAGCTCAATGAACATGCATGTCACTCCTAAGACAAGGCCATGTTAAAAGGGGAAAGTCAAAGTGGACATCCACCCAGCCATTCCCGATTATTCAAATGCGTGATCCTTAATGATGTTTCATTAAAACTTAAAAAAAAAAAAAAAGTCCAATAAATACTAAAACAAATGGTATGCCAGGCAGAAGGCAAACCAGATCTTTTCCTCGGTCATGTGGGATGTGTTGTCCCCCAAAACAAAGAAGGGATATTTAGTTAAATATGTGTGGATACAAGTGATAGATAGTCTCTATGCATTTTTTTGGAATTGGCAATACTTTCTTTTATACCTCCTAGAAAAAGCCAATCTTCTTTTCTAAACTAAGTAGCGATTGCATGGTTCAGATATGCTGGCAAAATGAAAATGTATTTTTACTCAGCACTTGGTTTGAAGGCCACAAGCAATCAGAAAACCAGTGAAAAATCCATAATAGCATACTTGTCTCCAAGACAGCACAGAAAGATGCTGGCCTTTAACTAGCAACTGCCCCTGATAAGTCTATGAGCCCTAAATTTGAAGGTCATCCTCCTGACAATAGAGGAGGCTTTGGAAGCCAGGCCCAGATTAGGGGTATGGATTAGGGACTTCCTCTTCAGTATTCCTGAGTATTCAGTGCGGCTTCTGCTGAACACTGACCATAAAGCAAAATCCCTACATCTACTTACAAATCACTCAAATAATGAGAATTGTAAACAATTTCCTGTTGTAATTGACCCAATCAAAATCTCCACCTGATGCTCACCATCTGGGATCTAGCAGAACACATAAACCTCCCCTTAACGTGGTCTACCTCTGTGTATTTAGAACAGCATTTTTTAGAGGAATTTTTAGAAGAGTTTTTAGAAGAAAATTTTTAGAAGATTTTTTTCTTTTTTGCATGGCAATCCAAATTTATTGAACTACTGATGCTAAGTTAAAGAAAATTGAAAATTGTACCACATTAATTAAGGCTTTTAGTTTACATTTGGCCAGGCCACCTCAAAGTAGTTGTAATATTAGGTTGGTCAATTTAGGTACTGTGGCTCCCTGTTGGATAGACACACAATCTTTACACCCAAACGGTTAATGCATACAAAGCAACAAGGCATTGTTAAATAAAACAGCAATAGTTACTGCAACTTAGGCCTTGTGACCAATTACACATGATTAAAATTACTTCCCACATTCACATTCATTCATTTTTAACTCTTTGAGTACTCTTTGAGTACTCGTCCACCATTTAACATCTCAACCAAAATGTTACACATGTGAATTAATCACTAACAGGCAAACATACTAAACCTGTATATTTGGTATTGCAAATACACTTATGCATGAGCAAGCAAGGGAGTCTTCTCAACATAAGCCTCAAGTCTTCTCGAACATAAGCCGGCAACTAACTTGCTCCCTGCAGATGCCCTCATTTATCAAGTAGCAGTTGCTGAGGACTTGTTTCCCCTGTGGCTCTAAGTCAATTGTTCTTAACATAAGGCAATCCCCCTCTCCCCAGCCCCACCATGACATTTAGCAATACCTAGAGACATTTTTGTTGTCACACCTCGGGGGCAGGGTGTGTGTGCTATTGCCATCTAGTAGGTAAAGATCAGAGATGCTACTAAACATCTTGCAGTGTGCAAGAGAGCCCCCTACTCCCTAACACACAACAAAGAACTATCCAGTACAAATATCCATAGTGCCTGGACTGAGAAACTCTGTTGTAAAAATGCACAAGATTGCTTCTAAAAGAATCATAAGTGCAACCATTTACACAAACTAGAGGGAGGAAGAGAGGAAGGAAGGAAGGGAGGGAGGAAGGAAGGAAGGGAAATAGGGAAGAAGGAAGGGAGTGAAAGGGTCAGTGTAGCTCATCAAGATCAAGTAGAATGAAATTTTAAATTCCCTTGATTTGATGGCTATACAACGTAAGAGATAACACTGAGCTTGGCCTGCAAGGGTTACAGACCAGGAATATTGACCCTGCAAGCCTTTGAGGTGGTCAGGCAAAAACTGGGGTTCCATTTCAGCTGAAAGTGACTTCTTTTTGTATGTATGGGCTCTAAATTGCTTTAAAAAAAAGTCTTATTTTTCAAATATTACTTAAAGAGAAGAGTGTATCTAACACAAATGTTCACAAAGTGTTTCAGCAAGCATTAGGATAATAAATTATCCAAGTTAAGAAATAGAACACGTCTAATAGTATCTCATAAGCCCTCCTCCATCACATCTCATTCTCTTCCCAAATATAACCACCCTCCTTACTCTTGTGATAAATATTTTCTTTCTTTATAGTCGTAGCATTTATGTATGCATTTCTAAGCAATGAAGTTTACTACTGCCTGTTTTTGGACTTCACATAAATGGGATTACACTATAAACATTATTTTGCATGTTTTCATTCATTCAAGATTTGAGGTGGTCAGGCAAAAACTGGGGTTCCATTTCAGCTGAAAGTGACTTCTTTTTGTATGTATGGGCTCTAAATTGCTTTAAAAAAAAGTCTTATTTTTCAAATATTACTTAAAGAGAAGAGTGTATCTAACACAAATGTTCACAAAGTGTTTCAGCAAGCATTAGGATAATAAATTATCCAAGTTAAGAAATAGAACACATCTAATAGTATCTCATAAGCCCTCCTCCATCACATCTCATTCTCTTCCCAAATATAACCACCCTCCTTACTCTTGTGATAAATATTTTCTTTCTTTATAGTCGTAGCATTTATGTATGCATTTCTAAGCAATGAAGTTTACTACTGCCTGTTTTTGGACTTCACATAAATGGGATTACACTATAAACATTATTTTGCATGTTTTCATTCATTCAAGATTTGATGGTATGATTGATCTGTGTTGAAATTTGTATATATTGTCTCATTTTCTTTGATGAATAGAATTCCTTGGTATGAATACACTGTGATGTATTCATTCTTGGGAGGCATCTTATGTGTTTACAGTTTGCAACTATTATAAATAGTCTCACTATAAAACATTCCTGAATATGTGGTTGGATGGACAATTTCATGTTTTATACTAGAGTATTTAGCAAGATGTCAAACTTCTGGTTCGAAGATGTGTGCATCTTCAAATACACGAGATGCAGTCAAATGCTACCCAAACACTGGTACCCTGCGTGGCACATCTTACTGTATCATCAATCTTCTGATCTTTTCATGTGTGCTTATAATTTGTATTTTTCTGTTGTCCAATGTGCTGTTTTATTGCTCAAATCTTCTATATAGTACCTGACCTGTTTTGTCTGCTTGTTCTTTCAATTTTTGAGGGAGATGTATTAAAATCTCCTACCACAAACGTGTCTGTCTCTTTCTTCTTATCAGTTTTTGCTTTAGATATTTCAAGACTCTTCCCAGGCAAATAGACATTCAGAATTGCTATATCTTTTTGGTGGACACCCAGTTTCAGATTATAAAGTGTCTCTTTTTATCCCTACTAATGCTTTTTGTCTAAAAATTGTTTTTTATGATATTTATACCTACATATCTTTTTAAAATGACTATTAGTATAGAATCTTTTTAAATCTCATTTTCATACTTTTTTGAAATCTTTCCACGTTAGACATGTTCCTTAAAAACAGCACATATATCTCATAAATAGAATCTATGTGTCCAGTCCAGGAATTTCTTTTTTCTTTTTTACAGTATTTAATCAATTTACATTTGATTGAACTTTTTCTACTTCCTTACTTTGTATTTTCAAACCTGCACTTTCAGGTTCAATTTCTTACTCTATTTCTCTCTCTCGTTTTCCTTTTCTGTGGACTAATTGATATTTCTTGTCTCATTTGAACTTTGCGACCTATGAATTCTGAAGTTAATTTCTCTATTCGCATTCCTTTACTAATTATAACAAATTATATCAAAGTATGAAACAGAGCAACCCTTCTCCTACCTCCCAGAAAGTACCAGAAATCAAAACACTTCCACTTCATCCATAACCTCTCTGGCTTAATATATTAAATTGCATCATCCTAATCATCTAAATCTATCGTATGTTTATACATTCATTTTTTCCCCTGTGATCTTCCTTATAATTTTCCGACCGTTTTTCCTGTTTTCTTCTCCAGCTATGTCTCATCTGCTATTCAATTCACTTAGCTCTTCAGTTACTATATTGTTCATTTCTATGGGTTTTATTTTCTAAGTTTTTCAATCTACTCTGCCACTCTTTAGAGTTTCCTGTTTCTGGAACATGTTTACAGCTTACTTTTTATTTCTTTAAAAAGAGTAATTATGGCAGTTTTATGATCTATACTGGAGAACTCCCCTGTATGAAACTCTGTGATGCTATGTCCTACTCTGTGGTTTTGGCCAGGCCTCACACGTGGTACTTCATTTTCTGTCTGTTTCATTGTATTTGACATGCTTGATTGTCTTTGTATGGCGTTCGTAATCTTAGCAAGGAATCTTCAGCAATAACTTGAGGCTTAAGATAAACCTGTATTACTTTATAGAGATTTTCTCTTTGATTTTACGTACCTAGGAGTCCTCCAGTTCTGCTGAAACTTTTAAAATAAATGTATGCTTTTGAGCTTCTGATCGATGTCAGTGTAAGTTTGAAATCAGTGTGAAAGTAGGTTTCTCTGCATTCATTCTCAAGGATCAGCCACTTGAGATAGTGGTTTTTTGTTAGGCGGATTTCCTCTTAAATTCTCCAAATGGGAACATATCCAGGACTTGAACTTCTCACCCTTCAGGCAGTTAGAAAGAAATGTGAAATTTGGCTACATACATGAGTAATTTTTCATCGATGCTGGACTAACTTTTCTGGGTACCTGTCTCATGAATTTTGAAATGATAATTTCTTATGAATTTTTTAGATGTTAGAGGTTTTCAGTCCAGTCTTTTAAATTGTTATCAGGAATTATTAAATAATAACTACTAAATTATTATTTGATCCAAATAATACACATACATATATAACATATAAGGACACATACATATATAACATATAAGTCAAAACTTATTTTTTCCCAACTTTTTTTTTAGCCTTTTCCAACTTTAATCTAAGTGACATTCCAACATAATTTTCTGTTTGTCAATATAGAATGGGTTAGAAAACACTACCATGGATCATGCATTGGTTCATTCTAAAAATATTAGTGAGCATCTTTTATGTGAAAGATCTATCACTGGACAAAAAAGGACAGAAGAGCAGAGGAGAAATGCAAATCCCAATGAAAATGCTAATAAACTAGTAAATGTAAAAACTTGTAGAAAGTGCTAAATGCCATAGAAAGGGCTCAAAAAAATTGCTCTGGAGGTCTATTTATTAAGGAGAATATTTGCAGTCAGTGTGATTAGAGAATCTTTCTGGAAAAAGAAATAGTTGTAAGATATATAGAATTTGAACTAGTATTTTCTATATTAAGAAGACCATGAATTTTGAAGACTGTCTACACTTTAAGACCAGCTCTAACACTCCTATTTAGATGAATCTGAATTTGTTAACGGAGACTATGAAAATCACTGTAGTCTAGAAATTATAATATCTATCTAATAAAGAAATAGAGGCAAATAGATAAAGTAGTATGGGTTAGGTTTCTAAAGCAATGCCGAGGCTTTTAATAGATAGTTATAATATTGGAGTTATTGAATTACTTCAGTATGCAGATGTATATTCCCATATCTCAATGAATTATTTTGAGGGGTTTAAAATTAAGTCTTGAGTAAGAAAAAAAATCGAATAGCTTAATGTTATTCAGCACCTACCCTGTATCTCTTCCAATAGTAGATATATTCACATTAATGACCTTATAAATAGTTCCTTACATAATTTTTTTCTGTTATAAATACAAGTACAAGAGCTCCACAGTCATTATAATCTTGGAAGGGCATAAAAAATACTAGTATATTAAAGACTGAGACAATACAGGTAGGAGCTCTTTTTAATGCAGCTTTTCTAAACTTGTCTGGCCACACCACAGTTTCAGGTCAAATTTTAGATTTTTCAAAACCTAACCTCACCTCGCTGCATTTATTCATAAGTAGACCTCAGTGCAGGCCTAGCCAATCAAAATTCTTTCTGCAGCTATAAAGTACTTTCTGTCTAGAATTTGTTTCTTTCATCCACAATGGGTTTCCCTGTCTTTCCACATATTTAAATATTCTCTACTTCATCCAGTAAAAATACAGTGTGCCATTTACAGGCTGGGAGAATTTGTCTGCAAATCGTTTATTTGGTAAGAGACTTATATGTTATATATGTATGTGTCCTCATATAACTCAATAATAAAAGAGATAAATAAGCCAGTTTTTTTTTAATAAGCCAGTTTTTTAAAAAAGCCAATAAGCATAGGAAAAGATGTTCCCCATCATTAGTTATTAGGGAAAAAAAATCAAAACTATGGTCCAAAAGAAGGTTAATGACAAGTACTAGAAGGACTAGAGGAATAGGAACCCTCATGTACTGCTGATGGGAATGGCCAATGGTGCAGCCATTTTGGGAAACCATGTAGCCATCCCTCACACTGTGAAATGTATTTATGGCATAATCCAGCAAATCCATGCCTAAGTATATACCTAAGAGAAATGCAAGCATATGTCCTCCCAAAAACTTGTACACAGATATTTAGAGGGCATTATTCATAATAGCCAAAAATTGAAAATAACTCATGTCTATCAAGTGATGAGCTGATAAAATGTAGTATATCCATGCAGTGCAGTATTATTCCACAATAAAACAAATGAAGTACTGACACATGCTATAACATAATTGAACTATGAAAATATTATGGTAAGGTACAAAGCTGTACATATTGTGGGATTCCATTTAAGTGAAATGTCCAAAATAGGCAAATATGTAGAGGGGAAAAAAAGAAATGAGTGTTTTCCTAGGTCTGTGGGTGATGGTGGTGATTGACAGGAGACAGCCAAGGGGTAAGGGGTTTCTTTCTGGAGTAATGAAAATGTTCTAAAATTGGTATGGTGATAGATGCACAACTCTGTGCTTATACTAAAATCTATTATTTTTAGATTTTATTTATTTATTTATTCATGAGAGACACACAGAGAGAGGCAGAGACATAGGCAGAAGCAGGCTTCCCGCGGAGAGCCCAATATGGGACCCGATCCCAGAACCCCAGGATCAAGGCCTGAGCCAAAGATAGACACTCAACCACTGAGCAGCCCAGGTGTCCTATACTAAAATCTATTGAACTATAATTCTAAATAGGTGAATTTCATAGTATGTGAATTATATATCAATAAAACTAATAGTGATTTTTCAAAAACATCATTTTAGCTATGGCTTCACTGACTACACACTGACTACAAAATTCTTCAAAATTCTTCATTGCCTACACACTGTCCATCAGATAACTTTCTAATGCTTCACTAGTTTGGTTCCTTCCTACCTCTCCAGCATCAACTCTTGGCTTTCTCTTTATAAACCTCATGCTCCAGCATGCACAGGGCTTTTACAATGTCAAAACAAAACACGATTATTTAAAGCCACACATTCCCTTTGAGTAGGGGGTTGTGTTAAACAAGACTTGCTCTTCAGAGGATCCTAATAGATTTGAACATATAAAAAACGGCCCTGAAAAAAAAATAAATTTTTAAAAATAGCCCTGAAGAGAGACAGTATAAGGCTGAGTACTGAGGACATAAAATGCAGCTGCAATGAAATATTCTTAGTGGAGGAATGGGCAAGGGAATTTAAAGAACAGGAATGTTTGGAATAATCGTGATGGTGTTTGCATTGCTACCATGCAAATTTCTGCTCTCAGTTTCACCCCATAACCCACACATTGCTAAATCTTTAGTGCAATCTAACATTCAAATGGCTTTTAGATTTGGCAGGGGTGGGGTGGGGGTGGAGAAACTGAGGAAGGGATGAGCTCCTGTATCCGAGTTAATGTAATGAAGAACAGAACAAACATGCAAAACAGGACAAGGCAACTCAAATTGAAAGGAACCCAAAGTTTGAAACCAAAAGTGACCCTAACACTATAAATCCTCCTAAGAACCCTCAGAACACTCGAGGGTGCTTTGTATAATTAAGGCTCATGGGATGGGGAACATGAGGCTATTTCATCAGATTTCAAGAGGGAGAAGAACCTGAGGTATGCACTACACCCATTATACCCATAACCAGTTTTACAGTGCCTCAAGTTAGTACAGAATTGTTCAGTAGGATTCCTATGAAAGTCATTGAGATCACATTGTAGCTGCACATGCCAGAAGTGAACATCTGGGGAAAAGCAATAGGATTACATTGATTCATAGGGGAGCACACATAATATCATTTCCCCTTGACCTCTATTGAGCTGGCTTCATTATCAAATCTCTCGGTGTTATGGGAGGCATTAATTTCTGAACTGTTCAGGCTGGTATGTGGATTTTTAGTATCAGGTGTCATCTATTATATCTCACAATGGGATTTTTTGAACGTGAGCTTGCTGATAAAATCAAGGATCAATCCAACAAATAGGAAATTGCCCATTCAGACCAACCTTCCATCTACCTCTCTCTGTAGACTTTAATGGCTTGTCACCAGTTGCCCTTGAAGATAAAGCCTCTACCAGTGTTAATTGGAATTGTGGGTATTTCTTCATACATCATAATAAAAATACAAGCGTAATTGGCAGAACTTTACTACCACATGCAAATCTAAACGAAATATTTTTAGAAGGACAAAGTAACTATTATTTTATTTTGAATTGACATTTGTGTTTTTATTAAGTTTTTAATTTTAATTCCAGTAGAGTTAATATACAGTACTATATTAGTTTCAGGTGTACAATATAGTGATTCAGCAATTAAATATATCTCTCTTTTTTTAAGATTTTATTTATTTATTCATGGGAGACACACAGAGAGAGAGGCAGAGACACAGACAGAGGGAGAAGCAGACTCCATGCAGGGAGCCTGATGTGGGACTCGATCGGGACCCCGGGATCATGACCTGAGCCAAAGGCAGATCTGCTCAACCCCTGAGCCACCAGGTGCCCCAGCAATTAAATGTATCATTACTCAATGTTCATCATGGTAAGTGTCCTCTTAATCTCCTTCACTTATTTCATCCATCTCCCCACCCACCTCCTCCCTGATATGTTTTATTTTAAACAAGTACCCTCAGTTAGAGTTACTACTTTTTTTTTTAACAAAAACATTTTTTACTTGAAGTATACTTCAGAATACATAATTCTAAAAGATATATAAAAAACACTCCATCCAAGAAAAATTGAATACATGTTTTCTTCAAGTACACACAGAAGAATCCCCTGGTTGAATCACATAAATGGAGACATAATAAATATTACAAATTTAAGAAGACTGAAATCATACCAAGTATATTTTCCAACCACAGTGGTACAAAACTGAAGATCAACAATAAAACAACGTTGGAAAACCTACAGCGTAAATATTAAATATTTAATATGCAAATATCAAACAATACACTACTGCACAAGCAATGGGCCAAATAGGAAATCAAGCAGCAAATCAAAATATGTCTCAAAACAAAAGAAAAAGAAAACGCAATACACTAAAACTTATGGGATGTAGCAAAAGTAGATGTTAGAACAAAATTTATGCTATAAGTGTTTGTATTAAGAATAAAAGTTCAGAGATGCCTGGGTGGCTCAGTGGTTGAACACCTGCCTTTGACCCAGGGCATGACTCTAGGTCCTGGGATCAAGTCCTGCATCGGGCTCCCCATGGGGAACCTGCTTCTCCCTCTGCCTGTGTCTCTGCCTCTCTCTGTGTGTCTCTCATGAATAAATAAATAAAATCTTTACAAAAAGAAAAAAATTCAAAGAAACAACATTATACTACAAGGAACTAGAAAAAGAAAAAACTTAGCTGAAATTTAGTGGAGAAAGGAAATAACAAGGAAAAATCAGAAATAAATAAAATAGAGGCTATAATAAACAATTACATAACATTGAAAGTAATGATGAGGTTTTTTTTTTTTTTTAATAAACAAAATTGGCAATTTTGGTTTTGGTTAACTACATTAACCCAGGGAGGGGAAAAAAAGACAGAGGACTCAAAAACCAAAATGAGAAATGTGAGGGAGTGGTGTGATATATTCAGAATAGTGAATGGGAAAAATCTGCAGCCAAAAATACTCTATCCAGAAAGGCTATCATCATTCAGAACAGAAGGAGATAAAGAGTATCCCAAACAAAAACTAAAGGAGTTGTGACCACTAAACCAGCACATGAAGAAGTATTAAAGGGGACCCGTTGAGTGCAAAAGAGGGACGTAAAGTGACAAAAAACAAGAAAGATAAAAGAAAATCTCCAGAAACAGTGGCAAAACAAGTAATAAAATAGCAATAAATACATATCTATCAATAATTACTTTCAATGTAAATGTACTACACGCTCCAATCAAAAGACACAGGGGATCAGACTGGATTAAAACAACAACAACTATATGCTGCCTACAGAGACTCACTTTAGACCCACAGACACCTGCAGATTGGAAGTGAGAGGATGGAGAAACATCTATCATGGCAACGGATGTCAAAAGAACGTCAGAGGAGTGATATTTGTACAGGACAAACTAGACTTTTGTCCTTGTATTGTTTCTATCCCGCTTTTTGGTATCAGGGTAGTTATTGGCCTTATGGAATGATTCTGAATGTGTTCCCTCTTTACGTTGTTATTTCCATTATTTTTAAGATTTTGATAAAGTGGTCATTAATTGTCATTTTTTTTTTTTTTGAATGTTTGATAGAATTCACCAATGAAACCATGTGGTCTTGGGCTTTTCTGTGCTGGGACGGTTTTGATTCCTAATCCAACTTCCATTCTTCTTCTTTTTATTTTTTTTCTTTAAAGATTTTATTTATTTATTCATGAAAGACAGAGAGAGAGAGGCAGAGACACAGGCAGAGGGAGAAGCAGGTTCCCCTCAGGGAGCCCGACATGGGATTCGATCCCAGGACCCCAGGACCACTCCCTGAGCCGAAGGCAGATGCTCAACCACTGAGCCACCCAGGTGTCCCAATTTCCATTTTTCTTATTGATCTAAGAAGATTTCCTATTTCTTGAATTCAAGATTCATGATTCAATTGGGGTAACTTGTGAGTTTTTAAGAATTACCTGGGGTTTTTTTCCCCTAAATTATCTGATCTATTAGTATAGAATTGTTTAGTAATCTGTTATCACACTCTGTATTTCTGTGGTATCTGTTGTATTGTTTTCTCTTCCAGGACAAGGAAACTTTTAATGCTTTTCATTCCAAACATTTAGAAATAACTAATAATTGTGTGTGTGTGTGTGGGGGGGGGATTTCTTGCAAAAGCTAAATACTATTTTGCCAGGTTGTGATCTACTTATTGATCAGTAAATCGAAGCTCCCTGATGGCAGGTATTTTATCTGGTCTCTTCACTGACACAGTCCTAATACAACCAGCCCCTGATACCTGATAGAAAAATAGCTTTTTCAAGTGAATGATTAAGCAAAGGATGTCACTGTCTAAACCAATGTGTTGGTCATTTCCTTTCTCACATGTAAACAATTTAGGTTTGAAAGAAAATTGGGATCCCTGGGTGGCACAGCGGTTTGGCCCAGGGCGCGGTCCTGGAGACCCGGGATCGAATCCCACATCGGGCTCCCGGTGCATGGAGCCTGCTTCTCCCTCTGCCTGTGTCTCTGCCTCTCTCTCTCTCTCACTGTGTGCCTATCATAAATAAATAAAAGTTTAAAAAAAATAGAAAGAACATAACTACAAAATCAAAAGATATGAGTAAGACCGATATTGGTTAACATTTATTATTTCCTATGTACCAGGTATCTTTTGAAGTATGTTATCGCACTTCTACTCCCTTCATTTTACAGGCTAGTGGAATTTAAGAAATGAGGCTAGTGGAATTTAAGAAATGTGTCCTAGGTCACAGGCAAATTGAATGGTTAGAACACAAAGCTAGGTCTTCCTTTTCCCAGAGTCACACTCCGAACTCCTGACTAAAGTGTTGCCCCATTCTATCCCATGAGACAGAGTTTCCAGGAAATGAGAAAGAAGTTGTCAAGACCTAAGTGCCTGCTTAATGTTATTTTTTCATTTCATTGCCCAGTATTGATCTTATATGAAATTTTGCATAAAAAGAGATTA